>NW_027411594.1:1082500-11082500 GCF_049639745.1 Rhodnius prolixus | reverse complement strand
GGGTGTTTTTCAACGTAAAGCTTTTTCGTGCATTTTTTGACGATCAACCCTTTTACAACTGTCCTACCGGACAGTTTGAATTATAAATATTTTGGTTGAGTGTGCTCAACTTTCAGAATACAAATGCAAAAACAGCATAAATCGGTAAACTTTGTAAAAAAGAACTATTAGAATGTAATCATTGAGCCTTCAATCTTAGTTATAATTTACTGATTACCAAACTGCAAGAAAAAATTCTATGTGACCGAGACAAAAACACAAGTCTAGAAAACCAACAGCAAGCTTGAGGGACCTAATAGAAAAGAAAAAGATAGATTTTACTTTTTTGTACGAATCTGTAAAACTAAGTGGTAGGTTTTCCAAATAGATATAAAGGGATCACAGAAGGAAACATTGAAAAGAGCGGCTGTTATAGTCACTACGAAGACTGAGTTCTAGAGCAAAAAAAAATGAATAGATGAATTTATCGTGTTAGATACTAAGCGGACATTGAATGATCAATTAGCTAGGACTTGAAAAGATGAAAAGTAATTGCTTTTTCGGACGACCTTGTATTGATGACAAAGGTGGAACTAACTTTAAAGCAGAACTCACAGCGAATGACGATTTATGAATGATTAGGTTTAAGATGAGCAAGAAATGATAAAATATAATTGAACCTTAAAAAGCCAAAGATGAGCTAATTTCATGTAAAATATCAGAAGTTACTGTAAAGAATAATTTAATGAAAATCGGCTGAAAAACGTTAAAAAGAAAATAAAGTGTAGCAGATGAGAAATTTACTTTTATTCCTATATGCTCGTAGACCTATATTGTCAATACTCTACTTGAATTAAAATAACAATTTTTTTATTTTGGATGGAAGAATAGGGCAGTGAAGAATAGAAGTAAATAGTAGAATACACCTTTGCACAGAATCTTCACCTTTTTCCTTAAACTTTTTCATAGTTGGGTACTTTTCCCTCTAAAGTATATTTCAGCATAACGTTCATCTTTGCGTATCCTATATTATTAAGGGAAATTAAATGACTTGCTTAAATTCCGAGTTTGTAGGCTATCCCGAAACCGGATGTACCACTTCGCTGATTGATTTTTCATTTTTCTGATATCTTTTCGAAAATGCCTTCTAAAATTTCCAGAAAATTTTTTAGAGCGATAAAAACTTTTTTTGAATGAATTTTTTCAGAAAAAATAAAAAAAAGTTATGTTTCCATTAGTCAATCACCAATTGCATGGTTTTAGTAAAAAAGTCGTTTGAGGGTTCGCATCAGATTTATGGAAAAAACATGCTAAGCCCCCTCTCTTCTGACCAGGCTTTAGTTTGAAGACCCGTTCTATCACAAACGGACGCTGGTAAGAACGACCTTGTAGCTGGATTGGCGCAGACTATCCAAGAAACGGATATGTCATTTCTAGAGGAACAGTATCCACGGACGGTTGGAAAGCCTCCTAATCAGGTTAGCCTTTTGGAGGGTGGTATAGTTTCTTCACCAATATGATCTTCGTTAGAGAAATTAAAGGGCCCTAATGTCGCGTGATCTTAAAGAAGCTATCAAGCAGTACTTTATGTTTTCTGACGAGGGCTGCCATCAGCTTGGCTACCAGGACTTAGGACTAGAGCAAGCTACGTGCACTTCATTACTAAAGCAACATATACGAGGAATAAAGAAAACCTTTTATTTAATGTGTATCTGAAGGCAGTGACAAACCTGTAGGTCGCTGCTAAGCACAGTGAACTCAATATCTTTTTCAGACAAGTATTCTTTGAGGTACTCAGCGACATCTGGTGGAGCTACCACGTCTGCACTTCTGTTCATAATTGGTGGATTCCAGAATTCTAGACCAGGTTCATCCTCTAGAGATTCTATTTCTTGAAGCTCATTCTCATTGGTAGGTCGAATTCTTAATAGTTGGTAGTACTTGTAGGAAACTCTTGAGGCCGGCACTTTCTTTTTTCTGTTGCTCCCACTTTCTGAAAGGAATATATTATAATTAATTTTTTTTTGCTACTTTTGTCAAATACGGTTAGTCATTTATTATTAATATCTAGGTGCTTCATATCACAATACTAGTCCACCATACTACCAATTGAACTAGTCTTCTTTCTAAGAGGTGTAGGGCTCTTATTTATTAAACTGTAGGTAATATGGCAGACGAAAAATTCCCTTTGCTTGAATGATTCTAATGGACGTTTCGGCCTAATAAGGCCAACCATCAACTTTGTATTAAATGTGATATGCTCTTTTACTACTGCAATTGCTGGTACTTGATAGGCTATTCGCTATGAAACTAGGAGCCATATCACAATAAAGTCTAATCAATGGCACCCCTTTTTCTTGCGTAGTCAAATTTACTACGTTCAAATTTTTACACAACTCAGGTTCTCCTTATATTTCGAGAATCGCTCTTAATTGAGTTATTCAATCTTTATTTCTCTTGTTTAAGATGAAGGCAGATGTTATTTCCTTCAGTTAGACCAAGGCGTGTCAACATCTAAGGTCTTTGGCGCCGGAGCTTTTTTCTAGTCACAGTGAAAACTGTCCATCACCGGACATTGAGCTTTAAAAGCTGCTAGGAAGAAAAGCTGAGGACTGATTAGTTATTATTATTTTCATTTATCCAAAAGGAATATTGCCAATTTCAGTCATTATTTTTACTGGAGATGACCCTACTCCATTTGTCGAAATCTTGGAATAATGACTGAAATTGGCAATATTCTTTCTTCCTTTTTGATTCATGAATCAGTCAACAAAAATGATAAACAAAACTCTACATTGTTTTTGTAAGCGGCTTGAAGTTTACAGTAGTATGAAAACCGTATATACCCTTCATCGGTACTGCCATAATCATAGTTGTTCACTTCGATTTGCCTTCATTTAAAAAAAAAATATATGCATATTTATTTAGTCCCATTAAATCTCAAATTTAAATTGCATTTGTTTACATTCCAACTCGAATTTAAGAGATTATTTGGACTGATATAATTGGTGATTGACTAGTTCTCAATTTTTTCGTCAAACCATCAAAAGGTAGAGTAGAATTTGCTTAACAGCATTGTTGGCTCAAGATCTAGGCCGGAAGTCAAACTGACCAACTCAACGCTACTTTACTCTTTCAATGATTGAACAATTAAACTAACTGGCTTAAAAAATGAAGAATACTCTATTCAACATGAAGACTCGACCATATTTCAGACATGCCAAACAAACAAATCTGCTCCACTATCACTACTTCAAATTCCATAACTGCCATAATTTTTTATTTTCACCTATTTGTGACAGTTTTCTTCACGTAATATTAAAAATTGGCAGTTAGGTTAACATCTTGTATAATTTTTTTTTTTAAACGATTTTCTGGGACATGTTTCTAAATAAAAGCTTTTTCGCAGCGGAAATGTGCCTTTATTTATTCTTTTGATGTTGATAGAAAGTATTGCAGTCGTGCTAAATTTTTGAAGCGCATCTTCATCTCTGAGTACAAGTTTGCAGTTCTTTGTACTTGGAAAGCCTGTTTTGTTTGGCTTGATGTTCCATAATATCTCAAAAATAAAAAATTCAACATTGAGCAAGCCAATTAGAATCGTGTAGCACCGGGTGGGCTCCTAGTGGCAGTTTGCTGATGGAACCGCTCAATATCAGGATGCGTAGCTTAGCATATTAAGATGGCCCCATTCACTTCATATCCATTTCCTGCTAAATGTCTTAATACAAAAATCTGGATTAGAGAAACTACTTAGTACATAATAAATAGCACTAAATATTCCACCAAGTTAGAACTTGAGGTGGTAGGAGGCCAGCTTAAAATGCGCATTGATTTAAATCTCTAAAAAGTTTAAGTTTTAAAATCGGCTAATCCTGAATTTTTGTGTTTACCATGCCGTAAAATTAACATGTAGCCTTTTTAATTTGAGCAGTAGTAGATTCCGATTAAAATAGACATCCTGTTACCCGTGTAGAAATGGCCTGTAGACATCTATTACAGCCACAGTAGTCATTACGTGGCAAACTCGGAATTAAGAGTCATGCGGCATGTCGGGCTTATAACGGTCACAAATAAACTTATCGCTCGTTTACTGCTCTAACTGTACACCTATACATTAAAACTATAACTAGAGAAGAATTTCTACAGTCGTGTTAAGTTTTGAAATTGATTTATTACCAGAAATAAAGATTAATACTAGAAACGAATTCGCCGTCTGAAAATGCGAATGAGGTTTGTTTTGCTCTGCTGAAAGGCGTTTCCATTTATTTGATTTGATTAAAATTAAAATTTATGTTTACGGGAATATGCAAGCTATCCGCTACAGTGTCAACCCTCTAGATAATAATATACACAATATTAGAAGCGTAACCTTAAAAATTCTTCAACACTGAATTCTCCGGGAAAGAAATATTATATAAAACTTGAATATGACAAATCGACTTTAAAGCAAGCAGTTTGAGCCATTTCAACAAAACTTAGAAACTAACAAAATCAATGTTATAAGGTTTACTAGATTTGATCAAATACTTACTATAGTTATTACCAGAACTTAAACGAAATATCGGTTTTAACTTTTGTTTTTTATTTATAAAACCTGTAGAAGTGTTCCATAAAAGTTAATTTGTTTTTTTTTGGCCCCCTCATACAAAAAAATATCCGGTGAAAAGACAATATTCAAATCTACGAACATCAGTCTGAAGAGGAAGTGGCATTGAATTACACATGAATTACTAACGTATGGGCATGAAGTAGGTAAACAACATCTCGAGTGCGCTATCAAACCACTGGAACAAGGCAGCGAACATCGAAATATCACGTGGTCGGCGAGAGAGGACAGCCGCCTGCGACGAAGCTGGAAGCAGTAACGTGAATATGAGCGTGTAAACACAGAGACTTGACAGTTGCATTTTGGCAATGCGAGGGCAGCTAGGACACATAGTGAATCCGCAGCCGTACTGCGAGATCGCCTGCCTAGCGGCTCCCCCCCACCAAATTCACACTATAACCTCACACTATAACCTCTCTTCCACTGCGCTCAAGTTGAATTAACCAGACAGTGGGACGTACCACCTACTGCAGCCGTCATTAACTCAACGCCGCTAATTAGGTATTTTTTACGCTTAACGTTTTTAACAATTATCAATGTGATGAATTTTTTTTTATACATGTTTAACCCACTCGTTCTCTCTGTGTATGTGAAGTAAATGTCACAGGAATCAAATACGCTGCTTACTCTGATCTGGTTAAACTAAAATATATAATCTGGTTAAACTAAACTATGTATATAATATCTATTTACTTTTTATTTAGAGAAATCTCCTTAACGATAACTTACAGTTCAAAAAGTTATTAAGTATAAGGGTTGATTACACGATAAAAAAGGGGACAAATCAGAAGAACCTAAAATTTCATTTATACTTCAGCTCGTAATTTCAGCTATTTAGAAACGTCCAAAAAAGCTTACGGTTTTATTCAAATTTTATTACAATTGATATTATTTAGGTAATTTTACTGCATTAAATTTTCAATGACATTGTTTAAAATTTATTAGATGTCTCAGATCGTTATGCTAGCCATTTTCATATACAAAATATTTGTAAGTAAAGTGAAGTACCCATTTAACTTAGATTGATTTTAATAGGAGGTATCAACTATTAATCATTAAATGTTTACTAAGTTGAATAACAGCCTCTATGCAAATAAACAATAATGCAAAATGGCACAGGTGAAAAGTGACCCATAATTTTCTTTTGCCTACTTCGCAAGAAAATAACTATTATTCTCAATTTTCTGTTTATCCTAACATTATTAGTACGGAAAACAAGACATTAAGCAAAAAAACCTATTGAGGACATTTTTTACTGCATAATTTGATTATTTAAATACCTTCGAAGAAAATATTTAAAAAAAAACTTTTAAAATAATTAACAATAAAGAATTGGCCAATCCCAGTAAAGAATGGAATAGTGAAAAATAGGTAGTAAGAAGAGCCAATCAGAAGTAAGAACAGTTTATTAACACAATAATTCCTTTTATGAATGTTACACCACGCCTTCTTTGGCCCGTAATAAAATGAAAGATCTGTATTTTTAATTTTTCTACTTTCTATTTCTTTCGATAAATGTAATTGCTAATTTTATTTAAATTAGGAATGTTGTGGTACAGAAGAATACGAGATTGAAAATTACAACAATTAATAGCAAATAAATAACTACTTATAATAATAATTACATTATAAATTATAATTTACTATAGTCCCTTTAATTGAGTACTTGTAAATTTTATAATCAAATAATTTATAAAGTAATTTAACAATAATAGTCTATCCTAAGTGTCTTTATCTATTTTATATTACTTATAAATAACATTGTGGGGAGAACACTAGTTTAACAATGTAATTGAAGAAAACTATATTATTTAATATTAATCCAGATTAATTATTATTATTATCGCTTGACTACTACACAAAGTAACAATCACTTTAATCGAAGAATGAATTTAAACCGACGATGTTTACTCCTACTGCTGTACTAAACTTAAACTTAAATCATATGCAAAAAAAACTACTGAACGAAAATTTTGTATTTGAAAATGGCGAGCAAAAAAGGGGCCGTGACATCTAATAAATTCTTAACAATATTAATGAAAATTTAATGGGGGGGGAAAAATTTCTTAAATGATATCAATTGTTATAAAAATTTGAATAAAACTGTAAGCTTTTTTGAACTTTTCTAATTACGAGCTGAAGTATGAATGAAATTTTGGGCATTTTTTGATTTGTGTATATTTTGTCGTTTAATCAACTTTGCTTTAGTCCAATTTTGATAAACTTTAGCACGAAGAAGTGGATAAAGCTTCCCTACGTGACTCTAATGTGCCATCATGCTCTTACACGTACTAAAGGGAAGTACTGCTATCTTTCAATTTATCGACTGATTTACGTCAATGAATTGATAATTAATTTCGATTCGAAATCTTTGCCTCCGTGCCTTTTAGGGAGAAGTACTGTAAACGCACTTTAATTTTGCTTACTCTTTTTGAAAAAAAGTACTGAAATCTCAGTTTAATTTTGCTATTTACGTTCAAATACCTTCCAATTTTAATTGAAAAGTTTTCCTAAGAAAATTGTTTTTGTGGATTCTTTAGGGACCGCAACTCTAAGCATTCTTTTATTTAAAAGATCTCTCCAGGAAAATATTGCTTATTCCAAATGTTAAGAAAATCTGTAAAGCAGATATATAACTTTGCAGAGTAGCAAAACGGAAATTCTATCCAAAAGGTTCAAAAAAACTCCTTAAAAAAACTTACAGTTTAACAACTATAAGGGTTGATTAAACGCCAAAAGGTCCACAAATCAGCAAGTTAGTAGGCTGGGAATCACAGTGAGGGAAAATGGTTTGGAATATTTGTACCATTTTTTATTTAATTTTGCTTTCTCTATTAAAAGGCGTCACAATGTTTTGTTTTTGGAAGTTCATTCAAATCTCCGCTTTCATGCGAATAATTAGCAGCCTTAGATTTATACCAAACATTTACTTTCGATTTAATTTGTGGTGAAGTACAATAAAGCCTAAGTAGAAGTAATGCAATGTAAATGTTGTTAGAGGATGGTTGGAGGGGGAGAAGTTAGTTGGGGAAGCAGCCATTGTTGGAAAGCGCGCCAACTGTGCACATCTGCCTGTCTGGCTGTGAGAAAGGGCCCAGTTCGCAGTACCGGTCGGACCATGCATCTTGGCATAAGTTGTGTACTGTTTCTCCTCATTCTTGGAGTGTCTCTCGCCATTCAGCTCGACCATCAACTACACTTAGACTTTCAACCCATGAATAATGGCACGGGCCTCATATTGCAAGTTACCGGCGCAACTACAGGCTACATTGGTATTGGATTTTCTCTTGGCGGAAATCCCATATCTGATCTCGTCATGCTCTGGGTGGACGATCTCACGGGACTCGGCCACCTCGTTGTAAGTAAAACATTCTTAATGCTCTGAAACTGCTGGAAATAATAGTATAAAGCATTTCTTGCCTCTTACTAAGCTTACTTAGCTACACTAAGTCACTCATATTGCAAGAATAATTCCACTCTTTCTCTGTTCTACAAGACAAGATAAGCTCGAAAAGCCTAGTAAAAATTACAAGTGGAGATACTGCAAGGAGTCCTGGGTTACTACTTACTAGATTTTTTCCAATATCTGAGGCGATGGGTAAAAGAAGCCTTTTTCAATGCACTTGTCCGCCTGCTCTCCTTACCTATTTATTATTATTTTATTTCTTAAGTTTTTAAATGTGGGATCGCGCTAGGCCTTTAAAGCCGCCCTGCTAGAATCTCTTTATATTTATTTTTTTTCTCCATTTCTTGCCACCTTCTTATTTTTTTATTTATATTTTTTTTAAAGAAATATTTAGTTAGAATTTTTTTTTTTGTATTGGCCATGTATAGCCAATTAACTTCTTTTACTTCATTTTGAAAGATAGGTCCAACAGTGTAGGATATTATGAATCCAAATAGGAAGGATTTTTTGTTCTAAAGATGTCCCTGTAATTGCGTTGTGTCAGTTCTTCATATAAAATTTTGAGAAGGTAGGTTGGTCGGTAGCTTGAGGGGTTGTGAATTGGTTTTTCTGTTTGGTAGTCCCATTACGTAATGAGCACTTGTACAGGTGCTGGTTATATATCTCTTAATATTTTATTTCGAGTTAACGCTTTAAGCATTAGAAAAATTATCAATTAGCTGCTTTCACAAAAAAGTTGCGAATCAGTCAATGTTTTACGTACATCCTTATCGCAAAAGAGAAGTAAAACCTCCTGACTTTGCAGTTGGAATTATATCTCTGTGGTTAGATGAAAATCTAAGGAATTCAGAAATAGCCATTATGTATTGGACCAAGTCAAGAATGTTACTTGGAAAATCCAAAGAAATTAGCCATGGTGGGGCAAGGGGATGGTTGCCAGCTCGCAAGGTAAGAATTGGAGCAGCTGCTTTATTATGGGTGTTTTAAGATTTCCGGTCTGGCCGGAACTTCTACTGGCCATCTCCCACGCTCACTAACACAACAAGCACAAATAGTCAAAGTGAGTCGGCTTGGGCTACAACAGATGAGCAGATTGCCAGCCCTCATCGCTACAGCTCACTCCAAATCTCATCGCTTTTTCACTCATTCTGAATTTGGCCGATATTTTGTCTCCCATTGCTTTTCTTGTTCCTGGTCTTTGTTTTTTAGATTTCCTGTTTAAAGAGGCTTTTTGAAACTGATGGGTGTGTATCCAAATCCAACGATAAAAGAGAAGATTCTCTGACTAACCTTAAAGGATAGCTTGGTAGTTATGCCTTGCGACACTTTCTGGACCACTCCACTCCATGTTCCAATCTAATCTACTTACTTTTAATGATCATTATCATTATTATTTTTAAAATTTCTGCCAAGTGGCCGTAGGATCTGGTCCGGCGCTCTAAATTGTGCTAGTGTCGCCGATTAAGGCGGTGTACGAACAGCCCACCTCAACAAACACAAGAAATAGTTCTTTCGTCCAACTCAAGCATTCCTTTTAGTGTTTGCTTCACTATTACAACACAAGATATAAAACCAATGAGGGGTCGAGGAGGCACATAACATTACGTTCGGGAACTTTGTCAATGTTAAATAAAAACAAGTGAATCGTGAGACTGCTGAGGCCGCTGTCGGCTGACATCTTACAAGAACCATTTCTTAGAGACTTCAGTGAGAACCATCTTCTAAAGAAACTGCAGTAGATTTTAGGCAGAAAAACTATTATAAATTCGGGTTAAGGAGGGTTTCAAAAAGCAGGACATGTGTTTGTAATGGAGGGAATGCTGGTCACGGGCCGTTGGATACTCGCAGGTGTTTACCATGGCGGCGAACACTTTGCTAAGCAGAAAGCGCCATTGTTCGTCTGCGGACAGACTACTGCTATGCGCTCGGTCATACCTGTTACTATCCCACAGGTCACATGACCCGAGCACCTGAGCACCAATAGTTAATGCAGAAACATCCTGTTAATTAATTAATGCGTCCTGTGAGGCTTTTAGAAATTCAGTTCTCATGGGAACGATATTTTGAGCACCCAGAAACCCAAATAATAGAAGGAAACATTCAGTTACTGCTCTGTAATTTGAAGTATTCTAAAAATTGTAAGTTCTAAAATTGTAATTGTTAATATTAAAATGGCTTTTAATGTAGAGCAGCCGACGATTTTTGAATCAACTCTATTCTGAACAAGTATTTTGGCTTGTCCTTAGCTACACTAAAAGAATAATAGATGCGTTTCTAATTTTTCAATGAAAGTAGTTCTCATGCTGGTGCTGATAAGAGTAAGAAGCTCAAAATAATTGTGGTAATAACATCTGTAAAATATTTATTATTATGTAATATTTGTGTTAATAAAAAATATCAGTCCACCAGAAGTTTGACTTTGCTTTTGCGAATATTCTATGTTTATAGGATGTCACTAATGGATGTCTCCAAACACTGATTTATTTTAAAGAATATTGATTAAGTGGGTTCTGGGAAGCTGTGACGTCACGCTTTTTCAATATTGTTCTTTTATTGAAGTTAACATTTATAATATTACAGTAATTTTTTGTTTATTTTTTTATATGTATTTATTTATTTATTTTTTTAGTAGTCAAAAAAGTTGAAGACAAATCACTAAGTAAATTGCGCGAGAGTTCGTTACACATTATTTTTTATTATTATTATTGTCCATAAGTTTACATTTACTAAATGATTATTTTATTCGTTTGCTACAAATATTCTCCTAAAACGAATTAGTTGTGGTTTTATGAAAACATAAATTGCGCGGAAAGTGGAAAGGAATTAAAACAGCAGAGAAAATCTTTTAATTACAAAATACATGATTGGTTTTGTCACCGTAGACAACTTGTGTTATTTCATAGTTATACTAATACTAAGGAAGCTGTTATTTTTGGGAAATATTAATTTATTTACGCTCTAAAATTATTGTCGGCGGGTCAGTGAAACAGAGTAATCCTTTTGTTTGAATTTGAAAATTTCCCAGTCATTTTCAGAATAGCAGTGCCATCTATTGCTTAATAAAGAAATAATTCATAGTTAATAAGCCAAGTTAAGCCAGCTAAACTGAACAGAACTAGTAAGTGAACTATTTGAACAAAATAATGAGAGTATTTTTAAAATAGATAATCTCTTAGTTCTCAAAATCGTGCACTTTTCTGAAATGGGAAAGCGCATAGGTTTACAAAATTAAATGAGTTTTAGGGCGTTATTAGGGGATATTTATATTCCCTTTGTGTGTCTGAACAAAATTCCATCACCAGGGTTTCCCCTGCCGGATTTGTTAACGGGAACTGACAATTTATTGTGGGAATATGTTGCGTGATTTGTCGAATCTGTGATCACGTCTATCTAATATCCTGAAAGCCGGAAATCTCGAAAACCATCGATGTCCTACAAATGAAAGAAAACATTTCAAGCATTGAAGTTATTTGCCGAGAGATCATAGTATTAATAATTAGGTATGATGCTCATTCCAGAAGAAACTAGCGATCATTAATTATTAAATGGAATTATTAATGGAAAACTGGTGTGCTAGTGTTGTGGAAAGGTGGTGACCGAGTCGAAGCAGCTGCGCCGGAACATCTGGCGAGGGCTCGTGTCACAACTCGTAACAATAACAGACAGATGTGGCATTCCCTCAGAAGACTTACACCTTTGCAAACATTCAACATGTTGTTACCATCTCGTCTCGCAACGCAGCCTCTATAACCTTCAGCAAGCACTTCTCCACACGCTGCCAAAGTTATGATCTTTTAAAACCAATGGCTACCTCCCTCTTTGAAGAGTTAATGATACAAAAGTAAGAAATAAAAGAAGATGGAAGCTACCGAAACAAAAAAAATTTATTCAAAACTGGCGCTAAAACTAGAATCGATTGTTGTATTGGAGTTTTCTCCAATAAGAAAATAACTGGAATAAAGGTTAAATTTATAAGATGATACTGCTCCCACATTACTTTTGCTATGACATCTCCAATCCACGTCAGTCATATAAACAATATTGCAAAAACGAAAAATGGCATTTTTTTTTTAATTTGATCATTAGTTTAGATTATATTATCGGACCCAATAACAAACTTCTGGATAAAAAAATCCAACTGGAAGAGACACTTCTGAATCGAATTGTCAATCTTTTTTTTTCGGAAATAGATCCTACGGTCATCGTTGGATGACCTTTATTCCAGTCCTTCAAGTGACTTTTTTATTATTGTGATTTATTTATTATTTTGTCTTGTTTAATTGGATTATTTGGTTTGGTTTTTGCTTTTTTTATTTCACTATTTATTTTGAACTATACTTGATCATCTGAATCGGTGTAATAGGCAGCTGTGGAAGTGATTAATAAATTTAAGAAAAAGAGGATGCTACAATTTTCTTGAAAATGGGGGTCCTTCTTATATATTATATTTGAAAATTTCCTTAGGAAAAAATAATTAAGGACTCTTCTGATTGGGGGTGGGGTGGGTAAGCTTCCCTCTAAAGAGCAATACCCTGTGTTTATTATAACTTATTTATTATATTATAACTTATTTAGGGTGTACAGTATTAAAGCCGTTTACTAAACATGAAGAGTTTGAAGAAAATTTTTATGTCAGAATTTAGGGAATTGTAAGAGAAACTATTGTGGGTGTCCAATTTTTATTTGTTAGGCATCAGTTGTCGAGTTTTCGACTAAATAAATGTCTGCCATATAATTGTTTAACTTTTAATTAAACCATAATTCATGTTAAGAATGTTAGAACAATGCACTGTATTCATTTGTATTTGTTGACGTTTGGCTTAAAACTAAAATAATCATTTATTATACGGCAGACTTATGCTGCGGTAGATACCAGAGGTTGTTCAATTTATTTTTTTTTTAAGCTCGGCTGGGATCCCCTAAACTCGATGGCGGCTGTACCTATGTGACTGGTACTAACTTTAAAAGGTATCGAGGGAGAAACTGAGCAAGTGCTTCGCATCAGTTTTTTATTTAAACAGTTTGAAATGGAGAAAGTGAGGCAGTTCTAAAAAGAACTTATTTGTTTCAGGACGGTCACAGGACTGGAGCGGAGGACTCTCCAGTTGAAGATCCATTCCAGAACTACAGACTGTTACAGTCCCGCCAAAACAACACGCATACTGTTATAAAGTTTTCCAGACTGTGGGACACATGCGATAGAGAAGGCGATGTTATCATTGGTGTATGTGTACTTTCTTGCTTTCAACTTTGCATAACACTAATACATACCTGATTTTACTAGGTTTACTTGAACAGTTTTTCCAGAAGAAATTAGTATTTTGCGAGGGGGGTTTTGTAGGACTTTACCCTTATTTTGGAAGCTTAAATTTCCTAACGTGCATCATTATTACATTACTGTTTGTTAATTGATTTGAAAAGTGCTTTTTAACTAAGTATAGCAATCAGATCCTTCATATTATAAAAATATCGCACTTCGCTTTAAGGCACCAAACATTTTTACTTCTATTTTACTTGACAGATCAGAAACATTGGCTGAGAATAGTTCTATAAAACCGTAGCGGATACCATATCCGGGCGAGCTTTATATAAAATTAAATTTTTATAATTTTTATTTACAATTTTTTAAAAAAAAATTATTTTTGGTATTCACAATCTACAAAAAGAATAAAATGTAATTAGTGAATATGATAAAGGAAGACTTCATGACTGGATTAGCTTGAGGAGAGAAGCTGCCCACCGGCAACACTCTCGCAGGAGTGTTGATTCTTGCACTACTGAAGTTGGTCACGAGGCCAACAGCATTTCAATCGTCGTGGAGGACGATCTGGAATCGTTTTGGAGGCAAGATTTTGAACAAGAGGATTGGTACAGAATGGAAGAGAGTCAAAGAATTTTCTATATTTAGGTTTATATTCGTCAGTTACGTAAGAGATTTTGAGGTCATTATGGAGAGTGGAGTTAGAGACTTAAAATGGAGAATTCGTAATCTGACGGAGAATTTTTAGTTACAAATAGTATGGAAATAATGTCTTACCAGTAAAGAAAACACTTTTCCGGCGTTTAAAACAGGGTTTAAATTTTTTAATTAAATATATGAAGCTTTTATTTGTGGAAGGAGAAAGCGGTGGCCATCCAAAGCCTCGCTTGGCCCAAAAGCTACAACTTAAGTCCATTAGATTTATTAATTTGTAGTAATACATTCAACCTGTATAGCAGTTGTGCTACAGTCTATTAAATGTGAAGAAATAATAGTAGTTATTAATAATCAAAAGAAAGCTAATTAAATGATTTAGTCGACTAAAAGAAAGAAAAAGAAAAACTAAGTTATCCAAATGGAAAAAGTAATTAAAAGAACCAAACAAAAATAAAGCCGAGAACTGTTTAAATTCTAATAAAATTTTCTTTCTTACAAAATAAAAGTGAATAACTAAAGAGAATTAACTTAATAAATATTAAAAAACTTACTAATGCCCTCAAAGTCAGCTGTAAAAAACTGCACAAAAGCGAAACCAACTCTGACAATTTTTACTCTGACAACAGAGTAATGGTTTCGAGAACAATATTCGATGCGCAAAAAAAAAAAAAAAAACCTGACAAAAATTGAAAACATGAGCTTTTAGAAATTGTTTTTATTCCGATTTATACCGTTTTCGTTAACAACCTAACCTCGCGAATCGATTTTCATAAATGTGAAGTAATTCAATTCGAAATTTGCCTTTTGGTGGACTTGAACAATACAAGTTATTGGGGAGAAGTTAACCCACTTACATAAGCATCTTTAAATATATTTAAGTATATTTTATTATGTTTTGTTCCTTAACTACGACTGTCATTAGCATCAACTAAAATTTCTTATTGGCTATCTTAGCCCAGTTCTAATCAATTTCTGTAGGATGATTAGGGTTTCTCTACGATAGTTTAAAGGCTTTCTGCTCTTTCACCTACTAAGAGAAGAAGATTGAAATTGGTCTCGACGCTGTACATACTAGAGGAGGGAGTAGGTCTCACATATGCGAAGACCCCTGAAAACTGTGTATTCCCTGTTTAATTTCTCTCACTTCCCTTAAGAGAAAGCGCTGTACTCGCAGGCTAAATTATTTTCCCATATAAGGAAAAAGTACTGTAATCGCAGTTAAATTTTTCTTACTCTTCTTTAAGGCGAGTTCTGTTTTCGCATTTTATTTCTTTTATATCTATAATCACTGTTTCATTTTCCTTAATTCAATTGAAGAAAAGTACTTGGGAGTCTAGACTCATTGGGCATTAATAAAAACATCCTTTATAACCGGTGTAAATCAGCCATTTACACCCGATATCTGAATATTTGTATATTGTATATTTATATATCTGTAAATTTTGTTTACAATGCAACCATGAAGAAAAAAAAAAAATCTAAAAGGTACAAAAATCTCCTTAACAAAAACTTTCAGTTTAAAACTTTGATAACAATGAAAAAAGTAAACAACTAGAGTGGAGAAGTTACCCACTGGTAACATTCCAATAACATTTCACTATAGTCTCACAACAAAGAGAAGATCGCGAGGCCACTGTCTTTTAAGACGTCTAGAAGTGTGTCTGGAAATGATCTGGAAGATAGATGCTGTATCAGTAAAAGATACATTTTTCGTTTTCTCACTTTTAACTTTTTTCATTGATATTCCAATTATATTATTATAGAATGGAACCGTGAAACTGATGTGGAGTGTTGGAAGTGCGGATCCCAAAAGGACTGGCTGGAGTGGAGTTGGCTGGAGAGGGCCGAAATCGTTGCATATTTCTGCTCCTCCATTGCTGAAACCTGAAGAAGCAAAAATATTCTGGGATGTTCTAGCCCAAGATGTAAGTATTACTTGTTCTCAGGAGTTTTATTGTGTTCGACCCGGTAGTATAAATATTCTTAGCTTAGAAATTTCTCTTTTTCTGGTATACAGTACCACTATATTAATTCATTTCCAAAGGTAACTGCCTGCGCTTGCCAACAACCTTCTAACCACTATTACTAATAACTCAGTGTGTGGATTGCGAGAACAGATTATGCAGACTGTTTTGCGCAAGTGGAGCGTATTTCGCTACCAGTATACCATTCCTGAAACAGAATACAATCGATTTTCATTCAAAGAGTAAAACTGTTGCTGAACGAAAAGCATGAGAGTGATTTGTTTGGATCCTGTTCTCAGAGATCAACCCACTTCGTCAGGGTGGTAGCTTCCCAAATTTTGACTGGCCGCAATCGCCTACTTTTTATTATCAGCGCCTCCAGTTCAAAAGTCTGAGTCACGACAGTACGCTGGTTACTGCGAGTAACAAAAGCAGCAATCCATCTTTTACTGAGAAATGCGTTGCAAAGTGACTGATTTGCGAAGACTGTAGATAAAAATATGCATATTTATTACGAGAAGTTCAAAAGGCAAAATATTTGCAAAAGCGTGTAGTGATACAAACATTTTTATTAATATTTAAAGTAAAATAAATTTAAAAAAAACTGTGGAAAGGGGGGGGAATGCACTAAGTTGTCAGCAAGCTCTTAAGTTCACATGTACAATACTAACTTGTTATCTTAATTTCCTACTATTTCGCTTTTCTTTTTTTTAATATTGACTTGGAGTAATTTTTATTTTTTATACATACCTTTTGAATGTCTGCTTTATTTAATTTTATAATCGGTTTATGCAAATACAGCATTGTAGACATCGCTAATTTTGAGTTAATTGTAAAATGAAGTGGAGGATAATAGCACTGGATAAGTAGCCGAGGTATAAAAATAAATGGAGAGTGAATGGCTGATTAAAAATTAAATTTAAAAGTAAATCAGCTGCGTTAAAGAAATAAAAATTCTTGGCCTTTTCAATTAAAATACTTATACCGATTTAATAGCATTTCTAGAATACATACAATATGTTTTTGGTTAAGTTAATTAGGTAATAGATTGATTAACTTTTATTTGGTCTAAGAATTTAATAATAATGTAATAGGCACGTCATTCACAACCCTTGTTGTTTTCATTTTCGGAACTGTTCACTGTTTTTGGTAACTGATCATTGATCCGGAAACAAAGAATAATACCAATTTCAGTCATAATTTTTTAATTATTTTTCCGAGCATTCTATCTTCAGGGACTAGGTCATCTTCAGGGCTTTGAAACATATTTTACAGTATAGCTATAATAATTGTGTTATAAAGAATTTGTATAAAGTTTACAAAAATTATTACCTTATATGTAACCCTTACAAAACAAGAGTATTCAAAATGTAGTAAATTTCCAATGGAGTATTTATTTCTTTTTGTAAGGGGATAGATCCTTCTGAGAAGCCTTTTAACCAAGAAATTCACTTTTTCTGCACCAAATGTTGCCATTGAAAACAAATTTAACGGAAAAAATGACAGAATTTCGTAAGTGGAATACCGTGAACTAATCTCTAAAGATCCACGAAAGTAGAAAATTGGTCAGATCACAAGATGTTACCCTTTTTTCTTTTGATTTATTTACATATTCTATAAATTATTACCCAAACTAGAGAAATAAGACTTGTTCCTTTATAATGTTTCAGTTTACTGTTCCGGATAGTTCTATATCCTTCTATTGGTGCAAAATATACAAGATCCCTTTCCTGGATGAAAAACATCATATTATAGGAGTACGTAATTAGATTTGTTGCCGTGTCAAGTTAATCAAACATTTCATCAGTCAGTGTTTTGCAACTTAATTTTCAGTATACGCCGCAAATAGAAAGTGGTCATGAGAAACTAATAGAGCATATGCTTCTATATGAATGTCTTGGAGGTTCAGAATTTGAAATATTCGGCAGTCACCCGGGAGCGCCCTGCAGATCTGCAGCGGCCCCAAAACAATGGACTTCGTGTTCTACACCTATCGTATCATGGGCTACTGGATCCACAGGTAAGCATACTTATAATAAATAGTGGTTCTAGTTCTCTGGTTTGGCCAGAAAATTTCGTTTTGAAGGATAACTTCTTACTACTTGTATTTGTAAACATTTTGATTCGATCGCTCTAACCCTTCGAGGCTTAACTTGAGGTAACGTTAGATTTTAATTTTTATTAGAATATTACTTTTCAGGTTCATCAAGGCAGATTTTTTTCTTCTGCTATTTATACTGTAAATTATTTTAAAGGTTTTTTATTTAAGAGAGGAAACCATAACTTTTCATGTTAAGACTTCAGCTTCCTAGAAATAATAATTAAAAGAAGAAGTGCTTCATAAGTTTTGAGTTCAGAAGACTTGAGACCAGCTCATACAATATTTATAAAACTTTTAATTTTATTGCATTCATGGTCGGTGTAGTGAGTGAGGAAGAGTGAGAGGATGAGAGGAGTGCGAGTAGGATAGGACTGAGCACTGAAGAACAGTGGTGTTGCTAACTCCTCGGGTGCTTGAGCCTTGAGTTTGCTTTTAACTCTAAAGCTCTGCAATGTAAATAGGAAGTATTGCTTATAACTATAGGGGTATGGATTGAAATTAATGTAGAGAGGTCCGGCGTACCTTACTCTGCCGAAAGCTGTAGCTACGTCCATTTAACAATAGACGTATCCACCTTCCGAGTATGTTATTGTTCGAAACCACTCACCATTTATTCAATTACACATGTTGCATAGTTAAGTATGATTTTCCAATCCAAAACAGTATGTTTGCTAAATGGTCAGCATTGTAGCGTTAGCACTGCCTGTGCTGTTAGGTGTTATTGATTGTAGATTCCTGGATACGTAGTTTGCTAATCGTCAATTACATGTTAATTGGAATTACCTGACCTATAAACTCACTTGCCGATTATTTTTGGTTTATTCCAAATTCTTATCAGAGAGAATTCCAATCTAAGCTGTAGCTCATTTCATTCCATATGTTTCTTTTCTTTATTTTTCTTCCTGCGGTGGCATTCATAATCTAAATTCTCCCTTAGATCGACAAAAATTCAATTTTTTTGTTAGGTCCATTTTGGTAGGCTTTATGGTAATCGTATTTATGACAATAATCCGCGAGAGCTGTGTTTTGATTAATAAGATTGCTATTATATCAACAATAACAGAACTGCGATCTGTTTTCAGCTCTGAAGATGATTCAATTTCCAATTCCTATTCAAAGTTAAACTTTTTTATCCAATTAAACTCTTAGCACAGCTAGAGATTAGTTAGTATCTCCTCTAAGCGACAAATCCAAGAAGTATATCTCATGATTACATTTTAAGATAAGAACTTAATTATATATTATGTTTTGTAATTGCATTAATCTGATGAAGTTAAAAAAGTAACTTTTTTACTCTTTTTTAAGGAGAATTTTTTCCCAGTTCCGTTGGCTTGCCAATGGCCGAAGGCGAAGGTAAAGCAACGTACTTCATGTTGGAAATACATTATGAAAATCCTTCCCTTATGAAAGGTGACAGACAAAGCAATATTGTAGATGTTGGTAACACAATTGACAACCGCTTGTAACAATAAAGTAATCTTTGTTTTATTTCAGTTAAAGATAACTCTGGACTAAGGATATATTACACTCCTTTACTAAGACCATTTGATGGAAGTATTCTTACAGTGGGTGTGGCTCCATCTTCACTGCAAATAGTACCTCCCATCCAGCGCAAATTCTCCAACGTTGGATACTGTGATCATCAGTGTACTAACTTGGTAAATAATATTGTTTCTCAAAAAAAAATCTGGATGGTTTATTTCTATACTGATTACGAAGCATTATCTATTGACAGATGTTTCCAGAATCAGGAATAAAAGTAGTGTCAGTTGTATTTCATACACACTCTGCAGGAAGGCAGGTGAGACTGAGGCATGTTCGGGAAGGGAAGGAATTGGCTGTTATTGCTGAGGTAAAACTGACACTTTTGTTATGCCCATTAATATTATCGGTCATTGAAGTTTATTATTATTATTATCATTTTTAACCATCTGTATTTAACTGTCAACTGCCTATTGGCAACAAGTAAATGTGATTACGTGTAATGTATAAAAATAAATTAATGAGAGCCATCCAACGATTACCATGAGTCATGAGTCGGCAAACACAGGTAACATAGTGGCTGGAAACATAGTGGAGCGGCGAGCAAAGCGAAGAAAGAGCAACGCTATCTATAGAGACTAGAGCAAAGCTCTGTTTGATTTCTTCGCTCTCATCGCGCTCAATTTTTAAAGATTATTTTTCAAGGGTTTGGATATTGATACATTTATTGGTTTAGTTTGTTTAAAGAAACCTCTGTGGGACCATAGTATTTGCGAAGCTACCATAGTTTTTAATAATTAATAGTTAAAATTAATTAACAATTAGTAGTTAATGGAGAATTCAGGTAATTTTTGCTACATTTAATTTGGTTCTCAATCCCTTAATGCTAACTTTCATCTAAATACTAGGCAAAATTAAATTACATTTTCACGTCCTACTACTTCTGATCAGAACGAATTCTCCAATCCTTCTTCTATAGCGTCGTACTACTCCAGTTTTTCAAATGAACATTAATTTACGACAAATCATGGAGTAGTGACTTAATAATTTTTTTTTTTTTTTAATTGACTAATTTCTTTTTATCTGCATATGTTTCTATTTAGTTTTTATTTATTTTTTTCTTAACTGAAGGTAACTGCTAGGATTAATGGAGTTACACTGGGCTAGTATGTAATCAAATGTTGAAATAGATATTCTAAAATACGAATGAATCTTGCCAGGATGCTCCCGAAGTTGTTGGTATAAGTGATGGAATTCACCAAGTTCATGTCTAAATATGTTTATACACTGCAGCTCCTGCTTCTAAGCTGCTGAAAATACCAAATTTTCAAGGAAGAATTTTCATATAGAAATAATTCCTCCATCTTGTTTCGTCGAAAGGAGAAACGCGTCTAAACTCGTCACTATGTGCATGCGACTCTTTGCTCGCTGCTCGTCGCTCTCTTTGATCTGAAGCAGCTATCATCGCTATATTCGCTTTGCTCGCCGCTCCACTAGGTTTCCAGCCTTAGAGGCACAACGTCGAGACTTCTAAAATAAAAATCTGAACAAAATTTCTCTTGGAATGACACTTCATTCAAGAAAATCGGTTCACGCTTCGAAAATTCGAAACGATTGCCATACTTCCCCTTAATAGGTGTAAGAGCAGAACGTCGCTCTAATGTTACATAGGGAAGCCCTTTTATCCTGCCAAATTTTATCATTATAAAGGAAATTTGGGAATTTTATCTTTTATAGAAAAAGAGAAAAAAATTGTCAAAGTTGGGTGTTTTTGACGTTACGCTTTTTCGTGCATTTTTGACGATCGACCCTTATACAACTGTCCTACCGGACAGTTTTAATGCTCAAATGTTTTTGAAAACTTGGACATTTCACAATACGTTGTTATTAATATAGGTTCAATAAAAATAAATGGTTTTTGGAGAAGTGTGACGTTCAACTTGAAAGAAGCAGTCTGATAGATAGTACTTAAGGATTAGGTAGTAGGTGCTGGGAAGGATAGATTTGTGCTTAGCTAAAAGTCCATGACACTTTGTCGAATGCCTGGGAGACATCAAGAAAAACTCCTGGGCAATATTGCTTCATTTCAAGAGAGGTGGCAATAGTGTCTACCACACAGTGAGCTTAGTGGATAGTAGAGTCGAAATCCGAACTGGTGGTCTGGAATGATGATGATGATGATGATAGGATCTTTTGAAGACGAATTGGGAGTAGCCCCTCAAGAGAGTTAGGAGGAAGCTAATATCTTAAAATCTTATGTGCATCCCAGCTTATGAATAGAAGCTTTGATGAATCGTCTATAAAAAATAAAAACAGAACACTAATAGATTCTATTTCATCTCCAAATTTTTTATTATTATTACGTACTTAGATGTACTCGCAAAATAAAAGTCCCTCACAATTGTGTTGGTGTAGGTGTTAAAACTAAGGCCTCAACCAGTTCGAAACTCCTGGCTTTCTAGATGGAATTAAAATCAGGTCGGTTAAGGATTTAACTAAACAGCATTGAGGATTATTTCACCAATTAATGATTTTTTTTTTTGCTTAATTGAAAATTTGATAAACTAATTTCAAAATAATATTAAAATAAATTACCAATTTCAGGACAACTATTATGATCCTGGATACCAACAGTCAATAAGGATTCTTGGTGAAACTGTGATTCTACCCAGAGATGATATTATTACAGAGTGTAGTTACAATACCCAGAACAGGACAAAAATAACTCTGGTTAGTTTAAATATTTGATAAAAGAATTTCATAGGTGTTTCAAAATTCAGGAGATGCTTAGTCATTGTACAAAAGATCATTTTCATGTACTAGTAATAATTCTTAAAGTAAACTTGATATCTCTGAAAATATTGACTTTCTTGATATTTTTGTATCCACCAAGTTACAAAAGTTTTTTAATGTGTGCAAACTAAAACCTCAGTTTTGCTGTTTAATCTAAGCGTTTGAACAAGAATTATAAGGGATGTGTTTCGTGTTAACACAGATTTTGATTGTAACGAATATGAACTTAAATCTCCATTACAGGGAGGTTACACGTTGAAAGAAGAAACTTGCCTAGCTTACCTACTGTACTATCCAAGAACTGCTTTGTCCAGTTGCACAAGTACTACAGCAGTAGATTTCTTCTTTGGAGCATTTGGAATTAAAGAGTTTTATGACATGGACTTGATGGAGGTTGAAAAATTTATTTTAAAAGAATCAGAGAAACAGTAAGTAGCTAAACAAAAAAGACAAAATAAAATATTGACTTATGACAGTAATCACAACAATAATTTTTGTTTCAGGTTTTCCAAATTTTCCAAGCCACATATCCCGAAGCAAAGCTTATTTTTTAGTTTCTCTGAGAAAGAAGGATTTAATATTGACGCAAGTAAAGCTTCAGTTTCAATTTGGAAAGCAGTGTCTGAGATCAATATTGATAACGATGATAATATACTTTCACGATTAGTTATCTATAAACCTGAAGAATTTCAAAATAAGACTTTCTTGGGACATTTAAGAGATCTACCTTGGCAAGAGAAGTTATTTACTCTGAGGGCTGAAGAAATTTTAAATAAAGGGAAATATAGAACGTTCTGTAGATTGCAGAATAGTGTTTTAGCTATGGTAAATAAATTTTAGCAGTCAATATCTCAATCTATCAGTTTTTCAAAATTAATTATTAAAACTGTCCGGTAGGACAGTTGTATAAGGGTTGATTCTATATATAAGTTAAATTTAATTTAAATTAGTACAGTTAATATATTATATTAAATAAAAATGCTGATTTTTCACGGTTTTGTACGAAATTTAAGTTACATCTTTTTCAAATCAGGTCACATCACCCACCACCTGCCATCACAGTACAGAATATTATCTTCCTCATACTACCTTCGAAATTACATCCTAGCAATTAATTGCAGAAAATAAACCGAAATTTTTTACTAGTGTCATTTTTAGTTGTAAAACTGTTACATTATATATTTGCTTTCAACATAGTTTCGTTCCTACATTAGTAAATTTTCGTCAACAGTACTTAGACTCAGTTTTCTTAATAATTATGTGGTATAAGTAATTCATCATCGAAAACTGCCTGAAAAAGCGTTCTGATGAAAAATACCTAATTTTTTGTCCGCAATTTCTAGAAAAGATACAATTCCCAAATTTTGTTTAAAGCAAAGAGCATATCTTCATTTTTAACAGACATTTTTTTACAACAATGTGGATCAATTGGGTTTAAGAGAAAAGTAGACAAAACTGGGGAAAAAATGTAGTTGTCTTGTTGTTTTCTTATTCTTATTGCCGTTGTTTGTTGCCTTTTTAAACAAAACAGTATCTAAGCGGTGAACTGATTTTCATAAATGAGGTGTCATTCGATTCGAAATTTTATTTAGTTTGTCCATTTAGAGTCTCAATACTGTACTTCCTATAGGAAGGGTTACCCCCACATATTTGCTTGTAGCACCTCTAAAATTATTTTTTTATTTTAATTTTAAGGCGCGCCCACATCTGTCATTGGTGCCCGGAGATTTTTTCATTGCACTGTTTGCCTCTGGACAGTGTTCTCTCGTTAGAGACACACCGGACAGTGAGCTGTAAGAAGTTCTTGGGAAGAGAGAATATAAGGGTCAGCCGCAGGATTCGCACCCGGGATCCCGAGTGAGAACCAAGAATGTTAACCACTGATCTAATCCTTTCCTATAATTAATAACTCTGAAAATGTTAGCTTGATTTTTATAAAATTTTTAATAATATAAAAGTTAGGGTTGTTCCCCTACACAACATCAATACTGTTTTTATGTTCGCGTGGAAGTAAAAGCCCTGGGCAATTGACTGAACCATCGCAGAAAATTCGATGAAATTAAGTTTTTACATTTTCTGACTACGAATTTTGTCTACTAATTTGATCATGATTATTGTACTTTAAACTTATACAGGGCTAGACAAAAAGAAGGCTCTTTAGCCCTCAGCACTTTACCCTTCGTCTAGAAACGATAAATAAATATTTTTCATCTAACAGTTAGTATATTACTTTCATTTAGTATGTGTAAAAATTGTAAAGAAAATAATTGGATTTTTTTTTGAAAAATCGCTAAAAACTGAAAAATTATTCTGTAATTGTGATAAGTCTAGTCTGATTGAAGAATTTTCTTCCAACTTGGAATGTTGATAACAACATTATTATTAAATATAAACACATTTTATCCTCCTTATTAGTTATGTAACTAATAGAACCATACAATGCACTGAAATGGCACGTTAGAAGAAAGACATAAAAACACTCACTGTAGTACCGAGAAACGAGAAAGTACCAAGACCATGTTATTATAAAAACCTATTTTTCGTTCCCATGCGACCTCAAAATGGACATTTCCTGATAAAACTAATATTCTAAAATTTCACGATAACAATATTTTCTTCAGTTAAGTTTTAAAAGAAAGTTAAAAATTACTTATTTATGTAACTATTTTCATTTTGTTTCCAGCCGAGTGCAGTGTACAGTTTTCCTAACTTCACTTCTATTAATGGGACCAACAATTTTGAGTCGAGTTGCATAATGGAATTAAGCAGCTCCACTTCTCCGAGTTTATTCCAGTCTGCCGAGAACTTATTGCTAGCAGCAACATCATTGTTTATTAGATACCTCGTGTGAAATATGAAACTGAATTTTTCTCTAGCAACATTTTACATTTTGGATTACTTAAGCGCCAATCTCAAAGTCTGATACAAAGCAAGTGATTAATTTGCTGCAACAGTTTGTTCTTGAAAGAGTACGTCTCGTACACAACAATCCCGTATTAGAATGAATTAATGTTTTTCGTTCTCCTCCTACATTATGCATGTTACGGAATGGTTTTGCCCTCCAAACAATTTTTATTAACATAATTGCACTTTATAATATTCTCGAGATACTTTAGATTAAAGATTTTATATTTTCTATATATTTATATTTTCCTCTTACTATTTTAATCTTTCTACCAAAGATAAAGTCTCTCAAAGGAAAGAGAAACTCTACTAAGTCACATTGTTTGTAAATACAATTATTGAAAAGAAAATTTCATCGACATTAGAAACCCATTTTTTATTTGTAAGAACTGTTTCTTGGACAAAGAAAAACCTGGAGTTTAGTGCTCGCACCAAATGTAATATATACAGGCTGTGATTACATTAGTAGTTATTTATTTTTAAAGTATTTAGTTTTAAGTTCTAATATGTTTATGAGAGTTTTTCGAAATCAAATTAAATTCTTAAATAAAAACAACTTTTTATTTAATTAATAAACAAAAAGTGGTATTGGATTTTTTAATTACAGATAAATAGGAGTTCGCTCCTTTTATCCGTCATCTATATACAACATTACTTCCAAAAAATACTTATTCATGATACTCCCAAAAATTTAAGATGGAAACCTAAATCCCAGCTATTCCTGGATCTTTAAAACAAAGTACAAATCAAGTGATAGTGCAAATATTGGCGAGGTAAACTTTTTTAAGTTTAAAGATAGTTGAAAATTACCAGGCAGCTAATTCGCGAATCCAGAAAATAATAACCTTGTTATGTACCTTTCAATTAAGAAAAACTACGGATTGTGAGTCTATCTTGAGAGATCGACTTATACTGTGCTGAATCCTGGACGATGTGTAAGAAGTTCTAATCGCTGAGAATACAAGACGTTCTACGTCGTTAAAAAATGGTTCGAACTGCCCTCACCGCTGTTAAAATAATTTCAATCCACTGGGGATCAATGACACTAGGAAACAACCTTAGCAAAATAAACCTCTATTTACTTTAAAGTTTAAAAATTTGAGTAAAATGGTTGATTAAACGCTAAAAGGTACACAAATTAGCAAGCCCTCAACATTTCATTAATATTTCATTGATATCATTTGAGTAATTTTACTGCATTAAATTTCATTAATATTTATTAGAATTTATTAGATGTCACAGACGCTTATGCTGGCTATTTTCGCCTACAAAATATTTGATCAAGTAGCAAACCAATTAACTTAGATTGATTGTAATATCTATTTATCTATAATCAAACTATTAATCACAGATTAAAAAGAAATTGTGAGGCTAAAGATTTCAAGAACTTTTTTAAAAAAATGCCTACACCCACACACTTCAATGGTTTTATTTTATTTGATTATTTTTAAAACAAAAATCGTCGGTTTAAGTTCATTCGCTAGTGCACTTCATGCATTAGTCAAGCGTTATTAATAATAATAATAGACTTTTATTTAAGAAATTTTCCAGTTCCACTATCATGATCGACTTGTTGGCCACCCCAGTTCTAAACCATGTACACCGCTGATATTCCTACCAATCCTCATACTTTTCTTTTTACTTATGCCGATGATACAGCAATCCTCACTCCTCATAAAGACCCGGTCCTTGCCTATCGCTCTCTTCAATCCCATTTAGAATCTCTTGAGCCTTGGATAAAGAAATGGTTAATTAAAATAAATGAAAGCAAATGTACGAGTAATTACATTCTCCCTAAGGCGAACTATTCTTCCACCCGATAACCTAAACCTCACTCCTCTTCCAACAGATTGTGTTAAGTACCTAGGACTTCATGGACAAACGTCTAACCTGGACTCCACTAACTAGACTCAAACGGAAAGAACTAAACAGACGATTCAAACTTCACTCTAGACTTGTTGACAAACGATTTAAGCTTCACCAAACAATAAACGACTTATGTACACAATGATACTAAAACCTGCCTGGACTTACGGAATGGAACTTTGGAGCTCAGCCAAAGCTTCCAATATCTATAGAATCCAATCCTTCCAGTCTAAAACACTCCGTCGAATCGCTTATGCTCCTTACTTTGTTTCTACCTTGCACCGAGATTTCCTTGTTCCTTATGTTTCAGAAGCTATAAGATCCCGTTATATTAAATTCCACACGTCAATCATTTCACATCCTAATCCACTGGTATCCCAACTTACCTCACTGCCTGCAACTCCAAGACGGCTGAAGCGCAGGTGGCCTCGCGGTCTACTCTGTGAAATAAGTGCCAGTGGACGATATTGAACTGTTTTTCTTTGGGAGTTCCATCAATGGGTGTATTCTCCCCTCACGTTACTCATGTATATACTTGTGACATGTTGTATCAGTTTCACTTATTGCAGAAATATACTGCAGTTGTCAAAATAAAGTGAAAAAAAAAGAAATTATCGTACACTAATGTTTTCAAAGTACAAAAGTCACAGCTAACGCCGTCTGTTAGAGTTTGGCAACAAAATAAAAACGAAATAATTGGTTTTTTGTAAAATAATATAATATTATTTAATATTAACCCAGAAACAATTAATCTGGGTTAATATTAAATAATATAGTTTTCTTCAACTACGTTCTTAATCTAGGTGCTCTACTCACAATGAATGTTATATAAAATAGATAAAGACATGCTTTTTTTTTAGGACAGCCACTAAATTATTAAAGTATTTAATTACAAGTACTCAATTAAAGGGACTACAGTAAATTACTATAAAGAAATCAATAATTATTGTTTTATAACTCTACTTATTATTAACTATGTGTTATTTGTGCTCTCGAATACTTCTATTAGACGAATTGAAGTTTCAAATTTTGTTTTAACTCCGTGATTCAAATTCAAACAGTAACCAACTCTAACTTTGTCTTTCTGTTTTAATGTGCATTTGTATGTGGTTACTCAGAACAGAGATCAATCAGGAAAATAATTTAGAATAGAATTAAAATATAGTGCCTATTTATTTATGAACGTGTAATATACATTTTATGGTTAATATAACAAAAAATTATTGTAAAAGAAATGACCGGCATAAGGGTCTGTGACATCTAATAAATTTTAAAAAATATTAATGAAAAGTTAATACTGTAAAATTACTCAAATGATATCAATGAAGTATTAATGAAATGTTGGGTACTTGTTGATTTGTTTACCTTTCTGCGTTTAATCAAACCTATTATACTTAAATTTTTTTAACATTGCAATTTATACCAGTTGTAGAGCAAACTTTTCTCTATAGTTTAAAGAATTCAATAGAATCGGAACAATTCGAAAAGCGATATAGAGGTATCAACCCTTAAATAACTGTCCTACCGGGCAGTTTTAATTATCAAATATTTTCCATATTTTATTTAATTATTTAATTAAATTAACAAGGGTCTCGCTTTTCCATTTTAGAGAGACCTGTAAAATATAAAAACAGGTAGGAGTGCTGTTTTATGAACCAAGAACTGATCGATGTTGCATCTAAAAATTTGTGCGCAAGTCACTAGTATTATATGAATCTGAGTCAGTCAGTATTGTATGTATTGAACGCTGAGATGGCGACGATTCCAACCTCTGAATTTCAAGTGCACAAACTTATTGATTTAGTTCGAGCTAACAGATGTCTGTACGAACCCTTGGATGTGAACCACAACAACAGAGCTGTTATCAACAGCGTGTGGCGAGCTATTTCTTATGAGATGTGCCAGCCAGGTAATTTTCTTGTATTTCAGTTGACCGGGTTGCTGGATATTACATTTTTACCTTAAGGACTCCGAATTTTTGAATAGATTTGTCCGAATTTCTTTTTGTCTTAAAATATTTTCTTTTTGTTAAAATAATCCATTACATACGTGTTAATTTACTTCATACTGCTGGATTACTGAATGACTGACAGCGCTTCGTTGTTAGTATGTGCATGGAGTCCCCTAAGTATCTAAATGTCTGAATAGCTTAGTATTCTAACTTTCAGATGTTAGGAAATAAATTTAATACACTGAAGTTTCAAAATATACATATATTTATTTAAGTAAAATCAAAATATAAAAATGGGCACATAAAATACAATCTAGTAATTTCGGTAGCATGAAGTTTCTTTATCGATACGATGTTTGTCCTGATAAGCCATTAGTGTCGCCTCCTCAGTTACTTAATGCGTACTATGTTTTATCTGCTACAGCCAAAACTGGCTTTTCCCCTAAGGTGTTAATGACAAACCACTTTTGAGAAAAGGTCAGAGACGAGTGCCTAAATTGTTAGTAGCAGGAAATAGATCGCAATTAGTTGACATGAAGTCAACCGCATTAAGCGATGTAAACACGTTTTTCTTAATGGTGATGGAGTTCGCCACAGAAGGTATCTATCTAAAAATCTTCCTATGCCCAAAATAGGTATTAGCCCGTACAGGTAATGTTCTTTATTCTGCACCCTATTCCGTTATACCTTAAAATAAGTTGCAGAATTGTATCTATTAAGATGCTTCTTGCCAAAACTAATTTGATCATGGTAAGTCACCTGAGCTCAGTAGATGCAACTTAATCACTCTTTTCTGATTATGTGTCTCTTCTGCTGGAAAAAACCCTTAAAAGACCAGAAACTGCTAAATTATTGCTGCTTGAATGTAGTATGATTTAAATATTAATTTTATTTTTCATAAATTAAAAAAAAATCCTGTAAAAATTATGTTTGGGTTTCTCAAATTTTCTGTAAAAAAGAAGAGGTCACATCTTCATTTATGAAAACAGTTTTTCACAACAAAGTAGAACAAGTAAATTTCGATAATATAGTTGCCAAAAAATAGGTATAGTTTTCAGAAACTGTTCTTGTTCTGGAAGTTACAATGTTTTAAAAATAGCTCAAACTGTGCGAACCGATTTTTGCAATCAAATGATTAAAATCTCCTGCTTGTAGGGGTTTCTCGACGCTGTACATATATCTAATGAGAACTTAGCCTCACTCATGTGAGATTCCCCTAAAAATTATTATTATTAATCTTAAGGCGTATCAACTGCGTTGTCATTGGCGCCCGAAGCTTTTTTCAGTGCATTGCTGGTCTCCGTACAGAATTCTCTCGTTCAGACAATACCGTCCATCACAGACGGTGAGCTGTAAGAAGAACCTAGGAAGTGAAAATCTAAAGGCCGGCTCATGGAATCATCCAGAATATAGAATAGAATAACCGCATACAATGCGAACTAAATTACGTAGTCGGAGTTCTAAGTTTGAGGTTCTGATTACTAAGTTTCTTAAGAGGGTAGTTTTCTCTCAAAAAGTAATTCCTTGATTAGATTTAGCACCTTCTATCGGTTCTTGCTAGAGACTTCACCTATTCAGAATTTTAGCTACTTACTTACAGCTGCACTTTACCTGCCCAAGCCAAGCCTACCAGTCCTTAAATAAAATCCCAACTGATTAAATAAAATAATTAAATAAAATCTGTAAACGTTTTAGCCGCAAAAGCGGAGTTTAACAAGAAAGTAAAACAGAACAATCTATCAAAGGGAATGTTAGTTCCAAATAAAGTAGTCACATACGTACACACGTAGTATATGCGTTCTGTGTGTGGCTAATGGTTTATATATGTATGTGCTAAAGGAGTTTTTACTGAAACATAGAGAGTCATTCTTTATCCAACTGTTCTACGGGCAGTTTTATTACTTGTTAAGCATTTCAATTAAACATTTCAGGATGAAAATGTAGTAAACAAATTTATTGCAGATTTGTGTTACTTGAGCCGTTTTTTTTATATTATAGTGAGATATGGGAACGAAAGAACTCTGTCTGGAGGCCGGCGGTGCACTGAAAATAACTCCGGGCGCCAATAACCTCAGATGTTGACGCACCTTAAAAAACAAACAAATAAATAAAATACAGGAATAAAAAAATAAAGTGAGATACTTCATTCATCAGATTGTATTTGTTCAAGAGTCTGTGTGCCGTGAAAAATGGATAAATTTAAGAAGCAATTACGCTCGGGAATTGAGGAAAACTAGAAGGAAGATTCACGAAATGGAAATTTATCCGAAAAGAAAATCACTTTCTCAGTGGGCACATTATGAAGCATTAAGTTTTCTGTCGCCCTTCGTCAAAACAAGATTGTAAGTATGCACCAACTTAGTTGCAATTGGTGTTTCCGCGAGTTTCTTTCTGGGCAATTCACAAATTTTCTTCCATTACTGATTTTTACTAAACTTTGAAGTTACTTAAACAAGTTAATTTTTTGTGTCAATTCAAGTACTTTTTACCGACCACTAATACCAATACTAATTATGTTTCAGTATTAGGAATTCATCGATGGTCTAAAATACTTCACTTTACTACTTGAGTAGGGAAAAATATCTAAATAGATTAAAAAAAGTGTTCATTTTGAAAATTATAAAGGAAGACTTCAACTGTTTTGGATAAAAATTGTTATAAATATAACAATTTGTATAAATTGTTTTGTTTTTTAGCTATAAGTTCAAAGTTAAATGCTCTTAAAACTAAAAAAGATGAATCGAAATTACTAGGTAAATTTGATGGTATTCGGGACAGTACAGGAATTTGGACTGTGTTCGGTTTATTGAGGAGTTTCTCCTAAATTACATTAGAACCAAAATAATCGCTGTTGCCAAATGTCGCGAATATTTAATCTATTTGCTCTGCCCTCACGCTGGCCGGCAACCAGATACTTTTTATTGACCCATTCACCTCACACCAAATGATGAAATTCTTGCGCTATGTAAGAATGGAAAGCTGTGTCGGAATGTTTATTGACCCTGCTACTCTTCCCAATTTACGTTGCATTCTTGGAATTACGGAAGTGTGTCAGAATACATGATGCGCACGAACAGTTTGACTTTGGCTGCAATTCTGCGTCTAACTTAAAAGATGATATTTCTAACCCTGGACGAAAATTGGGCTAAGTTAGCTTCACCATAAATCTAGACCATTCCAAGCTTATGGTTTTCCGTAATTGTTGGCTCTTTGAAAAGGTAATCAATGCTAGCATAATAGAGAGAAGTTTAAAATTCTTACAAATAATCGGCACTACCTTTACAACTTGTTTGAAATTTCAACCCTCTTTTTTTTGAAAAAATCGGCATGATTTGCAATGAATAGCAAAGCGTTTTTTCTACCACTTAAGTCCACGGGTCTGATAAAACGAGCATTTTTTCATTCCATGGTACGTGTTATCCCTCTTGCATGCTTCTCCAATACGTAGTCCTATTGATCTTGCTTTGGTCTGATTTATCAGTTTAAAGAAGAGTTTGAAGGTCTTTTGTGTAGAGTAGTTCCGAAACCATATTATAGGTTTCTCAGGTTAACACTTGGTATAGGTTTATTTCGCACTTCTGTTGCTTTGTGCTCATTCAGCAGAAAGAGTAGCAGCTCAACAAGGCTTTAAATTAACAGCCTTTTAGTTCAGCAGGTAGAGGTCAGTTCTCTTTGAGATGTACATGACAGAGGAAGCACTGATCACATTGTTTGTAAGTGTCATGCCAGAAAATTATCAGCAACTACTCAAGTGCAGCCATTTGAGTATTGATTGATAATCTTTCTAACGTTTTTTTTACTTGCACTGCATTATGTTATGTTTATTTATTTAAGTATTTATTTTTAGGGATACAATAGAGAAGGAAGCGGACAATAGGGTAGGAATTAAGCTGGAGAGATTGGATTCTCAGGAACCAGATCCTCTGACACTAACAGAAGTCGCTGAAGAGGTATCTTCTTCAGATAACGTCGCAAATAACGAGGGACTAGCAAGGTGGACCTCCGATTTGGACGATGATCGTCTGTTCTTATTAAGTCTATTGCCATTAATGAAGAGATTACACACACTGGATAATTGTAGGTTTAGAATGGAGGTACAAAGTTTGCTTTTGAACAAATTGCAGGCCCAGCTGCAATCCCTGGACCCTCTAGCTACTGACGCTCCAGACAGTGTGTGAAATCAAAGTGCGTAAAGTTAGTTCAAATTGTAAAGTGTAATATAAAATATAATCCTTAATAATATGTAGAAACAATTCAGTTTATCTGTTACAGATAAGTTATAGTTCTTTCAGGGAGGTAGATATAAGATTAATAATTTCCATCTGTTGTGAGAACACTTTCTTTTTTAATCTCTCTTTATCAAAATAATCAAAATAAATAAATGATATGTTTGTCATATTATTAAAGAGATTTTTCTAAAGGTTAAACCAACATTAGTCCTGGAACTTATCGTGAAAATGAACATGAAAATTTGTTTCCTATCAATTGTGGATGTCCATTTTTCACTGAAGTTATACAAATATTTTATCTTAATCAAGTGATAAAAGAACAACAGTTTTCTGATTTTTGCTATGTAAGATTACCATGTGTTATGTTTTTTACAATTATTTAACTGTTCATTAAAGTATTGCAATTTTTGTTTAATTTTAAAGATTGAGTTGTATTATTTTGATTCAATCATATGTATAACTTTAAATTAGGTTTTTATGTTTACTTTGTATGCGTAGAAGAAGAATTGAAATTGTTTATTGAGCTACACAGTATTTATAATCTAATCTGCTGTAGTTGCCAGCATGTTCTAATGTGTTAGTCATTCTAGCTAAGGTTTTCCTGTTTTATAAGTTCTATCTCCAAATTCCTGCGACCCAATATGTAAAATTTTGCTATACTTAATGGCAGTATTATACCTACAATATGTATATTACACATATGTGAAACAAAAATATTCTACTATTCTAGCTAATATTTCCGAATTCACCTTTTTTTAAGAGTTATTTTTTCAAATTAGGTTGATTAACTATTTATATTCTAGCTCAGTGTTTTTTTAAGAAATTTACTATGAAATAAGGAAGAACCTGACAGTACCATATTGTACAGCTCTGGTAAATTGTTATTTGAGATTAAAATCTCACTTTTTTGTCTATCTAGGACGGGTTTACATTTTTTCTAGTGTATTTTTAAGCATTCATTATGAAATTCGGACGACCTAAAATGTGACATCTAGCGCTGCTCTGGTAAATGGTTATTTGAGATTAATATCACCGTATTTCGTAAAATCTAGGCATGGATTATGCTTTTCCCTGTGTTTATTAATCATAAATTATTAAATATGGGCGACCAAGACTGTAACAACCAGCACTGATCTTCTAAAAGGTTATTTGAATTAAAAATAATTTAACCAAATACATGGTTATCGTACATGGTTGTCCATGATAAAAATCACATCCTTTTAGTCAAACTAGACCAAAATTCCTTATTTTTTAAATATTTTTTACGCACATTCTATGAAATAAGAACGACTCAGTCTGTAGTCCATAACATACAGCACTGCACTAGGAAATAATTAACTAAGATTATAATCATAGTTTTTTCGTCCATCTAGGTCAAGATTTTGATTTGAGATTGATGGCAGTGGTGAGCGCTAAAATTTTATTAATTTGTTTGTCATTTTAGGTAACATTTCTCATTTTTTCTTTGTTTTAAGTTCAATTTCTAAACTTTAGAGGCACATTTTGCATAAACTAACTGAGCTGGTGAGAGCCTAAAAATATAACAAATTACTGATTATTTTAGCTAATTTTTTCTTCGTTTTTTAAGGAAGTGATCTAATGAGAATGATCTTTCTCTAACATAAATATCGTTGGTGGGAGCCATAATTAAGTAATTTCCTGGATATTCTAGCTAATGTTTTCTTTTTGTTTATGTTTTATTTTTACACTTTTGCGACACAATGTATACAATCTACCTGTATAACTATGCACGGCCTGAGAGTTGAAATACAATTACTGAATGGCCAACATTAGCACCTTATTAGCAACAGGCGCTGCAGTCTAGTGGTCTTATGGAAAATTAATATAGTATTTTGTTAAAATGTACATCTTTGAAGCAGTTCTGGTGGTTTTTGGCGCCATCTATTGTTCAATAATAAAACTAATTGGGAAAACTGAAGGGCTAACCTTATTTTTTAAATCTTGAAATGGGTTAAATTCATTGGTACATTTCTAAATGAAGATATAAGTTTATCTAAAAATCTTTTTCAAAAATAGAGTTCCTTGAATGGATTCGCCCAGTTGTTAGCATACTTGATTTTAGTGCCAAGATCGGTGTTCCAAACCGGACCTCAGATTTTCTCTTCCTGTTTTGTGTCTGTAGTTTATCCATATAATTTCTGAAAGTTTTTCAATCTACTTTCGCAGTGATTCCTTGCATTTTAAATGAGTTCGTTAGCATAACATAGAAAGATGGTCGGAATATAATTCATGAAGTATCCACCCGTATTGATGTTTAATAAAAGTGCGGTATCCACTATGTCAGTAGGAATTTTCAAGTAGTTTGCTGCTCTGGAGAGAATATTTAATGTTCGTTATTGGCAGATGATGTTGAACAGTGGTTTGATGTCTTGCTGAGTGGTTTTTTGTTTGTTTTCGCTATTCGTTCTTGAAAAAATTTTGATTAACGTCTGGCAAAAAAAAAAGAAGTAATTTTCTGTGTGGTTTTATTAAGGCAATAAATGTACTTGGTGCTCCTGGTTGACGGCTTAACAATCCGTCAAGAACTATTCGCCCGCACGGCTCACACATTTTGATTCCAGGCCTGCAGTCGATTTTTTTTGGGATCAAATTGTTGACAGTTAGAGCTTTCAGGTATTCGGGATGACTTCATTCTGAGTTTTTCAAAAAGAATTTCTCTTTTCCTTTTATGTCTTGCCCCAAAACTGTGGTACATAGGGGAGTTGAGACAGGTATTTAAAAATTTTTAAAATAATTTTTGTTAGAGACATTACGTGGTATTTTTCATAAATTTATTTATGTGAGACTGAATATGGAACATTTATTACTTTTTACGGGTTTACAAACGTACATTATTTTCTGTCAAAGTGATCGTAATGTTTGTCTAATTTGCTAATTCTGTTTTTTAGTTTAATTTACGATTTATTTGTATATAGTTAATGTACAAAACCTGTGCCAATAATTCTCTTCGATAACTACCTGTTCTGGTCTTAAAAATAGCAAGTGTTCATATTTTTATATTAACGGTGGTCTGCAGTGTGTTCATTTCAATATTGGAAAGATATGCCAATTTATTGTACTTCAGGATATTTGAGTGGCATTAAACTGTAAGAGGCATGTTTGCTAGGAAAACTGTTGGCTGGTCAATTTCCAATCTTTCATTTCTTTAAGGTTTGTCAGAGAGAATTGATTAAGTTTTAAATTTTGCGACTTTGCTGAGTCCGAGGTTTTTTGTACAATGTAAGAGGATTGCACTTGTCGTCGACACTACTTTATTTTGTCATTTGGGTTATTTATTCACTGTCTTTATTTTCATCTTCAAATCTTCTCAGGATAATTAAATAAGAAGTCTATTCATATAGCGAAAACATCTAAGAATTGCAGTAACAATAATGCAATCAGCTGTCTCTCTGCAACAGTAGAGCTACGAAAATTTCAAATTGCCTTTGAGATAACTACATTCGAATTAGAGTCAGATGAGTTTTTAAAAATTATGGCTACCAAGAAAAAATACTTCTGCTTCAGATTCAGGGTTTCAAACTTGGATCTTCAGACACTTTTGATAATTAACGGAAACGGTGGCCAAACTTTAAGAGGTAATCGGTCACAAATAAAGAACAAATTGCATCTAACTTACAACCTATTGCTTCCGCAAGCACAGACAGCTGTATTGAGTAGCAAATAGTCGCCTCCGTCCATGGTACATGATCGCTAATTGGACTGAAGCCGCTTTTATAAAGAAATAGACATTTTTTTACTTTACATTTATTGACAAGTATTTATTTACATTATTGGTGCTCTTTACACTGAGATGACAATTTGCATTTTTCTGAGACTAGAAGCGACTTCGGTTACCGGACCTCATATTGTAGGCCATGTCACACTTCGTAGTCCACCATGCTATTGCTGGCATCATTTAAGTTTTGGGTATCTAACCCTTGAATGTAAACCATCATGTTCATATTTTATGAACTTTTAGGAAAAATTAGCATGCTGGTCGCCGCACGGCATTCGATCGCCAACGTTCTACTCGCAGCCTTTTCCATTGGCTTTGAGTTTCTGGTAGATAATAAAAGCTACAGCATCTCTTATTCCATTAGAGTGGGATCTCATAAATATTATTAACTTGATAACACTCATTTCCTGGCCACTAACTAAGAACTAAAGCAGTTAATGGCACAGGTTAAAATTTACAAATATTCGAGTAACCCTTGAGCCGCGGCACTGTTACAGATGGAGATTTAGATATCCTGATCGCTGAACAAATCTGCGGCATCAAATCTGTTGCTCCTATAGTAGAACCACTTTTTCTAAAATTGTCAATAGAATTAAAGTCATTCATAGGAAATAAAATCGCTAAACCTTGCGCCACAAATTGCCAATGAAGCAAGTTCCAACATAAATTTACTATCTTTTTCTATCCCCACTGTCAGCTGAGATGAAGCCCTCGACACATCTGCTTCGCCAGGATGTGTATGAGGGGTGTGTGTAGTGGTAATTATTACATAAGAGAAAGCCGTTAGGGTGTTCTCACCAGATAGTTTCAAACTTAGGCGACATCAAATATGAACTTAACTTGAAACTCTAATTTCGGAAATTAGACTGTAATGAAAACAACTGGAGGGGTTATGGTCTGACAAACTCTCCTTGATAATGTCACACGGAGAGCAGCGATTGAAGGTAATTGCTGCTGAGTTTGCCTGGCAAAATATTATTGTTAGCTTAAATATTAGTTATTGATTATTGAACAAGGCAGCAGTTTGTCAGCTTCGCCAAGACAAAGCCCTATAATGTGAGCGAACTTGGTTGAGGAGGAGACCACCAGAACTGTTTGACCCAAGTCACCTCCTAAATGTATTACTAAAATGACAAGGCACCCTCTTCATAACAGAATCCGTCTAGGTTTACATTTTTCCCAACTACGGTATTTTATTTGAAGTTAATGCGGTTGTAGTTATTTAACTTCATTTTAATTTCGTGATGTAGAAAAAATAGTTTAGGTACGGCTGGAAAGCGTCTACGACTTCCTCTCTCGGCAGATGATACATATACTGTACCTAATTTCTTCCGTCATATCAGAAACTGTTGGTGCCCAAGCTAATCTGAAGGTTGCTGGCTAAAATATGAATTAAGTTTTTGCACGGCTTACGCAGAAAAGGAAATTTCAAATATTAAGGTTCCAAAAAATCATAGGTCGCCTTGAAGGTTTTGCCAAATTTCTTGAAAATCCCTATCTGAAAAGAATACCCTTTTGAATATTCGTCTTTTCTTTTTAATGACGGCAAAGTAAATAATCACTCTCTAATTAAATCAGGTATTTTCATTATAAGATCTAATCAGAAAACAAAGCTCTTTCTTGTAATTTAAGGCTCTAAAATTAACTAACTACATATATCTATTAGACATTAAATTTAATTTTAATAAAAGTCAATTCCAATTTGTATTTGCTTAAATCATTACATATGGTTTAGTTTCTCCATCCCTAGAATATTTTTAATAAAATATAAAAATAACTTTTATTAAGAACAAAAACGCTAAGAAGTTTAAGACTCGCAGTGGGAGGGAGGAGGTTAGTACTTAAAGTCAGGGTGTCCAGGCATTCAGGATATCAGGCCTAATGGTACACCAGCCTGTCTGGCCTAGAAGGATATTATAGGCATATTATATAATAAAAATAAGTGAGCTTAGCAAATTTTAAGAGCCATTTTGCGAATAGTTGTTTAATTCTTTGCAGTTTTCGAAAATAAAAATAGATTGTCCTCAACTTGACATACTAATGAACCGTCAGCTCTTCTCACTTCCCTGCTTAATCTAACGGAATACTATAACGTGGCCTTCAAATAACGAGTTAAAAAAGTGGACTTAAGTAAGGTATACTTCATATCAGTTATCTGACCTTGCCGCTTGTAGCTAAACTGAAAATTACCTACTCTTATCACAATATAGGTTTGCTTGAAACTGAATTTGTTCCAAATGCAAAGTTGGCTTTAGTACCTACTGTATAATATTCAGGGACGGCTCTAGCTCGTGTAGCGCCCGTGTGCAATGAAACCCTGGCGCCCCTAGGCCTGACCCCCTGCCCCGCGGCTATAACTATTAACTAAGTTATCGCGTTTGATAACTGCCGCCACCGCGCTGGCTGGCCGCTTCTGTCATATCATTGTTGTACCATGATGGTCCAAGACGATGCTCTTAGCTGTCTCAGGGAGCGCCGCGGCGCCCCCTGAGACGGCGGCACCCGTGTGCATTGCACACCCTGCACTATAGGTTAAGCCGCCCCTGATAATATTCGACATTACGCTTTTTCGAGCAGTTTTTGACGATCAACCTTCCGGACTGTTTTAAAAGTGTTGAAGGTAAAGTGAAGTCACAGTTCTTCAAAACCGATCTACACTTTCCGAAAGAAAGTTCCAAACCACACTGACAGATAAACCTAACCGCTTAAAAAAATTGCAGAAAAAATCTCAACAAACTTGAAAGTTGTTAAAACTACTGTTTTAAGAAGTATTTCCACCGAGAAAAAAACCAATGAGTCTCTCTGCGAGATACGGACTAAATCAGCGATGGATTTGCCGTGTATTTTTGTAATAGATGAAATACCACAAAAACAAAAAGCCTTACGCAGCTTCAACTTCAAATAAAAGTAGTGCTAATTATCACCACATCTGTTACTTAAATTTCAGTCAATTCCAAAGGTGATCATTAAGGACGTTTTTCTCTCATTCGCGGTTTCCATAAATTTTGCTCCAAAAAATGTTTGCGAAACCATTTAAAATATCTCACCTAAGTAACTTGTAAACACCAAAGACCTGTAATTCTGTTTTATTTTCGCCAGTCATCCGTCAAAAAGAAGTAGTTGCAATCGTAAAAGTCATAATTTTTCTTTTCTTCGGAAATCTCCTATGATTTTGTAAAAATAGTCCATTCCTAGAGGCTGTGTGGCTCTGCATGAACGGAAAATCGCAGAAATTCAAATTGGAATATGGTACGGTATGGAACGCCTGCCAGGGACCGAATTCGATCCACCTGACAGACTATTCTAAACCGATTTTCCAGTATTATTTTACTTGTCTTAAACAGCTGTAATTAGTTTCAGCAAACTGGTTTCATGTCTATAACTTGATCTATAACTTTCATTGGTTTCTCTTTTACAGGAAACTTCATTTTGGGATAGCAGTGGGCGTTTGTTTCGCTCTTCTCTAAAGTGCGATTCTAGGAATTTTCACTTACATTCCATTATTGAAAACCATTTGAGATCCTGGAACATCCAAAACTCTTTCTGTACAAGAATGTATATCATTAACTTTGTTATAATTATTTTTGTTCTCCGCTAAATTAATTTTTAACTTTTCTAGAAGATTTTTTTTTTTTTTTTTTTCACTTTATTTGTGTATTTACAACTGCAACAATTGTTGCACCAAGTAAACATGATCTTACTGGTTCAGTTCACTTGTTATGACATGATTAGAGCAATCACCCACTGGTGAAACTCTTTCGCAATGATTTAGTCACAACAGATCTCTAGGCCATTTTCGCTTCAAGCGTCGAGGAGGATTGTCGGGAAGGTGAGGAGAGGAGAGTTGTTGGACAAGAGGATTAGGATGGAGAGCTAGGAGGCTGTGAAAGTTGCGGTAGCGAGACTTTATTAGGTTAGTGACAAAAGGGATGTGTAGGTCAGTGTGTATTGTAAGGTTAGAAATGTAATAAGGAGCATTCAGGATTTTCCTTAGGATTTTGGATTGTAATGTCTGTAGGCGTTTGGAGTTAGAGGGTTTGGTTGAGCCCCACACTTCTGCTCCGTATGTCCATATGGGTCTTAACAGGGTCTTGTAAATAGTCAGTTTGTAATTCACGTCAAGTTTGGATCTGCGGTCAAGTAGTCTACTAAGTAGCTAGAAGATTAATTACTTTTTTAGAATCCTTTGGAGTGACTTTTTATTTTGTGGAGCTCTTGAACGTCACACTTCTCCAAAAACCATTTATTTTAATTGAACCTATATTAATAACAACGTATTGTGAAATGTCCAAGTTTTCAAAAACATTTGAGCATTAAAACGGTCCGGTAACAGTAACACCCGGTATAAATAGTGTACCTAATGCACATAGTGTACCTGCAGCAATTGCAGATGAATTTTAACTTTATAATTGATTACTCTTTTCACTACATCAAGTGTGGTAGCCTGACCACTCTCCCCAGTTCATGTTCCTTCATTGCAGAGGCCTCAAGATGTCCAGGAAAAGCGGAGACCAGTATCTGGGAGTTGGTTTTTAATCAGGTACACTATGTGCACTAGGTACACTATTTATACCGGGGTGTTACTGTTGGGCGAGCGTTTCATCGCTTTTTATTAAATAGAAATTAAATAGGGACTTAAGAATTTAAGCCACAATATTAATTGTTCGGGCAAACTTTACGAAGGAGTTCCTGTCTTTGCCAATCAGCCAATCAACAATATCGGCTTCGTAAAGGACAGGAGATCCAAACAACCTCAGACAGATTTCATCATAGCCTACACAAACTCCAGAAGTGGAACAAATCCTCACTCTCCAAGCTTTGCAGAGACGTGCGTGTTTGAATTGTTAATAATTGTGTCCCAATAAGAATAATTAAATGCTGAGTAAACATTAATTTTAAAGAACATTTTGAGGTAGGACCAGTAATGTTGCAGTTGAGGAAACCATGTGAGATTTTAAATAAGAACTACGCATGTTCTAATAATTTGGCAGTAGTTTTATATAATATTGAACCAAATAATACTTCATTGAAAAAAATAGGTCCTCCAAACGATAATTTTAAATGATTACATAACTTTCCATTAGTAGGTGTAAGAGCAGAACGTCGCTTTAATGTTACGTAGGGGAGTCCTTACCCTTTCATCCTGCCAAATTTCATCGCAATCGGGTTAACTATTACTGAGTTATTATAATTTTGAAGGGGGCCTCACATTCATGGGGGCTAACTCCTCTCCCATGTACAGCGACGAGACCCCCAAAAGGCACATCTACATAAAATTCCGAATCGAATGACACCTCATTCATGAAAATCGGTTCGCGCGTTTAGACGCTACGTTGAATACAAAAAAGGTAACAAGAACAAGAACATTTTTTGAAAATGCCGTTTTTGCTCATTTTCAGCAACTTTTTTCTCAAAATCTTTCAGACGTGCGTTGTTGCCCAAAAAATTACTGTTATAAAGGAAGATTTGCCCAATATTTTAAAGGAAATTTGGGAATTTTATCTTTTATAGAAAATAAGAAAAAATTGTCAAAGATGGGTGTTTTTCAACGTTACGCTTTTTCGTGCAGTTTTTGACGATCAACCCTTATACATGTGTCCTACCGGACAGTTTAATAATTGTGTAATAATTAACAAGTGGCCAAAAACAGAGAACTGAGAGGTTGGATGACTGTGGATATGGCTGTAAATTCTAATTAATACAACTGAATACCGGGCAATGCATGCCTGACTGAATCCAGTAAGGTAAATAAATCAAAAGAAGATGGCACGAAATGTATGTAGCCTAAACAGAAAAATCGACAGACCCGTTCGATTTTTACTGACACACGAAGAGGTGGGCAAAAAAATCTCATCAATATCTAGTCAGCTGACCTAGGCCACACTACGGTATTTTTCATATGTTATATAATTTTTTAGTTTATGAGTACTTAAGTGAAACACAAGTGTACACGTGAGCAAATAGTGAAAATGGGGAGAGGGCTAGTTGCAAAATTATACCACCACAATACACATTTAGCGGTACATACTGTTATGCAAGCAAATCGAAAAGTCTGCGAGGGTCGTTTGTCAAATAAAACGAAATTTTAAAATGTTTATCGCTATCTATCAAATTGACTATCGATCTGGGTACGAGCAGGTCTGTTTGTCAGAGAGAGCTGGTGGGGGCGGCCGGCCAATCAGCGAGGGTCCTTAGAGTGGGTCGGGGGCGGCTCCACCCTTTGGGTGCCGCCCACAGTCACCCTGCTCACCACCTTCTAAAGTAAGTCATTTCGCCTGACATGCTTGCTGTGATGTATTCAACAATTGTGTTGCTTAAACTGTTCTGATATATTGTAACTTTAAATACAATCTACTCCTAACTCAGGAGCGTTCCATCTTTCTGGCCAACCGAGATAATTTTGTCCTGGCTTACGGTAGCCTAATATTCTAATATAAGTAGAGTAATATTAGATTTATTATAAGTAGCATAGAAATTGGTTGTTCAATTGAGGTCCAACTTCGTTTAGGGCTGCCGTTTGATTCTCTCTTTCTAGCAAAACAATGTGATTTACTAATTTTCCATTTTTAAGACTTCAAAAAAAAAAAAAAATTGTCTTGAGCAAAATTAAGAATTGCTTGAGCCAAATTTTAAGGTTTTGTAATTGATCAGTGAAAAGCTCACGATCAAATCCCAGCTTTTAATGGGTGTAAGAATCATAAATAAAAAAGAGAAGATATTGAGACTAAAAATGGTTTTACTTTAATGAAAAATACCCATTACAATGAAATCTTTACTGTTTAAGGGCATTGACAGAATTATGGTGATAGCACATTTGTTTGTAGGTTGTGAAATACAAATATTAATCAAAAGCTGCTAAATACACTCGCAAAGAAATCATTCCAAATAGCAGCAATAATGTTATTGCAATCACTGTTGTTTTATTTTTCTGAAAACGCCAAAAGCAGAATTTAGAATTTCTAAAATAGAAATAGAAATCATTATTCGCTGAATACATCGAGCGATTGTCTAATCTAAACGATTTGCCACATATTGCAACCTATCTGTGTGTCTCTTTAGAATTAAAGCTATGCTCATCCCCTTCGCCTTTTCTATAAAAGAGAACGTTATTCTACTATTTATTGTAAACTATTCTCTACTCTCAATTTGTGATTTAGCAAAATTTCTAATTTGGAATTTCTATTTATTTTTTTAATTTTAATGTATATATGGAACTTTAAAATTAAATAAATATTTATTACAATATATATACAGGGTGAACCAGTAAGTATTGACCATAGCCATACTGTACATCTAAAGTGGAGTTCAATGACGTATTGGCCAACTTCATATTTTCCACTGTTCTTGAGTGACGTCACTTTAATTTTTTTTTCTTCTAAAATCATTACTTTTTTCCAATAAAAATGTTATTACTCAGAAAGTTTTAGTCCGAATTCAATTCTGATGACACGGTTAGAAAGACAGATAAATTTTCTAAAAATTGATACCATTTCGAAGCATAAGTTATTCTCCAAACAGCCTCAATCTTCCTCCGAATGCTGGAAAAATTAAAGTAATCGAAATTTTTAAGAAAACTCATTAGGTCCTTACGTGATCATTATCAGACCTAGGTGCTGGCACTTTTTATAAAAGTTTCCTTGTTTAATGGGCTTTCAAACAGTCCATCATTTTCCAGGATTCCTTTTATCTTCGAATGAGAAATTATGTTTGTTTTACAAGAAAACGTGTTCACGAGCACTCAACAGTGTTAGTTATCAAGTTGTTTAATTCATTGAAAACTCTTTTTAGATGGCACCAGTAGTCAATTTTTAAAGTAGATTGTCTTAAAATAAGGAAGTCAAAGGTTACAAATTGCACTTAAAAAAAAATAAAATAAAATAACTTCCTATCTCTTTGAAATATTGAGAATATGTTAGGAAATATTTTAAACAAGTTTTATAAACAAATATTCATATAGTTTGTATTTACTCCAAATTGCTATTTCACACACAACTACCTGTTGAAAAAGAAAATAATGAGAATAAACCTTAACTTTTTTATTTATTTATTTTTTTTTTAAGTGCAATTTGTGACCTTTGACTTCCTGATTTTAAGACAATCTACTTTAAAAATTGACTACTGGTCCATCTAAAAGAGTTTTCAATGAATTAAACAACTTGATAACTAACATTTTTATTTTAGCATACTGGACCCCCACGCGGAGGTCCCGGGTTCGAATCCACCAGCTGACCCTTAGATTTTCTCTTCCTAGGAGCTTCTTACAGCTCACTGTCCGGTGATGGACAGTGTTGTCTGTAACGAGAGAACACTGTCCGGAGGCCGGCAGTGCACTGAAAAAAGCTCCGGGCGCTAATAACCTCAGCTGTTGATGCGCCAAAAAAAAAAAAAAAAAATTTATTGGAAAAAAGTAATGATTTTAGAAAAAAAAATTAAAGTGACGTCACTCAAGAACAGTGGAAAATATGAAGTTGGCCAATACGTCATTGAACTCCACTTTAGATGTACTACACACAGTAGGCCTATGGACAATACTTACTGGTTCACCCTGTATAGGGCCGAGGATCTTGTTCGGGTGGGGAAGCTTGACCCGTCAGCTACCTGAGAATTAAAAAAAGCAATTTTCCAGGGAAATGTTTAAGATAAAGGATTTAAGCATTTATATATTAATACTTAGTATTAGTAGTAGATGAAGTTTAAAGAGAATTACCATTTTTAAGAACATCGCGAAAGACTGAAAAATTGATGTATCAGTAGTCTTTGATTTATTAATTGCGGGAAAAATCTTGATACCCAGAACGACAGGAATTTTCAGGACAATTTGGATCTTTCATAAACATCTTTTGATTTTAGAGATTATTCGGATAAAAGATAACTTCTACCGAATTTATATTTTTGAAAAAAAATTCGTTTCCAAAAATTGGACACGCCCCCCCTCACCACAAGAAGAAAAAAATACAAAAAAGAAATAAATAAATTAATTGTACTATTATTTCTTTAAATTATAAGAATTAAATTTAGAAAATAATTAACTGTTGAAAGAATCACAGAAAGAGGCGACGAAGTAGGAAAGTCATTGATATTGTTATATGCGGTGAATTAGACGCCTTACCTTTAGTGTTCTGTTGGGAAGAAACCCAGATCCACACAAGGGAACCTCTAAAACAAATTTCTGTACTGAGAATGCATCAAAACGGGCTTTGAAATTAAATTCTAGAGGTAAGTGCGGACAGGAAGAGCTGGTTATTTAAAACTATATTTGTGACAAGAGTTATAAATTTAATTTCACAATGTACAAACTACTTTGTGCGGATCGTATCTACACAGGATCAACAAAAGGTCCTCTCCTCTTTGCGTAGATTGCAATGAGGAGGAGGATTTCAAACATGTAATAATGATATGTCCACGTTATGTGGTAGAAAGGAAACGCATGTTTTACGATATATACAGGTATTTAGATGCACCATTTCGCTACGAAGACATTATATTCTCCACCAACATTTATGTGCTTAAGTCGATAGCAGAGCTAGCAATGAAATATGAATGTATTTAAAAGCTATAGCCGAATTAGAAGGAATGGAAGAAAATGCTTAGAGAAGGATTACGTGATTTTAATTTTGGTTAAGCTCGTAGAAGGATGGCAGGAGCACAGAGTGCTGCTCCATCCATTAGCAGTAGTTTATGTAAATAGCGGTATATAGTAGAATGATGAATGTGTGAAGCGAATGTATTTGTAGGTAAGAATGGAGAGTGAGTGATATTCTAGTGATAAGCACCTAGACGATGCTGGCTGTATGGCGGAAGCCAATGCCAAAAAAAAAAAATTAAAAAAAAAAACTACTTTTAAAGAAAATATAATAAATATTTAAATGAAAATTAAAATGCTCGGTGAGGGGTCGTAGGGGGTTCGTGGTGAGTCGGCAAAGCTCGTGCGACTGTGAGGGGGTGGTTTGGTGGCCAGGAGTTCAGCTGTCGTTAAATGTGGCCAGAAGTGGTTTTCTGGTTTTGTGACTGAGATGACTGAACCTAGCGAAACAACTCTTACAACTTCCGCTTCCAAGAACCTTACTAGACCTACTCCTTCTTCTCCCAGAGAATTCTTCAAGCGGTTGTACGGTCATCTGGAGAAGCACAGCAACACCGAGGAGGGCGAGAACGAGGAAGATGGAGGATATGGCGAGGGCCACAGACTGGCAAGGACCGCTTATCAAGCCTGGGGTTCGCTAGTGGGACCAACAGCCAACAGGGTAGTGCCTCCTGTGTGCAGTGCCCGCAGGTTCGACTCGGATACAGACTCGCCGGCTCAGTTACTTTTGAGACCTTTTGCCTCGGCACCTCATCATTCCTTTCCACCCGGACTAACGGCCTTTTGTAAGTCTCCAAATATACTTATCTTTAAGTTTACTTACTACTAGGTTAGTTTTCTCTAGTAGCTGCAAAAAAACTTCTTGACGGGGAAAAGATAAGTTCATTGGTTGGAAAACTGAATTCCCACGCGGAGATCTCGGTTTCGAATTCAGCTACCAGCCCTTAATTTTCCCTTCCTGGAGCTTCTTACAGCTCACAGCTATATGGTGGACATGAAAGGTTCCGATAAAACTTTTGAAAGAACAGCTAGCTCTAATAACCTCAGACGTTGACGCGAATCCTCAACAGCCAATCCTCCGTCTGTGGACGTCGGTGGGACGATAGCCAGACAAGCTTTGTTATCTTGCATAGGAGTACCTTCAGTAAATATTAGTCTTATGTATCCCTATTTAGAAACAAAACTTCATATTTTGTAAGATTGGTTGTAAGATTAATGTTTGTTTAGGAGCAAATTATGTTAGGAATTAGATTTCATTAGGTATCTATTGAATTCATTTTAGTCGTATAACTAGTTTACACTAGTAGCCTTTACAAAGTCACGTGAGCTGTGGTCAAGTCATCCAAAGAAAGTTCCGCAGGATCCTAGAGTTCCGAGCGAAAGGTGATCTCAGTATCTTCCTGATTCATAAAAACTGATGCCAAATTTCCAAACAGAATAATAAAAACTAGTTTCATTTTCTTAATTACGCACATGAGATAGGGAAATTATACTTTAATGGTACTTTAGAGGCGCCATTGTTTCAAATAAACGAGTAAAATGATTGTACCACGATTAAAAGAAAATCCACAGAGCAATATTTTAGAAAATCCAACAAAGTGGAGGCTCAAGAGTAAAGAGTACTTCCAGCAGACGGAAATGCCTTGTTTCAGCTTCCGGTAATCCTAAATTTTAGATATTTTGTTCGAATACAAAGGCTACTTGCAAAAAATAATTATTTTTTTAGATCTGGAGACTACCGATCGTAAATTTCTGGTAGAAACGTGGTAACTAAAATATGGAACAATTGCAATAAATTAAATTAAGAGGAACATTAACTAAATTTTAACATTTAAAAGGGCTTTTATCAGTCTCACTTAAAAAAACGAAAATTGCATTATAAAAAAGAGCAATCAGTCCTACGTCTTATACAAATATGTCTGAATTAGGCATTAATTTCTCTTTCTTTTTGATTAATAAGTTAGTCACCTAAAAAAAAGATGAGCATTAGAGAATTTAGTTTTTTAGAGGGTGTGTTTTACCTGTAATAATAATGTGTAGTATACATTATAAATTCTTATATTATTGTAAGAATTATGGTTATTATTATTATTATATTATAAATTCTTATTGAAAAGATAAGCTTTTATTAGTAAAAATAAAGTAATGCCTATTTTTTCAGACGGGCTTTACGTCCAAATACCAAAGTACGAGGTGTCATGGACGGAGGCTTAGCAAACATACTTTACTACAAAGTTCACCTATTTCACATTAAATAAAATGCAAGGCCTAAGACCGGGAATCGAACCCAGTACTACAATACATATTAGCTTTTGCATTTATTTCGCTTCAAGCAGTATTCAATAGCGTAGATTCCAGGTTCGATTCCAACAACTAGCTATCAGATTTCCTCTTTTAGATAAGCTCTTAATACTTACTATCCGTCAATGAATTTTATTCTTTGTAACGGGAGAAGACTATCCGGAGACCGGCAGTGAACTGAGGCAGGCACCATAGAACTCAGAAATGACAGGGCCTCAAATTAAAACAAAACAAAATCTGTAATAATAATAGAGTATAATTAAATTATTTTCAGTACTAAAGCAGTAGCGATGATTAACTTTCAAAATGAAGTGAAAAATAAACAAATAAAATTCTCTTCCTCAAACTCCATCTTAATTGAATTTCTAGGTACAGGCCCTAACTTCACAATTCTCTAAGTGGTTGCGTATACTTTCAGATCACAGGTGTAGAGAAAGGTTAGGCTATCGAATGCGGCCCACGAGTATTTTCAATCTGTTTCCGTTCGATTATGGCCAAAGCATAATATTTAAAGAATTCAAGGATAAGCAAAACCAAAAGGGCGCCAAAAGCACTTTCTGACATATTCTTCTTTTTACACTTAATGTATCAGACGCATTTTGCTTCTGATCAAATGCTCATTGCAACTTGCCATACGCTCATAATCAACTTCAAGAGTGTCATACTCATCATTTCAATTTTGATAAGAATTATTCAACTATAAGGCATTGAATCAAAGGCCTTGGCGTAGCCAATCCGATGCGATCCTCTGCTTGGTAGATTACTGTCGGGCTATAAATGTTTCTTATTATGCAAAATTATCTCTCATATTGCGAACAGTAATACCGCTTATAATTTTTTTTATTTTATTTAAGGTGGGCCAACGTCGGAGATCATTGGCGCCCAGAGCTTATTTCAGGGCACTGCCTGCCTCCGGATAGTATTCTCTCGTTACAGACAACATTATTAATCACGGGCAGTGATCTGTAAGAAACTACAACCTAGCGAAAATCAATGCAGCTGATTTGGGAATTCGCTAATCACTAATCTAAGAAATATTTTTTTAGAGTTTCGAGTCCACTTCATACAGTTTTGCTACAAAAATGTTTCAGTTAAAACTAGCAGGCGTCAAGTTGGTAAATACTGAACTAATTTTAAAAATATCAAGGGTGCCTTTTCAATCCAGCTACGTAAATCTCACAAATTTACTCATGCAATCAGCACTTCTGCCCAAGTGATCAAAGCTTATCAAAGTTTGAAGACTTTTATTTTACGTATTGTCTGGAAATCATATCTATCACTAAGGAACACTCAACGCAGGAAAGTTCCCACAAAATGGACCACATCTTAAATGTGTTGGTGAGCGCATAAACAGATCTACGGACATAACTGTTCGCAGATAATACTCGTATTTTCTCTCTCAGTCTAATGATAGAATTCATTACTTTTAGTGAGTTTCTATCACTAACATAATGACTTGCACCAAGATCTACATTTAGTTATTCATACAACATATGGAATTCCGCATTTCATATTCTGGTGCCCAGCATTCTTTTAAATTCTAAATTATTTGTAGATATCAGTAAGTACAGGGTGAGGAAGCAATGGTGTTGGTATGATCTTGTATCTAAATATCTGAAAAGCAAAAACTATGAGGCCCTGAAATAAATTCTTACTCATTGTTCTGAAGTCTGTAAACGTTTCGTTAGTGCATGTTAAAAGAATGTGATTTTGTCTTTCGAACTCCAGAGTATCAAATTGAGTTTAATGCGCAAGCTACATCAACAAGTACAGCTGAGTACTTTCTGAACTCAAAGTTGTGTTTTGTGTTCTCTGGACTCGTTTAAGCTGTTGTACAGGTGGGTGTTTTGGTTCTATCCGATCTCTGAGGTTGAATTGTCAAGAGATTTAGGAGCCGCCCTTCTGTAGGCTATCTTTTCCAGTACTTTAGAACGATAGTTCAAGTCGGTTCAGCTATTAGTTCACTTTTTGGCCATCTAGTTTAACATTAAGTAAAATTAGTTTCAGCATTATCTTAGCGGAGGCACCTATTGAAGAAGTATGCACACATGCGCACTATCCCGGCTTCTTTTTAACAATCCCAAATACAGGGATATGTATGTTTGATGTTACAGTCTCTTCATAAATTAATTGTGTACTATTTTACGTAAATATCTACTGTAGAAGTGAGATGTTTGGTCTCAGAGAAACAGTTATGTTAAGATAGTAAGAGTCTACTGTCCATATTTACTTGTATAGTGACAGCTTCGAGGTAATGTAGTGTAGTTTGTGGAAATCGTTGTATCTGTGCTGGAGCGACACAAACCAAATTTCGCTAAAAGGAGTCTCCAAACTAATGAACTTTTTTGAACTTGGAAAATAGTTGTAAATACCAGCCTATTATCTCTTTTTACAGTTCAGAATATGATGGTATCCAGGAAAATGGATGTTGGGTGCACATTCTTCCTTTGTTCTTTAATCCGAAAACTTTAACTTTTAATAACTTTATGAAAGTTTGTATTCATTATTCCCTAATGAATGAGCCAAAAGTACTCGGTAGGAGTGAATCAATTAATCAATTTGTCCTGTCAGTTTTGTTATATACTCGTATTTTGCTTCCCTTATTAACGAAAGTATTGCGATTGGAAATATTCCTGGTGAAGATCCCAGTTCTCTCTCTCTCTCTCTCTCTCTGTGTGTGTGTGTGTGTGTGTGTGTGTGTGTGTGTGATTATGCATCTTTGTGTGTTTTGAGTTTGGTCAGCATAACTCAGACTCGATAATATTTCCATAGAAATTCCATGACGGCCATTTCTCTATGTAGAGGCTCTTTTCCCTCTCAATTGCTATTTCGGCGTTGCGTACTTGAATTATCACTTCTTTTTTTTTTAGATTGTTTCAAAACTAACTTACTATAAGTGCTTTATAGATAACGTAGAAAAAGTTATAATAATTTTGCTTGGAAATTTTGTTGATGACAGTTTTGAAGAAGCCAAGTCTTGCCTCTAAAGTATCACTGCTGTGGAATGTGATGTTTTAAAAAGTGATTAATGGTAGGAGGAAGCGATCATGAATGTTTCAAAGAATTGGAGTAAAAGCTAGGGTAAGTGTGAGACAGGTGAGAAAAGGATTATGGTCGGAGGAATTCTTGAGATACACAGACGTAAACTCACATAGCCATTCTCCAAAAACTACTTTCTGGAATTCTAGGGTCTTCCATCAAGGATATTTCCCATTGCAATACTTTCATGTTAATATTAGATTTTTTTTTTTAAATTAAGAAGCAATATCCATGATATTTATGTTCTAAGAGAACTGTAGAATATGGATTCTGGGCGCATAGTTATCAGTTGACCAAATCGATTGAACTGAACGATTCTGTTGTTGAAAATAATATTGTCTTTAACTAAGCAATAAATTTATTACTCCACGTTGGACTTTTATTAATTTAAAGTAAAATGATGGCTAATGAGGTTTTCAGCCGGTGGTGAAGTAGCGGGAGAGGGGCTAGCGATGTTTTCAGTGTGGCTAGTAGCGCGGTAAGCTCGCTCGGTGTTCGTCCAGCCATAACTAATGCAAATCGCATGACAATATCGTAACAATAAGCGAGCCTCGACAAATCTCTTCTTGTCTGCGCTAATGCTTCCACTCTACGTTTGCTCGCTCTCTACTCCTTACAATAATATTAATAACAATATTTGTATTCTCGGCTTTATGTATTTCCCCGCGCGCATTATCACACCCTAGTCGCCACGAACAACTTTATATTGATTAATAACTTCTACTTCCTGCTAATAATCATTTATACAACTTTACATTCCCACTATCTCTAAACAGAAATAAATAACAGTGCAATCACTCACACTACTTTCTCCTACCCACAATATTTCTAGCAAATTAATTTGGAGACGTGATGGATGGTGAGTTAATAAGTGAGTTTAACCCTTCAAATGGCAGAAGAACCAGAAGAACAAAAAGCTAAGATCTCAAAGCTGGAATTCTGGAATAGAAGATTATTTAAAGTCAAATTAGACTAAGTTTTGGTGCGGTTAACACACATATATATATATTGAGGATCTGAAGGAAAAAAAGATTTATTGTCACAACCCGGTGAATTTTAGGGAAATACAATATGGTGCGGTCTACATACAAAATAGGAAGAGAGGTTGGTAGTGCGTGATAGGCCCCTCAAGCAATCTTATTTTCCAACACGTTTGATTTTCTCCGCATCGCAAGCGGTAATTGTGAGATTACATTGAAATTCAGAAAAAATAATTTTTCATTGGAATAAAACGAATCGTCGATACAAAAATAGATTTATTGTCAGTCGATGAGAGAGAGAGAGAAAAAAAAAAGGTACAAAATTTTAAAATGTGGTCTCATATTATGGTTAATACTCTATCCTCTCATATTATGGTTAATACTCTATCCTCTCATATTATGGTTAATACTCTATCCTCTCATATTATGGTTAATACTCTATCCTCTCATATTATGGTTAATACTCTATCCTCTCATATTATGGTTAATACTCTATCCTCTCATATTATGGTTAATACTCTATCCTCTCATATTATGGTTAATACTCTATCCTCTCATATTATGGTTAATACTCTATCCTCTCATATTATGGTTAATACTCTATCCTCTCATATTATGGTTAATACTCTATCCTCTCATATTATGGTTAATACTCTATCCTCTCATATTATGGTTAATACTCTATCCTCTCATATTATGGTTAATACTCTATCCTCTCATATTATGGTTAATACTCAATCCTCTCATATTATGGTTAATACTCTATCCTCTCATATTATGGTTAATACTCTATCCTCTCATATTATGGTTAATACTCTATCCTCTCATATTTCTTCCGATTGCAATATTTGAGACATTCATGTTCCTTATCACTAAGAAGGAATCTAACTACTCGCCAAAAACCCCTTAAAAGGATTTCCGAGAAAACAATTTTCAGTAAAATTTATAGATTAATGTGTTTGTAACCTCTCTAGCAGAAAGAGTTTCAAGCAGAGAGAAATTTAATGCTCTCTATAATGAGTTTGGATAAAAAGCAAATGAGGAAAATTAATGGTTAAAAAAAATACATAATTATTATAGTTTGGGAGAGGGAGTTCTTAAAAAATAGATAGTTGAAAACAAATTTAACTAAGAGTAGGAACAGTTGTAGAGAACAATCACAGGTGAGAATGAGCAACAGGCCTAATCAAAATTAAATAATACGTTTGAAAATATTTGGCAGGTGGTAAAGTTTGGGCTTAGGACAAATTTTTTCGACTCAGTACACGTCATGGTCAGAAGTATGCTGGTTAGACTTTTATTCGTAATTATGATAAAAAGAATTTTGGAAATTAAAAAAAAAAAAATATTAATGAGTAGTTTACTACTTACTTAGATGGCATTTCAACCCAATTGCCTATTTTTATTTACGAATGTTCATCTCCGTTTAATTTGCATTTATTTCAAAAAGCTATCAAGCTGGATACCTTGAATACCATTTATGAAGTCAAGAAATGTACAAATCTTTCTTAACTTGATTTATTTTCAAGGGGGGCAGAAATTTCAGCAGCAGCCGCCAGTGAACCCCACCAACAAAAACTAAAAGAAAAATTGATTACTTAGAAATCCCTTTTCAAATTCACTTGCTTTTAAGACCAACAGTTGAAAATAAAGACCCCGCGGAGAATCAAAAAACCAATTTAACATATTTTCCGGCACCATTTTGTTTTTATTCATTTGTTTTCTCGAAAACTAAAAAATTATCTGCCAACCCAACTGCTTATGGAACTGTAACTTCCTCTTCCTGGATTTAGGCGGCTTATGTAACCAGATAATCCAGTATCATCTGTTTCAGTCTCTTAGGAAAAACTTCCACTTTGACAATACTTTGCTTCTTCAGTGTAAAGGCATCTTAAATCTATGAGATAATAGCAATTACTGGTGATTTCTCTTTCTAAAATAAATTTTTCCTTTTAGAGTCTTTTGCTATCGTTAATTTCGCAGTATTTTTGAAGGTATTTATTTCCTTCTGCAAATCTAGCGATTGATTAACTAATAAAATCAAATGGCGTAAGCCATAAAAATTACGTTTAAGCGGTTGTCGATCAAGACGACTGTCAATAACTCTCCAGATCAGACTTGATCAAAGATATCCACAGGTGACTTGATGCTCCGCAAAGTTATTAAAGGCTATTAATCAGCATAGAAACTCAAAATCTCTCTAAAATCAACACTCAGGAAAAGTTCCGATCAGAAGTGACTGGTTTGTATAGGATCCTGACCACTATGCAGACTGTACTCTTTAAAACAATAAGAAGCCATTTTTTAACAAAATTACAAAAACTAAGAAATCTGTCACATAGTAGTACTTGCGGATGGGACGTTTGCCACTATTTTGCGTGGACAGATGTACACATAGTAGGGCCCGGAAGTAATATTACGTTTGAACTTCCGGTCTTTTTAAATCTGGTGCGATTATGATTCGATCACAATGACAGGTATAACTAGACTTAACCAGCGCAGCTCTACTAGATACAGTTCCAGTCTAAAGATGGAAACATTTGAGAACTGTTCCCACGGCTTGTTGCGGGTGCCTCCTAGAACCAAATTAATATGATCATTTAGGAGGGCTAGAAGGTTGGCAGCAGCAGATGCTACCTATTTCTGAGTGTGTTCGCACTCCTGCTGGCCACTAAATCAATTAATAATTTTGGATGGTCTTATAATTAAATTGTGACGTATCTATATGTTGGATATGTGTGAAGAGGATTCTAATTCAGTGCAGATGTTCCTTACCCACCTCCTCCTCTATGGGCATCATTGCCCACCTTTGATACCCTTAATTACTGACACAATGTTTTGCTGGAGAGCGTAATAGAAATAATGGTTATCGATTCGATATATTTTATGTAAATCCGTAGTCAAATTTAGTTTGAATGTTATAATGAGAACTCCTAAACAACATAAGAATAGAATAAACACTTTATTCAAATATATATTCAGACGTATGTACATTGTTTCTGCTGAAGTTTCAGTTTAAACGTAACCTCTTAAAAATAAAAATTAAAAATATCAACTGTTCTGGAAACCTGGAATTTGGAGAACTTTCACCGGAATTAGAAGGAAAACACAGTTGTCAGAATTGAGCTAGAGATATTGTTCTAAAAGTTAATCATTCTGACTAAATATAGATAACATTAAATTAAAAAAACACTAATTGACAAATTTTATTTAAACATTGTACTTTTCTAAAAATTTACTATCGGTAAACAACACACTTATTAAAGGGCAGCCATATTGTGTATGCGTGTTTATGTGATGTTCAAGATAAGGTAAATGACAATCAGCAGTGCTAGCTTCAAAGCCGGAAATAGTTTCATTTATGAGTCATATTTATGCCACAACAATCAATCAATTACACTTGAAAAAGAAACATTCGTTTATATTAATGTATTTCCTACGGAATTCCTGAAAGCTTGGGGTAGATAGAAGATAGGATGGGCCTTTTTTATTATTTGAAATTGTCTCTCAGCTAAATAAGATTTGAGAAAGAATAATTTTATGTAAAACATTTTGCAAAGGCAAACTGAGTACTCGCTAATGATAGAGCCGACGAAGTGTAGCCATATTTTGGTCCTAAGACCAAACTCTAAAGTTAGTTGTAGTAGAAATTTCTTACATACGTACTAATCAGCTGTTTTCATACTTCAAAAGTTGCTTTCGTCAGTTCTAGCACACCCTTCTCTATTTCTGCCCCTCTGGCCAATGGTCGTTCGCTTCTTCTTCGTCTTTGGGAAAGAATTGCCTTACTCTCGCTGGCTATTTAGTCAGTGACATACGATTATAAATGTTTACATATATGAAATATGATTTCCAAATATTTTTAGTAGGTGAGGTTAGCCTCCACCTCAATCCGTCCTACTTGAATTACCTGCTACTTTAAGTTTTAATTTTTTATGTGTGATCAGTTCAGACGGTTTTCTGTTCTCATTTACTCTTCACTAGTAAGTGAAGAACACTTGGTTAGATCCTAAAGAAGTGACTGGCTGGTCCATTTCCCCATCGGCGTAAATAAAAAATACCTATTGTTAAGATGAAAACACTTACTAGGCCCATATTAATTCCCAATAATAAAATAAACTAATTTTCTTTCATTTAGAAGAAGAAAGTGGAAAGAAATGAATTATGGCGCATGAGTGCACCTTTCCCCGCAACAGCATTGAGTAATATCCGTGAGGGGGAGGACCATTTTATAAAACCAAAAGAATTTTTTTGGTTTGGCAGTGTAAAGTTAAAAAAAGGGATTTTAGTTCAGAACTATCGCATGCCCAAAGTTGTGAGAGCTATGATATGGTTAATAGGCGCAACCATCATAAAAGAAGGGGTTCATCATGTGTTTTCTCCGCCTGCGATCTTTCACCACTCTAGCCTATATTTGCTTCTCGCTTAGATAAATTTTATAAAGTTAACGCCTTTTGTGCATTTGTTGCAGTGGCGCGTAGACGGAGGAAGGAAGGGCGACCTCGCAGACAGAGGACCACATTTTCCAGTGAACAGACATTACGTTTAGAAATAGAGTTCCATAGGTCGGAATACATTTCCAGGAGTAGAAGATTTGAGCTGGCCGAATCTCTCAGGCTGACGGAAACTCAAATTAAAATTTGGTTTCAAAATCGCAGAGCCAAGGATAAACGCATAGAGAAAGCGCACCTAGATCAACAGTACAGGTGATCCCCGGTCCTGTTTCTTAATACGATTAATAAGTGTCAGCGAATAAACGAGGCAAATGGTGGAGTACAGTCTTCCTTCATCAAGTGACCTTCTTAGGAAAACTGAGGACATAACTCGCGCTCCAACCACTTGTTGCCTATTGAACGTGAAAATAGAAATCCCCCCACCTAATAAAATCTAAATAAATCAAAAGTCGGGAAACAATGATTTTAGGGCGTGAGGTCGAATTTTATTATGAGAATATGTAAAAATTATAATTCTTCAACGGATTGATATGAGCACCTGGGTTTTGGTTTTAATACTTTTTTGAAGATGTTTAACACATTTTTTTTTATACTTATCCGTAACTTAATGTAGTAAACTTCTTCACTTTACATTTATAACGAAAATGAAGCGAAATTAGAAATGGCAATTTTGTATTATTTCCTAACAAACTGTTTGTTTTTGTAAGAAAAACTCCAATCCGATAATGAATTTGTAAATTCGAGTTTCTATTAGCGAGAATATTTTCTAGGCCTTTCGAACTCGGGTTCACCACACTGGGCCTTGCTTCTATTTTTGGTGGAGTACCTAAGCAGCAATATAAATTCAAGTTTATCTTATCTAGAGACAAATTAATAATTATGACGATCACTTTTAATTTCTAATCATGCCAATCATTATGTTGTGAAATTGTTAGTTAATAGCCACAAATAATTTTTAGTTTTACAATTACTTTTCTTTTTTTTAAGTAAACAAGATGCAATACGAAGTTATTATTCCCAATCTGAAATCTTAATTTACTGTGAATTCATACTTAAGTCAAACACAGAATTGTGCCTGTGAATCACTCGATAATTGGGTGTTCAATTTATTTTGGACAGCATGCCGTCCATTAATGCACGCGATAATTGCATTTTGTGTGGGATGGTGGTGTATTACAGTTCACAGCTGTGTATTTTTTTTTTTTTTTGGTGTCTGTCCCATTCATCTGTAATTATTAGAGAAGATTTTTATTCAGAATGAAAGCAGTAGGAAGGTGTGAATGGACGAAAGGCTAACCACTCTTCTCCTAAATTCTATTTTGTTACAAAACCTCACACATGTAATCGGGCGTTTGTTTGAATATTGGGAACTTCGATAACATTAGCAGCTTGGAATGTGGAGAAAGAAGGTGCTACCAGCAATCTTGAATGAAACAGAGAGATGGGTTTTGCAGGAAATAGAGAATGATTATGAATCTTACCACTTATTAGCTACATCAACATATAGCGCATCCAGTGGCGCATTCTCCTTCAGGAAAATAACTAACTATCCTTAATCCATTTTATTTCAACATAATTAACAACGTTCACAAATTTAAAATATTGCCCACATCATTATTAAAAGAGAGAGGTAGGACAGTGGTATAAGGATTCATGTCAAAAACTGCTCAGAATGGCATGATGTTGAAAAAGATGCAACTTTTACTCTTTTTGTTCCTTTTCTATAAAAGCTTAAATTCAAATTTTGTATTAATTGAGAAAGTGAGGAAAAAATGGACAATCAAAGAGTTGCCTGAAATTTTATGTACTTTTTCTTGTAATACGACTTAGTGGGGATAAGCGTAAATGAATTGTCATTCGAACCGAAATTTTTAGAAAGCCGTTCGGATGTTTTGACGTCGGATGTTTTGACGTCGGATGTTTTGACGTCGGATGTTTTGACGTCGGATGTTTTGACGTCGGATGTTTTGACGTCGGATGTTTTGACGTCGGATGTTTTGACGTCGGATGTTTTGACGTCGGATGTTTTGACGTCGGATGTTTTGACGTCGGATGTTTTGACGTCGGATGTTTTGACGTCGGATGTTTTGACGTCGGATGTTTTGACGTCGGATGTTTTGACGTCGGATGTTTTGACGTCGGATGTTTTGACGTCGGATGTTTTGACGTCGGATGTTCTTCAAAAGAGGAGTATGCACGTGTGTGAGGCCCCACTTAATTTATTATTGCAATACTATTTTGTGTAGCTACTATGTATTAATGAGTATTATATTATTTGATTACCGTATTACAACATTCAGTAATAGAAATAGGAAACGAGATGTGCTGAGATATCAGTTGTACAATAGGAAGCAATGTAATTGTGGAACAGATTCTATTTTTTGGAGAAATTTTCTCTTCCTTCCATCTTTCAAGGGGAATTACTGCAACCATAGTTCATTTCTTTTACACCACTTTAAAAAGACTACGTAGCCAATTAGAGGTTGCGAAAGATGTGAATATTTAAGTAAACAAGAAGTATAATATGTTACATATTTTATGTCTGTTACCAACGTAAACGAGAAGAAAAAATTGAGAAAATAGTTATTTTATGGAAAATGAGTAAAATAAAAAATGTCTTACTAAGTAACATAAATACACCATTTTTTTTTTGTTTTTATCTTGAGCTTTGTTTAGGAGATTTGCAAGTTTGGAGACAATCTAAATTTTATGCACTCAAATTGAAATAGTTACTTTTCATATTTTGGTAAAACTCTACTCTCACTTGTTCGACTATTGTTAATTTTATATATTAATAAAATTAAACTCTTCTAAAAAAAATTTTTTTGAATCACTTAGTTTACACAGCCATATTTTTATGATGCCATAAATATAATTATTAATTTCTCATTATCCTGAATAGAGATTTCATTTATTTGTCGAGTTACTGCATGCTTCAGGCTCACTGTAATTATTTTACACACTTAATATAATTATATTTTGATTGAATTGAAATTGATAGCCAATCTAATTGTTTATAAACTACATTATTTACATTAACAAGACAAATGAAAATTATTTTATTAAAATAATTGCGGTAAAATATTCTGCAGCGAGAGGAGTCTTTTAGTGCACTGGCTCTATGGCCAATGAGCGAAGATGTAAAAACGCCTTAAATTAAAAAACAAAAACAAAAAAATTCGCTATGAATAGGCGCCATGCCCAACTCTATCCAAAGTCCCATTCGGCCCTCCCTAAACAGAAATAACAGCTAATGTAAGTCGAGGCTGTGGCAAAAATCCAGCGCTATCTACAAACAGCACTCTGTCCGAATTGATAAAACAGTAACTCTATAAGCTCTTCCACCGTTATTCAAATAATCACTGAACCAAATCTTCTCACAGTTCTTCACGAAATGAATGCGTGTTCATTGTTCTATCGAAAAAATACGTAGGCGTGCGGCAGATATGAGCATCTCTTTCAACTACTTTGCTGAGTAAGGATTCTACTCGTCTGAGAGATGAGCCTGACAGCGTCTTGCTCAGCCTTGCTTGGCCTCAATCAGCATTTTAGATAGCCGATCATCTACCAAGCTCATCCATAAGGATTTATGCTGTGAAACTATCCACCCATAAAAGTAAGGCAGACTTCAGATAAAAGCCAGGATTCGTAACTAGAGAACGCCATGAGAGTCATCGGCACTCAAATCTGTTTTTTATTGTATTTTTTTAAGATTGGCAGAATAAATTAGATTTGATATTAAAACCAGCTATTATGCCCATTAACAGGGCAGGAGCCAAGAGTGGAGTGAGCCATGTCTGATATTACCCTAGATAACCTTACAACAATGGCCATCCGTAGGTTCGTGCCTCAGTGAAATTGGTCACCTCCCTTGTCAATAATTGATTATCCTCTTCGACCACACGTGACCAATCCCAGGATCAGGTGTTTATTTCCCAACCATGCACTCTCAATGGCTTGTTAATTTAACCGAGTTCAAAATTTAGCTGGATGTCACTGAAAAAGTAAACGCTTGATAATGATGATGCTCACCAGCTTCCGGTCTAATTCCCTCAGGTCTGAAAATTATTTAGATTTCAGCTAATTAAATTTTTTGAATAAAATCAGGTCAGCCGTTTTTGGAAATGTTTGAAAAGAATAGAAAAAAAACTAGTGTGAATATTTTTACAAGTTGCACAATTCTCATAGGCAAATGCGCACCATTTCTTCCGCTTTTATGCAAATTAGGAATATTAATTAATTCACAATCATAATAATAATCAAGGAAATTTATTTTATAAAAATGATAGAAAACGCAATCAGCTTGGATGCCATGGACAGCAGTTCCTCTGCAAAACTGACCTTACATACATATGTACACTGGGCCAAAAAAGTCTGTGAACACTAACCTAAATTTTATTACTTTTATTATTATCTTATTAGAAACTTCTTTTATTTTCAAATGAAATATACTATTCGATAGACAGAAACCAGAGTTTTTCATTTTATATTCAATCTTTTATTTTTGTTCAGCAGGAATATCACAATTAAATGTTTAACAAAACAACACCCCAAACGAATGCAAAAAAAGTCTGTGAACAGCTGTATAAATATGTAAAAACATTAAGATAACAAACAGAAAAACGATTGAATAAAGTTTGAAAGTTCTCTATTGTATTGTAGAAACCACTACAGTCAGTTTTGTGAATAAATAATCTAATTAGTACATATTTAACCACTAATATGGAAGTTCCCAGACCAATTCGAGAACTTATTGTGACGTTGCGAAATGAAAGAAAAAGTATTCGAGAAATAGGGAAGATAGTTCAAAAAAACCCTTCAACGGTGCATAATATAATTAAAAAGTACGGAAATGTGATTAGTAGGCCACGCAGTGGACGGCCACCAAAACTTAATTCCTTTCATAAACTGCAAATTCTGAAGTCTGTTCGAGAAGAACCCAGGACAAGCGCTCAAAAAATCAGTCAAGAATTATCAAGTGGTTATGTGTAAGCGTAACACCACAGACAATTAGAAATAAATTACATGAATACGATTATTGCGGTCGAGTCCCGAGGAAAAAACCTTTAATCAATAAAATAAATAGTAACCGCCGATTGGATTTCGCGAAAGAATATGTTTCTAAGCTTTCTAGTTTCTGGGAAACCGTAATCTTTTCAGATGAGTCGAAATTCAATGTATGTGGGTCTGATTGACGACAAAAAGTGTGGCGAAAAAGAAATGAAGCTATGAAAATGAAAAATATGAAGCCTACTTGTAAGCATGGGGGAGGCAACATTCTGGTGTGGGGTGCATGAGTGCTAAAGGAGTGGGCAAGTTAGATCTAATTAATGGTATGATGGACCAATATGTGTATGTGGATATATTAAGACGCAATTTAAAAGAAAATTCAAAAAAATTAGGGTTGGAGGGAACGTTTGTCTTCCAACAAGACAATGACCCGAAACATACCGCACTAAAAACTCGGGAATGGCTTTTAAATAATACACTCTGGCGCCTAAACACCCCTCCACAATTGCCAGACCTTAACCCAATAGAACATTTGTGGGATGTTATCAGCCGCGAAATAAATAAACGAGGAATAAGAAACCGTGAACAACTAAAAAACGCTATTTTAGAAGAGTGGGATAAAATTCCAACATTGACGACCACAAAATTATTAGGATCGATGAAAGCTCGCTTGTTGGAAGTGATTAGGAACATAGGAGGTCCTACAAGTTTTTAAAATTTATAATTCACGTACAATGTGTAAGAATCATTTATTTCTGCAAAGTGTTCACAGACTTTTTTTGCATTCGTTTGGGGTGTTGTTTTGTTAAACATTTAATTGTGATATTCCTGTTGAACAAAAATAAAAGATTGAATATAAAATGAAAAATTCTGGTTTCTGTCTATCGAATAGTATATTTCATTTGAAAATAAAAGAAGTTTCTAATAAGATAATAATAAAAGTAATAAAATTTAGGTTAGTGTTCACAGACTTTTTTGGCCCAGTGTATATGTATGTAAATAATGAAACTTAATATTAACCTTTAACTATATTTTACAATATAAAAAAATAAAAGTTAACATAAGATAAACTAAACCTTAAACTTTCTACAAATTAAACTTTTATGCAGAAATCTTCTGTAGGGATGATGGTATTTAGAAATTTAAACTTTTGTCCCATTCATTCGTATTAAGAATCGCTTTGCTTTTTCTTAAACTAAACTGCCTATTATTAAAAACTGATAGCCTGAATTCAGTTATTATCGGGCATTCGTCCAGTTGTACCAATAGTCTGGTACATTCAGACAACCAGGAAATACTTTCTATCAATATCAGAATTCCACATTTCATTACTTTAATTAAACATTTCCGCTCAATACTTGGGGACAATTTTAATATATATCGATTTATTAAATCTAATCTTAACCTAAATGTAATTTGTTTGTTTACAACATGATTTTTTGAACCTTAAATTTCTTCTTTGATGCCTTTTTTTGACCAATTGAAACGATTTACAACTCTTAGGTTAATTGAATTTTTTTTTTTTTTTTTTTTTTTTTTTAATTTATTTTCACAACTGCAGAATAATTCTGCATCAAGTGAAGCTGATACAACATGATACATAGAATACATACATGAATACATGAGGGGAGAATTCACCCATTGGTGAAACTCCCAAAGTGGTACACTTCACAATTGTACATTGGCTCTTACTTCATTTAGAAGATCGCGTGGCGGTTAATTGAAATAAACTGATTAATTCAAGCAGGCGATATTTTGGCAAGTGTGGATTATGTCGGTGCAAAAGACAGGTACTTTGTCGTTTAGGAATTCGCAAGTGTGAATTTAATCGTATACTCGTATTCCATCAGTTCACACTTTATTCTTTACTTCCTTAAATTAAAGAATGTTGCTTCATTCTGGCGCCAGTTGCATATAAACAATTTGAAATTTATTTTTTCTTAATTTTTTATTTTCTTTATTAATTTGAATCGCCCCCCCTAACGATAACTATTTTGGTTTCTTATTTATTAGATACCTTAGCAAAGTTGTAGATATGTGTCACATATATTAATTAATAAATATTAAATAAACTATTGAAATAATTAATGCAGATAGCTAACTTAGACATACATCCATACATCGTAAGCACTAAATACCAACTTACCACAATGTAAGCTCTAATTCTATTGCTAAAAATAAAATGGAAATAAGAAATGTAACAAATGCCAAATACCAGGAAAAACAATAATCTTTGATTTTCAAAGCAGATGTAAAGTATTGTAATTATCAACATCAATTAGTTTTCCAGATCGTCTACATGCATCAAATCCAACTATTCTGTTTACATAAAAAATAGAATGGAATAAATAAAGAGATCTTGATATGTTAATGCCGCTCATATAACTACAAATATCTCACTTTTTTGTGAAACATTTGTTTTGAAAAAGGCAGTGACTGGGAAATGCTCTGTTCTGCTAATGGATGGAACATTGAAGACCCTTTTTGTTCTTAAAGGAGTAACAACAGTAGCCAACCCAATTTTGAATTATTTAAGAAAATACAAAGACCATTTTCCTTCTTAGGACCTCTAATTTAGTCTAGTGTCTGGTAAAAACTTCAATTAAATGCAATGGCAAAATCTCTCCAAAGACATGGTTTGAGAAAATAATGGAAAAAGCATTCTTCGGTCCCATCATTATTGATCCTTATTGAATGAGTGTACATTAATAGGATTTTAGGGAAGTATCCTGATTGTTTACAGTACAGCTAAATACCTTCTGGGATAACCAGATGATTGGGATATCTCGTGTCACAACGATGGCGACTGTTTGCTGTCTCGGAACAAACACACCACTACTATTTTATACCACAATTGTTTACCTAACGAATCTGACTAGTATCTGTTTACATTTCGTTGTTTGATTCAACGGCAGATAAACTATTGAACTGCAGGTAATAAATAGGAGGTAGTTGTGATCGGGCCAAATCTTTGAAACAGAGATTTATTATCTTTTTAAGGCGTACAATAAAAATGTCTATGACAAATGGTAGATAATGGGCCCATGTCTGGCCGCAATGGGTGGCTGTTTAGAATACGTACGATTGTAAGGTCACTGAAGGAAATGAAGTGGTATATAGCCGGAAGGCGGAAAACTCTATTTGACTGAGGCTATGCAAGACTACAGTCTTCCAAGTCCCATGATAGCGGATTGTGATCATGCAGCATTTAAGATAATCAATGTCTAACAAGTGATTTCCAGATTAATGTGGAACTATGTTACAATGGGTCTCCCTTGGAAAGCAGTTCTAACATGTCCACTTTACCCTGGATTCCAGATCACGCCAGGTTAGTGGACAATGAGAATGCGGATGAAGAACTGTCTCGGTTATCTGATGTAATCATGTGCTGTCTGCAATTATTGAAGTGGAACTAGGATTCTTGGACTGAGAGGCTTGGACTGCAGAGTGTCCAACCTCCTTCCCGCCCAATGGAACATCTGTTTCATGTTTTGGCCCTTCCATTTTTAAGTTTATAAACATTGTTCAATAACCCTGATATTTTTTAGATCATATTCTACATTTGTAAAGTTCTTAGCAGGAAAATATCTCACGATTTCCTTTTACTATAATTCCCCTCTATACCCATTTTCTTCCAATTCAGAATTTAAAAACTTTTTTAACTCTTACTTGCATTATGTAGGTCGTATAAGATAGGAGAAAAGTCTAACCTCTTATTGCTCCTTCTTTCTGGAAAAGTAACTTTTCCGAACGAGGACTTTTAGCAACTCATTTAACAAACAAAACTTTCTCCTTCTTGTGTGAATATAATCTTCCTCATCTGATTCGAAGCCATTTTTATTAATAATAAATATGTCTCAGCGACTTTGCATTGAAGCAGCACTCAGAAATGAACTCGTATACTCGTGATCAAATTCTCCTGGGAAAATGTTCCTAATATCTCCTTAACAAAAACTTACAGTTTTAAAAGTTAAGTATAAGGGTTGATTAAACGCCAAAAGGTACACAAATCAGCTAGTACCCAACATTTCATTCATGCTTAGTTCATATAATTTAAGTAATTTTGCTGCATTAACTTTTCCTTCACATTTTTTAGAATTTATTAGATATCACAGACCCTTATGCTGGCCATATTTATCTACAAAATATTTGTTCAAGTAGCACTGTAGATTGACTTTAATATCTATTAATCTACAATAATCAAAATATTAATTACAGGTTAAAAAGAAAACATTATAAAAAAATTATGAGGCTAAAAAATTCAAAAACTTTTTTAAAAAAATGCTTACATCAACATCCATCAATGATTTTGTTTATTTTATTTATTTATTTTATTTTATTTATTTTTTTAAATCGTCTGTTTAAGTTCATTCTTCGATTAAAGTAATTGTTATTTTATGTAGTAGCCAAACGTTTATAATAATAGGTAATAATTATCTGGCTTTATCGCAAATAATATAGTTTTCTTCAATTACATTCTCAATCTAGGTGTTCTTCCCACAATGTTGTATACATGTAATATAAAATAAATGAGATATGCATACGTTTAGGACATCTAATTATTCCAGTATTTTACTAAAAGTAAAATTAGGGGGTCTAAATTAAATTACAATTGAGAAATGAATCATTATTGTTGAATAATCTACTTGTTATTAACTGTGTGTTATTTGTGCTCACGAATATTTCGGTAAAACGAATTCAACACTGAAATATTCTTTTAAATCCGTGATTTAAATTTAAACAGTAGCCGACTCTAACTTTGTCTTTTTCTACTTTTGCATATATATGTGACATCTCAGAATAAAAAGCAAATTAAAGCTAAATCCGAAGAATAATTCGGAATAGAGTTAAAATAAAGTACCTATTTAAAAACGGATATAATATACATTTTATCATAATTATAACAAAATAATATTATGAATGAACTGGCCAGCATAAGGGTCTGTGATATCTAATAAATTCTAAAAAATGTGAAGGAAAAGTTAATGCAGCAAAATTACTTAAATTATATGAACTAAGCATGAATGAAATGTTGGGTACTAGCTGATTTGTGTACCTTTTGGCGTTTAATCAACCCTTATACTTAACTTTTAAAACTGTAAGTTTTTGTTAAGGAGATTTTTGTACCTTTTGGATAGATGTTCATTTTTTTGCAAAGTTACATATCTGCTTTACAGATTTGTTTAAAATTTGGAATAAGCAATTCTATCATTATAACCTGAAAAGGTTACAAATGGAGAATTCCTGGTGGCTACTAACTTAGACTTGCGTAATGCATATAATAATGTGAGCATACCAATATTAATACAAAAACTGATAGCTATGGAGGCACCGCCGAGGATAACCAAGCAAATTCTTAGTCTGCTCTACGATAGGACAATATATGTCCGATGTAATGGTGTCCTTTATGGCCAAGGGCGTCAAACTCACGTTGGACTTCCTCAAGGGGCTATATTAAGCCCTATATTATTTACACTGTACACCGCAAATTTGGCAGACACAATTAATTCACAAGTGGGAATATCACAGTTCGCCGATGATATACTCATTTACAGCCAAGCGAAAAGCCTGAATGAAGCCACGTCCATTCTATATGCAGCAATGGATAAATTCAATAAATGGTGCACAGACCTCGGCTTAACAGTATCAGAAAGCAAAAGTAGCGTAACTATATTCACTCGCCGAAGGAGATTTACCACCAACACCACCATGGCACTTGGCCCTTATAACCTACAGGTTTTGCCTTCGATGAGGACGCTGGGCGTTTGGTTAGATTCGAAGCTTACCTGGAAGGATCACATCAATTATGTCACTAAAAAATGCGAGCAATGCTTGAACATATTGCGAATGATCAACCATTTGCCCTATGGAGCTGACTCCAAAACCTCTCTAACCGTATATAAACATCTTGTCCTCTCTCGAATTGATTATGGAAGCTTCCTTTACGGCGATGCCGCTCCTACCCACTTAAACAGGGTGGATAAAATCCAATATAAAGCATTGAGGTCCGCCCTTGGGGCTCTCATCTCGACTCCCATTAACGCCTTGCTAGTGGAGGCTAGAGAATTTCCCCTGAATATAAGGAGAAAAATACTCGCCTCGAGATTTATTACTAATAGATTATGTGTCAACAGTAAACCGGTAATTAGAAAAATCAGTAACTTTGCATGTACGGTGTTTACGCACAAATATTGGCTAAGAAAAAAGGATCCGATCTTGGTGGGAGTATTTACCGAATTATCTGGTCACTCCTTGTCCCTCCAGAGGAGGGAGGTTTTGCCGTTCTATACAGCGGAATTGAAACAATCCCTAGACGTTAACAAGAACATCCACACCAATTTTTATAACTATGATAAGTCTAAACCCAACTCGGTAAATAACGCATACTTTTTGGAAAAGCTTCAGAATAAATTTCCCAGTGCTTATGTACTCTATACGGATGGTTCTAAATCCGCGGACGGTGTGGGTTGCTCCGTATATGACGTGCAGCAGGATGCGAGCTACCAGTACCAGCTTGGCGAATTGGCTTCCATTTTCACTGCAGAACTCGTCGGCATTAACCAAAGCTTACAGATTGCACAGGCAACAAATAATGTAGAATCTGTAGGAATTTTGTCAGACAGTAAGAGCGCCCTGTTTAATCTAAAGCATCCAGGTCGGGATGCCCCTTCTTTCATTTTAGAAACAGTGAAACTTCTTCACAATTTATCCCTCACCAAGCCTACCCACCTAATATGGATAAAGGCCCACTCAGGGCTCAAAGGCAACTAAGTTGCTGATGCTGGGGCCAAAGAGGCAGTCACATCAACTAGCTGTCCAAAACTAAAAATATTATTACCCAGCGATGTAAAAAACAATTACAAAGTGAAATGTTATTCAACCTGGCAAGGGGAATACAAAATTCAGGTTCAGAAAAAAGGAAAATTTTACGCGGCAATTGAACCATTCATTCCCAAAAAGCCATGGTTCTATGGCTTTAGCGTGGAGAGAAGGTTTTATGGCACAATAACCCGGTTGAGGCTAAACCACAATTACACCCCCCATCATCTGGCAAGAATAGGCGTCAACATCAACGGAACTTGTTCCTGCGATTCAGAATCGGATGCTGACGCCAATCATTTAATTCTGGCATGCCCACAACTCTCAAAAAACAGAGACGAATTATGGAAGGCAATTATAGCCTCAAACTGCACGCTCCCACTACACTTAAATTCCATCCTAATGACAAAAGACCCCATAGTATACATGGAACTATTCGAATGTATTAAATCAAATCAAATATCAATATAACTATTTATACCGATAATACCCTCTGGCTAATTAGCAAGAACTAAAAGCCATTTAAGAAGAAGAAGAAGAAAAAAAAAAAACCTGAAAAGGTGTTAAGTCGGAACTGTAACTACCACTGGAGAGATCTTTATAAAGAATGATTATAGTTGCCATCCTCAATAACAATTTTTTTGAGAAAGCGTTTTGAATAAAATAGGAAGGTATTTGTACGTAACTAGCAAAATTAAACTGCGATTTCAGTACTTCTTTTTAAGAGGAGTAAGAAAAACAAACTGTGAATACAGTACTTCTCCCAAAAAGGCAAAGAGGCAAAGATTTTGAATCGAACGACAATTCATTGATTGATGTAAATCGGTTCACCCATTGATAATTTTAACAGTTGCAAGACTTCCTCTTAGTAGGTGTAAGAGCATGATGGCACTTCACTGCCACGTAGAGGACCTTTAATCACTTCTTCGTGCTAAATTTTATCAAAATCGGACTAAGCGTTATGGAAATATTGGTAATAATAGTTATAGAAAGGGCTTTACTTGGGTGGGGCAAACTCCCCTCCTTATGAGGCGTAGCGTCGAGACTTTTAAAATGCAAATCTGTATAAAATTTCGATTCGAATGACACTTTATTCATGAAAATCAGTTCACGTGTCGATAATTTGAAACGATTGCTATACTTCCCCTTAACAAGTGTAAGATTAGCTCTAATGTTATGTAGGGGAGCCCTAACCCTATCATCCTACCAAATTTTATCAAAATCGGGCCAAGATTTACAGAGTAATTAGTAATAATAATTTTGGAGGGGGCCTTACATAAAGGGGGCTAGCTCCTCTCCCATTCGATGTACAGAGTCGAGACCCCCAAAAGGCACATCTACATAAAATTCCGAATCGAATGACACCTCATTCATGAATATCGGTTCGCGCGTTTAGGCGCTACGCAGTTTACAAAAAAGGTAACAACAACAACAACAACAACAACAACAACAACAACAACAACAAGAACAAGAACAACAACAATTTTTGAAAATGCCGTTTTTGCTCATTTTCGGCAACTTTTTTCTCGAAACCTATTAGATATGAGTTGTTGCAAAAAAATTACAGTTATAAAGGAGGATTTGCCCTACATTATAAAGAAAATTTGGGAATTTTATCTTTTATAGAAAAAGAGAAAAAAATTGTCAAAGTTGGGTGTTTTTCAACGTTACGCTTTTTCCTGCAGTTTTTGATGATCAACCCTTATACAACTGTCCTACCGGACAGTTTTAATAATTTACAGATCCGCACGAATACAATAAAAACTCCTAATTCAAAGAAAACTGCTATTTTCGAAAAAATCTCAAAAAAGTGGACAAATCTTTCAATAGAGGTTGAGAGATTTTTCGATGAGTGGCACATATCGAAATATAAAATTCCATTCTGTGATTTTGAAATGTTTTTACACAGACACAGTCTATTTTCTAAAACCATTTTTTTGGACTCAGAGGACATCAAAACGGATAGAACTCAATTTCTAAATAATTCCCTTACCTAGTACTTTTTATAGTATATTGGTTAATTCAGGCGATTAATTTCTTATATTTATTTGGCTTCTTTTCCCGATTTCTCTCAACGTCCATTACTTATTTTATGTTCTGATGAGGAACCTGAAAATATTTATAACTTTGTGGCTGATTTTTATGGTTAAAAAGATATTTCTGATAGAAGTTGCCACTGATATGGGGTCTATTTTTATACATTGGGAGACTTCAATTCAATGTTTGCTTAATATTATGAAAAAACCTATTAAAAGTACCTCTAACGTGTTGGCAAAGTAAAGAGATCGTTTTTATACTCTATTTTCGTCCAAAAATTAAATATAACTTGAGTGGTCCAGTGTAGGGTAGCTTTCCTGCTCTAGATCTGTGCTGACTCTGCCCAAGCGGAGGTTGGTTTGCACGATCTACACTTCTGCTTCACCTTCACATATAATTATCCTAGTTATTTCCATTTTAAATCTGCATTCAATAGTTCTATTTGTTTAATGGCCGAATCACTAATTAAAGAAGTAAGTGGATTACGCTATGGGGAGTGGAGCTGAGAGCAGCCAATCGTCTGAAGACCACGTGTGTACCTTCTCAGGTCCCCTCTGTAATCACATTCAAATTAATGTAATCATGTGTGCAGTGCTTAGATAGCTCCATTGAACACTCGGTCGCATGCATGGCATTGTCAACAGCGAAATCTACCCAACTTGTCATCTGGCTAATTAGAGCGCTTCATTGCGTCAATACATTCATTCGACTGTACACTTCTATTCAAATGAATTTCCCTTTGTTGTCAAAGGAAGCTGAAATCCAAGTCTCGGACTTTTCCAAAACTGACCCCCAGTCTACATCTTCTGTGCTGCCTTCCGGTCAGAAATATTAAGCAAGGTTTGGGCATATTTAGTCATACAGTATTTCTAAGGATACCAAAAATAAAGTCAATCCTAAAGTCTCTGTCCTTCCATTCTGAAAACCCAATTCTTTAAAAAATCGTGCAGAATAGTTTTTTAAAAAAATCCGCATATAACCAATTATAACTCTAGTGGGAATTTCCTTGAGGATCTTTTCAAACACTACTTCGACGTAACACTACTGTGGCGAAACACTACTCCGGCGAAAATGGTTGTTTCGTAGAAGCAGCTGATTGTTCTCATTGGAAAAGTGGCGAGGTTTCAGTAGGTACAAAGGTTCTAACTTCCTAAGTTTCCTTTCATGGCCACGGTAAAGTCAGAGAATCTTCCGTTAAGGAGAGCTCTAAACACTACCTACTTTAGTTGCCAGGGTTGCTTCCCTTCCTCCTACAAGTTCCAATTGTTCAATTTAGTATGTAGTTTTATCGACTGTTACGCGGCCCAAAGATTTGAAAGGTATGAGAATTTAAAAAAATTGTGATTATTAGTAAACAAATGGCAATCTTAGCTTTCATTTCTTCACTAAAAACTACACGTTAAATACTTTTAATAATTATTCTTATTGTAGTCAGATCCCACGAGAGTTAAGCTTGTTAAGATCTTGCTCGTTTAAGCTTGTTGAGAGTTGTTTTGAAAGAGCGCATATTGCATACACACAAACGTTCTGATCTAATAATTTTCACATTATACATCTATTGCAGTAATAGATTTATTACTATAATAATGTGACTCTATTATTACACTAATAATTTAACTATTATTACTATTATATGTATAGATATTTTAAAGGTTGTAAGATAAATGTTGATTACGAATGTACATCAAAATTGACGAAGTAGTAATTTGTTTAAATAAACAAGTTTGTGTTGTCAGGAATCTGGCGCTGGCTAGCGGCTTGGTTGTGGGTTCTCTACCTGCGGTGTGCGAATGTGTGGGAGTGCCGCAGGAATGCGGGTGCAGCCGCACACGACCACCACGAGCTCACACCCCTCTCAGCTAGACCTCGACCCCCCGTTCCGCCTTCTTCCACTCCTCGAGAGTCAAGACTGCCAAGATCTGGAAGAAAGGTCCAAGTAGGAGAAGCATGCACTGGCTGTCAGTGAGGGTAGGGGCGATCCTATTTGAATGTGCATACAGTGGGAACGTCATTGATTTTTTGGCCTGCAGTAGCTGATTCCAGAATCGAATATAATGTGATAAATTCAACTGGTAGGGACATTGTGTGGGAGTCGATACCACTAATGTAGAAAATTTTATTACAATAGATGAAAGCAATACCAGTAAATTGAGGTGAGACCGTCAATAATAATGATAATTCTTAGTATGGAAGAATACACTTTGACCGGCTGTATTCAGATTGCCAGAAGCAGATAAGTTAATACACTCTGACAAACGTAAGAAAAAAGGAATACATTATGCCTATAACATGTTAATTTGTGGGCCATTTGTGTTGTAATACTTTTAAAAAATTAAAAATTAGTAATATTAATAAAAAACATTATTATACGAATATAAGTATATAATTAATATACTCGTAAAACCTATTAAATATCTAAAAAGTTTTAAATACTTCAATAAAAATTATTATTTCTTAAAAACGAATTACAATAGTTTAAATATGAGTGTGGAATTGCTTAAGATTTTTTTTAAGAGCTGCTCTAGGATAAAAGTATTGATAGCCTTATGTTGCTTAGCAATCTCGTTCTCGAGCTCTCTCTGAGCTAGCTTTCATTAATTACCCTGGACTCACCACTCTTCTCAGAACTCCAGATTTGCCTCTCTCTTCCCAAAGCAAAAACTGACTCCTCTTCTTTTTGTTCCTCCAACTCTCCTCTAGTGTAGTTCCTTTTTCTTCCCGCTACTTTTCATCCGCGCCGGTAGATATCTAAAATAAAATTGTCCTTTATCCCAAAATAAGATACAAACTTCTCTTCCTAGGAACCTCTAATCAAAAGGCCATGGTATTTTTAGTCGGCCAAAATTTAGTTGATTTAATAAAGAAGGAGTGAGCCGTCCTTCCGATCAGAAGTTGATTTAATTCACAAAAAGAAAGGACAATTCCTTTTTGATAAAAATTTACCAACCAACTTAACAGTCGGCATAAGCAAAACGAACACCACAATCAACCAGATCCGCTTTAGTTTTAAATCAGTCTTCCTCAGTAATTTTATAATCAGGCATCCCTTTTAACAAATTTTTGTTACATTTTCTTTTATTTTATCTATTTATTTATTTATTTATATTTTCTATTAATATCTTTTATTTATTTATTTTATGGCTGTATTCTATCAATTTATGTTTTAGAGTAGGTATCCAATTTTCCGAATAAATTATGGGATTAATCCAAACTCTCATTCTTGTTTTCTTCATTTACTTGCAAAGTATAACGAATTTTGGGATCATCGTCATGAAAACGACTCTTTGCCTGAATGTCGCTGCACAAACCGCTAAAAACCAAAATAATCACAATTTCCACTTTCTTTTCTACATGTTGGGTAAGTCAAATTTCAAGAAAAGCTTGTCAAATTGTTTATACCTAGTTATCGCCTGAAATATCCGGTTAATAAATACTCTCTTCTAATAATCCAAAAACAAGTTTTTTTAAAGATCTTTGTGGGGATGTTATTATTTAATTTGAATTATTATGTTGTGGTATAACTGCTGCAAAAGTTATTTTATATTTTCTGTGTGTGTGAACTCTGTAGCTGAAAAAACAAAAATAGCTGGAAGTTCATATTTATATTTCGTTTAGATACTACCATGGACAGGTTGTTAGTGACCCAAATCACTCAGAAGTACCCAAAAGAAAGCTTCACTCCATCATCTCCATAAATAGTTTTTTTCTCAGTAAATATCAGCTTGAACATTAGTGAACAGAGCTCACATTCCTTTTTCTTGTTCACTTCTTGTTGCATTAGCAGCTCCTAGTTCTGTCTTTGGTTCATTCTTCTACTTCACTTATTGCTGGTTATTTTTTTTTAATTCAAAGTTTACCTTTTAGTTGAAGTTTAATTCCTTTTAATGTTATATCAGTGAACTGATTGGTTTCGAGTAAGGGGGCGGAAGAACATGCTTAAATAGAAACATTTTTTCAAACCCTTAACAAAAGAGACTTATACAGGGCGTACACGGAGGAGAGATCGAAACTTAGGGAGGTGGTTCAGCAGCTCAAATGCAACAAAAAATATTCTATTCACTACGGCTCGATTCTCAATAGAGTCCAAGATATTTGCAATTTTAACTTTTCCATCGATATTCGCGTTTTTCCCCATAAAAAAAGCCGTAACTTTTCTATCCTTTATCCTACAACAAATCTGCTTATTCCAAACGAAAGAGCATTAAATTTCCTATAAAACTGCTTAACCCAAAGTCTCAAAACGTTTCTCACAAACTATAAAATTTTTACTTAATGTGCAAAAAATTTGTTCTCGATGAAATTTCTTAAAATTTTAACTGTATTTTTTCAATGATTAATGGATCAAGGAGTCATCCAATTACTGGAAAAGTGTGCATTTATTGAGCTTCAAGACCTTGTGGATGTTTTTGGTTTTTAATAAAACCCTACCCCGAACAGAGGGGTGTAAATGCAGAAAACTGGGATTTTGCGTAACCGACTTTTCACTGATATAAATTATTAATTTTCTCGTATGTCAATTTTTGGAGAAGGAACAAAAAGAAAAGTTACCATTTTAGTTTATAACAATTATTATTTAATAAAACGGAAGTAAAATGCAGTAGCAATAAAACACAGTAGTAATAAAATACAATAGGTAGGTGCCTGCCTACCTAAAATCGCTACAAAAATTGTTCGAATTATTCAAACAAGGAAGTGGGAAAGAATTGTGGCAAATTTTTTGTTTCATGACTACAATTGTTTGTGCAACTTATCTTATTGACATAATATGGAGTTTTTTCCATCAAAATTAATTAATAATAATTTAAAACTAATCAATTTTTCGAGAAAGAAAAAATGAAAACAACCACTTTATTTTTGAATTATTATTAATTAACTTCGATGAAAAAAGCTACCATTATGTCATTAAGATAAGTTGCACAAACAATTGTAGTCAACTACTTTTTCTGTAATTGGGTGACTCCTTCATTCATTAATCATTGAAAAAATACTGTAGAAAAAATTATCAAAACTCATCGAGAACGAATTTTTTAGACAAAGTAAAAATTTCATTGTTTATAAGAAACGTTTTGAGGGTCTTGGCTAACCAGATTTATTGAGAATTTAATGCTCTTTCGTTTGGAATAAGCAGATTTATTGTAGGATAAAGGATAGAAAAGTTACGGCCATTTTATGGTGAAAAACGCGAATATCGACGGAAAATTTAAAAATGCAAATATCTTGGTCACTATTGAGAATCGGGCCAAAGTGAATAGAATATTTTTTGTTGCATTTGAGCTACTGAACCACTTCCCCAAGTTTCGACCTCTCCTCCGTGTACACCCTGTATACGCCACTGTAAAAACTATCTGGACGCACGGAATTCCATTCTTCTCCATATAATCGCTAATCCTCCTTTCTGTGTTTCCAACTTTAACATCCCAGATAATTTGAAGTTTTTTCGTCAATCTCGTCGCCCAATTCCGCTTCCAAATATTCTGTAAATCTTTGAGTTTCTCGTCTAATTCTTTTGTACGCTATATCTCATTCAACAGCCTGCCCTTTAGCCCTCCAAGGCAATCAAGGTGATCAATTTCCTTTACACGAGTTTTTTTTAGTAGTTTAGCATATTGGATGTGTGGCTCTAGGTAGCTTTCCTCCAAGAATGGGAATTGCGCGAATGTGTGTATGATTAAGAAACAGTGCAACAAGTGCAGTAATATATATATATATAATATACAAATTGAAAACTGGAAAAGGAGAAGATCCTTCGCCCTTACCTCTCCTTCCTGGTGTCGCATTGCGGGAAAACTTTACCTACGAATGTGACAATGGATGAAAGCAGGAAGATGTTTGAGCTTCCGGCGTTTTTTTGTTGCCTTTGAGATATTTTTCAATACATTCAGACCGTGCGCTAAAAACCTTTTTTGTTGAATGTTCAAAAGGTTTCATAACAAATCTCAAGTTTTAAAAATTAAAATTTTTACTAGCAGCGGCGGAAGCTTTTATCAGTTCGATATTCTGAATTAAATTATTTTTGTAAGAAAACTTTCTGTAAGATTTTTGTAAGACTTTTTGTGCATCACTTGAATTACGAATTGAAAAAAAAGTAATTTCTATTATTTTTGAATGGAGGTTTATCTGTAGAAGTAAGTTTGGTTGGCTTGAAATAAAACAGTAGATAGCAGAGGGAAAGTTTGATGAATAAAGAATGTAGAAGGGAGTAGCCTTGGACTGAGCTCTGTTCTGAGACTAGAGAGATTGGCCTCGGAAATCATTACGCTAGGTAGCATTTGAATGTTGCACACACCAATGTCTCAAGAATTACTACCAACTTCTTACTTCCAGTCCAGACTATTCTGTACTTTCAAGATAAAGTTGTGGTCCCAGTTGATTACAGCTCTATTGTTATCAATGCCGACAATCAATACCCTTTTGGACGAATATTCGGGCAAAAGAAATTGTAATAACAAGCAGCACAGTTCGCAAACATATTACAGTTTACCCAATGGTGGGAAACAGGGTGCACACGTGTTGACATTACCATAAAATAAATAAAAGTATTAGCCTACAGCGCCGCAGAGCTGAGTCTCAAAAAATGCCGAAAGAATACTTAACTAAATAATCTATCTCCTTAATTAAAACTTATAATATTAAAGACGCTCGTCATGTATAGGGTTTATAGAGTAGGCGACTTAGAAATCAAAAACCAAAACTCAAAATAACTTAAACAACGGATGCAAAGAAAACAACAGCGTAAACATTTATACAAATAATCGTTGATTCTATGCTTTATTGAGATTTTAGATCTATTAATACTCAAAGATACTGCTTCGAACACCCAACATTTAAATGGCTGATTTGCTATGTACAAGAGGCCAAAAAACAACGGAAACATAATTTAAGTAGTTAATTTTAATGGTTAATTAAACGAAACTGATTAAGCTGATTGTGTATTTTTGTCGTTTAATCATCCCTTATAAAAATCAACCCCTATACAACTTTAATGCCCTTCTGGACAGTTTTAATTCAGTAAGTGACATAGCCGATTGTCTTCTAATTTAGTATTTTGGATATTTTTGACCTTTTGATGATTTTGGCGAAAATGTGCCACATCGTTCCGTACAAGTGATTTAATCCATGAAAGCTTTTTTCTTGGTGTTTTTTTATTATTATTATTAATTAATTAATTTTTTTAATCGCACCAATCTTGTAATCTCCCGTCATGCTTTCCGAATTTTAGGAAAAAATGAAAAATATGTTGGTTTTTGTCCCTAAAACACGACTGATAGGGAGTAGAGATACATCACATTAGCTGAAAAATTCCGATTCAATTTCCATTACTGTTTCAGTGTATGTATTGCTAACTAAATACTTATTTTTGAGTACTAAGTGTCTTATAAAATTAGAATCCTAATTCAACTCAAATAATATTTTTATTTATTTAATAAAACTCACACAAAGCAGAAACCAGTCGTCCTCGAATCTTTTATGATCAATAAAAGCTCTATACCAGTGAAAATACCGACGAAACCAACTTTTTAAGAACAGAAACTAAACCCTTCAATTGGGACTCATATTTTTGAACTTAATTTGTAATATCTGTCATGATTTATGGCTTGTCTAAGATCCAGAGCTGGGTTAAAATAAGTTCTCACCTTTCGAAGCTACAGCCAAAAATTTATAACTAGTTTATTTCATTTGTTTATATTTCACATTCACTTTCAAAATGTACCAACAGTAAACTTCACTAATACCCTAATCCCAATACATGTTCTCAATTTAATTTTTACCCTAAATCTCGATAGCGTTCAACAAAACGAAGAAATGCCGGGAGTAGCTATTCCCAAAATTCCTCGTTACCGTCGTAATTCATTTAAGACTGTGTTCTTTTATGAAGGTAATCTATATTAAAGACTGTGAGAATAATGATATAAAAAGAAATAAACATTCCTAATTATTAATCACATAAACATCCTTATTAACCACCAAAATATTTAATACAATTTCAAATCATTGAAAAATTTAGACAATAAGTTATCATTTAATAATTTTTTTATAACCTTTTTTATTGAAAAACATATTAATAAAATAGAACTGCACTCAGAAAATAAATGGAATAAACCCGTTTCGATACTCGCCAATGCGATTTATTTTCTAAATGTAATATTTAATATTAAGGATTCACTTTAGCGAGGAATCGGTCAGAACAAAAAAACACTCCGTCTTTTTGCCAACGTTTCGGCAAATTTATTAACTACGTTTTCTGAAACTCAACCGACCCGCATAACCACTCCCTGAAGAAAGTAATAAATTTGACGAAACGTTGGCAAAAAGGCAAAAAGGTTTTTTTGTTCTGGGCCGATTCCTCGCTAAATTGAATCCTTAATAGAAATATTTAAGGCCACTAAAAACTAATGCAAATAAGCAATATTTACTGTACTGTAGGTTGAATTTAATTTGTTTCTATTATATTATACCAACTGTGTCTAAAAGTCACAGGCAAATACAAATATTCTATTCTGACCCAATCTAAAAAAACGTTACCAGCTAATGACTTAATTTGTTTTTGTTTTTAAAACTAGTCATTGTTTTTGTTTTTAATACTAGTCACATCTTTAATTTTATTTTCAAGCACATACCTATTTGCTTTAAAATTTATCAAAATGAGTATAAGTTGCTGGACTGTCGTTCAGAATGGTAACGCTAGAAAGCAGGAGCTTACAGTTTAACTCTTGGTCTCTTGCCACCTTTGGATAGAATTTAATCCTTTTAATCATATTTTTATGTCTGACATGAGAAACTAGTATATCTGCTAATTTATTACATTCGCCATTTCATCTCTTAGATACAGCATTATCCATGTTCCCTATTACGACCCAACTGTACATTTCATGTGCGATAGTTGTTCTCTTATTTTCTTATATTTACTAAGTTCTGTATTTGCTCATTGCCATTTTATTTTATTTTTATCAGAAGTTGACTTAATGATCCTACATTTAAATTTGTAAATAATGAGACACAATTACTTATAAAATGTATAAGTATATAGAAAGCAATAAAACTTAAACGAATGTCGAAAAAGAGGTTTTTTGGAAACATAATCCTGATATTTTTTAATAACTCATACATATGAGAATAATTCATGTCAGATTAAATATTTTGCTGTATTATGTAACAGTGTTTTTCATTCATATCAATCAATATATGTAAATATATAGTAAATTTTGAAACCTTCAAAGATAATAAACCATTAATTTTAAGTATTATTAATCAGTTTAGTTTTAAATGTTATGATTCTTGAAGGATATTCATTAAATAATAATAGTTTCAGTTTAAATTTATTTTATTAACTTTTTTTATTCGTTTACTCTTTTCATTTTTAATTCGTGTATTTATTTTGCAATACCTGCTTTGTTTCTGTAAATGCTTTGATCAACCTCTTACTATAGTTTGTAGCTGAGCAAGTGATGATACGATCGTACATTGTAAATAATATTATTTATGTATATGGCTAAAAACTAACTTTATTGAATTGTAAATTAACACAGATTATAAAATTAAATACTATTTCTAAGAAGAATCATACAATATGGTAAGGCAACGGTACAAGTTGCCGAAAAGGGGAGAGAAGTGAACAACATTTTCAATTCTTAATAATTTTGTGCCGCAATTACGAATAACTAATTACAGATCTCTTTAATTTTGAACCTTTAGGTTGGGTACACGTTGTTACGTGTCGCTCGGCATCCGGGTTGATAATATATGCCGAGAAGCAACAGACATAGTTACTACACCCTAGGATTTCCTACGAGATACTCCATGCAAATGCTTTATAGTCTCGACTTGGCAGTAATCTAGGCCTAGATTTCGAAGAAATGTTAGAACTTCGTTGTAAAATAGCTCTGTTAGGAGTGCAGTTAATGACGCAACATTAAAAGGGGAAAGAAGAAAGGGGGCCTGCAGCCAGTGAAAGAGCTTCAGGTTGGTGTGCATCGGTTTGTTTTATTAAAAAGTTGTTCGTTTAAAAAAGAGGAGCGGATGAGAGTAGCAACAATGTGTTACTGTATTGAAAAGGAGAAGGGGTAGAAGAAAAATAAGATAAGAGGTAGAACAGATCTTATTCTAAATGACCGCTAAACGTTTTGAAGATTTTATAGTAACTTTATAAATCTTATCTCCTTTAGAAGATCCCGAAAGTTTTTCCATTATTTTCGAATGACTTCTTCAAGTTCCTAGAGTAAAGGGGATTTCCTAAACCTAGGGGAAAGATCCCAACACGAGCTTTGAATGTAATGTTCGCCACTTTATTGTTTTCAATTTTTGTAAAACGTGAATAGTAAAGTATGAGTATTGGTTCCAGTGTACTAACCTAATTTTTTAGGTATTAATTTCGTGGATAGACTAGAATGTTTTGAGGGGCTGAGAAAAAAAACAGTGGCCTTGGATGGAAGTATGGTTCGACACAATACCGTTTAGCTACCGGCACAAGCGTGAGCTAGAAGGTGCGCAATGGTCTAGGCAAGCAGAAAATAATGGGATGGACTTGAATGTCGTAGGTTGGTAGGAAGTAACTTACCTCTCCATCCCAAAAGACGTAAGTGGCGTAAGTTGTTCCTCGGAACAAAAAGCCGTCAAGTCTTACATTAAACTTAGATGTGGATAGCTAGAACGATTTATTTTATTTTTCAACTCGTTATGAGAGGCCTGGTCTTTCCCAAAATAAATATTGCGTCGTTAATTTGGAAGATTTGTCTGTTTTTCTTAATTACGCTACATTTACGCCTGTATAGTCAGAAAAGTTCACCAGTCATTCGTTCCACACACATCTCCTTCATTCAGCACTCAAGGTAACATTTTCCAAAATAGAAATAAATTTATACTTACTTATTTAAGCACAACAAAAATTAGAAATTCTATATATTTTTTACTGTTGTTTTTATTATTTGTGTTTTATTATTTTCATCAGTGGTGGGTATGCTATTAAATAATTTGGATTTCTGGGGTAAAAATCCGTGGATGTAGGGTGAGAACAAGTCCGGATGTAGATGCTCAGGTGGGGCGGATGCGGTGAGGAGGCTCACGGCAAGTCCAACCGCCACGGCGACGCTGCATCCCACCAAACTATAGTAAAAGATAGATAATCGGTAGAGCGGGAACACGTAGCCTTCTGCTGGCTCGCTACAACAGAAACATCAATCAAAATTCTCATTTTGTGGACAAAGCAGAGGGAGACATACCAACATCAAAGCAGCTCTCTCTCACCAAGTTAAGTGAGTAAAGAATAACCAGTCATTCAGTCCACAAGAGAGAGAAGTTTGTTTTTCTCACTAATGTAACGCCCTAATGTAAGGTGATGTAACGCGAATAGTCATTGGACTTCTAGACATCATAACATTATTTCACTATCCATTTACTACAGCAGGATTAGAGTAATTGATCATCATTTTCATTATTAAGAATAATTAGGAAACCTTCTAAACTAATGAACTAATGCTGTGGTAAAATCTGAATTTTGAATTGTGGTACTCATTAGCACAATTCTGGTTGGAAGACTACCCAACCTGCGAGGCCCCAATCGGATTTCTAAGAGATTTTTTTTTTTCTTTGCCTGCCTATAGTCATATAAATTTCCATTCATAATTTTGCTATTGCTGGTGCTTTCTATATCTGTAAGTAATATTTAACACGGAAATCCTTCTTAAGATAGTTCTGAGGAGAGGTGAGGTTGAAGAAGCTGTTAAAAGCCTCAGTTTAATCAGCAACATTAAGGTCATTATAATCTCCAAGATCCAGTAGTATTTTCGAATTTTCACAACCAACTGGTTATACAACCAACTGGTGCCTATCCAATAAAAATCCAAAGCATTTTCCTACTATCTTCACCAATATAACAACACTTCTGTTTTTTGGGACGTCACTTTTTACTTTTACTACGCCATTACCCCGAACTCAACTAAACAAATTATTATTGTTTTTAATAATTTAAAAAAAATCAGCACATTTTAAGCAGGGATAGACGAATAATTTCACACAATATTCCCAATCCTTAAAGTTTGTGGTTACGTGAGAAGATATTTGTTCGGAGTTGAAAGTATTAAGCAACCTCTTACTCACTACTAAATAGTAAAGATGTAAGGTCACCTGGCTGGCATGAATCCTATCTTTGCTGTGACATTAGCCGGACAATCAAGCACGCTGATCTCCTTGGCGGGGTACTTGATCAGACCTTTCATGGACGAAATTCTAAATCCAATCAGGCACCACGTGGTCGTCACCAAACTACACAGCCCTCCCGCCATTGCTCCCTGTACAATAAACACTTGCTTATTATTTCAGTTAAGCTTTACAGCTTATATGTTCAAGAAATACTTTACTTTGGCATTTGCACAAGGGAAAAAGAGCCCAAGGATGAAAATTCCTAAAACTGCTCCACTTGTCATACCCCCAGCGCTGGCAGACAACTGAAATAAGTTCAAAACAATTAATAGAAGAAATAAATATGTCATCAAGTTTGTCATTAGTTTAGATTTTAGAATTTTAAACTTTGACTGCCTAAAGCTCACAAATAATATCGAGTCTGGTGGTTAGACTTGATAGAGAGAAACATGATGGTTCTCGTAAAGTCCGCAATAGAATGCGAAAGTTAGCTTTTCCTTTGGTGCTTCCAAAGCAACGTTCTTTCCTGTATTTGTTGAAGCTTTTGACAGCTAGTAAGAGAAGTGTGATCTCAGAAATGCTGAACACCAATTTTCAAAATGTTAGCCTGATAAAATCGCGACGAATATATCTCAAATAGTACTATATTTAATCTAGATGGGGTGCCAAAATAATGCATCTCAATGAGAGGGAGTACCAACCTCTAGGATAGCGCCCAGCTTCTCTATCACCAGGACAAACAACAGGCAGATGATCCCCAGAATTACCACGAGCATCTTGATATACCTACTAGCTCTGGCTTCTGAAACTTTGGTTCTGAAACAAGGCTGCACGAAGTCTTCATAAATTGCGCCAGCCACTGTGTTCAAGCCGGTAGACATGGTGCTGCAATCACACCAACACTCTAAATATTTCTATTATGAACAAATTATGCAGACCATAAAAACAAAATATTCGAGCTGAGTTGTTCGTGTAGGAACATATTAGTTTTATAGGGCTAAGTGAATTGATTTGAATTTGGACATTTTCAAATTACAATTATTATTTTACAATTGAAGGGCATTCAACAGATTCAAGAAACTGAGTTTCTGTAACTCAACTAGAGTGCATAGCCACGCCCTGAAGAAGACAATATATTTGTCGAAACGTTGGCAAAAAGAAGAGTTGTTTTTTATTTGACCGATTCCTCGCCAATCTTGAAGCCTTAGTTTAATAATTTACGGACACGAAGCCTATATATTGGTATTTCATACGTTGAGTATTATCCTTTTTAAAGTATGCCAATATATTCTATTATACTAATCTTCGTAGTAATTTTTGGGTGTTGACTCATCACTCACACACGTACACTTTTCTAAAAAATACATTTTTTGACTTGCGGATCTAAATATATAAATATATATATTTCGGTGGTCCTCGATCGAAAAGTCGGCATTAATACTTCCTGATAGGCAGTACGCGGAAGTATTAACAAGAATAAGTGATAGCGTACTGTTTGAAAAATAGCTTAATGTCTGACTATTGGAACTAAGTGCTATTACAGTTCAATAAGAAAGAATCAAAGCTATCAATTATTCATAAGTTGTTACAATCTTAGTGTAAGTATCAAGTAAGTAGAATGGTTGAGAAAAATAATTTTATGTAGATTTGATAAAAAAAATGGAAATTATGTTAAACGGTACTAGAAAAAATGAACTTTCGGCAGGTCACCTAAGGGAAGTCAGCAGTTCTGAAGGATCTCCGACCATGATGACTCATGCGACCAGTTGGATTGTAAGGGTTGCTGAAGAAGGGAGTGACTCTAAGTGTGGATTGGCACAAAAAATATTCTGCTTGGGCAAAATGTTGGTTGCAAGTCGCTATAGAGAGAGCTTTGTGAACGTAGCAAGGGGCGCTAACTACCTATCACATTATCTTTGATGGGAAGCCGGTCTATTTTGAGTGATAGTGGGCCCTAGCACTATTTAGAAAGTCCAGAAGATTAATTGTGGTAATTTAGGTCAGTTCCTTTAAATATTTAGATTTCATCCTAAGATGAGTCAACACTATTGAAAATGTAGTTAGGACCGTAGCGCGAAGGATAGAATCACTGATTTCAACGGTCGTAGAATGCATCTTGGTTGTATCCCTGACCGGTTTCGGACTTTCAGTTTTTCATTATTTCCACCATTCCAGGTAGATAAGTCTGTTTGGTTCAGAGTATTTGACTTCAACTCGTCAATGTTCTTGGTCTCACACTGCACTATAAAAGTCTGTTACCCATCCGCGACACAAAAAAATAAAATAAAATTGCGTGCTAGACGGATTAAATAAGCGATAAGGACGTTCGACACTTTTAATCTCTCCACTTCATTTCTTCATGGGGTTGAGTGTAGAAGAGTGTTTGGTATGGCATTTGTATGAAAATAAAAAGAGTAATGTAAATAAATTCTGAACTCACCTGAGTGCTGCAGAAACAACTCCTGCGAGAAATAGGGCAGGTAATCCCTTAATTTGTCCAGCGACGTCCAGTACAAAATAAGGAACAATCTGATCTGGTCTTGATATCACCTTTGAACCAAATAATTTAAAACTTATAACAATGTCTTATTTCTGAAGGAATTTTTGGGGTGAATTGGTTAAGAGAAAATTGAAAAGAATTGGCCATCAAAACTTTCAAACTTTGAGGAACTTTCTCTTGGATATCCAAAATGGATTGTATACTGAGAGTGTTCCATCCAGTGACAGCATCATTAATTTTTAGCAATAGAGTCAAATGATCCATAGAGTCAAATGATATTTAGGAACCTATTCTTTATTTTTTAAGTGTGAAAACAAATCACTTACCTGGCCTAACTTTGCATTAAAAATACCATTTTTTCACACAATATATCATTTGATGAGGGGCACTAATGACCTCTTTAGTCGATACGCCAAAAAAAAAAAAATCATTAAAATATAAAATCGTATAACAAAAATAACGTTTTAGAACTACTGACATCAGTAGTTCAATTTTTTTGACAAGAGATGATTGCAGGGGTCTCTAATTTCCAACTTTGGTCAAAATTTTTAATAAAATTATAGTGGAAAACATGACTTTAAACCGAAACTAAATAAAAAAATTTATTTTTTCAAATTGAAATCTTCCGTGCTAGAAACATGTATGTATGTCGAAAACAAAACTAACCTAACGACTTGCGCACTACAGTTTACACTATTAACTACGGCGAAACTACAATGGATCGAAAAAAATGAAATATTCCTAGATTTTTACAAAATTTTATTTATTTATTTATTTACCTAACTACTACCCTATTGCGACACAGATTACAGCAATTTTGTACGGCTCCCGACTTAGGCAGTCTACAGTTGCAACACTGCAGGGCATGGCGCACGAATCAAAACTGAAGTAGAGTAATTCATTTATTTTTAATGACCGGTTCCCTAAGGTTTCATAATTTTAAAAAACGGTTCGCAAGAACCGTTGTGAACGGGTACGATGCCATCACTAGTTCCATCGTATCGTCGTATGAGCTACTCAGGGACGGAAGCACTCGGAATGATGGACTCCAAAGTTACAAACCACTGAGTGTAGTTATTATCAGTTATTAAAGATGGATAATAACTTAAGTACTTAAATATCATACTTCACTAAAGTAAGCGAACATTTCTCACCAGGCCGCGGCGTTTTGAGAGTCTACAGGCCGTGAAACCCACGAACCCAATTTGAAGAACCATTTGTAAACAAAATTAAGACTGAATACGATCTCTTTCGACTTGTTCCTCACATTGATCTCAAAACGACTAGAATCACATACCGCATCGCTCCGCAGCCATGGCAAGAGAAACCACATTCTCTAACATTTCTAAAATCTTACTGAAAACGGATGAACACTAATAACCTTCCTAACCGCAAGAATATCTTGGGTGTGTAATAATATTTACTTTCTTCTAATAAGAAGAGGGAAGCATGTCCATCACATTAAATTTCCTTGATGTCCTCAGAGCCACAAATAGTGGTTTTCAGAAAATTGTCTATTGGCATGTGAGCACTTAGTTTTTATTACGCGCGTGTGTGTGTGTGTGTGTGAACTCAAAATAGTGGGAACTTCGAAATTTATAATTCAGTAGGAACAGCCAGAGATTTCAGAAACTTTTTTAGGACTGTGATGTTAACGTCCGCAACCCCCTAAAAATCCTATTTTTAGCCGCAATGTAAGGAAAAGAAACTCGTGCAGTGGTCTAGGGCGCGAAAGACTTAGAATATTTAAATCTAAGAAGAGTTTAGTAATGTATGAAAACAGTGTGGAAAGAGTTTCACAAAAGTGACATAAGTTGTGAGACAAAATAAAATTATAACTAGAACTGTATTTTATGATGTATTTTACTGAAACCAAATGAAATTACTAAAGATGAGCTTCAGCAAAGCTTCTGCGTTGGATGCGCATCAGCTGCAAAGACACCTGCCATCACAAGTAAAGTGGAAATAAGTTCGAGGAGGATTTAAGAGGCGAATGACCTTAGCTGTCGATGCGCCAAAAAATAGGTAAAATCTTCTTGGTAAACATAATGCAGTTCATTGAGAAAGTGAACATTTATTTCTCTTTGCTAATCTGGACATATGATATCTGATCAAGAAATTTGTACAGCTTTTTAATCGAGCCTAAATAAGGTTGTCTTTCTCAAAAGTATTGAGGAATCACAGTGTAAGGACAAAACATGAAAGACGTCGGCATGAATACTTTTTGGACGAGTGTGGCCTACAAAGTGAACAATCGTAAGTTAACTACAAAGAAACTTGTCAGAGTGTACACCGATTAGGCGCCCGAGATGTGGCTTTCAGGATGCATCTTTCTAGAAACGTCAGAATAAAACTCTAATGTACAGGTCCTAAAAAAAAACATGACAGAAGACACCTCAAACTTAGTTGTAAACATTTTAAAAATATTATAAATGTAATAAGCATAATCCCTGAAAAAGCCCTAGACCTTAGTCGAAAGCTTGGTAATAAAAAAAAAATTATGACTGAAGTTGTCAATATATTTTTTTCCTTCGGGATTAATGAACGATTACATTCTTTGCAATGATTATTTTATGTTATTCCTATAAATTTAATGTGTAAGTTCTAATTTACTGATTTTTCAACTCCGGATTCCAAAATATATTTAATTATTTCTAACTGGATATAAAGTAAAGTAAAGTAATTGCCTATTTTTTCAGGCGGGCTTAACGTCCAACTACCAAATTAGGTGTCGTGGACGGAGGCGACTAGCAAACATACTTTACGGTAAATTTCTTTTATTAACCTTTAAATAAAATCCAAGGCCTAAAGACCGGGAATTGAACCCAGTACCACAATGCATATTAGCTTTGCAGGTCTCGCCTCTTAACCGCTCGGCTACCGTGGCGCCTAACTGGATATAGATTGTAAGTTTTTAGAGTTCTCAGAGTAGAATCTAAATAGAAAGTTTAAGAATTAAATGCATTACTTGCGGATGAGCAATTTTGAACATCAAGTTAGGGTCGAATACCCCTGGTAGGACCACGAAAAATTAAATTTTACTTTTCTTAGAACCTTCATACCCAGACCGACCATTTTCACACTCGAATCGCAGTTTTGGTCTCAGGAGAATCCAAAAAGTAGATTTCCGGAGGAATCTCAGTTCAGAACATTTTTCATGGTCACAATACCTTATCAGGGATTAAAAATGTATAAACTTCAATGAATATTTTTTAAGAACCTTCAAAGAGAAAGGATCGCAATTCTTGTAAGCAGCGTAGATGACCAGGCCGATAACACCACTGGCTGTCAGGAACAGATTGCTGCCACACACCAGGAAGAAGATGGACCTAAAAACCAACACTAACAGCAAATAATCATGCTCACTACTATTTATTCTCACTTACTGGTGTAAGAAGCAATTTTAAGATGTAGTGAGGAAGGGATTAGTGCAATGGTTAGCTTACTGGATTCCTCAGCGGTCGTTCCGGTTTTGTTTTTTTATACATTTTTTTAATAGAAAGAACGAACACTTAATAGATTTTCTCTGACTAGAAGTTTTTAACAGATCACTGGCGCAGTGATAGACAGTGTTGTCAGCAATGTAAGAACACTTTCCGGAAAAAAGTGCACAAAAAGAGCTCTTGGCGCCAATGACTTCAATGTTGACACGACTTAATTTTAAATAGAAAAAAATCACATTAAATTAAAGTTTTTTCCGAAAATATATATTTCATAATCTTCAGTGGGAGGAACTTGCTGTTTTCGAGCGCATGTAAGCATAAAAGTCAGGGTCTCGGTACTTTGAATACTTATATTCTAAACTTTGACAAGTCAGCAATACTTCAGTAAGGGAAAGTAAAAAACTGGTCGCAGGTGACTTATGCAATATAACAAGAATCAATGTGGACTTCTGTTTAATTGTAGATAGTCTGCCGTAAGTAACATCATTCTGTTCTATATAAACTTACCAACGTGCCTGTGTAATGGACGGAAGTGAAATATATCTTTGTACAGCTGCAGGACTAATTCCTGAATTACTCGTCCAAAGAAAGAATAAGCCTAGAGTAGAGGCCCAGAAAGTCATGCGCGCAGAAGGATCAGCATCCATACTGAAAATGTGAAAAATCAGTAATAAAATGTAAAAAAGGACCCAAAATTGGACGAGCATCAATATGAAGTAACCATTACTCAAAAAACTGGAGTCTGCCTCCTTGAGATGCAGACTGCATTACTTCGCCAACTCCGCCAACTCGTATGGCTCCCAGAATAGCCACCGCAATCACGGACAAAATCATCAGTCCAGCTTGCAACGCGTCCGCCCACACCACAGCTTTCAAGCCTCCCTGCAATGAAAGCCTTTTTCACCAATTTTCCTTTCTTTGCTATTTCCTTTTACTTCAGGCAACTTACCAAGGTTGTGTAGAAGATGCAGATGGAGCAGAGAATGGTGGTCAGTGTGTGAACATGTATTCCTGAAACTGAACAATCCATCATGGACGCAACTTCTTCCATTTCATTATCTAATTTAATATTATCCCTATCGCTCGAAGCAGCAAGGGTAGCGATTGTATCAGCTTTAGGAAATAAGTTTAAGATAAGAATATGAGGTAATAACTTTACGTTATTATTTAAAGTTGTCTAAGTGAAAACAAAAAAATTATTGAATGTCCATGTGTTTTGTGAATGTAAGGGGCAGCGTAAACAGGATACAACAGAAAGAAAAATAACGGAAATCTGAGTATATCACTTTAAAAAAATATCTCTCGAGTAGTTTAGGGGAAGAGGAGAGCTTTTATTTACGTTGCTCCAAGATGTCAAGGTTTTTAAAACTTTTTTGTTCTGTTGTTTAAACAGAAACTACCCTGAAGTTGTGAGCGTAAGGTCGATCTATACCTACTAGATGCTGATCCCATCAAAAGACCATTTAGTCTACACATGTTCATTTTTAATTTCCGGCACATTAACATTCTGGTCGCTGGTGACCAGTGCCCCTCCAGTGCACTGCCTGCGTCTGATAAGAGCTGTATGTTTCGGTTAAATTGTCCGTCATCGAGCCGATAGTCCCAAAGGCTTCTAAGAGCAGAAAATCCAGCCAGTACCTATCACCAAGTTATCTTAGCAATTGCTCAGTTGCCATCTCTACATAATTAAGAGCATTACATAAACAAGCGTAAGTGGCACTTTTACTTTTATTAAAAAGGCTCCTTTTGATATTCATTTAGGTAGTTATTAAAACACCTTTTCACAAATACGTCCTCCATTTTCAAGTACCTAATTGTACCACACGATCGAATAATTAAAATTATTTATACCTAACTTCACCTAATGCAGGAAGAATCATAATCAGAGTTAGCGTTGGTAAGTTCAATGCACTCTAAGAACTTAAGGGCCCTAGTATGTTTCTTTAAAGTTTAGTTTGATTCTATGATGTAAATAGTTACCCTATTTCGATAAATATATTTAAAAATCAAGTTCTAGCCATCGATGTCGCAAAAATTCAAAGGATAAGTTTTGTTATCTATGTGAACAATTAAATTGATAGACACTGGCCACATCTATACTCGAAAATGTTAAAATTCTTTTTTATATTTCAAGTGTCAAGTTGGTGATCAAGATAAAAGTAGATAACAGATAAAAGCCCCTCATGTTTACTATGTGAATTGTCATATAAATTTAGAGCAGCGGATGCAGTGCAAAAAAATTCTATGCCGCTCGCTGCCCCTCTTGCGAGGAGCGTACCTTCTGACCATGTAATTGCTACCTCTGTGTTACTAAAATAGAAGACGAATTTAAAAAAGCAAAAGCCTAGATTTGCATGACCTGGGTTTGTCAAAACAAAGATTAGAACTTCTTAGTTCCAGACATGAATAGTAAAAACTGTTAGATAAAAAGTAAACGTTCACTGGAAACCGAATATATCATTTTCAAGCTTTTATAAAATGGATGGCTATGGATGGCCTGTTGTGATATTGATGGTCTAATGAATGGGCTTAATATGGATCGTAAACTTATCGAGGGACATATTTTTATGGATTCGTCTACATACGGCTTAAAGCAGTCATACTTAACTCCTTAACAAAAACTTTAAGGTTTTAAAAAGTTAAATATAAGGGTTGATTAAAGGCCAAAAGGTAATTTTACTGCAGTAACTTTTCATTAATAATTTTTAGAATTTATAAGATGTCTCACCCTTATGCTTTTGCTAGTTCACTCATTTTTATTTCTATTTTTTTGCTATAATAATGATAAAATGTACATTACATCTTCATAAATCTACATAAAATTCCGAATCGAATGACACCTCGCTCATGAAAATCGGTTCACGTGTTTAGGCGCTACGTTGTTTACAAAAAAGGTAACAAGAACAAGAAGAACAACAACAAGAACATTTTTTGAAAAAGCCGTTTTTGCTCATTTTCGGCAACTTTTTTCTCGAAACCTATTAAATCTGGGTCGTTACAAAACAAATACAGTGATAAAGGAGGGTTTGCCCTATAATTTAAAGAAAATTTGGGAATTTTATCTTTTATAGAAAAAGAGAAAAAATTTGTCAAAGTTGGGTGTTTTTCAACGTTACGCTTTTTCGTGCAGTTTTTGACGATCAACCCTTATACAACTGTCCTACCGGACAGTTTTAATAAATAGGCACTTTATTTTAACTCAATTCCAAATTATTCCTCTGATTTGTCTTTATAATGCCCTTTATTATGAGTTCATGTGTGTTTAAGTATACATGCACGTTAAAGTAGAAAAAGACAAAGTTAGAGTTGATAACTTGAAATTTGATCACGGAGTTAAAAGGAACTTTTAATCTTCAATTCGTCTCACAGAAGTATTCGAGAGCACAAATTACACACAGTTAGTAACAAATAAATTATTCAACAATAATTATTTATTCTCAATTGAGATATACGATTGTAGTCCCTTTAATTTTACTTGTAAAAAAATAATTTATTAATTAGCTGACCTAAAAGTATGCATATCTTTATCCACTTTATATTCGATTGACTTCTTCATAAAATAACAATTACTTTAATCGAAGAATGAACTTAAACCGACGATGTTTATTTAAAACATAAATAAACAAAATCATTGATGATTAATGGTTGGAGTAAGCATTTTTTTAAAATGTTTTGAAATCTTTAGCCTCGTAATTAATTTTATTTTTTATAACGTTTTTCTTTTTAATCTGTGATTAGTAGTTTGATTATTGTAAATAAATAGATATACAGTCAATCTAAGCTAAATGGTGTGCTACTTGAACAAATCTTTTGTACTCGTACATGAAAAAAGTCAGCAGTAGCGTCTGCATCTAATAAATTCTGAAAACTGTTTTGTAAGTGTTGTGAAGGGATTCCTGGATAATAAGAAAGATAATAACTATAAAACCCTTAAAGATGAACTTTTAAACGCCTGTGAGCTACTAGGATGTCGCTAGAGCTTAAAATACATGAAAAATACAAAAAACTGCGTTCACGTTTGGATTTTTCCGCAAAATTTAGGTGAAGCAAATGATGAACAAGGATAGAGAGACTTCAACAGAACATCAGGACATTAGAAATTCGAAGCCAGAGACATTTTTTGGCCATTGTAATAAATGTCATTCCAACGAAAAGAGGCACACATCTGAGGTCGTTGGTGCCTCCGTGTATTGTCGGCTGCTAGTTTCAACACTCATCCGCATCTGCTCCTATGAAGAGAAAATTTACGTGTAGCACGTATAGCAACCTCTAACTCCTACAAGAAGAATGAATTTTTCCGCAAAAATGCTTGTCTCTTCCGAAGATCAATGTTTTAAACTGTAGTTTCTCCATTCCAATCATTTTCTAATGTGGAGGATGCAACATATCTACACTTCTTTACATTTATTAAATCATCCAATTATCTCTAAACTTTTTCTTTCTAATTTTATCAGAGCATCTAATTTGCTGAATATGTACCTTGATTTATTGCCATCGCTGGTCCGTAAATAACAACAGGTATATAGGTCATCTGCGAACAGTTGAAACAGTTTTAACTGGATCAATAAATAAGAAAGCAATAAGAAGATGAGAAAACTTATCTGAAGTACCTGCGTCAGGACGTACAGCACGGAGGCCAGAGTGCGGATATTCTTGCTGAACCGTAGCTCGAAATACTGAAGACAGCAAGTTACACGCCAATTAACATTATTTGATATAACATTATATGATGTGAGACTATGAAACCATAACAGTTTTTACATTACTGGCGTACAGATTCACTAGCTTTTCTAGCGGATATTAAGAACCTGTTATTTGTTACAAACTGATTCAATTGTTACAAAACTTACAAACTAAATTTCGGAAGTTAGGTCTGAGATCTCATGTCCCAAAAAGCCTACAGGAAGTGTTATTAAACAATAAGCACAAAACCTATTTTAATCACTTCTTCAACTTCCTTTATGTAATTCCTAGTAATTTTAAAGAAAAGATGGATTCGTTTCCGAAAAAACGCCAAACTTGTTAGTACAGTCGCACTGCTCTGGCCGAAATCTTAGTTCCTGAAATTGAAGAAAAAATCTAAACAGCTTATCAGTACCAGCTAAATATGTTCACCCCACTCATTGATGCGGGCCACACTTTTTCGTTCTTAGCTGAAAACTAACTGTGGCTAGATTAAGTTCATTGATCAGAGCATAACTGTTCTTTAGTTTTTACTGCAAGTAAATATCGTTCTAGACCTGTGAAAGTTACACAACTTGGCAGAATGGTAGTTGTAAGATCACTTTTTCCCCCTGCTAGTCAAGTCTGATGCTTCATCATTCTGCAACATAACCCTCCCCACAAAGTACATATCATTGGTTTCATTACCTCGTATAATGATATTAGTTGCAGTTTGTAAAAAACTGGCAGAATGACGAAGCCGGAAAACATTCCAAGCGCTATATTCGCAAAGTTCGCCATGAGATACTGGGAACCATATGTGTAAATTTCCCAAGGAACTCCAAGCAGAGTGTTGGAAGAGGTGAAGCTGAAACAGATGACATCTTACTTCTAGCAAGAAACGAAAATATGAACGAAGATTATTGTACATTGTTTTTCCTTCTGATAAACCAGGAAGTCAAGAGACAAAGAGCTGTAAATCAAACAACATTTTAGACAGAATAAAGACTATTTTGAATATTTTGGACTGGAAATAGTTTTTTTTAAAAAAAAAGTACCATGAGCAATAATACGAAAAGGGTTACAATTCAAGGTCTCCTCGCCTGTAATGTAAGTAAATGAATAGATACCGCTATTTTCTGTACTATATTCTCCAACTATCCGTTTGAAACATGCAGAAAGAATGGCATACAAAATTTAAACTAAGCGTTTTCAGATTAAAAAAATAAAAATAAAAAATATATATGCTGAAACAGTAGAAAGTTCATTATTTTACTGACTTCCAATAAGATAAAAAAATTCATTCATTATTATTAGCTCAATATGTTAGAAAGTATATTTATTTACTCTTATGTATTTATAATATTTTTTCCTCAGCTATTTATTATAAAGGTAGTTTGTCCAAATATTATGTTACCCAAGGTAGTAATTAGTTTGTCCAAATATTATGTTACCCAATGAAAACCTTGTTCCTCCGTTCTTTCATAAGAATGTTTTTTATGATTGCCGCTGAAATCACATAATTCAAGTGTCGCATTTTCGTTCAGGCATAAAGTCTTATTTTTAGAAATAGTTTAACAAGGATGATTTTTTAAATCCAAACTAAAACTGTGAACATTTTTTTTAACAATTAATGAAGCAAAATGTATAGGAATTACCTAGAGATGAGTGACATAGCTATGGGAAACACTGTCATCTGCTTGCCACCGAGCATGTAGCCAGAGACGGTGTTTTGACCTCCTTTGATGAAGCCGAAATAGACGCCTGTGAGTGCGGATAGACCCATCATGGCTGCGAACACTGTGTACTCGGCCCAGTCAAACTGGTACATGCCCACTTGGTTCATCGAACTTGCATTCATCTGCCACATTCACCGGAGCACTTAGCATACAAATATGTTTAAATCCACCTTTAAAATAAGTGCAGCTCGCACCACTGACAGGGCTGTTAAATTAGATTTTTTAGCCAGGGAACAATGCCAGCATTCTGCCTCTATACACGGTATTTATCACGAACTCTCCACTTAATCATGCCCATTCAGTTTACATTTATTCCATTGTATGAAGATAAACTGTTCAAATTTAGTAAGGTTCTAATAATATTGTGCACTGACAATCACTCAATATGGACTCTTTCTCGTAATATGATCCTCAAGTCTAATCCATATTCTATCTATAACATATTCTATTTCTTAATTTCTCTATATTTAATTTACGAAGAAGTGTACCTCACTACTCCCTAGAAAACTCCTTTGAAAATTTTTCCTAGAAATAGTTATTTTAAAAGCCTGAAAGAATTAATCATCAGAAATTTTTTATTTTTTACAAAAAGACGATATTCTCTAATTTTCTTTGAAATAAAGATAAAGTCATTGTAAGAACGATTTTCCTTAACAACGCATATCAATTAGATTTTAGAAAAACGTTCAAGAAATTGCCTTTACAGTTATTTTTTTGGTCAACAACGCAACATTTAGATGCGTGAACTGTTTTCCATGAAGAGGTGTCATACGACTTGCAATTTCATGTGTCATTTGAAGGTCTCGAGACTGAATAACTTATGGGAGAGGAGCTAGTCTCATATGTGAGGCTTTCTTTAAAATTACTAATATCAACTTCTCCCTACCCTAAAAACAGAAATATTGTAATCTAAAAGTAATTTTTCTTATCTCTCTTTAAAGAATGTATGTGCGACGATTGAAACAATTTTATGGGGAATTATGCGATTATGGGGAATGCCGTGTGAAGGAGTGTGTAGAATATACAGGGTGACCAAAGTTATACGCTCCACCCATTTTTTTTTTAAACGGCGAGAAATTTCAAAAACAATAAAAAACGCGTATTTAATCATTTTTAGTCTAGTTTATTTTCAGTGATTGACCCATTTTTTTAAACCCGTATCTCGAGATGCAGCATCCAACTTTGTTTTTTCAAATGGAACGTTATATTTTTTTGTGCATATTTTTATAGTATTTGAGCTCCTAAAAAAAAAAAAAAAAAAAAATCGGTTAGGTTTTTCAAAACTTATGGTAATTTAAACAAATTTCAGTTTATTGTCAAAATTACGTTATTTTTTTTAAAGAATCTGTTGAAACTGGCCACAATCAACGGATAGGCAAGCCAAAACTCTGGACTCCTACACTTTGTTTGTAGCAGCACTTATGGTGACGAAGTCAAGATCTAGGCAGGCTAGAGTTATTCTACGTATTAATAACTAATTATTAATAGTGATTAATCACGATGTCCATACGATCATAATGGTAAAAAATGAAATTAAATTTTTCTGAAGATTTCATTTAATGAAAATAATCAATCTTTGAGTCGTATAGAGTTTTATGAGAAAATAAAACATTGAAACGCTATTTGGACATGAATCGAACAATTTCGAAAAGGGATGAATGCTCAGTTTGCACAAGCCGATCTCCTACTGAGAAATTGCGCTTTTTTTTTTTGGAGTAAAACTATTTTCCCGCTCTTCGAGAATTGAGGAAGGCATCAGCACTACCTCTCGAATAACTTAGAAGAGCTACTTTGTCACCTTTAACAAGCCTAGGAAGAGAGGGCAGCAATCACCACATTTGAAAAAAGACCCGCTTGCACGAGAATAAGATATTAACCACAGTAAGTAACACTTTACAAAATATCTTCTTTCACCATTCAGATCATCTGTACGCTCGCTGATATAATGAAACATCTGGATGAACTCTACTTTTATTGAATTCCACGGCATTTGATTGAATGATTACGGGTATATAAGTTAATATCGCTTGACGTAATCAATGAACTTTTGATATCGGCTCCGATTTTGGATAATTCTAATCTATGAAGCTAGTTTAGCCAGCTCTAAAGATCTCCGCGTCTACAATTTAGTTTGAGTTGTAATATTTGTTTTACCAAGTTTAAATTTCTTCAGCCTTCTCAATAAGTATAGGAAGCAAGGTAAGGGGTCTAATTTCTTTCTCATTATCTCTAAGAACATTTTAAGGACAATATAGCAGAGAAATTTTACTTAGCCTCGTTCCTTAGTTATTCAGAAAAGTCTGCCATTGCCATCTGCTATTATCAAAAAGGAAGAAGTTAAGGTATTCTTGAAATAAAATATAATTTACAGTTGTCGGAATACTTATGGTATTATTTAATCGCAACTGTTATATAAATGTATAACCTAGATAGATAATATTTGCTCACCACCACATCTGCGCCACACGTAAACAGCCTATTACCTAACCTAGATGCACACAGATAGTTATTCAAATAGAATAAAGTGAGCCATTAATTATGACCGTTTAATCTTAGCGCAGCGTTCACACTCAGAACCCCAAGAAGGTGTGAAGCACTTAAATTTTTCTCTTACTTTTGTAATTAAAGAAAAAGAAACCTTCCTAGTGGGTATTTATAGCCTTGCACTCTCGCATTTTGAATACAACGTATCTTTATAAAGCTTTATTAGAAATCCCAACTTTGGAATACATTAATCACTTTTACAGTAATTAATCTCTCTCTTACTCCGATCGCGTGAAATTTCCAAAATTCAGTTTCCAACCGAAATATCTGTTTTGAGGCTCCTTAAATCTCGAAAAGTTGTTTTCAGAATAAGGTACCTGTTCGTGTACGTTAGTGCACTTCACTTCTTTTGCTTTTTCACACAGTATTAAGAGGTAGTATTGCATGCAAAGTATCAATTTAGTTTTCAAAGAAAATATCCTTATAGGGGTGGTCCCTTGAGATCGAAGAAGTGGTCGTTATTACAAAATTGTAATTTGTGAAACCAGTTGGTCTATGAGTAGAAGAGGTGCATGTTTTGTCTAACTGTTGAACGGAGTGCATAACTCAAGAATGAAAATCGTAGAATTCGAATTTTCTTGGTGGTTTTGCGACCAAGGAAGCATATTTTACTTAATAAAGTGATTTTAGTTTCTCCCCTTGAAAGTTTCCACGGATATTTTTAAATTGTACATCCAAAACTTTTATGTAACGTTTTCTCATTTTCAATATACAGAACCTTACTAAATGAAAATAGTTTATTACATGGGTTTAAAAAAAAATCTTATCAACTTAGAATGAGAATTCTCAGAAAATTTAGTGTATATGACATCACTGTCAGTTATCAGAAATAACTTTAGTAAAAGAGTGATTGCGTCTTTTGCGGAACTCTAAAACAGAGATGCAAAAGTAGAATGTAATATTTAATTGGGTCCCATCTTTGATATCTATAACACAATCAACACATACATAATTATAGAGATAACGGCTTAACTATTTAACATATAACACGAATGGAATTGAAAAGAGCATCCCAATACAAAATTATTTAATTATTCTTTGAGTTTAAAATGTTTATATTTTTTTGCACCCCACAAATGAAATGCTCCAATATTAAATAATAAATTTTTCAGGAATCTGGCCAGCTAAAAGAAATATTATATGTCAAAATTTTCGGGTATAATAAAAATTCTGCAAGTTGTTATTCGGGAGGGCATTTCAGCCACCGCTGAAGTACCCTATTGGAAACTTTACACCTCAAGAGTGCGGCTCCTGTCTCTAGATGTTACAAAACAGCTAGGAGTTTTAGGTGGGAAATGGAGTAAATACTGATGAAACCTTAACTTTCTTTAAGTGGTTGCAGTAGTTGAGGTTTTATTTTAGAACAACAAAGGACGCAACAACGCAATACATGGCAGATTTACTCACCTTAATGTGAAATTATCCAATGCTCTTAGAATAGTAACACCTCAAACGAAGGGTGGCAAAAGTGTGAGCGCAGAAAACTTACCGCTTGCCTTATACTAATTTACATCTATTTACTTTAACTATCTGAGAGGTAATTGTTCAGCTTGACGCCATGCTGTTTACTTTACGTTTCCATTCAGTAAACGCGGAAAATGCTAACTTATCTTTTTTTAGATTTGCCAGGCATTTCACATGTTGCATCATCTATATTTCTTTTTCGGCGCCTCCACAAGAGAAGTCGCAGCCACCAGTTTTTTTCCAAAATTGTCTTACAGTTCCCAAGAGATAATATAGCGATCAGCTAAATTTTTAAAATTAATTTTAAAGAAATATAAATTAAATGTTGTACGCCATTGAACTCATATTTCTTAAATAATTGTAAGCCATCGGCCGTTTTTGTGGGGAATAACAATTAGTTTTCATATTTGGTTTGGTTTTCCGATGTTTCGAAAAGCATTGCCTGACATCATGAAAGAATTACGAAATAGATACAAAATACTGAAAATGAAAATAAAAAATTTATGTATGCATAGTGTCTTCAAAGAATTAGTTAAATAAAAAAATAACTACCTTAATACTAATCTGTGAAAAGATCATATATGGTTGATCGTTATTAGCAGAAGAAAGTTTCGCAGAAAAAAAAGGAGTTAGGAATAACCTAGGATTATAGATCCTAAGTGACTTTTTTTATTTCAAAATGATTTTTTTTGTTTTATTATTGTATGAAAAATGGAAAAGAAATTGTTAACAAAATTCAGTCATATTTTAGTTCTCTCCTTCCTTTTAGTACTTTAAACTTTCAATTTAGAGACCATTTCCAAGGTGAAGAAAATACTTTTCAGAAAAGATTACATTTTACATAATTTTGATAATATATTATATAACTTATCTCCTCAACAAAAACAAATTAAAAAAGTTAAGTATAAGGGTTTATTGGTCGACAAAAGCTACATAAATCATCAAAGACCCAAAATTTCATTCATAATTCAGCTATTAATTTCAGGCATTTAAAAATTTCATTTAAGTTTCGTTTGAATGTGGGCGATACAGCAACCTAAAATTGTCGTATGTTTTATTTTACTGAATTTATAACCCTCACCATTTCATAAAATGAGCTATAAAAATATCTCACAATGTTCATATTTATGTGTAATTCTGCTCAAATATAGGTAACTTCTATCCCATTTCAGCGAAATTTCAGCTCTTAGATGGCGGGTGTGTCTAATCTTCTAATATGAACTTAAAAAAAAAAAAATAAATAATAAATGACAAGAATAAAAGGAGCAATAACTTACGATCTCTGGAGAGAAAGTAAATAGAAGCTGACCGCTGGATATTGAGAGATTACTGTCTTGTCCAGTGGCCACTAATTTAAGATAGGTTCTGTTTAGCTGGCCGTTGCTCTTAAACTGGCCATTACTCAATTGCATAGATCGGCAAGGTCGTCTACAACAAATTACCTAAACACAACCACGTCTTTGTTATTGACACTTATTGACGGCGTGGGAGAGAGAGAGCGAGAGAGAAACTTATAAAGTTGTCAAAATATTTTGGGCATTCTGCAGTAAGACAACTGACGCAATTCAATGATCGATATGAACCTGTTAAGTGTATATTTACGTAGGATTTGGCAAGTAGTAGTGGTACAACACTACAGAAAATGTGCCTAATAACTGTTTCTTCCACTATATTAAAAATGTACTAACTCTATGCCGATCGTAGTGAAAGTATATAAATTTGAATTTGAGTTTACGTGCGCAGTGCTCCATAATATTTTTTATTTTATTAGTCGCAGTGCCCATGCGTATTGGTATCCCTGACCTTGCAAAAGACTTTCCTCAATCAGCAGAACTAGATTAATCACTGCAGAGATTTTGACTTCACTAATAATTTCGACTAGCTCTACACCCAGTGAACTCTTTTTATTCGTGTCATTTGTTTTTTTTTTTTTTAAGTGAAAGTTTTAGTTAGAAGGCACCCGAAGTAGCATCTATATTTTCCACAAGATAGTGAAAAAAATCTGCGACCAATTTCAGCAATGACGTTCAATTTCTCTTCTTCACCATTTCTTATTACTTTATGGTAATATTCAACGAACTCGGTTAGGGAAAAAGCTTTTGTCTATAAATGTATAAGATTTTGTAAAAATCTCTCGAGAAGGAAACGTGATAATTAGAGTTAAATTTTGGTTTCGTTTAAAACAGTGAAATCTTGAACTTCAAATATCTCGAAGACTTCTCAATAGATTTTGTTTATATTTTCCTTGTATATGGAGACTACTATTGTCTATAGTTGTGTAGATTTTGTAGAAATCTGTCTTGTAGGATACGAGATATTTTGAGTTAAAGTATGATTCCGTTAAAAAATGTGAAATATTTAACTTCAAATATCTCGAAAACTAGTCGATAGATTTTGTTTATATATTACTTGTTTATGGAGACCAATATTGTCTATAATTGTGTAAAATTTAGTGAAACCATGTCGAGTAGAATACGAGATATTTGTAGTTAAAATTTGTTTCCGTTCAATACATTAAAATCTTGAACATCAAATATCTCATAAACGCCTCGCTAGGTTCTGTTTATATTTTACTTGTATATGGAGACTACTATTGTCTATAATTGTGTAAAATTTAGTGAAACCATGTCCAGTAGAATACGAGATATTTGTAGTTAAAATTTGTTTCCATTTAAAACAATGAAATATTTAACATCAAATATCTCGAAAACTTCTTAATAGATTCTGTTTATATTTTAATTGTATATGGAGATTACTATTGTGTGTAATAGTGTAAAATTTAGTGAAAATCTGTCTTGTATAAGACGAAATATTTTGAGTTAAAATTTGTTTCCGTTTAAAACAGTGAAATACGTATTTATCTTCAAATATCTCGTAAACTAGTCCATAGATTTTCTTTACAATTTACTTCTATATGGAAACTACTATTGTCTATACTTGTGTAAAATTTATTGAAAATTTGTCGAGTAGAATACGAAATATTTTGAGTTAAAATTTGTTTCCGTTTAAAACAGTGAAATACGTATTTATCTTCAAATATCTCGTAAACTAGTCCATAGATTTTCTTTACAATTTACTTGTATATGGAAACTACTATTGTCTATACTTGTGTAAAATTTATTGAAAATTTGTCTAGTAGAATACGAGATATTTCTAGTTAAAGTTTGTTTCCGTTTAAAACAGTGAAATATTTATCTTCAAATATCTCGAAAAATATTCTACAGATTATTTTTACAATTTACTTGTATATGGACACTACTATTGTCTATATTTGTGTTAAATTTAGTAAATATCTGTCGAGTAGATTACCAGATATTTTGTGTTAAAATTTTCATCCGTTTAAAATAGTGAACTCTTTAACTTCAAATATCTCGAAAATTTCTCGATAGATATTGTTTATATTTCACTTGTATATGGAGACTACTATTGTCTATAATTGGGTAAAATTTATTGAAAATCTTTCGAGTTGAAGACGAGATATGTCTAGTTAAAATTTGTTTCCGTTAAACAGTGAAATCTTTTACTTCAAATATCTCGTAAACTAGTCGATAGATTTTTTTTACAATTTCCTTGTATATGGAGATTACTATTGTGTGTAATAGTGTAAAATTTAGTGAAAATCTGTCTTGTATAAGACGAAATATTTTGAGTTAAAATTTGTTTCCGTTTAAAACAGTGAAATACGTATTTATCTTCAAATATCTCGTAAACTAGTCGATAGATTTTCTTTACAATTTACTTGTATATGGAAACTACTATTGTCTATACTTGTGTATAATTTATTGAAAATTTGTCGAGTAGAAATCGAGATATTTTGAGTTAAAATTTGTTTCCGTTTAAAACAGTGAAATATTTATCTTCAAATATCTCGAAAACTAGTCGATAGATTTTCTTTACAATTTACTTGTATATGGAAACTACTATTGTCTATACTTGTGTAAAATTTATTGAAAATTTGTCTAGTAGAATACGAGATATTTCTAGTTAAAGTTTGTTTCCGTTTAAAACAGTGAAATATTTATCTTCAAATATCTCGAAAAATATTCTACAGATTATTTTTACAATTTACTTGTATATGGAGACTACTATTGTCTATGTTTATGTTAAATTTAGTAAATATCTGTCGAGTAGATTACCAGATATTTTGAGTTAAAATTTGTTTCCGTTTAAAACAGTGAAATATTTATCTTCAAATATCTCGAAAACTAGTCGATAGATTTTCTTTACAATTTACTTGTATATGGAAACTACTATTGTCTATATTTGTATAAAATTTGGTGAAAATCTGTCGAGTAGAATAAGAGATATTTTGAGTTAAAACTTGCTTCCGATTAAAACAGTGAAATATTTAACATCAAATATCTCGAAAAACTCTAAATAGATTCTGTTTATATTTTACTTGTATATGGAGATTACTATTGTGTGTAATAGTGTAAAATTTAGTGAAAATCTGTCTTGTATAAGACGAAATATTTTGAGTTAAAATTTGTTTCCGTTTAAAACAGTGAAATACGTATTTATCTTCAAATATCTCGTAAACTAGTCTATAGATTTTCTTTACAATTTACTTGTATATGGAAACTACTATTGTCTATAATTGTGTAAAATTTATTGAAAATTTGTCGAGCAGAATACGAAATATTTTGAGTTAAAATTTGTTTACGTTTAAAACAGTGAAATACGTATTTATCTTCAAATATCTCGTAAACTAGTCGATAGATTTTCTTTACAATTTACTTGTATATGGAAACTACTATTGTCTATAATTGTGTAAAATTTATTGAAAATTTGTCGAGTAGAATACGAAATATTTTGAGTTAAAAATTGTTTCTGTTTAAAATAGTGAAATTTTTAATTTCAAATATCTCGATAACTAGTCGATAGATTTTGTTTATAATTTACTTTTATATGGAGACCATTATTGTCTATATTTTTGTAACATTTAGTGAAAATCTGTCGTGTAGAATACGAGATATTTTGAGTTAAAATTTGTTTCCGTTTAAAACAGTGAAATACGTATTTATCTTCAAATATCTCGTAAACTAGTCGATAGATTTTCTTTACAATTTACTTGTATATGGAAACTACTATTGTCTATAATTGTGTAAAATTTATTGAAAATTTGTCGAGTAGAATACGAAATATTTTGAGTTAAAATTTGTTTCCGTTTAAAACAGTGAAATACGTATTTATCTTCAAATATCTCGAAAACTAGTCGATAGATTTTCTTTACAATTTACTTGTATATGGAAACTACTATTGTCTATACTTGTGTAAAATTTATTGAAAATTTGTCTAGTAGAATACGAGATATTTCTAGTTAAAGTTTTTTCCGTTTAAAACAGTGAAATATTTATCTTCAAATATCTCGAAAAATATTCTACAGATTATTTTTACAATTTACTTGTATATGGAGACTACTATTGTCTATATTTGTGTTAAATTTAGTAAATATCTGTCGAGTAGATTACCAGATATTTTGTGTTAAAATTTTCATCCGTTTAAAATAGTGAACTCATTAACTTCAAATATTTCGAAAATTTCTCGATAGATATTGTTTATATTTCACTTGTATATGGAGACTACTATTGTCTATAATTGGGTAAAATTTATTGAAAATCTTTCGAGTTGAAGACGAGATATGTCTAGTTAAAATTTGTTTCCGTTTAAAACAGTGAAACCTTTTACTTCATATATCTCGTAAACTAGTCGATAGATTTTTTTTACAATTTATTTGTATATGGAAACTACTATTGTCTATAATTGTGTAAATTTTATTGAAAATTTGTCGAGTAGAATACGAAATATTTTGAGTTAAAATTTGTTTCCGTTTAAAACAGTGAAATACGTATTTATCTTCAAATATCTCGTAAACTAGTCGATAGATTTTCTTTACAATTTACTTCTATATGGAAACTACTATTGTCTATACTTGTGTAAAATTTATTGAAAATTTGTCGAGTAGAATACGAAATATTTTGAGTTAAAATTTGTTTCCGTTTAAAACAGTGAAATACGTATTTATCTTCAAATATCTCGTAAACTAGTCCATAGATTTTCTTTACAATTTACTTCTATATGGAAACTACTATTGTCTATACTTGTGTAAAATTTATTGAAAATTTGTCGAGTAGAATACGAAATATTTTGAGTTAAAATTTGTTTCCGTTTAAAACAGTGAAATACGTATTTATCTTCAAATATCTCGTAAACTAGTCGATAGATTTTCTTTACAATTTACTTCTATATGGAAACTACTATTGTCTATACTTGTGTAAAATTTATTGAAAATTTGTCGAGTAGAATACGAAATATTTTGAGTTAAAATTTGTTTCCGTTTAAAACAGTGAAATACGTATTTATCTTCAAATATCTCGTAAACTAGTCGATAGATTTTCTTTACAATTTACTTCTATATGGAAACTACTACTGTCTATAATTGTGTAAAATTTATTGAAAATTTGTCGAGTAGAATACGAAATATTTTGAGTTAAAATTTGTTTCCGTTTAAAACAGTGAAATACGTATTTATCTTCAAATATCTCGTAAACTAGTCGATAGATTTTCTTTACAATTTACTTCTATATGGAAACTACTACTGTCTATACTTGTGTAAAATTTATTGAAAATTTGTCGAGTAGAATACGAAATATTTTGAGTTAAAATTTGTTTCCGTTTAAAACAGTGAAATACGTATTTATCTTCAAATATCTCGTAAACTAGTCGATAGATTTTCTTTACAATTTACTTCTATATGGAAACTACTATTGTCTATACTTGTGTAAAATTTATTGAAAATTTGTCGAGTAGAATACGAAATATTTTGAGTTAAAATTTGTTTCCGTTTAAAACAGTGAAATACGTATTTATCTTCAAATATCTCGTAAACTAGTCGATAGATTTTCTTTACAATTTACTTCTATATGGAAACTACTATTGTCTATACTTGTGTAAAATTTATTGAAAATTTGACGAGTAGAATACGAAATATTTTGAGTTAAAATTTGTTTCCGTTTAAAACAGTGAAATACGTATTTATCTTCAAATATCTCGTAAACTAGTCGATAGATTTTCTTTACAATTTACTTCTATATGGAAACTACTATTGTCTATACTTGTGTAAAATTTATTGAAAATTTGTCGAGTAGAATACGAAATATTTTGAGTTAAAATTTGTTTCCGTTTAAAACAGTGAAATACGTATTTATCTTCAAATATCTCGTAAACTAGTCGATAGATTTTCTTTACAATTTACTTCTATATGGAAACTACTATTGTCTATACTTGTGTAAAATTTATTGAAAATTTGTCGAGTAGAATACGAAATATTTTGAGTTAAAATTTGTTTCCGTTTAAAACAGTGAAATACGTATTTATCTTCAAATATCTCGTAAACTAGTCGATAGATTTTCTTTACAATTTACTTCTATATGGAAACTACTATTGTCTATACTTGTGTAAAATTTATTGAAAATTTGTCGAGTAGAATACGAAATATTTTGAGTTAAAATTTGTTTCCGTTTAAAACAGTGAAATACGTATTTATCTTCAAATATCTCGTAAACTAGTCCATAGATTTTCTTTACAATTTACTTCTATATGGAAACTACTATTGTCTATACTTGTGTAAAATTTATTGAAAATTTGTCGAGTAGAATACGAAATATTTTGAGTTAAAATTTGTTTCCGTTTAAAACAGTGAAATACGTATTTATCTTCAAATATCTCGTAAACTAGTCGATAGATTTTCTTTACAATTTACTTCTATATGGAAACTACTATTGTCTATACTTGTGTAAAATTTATTGAAAATTTGTCGAGTAGAATACGAAATATTTTGAGTTAAAATTTGTTTCCGTTTAAAACAGTGAAATACGTATTTATCTTCAAATATCTCGTAAACTAGTCGATAGATTTTCTTTACAATTTACTTCTATATGGAAACTACTACTGTCTATAATTGTGTAAAATTTATTGAAAATTTGTCGAGTAGAATACGAAATATTTTGAGTTAAAATTTGTTTCCGTTTAAAACAGTGAAATACGTATTTATCTTCAAATATCTCGTAAACTAGTCGATAGATTTTCTTTACAATTTACTTCTATATGGAAACTACTACTGTCTATACTTGTGTAAAATTTATTGAAAATTTGTCGAGTAGAATACGAAATATTTTGAGTTAAAATTTGTTTCCGTTTAAAACAGTGAAATACGTATTTATCTTCAAATATCTCGTAAACTAGTCGATAGATTTTCTTTACAATTTACTTCTATATGGAAACTACTATTGTCTATACTTGTGTAAAATTTATTGAAAATTTGTCGAGTAGAATACGAAATATTTTGAGTTAAAATTTGTTTCCGTTTAAAACAGTGAAATACGTATTTATCTTCAAATATCTCGTAAACTAGTCGATAGATTTTCTTTACAATTTACTTCTATATGGAAACTACTATTGTCTATACTTGTGTAAAATTTATTGAAAATTTGTCGAGTAGAATACGAAATATTTTGAGTTAAAATTTGTTTCCGTTTAAAACAGTGAAATACGTATTTATCTTCAAATATCACATAAACTAGTCGATAGATTTTTTTTTCAATTTACTTGTATATGGAAACTACTATTGTCTATATTTGTGTAAAATTTATTGAAAATTTGTCGAGTAGAATACGAAATATTTTGAGTTAAAATTTGTTTCCGTTTAAAACAGTGAAATACGTATTTATCTTCAAATATCTCGTAAACTAGTCGATAGATTTTCTTTACAATTTACTTCTATATGGAAACTACTATTGTCTATACTTGTGTAAAATTTATTGAAAATTTGTCGAGTAGAATACGAAATATTTTGAGTTAAAATTTGTTTCCGTTTAAAACAGTGAAATACGTATTTATCTTCAAATATCTCGTAAACTAGTCGATAGATTTTCTTTACAATTTACTTCTATATGGAAACTACTACTGTCTATAGTTGTGTAAAATTTATTGAAAATTTGTCGAGCAGAATACGAAATATTTTGAGTTAAAATTTGTTTCCGTTTAAAACAGTGAAATACGTATTTATCTTCAAATATCTCGTAAACTAGTCGATAGATTTTCTTTACAATTTACTTGTATATGGAAACTACTATTGTCTATATTTGTGTTAAATTTAGTAAATATCTGTCGAGTAGATTACCAGATATTTTGTGTTAAAATTTTCATCCGTTTAAAATAGTGAACTCTTTAACTTCAAATATCTCGAAAATTTCTCGATAGATATTGTTTATATTTCACTTGTATATGGAGACTACTATTGTCTATAATTGGGTAAAATTTATTGAAAATCTTTTGAGTTGAAGACGAGATATGTCTAGTTAAAATTTGTTTCCGTTTAAAACAGTGAAATCTTTTACTTCATATATCTCGTAAACTAGTCGATAGATTTTTTTTACAATTTATTTGTATATGGAAACTACTATTGTCTATAATTGTGTAAATTTTATTCAAAATTTGTCGAGTAGAATACGAAATATTTTGAGTTAAACTTTGTTTCCGTTTAAAACAGTGAAATACGTATTTATCTTCAAATATCTCTTAAACTAGTCGATAGATTTTCTTTACAATTTACTTGTATATGGAAACTACTATTGTCTATAATTGTGTAAAATTTATTGAAAATTTGTCGAGTAGAATACGAAATATTTTGAGTTAAAATTTGTTTCCGTTTAAAACAGTGAAATACGTATTTATCTTCAAATATCTCGAAAACTAGTCGATAGATTTTCTTTACAATTTACTTGTATATGGAAACTACTATTGTCTATACTTGTAAAAAATTTGGTGAAAATCTGTCGAGTAGAATACGAGATATTTTGAGTTAAAGTTTTTTTCCGTTTAAAACAGTGAAATATTTATCTTCAAATATCTCGAAAAATATTCTACAGATTATTTTTACAATTTACTTGTATATGGAGACTACTATTGTCTATATTTGTGTTAAATTTAGTAAATATCTGTCGAGTAGATTACCAGATATTTTGTGTTAAAATTTTCAGCCGTTTAAAATAGTGAACTCATTAACTTCAAATATTTCGAAAATTTCTCGATAGATATTGTTTATATTTCACTTGTATATGGAGACTACTATTGTCTATAATTGGGTAAAATTTATTGAAAATCTTTCGAGTTGAAGACGAGATATGTCTAGTTAAAATTTGTTTCCGTTTAAAACAGTGAAACCTTTTACTTCATATATCTCGTAAACTAGTCGATAGATTTTTTTTACAATTTATTTGTATATGGAAACTACTATTGTCTATAATTGTGTAAATTTTATTGAAAATTTGTCGAGTAGAATACGAAATATTTTGAGTTAAAATTTGTTTCCGTTTAAAAAAGTGAAATACGTATTTATCTTCAAATATCTCGTAAACTAGTCGATAGATTTTCTTTACAATTTACTTTTATATGGAAACTACTATTGTCTATACTTGTGTAAAATTTATTGAAAATTTGTCGAGTAGAATACGAAATATTTTGAGTTTAAATTTGTTTCCGTTTAAAACAGTGAAATACGTATTTATCTTCAAATATCTCGTAAACTAGTCGATAGATATTCTTTACAATTTACTTGTATATGGAAACTACTACTGTCTATAATTGTGTAAAATTTATTGAAAATTTGTCGAGTAGAATACGAAATATTTTGAGTTAAAATTTGTTTCCGTTTAAAACAGTGAAATACATATTTATCTTTAAATATCTCGTAAACTAGTCGATAGATTTTCTTTACAATTTACTTGTATATGGAAACTACTATTGTCTATATTTGTGTTAAATTTAGTAAATATCTGTCGAGTAGATTACCAGATATTTTGTGTTAAAATTTTCATCCGTTTAAAATAGTGAACTCTTTAACTTCAAATATCTCGAAAATTTCTCGATAGATATTGTTTATATTTCACTTGTATATGGAGACTACTATTGTCTATAATTGTGTAAATTTTATTGAAAATTTGTCGAGTAGAATACGAAATATTTTGAGTTAAACTTTGTTTCCGTTTAAAACAGTGAAATACGTATTTATCTTCAAATATCTCTTAAACTAGTCGATAGATTTTCTTTACAATTTACTTGTATATGGAAACTACTATTGTCTATAATTGTGTAAAATTTATTGAAAATTTGTCGAGTAGAATACGAAATATTTTGAGTTAAAATTTGTTTCCGTTTAAAACAGTGAAATACGTATTTATCTTCAAATATCTCGAAAACTAGTCGATAGATTTTCTTTACAATTTACTTGTATATGGAAACTACTATTGTCTATACTTGTAAAAAATTTGGTGAAAATCTGTCGAGTAGAATACGAGATATTTTGAGTTAAAACTTGTTTCCGATTAAAACAGTGAAATATTTAACATCAAATATCTCGAAATCCTCTAAATAGATTCTGTTTATATTTTACTTGTATATGGAGATTACTATTGTGCGTAATAGTGTAAAATTTAGAGAAAATCGGTCTTGTATAAGACGAAATATTTTGAGTTAAAATTTGTTTCCGTTTAAAACAGTGAAATACGTATTTATCTTCAAATATCTCGTAAACTAGTCGATACATTTTCTTTACAATTTACTTGTATATGGAGACCACTATTGTCTATAATTGTGTAAAATTTAGTGAAACCATGTCGAGTAGAATACGAGATATTTGTAGTAAAAATTTGTTTCCGTTAAAAACAGTGAAATACGTATTTATCTTCAAATATCTCGTAAACTAGTCGATAGATTTTCTTTACAATTTACTTGTATATGGAAACTACTATTGTCTATAATTGTGTAAAATTTATTGAAAATTTGTCGAGTAGAATACGAAATATTTTGAGTTAAAAATGGTTTCTGTTTAAAATAGTGAAATTTTTAATTTCAAATATCTCGAAAACTAGTCGATAGATTTTGTTTATAATTTACTTTTATATGGAGACCATTATTGTCTATATTTTTGTAACATTTAGTGAAAATCTGTCGTGTAGAATACGAGATATTTTGAGTTAAAATTGGTTTCCGTTTAAAACAGTGAAATCTTTAACTTCATATATCTCGTAAACTTCTCGAAAGATTTTGTTTATATTTTACTTGTATATGAAGACTACTATTGTCTATAATTGTGTAACATTTAGTGAAAATCTGTCGTGTAGAATACGAGATATTTTGAGTTCAAATTGGTTTCCGTTTAAAACAGTGATATCATTAACTTCATATATCTCCTAAACTTCTCGATAGATTTTGTTTATATTTTACTTGTATATGAAGACTACTATTGTCTAATTTTTTGAAATTTATTGAAAATCGGTCTAGTAGAAGACGAGCTATTTTGAGTTAAATTTTGTTTCCGTTTAAAACTGTGAAATCTTTAACTTCAAATATCTCAAAAACTAGTTAATAGATTTCGTTTAAATTTTACATGCATATTGAGACTACTATTGTCTATAATTGTGTGAAATTTTTTGAAAATCTGTCAAGTAGAAGAGGAGATATTTTGAGTTAAAATTTGTTTCGTTTAAAACAGTGAAATCTTGAACTTCAAATATCTCGTAAACGCCTCGCTAGATTCTGTTTATATTTTACTTGTATATGGAGACTACTATTGTTTATAATTGTGTTAAATGTATTGAAAATCTGTGTAGTAGAAGAGGAGTTATTTTGAGTTAAAGTTTGTTTCCGTTTAAAACTGTGAAATCTTTAACATCAAATATCACGAAAACTAGTCAATAGATTTTGTTTATATTTTACATGTATATTGAGACTACTATTGTCTATAATTGTGTGAAATTTTTTGAAAATCTGTCAAGTAGAAGAGGAGATATTTTGAGTAAAACTTTGTTCCGTTTAAAACAGTGAAATCTTGAACTTCAAATATCTCATAAACGCTTCGCTAGATTCTGTTTATATTTTACTTGTATATGCAGACTACTATTGTCTCTAATTGTGTAATATTTAGTGGAAATCTGTCGAGTAGAATACGAGATATTTTGAGTAAAAATTGTTTCCGTTTAATATAGTGAAATCTTTAACTTCAAATATCTCGAAAACTAGTCGATTGATTTTGTTTATATTTGACTTGTATATGGAGACTACTATTGTCTATAATTGTGTAAAATGTATCGAAAATCTGTCGAGTAGAATTCAAGATATTTTGAGTTAAACTTTGTTTCCGTTCAAAACAGTGAAATCTTGAACTTCAAATATCTCATAAACGCCTATCTAGATTCTGTTTATATTTTACTTGTATATGCAGACTACTATTGTCTATAATTGTGTAAAAGTTATTGAAAATCTGTCGATTAGATGATGAGATATTTGTAGTAAAAATTTGTTTTTGTTTAAAACAGTGAAATCTTTTACTTCATTTATCTCGTAAACGCCTCGCTAGATTCTGTTTATATTTTAATTGCATATACAGACTACTATTGTCTATAATTGTGTAAAATTTAGTGAAAATCTGTCGAGTAGAAGACGAGATATTTCTAGTTAAAGTTTGTTTCCGTTTAAAACAGTGAAATCTTTAATTTCAAATATCTCGAAAACTATTCGATAGATTTTGTTTATAATTTACTTTTATATGGAGACCATTATTGTCTATATTTTTGTAACATTTAGTGAAAATCTGTCGTGTAGAATACGAGATATTTTGAGTTAAAATTGGTTTCCGTTTAAAACAGTGAAATCTTTAACTTCATATATCTCGTAAACTTCTCGAAAGATTTTGTTTATATTTTACTTGTATATGAAGACTACTATTGTCTATAATTGTGTTACATTTAGTGAAAATCTGTCGAGTAGAATACGAGATATTTTGAGTTAAAAATTGTTTCCGTTTAAAATAGTGAAATCTTTAATTTCAAATATCTCGAAAACTAGTCGATAGATTTTGTTTATAATTTACTTTTATATGGAGACCATTATTGTCTATATTTTTGTAACATTTAGTGAAAATCTGTCGTGTAGAATACGAGATATTTTGAGTTCAAATTGGTTTCCGTTTAAAACAGTGATATCTTTAACTTCATATATCTCCTAAACTTCTCGATAGATTTTGTTTATATTTTACTTGTATATGAAGACTACTATTGTCTAATTGTGTGAAATTTATTGAAAATCGGTCTAGTAGAAGACGAGATATTTTGAGTTAAATTTTGTTTCCGTTTAAAACTGTGAAATCTTGAACATCAAATATCTCATAAACGCTTCGCTAGATTCTGTTTATATTTTACTTGTATATGGAGACTACTATTGTCTCTAATTGTGTAATATTTAGTGAAAATCTGTCGAGTAGAATACGAGATATTTTGAGTAAAAATTGTTTCCGTTTAATATAGTGAAATCTTTAACTTCAAATATCTCGAAAACTAGTCGATTGATTTTGTTTATATTTTACTTGTATATGGAGACTACTATTGTCTATAATTGTGTAAAATGTATCGAAAATCTGTCGAGTAGAATTCAAGATATTTTGAGTTAAACTTTGTTTCCGTTCAAAACAGTGAAATCTTGAACTTCAAATATCTCATAAACGCCTATCTAGATTCTGTTTATATTTTACTTGTATATGCAGACTACTATTGTCTATAATTGTGTAAAAGTTATTGAAAATCTGTCGATTAGATGATGAGATATTTGTAGTAAAAATTTGTTTTTGTTTAAAACAGTGAAATCTTTTACTTCATTTATCTCGTAAACGCCTCGCTAGATTCTGTTTATATTTTAATTGCATATACAGACTACTATTGTCTATAATTGTGTAAAATTTAGTGAAAATCTGTCGAGTAGAAGACGAGATATTTCTAGTTAAAGTTTGTTTCCGTTTAAAACAGTGAAATTTTTAATTTCAAATATCTCGAAAACTATTCGATAGATTTTGTTTATAATTTACTTTTATATGGAGACCATTATTGTCTATATTTTTGTAACATTTAGTGAAAATCTGTCGTGTAGAATACGAGATATTTTGAGTTAAAATTGGTTTCCGTTTAAAACAGTGAAATCTTTAACTTCATATATCTCGTAAACTTCTCGAAAGATTTTGTTTATATTTTACTTGTATATGAAGACTACTATTGTCTATAATTGTGTTACATTTAGTGAAAATCTGTCGAGTAGAATACGAGATATTTTGAGTTAAAAATTGTTTCCGTTTAAAATAGTGAAATCTTTAATTTCAAATATCTCGAAAACTAGTCGATAGATTTTGTTTATAATTTACTTCTATATGGAGACCATTATTGTCTATATTTTTGTAACATTTAGTGAAAATCTGTCGTGTAGAATACGAGATATTTTGAGTTCAAATTGGTTTCCGTTTAAAACAGTGATATCTTTAACTTCATATATCTCTTAAACTTCTCGATAGATTTCGTTTATATTTTACATGCATATTGAGACTACTATTGTCTATAATTGTGTGAAATTTTTTGAAAATCTGTCAAGTAGAAGAGGAGATATTTTGAGTTAAAATTTGTTTCGTTTAAAACAGTGAAATCTTGAACTTCAAATATCTCGTAAACGCCTCGCTAGATTCTGTTTATATTTTACTTGTATATGGAGACTACTATTGTCTATAATTGTGTGAAATTTTTTGAAAATCTGTCAAGTAGAAGAGGAGATATTTTGAGTTAAAATTTGTTTTCGTTTAAAACAGTGAAATCTTGAACTTCAAATATCTCGAAAACTAGTCGATAGACTTTGTTTATAATTTACTTTTATATGGAGACCATTATTGTCTATAATTTTTTAACATTTAGTGAAAATCTGTCGAGTAGAAGACGAGATATTTCTAGTTAAAGTTGGTATCCGTTTAAAACGGTGAAAAAGTTACTTAAAATATCTCGAAAACTAGTTAATAGATTTGGTTTATATTTTACTTGTATATTGAGACCACTATTGTCTATAATTGTGTGAAATTTATTGAAAATCTGTGTAGTAGAAGAGGAGATATTTTGAGTAAAACTTGGTTCCGTTTAAAACTGTGAAATCTTGAATTTCAAATATCTCGAAAACTAGTCGATTGATTTTGTTTATATTTTACTTGTATATGGAGACTACTATTGTCTATAATTGTGTAAAATGTATCGAAAATCTGTCGAGTAGAATTCAAGATATTTTGAGTTAAACTTTGTTTCCGTTTAATATAGTGAAATCTTGAACTTCAAATATCTCGTAAACTTCTCGATAGATTTTGTTTATATTTTTCTTGTATATGGTGAATACCATTGTCTATATTTGTGTAAAATGTATTCAAAATCTGTCGAGTAGAAGACTAGATATTTCTAGTTAATGTTTGTTTCCGTTTAAAACAGTGAAATCATTAACTTCAAATATCTCTTAAACGCCTCGCTAAATTCTGTTTATATTTCAATTGCATATACAGACTACTATTGTCTATAATTGTGTAAAATTTAGTGAAAATCTGTTATGTAGAAGAGGAGATATTTTGAGTTAAAGTTTGTTTTCGTTTAAAACAGTGAAATCTTGAACTTCAAATATCTCGAAAACTAGTCGATAGACTTTTTTTATAATTTACTTTTATATGGAGACCATTATTGTCTATAATTTTTTAACATTTAGTGAAAATCTGTCGAGTAGAAGACGAGATATTTCTAGTTAAAGTTGGTTTCCGTTTAAAACGGTGAAAAAGTTACTTAAAATATCTCGAAAACTAGTTAATAGATTTGGTTTATATATTACTTGTATATTGAGACCACTATTGTCTATAATTGTGTGAAATTTATTGAAAATCTGTGTAGTAGAAGAGGAGATATTTTGAGTAAAACTTGGTTCCGTTTAAAACTGTGAAATCTTGAATTTCAAATATCTCGTAAACGCTTCGCTAGATTCTGTTTATATTTTTCTTGTATATGCAGACTACTATTGTCTCTAATTGTGTAATATTTAGTGAAAATCTGTCGAGTAGAATACGAGATATTTTGAGTTAAATATTGTTTCCGTTTAATATAGTGAAATCTTTAACTTCAAATATCTCGAAAATTAGTCGATTGATTTTGTTTATATTTTACTTGTAAATGGAGACAACTATTGTCTATAATAGGGTAAAATGTATCGAAAATCTGTCGAGTAGAAGTCAAGATATTTTGAGTTAAACTTTGTTTCCGTTCAAAACAGTGAAATCTTGAACTTCAAATATCTCATAAACGCCTATCTAGATTCTGTTTATATTTTACTTGTATATGCAGACTACTATTGTCTATAATTGTGTAAATGTTATTGAAAATCTGTAGATTAGATGATGAGATATTTGTAGTAAAAATTTGTTTTTGTTTAAATCAGTGAAATCTTTTACTTCATTTATCTCGTAAACGCCTCGCTAGATTCTGTTTATATTTTAATTGCATATACAGACTACTATTGTCTATAATTGTGTAAAATTTAGTGAAAATCTGTCGAGTAGAAGACGAGATATTTCTAGTTAAAGTTTGTTTCCGTTTAAAACAGTGAAATCTTTAATTTCAAATATCTCGAAAACTAGTCGATAGATTTTGTTTATAATTTACTTTTATATGGAGACCATTATTGTCTATATTTTTGTAACATTTAGTGAAAATCTGTCGTGTAGAATACGAGATATTTTGAGTTAAAATTGGTTTCCGTTTAAAACAGTGAATTCTTTAACTTCATATATCTCGTAAACTTCTCGAAAGATTTTGTTTATATTTTACTTGTATATGAAGACTACTATTGTCTATAATTGTGTTACATTTAGTGAAAATCTGTCGAGTAGAATACGAGATATTTCTAGTTAAAGTTTGTTTCCGTTTAAAACAGTGAAATCTTTAATTTCAAATATCTCGAAAACTAGTCGATAGATTTTGTTTATAATTTACTTTTATATGGAGACCATTATTGTCTATATTTTTGTAACATTTAGTGAAAATCTGTCGTGTAGAATACGAGATATATTGAGTTCAAATTGGTTTCCGTTTAAAACAGTGATATCTTTAACTTCATATATCTCCTAAACTTCTCGATAGATTTTGTTTATATTTTACTTGTATATGAAGACTACTATTGTCTAATTTTGTGAAATTTATTGAAAATCGGTCTAGTAGAAGACGAGATATTTTGAGTTAAATTTTGTTTCCGTTTAAAACTGTGAAATCTTGAACTTCAAATATCTCGTAAACGCCTCGCTAGATTCTGTTTATATTTTTCTTGTATATGGTGAATACTATTGTCTATATTTGTGTAAAATGTATTCAAAATCTGTCGAGTAGAAGACTAGATATTTCTAGTTAATTTTTGTTTCCGTTTAAAACAGTGAAATCTTTAACTTCAAATATCTCTTAAACGCCTCGCTAATTTCTGTTTATATTTCAATTGCATATACAGACTACTATTGTCTATAATTGTGTAAAATTTAGTGAAAATCTGTTATGTAGAAGAGGAGATATTTTGAGTTAAAGTTTGTTTTCGTTTAAAACAGTGAAATCTTGAACTTCAAATATCTCGAAAACTAGTCAATAGACTTTTTTTATAATTTACTTTTATATGGAGACCATTATTGTCTATAATTTTTTAACATTTAGTGAAAATCTGTCGAGTAGAAGACGAGATATTTCTAGTTAAAGTTGGTTTCCGTTTAAAACGGTGAAAAAGTTACTTAAAATATCTCGAAAACTAGTTAATAGATTTCGTTTATATTTTACATGTATATTGAGACTACTATTGTCTATAATTGTGTGAAATTTTTTGAAAATCTGTCAAGTAGAAGAGGAGATATTTTGAGTAAAACTTTGTTCCGTTTAAAACAGTGAAATCTTGAACTTCAAATATCTCGTAAACGCTTCGCTAGATTTTGTTTATATTTTACTTGTATATGCAGACTACTATTGTCTCTAATTGTGTAATATTTAGTGAAAATCTGACGAGTAGAATACGAGATATTTTGAGTAAAAATTGTTTCCGTTTAATATAGTGAAATCTTTAACTTCAAATATCTCGAAAACTCGTCGATTGATTTTGTTTATATTTTACTTGTATATGGAGACTACTATTGTCTATAATTGTGTAAAATGTATCAAAAATCTGTCGAGTAGAATTCATGATATTTTGAGTTAAACTTTGTTTCCGTTCAAAACAGTGAAATCTTGAACTTCAAATATCTCGTAAACTTCTCGATAGATTTTGTTTATATTTTTCTTGTATATGGAGAATACTATTGTCTATATTTGTGTAAAATGTATTCAAAATCTGTCGAGTAGAAGACTAGATATTTCTAGTTAAAGTTTGTTTCCGTTTAAAACAGTGAAATCTTTAACTTCAAATATCTCTTAAACGCCTCGCTAAATTCTGTTTATATTTCAATTGCATATACAGACTACTATTGTCTATAATTGTGTGAAATTTATTGAAAATCTGTGTAGTAGAAGAGGAGATATTTTGAGTTAAAATTTGTTTTCGTTTAAAACAGTGAAATCTTGAACTTCAAATATCTCGAAAACTAGTCGATAGACTTTGTTTATAATTTACTTTTATATGGAGACCATTATTGTCTATAATTTTTTAACATTTAGTGAAAATCTGTCGAGTAGAAGACGAGATATTTGTAGTTAAAGTTGGTTTTCGTTTAAAACGGTGAAAAAGTTACTTAAAATATCTCGAAAACTAGTTAATAGATTTGGTTTATATTTTACTTGTATATTGAGACCACTATTGTCTATAATTGTGTGAAATTTATTGAAAATCTGTGTAGTAGAAGAGGAGATATTTTGAGTAAAACTTGGTTCCGTTTAAAACTGTGAAATCTTGAATTTCAAATATCTCGAAAACTAGTCGATTGATTTTGTTTATATTTTACTCGTATATGGAGACTACTATTGTCTATAATTGTGTAAAATGTATCGAAAATCTGTCGAGTAGAATTCAAGATATTTTGAGTTAAAGTTTGTTTCCGTTTAAAACTGTGAAATCTTTAACTTCAAATATCTCGAAAACTAGTCAATAGATTTTGTTTATAATTTACTTTTATATGGAGACCATTATTGTCTATAATTTTTTAACATTTAGTGAAAATCTGTCGAGTAGAAGACGAGATATTTCTAGTTAAAGTTGGTATCCGTTTAAAACGGTGAAAAAGTTACTTAAAATATCTCGAAAACTAGTTAATAGATTTGGTTTATATTTTACTTGTATATTGAGACCACTATTGTCTATAATTGTGTGAAATTTATTGAAAATCTGTGTAGTAGAAGAGGAGATATTTTGAGTAAAACTTGGTTCCGTTTAAAACTGTGAAATCTTGAATTTCAAATATCTCGAAAACTAGTCGATTGATTTTGTTTATATTTTACTTGTATATGGAGACTACTATTGTCTATAATTGTGTAAAATGTATCGAAAATCTGTCGAGTAGAATTCAAGATATTTTGAGTTAAACTTTGTTTCCGTTTAATATAGTGAAATCTTGAACTTCAAATATCTCGTAAACTTCTCGATAGATTTTGTTTATATTTTTCTTGTATATGGTGAATACCATTGTCTATATTTGTGTAAAATGTATTCAAAATCTGTCGAGTAGAAGACTAGATATTTCTAGTTAATGTTTGTTTCCGTTTAAAACAGTGAAATCTTTAACTTCAAATATCTCGAAAACTAGTCGATAGATTTTGTTTATAATTTACTTTTATATGGAGACCATTATTGTCTATATTTTTGTAACATTTAGTGAAAATCTGTCGTGTAGAATACGAGATATTTTGAGTTCAAATTGGTTTCCGTTTAAAACAGTGAATTCTTTAACTTCATATATCTCGTAAACTTCTCGAAAGATTTTGTTTATATTTTACTTGTATATGAAGACTACTATTGTCTATAATTGTGTTACATTTAGTGAAAATCTGTCGAGTAGAATACGAGATATTTCTAGTTAAAGTTTGTTTCCGTTTAAAACAGTGAAATCTTTAATTTCAAATATCTCGAAAACTAGTCGATAGATTTTGTTTATAATTTACTTTTATATGGAGACCATTATTGTCTATATTTTTGTAACATTTAGTGAAAATCTGTCGTGTAGAATACGAGATATTTTGAGTTCAAATTGGTTTCCGTTTAAAACAGTGATATCTTTAACTTCATATATCTCCTAAACTTCTCGATAGATTTTGTTTATATTTTACTTGTATATGAAGACTACTATTGTCTAATTTTGTGAAATTTATTGAAAATCGGTCTAGTAGAAGACGAGATATTTTGAGTTAAATTTTGTTTCCGTTTAAAACTGTGAAATCTTGAACTTCAAATATCTCGTAAACGCCTCGCTAGATTCTGTTTATATTTTTCTTGTATATGGTGAATACTATTGTCTATATTTGTGTAAAATGTATTCAAAATCTGTCGAGTAGAAGACTAGATATTTCTAGTTAATGTTTGTTTCCGTTTAAAACAGTGAAATCTTTAACTTCAAATATCTCTTAAACGCCTCGCTAATTTTTGTTTATATTTCAATTGCATATACAGACTACTATTGTCTATAATTGTGTAAAATTTAGTGAAAATCTGTTATGTAGAAGAGGAGATATTTTGAGTTAAAGTTTGTTTTCGTTTAAAACAGTGAAATCTTGAACTTCAAATATCTCGAAAACTAGTCAATAGACTTTTTTTATAATTTACTTTTATATGGAGACCATTATTGTCTATAATTTTTTAACATTTAGTGAAAATCTGTCGAGTAGAAGACGAGATATTTCTAGTTAAAGTTGGTTTCCGTTTAAAACGGTGAAAAAGTTACTTAAAATATCTCGAAAACTAGTTAATAGATTTCGTTTATATTTTACATGTATATTGAGACTACTATTGTCTATAATTGTGTGAAATTTTTTGAAAATCTGTCAAGTAGAAGAGGAGATATTTTGAGTAAAACTTTGTTCCGTTTAAAACAGTGAAATCTTGAACTTCAAATATCTCGTAAACGCTTCGCTAGATTTTGTTTATATTTTACTTGTATATGCAGACTACTATTGTCTCTAATTGTGTAATATTTAGTGAAAATCTGACGAGTAGAATACGAGATATTTTGAGTAAAAATTGTTTCCGTTTAATATAGTGAAATCTTTAACTTCAAATATCTCGAAAACTCGTCGATTGATTTTGTTTATATTTTACTTGTATATGGAGACTACTATTGTCTATAATTGTGTAAAATGTATCGAAAATCTGTCGAGTAGAATTCATGATATTTTGAGTTAAACTTTGTTTCCGTTCAAAACAGTGAAATCTTGAACTTCAAATATCTCGTAAACTTCTCGATAGATTTTGTTTATATTTTTCTTGTATATGGAGAATACTATTGTCTATATTTGTGTAAAATGTATTCAAAATCTGTCGAGTAGAAGACTAGATATTTCTAGTTAAAGTTTGTTTCCGTTTAAAACAGTGAAATCTTTAACTTCAAATATCTCTTAAACGCCTCGCTAAATTCTGTTTATATTTCAATTGCATATACAGACTACTATTGTCTATAATTGTGTGAAATTTATTGAAAATCTGTGTAGTAGAAGAGGAGATATTTTGAGTTAAAATTTGTTTTCGTTTAAAACAGTGAAATCTTGAAATTCAAATATCTCGAAAACTAGTCGATAGACTTTGTTTATAATTTACTTTTATATGGAGACCATTATTGTCTATAATTTTTTAACATTTAGTGAAAATCTGTCGAGTAGAAGACGAGATATTTGTAGTTAAAGTTGGTTTTCGTTTAAAACGGTGAAAAAGTTACTTAAAATATCTCGAAAACTAGTTAATAGATTTGGTTTATATTTTACTTGTATATTGAGACCACTATTGTCTATAATTGTGTGAAATTTATTGAAAATCTGTGTAGTAGAAGAGGAGATATTTTGAGTAAAACTTGGTTCCGTTTAAAACTGTGAAATCTTGAATTTCAAATATCTCGAAAACTAGTCGATTGATTTTGTTTATATTTTACTCGTATATGGAGACTACTATTGTCTATAATTGTGTAAAATGTATCGAAAATCTGTCGAGTAGAATTCAAGATATTTTGAGTTAAACTTTGTTTCCGTTTAATATAGTGAAATCTTGAACTTCAAATATCTCGTAAACTTCTCGATAGATTTTGTTTATATTTTTCTTGTATATAGTGAATACTATTGTCTATATTTGTGTAAAATGTATTCAAAATCTGTCGAGTAGAAGACTAGATATTTCTAGTTAATGTTTGTTTCCGTTTAAAACAGTGAAATCTTTAACTTCAAATATCTCTTAAACGCCTCGCTAAATTCTGTTTATATTTCAATTGCATATACAGACTACTATTGTCTATAATTGTGTAAAATTTAGTGAAAATCTGTTATGTAGAAGAGGAGATATTTTGAGTTAAAGTTTGTTTTCGTTTAAAACAGTGAAATCTTGAACTTCAAATATCTCGAAAACTAGTCAATAGACTTTTTTTATAATTTATTTTTATATGGAGACCATTATTGTCTATAATTTTTTAACATTTAGTGAAAATCTGTCGAGTAGAAGACGAGATATTTCTAGTTAAAGTTGGTTTCCGTTTAAAACGGTGAAAAAGTTACTTAAAATATCTCGAAAACTAGTTAATAGATTTCGTTTATATTTTACATGCATATTGAGACTACTATTGTCTATAATTGTGTGAAATTTTTTGAAAATCTGTCAAGTAGAAGAGGAGATATTTTGAGTTAAATTTTGTTTCCGTTTAAAACTGTGAAATCTTGAACTTCAAATATCTCGTAAACGCCTCGCTAGATTCTGTTTATATTTTACTTGTATATGGAGACTACTATTGTCTATAATTGTGTGAAATTTTTTGAAAATCTGTCAAGTAGAAGAGGAGATATTTTGAGTTAAAGTTTGTTTCCGTTTAAAACTGTGAAATCTTTAACTTCAAATATCTCGAAAACTAGTCAATAGATTTTGTTTATATTTTACATGTATATTGAGACTACTATTGTCTATAATTGTGTGAAATTTTTTGAAAATCTGTCAAGTAGAAGAGGAGATATTTTGAGTAAAACTTTGTTCCGTTTAAAACAGTGAAATCTTGAACTTCAAATATCTCGTAAACGCTTCGCTAGATTTTGTTTATATTTTACTTGTATATGCAGACTACTATTGTCTCTAATTGTGTAATATTTAGTGAAAATCTGACGAGTAGAATACGAGATATTTTGAGTAAAAATTGTTTCCGTTTAATATAGTGAAATCTTTAACTTCAAATATCTCGAAAACTCGTCGATTGATTTTGTTTATATTTTACTTGTATATGGAGACTACTATTGTCTATAATTGTGTAAAATGTATCGAAAATCTGTCGAGTAGAATTCATGATATTTTGAGTTAAACTTTGTTTCCGTTCAAAACAGTGAAATCTTGAACTTCAAATATCTCGTAAACTTCTCGATAGATTTTGTTTATATTTTTCTTGTATATGGAGAATACTATTGTCTATATTTGTGTAAAATGTATTCAAAATCTGTCGAGTAGAAGACTAGATATTTCTAGTTAAAGTTTGTTTCCGTTTAAAACAGTGAAATCTTTAACTTCAAATATCTCTTAAACGCCTCGCTAAATTCTGTTTATATTTCAATTGCATATACAGACTACTATTGTCTATAATTGTGTGAAATTTATTGAAAATCTGTGTAGTAGAAGAGGAGATATTTTGAGTTAAAATTTGTTTTCGTTTAAAACAGTGAAATCTTGAACTTCAAATATCTCGAAAACTAGTCGATAGACTTTGTTTATAATTTACTTTTATATGGAGACCATTATTGTCTATAATTTTTTAACATTTAGTGAAAATCTGTCGAGTAGAAGACGAGATATTTGTAGTTAAAGTTGGTTTTCGTTTAAAACGGTGAAAAAGTTACTTAAAATATCTCGAAAACTAGTTAATAGATTTGGTTTATATTTTACTTGTATATTGAGACCACTATTGTCTATAATTGTGTGAAATTTATTGAAAATCTGTGTAGTAGAAGAGGAGATATTTTGAGTAAAACTTGGTTCCGTTTAAAACTGTGAAATCTTGAATTTCAAATATCTCGAAAACTAGTCGATTGATTTTGTTTATATTTTACTCGTATATGGAGACTACTATTGTCTATAATTGTGTAAAATGTATCGAAAATCTGTCGAGTAGAATTCAAGATATTTTGAGTTAAACTTTGTTTCCGTTTAATATAGTGAAATCTTGAACTTCAAATATCTCGTAAACTTCTCGATAGATTTTGTTTATATTTTTCTTGTATATGGTGAATACTATTGTCTATATTTGTGTAAAATGTATTCAAAATCTGTCGAGTAGAAGACTAGATATTTCTAGTTAATGTTTGTTTCCGTTTAAAACAGTGAAATCTTTAACTTCAAATATCTCTTAAACGCCTCGCTAAATTCTGTTTATATTTCAATTGCATATACAGACTACTATTGTCTATAATTGTGTAAAATTTAGTGAAAATCTGTTATGTAGAAGAGGAGATATTTTGAGTTAAAGTTTGTTTTCGTTTAAAACAGTGAAATCTTGAACTTCAAATATCTCGAAAACTAGTCAATAGACTTTTTTTATAATTTACTTTTATATGGAGACCATTATTGTCTATAATTTTTTAACATTTAGTGAAAATCTGTCGAGTAGAAGACGAGATATTTCTAGTTAAAGTTGGTTTCCGTTTAAAACGGTGAAAAAGTTACTTAAAATATCTCGAAAACTAGTTAATAGATTTCGTTTATATTTTACATGCATATTGAGACTACTATTGTCTATAATTGTGTGAAATTTTTTGAAAATCTGTCAAGTAGAAGAGGAGATATTTTGAGTTAAAATTTGTTTCGTTTAAAACAGTGAAATCTTGAACTTCAAATATCTCGTAAACACCTCGCTAGATTCTGTTTATATTTTACTTGTATATGGAGACTACTATTGTCTATAATTGTGTTAAATGTATTGAAAATCTGTGTAGTAGAAGAGGAGATATTTTGAGTTAAAGTTTGTTTCCGTTTAAAACTGTGAAATCTTTAACTTCAAATATCTCGAAAACTAGTCAATAGATTTTGTTTATATTTTACATGTATATTGAGACTACTATTGTCTATAATTGTGTGAAATTTTTTGAAAATCTGTCAAGTAGAAGAGGAGATATTTTGAGTAAAACTTTGTTCCGTTTATAACAGTGAAATCTTGAACTTCAAATATCTCGTAAACGCTTCGCTAGATTCTGTTTATATTTTACTTGTATATGCAGACTACTATTGTCTCTAATTGTGTAATATTTAGTGAAAATCTGACGAGTAGAATACGAGATATTTTGTGTAAAAATTGTTTCCGTTTAATATAGTGAAATCTTTAACTTCAAATATCTCGAAAACTCGTCGATTGATTTTGTTTATATTTTACTTGTATATGGAGACTACTATTGTCTATAATTGTGTAAAATGTATCGAAAATCTGTCGAGTAGAATTCATGATATTTTGAGTTAAACTTTGTTTCCGTTCAAAACAGTGAAATCTTGAACTTCAAATATCTCGTAAACTTCTCGATAGATTTTGTTTATATTTTTCTTGTATATGGAGAATACTATTGTCTATATTTGTGTAAAATGTATTCAAAATCTGTTATGTAGAAGAGGAGATATTTTGAGTTAAAGTTGGTTTTCGTTTAAAACAGTGAAATCTTGAACTTCAAATATCTCGAAAACTAGTCGATAGCCTTTGTTTATAATTTACTTTTATATGGAGACCATTATTGTCTATAATTTTTTAACATTTATTGAAAATCTGTCGAGTAGAAGACGAGATATTTCTAGTTAAAGTTGGTTTTCGTTTAAAACGGTGAAAAAGTTACTTAAAATATCTCGAAAACTAGTTAATAGATTTGGTTTATATTTTACTTGTATATTGAGACCACTATTGTCTATAATTGTGTGAAATTTATTGAAAATCTGTGTAGTAGAAGAGGAGATATTTTGAGTTAAAATTTGTTTTCGTTTAAAACAGTGAAATCTTGAACTTCAAATATCTCGAAAACTAGTCGATAGACTTTGTTTATAATTTACTTTTATATGGAGACCATTATTGTCTATAATTTTTTAACATTTAGTGAAAATCTGTAGAGTAGAAGACGAGATATTTCTAGTTAAAGTTGGTTTTCGTTTAAAACGGTGAAAAAGTTACTTAAAATATCTCGAAAACTAGTTAATAGATTTGGTTTATATTTTACTTGTATATTGAGACCACTATTGTCTATAATTGTGTGAAATTTATTGAAAATCTGTCTAGTAGAAGAGGAGATATTTTGAGTAAAACTTGGTTCCGTTTAAAACTGTGAAATCTTGAATTTCAAATATCTCGAAAACTAGTCGATTGATTTTGTTTATATTTTACTTGTATATGGAGACTACTATTGTCTATAATTGTGTTAAATATATTGAAAATCTGTGTAGTAGAAGAGGAGATATTTTGAGTTAAAGTTTGTTTCCGTTTAAAACTGTGAAATCTTTAACTTCAAATATCTCGAAAACTAGTCAATAGATTTTGTTTATATTTTACATGTATATTGAGACTACTATTGTCTATAATTGTGTGAAATTTTTTGAAAATCTGTCAAGTAGAAGAGGAGATATTTTGAGTAAAACTTTGTTCCGTTTAAAACAGTGAAATCTTGAACTTCAAATATCTCGTAAACGCTTCGCTAGATTTTGTTTATATTTTACTTGTATATGCAGACTACTATTGTCTCTAATTGTGTAATATTTAGTGAAAATCTGACGAGTAGAATACGAGATATTTTGAGTAAAAATTGTTTCCGTTTAATATAGTGAAATCTTGAACTTCAAATATCTCGTAAACTTCTCGATAGATTTTGTTTATATTTTTCTTGTATATGGTGAATACTATTGTCTATATTTGTGTAAAATGTATTCAAAATCTGTCGAGTAGAAGACTAGACATTTCTAGTTAATGTTTGTTTCCGTTTAAAACAGTGAAATTTTTAACTTCAAATATCTCTTAAACGCCTCGCTAAATTCTGTTTATATTTCAATTGCATATACAGACTACTATTGTCTATAATTGTGTAAAATTTAGTGAAAATCTGTTATGTAGAAGAGGAGATATTTTGAGTTAAAGTTTGTTTTCGTTTAAAACAGTGAAATCTTGAACTTCAAATATCTCGAAAACTAGTCGATAGACTTTTTTTATAATTTACTTTTATATGGAGACCATTATTGTCTATAATTTTTTAACATTTAGTGAAAATCTGTCGAGTAGAAGGCGAGATATTTCTAGTTAAAGTTGGTTTCCGTTTAAAACGGTGAAAAAGTTACTTAAAATATCTCGAAAACTAGTTAATAGATTTGGTTTATATTTTACTTGTATATTGAGACCACTATTGTCTATAATTGTGTGAAATTTATTGAAAATCTGTGTAGTAGAAGAGGAGATATTTTGAGTAAAACTTTGTTCCGTTTAAAACTGTGAAATCTTGAATTTCAAATATCTCGTAAACGCTTCGCTAGATTCTGTTTATATTTTTCTTGTATATGCAGACTACTATTGTCTCTAATTGTGTAATATTTAGTGAAAATCTGTCGAGTAGAATACGAGATATTTTGAGTTAAATATTGTTTCCGTTTAATATAGTGAAATCTTTAACTTCAAATATCTCGAAAACTAGTCGATTGATTTTGTTTATATTTTACTTGTAAATGGAGACAACTATTGTCTATAATAGTGTAAAATGTATCGAAAATCTGTCGAGTAGAAGTCAAGATATTTTGAGTTAAACTTTGTTTCCGTTCAAAACAGTGAAATCTTGAACTTCAAATATCTCATAAACGCCTATCTAGATTCTGTTTATATTTTACTTGTATATGCAGACTACTATTGTCTATAATTGTGTAAAAGTTATTGAAAATCTGTAGATTAGATGATGAGATATTTGTAGTAAAAATTTGTTTTTGTTTAAATCAGTGAAATCTTTTACTTCATTTATCTCGTAAACGCCTCGCTAGATTCTGTTTATATTTTAATTGCATATACAGACTACTATTGTCTACAATTGTGTAAAATTTAGTGAAAATCTGTCGAGTAGAAGACGAGATATTTCTAGTTAAAGTTTGTTTCCGTTTAAAACAGTGAAATCTTTAATTTCAAATATCTCGAAAACTAGTCGATAGATTTTGTTTATAATTTACTTTTATATGGAGACCATTATTGTCTATATTTTTGTAACATTTAGTGAAAATCTGTCGTGTAGAATACGAGATATTTTGAGTTAAATATTGTTTCCGTTTAATATAGTGAAATCTTTAACTTCAAATATCTCGAAAACTAGTCGATTGATTTTGTTTATATTTTACTTGTAAATGGAGACAACTATTGTCTATAATAGTGTAAAATGTATCGAAAATCTGTCGAGTAGAAGTCAAGATATTTTGAGTTAAACTTTGTTTCCGTTCAAAACAGTGAAATCTTGAACTTCAAATATCTCATAAACGCCTATCTAGATTCTGTTTATATTTTACTTGTATATGCAGACTACTATTGTCTATAATTGTGTAAAAGTTATTGAAAATCTGTAGATTAGATGATGAGATATTTGTAGTAAAAATTTGTTTTTGTTTAAATCAGTGAAATCTTTTACTTCATTTATCTCGTAAACGCCTCGCTAGATCCTGTTTATATTTTAATTGCATATACAGACTACTATTGTCTATAAATGTGTAAAATTTAGTGAAAATCTGTCGAGTAGAAGACGAGATATTTCTAGTTAAAGTTTGTTTCCGTTTAAAACAGTGAAATCTTTAATTTCAAATATCTCGAAAACTAGTCGATAGATTTTGTTTATAATTTACTTTTATATGGAGACCATTATTGTCTATATTTTTGTAACATTTAGTGAAAATCTGTCGTGTAGAATACGAGATATTTTGAGTTAAAATTGGTTTCCATTTAAAACAGTGAATTCTTTAACTTCATATATCTCGTAAACTTCTCGAAAGATTTTGTTTATATTTTACTTGTATATGAAGGCTACTATTGTCTATAATTGTGTTACATTTAGTGAAAATCTGTCGAGTAGAATACGAGATATTTCTAGTTAAAGTTTGTTTCCGTTTAAAACAGTGAAATCTTTAATTTCAAATATCTCGTAAACGCTTCGCTAGATTTTGTTTATATATTACTTGTATATGCAGACTACTATTGTCTCTAATTGTGTAATATTTAGTGAAAATCTGACGAGTAGAATACGAGATATTTCGAGTAAAAATTGTTTCCGTTTAATATAGTGAAATCTTGAACTTCAAATATCTCGTAAACTTCTCGATAGATTTTGTTTATATTTTTCTTGTATATGGTGAATACTATTGTCTATATTTGTGTAAAATGTATTCAAAATCTGTCGAGTAGAAGACTAGACATTTCTAGTTAATGTTTGTTTCCGTTTAAAACAGTGAAATCTTTAACTTCAAATATCTCTTAAACGCCTCGCTAAATTCTGTTTATATTTCAATTGCATATACAGACTACTATTGTCTATAATTGTGTAAAATTTAGTGAAAATCTGTTATGTAGAAGAGGAGATATTTTGAGTTAAAGTTTGTTTTCGTTTAAAACAGTGAAATCTTTAACTTCAAATATCTCGAAAACTAGTCGATAGACTTTTTTTATAATTTACTTTTATATGGAGACCATTATTGTCTATAATTTTTTAACATTTAGTGAAAATCTGTCGAGTAGAAGACGAGATATTTCTAGTTAAAGTTGGTTTCCGTTTAAAACGGTGAAAAAGTTACTTAAAATATCTCGAAAACTAGTTAATAGATTTGGTTTATATTTTACTTGTATATTGAGACCACTATTGTCTATAATTGTGTGAAATTTATTGAAAATCTGTGTAGTAGAAGAGGAGATATTTTGAGTAAAACTTTGTTCCGTTTAAAACTGTGAAATCTTGAATTTCAAATATCTCGTAAACGCTTCGCTAGATTCTGTTTATATTTTTCTTGTATATGCAGACTACTATTGTCTCTAATTGTGTAATATTTAGTGAAAATCTGTCGAGTAGAATACGAGATATTTTGAGTTAAATATTGTTTCCGTTTAATATAGTGAAATCTTTAACTTCAAATATCTCGAAAACTAGTCGATTGATTTTGTTTATATTTTACTTGTAAATGGAGACAACTATTGTCTATAATAGTGTAAAATGTATCGAAAATCTGTCGAGTAGAAGTCAAGATATTTTGAGTTAAACTTTGTTTCCGTTCAAAACAGTGAAATCTTGAACTTCAAATATCTCATAAACGCCTATCTAGATTCTGTTTATATTTTACTTGTATATGCAGACTACTATTGTCTATAATTGTGTAAAAGTTATTGAAAATCTGTAGATTAGATGATGAGATATTTGTAGTAAAAATTTGTTTTTGTTTAAATCAGTGAAATCTTTTACTTCATTTATCTCGTAAACGCCTCGCTAGATCCTGTTTATATTTTAATTGCATATACAGACTACTATTGTCTATAAATGTGTAAAATTTAGTGAAAATCTGTCGAGTAGAAGACGAGATATTTCTAGTTAAAGTTTGTTTCCGTTTAAAACAGTGAAATCTTTAATTTCAAATATCTCGAAAACTAGTCGATAGATTTTGTTTATAATTTACTTTTATATGGAGACCATTATTGTCTATATTTTTGTAACATTTAGTGAAAATCTGTCGTGTAGAATACGAGATATTTTGAGTTAAAATTGGTTTCCATTTAAAACAGTGAATTCTTTAACTTCATATATCTCGTAAACTTCTCGAAAGATTTTGTTTATATTTTACTTGTATATGAAGGCTACTATTGTCTATAATTGTGTTACATTTAGTGAAAATCTGTCGAGTAGAATACGAGATATTTCTAGTTAAAGTTTGTTTCCGTTTAAAACAGTGAAATCTTTAATTTCAAATATCTCGTAAACGCTTCGCTAGATTTTGTTTATATATTACTTGTATATGCAGACTACTATTGTCTCTAATTGTGTAATATTTAGTGAAAATCTGACGAGTAGAATACGAGATATTTCGAGTAAAAATTGTTTCCGTTTAATATAGTGAAATCTTGAACTTCAAATATCTCGTAAACTTCTCGATAGATTTTGTTTATATTTTTCTTGTATATGGTGAATACTATTGTCTATATTTGTGTAAAATGTATTCAAAATCTGTCGAGTAGAAGACTAGACATTTCTAGTTAATGTTTGTTTCCGTTTAAAACAGTGAAATTTTTAACTTCAAATATCTCTTAAACGCCTCGCTAAATTCTGTTTATATTTCAATTGCATATACAGACTACTATTGTCTATAATTGTGTAAAATTTAGTGAAAATCTGTTATGTAGAAGAGGAGATATTTTGAGTTAAAGTTTGTTTTCGTTTAAAACAGTGAAATCTTGAACTTCAAATATCTCGAAAACTAGTCGATAGACTTTTTTTATAATTTACTTTTATATGGAGACCATTATTGTCTATAATTTTTTAACATTTAGTGAAAATCTGTCGAGTAGAAGACGAGATATTTCTAGTTAAAGTTGGTTTCCGTTTAAAACGGTGAAAAAGTTACTTAAAATATCTCGAAAACTAGTTAATAGATTTGGTTTATATTTTACTTGTATATTGAGACCACTATTGTCTATAATTGTGTGAAATTTATTGAAAATCTGTGTAGTAGAAGAGGAGATATTTTGAGTAAAACTTTGTTCCGTTTAAAACTGTGAAATCTTGAATTTCAAATATCTCGTAAACGCTTCGCTAGATTCTGTTTATATTTTTCTTGTATATGCAGACTACTATTGTCTCTAATTGTGTAATATTTAGTGAAAATCTGTCGAGTAGAATACGAGATATTTTGAGTTAAATATTGTTTCCGTTTAATATAGTGAAATCTTTAACTTCAAATATCTCGAAAACTAGTCGATTGATTTTGTTTATATTTTACTTGTAAATGGAGACAACTATTGTCTATAATAGTGTAAAATGTATCGAAAATCTGTCGAGTAGAAGTCAAGATATTTTGAGTTAAACTTTGTTTCCGTTCAAAACAGTGAAATCTTGAACTTCAAATATCTCATAAACGCCTATCTAGATTCTGTTTATATTTTACTTGTATATGCAGACTACTATTGTCTATAATTGTGTAAAAGTTATTGAAAATCTGTAGATTAGATGATGAGATATTTGTAGTAAAAATTTGTTTTTGTTTAAATCAGTGAAATCTTTTACTTTATTTATCTCGTAAACGCCTCGCTAGATTCTGTTTATATTTTAATTGCATATACAGACTACTATTGTCTATAATTGTGTAAAATTTAGTGAAAATCTGTCGAGTAGAAGACGAGATATTTCTAGTTAAAGTTTGTTTCCGTTTAAAACAGTGAAATCTTTAATTTCAAATATCTCGAAAACTAGTCGATAGATTTTGTTTATAATTTACTTTTATATGGAGACCATTATTGTCTATATTTTTGTAACATTTAGTGAAAATCTGTCGTGTAGAATACGAGATATTTTGAGTTAAAATTGGTTTCCGTTTAAAACAGTGAATTCTTTAACTTCATATATCTCGTAAACTTCTCGAAAGATTTTGTTTATATTTTACTTGTATATGAAGACTACTATTGTCTATAATTGTGTAAAATTTAGTGAAAATCTGTCGAGTAGAAGACGAGATATTTCTAGTTAAAGTTTGTTTCCGTTTAAAACAGTGAAATTTTTAATTTCAAATATCTCGAAAACTAGTCGATAGATTTTGTTTATAATTTACTTTTATATGGAGACCATTATTGTCTATATTTTTGTAACATTTAGTGAAAATCTGTCGTGTAGAATACGAGATATTTTGAGTTAAAATTGGTTTCCGTTTAAAACAGTGAATTCTTTAACTTCATATATCTCGTAAACTTCTCGAAAGATTTTGTTTATATTTTACTTGTATATGAAGGCTACTATTGTCTATAATTGTGTGAAATTTTTTGAAAATCTGTCAAGTAGAAGAGGAGATATTTTGAGTAAAACTTTGTTCCGTTTAAAACAGTGAAATCTTGAACTTCAAATATCTCGTAAACGCTTCGCTAGATTTTGTTTATATTTTACTTGTATATGCAGACTACTATTGTCTATAATTGTGTAAAATTTAGTGAAAATCTGTCGAGTAGAAGACGAGATATTTCTAGTTAAAGTTTGTTTCCGTTTAAAACAGTGAAATCTTTAATTTCAAATATCTCGAAAACTAGTCGATAGATTTTGTTTATAATTTACTTTTATATGGAGACCATTATTGTCTATATTTTTGTAACATTTAGTGAAAATCTGTCGTGTAGAATACGAGATATTTTGAGTTAAAATTGGTTTCCGTTTAAAACAGTGAATTCTTTAACTTCATATATCTCGTAAACTTCTCGAAAGATTTTGTTTATATTTTACTTGTATATGAAGGCTACTATTGTCTATAATTGTGTTACATTTAGTGAAAATCTGTCGAGTAGAATACGAGATATTTCTAGTTAAAGTTTGTTTCCGTTTAAAACAGTGAAATCTTTAATTTCAAATATCTCGAAAACTAGTCGATAGATTTTGTTTATAATTTACTTTTATATGGAGACCATTATTGTCTATATTTTTGTAACATTTAGTGAAAATCTGTCGTGTAGAATACGAGATATTTTGAGTTCAAATTGGTTTCCGTTTAAAACAGTGATATCTTTAACTTCATATATCTCCTAAACTTCTCGATAGATTTTGTTTATATTTTACTTGTATATGAAGACTACTATTGTCTAATTTTGTGAAATTTATTGAAAATCGGTCTAGTAGAAGACGAGATATTTTGAGTTAAATTTTGTTTCCGTTTAAAACTGTGAAATCTTTAACTTCAAATATCTCGTAAACGCCTCGCTAGATTCTGTTTATATTTTACTTGTATATGGAGACTACTATTGTCTATAATTGTGTTAAATGTATTGAAAATCTGTGTAGTAGAAGAGGAGATATTTTGAGTTAAAGTTTGTTTCCGTTTAAAACTGTGAAATCTTTAACTTCAAATATCTCGAAAACTAGTCAATAGATTTTGTTTATATTTTACATGTATATTGAGACTACTATTGTCTATAATTGTGTGAAATTTTTTGAAAATCTGTCAAGTAGAAGAGGAGATATTTTGAGTTAAAATTTGTTTCGTTTAAAACAGTGAAATCTTGAACTTCAAATATCTCGTAAACGCCTCGCTAGATTCTGTTTATATTTTACTTGTATATGGAGACTACTATTGTCTATAATTGTGTTAAATGTATTGAAAATCTGTGTAGTAGAAGAGGAGATATTTTGAGTTAAAGTTGGTTTTCGTTTAAAACAGTGAAATCTTGAACTTCAAATATCTCGAAAACTAGTCGATAGACTTTGTTTATAATTTACTTTTATATGGAGACCATTATTGTCTATAATTTTTTAACATTTAATGAAAATCTGTCGAGTAGAAGACGAGATATTTCTAGTTAAAGTTGGTTTTCGTTTAAAACGGTGAAAAAGTTACTTAAAATATCTCGAAAACTAGTTAATAGATTTGGTTTATATTTTACTTGTATATTGAGACCACTATTGTCTATAATTGTGTGAAATTTATTGAAAATCTGTGTAGTAGAAGAGGAGATATTTTGAGTTAATGTTTGTTTACGTTTAAAACTGTGTAATCTTTAACTTCAAATATCTCGAAAACTAGTCAACAGATTTTGTTTATATTTTACATGTATATTGAGACTAGTATTGTCAATAATTATGTGAAATTTTTTGAAAATCTGTCAAGTAGAAGAGGAGAAATTTGAGTAAAACTTTGTTCCGTTTAAAACAGTGAAATCTTGAATTTCAAATATCTCGTAAACGCTTCGCTAGATTCTGTTGATATTTTTCTTGTATATGCAGACTTCTATTGTCTCTAATTGTGTAATATTTAGTGAAAATCTGTCGAGTAGAATACGAGATATTTTGAGTTAAATATTGTTTCCGTTTAATATAGTGAAATCTTTAACTTCAAATATCTCGAAAACTAGTCGATTGATTTTGTTTATATTTTACTTGTAAATGGAGACTACTATTGTCTATAATTGTGTTACATTTAGTGAAAATCTGTCGAGTAGAATTCAAGATATTTTGAGTTAAACTTTGTTTCCGTTTAATATAGTGAAATCTTGAACTTCAAATATCTCGTAAACTTCTCGATAGATTTTGTTTATATTTTTCTTGTATATGGTGAATACTATTGTCTATATTTGTGTAAAATGTATTCAAAATCTGTCGAGTAGAAGACTAGACATTTCTAGTTAATGTTTGTTTCCGTTTAAAACAGTGAAATCTTTAACTTCAAATATCTCTTAAACGCCTCGCTAAATTCTGTTTATATTTCAATTGCATATACAGACTACTATTGTCTATAATTGTGTAAAATTTAGTGAAAATCTGTTATGTAGAAGAGGAGATATTTTGAGTTAAAGTTTGTTTTCGTTTAAAACAGTGAAATCTTGAACTTCAAATATCTCGAAAACTAGTCGATAGACTTTTTTTATAATTTACTTTTATATGGAGACCATTATTGTCTATAATTTTTTAACATTTAGTGAAAATCTGTCGAGTAGAAGACGAGATATTTCTAGTTAAAGTTGGTTTCCGTTTAAAACGGTGAAAAAGTTACTTAAAATATCTCGAAAACTAGTTAATAGATTTGGTTTATATTTTACTTGTATATTGAGACCACTATTGTCTATAATTGTGTGAAATTTATTGAAAATCTGTGTAGTAGAAGAGGAGATATTTTGAGTAAAACTTTGTTCCGTTTAAAACTGTGAAATCTTGAATTTCAAATATCTCGTAAACGCTTCGCTAGATTCTGTTTATATTTTTCTTGTATATGCAGACTACTATTGTCTCTAATTGTGTAATATTTAGTGAAAATCTGTCGAGTAGAATACGAGATATTTTGAGTTAAATATTGTTTCCGTTTAATATAGTGAAATCTTTAACTTCAAATATCTCGAAAACTAGTCGATTGATTTTGTTTATATTTTACTTGTAAATGGAGACAACTATTGTCTATAATAGTGTAAAATGTATCGAAAATCTGTCGAGTAGAAGTCAAGATATTTTGAGTTAAACTTTGTTTCCGTTCAAAACAGTGAAATCTTGAACTTCAAATATCTCATAAACGCCTATCTAGATTCTGTTTATATTTTACTTGTATATGCAGACTACTATTGTCTATAATTGTGTAAAAGTTATTGAAAATCTGTAGATTAGATGATGAGATATTTGTAGTAAAAATTTGTTTTTGTTTAAATCAGTGAAATCTTTTACTTCATTTATCTCGTAAACGCCTCGCTAGATCCTGTTTATATTTTAATTGCATATACAGACTACTATTGTCTATAATTGTTTAAAATTTAGTGAAAATCTGTCGAGTAGAAGACGAGATATTTCTAGTTAAAGTTTGTTTCCGTTTAAAACAGTGAAATCTTTAATTTCAAATATCTCGAAAACTAGTCGATAGATTTTGTTTATAATTTACTTTTATATGGAGACCATTATTGTCTATATTTTTGTAACATTTAGTGAAAATCTGTCGTGTAGAATACGAGATATTTTGAGTTAAAATTGGTTTCCGTTTAAAACAGTGAATTCTTTAACTTCATATATCTCGTAAACTTCTCGAAAGATTTTGTTTATATTTTACTTGTATATGAAGGCTACTATTGTCTATAATTGTGTTACATTTAGTGAAAATCTGTCGAGTAGAATACGAGATATTTCTAGTTAAAGTTTGTTTCCGTTTAAAACAGTGAAATCTTTAATTTCAAATATCTCGAAAACTAGTCGATAGATTTTGTTTATAATTTACTTTTATATGGAGACCATTATTGTCTATATTTTTGTAACATTTAGTGAAAATCTGTCGTGTAGAATACGAGATATTTTGAGTTCAAATTGGTTTCCGTTTAAAACAGTGATATCTTTAACTTCATATATCTCCTAAACTTCTCGATAGATTTTGTTTATATTTTACTTGTATATGAAGACTACTATTGTCTAATTTTGTGAAATTTATTGAAAATCAGTCTAGTAGAAGACGAGATATTTTGAGTTAAATTTTGTTTCCGTTTAAAACTGTGAAATCTTTAACTTCAAATATCTCGTAAACGCCTCGCTAGATTCTGTTTATATTTTACTTGTATATGGAGACTACTATTGTCTATAATTGTGTTAAATGTATTGAAAATCTGTGTAGTAGAAGAGGAGATATTTTCAGTTAAAGTTTGTTTCCGTTTAAAACTGTGAAATCTTTAACTTCAAATATCTCGAAAACTAGTCAATAGATTTTGTTTATATTTTACATGTATATTGAGACTACTATTGTCTATAATTGTGTGAAATTTTTTGAAAATCTGTCAAGTAGAAGAGGAGATATTTTGAGTTAAAATTTGTTTCGTTTAAAACAGTGAAATCTTGAACTTCAAATATCTCGTAAACGCCTCGCTAGATTCTGTTTATATTTTACTTGTATATGGAGACTACTATTGTCTATAATTGTGTTAAATGTATTGAAAATCTGTGTAGTAGAAGAGGAGATATTTTGAGTTAAAGTTGGTTTTCGTTTAAAACAGTGAAATCTTGAACTTCAAATATCTCGAAAACTAGTCGATAGACTTTGTTTATAATTTACTTTTATATGGAGACCATTATTGTCTATAATTTTTTAACATTTAATGAAAATCTGTCGAGTAGAAGACGAGATATTTCTAGTTAAAGTTGGTTTTCGTTTAAAACGGTGAAAAAGTTACTTAAAATATCTCGAAAACTAGTTAATAGATTTGGTTTATATTTTACTTGTATATTGAGACCACTATTGTCTATAATTGTGTGAAATTTATTGAAAATCTGTGTAGTAGAAGAGGAGATATTTTGAGTTAATGTTTGTTTACGTTTAAAACTGTGTAATCTTTAACTTCAAATATCTCGAAAACTAGTCAACAGATTTTGTTTATATTTTACATGTATATTGAGACTAGTATTGTCAATAATTATGTGAAATTTTTTGAAAATCTGTCAAGTAGAAGAGGAGAAATTTGAGTAAAACTTTGTTCCGTTTAAAACAGTGAAATCTTGAATTTCAAATATCTCGTAAACGCTTCGCTAGATTCTGTTGATATTTTTCTTGTATATGCAGACTTCTATTGTCTCTAATTGTGTAATATTTAGTGAAAATCTGTCGAGTAGAATACGAGATATTTTGAGTTAAATATTGTTTCCGTTTAATATAGTGAAATCTTTAACTTCAAATATCTCGAAAACTAGTCGATTGATTTTGTTTATATTTTACTTGTAAATGGAGACTACTATTGTCTATAATTGTGTTACATTTAGTGAAAATCTGTCGAGTAGAATACGAGATATTTTGAGTTAAAATTGGTTTCCGTTTAAAACAGTGAAATCTTTAACTTTATATATCTCGTAAACTTTTAGATAGATTTGGTTTCTATTTTACTTGTATATACAGACTACTATTGTCTATAATAGTGTAAAATGTATCGAAAATCTGTCGAGTAGAAGTCAAGATATTTTGAGTTAAACTTTGTTTCCGTTCAAAACAGTGAAATCTTGAACTTCAAATATCTCATAAACGCCTATCTAGATTCTGTTTATATTTTACTTGTATATGCAGACTACTATTGTCTATAATTGTGTAAAAGTTATTGAAAATCTGTCGATTAGATGATGAGATATTTGTAGTAAAAATTTGTTTTTGTTTAAATCAGTGAAATCTTTTACTTCATTTATCTCGTAAACGCCTCGCTAGATTCTGTTTATATTTTAATTGCATATACAGACTACTATTGTCTATAATTGTGTAAAATTTAGTGAATATCTGTCGAGTAGAAGACGAGATATTTCTAGTTAAAGTTTGTTTCCGTTTAAAACAGTGAAATCTTTAATTTCAAATATCTCGAAAACTAGTCGATAGATTTTGTTTATAATTTACTTTTATATGGAGACCATTATTGTCTATATTTTTGTAACATTTAGTGAAAATCTGTCGTGTAGAATACGAGATATTTTGAGTTCAAATTGGTTTCCGTTTAAAACAGTGATATCTTTAACTTCATATATCTCCTAAACTTCTCGATAGATTTTATTTATATTTTACTTTTATATGGAGACTATTATTGTTTATAATTGTGTAAATTATAATGAAAATCTGTGTAGTAGAAGACGAGATATTTGTAGTTAAAATTTGTTTCCGTTTAAAACAGTGAAATCTTTAACTTCAAATATCTCGAAAACTAGTCGATAGATTTTGTTTATATTTTACTTTTATGTGGAGACTTTTATTGTTTATAATTGTGTAAAATATAATTAAAATCTGTGTAGTAGAAGACGAGATATTTGTAGTTAAAATTTGTTTCCGTTTAAAACAGTGAAATCTTTAACTTCAAATATCTCGAAAACTGGTCGATAGATTTTGTTTATATTTTACTTGTCAATGGGGACTACTATTGTCTGTAATTGTGTATAATTTAGTAAATATCTGTCGAGAAGAATACGAGATATTTTGAGTTAAATATTGTTTCCGTTTAAAACATTGAAATCTTTAACTTCAAATATCTCTAAAACTAGGCGATAGATTTTGTTTATATTTTTTCTGTATGTCGAGAAAACTTTTTTCTATAATTGTATAAAATTTTGTAAAAATATATCGATTAAAAAACTAGATATTTAGAGTTAAATTTTGGTTTCGTTTGAATCATTGATATCTTTAACTTCAAATATCTTGAAAACTACATGATTGATTTTGTTTATATTTCATCTGTTTATGGATACGACTTTTTTTTATAATTGCATACAATTTTGTTAAATTCGGTCTAGTAGGAAACTAGATATTTAGAGTTATATTGTGGTTTCGTTTGAAATATTGAAATCTTTAACTTCAAATATCTGGAAAACTACTAGATAGATTTGGTTTATATTTCACCTGTATATGGAGGCAACTTTTGTCTATCCTTAACAAAAATTTACAGTTTTAAAAGTTAAATATAAGGGCTGTTTTAACGATTTGCGGTACTCAATTCAGCAGGTACCCATTATTTCATTAATACTTCATTATCATTTAAGTAATTTTACTGTATTAACTTTTCATTAATATTTTTTAGAATTTATTTGCGGTCACTCACCCTTATACTGGCCAGTTCATTCATAATATTTTTTGGTTTTAATTATGTTAATAGGTATATTATATCTTCGTTATTAAATAGGTACTTTATTTTAACTCTATTCTAAATTATTCTTCTGATTTCTCTTTAATATGCCCTTTATTCTGAGTAGTTACATATACATGTGTGTTAAAGTAGAATAAGACAAATTTAGAGTCTGCTACTGTATAAATTTGAACATGGATTTAAAACAATATTTCAGTTTTGAATTCGTCTTACCGAAATATTCGTGAGTACAAATAACATAGTTAATAAGAAGTAGATTATTACAATTATTATTCATTTCTCAATTGAACTGTCTAAATAAGAATATTTATTTTAATAAATATATACAAAACATAAAATAAATAAAGAAGTATAAATGTAAAAAAAAAAAAAAAAAACATTTCAACCTTCTTAGCTAAGTGGAGTAAAAGAAAAGTTAGGTGTGGTGGATTGGAATGCAGGGAACAAGGAGGAAAAACCTGCAGCTAGTGTCATTTCTCAATTGTAATTTAATTTAGTCCCCCTAATTTTACTTATAGTAAAATACTGGAATAATTAGCTGCCCTAAAAATATGCATATCTTATTTATTTTATATTACGTATATACAACGTTGTGGGAAGAAAACCTAGATTGAAAATGTAATTGAAGAAAACTATATTATTTACGATAAAGTCAGATTAATTATTACCTATTTATTATAAACGTTTGACTGATACATGAAGCAACAATTTCTTTAATAGGAAAATGAACTTAAACCGACGATTTTTATTTGAAAATAAAAATAAATAAATAAAATATACAATTTCTTTGATGTATGTTGGTGTAAACATTTTTTTAAAAACGTTTTTGAATTTTTTAGCTTCATAATATTTTTTTATTTTTATAACGTTTTCTTTTTAATTTTTTTGTTTGTTTATTATAGATTAATCTATTCAGTCAATCTAAGTTAAATGGTATGCTAGTTGAACAAATATTTTGTAGATGAAAATGGCCAGCACTGTGACATCTAATAAATTCTAAAAAATATTAATGAAAAGTTAATACAGTAAAATGACTCAAATGATATTAATGAAGTATTAATGAAATGATGGGTACTTGCTGATTTCTGTACCTCTTGGCGTTTAATCAACCCTTATACTTAACTTTTAAAACTGTAAGTTTTTGTTAAGGAGATTTTTGTACCTTTTGAATAGATTTTTCTTTTTGTTCCTTGGTTGGAACAAATTATACATCCAATGATTTTTTTTAATTCTATGGGTATCGGGAATAATTAGTTGGAAGATCTAGGATGAAAAAAACGTAACACAAATTATGGTGGAATGGTAACAAGTTGGTCGGAAGAAGACGGATATTGGAAAAATGTTGAGGAGTTGAGAGATGAATTATTACAACAATTACATTAAGAGGGATAATAGAAAGAAATTTGCAATTACCAGCACCTTCAATAAAAGAAGAAACAAATATTGATAACACTACTTCCTCTTAAGTGGTGTTAGAGAAAACATGCTGTGATCACAATAACTTCTAAAGAGGGGAAAGAAAAATGATTTGCAATCACAGTTCTTCTCCGCAAACGGGCAAAGAGAATTTAAACTGCGAATACTGCATGATTGCAAATACTTTCCCAGGTGTAAGAGCAGGATGACACTTAAATGTCACGCATTCTAAATTCTTCTTGATTAATTTGATTAAAGAGGGGCGAAAATTTACAGAGTTATTGTTAATAACCGTTTAAAAGGGGGCTTTATTTACGTAAGGGAAAATTCCCTTCATAAGTATATACCATCGAGACCCTAAAAAACCGTATCTACCGTATCTAAAATTTCAAATTGAAAGGCAATTCAATTCATTCATTAAAATCAGTTCATATGTCGATAATTTGAACGATTGCAGAACTTCTTCTTAGTAGGTGTAAGAGCATGATGGCAGTTTAAAGTCACGTAGGGAAGCTTCAGCCCCTTCTTCGTGCTAAATTTTAGCAGAATCGGATTAAGCATTGTAGAAAAATTGGTAATAATAGTTTTAGAGAGGGCCTGGCCAGCGTGGGGCAAACTCGTCTACTAAAGATACACAGCGTCAAAACCTATAAAAAATGCACATCTACTTCACTTTTGGAACCAAATAACACTTCATTGAAGAAAATAGGATCACGAAACGATAACATTAAATGATTGCAGATCTTCCCCTTAGTAAGCGTAAGAGCAGAACGACGCTTTAATAGTACCTAGAGCAGCCCTAAACCTTTCACGCTGCGAAATTTTATCGAAATCGAGCCCAGATTTACTAAGTTATTAGTAATAATAATTTAGGAGGGGGCCTCACATACATGGGGCTAACTCCTCTCCCATTCTGTGTACAGCATCGAGACCTCCAAAAGGTATATCTACATAAAATTCTGAATCGAATGACACCTTATTCATGAAAATCGGTTCACGCGTTTAGGCCCTACGCAGTTTACAAAAAAAAGGTAACAACAAGAAAAAGAAGACCAAGAACATTTTCTGAAAATGCCGTTTTTGATCATTTTCAGCAACTTTTTTCTCGAAATCTATTAGATCTGGGTTGTTACGAAAAAAATTACAGTTATAAAGGAGGATTTGCCCTACGAATATTTAATTTTTTTAATTAAAGAGATATTTGTTTCTCAACTTTTTCACTTACTATTCTTGCAAGTAGATCACAATGCGTTTATTTGAACTACATAATTGTTGCAGGTTTTCATTCGTTAAGTTCAAGTGTAATTAATAAATCAATTTCATTTTCGAAAAAAAAAAAAACGATTCGCAGGTGAAAGTAATATCCAAAAGCGCTCATAACAATTGTGCCACATTTCTCAAATTAGAAAATATTTCTTTGTGACATGTGTTATAAAAATCTATTTTTGATTCGGAAGATTCAAAATGGAACTCAAAAATTTGTTTTAGTTCATTACTAAATTGACTAGTAAGTCAATCAGTTCCATTTGGAGATGATAAACAAATTTTGTAAAATTAGGATGAATAATGCAAATCTGTGCAGGCCAGATTTCTTAAATAGAAAATTTTAATTTTTTGTGTGTTATAATAATCTATTTTGATTCTGATGTTTCAAAAATGGGTTTTAGTTCATTATTGCATTGTAAGTTAATCAGTTCCAGTTGGAGATAATTAACAAATTTTGTAAAGTTAGGATGAATTTCGTGAGCCATAAAATTATTCAAGGCGGGCCACATGCGGCCCGTGGGCCACCCCTGATATAAAAAATTAACAGTAAATAAGAGTGAAGTCCACAAATTTACTTCAATTTAGAACTAAAATTAATTGATTCAAAACCCATTTTCTTTTAATTTATGATCCTTCGGGATGTCATGGGAAATGTATTTAGTACAATATTTTAATAGTTAACAAATTGTAAAAATATTGCCTTACAAAGACTCTATCGAAAAAATAATAATTGTGTCCTTATCTGCAAACAAAGTAAATTTACTGGAAAGTTTTTTTTCTATTATTATTTTCAATCATAACATTACAAATAATGATTTTACATTTATACTTCATTAATACTTTACTGAAAAAATGATTAATTTTTTCTTTAAAAGTTATTTTTGTGTAATTAAATAAGCTAGATAAATTAAGTTCGACAAATTAGGTGTTAGCTTTAATTAAACATACTCTGGTCAAGCTATGTACATACATAGATTAAACATCACTGTTTTAAGTAATAGCAAAATTATACAGTTAAAACCTTTCAATTTGCAACCTTCCCATTTTATGCTTAACGCGTTGAAGTCGTGAATACAGGTTAGTTCTTTATAAATCCTCAAAAATTTATCCGTATAAATCGCTAACATCTTAGCTTAACAACAGTAAATGTTTAAATAAAATTATATTACTTTTTTTTTACAATTTAGGAGTTATGGTGCAAAGATTACAATTTCGCCGTAGGTTGTCCTACAATACAAAAAGTAACAGAAGACGCATGTAAGTTTTTCGATTTCCAGCTAGTTTGTATTATTTATAGGTATGTTTACTTTCATTATGAAATTTATGTTTTCATACTACTTATGAGTTGTTGGATTCACTAAAAGTGGTAAAATTTTTTGTTTACTAATTTTAGAGAAATAATTTTGTAGATAGAAAGTTTAAATTATTATTCCCTTTCTTTGGTGCAGAATAAGAAAGTAATGAATATCTTTACGAGTTATATAAAGATCTGTTTTAAAATTGCACAGATAAGTTGAAACTTTATTGAGTTACGGTTGTTGAGATAAACCGTTGTAGCATTCTGTTTCATTTCTTTGTGCAGACAGCCGGTTTTATCCACTACTTTTCTGGTAAAGTTGTTCTCAATTTTTTAAGCATTAAACGTTTTCACCTCTTATTTTCAGTCTGAGTTTTGAATAAATATGAAATAGTAGCTGTTAAAAATTGCATTTTTAGATTTCTTGTAAAATAAACTTCATTTTTGGGGATAGTGTAAAGAAATGGCTTATCGAATTAAAAGATTTAAAAAACAGTAAATGTTCTTCGTTGAAACGTAGCATGTTGTGAGTGTATCCTTATTATATTTCGTATGTTATTGGGCTTATAGTATCTCTGACTTCCAGATTTTCTGATTTCAGACTTTCAACTCTATCAGAGCAGAATTTAGGATGCATTTGGGGCGATAGATGAAATTATAAAATTGAAAACTGATTTAAATATGGCACTTTTTTAGTTGGGTTTAGTAAATAGTTACATTATTCTCCTTTAAAGCAAGACCAACCTCTTTTTTTACTCTAGGCCATGTCGCGTGCTTCTGCTTCCTACCTTGTAGCCCCCTAATTAAAGCCATGTTTTTAAAAATTAATTCCCATTCTGTATGGAGAACATGAGTCCAAATGAGTGAAAAAATACTGAACTTTTCCAGTGGAGGTCTCCATTGATTATATTTTAATATTTCTTTTGAAACACAGAGTGCGCACACCTGGCGGTCGCCTGGTTTATCAATATCTAAAGAAGCCCAAACGTATTCCAAGATGTGGACAGTGCAAAGAAAAACTTAGAGGAATTGTGCCAGCGAGGCCAATGGAAAGAGCTAGAATATGCAAAAGAAAGCAAACAGTGAAGAGGGCTTATGGAGGCGTACTATGTCACAGATGTGTTAAAGAACGGTATGAAAGCTAAAATCTCGTTATGGATTGATTAGTGTAATATTTAAAAGTTATCAGTTTTAAGAAAAAAGTTTGTATTTTTATTCTCACTTTATTAGCCATATTTGCAACTACAATTAATGTTGCATCAAGTAAATTTCATACAGGTTAAATTCACAAGAAAGTCGTGATAAGAGTAATCACCCATTAGTGAAACTCTTTCTCGGTGGATATTACACTCACATCAATAGGTCCCTAGACCACTTCCGCATTTAAGGCATTTTTTTTTAATGTCTAACTCATTTTATTTATGTTTGTTTTTTCACTACAGCTTATAATCTTTTTTATTTCAGCATAATTAGAGCTTTTCTAATCGAGGAACAGAAGATAGTACAAGCAGTGTTGAAAGCAAAGCAAGAACCATCCAAACCTCAGCCCCACAAAGCATAAGAAGGTCACTTCTTACTATAAATATAAAATAAATGTTTTCTAATTGCTAGTTTTTCATTTTAAGTGTTTCTGCACCTATTTGATAATTTAGTACTGGTAGTTTACTATCTCCGATGAGCTTCGGTTAACAATATAGCAACAATTCTCTCTGAGGACAGCTCATTTTATTGCCTGGGAAATGCCATATTTTCCAGCTTGTTTGAACAATTACCAATAAATGTTTTCTTACTGTATTCTGGCATGGCGGCCTATTAGAAAATCCATTTTAACGTTTTCCAAATGTATTTATATCTTCTTGTTTGCTAACACGCAATGTGAAAAAAACAAAACATTTTTTTAAAAATCATTCTTGCTAAGAAAAGAACGCACAATTAGGTGTACCACAATAGAGGATTTATTGCGATCTCGTCAGTTTTTCAAGTTTTATTTATATATAATACATTGTTCGTATTACTTTATTTTGTAGTAGGCAGTTATGTATTGAGGCTGGTGAAAACGACACATTTGGCTTAATGCTTTTCAGCTGCCTATATATTGGTGGAAAAAATAGCAGCAAACATTTGGTATTTTGGTTTAGAAAAAACTAATCTTCTTGATAGGAAACTAAAAATCTAAATAAATCTAACAAAATTTTAATTATTTTCTTTTTCAAACATCCATCATATTCCACAACTCATTTCTTGAAATTCCAAACAATCTATGATCATTTTCAACTTTAAACTCACCAATGCAGTTGGTAAAAATTATTTAATATAATAAAATTGTTACATTTAACGGAGCTTTTATATTTTTAAAAAAGTCTTTTGTACTTCATTTTTAAGTTTCCATCAAATAATTTCCTTTTCATTAAATAAATTATTAAATAATTTTAAGAACTGTGCAATTTCTCAGAACAAATCCTTCATTTATAGGTAAAAACTTTTTACCTATAAATGAAGGATTTGTTCTGAGAAATTGCACAGTTCTTAAAATTATTTAATAATTTATTTAATGAAAAGGAAATTATTTGATGGAAACTTAAAAATGAAGTACAAAAGACTTTTTTAAAAATATAAAAACTTTTTACCTATAAATGAAGGATTTGTTCTGAGAAATTGCACAGTTCTTAAAAAAAACTATATTTTTAGCGGGGACGTAAGCCATCAAATAATGTGGTCCAAACTTCTATCAAATTTTCATGTTTCCATATAATAATATTCGTGACGGGAAATTAACTGTCATTAAAAGCTCAAATTTCGCTGTTCCTTAGAGTGTTATAAATTTTGGATAAAGGCAAGAAATACCAACAAAAACTTTGCCTTCCTTAAAAAAAAATTGTGAATTCATAAGAAGGCGAAGGAAGCACACGACGTATCCTAGTGAAGATGATAAGATTTTTTTTTTGCTCAATAGAGAGCCAGGTCGTCCCGATAGTTTAGCTGGCGTGGTGATGGGAATGCGACCACCAATTGGAATCTTTAGAAGGTAATACCGAAATTAAAACTAGTAGTTTTATCGAGCCATACTAACAGAAAATATACTACAAAAAACTAAAGTCACGGCTTAAGGCTGTTTCCATATGGGAACTTTGACGTCAACTCAAACATGTGTTAACTTTTTTCTATGGATTTATTATTTGTTAAGTGAGTGATTAAAACGAAATAAAATAAATTTTGAAGGTATCGGCTTCCCAAAAAAACATAGTGTGCACTATGTTTATACTCGAATAATGCCCTATATGGTTTTATTAAGGCTATAAAATGATGAAAGCATGGAATTAATGCTGGGACTGGTACAGGTAATGTTGGGAAGTGCACCTCAGGCTACAAAAGTCTTTCAGCAGCAAAAATGTTAATATGAGGAAGATGCAGAACCTTGTGAAATAAAATTGGCGCCACTAATGGGTTCTTTTATCATTATTAAGAAAATTATTTCACAAAAGAAATCAGTATCATACAGTGGAGTAGTGCTGAACTTCCCAATGGTTCCGGCTGAAAAAATGAACTATGTAACTTCTAGTTGACTGAATTTATCCAAAGGTTTCTTGTTCTTTTTAAATATGCATAATTAGACACTGGAAACCTGAAAACAATCTTGGAAAAACTCAAAATTTTGAAATCATCGCAATACTTACCTTACATAGTGCAGTAAGAGGAAGTATAAGAGAGAACTCTCTTTAAGCGTATTTTCTAGAGATAGCAGCCACTAGAAACTGGCCGAAACGACTTGGACCAACCTTTTTTTGTAAAGTAAGGATCTCACTAGCTCTTCGCATGTTGACTCTACTGTTAGTTCAGGTACCGTAGGCACTCTGACTAATTTGGTATCGTAGGAGTCCACTATAATAGGTATTGTTTTGTATATGAACATTTAAAAGGATGAATAACATTTTTTTTGGTTGGTGGCTTATGACTTCATTCACCGTAAAGAAATTATTATTTCTACTTTCCACTGCCAGTTACATACTTGACTCAATTTTCGCCTCATACACTTGGCAGCGCGATAATCAAAAGCTCTGTCCTAGCAGCTTCGAGAAGAAATTGTTATTACTGTCGAATTGTTCTCTGGTTATCTACACACAGCTCTTATAGTTCTCTTATTTTTAACCTGCATTTCTCTCCAGTAATGTGAAACTTCCAGTGATCAAGTGACAATCTCACACTTTTTGGAGAATTTTAGTGTAACCACCACTCACAAGAGGTGGTTCTACACTCACAAGTTGTTATAGGAAAATTGTAATTTTCAATTAAAATGGTAAGAGGTCTTTACCTCTTAACTATTACTAGTAACAATGCCTTTCACTATTCAAGCACAACTAGACCCAGATAGCTTCTTTATGGTTAATATATAATCTTTAAAAAAAATGTAATAATTTTAGAAAAATTCACTAAATTATCTTTGTATCTCAGAAATTCAAATGAGACGTGATTGCAGATTTTACTCAAACAAAAATTGATAAATAATCCAATATGCCAACAAATTTTTCGAAAAATAAGGTAACACACATCACTTCTGTGTTTGTACAATTTATAAATATGTGCAAAACAAGAATAGGTGAGAGAAGTAAATTTAAATTTAATAAACTTTTTGAGAAAGTCCTAGTTATTTACAGAAATCAGGTGATTTTTTAAATTATGTATTTATTACTTTAAAAAAAAAAATCGAACTGTATGTAATGAGTCGAAAAGGCCCCGTCAAATAAAGGCGTACACATATAAATTTACCTCCCCCCCGTACTAATTTTGTAGTCTGTACAATCCAAGTTTAATTATGATAGAGAATTTATTTAAATTAGAAACATGTATGCTGAAACCAATTACTTCTACATTTAAAAAGCTACCCATTAAAGGAGTAATCCAAATTAAAGAGTAAGCATTTAGAAATTGGTAACATTGGAGAAGTGATAAATTTTTGAGTGGGCAAGTGAGTAGTAATAGTAATGCAACAAAATGGCCCAATTGTATGTTGTAAATCCAGATTGGGGTGACAGATCTCGAATTTTGTTCGGATTGGGTCTATTGCTGAGTCAAGGAAAGTTAGGTATGTAATATTATTAATATCTTAAAAATTAATTTGACATCTTTTTAATCTTATTACTGGAGTGATTTGCAGTTTAATGTGAAATCTTGCTTTTTTCTTCAATGTTATTGTCCTTTTATTGTTTAGTAGATTCCTCTTTCACTTCAAAGTTAAATGGAATAAGCTTTCTGAGTAAAATGATTATATATATAAATTTTTCTCTATGGTTAGTAAATATTTGATGCTCAAATGAAGTGAAAAGAACGTTGAAATTTCTTAAAATGTTTTAAGTAAAAAAAAAACTTTAACTTCTTTTAAAAATCTCCCAGTTTATAGTATGGTGGTTATTTTATTACGCTAGTGATTAACTAACATACGTTTAAATTTGCTTTTATTACGGTTTTTAGCTGTAAATTGCTAAAAATACTACAAACAACTTATTTATATTATGCCTTAAAATATTATCCGTTAAATGTTGGTTATGTTCAAAGATAAAAGAGCATAATTCAATAAATATGAATAGATAATATTAAGTTCGTTAATAGATATATGTAATTAATTATTTAAAAATTTTCTATTTCTTAAAACAGAAGATTTTATTTTCCTTTAATAGCCTTGTTGTTCATTAGATTATTCATGATCACTCCTGTTGATTTAATTTTGGTTACCAATTACATTTAATTTTACGAATTTTCTAACTTTGCCCTGTCTGTGACCATCTTTATCTCCTCGAGTTTCAAGACGTGTCAGTTGGAAATTATTAATCACACTTGTTTGGAAATGCTTCCATTATTTTTACTGCTTAAAATCTTTATTGCCAAGCTAGTTTTACATAAAATTGGAGTTGACATAACATTTTAGATTAGACACTGATAGCCTGCCTAGTAGATTTTTGTCCTAAACTGTGGTGTTGTTTTACTTTGGATATCCATAAGTGAACTTTGGGTGGCCTAGCATCCGTCCCTCATTCTAGAAGAATAATCAAATTTCTTTTCTGAGAGTATGTGTCGAATAATAATTACCTCATGAAATACATTTTGAATGTTTTAATGGCGTTTAATCATGCAGAATTTCTTAATTTTTAGAGGAAATACGAAATTGAGTATGTAGAGTAATTTATTTAGTTTTCACAATAAAAATTATGTGTATTCATGTTAAAATTTATTCTCTATGTAGTGAAACTATGAACAAAATTGAAACAACTGTGATCGCGTGTACATTATTTCCTTACTTCTATTTATTGTTTGTAATTCATTTGCAGGACTCTTTGACTACGGATTCCAGAGTTGGTTATAGACTTCCTTATTAGAAACGCGTTATGCTTAAGTTAATTTGAAACTTCTGACACAAAGAAAATTAATAGAAAACAGACATCCTTTGCCCGTAATTGCACTTGCGACGCACTGATATGGTCCCTACTGAAAATTTGGTGAAGCATTTCATATATGACAGGTGTTAAATGTAATATACTGAAAGTGCAATTTAGAGGAGGAGATTTTTTTTGTCTTTCTTTTCCGTAAGAACTTCTCCCAAAGTGTAGCGAATAAGTGTTTCAGTTAAGAGTGATAAATAGGGAACGGATTAGGAAGGGAATCCAGCTGCTGGCCTATAGATTTTCTACGGGAGGCTGCCAATTACTGACTGATATTGAGGCCCCTTAAAAAAAAATAGTGACGATATATATATATATATATGTTTGTATTAAGATATTATAATGCCACTCTGTACACTTGCTAAGTTTTTAATAGTTATCTAAATGAAGATACCTCTATAGGCTAAAGAAATAATAGAAAAACATATTTATTGGTGTGAGGTGCCTAAAACGTAAATTAAATTTGTAATACAATGTAAAATTTGTAATTTTGTTGATTATAAGACTAGTAGATTTCAGTAATAAGAAAGAGATTCATGCGGCACTGCAACGTAATTGTGCTAATGACCATAGCAATTGATGCGCCCCTCCAAAAATTTATATCTATTTGTTAGGGTGTATATTAATTAAGAAATGAGTTGCCGCCATTAAATTATTACCTAGTTATTGTGAAAAAACATTAACGCCAGATTCTTTCACTTTGTCACAGCAGGGAAAAAAGGTATGTACAACATCATCAGTGTTAGCCCAACATTCAAAGAATCCAGTTTTAATAGGCTCTAAAGTGGTTGTGTGTATATACATACTATATACGATGTAGATCTACCACTTTTATTTGGAACACTTTTCACATGTGACTTAGTTTAGCGGCGGAGCTAAGAAGGAGAGCAATTATGCTCTTTAAAGGTTATCAAAGAATTTAATTGTAATTATACTTTCCTAGTAAAGTACTTAGTTCCTAGTCCCAAGTTAAAACGGTACTTTAGACATGTCAGTAAACATTGCTTGTTAATTTTATAATCATTTATTGGTTACAATTTTTATCAATTTTCGAATTAGAACATTTTTTTGTTTGTTTAGTGTAAAAAGTAAGATTTCTTGATGACGGTTGATCAATAATGTTTTTAACTGTTTTCGATAAAAACAACAACTTACAAAAAAAAAAACAAGTTTCTGTAAATACAGATTATGCAACTAATTATCCTTACCGGTGTTATAACCGTACGATGTCAGATTTTAATGGTTCATCAAAAGTGCTTTTTTCAAGTTCTTACTGATTGATATTAACAATTATTATTAACTCCAAATAGGAGTTAATAAACAGTTTATTTAGAAATTTTAATTTGATATAATCATGGATTAGTATATTTTGATGAGAAGCTGCAAAATCGGTTAAGCCCTGGTTGACTAATTTTGGCCGCAACTTAATTTAGCGTCTCCTGGTTTCACTTAAGCAAAATATCAAATTGGAAGTATTTTCAAATTTTCTTATTTTAGTTGCAGTTTATTTATTCGTTCATTTAGAAATAACCACTTTATTCGTACTCTGAGGGCTTCAAAACTTGTTTTCCGGTGAAAATCGAAAAGCTGGACGTTTGGAGCACTGCATTTTTTTCCTGGTCGAAGAAACTAATGAAGCTGTTTACGGATTGCACATGCTGGCAACTACTTTACAGACAGCAATCTTTTTTCATTAAAACTGTCCGGTAGGACTGTTGTATAAGGGTTGATCGTCAAAAACTGCACGAAAAAGCGTAACGTTGAAAAACACCCAACTTTGACAATTTTTTTCTCTTTTTCTATAAAAGATAAAATTCCCAAATTTTCTTTATAATGTAGGGCAAATCCTCCTTTATGACTGTAATTTTTTTTTCAACCACCCAGATCTAATAGATTTCGAGATAAAAGTTGCCGAAAATGAGCAAAAACGGCATTTTCAGAAATTGTTGTTGTTTCTTGTTCTTCTTGTTGTTGTTACCTTTTTTGTAAACTGCGTAGCGCCTAAACGCGTGAACCGATTTTCATGAATGAGGTATCATTCGATTCGGAATTTTATGTAGATGTGCCTTTTGGGGGTCTCGATGCTGTACATCGAATGGGAAAGGAGTTAGCCCCCTTTATGTAAGGCCCCCTCTAAAATTATTATTACTAATTACTCTGTAAATCTGGGCCCGATTTTGATAAAATTTGGTAGGATGATAGGGTTAGGGCTCCCCTATGTAACATTAAAGCGACGATCTGCTCTTACACTAGTTAAGGGGAAGTGCAGCAATCGTTTCAAATTATTGACAAGTGAACCGATTTTCATGAATGAAGTGTCATTCGAATCGAAATTTTGAACAGATTTACACTTTAAAAGTCTCGACGCTATGCTTCATATGGAGGGGAGTTTGCCCCACCCAAGTAAGGCCCTTTCTAAAACTATTATTACCAATATTTCTATAACGCTTAGTCCGATTTTGATAAAATTGAGCACGAAGAAGTGATTAAAGCTCCTCTACGTGGCTGTGAAGTGCTATCATGCTCTTGCACCTACTAAGAGGAAGTACTGCAATCGTTAAAATTATCAATGGGTGAACCTATTTACATTAATGAATTGTCGTTCGATTCAAAATCTTTGCCTCTTTGTCTCTTAGGGAGAAGTACTGTAATCGCAGTTTATTTTTCTTACTTCTCTTAAAAAGAAGTACTGAAATTGCAGTTTAATTTTACTTTTTACGTACAAATACCTTCCTATTTTATTCAAAACGCTTTCTCAAAAAAATGGTTATTGAGGATGATTTGGGGGAAAGCAACTATAATCATTCTTTAAAAAGATCTCTCCAGTGGTAGTTACGGTTCCGACTTAACACCTTATCAGATTATAATGATAGAATAGCTTATTCCAAATTTTAAAAAATCTGTAAAGTAGATATGTAACTTTGTAAAATAGACAAAAAGGAAAATCTATCCAAAAGGTACAAAAATCTCCTTAACAAAAACTTACAGTTCAAAATGTTAAGTATAAGGGTTGATTAAACGCCAAAAGGTACACAAATCAGCTAGTACCCAACATTTCATTCATGCTTAGTTGATATAATTTAAGTAATTTTGCTGCATTAACTTTTCCTTCACATTTTTTAGAATTTATTAGATGTCACAGACCCTTATGCTGGCCAGTTCATTCATAATATTTTTTGTTATAATTATGATATCTTCGTTATTAAATAGGTACTTTAGTTTAACTCTATTCCAAATTATTCTTCGGATTTATCTTTAATATGCCATTTATTCAGAGTAGTCACATACACATGCATGTTAAACTTGAAAAAGACAAAATTAGAGTCGGCTACTGTTTAAATTTGAATCACGGATTTAAAAGAATATTTCAGTCTTAAATTCGTCTTACCGAAATATTCGTGAGCACAAATAACACACAGTTAATAACAAGTAGATAATTCAACAACAATTATTCATTTCTCAATTGTAATTTAATTTAGTCCCCCTAATTTTACTTATAGTAAAATACTGGAATAATTAGCTGTCTTAAAAGTATGCATATCTTATTTATTTTATATTACATATATACAACATTGTGAGAAGAACAGCTACATTGAGAGTGTAATTGAAGAAAACTATATTATTTGCGATAAAGCCAGATTATTACCTATTATTATAAACGTTTGACTACTACATAAAATAACAATTAATTTAATCGAAGAACGAACTTAAACGGACGATTTTTATTAAAAATAAAATAAATAAATTAAATAAACAAAATCATTGATGAATGTTGATGTAAGCATTTTTTAAAAAAAGTTTTTGAATTTTTTAGCCTCATAATTTTTTTTATTTTTATAACGTTTTCTTTTTAACCTGTAATTAATAGTTTGATTATTATAGATAAGTAGATATTACAATGAATCTACAGTGCTACTTGGACAAATATTTTGTAGATGAAAATGGCCAGCGTAAGGGTCTGTGACATCTAATAAATTCTAAAAAATGTGAAGGAAAAGTTAATGCAGCAAAATTACTTAAATTATATCAACTAAGCATGAATGAAATGTTGGGTACTAGCTGATTTGTGTACCTTTTGGCGTTTAATCAACCCTTATACTTAACATTTTAAACTGTAAGTTTTTGTTAAGGAGATTAGTTTATTGTAATTGCATAGCCGTTGAGAAAGTACTTTTCAGAATTGACGTTTGTTTATGCCCAGCCTCACTTGTTGCTCTTTAAGTCGGATAGTACTACCTACTAAAGTATAATAAAAAATAAATAAATACATAAAGGAGTTATTCCGTAGGGTTGGGCTGTTCTGCCAAGTGTGAGTGTTGGTGTGCTGAGATCAGAAGTTTGTGTTTAATGTAGCGCCAGACATATGTTTCTAATAATCGTGAGTGGACTGACCACACTCCCCAGACTGCAGCTCGCGGTCCCTATGGGAGGGGGCGCCTGCTAACTTCTCACCATTTCTTAAATTTCAGTACTTTTTCTTCATCTTCTTATTCCCTGTAAAGCCGCTTGTGGGACTAAACCGCAGAAAAACCGACCCATTCGTTTTCGTTGGTTGATATTCGTAAGAAAAAACTGGTTAGCCTATGTTACCTGTGAGGAGGAAAGCGGCTGCACACGTCACTTACTGTTCAGGTCGATCTGAAGTTAGCCCCTCCCCTCTCATATCGTATATGGTATCCTTCTATGATCGCTTGTTTTTCTTGTCTCCTCCGGCCATTATAGCAAACATTTCATTTTCAAATTCCACACCTTGACACAAACACACCGTCGCCGCTATCTGTGTTAATTCACATCTGTTTCTTATTCCAATTCTCCTTCTGCTAACTTTCATGCTTTCTTCTGATACAGATTTGCTTGCAACACTCCTATTCTTACTATGCTTATACACATTGTGAACAATAACAATATACAGTCATTTGAAGAAAACCTAATTCCTCCCTACTCACTGTACAGCTCTAAATTAGATTTTCTGGAAAAATGGTTAAAGTAAATGAGTGACGTAGCATACAGGACGCAGACAAATGGTTCTTTCAGAAAGGTTGATCCCCTTCGTAGCGATTCTGTCTGAATTTCATACTTTTTTTAATCTCATAATTCACATAAGCCATTGCATATGTGGCGAATACTTACCATTTAATACTCCAATATTTACCTAACCAGTAATTAAAAAAATTTACTTTTCTGTCTTACTGTTATACACTCGTATTTCTTCTTTTAACGTATAATTTCTCGTTAATATATTAGGTTTCTTGTTTCGAGAATATTATTTCCTTTGTTATAGCCTGATATATACTGATAGTATTCCAATGCTATCAGTTCGAACTTACTCGGAATCTGAACTTAACCATGATTACTGAAACCATGGTGCCTTTTGAAACCATGCTAGAGATTAATTCTCATCATTAGCTCCGCTTTCTAACTACTCATTAATATATCCCGTGTGTTTTTTCCTGCCCTTCTTTTACTTTACTAATGTTTAAAAAAAAGGAACTATTTGACACTGTATAGCATCAATTTTTTGAACTATTTTTATTCCTTATCTATTAGTTCCTCCTTAAATATCAATTAGCTAATTAAGCCTCATTCTTGATTTCTACTCAACCAGAGGTTAGCCGATGTTCCGCCATTCTTTTTACATGACCGAACTACCTCAGCAGCTTTCCTCAATTAATTGAAATAGCAGTTCGCCTAATGGCATGGCTCTGTCGTAATTTTTGTCTTTTAAATTTAAGATGCGTCATCTTCTGAGGTCATTGGCGCCCGGAGCTTTTTTCCGGCATAGGACAGTCTCCGGACAGGGTTCTCTCGTTACAGAAAACACTATCCTGTATCAAGCTCCTAGGAAGAGAAAATATAAAGATAACAGCTTGAATCGGATCCGGTATCGTCCCATGCTGAGATCAAGTACCCAATCACTTCCCTAAAACTTTATTAAACTATTCTTCGTTAAAAGTGCTTTTTCTTTTGAATTCCTAATTTGAAAAAGCTACTAGAGTTATAAATAACTAATGCATATTGCAACATTATAGTTGTCCTTAGAGGTGGTGATATATCCAATAAATAAAAAAACGCATATCAAAACTGAACAAACCAAAGTATATTTCTTTAAATTAAAGGATGACGCCAGCTGGGTAACAAGTTATATAAACCATAAATAAACTAAAATAATAAAACAGTTAAAGTTTCACTTAAAATACAATATGTAAATAATTAAGTTAATTAAGATTTAAAATTAATGAGCTCAAAAAAAAATTATTTTACCAATTGGTCTTCGGGCCCTGGCGGACGGTAGGTGACTGTCCCCTCCTTACTTTTCTACAACTAACTCCCCTCTTCTTCCCTTTTGGGCGGCGGGTCCCTTAGACTCCCACCACTCAACACACTATGTTACATTATGCCTACCGACGAAAAGACATTTCTTCGTAAGGAGAAATGGATGAAGCTTCCTTAATTTGCGAATCTGCCTGTCTTCCTTCATCTAATAGTAAATCTCCCCAACTTTTTGTTAAAATACTAATATCATAAACATTATCTTCTATTGAATGACCATTACTTGAATATTGAATATTGTTGTCCGCAGTGTCGGTAACGTTTGAACTTCTTTCTCTATAAGAATTCTGTTCACTAATCCTTGAATTCTGCTCTTTGCTATTTTTAAGCCAGTTAGTGTTATAAAAAACTCTTTGATATTTGCCGTTATCCTTTTTAAAAAACTCAGTTTGTTTCTTATTCTTATTTTGTGATTTTCTTTCAAAATTGATATTTCTATAATTATATCCTTTTACGAATTTATTTATTTTTTTTTTTTGCTGAAAACAAAGTTGTTTCTGATTTTCCATCCAAACTTTGTAATTACTATTTGGCCTAAATTTCCTTTTCATTTGTGTCGAATACCTTTTATCGCGATTATTCTTCCGTAAGTGACAATTTTGGTGGTATTCGACAGAATTTACTCGTTTTTTGAACCTTTAGCTCCTTCGGCGTTATCTGATGGTAGCCATTGTGGTTTGTGTCTTGAATACTGTTGATTGCCGTTTTGCTGATATCTTGGATTTGATGTTCGTTCATTAAATGGTTTATACTCTGACCTCCTGCACTCTCGATGTATAGTTTCAAGCGGAAATCCATTCAAAACTTTTAGAAAAATTTCGAAATTCTGTATACCTTGTACAACCACTGCTTGTGTGAAAGTATTTCCAAAATGTTTAGCTATTAATTGTAACATTTTAGTCTCTGAGATTGGAAATTTATCCACATTCTTGCACATTTGATAAACAATCATTGCGTATTCATCTGCTTTACGAGCATCAGAAACATCGAATCTTCCAGTTTGAAGCAATTCGACTGCCTTGCCCTGTTCAACATCGTCCCAAAAATAGTTGATAAATTTTTGCTTTAATTCGTCGAAGGTTTTTATTTTATCGACTACCAACTGAAACCAAGCCATACCTCTTCCGTCTAGATGTTGTTCGAAAATTTCAATCTTAATCTTATCACTTAGTGATTTATATTTTCGCTCAAACTCCTTCAAGAATTCTATCGGGTTTTGTTTCTGTGTATCCACAAACCTAACTCGGCATTTTATGTTACACACGTCCATTGCTCCACCACCTTGCACACTCGGCAGTTCTCGCATTTCTATTCTGTTGATTCTCTGTTCGATGTCTTCTAACTTCCCATCACATTCTTTCGTCCATTCATTTCGGTTATCTTCAATCACGGCAATGTGGTTTTGAATTTTTGTTAAAATGTTGTTGCTTAACTCTTCAGTCTGGTTCTTGATGTAATGTTTCTGTTCTTCTACTGATGTTTTCATATTCATGTATAACATATCGAAACTTTTCTCCCTCTTCTTCCTTTCAACTGCTAACTCTTGTTCTAGATCTTCTACCACTTTTGTCACTTTTATTATCTGATCCGTATTACCCCGCACCATGTCATTATTTTCTGTAAGAGTATCTTTCATACTCAATACCTCATAATTCACCCTTTCAAAATTCTGGTTTAATAAATTCATTTGTTTTGCTTGGTCTGTTGCCATTTGTTTTATCAGAGATTCTAAACTCGAAAACTTTTCCGCTGATTCCATTTCGTTACTTCCATCCCTTTTTTCTCTTTTCTTTGACATTTTTACTATTCGGGCGCCAATCAATTTATTTTATACAAAATCGTTAATTAATAACGCAGAGGGTCTCCTGTTGGTTCGTACAAGCAATTTTCTTGAGTCCCTGGAGCGGGTGCCAAATGCAACATTATAGTTGTCCTTAGAGGTGGTGATATATCCAATAAATAAAAAAACGCATATCAAAACTGAACAAACCAAAGTATATTTCTTTAAATTAAAGGATGACGCCAGCTGGGTAACAAGTTATATAAACCATAAATAAACTAAAATAATAAAACAGTTAAAGTTTCACTTAAAATACAATATGTAAATAATTAAGTTAATTAAGATTTAAAATTAATGAGCTCAAAAAAAAATTATTTTACCAATTGGTCTTCGGGCCCTGGCGGACGGTAGGTGACTGTCCCCTCCTTACTTTTCTACAACTAACTCCCCTCTTCTTCCCTTTTGGGCGGCGGGTCCCTTAGACTCCCACCACTCAACACACTATGTTACAATATATCTATCTCACAGGTCTTTTCATTTTTGTTTATTGTGATGTATTTGAATTTTAGACTTTTTGCCTCTCTCTTTTCACATGTATCATTACTTACTACTACATACTTGTAACACCAAACAGCATAATTTGATTGAAAAGCAACTCCTTACTTCTGAATTATTGTACTTAAAAGCTATAAAATCTAAAATAATATTAATTGAACCTTCTATGGAGTCCGTAAATGTGACAGCTATCTGCATGTGCATGTTTATTGATGAAGTGGATTGTTCATTGATAATTTCATTCACTAACAAGGCTATTGTTGTTGATGTTCTCATTCATTTGGAGTTTAGACTGGCATGCCACAGCCGTTAGTATTTACAGGTGTTCCCCACCTGTTTGTAATCAAATATCTCCAAACTCTCTTAACTTTCTGCCAGTACTGCATTTTTCTGGATACGTTTAGTTATCTAAGAAGAAGGTTGGGCCTCTTACATAGAATGTGACTGTTGTACATCTACTGCATAACTGATATATTTTTTAATCCCCTTAAAACATGTGAACATAATTTTTAACGATAATCTAAGTGATCTCCCCTTAAACAAATAGCAGTGCTTATATATTTTATTAATATCATTGGAGAGGTGTGTACGAAAAGGGTGAAAAACCCTCATAAGCCTACGAGTAGGCTCGTACACTCCTCCTCAAATTGGTTCCTCTTCAAATTTGAAATTCCAGCTGTGCTTTAATGTTACTTAGTGCAGATTTTTTCTTTTTTTTTATTTACTTTTATTAACATGGTCTCAGCCATATTAGAAAGAACATCATTAAATGAGAGATCGCTTGAAATAAAGTTGCACTTGTGTTGATGGATTTGGGCAAAATTTACAATCCATCGGATTAATAATTCCAGAATGGATTACCAAGTGGAGTTTTCTGAGGACTCGCTCAGTCGTGGTTAAAGCGGGCTTGCGATCTAAATTGAAGATCGTCCGCTAGCAACTAGTGAGGCAGATTTTGATGGTGCATGTCCATGTGTTAATTATAGTTCTGGTGAACCGCTACTGCCAGTGTGCCCTAGTGTCAGCGGAAAATCTCGAAAAACAAACGTCGCAGATCTGTGTTATTGTCCCTTTTTTTTACTATCCTCCGATAAATCTAGAGTGATTCTAATAGCAGCTGGCGCTTATTTGTGAAATTAACCCACAGATAAGAACAACTTTAAATGCACCCGTTGGTAAATCTAATTCGTAGGAAGCTGATAAAACTGCTAAATGGTATAATTTCTGCAATTTACTTATCAGGCTAGGAAATTATGGCCAACACTGTATTTGTTTGTTGTAGAAGGGCTCTAACTGAAGATATTCAGAAGATATTTTCTCAATGTTTTGAAATTTTCTCAAATATAATTTTAAAATAATTTCATAAAACTTGGTGTGTAGAAGAAGCAGTAGAAATGGTATTTATGTGGGAAATATTATTTTAGGGAATTTTGAGCGCGATCTGGTGCCGACTACCGTATTGACGCTGCAAAGTGATCCTTTTAGAAATTACTCACGTGTTTTTACCTGCAAATGTAAGAAACCTGCAGAATTCTGCGAGCCCAATTATCTGTTAGTTAAAGACAACTGAAACTTTCATTAAATTAAGCAAAAGGATCAACTGCAGTTGTAATAATTGCCGTTATTGTAGGTCGTGATGGAGCCTCCGAGTTAAAGAGTTAACTCAGATTACGGGTTCGATACTTAAATGAACAGCTAACAGGAGGCTCATGGAATTGAGCCTGTAGCTTCAGACGACCCCAACCTTCGCCTCTTATGTTTACTCCTGACTGCAGCCTAGAAGCGGAAAATTTATTTGCTAAATAAGCCGTTGAACTGCTGTTGTGTTTAGCGCTCTTGTTTTCACTCTAAACTTTATGCCCATGTGAAGCTTGTTTGTTAAGTTTTAGCAGCCGAAGATTGGAAACAGGCAGTAGTTATGGGAGTCAGGTCAGGCAACGTGGGAACTGCCGCCATGTTTTAAGAATGTGACGCTGTAGTTTAGTATTGTTGTGGGATATTTCAGTAGGAGTCTGTGTGCGCCTCCTTTCTTCACTGCAACCTTCATTTTCTTTTGTCCCGAGTTCTCCACTTTAGACGGGAAATTCTAGGCAGGAAGGGGGCCAACAACCTTTGGCTTGGCCTTCCGCTCACTCAGCCTGGTGTGGTACATTATTGTCTTGCTTGTACGCTGGTATGTTTCTTGAAGAGTTCTCTTATCATAAAATTATCATTATTTTAAGTTTCGTTAACATCTGACCTTATAGATACCCGAAGTCATCATATTGCATTGCCAGCTTGAGAAAAGAAAATTTTCTGAGTTTTTCGGGAAATATCCGCTTTGAGGCCCCCTGAGATCGAAAAAGAGATTTAATTTTTTGTGGCTGAGTGTTGTATGTTTACATCCACTGCTAAGTTCTTTAATGTATCAGGTTGCCACTATTCCACAGTGCTGACAACTGCACGCTCTATAAACCCTTTTTTATACGACTGGTCTTAATAATAGAGGGGATAGGGTTAGTTGGGATAGGTTAGGCCCATGATGGATGATCAAGATGTTAATGGTCTAGCGGAAGAGAGAGGCTTTTTCACTTGGGTGGAATAGTGAGGCGAATAAACCGAGTTACTCTGGTTTAAGAAACTCATTGCTGGGGGGGGGAAGGGGTAGAATTACAATTCCGCGCAGTCTGCTAACCGCTCCTGCAGAAATGTGGTTTGAATCTTTTCAAACAGAAAACTTCTATATTAAGCTCATTTGGCTCAATCTTAAAACGATTTGACCATTTCATTTAGGAAGTGTTTATTACACCTTCTACACACCTTTAATCCCTATTATCCTGCTTTTACTTTCTATTTACTCTACTCAATTTTTTAGCCAGTTGCAGATATTAAGTGGGTCTATTTTCAATAAGTTGGTTCCGATTAAATTTATTACCTATAGTCTCTGAAAGATATTATATTCCCCACGGATTTCAAAACATATCCACTTTGATTCTTTTCTTTACTAGTATTCTTGTTATGCGCTCTAGATGTACCTTTGTTTTTATTAAATTTAATTCTGTTTCTAATCGCAACTTTAATGATTTCCTTTCAATTCTACCTCTTTCTCTAACTTGGCGGAAACGTCGCCAATATTTCGTCCTCTACTACACTTCATCTGCATCCTTCTCGAATTTTATATTCAAACATAGATTTTATAAAACAAGCCAGAATGCTGGTTGTTAGCATGACTCTTGCGGTCACCATTTAGACATTTACTGAGATGCACGACTTGTGTTTGTTTACAAGTTAGCCAGTTTTTTAGAGAAAATGGCTTCTAACAGATTGTACATATTGCTTGGTACCTTAAATTCCCTTAACTTCTGACTATGTTTAGAATTATATTCGGGCGTTAGGAGATGTCAGCTTGTATAATATCTAAAGAGTTATATTCTTGCGTTCTTGCGGAGAAATATTTTTCTAACTTATGTATATCTTGTAACAATATCATATATGTGTATACTTTACATTTCTAAATTAAATATCTATAGAATTTTGCAATTAAAATAATAATAATAAGTACTAGATATGTTGATTTTGGTTTTCGAAGTATCAAATATTTGTGTTGGTTTGTGTAGTGCGGTGGAGCGGTCAGCTCTGGTTATAACCTCCTTATCTGTGCGACGGCTTTGCTAGCTGCAGAAACTAGTTGGGCGGAAGTGAGTGAAGGACCGCACCTTCTTCCAGTACACCTACGGGGGGGCATCCCCTCCCCTGGTTCGCAACACCACTAATTACCATAATCATATAACGGTAGATTAATTGCTAAAACACTTGCGCCTTTATTTACCGGTTTGCTCTTTTTTTTACCAAAATACAGGAAATTTGGTAGCATACGTACATGTCGTCACATACTCGCATGAACGCTTGACGTTATCCCTGAAGGTTGCCAGTACTGCTTTTACATCCGCCCTCATCACGGTTGGAGTAGATTGCTAGTTTTCAGATTTATTCAAATTTTCGTTTTTTCCCCCCTATTGTGGATTCTGAGACAGAAATGGGTTTTTAAACACTTGTTTTCAAACGGAAATTAGTGGAAAGGTCAAACCTTAAATCTGTTTTTTAAACTCCCACGGGACCTAAAAACAGCCGCTTGACGGTGAAAATCCTGCAAACGGAAGTAGCACTTGGCAGTTAGGTTTTCCCACTTTTAGAAATATTATCGCACCAGCCATTTTCCTAAACTTGTAATGCTTTTGCACTCATTTAGATCTCCTTTTATTTTGAAACTTTCTCGGATAATTCGATTATAAGTTCTGGGATGGGATTGGTGTTGTGATGTCATTTCCGACCCTATTGCTTATAAACTTAGGTATCGGTTGGTTAATTAGTGTTATATTTTTGTGCTAAAATTTCTTTGAGGAAAATGCTTTAACCTCAAATAGCGTTTCACTAAGAAATAGATGATTATTGAATTATCAGGTTATTGAGTTGTTCTGAAAACTAGCTCCTCCAATTTACTCTAAACTTGGTACAATCATTATCTATAACCCATTTGTAAAGTTTTTCTAGTTTTAGGATTTCTGTAAGTGCTAGCTTCACTTTACTGTGTCACGCCAACACTGCGTTATATCGGCATGAATTGAATGTTTAGGAAGTTTGAAGAATTGTATGTTGGAATTGTAATGTGAGAAATTGTGTACATTTTTCTGTTTACTGACATATTCGTGAGTGTAGGAAATGTCAGGGCTACCGAAGCAATAGAGGACGGCCAAGTAGTGATGGAGATGGGTCTGAGCCACAACACTCGCTGATTGGTCCATCCTGTCTCTAAATCCGTCATCCAGCTCCCAGCTCCAATTTGGATAATATGATTGTGATCAGCTGCATCCTCTGTTCCAACTATTAACTAATGTTCTTTTACCACCACAGTACTGAGGTCCTGATTCATATCCCCAGGACACCCTTCATTCTCTCTGCTGTACATTCCAATTTGTTTTAACTCGCAAGTCTAGCTGTAATGTGCCTTAAGCTTATAAATCCATGCTATTGAAGTTACAATGATTATTATGTCGCCAGATAGTTCCTTTTGAAGATGTCTATTTTAATTTATTCTACTAGTTGATGAAAGCTTGCGCGAAAGGTGATGAAACCCCTTGCCTCGTACTTGTGTCGTATAACTATTGTCTTTCTTTAACTTCGCTTATTAGTGTAGTTTGTTGTACGAGTCCTGCCTACCACAAATATTTCAATATTAAAATAGGCAGTAGTTTGTTAGGTGTAGAGTTTGTCTGTCTGTCGGCAAATCATGAAAAAGAAAAATCTAGAGTTGAAAGTTGAGTTTATAGAACCAAGACTCTCATAGTTGAAAAAGAAAATAATATGATAGCTATAAATAAATAGTTCTTCCTTCTAAATAGTTACAAGGAGGAGCATTGAATGTCTGGAATTCAATCAGAAATGTGATAATTGTCCATCCGCTAAAATGACTCATGCTATTTAAAGTGTTCAAGTTTCGAGGCTCCCACACTTCCTGACTGAACATCTGTTCCAGTTTTCACTCAATTTGCCGCCATTATTGTAGAAGGATAATAACGCCATGTTTTAAACTCTTCTCAATTTTCCTTTTAAATCATTATCCTTGTACAGTTGAAGAAAACAATTAGCTAGAAACCTGTTTCCAATTCTGCTAGTACACCTTTCACAAAGAACAGAGGTCTAACCTTGCAAGGTCGCCAACTAATTAATAAATTCTTGTTAATTATCTAGAATGTGATAGCAGTATTACTTGTGTTTTCTCTAGAGAAGATAGATAACACGTTCATGCAAGAATTGAAAAGCTCAGAAACTTGAAGGAGGAAGCGAAGATTTGTGTGGTATATTGCAGTCAGTTTAAGGAGTGGGTCTAGCTAGCTGGTGTGCGAGTGTAAGGAGTTGAAGGAGGATGTGTCCAGGTATATAATAGTGGCCGCCTTGCTGAACCGCCGTCTGATTCTGCAGCAATAATCTGCTCTATGAACATATGACCTGCTTAATTTATTATCTTGCCACCACCGTGCGTTGAGATAAATGCCGACACTTGCACGCACTCTACCTTCTTGATCTGTTGGCTGTAGTTCCTCCAAGGCTATTGGTTCTCCCAAACTCTTGTCTTCTTCCTCTTAGGCCAGCTTTCTGGCGCCTTCAATCCTAAATGGCACGCTAACCGCTGAGCTAATCCCCCCCTCCCTCTAAAACTATTTATAGTAATTCTGCGAATCTTTGACTTATTCTTATTAATTTTGGCAAGATAATGAGGGTTTCCTACTGAAGTGCATCCTGTCTTCTCTCACCCCTAATATGAGGAACTATTGAAATCGTACCTATTCCCACTTTAATTTCTCTATTTTTAAGGGAAATGGCTGCAATCACAGTTTAATTTCTCTTTCTCCTCTTAAGAAGAAATACAGCAATTACATTTTAATAATCACCACTCATTAACTAAAATTCTGAAAGAAAAGGTTGAAACTCCTAATTTTTGAAAATAATAATTTTTTTATTACATTATTTAGTTAGTTAAGCCTGTTCGCCACTCTGAACTGACATTTTACAGAGAGGCTTACTCACACCTCTCTCCCTTATCTTAACTAATAACTAAGTACTGAAATACTAGCGGAAGGCTCTTTGGCAAACTCAAACGAAATATCGCAATATCTATCTACTTCCTGTTACTAGTAAGAGAAAGTAAAAAGGTATTGCGTTGAAATTAGTGGAGGTTTTGGGAGGGCTTGCGCTTAGAAGAGCGCGGTCTAAGTTGGAAAGAGAATGAGGGCGCCATGGAAAGGCCTGACGGTGGAAGTAAGTAAGACAGGATTGCTTGAGACACATATCTGGAGGTGGAGGGTTAGGGGGGAGATAAACGCACTATCTTAATTAGTTTGGCAACGTTTCATTTTCTTGCAGTGACGCCTCTTATCTCAACAAATGGCTGATCCAATATGTAAACCTTACAATGATCGCCTAATGTTTCATTATAAAATTTATTTTACAAATTAAATGGTTTTGGTCGCAGCAAACGCATGGTTGGATTTGCAGGTTCAACTCGCCTCTGTTTCGCGCAGGCTATTGGTGTTTAGTTAAAGAGTTGACGGTCTGAATTTGATATTATGTGAATTGTTTTGAAATGATCCAGCAAGGACGGTACACACTGGATACTTTCTCAGTTGTCTACCAATAGCTTAATACCTTTTTTTTGTACTGCTGTAGAATGGTATACCTGTACCTACTCTCCGACCAGAAATCCTAGCCGAGCCACTCAAACTCCCTAAACTGTCATTCTATCTATACTTTCTAACTCCTTGGTTATTGGCTTCCCCGCCATTTTTATATTTCTCTTCTTTTGCATCTGTTATTTCGCTAACCAAAAGGAGTAACAATCCTCATTGTTGAGCAAATTCTCTGGCAGCTTACTTCAAAAAAAGTAATGTAGACCTATTCATTCAGGCGGGCTTTACGTCCAGCTACCAATTAGGTGTCGTGGATAGAGGCGACTAGCAAACATACTTCCCTACAAAGTTCTCATATTAAATAAAATCCAAGATCTAGACCGGGAATCGAACCCAGTACCACAATACTTATTGGCTTTGGAGGTGCATAATTTATTCAAAATAATGAGGCAACCATATTGGAAATTTGGAGATTTTCTTTTTCAATACCTTAAACCATTCGCAACTTTAGTGTGGCTAAGACCCAGTTTTTCTGCGAGTTTCACATTGCATTTTAGGCGAAAATATTTGTTTGAAGTACCTAAATGCGAAATATATTTTGAGTTCTTTTGCATAAAGTGTTTCAAATGAATTAAAAGTCTCAGAAAGTGTAAACTTTTTGGTACCAGTTTCATTTCTAATTAGCCTAATATAGTCTAATTTACGATTTTTCCAACACTCTTTTACCGGAAATGAGTTCAATGATTTTTCACGATATATTCGAAGATAATTTTCATTTTCTTTTAAATTTGCCTACTATTTTCTCATTTAAATGCTGATCACTTATATTTGAAGCATTTTCCGGGCCTAGTAATTATTGCCATAAACATGTGCTTGTGAAGTAATGTTTTCCAATCTTAAAGTCCCAAACAAAAAGCCTTGTGAGTGGAGTGGTGGCTGAGCAGGTAGTGAGGACTGCGTGGAGGGGATAGCCGAGGTTAGTGCCGCCGAACAGTCTTATTTTATTGTGCAGCCGTGCGCGCTAGTCTGTCCGTTAACCGTGTTGGCACCTACAAATACAATTAAGGTAAGTTTATTCGGATATAATCTCTGCCTCCCACTTGGTTGCCATGCCAACTACCACCACCTGTTGAATCTCCATCTCATGAAGCTCACACATTTTACCTGTGTTAAGCCAGCGCACTTTACAGCTCATAACTTGCTTTGCTCTTACTTTTATTTTAAACATTTTTTGGAAAAAATAATTTTGTTAGATAGGGGTGGCCAACACAAGTATTCTCCAGAGATAGGGATGTGAACTTATAGTGCTACTTAAGGGCGATGTTGGTTTATAACTAATGCAGTTGAAAGAAATCGCGAATTTCCGAAAAGTTACTATATTGCTTTCTCCCTTAGTATATAAGGAAGCATAACTCAATGTCAAGTTAGATAATTTTGAATCAGTAGCAAAATGGAGGCGCCGGTGTAAGAAACTTTTGGAGAAACTCTGTTTACTGGAAGTATTTTCGTAAAAGATGGACGACACGACTTGAGCTTGTTGCCCTTTTCTTTAATATCGTTATAGTTAAATACGTCGCTTCATACGAAGCCATATAATTATCAAAACAAAAGACATTTTTGACTGATTACTCGCTGCTTCTCCTCTAGGAAATTCTAGTGGGCTCGGAGGCGAATGGACCACCCATTCTCAATGAACTAGCTGGTTTTAAATAAATTTCAGTTTTTCAGGTTTCAAGCAGTTAATGGTCCAAGTATTGATGTGTAAATTTTGGACAAGTGATGTTCATGTGGTGAAGCGTTACGAGCCACGGTCTCAGTAATTTACCAATTCTATTTCTCTGGTGGTAGTTTTCAAAATTAAATTTTGGAATTTATAATTAGACTAGAAAACTATTTGCTTAAAATATTACATTTGTTCATCTATCGCGGTAATAAAATGAGTTTTAGAAACATTAAAATATTGCCTTGATTCCTACACGATGTTTTAAGTTTAAATAAAATCTTTTCTTCACCTTAGGAAATTAAAAAAACTTTAAAAGCCCCTTCTTTACATTCGAGCAACTGGTAGACTGATGTTCTTCTAACTCAGAATTTTGGTCAGACTTTTCAATGTCTTAAACATGTGAAAGCAGAACCATACAATATATTGAAACGAAAAACGCATCTTCAACCTCAAATAGATGTTGTCTGGAACATGTAGATCCTAAAAAGGAAAACTCAATTCAGTTAGGAAGCACTTCTTAGACGACTGTGATTTAGTCCATTTAGCGCCCAGCTGTCGCAGACATACTGAATTCTCGCAGAAAATAAATTATAAATAAATTAATATCTCACTTACAGTACATTAAACAATATACTGGGAGTGGTACCAACTATAAAACTTAGATATAAACATTCTTCCTCGCCTCACACCGATCGGCAAGTGCGCTACTTGTTAACATTCTGCCTGACTTGAAACCGAACCTTTGCACTGAAATGGTAAACTTGAGAAATGGCTGTACCGTCTCTCCTCAAGGTGCTCTTATATGAATTTTTCAGAAAAAATTTGTAATATAAAACTTACAGATCTTTAAGTGCTGTTAGTATAAAGCGTTTAAAGAAAATCGTCGGACTGTTTTTTATGAAAATCTAAATTTAAATAATTCATTAATTAAAATGGCGGTTTTAGTTCAAAAACATAATGTCCAGCTGGTCCTAGATAGCAACATGCACCCGATATCAATTTTGAAAGCTGTGATTTATAAAACCGCTTTTTAGTTTCTGGGGACTCACAACGTACCAATTTTGGTAAAAAAAAAAAAAAAAAAAAAAAACTCCAAATGTAACTTCTTCACCGTAGCAATCAATACTTTATATTACGTTGGTTTTAAGGAAAAGTAAATTTAGGTATATTGAGTAATATTCGTCCGTTGAATTTATTCCTGTTTCAATTATGTACTGTTGATTAGATTAAGTTTATTTTGAGAATGCTCCTGTTGGTTTTCTACAATTTCGTGGGGCCAAGTAAAATTGTAGACTAGTCCGTTCTTACGAAAGTTGCAGACCAGCGTAAGAAGAATAACGGGAATTTCCTTGAATAGTAGATAAAATACGAGGGTCGTTTGAAAAGTCCGTGCAAAGTCAGAGAGATAGCACTACTGGCGCGTATCGAGGTTATGTTTAGTTAGTAGCATCTCTTGGAAGAACACACAACAAGTTTCAGCCAGATCGGTCTATTTCTTTGTGTTTGGCATTCGTTTGAATCGAGGAAGTCGAGTGATTTTCAAAAAATGGACGAAAAAGAATTTCGTGTGTTGATTAAACACTACTTTATGAAAGGCAAAACGCCTCAGGAGACTAAAGAGAAGCTTGATAAACATTATGGTGACTCTGCACCTTCGATTAGAACAGTTTAAAGTGGTTTCAAAATTCTCGGAGTGGCCATATGGGCACAAGTGACGCTGAACGTTCTGGACGCCCTGTTGAGGTTACTACTCCAGAAATCATTGATAAAATCCATGATATGGTGATGGATGACAGAAGAGTGAAGGTGCGTGAGATTGCTAGTGCTGTGGGCATCTCGAATGAACGGGTACATAATATTTTGCATCAACATTTGGACATGACAAAGCTATCCGCAAGATGGGTGCCGCGATTGCTCACGCTTGACCATAAACGAAATCGTGTGAAGTGTTGCAAGGACGGTTTGCAGCTGTTCCAGAAGAATCCGCAGGACTTTAAGCGTCGTTTCGTCACTGTGGATGAAACATGGATACATCACTACACTCCTGAGACCAAAGAACAATCTAAACAATGGGTTACCAAGGGGGAATCTGCGCCAAAAAAAGGCGAAGACCGTTCCTTCGGCCGGAAAGATTATGGCGACTGTCTTTTGGGATTCGCAAGGAATAATCCTCATCGTCTATCTGGAAAAGGGTAAAACTATTACGGTGCATATTATTCATCGTTATTGGACCGTTTGAAAACCGAGCTGCAAGAAAAACGCCCACGATTGGCCCACAAAAAAGCCCTTTTCCATCACGACAACGCACCAGCTCACACCTCAGCAGTTGTGGTCGCAAAATTAATGGAAATAGGGTTCCAACTCGTTTCACATCCCCCCTATTCTCCAGACTTGGCTCCCTCGGACTACTATTTGTTCCCCAATATGAAGAAATGGCTGGCGGGAAAAAGATTTTATTCAAACGAGGAGGTGATTGCAGAAACGAATGGCTATTTTTCAGACTTGGACAAATCCTATTATTCGGAAGGGATCAACAAACTAGAGCAGCGTTGGACGAAGTGTATAAGCCTAAAAGGAGACTATGTTGAAAAATAAAAAAGGTTTGCCCCAAAAAATTAAGTAGTTTTTATTTTTGCACGGACTTTTCAAACGACCCTCGTATGTTATACTTAAATAATAATTTGGTGTTTTTAATATATCTGATTATTAAAGAAAATTGTGTAAACAGGGTCAATTAAAGTACAGAAATCTGCCTTTTTGTGCAACTGATTGTATATCTGACTGACTTAATTATGTATACCTACTTAGTAGAGTCAAATTCCAAGTTGAAAGAAAATGTTTAAATTGTTAACTTAAAAATACCATAAGATTTGTTTTAAATGAGAACCAAAATGTAATCTGAATGGATTGTGTGAACAGGCGAGGGTATGCTATGTTACTGTGACGGACATTGTCCTGGCGGCCAGCAGAATGGAACGTGTGTGGCTAGGCCAGGCTCGCAATGTTTCGCAGCCGTTGAAGAGGTTTACAATCAAGAGACCAGTACCTGGGAATCAGAGAGGTCTTACGGATGTCTACCTCCTGATGAAAGAGGATTCATGCAGGTAATGCTTTGCTTCCTCAACCAGTGACTATTTTATTAATTATTACCTAATTGATATATGTTTTCATGTTCCAGTGCAAAGGGCACTTGGTGCCTCATCATGTTGGACGCTCCATAGAGTGCTGCAACGGCACAGACCTGTGCAACCAGTACCTGACTCCCATGTTTCGGCCGAGACCCACCGCGGCTCCCGCGCCTCCTCTCATCACTCTGCACGACGCCATGCCCTACATCGCTCTGTTGGTCTCCTTTACCGTCTGTATTCTTGTCTTCCTCATAATCATCGCCTGCTTCTATCTCAGGTATACCTCCCACAAATACCTCTCATTTGGCACCACAAGTTCTCTCTAGCCATAGTCCAGCCAGAATTCAGTGACATAAAAGTCTATTTCTACTTTCTCATGTTTCTGCTTCAAATTGCCTTAAACATTGTATTTCACTGTGCTATCTAACGCTAGTTTCATGATGCGGAATCACTTTATTTTTCTTAATCGAAAATTTTGGTTAGCACAAATTTTGTAGAAGCAACGGGCAGAAACAGTCTGCTTGAAGCAATTACGAAAAATTAGAAATTCGTGGCAGTGAAAATAAATAAAACCATGGGTTCTAACTACTAACCCTTCCTCCAATCTGTTCTACAACTAAATTCTAAAAAAGATTTATATGAATGACAGATGTGCTCTATGTAAGGCAATATGAAGTTTGAGAAAATCGTTTAAAACACTTTCACAAGGCGCCACGGTAGCCGAGCTGTTAGAGGCGAGACCAGTATTAGCTCTAAAGCTAATATGTATTGTGGTACTGGGTTCGATTCCCGGTCTTAGACCTTGGATTATATTTAATGGTTAATAAAAGAAATTTAAAGTAAAGTATGTTTGCTAGTCGCCTCCGTCACGACACCTAATTGGTAGTTGGACGTTAAGCCCCGCCTGAAAAAATAGGCGATTACTTTACTTTTTTTATTTTTACACTTTCACAAAATTTCAAAAAAGTACTACTCTTTTCTTTCTCGTTTTTTTCGCCAACTCGTTTGGAGCAAAAACAAACAATTACACCATTCATAAGTGTGAAAGCAAAGCTTTTTGTTTCTAAATGTTGGTAAACAAGTGAACAATGTAGTATGTGTGGACGAGCCATTATGGTATTTAAAAAAACTAACGATACTATTAACACAAGCTGCAGGCCAAAACTCCAGAGGAAAGTCTAATTTGCGATTATCCATAGCTGGAAAACGCTAGTTTTTGAATTCTGTATTTAAGTATACATACTTGTATTAACAAAAACTTACCCGGTTGTTGAATAAAACACATAGAACTTATGCCTATTATTGTTGAAACACTGAAAAATTAAAAAGATTAAAAAAATAGTGTACGATTTTTAAGAAGTTGGTCAGTCCAACTGCCAACAACAGTTATTTAGTCTTATAAATTGTAAGAAGCTCTAAATCGCTAGTACTTCTGAAAATCTAACTTTAGAAGTGCTTCATCAGATAAAATGGTATAATACAAAGATACAAACGTGAATAGAGGTATCTCCACAGAAACTGTTGACCGAAGAAAGTAATATTTTTCTATCTAAATTGTTTACTTTCTTTTGTGATTTTCTGTGTAGATTCGCGTGAGTACTTACCCTCATTCGTTAAGATAAACGCTTTCTCTTGAAAGATTTTTTATAGGTAAAAGATTTCATAGGGGTCTGAGAAAGGCCGAGGTCGTTGAAAGGCTTAATTTAGTGATAATTGATTCGTGGTTGAGTTTGAGAGTAAAATTATCAATTAAATAAATGAATCGCCGTAAAAAAAGTTATGCTGATTGCGAAGATCCAACCCCTCATAAATTCTTGTCTTTTTAATCGCGCTCTCATGAAAAAGAAAGGTATTCAGGTTCTAATCACTGGTGTGGAGTTCTTTTCTGTGGAGGATCCTTTTCTTTTTTATTCTCTAAACTTGCTCGTTTTGAGATCACACGATATTTTATTTTTTGATTACTAGTTATACTTTTCCTCTTTAATCAAGCATTAGAAAAATATCTCTTTCTGCAGTCTTTTCTGAAGATCTCGTTTACTTGGGGTCATTGATTCCGGTTTTCTTAATGATTCTGCCCAGAAACTCTTACTAACTCCTCTTTCAGAGTCCTACCTTTTTGTTCAAAAGAAAATATAGTATCATGAATCACTCTTGAATAATATTTAAATGAAACTTCAAATTTATTTCATTGCCGTCCAGATACAAAAAGAAAGAAGAAAGTGGAAAACTATATTTAGTAGAAGGATCTAAAGATGCTTACTTAACTTCCTCTCACACACTTCAAGACTTAATTGATCAAAGTTCTGGATCTGGGTCAGGTCTTCCTCTATTGGTGAGTGCTGAAATTAGTACTTAATGTCCATCCAATTTACAAATATTTCCGTATATTAATCAAATTTGTCTCCTCCTACATTGTTTGTAGGTTCAACGAACTATTGCGAAGCAGATCCAAATGGTGCATTCTGTCGGGAAAGGTAGATACGGCGAAGTATGGCTTGCAAGATGGCGAGGAGAGAAAGTGGCCGTGAAAGTTTTCTTCACAACTGAAGAGTCTTCTTGGTTCAGAGAAACTGAAATCTACCAGTCAGTGTTGATGAGACATGACAATATATTAGGTTGGCACTTCATATTTATAAATAATTAATTAATTCAACTTCGTTTTCAAAAATGGTTTGAAATTTGTCTTTTAATCGTGATTAATAAGATAATTTTAATGTCTAGGTTTCATAGCGGCAGATATCAAGGGGACCGGTTCATGGACGCAGATGTTGCTAATTACTGATTACCATGAATGCGGTTCTTTGTACGATGTACTGCGGACAACAGTAATCGATCCGCAGTCCTTGCTAGTGTTAGCTAGATCTGCGGCAAGTGGACTGGCACATCTCCACACCGAAATATTTGGCACCAGAGGAAAACCTGCCATTGCACATCGCGACATAAAATCTAGAAATATTCTAGTAAAGCGCAATGGAGAATGTGCTATTGCAGATTTTGGATTGGCAGTTAGATATATAAGGTTTGTACAAAAAGTGGTTTATTAATTTACGTAATTAAATAAGAATTATTTGTGCGTTTTTTCGTTATGATGGTTACATACTTCCAGATAGACAAACAGACTGACACTTTGATCTCAGGAGTTTACAAAAAAATTGTTTTGCGGTCTTATTCATTGTTTTACTTTACTACCTCACACGAGGACCAAGGGAAAGTAAAAGGAAATCATTTTCAGTTAGTCACAAACTGAACGCCTGTTTTGCAAAATCGTGCGCTTCAAGTTATGGATAGCTTTTTGAATATTATTGAGAGGCCTAAGGCACCGTTTCGCTAGAAACATTAAAATTCAACTTTTCTGAGAAAATGACCAAATGACTTTCTCCCTAAGTGTTTGGTCTTTTATTATAGAAAACAGTTTGATCTGTTTCCGAGCAAATCGCAGTTCGATTCAAACTAGTCGCTCTGAATAAATGATAAAAATGAGCCTCTTAATGATTGCTTTACTTTTATCATTTTTCTTGAAAAATTCATTTTACGGTAGTTTTCAAGAAGGGGTTGGGGATGGCTTAGCTATCAGGTACCCTTTTATTGTATTTTAGTTTACATATTAGAACGTTGATTAGAATTAAGCATTTTTTTTTAATCACACTCCTAAACAAGAAAACCCTTATTACCACTGTCACAAAAATTAAGTAATAAAATCTACCTACAGCAAATGATGAACGTAGTACTTCCAGATATGAACGTGTATCATTCACATACCTGACTATTGAAATGTTTTTCGCAGAATCTTCATTCGTGTAAATTAAGTTGATTCCAGAGAAGACCACATTTAAGTTTAAGAAATGATAGCCAAAATTTAGCGAAAATATTTTAGATAATTTTTCATTCGTTGTAACGATTCTATTGTCTTTTGCTTAGCTACAGCACAATCTTGTAAGTTAAGGATATAGAGCGGATTACGGGCGAAGAATTTCATACCTTTTTTATTTGCAGTGACACAAATGAAATAGACATCACTCCAAACACTAGAGTTGGTACGAGAAGATATATGGCACCAGAAGTACTTGATGAATCCTTAGATACTAAATCGTTTGAAGCGTTTAAAATGGCTGATATTTACTCGTTGAGCCTTGTCTTCTGGGAGATGTGCAGGTGAGTTAATATTTCTTAACTTTTTTTTAGACAGAAATTGTTCTCATCATATTTCCTTATTTGATAACTTTTTGATTGTTGAAACAAAAGTAGATTGTCTTGTGTGAGCTCTTCTCCAGAGAAGAGCCGCATGTTTGTCTGCAGGAAAGATGTGAAATAAATTGCATTAATGAGTCTTTCAAGAAGTGCCTAGTTTTAAGTTTTTGAGAAACAGTAGATTTTAATTTATTGCAGGCGGTGTGTGACAACAGGAGTTGGGGATAAATGGGGTCTACATGCAGAGGAGTATGCTCTTCCTTATAGCGACGTAGTGCCTAACGACCCGACCTTTGACGATATGCATGCTGTGGTCTGTGTAAAGCAGATCAGACCTCCAGTACCGCTTCGCTGGCATGATCACCAGGTACTTCTTTTATTTTCCATTTTTTCCTACTTGATCAATGATTCTACCAACTCACAAAACACATACACGCTATATAAATTTATACATTTCGATATATATACCAAAAGAGTTATTTAAGTTTGTGTACGGACCTCCTACCATGTAAATATTAAATATATAACCAAAATTCCTAATTTGAAGAAAATAAGAGTACTTCAATGAGTACTTGATGAAATTTAAGCGATTTTTTGGAAACTTTAAAGGGATCATGAATTGAAAAGAACGTCTTGAAGCATTTTAACCAGTTAAGCGCGGAATTCAATTTTATAAATAAACCCCCCACAGTGTGCGGAATTAAATTCAGACAATGACGTGTATACACGTCGAACGAAGGGCAAAACAACCAAAAGTTTACGTCGTAATAGTCACTGCAAACACTTTTTCTGCAATCTCTGGGACTTGAAATTGTAGAGCATTCTGTGCATTTGGAAATCTTGCACCGCTTCACGTATGCATTGCCTAGTTAAATAGGGACGCAAGACCTTTTACAAGGAAGAAAAGAGCTTCGAATTCTGTGCAAAATGAAATCATGCTCGTACTGAGGTCTCTATCTAAGGTAAAAACGGCATTGCACAAGGGTTGAGAGCTTCTATTTGTGTGCCTAATTCCCAATCTCTAATGCGGAGACCAAATATATACCAACCACTTATCATTTGTCTAGCTCCAACCACCACCCTCCGTATAAAATACTTGGCAGTTCTATTGGTAAGATAGTGAGCATGTATTTGAGATGAATTTATCCTAAAAGAACGAGTAAATTCTTGGAAATTCACTCAGTGGTGCTTCATATACTGTCTGAGCGGAGTCCCATTTTCACATTCAAAATTAATATTCTTACTTCATCAAATTATTTGTTTTTTTTCAGGTGACGAAAACATTGTGCAAGATGATGCAGGAATGTTGGCATGGTAATCCAGCAGTACGACTGACTTGTCTACGGATTAAAAAAACATTATGTAAACTTGATCCAGATCCTAGCATAAAAATAATTTAGGGTACTTATTGCATAAATTGATCTCCATATGGTTCCACATTCTGTTTGCAGTTAATATCTGTATACAGTACGCTCCAGTGATTTTGGTTTCAAATTGGGACTCAGTTAATGTCAGTTTCCCCCCAAACAAATGTTTCAAGTGGCATTTCCGATTTTCTTTAACAGAACAAGAAAAATCCCCAATTATTATTGAATTTTAAATGAGTTTTTATTGTCGAATCGTCTATTTTATTAGTTCTATTTGCAAATTTCTGTGGGCAATAGTCACGATACAAACAGCCGATCTTAATAAAAAGGTAAACTTGATTAGGAACTGTATTATTATTGAGAAGAAAGTATCAGCCGTATGTTTGTTATTGTAGGATTACAATAACAGACTTAACTTTCTTATTTTTCCTATTTAATTCGGCAAACTGGCGCCAATATTCTGAATGGATACATCTACAGTATGCAGTTAATTATGTGCAAATCTATACAACGAGCCGTGCAGGACTCAATGATTGGGGATACAGTATAATTTGGTGGACATATAGTTATATTTGTATATATAGAGTGTAAATGTGTATGTGTGGTGAAACTAAACTAAAAATGTACAAAATGTTTGTATAATATTGAAGAGAGGCACAATCTTGTCCTGTATTATAAATTATTTGATACTTAATATTATTTAAAACAAATTGTAAATATTTATTAATTTAAATTAAGACCGTAATATAAGTAGGAAGACTGAATATAAAAAACTTTTTGTTCGTAATACTCAGCTGAAACAGAACTTTGTTCTTGCCATATCTTTTTTTTTTTTATATTTAAACGTAAACTACTAGTTTTGTTTGTGGCTGCATTGTTGTGTGGGACTATTACCGCTGATTATTCAAAAAAACTAGAAATGGGAAATAATGCATTTATAACAATTGGTTATTCCACATTATTTTCAGACGTTTATGAAAATTAATCTATTATTTTCAAGGTTGTGTATAACTACGAAGGTATCTGAATGAGGGCATGAAGCCCTACCTAAGCGTTGACATCCCGCCCTCCAGCTTGGAAGTACACTTCCAATAAATAGTCTGATGTCCTAGGAGAAGTGACAATGATTAAGAACGTGAATATTTACTATTACTAAAATGGTTTGTTGAGAATTTATCTTATAGAAAGAAGTTATTTCTTTTGTTTGTACCCAAATAAACCATCTTCATTATTTATAATGAAATTATATTTACTCCATGTTATGAGATCCATCAAGCTTAAAAGAAAGCATTTCTGAAATTTCTAGGGGATACTGAAATAACATATGACAAATATATGTAGATTTCTTCAAACAAATCGAAATTTGTACAAAATATTACATCCGAGTACTATTTCCCCCCACCCCGATTGATAGGTTTTATTTAAAGAGGTAATATAAGATTTAGTCATAGAATTGGTTCCGTTTCTCACTTTCTGGCCTACCACATTAAGAGAAACTACTTTTCGTAAAGTCCGGAGGTTTTCCCACCGAATGTTTTTGCCATGCTCTCGTAGGGCCAACAATGATTTAAAACTGCAATGAAAAAAGGTAAAAGAGATCTCCGTTCCTGATTCAATCGACTAGGGACTCGTGTTAACTGTTAACCTCTACACAACCATGGACTCAGTAATACGATTAGGTTAAGTGAGCTTCTGTTACGCCGTGTACATCGTTCTGCATCCATTATATATTGGATATATGTGGTTGTAGTTCGTCTTATAACTATCTACTTTGCTTGCCTTTTTTCAAACAGCATTATTTAATAATAGCAATGAACACAATCGCTTTCCAGTTGGTGCTTCTTGTTGAATTGATTTATGATGAATGAAGAAAAATATAGATACATCTATTTTTAGAAATACGTCGGTTTCACGAGAAAAGCTCCTTTTCAGTGATAGCCATCTGGCATATCAATGTATGGAACATAGTTAAATTAACTTTTTTATACTGTTTTATAAAATTGTTTTTACTTAATACACTTTTACTTAAATTTTTCTAAATTTCTTTTTCTCTAAACGAACTATTGAGAAATTAAGTCATTAATTAAATTTCTCACTAGAGATGATGGAATTAAATCTTGTTGAATAATTTAATTGTAATATCAGTTGTACAATAACCTTAGCTTGGAAATAGTGGTTAAATGAAAAATATTCATTGGAGTTGAGTGAATAATGCCAGTTTCAGCCTTAATTTGGTTTTATTGTGCCAAGCTTGCGACCTAGGGCTAGGTGAACTTCAGTAATTTAATACAAATGTACAATTTTCACTAGATTGATTTTCAGCTATTTAACCATGTCTCAATTCAGTCAAGATTTCGTTAAAGATTCTTTCGTTCATATTTTTCACTTGTTATTAGATTTATAAATGAAAGCGAACGTTTACCCTGGGAGGAGAGTTGATTTAAAAATCTCCGTGAAGTAATTAAATGATTATTATGTGAAGTGTTAAAATAAATATGTTTAAATAACATTTGAAAATACTGCAAAGAACATGGAAAAAGCAATATGTTAGTGAGAGTTATCCAGAAAGTACTTTTCGATACTCAAAACAAAAAATGGCAGGTGGCAGTGGAATGGTGACCGCTTTGCCGCCCATCCACAGCTACTCGTATGTAACTTCTATGTAATTGTGAATTTGGAAAATTAGTTAATTGTGTACAGTAAATGTAAATAGTGTAAAATATAATTTGTAAAATCATTATTCTCAAAATGTAATCTGTGCCAATTGATTGTAGTGTTATTGGAATTATCTGGAAGTAGGGATTTGGATATATTAGTGGTTTTAATAAACACTATCTGTTCAAAAGTCTGTCACAATAGAACTAATTAACTAGGTTTTTATGCATATTATACACTTGAAATTTATTTCACTGCCAAATGAAAATTTAAAATTTAAACTAAAGTAAAAGAAAAATTTAAATAAAAAATGTTTAAATGAATAAAACCACTTAATACTATCAATAATGAACTGATGAACTGATGCCTACTTTAAAATAGTTGACTAATAATATTTATGAAAAGAGTTATTTGTTTTTAAACTTGTCAGTAAATAAATGAACTGGTTTACTTTTAAATCCTTTTATATTGATCTGTTAATAAGTTCTTTTGGCATTCATAGATGCAGTTTTATTAAATAATATGTACTATAAATAGAAACTGTAATAAATTTTTTTTTAAATTTTTTTATTTTTCTCTTAAGTTTCCTCATCAACTATTTTCCAGTTATTTCACTAAAACGAATGAAACTCCTTTCGAATTACAGAATTAATCCAACTAGATTCCAGGATAAAAAAGATACAGACCCTCTGGACAACTGACTGAAACAAATTTAGTTATCTCCTTAACAAAAACTTACGTTTTAAAATGTTAAGTATAAGGGTTGATTAAACGCCAAAAGGTACACAAATCAGCAAGTAACATGTCGTTAATACTTCATTCATATTATTTAAGTAATTTTACTGCATTAAATTTCATTAATATTTTTTTGAATTTATTAGAGGTCACAGACCCTTATGCTGGCCATTTTAATCTACAAAATATTTGTTCAAATAGAACACCATTTCTTAGATTGACTGTAATATTTAATCAACAAACTATTAATCGGTTAAAAAAAAAAACTTTATAAAAAAAAATATGAGGCTAAAAAATTCAAAAACTTTTTTTAAAAATGCACCAACATTCATCAATGATTTTGTTTATTTTATTTATTTATTTTTATTTTTCAATAAAAATCTTCGGTTAAAGTTCTTAATTCGATTAAAGCAATTGTTACTTTATTTAGTAGTCAAGCGTTTTTAATAATAGGTAATAATTAATCTGGTTTTATAGTAAATAATAGTTTTCTTCAATTCTCAATCTAGGTATTCTTACCACAGTGTTATATATTTGGAATATAAGATAAATAAGATAAGCATATTTTTATGACAGCTAATTATTCCCGTATTTTACCTACTATAAGTAAAATTAGAGGGACTACATTAAATTACAATTGAGAAATGAATAATTATTGTTGAATAATTTACTGGATATTACCTATGCGTTATTTGTGCTCACAAATACTTCGGTAAGAAGAATTCTAGACTGAAATATTGTTTTAAATCCGTGATTCAAATTTAAACAGTAGCCGACTCTAACTTTGTCTTTTTTTATTTTAACATGCATGTATATGTGCTATTCAGAATAAAGGGCCTCATAAAGATAAATCAGAAGAATAATTTGGAATAAAGCTATAATAAAGTACCTATTTAGTTACGAAGATATAATATACATTTTATCATAATTATAACAAAAAATAAAATATGAACGAACTAAGGGAAGGGATTAGCTATGCGGTTAGCGTATTGGATTCCCACGTGGAGGTTCCGGGTTCGAATCCAGCTGCAGACCCTTAGATTTTCTCTTCCTAAGAGCTTCTTACAGCTCACTGGCCGGTGATGGACAGTGTTGTCTGTAACGAGAGAACACTGTCCGGAGGCCGGCAGTGTACTGAAAAAAGCTCCGGGCGCCAATAACCTCAGATGTTGACGCGATTTAAATCAATAAAAAAAAAAATTATGAATGACCTGGCCAGCATAAGGGTCTGTGACCTCTAATAAATTCAAAAAAATATTAATGAAATAAAGGGCTGATTAAACGCCAAAAGGTACACAAATCAGCAAGTAACATGTCGTTAATACTTCATTCATATTATTTAAGTAATTTTACTGCATTTTATCATAATTATAACAAAAAATAAAGGGCTCTGGCCAGTGAGCTGTAAGAAGCTCTTAGGAAGAGAAAATCTAAGGGTCTGCAGCTGGATTCGAACCCGGAACCTCCACGTGGGAATCCAATACGCTAACCGCATAGCTAATCCCTTCCCTTAGTTCGTTCATATTTTATTTTTTGTTATAATTATGATAAAATGCAGTAAAATTACTTAAATAATGTGAATGAAGTATTAACGACATGTTACTTGCTGATTTGTGTACCTTTTGGCGTTTAATCAACCCTTATACTTAACATTTTAAACTGTAAGTTTTTGTTAAGGAGATTTTTGTACCTTTTGGATAGATTTTCCTTTTTGTCTGTTTTGCAAAGTTACATATCTGCTTTACAGATTTTATTAAAATTTGGAATAATAAATTCTATCATTATAACCTAAAAAGGTGTTAAGTCGGAACCGTAACTACCACTGGAGAAATCTTTTTAAAGAATGATTATAGTTGCGGTCCCCAAACCATCCTCAATAACAATTTTTTAGAGAAAGCGTTTTGAATAAAATAGGAAGGTATTTGTACGTAAATAGCAAAATTAAACTGCGATTTCAGTACTTCCTTTTAAGAGGAGTAAGAAAAATAAACTGCGATTACAGTACTTCTCCCTAAAAGGCTTTTACTTCTTCGAGGTAAATTTTATCCAAATCGAACTAAGCGTAATAGAAATATTGGTAATAATAGTTTTAGAAAAGGCCTTACTTAGGTGGGGCAAACTCCCCTCCTTATGAGTCATAGCGACGAAATTTTAAAGTGCAAATCTGTACAAAATTTCGATTGGAATGACACTTCATTCATGAAAATCGGTTCACGTTTCGATAATTTGAAACGATTGCTGTACTTCCCCTTAACAAGTGTAAGCGCAGATCATCGCTTTAATGTTACGTAGGGAGCCCTAACCCTATCATCCTACCAAATTTTATCAAAATCAGGCTAAGATTTACAGAGTAATTAGCGATAATAATTTTGGAGGGGGCCTTACATAAAGGGGGATAACTCCTCTCCCATTCGGTGTACAGCATCGAGCCCCCCAAAAGGCACATCTACATAAAATTCCGAATCGTTGGTGCAAAAAAATTGCTGTTATAAAGGAGGATTTGCCCTACATTATAAAGAAAATTTGGGAATTTTATCTTTTATAGAAAAAGAGAAAAAAATTGTCAAAGTTGGGTGTTTTTCAACGTTACGCTTTTTCGTGCAGTTTTTGACGATCAACCCTTATGCAACTGTCCTACCGGACAGTTTTAATATCAGTTAAGCAGTGTACATATTTTTTAACTCACTCCAATTCACATTAGGATTAGTTTACAATTTAAATGGTACTGAGGAGATCTTGTTGGAACATCTATTCAATAGTTATTTTCTCTTAATCATCTCTTATAATTACAAACAGTAACAATGGACACATTGTGAATGGGAGATTGAAGAAGCTGTCCACTGAAGGTACACCTGCTTGAGATACTCGTAATCAGAGTTGGGCAAAAATTTAATCAATTAAAAAACAATTGAATTAAACCGAAATTTAATTTTAATCATGATTAAAATTAAAAAATTTAATCGGCCAAAATTAGTTGATTAAAATTAAATTCACTTTTAATTAAATCGGAATTTAATCAATTAAAATTTTTAATCATAACTAAAAATTAAGATTAAAATTAAAATTAATTGATTGAATTAAATTCCAAATTTAGTTTTAATCACTTTGGAAGATTAAATTTTTTAATTTAATCAAAATTTGAGATTAAATTTTTAAAACCAAACATTGCCAATGGTTAAACCAGAATCCGAACAATGCATCTTTATTCCGCCTAGCTGGTGCCTCTTCTCTATCAATATTATCACTTTTCCCAAACTTGGCACCTTCATTCTACCAGTCTGGTGACTCATCAATGCCATGTTAGTGACTCTCAAGACTTATATAGGACCACCTTACACTCACATTTAACCATGTTTACCACTCACTAGACTTAGATAGGACCACCTTACACTCACATTTCTCCATTTTTACCATTCAGTAGAATTTATATCGCCTACATTTATAGATCTGTGCACAAAATAACTATAGTATATAATTGAGAAAAACAAAGTGTACAAGAGAACAAAATTCAATATCAATACGTGGTACACAGTGGGAGATATGGAACGGCCATAATTTTACAGAATTTCATGACCCAAAAAATTTTCAACCCTTTATATCTTCTACCTTTTTAGATCTGTGCACAAAATAACTATAGTTTATAATTGAGAAAAACAAAGTGTACAAGAGAAAAAAATACCATATCAATACGTGGTACACAGTGGGAGATATAGAACGGCCATAATTTTACAGAATTTCATGACCCAAAAAATTTTCAACCCTTTATATCTTCTACCATTTTAGATCTGTGCACAAAATAACTATAGTTTTTAATTGAGAAAAACAAAGTGTATAAGAGAAAAAAATTCCATACCAATACGTGGTACACAGTGGGAGATAAAGAACGGCCATAATTTTACAGAATTTCATGACCCAAAAAATTTTCAATTCTTTATATCTTCAACCATTTTAGATCTGTGCACAAAATAACTACAGTTTTTAATTGAGAAAAACAAAGTGTATAAGAGAAAAAAATTCCATACCAATACGTGGTTCACAGTGGGAGATATAGAATGGCGGGAATTTTACAGAATTTCATGACCCAAAAATTTTTCAACCCTTTATATCTTCTACCTTTTTAGATCTGTGCACAAAATTACTATAGTTTATAATTGAGAAAAACAAAGTGTACAAGAGAACAAAATTCCATATGAATACGTGGTACACAGTGGGAAATATAGAACGGCCATAATTTTATAGAATTTCATGACCCAAAAAATTTTCAAACCTTTATATCTTCTACCTTTTTCGATCAGTGCACAAAATAACTATAGTTTACAATTGAGAAAAACAAAGTGTACAAGAGAACAAAATTCCATATCAATACGTGGTACACAGTAGGAGATATAGAACGGCCATAATTTTACAGAATTTCATGACCCAAAAAATTTTCAACCCTTTATATCTTCTACCACTTTAGATCTGTGCACAAAATAACTATAGTTTTTAATTGAGAAAAAAAAAGTGTATAAGAGAAAAAAATTCCATACCAATACGTGGTTCACAGTGAGAGATATAGAATGGCCATAATTTTACAGAATTTCATGACCCAAAAATTTTTCAACCCTTTATATCTTCTACCTTTTTAGATCTGTGCACAAAATTACTATAGTTTATAATTGAGAAAAAAAAAGTGTACAAGAGAACAAAATTCCATATCAATACGTGGTACACAGTGGGAAATATAAAACGGCCATAATTTTATAGAATTTCATGACCCAAAAAATTTTCAACCCTTTATATCTTCTACCTCTTTAGATCTGTGCACAAAATTACTATAGTTTATAATTGAGAAAAAAAAAGTGTACAAGAGAACAAAATTCCATATCAATTCGTGGTACACAGTGGGAAATATAGAACGGCCATAATTTTACAGAATTTCATGACCCAAAAAATTTTCAACCCTTTATATCTTCTACCTTTTTAGATCTGTGCACAAAATAACTATAGTTTATAATTGAGAAAAACAAAGTGTACAAGATAAAAAAATTCCATATCAATACGTGGTACACAGTGGGAGATATTGAACGGCCATAATTTTACAGAATTTCATGACCCAAAAAATTTTCAACCCTTTATATCTTCTACCATTTTAGATCTGTGCACAAAATAACTATAGTTTTTAATTGAGAAAAACAAAGTGTATAAGAGAAAAAAATTCCATATCAATACGTGGTACACAGTGGGAGATATAGAATGGCCATAATTTTACAGAATTTCATGACCCAAAAATTTTTCAACCCTTTATATCTTCTACCTTTTTAGATCTGTGCACAAAATTACTATAGTTTATAATTGAGAAAAACAAAGTGTACAAGAGAACGAAATTCCATATCAATACGTGGTACACAGTGGGAAATATAGAACGGCCATAATTTTATAGAATTTCATTACCCAAAAATTTTTCAACCCTTTATATCTTCTACCTTTTTAGATCTGTGCACAAAATTACTATAGTTTATAATTGAGAAAAAAAAAGTGTACAAGAGAACAAAATTCCATATCAATTCGTGGTACACAGTGGTAAATATAGAACGGCCATAATTTTATAGAATTTCATGACCCAAAAAATTTTCAAACCTTTTTATCTTCTACCTTTTTAGATCTGTGCACAAAATAACTATAGTTTATAATTAAGAAAAACAAAGTGTACAAGAGAAGAAAATTCCATACCAATACGTGGTTCCCAGTGGGAGATATAGAACGGCCATAATTTTACAGAATTTCATGACCCAAAAAATTTTCAACCCTTTATATCTTCTACCTTTTTAGATCTGTGCACAAAATAACTATAGTTTATAATTGAGAAAAACAAAGTGTACAAGAAAAAAAAATTCCATATCAATACGTGGTACACAGTGGGAAATATAGAACGGCCATAATTTTATAGAATTTCATTACCCAAAAATTTTTCAACCCTTTATATCTTCTACCTTTTTAGATCTGTGCACAAAATTACTATAGTTTATAATTGAGAAAAAAAAAGTGTACAAGAGAACAAAATTCCATATCAATTCGTGGTACACAGTGGTAAATATAGAACGGCCATAATTTTATAGAATTTCATGACCCAAAAAATTTTCAAACCTTTTTATCTTCTACCTTTTTAGATCTGTGCACAAAATAACTATAGTTTATAATTAAGAAAAACAAAGTGTACAAGAGAAGAAAATTCCATACCAATACGTGGTTCCCAGTGGGAGATATAGAACGGCCATAATTTTACAGAATTTCATGACCCAAAAAATTTTCAACCCTTTATATCTTCTACCTTTTTAGATCTGTGCACAAAATAACTATAGTTTATAATTGAGAAAAACAAAGTGTACAAGAAAAAAAAATTCCATATCAATACGTGGTACACAGTGGGAGATATAGAACGGCCATAATTTTACAGAATTTCATGACCCAAAAATTTTTAAACCCTTTATATCATCTAACTTTTTAGATCTGTGCACAAAATAACTATAGTTTATAATTGAGAAAAACAAAGTGTACAAGAGAAAAAAATTCCATATCAATACGTGGTACACAGTGGGAGATATAGAACGGCCATAATTTTACAGAATTTCATGACCCAAAAAATTTTCAACCCTTTATATCATCTACCATTTTAGATCTGTGCACAAAATTACTATAGTTTATAATTGAGAAAAACAAAGTGTACAAGAGAACCAAATTCCATACCAATACGTGGTTCCCAGTGGGAGATATAGAACGGCAATAATTTTACAGAATTTCATGACCCAAAAAATTTTCAACCCTTTAAATCTTCTACCTTTTTAGATCTGTGCACAAAATAGCTATAGTTTATAATTGAGAAAAACAAAGTGTACAAGAGAAAAAAATTCCATATCAATACGTGGTACACAGTGGGAGATATAGAACGGCCATAATTTTACAGAATTTCATGATCCAAAAAATTTTCAACCCTTTATATCTTCTACCATTTTAGATCTGTGCACAAAATAACTATAGTTTTTAATTGAGAAAAACAAAGTGTATAAGAGAAAAAAATTCCATACCAATACGTGGTTCACAGTGGGAGATATAGAATGGCCATAATTTTACAGAATTTCATTACCCAAAAATTTTTCAACCCTTTATATCTTCTACCTTTTTAGATCTGTGCACAAAAATACTATAGTTTATAATTGAGAAAAACAAAGTGTACAAGAGAACAAAATTCCATATCAATACGTGGTACACAGTGGGAAATATAGAACGGCCATAATTTTATAGAATTTCATGACCCAAAAAATTTTCAAACCTTTATATCTTCTACCTTTTTAGATCAGTGCACAAAATAACTATAGTTTATAATTGAGAAAAACAAAGTGTACAAGGGAACAAAATTCCATAACAATACGTGGTACATTGTGGGAGATATAGAATGGCCCTATTTTTACAGAATTTCTTGACCCAAAAATTTTTCAACCCTTTATATCTTCTACCTTTTTAGATCTGTGCACAAAATTACTATAGTTTATAATTGAGAAAAACAAAGTGTACAAGAGAAAAAAATTCCATATCAATACGTGGTACACAATGGGAAATATAGAACGGCCCTAATTTTATAGAATTTCATGACCCAAAAAATTTTCAACCCTTTATATCTTCTACCATTTTAGATCAGTGCACAAAATAACTATAGTTTTTAATTGAGAAAAACAAAGTGTACAAGAGAAAAAAATTCCATATCAATACGTGGTACACAGTGGGAGATATAGAACGGCCATAATTTTACAGAATTTCATGACCCAAAAATTTTTCAACCCTTTATATCTTCTACCTTTTTAGATCTGTGCACAAAATTACTATAGTTTATAATTGAGAAAAACAAAGTGTACAAGAGAACAAAATTGCATATCAATACGTGGTACACAGTGGGAAATATAGAACGGCCATAATTTTATAGAATTTCATGACCTAAAAATTTTTCAACCCTTTATATCTTCTACCTTTTTAGATCTGTGCACAAAATTACTATAGTTTATAATTGAGAGAAACAAAGTGTACAAAAGAACAAAATTCCATATCAATACGTGGTACACAGTGGGAAATATAGAACGGCCATAATTTTATAGAATTTCATGACCCAAAAAATTTTCAAACCTTTTTATCTTCTACCATTTTAGATCTGTGCACAAAATTACTATAGTTTATAACTGAGAAAAACAAAGTGTACAAGAGAACCAAATTCCATACCAATACGTGGTTCCCAGTGGGAGATATAGAACGGCCATAATTTTACAGAATTTCATGACCCAAAAAATTTTCAACCCTTTATATCTTCTACCTTTTTAGATCTGTGCACAAAATAACTATAGTTTATAATTGAGAAAAACAAAGTGTATAAGAGAAAAAAATTCCATACCAATACGTGGTTCACAGTGGGAGATATAGAATGGCCATAATTTCACAGAATTTCATGACCCAAAAATTTTTCAACCCTTTATATCTTCTACCTTTTTAGATCAGTGCACAAAATAACTATAGTTTATAATTGAGAAAAACAAAGTGTACAAGAGAAAAAAATTCCATATCAATACGTGGTACACAGTGGGAGATATAGAACGGCCATAATTTTACAGAATTTCATGACCCAAAAATTTTTCAACCCTTTATATCTTCTACCTTTTTAGATCTGTGCACAAAATTACTATAGTTTATAATTGAGAAAAACAAAGTGTACAAGAGAACAAAATTGCATATCAATACGTGGTACACAGTGGGAAATATAGAACGGCCATAATTTTATAGAATTTCATGACCTAAAAATTTTTCAACCCTTTATATCTTCTACCTTTTTAGATCTGTGCACAAAATTACTATAGTTTATAATTGAGAGAAACAAAGTGTACAAAAGAACAAAATTCCATATCAATACGTGGTACACAGTGGGAAATATAGAACGGCCATAATTTTATAGAATTTCATGACCCAAAAAATTTTCAAACCTTTTTATCTTCTACCATTTTAGATCTGTGCACAAAATTACTATAGTTTATAACTGAGAAAAACAAAGTGTACAAGAGAACCAAATTCCATACCAATACGTGGTTCCCAGTGGGAGATATAGAACGGCCATAATTTTACAGAATTTCATGACCCAAAAAATTTTCAACCCTTTATATCTTCTACCATTTTAGATCTGTGCACAAAATAACTATAGTTTTTAATTGAGAAATACAAAGTGTATAAGAGAAAAAAATTCCATACCAATACGTGGTTCACAGTGGGAGATATAGAATGGCCATAATTTTACAGAATTTCATGACCCAAAAATTTTTCAACCCTTTATATCTTCTACCTTTTTAGATCAGTGCACAAAATAACTATAGTTTATAATTGAGAAAAACAAAGTGTACAAGAGAAAAAAATTCCATATCAATACGTGGTACACAGTGGGAGATATAGAACGGTCATAATTTTACAGAATTTCATGACCCAAAAATTTTTCAACCCTTTATATCTTCTACCTTTTTAGATCTGTGCACAAAATTACTATAGTTTATAATTGAGAAAAACAAAGTGTACAAGAGAACAAAATTGCATATCAATACGTGGTACACAGTGGGAAATATAGAACGGCCATAATTTTATAGAATTTCATGACCTAAAAATTTTTCAACCCTTTATATCTTCTACCTTTTTAGATATGTGCACAAAATTACTATAGTTTATAATTGAGAGAAACAAAGTGTACAAAAGAACAAAATTCCATATCAATACGTGGTACACAGTGGGAAATATAGAACGGCCATAATTTTATAGAATTTCATGACCCAAAAAATTTTCAAACCTTTTTATCTTCTACCATTTTAGATCTGTGCACAAAATTACTATAGTTTATAACTGAGAAAAACAAAGTGTACAAGAGAACCAAATTCCATACCAATACGTGGTTCCCAGTGGGAGATATAGAACGGCCATAATTTTACAGAATTTCATGACCCAAAAAATTTTCAACCCTTTATATCTTCTACCTTTTTAGATCTGTGCACAAAATAACTATAGTTTATAATTGAGAAAAACAAAGTGTACAAGAGAAAAAAATTCCATATCAATACGTGGTACACAGTGGGAAATATAGAACGGCCATAATTTTATAGAACTTCATGACCCAAAATTTTTTCAACCCTTTATATCTTCTACCTTTTTAGATCTGTGCACAAAATTATTATAGTTTATAATTGTGAAATACTAAGTGTACAAGAGAACAAAATTCCATATCAATAAGTGGTACACAGTGGGAAATATAGGACGGCCATAATTTTACAGAATTTCATGACCTAAAAATTTTCAACCGTTTATATCTTCTACCTTTTTAGATCTATGCACAAAATAACTATAGTTTATAATTGAGAAAAACAAAGTGTACAAGAGAACAAAATTCCATACCAATACGTGGTTCCCAGTGGGAGATATAGAACGGCCATAATTTTACAGAATTTCATGACCCAAAAAATTTTCAGCCCTTTATATCTTCTACCTTTTTAGATCTGTGCACAAAATAAGTATAGTTTATAATTGAGAAAAACAAAGTGTACAAGAGAACAAAATTTCATCTCAATACGTGGTACACAGTGGGAAATATAGAACGGCCATATTTTTATAGAATTTCATGACCCAAAAAATTTTCTAACCTTTATATCTTCTACCTTTTTAGATCAGTGCACAAAATAACTATAGTTTATAATTGAGAAAAACAAAGTGTACAAGAGAACAAAATTCCATATCAATACGTGGTACACAGTGGGAAATATAGAACGGCCATAATTTTATAGAATTTCATGACCCAAAAAATTTTCAACCCTTTTTATCTTCTACCTTTTTAGATCTGTGCACAAAATAACTATAGTTTATAATTGAGAAAAACAAAGTGTACAAGTGAAAAAAATTCCATATCAATACGTGGTACACAGTGGGAGATATAGAACGGCCATAATTTTACAGAATTTCATGACCCAAAAAATTTTCAACCCTTTATATTTTCTACCATTTTAGATCTGTGCACAAAATAACTATAGTTTTTAATTGAGAAAAACAAAGTGTATAAGAGAAAAAAATTCCATACCAATACGTGGTTCACAGTGGGAGATATAAAATGGCCATAATTTTACAGAATTTCATGACGCAAAAAATTTTCAACCCTTTATATATTCTACCTTTTTAGATCAGTGCACAAAATAACTATAGTTTATAATTGAGAAAAACAAAGTGTACAAGAGAACAAAATTCCATATCAATACGTGGTACACAGTGGGAGATATAGAACGGCCATAATTTTACAGAATTTCATGACCCAAAAAATTTTCAACCCTTTATATCTTCTACCTTTTTAGATCTGTGCACAAATTAACTATAGTTTATAATTGAGAAAAACAAAGTGTACAAGAGAACGAAATTCCATATCAATACGTGGTACATAGTGGGAGATATAGAACGGCCATAATTTTACAGAATTTCATGACCCAAAAAATTTTCAACCCTTTATATCTTCTACCTTTTTAGATCTGTGCACAAAATTACTATAGTTTATAATTGAGAAAAATAAAGTGTACAAGACAACAAAATTCCATATCATTACGTGGTACACAGTGGGAGATATAGAACGGCCATAATTTTACTGAATTTCATGACCCAAAAAATTTTCAACCCTTTATATCTTCTAACTTTTTAGATCAGTGCACAAAATAACTATAGTTTTTAATTGAGAAAAACAAAGTGTATAAGAGAAAAAAATTCCATACCAATACGTGGTTCACAGTGGGAGATATAAAATGGCCATAATTTTACAGAATTTCATGACGCAAAAAATTTTCAACCCTTTATATATTCTACCTTTTTAGATCAGTGCACAAAATAACTATAGTTTATAATTGAGAAAAACAAAGTGTACAAGAGAACAAAATTCCATATCAATACGTGGTACACAGTGGGAGATATAGAACGGCCATAATTTTACAGAATTTCATGACCCAAAAAATTTTCAACCCTTTATATCTTCTACCTTTTTAGATCTGTGCACAAAATAACTATAGTTTATAATTGAGAAAAACAAAGTGTACAAGAGAACGAAATTCCATATCAATACGTGGTACATAGTGGGAGATATAGAACGGCCATAATTTTACAGAATTTCATGACCCAAAAAATTTTCAACCCTTTATATCTTCTACCTTTTTAGATCTGTGCACAAAATTACTATAGTTTATAATTGAGAAAAATAAAGTGTACAAGACAACAAAATTCCATATCATTACGTGGTACACAGTGGGAGATATAGAACGGCCATAATTTTACTGAATTTCATGACCCAAAAAATTTTCAACCCTTTATATCTTCTAACTTTTTAGATCAGTGCACAAAATAACTATAGTTTTTAATTGAGAAAAACAAAGTGTAAAAGAAAAAAATTCCATACCAACACGTGGTTCCCAGTGGGAGATATAGAACGGCCATAATTTTACAGAATTTCATGACCCAAAAAATTTTCAACCCTTTATATCTTCTACCTTTTTAGATCTGTGCACAAAATTACTATAGTTTATAATTGAGAAAAACAAAGTGTACAAGAGAACAAAATTCCATATCAATACGTGGTACACATTAGGAGATATAGAACGGCCATAATTTTACAGAATTTCATGACCCAAAAAATTTTCAACCCTTTATATCTTCTACCTTTTTAGATCTGTGCACAAAATAACTATAGTTTATAATTGAGAAAAACAAAGTGTACAAGAGAACAAAATTCCATATCAATACGTGGTACACATTAGGAGATATAGAACGGCCATAATTTTACAGAATTTCATGACCCAAAAAATTGTTAACTTTTTATTTCGTCAACCTTTTTAGATCTTTGCACAAAATAACTATAGTTTATAATTGAGAAAAACAAAGTGTACAAGAGAACAAAATTCCATATCAATACGTGGTACACATTAGGAGATATAGAACGGCCATAATTTTACAGAATTTCATGACCCAAAAAATTTTCAACCCTTTATATCTTCTACCTTTTTAGATCTTTGCACAAAATAACTATAGTTTATAATTGAGAAAAACAAAGTGTACAAGAGAACAAAATTCCATATCAATACGTGGTACACATTAGGAGATATAGAACGGCCATAATTTTACAGAATTTAATGACCCAAAAAATTTTCAACCCTTTATATCTTTTACCTTTTTAGATCTTTGCACAAAATAACTATAGTTTATAATTGAGAAAAACAAAGTGTACAAGAGAACAAAATTCCATATCAATACGTGGTACACATTAGGAGATATAGAACGGCCATAATTTTACAGAATTTCATGACCCAAAAAATTTTCAACCCTTTATATCTTCTACCTTTTTAGATCTTTGCACAAAATAACTATAGTTTATAATTGAGAAAAACAAAGTGTACAAGAGAACAAAATTCCATATCAATACGTGGTACATAGTGGGAGATATAGAACGGCCATAATTTTACAGAATTTCATGACCCAAAAAATTTTCAACCCTTTATATCTTCTACGTTTTTAGATCTGTGCACAAAATAACTATAGTTTATAATTGAGAAAAACAAAGTGTACATGTGAACAAAATTCCATATCAATACGTGGTACACAGTGGGAGATATAGAACAGCCATAATTTTACAGAATTTCATGACCCAAAAAATTTTCTACCCTTTATATCTTCTACGTTTTTAGATCTGTTCACAAAATAACTATAGTTTTTAATTGAGAAAAACTAAGTGTATAAGAGAAAAAAATTCCATACCAATACGTGGTTCACAGTGGGAGATATAGAACGGCCATAATTTTACAGAATTTCATGACCCAAAAAAATTTGCAACCCTTTATATCTTCTACATTTATAGATCGGTGTAGAAAATAATTATAGTTTATAATTGAGAAAAACAAAGTGTATAAGGGAAAAAAATTCCATACCAATACGTGATCCAAGTGGGAGATATAGAACGGCCATAATTTTACAGAATTCATGACCCAAAAAATTTTCAACCTTTTATATCAGTGGTTCTTAACCTTTTTATAGACGCGGAACTCAATTATATGTATATATTTTTCTCGCGGAACACTAACATTAAATAATTTAAAATTTGGTATTTAGCAAGAACTTAAAATTAAATTCAAATTAAAAAAAAGGAACAATTTTTTGTTTTCGTATCTTTCCTAAGTTTCTAAATTTCAATACATTTAAAATTGTATTAAATTATAACCGGAACACCGGTTAAGAACCGCTGGTCTAGAGACTCGTAAAGAAGTCCAAGTCTACAAAAATTAACGGAAAAGTATTTATTGAAGACGCTTAGAAAAATGGCTTCGCCAAAACGTGTTTCGAACCACTGGTTGAAAAGCCCTAAAAGTGGATGATTAAATTAGTTTGATTAACGATTGAAATTGAACTAATTCGGTGATATAAAATTAATGTTCACTTTAATTCTCAGATTTAATCATAATTTTTTTAGTTTGATTAAATTAGTTTGATTATCGATTAAATCGGAAATTTAATTGATTAAATAATTGTCATATGATTAAAATTACGATTAAATTCTGATTAAAATTAAAAATAAATTCAATCAATTAAAAATTTTAATCAATTAAATTTAGAGTTTTATTTTTTTTTTAATCAGTGCCCAACTCTGCTCGTAATTAAGTTCCCTAGGTATCCCCAGCCGATTTCTTTTCAGACTTCTGGTTGTGTTCTTTGGTAGTAAAGGTTTAGTTAAAATTGCAGTAAAGGAAACAGAAGAGTGAATGTGAAGTAATGAGTCGTAACTTTTAAACTGAAAGATTTGAATTCTCTTGAGGTTTGGCGTCCATTCAGCAAACTACAAAAACCAATTCTTCACAACATTAAGACTGTGCAAGAATAAATACAGACTTAAGATTTAATATCGATATTTATTTCATAAACGCTTTTTTCTGTTGTAAAAAGCTGGTGAAGTGAAGTGAGGCAGCAGTCAAATCTATTAGCGAGTCAGTTTTCTCTTGAATGAAACAGAGTGTGAGCATGTACGTTTCCGTATTTATTTACCATGTTTAGAGATTTTTGACAGTTGATTTTCATTCTCGGTTTCCTTAACATTGCTGGATGCGTTTTGAGGGAGATGATGCAGTATTTTTAAAGTGATGAGTTCGAAACCTGAAGGTGTACGGAGAGGAAGTCATTGATGGCAAATTTTATATTTGAAGAACTAATAAATATTGATTTGATTGAGACTGTTGTAATAGGCTGCCCTCTGTTCAGTATAATAATGGTAACAGGTTTCATGATGAAATATTTTGGTCAGTTGTTTAGCCACTAGCTGCCGCTAGCGTTTTCTTTATCTCAATTTTCATCCTCTTGGCGTATCGAACACTGGAAGAAAATGTTAATTCTAATATATTTTAAGTAACCTGTCACAAAGTTATTGTCAAAACAATTATTTTCGGATTTTTAGTCCTATGCAGTTATTTCTGCTTTAATAAAGAATTCAGGAGATTGATTTTAGTCTTCTAACAGGTCTAACGGTGTTATTGCCATTGCATACGGTCTCGTGTTTTAATTTTGCCAGGTTTCTTACGTGTTCTGGTAAATGGTCATTTGGTTGCTGTGTTATGGAATAAGAGGAAGACCAGGCAGCGTATTTACTTTATTAAGTCTGATAGTTGAGGTGCCTTAAGTTGTTAATATTATCTTCTATTGTTCTTCAAATGATTGAAGTCTACTCTTTCAGGGATTAAGAGAAAGGGAGAGATTGTGAAGAATAACGACTAAGGTCAGTAAGTCAGCGGAATGGTTAAATCTCCTTTAATTAGAGGCACTGAATCCGTAGTGATTTAGATCCTTTTGAATTCGGACTCGGCCCTTCTGTCAACTTTAGCTAACAGTAGAGCTCGCTGTCAACGGTTCGACTCTAGTGTCATGGTAACCACGTAACCAGAGTGAATCCACCTGCCCACTAGATCATTCTCTAATTTCACTTTATTTTTATTTTTTAAACATTCTACGTATTTTATAATAATTATGGACAAAAACAAATTTTAAAAATTAAAATCATCTTAATAATGTATTCTTTTGTATTCTAATAAAACGAATAATTTACTAAATAATATTCCAATCTACGAATGTTTGTGAAATACGTGATGAGTGTGGGAGGATACCATAATAAACAAGTCAATTTTTGGTTCAGTTATACATTGACCATCAATTTATGTTTGAACTTGTTCATTGCGAGGTTGGAGGTAAAGATAAGAAGATATTATTGCACCAGCCAGTGAGTCAAAGATTAAACTTAAGAGTTTTTTTTGTAAAATTATAAGACAATATTTTAAAAGCTTGATATTCAGTTCTTAATAGATCAATATTTCATTATTTATGAGTTATTTTCAATTTGTTAAATGGTTCAGATTTTTGTAAGGGGAATAATGTTGCTACCCATCTTCGTTTCCCTAACGTATTTCGTTTTAACTATCTTGCATCCATCCTTCTTAGCAAAGTAACTTCAATCTTCTACTGGTCTAGCTGGATAATGACAAAACCGCATTGCTTTAAATCCTGTATTTGAGTGTAGTCTACTTTATATTTTTGTACTTTATTGTTTTTATATTTATTGGAGTAAAATAAAATTAAGGATTTTAGTTTCTGTGAGTTAAAGAATATGGCATTTGCCATTAAGTGGGATCGCTAACTTAAAATGAAATATTTTAAAAAATTGAATGGCATTTGTACGAATTTGAAATTAAAAAACTGCACTTGGGTTACAGTTTAAACAACTTTTTCTGTAAAACTGTTCGGTAGGACAAGGATTGATCGTCAAATACTGCACAAATTTATATTAAGGTAGTGCCTCTTTCAAGATAAAATAAATATTATATTAATTTAATTATGTATTTTTATAGGTAAAAAAAAATTAAAATTGTATTTCTAGTAATCAGCAGGGACCCCTTTTAGAATATTTTTTTCCAGCTGCGTATTACTAACTGCGCAGCTTGATTTGATGTGTTGGGTCTTAGTAACAAGATTCGCCATTTTATAGCGTGGGTTTGGTATTCTACAGCTAGGTTAGTATTATTCAAGTTGCCAGTACATTTTAAATTAATTATAATATTTTTTATTATTGTGTTATTTTTGTTTACACTGAGTTTTGTTAATTGCTTTGTTTTTGAAAATAATACATTAGAAATTTGATATTTCATTAGACTAGTATCCTCTTTCCCAACTGTCATACTATGTAGTAGGAGTCTGTATAAAATAATTACTAAGAATCTTAAAATGAAATTTTTATGTTTGATTTTAAGTAAAGCCAAATTCATCATTTGGTAAGACAAAATAAATGAAGTTAATAGTTTTGTTCTTCTTATTGTTAAGAATTGGTTGACATTGCGAAAGTTTTCTAAATAATAACGAATTGTTATATCAACACTCTGATTAGCTGGTTATAAATAATATGCAGTTTTGTTTCTAGGATGTTTTAGAGTTGGTGAAATTCTCCTTTAGTCCAGATAATCCATATTAATTTATTGTCGGTTATAATTGATTTTGGAGTTGTGAAAGTGCATTAGTATTTGAGCATGTTCTTAATATTCTAGATCACTAATACTTTCCTGGTGTGTGTTTTCAATTGACTATTGGATATGAAAAGGAATCGCTGTTGCGATTCTCTGTGCTCCATTTGCGCAGTTTTAATGTTTTTTAGTAATTGGTTGCTTTTGCAGGAACAGTCAAGATTTTTTTTTTAATGAAATAAGTTTCTTATATTCAAAGAAAAGGGATGTTATAAATTGCAATCTGATTCACAGATAAAACATGCCAGTTAGCAGTGTCGGGACTTTTAAAATTTTTGTTGGCAATCTGCTAGATACAGTGAAGTCGCCAGATATTAAGCCACTTTTTGAAAAATATGGGAAAGTTGTGGAAATTGATGTTGTTAAGAATTATGGATTTGTGGTATGGAAATTTTTATTCTTAATTTTTTACGATATTCAAGATATGCATTTTAATTATAGAAAATTAATGTATTAAAAATGAATAGCACATGGAGAATGAAGAATCTGGTAGGGCTGCCATTCAGAATTTGAACGGATATTTAGTAAACGGACATCCAATGAAAGTTGAAGCTGCTACAAGTCGTAAAGGTCCAAACACACCAACCACAAAAATATTTGTTGGTAATTTGGCTGACAATGTTAAAGCTAATCAAGTGCGAACCCTTTTTTCCAAATATGGCACAGTCGTAGAATGTGATATTGTTCGAAATTACGGTTTCGTTGTAAGTACTTTTAACATACCTATTGCCTAAGTGATGAAACAATGGTATTTATTACTTAACGGTGTTGCAGCATATTGCGTCAGCTGACGTTAATAATGTTATTAAAGAGTTGAATGGTCACGAGTTGGACGGACAGCCTATGAAAGTCCAAGTATCTACAAGCAGAGTTCGTCAGAGACCGGGCATGGGTGATCCAGAACAGTGTTACAGGTATTTTTGGTATTTGAATGCTTTTGTTTGAACATTTCATTGTGATGAATAGTTTATATGTCTTCTAAAATATAATTTTTTATATGAATTTCATTTAAGATGCGGAAGAGGTGGTCATTGGTCCAAGGAATGCCCTAAAGCTGGAGGGTAATTGTTTGTTGGTCAGTTTATCAAGGGTATTTGCTTACTTTTTTCACAATTTTTAATGAAATTAAAATTTTAGTGGTGGCGGACCAGATAGGATGGGCTTCAGGGACAGGATGTTCGGTGGACCTAGAGGGCCTTATACCCCACCACCGCCACCTCCCCAGTTCATGAGAGATCGTATGATGGGTGATCCATTTGGATCAAAAGCTAAGGTACAACCTCAATATTTAAACAGGAACATTGTTAGGTATAAGTGTAGTGTGGTCGGCTCCGTTTGTGTAATAGTGTAGTAATACGTCATCTATAATCTGCTTAAAAAAAAAAATCGCGTTTTTGTTTCTACAATTATCACGCTTGTAAATTATACATTTCTCTACTAAGAGTATAATTAAATGAGTTTAAAACAGATTAATTAAGTAACACATTGACTAACACCTCAGTGCTTGGCTATTCAAAACTATAACGAATCTTCCTAAAACAAATAATCGAAACAAAAGTTTTGTTTTGTTCGTGTAATTCAATTCAATTGTTAGAGAAATTCTAAGATAATAGAAAGTAGTAAAACACATTTAGTACTAACACTTAGGTAATTTTTAAAGTCGGTGTTTTGAGATATTTAAACCAATTTAATTTTGCCCTCAAGTAGAATGAATATTTAGTATTCGGGCTGACTGGTATTATATTTGGAATATTAACCTTTCTCAACTTATAATATCGTCGCTGAAGATGCGGAATGATTTTTGTTTTCATTTCATTCAAGAGTGTCGAATTCGAATACAAAAAATCAGACTTACTATTTCAACCTGCGCAATTATTTGAAAAAATATACATTATAAAGTGCAGTAATGTTGAAATGTCATTGGAATAATATGAGAAATTTACTATTTATAGCTCGTCTAGAAAGAAAACTTACAAATATGTAAATAGAAAATAAGAATACAAAATTGTTAGTGTTGTAGCGAAGGGTGGACAAGCAGCGCAAACGTGGCCGGCTTCATTTAAGCTCTTTTGGGTTGAATATTATTTTTGAATAAGAATCCATGCCTCTAGGAGAATTGTATTATTATGTCCAGGACAGTTACTTCGACAGATACTATGACAGACCGATGGGTAGATTTGAGGATGAGAGAGATTTCGACAGGCGAGGATATCCTCCTCCACCACCAATGCGCGAACCTCCAATGAGATCTCGTGATTTTTTGCCTCCTCCTCCACTTTCCCGTCCCAGAGATATGCCAATGGGTGGTATGGGACGCGGTGGTTTTGATCGATCACCACCAGATTATGGAATGTTCAGTAGGCGGTCACCAGATCCCGGACCACGCTATGGGTGAGTTTTATTTAACACTAAGTACTTGTAGATTTCTGCAAATTTTTGTTTCCTGTTGTCTAATTGTAAAGCATTTTCAGTGTTATATAATTTATATAAATTGTTTATTCTAGCCGTGGCATGTATGATAGCTATAATGATGATGGTTTTAGCGAAGATGTATATGATGTTCCCTCTAGGTAAGTTCTACTTATTTTTAACTGTATCTGCTAGGTGTAGGCTTTTCACCTTTACTTTGCAACAGTTGGATTCTTCATGATATTTATTTTTATATTTTGGAATGTGTAACCACAAACATGAGTGAAGGATGACATCTTTGGCTTACACATGTCATTTATTCAGGTATATTGAGCGAGAAAAAGTTACGTTTGCGAGTTATGTGTGCTTAACATCATCGGTTAGAGCTGAGTCCTTATTTTATGTATTTGTTTCATCTTAGTTCTGGGAGTGAAATAAAGAGTTTTGTTATAATAGAATGCTAATATTCCATTAGCCTTTTTTCTTTTTTTTCGCAGAACTCTAGCCTCTAACAGAAATAGTTTTTAATCCTTAAAACTAATAATCAATTCATCATCCAAGAATTGTTGTGACAGTGCTCCATCATACACCAGGTTTTTGAAAAGTTAAATGACTTCAAAGTATTTTTTCGAGTTGTACTGAATCAGTTGAGACCTTAGGGAAAAGACATAAGTTTGTTCGATTCAGTAGAAGCAACAGTTACATTTAAAGTTGAATGAAATCTTTCATTAATTTTAATCGAGAAGGTACTGTTCAATTAACAAGGCCATTGTAGTTGAGAGGCTCTAAGGCGGAGTATCTGACCACCTCCTGCAAGCTAATGTTTGAGATGGAGTCGGACCATCTGGTCTATCAACATTTGCAACCACTATACTCGTAGATTATCCTTTTAGTGGAGCGTTGTTGGGTCAACACAATTCTAGCTTTGAAACTAAATAATGTCATTGATTTTAAATAAATATTTAATCGTAAATTATTTAATTGGTGGTTTATTTTTTAAATTGTTTTTGTTTGAAATTACTTTCTCAAGAGTTTTTTTTCTTGTAATGGTAAAGTTGTGAGCAAGTTCTTGTAGCTGCAGGTTGTCGATAGCCCATGAAACAAGAAAGATAGCTTACAATAGAGTAGGATCGTTTGATTTTAATTTAAAAATGAGAGGGAAAGGGTATACGGATGGAACGAGGTGTTTAGTTGTGCGTAGTTGGTTATTTCGCACGAAATGGTTTCTCCTGATCTCATGAAGAGCTTTCAGCGTTCTTGAGTTGATAGAAAGTAATTGAAGTTGAGTGCTTTTTAGGAAACTTCTGGGACCATTATTCTGTTAATGCTTTTTCAATTATTACATTTTAGTTAGCTTTAACCCATTTAAGTTCATTACGATTCTATTATTATTATTTTTTAATTTTGATATTTTTTTATTAATTTAAGGCTGAATTTTCTTCTATTTGAGATCTGCCTATAAACACGTATTTATTCAAGATAACTTCTTCCTTTAATTTATTTTAAAGTGTTACTTTTCTTTTTGAGGTTTCAAGTTATTTTATTCATGCTAATTTACTGTTGTCACGTTCAATTACATTTTTCTTATTTTTATTGATGCATTTTATCAAAGCGGTGCGTATTACAAGGTAAAAACGATAAATCTCCATGTTACCTTGTACACTTAACTTTCAATATTTTACCAACAAGAGTTAAGAACTCAACACTTAAAGGTGATCGAGTGGTATACTAGTTCCGCTTCAGCTACAGTTAAGTGTAGAATGTAATAATTGAATACTCTAGGTTGTACTCTGAGAATCTACACTATCAGATCCTACTGTTTAAATAATTTTCTCTCTATACATTGTGCGGAACATTAACTAACTTTACTTATTGCCGTAATTTCCCTTCAAACGACGCTAACTTCTGCAATTTATATGTATTTGATTTTGTAGTTATGGAAATCCAGATGTGATTATTCAAGTTCTTGCACGCTCATACAAAAAAAAAAAAAAAGTAAAATCCAATATTTACTTTACAAGCATACATATATTTTGCAGGTATAATTCAAAAACAAGTTATGTATTATCTTATAGCCGAACGGTAAATTGATTTGTATATTTATACGAGTGATGGTGATTGCCTTATCATTAATGCCTTAAACAAATAAAGTGTCTACAGTTTCAGATCGTTTAAAAGTTAAAAAAATTTCTTTTGTTGTTGATGCCCTTCGTAGTTATATATATATATATATTTTTCGAAAGGAAACAGTTAATTGATCGATGGTTTGGTTTTGTTCAGAATGGGACCTCGTGGTGCGTCACCGCGCCGGTTCGCGCCGTACTGAAGACCTCTCGCAGCGCAACGTGATGGATTCCTCACCATTATTCATTAAATAACTCCCTTTTTCCCTTCTGCCTAAGTCGTTATATAAAGTGTATATTTTTTTTATATATATATCTTATTATACTTGTCTAGTATTGCCCGAGTAACCTTATATAATCTGCTGTTATAATAAAAACTTAGATTTGTGAACTAGTTTGTGGCAGTACAATTTTATGTCTTTGAAATAACGATAATATAATTATCGTGTGGTTTATTTCTGAAATGTCAGTTTTTTTCTTACTCAGTGTTTATATAATTCGGCTATATGTAGGAGACTTGGATTGCTATAAGAATACGAATAATAAATGTATATTCTGATGCTCATATGACTTGTTTGTAAAAGAAATAAATATATGTATTTATATATACATACCTAGAAAAAAAGAAAGAAAAATGAACTATGTTTGTGGAACGGAACGGAACGTACCGTACCACTGGTTGAATCCCTCGTGCCGCTGGAAGTATCTGTATCTCTAGACGAGCATCCGAGTAGGGCGTGTCCGTGTTCCGGTAAATGTCCGGTATACGAACTACCTCCGCGCTCAGTTGCCTCAGGGTGGAGGATATTCCAGCGTATGATCATTCTTAGATAGTTGTAGTGTAAATTAGCGTGAAACATATTTCGTTGAATGTTTTTTCACAAGGGTGTAACAATAGTTGTACGTTCCATGTGGCGTGGTTGTACAGGTCTTGTGTAAACTGTCAATGTGTCACATACTCTGCTTTGTTTTACATCTTACTGTTACAGATTACTGTTATCAATCACATTTATGATTTATATTTTTTAAAGCAAGAGTTTTTACTGCTACTTGCGGCTCAAGAGATTGCTGGTCGCTAACAAGCGCGATTTGTTACATTTCAAGATCATAAATTGAGATTTTTCTGAATTGAGGTGCTTCATTGTTTAGTCACTATGTTAGGTTGCGTTCTCACACAAGAGTATCGTGATACTTTGTTCGTTCTCAATCTGTGTTAATGTGTAACCTAGTCCTTTAAAAAATTAAAAGATCCATTAGAGGAAGGGATTAACGTAAGTTGTAGCACTGTTAGCCGAAGGCCCTAAGTTCAAATCCAAGCGCGCTCCTCTTAGATTTTCTTGTCCTAGAGGCCTCTATCAATCACTGTCCGGTAATGGACTGATTTATATGTGACAAGAGGAGCCGCAATTTCGGTGGCCAACACAGTAGTGGACTGAAGGTAGCTCCGGGCGCACCTCACTTTAGATGTTGATCCTTCCCTAAGTTAAATTTTTCAATTTCAAAAAATCTAAAGCTTAGATGGAGTTGACAAAGATTTTCAGTGAAAAAGTAATTTTTACTTTATTTTAGCTATTTTGTATAGTCTCTTCCTTTCGTATGAAATGTTTTGTGTGATTTGACTTATTTTTGCTCTCGTAATAACTTGTTGGAAATTTAAGAAGTGTTGAATCGAATAATAAAAGTCATAAAAAAATAATTAAGTCAGTACATATTAATTACTTTATAAGAGCTATTGGGGCGGGTGTTGGTCTAATGGTCAAGAGCGTGGCTTTGTAAGTGGGAGATCCCCAGTTCAAATCCCGCGTATGACTACTTTGTTTGTTATAAAATTATTTCTAGTAAAGTACATATGTTTGCTAGTCGCCTCCGTCAACGACACCTAATTGGTAGTTGGACGTTAAACCCCACCTGAAAAAAATAGACTATTACTTTACTTTAGGACTGTTTTATTGAACAATCATATATGTTTTAGCCAGAAAGTATGAACAGCATAATTTATCTCTTAAAATTTAGATTAGTAAAATAAGTATAGATAAAATATTCTAACGTTATTAAATATATATACATATTTTTTTTTGAGGTAGAAGTTGAGTTGTTTTCTTGCCCTTACAGTACCTTTATTTAAACTATTTGGCTTAACAAGAAACATTTACTTTTCAGAATAATCCAAATTCATAGTACAAAATTTGAAATAAATAGTGCTTGTTTTCGCTATTAAGCAGTCAAAGCCAGCAATTTTACCGCTTTTATTAAAAAAGAAAAAGGAGCGCTCCTAATCGGTGTTATAAAATTGTTAAAACGTTTTGAGTGAGAAAACCTTACGCAATGATTTTTGTTTTATAACTTATTTGAAAACCGGCGCGTAGCCGGAAGTCGGAGCTGCGAGCGGTCCCGGGTTTTACTCCCAAGAGTGTCAAAAGGATTTATCATCTCAGCTAATTGAATTGGGAACGTGCAAATATATGCTGATGGTACTTTTCAAACAATTCCAGCTTCGTAATACATCGATACTCCTTATAAAAGATTAGGAATTTATGAGATTTATCACATATAAGTTTAGAGCAGTCAATGATTTGGCGTCTTTAGATAAAATCAAGTGACTACAGGTAAAAAGGACGGTCGATGTTACTACTAAGTAGTATTAATTGAAATAAGCAGCTATTTATTCACCGAAGCACAATTGTGCATTGAAAAATATTGAACTTTTTTAATTGTATTGTTCATATAATTATTATTTTAATTAAGGCGCTTCAACATCTGAGATCATAGCCGGCCGGAGCTTTTTTCAGTGCATTGCTGGCCTCCGGACTTGGAGTTACACTTAACACTATCCATCACCGGATAGTGAGCTGTAACAGGCTCCCAGGGAGACAAATATAAGAGCATGCAGTTGGACTCATGGTCAAACCCGGGATCTCCACGAGGTAGTCTAGTGCACTAACCACTGAGCTAACCCCTTCTTTTTTGTTCATCTTTAAACATTTTTTAATGAATGGTAAAAGTAAATATAAGATCTGTGGACACAATTGTCGTATTAGGACAAGTCAAACGGACGAAACCCGATGCAGATTCAACAACCACATACTTCCGTTTCAACTAAAGTTCCCTCAGAAAAGGATTAGATGGTGTTAGTATATTATTGTTTTATTTTTCCCAACTTTTATGCTCACATTTGCAATTAACTGTTTAGCGTGTGTAAATTATGTAAACTTACTTAGGCTAGATTCTGGATTAAGACTTTAGTTTTATTATTTATTTTGAATTTACCAGTTAGTAAAACCTTTTGGCATGTATTAGCTTGAACTCGCAGGGTCCTGTGCCCAGTTTTGCAATTTGAAATGGGAAGAAATTAGCGTTTGCAATATGGCGTTATCTCTGGAATAATGATGGGTAAGACGATCCGTGAAGAGAATTGCCTATAAAGGGTCAAGAGTTTTAAAGCGTTCGTTCGTGAAAATATGTAGGAATGTTCTTTTAATTTTTTTTTTTTTTTTTAATTTTTTAAATTAATTTTGAATTATAAAGTTATTACAAAAAGTAGTAAAAATATATTTATATCGTTGCAAATATTTACAGGAACGTTTCTTTTATGTTAACTGTAGAATAGATACTGTGGTACATCATACAAGAAAAGATAGCCCTTTAAAATTAATTTCTTCTTTTAAAAGAGCTGAGAGAAGGAAGTTATAAATTTCGTGTAGCCTTCATTTTATGTAATTAAAGTTGCTATTGGCCTTTTTATAATAATTGAACAATGTTAGATGCTTAATAGAAATCAAATTCTATTTTAATGTTCAATTAAATGTATTTTGTGTATTTTAAAAAGTGGTCTATGAAATTCGACGAATTATATTTTTTCGCAATCGTAAAAAATAAACTATAATCTTATTATGAAATGTAGCAACAAAGTCCTTAAAATAAATATATATATATATATTTTTTCTGTTTGCCGTCAATTTTGTTTCTTTAAAAATGTAATACATGTTGAAAAACATTTAGTGTTATATCCTAATAGATTATTTTAATAACAAAAGTTCATTCAGATTACAAATGGTCTGGATTTTCACTACTCCCTACATTCATAAATGAGGTAAATGAGGGACCTGTGGAATATTTTTTGGAATGATAGAAAGAAAAATCCAAAATATTAAAAGAGTCAAGAGGCCCTCTGCTGCAGTTTAGTTCCAGTACTTGGTAGTCCTTATTTGGCTGTCATGTATGACTTGAATCAACACGAGCGCCATGACTCGGTTTTGTCCTTTGTATCGTTTAGCGATTTAATATTTGGATACAGTATTAATTCACAAAGTCGAACCACCCTAAACAATTATTAATGTTAATGTTAATTAACTTAATGGTTTTTTAAATGCAGGTATAGCCGGCGAAAGAGAGTATCATAATGTTGATAAAACAATTAATTAATGACAATTTATCTTAAATTGAATACCAAACTTTTAAATTAATTGCAAAAAATATGTGGAGAAGTTTCTGAATGTAGGAAACTTATATAAATATAATAAGTGACAATGAAATTTGTTCTGTGGATTTGATTAGATGGGGGTTGGCCAGAAAACCTACGCCACTGCGTCCAAAGGTTCTACCCACTCACTAGTTAGAGCACATCTTCGAGACTTGTCTACTTAACTAGAATTAGAAGTCAAGGTGAGGGGCTCCTAGGCAAAATAATATGGAATGGATAATCTATCTCTGAATAGCCGACTCCTGAGCTATTCCTGTCCCAATACGTGCATTGCAGCTTCCTCTTCTTTCTCACTGAGTCTGCCCTGCTCAGGCTGCCCTCTGCAAGGCCCATGCGATGCACTGTTTATTTCTTCTACAATGACCCTCTTAGGAGGAGCATGAATTTTTTTGAAGACATAGGTAATTATAAAAAAAACTAAAAGTATTAATCAGTATCATTAGAATTTGCTAAATTAAAAGTGAATCTATGTTTTTAAATTCCACTTGTTCAGTTTTATTGTAATTTTAATTTGGGATGTAATCATCAATATTACGCTGATCTGATGATACCAAGCATGAATAGCAACATAATGCTGCCATTAATAAATAAATAATAATATGTATAATAACTTCACTTGGAAAATAAAACACAAGCGTCAGCCTAATGTTTTGTCCCACAAAATGGAGTTTCTGCAAAATCTTTGTGAGCGATCCAAAGTCCAAAATGCCTAATTTAAAAGTTTTTCATAATGAAATTTTACGTTTTCTGTTATTAAATAGTTGAATGGACGAACTATATACTCCTCCATCTATTAGTATTAAGCGGGTGCAAGAAATTATTACGAAGGGAGCAAGTTTTTAAGAATACCTCTCCCATAAATTGAACAGAGACCATATGAAGAAAAATTATATGCAGATGCATTTTTTAATAATACCTTATGAGGAACTTGTGTTTTATTGGCGTCTAGACCTATCGGAGATGTAATTTGGCTGTCCTGAAAGCAATGCCAACGCGTAGATGGGTGGGAACTAAGGTAAAGCCCTATTTTTCCATAAGAAGTTAAAAATTAAGGAAGATTGAAGTTGGGAGGTGCTGCAAATCTTGAAGGTATTCTTCAAAGAGTCGACTTCAGCCGTACAAACACTACATTCTTATAAGAATTTATATTCTCTTCGAGTTCTGACAAAACGAACCGCAGCTATCCACCTGCAATCCAATGCATGTGTTCTCTCAGTCTGCCCTTAAGGATGCTTCTGGAATCCGAAGCCTTCTGGCTCAGTTGGAATAGTTCCGCATATAACAGGCCAGTCATTGGCTACTAAATTTTTTGTAACACTGCCATGTTTTGATGACTTCTTACCAGCTTTAGATTTTCTCCAAAATCAATTTTTGATGCATCGGTAGTTTTAGTTGTACCTTCCATTAACTTGAGAAGTATGATTGCTTATCACCCCGCCCTTCCTGGGTATGGCTAGTTTTCACACAGTTTTTACTGCTGGCAAGCCAAATCTGTCGTTAGCAATAACTAAAACAAAATAAAATACACACACACACACACACACACACACACACATATATATATATATATATATAGCCCCAAGTATATATATACGTATATATAAAACTGCTCCACAAAAAAAGAGGCGCACTTTGAAAGATTGGTTTATTTTTTTTTAAAAAGTAACTTTCTACTCTTTGGTTTATTTATATAACCAAATATGACAAGTGTAAAGATATGGGAGGGTTAAAATGAAATAAAATTGATATAAAAGCTGAAATACGACAAGATCTCAAATGCAAACTTCTAAACATGTTGCTACAGTAGAGATCTGATTCTCCCTATGCAAATTATATGGGGAAGTAGATGATACAAATTTTAATATTTGCGATTTTATAATTTAATAAATTGTAGTATTAAATGTCTCCCCAAGTATCTTCAAAAAATTAAAGGTTAGCTACAGAGAAAGTTAGAACTTCCTTGATTTGAAAATATTGAAATCCCTTCCTCTATGCAATGCTTTTACATCCGATAAAATTGGAGTTTTCTTGTTTGAAAGAAGGCCAAATTTAGAATAGCCTGTCTGTCGTAAAATATCTTGATGTAAAATGTTTACTTCTTTTCCATAATATATTCTGATGATTAAGGTAGTCACATTAACTATATTGGAAATTAAATGTAATGGTTAATGGCAGCTCAAACAAATGCACAACCTTTAAATGTTCAACTATTCTTACAGTAACTGCCGTTTTATGATTTCTTTTTTTTTTTCAGCTTCACGAACAACGTTCAGGAGGTGTGTATGCATTTTTTTTTTATAAGTATTTATGTATTATATTTTTATTATAAATTTATTTTATTTATAAATATTATGTATATTGACATGAACATATTGCATGTATAAGTTGCATGAGAAATGGAAAAATTAGTAATTAGGAATAATTTCGATTCTTTCTTAATGTATTTATTATTGTGCGCCAACAAGTGAGTATTGTTTTTAAATAAATTTTGTTATTTAACCCTGTCTCTTTCATTTTGACCGTTATTACCATTTTATACCACGAAGAAGAAAACGTTTCTAACAAAAATAAAACTAGAAAAAAAAAATTGATACTCCTTTTACAAAAGTTATTTTTCTCTTAATAAATAGTTTATACAATAATAATTAAAACAATTACATTAAGTGAATATTCAAATTAATAAATTTCAAAAGGTTTTATTTCACTAATGGATCGTTTATTACTGCGCTCTTAATCTTACCCATAACGACCTATTTGCTACGACATTCAGATGAAAGTATTATGACCTGATGTAATACGGTGTAAATGTACGAATACGTGACTTGCTTAACATCCGTTCCTTCTGAGCACTCTATGTATCTACAGAATCTGTTTATTTAACTAAGATATTAGATTATTTTTATTGAAAATAAACATTTTAGTTTAGTGGTTTGTAAGTTAGAGAAAACGTCAGAAAAAATCTCAACTTTTTTTAGGGCTGAATTTTGATGTTATCCACTCATTTAACCTTATCTTTTCCTTCTTTTATGTTCTGGAATCTTGTTTGTAGGTCTTGACAACTCGGTGGAACTCAGGTTGGTTAAATAAGACTATTCTTCAAGACCTCCCTAACTGACTAGATTTCAGAATGGAAATCATTAAATGTATTTTTTTAACATGATCTAAGTTTGCCAATTGGATATTGTTTAGGGTATTTTTTTTTTCTTAATGAGATTGCAGAAGACAAATATTTGACACTCTAAAAGAATAAGGCAGGCAAAAGACGACGGCCGTAAACTTGGTAAACTTGAGATTGTAAAGTAGGTGGAAGCAATTGGAACATTTAGACAAGTCATCGCTCCCTCAATTAATGGGACTACCTTATTAAAAGAACATTTCACATCAGATACAAGTTTATTGATCAGTAAAAACTAATTTGCTTTCTGCTTCTGTACTTGTTTTTTTTTTTAAATTTTTTAAAACCATCAGTCCTTAAATTGTGTGTAGCTTTTCGGCAATAACCTGAGAAAACTTATGAAACAATCTCAACTTTTTTTGAGAGCTGAATTTTATGTTATCCATTCTTTAGAACTTAGAAGTCAGTTAACGAAGTCAACGAAACGTAGAAGGTGGAAATACTTTCATCGTACTTTCTATAGAATTAACTTCTATAAAGTGAGTAAAATTATTACTTTAATGACTTACGCTAAAGCATGGAATGGTATGTGAAGAATGATCTTCTTGGCAAATCTACCAGCGTGCTTATTTCTTTGGTGTAATCTAATCCATATTGATGTAAGTTCAAAAACACCGTCGTTCCTTTTATAATAAATCATCCGTTTTACAATAAAAGTAGTACTTATTTACAAAACCGTTTTCTGTTAATAAAACAGCGAAAAAATAAATTTCTCGTCCCTCCTAGCCATTATTCATTTTGTTAGAAGCTGGTTGAACATTATTTCTTGCCAGTTTGTAGGTCCTTACTTATGGTTAAGTCTAAATACTTTTAATTAATTTTGAATTACATTTAAGTGTGTTACGATAATGCCAACCCTTGATTACATCACTGCCTATGTGTGAAACTGTGAAGAACTATATATTGGTCAGGCCGTGGCTTGTTAGGTTTTTATTCTGGTTGTTGGTTAAGCAGCCTTGAAATCCTCCATCTTGGATTCGAGCGAGCGTCCCTGACTTAACACCCTTTGCCAGCCAGGTAAGTATTTTTGGTTTAGTAAACTTGTTATAACGTACTTTTCATTGTATTTGATGTACACTTATTTTTTTAAGAAGATGTTTTATTGTATTTGAATAAAGACTAATGTGCCCATTACAGTATAAACCTTACTCTTTTTTTTTGCAGTAGTGTGTTCTAATAATGCCGGTAAGCAGTGCAGGTACTTTTAAAATATTTGTTGGCAATTTAGCTGACACGATTGGGGCTGATGATATTAAGCCACACTTCGAAAAATACGGCAAAGTAATTGAATGCGATGTAGTCAAGAATTACGGATTCGTGGTAAGAAAATTTAATTTTATTGACTTCTTGTTTATTTGTGAATCAGTATTGCCAGATTTTTAAGTTTTCGAATATACTTAGTTCTTTTGTATTTATAAATCTACTTAAATCTGTATCTCACCGGCAATCAGCCATTTCCGATTCAATCAAATTCCTTTAGCTTAAAATCGAAGATAAAAATCTGGTTAGTTGGTGAGTTGAAATTACGTAACAAAATGGCTTCGCATGAGGATTACTTATTGGTTGGAAATACTGTGAAATTTTTACCTCGATAATATTGAAATGTAATTGTAACTATAATAATAAGTTGCAAGAGGTTTCTTATTTCTATCAGAGCTTAGAATTCGCAAATATTAGAACAAATTGTTTCGTTAAACCAGGGGTGGCCAACCCAAATTATCTTACAGGCCACATGGGAAATTCATTATAAGCCTGCGGGCCGCTTATAAACATATATGTACATATATCTGTTAGATTGGATCTACTACGCAAAATTTTTGCGGTGAAAATTCTAAACAAAGTGAGTAATTATTCTTACATGTAAATTTAGATAATTTAATGACAATTATGAGATGGTTGAATAATATGTTAGTGCCCACCTTTAAATATGTATAAAAACAGAAGCAGCGTAGTGAAACAAAAAATATAAGATTTATAGGTTACAAAACACTACACTACAAATCAAAATATTGAACAAAATAAATTTTATAAAATTAGGATGAATTTCGCGGGCCATAAAACTGTTCAAGACTGCGGGTTAGCGACCGTTGGTCGGTAAACTATCTTGAATCCGCCACTTAGCAAGGTCACTTCAATTTCACATTGGTCTTGCTGGATAATGACAAAACTTTGTCAAAGCATTGTTTTAAATGCTACATTTGAGTATAGCCTAGTTTCGATTTTTGTGGTAATATGGGGTCACATCAGACTGTTTGAAGTATGGGAACTGAAACTGATGCTTGGAGTGTTAAAAAAAAAATTGTTTGTACTTCGCATTTTAACGAAATGTTCAGAGTAACTCATTTCTTTTGTCTTATGCATCTCTAGGGGGTACTCCTCACTTTGGAAAACGTTAGAGTACATAATGAAATCCTTTTCAGCACATGGAAAATGAAGAATCTGGCCGTGATGCTATTCAAAACTTAAACGGCTATTTGGTAAATGGACAACCGATGAAAGTAGAAGCAGCTACCAGTCGTAAAGGACCAAATACACCTACGACAAAAATATTTGTTGGAAACCTTGCAGATGGAGTAAAAGCTTCCCAAGTTAGGACTCTCTTTTCTAAATTTGGTACTGTGGTGGAATGTGATATTGTTCGGAACTATGGCTTTGTTGTAAGTTTTTTGCATTTAATTATACTAGTTATAACTTTTTAGTGGACTAAAATAGTGTTGTATTGATATTTTAGCACATAGATTCGAACGATGTAAATGCGTGCATTAAAGAGCTTAATGGTCATATGTTAGAAGGTCAGCCTATGAAAGTGCAAGTTTCAACTAGTAGGGTACGTCAGAGACCAGGAATGGGCGATCCAGAACAATGTTATAGGTAAAATTTTTGATGCAGTTCTATTCTATTTCAGAATATCTTAAAAATTTGTAAGGATGAATGTTTTTCGTTCCAGGTGCGGCAAAGGAGGACACTGGTCTAAGGAATGCCCACGGGCCGGAGGGTAGGTCAAGCTTATAATAATAGATTATTATAATTTCGAGGTGACGTAGGAAACAAAAGGGTTACAGATTGTTAATCGAAAAAATAGTTTTTGATGAGTTATGTATTGCTGCCTGCTCTAGATTTAGTTTGTCAGCTATAAGCCCTTAACATCATATTTGATGTTGGAACTAAGTGATGAAGGTAAATAAAATGTCCGATAAACCTTCAATAAAAGTCAATTGGTTAGTGAATTTCTGCCCTTAAATTTTAATTAGGTTTTATCGACATTAATCAGAGAAGGCCTTTTTTGAAGGCAATTTCTTTTCGTTAAAGGCTTTCTTGGTGTTTCTTCATAGTGCTCTTTATGGGTGAGGTATGTTTGTTTTAACCTTAAAAAGCAATGAAGAAGTGATTTAAGATATATTTCTCTGGCTTTGCCAATAAAACCTCATCTATTAGTTGAATTTTCTTAGAAATATACTAAATTCAGTTTATGGCATCAGGTTGCACACTGCTCACTATATCTTTTTTTTTTCTTTTGCTTATGGCAAAAAACCTTTGTTTCCTAGACGACTTTCTTGTGAATCTCTGGCTTTCCATCGACATGGCACCTCTCTCACTGTCTGACCCAAGCAAAAAAAACCTACTTCTTAAGAGTTTATGATCGCGCAAAATGTAAATGCATGTTCTCATTTTGACGGGATTGTATGGGACCATCAAAACGTTTAGTAATCCACTCATTAGGGGCAGCGACGGTTTTAGTGTAGTAATAATGAACGTGGATTAGAAAGTGGAGCTTCACTACTCCTAATTAGTTTGTCTGAAAAAATGAGTCTGTTTTTAATTATTTTCTCGGAGCTAGTTTTGTTTCAGTTATTTATTTTGCTATTTTCTCGAAAAAGCTTAAACTTTCTTTTTATATGAATAAATTTATGATATATTTAAACTAATTCTTTTTTCATTACATTAATTTTCAGCTGACTCTAGGAAACATTCCTCTAAAGCGACTTACATTAGTATAGTTCTTGTTAATTCTTCTTTAATATTAGTAAGAATAAAATTTGTTGCCAAAAGTTCGTTTGTTGGAATTTGAAAACAGTATTTAGACTTAGTTTTTTGCTATCTTCTCGAGATCTCCATTTAATTCGAATTGCGTAACTGGAAGATTTGTGCAGATAATGCGGAAAGTATCTAATGTATAAGTGTTGCAACCACTCCAGAACAAAAAAACTTCTTACTAGTTCTACATATATTTTGCTTCCGTTTAAGTAAATTAATTTTTAACAAAATATAATAATTTGAGGGAGGGGATTAGCTATTCGGTTAACGTATTGGATTCCCACACGGAGATCCCGGGATAGAATTCAGCTGTTGGCCCTTAGATTTCCTTTTGTTAGGAGCTTCTTTACAGCTCATTATTCAGTGGTGGACAGTGTCGTCTGAAACGAGAGAACGCTATCAAAAATTACTTTACGCGAAAAACTGTTCTCCATTCAGTTACGATTCAATCCTAATCTCCCTGCCAGTGTCCTCTTACTTGGCTTTATACAGACATAAGACATCCTTGGAATCCGCGCATGAAGATTAAAGGCATTGAAGGCAATGATGGAGATTCTACGAAACAATATAAACTTGTAATTGAATTCAATCATTCAGCCTAAAATTCTCCGGACCATCTTTAACACTTCAATTTTAGTTGTAGAATTTGTAGCGTTTATTACGTTCTTATTCCGATCTTTTTTTCTTCATTTATCACATCTCCATATTCCTAATCATCCTCATCTATGTTTAAAAATGCCATAATCCTCTCGATATTCTCTCCTTTGATGAAGAAAGCAATTCATTACTTAGAAAACGGATGGAATATGCCCTCCTCTTATGAAAGTTTGTATTTAGATTTAAGTATAAGCATAGATTTGTGATCACTATGGATAATAATGTCCTTTTTTTGTATTCTTTCGAATATTTTTTTTTAATTTCTGCTATTCTGTGTCTGAAAATGGAAGTTATTTTTCCTTTCTTTACTCTAAAAGTTGTATATGTTTCTTAAAATAATTTGTGCGTGAAGGAAAAAGAGCTCTTCTAAGGACTACTCCTAAAGGGATCCCAGGTTTTTAAATTAAGTTAAATGTGGAAAACGTTTCGAAAAGTGGTATCAAGTTAAAAAAAGAAAAAAAAGAATCGTAAGTTCATGTCTCAATGAAGCACTTTTACGATATCACTACCATATAGAGAACGAGTTTGTGTACAATCCTAGGAAAGTTTGATTTTTTTTACCGGTTCAATTTCGGAGGTCCGATAACAGTGAGACCCAAAACACTTCAGTCTATTAGAAATAATATTACACCTAGCTCGCCCATCAGTTGTTAATCGTGAAAGTAGTTTTCTGAATACATTTTTCGTTTCTACATGGGGAAACACCTAAGCAAAAATAAATGTTATTCTGAACTATTTCTGGAGTGAAATTAACTCCTAATTTGGTAATTGTTCTGTACTTATTGTTAGCAGCGAAATTGCAGTGTTCCGTATTTAATATTACTTTTTGAACTACATTGTTTAGTGAGCTTAATAAGAGTGCTTAATATGTAAATAGTTAAAATGTTAACTGAACATTAGTTTTGCTTGTAGGCGACCAATGGGCCCAGATCGTATGGGCTTCCGAGACAGATTGCTTGGTGGTCCACGAGATCCTTACCCTCCTCCACCTCCTCCTTTCATCAGAGACAGAATGCTTAGTGGCGGCGATCCTTTTGGCAGCAAGTCTAAGGTAGGTACTCTGAAGTATCTCTATTTCTTGATTGTGGTGAACTGAATAAATAGGGAGGATGTTCGGTGATGCAGGACAGCTATTATGACCGATACTACGAGCGCCCGCCAGTCAGAGGTTCCTTTGATGACGACAGAAGATACCCACCACCACCACCACCATTGGGCCGCGATGTTTTGCCACCGCCTCCCCCTTTGAGGGCGCGCGATTTCTTGCCACCTCCACCACCGAGGTCTGCCTTTGATCGCTCACCAGAATATTCCATGAGATCTTCTTCTTTTGGTAGATCATCCGATTATGGCATGTTCAGTCGACGCTCACCTGAGCCTCCATTCAGATCCAGGTATGTATAATGTATTTTCTGTTAGGCGGACGGAATAATATTTTGAAATGCTTCTCACATGAACTGAAGCCATTTCATTGTGTATCAGATTTACGTAATGAACATGAAAAATCATTGTGACTTTTTTTAGAAATCTGATATATGCTCTAGGGCCAGATAATATCGTTGATGTTTATATCGTCGTGCCAATGTTTTCCTTATTTATGATCAGTTTAATATTTTCATTCATCTTCAGAAGTTGATTCATTAGTTTTATTTAGAGTTTTTTACTCGACTTAACGAATTGTCAGCAAGTGTAACGTGTGACAAATAAGTGAATACCGAAATCTCTGTAGTGACAGAACCTCTGATTATAAATGTATATCCAAAACCTGTTGGAAATAAGGAAATCATGCGTGCTATGACGGGGATGAAATCAACAATTGCTGAAATGCTTCAGTCTTCCATTCACCAAGAAGATTCACAGTTGATTATATCATGCTATTCTAAATTATATCTTTCTCATGGTGTCATTTTGTTTCGTTATTCATTTCCGTTTGCTAGAGTTGCAATTTTTTTAAAGCTTTGCTGTTCACCTCTTCATTTTGTTGTTGACTAGGTATTACAAACTAACGTTTATTATTTTTAGCTATTATGTAAAGTTTTGCAAGTAATTGTTGTGTATATTTGTTTGATGCGATAGAAAGTTTGGAGAGATGTAAAGATTAATGTAAACTATGTAATGAACGCAGTAAGATTTAATGCAACTACCTTAATTGATCGCTGGTTTACTTCTGTTCAGAATGGGAGCCCGTGGAGCATCGCCGCGCCGTTTCGCGCCGTACTGAAGAGACCGGTCGGGACTACATCGTTACGGCGGTCACGTGTTCGGTTACTTTGTAGCCTTGGATGTTACTTGTAGCAACATCAATTATATATTCATCTATATATATATATATACATATATAAACATACTATTTTAATATTTATCTTCGACTTTTTTCTAATTGTAAGTTTCAATTAAATTTATTTTATAAATCATAAAATGGATGCATAGTTCGATTTTTTAATTATTTTTTTTTTTCTAGTTTAGAATGCAATTAAACGTTGACAGTTGCTGTTAGGGACAAAAAATACTTATGTCTTTTGCTTGTTCTTAAACATTTCATTGTAAGCAGTTTTGTTATTCTTTCACGACATTACAATAATTTTCATTTAGTCTTCCTTCTGATTACTTTAAAAAGATTTTGTGCTTACTTGAAGTACAGCTTGTGTACATAATAGTAGTTTTAAACATTGATTCAAAAGACATTCTAGTATGTTCGGTCGGCGGTAGTGTTTACGGGCTAGATCCGGTAAATACGAAATACCGTCCTACTATTTAGCAATTTATATATAGTTGCATATATGAACTATATATATATGTATGTATTTGCTGGTATACACATTCACTCACTCACTCTTTCTCTTTCTCACTCTCTCTCTCTCTCACACACACACACACACACACATTATTTCTATATATATATATAATTTATAACCATTCAGTAAATATAAAATTTGAATAATAATTCGGTTACTTAATGTTTGCTTCGTTTATTATTTTCAAGCCATTTATTCCACGTTCGACATGTGTATTCAATTATTTCCGTGCTGAATGTTTTATTACATTTTCTTTTTTCTTTTTTCTTTTTATTTTCTTGCTGCAATGTACAGTGTTATAAAAAAATTTAATTGTTCTGACTTGTTTGTGAATAAATCTTTTTATAATATGCCAAGTGATTCAGTGTGCTTAGAAGAATTTATGTAATACTAGAGTATTAGCTATAGCTAATTATGTTTCAATAAAGCATCTATCTTCATAAAAATTATATAATTATTAGAAATTAATGTTGGACACACATTAATTTGCTTGGCTGTTATATTACAGCACTATTGGATGATAATAAAAATTGCGTTTTATTGTCCAGTCTTAAAAGTTATTCTGATAGGTAATCACTTTGTACTAGTACTATGAAGTTCGATATATAAATATAAGTCTTGAAATTTCATGTATCACTTACATAGGCTATACAAATAATAAGTGCAAACAAAAGCATAGTTTTTGTTTTTAAATCAAGGTTGATTATAAAGTTTTCCATTGCATATATTTTTATTAAATGACATTCCATTGTTTTATATTACTTTTTAAAATAGAATTGAGAAGAAGTCGTTCATCAACATTAGCAATAAAAAATTAAGGTTGTTATTTGTTAGCGTAGACGTATGGATTATTGCTATTGTACAGAAAAGAAGTGACTGTAAAGTTCAAAACAAACTCTTGGATCAATTCGTGAAGCAACTTTTTCCTTTTTCTTTTTTTACTGCCCTTTAAGTAGCTAAAATGCTTGTAATTTGCATTGAACAATTTGTCGGTTCTAAGCTGTACAGCTTTGTCTTATACAATAAAAATATCAATGTACAGTAAAGATGTTTTACTTTGATTCCAGATAGTATAAATAAAGATAAAAGTGAGTGCGTGCCAATTATGTGTGGTCGTTATAATATGTCGTTATTATGAACAATTCACTGCTAGCAGCACCATTTTAAATTGGCTCCTGCTTCAGAGCACTTAATCACAGATGACAGAGAAATCAGTAAACATTTACTAGTTTCAAGATGGCTCAATATTTATCTTTTTAATTGAATCTGTTTCATTCCGCATTTTTTTTTTTTTATTGATGACAAAAACCTTTTTTTCAAGTTTAAGCCACCTTTGCATATTCCTTTGTTTACAATACTTTGTCGTGTGGCTAAGCAGAATAGTGCCAATTCGATAAGTTTTTTATGTTTCTGAGGGGAGAACTAAGCCCCAGGCCTCTAAAATTTCTACTAGGTCAAAAAACAGCCATATTAACTGAATCTAGGACTAAAATTTCTGACCTGCACTTGAGCAATATAAGATTACTAAGATTTGCTGTCCAACAAATCAAACAATAACTTTTTTAGAGCCTTGTCAAAATCAATTTCAAAAAACTCAAGACTACTCAGTAATGTGGCACATCTGTTTGGCGGCATACCTTTTTATCTCATGTTATTTCGTGCAACCTTAACGATCGCACCTTAACGAGATATTCAATTTTCATTTTTCTGTTATGTTGAACAACACATCCCCCTAAAACCGGATAATTTCTATGAAAAATGAAAACAGAAAATCTGTAGGTTCTCTTTCGAGGAATTAGAGAAAGTGAAGTATATTGTTATTTAAAAATTAAATTCATAGTAATGTATAGAATATTATACTTGAACAATGTACATAATAATGAGGAAGTATATTATTTCATTGATGAGTCACTATGTTGTTGACTTCTAAAACTACTTTTTACCATCTGATAAGAATAGTTCCTCTAAAAAAAAGAAAAAGTTATGTGGAGTTAATTACGCAACAATGATGTGAATAGTCACAGGCGGTCGGTGATGCATTAAGAAGTCTCCAAGCGTCATTGACCTTAGAAGATGGCACGTCGCGCTTTGGAATTTTTTTACATTGTTAATCAAATTTGAGTTTTTTTCTTTTAAGATAAACTTTTTTGGTGAACTCAGGAAAAGAACGTTAAGGAATCTCAAGAAGACAACTCATTTCGAAAATTGTCTGCCATTGCTGAAATTTCTCGGTTTTAGAAAAACTTTTCAACTCCTAACACCATCTGGGCAAAATCCCTACATCTTCATTTTGGTATGTGGTAGGCCCAATTTTCTGTGATTTAGAGGAATTAGCTCGAATTTCCTATATTGGCTTTCACCGAGAAGTTTCCACAAAATGCCCCTCTCACTGTCTAATTGCTTTAGAGTGTGGAATAAAATTATCTTAAAACGAAACTTTTCAGAAGCTGCGATTGCCTATTGCGATTTATTACCTAGTTACCCTAGTAGACTGGATCTTGAATCTTGGAGACCAGTCTTCAACCTGAAGAATTTTTTAAATTGCTTTTTTGAGAATTCCCGAAACATATGTACATATATAAATTATATCTTCTCAGATCTCATGTAAATGCAGTTTTTGACGGTCAGCCCTTATACAACTGTCCAGCCGACCAGTTTTAATTTTTGTTTTGAATTTATATGTATTTTTCTAATTATATTTCGAAATAAATTGTATTAACGTTATTTTGAGGTAGCAAGAGAGGGAAGGTAGGATAAATACAGCACAGCAACATTCGCGCTGACAGTTTATTGAAACATAATGAAACGGCCAATTTAAATAAGCGAATCAGACAGTTCATCGTTCAATCGCCTTTCCCAGTTTCCTCTTTTTTTTACAAAGTTGTGTAAATAAATATGTTTACAGTCTTACCATAATATTTATTTCTCAGATCGGGACAATTTTGATAGTTTTTCAATATTGAATGTTAGTCTCGCCTTTGTATGCTATTTGCCTTTAATTAAAAAGGCCATTTAGTGGATAATTTTATGGTAATAATTTTAAGTTAACCTTTGCTAAACGTACTATTTGATTAAAAAGTGATTAATATCCTTTCAACGGATACAGATGAGCCTGATAGGCTCAAAATTTATCCTATAGTTAGAGTTTGTCAAATTTTGCAAATAGCGCATAGCATTTTTGAGGTTTTAAGTAAAAAGTAAAAGTTATTGCTTATTTTTGCATGCAGGCTTAACGTCCAACTAGTAAAATGTTTAAGTCCAACCAGTTAGGTGTCGCGGACAGGGGGCGGTAGCACACATACATAACTATAAACATTTCTAACAAAAAATAGCTATATGCAGGATAATAGGATTAAAAAATAACTGCCAGTTTCAGTCATGATATATTTTTTTTATTCTGAGCTTTCGACCTAGGGACTAGGTCATCTTCTCAGGATTGTGGAACTTACAATGTGTTAATGGTAATTATATTAAAATGAAAATCTATAATGTAACGAAATTTACAAAATTATTTACCTAATTTACAATGTAATATTTTACATCATTAAAAGGTTAGTGTGTCTTCTGCTTGTTAGTTCATGGACTGAGTATGATCGGTCTGTGTTGCCAATTGTCAAGTACTTTGTAGTAAATTGGAGTATATGTTGTTTAAATTGTTCGTGTCAGCTTTAAAATTTAGCCTGTTTGATATGTACATCATTTGTAATATGTATATCATTGTAAATATGTTCCACAACCCTGAAGTCGAGCTACTCCCTAGGACGAAAGCTCGGCATAATAAAAATATATCATGACTGAAACTGGCAGTTATTTTTTAATCCTGTTGAAACTATGAATCAGTCACCAAAAGGAATGAACAATAATAACATGCAGGATTCAAATAATGGGATCTCTCACTTAGAAAGCTACGCTTCATAATCCCTAGACCAAACCCGCCCCTGATTTTCATCAACATATAAGTTTAATTATAATTTATTTAAGAAAAGTACAATTGAGATAGAGATTGGCTTTGTAAAAAGTAAAGTAATCACCTATTTTTTAAGGAGGGCTTAACGTCCAACTACCAATTAGGTGTCATGGACAGGGGCGGAAGCTCATACTTTACTGTAAACAATTTTTTCTAATAAATAAAAAGTAATCATATGCGGGATTTGAATATGGGTTTCCCATTTGCAAAGCCGTGCTCTTGACCTCTATACCAACACCCGCCCCGAGATTGGCTTTGGCTCTGAATATATATATTTTCCAGTTCCACTTGCTTTCTACCTAAAGTGTAATTTATTGGAGGTTTATATTTAGTAAAGAAGAATAACTGTATTTAGAGTATCATCAGGGTTAAAGGAAAATTTATCAGTTAAATAACTTAGTAATAAATGCAGCTACAGTAACTGAAGTGAGAGTGATACTAGATTTGTGTTCGTTCGCAGCAGCTGCAATTTTGTGATATTAAACAGATGTAATGTCGAACGACCTAACTAAATTATGAAAAATTAATCTTCCAAGTTTACCCACTCCTGTGGGAACATTAAACCAGGGCCGAAAAGAAAAATTGTAAAAAAACGAAATGGTAACTTTTTAAACCATCACCAAATTTATTTTTCAAAACTACTTAATTGTGTAATTACATAAATTCATCATGAAATATCCTTAATTTTGTTATCAAATTGTTCTGTATTTAAATTTTAGATCGGGTTTAATTTTTTCTGATCAGAGAATCTGAAATCCTTGTTGGGGAGAAATTTCTAGAAACTTTTTTTCCCACGAATGATATTTAGAATTCTATTTTTATATTTTAAATTGCAATAAACTAATCAACTGTGTGAGTACTAAGTCCTGTTTGGAGCCCCCGTAAATATTTCTGACAATATTTTTTTTAAACTAACTTTTGTTTGGGTCTGTAGAAGTATGTAAAGTGAGGAGCAGATAATGAAAAGTTACATTTGGGTTAAAACATTACAAGTAATTATTTTAACGTTTATATTTAACAGTTCGATGTTTTTAATCAGAAGGTCTCTCCCACTTTTTCCTGTAGTTTGTGATAAGGGCAGGCTGCAAGTAACGTGGGTGTCCCAGTACAGTCAGCTCTGTTGGGCAAAATATTTGTAATTGTTACTTTGATATGTTGTGTTGCAGCTGTTGTTTCTAGTACTTTGCGAACAACCAGCTGGCAGTTAATCTCTGAACCATATTCATGCAGGTACCTGCCATACATTAATGAAATCGAAAGGTGTTCCCAGCCTTACTCAATTACCACTATATTTGTTACTAAATCGGGTCGGGTCTATGAGTGTAGTAATTACAATAATGTTCAAAACAGCCTTGTACATACGATTAGTGTAAGGATTAGTCCAAGGATAGTTGATTTTGTTTCGAACATAACTTTTCTGCATACAATTCACACACAATCGTTAATTTCCTTAATCGAGCAGCTCCTTCAACAAGTGATTGGTTTATGTAATGCAGTAATTCTCAGATTAAGACAATTTTCCTTTTTTATTGGTTACCACTCTCATTTTTTGGGTAAGTTTGGGAATTTAGAGGTTTGCTCTTTTTAAACGCTAATAGCAGATTTTTAGTTTAGCTACTATCTACTCATTATTGTTATTTTTTTTTAAAAAAAGAAAAACCTTAGTGAGAATATCAGTGAAGTTCCATAATTTTAATTATTTTTGAACAAAGTCGGTTAATCATCAGTTTGGATTCAGCGCTTAATAGAGCTAATTGCTTCTTCTATTTGGCGGAAGCAGTGCTGTTCGGGTGCCCTTTTTTACTTGCGCAAGCATATGATTATCAGGTTTGGTAACCGTGCTTGCACCACCGTGAGATGACAGTAGATGTGAATCTACTATTTGCTCCTTATGTCTTTCTAACCGATGTTTCAGCGTTAAACAAGGAACACACATCTAATCATGTTCTCCCTATTGGTTGGGGATTTCATTGAAGAATAATACAAGGCTCCATTTTATTTATTTTGTATAGTTTTTAACACTCTTTTAGACTTCCAACACTCACATACATCATCAATCTTTTCTTCTCATTCAGACCCAGCCATCTTAGATCTTATCTTTCTTTCAAAGTATTGTAAGTTTCACTAGAGGATGGATTTTACAGTAACAAATAGATGAGTTTACATCAATCAACCGATACGCTCTGCATTTGGTACTTTAGTTATATATTTAATTTTTATAATTATTAAGCAAATAATAGTGCCGTACATGACGCCAAAATGGCAATAAAAGAAGTCACTCGGTCCCAGAAGTGGTCTTGCTCTAATTTTCTTTGAAAACCTTTTTCAAACAAAAGACTCAGGGGGCTTCTGCAATTAGTGTTAAAAGTTTAAAGAAAACTGTTTGTTGCTCAAAAGTTTCCAAAAGTTGTGTATATCTATTTAGTAAACTTGTCCGCTCCGCCATTGTTGGCTTATTTTGCTGAAAAACTTCTCGGCCCTAGTGCTTCAAAACCAAATATGAAATTTAAACACTTAACATATCGTAGATATATTAATGATGTACACACTAATTTGTAAAAATTGCTTATAGAGGTACTTTAAAACAGATTGAATATAGCTCAAAATAGATTATCTGAACTATTGCAACTCTTTCGAATGGTTAGAGAAAGTTATTTAAATGTTGTAGGGATAATAAGGTGTTGTTATATATAAGTTGTTGATATTGTAGGGATTGTTAATTTAAATCTATCAGTGTTTTTTGTTGTTTTTCTTGTCTCATGAATTTTCAGTTTCATATTAAATAATAATTTAAAAGGCCTAATACGTCATATGTTAGGCTCAAGTGGTGTAAACAACTTGTGAAGAAAGTGTACATTTTGTTTATAGCTAGTAAATCTCTAGCATTTTTGGAAATGGGCCGGAGGAAGTATTTTGAAAAATATCATTTATTAGAATTTTCTTCTTAACAACTTTTCTTGGTCTGAAAAGTAGAAACTGTTCACCCTAAGAAGGCATTCTACTTCTACGCTGATAAGCTGTTTACTGTTTATTTTGATTTTTAGTTTTCACTAGAAATTTCCAGCGTTTCGATTTTGCCTAATAAGAAAAAATGTGAGTGGAGTCGTGGTCAGCGTTCTCAAAAATGAAAAACGGCAGGAAATTTCAATTAGATATTTGAAATAATTAGGGGATACCATGGGACTCGACAATCAAACCCCGATCCTAGCAGATTTCGGGAAATAGGATGGATGTGTGCCTGCTGCACCCGATCTTGCACCATCGCAAGCATATGTTTCGGCAATCGTACGTCCACCAATAGAAAATACAGGAAGTATGTGTTTGGGTGAAAAGATCCTTTCTTTTCAATGGATAGTTCATTTTCCCCAAAATGGCTTCTAGGCTAGTCTGAAAACTTGAGATTATATTTCTGTGTAATGTAGGGTTTACATAAATAAGGTGGTGAACATTAGTATGGATAAAACATTGCGAGTTTGAAGAATATTAATGAATTCGAACCTTGAGAATACTTGAGAAGTAAGAGGATGTTAGTGTTCACGACAGATTTTTTAAAATATTTCTTCTAGAAATATGAAAATATGGTTCTGGGAGAATTGTGATGTCAATCAGCAGTATCAGTTATTGTGCTGGGAAGTAAATGAATGTTATAAGCACTCAAGTCCTCTTTCCTTTTGTTCAGAAGGAATTGTGACAGAAACTTCTTATCGGACCTTGAAATAAAATATTCCTTCAGGTTCCACTCGACGCGAATAGTAAATTTTTGGTTCTCTGCTACTGAAATGCCCAGAATCCAAAACTATTTTAGATTTTTGCTCAAAGTTTTTATTCTTGTGCTCAGTTTTCTTCAAAAGTTCTTATTTATTACATTTTTTTTTTTTCAGTGTCTTATTTATTTATTTTATATATTGCTTGTTTATTTCAAACTTTTGCTTGAACAAGTTTTACAGTTGTGATAACCAAATTAGGTATTGTGTTCTTTTGCTTTAATTAGGTAATGGGCCCATGGTTTGGCTGGTGTTCAGACTGTTTTAAAAATTGTTGCGACGATAAGAATGCTGAGTCTGATCATCTTTTTGTTACATCTTTTGTACAGCAGCCTGTGAAGACTGTACGGAGAATATCCAGGTTTGTGATAATTTTTTTATAAACTATAAATAACACAGTTTATCGTTTTGTATAATTTTAAATAACTATTTTATATTTCAAGTGTTGGCCAGACTCTAACTAATGAAGACGGTGAAGAAATTGAAATGCCCAGACATTCCAGTATTTTACAGTCATACAATGGAGTACCTATCCCTTGGTCCAGTAATCCTATTACTGTCCAACCAGGTAATTAAGTTCAAATACTAAGTAATGTAAATAATAATAATCGTAATAATATCGACGCCAATTACCTAATAGTCGGTGCGCCTATAAAAAATATAAATAATGATATTAACGGTAATAATGCAGAGAGGTAGGGACAAAGTTATTGGTTAGCGTAGTGATTCCTACGAGGAGATTCCTTATTCGAATCCAGCTGCTGGTTTTTAGATTTTCTCTTTCAGAAGCATCATACAGTTTCCAGTGATGGTCACTGTTATCTTAATTAAAGAACACTGTCAGACATTAACCTGAAAAAAGCTTCGGGCTCCAATAAGATGTTGAACTCGCCTTAAATTTTAAAAAAATACTGCACTAGTCCCCGTGCATTTTCTTTAGCCCTCTCTCCATTTTCGTTGTTATGAAGACGGCTTCTATTCTTACTAAGTCCCAAGTCATCACACCAATCTTCTACACGAGGTAATATTTACGTAATCTTCTTAACAAAACTATTCTCTGGCCGTACAACTCTATAATTTATTGATTCAAACTTTCTGTCTTTGTTAAAAAGCATAATCATATTTCTGCTCTTTTTGTTGGACGAATTTCGGTTTCTGATATATTTTTTTAAAATATCTTCTATGTAATCAATAATCAGTAACCAATTAGATGATAGAAGTTAAATACTTACAGAAATGGGTAAAAATCATACCCAATCCGGATGTTTTTCACCCTTTCGTAATACCCGCTGTATTTATCCCTGAAAGGGGTGGGTGTTGATCTTATGGTTATAAGTGTGGCTTGTAAGTGTAAGAGGTCCAGTTCGAATCACGCGTATAGCTACTTTTTATTTGTTAGAAAAAACATTTTGTTTATAGTAAGGTGTGTGCTTTTGCCCTCAACCACGATACCTGATAGGTAGTTGGAGGTTAAGCACCGCCTGAAAAAATAGGCGATTACAATACTTTTATTTCTAATATAGGTCACGTATCAAATAAAGAACTGTTATCCCTGTTATAAGACCTGTTAAGTAGGGAAACCCCATCAAATCGTTCATGCAGAAAGTGCTTACAAACGCTATTCGCACATATTCTATCGATTGGCAGTACAGGCAGCTGTAAATACAGATGTTTAATTGTTAATGAAATTAAAATTGTATTAAATACTTAATTCTGATCTGAAATATTCTTTTTATTTTTTGTCTCTCTCTCTCTTAAAACTTTTATTTTTTATCTATTTTCTTTATATGTGTAAGCATAACAACTCTGCAGATGGACGTGAGTAAGTCCATGCAATGTCTTAATTCATAGATTAATTGTAATATTTAAATTGTAGCAATTCAATAAAAACACCACTACTACAGCGACTGTGCTAATTGGGATAGCATTGTTTTATATTTTAATTTATTGACTGCCAGAACTCTGAGATTTTTTTTATTTTTATTGACATTCTGAATTTTGTTTTTAATGATTGGTGTTCAGTTTTACGTCTAACAGACTAGTGTCCATATTTTTTGCTTTTGTTTTCTGTAGCACTTTTTTTAAATTTTCTCTTGTAGTTACATTCTGAATTAAACCATTCTGAATACTACAAACTGTGTTCAAAAATCATTATTAAATGTACGTAAGTGAATTAGTTGTGAATTTCTCATTAAATACATTGAAAATGCTAATTAATTTGCTTTGTTGATATAATTGGTCTGTTTAGGAGTGTCCAGGTATGAACTAGAGACTAGATTGAAAACATTGCCAACTATATCCGAGATGCCTAACATATTACCCATACCTAAAGAAACCAGATCTTGGAAATTACCTTTATCTAATGCGAAAAAGAAAGAGTACTCCCTGTCAAGATGTACTGATAAAAGTACTGCAGGAGACATTCCACTCATTCGTTATACAGGTTAGAGTTAGTTTAATTTTAAGATACTTTATGTATCTTAATTGTATAAGATATAAATATTTTTTGATTCAGCAAATACTCAAAACTTGGGTGAAGAAGATGTCTTTTCTCAGAAAGTATGTCTAAAATTGAATCAACATAACTTTAGGGAAGAGAAACAACCACGACTGCACAAAGGTTCGTGCAGCTCATCGCCAAACCTTATCAGCTTGGAACAGGTATGCACTGCACTACTACAGGTATACACTAATGATTCGTTTACGATGAAAAATGTTTTCTCCTTACTAAGTTTTCCAATAAGAGGACTTATTGCTCGTACCATAAGCATAAAATTAACGGTACTACAGACCCAACCACATTTTTAACTTTTGTAACCTCTCCCATATGAAGTTTAAAGAAAGCCAGAGTAATTTTAGAAATAAATCTTGGAAAACTTGAAAATAAGTCCGTTGTATGATTCGGCCAAAATCTTAGTACCAGAAGTGGCAATAGTTCTCCCGAAGCTCAAATACTCCCTCATTTGGGCGTTCTGCCCCATTTTATTGAGTAAGTTGATTTTGTTCATGGTTTACAGGCAGCTGAGAGCCAATCATCAAATTACTCCGCGAGCTCGCTAACAAATGTTTCAATCCACAGTAATCTGGCCAAATCCATGACATGGCTGCATTCGCAAAGTTTGGAGGTAATATTTATATAAATTAGCAATTTATCTGTAATGTTTGTTAGAAATTTAAAAGCTGCCTGGTAATATATTTTAGGATGTAAATGATAAGCAAATGGAGGCAGAGAGACTGGCCAGGCAGTATGGGTTAGATTTGTCCCTTTATAGAAATGCCAGTCTACTTGACTCTTCAGATGTTGTGCAAGTAGATAATCCCTCTGATTTGATGGTAGAAGAGCCTACCGGCTTTGTGGAATTCAGTATTTATTTTAATACTTCACTAAATTTGTAAGTAACATAAGCATTAATTGAATTTAAATTTTTATTTTAGATTTTCTTTATCTTTTATACTTTTAAAAAAAAATTATTGCGACCATGTTCAGTTTTCGTAATTGAGTTTTCACAAAATCCTCGTTTAAGAAGGAAAATTAGGACGATAAATATTAAGAAATAAATTGATGTAAGACACATATTTATACCATATGTTCCGTCGAAGGCGACATAAATTTGAAAATATATCTTGGGGGCTCAAACCTGATTGAAAGAGCAAGAACGATGTCGACTTGTGGATAATAGAAACGCTTTTACAATTAAAATGGAGTAAAATAAAATATCTTGTAAGTTCATTGAAAAACTCTAATTATCCTTCTATATAAACTTTTAATTTCATACCGGGAAGTAATACCTAACAGGCTTGACGAGCGTATCGTAGGTCGAGGGCGTGGACCTGTCCAGTCAAACCCCGATGTTCATCCTGAAGTGAGTATTCTTCTGAAGTATAAATGAAACTCAACAAGAAGAGAATATTTCCTCCAAAAGTGATAGGTCTCTTCACGAACATTATTATAGTTGCAAAAAGAACGTTTTTCATCTTCCATTCTCTATATTACCAGGGCCTATGGTTTACATAAAGAAGTTCCCCATGTAAGAAACCAGCGTAATTCGGGAAAATTCAATTTATCATAAAAAGAGAAGATAACGTATTTCTCTATTTTTACCCCCTAAATGACTATATTAAGGACAATGTTCTTACAATGATTGCTTGGTTAATGGGCTGCTCAAAAGTCCCTAATCAAAAGCTGACTGAGCCTGCTAGGAAGATCTGCAAGGCATCCTTCAAAATTGTGGGAATGTCCTAACCAAAGAAAGGCAATTTTTACCCAAAAAAAAAATTAAAACAAATTTTTCTGTTGATAATTTAAAGAGCTATTTTATTTAGTAAGTTTGTTATCACAGCATTTTATGAATGTATTTAAAGTGAAGAGAGTCTCAAAGGATTCCAGAGCTGTTTCTAATGAAAGTGTATAATTTGGCGTGGAGAAAGGGAAAGTCTTAAGCTAAAGTGGTTTACATCGGACAGACTACGCAAAACACGAGTATTGAGGGTATCTATTCTTTTGCTTTGCTGCCTTTATTCCTTCGTTTTCTTTTCATTTTTTAATATCATCAAACGGCTCTTCAACTCAGTTCCGAGTCTTCTCAATTATTTCTGCCATAATATGTCTTTTATTTGTCATAAGGTCTTAATTTTTCAACATAGCTTGTAGTTTGTACGCTAGCCCTTTAATATATAACATACATACCTATTTTTTGTCTGTTATTTGAATGATCGCAGTTTCTTCTGCATTTGTTGGTAGATCTTTATTTCAAAGTAGATTTAGAATGCATATTTACGACTCTTAAAACCTTCTCAGGTATCTTTTTTTTTTTTTGTATATTTTTGCTTTGAACAGGGTATTAGAGTCTACATTACCTTTAAATTTCGAACCAGAAAGTAATTAGTAATTGATTCACTCAACATTACCATTCAGTAGATCTACGAGTATGACGAATCTTAGTAGGTGAATTAGCATTCTCTGTAAACGAGGGGGATACCAGATCTGTCTAAAGGTTTATGATTAGTCTCTTGCCGAAAATGTACTTCTGTACTTCTTCTTCTACATGCGTTTAACTAACAATACTTCAATAGTTGCGAAAAAATTTTGCGTTTTATTCAGCGATTTTGTGGCATAAGCGCTAAGATTTCCGTTCTCAAGAGCACTCATTGCTCCTTTTCGATTTATGTTTCAGTTTGGTGGATGGTGCAGTTATTAATATTTTCTTTGCCTATTCAAGTGTTGTTTCACATTACTTATCCCAGTAGAAGAGAATACCTTTTTTAGTTATTTTTCTGGGGAATTGGTGATTTTACTCAACCTGACTACTTTTATCTATTTATGTATGTAATTATGCGTAGAAAGTAGCCTTTACACATCTTATTTCCATTTTGGTGATGACAGTGAAGTATGCTTACCCTTTCCCGATTTTACATCCAACTTTTAATTCAGAAAATTATGTTTAGAATCACAAACAGATGGATTTATATTTCTACTCAGTTGTTAGAGAGAAACCATTTAATCTTGCCTTAAAGCTGGGATTTTCGAAAACTGTTATGGTCTGTTACAATGCACTTTTTTACAGCATATTATTGATAACATTATTTTTTTTATATGTATATTTTCGTGGGGGAAATTTAAATCGTTAAACCTCGTTCTGGATAAGTCTTTGATACCTGTTTATTTTATTGTACAAGTTTATTGAAATTAAGCGTTTGTCTGAACAATTTTCATTCTGTTTTAGGTTGTCCATATTTGTGAGTAAAGTAGGCGGCCTTAGTGGCTCAGGTTGCAATAAACTGCCGTATTCTGTTTTACTTAAGGTGTGCGCCTTTTCAAACAAAAACATTGTGAAAACCAGTAAGAAAACTGTCCCGTCTCTGAATCCTGTAATTAATCAGAGCTTTACGTTTATCTTAAAAGATAGAAAGAATAAAATCGTAAGGTTGTTGTTTTTTTTTTTTTTTTTTTAAAGATATTTTTTATTAATGAATGCATCATATTAATAGCTTTTTGAGTTTTAAGGATGTCTGTATATAACTCCGATTTTCTTGGGAAATTCGATGCCATCGGCCATTCACTAGTTTCTCTTCAAGAATTTGAATGCAATAAAAATTATCGCATGAAATTATACAAGCGAACATTGGTATTCAGTTGACTATTTAGTAAACATTTTGATTTAACAGTAAATATTTAAGTTATGTATGACGTTTTTTATTTAGGTAGACGCTTGTACCGGAATGATGCAACTAGCTTGTCACAATGTTGGCGATAGGTTCTATATCAAGATTAACAAAGTGCTCAGTTTATTACCAAAATACAGTAAGTTCAGTATTACTATATATATATACATATAAAAGTTTAGAGAGAAGTTTGAATCGTCTGTTCAGTTTATTGGGAGAGAGGTGACAGTTGATTGAAGAGATCCTTTTTTTGACCAGTAAAGCTAATATGTACTGTGGTACTGGGTTCGATTCCCGGTCTTAGGCCTTGGATTTTATTTAATGAATAATAAAAGAAATTTACAGTAAAGTATATTTGCTAGTCGCCTCCGTCCACGACAACTAATTGGTAATAGGACGTTAAGCCCCGCCTGAAAAAATAGGCAATTACTTTACCCCTTCTTTTTTTTTAAAATATTAGTTGATTTTAATGTTAAATTGTTACTGAACTTAATATAAAAATTAAAATTAAAAACATCGTGCCCATCCTAGTTCTGAGAGAAGTAAATATAATTTTTTTTAAGTTTACATTGATATCTGCGGCTAGCTTGCATTCAGCTCGTTTTTTGACGAATGTTGATTGTAAACCAAACCTTGATTACAGTGTGCATTTGATTTTTAGGAAATCATAAAGTCTATGTAAAAATCTCTTACTACAGTTTGTCAAGGAAGAGTAAAGAGAAGATATCGCCAATGGTTATCAATACTGGCAATACTGACATAGAATTCAACTACGAGGCTAATTTTAGAATTGATCTAAGTGGGCAAAAGCATAATTATTTTGTAATTACCTTGAAAACTCGTGCTTCACATACAGTATTTAAAAATGATGAAAGTATTGGACGTATATTTATTGGACCTTGTTTTTATTCAGCAGATGGCACCTTTACACCATGGGGTCGTATCATTTTAAATAGTGAACATTTGTATAATACTTTTAAAATGTATATATAATTTTTTAAAATAATTATTTCATCTTGTTTAAATACCTAATGTAAAATGAAAATAGTAAAAAAAAAATGCACCCTTTAACTTTGTGTTTAGCTGTTTGTAAAAAACCTAACCAGCTCCTGCAATATCCTTCCCCTGAATTAAAAGGTGTGTTTTAAATTCACTTTCTGTTATAATGAAGTTGCTGTGCTTACAGTGTTGTAACCTGCCTTACTCATACCTACCTTACTGATACATTAAACCAGTGGTCAGCAACCTCTAAACTAACACCTCCAAGTTTAACAATAGATTCCATACACAATATATTGAGATAGAAATTGTTCATAATTCAGGAAAATTTATTATTAAGCTGTGATGCGAGGTATGGTAAGTTTTTAACCTGGATATTAGCTTTAAAAAAAAAAGAACTAATAAGACCGGAAACGGTAAAAACGTAGATACGCTAGAGGCAAGTAGATCAAAACAATTGCTTCAAAATCCAATTATAAGTTTAGTAAAACAGGTTTTTAATTTTTGCTCTACAATATGCATATTGTTCATTTTTTTAATAAGAATTATTGGTCACTAGTGCTTAATGAGCAGTGATTACAGTCATTTTGATCCGAATTTCTCGTAGCTTATTCGTCTGTAAGGTCTTGATTTTGACTCGCACGTAGTAATCGGAATAATTCACATTTCGGTATTTCACAATTGTCTGAATCAAGAAGGTGAAGTTTCATCAGCTATCATCCAACAACCGTACATTTAAGTGCTCTGGAATTTCGAGGATATGAATTTCGTGAGATTATCTATTTGATAAACTTAAGAGATAAATAGGAAGTCCGATAACTCCGGACGGCATCGCCGGATGGATACTGGAAGACAAGTGGGCGGTCTTCCATTTTGAAAAGGAAAAGAGGACCTGGAATAATTGCAGGTAAACAAGAAAAGATAAATATACGAGGCACCATTCGATGAAGGGCTATTCGGCGGACATTTTTACGCCTGAAGAGGGTTTTTTTTAATGTGTAGAGCCCTACATACCCAACAGATCGTCAGAGGGTGCCTTTGGCATTCTACCCACTTGCGAACAAAAAAAAACCTTAAATTACTGAGATATATTGCATCCTTGTAGGGTCTATAATGTCTAATTGAGCAGAATTTTGATTGTTAGTATTTTATATATATTCTCTGCTGATTATGGATCAAAATATGGTAACTTGTTTAGTGTTTATTATGAATACGATTATGTACATCAACCGAGAAGTTGGATATTGGATTGATATTTGACAAGCAGTAGTTCAAAAATTTTCCGAAGGTTACTTACTGATTGTGACGAGATATTGTGACTTACATTAGAAAGACTTAAGAGCTATAAAAATTGTAAGATTGTGACTTGAAGTTTAGACTTCAATGTGAAGGTGAATGTTCATGGCAAGAACTTCGAACTGTTTTAGAACAGTTCGAACTTCTTGCCATGAACATTCACCGGCAGTAGTGTACACTTGACAGATGACAAAATCTTTATATCACTTCTAAGAAGTAACAATTCGATCCAATACACAACATCCTAACACAGTTGAGAATTCTACACCTAAAGGAATGATTAACTAGAGCTTTAAAAGGTACTAGGTCGGCAGTGTCAAAGAGATTCCATTTCTGAATGGTTTTATACTTGCATTTTTTTTTTGGTTAATATTCCTAGACATATATTTTGTTCCACGTTTTTCATAATGTCAAGGCGATAGCCTAATCAAATTTATCACTAGATTGCCGTAGGAGTCAATTTGACTCATTTGCGATTTTATTGCTATGTATTTGGAAAAACTAAAATAATTCAAAACAAAATTGTAATCATATACAACAGGGTTCGGTTACAAAAAATAAAAGTTGAATAATTATTTTAATTCGAAAACAAAGAATATTCAAACTAAATGCAAATTCATAATCACCAGCCGGCCGTTAAGTTTAACCCATAAATGCACATACACAATGCAAAGTGCTAAAGCGAGATCAGAAGTGTAAGTGTATTAGTGATGGACAAGAAGTTAAAACAGTATTTGCCCACATAAAAAAAGTTTAGTGATCCGAAATGGACTCATAAAATCTTATTTTTTGTAAGTTTAAAAATTTGTTCAGCATTATTTAGTCATTTTTAATAAGTTGAAAGCTTCACAGTTGTAAACAAAAAAGGTGTGGAAGTATCCGATCAAAAAGGCCTTCGTTTTTTGACAAAGTGTAACAGTGAGGAGGATACAAGAATATGTATATAAATTATCCAAAAGTTCACTTTCATGCGAGTGATTACTATATGCAATACCTTGAAAATGAGTAGTGAGTTTCACTTCAGTAAAGATGAAAAGGGAGCTGTTAAACAGACGTTCTTTAAACTAAAACCAGTTTGTGATCAAATAGCTGTTTTGCCAACAGTTAAAAGTGCCACTGAATTGAAGTCAGTTTTAGAAAATTTACCTTCTGAGAGCCTGCAACTCTTCGATCATTATATTTTAGTACCTATCTTTTTGCATCTTTCGAACAGTAATAAACATAAGTAAGTTCAAACTACAAATATTTTTATGTTCAAAAAGTTTTCTCTCCAATGGTTTACCATCAATACTTCTTGTAGATCCGATTCAATAAGCATTCTCTTGCAATGCTTGAATGTAGTTCTAAAACATATAAAAATTCAAGATATAAATTTATTTTTGAAAATTTTGGTCTTAATATTTAGCCAAGTTTTGGATGAGAAAGAGTCCAATAAATGTAAGTTATAAATTAATCAGTTTTAAATTAATTGGTGAAGGATCAGTGAATGTAAATTTATATTCTATATAATTTATAGTATCTTCTTCTTCATCAGAAGAGCTGAAATTAGGAGTGATGAAATGTGCTAAAACCCTGATCAAAAGATCCGAACCGAAAGTGCTATCAGCGTTTTATTCTCGACAGAACTATGGAAAATTAAGCATGAGTGTATATACTTGTACAAGAATTGCCACAAGTGAAGAAAGTATTCATTTAAAGTGAGTTTATGCTATTTATTTCACCTGAGTTTTACATGGGGTAAAATGGAGAGCTGAACACCTTGACAGAACTTATCCAAGAGTTAAAAAATAAATTGAAAAGCGAAACTAGTAGTTATACTTTATATATTACGTACAGAAAGCCTGCTTTTGTTTGCTACAGGAATGAAATTGCTTTTGAATTGAACATTTCTTATTTATTTATTTATTTTAAATTTTTTTGTTTTAGAGAGCAGACATTGAAAACGTTGATTTTTCTTACTCATGTCCAGAATCTCAATAACGATAGTCACGCGCTTAGACAGCAAGTTGCAAACGTAGTGATGCTAATGTTGCCAGGTCTAGTGAGTTTCAGTTTATCTGTGGCCACTGCCACAGACATACAGAATCACAAAATTACTTTGGTAAGAGGAAGGGCTTATCGTTCTTTCTTTCATTTTGAGTTCATCGGTTATTCTTATAATATTCAAATCATATCTTGATTGCAAATCTATTTTTGCGTTCAATAATCAAATTTTGCTTGCAACCATCTAATAAATAAATATGCATGTTTTTATGATTATTTATAATATGAAGCCGAATCATTCTCTAATCCTCCATGTTTATTTATATCAGATGTTTTGGATTCACTAGACTGCTTCAGTCTCTAATGTACGAAAACATAGAGCAACCTCGGCAATAATTATTGTTGATATGAAAACAGATTTAGTACATCAATTCCCCCCCCCCCAGATACTTAAACATTTTCAATAATTAATAATAAATGTTGTGATTAAAGTAAAGTGTATGTATTTTGAGTCTTATGCTTCATTCAGATAACAGTATTTCATTATGTAGTAACATTCTTAGTGATATGAATAATTATGCTTCCTAGTTACAATTAAAATAATGTTTTCATGTCACTTTTTATTATTGATTATTTTTTTACCCTAATTTTTTATTTTTATGCCAAACTATGAACCGGGTACTGGACGAATTTAACTAATTTAAGATTCATGAAGTTTATTCGTACTTTTTTATTATGAACTATTATAATCTACTAAGAAGCACTTAATTTAATATATTTAATGGCTTAATCAGCTTGCAATACGCTTGTGGAGTCGAGTTGCTGGTTTAGTTATGGATGATAACATTCACACTGATGATGGTGAACGAAAAACTGCCTCAAAGAAATTCAGTTTAGTGAAGCCTCTATCAAGAAAATTAAATCTAGAATTTTCTACTAAGAAGACATCGCAGGATAGTATTCAAGGTGTGACTAGAAGCCGCACTTGGATCGAAAATAGCAATGAACATTTATTACCAGTCACTAAAGCATTTGCAGGATTACAATGTCACCATCATTGGAAAGTGAGGCTAGAATTAGTAAATGCAGCTCATCATGTACTTACCTACGCACCCAAGTATGTTATGGTCCTGTATCTAGAGAATTTTTTTAAAACAGTTCAGTTTAATTGTCTATTTTGGAATTAAAACATTTCAAATGTCTTCTAATTCCTAATTGGAAGGTGTACATTTTTAGGAATTTGTGCTTCTCGGTGCCTACGCTAATAGAAATTCTTATAATTTTATCGCAAGATGAACAGCCTGAGGTATGTGCAGCAAGTCTAGAAGCTATCCACTTATTTTCAGAAGGCTGTGAACTTAAAAGTGATGCCAAGAATTTGATAGAAATTGTCGAAGATTCTCTGTATGAATTGATTTCTAAACTCCCAAGAATCATTTGCGGAGTAGGTCAGCTAATTATATTTCATTTCTCAGTCTAGTGCATTAATAAGATTTGTTCGGAAGTAATTTGTTATTGAGTATTCTAAAACAAAATGTTATTGATTTTCATTTCAAGGTTGTTTGACTAAATTTGATGAAAGTAAAGTATTCTTAACTGCATAAAAAATATCCAGCTGCAAGAATCTATTATTGCACGTAATCTTTTTATATTTTAGATCTTACGTTGAAAGAGAGACAGTTATCATTGGTTAGCGGATATCTGGATATTCTGGGACACGCTCACCTGGGCAGTGTGCTCAGTTCCGCACAACATGTGCATAGATTATTGAGCTGCATCTTGATGGCTGCTACACTGGACTGCACCAGCGTCTCTCTGTTGGAAGAAGTTTCATTAAGAAGTTAGTGTGCATGCATTTCTTGTTCCCAATTATTGTTTAAAATGCAAATAATTTTTTTTTTTTCAGATTTGGAAAAAGAAAACTCCAGTTCTCGGAATGTATGGCGAAAACTTAAATGGTGCAATTCTCATAAATCACAACTGAGAATTAAACAAATTTGCAGAAAATTGGTGAAATATTCTAATCTTTCTTTGTTTGTTCATCACTTATTGGATAACTTTCACTCTGAACGCTCACGCAGCAAAGAAATAACGCTTATTTTTATATATATATTTTCATCAGGTAATTTTCCTTTTTTGTGAAATAGATTTATTTTTCGTTGCAACTTAAGAACACCAATTTTTCAGAATTGGGATGTCAGAAGAAATATTTTTAGAGTGGCGCAATTAAAAAAGTAGGTTTTTATGGAATGCTGTTCGGATTAGTGTGAGGGGTGAGGGAGAGAGCAGCTAAGAAACGAATAAAATCTGCTGTGAATCACTCAAATGAATTCCTCTCTCCAGTTTTCATAGTTGAAACTGACATTATTCTTTGGTTTTTAGTACATTTGGAATTTCATTATTACTTTTACTTCGCAGCACTATTAACCTTTCTAAAATCAGTTTTCCCTGAAAAGGAAAAGTAGTAGTCGTTTACATGATTATTTATTACATTCATTGGTATTTTTCTGGTTTCTGAGAAAAAAGATTCAGAAGACCGTATTTTCCGGAATGCCATTTTCTTTACACTTGGAAGTTTTCAACACATTTAAACCTCGTTAATATTTCATGAACGATACATTTAAACTTCACCTAAAATGAAACCGATTCGTTCCTCCATGCCTAATGCTAATTAGGAGCTTGTCCCTTCATGATGAGAGACAACGGCCATAGCAACGCCTTGTATGTACATGTGCAATGGGACAAATTTAACAAAATCTCCAAGGCCGAAGTAGAGGAGGTCCTCAATGCACCCTTGCACTCTGACAGGCCAGCCTTTGAATGCCACTGAGTGCCCGGACTCCACCTACCTGCAAGGTTTCTACCACCGAGCCACTGTCCCGTGAGACACTATGGTTCTAGTTACACTTGTATTGATCCAGAGTGTCATCTGACGGCTCATGTTCTTTAACAATACACTGAGTTGATTTTTATTCTAACCTCCCTACGTAAAGATCTCTAACTTTAATTTGAAACTCTTGATTGATTGATTGGTATTTAGAAAGATTGAATAGGTTTATTTCAGGGTGTAGAGAAATGGTTATTTTTTATAAAAAGTGCCGTTCAATATATAGTTTGGATTTGTGGCGTATCAAAAAGTGTGCCTTTGAATTTATCCGATTTCGAGTTTGAAGAAAATAGCTTAATCGGATGTACGAGGTTTTAAGATACTTAAGTTTTAGGTTCAAGATAGTTTATCTCATCTTGGAGCCTTAAAAACAATTTATATCGAATTGGTGCTAGAACTATTCTCCGAGATTAGATGTTACGGATTTTGTCTTGCTATTAAACGTCATGGTTTTTCAGGTAAAGCAAGTGACCATGATGAAATAGAAACAGCTTTAAATGTTTTTGATGCTTTAATGGATCAAAACTTATGGAACTTGCCAGTTAGCGTTAGTATAAACACTGGAGTTACAAAGGAGGAGGCTCGGAACAATATAGTTCAGGTTCTAACTTTATTCTATTCATGCTGAACTTACATTAAAATATCTAACATTAGGTTTCATGGTAGAGTAACCATTTATTAACAGGTAACTAAAATTTTTAGATCTGTTTGTTAATGGAAGCTGTATCCAGTTTGGCTTCATTCTTGGGGTCTGATGTATTTTCACCGTTACTATTGCGTTGCCTTTATCCTTTGCTAGAGAATGCTGGAAGTCCTCTTCACTTGATAGCATTCACGGGTACTGTATTACCACCTGTTTTTCTTTTCATTTATTATTGTATTATTAATTTATTTGTTGCTATTAGGTTTAAAATCGATAAAGAGAATAGCGGTATTCTACGGAGGTGGGGTGAGTGAACTTGTGACTAACAATGTGGACTACCTGTCGCACCATGTATTGCTGCACTTAAGACGAGTGCGCCGCAATCCAAAAGTTCTGTCAGTTCTGTCGGTTATTATGGAACACTCTACATTAACAGTACTCCCGTCTCTTCTCGAAATTATAAATGATGTAAGTTATCTGTCAGTTCTGGTTATGTAAGGCGTCACACACTTGCTTCGGCCTACATGATTACTATACATTATCTTTTGTATAGGTGCTCGTGCAGTGTTTCGATTTTTTTCAAGACGAAAATGCTAGTGCGTTTTTGCAAGTTTTTCTTACATTTGTCGTATGTCTTAACAAATGGTGTGCAGAAGTCGAAACTCCTGAGGATATGGTGAATAAGGAAGTAAATATTATTGAAGAATTGTTAGACTACCAAAGAATAAAACAAGAAGCGGAAAAATTGTCAGATGATGAATCAGAGTACGTTAACTTAAAATTCATTGAACAGGTCATTTCTTCAGATAAATTGGTCGTACCTTAATACCCAACAACAATAGTTTTGAAACATATTCAGCTTTGACTTTATACCAAATATTTGTTCAATAGACATAACTTAAGCTACCAAAAGCCCTGCTTTTGTCTTTCTCATACATTTATGAGTTCTCAAATTAAAATGAAATAAATGTTACTTTTTTATTTATTTATTTATTTTTTTTAAGTCGGTCATTGTGAAGATATTCCGCTCATTAAGATACAATAAAGTCATTTTTTCCGTAGTTATCGACTCGTTACCTTTTTGAGTGAAGTACAAGCTTTCTTTTGTCAATTTATGAGCTCTTAAAAAATTGAGACGGAGTAGTGTCTAAAACTTTCGACGTTGGCAACAAAAAAGAAATTTTATGTACGTATTCATAAAACTACATGCTATTTTATGCCAACATTCCAAAATCTTATTTGACTTGGCGGAAAAAGAGTAAAGCTAGATGTCATACTATGTAAGAAAGATCTTATTTAGAAGAAAGGAATAATTGATTTCGTCTCCTTTTTTTGTATACTTTAGGCTACAAGATTTCATTGAAGAAGATATATTTCCAAATGTGAATGCCATTAAGAAGAAAGATGATCCCCGTCATATTAAATTAACTGTTCAAATACTCAACACCAGTTTACATTTTTTATCTTCTAAAGATAATACAAGACAAATTGTTGTATTGCAGGTACAAAACATTATCACTCTTAGGTTAATAATTTCAATTGTTTATTTTCTTGATTAGGATATTCACTTCCTTTTTCAAAGATTTTAGAAAATGGATTATTACTTTTGAGAACATGGACTGATGAATTGCTACCTATAGTACATAAAATTTGGTCACCTTTAGCACAACGATTCAGATATTGCGATAATCATTTAATAGCACAACGTGCATTTTCCTTGTTAAAAACAATGGGCAATCTTGCCAAAGAGTTTATTAGAGTGCGCACTTTAAGGTATGTCCGCTTGAATTTCTTGTAAGCCAAAATTATGTTTATTTATGTTATTTGGTTAGTTTGTCAGGCGTTAAAGCTTGTAATGAAAAGGCTTTGTTGACGACAATGGCAAGAAATTTTTTTTTTTTTTTACGAATTTCTTTATTTTTCCGTTTCTCGACGATTACTATTGGCTTTCTTCATCAGGCGCTTCTTTATGGGTGACGAAATGGGCGTTTTATAAATCACGCACTGTGTATTGCAAAGTCCACATATCCCCATCCTTATAGAAACTCATGATGAAGAGGTAATCGAGTAGCGAAATAATAATTAAAATTGATTTCCAGATAAATAAATAAAATTATTAAATAAAAAGAATTTCTCTGGCCATTGTAATTGAATTCTTCACATTAAAAGATAATTTAATGACAAAAAAAAACAATTTTTTTAAGTGATGTCTTTCCATATTTGCTGGATACATTGAAAAGTACTTCTAAAGACAGTTTAAAGTGTGATTCTGCCGCTTATAAAATGAGCCAGAAATATAAGTTACAACTCTGTTTACTTGCTGGAATTGGAGAACTATCATTAGATATGGATTTAACTGAAAAAGAAATAGACAACATTCTAGACGCAATTACTCCTTATTTGAGCTGTCGCCAGCCTCGTACACTACAGGTAAATTTGTTGTAATTGTGAAATAGAACTGAAAACTAAAAAGATATTGAACCACTAGCCCGGCTTTCTCTTGATGCGATTTCTTCAGTAACAGGGTTTTCTCAAAATGCACATTTTTTCCAGACTGTGAATTTTTATTAAATAGTTCCCTTTATAGCTAATTCATTGAAAGGCATAGTAGCCGAGCGGATAGAGACGAAGCCCGCAAAGCTATGAAGTATGGTACTGGGGTCTAGGCCTTGGATTTTATTTAATGGTTAATGTGAGAATTTAATTGTTTAGTAAAGTTGGACCTAAAGCCCGCCTATAAAAAAAACATTATTGTACATTGAAAGGATAAATCGTTGAAAATGGTACAATGTTCTTTATAATCATTAAATTCTGACACTTTTGTGCATTTACTTTCATTTTCACTTTATAAAACCATTCTTCTAGAGAGTTCAAATGTTGTAAGAAGCGGGAGAGTAAACTGGGTCCAAAGGAGAAGTTGAGTTTCCCTTCAAACTGCCATTTCAGTGAACAGCATGAATTTATCTCTGCAATACTACCTAATTGGGATTAAATATGTAACTAAAATTCCAAATGTGAACAAAATGAGAAAACCCGAAGTACTTTTTTTTGGTGCAGTCTCCGGTTTCATCCCTTTGCTTTAATTTGTTTTTTCGTTTCTGTCCTGATTTGGTGAACCAGTGTTCTATCTACAGATACAGTTTGTTTTTGGCCTATTTTTTTCCCTTTGTTGACTATTAACAAGGAACTACTTTTAACTGTGACAAATTTGCTTAATTTTCTGTCTTCAACGTTGAAATAGTGTTGATACAAATATATTGATACAAAAACATATTCTTCTATTTTAAAAAGCCATACAATGAAAACTGTTCGGCAAATCAAGTTGATCGTGATAGTCATGATGCGGTTTTCGTTCCAGTGCAAACAAAATTTAATTGATAGTAACACTGTCTCTGCAAGGCCAAATATTTTTGACCTTATCCTATTTGAATATTATAGTTCTGATTGTAGCTAAGATACTACCTTGTTGTTTCATGATCTATTGCAAAATATTTTTCAAATTTCAGGATGCTTGTTTGTACACGTTTAAATTAATAGGCAAAGAATTTTCTGACCTGGTATGGTTGCATCTAATGTCAATCAGCCCCAAAAAGTTGCAATTTGAAGCACCCTGTACTGTGTTTACTTCGTATAAGGTATTTACTTAAATAAATAGGAAATAAAATAAATAAGAAACTTAGTTACTTATTAATTAGTAGAATACGAGAATGCGAATTATTTGTTGTGTACATAAGCTCGAATTTAAAGATTCTTGTAGGTGTTTAATAAATAATCTGGCTCTACCAGTTGCAGGGCGGATCTATAGAAATGAAGGAATACGAAAAGAATGTACATGCCCTCTTGGATTTAATTTAAAGTTCTCTCAGGAATTGAATAAATTTGTGATGTGATGTAATATGTGTATATATAGTAATTATTGTAGTTTAAATTTCTTCTGCAGGCTTTCACATTTTTTTTATATTAAGATAATGAATCACATTTTTACTCTTTTGTAAATAAATTTAACTTCGAAGTGAGTTGCTATTATTTTCTTTTATTGCCTACTTGAGCCTTCAATTATCATTGATTTATTGATTGATAAACTTTCGATATTAATCCTAGATGTCAAAAGGCAACACTCAAACAAAGGGCTTCCCAATGTCTGCCAGATAGTCATCTAAATTTACCATTAAAAGTAATTCCTCCAAATAGTAAGCGAGAGGGTCTCATTAGGGAGGGAAGAACACTTCTTGATTTAGATTGCAGGTCTAATTAGGGGAACTTATAATTTAATAAATTTTACTGAAAATGAACAATTTGGTAAACATGAAGGCCTTCAATTTTAAAAGGAAGAAATAAGAAAAGCTTATTTAACTCTTTGACGCCATGGAAAGTGATTAAAGACCATTATTTAACTCTATTGGTTCAAGGCTAGAAACATAAGCGCTAGATAAAAGGCTGTCTGGTATTATTGATTTACATTGGAGTAGGTACGTATGCAAAATTCTGGGTGGTGTTTGTAAGTAGATAGAGAACCTTAATCTCTTCAATTTGTACAACTCTGTCTTTCAACAATACAGCCGAACTAACAGCTGACATTTCATTTTGAAATTCCAAGTACATACTCAAGTTATTGTGTGCCATAAATTAAATTCTTGTCTGTTCATGGAAAGAAGTCACACCAACCCTGTAATGTAAAATATTACTTTGTAAACTAGCCCTGAAGATGACCTAGTCCCTAGGTCGAAAGCTCGGCAGAATAAACGTATAACGACTGAAACTGGCATTTATTTTTCATCCTATTGGAACTATGAATCAGTCACCAAAAATAATTAACTGCAATTTCCCTTTTTCTTTTTAATATGCGAGTGAATGTGATGACTATTCAGAATAAAGATTAATCACAAAAATAATTTGAAATAGCGTTAAAATGAAGTGCCTTTTTAATACTAACTATGATTATGAGATACATCTTTTATTATTCTAATAGAAAAATATTTATGTGTGATAAAAGGCCAGCTCAAGTGAATCTAATACATTCTAAAAATTATGATTCTGTTAGAAGTATGAATTATAAGTTGGGTACTTGCTGATTTGTGTACCTTTTGGCGTTTAATCAACCCTTATACTTAACTTTTAAAACTTCATGTTTTTGTTTAGGAGTTAAATACGAGTTTTCTATTGTTTCGAAATTTCCCGCCGTTTTAAAAAGTGGGTGGAGCACATAACTCTGGTCCACCCTATATACCAGATGGTAATTTTAGATGTTTTCTGTATTTTATATAATTGAAATAATGTTGCCTTCTTAAAATGAAATTGTTAGAAATAAATTTTGTTAGTAATTTACCAGACATCAAGGACCTATCAGAAGAGAGTATCGATAAGATGTAGTGTAGATATCAGGAACCTTTGGGCAAAATGGGATCCATATTTGTTAATGGCTGACGAAGATTCGATCGAAGGTTAAACCAAACCGTTTAAAAAAGAATGTAAGAACTGAGTTTTTATTCTAATTTGTAATTGTAGATAAGTTAGGGTTTGCTACCACACCTAAAAAAAAATAGGTCTATTTCATCTTTGTTTAAGTAAAGAGTAAAAGTTTTTTAAAAAGTATAAGAGGTTTAAGAATAAAACAATAACTAGAGAATACTACGCAAGTCTTCTTGGCCAACTGGATGAAAAAATTGGTTACAAGAGGATTGAATGGCAAAATAATTCATCCAACATTAGGTCTGAGAATCAGTCCACTAAGGTGCTTCGGCAATGCTAATTGGGGATCAAGATTGACGGAACGTCTTTTTTGTACACAATATTTGTCACAATTGACCTATTCTCACATACAGAACGTCGTGGTTAGAAAACATTTTGTGTCAAACGAAGGATGATGGCAATTTTAGGTGATTATTTTGCACACCTTTCAGAATTAAACTTGAGAGGTAGAATTTAATAAAAAGCAAAACGTTGGACAAAGTCCAGCTGAAAAGACGTAAATAATTAAATAAAAGGAAACATTTCCATTTTCAGGCCGAGAACTTGCTTGCGTTTTTAAAACATAGAAGGAATTGTTGGGTAGGTGAGTCGGAGAATTTTTGTAAATGATGAAGTGATTCCCTGTCGTATTTACAGTCAAACGAGAAGGAAGGAATGCTGAACCACTACTGCTCTAAATGAACAATTTTGAAGAAAAAGAGAACGTTTTGGAACACGAAAAGGCAGGGAGATACTTTTTGAACCTGCACTATCTAGGGTGCCAATTTTATTGTATTTTCCTTTAATAATATATACGTAATTTCGGAAATTCATACATTTAAGTCGATTCGCTGTTATACTACTTTACCTTATTTTTCATAGATTTTTATCTATTTGTCTCTCTACGATTATACAGTAATATCTAATAAATTAATGTGCTTTTTTTTTCTCTCCTTAAAATATCCTAAAAATAGAGATAAATTGCTACTATGGATACAGCCCCATTAAAATCTTGATGACTTGCAGTGTGGTGAAAGAATTCAAAGATATTTATGTTTAATGTGATTTAACAGGCATAAAAGTGGATAGAATTTTGATGACGCCTAAGGTCGCAAAGAACAAATGCATTACTTGAAATAATTAATGCCACTTACAATCTCTTCTGTATTTTTTACGGATGTACTCAACATTTTTTTAAAAGATAATAGTATAATAATTATTATTTTACTATAAAATGTCAAATAACCATAAATATTTTGTTATGTTGGACTTTTATGCTACCACTTTGAATGGAATTTTGTTTACTTTATTTCTTTTTCCCCTGATTTAACCTACCAACTGTACGTTTCTAACTTTCTACACATTGCGATGGCAATCGTTTTCATTATGTTTAAATTCATCTATCCTAAAGCATTATTTGAACTTTGAGGTTTATATGTACTTAAATTAAAGTCTATTTATGTATATAAACTAGTTATAGTTAAATAACAAACATCCTTTAGTTGCCCTGCAGTTTATTTTTAAGCCTTTAAAACCTTATATTAAAGACTAAAATCTGGTATAGCGCTCACAAGAGTTCTCTTGCTGCATTTTATAGCCTAATTTAGTGTTGAAGTGGAGAAATATTTATTAATACAAAACATGCTGAGTAAAAATGACGTTTAGTAATTCAAAATGTACCTTTCTTTTTACTCTCTCACACCCCCATTAAAAGCTTCTTTAAAATTGAGTATGAAATGAAAAAAGTTTAAACTGTTACATCACCCTAATACTGCTTGAATAAACTCTTGTATAACCAAAGTAACGCGTCGCTTTATTTTTACTAATGGAAGACAAAATATAAGTTAAAATAATAGAATAATAAAGATAGAATTTATACAAAATTTTCATTTAATAACTTCATCTTCAAACAAATCTACGACCGAAGAATAAAAGATGTCAAATAACCATTTCCTTCTTCGACAGGTTCTTTTTAAGATCTTCAACATATCTTCCAACTAAACGTTTTGCAATTATGTAGGATGACGCACTTAACCATAGGTTTTTAATTTTCTCCCAGTTTTATTGTGCAAATAACTGTGATCTTGGAAATCGCCCGCCGTTCAGATGTCCAAAATATCGCTTTATTGTTACGTTTTTCTTTTTCATTGCGTCAGTACTTGTTAATTTTAAAAGTCGTCCGGAAAATCAAATCAAGTTTTCATTTGATTAGATCAGGGGTGTTAAAGTCAATTAAATTACGCGCCATTTGGTGCAACAGGCAAGATTCACGCGCGGGACACATCGCATTCACAAATTTAATTTAATTCATAACATCCCAACCCAGATTGCTCTTTTTAATCTTTTCACTACTTGGAACAGTTTACGTTACACTGAGTATCGCAGACATATCGCTTTCAAAAACCAGAATTAGTCAGTGCATGACCCCCAAGAAAGGCACTGGGCTTCGTGTATACTCGTCTTCATAAGTTAAAGGGTTATCGGGAATGTGTGTACAGTATCGCCTCGATCTCCACTAACCGCTATATACTTCATAAAAATTTTGATTTTATTTCGGAACATCGTGGGCCTTAAAAAAAAATACCTCGGGGCGTATGCGACGCCGCGTGCCGCCAACATGACACCATTGGATAACCATAATTGGATCATTTAAAATCTGCTGCAAACGAATTTATAAATCCCACTGCCTTTGTTGAGATTTGAACCATGTCTATTAATGATTGGCATTATACTTTATGCTTATAATTTTAGTAAAAAATATATATTCGTTCAATAATTTACTTTTTTACCAGATTACTTATTATTTCACTGGAATATTCTATTTAAATTTCTTATGGTAATCTTTTTTTTTTAGGAGAACATTTAGTCATTTTCTAATGTTCTGTTGTTTTGATTTTTCTCTTTAACGAAGGAAACATTGGCAGCTCAGCTACTCCTTACACAGCCTTCTCACACCCCTAATGTGCCAAATGTCAACCATAATCAGTCATTTTTTAATTTAAAGTGTTCTTCACATCGAACTGTGGGGTTCAACCAAACGCTCAAATCTGCAGAGGATCCAGTCCTTGCAGTCTAAAATTCTTCGCTCTATAGTAAACGCTCCTTTCTACGTCACCAATCAAACCATTTACACAGACTTGAACATTCGTTTCGTCCCACAAGTTGCAAAAACACGATACAGAAAATTCCATCTTAACCTTCAATCACATCACAATCCACTTATGTAACATCTGTCTTCCAGAACATTTCCAGACAACACTTCTAGACGTCTTAAAAGACAGTGGCCTCGTGATCTCCTCTCTGATAAATAGAGTCAGTAGAATGTAGAATGTTATTGGAGTGTTACCGCTGGGTAACTTCTCCACTTGATACTGTGATATGTTGTTTATTGTTACCCTTGTTACTTATAATGCAATGCGTTGATTGTAACTAAATAAATGATTAAAAATAATAATAAAAGGGTTCTATTTTGTGGCTTGGTCAGTAAAACAAAATCTCACGCCATTACAAAAATTTATTGAACTGAAAGCATTTAATATTTTTATGTACAAAAAGAAATTCTAAAAATTAAGAATCAAATTTATGTATCAACATTTATGTACAACTTTATCTGCTTACTTTATTCTAACTCTAAAAACTAACATAAAATTAATACTATAAGTACACAAGTATGTATAATATTTGGCACATTTTATTTCCTAAAGTCCTGAATCTCCACTGAATGCTTTTAATTGTGAACCTTTTAGTAATTTAAAATTAAATCAAATTGTTGTACTAGCATTACATTTTAAATCACGCAATAGAATTATCAACGCAATAACTGCGGCATTAGATTCGATTAATATTCTGTACAAAATTAGAGGAGCTTTCAGGGAGTATTGGGCGAAGTGAAATCCTATGCAATCACGAGTATAAAGAATAACCGTTTAACGTGGCATCTGTTTATCTTAGTATTTACATAAAAAGTAAAGGTTACAAAACTTCTCACCTTTCTCTCTATTGCAATTTTCAATTTATAACCTCACATATTGCTTAAAACATTCACTTATACTGCCATTGCCCTTTTGTTGGTTATAGTCAGAAGTATGTAGTCGAAATCTCTACACCAAACTGATAAATCTACCTTTGATGATAGGTTATAGTCCGGAACCGGTCTGGGATACTATAAACGTGGTGTGCTATGACGGATTATATTGAAGATTTTATGCAACACTGCGCAAATATCCACATTTTCAACAGTAAAATATGATTACTATCCACCTTCGTCCACGAACCTTTAATTGGGTGTAAAGCTTGTCTGAAAAATAGGCATAACTATTTCACTAATACTTTTAATTTCGATTTATGTTGAAATAAATTTCTTCTGCAAAATTGGTTATCTTCCTTGGGATGTGCATTAATAAACGATCAAAGTGGAACCAGCCGCTTATTAAACTGAAAAGACTTGACATTAAATGTTGGAACTAATTAAAACTACGACTAGTAGACAGGCAATCGAAGATACGCCTAAAACACAAACTTCTAATGTACATCAGTTTAAGGGATTTAGAGATTTGAACTGTGTGTTCAACCAATTTTTCAAATTCACGAAAAACCAGAACTTTCACTGACAAAGGTCAGCTTGCTGAAGCTCCATTTTATAACTCAAAGCTGCTCTCCGTATCGATATTAAAGTTCCATCTATAATTGACGCATCAAAATTCAAACAGCGAAAATTTTTTTGACCCTCTTATTTTCTGCACAAATCTAGTTAAAAATGTGGCTTTAACCTTGATTCCCCATTGTCCACTTTGAGACGCTTTCCATCTCCGGCAGTAATGCAACAAACTCCGGCGAGTGTTGCAATGGGCAGCTAGCTTCTCTCAACCAACTGAACGAGCCAAAAATAGTAATTTCATCAGATTCACTGATGATATTTTTTCTACAGATTGTGAATAAAATGAACTAAAAATTAAGTTAAAAAAAAATCCAAGGCCATTTGAAAAACTAATCAATTTTTAATAAGTAGAAATGAGACCATATTTTAAAATTTATGTTTTTTTCTCTGCAAAATCGTTGCGTTTGACTCTAGTTCCTTAACTTATTGCCAGCGATAAAAACATTGCCATCATTTCATATTTTTCAAATCCAGCTTTTACCTGCATCTACATTTGAGGTTTTCTAATTCCGAAAAAGTGTTGTGTGGAAAAAATCATGGTACCTGTAAAAATTTAAGCTCAAAGAACGAAAGATGGCCGCAGGAAGCTCAGACTTTGATTCTAAAGGATCTTACTATGAAAACCCCTCAACTGGTAGCCCTCACCTAACAAAATGGTAGACACATTACAAAAGTAATGAAACTTTTAAAAAAATTGGAATAATGCGGTTCTGAGAAAGAGGAGTTGAGTTGACTTCTCTATAAACTACCTTATTTTTTATTTCATTGGATTTCAAATCATTTGTTTACGATAAATATGGGTCCCAATGTCAGTCGATGTTTCTCCAACAGCAGTAAAAATGATAACGAAATAGTGCAATCATGCGTCTAAGAGTACCAAACCTTTGTACTAATGGCCATATACTCTTCCACTCTTGATCTGAAAGATTTATCTTTAAATGATGACAGTAAATTTTTCCTAAACTTATAAACTTTTTTCTGCTAAGCCTTCAAACTGATCGTATGCGGGCTTCATGGACTATTCTGGGCTTCTGGCCCTCCCAAGAGTCCCCTATGCTGAAGAGAAATGGTGGGTGGGAGATTCGTTCACCTTTTTCTCTGAAAGATTTAAGATAATTTTAATATTTACTCATTTCTGCTAGAGTGAATTGGTCCAAAGGCGTTACGTGTGCTACTAATGTCTCAAAGACTTTTGTTCTCAAATTGCTCACATATTCTGTTAACACATTCGCACAAATCTTTAAATACAACTATTATTCTAATATAGTTTTGAATTAATTTCTATTCAGTCATTTTTTTATTATCATACTGAGAAATAAATATAATAAAAATCAAAACTGAAATTAGAAGTTCACAGACATGTACAAGCCCTTTAAAATGGTATGTTCTGGACAACATATACATTTGACCAGCACCTTTTAATCCCTTATTTATCTATCATTTAGATATCAAGAAAGGCTCATCGCTGGGTTCAATTAATAAATTTAAATCTCCTATTACTATTAGTGGTTGCAAGAATAAGAGATCAATTATCTACACTTCGTTTTTACATTTTTATAAAACTTAAATTAGGTTTGTACTGCCGGAGGCTGTCACTTACACTGCACTGTTTTGGTTCGCACTCGCATCACATTGTACGATAAGATTTTTGATTTATCACTTTTTACAATAACTTGTATATCATACAATCGACCCGGTTTTAAGTTGTTTACTTCTCTTGTAAAGATATTTCTACAAAGTAAAAATCAAATGTTATTAAATAAATTCAAATTAATTGTGTAAAGTTTAAATTTAATATTAGTATTGTAAAGTTTAAACTTAAATGAGCGTTTAAGATATTTTACTAACGTCTTATTGCTGGTCTGAGGAGTGAGACATTGCATGAGGTTGTAATCAACTCTTTGTATCCTTTGCTGCAGTCTGCACTGGTCCGGGATGGGTGAAAAATGGTTTTCCTTGGTGACCTCTTTCGCAAGCACACAATATTGGATTCCCTGCCCGAGGGCAGCGTGCCATCCTAATGTCACACTTCTACAAGAACGCAGGGATCTATACTCGTGTATAGCTCGATTCTCCGGCAATTTAGGCTCCCTCAGGCCATGCATGCCAGCAGCCACCTGCAAAAATAAACAACTTTTTCATCTAACTTCTGCTAATCTTGTAAATGGATTGCGTGTTTTTATTTTTTCATACAGGTAAGGAAGGAACTGGTGCCAAATTTTCGAAATTGCTTTAGTATTTGTCGAAAGTACTATTGAATTAATGTATGAAACTCTGTCTTGATTGCTATGATGGGTTAAATAAGCGGAAAAAATCCCGGATTTGAAGAAAATTTCGCTACTGGATTTACCATAGATTTTTTCAAAATTTTTTAAATAAATAACTCCTACAAATTTTTTTTTTTTAAATTTGGTCTTAAAAAAGAGGTGTAACTTTTATTTGAAGGATATTTCTTGACAAATCCATCATTATACGCATTGCATTAATGTATCACTTCAACGAATAAGCAGTTTTAACATTGGATAATGTTAGTAAACATTAATATGTTTAAACATTCTGATTTTGAAAATGATAAGTTAGAATCTCGAGATAGCGAGTGGATCTACAATATAAAGGTCAAATTTATTCCATTTTCTTGCATCCAACTACTAGAAAGAGCATATTGCTATTGGGGAGCACTTATTTTAAATGTCATGACATAAATACTGTTGAGGCCCCTCATTCTTGAAAAAAGGAAAATAGTTTAAATTAAAGTTAAAAACTATTTGTTTAACACCTCTTACTCCTCTTAAGATTAAGTATAAAATTTCGCTTAAAAATTTCTGAAATGAGGAGGGTATGTAATAGCAGTTTAATTTCTCTTACCCCTCTTAATTCTAGTTCACAGCGCACCAATCAGTCAATTACTAAATCTTTAATTTAAAAAGAGCTTATAAGATATCGTGTAGAAATAATGAGTATGAAATTCGTTTCGTTTTTTGTGTCAGCTTATCCCTAAATGCATGTTTGATTATTCTTACGGGACCGTGATCTCGAAAGCGTTTATTTAGTAATGGGTCGCACATATGGATGGTTTTTTCTTCATCGTGTTTATAAAGAAGCTATGGATGCACTTAGATAGTAAGTAGGTATTGCTTTGACAAATTTCACTTAATTACCTGGATGGCGGTAATCTTAGAGAGCATTTCTGGATCAGATGCATTAACTCTCAGTATGTAAGTGGCACCAGGAAGTATATCATCTATCGCAAGCGTTCCGTAGCCAGTAACTCGAACTCTGGGTAGCAGGCTTCGTCTTTTATACCTCACCTGAGCATCTACAGAGACTGCACGTCCACAAGCTAAAACCCACCATTCCAGACTACCTCCGGCCTCCTCATTTCTTCGAACCTGAATATTAAAACATAAATAAAGTGGCTTTTTAGCCACTAATTTTGCTGTTCTATTGCATTATTATGTATTTTTTTATTACTATACTTAACTTATAAAAAAAAAAGGGGAAATGTATAAAGCAAAAGAACCTTTTTTAACGCAGAATAATAATTAATTATGGCCCTAAAATAAAATACATTAATTATTGGCAAATGTGTACTCAATAAAAAAGTGAGAGAAAAGAATAATTTCTTTCATAAATCTAGCTATTTCAAATGCTGTAAACTGGAAGTAATTTAATAAGAAATATGTTAAATTGAACAAAGTAAAACATGGTAAGAAAAAAATGTTACCTCTCAATGATTAATTTGTAATTAAAAATCTCATTTTGGCAACATTAACTAAGGACATCAATGACCATAGATGTTGACGTGTTTTAAATGAAAAAAATAAAATAAAAATGAAAGTGGGAAAAACGAAATTAGATGGAAAACTTAAAATTTCAAGGCTACTTGTACAATGTCTTACTAAAATGCTTATCAGTTTAGTTAACGGATCTACTAGATCTGCGCTCATTGTTTGCGCTCAGAAGACCAATACAAAAGACGGAATGTTAAGCTTACTCACTCGACCAGAATAACTGATTATAGAATTAGAATTTGTACAGTTGAATATTTATCTCTTTAGTGCAACTTAATTCATTACACACATATATTAATTTAATAAACAGCAAAAAATTATATAACCAACCAATTTTCCAGTAAATCATTTTGTCTATTCTAATTTTTTAGTAACGTAGTACTTGATTAGAATTAAGATTGATTAGTTTAGAAGATTGTTAACTGAATTTTCATTTTATTTATTTAGTCGTTTAAAATCACTTGGTAATTGAATTTCACGGAAAAGTGACTAAAGAAAATGAACTTACCTTGTAGCGGAAAGTGACACGGCCATCTAATCTCCGGATATTCGCTGAAGCAATCTTTCCCTCTTTTAGAGGGACCGGTTTGGTTCTCTGATAGCGAGCTTTTCCACTGCTGTATAAATAAGTCAAGTTTGTATGACTGTTGACGCAGAACAGCTCTATGAAGTAGTCGTGATCGGCTTTGAGGCCAGAAAGCGTTGTGCTCGTCCGTGAGCCTGCATCCTCTATCTTTCATAACAATCAAATTTCTAAATTATCAACTATAAAATTCAAATATTCAACGGTCATTTAGAAGAAGTAATTTGTAAGTTACTCCTGCGTAAAACACCGTGAAAAGACCATTAGCACTGCTAGAGGTATGGGATAAGAAGAAATAAATGTATCTTAAGACGGACACAAAGTGCACAATCACAACTACTTACAATAATATCATGTCTTGGTAATTTGCCTGCTCTCCAAGAGTTCTTCCCGTACTGCCCTCTTTGTTCCCTTCTCGCTGTGCATAAAGTTTTGGCAGGAGCAAGAGGGTTCACTACTAGAATGTAAGTGGTTACTTGCGGATCAACTGGGCTGAAACAAAGCATACCTACGAGTATAATACACGTTTCTATTTTTACCGTTGTTTGGCTAGAGATATAACTTTAGCATGCTCCATGACTTCAAAACAAGTCTAATAAATTCTAAATTTAGATATTTTCTGTAATAGAAGCAAGTTTTCCGGCTGTAATTTCTGTAAATATTTGACGTAAAAATGTAGTTGATAATTAAAATTTCTGTGGAGATAATAAATCTGTTGCAGACTTTACCTTTCATATTCACTTTTCTTCACGCATTGAATTTGCGTGAAAAAATATTGCAAAATTCCAAATCAATTCGAAAAGTGGCAGTTACTGTCGTCGTACATTATTTAAAGTTTGGAAGTTCACTAAATATTGAATCTCTGTTAGTTTATATAGTAGAGATGCCATAATGTATATATTAGATCAAGAAATAGCCCTTCAGAGGGAAGTTTAAACCCACCTATTCATTTGATCTGCCTTAAATCGGTTTTCCTTAGAAGATGGTTTAAATAAAACTTACATGCAAGAATGTATACGTGTGCAAATATTCGTTTAGAACTATAATTTTCTTTTAACATCGCATTTGTAACAAGAAAAGCTGTGCACTGAGTTTTACCCCCCAGAATTATGGGAATGGTGACAATATTCATGCTTGCTTTAGAGCTAAATGTTTGTTTAGATTTCTTGATAGTATGAATTCTTAAGCACTTAAGTCAAAAAATCGTGCTAGAACTGGTTCACATCATTCATTTTATCAAAGAAACGTTGAAATCTACGTACCCCGTGGGCCACATGAGAGTCTTTAGTTTGCCGTCCGCTGCTCCAAGCAGTTAGAAGTTTGCCAATTATACCCGTACTCTCATCACTCTCACTGAGGGATGCCGTTCATGTAGGCACTGCGATTGCACTGAGATTTCGCGGCCATACAGGAATTAGAAAGTAACAATCGCTGCTAACTGCTGCATCATTTGAATTACGTTTGAAATTTAATTAAAACTTTTAACATAATAACCACTTATCGTCAACCGTTCTTCAGTTATTAGACTCATGACTATAATAGTTCAAAACAGTGAGCAGCTCTCGGAAACCGGTCGGTCTTTGCGCCCGCGCATATCTGATATGTTCTCATGGGCATTATTCCAGCCCTTTTTTTTTACTTCCTCTGGCTTTCCTCCGGGTTTTTGTTCTTATTCTCTACCTTTTATCTTCACTATTATTTCTCTAAAGCTAGTGCATCAAGATGCGAGTCGCAAAGCTCCTTATTACACTTGTAAAATTGTCCAAGAGGAAGAAGTGAGGGGAGCTCGGAGAAGAGTGCAAGTGAAGAAACAGGACTGCGGCCACCAGAGCGCGTGTGTGGCGGCCAGATGCTGGGTGGTCTTATCCCTCCCCCCACACAGCTGCACCAACTTGCAAAATTTTAAAAACTGAAACTAGACAGGTAATGTTTACTGAACTTGAGTAAAGACCATAATATCAAATGAAAATTAAAGTTTAAGACGAAGTAACTTGCAGCAACCAAAATCGCAAAACCCTCTGGGCTGCAGTGTCCACGGTTCACTATATTGTACTGAACACCCACACGACTTTCTCTGGCTGCAGTGCTTACGGTTCACTATACTGTGCTGAACACCCATGGTTCACTATACTGTGCTGAACACCCACACGACTTTCTCTGGCTGCAGTGCCAACGGTTCACTATACTGTGCTGAACACCCACACGATTTTCTCTGGCTGCAGTGCCTACGGTTCACTATACTGTGCCAAATACACCCACACGACTTTCTCTGGCTGCAGTGCTTACGGTTCACTATACTGTGCTGAACACCCATGGTTCACTATACTGTGCTGAACACCCACACGACTTTCTCTGGCTGGAGTGCCCACGGTTCACTATACTGTGCTGAACACCCACACGACTTTCTCTGGCTGCAGTGCCCACGGTTCACTATACTGTGCTGAACACCCATGGTTCACTATACTGTGCTGAACACCCACACGATTTTCTCTGGCTGCAGTGCCTACGGTTCACTATACTGTGCCAAATACACCCACACGTCTTTCTCTGGCTGCAGTGCCCACGGTTCACTATACTTTGCTGAACACCAACACGAAATTTTCTGTCTAGATTTAAAAATAAATTGTAGACTCGAGTGTGTGCAATGTACATACTACTTAAGTTTTTTTTTATTCTTCTATTTATTTATTATAACCTTTATTTAAATAAATGGAATTATACAAAAGTGACGAGTACAAATGGGATACAGCATGGCCAATGACGTCTGCTAGTATTTATTTTTATTTTTTAGATTTATTTATTTTCACAACTGCAGTACATTTTGCAACAAGTGAAGCTGAAATATAATTCCTAAAAACAAGCTTTGTTTTGTTCGCTTGATTTTCATGAAACCCTTAATAACTTTTGATAAGTTCCTCTAAAATGTCGGATGTAAACTGTTTGGAAAAATCGAATCGAACAAAACAATTCCTTCTCTGATTAGTTCGGAGAACGTTTTTCCTCTAAAATTCCAATTGTTAAAATAAGAAAAGTATGGTATTTTCACACCAGTTTCTTGTTATTTTCAAAGTGTTTAACTAGATTCACTTATTGTTGGGCACACTTATCGCAAGAAAGAACCTAGAATGTTAGAACCAGTTTTAAATCGATGGCCATTCATGGAATTACTAGGTTTATTGATTAATTGATTTGTTTACGAAATGAAAGAGAAAGACAGAGAGAGAGGAGAGATGAGCGTACCTGGGCGGCCACCTGACGGCTACCTGTCCCTTAGGTCTCCGGTTGGTCACTGTCATCTTGGAGGAGGGGCGCAGTTCGGAGACAGCTGCCAAGAAGGTAGCGTACATTTCCACGAAACCCTCGTCTTCTGCAGAGTACACCAGCACCATATACAGCCCTTTGCTCGCTAGTTGCTTCTCGTAGGTGGCAGGGAAGCCGTCCAACTTGTCCAGTTTGGCCAAAAATTCTCCGTCATTGTTCGTGTCCACTAATAGTCAAACAAACAACTTCATTTAACTACTCTCTATCAAGTTATTGTATTCAACATTTAAGTCAAGGATTAAGTTTTGCATGAACGGCTCTAGGACCATCCTCCAACTCCGTAGTAAGAATAATTTATTTAGCAAAAGAAGAAAACAGCAAAAGCTGTTTAGATCGTACGTTTTTTTAAAAAAATAATTGAATATTTTGCAGAAGAATAAAAAATAATCCGCGGTTTTATTAAAAAAAAGTCAAGCATGTTAAGCGAAATAAATGTGCTGCGCACACGGCCCAAACCTCTCAATGCAGTTCTCATGGTTCTAGTCTGTACTTTCCCGTCTAAGAAATGATTTTTAGGTATAATGCTTAGTTTATTCCTCTTAAATAGTAAGAAATGACACTTTAGAGAGGGATGTCTACATCCATCCCTCGCTAGACTGGCCTTAAACGGTTTCTCCTAGAATTATTTAGGTAAAAGTACAAAAAGTTTACGATTTCTTAAAACTTAAAATATTAGGTGCTTAAAAAACAAAAGTTTGAAACTTGCGGCAGAACAAATCATTTCAGGCCAGTTTTGGAGTAGAGGCCTCTAGAGTGTCGTTTCATTGAATGTTGATACCAGTACAAAATTAGTTAAAATTAATTACGTGGTTGAATACCAAGTTTGAAGTCCCAAGCCCAGATTCGAAAATTCACCACTTTTGTTTGAAAAATGTCTTACTATGAAATTTGAATTTACCTATCTTCCCTGAGAAGTTCTGTAATAGCGAACCAACTAACATTTAGCAAAAAAGGAAAGAGCATGTCTATGCATTTCTAATGGTGGAGGCTATTTCTAGCATGATCTGCAATATTAATGAGGAGTACAATTTATAATAAAATAGTACTTTTCTTCTTAGGCGCCACGGTAGCCGAGCGGGTTAAGAGGCGAGACCTGCAAAGCTATTATGCATTGTGGTACTGGGTTCGATTCCCGGTCTTGGCCTTGGATTTTATTTAATGGTTAATGAGAAATAGTTACTTAGTTATGGATTCAAATAGAAGGCCACAGACCGCGGACGAACGCAGAGTTAGCCACCCTCTACAAGGAGATAAATATTGTTAAATGGATCAAGTTGGGTCGGCTTAGATGGGCAGGACACGTGGCCAGAATGAACAATGATGAACTGCCTAAGAAGTTGATGCTGGCGCGACCTGATAGAGTTAGGCGGGTAGGCAGGTCCAGGCTACGATGGAAGGACTGCGTTAGTGAAGATTGTCGAGCCATTCTGCGGGTAGCTAATTGGAGGACGGCTGCACAAGAGAGACAATCATGGACGAGACTGATTGAGGAGGCCAGGACTCAGCAATGAGTTGTAGCGCCCATGATGATGATGATGATAATGAGAAATAGTAAAGTACGTTTGCTATTCGCCTCCGTCCACGACACCTAGTAAATGGTAGTTAGACGTTAAGCCCCGCCTGAAAAAATAGGCGATTACTTTACATTACTAACATTTAGCAAAAATTCATAGCTTGTTTTGGATTTAGTAATTTTTTTTTTTTTATCTGTCTTTATCCATCTTTCCTTAAACTTGGCCTTCGTGATTTCCTTGATGTTCAATTGAGGGAGAGCTGAAGAAAAATAACACTGTTGTTGAAAATGGCATATCAGCACATTTGCTGACTACGTATATTAAGAGAAAAATTACATTTTTAGTTGATGAAAGCAGTTGAGGCTGGTTGTAAAATCAGTGGTTCCAGCCTAAGTACGTTTAATGCAAAAATGAAATATCTAATAATGAGGCCATAAATATTAATAACAAACAAATGAATGAAATATTAAACATAAATAATGAATAATAACAAAAACAAATTAAATTTCTAAGGTTTAATATTTTTCGAAACATTCCTATTTGGAGCCGATATCCATTTGTGGAAATGGTTTTTACATAGGTGGCAGATTTTACAAAAATGTTCGGTTAAATATCTTGAGTGATAATTATTTTTTTAAAAAAAGGGATCAATCTCAAGAAACTTTCATTGTGACAGAAATTTTTACAAGGCTTTCACAAAATAAAAGTTACAAACTACAATCATTTTATGTAAGAAAACTCGGAGTATTTGCTTAAATTCTTACCTGGTTCCAGTTATAATCAAATGTAATAATGACATAGTGCACAATGTAATAATTCTGAAAATTTTACAAACGTATTGTACAAGTTAACCTTCTTTGAAAACCAAAAAAAATCATTGCTTTCTTTAAACTTAATCCATTCTCAGTCAGTTCAATTCATATATTAAGATATGTTAGCAGTGTTTACATTCCTTGAAAACCAAACCAACCCATCCAAACCAAGTTAACTCCTAAAGAAATATTCCGCCATTAACTGTATGTTTAAGAATAATAAACAAAATTTGACAATCTCTATAAGAGGGTCGTTTGAAAAGTGCGTGCAAAGTCAGAGAGATAGCACCACTGGCGCGTATCGAGGTTATGTTTAGTTAGTAGCATCTCTTGGAAGAACACACACCAAGTTTCAGCCAGATCGGTCTATTTCTTTGTGTTTGGCATTCGTTTGAATCGAGGAAGTCGAGTGATTTTCAAAAAATGGACGAAAAAGAATTTCGTGTGTTGATTAAACACTACTTTATGAAAGGCAAAACGCCTCAGGAGACTAAAGAGAAGCTTGATAAACATTATGGTGACTCTGCACCTTCGATTAGAACAGTTTATAAGTGGTTTCAAAATTTTCGGAGTGGCCATATGGGCACAAGTGACGCTGAACGTTCTGGACGCCCTGTTGAGGTTACTACTCCAGAAATCATTGATAAAATCCATGATATGGTGATGGATGACAGAAGAGTGAAGGTGCGTGAGATTGCTAGTGCTGTGGGCATCTCGAATGAACGGGTACATAATATTTTGCATCAACATTTGGACATGACTTTAAGCGTCGTTTCGTCACTGTGGATGAAACATGGATACATCACTACACTCCTGAGACCAAAGAACAATCTAAACAATGGGTTACCATGGGGGAATCTGCGCCAAAAAAGGCGAAGACCGTTCCTTCGGCCGGAAAGATTATGGCGACTGTCTTTTGGGATTCGCAAGGAATAATCCTCATCGACTATCTGGAAAAGGGTAAAACTATTACAGGTGCATATTATTCATCGTTATTGGACCGTTTGAAAACCGAGCTGCAAGAAAAACGCCCACGATTGGCCCACAAAAATGTCCTTTTCCATCACGACAGCGCACCAGCTCACACCTCAGCAGTTGTGGTCGCAAAATTAATGGAAATAGGGTTCCAACTCGTTTCACATCCCCCCTATTCTCCAGACTTGGCTCCCTCGGACTACTATTTGTTCCCCAATATGAAGAAATGGGTGGCGGGAAAAAGATTTTATTCAAACGAGGAGGTGATTGCAGAAACGAATGGCTATTTTTCAGACTTGGACAAATCCTATTATTCGTAAGGGATCAACAAACTAGAGCAGCGTTGGACGAAGTGTATAAGCCTAAAAGGAGACTATGTTGAAAAATAAAAAAGGTTTACCCCCAAAAATTAAGTAGTTTTTATTTTTGCACGGACTTTTCAAACAACCCTCGTACTACAAGATTTTCACTTATTGCGAATCTCAAGATTCAACTCCGAAATCTTTTAAACATTCAATTGTTCCTAACAAAATACTGTTTGTGAAACTATAAATCAAAATAGCAACGCCCAACATTATTCCCTCCTCAAAAATACCCTGAAATTAATTTTTCTAGAAAATGATCGCGATAATATTATAGGGTAAGTGTGTAAAGTAAAATCGGTAAAATCGTTGGAATTATTTTAAGTAAATTACCTTCTATCTGGATTTCTACAACGTATTTAATCCTTCTGAAGTATATAAGAGGTAGCACCATGCATTTCAATAAAATGGCCCTTTAGGGGGGGTCCTCTTTCTCCCAGAAGTGCTCTTAACTGAATTTCCTGGATTCAAATAACCCTTTTAAGATCATTTGTGCAGTGTCATTGGGGGTAAGCGGATTCCTTCTAGTCGTTTACGAATGTTAAGTGCAGTGTCATTGATGGCGTAAGCAAGTGCACACTGATTTAAATAACCATCATAATAATCAATAATCCATCTAATAATGGTTAGGGCAAGCAGTACATCTTGATCTTGGGAGAGATAATTATATTCTAGCTTTGGAACACGGTGTGGTTTCTAATTTTCTAAACTATTCATTTGAGAAATTTAAGTGTAGGTGTAAAGTGCGAGATAATAATGGTTCAGGATGAGCAGAGAGAAAGGCTTATGCTTATAATGTCTGCATAAGCATAGTTGCCGAGGTAGGCTGCAATGGAAGATTTGATGTGTATAAATTGATGAGAATTGGGATCGAATACTTCCCTGAAGGGTATCAAGTGTAAGGGGTAGTAGCCAGAGCCCTCTTTAACACAGAAGTGCCTGTTAGAAAGGTGTGAATGAGAAATAAAAGATTGGGGCGGCAAGAATTCGTTGGACTCGCAAAAACAATAAAAAAGATGATAAGAATAATTGCGTGGATAAAATTGATAATTCTTATTGGGGTTGCAGCGTGGCACGTTATTAATGAACTGTTTGTCCATTGGCCGGCCAATCTTCACTGATCTGGACCGCTTGCAGCGATCTAAATTATTACATTCCAATATAAATTTTATCTGAATTATAAAGTTGTCCTCGAGTATATGTGATGCGTAGATTATTTGTAAACACGCTCTTTTGTAGATGGCAACCGTTTAAAGAGAGAGAAGGTGAGAGGACACTTACCTCGGCCAGTTTCGTTGGTCGGTCGGAAGGAGACCCTCCAAGAGACAGGAGATATGCAGGGCGTTAAGGTGATGGAGAGCACTTCTACGTCTTGCTGCAGTAAATAGAAGAATCTGTAACATTTTATTAGCTCATAAATTTCCAGAACCTAGCCTAAGATACAAATGATTGTTTGCCACGTCAACTTAATTCTTAACAAGTGCAATGAAATTATTATGTTATACTCGGCAGTATTTTCAATATGGCCACTTCTAAATCACATTCCAGACATCGTTTCTCTAGTCAAAGGTAACCTACAACCTTCACTTTCTCCTTTCTGATCGCAGGATCATGTGTCATAGGTTTTCTTAAAACTTGATTGTTACCGTTTCTGAAAAATTGATCTGGGGAAACTGCCTCAGGTTCGGCTTTTCAGTAGCACGTTAGTCATGGTGCTTCAGGAATTCGGATATCAATAATTTTAGCAACTATTTATATCAATTATTTATTCAAATTCCGAGTTTAAAAAAAATTTCTGAATCAAAGGGCGAATATCCTGCCTGGATTTTTGGTTTTCGCGCAATTTTGCTAAACGCGATTGTCAAAGGGTTTCTTTAGGTTGATGAACTTTGCATACACAAAGAGGGGCTTAAAGCTGAGGCCAAAATTCAAAGTAAAATTGTAAATTTTTATTGAGATCGCTGCGCAATGTTAAAGTTACGTCATATGTAAAATAAAAAAAGATATATGATTCTAAACATAAAAATTATGCATCATAGAGCCCTACAATGTTGATCTATTTTGACCGAAACTTTATTCTGTGTAGCCTTAATAAGGAATGAAGCTTCCTTCCGATATTGAACTTACGGCCAAAATCCTTAACCAAAAGTAAGTCTACAGAATCTCTTCTTTTATCGTTTCTTGCAATATTTTCAAAATATCTGGTGCACCTCACAAGACCTACATTTAAAAAACCTTTAAAAACTTCTAAAACTTCGCACCATTAAACCTGTCACTTCCGGATTGCGGATTTCTTCCTAAATCTGCGAAAATATTAATATAAAAATACAAACACACCGTGAGCTAAAGAGAAAGCTTAAAAGGATGGGTATTCATTGTAGACAGAGAAAAGGAAGGGATCGGTCGGAAAGTTTGATGTTAACTCAGGATTAGAACTAGGCGAGCGCTGGTGCGAGGCAAGGTCATGTCTCTACATTTGAAATTCAGAAATGGAAGGCAAGAGTGTAGATGCTTTACATAATTGCCATTTCTATTGACACAGCTTGTTGACATTTTGTAAACTGTGTGGCACATTTGAAAATGCATCGCCCAGAAAATGTATGCCCTTGCAGGTCTGAATTTGGACTTAACCCAAAACGGCTTAACCGCTCTTCCCTTACGCCTGCCCGTCATCTTCCTTTCTGCTCTCTTTTATTCCGAACAAGTCCACGATACCGAATCGATAGTTGGGCGTTAAACCGCTCCTCAAAAAATAGGCGATTACTTAACTTGTACTTTTATCCATTAAATAAAACGGACTTTATATGGAAATCGAAGTGTGATATCCCCATAACATACTGTATAATCCTGAAATAAATGACTGAATAAAATTACGACTTTACAGGACTGCGAAAGAGCTGGCACGTGAAAAAGGACGCCATTCCGGAGCTCAGGGCAGGCAACTTCATGTTGGGGATTTGGTTTAAAGATGACAAGTCCTCGATTAATTTTCTTGCTTCCAGAGCAATACAATTTATTGAATGTACAAAATACTTCTTGAGATGTACCTAATGGATCGCCACAGCATAGATAGTTTGTTTGAATAATGTATGTACATTGGGAAGTTCAGATTTACTTTGAAATTGAATTTAGTGTAGTGGTTGTAATGTAGGGCTGAATACGGCCTACAAATAATCAGCCTTGTATCCGTTCATAAAATAGGATCTAATCTATAACAGACCATTAGTTGAGGATTTTTGAAGAAAATTTGTGACTAGAATGGCGGTAATTGAAGCGAGAGGAGGTTTCACATCTCAACCGTTTATAAGGTCGGTTAGATATAATCTGGGCACTTAATATGGGCTGGAGTATGCAGCCATCACTCACTGACAGAGCGCCACTACCCATTAAAATAGTTCTCCTCTTAGTTTTACATACAAATGATTATTACCTGCAAAGACTATTTACAAAGTCCGCCGCTGGATTCCAGCTTGGAGGGTACCCCTTCCCACCATACACACACTTGACAAAGCCGACCTCTTCGTTTCAGCTTCACAGCCGGGTGTTGGCAGGTAATTATTAAGGGGCCATTGACAGCCAATAGAGAACGGCGAAATAAAAGGCAGCAGCGAGAGAGTTGTATAGTCTGGGCCAGCGTAACCCCGGGCAACAGGTGACAAAGAGTCTGTTCTCCTAGTGCCGGCTCTACACAACTCTACTGTCCTTTCACATCCTCTAATCGCTCCCCCTTGCAAGTCCTTCTTTTCCTGCCCATTTTGAGCATTCATTGAAAATATACGTTTTGGGTTTCCCGGAGTAAAAAAAAAGTTTTAGAAGTTGCTATTTATATGGGCACTTAGCGAAGCTATAAAATGGAAAATTGCAGAAATGTGAATTAAATTTCGTCAAACGAAAGCACTACTTTAACGAATTGACTTTTCATTTTTATTTTTTGTATTTATTTTCTTTTCAGTTTGTTAATCTCCTCTGATCAAGTTGATCTACCATTTCCATTGAGAGGAGTTAGTGGGTTTTCCTCTAAAGTATGCAATTTCAAAGTCTATAAAGAAGAGATAAATGTGAAATTGAATTTCCGAGGGTAAAGAAAATTCCGAATGTACCCCTTAATTATATTTTTCATCAGATCATTTTCTGATTTTTCCCCCCGAAAATGACTCCTGTGAATTTCTCTAAATGTCGTATTTATTGCATTTATGATGGTACTTTATTTGAACTTTTATTATTATAATAACTTTAATTTAAACATTTTTTCTTTGGAAATTCTTTTAGGGCATTCTAGGAATTTAGGAATAGCGATGGGGTAAATGATCACTCCTGTTTAATTTGAACTTTTAAAATTTGGGAAGTTTGTTAGTATTAAACGTTTAATATTCTAGCATTACCCAATGGTCCAATGAAGAAATGCAAAATGGTGCATTTGATGTGGTCTTTCAAAACCGAATACAAGTTTTAATTGAATGCAAAAGATAGTTATTTTTGTAAGGCCATCCGCCAACAAACATCTCATGTCTAATCAATTGGTGGTTATCTTTATAAATGAGCACATCCTTCATCCTGTGGGTCCAAAATTTTAGAAAAAATGGATGCGGTCATGCAGTTCATGACGATACAGGAAAAATATAGATGGATAGCAAACTACCTCTGACACGTCTCGTTAAAAAAATGAAATAAAAATAAATAAGCGCTATAATGTCGTAGTTCCGGTTCCAGCATTTCCTGGCCTCATCTAAACGGAGCATCAACTTTGAGAAAAGCGACTTTTCTTTTTTATATGCCCTGTTCACACTCATTAGACATTCAAAAAAACATTTCGCATTTTGATATAAGTATCTCATCCGGACAAAACTTCATTTTGAGAATTACATAAGACTACTGCAGCCTGCAGCTCGCTGTCGTGTAACTAACAGAAGACCAGTTAAGACGTGCAAGATTTGAAGCAATGCTTTACGTCACGCAACTGCTGATTTGTCTATACTACTGCATTAAGTTGTCTATAAAATTTCGCCTGCTAGAATCATTGATGCGCGGCGGTTATTTCTGATAAATAACATTGGCAAAACGTAAAGATTAAATCTCCCCTAATTTATTGGGTTAAACATGTTTCATTCCAATGAAAATTAGTTCTGGAGAAATAAGCTTGGTTACGTTTTAGTAGAGGAATCGTAATTCAAATAAAGTTATCGTATTCATTAACTTGGCTCATTTTTCCTCCTCCTCGAACATTCATCGCGCTACTTTGGAAATGCGCTCTTCGAGAGTGATCAACTGTGTTTCAAATGTTGGACAAACAGAAAATCTGGTGTAAACACACGAGTTTCTTTTACCGTAATCTCCCTAGTTCTACCCCCCCTATACATTTACATCAAGCGGAATCCAAAATTTTAAATCATTAACTCTTACTCCAAATTATTCGTGAAAACATACATTAAATACATTCATCTCGAAAACATGCTGTTAAGTAAATTCCAAATAATTATTTCCTTGACAAAAACTTAAAAAGTTAAATATAAGAGTTGATTAAACGCCAAAAGGTACAGCAATCAGCGAGAAGCTAACATTTTATTCATACTTCAGCTCGTAGATCCAGCCAATCGGAAACGTACGAAAAAGCTTATGTTTAATTGACACATTATTACTATTGATATCAAAATATTCAATAATATTTTTTTTCTCTATTAGATGACCATTGTGCTGGTCATTTTCATTAAAAAATATTTGTTATGTGAACAGGAGCACACTAATTAACTAAGGGAGGTTATTGTTGTTGTAGGAGGTTAAACTATTCATGCACTAGTTTAAACAAAAAAATTTAATGAAAAGAAATTATTAAGACGTTAATTATTTAAGAAAAAAATTAAAAATAGCATAGGCTTTTGTTGGCTCGCGTACCACTTGGTAGTACATCATGCTAAATTGTACCACTTCGTAAAATGATTGTATTTCGTGAAATATCTTATAACTCTAAACCTAGAAATCCATATAATTAGATTTTAAGAGGTACAAACCCGAACGTTTCTTCAAAATTCGTTTATTATCGGCATCTTACAACAGTCATTTGAATCTCTCAGATTCACTCAACCTTCCTGTTTGCTAACTGTTGTTGATGTACGTGGTGACGTACTATTTTAGACTCCCCACTGTTGTTCATACCCAACTTTCACGTAACAACAAGCTGTACTAGACAAAACATACATTTCAAACGCCAATTACGGTCAAATAAAAGGCCTTTTCACCACTTCTACAACTTCTTAATAATTTGACTGACGGATGTGTGACCGAGGGCCGTTAAGGGCGATCAGGGCAAGGGGAATTTCGCTCGCTCAGCAGGGGGTACAAATAACTCGTCAGGCTATGAATACACTGATTTATTGTTGGTCCCAATACATCAATTAGAAAATCGCATACAAAGAGTTGAGCTCATTAATACAAAACCAAACTAATACTTCCAAAAACATAATTAACAATAGAAATATAAACGAAACTGAAGAAACTATGAGATAACATAAAGTAAGATTAAATAGGCAAATTACAAATTAAATCAACAAGGTTGGGCCCTTATTCTCAAACATTCCATTATTATTACTGTTATTATTATTATTATTATTATTATTATTATTATTATTATTAATACTATCGGTTATCTTTGTTAATTTACACTCTAGCAAATGTACTCCTCCCTCACTACGGCAACAGTTAGCCTCGGCCGGAAGCAATGCGTAAAAATTTATGTTCAATACTCACAGCAAAACAATCCCATCAAACGCATAACACTTGTTTCCTCTCACACACTCTAACTAACTCTGCCGGTGTCTATACACTATACACCACGCGCTCGCTATTCTCTCTCTCTCTCTCACGCGGTACATTGCTCTCGGCCGCTACCAGCCGTGCCGTCAGCAGTTTAACTTAACAATTGCATTTTTTCCTACTAATTATTCAATTATTATTTACAAATTAAATGCTCTCCCTTTACACTTACCCCCCCGTTAAAGTGGGTACTACCGCCTTGCGGAGGACCCACCACTCGCTTGTCACTTCCCAACTCTCCACCGGGCTCTCCGGAGCTTCGCGTCTTCACGCTCGGCGGACGATAGGGAACAAATGGTGCCCCTGCATTCGCTGGTTGGTTGTCTCCAGGGTCTCTCTGTGTCGGTGGGTGCCCTCATGCCACGGCGGTGCAATTCAGCTTGACTGGCTCGAGCAAACTGTATAACCACTCGTTCGACTCCTCCCTCCAGCTCTACGTAAGCTTGAATCTCGTTACCAGCATCCGCCACGCTCACAAGGGGTTCGCCTTCTCTTATAGTTCCTTGAACAGTAGTGTATGGCGAGACGGTCTATGGAGGGAGAAGACCGGAAATCGTGCTGGGCAGATTAATGGACTCCTTCCCCAACAGTGCCTGAGGTCCTCCGTTTTCAGAAACACGAAGCTCTCTCAGTCTACTCCCACCAGTGTGAAGTCGGCCTTAGGTTGTAGCAGCAGGTATAGTCCAGTTATCGGATCCTTCACGGGTATTGGTCCACCCGGTAGTTGTCAAAATATATCTTCCTTTAGTCACCGAGGGTATGTCCACCAAGATGTGAATGTCGTCATGTGTGGAGGCAGCGTCTATCTCAGCGATGTCGTAGTAATGGTACATATCCGCCGGCAGCGGTTCCCGACACGAACCATAGTCTCTCGGATAATATCTGACTGTCTTTATACACTATCCTACTCAGTTCACTTGGGGCCAATAGCCTGCTAACTTTCTCCTGGCTAGGGTGCTGAGGGCACCCTCGAGCGACCGCAATTCCACCTTCGCCTCCAAGGTATTGATCTCAAGATTCCGAAGGAAGTGAGGAAGAGGAGGTGCATGAGGTTAGAGGTGGTTACCCTTAATTCCCTAATGGCTGTGCGGGTGACTCCCATCGTGGTTGTCAAGGCTAGTTGGCTAATTTTGTCATTGGTCCCGGGTCAGCAGCACTCGTCCCTCGTTCGGGGACTCAGCTCCGCTGCTCAACCAAATTCATCCGACCACCGCCCAATAGTTTCCTAAACCGGATTACTTCATCAGTCCTCCCGGCTCCTTTGGGAACGCAACGCGTAGGACGAGCGAGTGCAGGGAAGCCTAGGTGTACCGACTGGGGTGTATGTAGGGTCTCGTATCGTGTCATCTGGGGGTGAGTACGCCGACGGGGAGAGCTCTCCCACGTTCAGCTCAGTGGCTAGTTCTGTCGTCTCCGTTCTGTCATCAGCCCGCTGGTAACCCCGCGGCCTCAAGTTGACCCCTGCATAAAGATCGTCACCTCCTGAGGTGTTAATTTCAGTCTGCTCCTCTTCGATGGATTCTGCAGTTTGTCCAGACTCGGCGTTCCTTGCGCCGTCCCCTGCAACTTCTCCCACGATCCCCGGCGCCCCTTCGAGTGACAACCCTTCGTAAAACAAGTCGTGCGTGTCCTCCGCTCCTAGGTTCTGGCTTAAGGAGGTGGGGACATCTTCCTCCGTGGTTTCTTGGGGGATTCCCTCCACCACCACCGGTTTCAAGCGATTTATATGCACCATCCGAGTGCTTCCGTCGCCCATCGCAATCTCAAATGTCACATCTGTGATACTCCGCTGTACGCGGAAAGGCCCCTCCCACGGCCTGCGGAACTTCTGCGCTTCTCCTCGGCGTCCAGCGGGGTTGTGTAGGTAAACCCATTGCCCTTCCACCAAGCTCCGTACCCGCGCCTTTTTATTATACTGAGCCGCTTGTGCCTCAAAGGCCCGCTCGGTCGTCTCAGCAGCTATCCGGTGTGCTTCCCTTAACCTCCCACGTAATGCCTCTGCATAACTCGTTTCTTGATCTACCTCTTGACGAGGCCTAGGGTCGAGTGTGCTAGGGCGCGGCAGCTCTCGGCCGTAAAGGAGATAATTTGGGGTGAATCCCGTCGCAGAATGTGGCGTACTATTATATGCCATCAATACGTAGGGCACCCATCTGTCCCAGTCTTCCCCATCGCGGCGCACAAAATGCGATAACGCATCTACCAACGTGCGGTGGAACCTCTCCACTCTTCCGTTACTCTGGGGATGATAAGCGGTCGTGAACAACTTCTTTATTCCAAGCGTATCGCAGGCGTCCCTTACCAAGGCCGAGGTGAAATTTCTTCCCTGATCAGTTAGTAGCCGACTAGGAGCTCCATGTCGGACTACCAAGTGGTTCACAAATTTTTGGGCCGTCTCTTGGGCTGTTTGGCTTTTTAGCGGTACTGCTTCGGCGTAGCGCGTTAAATGGTCGATCATCGTAAGGAGGTACATGTTACCCTCCCTTGTTCGTGGTAGGGGTCCCACTATGTCCATGGACACCTGCTCAAAGGGGCGCCCGGCCGCGTATGGTACCTGCAGGGGTACTCGTAACTGCTGGGGCGTCTTCCGTTCCAGGCAACTCCGGCACTTCTCTATATGCCTCTTAGCGTCTTGAGACATAGTTGGCCAATAATAACCTTGCCTCAACAGAGCCAGGGTCCTCTCTAGTCCGGGGTGTCCCGCGAAAGGGGAGTCATGGCACTCCTGTAAAATGGTCTCCCGCATTGGCTCTGGTACCATCAGTTGGTACGGCTCGTTTCCCCCCGCAAATCTATATAATAGTCCGTCCAGATCCATGACGCATTGAGCTGTGTTGGTGTTCTTAAAGTGCACACAGTCCGCGTCGGCTAATTGCAGCGCCCGGATCGTCCCTCTCCCCGAATCCGCTTCCCCGTTTATCGTGGCCACCCGTCGACTCAGCGCATCGGCGTTGGAGTTTTTACGCCCAGGCTTATGAAACACTTCATACTGAAATTCCGCTAGGCGGAGCTGCCATCGAGTTAGACGCGATGATGGGTCTTTCACTGTGAGAAGCCACCGCAGCGCTGCATGGTCCGTGATCAGGTTGAAGGGCCGGCCGTATAAATAACACCTAAAGTGTTTCGTGGCCCAGACGACCGCTAGCATTTCCCGTTCGGTCGTACTATAATTTTGTTCTGCCTTATTCAGTTGGCGACTTGCATAAGCAATGGGCCGTTCCGCCCCGTCTTGTAGCTGAGACAGTACCGCCCCGAGGGCAACTCCTGAAGCGTCAGTAGCTAAAATGAAGGGTAGTGAGAAATCTGGATATGCTAACACCGAATCGCTGCATAGCTCATCCTTTAGGCCCTGAAAGGCTTGTTCCTCTGCCTCTCCCCACTGGAACCGCTGGTCTAGGCGTGTCAGATAAGTTAGGGGTCGGGCTTTTTCCGCAAACCCTGAGATATACCTCCGGTAGTAACCTACTAGCCCTAGAAACGAGCGTAGCTCTCTAACATTGCCAGGAGGGGGAAAGTCCTTCACAGCAGTTACTTTCTCAGGATCCACTTGAACTCCCCTCCGACTCACAACGTGCCCTAAGTAGCAAACCCTTTCCGTAGCGAATTGGCACTTGGCGAGGTTAACCACTAGGTGCGCTTCTCTCAGTTTGCTCAACACCCCACTTAGTCTCTCGGCATGTTCTTCGATCGTCGCGCTATGGATGATCACATCATCCAGATATACAAAGCATGTTACTCCTTTAAGGTCCGCTAATAGCCGGTCCATCAGTAACTGGAACGTAGCAGGAGCCCCCGCCAGGCCGAAAGCCATCCGACGGTACTGATAATGCCCCTCGGGTGTGGAAAATCCGGTTTTTGCCTGGTCCTCCGTAGCTATTTCGATCTGGTGATAGCCCGAGGCCAGATCCAAGGTGCTGAAATAGCGGCTCCTTCCCAGACTTTCTAGCGTCTCATTGATATTTGGTAGCGGATAAACCGGAACCTTCGTTACAGCGTTCAACGCCCGGAAATCGGTACAAAACCGGTACTTCACCGATCCATCGGAGGTCTTTTTCCGTACCAACACCACTGGTGCCGACCATGGACTGTCAGACGGTTCAATTACGCCTTTCGTCAGCATGTCGTCAACCAGCTCCTTCATAGTTTCACGTTGGTGGTATGGCACCCGGTAAGGGCGCTTCGCAATAGGGGTCGCATTTCCCGTATTAATGGTGTGTTTGATTTGGGAAGTACACCCTAGCGAGGATGTGTCCGGGTCCTGAAAAACATCCTCGTACTGGGATAGAACAGTAGCCAAGAGGTCTCGTTCCTCCCCCCGTAAATGGCCTAGCTTGTCCCCAAGGAGCTTTCCCAATCCTTCACGGGCTCTGGGAACCCTGCCACTCTCTTGGCAAACGCCGACCCACTCGCTTCCCTGAGTTTCTATTTCCGTCACCCACCCTAGCCTCTCAGATTTCCCTACCATCACTTCCGTTTGCGATACATTTACCATCCGCACCCACACGGCGCCATCAACTACTTGGCTTATCCCTCTGCCTACGCACCAATCCCGATTGGTCTCTGTTTGGTAGGGTTCTACCAGCACGGTGGCGCCTGAGCGCCAGCCAGAGGCCCTACCACGCACCAACACTTCGCAACGGGGCGGGATAGTTATCTTCTCCGCCGCAACTAGGTATATGTCTCCCGACTCATCTCTCTCTGCCTCGACCTCTGGGAACTCGTTTCTCTCAAATCTGGATTGAGGTTCAGCCTTCCCTACAAGTAACACATTCTCCCGGCCATCCAAGGCCCCTTTCCCCTCATCTCCTTCGAATTCAAGCGTCCGCATATCCAATCTCATCTTCAAAGCTGCCATACCATCGATCCCCAGAATACCATCTCCCTCAACATCTATCTCCGCTATTAAAAACTCCTGGGCGATGGTTTGACCCCGCCACATCAAGTCTAACCGCTGTACTCCCTTGATTCCAACGGGGCTACCCGTCACACCCCGCGCTACCACCCCACTCTCTAACAACGGAACCCCCGGTACTGGTTGCCGCAAGATGGAAACACCCGCCCCCGTATCCACGAGCAAGGTCCTGGTCTCTCCTGAGAGCTTCACCGGGATCCTGATGAATCTGGAGCTGGGAGTGGCAACGTTTATAATCCTGTATCTTGGCCCCGTGGTGGCATCCCTCCCGCAGGTGGGGCTGACTGCGGGAGGAGGGATTTTGGGGCAGCCTCCAAATAGTTGGATTCCCTAACAGCATAGTCTGGTCTCACGGATTCAGGTGTAGCTCTCTTCGGGCACATCCTACAGATGTGCCCCAATTCCCCGCAGGTATAACATTTCACACCCCTCGCTCGTGGTTCTCTCACCCTATCCCTAATACTCGAGCTTTTCCACTCACGAGGGGGCGACTGGTAGGGGCGGGGGCACTCCCGCGCAAAATGCCCCTCTTGTGCACAGTTAAAACATCTCCCCCGGCGCCCATAGCTACTATCCGCGTTTCTTGCTATGGCATATATCCCCCTCTCCAGGGTGAATCTAGCAATGCCGGGCCCGCTTTCCGCCTCTTCAACCAGATGCGCTCGCTTCACAGCTTCCGCCAAGCCTGTGGGGGGATGAAAGCGTAACTGGCGTCCCGGCTCACCCGCGAGGCCCTGGATGAACGCAGCGAGGACCACTCGCTCCATGAAATTGCGCTCCCACTGCTTCTGCTCCCCGCTCCCCGAGTGAGAAGTAGCAAACTCCCCCAATTGCCTACAGCGATCCGCAAACTCTCGGACACCCTCCCCACGACGCTGGGACACTGAGTTGAGCGCGAGTAAGTTTTGCTCAGGGGTACGGTGGTCCTGGAATCTTTCCAGGATGGCTCTCTTGTAGTCCTCAAAGGAGGACACCGCAGCGGAAAATATAGGGTGGCTCGACACAAACACAGCAGCTGCGCCTGTCGTCTTTAGCTTACAGATCAGCCTCTTATCGTGGTCTGTCCAGGCACCACTCTCCGCCACCATCTCTATCTCGTTCAGGAAGTCCTTCGCTGGGGGCGCCCCGGTTTCCCCCGACCATGGCTTGATCAAGACTTGTAAGCCCATCTCCCTCCGCCCGGAATGACCAGTCGATTCACGCTCGCTCGCTAAGGAAGGGCCATCCGTGCCTACCATTGTCCTCAACGTGGTTAACTCCCCCTCCATGCGTAAACGTTCCTCATCTAGGGTCTGTAACTCACGATTGGCTCGGCGTAATTCCTCCACCTCCCTCCTCAGAGCCTCCATGGTAGGGTCCGTTAGTGGCATAGAGATCCCACTTCTGACACCAGAATTGTGACCGAGGGCCGTTAAGGGCGATCAGGGCAAGGGGAATTTCGCTCGCTCAGCAGGGGGTACAAATAACTCGTCAGGCTATGAATACACTGATTTATTGTTGGTCCCAATACATCAATTAGAAAATCGCATACAAAGAGTTGAGCTCATTAATACAAAACCAAACTAATACTTCCAAAAACATAATTAACAATAGAAATATAAACGAAACTGAAGAAACTATGAGATAACATAAAGTAAGATTAAATAGGCAAATTACAAATTAAATCAACAAGGTTGGGCCCTTATTCTCAAACATTCCATTATTATTACTGTTATTATTATTATTATTATTATTATTATTATTATTATTATTAATACTATCGGTTATCTTTGTTAATTTACACTCTAGCAAATGTACTCCTCCCTCACTACGGCAACAGTTAGCCTCGGCCGGAAGCAATGCGTAAAAATTTATGTTCAATACTCACAGCAAAACAATCCCATCAAACGCATAACACTTGTTTCCTCTCACACACTCTAACTAACTCTGCCGGTGTCTATACACTATACACCACGCGCTCGCTATTCTCTCTCTCTCTCTCACGCGGTACATTGCTCTCGGCCGCTACCAGCCGTGCCGTCAGCAGTTTAACTTAACAATTGCATTTTTTCCTACTAATTATTCAATTATTATTTACAAATTAAATGCTCTCCCTTTACAGATGCTTTTAACTGTACTGTGATAAAAATGAAAACATTAGGATTCTTTCGAGTAATTTCCTACTTAAATGAATTCATTACAAAAGTTTATTTTTAAAAACATCGCCTTGGATTTAATATTATTATTTGGTTAATTGTAGTTATTAATTCCAAAATCACTATCACTTGTACGAACAATAATGAGTCTTGTTTACAGTCATTTTTTAAAGACATTTTTTCGAATGTGCGCTACCATGATTTAAGTTGTCCTTTGAATATTCATTGTAGAAGGTGTCTGTCCGGTAGAACGGCGCTTCTGAACCCCTTTATATCAGCCATCATTTTATGTTAGTACAATATCTAACTCTTAGGGACCGGGTTATGTCTAACCTGACTTTTTCAGAATTATATTTACTTCTTAGAGAAATGCGCATCTTTATTTTCTTCATTCGTTTTTTGTACATTTAATAATTTTTTGACTTTTCATGAGTTACATCAGAGATTTCCTAATCACTTGTTTGATCTGTTCTCTTTGCCCAATATTGTGTTCATTTTAAACTTATAACAATCTAGCAGGTTTCAAAATCGGCAAGCTCAAGAGGCGCTTTATTTTTTAGGTCCGAACCAATACTCTCTAACCAAACTTGTCTCTTAACGGTTTTCCTGTTATTTTATGTTTATACCAATATTGTTCTCTGCTTGTGTAGATTACATAAGATTGTTTTAACAAGAAAAAGGACTTCTTGAGCGCGATTTCTTGGACTGGCAGAAGTTTTTCTTTACATAACTTACATTCTCAAACAGCCGAATGTTTCTAATGTGAGTTAGTTTTGACACAGTCAATTTCCTAAAAACCACCTTACTGATTACAAGGGCAGAAAAAAGGTCGGACATTTTATTTGAAAAATAAATTTTGAAATTTGCAGGATCGCCACGGTACTACTAAAGAGCGGAAGGAGAAGTGGTTTTACTTATTCCACCCTGGAACGGTGTGTTTGTGGTTGCTCCCTCTCAATCGCCTCAAAGAGAATGGTGCCACTGTGCAGGAGTCACGCTTTACTCAAACCGATCGTCCTGAATAGCCGTCACGTTCATCTCGCAACCTCCTTCTCACAATTCTCATATTATTTCTACTGAGTGAGCCACGATCTTTTGTCGTGAAAATGGTTTGTGCTTTATATATATATATATTTATATACAGGGTGTCCCAAGCTATATGGATAACGACTTTTTATCGGAAACTAAGATAGCTAGAAAAAAAACTAAAAAATACATGTCCCTTTAGTTTTTTGTTAGAAATCCAAATTTAATTTGTAAATTATTTTCGGTGCTTCCAGAAGCGAGATACAGGCACCAACTTCATTTTTTCAAATAGGGAGGTGTGGTTTTTATTTAAGAAATAGATTCCACTATTTTTTTTTAAAGAAAAATTTACCTGAACGGTTTTTTACTGTGAGCGATATTTTAGAAGTTATGAATGAAAACATGATTCTTATAAAAAATTTCAAAATGATAATATTATAACGGTTTTTTGATTGAATAAGAAGAAAAGTACTATTTTATTATAAATTTTACTCCTCATTAATATTACAGATCATGCACGAAATGGCCTCCATCATTAGAGATGCATAGACATACGCTTCCCAGCCAATTGTCCCTTACTGCCAAAGAAATAGATTCGGCTTTAACCGAGTTACAGGCATCTATTATTCTCTGCTTTAGTTCACCAACAGATGCAATCCCAGCTTGATATTTCCGGATTCATACTTCTAATGTAATGCAGAATCAAAAAAGTTTATGAAATATTTTCCTGAAGTAAAAGAATGTAAAATCTAGATCATTGAATGAAAGTGAAAGAGCACCATTTTATGTACTGGATCACTGTGCTTTTATTGGTGAGGGAGTGGCTTACGTTATCATACGTATCAGCTTCAGTCCGCCTACTTTCCACATCCCGTTCGCCAATGGGATTAGCGAATCGTTTTTGCTGATTATTTCTAGGAAAAATACTATTTAAATTTTTTTTACTAATTTTTCCCCCATAGGTATTTGATAATCTATCGAATAATGCAATAAAAATTGATATCGTAAAAATGTCCAAAATAAACATGTTTTGAACATTATATTTCCAGTTTCATACTTCTAATGTAATGCAGAATCAAAAAAGTTAAGGTAATATTTTCCTGAAGTAAAAGAAAGTAAAATCTAGATCATTGAATGAAAGTGAAAGAGCACCATTTTATGTACTGGATAACTGTGCTTTTATTGGTGAGGGAGTGGCTAACGTTATCATACGTATCAGCTTCAGTACGCCTACTTTCCACATCCCGTTCGCCAATGGGATTAGCGAATCGTTTTTGGTGATTATTTCTAGGAAAAATACTATTTAATTTTTTTTTACTAATTTTTCCCCCATAGGTATTTGATAATCTATCGAATAATGCAATAAAAATTGATATCGTAAAAATGTCCAAAATAAACATGTTTTGAACATTATATTTCCAGTTTCATACTTCTAATGTAATGCAGAATCAAAAAAGTTAAGGTAATATTTTCCTGAAGTAAAAGAAAGTAAAATCTAGATCATTGAATGAAAGTGAGAGCACCATTTTATGTACTGGATAACTGTGCTTTTATTGGTGAGGGAGTGGCTTACGTTATCATACGTATCAGCTTTAGTCCGCCTACTTTCCACATCCCGTTCGCCAATGGGATTAGCGAATCGTTTTTGGTGATTATTTCTAGGAAAAATACTATTTAATTTTTTTTTACTAATTTTTCCCCCATAGGTATTTGATAATCTATCGAATAATGCAATAAAAATTGATATCGTAAAAATGTCCAAAATAAACATGTTTTGAACATTATATTTCCAGTTTCATACTTCTAATGTAATGCAGAATCAAAAAAGTTAAGGTAATATTTTCCTGAAGTAAAAGAAAGTAAAATCTAGATCATTGAATGAAAGTGAGAGCACCATTTTATGTACTGGATAACTGTGCTTTTATTGGTGAGGGAGTGGCTTACGTTATCATACGTCATCAGCTTCAGTCCGCCTACTTTCCACATCCCGTTCGCCAATGGGATTAGCGAATCGTTTTTGGTGATTATTTCTAGGAAAAATACTATTTAATTTTTTTTTACTATTTTTCCCCCATAGGTATTTGATAATCTATTGAATAATGCAATAAAAATTGATATCGTAAAAATGTCCAAAATAAACATGTTTTGAACATTATATTTCCAGTTTCATACTTCTAATGTAATGCAGAATCAAAAAAGTTAAGGTAATATTTTCCTGAAGTAAAAGAAAGTAAAATCTAGATCATTGAATGAAAGTGAGAGCACCATTTTATGTACTGGATAACTGTGCTTTTATTGGTGAGGGAGTGGCTTACGTTATCATACGTCATCAGCTTCAGTCCGCCTACTTTCCACATCCCGTTCGCCAATGGGATTAGCGAATCGTTTTTGGTGATTATTTCTAGGAAAAATACTATTTAATTTTTTTTTACTAATTTTTCCCCCATAGGTATTTGATAATCTATCGAATAATGCAATAAAAATTGATATCGTAAAAATGTCCAAAATAAACATGTTTTGAACATTATATTTCCAGTTTCATACTTCTAATGTAATGCAGAATCAAAAAAGTTAAGGTAATATTTTCCTGAAGTAAAAGAAAGTAAAATCTAGATCATTGAATGAAAGTGAGAGCACCATTTTATGTACTGGATAACTGTGCTTTTATTGGTGAGGGAGTGGCTTACGTTATCATACGTCATCAGCTTCAGTCCGCCTACTTTCCACATCCCGTTCGCCAATGGGATTAGCGAATCGTTTTTGGTGATTATTTCTAGGAAAAATACTATTTAATTTTTTTTTACTATTTTTCCCCCATAGGTATTTGATAATCTATCGAATAATGCAATAAAAATTGATATCGTAAAAATGTCCAAAATAAACATGTTTTGAACATTATATTTCCAGTTTCATACTTCTAATGTAATGCAGAATCAAAAAAGTTAAGGTAATATTTTCCTGAAGTAAAAGAAAGTAAAATCTAGATCATTGAATGAAAGTGAGAGCACCATTTTATGTACTGGATAACTGTGCTTTTATTGGTGAGGGAGTGGCTTACGTTATCATACGTCATCAGCTTCAGTCCGCCTACTTTCCACATCCCGTTCGCCAATGGGATTAGCGAATCGTTTTTGGTGATTATTTCTAGGAAAAATACTATTTAATTTTTTTTTACTATTTTTCCCCTATAGGTATTTGATAATCTATCGAATAATGCAATAAAAATTGATATCGTTAAAATGTCCAAAATAAACATGTTTTGAACATTATAATTCCAGTTTCATACTTCTAATGTAATGCAGAATCAAAAAAGTTAAGGTAATATTTTCCTGAAGTAAAAGAAAGTAAAATCTAGATCATTGAATGAAAGTGAAAGACCACCATTTTATGTACTGGATAACTGTGCTTTTATTGGTGAGGGAGTGGCTTACGTTATCATACGTATCAGCTTCAGTCCGCCTACTTTCCACATCCCGTTCGCCAATGGGATTAGCGAATCGTTTTTGGTGATTATTTCTAGGAAAAATACTATTTAATTTTTTTTTACTATTTTTCCCCTATAGGTATTTGATAATCTATCGAATAATGCAATAAAAATTGATATCGTAAAAATGTCCAAAATAAACATGTTTTGAACATTATATTTCCAGTTTCATACTTCTAATGTAATGCAGAATCAAAAAAGTTAAGGTAATATTTTCCTGAAGTAAAAGAAAGTAAAATCTAGATCATTGAATGAAAGTGAAAGAGCACCATTTTATGTACTGGATAACTGTGCTTTTATTGGTGAGGGAGTGGCTTACGTTATCATACGTATCAGCTTCAGTCCGCCTACTTTCCACATCCCGTTCGCCAATGGGATTAGCGAATCGTTTTTGGTCATTATTTCTAGGAAAAATACTATTTAATTTTTTTTTACTAATTTTTCCCCCAAAGGTATTTGATAATCTATCGAATAATGCAATAAAAATTGATATCGTAAAAATGTCCAAAATAAACATGTTTTGAACATTATATTTCCAGTTTCATACTTCTAATGTAATGCAGAATCAAAAAAGTTAAGGTAATATTTTCCTGAAGTAAAAGAAAGTAAAATCTAGATCATTGAAGGAAAGTGAGAGCACCATTTTATGTACTGGATCACTGTGCTTTTATTGGTGAGGGAGTGGCTTACGTTATCATACGTATCAGCTTCAGTCCGCCTACTTTCCACATCCCGTTCGCCAATGGGATTAGCGAATCGTTTTTGGTGATTATTTCTAGGAAAAATACTATTTAATTTTTTTTTACTATTTTTCCCCCATTGGTATTTGATAATCTATCGAATAATGCAATAAAAATTGATATCGTAAAAATGTCCAAAATAAACATGTTTTGAACATTATATTTCCAGTTTCATACTTCTAATGTACTGCAGAATCAAAAAAGTTAAGGTAATATTTTCCTGAAGTAAAAGAAAGTAAAATCTAGATCATTGAATGAAAGTGAAAGAGCACCATTTTATGTACTGGATAACTGTGCTTTTATTGGTGAGGGAGTGGCTTACGTTATCATACGTCATCAGCTTCAGCCCGCCTACATCACACATCCCGTTCGCCAATGGGATTAGCGAATCGTTTTTGGTGATTATTTCTAGGAAAAATACTATTTAAATTTTTTTTACTAATTTTTCTCCCATAGGCAACAATCTATTTCTTTGGCAGTAAGGGACAATTGGCAGAGAAGAGTATGTCTATGCATCTCTAATGGTGGAGGCTATTTCGAGCATGATCTGTAATATTAATGAGTACAATTTATAATAAAATAGTACTTTTCTTTTTAGGCGGCACGGTAGCCGAGCGGTTTAAGAGGCGAGACCTGCAAAGCTAATATGCATTATGGTATTGGGTTCGATTCCCGGTCTTGGCCTTGGATTTTATTTAATGGTTAAATGAGAAATAGTAAAGTACATTTGCTATACGCCTTCGTCCACGACACCTAATAAATGGTAGTTGGACGTTAAGCCCCGCCTGAAATAATAGGCGATTACTTTACTTTTAGTACTTTTCTTCTTATTCAAACAAAAAACCGTTATAATATTATCATTTTGAAATTTCTTATAAGAATCATGTTTTCATTCATAACTTGTAAAATATCGCTCACAGAAAAAAACCGTTCAGGTAAATTTTTCTTTAAAAAAAATAGTGGAATCTATTTCTGAAATAAAAACCACACCTCCCTATTTGAAAAAATGAAGTTGGTGCCTGTATCTCGCTTCTGGAAGCACCGAAAAAAATTTACAAATTAAATTTGGATTTATAACAAAAAACTAAGGGGACATGTATTTTTTAGTTTTTTTTCTAGCTATCTTAGTTTCCGAGAAAAAGTCGTTATCCATATAGTTTGGGTCAGCCTGTATATACATGTGTGTGTGTAGGCGTGATTGATAATTCTTGAGGTGCCGGAACATTTGAAGTATCAATATTTGTGATACTCTAGCTAGACTGTAGCAAGCTAGAGCACTAGAGAGCGGAAATAACGTGCTAAATAGACTATTTTGTTAAGAAGATGGCTGACGATGAATATGATATCGAATTGCACTTTATTGCAATTGCGAAACCAGCTCAGTACTGCTACCAGTCTTAAAAAGGCCAGTTTAAATCACTAAATATTTTTTTTGGATGGCCTTCCAGAGGTGTAAAACTTTTGAGGCAGATTGTTGGTGGGTGGGGGTGGGTGGCAAATATTCGAACTAATCTTGTGCGAATGCACTAACGTCTGAGGTCGGGCCTTCTCAATGAACAGTGTAACCTGATGATCGTTGGGTATAACTTGGTTCTCCAAGTCTCTCCTGTCCGTCTTCAGAGCGGCCTTCCTCCGGTCCAAGCTGGCACTAACCAAGGCACACAACATCAGCACTCCTAGACAGCATCGTCTGCCCATCTGCAAACACATTACACATTTATGCTCAATCTCTTATATGAATCTGGCGCCGACTCCAGTCAACTTTAAGTACTTAAAGTTCTTGCTTACACTTTTTTTAAACTATGCATTTTTAATTAATCACCCTATTCTATAGGTACAGAATAATAAAGTAGTACTCGTGATGGTAAGTAATACTCGCGTTGCTAGCTTCCAAGCGACAGATTAAATTTTTATAAAGCTTACAGCGAATTCGTATTGATAAGGAAATAATTGTTAATATTAATTCAAATATTAAAGAAAACGATTCCAAAAAAAGTTCGCGACGAATTTCTAACCTCAGTTCGATACATTAATGGTAGTTGTCAAACTAAGAGTTGGCTTTATGTTGACCTAGCGTGACCTCTTAACCCTGGGCTGCACAACCTACTTTTCAAGTCGGAGGGTTAATTTGTACACAAGGGTGGCGCAAAACCGTTGTTATATATGCTTATTTCTAATTATTATATAATTTATTTTATAATAAAATTACTGATTATTATTGTGAGTAAAATGATGATGTTTTTACAAATTCTCTTACAAATTGATTACCGATGTCAGTTAGAGCGACTTATAGTAGAAGATTATTTAGATTCAGAGGTAATCATTACAGTTTGGATGAGGCCGAACTACTGTTCACTACTGTACAATTGGAGAAGAGCAAGCCAAGAAGAAGTAAACAATAGATTATATCAAAGCAAAAATCGGGGCCAGATTCGATTTCCATTCACATCCCCCTCATGAGTTAAATCACTTGTTTTCTGATTGCCTTCCGGATAACACGAACTTCAATATGAAACAACCTTCTTGTAGCATTGATTCAGAAGGATGTCCTCGTGAAATACCTATTTCCACCGATTGAGCTCCCTAAGTAATCAATTTTATCAGGAGAGAATTTCTAGAACTCCGCTTGTGGAATGTCAATGTATTAACAGGTGTGCATGCAATCGTTTATTGCCAACAGTCAGTCCAACATTGTTCACTTCCTTCAACAAAAAAGATATTTTATTTTAGATCTAAGTTTAATCATTTGCATATAATCTTATTTCTTTCGTTAATTTTCCATGCTACTTTTATTTTATTAATTTGTCTAAACTCTAGAGGGAGGGGGAGGGAGGCAGCCTCTGGCAATTTACAATGCGCTCCGATGAGGAAAGTTCTCGAGCAAACCTTTTCTCTATAATTTCTCTGCTGTGACTTCCCAAAAATTATAAAAAGTTATAAATCTAGAAGAGTTAAATAAAATTCCGTTTTTGAGAAAATCCCAAAAACTAAAAAGGAAATCCATTCAGTGAAGTAACACTTCTGATCGATTTCAGATGTGCGCTGCAGGCTGTGAGACAGAAATCCTCTAAAATGTTCAGGCAAAACAGAGAAGGACAGGTAAAAAAGAAGGTTGCTCAGGGAAAGGCTAAGAGAAAGGCAGTATGGAGATAATTGAGAAAGAAAAGGAAACCATAAAAGAAAGGGATTAGTGGGCTAGATAGAATGAAGGGTTACAGACTTCACGGCGCAAGAAGAAGGCAAAGAAAGTGATTTCGGGTTTCTCACTAATTGTATTAAGATTCATGGCAGGATGACGATGTTGTTACGCTCGTTGGGAACAGCAGCTGTTTGGAGGGGCCCGCCAAATTAAATTGTTCACCTACTGAAGGTAGCGCTTGAAAGGTAAAGATACTCTCCGACTTCCAAGTCGAATGGCCTGAACGTAACAAATAAGTGGAAGAAAGTATCGTTTTTAAAGTTAGACTTGTCTTTCGTCTTGTTAGTTCGAAAAGAATGATGTTGGTAGTGTAACGTTGGTAAGGGTTGCTGCATCGTTGGAGGTTGGTAGTAATGTTGGTAAGGGTTGCTGCATCGTTGGAGGTATAAAATCCGCCTGATTAAGAAGGAGTTCTCCTCCCCACCTCTTGCCGCAAAGGATAGGAAATAAAAATAAATAGGGACAAAAAAAGAAAATGTATTCTTTATAACGGGTTGGGTATGTTAACAGATCGTGCGCTGGCCACTCCTGGGTGGTTCCGGCGCAATATAATCTCTTGTGCCTGGCGAACCCGCGTTATTGGGCAGTACCAACTTTATGAGCCACAAAGAACGCTTCAAGATATTTTTTTCACTCTAGACCAACTTCATTTTTAAAAACCTGCTCTTTAATTTCGTACTTTAAACTTAATAGCTGATGTTCATAATGCCGGCCATCTGTATGCATCAAACTTGAGTAGATTAAGCAATTCCATTTTTAAGTTTTTATTTTATTTCCTTGAGTGGGGGTTCCCCATTCTCGTCTATATACTTACCATTGAAGAGCTAGTCGAGTCTCACAGAGCCCGCACGGAAACGTGCCCACTTAAATGACTAAATCTGCAGCTACACACTCACACACACACACTCTTGGTTCTAGTCCAGGTTAAGGAAGTGTTTATTTTATTTCCTTGAGTGGGGGTTCCCCATTCTCGTCTATATACTTACCATTGAAGAGCCAGTCGAGTCTCACAGAGCCCGCACGGAAACGTGCCCACTTAAATGACTAAATCTGCAGCTACACACTCACACACACACACTCTTGGTTCTAGTCCAGGTTAAGGAAGTGTTTATTTTATTTCCTTGAGTGGGGGTTCCCCATTCTCGTCTATATACTTACCATTGAAGAGCTAGTCGAGTCTCACAGAGCCCGCACGGAAACGTGCCCACTTAAATGACTAAATCTGCAGCTACACACTCACACACACACTCTTGGTTCTAGTCCAGGTTAAGGAAGTGTTTATTTTTTTTTTTTATTCTATTTTTAATGTATAATCTGATTTAAAGTGTTTTCATTAAACACACTGCTTTAAATAGAATTACTATCAATTTTTCTATTAGGCTGAAAAGAAAATTAAATTTTAAAAAGTAAATTATAGCCTTTTAATCCGCTTTAATTCTAGTTTTTAAACTGGAAGATATTAGGTAAGGAACTTATGTTACATCACGAAAGATCCATACCAACTCTAGCCAGTCAGCTCCTTTCAGCTACAGCTGGTTATTTATGTTAGCTAATGTAGTTATAGAATTTAAATTGAAACAGTTCAAAAGGAAATAGAAACCATTTTGTCCCGATGCTCTTTGAATAAAATTTGGACATGTTTAACCAAACAAAGTAATGTTCCATTGATGGTTTCTCTTCTGAGCAAAGTAATAGAAACCATTTTGTCCCGATGCTCTTTGAATAAAATTTGGACATGTTTAACAAAACAAAGTAATGTTCCATTGATGGTTTCTCTTATGAGCAAAGTAATTCCTGAGATAGTTAAACAATCCTAAACTGTTCATCCAACCATCGAATGCTGGTAAGTACACTTTCAACTGTTTCAGGTAATTGCCAGTTTTGTATATCGCAGTCCAGTACTTTTGCATAAATTTATATTTCCATCAGTTTCTCTACCATGGGATTTTTTTTTAGTATTTCTGCGCATTTGTGACGTCAGATTGATAGTATAGTTAAGAGGCAAGCGTACTCACTAATTGACTCACATAAGACCAGGAAATACTTGAGAAAATAAATTTGAAGAAACTCTGTAGCGTAGTAATAATAATTGCCGATAGAGTAAGCTATGCACAGTTCTGAGTTTGATTGGTCAGAAATTATTGACAAAAATGATTCAAAGGCTCAGTTGACAAGGGTGCTACGGTTCAGGCGAAGCTAGTGACCCCAGAGTGAAGAGGTGGCGCGAAGTAAGTGACTTTAATGCCTTTCTTTAAATGCTTGCACGTGTTATGGTATTGTCGGGGTGACCAACCAAGTTACATCTCGACTAACACCAACATACGCTTACTAACAAATCGATCCTTCTAATCGTTTTGAATGGGCCACGTCCTCAACTGTTTGATCACTTGTCTAGTTCGTCACGCTCACTGACTTCATACTGCAACCTTCCAAGCTCCTTATTGTCTCAATATTAATGACTGTGCATCTCTTTCCTCTTGTTTTTAGTAAACAAGCAGAGGTTGGCTAACCTATACACCAGCTGTTTCTGCATATCATTGCCGTAGCAGCCGCCACAACAAAACGTTTACATTACGAAAACAAAATTTACTTAGAATTTCCTATTACCCCAACATACCAACCAAAACATTGTAATTTAATCTTACAGATACACAATATTTCCTGCTACAATTTCCTCAACACAGTATAGAATAAGTGATAACTCTGGAAATTGTCAATCAATGGAAAGAAGGAAAAGTCCTTTTATTAAGAAGAAAAAGCAAAATATTCATATTAACGATTCTGGTCTTTCCATCTTTCTAAGCTTGTCCACATTCATCAGGCGTTTTTCAATAATTTCTACCAACTTTGTGACTATTGGTATTTATAGTTGAATTTGCAGATAGATTAACGTATGTGTGGACAGATAGACACAGATACAAAATAATCAGTCACAACCACCTTTTTGTCTCAGAGGACCTGAAAACTGATTCTTCTAGAGAAAGCCCATAATTGAAGATTAGTGAGATAGCAGCACCTTTTCTAGCAGACATGTCAAAACATGCTTTTCTCTAGAAGTCTCAATTTTTCAAAATCTTAGTACTTTTGAAACTTTGTCGATTATAATTGGAGAGCGAGTGTTTCCGATGGACTCTCAATCTAGAGTGAACAGTGAAAGAGAATTGGCCCAAAATAGTGACATCATGAAGGAATGAGTCAGTTTTAAAGTTTACGTTGAGTAGGGAAGATAAAGGGAGCTGAGTAAAGGTTATATCCAATAGAAAAGCACTTTGACATGAAGGGTTTTTAAACTGGGCTAAATATAGCGGAGTGAGTCAGGCTGGTTGACTAGTGGTAGCCAGTCTGGAGGTTATCCTCTGACGCACATCTCTTAAATAATTAATCTGAATTGTATGCTTATGAATTAGTGGACAGACAGTCACTGTGATGATGCTAAAAAAACGAAACTGGATACAGGCGAGAGTCTGTGATGGACTGAGTGTGCTCAGGCTAGTTGCAAGCAGAGCAGTTTTGTAGCAGGTTATGAACCACATTACCTTCTAATATTTATACTAGTCTCTCTGCGAGCTGCAGGGAGCCAGCGATACTTCGCCATTATTTAGACGCAATTTGTTCCAGGCTTCTCCTCCGGTCCACTTAGCTTTGTGCTGCTGATCTATGTAACTGCTATTGCATGAATGTACTGCCTATCAATTTTGAGGCTTTGGACTCAAGCAAAGTTGACTATATCTAAAGAGATTCGATTCAAATATCCAAAACCACCCCTTTAACAAGTTGAGTTACATTGTGGCACAAAATTCTTATTTAATAGGTGAAATAAACTTTAGGCATATTTGAATTTCAAAACACATTGGGCACACTGAAGATTGATCCTTTCAATGAACCATAATAACTTTATTCTCCATTTTTATTGTTTTCGTCTATAGAAAGTTATTAAACCCCAAAGCTAGACATCGAATATTTTGGTTTGGAGTCGAAAAATGAAGTCATTTTCAAATTAACTTATTTAAAGAATACGATGCGAAGAAGTGCACTTTCTGACCAGTAAGTAACGTGTGCAATGAAGTGGTTACAGAGATTTGTTTCCGTGAATCCGATATTTACGGCGAGACATCCCTTTAAAGCTTTCTTGATCTTCAAACTCTCCACTCTAGGAGCAACCTCAATCACATTATATTTTCAAATTAGTTCTCTATTCTCCATAGATCTTTTCTGTTCTATTGACCCCCACATTCCTCCCGCTAGTACCAGACAGTTACTCCAGCTAATACCAAATTCTTCAATTTAATACCTCAGACAAATTCTATCTTTTCGATACACCAAACAGTTTAAAACTTGTGAGTTTTATTTCGTATAGCTAACTATCCCATATAGCGATGCTCTAAGTAAGAGATGAAATATGACCATAATCCTTTCTTGTCGCCTCTTTAATCGTCTTGCTGTTAATGTAAAAATCGCCTGCCTTCCTCTACTGCCCCCCCTATTCATTGATGTATTGCAGGAAAGTGTAGGAGTTAATTTTTTAATTGGACTTAACTCAAAAATAAAATAAAATTTCCGGGCATGGCGGGAGCATTAAGTTGCTTGAGATGTCTTTTTGACGTAGGATGGCAGAAGTTTATTGAAGTAGTTGGAGCAATTTGGAAGAGAATGTCAGAGTTGGGAAATAAGGAGAGCAACTGAGCTGGCTGGTACGAGCCAGACTGTGTTGCCATGGAGATTTGTAAACAGAGAGTAAGAGCGTGCCCCCTTAGACTGTGGCCAGTTTGTTTGGTCTGCCCGTTAGACTTCAAGGTCTTCCAAGCAAAAAATATCTAGTTCATTCAAAAATCATTTATCTGCTAACGAGTATCGATAGCGAAGGTCCGGCCAGATATTAGTATGACATTTTTTAAATTATCGATAACTTGTCTCCTTAGACGTCACTTAAAAATTGAAATGTACAACTGATTTGCCACAGTACTTGCAAAAAGTTCAAGAAATAGTTAATTTTAATGGATAATTATTGCGATCAGAAATTCTCGATCCTACCCTGAGTTCAAATTTGAGCCCGAAAAAGCGCTGTCTGTGTGTGTTACTCTCCCGACTTCTAAATAGGTAGTGAGTAGTGTCGAGCAAATTATTTACCTGGCGTGGACATGCCTGATGAAACTGTGATATTTCATTAAAATAGACAATAAGCTGCAAATACATATACGCAAGATCAAAATAGTTTTTCTGCAATGTAATCGTTATTTCGGCAATTTATAATAGTGTTTATTTTTATTAGGGGTTTATAACCAGCTAAATTTTTTTACACTTTTACAATCTTTTATAAAAATTAGAGTACAATACATATTTAGAGAAAGCTAGATTTTTTACTTTAAAATAGCCCCCTTAAAGATCTTATTAGTTATAAGTAATTTAGATTAGAAACATATTCTCATTACTTGAGAAATAAAACCGAGAAAGAGCGCTCCTTAGTCATCTTATTGCTGGAGCTCACTAGCTGGAGCTGATTTGTATAAATTGGCGCAATATTATTACAAACTGAGTGAAATATTCCAACATAAAGCCCGGCCTTAAGCAGTTTGAAGATCGGACGTACCACTTTAGCGAATTGTTTCTGAGATTTAGTAAATATTGCTCCTAAAACCTCTTATTAACACGTTGGCCAATCACGTTTACTTGGATAATGTTTCGGAAGCTAATTGGCTTTCAGGCAATTTCTGAGTAAAGGATGGAAGCAGCTTCCTCAAATATCTCTTTTCAGGTCGTTCTCAAGTTTTGCAATCTACATACCTAAAGGGAAAATTCAATTCCAAGTTATAAAAAAAAGTTGGAACTTGGAGGATTGACTAAGTGTTCAAAGCAGATTTATTTGGTTTCCCAGGACCTCAAGGTGTCTTTCCAGGATTAACTCAATTTGGAAAATTTGACCCAGCAAAAGAAAGTAAAAATGTACCTTTGCCGGAAAATTCTAAATACTTACGGTATAGTTTTTCATTCAGTGACTTTAACCAGAGTGCGCAACTAGCTTACCAACACTCTGAATCCAGTTCGTAAGAAACATTTTCAAATAAAACTAATTTTAAAAATCTAAGACCCTGGGCAATTCACTTTGTTTTTTAACAAGATGGATTTTTATACATTAAAGGGTAAATTCATTTTTTATTTATTATCCATTAAGATCTAAAATGAAAGTCTGACAGCAATAGAAATGGCTTGACTATGTTTGGATAAACTCAAGTAGAGATAACACAATTACCAGCACAAACAGCCAAGCCAGATAATTTTGCGCAATGTTTTAAAAAAATCATCTAAATTAGAGAGAGTTACACTTCACAAAACAGTAGAAACGAACAAAAATTCTCTGAAATACGTAAATAACAAATAATACGAAATTTATTTAAATCTTATAAAAATAATAATCATGCAAAGTAGATTAGGCTTCAAGTAAAACAAGAGTTCAAAGGAGACGGATCCAGAAGTTTATAAAATTAGAAAACTGGTGAAAAACTAACTGATTAAGCCATAAAATAATTCTTTAGAATGATTACTATCGATTAGGTTATACGATATTACCATTAGCCAGAACTACATATATTAATATAATATAAATTATGGCAAATTAATGAGCGGAGGGTAGTAGGTGGAGGTATTTATTAATTGAATTAAGAGATAAGAAAAATGCAAACTTGCAAACTTAACTGCAAATTTGAATGCATTGACGCAGAATACAAACGACCACCTTACAAGGCGAATGTACGAGTACATGTAACAAACACTACCTCTCGAATATGTTTGGCAACTTCCTCTCATTACTTAAGTGAACACTTGAATTGTAAAAAAAGGAAATTGGAAAATATTTTATAATGTTTAGTCTTTTGTTCTATTCTAAGGATATGAAGTTCAGAGAAAATCTGGTAGCCATTTTCTATAAAGTAAAAGGAAAAAAAGACTTTTCCGACTCAAGGGTGTATTAAGGGCTGATCTGGAAGCGCCCAAACAGACATTTCCTGTTTTGCAGTTATGATGTGCAAGCACACAGAATAATTCTTGGTAAACGCACAGGACTGTAGGCGCTTCGAATCAAGTGCTAACGGCGAACGTTAGAAAGTACCAACTTCCAGCTTCACCGGCCAGGTGATGTCGCAGAATGCTGGCTTCCGGCAGGGAAAGAGCAGACACCCGACTGCTGACCAATCAAAGCTGCTGTAGCCGAACGGAGACCCTGTAGTTAAGGAAACAGAAACAATCAGAGACATGGTTATCTAACCTCCCCGTCAGACTGGTTGACCAAGCAGTTTGTATTGTTATTCGCTAAGTCCCGCTTCCATACAACTCGCTGCATCAGCATTCTGCCAAATCCGCAAAATTGAGTTATACTAGGAAGTTCTTAGTTCTCTGAGTTTTGTTTTCAATACTGCAGTTAGCATCATCGCATCCGACACCGCCATTCAGCAAAAGACACATCAAGCGGGAGTACGATTTTATTGTTTGTGAATGGATGTGATGCAATTCTTGTAATTTTCTGGGAGCAATGCCTTTTTCTCCAAGTAGGAAACCTACTGAGGTGATCGCCTACACTACAATTAAAGTATCTCAAACCAGGAATTAGTACTTAGAGAGTTGAGGCAAGCCTGGCCCATTCTCGAAAGTGCTCTTAAAAAGATATTTTGTTGGAAAATGCTTTAACTTAAAGGAATGGAAAGAAGCGTGGAGAGGATGTCTGGGTAATCTGTGGACTTAGTGTCTCCGCTTGTTGTCTTTGTATTTTTAATTTATGATAATTATTTTTTCGGTTTACTTCATGTTTAAATCAATAACAACAACAACAACAACAAGGACCACATGTCAAGGAGTGTAACAGTTGATACACATGGAACCTGGATCTGATAAAATACAGAACTTGAATAGAAGACGGCTCACTGTAGAGCAACATTCAGTAAAATTCTAATTTAGAGAAACAATTATTAATTTTTTTGGAAAAATACATGAGCAATTGTCTTTGGAAATGAAATGAAAATTAATTTTCTGCCCAGCTCCTTGAAGAAAGAGTAATTGTTGCTTTTTCTTTCAACTTGTAATAAAGAACTCTGAAAAATAGAAAATCTCTTTCCATAATCATCTAGAACCTCTTTCATATGAACGCTAAAACATTGTTATTATCTATTACACACGTGTCAAAAATTATTCTCCACATTTATTCTTTGGCTAGAAGTTCTGGATATTTTAGGGCATTAGACGTAGGTTGCAGTTGTCCGTAACTCCTTATTTCCTTACAGGAGAGTTCCAATTGGAACTATAAATTGTAACTCCCCTTAATAAACAGATGATTTTCAGTTTTTAAAATCCACAAATACCCTATTTATAAGTTTATTTTGGTAGAACGTTGGGTAGAGGTTCATTGCTTATATTAATTACTTCAAGGAATTCTGATACTCTACTTCAGTGTCTCTTCAGACTACATGTAATTAAAGACGTGGAAATAATCTGAAAACTTTAACGAACTACTACCTCAGCAAAATAATTAAAAAGCAAGAAAGTGTGAAACGAACGGATTTCCTGACTGGAGGGTAATCAGAATATCTAATACAGTTAGTCAATTCAAAGTGAGTCCCTCCGAGAGATTAGTTTCTTGTCTTCAAGCATTCGCAAAGGAAGGAAATTGCGCCTTTGGGGGGGGGGGCCGGAAAAACACTAACTTTTGATGTAGGCTCAGGCTTTCTTTATTCTTTCAGCAGCCACCTCGATTTTGCCAATAAGTGCGTTTATGTTCGCTAAAAAATAGTCATGAAAAAGAAATATATAAGCGAAATTTTCTTTTTCGAAAGACGATTTGTGTTGTCCCTGCTTTACAGCTACCAGGATGCACATCTACTTGTGTTCCATATTTAAAGGAAATAGTGGTGACGTTGTCAAGAAAATAGTGGTGACGTTGTCAAGAAAATAGTGGTGACGTTGTCAAGAAAATCCCCCCCAAAAAAGATTCAGCATTTCCGCTTAGCTGATTTGAGTTATGGAAAATAAAAATTGAAAACTGCCCAGCTGGCCGTAAAACAACATCCCATTTGACGTTCAAATCTTCTACGACTGCGTTCAACCGCAATTTTTCTTTTCTGAGTTATACATCTAAATATAACTTTGTGCATGCCATCCCTTAATTGCATTTTCTCTTGGCCCAATTCACCAAATGAACTTTTCATGAAGTAATTTGTACGAAAAATAGTTGACAAATTCAAAATTTATTGAGTGTAGAGACACGCGCGATTCGCACTCTCTGATTTTTTCATAAGATTTCTTTTTTATCAAAAAAAAAAAAACAATTTAATTACATATTGAATCCATAGTTCTACTTCCGCTCTTAAATTGAAATGACGTTTGAGGTTACCCCCCCCCCCCACCAATCTTCTAAAACACCCTTAAAAAAACATTTTCTTGAAAAAATCTTCCATATGAAAGTTTTAGGCCTTAAGTTCAGAAATAAAAAAAATATTTTCACTAAATTCAACTTGCGATACAGAATGTTAGCGAATATAGCTGCTTTGTTTTAAAGAATTTTAAGCGATCCAATAATTTCCACGAATTGCAGAAAGAGGAAGTGAACTGTCTGCCGGAACAGGCCCCCCTCTCGAAATTTGAGCCCAAAATATAATGTTTCTACTTCCTGTGATCATTAGTTTTTGAGATATTTAGCTCACGCTCAGAGGTTATTTTTTATTTGGGCTTAAGCGCAGGTTAATTTCTGCTGCAAACTCATATCGATAATTTGATTCGATCACAATACTTTTTCCAGAATAGTTTGAGAAAGAGAAACATATGTAATTGTACTTACGTTTATTGGATTCAAACTTGGAAAAACACCGATCACTGCAGATTCAATGAAGGTTAAAAGTTCATTTTCAAATCGGATGAAGATGCAAATATTTAAAATTTAAAGGAAATATTTAAATTAAAAATTAGTTAGATTGATTAGAGTAAGTTGGTAGGTTGTTAGGAGGGCGCGACTGGGTTGAGCGAGAGGGATGAATAGTTGCGGCGGACGCGGGTGTTGGGTGACTGGAGGCAGAGTCTCTCACCTGCAGCCCCTCTAGCTCGCGCATGCGCGCAATCACAATACACAATCATAATTATTGTACCTGAGAGGAGCCTCCTGTATCAGATTGGCCTCCCACTCAGGTAATTTAGGCACTCAATTCCGCTGTTTGGCCCTCGGATGCAGCAACCACTGCGCGCTTCCTTTTTTTACTTTAGACCCACAACCTTTCACTGCTCTCCTTTCCACTTAATCAACTCAATTTTAATGATATGACCTTGTGCTATTGTCATTGGCACTTCATTCTAATAGAGTACTATTGAGAAGTATTTCCTTTCTATTAATAACGGTTGGCTAACCTGACAATTTAAGATCAGTTTCCATCAGAAATGTAAGTTCTAAGAGTAGTTAATTCTAGTATTTGACAAAAGGAGTGTGTATGTACACCCCAGCTCAAAAAAGTAAACTCACAGGAAGCTCAGACTCGATTTTTCGTTTAAGTAGCTCCATGGAGGAATCTGATGGTAACTTGTACAGGGAACGCAAGTATCACTTTTAGAAATGGTAGGGGCTTGGCACTTTATTGAATGGTTTTTCACTTCATTGAGATTCTCTCAAGCTCCGAATGGAAGAGATTAACTGAGAAGTAAGCGTACTGGATTCCACCCGGAGATCCCGAGTTCGAATCCAGCAGATGGCCTTTTTTTTCCTTCCAACGGCTTCCATTACAGTGTTGTCTATAATGAGAGAATGCTCTCCAGAGTTCTGCAGAACATTAAAAAAGTTCCGACTTCAGATCTTGTCGCGCCTTGAATTTAAAAAAATGAAAATTAGGAATTAGGGAACTCTTTCCATCAAATTCATCTTAGTTATGGGGAAGAATTTTTATCCCTATTGGGTCATACCGGAATACTGGGTTATTAGTTTATTTATGTCAGAGAATTAGCTGTGTGGGTGATATATCGTCTGAGCGAATCTGGAACGGTTTCCTGTTAGGTTTCGTACTCTATAATCACAGATTCGACCTCTATTTTAGTTTTAAATTTAATTTGTATGAAAATTCAACCTTTTTGAGGTCCCTCGAGTAGTTTCTGCTCGTCAGTGAGCATTGAAAGAGAAGGGGGGGGCGCTAAGAAAAAGTTTAATTTGGATTAAATTCATCCCAAACCTATCGTGGCACTGAGTCAAAATATAAAATTTGAACTAACCGCGATTGCTGTTTTTAGATACGCTGAATTTGTATCTGGAGACTACAGCGGAATATTTCCATGTGACTGAGCAGTATTATATTCCTGAACAAGGAGTACAAAGGGTCAGATTATGTCAGGAGGTTCGAAATTGAGTCTTACTATCATGCAAGATGAGCTGACTGACGAACAGTGGCTAGTCATGTTACATCAATTCTGTTCTAGTCAACAGCAAATTCAATGTAACCCGTTTTTGAAACCTTACACCCCGATTCACCTAGTTCCTTGATAAAAAAAACCTGCCTAGTTGGCGCAGGCGTCGTGTTGCCGTTTGCATAACCCTCTCCGGATATCCGTTTACACCAATGTATCAAAAGCAACCTCACTCCTCTTTCCCTGTGTATGCCGCTTTGTTTGGATTATAATATTCCTTGATCGCCAATTTCTTAAGCTGATCTAGTGATGCACATTATATCTAAATTACTGATGCTCTACTTGTACACCCCTCTTCTGTAAAAGTTTAAAAAATAAAATAAACTAAAATTAAAATAAAAACTAAACTTTTTGATAAAAAGTTTTAAATTGTAACCCGCTCTTTTATTAATTTGGTAAATTTAGTGCATGAAAGTTGTGCAAATGTGCGGAATGCACTAACTACCTAACTTTGTTATTTCAAAAGAAAACTCTAACATGTATATTTTTCGCCGCTGGAAAACCACCGAACGTGAAAAAGCCCTTTCGAATAAGAGGAAGCATAAATTCGTGTTGGCCGTTCTACTTCCCTAAGCCGTTGTCGTTCGCCAAACGCGATGCTGCCCAATGTTTCGCTAAAGGATAAAACTGCCAGATACCCAAATCTTTAATGGAGACTGTTAAAACTTAGTAGGTTATATGGCATGTTTGGTATTAAGGTTTATGTGGTACTAGCTGTACCCGTTCACACGTTGCTGTGTTTAACAAAAAGGCAGTTTAGATACCTCAAACCTAATTTATTAATGATCAAATGTATACAATACATCGAAATGAAAATTAGCAATAAAATTATCCCTACTTTAGAGTACAGTAGTGTCCTTGCAAAGGTAGCATTTCTACATAATGTGAAAAATTCAGTTAATGTTGTTGGAGGTGGTGACATTGCTCTTGCACGTACATTTTCTGATGTAAAGTACACACGATGTCCATTTTCTGCTAAATGAACAACCGTTGGATATCGCTCATGAATGGAAAATGATAAAATACGCCATACGGCCTCATTGCTACTTTTGTAGCGTCCCAGTTGATATTGGGTGACTTCATCGTTAGATGCAGTTGTATTTTCCACTCCAAACACTACCATATCGCTTCCTTTGTTCACATATTTGCAAATATATTTTATCGCTTTCACTGAATTGCAGTACTCAGCATTATACGTTTTTAGTAGTAATGGAGAATATGGTACTACCCAACGATTATCAACGTCAATAGTATTGTTGAGTACTTTTAGTTTAATGGATTTTCCACCATCTTCGGTATAATTTATTCTCCTATTAATAATTGCAAAAAACTGTTTTTCATGGTTTTCATGGTTACACTTTTAACAAATATTAATAATTAAATGTTATTTTGATATTTTTGGGATATTTGTTCGGGAGCACCGAGAGCCCCAACTCTGATTTAAAAAAAAAATTGCAAAAACCTTCCCGGGGATATACCTAATAATTTCCCAAATTTTCCCGGCGATTGGATGTATGGTTTTTGAATCTATCGAGTACAAACAAACAGACACACATTCATTTTTATATATATAGATTATGGCACACTACTTTAAGAAATGGTGGGGGCGTAGCACTTTATTGAATGGTTTTTCATTTCATTGTGATTCTCTCAAAACAGTTCTTATGCATTTCTTCCGACTCTTCTGATATTCTGTTACTGCATTTTTTTTTTCTAATTTCAAAATTATCTTATTTTGAAGAGAAGTAAGGGAATTAAGTAAGATGCGACAACCTGCAAGATTGAAAATTTGGAAAAATACTTTCTCATCTGTATAGAAGAGAGTAGTTGTGATTAAAGTGTTTTTGGAATGTCATTTACGAAGAGCAGAAAGGGCCAAGCTCTGCTGATACTAAATGGACTTAGCCTAAACTTTAGCGGACTAGCTGAAGCCTAGAGATAAAAGTGTTGGAAAGTAACCGAAATCCCGAGGTAGTTAGCCGCTGCAGTTTCTCTTAAAAGAGATGAATAAAAGTACCACGGACACCCATACTCAAGCCTCTTGTCTTCTTCCCTGATAGTTTTTCAGAAAATAGCAGCACGGGTTCGCTCAACAGTCCATTAATGCTGTTACGTGTGAAAAGTGAATGTCAAGTAATCGTGTTCAACGACCAAAGTACAATATCAACGGTTGGAAACGTTTTTATAAACAGTTCATTCAACTGATCAACTGAGACTACTCAGTTTAGTTATCCTTCTAGAATCTTTGGAAGTGTAGTCGAGTGAATATCCACGGCTGACTTGTACTTTCCCTTCTCCACCCCCACCAAAGATGGTTTCTAAGTTTCCATTGAAAATACCGTGTTAACGTAACCAGCTTGCGAAAAAGTTAGTTTTGATTGGTGAAAATGTGCTGTCTGTCAGTCCGCGAGAGTGTTTGGATAACTCAAAAATTAAAAAAAATTCTATTTCGACATTTAGCTTCCACTTCAGAGTAATAGTTCTAAAAAGGTGTTAATTGTTAAAAATAATTAAGAATGCTCCTGAAATCCAGATTTTGACGCAATATGTGAGTTACCCTAAGAATTGTCGTCATAGAAAGTCGTGTGAGGATTGATGGCGCGGGAAAGATTTAGCCGATTGTTGAAAATGTAGAGATACAACCTTGGAAATTAGCAAGCAAGAGTGGGTGCGCTAGTAGAGTTGCGAGTTCAGCAATATTGATTGGAATTGTAAGAAAGCGGCCGCTTCAGCAAACCGACTGAGTTTGCAGAAACAAGAGAAGTCTAGAAGGGAATGAGCAACAATGGCTACAGTTTGGAAGCCTGTCACAGGGCGACAAGAATAGAAATGTAGTGTTGAATGGGGCCCGGTCAGAAGGACACGAGCTCAACAATACAACAGCGCACCAACACAACAACACTACTATGGGACTGACCAACGAGGCCCAGTTCAGAGGTTGCTGCGCACGCTCTGTGTGAGTGACGTCAGTCGCCTGGGTCTCTTTATTAGAAACAGCAATAAATAATGTAAAGTAGCTTGCATGGTCCATCCGACCGACCTTCCTTCATCATTTAGTGCATTTCAGCCTTTTATTTTCCTTAACCTTTCACCATCATTCCAACCTTCAGCTTTTCATCAGACGAGCACAGTATACACTTACACTTGCCTAAAATTAAAAAATTATTTTTTTAGTATTTCAGTGATATTTTCTCTGACTGGGTAAGTGCGCCCTGAATGGCGATTGGGCCAAAGTTTGGGTATCAGAAAACTCTGTTTTCAGGCTATCCGTCTAAGAAACACTGGTTTTTAGTTAGTGACGTGTGTGAACCCTAAAAGTCGATATGTCATGCAGCTCAAACTTTACTTATCATTTTGGTCTCCTTTTATGACGCAAAGCAATCACTATTCCTTAGCCGAAAATAGCACCCTACTAAAAGAATATCTCGAAATTAGATAATTAGAACCTACGATTCTCTCGCAACTCACTACTATCATTGAACTTAAGTAAATAACCAAGGTTTTTGAAGCATTTTTTGCAGAAAACTTGATTAAGGTTAGAGAAGGGCAAGGACAATTCCACAGAAGCGTGTCCCGGCGTTGCCCCATCACTTATATAGACAACAGGAATATGGCTTCAGCTAAAAAAGATTTTCATTTATCGATAATTAGGGGTGTGAATCCTGTGATCCAGTTTTAAACAGTTTTGAATAGAAATTTGTAAAAGTGCTTTAAGATGTTTTCACATGTATTAGCGGTTATGTGGACTCAAATGGAATACGAGATGCAATTCTCAATGGAGTCTATTCTAAGACAAGCTTATGTATTAAATGAAATTTTATTCACTCTTTTTATTAAGGAATAATGCCAAAAATTGGAGGATAGAAGTGCGGGGGAGTTAATCATCAAAGTTAAGAAATTATGATAATAAACTAAAAGAATTACTGGGATGTGGAAATAGCAACTAAACATTAATCCAATGAGAGGAACTCATTTTAATGAAAGCTGAAGAAAGGGTAGTAAATACAAACTGAGCTCACTAAATACAAACTGAGCTCAGTAAATACAAATTGAGCTTCGCCACAAAAATGGTAGAAACAATCAGTGACGATATTTGAGGTGTTCTGGTGGAGTCAAAAATAAAAGCTGCTGTAAAGAGAGGGTTGGGATGGATAGATAGGCAAGAGGGAGGTGGGTGGTAATCCCTGTTATGTCGCATCCAGTCATCTGCTTGTTGCACAGCCAGAGGCAGTTCTAAATTTCAAAACAGTTATTAAAAATAAATGCCGCAGCTATTTAAATGAAGTTTTATTCAATTATTTATAACATAACGAATATTCGTAGTTGACAGACAAAAGTCCCCGTACCAAGGGGTTCATCTGCCAATCTAATTCAAGCGCTAGGCGGTCATCTTTTTCTTTTCGAGTAGAGGTCTTCTGCGCATTAAAGCTTCAAATTCTGAATCGCTGAAAAGAAAATTCAGAAGTTATTGACGTAGATGTGCTCTAAGAATATGTACTATAAGTGAAGAAGACGTACGAGCCAAGGTCAGTGGAAGACAGCGAGGAAAGGTCCGTGGAAATCTTGTATACTTTCCTCTCGGGTTTGCCGGCCGCAAGTTCGGCCGAGGTGCTCGGTGTAGCCTCACCTGCAACTTTTACATCAAGTGTACCTAGAGAATTCTTTTCTAACTTTACAGATACCTCATTTCATTCAAAAATTCAAAGAACTCACTTTGACTGTTCCCTTCTGCATAATGATGCACCGAATACGACTGTGGATTCCTTTCCGTGATTTCGTCGCACAGCTTGGATATCTGAGCATCTTTGGCACTTCTGTATTGCAGTGATATTAATACAATTCTTAGTAACAACCATATCATGCTTATTAAGTATTGTTTAATTAAGGCAACCCTTGAAATAAACTTGAAAAGAGCTTACATCTTTGCAAAGCTTTTTTACGCATATTTTAAGAGATTTGAAAGCTTATTACTCAGAAAGGCAGAGATACTGTTGGCTCTTACAAATTTTGACATTTCTTTAATTTTAAGCTCTCAAATGATTACATTTCTTGCAATAGTAAGCAAAATGATATCGTCTTTTCGAAAAATTTAATTTTCTTTCGATTGACGTAAATAAATTTGCTATAGCTCTTACTCCAGAGGAGCGAAAGACATTTTTTAAAGAAAACAGAGAAGATAAACAATAAAACCTAATGATAGTGCCCCTTTTTCGAAAAGGTTACGAATTTACTGTTTACATGGGGTTCTTTGTTCAACTTGATGCAATGCGCCCCTGAAGGAGCGGCAAAATTTTAACAAACATGTGGCACAAGTGTGTGACACGGGAAATTGTTTATGCACGTGGAATTATAAAGTAATAAATAAAGTAATTATTAAAGGCATTTTCTCCATTGGAGTATTGTAATGGCAGTTAGTGAAGGTAGCGGGACAGGATATGCAATTGTTAAGGCTGCGCGAACTTACATGCTGGCGGCTGGACACTTCCTGTCTTTTGGGCGGCATACTGCACCACACATGCACAACAGACAAAGCAGCAGAACCAACTGGACTAGGATTAGAGCCAGGAACCCAATCAGTATCAGCATTTCATATAACAAGCTATTAACATTGGACTGTTCATGCGCAGGCGAGCTGTCACAGAGAGAGATCTCTATCATGTCGGGCGATCCTGTCGACTGGACGTCTCTGGTGGACATGGTTTTGGCTTTGCTCTGGCTGACGGTTGAGTTGCGACTGCGGTTGCTAGGATGAAGAGGAAGAGCCGGTTGTGTGGTCGAGGTACACGAGCTACATCCTGCCTCATAGTAAAGATCTTCCTCCAAGAAAGGCGCCACCCCTCTCATAAGGTTTCTGGCGGTTTTTATCAAATCTTTAGCAGGTAGTTCGGTATTCTCTAGAAATCCTCTGCAAATTGTTGCAAAATGTTCACCCATTTTTCTTTTAAATTGCTTTTTCTCTTCGCCATTCAACTGTCTGGATATATTCAGACAATGTTTAAATCTGTAAACGAAACTTTATTAGTCTGTCAGAAACTCTCAAGTATTAAAATCTTTTCAAATTTTAAAGGACTTTAAAATCCTTAACAAACATATGGAGTTGCATAGAATTGGTAGCTAGAAGTAGCTATAACGTAAAATACCATCTGGTAGGGCAGTTGTATAAGGGTTGGTAAGGGTGTTTGTTAAAGTGTAACGGAAGTCTGCCTTTTTAGCTCCACTTCGATCTTGCTTCACTTTCAAAGCTCATCTCTTCTTCCCCGAACAAATTCTAAGCAGCCCCCTCCACGTTTCAAGTCATACGATTGAGCGCAATATAAACGGCATATAATTGGTACTTTAAACTTTTCAGCCAATGTATGCAAATTTAGTGCAGTAAATTACTTTTTATATGTTCATAATCATTGAAACCAACGAAAAAACCTGAAAATTTGAAACGAAAAGTCCCATAACAAAAGCTTATGTATGAGCAGTGGTAATGGAATAAAAAAGTATACCAAGTTTGTGTTCTTGGCAATAATTAATTTTAGAGATTTTTGGCCTCCACAAGGAGGAGCTCAGAATGGAGATTTCCCGTGCCAACTTGATATCAAATATGTGACACGAATGCTTCCTGAGAAAGAAGACTATTGCACATTGAACTAAAGGTTCTTATCCTGTGACTTTCATCACTATGATTTACAGTTATTTATTATTAGATATTTTGAGAGAGGTCTCACGTACGTGAACTCTCCAGGTTAGTACATTCCTTAAAGACCGGGTATTGTGTACTTGTCTAGATTACGATAAGCCAATCAGACTAAATTTCGAATCGAATGACATAAATCGGTTCTGTATTTAGACTCTAGGTTATTTACAAAATGACAGAAAAACCATAACAATTTTTGAAAATGCCGAATTAGTTGAAATCCATTCCTTCTGTATTACGGTAACTTAGAAACAAGGATATGCCCTTTTACATGAAATTTGGGAATAAGAATCTTTTACAGAAAAAGGAAGACAAATTATCAAAGTTGGGTACTTATAAACAGTTTGGTTTTTCTTGCAGCTTTTGACGATCGGCCCTTATATGTACAAATTTCCTAGGAGATATTTATAATTGAGAGCATATACGCTAAATTAATCGAGAATACAGCGAATTAACTGTTTTAAGAAATAAAGCAATCAGAAAGCTTAATAACCTTTCCACAAGTTGGGCGTAGTTTTGGTCGTTCATCTGGACCCATGCGCCGGCACATGAACTTAGCGAGTTCTTTTGCAGTGTGACTTTAGCCGCTAACAGCATCCAGCTCAGCACGCCAATATTAATTTGCAACATTCCATGCTAAATCTCAGGCTCATCTAATACACATGATACAAGCGTAATTATATCATATGTAGATACAGATGTTGCAGCTGGACATTTTTGTTTATGACAGAATGGTGGCCGGCAAAAATTCACAGAAAAAAAAATCTTTCATTGTATCACGCATTATCATTGCTAGAAGTCTTCTTCAATTGTACGGACAAGTTCGACGGAGCGTTCTCGTGTGGTGGAGTCTTCCCCAAAATGTGGTACCTCCTTGCTCTGTCGTCGATTAGTTTAGCAAGCTGGAATTCTCCGAGAACCTATCAGCTAGAGTGGTGTGGTACACATAAAGCTAGCTTGGAGAGGTAACTAGATCACCCGGGTAATAATATAGTGTGGCGGACCTGCATCGCCACGTCGTGCGCAATGGATTGCCTACTCCGTTCTCTTCATCATGACTGTTACGTCACTGCAAAAATAACGGTAAACTGGCACATAATAAACTGGTCAAATAATTATAGCCTGCTCATCGGAACTGTGGATGTCGTCATTCATACCGGCCAGAGGAAGTTATTGCGATCTGTCCGGCTTCTCCTGTAAGCTGCAGGCCTACTAGATATAAATAAAATATCCTCCAATTACCAAGAAGGTGCTCTCTCCCTCGACCCGGTAAGCTAGGTTGTATTGTGGCGCTAGGCTCTAGTCTCGAAAGCCTTGGCTTTTATTACTAAATATGTAACATATGAAGTTTCTAGTTCGATGGCCCTCCGTCCACGACTCCTGACCGGTAGTTGGTCGTGAAGTCTGCCTGAGTTGCTCTACTTCCTTTCACATCAGGCTCTACTTCTGCGCAAAAAAACAACTTCACTATTCACAAATTTTTTATTTACTGTTTTGCCATTAAATGTTTGTCCTGGCGCCAAATGAGACATTTCTGACAGTTAATGTTCATCTTCAGTGCACTTAGTTTTTTCTTGTCTTTTACGATCAGAAAAATCTCATTGGTGCAGATTTTCTACTTGGATTTTTCCAGTGAAAAATCCATTTCCAGGTCCCCTGAGAAAGGACAGTCGATGCAATCACCATTTGCCCTAAAGATGAGGCTTCTGAAATTCAATTTTCTTCAACATAGACATTTTCCTAAATTTTCAACACCTGTCCATCATATTTACCTATTTACAAAATTATTATATTATATATTTATTCAGATTGTAAATTACTATATTAAATAAATAATTTCCATGTTACACTTATATAATAACATAATTATAATTTTCTTATTTTTTGGAAAATTTTTTAAAAATATTCTTCAACATTGTTTATAAAGTCCCTTTTTGCTTGTAATCCAATTAGTCTAAGATAGATTTTCACCTTTAATCTTCTTTAGAAACGTTTCGGCTCCTACTGTATGGATCACCAGTGCATTTACACTGATAAAATATTTATTTTATCTATAAATTAAAATATAGTTACTGTTCTTTCCATTAAAATACAGATAAAAAATAAGTATTGGGGCGTTATCAACTCCGTTGGTGAAGAAAGTCTGTGGTCGCAGCTTCTCCAGAACTTCACCTGGATCGATATTCTTTCCAAAACATTCAAACCAAAGTTTAGGCCTCACATGTTACGTATTATCAAATTTAACTTAATTCCTTTTATGATTCTCTTTGCAAGTGCAAAATACGCGAGGGAGCTTTATGGGACGTTTCACTTCCTGTATACTCCGGATATTTCCCATTTTCGGACATTTGACTAAAAATTTGATACTTAAGAGGAGAATACCCCACCCAAGATGGCTGCTTAAATGCATTCCTATGAAAAAGGTTTCAGCTCATTACTGACTGTAGCATGTACTGGTATGTAATGCATTTCCAGAAAATAAATTCTCCCTGAGTAAAAAACTTTGGAAGGAGTTTATAGTAGTGTAGAAAGAAAACAGTTGTCGAGGATGCGAAGTCGAAGGAGTCAGGTAAAAATTATTTATTAAAATTTAAAGTTTTGTATTCTAGGGCCAGGTGAAACCTTCTCCAATTAGCGAATATGGCTTTGAAGGCACTAAAATTTGTGTTTTTATTGCATCGGTTTTTTGGTAGAGTAATGAAAGGAAGGAATTTTTTTTATTAAAACGGTTCTTCTAGTGGTTTAATGTTCATTTCTACTCCAGCGTCCTCTGGCGGCTTATCTGAACGAAATATCAAATTTGAGCATGCGGGGATTTCTCGTTTTTAAGTTATGCTAATCACGAACAGACAGTCCAACTTGGAAAGTGAATCGAACAAATTTTCACACTTAGAACTGGAAAAAAAAAATATTTTCCCTGGAAGTTGTTTCGGAAGTGATATCTGGCCAGCTAGTAGCCAAGTGTAGGAATCAAATGTCTGTCCAGGTAGTAAAGATATGTGAGCAGTTAGTTTGAGAGCCTGGTGTAGCGACGGCACATTTTCAAACCAAGTCCAAAAAACTTTTTTTTGATGTATAAACAATTTGGTATTTATTTGCAGTGGTTTCCGTGGAGTGGTACGCGCGCCCACAACTCTATGCAGCCAGCAGTCCGAGCAGAGACCCATATTTCCCAGAAGTAATGAGTCAGCAACTCCGAATATGCGGGCCGCCACTCCGTCCGTCTGTGGGTGTTTGACGTTTACGACCTCCTTTAACGGGCGGCCAGATCACCGCTTCACTTAGCCTGCGCTCATTTCACTAAGGAAAGAATTCGTTATTGCTGATGCATTGGCCCGACTCCGACGCAGCCTTTGTGAGTGCAGTCACCAGCTGGTGCAGCACTTTCCATTTATGTATTTCTCCGTATTCATATTTGTTTGTGACTGCATACATAAATCTTAGCGAAACCATAAATATACACTAAGATTGCAGTGCACAGAGCCGTCTACGTCAGCGGTTGCTCATTCCAATTTACATTTACGGCGCCATTTAGGCTAAAATTTTCGAAATTGATTACCACTTAAATATTTCATTTAAGGACTCTTAGAACCCTCTCTTCTAAAAAAATAAAAACATAAATCTACTGCGAATCTACTCGAATTGCAACTTGGACATTCAATTTTCTTGAATTGACATTAAAATTATAAAAAAATCTAGTTGATTTCGCAGCTAAACATGTTGATTCATCACGATAATTTTACGGTTGAAGGGAAGTCTTAGCTTCTTTTTGATCTTCTGAACATTCCCTGGGGTAAGTTTGAAACAAGGTGACTCACTGAAACAATTCGCGACTTCCTTTTAAAATAAATAATGCTCGGAAAAAATCAACTTAACGGTGGCACTTGTAGTGTCGACATTCCTCTCAATGACCGCTTTGCAGTGCCGACATTTCCTAATGTTAGTCAGGACGAGGTTAGGGTCGTACAATAAGCCGTAATGGGCTTTTAGAGCAGAGCTCAACTTAACGCCTCAAGCCGCATAAACAAAGTTTTCTGGGTGACGTTTCAAATAGAAGTGTTAGGCCTACATGAGTATGTAGTGGGGGTAGAATATGTTCAAAGAAAATCCATTTTGGGAAAAAGTTCTTAAACACTGGCAAATCAAGTAAAACAAATTAGATAGATAAATAGATAGATAGATAGATAGATAGATAGATAGATAGATAGATAGATAGATAGATAGATAGAGATATAGATATATATATATATATATATATATATATATATAGAGAGAGAGAGAGAGAGAGAGAGAGATTGTTACGGTCAACCGAGTTCTTCAAATTGGAAATTCTTTTACCTGTTTGATTACAATTAGTATAACAGGTGGTACTGGTGGATGGCGATAACCTCCACGGAGGCTGCGAAAGAGGTTACTGTCTTCCGCAGATTGGCTCAAGTTTGGCCGACTAGCTCACATCACATCTCTCTCATTTATCATAAGAAGCGAGTGCAATATTCTGTTAGCAGCCTAAATGGCGGGAAATAAGCTCTGAACAACATAACACACACACACACACACACACCATTTTTTAATTCCGATCTACAGATGAAAATCGGCTAAAGCAATGGTAACTGTAGAGAAATCCAATTACCAGTAATTCTAGGTTATATAAGTTTATAAAAATGATGTTTCTTCTTACGGTTCCATTTCCGTTTATATCTCATTTTGCCGGTTGGAAGTTAGATGGGGTTAGTAGCTGGATTGGAGGGTAGGGTGCAGGTAATTAAGAAGTAATGAAGATTGTGAGAGCGTGGCCGCAGTGAGCTGATAGCGAGCAGTGCTGCCACCTTTATGGCCATCGTGCTCATATCAAGATGGTATCACTGCATGCTCTCCGGCCCCCAGCCGCACTCCACTAATATTATTGTGCATTTAAGAAGAGATATCTTTTACACTCTCTTTATTTTTTCTCTATTTTTTATCATTATCATCCTAAGACAATATTTGCATTTTAAATAAGACCAAAATTGATTTGCAACTAACGGCCACTGACTGAGATTGTAGCTAAGTAAACATGTACTTGAAGAAGCTCTTTACTTTCCTTAGAATCGCTCCAGAGATTTATTTCTCTGTGTATATTTCTCGTACAAACTACTGTACGCACAACATCCATTCGAATGAATTAAGTTCTAGACAATTATTTTAGGGCATTCTATTGGGAGGGGGTGTAGATTTCATCTGAAGTCTTTTCTCTTTAATTTGCGAATTTTTGGTTTAACAAACTGTATAATTTCATTAAGAATTACATCTAATTGGAAGTTCGGCGAGATGTTTCAGGACTGCCGTTGGCCGCAGAAATAACTCTTCTCTTTCTCATTGCTTTTTATTTCAGATGAGTAGCAGATCGTCCGCCCTTTTGAATATCTGTAGGCCCGCGGAAAACAACTTTTTCATTCATTTTCTTTTTTCCACATTTTTATAAATATTAATGTGGATTTGTGCTGCGGTCTGCCTTCAGTCCGAACAATTGTCAGTTCTCAATGCCCACTCTAGTCAAACTCAACATCCAAACTCGACAGGATTACTTTAATTTCAACCTTTTCTAAGGAATTCAATTTTTTCTTGTTTACGAATTCTACCATAATGACACTAAAGGGCCATTTCAATGTAATATATGTTCCAACTCTTGTGTATTATTGGGTACAAAATGAATGATTTGAGAAAATTTCGAATTCCAAGAAAATTCTTCAACTTTGGAAGCAGCATTACTAGCTGGTAGGTCCACCACTGCCTACTTAATAATATAGTGATTTTGGGTATGGTAGTAATAAGTAGTAAATATGCTTGAAGAGAGGAATTAAGCAAGAGAATTGAGTGAGAGAATGTGGTGAGAGTTTATTTCCTCTCTCTCGGCTCTCTAAGCGTAACGTGTCTAGTAAAACTAAGATTTTGTTCCAAACTGCGGTTGGAATTAAGATGATCTGAGCCGGTCGGCTGCAGTAGGTCGATAGGCCCCCCCCCTTTGGGCCGAAATGACACTCCCCCGAGAGGAGATGATGCGACGATAGTTTGTGATTAAGGTGTGCACGCCGATATTAGCTATCCACTTTCTCAATAATTGCTTAATAACTATTAAATTTTATTACCTAAGAGAGAGGACCCAGTCCCCCCCTAACTAACTAGATTTTGCGGCCCTCTCCAGCCCCCACTTAAAGTGATTAAACTTTTCTATTTTGTTTTGTTTTTTAAATAACTATATATGTATACCTTAATGTCTCTATAAATGAAGAATATAAATTTTTGAAATTGCGCATTCCGGGAACAACCTGCTTCTTTATGCGTGTATAAAACTGTATTCAGCCTCCCACCACTTCGTCTTACTCTACGAAATCGGAATGCGGAAACATATTTAATTTTTATTTAGATTATACAGCCCGTAAAGCCGTACATCGCAGTTAGATGGTACTTTAGAGAAAGCCTTTGCCAAACGCACAAAAGCCCTCAACGAATTTATCTGGCAAAAGGTGGCAAAGTCAAGTAGTGTCCATGGGCACATCCACGGGCACGCGATCAATATTCAATATTCAATGGCAATCGTCCGAGCCCAGAGGAAATCTTGAGAAGGTTTTTCTTTCTTTGGATGGACACATTGAAGCGGTTTTCTCATGCCAAGGATTTTCTTACTCTTTGAAAGTTACTGTAGATCCAGTGTTTAGCCTTGAAATTGTGGATAGAAATTGTGCCTGCCAAGAGATTAGCTCTAGAAGAAGGAAAAAAGCTACAGTCACCTGCCCGGTAAGGATAGTGAACTTAATTGAGATTTTCGTAACATCAATCTGGTTTCGAAACCAGCAGCAGCAAAGCTTCAGTTTGATCCAGGCCATCCCTTCTTCACTCCAAGATACGGCACCTAGGTTTACTCATTCCTCTCCTTTACCCAAATCCTTCCCAAATAAATGACTTGGTCCAGCCTATTGCCCTGCAATAAAATAAAAAATAGTTTGAACTACAGTGTTTTATAGTTTTGAGTGTAGATTAGAATGTTGTAATTCGGAAACTCCAGATTCAACTGTTCGATCAGAATTTCTGCGGCAGCGTTTCGCGATCTACTGTGTGTGTAAGAGAAACCCTGGCACTCCTAAGCTGCACCCTACCTTGTTGATCAAGGTGTGATTGGAAGCACAGGGCTGCAAGTGTCAAGTGTACCTTGAGAGAATGTTTCATTTTAATTTTATTTAAATTTTTATGAAAGAATTAAGCAAATTAAAGCCACAAAAGAGAGATAGAGCGCGTGCTGCACTAAACTCGCTCGTATAATGCATGCTGTGGTGCTGCCAAAAATGCATTAGAAGACCTTGAAATGCAGTTGTGCCTTAGGACACACTAGAGCTGCATCCTCTATCATACTCAGTTTGTTGGACCTGCTTAGAACTTTAGAATTTAATGCGCGGCTGCACCTCACCTTTGCACTTGGATTGAACTAATTGCAGTAAGCAAAATCGCTAAGGATTTCACATTAGATTTGTGTTGCTTGCTGACTGGAGTTCAACCGACTAGCATTTCCAGAAATTCGGGCCAATTTTGATCTTACGGGAAGTTGAGCAACTATTGTTCTGCACTGACACATTGAGTGGGCTGGTCCCCAAATCGAAGTTGTTTCACAATGTGTTCATGTGTCGAAGTTATCCCCATACAAGCTCTTACAATGAAGCGCACAACAAGGCAGATTGTCAAGATATTATTAGAATTCTAGAATTAGCGCAGTAGAGGGACGGCTAGGGAGTGAACCTTGTGGCAATGTTGAAGGGAAGCCGGGGGCCTGGGCAGATCTTGGAGAATGTTGGACAGATTAAGAAGATCGGAAGAGCAGGCGGGAGAGGGTGTACGAGGAGCCGACGGAGAAGCTGTGACACAGACTCGGCTAATTGGCCGCATAGACAGCGCGCGCACTGCACACAAATCACGGGGGCCATCAGATACCGAGAGCTCACTTGGTGGCGGGCCAACTGCACTAAATTTACTTGCGCAACCAGACGCGCTCGGCCCCCCCCCCGCGGTCTTACACTTTCACATTTCCACGCACTCACTCACAATCTCAGCTCATTAGAATTAGTGTCGTTACCCGCCAAAATAAATCGTCGACATTTAGCACCAGGTCATCTAATCGCAAACCACTTGCAATAATAAATATAAATAAACGAAAGTTTTTTTATAATTAAGTTATAGTTTTCTATGTTTAAGAAGTTTTACGGTTTTATACACGTGACTTAAAACGTTTTTCCAACTTGGGCTGGTAGCGAATTTTCCGTTTCTTTTAAGAATGCACAATTTCTTTTAAACTTTATTCTTTTCAAAACCCAATGGGCAAGTGGAGGAATCAATTGCGGAAGAATTACTTTTATTCATTTAAACCAATACAAAGAACTTACTAAACAACTCGAAAATGAATGCAGTTCTGGTCAACATTGGTTTTAGAAATTTTTGTTTAGAGATTGTCTCCACAAATGTAGCTTTTAGGAGACTTGGTTAAAACTGATCCCCTCAGAGTTGGAATATCGCGTAGCACTTGAGCTCTGTTGATGGTCTAAAAAACAGAGCAAACGTAAAAACTAAAATAGTTTTTAACAGTTTACAACTGTTTACAACTATTGTAATTTTACTTGAGAAAGAGTATCAGGCAGTTTGGAGGGGAGATAGTATAAAAAAATAAAAATATTTGAAAACCATTTCCCATTATTATATTAACTTATAGATCTGAAGAGAACAATTCAACCTTAATCTTGCCTAACTACACAAGTCGACGGTAAAATTTTAAACACTAAATTTACATTTGGCCAACAAACCTGTCCTTCCGTGTCCCTTCAGTAATCTCTTCTCTACATCCACAGCAATACCGTGCTCATTAACCTAATCTAACCCTTCAGTACCTCTATTCAAACAACCTCCATACCAACTAATAAGACCAAGGACCTATGGCGTACTTCCTGAACTCTCCTATAATCTTCTTGCAAAAATTAACCAGCTGGTGGTGGAGATCTGAACCCTGGTTGGTACAGATTTCAAATCTAACTACTCATTTTCTATAAACTCGCAATTTCAAAACATTTTTAATTTTTCCTCATTTTACAGTTATCAAATTGTAGTCTTACGTTAGAATAAAACTTTTAGTTGGAAATCTATCTCCATCCCTCCCACTCAAAACCAATTTTCATAGAAAACTCAATTAAATCAAGGTTACAGACCTGCGTATATGAAATGATGATTCGAAGTTCAGAGGAAAACTCAAAAAAGATCATAAAGAGGCACTTCTGGTTACTTCCAATTTGGATTTTTGGCAAATCATTTATTGCTGCCAAAAATGTATAGGAATTGGGAACTTAAGTTTTGCTTACACAGCTCTTTAGAGGGGACCGTAACGCCCTTTTCCTTGCAAAAGCCCTTATTCGAATTTTCCTGGGAAAATTTTTCAAACAAACCCTTTAAACACTCGTGCACAATAAAGGGATGTAACAATGTAGATGCTTTTAACCACTTATTTTAGCGTTTTCAACTACCAACAACAACTAGTTAATAAGTGGATTCGATCAGATGAAACTTGTACTCGCCCGAATTTTATTAAAACTGATTTATAAAAGTCACTATCCATGACAAATGGACCCTTACATTAAAACAAAAACGAAAAATATACCAAAGTTCATTCAGATTTTCTGTTTGTTGCTTCTGTTTTATCCATCGAAAAAAAGAAAAGGTAACTAACTGCAAATCAAAATTTCAACGAATCTGTGGAACATAAAACATTAAGGGAAGTAACGACGGTTGAGGATATTGTGTATTCAATGGTTAACTAAAAACATTAAATTCCAAAATAATAAGAACTATAATATTACTTTTATAATAATATAGAAGTTTATTTTATTCCTGACAGAATTTGTGTTATAAATATTAAAAGTTAACCATTAAAATTAACCTGTCTTATTTTTTCTTCATCCTCAATTAATTTGTAATTCAAACGAGTTTTTGCTGTGTTGTAAATTCCCCTTGAATGGCAGAGAGTTAGTCAGATGGACCACTGTAAGAGGTTTGAGAGAGGGCCACTAGACTTCTGCAGCACACGTGCAGATGGCAGCACTTGTCGGGCAACTACTAAATGGACACATTGTCTATGATGGAAGAATAACAATCAAGTTTGAACTGATTCGGAGAACTAATAAATTATCTGTTCAGGTATGTTTCTTTGTAAATACTAATTGACACAACATACTTCCAATCTTTTAATTGATCTAAATTTGGGTAAAAATCATTTACTGGCAAATAACCAAAGAGATGTTCTGTACTTTTTCTGTTAACTTGTTATCGTTACCTTACTTGCTTTAAGCCATGAGCGGTGTATTCTCTCACATATTATCTTCAAGCAATTCTCTACAGTATAAGAGCCAATTTTGAAGTTTATATAAATGATCTCTGGCCAGTTTTTCTCTAATTTACAACTAACATTATCTCATCGGAAGTAATTTCAGTTGAGGATGTCTCTTCTCACCAAGAATCATAATAACACTAATGATAAATTGAACTAAAATAACCCAGGTTTATCCAAGGTTATGGGAATATTAATAAATTTATTTTTTTGAAAACGATTTACTATTGGGAAGTTCCTTTAAAATGTTGATGATTCTTTTTTCAAATAATACAATTATTTTTATAAAACTTTTTGCTAGCGGATTGATCAAAAGGCATTACCTTAAACTAATTGAAAGTTGAAAAAGATAGGGCTGTTTCTTTTCCACTAATATGTTATTAAATTGAAGCATTAATAGCCAACAGTAGCTGTGCATACCAATTTGTTGGTTTTATCCAGCCCTCATAAACAATATTGGTTAATGTGCAAACAAGACTACAAACACAATAAATAAATAAATCCAGATTCGCGGATGTTTTCACTAATAACGTTTTTAGAGAAAATGAATCTTGTTGAAAGAAATGGTCCATTTGCTCTTCGTTTTCTTAGATTCGTCTGAGGTTAGATTAATCTGTTTCCATTTCCAGTATCAGTCTCCCGTTTTACTTTTATCTTCTAACTTAAATTCATAGATAAATATGGGAGCAGTCAGTGATTATTTTTGTTTCTATTTTCTTTGAGAAATTATGTCTTATCGGCATTTCTGAAAAACCCTAATCATTGAGCTAACTGGCAGCTATAATGCTTTCCCTAAACATAATTATTTTTTATTAGCGATAAATGAAACCCATTTAAATTGCTAATTTTTTTCAATTATTCCCATAAAATTTTGTTTTCTGGTTTAGAAATATTTTGATGACATTTTTATTGGTAAGCTGAATACTAACATTCATTGGCTAGTAAAGATTCCACAATCTGTTTTCTAATCTATTATTTTATTTTATTTTTAATTTAAGAATTTAAATAAATCATTTTTTTTTAATAAATTTAATTTTATTCACCATTTTTTTATTTCTTGATTCTTACTGTTTTAGAACAGTTAAGATGAACTGTTTTAGATGTTCCTTTACTTTAGGCCGCGTATGTTTTTTTACATACTCGTAAGTATTAAGATGAGCTACATCATGGGATGTGAGATTTGAATTTGGTTAAAAGTGTGTTTAAATCACCCTTGCAGAACTCATCTACTATAGTATCATTTTTTAAATCTTTAGTCACCAATTTGGATTCAATAATCTTTATCATAAACTCCAGTAACATTTACTTAAAAATTTAAAGTAAAAGGAAACAATATATAATGAATAACGTAATATAACTTGCAAAATAATTGTCACAAATTTTACTCAAAGAGAACGCGGGGAAATTTTCTTTCCAAAATTTGGCTTTAGAATACTAGGAAAACTATCAAAAACACGGTTCAAACTCGACTTTTTTTTTTTTTTTTTTTTTTAAGGACTGTTTCCAAACATATACCTATGAATGAGAGGCTAAATAGAACAAGCCAATCAAAGAAAATAGAACAAGAAGAGAAAGTAACCAATTTCACCTTTCTTAGGAAGGATTATTGCTTCTTTAGAAACGAGGCTTAAAATTTATAGCTACAATAGTGCAACTAGTTACATGAACCATATCTTAGAACTTTAGATACTTGATAGAATAGAATTTGATCAAGAAGACTAAATATAATAATAAAAAATGGTCCATTCAAAGCAGTGGTGTTAATCTAGAATAGAACCTTTTAATAAAACAGTCTTAATCAATTCCTAACCTCAGAATTGGGTGAACAGAAGTAGCATCTAATTCCTTTCGTAAACTTTTAAAAAGTCTCACATTTTTTTTAGTGAAAAAAAAGAATGGGAAAACATAGTTTCCATTTGGAATTCCATTAGATTTCTAAGACTTTTATTTGAGACGAATTCCAAAACTAAATTACCTACATAAAGTGATCATTATATTTATTTATTTTGTCTTTCATTTAAATGTAATTTACAAGTTTCCACAACAATTTATTTCTTTATGAACAAAAAAGACGCCAAGTAGAAACTGCTGCCAAAGAAAATAAACAAAAACTGAATTTATATATTAAAAATTAATAATCTGTTAAATAAAGAAGAAAGATTGCGTTGTTTAACAACTACGGGATTTCGTTAGTAAACATTTCTCATTTATAATTTTTTGTATACATATTGAATTTTTCCCACTTAATACTACACTGATAGTACTCTTGACTATACAATTTTAAGTATTTACAAGAATTTGATTCGGATTTAAATTGTCATCCGTGGCTACCCTGTCCAAATTGAATTAGTAATTTCAGTATAACTGTTGCATTCCAATTTGCATATATTTTCGTTTTTAAATACAGTTTTTAACATTAATTTGTACATTTTTTAAAATTACTCTCCTCTTTACCAACTTAAACAATGTTATGTTTTTTCTCGTATATTAAAAGTCATATAACTAGGACATAAATTTAATTTCTTTATTTTCCTCTAGAATTTTTGAATTGAAAATTGATCCAATAATTTTTTGAATATTTTATCTTTTTTTCTTTTAAAAATTGTGAACGATCGGGCTACTTGAAAGTGGATATTATTTTGTTGCATACTTAAAAATTCAATTTAGATCTAAAGCTGCAATAATTAAACAATATTTTTTTTGGGATTTAACCTGTAAAGTTCTCACATTCAAGGGGGAGGTAAATAATTATTTAAGTCCGCCGCTCAGTCTGTACATTATTTTACATTACATCTGTCATTAACCTTAACAACTTATTTTACATTTATACTTATAATAATGTTAGGTATTTTGTTTAGGAATCTTTAGTAAATAAAATAAAACAACAAAACTGGAAAACAGAAAAATACCAAAAATAATTTGGAATAGACAATAATTATTAAGGAACAGTAAAGTGCACCGTAAGGTGTGTAGCTTGAATTTAAAATTAATATTTTAGTTTGTGTTAGGAAATAAGACTGTGGCACCTTTAGAACTCTGCATGCACCATGAGGTAGCAGTCTTCGCTTTATTTAAAATATCACACTCAGTGCAGCCAACTAGCACTAGACATTTGCAAATCTATTTCTATTATTTTCACTTGTAGAAAGTGGTCCCTTGAAAGAATCCCTCAAAAAAAAAAAAAAAAATTTGTGTGCAGCTCTGTCCACTTTTTTGTTTTACTGAAATTTGCCAAATTGGGACAAATTTTCTCTTAAAATTGGACCCTATCCCCCATTCTTCTTAAAACTTGATTTTCAGGGTAAAATAAACAAAAACAAAATGGATCCTGTTTATATATACACTCACACATTATTTAAGCGCACATTATTATATTTACGGCACACATAAAAACACTCACTTATGTATGAGAGTTACTTAAATATTTTGCTACCAATATTGATCTTTCGTTGGGTTTTTTAAGCTAATGTTCCCTAACAAGACGATAAGATAGTTAAGAAGAAGAAAACTACCTACATTAAGGATTGGCTTTTACAGATGAAAGTCAGACAGTTAGCTAGTCGGTAGGTCCTTTTCGTTCATAGTGCGAGGATACGTTCACTAGCTACTAATCCCAAGACAACTTCTGATGGCCAAAATTTTCTAGTCACACTACCCTTGATTCTCTAATAATTGTTTATTACCATATTTAAAAACGTTGAGTCATTGCGGCTCAATGACCAACACCCAAGTTGTTTGGCTGCTATCAATTGTTAACTGACTGATTTGTTTGATTGAACAATTATCGATGACATTTATTAGTAAGCGGTGTTCTTTGCATTCTTCTGTACAAAGAAGGAGTATAAAAGTATTCCTCTCCATTATTTTTGTTCAATGCTTACTTAGCAAATTGACCCCGCGACCTAGTAAAGTGTAGGTTGCTACCCTAATATCTGTCAGAATGAGAGATTTTTCTCTGAGAAAGTTTGTGCTTGGAGCGCACATGTACCTTCCAAAAAATGACAAAAATGCTTCCTTTACTTGTGGAGTTAAATGAACGATCGAAACAAGTAAGAATGCAACCATTCCTGCTCCCATGTGCTGGCTGGAACCACTATCCCTCACAGCTCAATCTTTAGGCAACATACTTTCACAGCCAAATTTTATATCCATTGTTATTTTAAGTACAAAGAAGCAAGTTGGAGTCTTTTAAAAAGAATGTAGACTGCGAGGGTGCTCCAAACTCCAAGGCTCAGTGACCTCGAAATGGATTAAAATAAAATAAACAGAAAATCCAGACCTAGCGAAGTATCTTACAGCGATTCGAAGCATTATCCTTTGGAGAAACAGCCTAAGCTCCTCTCAAAAAGTCAATCAGAAATCGGCAGGCCAGGGGGGAAGAGAGATTGGAAGTGGCTTGAGAGGTGTGAGATAAAGCCCCTATCGCCCCTAAATATAGTGAGATAAAATGTTGAAAAACAATTTAAATTTATTTATTTTTTCAACTGTTAAAAAATCCATTTAAAAATAGATAAAAATATAATAAAAAACGCGGGCCTTGGAAGCTAAGAAGAATATGATACGGAAGAATATGAACAGGAACCCTTGCTAAGTGTCATATTTTAGACTTTTTGAAATTTTCAATTTTTTAGCTTTATCGCCCATTTCGTCACAACCTTTCATTACCATACAATTGTGGAGAGTCTCATAGTTTAGTGATTAGGAACATTGAAGGAAAGTCTAAAGACCCTTCTTCCCCACAAACCGCACACACCCCGGGAATGGATTCAAACAGTTAAAGTTTGGACTCTGCTATTTCTTTACGTTTTGAACTTGGCCATTCACACACTACCCTTACAAGTGCCAACACTCTGAAAATCTATTTTCTAAAAAACACTTTTTGGGCTGGGCCTGGAAAATATCTGTCTTTCCAGTGTAAACTCCATTAAGAAAATTTGGCATGACCGCAATACTTGCTCTATTTAACACTACTAAGAAAAATAAAGATGCCCTTGTTAATACATAACAAAACTTGATATATACTTAAAAATAAATTAACAAATATGCTTCCACTTTTATCTACAATATCTTATTTTTGAAAAAAATGATGAGGAGGTGTTCGTTGAAGGGACCACTGGCGTACACTTGTCTCTGCGTCTTTAGCGCATCCTTTAGTCATTTTCTTTATTAAACTTTATTATTACGAAAAAATAAATCACATGTGTTGAGGTAACAGTTTAGAAAACTTAACTATTAACTATAAATATTTTATTGTGGGCAGTGATTTCTTTTTTATCATTATTATTATTTTTTTTATACAATATATTGTTCAGGTATGTTGCCACACTTGCCTTCTTCTCGTACCTTGTTAAACAAATTATTATTTACACAAAATTCTGAATGTCACTAAGTTATAGTTAGTAAAACCAGGTGAGGTAAACATTGAGTCGTCTGGCATGGTTGTTATTTTTTCAACATTCTGAAATAAAAGTTTAAAAAGAGGAAAAAAATAATTAAAATAAATAAAACAAAAAAGACAAAAACTTTATTACTGCCATAAGTAATAATTGAAATAAAATATAATAAATTAAAATTGAGGAACCAGTACCACGAACTTTTCTACCGCCCGTTTCCTTTTTATTTTTTATTAAGATGTGATCAGATTATTATGACCGTTGAATTATCAACAAAAATGACATTTCTGCATTACTAATTCTAAACTTCCGATGTAATCTTACTTTCTTCTTCATAACACTCGATTTATCTTGAGCCCAATTGAAGTATTCCTGTTCTTGGAGCCAGGACCATTCGGAGTAGATCAGAAGCTCCTCAGCAAGGAAGGCACAGTTATCGAGACCAGTATGCTTTGTGCGTGTTTATAATGGAACCGTTTTGCAAGGAAACACTCTCTGGGAAGGGAACTTCCGAGTTTAGGGAAGCATACGAAGCAATCTGGGTGGATACCAGATGAACCTTAACCTAAACTTAATAATCAGAGGCGAGGAGGGTATGTTCAATTTTCGTCCGAGCAGAACTAAATCTGTAGATTATTGGGAAAGAAAAACTCTAGTATACATCACCTTTCTGACAGTTATACTAAAAATTCCAATCAAAACGATGTATGCTTTGGTGTATTGTTAACATAAATTCTCGGCGTGGTTCTATGGTCTTCAATACATGTTCAATTTGGTTCCTAAACCAAAGTCTTTTATAACAATAATCCTAGCACCTATCTGCATTGAGCCAATAAATGGTTAATAGAATTGTAATACTAGAAAATAAGCACTGACATTCCAAGGCTTCTCTAAAACTCAAAACTGTAAAACAAGATTATATTTTATATAAATACTACATATATAATTTTGAACATCCAAATGTCCTTTGTTAAGAAGTCCTGCTTTTTTATTCCAGCACAATGCAACAAATTCAAGAATTTCGGGTGAATATAGGATAATCCAATTTCGTAATTGGGCTGAAGATAGATTTGAAAATTAATTTAATAGCATTAAGACAGATGACTGATGAAGATTACTGAGGAGGCTAAGAGTAGTATGCAGATATAACTCAATTAATTCGTGCAATCTGCTTCCTAAGTCGCCATTAACCAGGGATCCTTAAAAATTCAAAAGTGGACAACGAATTTAATTAATACTGATTCAGCTGCAATAAAATAAAAGTAAAATTACTACACACAGCCCGGTCATTATTTTACGACTTAGTTCTTATTGCACAAAGTAAAATAAAATAAACAAACATAAACGAAAACATGACAACAAAAATAAAAGAGGTGTAAATAAAGAGAAAACAAAAATATAAATAATTAACAGATTGCACATGTCCTTTCACTAAAATGTAAACAGTACATTAACTTAAAATTAATTTAACGCATTATGTGCAAGGCTATGTTAAGAAGTATTTTTACAAATTAATTATTAAAAAAAAGTGGTCTTCCTCTGTTATTTATAAATTTGTTTTCCTTATCTTTTACTATTTTATACACTTCTAAACTCATAATGGAAATCAAGAAAGCTAACCAAAGCAAATAAATTAATATAATTTCTCTATAAATAAAATTACGCAATAAATTAAAAGGCAACGCAGCACAAGCAACGCAGCATGCTTCTTGAAAGTAATAGAAATAAAAAATCCAAAAATAAAACAACATTGATATTGAATGGTAACATGGATAAACAAATCCCACCATAACGGGAGGTTCACTTGACTAATGGAACAAAAGAGAGAATAATATTTAACAATAAAGTAAACACAGTACCATAAAAATAATTTTAAGAATATGCAAAAAAAATTACAAATATTTTCAATTTATACTTTAAAAAAATCCCAAGAACAAGTTTTCTTTTCTTTTTTCTTTTGAGAGAGAGTGTAAGTGAGAAATAAACTTTAAATTAAATAACAGCCATACCAAACCTTTTAAGAATTAAACTACTGTAAGATTTAATATCACAAATAATTATGGTAAACAGCATGTTTATTAAGTTTATTAGTTGCCAATTTAATACAATACTTCATGTTGTTGGATATTTCGGTTTATCACGGAGTCCTAACAAAGTAAGAATAGAATATAGCTAAGGTACATACGAGGCATCTATTTGGATTTTCCATTATAACTACTATTTCTATTGGCTCCTCATTCAATACCTCAAACTATTATTCAGAGAACGGGCGATGGTGAATGAATAAAAATGAATATTTCGAGTATAGACACTAATCATTAGAAGGAAAACTAATTCCAATATTTGCTATTTAAACGGATCATTGCAGTAAAATACATTCTCAAATAGAGCATAAAAACTAGAAAGAGCCAAACCTCCTTTACATTTACTCCAAACCAAAACTTCATTCACGACAGTCCATTGTGGCTGCTTCTCTTTCTTGAAGAAAAGAGTAAGCAGCAATAAGATGATATAAATGGATATATGTATAATTGGGCTCTCTCTTGTAACTTTAAAAAATAATTTCGTATTTATTAAAAGTATTTTTTAGTCTAGTCTGTTTTTTATCTGTAATTTTTCAAATAATTATTTCAACTGGGACATAAATTTTAATTTTATAGACAATTTTCTGATGTCAAAAGTTTTTTTAAAGTTTGCTCTACAATGGTTAACAGATCTACTTCGTATTTCTTTCGACCTCCAGAACTCTAACAATTTCAGATCGGCTTAGATGCAGAAAGATTCCGAACATTTTCTTCTGCTGCTTTTCCAGACGATACATTTAGGAACAGCTCAGGAAAGAAAGGGAATCTGCAAAGCAATGCTCTGGACCAACCTCTTAAGTCAGAGGAATGCGAAATCCGTCTGGACAACTACAATCCAAAGAGAGCTGAGGTGAATCTCGAATTGCCCGATGTTCAAGCCATTGTGATACTCTTATCAAAAGAAGGAGATTGGTACCAAAAAATCCTTATATGGATGTCATGGAAAGTAAAGGCTGCGTTGGGGCTTAATTGAAACGGCTGTAGGCCGCGGAGAAAAATTTGAAATCCCTTGGATAGCAGAGGTGGGAAAATCTGCAATTGTTAAAGATTTGGTGGTCGAAGGCCAGTTTCTCGTTTATTGTAATGATCCTAGAGGAATACATATTTGAAAGATATCATGACAATAGTTTATTACTTACACAAAAGTACACTCCTCAACAGTTTATATTCACTCATATTCAAGTCACCAATAGTTCTAAATTACAAAATTTAAGTATCGAGAACAATTATTATCTCTAGTTTAGGATCTAAAAAAAATGAACAAAGAAATACTTCTTAAAAAAATAATAATAAAATAAAATAGCATAAAGCCAACAAATTATATAAACAATGGAAATATTGCACAATTAATTTTTTTTAAAAAAAAGATTTTTGGTGTACATTCTAGAAAGAACTTGTGCAAGTTCAAATACTCTTGGTAATTTTAGTGATCAAAGATATTTCTATTATTAAGAGATCTAAATAAGATGGGATGCAGTAATAAGACAGGAGGGCTTTTAAAAACAAAATGAAAATATTTTACAGAAAAGCGAATTCTTGAGAAGCAAAAATGAAATTTTGATGATTATTAATTAATTTTGGGGAAGAAGGGTAATATTTTTCTCTGGCCGAAATCTACTAAAGTATTGTAATTTAGATTTAAATAATTATCGTACATATGAGCAATTAGTTTTATTTGATTCTTGCATTGCATGAAGATGTTCTATGTCTGAAGAAAGGACATCTCTTGAGAAAACTAAGGCTGTAGTGAACTCCTACGAAGTGGCTGGAAAGATGTCCCGTTCAACATCCTACAGAAACTGCCTTTTAGGACATAGCCTTTCTATACGAAACTCAGCGGCAATGAAAATGTGAGTAAGTGAGTTGAATGTGCGAATATCAAAATTTCCTTTATTTCGCATCCGAACATATTGGCGCCTAAGGTAGCTACAGATTCATTTTTTGTGACCCAGGACCTAGATTCGGGTGGCACGAGAAAGCAATGCGCTCTAGCAAGTAAATCAGTAGCTGCAAATCCTCTCTTGGAAAATGGAAAAGATTACTTTTCATTGGAAACATTAAGTAAATTACTTTTACGTATAGATCTTGCACACAGTTCTTTATTTTATTTTTTAATTTTTCTCTCGATTTGTTGTAGACAAAGTTTTTTGATAACATTCATGCCGACTTATAAGAAATTATTACATCAATACAGTAGAAATTAAATTAAATACATATTGGCAGCATTCTCAGTTACAATTTATTTTTTCATTCAGAAATTTGTTAATATTTTGTCTGATCACCAATTATTCCAATTTATTTGAATGAAACAATATTTCTAATCTTTATTGAGAACTAACACATGATCCTTTTTTCAATGAAAACATGTTCAAACACCGTTTTTCTTTCATTCTACGTCACCACAATTTTAATTTATATTTTATGTTAATTAAGCGATCCTTAACTGTAACAAGGTAAATTTTTACTACTAATCCACTAAATTCTATCAACTATTTTGGAAGCCTGTAGAACATTTATAAACAGATCGTGGGAACAATATAACATATAATATAATGTTGCTATAGATAGTTACAATTTTATTTATTTCTAAATGAACAACTCTGTACACATTGCGAATCTTTATTTTTTATGTTTTTAAGATTTCTTTTAGAAAAATTATAATTGTGTGTTTTTTTTTTTTTTTTTTGAGAGAGAGAGGAAGTTAGATTTGACGGGGGAAATTCATTTTTTTGGGGTGGAGAGGGGTAGCTATGATTGATATGAGCATCATGAAGTTGATTTGCATTGATTATCGGCTTGTCACCTCACTATTTCAGCAAATAAAATACCAAATATTGTAACTAAAACAGTTTAAGGGAACAATATCACATGAAATGTCTGTTTAGAATAGTTTGTGGAAAACTAGAAAAAAAAGAAGAAATAATACCATAATCAATGCAAATTTATTTGTTTTATTTATTAAATATTTTTGTTTTATTTATTAAAAATCAACCCCGACCATAATTAAAAACTTAATCTAAATTCATTAATGTACCTGTATCTATTGTTGAAGGCTGTATCTCTATCACTGAGATACCTTACCCTGCAAATGTTTTATTTATATATATATATATATACTCTTTCTTATTTATATATATATTTTGTTTATGTGAAAAAAAGAGAGAATTAATTTGTCCTTCTTATTGTTGATTTGACTAACAAAAATAATATTATTTCTAATGTGTATAATTTTTTAAATTGAAGGTATTATTTATTTTGTTGTTTAAAGCCACTTCTGACAAGAGTAAACAACACTTACCGAGTAATTTCGGTTAACTTCGAAATTTGTGGTAATTTTATTAGCATTGTGCAGATTCTTACTCAAACTGTTTAATTTTAAACAAAGTCCTTCCTAATGGTTTACCTTAGAGGAAAGTGAAGAAAAACATTTTAGAGATAGTAGACACAGTGAGAGTGAACCAGCCTACAGTTCTAGGGGCCTCAGGTTTAGAAGTGCCTGAATACTAAGACTGAAGAAGATCTTAGCTGTTGAACAAATATAGAGCAAAATATCAGAGAACATGGCTGAGAGCTGGAAGCCTGTTGTTTTTTATTGCCATCCGCGCTCTTTACTCAGGGGATAAATCCGAAAAGTTGGTCACAATAACGCTAAACCTGCATAATCTCATATATTCTTTACCATTTAATTGCTGACAACAGATCGTTATTCAACTTTTAAACAATCGATTAGGAGTCATAATCCTGAAAGAGTAACAACGTTTAAGATGAATCTTAGAAAGCTATTTCACAAATCGATGTTAGTGAAAATAAAAAGAAAACAATGCCTAATCTTCAATTTTCATAACGCTCTAAGATTGCAACGGCTAAAAACGACAACAAATTTCAATTTAAAGATTATAGGATTTGAAGTTAACCGAACTGATTCGATAAAAGGTTGTTTGATTTTTTTTAAATAAATGTTAAAAGTGGACTTCGTACATGAACCATATAATTATTTAAATAAAGAATATTTCCATTGGCTCTGTTTCAAATGTTAAATTTGAAGAGAAAAAAGAAAAAAAGTTTTCTAAAAGTTCTAATAAAAAGAAACTTTACTTATAGTTTAGTTTATTATAAAGATTTTATTCTGTGGGGCCTAAAATATTTATTATAACTTTTTTTATACAAGTGCAAGTTAAGAGTGCAACATTAAATTTCTTTTAAATATTTTTGGTGCGCAATTTTCTGTCACTAATTTACAACTAAATTTTTGTATCGCTTTTTATTTTAATTTTGGATTTAGGACAGTGATAGTTTAATTTTTGAACCGAATTTTATTTGTAATAAGAAGATTAATTACCAACTTGGAGTGAAAACGAATGTTCAGGATTCAAAGATAAAACAAAAAAAAAAGAATAAAAAAATAACTAAGTTTCTGCTTCCATTAAGCAGTTTGTCTTTTTGAATTATTTTAAATATATCACGGTATTTTTACAGAATACCTAATCTGAAAAAGGGAGAAATGGGACTCCTAAACCTAAACAAGTATTTTCTCATTTCCACAGACATTTTCCATTATACTGACATTCTCATACTGAAAGAAAATCATCACAAATAATTGTGTTCACATTGAAACATTAAAGCCATTTTTGAAAAAAACTGAATGTTTCAATGTGGACAACTGCACCAATAAAAAGCAGTCCACAATATTGCACCATCTTTAAATATTTCTTTTTTTTGACTGTTAAAAATCACACCAGACTATTACTAGTTTTATTAGGAAAACTTTTAGCTATTGTTTAAATTTACTTATTTCAAATTATATATTTTTTATTTTACATTTTGGGGAAATACTGCAGAATACTGTCTTCTGATTGACTTTGTTCAACTAATTCTAGCAATAGTTTTGTCTATACTTAGCAGTTTTAAATAAATAAAACCAAATATCTTCCTAACATTACAATTTCTTTATTTTTCTTTCCTTTACTTTTAAACAACATTTATTTAGTTATCTTTAATAAATTAAAAAAATCTTATTTGGTATAAATATCTGTTTGCAGGAACTGTATTTAGTTTATTTTTTATAAATTAAGAAAGTGAATTATGCATTTTTATTTGATAAAAAAATCGAAATGAAGATGTATAAATATAGATTCAAAATATACTCTTAGAGAACATTGGCATGTTTCAGTCAGTCTTGTGTATTATATCATCATTAAGAGCACGCTCTACTGTCCAGCCACTCGAACTACATTAGGACCTTCACTCTATATTGTAATAAACATGGGTTGATCAGACAATGTCGGATTGTTTCCTTTTATGATGTACTACCTAAATAACATAGTGTTTATATCATCGAAAATATAGTTTAGTTGCAATTAAAATTAGTCCTGTATAATTCTTTGCCGAAGCATATTTAGTTTATACAGTAATGATGCTATTTTACTTTCTAATCAAGGGAAAGAATGATAGTTGAATGTAAGGGAGTGTACTGGTCACAGTTCATTGACGGATGCGCCTGAGAGAAGTTCCCATTTTCGGGAAAGAGAAATTTGCTTTAGAAAACAACCCAAAGTCCTTGAAGGCCAACTCATTGATGGTGTTCAAATGCGAATTAAAAATAATTCAATAACAGATACTTTATTTGTACAAGCTCAGTCTTTTCAGCCATCTTACACCATTCTTGTGCTCTTAAGCGAAACGTACATGGCCGTTTATGAAGAGAAATCATTATCAAAACTAGATCGTTGAATTCACGATATGATATGCAATGTAGTTTAAAATCGACGGTTATGTCTGTGATAGACATCACGCTTGTTCCCTTTAAAGCTGGACACATCTCGGATTTTCACCCCTGTTTAGAGAAAAGTTTATTAAGTCTGATCACAGCATTTAACTTCTACTTAAAAATTTCTTAAAGGTTTGAAGCTTTTAACTGAAACTAATCCAACCAAACAAATGTAATCCAGCTTGTTGTAAAGAAGAAGAGCAAGGTTGTTTGGGAAAAAATCATCATCACCAAAAAATGGGTTCTTTATTTGCGCTTATTGTGCGCGAATGTGAAAACCTGAGGAACATTTAAAAACGTATTCTTTAAAGAAAGTTCATTTTATACATTTGATGGGACTGGAGAGGGATCGTGCTTCCTCAGGACGAAGACTGAACAGCATCAAGGACTACTAGTCAGCTAGTCTGTAGATGCATCTGCAGTTTTACAGGGTCGTCTTCAGTTACGCCCGTACTAGTCCGTTTATATCGATTATTGCAGAAGAAAGAAAGAAAAAAAATGGGAGGACGGATGGCTTGAAAAATAGTAAAAGCAATAGTTTAACAAAGAGATTGAAACGCTTAAGAGTGAAATTGACCGAGATGTGCGGAAGGTTCATCTTCAAAGTAGGCACACGTCACTGATTTATGTTGCATGAAATGAAACGCTTAAGAGTGAAATTGACCGAGATGTGCGGAAGGTTCATCTTCAAAGTAGGCACACGTCACTGATTTATGTTGCATGAAACTTTATATTATTTCAACATAAAATTGTAATAAAATACCGACATTACTTTCTGGTCAACCCCATGTATTTATTTATTACAAAACTCCCAAAACAATGATTAACTACTATGAGGTTTAATCAGTTTCTGTCTTTTGTTTAATAAATTAGGATCACTTTTCAGAGAAATGTGAGAGCGGTCACTTTATTTGTAAATTAGTGTGGCGCTACAAACTGCCGCTATGCATTAACGCAACAACCAAGATATATATATATATATATATATATATATATATATATACATATATTATACACACATATACATATATATATATATGTATATATAAATGTTATTAATATTATTAATATATTCGTAATATAAACATTATTCAGTAATTATTATTTATAATAGAATAGATCTGATATTCACCAGCTGTACATCTGTATTATAGTGATTACTGTTTAGACACACCAGCAATCATTTCCTCCACTATTTATACATATATATATTTAAAAATACTCCATATTAAAGGACATACACATTTCCTCACATTTTCGTCGCCTAAAATACAAATTTCTATAATTATATTTATATTAAATATACAATAAATATTCTGTTTGTCTGTTGTACCCGCGCAACTGTTTCTTAAAAAGATAAACAATATTGTTCAAAATAAAGAGAGATACGTTTACGGAATGAGACCTTACAACTTCCAAACATCTTGTTGGCTGCCCCAGCTGAAGTGCTTCTAATGTTAATTTTTAGTTTCAACTTTAGTATATCATAATGCACCTTTATCTAAGTTAGAACCTTGGGAAAATAGGCTGATGTCAATCTTGCCCATTATGCGTTTGTCCTACAGGAATCTCGCGCCTCTGGGGTGGTTGTTGTTGTTGAGTCCTAGGACTGTTGCTGTTTTCGTCCGGATCGGTGCAGTTGGCACGCTCGTGTTCCTCTTTAACAAAATCCAGCGCCATTGGACTGGCACGCATATCATCTTTTGCAAAGTCCAAAGGTGTTGTTGAATTCCGATGCCTAGATTCGTCGTCATCTTTAGTATAATCCATAACCACGCCGGGGGTGTCGCCACCACCTCCTCCACCAACTGCCCCTCCACTTTGTTCACGATTTTTTTCCGATGGTGGCAATAAATGTACCATACCAACTGGTACAGGAAAAGATGCACCAAAATCCGGATAGAAACTTGGCGGTACAGGTGGATAAGCGTGGTTGAAGCCTGGTGGTCCAAGCATTAAATGATCGGGTTCTGGCATTTTGTGTGGTTTGCCAGGTGGCGGCGGGTTATTATTGTTCGAAATGTTGCCCAACCCAAGCAGATCCAGCGGACTTCCCAGTTCACCAAAACATTCTTTTTTCAACTGTTCCAACTTCAGTGACTTCCCGTACTTTCCGCGGACATACATTAACAGACTGTTGTATGGTATACCAAATATCCTGGATGCTTGAGAAGTGGTCATTTTTTTGTTCCATACATGTTGTAGAGCTTCAGTGAGTTCAGCGTTGGTCCACGATCTAGGAGGACCTCCCCGAGGCGCACTATGCTGCCCCTTAGGACGTCCCACTGCAACAAAAACATACTTTTTATTCTCTCTAAAGAAATGACCAGCAATAATCACCGACAGTGAACTCTGGATTGGCAAAAGTATACTCATTCAATTTATATAATATAAATGTATATATAATTTATACATATATATAATTGATCACAGTGACATTGAGAGATAATGCATGAAGTTTTGCCGTTCTTCTGCAATAACACAATAATTGATTATGTGTCAGTAGTGGACACAGAATTGATACACTACTTCCAAACATTTTATTAGTAACTTTTCCAGTAAAATTCTAATTAAGGCACATGAAGAGAAAGGAGTTGGTATGCCTCTAGTGTTCCATTTCACTAATGTAATGTTTGCTCCTGTTGCACGAATGCTTGCTTAAATTCCGATTGGAAGGAATTGCCTCAATGTGATATTTATAAGAAAATTCGTTGAAATTTTCACGAAAACTTGATTTAGGTGTGTTACTTTTCCGGAAAAATGCAAATATAAGATATTTATGGTCGTAAACTTTTGTTATACTCAAACTCAAATTTAACTCAAATCGATATTCTTCAAAATAATCAAAAAAAATAATTACGTTTCTTTTTGCTAGAAATATGATTTTCCATCCGCTGATCTGAAAGATCATTCAGCAAAGGATTTCGACAGTTCTCCAGCCCTGGAAACAGTCCTGAAAAAGAACATCGTCAGTGTAAATAATTTTTCAAATGTAATAGCTTTACTAACTAATGATGGAGCAAAAGAACTTGGTTGTTAGGCCCTTAAATAAAAATCAACAATAAATACATCAAGGGAAGGGATTAGCTCAAAGATTAGCATATTGGATTTCCATGCGGACATTTCGGTTTTGAGCCCAGTTGCACGCCGTTAGATTCTCTCTTTATAGAAGCTTCTTATACGAGGTGGACAGTGTTGTTTGTAACAAGAGAATATTGTCCAGCAGCCGGCTGTGCCTGGAAAAGGCTCCGGGGACCAATGACTTTAGATTTGTCTCGCCTTAAACCAAATAATTATAACTATAGGAGACGCTATTGGCTAAAGCAGTCGATTAGCACAAAAAAAAAAATAAATAAATAAAAAAAAAATAATATAATGCAATAATCTCTCACCGCCGTAATATATACTTTAAAACCCTTATACAACAATTTAACGAAAACGGTGGGACATGAGACTTCCTACATTTCAATGCAGTGAAATAAGATGGAAATGCAATAATGCAGTAGGTATCCAAATGTTACTTATTGGAAACTAAATTAAAGAAGCATAATTGCAGTTCAAGCTAAAATGAAGCTACAATAAATATCACTAATTAAATGTTACTTAAATAAAACTACATCTATACCAGCTTGTACAGAGAATTCGGTGGGTGGATATCAAAGTAATGGAAGTGGTTGGTCTAATGCTACTGCACTGACCTAGAGAGATGTGGTGGGCTTCAGTCCAACTGACTTGATGGTCTTTTAGCTTGTTTGTTGCCGCCAATTGACTACATTCATAATTTTCTTTCCAATAATGCGAATAATTTTTAAGTTGGATTATTTTAATTTTTTTTGCGCATAGACTCTTTTTGACTTACTTGACGTTTATGTTTTCGCACTTAAGGCGAACATTATCCATCGTTTCTAATGTTCGATCCAATATCACGCAATAATTTATATTGTAAGTTAACTCGTTAATGTACAGCGTAGTTGAATTAATGAACACTACTTTAAATCATTCAAATAAAAAACATTACAGCAGATGTGCTGTAATCACTTTCTTTAGTTCGGATTGTAGAATAGCACAGAAAGAGTTATAATTTATGGACGAATAGATATGTGTGCTGTTAAAAGCTCAGCAGTGCTGAGGTCTGGGAAATCAGCTGTTAATGTGAGGAAAATTGAAACTGTGAAAGTAACACAACATGCACGATGAGCTCACCGCTAAATATACAATTAAGAGTAAGTACATCCTAATAAGGAACCAGAGTGATTGTTGAAAGATTAGGTGTTTTTTGAGAGGAAATATATAAGTTTCGGTTTTAGCAATTGCTTAATACTAGTATCCAGTTGAAATTATATAAATTTATTAATTTATAAAAAAGAGGATCCACCTACCAAGTTGTGAGTCCAGAGAAAACACTGCAACAAAAAAAAGTAATACAAATGGTTATTTTACATCGAATGAAGATTAATTTGAAAGTTAATATTATTAATATAGGGAAGGAATTATGCAAGCCGTATCTCGGATTCAAAGCTAAGTGTGCTTTGCTTAAACTTACTTTTCCTAGGAGCTTCTTAACAACTCACTTTCTAGCAATGGACAGCGTTGTCTGTAAGAAAAGAACAATGAACGGAAGCCGAAAATGTTCTGCATTTTAACATTTGGCAAACCATGGTTCCGAAATTCTTATGGGAGCTTTGATACCACATTGACAATGGTATCACATTGGCAGAGGTGAAATGTCAACTTTGATATTATCCCCAAATCATAAACAGACTCTATTAAACGTCTTCCGATTGAGAATATGGATATTGGCCTACAAGGGGAAATGTCGAATACAGAACTCTTACAAGTAGGTTTTAAGTCTGTTGAAGGGAATTAACCACATAAGACGTTCTAAGAAGTAATTCTGCAATCGTCTTTAGAATACATGCTAAGTTCAACTTTTACAAAATTTAATTAAAGAGAGGTTACTAAATCAGAGCTTGATAAAGGGACTTCATAATCTCAAAGTATATTAAAGTGTATATTTTCTTAATTGAATTAGTACTTTTTGTGGTACAGCTGTACACCACAATTAGGACACTGTTTTGCCGCATTCGCGTTCGTTTTTTTTTAAACGAGTTTCTTAGCGCAATAATTAGACGGTTGCAATAATATGGACCTCACTGCTTCCGCTTTCTCTTTCTTGCTGCTTTGTTTTACACCTGCGGGTTCGAAAATTACCCCTCAACAAAATTTTGCTTTTTTTGTCGCATCCTGATTGGGACCGAGAAGTGACGTTTAGCCTCTTTAAGGTGTTTATAGAAGCCTTCAACAGCCAAACTTTGCTCTGGTAAATCTTGAATTGAAAGAAAGAACTTGTTTCAAGTCCACATCTTCCTTTCTAATGAATTTACGTTTAACACTCAGACGGTTATTATTGAGCATTATGTACATAACGGACATTTGAAATCAGCTTTCCGAACAAATTTTATTAATTTCGGTGTGCTAAAGTTTGTGTACGTGGGCGTAAGAAAATTTCCAAAAACTGAAAATAGTGAAGATGAAGGTTTAATTTAAATAAAAGCCAGTGAAATGAATGGCGCATTCATTGAAAGTCTGTGACAACCTCAACATAATACAACCTACATCCTTGCCATGCATCATGTTTATTTACAATATATTTTTATCTTTTAAAAGTACCAGTGGGGAACATAAAGTGACTACTTACTGTGCGGCGGAGTGAGCGATAACGCAGATATTGAAGCCAAATGAGGGAACGAATTTTCTAGAGTAGATTCCTGAAACCAAAATAGAAAAAATAACTGCAGCAACAAGCCTAAATCATTATGATCTAGAAAGTCCCTATTCGAATCACTTCAATGATTTTTTTTCACGATCTCTGCCAAGTCTAGTAACAATTATGGAAATAATAATCTGATATTATTTATTTATTTATTGCGTTTGTGGTCTTGTTTGCACATTAACCAATATGAGGGCTGGAAAAAACCAATATACTGGTATATGATATAAGATATGTAAACTGTAAAGAAGCTAATAAAACAAGGATAGAAACAATTATTGAAAACCGTGGCCAATATAAAGCGAACACTCACGTGAACTTTTTTTTACTGCGTATAAATACAATTACAGGTATTTTGTTTTTGCTTCAACCATCTAATTCGCGTAACTGAATATAGAAGTCAGGATGTTCAGGTGCCATTGGAGCAAATTGAAGTGTTTGTAGTCCGTCCGGCAACTCCTCTAATGCTTAGCATCTAACTCCTCAGTTCTCGTCTCCAAACTAATCAAGTTATTCAACCTCTATACTTTCCATATTTTCTTCAGCTCCTAATTGAACTCAATTGTTAATTTCTCTTTCCTTTTTTCCATACCTTATGTATCCGCTCATTTTCTTTGGGTTGAGGTGAGGTGGATTCCTCGGGTTCTTGCAATGCTAAAAGAACTATTCCACGATAATTATAATGATGAGATTGCTGAACTTTATTTCTTACTAAGGCACTTTTTGAGATGCTTACCGCTACAGTTCCCAGGAACTCTCAGTATTTCTGTCTGATAAAAGTAATTGGCATTGTAGCACAAGACGTTTAAAAAATGGCGTCAAATTTAAATTAGTAAATCATAATGTAGAACTTTTGTTGATGAATGTTACTTACCTTAGTGTCAGACACGGACTGAAGTCCGAACAGAAACTCTGGAGTTCAATAAAATATTTTCCAATATAAAATGGCTTAGTGGCCGAAATAAAAAGCTCAATTATCTTTGCTTGTAAGTAGTATTATCGTGGCGTCTATCATTTGTATTTAAAACGTTCAACATAAATAAACATCTTATTTGGGCCATTATCATGAAATTTTTTGTTGCTCTATATATCCGGTTAAAATAATATTTTGCCAAGTGAATGATTAATTCTAATACAATTTGTAATTTGCAAATACACACATATGTATTATTTAAATATTTTATTTATAAAAACATTAAACTACACAAACTTTGCATTGTAAGCAAATTTTCCACGTGCGAACAACAGTCATGCAAGCCGCCTATATATTTTTTTTTGAGGGGCAATGATTTAGCTTCAAACCATTTAATTGAGTTTCTAATCCTGTCAGAGATTTGGGACTGAGTTTGTCCAGAAATGAAGAGGAAAAACATCTTCCTGTTTGAATGGATGTAAAAAATAATCTTACACATCAAGGAACTATTGTTCTCCTTAGGGTATCTAGAGCCGGTCAAGATAGATATCCAAAGCCAGAACTTGAACCTAAAACATTCATTGCGGCTCTTTAAAGTCATTTGGCTCCTCAAAAATCAGTGTTTGTTCATGGATTGAGTACAAGCTGAACAAATCAACACTAGAGGTGTGGCTTATTGGCCGAATTAAGAAGCTCATTTATCTTTGCTTGTCAGTAGTATTGTCGTGGCGTCTTTCATTCGTATTTAAAACATTCCTTAGTATATTGACTAATGAAAATTAGACTGCACTTAGTAATATACGAGGGTCGTTTGAAAAGTCCGTGCAAAGTCAGAGAGATAGCACCACTGGCGCGTATCGAGGTTATGTTTAGTTAGTAGCATCTCTTGGAAGAACACACAACAAGTTTCAGCCAGATCGGTCTATTTCTTTGTGTTTGGCATTCGTTTGAATCGAGGAAGTCGAGTGATTTTCAAAAAATGGACGAAAAAGAATTTCATGTGTTGATTAAACACTACTTTATGAAAGGCAAAACGCCTCAGGAGACTAAAGAGAAGCTTGATAAACATTATGGTGACTCTGCACCTTCGATTAGAACAGTTTATAAGTGGTTTCAAAATTTTCGAAGTGGCCATATGGGCACAAGTGACGCTGAACGTTCTGGACGCCCTGTTGAGGTTACTACTCCAGAAATCATTGATATGGTGATGGATGACAGAAGAGTGAAGGTGCGTGAGATTGCTAGTGCTGTGGGCATCTCGAATGAACGGGTACATAATATTTTGCATCAACATTTGGACATGACAAAGCTATCCGCAAGATGGGTGCCGCGATTGCATTCGCTTGACCAAAAACGAAATCGTGTGAAGTGTTGCAAGGACGGTTTGCAGCTGTTCCAGAAGAATCCGCAGGACTTTAAGCGTCGTTTCGTCGCTGAGGATGAAACATGGATACATCTCTACACTCCTGAGACCAAAGAACAATCGAAACAATGGGTTACCAAGGGGGAATCTGCGCCAAAAAAGGCGAAGACCGTTCCTTCGGCCGGAAAGATTATGGCGACTGTCTTTTGGGATTCGCAAGGAATAATCCTCATCGACTATCTGGAAAAGGGTAAAACTATTACAGGTGCATATTATTCATCGTTATTGGACCGTTTGAAAACCGAGCTGCAAGAAAAACGCCCACGATTGGCCCACAAAAAAGTCCTTTTCCATCACGACAACGCACCAGCTCACACCTCAGCAGTTGTGGTCGCAAAATTAATGGAAATAGGGTTCCAACTCGTTTCACATCCCCCCTATTCTCCAGACTTGGCTCCCTCGGATTACTATTTGTTCCCCAATACGAAGAAATGGGTGGCGGGAAAAAGATTTTATTCAAACGAGGAGGTGATTGCAGAAACGAATGGCTATTTTTCAGATTTGGACAAATCCTATTATTCGGAAGGGATCAACAAACTAGAGCAGCGTTGGACGAAGTGTATAAGCCTAAAAGGAGACTATGTTGAAAAATAAAAAAGGTTTACCCAAAAAAATTAAGTAGTTTTTATTTTTGCACGGACTTTTCAAACGACCCTCGTATGCTGCCCCTGCTATTCTTAATAATACTATAATAATTAGGTCAATACTATAATCAACTATTCGAACTATAGTTTTGAACTATTTTTATTTCTTTATCAGGTCTACAAAACAAATAGAAATGTACTTTGTAAATATAGACACTTGGAAAATTATACCAAAACTTAAATTAAAAATAAAAAACGTTTTCTTAAGGTTTCATTCAATAGTTTAAGTTAATTGTTCAATCTGAGTTATACTAAAGATTTAATTTTAATAATTATAATACTATTTATGAACTTTAATTATTTATAACATTAGTTTATTTGGTATTGATTAGTTTTAAGAAAGACCGTTGGACTGTTTGACTGTATTCCGCTAGATTACCCTAGGCGGGCTCGAATGTCAGATGAATAAAAGAAGTATGATGCTAAAGGCCAGGCAATGACTTGACTAGGTGAGAGGATTAGGCTGGGAAGAGAGGGAGAATGCCTCATTAAGATAGAAGAAGATGGGTAATTAGAATACGAATGCTTGAAGAAGAAGCAAGATTGGCTGATAGCAGATTCACTCTGACCCTTTACCACACATGCGCACTGGCGTTGACACACTCTTATGTCTAGAAGAAGTAGTTCAAAAAGTGATTTACATAGTATGGACGTACATGCTGGGGCGGAGGTAGGCCCAGCGGTTCTGTTGGATTGAAATCCATCCTTGGTTCTTGAGGTGTTGTGGTCAGTTCTACAGGATGCTGCTGGCTTAGGTCTGGCAAATCAGAATCTTCGTTTTCCATTTTCATCTGCTAACAGAACAAATACACATTCTTTACTTCATCATTTTACTAGAAGTAAACAATTGACTAAAAAGTAACCTAGGGTCCTAGGATTGATTGGTGGAATGGGAAGACAGTTTTCTACAGATTTCGCTTTACCCCATGATGCAGAAGTCAAAAATAGATTCTTAGCACCATAATAAAGTGTTCATATGATTTTATGAATCAGATTTCACAATTTGGTAGATATAATTATTGTTGATAGCTTTGGGTGTTGGTTGTGGAAAGTAGTCAAAATTGTAGCAGATGGTCAACCATAAGAAAAGTAGAGTGAACATTGTGATTGCCAGTGATCAGATACTAACATCTGAATCGCAAAGAATCCGCGTGAAAATATTGTACAATTAAATCAATTATTACAAATCATAATCAAATGAAAACCAAAAGTAAAGTTAAAAAGTCGATTCACTTCTGGTGAATTGCTCTATTGATAGGTAGAGTTGGTATTCTCAAAACTAGTCCCAATGAAGAGTGTGCTCAAAACTCCCCTCTGCTCAGTTTCAACCCTAACCGCCGGAAATTGATCACAAGAATAATAAAATAATCCAAATGAAATTTTAACAAAAAAATACACAATGCATGGTGTAAAGGCCAGCAACAGATAAATTTTAAACTTCAAATTAAAAGTAGTCTTTGTTATATACTATGCTCAAATAAATAAATGTAAGTAACGATGAGACAAAAAATAGTAAAAATCAATTGTGAGTGATTATATTGTTGGATTAATATATTCTGCTAAGAAATTGAAATTGTGTGTATTTCTCCACACGCTCGCCTTAATAGACAATCAATAAATTCTTCTTTAGGCAGGACTGGTTTTCTGAACCATCCATTTCTTAATTTCAAAGACACACAGTTTGCCTAAATAATGGAACATTTTTCCATAGCCCTTCTTTTATCCGAAGTGTACAAATAAACTGTTAGCTACGACGAGAAATTTAAAAATTAATCTAAATAATGCTTGAAAATAGAATTACATTAATTTGCGGGGGTGTGGGGGTATTATTTTGTCTTGAAGAGGGCGTGGTGCTACTAGGGGCTGGCTTCTTCATTGACAGATTTTCGGCCATATCCGTCCTGAGTGGTGAAGTAATCCTGAGGGGTTTGCTAAGATCTTGAGGTATACTGGCGTCGCCTGATCTTCTTCTCGGCCTTGCCTGTAACAATTCGTTATTATTCAACCGGAACTATTGAATGCAGTACATAGATGTGCAGTATAATGATTTTTGGGTTCATTTTTGCAATAGAAAAAAATTAAAAGCTCTGCAGCGAGAAGACTAATAACTATAACACTGGCCTTTGACACATTATGCAAGTCAAGAGTGGCAATGCACTTTTACCAGAACTTTCAGATTTGAAATAAGAGTGAAATTAGTCCCACCTCCCAATACGTATTTCTAATTAATTCAAAAACGCTCAGGATTTGACATAATGTGTACAAAATTGTAAAAGAAACCCAAAAAGCATATTACCTGCTTAGATATTTTTTAAAAAATTATTATTATTTTTTTCTAATTTGAGACAATTGTTTAATTGTTTAATTAAAAGAGATAATAAAAGTACCTGACGCCATCGTCTGCCCCAAACACTGTATCCTCGGCACATACAAAATGTGTGGGTGTGATGGCAAGCCAGCTTTCTTTTTGGGTGACTTTTCCTCAACTTTAGTTGTCAAGCATAAACAGACGAGATGTACTTAATATATGATAATAACAATAAGCGACATTACAGGCCAGTCATGACTTGCATTCACTATAATATTATGTTTAGGCCGAATTCTATTCAAGGCCTTGGCAATTAAGGTTCTACCCTAAACAAATAAACCCTTTATTAGTTTTCATAGTTTCTTAAGGCTATAGAGTCAATAGAAAGATAGAAATTTACAATGATAAGAAAATATTAAAATAATACTCTTTTAATACCATTCACCAAAAATAAATTAAATTCAAGTGTAATCCATTTAATTAATAAAATATATTAATTATTAAAAGACCAAAGAATTACTTTGAATGAAAGTGCAACACTACATATAAATTGTTCGTCTAAGTAAATAATAGAGAAGGCAGATCCTTTAGCAAGGACTTCACTTTAAATAACTGTGTATGATCCAAAAATTTTCCTAAATCTGTTCCGTGCTTTTAATTCGAATTTATTTATTAAGTATCTTGATCTTGGCGAAAATGGCACTTAAGAAACTAGCACCTAGCGTATTCTACTGTATTTTTTTGTAACTTGCTCCAAAGTAAAACTAATTTTCAGTTGTTTTCATACTGCTCCTTAGTGTACAAGAATAAAATCACATTGTATATATGTTTTTTCACTATTTAAGACATTATCAAAGGATCCTAATTGTAAAGTATATTGGGGGGTATGCCGACTACTAGGTAAAATCCCCGTCATTGCCAATCACCAACTAATCCGATCACCCTGGGCTTGGCTGCTACTTCAACTGACCAAATCTACCTTTCTGATGCTCGGATCACTCGCATTTGGACATTCGTGCCGTTATTGCTATATCTCGAATGAGGATACAAACTTAATATTTGAAGTGAATGCCAAAGTGAAGCCAAATGCTGCAACACTTTCTAAACAATTTGAAAGAATACTGCCGGTCACATATCAACATTTAACCAGGGTCATTTTTCTAAGTTAATATATTCAACTGTATTATAGTAGTAGCAATCTTTACAAATTTTGAATCCTACAACTGATACTAGGCAAACTTGATGATTATTCTCTACGAAAGCAAAAACAGACATTAAAATTTAAAAACTAAGGAACCAAATAAAAAAGGTCTGATTGTGTGGACCGCCGAAGCTTTTTTTGGTGATTTTCGTAGATTTATTTCTGGAAAATAAATAAGTCAACTATAAAACCAATTAATTTTTCCTTCGTTAATTCTAGTTTTGTCTGGTGAGTGTTTTCATTTTATAATTGTTAATAAATTTCTAACAACTTGAAAATAATTTGATGTACACAAATCTGGTGGGCAAAAATACTCGTAAAAATAAGGGATTTTTTTTTAATGAACTTTTCTTTGATATCTGAAACTACTGGATCTTTATTACCTCTATTACGAGGTTCTGATTCTCAAATTTACCGGAAAAAAAAGAAGATCATTTGTTTTAATCCTAATGTTGATTTTCATGTAGGGAAGTCGACATAGATTTTCGTCAAGTAAGTCTCCAGGCGTGAGAATGCGACGTCCCTGGCAGGCGCCTGGAATGCCAGGTGATCATAATTTTACTGTTGTAGGAGGGAAAATATTGTTGGAGTTAGAAATATATTTTTGTTTCTCATGTTTTGGTTTTACTGAATGATTTCAGAATTATTTACTGAATGAACTCATGAATGAGTTCTACTTTTGTAGAACTAAGAATTATTATTTATTTTATGGCGCCAAACTGTTTAATAAGTGTCCCGAGATAAATAAACTAGTAAGCAGATGTACAAAAAGTAACAAATCTGTGAAACAAAAGCAATTATTAACTAAGACCAGCTGTCAAAATAAAACAATTTCATTACAGAGGAACTCAGGCGGTTGTTGGCTCAATCATACATCGTTTCCTACTCGATGCAATGTCCCTGCAGATCATTGTCAACAGCCCCTTGACAATACTGGGTCGCGACCCGGAAAACTTGTCATTAGTTATCGATTGTTTACTTATTTTGAAACTGTTTCATACACATGCAGTTTTTCTATTGAGGTGAGCATTTTATTTTAATTAAATCTTGACTGTGTACTAAATAGGCCTAAAAGGGTGCCCATTTCTATGGATCCTCCATGAAATTTTACTTCTACTGAAATTGATGAGGCTTACCTGTTTTCTTCTGGGTGTTGGAGAGGTACAGTGCCTGTCAGATAGCTCATTAAAAGATATGTTCGGGAGGTGAGGTATCTGTGGCAGCCTCATGGGGTGGTGTGGAGGCGGCATTCCGCTGCCGTTGAACTGATGGTGGGGTGGCGAGGTCGGAGGTGCCGCTGGCGGACTGTAGCCTCGTTCGCGAACTGCGCCAGCCTCCTTCTCTCCAGATCCCATGACCGGGATACGTTCTGTGTGCGCCAGTCCTCTCACCTGTATCAACAGACCAATCAGTTTTTCTTGCGAGCATAATGAAGGAAGGAAATGGGCAAGGACACGTCCCGCGTCGGTGTTTAATAAAAACCAGATCTAATTAAATTCATAGAATTAACTAACCTGAAGCGATTCGGCGGCTTTGATTAACGAGCTCAGCTGTTCCTGGCCGACGCTGATCTCCCCCCGGTACATGAAGTCCACAATAGCCTGCACCTCCCATCCTCGCAGATCTTTTAGCACAATCACCGGATGTTTGCATGGAGTCTCGGAAAATATTCTTTGGAAGTACGGACTGAAACAAACGGATAATAAGGATTAGCGGCAAATCTAATCAGGTTACTCGTTTCAACTGGATATTTATCAGAGAATACCAAGTTTAATGGAAATTTTTAAAACCATTTTTTGAGTAGTTAGGTACACTTGTGGTAACTTATTTCGACAGGCAGAAATACAGAGCTAGGTGGTTATTTTTAATACGAACAAAACACAAATCTTTTTATCATCGATTTTTTTCAGTCGTAGCTCGCATTGTTATGTTGGTGGCCCTGACCGGTATGGGACCTTCACTCATCATCAGGGGCAGTTTAGTGAGGAGATTTCCACTTTAATTTTGAGGTAAATATTCTAATTAAATAGCATTACAATCACTATTTATTTGGAGTGATTACAACTCTATAGGCTTTTATGGGCATAGTTGTTGTATTTGTACGGCCACATAAAAAGTGTACGAGATGACTGGCTAATGTGTTGGTCTGCTTGCAGAAGGGAACACCAGTGATAATAGTTGAAGCCTTCAGCTCTCCCTGCGGGCCCTACCGAGAACTGTAAAGGTAATGAATGGTATGTTGGTGTACAACAGTAGGTCAGAACTCGAATCAATTAGCAGTTACAAGCAATCATACGAAGGAGATTTACCTGCAGGCTGAGAGAACCACTTTGTGCGCCTTGAAGCTGGTCTCTTCACAGACCAGCGTTACGTCGACCAGCGTCTCATTTTGCAGCAGAGTGTCGAATGCCGTCAGCAGATGGCTTTGATGGTTGTTCCAACGGAGACTGTAGTGGGGTGAACTCATTTCACTTCCCTGAAACATTCAATAAATTCGTTTATTTACAGGAATACCTTTTCCCGTTTATCACTAATCTATTTATCTTATCATCTCTAACTTCCTACTTCCGGGGGAAAATTCTATTTACGGAACCAAAGAGATTTACCTAATTACTTCAATACACAGCCCTACATCAGCTTCCAGAAAGACCAAAGCGCGTACTTTATACATTAATTTTTCGGAAATGATGCAAAAAAAGTGCTTTCCTTCTCTAATTTCTGTCCTTGATTGATTTCCTGGCTGGATGCTATGTCATCATTATATTTTTTCAACTCATTAGTGATACTCTAAGTGCTTAAGATCTAAAACCATCCGGAATCAAAACTTGAATTAAAATTAGATTGAACATGAAAATATACTTCTAGTATTACTTGTTCGTTGAATATAGGAATCTCTTCTAAGGAAATTAATTATTTGGGGTGCATTTAAGTTTTTAGGTATTCTTTCAGTACTATGTACGATTCCCTAGCATTTTACATTGCAGGCGGCGGTGGTGGTTGGTAGTTTAAGGCAACAGTTACTGGGATCCCAGTTTCAAGACATTAAAATGGGCCAACTTATGTGGCGGACTTATCGACCACAAATGCAACATTGATGAAAATTAAATGTATAATTAAAAATTCCAAATTTTAAAAAACCAATGAATCTTTTCTTATGTAAAACCACTTATGTGAAATTTAGGCATATCAATTGTGTTGCCAAAATTCCAGCAGAAGCCGTTCTTTTCGCAGTCCTCTGATTAACCAACATCCTTCTGCCAGAGAAAAGAAGTAGCCCCCGATCTAGGACTCATGCTCATTGTAATCTGTTCTCTTTCTAGATGGATCGCTCCAGACAGCAACTCTCCCTCCAACTATCGAAGTACTTGCATCATGTGTGTCGTAAAATGCCTACCAGCGATCCTTCTCCTCACCCAGTTCAGCATCCCAACAGCTCTCTTACTGCTTCAATATCCAGTCCAATATCAACTGACTAATTGAGGTTCTAACACTAATTTGTAAAACTCCTTTTTGGAAATATAGGGAAACTTGTATTACTTGGAGATATATGAAGATCTGTGAGTAAACAATACTCGCTGGAGGAGGGGTAAGAGAAATGAGAAGAGAAAGAAGAAAGTGGCTCGGTGACGTAGCAGAAGTGCGATCTGGAGAGGGGGTGGACTCTTTGTCTCGAAGGGTTATTCAGAGGACAAGTGGGTACAGTCCTGCCCACAAGTCCGCGCACTCTTTTTAATTCACCCTCCTCATTTTTGACTGCAACTATACACTCTATTCACGCAAAGATTTTTGTTTCACCAGTTTTGAAAGCTAGACGACCTCATTAAATTTAACTTTCTTCATTCAAGCAGATTCATCATCAAATTACTTTTCTAGCTATAGAGGTTATTCCACGTCTCAAAAGTATCATATGGAAACGTTTGTACTGCCGACCAGGAATTGCGTAAAACCAGTTTTGTAAGTACTTCCGGTCGACTATATAATTCCTGGTATTGAGTTTCCGACAAAAACAAGTTTTAAGGATCTCTATTCTTAAATTCAAACACGCAGTAGAGAAATTTCGAACTAAATAAACCAGGCGAGCGTGACACAAGATTTGAAAACTGTGTAACCTATAGAGGTTACACAGAAGATAGCTTCTGATCTATTTCAACTTTCAGCTGGAGATGGAAGCACTTTACCACGAAATTCCATAACTTTTCTAGAAGTTCTGGTGGAGGATGTTACTTCCAGCCGCTGACTAGATATTTTTACCGAAAGTAACACTCTCTATCTAAAAAAAAAAGGGTTTTTGGGAAATAATACCTAAGTTACTGTAAATACTATGAATCAGTGCTTCTTAATCAATACTATGGGTCGCGACCCTACGGGGGGTCACGGAAGTATAATGTGATCTGATAAATTAATTCACTTAGTAAAATTTTAGGAACAAGTAAATAGAAGAATCAAGTCAGATATTTTTGAGAAGATAAATAAACTAAAACTTCTCTCTTCAGGGAGAAAGTACTAACATTCTCCGTCTGATAAATAAAGTAAAAGCATGCATAAAAAAATTAATCATTTGGAAAACTAAAATAGAGAGCAACTCTATTGTTTAACAGCGTCAGTGACTTTATTATTGTTAATAATTTAAGTTTAAGCTGTCTTCTGGAAGTACAACAGATTGTACTTGGACATTTGGACAACTTAGAAAATCAATTTCAAAAAATATTTTCATTCAGATATTGAATCTAATCAGTTTGATTGGGTGTTTAAGTCAACTTAATTAAAAAACAAGTGCAACATTTATCACTGAAGGCACAGGAAGAATTTGCACAACTTTCTGCTGAAGTCTTAAACTTGAATTTCCCAAGAAAGTTTAGCTACTTTTTGGATTGAAGTTTAAAAAGAATATCCAACTGACGAAGCATTGAAAGTTCTTTTGCCATTTGCCGCCACATACTTATGTGAATCATCATAAAACGTCAATAAAAACAAAGTACCGTTCCAATATAGAAAATATTGAAAATGCTATGAGACCTTCAATAACAAATATTTATCCCAGATTTAATTTATCGTGTGTAAGGTAAACAAGAACATCCTTCTCATTAAAAATAATTAAAAGATTTTAATACGAATCATTTTTTATGGTTCTTCTAGTTTTACAATAAAAGTTTATTTGTGATAATTCGAAATAAAATTTATAATTATGTTTTTTACTTTTAAAAAGTGTTGAGATATTGATTTGGTGTTTTAATTGCTTTTATAACGATCATTATTTTCTAAATATATTAGCCTAAAATTAATATTTTTTTTTACAAAACTTAATTTTTTCCTTTTTTAAAAAATCGAGAATAAACTTAGCGGTGTTACAGCCCACAGTCTAGAAAGGAAAGACATTCATTCTGAGAGTCGTACGGTCTTCAATATAATTAATAAGAAGTTGCTGAATTTCGAGAGAATGTTGAGCACGGTTGGAGCACTTACTGAATGAGTTTTGAGCCTGATCGGACCACTAATTCTATTTTGAGCCGGGTCAGACTAATTATTGAATCTTTTTGAAAATGGCTCCGATAGTTTTCTCCAAACGCTTTTCTAGAAAAATTCGTAATTTCCGGAAATCATGGGTATAAGATCACCTCCAATGTGTTATTTACGTATTACCTAATTGTTTAAAAAATGATTATTCAGTGAGATTGAAATAGAATTTGAAATTTTGCGTTTGAGAAGATGAATCTGAGGTCATTTGCGCACGGAGCCATTTTCAGTGTACTGCCGATCTCCGGACATTGTTCTCTCGTTACAGTGAACTGTAAGAAGCTCCTAAGAATGAGGAAATCTAGAGCCCAGGATCTCTGCGTAGGAGTCCAGTACGGTAACCACTAAGCTAACTTGTTCGCCGTAATTGTTCATTTCAGTTTATTTAATTTTATGTAAATTACGTAAGTAATAAGCCAAAGTTGCGACCGGAACTATTTATATTTGGTCACGTTCGCAGCACTTCTCTTCCTTCTGTAAAAGTGGGTAACGATCTTAGAGCGCCAAAATGCCTGAAATAAATTACAATTTTCAAGAAAAAAATACTGAAAGGAAGGGAGAGTAGTCTGGGCTGACAGATGAAGATATATTCCCGAACAGAGTGGGGCCGCTTGAATCTTTATGCCTGGAAAGAATGGGCGTCCCTCAGTTGCTCATTATTTCCCACAGTTTTGTATTCCACTGATGGCGGGGTGGGTTATTGTGCATGAAAAGCTCAGACTTGATTGGATTTCTCAAGTGTGAAAAGCGTGTATCGGTTAGTGGTATTCGTTAGAAGAAGAAGCAGAAAGAGTAGGATCGCTGGAGGTGGGCGAACTAAGAAGTACCATACAGTCTTTACACACTAACACACAGTCTGGCCGGTGTATAGCGAATGCGGCCGTAATCACTGGGATTGTAGAAACAAAAACCTCAGCCTGTTCAAACTCCAAAGTATAGCACACCTTTTAAGGGAGTTGTCGAGTTTAAAAACTTTTTTCTTCAAGGTGGGAAGAAGTGGTTAGGAGAGCAGTCTTGTACTCACCATTAAGGCCGACCGCAGAGGGCGCTTACAGTAATGTGAGCAGCGCAGCCGGTATTCGGCATGCGCCACAACAGCCTTAGTAATCTTATACTAGGCTCTTCACAACTTTTCGAACTGTTTATTTAATGGCTACAACTTGTGAAGTCGAGACGCTGCATGTGAAACACTTATTTCACTCCCCTCTCCCCCTTCCCTATTAATGATACTCAGGTTGCTGCAGATAGAAAAATATTCACTGACAAACCTGCTCTGCCTTGAACAGGCAATGGTTCCGTAGCACTGCTGTTGGGAGTGGATACTAAAATGGTGACAATGAAGAATATTTGAAGGTTCTTGGAGGGCTTAATACGTTTTACCGCATTAATACGATTTTGGAAGGGTTGGCCCGAGATGTCATTTTGATTTGGGCGAAGCATGGAACCTTGGGTAATCCTGGAAGTATTCCCCAGGATGAGAAAATATGCAGATGGTGTGATTAGGCGCCATGACTTTATTTGGAATAGTTAACTCCGAAAAAGTCACAAAATAAGATTTCAGTTAGAAAACAATTGCATTAAAACTGTTTTTTTGTTAGCTTTGAAACAGGGTTTCGAGTAGAAAATGTTTTATTAATAAACCAATTCTTAGAAGCCATAAACTCTAAAGAAAACCTAAATGTAATCATGAATTCTTTGATCAATAAAGTTATTACAAACAAAAACAAGAACCATTCCACTTCAGACGTAAAGCGACTGAACTCCATCGGTCACCTACTTATCTAGGGTGTGTAATTGAACCAATACGACTAAAGTAGAAGATGGCTTCCTTATCAAACTACTACGATTTTCAGTGCAGATAAGTTGTGGCGGAGGTGGTGTCTATTCATTATAAGAACTGTGAGCAGTGGAGTTACTCTTAGGTCGATACTCCCCTCCCGCTACTTTGACCGACCGCTGGTCTCCTCAAGGTGTCCTGGCCCAGCAAGGTGAGGACTACCCTGCTCCTCTAGTCCACAATAGTACCTCATTGCCAGTCAAACTGCCATTTTACACTCTCTGCCTGTTTGTACAAATTTAGGCATTATTTAATTAGTAGCAACATGTTGACTCCCTCTCAATCTGTATTATGGAGAATGGAGTTACGAAAGTGGATGCGTCTTCATTGTTTACAAAAATATAAATAAATTATATAATAATAATAATAAATAAATAAAACATTAAATGGTAGCATTAAAATTTATGAAATTCATAAAAACATAAATAGAAATGAAACTTACCAACCTAAAACTAATAGTACTAAATAGCCTTTTATAGAATAACTGTTGATAAGATAAAATATTGATAAAGTTAGAAATATGATTAGTTTGCCTTGCTTAAGAGTCAGGTAAGATAAACTGGAGCCTTCAGATCTCAGATAGAAATGAAACGCAAAGCAAAATCATTCCTCTCACCTAAGTAAGAAGAACTTACACAATGCGATACAGAGAAACTGGAGTATTCTTAATTTGCCATGAGAACGGACTTAACTTGCACAAATAAACATTTATTGATGCTGTTATGATATTCTTAGTTGTTTTATTACTTCAATATTTGATTAAATAATTTTCTATATTTTCTGAAATGACAAAATTATACTGAAATGAACTAAAAATGTCATTCAGAGCGTTAAGAAAATTTGCTGAGATATCAATTTAGCTGTGCTTACTCCTTTTGGAATGTTTTAGCCTGATTCGCCACAGTCCGCAAAAAAATATATATCTCGTCAATTCATTGCACATACGGTTAACATTCAAACTAAGCCCATCAGTACGTCTTACATTCATAATCCCACAACTCTAGTGTTCAAGCCTAAAATAAAAGATGGTGGGATGTATATGGGTATACCCAAAAGCTTCTTGTTAAATAACGTAAAAACAGTACCAACTCATTGTAATATGTCCTCAAACTTGGGCGCCGTAACTAATTACAAATCTATCGATGTATTCGATGTATTCGTAGATATCCATCATCAGATATTGATTCTGTCACTCTGACAGAAAAATAAAATAGAATTTCTGTCTGAAAGAAAAAGAAGACCACTAGTACATATATGTTGATTTGCCAGGGAAGGTAATAATGATGCCGGCGTGGCCTGTTTAATGTGGGCGTGGCTAGCTTACATAGCTTGGCTTCCTATTGGCTCCTTCTACCGCCTACTTTCTACGCCTTCGAACTACCATTCTGATTGGAAAAAAGTTTACTGCCTATTATTTCTCATTAAAATACAACTTAATTTTTTTAAACGATTATTCTCCTTTAGGTACTTGATTAATTGTCACAATAAGCAATAAAAAAATAAATAAAATCAAATACTAAATAAATAAACCAAAAATAGAAATGTTTTATCAAATAATATCGGTTTTAGATATACTAATGAAGGCGGAAATGAAATATTGATTGCTTTATTGAAAAACAAAAACTGCAAATCTGTTTCTTAAAAATCCGCCATTGTATAAGATTTCTTTCAAATAGCTATTATTACATTATGGCTGAATGTTGATTTGGTAAGAAATGTTGAAGGATTATACAAACTGAGATGAAAGTGGAGCCATCCGCTAGACTTGTCTTGACGCAGTCATGTGCCGTTTGCCAGATCATGCGGAATAAGCGGAAATAAAAGCCACTTAGTTTCCTTCCTTCATTATCCTGCTCATGGCCGAGGTAATTACTGTAAACTAACGAACGAACTGGCTGCTTTCTCCATTCCTGGAACGGAGGAGATTGGTTTCATCTTGCCATGTAGAAACAATAGCGAGCGTTTCAAGCGACCAACCGGAAAACACCTGCACTGCACACTTCATTGGCGACTGTGATCATAATAACTGCATTTAATGCATCCCTGCTCTAGCCGGGATGAAGGAGAGCCACAGACCTTTGCAAATATTCTAGCATCAGAGAAGCACTTCTGACTTGTAACAGGAATATTCTGGAGGGAAAAGCATTAGATAAAGTCAAATATTCAAAAACAGCGCCGAATTTCTGTAAAAGTTGAACCAAACAAATGATGGGTTCTCATGTTAGAAAGATTTATGATTGGATCAGTTTGCGTCTTCACCTTCTCCGGCCATCAGACAAACCAAATTCGCAGATTCTTGGACAAACACCAAATATTTTCATAAAAACGAAAGCCATAGAAATGCCCAGAAATGGTACTTTAGAGTGAGGCTAAACTACTCCCACAGAAATAAAATTTCAGTTATGGCGCACATCCGGTCGATTGTAGTTCCCAAGTTTTTTTTAAAGATTGCATCTCGTAGTGAATAAAGAAGAAAGATGGCGACATCAATATAAACAAAATTATAATAAAAATTTCTATTTGAAAAATCTAGATCACATCTGCATAATCTTCTTAATGACAATTATGTAGATGTATTCTCTCAGAAAGAAGCATTTTACAGAACCGGTAATCGCTCTATTGGGATTGCAAGTTCTCGAAGCTAGTGCTCGGTCTACCAAAAAAGAGAGAACAATTTCACGCAAAACCATGCGTTTAATATTGATAATAAAAATCCTTTATTCACGCTGTGAATTGCGCCATTATTAGGGCTAACTTTATTCCCTTGTTATTCTAAATCGCAACTTTTACCCCAAAAAAAAAATTATGGCCAATAATTTTAGATCGATGATCAGCTTTCGGTTACGGTAATTAATTAATTATCATAGGAGTTGGCCTTGAGGCTTCGTAGACTAAAGACGTACAAAATAGTGCTCTTCATTTTTTCCAGTTTTTGAAAGTTATATATTCAGTTTATGTTCGTGAATTTTATATCACTTGTTTTAATTCATGTACATAAGTAACATACAACTATTTTGTTAGGTAAAGAAAGTAATTTCAAGTTATTTTTATTTTTACTTTAATTAATTTTGTATAATTATAACAAAAGTATTATTTTATGTAATTTTTCCATATGTAGCCAACTCCCTCTGTATGCCTAACGGCATAAACAGAGTAAATAAATAAATAAATAAAATTAATTATCATACTGCCGTCATATCGTCAAGAGATTTGACTTTAATCAAAAGTATTTTTTTTTTTTAAGGTATTGGAAATGATATTCCTATATAAACTTTCTGTTTCCGGACCGCGGCGATCTTATTAGACCCCCTAATCTCCTAATTAAACGACGTTCTGGATACGCCGCTGCTAGTGAAGCCAGTTGGCGTGCCTACTGTACACATAGTTTCTTTTCTTTATTTTGAAGCACGTTAAAACAGTTCAAAGCCCGGAGACATATTCAGTGCCCTGTCGGCTTCAGGAAGGTGTTTCTACGTTATTGGTAGTATGTTGTACGATAAGAGGCTTGTAGGCAGAGAGAGTGGCACAAACAGATTGATTGGAGGCCAAAATGGAAACTAAGAATGTTTAAAAAGCTTTACAATTTTGTACTTTGTGAAACCGGAGCTTCTGTGAAAATCGATAAGTTGAAATCGTCAGAGAATCTACGTAAGTATGCTAAAAGAAGTGATAGGCATATAGATGTAGAGGATTTGGTGCGGCTGGAGGCAAAAAGCGGTAGGAAACCGTAATCAAATAAAGGGATTTAGGCGAAAAAGAAGCTTAGGGATCAAACGAGAGCACATAGATGAAGTCACTAAATCAGACTCGGTGCTTACTGCAGCCAGAGGGGAAGGGGCGATCACCTGTCACAGAGGAAGTACCTGCACACCAACGAGGAGCTCTGACTGCGAGAATTAAGTCTCGAGCGACATTCTAAACACCCATACAAACACACCCGGCAGGGTCCCTTGTTCTTATTTAAAAACGACTGACGGATTTTTCCAGACAATCCCTTGAATGTAAATTGACTTCGTTAAGAGGTGCGACTGGCGAGGCTTGTGGCATTGATTTTCTGTTAACGTCTTATCCATTCCTTATTCTCGCTTACATCCGGCCTACTCAACTAATCCCAAAGAGGAAAGAAAACAGTTTCATCACTACTGAAACAAAACGGTACCACCACTTTCTATTACTATATTTCTTAAGATTTTCGTCTATTTACTTCAGATTTCTAATAATGTCAGTTTGCCAGACTGTAATAAAAGTTAATTGACTCTTCTCTAAAGATTCACAGCAATTACGGACTTCTGAGAGAAGCATGACCCCCCCCCCCTCTTTGAATTCAATTTTCATAACGAGAGTAAATAAATAAATGAAAGGGCCTCAAGTTGAGCGACATACAGAAGAGCTGCAGAGGAATTCGAAGAAAATGGAAAACTTTCGGGAAATTCGCAATCCGGTAAGACTACATTCTTCGTAGTCAGAATTTCAGCTACTCATCAATGTTCCTTACTATTGTAGAAGTAATAGAAACATTCACTTCAAAAAATGGCACCTTCCCTGAAAAGTCTTAAAATAATGATGGCAGGAAAATTGCTTCAAATGAAATTGATCTACAGAAAACAAATCAGGGGATAAAGTTCTTGCAGGAAATCGTCAAAAAGCTGTTTTTAAGAAAATTGCAAAAAGAAAAGAAAAGCAGTTGAGTATAAAGAGATTAGATCCAGTGATTAGGTTTTGACGAAAATCTTGTTAAAGGTTGGTCGAAATGTCCAATGTCAGCTTCTTCGAGATAGCACCACACTCTCTCAGCAATGCAAAGAGATTCGTGGGCACGGAGTGAGTGTACCGAAATCTGGCCAGACTCATGTACAGATGCAAATCTTTTGGGGAAAAATCCGTCTGCATAACTTCCACCTGTCAACGCCCATAACTCGGTGCTGCATATGACCTGAACCACAGTCTGAAACAGTCACTCATTCCGGCACTTCTTTGCTCTCGAAGTAACAAAGAATTACACCTGGGTACAACGAGCTTTAAGAACTTTAAAGAAAACAAATGTTTGGCGCCGTTTCAAAATTATCTTAAAAAGTTATCGGTAAGCTAATTGGTGTAACAGTTCGTTGCCAGCTCGAACCTTCCCACACTTTTCCTTCCTCAGTTATAGTTGCTGCCGGAACTATTTGTAAAAACTATTTTTTTCTTTTACGAATGTCACGAAAGCTCTTTACCGGTATTTCCGGGGGGAAAATCGAAACTCAGTGCTGCCACAATCCACTCCATTTTACCAAAAATAATGTGTGTATGCATTATGATTGGTGGGTTTTGGTTGGTATCTACAATCAACGACCAAATTGGTCGGGTTCTCATAACCACTACTGCTGCTTGCTCCAAATAAATATTGGCCAGAAGATCTCTACTGTAACACCACTGCCTACATTAGCTGAATATTCTTTGACGTCCAAGTAGGTGGTGGGAAGACGCACTCAGTACTAAGGGAAAGTTGACTCCATACAAGCGGAGTACAGGAGGACCATTAAAGGAGGAAATTGTGAAAGAGGTAGCGGCTCCCGGGCTCAGCGTGTGAAAGGTTGCGACAGGAAGAGGCTGCTGAGAGAATTCGATTAGCGCCGGACACGGTCCCCTCCATTTACACGCTTATTAACTCACACACTAATATTCATTAAACTGCGCTGCCGCGGACACAAGATGGCGTTATTCTTCTTTCCGACTAAATATTAGCATCCACCTAGCTCCACTCAGCATGATGCCCAGCTGTACAATAGCGCACCAACTTCCGCTCTGACTCTCTAACATACGAGCAACAGAAATTTTCAGCCCCCTCCATTGTTACCTTCATCATATTCCGGAAGGTTCTCCTACTGTTCACTGTTTTCTGTCTTTAATCAAGTTGCTAATTTTTGTAATGACAACTCCAACCAAACATTTTTGAGGTCTCAAAATTAAAAATTTAACAATTCTGCGATAAATCCACGCGCGGTTTCCTCTTAATGTAGTTAAATTTCCTTTAATATTTCTATTCTTAGAAAAGGAAACGCCGTAAGGTAAAACTTTGGCAACTATCAAGTTTAAATTTCTGAACGTTTTCGTTTTAGTTTTACGCATTTAGCATAGAATTACACAGGCGAACACATGGTAGATCTCAAAGGGCATTTTGGGTAAAAATTCAATAGAAACAAATCGGCCTAATTACAATACTCGGCCCTAAAAAAAGCAAAATTCCAATGTGAACTCTCAAAAGAATTTATTTTTCAATTCAATTTTCATGAAAAGTTCAAACAATTTTCTACAAAAAAAATGACGCTGATGAAGGAACGATGACCTCACAGCTTCCTGGAGCTCTACTAAAATAATTGCGGAGAAAAAACTTGAAACAAATGTGATAGCTAGTTCCGGTCGGTCGAGGAGTTCGACCAAAATCTAATTACGTGTGTCATCAAATAAAGTTTTGGTCACGTAATATTGACTTCTTTAAAACTTTAATTTGAGTGTAACAAAACGATTTGAAAACTGAACAAGAGTAATGCGAAGTGGGGAAGCTTCAAGCTGAGTTTGAATAAAATGTGTAAATTAGAAGGTGAGTCTTTCAACTAGATCTTTTAATTTTCAAGACAATCCACACTCCTCCACGCTAAAATTTGCTAAAATATGTTTATTCGAACTCGGGGAACACAACAAAATATTACGTAAATTCAATTTCGTAAATTTACTGCGATCGCAGTAGTATACTCGTAATTGGAAGTAAGAATAGGAAATTTAGATAATTTCTTGATCAAACGATCAATCAAAGTAAAGAATGAATCACATACGCTACCCACGTCCGACATTAATGGTGGTCAAAGAGATTATTGGCTGAGCGGGAACAGCACGCGCTGGCATCAAGCAAGACCATCAGCAGGCTGTAATTTAGTTTGAGATCAGTGATTACATATCAGTGAATAAAACTAATATAAACTACATTGGCTCAATTCAGTTCGGCACTTCATAATGTTAACCGTAATTTATAGTACTGATAGTCGTCACTGCTTTAGAATGCGAAGAATCGGTTCCAGCGCAGCAATGTACCGTCAACTAAAACGGAAATAACTCCTGAGTTTCAAGGCAATTCTGGAGAGAGGGAAGCTTTCTGTACAGTTCATGTCCATTTAATAATATAATATAATAAAATGAATAACGATAGGAAGAATAATGTTTCCGAAATTGAAAATTTAAATGTAAATTTTAGACAAAACCTTGAAAATGACAGAGGAAATCATGCGATTATTTGCACCATATTTTTGCTAATAGAGGTTTGTTTGTTTAACTGTCTGGAAATATAGTCCATTTCCGCTCTTTAATAAATTTAACGTCCGGTAGAGAGAAGTGGTTAGGTCCTCTACTGGAGATTTGGGTGTTTCTGGAGGGATTTTGAAATTAAGCTCTGCTCAGAAAAACCGGCACGCTTTCTACAAAACTGATCTTATAGCAATTTGAATGAAGTGTAGCAACTAAGCATCTAAAATGTTGAATATAATTACACTTTTGGAACCAATAAAAAGTGAGAGAAAGTAATACAAGGAGGGGGGGTTTGCCTGTTGAAACCTGTATAACTGATTAAGGAAGGTATTTCCTCTTTTTTACGAAAGATATTTTTGGAAGCCTCAGTTTTGGAGTCTTCACCTCTGAATGTTACTCCCACTCTTTAGCCAGTAATCAGGTTTTATTGTTTAAGTTACAGAATGAGCAAAATATTATTAATAATAAAAATAGAGATGTAAACTGTTGGTGTAATAATTCCAGTAGAGAAACCTGTGGATGGAGAAGAGGAGCGATCAGCCGTGAAGGTTGGAAGAGAAACTGCGCTCTATTGGCCGCAATCAAACTCCGGCTGTACATAAATACAGAAACATATCTCTGGCCCAGTCGGCAAACGATGGAGGAAGTGGTCAATTATTTAGAAAGAGGTATGTTTTTGGGCGAACAATATAAGTTAGTGGTTATAAGAGAATTTTCGTTCACTCAACTTGGTGATTTTTTGTGGAAAAAACGGACATAGAGAGTAAAATACGTAGTGTCGGAGTGTGAACGGTAGAGGTTTGTAGGGGGACACGCTCGCTTTGAGCAGTTCCGCGATTCGTTCTCCTCGGTGTGTGTGCCAAAGCAGACCTCGTCCTCTAGCTATACACCTACATCTCTTCAGCATCCATGTCGTCAACTATTTCCTACTCGCCGGCTCCACTTACTGCCCAATCTCCCTCATTCATGCAGCATCGCTGATATCACAATATCTGACTTTGCAGCGGCTTCTCCACTGACTTCTACTGCACCACAATCAACAACCTTCACAAATCTGAAATGAAGATCTCTGCAAACCTAATCCATTTTCTCTGACGCCATCAATCACATAAACACAAATGATAATCCAAGTTTTAAGTTTTCTCTTGTGAATAAAAAATATTTGTTTTGAATATTTGCTTTCTCTTGCGACGCGATTCTGCAGATGATTCATTTTCAAAATTAAATTTACTCATTTTTTAAATACTCGAGTGAGAAACAGGGGCGAGTGCAGGAGGGTTCTCACGCCGGCAAGACTGATCTGAGGTCTTCTCTCCTCAAAATGATTCCCTGAGATAACATAAAGCCGCGCCTCACATTCACATTAAATTCACCTAACCAAGTCTTTCTCTCATTTCCGGTCCAAAAGTTCTAATTTATCAATTTTCTTCAAACTCTGTTAGCGTGAGTTATATTGTGACACACATCGTATTAGAAAGTATCTTTCTCCTTGGCTTTTCTTAGAAGTTCCCTTCAAATTTTCGGGAAAAATGTTTCAAGTAAATATTGTTGATATATATGTTTGTAATCACTTCACGAAATTGAAGTAAATTCGTAGGAAGCGTTTGCAACAAAATGCGAAGAAATCCAGTCACTTCCGGCCAGCCGATTTTATTCGGCATCCACAAATACTTTTTATTATTCAGGCGGCAAGACGGTTACTAAACATGAACAGCAGTTAGAGAAAAGCCCGGCTCTCCTAGAATCGAATTTCTCTGTAAAAATGTTCAAAACAAAAGTTAAGGTCTACAAATGTAAGATAGCCAACTCTAGAACACCGCGTTTAATGAAGAATTAAGACCATTTGTCTGAGATTGCCGCGCATGCGCACCCCTAAAGAAAATACCAAAATAGCGTTACGTCCTATTTTGTCCAAAAGCTGATTATGTCGTCCCCCCTCTCATGGCACCTAACTGAAATATCAATTTTTAATTTTCTATGTTTGTTTTTGTTTTTGAGTTAAAGTGGATAAACACGCCCATATGGACCAATTAGTATTGAACCTTTTTTCAAAAAGAATTCCCAATAAAATCACTCAGGAAACCTCAAAAAAGGTTAGCATAACTGAAAATGTTCAAATTTGGTATTTCGATTAAGTGGGACATTATGGTTTTGGTCTAAATCGGTCAACGGTTCCACGTACCAATGCAGTATTAGATTTTTTCAAATTGTGGTACGATCGCCAAAGGAACTAACGAACGGAAATGAAGAATTTAAGGGAAAGACACAGAAGTTGAAGGTTACGAATGCTAAATAAATGGCCATTAGTCTAAGATATAGTTTCTCTGATTCTGGTGGGGCCGTACCTCGTACGAAACGTGCGTTTTATGTGAAGTAAGTCTCAATGGTAGGATTCGAAAAAAAGACCTCAAGCAACTTTGCAACTTAGTTTAGGAAGTGGTGAGGAGTTTACGCAGGGCAAGAATAAGCGAAGGTTGACCACCGGCAGGCGGGAGTTTAATAAGAACAAGCGATTCAGACCATCACTGAGTCCTTCGATCTCATTGTTTGTTATAAAGAAAATAGGGGCCATATTTCCTGTTTGAATTCTTAGCGCCTCAAGTGAAACGATATGAGCTTTACGTCACTATAAAAAAAAAAACTTCCGCTCTTTATTTGCCCATCTTGACGAGCATACATTAAAACAAAACTCCATTTTAATTATTTGCCGGCGGTAAAAACAAATGACCTTTCTTATAAAAGTTTAGTAACAAACTTGGTTTCAAGCTGTGACCGCTTTTATTTAAGAAGATTGTAAAAATGAACATTAAAGAAAAGAGAATGGAAAGAAGAAGCTTGAGAAGTGAATTTGAAACGTCATAAACTGGGTATAAAGAACCGACTTCTGTTTAATGTTCTCAATTATTTCTTCCCGAAAACTAGATAAAATATTATCATAAAGCCAGAAATACAAGGAAGGATATTTGCCCATTTAAAATTTAAAAACTAATTTTTAGCGTTTAGTAACTACGTAGTTGTGGCTTCCTGTCACACGGAGAACACGTTCGCGCGAACGGATGGCGGTAGAGGCGAAGATCTCTATAGATTGCTATAGTTATTGAAAATAATAATGAAGTAAAGTAGAAATATTGATGATTTGACAACAGTTCGAAAGTTTTCTACAAACAGGGGATTTTTACAGAACTTATTTAGGTAGTTAATCAAGAATCGGTCGGGCCTTTTAAATCACTTGTAAACCGCTAGTTTCAGTACCTACCACCGAGAGTGCGCCATCATCGAACTTCCAAGTTACAAATATCGCTACGAAAAAATTAGTTCGAAACTCAACTCGCGATTTGACGAGATCCCAGTTCTTCCTTTAACTTGGAGTAAACAATGTAAAATTGGAATTGTAATAGTTCAATTCAATTTTATTTATTTGTAATTGGGATAAAAAGGAGCATGACAGTATTTAGGTATAAATTAATCACATACACTGACAAACAAATAAATTTTGATAGAGAAATATTAATTAAATAGATGAACTACTTAAATAGAAACATCTAATAAGATACTACAAACAGAATAAGTCTAACTAATAGGCAAACAAATATCCAAAATTATTTTTAGAACTATTCATACTTATTTTTGAGAGAAAATCATCTTAATTTCAAAATACATTTTACATATTTATAAAGCACATGGGTCCAGTTGACAGTGTCTAGGTTCAACGATTTTTCTATAAGCTCCCCTACTTTAGCAGAAAAGTAAAACTCTCTAAGGGGTTTGTAAAATGGGCATTCAACAAGAATATGTACCAGGTTCTCTTTCTTTTGTAACTGACATAACCCACAATCCAACTGGGGATCTATTTTGTGTATTAATCGATCATGGGCTAACTTTATTGAGTACTTTCCGTAAGTCCTAAGTTAGAAAAGTAATTAGTTATAATTAAACGGCTTTTTATGAGTTAGCTATGACTGGGTTTCAATTGAGGGGTTAAAAACATTTACATAGTGGCTGTTATATCTAGATTGTTGAATTCTTCTATTATCTGAGTTAATTAAATGTTCTCGGTCTCTTACTTTTCGTCTTCAACATATACTATGTCGGATCGGTTGATTAGTTGCGAAATTGTAATAGTCACATTAAAAAAGAATGTAGGTCTCCCAACGAACCAAGTCTGCCGGCGTAAACAACTGTCGCCGCATAAAGGAAACAAATTAAAAAGAAACTAGACTTACAATTTTCCGCGATAAATCCATTACATGACCTGATAGATCCATTGCTTTAATCAGAACGAAAACTCCACACTTTTCTCCTTGATGCGCCAATTAAAACATATATAAAAAAATCACTGTAATAAGGACTCTGAAACTTAATGATTGGGAAATTAGTAGAGTGTCTCTGTTCACTAACACAGTTCAACTGGACAGATACGTTTTGCTCTAAATCTGGTCTTTGTTTTAATATTTTTAGCATTTAACGGTCACATATTCTTCACCAATATAAGATTAACTAGGCAATTACACTTCCAGCTCGCTCACTACGTCACCTTATCCCCTCCACACTATCCCTGCTACTATTTAATGCAGCAATAAATGTGTCTTATTGTAATAACATTAATAATATTCAATTCAATCTAATAATAAAATCAAATATCGAGTTGTTGTTTTTTTTAGTCCAGTGCACTTGCAAGTCAAAATGGCTTCTCTATAGATACGAGTAACAAAATATTTTTGAGCTTCATGTTGCCAAAACAACCCTCTAAAATAACTTTTGTTCTCGCTATAGTTTGTAGTTATATTAGTTTGTATTTAACAAGATCATTATTTCGACTGTATAACCTTGAGAATTAGGTGTACACGCGGCAGCTTTACGTTTACAAAATACTCTCAAAAAACCATTTTGTGAAGGGGCATCCACCTTCGTTAAGTTACTGTCAGCTCTATGGGAGGGAGGTTACTGAGAGAACATTCTATTGTAACGAATGTGTATAATATTGAATATCTTTTTTGTACAGTGCAAAATATCTAACTTTACTGAAAATAAATAGAAGCAAGACAAGGTCATGTGAGTGTAACGTCCAGTTATTTGCTTTTTGAATCTACAACCAAGCATTTATAGACAGCAGAGAATTCCACTTCTTACATATGTTTGTAAACTTTAAAAACAAAATTGAAATGACATTCTCAGAACATCAATTTCATATCTAAACAAAAATAGTGAATGGTAAAAGAAATAGAATTTTAATAATTTCATTTGGTTTCCAATAAAAGTATTTCCATTCCATTGTAATCACACACACACTAACTGTTGTTTATAATAAAGACAATGTTCTCATTGGGGAGACATTAAAAATTATTGGACAATAAAACGGAGGTAATAAAATAATAATGAATGTGTCTGTAGATCGATTGAAACTCACATGAATTCAAAGATAGGTTAGCTTCTGGAAGATTCAGTCTTGTCATCTTACCCAATTCTTTGTCAGTTTTAACTAAATTGATAAAAACTCTTGCTTTGGTAGTTGAAAATTTTGTGGAATGTTCAAGTCGCAGAGCCCCACAATAAATTATATTCAGACCTAAATAGTGGTAAGACAGTAAATTTTCCCACAATTACACACAAGAGGTGTCTCTTAAGTACTCTCTACCCCGGAAATTTTCTAAAATCAATTGGAACAAACAAGCCTTCTACGAGGACAGGACTTTAAGAAAATAGCGGAAAATTAGAAAAGCAGATTCTGAGAAAAATTCACCCTTAATTCGGCAATCACAGAATTTTAACCATTCATTTATATTAATATTAATGTTTTAGGGGCGATAGAGCGGCAACTTTAGAGAGGATTGGCACTTAAAAGAGAAGCTCGCCTGAAAAGTCACGTTTATTCAACTTTTAATGCCTGGCTCGAGGGTCACCCTTCAAAGCTGATCTAGGAGAGTTCAGCGCGAGGTTAGACATTAGACTGCCCCTCAGAGCAACGAGTCTTCTTCCGAAGGCAGCAGAGGCCGCTTGGATCTGGTGTAAATTGGCGTAGAAGTGGCGATTACTTTCGCCAATTTCGGCTTCCTCTTACTCCTATTAAGAGGAAGTACTGCAAACGTGTCAAGTTCTTATTGTGGGAATTAACTTTTCTATGAAGTAAATGTTTTCTGGTTCTCAATGAGCGAGTTTTTATTAGAATAAGGCCTAAGTGAGATTTCCTGCACAAAATGTCCTCATAAATAGTCCATTTTGATGATCTCTTCCCAAGGATGAGCCCACTTCTTTCAATATCCATCACAATGTGGATTAAATGATTCGCCTCAATTTCTAAAATGAACAATATATCAACTAAAAGTGGTAGATCTACATACCAATCATGAGTACGCCACGTTCGAAGAGAACTCATTTCACGAAAATCCATCCAGTTTGAGATTTCGACTTCACTATTGCCTTAATATTGTGTTTCTGCTTTCTGCAAGTTCTCATTTTAGAACTGCGGTTCTCAACACTAATCTTGAGTTATTCAGACAAGCCGAGACTTTTCCTATTAGATAGATCCCCACACAGAGAGATACTCAAACTGAGTGGTCCCTGTTGAAACACATTTTCTGCGAATGGAGGCGATCGCATTACTCCCATTTCCCGGCCGCAAAAGAGAGTAAAAGTGCTTAGATTTGAGTAGCTTTGTCTATAGAGCAAACATACGTTGAAATACTAGCAAACAGTAAGACACTGATCCAAAGAAATATGTTCACACGAGCGCACCAAGTGAGTTATAGAACGTAGGTGTTGTTGTAAGGTACTTATTTTGAGGCACATAGACATAACGGTGGTCCAATCTGCACAATAGCGTTAAGGGCTACAGGTACCTGCGGCACAATGCCCTGCCGCACTTAACTTTGGATATTTCCCGATCTAATACCTGTTTGTGTACCGGATATGTTACTCACACGACACACTTTCAACTATACATTAAGACAGTGGTGGGCAAACTTTTTTAATGGGGGGCCACAAAGTTTAAGAAATTCTAGAGGAGGGCCAGAATTATAGAAAAAAATGCATTTTGTGTTAAAGCTTTTAATCATAATATTATAAAAACATTACAGCATTACACACTTGTGTAACTACGCGGCTAGTTTAGCTTCACCTATAGGTTATGCATCTATTATTCTACTAAGTAGAATCTACTTTATACTTCTCGACCGTCAAAACGTAATTATAGCGGGCCATATACTATCCATGTCGATGGACCCTCGGCGGGCCGGATTAAATACTTTCGCGGGCCGGAGTTGGCCCGCGGGCCGTACTTTGCCCATCACTGCATTAAGACATATTTTGTTTGACAGGATTCCAAAATAATGGTGCCGATCACATTTATATTTTCTAATGTTATATACTATATACTATATACGATATACTATATACTATATACTATATACTATTTACTATATACTATATACTATATACCATATACTATATACTATATACCGTATGTTTACTTAGTTCTAAAAAATTATTCGGAACTTAATGCGCTTTTTAAAATCAAACTAATATTCATTGGATATTTTCGATTAACCCCAACCTGGAATTTAAGTTGAAGCGCCTTTGTAAATAATTCCTACTTCTTTTCTCTGTCAGTTGCACTAAACAAAGCTGAGGATTTTCCACCGGTATATAAAGTTTTGAGGTCTCCGAGGAGATAAAAAATATTTCTTTTTTGGCCACAGGTTTGTTTGTTATTATACAATACCTTCGTTAAAAAAATATCTATTTATTTAAGGTCACTACCTTTCTGAGGCCGAAACCCTGCCAAAGGTAATTCGCGGGAGATAATTTATCCTGCGTCAGATGGAATACTAACAGCAAGTTTAAGAATCAAGAAGTCAAATTGAGTAATCAGAAAAGACCAATCTTACTTAATTAGTGGGAGTCAATAGCAAAAGCGAAAATAACTGCTCGGTTCCGATAAAATTCCAAAAAACATAGGAACTTAAATTCTAATTCTCGAAGGAGAAAAACTTCTCACATTAATTCAAATTTCTTATTCAACTATTTGAGTTTTTTACTTTAAGAAAACTTCTCAATCAACAATTCCCTAATTACCATTTGACACTTCCAACTACTGATCACACACTTGCAGACGTTAATAATCCGTGATTGACTGGAGAATCGTCTTGGACTTGACGAGGAGTCTGTCTACCACTTCAATTTGAAATTCGACAAACAGAAGCTGTGATCTCTTACTTTAAAAAAAAAAAATCATTTTACTATTTTTTCAAATTCTGAAGCGAACCATCTTTTTCTTTGAGGAATTTTCTTTGAACTCTTTCCCACGAGACTTTTCTTTTTTTGAAAGGAAAAAACATCGGTTAGTTTCCAAAATTCGCCTTCGCCCAACTTATTATGAGCGAAGGGTAAGTCAGTTGGTTGAATTAAAATAAAAGATGCTTTGGGAGACTAAGGGAATTCCATTGTTACAAAAAGACGATAACTTAGACGGCTTTATATTAATTCAGCTTGCGTAATTAAATACAAGTTTATATAAAAAAAGAAAAACATATTATTATTAATTGAATGTACGTCATTGCTTTAAAGAAAAACAAATATGCACGTTTATTGCAAAAATTGCTTCTAGGGGGGCGCTAAGGAACATGGATTTACCTCAAAAATTGAAACTCAGATATTTTTTGAAAAGCTCGGTAGAAGCTTTGGTTTTAATTTTAAGCTAAAACATGAAAATAAATTTTTGATATCATGCAAGATTGTAGGGTAATGAAAGTATTGAGTGTGCTTGCCAAGATTGAAGAAATGAGAGGACGTGGAACAAGAAACTGCCGGAAGGATGTGGAGAACATACTTGCTGTGTTCATGGACGGCCAGATGTGAGAAAGCAGGTTTTTCACGCGAAGAAAACAGAGAGGAAGTGGTGCCAGAGAGAACCACAGAGTGTGGGTCACACTTCAATGGGCTTGCACAGGAAGTCGCTCTGTCACACATCTCGGCTACCTCCGATCGCCTGCAGTCCTGCACGCTCTCAGTTCTAGGCTCAGGACGGCGGCTCTGCTAGCCAGTACCGCCACTAAGCCTTCGGTAAAATTTCCTTTAACTAATCATTCGGCTAATTAGTACAAGATAGTGCTACGAGAATGGATTATGTTCTTGTAGTAACCAGGGAATACCGGAACTTACTGATGGTGCTTGCCTTACAATATTTTTTAACAACCAAAATATTGTTGTACTGCCCCCCCCCCACCGTACCGCCTCAAAAAAGAAGAATGAAGTGATTTCGGGGACGGCGTGAAAAAATTTAATTTCGGATTTATTCGGTTAAAGTCAAGGAAATGGAAGGGTTTATTGGCAGCGATTAGACCTCATTCAATATCGATACCGTTCAGATGGTATTCGAGAATATCAGCTTTTTTTGGTAAAGGATCAAGTTCTTTCAAGTCAGTTTTAGAAATTCGAAACAATGCATTTCTGAAGGTTATTCTGAAAATTCTAAAGGAGAATTACTTTCCTAAATGAAAAGTTACAAGAGCCTGTGGTCATCTCATTTTCTGTCGTCCTAAAACGTAATATAATTGCCCATAAAATTAAGATGGCCGAGGATAGAAGCTTCAATAATAGAGTCGTTACATTTCCTTCAAATTCGGAATTCTAAATGCATATTTATTCTGGTTGAGATCCCGAACTTTGTACGAAAATAGCGCTTTAAAGGGATGACTGACCTTAAAGTCAATAACTAGGATAAAAAAAAAAAATTCAAATGAAAATGGTAGATGAAGTAATAGAAATAGGTAAAAAGTTTAAAGAGAAACTTTTGGAAATCTTTTCATCAGAGGGGTTTCTTCGGTTTGCCGATACAGTCCGCCAGCATTGAAACTTATCGTGGTACTTGAACCAATATCGGATTTCTACTGTTTGAGTTGTGCTGACCGCACACTCCGCAGATGAATCAAACCGGTAATCGCTAAACGATCTAGACGCGCGATAAGAGAGTCACCCTCCACATAAAGCAGAAACAACTTTGCAGCTGGAATTGTGTCCTCGTAGGTTGCCTATTTTCCAAAACACATTAACTTTAGTAGAGCGTAAGTACAATCAGAAAGCTCGACAAGAGAAGAAACAATTGAATGCCGAATAGGAATCAATAAATTATTGCTTAATAAGTTAGAATGTAAAGTAATTGTGGAAAGTGTTTGGGTTAACTGTGTGAGTGTGTGAGGTAGTTTGGTTAGGTAACCACTGGTAACCAAAGCGGCCCCGCACTATAATGGAAACTAAACTCTGCGACTTTGAAAACTCCCGCGAGAAAAGATTCCTACTCCCAGTAGCACAGACAGGATGCGAGTTCGATTAAAACTTGATTCTGAACGGTGTATCCCTGCTCAGAACGATGGAACTAGAGAACTTTATAAATTATAGCGCCAGGTTTTACTCATAACTCTCTGGAATATTAATCATTTTATCGTGAACACTCACACGACTTATGCTTTCTAGAATTATGGAGAATAGAATGACCTATAAATTCGACGGACTTGCTTCCTTCAACAGATCAATTGGATGAAGAAGCTGTCCAGTGTTCCCTTTTCTCTCTTTCGATCTTTCGTCTTTTAGATTCAGAGTGCAAAGAAACAATTTGACCGACTGATAATGGAACCTACCCCAACCGTCCTCACAGAGCAAATAATAATTTTCTGCAAAAATTATTTTAAAAAAAATTATCTTCCCGCGTACAATTTGCGAAGTTTAGGGAAAATCGTAGGAAGCATTTTGGGAAAAATACCTGGAAAATGGGAAATGCGTTCAGTAAAGTGGAACTTCCGTCCGAGAGGTTTAAGTGACCGCCAATTTCTCTTTTAGGACCGAATTAAAAAATAATCTTTCCGTTACCTCTTATCAAACAATGAGTAGGATTAATTAAATTAAATAACTTTACTAAGAACGTCAGAATAATGAGAATGTCGGGATGATCCTAACGATTAAAGTGCAGGCATGATACCTGTCAAAGAAGATAATGACCCAAACAAGAGAGCATAATGGTGAGCACTTCTGCTTTAGAGAGAAGATTGGCTCACAGGATGATATTCATTATTGGAGCCTTCTTTCTTCCCAACTGAGCTGATCAGTAGTGTTATGATGTTTCAAAAAAGCTGGTAAAATGAGGCCGGTAAAAATCACTACAAACTAAATATGAATTCAGGCTCTGCAAGAAAGTTGTTGAATAACACAAAAATATTTAAATTTATTTTTAATATTTTCGTTAGATACCACCACAAACCAGTACATTATTTAAACAGAATAATGTATATTACGAGGGTCGTTTGAAAAGTCCGTGCAAAAATAAAAACTACTTAATTTTTGGGGGTAAACCTTTTTTATTTTTCAACATAGTCTCCTTTTAGGCTTATACACTTCGTCCAACGCTGCTCTAGTTTGTTGATCCCTTCCGAATAATAGGATTTGTCCTAGTCTGAAAAATAGCCATTCGTTTCTGCAATCACCTCTCGTTTGAATAAAATCTTTTTCCCGCCAGCCATTTCTTCATATTGGGAAACAAATAGTAGTCCGAGGGAGCCAAGTCTGGAGAATAGGGGGAGATGTGAAACGAGTTGGAACCCTATTTCCATTAATTTTGCGACCACAACTGCTGAGGTGTGAGCTGGTGCGTTGTCGTGATGGAAAAGGACTTTTTTGTGGGCCAATCGTGGGCGTTTTTCTTGCAGCTCGGTTTTCAAACGGTCCAATAACGATGAATAATATGCACCTGTAATAGTTTTACCCTTTTCCAGATAGTCGATGAGGATTATTCCTTGCGAATCCCAAAAGACAGTCGCCATAATCTTTCCGGCCGAAGGAACGGTCTTCGCCTTTTTTTGGCGCAGATTCTCCCTTGGTAAGCCATTGTTTACATTGTTCTTTGGTCTCAGGAGTGTAGTGATGTATCCATGTTTCATCCACAGTGACGAAACGACGCTTAAAGTCCTGCTGATTCTTCTGGAACAGCTGCAAACCGTCCTTGCAACACTTCACACGATTTCGTTTTTGGTCAAGCGTGAGCAATCGCGGCACCCATCTTGCGGATAGCTTTGTCATGTCCAAATGTTGATGCAAAATATTATGTACCCGTTCATTCGAGATGCCCACAGCACTAGCAATCTCATGCACCTTCACTCTTCTGGTCATCCATCACCATATCATGGATTTTATCAATGATTTCTGGAGTAGTAACCTCAACAGGGCGTCCAAAACGTTCAGCGTCACTTGTGCCCATATGGCCACTCCGAAAATTTTGAAACCACTTATAAACTGTTCTAATCGAAGGTGCAGAGTCACCATAATATTTATCAAGCTTCTCTTTAGTCTCCTGAGGCGTTTTGCCTTTCATAAAGTAGTGTTTAATCAACACACGAAATTCTTTTTCGTCCATTTTTTGAAAATCACTCGACTTCCTCGATTCAAACGAATGCCAAACACAAAGAAATAGACCGATCTGGCTGAAACTTGGTGTGTGTTCTTCCAAGAGATGCTACTAACTAAACATAACCTCGATACACGCCAGTGGTGCTATCTCTCTGACTTTGCATGGACTTTTCAAGCGACCCTCGTAGCTATAAAGTAAGTAAATTAATCGCCTATTTTTTCAGGCGGGGCTTAACGTCCAACTACCAATTAGGTGTTGTGGACGGAGCCGACTAGCATACATACTTTACTATAAATTTCTTTTATTAATCATTAAATAAAATCCAAGGCCTAAGACCGGGAATCGAACCCAGTACCACAATCTGGTCTCGCCTCTAACCGCTCGGCTACCGTGGTGCCTGCATATTAGCTATTATTATTGCCGATTAATATTGGTAACACTTCAATATGATGTCATAACAAAGTTTAGGGATAAATTAGAAATTAAGGATTTCTACACAGGAGCTTCTTTACTGGGCAGGTTTCTAGTTACTAATCGTCTTGATAAACTGCGGAACAGAGGGAACAGCATTAATAAGTTCTGGCATTTTGTCCAAGTTAGATATAGATTTTACTCAAGATCGCTAAAGTTCGCAAGAATAGTTTCCAGATGAGCAAAGGGAAGATTTTAGAAAGAGGTTTAAGGGAAGAGAATTATGGTGAGGGAAATTGGAGAAGCGTTAGAAGGAGTGAGCATTGTCCTCTGGGCTCCACAAATCGCCAGTGAACGTACATTAAGCCGTACTCTATTAAGCAGTAACAAACGAGTGTTACTCTTCTAATTGAATGTAATTCACGTTTGGTTTTATGTGAAATGTGGCGGAGAGGTTTGTGCGTAGGCGAGGGCGACAATAAAGTTTATTGGCCGTTCAGATGTGCTGCCTGAGAAGCCCACACTGACACCAGGGGCGCGAGACTGCAGACTGGCTAGTAACATCAATCCCGGAATATTTAGCTCCCCTCACTTCCACCCCCTGGCACTGACACACATCGGGTACATGCACAACAAAACGCACACAACGCCTCATAAACCAATCCTTAACCACCGCACTCCTCAACTTGATCGCAATCTCTGTTTTCTTCCTTTTACAAATGTATATCTCAATGACGCGACAAGCTCCTAGTTTGCCAAAATTAAAACACAATCAGATTAGGAACGCAATCAGCAGAGTGGCAAACAAAATATGTCAATATATAGGTAACTTTTACATTTGTGCTAGGCCTTAAAGACGTTTGGTTGTGGAAAAAAGTTTCTCGGGAATGATCTGTGTGTAGATCCGTGACGTAATAAATATTTGTATTTTTGAAAGGGAAATGGTAACTACAACAGTTATCCTCATCTTGAATCTACGTCAGCACACCAGATTCTTTCTTTTCCTGTAAAGCCAAGTTCTCAGGATGAGCACAACGTCTCATCCTGAAGTTAAAGCAGATCTCCTTGACGTGAACAGAAGGTCTGAAGGGGTGTTTTTTTCAAGCACAAAGAGAGGCCAAAATTAGCCCTTCGGAGCGCGCGCTGAGAAGATGTACATCCCTTCGTTCGCATTACCGCGAAATTGAATATGAAAAACATAAAAACAAATTTAATTCTTAGTAGTGCTCATTTTGTTTACTACAGTGACGTCTCCTGTTTGGTCCAGAATTTAGTCATTACCCGACTTTTGGCCACCTCTTATGTCTACCTTAAATCAAGGTCTGTCAAAATACACCTCAAAACTTGGAATACCTGTCATGTTCTAGGTGATATTATGCCAATATAATATGTTCATGTTCAGGAAATCATATTAATATAATTAAGAAATTTAGACCGAACTGATATTTCGCACCCTAGTAAAACATTACCAGGCTTCAACGGGGCATTTAAGTTTGCTCGTCCAAGGATGTGAAATGGGTGGCGCTGTTTTTGAATGAACATTTCTCTTAAGAAATTAGACAGTTTGTTTTCCTATTCTGACGTCAAAACTCTTCATTCGCCCTTCCTGTGGGACATCTTTTTTTCCTACCTCACATCCGGCCTCTCTACCGTCTCTAATTCTTCCCTTTCTCAATTCTACCGCGTCTTTAAAAGCTATTTAGCCTTAGTATTACTAAATTTAAACATTGCAAGAGTAATGAAACTTTCCGCTAGTATCTCTACTGAAAACTCAATTCGAAAATTGGAGAAGAATGAAAAATCGTAAGAGAGTTTCCCTGGATTAAAAAAATACAGCGACCTAACTGTTGGTCGGATTCCTGATTAAGAATTATTTCTACTCGCAAAAGGTGTAAGAGATGGCATCTTGTCTATCTTAAAGGTGTAAGAGATGGCATCTTGTCTATCTTAAAGGTGGTGTAAGAGATGGCATCTTGTCTATCTTAAAGGTGTAAGAGATGGCATCTTGTCTACCTTAAAATTTTTCAGTGGTATGAGATTGCTGTTGGCGAAAACTTGATTTGATGGAATATGGGTTCAGAGGTTAGCTATGCGCTAAGCGTATTGGATTCTCACGCAGAGATCCTGGGTTCGAATCCAGCTACTGACCCTTACATTTTCTCTTCCTAGGAGTTTCTTACAGCATCTAATGATGGACAGTATTGTCTGTAACGAGAGAACACTATCCGGCAGTGCACTAAAAAAGCACCGGGCGCCAACAACCTTAGATGTTGACGCGCCTTAATTAATAATAATAATAATAATAATAGTAATAATAATAATAGTAATAATAATAATAATAATAAAGGGAAGGGATTAACTATGAGGTTAGCATACTGGACTCCCACGCGGAGGTCCCGGGTTCGAATCCAGCTGCGGACCCTTAGATGTTCTCTTCCTAGGAGCTTCTTACAGCTCACTGTCCGGTGATGGACAGTGTTGTCTGTAAAGAGAGAACACTGTCCGGAGGCCGGCAGTGCACTGGAAAAAGCTCCGGGCGCTAATAACCTTAGATGTTGACGCGCTTTAAATCATTAAAAAAAAAAAAAATAATAATAATAAAATATGGGGCCAGCGTAAAAACAAAAATGAAAAAACTTATGGTCTATGTTAGTCATCCTGTGTGATATCAGGGAGCCGATGACGAAAAAGTTGATTTAAATATATTTAAAGATTTAAATAAAAGTAAGTATTTTAATACTTATGTGTCAAATGATCAAAATTCTTTCGTTTTTTTACTTAAATTTAACTTTATTAAACGTTCATTACGAGTCTGTCCTAGTAGAATGTGGAAGGAGAAGAATTTTTGATTCACGGCCACAACTGCGTCAAATGGGCAATGGATGAAGGATAATGCTGAAATTGTTAAAGAAATCCCTGGCCTTAAAACCATCGCAGTTCGTTATCAAAATTATCTTATCGATCCAATTCAGTCCAGTTGGTTAAATTAAACTAATTTTTCAAAGAATGTGATCTGAGGGATTGCTGCGAACAAACTAGACTGCCCTAGCGTTATGGTTCAAAATAACTCTGAGAAAGTGAATTCCAGGGTGATAGTTACAGTTTTTAAAAAATCAGTTTAAAAAAAACAAATCAAAACAAAAGATGGCTTTTATGGATGGAAGCTGGAATATTGTTTTAACACATCCTTAAAAACTATCAGACGGGTGGTCTGAACAAGAAGAAACTAAGATGAAAGCACTGACCAAGTACCAAGTTTGCTGGGAATCAGGAGAACAGAATTTCGAGCTATCTCCTTGGTATTTCCGAAAGAGACCTTCATTGAAGGTGCGAACTTCGCATTCGTACGTTAAAGCCACAGTTCTTATTTGATTGTTTTCTGGTGGCATGGAGCGGAGAGAAAAGAAAGCATTCGACTTAAGTTTGACGGACGGAGCGGAGAATGTGAGGGCTGTTCTAGACGCTACCGCTAGCTGTGCGTTCTGTCTTTCAAGCGGAGTCAGCAAGACGTATGTCTTATCAATTCGGGATTAAATCGAAAGACTGTACAAGAGGGAGCATCATCAGTCCAACAGAACGTAACAAGCTAACGCAAGTGCGATGGGTTTCCTGGCCGTCGTCGTCATAGATTTCTACCCTTCAATGTTTTTTATATTTAATCTACTGATTCACTAGCTATTTAAACATGTTATTGATGTGTACAAGTCATCTGCCTTGCAGCGAACTTAAGTGCCTAAATTAGTGCAGCTGGTCTATTTTGGGAGGGGGGGGGGCAAACTAAGCACAAAGACCATTAGGATACAAATAGAAAGAGTTGGTCGTAGGAGTTGCAGGTTCTGAATGGATAATAATGAAACCGTTAAGATAAATTCCTTAAGGACCGTTTACAAGAAGGAGCTGGCTAAATTGAGAAGATCAGCGCTCCCGGAAGGGAGATGAGGATGTATACGCACTCTTCTGGAGATTTTGTCAATAAATGGATAATGTAATAATCTATCCGCAAATAATTCCTCCAGACGTCAGTAATGCGGTAATTTACTATTGAAATTATTTTGGCTCCTTGTAAAAACGGCCTTCTTGAGCATTCTGCTCTCCCTCAAGAGTGTGCTCTGCCTAAATTGAAGCATTATCGCGATAACAATAAAGTAGTCACTCCATAAAACGTAGATGATCCGTGAGACGTACAACGCGACCCATACAAACCGCCTTTAGTACTATAAGTGAGGAAAGAAACTGCTGTGGTTCTTATCCAGATTGTAACTAGAATCCTAACAACCTGTACCTGTCTGGTTATTACCTTCAGTTTGAAAGCTTTAAGAAAATTGGTCTCCAAATCACTGCCAGCCATAACTGCAATAATAGAAAGACTTATTCGTGTACACGTGGAATTAATTTTCTTTTAGTTGAAGTCCAAACAAAAATAATTTATTTCAATTCATTCTTAAAAGTCGATCTTCGAAAATCTTGCTTGTTTTCGGTTCTGCGGATAAATCCAAGCCTAAATAAAAACTCCAAGGTTACAGAAATGAACAACTCATAACTGCAACAAAAGTCAGGCAGGTGAATCATTCCTGATATTGTTTTATTGTGTGACCAAAATGGCAAAGAGATGCAGATTATGAGTTTAGTGCACACATGAGCTGAATGTCAGTAGGCACTCAATAGCAATATCCTTAATATTTAGGATTTTGCGAAAATATTCCTGACCGAAGACTTTAATGCCGAGCAGAGAGACTGGACATACACGTCTATGCGGATACACTCATGTGTCGGCCGCCCACACATTACTTCCTATACCACATGTTTTCCTCCCTATTTCCGGTCATATTTAAGTACTGTTTTTAAAGTGCATAAAGTTATCAAACAATAATTATTACTGTTAGTCTGTTGTCCGTTTGATACTGTAATTGTTATATTTGGTGACAGTTGCATTCCGCAACACTAGACAATATCGGCGATTCTATTGACTCCACTTGATTATAAGCTCTAATTCTTATTTCTTGTATCTTCAGAGGTGGTGGATTAGAATTTTGGCACTTTTAGTTCACCCATTAGTTGTCACGGTCACTCATTATTCTCAATCAACTTTAGTTTTGTAAACATTCAATGTTTATCTTTATAGTAACTTAATTTGATGAGATATTTAGGCGTTGTCATTTCCTGAAGTCGTGTTTAATTTTTTTTAGTCAAGTGAACTCAACTTTTAGCATCAAATTTTAACGCCATCCTAAGCGGCAGGAAGTTTCGGTAAATTGAAGTGATATTCTCTTTACTAATCTCACCAGTCAATCTCTACTCTTAGTTAGAAATACGAAATGCATTAGGAGGAGCTAGGAAAATAAAATCAGCCTGTTGTGAGGTGAATTAGTATTATATAAAGGCCCTTTTTATTTAGTTTAAGGTGCACGAATATAAACTGTCCTTCGTCGCAGAGGCAACGAATATAAACTGTCCTTCGTCGCAGAGGCGTCAACATTGGAATTCTATAGAAGAAATGTATGGGATCACCTGGGTTCTCTCTGCCAGCTGGTGTCTACGATTTTATTCGTTTTACTTTTAGATTTCAGGTTTTTAAAGAGTAAGACTTGAATCTGAGAGTGGATCTGAATCTAAGTTCGTTTTGTCAAAGGTCATTCTAAACAAATCTTTACGTTTTAATGGGTGCCTCGTTTCAGGAGTGCTTTAGGGTAAGAGAGTTATTATCCTCGATGCTCTGAAGACTTTTGCTATACGAAATCTAGAGAGCCAATAAAGAATGTTTCACACAATAATTCAGGTGTACATTACGAAAATAACCGTCTCATCATACTGTCCCTTTTTAAAGTTTGATCCATCATTTGGTTAAAAACTTAACTTCCGGACATACGATAAAGGTTCTTTAAAACGAGAAAAAAATAGAATAGTTTTATTTACTCGACTAGTTTATTTCTCGGTGTTATTATTTACTCGGCTAGTTTGCTGGCAGTCTGACGATCAAATGAAAAAACATTAACTGATTCTAAATTCAATAAACGAAAAAACTGGAATATTTCGGTTCGCTTGGCTTCATGGGAGAGAGAATACACGTTACTCTTCAAATTTATAGGAGCCATCGACATCAGCAAAAACGGTGAATGGGACGACAACATTATGTGGCAAGTAAAGAATGTCCAGCAACACTTACCAAAGAAGTGGAGAAGTCGGAGGCGCTTAGGCCGCCACCGGATTTCAGCAAAGGCAGGAGACTGTCGCTCTAGCACGGCATGTCCATAAGGATCGTCACTTCAGCTTCCTTCATCCGCTTCTCCTCTAACTTCCGCTATAGTGCACTCACTTTTTTCTATTTCATTAATTATTGCAATAATAACAGGAAATGCCCGATTAAAGAACTAAAAATTTACTTCGTGGCGGCTTTTCCGCGTTTCTATTTCTGTAATTGAGGTAATTTCTGCAAGATAAAGGATTTTGTGAGGAGAGAGATTTTTCTTCAGGGCAGATGTTTGTATGATATATAAACTATGTTGCTATTGTTGAGGTGTGTGTGTGTACTAATACATATGAGAGTAAGTGTGTGGGAGAAGATTGTTCGTGGAGGTGCAGGTCGGTCCACTCCGCCGCGGCAACTGAAGACTATCACGGAGGGGCGGCTCGCTGGCCGCGCCCCACCATCGCACCGCCCCTCCGTCGGTTCCCCTACTCTACCGCCTCCGAGCAGCCACCTCCACCGTCCTCCTCAGTTGCCGCCACCTTTTTATTCTGAATCCCCACTATGTGAGCCCTGTCTACTCGTCTGCTGGTAGAGCCAGAGGCTACCTCCACTTTAATGAACGCACTCATTAGAAGATGAAGAAGAAGCAGTAGAGAAGAAGTAAGACTAGAGGAGGCGGCACACACACACACATACCCCCAGAGTGAGGCCCCCAAAGTGGAGTGGGGGTGAGGGGGGCCACTACCACCCCTCCTACATTCTACATGCACACATATACACCTCCCGTACTTAATAATATTCCAGGACGGGACACCCTTACCCCCCGGTCCGATCAATAATCTTAGATAGGTGGACCGAGGTCTTAGCTCACCCCCATACGCTGATCACTTCAAACTTAATACCATCCTCTACTAATAAACCAATGTAAAACTAACAAAATAACCTCGTCTTAGAGCTCTGCTGGACAGCCTTCCACTGTTTATATTCAATCAACTTCGCGCTCATATTTTACATTTTCTTATTCCCCTAGAAACTAAAGCAGTCAATTTACTAAATACTCACACGACTTTTGCTGAATGTTTATTAATGTTATTTATTTCTTTAACATTTTTAATTTAGACCAATCAATTATTTTTGAAAATTATTGTTAATTGTTTTAAAAAATCTAGTCTTTTGGTTAATTCATACTTCACTGGGCTCAAGGAGATTGTGCCTGTCGTTTGATCACGTTTGATTTACACCTACCTAAATTGATTGATTGAAGATATTGGAGACTAATGGTTTTATTTGGTTGCCACAGTGACCGTTTCTTCTAATTCGCTCGGTGGTACAAGTGTTTGTTTGAATCATTTCTTCCACTGCTCCTTTTATATTGCTTCCCCTGAAGATATTTCATCATCTTTTTCTTTTAAAGCTCATCAATAATAACCACCTTAACTTATATACCTTATATTTGGGAGTTTTTCTTTTAGATTCATGGAACAAGTTCTCAGTGACCGTTGCATTATTGACGGACCCCCAGTTGGCACTTAAGTTTACTATTACATTTAATTTTTTGCGAACACCTACTGTTTTATTTTAATAATAATTGTTTTGAACCCGTAGCGCAAAACCAGTATTATGCACTGAAAAACTAACTTTGCCGCGATTATAATGATTTTAAATAACTTAATGGAAGAGAGGTATAGGGAGATAATGCTGAAAGTAGTACATTAGAGTAATGGCCAAATACTCCAGGATGTTCCCTTTGTGCTGGCCTGCACTCCAGACGACATCAAACAGACCTCAAAGAGCCACTTCTTCCTTTCAACCTAATTATGTGTACCTTTCCATTGCTAAATTAAACCCAATACGTCAGTTCTATGCTTGAAGTAAATTTTAAATTAATGTCATTTAGATCATGCAAATTTTTAGATATCTCTTTGTCATCAGAAATGTATTCGTTGAGACTGTAAGGCCAAAATAATTTATTTAATTACCTGTGTATTTAGTGAGTGCACGAACACTTATCGTAGGAGTTCAAACTTTACTCGGAGCACCGCGTCCACTATAACTCAGCGAACAGCAGCCCTCCACTCGCAGCTCCACTTTTCAGACTGTTTTATACCATTTAGTTGATTGCAAAACGACTCTAAAGATCTCACCGATGGCTAACAAATTGAAGAGGTGGAGACTGACAATCCTGATTTCAAGCACGTTTCCCTCAAAATTCGTTTAAGGGCAGATTCTTCCTTGACAAGGGCTTGTTTGCTTTTCAGTTTAACCTCAGAGTTGCAGTCCCAAAACCTAAGTAATATGACCGAGGACTGTATATGGCCCAGTCCCACAGAAGTACTTATTTGCATTTTTTCTAAAGCAGGCCTCGACATTAATACTGCAACATTTATTCCAACAATTTCTCTAAGAGATTGTTTAAGGCAGTTATTAAAAAAGGGAAGTTACTTGGGTACAAGACCACAGGATGCGCAACTAAGTTTCCTCTGAGAAACGTACCGGAAGAGTGCCTCACTAAACAGAACGTTGAGGCTAAGCTGACCTTTCTACTCAATACCAAAACTTAAGCTGTTTGGGAAAAACAAAAGCTTCTGAAAATTCTACGTCTGAACATTCGTTTCTGAATTTCAACATTCGATTGAAACTCGTTCGACTTGTATCTTTACATTTTCCGTTGTTACTAGTATTTAAAACGGAAGACTTGCCTCTGCAGGCGGCAGTTCGAGAGAGGCAGAGTCCTAAGGTGGAATGTCCGTTGGTGGGTTGCAGGTGTCTAAAGCCTAAACTTAGAACAAGAAAGCGAAATAATGTGACTTAAATTTCGGCTCGATTGATCATTCTAATGAGAGCTCGGCGCCGCATACGAATAGCCACCCCCACTTCCTGCACTGCCGCCAATAACGTTTCCTCATTTCTGTTTACTCATCCACGGCGTAATTAAAGTCAGTGTTTTTTTATCGGCTATTAGCTCTCAGCTGCTGCTGTTCCCTTCCTCTTACTGACAGATCGTCTGACGTTCTGCTCCAGAGGGTTCTAAGAGAATTCCTTTATCCATTCCACTTGCAAACTCATATATCCCCCTCCTCTTTACCATCACAGATTCTTTTTACCAGACAAAAAAGGGCAAAAAATAATTACACTATGAAGGTCTTTGGAGAGGGGAAAGCACACTCCCGCTTGGTATGTAGTTCAGTAAAAATGCCATGTATATTTATTGCTCTTCTCAGGAGATGCTTCTCTTTATCTCACTCTAGCTGAGCAAATCATGATTGTAGCAAATATTTGGGCCAAATTTCAGCTTCCAGTCAGGTTTCTCTCCATTTAAAGTAATATTTTCTACCACTCGCCGTTTCCCTTCCAGAAATCTTTCTGTACGATTATGTTCATGACCCTAGTCGGGTGTCAGCCTGGACATAGACCAAGTGGCAAACTTTGTGCGCATGTTTAATCCTGACAATACGCAAAATTATATAATGAGGATGTGTTATTTGGTGTATTGAGTATATTCCCTTACAAGTGTACTTAGTCGCGAACGTCGGCGCTATAGAGGTTTTTTAAATGGAGAAGAGAAATGTTTGCCCTTAACATAAGCAAGAATCTCTTAGAACTTGAAAGTTTATGAGGGAAAAATTAAAAAGTGTGGGGAGAAGAATCGTTTATTATTACCCGGAAGCCAAAGGACGGATCTAGAGTTGCTTTCTATAATGATAACATCATTTTAACAGACCTCCGAGATAAGGAAAGCGATACCAAGACGATAGAAGCAGTTGAGAGAAGTAATTGAGAAGAGTAGCAATTGTAGCAAAAAGTTGAGAGAAAGAAGTGGTTGAAGCTTGTGATGAGTAGACGCCGCGAGGAGCAGTGACGCCTTGTCCTAGTTGGCACCTGATGTACATACAGTCAGAATGTGAGAAATGAGGACATGGGATCATGAGGGCTGAGAGGACATTAGCTGATGTGAACAGACACACACACACTGACAGATAGCAGTAATCACACGATCATCATCATTAACGAGGCTCGGACAGGAGGCTGCCAGTTCTCACATGTGACCTCTGAGGACAGTGACTCTGCACTGCTACCGTGTCGTCTTAATGTCACCGGCACACCTCCATTCATTTACACCCTCCCACCAACAGCGCACACCAAACTACTCAAGACTAGAGATAACTGCGCACAATCTAATCTACCACAGTCCAGCAGATCTGATACGGTAAACAGCTTAATTGTCTACCTGCCACTAGAAAGCTTCTGTTTGTGATCCGGACAAAGTACCAAAACTCTTGGTTGGAGTCAATTTCTTACACTCTACCGTCTGCATTATCAAAACCTTTTTTTTAGTAGAAACATCCTCAGCTCCTCCTCAAGCACCCAAAATTCCAAAAAAGATATTCCTCGCTTCTAATGAATGATTACTACAAACTTGAGACAGTAATAAAATAAAAGAATATAGATTCAAATATAATCGATAATCGCCTGACCTATAGATATCAAATACCAGTTCGATATATAACAATATTAAGATGAGAAGTGGAGGAACTTGAGCTACTTTCGAGAATAACTATTCTTTCTGTTAGAATCAACTTTGGTTTAATTGATACGTTTTAATAAGTGTGGAGTTGCAGATAATAGGTATGTAATATTCTACCATATAATTGTTGATAAATGATTTCTGTCGGCAACTTTTTTCTGTTTAATGTCGATCAAGTCGCTGGACCAGAAGTTGAGGTTATCCAGGCAGTTTTAAATAAAGGGTTAGTAGTTACTTCCACAACATTTTGTTGCTGCTTATTCGAGATAACTATTAAGGATGACTGTATGTAGCAGAAGATGGAACTTGAACAGTAATATATTTATCTAAGAGAAGATGTCTTGCAGAGTACGTCACGAACCAGTGGGCGAAGAAAGTATCTACCACTTTTTAGAACGAGGAGAGTGACAGTGTTCATATCCAGCGAGCCAAGTTGCGGTAGCAGCGACATTTAACTGTAGAAATTAATAATGAGCCGTGGACGGCGAGAGTAAAAAGGAAGTGAATTACTACTGAGAAGATGGCCGCCTAGCGGTGTGAATGTCGCCAGTGGTGCCAACATTGTGTTAAATTATGCACATCTCCTGGTGGCGGTGTGTTTGTAGGTATGGCCTCTTGTTATTTTGCAGGGAGTAGCGTGCAAGATCGGACATGTCCCGTCACTCACCCTTGGTCCTATCGGCTGACCCTGAATACTCTCCAATTATCAGGTCACTCGCAATAACGCTATCAGCGAATTCTATCGCACAGTTCGGACACCCTGATGTCCGAATAGTTTACCTTGACGTAAGAAAGAGGGACGCGTTCGTTTCAAATTGGGTTTTCCAGTGATTGTTTTGAGATCATGTGGGTTCTACAAAATGCTCATTGAGCTTTGGAAACCAATCAAGCACACAAGTAGATCAAAAATTATCTTAGAAACATCATTCCACGATAATGGAATTAAGAACATTTCCTGTGACAGAAGGTAATTAATTCCCTTCCCTTTAAACTGCCATTTCCATGTAATGTAAGCATTTTTCTTGCATAATATTATAGCGGATTGATAGAGTTGCCTAAATTCCGAGGCGGAAGCAGACCGTTTAACCGGAAGTGCAAATCTCTAAACTGTTCTTCTCAACTTTCGTATGTCGTCCCACTAAGAACCTTACAATTCTCTTTTTCATTTATTTTATGTTAATTCAAAGTTTAAGGACATCATCTGACATCTGAGGGCTTTGGCGCCTGTTTTCTGAATGAAAAATGGTCACTCGATACTGTCCTTCTCAGTGGGCGAGCTGCAGGACCTATGAATGAAACATTGCTCAAGCGAAAGGAGTGCTACAACGTATAGTAACTGTGAACTCCATTAACTGTAGAGAGGAGAAGAAGAAGGGACTTCATTACGAGTATAACATTAGAGTGTGGACATGACGCAGGAGACACTCAGATGGAATGCTATGAGATGAAGAGTGTGAATGACTGTGGTACCGAAGGAATCATAATTACAGCGCCACTATCTGGCAAGCTATCATCATGCCCCCTGGCCTCCTCGCTCACAATCAGCTGCCACATCCGGGCCATTGTGGAAATTCCATTCTAATAGTCTACAACTGCCCAAACAAATAGCTAGACATGGAGAGTTTGCGGCGATGACCGAGATCCGAGTATTCGGGTAAATAAACTACCAGAACGCTGGCACTGTGAGACTGAGTCAATGGCGTCGAAGACTGGTAAGCAAGGAGCCGGTGCGAACTCCGCGAACAGTGGACACCAGAGTGGCGAGTGCAGCAAGTAGCGGCCCAGCTGCAGCACGACCCAACTATGCGCCTTGGTCTGGTGGAGGGGTGAGTGACTCTATGAATGAACCCCCCCCCCCCCCCCCACTACTACCACTACTACAACTCTTTACCAAACTTTCTCAATGGGCCAATTGATAAAACCGCCCCTGGCAGAAAAGTTGTCTTTGCTCAGCCCTTCCTTTAGCTAACTTTTATTTCTTCTCTAAATTGGACAGAGGTCAGCTGAACGTCTTCTCTCAGTTCTCAATGACCTCGCAATTACCACTATCTCCTCTTTTAATTTTATCTAAACTAAGGGAGGGTACGTTCCAACACAATATTCTCAGCCTGTAATTAAAATTACTTGCTACTTAGGATTTGGAAGATATTGTTCCATGACCAGATGTAAGTTCACAATTTAAGCTAACAATTTAATACGTAAAATGTAATTTACTTTTATAAAATAAATTTTAAATAAAAAACAAAAGAATGAAACTGTTGAAGGGAGCACGGCATCACAGCTTAATCTCAAACCGCTCTTAAATCAATATTTTCTTAGAAAAAAAATTCAAACCAAAGAGATTGGCATAATAACCATTACGTCATCCATCCTTTCAGTTTCCCGGAAGTACAACTTTAAAGCTAGGATTTTTCACTCTTCTGTAACAGTTACCGACAGGTTTCATTCGAACATGGACAGTATGAAAATTTGTTCTATCAGTTTTACTTTTTACATATCAGTCTTCCCAAACTTTCTTTCTGAGATTATGGCGAATTTCTGACAGAGCTTCGTCTTCACCTTATTTTCAATGGTACTCTTTTGTTTGAATGAATCTACTATAAAAATCATCTATTTTTTTTGTTTTTTAAGAGCTACTCTAGAGATTAAAGAACATGTAATTGCGCAGATTGAGGCGAAGAAAGTCCTGTGAGTGTTCAAAGCAGATTTGATGAAGAAAGCGCTGCCTCAACATCCGGCGGAGAGAAATGTAATTGAGTGGTGATAATACTGCGATCAGTTTGCAGGCGAGGACCATATGAGCCCGCTACTGCCCTGCTTAGCATTTCTACCACTTCGCCCAATGGACTTTACACTCATAACTTTACTCGTCTTAAGTACTATTTCCACTAAACTTCGTATTCACTTCATATTTAGTATGGATTAATTTTTTAAAGGAGAATGTAGTTGGTATAACTGCAGTTCGAGCCCTGCGTGTAGCTACTTTTTACATATTGGTCAAATGTTAACATTAAATAAGTTCTTTCGCTACCCGCGCATGTAGGAGTAAACGAGTTCTATGATTGTACGTATTTTTGCAGAGATTACAGCAATAGGACAGGAGATCCAGCAATTCGAAATATGGAGGTAATGTAAACTTTATCACCTTATATTTTCTTCGTAAATACGGGAATTCTGCACGATTGTAGAGGTAATCGTGTGCAATATTGTTGCGAAATGCTAGTTAGATTGAAATATATCAGACAATTCGGAATTTGAACAAAATTTGCAGGTTAGAACTTCGAGAATTGAAGTACGCTAACGTCATGAGAGTATTTACACTGTTTTGAGAAGAGCGAAGTCCCAGGTACCCCTTACTTCCTACAAAATGAAAGTCATTGGCAATAGTTTGAACATCTACCTTTGTGCCGTTGTATGGGAATGCCCAAGATATTAATATCAGCTGGAGATAGGTTGCTGCACAGTCACTAACCTTCTGTGTAGACGAGAGAGAAATGCAACTTGCGGGTTGAAAGTTAGTGCATAATTTGTAAAAACGCATCCAACTGCACATTGAGACCAATTTCCTGATTGCCCTCAAACTCTTCCTTTTTTTTTCATTCTGTGGAGTTGTTTTTAGTTCTAGTGTTTATGTGATGGCTGTTGTAGTATTATGTGCTTAGTAACGTACCGTTAGAAAACTTTGCCAAACACAAGCTCAGATGTGTGTTAGTGTGTCCCAGTTTGTCAGGATACAACATCATTCAGTTCAGCTATACACCCAGAGGGGACATGTAAGAGCGTGCGAGTGAGCACATCTCAGAGTGGAGGCGGCACTACATACTCCTGGCCCTTTGTCCTGGTTTTCTGTTTGTTCTGCAGACAGGATGCCTTGATCGCACTAAAAGTCGCGTTGGTTCATCTTCTCTAAAACTTTCATTACTTCCAACTAGCAATGTTCCGGTTGGATCTTCACAAGGTTTGGTCTACACCCCCTCTTACACTCTGAAAGCATTCTTCCACCTACCCTACTGACGTCACCTCTCCCTAAACCAACTTTTTACTCACATACACACACAAGTATCTCTACTGATGCGTTCATATATGAATTCACGAGCTCTCAACATATTTTAACATCTCTTGCCTCTCGTAACAGGAAGTATTGCGGAAGAGTAAATTTAGGATTAGGTATTTTCAACGGAAGTGCAGCTTTTTTACATCTGACGTCAGTACTTTTTCTTTTTTACAATCATTCAGATAAATAAACAATAAAATAAAAAATACAATTACAATTGTGTCAATTTTGAGTCACACACTTTATAATTTTGTTTATGTTACAGCTGGTTTCGTTTTTCTGTTTTGTTTTTAACAACTTCAGGACAAATTGAGCTTATTACCATAATTTCGCGTGTAATTACTTCAGTAGAATGTAATTTTTATTCCTACAATAGATGAAAGTCTTGATTAGAATCGTAGAAATGCCCCCTGACATTTAAGAAAGTGAATATGGAAAAGCAAAGTCTACGATAGTTGGCGCAATAAAATGTATTTAAAAGAAGAAAGTGTTATTATTTTTATTTTGTAAATACTAATTAGTATTTGAATATTACAATTGTTGCTCTTGATTTTTTGGTTAACAGAAACTGGTCGAAATTGAAAAGAAATTATAAAAAAGAGAACAGTTACCACTCCCTCCGCAGTAAAATAATCTGGCAGACTTCTTGAAGAACAGCGCTGAAAATAGGGTGCGGAATGTATTCATGCGTGGCGCTGAGGCTAGAAATCTGTCAGCTCGTACAAGCCGTTGGAAATATTTACCCTCCGTGGCTGTTAGTATAGAATTATTATTCCCAACACATTACTAGCTCTTGTAGATCTGTTTGTGTATGGTGCAGGTAACAATGTCCTAGGTACTTTTCTCTTCTGTTCGCACACATTTAGTATTGGTTTGGATTGTTGTGTCAACTGGCTGCTCCAACGCGTTTCATGAACTGACTGCAGTTTGCTCCTCCTCTAATGTGTAACCTCTCCCGATCTTCCTGTTTTCCTGACATTACAGATGATGCACCAATTCCTCAAATCTGGAGACAGCTCTCATTCAACTTCTTCTGCTTTCTGGCGCTTAGTCCTTATATATCGACCTTGAACAACGGCTCCGCCATATGTAATGTTAATTCCAAGGTGAAAGATAATTGGGTCGGGCTCACCACCGTTCGAGTCGTCTGTTTGCTCCTTCTTAGTTCCTTCTCTTTATGGAGAGCCATCGGAAAAGGTAAAATCATATAACGACGGTAATGGTAACAAAATGAAAGTAAGTACAGGTTGTGGAGCTCACAGACTAGTTCATTACGGCGGCGTTTCGATGAGATGAGAATTTATAAAGAAATCTGCCGCAAACAGAGACTCACAGACGCACGCGAGAAGTGTAATGAGTGAGGGGTGTTTGATCAATATGTAAGGAGGGGGAGGAGTAGGAGACAATATGTTGATGAGGCCCGGACACAACGCTAGACAGTGTCATCACAACCACCCCTTCTCCTGTAGCATCATCCCCCACTTCCACTTCCCTTAAATCGCATCATCTTCTTTGACCCAAAGATTTTACTTTTCTACTAAAAACAATCACTTGCTTCAATCATTTCCATTTTATTGGCAATCTTCTTCCGAAACGGAATCTTACTGAAAGACAATAACCCTAAACAGGAAAAGAATTAGCTATGTGGTTAGCATATTGGATTCCCACGCTGAGGGCCCGGGTTCGAGTCCAGCTGCTGGCCCTTAGAGTCTCTCTTCCAAGAAACTGTCCGGGTGATGGACAGTGTTGTCTGTAACGAGAGAACACTGTCCGGAGGCCGTCAGTGCACTGGAAAAAGCTTTGGGCGCCAACAACCTCAGATGATGGCGCGCCTTAAATCATTAAAAATAAAAATCAATAACTTTAACTAAGTGAGTTGGTTGCTGGTTAAATAACAAATTGAGATCAAACTGTGCTAGTTTCGAATCTCACCACGAGCAGCTCTATTTTCTAATCCGAAAATGTGAAGTCGAGTTAGCCGCTTCCCTAGCGAAATGTTTTCTTAGAAAGAATGATAGTTTACACCAGGATAAAGAAAAAAATATTCTTTTAAATAAAGAAGTGGCAATTCAGATGAATAGTTTTACTGCCATCCAGTCCTCACTGAATAAATATTCCTCAGAAAGATGATTTAAATAACAGTAGCCGATTTATTGTGTAGAGAGGATTAAAAGAAAAGCTCAAAACCAGGCAAATAGATTCAGGAGCTAATGAAATATCATTCCTCTTTGCGGGAGCTGAGCTGTCCGCCGATAGAGACATAGACGGTCAGAAATATCGACAGAATCTCATGCACTACACTCATTAAATATACACACCGTATAAGAAAGGAGCATAATGCAGATTGTGCGCTCTTATGCTGATGCGGAAGCTGCAAATGTATAGAATCAGTTCTGGAAGGATTAGGAGATGATACTTGCTCGGGGGATCACAGTGTGTCTTAGAGCTGCCGAAGAACTACACAGTCTGTTCCTCATCATTCTTTCCGTTACAACTCCCCCCCTTTAGAAAAATTTTACACGCCACAGGGAGGCTATTCCGCTTTAGGTTATTTTTCATCATGAGGTGAATGGTGCTTCAGTGTGTGTGTAACTGTAGTTAATGCAGTTCACGCAGTCATCACCATCAAGATGGTACTTGGGTGTTTTAATAGCAGCAGTTCCCGCCGAAGTACCATATGTAGATTATCTTCATATTGATCACCTCCCGCACCGCACACCACTCTACTTCATTGTCTGTACCTCCTAATCTCTACTTGATGGTGAACCCTCTTATTTTCAGTTTGAGAGGGGGGACTCCTTGATTTGCAATCTTTTTACTCATTTATTTGAAATTTCCTATAAAAAACTTTTTCTATAGGAAAATGAAAACTCTTTGCTAAATAGTCTTTTAAATTCACAAAAGCTCCTTAATATCTCTTTACAAAACCCTACAGTTTAAAAAAAAAAATATAACAGTCAATTAAACGGTAAAGTGTACACATACAATTAACATGTTGTACGCAAAGTGTACACATACACATACACTCGTATTTGATATTTATCACTTATTTATTGTATTTAAAGTATTTAAACCAGTCACAGAGCTAACACATCTCTACAAATCAGATAAAATCATTGAAATATTAAAAATAGGATAGGAGATATAAAGGTTTGAAATTAAAATGAATTTTCAAACACCAAAACATAGCGATTTATACCAGTTATAGAGTAAACTTTTCTGTATAGTTTGGTAAAGGTTGCATTAATATCTAAATAGCAGAAGGAGAGATATGAAGGTTTGATATTTGATCGAAATGTAAAACCAGCATAATTTGGCCTTTTATATCTTATTAACTATTAACACCAAAAGCCTGTGATTTATATTAGTTATAGAGTGTACGTTTCTGCATAGTTTGGTAAGGGTTGCATTAAAATCTGGACAGTAGAAAGAGAGATATAAAATTTTAAAATTTGAACGAAATGTAAAACATCCAAAATTGAACCTTCTATATCTCATAACCTAATAACAACAAAACTTTGCAATTTATATCATTTAAAGAGTATACATTTCAACATAATTTGGTAAAAATTGCATTAAAAACTGAACAGTAAAAGGTGAGATATAAAGGTTTGAAATTTGATCGAAATGTAAAACATCCAAAATTTAACCTTCTACATATATCTCAATAAGTGTTAACACCAATATATAGCGATTCATTCAACTTATACAGGAAACATTTATGAATCATTTGGTAAAGGTTGCATTAAAATCTGAACAATAGAAAAAGAGATATAAAGGTATGAATTTTGATCGAAATGTAAAACCTCCAACTTAAACCTTCTATATCTCAATATTATTAACACCAAAACATAGCAATTTGAAATTATATTTACTTTATATTTATATTAGCGGTTATGTAAGAAGGTTTTCTGTACCATCTGGTAAAATCTAAAGTTTAAAAAGAGAGTTATAAGGGTTTGAAATTTGATCAAAATGTAAAACTTCCAAATTTTAACCTTCCATATCACATTAACTATTCTCGCTAAAACATTCGTATTCATATCAGTTATTAAGCTAACTTTTCTATACAATTTGGTAAAGAAATCATAGGATTCTAATGAATACAAAGAGTGATATAAAGGTTTGAAATTTGAAGGAAGTTGAAAACCTCAAAACTTTAACCTTCTATATCTCACTAACTATTAACACCAAAACAATGCAACTTATACCAGTTATTGAGGAAACTTTTCTCTACAATTTGGTAAAGAAATCATTGAATTTTAATGAATACAATGAGAGATATAAAGGTTTGAAATTTGAAGCAAATTGAAAAACACCCAAATTTAACCTTCCCTAACTCACTAACTATTAACACCAAAACAATGTAACTTATACCAGTTATTGAGAAAACTTTTCTCTACGATTTGGTAAAGAAATCATTGAATTTTAATGAATACAATGAGAGATATAAAGGTTTGAAATTTGAAGCAAATTGAAAAACACCCAAATTTAACCTTCCCTAACTCACTAACTATTAACACCAAAACAATGTAACTTATACCAGTTATTGAGGAAACTTTTCTCTACGATTTGGTAAAGAAATCATTGAATTTTAATGAATACAATGAGAGATATAAAGGTTTGAAATTTGAAGCAAATTGAAAAACACCCAAATTTAACCTTCCCTAACTCACTAACTATTAACACCAAAACAATGTAACTTATACCAGTTATTGAGAAAACTTTTCTCTACGATTTGGTAAAGAAATCATTGAATTTTAATGAATACAATGAGAGATATAAAGGTTAGAAATTTGAAGCAAATTGAAAAACACCCAAATTTAACCTTCCCTAACTCACTAACTATTACCACCAAAACAATGTAACTTATACCAGTTATTGAGGAAACTTTTCTCTACGATTTGGTAAAGAAATCATTGAATTTTAATGAATACAATGAGAGATATAAAGGTTTGAAATTTGAAGCAAATTGAAAAACACCCAAATTTAACCTTCCCTAACTCACTAACTATTAACACCAAAACAATGTAACTTATACCAGTTATTGAGGAAACTTTTCTCTACGATTTGGTAAAGAAATCATTGAATTTTAATGAATACAATGAGAGATATAAAGGTTTGAAATTTGAAGCAAATTGAAAAACACCCAAATTTAACCTTCCCTAACTCACTAACTATTACCACCAAAACAATGTAACTTATACCAGTTATTGAGGAAACTTTTCTCTACGATTTGGTAAAGAAATCATTGAATTTTAATGAATACAATGAGAGATATAAAGGTTTGAAATTTGAAGCAAATTGAAAAACACCCAAATTTAACCTTCCCTAACTCACTAACTATTACCACCAAAACAATGTAACTTATACCAGTTATTGAGGAAACTTTTCTCTACGATTTGGTAAAGAAATCATTGAATTTTAATGAATACAATGAGAGATATAAAGGTTTGAAATTTGAAGCAAATTGAAAAACACCCAAATTTAACCTTCCCTAACTCACTAACTATTAACACCAAAACAATGTAACTTATACCAGTTATTGAGGAAACTTTTCTCTACGATTTGGTAAAGAAATCATTGAATTTTAATGAATACAATGAGAGATATAAAGGTTTGAAATTTGAAGCAAATTGAAAAACACCCAAATTTAACCTTCCCTAACTCACTAACTATTGACACCAAAACAATGTAACTTATACCAGTTATTGAGGAAACTTTTCTCTACAATTGGGTAAAGAAATCATTGAATTTTAATGAATACAATGAGAGATATAAAGGTTTGAAATTTGAAGCAAATTGAAAAACACCAAAATTTAACCTTCCCTAACTCACTAACTATTAACACCAAAACAATGAAACTTATACCAGTTATTGAGGAAACTTTTCTGTACAATTTGATAAAGTTTGCATTAAATTCTGAACAGTGGAATGAGAGATATAAACTTTTGTATTTTGAACGAAATGTAAAATATTCAAATTTAACCTTCCCTATATCATTAACTATTTACACAAAAACATAGCAATTTATATTTATATTAGCGGTTATGTAAGATTGTTTTCTGTATATTTGGTAAAGGTTGGATTAAAATTTGAAGAGTAGAAAGTGAGGTATAGAAAGTTTTGGAATTTTAACGAAATGTAAAAGGTCCAAACTTTAACCTTCCATATTTTATTAATTATTAACCCTAAATCATTGCTATTTATGCCAGTTGTACTTTTCTCTGGATTTAGGTAATGAAATGATCAAAATCTAAACCGTAGGAATTTAGATGTAGTTGTTTTAAATTTGAAAGATTTCGAAACCAGCAAAAATCCAATATTTTGTATATATTAATAACTATAATTTCTAAGACATTGCAATTTATACCAGTTATAGAGTGTATTTTTTCTATAATTCGGTGATGTAATCATTAAAATAGGAACAATTCGAGGGGAAATACGTATTGAGGTTTGTATTTTCATCGATTGCTAAACCACCAAAATTTAACCTTCTTTATCTTAATAACTGTTGTCACTAAAACCTTTCGGTTTATACCAGTTACAGGGCATATTTTCTGTGTAATTCATTCATGTTTTCATTAAAATTGGAAGAATACAAATTGTGACGTAATGGTTTGAATTTTGCATCATGCAAACCAAAATTTGTAGTTACTCTTACAAGAAGAAGGGAATTTAAATAGTTCTTAAGACTGTGTGAATAGTTAGTCGGTTGGAGTCTTTAAGCCGGAAGTATAGAGCTGAGATGATGGAACGTTGAACAGAAAGATTTGAAGCTTTCTATCTTTGAATTAGGCTCGCCTGCAATATGAGGATGAAGTGTAAGGGTCTGTAGGCTGCAGATCGCGTCAGCCTCATTAACGCCGCAGTTTACAGGTCGCCTTCGATTTCCCTTTTCTAATTACTCCCTGTTTTCCTTCCACTTGACAATCGTTTTTCCTCAACCTACCCCGCTATTAGAATTGTATTGACTGGAATAAGAAAAAGAGCAGTTTACAGAACTCTCTCTCTTTGGCCGTAAAGGCAAGGGGAAGTTCTCACAGTCCTGCCTCCATGCCGCCTCCAGCACTAGATCTCCCTACCGACTTGTCGCTCCAAAGTTTCGTCTGGGAACGTACTCACCGCTCTTCACCATTCTCTTTGGAGCAATTAAACTCAAAGTGTACTCCTCGACTCTAACAGATCATCTTCTTCTTCAAATGTTCTTCTATTTCTTTCTATTTGAATGAAGAAGAAGGAAACGTTTCGATTCTCTTTGTAATAATATTGACATTGCCTGTGGTAGAGTGGGCTGGTGTGCCAAGCACCGACTGCTATAGTCTTTCTTCTTGCTATAAGCGCAGTAATTCCAGGTACTTGGAGAGGGTTTTTAATTTCCAGGCGCTCCCAAAACAGTCCGTTCTTACACACCACTTCTTATCTATCAACTCCGATCTGGCTATTTCACCAGGGTCTCTGTCTTCGCTTATGCAATTTCTCCGCCGTGATTTGTATGTCTTGAGAGAAAACTATTTCAAGGCGCTCATCGGTATGCTCCAATCCTGCTTGAATATCGCTTTACATTTACATTGGTAGAGTAACAGTCGTTTTTACTTTTTCTCACTCCTCTTAAGAGTAGGCAATGCGATTGAGGTGATTTTTTTTTCTTGGTTTTTCCGAGGCATACGTTTTTGATATTAAAGTGCCCAATTTTTCAAAGATTACAGAAAAAATATATTTATGTTTTCTAACCAAGATCTGGATTACGACAGACAACACTTTTATAACTAGACAAAATTTTTTTTTTTGTATATTATCCTCTTCATGGTGAAGATCTTGAGGTGCCCAGACTGAGTGAGTTATTTAAGATAACAAAGAAGAAAGTATTTGGAGTGAAATTGAAATCAGAAAACAAAGAAAAGAGAATCTACAAAGAGGCAGTGAGTGTGAAATACTTGAAGAGGATGCTGCGCGCGGGAGTTAAAAGATTAATGTTACAGAGCATTCATGTCTCCAGTATCATTTTTTTATACGGTCGTTAGAAAGCGCGATGCTGACTGACAAATGAAAGTAATGAGATGACACTCCAGCCGAAACATAAAAAGCATTTTTATTAGGCGTCGTAGTAGAATCTGAAGCCGTACACATACAGGGGGAGCAACACATCGCTGGAGAACACCATCTGAACTGATAGAGACAGAAAATACAACGAGATTCACTTTGCGCGAGAGCAGCACCCTTACATTCCCAAGTGCATAATTTGGCTGGCGTCTGAGGATAAGTCCCTCTGCCAGACTCACACAACACAAACACACCATCTCTTTGCAACAGATTAAATTGTGATGAAAAAGGCCTAGTTGTAACGCCAAGTCCAATTTATGAATGAGCGTGTACCTTATTTTTTATGAATAGAACATTGCGGATTTGCCGCCTCTCCAGCATATAAACAATAAACTCTCTGCGGAACTTTCCTCGCCGTAAAGAATAATCTGGGAAAGCTATTTCTCTGCCTGATTCTACATCCCCGGCAAGGGAATCTTTAAGACGGGCTCTGGTGCCAATATCTCCTTAATAATGTGACAGTCCTGGAGAAGAAAATAAAGACAGTGCCTTCTTGGACGGCTGTCTGCCAGTGACTCTAACTTTTCCAGCCAAAAAATACATTCATTTTACCAATAAAGGAGGGCATTTAGAAAAACAAATAAATAGCCAGGCAGGGAGTAAATTTAGAGCCGCACCAACTCTCTATCAACGTCGCCCCCCTCAGCAACTTTAATTCTGGCTTGTTCCAGTGTAGCCACCCTCATCTGCAGTTTATTTAAATACTCGTATTTATAGAGGTCACTTTCTAATGTAGCAATCTAATAGAGTACACAAAGCTACATTTTAACAAAAAAAAATTTTTTACTATCATTTTATAAAATGAATAATATTTATTAGGTGAGTTTGAGTTACCTTTTGTGTTGTTATCGATCATCTGTTATAGTCCAGTCATACCTGCCAACAGAAATGAATGCAATTAGGATAAAAAAAATTTTTATTTGCAAAAAATGTTGAACCGTAATATGAACGCCATTAAATTCCACCTCGCTCTCAAAACACTCAAAATAAAGTTATCTGGGAAAATGGTTCAAATGAAGTAATAATCCTACAAGTATCGAGACTGCACAGAGTTTAAATGAAACCATTCAAACCATTTTCAAAAATATGTTCATTAAGATGGCAACATTGAAATCGTAAATTTAGAGGAATACATGATTCCATCCTTCTACCAAACGTTCATAAGCATATGTATTTTTTAGGAAAATGCTTCACGCTAAATTATAGATCTGTATTTTGAAAATTAAACTAATTGAAAGCAAATAAAAGCAAAGCCGTATCGAAAAAAGTGTAAAATCGATTCAGTTAGTGACACTAAGTACTAGACTGATTCAATCACGCTGAATGAAGATCTGCCGCCTACCATATCGTGTAAAAAATAACGCAGCATCAATAAGGGTCGGTGTAAATCACTCCATAATGGACATACCCTAAAGATATTATCATTTGCGTCTCTTTTTCGGAAAACAGAAATTCAAATCGCAATTCTAGTTAAAACAATTTCAAAAGGGTCATTTTGTTATAGACGAAATTGGGCGAGATGGAGCAGGTAAGAACTAAACGAGTATTGCGGCGAGATAGAGGGTGTCATCGAGTTCTTCAAGTGAGTTTCCTAGCCTTGCTTGGAAATCTTTTTCCATTTTTCTGGAAATCCGCGTGTCAAGGGCCCAGTTATGTAGAGGTGAAGTGGAAGTGGCGAGGTGCTCCGATGGAAGGGAGGCTGAGTAGCAGCCTAATACCCTCCTTAGATAACCATCTCGGCACCCCTCCCAATGAACACCCTAAGCCATCAACTAAATCCTCCTGAAGTATGTATGAACCTAGTAACAGCTCTCTATTTCCATTTCTCCATGTATGACAACAAACAACGAACCGGATTACACCAGTCCGCCCTTCTTATCTGATTACAAGATCTCCCAGATTCCATATACTGTCAAATCTAACATCTACATTCTAAATAATTTTTCATCGCTGATTCTACCCCTCCCTTCTGTAAATAAAAATTGGATAATATAACCTTCAGCGAATTTAATAAGTAATTTAATAGTTCTGTAAAATAATAAATTTTAATATAATTTGGTGGTGTAATAAGTCAGAAAAAGTGTTTTTAGTTATTTTCTATATTTTATACATAAAATATGGAGATATAGATTTTGTAGAGCTTTAGTAAAAAAAGTAGTCGTAGTGAAACTGCTAGTTTCGTTTGGTGCGGGAACTGTCTGAGTGGTCAAAATCACTCACCGGAAGTAACATTGTTGATTTTGTTTCCTTTCTGGTGATTTGAATCAATAAATTTCTTGAGACTTTCTGGAGCCACTTTTTGGAGAGTATTTTTCCAAGAATACTCCATTAAAGTACCATATGGTCCAAGATCATAGCATTTAAGGAAGGAGAAGTGTCCCACAAAATCCTGAGTTGGCAAATACACCACTTGCCGGATTTTTCTTTTTTTTATATATATATATAGATGTTTTTAAGGGCGCGTGAAAATAATTTTTCTTTGAATCATTTTTCTGGGGCAAATTATTTTAGAGTAATTCTGGGAAACGGAAATAGGTTAGCCGATTATCTCCAGCACTAACTACACATGGTCAGTGGCTTGGAAAGCGGAGTATAATTGTAAACATTGAACATCTCGACATCCGAAAAAATTGTATAAAGCTTTAATGTAACAGGATGGGTATTTTTTAATCTCTACAAACTGCATAACGTAGGGCGGTGCCAAATGTTCTGTGCTCCCAAAGTTCAGTTGGTGGAAATTTCATCCGAACATAACGACAAGACCATTTTGGCGAGTGTCAGAAAACACAACTTCGATGTTAGTTCGACAATGTTGGAAATAGCTGCGAACAATGTGGTTCTAGTGGGTAATGTTCTGTGGAACACGGCCACTGGTTACAAAAGCTTCAATCCGCTGGCCGCTGACCTTTGCTGTTTGACCGCTCCGGGCGTAAATTAATATAACTAGAAATTATTACGGAGTGCGCAGATTGGCCGAGGAGAAGATGCGGCCTGTTGCCATGGAGAGACTGGCCGAGCGGAACAAATATTTATAGGGCACGGGATCTGGTAAGAGATGAAGATTTCTGGTGTGAGCAAGGATAGATTATGGTGCGACCCTTCGCCTTTGCTCCTACCCTCTCTCTCATTAGTTTCACGTCACTTAAACGAACCTTCTGACAGCAGGCCTTTATATGAAGATTTAGTCCAACAGTCACACCACTTTTACTCTTCTTACTCCTGAAGTAACAATTACAATTGTATCTAGTACAATCCAGCAAAACTGGGTACTAATACTGTATTTGACCGAACCACCTTAGTTATCTAAGTATTGGTTTGGCCAGTGATACACTGCTCGGAAGGTAGAGCAATACGAAGACAGACGGTTTACCAGAAAGAACGAAGGGTTTCTTAGACCAGAAACATTGACCCAGCGATGGTTATGAGTGTGGTGATGGTGATGAGTATGGTTATATCTATGTCTATCAAGGATTTGTTTGATGCCTTACCTTATCACATATATGGCCAATAAGTTAAATATATATTGGTCTTCTTCTTATATTGGTCCTCTCACCACCACTTTGTCTGCGTCAGCACTGGGCTTGAACTTTAAATCATGGAGACCTCGCCAATAACACACATTTTCTTAGATTAACAACCTAGTGTTCATTTCCTTGTGTTTCTGTAGAAAGGAAGCTGCGCCTCATCTGATTGGTCAGCCCAAATGATTGTTTCTTCACTTCAGCCCATTAATTGTTCTCTTTAATTTAATTGCTTCACATCATATGATCAGAAACTGAAACTGATCAGAGCTATAGTAATGAGGCGTTAGCCCGGCCTTCTCATAGGATAATGTCGGCAGGAGTTTCCAAGTTAGAAATGTACATAGTTGGCGGAGGGGCAGCCTATTAGGTTACTTCCGCCGGGGCCCACGTCCGGCACGCTGACACACGTCTGGCACAGTGCAGGTATCTAAATAAGACAATATCGATCACGTTAGCGGCCAGCTTGCTCCGCACCCTTCGCTCGCAACGACTACGTCAGCGACAAGTTGCTGTTGATTTTTTAGGAGTCTAGTAACCATATTGGTTACTAGATATAAGTGATTGGTGTAAAAAAAGATGTAATTGTATTATCTGTTGGTTTTGATAGTTTAATAATGATATTTACTAGATTCATTGAATCTTTCTTATGTAGATATTTTTTTATGCCCTATATATTCTGCGTACGAACGTTTTCCACCTGATGGAATGAACACCATCTGGTTTAGCTTCATCACTCATAATATAATCTGCTTGTGACAACCTTATCTTTATGTAATGTCTTCTAAGGAATAAATAATAGAATAAAAAATTGGCTGAGAAAACTTCGAAAACAAGTCAGTTACTTACCATAAATAGTAACTACTGTTTATCTGCATTGAGTTGCTAAATCTCCTCTTTGCTGGAGCTTACGATCTGAATAAGCAAAGACGTGTTCTCTTTCTCGCTGGAATTCTTTCTTTCTTGTCGTTTCCTACTTTTGTTCCAACATGATCTAGATTTTAAATTTCACAATGTTTAGGTTCTACGATAATTGGCGGCAAAGCATATGGCTACCGCGATCCAGAGGTTTAGTGTGGCACAATGACATCTTGAGTTCTTCAGCTCAATAGGCCTCGCTAGAAGAAGTTGATGACCAAAGTTAAACATGGGCTTTCTTTTAAGTCAAAATCTAATTAAAATCTCTAGTTTTAGAAACAATAATAATCGATGTCTGTCGTTGACGCGCTTAAAATTGAATAAAATGAAATACTAACTTGGTCCAACAGAACGGGTGGTTAAAAATACGGGTAGAGAATGACGTGTATGGGTGCAAGTTTATTTTATTGCGTCACATAAAGTACATGCATGGAGAGGGGGGAGATGCATGTGTTCAGCAATTATGTTCATTAGAGGCGCACAAATAGCCACTCGGAAACTCTGTAGCCACTCGGATACCTGTAGCCGGTCGTGACCAAGCCTGCGGCAGGGAGGGGGTCCACATGAACTTCACTAACGAGCTTAATTTACCTCACCCCCACCTCACCTCTTATCAGGACCACAATTTTTTTGTATATAAATAAGTAATATATATAAGTTGGAGGTATACTCGTATATGCATATTATGTGGTTGATTGTGGAGCGGTCGACCCCACAGCCTTCAGGGTCGCGGGAAGGGGCGCTGAACTTCCTTTATTTTCCCTGTTTGTGACGATAATTGTGGGCTCCCTGCATGCACTGCGACCACCACCCCCGAACATGATGTCACACACTGACGCTCCTCCGTTCACCACGCTAATACCTTCTTGTATTTAAAAATCACGTACTTTAGACAAATATTTAATGAATTCAACTCACAAAAAAAATATTACACTACATTGAACAAACGTGAATTTTTCTCATTTAAACAAAATGTGGATTAAAAATAAATAAAAATAAAAAAAACACTGGAATATAGAAAGTAAAATAAAACAGGAATAATAATTGATCCAGAATTTGAAATCATCTAGGTGGACTGCACTGTCAAAAGGCTATGTGGGCATGAATTGTGTGTCGAGTGTGATGACAAATACGAAAGGAAGATGTATCTTTACATTTCGATTTAACCCAAAATCAAAAAGTAGGGTAGAGATGTCCAATTTGCGAAGTACAAACTTAGAGTGAGAATTCCTAACTTCACTTTTATGAACTTAGAGTGAAATTAGGCATCGTAGTAGACAGCCATTGCTGGTTGGTAACCCTTCTAGATAAGGGATTGGTTTCCTTAATTCAACATCCTGTTTACTAAATCCGCAGAATGACACTCTGGACGAACCGGAAGGCTAAATGGAGCGTGTGGAAAATAAATTCCTTTCTTTTTGTCTTCTTTCTCTTACATCCGCTTTAAATTTAAATTTTTGCCAAAAATATTGAATTTGAATTGACGTCATCCAATTTGTACAAGTGTGCTTCATTCTGAAGAAACACCTTAAAGGGGAGTGGCATTATTTTGGGAGCTTTTCCTTGCTTTCGGGACCACACGAGCATGCGGATGTAGATACTGAGTCTCAATTGTCCTACCAGTCTCTTTTTATGCCAGACCTATTTACTTAGTTTTCCAAGACCTGCAAGGATCAACTAGAAGGTCGGTAGCGGAGTGTCGATCGAAATTAGGCGCCAGGACTGCTGCATCATGCTACACTCACTTCTAAATTCTACTTCCTGCCAACCAACCCCCCTTGAACATCCGTACTGGTTTGGCTCGTACTCGACGACCATCTCTTACTTTCAGTTAAAATGTTTTTCTCTTGAATCTCAAGTGAAATTAAAATTTCCCTGCTGGCAGTAAGAAGTATCCACCTCCAAGGCAGCGAGGGTGCCCCTTTTTAAAATAAGGGTTTTAACCCTCGTCAAGGCGCGCGGCAACCTTCTGCCTGCTGTTCGTGTGTGTGTGCATGACCTCCCTTCGCCCTCTACCGACATAACTTCTAATACGAAACCTTCTTCCAGCGGCACAAACCTCCTTCTAAGCTAATTCTTAATTCCTTGCATCGCTTCACATCCCGCGCTATCTCTCTCACACCTTCTTACTTATAGCGTTCTTTCTTACTTCCGGGGGTGATTAAAAACTCACCCTTTTCCTTTAAAAACCTTTCCCAGCAGAACCTCCCAATTCCTTTTCGCCCAACAGCAGCTCCAACCCTTTGCTCACTTCCTTTTTAAGAAATTTCCATTGCGCGCGCATAATATACGAAAGGCACGCGGCAGGGGAGAGGGATAAAAAACAATGTAGTGGAAATCCCATTAACTTTAAACATGATGTCAGGCCGAAGGGGAAACAGGGCGCCTGCTTTTCTTCTCTTCAATAATTTTTCATTGCGCGCCACCAAATAATAATCAAAACTAAGAGAGCAATCTCAACTTACAGCATCACAGACAGCTTGTTCTTTGTTCCAAGACTATGTTTATATTTGTCCAGTTAGGGTCTTACTTTTTTGAGAAAGTAAACGGAAGTTACAGTATGTAAGTGATGAATGGACGACGGCCATACCACTTGCACACAATCAAGATGACCATGCTGCTGAGATTACCGTACCAAACAGTTTTCCTTTGCAGAAAGCAACACTTCATCATGCAGAATTTTCTTTTTTTCCAACATCATAACCTCACATTTTCCATAAATTTCTGCATATATCTACATACACTTCATTTTAATATCTTTTTAAGGGGAAATTGTTTTTGGCCTGTTCAGGCTTTCCTTTAACTACCATTTCCGCCTAATGTACTTTCCTTACTAATTCTATGTTTTATTTCGGGTATTAATATCAACTCTTATCTCAATTACTTTATTTCCCTAGCTAGTGCCACATTCACAGACAAATATACAAACATTTCAACTAGGATTTTTTCATAATGCAATTATTATATTAATGTAATGAAGGGTTACCTCTCCAGACTAACCAAGAGCTTCAGTTACACGAAAAAGTCCAACCATAATTATTTTTCGCATTCACTTTTATTTTGAATCACTGACGAGAGCCCTTCGGAGACTTCAGTAGTGCGGCGATAATTAATGATAGAAATTTGTACGGATAACCACCAGCCCGGAAAGTTTACTTGACATTTCGTTAACAGATAGATCTTTGCCAATTTTACTGAATTTTCAAGGGAGATTTCTTGAGTCATTTCCAGGAAATTTACTAAGTGTGTATTGTTTGTAAGAATAAATTATAATTCCAACATTCGGCGTTTAAAAAAAATTGTTTGATAGAAATTTGAAAGTAGAGTGTTCTTCCCAATGCTATCGTTTGAACTTGAAATCTCTTTCCGTGAAAAAGTGATTTTAGATGGTTTGAAGCGTTAGGGCGCTCAATTGTACTTCAAGCGAGGGTTTCACTACCAGCGCTAATTGCGTTCGCAGAAATGCAATCTGTTGCAACTGATGCATGAGTGGTCATGGCATCATCAACTTCTTCAGTTGGCCTTAAGCTGCATAATTATCTGCTTCATCGGTCTTGATGATCTCTTAAGTAATAACATCATTTTTGTTTGTTAATTTCTGTTGTTTACTGATAGAGGGGGGGATTGTAACGAAATGTTTCCGGAAAATAGATAAATATCTGTGAGTACAGACTGTAAACAGTGCGGACGGATGACAATGCGCCCTTGTTGTCGGGTGACAGATCTGTATCTGTGTGTGATACTCCCACATCTTGGCCTTTATACCTAAACGAGCTAAGGTACCTAATGATCGCCTCAGCCCTCTGTATCGACACATATCTTCTTGTTGAGGTACCCACGGCCGTTCGAGCACAACGGCCCATTACCACGCGGGTGTAGACATCGCAGCTGGGAACTGAGTCGCCCAGGCAATATTTCCAACCACAATCAAGACTCATGACCCACTAATCGTGTCTTAGATGTTTGCGTCATTTCCTGTTTTCATCAGAAGCACATCTTGTATGCATCCGCTTTACTTTCTCTTACTCCAGTAAAAAGAGGTATTAGTTTCGAAAGATCAAATTCCGTCAATAAATTTGCTATTTTGCAGAATTTTTTTTTCAGAGTTTCGCAACTTATTTGAATACTATCCTCTACACCAGAGATTAGGCACAAAACCGCAATCGCCACAAACAAAGTGGACAATTATAACAAATGGCAAGAAAACAAAATAAATGGATGAACTCTATTAACAGTTTAACAAAGCCACATCCGGTGCAACTCCCTCTAACACCAATTTCCAAGTCTCTAACTTATTGATTTTTTTCAATTTCAGAGAAAATTAAACTCTTTCGAACATTATTTATTGTTATACAAGAAACACTACAAACATTAACTTACTATTTCACAGCCTTAATATTTCACAGTTCTTATAACTGATCGCATCGCTTTGGCTCATATTGGGCATTCTTTCAAAATTTAAACGTTGGCTGACCTTGTTTGGAAAACAACTCAGTCCCAACATATCCATTAGAAAAAAGAGAACTATTGATTCTTCCTGCCGGGAGGCCAGGGAATCTCACTAGCTCCATTACTCTATCCAACCTTCAGAAATACAAGTTATTTATTAAAGAAAAATTTAAAACCTGTCATCTGAGAATTTTGTCACAATTAGTAAAATTATTTTAAACAATGTATCACGAGTATTCATGTTCATATTACAGTAATACGTAGTTCACAGGCAGAGTGTACTTGCAGTTTAGGACATTTCTTCGAATTCGGAAGTTTAACAGTACCAAAGTGCATTACATAAAGCCATTTAGGACTTGGACCCACTTTAGTGCACTTCTATGAGACGGAGATAGACTTCTCTGTTGTACTTAATGCTATGATATAAACACTCAATGTGTTGCTAAAATACCGAAACTATGCCCAATATAGGATGTATACGCCGAATAGTAAGAGATGTGAATCTTTGCTTTTTTAGCAGCGAAAAGTGAAGGTCCTTACAGCACTTCTTTTTTAGAGCAATCAAGGGAAACAGTAGGAGATTGCGGGGTGTGCTAGCCAGTAGTGACAGTTCGCGGAAACATAGGAACAGAAGCTCCTTGGTTTACGGAGTCTCACAGGGGCGACATGTGCAGCTCAGCACAATTTGAGGCTCTTACGTGTCTATTTCCACATCACACAGCCAGTTATTGGAAATTATGCTTACCAGCGCCATTCCCCTGTCGTTCAGTTCCTCGCATGAGAACACCAGTATCTATTGTCTCAACACCCACATTCTTCACAATAGTTACCACACCCTAGTTTCCTGCTGTATTCCCGCAGTAGTTAGTGTGCAAAGTGATTACACTCAGCCAACTGAAAGAGTTACCTTGGAACCGCCAGTAAATATTGCAAATTCGTTTCAATCATTCAAAAAAATGCCATTACAATATACTTATGTAAAGGAGAAAATAGTAAGAAAGAGTCTGAGGAGATTGTGTGGGTTACTTCCGGTCCAATAAATAGCTAATCTAGCTGTGAGCTCGAGCTTGCTCCAAAATTATCGTACGGTATATGAGTGGCGTTAAGAAATTTGAATTGAGAATTAGGGAGTAGATGGAATAGGTGTGTGGTTCCCTAATATTCATAGTATGTATACAACTGGAGGAACAGGTCCCGTCGAGCAAGTAACAACAGTTTGGTCAAGTGCAGCAACATTGCTACGGGGCTGTTTGGCCAAGTAGGGGATCTTCTGGAGCGGGGGCGGCTGTGTGAGGGGAGCTTCTATTAAAAGACAATGAGAGAGTAATGTGTGTGTGAGAGTGTGCGGAAGAGAGAGACCGGAAATGTATAAGAAGATCTCTGTCTCACTCTAAAGCGCACCCACGCACCAGCCGCCAGTTCTTGGCGAGGGTTTCCTTAGAAGGTCCCAGGCAAGAGGATTATTGATGTGAGCGGAGTTAGTGGCCAAGATGCCCCGTCCAGATATCTGCGTACGCAAGTCTCACTCTAACTAACTTCCTCCGTACGCACACGTACACAAAACCGGAATTAGCCAAGCCGGCCCCTTAATTGTATTGCTCAATACTGGAGAGCTCCTTGACAACCCTTTACCTACCACATACTCTCTTCTCTGCAGGACTTGTAAGATTCTATAGTCCAGCCCTCTCCCCTCAATATAGACGCTAGCCCGCCGTACAAACGCGCTGTCCACATTTCAATTAATAATAAATGTTTCTAACGCACCCTTATGTAATATTTAATACAAACATATAAATTCATTATTAAAGTAAACAGCGGAAAAAATAAACATTCTCTCCCACCCCCCCCCTTTCCTACACACCTTGCCAAAGAAATAAGTGAATAAAATTTGTTAAAAACGATTTACTAGCTTCTTACAAACATTTGTTTACATAATTTCAATATCACTCACTTGTAATTCTTCTCCATAAAGGAAGTCGTTTTAAATTGTGGACACAATGTTTGTAGACCATCATGTATGGACGCTTGTGTATAATATAAACTTACACAATCTGTCAGCAAGATTTGGATTAAAGTAACTCGGCGAAGATTCTGCCACTGTTTGCCCACGGAATGGACCTACAATGATCAGAGGTAAACAATGTTCAGCCACAAAGATGCATTTTCTTTAAATATTGATCTTCAGGCGCCCCTCAGTTTCTTCTATGACGAAAGAAATAACTGATTCTCCTTTTTTTTAGCTTTTGTACATATTTTATTTACTTGACTCCGTGTTTGCTGCAAAGTAAATCACCAAGTTCGCAATCAAGAGAGGACGAATCGACCAGGTCGAATCAACGAGGGCATTTTATAGTAAAAATGCGAGTAACATCATGAAGTTGATTCAAGAAACTTCACTTTCTGCAATTTATAAATTTTAAGATTGTCTGAGATGAACAAGCACAATGTACAGACACCAAAGAACAAAATACGTATATAATGGAACTGCAGCCACGTACCGGCTCTACCCAGAATTCTCTGGGAAAATGTTTCAAATAATGGTCAGAGATTTACAAATTGTAGTAAAAATAATGAGTTTAAAGAAAATCGTTGGACATTTTCTAAAAACTTTCAATAAATTTTAGAAAATCCACTAAATTATTGGTATTTCCGGTTGTGAGACTTTGATCTTTAACACAACTTCTATCTTCTGGTAGTCTGTGCACAATTTGGGAAGTGACATAGCGTGAACCGCCCTGTCGATGTCCAAACTGTGCCCCGGTCTTCGTGCGTCTACAATATTAAGAGGGAATATCGATAACCATCCTTAAATCTCTCGGTAGTCCAGAAACTCTTAAAGATTTGCTGGGCGAGGCTGGATAATCAAATCAAAGTAGTGTCTCTTGTTGAACAAAACAGACTGTCTCGAGAAAAATTAAAAATCCAGAATCTACCTTCTCTCCAGTAGTGACTTCTCCAGCAAACTGGCTGAACAAAGCAGATTTTTCGATTTTTTTTTTTCTTCTTGATAAGTTCAAACTTTAAACTTGATGGAAACTCTAAGAAAAGTTGGAGAGTATTATGAGTTCAGCTGGAAAAACTTACATATTTCACCATTAAATTAAAAAGAAAACTTTTTCCTCTAATGGAGGCGGTGAAGACACTGCACATAAATTCCCTCACCGCCTCTTTGTTGCAAGAAAGTAAGAGGTCAAAGTTTGTTCCGGTAAGAAAGCTGCCTCTCAGCACTCTGCAACCTCTAAAATGAGTATTGCCTTGAGCAAAACTTCACCGGGAATTGTGTCTGTCTTGAGGAAACCTTAACAGTCTCACTGTTTGATTGGGAGTCTCGCCCTAGTGGTACGACCACACTCGGCTGTAGAGAACTCACGATATAAACTTGTCCTGATGCTGTGCAATATCTGCTTATGCGCTATCCACTCCAAATAGTATGATGTGATCGCAATCCACACCCTGATCTGCCGTGCTCAATTGGTCCATTTTGAAATAGTCCAGTTAGGGTTATCTACATGAACGAATTTTATCCATCGAATTATTGTGGCTAGCACTGCAGCTGTTTAGGCTCTGACACAGGGTTTATCAGTGTTTGCTACAGGAAGGGAAAATGTGGGCCACATCACTACTTCTTTCCTGGAATTCTCCAGGTTCTAGCTTTCACATTTTCACCATTTTCCGGATTTCAAAACATACTGCAGCTATCATCAGAAAATTTGTAAAACCCAAGTGATTGCACCGGAAGTCCCTCTTCTAGGACTGCCAGGAAAAAAAACGAGATTTTCTAGAAAAAAGTTACAATGGAAAATTGTTCATCTACACTTGTGTAATGGAAGTTATTCGAGGAAATCCCATTAAAGAGAAAAAATCAATCCTTTAATTGGTATTTCCGGTTGGGAGCTTTTGGCCGCTAAACTCCGGTTAAGACCCAATCGAATTATAAATTTGGACCTTCCTCATTGAACTCAAAAACTCACACCAAAACAAAAACTATGTCATTGATTTACTGTTTTAAATTTTACCTCTATTTTTTTGTCAGTAACAATACTATAACAAATCTAAGTTGTGCGTGGTTCATTGTAAGCGGAGGAATCAGTTCAAATAACTGGATTTCTCTCCTCTCTGGGTAAGAAAAGTATTTTTGACTAAATATTTGTTTATCTGAAAATTAAGATTTCTGAGAAGAAAAAATAAAACAAAATTTCCTCCTGAAATTTTTAAAATAAAATTACCTTAACAAATATGAATATTTGGAGGACAAAGTTAGATTTTGGAGCAAATCTTTAAGTTCAGATGTGTTACTTATTTATTTTTTGAGTCTGGCTCTCTTTATTTCATTTAAAAATAAATCAATTAATTAAAAAAAGTCGATAGTAGGAAATAGTTTCAGTGTTCAATGAACTTTTGACAAAGTAAATAAAGTCACTAGCAACTGAATTCTTTTTGAGACAAAATTGAATTTTGGGGGTTATAAATTACTATGAGCCTGGAACTTCCCAGGTTAGCTGGTGGCTTCGCTGGAGGTGGACTGTGGCGCTTGTAAGAGTATAACTTTAAGAGAATGTCAATTATTTTTTCCACACCAGTGACTACCGAAGCTGCCATGTTTGTTTTGGCCAACCTGATCGATTTCGGATTTTAGTAAAGGATATTGCCTTGCACTGCAGATCCGTCTATTTGCACAATCATCCAATTTCTAATAAGTTTAACATTATTAATTTAGAAATAGTCGTTAATACCAGATTGTTTGCACCTGAAACTTTGAGTGAACTGTGCAAGTGTTGGTTAAAGTTGGTCTACCTTGAAACATAACTCAATGAAAGTTCAAGATGGATCAACTAAGTAGAAAGCAGCATGTGTTTTATACATAAAGCCAGGGGGACCAAGTATGTGCTGCATGAACGGAAGTGAGAGTAAATAAGGAGGGAATAAGATAGAACCTATTGGAGGAGAAGGAAGGGAATGTACTGGCAGTATGCAAACCAAGCCGGACCAAACTAACGGCCGCAGGCAACAAGCATAGGCAAGAAGAAGGAAACTCCTGTGGACGGGTATGTGTGCGGACCAGAAGAACAGCAGGGATAGCAGTTTGGAAGTGGTAAGGGACTCTGGATCTGTGGTAATGACCAGCGGCACGTCTTAGCGTCTACGGGGTGTGAGTCTCTCTCTATCTAAAGCTTCAGGATGGGCATGTTTACTTGGTAACATCGACCCAAAGCAACACTAACTAACACATTCAGCCTGTAGGTGTGTGGAGGCCGTATTCAACTCTCCAGTCACTCCACCTCTCTTCGTAGCGGGGGTGGTACCGGCAGTGCTTCCTGGCGAAGAGCGGCGCACTCAGCGCGGCGGAGCGTGCCACACTTTAAAAAGACAGAGAGAGAAAAAATCTGAGCGCAGTGTCTTTCGGTCTAATGTTAATACTTGGGGCGCAGCAGTCATTCCAGCACTCATTATATGAATATCGATTGGAGAAGCAGTGGAGGTGGTGGTTTTAAAGGAGCAAGACAGAGGGCGCTGTCTGGGGGCGGCTAAGAAGACTAAGGAGAGTGCCGCCGCACGTGCTCCTTCGGCCACTCGCTGCCTCTCTCTTATACTCTTCCAAACTCAGTATCTTCCATCTTCCTTAGAGATGTTTCTCCTTGGGGATAAGTCCCTACCTTATTAATGACATATGCATGCAGGCCAGTCTATAGTTAGCTCTGCTCGGCACATTGTGCTGCTCACCTTCTGACCACACCCTCTCTACCACCACTTCCGCTTTAATAACAATCCATATCCAGCCAGCATACTGCCCCGCCTCCTCTCCACCAAACCTTAAACTAATTCACAGTTACATCCCTCCACCTCCTCAAGCTCAACATACCGAACTCTGCTGGCATTAAACCCGCTATATATTCCAGACTACCTGACTTCCAAGTTCTAGATAAGACCTACACTACAGCTCCTTGTTTTTAAGATATCGGCTCCTACACTCACAATGGGAACCGCCCACTACCACAGATATTATTCCCAAAAAGAGGATGCAGTGAACACTCGCATGACTTTCTCTTGCTTACAATATTGAGTGCACAGCATCTTCAGCTGATCAATGAAGGGGAGAGGATTGTAGCATTCTCATCGTACAAGTCTTTCCTGACCAAAACAGGCTTGAAAGGGCATTTGAGGTTTGCACAAAGCCTACAAATATAGGGCAGAGGCGGGTTGTTTGGCTCTCTGTTCCTGGATCTTTAGTATCTACAGTACCTGTAAACTTCAATTTAGGGAGTCATCCTCATGGGAAGGAAGGAGTGGCTTGAGTTGTGCCAGAAAATTATTATCATTAACCGCCGACTCCCTGCTCTACGTGGGACTTCCTAGTGGAGCCTGGCATGGAATTACTAAAAATCATTTACTTTACATGTTAATACAAACAATGGCTTCGATAATATTGTTCTGATTTTTGTCGAACAAGAACATTGTGCATTCTCATAGCTAAATAAATATAATACTGATAAGTTTTTCGAACTGATACATTCTCTAGTTTCTACCATTCAAATAACCATTGCGAACGGCCAAAATGCTGGAGTTAGATTTGTGAACGAGAAAATTTAAATCTCCAGATAATATGTTTATACTTGGAATAACAACTTGGCGCTTCATAATCTTTGGATTTATATAAAATATAGATCATTTGAATAATCAATTTTGTTCGCAAGATATAGAATTTTGGAATGTCCATATTTTAAAAGACCCTCAATTTTCGAATTACATACAATATCTCTTATTAGTTGGCGTGATTTAGAAATGGCTAAAAGATCATCGAGTCTTATCAATTCGAATATTAAATTCGGACTTTACGCAAGTTTGTTGATCACTTCACACCGAGAACATCACTTCGTCTGATTTGGAGGGAGGAGCGCTCCTGAAACGGATATTTCCAGTGAGAAGTAAGATTAGCACGACTACAATAATCTTCTCTTTCCGGTATGGCAGAGAAAATAATAAAATCAACGTTTTCTTTTTAGTCAGGCTCAAATAGTGAAAACCACGTCATTGCTTAAGAGTGGCGATTGCAATATCTGGTCTCCCCAGGAGGTGGCAACAGTTGGAACTTCTTCATCAGCGCTTTCATCTTGATGCTTTAATATAGTCAGAGGTTAAACAAAACGGCTCAAGGATTCATCACTGCACAAGAGGCGCAGCTATTTGTAGAGAGAGGTTGTGTGGGTGGCAATATCTCATTATAGCGACTGATGCAGTCTTCTAGTCATTAGCTCGTAAGGAGTCATCTTGTCTTTTCTCTCTTCGCTTTAATTAAAACTTTAACTTAAATATTTCTGAGAAATATAGTCTGGTCTGGTCGGACGGTCTGTAGAAGGCCAGGTGACACTGAGTTTTCACGGTGGTGAAGGAGGTCCGCGGGCTGTAAAGTGTACCAGTGGTGTTGCAAGGCTGCCACTACACGACGATGCATATGTTTGTACGCTCCATTAACACCATACCTGATCCCCTACCACAGCAAGGGCGCCTGATGTACTGGGTTCTAGTTGATGTAGTTTCTCTAGTTTTATCTTATCCAATGCATCTATTAGTCGTCAATAAAATTTATGAATACACTAAGAAAGAAAGTTTGAGATCAATGTCTACTGGATCAAGCGCCACATCACTGCATTCAGATTTACTTCAGGCTGCAGTTTGCTACACCAGCACCAAGTGCGGACACTAGTCCAAGCTAATACTTCAGCAGGTTGATGCATGTGCTCTGATAAATGTTGTTCCTGTTGCAACCAAAGCGCAACTTATTCTAAGGCAAGAGAAAACGTTAGGATCTGGCCCATGACACGGATCGTCCCAAACTGGCGTTAATCCGAATAAGCTCTTAGTTCCGCCTAATCCACTTTTGCCGAAATGTAGATATTACAGGTGATTTCGTCGAAAACAGGGCTACCATTATCCCTAGTAACAGTACAAATATAAGTTTTAGAACTATAGTGTACGCCATCTACAAGGGAATTTTATAAAAAATTTTGATGCCATTTCCGAGAATGTCAAAAATTTGTAAAATACGCGCCCAGCAAAGAGCCACTTCCGGCCAAGGTATTTTCGATAGATTTTACACAGGATACCCAATCTAAAACAGAAGCTTAGTGAGTACACGTCATTTTCTAGAAAACACTATTTTTTTTCTTCAGAAGTCCTGTGGGATACTTCCGGTGAAATATTGAATTCAACATGCCTTGCAGGAATGACAGGAAGTTGAAAAAGTGGAACATTTATAGAAAGATAGTTGTGAATAGTTTTAGTTTGTTTAGCCAGGGTAACTAGATCAATATTTCTCCCAACAAATTATAAGTGAGATAGTTGGGTACATTAACATAACATACATGTGTGCAACTATATGATTCAGTGTTAATTTACATAAATCTAAAACAAACAGACCATCAGCAGCGGATCAATAATACGTATGGGTGGAAATTATTGTTGAGTAATTGGTAAGACGGTTGGGAGTAGTGGCTAAAGACAGTGCTGGGGGTGGTGTATCTGGCCGGCGGACTTCACCTTTCAGCTCAGAATGGTTCGGGGGCGGCAGGGATGAGTAAAGTCGATATGGTAATTGTAGTTGGGTGCGAGCGCACCCTATCTACCGGTCAACATATCTTAGTTCGGAGCGCTGCTGCAATTATCTTCCAGAATACTGTTCACCACTCTACACTCAATTGCAATCTACACTTCTTTGAACAATAAGGAAAATAGCTGCCGGTCTTCCTTCACCTTTCCACACTTCAGATAAATCCCCTTCTGGCAGAATGTGTTCTAAATGCAGTTGGCTGCACAAGTATGAACTTTTCAGGGCTTTTCTGATCCCACTCTGATCAGGCGTTATTTTGTAACTGGCAGGACCAGAACTTACACTAGGTGGCACTTTAGGGGCAGACTATCCCATCCTTCTTCCTCCTTAATAGAATTTCCCTGAATAAAGTGATATTGTTACAAGTTTTAGAACCAAAGTGGGCAATGAGGCTCCAATTTTAAGAAGGAAAAAAGAAATTTTTGAGCTTCGAGAAAATCTCAAAAAAAGAAGAAAAGAATTTGAGTAAAGCTACTGTTACCGATCAAAATCGGGTAACAAAAATTTTTAACAATTTTAAATAATTGAATTTAAAAACAAATGTATGCCTAGAATGCCATATATATATATACACATATATATAAGAAATACGTAATTGTATGTATAAATTTGAAGGAGTAAAATTGTGCTTCGGATTGTTGACAAAGAAGCAAGAAGTTTGAGTCGCGAACAAAAGAAGAAAACAGAGCGGCGCTTATGTGGGTAAGCGGAACTAGAGAGTGAGCTGTGAGTGACAGAGAGCGCTCGAGATAAGTTGAGCAACGTATTTCCTTTTCTTCGGCTTGGCCGGCTTTGGATTTCCTATTTTCCTTACAGAATCAGGAATAGTTCGTAGTCGTAGTTGAGTTACCAGTGACGGGGATATGGCTAGGGTAATACTTTCCGGTGAAGGGATGATTATACATTATACAGTAGAAAGGAGAGAAGGGAAGTGCTAGGTGGACAGCAAGAGCGCAAGAAAAGCGTCGCTTGGGGTCCCCGAAGAGAGAAGACAGCGGTTTGGGGAAAATCTGTAAATACATTTTTACTCTATTAAAAACAAAATAAAACTAGGCCTGGGGTAAGTTGGAAATTTTCCTTTATTTTGAACATTTCAATAGTTTCCGGTGAAGGAAAAGTGTTCCCCTTAGTGTACATTGGTACAGACAAACGGTTTTCTTTCGAGATTATTTTTTTTTGTAATTTTTTATTAATATTATTAAGGTTTCCGTTTGGAAGAGTATTTTCATTTTAGTTGTGTTTCGAACTAAGATTCATTTAGATTATTATGTTAATTGGTTTTAAAGTTAAACTGAAGCTTTCGGTTTGTTTTTTTTTCCTTAAGAAACACATTTTCACAGGAGACCAGGATTTTCTGAAAGTTAAGCCGAATAAAAAAGGAAAACAATCAGTTTATGTATTTCCGATAAAAAAATGGAATATCCAAACGAATCCAATGTTAAAAATTAAATGTTTAAAACATACCTAATTAGTTTAATCGACAATTCAAAGATTTTAGTAATCATTCACTTTCTCTGAATAAGTTCGGAAAGATTAAAACACTTCCAATTCCATGTAATAAACAATGTCACAAAATAATTATCGCCCTCTAAGAAAACTGAAACAAAATACATAGAAGTGACCTTGAAGGAAGTAGAAAAGCGATCCGAATCAGTATAAGATGTAGTGCGCGCTACCTCGTGGCAGCAAAACTAATCACCTTATTCTATCTGACTTCATGTGCTGTTCTCAATGTTTAATATTTCATTTTGATTTTTATAATTAACTTTCATTCTTCATTTCACTTTTTCTTAGATAATCCAGAAATCATATATGAAGCTCGTAATTTTGGTAATAAGAGAGTTCAGGTTGTTGCCATTAAATGTTGGAAACAATGCGTAAAGTTGCCCTGCTTCCCGATCGCTTTGACTTTGCTGTACCCTTCAAAAAAAGATTTTAGTTCATGTCCTTATCTTGAGAAACTCCAGGTAACAGACCGCCTTCATTTGAACATCTCTTACCTTATAACCCCCTGTCCCCCAAGAGGGTTCACTTGGAGGCTTATGTCTGTTATACTGTAGGTTCCTATAATTGTTTCACGGACCTTCCTGAGACAGGAAGGTCACCATAACAACACGAACAAAAACTAATATATTGGATTAACAGCTGCAATTTGTGTATCAGAATTAGGACACATCTAGCTTGGGCAGAATCTAAAGAAAGAGAAAGAATCACTCCCTAACATTGTGGTCTTGTTGTTCGAAGTATACTGGTTTAGTATAATAACAGGTCTGGTAGAGAGATCAGGGACGTGACAAGTTGCTGGGAGGTCCTACATATCCGCCGGAGTAGATGTGTACATTGACAGAGAAGCATACATGTCTGTCGGTGTGTAATGCGTGCTTTTGCTGACCAGTGTGTGAGTGTGTTAGGTATTAGGAGGAGGGAGGTTGCATATCTGGAGTACACCTGGAGCAACGAGCTGGCCGCTTGGTCACGAGTTCGGAGTGCACACAACAGCCACACTCACACAGCCAGCTATAACTTGGATCATTACTAATTGTATTTATATATACGTGAACCGTTCGGCTGGGCGGAACCTATTAGCCAAACCAACTTTTTGCCTGCAACATATCCAATTACAATCTGCGAACTTAAGATATTATTCTTACAAAGTCAATCAAGTCGGAGTGGATGTTTTAGCGCGATTTCCTTTGTGTTATTAATGCCGCTTACTTCCTGCAAGAATAATTATTCAGATCGCGTCAAATTTTAGAGCTGCCCTACGTTTGAAGATCGCCGTCTCCAGGACGAAAATTCAAGGAAAGACCAAAATTAATATCTTTAGATATGGCAACGAAACTCGTCCCTCCACCTTAGCGATAAACATTTCCCTGACAGCAACCTACCACCTTTCTCAGTTTACATTTAGCCAGAGTTCAACAAATTTTAGTTAGAGTTCATTTTAGAGTTTAACAAACTTCATATCATCTAAGTGTATTAATATTGCCATTAGTTTTTTATTTGAAACCCGCCAAACAAATTTGTTGGCAAAATATTTAGATGTAGGGTAGCATGCTCAGTGAAGTTTGTGATGTAATTTTGGAGGTCCGAAGTATGTGATTTATTTTTAAATGTCTACTAATTGGTACAGGAAGTAAGTTAAACTGATATCCTTTTAAAGTGAGTTTTTTGTTAAGAAAAAAAACAATACTCATATTTGGAGTGCCGTCTGCCCCAGCTAAAACTTAATTTTAAATATTTTTTCTGGAAAGTGGAGTAGACTTTTTGTTGAAGGGGGGGGATTCTGTAGGAGCACAAAGCACATCCTGTTGGGCCCCGACTTTTAAACCAACTCCTCCAGGTTCTGTAAGGAAACTGCGAGGAGTCGTCAGTAGGGAACATCATTCTTCCCCTCCACAGGAAATGGAGTTAGTAGCAGAAGGGGCGATTCAACTAGAAATGTTTAATCTGACGTCACCAATTCGACAAACGGTTTATAGTGTATGGCCTTCGGAATTTCTTATAAACGGAAGAGCACTTACAAATATATTTTTGGGGTTCTCGGAGCAAGGATCCCTCTAATGTACCTCTGTGTACCAAGTGCCATGATGACTGAATCATCAGTCATGATCAGACATATGATCATGCTCATGGATACCACGTTTAACTGATGTAGCTAACAGAAAAATTCGCCGGAAGTAGTATATAAACACTGTCACTTTGTCACTGCATTGCCAAGGGTTGCCACCACACACTGTCCACTAAAAATAAACATTATCCAGCTTTTATTTAGAAATTATTCTACTGGCTAATCTTTACAAATTGTATTTCACTGCGATGATTTATAGCCGCCACATTTATGCAAATCAATACGTTCTTGCCTTTTTATTCATCAGAATTACGTCATAATTGTGATAAATTAGAATACATGAGAAAAGGTAATTGAAGGTTCATTTGGCAAGGCACGAGTGCATAATGGTGTTCCGCAGCGGAAACCCGCTCGCAGTCCCGGTAATGACAATACGAGTATTACTGAAACTCGGCCAGTTACTTTCTTCCTCTGCAGCGATGGAGTAGAGTACACACTGTGAACACGTAGATCTGTCGCTTTTAGTATCAACTATTTCTTTGCGAATTTCAATTAGGCGGATCTGAAATGAATTGGGTCAAGCTGAAGTGAAACTCTACCGAAGTTTGCATTTCGGTAGCTTGGCCATACTCTGCGATAAAAAGCACAACTTCACCATGTGGTGGGGGGAGAGTTAAGTTTCCATAAAAAATTTATTTTTTGGACCGACTTGTGCCGATCACCGGCAGAACTTCCAATTTAGATCGATTTTCATTGTTGCCCTGTACTCTACAATTTTTTTATTTTTAAGACTTCAACAACGTGATTTGACGTCTTGTCAATCATTTCTGGTCGTAGGCTAGTCATTTTCCGTTACTCCTAAAATTGGAGAATTTGTACAACGCATTCGTGAAAAATTGGTTGAATTAAATCGACAAAAATTATCACTTGGCAATTTGGAAATTCTTCATTTTAAACGTCCTTCCTCTATTGATTTTTTTTTTTTTTTTAAAGTTAATTATTACGCGAAGTGGACCAGACCGAACAAAAACAAAACTTTCGATTGGTTTGATTGTCCCCGCCCACAATAACCGATCGTAAGACATATTTTATGGCAGCTCGCTAGTGCATTGCGATGGTGCACGTTGTAGTGGACGATTATTGCAGCACGATTATTGTTCAGAGCATCGTACCGACTGAAGTTGCACAACACAATTTATTGTGCGTTAAATTTACGTGTATGTGGTTGTAAGACGACTATAATTGTAGTTAGAGAATATAGTGCTAGTCATTCCCTTGGTATTACGGGATTGGTGGCTTTTATATCTGAGGAACTGAAGGTTAGTGTGATATCAAGAAAACTTTAGTTTCGCGATGTGGCTCCCACAAGAAGGTGATGAGTTAAAGTGACGTAACAGTTTAAAGTAGGATGTTTTATGAAGTGATAGCGTAGGGGTGGCACAGAAGGCGGTTATTGTGCCGCCCCACAGGGAGGTGAACTCCTTTCAGTGGCGGCACACAATATAATATAGAAACTTTGTGCTTATACTTGGCACCACACAGCCGCCCTTATCGAACATTACTGGTGTCTACATGTCCGCTAGTGGTTAAGTGTAAAACACTTAATAAAGCCACTAAGTGAGTTAGTTACCTTGGTGCGTTCAAACTCCTGCTAAACAATTATTTTATCACCTCATTAGCATCCCCCATCTTCTCGTCAGCCACTCGTCCTCACTCTCCTCAGCCACTGCTTGGCGACGTTGCAGTCGGCCGCAAACAATAAAAATATTATTTGTTCCATTTAGTCAGACAACCCTCACTTGACTTCTCTTTCTACAGTTCTGGAGGAAATGTCTTTAAATTCCAAGTTGCTACAATAAATCCGTACATTGTACTTACAATGGCACTTTAGTGCAAAGCTCCTCCCGGAACTCCTCAAACGAATTTCTCTAGAAAATAACAACTGAAATAAAAGTTGTTTTATTTGGATTCGCTTTTGGGCAGTTTTTGGAAGGAAGAGCGAATAGGCTCGCATCTAATGAAGACAGGAAGTCATAGAAATTCTTAGAGCTATTTTAGGGAAAAAATAAATGATTTTATAATTAATTTTGTAAAGCGTATTTCCTGTTGAGGATTTTTCTTTTACTTTTAATTTTGGAACATATTTATCAATTTAATAGTACGTATTGCATTGTATTTTATATTGAAAGTGAACTTAGGGTCGTCAGCTCCTCTCATTGAAAGGGTGTAAAACAAAGTTTCCTCGATGAAAGTAGGAGGTTTGAAGGAGAACGTGGGAACCGTTAGCCAGGAAGTTATGAGAAATTGGAGTCTGAAAAGAAGTGGTGAGTTAGAGCCTTAAGTTCTCCAGATCGCAGGAGGAAAACTGTTCAACTGTTGAAACCAAAATCGATCAGTCTTTTTAATTAACAATGAAAAACGAAAAACTGATCATTACTAATTGCAGCAGATCACCTTGTTGTGCGTCTCGAATGCGTAAGGTCCAATATACAGCGGAATGTTGCATTGCCGTAATGCACTGCACACGGAAGTGCATGACGAGGTAATTGTGTGTTAATTGTATTTACTACACGTGCATCCACTTCACTGACCTTACATTATGCACTGCCTACTTGATTTTATGTGAGTCAGTAGCAATTTACTTCTTATTCAACTATTTCCTATCCTCCTAACACTTTCAGCCGTTTATTATCTTTTTTTTTTTAATCATGAATCAGGTTTGGATCCAGAGAGGAAAATAATCCCCCGCAGGTGCCCCCAAACAATTTTTTTTAAGCAAATAATTGCATTACAAACATTTCGATGAAACTTAAGTGAAAAGTGTCTTCACTTGGCAATCCACTTCTCTACTTTTTACCCTTAAAAGAAAGACTCTAACAATCAATACACGAGAATTCATGACTTACTAAAAACTCCGCCAACATAGAAACTAATGTTCTATTTGAAGGAACACAGTTTTTCAACTTTTCTTTTTTCCTAGCAAGTGGAAATATAATTTTGGTGAACTTACCTCTCAGATTACTGGAGTTGCCGAAACTGCTGATGGCCCAACAAGAAGAGCGAACTTTCAAAACGGTTTTCTCATTAAGCCGCGACTCTCTCGAAAATCAAACAAACCACCATCTTTAGATTTTGTAAACATATGTTTATAAGGATCTAACACATGTTTCGTAAATCCTATATCCAAGAAAGTTGATTTTATAGTTGTTTTCGGGGACGGGGATATTTGCTTATCCATCTTAAATGCCATTTCTGGAAATTATACTATTTTATCACCTTTTTATTTTCATTGGGAATTAGATCTACGTTGCTAAAGTTCCGAATTAGCATAAAATCCAACAACTCTCAACTTTGAGTGTGAATATTGTGACAATATAAAGCCGTGTGAGTGTTTCACGCAACATTTTTAATATTGAAGTTGGAAATTTTATAACTGATCGTTAGGACTCCAGTGGCGGCCATAGCAAGTCGTTGATTACAACAAATAGGGAGTTTTGCTGGGGATATGCTACGTGTGTATGTGTGTTGGTGAAAGTTAGTTGTTAGCAAGATGTGGACAATGAGGCGGGAGGTCGCTGCGAGGTAAGCAAGTGGGCAGGATTCAGTTTGCCCATCTCGTGGGTTAGCAGGACCCATGCTCCGCACCCCCCTAACTTTCAAGTACTTGCCGCCGTTCCCTGCCTCCTTTTAGAGATAGTTAACGCTCTCTACTCCTTGTAGCGGACGTCTCGGTTAGGTCTGAAGGCCTGCGGGTCAGCAACTAGTACACTATTTGTTTGTTCGGCCCTTCCTTTACCCAACAGAACCTACATCGTCTTACGAGGGAGGAGTTGCTAACCCAGAATGTCTGCTATTGCTTATTGGAGTGCCCAAACCGTTCAAACTCGGTCTACCCCCAGCTCAGCATCGTCTTAACTGTTATAGCCAGAGTGTTCCACCACCCTGTCCCTGGCCATCCCTTCACTTGTTGCCCGCAAACCTCTGTTTTAAACTTGAAGCAGGGTTGCTAGCCTCCTCAGGCCTGGTCAATGTTTGGTAAACACCTCCAGCTACCAACCTATTTCTTACAAACTTTATCCTTACCACACGCCCTCTATATCACCGCCTAACTCGATTAACTCCATTAAACAAAAAATGGAGAAATTTGATAAAATTATGTACATTGTTTTTTATAATTCTTGGCCAAAAACTATTTGTCTTTTAATGGTGTTAATCTTTATTATACGGAATATTTATTATAAATACAAAAATCTACGACTGAACCAAGTGCTTTGACATTCATTATTAAAATATTTCAAAAAGTGGAGTTAATTGATTTGTGCAGTGAACGGCTCGATATATCGATCAAAACTGCAGTGCCAACTCGCTCGACTTTGTCTTGCCGCTACAATCATCGATCTCACCATTAAATTGTCGCCAAACTCGCAATTTTTGAAACATAATAATTTATCTGTTATTTGGGTAACGCTCCAAAAGAGGCTGAGATCAATACATAAACATTTAGGAAAAGTTAATAAAAACAACGGCAATTAAAAAGCAACGGTAAATTCTGAAGCAGATTTCTTATTTGGGTAACGTCAATCAAAAAAGATTTTCTGGTCAAATCCAAGCAATAAAACTGTTAGATAATTACAAATTGCAAATAATAAAATCTTACTGGCGGTTACATGGGACAGGGAAATAAAAGATGTGATAAATCTCCTGGTTCTTGTCTATTTCTGATAGCACAAGGTTGTTATCACGGGTTTATTTTGTAGGTCACACCTTCAATAGTTACCTAAATATTGAATCTGAAGATTTACTTGGCTTAATGGTGTCACTAACTTAATAAACATAGTAAATGGTATTTATTTATACAAATGAAACTGTGGCCTTATGTGCAGGATAAATGAAAGTGAGGTTAGCTCTACAGTTATCTTCCTCATTATGGCTCTCCTTCTGGACTAAAAAGCTCCTTTTTCTATTTCTCAACTGATCAAGATCTGGTGTGGTCAACAAATCAACATATCTACAGCAGTCAGCTGAGAAACTCAGTTAAACAGTAGGGCTGCACTTCTGGGCTTACACAGCTTGGAGAAACAGCAAGGGATATCTTTTGGAGGATTCCAAGGTGTACACACCAACTAAATGCTCACTTCAATAGCTTGCACCTGTCAGCTGGCACTATCTGAAGCATTGTTGCTTAGCTACTGTTTCAACATGTTGCTGCAATTCCGATTTTGAAGAAAAGTCGGGAAGTTTAGATTTTCAGTTTGGATTTTCTTATTCTCTTTTTAATGAATGAAATGAACGAACATTGGTTCTAAAATTTTATGTAAACTTTTCTTAGAATTATGTACTTTACATATAGATAGAATTTATAAACGTTGCATTAATAATTTTATGAGAATTAGTTTTGAGGTTGTCTCAGATTAGGGCTGGCTGGCGTTCCGTACAACGTATCATTTAGGTATCATTAGGTACGGTTTTACAATCTGGATAATGTGAGTAAGAATTAAATTTTATTCTTGAAGTTTATGAGTTAAAAACTTGATATTACTAGTGAGAGAAAGTGCTTTTACGAGCGTCTTTTCTATTTCTTGTTAGACTGGGGTTGTTCACACTTGGACCATGATTGTCGTCTCGAGGAGGGACCAACTGGGATTGTTCACACTTGGACCATGTCGTCTTGAGGAGGCACCAATTCATGGCGCGAGCCATTTTACAAAATACTACATTTTTCAGCACAACGAAACCTAATAACTTGGGTCTCCAAAATGCATTTGATACCGGAAATATACTCGACCGCCACCTTTTTGCCAACAGTGAGATAAAGTAATGAATATGACATTAGTAGTAATAAAGTTGAGAAATGAAGAATAATAATTATGAGAGGGTAAATATTGTGTCTCAAGTTTTATGAAAGAACGCTGCGAACTGCTAATTAAAAGGTTTTATTGCTTATTTATATAAAGTTTGAATTGAGAAAATTATACAAGTTGGTACATTTCCTTTCTTGGTTGGGAGCAGAGACAAACAAACGGACGGGGCCGCCTTAAGGAGTCCGCTGAGCAAGGGCCAATGGCGAGAGGAGGAATCACAAAGTCATGTCTCCCCATTATCTTTGCGTCGAGAGCAATAATTGAAATTGTATCCCCAGTGTAGCCGCGCTCCAAATTAGTGTCGCAACCCTTCTTGAGCAGCTTCGCCAACACAAGAAACTCTCTCTGCTTGCCGCCCATCCACTGGCCTTGTTGCCCAGTCAGCAGTGCTGCCACACGTCCTGATAATGCCTTAAACATTCCCACCTCACTAATAATATATCGTACTTATTCCTTACGTTTGCTTCAGCCTTCTCCCTACCCAAAGCCTTCCTACCGTGTGAATATTAATTGATCCAACCGTTCATCATTCAAGAGGACAATATAGGAACCCCAACTAGAGACCCAGTCCCGCTTGCTTCCAGACAATCTCCTATTATATTAAAATTCCTAAGTCTAAAGAATTATAAGTATTTAGTGAGGATGGTCGTCGAGGGTGGGGAAAGGGGGGCAGATCACACCTAAAAGTTACTGCATTACAGCTACTGGTTACTGGGATCATTCAGGACCACAGGAGCATGGTTTGTGCCCCAATAATAAGAGGTTCCGGAGAGTTGTTCGGGGAATGTCGAGGCTAATTAAAGAAGAACCAAGTGACAGAGTACCGAACAGTTCTTACCAATGCGAGAGATAGTTATGGCCGAGAAAAGGCAGACATCGCAAGGGGCGGTGAGCAGCAACAAGGTGTGCGACATTGTAAAAGGAATATGCGATTATTATCATTTCGATAAAATTAAGTAAAAATTGAATTCGAAATAATTCGATTTCTCTGATTCGCCTTAATATTTACCTAATCCTAGAAATAAATCTACGAAGAAATAGGTGAAACGTAGACACCCTAAAAGGCTGTTGGTCGAGGGACCAAAGACAAGATTTATTTCTCCGGACTTCCATGTGCATAAGAACATTTAGTTACTTCTACGAAGTAGGAGTCTGTAGACTCAATGGTGCCTTGATACGTCGACCGCCTTCCTCAGAGTTTCACCAAGTTAGTGGAAAGCTCTCTAGATTCTGACGGTGAGCAACTCATCTGATCTCCTTCAGTTCCAGGTCGTTACACCGATCCCACTTCTTACTGACAATTCCAACTTTGAACAGGTCCCACTCTTTCTGACAATCGCGCACTCGCTCCAGGAAGTCCCCACTCCTCCTCCTACATCGCTGTGTGCCCAACTAGACAATGATTAATCGATGTTCCAGCACATCTCACTGGATGTTTGTTCCATTTGCACCGTACATGAGGCATGTATGAACGATCGCTGTAATCAGCCTGCCTCAGCTGATATCTCCTCCATGCGCCGCATTATTTTTCTTTACTCCCAACAATAAATAACATTAAATTAGTGTCATTAAACTGAACTTGCTTCCAGCCATTCCGCTTGCACTCTGTTTATGTTAGTTAGACAAATAACTGCATAATAAAAAAAAGTCGTTGCGCCAATAGTACTACCAAGAGTTAATCGTAAAGTTCCGCACTTCCTAAAATCCTTAAATAGGGCGTCCTGGATGTACTTTGGATTTTATTCATTCAGATAGTGGCAGATCTGGAAGCCTTTTTCTTGGCTACAAACCATTCAGAACATGGTGTCCGGGCCTCAGAGTCGCGTGATTTGACGAGTTCAATCGCCTTAATTAATGTGCTTTCCGATATCCACTTGAATCTGAATACTTCTTGAGATACAGAACAAACTTTATCTCTTCTCTAACGGGTCGTAGCGCCTGCTAAATACTGAAATGATCTTAACAAAAACTTACAGTTTAAAATGTTAAGTATAAGGGTTGATTAAACGCCAAAAGGTACACAAATCAGCGAGTACCCAACATTTCATCAATACTTCATTAATATTTAAGTAATTCTACTGCATTAATTTTCATTAATAAGTTATTTTTTAGAATTTATTAGATATCACAGACCCTTATGCTGGCCATTTTCGTCTACAAAATATATGTTCAAGTAGCACTGTAGATTGACTGTAATATCTAGTTATTTATAATAATCAAGCTATTAATTACAGGTTAAAAAGAAAAACGTTATAAAAAATAAAATAAAAATATGAGGCTAAAAAATTCAAAACCTTGTTTAAAAAAATGCTTACACTAACTTACATCAATGATTTTGTTTATTTTATATATTTATTTTTATTTCTTAAATAAAAATCGTCGGTTTAAGCTCATTCTTCGATTAAAGTAATTGTTACTTTATGTAGTAGTCAAACGTTTATAATAATAGGTAATAATTATCTGGCTTTATCGCAAATAATATAGTTTTCTTCAATTACATTCTCCATCTAGGTGTTCTTCCCACAATGTTGTATATATGTAATATAAAGTAAATAAGATATGCATATATTTAGGACAGCTAATTATTCCAGTATTTTACTATAAGTAAAATTAGGGGGACTAAATTAAATTACAATAGAGAAATGAATAATTATTGTTTAATAATCTACTTGTTATTAACTGTGTGTTAATTGTGCTCACGAATATTTCGGTAAGACGAATTCAAGACAGTAGCCTACTCTAACTTTATCTTTACTTTAACATGCATGTACGTATGTATATATGATTTATCATAATTATAACAAAAAAATAATATAAATGAAGTGGCCAGCATAAGGGTCTGTGATATCTAATAAATTCTAAAAAATAACTTATTAATGAAAATTAATGCAGTAGAATTACTTAAATATTAATGAAGTATTGATGAAATGTTGGGTACTCGCTGATTTGTGTACCTTTTGGCGTTTAATCAACCCTTATACTTAACATTTTAAACTGTAAGTTTTTGTTAAGGAGATTTTTGTACCTTTTGGATAGATTTTCCTTTTTGTCTATTTTACAAAGTTACCAATCTGCTTTACAGATTTTTTTAAAATTTGTAATAAGCAATTCTATCATTATAACCTGATAAGGTGTTAACTACCACTGGAGAGATCTTTTTAAAAAATGATTGTAGTTGCGGCTCCCAAACCATCCTCAATAACAATTTTTTTGAGAAAGCGTTTTGAATAACATAGGAAGGTATTTGTACGTAAATAGCAAAATTAAACTGCGATTTCAGTACTTCCTTTTAAGAGGAGTAAGAAAAATAAACTAGGATTGCAGTACTTCTCCCTAAAAGGCAAAGAGGCAAAGATTTTTTAATCGAACAATTCATTGATTTAATTAAATCGGTTCACTCATTGATAATTTAAACGATTGCAGTACTTCCTCTTAGTAGGAGCAAGAGAATCAGCAACGTAGAGGAGCTTCAACCACTTATTCGAGCTGAATTTTATCAAAATCGGACTTAGCGTTACAGAAATATTGGTAATAATAGTTTTAGAAAGAGCCTTATTTGGATGGGGCAAATTCCCCTCCTTATGAGGCACGGTGCCGAGACTTTTGAAGTGCAAATCTGTATAAAATTTCGATTCGAATGACACTTCATTCATAAAAATCGGTTCACGTGTCGATAATTTGAAACGATTGCTATACTTCCCCTTAACAAGTGTAAGAGCTGATCGCCGCTTTAATGTTACGTAGGGGAGCCCTAACCCTATCATCCTACCAAATTTTATCAAAATCGGGCCAAGATTTACAGAGTAATTAGTAATAATAATTTTGGAGGGGGCCTTACATAAAGGGGGCTAACTCCTCTCCCATTCGATGTACAGCGTCGGGACCCCCAAAAGGCACATCTACATAAAATATTGAATCGAATGACATCTCATTCATGAAAATCGGTTCACGCGTTTAGGCGCTACGTTGTTTACAAAAAAGGTAACAACAAGAACAACAACAACAACAACAACAAGAACAAGAACAAGAACATTTTTTGAAAAGGCCGTTTTTGCTCATTTTCGGCAACTTTTTTCTCGAAACCTATTAGATCTGGGTGGTTGCAAAAAAATTACAGTTATAAAGGAGGGTTTGGAGTAAGATTTAAAGAAAATTTGGGAATTTTATCTTTTATAGAAAAAGAGAAAAAAATTGTCAAAGTTGGGTGTTTTTCAACGTTACGCTTTTTCGTGCAGTTTTTGATGGTCAACCCTTATACAACTGTCCTACCGGACAGTTTTAATATCAGTTTAAGTTTTGATTGGTTACCAGTGCGTCAGAAGTGCGATACATATACCAGTGTTCTACTCTTTTTTCACGTGGGCTACGAACTTCGTACCCTCTACCCTTCAAGTGTCTGTCCCTTTAAATTGAAACATGTTGAAGCTCTCCTCAGCGAAGGACTTAAACGGGTCTATCAAGTTAGTATCTGCAATGTTGATAAATCCTTTGGCTAATCTTTACAATAGCTCCCCAGAGGCGTGGCCTGTTTTTTTTAGGGTGTGGGTAGTGCAGAGCACCTACCGGGGAAAATAAAAACTACTTCCCGCCAGTGTGCGGATGGTGCGAATTTCGTAGCGCTTATGTTTAGCGCTCATGCGCAGTACACATACTGCATAGCAACTGCTTCCTGATTAATGTATTAATAGTTCCCGCGAGTGTTCTGTATGTTTCCGGAGGTGCCGTTTTTTTGTAACTTTATGAGTATGAGCGTTTTAAATTTGCGGGTTTTTTTAAATTAAAGCATGATTGTAGTGTGAGTAAGAATGGAGTTCGACAAGTATACCCTCCTCAGGAAAAGGACTCCACAGAATAAGGTAGTTTCTTTTGTGTTGTTCTGTGTAATTATTGTAATGAATGTTGTGACAAAAATTAAAAAATTGAGGGTGATTAGGTAGGTTAGGAGGGGGTATGGGGGGCGAAGCCCCCCATTAAGAAATAAATAAAGAATTCGAAGTTATTCTGATTCGGTGCTACCATATAACCCGCTAGATTTAAGTGTGAATATAAAATAAATAAATAGTTTTATATTTATATTTGAATATGGCGGGTTCTATAGTAACAGCGAATCAGAATCACTTCGAATTAGGCCACGCCTCTGGGGAGCTATTGTAAAGATTTACCAATCCTTTATTTTCGTGGACTTCAAGCTCCGGTCCCCCCCCCCCATTATCAAATTCAATTACTTCTTCAAAACAGAGCTAATCTATTCCTTTACAAGATCTAGATTTAATCTATAGCGCTTTCATTGCATGTGGTCATTCTGAATCGCATCTTCTGTCATCGTTAAGATGAACTACTTGCACTAGAAATGCTGTCTTTACTGTTTCCACAATTATTTTTAATTTTAATTACTTTTTTTTTAAAAATCAGCTGGGTGCTAAAATAGTGAATATACGCGAATATTTTTGCTCCTCGTTAAATACTTATTTAAAGTAATTTTGATTGGATTTTAGTATATATTTTGTGTTCTAAAACATTTGTTAACTATAGTTTTTTACTTCTGTGTTTATATATTTAGTTTATTAGTGTTATTGCCAGTTTACTTATTCCATTAACTTTACATGACTTTTCTTTTCTTTCCTCTGACTTCTCTTCTCTTTCCTTCTTTTCAATAAACTTAAAAAGATACTTTATTCTTCGTTATAATTATCTTTCGCCTAGATCTTTGCAAACAATTTGCTCAGTGAAGAGAGAAGTGATTCTTTAGAAAGGTTAGGTAATTATACAGTTTTTTACAAAATAATATAAACAATAAAATAAAGTGTAGAAATCCCATATTCGGCCAGCTTAGACAATGGCTCTAAGTGACACCGATATGGGGGGAGTTTTTACCTCAGGGGACGAATCTACTACCTCCTCAGTGAACAAACCAAAACGGTCTTCAGAGATGGCCAAGCTCTCACCTGGGAAAGGAAAACTAAAGAAGCAAAGTAAGAAGACTGTTCCGGTCCCCTCGCCGCCACTAACTCGTCAGAGAGGCGTATTGTCTCAGTCAACCTCCCTACAACAAATTTCATTTCCTCAACAGCAGCAGCAACAAAATGTACAGTATGTATCCGATTTTGCCACCCACAATAAATTTAGCGTCTTGCCAGAGATTAGCGATCCATCCACCAGTGATAATAAGCCACCCCCTATACACGTGTACAAAATCAATAATTTTGTGATGTTGAATGACCATCTGAAGAACTTAATAGGAGCCAATAATTATTCGTGCAAGTCTCGTTTGGACAATATACTGGTAACTACCCAAAATATTGAGGCCTACAGGAAAGTTGTCCACTATCTGAATGATCAAAAAATTGAGTATCACACTTATCAGCTCAAGAAAGATAAAGCATTCCGAGTGGTTCTGCGACACCTGCACTACACAGTTCCTCCAGAGATGATTAAAGAAGAACTTCAACAAATAGGGTTCAACGTAAGAAACGTAACAAACATCCGACACCCTGTCCACAAAAATCCGCTGCCTCTATTTTATGTTGACTTAGAGCCAGATACCCACAATAAAAATATATTCAACGTCACTGGGCTACTCAATACAATAATCAAGGTAGAAGAACCCTACAAAACTAAAGAAATAGCGCAGTGCAAGAGATGTCAGCAATACGGACACACGCGGGCTTACTGTCACGTAGCCCCGAGATGCGTTAAATGCGCTGGTCCTCATCTATGGGAAAACTGCAGCAAATCTCCTGATACACCTCCCACATGCGCCCTATGCTCTGGAGCTCACTCATCTGCCTTCCGAGGCTGTGAAGTTCACAAAGAGCTTCAAAGAGTTCGTCGAGAAAGAGAGATTGCCCGAGGTCACCTACCTTCTAGAGGCCATCACCCTCAGCCTCCTCAAACGTCTGCTTTCAAGGATTTCCCGGCTCTCCCGCAAACAGCGCGCCAACGACCTCAGCAACCACAGAATCGGCCTCAATTGCAACAGCAGTCACACCTTCAGCAGCAATCACAACCACAGCAGCAGCCCTTCAACCAACCAGCTACCAGAGGACTCTCTTATTCGGAGATCACGAGGTCTTATTCTCCGTACTCACCTCTTCCTCCTCAACCTCCATCTACACAACCCGACATAACGACAGTTCTCAACTCATTTTTCCAAAGGTTCGAATCCCTCCTTACTCCACTCGTTAATCTTCTAAACACTTTAGTTAGTCAACTACTTCCTCGTCTCAACCCTTGACTTCTCCAACTCAACAATCCTTAACCATCCTACTTTGGAACGCCAATGGGTTGAACTCCCACAGAGACGAACTTGACGCATTCTTACACGACAAACGTATTGACATAGCTTTACTTACTGAAACCCATTTTACTAGTAGATCAAACTTTTACATCACTGACTACAAAACATACAGGACTGACCATCCCGATGACACGGCCCACGGTGGTGCGGCAATCCTAATTCGCAATACTCTCTCACATCATAACCTTCCTCCATCATCTACTGACTATCTCCAATCATGCAGTATCTCCTTATCCGCTCATCCTCATAACTTTAATCTCGCAGCTGTCTATTGCCCTCCAAACAAATCCATATCTCAACAACAGTTTGTTTCATTTTTCAAAACACTTGGTCCCAGATTCCTGTCCGGTGGAGACTACAACGCCAAGCACCAACAATGGGGATGCCGCACAACAAATCCACGTGGCCATACTCTACTAAATGTTCTTCACGCCCGAAATTACAGCGTAATATCACCGGATCATCCTACGTACTGGCCTACATCTCTATCTAAGCTCCCTGATATCCTAGATATTTTTGTCACTTATCGGATGTCTCAATACTATGAAATCTCCACTCTAACTGAACCTTCCTCAGATCATAGCCCCGTACTGATTACTCTCAACATAAATCCTTTTCTTAGTACTCCTAAACCATCTCTGATATGTGGCCCGGTCGACTGGAAGAAATTTCAATCTAAATTAGAGGACTCATTAAATCTACAAACTGTACTTAAAACAAGTGAAGACATAGACAACGCTGTACAACATTTCACAACATCAATACAAAATTCCATTTATCAATCTGCATCACATACCAGAAAACAACATAATCACACTACTAATTTACCACTATACATAAGACAACTCATCACAGATAAGAGACGAGCACGAGCCGTATGGCAGCGCTCCCGCTATCCCTCAGACAAACAAATCTTTAACAAACTTACTCATCTACTCAGGACTGAACTACAGCTCTTAAAAAATGAACGTTTTGAAAACTATACACTATCACTGACTACCGAAGACAAATCTCTCTGGACCGCTTCAAAAAGAATCCTCCGCTACAAACCAGTACCCTCCCCACTTCGACGTAGCGATGGATCATGGGCTACTTCCGATGGTGATAAAGCTGCTCTCTTTTCTTCTCATTTTTTAAATGCATTCACTCCACATTCTGACATTATCGACTCACAATTCCAAAAATCTCTCCTACAAGATCTGGACACACCTCTTCCTCTCTCACTCCCACCCAAACCATTTTCACCTTCTGAGGTTCAGTACGTCATAAATCATCTTTCACGTAAGAAAGCGCCTGGATTTGATCTCATTACACCAATCATTCTCTGCAATCTTCCCAAAAAAGCCATGGTATTTTTGACTTCCATATACAACGCAATTCTCCGAACAACCTACTTCCCCGTCTTGTGGAAGTATTCCGTAATCCGTCCTATCCCAAAACCTAAAAAACCTCATCAACATCCTTCGTCTTACCGTCCAATTAGTTTATTACCTGTACTAGGAAAAATTTTCGAAAAACTTCTTCTCAAACAAATCCTTCCTATCCTCGAAAACTCTTATGTGATCCCAGATCATCAGTTTGGATTTAGACGTAACCACTCTACTATTCAGCAATGTCATCGAGTAGTGGACATAATTGCATCCTCTCTTGAAAAGAAAGAATGTTGTTCAGGGGCTTTCCTTGATGTGCAGCAGGCCTTCGATAGAGTATGGCACACTGGCCTCTTGTGGAAGCTTAAAAATATTTTACCTGCCACGTTTTATTTAATCATAAAATCTTACTTGTCCGACAGGTACTTCAGAGTGCAAATAGGATCTTCTTTCTCCCCACTTAAGCATATCGACGCTGGAGTTCCACAGGGCAGCATTCTGGGTCCTATTCTCTACTCCATTTACACTTCAGACATACCAACAGATACTAACACTACACTTCTCACATACGCAGATGACACCGCCTTACTGTCCACTAATCATGATCCTGTACTAGCTCACAGAAATCTGCAGTCACATCTCTCCTCCTTAGAACAGTGGTTCAAGAGATGGGCTATTAAACTTAATGAAACCAAGTCTCAAAATATCACCTTTACTCTTCGTCGCATTACTCTTCCTCCAGTCATCTATAACCTAACACCTCTACCAGTAGTAAACGTTGCCCGCTACCTTGGGCTTTACTTAGACCGAAGACTTTCTTGGAACCCCCACACTAGACTTAAAAGAACAGAACTGAACAGACGCTATCGACTACTTAAAAGACTCTTAGACAACAGATCAAAACTCTCTCTGGACAACAAAAGACTAATTTATACAGCTATTTTAAAACCCATCTGGGCGTATGGAATAGAGCTGTGGGGTTCAACCAAACGCTCCAATCTTCAAAGGATTCAATCTCTACAATCTAAAATTCTTCGAACTATTGTAAACGCTCCTTTTTATGTCTCCAACCTGACTATACACACTGACCTTAACATTCCTTTTGTCACACAAGTCGCTAAAACAAGATACAGAAAACTCCACTTCAGCCTGCAATCTCATATAAATCCTCTAGCTAAAAATCTTTCTTCTAGAACCCTTCCTGACAACCCGACAAGACGCCTTAAGAGACAGTGGCCTCGTGATCTCCTCTCAAGTGAAGAGAGCGACTAATAGCCTGTTTTGGAGTGTTACCACTAGGTAACTTCTCCACTCGTATTCTTCTGTTATTTGTTGTTACTGTTATCACTGTTACTTATAGCGCTAACGCGCTGATTGTAGCAAAAATAAACGCAAAAAAAAAAAAAAAAATTACTTTTTTAAATATTATGAATTGTATTCGACGTAACATAATTTTTATTAGATCAAACTTGTCTTTTGCAAAGAATTTATTGTAATTATTCGGTGTATTTTATTAGTGTTGTGTTTTTACTGTTAGAGAATGTAATAAACATATTCATTTGTTTTTCAGACAATAGGTAATTCATGTTATTTGTTAATTGTAATCAACTAATGCTGATGTGACATTCTTCATCAAACAGTTTTATGTATAGTGTCACTGTTTACATTGAACGAGGCTTTTTAACCATTTTATAAACAATTATTTTAGCGAGGAACAACTTTATTTCGCATGTTGCTAAAGTAAAGAACATGTTGCCAATCCACAATAGGTTTGCTAGATTCACAGCTTATGTATTAGTCTTGACGATATTTTGATTAACAGTAAAATCAATGATCAACATGAATTAAGAAATTTTGAGAGAGTTTTCCATTCTGGAACTGAATAATCGTCTTTAATTTGTTTTAGATGATTCGATCATCGATCAAGATATCATAGAATTGAATCATTTCTAATTTCTAATCGATAAAATTTATGTAACCTTTTTACTTGTCAAATAAAAATCAAAGATAATTGAGACAACATCATTATTGTATTAATTCTTCAAATCTAACGGTCTTGATGAAGGCTGAAAATTTGAATCAGCGATCAATGAAAACATATGAACTACGTAATAGTCCCTGTGCCCGAATCTGGTGCTGAGATTGTCCAACATAAGAGGGAATCAGATTTTACACTCGAAAGAAAAAACCCAATTATTGTTAATTTCTCTTTTCCAAGTTCGAGCGTCATTTTCCGAAATTATGAACGTTTTATTTCGTCACTTTATAATGGAGCCCATAAAAAAAAAATTGAGGAAATGATTATGACAGCTCAAAATGCAAATGTTTGTCTCAAGAAAAGCTGTTGTGAAGCATCACCAAAAAAAGTAAAATCAGATTGGTGAATTCCGATAATACAATATTATTTTGATTGGCTAAATTTAATAAAATTGGAGACGTTATTGTTTCATGGAGAGTGACAGAAGATCAACTAATTCTGCTGTTGCCTGGCATTTTTAAGTACCAGATCCTCATTAATGAGGAACAAGATTTTATTGATTTTTTTTTTTTTAACATTAAACATTAATCTCCAAAAGAAATCATAAAGCCAAAAACATTTTGGAAACCGCCGCTGTAAGTTTTGTTGAAGCTTGAGTTTCGTAATCCAATTTGGACAGAGTGACAGTGGAGAACTAGCTGTCTAAATTGCGTAAACAGATATTGCACTTGTGAAAATCGAAGTGAAAAATCGATATCTGTGGGGTCATAAAAAATGTAAATGGGAGAGATAACTTTTTTTCTGTGGCCAACTTTCCGTACAAATTAAACTACATATGAACATTAAACCGAACTTAGTTCCCTCAACTACTGCTCCCTAGCAGACATGGTAAGAGTTATTGTGAAACCAACTCGCCCTGTCATTAACTGGCCACCGCATGTAGGATATTCGTATAGGTTATATTACTAATAAATTTCTAGGTGACGGTGTAAATATGAAGTTTCACAGTAGCAGGCTAACATGGTGAAACAAAATGATACGGTTAGGTAAGAAAAGTTTAGAGTTAGTTTGCTAATCACAGGGTGACCGAGAAGCAACAGAAATATGGATAGAGTAGAAATATGAGAAGGATGCCTGTTTATAGTTAGCAACATTAAAGTTGAAGGGAGTCTAAACGATCCGCTGGGAGCAATGATAATTACTAATTCATAAAGGATAAAGAGGATCTAGCGGAGGGGGGGGGGCGCTCCATCAGATAGTGGGTTGGTAACACTGAATATTCTACAATCTGATGATGAGACATTATTGTAACTTTGTAGTTGCCGCCATTACATTTAACGTATTATCTTTACAATGCAGTTTGCTCTAGAAATACGGCCCTGCTTCTGCAACATTTAGCTACTGTTGTGTTTCACTTTCTTCGGACAGGTATTAAGTTATAACTACAGATTTCTCTTCTTGTTTTTTGAGAATGGAATGAGAAATATTGCGATGTATGAAAGTTTCGATCTTGCGTTTTCGACGGAAATAAAAATTTGAGGAAACCTGAGTCCAAAGGAAGCGTTTCAGTGGACATTCCAACTCCTCTAGGAGAGGGGGGCTTGGCAGGCTTGGGTCATTTCAAAGTGAACTTCAAGTTTCCAAACTGTTTAAAGGTTTTTATGAATTTTCTTTTATCTACAAAAGTTAGAAAAGTTAAGTATAACAGTGAAAGAAAGCCAGTGTTTAAGCCAATTGTTTTTGCCAACCTGGTGGCTAGAACGAACAGCTGAACTTGCTGAACTTGGTTGTCGCAACTGACGGGTAGAAACACCGTCTTTCCCATTACATTATCCCGGTGAACCATGAGCACGTTTCGCTTTTCCTAAATTCTAACATGAATAGCCAGGATGGCCATTCTGGAAGCGGGCACTCCAAGTCGAACAGGTCTGGCGGTCCTAGGGGTGGCCGCACCCTGAGAAGAGACGGGGCCAGCATCGATTTCCCTTACTTTCCGACTCGCCGTCTTGTTCGCTCATACAGCCACACAAACGCACTCCTTGCACCTCCTTCCTCACTCGCCGCGTTCATTCTTTAGGTGTCCGCTACATATATTTCTGCGAACAGCCCGCTCAGAGAGCATGTCAATTATTCTTCAGAACTGTGGCCCCTACCAAACACAGTAGCCGCCCCCGCCCAGTTCTGTCTTCAGCTTCCAACCTCCTCCTCATCCTTTCCCCTCCCTAGTCTCACTTTCTCCAAGACTTTTACTTTACTTTTCACACAAACTTTTCCTTCCGTCATCTCATTTATCCAATTCAAACTCATTTTATTTTCAACTGAATATTTATAAATGTTCTTCTCTGGTGTAGCGGCAGTGGTGATCTGCCGACGTCACACATAGTGAGAAGAAAAACAATGGCCAACGGCCCTTCACTGCTCTCCGCAACTCCTTCTTTGCTCAGTTTATTGCATTTCTCTCTCTTTTTGGAGAAGAAAAAATCTCCTGTTACACCCTATCTCAATTCACCTGGCCAAATTTTCCCCGATACCTGAAATTTGGGCAAAAACTTCATTTCGTTTCATGAGGTAAAAGAAAAGTGTAAACAAACAATCTGACATGAATACTGACACGATTTACCACAGAATTAATGTGAGAATCAATTGCTCAACTCGCCGGGACCTCAGGATCCCTGAACAGGTGACTCCTGCCCCGCTATTGAGTACGGATAGTTTGAAGGATCTTAGTGAAGAAGTTTAATAAAAAAAAGATTGTAAACTAGATCTGTAAGAGTTATTGATAGTGCTCCACGGGTCGGGACGCCGGCAATCACACACATCCGGTGGACTGTGGACGGAAGAGGTGAGGGATGACCACTGGACGAGCGTGTTCATTGTAAATCACAGTCGGCTCAATGGTCATTGAGAGAAATAACATAATGAAGCTTTTGTCCCGACAAGGAAGGGGGGGGGAACTAGAGGTGGAACTAAGTCGAGCGCAATCTCAGGCACATTTAGAGAGGGGGCAGAACCATGTATCACAGCCACGTAAATGTGTTAGCCTTTTTTCCGACCATCAATTTCCCCGAGGAAATGCCGTAGGTGGCCGCCCGTTACAGCACGTGACCGGCAGAGCTCACTTAGGAAGGTGCTAACATCCTGTTCTACTACATTGATATCATACACTCACACACGCACACTCCTAAACCCAAATTCTATTCAATAAAATGGTATTTTCAACCACCGGATCTCCTTAAATCTGCCAAAACTTCATCATGAATTCAAAATGGTGTTATGCCACTTAAATATTTTGGCCACTTCGTGAGATATATTAAATTTTGCAATGAGATCTCCATAAAAACCTCTGTATTAAACGATTCTCTCGCAAAAAAAAAAAAAAAAAAAAAATGGATGCTAGAAGAACAGTTTGCTCCTGCAGGATAACAATATGTGATAGGTGCAACCAATTCGTAGATAACGAACACACTTACTGTGATTTTCAAATACCATTAGTATAAAATTATAATAGAAAAGCGACTAGCATTATCAAAATTGGAGTTAGAGGAAGTCATGTGAGTGACAGGATTGTTTACATTCAGTTAGGGGAAATTATCTATTCGTTTTCCCAAACACGGAGAGAATAGAAATGCTTTTCCGCAAGATATTGAAAATTGTAGAAAGGAGAGATGATTCAGGGCGGAATAAATAGTTGTGGTTGGGCGTAAGGGGAGCGGAAGTGGGCACTGCTTGCTAGAAATCTAGTAGAAATGACGCAGTACTTTTTTACTTTTCTTTTGTGCATACAAAAGATATAAATGAAGCTGACTTCCGCTGCTAGACTAATAGTTCTTCAGGCATACACACCGTGAGACAGTGCGCTCTATTCACCTTTGTGATGACGATTTTATATGGTTAATTTCAGTGTTCACCTGTATTCACTCAAAATTAACTGGAATTCCATGTTCCAGCATGACCATTGTATTTAGTGGACAAAACCTTTATTTCCTTCAAACCAACAGGAAGGCTGTTAATTAGCAGCAATTCTGGTGCGAACACACATTCACTCCCTTGCTAATTTTCACCCACTCCTGTCTGTAATCCCTTCCGGATATCGGGCCATTCCTAGAAAAATGATTGCGATAAACGTTGTGAGATGTGACTACGCTATCTACACCAAGTTTCTACAAAATCCGAGGATTGGTCGAGCAAATCCTCACTCAGTAATATGGGACTTCCGGTTGTCTGATTGTAGCCGAAATATTTTGTCACATCTCTAGGTGGCACCTGAAAGAAATATCAGATTTGGTCTAACTGCTTCTACTTACGGTTTTTCAGTTACGGTGACGTATTTGTAAAAATCATTTACCGGAACTCAAAACGATGTTTCCCAGTACATACTCAAAATCCAAAATCGGCGAATGTTGTTACGTTACTGTCGGGAAAGACGAGCAGCAATAGTGATCAACAAGCCAATAGTAGGTTACCATGTTTTCTAATTAGTTTTAAGCGCACATACTTCATACTTGAATGCACTTCTCCTTCTTGGGCTTCAATTCTCTCTTTTCGTTCCGTCCCCATTTTCTGCCAATTACCACTTCATTAAAACGTTACGACGCCTCTTTGTGCTCCACTCCTCGCCAAACAATTCGTTACAAAAGATTAAGGAATTTTAAATAATGTAGTATTTAACTTGGACATTTCTGCCAGCGGCAGAGGATCTTAAAGAAGTTTCCGCTTGCCTGGATTCCCCACCCAAAGCAGCTGGCCTCGTCTTCATAAGAAAATGGCCATGTTTTATTTATCCTCGCTAATTAGAAGTGGCTAAGAAAGCGGAAGGCAGAGCAAGCGAAGGAAAAAGATGAGTTAGGGCGAGATAAGACTCTGCGAACAGGGCGCCATGTCGGGCAGATACTCCAACTATTTACAGTAGGGACCAGCAGGTAGGCAAAGAAAACACGGGAAAATCCTATTGTCTCGAGAATTTTTAACATTGTAAACTGTCTTGTGGAGGAGAGCAAGTGGGGGCCCTTCTTGTGGCGTGGATTTGCCTGGAAGCCGGGGGCTTTTCGTTTGTTATCAGCTTGAAAGGCAAGGAGTGGGGATGGGTGTGTACACTGCAGGGGACTGCGTCCAATGTCGCCAGGCGGAGCTGCGGTGGTCGCAGCAGAAAGAATCTTGGAAAGTTCATCTTCTTGCCGCTCCGGCGCACAAGTACTTCGGGCACTTACCGTACGCATCCTTAATGAAACACAAGCAATGAAAATTTGGTGTTCAATTTTGGTTGATGCTGTTTCGTCGACTTGGGTTGCTGGAGAGGCTACCGCTCCTCAAACAGAAATGAGCTAGTGTTTTGTTTTCCCTGATGGTGTTGAGCAGTAGCGGAGGCGGCAGTTTAATTTTAATTGGTCAGTCATGATTTGATCGCTGAATGAGGAAGTGGGTCAGAGATATATTGTGCACTAGTTCAACTCTAGGCTACCAGAGAGCACCTCTAAGGAAGCTAAGGGTTCATTAAGTCCAATAAAATATACAAAGAAAAACTTGGTTGGCCACACGTATACTTCAGGAAGTCGTATTAGCTACATCCTGTCCGCAACAAATACCCGCCTCCGCTAACCAAATATTGTGTGAAATAATCACGTGAATTCTTTTTCTGCAGTAAACACCGTTCTACTAATTATGTTGACTTCGAGTATGGCCAATAGTTCGATTATCTGTTATTAGCTGTAAGAGTTGGACAAAAACATCCTTTTTGAGAAAGCTGTCCAAGAGGGAACTCGAAGAAACACCAAACACTGTAGATAATATTTATTAAAATAGTAAATTAAATAAAAGTTCATAGGTTCATTAAAGTTGTCAACCCCTGTTTGATTAAAGCAATCGTTCTTGTCAATCACAACTCTTATATTTCCACTCGAACAGCTGAGGTGGTTCCCAAACAGCTGAAATAATAAAAATGTCTTTTAGTTATACACTTTTCCTTCCATATTTAGCAAGCTTCTTCTCGGCACCCAAATTGTACTTCAATCTTGAATCTAGCTGCCTTTTTCTTTAATTTATCACTTGTTGCGGTTAACTTCTTGCAGAAACCTTGCTACTATAGAAGAAGCAAATTTTCAGACAAAACTTTCCCAGTTTACTTGCATAAGCTTAAGCTTTAAAAGCTTTCATCCGGATAATGACATATGAAGTTTAATCATGCATGACGTCATGGTTAGCAATATATTCTCTAGGATGTCGCTGCTCAAATAAGTATTTCGCTGAAACTAACGATGCAGCTCTTAGGCCGATCTATCAAATCCCACATTGTGTATTGAAAATCGCGGCTCAAATTACTTAAGTTAAGCGCCATCAGGGCATGAGCCAATAGAGTCTTGAACACAATCCTCCATGACCCTCCATGGTATAATATTAGTAAATAATATTTTCCAAGTTTGAGAATGGGAGAATTCTGTGATTTTGTTTAAATTCAAAAATGGACCCCCAAACATCTACTTCCGTGAAATGTATATTTTAAAGTTGACAGACTCGCAATACTTGCGGTAGGATGCAGTACTTTCTTTGATACAAGTAGGGCACTGCTTGAGGAATCTGGAAGAAGTAATAAGTGAAGGGCAGTGGGCCATCAAAGCAGCTGGACAGATACGAGTAGTACCATGAACAGTGAAGCTACATAACTCTCAGGCCACAAAAACAAAAGTGTGACGAATGTGGGTGTTGTACCTCCGCGCCCTGCGGCTGTTCCTTTGTCTCCAGCTAGCTTCTTTCTCTCCACTTCCGGCCAGTTCCAAACACTCCAGAAAATAAGAAACCTTTCCCACTAAAAATCTCTAACAACTGGAAAACTATTAGCGTTTTCTTTGTGTTTTTCTCTCAGAGTTTTCCACCCGTCCTGAACATAAATACCTTCAAGAACATTGAATAATCTTATACTAGACGTCGAAAGTGCGCCTCGCTAAAGACCCAACTTGGGCGAATAATGTTAGCTATATTATTGTAAATCAATAGATTTAAAAATTAGTTGAAATAAGATTTCTCAGATTGAGCTGACCATGGATGGGAGAAGATCCTCTAAGAGATCCCCCGGGAGTTCGGACATATCTTTCTCTTACCGCCATCTGCTAACTCGGACACTCTCTTCAAACTCCGACATATTAAATTCTTACCAACATTATAGAGGGTGTACAATAGCAGAGTAGAGGGACGCTAGCCTCAGAACTGCTGCAATGAATGTACCTAGAAAATGATCGAAATAAAAGCGATAGATCTGCGCGCATATCTGCGGTGTGGACATGTTGAGTGTGCAGGCCAAGCAAGGAAGGGCAGCCTCAGAGAACATGTCCATGGGTTCGAGAAGCAAGTTATGTTTGAGTGGGCCAAGAGAGGCAATCTTGCAGCAGCTCTAATTAAAACTGGCCGAGTGACAGACTGTGGGGGGCCACTCGGAGTCACGACCCTCCAATTACCCCCGCCCCTTCCCTTCTCCATGTTTGTATTACAAATCTTCTCTCAGACCTTTCTATCATTCTTAGATTTCCTCATCCACTCCAGTTATCCATCAATACTTGTACCTTGTTTTCTGCATACACCTAAACCATGAAATAATAATTTGGCCATAAGAATGGTAATTAACATAATTATAATTGTCCTGAGGAATTTGCAGAATATAAATTCAAATGTAATTTTAAAATACCGCTGATTGATTGATATCTTGGCAATCGTATCAGTGCTTTAAATTGCACCACTCTGAAATGAGTAGTTTCTTGTAAGACTTGCTCAGTAGTCACAAGTATTCATTCGAGTAGATCGAGCGTGGCAAAGTCGCTGCCCGCCGGCCAGAGGCGAATAAATTTCTAGATATCGCGAAAATATTGTGACTCTACTGTATTGCCACGGCCAAAAGTTCAAAGATTACCACTGACAAATATTGATATCCAAATCGCAAATACCAAGAACTTAAATTTGAGAATTCCTTAAGTTTAGAGACTGAATTAGAAACATTAATTTGTTAATTTCGGGGTTATGGAAGTGAGTCGAGTCCATATTTTGCTTTATTTGCAAAACATAGTTTCTACGCCTATCACCTGTTAGAAAAGGAAAGAGGCAAAGGGGTACAACAGTCCTGATCTCAGAATAGTGGAGAAGATAAAGGATGCTGAATTTATCTAATTACTCTCACTTTTCTACCAATTGGTCGGACTCTAGGAAATAATTCATCTAACTACACAATTGAAAGAAACAAAATCCTCCGCAAAACTAAGATAAAAAGCAAAGGAATATACCTTGAAGTTGAAAAATATCTTTCTATCTTAATATTCTTTAAACAATATTTAAATTGTGATTGCTGAGTTAATTCAACATGAGCGTGGACATTTTGGTGATACTGAGACTTGGGAACGGAGGGATAATCTGCAGCCCAAGCTACCAGGAAACAAACTCCATCCTGTTGCAACCTAACAATGCCAAATATTCCACTGTTCCTCAGCAGGCTCTTTCCTGTTCCTTTTGCGATAAATGGAAATATTTGAATGATGGGCAATAAAAGCGCACAATATTATTACGTAGAAGCGGAAGAGGAGATCAATGTGTTATAATAAACCCAATCCCAATATTGGTGTTGTTACTCTAGATTTATTCAAACTTTGATAATTCATTAGTTAACTGAAATAATTCAATAGGAGGACGTCGGTCGAGTGTTGCGGGCCACACAGTTACTTTTTAATTCAAATTTGTTAACTCAAATTTTGGACACAAAAAAGTTGTTTCGCTTCAAAAAGCAGAAAATAAATAAAAATCTAGCAACAGAAATTCTCCAACCAAATGATTACATTTAGCTTTAGAATGTTCACACTCAGGCCCTTTGAGGGTATTTCCTAAAAAGTTGTTTCGCTTCAAAAAGCAGAAAATAAATAAAAATCTAGCAACAGAAATTCTCCAACCAAATGATTACATTTAGCTTTAGAATGTTCACACTCAGGCCCTTTGAGGGTATTTCCTAAAAAGTTGTTTCGCTTCAAAAAGCAGAAAATAAATAAAAATCTAGCAACAGAAATTCTCCAACCAAATGATTACATTTAGCTTTAGAATGTTCACACTCAGGCCCTTTGAGGGTATTTCCTAAAAAGTTGTTTCGCTTCAAAAAGCAGAAAATAAATAAAAATCTAGCAACAGAAATTCTCCAACCAAATGATTACATTTAGCTTTAGAATGTTCACACTCAGGCCCTTTGAGGGTATTTCCTAAAAAGTTGTTTCGCTTCAAAAAGCAGAAAATAAATAAAAATCTAGCAACAGAAATTCTCCAACCAAATGATTACATTTAGCTTTAGAATGTTCACACTCAGGCCCTTTGGGGGTATTTCCTAAAAAGTTGTTGTGAGTGAGGGTATGCAAAAAGAACCCTCGGTCCCTCGGGGGCGGCAAATTATCCTATAGAGGAGGAGGCATGCTCAACCCTTTTATCTTTGCAGGTTTCTTTTTCAGTCCATCCCATCGTGTGACAAGAACTTCCTTATATTTTCTTGATCGTTTTTGATTGGCTGGTTTCAATTCTAGAACTTTGTACTATGAGCTGAATAGTTTTCTAATTTCATCAGGAGCAAACCGTACCTTCAGCTCCAGAAATAGAGAATTGCGTGTAATACTGTGGTAATTAAACTATCTACAAGAGACTAGAGGATTTCAAAACGAAATAATATATGAAAAAGAAGAAGAAATTAAGAAAAAGAAGTTAAGCCTAGATAACTATTTTGTTCTGGCGATGTGATAAGATACATGCGATCTCGTCACTCCGACAGCAAGCGTGTTAACAAAATCATTATTAAATACACAGAAAATAAAAATAAAAATTATACACACAATTAACATATTATCTTTTAATTATACATCTATACTTCAGGCTGTTTGTAAGGCTAAACTTAATCCAAGTAGAAACATGTGTACAGACGCAATCTAACAGCATTGAAGGTAACTACAGACTACCGTCGGCAACTAGAACTCATGCAATTGTACCACAACACACACAATGAAATCTTGTTTGTGTTGTGGTACAGTTCTTGGGAGTTTTTATTGGGAAAGCTCGTGCTGGATACACACACTCACACACAGAGGCAAAGATTTAGATGAACACAGATAAGATTGTAGCGTGAGTGAAGAACATTATATTTTAATGTTATGTACCAATGTAAGTATGCATGTACGTACGTACGTACGGATGTGTGTGCTTACTTATTTCATAACTTATATCTAGCGATAATATGCTGTATGCACATAATTTTTATTTATGTCCGCAATGTGGGAATATTGTGTGATTCCCTAAATAACAATCTGCATTTACCCCCCCGTGATTATTTTGTTTTGGGAGAGTGCGGCGCTCGACGGACAGGCACTTCTTTGGCCGCCTTCAGGTTTGTGGTTCTTACTTCGTTCAAATAAATATAAAATTTAATGTAAATACTCAATGACCTTCTGTCGCCGCTAATTTTTTAATTAGATTTCTCGAAACACAGTACTCAAATTTAACAATTAGAAGATTTCAGTATTGCCCATGTTTATCACTAATAACATTATTCTGCGGCAGGAAGCGTGAAGTCACAATTCCCACAGAACCCCATCTAAAACAGCATTCCCTCTAGTTTCAATCCCAAGTGATGGGCTAAGTTCTACCCCAGTTAAAGTTCCTTTGGCCACAGCCTCCTAGACTCCAGTAAAGTACAGAACAGCGCTTCCCGGTTGACTAATATTCCTCCAACTTGGGATTTGGCTGGAATTTCCATACTTCTAAATCTTTTACATGAGCTAGAATCGTACAATTACTGGAGAACATGATTACTGCTCTCTGAGAATCCGCTCTAAGTTGCGAATTGGAATTAGAAGCACAGGGCAAGTCAGCATGATGAGCTTAAAGCCGAGGTTCTGCGTTTGACTCCATAAAGTTTGGTCTGAACACTCACATGACTTTTTCTTACCGCAGAGAACGCAATTGAATCTCCTTGACACTTACAGTTTGTCTTCCAATATTTTACATGTTCGCTTTACATTTTCAGACGAAAGCGCTAAACTCTTTGAGAATCTATACAGTGGAGCTGTACTGCTTCACTCAGCCCTTTTTCCTCAAATTTTGGATCCTGGATACTCGTACATCATTGTTATTAATATTAAGCAGATGGTGTGGGAGTTCAGCCTTATCGTACTTTACCGGGCAAAGTGTTGTAAATAATAGTTGGACAATATGAATGCCAAGGTAGAGGAAATCTCAATAAGCTGAGAAATTGATTCAGCAGAGTGGCACTTCAGGTGGCTTGACTTGTCAGGATTATTGCCGGCTTTCATCCTGGCACCTAAACTAAATATTGAATTACAACTCTGATCAGTTTCTAGTTATGCGGCAAATTAGAAATCGCAACTACTTTTCTTATTTAGAGTAAAAAAAATAATAGGCCAGAGATACCCACTTGTACTTGGTACTACTGTTTTTCGGCGTCCTTTGGAGGTTTCAAACTCCCCAGAAATCCGAATTTCTTAGTAGAGCTGGCTAGCTGTGACACACGATTGTGGCCATATGTAATTTTATAGTTCTAATAGCTGAGCTGTGCTGGCTTGTCAAATCGGGCACGTATGTAGACTATGTGGATGGCAGGAAGGTTTCACTGCTTCAATGGTTATAGATCATTAGCTTTTGTTTTTATTATTGCCATCGTCACGCGCAGACGCTGCTCTCGTAACGCGCGCGCGCGTGTGTATGTGAGAGAGATCTGGCCAGGTAACAGTCCCGTCTAAAATCCAGTGTTCCTGGAAGGTAGTGTCTGTTCCAGCTAATTACTGTTGCACAGGCCTCAGATGGCACCACCTCAAGGCCACTGGCGCTTCTTCCTATATTAATGGGTGTGTAGTGCGGCTGCATGCTATTCCAGGTAGTCAGGTCTTTAATCAATTTCTAATTAGCCTCGTTACACACATAGTGATGCACCACTTGCATCTCATTCAATGCCAAAATGCAATTGCCACCACTGATCATTTATTTTAGAATGTTATTGTTCTTAACACTCACACTACCTCATCTTCAAATATCCATCCTGACATATTTTGTTTATCCTTAAGGCAGTCTTTAATTACTCTGCACAGGAGGGGTGTAGTCAGACGCAAAAGTTGCACTGAACGTCTTTGTCATTTTCTGTTCTGACAACAATCAGCGATGGATCTGTCATTCAGAGAATTTTAATTAAATGCAGGTGATTTGGACCTTTTGAAAATCGTAATTAAACTATTTCAGGGCCTGATGACCCCGACCGCCATAGCTGCAAAGAGTCTCGGGGTTGCCCAACTTATCTTCTCATTTTTCTAGTCTTCAACTTATATTTTCTTCTATCTTTGACCAAAGGCAGCGCCATCTATACACTTCATAAATGCGCCTTTCATTGCGGCTGAGGCTCAAGAAAAAAGTGCTTCATCAGGCGTTTAAGTCAAATGCTTAAATACTGCCTCCGGAAATTATCGCCATTTTTGGTACTACCATTTCAGGGCGACATCGAACACTCATCAATGTTCAATGAGATAGAATGTCAAGTCTATCTCTGAGGGCTTGATCTTGGAAGGCTACCTTTAGCAGAACCCTAATCCTTTTAAAACCCAGATTAAATGTGAAGCGCTAGTATTTACGTAGATGTTTTCAAGTATGGATTTCGACATATGATTCCATTGCTGAGCTACCTTTTCAAGAACCGCCATTGGTGTTCTCCGAATTCTCCATCTTAATCATTTTCCAGCTTGGAGAATTGAGAGAATTTCGCAAACAGAAGCTTAGCGGGGAGACCTCACACTGATAGTATCAAACTATAATTTAATAAATTTCACTCACTCCAACACACTTGTAGTCGCAGACAGAAAACTGGGTCACTTATTTGCTGATAATTGCTATAATTTGTAACAATATAATGTTCATATGAACCTCTAGATTCTAGAACAACATGGCTACCTTGTTAGAATAACATGTAGGGAACTAAATAAGTCATGCCATACGCAGAACAAGGACCGATAAACTTTGAACGCTATTTATTTGAAGAAGGAACCACGGCTTCGCCCTCTTTCGTTTCCTGCTGTAAGAAGAATTTTTGCAATATTTACAATATTCCGAAAAAAAAATCGATTATTACCATCATCCCATTTAGTTCACATTCTATTGTGTAATTTGTGAATATTCATCTGCTATAATGAATGCGGTTTATACTTTGCAACAACATTGTAACTTTACAATGCGTGTACATGAAACTGACCGGTAAGTTAGTTATTAGAATAGTTGTTTAATGGTTGATCGCCAAAAACCGAGCAAAAAAGCGTAATGGCAACAAAAACACCAAATTTTGACAAGGCTTTTCCACTTTTCCAAGAAGATAAAATTTCCGAATATTTTTTAAAAATGAAGGGCATATCCTCGTTTGTCCTCACCTTCGTTTTTGAAGTTTCTTTCCAAATTTAAGCGACATACCAATTACATGCTAACACGGCTACATGTTGGTGAAGGGAACCAAAAACTGCTGGTATTTTACCTAACATTTCCCATTTTCACTTCATTTTTTGATGTTTTTTTCCCAAAGTTTGGGTTTTTGACAACCCAATATGTATATCCCTTAACAAAAACTTATATTTTAAAAAGTAGGTATAAGAGTTGATTAAACGACGAAAGGTATTACCCAACATTTCATTCGTACTTCAACTCGACGATTATAATCGATTCAAGATTAAACGGCGCTGCGTATGTGCAATTCCATTCAGAGAGAAGGGCTAAGCGATAAGCCTTTTGGAGCGGAACCTGTGTGCTCTCTGTCCTGCTTCTAAAATCTAATGAGAGGGACACGACTGACCAACTCCCACTGAATCTATTTAAACGCAGTCCAATTTTTAGATTAAAGAGTTGTGTAGGGGATATAGTAACTTATGGATTACCGAAATAGGAGAGTTCTGCCATTCAAGATCTTGGTTTAGAACTAGCATTTCCTAGATAAATTCTTCTTTAATATTTTCGGAATACTTTTATTTTTGGGGACTTTGACGAGTTTTATCGCCTCTCCAGAACTGGTGACGTTATTTATTGCAGCTGGACATTGGATGTTTTGAGCAATTAAAACGATAGAAAACCATATCGGTCAATTTAGCTTTGACTTGTCAAACACTTTTTGTTGTGAGACGTTTTTGTTCTTCGCTCTTGTAATTTACCAAATAGGAAAAGGAGGTAAACTAGCAGCTTTGCGAGCAGATTTGCTCGCCTCTTGGTGTATCACAAACCTATATTGAATCGATCGATTGGCTCGCTAGTTCTGGCTAAGTGTTGTCAGGAGGTTCACAGCTGACATTATATTTAGGATAATAAAAGTTATTTTTCAACTTAAAACATAATAACACGATGTAGTGGCTAAACAATAATAAAACTTGTCCTTCAACTATAATTTTATTAAGCTATAAATTATGTCGGCTATTTGCTATAATATTGTTGGCTGAGTTCGCCTTCCACTAATTTACATATGTTTGCAATATCTCTGACAATGCCAGGTTTCTTGCATGTCATTACACATTACCTCAGAGTTCGACTTGCATTTTTTTCAAATTCGCCTCTTGGATAGAGTCGGCCTTCTCGTTTTCTGATTCAGATGAGGAATTTGTGATCCTGTCAAATTATCAATAATTCCGACGGAAGTACTTGCTCTGAGGCCCGTTGAATTCGCTCAAGGAGCCCTTACACGACGAATTCCGGGTTGCTACACTCGCATGACTGTATCCTCTGTCAGCAATGATGACTTGCAGGTTTACAGGTTAATTTCCAAGTGGTCGAAAAAATAAATCTACATTTTTCGTAATAATTAAATAATTTCAATTATACATGTTTCTGGAGTTTAAAATTAATGGATAAACTGGAGCCTGTAAAGTTCTAGTAAGAGAAAGTCGTGCGAGTTTGCAGATCTTTTCATTTTTACTCCAGGAAAACTGAATTTAGAGAATTTGGCACTTCCGTTAGTGGCGAATAACCTCACGCTTCATTAGGGCGCAATCGCAGAGCTGTTCACCCTTCCTGTTCAGCGATCGGAAATAATCACTTTTATATTGCAGATGGCTTCAGCAAACTTAGGTATGCAAACAAGGTTAAAGAATTGTTGCAGGAACAAGAATGGTTTCTAGATAGTACGATATTATATGTATGGTAGAAGTTGGCAAGCCTGGGTAAACAGTCTCCTTGCGCCGCTCCCCCGCTCCTTATAGGAATAATTTTCCACCTAAATAGAGCATAAGGAAGTGCATAAGAGCTGCCAATCTTACTAGAAGGGAGGGAACATTTCCCTTTCTCTGGCCGTACGTCCGCTGTTCTAATGTTCGGTCTAAGGAAGGAGCTAGTTTAGAATAAAGCTAAGCCACAAAATTACTGCGAACAAACTGACTGGCGAGTTAGCCTTAAAGGCAGTATGTACAGCCTTGTAACAGTATTGCCACTACAACAAATACTTGGCCAGCCTGACCACACACACTCTTACAGAGGCGGTAAGTAAGCAATGCCTCCTTGATCGTCTACTTGAGATCTAAATCGGTTTGTAACAACCCTTTCATCTTGCGCTCGCAATACTCCACACACCGCCTCCATTCACTTCCTAATCTAAATCTCTTATCAACTTGTACTTCACTTACTTCCAACTCTTCCATTGCCCTCCAAAATTACTTTATCATCAAGAATGTTTCCCCTTCCCAACGTTCTACAAAGTACCTGAATGGCCGCCATCTTAATACCTAATGCTGAAAGTATAGAGGTTTTATTAAGAATACTGCAAGCCGGCTCAGTAAAGCTGGATTTTGATTCTTTCTTCTAAGTGATCATTTCGTCTTAACCAACTCCCAATTACACTAAAGTAGCATTTCCCCACCTTCCGCCAAAAGAGCCTTCTATCAAATTTACCTTGATACTTGATAGAAGTTTTGAATTTCTTTAAGGAAAAGTTTTAAGAAAATATTATGGGCCGATTGCGAGAAAAACTGAATGTAAATTGAGTGCGCAGTCAATAGTCAGCTGTGGTCCAAAACATTACTGTTGCCAACACTGATCTTCCAGGAAGCGTAGTCCATCCAAGACCTTAGGTGGTCATCAACCAACAGCAGCAGATTGTTTCATCAAGATTGAGCTCTTCGCTGCTTTTCTTTTCGTTCACGCTTCATTGAATCAATCGTCTCAATTAATTCATTTTTGGTAAAAAATAAATTTCAAAAATTAGAAAGGTCGGCACTTCTTCCCTTCCCTAGAAATAACTAGGAGAAGGGGAAATCACAATTAACGTCTAATTTACATAAGTAAAGCCCTTCCTTATTTGAATACTCATAAATATCTGCCATAAAATATAGCCGCCGAGGAAATATCCTTGTGACGTGTGATATAAATTAGTTTTATATATACGAGATGATGTCACTTCCATAATAGAATAGAAAAAAAGTGCAATGTGTTGCATAAAAATAAAGAAAATTGCAGCACACGGTGTAAAATATGTAATTTCATTGTGTGCGAACACATTTTGTGCGGATGTTAGATATTGATGAGTTTGCTAATTCTCAGCACTCTATTAATTCTAGTTAGAAATAGAAATTGGTATTTTCAAGTTACTACGTAGTATGATGAGGTTTGATGTTGAGCAATTAAGGGCACACTTCCCAGCATCATTCGCATCTATCTCCGCGATTATCTCGCACAGCTTCCACAGTTTTAGTCTCTCTTACTTCCGCCAAAAAAAAAAGTTCTGCCATCAAGTCTAAGTTTTGAAATTGAGTTTAGTTCCCAATGTGTGGATTCGAGCTCACATAAATTTAAAAATAATCCGATATAAACGCCCACAAGACTACTTTTTGCAACAATTCTAAAGAACCTGAAGACTACATCTTCTACAAACTTCGATTTCCCAAAATAAATGTTTAATTCTCATCCAGGGGAGGATAGTGAGACTGACATTAATAAAAGCCGAATGGCCATAAAAGTGAAACCACGTCTGGTTTACGGACTGTAGTGGCAGCCATACTTGCGGGCCAAAGCGGAAACTCTTGGATTTAGGATATTTTGTGTTTCTTCTTTAGAAGCATATTTCCGGTCTCTTATACGATGTAAATTTATAGTATACTTTCAATATGAATAGAATTTGGGAATTCTAATGATCTGACCTTTTAAGGATAGATTTGAAAAGTTCCAATCGACTCCAAATTCCTGCAACAGCTATGCCCATAGATGCTTGTATTTCGACAGCTCAGGTCATTCTCATGACCTTCATGGTTGTTCCAAGAACATGTTCTAGTCCTAGCCATCATTCACTTAACAGATACTTCCTGTCGATTCGGGATATGTGAGTGTCGATCGAACTAACTGCTCCCAAAGTCCCCAGCCCAAGCAGACAATGAATTCTGTTTAAAGCAATTCTCTTAAGAAAATAATTTTTCATTTAATAAGACAAAAAGAAATAGAAATTGTTGCAAAAAGTTACATAATTTCTACTTAATTGAGAGCAGTGTTGAAAGCATTCAACGTTTTCAATTTTGATTAATATATTTACAGTTGTTGTGTGCAATAGTGCATTTAACATGAATACAATGCAACAGAGACCTGTTTCCATATTAATTGTAATATAATGCATTTATGCAGTCCGATTAAACAACAGTTAGTGTGCATGCACAATGAAGTGCGCAGCAAATATTGCAGCAGTCCGACAGTCCCTCGCACCTCGCATGCAACTCTATGCTAATGCAGTGCACATCTTTGAATTACCCTAAAGGAAACTCCTACAGCCTATTTTAGGCTATTTAGCCGGTCCGGAGAACCATTCATGGTTTAATACCAAGACACGTCTTTCCCTCCAGTACAGGACCCTTTAAACTTGCACCAGCTGGATCTGCAAGTCACTTTCTGGATATCATCATCACCATCATTACAGGACTTGCTCTTGCTACAGTTCTCTGGGATCTAGCAGATAGATCCTCTTCTACTCTAAAGTTTGTAGATGTTCCAAGTGCTGTTGTCTGAGTTTCCAAATTTTAGAAAAAAAAAAATCGGATCGATTTTAAAAAAGTGAAAAAATAATTTCGGCGAAGTGCTACTTCCGATTAAATACTTTGCTCTAAACTCAAATATAATCGAACATGGTTCATTGAAACTAGCCTTTTAAAAAGCGTTTCCACAACTCCCGGAGGTGGGACTTAATCGAACTTTCCAGAAGGAAACGTTTTCACACAGAAGCTGCGGATCTACAGCAATGCTAAGTTTAAAGAAATTGTTGGAGATGTTTTCAAAAAAATCAATTTGATGTATTTATTGCGATACGACTACAACTCAGCAAAAACAGAAGCAACATAACTCCAACTCTTCTAATATTATTAGTAAAAATGTTTCTTTAGAAATGGTCTTTAAATTAGTTACATCTCTAAAATTAGAACCAGTATTCGTGGTCATGATTGAATAATTCAAAAAATTGCGGTAGTGTTTCATATAAGATATACTTTATTGGGAGCTTATGTAAATCAAAACTGCATTCGTTCTGGATTTGTTCTTTATGTGGAACACTGTGTGTTATTGATTCCTGACAAGCGGTAATTCTGTTGAACTGAGGAAGTGAACTGGGGCCCCCAAGTTAAAAGGAACAAATCAGAAAGAGCTGCTGGGTGGCAGGACGGAGTCTCGCCCAACAAGTGCTGCGGGGGCGGCCAGTTGCGTGCCGCCTGCTCGTAAAGACCGTAGTCTGGGCCCCGCTGGCCGGAGGACTCTAGCAATCACTCATCTTGCAACTGATTTAATTGGATCTCATAAAATGATTATCACTATGTAATATGGTGGCAGGAAAGAGTATCTGAACACACTCCCACGTCTAAATGTAATTTCCTGTGTGTAATAAGGATTGTGTGTGTATGTAACTAAATCGGAGAAAACTGCATCGACGTAAATAAAAGAATCCTTTTAAAAAATATATTATTTTTATTGGGAATCATTATTACAGCAAACTGGCATCTTCGTTTTCATGTAGGTAACGATTATGAGAGTAATAAAATTGTTTTATAGCTAAATGATTTCATTTTATTGTTTTAAAACACTTGTTAGCAAAATAGTTATTTAATATAAACAGTCCTGTGAGTTCTGTTGGCAGCACTGTAACATTCTCTAATCCTCTGCCAGAGAAACTCGGCCATTGAGTCACACAGGTCTGTGTCCACTACTTTTTCTCTAAAGAACTGTTTCCGTACAATGTAAAGCAATTCGTGGCCGAAGTTCCGCATTATAAGCGTCTTAATTTACTTGGAAGTGTCTGTGAACTGAACGGCTTTTCGAGTGTTCTGTAATGGTTTAGGTGGTTGCCATTGGCCAAAGTTGTGACGTGCATTAGCTAGGAGATCATTTTGGTTCCAAAAACTTTTGAGTCCACTGATTTGGTGGGGAAATGGGAGAGTTGTGACGTCACTTATTCTTCCACAGAGTCATTGGCAGAAGGTGTAAACTATAGAAGCCAATGACTGAACCTTTTCAGTTGGTTTCTACATTTAAATACTACCGGGATAGTAGAGTTAATGTACTTTAGGAGTTGAAATGATGCGACTCCAAAACACGCACTGAAGGTGTGTAAACTCATTTTCGGAAATTTTACCCGGAAATGGAGAAGGCACACTTTGAGAAGTCCCCCTCCCCCCCCGTATTCCTCTTGCTTTGAACTTCCTGTTTATAAAAAATCAATCGCTAGTTTTGACGTGGCCCAGTAACCACGTGCCATTTAGCATAACAAATCGGAAATATGATAACGATCAGCACTTGGATTGCCTTAATCTTCTTCATTTTATTTTTTAAAAAAAACATCTAGTTTGTGTCAGTAGAGGATCAACAGAAACCCCAACCACCTATGATCTTAGCCTAATGTACCAATTATAAAAAAAGCGATCTCGCGTTGTTGCTCGATCTGTCACATCTAACCCCTTTTTGGCCTCTAATATGCCCTAATTTCTACAGTTATGATTGTGACTGTTCTATCAGCGTTTACTGAGTTCAAAAAATTACCCTCCATTGTACTGGCAAAGATGTATGTCCGTCTGTTTGTTTTTACTTAATCTCGCAGCGGTAATTCAACTTCCTGGAGTATAATTTTTGTAGCTCAGTGAAACAAAAAAAACAAAAGACGTCTAAGGAATTAGTTTAGCAATACGGCCGTGACAACATGGTGGCCTCGTTTACCTTTATCCAACGAAACTTTATCTGTAAAGGATTGAATAAAACAAATCCCATCTAAAACTGTATTATATTCTATCTTGGGCTTAGTCTAGTGGGAATAATCTCAATACTCGGTGACCAAGTCTTGGTCTATTCTTGAGGTTATTTCAAGAATCAAATTTTCTCTAAATCTTCCAAAAATAAAACATCTTAGAGCAAAAAACTTATTCTCGAATTTCTGAAATGTGTTACAAGGTTACTACTCTCCTCCAATAAAGCAGTTCCGTTTGCATTTTTGCCTAGATAACCTCAGGAAAGTTATTCTCTTTTTGTTTTGCCTGTTTTTGGTGAAGTTGGTCATCGCGAAGGACCTTTAAGCTGGAAATGGACCATGTATGGATTCTAAAAAAAAACCAAATCTTTAAAGAAATGCGCACATCCAACCAAGTGAATTTCTTTCAACTCGGCATTTTTAATGATTTTTTTTTTTGGCGCATCAACAGCTGAGGTTATTGGCGCCCGGAGCTTTTTCCAGTGCACTGCCGGCCTCCGGACAGTGTTCTCTCGTTACAGACAACACTGTCCATCACCGGACAGTGAGCTGTAAGAAGCTCCTAGGAAGAGAAAATCTAAGGGTCAGCTGCTGGATTCCAGTGGGAGTCCAGTATGCTAACCTCATAGCTAATCCCTTCCCTGATAAGTTTATTACTCAGTAATTCTACATAGATAGCAATACCGTAGATTTTAGCGGTGGGGGGCTCTTTACTGAGCAGTAATAGAAAACTGATTCTCTTGGAAAACAGTTTCCCAAAAAAAGTAAAATATCGCGGACTTTATCCAGCACGCTTGTTTTAAGCACGTGTTTATCCCGAAGTAGCCATCAGAGGGTGTTGCTTTACTAAAGTACTTACAACTTTCTAATAGCAAAACTGATGACTGATCAATTTAACTGAACCTAAACTTAAGCTACAACTGTAAAATTAAGCGATCTTTTTTGATGTCTCAACGAGTGTAAGAAATAATCTGAGTTGATTCTCTGCACCAAACTGATGGATCAATTTCCGATGCTGGATGTAACATACGTCGTGAAACTATTCAGAAATAGAAACTGAATCAGCAACATATGTATGTAGCCTTGTCTGTCCAACCGGCGGACCCACTTTCAAAAATAATAATTTAATGGGCGGGAAGTTCGAGTTAAAACTCTACCTGGAATTAGTATTCGAGAAAAACTCGCGAAAAACTTTGCACTTCCAGTTTACTTCAAAGATGGATTTTCCGAACCTCATTTGATTTGCATTAGTTACAGTTTGCGGTAGCACCAAGCACTTCATGAAACGGCACTTTAAAGTGTAGCGTCACCGATCCCCACATCAACACAAGTGTTACCCTCATATGAAGGATTACGAGATAATGTCCTATCAGGGTGATAATTAGTCATTGTGGCGAACAGTGCCATCTAGATCTGTAATAAGCCTAATGTAGAGATAAGGCCTCCAGGCCGTGAGAGCTAAGTTAGTTAGCTGCGGGTCTCCGCCGAGAAAACACGGTGTTGTGTGCATGCAGTCAGCCAGCTAAACTTGAGCTCTACTCCCCTCTCCGCCCCTAGCCACAGGCACAAACACACATGCGGCAAACCGCCAGTTATAACTAGCTCAGTGCAATTATTTTGTGCACGTCTGCAGTCTAGAATTACAGAGCCTGACTGCAACTTGCCTGCCTGCTGTTCTCACACACACTTGTTTGTTAACATGCACTATCTATCTGCTAAACAAACGTCACATTCCCCTCCTCCACCCAACAATGCTACACCTTCAGGAACCAAAAAAAAGGAGTCAACACCTAACATCTAAACTTAATTAATTCCGTTCTCCAGGTGAATTCTTTCTACCTCCGTACATCTTTAAACCGTTTAAGCGCTTCCATATCCTGCAGCCAAATTACTTTTGAGTCCTTCTAATGACTCGGTCATCCGACAGACCTCAGCACTTTTCTACACCTTTGAGAATGCTCCAAGAAGTTCCTAACGCATTTAGAAACGCGGTAAAAAAAGGTTTATACTAAAAAAAAAGATACAGCTCTGAGCCGGCTTAATTGTTTAATTGCAGTCAGTCTTAATTTAAATCAGCCGTCATTTTACATTATCAAGAAGATATTGCAATCCTGCAGATTTTCAATTTTAGGATTTCATCGTAGATGCACTTTTTGGGTACCTTTGAAAAGGAAAAAGTGATTTCTACAAACTGGTAAGGTTTGTGCACGTTTGTACATGCCTGGGGAATGTGTGGTTAGCATAAGTTCAAAAGAAAACTCACAGCAAAGTCGAATTGATACTTGGTATTAACTGCTGCTCCTTCTTCGTACCCAACAACCAGCTTCTGGACGGAGTCAGCTACTTTTATTTTCTGCACATTCATCTGAATTGATTTTTCAGTTAGGCACCACGGTAACCGTGCGGTTAAGAGGCGAAACTTGCAAAGCTAATATATTGCATTGTGGTACTGGGTTCGATTCCCTGTCTTAGGCCTTGGATTTTATTTAAAGGTTAATAAAAGAAATTTACAGTAAAGTATGTTTGATAGTCGCCTCCGTCCACGACACCTAATTGGTAGTTGGACGTAAAGCCCCGCCTGAAAAAATAGGCAATTACTTAATTACTTGATTTTTCAGCTACTAATTTTTGTGAATAATTTCTTAGTTCACAAGGAAAGCAAATTAGGTAAACAGTTCTAGGAGAAAATCACGTCCTCACAGCTGATGTTTCCGTACCTACAGAGAGCGATGGACAAACAAATGTTCCCATTAGAAACTCCATTTCGGGAACTAGATACGATTGCCTATCTAACGAGTAACAAGAGAAAGTAAAATCGATGTAAACAAAAATAATCGTCCTTGATAAAATAACTTGTTTAGACGATTAGATATTCTTTATTATATTTGCAATTTGGATCAAGTAAATAGATTAGATAAATAAATCATAACTTATAAATTCTGGGTACAAAGTAGCTATTGGAAATATGGTGGCCAGTGGAATGCACTCATGCAGTAATAACGATGTATACATGCAGTTCGTGTAGTCAGCCTTAACACAAGGCTAACTCATACTTAGGTAATTCTGGTGGCTTTACAGTTTTATCAACTTCTCAAGGTCTTTACTACTACATTGTTGCCGGAACTGTTTGTGTGTATGTCTGGTGTAATCGCTCAGGGAATGAGGAAGATCATTAATTCTGTAAGAAATATATATATATCTATATATTGTATAGGTCGGCCTATATCGGAGCATATTGCTTCATGCAGGTGTTAATTGCAGAAATAGAAGGTAATTGCAGAAATAGAAGAAAGAATGGAAAATCCCCCTTTCAGAATCATCTGCAGGGCATAGTCCTGAAGGCTCTAATAATATTCTCACTTATTCAAATCATGTCCAATTTTTGATATCGATTTCACAGATCCCTTGAGTCCAAAAATCTTGAAAATGGTCTGTCGGCGTGTGTGTGTGTGTGTTTAGTCAAAATAACTCATTGGCAATATATCGCAGGAAGTTGAACTTTGTTTCCTGCATGGGCTGTGATTAGGATTAGCTGTGTGTCCACATATGAAGGAAATTGGCAGGTCGGAAATCACAGAATAGGTTTTTCTGGTTTTTTCTCGGAAATGTAACCTCAAAATAATAATACTTGTTACGTGTACTGCATGTTCGTTAAATTGCAAGATTCTGGAAAAAGCAAAATTAGCGGTTTGGCGACCACCTTAAAATTAGAGACAAATCTGAAGTTTGGCGATTTTGTTTTCTGATTCTGCTATCTAAACTCAGGCAAACAATGCCCCATTTATAAAAACCCATTTTAGTTCCTGAGACCGAATGTTGTATTTTTCCGTCCAAAACACTTATTCTAAAAAGTGCATGGTTGCGAAAAGTTTCTTAACAAAGGCCAGGAGAATGTATAAAAATCTGCTTGGAACAGTTTGTTCTGTAAGTTTGAGTTGAGGGGTGGGGGCAGGCTTTGTGTGGTTTATCTTGCCACGAGTTAAATTTGCATGAAAATGAGTTGATTTATTAGAGCAGGTATCTGCCAGCCGAGGAACCGACAGACATTGGCAAGCCAAGTGGCTGACGTGCTGTGGAAAAGAATTGGCCTAGATAAATTATCTCAATTTTGTATTCACCAATTAGGGGGCAGGAGAGAACATGTCGGCTTTACATATTGGAGATATCCGCCTGGTGGTCAAGCACGGCACTGAGCTTGTTATCACGTGCTCTGCATGCAATACTGCATGACTGCTGCACACCCTGCATGTTCCATATCTCTGCATGATCGCATCAGTATGTTCGGCCATATTCTAATATGATACGACTAGTCCATCAGCATGTCGTCATTAATACACCCCTCACCGTCATAGTTCTTACTTTAGCCGCACAACTCAAGATTGAGGAACCGAATACAGGAGCTTACTGTTATCCATATTTCTTATGATTGTAATTTGACAAATATTCTTCTTTTAATCATTGAATTTATGTTACATGAATCTATGAAATGAATCGATTTCATCAAATGTTCTACAAAATACGACCTCTCTATTGAATTCAAGTTTTAGCAGAACGAATACAAAATAAATAAATAATTAAGAATTTAATAACTACATTTTCACCAAGTTAAGTTTTTTAATTTTTGCTTTACTTGACTTTTCACAATAATTTCATTACTAGAGAACACATTGCACTGAAGGCCAATAAAACCGCCAAAATACCAGATGCAGGTAAAAAGTATGAGAAAGGCCTACCGTTGAAGCAAAACTTTGGAATGACTTTCAACAGTCATTGCCTAAATACTTCAGGAATATTTGTCCCTCAGCACCTCAAAGAAGCTCCTCATATTACTGTCGAAATCTCAATATCTAAAGTTCCACACGATCTTAATATTTCTTCTTCTTACAAAATTATTTCTCATTCCAACCCCCGGCTAAAAGTTCCTTAAGTCCCGATTTGCCATCGTTTGGGATAGGTATGTTCAGTCGGAAGTGATTGACGTTTGAATACCTTCTTTGGTTGTTTTTGCTTAAGGTTATGTTGGAATTGTTCTAACATATGTGAGTCTTAAAGTCTCTCAAGTTCTGTTTTGCAGTTTCGACCAGGACACTGCTCATGTTTCTTTTATGGGCTCAGATAGGCTTTAGAAAAGTGTACAGTCTAGCCTCTCCACTAAGGCAATAACAATCATAACATTAAAGCGACCTTCTAATTGGCAAAACAATTTGCGAATGTTTTGACAATTAAAAAATCAACCCAATTTTTGACCAAATTAGGAAGTAAGAGAAAATCAGATGATCGCTAAATATGGCGGCACCCAAACATTTTCGGCTAAATGCGGGTATTGTTATTGTTACCCCTCCTTCCAGTAGGCCAGCTGGACAAAAACAAATATCCACCAAGCTACACTCTCTCCCACCTGAGATAGGTTTCTGGCTGGTACCAACTTTGCTGATAATAGTGGATTCATATTTATTGCTGAGTAAATGTCTGAGTAAATATGGAATGGCGCAAAGTGACTGGGTGGGAACGCAGCGTTCGATTACATTCATTGTACTTATATGGTAATTAGTGGGATTTGTAATAATTGAAGTGTTGAGTTACTAGGTGCCGCCCCTAGCCATTTACAGCACTCGAACAATGGGCTTTATTAATTGGTTAGTCGCTTCCCACGGGACTCCACTGCTGAACTATGACCCAAATTCTTACATTCACTTCCGAGACCCCACTCGAACCTGCAATTGTACTCGTCACTAGTGGCCGAACTAGAGGATTACTTGTAGCAGCTTCCAGCTCCAGAACCAACTAACTTCATCTCTCTAGCAGAGAGTCAGAAATTAAACCATCTGCTATTTCACTTATTAGTTGATTTAGCTCTTTATAGAATTGTCCTGGAAATAATAATCAGACGACATCGTCGAAAAGACGTTTTCTGTCGTATCAGAAACGAACATACTTTAAATGAGCGGCTGCTCTAAGCCACGAAGACTAGAGATCCTAGAAAGCATTCAATATCGATGAGCACTCGATTGCGAATGTATGTACAAGACGATTGAATCATTTCCGCTTAGGATCGTCTTGGAGAGAAGAAATCTGCACCCCCTCTGGTACTACCAACTTCATACTTTAAGAGCAGCGCCAGGGCAACATTTTAGGGGAAAAAAAGAAAAGTTTGAAAACAGAGTAAAAGCTCGTTAAGAAAGTTTAATGGATGTCGAACTTGGAAAAATTGACATATTTATATTAATGAGACGAACTTACGCAAACTACAAATTACTGACTGAATTACTTTTTTATTAATTTTCTTAACTATTTTAACTAGATAACTCTCAATCGTCAATTTAATTATTTTAAAACATGCAACATTCCATTATCTCCTCATTTTCTACTTCCACTAGATTAGCGCATACGTGATTTTGGTGCTAGTTGTATCCAAAATAATTAGAACAGATTTCCCGGAAATTATTCAAAACCAGAGTGACAGATCGAACTAGCTAAAGGAAGTAGGTGCTGAACAACAGACAATTTTGACGCTTTATGGTAGCCTATGATTTGGTTGTTGCGGTAATTCATTTTTGATTTATCAGACCGAATAATATTACAATTGATTATTTACTATTTATTTATTATCTTCATTGTCCGCGCTAGAAGGCTCCTCCTGCGATCCCGAAAGATGTCTCTAATATTTAATTATAAAGTGTTTATTTTCTTTTAATTATTCAATACAATTTGGTACATTTTCTAATAAAAAACCACTAAAGCTACTAAAATAATATCTAATAAACTCTCTTTGTGAAAACATGCATACATATGGTTAAGTTTTTGAAAATACGGTAGCTACTTTTAATTATTGAGCTATTCATAAAAAATTATCTTAATGAATTGCGATCACATGATATTTTAACGACTAATTTCATTAATGGAAAAACATTTTCAGAGGTCTGCAGACTGAAGAAAACATGTTTGAATACGAAATGTGCATGTGGAAGAGGTTTGGTGAGCGTATGAACAATGAACAATTAACAGAATGGAAGCGCCAGAAAGTAGGCAGTCGGCTCAAGGAGATTATCGCTTCCGAAGTTACGAATTACGCTGAAAACCTTTATTCGATTTGAAAATATCGCAAGAAAATTGCCTCAGAGTGTTGTGCGATTTTCTTGCAAATGACTTTAACATTTTCTTTGAAACTTCAATATGCGGTTTGGCAAAAAAATGAAACTAGACATTAGAATATTTACGTTCATCTTAGAATGATCAGAGGATAAAGCAGTGCTTGTAGACTTGAAAGGTTACTGAACCAGTTGACTTCGCTTTCCGGCAGCAAGTTCTTGGAAGTTACAGATTTTTCACAGATTTTCTAGATCAGTGGTTCTTAACCGGTGTTCCGCAGAACACTGGTGTTCCAAGAATATGGTCCAAGTGTTCCGCAAAATTTCGGTTTTAAATGTATCGAAATTTAGAAACTTAAAAAAAATACAAAAACGAAAAATTGTTCCTTTTTTTTTAATTTGAATTTAATTTTAAGTTCTTGCTAAATACCGAATTTCAAATTATTTAATGTTAGTGCTCCAAGAGAAAAATATATACATATAATTGTGCTCCACGTCTATGACAAGGTTAAGAACCACTGATATAAAGGGTTGAAAATTTTTTGGGTCATGAAATTCTGTAAAATTGTGGCCGTTCTATATCTCCCACTGTGAAGCACGTATTGGTATGAAATTTTGTTCTCTTGTACACTTTGTTTTTCTCAATTATAAACCATAACAATTTTGTACACAGATCTTTAAATGTTGAAGATATAAAGGGTTGAAAATTTTTTGGGTCATGAAATTCTGTAAAATTATGGCCGTTCTATATTTCCCACTGTGAACCACGTATTGATATGGAATTTTGTTCTCTTATACACTTTGTTTTTCTCAATTATAAACTATAGTAATTTTGCACACAGATCTATAAATGTAGAAGATATAAAGGGTTGAAAATTTTTTGGGTCATGAAATTCTGTAAAATTATGGCCGTTCTATAACTCCCACTGTAAAGCACGTATTGATATGAAATTTTATTCTCTTATACACTTTGTTTTTCTCAATTATAAACTACAGTAATTTTGTGCACAGATCTTTAAATGTAGAAGATATAAAGGGTTGAAAATTTTTTGGGTCAAGAAATTCTGTAAAATTTCGGCCGTTCTATACTCCCACTGTGAAGCACGTATTGATATGAAATTTTATTCTCTTATACACATTGTTTTTCTCAATTACAAACTATAGCAATTTTGTGCACAGATCTAAAAATGTAGAAGATATAAAGGGTTGAAAATTTTTTGGGTCATGAAATTCTGTAAAATTATGGCTTTTCTATATCTCCCACTTTGAACCACGTATTCGAATGAAATTTTGTTCTCTTGTACACATTGTTTTTGTCAATTATAAACTATAGTTATTTTTTGCACAGATCTAAAAATGTAGAAGATATAAGGGGTTGAAAATTTTTTGGGTCATGAAATTCTGTAAAATTATGGCTGTTCTATATCTCCCACTGTGAACCACGTATTCGAATGAAATTTTGTTCTCTTGTACACTTTGTTTTTCTCAATTATAAACTATGGTTTTTATGTGCACAGATCTAAGAAGGTAGAAGATATAAAGGGTTGAAAATTTTTTGGGTCATGAAATTCTGTAAAATTATGGCCGTTCTATATCTCCCATTGTGAAGCACGTATTCGTATGAAATTTTATTCTCTTATACACTTTGTTTTTCTCAATTATAAACTATAGTAATCTTGTGCACAGATCTTTGAATGTAGAAAATATAAAGGGTTGAAAATTTTTTGGGTCATGAAATTCTGTAAAATTATGGCCGTTCTATATTTCCCACTGTGAACCACGTATTCGTATGAAATTTTATTCTCTTATACACTTTGTTTTTCTCAATTATAAACTATAGTAATTTTGCACACAGATCTATAAATGTAGAAGATATAAACGGTTGAAAATTTTTTGGGTCATGAAATTCTGTAAAATTATAGCCGTTCTATATCTCCCACTGTGAAGCACGTATTCGCATGAAATTTTATTCTCTTATACACTTTGTTTTTCTCAGTTATAAACTACAGTAATTTTGTGCACAGATCTTTAAATGTAGAAGATATAAAGGGTTGAAAATTTTTTGGGTCAAGAAATTCTGTAAAATTTCGGCCGTTCTATATCTCCCACTGTGAAGCACGTATTCGTATGAAATTTTATTCTCTTATACACATTGTTTTTCTCAATTATAAACTATGGTTTTTATGTGCACAGATCTAAGAAGGTAGAAGATATAAAGGGTTGAAAATTTTTTGGGTCACGAAATTCTGTAAAATTATGGCCGTTCTATATCTCCCATTGTGAAGCACGTATTCGTATGAAATTTTATTCTCTTATACACTTTGTTTTTCTCAATTATAAACTATAGTAATCTTGTGCACAGATCTTTGAATGTAGAAAATATAAAGGGTTGAAAATTTTTTGGGTCATGAAATTCTGTAAAATTATGGCCGTTCTATATTTCCCACTGTGAACCACGTATTCGTATGAAATTTTATTCTCTTATACACTTTGTTTTTCTCAATTATAAACTATAGTAATTTTGCACACAGATCTATAAATGTAGAAGATATAAACGGTTGAAAATTTTTTGGGTCATGAAATTCTGTAAAATTATAGCCGTTCTATATCTCCCACTGTGAAGCACGTATTCGCATGAAATTTTATTCTCTTATACACTTTGTTTTTCTCAGTTATAAACTACAGTAATTTTGTGCACAGATCTTTAAATGTAGAAGATATAAAGGGTTGAAAATTTTTTGGGTCATGAAATTCTGTAAAATTAGGGCTTTTCAATATCTCCCACTTTGAACCACGTATTCGAATGAAATTTTATTCTCTTGTACACATTGTTTTTGTCAATTAAAAACTATAGTTATTTCTTGCACAGATCTAAAAATGTAGAAGATATAAGGGGTTGAAAATTTTTTGGGTCATGAAATTCTGTAAAATTATGGCCGTTCTATAACTCCCACTGTGAAGCACGTATTGATATGAAATTTTATTCTCTTATACACTTTGTTTTTCTCAATTATAAACTACAGTAATTTTGTGCACAGATCTTTAAATGTAGAAAATATAAAGGGTTGAAAATTTTTTGGGTCATGAAATTCTGTAAAATTATGGCCGTTATATATTTCCCACTGTGAACCACGTATTCGTATGAAATTTTATTCTCTTATACACTTTGTTTTTCTCAATTATAAACTATAGTAATTTTGCACACAGATCTATAAATGAAGAATATATAAACGGTTGAAAATTTTTTGGGTCATGAAATTCTGTAAAATTATAGCCGTTCTATATCTCTCACTGTGAAGCACGTATTCGCATGAAATTTTATTCTCTTATACACTTTGTTTTTCTCAATTATAAACTACAGTAATTTTGTGCACAGATCTTTAAATGTAGAAGATATAAAGGGTTGAAAATTTTTTGGGTCATGAAATTCTGTAAAATTTCGGCCGTTCTATATCTCCCACTGTGAAGCACGTATTCGTATGAAATTTTATTCTCTTATACACTTTGTTTTTCTCAATTACAAACTATAGCAATTTTGGGCACAGATCTAAAAATGTAGAAGATATAAAGGGTTGAAAATTTTTTGGGTCATGAAATTCTGTAAAATTATGGCCGTTCTATATCTCCCACTTTGAACCACGTATTCGAATGAAATTTTGTTCTCTTGTACACATTGTTTTTGTCAATTATAAACTATAGTTACTTTTTGCACAGATCTAAAAATGTAGAAGATATAAGGGGTTGAAAATTTTTTGGGTCATGAAATTATGTAAAATTATGGCTCTTCTATATTTCCCACTGTGAACCACGTATTCGAATGAAATTTTGTTCCCTTGTACACTTTGTTTTTCTCAATTATAAACTATGGTTTTTATGTGCACAGATCTAAGAAGGTAGAAGATATAAAGGGTTGAAAATTTTTTGGGTCATGAAATTCTGTAAAATTATGGCCGTTCTATTTCTCCCATTGTGAAGCACGTATTCGTATGAAATTTTATTCTCTTATACACTTTGTTTTTCTCAATTATAAACTATAGTAATTTTGTACACAGATCTTTATATGTTGAAGATATAAAAGGTTGAAAATTTTTTGGGTCATGAAATTCTGTAAAATTATGGCCGTTCTATAACTCCCACTGTGAAGCACGTATTGATATGAAATTTTATTCTCTTATACACTTTGTTTTTCTCAATTATAAACTACAGTAATTTTGTGCACAGATCTTTAAATGTAGAAGATATAAAGCGTTGAAAATTTTTTGGGTCATGAAATTCTGTAAAATTATGGCCGTTCTATAACTCCCACTGTGAAGCACGTATTGATATGAAATTTTATTCTCTTATACACTTTGCTTTTCTCAATTATAAACTACAGTAATTTTGTGCACAGATCTTTAAATGTAGAAAATATAAAGGGTTGAAAATTTTTTGGGTCATGAAATTCTGTAAAATTATGGCCGTTCTATATCTCCCACTTTGAACCACGTATTCGAATGAAATTTTGTTCTCTTGTACACATTGTTTTTGTCAATTATAAACTATAGTTACTTTTTGCATAGATCTAAAAATGTAGAAGATATAAAGGGTTGAAAATTTTTTGGGTCATGAAATTCTGTAAAATTATGGCCGTTCTATAACTCCCACTGTGAAGCACGTATTGATATTAAATTTTATTCTCTTATACACTTTGTTTTTCTCAATTATAAACTACAGTAATTTTGTGCACAGATCTTTAAATGTAGAAGATATAAAGGGTTGAAAATTTTTTGGGTCAATGAAATTCTGTAAAATTATGGCCGTTCTATATTTCCCACTGTGAACCACGTATTGATATGGAATTTTGTTCTCTTATACACTTGGTTTTTCTCAATTATAAACTATAGTAATTTTGCACACAGATCTATAAATGTAGAAGATATAAAGGGTTGAAAATTTTTTGGGTCATGAAATTCTGTAAAATTATGGCCGTTCCATAACTCCCACTGTGAAGCACGTATTGATATGAAATTTTATTCTCTTATACACTTTGTTTTTGTCAATTATAAACTACAGTAATTTTGTACACAGATCTTTATATGTTGAAGATATAAAGGGTTGAAAATTTTTTGGGTCATGAAATTCTGTAAATTTATGGCAGTTCTATATCTCCCACTGTGAACCACGTATTCGAATGAAATTTTTTTCTCATGTACACTTTATTTTTCTCAATTATAAACTATAGTAATTTTGTGCACAGATCTATAAATGTAGAAGATATAAAGGGTTGAAAATTTTTTGGGTCCTGAAATTCTGTAAAATTATAGCCGTTCTATTTCTCCCACTGGGAAGCACGTATTCGAATGAAATTTTGTTCTCTTGTACACTTTGTTTTTCTCAATTATAAACTATAGTTATTTTGTGCAAAGATCTAAAAATGTAGAAGATATAAATGGTTGAAAATTTTGTGGGTCATGAAATTCTGTAAAATTATGGCCGTTCTATATCTCCCAATGTGAACCACGTATTGATATGGAATTTTGTTCTCTTGTACACTTTGTTTTTCTCAATTATAAACTATAGTTATTTTGTGCACAGATCTAAAAATGTAGAAGATATAAAGGGTTGAAAATTTTTTGGGTCAAGAAATTCTGTAAAATTTCGGCCGTTCTATATCTCCCACTGTGAAGCACGTATTCGTATGAAATTTTATTCTCTTATACACATTGTTTTTCTCAATTATAAACTACAGTAATTTTGTGCACAGATCTTTAAATGTAGAAGATATAAAGGGTTGAAAATTTTTTGGGTCATGAAATTCTGTAAAATTATGGCCGTTCTATAACTCCCACTGTAAAGCACGTATTGATATGAAATTTTATTCTGTTATACACTTTGTTTTTCTCAATTATAAACTACAGTAATTTTGTGCACAGATCTTTAAATGTAGAAGATATAAAGGGTTGAAAATTTTTTGGGTCATGAAATTCTGTAAAATTAGGGCTTTTCAATATCTCCCACTTTGAACCACGTATTCGAATGAAATTTTATTCTCTTGTACACATTGTTTTTGTCAATTAAAAACTATAGTTATTTCTTGCACAGATCTAAAAATGTAGAAGATATAAGGGGTTGAAAATTTTTTGGGTCATGAAATTCTGTAAAATTATGGCCGTTCTATAACTCCCACTGTGAATCACGTATTGATATGAAATTTTATTCTCTTATACACTTTGTTTTTCTCAATTATAAACTACAGTAATTTTGTGCACAGATCTTTAAATGTAGAAAATATAAAGGGTTGAAAATTTTTTGGGTCATGAAATTCTGTAAAATTATGGCCGTTATATATTTCCCACTGTGAACCACGTATTCGTATGAAATTTTATTCTCTTATACACTTTGTTTTTCTCAATTATAAACTATAGTAATTTTGCACACAGATCTATAAATGAAGAATATATAAACGGTTGAAAATTTTTTGGGTCATGAAATTCTGTAAAATTATAGCCGTTCTATATCTCTCACTGTGAAGCACGTATTCGCATGAAATTTTATTCTCTTATACACTTTGTTTTTCTCAATTATAAACTACAGTAATTTTGTGCACAGATCTTTAAATGTAGAAGATATAAAGGGTTGAAAATTTTTTGGGTCATGAAATTCTGTAAAATTTCGGCCGTTCTATATCTCCCACTGTGAAGCACGTATTCGTATGAAATTTTATTCTCTTATACACTTTGTTTTTCTCAATTACAAACTATAGCAATTTTGTGCACAGATCTAAAAATGTAGAAGATATAAAGGGTTGAAAATTTTTTGGGTCATGAAATTCTGTAAAATTATGGCCGTTCTATATCTCCCACTTTGAACCACGTATTCGAATGAAATTTTGTTCTCTTGTACACATTGTTTTTGTCAATTATAAACTATAGTTACTTTTTGCACAGATCTAAAAATGTAGAAGATATAAGGGGTTGAAAATTTTTTGGGTCATGAAATTATGTAAAATTATGGCTCTTCTATATTTCCCACTGTGAACCACGTATTCGAATGAAATTTTGTTCCCTTGTACACTTTGTTTTTCTCAATTATAAACTATGGTTTTTATGTGCACAGATCTAAGAAGGTAGAAGATATAAAGGGTTGAAAATTTTTTGGGTCATGAAATTCTGTAAAATTATGGCCGTTCTATAACTCCCACTGTGAAGCACGTATTGATATGAAATTTTATTCTCTTATACACTTTGCTTTTCTCAATTATAAACTACAGTAATTTTGTGCACAGATCTTTAAATGTAGAAAATATAAAGGGTTGAAAATTTTTTGGGTCATGAAATTCTGTAAAATTATGGCCGTTCTATATCTCCCACTTTGAACCACGTATTCGAATGAAATTTTGTTCTCTTGTACACATTGTTTTTGTCAATTATAAACTATAGTTACTTTTTGCACAGATCTAAAAATGTAGAAGATATAAAGGGTTGAAAATTTTTTGGGTCATGAAATTCTGAAAAAAATTATGGCCGTTCTATAACTCCCACTGTGAAGCACGTATTGATATTAAATTTTATTCTCTTATACACTTTGTTTTTCTCAATTATAAACTACAGTAATTTTGTGCACAGATCTTTAAATGTAGAAGATATAAAGGGTTGAAAATTTTTTGGGTCAATGAAATTCTGTAAAATTATGGCCGTTCTATATTTCCCACTGTGAACCACGTATTGATATGGAATTTTGTTCTCTTATACACTTGGTTTTTCTCAATTATAAACTATAGTAATTTTGCACACAGATCTAAAAATGTAGAAGATATAAAGGGTTGAAAATTTTTTGGGTCATGAAATTCTGTAAAATTATGGCCGTTCCATAACTCCCACTGTGAAGCACGTATTGATATGAAATTTTATTCTCTTATACACTTTGTTTTTGTCAATTATAAACTACAGTAATTTTGTACACAGATCTTTATATGTTGAAGATATAAAGGGTTGAAAATTTTTTGGATCATGAAATTCTGTAAATTTATGGCAGTTCTATATCTCCCACTGTGAACCACGTATTCGAATGAAATTTTTTTCTCATGTACACTTTATTTTTCTCAATTATAAACTATAGTAATTTTGTGCACAGATCTATAAATGTAGAAGATATAAAGGGTTGAAAATTTTTTGGGTCCTGAAATTCTGTAAAATTATAGCCGTTCTATTTCTCCCACTGGGAAGCACGTATTCGAATGAAATTTTGTTCTCTTGTACACTTTGTTTTTCTCAATTATAAACTATAGTTATTTTGTGCAAAGATCTAAAAATGTAGAAGATATAAATGGTTGAAAATTTTGTGGGTCATGAAATTCTGTAAAATTATGGCCGTTCTATATCTCCCAATGTGAACCACGTATTGATATGGAATTTTGTTCTCTTGTACACTTTGTTTTTCTCAATTATAAACTATAGTTATTTTGTGCACAGATCTAAAAATGTAGAAGATATAAAGGGTTGAAAATTTTTTGGGTCATGAAATTCTGTAAAATTATGGCCGTTCTATATCTCCCACTGTGAAGCACGTATTGATATGGAATTTTGTTCTCTTGTACACTTTGTTTTTTTCAATTATAAACTATAGTAATTTTGTGCACAGATCCATAATGGTAGAAGATATAAAGGGTTGAAAATTTTTTGGGTCATGAAATTCTGTAAAATTATGGCCGTTCTATATTTCCCACTGTGAACCACGTATTGATATGGAATTTTGTTCTCTTATACACTTGGTTTTTCTCAATTATAAACTATAGTAATTTGGCACACAGATCTATAAATGTAGAAGATATAAAGGGTTGAAAATTTTTTGGGTCATGAAATTCTGTAAAATTATGGCCGTTCCATAACTCCCACTGTGAAGCACGTATTGATATGAAATTTTATTCTCTTATACACTTTGTTTTTGTCAATTATAAACTACAGTAATTTTGTACACAGATCTTTATATGTTGAAGATATAAAGGGTTGAAAATTTTTTGGGTCATGAAATTCTGTAAATTTATGGCAGTTCTATATCTCCCACTGTGAACCACGTATTCGAATGAAATTTTTTTCTCATGTACACTTTATTTTTCTCAATTATAAACTATAGTAATTTTGTGCACAGATCTATAAATGTAGAAGATATAAAGGGTTGAAAATTTTTTGGGTCCTGAAATTCTGTAAAATTATAGCCGTTCTATTTCTCCCACTGGGAAGCACGTATTCGAATGAAATTTTGTTCTCTTGTACACTTTGTTTTTCTCAATTATAAACTATAGTTATTTTGTGCAAAGATCTAAAAATGTAGAAGATATAAATGGTTGAAAATTTTGTGGGTCATGAAATTCTGTAAAATTATGGCCGTTCTATATCTCCCAGTGTGAACCACGTATTGATATGGAATTTTGTTCTCTTGTACACTTTGTTTTTCTCAATTATAAACTATAGTTATTTTGTGCACAGATTTAAAAATGTAGAAGATATAAAGGGTTGAAAATTTTTTGGGTCATGAAATTCTGTAAAATTATGGCCGTTCTATATCTCCCACTGTGAAGCACGTATTGATATGGAATTTTGTTCTCTTGTACACTTTGTTTTTCTCAATTATAAACTATAGTAATTTTGTGCACAGATCCATAATGGTAGAAGATATAAAGGGTTGAAAATTTTTTGGGTCATGAAATTCTGTAAAATTATGGCCGTTCTATATTTCCCACTGTGAGGCACGAATTGATATGGAATTTTGTTCTCTTGTACACTTTGTTTTTCTCAATTATAAACTATAGTTATTTTGTGCACAGATCTAAAAATGTAGAAGATATAAAGGGTTGAAAATTTTTTGGGTCATGAAATTCTGTAAAATTATGGCCGTTCTATATCTCCCACTGTGAAGCACGTATTGATATGGAATTTTGTTCTCTTGTACACTTTGTTTTTCTCAATTATAAACTATAGTAATTTTGTGCACAGATCCATAATGGTAGAAGATATAAAGGGTTGAAAATTTTTTGGGTCATGAAATTCTGTAAATTTATGGCAGTTCTATATCTCCCACTGTGAACCACGTATTCGAATGAAATTTTTTTCTCATGTACACTTTATTTTTCTCAATTATAAACTATAGTAATTTTGTGCACAGATCTATAAATGTAGAAGATATAAAGGGTTGAAAATTTTTTGGGTCCTGAAATTCTGTAAAATTATAGCCGTTCTATTTCTCCCACTGGGAAGCACGTATTCGAATGAAATTTTGTTCTCTTGTACACTTTGTTTTTCTCAATTATAAACTATAGTTATTTTGTGCAAAGATCTAAAAATGTAGAAGATATAAATGGTTGAAAATTTTGTGGGTCATGAAATTCTGTAAAATTATGGCCGTTCTATATCTCCCAGTGTGAACCACGTATTGATATGGAATTTTGTTCTCTTGTACACTTTGTTTTTCTCAATTATAAACTATAGTTATTTTGTGCACAGATCTAAAAATGTAGAAGATATAAAGGGTTGAAAATTTTTTGGGTCATGAAATTCTGTAAAATTATGGCCGTTCTATATCTCCCACTGGGAAGCACGTATTCGAATGAAATTTTGTTCTCTTGTACACTTTGTTTTTCTCAATTATAAACTATAGTTATTTTGTGCAAAGATCTAAAAATGTAGAAGATATAAATGGTTGAAAATTTTGTGGGTCATGAAATTCTGTAAAATTATGGCCGTTCTATATCTCCCAGTGTGAACCACGTATTGATATGGAATTTTGTTCTCTTGTACACTTTGTTTTTCTCAATTATAAACTATAGTTATTTTGTGCACAGATCTAAAAATGTAGAAGATATAAAGGGTTGAAAATTTTTTGGGTCATGAAATTCTGTAAAATTATGGCCGTTCTATATCTCCCACTGTGAAGCACGTATTGATATGGAATTTTGTTCTCTTGTACACTTTGTTTTTCTCAATTATAAACTATAGTAATTTTGTGCACAGATCCATAATGGTAGAAGATATAAAGGGTTGAAAATTTTTTGGGTCATGAAATTCTGTAAAATTATGGCCGTTCTATATTTCCCACTGTGAGGCACGAATTGATATGGAATTTTGTTCTCTTGTACACTTTGTTTTTCTCAATTATAAACTATTGTTATTTTGTGCACAGATCTATAATGGTAGAAGATATAAAGGGTTGAAAATTTTTGGGGTCATGAAATTCTGTAAAATTATGGCCGTTCTATAACTCCCACTGTGAATCACGTATTGATATGAAATTTTATTCTCTTATACACTTTGTTTTTCTCAATTATAAATTACAGTAATTTTGTGCACAGATCTTTAAATGTAGAAAATATAAAGGGTTGAAAATTTTTTGGGTCATGAAATTCTGTAAAATTATGGCCGTTCTATATCTCCCACTTAGAACCACGTATTCGAATGAAATTTTGTTCTCTTGTACACATTGTTTTTGTCAATTATAAACTATAGTTACTTTTTGCACAGATCTAAAAATGTAGAAGATATAAAGGGTTGAAAATTTTTTGGGTCATGAAATTCTGTAAAATTATGGCCGTTCTATAACTCCCACTGTGAAGCACGTATTGATATGAAATTTTATTCTCTTATACACTTTGTTTTTCTCAATTATAAACTACAGTAATTTTGTGCACAGATCTTTAAATGTAGAAAATATAAAGGGTTGAAAATTTTTTGGGTCATGAAATTCTGTAAAATTATGGCCGTTCTATATTTCCCACTGTGAACCACGTATTGATATGGAATTTTGTTCTCTTATACACTTTGTTTTTCTCAATTATAAACTATAGTAATTTTGCACACAGATCTATAAATGTAGAAGATATAAAGGGTTGAAAATTTTTTGGGTCATGAAATTCTGTAAAATTATGGCCGTTCCATAACTCCCACTGTGAAGCACGTATTGATATGAAATTTTATTCTCTTATACACTTTGTTTTTGTCAATTATTTTTCTAAAGTTTTGTTGGAGTTCCAAACAAATTTTATTTTTTATTACTATTATTTATAGTGGCCTCTAAACTCTGAATTGTGGTTCAAAAACTTAAATATTCAATTTACAGAAATAAGACGTCATGATCGCAGAACTTCTCGGTGTTTTACTTGAGCAGAGCGAGCGAATAATCGACAGGCGTACAAAGTTCTGTACTTTAAAGATTTGGGTAGGGGTCGGCTCAGAGACAACCATTTCACAATGTGGAGGTTTCTTGTCATAAATAGTGACCGCCTTCACTTTGAAGAATTTACAGCGGTCTGGAGGAAACAATAGAACCCCTAAAAGTTAATAATGCGTGTATATTTCTGGAATCCGATTGCCAGTGATCTGGAATGATGCGAGCAGGGTGTGTGAAAAGTGATGAGATCAGGAACTCGGACGGGGCCCCAATCATCTTCTGCTGACTGGACACATCGCCCCTCACAAATACCCAACTTCTCACCCATCAGTGCCCTGCTCCATTCTATTCCCGTTCTTCTGGTTCCACTCCTTGAGCGACATGATCGTGCCAAATTTGGCACCTTTTCCTCTCCCCCTAAATACACGGAAATTCCCCGCAAATATTTTTAAAAAAGCCTGATATCTACTCCAAATGAAACTTTCGAAAACCTAAGGCCTTTTTCTACTTCGCACCTTCTGCTGGGATGGCATCCGCTAAACCCGGAAGCCTTTCATCTCTTTTACAACTAACTGTAGCCAATTTTTGGCATTTCCAGTTCTTCGGTTTTCTGAAGAAATTTTGATTTTCAAAATATCGCTTATAATACTGCTGCAGTTTGATTTTGTAAACTTCTTTTTTGGTAATTACACTTTTCATAACATTTTAGGACCTTCAGATAATGATTGGCGAAGAGGTCTTACCATATCGCAACGGATCTCTTTTTCACGGCTGTGTGGGAATCACTTTGTCACCTGTCTGCACAGATCGGAGGAGTGGTAAGAGTGGCCAATCGGCCGACAAGCGTGCTCCTGTTTTCGTCACAGCAATCAACTATTATTTCTTGTTGCGCCAAGAATTGCGCCAGTATGTCGAACGGCCGCTAGTTGCTTCGATTTGCAACAGCTGGAAAGTGAAGTGATACACTGTCAGCCGATAGTCGGTTATCTCTGAGTGCTGTTATCTGTAGAGGGGGTACTATTTTCCAGCTTGGTCCCGGAATAATTCTTTCAAAGACTTCGCGAACGGTAAAGTGCTTTTCAAGATAATGTTCTGTGGGTTTGGACAAATTATTACTGAAATTTTAAATTTCGATGGGATGCAATCAGGGACTAATAAATTTTAATAATCTAAATAATCTGCGTAAACAGCATCTCGGAAGTACAGTACCATATTTAATTTACTGTTATAGCGCCCAGAGGCGCCCTTATTCGAATTCTCCTGAAAAAATGTAACATTCTGCCTCAAACTAGAGATTTCCGGTGAGAACTTTGCTATCGCAAACATTACTCGATTGCGTCACTTCCTCATCCGAAATGAGAGAAAGAGGTAGAAAAGTTTCATTGGCCGAGAAAATCTGCTTCTAACGATTTAATAGCTGGTGATGTAATAACTTTTCAAACAATTCTTTGATTTGCATTTCTACGTCTCCTCTGTTGGGATGATGCTCACATGTGAGAGTGTATTGGTGCACGCTGTACTGAGGCTAAGAGAGGTGGGAGAGATGGATGAGCAAAGAGAGCAAGATTGGACCAGTTCGTCCAACTGGCTGAGAGAACTCCAAACACATTAAGCCGAGGTGCTGTTAGAGCGCCCGAGAGCAGCTCTGTCTGCTTGATAACTAATTGAATCTGATACAAATGGCTTTGCCAGTGCCAGTTGGATATTGAGAAAGAGAAAGCCCTGTTTGGGAAGGGCAATTAGGGGAGGGGTTAATCTGAGTCGGTCTTCTCTCTTGTAATCTAATACGTTCATTACAAGGCCGGGAGGGGCAACTACCCCAGATCTTTGTCTTGCTCCTTATAGCGCATTCTAGCCAACACTCTTCCCGTCTTGCTCTGCCCGAACATTCGTAACGTGATAAATTGAAGTAGTCCATTTATTTGGGCGAGTTGTGATAGATGGCGTCGCTTGGCCCATTCACGAGCGTTCCTAAGGCTCCAATAACTTGGCCGCTCCATCTCTCGTGTACGGCTACACATTCCTCCAATATCCCCTTGCAACTTTACCTAAATCCTATTATACAAAAGGCCATATTTCTGTACATGCTAACACTCAATTAAACATGTTTCCATCAATACAGCGCCTGCGTAATTATCAGTACCAATGTCACACACAATTCTGTGCGTGAGGCAGCTATTCTCAGAAACAATAATACACCACACACGAACTGCCAACTAAAACAACGTAATAGTTGGTTCTCATGGTAACTCCCGAGTAGAGTTGGGCATGAGGCATTCTTGCTACATAAACCCACTTTTCTGTACAAAGTGTCATCAAAACTCCTGTCGGTAGAAAATGCAAATACGAAAATCAGCAGCACATGATTTCCCTGGCGATCAGCAGCGAAGAAAACTGAAACTATAAAAATGATGAATTGGTGAAAAATGCCGCTCGAAGTGGCGCCCCAATTACGTCGTTCCAATCGTTTGTATTTTTTTTTTTTTACAGTTTCCACTGAGATAGAGTGAAGTTTGACACCAGATCATTATCATGGGAGATAATGACTGAAAGCTGGCTGGACCAACTCCAGCTCTAGAAGACAGATTTCTATTATCTGCTCTCTTGTAACAAAATATATGATCTTGTGGAGACTATCCCAAGCTGCGGAGAATCTACAACATTTATTGGACTTATTCCTACTTTTTACATAATGACACAATGTTCTCAGAGCATGATATGTGCTTCTTATAATCAGAATCAGTAAAATTGACTGGATTACTTAACCTTAGTTATACTTGCTCTCTAAAGGATGTGCACACATGAGCGGAAGTACTGTCAGACCCAGTTCAAACTCAGGCGCGGTAATTGATGCGTGCCGCTGCTTGGATTAGCGAACTCACAGATAATCTTTAGGCTTATCATCCCCAATCACTCACACATTCCTTGCTACGTAAAATTCAGTGTGTTGTATGCGCACCACTAGCATATGAATTACTACTAACTTTTAGTTAGTTCTTCTTGAGGAAGAATATTTAAATAAAGTGGCTTAGTGGCAAATAAATAATAATTAGAGACCATTTTGGAGGATACACAGCGGGTGGCAGTTATTTGCGGGGATAATTACATCGTGAGACCCTGGAGAACTTAAAGCGGCGTCGAAATGTCCTCTGCAGAGTTGTTCAGAGCCGCGGACTAATGGGGCATGGCCAGCTTTTTCAGCCTTTACGCTCAGATAGACGAGAGTAGTGATGTGTGCAGAACTGAGGCTGTCACGACTCCAGTTCTGCTGATGATCGTCCACCACATTACAGTTTGGAAAGAGACACCCCACCTCCTCCAACATCTGCATACTTTTTCCATTCATTAATATTTTTTCTACTTTTAAATCATTACTGTAACCACTGCTGCACCACACTCATTATTGTTTGTCGCCGCTAACGGCACGTTCGCTCTGTCGGTCCGTCCTTTTCTTCTAAACAAACAGCCCGCTGCTGAAAGCCGATGTTTTAAACATTTACATTACGTATCGTCTTTACTTTTTATCTCTCCTGTCAATTTTCTTAATCTGGGTCTAGCTCCCATAATTAAAATACATAAACATATACTTATGCTTAATAATTTTATAATCAGACTGGTTACAACCTGCCCAGATAAAGTAATCTACTCAAAACCAATTTATCCGATATCTAACTTGATATCAAAATTCGATAGCAATACTTCCGCTTAATAGGGATCAGAGGAAGTCAAAGAAAAAACTTTGTGTGAAACTCATACGTACTTTCTTAAAGTTCCACATGAATTTCAAAAATTAACAAATAACAAATTTTGGGTTACTACAAAGAAAATCGAATGATTTATGTACCAATCAGATTTATTGTCCAGGTGTGAGTGTGGAGAACTGGTTGGATGAAAAATATATTTACAAGATATACAAGCGGCGTGCTGAGTCTAGCTGGAGGTAAGCCGGAGATTGCTGGCTGAGATAAACTGCTAGATTTATCTACAAGATCCATATCTGCAACTATTAACACTAAATATAGAACATTTCACGGCGCTTTTTGAAAATATTTACTGATCACAGATGCTCTAGTTTTTTTCAGACCGCAGAATTAGCCAATAATACTTTAGATTGGGCACACAATTTTTTTGGAGAATGGGGGGGGGGGGTATTTTCCATCGGCACTGGATTTCTCCAGGGTCCATTACCAACTATCATCAGTTTATCCAGAAAATCTCGTAATAAATATTGTCCAGTAAAAAATATAAGTATCACTTTTTTTTTTTTTTTTTTTTTTTTTTTTTTTTTTTTTTTTTTTTTTTTTTTTTTTGCGCATCAACAGCTGAGGTCATTAGCGCCCGGAGCTTTTTCCAGTGCACTGCCGGCCTCCGGACAGTGTTCTCTTCGTTACAGACAACACTGTCCATCACCGGACAGTGAGCTGTAAGAAGCTCTTAGGAAGAGAAAATCTAAGGGTCAGCTGCTGGATTCGAACCCGGGACCTCCGCGTGGGAGTCCAGTATGCTAACCTCATAGCTAATCCCTTCCCTCCATCACTTTTTCATCACTTTTTGTTAATTCCATAAAGAAAAATTTCCTCGTCTTCCTCTCCTCTCTGGTCTTAGAAAGACGACAGCCAGCAGCTCAACATCATCACAAATTCAGCCTCGAAACCATTCCTATGACTATTCCATAATTTGCATCGGCGGACGCGTGCTTCCAACCGTACAACCCGATTTTTACGTTTTCACAAATTCATTTTCTTGAAATTGTTTTTTAAAAAATGTTTTGTTAGAACTAGTGTTGGGCCAAACAGCTTGAAATGGATGCTGGAACTGTTTATAACCCAACAGAGTTCGTGAAATTTAATCCGGGAAGATAAACCATCAGGGGAATGTAGATTCTCTCTATTCTTGCAGTCTCCGATCGTAGCCTGGCTCTTCTAAACGGTGACCTTCATTGTTCTAGTCTTAGTCTATCACTTGTTCCATTCTTTTTACTTAGACATACCTGAAACATGTCCTACACCTGATAACCTCAAGATGATTCTTTCCTACTTTCATGATTAGTTTTATCTTGATACTTCTTCAGTAGTGAGCAGAGGCGACCTCACATATTTATGTTTTACCAGCTAAGCTGTTTCTGCCCCATTAAAGAATGGTAAGCATCTCAAGACCTTTTTCATTCTAACAGATACCATGCTAATGCTAGTTCGCTTCGTGTTAGCACATTTGGAAAATGATTTTTCATCAATACTTTTCTACTATCTGAAGGTCCTTTAGTAACGAGAAACATTTTTTTGAAGCAATCTTACTTGTTTTTCTTACTGCTGCACAAAAAAGTACTTAGTTATAGGCTTATGTCCACGTACCAAATTAGGTATCGTGAAACAGAAAGTGGACTCAACCTGTGACAGAACTTCATGATTAACAAATTTATATGGATATTAAAGGAATATTAATTCGCTGCAACACTCCGTAACACCGAAGCGGTCCTCCATATTGACGTCGTGACGGTGTGTTCCACTGAACATGTAGAATACAAAACATGTAAAGTCGTGCACCAATCATAGCACTTCTTTATTTTTGTATTTTTTTTATTTTCCAACATTTAATAAGAGATATTGATTGTTTGGAACAATATTCCAACTATTGTTCTCGTTTTAGGCGCTGATTGTGTGATGTTGAGTAAACGACGTGATCATTTAGTCGTGAATCGTTTACTGTGTGCCCCTCAACACTAGACCACTCAGACAAACTGTTCTGCATTTATGCGATCAGTCTTATTTGATAATACGATTAGCTATATCCTAATGGGTTAACAGCAGTTCAGGGCAAGTATTGCCAATCCTTATTTTTCAATTTGCTTTTTAATGAAAACTGCCATTTGGAGGTTGCCGCAGGGCAAAATATCTGTGTATGACAAATAAGAAAATTGATGGTTTTTGTTTATTCAAGGTAATGGACCCACGATAGAGTCGATTTGAAGAGAATGGAATAATAGTTATTTATGTTCATTTGTTTGCGAAAATATTCTCCTCTCACTGTTTTAAGTGTTTTAAAAAATTATTTGGAATACTAAAATAATTTGAAATAAAATAAACAGAGGTTACTATGGCAACACGGGTAAACAAACGTAATAACAATGGGATACTTTCCATTTGTTCTAACATGTTTACTTAAAATAAAAAGAAAATATTACAATTGTACTACTCTACGAGTATAACTAAATTGTTCATGTTAACACTGTATTAGTTGGTCGCTAAAGTACAGCCAGGTCGCTTAGTATAGAGACATGAACTGTTCACCTCGGGTGCCCTCTGAAGAGTTTTATTTCTTTTATGGTCCATAAATTAATTCAAAGCAAAATATTGAAATACTTCCACTTACTTTATAGCGTAATTTCTAAAAAACGGCGTCCGCCACTTACCTAAAACAGAGAAAATGTATTTTATTTAAAGATATTGTAATAATATTTATTGTCAATTGAAGAAAGTTAGCTTATCTTACAGGAATATAGGAGTTGCCCTCATGAGCCTTGTGAGCGTCTGCAAGAGTCAATTACAGCATGTCAGTGATATGATGTAAGGTAGATTTTTTTTTTAACATACATAGTTTTCAAAAATGTATCTATTAATAAACATATGATCTAACATTTGCTTCGTCTTCAGCTGAAACAAGCTAGGTAGTACTGAAGTTAGGTACAAAAATACGCACGAGACTGTCGAATCAAGACTATAAGTTTGCAGGAGACGCCTGTGTGCGCAGAAGTAGGAGAGGGGTGTTTACGGAAACTGAGGATGTTTATGCTACTTCTAAACTTTAATGCAGAGCTGTACGTCCAGCTGGACTCGGCTTCATTCCTCTTAATAAACATGATTTTGATTCAGCAAAATTGCATTGCTTCTACTTTGTATCGGACTAATTTTTGCAATTGAGGGAGAATTTAACACTTCTTACCTTCCCTGTTGAGTTTCTATTCTTTATAAAGACGTCAGAGATCTTTAAACTGAAATACTCTATTTAAATTTTGTAGACGGACCCAATTCTAATCCAAAAAATTAGATTTTATGAGCCCCTGAACGACTGCTCACTACAATTGGGCTGTTTAGTTGGATTAGCATGTGCCATCTCCAAAATACTGAATTTGCAATCAAAATTCCCTTTTTGAAGGAAATATTTGCATTTCAACGGTCATCTTTTTTCCTGTAAGATAAGCTACTTCTTTCTTTATCAACTTTCGTCGACAAGTTTCGGATGTTTGCCGATCATCGGCTTGATGTCAGACAGACTATCTTGCGATTCCGATGAAAAATGAAATCAGTACTTCTGAGGTCACTATCTCAGAAAACCCAGCAATATTAGGTTATATTTGTTTGTCCAACTAGCAATGATTTGACTACATTGTGTATATTGAAATTGCTGCACTCAGAAAGATCTAAGGAAACATCTTAAGGGAAATATTCCATGAAGAATCAATGAATCTAAAGTTACGGCCTTAAATTGACTAACTGTCTTCCGTGAATTCTGAAGTTGATTTCTACAAAATGGTTTGTGTCAGTGGAGTCAGTCTACCTCAAATACGAAAATTCCGTTTAGAACCATGCAGAAAGATCTAAACCGATATTAGGGGCTACTACTTAACCAAAAAAAAAAAGGCTTTTGGATAAAATTGGCCATCCAGAAATGTCATTTTTCTGAATTGATTATCAGTTTTTATCCATTTTTCGTCCATTATTACACCACTCTAAAACTACAAACTCTACACCAACAGATGGAGAGAGAAAAGACGACACTGCGGCGGATCAAAGCAACGATATTGCCAACATTAAAAAACAAAAATCTTGAAAAAGGGAAGAAAACCGTTAAAAATGTCCAATTTCCATTTAAAAATCTAAATTGACTAAATCGACTTTAGAGAGAAACATGAGTTTTTCCAAAGGGAAATATTGCTTTGGTAAAATAAATAAATTTCCACAGTGACAAAGTTAAATATATTTTTTTCACGGCAGCAAATTGGATCAGCTGTTAAATCAAGGCGAACTATTCGCTCTTGTTTTTTTTTATCTTCTTTCTTTGCGCCAAGTGTGATTCAATTGCGCGGATTGTGAACTTACTGCAGCAGTTAGTTCTTGCAGAAATTGCCTTGCGGAACGCCGTTTTGCTCATATTGCGACACAACAATGTTGCCAACAACTCTCCTTTCAAACCAAACCGCTTTGTGTAAGTTATTTCTCTTCTATGTATGTATTCTTAAAATATCTGTTTCTAATTTCTACATTATGTTGGCGACTCTTCCGCCTTATTCTGAATATTGTTAAACCGTTGACGGTACTAAACACTTTGTAATAACTCTTACCTTTTGTCCAAGCAAGTGTTGCAATCACTCCGTTTTCCGATATTGAGATCAAAAATTACGTTTAAGTTTCCATGATTAGGAGTGTTTTTTCTTACATCCCCCACCCCAAATTTGTCTGTACGTCTGTAGAGTGTGAAATATTAAATTCGATTGATGAGTATTGAATATTAAATTTGATTGGAAGTTGAGTATATGGTTTAGAACAAAATCAGCCAATCGAAAATACCAGTTATTCAATCGATTTGAAGATTATTCAACCGGTAGTGCCTCTTTGCACAATCGATTGTTCACTTTTCTAAAAGTTTCTATTGAGGCACTCTCTATGATGTGCAGATCTAAGTAACTTGGATTCATAACTTTATTTTATTCACTTTTTGGAAGTTTCGAGGGTGGAGTAGGGGTAAGCTACTCCACGTAATGTAAGGTTAACAGTACAGCGAAAGGTGCAGTTTTGCCAACTTGATAATGTTGGTAACAATAAATACGACTCAAATATTTAGAGTTTACCCAAAATTTATCACTCAGAACTTTTAAAATAGTAGTGACACCACGTCAGCCGAGCGGATAGAGGCTAGACCCGCAAAGCTAAGAGATGTATTCTGGTACTGGGGTTTCATTTTCCCGTCTAGGTCTTGGACTCTAATGGTTAATGTGAGAGATCTGTTTGCTAATCGCCTCCGTCCACGACACGAAAGTTGGTAATTGGACTCGTACAGCCCACCTTGAAGAAATAGGCATTACCTTTACTTACTTCTCACTTTTTACTAAAAAGAGAAAGCTACAACACATTTTACTTTAATTTCTAAAAACCATTGACAGATTTATGTAAAATTGTCTTACAAAGGGTGAATTGCAGTTTGATAAAACATTCAAGACCAGTTCTGTTTAGTTAAATCGCTGCTATATCCGTCAGTATCATAGCCCATGTTAAGCGAACAATGTGCTCTTGTTTGTTTTTATAATTTTTAGTAAAATAATCGATATTCCTTTAAGTTCCCATTTCCCAACTCATTAGTAGCACACGTTACGCACTATTACTTAAGGAAAATCTCGATTTTTGTTCTATTTTTAGAGATTGGTTTTTATTGCAATTTGATTGTTAATTTCCTTGTTGTTTAAATAATTTAATAGTTTGGAACTAAAAAAACCCTAAGAAAATGTTTGGTTTCATATTTTGTGGAAACGTTCTAAACCAAAATGATAGCAACAGGTACATTTTGATAAAATTCCAAAGAAATCCTCCGGCGATTTCAATCTTGGAGCGAACTCTCACATTGAATTCCTACTGACGTCATACACTGGTGGTGAGGTCATGAGCTAAACAATTTCGGGGAAATATGCCCCTCCTCTCCTTTCTCTAAGGCACCCCTTTCTTGGGGGAAATGTTACAAATAAACTTTGTACACTTATAGCTAAGAGATTCGGGTGGCAAGACTCTAAAACTGATGAACCTTTTCAGCTCCACGGGAAATCAAATTTCGAATTGGTTTCCGTGATTCGTGTCATGGCGACACCTACTTACTGACACACAGACTAATCCTTGCGCACTCAGCCGGATATTTCCGGCGAAAACTTGAAATCTTATTTCCTCTTAAAGGAAGTAGAGAAAATGATCACAACTAAATAGAAAATATTTGGTCACAGATGTTTGATTTGAATCAACCAATTAAATAGGCTACAACAAAGAAAAAACAAAAAGCAAAACCCGTGCGCTACAGTTTCACCTTTGACCCGCTCTTTGTCCACAAATTGTTAGAGAAAATATCTTATTGCGCAGTATGTGGTCACATGTAGACTATGGTCACAAGTCGTCTGTGGTCACCAATTGTCTAAGTCACATGTAGAGCGTAGTCGTCCAGAGAACCGTCAAGAAAGAATAAACTGGATACCATAATTTGTAGTAACATCGTGCGAAATGTAATTGTAATTTTTTTTCAGGCAGACTTTTCGTCCAACTACCAATCAGGTGTCGTGGACGGAGGCGGACGCTCGAATCGAATACCTAGACCGGAAACCCAGACTAGTACAGTAAATCAATTTAGCCTAGCGACGGGGCCTCACTGGCAGCCGAAGCGCCAAAAAGGAATAGTTCTCAATGAAATACACCTACCGTTCGATTAGCACGGTACTTGATTCACACGTTTAAAAGTAGTAAAATTACAATTATTGTTTTAATTTAATTTTTAACAAGCAATACACTGGTCGTGAAGCCTCTGCACATAAAATAGAAGCAAATTTTCGTTTTCCATTGTATAGATTTTTATAAAAAGGAGTTTTTATGTTCCTTAAGAAAGGATAAAACACACAAAGCACACCAATTCGAAACAAGGTTAGTTAAGCCTTCAAATAAGTTTCCTAACGATCAACCAGAATTTCCAAACCGATGGAATATCATTCCCACGGTATTGAATAATCACTCATAAATATTGTACAGGAGTTAGAACCGTAAAATTTACCGAAAGGTTATTTTGGAACCTCGAGTTTTGTTATCCACATTTTCATTGAAAAATGTTTTTAAAAAAAGTAAATAAATCGTAACATTTATGTAGCTGGTATATAAAAGTTTAAACATTGGAAAAATTTGCGAAAAACCTGAAAAATCATTTAGTTAAGTAGACTTTTGGAGACAAAAGCAGTTTATCGAAATTTGAAAATACAATTACTAATTCACTTTAGATAGTATTATTCTCATAATAAAAGCGTACATCAGACTGAAACAGCACCTTAGAGCGAGAAATAACAACCATCTCTTTCTATTTTTGCTGGATAAATGTTAAAAATAAAATCAAACTCATTTTACTAAAGTCTCCTTCTGGTTGAAACCAATTTTGGCAAGAAACCTCAACGTCACTTCCGCTGTTGGCATCTTAAAGAGATAACACAACTGCTCATTCGCTATTGAAGACTGGTAAACGAATATACATATCTTCTGAAGATGTACACAGAGAATGGGAGTGTGTAGATATACACTCATGCGGTAATTTGTGTAACACTAGTTTTTCAGCTCAGCCAACCCCACAAAACATGTATTTCTGGTGGAAAAAGGAAAATGGGAAACCCGATCGGTTACTTTCGAGGTCAAAAATAATAAAAATCGGTTCATTCGGGCATCAGATATTAAACTGCGCCAGCGACCGTTTCAATAAGAGAATTTTCTTAATTTGCTCAGTGGCGCCAAACCGAAGTCGGTGTAAAGTAAACCAAAGTCGGTATTTTCCTGTACCCTTGTAAAATACGGGGCTAAATTTTTAACTGCTTGCTCAGCATTCTTATAATGACTAGATGAAATACTATTTATCAAGGCCTTTAAAGTGATCCGAGTACAGATCTTTAAACGGATTTTTTTTCTGTTTGAATTATTTCAAAATGTAAAAAATAAAAAGTGTCAAAAAGTGTAAAAAATAAATAAAAGAATTTCGGACGGAAGTTAAAATGCCAGCCATTAGTTCTAGGTTTTGCAAGTAGATCAGCAACATCAGTTCACTTTAGCAACATCAGTGGATGATTACAAGAGTTTCAGGCGCGGGTCCAAAGAGGGTAAACGGTGCTCTTTGACTTGGGCTAATTATTTTGGTGCGTCCAAAAGTTGTAATCAAATATTTCTAATTAGATATTGAAGGAAATAAAGGGAATAGTTAGGAGAAAAATTGGTGCAACTAACCCATGGCCGCTGTCCTCGGCTTTGTAAAGGAATGAGTTCGGGAATGAATTCGGTAATTCGCATGGAAAAATGAACAAACTTTACTCGAAACCACAGCATTAATAAGGTTTTTAAATCGTACAGAATTCCATCTTAAGAATGTTATAAGTTAGCTTTTTCTGGTTGCTCGTTATTAACCAATAGAGAACGTTTAAAAAATAAATTAAATGGGGACCAGGACCATCCCGTGATTTGGTAGACATGTTACTAGGGATCAAAAGAAGCACACCGACAGTAAATTAATTAGCAAAATATTATTTAGTATTAGCCTATGGACTTGACATTGTCTGGAGTTGAATCTGGCGGACTTTGTGCCAGAACTATACCTGATAAAAAAAACTAAAACTAAATAAAAATTTAGGTAAAACTAAATTACTTTTAAAAGTTTAGTCTCAGTTTGAGAATTTCTACGAAATCGGCGGTACGTCAGTTTCTGAACAAACCCATGTCCATGTTAGATACCTACTTCAATGTGATTGTCAATAATTGGGCGACGTGATCAGCAATTATGTGATAAACTGAACAAATCATTTAACAATTTTACTTATCGAAGAAAGTTGCTAATCTTGATCTTGATTTAAATGTGCCTATTATTTTATCGTTCGTTCAATATTTTTAAAAAATAATATTCTTAATTTTATTAGCTACTGGACTGAAGTATTGCAATCGCGCTTTTACTCCCTACATTTAGAAGAGGATTTTGAGTTGATAGCGAAGTAACCGAGTTTTTGCCTTCAGAAGTAGCCCAATTTAAGAATTTAGTTTCCACTTGCAGCATGATGCAAGTAGCGTTGTACTTGAACAGATTTTGTTTTGCGTGACTGAACCCTCGACCTCGAAGAACGAAACATCGCAGAATGATCAAATTCGGTATTTTGCCGCACTTCCTTTAAGGGAAATAAAAAGCGTAGGCGAAATGAAAATAAAACACCGGCATTGACAGATCTTGAGGACAGTTAATTAAATGAAACTAACTATAAACAGTTGTTAGGCCCTAACTCTAGTGCGGGCTGAAGACTGTCTCGATGACTCCAGTCAACTCTGGCCGCTCCGTAACACTGTGGGCCACTCGAGAGTCTTTCCTCTGGCCAAACTGAAGAGAATAATTAATATTTTTGATTATAAAACTCACCTGAGGCAGACTTTATGTTCTGCGAGAGGATTTAGTTTTGTAGAAAATGAAGTGATTCCCTTGGCCGTTCTGCCTATACGTCCGTATGTGGAAGGTAGCAGGAAAAACTCAGCACCCGAGAGGCGGCAAGGCAGAATGTGGAGGTGGGTCTGCTTGGAGGCGGGTCTCTCTGCCGCCGCTCTGGAGCACCACACACTCTGCTAATACGCACCACACAGTACAGATCTAATTATCAAATTACAAGAACTAATAGTTTATGTAAACACTCACTTCGAGTTAATAATTAATTTGAATATAGCGGCGATCGCGTGAGTAAGTACGTCCAGCTGGCGGTGTGTTCGTGTGTGTAGCGCGTGTGTGTATGTGTGAAGAGTGCGCACGCGCTCGGAGTCCGGCTATGACTGAGCTGGGCCGACTCCGACTGGCCAGTGCGCGCCCCCGCGGCCCCCCACTCCCCCACACAATAATTCCTCTTTTTCCCTTTTATTCTGCATCTTCGTTCTCCCTCTCCACTTTTCCTACTCCTGGCCCGAACACCCTATAAATATATTTCTTTTCCATATCCTTTGTATATCCTTCTGCCCGTTAGCTCTATTTGCTACAACTGCCGGCCCTTCTTTATCTATCAACATGTAGCACGATGATATTACAGTTTGACTTATATAAATTTCAATTCTCCAAATAATTTTGAATACGAACTAGGAGAACTAGGTGACGGCTCAGCAACTGTTCATTTGGCAAAATGCAAATAAATAACTTTTTAAACTCAACTATCCTATTGAGTAAACTTAATTCTAAAGACAGGTGAGTTAATAATGCGGGATAGTTAGGTAACAGGCGGCCGTGTCGTGTGAGAGAGCATTCCAGCTTTAAGGTAGACATTGAAACTGTTCAGTCAGAAGAACTGGAGATGACTTAAAATGTATTCAGTGATAAAGTTTAAATTTCAATTTGCTAAGGTGGATAGGGAGGTCCGAAATGAGCAAAGTCACGTGATCAGCCACTGGGGGGGACTACTCTCGCAGTGGACCTTCCCTATTATTATGTTAATTAAGGGCCATGTCCTTAGGCAGATCACAATTCATTCAGATGCTTAGATACGGAAGAAAGTTCTTCTGAGGTCCTCTTGTAGAGATACGGAAAAGGAAATCCTGACCTTAGCGGGGCATCGAACCAGGAGACTCCCATTGGTCTTGCTGCCCAGCTATGTTTCGGGTCCTTTGCAATGTTTGTAATCATCGACTTACTTTAGATGCAAATCACTTCTGTGTTTTTAGGGTTTTTAATTGCAAACTGCGTTGCTAATGGCATTTCTCATAACGTAAACATTTTCTTTATCTTTTTGCAGCTTCTTCTAATTGACCGTGAGTATTACCATTGAGCTTATCAAAAGAGTTTGCCCTTTAATTATCCCAAGTTACCAAATTTAAGAACAAATTCCGACGTCCTTGAATTAGCGTATGGTGTGCGTAGGATTAATTCTCCCGCAGGTTTAGACTGCTATGGGAAAATCACCTTAACTACTTCAGCAAACCTCCAAATCAATTCTCCAGAAAATAAGTTTCTCCAAAACTGGTAGACATGTGTGTGCATAGTATAAGTCTTTAGTCTAGTTTTCCTGAACGTCCCTAGAAATGTTCAAGAAATTTGGTCCAGTTAGTAATTCTAGATTTTATTGCAATTACCATAAGCCGCAATAATGCAATTGCTGTGTAAATTGTTTATTAGAAAGTCGATGGACCCGCCACTCGAAGGGTACTTCGATTCTTGTCTATTAGCTTGCCATGGTACATACGGCAACTAGACTGTGCCAGCGGATGTCCAGTTTGATGAAACTAGTTTCCAATTGCATGTTGTAAATCTCTTAAGAAGGCTTTCCAATAAATTCTTTATTTCTGTAGTTGGAAGGCAAAAATCTGAGAAGCAACATGATTTTCTCTCCTAAACTAATTTAAGCTTTTTGTATTTATTAAAAAGTAATCGATATAAGCGTCAATAATATTTGCAATAAAATGGCAGTTTGGAAAGAAAGAAGACGTAACGGCTCACCAAAACCCAACTAATCGATATTCTTTGAGAAAACCAAAGTAAAATGTCCAAGTTCAATGAAACTCTTTTAATTACTTTAGAAAATTTCAGAAAACAATTACAGAGAACCGTTCTACACTTCCAACTAGGAGGTTTAGATAGATATTTGGTACTCTATATAACATACAGATGTAAGAGCCCCACGCAGTACTAAGAAAAGGCACATTAGAGGAATACTAAGCATTTCTCCCTACCCCCCTAAGAACCGCATTAAATAAAGATTCATCTAAAACTTTTAAAAAGTAATAGGCCTAATGGTATATTTAAAACCAACTGAATCCAAACCAATTGAAGAACCTAAATCCACTGATGGGGCACTTCCGCCCTCTGATTATTTTAAATTTTGGAATATAACTGATAAAATTAATTTCTAGTTATAGTATACGAGTTAGAGATGAAGGCAATTAGAATACCAAGTTTAACAAAAAATTATATCAAGGCCGCGCCTTAACTTGACAAGTCATTACAGTGACAAAAGAACAAAAACTTTTTTTTTAATTTAAAGCGCGAAGGTTCATAGTATTGCCAGCTACTGCACAGTGTTCTCTAGCCACAGTTATAGTAATAGGATTAAGAGCAACCCCATGGAGTATTTCTGGCCATCTAAGTAGCACATGTTTGTTGATGAAACTGCAGCCTAGCCTTGGTTATTGTGGCACTCATTTTGTAGGACATTTCTTGGGCCAGGTGTCGCTGGAAAAATGAGAGCAGAGTGGGTTAGTAGATAGCGACTGGACGCAGAATAGTGGGCACAGCGGGCCGGTTGTCATGTGACGTGGAAGTAAACGCCACTATTCATGGACTCTCGATAAAATATTGTTTAAACGCGAGCGGCCACAGTGACGGAGAAAGGCCTGCAGGAGTACAAGTGTGGACTATATGGCCGGAGAGTGGCCCACAATCTCACTACTCAGTCTTTTATATCATCGCATGATGCAGGAGGCGGCAGTATGATGTGACCGACTCCCACCGTCCAACATCGGCCCGCAACAATGTGCTACAGATATGTTCGACAGATTTACCCATGGTAATGGGCCCATTATCCGAAAATGGTGTGATAACTCAATTTTCAAAATGAACAACGCCAGTGGAGATGTTGGAAGATGTGACATTGAGTTCTTCCTGTGCTCAGTGTGTACCCGTTATTCACATTGCTGACCAGCAGTCACATGATATCTGCATTCTGCCGCCCTGGATGCACACAAAGCCCTCTTTTCCTCCGAACGCACGTACATACATTGTCTGTTTGTATGTCAAACTCACACCCTTTAGCGCGTTACTGTTGCACAATTATTGTCCTCTACTAGCGTGCCTTCCTATACGAATTTCCATCTCGCCTTCCGGTTGGCTACAACGTATACCATATGTCTCACATCAATGGACTAATATCCCTCTACTATTGTCTCTCTCACTCCACTATTTACTCTCTTACAGCTCAGTAAGGGGAATTCTGCAGTCGTGCACATTTTTAATTTCCATTTTCATTGAAAATATGTATTGAGGTTGGTACCCCTGAGTTATGAGATCCTCTGAGGAAACAAAATCAAGGATTTGAATCCTTCTCCTTCTTCAACTCTTCTTCAACTTTCGACGACTCCAAGTCTAAAAACACATTTTATTCTTACTAACGGTTAATCAGAGGCCAGTATTCAGTGATTAATCACAGATTTGCCTTAATTCTTTGTTCAAATACAAGGACTTAAGACTTACTTGGAGGCAGCAGAGACACTTGAAAAGTTAGAAGAAGAACTTAACATCCGCTTTCTTCTTGTCCACTAACGTGAAGTCCATTGACTTCTTGGTCCCTAACTAATGGCCACAACCTTCTCTGATTACTTGTTGGTTTTGGATACGCCAGTGTACCAGACAATATTTCCCCTAAAGTACTTCAAAATGGAGTTTCAAATAAAAGCAATAGAAAGAGCTATATGAATGACGTAATTGTAATAAATCGTTTCTCAAGTTTTATTTTCTTCTTCTTGTGTTTGGAAAAACATTTCCCAAGGCCAGAACCACAAGATAATCAATTGCAAGAATTATTCCACTCGTAAAATCTGAAGCAGCACCTTCTCACTGCACTCTTCAGAATTGGAAATTCGATATTAGGTCATCGGTAGCTGACTGCTGACACCAATCACTCTAAGAATGTCCATCAAAGTTTATCTCTTGATGAGGGTGGAGAAACAGTGAGTTCTCCGGAAGTGTGACGGTCCAGAATTGCTTTTGAGCTTTCTTAAAAAAAAGAGAGAGAAGAAAAGCCTCCAACGAATTTTCTTTCTAAGTGCTGATTGGACAGAAAATACAAACCTACGCTACGCAGTTTACTGTCCAAGGTCACTACTGGAGTTTCACTGCTAAATATATTCTTTATTTGCTAAAAAACAATATTTTCTAGAACATCAAAACTAAGAGATTACGTCACATCCTCTGTGGGCGGGTGATTGGGTAAATTTCTGCACGACAATTATGAATGGAAGTGATGATTTACACCGGACGTAACGTTAGGCGAAACTCATTATGAAATTCTGCGTGAAAAGCGCTTTACTACAATAAATGTAAACAAATGAATGGCCGCCAGAGGAAATTGTGTAAAAAGACCGGAAAATTCAAGGCGCGCCCCAATTTTAAACTATCTAGTCATATTTAGTTCTTTGCTATCCCTTAACCCTCCTCGTAAGGGAATATTTTGAGATAGTGCTGATGCAGTATTTTTAATTTTCGCTGGTAATACAATGTTTGCGAGCCACTGAGTTCGACAAAGTGTTGTTTTAGAGAATTATGTAAGTGTGAGAGAACACTGTTGCTCAGTCACCGGAAGTGAAATTTCATACATCTCACAGGACACCATCTCGGAGTTCGACTGCAACTGAAGAGTAAAAATCGGAAGTAACGTTACTGAGAATTTTTTTCACTTTTTTGAGATTTTCTCGAAAATAACTCCAACAAAGAAATTCTAAAACAATTTTCCAGGGAAATCCGGGCACTTACGGCAGAGAGGGATGGCAGAATTCTCTCCTAAAGGCCCAGTTCAGTGAAGTGCAAGACATTCCTCGTATCGACTACATTAAGGAAGGTAAATATGAGGCTGAAATTCAAAGTTTGAAGAAAATTCCAATACTGAAATTTCCGGGGTATTATTTACATCGAGAACTTTTCGAAAATGGTACCTAATATTTCCTCTTCACTCTGGGTACACTCTCAGCGTCATAACAGCGTGTTTGGGAATTGCTGGGGAAGGGGGCCAAGCAAGAAGAGAATTTATTTAAGTGATTAAAATTATTTTGATTTATAGTTTGTCCTTGCAGTAAATCCTATCAAGTATGAATGAATTGAATATAAACAGTAGAAGTCTTCCAACTTGGAAAGAGAACAGCAGGATTCTAACAGCACGCCACTGACGCCACAAGTACGAGGATGCCACTGACGCCACAAAAGAAAAACGGATACCGAAAAAGAAATGTTTTAGAACAAAAACTCTGGTACAGCACCAGAATACCAAATTAAAGGTGATCTGTGCCGGTTTCAGTAGTTTAACATTAAATCACATCGCCTTTAGTAAGATTAGATTAAAGGAATAAAACAGCTCAGAATTAAGTGGGGTTGTGATTATTAACATCAAATGGAACATTAAGCTAAGTATATAATTGGGTAGTGGATGTGTGTGTGTAAGATGGCGGCATACTAAAACAAGGCAACAAGGCTTGGTGCGCTAGATGTTAACTGTAAATGTGTTGGAGAGTCACGCTGGACAAATATAGAGGCAGAGCTTAAGTACACTTGATCGGGATCTTTATTGTTAGTTTACATGGTCACGTGGTCCTGTTCAGGGGTCACTAAGTTTGTGTAGCACGCCTCCGCAGTCTGAGATCTCGAGAGTGAGTCCCGCCTCCAGGGTCGGCTATCCAAGACTAGTGCCTCCAGTGACTCCCCGTCTATATTATTGTTTCCCATGCAGACAACGATCTCCACTGGTTTCTAGTCTCACATCACATACATTCTGGACCAAGTTATTTACAAAACACTTTCTTCTTTTTTATCACGTTGCTTCCATGAATTATACTTTGCTAAAATTTAAGTCAAATTAGAAATTCTCGGACATCACAAAACCCAAGTTTTAAATATCAGTGGGTTTCAGCCAACAGAAAGTTCAATCAGTGTCGTATCTTCATCAACATCTGTTCTGCGTACCCGACTTTCTGTTTTATTAATTTAATGGTTTGTAATTATCCTCCAGGAATATAGAATTAAGGCACAAACCATCCTTCGGGCCAAAGGGATGGGATGGTCGCCAGGCATTTCCTCAGAAAGACCCACGCTGATGTGTGCTTGAAGGTTTAGCCTCTAAAATTAGTGACTCTAGGCTTTAGGTCCATCCGTTCAGCCTCAGATGGTCGGGCACTCCAACAAGTCCAGTCCAGACCGAGTTCACTGTCACCTTTTATTGCAGATCTTTGCAGAGTTTTCCATTTAATATCTTTTAACGAATGCTTTCTCCAAGATTTAGAGAGATGCAGCGATTTTAGCAAAAGGAATGAATTGATGAGTCGCTTCCAGATATTCAATGCGAACAGCCAAAATACAATTGGGAGCTTTCCTATAAGCCCCAAGGCTGCACCTGCACTAAATATTTTTGAAAAAATATTGCTTTTATTAGCTTTTATAACCAAATGTAGCTGATGTTCGTAACTTAACTATGAATTGCGTACTAAATAAATCAAGTCCTACTGCATGTGAACGTTCATCACCTGAGGGAAAAATAGTTTTACTGCACTATTTGGTTACTTGTTCAAGCTTTAAATCGGGAATTGAAGCAAATATTCCTATAAAATCCCTTTTTCCTTCATCACTGTAAATTGCAGAGAAAAGTGAAATTTAAAACCAAGAAAACTAGTGCTAATCCTCCTTTAACGAAGCTGGAACATTTTGCTCGTTTGTTCAAAAACAATGAACTCATTGTTACCAGCAAATTAAAAAGTGATACCTCGTGTTAGCTTCGGAGTTTAAGTGTTCCACAATAAGAGAGCTTAGTATATCTGAATAAAATAAACTCGCTACAAGTAGGAGATTGTGTTGACCACCTTTATTGCTTGTACTTAATTTGGGCGTGTCTAGTCTCAAATTGAGAAAAGAATTCGTGATTATCCAGGCCGGAAATCATTCATAAACCAATAACTTCCAACATGATCTCAATCTACATATTCCTAAATTAATGTAAATTTTAGAAGAACCAAACTATTTTGGTTCCTTTGTTTCGATTTAAAGAGTTGCAAGGAGGTGAACTAGTGGATAAGATAGTTGAAAGTAAACAGAGGTTGCGGGGCGTGGAGGGCTTCACAGTTCAGTAGTTAGACTAACAGCAGGGCAGCAATCTGCTGAGGACGTCAGTTCTGCCGGATTGTTTCAAATAAAAGTGATAGAGTTATGTAAGTGCAACGATCTCGCCTTTAGGTTTTGGCCAATTGAACTGAGCGTAGGATGTAATTAACGTTGCAGTGGAGAGGGTGGTCATGATCGATAATACAGTCGTAGATAAAAAACGTCATAATTCAATTACAGTGGCCGCAATAAAAGATGAAAATTTTGGCTGTGATAAGAATGATGGTGGCATGTGCGGAAATCCAAATTTAACGCGACTTCCTCTTATCGCGATTTACCTGATGGAACTTCCTTAAAACATACGGAACTCCATCAGAGACCTCAAAATACAATAAAGTGGCACTTCCGATCTACTGATTTTCTTAATAGAATAACATATAACTTGTTATTTCCTTCTGTGTTCCCAGATTCCTCCTTTCTGGGATTATTTATTGAAAGTTTCCATCCCAGCGATTTACTTTTCACAAAGCTGCTGAAGAATGAAGAATTATTTAGAATCTGGAGAAAATGGCGCGATTAGTTCCAACGTCAGAATGTCGCTTGAAGTAAAACATCAAGTGGAAAATGATAACAAACAAGAGAACTGCGGCTATTGTATTCACAAAAGGCAGTCAGTACAAGGAGGAGAGATCTTGGAGTAAGTGGGAGTAACCCTTAGTGAACACTAACAGAGTAAGTGAAGGTAAGATAGCCATCGCAAACTTACTTTGGAGTAAAATCGGAACTCTAATCCGGCAGAAAAGAATGAACTGTTATTGTACCTAGTGGGGTAGTCAGACCGATGGTCATTGATGTTCGCCGTTAGTAACTTCATCGGCAAAACCAGTATGCTAATAGCACAACATATTGGGGCTTATGATCACGCGACCAGCTGTAAGAAAGTTAACAGAATAAAGAAAAAAACTAACTCTTCCAGTTATTAAGAGACCAAAGGAATCTGTGCTTGTGAACTGTAGATCTGAACCTCAAAGCAGAGTAAACATAGTAAAAAGTGAATGTGATAAGTAAATAAAGATTTTTCTCCCTTTCTAAAATAGCTGAGAAAAGTCTTGTGAGTTTCTCAGTGATATTTCCCTTCTCTGGAGACATGAACTTACACAGAAAAAATTAATTCCTTGGATAGTGGAAACTAGGTAAACAAGTAAGCAGTAATATCCTGTTCAGAAAGGAAAAGCAAGTCCGACGAACATACAAACTGAGGAGAATGTGGCGGCTGATGAAAGGGGTAAATATTTAATGAGAAAGTGGTCACATGGGTTTGTGTGAACATTTCATCGCCTTCTCGTGACCGGCGGCTCGTGTGACGTTCCATTACAGCCATAATGGTCACGCAACCTCCCACATCAACCTCAACAAATGCTTGCCCTTAAAAACTTACTAATGTTTGTAGCAATTGACTATTTTATAAGTTTTAACATTTGATTACTGTAGAAGCCCGCCGCTCCAAGGGAGCCAGGCGAGGCGAAAGGCACACAAATTTGGTGCTGTTTGTTTGCTATCCGGCTGTTTATGATTGGGCAAGGTTGAGCTGGCAAACACCATCTGCCCGTATTATCTTAATTTTCCATTTCACTTCATAGACTGGTAGTCGATTAATTTGCACTAACTGAGGTCTTTCAAACGACCAAAACGTTACGAACGTGGGCACTGTTAAGCTCCTTTCCATTAGTTTTTTCGTACAGATATCGATATTGGCCGTTTACCAATGATTTGCAGCGGACTTTTTAGAAGTTTTCGATTGAATTACGGAAATCTCTTTAAAAAGATTTACGTCAGACATAAAATTAAATGTGAAATTATTATAGATTAATATTTATTGGTAAATATCTTTAAAAGGTGAAACAAGTTGCAAAAATATTTCACCAGAGGGATGAATATTTCATTTTATGTCCTACTACAGTTCTCATCCACCACATTGGTTCGTTTGCAAAGACTTTTAAGAGGAATACAGTACCAAAGGACCAAGGACCAACGTACTCATTGGATTCAAACAGTGGTAGGAGGTGAAGACAGCCTGCTGAGATTCTAAGATAAGCCAATTCCACAGATCAACTAATCAGAAATTCAGTTCTGGCATAGTCCAATAGTCTAAAACTCAAATAATGGGACCAAGCCTGTATGGTACTTACTGTGGGCTTGAGTCAAGTCTGTCTCATTACTGGAACCTGAATCCTCGTCATCAGCAATCCCCGCCTGATGACCGGGCAGAAATCATACAGATGATAACTAACAATAACCACTGGTCAATCGACACAACAATGATGTACAAACTGAATCCCCACTACCAACACTGCTACACACACACACTCACAGAGCTATTGTATTTTCAAATTAAAATTATTTAAATTCAATTTAAATATTCCCATATTGAAATAATTAGCACATACTGACGCGCACATAATAATGTCGCGACTCATGTGTCTACTTGATGGCTCATGTGACCGTTTTGTTTAATTATTCGACCTAGAAACAACTCGACTGTTGTTCACAACTCTCCATAATTGATCTACAAAAACAAAAAGGTTTCCATTAAAAATAATTAGGTACTTATCAGTGCAGTTAGTAAACTATAAATAGTGGATTTTTATAAAGTTCTGTCTGTTTAGGCACCATATCTCATGAAACGAAGAATTTCCAGAAAAATTAAAATTGAAAAATATGGGAATTTCCAGCCGAGATTTTTTTCCAGGAGCCATTATGCGTATTTCCAGTAAGAGGGCAACTTTATAGAACTGACCTGTCACGGGAGCAAGGTCAGGAATGACGAGAGGCAGGGAGCCGGAGGGTGATGTTTATTCCAGATTAGCCTGAAGATCTTGGACATATTTGAAACTACGGTAATGTACATTTACCTGCGAAAGGAACCACTGACCGATTGCTATGATTGGCTATTTAGTTACTGAGCTAAGACTCCCTCGCCCCTCTGCCAGAATGTTGACTGTTAATGGACCACTGAACTACGGACAAGTGCCCTAGTTCCTGTAAACATTGTTATTACATTTATCTCTCTGGACGAAGGAAATGTGCAAGTCATGTTTGTATTACGTAGTTGCTGGGGAACTCCAAGTTCTCCTTCAATATGTTCAGTTACAATGTTCATTTCTTCATGCAGGTTCTCTGCAGGTTCTTCGGTTCTCCATCTGTGGTTTTTAAAGACTCAACGCAGATCAATCCGCACAATTCCTGTAACCTTGATGTAAATTAGATGGGCTGCTAAATTTTGAGATAGCGGAAATCTCAATCATTCGGCAATACCATTTTCAGAGTGGAATCTTCATTAGTTGGAGATGTTTTCTTCTCCCAGTTACAATAAAGTATGACGTGAAAATTTTACAGGCATCCATCTCTAAAGTATGACGTTAAGTGTGTCGTACAACATTAAAAGTGTATCCGGTTAAGAAGAACGGAACAAGTTGCAGAGTGGATCTGCTAAGTTCTGGTTATCAGTTATTGAGAGCCATAGAAGTGTTCACGCTACAACATGTAGCGAACACGTTGCAAAGTTGGCGCTGCCGTGATCTAAACAAACAGTTGGTTATGAAGTGGCACCCAGATGAGCCAACTGTTTGTTTATTTGAGGCGTCATTCAGCCGACTAAATACGTATTCATTTCCGGTTCTAGCAACATATTTACACTAAGTCTGCTATGGGCACCATCACATTACCAATGTGTGTGTTAAATTATAACCTACAACTTTGGAATGCCTCAGGCGTCTGTCCTGAAGTTCTCTGCCGAAATCTCTTAATCAAATGTTACTTTAATAATTGATTAGTTTTTAAAAAACTGTCTCGATAAATGGTGATAGGAAAATAAAAATTTACAACTTATTTATTTATTTTTGAATGTCCAGAGGTTTTAATCCGAAATTTGTTAAATAATAGTTTTAACATTGGTTCCGCGTTAGGTTAGTTCTTGGCGCTGTCTCAAATGCTAAATAAAACTGCTCAGGCCTATATGACCTTGAAAACAATATGAAGGGCAGTCTAGAGGAAATTTTGTTTCAGGCTGTTGCGGGAATTCAAGGAAGAATTTCTTGCGACAGAAGATGTCTTGTCTTAATTAGTATGTGAAACAGTTCGAGGATTACAAATCTTGGTCTCGTTACCTGAACAGTAAACGAACTGAAGAGGAACCGTTTGTGGAAATTATGAGATCAAGTTGACAGCTTTAAGCTGAAATAATGATATGTTAGAAGATGATAAATGATGTTGGTTGGCTAGTTCCAGCATTCTCGTGTTCGGCCGCTGACTGCTGGATGCTCCAGATCGCCATAAATCTCCTGGCCGAACATACAGTCACTGATCGTACCCCTCTCAACGTGAAAGTTCATTCCTAAAATGTGTTGCCCATTCTGTCTGTTTGCCGGCCATAGCAGCGAATGTTCGCGCCTTCTAATCGTTGCTTCATTCTGTGGAAAAGGTTTCACTCCGATTTCCTCAATTTCCACCATTTTCAACTCCGCCTATTCACCTACATGAATTTCCCTAGAAGAATAGTTATTCTATGTGCAAGCCAAGCTAGAGAAAGCCAGAACCATTCTCTAAATATCGCAGAAAAGTGGAAAATCCCTTCCAAGGTAAGGTAGCACTTTCGGTAGAATTTGCTTCAAACTCGTTGATTAGCAACTCCTTTAATACAAGAAATAAGACCTCACATTATTCCCAAACAGGACGCTGCTGTTGTTTCCCTAATCTCCTTTTAATATTGTAACACTATTTCCAGGTTTATCCTTTGAAAAAGATTGCTAGAATGGAAATAATGAAAATAACAGACACCTGAGATTCTGGAACCTGTGTTTTAGTAAGTCCACTGTTAAAACTCCAGGTATCCCTTGACGTCACATTATTGGTCAGCATGCAAATTTTCTTACAAAGGAGGATTTAAAGGAATATATTTATAGAGTGGGAATAAATTTTAACAAATTTTAATGCAACTTTAAAAACACGGCTGTAACATCTAATTGCAGACTCGAATCACGTTTAGTTAATAAATCTGTTATAAAGGGATTATTTATGGCGGCAACAGTAAAGTCTAGATGGTTTGCAAGATATTAAACTTTATGAAATATTCTAATGAATTTAAGGAAGATTTTCAGTAATATTTTTTACAAGTCATCCAGCCCTTTATTATCCAGATGTTATCTCCGCTAATGTTCGGCCGCACTTTATTAATAAAGTGGCTAATTTTATGTTGCCACTGAAACTTGCCGCCAGGGGGTCACTTTATTTACATAATGTTTTATACTATTCTCTGTAGTTAAAAATGTTTAAAAATTAACAGCTCATTAAAAATGTAAATATTTTATTTTCATAGCAGCGTAACTGAATCTGGTGTGATGTTAGAGGCTAGTGTGATCACAACGCTTCTCCTTAACTCAATGTAAGAAATGCAAATTTTCTTTCAACTACTTGGTTTAAAAAAAAAAGAAAAAGAAAATAGTTGAACTTAAAACGAACACATTCCTGCAGAAAAACAGCACATTCTGAAGGAAATCCCACCTCTCGCTGAGCAATATTCCCTGAGATCAAGTTGTTTACTTAAGTGATAGAAATGTGCGTTAAGTCCCCAAGTAAAAGAAAAAAAACACTCTCTGGAGTGGGCAGAAAACTCAGAAATTTCGTAGAGTAACACAATACATGTATTTTGGGGGGCCCCCCAAATTTAGAAAATCTTCACAATGCAATACTTCTTCTTACTGAGGATGTCAGTAGATCTGTAAAAACTGGCAGGATATATTCACAGGAACAGAATGGAACTGAAATTAAAGTAATGGACCGTAAAGGAATAATAGCAGCAGGTCGAACTGGCAATGATTGGTCGTGAGCATTAGAGCTGATCTGACGGAGATAAGACTGCAGAAGGATGCACCCAAGCCAGCAGGTATCTGCTCATAGAACTGCCCCAGTTTACCAACAGTCCTTCGTCCCGTACAATGTACTGTCTATTTTAAAACGATCTCAGACTTGATGGTACGTAACGTACATAAAGCGAGTTAAGTTTGATATAAAGTGCTATTTACTAAACGATCTTCAAACCAGTGCCTTTTTAGATTATAAAAAGTAGATTTCCAGTTTCTGAAGAATACCAGTTGACCGGAAGCACGACTTCCTCTTAGCGGAAGTATTGCGATCAAATTTTGCTTTCGAGTTATAATCGGCGTTTCCGCCTGTCTTATCGGAGTAATTCTCTTAGCTAATGAGAGGAGTAGCTAGTGATGACGTTTTTTGCCTGCGTCTGGCTTCAAGATTCACCCATCATCCTGCAAAGAGAATGAAAGCGAGCGAATAACATCATATTCAATGATTAGCGGGATCATAATTTCCCTGTTTTCTCGGAAATAGTTCCTCTGGCCAGGCGGTGGGGGTAAGTTACGAGATTTCTACAAACAGGACTTAGACTGTTAAATAGTGTCCTTCTAAACAGGGATAATAAAAGAAAATGAGGGAGAATGAAAGAATGAGGGGATACGGGATAGAGGGACAAGACGGAAAACCACTTTACTTCCCATCGCAGACATCATTTTGCCTCACAACCACTTCACTGCATAGCTAGCCACCCCCCCACCACAAGGCAGTCCACCTCCTCCGGAGAAGTTTATCCGCCCCCCGACGGCCGCCTTCAGTGACATCACTGTTACAACTGTGCGCGCTGCAATAAGTTAATTAAAAATAATTTCACTTTAAGTAGACGGAGGGAATTTTCCGGAGCAAAAAGCCGAGTTTACATTTAATCATAAGATTGGTGAGTGGATGGCGCTGGCTAAGCACAACACTGGTCCTGGCGTCCCCCTCGTCCACTGGCTAAGCTCTACCCGGGCGACGCGCTCTCTTAGCATCCCGCGGGCCTGTTCGCAAACTTTTAATTATTATGGACTTATATTACCGCAATTATTGTTCCACTTTTATTTTGATATTTTGGAGGAAAGAAAGAAAAGTTTTGGCGGCCCGACTGCAATTTAGGCCTTCTAAATAGTCTCGGCGTTTGATTACCTCAAATTGCTGTAATTCTATCCAGCTTACTTTGCCAACTTTATCGCTGAACGAATATTATTAGGGCGTCCAAAAAACAGCTTGATCACTTGAGATTTCAGTTTTCTTACATTTTTCTAAAGAAATTTCTTTATTTTTCCCTAATTTCTTTCTGTTTTTACAATCAAATTTGAACTTTATTTTCATTTTTACCGGAAGCGTGGAATCAGTCAAGTTCTATCCAAGATTTAGCCTTGAAGAAGCAGCACACACAGACTTCGTCTACGTAACATATTTACTGTTCTATAAAACTACGTCTATTCCATTATCGTTACCGGTAAATCACCACGATCTTACCAGCAGTTTGAGAAAGTAGAACGGCATGACTTAGCAGTAAAATTCTGTTTTTTTATATTATCAACACTATTTACATGAAACTGGGCCCCACTCCTGACATTTCTAGTGTGGGGCTTTGTTTACTAGTTGGCCAGGGATGAGCCAATATTTGGTTGTGTCCGAGACAGGTGGAAATGCCAGCTTCCTGGCCGTCGTATCCACCCAGCCGAAGAAAAAGGTGTATGAGGGGCAAGTGGGTGCTTGATCGCGAAATGTGAAGGGGTACTGTTTTATTGTGGCAATGACGTCATGTCACGTGACCAGTGCTATCTTTCTGCTCTGCTTCTTTTTCGTCAGCACGACAACAGCGCGCTATGGTGTAGTCAATGTTCTGGTGTAGTCAATGTGGTCGTCCTCTAGCATAGAGGTGTTAGCTTTCAGTGGTGCAGTTCGTGAAGTTACAGCAACTTCTTTCAATTTAGTAAATCTCCTTGAAATGTCGTCTATATGGTTTGAAGAAGAAAATGAGTTCCTAAATATGGAATCATGAAAAGTCTTCAACCAAATTCTTGATCAAGCGGTTACAAGAGCATCACTTGTGGTCAAATGAGAGGCTGAAGGATCCATGAGGTCCAGAACAAATCACGGGCCGCATCTCAAAGCTGCATACCTTAACACATTGGACTGATTGGTCTAATGGAATAGTTACAGTGAAACTACATATTGACAGCTTACTATTAATAAACGTCGTTCATCTTTTTGGCCTTTTTTACTCACCAACACGCACCCACTATTCACTTATAACCCTTCCTTTTTTTTGAGACGCTGCGGACCCCAAAAAGATGCTTCCGGTGAGAACTAAATGTAACGTAATCGCAGAACTTCTGTTTCCGTTCTTAATAAAGTAATAGTTGAATAAGTAAAAACTTAAATAGTACTGTCAGATAATTAGCACGGCCTGCATCTATAAAAACTGTAATTCAATAAACATAAAGAAATAGCGTTGAGATACAGCGTTGAAATATAATTTTCTCTCATTGGAATCGCCCATTCAACGATTTCTTGCAGATACAACGCTCTGATCCTAGAATTACTCTCGCACATTGATGGATTCCAATGGTTCACTTATTGTATATTCTGAGCGCGTTCTACAACCAACTTCTTGTCAAAAGATAATTGGTGATAAAACAAGTGAAACGGAATCTAATATATTATGCAAAAGCATAATAATCGATCTGTGGGCGCCAGTTTGTATGGGAGTGTAACTGAAGGATGCTGCGAATTGCTTTATAAGGCGGACGTCTTATTAGTTGCGGCAATACTTCTCCCGCGGCTACGACCGGTTCCTTGCTGAGACGGCCAGTCGAGTGTGTATACAATTGAAATTTAGTTGCCAACTATCTCTCTCCTTACTGGCGGCAGTGAGTAGATGACGCCACTGTACCAGATGGATTATGACGTGGTTATATTGCCTGCAAAGTTTCCTGCGTAATGAACGTTCAGTCGTCCAACTTTATTCCATTATCAACCAGCGCCTCTCCAATCACCTTCTAATAGAAATGGCAGTCGCGTATTCCACTTCCACTGCCTTCATATTCTAATGACTAAAAAGCAGAGGTCTCATCTCTAGATAATAATACTTCATCGCGTAGACTCTATCCAAGGAAGAGGAGTGACGAAAGATGCAAAGCGGATGTGTAACACTATTATTTATTTTCCTTCGTTTTATCGCCATACGAATAGACTGGTTCTTTAACATTCTGTAATATAGCTTATTGAGTACTTCAACTCAATTTAATCTGAAAGAAAAAACACAAATTACTTTTCATTAAATTTTATTGGCAATCATAAAATTAATAAGAAATATAAATTGCATTTACAAAATCTGCTGCATACGCTTGCTCCTCTTTCACCTGCTATAAGTGGTTGAATTAGATTTGTTTACAATTGAAAAAATTATTTCAATTGAGCGGTATCAAGGGGCGAAATTTTAGTAATCATTTAAATTTTATTATTAATACATAAGAATACGTAGGACCGTACATTATTCTAAAAAGTAATTTTGAGAGAAGCTTACATCACTAATCTCTTCTTTTAATTTTTTTCTGTAAAAATGTTTCAAATGTAAGTGGCAATTCAACATTGAATCAATGAGTGTACGAGAAACAAATCGTGAAGCCTCAAGAAGATGTCTCATAAAGACCATGAATAGCTTCTTGGCTTACTGCAGTTAGGGCAAAACTATTCAAGTAAGTGGACAGATCCAGAAATGTTGGTATCGCAGTTAAAAAGAACTCAGTGGTGGTCCCAGTTCAAATACAAATACTGTAGCTAAAGTTGAAGTTAATACAGAGCGGAAGTAATTATGTTTTCACTATTTATTTAGCTTCCAGTCGCCAGGGTGACGGTACCAGCAACATCTTATCTGTGCGGAGAAAAGAGGCAGTGGTGGGAAAGTCACGATTATCATCGTAACAGTGCACCTCTGCTATTCTCTGCCTTCGGACATCCAGCCTCTCCTCGGATTTCGTGGCTCAGTACAGCTGTTAGCAATAGTGGACTTTCTTTAAAGTGTGTGAGTGTTACACACTAAATGACTTCTGAATGAGGCCATTCCTCATCTTCACGCTAATTACTCTCGCGAAACACTCACATGACTTGCTCTTACCGCAGTAAAGGTTCAGGTTTTCGCAACATTAATAGTTAGTGGGTTAGTCTACTACAAATTACAAGTGCAAGGAAATAGCTGTATGTGGCATTGAACATGTACATCATTGTCTGGAAGTATGATTTCGATTTTAAGTGCAAAGTCTATTTGTAATGTACAAATTAATTAACAGATAAGCCTAAAGAACATATTTAAGTAAGGGAACAATACTTTAAGTAAAGGAACAATCCCTTGAGATTGAGAGCAAACCCTTGAGTAAGAGAACAATCCCTTGAGTAAGGGAGCAAACCCTTGAGTAAGGGAACAATTCCTTGAGCAAAGAGGTACTTTCATATGAGCAATTTTCTTTAAACTCGATTTTAGGGACACATTTTACTCAAATTAACAGAACACAAGAGCTATTGTTGATTACAGAAAATGACTCCTTAGAGGGGAACCTAACCACCCCTTCCTCAAGTTTAAAGAACATCGTAGGTTCCTTTTTTCGAAAAAAAAAAAACTTAGAAAGTAACGATAAAAATGGCACTTCCGGCGCACTGATTGAGACCAAAACCACTTTTTTTTGGGGGGGGGGGAGATCACAACAGATATTTCCGGTGAGAAATCAATTATGACAGCCGAGTAAAATCAATATTACTCGAGCCATTTCCAATAAGAAATAAACTCATAAAATCTCTTAATATTATGTAGTGATTATTGTTCTTAGTGGCACCTTATCTTGCACTTCCTGAGCTGAGAACGGCGCGGATCTATCGATACTGTCTGATAAGCTGCATCGGCATCGATCTTTATCAAAAATTATCGCAGAAACAAAGATTTTTATCTGCACTTAACCACTTTTTGAATCGGCAGACGCTGAATTAGACGTTGATAGAATCTACGCGTTGTCCATCGTCTGTCGGTCAACTACTCATTGTAGTGAAGTGCTTAACGTTAGCAATAAAAACCTTTTACACGCGAATTAATTGAGTCATTAATTAAGTAATGAACGTTTATTACTTTATAATCTAAATTTTACCATTTACCAATTAATTTAGCAAGCCTCCGTTAGTATGAAGACTCTTGTAGAAACATTTTAAATTTTAAGAGCAAAAAGTAATTCTTTAAATTTGGAGAAGAGGGAAGTATGAGAGCGAAGGTGGCGTAGAGATGTGACGCAAAGGGGGGCGGCAAGATCTCGGCGAGAGTGACACGATCGTGACCGTGCGGGAGGTCCGGCCTGCAATTAGGCCACGGAGCCAGTCCGAGTCACTTGGCACGTCATTACACTATAAAACAATGTAGATCGTGTGCACTGTTACTGCCGCCTTTTTATTGCCCGCCATAAACACCAGATCGCACCGCTCACATATCTATTTCTATTCATATTTATATTTAATTATTCCAGTCTTTAGGACTTGATAACAGATAAAGTGTTAACCACTTCGAAATATAATGTTCAAACACAATTTTCAGATTAAAAGATAAAATCATCAAAGTCTTTGATGAAATTTTTGAGAAATTCGCAAAACAAAATCTTAAATATGCTCTAGCTACTTCGTCTTTGCTCGATGAGTCTGCGGGTGTCAGAGTGCCCTTATATTAGGGCAGCGAAATGCATGTAGTCTTTCCCATTGGTTCATCTAGGTAAAAAGTTTGCGTGAAATGCCCATCAAGAAGCACTGGGGAACGGCTTACCTTCAGAGCAAAGCGGTTTCGTTGCCTCGGCCATGAGTGCTCTCTGTCGATGCAGAGTATTTGATTGTACTTAAAATAACCTGTACCTGCTTTTCTCTCCTGCAGCGTCTTGTGAAACTTGAATAGCATGATGATGGAGGTACTGTTGGCGATGAAGTTATTCACTGTTCTGTAGAAGTTTGTCATCAGTTTCAACTATGACCCGGAAAACTCCGGTGGCTCAAGGTACTAAGATCTTAATCTTACCTGGCTTTTCCAGTTCACAAAAAATAATAAAATTTTCTCCTCGGCCGGACCAGGTGAGGAAGAGAGGGATCCGTATGTGGGCACCAAAATCCCACTAATTTTCCCATAAGATACATATATATTGAAAATCATAGATATTATACACCATAGATACAATAAGTTATCACACTAAGTTAAGAGATACGTAAGGTACGTACACCGGGAGTGTATCGCTCACCGCTGGTAGCATTATTTTGATGGACTTTACCCTGTCGGGTTAAATCTACCCATCTACCCGGTGCCAATGCTAATTTTTTTTTTTTTTTTTTGGCGCATCAACAGCTGAGGTCATTAGCTCCCGGAGCTTTTTCCAGTCCACTGCCGGCCTCCGGACAGTGTTCTCTCGTTACAGACAACACTGTCCATCACCGGACAGTGAGCTGTAAGAAGCTCCTAGGAAGAGAAAATCTAAGGGTCAGCTGCTGGATTCGAACCCGGGACCTCCGCGTGGGAGTCCAGTATGCTAACCTCATAGCTAATCCCTTCCCTCTATTATTATTATTATTTTATATTTTAAGCTACCCTGGTTACACAACTTTTCCACATCTTATCATCAGTTACCTTGACTTTGATTGCAAGCATTGAATGAATCTACTTCCAATCTGCTGCACATATTCAAATTTACTAATCCAACCTGATTAATCCAGTTCTATTCTGGATATTTAAAACGTTTTCTCCAGCTCTTCAACCTTACTCAGCAGTAGATCTCTGTAAACTTGTAGTTCGTCCACTTTAAGCAAGCGGAAGACTTGCTTTGATCGAATTTCCAAACTGGAGTTTTCACCAGAACACCAGAAATTAAATGAGTTTATAAATTGTTAAAATTCAAACAAATTGTAGTGAAGACTATTTCTCGCGACTGTTCTCGAACTTTAACGCAATGATTTCTTCGAATTCGGAATTGCTGAACGTAGGTACTTCATTGCTACCAACATTATACAGTTTGTAGAATTGTACAATTATATAGCAGTCCCCCTCTCCTCCTCAGAACCGCCCTAAAGCCACCAAATTTCCTAGAAAAGAAAATATTCAAATGAAAGTAATTTTCTCATCGGAAAAGTGTAAAACGGAGTAAATAAAGTTGAAAAACTCGTTCCAATTTTGCGTTTTGTAGATATTTCGTTTCGAATTTCCACCAGAACAGATTTATAAAAACCACTTTCTCTTATACAAGAAACCTTTAAAAAATATTTCCGCTAAAAATTTGACATCCCACACAGAAGTCATAGTTCGCTTGGCCGAACTAAAACCCCGTCCTCGAGGAATCCATTACAGATCAATATTCCCTAACAGCTACTTTCAAACCAAACCGTTTACCTCAAAACCAATGAGAATTTAAACTTCAGCAAACGAACTAACAGACCTGTTTGTAACGAAAATAAAATTACCAACTAGATTAGCAGATTCAACGGAAGCACCAACCGGAAATCCAACTCAGCGCTATTGAGTGGCGTTGTTTTAAAAAGGAAGTCTCAGCGTTAGCGATATGAAGCCGTGTTATTGTTGTGTTACTATTAATCTCTGGTAAGAGGTGTGTTGCAATGCGCAGAATTTAGTTTTTGATAATTCACCGGTAATGCGTATTTTGCGGCACACGGGCACGAAAAAGTAAATTTTTTTTTTTTATCTATGTGTCAATTGAACTGTGAATCTGTTTGTCTGACATTAGCTGAGCACAACTCAAAAACGACAAATTCAATTTTAGAAATCGCTCAAATTTAATAATTTCCTCCAAAGGACCCGTAAACAGGTCGAACAAGCACGACGAACCGGAAGTTCAAATTCACTAAAACTATTTTTCATGTTCCAAGAAATGTACCCAAGATTTTCTTTAAAAATTATATATTCATTAAATACACGGAACTATCTAACTTCTATTTTTAATACTTTTTATGGAAAATGATGAAGGGCACTTCCGTCTTCTCTCTCAACAGAAGGGTTTTCCGCAATTTCCACGATAACATTCCTAATCAACACATATTAAATACTGAGGTTATAATTTAGTTTGAAGCTACCGGGTTTTCCGGTAGATGGAGGAGAGGTGACTTCCTCTTAAGTGCCGATTCCCTGGATTGTAAATATTAGGGCAAACTCGACAGGCCTAGCCAGTTTCGAACTCTAAATTCTGACGAGAATTTATCATATTGCGCAAAGGTTGCTGTAGTCAGAGAGAGTCGTGTTGAGGATTCACAAAGGGATTTTATTTGTGCAACATGATGCGCAACATGATTATGTTCAATCATGACAGAAAGTATATTGAAACAATTAAATGGGTAGATCTCATGTCTTATCATGACGAGCAGCAGGATGTAAAACTATCAGAGTGTAATAGAGCAATAAACGGCTGATTGGTGTGCATGTGGGATCATGCATGATCCTGTGTCCATAACTCACCGCTATTGGCTGGCGATCGTGACGCTCGTGTATGTCAGTCTGTCTCTACACCGTGCAGCCAATATCTCACAACTGTACGACTCTATCTAGTCAGCTAAAACAAACATTTGCTCCGCCATTGACCAATAATAGTAGTTACTTATTAACTTCTCTCAAAGCCAGTTTTCTCCTCAATTTTACGCAGTTTGAGGCTTCCTTAGTCAAATCTCGATCGAATTTCGCTTACGATTCTACTAATAGAATTAGAATCTTGGCCAGACCGGCATTCCAAGGCTCTGAAGCCAAAGGGGCTTATCGTACCATACCCAGGATGTCATTAGGCTAAGTTGTCACTCTCAAGGTCTGATTGTTTTCGCGATATGATCTGCTCTCTTCAACATACCAAAGATCTTAAACGGCAACTATGCATTTGCAACGCCCTCCAACGGGGATGAAAAGCTGTTTACTCCTATTTCGTCAGACGTCTTCCCAGCGAATTAAGTTTAATTCCCTCCTCCGTGAGAAAGATAGAAACTTTTATGTTTTCCTTAAGGGCAACGAGAAAAAGACCAGCTGTCTTTTCAAAAATGATAAACCTTTTATAATATTGTATACTGTTTTTTTTTTTTTGCGCATCAACAGCTGAGGTTATTAGCGCCCGGAGCTTTTTCCAGTGCACTGCCGGCCTTGTATACTTATAGGTTGCTATAAACTTAAAAAATCAATTACTTATTAAGAAAACATAATAATTACTGAATTATTAATTATCTATTGAGGAACGCTCATAAGTACAATTGTCGTCCTATGGGACAGTTTCAATGTAATGGCGTCATCTGTGATTCGTTGCATTAAATGATTATATAATTCAGTTTTAAATGTTGATATCGTCGTTTTACTAGGAAAAAATCGCTCTTTCACTCTCTCACGATCTCTGGGAGCAGGAAGTGCGTAACATGAAAGTTTCGAAACCGGAAAAACCATTTTATTGAATAAAGTTTTCACTTTAGATTTTCTAGAAATCGGCACCCAAGAAAATCGCTCAAGCAGAATAGGTTTCCATTGGCACGCACCATTCGATGAGGTCATGTGAGGTGAACATGTGAGGTGGAGAGTTGCGACTGCGCTGCACCTCACGCGACCCGTCAACGCTGTTGGAGAAATAACTATAACTATTTCTTAATAGACAAATAGTCTAGTTCTATTGGAACTACCAAACTGATTATTAATTATTTAACAGAATTCCAAACCGCTGAGAGTTAGTTTTTATTTTATTGCAACTACGTTTTCCTAGAATCATTAGACAATCACTAAACGCAATCACTCCACTTTCCATTGCAAATCATTTAGTTTTTACCAATCAATATTCATTTTCTTACATTGAATTTATTTCTAATTAATTTGAAATTTAGAATTAAACAGAACATTTGAAATACATGGCTCAACGTGGTGCACAGAACGAGATGACGAGATGACCTTGGTGATGCTGCAGCACATTGTCTGTCATATTGTGCAACTGAAATCTGTCGCAACTTTCTTCTCTGTAATCTGTCTAAGGAAAAAGTATAATTATCCAATTTGAAGCAGAGTGTAACTACGAGTATACGTCTGTTAGAAAAATCAAGTCACGGGAAAAGTCACGTGAAGGCAATAAGAGGCCACTGTTTGGGTGTCTTCCATTAACCCCGCGTTTCTCGGAAATGCAGTGAACTTATGGAAGTCTCCTATTTGGTTAACGACGAGTACGTTTATTAATTTGTACATGTTTGCCCAAAATATTTTATTTCCAATCTGGGGATTTCAAAATTATGCGTAATAGTTGAAAACTCAGTACTGTAAATTTCAGTTCTATGGCGATAGCGAAACTGGCTGCTATTGAAATAATAGAGGATAGAGCGTAACTACATCCTGTACGCAAACACGGTATTGTACTCTAAGTAGATCAACATGTTTTTGCCCCTTCTGGAAAAAGAAGATTAAAACGGACTCTAACATTTCCGGTGTTGAGGCTGTTTGTGTATTTTCGGTAGTTAAGTTAACGCTTGGCCAGCTTCCGTTAGCAACTGGAGCCCGACCTGTTCACTTCCTCCTTGACATTCAGGATTGCACTTTGCTTACAAACGTAGATTGTAATTCCTTAAATAATTAAACTAATTCCATTTCTTAAAAACAGTTCGCCTTAAGGAGTTTACAATTCTTCGTACCAAATTTAGTTAGGAAGTTTATAATTAATTATTGCTGCCATTGTGTTAGTTTGTTTACAAGTAAATGTATACAAACCCGAATTGTGTTCATAGAGAGCAGATTGTCCAATCGCGAGATCGTGTTGTAACAAGCCCAAAAATACCCGGCTAATGGCAATATTTGGTAACCTCCACAAGAACTCGGCTGTTTACCTTATTGGCATCCGTAATGATGGCCGCGCGCTGGCTTCCTGATGAAATTTAAAACATTCTGCTGTGAACGCTCTCACGACTTCCTCTTGCCGTAATTCCTAAAGTTCTTCCCTCACAAAGTTTCGAAACATTTTTACTCCTCACCAATTTTACAACTTTAAAGTCTCTAAAATAGTTCTTTACTACGAAGTGGCACTTTTGAAGGAATTTCTCAACCCTTACCCACAATTGCCACAAAACGATTTCCGGTATAAAAATTGAAGCAAATAAAAGTGGTGGAAGCACGCATTAGTTTAGACAAAATCGTGGGTTCTAGTTCCGAGAAAATCTCAGAAAAGTAGATTTAAATGAACCCAAAGGATATTCAAAATTGGCCCGAAACCCCTCCCACCTTTATGTGAAGAATAAAATTTAAGAGTGATCTATTAAGCAAGAACGATCAATGTAGAAGAACATTAGTGGTTAGCGGTTGGTAAAGGAAGTGTAACTTCCGATAGAATTTTTAAGGCAACGAGGGGCGTGTTTTGAGTAGGAATAATAGTGATTGGTTTATAGTTTTGGCGAGGGGATCAGCAACAAACTTTTGTAGGAATGTCATTTCAGGTAGTGCGGCTGTTTTAGGAATGGGCATGATATCGGGGTTGTGCTGGGTTTCAGATACAACTGGCCTACAGCTGTATTAATATTATCAGGCCATAGAACTGTGCACAGACATTGCTCTACAATAGGGATAAGGCAGTGGAGGAAGCGAACTTGATGGGTCGGAGGCTGCTCCAATGGATGGTGGCAGATGAAAGAGAAGTCAGCAGAGGGGCAGAGTGTTTGCGCAGTGCTCGGTTTAGAGAGGATATTTGGTGTGAGGCTAGCAATCAATTATCAACACGGGACAGACTTGCCCTACTAATTAATGTTCAACCAAGGATTCCAGGAGACTTTGCTGTTCTGGCTGGAATGTCAGCCGGCTCTGGATTAGTATGCGAGTTGGCCAGGACGCACAAAACTATTGAGATTACCACCGTCTCACAGACTCCATCTTCTTGTACTCATTATCGCTCTTCTTCTGCTTCATTGCAAGACCCGCGGCCACATTCTTCACTTTTACTTCTTTTTAGTAACACGCAAAACATAGTTGTTCTTTCCTTTGTAGCTTTGTGAGTCCTGCGGGACGGAATCCTGTGGGAACCTTGCACACATATCGCACACACTGGATCCCGGCTATGGTAAATAGCAATTAGACTGGAGCGAGCTTGATTACAAGATTGGTCTGGTCTGTGACACGTAGGAATTCCACCTACACATGTCTCTGCAGATACTGCACCTGCACTGAGTGCAGTGCCTGCTCTGCATCTAAATTAGTTGCAATATACCAGTCTACATTTACAAGTCTAGCAAAAGTAATCCTTTTAGAAACAGTCATCAAGTTCTGTTATTTCTTTTAGTTGAACAAAAAATCATTTGATTGGAGACTATGCGCTGTGAATATTGCGCAGTGTCCACTTCTCCCTTTTGCATCCAGCGGGCTCCAGGCGCCAAATTGGAAAAGTAATCTGTCTGCTCAACTTTCTTAAACCTGAACTTCAGACTTTAAACAAATATTCTAGATAAGTTAATTTTTAAAAAATTATGTGGAAGGCGGTGATCCTTAAGGAACTTTTGTTCAATTGAATACTGATCGTATTAAACCAGGTTATTGTTTTTTTATTTTTAGGAGCTAAAATAAGCTCCAAGATAGAGCGTGAACAAGAAGCACGCTCTATAGTGAATTCACGTATCCTAATAATCGATTGTGGGTTAACTTGGGTAATAAAGTCACAAACGTTTTGTCTTTCTCTTACCCACAATTAGAGGAAGTTATGGAACCCAACGGTACGTTAAGGATGTTAATCTCTCGACCGGAAATACAATGTTACTAAATGGTTATCTCTCTTGGAGATTTCCTTAAAAACGGCTCCGAAGATTCTCTGTAAACTTGGGTGGCAAGAAGATAACTAATACAATTCAGAGCGCTCCTAGTAGCGGAGGGAGTAGTTAAGCTTACCTGTAAGCTGCCATTTCAGTATAAGATAAAAGTCACGAAATATTAATGAAACAAAGAGGTATGTCACAGTTTAGCAGATCGGATGTGTAACGTATGCAAAGAGTATGTTATCTGGAACGACAGGCGAAGGGGATTACAGGAACTGGTGACATGAGAGCACTGCTCATTTCCTTGCGTCATCATTGTCAGGATGCATGCGTGACGTCACCGCTGTTGCACTCTTTGAGCGCCGGCTGCCAGGGTGTGTTACAAGTGCTAGTTGCAGAGCTTTGACCGGTAATGATGCGCAAAGTAATCAACACACTATCGCGAACTCCAGGGTTATTGATGGCGCATAGACAATCATAGCTCGACCTACTGATTGTTACTACTGATGACGCGATACTGGCGACGTGAAAATCGCTCATGATAATAACATTCTCTCTCCCTCGAGACACACACACATACACACACACATGCACCATCTATCCATCATTAAAGTAAGTCATGTATGACGTTTACTGTCCAGGGGTACCACCTTTGTCTAGTTAACGAACCCAAAACTGATTGATCTAACGTTTTGATATGGAACTATGTTTAAATAGTTCTCTGTCAGCAAAGACCTTACACAGTTCTGTTCCCGTATCTGTCTGTGTTAATGTTCGGATGTAGGCTTCAGTGAGGAGGGGAAGGGAGGGGGGTTGCTGCCTACATCAGTCACACACACACACGCACACACGCGCACACATGCAAACTCATTCACAAACTAAAATATAGTTCTAGGACATATCGATAAGTTTGGCTGTGGCTTCCTACATCGATACCACCTGTCTGTAACATATGTGTCACGTAGATGTGCATTGTGCGTCCTAGATCACAACTCCGCTTCGTTTCCTGCCCTTCAAGTTTCCACAGCCAATAATATTTTAGACAATTTTCAATTTTCTTCTAGACAAACAGAACAACAACAACAACAACAACAACAACAACAACAACAACAACAACAACAACAACAACAACAACAAAAAGTTTTTGATGCACGACTTTTTCTTACTAATTTTTGTAGTTGCGGCGAACAGGTGATTAATAAAACCACCAAGAAAGAAAGGTTATAGCCAAGTTCAGTCATAGCTATTTTTTTTTTTTTTGCAAGTTTTCGACCCAGAGATTAGGACATCTTCAGGGCTGTTCAACATATTTTACATATAAAATTAAAATCGAACATATTTTATAGTATTAAAGCAGCCTTGAAATTTTGGCTCTGCTAAAATGAATAGTAAAGTAAGTAAAGTAAAGTAATCGCCTATTTTTTCATGCGGGGCTTAACGTCCAACTACTAATTAGGTGTCATGGACGGAGGCGAATAGCAAACATACTTTACTGTAAATTTCTTTTATTAACCATTAAATAAAATCCAAGGCCTAAAGACCGGGAATCGAACCCAGTACCACAATGCATATTAGCTTTGCAGGTCTCGCCTCTAACCGCTCGGCTACCGTGGCGCCTAGCTAAAATGAATATATACCACTTTAAAATGTCCAAGAACTAAACATTTAAGAGGAATCTGGATTTTAGAAATGAAACTGTATTCCTGGCCAAATGCACAGAGTACGTAGGAAATTGCGGATTTGTAAGTAAATAATAAGCACCAATGAGTTTTTGTTTCCATCAATGATTGCTTATTGTAATCAATTTTCCTAAATTTTCCATTTTCACTTATTTTAATAAATGAAGCACAATTTATTACGGAAGAGAAACCTTTATTTTTGGCCACCTGTTTTGGTGGATAATTTGATAATTCTTCAAACACCTATGAGGGAAAATTAGGAAACAAGAAGAAAATAATTTATTTTTTCTTAGAAATAATTAGCAATAAATAGGTTACCAATCGCAATTAAGAAAAAAGGGGAGTGAAATAGAGGTGATGTATTGGGCCAGTCAAATCACAGGACTGTTAGTTGGCCACGCCCATATGAAGTAGACCACTCCCCTTCCTGTGTAAATGTGGTGAGCTGTTCTGCATGTATTTACATACATTTCTTTCACTTGTCTTATCAGAATTCTTTTTGATATAATCGAAAATGTAAGGAGGGGGCCAAATATTGACCTTATATCATCAAAAATATTTAATTCTGAAGAATTTTTTTTTTTTTTTAATCTTCATTCAGCTGTTGTTATATTCTAGCGTTGACGCTGCTTAAAGTTCCCAGTTACCTGGAAACTTTTCACAATTCCGACCAAAATATTTCCAAATAAAAGCGATGGACCTCCAGACAAGAACTGAGCAATTCCTGCCCTGGGTTTTATAAACTTAGATGCCGAGTTTCTACTCCTGCCGTTTATAATTTCTCTTCTGTCATGAGAAGAGTTATTGCAGAAAAACCAGCCTATTTCCAAATTTGGAGTTCTTACAGTAGTTACCTGTTTCTCTTAGGACGTATCACCAAAATTGCCATGTATCTTCATCGAGTATCGTTAAAGGGTATGATAACAGTAGATGCTAAACTATCGAAATTCTTCAGAAGAGTTCAGATCTAGACACATCAGAAGAGTTTCTGCTTCCTTAAGCTCGTTTCTCCTAAAGAAGGAACTCCCAGTAGGTTCTGGGTGTCCACGTGGTGTTACGATCCGTGCAGTACAGCCATTTCCCTAAGTACTTGGCCCCGAAAAATCACTGGCAGAACCAAACAATTACAACTGCATTACTGCATAAACTTCACATATTTCTTCTTTTTCAATTTTGTAACATTTACATTTCATTAAATTTCTAATTTATTTAATGTAACTTTAATGTAATTCATGCAAATTATCATATCATTACTTTACATTTTTTGCTTTGTTCATTTCACTCGTGTCACGCAATTTGGTAGTTTTCTACTTTACATTGGATTATTATTTGTTTTGTTAGATATTTATTTTTACGAGAGATTTTAAATGCGGGAAAAACAGGCCAGAACATTTAAAGAGAATAAGTAAAATGCTCGAAACAGCTCCTGTCCGAGGAAGACGCTGTAAAGCCTTGTCTATGAACATTTAAAGAATAGTATCGATTTGTTGAAAGTGGTAGTTATCTGTCAGCGCCGCACATTATTTACGAGTACTATCACCAACACTTAGCAGCAGCTAGTCTTGGTTTGCAGGATTTGACTTGCATTGGACAATGTTGCTTGATACAGTGGGTTACCTGGAGGATTGGACCCATATGAAGTGCTTCCCTATCCTATCTTCCTGGAGAGCCTGGAGCCGACTCAGAATGTCCCTATAGTCGGCACAATTTAGTGTTCTATCCCTATAGAAACACTACCCCCTTCACTGAACACTAAGCTACAGGCAATTGCTGGTAGTTGTCCTTTTTGGTAGCTTTGGACATTAGGTCAATGGGCTTTTATCTAAGAGAACGGATGAAGCCTCATCCATATCGTTCCAATTAGAGGGTGCCCATGGAGGTGAAGCGAGTATAATGAGTGCGCGAGATGGCCGACAGTTTGGCCATGAGTTCAACACCAAGAACCAAGGCAGCTTCCTGAGAGTATTGGTTGCGGTAGTTACAAATTTACCTGGAAGTAGTAATTCTCCAGTAAGGCGGTGTAAGTGTAAACCGGATGCAGTGCACTTCATCATATTTATTTTAAGAAAACATTTATTTATCCAATCAGAATGTAATTTCCATTTCACTTTATGAACAACATATTGGCAGCGGACTGTTCTACATTCTGTAGCTGAGTGAGTGGTGATTTACTGACCGACAGGCCTAAAGTTAGTACATTCTCTAAACTTAAATACAATCATACTGTAACTGATGTTACGTGAACCTGCTATCCAATTTATTTGAAGAAATTAAAGTTTACGTTCCAACTGGCCGACTAATCGGTTACGGGATTCCACTGTACTCGTGTAATCATGTAATTCTGTAATTCTGTACATCCAGTATTGCTTTTACTCCGTACATGTGTGCACAATGTGAGATAGATCTGTACGGAACTGGCACACCTTTCTACCTATCAACATCACTGCTAACTAGCCACGGTTAGGAGATTATTTGAAAGGAAATTGGTATGTTCTTTCGCTAACCAGCCACTACCACCATCTTACCTGCATTTCCTAATTGCGTTATCTACGGAAAAATCCCACTTTGAGGACAGAGTTGGAAGTGAAGGTTCTCCAAAAATTGGAGAATATTGCGGATAAAAGGTGTCTGTGCTCGGATTTAAATTTAAGGAAACGTTTATTAGTCTCTTTATTATTCCGACTATTTTCACTCCCAAGTTCCAGCATTAAAACTAAAAATAGACGAGGAAATTAACAAAAAATTATGCGGATTTGGACCTGACATTGACTATATATGAAAATAGAATAGTGTGGCATGCGACCATAACCAAACAATTGTGTATTTGGAAATTATTGTGAAATTTGAATTGAGAAGCCGGATAATCCGGATTCTTCTAATGTACTAAGATAAGTGTTTGTTCAAACATCACGTTGCTCAACTATCAAAGACATCGAAGGCTTTGTCGATCCGATCTCAGGTATTGAATTGGACTGAGGTATCGGAGATCACTTATAAGAAAGCGAATTTCATACATGAAGGAAGTAATATCAGAATCCGAGCTCTTATAAATCTGAAAGCGGTAGTTTGTGGAGGCGTTTGAGAAGGAATCGTAAGTGTCCCGCCGAAAATCGCATGTGCCTTAAACGTCAATTTGGGTAGTAATTACTTTTGGCGATTAGTAACTTTTTAGGAAGAAATATCTACCTTTTAAGGGAGCTCACGAAACGGTTATTAAAAGAGATTACTATTGCGGTTAGAGGTGCAATAGGCGGTCACTGCGAAGCTACATTTATGGCAGTGTGTGTGACATGCTGCAAGGAGAACAACAGTACATCTGTCTCTATTCCTGTCTGACAGCAAACATAACCTGCTAGCAGTTAACGAGCTTCGCCAGCTTGTATCATATGTTTTCATCAGTTCATGATGTGATTGTAAATACATCACAAAAGAATGATGACGGAATTGGGTTGCAATGCTCTATTGGGCACTAACTCTGACTGGGACCAATCACCGATGAAACATTTCTATTTACATTAGCTTTACATACATAACTACATGATGGACAAGAAGTCGTGGCTCTGCTGATTGGAGATGGAGAGGAGGTCCCGTCATGACCAGGCGAGGAAGCCAGGTTACTCGGCGCTGTCCAAAGTAAGCTGGCTCTAGACTCCTGCAGGAACTGTACATACTCATAGCCAGGATAGAAATTATGGCAGGATGGACGCGGGGCAGCAGCGATAGATCTCTCTGCTCACGATTTCCTGTCCAGCTTCATGCATACCTTCTCTTTATTAAATTTATTCCACTAATTTCCGCTGATTCTAACTTCCATCTAACTACAGACTTTGTCTACCGTCTTATCGGCTTTTATAATCCAATTATACAGTTCTTTTCTTATTTATTTTTATTTGTCGGTCTAGCACTGTTCAAAAAAGGCAAAAATATTAAGCTATAAGAAGAAGTTATTGGAGAAATGAGATTACTCTAAAAAATATTCATTATGAGAAACTGGGGGGAGGGGGGCTTTTCACTACTCTTTTCTCACCGCTCTTCACGAGGACATTTGGGGGGGCCTTTCACTCCTCTTTTCTCACCGCTTCTAACGAGGACATTTAGAGGGGGGCATTTCACTCCTCTTTTCTCACTGCACTTTGCGAGGACATTTGGGGGGGCATTTCACTTCTCTTTCCTCACTGCACTTCGCGAGGACATTTGGGGGGCTTTCACTCCTCTTTCCTCACCGCACTTCGCGAGGACATTTGGGGGGGCATTTCACTCCTCTTTTCTCACTGCATTTTGCGAGGACATTTGGGGGGGCATTTCACTTCTCTTTCCTTACCGCACTTCGCGAGGACATTTGGAGGGGGCATTTCACTCCTCTTTCCTTACCGCACTTCGCGAGGACATTTGGGGGGGGCGTTTCACTCCTCTTTCCTCACTGCACTTCGCGAGGACATTTGGGGGGCCTTTCACTCCCCTTTTCTCACCGCTCTTCTTGAGGACATTTCTCTAAAAGCTTTCTTTCATTTCTAACACTAACAGCATTTTTAATGAAGTTTCGAACGCATGCCGACCATTTCAAACTGTAAAATTTTACCAACAAAGTAATCATTTGAAGATCAAATTTACCACAATTATTGAAAATTTCCTTTTACAAAATACATGCAAGGAAAACTAATTTTCTTTAAGAGAAAAACAGAACTTTTGGTTTTTCTGTTTTTTGAGCCTAACATTGAAGTTTTTGAACTACTTTGAAAACAAAATTCCAGGAATGATTCTCCGGTAATCTGTTAAGAGTTTTTCTGTAGTCCGCGCTAGAGATTACAGGCTGAAGAACTCACAAGACCACCAAAATCTAAGATATTCCTCTAGCGGCCTGACAAAGGCTCAAGTATCTAGAAAATTAAATTTTCTCACCTGCACTTTACGACTGCAGCGTATTTCTCGCAGGTCAAGGGGGCATGAATTAAACTATTTCCTATTGGGCAGGGAGGTTGGGGAAGCAGGCATTATCTCAATGAGAAACTTCTGATCTTCAAAAGAAAAGCATGAAGAAGTCATGCGAGTTTGTTGCAAAAAAGATCTGATTGGTCCTGAATATTTCATTCTAGCTGATTAATCTTGTCTTAATTTTAATTTCTAATTTTAGTAAAAAGTTCGAGTAGCTGGCACAAATCTAGGTTACTGGCGAAGGTCGTGTTTGGTGAAGCCTGGTGTCACAGAGGAGGAGTAACCGCAACAGAGGAGGGTGGGAGGTAGGAAGAGAGAGGAAGGAAGGACGCACGAACCAGACCGGTTGGTTCGGTGTACACTTCATTACTTACACACACTCAGGAACATTGCTGAGCCTCTGAGACGAGGAAGAACTTTTATAAAAAGCGAAAAATTTGGCCTGATGCCGCAAAAGCGAATTTCAGAATATGGTACGAAGAAGAAAATCAGCTGTTATAGAGAAATGTTTATGACTTGCCGAAGTGGTTATCGATCGCGTGCAGTTTGAGGCAACAATCATGAAGTTCAATGTCTCTTCAAACTACATCTTCCTTACTCTATCGTCCAATTTTCGATCTGACATCGCACTATTTATATTTATTTTTTGTAATCCCACGTCTTAAACTACGTTCCCTTTCATGGCGTCGAAGTCTGCTACAAGGGGCCTTTAAACCCCTAATGGCCGTAGGGACCACATTTCCATAAAATAAAATATTCCTGCATGTTTTATATTTTCATGGAAAAGGCCTCCAAGTTTGTGAACTCCAAGCTGTTTGTAAATTTGTCGCTTATTTTTAAATCATTTTGAAAGTGAAATATGTTTCAGAGGGATTCAGGTAGAATGTTCCGGTTCTATTTCCTTGTTCTTACTTTCTCTGAAAAAAGAAAAATTACTTTTCTAGCAAGTCTTACTACTTACGTCAAGATTTATAGAAGATTCGAGTCTAGTTGTAGTTATTTCTTGTAACTAGAGTATGGTAGAATGAATATTAAATGCCAGGGCCAGGGGAACACACTGTGCCGGCGGAGAAGCGGACGACGGAAAAAAATAATGGTAAAAAGAATGGAAGAAGAAGCGAACGAGCCGCGGGTTTCTTCCAGATAAGAAGAGGAGAGGCGGCCGATGTAAGAGAGAGCGGGATTTAGCAATAGCGCTAAGTGATGCAGGCGGGCGAACAGTTCAACAAACACAATTAATTTCATGGTATCGGGCCCTGTTCAGCCAGCGGGATCTCTGCCACACCCGGGGAATGCCGGCTCTAGAAGAGGAGCACCTCCCAGAGGTGTACTGCCTCCTGCCCGGTCCTTAGAACCCCTTCCCTGCCGGCCTTTTTATGCCCGCTCTAAAGTGTACAGTCTACGTTCTTCAAGCCTTTGCGTGGCGGTCATTAAAAACCACAGTTAATGCCGCCTCCACAGCTCGCCCGCCCCCTAGGCCTCCTAACGTTTATTTTATTCTCAGGTTTATTTCGGTTATTTGATTTTACAAACCCCCACCCCGCTTCAGCCATCAGACTGATTGATTTTCCTACTAAAGTTCCCCTTCCATCAACCTGGATTAAAGAGATTTTTTATTCATTTAGAACATACCCTATAATATACTCTCAGTACTAGGTGAAGAATATGGCGGTCATGGCGAATCCCCCAAATTAGTTATGACCAGAAATATCGGATCTAAGGCCCTCCAGAGTCCGAAAAAGGAGGGTTAGAGAGAGACGACCACTTACTTGGTAAGGGACGAAAAGTCGTAGACAGCCCAATCTTACCCCGACGGGACCAGACAGAACGTTTCCGCTACGAGAAATAGCGTTTAACTGAAGCAATTTTTGACTTTTGGAGAATTTTGAAGGACGCGTACAATTTTTATATAAGTCCATATTTACATTTCAAATACGTAGATTTATTGCATATATTTGAATCAATTTTGAAGTAAAATTCGTTTTAGAACAGCACTGTGGTCATTTCAATGTGATCTCGCTTTCGGAAACTCAAAGAAACTGGAGCGTTTCAGTGAGGCGGGGGTCGCGTGAGGGTTCCTGTCTGATTTTTTAAAGGTAAAAACTGACCACAAACAGAATGTGGACAGATAGATACATCGTACGATGTTCACCCTTTTCTACAGTTACTTGACTTCTTTAGCTATGGAGAGGGGGTGTGGCTGGTTAGTCAGAGGGAGCGAAGTAGGTGAACAGAGAATCGATTTAGTTCGGACAGTGGCCGCTAGGCTCTACTTCCGACGTGCTTCTCATGTAGGTTTTTAACATAATCAGCATTAATCATCATTAAATTAGGCGGGCGCGGGGAAGCATGAAGCACGGAAGCATCAAGGCGGTTTCTCGGGCAGACACGTTGCACGCAAAACCCCTCACTAGATGTTAGTGCAGGATGACGAGGGGTGACTTCCACTATAAAGTAGGCCCTGGCAGCTGACAGAGTATGATCTAAATGATTATTAACTACCTCAACAATTTACCTTCTACAATTTACCTTCTTGTCCCGCACCCACATAAAACTGGCCTTATTACTATTATAATAACTATTTGAAGACGATTTTATCATTTGCAGTTACTTTATTTGCTGGCGGAAGATTACCAATAACCTGGACGTTCCACAGCATAGACGACTTTTTCAATATTTCTTTAATTTTCTAGAATCAAACGGTTCTTTAAACCATTTTTCAAGAGAACCGATTCTGTTTAAGCTAAATGTGCTCAAGGCTCTCATGTAGCTTCGAAATATTTTGCAAGGTAATTAGATTAGAGCACTTCTGAAACAAACAAATTTTTGCGTCGAAATTGATGATGGGCGGTTTCTGAAATATTTCAAAACTTAGTGTGATTCTCTGTGAGTGTCTCAGTTGGGATTCAGCAACATGGAACTTCCAGAATCTAGAAGCCGATTTGTGTACATTGGTGAACACAGAGTTTCAAAAAATGTGCAGTTTTGAAGGAGATCCCGACAAACTTTAAAAATTCTGTCCACGAGCTTATTGTCGGGTCTCATCGTGACAACAAACAAATTATTGAATTTTAACATTCGACGAATTTTAGTTTGGGGAAATGGTAACAAATAGACTCGAAATTCTCGGGTAACTTGAGTTGTTTACCCGCTAAAAACTAGCAGAATAAAATTAGGTAATTGTAGTAATAAATATAGTTACATTACTACAAGGAGATAGTTTAGTAAAGCAAGCGAACGAGCGATAGAGGTAATGGAGGGGCAGAGATGAGGATGCTGTACCACACACACACACACTCTCAGCTGTCTTATTGCAATGCAGATTTATTCCAGTGTTTTACTAATGTTGTTCTACTGTACTCTTACCTCCTCCTCTTCTCCAAATATATATGTATATATATCTTCATTTTCGACGGTTTATCATAAACGGAAATTCATCCGAAGATGAAGAATGTTTTATTTCCTACTGCGAAGAAACAGACGGCTGAATTTCAACTTCATAGATAAAAGAATCGGTGAAGATCGGCGATTAAAGCTGTGTGAGATCGCTGACACTATAAACATAGAGGAAGTCTGACTTAGCGATACATTTTATGACAATAATCAATAATTATGAGAAAGAGCTGTATGTTTAGGATGCCGCATTGCTAGCCATCAAATGCACCAGTATCCTGAGGAGCATATTTTCTGAATTCCTTTTAAAGTGTTATTCCTTCATCTTCCAGGATGTGCTGTAACCAGGAAAATGTAAAAATTCAAATAATATAGAAATTATTACAATGTATCCTAGCTTGGAATGTAACCCTGAGGGTAAAGTTCACAGGCGCAGGCGAGAGCGAGGAACTCCGCTAACAGAGCACTTGGCATTCCCTTTGTCCCGTTTAATTGTTATCTTTTTATGATACTATCTTGAAGAAGTCTACCCATTTCCTTATCTTGTATCTTGGGGTCCATCCCCTCCTGTTCCACCATTGGTAAATATGGTTAATTCACTAATTACTTGGAAATTTCGTCATATTATTTCCGGAATATATATATGTTTATTAATTTAATGCGTTTGAACGTTTGAAGTCATTGGCGCCCGGAGCCTTTTTGAAGCTCCTCAGAAGTATTCTCTTGGTAGTGGACAATAGCAGGCACTAGCCAACCCTGAATGTAGGAGCCCTGTAAGGGCAGGCTGGGTCCAAACGCGAGATATCCGCGAGGGAGTGGATGCTGTAAGTACCGAGCGTATCTTCCCTCGACGAGGGCTCCGTCTTCTACCATAAAGTACACTTTCTTAGAGAGTTAATATCTATTAGCAGCTAATCGCCTGAAATTCTCGATGACCAGAGTATGCGGCAAACGCAAGCGGAAAAGCTCTCTGGAGATTTCCGGCAGTACGCACCTATGCCACGGTAACCTTGTTCCCTCACTGGAAACAGCCAACACATACACAGCTCTCTCTTACCTTGTCACATTGTGTAACTACAGCATTGCCAACTATTAATTCATTCTTAGTAATAAGTTGTAATTAGACATTTCTAAGTACCTCATTTCTAAATACTACTGCTGCTTATTAGTGTTACATAAATAATTTATTATGGTTATATCTTTGTAATTAACTCGGCAATTTATTGACTTTCAAATCCATCTTTATTTACTATTAAATAAAACATCAGCTGGTTGGAATTTGAAATAAATATCGATAGCCTTTATTATAGAAAAATCGATTAATAATGGAGAAATCCAATTAATTAGAATATATAATATTGGGCAGATGAGGTTCAAATTTATGACTGTCCATATATTTTACAGCGCATCAGTGGGAGTGTTATTGCTTAATTAGTGACTAACATGGCGGGCAATTAGCCTGCCGCTTCGTTACCTCGTTATTGGGCCGCGTCTTCGCAGTCTTGATGTTTTATTACCAATTGCTGATGACGCAGTTTCTAGAAGTATTGTAGCATGGTGCGCCTCACACGACTATATCTCACGGAAATTACAGAGCCGCCTTTAGCGCAGGGCTTTCCGCAGTGATGCATCCTGAATATTGGACCAATGTATGCAGCCATACACGCTTTTTGGTGACAAATATAGCTGTTGCTCAGTTTGATAAGTTACTGCTCTTACAATTAATTGAAGATGTTAATACCATTCTTCATGAACATGTTCATATACTGTACAGTGATGGCATTCTTTTCTACAATCAACTGCGACCGGAAGTCTCATTATAAATTAATTAATTTCTGCTTAAAGAACGAAAATCTCATCCTACAGTTTATGCTCTAGTTTCATGTTTGGATGTACAAAGAAAATTTGGTAAATTAACAAGGTAAAACTCTCTGAAAGATGAGTTTTCCGATTTCCTGCGACTGAAGTTCATTATCAAATCAAATAAAACGCCATTACTGCAAAACGTTGAAACAATACTCTGCGTCAATTCTATCAACGACCTAAGAGTGATAATACAATCTGTGTTCCATAAAATGAACCGCTGGTGTGATGATTGCCGATGGCTCAGTCTTCATATTTTATTGGAGTATTTCCATTGTAGTAACTGGTGGAATGAAACCTTCAACTGGAATTAACGCTACCGATTTTATCCAGAAGTAGATCTACTCGTATAACATCCAAGCGGGGTGGGTGGTAAAACGTTTTACGAATTATTATGTTTTGTATTAAATTTTATTATGCGAATAAGAACTATGTTCTTTATCAAATTCAGTGTTTGAAGAGAGTGTGACCTTGTGCCAAAAAGTCGTGTGAGTCTTGACATCAGATAATATTGGCACTGAAAGGACATGTTTCTCTGATTGGGAAGAGGTCCAGTAGGTACCAGATTCAAGGTAAGATGGAGTTAGCATATGATCGCGGAAAGTTGTTTAAAGATTCTAAGTAAAGAGACAAACCACTAGAGCGGTGTGCTATGGTGTGCAACAGTATTTGTTTGGGAGTGAATTGGGGGGGTACTCCCCGTGAGTGCTGCAGGCTACATCCCATTAGCTTCTCTCCACCAACATGAACCAGGAACAAATGCTAGAAATTGAAACATTAGCGCGGCGCGCAAACTGTCGTGCCGGGCTGTCTCACGGGCAGCTGTCCAACCTGGAGGAAGACGGACGGTGTCCAGAGTTCGACCACACAGCGAGCTGGGGCTTACACGACACTCTTAACTTCTCCACTTGGATGTTGTGCACTTCTTTTAAATGGTGAAATTTGTTTGGCCAGATTTACTAATAACAGCCTGTCCTGCTCAGCTACTCTAGTTCCGCCCATCCCTGGCTGAATTAGTCCGTGGAGGGTGCAAGCAGTGATTATACATCCGGTAATTGTTTTGTAACTTCTCTCTAACAAAAACAAATACAAACTTAGCCAAAGAGATTGGGTCAAATGAACACAGATGGTAAAAGAAAAGTAACCTTATTCCAAGTCTCAACTTGCCATTGTTCGTTGCAGCCGGAAGTATTACAATCGGACAGATTTTCGATTTTGGATTTTCATCAGATTTGTAGGTTCTTAGAATCCCTAAATAGTTGTGCTAAGTGTAGTTGCTGTGCTAAGTTACCCGGTCAGCCAGTAGTTTAATACTACGATATTTCATTCTTGGAAAGACCAGATCACTCTGTAATTAGGTTTTAGCTCCAATCAAGCTACCCAAGTTTTCCAATTTTCAGTTTCTGCTCTTTTCTTTTAACGATTTTCTCTTAAATGTATTGTTCTGGTAGCTTCATTCAGATCCATGTCTTTTACTGGAATACGAGTATTTGCGGGAACTCACAGGGTAAGAACCCCTTGTACAGTCCCATCTCTTACAGAGAATATTAAAGGAATGCTGAGTCTTCCACTTTAGAGGAAATCGCGAGCACAAAGGGCACATTTTCTGAAATGGTTTTCATGCTTCGGGGAATTTCTCGAAAACCTGGCAGATCAGAGGTGGCCAACTCCTTTGTGGACTTTTTCTCTAAAAAATTTGTCGCGATCTACTTATTAAAACCTTGATACTTAACTCAAGCAAACTTGTAGTAAGGAAAGGGTATTAAATCAACATAAAATCTAATTAATTAATTATAATATTATAAATTAATAATATTTATTGATTGTGACGTAACTACAGAAAAAATACAGATTTGTATTTTATTTTACCAGCCTACTAATCAAGGAACTTTTTAGTTATCAGGTTTATAGATTTTTATAGATCAAGAATTCTTTTTTCTTTTTAGCTACGAGGGAGAAGGGCATTTGGACATATGTTTCAAGTTACATGAACTACACGGACGACATAATGTCATAGAGGAATATGTTGCTGTAATTCTGTGTTTACAGAAGATGCAAAGAATGTTCATCTGTAAGAATCGATTGTCAAAGGAAAATGGTAACGATCTTCACTTTCTGTACTCAAGAGAAACAATTGCAACATCTAGATTTTTGGTTTCGAAGTTTCATTGAAAATCTCTAGCTTGAAGAGCTCCCCGTGTTGGAAAACTGTCCTGTTGGGAGAGAGGGTGAATCCTTCAACTTAAACTGATCCCGTTATTCACTGATGTCAGTCGGTCTTTTTAATAGATCGTGTAAGACTGACTGCCCACAGTGATTTTTGGCGAAAAATCTGGATATTAGCAGAAGCAATGATGAGGTAGAGGGGCGGTAAGTGGCTCGTATGTGGGAAGCGGCCGGTCTGCCAGCTCGGCGCACACACGTGTAGCCACGCCCTCCGGACACTCCCCCACATACATGCACACACGTGCCGTACATGTCTTCCCCCACCACTGCATGTTATACGCCAAATACACGGCCTTCTTTGCCGCTACGTACAACTCTCTTTTATTACACGCATGCCAACATAAACATTCTGCAGTGATAAATCTCATTAGTTTCTCTAATGTAAACTGCGACTCTTCTGAATGACCAACTTTTAGATACAATGGAATAAATATGGCCGGCTAAGGTTGGTATGCGATTCTTTTGCTAGTTAAATTAAGGGACAATAATATTGCATCCTTGCCAAAAAGTCTGGACCTTGCACCATTTACACCTGCAGTCATCCGTAGATTGTAAGTTAATTAAAGATTCTGGTTCGTAAAGCGCAAAAATACTTTTTTCAAAGTCTTTTAAATCCAAAAGTGATCGCTTAATAGTGCCGTGGTTGATAAAGGAAACATGTTGGAGCCATTCTCTGAACAAAATCACTTTCGTAAAATGGCCTTCAAGATGAAATCGGTAAGAAAAGAGAATTTCCGAATTTCAGTTCTTAACAGCTGACAGAGACCGCACGAACGATTAGTGTTCGTTTCCCTCTCACAACCATTATTGCACGAGGCAAACGGAAGTGTGGCGACAGGCTCAAATTGTGGAAACTCACGGAAATATCCTTTTGAGGTTCCGTCGGTCAAACTGTGAAGTTTGTAGTCTCCATAACTCAAAAACTAAAAACCCAGGAGAATTCAAATTAAATTTGATATTTGGTTAATGTGTTTTGTCGGGTTCTGAAGCAAAACAATTTGTATTTATTTTAATCTTTTACAGCAAATAATGCAATAAATTTCTGTTAAAGTTCAGTAGAGTGTAACAAGCGAGTGCTCCAAACTACGTAGATTCAATCAAGTCAATTCTAAGCAGTACTTAAATATATGCTTAAACATTCCTAGAAAACATTTAATAGGAAATGTGCTCGTTTAAGAATTTATGTTAACTGAAGTCGAACAAAACAAACAAGAGACACAATTGAACTGAACAACTGAACAGAAGTCATTTATTATTGAAATAAAAGTGGCCCAAGTATTGAGAGTTAACAAAAAATCGATTTATATATAAATATTATATGGGCTTTAAAAATGGACGATAGAGGCTTGAATGAGATAATGCCAGCGAACGGATTGGAAATATTTATTAGCAAAGAAGGTAAACTAGACCTGGAACTGGACTTGCAAACAAATACATCAGAATGGATGGTAAACAGCATGGAACGGCTTAGAATAAGAAAATTATTAAATCAGCGAAGCGCTGTGAATACTTCATTGCGCTAATAGATTATTCTAGAGTCAGGTCTTGGGAGGTAACAGCTGTATTAGCAGGGATGGTGACATTCTCTGCGAGTTCCAACTACTCTAAGTCACACGCACAAGGGTTGGACTTTGTTTGCCTTGATTCAGGCATTTGGTGCGGGAAGGGATCGCGCGTGGCTCAGGCAATCCTAATGTTTTCTAAATTTTTGCCAAATTGTCGGCTTTTTTACCGCTGCCATCCAAAATTGGTAAGCGCTGCCTCTCGCTTCTTCGGGCCAGTGACGTTAGTTAGGTAGATAGATATTTAATGATGTAAGTTAAAGATCCGTACAGAGAACTGAATTACCTGGGATTGACAAGAAAATAAAAGCAAAGGACTCCAAATATCTCCTGGTACCCTCCCCCCGATCTAGGTAGCAAACTCTCAGGAAAATGGCGTAAAGTGAAAGGTTGACTACAAGTTCACAAACTGTGGTCAATTTGGAGACCACTTTTTTGGATTTAAGGGCCTCAAATTGTGTCCCTTCAAAGAAAGATCAATCTATCAGAATAAAGTACTTATTCTCAAGAAGGTAATAATAAAAAATGGCTTAAGAAGTGTGGAAACCTCGCGCCCAGGTTACAGATCAATCTACTAGGAGGCTGTGCCAGCGAGAGGTCTGGGAATTCCACACGTAATGTCCAGGTCAAACTAAGACGAGTTAATTACAAGTTTGTGGGCCAGAGAGCTGCCAGGTTGACATATAAAAAAGCTCCTGGGATCGAAGATTGCAGAGCTGCCCAGTTGTACACTCTGGAACATTCCTCCAGGTAGATGAGTACAAGAAGTGGAGCGGAATTCCTCCCAGATATTCCTCTCTAAATTAGGAATTAAATTAACTCCGCCTGGTGTGTATTGTGAATTTAAAGTACTGCTCGTCGTGTCAGTTACTGCGGTATTTGTTAAATGTTACAAATGCCACTAGTATGTACAACATTGCATGCATACAGAGGCTGGCTGTCTGTTGGCAAGCATGGTAACTATGCACAAGTTGGACTAATTAAAACGAAGGCATCTACTTCTTTCTTTCTTCAAAGCACTAGAAATTATCCTTATCAGCTGCTTTCACTATTCTGCAAAAAATGCATTGGGATATTTGAGATATAGACAGCAATGGTATTGTTATTTCTTAAAAAACTATGAAGTACTTGTTTGATGACTTAAATAGACAAAAACATCGTGAATGAATAAGTAATGTTTGTAACTGGATATCTGAAGAAGTTAGCATGAAGACCAATGAGTTTGCAAAGAAGCGACGTTCTTAGGTCAGTTTCTTAAACACCAGCAAATAAGACTAGCCGAAATAGGACTATAGGACGCCTCATCTGAAAGACAGAGCGGGAAATCGAAGTGAAAATGGCGCCACACAGCTTTGGTTTCTTCTAAATCCCAATTGTTGTAGCGATTGTGGCAGCATTCTTTAATCTATTGTAAATATTTAAATAAATAAGTTTATTTCCAGGTAATCATTTAATTGGCTAAAAAAAAACATGGTTAACTCGTCTCAGTTAGCCCACCAAATTTTATAAAATAACGGTCTTCGAAGTTTTTCTTAGAGAATTTGTTATTAAAAGAGTTGGGGCATTTGTAGATTGCCGAGACGGCTACACTGCGATTAGGGCAGCTGGCGCACAGAGACGGGCCCAGATAGGGCACCCAGGAGTGTGTGGGAGTGAGCCAGCCAGTCGAGCCCACCTCATTATGATGGCGTGTGTAGGGCGATTAGGGTGCCGGTGTGTGCCAGTCCACCATCAACCCTTTACCTACACACTCTTACCTCTTCTAACTACCTGCACCCTTGCTATCAACCAACAGAACAAGTAGTCAGACTAAAAGACGTACATAGTCTTCCACCTAAATATTTAGACGGTGGTGAACTCCCGTATAGATCAGAATTACATGTGTAGTATCGTTTCGTCTGACAATCATATTATTTCTCTCCGACTAATCACCCAAACTCATGACTCCTGTCTACATGGAAAAAAAAGAGAACGTTAAGACCTTGGTGTGAGTTCAGGGCAAAGGGCCGCCGATAGATCGCATGATTGTACTACCTCAGTGCCCTTCCATCTCCCTTTACAGATTATAACTATTTGGTGCCCTTTAAAACGCTCCATCAACACTCTGTTCGCTTAGTACAATTCTCCAGCTTTTTCGCAATTCTCTAAAAGTGCCGTAATCCTTTTTCGCGACTACAACAGCTACAATCAACTGCAATCCCCACTATTGGCTCACCTATTGCGTATCGTTCTTTGAGATTGCAGAGTACCCAGAATTGCCACTTTTAGAATTCCTCTGTAGTTAAAACAACGCTAAACACAATATACGGTTCCGCTACATTTGCAGCAAAAAGTCAAATTTGATGAAAATCTTTATTAAGCTGCGATTTTACGGAATAGAGTTATGAGCTTTGGTGAAGTAATGGGAATCGTCTTCTCTGGAAGCCATGCGGTGCAGCGCACAGTCATCAACCAATAGTTTTCAGGTTGTTTTGAGTTCTTATTTTTAACATCGAGGTCGCACTACGGCCATTGCACTATCATTGCTGCCTTCAAAATCTCCAGTTCTACAGGGCTTTTCCTGAGCTGAGAGTCCAGAGTGATAACCGCCTCCTTGCCAACACGCTCCAACACACTCCTAAGTGATCCCAAGATATTAGAAGAATACTCCCCCTCTGAGAGAATTCTAAAGAATCGCATTGCGTTCCAAGCGACAACTATCCAGGCGCTTTGAGGAAGTCCCAGAACGAGCAGGAAGGCGACAGTCGAGAACAAGCACTCCCTGAAGCCAACCTGCAGCTCTGGAAGTCTTGCAAAAAGAACCAAACATAGAGGTAATGCCATGTGAAGTAAGCTTCCATACCCTGGTAACAGTAATAAATAAACAAAGCCCCGATTAAGGTCGTGCTCATGCAGTTGCCACATAAATTACAGGTGGGGCCTCTCCCCCTTCTTCCAGGTTCCCTATTATTAATATGTTCCCCTCCTTCTGCCGCCCACACTTCCCCGCACCACCGCTACAAATGTTTTGTTCACAATTTTGTTCGCTTTTCCTTTTTCCTTTTGTTATTTCCACGCCACACTTATCACACTGATTTTCAGATTGGCTAAACTATGCTTGCTACAATTGTATTGATAATATTACAATAATGTTCTCCCGTTGTGAGAATGGCGAGTAGGGATACTTAGTGTTCCCGTTCGAGATGTCGTAAGAGCCAAACGCTCCACTTGGTTTGAACATTTCGTCTATTCTTTCCTTCTGATATTTGCCCAGTATTCACTCTGTAGATTTCGTTCCGCCTTATGGTTTATTGAATCCTCTGGCAGCTCATCAGCTTTTTTGGTCATCAAAGTGTCTTAGTGAGAGCCTGATAGAAAGTTTCCCCCATTACCTGCAGGTGTTACTCTCTCCCCGCCTCACACCCTCTCTCTTTGTCTCTGGCAATAATCTGTCATTATGTCTTCCCATCTCTACTAATCAACCCATGTCATGCAATAGAAAATTATCTACAGCTACATCAAAACAGGAACAAATTTGTTCCTTTCTTTTAAACATTTCAGACCAGTCTCCTAGTCTGTGCTATTCCAGGGAATCTATGGCTCTAGCTATGGTACAAAGTAATCGCCTACTTTTTCAGGGGGACTTAACGTCGTACTGCCGTCTGGGGGTCCAGGACGGGGCGTGGAAGCACTTACTTTGTTATTAACCTTTTTTCCGAACAAATAAGACTCGGGTAGCTCCCATTTTCAAACCCACGCTTCAGAAGCACTAAACAGAGCTAATATCCGTCCCTGTAAGGTATAATGTTTTAAGATTTAAACTCTAAGGTAGTGAGAGAAAATCGTGATTTTAATGACAGATTTTTTTTTATTTAAATTTTAAATTATAAACTTTGTAATTTGCCAGATTTACAATAGAAAATAATAATGAGCCAAATTTGATATGAATTAATAATGAGTCTTAGATAACTTATTAAGTTTGGAAATTATAACGCCGTAGAGGTGAGTAGGGAAACAGATATAAGCACTACTTTGGGAGAAGAGGTGGGGTGAAGAGGGTAAGTACTAAGGCAGGTCTTTACAACTAAACAGACTAAGTAAGAAGCTGCAGGGCGAGAGTGCTGCAAGTTGGGACTTGGCTAAGTAGAGACGATCGTCAGGTAGGAGAGGTCGCTAGCTGGCAAGCGCGGACTAGTTCGCCCGATATTGGACTATACCCAAACACATTTTATTACAGGAAATCTTGTGTCGCCAGCGTGAATACGGTGCAACAGGTCCCTCTCCCGAATGTTCATTTCCATCCAGAGTCTCCTCTCATTTCAGGGCTCTTAAATTCCCCTTCCTACAGCCTGCTGCTGCCCTTTCTTCTTTAGGCTATGAAAATCGTCCTCTAAAAAGAAATTTTCCATATTTAGTCTGAACTGATATAATCTTGTTTCAATAAAAAAGTTAGTTAATAGTTTTAATCCCAGCAGTCTAATGGCCGGAATTAACTTTTCAACGGATATTCCTGTTTTTACGTTCGCTGCTTTTGAAAAACCCTCTCTTCCTGTGGGCGTGTTAAAAAAGAAAAATCTTTGGTTAAGATGACACTTGAAGTCGTACAACGGGGAGCCGACGATTCCTCGCCCACCAAAAGTGAAGAGAAATGTTTCAATTTTTGGAAATTTTCTTGAACCACGATAGATGGGTCTAACTTCCGCCTAAAGTATCGTTTCAGTATAATCTACGAACTACAGAATATTAGGCAGGAGTGTCTCTCTCTCTCTCTCTCTTTCTACAATAATCAGGCTCTTGCAAGACTAATTTGTTTTGCTCATTAAAATATTATAAAACCGCCAATAACATCGACAATTTCATACCATTGCCTTAGTTTTGGTAGGCCTTGCAATTCGAGGTAATCTGTAGAGATTGTCAGAGTCCATCTAAGTTCAGAGATATTAAAGAGGGAATTTAGCTTTCAGTAAGTATATTGATTAGATTTAATAATTTACAGGTTGAAATATTGTTAATTTTCATTCCAAACATTTCTCCTTGTTTCCAAGTTTGGATGGGGAATCTCTGACCAACTGTGGAGCCCACCGGAAGCATTCAGTGCGGCTTTTACGAGTTTCCGGTAAACGTTTAGATCTAGACAGTCGCCTAAGGATTTGAAGCCGGACGTTACGTGGAGGGAACAATTTGAAACTTTTACTCAGGTGTAACTGATTTCAGAATGGGTTCTGAGGGGTTCCGTGACGTCAAAGCACCAATCCAGCGTCACTGCACTACCCTAATCACCATTCAAGTGAATGTGCAAATTATTGATATCCCTTCTAGTTAACTACTAACTTACTTCTAATTTAGTCAAATTTTGATTGAAGGGAATTTACGTACTTGAAAACAAGTGTAGAAAACATTCGTAAATCAGGAAAAAACACTCATATTTCAGGTGAAAATGTCTCAAGACTGCAAATACTGGTGTAGTAATAAGAAAAAACTCTACAATACAAATCCAATTGTAGAGTTTTAGGAAAAAATTACCGATTGCTGAAAAAATAGTTGACTCGAGTTGCAAAAATGGGATGAATGTTCTCGGGATTAATATTAGCGTAGCTGAAGTACAACTAGAAGGCTGTGACCTCGGGGGTAAAGTTTAAGAGAATGAGAGAAAAGTTTTCGAATTGGGCCACACTTTGGGGACCTTTAATTGGAGGGGGCGGACTGCAAGCCTGGAAACATCTGCTAGTGTTCACTTTCTTGTCGGCCGGATTCAGAGTAGATCTGGCCGGATAGTTTTGTCTGGGATGCTGTGAATGCTGCACCCACGAAAAGAGCAAGATGAGGCAAGAATATGGAGGCCGCGTATGTCAGTCCTATTTGGACACTCTCAGAACTCCTGCAGCAGCTTTTTCTTTCTCCTCTTTTATTTAGTTTGAGAAAGTGAAGGAGAAGGGATAGTGTGGGGAGTGGAGGACGCCCCGCAAATACAAATACATGAGCCTTTGGGGGCGGCAGACCGGCCGGGGGGGGACACCCGGGCATATATTGATCGGATACATTGCGCACTCACCGGCTTACCGCCGCTCGCTGCCTCCGACTCACACACTACCCGATATATACCACACTCATACACAATATGAGCGGGAGAGAATATATACAGCGCGGCGCTTCTCTAACCCCCCCCCAGAGCGGGGCTATGTACAAGCTGGGTCCCGGGTAGTTTGGAGGCGGCCACAGCCCGGCCCAGGTGTGCCAGCGGCAGAATAAAAGATACAGGATCACTTATGTGTGTGGGATTGGCCCAGCCAATAAACTGGTTCCCTGCGCACAGCTCGGCCCGTACATGTGTGTGAGCCCACGCCTACTGCTGCTGCCTCCAGGGCTCCTTGCCACCCCCGACCTCTATCTTCCTCTCTCTCATCTCCACTTCTCTCCACCTCCAAACATCACTCATCACTCATTGTCTGCATATCTAACGAGGCACATTTTTCCTTCTAACTCTAGCTACACGATCCTCCTTTCCGTTCTGCCAAACTTAAAACATCCACTCTTGGCAGTCGCCCTCATTTTTTAACTTGAAAAACAAAAAAGATGATACCCAGCGCTTCTCACTAATATTCGCACCATTTGCAGCCTTACTGCTTATATAATAATTTAAGGGCACAAACTCCTTTCTTAACGAGGTTCGGCTAGTTGGTATCCATCAGGTGCCCAACTCACACAGCGCTGTTGTAATGAACATAATATTATCGACTAATTTTCTTTAGGCTAAGTATTTTTACTAAATGTTTCATTGATTCAATAATAAATGGATTTAGTGTAATAAAATGATATGTTGAGAGTTGGTGAAGTCTTAGCTTGCTCTAAAGCAGGGTGGCCAACAGATACCCAAGCGGGAATATCGTTGTAAGACCGCCGAGTCCAAAAAAAGTAGATTTTATGGGTTAGTACGTGTGTGTGTGTGTGTCTATTGGGTGACTTTATCAATATCAAACCAGGATAATTGGCTGTTAGACCAACTCACCCGACCGGAAATGTCCCAATTCACTGAATCAATTTTTCAGTTTTCAAGATTTTTTTCGAAAACTGCTACTACGATTTCCTTTAGAGTTGGTAAAAGTGTAAAAGTACACTTTTAGTGAAAATATTTTTGTGATGGAATTCGATTAACCACTCTCAAGGAAAGGGGGTTGATTGGGGGGAGGTATCCCTCTGGAGTGTAATATCAGTAGATATGGTGTCCACAGCTATGGTAATCACCAAAACCCAAAACTGAAAATCTACTGACTGAATCACTCTACTGCAAAGATTTTTTAAGTTTTTATTAATATCTTTCTTTAAAGTGAACTATTCTAGTATTATTTTAGGTAAACCTGCCTCTACGCTATATTACGCTAAAATTCTCAAAGTTTCCCTTACGCTCCCAAATGCTGTATATGGTCACCAATTCAGACAAAAAGGAATCGAGAGAACCGTCTCAGTTTCCCGTAAAATACTAATAGAGGCACCTTAGGGAGCCTCTCGCTGGGAGCTTCAACTCGGGCTAGCGCATGTCGTTGGCGAGAGTACAGAGTCTCTGGTGGTCGGCGTCCTGAAAGAAAGATCCGATGACCTCTGCTGTTAACGCGCTTAATTTTAAATTTTTTAAAACATAAATTACAAAAACATGGAAATCAGCATAATCTAAAGGATTTCTACCTAACAGGTTTACCAACCAACTTGGCTTAAAAAAAGAAAAGAAGAAGCATTTCCATGGTTTTCTTCCTGAAAAGTCCAAAACTTAAACTGAAATCAGAAATCGTGGATTTTATCAAGCTGTAGCCATATTTTCAAAAGTCAGGATTCGCATTTCTAGTCGCATTATTTTCACTATAGTTAAATTTAAAGGATAATACGTCGAAAAAGTGCCTTCAAATGAACCATCTTTGTGAAAGTGGTAGAACTACATAGAAGCAATCAGTCGCGTAATGTATAAATAAAATCGGGAAAATCATAGTGGTCAATAACTCTCAGTTATTTGATTTCCTGCAAAGTTTTACGAACGGAATCCTCTAACGGTACCAAAACAGCAAATTCAAATTATCTTCAATTTTCTGCTTTTGAGACGACAGACTGACAGTGGGACATCCAAACGCTCACTTCCGTTGAAAATACAAAATGAAAAAATCTTCGCGATCAGAGAGGCAAATTAGTAAAACATAGAAAACTAAAGAGGAAGTTCCGGCCTAAAAATTCTATTCAATCTTGGAATTTCACCAGCTAGTTTTGTGCTTTGCAAGGCTATTCTCCTATCAAAGTCATTTAAAATACTGAAAGTTCTTTTAAAGAAGGAAATTATACTCTTTTACCTTGTTTTATTTATGACTTCAGAACTTGATGGTGGTCATCTAACTCATTACATTCTGTAGTTCCTTTTGAACAGGCGAACTTTGTTAATAGAGAGCTTGTTGGCTTGAAAGGAAATGGGAAGACAGTCGCCTGGAAAAGAAAGGCACCAAAGTAAGGCCTGAACCCTACTCAGGGGAGGTGCTCAGTAAGAAGGAAGATTTCTGCAGAGCCATGTTCTTCTTCCAGGTATAAAGGCAAAATGAAAAACGGGATATTTCTGACGGTGCCTCGGTCTGAGAAAAAATAAGTTTTTTAAAGTGTTTACAGGTTTTCTTAGAGCGGCTTTGTGTGGTGATAAATGCAGAAGTTAATAATTTTGATGGTACCTGATGGCACCCCACCTGCAGATGCTTTGGGGTAAGTTTCAAGAAACTCGCCGACTGTTCAGCAATGCCATCATACCAAGAAAAATTAGGACGAGTGGAGTGTTATAGGAGAGCTTGCAGAAACGTTATTAAACCATTTTCGAGCTGATAAACGATTCCATTAGTGAGGGTTTAGTGTGTGTAGTACTGTAAGGAAACCCAATCTTAGGATCCTAAGTAATACAAGACCCATATTCCATCTGAATGCAATACTTGGCTAATAAACAATTTAAGCGTACAAACTTGGAGCAGAGGAGTTTGCTGACGCAAAGAGATGTATTGAGCAGCGGTTGAACGGTTTGTTGAAGGGTTAAAGTTCTGCTATTTGCTTGTATATTTAGTTGTAGCATATTGTTTAGTTCACGGCCGGTAGGTTGCGGCTACCTGACTGGCTATACCTGGTCATAACCGTAAACTGAATACCAGAACCTGATCGTATTGTCCAGGTTATTGTCCAACAAGAGGCTGGTAACACAACACCAATTATTGAGCTGATACCAACAAATATAGCGCTGCTGTGGTTGCTATATTAAACTTAACACAGTTGCTCTGCTAAAGTATACATGATCATCTCCAAGGATCAATACTATTATTAGTAAATAGCCAATAGCAGCCATTAAGCCCTATCGGAACTTCAGGAGCCAATTTGATTCATTCCTTCAGACAGCTGAACATTTTCAGGTACTCTCAATGGCTCCGAATTTGCTGAGCACAGTTTGTTAGTTCATTAATCTGTTACAAGATAGAAATTATCTGTCTCAAATAAGGAAAAGCCCCCCCCCCCACCCACTTAACTGCGCGACTGTCTTCTCTAGGTGAATTCAAGGGAGAATTACTAAGTTTCAGGAAAGAATCTGGAATGAACACCGTCCCCATATTCTCCTGTCAAAGTTCTTAAGGTTTTCTCAACATCATATTTGATAAAATTGCTCGTTAAGTTACAACTAAAGTTGTTTGTTTGGCCTCACTAAAGATGCGATGGAGTAAACGGGTAAAAGTGCGAGGGTTTGGCATCTTGGAACCATTCGCTAAAGTCAATTTATGATATGAATTTCAAACAAAAGTGTGGGGGGCTAAATTTGGAAAACTTTTCATAAAATTTGCTGTTTATGTTTATTTAAAGTCGGATACATTTCACGTTAAAATAGTAAGACACAGGCTGTCTTGGAGCCGGAAATGGCACTGCCCACATGAAGTAAAAACTAATCTCTAAGCCATTAGAGCCATCTCCATTGCAGACTTAATCTAATTCTATTCACCAGCCGAGTTTTTTTTTTTTTTTTTTGTTGATTATTTGGTATACGAAAGTTCGGAAGTGCACAGAGCGCGAACGGATCATTCATTAGGTTGCAGGCACCTCTTTAATTTGTCAGTAGATGTCAGCGGTAACACGCTATCCAACACGTCATAACTACATCACTAACTACGTCACCAACACCTTCAAATATAAAGTTATATTTAAAATTTTAGCAAAAATTTGATGGAAATTGGGAAGAAAATATAATACATATATTTTAGTAAGTTTATTCGAATCCATTAACCTAACTTTCTGGACAAACTTGAGAAAAGTACCAAACTACGAAAACTATTAAGAAGTCAAAACCGCAACTTGCAGCGATAACTGCTTTTGTAACTCCTAAAAATCACGTATGTAAATATCAACGTAACAAAAAAATATGATGAAGATTTAAAAAAAAAAAACTAATGTTTTTTACGATCTTCGAAGCAGCTAAAGAATCCATTAAACTCTAAAAATACGAAAAAAGAATCTAAGCTTTGATAAGGTAATAAAAAAACCTGCTAAATAAAACCTCCCATGTCTACACATATCATTCATTTCTGTGCAATACAAACAGAGATATAAAGCTTTGAAATTTTAAGTATTTAAAAACCACAAAAATTTACCGTTCCATAAATTTTACCTGTATATAGAGACATCTTCTGTCTATAATTGTACCAAATTTAGTAAAAATCGGTCGAGTAGGAAACGAGATACGACTTATTTAGAGTCAAATTTTGGTTTCCTCTGAAACTGAGAAATATTTAACTTCAAATATCTCATGAAATACTCGATAGATTTTGTTTATATTTCACCTGTATATGGAGTCATCTATTATCTATAATTGTATAAAATCTAGTAAAAATCTGGCCAGCAGGAAACGAGATATTTACAGTTAAAGTTTCGTTTAGTTTGAAACGAAGAGATCTTTAACTTCCATTATCTCGAAAACTACACGATAGATTTTGTTTATATTTTATACGTAAATGAAGACAAGTATTTTCTATAAATGTAAAAGATCTCGTAAAAATCTGTCGAGTAGGAAACAAGATATTTAGAGTTAAATTTCGTTTCGTTTAAAATAGTGAGATCATTACCTTCAATTATCTCGAAAACTGCTTGATAGATTTCGTTAATATTTCACCTGTATATGGAGACATCTATTGCCTATTATTGTATGAAATTTAGTAAAAATCTGTCGAAAAGGAAACGAGATATTTAGAGTTAAAATTTCCTTTCATTTGAAACAGTGAAATATTTAACTTCAATTATCACGAAAACTGCTCTATAGATTTTGTTTATAATTCACCTGTACATGGAGACATCTATTGTCTATTATTGTATGAAATTTATTAAAAATCTGTCGAACAGGAAACGAGATATTTAGAGTTAAAATTTCGTTTTGTTTGATACAGTGAAATATTTAACATCAATTATCTCGAAAACTGCTCGACAGATTTTCTGTATATTTCATCTGTATATGGACACATCTATTGTCTACAGTTGTATGAAATTTATTAAAAATCTGTCGAACAGGAATCGAGATATTTAGAGTTAAAATTTCGTTTTGTTTGATACAGTGAAATATTTAACATCAATTATCTCGAAAACTGCTCGACAGATTTTCTGTATATTTCATCTGTATATGGACACATCTATTGTCTACAGTTGTATGAAATTTATTAAAAATATGTCGAATAGGAAACGAGATATTTAGAGTTAAAATTTCCTTTCATTTGAAACAGTGAAATATTTAACTTCAATTATCACGAAAACTGCTCTATAGATTTTGTTTATAATTCACCTGTACATGGAGACATCTATTGTCTATTATTGTATGAAATTTATTAAAAATCTGTCGAACAGGAAACGAGATATTTAGAGTTAAAATTTCGTTTTGTTTGATACAGTGAAATATTTAACATCAATTATCTCGAAAACGGCACAATAGATTCGGTTTATATTTCACCTGTATATCGAGACCTCTATTGTTTATAATTGTATGAAATTTTGTAAAAATTTGTCGAGCAAGAAACGAGATATATAGAGTTAAAGTTTCGTTTCGTTAGAAGCCGTGAAATATTTAACCTCAATTATCTCGAAAACTGCTCGATAGATTTATTTTATATTTCACCTTTCTATGGAGACCTCTATTGTTTATAATTGTATGAAATTTATTAAAAATATGTCGAACAGGAAACGAAATATTTAGAGTTAAAATTTCGTTTCGTTTGAATCAGTGAAATCTTTAACTTCAATTATCTCGAAAACTACACGATAGATTTTGTTTATTTTTCATCTGTATATGGAGACATCTATTGCTTATAATTGTATGAAATTTAGTAAAAATCCGTCCGGCAGAAAACGTGATATTTAGAGTTAAAATTTCGTTTTGTTTGATATAGTGAAATATTTAACTTCAATTATCTCGAAAACGGCAGATTTTGTTAATATTTCACCTTTATGTGGAGACATCTATTGTCTATAATTGTATGAAATTTGGTAAAAATTTGTCGAGCTGGATACGAGATATTTATAGTTAAAATTTCGTTTCCTTTCATACAGTGAAATATTTAACTTCAATTATCTCGAAAACTACTCGATAGATTTTGTTTTAACTCAGTTAATCAGGACCCGATATTGATAAAATTTGGCAAGATAAAAGAATAAAGGCTCTCCAGCGAGACTCTACACTACCATAATACTCTTACACCTACTAAAAAAAAGTATTAGAATCGTGTGTATTTGAAGTTTAGTTATACTTTGCCATTTATTGAGAAGCACTGTAATTACCTGAATTATTATCAATTTTAATTCTTTATGGGACCTAACTATCATGTGGCTGACTGCTTTTAGCCCTATATTATGAAAAAAAATTGGGAAATTTTATGTTTTATAGAAAAAGAGAAAAAAAGTAGTCAAGGTTGGGTGTTTTTTAACATTATGCTTTTTCATGACGTTTTTGACGAACAACTCTTATACAGCTGTACTACCTGAAACAGTTTTAAATGTATAAAATAGAGATTGCAAGACGGCCAATCAATTACACAATCGAGATGGCTCTATTAGTTAGCAATTGTCGGTCTGTCAGAGCTGCTAATAGTATCTCAGATTTTAGTGCGGCATTCTCCAAAACTATTACTATATCTTCTTAACAAAAACTTACAGTTTAAAAAATTAAGTACAAGGGATGATTAAACGCCAAAAGGTACACAAATCAGCAGCAGCAGTTTCTATTGCCCCACCTGCTCAATATTGCAACTATTACCTTCCAATGCAACTAACTTACACAAGGGCAGCAACTAAAAAAGAACATTTTTTTTTTCTAATATAAGAATATATTAAGAAAGTTTCAAGATCTCACACGATCTTGTAGCAATTGTAGGACCTCGGAATTTCAGCAAGAAATTGACTTACCTCTAAATCTATGTAGCCGCTCTCTGCGAAGTTAGCCAACATCCTCTCATCAGGACTACTGCTGATAGCAGCTAAACATATTGGAACGGGACATTCTGGGGCTTCCCTATTTTTAGTTATTCTAAACCCCTATAAATATATGTAGAAAGATCCATTCCGACAAATAAAGATCGAGAAAATTTACAATCCCAATTGTTAAAACCACATTTCCTCGCAGACGAGAACCTCCTTACTCAGTATTTCCGCAGAGAACACAAATATAGAAAGCTCTCGAGCGTCCAGAGGAAGAGAAGAAAGGCTAACGAAGTGGAAGAAGTTGGCAGGCAATATGTCAGCTGGGCAGCCAGCCCCAGCGCTAAATTTATTAGGGTTTGTTTGTGTTTGTAATTTGGGATAGCCGCCCTTATGCCCTGTAATTTGCAACAAATCTTCCCATTGTTTAAATGGTAATGGAAAAACATTGAATATTCAAGTTGCTATCAGAGGCCGCAGCACTGCGCTGAGGTCTGCTGCTAATTATCGGCTCCAGTTAATTCGCCTCCCCCTTCCGCTCTTCTTTCTAAATTCTTATTTATTTTCTATCCACCTTTTCAACACATTTCACAACATGGCCGATAATTTTTATTTATACGGCCAGGTCACGCTAAATTTTCCAACTTTACAATCCTCCATTCGTGTGAATGCGTTTAAATATTCAAATATTATCCAGACCTAGCTATCTCTTGCTTGTGCTGAAGGTTTTCTTCCATTTTTTCGAAAACCAATCAAAGAAAACTCTTTAAACCGATGATTCTATGGATGAAGTCAGTAATATCAGTTTTTCGTGAAAATGATTTGATTGATTAAACAGCAGGCAGAATAAGCGTAGCCTATGTTAGGGCAACACTTCCCATTGTAATTATTCTCAGACACTTTGTGGGGCACAATGATGTCATGTATCCATCAACAATATTCCATTACCATTTCCGTGAATAATGATAACGTTAAAGCACAAACTCCTTGACAATACAAATTCTATGTTTCCGCAGATAATTGCAGAAAGAGTGCTTGCAGTATATTTCCCTTCCCTGAGTAAAAGTATTGGCACTCTGTATAGCCGGATGTGGTAGCTCCCGGAGGAGCGTGTTTCCTGCTATATTTCCTTTTTGGGACATTTTGCTCCCACCTCTCCCACACACCAAGAGAAAGTACTCTGCGTTCTCCCGCCATTAAACATGAAATTAAACAAACTTTTAATATTTTTTAGTTTTATGCTGGTAATTGGGTGCGTGCGAACAAAACAAAGTGATATGTAAATGGCCGTGGCCCGTTATCGTTCAGTGTGCGGGTCCCATTGGAGTGATGTTTATCTGTACATGTGATAAGCGAAACGATAACCTATGTGTTTGTACTATGTTAGGTGCATGCACCGTGCATGGTGTTCATGTGGAAGAGACACGCCTGGTTCACACGAACTTCTTTCCCCTGCCTAAACTCACACAATGCAAACAGAACCCTCAAAATAATTTTTTAAATCTATACAATTACAAAAATGAACTAGTGTAAAACTAAATAGAATTTATTGTAAGATCATTGTTAACGTAGAACCGTTGATAACAGACTTACTTATGTCGGTCCATTTGTGGATGAAAGGGAGGTGAAGATCATTTCAAGTTGCTAGGAACTTAAAGAGGGGTATTTTGGTGTTTAATCCGGCAACATTGGCATCACTGTTTGACGTCAGTAGAGTACACAATTCTTTAGCAACCCTTGCCAACGCTAAAACATTTAGTAAAACTGTTCGCCTTAAGTTCTAGGCTTGAGAATATCCAGGAGTGGGAGTTCCGTACTCCATTTCGATATCTCCCCCAGAACAGAATGATCAACTTAAAGCCGATCCTTTAATTAATAGGGACGAAGATCAACAGTCAGTAGTTGGAGTTGCTGATTGTGCTGTGCTGATGGACGCTGATCCATGAATAGTTCTGCAATAATCAGCTAGATTTCTACCCCACGTTTCTCCCACAATATTTCCAGATCATTAGTCTGATTAATAGGCACACCTACTGCCGTTTTCGTTCCACATGTAGGCGCAAACCTCTCTACGAACTAAGGCAAGCAGCGATAACTTAAAATTAAATAAACTCTTATTTATAATAAGTACACATCTCTTTGCCCAATACAGCGCAAATCGCCAAAATTGGTTCAGGTAAGCCTAAAGATAAAAGAGTTAGCAATTTCGGATTTAATAGGCGTCATCTTAGATGACGAAAGTCCACGTCATTAATTATTAAAAGGAAATGGAAAATCTAATGTGAAAACTCACATGATTTCCTCTTGTCGCAATTTAAATAAATAGAGTGACGTCACTCTAAAATCAATATTCGCCAAGCATACGTGACAAACCAAACATACGTCATGCCCAAGACCGAAACCGAAAGGTATAAGTGCGGACCATGAGAATAGTAGTTAGGAAAGTGATTGGGTTCGCTCCAAGATTATTTTTGTCTGTGAAGCACGAGCATCAATTTAGAAACTTTGTCACGGCTGCGATACTTCGGAGTAAGAGTAAGTGAAGATCTCCAATTCGGAGAAAGAATTATGTGAATATTTTGGCAGTAATTTTGTTGAGCTCCTTAAGTTTGAGTTTGTCATTAGAAAAATTTCTGAGCAGTACAATGGATAGAGACATTGGTGTCTCCATGGGTATTTGGGATTAATTTATTTAGCCAACCGGGAGAGATGTTTAGGAGGGAGGGTGTTTGGAGTCGAGAGGGAGAGGGAGAATGTAAACAGGAGGACATTAAGGAGGTGGCATGCAGTTCGAAGAAGGTGGCATGTCTGTTAATATTGCAAGCTGTTCACTAACTAACCTGTAATATATGTTTGAGATATTATAATTAATCTAAATACTGAGGGTAGATTCCTGTCTGAACTCTAGAAAAATAAAAGGGAGAAAACAAGTGAAGTTTAATTGCGGTGGTGCTGGCGCTGGAGTGGTAGTGAATGGTAGAACTACAACAACAATGTATGTGTAAGGAAGGAAACAAGAAATTGTCAAATAGATGAGAGGGGGGTGGAAAGGGTGGAGTAGACAACGGCTTGTGCAGCGCCAACTGTGGGCAAGCAATGTAGTCGCTCACTGTGTGCTCCTTTCAGCTCCAACATTTACATATTCCGTGTGCCGCCTCCACATACAAACTTTAGTGTGCTGCCTCTCCTACAATTCGTGCACCGTCCACATTAAGAGAAAAGGAAATACTTGAAGCTATCGAGTCGGCGATACAGATGGGGGCTCACCTGCTGGAAACGTACCTTCTCTTCTGCCAATTAGTGACGTGCTTTCCCCTTTAAGGCCAACTTTAAGAAAAATTGTTCAGCATGTAATGGGTGTCCTAAATGAGTGTATGTAGACTGCCTGTTTTGCATGCAGCACCCCCCAGTCTCTGCGGGTACTTAACGATCCTTCATTATCGCTGAAATATTGCCCAACATTAGCAGTACCAGAACTTTACACTCCAAGTACCAACTGCACATACACTCCGGCCGTTCGGAGATTCTCTTGCGGAACTAACATTCTGACACAACCCCTACTTTACTAGATTACTGAAGTACATAATAATTCTATTTAGTTAACTCTATTAATAATTTGGTTTACTCCTTGTAACAGCCCGTCTTGCTGATTGAGCTTTTTGTAAGCTCTAATTTTGTCTTTACCAAAACTTAAGACCAGGCCAGTAGTACGACAATTTTAAACCATAAGGCCAATTATAAAGTGTTAGCGGGGGGCAGCAAAAAAGTTTCGCGCAACCCCAATTTACGGGAAATACGTTTCTTAATTTTTCACAGGCTAGGGCTCTACCTAGACAGCCGTATAACCTGGAACCCTCACACAAGACTTAAAAGTCAAGAACTGAACAGACGTTACGGACTACTAAGGAGTTTCCTTGGACCGAAATCCTCCATGAACGTACAAAACAAACTTACACTTTACAAAACACTATTACGATCTATATGGACATATGGAGCAGAATTGTGGGGCTCCGCCAAACCATCCAACATCCAACCTATCCAATCTTTCCAGTCTAAAGTCCTCCGCCGAATCGTTAACGCACCATTCTGTGTCTCCAACCGCACCCTCCATCATGATTCCGTATGTAAATGAATTAATCCACTCCCGATTCCTAAATATCCACAGCAAACTCTCTGATCACCCAAATCCTCTGGCTCAATCACTATCCATATCGTCCCATCCTCCAGGTCGACTAAAGCGGCGTTGGCCGCGTGACCTCATTGCTTCCTAAACTCCAATAAGTTCCTAGAGAGTTCCAGCGCTGGCTGGTTTCTCTCATCCCGTCATCCTGGTTGTGGCACTGAGCCAGCTCTGTGACGCAATCAAATGTTTATCTGTAAATACACATTTGCTAGATGTATATTTTGTACAGTTGCAAATAAAAAAAAAATTCACAGGGAAACTGAAAGTTAATTTCCCAAAAAGGATTTCCTGGTCAAATTAAAATGTTTGTATTTCTCAGCTACCGTTACAAAGGGGCAAACTCCTTCGTCGGCGCCCTGATTACTGTGAAGACATTGAAAGGTCATAAGTTCCAATTTTGTTTGCCCGTAAGTATTAAGTTCTTTCTTCATGTATCGTTCTCACGATGACTTCTACATTAGTCTCGAGTGGAGCTGGACTAAGTATCAATATATCCACAGATGCGCTACCAAAATAACAATCTTCAGTTGATTATAATGAGAAATCTGCTTTGACGGCAGTTCTGTAATGCTACCAAACTGCTCAGTATCCGTTCTCCCCTGACTTACTTCCTTTTCGCCGTAAGAGGATTTTTATTTCTAAATAGTTATTCACTCTGTTTCCAAACCCCCCAGTATAAAGTTGCTTACACTACTTGCTGATCGTTACAATCAGCTGATGATCAGTGATAGAAGGTGGATAGAGACTTTCCAACCTGAAATGTTAGTGTTTCCAAAAGGGCTCAATAACCGAGAATTCATCTAGAACTGCCTTATGGGCAAAGCTATAACTCAACTAGTCCTCCAGAATCATCCAAGTGTACTCATACTATACCAGATCCTCTTTGATGCAGCTAATTGAAGAACTAATTTCAAAAAAAAAAAAAAAATAGATTCTCAACTTTGCGCTAGCTCGATTTGACTTTGAACAGATAAGAAGTAGGTTAGCTAATCGTAAGACTTAATCGGTAATTACCATCCGTTTCTTATCTTGGCCTGAACATCTTCGCAGAGTCTGTTTTGTGGATAGACCAGCTAATGTCTATCATTACCACCGTATTATGATGCTAATCGCCACCCAATGAATAATTTACACAGTTCTAGGTGCTCGTGTTCAATTGTTTCAAACACAGTTTATTTCCAAGCTTGCCCAGCCAGCCAGTTCTCCAGCGGAATTCTTTTTCTTCGCTAGAGTCTCAGATCTCAACTTCTAATGAAAGGAATCACTGTTGCCATAACTTTGTGTCATACACCATTCTAACTGATTCAGTCACATATTTCGGCCTCACGCAAAAACATTATGATCTGTAATTACTCGCAACTCGCATTTCCAATGGTTAATATACTCCACGTTAATCAAATTCTGACTTACAAGAATATTGTCAGCCAAAGAGGGAAGACTAATCGCTATGCTAACACTAAAATCTCATAAATCAAGTTTGAGATTAAACAAAAAACACCGAATCGTTGTCAAAAAGTCAAAGGTGATGGTTTATTTTGGTGTCCAAACCAGAAGTCGACAAGAGATTTTTGGCTAACGTCTCCGGAACAGCTGTAATTATTTGCTTTGATCGTTGATTCAAATCGCTTGATCAGTTTTTTGTGTACTCTTTGATGCTCTATCGTTTTTATTTGAAACATTTTTTTGGGTTCATTTTACTGGTTTGGGGGAAATTAAACCTGCCTTGAAGTGGACAAAACTTCTTATAAATATTAAAAATAATTTTTTTCAAGATTCTATACAAATTGGTTGATCGCTTGAGATTATTAAGTAAATATTTCTTGTGTTGTTCGGTCGCCAGGAAGTTGGAGTAGAAAAATTATGGGATAGAACTTTGTGAATGGGATCCCAACCTAGGGTTCTTTCACAGACATACGTAATGTGAGTGCAAACATGAAGGGCGTAACACTGCCAGTACTAGTTCCAACCAGAGGGGGGGATATGATGACACAGGGTAAATCTGGACGATGAGTGTGTGAGTAGGGTGCTGCGAAAGAAGGGCAGTGATTGACAAGGAGGGCCGGAAGTTGTCTTACTAGGTCAGGGTGACGTCACATGTGGCGCTTCTATCAGACCCTCTCCTCTGCACATGCGTGGGCCTTGGCTGCGAGATCCATTCATCCTTTCTCAGATGACTCGAACATTCTTCAAACAAAGTGTCTTACTGAGACACTTAATTAATAACCTATCTACTAAGTAAGACCGTGTGCTTTCTGAAATACAGATAAGGAACGATAAAATTGTTCATTGGAGACTCAATGCTGTTCAGTTGTCATTTCACACTATTCAGTGTTATTCAGAAGGTCAGGACAATTTTGTTCCTACTTCGGAGATATTTTCTAAAAACAACTTTTTCGGACTGATGTAGTTCTAAAACGGGTATTTCCGGTGCAGGCATTATTTTGGAAACTTGATACGTCCGCAATACTTCCCCTTTCCGCTGCAATAACAGCTGCAGCTGGTAGTTTGCATATTGATAAGATATTAAAGTAGAAGAAGGTAATGTATTGTTTTCTTTAGGGAAGAAAAGGAAAAGATAAGAAAGTTGGGGGAGAAGAGTTGATCAAAAAATGAGCTAATGGAGTATTGAGTGTGTGACGAGGAGGGCTGCTGGCTGCTATTGATTTCCAAATCTCCATTAATTTGTCGGCGTGGAGGGTGCTCTTCTATCTGAAGCTCACCCGGACGAGCACCCTTAAAAGAACACACCCCGACATTCTCCAGTGGCGGATGTTTTTTTTTTCGGTACGCTAGATCAGCGGTGTGTGTGTGAGGCTCTCGAAAGTGGGACTTACATGAGCAGCAAGTTTTAATGAACACGACTACCAAAAAAACACTGCCAGCAGACTGATCCACCCGCAGCGGAGGCAGAGAGTGCCGCCCCCGGCGTACCTTGTGTGTGCTGCCCCCGCTAATTAGCCACATAACCCTTGGCTCGTAAAAAAAAAAAAACTAAATAGTAAAAGAATTTCTTTGCAGGGAGTCTCAGCGTAACTCAACTTCCGCTTCAGTACTTAGAGTTCATTCAAAGTATTCTCTGGTTGCTCGTCAGTGGAAGTTTTGTGATCGCGGCGTATTGTTGATATCAACTGGATTACCAGCTGCCCTGAACTTTTTTTTAAAGGAAGAAAGCACCTGACGAGGTATGCTGGGACTCAATTAAAAAACGGAAAGTCCCAAAACCATCGTACCTGATAGTTCGTTTAGACGCTTCCGCAAGCTTTAATCAGACGAAGTGGGTTTAAGTGGCAGAAATCCATCACCTTAATTTTTGTTTTAATTTTTCTCAAGAAAATTCATGAAAGCTACGTTTTGGAGGAGAGAAGTTGGGTTTTCTCCTATAAATTGTCGTTTCAGTAAATTGTAGATTTTTGAAACTTGGTCCATTATCCATCAATTATTCTAGTACACCTAACCTCATTAGATTTAGTTCAATAAAGCTTTCTTATTATTACAACTATCTAGGATAGCTCCTATATAATCTAAATTAAATGGTGAATGCTACTATTAACTGAACAAAGGTTTTATCAATAAAAGTGGCGACCACAAGAGGCAGAAAAGTATTATGGAGAAGTAAAACAGTAAAATTGTTTAAAAAATAATCGCAAAAATACAATTTTTTTTAAAATGTTAATTAATATCTTTTGTAAGGGTTCATGAAAAATTGTAGATTACTGAACTACTTAAAGTTGCAGTATTAGAGAGAGGAATCAGTTCAGTCGAATGGAGGAGATAATTAGAAACAAATTTAACTAAACTAAATCAGCTTTTTTTCGAACGTTTCTAAATGGCTGAAATTACCAGCTGAAGTCTAAATGAAACGGGTACTTGCTGATTTGTGTACTTTTTGTCGTTTCAACAACGATATATGATTTTTTTTTTAAACGAAAGTTTCTTGTTAAAGAAATTTTAAAAACTAGTTTAATTCTCATTAATACTAATACAAATCGTTTTCTGCTCAATCGATTCTGACTGAAACTTTGATTGCAGGTCCTCTGATCGATCTAAACAAAATATCAACTTCAATCCATATGAATAGTATGTGCGCTGTCATAACAATAAACAGTGTACATTGAAGCCAGATTTTTAATCGTTTATTCTGTTAGAAGCAACAAGGATAATGATATAAAATGCCTACAGCAAACTGCGAGAGGAGAAGTTATCCACTGGTAACACCCCTTTCATTTCACAATCAATTGACTCTTGACTTCAGAGAGGATATCGCGAGGCCACTGTTTAGAAGTGTTTTCTGGAAACGTTCTGGAAACGAAGCTGTTTGTATCAGTGGATGGTGATGAGATGAAATTTCCTGTAACGTGTTTTAGCTTTCTTCTGTAGAAGCTTAAAATTTAAAATCTACAGTTGCAATAGCTCCTCTTAAAATTGACTCTGACGTGGTCACATTTAGTAACGGTGACATCAGTGTATAGTTTGAATGTTTATATGAAGTTGCAAGTGTGGGCCTCTGGCTCGTGTGAGTATATAACTACAGGCGAAACAATATACAAGCACAAAATGGAAATAGAAGAGCAAGTTGTGACATGATAAATGAATGAAGACTTTGGGAATATTGTGCAAGTGTGAGTGAGCCTGGAAATGTAGATATAAGACAAGGACGAGCTGCAGGGGGTTAGAGTCGTTCTCCAGTTCGGCCATTGTGAATAATGAAACACTTGGGCGCACACTGACGACTCAGTTCCAGCTCATTCCATCTTCCAACAGACACACTAACACTAAACCCCGTCTAGAAACCTTCCCTCAGTTATGTAACATATATACAAACACCAAAATTGTCCTTTATTTAGTGTACAGCAGTGCTTCTAGTGGCCAACGTTATAACCAAACAACATTATGGCACTCATAATCACAAATTACATGTTTATAACAATGCTATTTTCCTAGACTGACCAATAGTAGCGTTTATATCTACATGTAAATATATAATATGTCACGCAAGGAGAGCTCAGTGTCCGCTATAATTCTCTTTTATTCTAACTTCATAATTAATCAGCTATGCCTTAATGTAATATTAATATCGGACGGAGGTACCATTCTTACAACCCACAATTAAAGAAAGAAACCGCTGCCTGCCCAGGGAGTGCGCGCGCATCAGCGTCACAATCCGTATTTCGCGAGCTTTAGATTTCTGCGGTTCTAGTTTCAATAGTCTTTAATATTCAGAAGCGGAGTCCAATATTTACACGCCGATCCCGGCTGGTCGAGGCGTTCTGCTGCAACAATGCTTCCCCTCGTTTTACAACTCTATTATTGCGAGCTTTTGTTATTTTATTGGCAGAACTTTTACAATTTTTGGATAATAACACACTGATCATAACACTCATTTTATTTTTAGGGCATACATAGGGCTCTATCTTGCTAAATAACTGGCTAAATATTGAACAAATTTTATTATATTGAATTATAATGCTTTTAAATTGTCACTGTCATACCTTTGGGTAGCTCTATTAATGCTATCATCTCCTTGGAGTGTGGTCGATCCTCCTCCTCTTCGCCTTTAATCGAATTCTCCTGAGAAAAGGTTTCAAATAAAAGTTATCGACTTACTTGAGCACAATAGTTATTCCTTCTTTTTCTTGTTCTCAATTATTAATACATTCGAAACTGCGAACTACAATGAAGCAAAAAGAATCAGAAAACATGAAAGCAATATAACATATAACAAATAACAGCGATAATAAAACAAAATTACTTGAAGGTCTTGGAATGAGGGTAATTCAACGAAGTGGTCGGTTAATTCTAAGTAGTGAAAGTAATAAATTCGGTAGTAGGATGACCTCTAAAGGCTTTTTGACCGGCGCTTCAGGCTATGGGAAGAATATCGACGGGGGTGTGTGTGAGGCACAAGTTGCGGGTTAAGGGATGAAGAGCCATAAAGTGACAGCTTAACGACCAAGTACCAATTAAATGAAAAGTAGCTCCGCCCTGGTCCCGAACTGAGAATCGCCCGATTACCAGTACGAACTCCTACTTACTATTCCAATGGAATTTTCTAGGACCAAATTTCTATTAAAATTAAAGCACTACTCGAGTACAATAAGTATAAAAAGCTCAAAGAGATTCTCTATTTCTCCAAGACACCAAGTCTCCAAGTGCCACCTAAGCCAAACATCAAATTTTTACTATCTAAATTTTTTTGGTTTTTGAATTACGGGGGGGATATTTCCAGTGAAAGGAAATATATGGAACTTGTTCTTTCTAAGATTAAGAGATTGAGAGGGCAGCGAACTGTTCAGCAAGGATTGTTAGCATTGCGTGAGAGGGTCCAGCAAGTTTAAACCAGTTTCTTTCGCACTCAATGGAACTGAAAAGCAGGTGATGACTGTTGAGCTAAAAATCTATACCCATCACGGTTACAAGGCTCCAAGAGGGTGAATTAAATAATCAATGTAAATAATCTATAACATAACTACATTTATCCCGAAACTGCAGAATATAGGTGTTATATGTTGGCCAAGCTTTTGGAGTTAGTACGTAGTAAACCCATTAGATGGCAGTAGCCGCCTCCATCCGCCGTCTCCAACAGCAGCAACTCCCCAAGGGTATTGTTCAGTGAAACTTTTAGTTAAATGGCACTGAGTTTCTGGCAGTCGGCTTCAGTTCACCACCTCCTCTTGCTTGTCTATTCAGATCTTGCAGGGAGTCTCGTCCGATTCACAGAGGGTAATAAAAGGGTCATTATGAAAATGAAGGCTGCGGGCCCGTCGTTGGGAGAATGGGGAGCATTAGCTATGCTGACCTCGTGGGCTTTAATTGCTGGTCACGCCGTCTCCACTTTCTTACGCCTCTCTATTCATTTACTTGCAGAAATTAAAAAAGAAAGGTATTCTTGAACTCTCTAATCTAGATCTGGATCTTGCCGAGCGAGAGGAGATATCGGACAATACAGCGGAAGTGCTAAAGACTGGACGAAAGAGAGAGAGAGAGGCACTGCCTTTAGAAATGCAGGCTGTTCAAGCTTCCGGGCAAGGCCATCTTCCGCCGTTTGGTGCAAGCTGATAACATGGGGGGGGCTCCGGTGAAGTAAACAATAGAAAATTCATAGTTTATGTTTTTGTCTTAATGTCTTATGAATAATATTATATTTCTAGTAAGAGAGTAGGAGATTTAGTCGCTTCATTTCCGTAAATATACGGTTCTGCTTTCGGAGATCTGTTTGGGTTGTGGAGGGAGCCAGTCTCTTGGCAAATGGTCCAGATTTCTCACGAAGATTACAATCAAGCATGGTAAGGTTACAGTCAGCTGCAGTCTGACCTATCATTATGCTAATTGAATAACACACACTAATGTTTACTCAGTACTCAATTATAAAACAATCTCCACACACTCGGCCAAATGAAGATAGATTACTGTTTAACATAGCATATAATTACCGGCCATTACCGACTCTGTTTCTACAATGGAACTATGTACATTCTGCTACACTTTGTGCGCCGTCAACTAAACGCTCCAGTAATGTGTGCACTTCACTAGTGACGCGCTACACTATTTGCTCTTTCACTAGAATTTCATCTGCGAATGTCTTTATGTTGAAATCCCAGTTCTGCCTGCAAGAAATGCGTTTACTCCTTCCTAAAATATGGCACTCCGATTAGATATCTCATTATTATTATATTTCATTCAGAATATCATAATTAAATTATTTTTTCTTCAAATACTTTTTGCTTCATTCTTACAGGAAGTCATTCGTACTTTGCCGCGTGTAAAGTAACGAGCTAAGTTTCCTCCAGAGATTTTTGTCTTCGAGTTATGAGTTATACACCAAATTAAGTATAAATTATGTGTGAGTTTATTGTGGCCACCATATGGTGCAGCAGGGAAGTGGTCCTCCCTAAATACGATATAGTGCTGTGTGAACATGAACTATTGGGTTGTAGAGTAGAGTCGGTGTGTGGAATTGTCCTCCTAATAATTTTGGTTTGCGGGGTGTGCGTGTGTGTGTTTGATATATGGAAGGCGGGTGGATGGTGAGAGGCGGCGGTGACGTGCCCTACCGTGTACTTGGTACAAAAGGACCACCTTCTGCGCGCTGCTGCCCCTTAGTTAGTCGGGCTTTCGCTTTGGATCGCATTCATCACTCCACACGTACATACGCACTTCGCGCATTGTGTGATGTTCCAGTTAATGGATGCTGCGCTACTTCTCTGATCATCTGTACATTCCGTCTGTCTGGTTCCTTGATCATCGAGCTCACACCGGTGCCCTCCTTCCTTGTCTACTTCCTTTACATGTTCATTAACTGCAGCGACCAAAATAGTACCGGAAGTGCCACTTTATATAATAGTGTTTTTCTCTTTTTTAAGTTTTGTCCCAAAATTACCCATACTTTAAATTTTGAAGTTTGTAAATTTACATTCACCTAGACCCATAAGTTTTAATTGAATATTTTTTCGGTGAATGAGTTATGGTGCAGTTATGGCGGGATAGGATAATTTCTCTTTAAAGGACTTTCAGGGTAATTTCAGATGGGATTATTATCCAATAATATAGTAAGGATGAAATATGTTTTAAAACAGTAAGAGTAGGAAGTAGGGGAAAGTTGAATTATTTGTACCAAATTGGGAGGAATTGAAAACGGATTCGCTGGCGTTTGGCCTCCAAGAAGTTGAAGGAAGGGTAACGAATGTTTGGCTCCCAGACCTGTTCAAGTTGTAGAAAATAGTGATCATATCAGCAGAACTTAGAATAAACCAACCATTTTGTTTTGTGAGGGGAAAGCATTTGGACATCCCACCCAAGTAGCAATACCACGAAGTTAGTGTTTATGTGGTCGGGCTTGACTTAGCTCCAAGTTAATGGATTGATCCGAGCACGGGTGTCGCAATATCGCTAACGATCAATATGTTGTGCTCCAAGTCCACCGCCGCCGGCCCCCAACGTCTTAGCTGTTTCCCCTTTAACCTTCCATTTACGCGTTGTGCTTGTTGAGTGTAGGGTAATTCAATTTGAAGTTGACAAGTTGTGAAACGTTAATTACACAATAAGGAGAGGTGCGGCCGCATTGAATAACTTAACAACAACAAAATAACCGTATGAACAGCGAGCCTGGAGGCGGCACGGCTGTCTGAGGCTGAAGTGAGTAGGTGGAGGCCGAGATGTGACCACTGTACTTGTAAACTAGTATTACAATTCAGAGAGGGTTGCTTGCTGGTGTGCGCTTGCTTCTTACTTAGTTATAAAGGTATATGCCTGTGTGTGTAAGCAGGGGGCGGCCGCCCTTCTTGAACAGCCAACTTTAGACAGAGAGTACAGTTTGTACAGTTGAGAGAAGGGCGAGCAGACAATGGGTCAAGTCGCCAGTTTGAAATGCATTATTACAATGTCTTAACGGAGGCCGCACTGAACACCCCCGCTGGCCGCCTCCGCACACCAGGCGGGGGCGGCGGGGTTCTACCTCTCTCTCACTCTCTCTCTCTCACACACACACCGCAAACCAATTAATACATTTGGCCGTGTGCAACTGAGACAGAGCACAAGATCTGCACTCCTCAAGGTGGACCGTTCCTCTAATCGATACCATATACCTCCTACTTCCGCCCCCCACATTTCCTTACCAAACTCTCTGCCGCTCATCTTACCCTCTCTCCGGACATCCTCTTGCAACCAAACCCAACAACAACCATAATAAAATCCAACCTTTTTCATGCTAATTAGCCAGTAACTAAATCTCTTTGCCGACCAACAAAGTTCTCATAAGACTTTCTTTACTTTGATTGGTGGCGGCAACAATAACTGTAAGTGGTGGGGATGGCAGCAGGGCATGGAGATGACCTCAGTACATCGCCCTTCTTAGAGCAGAACTAGCAGGAAACCCGGAAAACTTATGACTTCTTCCATTTACATTCAAATAAAGCTCTGGAACTTCAAATTTTCTTACCTGGACACCTTGGGTTCGGATCCAGTGGTCAGTCCTTAGATTTTCTTTCTATAGAAGCTTCTTCTAGCTTGAGCTTTCTGGAAAGAGAGAACACTGTCTGGCGGCCTGCTGTGCACTGAATAAGACGCCAGGCGCCAATGACTTCAGATGGTGACGCGTCTTAAGAAAAAAATTCCAATTTATTTACTTCTGTTAAAACTGGAAAATTAGAAGGGAAAATGATTCTGGCCAGATGTTTCCCGAAAGGTGCCATGTTTGTTTTAACAAGTGGTGTAACGTTGCAGCCAATTGAAACGCAATTTTGAATTTCCTGTTGGGAGAAGAGAATGAGACCGCAAGTGCCAACTTGGAGTTGTTTTAGTGTTAGACGATATTCTCTAAAACTACTTCTGAATGTGGACTTATACTATTGGCTGAAAGTTTTAGGATTTCAACCACGATCTCAATACTTCCTCATACTTGGGGTAAGAGAGATTTATTAAGTGAGAGGATACATCAGTAAGTTGTACTTGGATGAGATTGATTTTAACCATCTTTCTAAGCGCATCTAATATGAATCTCTCTGGTAGTCCTGGGTACCAGAGTAGGACAGCGGTGAACGCGGTGCTGGTGTGTGTGTGTGTGTGTGTGTGTGTGTGTGTGTGTGTAAGAAGGCTATTTTCATTTAAATTTAGATGGCAGAGGAGGCCAGGCCAGCGGAAGTTGGTTCCCTTCTGGGCGAGTCTTCTGGTTCTGAAAACCGGGAGGAACTTGCCAGGAGAGCAGCGCTCCCTCGAACCCGATTTGTCACTGGGATTACCATCCCCCCTCTCCCTCGCTGAGAACTGGAGAGAGAGAGGCAGTGACGGAAGATGTTAGTTGCGAAGAGAATGGAACTTTAGTAGCACTAATTGTTCTACATTTGTAACAACACTCCAGCAGACTCTCTTACTCTGCACAACTACCGCTCTCTTGTTGCTGAATTCTGTTGGTTATTGCTACACACACAGCGTTGTTGCAGGATCGTACGCAGGCCTCTGCATTCGGCCGTCTCCTAACAAACTGTATCCAATTTTGCTCAGTTACCTTCGCCGGCTATTTAAAACAGTCAATCATTCTTAAATACTTCTTCTTTCTTTCCCTCAGAACTTACTTCGTGTTCCCAAACCAATGCTGTATTAGTTTTAACAAAGTTTAGGCAACCTAGCAAACTATTCCAGAAAAAAGCAATACCTAGTTATGGGCTGAAAGTCTGTTGTGAAGTTATGCACGACTCGCTCTGGCAAGAGCGTAAAATCCTCTCACCACTCTTGGAAACGGATGAGGGTTTAATACAATCTGGCCTGAGATGTGATTTTGTGAACACTGTTTAATTCTTGTGCCTTAATATAAAAGGAGAACTTAGTGTAACGGCAACTATCGAGGAAACTGAAGAATTCTCTCTCTTGTGGTAACATCACATTGCAATTCCTTTAATCTTCGTCGGTATTGAAGGTGATAGCAATGTAAACTAGTCTAAAATAGCACTTTAGAGGGGCTACCTTTTAGAAGTGACCTTAAATTGACCTTTTCAAAAAGAAGATCTAGAATGCAATCAGTTGGCAATCAAAATTAATTGGTGTCATTTTGAGAATAATTTTTGGGTGGGGGAGGAAGTCCTGGAAAAACTTATTTAGGGGCACTTCCGGTGGAGGAGTTTGAATCGCTAGAACAAGTTGGGATCCCGGGACGGTTCTTCGCGATTATTACTGCAAACGGAGCTAAATAAAGTTAATACCAGCAGATCATTGTGAATAAACAAAAGTGTTTGGTTATTTACGCTTTCGTGTATATATTCAAAGTTGGGACAGATTGTGTGTGGTGGTTAAGAAGCAGGGATTTATAAGTGTGAGATTCCCAGTTCGAATCCCTTGTTTAGCTACTTATTATTTATTATAAAGAAAAAAAAAGGTTAACAGAGTAAAGTATCACCCTCCAAGTCACCTCATTGGTAGTCGGTCGATAATCTCCGCCGTTAAAACAGGTGATGCTTACTTCACATTAAGCTCTCGCTATTTAACTTTACGAGTAATTTACTTAAAAAATAGTATGCGGTTATTGTAGATTCGAATACAATGCAATCTGCAAATGAAGAATACGAGTATCAAGTACCGTTATATTTTATAATTTTGCGAAAAACTAATTTTACTTTCACCTACTGGCGCACTCCCCCCCCTAACCAGTTTTTTTAAATATTTAAATTTGGTTTTTCAATTTTAATCCATATACTTCATTCAGTCGTACATAGCATTTCTTGGCGGCCCTTTTAACTTTCCCGCCATGCTTTTTCCCGCACTTCTGGTTCCCGCCTAACTTCTGTAGCCTCGCATCATATAACCTTTGCTGTGTTCTCAATTCTGTTCCTCACAGGCTACAGTGCATCTCGTTCATCGGCAAGAAGAAGGAGCAACAATCGCCGTCCTGTATCCTTTTACATTACACTTCTCTTCAGCATCAGTTGTTCTCCAACTTCATCTGCAGGGGTTGTCTCGGTATCTTTTGTTTGCCCTCTTTCAAGGCCCTGGCCCTTCCGATCTTGACCCCACTTGGTGTCCAACCTTGTCGAGGTGGTGGGGCTTACGCACTAAGGGCAACTAGAGATTAACACTCTCTAAAACTCTCACGTCTTCCGCTTCTGGGTGTGGGCACGCGAAGGCGCCCACATACATATTTATAAGTCCTTTTTAATAAGCCATTTATTTTTACAAAAATTTAAAGTTTTTAACAAATAATACAGCTTTAATTGATTAGCTCAAATCAGCCGGAAAGACTGAGGCCTCTTCTTAATGAAGGTTAACGGTTACACCTCTTGTAAACTAAACATATTAACATATTAACATATTAACATATCGTACATTAACAAACAAAAAAATAACACAATACAAAACTTAACATATTGATATTACACTCATCCGAGCTTACTAATATAGCACTAACTAATCCAATTTAGAAAAGTTACAAGAACCAGACTGAACCTGAATCAACCACATGGAAATGTTGTAAAAAGTAATTTCTGGATTCCATTTATATGTTTTGTAGAGGATTTATGGAATTCGGATAATTAATTCTATATTATAAGAGAGGAATGTGCATGTGGAATTGCAGTAGATTGATGAGGGCAATAGCTCCAGAATTGTCCTAATGTTCTCCAACAGTGCCTGCTCTCCAGCAGAAGGGCCGAGTGTGAGGTGGCTAGCCCTTCAAGTGGTAGAAGTAAGGAGACGCGAGCTATTGAAATTCAAGACATAAATCAGCCGGTCACGTCACTCTGACCGCCTCCTCCCTCTCGCTGTCCAGCTTTACTCCAGCTAGAACTGACTAACTCAGAGATGTCTTGGTTTGTTGAGGAAGCAGCGGGGTAACACCCTACAAACCCTTCACAACTTCCATTTCTACAACAAACTAACAAACACACGCACAGATCGACAGCACTGTACATGTATTTACTGGAATGGCTACCGTCTTAGACAAGCGGTTCCCTCTTTAAGACGATTCTCAGAGCCTTGGATTATATTGTCATTTTGACCAAAGCTAACCTCCTCTCTCAAGAAAGCGGCTCTACCATAGATTACCTCCTCTATCGACTCTTCTATTTACTAAGATGTCCCTCTAAATGGGAGCAGGATTAACCAGTACAGATTAAACTTACAAAACCCTCAGTACGGTCACACACTCAAGAACAGTTATTGTGTATTAGTGTGGAAGGAGGAAATTTGAAATTCAGCATAGATTTAGACTGTAGGTTGTATTCCTTGTGATCCAGCAATGAAGTATTACTTAGTAATGCTACTCAGCAACTGAATTCCAGACCTTCTTCCACCACTGGGTCTTACTTATTCCCATTAAGGGATGACAAAAGCACCAGCTAATGCCTTAAAAGATGAAACCGAATTAGTTCTCTAGGGTTAGTATGGGCTTTACGGAACTCGCAGACATTAAAGTATCATATTTAAGTTCTCCATTGTGACTAACACATTGGTTCACTACACGGTTTTGATTGAGGACTAATTTAAACCAGAGAAATCTGGTGGACGAACGCACCTTTCTCAAATATTAAACACAAACTCCCTAACCTAAGAATTCTTTAATAAGGGGCCAGAAGATAAAGAATGTAACAATCCTGAGGAGAATTTGTCTGAACTTATCCTTTATTTTGAAAACTGGAATAAAGCAAGGGCTTTCAGCTTGGTTCTGGTCAAGCCAGTGACCGAGGAGACCTTGAGGAGGAGAACGCCATTTGTCTTGGCTTGCAGCTAGAACTGGAAGCCAAGAGAGTAAGCCTCGCAACAGAAGCCAGGACTTGGGCGGATCATCCAGTAACAGATGTTCTACGACTTCTTTAGAAGTTCCCAGATTTCTCTAACTTAGGTAGAAGATTCACAGACTAGATGTCCAATTCTAAAAATTACCCACTAAAATTATCCCCAGGATCTCGGTCTCAAGAGAGCAAATTGGTCACGGATCCCCTGAAAGTAAGTAGAAAACAGAATTATCTGAAATTAATGAAGAGAATCATTTGTAGCCTAATTGAGATGTTTGCGCAATGCCACCGCTAGATGTCACTGGCAAAGATAAAATCTTGTCACCACACATGGCGGCAGGACTTCCCCTCTGTGTCCTAATTATAAACAGATCGCTCAGGGCGCTACACCTGGCAATGATCGCACTGTCATTCTAATTACCAACACCATTTGCTTAATTATTTCTTCTTTACCACTTCCATTGAGCTGAGCTGGTATAAAACAGACACGATTTTCGGGTTCGCCAGCGTTAAAAGATAAACCTTGAAAATGTCAGAAAGTTCAAAGTTCTTATTTAATTTAGGCACCACTGGATCTATTTTTAGATTTAATTTTATCTTTTATTTTCAATGTCCGGATAACAGCACTACCAATTTTCTATAAAATTAAGATATTAATTGCAGTTGAATGTATATCTATGGATCTATGGATGTATATATACAATTTTTATTTGAAATAGTTTTCTTTTTTGGCATTTATGGATGACGGAAGTGGCAAGGCAGCTCTAAGCGTGATTGGCGGATGTCTTTCCCAAGCAATGTGAATGAGGTTTTATTGAGTCGCTAAAATTCCGAGTTTGCAGACAAAGTTCGGCCGGAAGTTCCGACTTTCTGAAGAGTTTGTTTTATTTCATATTCGCTCGCAAACTAATCTTTCGCACTAACCGCCCACAGCAGTTAGGTGGTTCTGTGTACCTGGCTCCCTCGGGACGTGTTAGCCTGCCGACTGGGTTAATCACTCCCGGTAGCTAATACACCCTAACCTTCCAATGCCTTCCTTAGATAGTCTAGAATAGCTCTCTTTTCAGCACATGGGGAACAGTGTAAGGAGAGGAATTAATCCCGGGAATGAGACACATCCTCACCCCAGCTGCTCGGGGAGAGGGCGATCAGATTTAACCTCTCTTTCTCTCAGCATCTCTTAAAGCGCCTCTTCATCGACCTTGGATACTTTCACCTGCGTAATATTTATAAGAACTAAGTACTTACTTTGATTCATCCGTAAATACTTTATTTTTTGTAGAAAGTTTGAGTTTCTCATTGGCAGATGAAGATTAGGTCACAAAACGGAAGTGCTTTGTAATCGATCGTCTCAATTTTTATGTTCGATTTACTGCTCGCTCACTCTGAAAGTCTTTCGAGTTTGCCGTCGAAGATAAGCTGATTATTTTTTAATATAAACAGAAGCGGAGGTAAAACGTAATTTGATTTTAAGAAAATCTATTTTGCAAATTTCCTGTAATGATGAGTGAAACAAAGGATGCTAAAGTAATAAAATATTGGATAGAGTCGCGTGTGAGGTTGGAGTTGCCGGAGGGGGACCGCCAGTTCGGGCGATGATCTAATAAGTAAAGTCTCCTTACGCACTTCTTTTCCACCTCCTCCTGCTCCTCCTTACGTACGGAAATTGACTGAATTTTTCACATGATTACTACGACTCTGTTGATTCGATTTACATATCCTTCATGAGGATATTGGTAGCACTGTGTTCTGTTTGGGGGGGCCCTCAGTACTCTTGCAGGAAGTAATTCCTCTTTATAAACTCACCCTCCATCTTTCTCCAGAACTCTTACACTCCTTCCCTGTCTTATATTTAGTAGAAATTATTTGTTTCGTTTCCGGTTCCGCCAAAACAAATTCATATTGCTATTCTACATTTTCAGTATCTTCATCATTTCCTTATTAAACGGGGGCGGTGGTTTCGCTCAAGAATCTACCGACTTTAAACTCTTGAGAAGCAAAATAATGCTCCTATTGGTTTCATTTTTAGACGTGATGTTGAAAAGTAATGAAAATTTGGTTCTTCCGTAAAATCGAAGTTTAGATTTCCTTTTGGCCCTCTGGATAAACCGAACATAGAGGTCAACTTCCTTCCGCAGGAAGAAATTCTTTAAAGAAAGCATTTTTTCTCTCACTTCCATTTCATTAATGTCGATTTATTCTAACTCTTATTAGAAACATATGTTTAGTAAGATTTCCTTTAAAGCGCCGCTCCATCGACCTAGGATGCATTCACCTGTCTAAGATCTATAAGAATTAAGTACTCAATAAAAGTACTAAAGTGTCTTTTGAACGCATTGTAAGGATGGTTAAATAAGTGCCAAAGTTCCAAGTGTTTGAAGCCAATTCTGCATCCATAACATATTTACTGGATTATTGCATCCATAACATATTTACTGGATTAGTTAATTTATTGGAGAATGTTGCATAGAGTTCTCTTTAACCTTTGTGAATACTCTTCAACTTTTAGTTAGATATAGTTCCAGATATAGTTCTGGTTTTAGGGCAATTCTGTCCGATGGGAGGGGTATCTAAATTGCCATTTTCTCTCTAAAGAACTGTAAAATACTGAATAATGGTATTAAAAAGTGAACACAGATATAAAATAAGAAATTTTAAAAAAATGGAATGGAATGGAGGTCTTCTGGAGTTCTGGCTAGATCCCACATTGCTAAAAAAGTAATATCAGTGGATAGCTGAATGGGCCTGAGTACAGGACTGAATTTACCTGAACAGCTAGTTTAAGTTCACCAGCCAGGCTGCGTTGTCAGCCATTTCCTTCCACCATAACACATAAATATTATTAAAACAGGAGCAGATATTAACTCCGTCCATAATTATAGCAACGACCAGAAAGAGCTTCTCTCAGCAATGTTATTCGTGTTATTTTTGAGTGGAATCCGAATATTACACTGGTTTAAGATGAAAGAAGGCGGTCAGCGAGAGTTCCGTCACAGACAGTGTAATTCAGGTTGTTGTAATACAGTCGGTATTACATTTATTATATAGCAGTAAGACAGGATGTGCTGGCTATCTGCAGCTCACTGTGTATTGCAGTAAAGTACAGTACTGTAACAATTAATGTGTACACGTTCAGATAGAAAACACACACAATATAGTATATACTATTAAGTAAATAGATATGGGGCCGAAATGTAATGAGCCGACAGACAGATATGAGGGCCTCACGTACAATATGGACACCCTGCTACAATATCTGTACCGCCAGTGTAATAGCATTCTAATTAACAAGATTACCTGGGAGCAACACCCATTGGTCTGCGGCAGAGGTATTGCTCTCGTCGCTTCCTGTTCTGGACCTTTAAAATGCACTCCTTCCCCTCCTCTCTGCACTCAGTTAAATCAAGAATCTGTTATTTCATTAAATTTAGACCATAAAGTTCAAATTTTAATCCCAGTTTAATACAGATCTGTTTATTGTATCGATATGTATAGCAGAGCCACTAATATTCAAATAAATACATACACATGTTATACTTCTGTAACAATTTTAGAAAAGAATTAGTATTCAGTAATTAAGGGATGTGTCTTCGTACAGTTTCCGACAAGTTGCGCAGAGTGAAACCATCTGAATTCGAGGATGATTCTCCCATTTGTATAATAAATAACTTTTTTGTAACTCAATTTGATAATAAAAATGTGTTAACAGTAATAGTGTTATAAAGAGTTGGGCACTGATTAAAAAAACAATTAAATTCTAAATTTAATTGATTAAATTTTTTAATTGATTAAATTTATTTTTAATTTTAATCAGAATTTAATCGGCGAATTTAATCGGCGAATTTAATCGTAATTTTAATCATATGACAATTATTTAATCAATTAAATTTCAGATTTAATCGTTAATCAAACTAATTTAATCATCAACTTTTATGGCTTTTCAACCAATGGTTCGAACCACGTTTTGGCGAGGCCCTTTTTCTGAGCGACTTCAATAAATAATTTACGGTTAATTTTTGTAGACTTGGACTTCTTCACGAGTCTCTAGACCAGTGGTTCTTAACCGGTGTACCGCGAATTTGGTCCAAGTGTTAAATGTATTGAAATTTAGAAACTTAGGAAAGATAGGGAAACAAAAAATTGTTCCTTTTTTTTTAATTTGAATTTCTTGCTAAATACCAAATTTCAAATTATTTAATGTTAGTGTTCCGCGAGAAAAATATATACATATAATTGGGTTTCGCGTCTATGAAAAGGTTAAGAACCACTGATATAAAGGGTTGAAAATTTTGTGGGTCATGAAATTCTGTAAAATTATGGCCGTTCTATATCTCCCAGTGTAAACCACGTATTGATAGGGAATTTAGTTCTCTTGTACACTTTGCTTTTCTCAATTATAAACTATAGTTATTTTGTGCACAGATCTAAAAAGGTAGAAGATATAAAGGGTTGAAAATTTTGTGGGTCATGAAATTCTGTAAAATTATGGCCGTTCTATATCTCCCACCGTAGACCACGTATTCGTATGTAATTTTGTTCTCTTGTACACATTCTTTTTCTCAATTATAAACTATAGTTATTTTGGGCACAGATCTAAAAAGGTAGAAGATATAAAGGGTTGAAAATTTTTTGGGTCATGAAATTTTGTAAAATTATAGCCGTTCTATATCTCCTACTGTGAACCACGTATTGGTATGGAATTTTGTTCACTTGTACACATTCTTTTTCTCAATTATAAACTATAATTATTTTGGGCACAGATCTAAAAAAGTAGAAGATATAAAGGGTTTAAAATTTTGTGGGTCATGAAATTTTGTAAAATTATAGCCGTTCTATACCTCCTACTGTGAACCACGTATTGGTATGGAATTTTGTTCACTTGTACACTTTGTTTTTCTCAATTATAAACTATAGTTATTTTGGGCACAGATCTAAAAAGGTAGAAGATATAAAGGGTTGAAAATTTTTTGGGTCATGAAATTTTGTAAAATTATAGCCGTTCTATATCTCCTACTGTGAACCACGTATTGGTATGGAATTTTGTTCACTTGTACACTTTGTTTTTCTCAATTATAAACTATAGTTATTTTGGGCACAGATCTAAAAAGGTAGAAGATATAAAGGGTTGAAAATTTTTTGGGTCATGAAATTTTGTAAAATTATAGCCGTTCTATATCTCCTACTGTGAACCACGTATTGGTATGGAATTTTGTTCACTTGTACACATTCTTTTTCTCAATTATAAACTATAATTATTTTGGGCACAGATCTAAAAAAGTAGAAGATATAAAGGGTTTAAAATTTTGTGGGTCATGAAATTTTGTAAAATTATGGCCGTTCTATATCTCCCACTGTGAACCACGTATTGATATGGAAATTTGTTCTCTTCTACACTTTGTTTTTCTCAATTATAAACTATAGTTATTTTGTGCACAGAGCTAAAAAGGTAGAAGATATAAAGGGTTGAAAATTTTTTGGGTCATGAAATTTTGTAAAATTATGGCCGTTCTATATCTTCCACCGTAAACCACGTATTCGTATGTAATTTTGTTCTCTTTTACACTTTGTTTTTCTCAATTATAAACTATAGTTATTTTGTGCACAGATCTAAAAATATAGAAGATATAAATGGTTGAAAATTTTGTGGGTCATGAAATTCTGTAAAATTATGGCCGTTCTATATCTCCCAGTGTAATCCACGTATTGATATGGAATTTGGTTCTCTTGTACACTTTGTTTTTCTCAATTATAAACTATAGTTATTTTGTGCACAGATCTAAAAATATAGAAGATATAAGGGGTTGAAAATTTTGTGGGTCATGAAATTCTGTAAAATTATGGCCGTTCTATATCTTCCACCGTAAACCACGTATTCGTATGTAATTTTGTTCTCTTGTACACTTTGTTTTTCTCAATTATAAACTATAATTATTTTGTGCACAGATCTAAAAATATAGAAGATATAAAGGGTAGAAAATTTTGTGGGTCATGAAATTCTGTAAAATTATGGCCGTTCTATATCTCCCAGTGTAATCCACGTATTGATATGGAATTTGGTTCTCTTGTACACTTTGTTTTTCTCAATTATAAACTATAGTTATTTGGTGCGCAGATCTAAAAAGGTAGAAGATATAAAGGGTTGAAAATTTTTTGGGTCATGAAATTCTGTAAAATTATGGCCGTTCTATATCTCCCACCGTAGACCACGTATTCGTATGTAATTTTGATCTCTTGTACACATTCTTTTTCTCAATTATAAACTATAGTTATTTTGGGCACAGATCAAAAAAGGTAGAAGATATAAAGGGTTGAAAATTTTTTGGGTCATGAAATTTTGTAAAATTATAGCCGTTCTATATCTCCTACTGTGAACCACGTATTGGTATGGAATTTTGTTCACTTGTACACATTCTTTTTCTCAATTATAAACTATAGTTATTTTGGGCACAGATCTAAAAAAGTAGAAGATATAAAGGGTTTAAAATTTTGTGGGTCATGAAATTTTGTAAAATTATAGCCGTTCTATATCTCCGACTGTGACCCACGTATTGGTATGGAATTTTGTTCACTTGTACACTTTGTTTTTCTCAATTATAAACTATAGTTATTTTGTGCACAGATCTAAAAAGGTAGAAGATATAAAGGGTTGAAAATTTTGTGGGTCATGAAATTGTGTAAAATTATGGCCGTTCTATATCTTCCACCGTAAACCACGTATTCGTATGTAATTTTGTTCTCTAGTACACTTTGTTTTTCTCAATTATAAACTATAGTTATTTTGTGCACAGATCTAAAAACGTAGAAGACATAAATGGTTGAAAATTTTGTGGGTCATGAAATTCTGTAAAATTATGGCCGTTCTATATCTCCCACTGTGAACCACGTATTGATATGGAAATTTGTTCTCTTGTACACTTTGTTTTTCTCAATTATAAACTATAGTTATTTTGTCCACAGAGCTAAAAAAGTAGAAGATATAAAGGGTTGAAAATTTTGTGGGTCATGAAATTGTGTAAAATTATTGCCGTTCTATATCTTCCACCGTAAACCACGTATTCGTATGTAATTTTGTTCTCTTGTACACTTTGTTTTTCTCAATTATAAACTATAGTTTTTTTGGGTACAGATCTAAAAAGGTAGAAGATATAAATGGTTGAAAATTTTGTGGGTCATGAAATTCTGTAAAATTTTGGCCGTTCTATATCTCCCACTGTGAACCACGTATTGATATGGAAATTTGTTCTCTTGTACACTTTGTTTTTCTCAATTATAAACTATAGTTATTTTGTGCACAGATCTAAAAAGGTAGAAGATATAAAGGGTTGAAAATTTTTTGGGTCATGAAATTCTGTAAAATTATGGCCGTTCTATATCTCCCACCGTAGACCACGTATTCGTATGTAATTTTGTTCTTTTGTACACATTCTTTTTCTCAATTATAAACTATAGTTATTTTGGGCACAGATCTAAAAAGATAGAAGATATAAAGGGTTGAAAATTTTTTGGGTCATGAAATTTTGTAAAATTATAGCCGTTCTATATCTCCTACTGTGAACCACGTATTGGTATGGAATTTTGTTCACTTGTACACTTTGTTTTTCTCAATTATAAACTATAGTTATTTTGTACACAGATCTAAAAATGTAGAAGATATAAAGGGTTGAAAATTTTTTGGGTCATGGAATTCTGTAAAATTATGGCCGTTCTATATCTCCCACCATAGACCACGTATTCGTATGTAATTTTGTTCTCTTGTACACTTTGTTTTTCTCAATTATAAACTATAGTTATTTTGTGCACAGATCTAAAAATGTAGATGATATAAATGGTTGAAAATTTTGTGGGGCATGAAATTCTGTAAAATTATGGCCGTTCTATATCTCCCAGTGTGAACCACGTATTGATATGGAAATTTGTTGTCTTGTACACTTTGTTTTTCTCAATTATAAACTATAGTTATTTTGTGCACAGATCTAAAAAGGTAGAAGATATAAAGGGTTGAAAATTTTTTGGGTCATGAAATTGTGTAAAATTATTGCCGTTCTATATCTTCCACGGTAAACCACGTATTCGTATGTAATTTTGTTCTCTAGTACACTTTGTTTTTCTCAATTATAAAATATAGTTATTTTGTGCACAGATCTAAAAAGGTAGAAGATATAAATGGTTGAAAATTTTGTGGGTCATGAAATTCTGTAAAATTATGGCCGTTCTATATCTCCCACTGTGAACCACGTATTGATATGGAAATTTGTTCTCTTGTAAACTTTGTTTTTCTCAATTATAAACTATAGTTATTTTGTGCACAGAGCTAAAAAGGTAGAAGATATAAATGGTTGAAAATTTTTTGGGTCATGAAATTTTGTAAAATTATGGCCGTTCTATATCTTCCAGTGTGAACCACGTATTTATATGGAAATTTGTTCTCTTGTACATTTTATTTTTCTCAATTATAAACTATAGTTATTTTGTGCACAGATCTAAAAAGGTAGTAAATATAAAGGGTTGAAAATTTTTTGGGTCATGAAATTTTGTAAAATTATGGCCGTTCTATATCTTCCACCGTAAACCACGTATTCGTATGTAATTTTGTTCTCTTGTGCACTTTGTTTTTCTCAATTATAAACTATAGTTATTTTGTGCACAGATCTAAAAAGGTAGAAGATATAAATGGTTGAAAATTTTGTGGGTCATGAAATTCTGTAAAATTATGGCCGTTCTATATCTCCTACTGTGAACCGCGTATTGATATGGAAATTTGTTCTCTTGTACACTTTGTTTTTCTCAATTATAAACTATAGTTATTTTGTGCACAGAGCTAAAAAGGTAGAAGATATAAAGGGTTGAAAATTTTTTGGGTCATGAAATTTTGTAAAATTATGGCCGTTCTATATCTTCCACCGTAAACCACGTATTCGTATGTAATTTTGTTCTCTTGTACACTTTGTTTTTCTCAATTATAAACTATAGTTATTTTGTGCACAGATCTAAAAAGGTAAAAGATATAAAGGGTTGAAAATTTTTTGGGTCATGAAATTTTGTAAAATTATAGCCGTTCTATATCTCCTACTGTGAACCACGTATTAATATGGAATTTTGTTCACTTGTACACTTTGTTTTTCTCAATTATAAACTATAGTTATTTTGTACACAGATCTAAAAATGTAGAAGATATAAAGAGTTGAAAATTTTGTGGGTCATGAAATTGTGTAAAATTATGGCCGTTCTATATCTTCCACCGTAAACCACGTATTCGAATGTAATTTTGTTCTCTTGTACACTTTGTTTTTCTCAATTATAAACTATAGTTATTTTGTGCACAGATCTAAAAAGGTAGAAGATATAAATGGTTGAAAATTTTGTGGGTCATGGAATTCTGTAAAATTATAGCCGTTCTATATCTTCCACCGTAAACCACGTATTCGTATGTAATTTTGTTCTTTTGTACACATTCTTTTTCTCAATTATAAACTATAGTTATTTTGGGCACAGATCTAAAAAGATAGAAGATATAAAGGGTTGAAAATTTTTTGGGTCATGAAATTTTGTAAAATTATAGCCGTTCTATATCTCCTACTGTGAACCACGTATTGGTATGGAATTTTGTTCACTTGTACACTTTGTTTTTCTCAATTATAAACTATAGTTATTTTGTACACAGATCTAAAAATGTAGAAGATATAAAGGGTTGAAAATTTTTTGGGTCATGGAATTCTGTAAAATTATGGCCGTTCTATATCTCCCACCATAGACCACGTATTCGTATGTAATTTTGTTCTCTTGTACACTTTGTTTTTCTCAATTATAAACTATAGTTATTTTGTGCACAGATCTAAAAATGTAGATGATATAAATGGTTGAAAATTTTGTGGGGCATGAAATTCTGTAAAATTATGGCCGTTCTATATCTCCCAGTGTGAACCACGTATTGATATGGAAATTTGTTGTCTTGTACACTTTGTTTTTCTCAATTATAAACTATAGTTATTTTGTGCACAGATCTAAAAAGGTAGAAGATATAAAGGGTTGAAAATTTTTTGGGTCATGAAATTGTGTAAAATTATTGCCGTTCTATATCTTCCACGGTAAACCACGTATTCGTATGTAATTTTGTTCTCTAGTACACTTTGTTTTTCTCAATTATAAAATATAGTTATTTTGTGCACAGATCTAAAAAGGTAGAAGATATAAATGGTTGAAAATTTTGTGGGTCATGAAATTCTGTAAAATTATGGCCGTTCTATATCTCCCACTGTGAACCACGTATTGATATGGAAATTTGTTCTCTTGTAAACTTTGTTTTTCTCAATTATAAACTATAGTTATTTTGTGCACAGAGCTAAAAAGGTAGAAGATATAAATGGTTGAAAATTTTTTGGGTCATGAAATTTTGTAAAATTATGGCCGTTCTATATCTTCCAGTGTGAACCACGTATTTATATGGAAATTTGTTCTCTTGTACATTTTATTTTTCTCAATTATAAACTATAGTTATTTTGTGCACAGATCTAAAAAGGTAGTAAATATAAAGGGTTGAAAATTTTTTGGGTCATGAAATTTTGTAAAATTATGGCCGTTCTATATCTTCCACCGTAAACCACGTATTCGTATGTAATTTTGTTCTCTTGTACACTTTGTTTTTCTCAATTATAAACTATAGTTATTTTGTGCACAGATCTAAAAAGGTAGAAGATATAAATGGTTGAAAATTTTGTGGGTCATGAAATTCTGTAAAATTATGGCCGTTCTATATCTCCTACTGTGAACCGCGTATTGATATGGAAATTTGTTCTCTTGTACACTTTGTTTTTCTCAATTATAAACTATAGTTATTTTGTGCACAGAGCTAAAAAGGTAGAAGATATAAAGGGTTGAAAATTTTTTGGGTCATGAAATTTTGTAAAATTATGGCCGTTCTATATCTTCCACCGTAAACCACGTATTCGTATGTAATTTTGTTCTCTTGTACACTTTGTTTTTCTCAATTATAAACTATAGTTATTTTGTGCACAGATCTAAAAAGGTAAAAGATATAAAGGGTTGAAAATTTTTTGGGTCATGAAATTTTGTAAAATTATAGCCGTTCTATATCTCCTACTGTGAACCACGTATTAATATGGAATTTTGTTCACTTGTACACTTTGTTTTTCTCAATTATAAACTATAGTTATTTTGTACACAGATCTAAAAATGTAGAAGATATAAAGAGTTGAAAATTTTGTGGGTCATGAAATTGTGTAAAATTATGGCCGTTCTATATCTTCCACCGTAAACCACGTATTCGAATGTAATTTTGTTCTCTTGTACACTTTGTTTTTCTCAATTATAAACTATAGTTATTTTGTGCACAGATCTAAAAAGGTAGAAGATATAAATGGTTGAAAATTTTGTGGGTCATGGAATTCTGTAAAATTATAGCCGTTCTATATCTTCCACCGTAAACCACGTATTCGTATGTAATTTTGTTCTCTTGTACACTTTGTTTTTCTCAATTATAAACTATAGTTATTTTGTGCACAGATCTAAAAAGGTAGAAGATATAAAGGGTTGAAAATTTTTTGGGTCATGAAATTTTGTAAAATTATAGCCGTTCTATATCTCCTACTGTGAACCACGTATTAATATGGAATTTTGTTCACTTGTACACTTTGTTTTTCTCAATTATAAACTATAGTTATTTTGTACACAGATCTAAAAATGTAGAAGATATAAAGAGTTGAAAATTTTGTGGGTCATGAAATTGTGTAAAATTATGGCCGTTCTATATCTTCCACCGTAAACCACGTATTCGAATGTAATTTTGTTCACTTGTACACTTTGTTTTTCTCAATTATAAACTATAGTTATTTTGTACACAGATCTAAAAATGTAGAAGATATAAAGGGTTGAAAATTTTGTGGGTCATGGAATTCTGTAAAATTATAGCCGTTCTATATCTTCCACCGTAAACCACGTATTCGTATGTAATTTTGTTCTCTTGTACACTTTGTTTTTCTCAATTATAAGCTATAGTTATTTTGTGCACAGATCTAAAAAGGTAGAAGATATAAAGGGTTGAAAATTTTTTGGGTCATGAAATTTTGTAAAATTATAGCCGTTCTATATCTCCCAGTGTGAACCACGTATTGATATGGAAATTTGTTCTCTTGTAGACTTTGTTTTTCTCAATTATAAACTATAGTTATTTTGTACACAGATCAAAAAAGGTAGAAGATATAAAGGGTTGAAAATTTTTTGGGTCATGAAATTTTGTAAAATTATGGCCGTTCTATATCTCCCAGTGTGAACCACGTATTCGTATGAAATTTTGTTCTCTTGTACACTTTGTTTTTCTCAATTATAAACTATAGTTATTTTGTGCACAGATCTAAAAATGTAGAAGATGTAAAGGGTTGAAAATTTTGTGGGTCATGAAATTCTGTAAAATTATGGCCGTTCTATTATTAGAGATCCCTAAATGCAATTTAGCAAAGAAAAGGTTACAGGTTTGAGTTGTGGCGCCCAGAATAAAATCAGTATCGAGGAAGATATTGAGGACCGCTTGTTGTTTGATGAACGGCCGTTTTGCAGAGTGGGAGCTGCAATATGGCAATACTGCGGGTTTTAGTTTGCAATATCTTGAAAATTGTTTGTCCAACGATATAAAGAAATGACAGTAAAAACTGCCTCACAGTTCGATTGAAAGCGAGTCTAATTTTGTCGCTCCACAAATCACTGGAAACCTTTACACAAGATTCAATAACCGTTTATTGGTTCTGTTCAATTAACTGACATACAGCAACTTTTTTTAAGGAATATCGATCAAGAGTGCAGACCCAAGAACACTTTACTCCTTGCAGGAAGAAGGATTTGATTTGGTGTCTAATTTTCGAACTTGATTTTTTACCGGAAATTCGGTAAGGTATCTTTTCCGGTCAACCTATTTCACAGCCTCCCATTTGATTGTTATTAATATTACTTAGGTGGCCAGACCAATAAACAGAATCGGCTCTTAAAGCAAAGCCATGGCTTTCTCCCGGAAGTCTACCTAATCGAATTCCCTAGAAAAATTCACCAAATGAAAGATATAGATTTAAGTTCACTTCATTCAAAGGTTTACACGTTGCGAATGAATTTCTGTATTACTGTGGGTAACGAACTGGTGACGGTAGTGGAATCTAATTAGGTTTCAAAAATTTGGAGTTTTAAGTGTTGGGATGTTTAGGGTTCGGCAAGAGAAAGTCGTTTGTGTGTTGCTCATCGGCAGGTCAGCTCAAGAACTTCTGGTTAAGTCTCGGTAAAGAGATGTGATGAGGTCTCTAAAATTTTGTTCTGAAGAATATTTATATAACTTTCCTTTATAAAACTGAAGATGACGGCCTAAAGTGGGGAGAGCTGGCCCGGATATTGGTTCTGTTTGATGGCCACTCACTGTGACGGTGTAGGAACTTCAGCCGGGAATACTTGGTGCTTCATCAATCGCATAATTAAAACTTTACTCTCTGTTGATATCAGCTGCAGACATGATGTTCTTGTTTTGTAAGTAGTTCGGACTTTGTTGGGCATGCTAGATGTTTCGTATTATTGGATACTGGGCAACGGCCACAGACCTGAGCACCAAGGGAACCAGCAAACCACCAAATTTCTAGGAGATACTTTGGTGTCTGAAGAGTGCTCTGGATTCTCAGTCACAATAGTTTTGTGATTTGGGAATTCGGAGAAAACTTACCATAAGAAAGATACTGATTGCAGCAAGAAGAATTGTGATGTACCGAATTTGGACAATCAACAACGGCTCCAACGCTTCCTCCCAATCATGGAGGTAGGTACTAACTTCAGAAAAATGAACCATTTTATTGGTAAACAGTTAACTTGGAGAGAAATATTTTGGTTGTATGGATAATGTAGAGTTTGGGTTAAATGCAGGATGAGCAAGTCACGCCCAACAGTTGCAGAATCTTGCAACTGCAAAACCTCTCCTCAATCTGAAGAGTGTCGCCCCAAAACGGTTGAATATTTTGGGCATTAACATGATATGACAGGCTTTTTGGTAATATTTTGGTGCTAAAATAGTGCAAATAATAATAAACAGACATTCTCAAGTCCATTATTCATGGACAGCAAGTGTAGTTCTCAGTCATGTAACCGGTGTAATACACAACCTAATAAGAGAGCGGAGGGGAGGGCGCAGTAAAATCGAACAAAGAGGTAATAAAAGTTGAGGCTAACGTGGAGAGAGATGTTGTTAACAAGTTGTTGGCAATTAACTTTATTAAACAATAGCACATGTACACTGTAGTGGTAGTGCTTGCTGTTATTACCAAATGTTATTACATTTAGGAGCAACTAAACTACCTGCTGGTTACACCTTTCACACATGCTCTAACAGTCTATAGTTTCTACATACTACATTCTGTAATTTATACAAGATGGCTATCTTGATCTCTGTTGCACAGTAACAGATATCTACATATGTTAGCTTTGTGTGTAGGTTCTATAGTGGTTAGAATACAGCTTAGATTGATGGTAATTGTAGACCAAGTTCAAACTACCTTTTCTATTCGTATCCCACATCTTGGTACGTTCATTACTTTCCTGGCTGCCCATTTCGAACAGCTGTATTTCGACTGCGTCAATTTTGAGAACTCGTTTACTCTAAAATAACAATAATAATAATAATAATTGTTTTATAAATAAATTGTCTTTGACTGAACTTTCGCATAAACAGAAGTTTTAAATGCTGGAAATAAAATTGCTGAGAAGCCAGATTTGAAAGTGGTCTTATATACAAAAAAAGGTTATATATTAAATATCGGGCGCCACGGTAGCCGAGCGGTAAGAGGCAAGACCTGCGAAGGTAAGATGTATTGTGGTACTGGGTTCGATTCCCGGTCTTAGACCTTGGATTTTATTTAATGGTTAATAAAAGAAGTTTACAGTAAAGAATGTTTGCTAGTCGTCTCCGTCCACGACACCTAATTGGTAGTTGGACGTAAAGCCCCGCCTGAAAAAATAGACGATTACTTTACTTTACTTTATTTTACATATCTTTACATTTACATTCATATTATGGTTCTTCAGAAAGAAAGAACCGGGCCCGTCCAAGACATCTGATCGGTAGTTGGACGTTAAACACCGCCTGAAAAAAAGGCATTACTATAAAATGGTTCATTTAAAAATTTTATTTAATTCCAGAAATGTTGGTAAAATAAATGAGATTATTTGTTTTACCTTATCTTTCGGTATTTTCACCAGAAAAGAAGAACCCCAGGTTTGAAGTTTGACATGAAGAAGAAGACTCTTTGAGAGAAGCAATCTGATAGCAAATATAATCATCTTAAAGAATTAAAAGAGAGCAAATCACCAGCTCCCGCCTTGAACTACACAAAGAGGAAGAACATTAATTAATAAAACTGATCATTTCCGGCGAGATGTTCCTTCAGGAAGTAGGTCGACCCTCCAAATATCGTTCGTAATTATTTGTAATTCGCCGTTTTAATGTAAAGAGAAAAAGAAATAATATCCCCCCCCCACCTTCTCAGGAACTTTATAAATAAATATTTAAATTACAAAACATCCACTTTCAGGATTTGAACGGGGTGCCCCCCACCTGTTCCTGCTCTTCTTTATTTACTTTAAATAGAATTCTAATTTGCGAGATTTCAGCAGCGCTAGATGGAAATCAGAGCTTACTGTATCGATAAAATAATTAGACACAGGCACAGCCATGGCGGCTCGATCTTAAAGGCCCACCAGACTGTCTGTGATTGCCACTCACTCTCAGGATTACGAATTACGAACCACACACTGCGATGTGTTTCTCCAAAAAAAGTAATCACACTTAATAAAAAAGATTACAAGTTAAATACGATGCAATGTAAAATTATCAGGTCTGCTCTTAGAATGTTAACACCAAGTACAATCTTTGGGACATACGTCACGTTTTCTTATTATCCATAGAAAATAGAAACATGCAAACATTTTACTCCAGAATCCGCACTGGTGAAATCTAGATTTATTCACGGTTCAATTGCATCTACAAACCTTAATTGGTAGTATATGAATTAATGGAAGCGAAAGTTGAGTGTAGGGCTAACAGCCGAAAACTTTAAGGGAATATTAGATGCAGGTAGCAGTGACGATCATGACTATTCAATCAGTGCCGTCATGTCTGTGTTCAAGATCAAGACGGCCGGTAGATCAAGTATTCAAGTTTGGACAGGTCTGCGAACTGACCGCCCTCTGTGTTCCGCCCGGCCAAGAGTATCAGAGCATCCTCTCACCTATTCACTTTATCTCTTCGTCTAATGAAGACGACCCCTATACAAGAAGAAGACCTGCTCCTCCCTAAGGAGTACATTATGCATGATGCCCGGGTTTAATGCATATCTTAGGTGTTACTCAAGACTACTCTATCTGGACTGTTTGCTATCTCAGTTGCACGTAAACAGCGGTCTTGCCGCTCTCTTCGTCTAACCTCTTCTACCTCGTCTTGCTTCTAAACGTTGCATATTAATCTTCTTTGTACAAGCCGGAGCTGCTCTGCCCAGCCTGGCTGTGTGCCCATTAAACTCTGGTCAGGTGTTCTCCCACACACTGATGGCCTCTTTCGTCTCAGTTTCTTCACCGTCTACTCCTCTTCCACTCATTCTGGCCATCATTAATTTAAAACTTCCCATCTTTATCTTAAAAATGTCCAAACTTTTTCCGCGACTCATGTTGGCATCCATTTAATTTTCACTTATTTCGAACTTGAGACGAATATTCGAAATTGAGGTTCTACAGACATTCGAAATAAGGTCACCCGAATCAAACAAAATCTTTTATAGACACTCACATTTCTCAAGGTTCTAATTTTACGTTTTCTTGGCTATTGTAGTGACATCAAAAAGTTTGCAGAACCGTAAATATTAATAAAATTCGGACTCCAGTCCGATGTCTACCCTAATCTTCCTTCAAAACTGCCTAAAATGAACAGTCCGAGGGAAATTATTCAACTAAAGGTAACAATCTCGCGCACACTTTGGCAAAATAATCAGGCTACACTTCGTATTGCAACTTGAAAAAGTCGAATCGGAAAATGCTGCAAATGGACTGGCTCTTTATGTTGTACTTAAGGCAAACATAAACTGACATAGAAACATCGTAAACCTGCTTTAGGATTGAATATGTAGCTTGTTGCAAACACATTTACAGGAATATATCTACACAGTATGATTAATGACTTGATTATACAAGTGCTGATCAGGAGATTGTGGCTGAAATTTAGGAATAAATTACAATAAATGAGACAGGAACGTTTGGAAAGTGTTGCCAAAAAGTTCAAAATTTTCCGGTTTTATCAAAAAGAATTTCCTGTTTAAGTCTTAGCCCGTCCAGCTTGGATAGTTACCAGGGAGCCTTCAAATTGTATTTTCATGTCACTTGTTAATTAATCTGCATCCTGAGACATCGCTTACAGTAGTGAATCCAATTAATTTATTGTTTGGCTGTAAGTTATTAAAGAATAGATTGCGAACTGAAGTGCTTGGAGGCAAAAAAAGATAGCTACGCTGTCATTTAGTAAACAATTACGAAAGACGTCGGTTATGGAGGAGAAGGTGAAGGAAGAAATGGAAGAATTCCCTTTTTATTTAAGTGGCACGGAGAGGGATGAGGTTCACAATTAGACAATAAGTATAATAAGTGTCCAAGCTCCGAGACGGTCGGCTCTCCTTTTAATTGCACTTCGGAGGGACGCTTCCGCGGCTGATTTGCCCTTCAACTGTGTCTTCTCTTTGAAAGTGTTGTGCCGCGGGCAGGATCCTGGAGGACATCTCGCCCGTCTCAACAACAACCACCCCTCTTGTGTCGCCATTTCCTTATCGCCGTAGTATTGTCTTACAGTTTATTAGTTTTTATTTATTTCTTCGATTACATTGGTTAGAAAGAAGATGAACGCCAAGCGGATGGGGGCTGCTGAAGGTGCTACGATGAAGGAAACGGCGAGAAAGGTAGAGGAAGTGAGTGGTTATGTTAATTAAAGTATGGTTAACACTTGCGGGGGCGGTAGAGGTAAGACACAGTTTGGAGCAGAGTGGCACTAAGATGGCAATAGAAGACGAGTTGTCACACACAGAGACACTTACTCATTGAGACTTACGTCACCTGGGCTCTTCTGCGCCAAGTTTTCTCCTTATTTCTGAGCAGGAGCTCGCCTCCCCTGTTTCTCAGCCACTGGCAGGTAATAAAAAGTCTGTCTGTGGCACGTATGAGCCCCTACCCGTTCACTTGCAATATCTCCCCTTTATCCTCCGTCCGTTTAATCCACTTGAATACGCACAGCAGCAATTCTTCTTCTCCTTCCAACAGCTGACTTGATTCGATCAGATTTCCCTAAGTGAACAAACATGGCCCTTCTTACTACTTCCATGTGATGAGCTTGCAAGCTCCACGGTCCAGCTCATCAACTGCGTTCCTTAGGCTTTAGAGAGTTGTTTTTGTCATGTCCCTTAGTACTGCCCACATTCTGTTATTTTCAGCCTAATTTTTTGTCTTTACTAACTCTTCACAAAATGGCCTCCAACTGTACACAAGAGTAAAGTTCACGGACTCCAAATATTTATAACTGACTTGAAGGCTAATAAAAAAGCCCTTCTAGGAGTTTTTTTGATATTAGGGCGATAGTGATAGCCGCGCACGGAGTAATTCAACATTTATCAAATAAAACAAGGAATAGACAGAAGACCCTAATTGCGGACGCTCATCCTATGCACCTGTCAGTTCTGGAATAGACCAGGATTAACTGGTTAATATTGCAGGTCCTGTTGGTTTAGCTGCGGGCCTGGAAAGTTGAGAATAAAAAAAAAGCAAATAATGAAAATAGAGCATGCGCGCGCTGTGTGAGGAAAACAGTCCCAGTTGCGGGAACGAAAAGTTTGAAGAAAATGATAAATGGTTCCTAGTCCTTGACTTCCAAAATGGAGTCGTGTGACTGCGAATCTATTCATCCAAAAACATTAATCTCAATAGAATGAGCCACATGATTTTACTTCAACCATGTCAACTAGATGTGGTTCACTAGTCCTAGTTCACTGTACCTGGTAACCCGGGTCACATATTTACCGAGATGCAGAATAATAAGGGACCAGAAGCTGCAGTAACTCAATGCAGAGGTTCCGGTTTACAGAATTAAATTAATTTATCTGTCTCAGTGTACAACCTGTTTGGTGTCGGCCCAATGTTAGCAGCACTACAGGCCCCAGGGCACATACGACCCTCAGTCGGCGACCAGAGAGAGCCACAACACTCCCTTTATCTGTCTTGACAAGTGGCTCAGGGCTACGTCTGCCCTTAATTACCCCTTTACCCAGTGTCACTAACATATCGTCTCCAGCAATTCTTAACTCTCCAGGCCCTTTGTCATGAAGTATCTCTCTAAAACTAGTCATTTTTCCGAATACATTATTATATTAATAATATCTAACCTTAACATTCTAATCATGGTAGTCCATGAAGGATTTATCTAGGGCTTCCTAAGCCTGTCTGAAGGTTTTATGACGTCTCAAAGTGCTTTAATAATTTAAAGGTTGGTAAAGTAAAGGTTACTGCCAATATAACAGTAAGCGTGAATTTAGACCTCCAAAAACATATTACAGAATTTAATTTGAAATGTAACAACTCACAAGGCTACTGACATAATTACATCGTTGGTCTGTCACATTAATGGCTGAAGTCAGAAGCCTGAAAATGTAGCAATAAATAAATATTTAAAAAGTGCCTAATTTCATTGCCAGTAGTTCAGTTTGTAGAAGCGAGTAGGCTACACTAGCGCTCTGCAGCGGCACTGCTCCGCACTAGTGTAGCCTACAAACTCTGCTCCACTTTCAGCTTGTAATAGCCATTTCTTTTAATTACCTCCTTCTTCATTTATCATTTACACGCTCGCATTTATTTAATGTTTAATTCATTTTACTTTGTAAATCTGTTCACACATTACCTTTTAAAAACATATGTCTTCCGTTAGCACTAATTGTGGAAATTAAGTTGTAACTTATTAAAACTGTCCGGTAGGACAGTTGTACTTATACAACCCTTAGGTTGATCGTTAAAAAGTGCACGAAAAAGCGTAACGTTGAAAAATACCCAACTTTGACAATTTTTTTCTCTTTTTCTATAACAGATAAAATTCCCAAATTTTCTTTATAATATAGGGCAAATCTTCCTTTATGACTGTAATTTTTTGCAACAACACAGATATAATAGATTTCGAGAAAAAAGTTGCTGAAAATGAGCAAAAACGGCATTTTCAAAAATTGGTCTTGTTCTTGTTGTTGTTCTTCTTCTTCTTCTTGTTACCTCTTTTGTAAACAACGTAGCACCTAAACCGCGGGAACCGATTTTCATGGATGAGGTGTCATTCGATTCGGAATTTTATGTAGATGTGCCTTTTCGGGGTCTCGACGCTGTACATCGAATGGGAGAGGAGTTAGCCCCCTTGATGTAAGGCCCCCTCCAAAATCATTATTACTAATTACTCTGTAAATCTTGGCCCGATTTTGATAAAGTTTGGTAGGATGATAGAGTTAGGGCTCCCCCTACGTAACATTAAAGCGGCGATCAGCTCTTACACTTGTTAAGGGGAAGTATAGCAATCGTTTCAAATTATCGACATGTGAACCGATTTTCATGAATGAAATTTCATTCGAATCGAAATTTTGTACAGATTTGCACTTAAGTCTCGACGCTGTGCCACTTAAGAAAGGGAGTTTGCCCCACGTAAGTAAGGCCCACTCTAAAAGTATTATTACTTAGTCCGGTTTGATAAAGTTTAGCACGAAGAAGTGGTAAAAGCTTCCATACGTGACTCTAAAGTGTTACTATGCTCTTACACCTACTAAGAGGAAGTTTTGCAATCGTTTAAATTATCGACGCGTGAACTGATTTACGTCAATCGTCGAATTGTCATTCGATTCGATATTTTATGAGAATAAGATTTGTAGATCTCGAGTTTTCAACATTAGAAACGGAGTTTGCACCACTTATGTAAGGCCCGCCTTAATAATCAATAACCTCGACCAATATTGTTATTTTGTTATTTACTCACAAATACCTTCCAATCTTAATTGAAACGTTTACCGAAGAAAACTGTTGTTGCGGATTCTTTGGGGACCGCAACTCTAAGCATTCATTTAAAAGACCTCTCCAGTGGTAGTTACGGGTCTGACTTAACACCATATTAGGTTGTAATGAAACTATTGCTTATTCCAAATGTTAAGAAAATCTGTAAAGCAAAAAGGGAAATCTATCCAAAAGGTACAAAAATCTCTTTAACAAAAACTTACAGTTTAAAATGTTATGTATAAGAGTTGATTAAACGCCAAAAGGTTCACAAATCAGCAAGTACCCAACATTTCATTAATACTTCATTGATATCATTTAAGTAATTTTACTGCATTAACTTTTCATTGATATTTTTAGAATTTATTACGGACCCTTATGCTGGCCATTTTCATCTACAAAATATTTGTTCAAGTGACGCACCATTTCACTTAGATTGACTGTAATATCTATTAATCTGTAATAATCAAACTATTAATCACAGGTTGAAAAGTAAAACGTTAGTTTATTTCATTTATTTAGTTTTTAAATAAAAATCGTCGGTTTAAGTTAATTCTTCGATTAAAGTGATTGTTACTTTATGTATTCAAGGGTTAAAAATAATAGGTAATAATAGGGAATGGATTAGCTAAGAGGTTAGCATACTGGACTCCCACGCGGAGGTCCCGGGTTCGAATCCAGCAGCTGACCCTTAGATTTTCTCTTTCTAGGAGCTTCTTACAGCTCACTGTCCGGTGATGGACAGTGTTGTCTGTAACGAGAGAACACTGTCCGGAGGCCGGCAGTGCACTGGAAAAAGCTCCAGGTGCTAATAACCTCAGCTGTTGATGCGCAAAAAAAAAGGTAATAATTAATCTTGGTTAATATTGAACAATATAGTTTTCTTCAACTACATTCTTAATCTAGGTGTTCTTCCCACAATCTTATATGTATATATGGAATATAAAATAGATGAGATTTGCACATATTTAGGACAGTTAATTATTAAAGTGTTTTACTACAAGTACTCAATTAAAAGGACTGCATTAAATTACAACTGAGAAATGAATAATTTACTTGTTATTAACTATGTGTTATTTGTGCTCTCAAATACTTCTGTTAGACGAATTGAAGATTCAAATTTTGTTCTAACTTCGTGATTCAAATTGAAATAGTGATCAGAACTACCTTTTGTCTTTTTATTTTATTTTAATGTGCATATGTATGTGATTACACAGAATAAAGGGCATAATAGAGATAAATCAGAAAAATAATGTGGAATAGAGTTAAAATAAGCTTCTATTTAGTTATGATGAAGAAATATACATTTTATTATTATTTTCACAAAAAAATTATTATAAATGAAAATGGCCAGCATAAGGGTCTGTGACATCTAATAAATTCTAAAAAATATTAATGAAAAGTCAATGCAGTAAAATTTCTTAAATGATATCAATGAAGTATTAATGAAATGTTGGGTACTTGCTGATTTGTGTACCTTTTGGCGTTTAATCAACCCTTATACTTAACTTTTTAAACTGTAAGTTTTTGTTAAAGAGATTTATTAAAAGCACTAACCTGATATCGCATTGTTATTTTGCTAGATTAGTTATTATTACCTATTACTATTTGCTGAAGAATTACAGGTTATTTTCAAGGAGCTTCAATTTTGTTATGAATTCTTAGAAGACCAATTTTATAATTTACATTTATAAATAATCTCTCATGTGAACGTTACGACTTAGATTTTTTCAAACTTCAAGACAAAGTCGGCGCTTCAGTTTTACGTCCCTTTTCTACTCCATACCAACTTTAGATTTATTTACATTTATTTTCAATCTAAGAAAACATTCTTCAAGATCACTTAGAAGATCTTTTAAGGGGCACTTCAAGGAACAACCAGATCGGTGTCACGAGGCAAGATCGCTGAATCTTTAGTGTAGGAGGATAGGATTGGGCAGAATGAGTGGGAATATCAGCTATATTAAGGGTTTACAGGTCCGGGAACCTGGAGAACTCCGGCCTTCGTGGGCTGAATTGATGATTGAAAAGGGCGACAGGAATGTACAGCTTAATTCCATTACATACGGATGTTTGCCATTCAAATTGATGCGAAAAAGCAATGGAGAGTGTTATTTGAATACCAGTTTATTTCGATTGGCGGAATAATGGAGGGCCAGTCAGTAGGGCTCCGATTTCTTTCCAGGTAGAAAAGAGTAAATACAGTCCGTATTGTGGTAGCGAGGGGAGGGTAAATGGGCGGCAGTCTGGCTGAGTGGAAGTACAAATCACATGCTCATAACGTTAATGATAAGCTGGGTAATGGCGCAGGGCTCTATCTCTGCCAGCCAGGTAATTAATCCAAGTTTTATGTGGTTTAGATTTAGTTCGGGAGCGATACGGGACTCGCGCAGCAGGAGGCGGTTCTCAGTAGCTGCCGTCCCCGACTGGAGAGGCAGCTGTAAGCCCCTTGGATGGCGTGCTAACCAACAACTACACTTCCCGTTGTATTAACACTCTTTTACATCTACTATACCGCACAAATTACCTGACCCGGGGGCGGAGAGTGGTAAAAGAGGCGGTGTATTCTAGTTCACTTAAATACAACCGGTTTAGGTGAACCAGCGGTTTTTTGATGGTTGTTTGGTAAAGGCCCTGGAGAGGGTTAGCGGACCTTTACTTCCACCAAAACAAATCGCTTTAATTTCACGGGACAAATGTTTACAAATCTGTCCCGGCTAATTGAAACACTGCATTAGTTATAGCGGAGAGGGGGCTTTCTGATCCCTTTCCCTACTAAATCTCTTCATCGATCTAATGTAGAACTCAGTCAATAGGCTTAACTCTAGAGCATGTTCTACCTAGAATTTTCTTTAAAAAACGTAAAAAATTACTTTAAGCTGAAAGCTGTAAGACAAAAATAGAAGGAGTATTGGATTTCAGGAAAATCACAAAGGAGCCAGTTTTTTGGAAATATGAATTCAGTAGGGCACCACTTCCGGCTGAAGGATTTGATCGCTTAGTTACCGTCAGTTTATTCTCGGGAACCAATAGCAGTGTACAGTTTCTCCTTCCCGCGTTTTTCAGATATTAGTTCGAATGCAAAGACAATTTTTTTCAACAAATATTCCTTGGTAAAGACTTTATTCCGAAATTTGGCAAACATATTTCGCCTCACTAATAAGTAAAAGAAGAGATTATTGTGGATTCTGCAGTGTGTCCCAATAGAGATGGACTTGTTACGATGTAACTAATCCCGAATGAGACTAGTTAACTGATCAAGTGTAAATGGGATGTTCTGTTGAGCGTAAACATGGGAATCTTGTGGGATATGGTGAGGAGAAAACCACAGACATCGCTTCATTCACCAGCCGGCGGTGGTAGTACATGCTTAACGGTGACGAAGTCCAATTAGAGACTTGATTCGAATGAAGTGGGGACAGCAGGATACGCGGCGGACTTTAACTAATGAGGAGGAGTTGCTTAAATTTGGAGTCCGCTGTCAACTGTGACGACAACATGCTAACGCCTACCGTGTTACATCCACATCCGCTAATCATATGCAAACAGTACCTCAGAGAAACGAGCGCCAGTGGTATTATAACTTCCGCCAATTCACACTGTTTACTGCTGACCTGTTAAACTGCTGACGGATGTTCCACTGTAACTTAACCAACTCCACTGCCTTCTGTAATTGCTCATTTTAATCTCATCCTCTTTTCTAAATCTTCCTGTTCTTGTATTACTCCTCTAAACTCACTTCCCTGTTACACTTGAATGTACATTCCCAACACTTCCACTAACTTCTTCGGCAGTTATTACGATTAAATTAAGGTTAATATTCTTCAATCTTGGATTCACATAAACAGATGTCCATGAAAGAAGGTGATTGGTGCACTCAGTTTTTTAGAACCTGGAGTGCTGACCTGGAGAATGTTAGAAGGGAATGTCCATTTGTGTTCACAAAAATTACATGGATTTCCCTCACGCACCACCCAAGCGAAGAAGCTATCTAGCGGCAACATTCAAAATAGTGTTCGGAGCAAACTGCTGTTTCAGTGAAGAGAAAATCGCGAGGGTTCTTGCGTTTAAATCGTTCATCAAGATTATTTGATGGTGACGTGATGATAGATCGCGGGTAAGAGAGTTTAAACTTTGTATTTGAGATCTTGAATGGAGCATTAAGGATGATGCGGAGAGTTTTATAATGAAGGGATTGAATTCGTAGAAGATTAGTTCATTATATAACAACTAGAGTTCAGTGCGCTCACTAGTTCGATATTGAGAGGGAGGTTAGATCTTTGGTGGAATTCTTTGAGTGTAAAGAGCAACCCTCATCTTAGCCCCCTGATAGAGTACAGAGAGGTACCAATTGATCACGGGTGTAATGACTACTTGGCGTGGGCGTGTAATCACTTCTTCACATGATTGATGGCAAGTCAACTCTGTCACTAGTTCTAGTGTAACATACTACGGCGGATACATGATCGCCAACAGCCAGTGGGTGCGCGAGGTATTAATTACAGGTGTTGAAGAGTTTAGTTTGACCAGTTTGGTTTGGCTCTCGGTTTTGTGGTTTGGTCTAAGGAGAAGATGGGTGTCACATGTTTGTGAAGGTTGGCAACTTTGCAGCGCTGACACGTGTTTCCCACGTGTCCTCAGTCCAAACTACCTCTCCCTTTCTCATTGGTCTCGGTCACTTCTAGGTCACGTCGTTCGGCCAGCTGACAGCCACTTTTCCAACCCTTCATTACGTCCTCAACTCGCCCCAATTCTCTCCAAGTTAAATGCCCAAGGCGAACCCTACCCTTTAACTTTGTCACTTTAACTAAATTCCCGCTCTGTAAAGGATTGCACTTATGTCTGATGGCCTCCTCATTTCAAAACGTTGCCTCCGTTCCCCTCCAACTTGCTTCTTTCAATAGAAATCTGGTGTAAACACTCACACAACTTGGATTATTAATACGAGAGTTCGCCCTAACGACATATTTCCTTCTGAACTGCGATCCAGTAACAATGTGACACTCAACTGGCCAAATCTTTCTGAACTGCCACACTCCATCGTTCTTTACAGTTTCTGAACTTCCTTTTACTTGGACATCCATGACCGCACTTTGAATAGTTTCAGATGTTCAAATATCATCCGTAAAACACAGGTGGCATCAAAAATATTAAAGATAACAAATAATTAGTAGATTTAGATGGCCCAAAAAAATGTAGAGATTTAGAATTCAAACTTTGATGACGAAATAAAAGTCAATCTTAGACAAATCGGATGAAATTATTTGAAGGACATTGAAAGTTTATTCAACCCGACGTCCTCATTTCTTCCAATGTCATTTCAGCTAGAGAACCCGCCTTACTTACCTTATAGCTTTCCGGCCAGCTGTGCGATAACTTCTGTTCGCGGTGATCACTCTTAGATCCTACCAAGCATTAGAATGCTGAACCGCAGAGAGATCAACTTACAGACAGATATGCTACGTGTCTTAGCCACATTAGATCTAATACAAAGAGGTTCCACGCACTTGCAGATGTAGGACTTTGGAACATCTATTTCTCAGGCAGCCTTTGGCGTCACAAAATGCATCAGTTGCTGATCTGGTCGTCATCGATTCGTGCAACAAATATTTTGGCCAAAAATTGATTTTACTTTTTTGTACAAAATTCTATAATTTGTGAATGCTCATGGAATATTCTTTCAATACTTTATTACATTTTGCAATCGCGTTTCACTTTTATCATCAAATCAATTAGCGTTAAGTGTTACCAACGGTTTATCCTATGTATTACAATTAATTATATTAAAGTGCCGCATTGTGTTGCGGTGTGGGGCTTCCTTCGAATTTTTAAAAGCACTTTTTCAAAATCAACGGTGCAAACTCAAAATCTACACCTTCTACAGAGCAGTACTTAGGAGGAGCAGCAGAAAGTGAAGGTAACAAATTAATTCAAGCGGAAGAATGTTAGGGCTATTAACATTATGTAGAAGTGGGGAGATGAATATTGGCTGCGAGTGGGACCAGGAGATGACATTTACTTTATCAATGTTAATCCTGTAGTCTGGGCTCAGCTGGTCGATATATTTAGTTGGCGGAGACAATAGGAGTCCATGTGACAGTTCGCTAGTTGTGTGTAAGGGAGGGAGAGGAGGGGGCGGGCTGTGCTGCGGGCAGGAAGTATGCTGAACTTGCTTTGTAGTCCGGCCACTGGAGGAGCGGCTCCCACAACTTTGCACTCTGATCTGGCTGCGATAAGATAACAGCCCATCTTGAACAACACACGTCTTACTTCGCCTGTGTAACCTATCATTCACGCACCATAACTCCTTTGACAACATTACCTGGACTGCATTTGTTTTACTCCACGGTATGCCTTCAGACTCCTTACTAAAAATCGTTTCCTTTCTTATGAATTGTGACTGGATTGTTTATTTTCTTTATGATGAGAAGAATTCAATATGGCTCAGTCGTTCTGAGTTTAAAAAAATTCATGAATTAGAATTCAGAGAATAGAAATAAGAGAAAGTTTTGAAAAGATTTTTCGCTTTATTTCTGGAAGTTGGAATTTAAAATGGATTTTTGTATTTTATTAATTGTTGGTTGTTTCCGTTCAGAATGGGAAAAGTACATGTGTGATATTGTTTTCTTCCGCTTGTGACGCAATGTTCCGCCCTCGCAAGAACGATTCACTTTCCTCATTAGCTAGTAAATAACATTAACTTCATTTATGTTAGGGAAAGTGTTGCCCTGGAGATGGCTCAGGTATACCAGTATATTGGACTAACTGGAGCAATCTATTTGTAGGTGTGATAACACAGGAGTTATTAGTATCGGTGAATATTTGAAAAGGCGATGTAGATGGTGACTTGATAATGGTGGCTGGAGGTAAAAGGAAGGAAATTTGGGTGATGAGCGCGCTGCAGAGCTGGAGGCCCTGCTTATACATGACGTATTAATGCAAGCGTCAGGTGCTTACATCAGGATGGCAAGTGCTGAACACTTCTCAAGGTTGGGCGCATAATGAGTGGGTGGCTGGAGCTGGAGATGCGAGTGTGACACTCTCTGTATCCCAAACTCCCTCTTTACACCGCAGTGCACCATAAGTTCCGCGCCCAAAACCGAGCTATTAACACATGTGTGCTATTTAATAATGCATTAAACATTTCAGTCGGTGAGACATCCAGCTCAAAAACTTGGAGCCCCCTTCGCCGACTCTTTAAATTCCACCAAACATCTGTACTCTTGGATTTGTGTTCGCTCATTCCGCCTGCTTTGGCATCCTCAACTGTGTTCACAGTAAAAACATCTCTTCATCTCCGACAGTGTTTTGTAATAAACCCCTTCAAACTGTGTTCTGTGTTAGTGTGTGTGCGCAGTTTAGTTTGTTTCCCCGGGGGACTGTCAGCCGACTCAAGTACCTAGAACCTGCAAGGGTGTGATAATCGTCAAAAAGGAGCGCCATAGAGGAAGAAGGAAAAAGAGCCGGGGATGCGATACATGGAGCCACACTCGTGTTTACACTAATTACCGTTGTGGCAAATTAAAGTGGAACGCCACGTATTCCCCCTCTCAATCGCACAGACAAACCTGGCTGTCAGCAACCTTCCCACACAGTTTGAATATGTATTAATAACAACTCTTTCACCCCCTTCTTTTCAAGATCCTGTGACGACTTACTCTGCTCTAGCTCAGTCTAAAAGATTTATTCAAAATATGTAAAAGATGTAGACACAGAGACTTACTTATTTACTTTAGGTGCCACTTGAACTGATTCTGAAGACGAGTCGCATGCAACCATAACTTTGTTCTACGGCTTCACAGTCAAAAACGTTAAATCTTTCAAATTATTTCACTTGAGAAGTTTTAATACTTTGTGAATATCTCGCTGTTATATTCATTGTAAGTTTATTGAATTGTAATATTTACATTCATAATTGATATCGCTTTCATTGGAAAACACTCAGCTGTGAAAGCAATCACACGTGCCCCCACTCACAATAACACTCTCAGACAGACCTGATAATACCTAAAGAAGTTTGAAGTCCTGTTGAGGTGAATAAATAGAGGAGCACGGAGTTCTTCACGGCCGCCAAAGAGGCCGATTCTGCTGAATGACAGAGGATCAAGTTCCGCTCTTTAAATATCTCGTCTCCAGGGATCTACCTTATCAGTTGTTTTCCAGTGTGATCTCCTCTGATGTCACGTGCGAAAGATCTCATATCGCATGCAAGCTATTGCATCACTGTAAAACGGGACATATGTGGTCGTTGCTTGGTGATTCTGAGGCTCTCAGTTGACAATTTCACTGGGTGTAGACGTTCTCATTCTTTCTGTGGAAGTAACCACAGCGGATTGTCCTTGGAAATATCTTTGAGTCTATCGGCCGTATAGAAAAGGAAAACAAGATTAAGTGGGCATGGGCTACTGGGCCGCTGGAAGATGTGTCTTCGTGATCCAGTGCAATTAACTGGACGTCGTTACCTTTCTGCCATGAGGTTACAAAGTAGGGGTGTTCCCCCCTCTTCAAACACAGATGTGAACAAGATCTCACAATAAAAGAAACCATTAATAATCAAGGAAGAAAAACTATCGTATTCTGATTGGTTCCACTGAAATCAGCAAACAAAAACTCCCCCTACCGGAAGTGACTCATTAAAGGGATTTTCCACTTTTTAAATATTTCCTGGAAAATGGCTCCAACAATTTGTTCCAAACAATTGCATAATCTTTCTCAACAGGTAATGATTTACATAATTTATAGTATTTAATACAGTTTTCAATATAATTATATAATGTTCAAAACTAGTTTATTTTGGACATTTTTACGATATCAATTTTTATTGCATTATTCGATAAATTATCAAATACCTATGGGGGAAAAATTAGTAAAAAAAAATTAAATAGTATTTTTCCTAGAAATAATCACCAAAAACGATTCGCTAATCCCATTGGCGAACGTGATGTGTGATGTGGGCGGGCTGAAGCTGATGACGTATGACAACGTAAGCCACTCCCTCACCAATAAAAGCACAGTTATCCAGTACATAAAATGGTGCTCTTTCACTTTCATTCAATCATCTAGATTTTACTTTTTTTTACTTCAGGAAAATATTACCTTAACTTTTTTGATTCTGCATTACATTAGAAGTATGAAACTGGAAATATAATGTTCAAAAATAGTTTATTTTGAACATTTCTGAGATATCAATTTTTATTGCATTATTCGATAGATTATCAAATACCTATGGGGGAAAAATTAGGAAAAAAAAATTAAATAGTATTTTTCCTAGAAATAATCACCAAAAACGATTCGCTAATCCCATTGGCGAACGTGATGTGTGATGTGGGCGGGCTGAAGCTGATGACGTATGACAACGTAAGCCACTCCCTCACCAATAATAGGACAGTTATCCAGTACATAAAATGGTGCTCTTTCACTTTCATTCAATGATCTAGATTTTACTTTCTTTTAATTCAGGAAAATATTCTCTTAATTTTTTTGATTCTGCATTACATTAGAAGTATGAAACTGGAAATATAATGTTCAAAACTACTTTATTTTGAACATTTCTGAGATATCAATTTTTATTGCATTATTCGATAGATTATCAAATACCTATGGGGGAAAAATTAGGAAAAAAAAATTAAATAGTATTTTTCCTAGAAATAATCACCAAAAACGATTCGCTAATCCCATTGGCGAACGTGATGTGTGATGTGGGCGGGCTGAAGCTGATGACGTATGACAACGTAAGCCACTCCCTCACCAATAAAAGCACAGTTATCCAGTACATAAAATGGTGCTCTTTCACTTTCATTCAATGATCTAGATTTTACTTTCTTTTAATTCAGGAAAATATTCTCTTAATTTTTTTGATTCTGCATTACATTAGAAGTATGAAACTGGAAATATAATGTTCAAAACTACTTTATTTTGAACATTTCTAAGATATCAATTTTTATTGCATTATTCGATAAATTATCAAATACCTATGGGGGAAAAATTAGTAAAAAAAAATTAAATAGTATTTTTCCTAGAAATAATCACCAAAAACAATTCGCTAATCCCATTGGCGAACGTGATGTGTGATGTGGGCGGGCTGAAGCTGATGACGTATGACAACGTAAGCCACTCCCTCACCAATAAAAGCACAGTTATCCAGTACATAAAATGGTGCTCTTTCACTTTCATTCAATGATCTAGATTTTACTTTCTTTTAATTCAGGAAAATATTCTCTTAATTTTTTTGATTCTGCATTACATTAGAAGTATGAAACTGGAAATATAATGTTCAAAACTACTTTATTTTGAACATTTCTAAGATATCAATTTTTATTGCATTATTCGATAAATTATCAAATACCTATGGGGGAAAAATTAGGAAAAAAAAATTAAATAGTATTTTTCCTAGAAATAATCACCAAAAACGATTCGCTAATCCCATTGGCGAACGTGATGTGTGATGTGGGCGGGCTGAAGCTGATGACGTATGACAACGTAAGCCACTCCCTCACCAATAAAAGCACAGTTATCCAGTACATAAAATGGTGCTCTTTCACTTTCATTCAATGATCTAGATTTTACTTTCTTTTAATTCAGGAAAATATTCTCTTAATTTTTTTGATTCTGCATTACATTAGAAGTATGAAACTGGAAATATAATATTCAAAACTTGTTTATTTTGGACATTTTTACGATATCAATTTTTATTGCATTATTCGATAAATTATCAAATACCTATGGGGGAAAAATTAGTAAAAAAAAATTAAATAGTATTTTTCCTAGAAATAATCACCAAAAACGATTCGCTAATCCCATTGGCGAACGTGATGTGTGATGTGGGCGGGCTGAAGCTGATGACGTATGACAACGTAAGCCACTCCCTCACCAATAAAAGCACAGTTATCCAGTACATAAAATGGTGCTCTTTCACTTTCATTCAATGATCTAGATTTTACTTTCTTTTAATTCAGGAAAATATTACCTTAATTTTTTTGATTCTGCATTTCATTAGAAGTATGAAACTGGAAATATAATGTTCAAAACTTGTTTATTTTGGACATTTTTACGATATCAATTTTTATTGCATTATTCGATAAATTATCAAATACCTATGGGGGAAAAATTAGTAAAAAAAATTGAATAGTATTTTTCCTAGAAATAATCACCAAAAACGATTCGCTAATCCCATTGGCGAACGTGATGTGTGATGTGGGCGGGCTGAAGCTGATGACGTATGACAACGTAAGCCACTCCCTCACCAATAAAAGCACAGTTATCCAGTACATAAAATGGTGCTCTTTCACTTTTATTCAATGATCTAGATTTTACTTTCTTTTAATTCAGGAAAATATTCTCTTAATTTTTTTGATTCTGCATTACATTAGAAGTATGAAACTGGAAATATAATATTCAAAACTTGTTTATTTTGGACATTTTTACGATATCAATTTTTATTGCATTATTCGATAAATTATCAAATACCTATGGGGGAAAAATTAGTAAAAAAAAATTAAATAGTATTTTTCCTAGAAATAATCACCAAAAACGATTCGCTAATCCCATTGGCGAACGTGATGTGTGATGTGGGCGGGCTGAAGCTGATGACGTATGACAACGTAAGCCACTCCCTCACCAATAATAGGACAGTTATCCAGTACATAAAATGGTGCTCTTTCACTTTCATTCAATGATCTAGATTTTACTTTCTTTTAATTCAGGAAAATATTCTCATAATTTTTTTGATTCTGCATTACATTAGAAGTATGAAACTGGAAATATAATGTTCAAAACTTGTTTATTTTGGACATTTTTACGATATCAATTTTTATTGCATTATTCGATAAATTATCAAATACCTATGGGGGAAAAATTAGTAAAAAAAATTGAATAGTATTTTTCCTAGAAATAATCACCAAAAACGATTCGCTAATCCCATTGGCGAACGTGATGTGTGATGTGGGCGGGCTGAAGCTGATGACGTATGACAACGTAAGCCACTCCCTCACCAATAAAAGCACAGTTATCCAGTACATAAAATGGTGCTCTTTCACTTTCATTCAATGATCTAGATTTTACTTTCTTTTAATTCAGGAAAATATTACCTTAATTTTTTTGATTCTGCATTTCATTAGAAGTATGAAACTCGAAATATAATGTTCAAAACTTGTTTATTTTGGACATTTTTACGATATCAATTTTTATTGCATTATTCGATAAATTATCAAATACCTATGGGGGAAAAATTAGTAAAAAAAATTAAATAGTATTTTTCCTAGAAATAATCACCAAAAACAATTCGCTAATCCCATTGGCGAACGTGATGTGTGATGTGGGCGGGCTGAAGCTGATGACGTATGACAACGTAAGCCACTCCCTCACCAATAAAAGCACAGTTATCCAGTACATAAAATGGTGCTCTTTCACTTTCATTCAATGATCTAGATTTTACTTTCTTTTAATTCAGGAAAATATTACCTTAATTTTTTTGATTCTGCATTACATTAGAAGTATGAAACTGGAAATATAATATTCAAAACTTGTTTATTTTGGACATTTTTACGATATCAATTTTTATTGCATTATTCGATAAATTATCAAATACCTATGGGGGAAAAATTAGTAAAAAAAAATTAAATAGTATGTTTCCTAGAAATAATCACCAAAAACGATTCGCTAATCCCATTGGCGAACGTGATGTGTGATGTGGGCGGGCTGAAGCTGATGACGTATGACAACGTAAGCCACTCCCTCACCAATAAAAGCACAGTTATCCAGTACATAAAATGGTGCTCTTTCACTTTCATTCAATGATCTAGATTTTACTTTCTTTTAATTCAGGAAAATATTCTCTTAATTTTTTTGATTCTGCATTACATTAGAAGTATGAAACTGGAAATATAATGTTCAAAACTAGTTTATTTTGGACATTTTTACGATATCAATTTTTATTGCATTATTCGATAAATTATCAAATACCTATGGGGGAGAAATTAGTAAAAAAAATTTAAATAGTATTTTTCCTAGAAATAATCACCAAAAACGGTTCGCTAATCCCATTGGCGAACGGGATGTGTGATGTAGGCGAGCTGTAGCTGATGACGTACGACAACGTAAGTAAATAAAAATAATCACCAAAAACGATTCGCTACATCTTGGGAAGTAGTAGTGCGTTTTTTGTTATTTGTTTTAATTTTTAAATATTGAGTATGAGCTCGGACGAAGAACAACTCCTTCTGGTGTTAGTTTTGCAATGAAAATGAAGAAAAGACAAAGTTGGGTGCATAAGAAAGGGAACAATTAGGGGAATAACACCGCTTATGTATCGAACTGGAGTGATAAGAAGATAGGTTGTTAAGATCTCCATCTGAATTGTCAAACAAAAATCTTTAGTTGCGTACATTTTTTTTATAAAAATTTCAATTTCTTCACTTATTTTTGATCAAAGGTGGCAAAGGGGTCTCGATGAAATCTTTAATTTTGTACTACAGCGGTAGACCGCGTTCGGTAATACAATTAGACCGCCTGGCCACCGGAGATCGTTGCCCGCCGCGATAGACCGCTTTCTGTGTGCCCAAGGCCTACGTTTTCTCTACAATTCGTTAGTGAATTCATTAAAATCGGATGAATATAAAGGAGATATAAAGGTTTCAAATTTGAATTTTATGTACACGCACGATTTCAATACTTCTCTTTAGTTTGTGTAATAGCATTATGGCTCTTTAGAGTCACGTTGGGAAGCTTTAAACCAATTCTTCGTGCTTAATTTTATCTAAATCGAACGAAGCGTTATAGAAATATTAGTAGTAATAGTTTTAGAGAGGGCCCTACCTCCGTGGGGCAAACTCCCCTCTTTAAGAGGCACAACGTCGGGACTTCTGTACAAAAATCCAAAATCCAAAATCTGTACAAAAATTTCTATTTGTATGACATTCGTTAAAATCGGTTCATTCGTCGTTAATTTGAAATGATTGTAATACTTCCCCTTAATAGGTGAAATGGCAGAATGTCGCTTTAATATTATATAGGGAAACCTTTACTCTTTCAACCTGCCAAATTTTATCAATATCGGGCGAAGATTTACACAGATAATAGCAATAATAGTTTTTGAGGGTGCCGTACATATGTTACATGGTTTTTTACTCCTCTTCGATTCGATGTACATCGTCGTGACTCCCAAAATGGTCATCTACATAAAATTACGAATCGAATGACACTTCATTCATGAAAATCAGTTCGCGCGTTTAGGCGCTACGTTGTTTACAAAAAAAGGTAACAAGAAGAAGATTTTCTAAAAATACCGTTTTTGCTCATTTTTTAAAACTTTTTTTCTCAAAATCAACTCGATCTGGGTTGTTGCAAAAAAAATTACAGATATAAAGGAGGATTTTCTTCTATATTTTAAAGAAAATTTGGGAATTTTATCTTTTATAGTAAAAGAGAAAAAAATTATCAAAGTTAGTTTTTCAACGTTACGCTTTTTCGTGCACTTTTTGATGATCAATCCTTATACTACTGTCCTACCGGACAGTTTTAATATCTGTTATGTTTGCTTTTATTTACTTCCAGTAAATATTATTAAGAATATTAAAGATCTCATCGTTTATTTTAGCAACTTATTTAACTCTTACCATTGTTGAGTCTACAGCTGATACAAAGTAGACAATGGCACACAAATAAATCATAAATAATGTGTGAGTTATTTTAGGTTATCGTATTAGAAGGCTAATGGTGGTTATACTTAAAATGATGAAGGTTAGCTTGCTATGGAGAATGAAGCCGGCACTTAGATTCTAACAATGATTGCTAACAATTAATGAATTACCATACCAACAATTCGACATAGATCTCACTGAGGAATGCGCGTATTGTCTTTTAAATAGGTAATCTTGGCCGGCCGAGCTGTAAAAGATGAGTCGGCCCAGTGAACATAACGGACTAAGAAAACAGTTTGCCACTTTTCTTATGGTCGTAAGCATTCTTGCTGTTGTGAAGAGTCATCAATCAGCTGAGAACAGGAAATGGGGCGTATCGTCAGCGCACTCAAATTGCCACTATTACCAGCTATAAATTATTACCCAAGCTACCTTCTTCCGAAATACCGTTAAATTAGAGTTCACTAAGTAATATTAAAATCTCTGGGAACGTTAAGTGGAAAGTTGAAAAGAAGATTTCCTAATTTTGGCGGAAGCTAGATGATTTGTTCCCCCAAAGAAATGTTTCACAAACATTGAAAAGCAATGAGTGGAAGATATTCCGAGAGAAACCCAGATCAATTTGTTCTTGCCATCATCCCTCGCTTTGGAGACCAAATACTTTATGGTTTTCCACGTTTGGAGCTTTTCCTACAAAAGAAAATCTGCTACAGTCTACAGTTATGCCCATTTTTGCAGGTGGGCTCGGGCGAATCGATGTCCAATTATTAAATAACGTCATGGACGGAGAAAATTCTCCATATTAACAATTAAATAAAATTCAAGGCCACTAAAGCGAGAATCGAACCCACTAACCCACAATACATCTTAATTTGGCGGGCCTTGTAGCTCTGGTATTTTCAGACCTAGTTCTAGATTCACTTTTGTTTATTTAGAATTATATTTATATTTTCTTTCTTCATTTGCCCCGTTTGTAACTTCTTAGATGACTTTTTGTAAAGAAAAAAACATCGCATAAACTTATTGTGTATATTCTGATTAAAATAGTCAAATAAATAACTTTCATTTGTAAAAGGTTCGATACAGAAGTAAACCTTCGCCATTGAAAGCAATTAAACTTTAGTCCAATTATAAAGAAAATTTGACTGCGTAAGTTGCGGTTAGAAAGGGATGTGAATGTTTCGCAGATCGATCTTTTCCATTTATAACTAACGTGCATCAAACCTATAAACTGGGATCGCAGGGTTGTTTGCGTGTGACCCGAGTCAAGTGTTTTTAGAATCGTAATTTGATCGTAAAGAACAAATATTCCTTTCTAATGAGAATATAATTTGTTTTGTAGTTTTGTAGTGTTAGTGGTACAGTGTGTGGTTGGCAGGCCTGTTCCACCTGAACAAGCATGATCAGCTGACGTGCATGGGTGATCGCCTTCATGTCATACTTGGCTGAAATGCTCACTCGTGTATGTGTACGAAGGAGGCCGTACAGCTGTGAAAGGTTGTTTCTTACCTAGAACCGATGTCCTTAACTTTTATTCTGTTTTTCACGTTTAATTGCTATTTTGAGTACTTCCTGTTTGTAATTGTCAATAATATTGTTGTTGGTGATACTTTGTTTACTACTCATTAATCATTGAATTAGCGCTGAGTGGATTTTCAAATGGCATAAGATGTCACTGTGAGTGCGAATTCTTATAAATGATACTTTGCCCACATTCAGCTGAAGTTTCCTTGACAGTAGCTCTGCAGTGCACTTGGAATGTGTTGGTGATTGCCTCTTTCAGTGAACTGCGGAGAAAGCAACGACAACTTTGGTGGTGCCACATCCTCCGGACAATCATGAAATGTAGATTGATCATTATTTCAAGAAAGAACTCCTTTAAACTAAGCTATCCGTGGACAAAGAGCCTTACTTGCTCCTGGAGTGTCATCTCGGTGAGAATGCATTATTTAGATGTCAGTAAATATGAGTGGGAGTTTAAAAACTTCATGAGTTCAAACTGGAGAAGATTGTTAGAGGAAAGTGGTGCTTATGCGATGCAATGTTTTCCTGGCCTTGAGAACGAACGAGGCCACACACCATCCGCAGCCTGAAATGGAAGTCAGCCCATAGACTTTCTGGGATATTGACGCACAACCTTCAACAAGAATCAACTACAGTAACTCGTACTGTATTATTTATTTTTCCAAACCTAACCACACAATCTGAAGAGAAATTAAATTCAAGTCACCCGTTTTACCCGGACTCTGTTCTTTCTTTTTGATAATTTTCCAAACTTTAACAATTATAGATTACATTCATTTAATAAAACAATTATTTTTTGTTCTTTTAGGATCATATTGACTGGCAGTCTACTCTTTTGCACACCACCATTGGCTCCCAAGCTGGCAGTTGACTCTGTAGAGGAATAGAGAAGCATGCTGAGACACTGGCGCCACTCTGAGTGAAAGAATGTCATTGAGTGAACGATTAAGGGGGGAAAGATGCTTGGTAGCCCGAAGAAGAAGGTGCACACCAACTCGCTAAGCACACAGCCAAATTGAGACAGTAGAGGGGCTGAGGCTCACTAATTATTGAGCATCTTAATTAGAAAGTGTTACGTCAGAAAGAGTACGGCGAGGAGGCTTGCCGCTCCCCCCCCCCCCAGTTATCGAGATCGTCTGAAAGAATATCTTGGGGGGATGGGGCAGTTTTGGCGGGTAAAAATCACAACCGCGCAAGTCTGCCGTGCTTGAGGCTGGCGGGAAGCCCTCATCATACCAAGGGCTTCTACTTCTAGATTTTAATTTCTACATCCCCTCCACTTACGAAAGCTGCACCGCTTTGTGCCCTTTCTCTTACAATTGTAAGTTCAACTTTCTCTGATGCAACATCAAGTGCTGCTGTCGTGACAAGTAGTTTTTGGAGGAAGAATAAGGAGACATTGTCCTCGTCTTTATAAAGCTATTACAATTTGTCTTCATGTTTTTAAATAAATGCTGGGTTAAAGGTGGTTTGACTAGCTAAAAGCAACCACTTTTACCACATTAAAGCTCAAGTTCAGAGAGGCTGACAAGCTTTTCACTCTTCCTAATGATGGGAAAATGAAATTAAAGTAAATAGCCTGCATTTCCAACACAGAAATAACATGACGTTAATACGTTTAACTCGGATGGAAGGAAAGCGGTTCTCCAATCGCGGGGATCGAGTCCTTTTTCTGAAGAAAGTCTGCCCAAACTGAAGAAGAGCAATAGTGACTGGTGGCGCAGCATCGCGGCCGGCCAATCCACTAGAACGCTCCATCTTAACTACCTGCCAAACACTCTTAAATTCTTTCACTTCTTTAGCGGCTCCTTTTTTTATTTCCTTTCCATTAATCAATGGAGCAGAGTGCTTCCGCAACAGCCATTTTTAGATAATGTCTTTTAATATTATTTTTTAAATAACTTCATTAGCGTCCATCATGTTTCTTTTTCAATATTTCCCCGATTTGTCATATCTTCAAGCTCGCCATGTTTCTCCCAGTAATCAAAGAAGACTGCATCAATAAAGATGAAATATAAATTTAGAAAATTTAAAAAAATATAATTTTGAGAACAAATTTTACTTTCCCAGAATAATTACTCATAAATTTCCTTCATTCTTGGAGTTTGAACAGTACGACAGTATGGCCAACATAGTTCACCAAGATTAAAAACGGAACTGTTGTTCGCTTGTACGAAAAAAAATTTCTGAAACCTGCACTCTCACTTTACTTTCTTTTATGCTTGTTATAACAATAACAATTGGTGGTTCTTGGTAAGAGAAGTCTTCTCCGAGGAACGATGATATTGCAGACGTTCCGGGGTGTGTACTGGATTTCCTCCACCTCCCCGAAGAAGTAGGATTAACTTTCCAGGGCTTCTCCTGCAGTAGGCGTTCTCCCAAAGTATTCACTTTGATTACTCCACATTGGCGAGTTTCCCTGGGAAAGCCGCTCAGTTACTACAGGAAGTAAGACTGAACACTCTTCAACTTTCCTATTCCAAAAAAAATTAAAGCACCACACTATTGGATTTATAATTTTACGATTATTAAAATTTAATATTTTGTATAGTTGATGACATTTAGTTTATGTGAGTAACAATATTGCAAGGTGAAAAAAGCTTCGGCCCCGAGAAGTGCGAGCCGCTTATGCAAACAGCGGTCTAATTAATTTAGCAGTAAAGCGACGGAAAGGGCTCGAGTCTACCTCCAAAAGGGGGATGGGGTACAGCTTAATTTCAGATTCATGCACATCACCACCACGTTATGCCCATCGCCGACAAAATTAACTAATTCATGAGCGACACTAAAAATGAAGAAGGAAAATATTATGGCCTGGTCGTAAAGTAAAAAAAATAAATATGGGTGCCACCTCCTCGGTGGAGCAGAACGGCTATCTTGTTGGCTTTATTGTTTCTTCCCTCCATTTCGGTGGTGGAACATCCCTACACTCTCAAGGGTCGGCTCTTCCACTAGCGCAACTTTGCCATTCCAGTCCTATCCCTTAGATTTTGGGATAAATATGGGTTGTGAGGAGTGTTTTGGTCCTGAAACAGAGTCTGCTGCGACTTAAAAATATCTAATTTGATTCCTGTAACTCTATAGCGACCAAGATAAATTTTTGGTATTGAGGAGCGATGGGAAATAATGTTTTTAAGATTCCCGAAGACTCTGGTGTGGGCTAAAGAGGTAGAGAATTCAGTTACCATTTCCGGCAAAGATTATAGTTCTCACACCCCTAAGCATTTCTTGATGGGATGTATTAAACCGTGGTGAAGGCAGAGTTTGGAGGGAACCTGATAGTTCTTCGAGAAATATAACTCTTTGTTTCTCTAAGGTACTTCTGATCTTGAGGAGCGATCTTAAGGTCTCATACTCTCCTCAAAATTCCTTTTATTTTAGTGAAACTATATTTTAGTTATTGTTTAGTAACAACCCCAGTACTGTAGAAAAACTTTTGGAATTATAGTTCAAGATGTGGTAAAATGTAGAAATATTTGCTATTAGGATGAAGTGCATTAGGAACAAGATTGAGTAATTCACTGATAACATAGATATGGATTTGTGACGCTGGTCAGTTTGCTGATTGGAGCGATCTACATTTATTTGTTTACAGTGTGGCTGTAGTTGTGACTGGTTTATAGTGTTCTTCTGGTTGCACAACAATCTGAGTCACGACATTTCGCCTAACTGCACATCACAGCTCAATATGTCTAACTACGTTTGTGAAATATCCACGCGTAGTCCATCTTGCTTGTAAAATAATTTGTCCTTCTTTATATCTCCATGTAATGGAGTGTGTTTGTGCAGAGGGAGAGTGGGGGGAGGGGATTTCGAAAGCAGATATTGTTCAGTTTGTTGGGCAGTACAAGACACGAATGTGTGCACATTGTTTGGACATAATTATGTGACACACGATGTTGGCCGAGTGTGAGATGCGGCCAGTCGCTCACAATCGCAGACAGACAGACAAATTTGTGCCAGTTGTATGGTCGTATCCGGGAACAGCATCCAACACATTTTTGTCTCTTCCACCATCCACTTCTTCAGTTTATTGAAACGGATATTTCATTTCGGTAGTTTGTAACCTTCGTAGCTCCGTTTTGTTATTCTTCGTAAAAGGAAGTATTCAAATCTTGCAAATTCAAGTTTTCACAGGGAAATATCCATTTTAAGTTACTCTGTGTACAGAAAATTGATTTTCCCAAATTATTTTCTTTTCCTTTGTGTTTGAGGTATGGGGTTGGTGAGCGTATCCCAATAACGGAAAGACCACACTTGATATAGCCACTCGGTGCCACAAAGTGACCGGAAGTAACCTTCCGGAGAAAATCAGCCGACCGGAATGTTTACATTACTGAATCAATGTTTCACTTGGTGAAGAATTTTCTCAGTGATCATTTCTTTCTCAACCAGTTCTGAGGGAGAGGTTGGTGTACGCTTCCCTCGGAAGTGTCACCCTAAAAGCACTGTACCATCTCTCATTTCCTGAGTAAAGTTTACAGACAATATCTAAATTACAAGAGAATTGATAGAGCGGAAGTGCCAAAAATGTGGCCACGATTTTTACGACCAAAGTGATCGAGAAAAACTTAAATCCGTTAACGTGCGATAAGATAAATTCGTTTCTATTTTTAGTCAAATGAGCACCTTTCGCTTTGATTTATAGGTTTCTCTCTGGAAAGTGATTTCTAGGAGGAAATGGGTCCTAGGAAATACGACGTTGAATTTAAGTGTTTTGGGGCCGTGGATCGACCGTTTTACTTTCAGGATAATCTCTTCTAAAAACACCTGCGAGGAAACCCAACCTAATTCCTGCCTCCAAATATTTATTCTCGGCTTACTCAACATTGAATAAAGTTCACTAGATAAAGTTATATGCAACAAAGTTTGATGAGGTAAATCTTAATCTTCTATTAATTAAAGAGGTAATTTGGAGCAGAGGTTACGAGTGCCCACTCTAATTGGCCGAATAGTTTAGCTGCCATTATCATCTAAACTAAAAGATCGATTATGTTCTTATTTTACCCGAAAATAATTTGCTGGCCATTCTTCTCCCCAACAATCGTATACGAATGTAACTTTAGGTCCATAAAGGTTGGCATATTTTTAGGAAAGGCAATTATTATGAAAGTACTCTAATAATTATATGGTCACAATAATTCTTTACAAGTTGAGGGTGGCCTTCTCTTAAAGTGTCCGAAAAAGTCGTGTGAGTGTTCCCTCCAGAGCCATGGATTGGGCTTTGCTCCACACTGGAACGAACATTGTTTAATCCTGGAATCCTGTTTAGACAATCTCCTGGCGACGGGGACATCCATGCTTCACAAGTGACAAGATACGTTATACTTATTCTCCAGAGACATCTTTATTAAAAGACACAAGAGGAGAAGATTCCCTGGACGCGATTTTGAGTGAACATCACACATACAGGAGAGTAGGAGGGCGGATCTAATGAGGCCGGCTTCGGTAATGACAAACCGCGGCGCGCAACGTATCGGGAATTGGAAATAGTCTATGATGCGTGGTCATAAGTGTACATGAAGAGTGGTGTAATAGTTTATTGGAATGTGTGTATGTTGGGGGAGTGCGGGGAGGTGCGGGAAAGAGAGAACACCTGACCGAGGTGACCCTGGTGCCGCCACTGATGTGCATCCACGTGACCACCGTTCAGTCACGTGCCCGGTAATTTCGGAAGCAAGAAGAGGGCCGTCATCTACTGCTGATGGTGTATCATCACAGGCGCGCTGAGCCGGGTATCCGCACCGTTTACACTCTATGTCCATCTTCAGATCCCTCCTCATCAACTAGTCAATCATTTACTAGAATCTTATTTTATTCCACCATTTACTAGAATATCCATTTCCTGGGATTGAAGATTAACGGTAAAACGTAAAGAAAAATAACTAAAAGAATTTATAGTTTTTAGGTGGAGATCCATTTTATTGCAACAGCTGACTGAATTTCACATCTCTTGAGTGAAATTGGCATAGATCAGGCCCCAGTGCTCTCTCTCACAGCATCACCGCATGGATCTGGCAATAAAAGGATGTAAATAGTTGCTCACAATAGTGTTCCTGCACAAAAATAAATAAATAAAAAACAGTTATTTAAAATATAGACCTGACCTGTAATCAAATAACCAACGTAAACAAAGCGAGACTGTCAGACGGAAATGTCTCCTCCACTTCCTCTTCACGTAATTAAATTTTCTTCAAAACTTGAAATTTGTGAGAAAATTTCCGCAAAAACCAAAAAATTTATTCAGTGAGTGGCATTTCCGCTCAAGGATCAGCTCAAGTTTAGAATTTGACTTAGATGTTCACAAGCATGTTCACTTATTATCGTTAAGTTGTGCTCTATGGCAGGTCGACACCAATCAGGTTGGCACCACTGGTCATTCAGCTAAATTCAATTTTAGAAGGAAATTAGCCAATTGAATTGTATTTGTTGATAATAAGTGGAGAGAGAGCTTTTACTAGAATTTATCCCTGTGGTCTATTTGCAGTAGAGTGTTCTAGGCTAGAGCTTGTCCTTCAGCAGGGGCCGACTATATGGAGGAGACGATACGTTAAGAGTTGTTAGAAAAGAAGTCAGATGTAGAAGTCGGTGTGCTCCAGGGAGGGGGTAGCCTCGGTAATTTTGCATGTGCCTTCTAGATCGAGTTATCGTGACCGCCACATCACAAGATTTATGACGACATTATATTTTCATTTGTTTTCTCCCCCCTCCACCGACCTTCCTTTTAAAATAGTTTCCATATCTAATCGTTACAAAGTTTTAGATTTAGTTCTTTTAATTTTTTTTCCTCTTTGTTTTAGCACGCAAACTCCAAGCAAGGCTTGGCTCACAATAAATTTGTCACGGTTATTAGTATTATCTGGCATCCATCTAAACGCTAATAGCTCATCCACCCTGGGGCCTCTGTGAGCCGCTGGCTGGCATTGTCTACATGAAGCCGTTCAGAGGACGGCCCTGCGTGCTCGCTCTTTAGGACATTTATTTCCTTATCTGCAGGAAATGTAAAATTCTGTCTTCTCTTGCCACTAATACTCTCCTAACTCGAAGCTCGTGGAAGATAACTCTCTCCAGAATGCTCCCGGTATACCTAGATACCGTTTCACTGCATCAATTACTTCACTACTTTCCACTATTCCTGTAGCACTTTCTTTAACACAATGCCAAAGTTTTCTACATTCCAATTTTACCGTGTTAGTTCCCTTTAAATAATAGTACAATCGTTGAGAGTATGATTTGTGTAACGTGGATCCCGTTTAATCCGCATGTGTGCAATGGATACAAAATGTCAGTAGTGCAGGACTATGGTAGAGTAGTCCCGAACAGAGAACTGGAGAGTGTAGCTAAGTCCAGTATTGGAGCCACAATGCCAGGATCTTCCGTTCCCAAACCCTCTACAGCAACCACAATCCAAGAACTGAGTATCACTTTCCTGTGACTTTTATTTTCAGATGTTCTGTTTCCGGTTTAACGGTCAAAATGAAAACATTTTTTCACGTCCAGCGGACCTAATAAGGACCAGAATATTTTACGTTGTAGAACAAATACGAGTATATACGTGGTAGTTTCCCGAATCTATTTAGTACCTGGAGTCAGGGTTACAAAACGGCTGCATATTGGCTAGAAGTCTGAGACAAAACGACCTCGTGATCAATTCCAAAGCAAAGGAATTCTGATTTGCCGGGGAATGCAGCAAGAAGTGTGAGCAAAAGGCCATTATGAACGTAACAGTATTAGCCCAATGTTGAGCGCAAAGCAAGAGCTACTCATTTTGGGCTGTTCCACTCTAATTAGAATGGGCCATGAAAAGCACTGAGCTAGTTTCAACTCCCTGAAAAAGATTTCCTCATTTATCAGAATCAGCTGGTATTAACTGAAAAATATCAACTGAAAAAATTTTAAAGTATTAATTATATTATGGAAATTAGATTTCTTTTACAGTTCTGTTTACAATACAGTACGGCAAAAAACCGTTTATTCATTTGTTTTGTTTTGTCGTTGTGTTCATTGTTGCGTTTCCGGTACAGGAAATTAAAATTCTTGTATTGATGGTTAGGATGCATAATATTAACGAGGTGAAAAACGTTTTATGAAAGATGGAGATGACTAAATCTGGTAAAGGCACTCAATTTTCATTTTAACTCGTACAATTCTTCTTACTGTAAACTTCCGAAACACATTGAGAGCTGTAAATCCGGAAGGTTGTGGAGATTGTAGTGTATCCCACAGGACTGAACTCCAGGATCAAACTCTAAACTACCAATCAGAATCGCTCCCTTACAGAATGGTTTGTCGCTTTTTGAGAATTTCGCGGGAAAAAGCCAACGATTTTCTGCAGATTACAGTTTTCATTGGGAATGTTTATCCCGGAAAATTCTGCTAAGAAAATCTCTCTTCTATAAGAAGCGTTTGTCGTACCACTTACCGTTTTAGGCTGGCAACAAAGTAAATGTACCAACGACGTAACTCCTTTTCCTGTAGGTACTTTTGTTAGTATCGTGTAAAATTGAATAGTGAATTGTTTGAAATATTGTCATTTTTAGAAATCGGAGAAGTCATTTGTAGCTGGGGATGCGCCTTTTTCCATTAAACAAACCCCTGGCAAGTTAAAGGGGTGACGGTGACTGGGGCTACAGGGAGAATGGTGTAAAGTAATTTACATGTAAGAGAAAGCAGAAATGGGTTTGAATCAAGTTCTTCACATTTCCTTGCTCGCTAGTTCTCGCCAACTCACACCGGAACTCTACCGACAGACAGACAAAAAAGAAGAAGGAAAGCTATATGACGTAAAAAGACGAGAGAAGAATAAAGTGCCGTGAATGTGTGAGTGAGTTTCTTAGTATTGGGCTCGTCTCCATAGAACTCTCTGTCTCAGGGTGAGTGCCTTCTTAGTCTGAATTTCTTCATCTGCTGGCAGTCCAGGGTCGGACAGGGTTGGGTTACTCATCAAGGAGAGCAGCCTGTACGTGCATGAGGAGGGGTTCTGCTCACAGATGATTCCCTCCTTTTTCCTTATCAAGCTCACAGCCTCCGCTCTTCCACCCTGAGATTCTATTCTTTTGAAGAAGTACTCGCTGAATGTGCTAGTGTACAGGTCAGAGTGTTGTTGTGTGGGTGCGCGAGAAGAGAAAGTATAAATGAGGGTTCTTCGCCGTGTAGGGCGAGGGGGGCTCCAAAGAAGGGGCTGGTTCGGCTCTATCTCGAAGGCCCATGCGAGCCCCCTATCTCCGTCTTACCCTCACTTACTTCCTCTACTTCTTGGTCTCCCTGCAGCTCCTTAGATATTTCCACTAATTGCAAAGATTCGGATTAAAAATTAAAAAAGGGCGCTGGCTGTTTAGAAGAGGGTGCCAAAGGGGGTGGAGGGTGGTGGTACGTCGAGCGGGGCATGGCAGCCACGCAGAGAATTCTGATGTAGACAGAGACGGAAGACGAAGTTAGAAGAGTGCGATAACTTATTTTTCTTACGTCACATCCCTTAGATTAGGCCCTCCCCCTTTACAAGAAGTAGTATCCGGAGGGCAGGGAACTCGAAGGAAATTAACCAAGGAGACGCTGACGGCCGATATTCTGTATGTGTGCACGGTGAGCGGCAGTTCCTTTGAGACAGCCCAAACCGGAAGTCTTCGTGACGACACAACATCATTCAACCCTTTCTTACTGCTTCTTTTTACTGCATTACTTCATTCTTGAGGCGCGCAAAGGAAGGGGGGAATGTTCAACTCCATATCATAGCTTCTTCTTTACATTACTGCTGTGCCTGGGTACTCCAGTACAGCCCTTCAAGTTCAACAATCAACTCAGATTTTCGACAATTTAGTACTTACTAACATTGCGTAGGTGGTAGACGTGCAGTTCACTAAAATGGTACTTTAGTGGCAAGCTAGTCTCTCTCCAAGTAAGTAAGTAATGGTTGGAGCCGTTTTTGTGGAAACCTTCGAGTGGCTATTGAGCTCGCAGACGGATGTAATTCTGATGCCTCACCTGCTGAGGAAGGTTTGGGCCAGTAAAGAAGTATCAATTGAAATTCGCTGTCCCATACGGCGGCAAACCCCCCTCCACTTTTCATTGTTTAAGAGTATTCTCCCACCAACTTACTACGTCGCTGGCTGAAATTTTCTTATTTTGTCAAAATCTATAACTCACCAGGTGATAAAAACAAAAAATGCCAGCGGAAATATTTATTTATTTTTGCAGAGATTCAGTTTCCGTCAGCTGTGTGTGGAAAGTTTAATAGTTATTTCTTAAGTATTCAACAGCTTTGTTTTTGTTTTTTTGTGCTTCCGGCAGCTTAAGTGAAAACGAGAGAGAGAGAGAGAGAATGAATAATTTGCGAGAGAGAGCGCCTGTTGAGATGATCCAGTTGGGCTGGAGGGATGTGGCGATAAAGCTCGCCAGCTTAAATTATTAAGCGAACCAACAGTCTTGTGTAGGCCATGCACCTTGCTAAACAATTCTTATGTACATAAAAGCTGTGCTTTTTACCTGCACACCGGCGCTTACTGTAAACACAACTGTACTCTTGAATATGTAAACTTCAGCTTTGCCTCATACTCTGGCTGGCTACAGTATATATATATATATATGTATACTTTGTACTGTAGTTTTAACACTTGTTTGCTACACAACACTTATGTGTTACTGCCTCACAATAAAAACTTTGCAACTTTATTTTAAATTACTTACTTCATTATATACTTACTTTTATTTAGATTTTTATAGTTTATTACTGTAGTTTCTTGTTCCGCTACTTCTGGCCTCTTTAAATAAATAAGTAAACTTTTATCGGCCACAATTTAATGTGTGTATTATAAAGTTAGAATTTATTTCTTATTGTTTAAAATATGTCCGCCTTCTTGGACTTGGCGATCTTTCAGTTCTCTTCATTCTTCCTTGATGGAGCTCCTGAGGGAACCAAATATCCAATAATTGTAATTAGAGAACAAACCATTAACTTATTGACAAATGATTATTAACAACTTAGGAAACCTAACTTTGCAGCACCCGCCCATGCCACTGAGAATAACAGGCAAAAGTAACACCATCAATCTTTGACCCAATAAACATTAGAAACTACTTTTTTTAAGGAACCTTGAGTTTTAGTAGTTTTCGAAAGAACAACTCTAAACGTTGATAACTCTATTGTTGACAAATGCAACAATAATAATTTTTGCAGAGTGTGAACATATAATTGCTAATCACAGTTCTAAGCTCTTGATAGTGAACTAAATCTAGTTTAAAACATTACTAAAAATAGTGTTTTTTGCCCAAAACAAACAAAAAAGACCCAAACTCAAGGCTGTCCAGAGAATATTTTCTATGTACAAAACTGGCGAAGAAGTGATGCAGATTAAAAGAGGAAATTTAGAAATATCTGCAGAGGAGTGCGCGTAACACCAAAATGGAGTAAACAACATTCCTCGCTTAACGCCTTAACCTGTAATTCCTAAATCCCTTTTCACAACCTAAAGGAAATGAATTCTTACCAAGATCGGTATTCATTTTCTAAGTGTTTTAAACGACTGTGTCTTGTTTCCATTTGTGCGATTCTCTAATGGAAACAGGAAACGAGTACAAGAAAAATTATTTCAGGAATGAGCAGGTATTTGATTGGATAATTTCTGGAGCAGTTAAATGATTGCACAAAGTAAATAACTTAATAAAGAGACTATATTTAACTGTACACTTACAAACACAAAGGTATTTATTATGCATCAAAATTTGTTTTATATATATATATATATATATATAATTAAAATATTAATTTTCTTATAATACATACATAGTTACGAACTTATTATAAATTAAAATTATATGGTACTATACCCTGCATAACTATCAACTGTTATTGGAATTAGTGGGCGGTGCTTCATTATAAGCATCTGATTGGTGGAAATCATTGATATGGTCCAAATTTATTGGCTGACTAGTTGTAAATATAATAATGGAGGAATTTTTTTTTAAGTCGAAAAATCCTTCGCAAAATGCAACTTCCGTTTCCCCTTACACGCTTGTTTCCAAAAAAACACTTATTACGGTCACAGAGACCTGAAAACGGTGAAAATACTTTATCGGAAAATTTGAGGCGATCTCAATACACAGGAAGTATTCAATTATTGACTGACAGCCAAATCTCGAGATTACATAAACTAGTGTCCTCTCACTCTCTGCCAGGATGCAGGGCGCCCTTTCACGTATGACTCACGTCTTTTAATTAAAAGAAGGGAGAGAAAAAAAAAACTAAATGGTACATTCATCCCCACTCCGACACCATGTTTCTCCTCCCTACACATCGCCATAACAACCACCTCCCCTCAATTTGACTTTTTAATTTTCTTTGCTCTGAATTTTCTAGGACTCTGTGGCAGGTAGATCCTGGCAAGTCTTGACAAACAGCCACTAATCTAGTGCCTCAGCCAAAGCTCTCTAAAGGAGAAACTTTTGGCGATTTGTTTTTCTTGTTCAAGTTTGAACGTCGTGGTTACATTACATTCATGTCGATTTATTACTTTTTTATTTGAAACATTTTCCAGTATATTTCGTCCAAGTATGGATTTTGATATGGTGTGTACTAGAGTTCACCTATAATGTACGAGTATATCACTGAGACAGACCTCAAAAAGGGGCGAGTTACTCTCCATGACGTAGAATCGACTAACTCCAAGAAAACTCTTCAACAGGCTGGTACATGCTTTATGTGGAACCTGTCAGCCGGTAGCCACTCTAGATTGTCACCCAAATCCACACTCTCAGGAAATAGCCACCCACCATCTCCCTGCCTACCCCAATGTCTGGAGCTGCTCCAACTACATGGTTTCCCCTCTTTTTCCTGCTATCTTTCTCCTTGTTCTACCCTTAACATCCATAAAATGCCTGTAAGAGCAGTGAAATCTATCAATACAATGGAATACAATTTTATAATGTTAATCTATCGTGATGTAGATGTAGATTTGAATGTTTAACTAACTCACAATATCAGTTTTAAAATTTGGAAAATGAAAAACTTAATGATTCTTAAAGAAATCAAACTGATATTTTTTTCTGCAACCAATAGATGACGTAATAAATTTAGTAAAGGAAGCTCAATTTTCAGTCGCTTGATGATTTCTACACTGCTGCCATCTTTGGGCAATAGTGTGTATTGATTAGTACATTAATCAAACAAAGAATATGACAAAATAATAAAATTTATTGTTCAATTCTGCATTAATAAATACAATTTTAAATTTGTGGTGACGTCATTTCACACCTAAATCTTCCTAAATTAAATTTTTAATAACTTATCTCCTTAACAAAAACTTACAGTTTAAAATGTTAAGTATAAGAGTTGATTAAACGCCAAAAGGTACACAAATCAGCAAGTACCCATCATTTCATTTATACTTCATTGATATTATCTCCTTAACAAAAACTTACAGTTTAAAAAGTTAAGTATAAGGGTTTATTAAATGCCAAAAGGTACACAAATCAGCAAGTACCCATCATTTCATTTATACTTCATTGATATGATTTAAGTAATTTTACTGCATTAACTTTTCCTTCACATTTTTAGAATTTATTAGATGTCACAGACCCTTATGCTGGCCATTTTCATCTACAAAATATTTGTTCTAGACTGTAGATTGTAATATCTATTTATCTATAATAATCAAACTATTAATTACAGGTTAAAAAGAAAAAAAAAAATTAGGCTAAAGATTTCAAAAACTTTTTTTAAAAAAATGCTTACACCAACATACATCAATGATTTCATTTTATTTATTTTTATTTTTAAATAAAAATCGTCGGTTTAAGTTCATTCTTCGATTAAAGTAATTGTTATTGTATGAAGTAGTCAAACGTTTATAATAATAGGTAATAATTATCTGGCTTTATCGCAAATAATATAGTTTTCTTCAATTACATTCTCAATCTAGGTATTCATCCCACAATGTTGTATATATGTAATATAAAATAAATAAGATATGCATATTTTTAGGACAGCTAATTATTCCAGTATTTTACTATAAGTAAAATTAGGGGGACTAAATTAAATTACAATTGAGAAATGAATAATTATTGTTGAATAATCTACTTGTTATTAACTGTGTGTTATTTGTGCTCACGAATATTTCGGTAAGACGAATTCAAGACTGAAATATTGTTTTAAATCCTTCGTGATTCAAATTTAAACAGTGGCTGACTCTGACTTTGTCTTTTTCTACTTTAACATGCATGTATATGTGACTACTCAGAATAATTCAGAACTCATTTTATCATAATTATAACAAAAAAATATTATGAATGAACTGGCCAGCATAAGGGTCTGTGACATCTAATAAATTCTAAAAATGTGAAGGAAAAGTTAATGCAGTAAAATTACTTAAATCATATCAATGAAGTATAAATGAAATGATGGGTACTTGCTGATTTGTGTACCTTTTGGCGTTTAATAAACCCTTATACTTAACTTTTTAAACTGTAAGTTTTTGTTAAGGAGATTTTTGTACCTTTAGGATAGATTTTTCTTTTTGTCTATTTTGCAAAGTTACATATCTGCTTTACAGATTTTTTTAAAATTTGGTATAAGCAATTCTATCATTATAACCTGATAAGGCGTTAAGTCGGAACCGTAACTACTGGAGAGATCTTTTTAAAGAATGATTATAATTGCGGTCCCCAAACCATCCTCAATAACAATTTTTTTGAGAAAGCGTTTTGAATAAAATAGGAAGGTAAATAGCAAAATTAAACTGCGATTTCAGTACTTCCTTTTAAGAGGAGCAAGAAAAATAAACTGCGATTACTGTACTTCTCCCTAAAAGGCAAAGATTTTGAATCGAACGACAATTCATTGATGTAAATCGGTTCACTCATTGATAATTTTAACGATTGCAGTACTTCCTGTTGGTAGGCGTAAGAGCATGATGGCACTTCACAGCCACGTAGAGGAGCTTTAATCACTTCTTCGTGCTAAATTTTATCAAAATCGGACTAAGCTTTATAGAAATATTGGTAATAATAGTTTTAGAAAGGGCCTTATTTGGGTAGGGCAAACTCCCCTCCTTATGAGGCATGGCGTCGAGACTTTTAAAGTACAAATCTGTACAAAATTTTGATTCGAATGACACTTTATTCAAGAAAATCGGTTCACGTCTCGATAATTTGAAAGATTGTTATACTTCCTCTTAACAAGTGTAAGAGCAGATCGTCGCATTAATGGTACATAGGGAAGCCCTAACCCTATCATCCTACCAAATTTTATCAAAATCGGGCCAAGATTTACAGAGAAATTAGAAATAATAATTTTGGAGGGGGACATAAAGGGGGCTAACTCCTCTCCCATTCGATGTACAGCGTCGAGACCCCCAAAAGGCACATCTACAAAAAATTCCGAATCGAATGACACCTCATTCATGAAAATCGGTTCACGCGTTTAGGCGGTACGCGGTTTACAAAAAAGGTAACAACAACAAGAAGAAGAAGAAGAAGAAGAACAACAACAATTTCTGAAAATGCCGTTTTTGCAAATTTTCGGCAACTTTTTTCTCAAAATCTATCAGATCTAGGTTGTTGCAAAAAAATTACAGTCATAAAGGAGGATTTACCCTTTATTATAAAGAAAATTTGGGAATTTTATCTTTTATAGAAAAAGAGAAAAAAATTGTCAAAGTTGGGTGTTTTTCAACGTTACGCTTTTTCGTGCAGTTTTTGACGATCAACCCTTATACAACTGTCCTACCGGACAGTTTTAATTTAAGTAATTTTGCTGCATTAACTTTTCCTTCACATTTTTAGAATTTATTAGATGTCACAGACCCTTATGCTGGCCATTTTCGTCTACAAAATATATGTTCAAGTAACACTGTAGATTGACTGTAATATCTAGTTATTCACAATAATCAAACTATTAATTACAGGTTAAAAAGAAAAACGTAATAAAAAATAAAAAAAAATTATGAGGCTAAAAAATTCAAAACTTTTTTTTATAAAAAACTTACATCAAAGATTTTGTTTATTTTATTTATTTATTTTTATTTTTAAATAAAAATCGTCGGTTTAAGTTCATTCTTCGATTAAAGTAATTGTTATTTTATGTAGGAGTCAAACGTTTGTAATAATAGGTAATAATTATCTGGCTTTATCGTAAATAAAATAGTTTCAATTACATTCTCAATCTAGGTATTCATCCTTAAATGTTGTAATATGTGTAATATAAAATAAATAAGACTTGCATATTTTTAGGACAGCTAATTATTCCAGTATTTTACTATAAGTAAAATTAGGGGGACTAAATTAAATTACAATTGAGAAATCAATAATTGTTGTTGAATAATCTACTTGTTATAACTGTGTGTTATTTGTGCTCACGAATATTTCGGTAAGATGAATTCAAGACAGTAGCCGACTCTAACTTTGTCTTTTTCTACTTTAACATGCATGTACGTATGTTATAAAAGTGATTTATCATAATTATAACAAAATTCTACTTTAACATGCATGTACGTATGTTATAAAAGTGATTTATCATAATTATAACAAAAAAATATTATAAATGAAGTGGCCAACATAAGGGTCTGTGACATCTAATAAATTCTAAAAATGTGAAGAAAAAGTTAATGCAGTAAAATTACTTAAATAATATCAATGAAGTATAAATGAAATGATGGGTACTTGCTGATTTGTGTACCTTTTGGCGTTTAATTAACCCTAATACTTAACATTTTAAACTGTAAGTTTTTGTTAAGGAGATTTTTGTACCTTTTGGATAGATTTTTCTTTTTGAGTATTTTGCAAAGTTACATATCTGCTTTACAGATTTTTTTAAAATTTGGAATAGGCCATTCTATCATTATAACCTGATAAGCCGTTAAGTCGGAACCGTAACTACTGGAGAGATCTTTTTAAAGAATGATTAAAATTGCGGTCCCATCCTCAATAACAATTTTTTTGAGAAAGCGTTTTTAATAAAATAGGAAGGTATTTGTGCGTAAATAGCAAAATTAAACTGCGATTTCAGTACTTCCTTTTAAGAGAAGCAAGAAAAATAAACTGCGATTGCAGTACTTCTCCCTAAAAGGCAAAGATTTTGAATCGAACGACAATTCATTGATGAAAATCGGTTCACTCACTGATAATTTTAACAAGTGCAGTACTTCCTCTTAGTAGGCGTAAGAGCATGATGTCACTTCACAGCCACGTAGAGGAGCTTTAATCACTTCTTCGTGCTAAATTTTATCAAAATCGGACTAAGCTTTATAGAAATATTGGTAATAATAATTTTAGAAAGGGCCTTATTTAGGTAGGGCCAACTCCCCTCCTTATGAGGCATGGCGTCGATACTTTTAAAGTTCAAGTCTGCACAAAATTTCGATTCGAATGACACTTCATTCATGAAAATCGGTTCACGTCTCGATAATTTGAAACGATTGCTATACTTCCTCTTAACAAGTGTAAGAGCTGGTCGCCGCTTTATTGTTACGTAGGGGAGCCCTAACCCTAGCATCCTACCAAATTTTATCAAAATCGGGCCAAGATTTACAGAGTAATTAGTAATAATAATTTTGGAGGGGGCCTTACATAAAGGGGGCCAACTTCTCTCCCATTCGATGTACAGCGTGGAGACCCCCAAAAGGCACATCTACATAAAATTCCGAATAGAATGACACCTCATTCATGAAAATCGGTTCGCCCGTTTAGGCGCTACGTTGTTTACAAAAAAGGTAACAAGAACAACAACAAGAACAACATTTTTTGAAAAAGCCGTTTTTGCTCATTTTCGGCAACTTTTTTCTCGAAAACTATTAGATCTGGGTGGTTGCAAAAAAATTACAGTTATAAAGGAGGGTTTGCCCTTTATTTTAAAGAAAATTGGGAATTTTATCTGTTATAGAAAAAGAGAAAAAAATTATCAAAGTTGGGTGTTTTTTAACGTTACGCTTTTTCGTGCAGTTTTTGACGATCAACCCTTATACTACAACTGTCCTACCGGACAGTTTTAATTAGCTACTAATCAACAGCAATATTACGAACCAATGGCAGTTATGGAAATAATTGTACGTAAAATGACGAACATTAATGTAGATTTTTTTTTTTTCAATGGCAAGAAGTATTATTTCCAATTTTACTATTAACTCTTCTAAAGTTCATTTTAATGCAATATTCTAAATTCAAGAACTTAGACTTAAAGTAAGATCTCCTTAACAAAAACTTACAGTTTAAAAAGTTAAGTATAAGGGTTGATTAAACGCTTTGTGTACAATTTGTGTACCTTTTGGCGTTTAATCAACCCTTATACTTAACTTTTTAAACTGTAAGTTTTTGTTAAGGGTAATAATTTTGGAGGGGGCCTTACATAAAGGGGGCTAACTCCTCTCCCATTCGATGTACAGCGTGGAGACCCCCAAAAGGCACATCTACATAAAATTCTGAATCGAATGACACCTCAGTCATGAAAATCGGTTAAAGCGTTTAGGCGCTACGCAGTTTACAAAAAAGGTAACAACAACAACAGCAACAATTTCTGAAAAAGCCGTTTTTGCTCATTTTCAGCATCTTTTTTCTCAAAATCTATCAGATCTAGGTTGTTGCAAAAAAATTACAGTCATAAAGGAGGATTTGCCCTACATTATAAAGAAAATTTGAGAATTTTATCTTTTATTGAAAAATAGAAAAAAATTGTCAAAGTTGGGTGTTTTTAAACCTAACGCTTTTTCGTGCAGTTTTTGATGGTCAACCCGTAAGTTTGGCGGCAGTGTTCACATCCAGCTTCTTTATTTTCTGTTTCTTGTGCTGCAGTATCTGGCACTTCCTCATGTAGATACGGAAGTGGGACGCGGCTGGCAGAAAGGTGAATACATATAGGTGAAGATCGTGTACAGGTTAGGTGGGAAGCCACTGGAGTACGTATTCACCGCCCGTCTGAACGCACTTATTTCCTCTAGGATGTGATTGCCCTCCATTAAGTTCTGTTTAGAAGATTACCATTGTTTTCAGATAGGTTCCTAGTTTTATGGAACTCCAACTGTGCGAACAGCTCAACACCAGAGCAGAGTGGCCGGTTAGACAGGTAGATGGCAATAATCTGTCTTGTCAGCATCACTTATCTCCTACGCCTACCGTCATATTTTGCCGCGCACTCACCTGCGCCATTCCATTTTCAAGCGCGGCATCATTACGGATTCTTCCGCTACCTTTCACTCACAGGAAGTTCTTTTACCGCAGTGTACGTAATGAATTATTACAAAAAAAAAAGGGACAAAATTTATTCAGTGAAATGACACTTCCGGTTCACCAAATATCTCTTAATTCGGTGTGTTGCTTGCACATTGAGTTCTTGCTGCTGTTGTGCAGGTAATGAGCCCCTAAAGGGGGTCCTATCTCTCCCGCTGAACTGCCTGAAGTAGCATTTTCCAGGGGAACTATTCCGGATGAAAGTCATACACGGTACGCGAAGATTAAAGAAAACATTTTAGAGAAAAGCGGAAAAGGGGGTTTTACGGAAAAGGTATTTTGACAGCCAAGAAGACGAAATGTAGTGTTTGTCGAAATGTCATGAGTTACCGTGATTTTTGTCTTAGTGATTGAGTGGGGATAATAACTCCCGACAGACGCACGTACACAGACTTTGCCCAAACCAACGCAAACACTTCTTCGGATTAAAGGTTCCTCAAAACGAGAATTCCCATTGAAAATTAATAAAAATTAGCCTTGCTTCCTCATAGTAGGAGAATGATAATTCCAATTGACTACTTCTCTCGTACCTGCTGGTTTATTTTCCGATTTAGGATATGAAAATATCAAAACAATGGCAGTGGTATTCGGAGAATAAAGGGAAAGAACTTCGTATCCTGAGGACTTCAAAGCAGTGAAAACTGAGAGTTGAAAACCTCCACTACTTCTGCTAATGAGGGGTATGGAAAAGTGGAGAGAGTTGGTTTTTCAGTTCTATGGAGGATGAATGGGTGCGGCGGTGAGGTAACTTGCTGTTCCTTGAACATGAAATACAGATAGCGTCCACCTGCCCAGTCGGGTATCATGTCAAGCGGCGGCAAAATGCGGAGGCGGCAACAGTCCTAGGATATCTCTCTAGCGCCAGTGTTCCATTTAAAAGAGGTTGCCAAGGTTACCATCGTTTTTCTTTTCTTTCTCGTTTTTTTCTCCTCCTCCCCGTCTAATGATAATACAAGTTTGTTTGTATGTGTGTGCACGTTATTTTTACAGAGAGTTTTAGTGAGGAGGTCACGTAGCTGTGCAACGAATTGTGAAGAAAATTGTGAACGAGTAGTACCAAGTTGGAAACGGTGGTACTGATGTAGTACTGGGCCTGGCACTGTAGACGCAAGCACCGCTGCCTTGCAAATATTAATTAAGCAATTAATCAAGATTAGCCCAAGTTGTGTTTTTTGGGCGCGATGTGTGCGTGAGTGTTTTGTGTGCTTGAGGCGGCGATACGATGTTGGTGGCGGTAGAGTAGAGTAGTCGGTTCGGCGAGGGTTTCGGGTTGGTTTGGTGTGAGCCAAGAGAAGATAGCGCCACATACTCAGAGAGGAAACTGTCGAGACAGAGAGAAGGAAATTAAAAACGATGAGAAAGTAACAGCAGGAGTGGCGGCGGGGGGGCAGAACCACGCCCAAAGAGTTTTAAAAGACTAAAGATGTGGAGAAGTGCGGCAGGAGAAGTGCGGCAGGAGAGTGAGCCAAAGATAGGAATGGTGCGGCGTGTATGTCGTGGGATTAACGCATACATAAGTAAGTAAGAAAGGACAGCAGTAGTGTTGGAAAGAGAGATGAGAGGAAGGGCTGAAGTAGCAGCCCAGGGTTTCCTTCTTAATGATGTAACCGGCGACGTTCACAGTAGTCGCTTTGCACACTCCCGAGCACCGAGTAGGAAAAACTGGCTCAGAGCGGGGGGCAGCCACCTCGCCCCCGGCCCACCACTCAAGGAGCACCTCGTACTCGGCGGAGAAACAAAGAAAATGTCTTCGTATGGGCGACTGGGTGGGTATTCTTGACGACCCCTATTTTACACGGGGGCCAACATTTCTTTTCCTTTTTCAGCGCGCGCTCTCTCTGCCCAACGCTATACATCTCTCTCATTCGGGCGCGCTTTCCTTATTTGGGTGGCGTTGCTACAGTCTCACATGCGCGTAAATGAAATCGATTAAAAGCATGACTCCGCTTCTTCGTCCCGCCGGGCCAATGTTCTTCCCACCCTGCTGCTTCTTTACTTTTCGGGAGAAAAGAAATATTCATGTAGAGTCGCCCCCCCCCTCTGCCTGGCTTCTTCCTCTCAGATCTATCTCATTTCTTCTCCGACTCTTCTCCTGCTGGAAGCAACGCCGAACTCTGTGAGAAAGCCAACCCACTATTGCTCATACAGTTCTCTCTTCGACCTACTACCGCACCGCTCCATCACTTAGTCTAGGTCTCTCTCTCTTTAAAACCAATCTACTACAATAACCAACTAGAAAACTCTTCTTCAATTGCAAGAAAAATTCTTAAAATTATCCACACAGATTCTCGTAGAATTCTACTATTAGCGAATCTCGAACTACTATTTGAGGCGAAGAGCGCTAACATCTGAAGTCAACCTAATTCCTGTAAAATCATCTGGTCACTTCCTCTTACTCTACAGCAGGAGAAAGTATTGCAATCGTGCTGGAGTTTCCACCGGAAATTTCACCGTTTTGAAGCTCCAGGACTCTCTCTCTCTCTCTCTCTCTCTCTCTGTGTGTGTGTGTCTACAGTAACTGGATATCGAATAATCGCCGGAACTTCAAAGTTGATATCAAGTTAACAGAGGATGAAAAATTAATGCCAGTTTCAGTCATTATAAACTTTATTCTGCCGAGCTTTCGACCAAGGGACTAGGTCATCTTCAGGGCTGTGGAACATATTCTACAGTTTGTTAACAATTATATTACCAATTAATTACACTCGTATTACAATGAATATGTAGGTATAATGTAACGAATATTTACAAAATTTTCCAAACACAAAGATACTTAAATCAGAAACCAACACACAAAAAAGGAAAGTGCTAGAAATGATATACATATCTAAGACAGAAAACAGTTTAAATTTCAAAAAACAGACACCAACAATTTAAACAACATATACGCCAACTTACAACAAAACTTACTTGACAATTGGCAACACAGACCGATCATACTCAGTCCATGAACTAACAAGACAGAAGACACACCAACCCTCTAATGATGTAAAACAGAATATTGTAAATTAGGTAAATATTTTTGTAAACTTTCGTTACATTATACATATTCATTGTAATATAATTAATTGGTAATATAATTGTTAACACACTGAAAATATGTTCCTCAGCCCTGAAGATGACCTAGTCCCTAGGTCGAAAGCTCGCGGTATAATAAAGTTTAAAATGACTGAAACTGGCAGTTATTTTTTTCATCCTATTAAAACTATGATTCAGTCATCAAAAATAATGAACAGTAATAACAGAGGATGTCACAATAAAGTTTCGGCCATAATCGGTCAACCGGAAGACCCCGCTTCACACAATATTATTTTCAGGATTTTGGGGTTTCCCGGAAATGGCCCCTTACAATTTTCTTTAACTTGGGGTATTTTTATTTGAAACATTTTCTAGAAAAACTAGTACTATGAGTCCTTTTGGGAAAAGAGTTGGTTAAGCTCCCTCTAAGATGTCTAATTCTTGCGAACTGTTAAAAAGGGTTGCATTTCTTGCTGGAAACTGTTCAAAATTGATCCTCTGGAAGTACATCTTAACTCAATGAAATGTTCATTTTTTTCTTTTTAACTAATCAGGTTTTTCCGGTACAATAAAGTTAAAAAACATTCAAGAAAAAGTTTACTTTAATAATATCCCTAGACCTAGAAGATTGTCCATTTAGAGTAGTTCTATTGGATGGTTTCACTGTAAGGTTACATTTCACAGTTGGTAGAAAGTTAGTGTCACAGCCTTGAGGATACTAGGTAGACGAAGTCTTCCCTATAACCTATCGGAACATGTATTCTCCATAAATATAAGATTATTGACTTTGTAAAAGAGTTTGTTGTTTTGTTCTAGTTTGTTACATTTTTACGACTACACCACTATCTAGTTAGTGCCGGTAAATTGTATTCTACGTATTTGAATGCGTTCATAGTTTGTGTTGAGAACGGTTACTAATCTTGGGTACTAAAAAAGCATAACTAGATAAGAAATGCAGCTTGACTAGTCCTTGTTCAAGGAGTAAAAAATAATATGTCTAACTCACAAGACAATCTTGATGCTTGTAATTTGATTTATATCTTTCGAAAATAAAATATTTAACAAACTTAAGTTAGAGTTCCAGATCAAAGTGTTAGGTTAAGCCCAAGTTTAAACGAAACCTTTAGCCATAGTCTGGACCAAAACAGGAAATCTCAAAGAAAGCCTTCAGTACTTCGCCGGTGAACTAATATTTTCCCATCTCGACATTATTATTTAATACTTACAGTGTTTGGCACTGCACAATGTACTGAAATGGGCCTTTACTGAGCGATTAACTTTATCCTTTGATTCGAACCCAGCTTAACTGAACTTTTCTGGAAGAAAGGTTTCGAATAGAAGGGAATGGCTTACACATGGTACAATACATTCTCCATTTAAACAAGATGGGATTATTAAATTTAACAAGAAAAATTTATAAAAATGTACTGAATAAGATGACCTTTTCAGCCATTCTTATTCCTTAAATTTGAAACCTTCCACATTGAACCCTTATTTTTGCTGTAAACTAAAAAAGAACTTTAGCTGTAATCGAGAAAAATCTAATCAGTAAAGAAGCTTTTCCATTTTTTTGAGAGATTTTCGGGTAAAAGCTTTTTGTAGGCTCCCCCCACATAGAGAGCTTAAATTAAATATTAAATTTTAACTAATTTTTTTGTTTTTGCGTTGTGCTAACAGAAACAAGAGACAGTCTACAATTTGTAGAAACTTTTCTTTTTCTTTACTCGAGGGACCAAACTTTTTTAGTATTTCCGGTGAAAAGTTGAAATGGAAAATCCGCACGATGGCAATTTTCCTTTTTGCGAGGGGTAAGAGAAAGTGAACACAAGTCAGTATCGTCGGCAACTTGCCTTGAGTCAAGTGCCATAATTGGGAAAATTACCCACTTTATTTGTAACTAGCAGCAAGATGTGGAAAGCGCTTGTGCCCTACGAAGAGTTTTTGAATTTTGAAGCAGCATTTTGTTAGATACACCCGAGCCGAGTAAAAAAAAAAAAATACTGGAAACAGTATTTAGAGACTGAAATCTTCTAGAGCTCGCTAAGAAGGAAGTGACGCAGAGACTAGGTGCAGACTGCGGGGCTGCAATAGGGAATCCTACACTGTCTGTTATGGTTGTTTACTTTGGCCACACTTAGACCGGAAGCAATGCCTTATATAGCTGTTGAGGTGTATGTGAATTAATTAATCGCCAATGTGAGTTCCGGCTGCACGAGTTCAGTGTGACTGTTTGTGTCTGTTTGTTCAGGTATCTGTATGTACAAGTGGGCGAAAACTCTAACTTAGTTATCCTTGCAGTGGTGCCACAATATGTACATTGCATATCCACGAACAATAACCCTGGGAATTCGCCGCTAATTCTCGCTGGGTAACTGGATATAATACTAGATCTATATAGCCGGAGATGATGGATATCTAAATACCCATTTGGCCACCATAAACAGGATGTTAGCATTTGACCCGAACAAATCAATTTGCAAAGGAGAAAAGTTAACACATTTTGCCAAAAATAAATATTTAATAAAAGATAAGGACAAAGTATAAGACATAGTTGGAAATTATTTCTTAAGCCTGACGCTGCAATTAAATGGGAGAAAAGTGGAAACACAGTTTTCTATATCACCCCCTCTGTCTCGAAAAAAGTGCTTTCAAACAGCAATTAAAATATTAAATACATTAGCTTACCAAATTTATAAGTAAATTGCAATTTTTAAGAAAACTGCTTTGAGTAAAATTTATTCTCTAAAGAACCCACTTTCGTTTGACGGATGGGATGAGAAACCTTATCACTGAGCTTCCTTCTCCTATCTTTCTATAATTTGAATTGCCGACGTTTTTACGTTTTACAATTACATCGCTACTACCACACAGACAAATTTATACAAATCTTTTTTCTGATTCTGGAGGTCATAAAAAATCGTGAATTTCCGGACTTAAGAAAATCTGGTACGAAACTTATTGTCAACCATTAGCCTCAATGCACTCAAATTTTCTTACAACTTATAGTTTAAGGTGAAAACAGTTGGTAGAAGGATCAAGTTGAAATTAAACTCTGTGTCGACAGCTTCGTTTATTCCAAAAAACTGGAAAATTCGATGGGCCGACTGTCCTTTAAACTCAAAACGAAACACCGCAGAGTTGAAATTGGATATTTCGCTAGATACCCACCGGATACCCACCAAAGTTGTTTCCAACTTTTACAGAGTCAGAGGGTATCTACAAATACACATTTTTGGTGCGAGGGAAGTTTTTAAAATTTGTCGAAATTGCTCTTTTCTGGTGTAAGAAAAAAAAAAAAAGAAGAAAAACAGTTCTACTTACTCTACAAAACACTAGGCAGCATAAACTGAAGTCCGTCTTCAGCAAAGACTTCACCTGCACAGTCTTGGACGATAAAATAACGTAGGTCGCAGGTAAACCGATTTACTACCCTCCACTAGTTCACCCTTGTACTGAGTGGTAGAAGTAGGAGAACTAGTAATAGAGAGCAGAGCCCTTCTGTAACAGACCAGGTCCTATCGGATCACATCTCTGGCCCTTCAGTCTATTTAAATTTAGATTAAGATGCAGGTGTGTGTGTGTGTGTGTGTGTGTGTGTGTGTGTGATTTTACTAATCACCTCACCTAGAGCGCGGACCAGCTTCATTAACATATTATTGGTCCCATCCTGGGACCCCAGTAGGTCCAGCTGGTTGATGAATGAGGTAGGAAATGTTGTTTTTTTTGATCAGCCAGAGGGTGCCACCCTCCCGTGGGTATGGGAAAAAAATCTCCTTTTTTCTCCTACTTCCGCTAGACGTGAACCGAGATTTGCATAAGACGAAGGGGTCGACCATCTGCTCTCCGTCCTGCAGAGACTCTGTCTGACGGCTACCAACTCTCGTGTCTGTCAGTTCTCTTACCGTTTTGGTGCGGCTCAGTTAAGAAATGAGTTAGAATGTGGTGTTTCTCCTCTATAAATATTCATACAAAAAGCTCCTCTCCGATCTTTTTGTGGGCTCTTGTACTCACTCAAGATTGAATCCTCTTTGGATTGCACATCCTCAACACTCACAATTCTAGATTTGAATGAGAACACAATTTACTGCAGCCTTGGCATTTTAGCCACATATAATTCGCAGGAGTAACCTCCCAGGTAATTATCCCCTAACTCACTCACAAACGGAACTTTAAAGGAAAGCCCCAATGGCCCTCTTCCTCTCAAGCTCTTCTAATATTCAAGTAAAGCTTTTCATACTCAGTAGTAATAAGTCCTTACAGTTTGTACTAATTTCAATTCGATTGGAGCAAAAAAAATGTGTAGGGACTACGCGAGAAGGAAGAGTAGATGGTCACCGAACTAGTGAGTAGAGGGAAGAACAGCTGCCGAGGGGATGGAGATTGTGAGAGGTGCGATAAAACTGGAGAGATGCTGATAGACGGAGAAGAGCCCGTAACTCTTGGGAGATACCTGCCGCAGTTACAGACACTACCACAAGAGTTATTCATCTATATGCAGCATCATCATCATCATCATATCTCTCGTGCACACATCACCTTCATAATAAATCCATCCATTTTTTTTACCTGGTTACAGTGTGTTCATGATCCACAAAAATTTTACACACTTTCCCGCCTACTTCCTGGTTTTTCCCGCTGCTCCTTCCCGCGCCAGTTTATTACGCAATCTCAGTAAAATATTATTACGAAGGCACTTGCTGGCGACCATCATCACATAAAACTTAATACCGCCGTATTTTGCATTAATTAAATTTTTATTAAAATTTTACTTTTTCTTTTTTATTATTATTATTAAAGTTATTATTATTGCGACATTAAAGTTGGTTCTATTATGTGGAGCAGCGCGCTCCAAACTAACTCCATGTTATTATTAAACTTTTGCTGATTACTTCTCACTAAAGTAGTGTTAAGTTTTTCTTCATTAAATACATTTTTTGAATACTTTGGTGATTTAAGAAATGGTTTATAGTAGTAGTAGAGGTAGTAGTAAGTAAATGCCTATTTTTTCAGGCGGGGCTTAACGTCCAACTACCAATTAGGTGTCGTGGACGGAGGCGACTAGCAAACATACTTTACTGTAAATTTCTTTTATTTAAGATATTAAATAAAATCCAAGGTTTAGACTGGGAATAGAACCCACTAAACCAACAATACATCTTAGTATTGCGCGTCTAGCCTATAACCGCTCGGCTATCGTGGCGCCCCAAGAAATGGTTTACATGATAATGTTATAGTAAGTAGTAGATGTCAGTTGAATTCCACACACTTTGACTCCCCAAAATGGTGTGTGTGTGTGTGTATATATATATATATATATATGTGAGCATTTAGAGCTCAAAATGGAAACTCACAGAAAGTTGAAACTTCATATTTCGTTAGAGAATGCCCAGAGGACCTGACAGAAGCTCAGCGAAGCGTACACAATTGGACGTTCCTCTAGCGAGCGAAAGAGATAGAAAAACAAGATACGAGTATATCCTTGCACAATGTTTAATATGGATCATTATATGAACTTGAGACTGATTTTTTGGCAAAACATTTGTAGGAATCATTTTGTGAAGTTTTCGTTCATGCACCGACTACCCGCACGTGTGGTTCTATTAAAACATTAACAACTAATTTGTGACGTCCAGGAAAAAGCAGAATCTTATTGGCCAACATTGCTTGAAAGGTCCTCTCCTACCAACTCTTCCTTGAGTTTGAATGCTCTACAATCTTCTCCACTTCTCCACAGCTGATTGAAGACTCTTCACTGTTGTACGACACCTTACTCGTTCTGTTAATTGTGCAGTGTGCACTTTTAGTTTCTCTGTAACAAAAGAATTAATTTCTTAGTTTTTACGAAATTTATTTATAATGAACACTTAATTTTAATATTATTTAAAAAATAAGAATTTGTGTCACGCAGTCTGTCCCAATATTTTGGGAAATACACAAAAGAAATTCAAATTTTTTCCACCCAAACCATATAAACCGTTAAACTTTTCTACTTGTTTTGAACAGCAATTCTGAATTTAGTCGAACTTTTTTTATCATCTATCGTTATCTCCATTTAACAGCAATTACAAACGAGCTGAGTCTTCACCATCAGTGACAAAAATAAAATTCTTCGAATCCAAAGTTTGTGATTTTTTTTAAAATGTAGTTTAGTTAAATAGAATCGGAACTCCAAATTACCGCACCCCTCTTTGTGTCCCATCACTTAGATATAAAAACTTCTTGTCCGTAACTTGCTCCCCCCCCCCAAGTCAGGGTCTTTCTTGATGTTGTGAAAGTGAGTCAAGAAGTTGAATCAGGAAAGCACAAGGTACATGGTTTCAAGCAGTATGACTGCAAAAGAAGACGACGGCTAATCTTCAGAGTAAGGTCTGGGGGCGTGGCCCGTTTATTTACATCGTTTTATTTACTGCATAGTTTTTAATCTAGTTGGCTGTGGCCATATGTTTTCCTCCACAAAGCTCTGTCGCCTATCGGCCCACAAAAACCTGAAGCCAGGCCAGTGATTACGATCAGAAATAAATCAAACCGGATGACTAATTACCCTGGCTCTACTCCTGTCAACAACCCCACCAGTCTTCGGGTACTAAACAACTTTTCCAACTTTAAACGACTGAATACACACAAAAGAAAGAAAAACTAAAGAAGTGATACCAGCGGGGTAAGGCATCCAAGGCTTCCACACCTGCTCAGTCTTCTCAACCAGGTAATCTTTCATTTAGTTGCTGGCCAAGGTCCTGATAAGGAGTCACGCGACGCTAATCACTCGCTGTGTGGGGACTAAGAAGGGTCTGTGGGCAGCAGTTTCGCCAGGGTTCGCCACTCTCCCTAATTATTTCATAATTATCCCACCTATCCCTTCCAACCTCAAGTATCCTACCCTCCATGGACCACTTTCAAGAGCAACCAGTCCAATTATCTGTCCTCTTCTCAAATTGCGAGATTTAGAACTGTCTTTCTCTTCACCCTTAAGTGGTAGTAGATATTGCGGTCGTGTCCAAAATACGTTCGTTAGGCCCCTGAATATGAAATCTAATGTGAAACCTTCACATGAAATTCTGTTAGAAAGTTCTTGAGGTTTCTCAAACGGATGCGATTTGGCTGTACAAGGTCATCCCAGTCCTCCCTTTTCATTTTTAATCAATGATCCGCGAATATGGGAGATGAACGCGCTTTTCTATATGAAAAAAACAATTAAAGGATTAAATTAATAATTTTTTTCTGCAATCATGTAGGAATGTTCTCATTACTCAATTAAAATCAGCTGTGTAATGTCCAACTTTACCTCACTAGTGGGGAAAAATTCCTATTAGTGTCACTTTCCTCACTAGTGAGTGGAAAAACTTTATTGTGCTTCCTTGATATAAGAAGTTTTGTTATAAACATAAATATTTTCTGTAAAACTTTAATAAGCTTATTTAACGTAACTAAATAATTAAAAAACGAATATTAAAAAATAAAATAAAAATTGAAAGGAATATAGAAATAAAAATAATACTTTAATAAATAATTAGATATTTTTAATTATAACAGTTAAAAAGGTTATAGTGTTACCTTATAGAAATTTAAAATGGATTCTAGTGATTCCTGTTTAGTTTTTTTTTTTAGTTAATAACCCTAATGGTTGCAGAAAAAATATAATATTTAACTCGAGGGTAAAGTATTTTCCTCACACTCTCTTCGCTCGCTCGTGCATGCAAACCCTGCCTCGTATGAGAAAATGTACTACTTTCCACACTTGTTAAATAACTATTATCGACATATTTGTTTCTCATTAACGGTGAAAGTGAGGGAGTACAGCTTAGTGAGGGAGTAACGCTGCCTTATGAATATAACAGAAAAAAGTTAAATCAAGTTCTAGCTCTACTTATGTGCAGTGATTTGTGATAAAAATGGCGGAAAACTTTAGATATCTTTCAGGAAATTTGCACTTCCGTTTAAGACGGCTTATTCCATCAATGAGTCTAATCATATTCGAGAACTTGAGGCTAAGTTGTATGCAAGCTCAAACCACTCTAGACCTGAGTACATCTTTCCTATAATTAAAAAAGGGAATTTCTTATCATGTCATATCCGGCCAGACCACTCTCCTCAGGTGGGCCAGGAAATAAGAAGACTTGCCTTGCAGGAAAACAAAATTTCCCTTCTATAAAAGTTTAATTCAAAAGATAATGGACGGGGGTTCTTCAGCAACTCTTTTCTTGTGTGCGGGGGCAGCGGCGGGCCTTGCGCCCATGCTCTGTCTCTCTCAGTCAGTCTGTCTGTCTGTCTGTGGGTGTATGCCTATATTTAAGTAAGAACGTATGATGCGTCTCCGCCCTCATTATGAGGATTTAAGCGTTCTGGATCAAGGGGAAAACTTTTCTATAAAGGATCCAAGTAATAATAATAAGACCTGGCCGCCTCCATTCACTCTCTCTCTCTCTCTCTCTCTCTCTCTCTCTGTTTAGCTCGCCGCCTCCACACTGGCACATCACTGCTTTACTTTCTTCTTCTCGTGAACCTGCAATTAATTTAGCCAGGATTACCCTCCCGCCCTGAGGTCCTCTTCATGCCGCCACTATCTTTCTTCTCTCTCTTCCTTTACCTGTATATATATATATATATATATATATATATATATATATATATATGAAGATCGTCATAACTGTATCAACGATTTTTCCAGCCCTTCGGCCCCCAAGGTCCTCCACCTCCATTAAAGGAAGTCTTCTTATGAAAGTTTCAGACCACGTTGTTGCGTGCGGACTTAGCATACCCTACTCAGCAATGCCAAGCAGGCTAACCCAACAGAAATGGATGTGAATAGAGTACCTCTCTAATTGTTCCTAATTCTGCCGTGTGTGACCCCGCCTACTGGCCGGTACCACACTCTTCGTAGGCAGGCAGGTTGTATATGAGTGAGGTTCCAGTGCAGAGCTGCTCCTCCTCCTCCTCCTCTGAACAGCACTACCAGGCTGTCAGAGATATACCGACCTTATCTGCTCACGAATATCTTCCATTAAATTCGCATTATATTATTTACCCACTTACTTGTCCAACCTGTTGCGCATGCTCATTACAGGAAGTGCTGAAATTGTGTCAAATTTTAGAAATTGAATTTTTTTTACCGGAAACAATTGTTTGGAATCCCCTAAAAGCGCAAAATGTGCCGAGAAAATCCCGTTTTTCACGAGATTTTCCTAGAGAATGGTTTCACGATTTTCCTTAATCTTGCATCCGTGCAGATTGTATCTTTTAAAAGAAAACTTTTCCAAGCAAAATTAATTTAAGGACAGTTTTTATGGGAAAGTGGATTTCCCAAAAGCACCACTTAAGAGTAATTTAATATTTCTTAATAATCTGCAGGACTTAAATATTCAATTAGTTTATAAATTTAAAGGAAATCAGTCTGCGGAAGTGATACTACGCTGTGATGTTACGCTGGAAAGATTTTTATTTTTAAGAAGTGATTCTCTCAGTGAACATCAGTAGACTTTTTTCTTTTTTTTTATTTTAAGATGCGTCAACATCAGAAGTCATTGGTGCCCGGAGATTTTCCAGATTGGTGTGTTCTTCCTCAGATTGAAACTGGTGTGAATACTTAACGACTTTCAAGGGATAACTTTAACCCTTACTTCAACCTTTCAATCTTACAATTTACCTAATTCTCATATTATAGATTTAAAAAAACGTATATTACAGGGAAAAGAGCCTTTACAAGTCACAATGATGGAAACCTTCCCCCTCCCTCTACAAAATCTTAGGAGCCATTTTGGATAAGGATCTCTGAAAGGTGAAAAATGCTTCCGGCAAAATGGCACTTCCGGTTTGACCGTATTTCGGTTGGTAACTTACAGTGGTGATCCACCATCAAATCACAATACTGTTTATTGAGGTTTTTCAAAATATAATCTTCATACAAACACTCAAAACAATTTGCTAAATATCGATTTTTGGGGCTCTGAGTTCTCCAAACTGATATTTCTGATGCAATAGAGAATTTGAGTTAATCACAACACTCGTGTATTAGAGAAAGTAAACAATACACTCTCAGCTGGGTAATCTAATTGAATCTAAAGAGAATGCGGTATTATGGGGCGGTCGAGCTGAAAATAATATGCTTTCGACGTAAGCTAACGTAATAAAGTTAAAAAATATAATAATAATAAAGTATAAAGTTAAGGACTTATAAAAGAAGCTGTTAATTTTCATGGAACTGGAGGTAGCGGCTTCTGGAGGTTGAAATATTCAAACAGTTTATAGTAAACATAATCATAGTGAAGCAGTGGCGGCCTCATTTTATGATAATTTCAAGGGCGGTGCACTACAGTGTTCATATCGGGCCACCCCCGCATAGTTAGCTGGCAGACTGCTTTGTCGGCTGGCGAAACTCTGCCACCCCTGCATTTTTATTCTGAACGTACGGCCGGATTAACACTACACCATTAACTGCGTACACAGCCAGGTCGGAGAAGAAAGGAGCAGCAGAAGAATGAACAGGTTCTGAGGAGGCAACAGAGAGAGAGGGAGGGAGCAACATGCGGGAAAAAAGGAATCTCCCGGGAGAGGTTAGGCTGGGAGGTAATGGCGAGGTTATCGCTGCAGGCACGGTGCTGCTCCCCGCCGTTCTCTCCAAACATTATTGATGTCCTCCAAGTCCGCCACTTAATCAACAAACTTCTTGCATTCTAATTCTTGCACTTACTATACTACCAAGCACGTACATATTTCATTCTAATTAATATTTATCGGCGTGTCCTGTTTCTTCCTGCAGGTTCACATTCTGTTGAGTAATCATGCAGAAACTAAAGTGCAGTCTTTTGCCTTCTTTTCAGTTTAAAATAAACTAAAGAAGGAATCAAATTAGTGTATTTAGATAACAGTAAGTGGCAGCGAGAACAGGAGTGATTGGCAGCGAGTAACAGGAGTGATAGGCAGCGAGTAAAGAAGTGATTGGCAGCGAGTAACAGGAGTGATAGGCAGCGAGTAACAGGAGTAGTGGCAGCGAGTAACATGAGTAGTGGCAGCGAGTAACAGGAGTGATAGGCCGCGAGTAACAGGAGTAGTGGCAGCGAGTAACAGGAGTGATAGGCAGCGAGTAACAGGAGTAGTTGTAGCGAGTAACAGGAGTAATGGCAGCGAGTAACAGGAGTAGTGGCAGCGTTGTAACAGAAGTGATTGGCAGCGAGTAACAGGAGTGATAGGCAGCGAGTAACAGGAGTAATGCCTGAAGCCACAGCTGAAGGCGGGTGAAAAAGTTCGTGATCAATTACACGTCTATGTTTTACTAAGGACTATTCCGAAAATGCTCAGCGTCCACTAGTTTGACTAGCATCCTCAGTCAATTTCCATATGGATTCCCAAATAAAATATTAGTCTCAGCTTCCTGCGGGTGTATGAAGAAGGCTGGCAAAAAAGCCGTAACTTAGTTGATCTACTATCTGTGGATAAATCAGCAAAATAGTGGAAACTCATGATTGTTTACTTTTAAATACCCAAAGAATAAACGATCTCGACTCAGTGTTTCAATTTTTGTGGAGCCCCGTATATAGTTTCACCCTGGGCCCCGTGAATGCTGGAGGCAGCGACCTTAATTTTTCCTTTCCAGTAAATGTTGCAAAAAATCTTAAAATACACCGAGATATATGTAGGTAGATTACGCGAGAGAATATAATATAATGATATTGTGGAGTTAAACAGTAATAGAACATGATGGAGGGAGAAGCTCTCTCTGCTGCTGATAACGACAAATAGATGTAGGTCGTGTTGTGGAGTTGGGACACGATCTTCAACAATATTTAGGATTAGTGGTGTGTCTTATTCAGCGCGATGATAGCGTCCTGATTAGAGGAGCAAAGCAGAAGAGCCGGCCACATCTGCTGCTATCAATATGGATGTAAGACTCATAGAGGGTCCAGAGGGGGAGCAGTAATAATAATATAAATAGTGAAATAGCAGAGAGAGAGGGATAATGGACTGTTCTAAATAGTGGAGCTGCGGTGAAATATCGGCTCACGACTGCGGACCACAGCGGGCATGTCCACTCATAAATCAGCTCCAACTTGGAACATGTTGAGCAACATATTCAACACAACTTTCACTCCGCATTCCCACCGGCTTATCTGCTCCTTTAAGGCCAGCTTATCAGCATTATCATCTACTCTGCACTCTGGTCAATTGTAGATATCTACACAGTCATCTCCTAGCAGATTTGCTGCTGCTAACATTCTATAAATTAGTTGTCTACTTGCTGTACTTTATAACATCGTTCTAAATCTTTTCATATTAATATTTATTTACTAATACGAAAGGTTGATAATGATCTTGGAGAAGGTAACTGACAAACAATCAACACGATCGGTTCGGCCAGCGGGTAACAATTGCCCAATTAATTAAAGCCTGTGCTTTAATTAAAGGATCTGAAGTGGAGTCTTCGAGATGTTGGCCTTGGGGAATAGCTGTAAGTACAATCCACACAAACCATGATTGATTGATCAACAATCGATTGCCACAAAATGTACGATATTCAGACGATGATCCATCCAAGTCATTTTAACAGGAGCGTTTGACGAGTTATGAAATGAATGTCCTTTTTTTATTCTTACCTATTTATACTTTTATTTATTTGTATCATTGTTGAATATATTTAAACTTAATGTGAATCTGGAATCATCGATACGTGGCTGACGGGTTTTAAACCTTCTACATTATTATTATTTTCACACATTTAAAATCATTGAAAAATGAATTCAAATTAACAGTGTTAAAGACAGCTCGATAGTCGAAGCCGACAAGAGGAACCATGAATGTATCGATTTTCAAGCTTATAAATCAAAATTTAAAAAAGTCCAGCCTGAACAGAGTCAAGTTGGATATTCCTACAGAATGGGTCTGCCATATCCATTATTTTGGTGACTCTAATTTTCACACTTTGCATTTATTATAACAACTTTCTTATTAGTTGCCAACTTGACAATAACTTTTCATGTTTCTGCTGGCAGTTCTGATATAAGTTCGATTTTGGAAGTATCATTAATCACATTTCCCTCAAATAATAATAATAAAAAATAAAAAAATAGTGCTACTCGTGAGCAATGTGCTAGTTCAAAGATTATTGTTGGTGTCTCGGTTCAGGGATTTTTTCGCTAAATCACTCTTGTGATACACAAACGCCTTCCTTCTCCTTACATTGTACAGGAAGTGAAAACTCATAATTCAGAATCAGAATCAGAGAATCAGTTACCAGATGTTTTTAAATAAAGACCGCCAGTTCGGTGTACTGTTACAGAGCAAGCGAAATTTATCAAAGAAATAGCAATATAATGGACAAGCAATTGTAAATTCACTCAACTGCGGGCGCTAGAGGGGGAAACCGTTTGATAGTAAATACGAGTCGTCAAACAAAAAAACAAAACGGAAAAAATAATAATTTTGGTTTTGTCTGCAGGAGAGGGTACGATCTAAGTGTTTTCTCTCTCTGTTCAGGCGTCAGGGATGCTGGCGTGAGCTCGCAGGAGATTGTGTGAGTTTGACTGCTCTAAGGAGTTCTTTGCGCTGCAGATTGAGCGTATACTTTATGTAAGCTGAACAGACTGGGGAAGGCTGTAACACAAGAACATACACTGACAGACCCATATCCCCAGCCGCCTTCCGTATCCCCAGCCGCCCCAATATCCCCAGCCGCCTCACCACTTAAATCGTCCATAAAATCTCACCGCGCCCATCTAAACCACACTCTTTTCTGCTTCTTTTCCTAACAATCCTCCTTATACGAAAAACCAATTCCCCTTTCTCTAGAGCTACGTCACTTAAGCCAGAGGAAGGTGGAGTGGTAACAGGGCTAGATGAACCTTCGACAATAATTGGTTAATCAATAAAAATGCTGCGCACTTAATAAGTTATGCAAGAGTATGGCTGGCTGAGAAACTAATGCGCACCAGTTGAAAAGATTGCAGACAAATGAAAGCAAAAACCGCTCGCAATTACGATCTCTATTTAAGTTGTAAATTCCTTTACTAACTATAACAATTCTGCTTGCTGGAAGTATCCAGGATCGCTGGAATTTCAGAGACCGGAACAGATTCCAGTCTTTATACTTGCATACACATGTTCTTTGAATAAGGATCAAATCTGTCAGTTTCCTTTCAACATATTTCCGGAAAAATGTATCTTTAGTGCTTCTTAGTTTTGTTTCTTGGTAAGAGAGTTATTCGCACTACAGTCGGAAGTAAGGCGTATGAATTTTTAATTAAAAAATATGTTTATTTCTTGGCTTAGTCCCTCTTTAGTACAACGCCCTTTCTTCGACCTTTTTCTCGCAATAGTCACCGTACCTGAGTTTTAAACCCGGAAGAAATGCAAAATAATGACTGCAATGTAACACTTCACTGGACTGAAATGTTTTTAAGTACATTTCTTTAGATCTGTGAACAGGTGGGAGTCAAGTCTGGTAAATAGGGTGGATGTTCTAATAGTCTGTACAATAATTTCGTGAGATTTCCCACAACGAAGCACATAACAGAGAATGCTCAATTAGGAGCCATGCTGAACTTTTGAAGAACTTCTGTCGGAAAGAAGAGACGTGAACGGGAAGAAAGCTTACTCAAAGAGCTGCTCTTGGAGTCAGATGGTGTGATGACTGTAGACACAGGAGTTTGATGAGTGAAAGTCACACACAGACCTGATGATGACTTTCAAAAGGTGGATGAAAATCGGTTACAAAGTCAAAGAACAATATGCCATCACTCGTATCATAGCATTGCGAATCCAATAATATGTTTCACATTACTGAGTTATATTTGATATTGTTGCTAGGAGTTCAATTTATAATATAAATAGTTATATTTATGCAATGCGGGTAGATCAGATGTTGCGTACCAAAGCATCACTAATAATATTTAATTTCAAAGTTTTTACTTTATAATTATGTTTTAATTTTATTTCTAATACTTGCGAAATTTAACATAGTAATGTACCAGGCGGTCGTCTACTTTCGTACAGTGACTGATCTCCAAAGTTTGGTCCTCGATGGATCTGTTTCAAGGAGAGCCTGATCAAGATTTGGTACTGGAGTTCCGTGCCGGCAAAATGAGTATGCAGGGTAAAATGGTGTACGCAGACCACAGAAAAGGTTTAGTGTCAGTTTCACAGGCAGATGACGGTATGATCTACTTCGCGTGGAAGGATCGCTCTACCAACCAGGTGGAAGATGTGAGTGTTCAGTATTCAGCTTCCGTCTCTACTCTCACTTACGATTGGTAAAATTTCTGAAATTGAATTTTTTTACTGGAAATGCTGAATCAGGAAAAATGTTATCTCGAGCTCCTACCATCCCTTTCATTTTACTTATTCTCACATAGGAGCTCCTATTTCAGTGGCAGACGCCCCATCTCCTGGCAGAACGGTACCTCCTGAACCCACATCTCAACCCGCTATCCCCTGCTATTCAGAAAATACGTACAGTTTTGCGGAAGGACAGTTTCTAACAAAAGTGATTGCCGGAAATTGTTAATAAATATAAAAATACATTAGAATCAGAATATTATATCTGAATCTAAGAGTCGGAAGCATAAAGTTCATATTTCGTTTGGAAGCTGCGACAGAATTATCTGTCAAAAAATATTAACTGTATACAGCACTTATTGGATAATTCATTTTTTGAGATTATCTCAAAAATAGTTCTTTCCATTGTTAGAGAAAAACTTTTTATTAATTAAAGGGACTCAAAGTGAATCTTTGCTGTAAAAATAAATTTCCAACATTTGGATTGCAATACATCCTCTTGAGATGGTAAAGAATGGAAATGAGGTCGGTTGGCTTGACAGAGATTGAGCCATAAGTCTTCAGGAACGGCTATTGTATCATGTAGAAGAGAGGTTGAGGTGGCAAGTATGGATTGATGATGGTACAGGATAACAAAGTTGGCTGAGATCTTTAAAGTTGAAAAGTTAGGCACAAACTTTGATTCCTTAAAGTTTACAAACATTTGCCCACTCTGAACGCAAAAAATACATTTCTCATCATTGTTTGCATCCATGAGGTCAGATCTTCTTCAAACTTTCAGCAACCAACCTGCCGAATATACTGATGCTAGGGCTGATTGAAGACACTGGCTCTCCCTTATCTGCGCTTGTGTCCGCTAGACTCCATCACTGTCTTATTTCTTCTTTCTCTAGAAACTGAAGTGCTTTGCAACACAATTGTGCTTAAAGTGGAGCTAGTTCTTATTAAAATAGTGATATGAAATTTGAGGTACCTAGGCGAATTGGGCATACTATAATAATAGTACCAATGAATGTAAATTTGTATTTCCATAATTGAAAACCATAACTTTGTTTCAATTTCTAATCTTTTAAGCTTTGAGGCTTTGTTTAGCATTCCTGATCATTTTCTCCTGATCCCGTATTTCGAACGTAGGAGGTATCAAAACGAATATTTTCGATATAAACTCAATTTTTCAAATTTGGCGTAATCGCAATATTTCCCTCTTTCTTTTTTTGACAAAAAGTAGAGTGTAATGAGGGCGACACTCCCCATAAAAGTTAGGAAAATCTGAGATTAGTTGGTATTGTGAAAGAGTGCTGTGCGAGTGATTCTTTGCTGAAACAAGTTGATTGCCGTTCAATCAACCAACACCTGGGCCGGCGATCAAATAATTTGCAAAAAAGCACTCAAAAAAGTCATTATTTTTATAGGAATTGATAATCTTTCCGAAGGAAGCAGAATTCAAAAAAGTGCCTCAGTGTACGACCGGCAGAGTTTTTCTTTTGCAGTTTAGGGAAGCGGAAAGAAAATACTTCTTCTGGATGCAGGTCAGTGATAATTGCACGAAAATACTAGATCATTTCTTGAAATATAGTCGTATCAGTAATGCTGCTTTACATTTTTCTGATTGATTAAGGAGCCGAAAGATGTGGACGATGAATTCATATTCGCTCTAATGAACTACATCCTGTCACACGGCGCGCCGCCAGATTCCGAAGAAAGCAGTAAGAAAACTTTAGGTAAGTGTGCAGGCAATATCTCCTTACCCTCTGCCTTGTGATCTTTGTAACTGGGACTGCAATCCTGCCCAGGATGTCTTAGAAACCAGCTCTCGTCGTGAGTAAATTGGAGCTTTCCGCAATTTTTCATATTGTAAAACTTGTGTTTCAAAACATTGTTTCAAAAATCAACGCTTACAAATTTGCCAATATCAGGAATGTAAAATATAAACGATCTAAATGAATATTGTTTTCACCTTGTCACCTCTCCCGCCCCACTCCAGGACCCCCCATCTCTTTCTCCTCCATGAATATTAATTGAATTACTTCATGGCGAACTGCAAACATGGCCCGGACACGCTTGAATTGAGATTCGGAGAAAATAATAATAAATATAGTGAACAAAAGATACAAACCAGATGTAGAATTATCAGACAGACAGACTGAATGGAATGTAGATTAGATTCGTCAAATAATTATTTTCTACTTATTATGATGGTAATTAGTTTGGCAAGGCGACATGTTGTACTAACATACATCTGAGATTGGGGCTATTATCTTTGTAATGGCCAGATGTCTATAAATGGGTTCATTTTTTTCAAACTAGTATCACCTTTCTAATTTGAGTATTAATAAGGAAATTACCTGGCATCCTGATAGATACAAAAAGCATATCCTATTGTCAAATATTTTTTTCTGCACTCTTTAAATAATGGGCAAATTATCTAACAAAATTTAGTGAAACAAGTTCAACTTTGAAAAACTAGAGATTGAAAGTGTTTTAACTGATTTAAGCAGTACTACAGTTTTTACTTCTTAATTGGTAAGTTAATTCAAAAGATGGTCAAAACCACAAAAATTACAAATTAATTTAACATTAAAAATTAGCAATAGTTTTCAAACATTACATGAAGTTTTTGGCATCCCAGTACCGGGCCTCTCCTTACATTCTTGGCAAACTGGACGATATAATGATTAAATTTCATTGATAGTTATTTTCCAAAAATACTTCAGAAATTAAATTAATTTTGCAGAAAACTAATATTTCTAGCTAAAATACAATGTTAGGTAACCAGTTAAGCAACAAGGTTACCTTCCTTTACCAATTATGTAAACAATTATTAGTATAAATAAAACACTGAGGAAAGTGATTATTGTACTGGAATACCACTCTGGGTTCGAATCCAGCTGTCTCTTCCAAGCTATTTCCTACAGCTCACTACCCGGAAGTAGAAAAAAGTTTCAGTTCACTTAAATGGCTTAAATAACAAAACACAAATCTCATCTGTACTATGACGGTGCTCTCTTCTAACCTATATTTGTAGTGCAGTCTACGAGTTTACAAACTCTGTAATGTTTGGTAAGAATTTGAAGAAAACGAAATTTGAAGAAAATTTAGAAGTACCAAACTTAAGGATTTGAAGTTTAGTAAAGTGGCCAGATGTTTCAAAATTATTTTTTAAACTTTTGTGACGAACAGAGTTGGTTTGTTTATTCGATCTCATACGACAGCTGTTTCATAAATTAGCTGTAGGTTAAGTGTACACTAGGGCAAGGTGTTCCCTTCCTTTCTGTAAGGTCTTTGTGGTATGTCTACTGTACGAAATATTGTGGGAAGTGATTGGTAAACAGCGGAAAAATCGAATATTCATCAAACGTTGGTGCTGGATAGCAGAGGAAGAAAAAATAAAACTAACTACACGAAGGGGAAGAGTCAGGTAGATGAAGGGAGTATTGTCGCCGAGGAGGTAGGAGAGGCTGCACACCCTGCACAATGAACACCCTTTCGAGTCTTCAATACAAACCCAAAGGTAAGTTCCTCTCCCAACAGAACTTCTCCTTTCGGCCTTTCTGCCAGTCAAAGGGAAATTAAAGACATTTATTTGCCTCTGTATTAGAAGCAGACTAAAGATGCAACTTACTGGCAACAGTTCTCACATACATAAGTACTTTTATCATTGTAAAGAGGTCGCTTTCTAAGGCTCACCTGAGTCGCTTTGATAGTATGCAAACCAAATCATAATGTACATAAATATTACAAAGAATAAATAACTTTTAGATTCCAAGCTTTATTGTGTAAGATGTAAAAGTGCAATTACAGCAGGATGCAGTGGCAAAGATCTCCATTCTTAAAGCTGCCATAGACATAATGTGGTTCACAACAACTAATGCAGTTCCAAACAACATATCTCCAGAGAAAATGAGCAAACGATGACCAAAACACAATCTCGATGGTATTTGACGGGGGCAAATCAAGGGTTTGTTCTTTCTCTTACTACGGTAAGTTCAAAATCAGACTGTGTGGCCTCTGAAGCGTCAGTGGACGTTCTGCTGAAACACGCCGACTTACAGACTTATCTAGGTCAGGCACCAACGGGGGTTTACTGTCGAATTACTGTCTATAATCATGTTGCTAGCGTGTGGGCCTGTAACTACACCTAGATAGACAGGTTAGTGTGGGTAGAGTACCATATGTTGCGGTCAGTCCCGAAATATGGAGGTGAGTCCCATTACCATATCATTAAACTACCACAAAAAACTGATATTAATGATCGACTTATTGTTCTTGCATCGACTAATTACTAACATGCACCCATCTGTCCTTAAAAGAGAACTGTACAGGATGTACCAGGTTGAACAAGCCCCCACTGGAAGAGAATGTTCTTAATTCTAACTCTACTTTTAGAGAGAAAACCCGAATTTATAGGTGCCGGTACTGGAGGAGCTTTTGAAATTGAATGAACTCACAAAATACCCAAAATTCCAAGTTGCAATATCGCGCCTTGATTGCATTGTTGCTCAATTAAATATTACTATTGACTCTACAATTCCCCCCCTCTTCACACCTGTGTTTTCATTATTTAAAACTATTTTCTGGAAAAATAGTTTTTGTTTTTTTGGTACGTCCGGAGCGAGTGGATTAAAAGAAACCTCCTCAATAACTACAAAAATTTATGCAGCATGCACTTTTTATGTTTATGATATTATCTGAGGACTCAATTGGTGTAAAATTCTGAAAGGTTTATTTCTATATTTTGCTTGCAGATGACGTAAAAGAGCCAGATGAAATTTAGCAACATTACTAGAAGAAGGACTGGCCTGAAAGAGACACAAGAACTACTCCACCATATGCAAGAAGAGTCCTCCGCCTAGAAATGTATCAAAAATGAATAAAATGGATTAAATTTTGTCATTTAACTGTAAAGATTCAAAATGAAAATAATCAAGTAAATGTCATGGGTAATTTTGTTTAGTTGGGCCGTGGACACAGTCACTCAGCTTGATCTTAGAGCGTCGCGTTATGCAGCGTCACAACTTGTCGACTTACTCCAGCTGGTGTGATGCTTTCTGGACCGCCTAGCAAACATTCTGTTCCCGTCAAACGAGCTGGTTTAGCTTCCAAACCTGAAAGGCTCGCTTGGCAAGCCACTTACCCCCACCTAAACCGATAAGTTTACACGGCCAATTGAGTATTTCCTTTTTATTAAGTTTGCACTTAATTTAGCCATTGAGTTTAATCTGTAATTAAGGCCGAGAGGCGAGGACATTTATTTGTTTACCGAACATCTCAAATAAGAAAATAAACACCGTTTGGAGTCATAATTTGGGGAGAGATAGGAGGAATATAGTAGAAATTGGCGAATCTTGTTTATTAAGGAATAATAATAAATGAAGCGACCTGCGCCATAATTAATGTTATCGTTTAAATTGTAGGACCTTGAGGACTGTTATTGTGGCCATTCATTATTGAAACACTTGATAATTTTGAGGAGGACCACAATTTGGGCAGAAGAGTTTGTAAGCGCTCTGGAAGCTCCCCCATCAACGTGGTGCTGCATCCATCCTGGGCGGCCACCTTCTTCTGTGAGGGTTTTTTCATTCTTCTTCTTCTTTTTTTTTTAAAGATAATAAGATTGGTGGAGGAGTATGGAATGAGCCGACAGAGAGAGCTGACAGTACGGCTGCTCATCAATATTCACGCCCCCCATGCGTGTCCCGTCCCCGGCCTGCCGCCTTCGCTTTGTGTTTTTACCCCATCTTTTAAACAGGACTCACGTTTTCATCTACTCTATCTCTCTCTTGCCTTCTCATTAACTCCCTCGATCGATCTCAAGAGCACCTCCCTGCTTCCCGTTCCAAACCAGCAAGAGGGCATTTCGTCTCCCTGCCTTCGTAACATGTTGAGAGAAGTTGGGAAAGCTGGTCGCCGAACTACCACTTTTCAAAATCTAATTTACCTATCTAATTGGCAGACCGCGACTTATTTTTCTTAATTACCTGGCAAAGTATAAGGCCATGGTGTTGGTAATTATACCAGGCTAATAAATCAAGTAAACCCGAGGCGCGCAGTGTTCGGCCGGCGAACCCGGGTACCCGGTCATACCCTCTGGAACCAAGTAGTGAACCCAAGAACCACTACCACTACCAGCGCATTGCTGCAGATCTGCCGCCGCCACATAATTAACTCAACACTTTTTCCCCATTCCTCCAAAGTCTGCTAAGTTTTCTAATTTTTTAATTATGAAGGTTGCACAAGCTGAACCTCTCGCCCCGTCACGTCGAGACTGGGGCTACCTCTTAGAATGATAACATGGAGGACATCACTCCCAGTACTGAGCCACCATTTCCTTAATTACTCCCTACAATCTCCCACCTCCTCACCAGTTCCAAGTTTTTAATGTGCCCGGTCGTGAGATAAAGGAGAATAAATGTTGGCCACCCCCTGAGATCGCTAGAACAGATCGAAACGCAGCGAGAAGAATCGCCCTGTCATGGACGGATCATTGTCACTTTTGAACTGATTGCTTTTTGTTTGCTACCAGCTGTTATTTAACTTTAGAAATGTTTGAGCCGAAAAAATTGCCGATAAATTTAGCATGGAACACTTGAGTGCAGCGTGTTAACTCACGAGTGCAGGTTTTGCCTCACTAGAGGAAGTGAAAACTAACTCTCAAGACTTGAACAGTAATTAGCTGTTGACACAGTTCCTTAATAATAATTGTACCGGTAGATAGAAGCGATGTGTTTCTAATTCATTTATTGAGTTCAAAGGTGGACAAAGTTACTTTTTCTGCAACCATGTAGGAATGTTCTCATTTCTCAATTAAAATCAGCTGTGTAATGCCCAACTTCCCTCCACTAGTGGGGAAAAATTCCCATTAGTGTCACTTTCCTCACTAGTGAGTGGAAAAACTTTATTGTGCTTCCTTGATATAAGAAGTTTTGTTATTAAATATTTTCTGTAAAACTTTAATAAGCTTATTTAACGTAACTAAATAATTAAAAAACGAATATTAAAAAAATAAAATAATAATTGAAAGGAATATAGAAATAAAAATAATATTTTATTAAATAATTAGATATTTTTAACTACAACAGTTAAAAAGGTTATAGTGTTACCTTATAGAAATTTAAAATGGATTCTAGTGATTCCTGTATATTTATTTTTTTTAGTTAATAACCCTAATGGTTGCAGAAAAAATATAATATTTAACTCGAGTGTAAAGTATTTTCCTCGCTTCGCTCGCTCGTGCGTGCAAACCCTGCCTCGTGTGAGGAAAACTACTACTTTCCACACTTGTTAAATAAATAACTATTATCGGCTTGGGAGGAAGAAATCTCAACAAGTAGAGAAATGCCTTCGTATAATCAGTGATCTAAATTCATGGAGAATAGGTGCAACTATTTAGAATCGGTAGAAACCAAATGCGTTATTATGGCAAAATCGGTTTCAAAAGTAAATAATTATAAACAACATTACAAAGAGAAGAACGTTTTATTTATTCACAAAAAAGGGTGTGATGTTTGTTGTGGGTCAAATCATGTTACTGAACAATGTTTTGACTGTTTTGAAAAAGTCGGTAGATGAAAGGAAAGAGATTGTCCAAAATAAAAAGCTTTGTTGGTTAGGTTTGTCGGCAAATCATCGGCTAGCTAAATGCAGGCAAAAATATTGTAAATTTAGAAATGGAAAGCATCACTATTTATTGTGTCGAACTGATAGTTCTAGGAACAGTGGGGGAGAAGCCTCGCTACAAACTCGGGAATACAAGACGAGAATCGCTTCCAAAGAGAAACTAATGAAAGTGTAAACGCCTGGACTTTATCGTTGATAATATTTCTTTCCAATTTAAAAGATTCGCCGTAATGAAGTGTATGTTTAGAATAATTTTAATACAAACTAAAATGAATATCCAATTAAAATATTTAAAAAGAGTTTCCTTGATTGGGGAAAAGGAAAATCAATATATTTTCACTATCATCTGATGTATCAGCGGTGTAGGAGAATTATTAGTGCGAATTTTAATTATTTTTTTGGAACAATTTAAAACGACCAGATAACTGGATAGCAACATGGCGCTCACAAAGGGAATCTAGCGGCGGGGGTTAAGCCAAGGGAAAGAATTAACCATAGAGCGGCGGGAGTAAAGGGTTAGGGCGGCAGAAATATAAAGAGTTGTTTAGCAACGCGGCGGGAGGAGGGCAGCCCTTACAACGTCTTCACTATCAAGGAGGCAGAGAAATCAAGGAGGGTCGACTGAAACTGCGGAGGGAGTACTTCCGCTTTTTATTTTATATTTTTTCAGGATAAGGAGAAATTGAATTAATTGGTGCTTTTAGATTTTCATTAGCGGTGTACAGATTTAATTAAGCGTTATAGTGGGCCGTCTGGTGCCGAGATCTGGCCAAACTCAGCAATCTGCACAGCTTTTGTATTAATATTACACAACTGTAGCCTGGCCCTTTTTTTAGCTTCCTTCCTTTTATATTCCAGTAGCGTCTCCTTGACAATGAGGTGCTCCAGATCGGCGTGGACATTCACCTGACTTCACTTGCTGTAGTGGTTACCACTCTGTTGGCAAGTTGTCCACAGATGATGGATTAGTCGAGTAGATTGCAAGAGCTTGGCCTCAGAGGTTTTACTGTGGCGCCCACGAATTGGCAGGGAATCAGTGCTATCACCCGGGCTCACGAATCTCTTTCCATAGCCTTGACCTCTACTGGCCACCACTTTGCAGGAAGTACCACTTAGGGAAGGTTTCTAATCGGGAATTCGTATTAATTAAATTTCCGCTGAGTAGGGAAAGTACCATTAGTGGACGTTGGGCATCCAGCCCTGGACTTTTGGACCTAGCGGCTGGGCCCTTATACTTGAAAACCTCACACAAGACTTAAAAGACAATAAACTGAACAGCCGTTACGGACTACTAAGGAGACTACTTGGACCGAAATCCTCCATGAACGTACAAGACAAACATACACTTTACAAAACACTATTACGACCAAAATGGACATATGGAGCAGAATTGTGGGGCTACGCCAAACCATCCAACATCCAACCTATCCAATCTTTCCAGTCCTAAAGTCCTCCGCCGAATCGTTAACGCACCATTCTAAAGTCTCCAACCGCACCCTCCATCATGATCTCAATATTCCGCATGTAAATGAATTAATCCACTTCCCGATTCCTAAGTTTCCACAGCAAACTCTCTGTGATCACCCAAATCCACTGGCTCAATCACTATACACATCGTCCCATCCTGACAATCCTTCAGGTCGTCTAAAGCGGCGCTGGCCACGTGACCTCATTGCTTCCTAAACCTCAATAAGTTCCTAGAGAGTTCCAGCGCTGGCTGGTTTCTCTCATCCCGTCATCCTGATTGTGGCACTGAGCCAGCTCTGTGACACAATCAAATGTTTATCTGTAAATACACATTTGCTAGATGTATTTTTTGTAAAGTTGCAAATAAAAAAATAAATAAATAAAAATAAAAAATATTTGAAAACAAAACCAGAAGATTTGGATTTTTTTTCTCTTGAAGAGCCCTAAAATTTCCCTGAGAAAATATTTCGAATAAAAGTTAACAAAAAAAATGGAAACCCAGTTTAGCCAAGTGGACTTCCGGGTGACAGATTTTGACGACAAGCTTGTTGCAAGGTTTCCGGTGGCACCTAACTACATGTCGAATTTGAGCTACTTGGGATTTTTCCAAAAGTATACGCACTCACTCTACAAACAGATGGAACCAATCCGCTTTTCGAGGGAACCTCAAAATGGACTTGATTTAAAGATCTAGACGATCGCATACCTTTTCTTACGAACAGTAAGGGAAAGTAAATATGAAAGTAGTAATCATTTGAGAGGTGGAGAAGGAGCGGAGAAGTTAGATGCAGGGGTGGAGAACTCTGAGCGAGCTTGAGGACTGTAGGTGGCCCCCCCTCAGAACGGGGGGCTGGACAGAAAAAAGAACAACCCTTTTTGAAATGTAGATAAGAGACTGAAATTTAATTTACATTGTTCGCTCTAAGCGCTACTTTTTTTATTATATTTGTCATTATTGATTCAAGTATCTGATGCGCTTCGCCCCTTCGCCCCCCGCCACGCCGAAAGTTTATTATTCATTTAATTAAACTATAAATGCAAATCTCGACAGCTCAATCAAAACAATGCTCCACCAAGCCCCACCTCACCTTCATCATTGATCTCTATTTCGTTCATTTATTTATTTTCTATTTTATTTATTTGAATATTTATTTCTATCCAACCTTCAGTTTGCTTTCTCCTGTTTTGATTGGTCGCGATATTCTACCAACTTTTCCTCCAAAACGCAGTTTTGTGGACCTCTGAATAAGAGATATTTTGGCGCACGTGTCCAAAACAGATCTCAAAACGAATTTCATTATCCAGACGTGGCACTTCCCTTCTCTTTAACCATCATACCCCCACCTGGTTTTCCATCACTTTTATTTACAACGATTAGGGAAGTGCCCCTTCAGCAAAAGTTACGTTTCCACCGACTGTAGAGTAACCAGCATCAATAAATGCTTTGCAACAATTCCAGATTTGGTGGAAATCAAAAGTATTGAAACACAGTTCTGAGTATTTTGGTTTCCAATAATTTGAAACAATTTACCAGCAAAGTATTTTAAGATCTCAAAAGGGAATACTAGAAACTCTATGAAAGGAAGGCGTGGCTATCTGTTGAACTAAAAGGGCAATAAAACATTCTAGTCCTGCATTCTAGTTAGTACCTGCAGCCCTACCACAACAATGCCGTCCCTCATCCATTTATTGATTTGGATTCTAAATAAACCTTCCAATTAAATTTTAGCCAGTTTTAACTGAACTAAAGAGATCAGCTCGTGTGAGTTTCAGGTATCTTGATAACAGCTGAAAAACTAAAACGTCGTGAGAGTATTTGATACTCCTTGTGTGCAATAAAGTTGAAATACAGTTATTCATAAAAGCAAGTTGTGTGTATCGTAGTGTGATTTGCCCAATAGAACCCTCTCTAATAAAGGGCAGGTTACCCACTTCATCTACCTTTAATAGAAAACATAATTTATGGTATAACCTATCCCAGTGTTCACATCACCACCCTAAACAGAGCATACCAATTTAGTGTTTATCCTTTTAGTTAGTTATATGAAATAAAACTATATTTTGTGGAAGTGAGAACTATTATTAAAGAAGAAGATAGATGGTACAACTACTAGGATGGAACTAACTACGAAACGCACTATAAAAACGAAAGAAAAGTTTTAACTAGTTTGGCGAAACAAAGGTGTTTAGTGGAGATGGCAATTACTAGTAAAGTCGATAATAGATGCTTAAACCATAATCGACCTAATTATGAACTACATTACAAAAACAAAAAGGAAACATTGGAAACTTTTAGCTAGTTTAATTAGTATAAGGATGGTTTGGGGAGATGACAACCACCGTTAAGCTCTAGGATGGATGCTGCAACTAAGATGGACTTAATTTCTAAATTCTAGAATTTAGTTGCAATCGCAGTGAGTAGAATCTACGGAAAAACGACCAAAGTGAAAGCCTAGTTTGATAAGAGAGATGCCTTTTAGGCTGGAAACATAGTGGAGCGGCGAGCAAAGCGGCGATGATAGCGAAGAGCAAAGCGGCGAAAACAAACACTCTCTATAGATAGCGTTGCTCTATCTTCGCTTTGCTCCCCACTATGCGTGGTCCCATATGTTAACTTGTGCTTGATTTCGCCGTTTTTCTCGCCGCTCCACTATGTTTCCAGCCTTAGGCATCCACAGGGGGTACAATGAGTCTTGAAGAATACATCGCGTACTATGATTTTCCGCAATTTTTCGATCTTGTAACATCAGTACAGTGTCAGTGTCGAATATATTCCAAGAAGTTTGGAAGCAAAAAGCTTTCTCTTCTGGCAATAAGTGACAGAGAGGGTTACTTGCGTAAATATTAAGAGAAATAGAAACTTAAATTAGTACAACAAAAAAATCATAAACATTCCACGTGTCTATGAGAAGAGGGGTGAAGACGAGGGTAAGTGCACGTGAAAGGGTATTAAGCAACCCTGGCCGAGTGGGGTGCGGAGAGTCCCGGTGAGGAATTCTCTAGAAACGTCCTTGTAAGAGTGGTAGTTGAAGGATATGAGAGGGTTGGCAAGGCTGTTTTTTTTTCTTCTCCTTATTCTTTTTTTTCAAGAAGAGGAGTGTTGGTAGCGCTGCCAACATCCCCTCGTTTTATGTGTGCGTGTGCTTCACAGGGCCAAGCTTCACGCAGTTCTTACTTGTTTCACAGTCACTACTAATAAGGAAATGAATCGATCTGTGATGCATCTTGCTGGGCCGCCCCCCTGAGTTCGTCTCTTTCAACAGCCTTCCTTTTCACTTCGCCCATCCTTTTAAGTAATCTTTTTCACTTCTTCACTTCTTCTAGACTGCCAGAGCGGACACAGAGAAACGTGGCCAATGAAAAGAGCTCGACGTAAAGTAAAGGTGGATGATTTTATCTGGCGGTCCACAATGTCCACGCTGGGCCGCCCATTATCGCTGTTAAATCAGTAGACCTACAAAATATTAAATACTTCATTTTCGAGGGCATTTTTCATTTTTATTTGGCGGCCCCCCCCCGCACACTGTGGCCGCCTCTTCAGTCTCTTATCAACTGAAGGAGATACTTCCGTTATTTTCTCCATTTTTATACCATTTTGCTGCCACACTGCCGTCATTATCAACCGCTGTAGTTCATTTTACCATTAATTGATTAAAATCAATGATTTTTCTCCAAATAAGTTTATTTTTTTCAATTGTTTTTAATTTCTCTTAACCTACGTAAGAAGGAGGATTGCAATCGTGCTATTTTTCTTCTTTTATTTTATTTATCCTGTTTTTCTACTCGAAATTACCTATTTTAAGTCTTCTGAGTAACTGTTCTTTCTTTTAACTAATAGGAAATATTGAACGATTTAATTTTATGAGCAATATTTAATGTTCACTTAATAAGATTAAATATAGAACTTTGTTCACATAATAATTCCAATTAAATTCTCAAGCAGGTAACAGGAACATAAATGATAAATGATAAATGATCCAGGAGTGTCCCTGGATAGATATTTCTAGCGGGAATGTTTCCAGTAAAATTTGGTAGATATACACATTATTTACTTCATAGCAGCCAACATTAAAGAGAATTTTCTAGAAATGATGGAATATAATAAAATCGATTCAGTAAATGAGTCAGCCACAGTAATCCTAATGATTAAATCAGTTTTTCTTTTAGAAAAACGTCCAAGGAAAATTAGTTATATAAAGTGAAAAAAATGTGTATATTAGACATTTTTTTTTTTTTACGTGGCATCCAGAGTGATTTCCGACATGAATTAGGTGGAAACACTATCCAAGATAGTTCAGCTTAGATTAGGGTACTTATAGAAACTCTGATCCAGGTCTAGACGGACAAAAAATAACTAGATACTGTCACATGTAGAAGTTAAGGTGGGAGGTAATAGGGGAGGTAATGACTAGTCACCTGAGATGATGTGAAGAGTGGCTCCCCTGCAGATTATTACTGGAGACAGCAACTTGAGAATCTGCTTAGATTAGATGGGAGTATTAGCCGCAGGCTGTGGTGTAGGTGTGCTACCACAAACATCCCCTGCCGCGGGACGCCCGTGAAACGTAATTCAATTTCCAAAAAAATAAGAGAGAGGGGCCGCCTGGTGAAATGAAAATGAAAAATTATTGTTATTGGTGCTCGAGTATAAGTTGGGAGGTCGGCTGATAAATCAGGCCGTGGCACGCACCGTGCTGCTGCGTGACATCCGCTTTAGACGCACTCGAGACTCCTGTCCCCAGCCAACTTCCGCTCTACCAACTTCTCTCCATCGTAATAAACTGATCTTCTCAGTTCATTCTTTATAAATATGGCCGTTTTGGTACCTATGTACATCCTGCGTATGTAACTTAAAAATATTTCAGGTTTTAGGCTAGTTTTTGTTGATAAGAGGAATCCGAAGTTATGGCAGCCTCCATTCCTCGATTTACACAAAGTTTATTTATTTAAAGGCAAATTAAAGATGATGGACGAGAAAGGAAATACAGAAAATCTGGCGCGAATGTGTACAACTCTTTCCCGATCTGAAATTCTCAAGATCCTCCCTGATACTCTTTACAGGACTTTAAACGCTAACATCCCTCATCCTCGTCATCAATTATCCTTAAATTTCCCTTGGAAAATGATTCCAATAAAAATTCGCCCACTCAATGGAAATCTTTAAATCCGTTTTCGGGAAATCTCAATGAAGTGGGGGAAAAGTGGGTGAAGTGGTACTTCCGTTTGAAGGATTGTCTCGGATAAGTACCGTCAGGCCCTCAGGGATACCCAAACATAAAGTCTGAGCAAACTACGCCTATTAGTTTTCACAAATACAGAGACACCACCTAATAAAGATACAGGGAGGCTTATTTCTTTGTAAAAGCTCAATATTTGGCATGAGAAAATCCTGTGAGCTTTTCCAGAATTCCTTGTTCACAGTCGGGCAGAATGAATGGAAAGCTAACAGTCAGGGGTGAGTTATTTAATGAAGAAGGGCCGGCAAGTTAAGTAATAATTGTGTTAAAGTGAGGCGATAAAAGGGCGGAATATATAAACTAGGGAAGTAAAATGTAAATAGGGGGATTGGAGGCGGCCAGTTCCGACAGGGGAGCAAGAAGACCTGCATCCTTTCTCGCATTCACCGGAGTTCCTGGTCGACCGCTGTCCACTATTGTCTGGCCTACCGTGTATCAATTATCTCGGTCCAGGGTATTGTGCCGAACACCCCTCGGAGGTCCTGTTGATTCATTGCCCCTTGCTCATTTCGGTATCTCCCCCCTTACACAAACTGGGTCACTTGTTTTTTTTTTTTCATATTCTGTGCCACACCCCTGGTCCGGACAGCTCGCCTTCCATCCAGGGCTCCTTCCAGGAGACATCCCACATTTCCTGATATCAATTTTCTTGTGAAGATTAATTTGCCCCTATTTCATTCAAATTAACTGCAATTGTTATTTCTTCTTATCCCCAGCCAGTTCTGCAGCGCAATTAACATTATTTCAAAAATTGGATTTTCTTTTAGCAGTAGAAGCTCTTCCAGAACGCCTGTCTGACTTTTAGGAAGTGCGGTGACTATTAAGAAGATATTGTAAAACCCGGAAGTAACTTAGCGAACAAAAACTATTAACCCAACAATGCCATCTTACTGGACGGACATTTTACAGTTGTTTGAGTTGTTCATGAAATGTGTATTCTGTAAACCATGATTACTTGGTTTTAGAAAGTTCATTTAGTCTCATAATTGCCAAATATTCATTGTCGTGCAGTTCTGGGGAAGAGATGGTGGCCTTCCGAACGTTCAAGCCGTGATTCCAAACGATTTTGGTTTAATGCCTCTCAGTAGATTGATATTTCTTTTTATGTGCTGCACATCCAAAATGACGAGAATTTAAAGGTTCTAGCCCAAAATGCTTTTTCGGCCGAGTACTTATTGACGAATAGTATTAGTGTTCGCTAGTATTGAATACTAAGCAAGTAATATGAACTTGAACTCAATGAAAGAATAGTCAGCTGTTTATACTGAAACGAAGTTCTCTTTCACAGATCTCAAGGTTCTGACTCAAAATAATACTCAAACTTAGTACTTCTCATTGCTAACATTACCTTGAATGAAAAATTGCACATGGTACCGGCCCCAGTACCTTCCATTACTCTGAAATGGTACTTAAAGGGAACGACTTTCCCCTATTCCTAGAGAAATGTTTAAAATAGTCTTTGCAGTTCAGAACGTGTATGTGTGTGTGACGCTTAGTTTAAGGAAAATCAATCGAGTCGCTGTTTTACTCAATATTTACTCTTTTCTAAGTTTGCAATCGATGTTTAACAATCAATCATTTAGAAACAGTGGCTAGCTGAATGCTAACAGCCTAATGTAACCATTTGCTTGCAACAGTGACTTATTGCTCTAAATTGTCTAAATAACCATATCTACTGTTCTACTGAGAAGCCGGTAACATTGAACGCTCCTTCACTTCCTGTCTGTAAAGAGAGAGAGAGAAAAAAAAACAATATTTACAAGAGAGGAAGTTAACTGTGCAAACGGAAAATGTGTATATTTGACAGAAAGGTGTGACAAAGGTAGCAGTGATGTAATTTCCTGGTAACCAATTAAAAGCGCAGGCACCAGCTGGTGTGAGGTAGGCCGGCTCGATCTACATGTGAAACCCTTTACTTCTCTTTGTTTACAACCTGTGTGTGGTTTTTAGCTTGGATCCGTCTAAATGTGATGCTGGGCGAGGACGAGATGGAAGCTAAGTTTGGCTGGCTGCAAAGTAGTATTTAGTGACTATACTCGTACACCATCTTCTACCACTACTGAGGGAACATTCCAGCTGTGGAGGAGGGAATGAACGCCCGCAGGTTAGCTTTATGTGTAGTCCATCTACTTGGTTTTCTGAAAGGCGAGTCTCACACAGGCGCAGATCCTCAGGAAATGAGGAATCTCTGTGTAATTAAATCCACCGCCCGCTTGTTGTGACATGCACAGACTTGCATGACACCAGCACAACATAACATACCTCTCTGTCTTCATTCCAACTTCTTAACTCGGTTAATTTGTGGAATCTTTCCACCCGATAAATTACCACAAGTCTAACGTTAATCAAATATCTAATTAGTTTTCCATAGATAACACTCGCAAGACTTTCTTGTAACCACAGTTTGAGTAAATTTTCTTGAATCTAGGAATTTGTATGCAGTCACAGCTCTGCCAAAACCAGAAATAAACGTTTTGCCTAAAATGACTTTTGCCAATGTTTAGAGCTAATTTTTGGAAAATCACCAAATGTGTTCAAGTCCTAATAAGATGAAGCTTTAAATGCTTAGTTTTCGCAAACTAAAGGTAAAAAGTAGAACTAGAAGTGGAACATTACTTGCAAAGAATAAATATTTATATGAACTAGATTAAGTCGTTATTACATATGTTATATATAATGTATATGTATACTACATATGTATTATTACAAGGTTAGTTCCGGTTGCAGAATTTTAACGTTAATTTCAGCAACTGTTTTCCTTCGTCCCCTAGTAGTAGATTTAGTGGCAGGAGAATACCGTGAGAAGATCAGGAAATAGGACATACTCTCTCTCCCAGAAGAGTTCCATATTAGAACTGTAGAGAGAGAGTAATGAGAGATAACAGTCTAAAGAGAGATTGTGTAAGTTGGAAGCATTAAAACTACAACGGCAGGAAGTCGTGCGGGTGTTCATGCCAGATTTTCTTTTGCATAAAATAATTTGTTTATGTGAAAATTATGGATGATAAATAGGCTGCCGCTGGAGAGACGTTTTCTGCCCCCTCGATACCAAGGTGTTTACACTCGCAGCAGACTGAGAGACTGGAGGCGGCTATCGCTGCCGCCCCTCTACAAACTCCAATTTCCTTCCACAGCTACTTCTTAAGGGCTACTTTAAATTTATAATCCAAAAGGTGAAAGCTGTTACTTTGCCGGGATTTCCTCTCTATGCCCACGGCTAGTCTTGTTGCACTCTGCTGATGGTTAGAAGTGCATTCACTGCAGCAATAACAACAATGGCCTTCCGAGCGGTGCATTAATTAATATTCCCTTTTTTTCAAACTTCCAACCTCAACTCGCTTGCCTCTACCAGACAGCTGTAGTTGCCGGGGAGATGAAGAATGACTTAATAAGCTGTATGATGATATTCTTCATTGAGCCCAGCTGCATTCACTCTGCATGAAGCAGTGTTACTTCATTCAAAGAAACATCCCAAACTCTTTATTTAAGTAAAACATGTCTGCCAAATTCTTTTTATTACACAGCTGCTATAAGATGAAGCTTTAAATGCTTAGTTTTCGCAAACTAAAGGTAAAAAGTAGAACTAGAAGTGGAACATTACTTGCAAAGAATAAATATTTATATGAACTAGATTAAGTCGTTATTACATATGTTATATATAATGTATATGTATACTACATATGTATTATTACAAAAGCCATTAGTCGGTTACACACAAGTTTATTAATAGTTAAAGCAAATCCCAAAGTACTTTTAATTGCTTGAATTTTGGAAAATGTCAGCTTGTAAAAGTACAGGATGGTACAATCGGCCAATCCAATAAATATGATTAAGATTCTTAGAGATTTTTTCACATAAAATTTTTATTGCATATTCTGATAATTTATCAAATACCTACGGGGTAAAAAATGGTAAAAAAAATCTAAACTATTTGTTTCAATGACATAATTAGTGTTGAATAATTAACCAATCGGAAATCAGAGGTAGAGGTGTAAAATGTGGGCGGTTGGATTAGCCAATTAGAAGCTAAGACTTTCATGGCGACCATCTTTCTACACGCCCCCTCCTATCGAATTGCAATGGCAAACTTCACAGCTGATAAAAATATAAACTAAATATCTGCAATACGGATTTACTGTTTTTTTTTATTTATTTTTCGAAAATGGTTTCTTTAATTAATGTGTTTACACAAGGTACTGTACGTACATCTAGATCAGCTGTGAACACCTTGCGATTTGTGGACAAACATTTTTAGAAGCTTTTGGAGGTCAACTGAAATCAAATAAATCGTTTGGGTCAGAATATTTAAAAAAGTGAAGCTTTTCGGAATCGATTTGTCTGTGCGATTGAAATACATCCAATTCGATTGTTAAGAGAAATAAAAAGTAAACCATTCACACTTGATGCTCAGTTTTGGCAGTGAAGAAATGAACAATTTTGGGAACACATCTTACTTAAAGCTTAGTTCTTGGATTGCAGTCCAGTGCGGACGAAGAACTCTAAGTCCCATCGTCCCTCAACGTTACTTTACAAAATACTAACTTCATTTAAGTATTTCTTAACTAGCAATATTAAACCCAAAATAATTTAAGTGTACTTTGAGAAAACTAGAAATAGGATTGTTCATTAAGAACAGATCAGCGAACTTAAAGTAAATTTCTTTCATTTATTACAAAACGCCTTAGTAGTACTTATATTTCATTAATTAATCTTCTTAAATTTTATAATCAGACTCCTCTCTAAATAAGAACCAAATATTTAATTTATTCTTTGTAAAATTATTCAGTCTTGAGAGAAAATGTAAAGCATTTATACTTTTCCCACGCGACCAATTTTATAAATAGCAAGCCTTCTATTCGTAAATCTTATTTCCATTTGCATTCTGGTCCCAGCTCCAGCACCTTTGTACCAAGAAATAGGGAAAAATATGGTCCAGATCTCTCACTTGGCTTTCTCTTTTTTCAATTTATTACCTTACCAAAGTATAACGAGTTGCCTTCAGTGTGGCTTCTCAATAACAAATAGAACTTCAAGGGTAACTCCCTGCAAAGAAGATCAAAAAACGTTTCTGCCCTTTGTGGAAAACGCCCTCAGGAAATGCGCACTTAAGCTGTCATGATGAATTTTATTCTAATAATATGAAACAATCTTTACTTAAACCACTTTTATTATTATTTTGAGAATGCTTATTTGGATTTATTTTATCTGTACGTTTCGAGACCATTTGTTGCCCTTAATCATGAGCTTCTTTCAGAGAAGAGTGTGGAAACTGTAGGGACTCGATTCAATGCATTCAAAGATCGTCAAATTGCCATGTTCAAACAAATGATTGTAAATGTCTAACTACATCTGGTTGTTTATTTTTTAACCACTTATGAATGTAACGTGATGTTTATAAAATTCAAGTCATGTAACAGCTTGTGCTGATGATTGAGAGGTGCTTTTGAATCAAAGAAAATTGATGATCTAGGAAATTTTGAAGCAGTGGAATAACTTTGGCAAAAACGCATCGAAAACTCTAAAATAGACATTTTGAGAACATTCCCTTATGCTCCTCCTTTAAAGAAAGATCCGCTGTAGATTTTTAGATGAATACATCTTTAATGCATCTTTTGTCTACATTTTTTCCCACCTGAGTGCAACACAACTCTCAGTTTTCAGCCTCTAACTCTTTTGACGGACAAAGTTTCTGCCAGGGAAAATGTCAGAGCATTTAGTAAAATTTTCCAATTCAAAATGAAAGTATGAATAACCTTGATGTATTTCCTAGAGTTTTTGAAGCTGGCCTTAAGCTGTGGTGACCGCCACTCGAAAAGGAGGTTTAAGGCCAAATTTCTTCATAAATTAGCTGGTCCCCTAATGCACTTACCTCCTTCATTCGCTGGCATCCTGTCATTGACATGGCGGTCTAGTGTAAGTATATAGAAGTGTATAGGGCACCGAAAAGAAGGCATGACTGGAACTTCCCATCCGAGTGGCTTCCAGTAAAACCTGCTAGCCTCAAGTATTAATGTCAAAGAAGAAACTGGATGAGAAAACAGAGAGCCTTGTATAACGTTCGGCATCATCAAAAGCTACATTTGTGCTTCTCAAAATAGTTATAAAAGACTTTCAGCAATATTTTCTTTCAAATATATTTTTAATATTTTGAGATAAATCTCGGTGAACGACAGATGCAATTAGCGTGAGAGGAAAGTCTATATATTTAAGATGTGTTAGGAAAGTTGGTACTGAGGGGGCGGATGAGGCATTTAAGTTTAATATTGGGCTTGGTGGCGGGAGGAGAGAGAGGTTGGTGATGAGGAGTCGCAGCGTGTCCCTGAAGCAGAAATAAAATATTTCACTAATTGCATTCAAGGGTTCTCCGGCGAGGGGGTGTGTGAGACAACACTTGCAAGGAATAAATAAAAAGAGGAAAGTTTGTTATAATGCGCACTAATCAATAGCAAGGAGGCGGCGAAGGCGGCGGGGGGCGCACATTTAAACATAACGGTCTGAGTGTGGGGCGCTCTCTGTCGCACACATCGCGGCACAGAGAGGGGTAACAAAGGACTTTACATTACGCATGCTGCAAGCAAGATAGCGAGATAGAGGTAAGAGGGTGAAGGGGGGGTTGTTGTTGGCCACACCGACAGCCAGAACTCCCACGGACACAACAGGGCGCGCGCTGTGTGCCGAAGAAATAAGAGAAAGCAAGAAGTGTTTCTCTTAGTTGCTCTCTCCCTCTGATTGCCAGAGCGGTCTGGCAGAGAAAATAAGAAGGCGCCGCTGCTCCAGAGTGTGCTGGAGAAGAAGAAGGTTTGCTGGAGGTGAGCGGGGAGGGGGCGCGCAGTATGTACACACACAGAGCCACAGGATAGAGCTGGAGTTTTAAAAGAAGGGCGCGCTGGAGGGATTGCAGAAAGAAGACCTAGGGGGGTGTAGAGTGGGTGGTGAAGAACGGAAAAGAAAATATGGCCGCTCATCAACCCCTCCGAGCGCCCCACTCACAGCCGGCATTCCGCCCCTCTAGTATTCTTTATTATTGTATAAATATATTTCCATTTTAATAAATATAACTCCTACAGGAAGAAAGCCTTCTTGGATGCTGCAGAATTTTGCGGGAAACCTACGACTTCTTCTTTCGGCAATTGCGGGATTTGTTGCAATTATAAAGCGCAATTTTCAATTTAAAAAAGAATGTTTTAGTTATTTTTCAATCCATGAATTAATAGGCCCATTCTTGTACTAATTTCTGTGAAGGAAGTTCAGCTTTCAACCGCTGCAGTTTGCACTTAGTAGTGCTGTTTACTGCCACGATTCAGCCAGCCGCTGCAAAAACTCAATCTGGATGCAGTCAAAGCTATTTGCTCCACTTCTTTAAGATTTCAGTCGACATGATCTCTAAATGATTCATAATGCCGCTAATTTACTTAAGAAGATTGATGGAGATTGTTAAACCGCTTCTCGGAATCAAAATTTATTTTGTAAGGAAAAGTTGGAAACTTTTATCGAAACGGATGGTATACTTTGTTTCCTCAAACTAAAATTAAGTTGCTTGATTTAAGGAGAGTCAATATCAGAGTCCTGAGTAGCACCTGGAGCATTTTCTAGTGCACTATCGTTCTCTGGCTCTCGTTGCAGTCCAACACCTCCTTCATTGGACCAGTTGAGCTGAAGAGGTTACCGAGAAGGCGAAATCTAAGCAAAGCCTGCGGCCAATTCCTTTTATTGACCCCCGTAAAGTAAGTTTCTGACAGAAATAAATCTAATGTGAACCAGGATATATCAAACCAATCAAGAGTTCAAAAAGGCAACAAGACCAACGCTTTTCGAGTGTGACTGTGTCAAATTTCAAGAAATGAGTTGGAGCAATTTTCGAGGGGAATCGCAGAAAACTGAAAGAACCTTTTTTGAAATCTGCTCTTCCGGTATCGTAATTGCCATTTCCTCACCTTCGCCTATAATGAATTTTCCTGAGACTATGTATCAATTGAAGTTTTACACGAAGGGAGTGCCAAAGTCTGAAGACAATCCTGGGAACATTCCAGAAAGAAATCTCAAAATAAACTACTCACAAGTTGCTCAGGAATCGCAATAAAAAGATCAAAAAAGGCAAAAAGAGTTATATTTTTTTAAAAATAAAAGTTTGCTTCATTTATCTTATAATATCTAATTATCTTTCGTAAATAAAATTTTTAAAAAACAAAGATAAAACAGGATTTAACAAAAGCCGTGGGTATCGCCTTTTCCCCAAGGGAAATATTGTATCTTCTCTAGTTTTTCCACACTTTTTATTTACTTGATCCAATTGATAGTTTTTTAGCTTCCTCTTACTCACTGAGCAGCTTCACAACGGTTTGCCACACTCAAAATAACGGCAGCAATTTCTTCTTGACTCGATAAACAGAATCTTGACTCATCACTAAACAATTCCCAGTTTTGGTTCTTCCTCAGCCTAGTGTTAACCCAATGCAAGCTCTTGCTCTTCTGTGCCGAGTGTCCAAAGTGGGCCTTCTAATGTAACCAACCTCTCTCAATCGATTTCTAATCGTTTGATCAGATACTTGAGTCCCAAAGGATTCAAAATAGACGAGTTTGTAATTCTCGAGCGGTCAATTCTTCTCTTTCAGCGGTTCTTCGAAAATTCCCACCACCCACGTCTTCGTGCAGTTTCAAACTCGCGGTATCTTTGCAGTGCTCGGCAAACAAACACTTGGTGCAATGTTCAAAGCATTAGCAATTTCAAGCTGAGAAAGGCCCTGGAATTGAAACTGGACAATTAAATCAGCCCTTTCCTCAATTAGAAGTCATCTTTGCATGATGAAAAATAAGAATTGAGAAGAAAAAACATGTTCATTCACTTTGAAATGCATTAGAATACTGAATCATTTTAAAGGACAAAATTAGCAATGTTTGTTTTTGTGGTTTATCAAAATGAATTAACCTTTGTACGACTAACAAGTGCATTAATTCCTTAATATAAACAAATACTGAATGCCAAAATAACGAGATAAACATCAAAACATTGTGCAAGTTAATTATTTTCGATGTTATTTATAAATTCCTTAGCAACTTTTCACTAGTTTAGTTAAAAATCGGTTCAGCAAAGCTTGCGCTTCCGTTTATTAGTTGTAGAGCGGCAGACACCTCAAACGCTATTTACGGTGGAAGCTCAAAATAAGAATCTGTGTGAACACATTCAGCTCAAGACAATTCTCAAAATTCTATCACATCGTCTCTTCGAGCTTGAAATTAAAATAATATTTAGATGCAATATTTATGAACATTAGAACGATACATTCGTCTAATATGATAGGTGAGTGTGAACCCAACTTCCTTCCTTTCTAGAACTGTCCTAAAACATGTGCACCTAAAACAATTAACTGAATAACACTTACAGATTTAGAAGCGTCTCAATTTTGCCTATTATTTTTTATTTCATGAAATGTTTCAAACGAACTAACAATGTGATAAGAAACTAAACAGCTGATTGTGATTAACTTTTTCTCAATTAAATAAAGCTAGAACAAACGGTCAATATTTTTGCCGGGAAAAATTTAAAATAAGTTATAATTTATTTAAGTTATATTTAATCTATTGTAGCATTTAAAAAAAGAAAAAAAGTCACAAACTTGTAGAGAAACAAAATATAAATTCTTTTGAATGTTATTGTTTATTTTTAGCCAGAATTCTTTGAATTTCCCTTTTAAGAACTTAGGGACCTCCAAAAGGGGTATTACAGGTGAGAACTCGATGTTGGAAATTCGACATGATCCCATTTTCACTGACGGAACTAGAGAATGTAAAAAATAATTGCCAATAAAGTGTTGCGCTCATAACCAGCTCTTGGAATTTTAGACACCACAACTATAAAAGAATAAAGTTAGAATTATAACAAGTTTAAGAAGGTTATAATACTGTTATAAAAAGTATTCTTCATTAAATAAGTTAAGGCGGTTATAAAATGCGAGTGCGTAGTTTTCTCTGTTATTAAAGATTTTCAGTCGTGCATGTGGACTGGCCACTAATGAACAATTACTTGGGCCGCCGACAACTGGGTACTGCACAGCATCTCTAGATCTGAGTCTGCCACTTTATTGCCTTCAAACTGGGTAGATTTCATTACCTCGGTTTATGCCAAATTGTAGAAATTTTTAATTGCTAATATAATATTATGTTCCTTTATTTCGTCTTATGTTTGGCAAGTCATCTTCCATATGAACCTACCAGTCTTTTCGCTTTCTCTTGTTCCTTTCATCAGGAAGTATTGCATTCGTGCTAATTTTTCATTTATATTTATATTTTCACCACAAATGTCCGTTTAGAGGTCCCATTGCGCGAGGGGTAGGCGCCTACACCCAGATGCGAAGACGCGGGAATTTTTGAGAGTGTTAGTCTCTAGTGTCCTTAGTTCGTGAACCCCACCTCCACGTCAAGGTTGGACACAAAGTGGGGTCAAGGCCGGAAGGGCCAGGGCCTTGAAAGAGATCGAAGAACACCGAGACTACCCCGAACGCCGATACTGAAGAATATCAAAGGAGAGGTACGACTGTTATGCATCACTGAATGGGTCGTCTTCCTTGAATTATAAGTTAGCCCTCCCCCCAAAAGATGCGGAGAAAGAAGCGAAGCACCGGAAGAAGATCTGGCCACTAGGACCAAAATGTAAGTACGCGATGGCGCTGACACATGTGAAGAGATTTTACACCACTTGCCTGTCTAGGAGTCTGCATCCACTATAATTCAAAGGCCGAAAGCCCCGGAGTGGACAAATTCGAGAACAGGATTATGTATTCCGACAATTAGATTAAGGACAAAACCAGAAATACCACTTAATTGATTTCAAAACAGTAATTGAATCATTATCACAATATTTTTTTTGGTATATAATAATGAAAAGAAATATTAAGAAAGATGAATGTATGTATACATTTTACTTCAAGTTGGCAAGTTGACATCGGCAATAAGATTGCGTGTCTTTTCGCGCGCTTTGTCACTGTATTTCTATTTTTTGGTTTCTAGTTCTTTATTTTTGAATTATAATTTATGTCCATCCATAATTAAATTTAATACGTACAGAAATTAAATGTATACGCTTAGATGTTTGCTATTAATGATAGTCTACCCTGCGTCTATTTTTAAGCTGTAAGAGATCTTTAAGTTCTTCTTGTAGAGAAGTGAATTTTATGTTATTACTGCAAAGTTCTTGGAATGAAGTAACAATAAGTATACCCAAACAGTTAAATTTTTCGACCCTCATCTCTGATTTCGAAGTTAATTTGGGAAACCTTCCCTATGTGTCTCGGATAAATTTCACCAATGGAAATACATTCCATCAGGATCCTACCCAGCATATTATAGATCATTGTACTGATACCCTGTTTATTCTCTCTTAACATAGCTCTGTCTGTGCAATAAACAAAAAGAAAGCAGAGAGTAGTGATGCTCCCAAGATGTCCTCTTCACCGCATCATCGCGGTGATGACTCCACACTCAGGTGAAAGAAACTTCATGTCGGCTGTAATGATGGCCAAATCAATCCAGTCAGACTTTTAGTTTCACACTTTTGTATCGACTTGGAAACGTTATGGCAAGATTTCTCAGGTGAACTCACCTGATATTCACGTCCAAAAATCCAACACAAACTGCTTTTTGAATAGAAATTCCTTTAACAGTTTGTCGTATGAAAGACTTCAGTTTCAACTCTTGCACAGTTTGGTGTACAGCAATAAAGAGGAGAAGATAAAATGGTTGCGTAAAGCGTATTTAGCAAGCGTGACATTGTGCGCGCGTGTAAATATACAAAATGGCAGCCGTTCTGGGTGGTTGACTACACTCAAGATGGGGTGTGCAGGGGAGTAACCCGATAGATTGCATACATTCCTTCTACACTCACAAATAGAGTATATATTGATTATTTTTTATTGTTGTAGTGGTAGTAGAGCATGGAAGTGAAGCCGCCGCGATGGGAGATGGCATGAGTCACTCGCCAAACTGCGGCCCGCCTCTCCTCTCCGATGTTAGAGTGGAGTTGAGAGAATGTGGAACTTAACTTAGGCCTGCACTCGACATGATGTTCGCTACGCTGTGACAATAATTACCAGGTGTGCCAACCTATACTTATACATCTCATTATACTACTACCTGAGCTACATTAATTATAGTAGCTCTTCCCAGCCATAGGTCCATGTTCGACCCCCTCCCAATGGACTTTATTAATTATTAGCCGATATGTCATTTCACCATTTGTTTGCTCTGAAATTCGGCGTCATCAAGAATTCTCTTATTTATTTTTCAGTGCCTTTGGAAACATATTCACACGCACGCCGTCTGATTGGGCCTCTCCGCGAACTTCATGCTCTGATGAAATAGTAATGTTTGTCCCCCTGTTCACGGAGGGAGGGGGGACTTGTCTTCCCTTATTTCCTGAACGGCTTATAAAGTATCCTAAAAACCGCAATGGAGTTTTCCCATTTCGTTACTAATCTAGTTGTGGTCAGACTGAAATAACTTGTTCAGTAAACTTGTGCCAGTATAATTTTATTTTCCGCCGTTCATTTTAAATTAAAGGGGGCAAACCAGTCTACAAAAGACTGCTAGCTATTGTATTTCTCCAATTATTTAGTAAGAACAGGTAGCGCTCCCAAGTTTAGAGAAAACAGTCGCTACGTTTTAATTGCACGCACGACATCAGAAATCTCATCTATTCACAGTAGCGAAGCTGAGTAGTGTTGATTTTACCATTATTACCGAGTAAAACAGTACCATACAGAGACCGTTTGAAAATAGAAGAGAGATTCTGAGGGTCACCAAAGATTAACATGCTTTAGGTTTATGTTTTCTTGCAGGTTGGTTTCTTCTGACGTAGGTAAACATTTTCTAAAATAGTTGGCGTTTACGTTACTAATTCGTGTCCTTTAAAAATAAAATCATTACTATTGTCCAAATAACAGATTATACGTAAAATAGTCGTTAAACAAATAGAAATTTCAAATAAGCAAATATATCAATCCTTTTATTCTAACGTCATCTACTTTTGGTGATGTACAGGCCGGATGTCCACGATTTGGATAAAATTATTGAACCTCAGGTTGGCCAACACCTCTGACATGAAGAAGGTTCATCGAGAAAAAAACTACAGTTAGGTGAATCTTTGTGGTTAAAACCAGGGACTTCAGTTTAGGTCACATTAAGATGTGCATCAGACTTCATCAAGATTTCCCTTTAATTGGCATATTTTGCCTTTATTGGGGCATGAACAGTATGTTAATGATTTGATTCTAAAAGTTCATCCTTAAATTTTGCGGAATTTTTCAAAATAAAATAACTATGAAAAGCCTTAGTACATATTAAGATCAGATCCATCTTGTAACCACTCTCCTGGAGTAGGCCGCAGTGTTCTGTTCATAAAACGCTAATCTATCTCTACTTTAGTCTTAGCTCTACAATTGTATCAAAATGCTGTTAATAATTAACAGCTGCCAAACTTACAAAGAACCGAAACGTTTGAAACTAATCAAGTTTTAAAGTCAAAATCGGTTTGAATTCTTATCCGACTTTATATCACATTCTATTCTGGGCAGATTGAAGAACTGTTTTTAGAAATAACATGTAAAGATGCCATCGAAATTCATCATCCATCGAAATCAGGAGCAGATTTCAATTTTCGAAAGAGGAAGTACTGAGATCGATTCAAGTTTAAAAAGTACTCACCGGAAATGATCGTTTTGAGCGTTCTGAATCTAAAAATGTAATTTTCAGGAAATAGTCTCTCTCTCTCGCAGTGAGTTTGAAAATCCTTGCTCAAATAAAATAGGAAGTTGAAGCTTTACATGCCTTTGAGTTCCGCCGGAACTTGATTAACTTCGCCATGAACAGGAAGTACGACTTTACTGAGTGGACTTTTTACTTCTTTAATTTCCACAAAAACTGTTCTCACGGTTTTCTTTGAAAGTTGGATTACCTATTATCTAGGATATTCAACGACTATTTGAAATTTTATTCAAAAAAAATTAAATTAAGGGCACTTATTGGAACGGGCGGAGGGTAGATTTCCTTTTAAAATGCTTTTAGTTGTGAGTTTCAGGCAAAGTTAAGGAGGATTAAATAAGTTGCTAAAAGTTCGAGATCGGAGAAAATAGAGTTTTCAGAAGTGAGAATATGCTTGTTTCCAGTTTTCGCAATTCTCTCGAGAATCGTTGCAACTGAATTCTTTAATATCAATTACTAAATACTTGTGTTAAGACTGATTAGTTTGTGAAACTAATTTTATACTTTCGTTAAATATGTCACTGAAATTCGAAGTTTTCAGAGTGCCGTCACTTACAATTTGAGAACTGGAGTATGAGTAAATCTGCGGAGGTTCACGCTAGACCTTTGATTTCCGTTTTCCCTTGTCTAGTTACGGGAAAAAAGAGGAGGATCGGGGTCTCCAGTAAAATGTCTGGCAAATCTTTTTCAATTAAAGCCATAATCTCAGATAGATGCAAGTAGTACAATAAGAATAATTATAACTTCCTGACTCTTAAACTCCCAAATTTGAACTACTCACTCTGGTTGCGAGGAAAGCAACTAGAGCATAGCTGGAAAAGTAACAGTGAACTGGATATAGCTTCCAATCCTTAGTGATTTCTGTAGTTCTGGAGCAGGAACTATTATACATTTATAGAACAGATTATTTTATGAAATTTTTGATTAAAAAAACATATAGATTCTAGGAATATTTGTGTACCTCAGCAATAAGTATAATCTACGCTATATCATGCAAACGAAAAGTGAAATTAAGTAACTCAAGAAAGTTATTATTAATGAATTCATGGCCACAAGACAACAAAAAAATAACTATTTAATATAGCTGACGGATATTGTACTAAAAAAGTTACCAGTGATTTTTTTATCTTTGAGGTGTTCTAAACACCCACACCACGGGGGCCGTGCGTGGTAAAATTTTTTTGGGGAGAAATTAATACATGAATTTAATACTTTTCCAAATAGCTTTCATTAACTCAATTTGGAGCATTTGACTTGGAATTCGACAAGCTTTAAGACTTTGTATATTCATAATTAAGGGGAACTCTTCAAAAATAACGTAGAATTTATTAATATTTAATTAAAATAAATTAAATTAATTGATGCGTAAAAAAGAGGAATTAGCAGAGTTGTAAATATTTGATGAGCGCTATTTTAAATTTAATATTTATTCAATTAACAAAGAAAATTTTCTTTCAATCTAATATATATTTAAACAATTAAAGAAAGAAGTTCTTGGTTGAAAGAAGAAAGAAGTTGTTGGTTTTACACTCATTAGCAACAAGGCCGGCCAATTGTGACACCGACAATTAACAATGGCCAGATATTTTTTGTACAGTCATTATTTATACCTTAATTTTCTAAGGTAGGGAAAGCATTGCGGTCTTTATCCAATTTTCTATGTAATGTTGCCACTATAAAAGCAGGTTATAACCTTCCCAGTGCTCCAGAGAATAGTTTTTCAAAAAGGTCAGAGTTTGTGTGGGTCAGAATGGTTTACAACGCAAAAACGCACTAACTTCTGAACTAATAAATGAACCGATATGAACCGACTAATAAACTTTTGAACAGCTGGACTACTTTACTGTATCGATTTCTCAATTTTGGGGATTTTCGTTTTAAACTTAAAATATCGATTACGCACATGTAATATCGCTATTATTCTTACTTAAAACATTTAGTAAGGGAAAAATTCAATACGCTGAAGGCCATTTCAATATAATGTTCGTTTCTAATGGATGTATAGTAATTTTACGACTTACCTAGTAAGTAAAAAGTAAAGTAATGGCTTTTTTTCAGGCGGGCTATTCGTCCAACTATCGAATTAGGCATCGAGTATGAAGGTGACTAGCAAACGTATTTTTTTATAAATTACTCATATTGATCGTTAGAATAAAATTCAAGGCCTAGACCGGGAATCGAAACCAGTACTACAACATATCTTGCTTTGCCTCTAACGCTCGGCCTTTATTTGTAAAACTTTTCTGGAACAAATTATTTTCACGTGTTTTGGGGACTTTAGAAATAATGTGAGGACATACTTTTAAATTTGACAGTAACGCGGCCAAGTCATATAACTACCATTTCTTTACCTGCTTGTGATTTATGTAGGCCTAAACCCATGCATAGATATCTAAAATACGGCCAATAAAATGCAATATTAGCAGAATATTGTAAAAGATTAGATGATAAAATTGTAATAATTTGGGGAAGAGGAAGTCGAAGGGATTTTTACTTTTGATCTTGGGGCTGTGACCAGTGAAGACATGTGTATAAGAGGAGCTTACCTGAAGAAGCTGGCAAACTGTTTAGTTAGAAGTTCGGCCAAGACTGAAAGAGTTGTAGCGCGTGCATCCAGTACAAAACAAGAAAGAGGTGCACAAAGCTTTTGTTCTAAGTCTGGAGTAGGTCCCACGTGGCCAACTGCCATGCAGAGTCGTCACATCTGCCTCTGCTTTAAACAATAGCCGCCACGATATGCCCCCGCCTGCCACCAGTGCGCGCACTAACACGCTTACAAAAAAATTATAATAAAAGGTTTAGAATTGGAGGGAAAAATAAATGAAAGGACGGAGCTGATCAGCAGCTACTGTCACTACTCAGCTCAACTTCTGGGTAACACTGTGTCTTCCCCTCAAAAAAAAAATAATAATAATAATAGAGTATTTATACAAAGTATAAGTGTGGAAGTTGTGTCGTACTAATTAGGGGACAGGCGGCCGTGTGGTGACCTGGAGCAGATGATGTTCGGTGCTTAATGAACGAGCCTTCCTGCACCCTTCTACTCACACGTGCCACAGCCTTTTTCTTCAATATTGAAATTAACTCAGAGTGGTAACTGCGCTTTCACCTGGCTTTTACCAACAACCACTCAAATATCTTCCTCAAACCACAAATTACCCAGCTTAAACCGAATCACTAGATGAAACTAAATGTGAATTTAGATTAAGTAGAAAGAGCTAGAATTAAATATATTTTAATGTAAGCTGAACTCCTAAAGGTTAGTTTGGAAAGCTTATCGACCAAAACAATGGATGTGCAGAACAATGGAATTCCGTGAATGTGCCCCTTCTTTTTCAACAACAAAAAAAATGTAGTAACAATAATAAAATAGTTAAAAAGTTGTAAAATTGTTATTTTATTCACAGAAGCCAAAAGCAAAAACTACAGAGGGCATAAAGAGTAGTGTTGGACATCTGACTCTACTTTACGATCAGGATTTAATTTGTACAAATAAGTAACTATCGATGTTAATGAAAACATTAAGAGAGAATAAACAATGTTTCTTAGTTCTGATTCAGAAAAATGAGTACCATTCTTCGAACTACAATTATTTAAAAATTATAACAATTATATTATTATTATAATAATTCCCAAGCTAACATAAATATTGAAACTCGAAAACTTTGAGCAGAAATTAATGTTTTGAAAACGAAAAGTTCGTTTGTTCGGCTAGGTATTCTAAAAATTATTGAGGTACTCGTACTTCAAATGTATTATTTATTTTACTACAAGTATAAATTTATTTTAAATGAATCTCTAATTATAATAATACTTTAACTAGAATAAAACTAAATAAATTTCATATAACTGAAACAATGCAATTTGATTTACATCCTTTCAAAATTACTCTTTAATACTTCAAAGTATAGTGTACTCTACACTTTGATATGTTAGTGTTCCAAAAGAAAAATATCAAGTGAAACTAAAATTATTGAGAACGACGGAATTAATGAACGTAACTGACTAAAATAATCACTCGTGACTATAAAAGTGACTGAGTGTTGAAATTTCACATAGATATGGCGTGCTCTGCCTATGAAAGAGAAAGATGCACATTGGTTATTGAATTAATAAATATTTAAACCCTCCGTTCCGTTTCCGGAAACCTTAAGTTTTTCAGTAATATCCACTTTAATTGAGATTGTGTGGATCTATTTAATGATTTGATTGTAGTAGGAATGATTTTGGCTCGGAGCTATATCGACTGTACTCTAATCCCACATTATAAATACTCGCAGAAAGAATGGAGTATTTAGTGGTTGTAAATAGTTGTTTTTAATACTTGTTTTGAAGTTAGGTTAAGACATTGGAATAGCAAACGCACCACTTCAATGTATAGAAGACGTTTCGAATCTAGGTATGAATCTATTTAAAAGTTAGATTACAGTTTGAATGTATTTATTAGTAAGAATGTACTATGCAATGTACTATGAACGCATGAGTGATGGATATGTGCTTGGACAGTTCAATGGCGGAGAGTAGTCTCTGGAGTGAACTGCCTTTCACGAGACCCCGCACGGATTACAGAGAGAGCAGTTCGGCTTCACTTCACAATCTATCCTCTTTTTGCCTTGGTGGGATTACACATGTATTTAAAAAGTAAAAAATGGTTAACAATTCGTAAGTATTACAGTTATCGTTACCAAATTGAATGAATGTGTAGGGGTGAGATTCAGAATGGATATTGTTAGAAATCGTCTTGATGTGACAGAAGACTTGCTATACGCGGGATAAGAGAAAGAATTGGCAGGAAGTTAGCAGCGATATTGGACAGGAAATAAAGAGGCGGTGGTGTCATATCGGTGACAGCAATTTGTCAGCGAGTAGAGGATATGTCCCCATACATCTCTGTCCGTGTGTGAGGGTGACGTATAGGGCCACTACTTTGCAGAGTGTGTGGCTGAAGTGGAGTTATTTAGCGGGAGATATTTGTGTGGGGCAGCGGGGCGGGACACCTGTTGCACTGCTCGAGTAGTGTCCTCGGCTACCCACTTCTGACGGAATACCTTAGACATAAAGTCGCCCTTCACATTCTTCTTCTCTGCACTACTCAATGCCCCATTACTTCGCAAAGACCCTTGGCTTCAACTCTATCTTTATGTGTAGTACTCCCAAAAGATCATCTCCCAACTACTTACAATCAATGACTTCTTGTGCAAAATCAAAAGTAAGTGTATTGTAGCAAAGTAGATCCGTTTGCAATAGTTTCTTTGTGCGAATTAGACGGTGACTGAAATAGATTTAATTTTGACTCATAGAAAGAGATCTAGAGGGGGGGGGGGAGTGAGGTCGTCTCTTTTTTATCTCACTCTTTTCATGAAAATCTTAACTTACTTTTTTAATTTTTGGTATTTATAATCTAGTTTTGTTAGTTAATTTACTAATGCTCAAGGTAGTAATTTTCTGAGTTTGACTTTCGTTCTGCTAAAGAGTCAGCTTGAACGTCTCGAGAAAGTCTTGAAGAAAATGAAAGAATTAAGGGGAGGCGAGCACTCGGCAGTGTCTGTAGAAATCTGAAGAGGCTTATAGTCAAGTCTACGCTTCAGTGATTACCTCCCCGCGCTGTTATCCGAACTCTAAAAGAACCCTACGAAAGGGCCCTTCCCCTATTCTTTTAAGTTTTAAAAATATTTGTCAATTATAATAACTGACAGTAACAAAAAAACTGGTCATGTGAATGTTTTAGAACAGATTCCGAAGGAAGTTCGTCCAAAGCACTCAACGTTTCCCATGTATCTGTAACAGTTTGCTGCGCAGAACATGTGTCTGAAAGAGAGTGCTGACTGTAATGTAAGACCGGCGAAAGAAAAGAAGTAATTCCGTTGATGGGCGCCAAGAAGTAAAAAAAAATGAACGCCAGTGGTTGTAGTGACGAGGCGGCCCCGGTAATCACGATTCTAATTAGTAGCCAGTGTCCTCGGCAGGGCCGATGGCCGACAGATTGCCCACGATCTTATCTCTTTAAATTAAACTGCCCTCTGTCAGTCAGTCATCAACTACCTCACAACTTTAGCCCCGGCTAATTTACCCCATGAAGCTCATTTTGTGCATTCGTTTAAGAGCTGCACTTTTTAAATAAAACCAGACTCCCCCAGTCACGTGTGTGATTAATGTTGTCTTAAACAGGAACATTACACGAGTATACCAGCGCTGGATGGAACATAGCAGCAAAACAGCGAGATAGTAAAACCACACCAAATGTAAAAGGCTCTGCAATTTCTTACATTCGTAACAAATCCTCAATTGAGCTGCGAGAGAGTAACAAGTTTTGAGGCGGCAAGCACTTAACATAGTGAATGGATTACTGAGTTCCAACCAAGCGAATGGCTCGTATTTGTAGTATCTCGGTAATCGAATCGTGCGGATTTGAGCAAAATTTGAGGTTTGTTACAATAACGTCTGTCCATGGGCAGCATAACTCAATCTAAAGGCTGTTGTAATGAGCTTTGGTCTAAATCGAACTACTGGAAGTGTATCTTTACAGAATCGATTTTTCATTTTATCGAAGAAACTTCAACTATTTGTATAAAACTAGGTACTGAATGAGTTTTATTTGGGAAAAAGTTTTATGCAAAAGTCAGTGTCGCACCCATGAGGGGTTTCAAGGTTGAAACCTTCGGTAATATCTGGCCAAAAATATGCGTTTTCGAGTAATACGCTGCAAAAATGTAATTGTAACGTTAACGACATACTTAATTAGTAAATTTCTTATCGATGGCACAAATCGAATGGCTTAAATCTCGGTTCTCTATGCCAACATAAATCCATCTGTTGGCTGCATTCTAAAGATTGTGCTTTAAGTAATTGTGGATTCAGTGAAGATTGATTACTCTGCATGAGCCACGGCGATCCAGGGTCTGTTATGGCAATCTCTAGTTCGAGCATCTCAACTAGTCCTGTTGGTTTGATTAGATCAGATTGTTAGAGGTAAAGAATAAGAGTCCAGTTAAAGCTCTGTAATCTTAGGAGCACAAACATAGTTTAGCTGACTCTTTCTGAAAGACTTTGGCCAGTTTTTCTAGGCTAACAGAGATTAGTGCCATCTTCTTGGTTCCCACACCTTCTTCTCAATTATTAATAGGTAGGTTAGGGTACTACTTGTGGCCGGCCTACGTCCTACGCCTTAGGAACCCGTCTCAAATAATAATCATTAATGGATGTCAATGATAAAGTTTTATTTTATAGCTTAAAGAGATCGTGTTGCCTAAAAATTTTTACAAACATATTCTTAGAAATAATTTAATTAAAGAAGTGATTTTTTGTGTTCTAAATTAAATATATAGTTTTTATATTAAAAAACCCTAATCTCAAACTCCAAAAGATAAATTCTGGCTGCACTCTAATCAAGTACATTTTCATTCGTCAACTCATCAGCTGTATTCCCATAAACATAAAATTCTCGATTAAAAGACAGACAAAAGATAAGGATCAAAACTTGTCGAATCGTTCGAATCATGCCCATTCCAGAAAGGCACTCAGAGATTAACTTTCCTCCTCTCTTTCCCACTCTCGACCAACCCTTAATTAATTTACCGGGAAAGTGTTAAAAAGAAAAGTTTCAGGTTTTCATGGGGATAACGCGTACCAAGTTTAAAGGCAATCGTTTGGGCAGTTTTCAAGAATACAGCAAAAGAATTAAGTTGAGAGATTTTGATCTTGGATTGCAGGTGTTCCGCGATGGTACCAGTCCAAATACCATTCCTCTCCCCTGCGATTTTCCGTTTCTGAGTTATTTTGTCAACATTTACACGCCAATTTTTTTTTTTTAACCCCATTTAGGACTCCGTTGTAAACTAGATTTCGAAAATTCGACACGATCGTCATACCTAAGGGTTTTTACCTTGTTAGAGAAGGTAAAGGGATGAAAGAGAAGAAAAAATGTAAAGCCTTGGAAAAGTTGGAATTGCAGGAGTAAGTGGCATCTAGAGGGTATCGTAGCAACTAGCGCAATGAACTAGTAGTTGCAGGGTTGGCCGGCTGGCGGCGTGTTGCGGGTACTGTATGGAGGCCGAAACTGATCACCAGTGTGTACACACTACATCTTGTTCAGGCTCTCTTAAACAATAATTATCTACTGTGAGCCGCCCCTCTCGTCCGTCCTGTTTCCTGAATCAATACTCGTCCTCTTAGTAATTTGCATCTTCCTTCTTCTAAGAGAGTTCTCCACCCCCACGTACATTAAGCTTAGCGGCCGGACAGGCCAGCACTACTCGGGCAGGTATTTCCCCTCTACCAAACTCTCCTTCACTCATCAATACTCTTCTAGATGTACCGACATTTATCAAGAATGTAATACAAATATCCCAGGTTTTTTTTTTTTTACATTCTCTTACCACTGGTGCGGAAAATAATGTGATCGTGTCGAATTTCTGTTTAACGGCCTCCTAAATCCAAATAAAAAAAGAGTAGTTTTTCTGCTTAAGTTAAAAAACAAGTTCGCAGGTAGAAGAAAGACCATATTTCGATCCAAGCAGAACAGCCAGGGCCAACTATATCTTTGCAAACAAAATTAGTACCGGAAGTATAACTTTATTGCTTCACTATTTTAGTGAGTATAACTGGGGAATGGGAAAAGAACCTAATTGTCAATCTGAGTGAAAAATATTTTCCTTGACGTCAGGAAAAAAAGTCAAAATTCTAGCTGAAGAACGCAAGTTCCTCATTCAAAATTTCCTTTAATTAAAAATAAATCAATTATTAATAGTTTCGAATTCTGGGAGTTCAGTATTTCCCCTATTCCCTATGGGAGTATTCCTCACTATAGGAATTTATACTCCGTTCAAGAATTTCGGAAAATACTACCAACTTCAGCCCAACCCCTTCCTTGTACCTAGTGAAGTCTGTGGAAATCTACCAGCTAATAAATCTAACAAGTCTCTTGTGACTTTTACAGGAGAACCTACCGCAGTACTGACATCTTTACATTGAGTCTTTAACTAAATTTTTCATATAGAATACAAGTCTGGTAGCAAACTACATTCCAACATACACTATCTTATAATTGTTTACCTAAATCGTTGAGATTTAGATGTCTGACTGGACTGTAAGTGTAGCATAATTTCGAAACTAACTGTATTCAAGATGAGCAGGGTTGAGACAATATCTTTCGTACCACATTTTATTGAAATGAGACTCCATTGAAGATTCCCTTTGTCCATCAACTGAGTTCCAAACATATAATTCTAAAACCCAAAACTAGCACTTTTGAGGGAACCCTACCCACCTCTTCTTCCAGAAGAACCCTTTTTTAAATTTTTCAAGAAAAATTGTTTCAAATAATAGGTTTAAGTATACATCTAGAAAATTGTAAATACAAGTTTAAAGAAAGTAGTCGGGAGTCCAGAAAATCTAGGAATCACTGAAAAATTAATATTCATTTCAGTGGTTATTTCGAAAAAACCGATTTAAGCCAAAAGCTTATCGTGGCATCATCTGTTGGATCCTGGGCGAAATATCTAACTTCATATTTCATCGCTTCACACATGCGACAGGCCCATCCACACATTCCTGTAAAAAAAAACATTTTATCGTGCTTAAGGGGACGTCTAAACGGACATTCCAGGTGAAATATCAATCAAGTCACCAATATTACAATACCTTCTCTTACAAGTTGGGTAAGAGGCCGAATAAATCCCAGTGGATATTGTAAACCCTATAAACACTCAGAAAACAAAAACAAAAAATATCCCAAATCCCAAAAAAGAAGAAGCTCTAATTCACTTGAAGGGAACGCTATGACGTCACCTACCTTTATAGCTCTAAGTTTTAGGAATTAATTATGTAAACTGCAGTTAGAGTGAAGTCAAGTGCGTCTGCACACTAGAATATAATTATTTTCTAAAAAATGAGAAACAGGGCAATAAACAATCTTCTTATCAATTTAATGTTTTTATTCTTCTAAAACTTTGTCTCTCCTTTTTTTCGATTCCCAAACATATTTTGCAATCTGATGAGCAGCTAGCTGGTGCCGGCAGTTTACAAACTGGGCCGAACATCATTTATTTCAATATTTCATACAGCATACATTTATTTACACAGTTTACGAGTAATATTTTAGTTTACCTCCATCTTTGTTTTTGGGAGTTATTTATTAAATATTAATCATTAAACTTGCATTTATTTTAATGTATAACATATTTTTAAACAAAGGAAAAATCAATATGCTCTTACATTACAACAGCAGCAAGTATAATGTGCAACTCTTCATAATGTAGTCATTCTTATAGTATCAACTTCAGTTACCAATGTACAAGAAAACTAGGTATAAAATTTATAACAAAGAATTCTATAAAAAAGTTTTTTTTTTCTTGCTTCAAAACGACTATTTATATCTAAAGTATTAAAATTAAACCTAAATAATTAAAAAAAAAATCTTAATAATAAATAAATTGTTACAATATTTTAATAAACACATTCTCTCGTTCAGTGTTCAAATATCACCAGTAATAGAGATGCAATCAATTTTAATTGATAACAGAAGTAATCGATTACATACTAATACTAAATATCAGGGGAAGGGGCACATATAAATTTACAAGATAAACACAGTAAAACACGATTTCTAAATAGTACAATATTTACAATAACTTTTTTTACCATACAAAAACACAGAAAAAAAATTAGGGTCTTCATCGATTTCACATTATTTATTTATGGCAAAAATAAAATAAAAAATGGAAATTAGAAATATTAGGCGCTAATATAATAATAGTTCATCTTGAATAAAATTATTAAAAATAATAATAACAACATTCTAGAGCACCATCAAGGATCGAATAGTAAAGGTTATGTTTTGTTTTTTTTTTTTTGTTTTTTTTCATAATAAAATTTGAATTATTAAATATAAATTTTGAAGGCACTGCATGGTAAATTTCGACCCTCATTCATACCCATCGTACAACATTTAAACTGTATTTACTATACACGTACAGTCAGCCAATAAACTAGCTATACTGAAATAATAAAATAAAATAAAAAATATTTATTTTGAAGATATCGTACATATTCGAGAGCACTCAAACACAACATGTTCATGGTTTTACTTCCTAGTTAGTTTTGTTTAATGGTTTTCTTTGAGAAACTATTATAATCTCACAGATATGAAATATTTAAACCCGGAAAACGTATTTTATATACACATGCTAGCAGCACAATATTACATGGGACGGTTATCTGTGCATAAGTTACGCCCAAATAAAATTGTGTAAAATGTACCATCTCACTTGTTTATCAATTTTTCTTTATTTAATTAAAAAAAAAAAAAGGAAAAAGACTGTATCCAGCTGAGCACAAATTTTCCCTCTTCCAAGTCTTCATTTTTACAAAATTTTAACAGCTCAAACATCTGGATGTCACTTGGGGCCAAAATAAAAAACAAATATATATATACCAGTTTTTTTCAGTAAGGTCACACTAAACTGATTCGAAGCTATTTGAGTAATCACCAAAATTTTTGTTTCTTGAAATGCTATTTCCTGATTAGTTTTCACATTTGAGCAGCTTTCTCCTTTTCCTGTTTCCAGGCTTGTATTCTCTGCTTAAGTTCCGTCGCTGAAACAATAACAATAATGTGCATAACTACAAACTAAAGGCGCTAATCAATGAGTCCCAAAAAACGGAAATTCAAATTTCTTGAATGATTCTCTCCTCGAAAGAGAACTGTTCCTAATAAAAAATGGTACACTTAAAAATAATCCATAAGAAAGGCCTTAAAAACACACACAAAATATGACATCCGTGGTCATTTCCGCGTCTACGGTCATCTAGTCATTTCGTCTTTCGTATCATCTGGTCTGAGATGCTGCTGCCTAAAGTTTGAATCAACATAGGGGACTTCTTAGGCTGGAGGTCTTTGGGGATTCAACGAATGACCAACAGCTGTTCTTGCAGGGATCTTCTACTAAAGGCGGCCATTAGAGCTTTTAAGCTGAAGAAATGAGTTACATAGGGTTAGCCTGAAACACATACATTCAATAGTAACTGATGGTCATATGGCACTCCTACTGAAGGTACCGTTAGTATCTGACCGCACGCTAAGACCGGTCTTGTGGCATTTTATGTATTGTAGAGAAAATTCATCTAAAGGTTATTTCAATCAAGATCCTTTGCTGATTCTAAAATCTTGGAAATTATAAAACAAAAACAAGAAATCGGCATCACAATAAGCCAACTTGTGGTTGCCTGAGGAACGTAAGTGCCTCAGGTTCTAATCTACTACTTGGAAGATTGTAGTAATAGAGAATTGTGACAGATTACTTACCCGGCAGAAGCATGTCTTCAGAAAGTGGTTGTCTACTAAAAGGATCAGTTGATGAATTTAAAAGATGTCGAATTATCACATAACGGTCCATCACTTTACCACTTGGCAGCAACACAGGATCTTCCATTACAGTGTCCATCAACGGATCTAGAAAACAATTTATCTTTCAATTTACAGATAACACAAGATACATGATACCTCATTCGCTCTATCTGAAGCAAGAGTGCAGACAGACGTAGCGTAACAAACAAATACAATATTACTGCTCTTAGAATTCATTCAAAACTCACCTCTAAATTCATCTGGAGCATCATTGTAGTCAACTTCCTTCTTAATGTTTTGAATGGCGATCTCTGCTGCTTTGGCGGCCAGTGACCGGAACTGTTCCACTTCCAAAGCTGTCTTGATCATAGATTTTTGCAGCCTTGTTCCAGCATCCTCGAAAAGTTCCTTTCTGAATGATCGCTGAAATATTAATAATTATTAGAACTATCAAAAAAATAAATATTGCGAAAAATACAATACAAAAAGAGCCATTCCACCATTACGAGTATCCTAAAGGTGATTCTTAACTATCGACGGGGCTTACATCTAATATTCTTGAGAGAACACTTACTTCATCGGCAGCAATAGCTGAGGCAAACTCATCACAGTCTAAATGAAGATAGATGTCAACTAACTGACCAAGAAGTCTGCGAGGTTCCCAACCGTATTTCTCTGGAGTATTTACTTTCAAATTTTTACCTTTGGACAGGTGAAGAGGGAGTTATACATATATTTAAGCAGTTTGAAAGAAGTATTGATGAAAAAGTTTAGCATCAACTCACATTTAGGCCCGCAAAGTTGTTGTAGATTGAAATTGAGCATTGCTGACAATCTTTCAACTAATTCCAATCTGAGGAAAGGCTCTTTGATTTCCACCGTCAGGTAATGGAACATGTCCACTGTCTCTCTGGCTAATGTTAAGTACGATCTGAAAAAAAAAGGGAACAACTGTATTAGTAAATTTACGCTTCATAGTAATGGACTTGTAAAAGCAAGTTTCATGATGTCTTGTTTTGTTATCAGGTCAAACTTTCAACATCGATTTTCTACAGGAAACACACGTCTTCAGGTCTCCTGAATTAAAATAACGTGATTTTTAGAAAATGGTTTAGACTCAAATAATTAAGTGAATACTCAGGTTCAAAAAACAAAAACAGGCTATATAGGTAATTTGGAAATTCCTAAACTGGCAACAGCGAATTTTTTTGTGCACTTTTTGACGATTAACTCTTCTTAAATAAGAATAAAAAAGTAAATAATCTGAATCAGTATACGATCAATCGATTTTTCAGTTTTTAGCGATTATTTCGAAAATGGTTGAATATTTTCTGTAAATGTTATTAATAACGTGGAGAATGAAGTAATTTGGGTTCAAAAGATTGAAGCCTGAAGAAAATGTATATTAGTCTTTGAAGACTGCGAAAAACTTTCATACGGAGCCATGAAATGTCATAACCGAAATAACTATGGACCTCCTGCCATTTTCGTTTGAGATTCCTTATTCTCATACTACACGTACCACTTTCTTATAACTTTGTTTATGCAATCAGAAAACCTGTAAACCTGCTTCCACCAATGGAAGAGAAGTTGAGGAAAAGTGAAGAAGAAAAAGAAATTACCTGCATTGTCTTTCATCTGCTCCTAGCTGTCTGGTCCTGGATTGTTGCTGGTCGGTTGGCAATTGAAACCATTTTGTCTGATCTGCCATCATTTCTTGAACTTCGTGTATTCGCTGCAATATATCAGCAAGAAAACATAAATTTTATCTAACTCCTTGCCAACAAGTCGAATAAAAATTTTAACGAGCATTATGCCTTTCTTGTCCAGAATAGTAGTTAATGGAAAACCCTGGGACAAAGATGGTGATTTCATTACTAACTACTCGCCTAAATTTTGTACAACATTACTCCGGCAAGGCTTTGGATAATCTTAGTTCTTTGACACCCCACTGCAGACAAAACTGTAGAGATTCATAGGCATGGATCTGATAGAGAAAAGCCTAGTTAGAAAATGAGAAAAAGGTTCCTTTTTGTTACTGCGAATGGTTAAGGGCATTCAGAGATGGAAAACGCCCTTAGGAACTTCATATTGTGCCCTGGAACCGCTCTCTACACTCCCTTAGTGAATCAAACAGGCTGGATTGGAAAAGTGCTCTATCTAGGATGTCAATGTACACCATTTAGGATAGTGACAGTGAAACCCTAAGGAATGTAACCTAATCGAACCTAGAGTCCTAGCATTTTTCAGTGATTCGCAAGAAACTATGAATTAATAAATTGGGAATTAATACCTTTAAAGATTCCAAACTTTCATCCAACAAGAAAGTTGTGTCATTCATCAGCATATTAATAAACTTGACAAATTGTTTCCCAGATCTAAAATAAAACGGTAAAATTATTTTCCTTGTTTATTCTAAACACAAAAATATTTTTAAACATATATCTAGTAAAAAATAAAAATGGAAAGAATCTTACTTGGATTCCTTGATAATGGCATCTCTATGGACAGGACTGTCCCACATACTTTTCAAAATCAAACTGATGTGATATCTGATGGTAAACTTATCATAGAATTCCGAACTAGATCCAGTAGTTTCAACATCTGAATTCAAGATTACCATAGTTAAGATTAATCAAAATAAAAAACATTAATTTAGCCAATCGCGCTTATAGACAGCAAAGAACAAAATGTGATTTGGACCGTAATAAGATTAAAATGGCATTTAGATGAAAGCGCCCCATCCCTCATCCAGAAATCCTTGAATCGATTTTTCATTTTAATAAAGGTTGCAAACCTGGAATTCCAATTCTTTCTTATAAGAGAAACAGATAAATTAAGAAACAAAAAATTAATTTTCCCTGTCTGAATATTGCGGTGGCAACTTGACAGAAGGAACTATAGTTAAATTTCTCTACACATTCTTGATGAACCATATCTCTGAAGATGGAACAAAATTCAAAATTTTTTGATCGAAAGAATACAATCATACGTACAATGACGAATGAAATCAGTGATAAGTTAAATTAAGAGAGACCACATGAAAATTGAGCAAAATAAAAGGAAAAAAACGTCATTTTCTATAAACGTTTGTGACGCATTCGTTCCATTAAACTGAAAGGATTTAATTTAACCATTTTAGTTATTGACTTGTATAAATTATACAAAATCATTTCTATTATTAATTATCTAAATCAATTATTCTGGTGAACACTTAATTGTGAAAACCATTACATGATTCCTGATCTAACTGATCTAAATAAATTTACGATTAAAATTATATAATACCTGTGTAGAATTTCATCAGATATGAAGCTAGATGTATTTCAGAGATCGGATGGTTCATAATTTTGAGGTATAACGGTTGATTTCTGGGTAATATACCAGAGTGTAGAACAAACAAAACTTCGACAACCTTTGCTACTAGGTATGGATTCTTAATAGCTTGCGGTGTACACACACAGACTAGAAGCCAAGTGACTAGAGTATCATCCAAACCGTCCGCAACTACTGAGGGCATGTACCTGTAAAATAAAATTATCCACTAATAACCAACTAAAACCAACTTCACTCAATCTATTTCCTTCAATCCGTAACTCCAATAAAACAAGCGTGCTTGCAATCAGGATATAATATTAACACTCCATTAACTCCTATGGGCCTGATCTGAAAAATTGTCTCCTATTTCTAACTACTTAAATCTCGAAAGTGAAAAATTATTACGTACAAGAACTTCTACATCTATATCAAGTCTCCTTTTTTAGAATATTTAAAGTGTACTTACTGCAAAACAAATAGCAGGAATTCTGCAATATCTTCCACATACCATTCCGGTAGTGCTGCAAACGTCATTGGAGGTTCCTGAGGTAAAGGCAGTTGTGGGTTGTAGTTGTAAGGGGCGTCAGTGAGCACTTGAAGTAAAAATTCTGCCACTGAAGTGTAGAACAGGAGTGCCCTTCTCATCAGCGTTTTATCTAACAAACCGGCCTCCGCGCATGATTTGTTCCTTATTAATTTCTGTAATTGCAGCGATCAATTTTATCTTTTTGTTGCTCCATTTCAGTCACATTCACTTAAACTTAATTTTAATTCACGTCACAATTAAAGAGACGATATTTTCATAGAAGAAATTGTACACAATATTAAAAAAAATAATAATTTCCAGCAATGAGTAATATGAATGAACTACATAAACACTGCCAGGATCCCTTACACTTCAGGAAGGGGCAGTTAAGAGGAGGCGACAAAATATCACAGAATTAATAAGCCATTAATAAAATTGTCAACATTTTTCTATATTGCTAACTGTTTAACTAATTTGAGTTTTTAGCAAAATAGGCCAAAATCTGTATATTTTCTTTCACTGCAATTTACATTAAGAAAATTTCTTCAAACCATTTTGTGCGAAAAATTGCTTTAAAAATATAACAAAATTAACCGATTTAATTAATTAAATGATAGGACTTTTACTTACAAGTTGAATAATATGTAGATAATGAATCGCACATATCTCCAAAATGGCACTTCCAAGAGAAGCTAACTCTACTTTACCACCAGGACTGCCTTACCAGCATTTCTCAGGGGAAAATAAAATAAACATCGCAGATCTACACTCTAATGTGCGCAATATGCCTTTGAAAGCAAATATTATGATTACGTTTCAACTCAAAAAGTATACAACAATAGATTCAAACTGGACACTTCCGATTGCTTGATTTGAGTCAATAGCTTATGGCGGGTTCCATTTTCCGTTTTCCGCGATTTTCCGTTAATTAGGCTAAATTTTTGCAAGATATTAACTTGCAAAAACCTCAAAATCAACAAACCACACACTATAATTCCCGAATGTTCCGCATCTGGAACTACAATATTTACCAGACTGACAAAGACCTACACCTACCCTATAGTTTCCTTTGGACTTAGGAATAACTTATAAATAATAATAAAATAAGTTTACCCTAAACTAATTAAGAAACTATTTCACCCTCACTCTAACAATATTAAATTAAATACTTTCGTCTAGGAATATGGATTTTGCTTACTTTAATTTGGTGTTTCCATCTTTTGATTAGTTCTTTATTTCTAGCAGCAAAAGGTAATGATTTCCACTGTTCTTCACTATTTAACATTTCGTCTACCTAAATGTGATTTATATAGTATTCAGCAAAATCGTTCAGCCTGGAAGTAGCAAATGATGTAAATTTAATTACAGTAAGAACTTACCAATTTTTGTAGATCCCTAAGTGATCGAAGCCGCCTCTGGTATCTCTGCATAGCTGGTAATAAAGCTATATTGTGGCAGTGTAAAGTAAGAAACCAACATTGTGTGGGAAATTTGGGATCCTTCCATTGGCACTTCCTGTCTGAACCAAAAATCATTAGGTGAAAACACACAGCTTTCTCTTACTGTAATTGTTACTTTATTCTAACTGGTAAAATGCTCTAGGTTTGGCTAGACTATCAACAATAAATGGTGAGCTAAAGATTGACTTGTGTACAAGCCAAACAATGCTATCGGTAGAAACAAAAATAGAAAAATAACCCCAAGCCCTCATTTTTTTTCAATAACCAATAAAAATCAATGAATGCACGGAAAAGTGCTGTTTATGTGGCAACGCCCAAAGGGGGACCAACCGGGTGCCTGAGAGAAGTGCGTGTGAAGGCCCACATCTCACTAACTCCCCTAGCTCAACACAACTGCTCTACAGAAATCTGATGAAACCATCTCTAAAGATGGACGAAAATCTTAAGCCAATAAGAATTACGACAAAAATGGTATGACTGACAAAATTATCGGTAATGACTTACTTAAATCTTCGATCCAATCAGACGCTTCTTGTGAAGTTAACTTCAAACGAGTTTCATCCTTAACATCAACCATACTATTCGGATGGAAAGGATACAATGGATCAATTTTATCCATTTTCACCTGAAACAATAACTTCAATAGTAAAAAACCAAAAATTTGTACCAAAGTGGGGAAAAAATCTAATTTCTTACAGATATTTACCTTAACTGCCAACATTTGTAAAATAGACAACAAGTTCAGCATGAATCCATCGCCGGCTAATGCTCTGTCGTCTGATTGCATTTGCGTTCTTTTCTCGTTATGCCTCAATACGGTGGCTATATATTCTAACATAGATTCACGCGAACAACCATTCACCAGAATGTCGTGGAAGATTTTGTGCATTAATACCTACAAATTTAAACATATTTGAACGCTGAAAAGGAGCTGACAAGTATGCAGAGTTAAGTTAGTGTTTGGAAATGTGAAAATCACAAACCTCTATCATTGTAATACTGATAATACTGCAATGTTTAGAAATTTTCCCTTTACATCGTAAAAAAAAAAAGTTACCTGCAGAGTTCTAAGTTTCCTTTTAAGAACTTAATCAGAGTTTTTGCAACAATTGTAACATTTATATCAAGAAAAACCTATGATAAAGATACTTCTTACAACATCCAGATTCTCAAGCCCGTCGACATAAACTATCTATTTGAACTAACTATTTGAAGTAAATATTCCAAATTGATATAAATAAAAAATGAGTGAATATTCTACAGGGAATTTTCGTGTCACTGATCATGTCCAGTAAAATTTGTCGGACCCTCATACATATAAAAATAGCTGATTAAAAAGTTATTCAATTGCCCAAATTCTCAAAAAATAATTTAAAAAATACAACTTAAAAAAGGTTTACGTATAAATTTCAAACCTAATGATATTAATAATAATAATAAAATACTTCCATTGATTTAATTACAGGAGGAAAGAAGCCTACAGCTGTTTGAGAAACATTGATGAAAGTAGTGATTCTTTTCGAGTTTTTATGGGCACGGGAGTAATATACATTATTAGAATATCAATTGGTATGAATTCCTGCTCGCTAAAAATACATATATATTCATTTTATTTAGAAGGAAGCGATCATTCTGAACAAAAGCTATTATTAAACTTTAAACTTACAAGTACTAGTAAAGTGTCAGAAAAAAGTTCACTTAATAAGAAAACATATGTATTATTGATTATATTTTTTTCTAAATAACTGTTTACAATTTATAATTTGCTAATAACATTATTTTTTCACTTCTTTTAATCGAAATGGGCATGTTTAAAATTGGTGGTAGAAGCATTGGTTCAAGAAAAAAATCAGTTATTCAGAAAACAAAAGTTTTACTACGTAAAGTTAAAAAAACTAAACTGAGAAAACTAACTCACCCTAGAATTTTCCAACTCAACTTGAAGGGTTGCATACAGAGTTTTATCTGATGAAGAATTTCCCGAGAAAAATCTATCTCCCACTTTAGGATCCTCTTCGGTGAACACAGAAACAGAAAGAAAAGGTCCTAGGAATGAGGTTTTCGTTATTTCACGGCCTCCAGCGTTTGTAACAGTATCCGGTAAAAATTGTATCTATTTTTTTTTATTTAAAAAAAAAAAGGAAAAATTATTACTTATGGAGTTATTATACAATATTAATTTTTTTATTTAATAAGTCGAACAATTTCAATGTTAATTACCTGTTTGGTGATTAATGTACAAATAGGCCTCATACTACTAGAACAAGTGCTCCTCATTTCCACTATTTCGGCCAGACCTTCGAGTGGCTTCCTGTGGGCGTTATCCACTAAGGAAGCTCCCTGCATCGCTCTGAATAGACCTTGCAATAACGGGCTGAATACCTTCAAATAACAAAATAATAAAAGTTTTCTTTCTTTTCTTTTAAAATTCTGGAATAAACAAGCATCGAAAGAAAAATCTCTGAAAGAACAGTATACTGTTAATAGATAACACTAATCCTTAAACCAAAACTATTTGTTGGTCCGAAAAGCACCCTACTTTTAAGTAGGCGAGACAATAGGCCCTGAAGATCGCACTACTTAATGGATGCTAGAATATTACTTATTAATGGTCAAATATCAGTAGAGAATCTAGCCTTAGTTATTTCGTCAATATCGAGTGATAAACCAAGGAACGTTTGCATAGGTGATTCCTTTTCGGGAAAGGTGGCGATAATTGACAATAATATTAATGTAAAACAATTATTTTTTTTTTTTTATCCGCTAATATAAAGAAAAGAAGACACTATACTATGGTTGTCTTACTTTGCTGAGTATATCCGGTGTTGGAGCTAGTTTTGCCAACAATTCAATCAAAAATCCTCTGGGCAGACTTTGTGACAATAAAGGCTGTAAAAGAGGTGACGACAGCGCACCACTAGGGCCCGTCAGATCCACTTCATCCATGAGAACATCCTGCAGCATGAGCGATGTGAACTGGACACACTGTGCACGAACTTCAGCCAATACAGTGCTCATCGGCTTGACGCTGCTTTTCTGCACAAGATAATTAATGTTCATTTCACTTTAGAGAAATATACTACCTATTTGCTAAGACATCACAAAACCACTGAGCATAAATATGGTTTAATTCAAGGTTAATTGTAAATTTAATTACTTCAATCGTACATTTCGAAACGAATAATTTATCACTTAACACAACTTTCTGTAGGCAATTTGGTTTTCAATTTAAAGGGGTACCATCCCAAATTTTAGGATAAAATACACCTCACATCTATCCTCACTGAACTTGAATTCAGAGGAGTCGACCTTTTAAGAAAATTAGCTGAGTAGCGGAAGGGAATGCACCTTACTTCCTTTCCTATTCTGCGAACATGTTCTGAACTTTGTTTTTTAACCATGACTTTGAATTTGCCGCCGTATACATGAGATTACCATCACTATTCGGTACTCCATGTGTGGTGGTGATTCATTAAGTGAATAACCTTAGAAGTCTATCATTTTTTTATTTTCGGACATTTTTGGGCTGAGTCTGGTATGAAATCAATGATAGTAGTTAGCAATGATAAATAGTTGTTAAGACTTTCGGGCACCAAACTGTCTAAATGGTAATTCAAATGAGTAATATTATTTATTATTATAATGAACAATATTACTATGATAAAGATTAATTATAATAAGATTGGGACTTAACTGACTTCGAAGGTCGGCTCAAAGAGCCTTTTAACACCTCTGCAAATTATAAGAAAATTTAAACTAGAAAAGAAACTTATTGTTTTTCTTAACTGGTGTAAAACAAATGTCAAATATTATCATCGATAAGTAAATTAAAAAAAAAAATGGAACTATAATAATTTCAAAGATCAATGGTATAATAAAAATAAAGTAAGTTTATATTTGTTTGAGAGGAACAAATTCTCGAAATATTATTTATAGAGAAAGATGTTGAAATTAAGCCAAAAGTTACTGTTGTTTATGCCTAAGGTATAAACAACAATTCAACGCAATAATTGGTGAAAGTTACGTTTTACAGTTCGCCTAAGATTATTATTTTGATTATCAAACAAATAAACCGAAGGCTAAATAAATATTAGTATTTATTTTTTAAACATTACTGTAATTGATTAAATAAAACGGAAATAACTAAGGGTAATAATTAGTCCCCTACATAAGTTTGAAATCATTTTTATTATATAAACAAAAAATTATTTACTATACTTGTTTAAAATACACAACTTTAGGAAATGAACTGGCAAAGTCAATGGCATTTAATTTAGTCCTTATGACGCATATATTATTTTTAGATTTCATAAATAAGTACATTCTCCTTATCGTGTTTTGACAAACAGGAAATGGTGGTTTTGTAAAATAAACAAGTCACTCTATTAACCTTTAGTTTTCTAGTAATAAATTGATAATTATTCTATTGGATAATTAGACGAAATTCAATATTTCTTTATTTATCACCAAATATTCTGTTTTTTAACTCTTTTAATTACATTATTTTATTTTCCTTCTCATAGTTGAAAAAAGCATCAAACACACCACTCTATGTTTCATATTTTTGTTATATCAACCAACATAGTTTTCAACAAACTAGAGAGTTTGAAACTTGGCTTCACCCAAAATTCACCAAGTTGCTTAATTCAAGTCTTAATTAAGTTATAGGTTTAGCCTTTCATTATAATGGCGCTATCTCACTCTTTCTCTCCCCCTTAATTTGGAGTGCTTAGAGTATCTGTGATTGTGTGACTGGGGCGGAGGTGTGTGTTGGAGATCCTTCATACAATAGTTTTCTGGAAAGCCTGATTCATCCATCCATCCTTAGAACATCTGAGGAGCAATTGTAGAATGGCGTGAGTTATACCAAGAATGGTCTTATTTAACTGCCAACTTCTCACTTTATCTTGAACGTCCTGAAGAGCTAAGGTGAGAACATAAAATTCTTAAGAATAGGGCGGACAATGGAGGGGAAGGTGAAGTTAACACCAGGACATTTACCCGCTTCCTGCACTCTTCTAGAAGAACGTCGATGAACTGTTCCATCTCTACAATAGGGCAGCGATAGGAGGAAACAATAGATTGGTGCCCCAAAACTACCCATTAAACCCAAAAGCCAAATAGAGAGCAGCAAATTGTAAAAGTTGCCTCTACTTTACTTCTTCTAAGTGGTGCATTTTTATACAAAATTCAATCACGGTCCATTGAACGAAGAAAGAACAGTGTTGTTTCTAAGAGAATTTTATTTATCAAGAAATCTTGTAGGTATTTAAAAACCATTCCAATTTTAAATTTCTCTTGTATAAAACAAAAAATGGCATCTCTTTTAGCTATGTTGTGCAAAGTTTTATATACAATAAACTTACTTTCGGATGGTTTCTTTCTTCAACCGCTACCCTGGCATAACATTCGGTAAGATATGTAAGCGTAGTGGAAGCATGCGACGGTGGCTGAGGAGTAGGGGGCGGTACGGGTTGCATCTCAACGTTGGACGGGCCTTCGTCCGACGGCGAGGAACACAACATCGGAGACGGAAGTGGATTTTCGCCTGACGCTATCTGACATGTAACCTCCATCAAGCACTGACTTATCAGGTCCTGTGAAAATTAAGTCGAAATAAAAATGTAGGTACAAAAGTTAAAATCCTATGATGGATGGAATCAGTGATGGAATTATTGGGATCGGCTCAGATCGTGATTGATTCGAATCCAAAGGCGAACTTTAACTCCACACTACAGGATTTCCATTTTATGTTTGAGTTGCGATCTATTGAACTATTAAGTTTATATGTTCTTAGCACCTTAAGTGACTTGACATTAATTACAACCTGAGCAACTGTCTTTAATAAAATAATCAAAATGCAATTTAGTAAAAAGCAAATTGAAATTAATGATTTTAAATAACTTTTAATAGAAAATATGGTTAGGTGATACGGAATGTAAAAAAACAGAAATGCTTCGTCGGATAAAATTAGCATATTAACGGATTATTAACATACTTGTAAATCAGTCGGAATTGTTTCAAGTTGTCTTTCAGTCATGACTGCTGCAGTCTGCGGAAGGTAAATGGTAGATTCTGACTGTTCAGTCCAGGAAACGCACAAAACCCTAGCTATAACTCCTTGCAGGAATTCTTCTGGAACTTCACTACCTGTACTTATTGTCTATATGACGTAAACCAAAAAAACAAACGTTGACCAAGATTAAAATATATAATTAAAATTAAAATAAAAGGCTTTAATAAAAATTAATTTAAAGTACCCTGACACGCGATTCCTTTGGTTCTTCAACTTCCATATTTTCTATTCCTGAATCAACATCCAACTGTGCAGATTGAATTCCTTTGCCTTCGCCTAAAACCCTTGATGGTAAGTTGTTTTCCACTTCGGAACCAGCTTCTTCTACCTCCATTTGCGAAGAATCTGTGCTTTGAGAATCACTTTTCTGACCAACCAGTGGGAACGGTGCTTCTAAAGAAAAAATTAATCAACAGATTAAGCATTTTTAACGACAAAAAACTATCAAATGTTATTAAAGGAAATCAATTTAATTTAGGAAAAGCTGATTTGATCTTAGTAGCTTAATTGAAGGACTGAATTAAAAAATTAAAACAACAAAAATATTAACAAAAGATCAGACACCATTTGTGCAAAAATGACATTAAATTATTCTGTATTAGAGGTCGATTTCTTGTACTACACATTTGCTTTTTCTAATCTTGGAATCGAATTTTTATAAATAAAATGAGAGAATATAGAAAAACAACCCTAAAATAGAGTAACACACAAAGGAAAAGAACAAGATACAAATGTGAAGTAGTTGCTTTTCAGTGCTCCTTACATCTGGGGTTAATTTCTTTAAAAACTAAAGGATGATTTACAAAAATAAGTTGATATGTAGGTACTAACTTATAATCTACTGTTTGCAAAGATAATTTCCAATATATTCTTGTTTATATAAAGTGATCTTTCCACAAGCATCTTTTAGTCCAGATTACCACATACAATTGATATAATTTCAAAACTCCAATATATCAGCGTAATATGATTTTTTTTCATATCAGTTATAGTTTAAGAATAAAATTTCATTTTGTGGCCAAGTTATTTAGGAATTAAGATATTCTAAATGATGTCACACAGTTGAGCTGACAATCTTGTCCCATTTTGCAGCTTAAAACATGCTTACTTTGACATAACCAACGAAATACATGTATTGATTAGCCTTTGACAGTTGACATATAAATACCTGCACTGCACATAATATGAAAGCTACTTGCTGACTTTTTCATATTTTTACGTATAAAGTTCATATCTTAACAAGTGTAAATGGTACAATATGAACGCCTAATGAACTCTTTTGGTAATAGTCATTTTAAGTTACATTAAACAAGTTGATAAATTCATTTTGATGTAATCTGTGAAACGCAAATCAAGTAAAATTCCATTTTTAATTTATTCTATTAATGATAACATTATAAAATAATCTCACATTATCAGTAAAACATGTTAACTTTGTCTTGGAAGTTTAAGTTTGCCCTTTTAAAATTTATGTCAACTAATAAACAAAATGTTAAGTAAAAGGCTGGGAATATAAAATTAAAATGAGAGGCTGATGGTTGCCATTAAATCAGAGAATAATGTAAAAGTTTTTATTAATGTTTATAAATCTACACACCTTTGACTTGCACAGGTCCAGGCGTCACTGGTGATGTAGCCAAAGAACTTTGACCTGGTGATATGGGAAACTGATTTCCATTAGATGAACTAGCACTTGTATCTAAAGCAGCAAGCCTCGCTAACCTTCTCCTGCGTATCTAAAACACAAATGTCATGAGTCACATAACCCCAATCAGACAAACAAAACGTACCACAGTTTTAATAGAAATAACTTGCTTTGTAACATACGGATTTAAAAAAATATATACATAATAAAATCAAATTATATAATGTAGTTACCTCCTCTTGAGTTAATTCACTCATTTTTATTAACTTAAAACTAAAGTACTAATCACTTTCTTATTTAACTTTTAAAATTATATTTATTGACTCGAAAATCAATAATTTAGAACACTTTTAATTTAGAAAACTAATAGCCGAATAAATTGTCTACTCCTAAAAGTAATATGTCAGTCACCCTGAAAGGTTGGAAGGATGTTTTGCATGTAGGGTTTAGCACTTTCGTGAAAGTGACGTAACGACAGCTGTTCCATGCAGTGCTGCCTAAGTTAGAAGATTATTGAATCCTTACTCATGCCTTCCACATAATGCACTATCTATTATCAATTTTAGGTAAAACAAATTAAATTGAAGGTGGTTATTTGAGTTTTTTTAAATCATCAACTTATCCTTGAAGCTTTCAAGTTTACTAATTGTGCAGAAAACTAGTTATGATGATTCGTGGGATTGAAAGAAATCGTTACATTACCATTTAAATTAAATCAATAGTTCATCAACGAGAACCAAAATTACTTGGCGGAGGCTTTGCATTTTAGATAGCCAAAAAGGAAAAATCATGAATATCTTTTTAAATAATCAACGGAACAAAGAGCAAGGTTACTGCAATTCCTTTCTTTTTTAACCGATGAACCAAAACGTTTTTCTCTGTAATGATAACCAAATGCATACGTGTTTTAACACCTATTGTTTTTCAATGAAAATCAACTTTTTTTATTGAAATTATACTTTAATTTGTAAATTACATCTCCTCACAAAATTTATCTTCTACAATTTGAAAGTGATTTGTCTTTGTCAAGGTTCGGGCAAACGGTGAAACAGCTACCACTTACATGAAGTTAGTGTTGGTAATTTAATTTAAAAAAATATCAAGTATTTAATCTATTTTCTTTTCAGTTAACCAGTGTTAAAGGGATATGATGAACTAAAAAACATATAGATATTAATCTTGACACAGATTTAGGCGAAAAACAGACTTTTCTGTTGTAGAAATAAAAATACTTCTTAATGCAACATCATTTAAATATCTCATGAATGCCTTAAATACTTGCAAACTGTATTATACGTATTCTTTCTGTCAGCCAACGTGTATAATTAAAATTGTAATTGTTACGGTAGGTAGGTTTTCTAAATTCAAGTTGATAAAACCTGTCTTCACCTTTATCACTGGCCAAGTTGAGGATCTATAAATAATGGATTTTATAATTTGACAAATCAGAAATCGTAAGAAAAACTAGACAGATCACTTAAAAATTTCGCTGAGAAAATATTAACAAATGCAATTTCAAATTGTGATTTTGTCTATTAGAATTTTTTTTTAAATTTATATTAGCTTTATAATCTGTTTTGTTAATTCTTAGAATTAAATTTGAATTGTAAGTCAAACTAAACCTATTGAAAATGTTTCTCTTTTCTTCTTTTTTTACAGTACTTTATTTTTTATGACAAGAGAGTAAAAAAATAATATTTAAAGTTTAATTATTTAATTCTTGAAATACATGCCTTTAATAAGAGCTACACTAGTTTGTAAAAGAAACATAGTTATTATTCAGGGCTAGTTTTACAGAAAAATCAATTTAATTTTATGACTAATCAAGTTACATATCTAAGTTGATAAACGGTGGAGTTTGACACCTGGTGGCCTCCATAGCTCAGTGGCTAGAGCACTGGTCTTGTAAACCAGGGGTCGGGAGTTCGATCCTCCCTGGGGGCTCTTACTTTTTTTTCTGATTCTGTTAATTGCATTTTAATGTTACTTGTCCCAAATGTACTTAAATTAAAATATTAATTTTGAACAATTAACTTACGCCGGAAAAATTCTTTATTGAATTATACATTTCTAATTTCAAGTCCCTTCATCTTTTGCTGCTTGCAATAATTACTATTTTGATTTACTTCCAAGTAAAGTTTCAAGCATTCTAGGCTAATACAGATTTAATTTTGAAAGAACCTCGGCGGAAGTTCCGATGACCTATTGTGACTGATAAGTTACTTCATAGCATTTTGTGACATGAAGTGATTGGAGCTTAGAAATGGAAGAACAAATAAATAAAAGTTAAGCTTTATTTAAAAGATAAGTAAACTTTTTTTAAAAATGAAAAGATGTGTAATATTCAGTTGGGTAACATGATCGAAATAAATTTGGTGATCTATCAGATCAGGATCACAAAGATAGTTCGAACCGACTGCACATTCAGGTAGTAGTGTATATTAGTGATGGGCTATTTGAGCGGACTCGTTCCATTGGAACGAGTCCGATGGTGGAACGAGTTGATTCAAATCCCTATTTTAAAAAAAAGTGATTCCGCCCCGCCCCAAAAAAATTAAAATGAAAATGAGACAGCAGAGGTTTTGGAACGATTAAACATAAGAACAAATGTCACGTAATTTATTAAAATATATCATTAACAGTTAGCTTTTCCAGTTAATAACAAAACTATATTTCTTTTACACACATTAAGTACTATCCCTAATTTCCAGTTGCTCTGATAAATATAAAATTAACAACGTAACACAAATATTAACCCAAAAATAGGCTAGTCAATTATAAATTAAAGCAATTTTGTCATTATCTAGCTTGACCACTGGAAGACTGGAGTTAACTTGCTTCAAGAGGATTCAATAGAGAAACGGAAATGGGTAGGAAAGTATTCCATAAAAATTCTAACCCTTCAAACAAAATTATAATTACTCACAATATTTATCTAATAAGAATTGAATATCAAGCTTTTAAAATATTATCTTATTGTTTTACAAAAAGAAAAAGCTGTGTGCTTAATCTTTAACTAAGCGCTGGACACTCTTACTCTTATCTTCATTGGCGTAAGTTTAAACGTGTACATGTCCGCATGACGGTCAAAGTAAAACTGAGCCAAAATGTAGTATTACCTAATTGGTTTACTTACTGTAGTATCCCTCCCACTCTATCACCTATTTCACAAACATTCATCAATTGGAAATATTTTGTAGTTAAATATTCGTTTCATTTGAATACAAAAAACATAATAACGCTTTCTTAAGATGATTTTAATTTTTAAATTTTGTTTTTGTCCATTACTCTTATAAAATACGAAGAATTTCAAATAAAATATAATACACAAACACAAAATGATCTAGTATGCAGGTGGAGTCAGTCGTGGTTGCCATGGTAATGGAACCGTTAAACGACTCCGGCCCAACTCTAGCATTTTCATTGGTTAAATCCACTGGAGTTGGTGGAGTCGAATCCGGAGTGATTTAAATCCTTTTGAAACCGGACTCGTTCCACTTTTTCGTTCACTGATTCTAGCCAATAGAAATTGCTGGAGCTGGAACCGGAGTCGTTTAACGGTTCCGTTACCATGGTAACGACGACTGACTCCACCTGCATACTAAATCATTCTGTGTTTGTATATTATATTTTATTTGAAATTCTTCGTATTTTATAAGAGTAATAAACAAAAATAAATTTTAAAAATTAAAATCATCTTAAGAATCTGCTTAGAATAAATAGAATAATATTTTGCTAAAAAATATTTCCAATCGCCGAATGTTTGTGAAATAGGTAATAAGAGTGGGAGGGAGTCTGTAGTAAGTACGCTCTTTAGGTAATATAATTTTTTTGTCTCTAGATATGTAGCTATAGCAATAAGGGCCATTTCAATTTCATCTTTCGTGCTGATAACAATATTTCATGTGTGTCTGTCTTCTGATGATAAGCAGATAAGGGTGTTTTCCAGTGGTAAATCTTAATTAAGTTGAAGAGCATGTGCTTTGTTGATTTCTAAAATATTTTCAAAGACTAATATTTTCCTAAATTAAATAATTATTTCATTTTTATCTTTTGTTTTTCTTTATTGAATATTTGAAAATATTTTAAAAGCAAAATATTTAATAAATTAGTTTAATTTTTTTACTTTTTTATTTATTTTATTTTATTTATTTATTTATTTTTGCCCATCAACTACGGGGTTATTATCGCCTTTTTTACTATTGTTTCTTATTTTTTAAATTTAATATTTTATTAATTTTTAGTAAATTAATTTCAGACAAATGCCAAAACGCAGTGAAATTTGGAATCACTTTAATTCTATTGATTCTGTCAAAGCTAAATGCCGGTATTGCCACGAAATCGTTAGCTTTACAAGTGGCTCTACTAGTAATTTGTTCAGACATATGAAGAGAAAACATCCTATATCATTCAATAAAAGAAAGAATACAGAGCAAAGCACTGAAGAGATCCCTGTTAAGAAATCTCATTTAACTTCTATAGACACTCAAAATTTAAGCTCGCTTCCCTCTACTAGTTTAGCTTCCATCCATTCAGAAGTTGCAGATGTCGCTCCTCTCTCTTCATCTGCCCATAAGGCTCCGGTAATTCAAAAATCCTTGACTGACTTTGTAGAAGTAATCAAACCTTTGCACCCCAGTAAGTCCAAGGAAATTGATGAACAATTGCTCAAAATGATAGTAAAAGAATATCATCCTTTTAGTATTGTTGAAGATCAAGAGTTCAGAAAATTAATTAAATTGCTTTGCCCCAGTTATAATGTACCTTCACGAAAGTATATATCCAACAGTTTACTCCCAATGATTTATAAGCGGGAAGAATCAAAATTAAAAAGTAGATTCAACGAAGTAAATGCCGTTTGTTTAACAATTGATTGTTGGACATCGGTGAATAATGAAAGCTTTATTGCTATAACTGCCCACTACATAGACCAAAACACAAATTTACAAACACATTTATTGAAGTGTACTAGTTACTCTGAACGACATACAGCGAATAACTTGGCCTCACACCTGCAATCCACGGTCCAAGAATGGGAACTCACCAATAAAGTAACTGCCGTTGTTACTGATAATGGTGCAAATATTGTTTCGGCAGTAAAGCAGTGCAATTGGAGGCATATTTCTTGTTTTGCCCATTCAATGAATTTAGTTGTCCATTCGGGAATCGCAGAAATTCGCGTAACGACCGACAAAATTAAAGCTTTAGTAGAATATTTTAAAAGAAGTTCTCATTCTCTGACCAAGCTACATAATACACAAACACAGATGGGTTTCCCAAAATTAAAATTAAAACAAGACGTCCCCACTCGTTGGAACTCCACATTTATAATGTTTGATCGCGTTTTAAAAACCAAACAGCCATTGATCGCGACCATAGCTTTATTAAATCTACAGGGTGAACATAATATAACAACAATCGATTGGGAAATATTAGAGAGCGCGGTTCAGTTATTGCAGATATTTAATGAAATTACGGACGAAGTAAGTTCGGAAAATTATATAACAATTTCTAAAATTATTATATTCTCGCGCTTTATGACCGATCACGTTTCAAAATTTTTGCACACAAATTACAGACCTGAAATACAATCAATGGCTCGAGTAATTTGCGCTAATATTTCAAATCGGTTTTCCAATTTAGAATCGGTAGAAATTATAGGTCAATCGATGATTTTAGATCCGCGATTTAAAAACGAAGGTTTTTCGAGCGACATTAAATTCCGGAAAATGTACCATTCTCTTGCCACTAAATTATCATTTATTCAAATTCCGAAAGCTTCGTTATCTACCGATGTTCCATCATCCACAACTTCTACTTCTAGTCTTTGGCGGGAATTCGATGCAAAAATTAAAACGTTAAACGCGAAACAGACCCCAGTATCTGCCAGTATAATTGAATTAGACAAATATTTGGCAGAACCTTTTTTAAATAGAGAAGCCAATCCGTTAGATTGGTGGAGAGAGAGGAAAGACTTATATCCCAGATTGTATGACGTTGTTTTGAAAAGATTATGCATTCCAGCCACTTCAGTTCCTTGCGAAAGGATTTTCTCTAAAGCTGGACAAATATTAGTTGACAGACGCAATAGATTAAAGTCGAGCAATGTTTCTATGATATTATTTCTGAATAAAAATTTACATTAATTAATTTCTTAAGTTCTAAGTAGCTTTAAACTTTAATCCTTCTCTAGTCTGTGATAATGCTGTGATAAAAATTATTCATTTTGTTTTGTATTGGGATATATATATATATATAGACGGCTTAGTTTTATTCATTATTAAATATTTAGTAATATAATTTCATTTCGTTAATCTTTCTTAGTTTATGTTCATTGTTATATTTTAATTTGTTTGCATGTACATATTTTAAGGTCCAACTAACATCATTGATACCTTTAACAACCTTATTTCCTTCCCATTTCATTTCCCCTCCTGGCAGGGTAACTTCAACCTCCCAGTGGTCCTGCTGGATATTAACAAAACTGCTTTGTTTTAAATCTTGTTCTTGTGTAAAGCTAATTTTATTTGATGTTGTCAATAACAATTAGATATTATATATCTTTTAAAACTGTTGCAAATTACATGTAGTTTTGTTATTAACTGATGAAGTTAAGTACTAATAAAATATTTAATAAATTGCATGATATTTGCACGAAAGCATAGGATAGGTACGGCAACTGGAATCGATGAACGAGTTTTTGGAATCGATTCCGACCCTGGAGTTGATTCAAATCCAATGATTCCACAGGCGGACTCGTATAGCCCATCACTAGTGTATATCCCCACAAAGATGACGTCAGTGTTTCCAATATAAACGTAGCAGCGTGGGGAATCCTGACAATACCGAACACAGGTCCAATCCAGTAAACATGTTTCCCTATCTTCTACTGGTGCTCGCCCCTCTGCCGCTAGTGCTTGGTAAGTTGAAACTACTCTTTCTAAGCTAAATTAAGGCAAGTTTCCTGCTTCAGAGCAAAGCATTGCAATTTTACAAGAGTTTTTAATTTATTTGCTACCGGAAATATAGTGGTTTTGTGGTTCGCTGAGTAGTTTTTTACAAAATGGCCAAAAATCGCATCTGGTCAGCAAAGTTCACAAAACCAAGAATAGCTTTTAGAGTTCAAATTTAAAATTTTGTTTCGAGGAGATACGGTTAAACGAAGAAACGGTTTTAACAATGGTTTTTTACACTTTATTGAAAGTTATTTGGAATTGAAAACATTTTTTTTCAGGAACACTCATTTAGGTGCACTCCCGGAAGTGAATTGCTTCCCGCTAGTTCTTTGATTTCGCGTGAAGTGCGGGCCTATCCTTATGTACTGTTTGGGAACATTTCATCGCTTTAAAATTTACTCTTGCCATTTAACTTCAGTTAAATTAACAGACAGACCTCATTGAAGCCACAATGCTCAAGACTGCTCTAATTCTAAATTCTAATTCAAAGGAAACTCTTCACCATAAGTAGAACTGAATGGGTTTTCACTTTTTGGAGATTCCCTCACAACTGGCCCATTTTCTCAGAACCTTGTGCAGCTGATTAGATACTCTAGGTCTATTAGATCTTTTATTTCAACAATCTATGTAAGCAATTTCTTTTGGGGACGGCAGTTCTGGAGCTGTATGGTAGATAAATTCATTTCCCTCTTGAGTGATATTTCAGTATAAAGAGCAGTTGTACAAAAGTTTAGTTTTATTAAGAAATAGATATTTTTCAAATATTTGGGGGTTGGAAAAAACTTATGAAGTAAATAAACTCTTGAGAGTCGCAGTAAGAGAAAGCAATAGGAGGTTCACTGGAGATTCTTTTACTCTCTTGATTCTGGGTATGCTATCGAAGTGGAAGTGAGCGAGCTTTTCTTTTGGATAAATTTGTCTTTAGCGTGGCCTATTTACCACCACAATCTGCAGCTTCTTGGAAACAGCGTGCTGCCCCGAGATGCTACCGGCTAGATAAACTGTGACCCCTTGCATTCTTTACCTCTTAATACCAAGATAACCCATTTTCCTTATGTTGATTGTTTATTTCTTGCTAAATGCATTAAATATTATTAATATTATTGGGCTGTTATGAGCGAGAGCTCGGGAACGGCCCATCCGGTGTGTGTAAAAAAAAAAAAAAAAAAAAATGCATTAAAAAATTTTACATTATTGTTTTCTCTAATGTGGTAAATTTGATGCAAATTTCCTGTCACTGATTTAGCAATAACGAAGGAAAAATGAGTTGCTGAAATGCCGGAGCCAGAAAATGGCTTTTTCCGAAGTAGAATTTCCTGAAAGTTTTTCTCTTAATTACTAATTAGGAACATTTCATTGTTTTCAAATTTACACATGTCATTTAACTTCAGTTAAATTAACAGACAGAGCTGCACGTTTAGGTGCAGTCGCAGTTCGTAGATCTATTTATCCAGAAGTTAGCGACAGACCTCAGTTTGTTAAGTAGATCATTAAGAAAACATTTGTAAGAACGCTGATTAATGAAAGAAACGCAGAATTAGGATAATAGATACGCCATCTGTAAGAAACTCAGAAAAACGATAAACTGCCTTTGATTTCTACTCTGTACCGGGAGTAGTAACGAAAGAAGGATAATATTCCGTAGACTTTTGACTTGAAAATAAAAAAAGGAAAATATACAAGCTGTGTGATTTATTGGAGTAAACATGCATTTATCTAAGTAGTTCACTAACTTACGAGGTCATCTGTCTCACGGTTTAAATATAAATTTAAACTACCTAATTCTCTCGATGTTATCAATTAGAGATTAAATTTTGCTTTACGTTAGTGGAGCTGTAAGTTTGAAGAAGTGATACCCGTCATCCTAAGATCGTCATAAAAAATAAAAGGATTCAGGAAAATTCCAAAAATTTTCTTTATAAATTATATATAATTCTAAACTAATTAGATCCTAATGCACTTGGAAGCAACATTTTAGGTGGTATTCGCAGTTTCCAATAGTGATTAGAAATTACTTTCTGAACTGTGATTCACACATCTTTAAATGATGGCCTTTAAAAAAGACGCAGACACCTCTCCAGAAACAATTTCTTCTTCTCCCGAGATATCATGTTGCTAGAAAACAGGATATTGGCCGTGCAGTGATGTAACAATTCTACAGTTAAGTAGCAGCAGCGTCGGCTTGGCTTTTTTATTCTGCCTTACGGCCAAGGTCGCGACACCTATCAATTTCCTGAGAACTGAGGGCATCCCTGACTCGATCACACTACTATAATCAACCGTTCAAATTTACACACGAGTAATTTTCACTTTTCTCGTCTCCTGTCGGGTCAGTTTGTGTAAATTAAGATTTCTATTCGAATTACCTTCACATCCTTGTGTAAGATATTTGCTTTAGTACTCTGGAATATTCTTGTACTAGATTCGCACGGAGGACACTGAGTTAATACTCTACATTTAAATAAAATAAGCTGAAGTGATGATTCAGGAAAAATGTGAAAGAAATTATCACTGGTAGATCGTACTTGGGCACTTTCGGTAACACCATTTTTATCTTTATACTGCATACATTCATGGCATCAAGAAGTACCCTTTCAAACTCCTAACCTTTGTGGATTCAATTCTGTGATGACCATAGGAAAAAAACCTTAGAACCCAAAAAATTCTCTTTTTACTACAATCTTGCATTAGAACATCGTTACCGAGGCAACCGTACAGTAAACAATGACATTAAGCATATTTAGTGTGTAAGGAGTGGACAAACAGGTTAGTCTGCATGTGAGACCATTATTATAATTAGAGACACAGAATACATCGTAATGATGGGCTTTCCAATGTCTCATTAAGTCAAACTCCTAATCATATTCGACGCCATACATCATTAAATATTCATCACCCAATCTCAACACTTACATTATCATGTGTTTAAATTTTGTTTTTTAGCTATCTGTGTTTAGTTCTGGAACTAACTAATGTTCATCTGATTCGCTCATGTCTCTCTTTTTTAAGAGAAACAACGCAGTTGAATTCAAAAAATATACCCTACAAGGCTTTCTATTGATTGCATTATTGTTTATTTATTTTATTTTTTAATTATTATTTAAGGCGCGTCAACAGCTGAGGTTATTAGCGCCCGGAGCTTTTTCCAGTGCACTGCCGGCCTCCGGACAGTGTTCTCTCGTTACAGACAACACTGTCCATCACCGGACAGTGAGCTGTAAGAAGCTCCTAGGAAGAGAAAATCTAAGGGTCAGCAGCATTTTTATGATTTTCTTCAACTTTTTGAGTTTTCCAAAATAATAGTGGAACTTTGAAGGTAGACGAAGTCCCAGTACCACTTCATAAAACCAGTTTTCAGAAAAGATTTCTTAACTAAAAAGATACTTCTTCTTTAGGAGCATAGTAAGTTTAAGAACGCTAAACAAAGTCGTTTAAAAAAAGTACTCTTTTTTCAAAATTGAGATTCTATCTATATTTAATTCTCTCTAATATTACATGGTGGAATACCGCAAAAATCAGTGCAGAAGAAGGGAATCTTGCCTCTTTTCTGTAAGTATCCTAAAACAAATCTGCCGAAAAGAACGTTCCAAGCACTAATATGAATAGATGATACTCTAACTACTGAAAGAACCCTTTTGCGGTCACACCCTTTTTCTTTATACTCGGAATTTCTAGTTAATAACTGACAAGATGGCAGTTTTTGTAAACTGAACTCAAGACGGAATCATAACACTTTCTGTCTGGAGAAAACTTTGTGAAAGAAATTATCAAACTGTAGCAGTTTTTCAATGTTGAAAGGTCATTTTTGCCATTGTACAAATGTTTGCTAATTATCGGTAGGAAAAATAATTTAGTTCGCCAAGAGAGTACGTGAGTGAAACAACCGGAAAGTGGAGACCCCATCGTCAGATCATCTTGAAAGGCTAGAGGTCACAAAGGTCAGTAGATAAGGACTGCGGCTTGACTAGTACGCTGAACTCCAACTGGGCAAAACCAATCTCATCTCACCTCTATAACGGCATAATTATTTAAATCGCTGGGAATTCCAGATCCAATTATACAGTATTAATAAATCATTTAAAAACCAATGCATGTCCAGATCCCCTGGGCACCAGTAAATTCTTTCACACCTTTGTGTGAGTTCTGAAATTTAAACGGTTTATGAGGATGAAATAAAATTATTTCGTAGACTAGTATCAAAATTGATTCGGTAAAGTGATATTTCCGGTTTACTGATTTTATTTAAAAGCTATTGCCAGTTACCATGGTGATACCTAAACCCAATCAAGAATTAGAACTGTCTTTTTTCCATTTTTTATTTTTAAAGTTATACTGACCACACAGAGTTAGATTGACACTATTGGTAATGTAGATATGAATCTAACTTTCAATGAGTAGTGAGTGATGTTTGTAAAACCTTTTTTTTATTCTACTTGGACAACCCAAAAAGTGTTTAATACTTAAAATGTCGAAAATCTTACTAGAAATAGGTAAAAACCCCAATTTTTAAGAGAATTAAGTTTAGAACGCAGACAACTGATGGATTCATATATACATATTTGCAGATGTAGGAAAATCTTGTCGTGGAGCTGAAGTTTTCCGGAATGTTTGCAGACTATATTACAATAACATTATTTAGGGCTTATTTTTTTGAGAACGTTTATTTAATCATCTATTTTTAGAGGTAGGGTATGTACTCCTTCCTGGGTGCAAATAGCTTTTCAATTTTAATAAAAGTCGTTGAGTCTGTTTGTGACAAAATTTCAAATAATACAGACATTGATTCCATTAATATTAGCAGAAAACCCAATATCCTTAAGTAGGAATTCTAAACGTAGGAGGGTAATGTACAATAGTTTCATTCGGTGAGACCCCCCAAAAAAATCGTTTTTCGGACTCAGGGAGACTTCAAAACTGATAGTCCCGTTAAAAATTCAATTTTATATGATAGACACGATTGCAATACTCCCTGTAGGTAGGATAAGAAAAAATTGAAATTATTTTCATTTATTTATGGTTAGAAACGAATTCTCCTATACGCAAAGTAGGAACTGCTTGGATACTTGAAGGAGAATTCCCAGGGGAGAGTCACTCATTTTGTAAGGTCGATTTGTACCCAAATACAACGTTAAACACGGATCTGAACCACCTTTAATATTACGCATTAATTGTATGACATTGTTGAGCTGATCTTGTTTTCTTTTATACTCTAGCTAGTTCCGCTTCAACTGCTCCAACAGGCATTACTCATCTACTAGTTTTATATATTGGCAAAATTTAATCGTCTGCATTTATTACCTTGACATAGTATTCTTATTTTTATAATTAGTATTAATACGACTTCTGAGAATTAGAACACACCCATATATCTCTGTTATAGTATATTTTCCAGTTAATGATGTAACTTAAGGATATACGTTCTTACATCACGACTTGCTTTGAACCTGCAAAGTGAAACTAATTGAAAAACTAGAAGGAAATAATTAGTTTAATTTGAATAGGTATAACAGTTGGGTAGGTAAAAATAGTTCATGTGACATTACAGTGTATTATGTGAGCCAGAACAGTAATCTGTCGTGTGATTTTCCGTGGAAATTTTATTAAATTTAGTCGTCAAATTCTAGATCATTGAATAATAATCCTCAATGTGAACTGCATTCAACATCTGGAATATCACACTATTAGAAAAACAGTTGGACATTCAGCCATCTTTTTATGCTGATTAAGTTCCCACGTCAAAAATTTAAAAAACAAATTAAGTGACTATGTCGTGTTCTTCTTCTTAAGGTCCGAGCACACCCGCATTAAGGATTCTTTGCCACATGTTCATAACCAATCACTATGTCTAAACAAAGAATCCAGAAATTAACCAAATTTTTTAGGTTTACATTAACAAAAACCAAGAACTTTTTTTAACAATGCTTGTGATGCTAGAACTTATCTATTGTGAGTCACACCAGACGTCCTTGAGTTACTTTAAAATTTATCTTTCATCATCTAGCATGACTTCCTTGAAACTGTTTTTTAGTTTCTCTTAAGTAGGTAAGAAAACTAGTAAACTAATGGTAAATGGTAATTAGGAAGCGAGACATTGTGACTTAAATCTGGGGCGAAATATGAGGAATGCGATAGATAAGAGGTTTTGAACAGCAGTTATCTCAAACCAATCAATGGTGCTTACTAGAGCTTGGAGTAGACAATTGATGTATTGGAATAGTTGATAACTGATCGAAATGCTTAACGAGCTGGCCATTACGAAAAATATTATTTTGATTAAACTTTTTTGTACAATAAGCAAGTGCCTTTACAATTTCAACTACTGCAAACTATAAAGTAGTTTATCGCTAAGGTTATTCGTCTTAGGTCTAGTTACCGGTGTGAATAGAAATTTGATTTGAATTGAAATTTGTGAATTTGATAGAAAGAAAAATTTCAGAACGATCTTGCAATTACGAAATAATTGCTGTAATTTATAGTAAATTTCGGGTGCTGTAATGTCTATTACAGTATCCACATCCCTAATTATCAAATATACTAAAGCAGGATGGTTATTTTTCTCATATATAGAATAAAGTAATCTATAAAAAAGCATAATTTCTTAATGATCCGTCCTTGAGTTTTTATTTCCTGCATTACGCTGCCCTTGTATTTACCCAACTCTGAGAATATCTCAGAGAGAAAACTCTGCCATTCTCTTGATCCCTTTTTCTGGTTGTTTCTCAAATAGGTGATTTGTTTTTCGGCCCTCCCTCATTCTCACACACTCTCCACTTTCTGAAATAGCTTTCTGATATTTTCCTTTGAATACAATATAAAACTATTTCCGTTTCACAGGTCAACTGGCTACTCCAATAGAGCCAGTCAGTGAACTCTGTCTCGGTTGCATCTGCGAAGCTGCTTCCAACTGTAACAGAACTCTTCAGTGCAATGGTGATGTGTGCGGAATTTTCAGAATCACCTGGGCCTACTGGGCAGATGCTAACAAACCAACATTAGATCTGGATAATGCCAGCGATCCTGGTGGTAGGTTCATGTTCAAAATCTCTTTGATGTTTGAATCTATATAATTATTCTTAATAATTTTTGGATTAATTATTTACAGCCTACGCCCGCTGCGTAAATGAACCAAAATGTGCTGCGAATACAGTTGTTTCATACATGAACCGTTTTGCTCAGGTAATTCATTGTTGTAATAAATTAAAGGAAAATTCTAGTGTTGCCCTCTAATTTTTCTTTTCTGAAATCTTGAAGTTCTAAGTGGAAACCCTTTTTTTTAACATAAGAGATGTTTAGTTCCAGTTAAATTTGATTACTGTCCACAAAAAGCTCTGTTCTCTCAATTAGGCTTCAAACCAAATAATAGACCTTACAAGTGATCAAATGAAACCCTTTGCGATTCACTAAACAATTACATTATCAACAAAGCCGTACTTTAAAGTCTCACTTCTGGTGGTCCGATATTGTGCCAACTCGGATGTTTCTGTTGATACTCATGTATATTATTCAGGTATTTGCTTCAATAAATAAATCGACACTTTGAAAGAGCCCTAAGAAGGCCACGTATCGAATTATTCTGGAAAAATATATTTCCAAATAAAAAGATTGATGATAACGCCTTCAGTACAAGGATTTAATTTTTTAAAAATCATGAGGGCCATATTTTAAAATAATGGTAAAACTCTATTGAGTAAGTTGATACTTTGTAACTTCCCGTCAACCAGTTATCTTCAAATTTGGAATTTCTATTCCGATAAATATATTAAACTCATTGAAAGACATTAATTATAATGAGTCCAACTTTTCTGTTAATGGATTATGTCCAAATCTTATTGTTATGTGAGCGAAAAATGAAATTTAATTTCAGCGATTTTTTTAATTATGATGCTCGTGCATTAAAAAAAAATAGAACTCAAAGGATCCCAAAATGAATATTTCTCGTCAAATTTTAAATTCATACATATCTCCGATTATATTAGTAATTTCTTTTTACGACGTTAGAGGAGAAAGTAAAGATACAAACGATTAAAATACTTCCATTTTTTCATCAGTAAGGGTATTAAAGAATGTCATATGGTTAGATAATTAAGCAATTTTTATTCTACATATTCATTTCATTTCATTTTCTTCTTTAAATGCATTATTGATAAAAATTCTAATCTTTGAATTGTATCTTTAAATCAGTGTAGTGTATCATTATGAACTTATAAATCATCCATCTTTCTCGTTTCTAGTCTTAGTTAACATTTATTTAAAGTAACCAATAAACTATAATGAGTAAATTTTATCACTCAAAAGATTAAATAAGAAGTTGATTTATTATACAATAATTCATGTTTAAATTCATAAACCTTATTTTATCCATTTTGAATTAAGCAAATCATTCAAATTATGATTTTTTTTTTTCATAATTTATTATCTGTTATCTATTTATGTCTGTTAAAAAACTTTTTTTTTGGCTATTTTCGAAACGAGCCCTAATTAATATATGCATTCAACAATCAGATGCTAATTGCATGCATGACAATTGAACACTTTTTCATGCATGGTTAAATGAGTTAATCTTTTCATTCCTTCAAACGAATATAGTATAAAAAATATATGATTAAAACACGTCGTAACGACGGTAAAGCATCTAATTAATTCCTTATTTAGTTCATTTTGTCAACTTATTAATGGAAGAGTATGAGTTGTAATTTAAAAAAAAAAAATACTATATTATTGTTTAAAAAAACAAGTTATTAATTTGCGCAATTGAATAAAAATAATAATGTCGTGATATAATGAATTATTATAGAATGAAAATTCATTTTAATAATCTCCAACAGTGCTCGTTTCAATATTCATTTCACATTACGCATGAAGATTTCTCTGGTCGCATTCTACGAGGAAAACTATCATGAATCGCATCAACTGAAATTGATATCGTACACAATAGTCTAGTACATACCCAACGGATTTTACCACAGTATGTTTTGCAACTGAAATTTGCTGTTATGCGCAATTCAAGATTCATTATGAACGCAGATAGTGCTTAGGTGATTTAGCATTTTATTGTTCCTAATTGTGTAAAAATTGAGAAAATTTTTGTTTAGCTTTTGTGATTTTAATTTTTTTATTGTTTGCATTGTATTTCAAGTTGGTTCCTTCTTGTAATATAAGTTTGCTCAGCGCTTAATAGTAAAGTGAACTTCTTAATAAAATCATAATTAGACGAAATCTGATTGTAATGTTGAACAGACTCGTAGAAACAATAAAGATGGATGGATTAATTCTTATTAAAGTAAGAACTTATCAATCAATAATGAATTCCAACAAAACTGCTGAAAAGGAAACAAATTATAGAAGACAGGAAAATATGAAAGATGAACCTTAAGTCAGTTCTTTTTTTATTTAATCATTTATGAAATCAATTAAGATTATACTTTCCTGTTGCTATTGTCCAAGGATTGCAACATGGATGGAGTGGTGAATTGTTGGGATTATGCAGCCATTCATCATCTTGGAGGCTACGGATGTCAAGGACAATTAGACTATCCATACTATACGAAATTTGCCAACTGTCAACAGTGGGTGCAGTCCCAATTGTCTCAGTCAAGTGGTCGTGGCATCACCAGTGATCAGTTTGAATTGTTCGCCTGATTTGTGAAGACTGCGCTCAATTTTACTCTAAGTCAACGAATCCGTCCATTCATTTTTTTTTTTGTCTTTATTTAATTTGACTATTTAATTTTTTACTTTTGTACTGATGAGATAAATACATTATTAATGTAATAATCTTCTGAAGTTTGTATCGCCTATTTCTAAATTTAATTGTAATAGATCTTTAAAAAACAAAATTTCACCAAGCTAAATTGTTTAAAATAAGTTCATAAATAATTAAATCTGACGAGAAAACGGTACGATATTTTCTTACTGCTTTTTACGAAATTCAATTAAAAACTTAAAATTTGTACAAAAAAAATCGCTAAACAAAACAATTTCTTGAGTAAAGTCTTTGAGTCAAAATCGATAATATCGACTTCCTGGCTAATCCTTAATCTGATGAAAACAAAAAATAATAAAATAAAATATATATGTATATTTTAAAAAAATCTGAGATCTGGCTTTGCAGACCAAACTGCGAACTTATTAGCGTCTGTCATTGCTATACAATGTACCATCATTTCATCATAATTCTTACTAATTAACTAACTAAAGCTCTATCCACAGCAGAACTAAATTATGATTATATGAAAGAAACTTATGAAGTCAGTTTCATTCATCTCTATACGAAACATTCAAAACTTGATTAACTAGAACTCAACTTTTGATCATTTTTGTAATGTAATTGTTTATGTCAAAGGATTGCAATAATGACGGCTTAGTGAATTGTTGGGATTACGCAAGGATACACAAACTTGGTGGGTACGGCTGTAAGGCACCACTTAATGCTGACTTTGACGCCAAGTTTACCAACTGCCAGAGACAAGTTGAGGCCATGTTTTCTGGTGCAGGCAAAATTGAAGCACGTTCTGGTGGCGAAAATCAAAACTGAGGAAGAAAAATAATTTTGTTCATCACTAATTTTCTTTTTGCTGTAACTTTGGAAAATGTACATTATCTGTTAATAATAAAATATTTATTTTTCTACGGCTTTCTATTATCAAAAATATATTTTTCAAATTTAGTTGATACTTTATATGTCTTGTTCAATCAAGGAGAGTAAGTTATAAATGAGACGTAAACTATGCCGTTAATGTTTTGTTTAATTAGTGTACTAATCAAAATTAAGGAGCACTACTCAAGGTCTGACTTTATCATTTTACTAATTTATTTACTATAATTACTCTCTTCTTTAAATTTTATATGGCTTTCAAGCAGACGACACACCTGCCAAAGTCTTGAGATGGCTTCTCAAAATTAAACCATCAGAAAACACTTGCACTACAATCGGTGCCTTCAATTGGGCAGATGGCATACCCGTTATAGATAATGTTAATCAGGTTATAGCCGAAGGGAAAAGTAAAACGTTATTTCAGCAAGTCTACAAACTACGCTGCTGTTATGTGGTGCTCTCTAAAAACTTTTTGATCATTTTTTATACATTCAATTTTTCCAACGTACCTGAAGTCGCAATTATTTTGCCTTAGCCTACTGCTAAATAAAATTGAGGCTAAATAAATTGATCTAGTTTAAAACAATTGTATTACAGAAAAAAAGTACAATAAATGCAATCAATATTTGTAAAATTTATAACAATAAGTCAGCAAAATGGATTGCCATCATAGTATGAACGGAAAAGATAACAGAAAACATAATAATGTTGTCGTAAATCTGGAAATAAATATTGTTAAATTAGTTAAAACAAAGACTTAAGATAAAAAATTTATAAGAAATGTACAATTTTGTTTACATTAACTGAATTAACATATGATCATCAACAACAAAAAGTACTATTGAAGAAATAAATTAAAACTAAAAAAAGTCGGTGTTAAAGTAAAATAATAATACTTTATTGGAAATACTAGAAATAAAAATTAAAAACAGCACCAAAAGAATTTAGAAATATGTCGCCAGGGTATTTTGTGCCACTGGTAAAACGTGAATTTCTAGCAAAAATTCGTGAATACTTTAATTTATAACAAAACAATAACTTTAAAATTTTTATAACCCTATGAATGACAGATCACTTTAGAGGTGAGTTCCACAACAAATTCAGTCCACTTTTTACTTAAATCGAGATGGCAAAATTGCCTGAAAAAGTTTTTCGCCAAGATAGAATTTTATCTTAAAAAAAGGAGACAAATTCTTGCTTTATTCCTCTTCTTTCTTGTGATACACAAACCTAGTTAGACTTCACGTTTTCTGAAAAACACGTATTCATTTACAACTACAAGTTTGCAACTCACCTCTTAATTTGTCCTTTGTTTTATCACAGGCCCCCCCTCTCAAAACGAAAAGTTTTTTGGAGAAAAAAATAAAATAAATAATAAAATCACCAGACCTACAATATGAACTTGTAGAGTTCTACATACTTTCTATTTGACTTTAGGTATAATACTTTTCGTTTCCAAATAATACTAATGATTAGAGTTTTAAGTAGTATACAACGTCAGACTAGTGGGCGCCTACTTGAAATGAAATTATAATTAAATAAAATTAAAAAAAAAAAAAGAAATATTCTTTAGTGGGCAAGATGAAACCCTGATTCAATGGCTGAGGTATGGTCATAGGACTCATCAGTTGGTGGCCAAGGGTAGCAGACAGGTAGCGGGCTGTCGTAGTAGTAGTCGTACATGTTACTCTTCACGAAGGCCATTTTGTCCACCGGCTCAGGATATGTGGACGCCATACCTGAAATAATATTTTAGGCTGTTATTTATACTTATAAATTTCACTTACACAACATAAAGAACATAAATACAAATTTTTCACAATATGATGTTAATTTGTGATTTATTGTAAAAGAGCGAGAAACGAGTGTGGAGTGGACTTCTCTTCAAGTCCAAGCTGAGAGTCCCTTCAATATTTTTTGTAAATAGAAAACATTGCTTTTATTAGTCTTGCTACCTATGTTTCAGCATACAAATATATCTTTGTTTACGAACGGAGCCTTGCACTTTCACAGCCTTGAGAACTTGCATGTTTAATGATATGCAAAAGTCGTGAAAAATAAAGAAAATACAGCACAGCTGCTTTCTATACAACAGTTCAAAATTAGATCACTGTTTACATGAACTTTTTAGCGCAAATATGCATATAGTCGCTTCCACTCCTCTGGTTTAATCTTGGACAGCATACATAGATGTTACAAAAAAAAAATTAAAAAACACACAAATCAATAAATACCCTTGCTGTAGGCATAATTCGCAATCTGTACTGCTATATCAACTGAACAATCTCTAATTTTTTTCAGAGGCGGATACAAGCTTCCTTTATGCAGATCGTCTTCCATTACATGATCCGCAACGCACTGCAAAATTTAATTATTAAAAATATTACTAAGGTTTTAGACAAAATCAGTAATTAAAACTGTCATTTACTGAATAGATTTTTAAATTTTCGTGATTTTTCTCGAAAACTTATCCAAAAAAAAAGGTTTTGTACACTCAGTATGCTAATTGTACAAATCTAAAATTTTTATCTGAAACATTTTCTGGAAAAATCCATTTAAGGGCACTTAATGAAAAGAGTATTGTAAATTGCTATTTTCGTGCAATGTACGGATAGACTACCAGATGTTGAAGACAGTTTACTCTACTAACTGAGGAAAAGAAGGGTGTTGACACCAGGGAGTGATAAGACACAGCTGAGTGCTTCCCAAGGATTAGAGATAACCAAATCAGGTTATCAGCTTCGCTCTACCTGGGTCTTCCTTGGAAAAACTGATAAGTCAGAGAGCTGAAGGAAAATATATTCTGCCTAAATTCCTCCTTTCTTTTAATTTGGGAGAGTGTTCTTCACCCATGATAGGAGGGTTGCGTTAGCACGGGGAGATGAGTGGTGAATGAGTTTCGGAATGTCAATAATCTGAGGACTAGAATTTTCCTTGGAAATACGAACTTCTTTATTGTTCTACGAGAATAATTGAAACATTATAAGGTATATTATAAAATAAAATATAACGACTCACCTGAGCAGCGAGAAGAAATATTTCGTCGTTGATATGATGCATGCCGGTGACAATCACTCCAAGAGCTACGCCAGGGAAGATATATGCATTATTACCCTGGCCAGGTTTGTACGTAACTCCTCCATATGTGACGGGTGGAAATGGTGACCCGGATGCAAAAATACATTTTCCCTAAGTAATAATGAACAATAATAAAGTATATTTTGTTTAAAAGGGACTTTTTTATTTAATTAAGTTTCTCGGATAATAAATTACCTTTGTATGTGTATAAGCTTCTTCGGCTGTACATTCTGCTTTGCTTGTTGGATTACTCAGAGCAAATATTACCGGTCTTTCTGCATTATTTGCCATTTCGCTGAGAACTTCTGGGGTAAAAGCTTTACTCGCAGCCGAAGCACCTTTAAAACAAAAACATATACTTTAAAAACTCACAGAGTATTGGAAAAAATAGTTCTGTACGGACTGATATTCTATCTAAAAGAATACATATACTCGTATTTCAAAACATTTTGCACATTTTTAACACAGAACTTAGATTCGTATAATTTCCCGAAGCAACAATTTTGAGAAGTGAGTGCGTAACTTCACCCCTTTCTAATAAACTCGCTTAAATAAGCTAATATCAAAAGCACAAAGCACTGAAATCATTTTCAAAATAGTTGGTAAATAAATATAAATTATATTTAGTACAGTGGCAGCTCCGGTCATCTTTTAATTATCTGTATTTAATGCCAATCAATGTTATGTAGGTGATTTAAATTATGCTGAACGTCACGTTGCAATTGTAGGTTACAATATAATGAATGACAAACCTGCCTCCTTACCAAAATAAACCCTTAGGAGCTCTGTGAATTGGGTATGGACTGACCCAAGCAATTTAAACTCCTCCCCCAATCTCCTTAAGCTGAGAAATAGAAGTTAAAGACCTATATTAAACCTATTTGTAAGAAAGACGAAAACAAAACAAACGTACGACAGAAATATAAGTCGAAATATCAACAAAAAACTTATTAATCTACCTCTTATGATGGATGAAAATTCTAAACAGGTCACTTTTTACAGTTCAATTTTGAAAGACGCTACTTTTTCATAAAATAGTAAATAGTAAATAATTACCAATAAGAATGGTTGGTTTCACTTCTTTAACAAGATCTAGTAGATTCTTGACTACGGCATGCTCTTTGGCATAAAGAGCCTTATGTCCTGCAAAATGAAGAACACACCTATGTAAATAAAACTTTTATAGTAATTGTAATACAATAAATTTAACAATTTTACCATCCAGTCTCCCTTCAGGTCTGCCTTTGGCCAAGAGCCCGTCAATATCCATCATCCAAATTTTCTCTCTAGCTTCATTTACACTGGTTCCTTCAGTTTGCATCGCTTTTACACATAAGTTTGCAATACCTAATGCAGCCTTTAAAATTATAACAATATTGAATGTTAATTGAAATATTCTTTTTCGTTTTTCTTTTCTCGTTATTGCAAATATAATTTACCTCTCCAGCTCCCAGAAACAGGAATTTATTTTCCGAGATCTTTTTCTTCGTTATTCGTCGAGCAGCTAGAAGTCCTGCCACGGCCACGGAGGCTGTACCTTCAATGTCATCATTGAAGGTACAGTATTTGTCTCTGTATTTGTCTAAAAATCTAAAGGCGTTGTGGTTGCCAAAGTCCTCAAACTGCAATTTAAAATAATTTCTTATTAGAAAAAGAACTTATTACTTATATTTAAAAAAAATCCGGTGTAAACTCCCTCACGACATTGCAATGTAGTGATTGATATTTATCTCTAAATGAATTTGTTTTAAATTTAGATGTCTTGAATATTTAGTACTGCGGAATGCGTAGGGTAGTTGATAAAAAGAAACTCAATTCTATATATTATAGTGCCTGATTTAGCTATTAACAAATATTTGTTTAGGATAAACAATTAAATAAAAAAAAGCTATTGGTTTGTTTAAAGAGACAAATGAGCGGTTCTAATGAAACTATCATGACATCTGCAATTTTGGGCAAGCAATTTCTTTCTATCTAAAATGACGTTTCTCATTCCAACTAAACAGTTGTACTTATGACATGCACTGAGTTTGAAATGACACTACGGAGGGAGGTGTGTAAAATCTTCCACCTAGCAATACTGAAGTTAATTTACACAGAAGTAAGGACATACTAAGAGGTGCCTACCTGATAATTACAGAGCAAGTTTAAGAAAAATAGATTTTCAAGAGAACAGCGAAAATTTGAAAAAAAAAAAGAAGCGCTCTTGGGAAATTCTTGCTAACCTTCGAATAATTTTCTGCACACTATGAATTTTAACAATATATTTAATTCTATGGTTAACTTTATCCGCCAAAGCTTACTTACGACCGGTTTTGAATTTTAACCAACCAACAGAGGTCGATTTATCATTTTGGTTGAGAAGAGTACCATATGGTTCTCAAAATTTGCACTTCCGGCCGCAATTCGATTTGGAAAATCTGACACGATGAGAAAACATTCGACAACGGAAAAAGTCAGAATAGATAATTACAAATTAAATTACCTGTATAAGGGTATTTTGGCCGTATCTTTTAACAACAGCTTGCATAAATTCATCGATCAGTTCATCATACTGAGGACCGAACACCCTCTTCTGTCTCAGTCCAATATATAGGGGGTCGTGCAGTAATTTCTATAAAATATCAGTACGGTTTTATAAAAACAACTTAATGGTAAAAACAACTTAATTTTGATTCAAACACGGGCAAAAAATTGTCTTGCCTCATTGTTAGTGCCCACATCGATGGTTATAGGAAGGCACTGATGAGGTTTAATTCCTGCTAGAGCGGTGTATAATGCTAGCTTACCAACGGGTATTCCCATTCCGCAGGCACCCAAATCACCCAGACCGAGAATCCTTTCCCCATCGGTGACCACAATAGCTCTTACGTCCGGTTCAGGCCTGAAATCATAGAAATTGGATGTTAATCTTTATGAGAGCGAAGCCAAAATAAAACTATTTCTTAAATTTGAAAATTAAGACTAAATTGATTAAATTCAAATAATTGTTATGATAAAAACTAAATCCTTTAAATAATCAAGGAGAATAAGTATTGATGTTATATCATAGATGTTTTAAGGTTTCGGCAAAAAGCGCGATCTGTCGCAGATATTCTATTCTATTACTGTGACAGGCAATCCAACAGTGAAATCGGTGAAATTTGCATGAAAAAATAGACTTCTAAATGAAAGAGTGGACAAAACAGCGTAAATCTTCCTAATAGAATAAAAATGAGACATAAGAAAGAGCTGTAAAGAAATTAATGTTACCAAAAAGAATGCACCAACGAATATTAAAACTATCCGGTACGATAAAGGCTATGGCCAAAAACTGCACAAAAAAACGAACTGTTAAAAATATCAACTGTGAAAATGTTTTCCCTTTTTTCCAAAAGATCACACGTAAAAACTCTTTTTGTTAAATTTTTTTCATACCATTTTTATTTCTCGAGTAAGGAGGAAAACAAATTGCGGATTGTCAGTAACAATTTTATATCATTCTATTTCTTTAATTTGCCTAGTTTTTCTTTAAGCGCGTCAACATCTGAGGTTTGCCAGATGGAACACACCTTAGAGTACATTCTTATCTATCTGAACATTTCGAGTTCAGCTTAACTTAAGGTAGACATGAAATACAAGAATATATAAAATTATATACCAAAAATAATTAGTTAATATAATTAACATTTTTTTGTAAGTAAGTCACTCAGTTTATACGAATTTTAGTAGAGTATTATTCTTTTGAGGCTATTTTATGAGTGCTAAATAAAAATTTACAAAATCAACAAACTCTAAAGAGAGGAAAGGAAAGGATTTTGAGGTTGTTAGGGAGAAGACAGTACCAGTTTTTAAGAATGTCGTAGCAATGCCCCTTGTCGTGTATGGTGATGAACAGACCCCTAGGTCTTCTATACATAAGACCAAACTTCTGGCAGGCTAGACCCACTGTAGGTGTGTACACAATGGGCATCAGCTCCTCAACGTTTTCAGATAGTAAACGGAAATATAGACGCTCGTTACGATCCTAATAACAATAGTGACACTTACACTCAATGTTTTGTTATTGTTTCTAAGTTATTAAAAAGAAAAATAAATTAGTGAAAATAGAAAACTCAAGCTAAGTGGCACTATGTTTATAGTAAATTGTGTGTATGGACTATTGCCATAATACAGTAGCAGTGTTTTATAGAAGCAATAACTACGAATTAAAATCTAAAAGATAATTACAACTACCTATTAGACATTTAATTGGTCAAATATAGAGATATTTTAACTTGTCAAAAATATATAATAACTAATCAGGTATCCCTTGCTTACCGAGAGCAAGTTAGGTGAAAGGGTCCCTGCTCATGTCACCTTATTTGGTACTTACACGTTAAACCCCGCTTGAAAAAGTTTTTACTTTTACTGTTCCTTGTTTTTGTACGAATATTTATAAACACAGAAATTGATTAAATCATTAAAGAAACGTTTCTTAACCAATAAGTGAGAGATGATTTTACCCAGAAAGCCTCGCAAAACTTTGGGAAACCCTAGATTGATTATCTTTTCCATCGGTTTTGTAATATATTTTTTCCCTTTATTCGTGGTTTCTTTTCTTGGAAAGAGGTTAGTCAACTAAAACTTGTTTTTCTGAGCTAAATATTTTGCATCTATGAGAAATTGAAAAAAATTTAGCGAAATATTTTCAATTTATTATTAAAGCAGCTCTTAAATGATAGAGAGAAATTATTATTTCTGACTTCTGGGGTGTGCTCAATTTGTGAAACAGCTATTAATTTGGAAAATGCGGAAAGCGATTTAAACAGATGTGTAAATTGAACATTACAACGTACAACTAAGATGATCAATGTCAAGAAAGTAATAAGCATACGGAAATGAAGTCCGAATTCATAAGCATTATAGAAGGAGAATTGGGCCGGGGCTTGATTGTCAGTCCGACTATAACACACTAATTGTGTGAAGTTTTATTGTACTGTTTAACAAAAAACATAAGAATTTTTCATTATAATGTTCAAACAGTTAGTAAATAATTTTTTAATACATTAAATTCCATAAACGCTTACTTACGGCTGAATAAAAAGTATCTTTGTACTTCTTATCGTCACTTATTCTAAGAATTTGTGTGAATAATAAAAAAAAAGTTTCGAATTTCATTATAATATACTAAGAACTGGTTGATAATTTAGTACCAGACCAATGTTTCCGATACAAACATTTAGTATAAAATAAAGCTAAAAACTTTTTAGTATTGTCCCCGTCCTAAATAACAATATATTAAACGACAGCTGTTATCTATAAAATTGATTATATTTTTAAAACGATTTTGATAAATGTAGCGTAATCAAGGGATACCTGTGCAATTCATTTAGACATGAGGAGATTATCACGATAAACTATTTAAAGTATTCTTAACTAAATCAAACTTACGCACACCAAATACTACAGTAAAGACAACAGAAAAAAAACTTGTTAAATTCTGATGTTCTACTCACGTGAAGTTCCGCCAAATATAAATATCTATTCAAATCTTCTTGATATTTCATTACACTGTATTTACAAACAGCTATTTGCTGTTCTTGCGTTTTAAATCTCGGTGGCATAAGACCATGTATTCCCAGAGCTTGTCTTTCCTGAAGCGTGAAAGCTAAACCCTAGAGAAAAGTATTTTAAAATAAATTTTAGTTAAAAACAAAAATTCTGATCTACAATTCTTACACTGCAGCAATTTGTATTACTGAATTATTTTAAAATCAAAACTTTTGTATTCAAATTTCAAAGTTTTGGTTAGCCTCTGCAAAAATAAACTACAAGAGACATCATCGAATTTCCGTTTCATTCAGGTTGAAACAACTTTTGTTTTGAAATTTTCTTGACTATTGCTCCAACAATGTTCTCTAAACTTTGTATACACATTACATGAACATAATACAGATTTCATTGTAATGATTTTAATTTTTTTAAAAATGTAAAATTTTCCTTACTCATACACAAAACAAGTTTACAAAATTACTTTGTTTAAACGAGAATCTCTCAGGTGGTCAATACCCTGTATCATTGCAGGGCAGATAATATCTCCAGTAGCTTCATGGTAGTGTCTCTGTAAGTGAAGTTCAGGTCCAGCAGATAGAAATCCCTGTCTCAATAAGTCAGGAATAGCAGAACGTCTGAGATTTCGAGCACAGCATCCTCCGAGCCTACATAAAATTATCAGTATTTTTGTTGTAATTTGTACTTATTTCCCTTTTTCTGTAAGTGAAGTAAAACGGTTTAATTTAAGTTTATAAACGTTATTCAGAGTTTTAATCTTTCTAACTGAAAGATAAATTTACATGTACATATTTGATATTTAACGGGTGTCTATTCGAAACAGGAACATTTTGAAACTGTCAGAGACAGTGTGCACCGGTACCTACGGTTACAAGAAACCAAAGGACAGAAAAATAGTTATATTTCCTGAAAAACAAGTGCAATTGAAGCGTGTAGGGCATTGATAGCAGATCAGAACTTGTAATGAAGGGCTTAAGTATTCAGAATCCTTGATAGGCCTAAATCATACTGCCAGAGCAGTAGAAGAACTGAGAAAGAAAGAAATATTGGCTCTGACCCTTCAGTCGGAAGCATCTCGTATAGAAGTGTTTCGGTAACTTTTAAGAAGTGGCACAGACATTTCAAGTCTTGGTCTCTAGAGGTCATTCTTCCGCAAATTATATATTCGCCAAGAGAAAAGAAACAAGGTAGATTATTGTCACGCTTATTGCATCCCAATTGACCATTAACGTTAAGAGGTTTGAAACCCTTCGCTTCCCAAAGCAACAAAGCGTTTTCATTCTTAGGAAAACGCACAATATGAGTAAAAAAAAAAGGCGGACTGGAGGATGAAATTTCTGGGCAAATATTTGTATTTAGCCTGTTCATTATGTATTTAGCAACACTTAAAATTCGGCTGAACCGGAGAAAGAAGGGTAACTGCATCGCTTAGAAAAAACGAAAAATATGATTACGCCCTTGAAGAAGCAAAAAAAAAAACTGCAATGCTTTAGATGTAACTGTTACTAAGAATGATAGAATTGACAACTAAACCAAAATTATTTGCACGACTCATCGAATTTTCTAAATATTTTTACTTACTGTACTGTCTTCGGTATTACTGCAATCATATTCTAGGTTAATATAAGTTCACAAATTCTAAATAAAGCACTAGGAATAGTGCCAATATCTATGCAGAAGTATTGGCCAGTTAGGTTCTGTGTAGGTTCTATTTTGCTACTGTTTTACCAGCTGACCGGTTGGAATCTAGAAACTCAGCTACCGCTATCTGTCTTTTCAATTTCAATGTAGCTATTCCATTTGAATTTAAATAAGCACTTAATTATATTTGTTTTCAACTCTATTCCAATATGTTAAAAAGTAAAATTCAACAATGTAACTTCTTTGTAAAAGGATATTAAATTGCGCAAACTTTTTTACTGTGATACTTGTCTACAATGAAGGGTCATCAGATATCAATCAATAAAACGATAGCTATGTACTAAACTTGCTGGGAATGCTACGAAATGAATGTCAGTCTCCTAATTGAAATGTTAGGATCTCTAATACCATACTCTTTGCGCAAATGCGTCAGTGTATTGTCCAAGCTTGGGAAATATGACGCACATGCGCGTCATTCGTAACGGTCATCAAAATCCTTTTCTTGGGTGGCCAGGTCTGATATGAGGCCAGTGAGCGGAGCTGAGCGATCGTATTCGCTTCAGACACTCTTTTGTCATGTTATGTGTTTAGTTTCGTTTAATTCAATAAATTTTTCTTTTATTTTTCTCTAAAAGTATGGAAGTTTCTAATGATAAAGAAGACTTTGGTCCTTCGAGTGCCAAGTTACCATGTTTAACGCTGTCATCATCATCTGAAGGCATTAAAGACGTTGTACCGCAAGACTTGTTACAAATTTATGAAGATATTCAATCGGATAGTGACAGTGAACACGTGGTGTTGAGTGAATCTGAAAGTGAAACGGAAAGTGAAGATAATGCTTCTAGTTGTGAAACTGATTTTGATATGGAAGGCTGCGACGCGCAAGTGCTTAGTGATAAATGGCACGATCTACTGGAAGACGAAAATGAAATAATTTTCAAAAAGATGCCTGGCTTATTAATCAATTATTCAACACATTGTGAACCAATAGATTATTTTGAATTGTTCGCGAATGACAATTTTTATAATATTATAATTGAACAGACGAATGCTTACGGAAAATCATTGGAAGAAGTAAGAGAAAGTAATAAAAAATCAATGGAATGGAAAGAATTAACTAAATCTGAAACCAAAGTTTTTATAGGACTCCTATTGCACATGGGTCACATCCAAATTCCCCATTTAACAGACTATTGGAACAAAGATCCGTTAATAAATATGTCCTGTTTTAATTCCCAGATGACCAGAAAGAGATTCTTCATGATTTTGAAATGTCTACAATTTTCAATTAACAATGATTCAGATAACTGTCAAATGAATAAAATATTTCCTTTGATCCAACACTTTAATGTTACCCTGTGCAAATTGTATTCCCCTAGTAAAAATTTAACCTTAGATGTACCAATAACTTTACACAAAGGAAGAGTGGTATTTAGTCATGATCCGAAAGGTAAAGGAGGCAAGCATGGCATCAAGATGTACACTTTGACTGACAGCGATGGCGTTTCGTTTAAATGTAACGTACACATTGAGGAAGATTCTAAAATAAAGAGCGTTGTGACAGACGTTGTCTTGGAATTGCTTTCTGGAAGGCTGAACGAAGGGCATACAGTATATTTAGCTGAGTTTTATGCAAGCCATCAGTTAGCCGTTTTACTTAGACAATCGGGAACTTATTGCACGGCCCCTCTGAGACCTGACAGAACTCCTCCTGGCTTTCCAGTGCCGTCCCTCAAACAGGGTGAACTAGTCTGTAAATATTCCGAAGGTGTTGCAGTCTGCAAGTGGAAGGACCGTCGACATGTTCTTTACGTCACTTCTGAACCAGGTGAGAAATTAGTAGAATTCAGAGCAAAGGGGAAATTGAAAAAACGTCCAAGAGGGTTGGTTGAACATGAGAAACGCTTGAATCCAAAAAAACCTGAAGATGTTTTTAGCTATTATCCTTTGGAGAGGACGCCACTTCGTTGGTACAAGAAGATTGCAATCCACATAATACAACTAATGGTTTTGAACGCTTATGTGTTATATAATGCATACACTCGGCGGAGATGTAACCTTTTAGAGTTTCGTCTATCGCTTGTAAGACGATTGCTATCATTGGAGAAAGCCCTGGTTACTAGATACTTACCTGCTGTAGACATGGCTCATCTCCCTGCCAAACATGCGACCAACGACAAAGGTAAAGCTCTGAGGAAGCGCTGCAAGCTGTGTTACAGTCTTGGGAAACGACGGGACACCACCTATTGTTGTCCAATCTGTCCGGACACCCCGGCGCTATGTTTACAACCTTGCTTTGCCAGATTTCATCATTCAGACTTGCTCAACATAACGGACAGATAGAAGTGACCGACTTTATTTTTTTAACTGAAACATTGTACACATATAAAAAAATTTTTATGCTTAGCTAAGTAGGGACAATTTAATTTCATTGTTTAAAACACTTTTTTTTTATTTTTCTATTACAATCTGAATCGGTTACTAGAGCAAAATTATCTTTCAAAAAGACATTTCTGAATATCACTACTTGATTTATTTAACTAATCGATTTCTTTTTATCCGAGATCTTTTAGATTGTTCTGAAAGAAACCCTTTGTACTCAAACTTTTTACTTTTTTTTGCCAACGGTAAGGAGGAAATTTCTATCATGACGAAATTTCGAACTTTACCGGAAATATTTGATTGAGGTAATGTTGGCTCTTAACGCAATGTCGTAGAAACTCTTATTTCCTGTATTAACTTCTTTCTTACTGGAGTCATCAATGCATTTCATTTTACGCGACAGAAAAAATGGAGTAAAGTTCTAAAAAGAAGTTTCTACTTTTCTAAAAAAGGTTTATACATCTTGCAGCAGTATTTCTAACTCTTATTCTTGGTAGAGAAAACGAAACTTACACATTAAGGAATATATATTTGAATTTGGGAGAATAACCGAGATCATAAACAAATTGCTAGACTTCTAATTAAAACAAAAAGGGAGGTTACTAAAATGAAAAGAAAATGTGAGTAGTTTGTAACTGTATTATAATCTTATATTAAAAAAAAAATAGATTTAAAGTGAAAAACAAACCAAAGATAAACACACACAATAATTTCCTTAAAAACCATTAATATTTAATAATTATCAAGAAAAACAGATAATTCAATCTCTTTTTATTTGTAATTTTCAAGTAATGCTGGTTTAGTTGAACTTCCAATTTGACAATTTCAAAAAGACTTCGCTGCAGAGCTTTGAGAGCAAAGGGTTAAAAAAAATTATGCATGTATTAAAAAATATATCATTTTTTTTTTTAAATATCCATGAGTACTTTAAAGCGTTTGTAAATTCCTTGTTGTTTAAAATGTAAAATTCAGAGAGTTGTACACAAGATTTTAAATGTATTTGTGTTGAAAAATGGTAGCAAAGAAATTAGTTATATTACGAATAAAAAGTAAATTTAGCAAATATAATAAAATAATATGATTATAAAATAGCTATGTTTCAAAACTAGAAATTTAAATTGAAGAAAAATGAATTGTACAGTTAGAAAAGAAAGTCTACACTAGTAATTTACTAGTAAATTTTTTCAGTCTGGCAAAAATGGATAAAAACGCTTTCCTTTCGGAAAAGATTATTTTATTCTAACGTAACTAGTTAAACATTATTTTCATTAAACTTTTTTGAAGTAGGCAATAAGAGTGTAATAAATTAATATCCAGAAATGTTTGCTTAAAATGTCTGCATTTACCTAGAAAAATAAATTTAATACCCCTTTTTTCCCAATAATTTTAAAAAAGTTTCCTTAACAAACTAGAAACACCACCACAACCTCCCTTACGATCATTCCTGGGAATTCTCCCGGACGTTTCAAGCGCTTAGAGACTTCTGATAGAGGAAGAGGAGTCCAGAAAGGATGGCGCCGGTTACTTCATCTCAAGCCACTTCAAGATAATTTGTTCAGTGCAGCAAATATACTCAACATTAGTTTGCAGATTATAAAAACTAAGTAATTTTACAAATGACTAGTATGACAACCTTAATTTTTTTAAATGACCTCTCTAAACAAGACTGTTCATCGCTGAAACAACTTTTTCTTTCTCTGTTGCGTTTGTTTTGATACAATTAGTGTTTTCTGAAAGGACTGTTTTTTATCCTTTTTTAAAAAAGCAGATTGAAACATATGTATATTTTGTTAACAAACTGTATAAGTATATTTGTAATCACTTAAATTATAAACAAAATGTAAATTGTGATTAATTAGTTGTTATAAAGTTGTGAAATAGATAGATTAACCGTAACTGTTTTTTTACGGAAAAACATTACTCCGCAGAACTGTAACTGTTTTCTATAAAGAAACATTACTACTCTGAATGAATGTGATAATAGTATAACAAACACTGATAAAAGAGCTTAATAGATTTAATAACTAAAACTACAGATACTTAAGAAGAAATATTTTTCTCTATCGAAAAAATCAATATTATAATTAAATCGTTATGTATACATATTTGTAATTGAATGTTTTAGTAGATTTCTTAAAGCCAATATTAGAAAAATCGAAATACCTTAATTTGTAATAAACAAAATGTTTATTGCGATGAAATTGTAAGCTTATTTTATGTGTTTATATTTCTTATCTCTGTGATTTCTTTTAAATAAATTGTAATTGTTTTGAGTAAACAATGTTTTAAAAGACGCTATTTTTAGAAAAAGTTTACAATGTTACACATGACTTTCTCTTGCTGAATATTTCCAAATTGTAAAAAAAAAAAATTGTGTTTGCGTATGTCACTCTAGCTCAAAAATTGAATTCCAATAAGTCCAAATTTTATTCTTCGTTTGGGCTACAGCCATGTATCAAGAGGCCAAATTCTTTCAGTTATAGATTTGTTTGAGGGGGCGTACTGTTAATGTTTTGTATGCCCCTTTTCTGCCCAATTACAATTTTAAGCAGTTAGACATTGAATTCACCAATTCTTGTTTTTTTAAAAAGTTATTCTATCATCTACTCCTTCTTTTCTTTAAAAGCAGTTTTCAAAATATTTTTTTTGTACAAATTGACTTTTAAAATTTTGCCAAAATCAGTTGGATTCAAATCAGTGAATCATTTATCTGTAGTCCGGCATGCGTCGAATCGGTACCAGAATATTATAGTGATTCGAGTTCGAATTTAGAATTCTTTGGATGACCAATCCTTGTGTCTAATTCATTCTTTAAAAACGTGGCTAATATTTTATTAACTTTTTTCTTCAACAGCGTGAAAAGGTTATGGACCAAAGCAAACTCGCAAAAGCCTTTAATTATCGAACTGAGAAGAGACAAACTACTAAAGTTTTCAAGAGAAAAAAGATTTAAAATCTTAGGGGGAAGTAATCATCTTCGGTAAGGCTAAAGTTAACACATTTTCTTTGGATTAAATAGTAAATATATGAAGAAAGCCTAATTTACAATTTGACGTAAGAAAATTATTTTCATTAAATAAAGAGAGATGTCAGTGCTTTTGTGGGGCAAGGGCTTTTCATCAGTTGAAGGAAATTTAGTATATAATTAGAAAATTGTAGCTAGAACAGCCTGTGTAGATATTTTAAAGCATAATTCAAAGCCAAATGCAGAAAAATTTGGTTTAATACAAAATTTCTATCTTCAGCACTATCACTTATTTTGAGCAGATAATTTAATTTTCTCATCTTATCATATTTATTTGTATAATGCTAAATTTGTTTATTATATTTTCATCATTCATAGAATGATGTCATTTCATGAATGATGTCATTTTATGAATTAATGTCATTTGTGCAAGTATCTTTCTTTATTGTAACTATCTAATGTTATAACCTAGATTATCCTCCTTTCTTTGTAACTGGGAATTGTGGACAACAAAATTGGTAATAAAGAAATGGCTGATCAGTCTACTACTGAATCGTTTTCGCAACATTAAATAGATCACGTACCAACAAGGAAACTTTGAAAGCAGAGATCAAAGTAGAATTTGGGGAAAGAGACTATTTTGGTAACAATTTAGGTTTATTCAATACAGACGTTTAATAATTGTGCAAAAAGGTTGCCCACCAAATATAAAATTGACCGTCTAATACCAAAAAAATTGATTTTTTTTACACGGATAATATTAAATAAAAAATTTATTCTTTTCACTTCAAAAAAATGTAAGAAATCACTCAATGTTCATTGCAAATAAATGTTGTATTTCTAAACAATTATTCTTTTGAATTTCCATTCCAGCAATAGGCTAGGCTAGGTTAGGTTAGGTTAGGTTAGGTTAGGTTATGCTAGGTTAGGTTAGGTATTAATGTTACTCACTGCATGCAATTTATTAATTTATATTTCAGTTGAATGACGCTTTAGGGAGATTCACCACCACTTCTCCTTGTTAGAAGTGCTCTAAAATGAAATTTCCAAGTAAATGGTTCCAAATAATAAATCATAAATCTCTACATGAATGTAATCAGGTGATCGAAAAGTTCGTTTTCAAGGAAATCGCAAAATACTAAAAAAATCTATTTAGTAACACGGCACAGCGGCTTATTCGATTTCGAATAAGCCCCCAAAATTTCAATCAGCCTTCCTCTGAACCACCGGAAAAGAGGATAGAGGAGATAGCTATTCTAAAGGAACTATCACATTTCAATTCATTAACTGCACACTTCTGTTTTTGATTTACGACAACCTTGTACAGAGTCTGTACTACAGATATACCTTTTTTTTGTGTGTGATCCTGTAGGTAAAATTGAGTAAAACTTCCTGTGCTAAAACATGCCCTCCATTTCTTTCTCCAGTTAATCAGAGGAAGGCCGTTTCACACTCTCTAACACGCCAAAGAGGTGTAAGCTAAGGATAGCTCTAATCCCTGTACTGAGACAACTCCTCTTGGAAAAATGTTACTAATAGACTCTCATTAACTACAGAACTGAGAGAGAATAAAATCGTTGAAGGTCTATGTCAAAGCATTCACAAAATCTAAACCTTCCAAAGGGAAAGGATTAGCTATGCAGTTAGCGTACTGGACTCCCACGCGGAGGTCCCGGGTTCGAATTCAGCTGCTGACCCTTAGATTTTCTCTTCCTAGGAGCTTCTTACAGCTCACTGTCCGGTGATGGACAGTGTTGTCTGCAACGAGAGAACACTGTCCGGAGACCGGCAGTGCACTGAAAAAAGCTCCGGGCGCCAATAACCTTAGATGTTGACGTGCCTTAAATCATAATAAAAAAAAAAATTAAACCTTCCGATTGATCGATTTTTTACAATTCAAAAAATCTCAATATTTTTGTTTTTCGAGATATTCTGTTGTTTGTTGTTTCATACAATCTCACCAGGAAACTATTTTGAAAATTTTGCACGAAAATTTTCCTGGTTGTTAAAAATAAATAAGTAGAAGAAGAATAAATAAGATTAGTACAAATTGAAGTTTGAGAAAAAAGTAAAAGTTAAAAGTTTCCTTTAATTGCAGAAGGTTATATCGTTAAACTAGTTTATTGTGGCTTCAATTCTTCAGTTACTGAGGTATTAATAAAATCAATCAGCGGAAATGATCTCAATTATAATTATTTTACAGTTACTTTTAAAGTAAAATAAATTCCATGTAATATCAGCGTTAAAATAAAATATTTACTTTTTATTAAAAAACTGTAAAAAAAAAAAGAAGCAACCGATTGCATATTGAAGTGGAACTATAAAAGTACAATAATTTGAGAATAAGTAGAACATGTTGAGATTCCGTAGCGAACGGGTTTGATCCTGGTGTATATCCAAGGAAGTGGCATATAATCAATAAAGGTATCTAATTGTTTGTTCTACTCCTGACCAGTGCCCCACCACGGACCTCGCGTCTGTCCACTGTCAGACAGACACCGCTAGCTTGCTGTCCATACATACCTACAGCCAAATGTAGCTTTGAGATAGTAATAATTGTTTTATAACACCAAATTTAAAGTTACTGCCGACACTTTCTCTTACTGCAGTTCTCAAGGCAATTGAAAAGTTCGTTCTATGAGTATGTAATAAATGAGCGAAATTTCAAAAAATCATAGGAGCCATTCTCGAGATAATCTCAAACTTGTGAAAGATTAAAACCATAAAGTGGTGATTCCGAAATTTTATTCAAATCCGAAATTTCAACCACACGTTTAGCACTTCAGAGCAGTCTCCCCCACTTACCTCTAGAAGTGCCCTAATCTAATACTTTTTGGAAAAAAGTTAAAATTTTGTGACATGTGAGCCGATTTCGAAAAGAAGTCTAATCATATTTTAAAATAGTAAAAGGTAAAACTAAACCGAGAGAGAGATTTTCATGCCAAGTCCCTTTAGATCTCACGATAGCAAACAAAACTATCCTTCCAGATAGCTCAAATTCGAAAATTTTATAAGAACGCAGTTGTTTACTTGAGAAAATTATTTATTAAAATGCGCATAAATTATATTTAATACGTTGAAGGACAGGAAAGGTCAATAAATATCAACCGGCTGGCTGCGGCTCTTCAAGTATTTATTGCCCGTTTACATTAGTATTAGCACATTTTGATTTACGTAAGATGAAGTATTGCAATCCTGCCGATTTACAAACTGGAAATTTACGTTTGAGGTCGTCAATACAGGACAAAATTGTTTTTAGAACAACTTGCTCACACATTCAATGAACACAAAAAAAATAGAAGCAAAGCTAACACAGCTGGTGTGAGAACTCACCCGAATTTATATTACCGTAATTTACGAAATAAATTCTCTAAAATCTGTGTTGAAAAAAAGGTTGAATTTAAGATTATTTATTCCCTGTATTCATAAAATGCTCTTATGTGAATGCGACGTTTTCACTTATAAAATTATATTTTCTACAGAAAGTTTTAAGCCATACAAGTTTCCCATACAACATTCAGTATGCTGAAGTTCAGTTACAAATCATAATGAAAAATGTTTTCTTTTCGAACAACATTTTGTGTAACGTATGATATTTGGTTTGCATTAAGACTACTGGCAAGCTAGACACATAAGATTGGTAAAATATTACAAAATAGTCTCTTCATCACTGGAACATCCGAGTGTCCAAAAATCTAGTCCATTCACTTCATTCTGAGAAGAATTTGTCTTCATTGTCAAGGACTTATGGTAGTAAATCAGATAATCACCATTATTGAGATAATTTTTCATAATTATTATTGTAAAAATTTTACAGCAATAATTTATCTTACGCAAATATAAGATAAATGTCTATTTATGGACATGAGATCGCCACAAAGAAGCGTTTTCCAGACGTATTTATACATGATTATCCTACAGGCATAATAAAGGAATCAAGCTGATCTTTTTATCTTAAACAGAAAAGAGTAGTTTATACGCAAACAGTCTCAATTTTGGTAATAAAATGTTTATCAAGCGGATATACGAGGAATTAAGGACTAATTAGCAGTATATATTCTAGGCTGAACATTACGGAGGCCTCACTGTTCCCAGAATCAGCACCAAACAAAGGTGAGTTATTCTCAGGAAAATTTAACTTTGGTTTAGTTCAATGTTGGTTCGATTTAATAAACTAATATTAGCACAACTCGTTGAAATTAGGATTGTCACAACCGTAGGCGTAGAAAGACAATTAAATAACCACCAATACCATAAAATAACCACAATCACAAACATTAATAACATTAATAAAAAACAATTATATATTTTTTTTTAAATTATTTTGTAATTTACAATCTGCATACAGACAATTATAAAAATAAAACTTTGTTTATTAATATTTATTATTATTATTGTTATTAATATTATTATTATTGTTATTATTATAGTTAACATTATTTTCTCTCGCATCGCTTGGTCTAAAGGCTGCCAAGGATTGGCCCAATAATGAAGCCAATATTGCCTGCCTTACCTCATTCAATTGTATGTGTGGACATTTTCTGCTGTATACAACTTATATTATTAAGGACTTTGTCTAAATTATATTGAAGATGAACCTTGGATAATTGGAAAAGTATTGGACTATTAAAAAGAACTTTAGACTAAATTATGGATTAATCCATTAACAAATTAATATCTTAAAAAGTAAATAAGTAAAACTGCATATAAATTAAAATAAACAAATTTAAACTATTAAAAAGAGATTTTAGGGAATAATGGTTTATATATACAAATACACATCAGTCTGTAAAACCGTTAAAGAAGACCTTCTTTCTATGCGTGTTGCAAAAAGAATATGCTCTCTTAAAACTCATAACTAGTCGAACCTAATATAAGAAATCATAATCGTTAAGAAAGAAGTGTGTAAATTTTGTGAGGTACACCGACATACACGTTTATGACGAAAATTCAGATATGGATTTGATTCAACTGAAGTTCACAACTAGCCGAACAAATGTTAAAATAGATGAATGCGAAAATACGAAAGACCACCTTCTAAGCTCTTTCTCAGTAGTCTTTCTTTTTACAATAAAACAAAGCTTCTGGGAACTATCAAACCTAAACAAACTACCGCAGGCGAGTTTTTATGTACAAAAAGGAACCTGGATTGAACCTAAGAGTGTAGAGATTACTTCTTAAATGATAAACTCCAGTTAGAAGTCTAATCAGGAGCCTGAGTTAGGTTCGTGTAAAACTTAGCAACAACTGGCTGTCAGCCCTTTTCACAGGAATGACCAGCATCTTCCTAACGGCCCACACTAAGAGTTGGTCACATATCTGAATACCTCATACATTTACTAAGCCAAATTTAACTTAAAACTTATAGACTTACACTTATACTTGTTAAAACTTCTAATTAATTTGAATAAAACATTCTGTTCTAGGGAAGAGGCAGATAATAAAACATACTTTCTCTCTTGCAATAAGTTAGAGATTAGCATATCTAGTTAGACTAAGTACGTAAATTAATTGGATTTACTCCGCCCCTATAAATATCAAATAAAGTTTGATGTTACCTTCCGAAAAAGAACTTGAACTTCAGTTGCAAGCAACAGCTCTTACAAATGGAGGTTTTACAAAGAAAAGATCTGCGACAAGGAAGACAGCGCCTCAAGTGAGTAAAGTAACTAAAAGATAAAATAAAATACCAAGTTGTGCCACGTTTGAGGTTATACCACAAAGTTTCCTGGCTCCTTCTTCTTGAGTTTCATCCACCACTCATGAATAATACCCATCAGAATGTCCAGGTAGTTCACATTGTTTTGAATGAATATCTTAGTAATTCAGATTGAATAGAGCCGCCTGAGAAAATTTGCACTTTGGAATTAATTGATTGTCATGAATTCAGAAACACAACTAGCTCTGTCTGAAAAACTGTATCCAATTTTCCTAGCTAGTTTTGCTTACTTAGGTTAGCGCCATGCATTTAGGGTACCTTTCCTTAATCTTTTCCCTCCATTCGAAAATCTCTGACTATTCATTAAAAAAGAATTATTCTCAATTATTAGTTTTTACTTTACAGCTTAAAGAGAACATTTTGCGTAATTATTTTGGAAATAATTCTAAGAAAGAGATTATGTAATATCCTAAAAGCTTTAGATGGTAAATCATGTAGAGGACGGAAATAGATGTTAAATCCAAAGCAAACAGTCCAATCAAATCGAAATTTTAGACTAAACTAAACAAAAACAATATGTAACCTCCTTCGTGGAGGAGCCATAAGTGTTCTTAGTCAGTGATACCTACGGAGACTCCAAGATCTCTGAAGCATTATCATAGGCATTCTATCTGAAAATCCTTTAAATGTACGCTCTTATTCACATAAGGATTTAATTAAATTCTACAATTACAGATTGTTGCCACAATTGCCTTTGGCATGTTAATATTTGGAGTGTCCGCTATTTGTGTAATGCCAACAATAGTTATTGGTGCGTTATATAAAGAACATAACGAAAGCGAAATTCACATTACAGCGCAACAAGCTTCTTGGTTTGGTAAGCATAAATATTTTTAACTAAATATTTCGTCCAACGCTTTATTTCAAAACATTTCAGTATTCTTTCCCTTTGACTGCAGTAACTGCTGTATTTCAAGGCTAGTATTGTAAATAAGTATTGTATACTGTCCATATCTATAACAGTTTAATATTTAATTTTATAAAATTTCTTCTTATATATATATATAAAAGTGAGTAATAATTTTGAACTTCTTTTAGGTAGCATTGTGTACATTGCACAACCACTCGGCAGCGTAAGTTCCGGATTCCTGCAGGAGATATTCGGTCGAAGGCGGTGCATGATGGCTGTGAACATACCCCAGGTGATTGGTTGGGCGATTCTCTGTTTCTCACAAAAAGTAGAGCAATTATACATAGGTGCAGTGATAATGGGTTTGAGTGTAGGTTTCATGGAAGCGCCAGCTATGTCCTATTTGGGTGAAGTCTGCGAGCCAAGACTTCGAGGCACCTTGTCCTCATTTTCAGAAACATTCTTACTAGTTGGTATCCTGTTTGAATTTTTCATTGGCGCTGTACTCTATTGGCGGTACGCTTGTGCAGCATCAGCCTTGATACCAGTGGGCGCTTTCATCCTCATCTATATTGTAAGTACCTCTAAAACTACTATTTACTAATATTTATTCCAAATGTAGTGGCGTATCTCTATGAACGACCATCCTATAGTTGTTATATTTTATTAATATTAGATGAAATTTCTATTCATTTCTGTACCAGAAAATAAGATTTCTTATTGTAGTACTATTTTCCAAATTGGATCTTTCGGAAGTTTTTACACTCAAAGCGGAAATCTAAAAACGTTGCAATATAATCTGATAATGATTGGAAGAAGAAAGAGATAGTTACACTCTACTGACCTATGAACATCACTTCTCATCATCTATCATTCGATAACTATCAACAACGCAACAATACTCTAAACAAAGAACTTAGAAATTTTAGAATATACACAATTGTAACAGCGATACATACATTCAAAAATCTCTTTTACCCAATGTTCGTCGTAATATTGAAATTTTTAACGTAGTTTCTTTAAAACTGGTATTATTAAATCAAACTAGATCTCAAAACTGTGTTGTCAACTCCTAGCGCTATTGAGATGCCAGAATTAAAGATTAATTTTAAAAAATAAATAAATTTCGTAAACTTTTAAGCGGCAAGAGATAAACTTTTTTTAAAAAAATTTTAAAGAAGATTGTTTTAAACTGTGTTATCCATTTCATTTTACTCTAAGAGATAATAGAATGAGAATGTCCGACGGTGGCATAGGTATAAAAGGTTCTCTATACTATTTAAGATGCCCCTAGCCTGTGTGAAGGTCTGGACTGCGATCGATGTTTTAGAAGAGGAAGGGCAGAAGTGTGCCACGGGCATCCTTGGTGACCATCCCGTCCCGTCCAACTACAGTAGCGTATCCGAACTGCCAGATAGAGGTAGTACCCATCCCCCGCACACAACACAACACGCCCCCACCACTTGAACAAATAACAAACTGCCTATTAAAACTTACTTTTCTAATTCAAATTGATATGAATTTCTATTACATTATTAGATTTAGATTATTTTATTTTCTCTCATCACTTTTAGAATTTTTTTTTGTTTTTCCTTTTAACGGCGTTGATATTTTGAATACTTGCAAATATACCATTGAGAAGAAGTGAAAGAATGAAAATATAATGTATTTTGTACAAATTTTCATTTTAAAGAGGTTGGCTATAATGAGTTATTTATCTTCCCAAAATTTTGTAAAATTACCGACTGGTTAGATCCACAAAGTGTTCACAAGTGAGTGTGAATAGTATGTCCGTTACCAGCCTTGATTTTACTGAATGTGAAAATATGAAAAATATATAGTGTTAGCTATCTGCACAGTCTACACCTCATCAGAAGAGAAGGTGAACCCGCCTGATAAACTAACAATTAATACTTGTTATTTTCCCGTTGCAGAATTTTCTTCAAATTCGGAATTTTAGCACACATTTTTTGTAATAACATTTTTTAACTCATTCGTTGCAGAGCACATTGATATAAAAAATATCAACTACATATATCTCTTGAATCTATATTAATAACTACAGTGCAACCTCGGTTAACCGGGATCATGTTGAGTCATCATAAGAACACCTGGATCGGCGCCGAAACAAAAGTTAATTTTCGATGGCGACAGTAAAATTTTTTTGTCTTCCGATGTAACATAATTTTAGGCATGGCAGCAATTCTTTTATACCTGATTTTCTTGGTGTCATTATGTATGTAAACACCCAAAATATGGTGCAATTAGTACTGAATTTCTTGGGATTTACCACGGTCTTACAAAAGACCATGGGATTTACGTGTCGTAAATGGTTGATTTTCAACTTCACGGTTATATGTAATATTTTTATGGATAATTACCGGCATTATTTTAATCTTCCCAGAGAGCAGCCTAATCTCAAGCTAGTCTTCAGTGTTAATCAGTACCGTCCAACAGAAAACATCATTCGTTTGCCCTTTCGATCAAATTTTTATTTCACTTACGCAATGAAATCCGTTAAGAAAACTGGTACATTACTGGTAGTAATGTATTACTATGTAATACTATGTATTCGTGTATTCGGCTTAACCGGGATTTCAGTTTTCCGGGGTGGGTATAGCCGGAGATCAGCCCGGTTAATCAAGGTTATACAGTACTCAAGGCCGGATTTTCCTATAGGCTAACTAGGCTCCAGCCTAGGGCCTCAAGATCATGAGGGGCCTACATTCAAATTGTTAGCAAAATTAAAATTACACTACTTTAAAAACATAACATAATGTATATTAACGATTAACATATTGATGTATATCACAGTAGTGCATTTTATAATTTCTGATGTAATTTACAAAATTTAAAATGGGAGTTAAAAGGGCCTTATAGGTGGAATAGCCTAGGGCCTCTTTTAATCTCAATTCGGCCCTGGTCTTACACACCCTCTTTTCGCAGAAGTAACATTAATCTAATTTTCCTGGAAAATGGTTCTAGATAAAAGTTATAATTTTTTGCAGTTACAGAAATTTTGGTTTCGTTTGAAACAGTGAAATCTTTAACTTCAATTATCTCGAAAACTGCTAGATGGATTTCATTTATATTTCACCTGTATATGGAGACTTCTTTTGTCTATAATTATATAAAATTTCGTAAAAATCTGTAGAGGAGTTACCGAGATATTTAGAGTTAAATTTTGGTTTCATTTGAAACAGTGAAATTTTTAACTTCAAATATCTCAAAAACTACTCGATGGATTTCATTTATATTTCACCTGTATATAAAGACAACTTTTGTCTATAATTGTATAAAATTTCGTAAAACATTCGAGTAGTTAACGAGATATTAAGAGTTAAATTTTGGCTTCGTTTGAAACAGTGAAATCTTAAACTTCAAATATCTCGAAAACTGCTCGATGGATTTCATTTACATTTCACCTGTATATGGAGAATACTTTTGTCTATAATTGTATAAAACTTCGTAAAAATCTGTCGAGTAGTTAACGAGATATTTAGAGTTAAACTTTGGTTCCGTTTGAAACAGTGAAATCTTTAACATCAATTATCTCGGAAACTGCTCGATGGATTTCATTAATATTTCACCTGTATATGGAGACTACTTTTGTCTATAATTGTATAAAATTTCGTAAAAATCTGTCAAGTAGTTAATGAGATATTTAGAGTTAAATTTTGGTTTCATTTGAAACAGTGAAATCATTAACTTCAAATATCTCAAAAACTGCTAGATAGATTTCATTTATATTTCACCTGTATATGGAGACTACTTTTGTCTATAATTGTATAAAATTTCGTAAAACTTTTTCGAGTAGTTAACGAGATATTAAGAGTTAAATTTTAGTTTCGTTTGAAACAGTGAAATCATCAACTTCAAATATCTCAAAAACTACTCGATGGATTTCATTTATATTTCACCTGTACATGGAGACTACTTTTGTCTATAATTGTATAAAATTTCGTAAAAATCTGTCGAGTAGTTAACGAGATATTTAGAGTTAAATTTTGGTTTTGTTTCAAACAGTGAAATATTTAACTTTAAATATCTCAAAAACTGCTAGATGGATTTCATTTATATTTCACCTTTATATGGAGACTACTTTTGTCTATAATTGTATAAAACTTCGTAAAAATCTGTCGAGTAGTTAACGAGATATTTAGAGTTAAACTTTGGTTCCGTTTGAAACAGTAAAATATTTAACTTTAAATATCTCAAAAACTGCTAGATGGATTTCATTTATATTTCACCTTTATATGGAGACTACTTTTGTCTATAATTGTATAAAACTTCGTAAAAATCTGTCGAGTAGTTAACGAGATATTTAGAGTTAAACTTTGGTTCCGTTTAAAACAGTGAAATCTTTAACATCAATTATCTCCGAAACTGCTCGATGGATTTCATTTATATTTCACCTGTATATGGAGACTACTTTTGTCTATAATTGTATAAAATTTCGTAAAAATCTGTCTAGTAGTTAATGAAATATTTAGAGTTAAATTTTGGTTTCATTTGAAACAGTGAAATCTTTAACTTCAAATATCTCAAAAACTACCTGATGGATTTCATTTATATTTCACCTGTATATGGAGACTACTTTTGTCTATAATTGTATAAAATTTCGTAAAAATCTGTCTAGTAGTTAATGAAATATTTAGAGTTAAATTTTGGTTTTTTTATTTGAAACAGTGAAATCTTTAACTTCAAATATCTCAAAAACTACCTGATGGATTTCATTTATATTTCACCTGTATATGGAGACTAATTTTGTCTATAATTGTATAAAATTTCGTAAAAATCTGTCTAGTAGTTAATGAGATATTTAGAGCTAAATTTTGGTTTCATTTGAAAGAGTGAAATCTTTAACTTCAAATGTCTCAAAAACTACTCGATGGATTTCATTTATATTTCACCTGTATATGGAGACTACCTTTGACTATAATTGTATACAATTTCATAAAAAAATTTCAAGTAGTTAACGAGATATGTAGAGTTAAATTTTGGTTTCATTTGAAACAGTGAAATCTTTAACTTCAAATATCTCAAAAACTACCTGATGGATTTCATTTATATTTCACCTTTATATGGAGACTACTTTTGTCTATAATTGTATAAAATTTCGTAAAAATCTGTCTAGTAGTTAATGAGATATTTAGAGCTAAATTTTGGTTTCATTTGAAAGATTGAAATCTTTAACTTCAAATGTCTCAAAAACTACTCGATGGATTTCATTTATATTTCACCTTTATATAGAAACTACTTTTGTCTATAATTGTATAAAATTTCGTAAAAATCTGTCGAGTAGTTAACGAGATATTTAGAGTTAAATTTTGGTTTTGTTTCAAACAGTGAAATATTTAACTTTAAATATCTCAAAAACTGCTAGATAGATTTCATTTATATTTCACCTGTATATGGAGACTACTTTTGTCTATAATTGTATACAATTTCGTAAAACTTTTTCGAGTAGTTAACGAGATATTAAGAGTTAAATTTTGGTTTCGTTTGAAACAGTGAAATCATTAACTTCAAATATCTCAAAAACTACTGGATGGATTTCATTTATATTTCACCTGTATATGGAGACTACTTTTGTCTATAATTGTATAAAATTTCGTAAAAATCTGTCTAGTAGTTAATGAGATATTTAGAGTCAAATTTTGGTTTCATTTGAAACAGTGAAATCTTTAACTTCAAATGTCTCAAAAACTACCCGATGGATTTCGTTTATATTTCACCTTTATATAGAGACTACTTTTGTCTATAATTGTATAAAATTTCGTAAAAATCTGTCGATTAGTTAACGAGATATTTAGAGTTAAATTTTGGTTTTGTTTCAAACAGTGAAATATTTAACTTTAAATATCTCAAAAACTGCTAGATGGATTTCATTTATATTTCACCTTTATATGGAGACTACTTTTGTCTATAATTGTATAAAACTTCGTAAAAATCTATCGACTAGTTAACGAGATATTTAGAGTTAAACTTTGGTTCCGTTTGAAACAGTGAAATCTTTAACATCAATTATCTCGGAAACTGCTCGATGGATTTCATTTATATTTCACCTACTTTTGTCTATAATTGTATAAAATTTCGTAAAAATCTGTCTAGTAGTTAATGAAATATTTAGAGTTAAATTTTGGTTTCATTTGAAACAGTGAAATCTTTAACTTCAAATATCTCAAAAACTACTCGATGGATTTCATTTATATTTCACCTGTATATGGAGACTACTTTTGTCTATAATTGTATAAAATTTCGTAAAAATCTGTGTAGTAGTTAATGAGATATATAGAGGTAAATTTTGGTTTCATTTGAAACAGTGAAATCTTTAACTTCAAATATCTCAAAAACTACTTGATGGATTTCATTAATATTTCACCTGTACATGGAGACTACTTTTGTCTATAATTGTATAAAATTTCGTAAAAATCTGTCTCGTACTTAATGAGATATTTAGAGTTAAATTTTGGTTTCATTTGAAACAGTGAAATCTTTAACTTCAAATATCTCAAAAACTGCTCGATGGATTTCATTTATATTTCACCTGTATATGGAGAATAATTTTGTCTATAATTGTATAAAACTTCGTAAAAATCTGTCGAGTAGTTAACGAGATATTTAGAGTTAAACTTTGGTTCCGTTTGAAACAGTGAAATCTTTAACATCAATTATCTCGGAAACTACTCGATGGATTTCATTTATATTTCACCTGTATATGGAGACTACATTTGTCTATAATTGTATAAAATTTCGTAAAAATCTGTCCAAAATTTAACTCTAAATATTTCATTAACTACTAGTTTCATTTGAAACAGTGAAATCGTTAACTTCAAATATCTCAAAAACTACCTGATGGATTTCATTTATATTTCACCTGTATATGGAGACTACTTTTGTCTATAATTGTATAAACTTTCGTAAAAATCTGTCTAGTAGTTAATGAGATATTTAGAGCTAAATTTTGGTTTCATTTGAAAGAGTGAAATCTTTAACTTCAAATGTTTCAAAAACTACTCGATGGATTTTATTTATATTTCACCTTTATATAGAGACTACTTTTGTCTATAATTGTATAAAATTTCGTAAAAATCAGTCGAGTAGTTAACGAGATATTTAGAGTTAAATTTTGGTTTTGTTTCAAACAGTGAAATATTTAACTTTAAATATCTCAAAAACTGCTAGATAGATTTCATTTATATTTCACCTGTATATGGAGACTACTTTTGTCTATAATTGTATAAAATTTCGTAAAAATCTGTCGAGTAGTTAATGAGATATTTAGAGTTAAATTTTGGTTTCATTTGAAACAGTGAAATCTTTAACTTCTAATATCTCAAAAACTACTCGATGGATTTCATTTATATATCACCTGTATATGGAGACTACTTTTGTCTATAATTGTATAAAATTTCGTAAAAATCTGTGGAGCAGTTAACGAGATATTTAGAGTTAAATTTTGGTTTCATTTGAAATAGTGAAATCTTTAACTTCAAATGTCTCAAAAACTACTCGATGGATTTCATTTATATTTCACCTGTATATGGAGACTACTTTTGTCTATAATTGTATAAAATTTCGTAAAAATCTGTCTAGTACTTAATGAGATATTTAGAGTTAAATTTTGGTTTCGTTTGAAACAGTGAAATCTTTAACTTCAATTATCTCGAAAATTGATCGATGTATTTTATTTATATTTCACTTGTATATGGAGACTACTTTTGTCTATAAATGTATAAAATTTCTTAAAAATCTTTTGAGTAGTTAAAGAGATTTTTAGATTTAAACTTTGGTTTCGTTTGAAACAGTGAAATCTTTACCTTTAAATATCTCAAAAACTACTCAATGGATTTCATTTATATTTTACCTTTAAATGGAGACTACCTTTGTCTATAAATTTATAAAATTTCGTAAAAATCTGTCGAATAGTTAACGTGATATTTAGAGTTAAATTTTGGTTTCATTTGAAACAGTGAAATCTTTAACTTCAATTATCTCGAAAACTGATTGATGGATTTCATTTATATTTCACCTGTATATGGAGACTACTTTTGTCTATAATTGTATAAAATTTCGTAAAAATCTGTCTAGTAGTTAATGAGATATTTAGAGTTAAATTTTGGTTTCATTTGAAACAGTGAAATCTTTAACTTCAATTATCTCGAAAACTGATCGATGGATTTCATTTATATTTCACCTGTATATGGAGACTACTTTTGTCTATAATTGTATAAAATTTCGTAAACATCTGTTTAGTAGTTAATGAGATATTTACAGTTAAATTTTGGTTTCGTTTGAAACAATGAAATCTTTAACTTCAATTATCTCGAAAACTGATCGATGGATTTCATTTATATTTCACTTGTATGGAGACTACTTTTGTCTATAAATGTATAAAATTTCTTAAAAATCTGTCGAGTAGTTAACGAGATATCTAGATTTAAACTTTTGTTTCGTTTGAAACAGTGAAATCTTTACCTTTAAATATCTCAAAAACTACTCAATGGATTTCATTTATATTTTACCTTTATATGGAGACTACCTTTGTCTATAAATGTATAAAATTTCGTAAAAATCTGTCGAGTAGTTAACGAGATATTTAGAGTTAAATTTTGGTTTCATTTGAAACAGTGAAATCTTTAACTTCAAATATCTCACAAACTATTTGATGGATTTTATTTATATTTCACCTGTATATGGAGACTACTTTTGTCTATAATTGTATAAAATTTCGTAAAAATCTGTGGAGCAGTTAACGAGATATTTAGAGTTAAATTTTGGTTTCGTTTGAAACAGTGAAATCTTTAACATCAATTATCTCGGAAACTACTCGATGGATTTCATTTATATTTCACCTGTATATGGAGACTACTTTTGTCTATAATTGTATAAAATTTCGTAAAAATCTGTCCAAAATTTAACTCTAAATATTTCATTAACTACTAGTTTCATTTGAAACAGAGAAATCGTTAACTTCAAATATCTCAAAAACTACCTGATGGATTTCATTTATATTTCACCTGTATATGGAGACTACTTTTGTCTATAATTGTATAAACTTTCGTAAAAATCTGTCTAGTAGTTAATGAGATATTTAGAGCTAAATTTTGGTTTCATTTGAAAGAGTGAAATCTTTAACTTCAAATGTTTCAAAAACTACTCGATGGATTTCATTTATATTTCACCTTTATATAGAGACTACTTTTGTCTATAATTGTATAAAATTTCGTAAAAATCTGTCGTGTAGTTAACGAGATATTTAGAGTTAAATTTTGGTTTTGTTTCAAACAGTGAAATATTTAACTTTAAATATCTCAAAAACTGCTAGATAGATTTCATTTATATTTCACCTGTATATGGAGACTACTTTTGTCTATAATTGTATAAAATTTCGTAAAAATCTGTCGAGTAGTTAATGAGATATTTAGAGTTAAATTTTGGTTTCATTTGAAACAGTGAAATCTTTAACTTCTAATATCTCAAAAACTACTCGATGGATTTCATTTATATATCACCTGTATATGGAGACTACTTTTGTCTATAATTGTATAAAATTTCGTAAAAATCTGTGGAGCAGTTAACGAGATATTTAGAGTTAAATTTTGGTTTCATTTGAAATAGTGAAATCTTTAACTTCAAATGTCTCAAAAACTACTCGATGGATTTCATTTATATTTCACCTGTATATGGAGACTACTTTTGTCTATAATTGTATAAAATTTCGTAAAAATCTGTCTAGTACTTAATGAGATATTTAGAGTTAAATTTTAGTTTCGTTTGAAAAAGTGAAATCTTTAACTTCAATTATCTCGAAAATTGATCGATGTATTTTATTTATATTTCACTTGTATATGGAGACTACTTTTGTCTATAAATGTATAAAATTTCTTAAAAATCTTTTGAGTAGTTAAAGAGATTTTTAGATTTAAACTTTGGTTTTGTTTGAAACAGTGAAATCTTTACCTTTAAATATCTCAAAAACTACTCAATGGATTTCATTTATATTTTACCTTTATATGGAGACTACCTTTGTCTATAAATTTATAAAATTTCGTAAAAATCTGTCGAATAGTTAACGAGATATTTAGAGTTAAATTTTGGTTTCATTTGAAACAGTGAAATCTTTAACTTCAATTATCTCGAAAACTGATCGATGGATTTCATTTATATTTCACTTGTATATGGAGACTACTTTTGTCTATAAATGTATAAAATTTCTTAAAAATCTGTCGAGTAGTTAACGAGATATTTAGATTTAAACTTTGGTTTCGTTTGAAACAGTGAAATCTTTAACTTCAAATATCTCAAAAACTACCTGATGGATTTCATTTATATTTCACCTGTATATGGAGACTACTTTTGTCTATAATTGTATAAACTTTCGTAAAAATCTGTCTAGTAGTTAATGAGATATTTAGAGTTAAATTTTGGTTTCATTTGAAACAGTGAAATCTTTAACTTCTAATATCTCAAAAACTACTCGATGGATTTCATTTATATATCACCTGTATATGGAGACTACTTTTGTCTATAATTGTATAAAATTTCGTAAAAATCTGTGGAGCAGTTAACGAGATATTTAGAGTTAAATTTTGGTTTCATTTGAAATAGTGAAATTTTTAACTTCAAATATCTCAAAAACTACCTGATGGATTTCATTTATATTTCACCTGTATATGGAGACTACTTTTGTCTATAATTGTATAAACTTTCGTAAAAATCTGTCTAGTAGTTAATGAGATATTTAGAGCTAAATTTTGGTTTCATTTGAAAGAGTGAAATCTTTAACTTCAAATGTTTCAAAAACTACTCGATGGATTTCATTTATATTTCACCTTTATATAGAGACTACTTTTGTCTATAATTGTATAAAATTTCGTAAAAATCTGTCGTGTAGTTAACGAGATATTTAGAGTTAAATTTTGGTTTTGTTTCAAACAGTGAAATATTTAACTTTAAATATCTCAAAAACTGCTAGATAGATTTCATTTATATTTCACCTGTATATGGAGACTACTTTTGTCTATAATTGTATAAAATTTCGTAAAAATCTGTGGAGCAGTTAACGAGATATTTAGAGTTAAATTTTGGTTTCATTTGAAATAGTGAAATCTTTAACTTCAAATGTCTCAAAAACTACTCGATGGATTTCATTTATATTTCACCTGTATATGGAGACTACTTTTGTCTATAATTGTATAAAATTTCGTAAAAATCTGTCTAGTACTTAATGAGATATTTAGAGTTAAATTTTGGTTTCGTTTGAAACAGTGAAATCTTTAACTTCAATTATCTCGAAAATTGATCTATGTATTTTATTTATATTTCACTTGTATATGGAGACTACTTTTGTCTATAAATGTATAAAATTTCTTAAAAATCTTTTGAGTAGTTTAAGAGATTTTTAGATTTAAACTTTGGTTTCGTTTGAAACAGTGAAATCTTTACCTTTAAATATCTCAAAAACTACTCAATGGATTTCATTTATATTTTACCTTTATATGGAGACTACCTTTGTCTATAAATTTATAAAATTTCGTAAAAATCTGTCGAATAGTTAACGAGATATTTAGAGTTAAATTTTGGTTTCATTTGAAACAGTGAAATCTTTAACTTCAATTATCTCGAAAACTGATCGATGGATTTCATTTATATTTCACTTGTATATGGAGACTACTTTTGTCTATAAATGTATAAAATTTCTTAAAAATCTGTCGAGTAGTTAACGAGATATTTAGATTTAAACTTTGGTTTCGTTTGAAACAGTGAAATCTTTAACTTCAAATATCTCAAAAACTACTCGATGGATTTCATTTATATTTCACCTGTATATGGAGACTACTTTTGTCTATAATTGTATAAAATTTCGTAAAAATCTGTCTAGTAGTTAATGAGATATTTAGAGTTAAATTTTGGTTTCATTTGAAACAGTGAAATCTTTAACTACAAATATCTCAAAAACTACTCAATGGATTTCATTTATATTTCACTTGTATATGGAGACTACTTTTGTCTATAATTGTATAAAATTTCTTAAAAATCTGTCGAGTAGTTAACGAGATATTTAGATTTAAACTTTGGTTTCGTTTGAAACAGTGAAATCTTTAATTTCAAATATCTCAAAAACTACTCGATGGATTTCATTTATATTTCACCTTTATATGGAGGCTACTATTGTCTATAATTGTATAAAATTTCGTAAAAATCTGTCGAGTAGTTAACGAGATATTTACAGTTAAATTTTGGTTTTGTTTCAAACAGTGAAATATTTAACTTTAAATATCTCAAAAACTGCTAGATGGATTTCATTTATATTTCACCTTTATATGGAGACTACTTTTGTCTATAATTGTATAAAATTTCGTAAAAATCTGTCTAGTAGTTAATGAGATATTTAGAGTTAAATTTTGGTTTCATTTGAAACAGTGAAATCTTTAACTTCAAATATCTCAAAAACTACTCAATGGATTTCATTTATATTTCACTTGTATATGGAGACTACTTTTGTCTATAATTGTATAAAATTTCTTAAAAATCTGTCGAGTAGTTAACGAGATATTTAGATTTAAACTTTGGTTTCATTTGAAACAGTGAAATCTTTAACATCAATTATCTCGGAAACTACTCGATGGATTTCATTTATATTTCACCTGTATATGGAGACTACTTTTGTCTATAATTGTATAAAATTTCGTAAAAATCTGTGGAGCAGTTAACGAGATATTTAGAGTTAAATTTTGGTTTCATTTGAAATAGTGAAATCTTTAACTTCAAATGTCTCAAAAACTACTCGATGGATTTCATTTATATTTCACCTGTATATGGAGACTACTTTTGTCTATAATTGTATAAAATTTCGTAAAAATCTGTCTAGTACTTAATGAGATATTTAGAGTTAAATTTTGGTTTCGTTTGAAACAGTGAAATCTTTAACTTCAATTATCTCGAAAATTGATCGATGTATTTTATTTATATTTCACTTGTATATGGGGACTACTTTTGTCTATAAATGTATAAAATTTCTTAAAAATCTGTCGAGTAGTTAAAGAGATTTTTAGATTTAAACTTTGGTTTCGTTTGAAACAGTGAAATCTTTACCTTTAAATATCTCAAAAACTACTCAATGGATTTCATTTATATTTTACCTTTATATGGAGACTACCTTTGTCTATAAATTTATAAAATTTCGTAAAAATCTGTCGAATAGTTAACGAGATATTTAGAGTTAAATTTTGGTTTCATTTGAAACAGTGAAATCTTTAACTTCAATTATCTCGAAAACTGATCGATGGATTTCATTTATATTTCACTTGTATATGGAGACTACTTTTGTCTATAAATGTATAAAATTTCTTAAAAATCTGTCGAGTAGTTAACGAGATTTTTAGATTTAAACTTTGGTTTCGTTTGAAACAGTGAAATCTTTAACTTCAAATATCTCAAAAACTACTTGATGGATTTCATTTATATTTCACCTGTATATGGAGACTACTTTTGTCTATAATTGTATAAAATTTCGTAAAAATCTGTCTAGTAGTTAATGAGATATTTAGAGTTAAATTTTGGTTTCATTTGAAACAGTGAAATCTTTAACTTCAAATATCTCAAAAACTACTCAATGGATTTCATTTATATTTCACTTGTATATGGAGACTACTTTTGTCTATAATTGTATAAAATTTCTTAAAAATCTGCCGAGTAGTTAACGAGATATTTAGATTTAAACTTTGGTTTCGTTTGAAACAGTGAAATCTTTAATTTCAAATATCTCAAAAACTACTCGATGGATTTCATTTATATTTCACCTTTATATGGAGGCTACTTTTGTCTATAATTGTATAAAATTTCTTAAAAATCTGTCGAGTAGTTAACGAGATATTTAGATTTAAACTTTGGTTTCGTTTGAAACAGTGAAATCTTTAACATCAATTATTTAGGAAACTGCTCGCTGGATTTCATTTATATTTCACCTGTATATGGAGACTACTTTTGTCTATAAATGTATAAAATTTCTTAAAAATCTGTCGAGTAGTTAACGAGATATTTAGATTTAAACTTTGGTTTCGTTTGAAACAGTGAAATCTTTAACTTCAAATATCTCAAAAACTACTTGATGGATTTCATTTATATTTCACCTGTATATGGAGACTACTTTTGTCTATAATTGTATAAAATTTCGTAAAAATCTGTCTAGTAGTTAATGAGATATTTAGAGTTAAATTTTGGTTTCGTTTGAAACAGTGAAATCTTTAACTTCAATTATCTCGAAAACTGCTTGATGGATTTCATTTATGTTTCACCTGTATTTGGAGACTACTTTTGTCTATAATTGTATAAAATTTCGTAAAAATCTGTCTAGTAGTTAATGAGATATTTAGAGTTAAATTTTGGTTTCATTTGAAACAGTGAAATCTTTAACTTCAAATATCTCAAAAACTACTCAATGGATTTCATTTATATTTCATTTGTATATGGAGACTACTTTTGTCTATAATTGTATAAAATTTCTTAAAAATCTGTCGAGTAGTTAACGAGATATTTAGATTTAAACTTTGGTTTCGTTTGAAACAGTGAAATCTTTTATTTCTAATATCTCAAAAACTACTCGATGGATTTCATTTATATTTCACCTTTATATGGAGGCTACTTTTGTCTATAATTGTATAAAATTTCGTAAAAATCTGTCGAGTAGTTAACGAGATATTTACAGTTAAATTTTGGTTTCGTTTGAAACAGTGAAATCATTAACTTCAATTATCTGGAAAACTGCTCGATGGATTTCATTTGTATATGGAGACTACTTTTGTCTATAATTGTATAAATATTCGTAAAAATCTGTTGAGTAGTTAACGAGATATTTAGAGTTAAATTTTGCTTTCATTTGAAACAGTGATATTTTTAACTTCAAATATCTCAAAAACTACTCGATGGATTTCATTTATATTTCACCTGTATTTGAAGACTACTTTTTTCTATAATTGTGTAAAATTACGTAAAAATCTGTCTAGTAGTTAATGAGATATTTAGAGTTAAATTTTGGTTTCATTTGAAACAGTGAAATCTTTAACTTCAAATATTTCAAAAACTACTCAATGGATTTCATTTATATTTCACTTGTATATGGAGACTACTTTTGTCTATAATTGTATATAATTTCGAAAAATCTGTCGAGTAGTTAACGAGATATTTACAGTTAAATTTTGGTTTCGTTTGAAACAGTGAAATCTTTAACTTCAATTATCTGGAAAACTTCTCGCTGGATTTCATTTATATTTCACTTGTATATGGAGACTACTTTTGTCTATAATTGTATAAAATTTCTTAAAAATCTGCCGAGTAGTTAACGAGATATTTAGATTTAAACTTTGGTTTCGTTTGAAACAGTGAAATCTTTAATTTCAAATATCTCAAAAACTACTCGATGGATTTCATTTATATTTCACCTTTATAAGGAGGCTACTTTTGTCTATAATTGTATAAAATTTCGTAAAAATCTGTCCAAAATTTAACTCTAAATATTTCATTAACTACTAGTTTCATTTGAAACAGTGAAATCGTTAACTTCAAATATCTCAAAAACTACCTGATGGATTTCATTTATATTTCACCTGTATATGGAGACTACTTTTGTCTATAATTGTATAAAATTTCGTAAAAATCTGTCGAGTAGTTAACGAGATATTTACAGTTAAATTTTTGTTTCGTTTGAAACAGTGAAATCATTAACTTCAATTATCTGGAAAACTGCTCGATGGATTTCATTTATATTTCACTTGTATATGGAGACTACTTTTGTCTATAATTGAATAATATTTCGTAAAAATCTGTCGAGTAGTTAACGAGATATTTAGAGTTAAACTTTGGATCCGTTTGAAACACTGAAATCTTTAACATCAATTATTTAGGAAACTGCTCGCTGGATTTCATTTATATTTCACCTGTATATGGAGACTACTTTTGTCTATAAATGTATAAAATTTCTTAAAAATCTGTAGAGTAGTTAACGAGATATTTAGATTTAAACTTTGGTTTCGTTTGAAACAGTGAAATCTTTAACTTCAAATATCTCAAAAACTACTTGATGGATTTCATTTATATTTCACCTGTATATGGAGACTACTTTTGTCTATAATTGTATAAAATTTCGTAAAAATCTGTCTAGTAGTTAATGAGATATTTAGAGTTAAATTTTGGTTTCGTTTGAAACAGTGAAATCTTTAACTTCAATTATCTCGAAAACTGCTTGATGGATTTCATTTATGTTTCACCTGTATATGGAGACTACTTTTGTCTATAATTGTATAAAATTTCGTAAAAATCTGTCTAGTAGTTAATGAGATATTTAGAGTTAAATTTTGGTTTCATTTGAAACAGTGAAATCTTTAACTTCAAATAACTCAAAAACTACTCAATGGATTTCATTTATATTTCACTTGTATATAGAGACTACTTTTGTCTATAATTGTATAAAATTTCTTAAAAATCTGTCGAGTAGTTAACGAGATATTTAGATTTAAACTTTGGTTTCGTTTGAAACAGTGAAATCTTTTATTTCAAATATCTCAAAAACTACTCGATGGATTTCATTTATATTTCACCTTTATATGGAGGCTACTTTTGTCTACAATTGTGTAAAATTTCGTAAAAATCTGTCGAGTAGTTAACGAGATATTTACAGTTAAATTTTGGTTTCGTTTGAAACAGTGAAATCATTAACTTCAATTATCTGAAAAACTGCTCGATGGATTTCATTTATATTTCACTTGTATATGGAGACTACTTTTGTCTATAATTGAATAATATTTCGTAAAAATCTGTCGAGTAGTTAACGAGATATTTAGAGTTAAACTTTGGATCCGTTTGAAACACTGAAATCTTTAACATCAATTATTTAGGAAACTGCTCGCTGGATTTCATTTACATTTCACCTGTATATGGAGACTACTTTTGTCTATAAATGTATAAAATTTCTTAAAAATCTGTCGAGTAGTTAACGAGATATTTAGATTTAAACTTTGGTTTCGTTTGAAACAGTGAAATCTTTAACTTCAAATATCTCAAAAACTACTTGATGGATTTCATTTATGTTTCACCTGTATATGGAGACTACTTTTGTCTATAATTGTATAAAATTTCGTAAAAATCTGTCTAGTAGTTAATGAGATATTTAGAGTTAAATTTTGGTTTCGTTTGAAACAGTGAAATCTTTAACTTCAATTATCTCGAAAACTGCTTGATGGATTTCATTTATATTTCACTTGTATATGGAGACTACTTTTGTCTATAATTGTATAAAATTTCTTAAAAATCTGTTGAGTAGTTAACGAGATATTTAAATTTAAACTTTGGTTTCGTTTGAAACAGTGAAATCTTTAACTTCAAATATCTCAAAAACTACTCGATGGATTTCATTTATATTTTACCTTTATATGGAGACAACTTTTGTCTATAATTGTATAAAATTTCTTAAAAATCTGTCGAGTTGTTAACGAGATATTTAGATTTAAACTTTGGTTTCGTTTGAAACCGTGAAATCTTTAACTTCAAATATCTCAAAAACTACTCGATGGCATTCATTTATATTTCACCTCTATATGGAGACTACTTTTCTCTATAATTGTGTAAATATTCGTAAAAATCTGTTGAGTAGTTAACGAGATATTTAGAGTTAAATTTTGCTTTCATTTGAAACAGTGATATTTTTAACTTCAAATATCTCAAAAACTACTCGATGGATTTCATTTATATTTCACCTGTATTTGGAGACTACTTTTTTCTATAATTGTGTAAAATTACGTAAAAATCTGTCTAGTAGTTAATGAGATATTTAGAGTTAAATTTTGGTTTCATTTGAAACAGTGAAATCTTTAACTTCAAATATTTCAAAAACTACTCAATGGATTTCATTTATATTTCACTTGTATATGGAGACTACTTTTGTCTATAATTGTATATAATTTCGAAAAATCTGTCGAGTAGTTAACGAGATATTTACAGTTAAATTTTGGTTTCGTTTGAAACAGTGAAATCTTTAACTTCAATTATCTGGAAAACTTCTCGCTGGATTTCATTTATATTTCACTTGTATATGGAGACTACTTTTGTCTATAATTGAATAATATTTCGTAAAAATCTATTGAGTAGTTAAAGAGATATTTAAATTTAAACTTTGGTTTCGTTTGAAACAGTGAAATCTTTAACTTCAAATATCTCAAAAACTACTCGATGGATTTCATTTATATTTTACCTTTATATGGAGACTACTTTTGTCTATAATTGTATAAAATTTCGTAAAAATCTGTCGAGTAGTTAACGAGATATTTACAGTTAAATTTTGGTTTCATTTGAAATAGTGAAATCTTTAACTTCAAATGTCTCAAAAACTACTCGATGGATTTCATTTATATTTCACCTGTATATGGAGACTACTTTTGTCTATAATTGTATAAAATTTCGTAAAAATTTGTCTAGTACTTAATGAGATATTTAGAGTTAAATTTTGATTTCGTTTGAAACAGTGAAATCTTTAACTTCAATTATCTCGAAAATTGATCGATGTATTTTATTTATATTTCACTTGTATATGGAGACTACTTTTGTCTATAAATGTATAAAATTTCTTAAAAATCTGTCGAGTAGTTAAAGAGATTTTTAGATTTAAACTTGGGTTTCGTTTGAAACAGTGAAATCTTTACCTTTAAATATCTCAAAAACTACTCAATGGATTTCATTTATATTTTACCTTTATATGGAGACTACCTTTGTCTATAAATTTATAAAATTTCGTAAAAATCTGTCGAATAGTTAACGAGATATTTAGAGTTAAATTTTGGTTTCATTTGAAACAGTGAAATCTTTAACTTCAATTATCTCGAAAACTGATCGATGGATTTCATTTATATTTCACTTGTATATGGAGACTACTTTTGTCTATAAATGTATAAAATTTCTTAAAAATCTGTCGAGTAGTTAACGAGATATTTAGATTTAAACTTTGGTTTCGTTTGAAACAGTGAAATCTTTAACTTCAAATATCTCAAAAACTACTTGATGGATTTCATTTATATTTCACCTGTATATGGAGACTACTTTTGTCTATAATTGTATAAAATTGCGTAAAAATCTGTCTAGTAGTTAATGAGATATTTAGAGTTAAATTTTGGTTTCATTTGAAACAGTGAAATCTTTAACTTCAAATATCTCAAAAACTACTCAATGGATTTCATTTATGTTTCACTTGTATATGGAGACTACTTTTGTCTATAATTGTATAAAATTTCTTAAAAATCTGCCGAGTAGTTAACGAGATATTTAGAGTTAAACTTTGGATCCGTTTGAAACACTGAAATCTTTAACATCAATTATTTAGGAAACTGCTCGCTGGATTTCATTTATATTTCACCTGTATATGGAGACTACTTTTGTCTATAAATGTATAAAATTTCTTAAAAATCTGTCGAGTAGTTAACGAGATATTTAGATTTAAACTTTGGTTTCGTTTGAAACAGTGAAATCTTTAACTTCAAATATCTCAAAAACTACTTGATGGATTTCATTTATATTTCACCTGTATATGGAGACTACTTTTGTCTATAATTGTATAAAATTTCGTAAAAATCTGTCTAGTAGTTAATGAGATATTTAGAGTTAAATTTTGGTTTCGTTTGAAACAGTGAAATCTTTAACTTCAATTATCTCGAAAACTGCTTGATGGATTTCATTTATGTTTCACCTGTATATGGAGACTACTTTTGTCTATAATTGTATAAAATTTCGTAAAAATCTGTCTAGTAGTTAATGAGATATTTAGAGTTAAATTTTGGTTTCATTTGAAACAGTGAAATCTTTAACTTCAAATATCTCAAAAACTACTCAATGGATTTCATTTATATTTCACTTGTATATGGAGACTACTTTTGTCTATAATTGTATAAAATTTCTTAAAAATCTGTCGAGTAGTTAACGAGATATTTAGATTTAAACTTTGGTTTCGTTTGAAACAGTGAAATCTTTTATTTCAAATATCTCAAAAACTACTCGATGGATTTCATTTATATTTCACCTTTATATGGAGGCTACTTTTGTCTATAATTGTGTAAAATTTCGTAAAAATCTGTCGAGTAGTTAACGAGATATTTACAGTTAAATTTTGGTTTCGTTTGAAACAGTGAAATCATTAACTTCAATTATCTGAAAAACTGCTCGATGGATTTCATTTATATTTCACTTGTATATGGAGACTACTTTTGTCTATAATTGAATAATATTTCGTAAAAATCTGTCGAGTAGTTAACGAGATATTTAGAGTTAAACTTTGGATCCGTTTGAAACACTGAAATCTTTAACATCAATTATTTAGGAAACTGCTCGCTGGATTTCATTTATATTTCACCTGTATATGGACACTACTTTTGTCTATAAATGTATAAAATTTCTTAAAAATCTGTCGAGTAGTTAACGAGATATTTAGATTTAAACTTTGGTTTCGTTTGAAACAGTGAAATCTTTAACTTCAAATATCTCAAAAACTACTTGATGGATTTCATTTATGTTTCACCTGTATATGGAGACTACTTTTGTCTATAATTGTATAAAATTTCGTAAAAATCTGTCTAGTAGTTAATGAGATATTTAGAGTTAAATTTTGGTTTCGTTTGAAACAGTGAAATCTTTAACTTCAATTATCTCGAAAACTGCTTGATGGATTTCATTTATATTTCACTTGTATATGGAGACTACTTTTGTCTATAATTGTATAAAATTTCTTAAAAATCTGTTGAGTAGTTAACGAGATATTTAAATTTAAACTTTGGTTTCGTTTGAAACAGTGAAATCTTTAACTTCAAATATCTCAAAAACTACTCGATGGATTTCATTTATATTTTACCTTTATATGGAGACAACTTTTGTCTATAATTGTATAAAATTTCTTAAAAATCTGTCGAGTTGTTAACGAGATATTTAGATTTAAACTTTGGTTTCGTTTGAAACCGTGAAATCTTTAACTTCAAATATCTCAAAAACTACTCGATGGCATTCATTTATATTTCACCTCTATATGGAGACTACTTCTCTCTATAATTGTGTAAATATTCGTAAAAATCTGTTGAGTAGTTAACGAGATATTTAGAGTTAAATTTTGCTTTCATTTGAAACAGTGATATTTTTAACTTCAAATATCTCAAAAACTACTCGATGGATTTCATTTATATTTCACCTGTATTTGGAGACTACTTTTTTCTATAATTGTGTAAAATTACGTAAAAATCTGTCTAGTAGTTAATGAGATATTTAGAGTTAAATTTTGGTTTCATTTGAAATAGTGAAATCTTTAACTTCAAATATTTCAAAAACTACTCAATGGATTTCATTTATATTTCACTTGTATATGGAGACTACTTTTGTCTATAATTGTATATAATTTCGAAAAATCTGTCGAGTAGTTAACGAGATATTTACAGTTAAATTTTGGTTTCGTTTGAAACAGTGAAATCTTTAACTTCAATTATCTGGAAAACTTCTCGCTGGATTTCATTTATATTTCACTTGTATATGGAGACTACTTTTGTCTATAATTGAATAATATTTCGTAAAAATCTATTGAGTAGTTAACGAGATATTTAAATTTAAACTTTGGTTTCGTTTGAAACAGTGAAATCTTTAACTTCAAATATCTCAAAAACTACTCGATGGATTTCATTTATATTTTACCTTTATATGGAGACTACTTTTGTCTATAATTGTATAAAATTTCGTAAAAATCTGTCGAGTAGTTAACGAGATATTTACAGTTAAATTTTGGTTTCATTTGAAATAGTGAAATCTTTAACTTCAAATGTCTCAAAAACTACTCGATGGATTTCATTTATATTTCACCTGTATATGGAGACTACTTTTGTCTATAATTGTATAAAATTTCGTAAAAATTTGTCTAGTACTTAATGAGATATTTAGAGTTAAATTTTGGTTTCGTTTGAAACAGTGAAATCTTTAACTTCAATTATCTCGAAAATTGATCGATGTATTTTATTTATATTTCACTTGTATATGGAGACTACTTTTGTCTATAAATGTATAAAATTTCTTAAAAATCTGTCGAGTAGTTAAAGAGATTTTTAGATTTAAACTTGGGTTTCGTTTGAAACAGTGAAATCTTTACCTTTAAATATCTCAAAAACTACTCAATGGATTTCATTTATATTTTACCTTTATATGGAGACTACCTTTGTCTATAAATTTATAAAATTTCGTAAAAATCTGTCGAATAGTTAACGAGATATTTAGAGTTAAATTTTGGTTTCATTTGAAACAGTGAAATCTTTAACTTCAATTATCTCGAAAACTGATCGATGGATTTCATTTATATTTCACTTGTATATGGAGACTACTTTTGTCTATAAATGTATAAAATTTCTTAAAAATCTGTCGAGTAGTTAACGAGATATTTAGATTTAAACTTTGGTTTCGTTTGAAACAGTGAAATCTTTAACTTCAAATATCTCAAAAACTACTTGATGGATTTCATTTATATTTCACCTGTATATGGAGACTACTTTTGTCTATAATTGTATAAAATTGCGTAAAAATCTGTCTAGTAGTTAATGAGATATTTAGAGTTAAATTTTGGTTTCATTTGAAACAGTGAAATCTTTAACTTCAAATATCTCAAAAACTACTCAATGGATTTCATTTATGTTTCACTTGTATATGGAGACTACTTTTGTCTATAATTGTATAAAATTTCTTAAAAATCTGCCGAGTAGTTAACGAGATATTTAGATTTAAACTTTGGTTTCGTTTGAAACAGTGAAATCTTTAATTTCAAATATCTCAAAAACTACTCGATTGATTTCATTTATATTTCACCTTTATATGGAGGCTACTTTTGTCTATAATTGTATAAAATTTCGTAAAAATCTGTCGAGTAGTTAACGAGATATTTACAGTTAAATTTTGGTTTCGTTTGAAACAGTTAAATCATTAACTTCAATTATCTGGAAAACTGCTCGATGGATTTCATTTATATTTCACTTGTATATGGAGACTACTTTTGTCTATAATTGAATAATATTTCGTAAAAATCTATCGAGTAGTTAACGAGATATTTAGAGTTAAACTTTGGATCCGTTTGAAACACTGAAATCTTTAACATCAATTATTTAGGAAACTGCTCGCTGGATTTCATTTATATTTCACCTGTATATGGAGACTACTTTTGTCTATAATTGTATAAAATTTCGTAAAAATCTGTCGAGTAGTTAACGAGATATTTACAGTTAAATTTTGGTTTCATTTGAAATAGTGAAATCTTTAACTTCAAATGTCTCAAAAACTACTCGATGGATTTCATTTATATTTCACCTGTATATGGAGACTACTTTTGTCTATAATTGTATAAAATTTCGTAAAAATCTGTCTAGTACTTAATGAGATATTTAGAGTTAAATTTTGGTGTCGTTTGAAACAGTGAAATCTTTAACTTCAATTATCTCGAAAATTGATCGATGTATTTTATTTATATTTCACTTGTATATGGAGACTACTTTTGTCTATAAATGTATAAAATTTCTTAAAAATCTGTCGAGTAGTTAAAGAGATTTTTAGATTTAAACTTTGGTTTCGTTTGAAACAGTGAAATCTTTACCTTTAAATATCTCAAAAACTACTCAATGGATTTCATTTATATTTTACCTTTATATGGAGACTACCTTTGTCTATAAATTTATAAAATTTCGTAAAAATCTGTCGAATAGTTAACGAGATATTTAGAGTTAAATTTTGGTTTCATTTGAAACAGTGAAATCTTTAACTTTAATTATCTCGAAAACTGATCGATGGATTTCATTTATATTTCACTTGTATATGGAGACTACTTTTGTCTATAAATGTATAAAATTTCTTAAAAATCTGTCGAGTAGTTAACGAGATATTTAGATTTAAACTTTGGTTTCGTTTGAAACAGTGAAATCTTTAACTTCAAATATCTCAAAAACTACTTGATGGATTTCATTTATATTTCACCTGTATATGGAGACTACTTTTGTCTATAATTGTATAAAATTGCGTAAAAATCTGTCTAGTAGTTAATGAGATATTTAGAGTTAAATTTTGGTTTCATTTGAAACAGTGAAATCTTTAACTTCAAATATCTCAAAAACTACTCAATGGATTTCATTTATGTTTCACTTGTATATGGAGACTACTTTTGTCTATAATTGTATAAAATTTCTTAAAAATCTGCCGAGTAGTTAACGAGATATTTAGATTTAAACTTTGGTTTCGTTTGAAACAGTGAAATCTTTAATTTCAAATATCTCAAAAACTACTCGATGGATTTCATTTATATTTCACCTTTATATGGAGGCTACTTTTGTCTATAATTGTTTAAAATTTCGTAAAAATCTGTCGAGTAGTTAACGAGATATTTACAGTTAAATTTTGGTTTCGTTTGAAACAGTGAAATCATTAACTTCAATTATCTGGAAAACTGCTCGATGGATTTCATTTATATTTCACTTGTATATGGAGACTACTTTTGTCTATAATTGAATAATATTTCGTAAAAATCTGTCGAGTAGTTAACGAGATATTTAGAGTTAAACTTTGGATCCGTTTGAAACACTGAAATCTTTAACATCAATTATTTAGGAAACTGCTCGCTGGATTTCATTTATATTTCACCTGTATATGGAGACTACTTTTGTCTATAAATGTATAAAAGTTCTTAAAAATCTGTCGAGTAGTTAACGAGATATTTAGATTTAAACTTTCGTTTCGTTTGAAACAGTGAAATCTTTAACATCAAATATCTCAAAAACTACTTGATGGATTTCATTTATATTTCACCTGTATATGGAGACTACTTTTGTCTATAATTGTATAAAATTTCGTAAAAATCTGTCTAGTAGTTAATGAGATATTTAGAGTTAAATTTTGGTTTCGTTTGAAACAGTGAAATCTTTAACTTCAATTATCTCGAAAACTGCTTGATGGATTTCATTTATGTTTCACCTGTATATGGAGACTACTTTTGTCTATAATTGTATAAAATTTCGTAAAAATCTGTCTAGTAGTTAATGAGATATTTAGAGTTAAATTTTGGTTTCATTTGAAACAGTGAAATCTTTAACTTCAAATATCTCAAAAACTACTCAATGGATTTCATTTATATTTCACTTGTATATGGAGACTACTTTTGTCTATAATTGTATAAAATTTCTTAAAAATCTGTCGAGTAGTTAACGAGATATTTAGATTTAAACTTTGGTTTCGTTTGAAACAGTGAAATCTTTTATTTCAAATATCTCAAAAACTACTCGATGGATTTCATTTATATTTCACCTTTATATGGAGGCTACTTTTGTCTATAATTGTATAAAATTTCGTAAAAATCTGTCGAGTAGTTAACGAGATATTTACAGTTAAATTTTGGTTTCGTTTGAAACAGTGAAATCATTAACTTCAATTATCTGGAAAACTGCTCGATGGATTTCATTTATATTTCACTTGTATATGGAGACTACTTTTGTCTATAATTGAATAATATTTCGTAAAAATCTGTCGAGTAGTTAACGAGATATTTAGAGTTAAACTTTGGATCCGTTTGAAACACTGAAATCTTTAACATCAATTATTTAGGAAACTGCTCGCTGGATTTCATTTATATTTCACCTGTATATGGAGACTACTTTTGTCTATAAATGTATAAAATTTCTTAAAAATCTGTCGAGTAGTTAACGAGATATTTAGATTTAAACTTTGGTTTCGTTTGAAACAGTGAAATCTTTAACTTCAAATATCTCAAAAACTACTTGATGGATTTAATTTATGTTTCACCTGTATATGGAGACTACTTTTGTCTATAATTGTATAAAATTTCGTAAAAATCTGTCTAGTAGTTAATGAGATATTTAGAGTTAAATTTTGGTTTCGTTTGAAACAGTGAAATCTTTAACTTCAATTATCTCGAAAACTGCTTGATGGATTTCATTTATATTTCACTTGTATATGGAGACTACTTTTGTCTATAATTGTATAAAATTTCTTAAAAATCTGTGGAGTAGTTAACGACATATTTAAATTTAAACTTTGGTTTCGTTTGAAACAGTGAAATCTTTAACTTCAAATATCTCAAAAACTACTCGATGGATTTCATTTATATTTTACCTTTATATGGAGACAACTTTTGTCTATAATTGTATAAAATTTCTTAAAAATCTGTCGAGTTGTTAACGAGATATTTAGATTTAAACTTTGGTTTCGTTTGAAACCGTGAAATCTTTAACTTCAAATATCTTAAAAACTACTCGATGGCATTCATTTATATTTCACCTCTATATGGAGACTACTTTTGTCTATAATTGTATAAATATTCGTAAAAATCTGTTGGGTAGTTAACGAGATATTTAGAGTTAAATTTTGCTTTCATTTGAAACAGTGATATTTTTAACTTCAAATATCTCAAAAACTACTCGATGGATTTCATTTATATTTCACCTGTATTTGGAGACTACTTTTTTCTATAATTGTGTAAAATTACGTATAAATCTGTCTAGTAGTTAATGAGATATTTAGAGTTAAATTTTGGTTTCATTTGAAACAGTGAAATCTTTAACTTCAAATATTTCAAAAACTACTCAATGGATTTCATTTATATTTCACTTGTATATGGAGACTACTTTTGTCTATAATTGTATATAATTTCGAAAAATCTGTCGAGTAGTTAACGAGATATTTACAGTTAAATTTTGGTTTCGTTTGAAACAGTGAAATCTTTAACTTCAATTATCTGGAATACTTCTCGCTGGATTTCATTTATATTTCACTTGTATATGGAGACTACTTTTGTCTATAATTGAATAATATTTCGTAAAAATCTATTGAGTAGTTAACGAGATATTTAAATTTAAACTTTGGTTTCGTTTGAAACAGTGAAATCTTTAACTTCAAATATCTCAAAAACTACTCGATGGATTTCATTTATATTTTACCTTTATATGGAGACTACTTTTGTCTATAATTGTATAAAATTTCGTAAAAATCTGTCGAGTAGTTAACGAGATATTTACAGTTAAATTTAGATTTCGTTTGAAACAGTGAAATCTTTAACTTCAATTATCTGGAAAACTGCTCGATGGATTTCATTTATATTTCACTTGTATATGGAGACTCCTTTTGTCTATAATTGTATAAAATTTCGTAAAAATCTGTCGAGTAGTTAACGAGATATTAAGAGATAAATTTTGGTTTCGTTTCAATCGGTGAAATATTTAACTTTAAATATCTTAAAAACTGCTAGATGGATTTCATTTATATTTCACCTTTATATGCAGACTACTTTTGTCTATAATTGAATAATATTTCGTAAAAATCTGTCGAGTAGTTAACGAGATATTTAGAGTTAAACTTTGGTTCCGTTTGAAACACTGAAATGTTTAACATCAATTATTTAGGAAACTGCTCGCTGGATTTCATTTATATTTCACCTGTATATGGAGACTACTTTTGTCTATAATTGTTTAAACTTTCGTAAAAATCTGTCGAGTAGTGAACGAGATATTTAGAGTTTAATTTTGGTTTCGTTTGAAACAGTGAAATCTTTACCTTCAAATATCACAAAAACTGCTCGATGGAATTCGTTTATATATTACCTGTATATGGAGACGACTTATGTCTATGATTGTATAAGATTTCGTAAAAATCTGTCTAGTAGTTAACGAGATATTTTGAGTTAAATTTTGGTTTCGTTTGAAACAGTGAAATCTTTACCTTTAAATATCTCAAAAACTACTCAATGGATTTCATTTATATTTTACCTTTAAATGGAGACTACCTTTGTCTATAAATTTATAAAATTTCGTAAAAATCTGTCGAATAGTTAACGAGATATTTAGAGTTAAATTTTGGTTTCATTTGAAACAGTGAAATCTTTAACTTCAATTATCTCGAAAACTGATCGATGGATTTCATTTATATTTCACTTGTATATGGAGACTACTTTTGTCTATAAATGTATAAAATTTCTTAAAAATCTGTCGAGTAGTTAACGAGATATTTAGATTTAAACTTTGGTTTCGTTTGAAACAGTGAAATCTTTACCTTTAAATATCTCAAAAACTACTCAATGGATTTCATTTATATTTTACCTTTAAATGGAGACTACCTTTGTCTATAAATTTATAAAATTTCGTAAAAATCTGTCGAATAGTTAACGAGATATTTAGAGTTAAATTTTGGTTTCATTTGAAACAGTGAAATCTTTAACTTCAATTATCTCGAAAACTGATCGATGGATTTCATTTATATTTCACTTGTATATGGAGACTACTTTTGTCTATAAATGTATAAAATTTCTTAAAAATCTGTCGAGTAGTTAACGAGATATTTAGATTTAAACTTTGGTTTCGTTTGAAACAGTGAAATCTTTACCTTTAAATATCTCAAAAACTACTCAATGGATTTCATTTATATTTTACCTTTAAATGGAGACTACCTTTGTCTATAAATTTATAAAATTTCGTAAAAATCTGTCGAATAGTTAAGGAGATATTTAGAGTTAAATTTTGGTTTCATTTGAAACAGTGAAATCTTTAACTTCAATTATCTCGAAAACTGATCGATGGATTTCATTTATATTTCACTTGTATATGGAGACTACTTTTGTCTATAAATGTATAAAATTTCTTAAAAATCTGTCGAGTAGTTAACGAGATATTTAGATTTAAACTTTGGTTTCGTTTGAAACAGTGAAATCTTTAACTTCAAATATCTCAAAAACTACTTGATGGATTTCATTTATATTTCACCTGTATATGGAGATTACTTTTGTCTATAATTGTATAAAATTTCGTAAAAATCTGTCCAGTAGTTAATGAGATATTTAGAGTTAAATTTTGGTTTCATTTGAAACAGTGAAATCTTTAACTTCAAATATCTCAAAAACTACTCAATGGATTTCATTTATATTTCACTTGTATATGGAGACTACTTTTGTCTATAATTGTATAAAATTTCTTAAAAATCTGTCGAGTAGTTAACGAGATATTTAGATTTAAACTTTGGTTTCATTTGAAACAGTGAAATCTTTAACATCAATTATCTCGGAAACTACTCGATGGATTTCATTTATATTTCACCTGTATATGGAGACTACTTTTGTCTATAATTGTATAAAATTTCGTAAAAATCTGTCCAAAATTTAACACTAAATATTTCATTAACTACTAGTTTCATTTGAAACAGTGAAATCGTTAACTTCAAATATCTCAAAAACTACCTGATGGATTTCATTTATATTTCACCTGTATATGGAGACTACTTTTGTCTATAATTGTATAAACTTTCGTAAAAATCTGTCTAGTAGTTAATGAGATATTTAGAGCTAAATTTTGGTTTCATTTGAAAGAGTGAAATCTTTAACTTCAAATGTTTCAAAAACTACTCGATGGATTTCATTTATATTTCACCTTTATATAGAGACTACTTTTGTCTATAATTGTATAAAATTTCGTAAAAATCTGTCGAGTAGTTAACGAGATATTTAGAGTTAAATTTTGGTTTTGTTTCAAACAGTGAAATATTTAACTTTAAATATCTCAAAAACTGCTAGATAGATTTCATTTATATTTCACCTGTATATGGAGACTACTTTCGTCTATGATTGTAAAAAAATTTCGTAAAAATCTGTCGAGTAGTTAATGAGATATTTAGAGTTAAATTTTGGTTTCATTTGAAACAGTGAAATCTTTAACTTCTAATATCTCAAAAACTACTCGATGGATTTCATTTATATATCACCTGTATATGGAGACTACTTTTGTCTATAATTGTATAAAATTTCGTAAAAATCTGTGGAGCAGTTAACGAGATATTTAGAGTTAAATTTTGGTTTCATTTGAAATAGTGAAATCTTTAACATCAAACGTCTCAAAAACTACTCGATGGATTTCATTTATATTTCACCTGTATATGGAGACTACTTTTGTCTATAATTGTATAAAATTTCGTAAAAATCTGTCTAGTACTTAATGAGATATTTAGAGTTAAATTTTGGTTTCGTTTGAAACAGTGAAATCTTTAACTTCAATTATCTCGAAAATTGATCGATGTATTTTATTTATATTCCACTTGTATATGGAGACTACTTTTGTCTATAAATGCGTAAAATTTCTTAAAAATCTGTCGAGTAGTTAACGAGATATTTAGATTTAAACTTTGGTTTCGTTTGAAACAGTGAAATCTTTAACTTCAAATATCTCAAAAACTACTTGATGGATTTCATTTATATTTCACCTGTATATGGAGACTACTTTTGTCTATAATTGTATAAAATTTCTTAAAAATCTGTCGAGTAGTTAACGAGATATTTAGATTTAAACTTTGGTTTCGTTTGAAACAGTGAAATCTTTAATTTCAAATATCTCAAAAACTACTTGATGGATTTCATTTATATTTCACCTTTATATGGAGGCTACTTTTGTCTATAATTGTATAAAATTTCGTAAAAATCTGTCGAGTAGTTAACGAGATATTTACAGTTAAATTTTGGTTTTGTTTCAAACAGTGAAATATTTAACTTTAAATATCTCAAAAACTGCTAGATGGATTTCATATATATTTCACCTTTATATGGAGACTACTTTTGTCTATAATTGTATAAAATTTCGTAAAAATCTGTCTAGTAGTTAATGAGATATTTAGAGTTAAATTTTGGTTTCATTTGAAACAGTGAAATCTTTAACTTCAAATATCTCAAAAACTACTCAATGGATTTCATTTATATTTCACTTGTATATGGAGACTACTTTTGTCTATAATTGTATAAAATTTCTTAAAAATCTGTTGAGTAGTTAACGAGATATTTAGATTTAAACTTTGGTTTCATTTGAAACAGTGAAATCTTTAACATCAATTATCTCGGAAACTACTCGATGGATTTCATTTATATTTCACCTGTATATGGAGACTACTTTTGTCTATAATTGTATAAAATTTCGTAAAAATCTGTCCAAAATTTAACACTAAATATTTCATTAACTACTAGTTTCATTTGAAACAGTGAAATCGTTAACTTCAAATATCTCAAAAACTACCTGATGGATTTCATTTATATTTCACCTGTATATGGAGACTACTTTTGTCTATAATTGTATAAACTTTCGTAAAAATCTGTCTAGTAGTTAATGAGATATTTAGAGCTAAATTTTGGTTTCATTTGAAAGAGTGAAATCTTTAACTTCAAATGTTTCAAAAACTACTCGATGGATTTCATTTATATTTCACCTTTATATAGAGACTACTTTTGTCTATAATTGTATAAAATTTCGTAAAAATCTGTCGAGTAGTTAACGAGATATTTAGAGTTAAATTTTGGTTTTGTTTCAAACAGTGAAATCTTTAACATCAATTATTTAGGAAACTGCTCGCTGGATTTCATTTATATTTCACCTGTATATGGAGACTACTTTTGTCTATAAATGTATAAAATTTCTTAAAAATCTGTCGAGTAGTTAACGAGATATTTAGATTTAAACTTTGGTTTCGTTTGAAACAGTGAAATCGTTAACTTCAAATATCTCAAAAACTACTTGATGGATTTCATTTATATTTCACCTGTATATGGAGACTACTTTTGTCTATAATTGTATAAAATTTCGTAAAAATCTGTCTAGTAGTTAATGAGATATTTAGAGTTAAATTTTGGTTTCGTTTGAAACAGTGAAATCTTTAACTTCAATTATCTCGAAAACTGCTTGATGGATTTCATTTATATTTCACCTGTATATGGAGACTACTTTTGTCTATAATTGTATAAAATTTCGTAAAAATCTGTCTAGTAGTTAATGAGATATTTAGAGTTAAATTTTGGTTTCATTTGAAACAGTGAAATCTTTAACTTCAAATATCTCAAAAACTACTCAATGGATTTCATTTATATTTCACTTGTATATGGAGACTACTTTTGTCTATAATTGAATAATATTTCGTAAAAATCTGTCGAGTAGTTAACGAGATATTTAGAGTTAAACTTTGGATCCGTTTGAAACACTGAAATCTTTAACATCAATTATTTAGGAAACTGCTCGCTGGATTTCATTTATATTTCACCTGTATATGGAGACTACTTTTGTCTATAAATGTATAAAATTTCTTAAAAATCTGTCGAGTTGTTAACGAGATATTTAGATTTAAACTTTGGTTTCGTTTGAAACAGTGAAATCTTTAACTTCAAATATCTCAAAAACTACTTGATGGATTTCATTTATATTTCACCTGTATATGGAGACTACTTTTGTCTATAATTGTATAAAATTTCGTAAAAATCTGTCTAGTAGTTAATGAGATATTTAGAGTTAAATTTTGGTTTCGTTTGAAACAGTGAAATCTTTAACTTCAATTATCTCGAAAACTGCTTGATGGATTTCATTTATATTTCACCTGTATATGGAGACTACTTTTGTCTATAATTGTATAAAATTTCGTAAAAATCTGTCTAGTAGTTAATGAGATATTTAGAGTTAAATTTTGGTTTCATTTGAAACAGTGAAATCTTTAACTTCAAATATCTCAAAAACTACTCAATGGATTTCATTTATATTTCACTTGTATATGGAGACTACTTTTGTCTATAATTGTATAAAATTTCTTAAAAATCTGTCGAGTAGTTAACGAGATATTTAGATTTAAACTTTGGTTTCGTTCGAAACAGTGAAATCTTTTATTTCAAATATCTCAAAAACTACTCGATGGATTTCATTTATATATCACCTGTATATGGAGACTACTTTTGTCTATAATTGTATAAAATTTCGTAAAAATCTGTGGAGCAGTTAACGAGATATTTAGAGTTAAATTTTGGTTTCATTTGAAATAGTGAAATCTTTAACTTCAAATGTCTCAAAAACTACTCGATGGATTTCATTTATATTTCACCTGTATATGGAGACTACTTTTGTCTATAATTGTATAAAATTTCGTAAAAATCTGTCTAGTACTTAATGAGATATTTAGAGTTAAATTTTGGTTTCGTTTGAAACAGTGAAATCTTTAACTTCAATTATCTCGAAAATTGATCGATGTATTTTATTTATATTTCACTTGTATATGGAGACTACTTTTGTCTATAAATGTATAAAATTTCTTAAAAATCTGTCGAGTAGTTAAAGAGATTTTTAGATTTAAACTTTGGTTTCGTTTGAAACAGTGTAATCTTTACCGTTAAATATCTCAAAAAAAAACTACTCAATGGATTTCATTTATATTTTACCTTTATATGGAGACTACCTTTGTCTATAAATTTATAAAATTTCGTAAAAATCTGTCGAATAGTTAACGAGATATTTAGAGTTAAATTTTGGTTTCATTTGAAACAGTGAAATCTTTAACTTCAATTATCTCGAAAACTGATCGATGGATTTCATTTATATTTCACTTGTATATGGAGACTACTTTTGTCTATAAATGTATAAAATTTCTTAAAAATCTGTCGAGTAGTTAACGAGATATTTAGATTTAAACTTTGGTTTCGTTTGAAACAGTGAAATCTTTAAATTCAAATATCTCAAAAACTACTTGATGGATTTCATTTATATTTCACCTGTATATGGAGACTACTTTTGTCTATAATTGTATAAAATTTCGTAAAAATCTGTCTAGTAGTTAATGAGATATTTAGAGTTAAATTTTGGTTTCATTTGAAACAGTGAAATCTTTAACTTCAAATATCTCAAAAACTACTCAATGGATTTCATTTATATTTCACTTGTATATGGAGACTACTTTTGTCTATAATTGTATAAAATTTCTTAAAAATCTGTCAAGTAGTTAACGAGATATTTAGATTTAAACTTTGGTTTCGTTTGAAACAGTGAAATCTTTAATTTCAAATATCTCAAAAACTACTCGATGGATTTCATTTATATTTCACCTTTATATGGAGGCTACTTTTGTCTATAATAGTATAAAATTTCCTAAAAATCTGTCGAGTAGTTAACGAGATATTTACAGTTAAATTTTGGTTTCGTTTGAAACAGTGAAATCATTAACTTCAATTATCTGGAAAACTGCTCGATGGATTTCATTTATATTTCACTTGTATATGGAGACTACTTTTGTCTATAATTCAATAATATTTCGTAAAAATCTGTCGAGTAGTTAACGAGATATTTAGAGTTAAACTTTGGATCCGTTTGAAACACTGAAATCTTTAACATCAATTATTTAGGAAACTGCTCGCTGGATTTCATTTATATTTCACCTGTATATGGAGACTACTTTTGTCTATAAATGTATAAAATTTCTTAAAAATCTGTCGAGTAGTTAACGAGATATTTAGATTTAAACTTTGGTTTCGTTTGAAACAGTGAAATCTTTAACTTCAAATATCTCAAAAACTACTTGATGGATTTCATTTATATTTCACCTGTATATGGAGACTACTTTTGTCTATAATTGTATAAAATTTCGTAAAAATCTGTCTAGTAGTTAATGAGATATTTAGAGTTAAATTTTGGTTTCGTTTGAAACAGTGAAATCTTTAACTTCAATTATCTCGAAAACTGCTTGATGGATTTCATTTATATTTCACCTGTATATGGAGACTACTTTTGTCTATAATTGTATAAAATTTCGTAAAAATCTGTCTAGTAGTTAATGAGATATTTAGAGTTAAATTTTGGTTTGATTTGAAACAGTGAAATCTTTAACTTCAAATATCTCAAAAACTACTCAATGGATTTCATTTATATTTCACTTGTATATGGAGACTACTTTTGTCTATAATTGAATAATATTTCGTAAAAATCTGTCGAGTAGTTAACGAGATATTTAGAGTTAAACTTTGGATCCGTTTGAAACACTGAAATCTTTAACATCAATTATTTAGGAAACTGCTCGCTGGATTTCATTTATATTTCACCTGTATATGGAGACTACTTTTGTCTATAAATATATAAAATTTCTTAAAAATCTGTCGAGTAGTTAACGAGATATTTAGATTTAAACTTTGGTTTCGTTTGAAACAGTGAAATCTTTAACTTCAAATATCTCAAAAACTACTTGATGGATTTCATTTATATTTCACCTGTATATGGAGACTACTTTTGTCTATAATTGTATAAAATTTCGTAAAAATCTGTCTAGTAGTTAATGAGATATTTAGAGTTAAATTTTGGTTTCGTTTGAAACAGTGAAATCTTTAACTTCAATTATCTCGAAAACTGCTTGATGGATTTCATTTATATTTCACCTGTATATGGAGACTACTTTTGTCTATAATTGTATAAAATTTCGTAAAAATCTGTCTAGTAGTTAATGAGATATTTAGAGTTAAATTTTGGTTTCATTTGAAACAGTGAAATCTTTAACTTCAAATATCTCAAAAACTACTCAATGGATTTCATTTATATTTCACTTGTATATGGAGACTACTTTTGTCTATAATTGTATAAAATTTCTTAAAAATCTGTCAAGTAGTTAACGAGATATTTAGATTTAAACTTTGGTTTCGTTTGAAACAGTGAAATCTTTAATTTCAAATATCTCAAAAACTACTCGATGGATTTCATTTATATTTCACCTTTATATGGAGGCTACTTTTGTCTATAATAGTATAAAATTTCGTAAAAATCTGTCGAGTAGTTAACGAGATATTTACAGTTAAATTTTGGTTTCGTTTGAAACAGTGAAATCATTAACTTCAATTATCTGGAAAACTGCTCGATGGATTTCATTTATATTTCACTTGTATATGGAGACTACTTTTGTCTATAATTCAATAATATTTCGTAAAAATCTGTCGAGTAGTTAACGAGATATTTAGAGTTAAACTTTGGATCCGTTTGAAACACTGAAATCTTTAACATCAATTATTTAGGAAACTGCTCGCTGGATTTCATTTATATTTCACCTGTATATGGAGACTACTTTTGTCTATAAATGTATAAAATTTCTTAAAAATCTGTCGAGTAGTTAACGAGATATTTAGATTTAAACTTTGGTTTCGTTTGAAACAGTGAAATCTTTAACTTCAAATATCTCAAAAACTACTTGATGGATTTCATTTATATTTCACCTGTATATGGAGACTACTTTTGTCTATAATTGTATAAAATTTCGTAAAAATCTGTCTAGTAGTTAATGAGATATTTAGAGTTAAATTTTGGTTTCGTTTGAAACAGTGAAATCTTTAACTTCAATTATCTCGAAAACTGCTTGATGGATTTCATTTATATTTCACCTGTATATGGAGACTACTTTTGTCTATAATTGTATAAAATTTCGTAAAAATCTGTCTAGTAGTTAATGAGATATTTAGAGTTAAATTTTGGTTTCATTTGAAACAGTGAAATCTTTAACTTCAAATATCTCAAAAACTACTCAATGGATTTCATTTATATTTCACTTGTATATGGAGACTACTTTTGTCTATAATTGAATAATATTTCGTAAAAATCTGTCGAGTAGTTAACGAGATATTTAGAGTTAAACTTTGGATCCGTTTGAAACACTGAAATCTTTAACATCAATTATTTAGGAAACTGCTCGCTGGATTTCATTTATATTTCACCTGTATATGGAGACTACTTTTGTCTATAAATATATAAAATTTCTTAAAAATCTGTCGAGTAGTTAACGAGATATTTAGATTTAAACTTTGGTTTCGTTTGAAACAGTGAAATCTTTAACTTCAAATATCTCAAAAACTACTTGATGGATTTCATTTATATTTCACCTGTATATGGAGACTACTTTTGTCTATAATTGTATAAAATTTCGTAAAAATCTGTCTAGTAGTTAATGAGATATTTAGAGTTAAATTTTGGTTTCGTTTGAAACAGTGAAATCTTTAACTTCAATTATCTCGAAAACTGCTTGATGGATTTCATTTATATTTCACCTGTATATGGAGACTACTTTTGTCTATAATTGTATAAAATTTCGTAAAAATCTGTCTAGTAGTTAATGAGATATTTAGAGTTAAATTTTGGTTTCATTTGAAACAGTGAAATCTTTAACTTCAAATATCTCAAAAACTACTCAATGGATTTCATTTATATTTCACTTGTATATGGAGACTACTTTTGTCTATAATTGTATAAAATTTCTTAAAAATCTGTCAAGTAGTTAACGAGATATTTAGATTTAAACTTTGGTTTCGTTTGAAACAGTGAAATCTTTAATTTCAAATATCTCAAAAACTACTCGATGGATTTCATTTATATTTCACCTTTATATGGAGGCTACTTTTGTCTATAATAGTATAAAATTTCGTAAAAATCTGTCGAGTAGTTAACGAGATATTTACAGTTAAATTTTGGTTTCGTTTGAAACAGTGAAATCATTAACTTCAATTATCTGGAAAACTGCTCGATGGATTTCATTTATATTTCACTTGTATATGGAGACTACTTTTGTCTATAAATGTATAAAATTTCTTAAAAATCTGTCGAGTAGTTAACGAGATATTTAGATTTAAACTTTGGTTTCGTTTGAAACAGTGAAATCTTTAACTTCAAATATCTCAAAAACTACTTGATGGATTTCATTTATATTTCACCTGTATATGGAGACTACTTTTGTCTATAATTGTATAAAATTTCGTAAAAATCTGTCTAGTAGTTAATGAGATATTTAGAGTTAAATTTTGGTTTCGTTTGAAACAGTGAAATCTTTAACTTCAATTATCTCGAAAACTGCTTGATGGATTTCATTTATATTTCACCTGTATATGGAGACTACTTTTGTCTATAATTGTATAAAATTTCGTAAAAATCTGTCTAGTAGTTAATGAGATATTTAGAGTTAAATTTTGGTTTCATTTGAAACAGTGAAATCTTTAACTTCAAATATCTCAAAAACTACTCAATGGATTTCATTTATATTTCACTTGTATATGGAGACTACTTTTGTCTATAATTGAATAATATTTCGTAAAAATCTGTCGAGTAGTTAACGAGATATTTAGAGTTAAACTTTGGATCCGTTTGAAACACTGAAATCTTTAACATCAATTATTTAGGAAACTGCTCGCTGGATTTCATTTATATTTCACCTGTATATGGAGACTACTTTTGTCTATAAATATATAAAATTTCTTAAAAATCTGTCGAGTAGTTAACGAGATATTTAGATTTAAACTTTGGTTTCGTTTGAAACAGTGAAATCTTTAACTTCAAATATCTCAAAAACTACTTGATGGATTTCATTTATATTTCACCTGTATATGGAGACTACTTTTGTCTATAATTGTATAAAATTTCGTAAAAATCTGTCTAGTAGTTAATGAGATATTTAGAGTTAAATTTTGGTTTCGTTTGAAACAGTGAAATCTTTAACTTCAATTATCTCGAAAACTGCTTGATGGATTTCATTTATATTTCACCTGTATATGGAGACTACTTTTGTCTATAATTGTATAAAATTTCGTAAAAATCTGTCTAGTAGTTAATGAGATATTTAGAGTTAAATTTTGGTTTCATTTGAAACAGTGAAATCTTTAACTTCAAATATCTCGAAAACTGCTTGATGGATTTCATTTATATTTCACCTGTATATGGAGACTACTTTTGTCTATAATTGTATAAAATTTCGTAAAAATCTGTCTAGTAGTTAATGAGATATTTAGATTTAAACTTTGGTTTCGTTTGAAACAGTGAAATCTTTTATTTCAAATATCTCAAAAACTACTCGATGGATTTCATTTATATTTCACCTTTATATGGAGGCTACTTTTGTCTATAATTGTATAAAATTTCGTAGAAATCTGTCGAGTAGTTAACGAGATATTTACAGTTAAATTTTGGTTTCGTTTGAAACAGTGAAATCATTAACTTCAATTATCTGGAAAACTGCTCGATGGATTTCATTTATATTTCACTTGTATATGGAGACTACTTTTGTCTATAATTGAATAATATTTCGTAAAAATCTGTCGAGTAGTTAACGAGATATTTAGAGTTAAACTTTGGATCCGTTTGAAACACTGAAATCTTTAACATCAATTATTTAGGAAACTGCTCGCTGGATTTCATTTATATTTCACCTGTATATGGAGACTACTTTTGTCTATAAATGTATAAAATTTCTTAAAAATCTGTCGAGTAGTTAACGAGATATTTAGATTTAAACTTTGGTTTCGTTTGAAACAGTGAAATCTTTAACTTCAAATATCTCAAAAACTACTTGATGGATTTCATTTATATTTCACCTGTATATGGAGACTACTTTTGTCTATAATTGTATAAAATTTCGTAAAAATCTGTCTAGTAGTTAATGAGATATTTAGAGTTAAATTTTGGTTTCGTTTGAAACAGTGAAATCTTTAACTTCAATTATCTCGAAAACTGCTTGATGGATTTCATTTATATTTCACTTGTATATGGAGACTACTTTTGTCTATAATTGTATAAAATTTCTTAAAAATCTGTTGAGTAGTTAACGAGATATTTAAATTTAAACTTTGGTTTCGTTTGAAACAGTGAAATCTTTAACTTCAAATATCTCAAAAACTACTCGATGGATTTCATTTATATTTTACCTTTATATGGAGACAACTTTTGTCTATAATTGTATAAAATTTCTTAAAAATCTGTCGAGTTGTTAACGAGATATTTAGATTTAAACTTTGGTTTCGTTTGAAACCGTGAAATCTTTAACTTCAAATATCTCAAAAACTACTCGATGGCATTCATTTATATTTCACCTCTATATGGAGACTACTTTTGTCTATAATTGTATAAATATTCGTAAAAATCTGTTGAGTAGTTAACGAGATATTTAGAGTTAAATTTTGCTTTCATTTGAAACAGTGATATTTTTAACTTCAAATATCTCAAAAACTACTCGATGGATTTCATTTATATTTCACCTGTATTTGGAGACTACTTTTTTCTATAATTGTGTAAAATTACGTAAAAATCTGTCTAGTAGTTAATGAGATATTTAGAGTTAAATTTTGGTTTCATTTGAAACAGTGAAATCTTTAACTTCAAATATTTCAAAAACTACTCAATGGATTTCATTTATATTTCACTTGTATATGGAGACTACTTTTGTCTATAATTGTATAAAATTTCGAAAAATCTGTCGAGTAGTTAACGAGATATTTACAGTTAAATTTTGGTTTCGTTTGAAACAGTGAAATCTTTAACTTCAATTATCTGGAAAACTTCTCGCTGGATTTCATTTATATTTCACTTGTATATGGAGACTACTTTTGTCTATAATTGAATAATATTTCGTAAAAATCTATTGAGTAGTTAACGAGATATTTAAATTTAAACTTTGGTTTCGTTTGAAACAGTGAAATCTTTAACTTCAAATATCTCAAAAACTACTCGATGGATTTCATTTATATTTTACCTTTATATGGAGACTACTTTTGTCTATAATTGTATAAAATTTCGTAAAAATCTGTCGAGTAGTTAACGAGATATTTACAGTTAAATTTTGATTTCGTTTAAAACAGTGAAATCTTTAACTTCAATTATCTGGAAAACTGCTCGATGGATTTCATTTATATTTCACTTGTATATGGAGACTACTTTTGTCTATAATTGTATAAAATTTCGTAAAAATCTGTCGAGTAGTTAACGAGATATTAAGAGATAAATTTTGGTTTCGTTTCAATCGGTGAAATATTTAACTTTAAATATCTTAAAAACTGCTAGATGGATTTCATTTATATTTCACCTTTATATGCAGACTACTTTTGCCTATAATTTAATAATATTTCGTAAAAATCTGTCGAGTAGTTAACGAGATATTTAGAGTTAAACTTTCGTTCCGTTTGAAACACTGAAATCTTTAACATCAATTATTTAGGAAACTGCTCGCTGGATTTCATTTATATTTCACCTGTATATGGAGACTACTTTTGTCTATAATTGTTTAAACTTTCGTAAAAATCTGTCGAGTAGTTAACGAGATATTTAGAGTTTAATTTTGGTTTCGTTTGAAACAGTGAAATCTTTACCTTCAAATATCACAAAAACTGCTCGATGGAATTCGTTTATATATTACCTGTATATGGAGACGACTTATGTCTATGATTGTATAAGATTTCGTAAAAATCTGTCGAGTAGTTAACGAGATATTTTGAGTTAAATTTTGGTTTCGTTTGAAACAGTGAAATCTTTACCTTCAAATAACACAAAAACTGCTTGATGGAATTCGTTTTTATATTACCTGTATGTGGAGACGACTTTTGTCTATAATTGTATAAAATTTCGTAAAAATCTGTCGAGCAGTTAACGAGATATTTAGAGTTAAATTTTGGTTTCCTTTGAAACAGTGAAATATTTAACTTCAAATATCTCAAAAACTACTCGATGGATATCATTTATATTCCACCTGTATATGGAGACTACTTTTGTCTATAATTGTATAAAATTTCGTAAAAATCTGTGGAGCAGTTAACGAGATATTTAGAGTTAAATTTTGGTTTCGTTTGAAACAGTGAAGTCTTAAACATCAATTATCTCGGAAACTACTCGATGGATTTCATTTATATTTCACTTGTATATGGAGACTACTTTTGTCTATAAATGTATAAAATTTCTTAAAAATCTGTCGAGTAGTTAACGAGATATTTAGATTTAAACTTTGGTTTCGTTTGAAACAGTGAAATCATTAACTTCAAATATCTCAAAAACTACTCGATGGATTTCATTTATATTTCACCTGTATTTGGAGACTACTTTTTTCTATAATTGTGTAAAATTACGTAAAAATCTGTCGAGTAGTTAACGAGATATTTACAGTTAAATTTTGGTTTCGTTTGAAAAAGTGAAATCTTTAACTTCAAATATCTCAAAAACTACTCGATAAGTTTCATTTATATTTCACCTCTATATGGAGACTCCTTTTGTCTATAATTGTATAAAATTTCGTAAAAATCTGTCGAGTAGTTAACGAGATATTAAGAGATAAATTTTGGTTTCGTTTCAATCGGTGAAATATTTAACTTTAAATATCTTAAAAACTGCTAGATGGATTTCATTTATATTTCACCTTTATATGCAGACTACTTTTGTCTATAATTGAATAAAATTTCTTAAAAATCTGTCGAGTAGTTAACGAGGTATTTAGATTTAAACTTTAGTTTCGTTTGAAACAGTGAAATCATTAACTTCAAATATCTCAAAAACTACTCGATGGATTTCATTTATATTTCACCTTTATATGGAGACTACTTTTGTCTATAATTGTATAAAATTTCGTAAAAATCTGTCTAGTAGTTAATGAGATATTTAGAGTTAAATTTTGGTTTCGTTTGAAACAGTGAAATCTTTAACTTCAATTATCTCGAAAACTGCTTGATGGATTTCATTTATATTTCACTTGTATATGGAGACTACTTTTGTCTATAATTGTATAAAATTTCTTAAAAATCTGTTGAGTAGTTAACGAGATATTTAAATTTAAACTTTGGTTTCGTTTGAAACAGTGAAATCTTTAACTTCAAATATCTCAAAAACTACTCGATGGATTTCATTTATATTTTACCTTTATATGGAGACAACTTTTGTCTATAATTGTATAAAATTTCTTAAAAATCTGTCGAGTTGTTAACGAGATATTTAGATTTAAACTTTGGTTTCGTTTGAAACCGTGAAATCTTTAACTTCAAATATCTCAAAAACTACTCGATGGCATTCATTTATATTTCACCTCTATATGGAGACTACTTTTGTCTATAATTGTATAAATATTCGTAAAAATCTGTTGAGTAGTTAACGAGATATTTAGAGTTAAATTTTGCTTTCATTTGAAACAGTGATATTTTTAACTTCAAATATCTCAAAAACTACTCGATGGATTTCATTTATATTTCACCTGTATTTGGAGACTACTTTTTTCTATAATTGTGTAAAATTACGTAAAAATCTGTCTAGTAGTTAATGAGATATTTAGAGTTAAATTTTGGTTTCATTTGAAACAGTGAAATCTTTAACTTCAAATATTTCAAAAACTACTCAATGGATTTCATTTATATTTCACTTGTATATGGAGACTACTTTTGTCTATAATTGTATAAAATTTCGAAAAATCTGTCGAGTAGTTAACGAGATATTTACAGTTAAATTTTGGTTTCGTTTGAAACAGTGAAATCTTTAACTTCAATTATCTGGAAAACTTCTCGCTGGATTTCATTTATATTTCACTTGTATATGGAGACTACTTTTGTCTATAATTGAATAATATTTCGTAAAAATCTATTGAGTAGTTAACGAGATATTTAAATTTAAACTTTGGTTTCGTTTGAAACAGTGAAATCTTTAACTTCAAATATCTCAAAAACTACTCGATGGATTTCATTTATATTTTACCTTTATATGGAGACTACTTTTGTCTATAATTGTATAAAATTTCGTAAAAATCTGTCGAGTAGTTAACGAGATATTTACAGTTAAATTTTGATTTCGTTTAAAACAGTGAAATCTTTAACTTCAATTATCTGGAAAACTGCTCGATGGATTTCATTTATATTTCACTTGTATATGGAGACTACTTTTGTCTATAATTGTATAAAATTTCGTAAAAATCTGTCGAGTAGTTAACGAGATATTAAGAGATAAATTTTGGTTTCGTTTCAATCGGTGAAATATTTAACTTTAAATATCTTAAAAACTGCTAGATGGATTTCATTTATATTTCACCTTTATATGCAGACTACTTTTGTCTATAATTTAATAATATTTCGTAAAAATCTGTCGAGTAGTTAACGAGATATTTAGAGTTAAACTTTCGTTCCGTTTGAAACACTGAAATCTTTAACATCAATTATTTAGGAAACTGCTTGCTGGATTTCATTTATATTTCACCTGTATATGGAGACTACTTTTGTCTATAATTGTTTAAACTTTCGTAAAAATCTGTCGAGTAGTTAACGAGATATTTAGAGTTTAATTTTGGTTTCGTTTGAAACAGTGAAATCTTTACCTTCAAATATCACAAAAACTGCTCGATGGAATTCGTTTATATATTACCTGTATATGGAGACGACTTATGTCTATGATTGTATAAGATTTCGTAAAAATCTGTCGAGTAGTTAACGAGATATTTTGAGTTAAATTTTGGTTTCGTTTGAAACAGTGAAATCTTTACCTTCAAATAACACAAAAACTGCTTGATGGAATTCGTTTTTATATTACCTGTATGTGGAGACGACTTTTGTCTATAATTGTATAAAATTTCGTAAAAATCTGTCGAGCAGTTAACGAGATATTTAGAGTTAAATTTTGGTTTCCTTTGAAACAGTGAAATATTTAACTTCAAATATCTCAAAAACTACTCGATGGATATCATTTATATTCCACCTGTATATGGAGACTACTTTTGTCTATAATTGTATAAAATTTCGTAAAAATCTGTGGAGCAGTTAACGAGATATTTAGAGTTAAATTTTGGTTTCGTTTGAAACAGTGAAGTCTTAAACATCAATTATCTCGGAAACTACTCGATGGATTTCATTTATATTTCACTTGTATATGGAGACTACTTTTGTCTATAAATGTATAAAATTTCTTAAAAATCTGTCGAGTAGTTAACGAGATATTTAGATTTAAACTTTGGTTTCGTTTGAAACAGTGAAATCATTAACTTCAAATATCTCAAAAACTACTCGATGGATTTCATTTATATTTCACCTGTATTTGGAGACTACTTTTTTCTATAATTGTGTAAAATTACGTAAAAATCTGTCGAGTAGTTAACGAGATATTTACAGTTAAATTTTGGTTTCGTTTGAAAAAGTGAAATCTTTAACTTCAAATATCTCAAAAACTACTCGATAAGTTTCATTTATATTTCACCTCTATATGGAGACTCCTTTTGTCTATAATTGTATAAAATTTCGTAAAAATCTGTCGAGTAGTTAACGAGATATTAAGAGATAAATTTTGGTTTCGTTTCAATCGGTGAAATATTTAACTTTAAATATCTCAAAAACTGCTCGATGGATTTCATTTTTATTTCACCTTTTTATGGAGACTACTTTTGTCTATAATTGTATAAAATTTCGTAAAAATCTGTCTAGTAGTTAATGAGATATTTAGAGTTAAACTTTGGTTCCGTTTGAAACACTGAAATCTTTAACATCAATTATTAAGGAAACTGCTCGCTGGATTTCATTTATATTTCACCTGTATATGGAGACTACTTTTGTCTATAATTGTATAAAATTTCGTAAAAATCTGTCCAGTAGTTAATGAGATATTTAGAGTTAAACTTTGGTTTCGTTTGAAACAGTGAAATCTTTAACTTCAAATATCACAAAAACTGCTCGATGGAATTCGTTTGTATATTACCTGTATGTGGAGACGACTTTTGTCTGTGATTGTATAAGATTTCGTAAAAATCTGTCGAGTAGTTAACGAGATATTTTGAGTTAAATTTTGGTTTCGTTTGAAACAGTGAAATCTTTACCTTCAAATATCTCAAAACTTCCTAGATGGATTTCATTTATATATTACCTGTATATGGAGACGACTTATGTCTATGATTGTATAAGATTTCGAAAAATCTGTCGAGTAGTTAACGAGATATTTTGAGTTAAATTTTGGTTTCGTTTGAAACAGTGAAATCTTTACCTTCAAATATCACAAAAACTGCTCGATGGAATTCGTTTGTATATTACCTGTATGTGGAGACGACTTTTGTCTGTGATTGTATAAGATTTCGTAAAAATCTGTTGAGTAGTTCACGAGATATTTTGAGTTAAATTTTGGTTTCGTTTGAAACAGTAAAATCTTTGACTTCAAATATCTCAAAAACTACTCGATGGATTTCATTTATATTTCACTTCTATATGGAGACTACTTTCGTCTATAATTGTATAAAATTTCCTAAAAATCTGTCGAGTAGTTAACGAGGTATTTAGATTTAAACTTTGGTTTCGTTTGAAACAGTGAAATCATTAACTTCAAATATCTCAAAAACTACTCGATGGATTTCATTTATATTTCACCTGTATATGGAGACTACTTTTGTCTATAATTGTATAAAATTTCGTAAAAATCGGTCTAGTAGTTAATGAGATATTTACAGTTAAATTTTGGTTTCGTTTGAAACAATGAAATCTTTAACTTCAATTATCTAGAAAACTGATCGATGGATTTCATTTATATTTCACTTGTATATGGAGACTACTATTGTCTATAAATGTATAAAATTTCTTAAAAATCTGTCGAGTAGTTAACGAGATATTTAGATTTAAACTTTGGTTTCGTTTGAAACAGTGAAATCTTTAACTTCAAATATCTCAAAAACTACTCGATGGATTTCATTTATATTTCACCTGTATATGGAGACTACTTTTGTCTATAATTGTATACAATTTCGTAAAAATCTGTCGAATAGTTAACGAGATATTTAAAGTTAAATTTTGGTTTCGTTTGAAACAGTGAAATCTTCAACTTCAAATATCTCAATAACTACTCGATGGATTTCATTTATATTTCACCTGTATATGGAGACTACTTTTGTCTATAATTGTATAAAATTTCTTAAAAATCTGTCGAGTAGTTAACGAGATATTTAGATTTAAACTTTGGTTTCGTTTGAAACAGTGAAATCATTAACTTCAATTATCTCGAAAACTGACCGATGGATTTCATTTATATTTCACTTGTATATGGAGACTACTTTTGTCTATAAATGTATAAAATTTCTTAAAAATCTGTCGAGTAGTTAACGAGGTATTTAGATTTAAACTTTGGTTTCGTTTGAAACAGTGAAATCATTAACTTCAAATATCTCAAAAACTACTCGATGGATTTCATTTATATTTCACCTGTATTTGGAGACTACTTTTTTCTATAATTGTGTAAAATTACGTAAAAATCTGTCGAGTAGTTAACGAGATATTTACAGTTAAATTTTGGTTTCGTTTGAAACAGTGAAAGCTTTAACTTCAAATATCTTAAAAACTACTCGATGGATTTCATTTATATTTCACCTGTATTTGGAGACTACTTTTGTCTATAATTGAATAATATTTCGTAAAAATCTGTCGAGTAGTTAACGAGATATTTAGAGTTAAACTTTGGTTCCGTTTGAAACACTGAAATCTTTAACATCAATTATTTAGGAAACTACTCGCTGGATTTCATTTATATTTCACCTGTATATGGAGACTACTTTTGTCTATAATTGTTTAAACTTTCGTAAAAATCTGTCGAGTAGTTAACGAGATATTTAGAGTTTAATTTTGGTTTCGTTTGAAACAGTGAAATCTTTACCTTCAAATATCACAAAAACTGCTCGATGGAATTCGTCTGTATATTACCTGTATGTGGAGACGACTTTTGTCTGTGATTGTATAAGATTTCGTAAAAATCTGTCGAGCAGTTAACGAGATATTTAGAGTTAAATTTTGGTTTCCTTTGAAACAGTGAAATATTTAACTTCAAATATCTCAAAAACTACTCGATGGATATCATTTATATTTCACCTGTATATATATGGAGACTACTTTTGTCTATAATTGTATAAAATTTCGTAAAAATCTGTGGAGCAGTTAACGAGATATTTAGAGTTAAATTTTGGTTTCGTTTGAAACAGTGAAGTCTTTAACATCAATTATCTCGGAAACTACTCGATGGATTTCATTTTTATTTCACTTGTATATGGAGACTACTTTTGTCCATAAATGTATAAAATTTCTTAAAAATCTGTCGAGTAGTTAACGAGATATTTACAGTTAAATTTTGGTTTCGTTTGAAACAGTGAAATCTTTACCTTCAAATATCTTAAAAACTGCTCGATGGAATTCGTTTGTATATTACCTGTATGTGGAGACGACTTTTGTCTGTGATTGTATAAGATTTCGTAAAAATCTATTGAGTAGTTCACGAGATATTTTGAGTTAAATTTTTGTTTCGTTTGAAACAGTGAAATCTTTAACTTCAAATATCTCAAAAACTACTCGATGGATTTCATTTATATTTCACTTCTATATGGAGACTACTTTTGTCTATAATTGTATAAAATTTTCCTAAAAATCTGTCGAGTAGTTAACGAGGTATTTAGATTTAACCTTTAGTTTCGTTTGAAACAGTGAAATCATTAACTTCAAATATCTCAAAAACTACTCGATGGATTTCATTTATATTTCACCTTTATATGGAGACTACTTTTGTCTATAATTGTATAAAATTTCGTAAAAATCTGTCGAGCAGTTAACGAGATATTTAGAGTTAAATTTTGGTTTCATTTGAAACAGTGAAATATTTAACTTCAAATATCTCAAAAACTACTCGATGGATATCATTTATATTTCACCTGTATATGGAGACTACTTTTGTCTATAATTGTATAAAATTTCGTAAAAATCTGTGGAGCAGTTAACGAGATATTTAGAGTAAAATGTTGGTTTCGTTTGAAACAGTGAAGTCTTTAACATCAATTATCTCGGAAACTACTCGATGGATTTCATTTTTATTTCACTTGTATATGGAGACGACTTATGTCTATGATTGTATAAGATTTCGTAAAAATCTGTAGAGTAGTTAACGAGATATTTTGAGTTAAATTTTGGTTTCGTTTGAAACAGTGAAATCTTTACCTTCAAATATCACAAAAACTGCTCGATGGAATTCGTTTATATATTACCTGTATATGGAGACGACTTATGTCTATAACTGTATAAACTTTCGTAAAAATCTGTCGAGTAGTTAACGAGATATTTAGAGTTTAATTTTGGTTTCGTTTGAAACAGTGAAATCTTTGACTTCAAATATCTCAAAAACTACTCGATGGAATTCGTTTATATATTACCTGTATATGGAGACGACTTATGTCTATAATTGTATAAAATTTCGTAAAAATCTGTCCAGTAGTTAATGAGATATTTAGAGTTAAACTTTTGTTTCGTTTGAAACAGTGAAATCTTTACCTTCAAATATCTCAAAACTTCCTAGATGGATTTCATTTATATTTCACCTGTATATGGAGACTACTTTTGTCTATAATTGTATAAACATTCGTAAAAATCTGTCGAGTAGTTAACGAGATATTTAGAGTTTAATTTTGGTTTCGTTTGAAACAGTGAAATCTTTACCTTCAAATATCACAAAAACTGCTCGATGGAATTCGTTTATATATTACCTGTATATGGAGACGACTTATGTCTATGATTGTATAAGATTTCGTAAAAATCTGTCGAGTAGTTAACGAGATATTTTGAGTTAAATTTTGGTTTCGTTTGAAACAGTGAAATCTTTACCTTCAAATATCACAAAAACTGCTCGATGGAATTCGTTTGTATATTACCTGTATGTGGAGACGACTTTTGTCTGTGATTGTATAAGATTTCGTAAAAATCTGTTGAGTAGTTCACGAGATATTTTGAGTTAAATTTTGGTTTCGTTTGAAACAGTGAAATCTTTGACTTCAAATATCTCAAAAACTACTCGATGGATTTCATTTATATTTCACTTCTATATGGAGACTACTTTTGTCTATAATTGTATAAAATTTCCTAAAAATCTGTCGAGTAGTTAACGAGGTATTTAGATTTAAACTTTGGTTTCGTTTGAAACAGTGAAATCATTAACTTCAAATATCTCAAAAACTACTCGATGGATTTCATTTATATTTCACCTGTATATGGAGACTAATAAAGATAATACTCTTGGTTTAATAAACCATCAGAGGGAGCTGGCATTAATAAACAAAAATAAATAATAAAAATAAAATAAAAATAAAACAACATTCTGCATATAAGTTATAAGATGGTACTTCTGACTCGGATACATTACAAAAATACTCCAAATTAACAAACAAAAATAAAAATAAATACTACATTTTATAAACAAAACCAATGAAATACAAATGAAAGGGAACGTATAGGGATTGTTACATTAAAGATTAATAATTAAATTCCTGTACTAGGAAATACCTGTACTGCCAGGCCGTTTTGCAGTAATTAATCAATGCTTTAAAATCGGCACCATTTAAGTAGTTTATTAATTCTTCCCGTGTAAGTACAGCCTTTTTTAACCACTTCACGCGAAACTCTTTTAGTATTGGACAGATTGCAATGAAGTGGTAAATGTCCTCCTGCTGTGAAAGATTGCAAAGCGAACAGAGGGATGATGCGCTTGTTCCATAACGTTTGTAGTTCAAACAAATCAATTCCCCTCTAGCTTTTATTATCCAGGTAAGATCATTTAAGGAGAGCCACTCATTTATGAAGTTTAAATCGTATTTTAAATCTTTATAAATTACTGAGGTTTTAGACGAGGTAGCTGCATTTACGCAATCTTCCAGAAATTTAAAACTTATTTGTTCTCTTAATTTATTAAAGCTATTATTAAGGGCTTCTGGATTTACAGCACCCACATCAAATCGAATTCCGTGCGAATGAAACAATTCATTTTGAATCTTGAACCAATATAAATTTTTTTTTATAGCAAACTGGGCAAGAATTTTCGGAAATCTAAAGTCGGGCATTTTCAGTACTTTTAAAATATATTTATGATGTAAATTAAGCGTGAAAGTAAATAATGGGCAAAGCTTTGTCTCAAGATATAATAAATAATTTGGAGTATTTACTGGCAATTTAAATACTTTCTTAATAAAGAATACTAATAGTTTTTCCACATCATTAAATTTTTGGCCTCCCCACACTTGAGCTCCGTAGCAGATACTTGCTCTAGATATAGAATTAAATATTTTTAATTTACTTTCGAAGCCAATATCTTTGTTTAAAATAAAACTTTTCCAAACGGAATTTAGACAAGACTTTGAACTTTTTAATTTATTTTTAAAATGATTAGTCAGACAAAGGGTTGGCGTGATATTGATTCCAAGATATTTATAATTGTTTACAATTTCAATTTGTTCAGCTCCATACCACCACTTGTTATTTGAAGAGATTTTACCGCCGTTTCTAAAAACAATGATTTTTGATTTTGCAAGATTAACAACCAAATTCCAAGTACTACAATAACTGTGCAATGAATTTATCATTTTTTGTAGTGAAATGGGCGACGACGCAAGCAAGACAATGTCATCGGCGTACGCTAAAAGTTTAACATTAGATGCACCAATATTCACTCCGCCATCTAAATACTCCTCCAGATCATTAATAAATACAGAAAAAAGGAGAGGACTCAAAAGTGCACCCTGTTTAACTCCCATCGCGATTTTAAATGAGTCTGACAAACCTTCCCTACACCACACCCTGCCATAAGTATCATTGTGAAGACCAAAAATAAGTTTAATTATTTTATAAGAGAGCCCATTATTGTATAATTTATAAATTAGTCCATGTCGATCAATTCGATCGAATGCCGCACTGAAGTCGACAAAAAAGGCGTACACTTTTTGCCTTTTGACGCTTAATTTGATTTTTACCAGAGAAATTAACGTAAACACATTGTCTATTGTTGAGTAATTACGGCGGAAACCCGCCTGAAATTCTTTTAAAATATCATTTTCAGTGAACCACTGGTTTAATCTTTGCAAAACTAACCCGGAAAATATTTTCCCGACGGTGTTCTCAAAAGAGATCCCCCTGTAATTTTCTACACAATTAGTGTTGCCCTTCTTATGTAAAGGAAATATTATTGCTTCATTAAAACGCTTTGGAATATTACCATTTTCTAAAATGTTGTTATAAAAATTAAGTAATACATTTAAAAAGTTTTCTGGGGCATATTTATAGAATTCGTACGGGATTCGATCTGTACCTGGTGCTTTATCACATTTAACTGTGTTCAAAACTTGTTTTAATTCTGGAAAAGTAAATGGAGCGTCCAAAAACTCATTAGTCATAAAAGGTGGGCAGAAATGAATGCGATTTGCAAGCAAGGGTGGATTATACATATCACTGAAGTGCATTAACCATTGGTTCAACGAGATATCCGGTCCAGTGACGTAAGATTTAGTTTTAAAAGATCGAACTATTTCCCAAAATTCTTTGGTATCTTTTATTTCAGAAAATTTTCCAATTATATTTCTATAGTATTCTATACGTTTCCTTTTAAAAACATCTTTAAATTCTTTATTATAAATACAATAATTATTTCTATCATTAATATTATTTGTCTTTCTGTACAATCTAAGTGAACTAAAAGAAATTTTACGAGCTTGAAAACATTCTTTATCAAACCAGGGCTGTTCTTTCATTCTATTGTATTTTATGTTATTATTGTTTGTGTACAAAAGGTTATTATGTGAAGAGATAAATATTAGTTGATAAATAGACTCTAAGTTCGTGGTATTATATTCATAAATAAATTTTTCGGTACTTATTTCAAGTTTAAATTGGTAATCTGATTTGTTTTGAATTTTCCAATTTAGTTTCGGAATTAGATTTAACGACTGGTCGTACTTGAATTGCCTTTTTAATTTGCAAGTAACTATGATGGGCATGTGGTCAGAGTAAATTTGAGAATCAATTTTAAAATCCAAGACAACAGGCAAACATTCTCTAGACACACAGCACAAATCAATTGTAGACGAACCAGTAGGGCCTAAAAATGAAAATTCACCAAATATATCTCCTCGTGATCTACCATTCAATACAATAAAGTCGTAGTTATCAAATAACTCAATTAGACTTAGCCCGTTTTTATTTACTACATTGTCTTTACTATTTCTGACTACGTTCATAAATTCAACATTCTCTATTTGCTTACTAGATAATTTATTTTGTAAATCTCCTATTCTTCCATTGAAATCGCCCAATAAGATGAAATTTTCATCTTGATATTCAGTTATTAAATTACTTAACAAAATAAAATCAGCTTCCCATCTGTTACAATTTAAGTACACTGGCAGAACATATACAGACATATTATCACAGCTACATAAATTAATTGTAAAAAAGCCATTAATATTTACATATCTCACTGAATTAAAATTATAAATAGATTTTTTAATGCCGAACAAAAAACCCCCACTGGCTCTACCATAATTTGACACGCGAACTGCGGGTATAAACTTGAGCTCATAATCATCAAACAGAGAAACAAAAAACGAAAACTCCTCCTCAACTAAAAAAGTTTCAAATAAGAGAAAAATTTCATACCTTTTTATGTAATTAAAAAAACCAGAATTAAATTTTTTACTTTTCATACCACAAACATTGTAAGCCAAAATCGTTACGAGAGATCCGTCCAGACTGTTTTTAAATTCTATTTCTTCTCCTCCTTGTTCTTTTCCCCTTGACTCAGTGGACGCTGAGGTCGGCCTCGTAAAAAAGGAAGAATCGAGCTGGAGTCTGAGTTTTTCTTCAAATTCTTCAATTTCCTTTTCTTGCTGCTTTGTGTGGATGCAGTTGAGATGCCCGAGGCATCAGTATCCGGTTCGTCATATTCTGACTCTCCGCCCAGCTCAGCAGTTTCCTTTTGCCCCGTAAAGCCCAACTGAAGGGAAATTAAATCATTTTCACTTTTTACAGACTTCACATACGTAGTATCAGATACTCGAACCTTGATGCACCCATTTTGAAACCAAACATACTTTATCATAATTTGTTTTTGAAGCTCTTTAACTTTCTTAAATAATTTGTAATGATAAGGAGACATATTTTCGTTTATAAAGATAGGTTTACCAGGTGAAGTAGCACTGAATAATTCGGTGGTTAGTTTAGCTCTATTCATTTTCTTACTTTTCAGGAATTCGTTTTTATCTTTAGTATTCACAAATTTCAAAATAATTGAAGGGCAGACAGTTTCCTCTCTATAATTGGCCGTCAATTTTTTAAAGAATTGTCGATAACAGGAACAAATACGCTCCTCCCTTACTTCAAAGCCAATAGCTAGGCCTATTTTTTGTACAATATTATACACATTTTCCTGCTCAGTGTAAGGGACATTATTTATCCTAACAGAGCTATTATATTGTGTAGACTGAATTAGCTCATTTATTTGTAGCTTAACTTCTCCAAGTTCTTTCTGCAGTTTCATGTTAGCTTTTTTAAGCTGACGATTGTCGTCGTTACATTTTTTTATTCTCTCATCAATCGCAGAAATGGCTGTGACAATATCGTTTTTACAAGCGTTTACAGATGAGACAACTTCCGCTCGATCAGCTTTTAAATCTCGCAGTTCAGTGAAAATATAATCCAGTCGGGCCAGTATTACGCTACTAGAGTCGGTGCCCCCACTACTCCCCGGCACACTGTCACTCTGCACATCCCCACCAACTGAACTTTGATTTTTACCGTACATAATTTCTTCTAAACTTGATTATTTTTAACAGTAATTATTTTAAGTTTTTCTTAAATTATCAAATGAAGCCAAACAACCTATTTATGAAATTATTATCACTAAAAAGCAGGCAGAAAACTGAAAAAACTGATACTAAATTTAACTAAGTAATTCGAATTTAACTTAGAGAAAAACAGAAACTAAAACAGAACAGTCAATTACGTCCGCACTCTACAAATGCTCAATACCAACTCCCGTATATGGAGACTACTTTTGTCTATAATTGTATAAAATTTCGTAAAAATCGGTCTAGTAGTTAATGAGATATTTACAGTTAAATTTTGGTTTCGTTTGAAACAATGAAATCTTTAACTTCAATTATCTCGAAAACTGATCGATGGATTTCATTTATATTTCACTTGTATATGGAGACTACTTTTGTCTATAATTGTTTAAAATTTCGTAAAAATCTGTCTAGTAGTTAATGAGATATTTACAGTTAAATTTTGGTTTCGTTTGAAACAGTGAAATCTTTAACATCAATTATCTCGGAAACTACTCGATGGATATCATTTATATTTCACCTGTATAAGGAGACTACTTTTGTCAATAATTGTATAAAATTTCGTAAAAATCTGTCTAGTAGTTAATGAGATATTTACAGTTAAATTTTGGTTTCGTTTGAAACAATGAAATCTTTAACTTCAATTATCTCGAAAACTGATCGATGGATTTCATTTATATTTCACTTGTATATGGAGACTACTTTTGTCTATAATTGTATAAAATTTCGTAAAAATCTGTCGAGTAGTTAACGAGATATTTAAATTTAAACTTTGGTTTCGTTTGAAACAGTGAAATTTTTAACTTCAAATATCTCAAAAACTGCTCGATGGATTTCATTTTTATTTCACCTTTTTATGGAGACTACTTTTGTCTATAATTGTATAAAATTTCGTAAAAATCTGTCTAGTAGTTAATGAGATATTTAGAGTTAAACTTTGGTTCCGTTTGAAACACTGAAATCTTTAACATCAATTATTAAGGAAACTGCTCGCTGGATTTCATTTATATTTCACCTGTATATGGAGACTACTTTTGTCTATAATTGTATAAAATTTCGTAAAAATCTGTCCAGTAGTTAATGAGATATTTAGAGTTAAACTTTGGTTTCGTTTGAAACAGTGAAATCTTTAACTTCAAATATCACAAAAACTGCTCGATGGAATTCGTTTGTATATTACCTGTATGTGGAGACGACTTTTGTCTGTGATTGTATAAGATTTCGTAAAAATCTGTCGAGTAGTTAACGAGATATTTTGAGTTAAATTTTGGTTTCGTTTGAAACAGTGAAATCTTTACCTTCAAATATCTCAAAACTTCCTAGATGGATTTCATTTATATATTACCTGTATATGGAGACGACTTATGTCTATGATTGTATAAGATTTCGAAAAATCTGTCGAGTAGTTAACGAGATATTTTGAGTTAAATTTTGGTTTCGTTTGAAACAGTGAAATCTTTACCTTCAAATATCACAAAAACTGCTCGATGGAATTCGTTTGTATATTACCTGTATGTGGAGACGACTTTTGTCTGTGATTGTATAAGATTTCGTAAAAATCTGTTGAGTAGTTCACGAGATATTTTGAGTTAAATTTTGGTTTCGTTTGAAACAGTGAAATCTTTGACTTCAAATATCTCAAAAACTACTCGATGGATTTCATTTATATTTCACTTCTATATGGAGACTACTTTCGTCTATAATTGTATAAAATTTCCTAAAAATCTGTCGAGTAGTTAACGAGGTATTTAGATTTAAACTTTGGTTTCGTTTGAAACAGTGAAATCATTAACTTCAAATATCTCAAAAACTACTCGATGGATTTCATTTATATTTCACCTGTATATGGAGACTACTTTTGTCTATAATTGTATAAAATTTCGTAAAAATCGGTCTAGTAGTTAATGAGATATTTACAGTTAAATTTTGGTTTCGTTTGAAACAATGAAATCTTTAACTTCAATTATCTAGAAAACTGATCGATGGATTTCATTTATATTTCACTTGTATATGGAGACTACTATTGTCTATAAATGTATAAAATTTCTTAAAAATCTGTCGAGTAGTTAACGAGATATTTAGATTTAAACTTTGGTTTCGTTTGAAACAGTGAAATCTTTAACTTCAAATATCTCAAAAACTACTCGATGGATTTCATTTATATTTCACCTGTATATGGAGACTACTATTGTCTATAATTGTATACAATTTCGTAAAAATCTGTCGAATAGTTAACGAGATATTTAAAGTTAAATTTTGGTTTCGTTTGAAACAGTGAAATCTTCAACTTCAAATATCTCAATAACTACTCGATGGATTTCATTTATATTTCACCTGTATATGGAGACTACTTTTGTCTATAATTGTATAAAATTTCGTAAAAATCTGTCCAGTAGTTAACGAGATATTTAGAGTTAAACTTTGGTTTCGTTTGAAACAGTGAAATCTTTAACTTCAAATATCTCAAAACTTCCTAGATGGATTTCATTTATATTTCACCTGTATATGGAGACTACTTTTGTCTATAATTGTTTAAACTTTCGTAAAAATCTGTCAAGTAGTTAACGAGATATTTAGAGTTTAATTTTGGTTTCGTTTAAAACAGTGAAATCTTTACCTTCAAATATCACAAAAACTGCTCGATGGAATTCGTTTATATATTACCTGTATATGGAGACGACTTATGTCTATGATTGTATAAGATTTCGTAAAAATCTGTCGAGTAGTTAACGAGATATTTTGAGTTAAATTTTGGTTTCGTTTGAAACAGTGAAATCTTTACCTTCAAATATCACAAAAACTGCTCGATGGAATTCGTTTGTATATTACCTGTATGTGGAGACGACTTTTGTCTGTGATTGTATAAAATTTCCTAAAAATCTGTCGAGTAGTTAACGAGGTATTTAGATTTAAACTTTAGTTTCGTTTGAAACAGTGAAATCATTAACTTCAAATATCTCAAAAACTACTCGATGGATTTCATTTATATTTCACCTTTATATGGAGACTACTTTTGTCTATAATTGTATAAAATTTCGTAGAAATCTGTCGAGCAGTTAACGAGATATTTAGAGTTAAATTTTGGTTTCATTTGAAACAGTGAAATATTTAACTTCAAATATCTGAAAAACTACTCGATGGATATCATTTATATTTCACCTGTATATGGAGACTACTTTTGTCTATAATTGTATAAAATTTCGTAAAAATCTGTGGAGCAGTTAACGAGATATTTAGAGTTCAATTTTGGTTTCGTTTGAAACAGTGAAGTCTTTAACATCAATTATCTCGGAAACTACTCGATGGATTTCATTTATATTTCACCTGTATATGGAGACTAGTTTTGTCTATAATTGTTTAAAATTTCGTAAAAATCTGTCTAGTAGTTAATGAGATATTTACAGTTAAATTTTGGTTTCGATTGAAACAGTGAAATCTTTAACATCAATTATCTCGGAAACTACGCGATGGATTTCATTTATATTTCACCTGTATATGGAGACTACTTTTGTCTATAATTGTATAAAATTTCGTAAACATCTGTCTAGTAGTTAATGAGATATTTACAGTTAAATTTTGGTTTCGTTTGAAACAATGAAATCTTTAACTTCAATTATCTCGAAAACTGATCGATGGATTTCATTTATATTTCACTTGTATATGGAGACTACTTTTGTCTATAAATGTATAAAATTTCTTAAAAATCTGTCGAGTAGTTAACGAGATATTTAGATTTAAACTTTGGTTTCGTTTGAAACAGTGAAATATTTAACTTCAAATATCTCAAAAACTACTCGATGGATATCATTTATATTTCACCTGTATATGGAGACTACTTTTGTCTATAATTGTATAAAATTTCGTAAAAATCTGTGGAGCAGTTAACGAGATATTTAGAGTTTAATTTTGGTTTCGTTTGAAACAGTGAAGTCTTTAACATCAATTATCTCGGAAACTACTCGATGGATTTCATTTATATTTCACCTGTATATGGAGACTAGTTTTGTCTATAATTGTTTAAAATTTCGTAAAAATCTGTCTAGTAGTTAATGAGATATTTACAGTTAAATTTTGGTTTCGATTGAAACAGTGAAATCTTTAACATCAATTATCTCGGAAACTACGCGATGGATTTCATTTATATTTCACCTGTATATGGAGACTACTTTTGTCTATAATTGTATAAAATTTCGTAGAAATCTGTCGAGCAGTTAACGAGATATTTAGAGTTAAATTTTGGTTTCATTTGAAACAGTGAAATATTTAACTTCAAATATCTGAAAAACTACTCGATGGATATCATTTATATTTCACCTGTATATGGAGACTACTTTTGTCTATAATTGTATAAAATTTCGTAAAAATCTGTGGAGCAGTTAACGAGATATTTAGAGTTCAATTTTGGTTTCGTTTGAAACAGTGAAGTCTTTAACATCAATTATCTCGGAAACTACTCGATGGATTTCATTTATATTTCACCTGTATATGGAGACTAGTTTTGTCTATAATTGTTTAAAATTTCGTAAAAATCTGTCTAGTAGTTAATGAGATATTTACAGTTAAATTTTGGTTTCGATTGAAACAGTGAAATCTTTAACATCAATTATCTCGGAAACTACGCGATGGATTTCATTTATATTTCACCTGTATATGGAGACTACTTTTGTCTATAATTGTATAAAATTTCGTAGAAATCTGTCGAGCAGTTAACGAGATATTTAGAGTTAAATTTTGGTTTCATTTGAAACAGTGAAATATTTAACTTCAAATATCTGAAAAACTACTCGATGGATATCATTTATATTTCACCTGTATATGGAGACTACTTTTGTCTATAATTGTATAAAATTTCGTAAAAATCTGTGGAGCAGTTAACGAGATATTTAGAGTTCAATTTTGGTTTCGTTTGAAACAGTGAAGTCTTTAACATCAATTATCTCGGAAACTACTCGATGGATTTCATTTATATTTCACCTGTATATGGAGACTAGTTTTGTCTATAATTGTTTAAAATTTCGTAAAAATCTGTCTAGTAGTTAATGAGATATTTACAGTTAAATTTTGGTTTCGATTGAAACAGTGAAATCTTTAACATCAATTATCTCGGAAACTACGCGATGGATTTCATTTATATTTCACCTGTATATGGAGACTACTTTTGTCTATAATTGTATAAAATTTCGTAAACATCTGTCTAGTAGTTAATGAGATATTTACAGTTAAATTTTGGTTTCGTTTGAAACAATGAAATCTTTAACTTCAATTATCTCGAAAACTGATCGATGGATTTCATTTATATTTCACTTGTATATGGAGACTACTTTTGTCTATGACTGTATAAAATTTCGTAAAAATCTGTCTAGTAGTTAATGAGATATTTACAGTTAAATTTTGGTTTCGTTTGAAACAGTGAAATCTTTAACTTCAATTATCTCGAAAACTGATCGATGGATTTCATTTATATTTCACCTGTATATGGAGACTACTTTTGTCTATAATTGTATAAAATTTCGTAAACATCTGTCTAGTAGTTAATGAGATATTTACAGTTAAATTTTGGTTTCGTTTGAAACAATGAAATCTTTAACTTCAATTATCTCGAAAACTGATCGATGGATTTCATTTATATTTCACTTGTATATGGAGACTACTTTTGTCTATAAATGTATAAAATTTCTTAAAAATCTGTCGAGTAGTTAACGAGATATTTAGATTTAAACTTTGGTTTCGTTTGAAACAGTGAAATATTTAACTTCAAATATCTCAAAAACTACTCGATGGATATCATTTATATTTCACCTGTATATGGAGACTACTTTTGTCTATAATTGTATAAAATTTCGTAAAAATCTGTGGAGCAGTTAACGAGATATTTAGAGTTTAATTTTGGTTTCGTTTGAAACAGTGAAGTCTTTAACATCAATTATCTCGGAAACTACTCGATGGATTTCATTTATATTTCACCTGTATATGGAGACTAGTTTTGTCTATAATTGTTTAAAATTTCGTAAAAATCTGTCTAGTAGTTAATGAGATATTTACAGTTAAATTTTGGTTTCGATTGAAACAGTGAAATCTTTAACATCAATTATCTCGGAAACTACGCGATGGATTTCATTTATATTTCACCTGTATATGGAGACTACTTTTGTCTATAATTGTATAAAATTTCGTAAACATCTGTCTAGTAGTTAATGAGATATTCACAGTTAAATTTTGGTTTCGTTTGAAACAGTGAAATCTTTACCTTTAAATATCTCAAAAACTACTCAATGGATTTCATTTATATTTTACCTTTATATGGAGACTACCTTTGTCTATAAATGTATAAAATTTCGTAAAAATCTGTCGAGTAGTTAACGAGATATTTAGAGTTAAATTTTGGTTTCATTTGAAACAGTGAAATCTTTAACTTCAAATATCTCAAAAACTACTCGATGGATTTTATTTATATTTCACCTGTATATGGAGACTACTTTTGTCTATAATTGTATAAAATTTCGTAAAAATCTGTGGAGCAGTTAACGAGATATTTAGAGTTAAATTTTGGTTTCGTTTGAAACAGTGAAATCTTTAACATCAATTATCTCGGAAACTACTCGATGGATTTCATTTATATTTCACCTGTAAATGGAGACTACTTTTGTCTATAACTGTATAAAATTTCGTAAAAATCTGTCTAGTAGTTAATGAGATATTTACAGTTAAATTTTGGTTTCGTTTGAAACAGTGAAATCTTTAACTTCAATTATCTCGAAAACTGATCGATGGATTTCATTTATATTTCACCTGTATATGGAGACTACTTTTGTCTATAATTGTATAAAATTTCGTAAACATCTGTCTAGTAGTTAATGAGATATTTACAGTTAAATTTTGGTTTCGTTTGAAACAATGAAATCTTTAACTTCAATTATCTCGAAAACTGATCGATGGATTTCATTTATATTTCACTTGTATATGGAGACTACTTTTGTCTATAAATGTATAAAATTTCTTAAAAATCTGTCGAGTAGTTAACGAGATATTTATATTTAAACTTTGGTTTCGTTTGAAACAGTGAAATCTTTACCTTTAAATATCTCAAAAACTACTCAATGGATTTCATTTATATTTTACCTTTATATGGAGACTACCTTTGTCTATAAATGTATAAAATTTCGTAAAAATCTGTCGAGTAGTTAACGAGATATTTAGAGTTAAATTTTGGTTTCATTTCAAACAGTGAAATCTTTAACTTCAAATATCTCAAAAACTACTCGATGGATTTTATTTATATTTCACCTGTATATGGAGACTACTTTTGTCTATAATTGTATAAAATTTCGTAAAAATCTGTGGAGCAGTTAACGAGATATTTAGAGTTAAATTTTGGTTTCGTTTGAAACAGTGAAATCTTTAACATCAATTATCTCGGAAACTAATCGATGGATTTCATTTATATTTCACCTGTAAATGGAGACTACTTTTGTCTATAACTGTATAAAATTTCGTAAAAATCTGTCTAGTAGTTAATGAGATATTTACAGTTAAATTTTGGTTTCGTATGAAACAGTGAAATCTTTAACTTCAATTATCTCGAAAACTGATCGATGGATTTCATTTATATTTCACTTGTATATGGAGACTACTTTTGTCTATAAATGTATAAAATTTCTTAAAAATCTGTCGAGTAGTTAACGAGATATTTAGATTTAAACTTTGGTTTCGTTTGAAACAGTGAAATCTTTAACTTAAAATATCTCAAAAACTGCTCGATGGATTTCATTTATATTTCACCTTTATATGGAGACTGCTTTTGTCTATAATTGTATAAAATTTCGTAAAAATCTGTCTAGTAGTTAATGAGATATTTAGAGTTAAACTTTGGTTCCGTTTGAAACACTGAAATCTTTAACATCAATTATTAAGGAAACTGCTCGCTGGATTTCATTTATATTTCACCTGTATATGGAGACTACTTTTGTCTATAATTGTATAAAATTTCGTAAAAATCTGTCCAGTAGTTAATGAGATATTTAGAGTTAAACTTTGGTTTCGTTTGAAACAGTGAAATCTTTAACTTTAAATATCACAAAAACTGCTCGATGGAATTCGTTTGTATATTACCTGTATGTGGAAACGACTTTTGTCTGTGATTGTATAAGATTTCGTAAAAATCTGTCGAGTAGTTAACGAGATATTTTGAGTTAAATTTTGGTTTCGTTTGAAACAGGGAAATCTTTACCTTCAAATATCACAAAAACTGCTCGATGGAATTCGTTTGTATATTACCTGTATGTGGAGACGACTTTTGTCTGTGATTGTATAAGATTTCGTAAAAATCTGTTGAGTAGTTCACGAGATATTTTGAGTTAAATTTTTGTTTCGTTTGAAATAGTGAAATCTTTAACTTCAAATATCTCAAAAACTACTCGATGGATTTCATTTATATTTCACTTCTATATGGAGACTACTTTTGTCTATAATTGTATAAAATTTCCTAAAAATCTGTCGAGTAGTTAACGAGGTATTTAGATTTAAACTTTAGTTTCGTTTGAAACAGTGAAATCATTAACTTCAAATATCTCAAAAACTACTCGATGGATTTCATTTATATTTCACCTTTATATGGAGACTACTTTTGTCTATAATTGTATAAAATTTCGTAGAAATCTGTCGAGCAGTTAACGAGATATTTAGAGTTAAATTTTGGTTTCATTTGAAACAGTGAAATATTTAACTTCAAATATCTCAAAAACTACTCGATGGATATCATTTATATTTCACCTGTATATGGAGACTACTTTTGTCTATAATTGTATAAAATTTCGTAAAAATCTGTGGAGCAGTTAACGAGATATTTAGAGTTCAATTTTGGTTTCGTTTGAAACAGTGAAGTCTTTAACATCAATTATCTCGGAAACTACTCGATGGATTTCATTTATATTTCACCTGTATATGGAGACTACTTTTGTCTATAATTGTATAAAATTTCGTAAACATCTGTCTAGTAGTTAATGAGATATTTACAGTTAAATTTTAGTTTCGTTTGAAACAATGAAATCTTTAACTTCAATTATCTCGAAAACTGATCGATGGCTTTCATTTATATTTCACTTGTATATGGAGACTACTTTTGTCTATAAATGTATAAAATTTCTTAAAAATCTGTCGAGTAGTTAACGAGATATTTAGATTTTAACTTTGGTTTCGTTTGAAACAGTGAAATCTTTACCTTTAAATATCTCAAAAACTACTCAATGGATTTCATTTATATTTTACCTTTATATGGAGACTACCTTTGTCTATAAATGTATAAAATTTCGTAAAAATCTGTCGAGTAGTTAACGAGATATTTAGAGTTAAATTTTGGTTTCGTTTGAAACAATGAAATCTTTAACTTCAATTATCTCGAAAACTGATCGATGGATTTCATTTATATTTCACTTGTATATGGAGACTACTTTTGTCTATAATTGTTTAAAATTTCGTAAAAATCTGTCTAGTAGTTAATGAGATATTTACAGTTAAATTTTGGTTTCGTTTGAAACAGTGAAATCTTTAACATCAATTATTTAGGAAACTGCTCGCTGGATTTCATTTATATTTCACCTGTATATGGAGACTATTTTTGTCTATAATTGTATAAAATTTCGTAAAAATCTGTCCAGTAGTTAATGAGATATTTAGAGTTAAACTTTGGTTTCGTTTGAAACAGTGAAATATTTAACTTCAAATATCTCAAAACTTCCTAGATGGATTTCATTTATATTTCACCTGTATATGGAGACTATATTTGTCTATAAATGTATAAAATTTCTTAAAAATCTGTCGAGTAGTTAACGAGATATTTAGATTTAAACTTTGGTTTCGTTTGAAACAGTGAAATCTTTAACTTAAAATATCTCAAAAACTGCTCGATGGATTTCATTTATATTTCACCTTTATATGGAGACTACTTTTGTCTATAATTGTATAAAATTTCGTAAAAATCTGTCTAGTAGTTAATGAGATATTTACAGTTAAATTTTGGTTTCGATTGAAACAGTGAAATCTTTAACATCAATTATCTCGGAAACTACGCGATGGATTTCATTTATATTTCACCTGTATATGGAGACTACTTTTGTCTATAATTGTATAAAATTTCGTAAAAATCTGTCCAGTAGTTAATGAGATATTTACAGTTAAATTTTGGTTTCGTTTGAAACAGTGAAATCTTTAACTTCAAATATCACAAAAACTGCTCGATGGAATTCGTTTGTATATTACCTGTATATGGAGACGACTTATGTCTGTGATTGTATAAGATTTCGTAAAAATCTGTCGAGTAGTTAACGAGATATTTACAGTTAAATTTTGGTTTCGTTTGAAAAAGTGAAATCTTTAACTTCAAATATCTCAAAAACTACTCGATAAGTTTCATTTATATTTCACCTCTATATGGAGACTCCTTTTGTCTATAATTGTATAAAATTTCGTAAAAATCTGTCGAGTAGTTAACGAGATATTAAGAGATAAATTTTGGTTTCGTTTGAATCGGTGAAATATTTAACTTTAAATATCTTAAAAACTGCTAGATGGATTTCATTTATATTTCACCTTTATATGCAGACTACTTTTGTCTATAATTGAATAAAATTTCTTAAAAATCTGTCGAGTAGTTAACGAGGTATTTAGATTTAAACTTTAGTTTCGTTTGAAACAGTGAAATCATTAACTTCAAATATCTCAAAAACTACTCGATGGATTTCATTTATATTTCACCTTTATATGGAGACTACTTTTGTCTATAATTGTATAAAATTTCGTAAAAATCTGTCAAGCAGTTAACGAGATATTTAGAGTTAAATTTTGGTTTCCTTTGAAACAGTGAAATATTTAACTTCAAATATCTCAAAACTACTCGATGGATATCATTTATATTTCACCTGTATATGGAGACTACTTTTGTCTATAATTGTATAAAATTTCGTAAAAATCTGTGGAGCAGTTAACGAGAGATTTAGAGTTAAATTTTGGTTTCGTTTGAAACAGTGAAGTCTTTAACATCAATTATCTCGGAAACTACTCGATGGATTTCATTTATATTTCACTTGTATATGGAGACTACTTTTGTCTATAAATGTATAAAATTTCTTAAAAATCTGTCGAGTAGTTAACGAGATATTTAGATTTAAACTTTGGTTTCGTTTGAAACAGTGAAATCATTAACTTCAATTATCTCGAAAACTGACCGATGGATTTCATTTATATTTCACTTGTATATGGAGACTACTTTTGTCTATAAATGTATAAAATTTCTTAAAAATCTGTCGAGTAGTTAACGAGGTATTTAGATTTAAACTTTGGTTTCGTTTGAAACAGTGAAATCATTAACTTCAAATATCTCAAAAACTACTCGATGGATTTCATTTATATTTCACCTGTATTTGGAGACTACTTTTTTCTATAATTGTGTAAAATTACGTAAAAATCTGTCGAGTAGTTAACGAGATATTTACAGTTAAATTTTGGTTTCGTTTGAAACAGTGAAAGCTTTAACTTCAAATATCTTAAAAACTACTCGATGGATTTCATTTATATTTCACCTGTATTTGGAGACTACTTTTGTCTATAATTGAATAATATTTCGTAAAAATCTGTCGAGTAGTTAACGAGATATTTAGAGTTAAACTTTGGTTCCGTTTGAAACACTGAAATCTTTAACATCAATTATTTAGGAAACTACTCGCTGGATTTCATTTATATTTCACCTGTATATGGAGACGACTTTTGTCTGTGATTGTATAAGATTTCGTAAAAATCTGTCGAGCAGTTAACGAGATATTTAGAGTTAAATTTTGGTTTCCTTTGAAACAGTGAAATATTTAACTTCAAATATCTCAAAAACTACTCGATGGATATCATTTATATTTCACCTGTATATGGAGACTACTTTTGTCTATAATTGTATAAAATTTCGTAAAAATCTGTGGAGCAGTTAACGAGATATTTAGAGTTAAATTTTGGTTTCGTTTGAAACAGTGAAGTCTTTAACATCAATTATCTCGGAAACTACTCGATGGATTTCATTTTTATTTCACTTGTATATGGAGACTACTTTTGTCCATAAATGTATAAAATTTCTTAAAAATCTGTCGAGTAGTTAACGAGATATTTACAGTTAAATTTTGGTTTCGTTTGAAACAGTGAAATCTTTACCTTCAAATATCTTAAAAACTGCTCGATGGAATTCGTTTGTATATTACCTGTATGTGGAGACGACTTTTGTCTGTGATTGTATAAGATTTCGTAAAAATCTATTGAGTAGTTCACGAGATATTTTGAGTTAAATTTTTGTTTCGTTTGAAACAGTGAAATCTTTAACTTCAAATATCTCAAAAACTACTCGATGGATTTCATTTATATTTCACTTCTATATGGAGACTACTTTTGTCTATAATTGTATAAAATTTTCCTAAAAATCTGTCGAGTAGTTAACGAGGTATTTAGATTTAACCTTTAGTTTCGTTTGAAACAGTGAAATCATTAACTTCAAATATCTCAAAAACTACTCGATGGATTTCATTTATATTTCACCTTTATATGGAGACTACTTTTGTCTATAATTGTATAAAATTTCGTAAAAATCTGTCGAGCAGTTAACGAGATATTTAGAGTTAAATTTTGGTTTCATTTGAAACAGTGAAATATTTAACTTCAAATATCTCAAAAACTACTCGATGGATATCATTTATATTTCACCTGTATATGGAGACTACTTTTGTCTATAATTGTATAAAATTTCGTAAAAATCTGTGGAGCAGTTAACGAGATATTTAGAGTAAAATGTTGGTTTCGTTTGAAACAGTGAAGTCTTTAACATCAATTATCTCGGAAACTACTCGATGGATTTCATTTTTATTTCACTTGTATATGGAGACGACTTATGTCTATGATTGTATAAGATTTCGTAAAAATCTGTAGAGTAGTTAACGAGATATTTTGAGTTAAATTTTGGTTTCGTTTGAAACAGTGAAATCTTTACCTTCAAATATCACAAAAACTGCTCGATGGAATTCGTTTATATATTACCTGTATATGGAGACGACTTATGTCTATAACTGTATAAACTTTCGTAAAAATCTGTCGAGTAGTTAACGAGATATTTAGAGTTTAATTTTGGTTTCGTTTGAAACAGTGAAATCTTTGACTTCAAATATCTCAAAAACTACTCGATGGAATTCGTTTATATATTACCTGTATATGGAGACGACTTATGTCTATAATTGTATAAAATTTCGTAAAAATCTGTCCAGTAGTTAATGAGATATTTAGAGTTAAACTTTTGTTTCGTTTGAAACAGTGAAATCTTTACCTTCAAATATCTCAAAACTTCCTAGATGGATTTCATTTATATTTCACCTGTATATGGAGACTACTTTTGTCTATAATTGTATAAACATTCGTAAAAATCTGTCGAGTAGTTAACGAGATATTTAGAGTTTAATTTTGGTTTCGTTTGAAACAGTGAAATCTTTACCTTCAAATATCACAAAAACTGCTCGATGGAATTCGTTTATATATTACCTGTATATGGAGACGACTTATGTCTATGATTGTATAAGATTTCGTAAAAATCTGTCGAGTAGTTAACGAGATATTTTGAGTTAAATTTTGGTTTCGTTTGAAACAGTGAAATCTTTACCTTCAAATATCACAAAAACTGCTCGATGGAATTCGTTTGTATATTACCTGTATGTGGAGACGACTTTTGTCTGTGATTGTATAAGATTTCGTAAAAATCTGTTGAGTAGTTCACGAGATATTTTGAGTTAAATTTTGGTTTCGTTTGAAACAGTGAAATCTTTGACTTCAAATATCTCAAAAACTACTCGATGGATTTCATTTATATTTCACTTCTATATGGAGACTACTTTTGTCTATAATTGTATAAAATTTCCTAAAAATCTGTCGAGTAGTTAACGAGGTATTTAGATTTAAACTTTGGTTTCGTTTGAAACAGTGAAATCATTAACTTCAAATATCTCAAAAACTACTCGATGGATTTCATTTATATTTCACCTGTATATGGAGACTAATAAAGATAATACTCTTGGTTTAATAAACCATCAGAGGGAGCTGGCATTAATAAACAAAAATAAATAATAAAAATAAAATAAAAATAAAACAACATTCTGCATATAAGTTATAAGATGGTACTTCTGACTCGGATACATTACAAAAATACTCCAAATTAACAAACAAAAATAAAAATAAATACTACATTTTATAAACAAAACCAATGAAATACAAATGAAAGGGAACGTATAGGGATTGTTACATTAAAGATTAATAATTAAATTCCTGTACTAGGAAATACCTGTACTGCCAGGCCGTTTTGCAGTAATTAATCAATGCTTTAAAATCGGCACCATTTAAGTAGTTTATTAATTCTTCCCGTGTAAGTACAGCCTTTTTTAACCACTTCACGCGAAACTCTTTTAGTATTGGACAGATTGCAATGAAGTGGTAAATGTCCTCCTGCTGTGAAAGATTGCAAAGCGAACAGAGGGATGATGCGCTTGTTCCATAACGTTTGTAGTTCAAACAAATCAATTCCCCTCTAGCTTTTATTATCCAGGTAAGATCATTTAAGGAGAGCCACTCATTTATGAAGTTTAAATCGTATTTTAAATCTTTATAAATTACTGAGGTTTTAGACGAGGTAGCTGCATTTACGCAATCTTCCAGAAATTTAAAACTTATTTGTTCTCTTAATTTATTAAAGCTATTATTAAGGGCTTCTGGATTTACAGCACCCACATCAAATCGAATTCCGTGCGAATGAAACAATTCATTTTGAATCTTGAACCAATATAAATTTTTTTTTATAGCAAACTGGGCAAGAATTTTCGGAAATCTAAAGTCGGGCATTTTCAGTACTTTTAAAATATATTTATGATGTAAATTAAGCGTGAAAGTAAATAATGGGCAAAGCTTTGTCTCAAGATATAATAAATAATTTGGAGTATTTACTGGCAATTTAAATACTTTCTTAATAAAGAATACTAATAGTTTTTCCACATCATTAAATTTTTGGCCTCCCCACACTTGAGCTCCGTAGCAGATACTTGCTCTAGATATAGAATTAAATATTTTTAATTTACTTTCGAAGCCAATATCTTTGTTTAAAATAAAACTTTTCCAAACGGAATTTAGACAAGACTTTGAACTTTTTAATTTATTTTTAAAATGATTAGTCAGACAAAGGGTTGGCGTGATATTGATTCCAAGATATTTATAATTGTTTACAATTTCAATTTGTTCAGCTCCATACCACCACTTGTTATTTGAAGAGATTTTACCGCCGTTTCTAAAAACAATGATTTTTGATTTTGCAAGATTAACAACCAAATTCCAAGTACTACAATAACTGTGCAATGAATTTATCATTTTTTGTAGTGAAATGGGCGACGACGCAAGCAAGACAATGTCATCGGCGTACGCTAAAAGTTTAACATTAGATGCACCAATATTCACTCCGCCATCTAAATACTCCTCCAGATCATTAATAAATACAGAAAAAAGGAGAGGACTCAAAAGTGCACCCTGTTTAACTCCCATCGCGATTTTAAATGAGTCTGACAAACCTTCCCTACACCACACCCTGCCATAAGTATCATTGTGAAGACCAAAAATAAGTTTAATTATTTTATAAGAGAGCCCATTATTGTATAATTTATAAATTAGTCCATGTCGATCAATTCGATCGAATGCCGCACTGAAGTCGACAAAAAAGGCGTACACTTTTTGCCTTTTGACGCTTAATTTGATTTTTACCAGAGAAATTAACGTAAACACATTGTCTATTGTTGAGTAATTACGGCGGAAACCCGCCTGAAATTCTTTTAAAATATCATTTTCAGTGAACCACTGGTTTAATCTTTGCAAAACTAACCCGGAAAATATTTTCCCGACGGTGTTCTCAAAAGAGATCCCCCTGTAATTTTCTACACAATTAGTGTTGCCCTTCTTATGTAAAGGAAATATTATTGCTTCATTAAAACGCTTTGGAATATTACCATTTTCTAAAATGTTGTTATAAAAATTAAGTAATACATTTAAAAAGTTTTCTGGGGCATATTTATAGAATTCGTACGGGATTCGATCTGTACCTGGTGCTTTATCACATTTAACTGTGTTCAAAACTTGTTTTAATTCTGGAAAAGTAAATGGAGCGTCCAAAAACTCATTAGTCATAAAAGGTGGGCAGAAATGAATGCGATTTGCAAGCAAGGGTGGATTATACATATCACTGAAGTGCATTAACCATTGGTTCAACGAGATATCCGGTCCAGTGACGTAAGATTTAGTTTTAAAAGATCGAACTATTTCCCAAAATTCTTTGGTATCTTTTATTTCAGAAAATTTTCCAATTATATTTCTATAGTATTCTATACGTTTCCTTTTAAAAACATCTTTAAATTCTTTATTATAAATACAATAATTATTTCTATCATTAATATTATTTGTCTTTCTGTACAATCTAAGTGAACTAAAAGAAATTTTACGAGCTTGAAAACATTCTTTATCAAACCAGGGCTGTTCTTTCATTCTATTGTATTTTATGTTATTATTGTTTGTGTACAAAAGGTTATTATGTGAAGAGATAAATATTAGTTGATAAATAGACTCTAAGTTCGTGGTATTATATTCATAAATAAATTTTTCGGTACTTATTTCAAGTTTAAATTGGTAATCTGATTTGTTTTGAATTTTCCAATTTAGTTTCGGAATTAGATTTAACGACTGGTCGTACTTGAATTGCCTTTTTAATTTGCAAGTAACTATGATGGGCATGTGGTCAGAGTAAATTTGAGAATCAATTTTAAAATCCAAGACAACAGGCAAACATTCTCTAGACACACAGCACAAATCAATTGTAGACGAACCAGTAGGGCCTAAAAATGAAAATTCACCAAATATATCTCCTCGTGATCTACCATTCAATACAATAAAGTCGTAGTTATCAAATAACTCAATTAGACTTAGCCCGTTTTTATTTACTACATTGTCTTTACTATTTCTGACTACGTTCATAAATTCAACATTCTCTATTTGCTTACTAGATAATTTATTTTGTAAATCTCCTATTCTTCCATTGAAATCGCCCAATAAGATGAAATTTTCATCTTGATATTCAGTTATTAAATTACTTAACAAAATAAAATCAGCTTCCCATCTGTTACAATTTAAGTACACTGGCAGAACATATACAGACATATTATCACAGCTACATAAATTAATTGTAAAAAAGCCATTAATATTTACATATCTCACTGAATTAAAATTATAAATAGATTTTTTAATGCCGAACAAAAAACCCCCACTGGCTCTACCATAATTTGACACGCGAACTGCGGGTATAAACTTGAGCTCATAATCATCAAACAGAGAAACAAAAAACGAAAACTCCTCCTCAACTAAAAAAGTTTCAAATAAGAGAAAAATTTCATACCTTTTTATGTAATTAAAAAAACCAGAATTAAATTTTTTACTTTTCATACCACAAACATTGTAAGCCAAAATCGTTACGAGAGATCCGTCCAGACTGTTTTTAAATTCTATTTCTTCTCCTCCTTGTTCTTTTCCCCTTGACTCAGTGGACGCTGAGGTCGGCCTCGTAAAAAAGGAAGAATCGAGCTGGAGTCTGAGTTTTTCTTCAAATTCTTCAATTTCCTTTTCTTGCTGCTTTGTGTGGATGCAGTTGAGATGCCCGAGGCATCAGTATCCGGTTCGTCATATTCTGACTCTCCGCCCAGCTCAGCAGTTTCCTTTTGCCCCGTAAAGCCCAACTGAAGGGAAATTAAATCATTTTCACTTTTTACAGACTTCACATACGTAGTATCAGATACTCGAACCTTGATGCACCCATTTTGAAACCAAACATACTTTATCATAATTTGTTTTTGAAGCTCTTTAACTTTCTTAAATAATTTGTAATGATAAGGAGACATATTTTCGTTTATAAAGATAGGTTTACCAGGTGAAGTAGCACTGAATAATTCGGTGGTTAGTTTAGCTCTATTCATTTTCTTACTTTTCAGGAATTCGTTTTTATCTTTAGTATTCACAAATTTCAAAATAATTGAAGGGCAGACAGTTTCCTCTCTATAATTGGCCGTCAATTTTTTAAAGAATTGTCGATAACAGGAACAAATACGCTCCTCCCTTACTTCAAAGCCAATAGCTAGGCCTATTTTTTGTACAATATTATACACATTTTCCTGCTCAGTGTAAGGGACATTATTTATCCTAACAGAGCTATTATATTGTGTAGACTGAATTAGCTCATTTATTTGTAGCTTAACTTCTCCAAGTTCTTTCTGCAGTTTCATGTTAGCTTTTTTAAGCTGACGATTGTCGTCGTTACATTTTTTTATTCTCTCATCAATCGCAGAAATGGCTGTGACAATATCGTTTTTACAAGCGTTTACAGATGAGACAACTTCCGCTCGATCAGCTTTTAAATCTCGCAGTTCAGTGAAAATATAATCCAGTCGGGCCAGTATTACGCTACTAGAGTCGGTGCCCCCACTACTCCCCGGCACACTGTCACTCTGCACATCCCCACCAACTGAACTTTGATTTTTACCGTACATAATTTCTTCTAAACTTGATTATTTTTAACAGTAATTATTTTAAGTTTTTCTTAAATTATCAAATGAAGCCAAACAACCTATTTATGAAATTATTATCACTAAAAAGCAGGCAGAAAACTGAAAAAACTGATACTAAATTTAACTAAGTAATTCGAATTTAACTTAGAGAAAAACAGAAACTAAAACAGAACAGTCAATTACGTCCGCACTCTACAAATGCTCAATACCAACTCCCGTATATGGAGACTACTTTTGTCTATAATTGTATAAAATTTCGTAAAAATCGGTCTAGTAGTTAATGAGATATTTACAGTTAAATTTTGGTTTCGTTTGAAACAATGAAATCTTTAACTTCAATTATCTCGAAAACTGATCGATGGATTTCATTTATATTTCACTTGTATATGGAGACTACTTTTGTCTATAATTGTTTAAAATTTCGTAAAAATCTGTCTAGTAGTTAATGAGATATTTACAGTTAAATTTTGGTTTCGTTTGAAACAGTGAAATCTTTAACATCAATTATCTCGGAAACTACTCGATGGATATCATTTATATTTCACCTGTATAAGGAGACTACTTTTGTCAATAATTGTATAAAATTTCGTAAAAATCTGTCTAGTAGTTAATGAGATATTTACAGTTAAATTTTGGTTTCGTTTGAAACAATGAAATCTTTAACTTCAATTATCTCGAAAACTGATCGATGGATTTCATTTATATTTCACTTGTATATGGAGACTACTTTTGTCTATAATTGTATAAAATTTCGTAAAAATCTGTCGAGTAGTTAACGAGATATTTAAATTTAAACTTTGGTTTCGTTTGAAACAGTGAAATTTTTAACTTCAAATATCTCAAAAACTGCTCGATGGATTTCATTTTTATTTCACCTTTTTATGGAGACTACTTTTGTCTATAATTGTATAAAATTTCGTAAAAATCTGTCTAGTAGTTAATGAGATATTTAGAGTTAAACTTTGGTTCCGTTTGAAACACTGAAATCTTTAACATCAATTATTAAGGAAACTGCTCGCTGGATTTCATTTATATTTCACCTGTATATGGAGACTACTTTTGTCTATAATTGTATAAAATTTCGTAAAAATCTGTCCAGTAGTTAATGAGATATTTAGAGTTAAACTTTGGTTTCGTTTGAAACAGTGAAATCTTTAACTTCAAATATCACAAAAACTGCTCGATGGAATTCGTTTGTATATTACCTGTATGTGGAGACGACTTTTGTCTGTGATTGTATAAGATTTCGTAAAAATCTGTCGAGTAGTTAACGAGATATTTTGAGTTAAATTTTGGTTTCGTTTGAAACAGTGAAATCTTTACCTTCAAATATCTCAAAACTTCCTAGATGGATTTCATTTATATATTACCTGTATATGGAGACGACTTATGTCTATGATTGTATAAGATTTCGAAAAATCTGTCGAGTAGTTAACGAGATATTTTGAGTTAAATTTTGGTTTCGTTTGAAACAGTGAAATCTTTACCTTCAAATATCACAAAAACTGCTCGATGGAATTCGTTTGTATATTACCTGTATGTGGAGACGACTTTTGTCTGTGATTGTATAAGATTTCGTAAAAATCTGTTGAGTAGTTCACGAGATATTTTGAGTTAAATTTTGGTTTCGTTTGAAACAGTGAAATCTTTGACTTCAAATATCTCAAAAACTACTCGATGGATTTCATTTATATTTCACTTCTATATGGAGACTACTTTCGTCTATAATTGTATAAAATTTCCTAAAAATCTGTCGAGTAGTTAACGAGGTATTTAGATTTAAACTTTGGTTTCGTTTGAAACAGTGAAATCATTAACTTCAAATATCTCAAAAACTACTCGATGGATTTCATTTATATTTCACCTGTATATGGAGACTACTTTTGTCTATAATTGTATAAAATTTCGTAAAAATCGGTCTAGTAGTTAATGAGATATTTACAGTTAAATTTTGGTTTCGTTTGAAACAATGAAATCTTTAACTTCAATTATCTAGAAAACTGATCGATGGATTTCATTTATATTTCACTTGTATATGGAGACTACTTTTGTCTATAAATGTATAAAATTTCTTAAAAATCTGTCGAGTAGTTAACGAGATATTTAGATTTAAACTTTGGTTTCGTTTGAAACAGTGAAATCTTTAACTTCAAATATCTCAAAAACTACTCGATGGATTTCATTTATATTTCACCTGTATATGGAGACTACTTTTGTCTATAATTGTATACAATTTCGTAAAAATCTGTCGAATAGTTAACGAGATATTTAAAGTTAAATTTTGGTTTCGTTTGAAACAGTGAAATCTTCAACTTCAAATATCTCAATAACTACTCGATGGATTTCATTTATATTTCACCTGTATATGGAGACTACTTTTGTCTATAATTGTATAAAATTTCGTAAAAATCTGTCCAGTAGTTAACGAGATATTTAGAGTTAAACTTTGGTTTCGTTTGAAACAGTGAAATCTTTAACTTCAAATATCTCAAAACTTCCTAGATGGATTTCATTTATATTTCACCTGTATATGGAGACTACTTTTGTCTATAATTGTTTAAACTTTCGTAAAAATCTGTCAAGTAGTTAACGAGATATTTAGAGTTTAATTTTGGTTTCGTTTAAAACAGTGAAATCTTTACCTTCAAATATCACAAAAACTGCTCGATGGAATTCGTTTATATATTACCTGTATATGGAGACGACTTATGTCTATGATTGTATAAGATTTCGTAAAAATCTGTCGAGTAGTTAACGAGATATTTTGAGTTAAATTTTGGTTTCGTTTGAAACAGTGAAATCTTTACCTTCAAATATCACAAAAACTGCTCGATGGAATTCGTTTGTATATTACCTGTATGTGGAGACGACTTTTGTCTGTGATTGTATAAAATTTCCTAAAAATCTGTCGAGTAGTTAACGAGGTATTTAGATTTAAACTTTAGTTTCGTTTGAAACAGTGAAATCATTAACTTCAAATATCTCAAAAACTACTCGATGGATTTCATTTATATTTCACCTTTATATGGAGACTACTTTTGTCTATAATTGTATAAAATTTCGTAGAAATCTGTCGAGCAGTTAACGAGATATTTAGAGTTAAATTTTGGTTTCATTTGAAACAGTGAAATATTTAACTTCAAATATCTGAAAAACTACTCGATGGATATCATTTATATTTCACCTGTATATGGAGACTACTTTTGTCTATAATTGTATAAAATTTCGTAAAAATCTGTGGAGCAGTTAACGAGATATTTAGAGTTCAATTTTGGTTTCGTTTGAAACAGTGAAGTCTTTAACATCAATTATCTCGGAAACTACTCGATGGATTTCATTTATATTTCACCTGTATATGGAGACTAGTTTTGTCTATAATTGTTTAAAATTTCGTAAAAATCTGTCTAGTAGTTAATGAGATATTTACAGTTAAATTTTGGTTTCGATTGAAACAGTGAAATCTTTAACATCAATTATCTCGGAAACTACGCGATGGATTTCATTTATATTTCACCTGTATATGGAGACTACTTTTGTCTATAATTGTATAAAATTTCGTAAACATCTGTCTAGTAGTTAATGAGATATTTACAGTTAAATTTTGGTTTCGTTTGAAACAATGAAATCTTTAACTTCAATTATCTCGAAAACTGATCGATGGATTTCATTTATATTTCACTTGTATATGGAGACTACTTTTGTCTATAAATGTATAAAATTTCTTAAAAATCTGTCGAGTAGTTAACGAGATATTTTGAGTTAAATTTTGGTTTCGTTTGAAACAGGGAAATCTTTACCTTCAAATATCACAAAAACTGCTCGATGGAATTCGTTTGTATATTACCTGTATGTGGAGACGACTTTTGTCTGTGATTGTATAAGATTTCGTAAAAATCTGTTGAGTAGTTCACGAGATATTTTGAGTTAAATTTTTGTTTCGTTTGAAATAGTGAAATCTTTAACTTCAAATATCTCAAAAACTACTCGATGGATTTCATTTATATTTCACTTCTATATGGAGACTACTTTTGTCTATAATTGTATAAAATTTCCTAAAAATCTGTCGAGTAGTTAACGAGGTATTTAGATTTAAACTTTAGTTTCGTTTGAAACAGTGAAATCATTAACTTCAAATATCTCAAAAACTACTCGATGGATTTCATTTATATTTCACCTTTATATGGAGACTACTTTTGTCTATAATTGTATAAAATTTCGTAGAAATCTGTCGAGCAGTTAACGAGATATTTAGAGTTAAATTTTGGTTTCATTTGAAACAGTGAAATATTTAACTTCAAATATCTGAAAAACTACTCGATGGATATCATTTATATTTCACCTGTATATGGAGACTACTTTTGTCTATAATTGTATAAAATTTCGTAAAAATCTGTGGAGCAGTTAACGAGATATTTAGAGTTCAATTTTGGTTTCGTTTGAAACAGTGAAGTCTTTAACATCAATTATCTCGGAAACTACTCGATGGATTTCATTTATATTTCACCTGTATATGGAGACTAGTTTTGTCTATAATTGTTTAAAATTTCGTAAAAATCTGTCTAGTAGTTAATGAGATATTTACAGTTAAATTTTGGTTTCGATTGAAACAGTGAAATCTTTAACATCAATTATCTCGGAAACTACGCGATGGATTTCATTTATATTTCACCTGTATATGGAGACTACTTTTGTCTATAATTGTATAAAATTTCGTAAACATCTGTCTAGTAGTTAATGAGATATTTACAGTTAAATTTTGGTTTCGTTTGAAACAATGAAATCTTTAACTTCAATTATCTCGAAAACTGATCGATGGATTTCATTTATATTTCACTTGTATATGGAGACTACTTTTGTCTATAAATGTATAAAATTTCTTAAAAATCTGTCGAGTAGTTAACGAGATATTTAGATTTAAACTTTGGTTTCGTTTGAAACAGTGAAATATTTAACTTCAAATATCTCAAAAACTACTCGATGGATATCATTTATATTTCACCTGTATATGGAGACTACTTTTGTCTATAATTGTATAAAATTTCGTAAAAATCTGTGGAGCAGTTAACGAGATATTTAGAGTTTAATTTTGGTTTCGTTTGAAACAGTGAAGTCTTTAACATCAATTATCTCGGAAACTACTCGATGGATTTCATTTATATTTCACCTGTATATGGAGACTAGTTTTGTCTATAATTGTTTAAAATTTCGTAAAAATCTGTCTAGTAGTTAATGAGATATTTACAGTTAAATTTTGGTTTCGATTGAAACAGTGAAATCTTTAACATCAATTATCTCGGAAACTACGCGATGGATTTCATTTATATTTCACCTGTATATGGAGACTACTTTTGTCTATAATTGTATAAAATTTCGTAGAAATCTGTCGAGCAGTTAACGAGATATTTAGAGTTAAATTTTGGTTTCATTTGAAACAGTGAAATATTTAACTTCAAATATCTGAAAAACTACTCGATGGATATCATTTATATTTCACCTGTATATGGAGACTACTTTTGTCTATAATTGTATAAAATTTCGTAAAAATCTGTGGAGCAGTTAACGAGATATTTAGAGTTCAATTTTGGTTTCGTTTGAAACAGTGAAGTCTTTAACATCAATTATCTCGGAAACTACTCGATGGATTTCATTTATATTTCACCTGTATATGGAGACTAGTTTTGTCTATAATTGTTTAAAATTTCGTAAAAATCTGTCTAGTAGTTAATGAGATATTTACAGTTAAATTTTGGTTTCGATTGAAACAGTGAAATCTTTAACATCAATTATCTCGGAAACTACGCGATGGATTTCATTTATATTTCACCTGTATATGGAGACTACTTTTGTCTATAATTGTATAAAATTTCGTAAACATCTGTCTAGTAGTTAATGAGATATTTACAGTTAAATTTTGGTTTCGTTTGAAACAATGAAATCTTTAACTTCAATTATCTCGAAAACTGATCGATGGATTTCATTTATATTTCACTTGTATATGGAGACTACTTTTGTCTATAACTGTATAAAATTTCGTAAAAATCTGTCTAGTAGTTAATGAGATATTTACAGTTAAATTTTGGTTTCGTTTGAAACAGTGAAATCTTTAACTTCAATTATCTCGAAAACTGATCGATGGATTTCATTTATATTTCACCTGTATATGGAGACTACTTTTGTCTATAATTGTATAAAATTTCGTAAACATCTGTCTAGTAGTTAATGAGATATTTACAGTTAAATTTTGGTTTCGTTTGAAACAATGAAATCTTTAACTTCAATTATCTCGAAAACTGATCGATGGATTTCATTTATATTTCACTTGTATATGGAGACTACTTTTGTCTATAAATGTATAAAATTTCTTAAAAATCTGTCGAGTAGTTAACGAGATATTTAGATTTAAACTTTGGTTTCGTTTGAAACAGTGAAATATTTAACTTCAAATATCTCAAAAACTACTCGATGGATATCATTTATATTTCACCTGTATATGGAGACTACTTTTGTCTATAATTGTATAAAATTTCGTAAAAATCTGTGGAGCAGTTAACGAGATATTTAGAGTTTAATTTTGGTTTCGTTTGAAACAGTGAAGTCTTTAACATCAATTATCTCGGAAACTACTCGATGGATTTCATTTATATTTCACCTGTATATGGAGACTAGTTTTGTCTATAATTGTTTAAAATTTCGTAAAAATCTGTCTAGTAGTTAATGAGATATTTACAGTTAAATTTTGGTTTCGATTGAAACAGTGAAATCTTTAACATCAATTATCTCGGAAACTACGCGATGGATTTCATTTATATTTCACCTGTATATGGAGACTACTTTTGTCTATAATTGTATAAAATTTCGTAAACATCTGTCTAGTAGTTAATGAGATATTCACAGTTAAATTTTGGTTTCGTTTGAAACAGTGAAATCTTTACCTTTAAATATCTCAAAAACTACTCAATGGATTTCATTTATATTTTACCTTTATATGGAGACTACCTTTGTCTATAAATGTATAAAATTTCGTAAAAATCTGTCGAGTAGTTAACGAGATATTTAGAGTTAAATTTTGGTTTCATTTGAAACAGTGAAATCTTTAACTTCAAATATCTCAAAAACTACTCGATGGATTTTATTTATATTTCACCTGTATATGGAGACTACTTTTGTCTATAATTGTATAAAATTTCGTAAAAATCTGTGGAGCAGTTAACGAGATATTTAGAGTTAAATTTTGGTTTCGTTTGAAACAGTGAAATCTTTAACATCAATTATCTCGGAAACTACTCGATGGATTTCATTTATATTTCACCTGTAAATGGAGACTACTTTTGTCTATAACTGTATAAAATTTCGTAAAAATCTGTCTAGTAGTTAATGAGATATTTACAGTTAAATTTTGGTTTCGTTTGAAACAGTGAAATCTTTAACTTCAATTATCTCGAAAACTGATCGATGGATTTCATTTATATTTCACCTGTATATGGAGACTACTTTTGTCTATAATTGTATAAAATTTCGTAAACATCTGTCTAGTAGTTAATGAGATATTTACAGTTAAATTTTGGTTTCGTTTGAAACAATGAAATCTTTAACTTCAATTATCTCGAAAACTGATCGATGGATTTCATTTATATTTCACTTGTATATGGAGACTACTTTTGTCTATAAATGTATAAAATTTCTTAAAAATCTGTCGAGTAGTTAACGAGATATTTAGATTTAAACTTTGGTTTCGTTTGAAACAGTGAAATCTTTACCTTTAAATATCTCAAAAACTACTCAATGGATTTCATTTATATTTTACCTTTATATGGAGACTACCTTTGTCTATAAATGTATAAAATTTCGTAAAAATCTGTCGAGTAGTTAACGAGATATTTAGAGTTAAATTTTGGTTTCATTTGAAACAGTGAAATCTTTAACTTCAAATATCTCAAAAACTACTCGATGGATTTTATTTATATTTCACCTGTATATGGAGACTACTTTTGTCTATAATTGTATAAAATTTCGTAAAAATCTGTGGAGCAGTTAACGAGATATTTAGAGTTAAATTTTGGTTTCGTTTGAAACAGTGAAATCTTTAACATCAATTATCTCGGAAACTAATCGACGGATTTCATTTATATTTCACCTGTAAATGGAGACTACTTTTGTCTATAACTGTATAAAATTTCGTAAAAATCTGTCTAGTAGTTAATGAGATATTTACAGTTAAATTTTGGTTTCGTATGAAACAGTGAAATCTTTAACTTCAATTATCTCGAAAACTGATCGATGGATTTCATTTATATTTCACTTGTATATGGAGACTACTTTTGTCTATAAATGTATAAAATTTCTTAAAAATCTGTCGAGTAGTTAACGAGATATTTAGATTTAAACTTTGGTTTCGTTTGAAACAGTGAAATCTTTAACTTAAAATATCTCAAAAACTGCTCGATGGATTTCATTTATATTTCACCTTTATATGGAGACTGCTTTTGTCTATAATTGTATAAAATTTCGTAAAAATCTGTCTAGTAGTTAATGAGATATTTAGAGTTAAACTTTGGTTCCGTTTGAAACACTGAAATCTTTAACATCAATTATTAAGGAAACTGCTCGCTGGATTTCATTTATATTTCACCTGTATATGGAGACTACTTTTGTCTATAATTGTATAAAATTTCGTAAAAATCTGTCCAGTAGTTAATGAGATATTTAGAGTTAAACTTTGGTTTCGTTTGAAACAGTGAAATCTTTAACTTTAAATATCACAAAAACTGCTCGATGGAATTCGTTTGTATATTACCTGTATGTGGAGACGACTTTTGTCTGTGATTGTATAAGATTTCGTAAAAATCTGTCGAGTAGTTAACGAGATATTTTGAGTTAAATTTTGGTTTCGTTTGAAACAGGGAAATCTTTACCTTCAAATATCACAAAAACTGCTCGATGGAATTCGTTTGTATATTACCTGTATGTGGAGACGACTTTTGTCTGTGATTGTATAAGATTTCGTAAAAATCTGTTGAGTAGTTCACGAGATATTTTGAGTTAAATTTTTGTTTCGTTTGAAATAGTGAAATCTTTAACTTCAAATATCTCAAAAACTACTCGATGGATTTCATTTATATTTCACTTCTATATGGAGACTACTTTTGTCTATAATTGTATAAAATTTCCTAAAAATCTGTCGAGTAGTTAACGAGGTATTTAGATTTAAACTTTAGTTTCGTTTGAAACAGTGAAATCATTAACTTCAAATATCTCAAAAACTACTCGATGGATTTCATTTATATTTCACCTTTATATGGAGACTACTTTTGTCTATAATTGTATAAAATTTCGTAGAAATCTGTCGAGCAGTTAACGAGATATTTAGAGTTAAATTTTGGTTTCATTTGAAACAGTGAAATATTTAACTTCAAATATCTCAAAAACTACTCGATGGATATCATTTATATTTCACCTGTATATGGAGACTACTTTTGTCTATAATTGTATAAAATTTCGTAAAAATCTGTGGAGCAGTTAACGAGATATTTAGAGTTCAATTTTGGTTTCGTTTGAAACAGTGAAGTCTTTAACATCAATTATCTCGGAAACTACTCGATGGATTTCATTTATATTTCACCTGTATATGGAGACTACTTTTGTCTATAATTGTATAAAATTTCGTAAACATCTGTCTAGTAGTTAATGAGATATTTACAGTTAAATTTTAGTTTCGTTTGAAACAATGAAATCTTTAACTTCAATTATCTCGAAAACTGATCGATGGCTTTCATTTATATTTCACTTGTATATGGAGACTACTTTTGTCTATAAATGTATAAAATTTCTTAAAAATCTGTCGAGTAGTTAACGAGATATTTAGATTTAAACTTTGGTTTCGTTTGAAACAGTGAAATCTTTACCTTTAAATATCTCAAAAACTACTCAATGGATTTCATTTATATTTTACCTTTATATGGAGACTACCTTTGTCTATAAATGTATAAAATTTCGTAAAAATCTGTCGAGTAGTTAACGAGATATTTAGAGTTAAATTTTGGTTCCGTTTGAAACACTGAAATCTTTAACATCAATTATTTAGGAAACTGCTCGCTGGATTTCATTTATATTTCACCTGTATATGGAGACTATTTTTGTCTATAATTGTATAAAATTTCGTAAAAATCTGTCCAGTAGTTAATGAGATATTTAGAGTTAAACTTTGGTTTCGTTTGAAACAGTGAAATCTTTAACTTCAAATATCTCAAAACTTCCTAGATGGATTTCATTTATATTTCACCTGCATATGGAGACTACTTTTGTCTATAATTGTATAAAATTTCGTAAAAATCTGTCGAGTAGTTAACGAAATATTTAGAGTTAAATTTTGGTTTCGTTTGAAACAGTGAAATCTTTAACTTCAAAGATCTCAAAAACTACTCGATGGATTTAGTTTATTTTTTACCTGTATATGGAGACAGCTTATGTCTATGAATGTACAAAATTTCGTAAAAATTTGTCGAGTAGTTAACGAGATATTTAGAGTTAAATTTTGGTTTCGTTTGAAACAGTGAAATCTTTAACTTCAAATATTTCAAAAACTGCTTGATGGATTTCGTTTATTGTAACATTCAAATTGTTAGCATATTTAAAATTACACTATTTTAAAAACATAACATATTATACATATATTAACGTTTAACATATTGATATATATCACAGTAGTGATTTTTTTATTATTTCTTATGTAATTTGCAAATTTAAAAATGGGAGGTGAAGTGCCTTATAAGTGGTATAGCCTAGGGCCTCTTTTCATCTAAATCAGGCCCTGACTGTACTGGATTATCTTTTCAGGATGTGTTAACACGGACATCCTGAAATCTGTCCCCAGATCCCAAGGGGTTCTCGTTAAGAATCCATGCTCTAAATTATCATTTTAGAGTAATGTACATGGTTTTACAAAACAATTACGGTACTGGGATTGTTTATACGGTATATTGGGCAAGAATTATATGTGTTATAAAATACTGATAAACAAATTAGTTTAAACTTCGAAATTTAAATAATACAAAGCGGTGTGAGTGCACACATAATATTTTATTCATTAGAAATTGCGCGATTAGATTCTTGTTAAAATAATTATCACATAAACATATGCTGTGATTATAGATACCAGAGTCACCAACGTGGTACGTGGTGAAAGATAGGATACCTGAAGCGGAAAAGTCGCTGATGTGGTTGCGCGGCTGGGTCACTAAGGAAGAAGTAAACCAGGAACTGACAGATCTTGTAAACGACATTAAATCTAGCAACAAAGAGCAATATATATCTGTCCCAACAAGTGAATGTAGGTTTAAACGTATTTTTATTTATTTTTTCTCTTAAATCATCAAAGATTTAATTAAATAATTTCAATTAATATGAATAGGTTGTGCAAAACATAATAATCCAGTAAGCGTATGGGACCAAGTGAAACTACTAAAAGAAGCACGCATTTATCGTCCGATCATTTTGGTAGGCTTGTTTTTCTTCATTGGTCACTGCACCAGTCTACTTGGCATGAGACCGTTCTTGGTTAAGGTGTTCGCCGATTCAAATATGTCACTGTCGCCGTACACAGTGCTGGTAAGGATTCTGTTATTTTGAAATTTGGTTCGCTTAGAATATTAAATGATTACTTGTAAGATAAATAATAAATCTTGATCAAATAGATGTCATAAAGTTATGTAACTAACCTTAAAGATCTTTTAACGACGCTAACACAATACGATGGCCTTGACACAATTTTGACTTAAAGCAATTATAATCTACAAACGACACTTTTCACAAATATGTTGCTTTCGACGTTTATGGGTGTGTCAAGAAACGCCAGTTTTTTCAGAAGTGCTGCCAAATTAAGTAGAAGCTAACACTTTGTTATTAATATTTTTTTTTATTTTTAAAAAAAGAATCGAGACTCTCTCTAGGTAGGTCTACGGTCATAAATACTAAACCAAATCAGGGAACAAAATCGCCAACCGAAAGTGTTCACCGCATTCATTTTTAGTCCTTTCAGATAATCCATCTCAGTCTTCGATTTACTAACACGCTATTGGAAATTTAAAATTCTCTTGAACAATTCAGGTAACACATTAATTTTATAAACTAACAAATAATCTCTCTATGTTTCAGGTAATAACTGGACTATTACAGGCAATCGGCAGTGTTGTCTGTGTAATTGCTATACATAGAATGGGTAAACGGAAGTTAGCCTTTACTTCGTTGATTATCTGCCTTATTGGACTACTTTGTCTCGCCATATACATGCTGTTAGCATTGAATTACCCCTGGATTCCTCTGGTCATGTTTGGTCTGATTTTCTTCGGGGGTGGTGTTGGAGTGATGACATTGCCTTGGGTTTTAGTGTGCGAAATATTCCCATTAGAGTGAGTCCACTTTTTACTTACTTGTTTTTATCCAACCATAAAATAAACTTCTCGCGATCCAGCTGTAAACAGTTCTGTAGTTTATGGTTTACACTTTGGAAATTTAGCCTCTTTGGTGGTTATCCAACTAGCTTTTACTGGCCAAGGTTAAAGTAGTACTTTTTGACATAGTATTTACCAACGTTATGATTTTTTCAGTCAAGAATTAGTCTCTCAACGAATGTTTTCTCCACGGCATTCGGTATTTAACTAATAACTACAGTACTGAAGTAAAGAATATCTCACAGATGCAATTCAAAGTAATATGCAGGGACTATGCTAATATTGCCTGGTTACTTTTTTCGTGACTTTATTAACTGGATTCCATTGTTTTGCATGAACTTTATTTCCGCAAACCAATTGGTTTTAATTAATATCACTTATAGCAATTCAGGAGGAACTTCTTCCTGGAAAATTAGGCGTTTTGGATGGTGACGGAAGCTAGTACTTTACTATTAACATTAATCTAACAAATAAAATATAGCTGCCAACGATATTAGTACTGGGGATCTTTTTTCTTACAAGTCCACACTCAAAATTACTATCAAAACCACCTGCCCTAATCATTGTGTATCATGTGTATAAAACCATATTTCCAAGTTAGATTCATTAGATTTGATTACCATTGTTCCCTTAATAACCTTAATAATTTGATTTCAGATTATGCATTATTTCAATTACTTTTTAATTTGTTTAAATAATGGAAAAATATTGAGTTTAATTATTTTAAAAGTTACTAAATTAAATTTAAATATATTACAGCGCAAGAGGAATCTCTGCAGGTTTGGCTGCCGCATCATCTTATATCTTCGGATTTTTTGTCACCAAAACTTATGTGGATCTCGTATGGCTGATGGGCGTCCCAGGTGTACTACTGTTGTACTTCTGTATAGGCGTCATAGGTTTGGTTTATTTGTACTTTAAACTACCCGAAACTGAAGGTAAATCTTTGACAGAAATTGAAGAATATTTTAAAACTGAACCTCGAGCACCTTGTCAAACTTTACCAACGTAAACACTTGATAAATAGTATTGATTGAGATAGACAAAAATTAAGATGTATTTAATGACGTTCATATTATGGAGTGGACATAATTGGTGGCTGGCAGTATATTGCAGACTTAGTAGACGAACGAGACCTTGCTAAAACTGCAGTGAACTCAGTTGCAAACTTCCATTTATTTTTGTAAAAACAGCGGCTAATAAGAAAAACGGAGAAGACCTTCCAGTAAAGTTTAATTCAATTAAAAAAAATAAATTAATTAAAACAGCCTCATTAATATTAAAGCTACTTATTGGAAGGTCTGCTAAGTATTTCAGTACTTTGATTTACATTGTGATTCAGAATGGTGAACGACTTATACTTACCAAGAAGGTTATTATCCTTTTGCAGGTCCAAAATATGGCGGACACCCTCCTTAGCTACCTCCACTTTGAAGAAGTGCCATCTTAATGTTTACCTTCTTTGCCAAACATTATCTTTACATTAAACTACCTATTCACTTCTTTTTTACCACAGAGTGATTACCAAGACATTGAGTTTCGTTGAATTTATCTGTCGTTGTTTTTTTGCCTATCGTGGATAAAAGTCCGAAACCTTTGAGGGATTATAAAAACACGACGAGTAAAATCAGCGATATTATGCAACACTGTGGACCTAACCACATTTTCTTACATTGAATTGTCATTAAACCTCAACGAGCACGCTAGAGGCGAGGGCCCCATCCTAAGAATATTGTGGTAAAGATTCGATTCCCAGAATAGGATTTGGATACTATAAGAATGCTTTACTATAGTATTCTTACTATCTGCCTCCATCCATGAAACCTAAGCCTAATTAGACGTAATGATTCAAAGAATAGGCAATAAAAGAATCCTGTATAAATCATTAGATAAGTAGGAACTTAATATGATTATTTTAAGATTGTTAGAGAAGATATAAAAATGTTATTGTTCATAATTCGTCTAATGGGGAAGAAACCAGACGAAGATTCCGTATCTGTTCTGGTCCCTTGTCGCTAACTCAGGGTGTAAAAGCTGATTGTTAGTGCCATCATTACTCATAATTACTATAAAGCCTTGAATTTAAAACTGTAAGAATTACTATACTGACAAACCTACTTCCCTTGCTGATTCTGGGTTTAGTAAAGTAATACAAAACAGGATTAGTTATTTATTTATATCGATAAGTTACATACATATTTATTGTTTATTTTTTCATGTAAAATATATTCTTTGCAAAGATATGTAAATAAATTACTTTAAAAATCGTTACTATTTATTTTTATCCTTGCTTACTTGAATTATTATTTAGTTGAGAATTCTCTACACCAAAGAGAATAATCCACTGGCTTTTTGGAATGGCCTAATGACAACATTCCCTGCAATACATAAAATGTTATCATCACTACTAGATAGTACTGAAACGCGTAAAATATGAAAAATTGTACAGGAAAAGAAGTAGCAATGCCATTCCGTTTGCGCAAATATTCCCCTAATTTATGAGAAACATAAAGCATATAACATTTAATTAAATTTATTATTTTGTTTATTACTATGAAGCCTTAAATAAAATTAAAGTAATACAATAAAACTAACAGATTCATGAAACTTCAATATGTTTATTTCCTAATTACTTAACGGTACAACTACACATAGTTCTTTACATTTTTATACATTAGGGTTCCACAATAAAAATATAAAAGGAAATTTAATCTACAATTCTAACAAGGTTGAGGAACTACTGCCCGATGCCATCCAAAACCTATCTGGGTCTTACAGCAATCCCAAAGATCAAAAATGCTGCGTTAAAACATCGTAACAGTTACTTATTCCAGCACCTATTTCTTAGAGAAAACTCAAGAATTTAGGAGAACTAATTTCTTTATAAAAATGAGCCTTGTATCCCCTTCCACAGAAATACAATAAAGAATGTCATAGGTGTCTGAGTAAAGGGCAGTTGCCTAATAACCAAAGGACACTTTCAAGTTCTACCCTTCTAAAAATGACCCACGAACTAACGTTAGTTTGCGTAGGATGTGCTAGAGAGGGGAGAATGATATTTTAAACTGCAAAATTCTGCAGTTCTTACTTATTAGTAAGCCACATTTCTTTTGTATTGAGATGTTACTATTTCCAAAGTAACAACTCGTGTAATAACTAGCGGATCTGTTCACTAATCTCCAAGTTAGGGAGAACCTTACTACTTATACTACAGACAGCAGCTTGCAATTAATTAGTGAAATGCTTAAATCAACTTACTTGAGTAAATGGAGATTATCCACTGATCGTCCACAGGAGTGAAACCCCAAGTCTCCCCATCGTTTACATGTAACTTCCACTCACCTTCATCGTTAATTTTAACTGTCAATGCTGTGTAAGTAATTACCAGCTGTTGTGACAAGTAACTCCACGATATGATTTGCATATTTTGTGCCCATTGATTGTCTTGCGTATAATATATGCTACAATTTGTCACTCCTAGATAGTAAACAGACATTACATTAGATCTGCCTTATATTATTCACTTATTTAATGCTAATAAACTCTAAGATAACCAGAACCAGATCAGATTCACCGACCTGGAGCCCATGAATACTGCACCCTCCAGCGACCCTTGTCAGTTTGCCATTCCCAGTAGACAGGCGATCCCAGGTCGGGCCTACTTACCGTTACCGCACATTTACCACTGCTTTTTCTGTCCAACCACCAAAACGTTCCCTGAAAAACAAATTTTAGCAAGTTATAATGTTATAACGTATCTAATTTAAAAGAGAAAATATCTTCACAAAAGCTTTGCAGAAAGAACTAATAAAAGTTCTAATCTTTTATTTCTCCTATTTTTTGAAAGGTTGCGATTCGGTGGCTCACCGACTAAAAGTCTCTCATATTATAAACAGAAAGTCTTTTACCTGTGCTCTTTCTTCAGCCACCAGTGGGCACCGGTTCTTCACGGGAGTCGGTATTGGAATTGGCGGTGGTTGTGTAGGTACAATTGTAAACGGATTATATTTTAGTTTTCCTAGAAGCAATGAAGCCAACATTATTGAAAGCTACTTAGTAATAATCCACTCGTTAAAGCTACTTCTTAGATTTCTACTAACTTGAATAAATATGGAAGGTATATTGGCCATTGCTGCCTGGTTCGAATCCAAACACATCTCCATTGTAGGCCATATCCCAGGCTGTAGAAATAATCGGTTGTCGATTACTATTCCAAGAAGTATCGCTATTATAAATGATATATGAGGGATTGTTGTCACCAATTCGAGCATATGATGCATATACTGCATACCGACCAGCTACCAAGTGAAAAAATTAGTCAACCTTTTACACATGGACATTTTGGTTAGAAATTTTTGATTGAATAGTATAAAAAATATTTAACCTGAGGACTGATAAATACCCTCAAAGACTTTCTCTGCTTGCCTAATGTGTTAGTGGCTTATGTATCATGTATCAAGGAATCTTTGAAGTAGTATATTTTTTTTTTAGAATAATCGCGGCGACTTGTGAGAATCATTTGAACTTGTAACACCAATTCGCACCATTTTTTCAAAGTCTGATTTTCGGCGATTCATTAAAGCAAAATTAATTTTAAACAAGTCAACCAATACATTAGCAACTTAAGTGAGATGACTAACAATCCTATCCCCCTTTAATTGAGTTTCCTGAGAAATCTTTACTTTGTAAAAGTTATTGTTCTTTGAATGGGCGACGAGACAATGTAGTATAAAGGAAATTGTTTAAGCCGTTTTCAAGAAAATAGCATAAGAATATCGAAAAATCGATTCAATAGAATGATAGGCACTCAATTTTTAACAAAATTTTATTACAGGGTCACCTGAAAGAAGTACTGACTACTATCTGCGATGTACACGGTTAGAAGTAACTGATCGATGTTTTTGCAATATAAATAGGACCTTTGACAAGGGGATCTTTAAATAGATATAATTGGATTTGTCTGGTGTTAATTTCAATTCACGTGTATTTAAATAAAATGACACAACTTTCATTAAGTTGTATGCAAATCTGGAGTGAAATTTCCAATAATTTCTGTTACTGCCATTAATATTGTGGTCACTTGCTTCACTCTAATTAAATGTTATTGATGAAGGGGCGCAGTTCCCTCCTCCCCATAATCAATATTTCCTGAGAAGTTTCAAACCAAAGTGATAGGCCTAGGAAAAATTTATTACAAGTTCAAATGAAACTCTATGTCCATTGCCTACAAAATAATGAAATTATATCATTTTTACTACATTTTTATTTGCTTTCTGTAACAAAAAGTGGGAAAACCATTTATGATATCATTCAAACATGTCTCGCTGTCTTTCTTGTCAACTTGTCAGTTTCTTGTACCTCAAAGCCCATCATATGAAACTTTTTATCAGGAAGTACAGATCTTAGTGAGAAATTAAATTGTTACGCAGCCTTTAAACTACAATATTATTAGAACGAAACAGTAAACGTGTATAATCTTTAAGTACACATTTTCCATAATTCTGGATGTAAAGAAAATGAAATCACGTCAATTGTGAAAAGTCGTATGACTGTTTTCGCAATTATATTTTAAACTTCTATAAATTATAACAGGAAAAATGTCCATACTTACTAGGAAAAGAGTGAAAGTAAGAGACATCCCAACGTCCTCCACCTGAATCCCAATTCCATTTGATGGACCTGTTGGAAGAGTCGACCGCTGATACTTGGGAATTGTCCCTAGGATCTCTGTTCAAGCAATACCACCAAGGAATCTGGCAAAAATAAAATATAAAGGACATCATTTTACGTATTTTATCTTTTAAACATTGGTTTTGTAAATTAAAGGATGAAAAATGCTTAATATTGTTTAAGTAAATAGCTCATACTAAATAATCCGTATAAGAAATTTCAAAGTTGAACTGCTGATGGCAGATTTCTCTCAAAAACAGCCATTAATTGTGACTTTATAATTGTATTTTAAACATAAATTTTTCTAATAAACTCCAATAATCGATTAAATAAATTGAGACAGTAATGTAGAAAAAAAAAAAGCGTCCTAAGTGAAAATTTCATCGCCGTCATTTGTCAGCTTCTTGAGGGGCTAAATCAATCTATAGATAATAATATTACTGGATTAATCTACAGAAAAAAATATTAAACACAATGAAATTAACAATACGAAAAGTAAATGAAGTTAACTAAGAGTTTTTGTTTATAAATATTGAAATCCCACGAAAAAGTAAACTTTACATTAGATAACTTAATCATGGCTGAAAAATTAGTATACACAGTATGAAGAATTATTAGTCAGAAAATAAATCATCAGGTAAAGATTTCACGCAATATTAAATCTAAAAGCTAGTTCATAACTTTTAAAATAAAACTGTAAAATATATTAAAACTTCTACCGGACAAGACATCTGGGAAGTACATGAAGCCAACCAGTTTATAAGTAAAATATATTTGTAAAGGAACATATTCGAATGAATAGCATTGTAATTACTGATTCTGCATTCAACACAACATTCAGCCTTGTGTACAAGGTACCTACTGTTTTTCTATTGCAATAACTGCGAGATAATCGCGAAATTTCATCAAACTATTACAGATACATATCTATTATTGAATGCCGGAAATATGATTTCCCTTGTTTAAGAGTAGACTTTTTTTAAATTTTAATTTAAGGCGCGTAAACATCCAAGGTCATTGGTGTCCCTAGCCTTTTCCAAAGCACTGCAACCTCTGGGCAGTGTTCCTTCGTCACAGATAACATTTTCCAACCCTACAATGTTCCTTGTTTAAATACAACCCTATTCAATACCGCACAGTGTTATCTTTATATTATATCGAAATTGTCCAACACTGGACAATGAGCCACAAGAAGCTCCTAGAAAGGAAAATCTTAGCCATAACGTAAAATAGGCCAACTATTTTGATTTCAAATATTGATTTTGAAGGTGTACTTGAGGTATTAGCTACGGTTATTCTTCTCTCAATACTAGTATTTTTTTTCATTAAGGCAAAAGAAAGTGCAACATTAATGTACAAATTCTAATTTCAAGAAAATTTAATCGTGTAAATTGCGGCAAGGCAAAAAAGTCGAGAGTGTTTACAACAGATTTGTCATGAAATATTTTGAACACTGCTCATTGATTTATCATGTCAACATTTCTGAAAGTTCTTTAACGTAATCTTGGTCTTAAGGATTAGAGGCCCGTTTGTTTGCCGATACAAAAATGTATTAATAAAAAAGAAATTACTAAAAAAAATATTGAATTATACTAATAACAATGCGAATCCGAAAGGTCGAATTGCGAGCCTTATTTCTGAGCGATAATGGTTATCATTATTATTGTTTTTTAAAGTGAGAGAGGTAATTTAGTAATCTATCAGACTTGATTTCTTCACTAATAGTTTAAGAGATTGCAGTACGAGTACCTAATTATGTAACTAGGAATTTTATATTGAATTTATATATTTTTACATCATTTATCGTAAATATGTTATTCTCTTAGAGTCAAAACAGTTCATCATGATTGCTTCAGCGCAATAATTACTCTTCAAAAAATTCTTTATTATAATGGTTAAGTTTGATTATTAATTGAAAATAAAATATTACGGAATAATTATACTTCCTGTCACAAAAAATGGAAAATAAGAGCTAAGAGCCGATCTGAGGATAAGGCTTGTAAAGAAATGAGTGATTGCAGCGCTTTCTAGGAGTAACATCTTTCTTTATTTTTACATACTACTATTTTAAGCTTTTAAATTCATAAAAAAGCCAAGATATTTATAATAGTCAATAAAATCCTTCATATGATACTATTTTTCTCAAAATCATCCAGAAATTGGTATGAAATAATAACATATATATACAAAAAATTTGTGTGGTTACAGTTTCCTCTCGTCAACTCGTTTAGTAGGTTGAGTGAATATGTGCCCCAAGGATTACTGATAAAGCATACTTACCTGGCATCGGGGTTACCGTGATCAGCAAGGCGGTTCCCTCAGGACGAGGCCCTACCATTGCACTTAGGTTGGGTTGACCCCTGCGAATGCCCCAAATGTGGGCATCTCGGGTGCATAATTTTTGGTAGTCGGGACTGCGTTCGCGCTGTCCCGGACACTTAATTAAAACTAATGATAAAAGTAGTCTATTGAGGATTTAGGTGATTGGGTATAATGTCATTATTAAAACTGTCCGGTAGGACAGTTGTATAAGGGTTGACCATCAAAAACTGCACGAAAAAGCGTAACGTTGAAAAACACCCAACTTTGACAATTTTTTTCTCTTTTTCTATAAAAGATAAAATTCCCAAATTTTCTTTAAATCTTACTCCAAACCCTCCTTCATAACTGTAATTTTTTTGCAACCACCCAGATCTAATAGGTTTCGAGAAAAAAGTTGCCGAAAATGAGCAAAAACCGCTTTTTCAAAAAATGTTCTTGTTCTTGTTCTTCTTCTTCTTCTTGTTGTTCTTGTTCTTGTTGTTACCTTTTTTGTAAACAACGTAGCGCCTAAACGCGTGAACCGATTTTCATGAATGAGGTGTCATTCGATTGGGAATTTTATGTAGATGTGCCTTTTGGGGGTCTCGGCCCTGTGCATCGAATGGGAGAGGAGTTAGCCCCCTTTATGTAAGGCCCCCTCCAAAATTATTATTACTAATTACTCTGTAAATCTTGGCCCGATTTTGATAAAATTTGGTAGGATGATAGGGTTAGGGCTCCCCTACCTAACAATAAAGCGACGATCTGCTCTTACACTTGTTAAGGGGAAGTATAGCAATCGTTTCAAATTATCGACACGTGAACCGATTTTCATGAATGAAGTGTCATTCGAATCGAAATTTTGTACAGATTTGTACTTTAAAAGTCTCGACGCTATGCCTCATAAGGAGGGGAGTTCGCCCCACCCAAATAAGGCCCTTTCTAAAACTATTATTACCAATATTTCTACAAAGCTTAGTCCGATTTTGATAAAATTTAGCACGAAGAAGTGATTAAAGCTCCTCTACGTGGCTGTGAAGTGCCATCATGCTCTTACACCTACTAAGAGGAAGTACTGCAATCGTTAAAATTATCAATGAGTGAACCGATTTACATCAATGAATTGTCGTTCGCTTCAAAATCTTTGCCTTTTAGGGAGAAGTACTGTAATCGCAGTTTATTTTTCTTGCTCCTCTTAAAAGGAAGTACTGAAATCGCAGTTTAATTTTGCTATTTACGTACAAATACCTTCCTATTTTATTCAAAACGCTTTCTCCAAAAAATGGTTATTGAGGATGGTTTGGGGACCGCAACTATAACCATTCTTTAAAAAGATCTCTCTAGTGGTAATTACGGTTCCGATTTAACACCTTATCAGGTTATAATGATAGAATAGCTTATTCCAAATTTTAAAAAAATCTGTAAAGCAGGCGTAACTTTGCTAATAGACAAAAAGGAAAATCTATCCAAAAGGTACAAAAATCTCCTTAACAAAAACTTACAGTTTAAAAAGTTAAGTATAAGGGTTGATTAAACGCCAAAAGGTACACAAATCAGCAAGTACCCAACATTTCATTAATACTTCATTGATATTATTTAAGTAATTTTACCGCATTAATTTTCATTAATATTTTTTAAGAATTTATTAGATGTCACATACCCTTATGCTGGCCAGTTCATTCATAATAGTTATAATTGTGATAAAATGTATATTATATCTTCGTATAAACTTTAACAAAAACTTACAGTTTAAAATGTTAAGTATAAGGGTTGATTAAACGCCAAAAGGTACACAAATCAGCAAGCACCCAAAATTTCATTAATTCTTCATTAATATTTAAGTAATTTTACTGCATTAATATTCATTAATATTTTTTAGAATTTATTAGATGTCACAGACCCTTATGCTGGCCACTTCATTTATAATATTTTTTTGTTATAATTATGATAAATCACACATATGTACATGCATGTTAAAGTAGAAAAAGACAAAGTTAGAGTAGGCTACTGTCTTGAATTCGTCTTACCGAAATATTCGAGAGCACAAATAACACACAGTTATAACAAGTAGATTATTCAACAACAATTATTGATTTCTCTATTTTAATTTAATTTTACTTATAGTAAAATACTGGAATAATTAGCTGTCCTAAAAATAACATATCTTATTTACTTTATTTTACATATTACATTTTTTTTTATAAAAAAAAGTTTTGAATTTTTTAGCCTCATAATTTTTTTTTATTTTTTATAACGTTTTCCTTTTTAACCTGTAATTAACAGTTTGATTATTATAAATAACTAGATATTACAGTCAATCTACAGTGCTACTTGAACAAATATTTTGTAGACGAAAATGGCCAGCATAAGGGTCTGTGACATCTAATAAATTCTAAAAAATATTAATGAATATTAATGCAGTAAAATTACTTAAATATTAATGAAGAATTAATGAAATTTTGGGTGCTTGCTGATTTGTGTACCTTTTGGCGTTTAATCAACCCTTATACTTAACATTTTAAACTGTAAGTTTTTGTTAAAGAGATTTTTGTACCTTTTGGATAGATTTTCCTTTTTGTCTATTTTACAAAGTTACATATCTGCTTTACAGATTTTTTTAAATTTGGAATAAGCAATTCTATCATTATAACCTGATAAGATGGTAAGTCGGAACCGTAACTACCACTAGAGAGATCTTTTTAAAGAATGATTATCGTTAAGGTCCCCCAAACCATCCTCAGTAACAACTTTTCTTGAAAAAGCGTTTTGAATAACATAGGAAGGTATTTGTGCGTGAATAGCAAAATTAAACTGCGATTTCATTACTTCCTTTTAAGAGGAGTAAGAAAAATAAACTGCGATTGCAGAACTTCTAGGCAAAGAGGCAAAGATTTTTTAATCGAACGACAATTCATTGATTTAAATCTGTTCACTCATTGATAATTTAAACGATTGCAGTACTTCCTCTTAGTAGGTGCAAGAGCATCAGCAATGTAGAGGAGCTTTAACCACTTATTCGAGCTGAATTTTATCAAAATCAAACTAAGCGTTATAGAAATATTGGTAATAATAGTTTTAGAAAGGGCCTTATTTGGGTGGGGCAAACTCCCCTCCTTATGAGGCACGGCGTCGAGACTTTTAAAGTGCAAATCTGTACAAAATTTCGATTCGAATGACATTTCATTCATGAAAATCGGTTCACGTGTCGATAATTTGAAACGATTCCTACACATCCCCTTAACAAGTGTAAGAGCTGATCGCCGCTTTAATGTTACGTAGGGGAGCCCTAACCCTATCATCCTACCAAATTTTATCAAAATCGGGCCAAGATTTACAGAGTAATTAGTAATAATAATTTTGGAGGGGGCCTTACATAAAGGGGGCTAACTCCTCTCCCATACGATGTACAGGGTCGAGACCCCCAAAAGGCACATCTACATAAAATTCCGAATCGAATGACACCTCATTCATGAAAATCGGTTCACGCGTTTAGGCGCTACGTTGTTTACAAAAAAGGTAACAACAAGAACAAGAACAAGAACAAGAACAAGAAGAAGAACAAGAACAAGAACATTTTTTGAAAAAGCGGTTTTTGCTCATTTTCGGCAACTTTTTTCTCGAAACCTATTAGATCTGGGTGGTTGCAAAAAAATTACAGTTATGAAGGAGGGTTTGGAGTAAGATTTAAAGAAAATTTGGGAATTTTATCTTTTATAGAAAAAGAGAAAAAAATTGTCAAAGTTGGGTGTTTTTCAACGTTACGCTTTTTCGTGCAGTTTTTGATGGTCAACCCTTATACAACTGTCCTACCGGACAGTTTTAATAGGTACTTTATTTTAACTCTATTCCAAATTATTCTTCTGATTTCTCTTTAATGTGCCCTTTATTCTGAAGTTGTCACATATACATGCATGTTAAATTAGAAAAAGACAAATTTAGAGTCGGCTACTGTTTAAATTTGAATCACGGAGGATTTAAAACAATATTTCAGTCTTGAATTCGTCTTACCGAAATATTCGTGAGCACAATTACACACAGTTAATAACAAGTAGATTATTCAAAATTATTTATTCATTTCTCAATTGTAATTTAATTTAGTTCCCCTAATTTTACTTATAGTAAAATACTGGAATAATTAGCTGTCCTAAAAATATGCATATCTTATTTACTTTATATTACATATACACAACATTGTGGGAAGAACACCTAGATGGAGAATGTAATTGAAGACAACTATATTATTTACGATAAAGCCAGATTGACTACTACATAAAATAACAATTACTTTAATCGAAGAATGAACTTAAACCGACGATTTTTATTTAAAAATAAAAATAAATAAACAAAATCATTGATGTATGTTGGTGTAAGCATTTTTTAAAAAAATTTTTGAATTTTTAAGCCTCATATTTTTTTATTTTTATAACGTTTTCTTTTTCACCTGTAATTAATAGTTTGATTATTATAGATAAATAGATATTACAGTCAATCTAAGTTAAATGGTGTGCTACTTGAACAAATATTTTGTAGATGAAAATGGCCAGCATAAGGGTATGTGACATCTAATAAATTCTTAAAAAATATTAATGAAAATTAATGCGGTAAAATTACTTAAATAATATCAATGAAGTATTAATGAAATGTTGGGTACTTGCTGATTTGTGTACCTTTTGGCGTTTAATCAACCCTTATACTTAACTTTTTAAACTGTAAGTTTTTGTTAAGGAGTACTGAACATATATTTGCTTGAATGTTATTTAAAGTTAAAAGTTGCTGCAATATAGTTATGAACTCCTTACAAGGAGGACTGAAGCATCTATGCCACAGTAAATATCTAGTACGAAATTAATTTGAAATTGAAATTAACACTTGAAATGCTACAATTGCCATTGTAACTTTTTATTCGCGGTTCTTTAAAGAAAAGTTCCGGTCTATATCAGCAAATAAACAAATTTTCCGCTTCGACGAAAATTCGGATAAGCGAGAGGCAGGTATTCCAGAATATCTTTACTTAATTCTAGACTTTCTCATCTATTTATAAGGTAATTGAATATTGAAATGTCAAAATTCCTATTTCGATCTAAAAAACGGGATAAAAGTTTTGATGTTCCCCGAGTCCAAATAAATTTTTTTTCAGAAAAAGGTTGACAGTATTTTAGCTAATAACTCTTCAATTATCGCCCTTGTGACATAAGTTAATTTACACAGATATATCATAATATTATACACGAAGACAATGGCACAAGGACCGCTCGGACCCACCTGTTATATCACTGTTTAGTTCTGTATTACTTTTTTATCTAAAACAAAAATAAAATACCAGTTTTTGTAGAGGCTTCCTGCCATAAGTTTGATACCATTCTTTACATTATCTTGCATTATGTTGATACACATTAATATGGAGTAAACAAAAATTGATGTACGTTGACTTTAATGTGTACAGCATTGATATGGCACCTTATTTATAACAATATACTGACGTTAAATTTATAGCAAACTGATTTTTACTTTCTTGGATAAATTGTGATGATAAAACGAAACTGATGAACTAACGGTCGATCAGGGGTGTTTCGAAATCCTAGGATACAATAAAACGAACATCTTCAGTAATAAATAACTTTTAATCTGTTCAATCCATCTTCTTATTAAACAGAAGCAATTAATAATACTTCCTTTAATAAAACAATTATCAGGAAAATAAAAAAATAAATAAATTTAGTTTTGAACAATTACAATTAAATGAGAATTTGGATAAATAAAACTGTATTCAAACATTACAAAAAAAAAAAAACTCTTTAAAAGAATAATAATAATTAGGAATGCTCAATTCAGGCAGTTAAAGCGGTTTTAATTTCCGAAAGAAGCATAGAACCGATGACTAATTTTTCACAATTTAGTGTTACATCTGCTTCTAAGGTATTAGTCGGTGATACTTTAACGGTTAGCAGTACCAAAGATTTAGAGGACATTGTTTGGCCAGAAAATCTGTAAAAACAAAATGAAAACGCAATCAATTGTAAATAATTATTATTAATATAAATTCTAAATACTGCTACCGTCACCTATCAATAGATTCTAATCTTACTCTAAATAAATTGTTATTAATAGGGATAAATAGAACGTATTTACTCTCGTTAAAGAATTCTAAACGAATTACTGTACTACTAACCCTGCAGAAAAGAGAAAACTTTGCCGAAACATTGGTTAAAAATAAAACACGACAAATCCCCATTAAAGAGAACAGTAATTACGGCGATCGACGCACTTATACTTAATAAGTTTTACTTTTCGAGTAAAAAGTACGCTTAAGTCCTAGAAGTCTTGTGAGGAGCTCCTGAGGGAAGTAGGAAGGTACGAGTTTCTTTCTTCTCAAACAAAATTTCACCCGCACAAGTCCTTTACATTCAAGATACAAGTTCTCAGCTTATAAGTCGCATTTTTTTATGCAAGTTCCCGCGGACTTGTGAGAAAAATAACGAAGTAGATTTAAGTGTAAAACTTAAAAATTAATCGCTTGCCTGGGTTTTTCAACTACCACTCCTACGGCATACATAATTTACAAGGAATTTTGCACTGTCATAAAATGGTTCGGGTGCTGGAGAACAAAACGCAGAATGATTCATCCTGGACTTAGAGATTGTAACAGAACGCTTAAAAATCAAATTTAACTTAATTAAACTTAAATTCTATTCTTTTCTCAAACATAATAATTAGAATTTTGAGTTTCAATTAAAATTTCTTTTTCCAACAAGTAGTACAAGTGAAATGGCCTAAAACAGAAAAGATTCCAACTACTCTTGATATTTTAACATAAAATGCTGCCAAGAAATTTATTAAGGCGCAATTATAGCAACCTAAACGCACAGCAATCCAATTTTCTCCGTACGAAGAGCAAAAGTATGAAATATAGCAACTAGCGTCTGACCTGTAAACATCTGGTTCCACGTTGGGCAGTAAATAGAGATTAGCTTGCTGAATAACTGCTTGATTTATATTTTTTAAATCATCTTTAATATTTACTTTGGCTCGATGTTCGTTCATGCCTTTTAACTTTGCTAGAAAATAAAAAAGTTATTATTAAATCAAATTGAGCACAAAAAGAAAAAAGGAAGCTAAATCAACTGGTCCAGCCGGAAGTATTAAGGCTTACAAAGGTGATTTTTGAAAGTGTTATCACAAAAAGTACGAACGCTGTACTCTTTTTGTCAACATTGAAGTTATGTGGGTGGTAGGGTGAAAAACAGCAGTGTGGTACAGTTCTTCAAGAAGTTAAGAATATTAATTAATATTTGAGAAAATATTCGGCACAATTCTGTTGGAAGGTGTTCCTGACCATAAGTTTTTCCATTGTCGAATTTCAGCATCATCTAAATATACGATTTACTAAAAGATTTAAAGCCTACAATAAGGCTAGAGGTGGGCAATTTGAATTTGCCTGTTTAATTTGCTCTTGAAGTAAAAAATTCTGTTTTACCATTTCCTCCAGAACTATGACAGTACCAACGACAAGACCAGATATATATACTTTCTAACACTCAAAAATTTGCATACCTTGCTCCTCAATGAACAAGGAGTGTGAAATTCTAACAGCTCGTACCAGTTCTCCAACCGGTGCTCTTATAGAGATTTTTGCAGTTCCTGTATTCCAACAGATATCGAACACTACCGGCTGTGTAGAATCGTTCCACTCCACGCCGATGTTACCGATGGAGTACTGCTGAGGCAGCAGGCGGCTCAGAGGAGCAAAATCATGCAACATAATACCTGAAGGTAGAATCTAAAAACAGAAAAAAATATGATGAACAAGAGGAATCCAATAATAATTTGCCTTGAATTTTACTGTTCAAATGGAATAGCAACCAGTACATAATGCGTCGTAAGTTTCGTTTTTAATCTAAAAAGAAGCATTACTTAACGGAATGAGTTTTGCATTTCTTTTTTTTTAATTTTCTTAAATAAAACGGCCCCAACGAGTTTCTATTAAAACTTGTCAAGTTTAAATTCAAGTGAAATTCAATTTTGGTGAAAATTATAAAATTAGTAATTAGAATTGAAAGATTACACCAATTTTTGCTATATTGCCAAAGTTTAGATAAAAAGTATCCTACGGGAATCACGTTTAGAAAGTCCCTGCGTCCGCAAAAATAGTTAATATGTGAACGTGAATACCCTAGCTCAAAACCGTATAAACGGAGACTGCTAAGACTTTCATTTGCGAACTTTCTTGGTATTTTTCATTGATTTGGCAACGGGAATATCACTTCACATATATTTTTTTATTTCTTGAGAAATAACTCGAAAACTATTCGAACTATTAGCTTGGTTTATTTTGTAGATCGATAACTTTATTTCCCCTTTAGGGAAAATTCGAACAACAGCTGTTCTCGGAGAGAGAGATAAGTCTTTAAAATTCCATTTAAGTCAAATTATATTCCTATCACTTATATAATGATAACCAGGTTTAAATGAATCCCTGAAATACCAAGTTCAAATAAACTGCCTTTACACTACTTTGAGATGTTCAATACGTTGCTCTAAACTAATGACTTCAAACGAAAAAAAAGTGTTACTTTTCTGTAATCCATACTTACTTTGGAAGAAACCCTGATATCTTCAAATATATCTGTAGGTGAATTATTTATAAATTTCAATTCTACCGACGTCATTTTAGCTGAATACAGATGTGGTTGTCTAGTAAATCTGGCTTCAACGCTCAGTCCTTGACCAGTGATTTTATTTAAGACTTCTTGTGCTTTCACGGGTATATAACTTGGACCAACTACCTAAACAAAGAATAAGGAAGAGGTGCTCAAAAAAGGTCTGAAGAATTATTCGCCTCCAAAGACCCAAAGTGGAACTAAATTAATGGTACGACATTGATTGAAGTAGATTAATAACAACAGATAATAATATAAAGAATAAACGGTGCAGTCCTTTTTTTTTATATACCCATTAAAGCAAAACCACAGCAAGTACTTATAATTTTGTTATATCCCAGAAATTAATTAATAAGAAGCATTTGCCATAATTATACTTGCCTGTATGTTATTCAATTCTACATTCGCTGTGGTTGGTGTGGCAGTAAGAGGCGTCAAAAATCCACCATATGATGGAGTCATCACAGGAAGATTGGGAACAACTGGTAGTGAACAAAAATTGTTAATTTTTTATAAATAAATCACAACAATAAAATACAATCTGGGCATAAAAAAAGGATTACCTTGAGTTATAGGATTAAAATAACTTTCACAAATTAGCATTTTTTCATTTATAACTCCGATCAGTTGATGAACAAATTTAAATTTTTGTTTTACTAAAATTTGGGGATTATAGAGAAATGAGATAATAACTGTTAAAGAGTACAAAATCTCCTCATAAGGATACAATTTTTTTTCTAAACTTATTGACTCTGTTTGAACTATTTCAATTTTGTTTATTGTTTAAGTATGGTGTATAATTCAATTTTTAATAATTAGCTTAGATGCCATCAAAGGTCACGACAACACGGATATGGACGAAATCTTCAACAGGAAATGCCATTTTACTCGAAAAGATTTTTGAACCATTCTCGACTTTCTTCAAACTTGGTATATTCATAGAATAAGTTTAGATCTATATTATTTTTTCGATTCATTTATTCTAGGGAAGGGTGCATTCTAAAATGAAATTTCAGTGTCATCTACGGTATTATGACTTATACACTTTTATTTTATTTTGCAAATAATTTTACTTACCATCATCCAAATCCAAAAGCAGATCCAGATTTGAAGTAACTTTTTTATTACTGGATATATTGTTCATATTACTAACTGGTTTTTCTTCAGAAGAATCACTGTCCTCGCTGTCATCACTAGAACTAACCTCAGAGCTGTCACTGTCGCTTTCACTTTCGCCTCCGTCCATGATTTGTTTGGATTTTTCTTTCTATAGGAATAAGCATTTTATTGAATGAAAACATTAATTTTGAAAATGGTAATTTTAATTAACAACTAAAAATAATAAGTTAGTTTATCGCCAAAGAAATTCATTCAAAGTTGTTGAAGTTCAATAAGAAGTTCCACTTCCTAATGAAGAAATGAGCGGCCATTGGAAAGTCAGTCCAAAAGTGTAACCATAGATCAAGGAGCATTTTGCAACTGCTAATTAAACAAAAATACGAAAACTAATTTATCGGCAAAGCCTTGAACAGTTTTAAAAAGAATTTCTCAGATTTTGTGGAATTTCTTACTGCAGATGAGATACGTGTCAAATAGCACGCCATAAACGACTGGAATGAAAGGAATTAGTGGAAGACCGTGGCTCTGTAGCTTAAAAAGCGAAATCTATTTTAACTGCTGGAAAGTATTATTCACACTATTTTTCTTAACACTCTGGTAGAATCTCTTTTATTACACATCACTACTGCTGCTCCTTCGCCATGAATTTAGAAAAGAAGAAAAACTCACTTGGGCAGTTGGTGTGGATTCAGTTTCAGTATCTGATTCGGAATCACCTTCACTACTATCCTCACTGGAACTGTCTTTGTCGTCTTCTTCGTCATCTTCTACATTGTCACCATCTGATTCAGTCTCTAATTTTAAACAGAATCAAGCGTGCTTACAAACCAGGCACAGTTCAACCAAAGGTAGCCATTACAAAAAGCATGATATATACCATCTTCAGGAGATGAATCGGAATCTGAATAAAATGACTTGTTCTTTGGTTGTTTCTTCGGAGGGGTGGTCATCAGTGGTGAAGGTGGCAGTGGTTCAGACACATTTCTGGCTGCAGGGTCTGGGGCAACCTCAGGAAAATCAGGTATATCATGATATCCGGCCGCTCGCATGTTAATATAATGAGTCAATGAGCCCATTTGATAGTTTTCTCGGTCTACAATCAAAAATACATCATTAGATATCTACAACCGATTAATTTATTCAACCAAAAAGTTGATAATAACAAAAAATATTACCTTTAAATTTAGATTGTAACAACGGTGCTGGCTTGGTAGCTAGGAATATTTTTTTGGAATAAGTAGACAGATTGTTTTCATTGTTTGTAGGAAATATGAACTGTCTGAGAAAACGTGAACGATCCCTTATGTCATAATTCTGATCGTATCTCGCCAAACTGAACACATATTGGCAAAGTAGTTGTGTCTGATTTGGATTTGTTAAATATAATTTTACAGATAAATTCAAGATTTGCAATTTCACTATATCTTCCTGAAACGTGAAATTTTTATCAAAAGGTTTTTTAAGGGTTTATTAATGAAATGCATCCCCCTCCTTGAATTAAGAACATTTTTGAGGCATTGTTTTTGGTGAATCGTGATCTAACTTTCTGAATTGTTACCTTCAATCTTCCGGTCTGAAATGAGATTTTGCCCCAAACACAGTTTTAGAGCAAATGAGATTGGATTTTAATAACTATGGTGATTGCTTTTGCGAGGATTTTGAATTAGTTCACGCCTGTTGAAAATATACCACCGAAGATTTAACTAATCAAATATTTTAAAACTCTTCAAAATTAAATTCGAAAGATTTACTGCAAAACATTTGTTACTAAACCCTTGACGTTGACAGGAAATCTATCGAAATATGAACTCTTCCTGTTAGCAAGTAACAATGCCCTTTTAATTAACTTCATCCATCGATTTCCCAAAAACATCCTATTAATATTATTCATTGAAAAATTTATTAGTATTACCTCATTTATAAAAGATTTAGCCATTTTTCTTAAAACATCTGGCGCTATTGTAGGAACTAGTTCAGAATATTCGCCTAAAAGCCATAAAATAGAAGCTCGAGCCGCCGGCACGGTGATCGTATCCACTAATTTCGCCATTGATCTAATTATGTCGCGATGGCGGGACGGTTGAGACTGCAGCAACTTTTTAATTACAATAACACTTTCTGCGACCACGGCTTCTGTAAAAGAAAGAATTACAGTTTAATGCAATTAGAAAGCACCAGAATAAATCCAACTTTCTCTTATAGCTTAAAAAAAACATGCGTATGCATAAAATTAGTATTAGATACGGATGCTGCAAGAAGGGGATGAAAAAAAAAAATTCATTATGACTTGAAAGAAATACTGTGATTTCCAGTCATAAACAAGCCCCAACGTTTGGTCGCAGAATGTAGCCATTATTTGTAAATTGCAAAATGAATAAGCATAAGGTGCTGTGAGCTAATTTTTTTTACTACTAGAAAACTTTGAACTTGAAATTTTCAGTAAGAGAAAGTTAAGAGCAATTTCAAATTAAATTTAAAAAAAAATGTTAATTACATTTCAAAGAGAAAACATACCATCTCTATTCGACAGCATCGACACTAAACCACTCAAACAACTGTCAGTAACTTCTTTTATATTTGAAGCACATCTAAAATAAAAGTTAAGTTATGAATATAGAAATCAAGAAACCTCCAGATATATAAATAAAAAAAAGCTAAATTAAAAAATAATTTTCACGAATTCTTTTTCATTTTACCTTCCAATAGCCTGAATAGCAGCGGCAACGAATTCCTTGTCTGAACTAGATATATATGTCTGGAATTCTCTTAGGATAACGGAAATACTAGTTTCTGTTGCTAGATTCGTCAGAATTTCTAATTTAAGAAGTTTAATATGAGTTGGATCACTTGTTCGAACGAAAAAGCTTTTCAGATATGGCTCAAACATGCCCTAAAATTACAATAATATGTCAAAATTTGTGATTCTACTCTTAGAAATATGGCCTGAAGTAAATATATAGTCTTTTTTGAAAAAATTTAAGGCGCATCTAAAAAAGAGGTACATTGATCCCTGAAGTATTTATTAGTGCATTGCCTGGCCTCTATAAGTGTTCTTTCGTTAATCCAAATTGATTCTCTTTGATTTTATCATATAAGTTAACCATGGCACTTATTTAACCACCCATTTAGAATATTAAAGACGGTACTGATTTACGACTGAAGAGACAGATGAGCTAAAAGCTATTTCTTTCAGATGTTAACAGGTGAAAGAAGACTGAAACATGATTCAGCATTACTCTAAAAGGAGCTAGTTTCCCAATTGTAATGTTATAGGCAAGTCTGAGGATATCAATATCCTGATGAAGTAGAATTATTTATTATTCAATGATTTAAGGCGCGTTAACATCTGTGGTTATTGGCGAATTCAGTTCACTGCCGGCCTTAGGACAGTAATCTCTCGTTACAGACAACACTGTCCATCACCGGACAGTGAGCTGTGATAAGCTCCTAGGAATAGAAAATCTAAGAGCCAGCAGCTAGATTCGAACCCGGGGTCTCTTCGTGGGAATCCAGTACGCTAACCGTATAGCTAATCCTTTCCCTTTGATGAAGAAGAAAATATAAATATTTATTTCTTTGAATATGCTAAGTAAGAGCAAATTAGTGTTACACTCCCATCGTTGGGAATTGAGCTCTCGAGTGACTGTAAGAAAGAGGAGCTAGTGTATAGCGAATGCTAAGCAGATAGTCAGTCAGTGCGCTAATTATAAAAAATAAATATTTTTTTAACACTTACTTTTCTTTCTATTGAGATAGATGCAATGCAATTAAGAACTACTGACTGGACTTCCCTATAAGATCTTAACAGTCTAATCAATGATTTAGCTATAAGTGAGACTTCACTCTTAGGAGCCAAATGATGGTAGAGTTGTGCCACCGCCATTACAACCTATTAACATAATTAATTCTTATAAATATATCATTATACGTTATTATTCTTTACAAATAAAAATATGAATGAATTAAAATTACCGATGCATTTCTGCTCTGAAGTAATGGTTTAGAATTTTTTAATAAAAGTCTGTGATCTGGGTCTATAGTGAATGGGATTTTCTTATTTTTTAGATCGCCATCATTGTCGTCATCGTCATAAAATGGACGGTCGGTCTCTTCCTCTCTGCCGTGTATCTGCAACCAACAAAATTTATTATGCCACTTAATTAGTATATGTAATATGTATTATTGAGGCTTACTAAGATAGATTGGTTGATAGAGAGCGGGCTTTGAAGGAAATGGACTTGGTCCTTTTCGGAGTAAAAAATCAATTATGATGAAGTAAAAACACATTACTATACAATCTGACATAATAAATACTTACATCCTTATTTGGATCTACAAACTGTGTCCTGGCGTATCTGGTAAGCATGTTTATAATTATTACTTGACCCCATTCATCAACATCAACGAGCAGATTGCACAATTTGCGGTAGTTTTTGTGAATTAAAGAAATTTTCTCCGGGCATACCTGAAAAGAAGTGTGAAATTACGAGGATATAAATACTTGTGCAGTTAGGAAGGAATAATTAATGTAGAATTAGAAAAGGGAAGGGGGCCTATACCCCACAGCACCGCAGTCACAAGAGACTTATTGTGCCTTCTCCTCGCTTCGGCGTTACATATACTAAAATTGGAAAGATAATTAATGTAATTCGAGGTCCTTACTAAACTGCTAGTTCCCTGGAGATATAAGTATGTAAAAACGGTAAAAAATAATGTAAAATATGTAAATAATCACCTCTTCAAATGCCATAACTGCAGAACCAACAACCAGTGTAGTTTTGTCCGATAATAATTTCTCAATAACGTGTACAAGTTCATCTTTTTGTTCTGGATCCAAACTGTTGAATTGCATTTTTAAATTACTGATTATCAGATTTGGAGAAACACATGTATATTTGAATATATGTACCTGTATAACTTAGGTATAGCGTGGGCAGCTGTTTTCCTGACATATGGCGACATATCGGAAGCAGAATCTTTAATTGCCAGCATGACTATTGGAACAATTACTGGCACTCTAATACTGGAAAGAACTCGTAAAGCACTGGCCCGTATAAGTTGATTTGGGTCCTTAAAAAGAGAGAAATAAAATTTCAAAAAAAATTAAATACTTATCAAACCTGTTTGTTTTCCTTCTTCTTCCGCCTTCACTAGTCACACCTTTGGACCTCCTTGTTGCCAAAAAAAGAATCCATCTTGTTTTTCACTCGCAAATTTCCTTTAAACTCCGAAAATTTAAGTCACATTCAATTCTTACGGAAACTTCTCATTTTGTAACCTTTCCCATTTTGAAAAGTATTAACGTGAGCAGCGGGCGTTTAAAAAAAAAAAAAAAAAATCTGATTGCCCACTCATTATAAAGGCTTGTTGGTCTTTCCCCTCACAAACATTCGAAAAAAATATAAAAAAACTATCTAGTAACAATTTTCAGGAAGGAAACAGAGATTTTTTACCATTTATAATTACTTTCTATTTTCTAATTCGTCAGACCTTAAATTATTCAAATTCACTTCCCCAACTTTACAGAAGCACTTAGGGAAGGGTGCCCGAAACGTAAAACAACAAAACATAAGCTAACACAAGAAATACAATTCTAACAAAAGTAAAATAATAAATCAAAACCTTTAAAGCTCTCTGAAATGTAGATATAGATAGCAAAGCTAAATCTTGCTGTTCTTCGGCATACCTCACCAAATAAACGTACACTAATTTCTTTACTTCAATATTTTTGGAAACAACATTTTTTACAACTGCTGGAAATAATTCTGATGCATCGCGTCCTTTCGCCACCATCTATAAAACAAAAAGAAAGGAAAAAGTAAACTAAATATGAACTTTCTAATCTTACCATACAGACAGGCAATAATACAGGGAGGATTTTACCCCAATTATCCTTTTCATTGCTTCCAACTTCAATCCATCCTTATTAGCATCCAGCATCTGTTTTAGATCATCATGTCTGCGAAAGAAGGCATATTTAGTGCTATATGGCAGAACGAAGTATGGAAATAATTTTAAAAAATATATATTTTGAACATGAATATCCTTATTGAAGTTGGAATAAGTATGCTATGAAATTGACTTGATCCTGCCTAGTTACCAATTGTTAAGAAGGTACACAAGCTTGTGAGAGAAGGAGGGCATAAGCTTCAGGGAGTTATTCCATTCTTTGTGAGGCTGGCTTGGAGAGCCAGAATAATTACCAGATTTTGTAAATCTCCTAATTTTTTAAATATAGAGGTATAAGTACTTGATATTTAAGGCGCGTCAACATCTGAGTTTATTGGCGCCCGTAGCTTTTTTCAGCGCACTGCTGTCCTCCGGGCAGTGTCCTCTTGTTACAGACAACACTGTCCATCACCAGACATTGAGCTGTATGAATCTTCTAGGCATAAAACAACTTAAGGGCCGATAACGTGATCACCGCACTGGAATCCAGTATTCGCTAACCACTCAGCTAATCCCTTCCCTATATATTAGTGTCAACTTAGTTTAAAACATAAAATTATATCAAGCGGTAATTAATTTACTTTTTATAATCAGAGTTAAAAAATCCTCCAGATGCCGGATCCACAGCATAATCAATGTCTCCTGATCCAGCTAAAGGTCGTTCGTTGCTGTAAGGTCCATTGTTAGCCATTATTATGTTTGCTGGTACTAAAATAAAATACGTATATTACAAACTTAACATTAGGAAAAGGCTTTGTAATGAACCAAGACCAAGAATTTCCAATTCATGCAATGGACAGATTAATGCGGAAATTAATTTAAGCCTGTATAAAACCAAATAGAAATTTAAATCTGGCTTTTAACTGTTACTTATTAGTACCAATATTTTAATGAAATTGATTGTTTAAGCGCATAAAACAAAAAATTATTTAATGTAGTTATTTAAGTTTATAGTTGAACGTTTTCCACTTTTTTCCGTTGACTTGGCTCGCGTTTGGTTCTCAATTGGCGACATTTGCGCCCGGCTAACGGAAAAGTACCATATATTTTAATAACCATCAAAGAACCTTTGCAATTTATAGATGAATTTTGCGAAATTGTTTCCGATTAAGTTTACTTACTCATACCTTCTAAGGAAAATGTTGGAAACATATCCAATTTTCTATTTCGGGTTTTCACCTGAAATATCCGTTTAAGGTCCCCCTGAGTCCGGTTTATAGAAAATTGTGTATTTCTGTGTAAATAAGATCAAAATATCTCAAAAACTACAAACCACAGGAAGCTGAAACTTTACATTTAGATTGATCCCTTCTAGGGAAACCGGACATTAGCCAACTGATAAAAATCCCTCCATCAAAAGTGCAAATTTTCAAAAAATATTTTCTACTTTTATTAAATTTTCTAAAAAATTATCTTTAAACTATGTACACACAGACTACCTGATTGTAGACAACTTTTATTTTATTTTCTCTGTAAAGCAAAAAAGAACCGACATATAAACCTCTTTCTTTTTTAGAAAGAAATTATGTGGCGATTTCAGTGTTTTTATTATTTTTTTTTAAGAGTTTCTATAAGAAACAAATATTTTTAAATAGAGATCTATAGTAAAACAATTTTCTAAATTAACCTAAGAAGGACAATATCAGTAATACGTAAACAAAAAAACTGAATTCTCGGCTATTTTGCTCATAAGTTCGATAAATATTGGATGTAGCATCATGCAGTGCCGAATACCTTTTACTAATACCAATCCCAATAAGTTTGTTGGGTCGGTTTTGGCCGAAAGAACAACGTCCTCTAAAAATAAAAGTAAATTGTTTACATCTGCAGTCACATTCTAATCGCCAGAAGTTACTAGTTAAGGGTTAAATCTGTAAAACATGTTCAGAAAACTTATAATCATCATCGTGTTGTGAGCACTTATTTGACTTCGACTACGGATATTAATGCAAAGTTACAATGATAAATAGTAATTTTAAGGGGCATCTAAAAATAAGTATTCTTCGATTTCTATTTCAAATAATATCACAATTGGGAATAACTACTTATTCTGATATTTTCAAATACTTTATTACATAATATTAATAATAAATAAAAAAAAAACCTGTAATCATAAGGAACAAAGTGAGATAGAAGCATTAATATACATAACATACAATAAGCACCACGGGTTAGTCTAACAATAATTAACTCTGTTCAAAACGTACATATGTAAGTTAATCCACAAATTAACCTTTTACAACTACTTCAAGAAGGTAATGGTCTCTGTAAGTCTCTATTTTGTCGTGCAATAACAATCGATTGTAATCGTTTGATAGGATTAATATAACGTATGTAAACGAAAGTTACGCTGTCTCTTCAAAGTGATCCTTAGGGTTTGTAACAACATAATCTACGGCAAAATTATGGTCTAACATTATAAATGCTTCTAATTGGTAATTGATTCTTACTTTTAGCTGAATAATTGCCAGCAATAATCTTCTTCTTTTTTTTAATTACATTTTTTTGTAGGAGCACAGTTTTAGTTTGACAGCACTCGTACAACACTGTATAAGTCTCCCTCCAGTCCACCAATCAGGCAACATTTACACACGCGCATTCTAGGATCACGGTAACTTGAACAATTTGTTTGACTTTCTGTTCCGTTCGTTTTTTTCAAGAGTGCATGATGGATGAATTGCTTAGCACTATGAACGTGAGATTTTTGAAACTAAATTATCATGGAGTTAATTTCTTCGGTGAGCAGTCGTTTCTATTTTTTATTTTATATTATTATGTTTCTGTATCAAGTAAGAATATGTGTAACTTCATTACTGAAATATTTAAAAGACCGGAGTAGTATAAGGTAGAAATTTGTTGAAAAACTTATGTATTGCAGAGTTATTCAGATAAAAGAGTTCTGATGAAGGCATCTGATCTGTGTTGCATGTGATGTTATTTAAAAAATATATTTAAACCAGTTAAATAAGTTGTGAAAAAACATAAACTTTGAGCCAGCAAAGTTTACTTCAAGTCCAACAAGTTATTGCTATTTATCCTATAATTATGCTGAAAATATCAACCACCGAAGGTAAATCAAACAAGAACACCTGACCAGTTTTTTTCATACTTAATTAGCATTTTTAAGAAACGGGAATGTTTAAGTTAACATAATATGCGATCCCAGCTGTTTTAAAAATTTTATTATTTGCTACTTTATACTCATTTTATGTCATGTTTTAACTAAATAATCAAAATTTAAACTATTGGTTTATTACTACTAATTTTGCTTCTTTTTTAAGCGACTTAATGTTATTATTAAATTGGAAATTTAAATATGCAAAAGAGCTGTTTTCGAAAGTTTATTTCTACAAAACACACAATAGAAAAAAAGATTGTATGTTAAATACTAAGTGGTAAAAAATGTAATCATGTATGTTAATAAGTAAATATGCCTAAGTTTCTTGATTTATTAGTTTTGTACTAATATTAATTCTAATGTATGGGAATTTAAATATTCTACTGGAAAATTACTCCTCGTTGCCATAAATTTAAGAAGTTACTCAAAAGTGTAACTCTTACCTAATCCTTAAACATAATAAAGATCTACTTTCAGAGAATATTAATAAAGCTCCCATCGTGCACTTGGTACATTTGCTTTAATAATATCGTTTCGGTTCATGACAAATTTTTGTAAGATTGAGTGCATTCTTTTCAGTTCTTGTTTATTAATTGCAAGGAATATTAATTAACTGGAGTTTGTTTGAGACCATCTAACTGTTGAACTTTTCCACAAAATTATTTCTCAAAAGTTGCATGGCATTCCATCGTCTCGTATCTTTTAAAAAAGATGTGAACCGACTTGAAAATAGAATTAATTGACTAAGCTATTTAGTTTCTCTCATTTCTGAGCATAGCAAAAACAAAAATGCATCAAATAGTTTTCTTTTCTTAGTGATATGGGATCCAAAATCTCATGTTTTTTAATACATAACTCGATTAAAGAGGGTAACGCTGCATGCTAGTTGCAGATTCTTTTTTCGCTTACATGTAGGTAGTATTATGCACATTTCTCATTTATATATACATATATACAGGGTGATCCATTTAAAACGCACCAATCGCTAATAACTTTTTAGGAAAGCGGAATTTCGAAAAAACCCACGAAGTAAACTATATGTTTTTTTTGGCCTACTTATTAAATTTTCCAACCCCAATGCTTTATCTTTATTTTTGGCGGAGTTACGGCCGAAAACCCAATTAAGGTTTCATAAGGACCACTGGTTTTGACAATGATTGTGAAAACTACTGACCTCGTTTCGATACTCCTAATATTTGTTGAGATATTTAAGATCAAAGTTACAATTTTATCTATTCGTGAACGGTTTTCGATATTAATTTTCCACCAGAAATATACGTTTTGGGAGGTCCTCTGACTGCAAAAAATGTTATTTGCGTCGCAAAGCGCAAAAATAATAATAATTGAAGATTTTAAAATATGAAGTGTAATGTAATGGTTGTGGGTGAATCAGGATAAATTAGTGTTATCAAATAAAAGCAACTATCACATAATTTTGAAGAAATCCGTATGCAAGACTTCTTGAACTGTGATTACGGTAAGAATATCTTGCCAGGTTGTTGGTGTAATGATCAAGAGCATGGCTGTGTAGGTGAGAGATCACCAGTTCGAATCCCGCGTATGCAGTTGTTCATAATACTTAATACATCATAATACTTTTTTAAATAAAATGTAGTCATACGAGGGATTCGAACTGGGGATCTCCCACTTACATAACCACGCTCTTGACCACTAGGCCAACACCCGCCCCTCCCTGGCAAGATATTCTTACCGCAATCATAGGTCATAAAGTCTTGCATACAGGGTACATTAAAATGATATGTTGGTTGCTTTTATTTGATGATAAAACAAATTTATTCTGACTCACCCATAACCATTTCATTGCACTATATTTTTAAAATCTTCAATTTTTTTTTTTTTTTGGCGCATCAACAGCTGAGGTTATTAGCGCCCGGAGCTTTTTCCAGTGCACTGCCGGCCTCCGGACAGTGTTCTCTCGTTACAGACAACACTGTCCATCACCGGACAGTGAGCTGTAAGAAGCTCCTAGGAAGAGAAAATCTAAGGGTCAGCTGCTGGATTCGAACTCGGGACCTCCGCGTGGGAGTCCAGAAAATCTTCAATTATTATTATTTTTGTTCTTTGCGTTGCAAATAACATTTTTTGCAATCTAAGGACCTCCCAAAACGTGTATTTCTGATGGAAAATTAATATTGAAAACCGATCACGAATAGATAAAATTGTAACTTTGATCTTAAATATCTCGACAAATATTAAGGATATCGAAACGGGAACAACGTCATTTTTCACAATATTTTATGTAGTTTTCATAATAATTGTCAAAACCAGTGGTATTTGTGAAACCCCGATCAGGTTTTTGGACGTAACTCCGCCAAAAATGAAGATACAGCATCGGGGGTGGAAAATTTGAAAACTAGACCAAAAAAACATAGTTTACTTCGTGGGTTTTTTCGAAATTCCGCTTTCCTAAAAAGTTATTAGCGATTGGTGCGTTTTAAATGGATCACCCTGTATATATATATATATATATAGTATTATATATTTCTGGTATTGTACAAAATAAACATCCCATTTTTACCGTTATCAACCAAAAATTTAAATCTGAAATTGTACATTACAGACAAAAGAAGACCTAATAATACGGATACCCAGATGGAGCCGTTTCAAAGATTCCATACGACGGTCGATGGGGTGGCGGTGAGGAAGATATTTGTCGCTAATTTACCATTGAAAGTACGTGTAAATCGTTGAAACAGGTTATTCCACAATATTAAATGTAGAATTGGGATTCGCCTAAAACTATTCATTTCTGAAACAGGTCACTAATGCAGATTTGTTAACTAAATTTCAAACTTATGGTAAAATACAGAATGCCACTGTTGTACCAGCGACGAGTTTGAGACCAAGTTCTTTTGGATTTGTAACTTTTTATTCGCCCTATGATGCTTCAAGGTATTGTAAAATTTATTTCGTTCTCTTAAAGTATTAAAATTAGTTTAACTTCCTTAACTTAAGGCGTACCTGTAACACAGAGATTGGGTCAGCTAGGGTAAACCTAATTGTATAGCCTAAGCTTTGTCCTAGTCCTACTCTGTCACTAGTGTATATTCAACATCATCCAAATATGCTATTCTCATGTAGCAGTAAAATCATACTTTCTTCTACTTGTAGGGCCATTGAAAAAAAATTGTTTCTACAAGGACGTAAATTATTTCTATCAGCAGCAGATAGTTGGCATCAACCCAAAGAATTGCCTGATGGAACAATAATTTGGGATACACGGCCTTTTCAAAATAAGGTGAATGTCATTTTACTTGTTATTATTTTTGCATGTAGTAGTATCCACAAGATTATCTTATTCAACTTCCGTCAATAGCAGGTCTGCAGTGAAAATCAGGATGCCGAAGAGGAAGAAGACGAGGAAGAAGATGCAGATAATGAAGGAGAGGAAGAGTGTGCTGTAATCAATGATGAAGTCACATGTCCTATATCAAAGCTTAATGATGACTGTTTGCATCTGATTTTTGGATATTTGGAAATCAATGAACGTGTAATTGTTGGACATGGTAAGTGAACTGTTATTATAGCTTTTTGTTTAGCTGTGTACATTTAAAGAAACTATTAAGTGGCAGTGATTATATCCTAAGATTCTTTGCTTTCTGTACCAGTAGAGAAAGTTTTGTGATTGTGTCCCTTCTGATTTTGTATTTTCAACGGAAATTTTGAGGTTCCACTGGCCATAGAAAATTGTTACTGTTTTTTTCTCTGCGAGAGAACCTCAGAAGCTAGAGAATTTATTGATACTTTTTTTTTTTTAATAGTGCCATTTTAGAGCAATATACAGCCTCATCATCTCTCAGTCGGTCAATGACCATCAGTGTGTTTTGTTGAATTTAGTGTAAATTGGGGAAAAAAATGTAACATACATTTAAGTGAAGACTGCTTTTTATTATTGTTACAACAATGAATATTGTTTGCAAGTATAAAGTTCTAAATTTGAACCGTACCAGTTAACTGAAAATGTGTTTTCTAGTCTCGTAAACTCATGTTTCTTTCTTATCAATTCTCTTGTTAGGTTTCAATCAATATATATAATATATTCTTTCTTTAAAGTTGATTGATTTCAGTTTGCAGAAGATGGAGGAAAGTAAATGAAACTATGTGGCTTGGAATAAGAAAATTAGATTTTTCAACTCTTCCGTTATCTAGAGTGATATTAAATAATGATGTTCTACAGTTGTACCTCAGTTTGTGTCCAAATGTAACAGTACTCAATGTCGCAACTCCTGAGCACCACACCCTTAATTCAGGAGCTATAGTAACAATTGGTAATTTATTATTTAATTTATTTTATATTTTTATTTAAACTGTTATTCACATTTTTGTAAGAATGCTTCTTTTTATATTGGTTTTCTAAATTCAGTGTGTACTTCATTTTCAGCAAAATCTTGTCGTTTACTTGAAGAGTTGACCATAAAAAACATCCCGATACAAAGAAGAAGTTTAGCTCTTCTGGCTCAGAATTGTCCCAATTTGGTTGCATTTTATATGAGTGGTTGGTGGTATTTTAATTTTATTTCAATTAGATATTTAGATTTTAATATTTATACCTATGTACTTTTCTCGTATTTAAACTTGTGTAAATGGGTAGGATTATTTTTTGAAAAAATTTAAGAGTGGGCTCTTTGAACTAAATGTATTTACTTCATTATTTTGATGGTGATTCCACTTCATCTTGTGGTGATGAAAAAACTGGAAATGTAAGTTTGCTGTTGGAGTTGAAGAAGCAAGTTTTGGCAAGACATGTGATAAAGTCATTCTTCTTTCTAGTGGAGTAATTTTTATGGTTCCAAACATGGATCTTATTCTGACAGTGTGACAGTTTTTATTTTTGACGGGAGAGTAGCCTGTCTTACTTGGTGAGTGGACAGCCCACTTCCAATTTTTTTATCTGCTCTTTTACGTTTAGGAAGTAAGTCTAGGCGGGACCAGGTCATATCTGTCAACCTTGTATCTATTTCAAGGAAGTTAAGAGAGAGTTAGATTGGCGAAATTGGACTTTCCTAATGCTGCAGTTGATGTATTTCTAAATCATTTGTTTGTTTACCTTCCAAAAATGGATGGCTACACAGCAATTATCCTTATTAATGAGCTTCTGAAACGTAATGATGGTTAGGAAACGATTAAAGCTGTATTTAAATTAAGATTGAAGTAAGATAATTTTGTGTTTTTTTGCTCGGTCATTTGTCAGACTACTGGTTCGATACATTATTGGACTCAGTGGTTTGAGATTAGGATGCTTCGATGAAGAATTTAGCAGTGGAGGAACTTAGACGTTTTTCACATCAGGGTTTTAAAATTCGTGATGGGATTTTATTCCAAAGAAACTGCATATATGACTGTGAATAGTAAAAATCGATAAAAATAACTCAAGAATATGCTGTTAGGTCTAATTGAAAGAAGTTGGAAAATACGAGTACCTCAGAGTAGGCCGGAAAAGTTATGTACAAACTTTGAATAATCAGATGTTGGTTACAAGTGACTTTCTTATAGAGAAGAAGTTACAGTATAAGTGATGAATCCCGCCTACTCTGGTCTGTTTCACTCCACAATAACAACGCAAAATTAAAGAGTGCTTTTATAAAATAGCCTCCAAAAACTGTCACCATTTTAATTTGATGGAATTTTTTTTGTTGCAGTCTGTGCTAATCACCATGATTGTGAAATGATAACACTCGTTAAAAAGTGTAAAAAATTAAAGAAAATTGGACTCAAATTTAGTTCCTCTTTATCAGGGGCTTGGTTAAAGCATTTACGTTGTCCATTACAGAGCTTATCTTTAGAAATGTATGAAATGAACCCTGATTATCTATTACAGGTACCTGTTGTGCATTGAAGTTTTAAAAAATTGTTGTTTTTTTTACCTCTATTTTGCCAATTTTATCTTCTTTGTTTTGCAGGGAATTTCAAAAGTACATTCAACACTAAAGGAACTTTCTTTTATTTGCTGTCCAGCAATCCGGTGTAGCGATATAGGCACCATTGCAGAGATGGTACCAAATTTAACATATTTAACTTTAGCTGGCATGTTTTCATTGATAAGGCTTAACGCCTTGTTACCGATAACTAAACTGAAAAATCTTATACGCCTTGATTTAGAACAAAATTCCGTTGTATGCGATAACTTTATGGAAAATCTTGTTGAGAATTGTTCATCCTTGATGCATCTAAATCTTTCAGGTACTTTTTTATTTATTATTATTTTAAAAATAACTATGAAACAATACTTTCACTAAAAATTCATAAAGCAAGTTGAGCTTTTATTTTTTAATATTGTCTTACTGCTCGAATGAAATCGTGAAACAAACGAAAGCAATTTTTCTATTTGACTTAGAAAGTGCCTTCTATCGAGTATAAGCAGCTTATCTTAAAAAAGAGAAATAGGAAGCTCAAACTTTATATTTCTTTGGTATACCATTGACACTTCCGTAACAAGATTTCACAACGCTCTTTTACAGGATGCTTGTTATTTTATCTAATTTTTCAAAATTGTATTGGTCCGTGAATTTTTGGAAAGACTGCGCTTACCTTTAAGTAAAGCGTACCTTGCATGTGTTATTTTTAAGATGTTTGTAAATTAGAATCGTTAGGGTTGCCAACAAAAGAAAATTATAAGCGAATGTATCATAAGTAGATTTTTTGTAATCATGATTTCATTTTCTGTTTTAGGCACAGATCATAGTTATAATCTCACCGAGAAGGGATTAACATTAGTGGCCAGGCTTACAAACCTTACCCATCTAAGAATAGCATGTCACGACGGTCTTAATGATAACATTTTAAAAACCTTGTCTAATAAATTAAAAAATCTCAAACATTTAGACTTAACGGGTTGCCAGAAAATAACTGACGAGGGATGTATTGAGTAAGTTAGTTTTTTTTAAATAATAACTTTCTTGTATTTCTCTCCTAAAATCTGTCACTTTAATAAGATATTCCTAAAGACAAATCTTACAACAGCATTCCCTCATCATTTTCTTGCACACTTCAACAAGATTCACATTTCTGAAATTAGGCTCTGCCCCAAGACGTGTCTTTGGTAAGAGGTACGTCTAAACAAAAAGCTTTAAATTACAAATAGTGGTACTAATTTCAATAAAAAGGTACTTAAGATTAATATTTTTATCACACATTTGTATTTATTGCTGTAAATCACGCCTAAAATTTCTCATTTACTTTCACCTAAAATAATTATCTTGTTTTTTGAGCTACATCTTTAGAAATGCCATTAGTTCGACTTCCATCGCGAAAAATAAGAATGACAGTAGCACACCAGTGTTTATTGTGTCGCTTATCCGTTTCGGACTTTTACCCGAAAGTACCCCGAGGAAGATGAATCATTTGATAAAGAGAATTCGATTTCATATGTTTTATGTTTCCGTTTCACACTATACTTGCTGACTATTTGGAAGCGGAAACATAAGTGAAAAATCGAATTCTCTTCATCAAACTGTTTAATCTACTTCTAATAACGGAAGGAAGTACAAAATCTGTCAGGGATACGATAAAATGATATGTGCTACGACGAATAAATTCAGCGATATTATCCAGTAACCACATTTTCATGGCTAACTATGATTACACGTAATGCACCTACGGTTAAACAAAGTTATTATTTTAATTATTTTTTGTTTCCAGAATTATTAACAACTGTACACAATTAGAAAGTTTAAATGTTTCTCGTTGTAACATAACAAATACAACAATGCTTGCAGCAATAGAACTAGCAGAAAATGGATGTAAGAGGAAAATTCATATTATAGCTGGAGGTATTAAATTGAAATACAAATTTATAAGTTTTATTCATTAGAAACTAAATGTGTATATCTTTCGAAATATCTGGAATTGGGAAAGTGAGATACTCTTTTATGCATCAAGTGAAGGTGTGGGGGGCTTGAACTTAGTTCAGTATCACCATTTTCTTTTCAATTTGGTTGCCTCTGCAGGGAGAGTTATTGCAATTGGTAGATTTTCTATTTTTTAAGTATTGAGGGCCCCTGAGAAAGGAAAATTGTACCAAAAAGCACCATTTAAGTAGGAATAGTATAACAATCTATTTGGGAGCGGGAAATATTAATTAATATCTGGGAGTGCATTGAAAATTAAATTTTGAAGAGATTCTAGGAAGTATTTTCCACTCTTCAGTTAGGGCGCTGTTGGAGATTTTCTCAATCGTTTACAATGGAATGTTGAAAAAATACAACGGAATAATAAAACATCATCTAATAAATGGTGCTAAAGGTTATCTTTAATATACGTCTAGGAGTTTGTTCTGTCTCATAGGACGGTGTGCAGCTGGGAGGACTTCAGTTCAATTGCTCCATAACTAATATGCTCTAGGACAAGTCGTAGGGCGTACATATTTCATTTGCTCTTCGCACTCACTTTCCATCAGGTGCGCTTTCATTGTCAGAGAATTGTACAGAGGACTAACTACTCTCCATAATGTTTGTAGAGAAGTGCACTTTATGTTGGAATAGCACTTACTTGGTCCACTCTCTTGATGAGTGTACAACTTTCTCCCGGTTCGCTATTCTTTAACTTAATATAGATATGCGGGTAAGGTACTCAGTTTTATCGAGGATTCGTTTCTGCTCGAATAGTCAGGCTAAAACAACTGAACGTTTTCATTGGACGTTTTTACTTCAAAACTGGAGCTACAGTGTTCCAGGAGTCTAGAAGTTTCTTCCGTCAAGAATGTGAATTTAGTCTGGGTACATCATAAAATAAACTGATAGGTTGACAATTTTTGTCGCGTCTCTCCTCCTTTATTTAGTCCCGAAGGTGCTGTAGCTATATTATTAGACACATGTCCTTCTAGCATCTAGAAATCAATGACAACCTCATTCTTCCATTCACACAGCTTTATTTATACAACTAGCTACCAACAGTTCTGCTATGAATGACATTTTGGGAGATTCAAGTAAATTGCTTACCTCACAGTAGAGGAGATCCGGATTCTTAAAATATGCAACATACATTTATTAGAATGAAATCTGTTGATAAAATTTGAATTGGAAGAGAATTATTTAAATGGAAGTGTGAAACTAGTTTTCTAAACTGTCACCAGAGCGTTTCATTTGATTTTGGACGTTAAACGCACAACGTTAGACCCATTTTGATTAGAAGCAAACAAAGAAAACTGATTTTAATGAAATTATGTGGGATATTTTGCTTCCTTCAAGAGAAGCTATTTACTTTTGTTAACATGTTCAATATTGAAGTACTCCCCCCCCCCCCATTATAAATTCTTAATTGCTTCAATTGCAGAATGAGGGAAGTCTTACGAATGTTCACACCATTCTTTGTTTCCATGAAAATTCGGTGATTTGATTTTCATTTTATAACAAGTTATTAATAGGATAAAAAAAAATTATTAATTTCAGTATTTCCTTGAAAGTAAATGAAATACGTTTTTTATATGTCAGTTGATCTACAAACATCAAGGGTTATAAACATTACTTATAAAACTTAGATTTTTAATAACGCGTTCTGATTGCAGAAATATTCTAAAGTTAACGATTACATGCTGATGTTAGCTACTTAAAATGGAAGTTATCAAAATTTCATTTCGACTGTTTCTTACTCTTAAAGTAATTGAAAAAAAAGTGATGAAATCATTATCTTGTATTTCTTATCTTCCCTAAAGGGCGGCTACTACTGGCTAAACAAGATGCTTAAAGAAATGTTTTTTCTCAGCTTATTTTCTAATACAAAGTGTGAACAATTGTATAAATAAAATTGGTTGCAATCAATGCAGATTCTTATTTACTAATTAAATTGAAAATAATATTAAGGTAATATGCAAATATATAGAAAACTAGAAACAACATTGTTTAGGGTCTCTATAGTGCCACTTTAGTGTATAGTTTGGTCCAGACACCCGATCAATATAACAAGGTTATCTTAAAATTGACAACCTTCCTCTCAGTTCGACTGAATGAGAGAAAGGTGGATTCGCACACCGTGTTTGAGACTACTATGATTAGAAAACCCCTCTCGCTTGATCAGTAGCCATAATGTAAAGGGTGTTTTAGGTAAGTGTTTTAAATGCTTTAGGTAATGCGTTTCAGATGGAGAGCTAGTCTCAGTGTATTTGTAATCCAAGTAGTCGCAGTATCTACTACCCCTGACTTATACAAATATGTTATAACTAACTATAAGTCTGTGATAATCACAGGGGCAACCTGAGGTACGGATTGGCGTGATATTTCCGTGTTCTCTGCCTCCTGTCTTCAATGCCTTCACTGGACTTTGCTACTAATCAAAATAACCAAAGATCTCTTCTATTTGACTCGTAACATCTCGTTTCGTAACTTCTTTGTAGATTCAAGATTTTCCTACTTATAAATTCATTCTAGAAGAATATAGAAATGTATTCATTACGCTGTTATACATCTGGTAGATTTTCAATTTTTGCTTATTGGCTTTTCTTCCAAAATAAACTATCTTTTAATTAAAAACCTTTGTTTTGGTCTAAAAAGCTCCAAGTTTTACATTTTAAGCGAAGGATGGGTCCCCCAGATAGGATTTTTTTGCAAGCTCTGCAGCCGTAAATAATTTTTTTCTACTTGCATATGTATTCATTGTCTTTGTTTTGTTTTTTTCAACTTTTACACAAATGCTTCGTAAAAAGCAGAATAATACCTATTTTTATGCGGTCCTTACTTTGTGTCTTCTCAAAGATAAGATGTATTGTGGTACTGAGTTCGATTTCCGCTTTAGGTCTTTCATGGTTTTCAGAATTATTCTCAGCAAAGTATGTTATTATACTTTCACTAGTCGCCTTCCTCGTCTTCGACACCTGATTTGATAAATGAAAAGCCCGCCTAAAAATAGGCAATACTTTAATTACTTAACGTCTTAACTTTTGATTTGGGTTTGACCCAGCACCACAATATACTCATACGTATCTTGTAGCTTTGCAGGACTCCACTCTAACCGCAGTTAGGCTACAGAGTTGCCTTAAGAAAATGTGTTTAATGTTTTATCCAATAAATGTTCAAACATTTAATGAAAATTATTCTCGGAGAGGATAATATTGATTTTCTCTAACTGTTATGATAACTATTGATTGATTTAACATATTGTGTGGAATGCGCTAGGTGATTGGGTCTCTGCTAAAGATTAACCAATAATTTTGTAACTATTGTAATTACTCTGAAAAATATTATTATTACTTGACTTCATTCAGCAGCGCTAATCAGAAATGTATGTATTTATTGAAGAGTTTACTTAAAGTGTATGATTTTGAATACTTAATGTCAGTATTTATATACTAACATTTATATTATTTTTTTAAATATTTAATTTTGCTTACTTTTATATACACTCATTCACTTACGTGTTTTATTGTTTGTGTGGATTAGGTACTCGCGTGGATCCGGATGAATTAATTATCAAACCAGAAATCCGGCCATACATCAACATTGATATACAGACAATTATTTCACAACTTGATGAATTTTACGATTCTGATAATGATAATTCCGATTTATCTCTTGATGATTATGATATCTACGATGATGAAGCTGGATATTATGATTTCTTTGGTATGTTTTTCTGTTTACTTTCTCTTACCTCTTCTAAATTAGAAAAAAAAATTATTATTACCATCATTGTCACAAGTTTTGACTTCATTACTGTTATTTGGAAAGAAAGTATTAATTTCGGTCAGATTTGCCAAATGAGTTGACCACAGAAATTCAAGCTATGAGGCGCCATAAACATAGATAAGGTTTAAAAAAGATATTGATTACATAGAGAACCAGCCTTTAGAAATAGACGAAATCGGCTAACTGGCAGTAAAATTACCTTGGTCTTTTCTCTCTCACGCACAGACAAACTTCCAGAGGGGTTCTAAGGGATTGAAACCTGCGCACTCTTCTAAAGTGGCCTCATTTACAATGTTCTGTTTATCAGCTGGGCTAGCTGCGTAGTATTATTAGTTTTTCCAATAAAATAGTTTTTGCCTAACATCTCTAGTTTTCAAAAGATCTCAAATCACAAACAAGCGATGGAAGTTAGGTAAGAAATAAGCTGGATATAAACGACCGTAACCCATTGATCATAACCAGTAACATAAAAACTGGACCAGATTGAGTGGTAATGGAAGTCGCGATCTACGGGACTTCCGGGAGGGTTTCATTTGTCATTTATAGCCGCTAAGAATGGAAAAGCTCCAAGGGACCGTACGTGACAGGGGGTGTCCTCGGTCTCTTGGAAAACTGCTCAGTATTAAGTCGGTCAGAGATGAGCCCAGTCCTGGAGTAGAGTGCCAATTGACCACCCAACCTCCCTTCCAATATCGACCTAAACTTATATTGAGGCATTCCAGACCTAACGTACCTACCTGCAAAATAAGCCTCAGCCACATCGCGCTAAAAGAATCTTTCCTCCATTGCTACAACAGTCTGCATAAAGGATAGAGCCACCACCCTAATTGGGGGACACCATGCAACGATTTTCGTTAAATTTTCTTTTAATAACTCTGTAACTGGATGTAAATTTTATTATAATTTCAAACTTTATTTCCCAGAAAGAGTAACGCTGCAATGTGTTCAATTTTTTTATCATTAATACTAATTTATTGCAGGTCAAATAGGTTAAGGAAGTTGGAAATTATGCTGAAAAAGTTTTAAGATCCCTGTCCTACACGTTGATTTGGGGGTGGTGTGTTTTGTGGCACTAGGAAGGGGTAATTTGACATCAGGAAGCAGTTATCCCTAATAACCCATGCCCGCCTCCTGTCCGTACTGAGGACCCTTCAAATTATTATCATCTTTAGAACATAAGGAGAGCGCTGCATAGCGTCAAGTAGTAGAAATTCCTGTTTGCAGATTCTTTCTAGAATTTTGTTTTCTAATCTTGAGTATCCATCTGTAGAACATAAGGAGAGCGCTGCATAGCGTCAAGTAGTAGAAATTCCTGTTTGCAGATTCTTTCTAGAATTTTGTTTTCTAATCTTGAGTATCCATCTTTGGAACATAAGGAGAGCGCTGCATAGCGTCAAGTAGTAGAAATTCCTGTTTGCAGATTCTTTCTAGAATTTTGTTTTCTAATCTTGGGTATCCATCTTTGGAACATAAGGAGAGCGCTGCATAGCGTCAAGTAGTAGAAATTCCTGTTTGCAGATTCTTTCTAGAATTTTGTTTTCTAATCTTGAGTATCCATCTTTAGAACATAAGGAGAGCGCTGCATAGCGTCAAGTAGTAGAAATTCCTGTTTGCAGATTCTTTCTAGAATTTTGTTTTCTAATCTTGAGTATCCATCTTTGGAACATAAGGAGAGCGCTGCATAGCGTCAAGTAGTAGAAATTCCTGTTTGCAGATTCTTTCTAGAATTTTGTTTTCTAATCTTGAGTATCCATCTTTAGAACATAAGGAGAGCGCTGCATAGCGTCAAGTAGTAGAAATTCCTGTTTGCAGATTCTTTCTAGAATTTTGTTTTCTAATCTTGAGTATCCATCTTTGGAACATAAGGAGAGCGCTGCATAGCGTCAAGTAGTAGAAATTCCTGTTTGCAGATTCTTTCTAGAATTTTGTTTTCTAATCTTGAGTATCCATCTTTGGAACATAAGGAGAGCGCTGCATAGCGTCAAGTAGTAGAAATTCCTGTTTGCAGATTCTTTCTAGAATTTTGTTTTCTAATCTTGAGTATCCATCTTTGGAACATCACGGGGCTTAGGGGGAGGATATATTTTGGCGTCAGGTAGTGGTCATCTCTAACTGCCGTCAGTCCGCTCTTCCTTGGTGTACGTGGTTAGATACAAGTATTGGAGAGAAGTATAATGTAGTTCCCTATTCTTAGAACTTCCCTAGAGGACCTGTGTGAGTTGTTTCATCACTCTTCGGAGAGGAGGGGGGCTACTGAAAGATCAGTAGACTCACCTGTCACTAAAATGTTCCGTAAACCAAATGAAAAGCAATACTTTCTTTCTCAGTCACGGGATTGCCGAGGTGCCGGCCAAATTAAGGATACAAATTCAGACTTTCTACTTGCCAGGCCTCGTTATATTTTTCTTTTTCTTTTTGTACATTTCTTTTAATTATTAATCGAAGTTTTTGCAGATTCCGATGAAGATGATGATTTTCATTATTCAGACTACGATGCAGCAGGCTGGTTCTTTCACATTTAGCGACAGGAAGTAGCGGCCAAGCTCCAACATGATTGTACGCTGGACACAAGTCAGATAGATGATCACTTGATTTTCCTCACAGAATGTTATATTTACACAAACACAAAGAAATTCTCCGTCATATGATAACCGTTATTATAATTAAATCATAAATCAGGTTGTTATTTATAAATATCTTTGTCTATCAATCTCCACAAAACCTCCCCCAATAATAGAATCTGTGTAGCTTTTTAAAGAAACCACCGCAATTGAATTGAAAAAAAAGTTTAACTGTTCATTTTTACTAATTGTTTTTGATTAAAATTTTGTCATTACTTTGGAACCATTTGTTTACAATTCATTTATTTTTTTTGTAATTTTCCTTCGTTATCTCCAAACTTATTTATGATTATTTTAATTTTTATTTATTTCTAGAACTTCTTAGCTTGGGGGAGTTAATGCCTAAACATTATTAAAACATTTGTAAATGTAAATATAAAATTGAGTTATGTAATTTGTCTCATTACTGAAATTATTTATGTAAATACCATAAGTTCTTTTTAGAATTGTAATGTTTTTGTTTGCTTTTGAAATAATAATTTGATAGTACATCTTTATTGGTCTTGTTTATGTTGTTAACAATATTTATGCGGAAACAATTGCTAGCATACTATTTTCTAAAAAAATTTAGCTTACACGCAAGGAAAGAAGATAAAACAATTAATTCATGGCATGTAATACTGTCCGTTGCAAGTTGATTGTGGATCCAGATAGAAAATCAAAACTACAAAAATTAAACAAAATAGAAAATAATGAGAAAGTAACAAATAAGATGTCAAGAAATTCTAAAATTAAAATAACCACTAATAAAAACATGCGAGCTTTCAACTAGTCACCTTCTATGCTCCTAATAATTGAACTTCTTACATTTTTCATTCATCATAGAACCAAATTATCCAGACGTACTTCAAAGAGAATCAGAAGAAGTAAGGAACAAATGTACTCAGCTCTCTCAGCTAGAGTTACTAAGAGGATACTGCTCCACCAAAATACGTTTTCCTCGCCTGATAGGAGCGTCCATAGCATCTACACATTCTATGGGATTTTAAAATTTCGAAAACTATAATCTCCTAACAGAGAGGCTAATATTCAAAGAAAATTTGAATGCAAGTAAATTTTACCAGGACACCGTACTCTCCATGATTTTGTTAACTTAAAATGGAAAGGTAATTAGTGTCTAACGTGGCGTAGTATAAAGGGCAGCATCAGATCTAGGTAAAGGTCGCAGTAAGTTATTCGCCCTAAGTAAAAATCACCTACTCGACCTTCTCTTACTACCAATCCTCTTTTTCAGAGCGAAATATCTAATTTCAAAATTCTACAATTTTTTCGTTTTTGAATGGAGGATACACACACAGACCAATTTGTAGAAACCTCTTCTTAGGGATCTCAAAATGGATGAACACTAAATCTAAAATCTCCACGATGTCAATAGCTACAACTACAATGAGAGAATGTAGAAAAAAGGGCAACTCCGACAACAAACTTACCGTGCTACTCTTGAGTAAACTCGGCGTCACAGAATGAAGGGAGAAAGTTGAGCCTCAAGGAATATTTCTTGCAAATAAATCACTGCATTAGAAAACAATTACGGATCCCACAATCGTTATCCAAGATTCAAATTTCAGTAGAGCTTGATTTAATTCGAATAATCATTTCTGTGCCTTTTGTTTTTACATAGAAACTTAATTTAAATTATTTTTCATTCCTAATTTAGAAACTTACTTACTATCCCCGAGATTAAACACAATGCATTAGTTCAATATTTATTTATAAAATACATTATTCAACAATTAAAACATATTTTATCAAGACAGATGTTAAAAGTAATTTAAACTAACTTCAATATGCACAATGAAAGTGAATGTCCGTAGGAAACATGCAGTTTGGGTGGAGCCAGGATAAATGTAATCGTAGGTATATCATTTCAGAACATTTGTATTAAAATATATTTCGTTTTTTTTTTTTTTGTGTTTTTGTTTGTTTTTCAATGTCAAAAGTATAATATAGAGTGTTTGAAATTATCTTCCTCGTTCTGCTGAAGGTTAAAAAAATTCTTGGTGTCCTGCAAGTTTTTATAAAGTTGAATGTAAGAAGTAAGAGAATTAAAAAACTATTTATTTATTTAACAAGTTTGTGTAAACTATTACCCATTGATTTTCTGGTCTCGCCACTCTTTTATTATTTCTACTCATTTACAAGTAGTAATAACTCTCAACTATAACGAACATATGATCTTATTTATCTTAAATTATTGGTGAAGTTCGGCAATGTTTAGATGCTAGATATATTCCCTAAAGTTAATCAAGCAGACAGAACCGAACAATATCTACAATAACCACAATAGGATCGCATAGCTTTGACTTTCTGGCCAACCAAACCCTATTGAATCTAATCAAATTTCTTCAAGATACTCTTGGAGTTCAAATGAGCTAATGAAATCATATCAAAAATGTAGGACGAAACCAGTTTTAGTTTACGTATGACTGACTGTTGTTTCTTTCATTCTTCAGTCGCCGATTGAACATGGGGTAAGATGGTCCTAGGTAGACAATCCTAAAATCATAACTAACTTGATTTAACTATTCCGCTTTTGTCGCCATATTCTTTTACACGGCCTCAGGATATTGTGATAAGGGAAATGCCAGAAACTGGTCGATGACCACAAAACAATGCAGGCTGTTGGAGGAAAACCTAACAGCAACATTCTGTGGATTCTAACCATAATATTATTATAATTATAATACCTGATTACAAACTAGAGTGTAATATAATTAATACACAATAATTAAGAGTGTAATATAATTACCTCCTCAACGTTATTATTGTTCATATTGTCCATCAAACTTCCAGAAAACCCGCAATCATCAAACAGATCAAACGCATCCCCATCGAAATCAATATTATATTTTGATAGTGACTGTAAGAGAAAAAACAAAATAATATGAATTCTTTATTTCATTAAGAAGAGAACAATAATTTTTTGTATTAATTCTTAGAAAGAAATCTATGTGAACAGATTTATAATTTAAGTTTTCACCGTAAATTCAATTTAAATTAAACTTCATACACAAAGGATCACTTTAATTTGAAACTTTTCCTGAGAGAATTATTTTTTGGGGGTTCTCAAGGAAGTGCAACCATTGGCGTCCCTCAAATGTGCTACACAGAACAATGTCTTTATCCCCTATTTATATGAAAAATGTGGCGTCACTCTCTCTCACAACACTTAAAAGTGAAGAGTTTTCCCTTTCGATCTTTTCAAATCATAAATTTTACTATTTAACTGGAAGATGCAATATAGGCGGTAAAACCTAAGATACAGATGGACACCACTGTAGAGGGATGAAATACTGCTTCCTATATATAAACCGGATATACTTTCGAAAGTTGTTCGAATAAGAAAGTAATGCCTATTATACTGAATGCCAACAATTGAAAAGGTCAAATGATGCAGAGTAGTTACTAAAAAGCATGAATTTTGTAGCAATAATTTTTAGTTACTGTTTAAACTTAACAGAAGACTAACCTGCTCTCCACTCATTACACTGAAATTAAGAGACGCCAAACTGTCAGACCTCTCTATTCTACGGATTATCCAACGGACACCTCTGAAATCTACTGTTCTATACTCTTATATACATCAACACTCAAACCATTTACTACTGACTTACCCAAGCCCAGTATGTATGTACTACAAGATTTCAATCAATAAACTATATTTTTCACAAATAAAGTACTGGTATCCATTGTGAGCGACTGGTTTGTACGGGATGAACAGGGAACTAGAAGTACCCACAAGACGATAAAGGCTGGACGGCACCATCGATTCAAGGAGATTACAGACCGATGGCGGAAAAACCACAGACAGTACCCAAAGGTATCATTAGGTTTGGGTTTTCTGAGACTATGTTTTTGAAATATTTGTTCACACTCCCAGATAAACCATTTTCTAAACAGTTTTTTTTTTTTTTTTTTTTTAACTCAACGGACCTTAAATGTCTATTGTCACGCAACATCCTAAACTCATTGACATGATCTGGTGTTCCCGGTTACCAAATTTAATAGAAAGTTTAAAGACAGAAGCTGGTGAAGAACTAAATATTCATACATCATTCTGCATACAAATATATTTACTTTTTCTTCGCTAAAAAAAAAAAAAAATACTTTTTTCTTTCAATTTACTTACTTCTTTCAATGGTTCTAAATTATTAAAAAGTGTAGGTTCAATATCACAGCATGGGTTATCTGTCATTATGTTGTTCTAAAAACGTTTTCAAACTATTAAAAACTTTAAATTGATATTTTTTAACAAATGGTAAAGAAAGCTCCAGGTGCTTACCTGTGGTTCCAGTACCTCATGTTTTATAGTTTCCTTTCTTAAATTAATATCTGTAATGCTTTCTAAATTACTTTCTTCCTTACAGCAATGATTCAGTTCTTCACCAAAATCTAATAATCCATAACCTAAGCTTGTCTGGAAATTATTTTCTTTCATCAAATCATAATTAGCTGGATTTGTCACTTCATTCAGCGCCGCTGTTGCTTGAGTAGCATACAAATTGGAAGTGCATTTGTTTAGATAAGCCGCCGTCCATTCAGGATCAATACTGTAATTGTCATTAGCATCTTTCATTACAATATTTTCTATGTTCGTATTTCCAGTATTGTCTGGTAGAAACACATAACTGAACTGAGGATCTTCATTATTTGTTTTGTACTTCGTTTCGTCATCAGAAATTGGATCCTCAGTTGTTAAATGATCAAGAGGATCTTGCATGGAAGGGATGTTTAGGGGAAGAGGATAGTTTTCTTTTTTGGATTCGGATTGTGCTTCAGTTAAAACAAAATTCTTGGAGTTTCTTATATTTGGTTGAGTTTTTGTATAAATAACTGCAGTTCTGTTATTTTTATTTCCTGTAGGAATTAGAGTAAATTTTAAATTAATAAAAATAATTATAGAAATAGTTGGTAAATAATCTTTTTATTTAATACTCTTAAAATAATTAACACTTTAGTACAGTCAAATGCTATTTTACTCAGTTAAAGATATTTTATTAAAGCTATTTCTTTTAATTTTTGCGGAAATTTTGGTTCCAAAAATTTGTAAAATATTCTGTGGTGAAAGAAAAACTGCAGTTGTTCAGAATCACAGATGAAACTTCCTTAATTACCACCGTCTTGATCAGGTATTTATAAAACCCTCCGAGTGAATGATTTTGAATTGAAATGAAGACCCTACATGCGTGATCACAGCTGATGAGCATTCTATTTTATCAAATCCAGCCGAAGAAAACCTCTTAGTCTAATATCTCTTCATAATAAACAAATCATCTCGTTAGGATCCAATAACTAACATATATACATTCGATCTCCTCGTATTAAAGCTAAATTAGCTGCAAGTTTTCCTTCTTTTCTCTGCATTCTTATCCTACATCTTAACTATTCTAATAGCACTTGTTATGAAAGTTACAATGTATAAAACATTGTAACTTCGTAAATTTATAATAAAGATTTATTCTTTTCCATTCTATTAAAACTAAACATGAGCCAAAATAGGGCAAAACAGATGGCCTAGTCTCAAGTAGTTAGATGTCTTGGCAAACAGCAACATAAATGCTCTCTTAGATAGAAATATGTTTTCTCCATATTTGGTACAAGAATTCATGAACTAAGTGGAAAGTGCAAACTACTTCACCTCATTAATCCAAATACCACCTCTGATACTCCAACATTTTAATTTAAATAAACAAATCTGCAATTTACAATTGAGAAAGAACGTAACAACCAAATGCCTCCCTAGATATCATCACAATCCAAAACTCCGCCAATCTTTGACTGACATAAAAGTACTCATGTCACCTTCTTCATTACTTTTTCAAATGCCTTTTTCCCAAAAATAGTAAAAACATCTGATAAATCTCTCTTCAACTGCCGGTCTCCTTTTCTAAAAATTTCCTAAGAGAATCTTGTTCCTTGATAATTGGGAAACTGCCATCAGAACATTTGAGGAATAGAGAGGGAGGGTGCTTGTATTTATTTAATTCAGACAGGCTTTGCGTTTTCCATCATCAGAGATTGGTTCATCAAGTACGTACAGAAAATCTGAGTTCTACTTAAAAAATTAAGTCAGCCAGAAGTGCCTCATCTGGCAGACACTTTGTAAGAAAAGTTAAATTCTCACACCAAGTAGAAGAACCCATTTGATTGGAGTCTGAAAGTGGTCGAATAAATAGAAAACAAGCCTATTATTACGGATAAAATCCACACTATTATTCAAAACTTTGAACTCTGTTTTACTTCTGGCCAAAATTCATTAATTTATTTCAACTTCTGACGGCTGATAAGTATCAAAAACATGAAGGTAAACCAAGGAACTTACTCTGCTGTAAAACGCCTACATTTTCAATGCTCTTTTGTTGTTGTTCTGATAAATTTGGAGAAATATTTTCTTTGAAATTATCATTAATCTTCCTATTTAAAGATTTGTAATAAGCAAACACATTTTGTCCATTTGCTCCTGAAATAAAATCATTTGTAACATTTTCAATATTTAAAGTCTAATTAAACTGTAGATTTTGTGACATTGAAGGCCAATGATAACTATTGCAATTTCAAAAAAAGTAAATCCACCATTGACCAAATAATCCTTAAAAAAATAAAGATCCAACGATGGGCTTTTGAGACACCTTATTTCTTTAAGGTGGAATAAAGACAGTCATTTGATCGGTTTATTTGTTTTAATTATTACCATTTTTCCTCAGATGAATTATTAATAGCCCCTCATCATTGAAGACAAATGATAAAACCAAATTTATTAGATTATAGAAATGAATTTAATCTCATTAGAGGATATTAATTACCTTCGTAGCTGTCCACTATTTGAGGATGCAATCCTGCTGGTAATACTAAAGTCTGCACTCTTCCATTTGCATCTTTTTTCTGGATGACAGTTGAGACTATAGGAAACTGTGTACAAAGATTCCCTCTTATTACACAAGTTATAGGAAAAATTAGTAGATTTATATTTATTTAAAAGTAAAATGAAATTACTTTATGAGAAAGAGAGTTTGAATTCGCTATAAAATATTTGGAAATATCATTACTACAAGGATGTACTAAAGCATACTGGTCTGGTTGAGTAATAGCCTTGCATATCTTTGGTTGACTATCTCCTGGCTGATAGAGCAGCACAAATGGGACTTGCCCCAGTTCCTCCAATTGATTCATTGCTTCCGTAGGAATATGTTTAACAATGGTAAGAATTTCATTTCCATGCTAGATCACAATTTCAAAGTTTTAAGCATTAAGCAAAATGATAATGTCTTTACATTGTACTTTTTCTTACTGCTGTTAAGAAGAAAGCAAATCACAGCATGCTCAAGGTTAAGATTGGTTGGACCTCAACAAGGAATTCGGCTATAAGTTGTAGGTGATTCCCCAAATCGAAATCCCAGAAAAATGATACTTCCGGTTGATGGATTTCGTTAGCTAAGTTACAGTTTGGTCTTTGGTGAGACTCAAACCAAATATAAACTTTAGTTTCCTGAAATTTTTCAAATATTTTGTTAGACCATTTTCTAAAAACTACTTTTTGGGGCGTCAATTCCCATTAAGTGAAAATTGCAGCACATTAATTGCATTATAACATCTTCCTGAAGGACTAGTAGGTAAAGCCTCGTTTCTCTATAAGCTCTAAGGCTTATCCTCTAATGCTTTTTGCGATAAGATTTCCTCTGATCTTCTAATCAAACAGATGTGGAACGATGTTTCGTCCTTATTATATAGTATACAAAGAACCCTAGAATAATCAACCGCAGTATTTAAAGTACTTTTCAAAACTCCAACGCGCAATGATAAAGTCGATAGCCCGACCAATCTGGTTTCTACTTGAGAGTCTCTTCAGATCTGGTCAGAGTCCTAGACCTACCGTTTCGAATTGATTTCTGGGATGATTTCAAACAGGAAATAGAGAAATATAGGGGAACCCAAGACTGGAAACGATTTGAACTGAAAACCCTTGAGAAAAAAATAAATTCCAAGTCTGTCGCAGTAAGAAAAAGTTGTGTGACAACACTTTTTTTGTTGTTCTTTAAAAATAAAGATTGGTTATTTAAAAAATTTCTAAGATGGTATCTACTTAGCTTACATGACAGAAAAGTTTCAAGTTATTAGAGTAAAAGATAAGTAGAGTGGGTTTCCACAAGTAATCCTTACTTACATTATTTTCCTTTTGAGAATCTGTTTGTTTGAATGTTCCAATAGAAGCTACATTTCTCCCATTTCTTCCAGCTCTAGGAGTAATGTTTCCTTGAGAAACGGGTAATCTATATATTATGTTATTTGACTCGTCCACTAATGCACACCTGAAAACAGGTAAACTCCTTTCAATGCTTATAGCTGCTAAAAATCCTACTTTGAAACCAGAACGGTTTCCGTAAGAACTGGTACGGCCATTTCGAAATATTCGCACCCCTACAGGATCCCCACTAAAGCAACGCTCTGACATCACCAATTCTTCACAGAAACCGTGTGCAGATGGTGCTACTATATATTTGATTCTAACGATCCTACCTTACAGCATTTCCTTTAAAAGACTTCTGCATAAAAATAAAATTTAAAAAGAAGTAACTAAAAAATGGGAGAATTAACTCAGTGAAGGAGGTTTCGGGATCCAATCTAGCTGGATGACCTTAGAATCCTCCTTCTAGGAACCTCTACAGCTCTCTGTCCAATGAAGAACAGCGTTGTCTGAAACGAGAGTACATTGTCCACGGCTGGCAAGGCACTGAATGATTTGAGACGATGACGCGCCTCAAAAACCTTCAATAGGCTCACCGCTGTTCAGGCTGATCCGACATTCCCAAAGAAAATAAGGCGCTGCAAAAGTATTTTTTTCTAATGTTTTATTACTTACTGAGCTTCAGATTCTAAATTTTGCCTCAACAACTGTGTCGCCTCGCATTTCTTGGACATTTTTACAGCTATATTATGAACAGATTCCATGTGAGTTGTGTATAAATGAGGTTTTGTAAAACTTAAACTACAAATATCACATTGGTGAAGAATTTTCCTTGCATGCGTTGATACCTGCAAAGTAATTGTGTAGTTTATACAATCCTTTTATGAACCAGAATAAAATTTTAAGGTGAAAAAATTGTCAAATTAGGTTCTCTTCCTGTGGTAATTACAACAAGTTCCACATTTATTAAATGTTTAATTCCTCAATACCAAAAATAGAGACTTTGAGAGTGTACAGTTAGTTCTCTCGCTGTATAGTTAAAAAGAAAAACCAATCATTTTTCGAGAAAACCTTGGAATACCTTGTAGATATTTTATACCACAGCTGATATTCTGTAATAATATTTAAACTTATTTACATAAGAGATTCTTACTTGATTGAAAAATTAATTTTTGCTCAGAAACTAAAGATCTAAAACCGCCTTCGCCTAAACCAACAATATTCTCTAAATCTGGGGATGGAAGGACGTCATTCATAAAATCTCCACATACAATTATTGGTACGATACATTTTAAATAAAGTGTTTCTTTAAGTATCTAGTTGCCCAATTACTTGTTTAAACAATTTAATCTAAATCAAGAGATGAAATAGAGTGACCACTGCTTTCAATGAGGAAAATGCTTCAATCAAAACTCTAAGAAACTATCTTAAGAAAGGCTGAAGTTTATGATCTATATAAGTCTGTCTTCTTACCGATCCTCAATTATTCTCCAGCAAGTTCTAGTCTCTCACGACAAGGCACAAAAGCGCAAAATAAGTATAGAAACAGCATTCCTTTGGAAAAGACTGCGGAAAACAAGAAGAGAAAAGATGAGGAATGTATAAAAGGAGAAACTTGTAAGCCCCCAGCAGAGATTTAGCGACCAGTCAAATAGGTACGTTGATTTCCATGTTCTATAAATGGAGAAGGGCAGCTGGGTGAGAGGAGTGTTTGAAAATGGGCAACAGGATTTGGCAAGGATGAGAGAAAAATCACGGGATGCTCAGCAGAGTTTTTAAGAGAGAGAGAGAGAGAATGAGATTGGAAAAGGAAACAGATGGCTAAGCGAAGAGTTAGATGGAGAACACTGCAGAATCTCAACATTTTCACAGTATAAGAGTTATCAATAACAAGTAGAATTAACCCAAGCTTTAAAATTTGATTCACATTCATACACAAGTACGTTGTTTCAAATATTTTTATAATTAAGTTGAATATAAGAAAACACTTTTCTGTAGACTTAATATCAATATTTATGAACTTAGCGCTACAAAAACTGGAAGAAAAATACAACACACAAACATAAGCGCATTACTTGAACATGTTACCCATACCTTGTGACAAACTAAATTTGATTTTTGATTGAAGCCTTTATGGCAAATTTCACATTTGTATGGTCTTTCATTTGTGTGAGTGTACATATGATTTCTTAAGTTTCCTGAAACAAACACAACTATAACCTTAAAAGAATTTTTTGAAATAAATTTATTAATTAAAAGTAATTGAGACGCGATAAAAAAAATAATCGCCTGTATTTTTATGCGGGGCTTAACGTCTAACTACCAATTAGGTGTCGTAGACGGAGGCGGAAGTTCATACTTTACTATAAACGATTTTTTCTACAAAAAAAAAAAAAAAAATTAGCCATACGCAGGATTCGAATATGGGGATCTCCCACTTACAAAGCCACGCTTATGACCACTAGACCAATACCCGCTCTACGAGCATATAAGATTACTGTAAACAATTTTTTTTCTTTAAAGTGCACTTAAAAAACAAATTCCTTTCTTTTAAAATGTTAAACTCTCGTATTTAATTTAAATTTATTCTTTACAGATAGTTTTTTTTTCTCTCACCTTTTTGATGAAAACCTTTGCCACAATACGGACATACATGACGCTTTTCATCATAATGAATTTTCTTATGAGATATTAATGTAGAGATTCTGTTAAATGACTTTTTACAGTAATCACAAGTAAAAGGTCGCATATTAAGATGTGTAGCTTTATGCTGAGCCAATGTGCTCAACTGAAAAATGGTTTTTCTTTTTAATTTATACTAATATCTTATTAGGAAATGAAAGATCTTTTAAAAAATTTAATTATTATTAATTAGTTTATATAATGTAATAATTACCTGTCTAAATGCTTTTGGACAGATGTCACATTGATAATTCCTGACGTCTGTATGCGTTGGTATATGTCGAACTAAAGTGTATTGGAATTTAAATTCTTTACCACCTTAAATTTTAATTAAATACTTGTTGAAATACTAAATAGAGGCAGTAATTTATAAATAGTTATTCTTTATTTTAAAGCACAGACGAAATAAAACCAAGCTTAGAAAGTTATGAGAGGCATTATGGTAGCAGACCATACGTCAGTTGGCTTTTTTGACAATATCCTATTTAGCGGATTCAATTAGTAAGACATAAGCGTTAACGAGCTCTTCATGAGGTTCAAGAGTTACTTTATAGTAGGGATGACGTGTAACCTACGAACTGAAAACTTTCTCATAACGCCCGGCGATTCACTAACTAGAGATGTATGTAGTTTGTTTTAATTTTTTATCACACTTTTTTAAATTATAATAAAACTTGAAAGTGACCTTTGAAGAATTCTAATTTCTCAAGATATGTGTATTTTTCTATTTATAACTGAATAATTATTATGTAGTAATAAAATGCTTATTATGCACATGAAATCTGATTGTATTTTAATTTAATCAGTAAAAAAATAAAAATAAAAATAGCTAATTTCAAAATCGCAAAATAGAATAGAAAAGAAATATTAATTCATAAACAAAATAAGATTATTAACAAAAGAAGGTCAGTTGTTCGTTATTTCTAATTGAGTATTAAAAAGTCAATGGGGATAAAAGTGACTCATTCTATACAAATGAAGACTAATTATTTTTGAAATGAAAACTTACATAATCCACATTCCCATATTTTTACTTCTTTTCCTTCTTTCGTTAAAGTTTTTACATAATGTCTTTTGGCTCTAATGTCATCTTTATCAACTTTAATGGTAGAAGAATTAGGCAGATGAGTATTTGATACCCAAATTCCTTTACCCTACGAAACAAAACAAAACTCATTGAAAAACCTAAATTGAAAATACATTATGTTAAAAATAATTGGACTTCTATAACCTTATAGACGGGATTTCCTCGGACTCCAACTATAGTAGAAATGTAGTTCACTTCACCAGACTGGAACAAGACAATTTGAACATTGACTAAACATAATGATGTACAGTTTTACGGAAGGAGATAAAAGAGAGTTGAATTATAAAACGTACATTTTTATTAATAATACTTGATGAATATGAAAATTTATTTACTGATTATCCAAATAATGAAAATGAATAAACGTGGCAAGCATGAAAATCATCATAAACTTCTAATAAAATGTTTATTACTTTGAAAAAAATTATATGGCTGTAGTATCATTTAATTAAGTTATTACTTATCTCATTAAAACTTACTCTAAAAAAATATAACTGATCTGTTTCCCCTTTTTTATAGCCCTACAGGACAGGAATAGTAAGGAATCTAAATTTTTTTGACAATAAATGGGGTTCTAATTTATTTGAACTTTAATTTCAATAATAGAGTATTGAACGATTGCATAATAATAGAGTCATTGGACGATTGAATTTATTTTTCATTGCTGAAAAAAGTAACGTGACTCATTTAGAGTTTTGATAGTACTTGTAATTAGGTAAGAAAATTTAGTTTTTAAAGCAATCTTTATTTATGGATTGATGTTTTGTTACTGCCAGCAAATTTAGAGGTTTTATCAGCAAAATCTATTACTAAAGTCATTCTTTCTACTGACCAATAGGTAATATATTACAATGCATTAAGTAAAATAGCGAATCATTATCTTACTTGTGGCATTTCTACATATGATCGGGTGGAATACTCTACATTCCCATATGACGTCAAACAACCTGAACTTTCTTCCATATTATTTGAACATACAACATATATTTGTATACAATAATTTATGTTCGATTTATGAGGTTGTCTACTGAAGATATAATAAATAAATCTTCTGATAACCTGTAAGTAAAAATAAATTATGTTCTGTTGTATTACAATATTTCATACCTTGCTCAAGCCCGGAATGGAATCCTGGATTACCATAGAAAAAGATATAATCAATGTACTAAGGAATGCCAGAACCTGCACTTGGGATGTTACTGGGCACGTCTGCCCAGCTTCCAAAATTGGACAGCTTCGCCGTGTTTATCCTTCTGGATGAGATCCTTAAGTTGTCGAGATTCAAAAATGTTGGCAAGGGTCCAATCAGTACTGATAGTAAGATGATTTTATGTTTATCATGTTCATCTCCCAGACTTCTGGTTGCAAGCTCTACTGGCAATGTGGTTTGAGGAACCTCTGAGGTCTTTCCCAATTTTGCTTCAGATTATTTCTCCATTTGTTCGGAGAGCTGCAAATCTTAAATGGCTTAAGTGCAGATATGAATTTTGTCATCGATTCAGTCTGTGTAGGTTTTTTCCTTTGGAATAGTCGAATGAGGGACTCTCACTTATAAAGAACTTTCAAGCGAATTTCTACTTTTGAAGAAAAGATTACAAAAAACTAAGTAGTTGGACAAAGTTAAATTCTGAATGCTCGTCTTGGACAATATGTAAAGTTAAAATAAAAAAGTATTATTAATAATTAACAAACTGGTAATGAAATAAAAATTCTTACTATAAAAAGAATGCAAAAAAAAACTGACTAAAACTCACCCTATTCAATATGATATTATCTCAACATTAATAACTTATTTTTGTGTAGTTGAATGCCACTGTTAGCTCCAAATTATCATACTGCAAGGCACATTCAAAACTGCAGAGGAGTAAAAGTCTGGGGAAATTAAAAAATATTTATTTTGATTCAACTGTTATTGAAAAGTGAAATGTGAATTTTTTTTTAAATTCCTAGTGGTTTTAAGACACTGAAGAATGACTTGAAGGAGCAATATCCTTTCTGAGTATTCAATTTGAATGCAAAATATATCCTTAGTTTCATCTTTTACGGTAAAGCTTATAACTTGTTTTAAAAAATTACTCATGGCATGTTGGCTGAGGGCAATAAAGAATTGTTTTAAAAAGAAATAGCAAGAAATGAAATCGAAATTTTGTGAAAATTAAATTCCTAAAATTCTTAAATCAAAAGAAAAGTATGCATTTTCATATTATTAATTAATATTGACAACTTTTTCATTTATCATAATAAATATAAGAAAATTATGTTTCTTACCTAACTAATAACGTTTTCTTAATAGTATAATGTAGGTGCTAACCAGAACTCATATGTTGCGAAGCGAAGCTAAGAGTTGTCATGCCAACATAATATTCATATGGCCTCTTTGAACGGACGGACTTTCTACTGTAAAAACAATCTTTACCAACAAATGGATTTTAATGTTCTGAAAATAAAAATTTACTGAGCATGAACTTATAACAGTAAAAATGGTAAGTAATAAGTCAAACCTGAGTACCCACTTGTAACTACTTACACTGTTTACCCAAAAGAAGACAGATAGATTATATTAAGCATGATTCACCTATAAAAAAATTATAGAGTTAATATTTCTCTACAATTCAGTAAAGAATTCATTGAATTCTTAATGGTATAAAGAAACATATAGGGGATTGAAATTTGAAGGAATTTAAAAACCACGAAAATTTATCCTTCTATATCTAATTACTTATCATAACTAGAACAATGCAACTTATATCAGTCATGGAGCTCACTATTTTCTACTTTTCAGTAAAAATTCATTGAATTCTTAACATCATAAAGGAACATATAAAGGTTTGAAATTTGAAGGAATTTGAAAACAACGAAAATTCAGCCTTCTATAACTAATTACCTACTATCTCTAGAAAATTGGTATCTATACCAGTTAAACAGCTGACTTGTCTCTACAATTCGGTAAAGAATTAATAGAATTCTGATAAATACAAAAACGGATATAAACGTTTAAAATTTGAACGAACTTTAAAACCTACAAAATTTAACCTTCAATATCTCGTTAAACATTATCTCTAGATATTTGGAATTTATACCACTAATGCAGCAAACTTTTCTCTACAATTCGGTAAAGGAATCATTTAATTCTAAGAAACAGGAAAAGAGATATAAACGTTTGAAATTCGAACGAATTTAATAACGTCATAAATTTAACCTTTAATATCTTGTAAACTAAAATCTCTAAAACATTGAAATGTATACCAGTTATACAGCTAACATTTCACTACTATTCGGTACAAAACTCATTGAATTCTGATAATTGCGAAAAGAGATAAAAACGTTTGAATTTTAAAGGAATTCGAAAAACTTCTAAAATTTAACCTTCAATATCTCGTAAACTGTTATTACTAATACATAGCTATTTATACAGTTATAAAGCTAAGCTTTCTATACAATTTGGTAAAGAATTCATTTAATTCTGATAAATACGAAAAGTGATATAAACCTTTGAAATTTGAACGAATTTGAAAACGTCCAAAATTTAACCTTCAATATGTTACTCGTAAACTATAACCTCTAAAACATTGAAATTTATACCAGATATACAGCTAACTTTTCTCTAAATTTCGGTAAAGAAATTATTGAAATCTGATAAATCGGAAAAGAGATATAAAGGTTTGAAATTTGAACAAACTTTAAAACCTAAAAATTTAACCTTCAATACTTGTTAAATATTACAGTGATATTGTTCTAGTGAGAACACTGTAACTTATACCAGTTACAGACTAAACTTTTTCCTACAGTTCGGTAAAGAATTTATAGAATACTGATGAATACGAAGATTGATATAAAGTTTTGATATTTGAACGTATTAGAAATCCTTTAAACTTTTACCTTCTTTATTCCAAATACCTATTATGACTAGAACAATGCAATTTTTACCAGTTACAGAGTTCACTTTTCTGTTTCCTTTAGTAGGTGTAAGAGCATGATGGCGTTTTAGGGTCACGAAGGGAAGCTTTAACCACTTCTTCGTGCTGAATTTTGGTAAAGACTAAGCGTTCTAGTAATATCAGTAGTAGTAGTTTTAGTGTGGGCCTTACGTGCGTGGAGCAAAGCCCCCTCACTTAAGAGGCACAGCGTCGAGGCTTCTAAAATGCATATGTATACAAAATTTCTGTTCGAATTACGCTTAATTCATGATATTTGGTACATGCGTCGATAGTTTGAAACGATTGTAATACTTCCTCTTAATAGGTGTAAGTGCAGAACGGCACTTTAATATTACGTAGGTGATCCCTAACCACTTCATTCTGCCAAATTTTACCGATATCGGGCTAAGATTTACAATTATTAGCAATATATTGTTTATGTGTACAGTCGCAAATAAATTTTTATTAAAAAAATGGCACTAATAACTATGGAGGGAGCCTTACATAGATGGGGCGAACTCCTCTCCAATTTGATGTATAGCGTTAAGATCTACAAAAGACCCATCTACATAAAATTCTGAATCGCATGTCACTTTATTCATGAAAAATCGGTTCGTGCGTTTAGACGCTGTGTTGTTTCCAAAAAAGGTAACGAAGAATTTTTGCTAATTTTAAGTAACTTTTTGCTCGAAATCTATTAGATCTGGGTTGTTACAAAATAAAAATAGAATTAAGTTATAAAGCAGGATTTGCCCAATATTATTAAGAAGATTCAGGAATTTTAACTTTTATAGAGAGAAAATAAATTATCAAAGTATCTTCCCACCAGGTTACGTTGCTGCAAAATGATCAACGATCGCTGAGAATCCAATATTATGTGACACTCAACCTCACCTGATAGCATTCGCGCAAAATTTCCTAAAACAATTTAAAAAACGAAACTATTGTGAATCCAATTACACAATCTTGTACTGCAGAGTACAAGTCTATGCCTAAACAGGCTATTAGTACGATGAACATTATCACATTATTCAACTAGCAAATGTGTGGCGAAATATTTTTTGTTTCTAGTTTGAGTTACATTAATTCTAGACAACTTTGACGTGATGATCGTCAGGATCTACGAGCAAAAAAAAAAAAAGGAATTCATCAAAACTGATAAGAAAAGTTTATCCATAGTCCGTAAATTACATAATTCTTCACTTAGTACAAATAAAAGAGCATATAAAAAATTAAAGGTTTTATATAACAATTAAATAAAAAATACACATCAAAAGAAATAATTTATTTTCAAAATATCCTGAAACATACGATTTTTTTTTTTATATATAATATATAAACGTGCTGAATACACAAAAATTTATTTTTTATATAAATTCAAAATAATGGCTAAGTACCAAATTGAACATAGATCACTAAAACTATAGTACATCTTATAAAAAAATCGCATTCGGCAATCAGTATGATTTAAAAATATGATGCAAAGAATAAATACATATATTTCTGAAATTTTTGATCGACTAGTTAAGACTAGCTAAGTAAAGTCTTGAACCGTTCACAGTTTATTTAATTTTATTAAGCGTAATAAACGAAGCAAGGGAAAATAAATCAATTTACAAGAAGAAAGCTATTTCTTTTGAAAATAAACAAAAAGTCATATGAAAAAACCATTGCTGCTCTGGTTTCGAATACCAAAGGTGCCCTCCTCTAGGATAGGAGAGCTGATTATTTGAAATAAATTACTTTTTGCTGTTATCCTCTATTACAAAATCTTCTAAGTGTAATTGGTACAAATTGTTCTAATTATAAAAAAAAACATTTATTTAAGATGTATGAATTCAGCTAGTTTGTTGCATTTACAATAAAATATAAATGACATGCCTCAACAAATAGCACCATCTAGTACAAACAAGTAAAGACTTGAACCGTTCACAGATTATTTACATTAAATCGTAGTCAATTTCAGTATTACCTCTGCAAGTCTGCTCTACGCTGATAACCAAAGCTGTTATTGATTGATGGAGGAAGCAATAGTACCAGCCCTTACTGCTCTTGAATCTTTTTTTAACTAGCCTTTCTGGCTAAGATCATGAAATTTAAGTTTACACTGGTTGCCTTGAGTCCGAAAAATTGAGGGGTTTTCGAAAAATGTGATTTGTGTCTATGTTTATGAAATATCTGAAAAACGGGACATCCACTTTACTGATATTTTACTTTTTTTAAAAAATCTCTCGAAAATGCCTCGATTTTATTTAAACGTTATTTATTATTTGCAACATTTTGCACGAATATTCGATTAAGGGTACACTTCGGAAGGTGAGAGCAACATTTTATTTAGTGACGAGTTTCGACATGATTGTGATGAATGAATTGACGAAGATTGACGGCGAAAAGTTACCCTGCTGAAAGGCCGTTTGGGAGTTCGCTATGGTACCTGGGGCAGTGGATTTAGCCCACCACTAGCTTATCATAGACTGCTCATCTAAATTGGCGAGATTTTATAAAGCTTTTCACCCTTGTTTAATGATCATAATGATGGGAATCTTGCAATCAAGACAATGCTCTAATATACGTTACAAAATTTGTCACACCACAAGATAAGATACTCCCAAATTTGCTGAGGCAATAAGAACTCCCGCATAAAACCCAATGGATTAAGTTACCCAACGGCGTTTAAAACGTACGTCTCATCAGCAAATAACTTAGGTGAGCTGTGACATTTTCTTCAAGAAGCCTAGAATGAGAGGAAATTGAGCTCCTCATTCAGAGCCATCTGCATCATAAGAGAATATGGTGTCTATACGTAAATAATTTCCTCCCTAATGGAAATCATTTACTACTCAGATAAATGTAAGTAAACTGGACGAATGGTTAACACCATTACACTAATCCGTCTGGATGGTGTAAATTGTTTTAGGGCATGCACTTTCCTAACTTATAATTAAGCATATACATGCATTCACTTTCCTACTCTTAAATGGCTTTGTACTTTCTACCCTATGCTACTTAAAATTAATGGAAGGATTTTTGTTTTTTTTTTGTTTCTCTCTCAAATGTCTTACACTAAAAACTGAGTAATCACAATGAAATTCTCTCTTTTTAATTTAATGCTAGAGTAATATTTATTCAAAACATTAGGCAAATGGTAGCTTGTTACATTTTGATTTCGTCAAGTATCACATTTTTAAATAAGAAAGAATGGTTTTTTTAAAAAAAAAAAAAAAAAAAAAAGCTATGATACTTTAATTCAACATATTCAAGAAAAATAAAAAATAAATTCTTCAGAAATTCAAGTAATTGAAAGATAACGACAAAAAATTTATTGTTTAGCATTCTTTATTGTACATGAACTTTTTTTGGAAATATTTGCTTGATGATTGGTTTATATACAGGCCAGAGGATCCACATTAATGGTGAAACACAATACACATTTTTATAAACATGCCACCATTTTGAAAATGATAATAGAGCCAATGGAGCGACACAAGGTCCCATAAAAACTATTGTGTATATTTTTAATATAACCCATTTAATTTCACAAACGTACGGTTTTTTCAAATACTGTAAAAATGTTTCATTCTTTATAAGAATTTGTTCAAGCTAAAAAAAAAAAAGGAAAGAATATAAATTATCAACGAATAAGCAATAGATATATACTTCACAAGCACGGTAGAAATGAAAGGAATTTACTTACATCTTTTTCCATCGCAACTGCAAAAAATTCAGTAGCAAAACAGACGTAATATCCGGAATGGAATCCATGCCAAACGGAAAGAAAAAGTAGTACTCCTATTTGAGATAAATATTTATTGCCCAGAAATTTTAACCGCTTATAAATGTACCTAGAAAACAAGGGAAGGCAATGATTAGAATATATGTTCAAGAATCTAGGATACTCTCAGAGATGCCGAAGTTTTAGATAAGCAGCTTGATTATATCTTTTTGGGAACTCTCTTATCGCCATTGTCGCCTATGGAACACATCACTCGAAAAAATCTATAGCCAAGACCAGGAATTGAACCCAACCCCAATATACATCTCAAATTAGTTTGTTGTTTACATTTTAATATCATATCAATATCATGGGCATTTAAAACATTTTGTTAATAAATTGTTAAGAATTTATTAATACAAGATTATCATTATCGTGTTTTTTTTATGCTTCGAGAGTAACGTGGGAAGAAAATTTTGCACCTAAGTGTATCTGTGAATAACCTACTGATATAAGATCCATCCTTTTGCGAAAAATAGATGTATGGCTTAGGTTTAAAACTTGACCTTCCATAAGTATTAGTAAGGTACACGACGTAATAGATCCAGGTGGATATTTAGACTTTATGAAGGGAAGTAAATACATTCGTATATCCTTGAGAGAGGCAAAACTTTACTAAAACTTATACTTACTGAAATACCCAGAAATTGGTGTTTATGTTGAATGAGTCAATGTAATCATGGCTAAAATTTTGAGCATATTCAAATAATTTAATATCGACATTTGCACATCCATCCCACTTTGCTCGACCGTTTAAATCCTTGCCATTATATGTGAGACCTTCAATTAATTAAATAGTCACAATTTAATATATTGTATTTTTAAATTTTTTAAAATTGAATTTTGTGGTTGTACAAAATTAAAAAAATAATAACCTATCAGTATACAGGAACCTTCACAGATCAACCAGCACGAAATGTATTTGTACAGCACAATATGGGCCCACACTCCTAGCTCAAAGAATCTTTGTAAAAATGGCTTTTGCTGTTAACAAAAGATTTTTATAGTTCCTTTTTTCATCGTAGTATCCAAGAGGAAATAAAACTATGCATAGATAATATACTAACCGAATACTCCTCTCCTAAGATATAATGATCGCTGTAGATGGCAGAGCCCACTGTATAGAGTATCAAATATATAAACCCATAGAGAGCCCTTTCGGCTGCTGGGTACACACATTGCGGCAGTCGTTCATGAGGCTGAAACATTACCCCGCTATTAATAATTAATTACTTGAATCATTGACTTCAATATAGAATACTATAATATTATAATAAGGCTTTCTTTTACTCTAACATAATTTACTTTAAACGTAGAATCTTTATTAAACATTAACTGGATTTCAATAAAGGTTCGCAACATATAGTGTGTATCTTTTGAAGGTACCTTGCAAACAACAAACTATCCCACCAACAATCTATAAGTTTCAACATATACCTATTAAGTTCCAAGAAGTCCTTTGAACTTTTTAAAAAAGGCCTGTTGTACAACTTGTTTAAGAGATAATTCTAAGTTAGGTTTTAGTCATAAATGACTTTCAGTAATTAGCCTCCAAGACCAAAAGCATTTTAAAGAAACATTTTCAAATTATAAAAAGTTTACCTGAGAGTCCTTTTATAATAAAAATAAATACACTTACTTCCTTGAATTTCCCAGCTACGAAATCTTTATATCTTCGCATTGGGAACTGAGGCCCAACCATAAAACTAGTCGGAAAATATAGATAACCACCTATTTCTAACAGAGAAGGTACTTCTCGCAACGCTAATTTCTTGCTGTCCTTTGATAATTTATCCTTAAAAACAAACAGAATTTAAGACATAATTAAATTTAGGAGTTGTATAAACAATATTTTCGTGTATTTTTTCTAAGGTAGTTTCTTATATTCTGTAATGTTACAAGCATATTTTAAATGCAAAGCAAAAGAAGTTGAATAGCGGACAGTTATTTACATCACAAACCTTTTTTTGTTATTAGTGGTAAAAGCATTCGTGATTATTTACAAGCATTTGACAGTCTCTTAGTTATAGCTGAGGTCGAGACACCATTCTCCATTCGCATTATTCTTAAGGACCGTCAGAATTCCATTTATTGAATTTATACAAAACACATCATCACAAACATTTATACAACCTTCCCCCAAAGGAAAAAAAACATGAATCGATGAGGTCAGCAACACAACTCGACAAAGGCACGACTCTGTTTCTTTCTAATATCATCGTTGCAAATATTAAAGATTTAAACTTTGACTAAAAACAATATTTAAAAACAAAACAAAAAAATATTTAAAATTAATTGTAAATATTGATTACCTCTGGAAGAGAGCCATCATAGAGGTCAAAAGCTAATCCTGACAATCTCAGTACTAGTATGCAATGAGGCATAGTCCAAACAATATCATACGATTCTGTTCCGGTAACGTAATAACCTATCATAAAAATATTATGTAGATTGCAGTGAGGACACAAAAATGTGAATAATAATTTCATTTAAACGAAGAAATAAGGGTTATTGTTAACCTGGCCAAAGTGTTGAGGATTCATATGAAGGGATGAGTAGAGTATAGAATAGTTAAGATGCCCGAGTGTAGGCAAATTAATGCTTTCAAATAGCGTGGCGCTTACATTCAAAAGGCGGACAACATAAAGGCTGTTAATAATCTAGAGATCGTTTTCCTTAAATAGAAAGGAATAACTGAGGAAGAGAGAGATTGAAGACCTTGAGAATTGTAGTAATATTTCGCAGCCATAAGAAAAGTGCAAAATTAACTTTCACATTCGAGGTTTTCGGGTTGAATCCAACAAAAAATTCATAAGAAAGTCTAGATTCAACAAAAATACAACCTTATTTAAATACTAGTGGGTAGATTTTAAAGGATATTGTAGGTAGGTTACCTCTTTTTATATTCCATTTTGCATGCACTCAAAGCACAAAATACAGCCTAGACAAATAATTTTTAATCAGCATTTCCAAGCCAGTTAGCCTCCACCAACGCTATTTCAATAATTTTTCTCTTTTTGCCACTGTTTTAAAATTACATAAGTCTTTTGTTTAATTATTATTACACAAACATAATTTCACATACTATTCTTTTGGTTTTATCATTCTACATACTTCCAAGCCGCAGAGGCATTCGACAAATTTGTGCTGTTTATTGAGGGGCTGTTTATGTTCACAGGATAGCCCGAGAATGGATCGGTCGGTTCTGAAGAGGGCAATCGCTCTTACTCTTTTGAAAAGTACACTTTAAATGACCAGTGCACAAATATCGCTCAAAACAAAATCCACCCCAGGTCCCAATTTCTGAATCCTCCCCATAAATTACGCGTGTCGAAACTCTGCTGAAGTCGCGTTCCACCACCATGGCCAGCCAATTTAGGAATACAGTGCGAATGTCTCCATCTGTGTCAATTTGACGAACCTCATCAAACTTCGAAGACAACTAGAGCACAATAAAAAATTCTGAAGAATTCAATCTCCTACGGCTGTTCTTAAAAATAGAACAACCTTCTCACAATAAGCAGCAAAACTTTGTAGAGTAGTCACTTCAGCTGGTAATGCATTGTTGAACTCTTACAGGAGATTACGTTGGAAGTGGAACTTTGCAATCTACCGGAACGTGCTTTTAGAAAAATCCGTTTCTTCACAATCAGAAAACTTGTTAAGCTACTTTTTGTAAACAACTGTTCTACTTCACCGCCAAAAGAATCCTTTAAAAAAACGCCTGAATTTATGCATCCACCAGGTATTTACAGACAGTTACAGCTGTAACTCAACCAATACATAACTCCTTTTCAAATTCGGTTAAAAAAAAGAAGATGTATTACCAACTAGAAGATATGTCATGTTGATCGATAGTATCATTAAAACAGAATGAATTGTCCCTCCAATAGTTTTAAGTATAGTATAAACCACAAGCATATTAGCCGTAGTATGAAGAATATCCAATCCTGAAAAACAAATAAAATTGAATTATTTGTGGAAAAATTAGCTGCAATATAAAAATATTTAGAGCTGATAGGCAACAGTACTCTTTCCATAGAATACAACATTCCATTGATCACGTTGGAATAAAGTGCACGGAGAGCTAAAGATTATGGGAATTGTATATTCAAAGCAGTACGTATGCAAAATGAGGTTATAACCAAGTATCTCACATATAATGACCACTTTTTTTGGATGCCCAAAGCTATAAAATCACAGTACTGTGAGTAATTCTGCCACGTAGAGATAATACAATAGAAATGTCCTAAAAATAAGTATTATCCTTCACCACGATAACGCTCAACGTATTAGGGCAAACATGAGAAATTTTCCATTTTAGATTTGCTTCCTACTCCCAGATATCTTTCTAACTACTACCAGATAACTCTGCACTGGTCCAAAGTAATAACTTAATGAAGATAAAGCCTTCAGAATTTTGACAAGTTCCTTACAGCAAAAATAGCACTTTTTCACGGGCAAGAGGGTATCTAGATCCCTCAAATCTTTGGGCAATCATCGTGAACACTGAATAAATGATAGTTTAATTCTGTTTCCATTTCTGGAACAATGAACTGTAGCCCTAAGTAACCATAAAAAACTCGACTTTATGCTCATGCTCAACACTTAATTACATATAATTTCAAAACAAATGTTATACGTAGTAATGATAAATAATGAAATTAGCAAGAGCAACGTCAACTATTAACCCTTATCTTACTTACTGAAAATAAACTACTAAACTAACACAATTAAACTACTCATAAATAATTTGAAATTAACCTTATGATTCATTTTATAATAATCGCCAAATCTCACCTACTTTTTCACACATTTTGAGTGCAAAATGACAAAACCATGATTTAAAAATTCCTTTCAATGCAACAAACTTTCAATGCGTATATGATTTTTTAAAACTCACCGAAGTTGTAATATCCAAGAGCAAGCCCTGACGCGACGAAGAATACATGTTGTATAGCTGGAGGCTTTCCAACTAAGTAATATCTATGTATTAAAGCTATTGGATATCCTAGAAAAATAATTATTATCAGGTAGTGGAAATATGTAATAACTCAAACCTTAATAATTAAAAAATGTAAAATTATTAAGTATTTGTATTATGTGACAATGCTTAAGCATTATTTCATTAGTCTGGAATGATTCATTAGCCCATTAGAGAAGGATGTGAAAGATGCAATTGAAAGTTTATGTACACACTAACTATCTTAAACACAAAATACACAAATTAATCCTTTAAAGAACAAAAATAGGCAAGAAATAAATTCATCCTGATTACCAGTTAAAACAGTAATTAGAAGTCGTAGTGCAGGTACCGATGTGCCCAAACTTTCCGCCAGACTAAATAAGAAACCCCCATTATCAGGCACCACCACATTCACCATTGTTTATATCCAAGGTTTTTATTCAAGAGTATTACTTTCTACACTCTATAATCTCATCTCATATCAGCTATTTTCGTATGGAAGGGGATATGTAACACATTCCACTAGGGTTACAGATAATAAGCTCCGTAGTTTTTGCCACAATATTTATAATTTAAATTTTTTTGAAAATATAATAATGAAATATTAATGAAATAAAAAAAATAGCCCAACAAAGTAATCCTCTTTTAAATAAAAATCACTTCTATAAAGTGTCTCTCTTTATCTCCTTGTTTTTTAATAATTTTTATATTTAAAATGTTTAAATTGTAATTTAATATAATATTATGGAATAATTAAAAATACTGGTCATGTAAATCAGCAAAAAAGATAATACTTTGAATTTCCCGCGAATAATTTCTATTTTATGATAATGAACTCGATTAAAATAGTTAATAATCGATGTCCATTAATTTTTGATCATCATTTGTAAGCACGCAAACTCTTCTTACAGTTGGCATTGGCAGGCGTTTCTAGTTGATTGTAGGTTGTTTTGATTCTGATAAATTTGAGTACGAGTTGCAGCTAGGATAAAAAGGTTGAAGCTTGGTAGACTCTCCCGAAAAGCAAATGCGTTTTGATTCAATATTTCTAAATTTCAATTGCGTTTTTCCTACTGTTAATGCATTGAATGAACAGAAATTTTTCTCTTCATAAAGTATATACCTTAAATTTTAATTATATATAAGAAACTAGAGTGACAAGCTCATACATCTTTCTCCAGATCTTTTAGTTGTGAGAAAATTTCTTCCTGTTATGAATTTTTTAAACAGGCATTATTTAGTTGGAAGAAAAGAATAACACAATTATTATAATTATATTGTAAAATATGTTCCACAAATGGCTAATCCCTAGGTCTAAAGCTGGCATAATAAAAAAAACATGAATGAAATTCCTACTTCCTTCCTACTGTATTAAAAAATCAGTTACCAAAAACAATGAGCAAGGCGTAATTCATGTCAGAATTTGTAAAGCCGTAAAGTGAAATGACAAGGGATGACAAAATTATTACTGTTTTTGCACTGTGTAACGTGTTGAAATCTGAAAAATATTTAATGAAGGGTTATTTTATAAGGAAAAGTATCAGTTTGAATGCAACACAGATGTGAACAAAATGTCGTACTACGGTTCGCTTGTTACTTTGTGGATAAATAGTAATTTAGGTGAGTAATAATGATTAGATTACTCCAATGAATTGTCCCCTAATAGTACCGCAATGTTGGCCCAAGGTTTTAATTATTAGACATTTCAATGGCAGATTGCCAGAGTACATTGACCCAAAATTCAAATAAGTACATTTGATCAAAAAGTTGTTGAATGTTTAAAGAAGTCAGAACTTGCACTCACAGAAGATCTTCGAAAAGAGAACATTCTTTTTCGGAACTGGAGTAATATTTATTCTTAAGAAATATTATTAATTAAAATATATGTACATACAATGTTGCTTTGTTCATCAATTCTGTTTGCCATTTACCTTAAAGCTATTTAAGATTTTTTTTAAAATTCAAATAAAAATAGGAGAAAGGCGTTGGTCAAGTTTACACAATCATAATTGGTCGCGCAAATACAAAATCTTTTTTTTTTTTAAATTGACAATTTGCTTCTCTACTGAAAGTTTTCTTATAGTTCTTTCATCCAATATTTTAGGGCTTAATTCGTTTTAGTATTTTAATAGTTGGTGAAAGATTAGGGGGTTGTAAGTCAAATTAATGGCATGAAAATATAAAATAAGAAATTACCTAATTTCTCTTCCCCCGTACTTTAAACAACTTGCTAAGGTGCGTGTAGCTGTTAAATTAAAAATTTTAATGAATATACTTACCAGATTTATTCCTCTAGTCTTTAATTATTTTCTACATTAACACTTCTAAAAAGGTTTGGCAAATTAACTAGATACTAATAATAAAAATCCTTCATATTTTAAACTTAACGTTATGCTGATAAAACACTTGACACTCCGTATAAATAACTGCAAATTAGCTAATCGCTATCTAGAAGAATTAAGAAGTTTTCTTATCAGTTCAATAAATAACAGTAAACTGATACCATCTATTTTTTACATGAACTGTTTCATCGGCGCCGTTCTAATGCATTATTAATGTTTCGCATGTTTATAAGTGTGAACCAATAGAACTTGTATTCTAATTAAATCAAACTTTTCTCAAGGCTCCTTTATATAACTTATAAATCAAACAATATTTTAGAGCAAAACGTAAAATTCCCAACCAATTTTGTGGGAATAATGTATGAAAATTTGAGCCACTGTAAGGAAACCTTTTGTATATTGGAAAAAATTATGTACAAACTAATATATTTCTATAGATACAACTTTTGAAACAGAGGGACTCAACCTATAATTTTTTTTCTCTTCAGCCTCTTAATCTCAGCCATTAGGCTTTCAATTTGTAATTGTCTAATAGATGACCAAATCAAAAAACATCAAAAGTTCTAATATATTTCTAATAGATGTATCTATTTGCAGAATAAAAACTGATGTTAATAGTCCGCAGTACCTCTAATTTTCTTCAAACTTTATTTTTAGCAGTGATTACATTTGCTGCACCCAAAAAAAAACTGTAAATTAATATTAAATTTGAAGAAACATCGCTTTGCAAAAAAACTATAATTTTTCTATTTAATTTTATATTAAGAGAAAGAATTACGATCATGTCAAATTTTCTGGATTGAGTTTTCATCGGTTAACTTACACTTACAACACTTCACACGATTTCGTTTTTGGTCAAGCGTGAGCAATCGCGGCACCCATCTTGCGGATAGCTTTGTCATGTCCAAATGTTGATGCAAAATATTATGTACCCGTTCATTCGAGATGCCCACAGCACTAGCAATCTCACGCACCTTCACTCTTCTGTCATCCATCACCATATCATGGATTTTATCAATGATTTCTGGAGCAGTAACCTCAACAGGGCGTCCAGAACGTTCAGCGTCACTTGTGCCCATATGGCCACTCCGAAAATTTTGAAACCACTTATAAACTGTTCTAATCGAAGGTGCAGAGTCACCACAATGTTTATCAAGCTTCTCTTTAGTCTCCTGAGGCGTTTTGCCTTTCATAAAGTAGTGTTTAATCAACACACGAAATTCTTTTTCGTCCATTTTTTGAAAATCATTTGATTTCCTCGATTCAAACGAATGCCAAACACAAAGAAATAGACCGATCTGGCTGAAACTTGGTGTGTGTTCTTCCAAGAGATGCTACTAACTAAACATAACCTCGATACGCGCCAGTAGTGCTATCTCTCTGACTTTGCACGGACTTTTCAAACGACCCTCGTAAGTTATCTGAGCAAAATAAAAGCAGTTAGCTGGAAATGTACAGTTTTTTGACATTAGCACAAAAATCGCTAATTTTCCACAAACATGGTAACCGATTGGTAGCGTTCTGATATACAACTTTAATTAAAAAAAAAAAGAAGAAAATTCAGGAAAATTCGATAAAGGAAAGGGGAAGATTAAGCGTCTTACAACAAAGTGTTGCCCTAGTGAAACTATGTTGAGCTATCTCTAATGAACATCTGTAATAGTAGCATTAACGACAATTAATAAGTTGTTAAATTTCCAAGTTTTAAGATAATGCCACTTCTGGGAGTGCGAATATAGTCTTTGAAATTGCTAATATTAAAGTATCTAGATACTCAACTCTAGAGTTGTGAGGAATCTCGAAATTTCGTCGCGAACAAGATATCCGGATAACGGATAAAAGGTCTCATTAGAACCGTTCTAATGAAGAAGTGTTAACCAAAAATAACAAAAATTTAAACTTAAAAAAAGAAAAAATACATTCGAATGTTATATATTTATAAATATAATAATTCCATACACAAACAAGCGTAAGTTATGTCGTATTTCATACAGCTCATAAAATTTGTATACTGAACATTAATAAGAATCATATTTACATTACTCTGCGCTAGGAGGTGTGAATTAGGGATATAATTAATAGTTTCCACTTTGAAAACACAAATATGTAAAATCAGAAAAATTGCATTTTACGCAAAAGGATTGAGATTTTTATCATAATCGTCTGCATTTTCTTCTTCTTCTTCTTCTTCCTCGTCATAATCGTCTCCAAAAGGATTGGTAGATTCAGTAGTGCACGCGATCACAGTGCTCTCATCTTCATCGTCCTCGCCGAAAGGATTCGTTGAAATGCTCTGTTGCTGTTCTCTGTGGATTGAAGCGGATATCCTGTCCGATACTGCTGGGCTTACTTCGGCTACCATTTGAGATGTAGAATGGCTAATATTTGATTCTATCAAATCTCTATCTGCACGATATTTACTATATTTGCCTCGAGTATGATTGGAAACAACTGCAAAAACAAAACAAAAAAGTAGTGTAATACTTTTACACATTCACTTGTGCTGATATTGTAATTCTTATTTACAATTTCCTTAAATTAAGCTTCTGAAACAGTGTTGGTATTTTTAACGTCAATCTGGTGCGAAATACTTACTGACTCTCTTTTATTACAATTCTGGAGACTTTAAAACCAACTAACTTGCAAAATATATTTGATTCTTACTAACGCAAACATTTCCTAATTAGATGTGACGCTAAATTTTATGTAAAAGAAGAGTATAATAATAAAACTGACAACTGACCTTCTTGCTTATCATAAACTGGAAACTGTGTATTGCTTGAAGCTACATTCGACTTTGCCGTGTGACTCATTTTTGTTTTTATTGCTGCAGCTCCTAAAAGTGATAAACAAAATTATTGAAATAAAAAGTAAGGAGGCAAAAAACTACTACTATTTTAAGCAATCCTGTGATTTCCTATTTAAAATATTTATTTAATATTAACAAGGTAATTGTAGTTTTGTCAAAAGATGTCTAGTGTGCTCATCATTATATAAACATGAGGCTGCAACCTTCCAAGCTTTATCTATTAGGATTATTAGGATCAGAAAAATGTTCTACCCAGGATTTCCCCTCTCACATTCCTGGAACTTCTAAATCTCCTCTGGATGTAGGGGTTGCAGCTTTTTTGGGAAGTCCTAAGTACTGAAGTCTTGTCTTTTCCCACACTAGTATTCGCAGTGATAATCAAGTTCTATGATACTTTTTTCTTCTCTTATCTTTTCTTCAGTTTACTGAGCTCTTTATAATTTAATCCTTACATTAAGCTTCTCACTAACTGGGTTGCTAAATCTTTTCTTGCGAAGGTGTTGCACATTTCATCAGATCTGATTAAAATAAGGAGAGAACACGTAGCATTAAAGCTATTTGAACAAGTCAGACGATTGAATGTAGATTCCTGGGGCACACTCTGCTAACAAAAGTTAAATATATCGCTAGGCAGAGTAATCTTGAATTAATCGAAAGATAGGTCCTAGGAGCTTCTCACAGCTCACTCTCCGGTATGGACAGTGTTGTCCGCAACAAGATATCACTGCCCGGAGGCCGGCAGTGCATTGAATAAAGCTCCCGGCCCCAATAACCTCAGATGTTGACGCGCCTTAAATCATTTTAAAAAATAAAAAATTAATAGCTCAAGGCCTCTCCCTTTCGTTGTCTCTATCTCTTGTATTTCATGTAGTTTAACACCAATCAGAGAGTTTCATTGATCCCAGATAGTCTATCGTATTAGCATAAATATTAATTACTTACTAAGAGCAACTTCAGTATAGTTGGTTAATTTTGTAAAGACCCCTCGACCGAGATAATCAGTTACTAATGAAAATCCATCCTCAGCACGTTCCAACTGTCTGTGAAACATTTCATGAAGATCGTTGTTTTCTTCCTAAAATCAGATTACAAAAAAACATTCAATAACAAAATATAAATGAAAGAAAACACAAATCAGGGCCGACAGTACCCTAATGACTTAATGCACTGACAAGAGAAGCAAGTCATTCTAGCCTACATCCAACAAACAGACCGAAATATACTTTTTTTTAAATGCCTAAAGATCTGATGTAGCTCTTATTATAGCAAAGTTTGTTCATGTAATGTAGTGTAGGCGTCAGTAGAGTATATCGGGGAAATGCGAATGAATGTAAGTTACAGTTAGATGAGTAAGTTCAATAAACCCAAACTTAACATTTTAACAAACTTTACAAACTGTGTAAGTTTTACTCGTAAAACTGTCAGTATTTAGTGCTGTTAAGTGGAATACAGAAAGACAAGCCAACATCTCTGAAGAATTATCTTAACACTTTCACTTACAGGTTTAAGACGTGCTCGAGTGTGTTTGTAATAGAATGCAGTTGTGAGTAGTGTGCAAGTTGAATAGTTAGAATTTTAATGATCCGCTAAATCTAAGCATCTGGCTGAGAAATTCCCTCAGCAAAGAAACCCAGAGTAAGTGGCTAGTTCACTTTGTATACGAGGTGTGTTCAAAAAGTAACGGGAATTTTTAAATTTCGCGGGTTTGGAGAGTCTGATTGTAAAATTTTTTTTTTTATTATGTTGGTACACATGCCCCTGAAGTACGATAAAATTTTCAGTAATATTCATTGTTTTCTTCTTAAGTGGCAGCCGTTAAGGTTAGACGTGTTTTTCGAGCTTGGCGATTTTTGTTTGTTAAAAAAAATGGATCAAAGAATTTGTATTAAATTTTGCGTAAAAAATGAAATAAAGAGTGTGAAATGTTAATAAAGGCATATGGTGAGTCTGCTATGAGTAAAACAAGGATTTACGAGTGGTATAAGCGTTTCCAAGATGGCCGCGAAAACGTTGAAGATGACGAACGACCTGGACGTCCAAGCACATCAACAACCGATGAAAACGTGAAAAAAGTGAAAGAAATGGTTATGAACGATCGCCGAATCACAATCAGAGAAGTCGCTGATGATGTTGCCATATCAATTGGCTCATGCCATGAAATTTTTTCAGATGTTTTGGGTATGAAACGTGTGGCAGCAAAATTTGTTCCAAAATTGTTGAATTTCGAACAAAAACAGCGGAGAATGGAAGTTGCTCAAGAGTCACTCAATGAAGTCGACAACGATGCGGATCTACTGAAACGTGTTATAACAGGTGACGAAACATGGGTTTACGGATATGATTAAACTAAGGCTCAATCGTCCTAGTGGAGGCATTCTGGATCGCCAAGACCGAAAAAGGCTCGACAAGTGCGGTCGAATGTGAAGGTTATGCTCACTGTGTTCTTCGATTTTAATGGCATAGTGCATCATGAATTCTTGCCACAAGGTCAAACAATCAATAAGGAGTACTACCTACAAGTTCAACGCCGTTTGCGTGAAGCAATCCGAAAAAAACGCCCGGATTTGTGGCAAAACAATTCATGGATTTTGCACCACGATAATGCACCTGCTCACACTTCATTGCTTGTTCGTGAATTTTTGGCCAAAAACAAAACTTTAACGATGCCCCAGCCTCCATATTCGCCAGACATGGCTCCATGTGACTTTTTTCTATTTCCAAACATAAAGAGAACATTAAAAGGCCGTCGTTTTACAAGCATAGATGACATTAAAAGCGAATCGCTGAAAGAGCTGAAAGCTATCACAAAGATCGAGTTTCAGAAGTGTTTCGAGGATTGGAAAAAGCGCTGGCACAAGTGTATTGTATGCGAAGGGGACTACTTTGAAGGCGACAATATTAATGTAGATGAATAAATAAATATTTTTTTCAAAAAACGAAAATTCCCGTTACTTTTTGAACACACCTCGTATGTATTCAATCAGTAATTTGCATCTCACGTAAATTCTTCAATGTCATTTTTCCAAACTTAGGTTCATGAATAAAATCCTAGATGTACCAGTATAATGAATTACCTGAGACTGTATTGCTTCAATAGTTTGTTTATTTTTGTCTAAACATGGTGGGCATTCATTCTCATTTTCAGCAAGGCTTTGAATACAGCTAAAACAATAATAATTCTCTCATCAGATCTGATAATAATATTAATTAATAATAATAACAATAAGAATAATAATAAGAAGAAGAATAAGAATACTAATAATACGAAGTGCCCAAATGCAGCTAATATCGTCAGACATTAAAATCCAAATTTAAGTCACCACACACACTTGATTATTACACTGATAGTCAAATCTAACACATACTGTTGATGAAATGAATGCTGGCAAAGAAAATGTACAGTGGGTAGTTCCAGTTGATTTTTACAAATACTACATCTGGATCCTTGAAATATAATCGGCCTAAACAAAATAAATACCAAATATTTAAAATAAAATAAAATGAAAGAATAACAATTCCAGTTTTAATTAAAAAAATGCATTTACTTATTCACAAGGTCATCAATATTACTGTGAAGTTCTTCCGTTTCTTTAGTGAATCTCGCAATTAGAGACTGTTGTTGTTCAATAGTAGACAATTCGGACTCCAGAACTTTTTTCAAATACGCTTTGATGTTGCTAGCCTGAATGGTTGGCGAGTTACTCAAACATTCAATTACCAATAATGGCGAAAGGAGTTTGCCTCGTTCTAAAAAGTATCAAATCGTAATTACCCACCCATTAATAGAATTTATTCGTTTAATTACCTTAAATTAATAGAAATTATTCGTAACAGATTTCGTGACATATTTTCGAAAGTGAGTTTTTCAGAAGAAAATTAAAATTAGAAATAAGTTTAATTATGAATAGCAATATGTTTTTAATTTTCCATACAAATCAATTCTATTCGTCTCTTGTTTGCCTAATTTTAGTCCCAGATCGAGGTACACATAGTGTTTGACAAGTTCATCATCTTCCTTCAGTATTAATGCTGGTAAATTACAAAGAAAATAGACTAAATACTTGATATTTTCTTAAATTACTAGATTAAACATCTTTTAAATACAAAGCTCCAGAAAATGCGTAACAGGAGTGGATTACCTTACTCACTCAAGTCCAGAGACAGCTTCGGAGAAATTACAGTAGTATTGTGAAAAGTTAATTTTTTTGATATAGCAAAGCAAATTTGTTTTTCTGTTCGCTAAATAGTTCAACTGGGACTATAATTTCCTTAAGAAGTCTAGGTTGAAAATACTATCATAAAATTTATACAGTACCTATACTTGTAAGAATCGTGGTTAACACATCTTGTGGCAAATTATTGTGCGGTGCAATAGCAACTAACGCTTGTACCCAAAGTCCAGGATCTTGATTTTCATATCTTCTACAACAGCACAATATTGAAGCGTAATCTCTTTGTGCTACATGATATTTTAATATTGCCTGATACCTGTAAAATATGAAAATAATTTTAAAATATTGATAAAAATACAATAATTGACCAAAAAGGAAAATTAGAAAAATAAATTTACATTTTATTTTTATCATACAGATACAGTATGCCAGGTTTAAAATCTGCAGCTTTACACAATATTAAAGCCTGAAGATTATCAAACGTAGATTCAGGCGGATCAAACATTTTCATTATCTTTTGTTCGTACTGTTTCTTTAATGTATCATCGTTTTCTAACATCCATACTTGTAGGTAATGTTCCAAAAGAGTGGTATACACATGTGAACTCCATTTTGGCGATGTCTATAACAATAAAGGTATAAAATACGTGTACTATAAAGGTTTTTTTAAATAACATATTTGTATTTAAACTGAGATTATGTCATTTAAATTCAAATGGATAATGAAATATGCCTTAATTGCTCATAATGTTAAAAAACAAAAACTACATATCGGTAGCCAATATAATTCTGAGGCTGTATTTTATGCTTGTTTTGAATATATTAAAACAGTCTACATATTTAAACGTTAGAATTTAGATCTCTTCATCACAAAAGTTTTTTCGTCATTACACTCTCTGTTAGCGCATTCCAAACATCAAAATGTTTTATGTACCCCCTAGCGAAGATTTTTATTATCCTGAACGACGTGTTTTGAAATTATTATTTACTTCAGCGCAATAAAATGGTAAGGGAAAGTGCCGAAAGTTATTCAAAGATCTTTCATAAAAACAAACGGTACTTTTCCGTTAGCCGGGCGCAAGCGAAAAACAGTTTTGGGTAAAACTGTTTTATTTACAATTCATTAATATTTGTTTATAGTTGAACTTGTTTTGCTTAATATTAATTAATATTTGTTTATAGTTGAACGTTTTCGACTTTTATTCCGTTGACTTGGTTCGCGTTTGGTTCAAAATTTGCGACATTTGCGCCCGGCTAACGGAAAAGTACCAAACAAACAACATGATATTTCCGAATGTCTCCAGCGACACTTAAAAATATACTGAGAGGGAATTAAAACAGTACTTGAAAGAAAAGTTGTCAATACTTGCTCACTCACCTTGGAAAAAGACAATGAGTAAAGTTCAATAATAAACCAAAATATAAATTAAACAAGTTACCTGAATTAACTGTTCCAAGAACTCTATTAACATTTCTGAATTATTAATAAAATAATGAATAAAATCTTCTGGGCAAGATTTGTTAATATTACAAAAATCGTTGAAATAATTCTGGAAATAGAAATGATTATTATTTTTTATTATAATAGAATTTTAGTCATTTAAAATTAAACTTGCATTAACAAGGGAATACTTACAGAATCAAAATCACTTTTTGAATTATTAGTGCATAATTTTATTAGAAATTTAGTTGTCTCATCGGGAATATTTTCTAATAAAGTTACACCATACTTTTTTATCATAAATTCTGCCTATTAATTAAAAAATAAATTAAATTCAAAATATGAATTACTAAGAAACCAAAGTATAAAGAAATTCGAATATATATATTATTTGATTTTCAGAGTTTGTAGCCTTAAATAAGTTTGTAAGATGGGCCCAAAACTTCAACCATAGATGAAAACATCGAGAAGATAATCGACTGGACAATCGATGTAAGGGGAATTTAGCGATATAGCTATGCTGTAATTTTACAGAAGAAATTATTCATGCAATTAATTGCTGACCAAACACAAATGCGAAACAACAACAAAAAACAAATAAATTTTTGGGCAGTATTAAAAAAAAAATTAAATAAAATAAATCAAAACGATTTTATGCACAAATTTGTCACAGAGAATAAGAAGTGGCGTATTGCCAAAAATAGATGCTCGATTTATCTATATCCCAGAATTAACACCCTCTCACTTCCACCTATTACCAAATTTGAAGAGATTGGTGGCTGAAGAAGAAAGGATTAGCTGAGTGGCTTCGCGGCTGCTGCGAACCGTATATTTTCTCTTTTCAAGAATTTCTTATGGCACACTGCCAGCATTAGACAGGGTTATCTGGAACGATAACCCTGTCTCCTCTTAGATTTGACGCGCTTTAAATTGAAAATCTTCGGTCTCTAGTCCGAAGTAACGAGAAATGGTATTAGACGTTTAAAAAAGCGACATTTTACTCAATGCGCAGCATCTAAATACAGATACCAATACCAGATCAAGTTCTGCGGTAGTGTTACTTGAAGAGTTATAAATTTATTTACTTTTAAAAAAAGAAAAATTCCATACCTCGTCGCATTCCAATTTAGCTATATAATCTAGAGCCTCTTTGTATTTTTTTTGATCTTCAATTTGAATAGTTAGATACCAATCATGTCGGCCATGCTTTTCAGCTAATAGAAGTGCATCTTCTGCTGATACGTGTCTGCACACATCAATAGCCACTTCAACATCAAAATCTACCTCTCGATCTTTGGCCTTAAGTTAATTTAGAAAATAAAAGAAACATTAAGTACAATGAGTGTGAAAACTATTATAAGAATAATAATTAAAACAAAATTACCATTATAAATTCTTTTAAAAGTTCTGGTTTATTTTGTTTCGTATAAAAATTGAGCAATAAAGTTGTATGTCTTCCGGTAGCCAGTCCCGCCTTGTGCAGAGCTTGCAAATATGTGCTCAGATTTTCTACTTGCTGAGATCCTAGATACTAAAAATTTGAAGTTTATTGAGATTATATCTTGCTGAGTGATACATTTTTATTAAAAAACTACGTGTCCACACTAGATTGTTGGGCGAATATTGTTTCTGTTTAATACAAGTGTTTTCTGCCCTTAAAGCAAGAAACCAAGTGCATGTATTTGTAATGTTTTAAGCAATGTTTGTAAACAGTTTTTTTTAATGGTATATAGCAGATTCTTAGAATGAGAGTACGTTTAACAAAATAAAGATTAAGCTTAAATAAAACAGAAATGATACTTACTTTTCTAATTACATATGATGGTTCCAGTTTGCCAATGGTTTTTATATATCGTTCAATAGCACCCTTATGCTCGCCTTTGCTATATAAGTGATCGCCATACTGTCTAAATATCTCTGTAAGTCCGTCCGCGTCGTATTGTTGACTTTTAGCCATTCTAAACGAATTAAATAATATTATAAACTTTTTTAAATATAACTTATAATTTTTTTTTATAAACAAATTTTATAAACATTTACCTAATAGCCACATCATATAAATTTTTTTTAAATAATAGGGCAAGTTTAGATTGTAAATCTTTCTCGGCTACTAGAGATAATTTATTGCTGGACGACAAAATATACAATGAACCCCACTCTACAAGCACTGCAGAAGGATCTTCAATTGGTGAACTGAATACAGTAATATTATTACGCGAATCTAATATCGTTAATGTGTAAATATCCTTGTTAGAATCCCTTAAACAGAAAAAAAAAATATCAAAAATTAAATTATCAATATATTTTTTAAAAATAAAAGCTTAGCTATAAATTTAAAAGAAATCCTTACCTAACCGAAGAATCATTAGACATAATTCTTGGAGTTGGTTTAGTTTCTTTGGCAATAATTACTAAATAATTCCTAAACCATTCTAATTGTATTTTATCTCCACCAAGGGCGTAGCAAGGACCTCGAACTCCATTTGTATAGCAAAATACTGCCTATACAATTAATTTATATACATTTACATAACTTTACCTATTTAGACTTAATTTACATTGGAAGTGTTCTATGTGAATGACTATAGCAGATATAAGTATCTATTCACTACTCACATTATTTCTGGCTACAAAGAAGTGATTGTCTTGTTCGCCTTCTGCAAGTACGGAGCACCTTAAAGGGCATCCAGCTGTGTCTTCCAGTGTGGTCTGTAATCAAAGAAAAAATTTAGCGGCCTTCATGAGATTGGCAAATTAGAAGAAAATTGTTCCAAGCTTGAAACCATTGTGATCTACAAGTACTTTCTTGATACCGTCGTCTGATAATTTGTTTTACAAAGTATTGAAGTACAATTAATCTGCGAAAACAACAGTTATATGTTTACTTTCTCTAGAAAACAATGCAAGAAGCTCCAACTTTGTGATATATTTAAGTTCTACCAAGATAGTAACTTGATGAACAAGATTTCTCATTAGGAAGCGTAAATTTCGACGACAGTTTTTTTCACTTTTTTGTAATTGTCTAGAAATGGCTCCAATAATTTTGTTTTAAACAGCACACTGACTGTGCACTCACAGGTTCTATCCCGTAACTTAATTTAAACATTTTCCCACTAAACTTCATTTTATAACTCTTTTTTTAAATTTGTTTTCGCTTTTTAACCATTTATAATACTTACTCGTTTCTCTTTATCTTTGTGGGTAACATCATACATTTCAATAGAATTAACAGTGGCTACGTACAACGTAGTAACTTTTCCTGATATATGAAATGCCACTCCAGTTATGCATGACAGTTCATCTTTTAAAAGTCTCTGCTTACTTGTCCTTTCTCTTTTAACATCGCCTTAAAAAAACAAACAAACAAAAACAAAACTTAATCAACTAAAATTAACACATCGAATTTGTTCTGTAATAATTTTGCTACCTCGATATAGTAAGACCGAGCCATCGGTAAAACCAACAGCCATCATAGATAGATTATCAGTTACCGCTACACAAGAAGGTATTACCGCCTTATTTGGCAGTGAAGCTCGACTGATCCTCAGACATACTGGAGAGCCATTCTTATCTACCTTCTCCACATGCCAAACTTTGATTATTGGATTGATTCCGCATTCATCTTCCTTTTGTAATAAAATAAAAAACTTGAAAAGCAGTACTTGATTGCCCAAGTAAAAATAACTTCATTGTGAAAATAACTTTGCAATCGATTTTCCAATCAAACTTTAGCACGGGACGCTATCAATATGCGCATTCTTTATGTTTTTCGTAGCTAGGCAGAGATATTTTATTTTCTAGTATTTTAAATTCGAATTGAAAACTGGAAATGAGCCTCAAAATGACTGTAACAGGATATCTTGGGACCAATATATACAGGTGTGTATTATTCAGACGAATGTCTCGGAACTCTAGGAGACAGTAAGGTTGGGAGCTGGAGTTTTTTTTTTTCCAAATAGTTCGAACATCCGAATAGTTAGAAAGAGTTCAGCACCTCTGAGTGAGAAACAGAAGCAATTGAATGGCAAGAGAAAGACCTCTTGCTGAACTTATTGTCAATACAACTGCAAAGAATCGAATGAGATGAAAACAAAAAAATATTTTCGCTCTCTAGCGGTTACTTTAGGCATGGTACATATTGTGACAAACTATCCAAATGTATTTACATTGTCAAGAGCTGAAATTATAGCGGAGGAAAAAATGTTGAACATGCAGACTTTACTAATGCTGACCATGACAAAGATCTGCAGCAAAACTGCACATTTATTACAAATGTATTTCTTTCATTTACTTTTTTCTGAATTAAAACATACAATTTTATTAAATATTTTACTACTATCAGCACGGATGCATGTTCGACTCTTGGTCTCGCTATTTTAAATGATCATTCAATACTTTGTAATGTCGTCGACGAATAAAGAAAGCGATAATTTCTGTGTACATAAGAGCGTTGCCAACTTTCATTACGTCACTGGACACCATTACCTTCATGGAATCTTCATCTTCGTCTCGAATTATGACAAGGATTCGATATATAAATCATTAGGCATGCACAGCATTGAACAGAGACATCGGGCAAGTGACCGATGAACAATTTGAACACGTGTAGAGAAAGTTTCAGAATTTGAAATCACTGTGCAACCTTAATACTACGACATGGCAGATTCTATTTCTCTCTTCAGTTTGACTGAATTTAATAAGAAAAGTTATGATATGATAATGAGCACAGGGAAAACATGAATGAACCAAATAATGATTCAAATAATAATGAATAATGATTCATTTTATTAAGAATAAAACTCATTGAGGGCACTGGTGATAGGTTTGCACACAATACAGTTGGGATTGGTGCTAGCGGCAGGGTAGATGGTGAAACCCATCATAATTAAAATAATAATCCAACTGCGATACAGTGTTTTAAAATGTTAAAAACTATTTTTAAACTAATTTTCCAGTTTTTACTTCATGTGATAGGGTCCTGTGTTAAAGTTTTTTTTTAGTTCTCAAAGAAAAACGTGTTTTAAGGAATTTTAAGAAAACAAATACCTACACCAATAGTAACTAAATAAGGAGATTGTCTACTTTGTTGCACAAGAGTAATATTTAGTTGGTAGGCATGGAATGTTCTAATTTCAAAGGCTTTGTTCACAATATGAATATTTCCTGAGGAATCTCCTAATATTAGTAGACCGTAACCACTACTGCAGGTTGAAACTCGAGCTTCCTAAAAACAAACAAATTAAATAATTAAGAAATATGATATAATGCAATATTTATGGAATAAACAGTGTATAGGTATTTTACGTGGCAAGGGAGTAAAATAAAAATTCGTTCTTACAAATTCACAACATTGTTGCTAAATATTAATTTTTTCTGCAGCCGCAGAGTAAAATAGATTCTTATAAGAACTTAAAAAATATGGAACCTAGTAAATTCTGGGGATGTAATTTATTTCTTCACATTACGGTAGAAATGGAGCGAAAGACTATGCACAGATAACTTATCTGGTAAGCATGCTCATACTAAAACAAATCACAGTTTTTCCAAAAAATTTTAAATTTTCCAAAAATCTTCTTATTAATGTTAATTACATAATGGACACGTAGTTACTTGTAAATAAAGCCTTTTTGAAAATCAGTATAACTTTAGTTCGATCTTCAGCGACTAGCAAGACTATTTCCCAACATGTCATAACTTTGTAAGAGAAGTTTTCCCAATAATCGACTTCTATAAGAGAATCTGCTAAAGATTTTGTTGAGAACCAATTAACATAGCCAATTCATAAGCCGAGGGAGGTAGATATAAAAATAATAAATTTCCTTGATCCAAAAATAAATGTTTATCACAGACCACACCAACCATTCCAGTATTTGTGTGAAGCATAATTGAACTTATACTTACACCCACTGCATCAGCTATCTTGCCTCCATCTGCATCAGTTTTTAAATCAAAGAAATTAAATCGCCTTCGCTGAAATATATTACAACTATGTTATTATATATTACAGAATTGTAAAAATCTTTCCATAAAAATTACATTTATTCCTATTGGGCGAAAGTAATATAAAAATGTTACGAGACATTTATTGCCACTATTTCCCAGTTTATTCTTTTAGTTTCAATAACTTATAAGATTTATTAAGGTAGTTAATGTAGCAAATATTTTGATTAAATCTGTCCGATAAGGCAATTGTTTATGGGTTGATTTCTAAGTAAACAATCACTTCACATTTTGGTTAGATCTAATATCTAGCAAACCAAGTTTCACAGCTAGTTTTAGTAGAATTTTTCTTTATTACTTATGGTAAGTACTAAACGGTGCTGATCTGAATGATCATTTGGTAAGTTTAATTGCAAAGGTGCTTGAATTTTTTGCTGCACAAAAAAAATACATTTTTAAAAAACGACGTAAAAAATTTGAACAATCGTAGTACCTCTAAAAAGGCCATGTTAGGAGAAATATTTAGTAAGTTACTTGGACTATGTCTAATTGCCTAAACAACAAACAATAATACTTTTTTGATACAAGAAACCTTAAGAAGGTTATATGCATACTGATAAGAATAAAAAAAACTTGAAAACATAAAATTATGAAAGTCGAAAAATAGAAATAAATAATAGATAAATAAATAGGATTTTTAAAGTTAGACCGAATTATTCATTTCAATCAATTTTTGTATTTTATTTATTTGTTAAAATTTAATTAGTTTCACATTCAAGTAGGATATATTTTATTTTGTTTTTTACAATATTAAAACTTTTACAATTAAAAACTTTAAGAAATATTTATTGCTTTAGTTTTTAATAAAGCAAAAATGGAATAATTTTATAGATAAGTTATGAGCAATATCCGGCTCTCAGGGAGTGCTGTGCCCGAACCGTTCGTCCATAGTTGGAGGAAGGCTAAAGCGGAACGGTTTGTTGTGAAGTTAATGTTTCTTTGAAAGTTTAACATTTATAACACTATGATCTTGTTGGAGATCAATAATAGAATAGTGGAAGATACTCTCACTGTTAAATTTAAAAATGCCCTTGCTGGGTAAGTAAAAATACTATTTTTCTTAGAGACATGATATAACCTGGTTTAACATTACTTTTCTTTATGGATATTCCATGATTCTGAGTAGTTATTGAAGAACTAAGTTCAGCATTTCAGAATTAGGTTAAAATGTTTAATTATTATTGTATTAAACATTAAACCTAAGCGTACTATATATAATTTTTTTTGTTTCAGTCATAAGCCTGAATCTATTGATATCACTATAGCAGACTTTGATGGCGTTTTATTTCATATTTCCAATGTCGGAGGTGATAAGAACAAAGTTAGGGTAGGTTTCTGTTATATTTACTTACTACCGCACCCATTTGTGTTGGGTGCGGTGTCACACTATAGCGGTAACTGCTAATTCGAAAATTGTGGTAATTGATCATGGTTGTTTCCTACAACTGAGAATTAAAAATTTATGAATTGCAGGAAATAGTATTAATTTATAATTAAAATGAAGAAAAGAAGTGATTTAAGACAGGTTATGTAGAAATCTATGTGGCCAGATAAACGACTGTCCACTTTGTCCGTAACTTTGTGTTAATAAATTACAAGAGCAAACTTATATAAACCTTATAAGAACTAAATTGGTATTTTAGAAATAAGAAGCAAGAATCTAATGAATATTTAGTTAAATTCGGAGGGAGTGGCCAAAGGAGGCCGGCCTTGCGCTAATACTTATGAAGTAGGCTTTTTTCCATAAGATAGGTGTCATTGTTTACCTCTTACATAATACTAAGATAAGAAGGATAAGTTTTTGATTCAACGCCTACTTGAAAGAAATCATCAGAAGTATAACATGTATTTTTCATTTTTCGAGAGTCTCAGAAATTTTGCTTTTTTTAAAGATTTGGTAAAATAAGAAAATGTAATGTGTAAGTTGTTAGCTAATAAACCAGATTTCGTTATATTTACGTTTATCATTCATGTTGAGAGTTGATTTCTTATTTCAGACAAGCATATCGTTGAAGTTTTACAAGCAACTGCAGGAACATGGTGCTGATGAACTCCTTAAGAGGGAATACGGGCCTTACTTGACAGAACCGGAAGATGGTATGTTGAAAGTAGAACAATTAAATAAAAGTTAATTTAATTTTGTTAAATTTAAATTATATTCCTATATATTAAATCCTTTGGTTTAAAATAGCTCTTTTTTTCAGATAAAATAATAGTCGAAAAAGTAACATGTAAACTTTGTTTTAGGATACAATGTGTCAGTTTTAGTAGATTTGGAGAAAGTACCTACTGATTGGGAGGAAATAGTTAAAAAAATAGGTCTTTTGAAAAGAAACTGTTTTGCTTCTGTATTTGAAAAATATTTCGATTTTCAAGAACGAGGTGAAGAAGGGCATAAACGTGCTGTAATTAACTACAGAAATGAGGAGACTATGTGAGTACATTATTTTAGTAGTTCTTAAATTACAATTCCAATATATAGCCGGTTAATTGATAGTTACTGGTAGGTATAATTGAGATGATAAAGTATATATAAAGATGATATTTTGAAAGGCTGCTCGAAGTGCAGAGATCGTTGCAACAGAATAATGGCTCGTAGTTAAATATTCAAAAATACCTAACCTTCATGTTTTCGCAATAAAGGTTCAACTTGAGATGTTGGCGAGTATGGTAGAACTGTTTCAGAGAGTAACCATTCCCTAAAAGACCTCTCCTTTTGTGCACACACCAAGGTGAGATGCAGAAGACTGCAAGACATTTGGACTTTGTATTGTGGCATTCTCGGGATCGTGCTTACTCCATAACAGTGATCAGTGCTTTTCTCCATTCTTATTATTATTATTCGATGCTTGTGTTGATTGCAAGCTTTATTAGGAAGACATCAACCGATTTGATGAATTTCCGCTTCTTCACCAAATTACATCTTGGAAACAAGAAAAATTATCGTGTATAATACTCTAGAATAGAACATTGTACGCCAGAACATCAAGACTGCCATTTTTCGCTTCTTCCAACCCAGGGAAGTTGATTCTTAAAGAGGTCTGTTTTGGTGAAGAGCAATATTCGCCTAAAGCCGTTTTTTATAGTTAAATGTGTTTAATAATAAATATATGTTTATTGTCGTTTAATATAATATCTGATAATGTGTATTGTGTATAAAATTTCGTACAGATAAAAAGTTTTTTCACCAGGTATGTAGAAGCAAAATCCGATCGTGTAACAGTTGTATTTAGTACAATATTTAAGGATGAAGATGATGTGGTGATTGGGAAAGTATTTATGCAAGAATTCAAAGAAGGACGCCGTGCAAGTCATACGGCGCCTCAAGTGTTGTTCAGCCACAAAGAGCCACCTTTGGAATTACATAATACCGATGCTAGAGTTGGTGAAAATATTGGTTATGTTACCTTTGGTAAGTGACACTTTGATTAACTAAATTATTTTAAACCATTATATTTTAAAATATTTTGGTATTTATTTGGAAAGTTTTATCATCAGTGTAGAATTACTACCGAAATTACTGTCACGCAACACACTAGAAGAAACTTGATAGATGGAATTAGGTAATTGTACACGGGAGTCATTTTGATTATCTGAAGTTCTTCTCACCCAACGATCAGGAGTAAAATAAAAATTGTATACAAATTATAAAATAAGTATTTACAATAAAGTTTTACTTATATGTAAGGAAAATTCATACTTCTCTGTAATTTTAATTTCTTTTTCGGTGTGATGTTCTAAGTGAAATTCTATTTTTGGTCATAATTTGACGCAATGGTTGAGCTACCTCTTTCGCTTTAAATGTGTCAAGGAGGTATGCCTTAGGGCAAGGATATGTTCTATGTGTTAGTGTGGTTGCGTACGAGATCGCCAGGCCCAATAGTTTTTTGAACTTACTCTTCAGGCTGTGCAGAGTGTTTGGGAGAAAATGTAAAGTAATGCCTATTTTGTCAGGCGGGCTTTATGCACAACTACCAATTAGGTGTCGTGGTCGAAGGCGATTAGCAAACATACTTTACGACAAAGGTCTCATATTAAACATTGAATAAAATCCAAGGCCTAGACCCCGGTCGAACCCGGTACCACAATTTATACTCCTCTTACCACTCGACTACCATGGCGGCTAAGAGTATCGCTTCTCGGCCTTTTGGCTAAGATCAAATTGTTGTAGCTGTTCATACCAGCCTAATCTCTGGAGTGTTATAATGCTGGGAACGTAAAACGTCCTGTTGAAGTAGCCACTTCACTTCCCTTACGAGGACATTATAATACTATTAATAAATGAGAAATATTACTTTTTTTCAGTATTATTCCCAAGGCATACAAGCAGAGATACCCGAGATAACACTATAAATTTGATTCATATGTTCCGTGATTACTTGCATTACCACATCAAATGTTCAAAAGCATATATTCATTCTCGCATGCGGGCTAAAACATCAGATTTCCTGAAAGTATTGAACAGGGCCAGGCCGGAACCCAAAACAACAGAGAAGAAAACAATTACGTAAGTTATTTATATTACTTTCCTTTTTTAAATAACCAAGAAGGAAATACATTTAATTTACATATGTTCCTCATCATTGCTTGATCGGCTTGATTGTTGTTTCCGCACGAAGCGTGCTGTAATATGTTCTGTTCTCGACGTGCGATTAGTAACCAATGGACACATTTATTCCTTAAACAGCATTCCCTATTCGGTGCGAATTCTCGCCAAGGAAATCATGGCATGAATTTAAATTAACATTTACTATAAACAATGCTCCTCTTAACTAATGATAATCTTATATAACTGGTATTACTGCTTTCCAAAGCACCAAATTTGACTGGTTAGCATTGTCGGCGGCCAAGATGATTGGTCAGAAATTAATGCGCATTCTCTGTGCTTAAATTTCTCAGTTGCCTTTAGTAACATCATAAATTATTGAAAAATCAAATCAGTGATTTCATTTTCTAGAAAAAGGTGAAACCAGCCGAACATCATGTACAGCTTCAGCCTTCCACTGACTCTCTTTTTAAAGATATTCTTTAGGAACATTAGCCGGCGATGAAGAGTCAGTTGAATGTTTGGATTTAGGAAGAATAATCTGATAATTGAAATTGAGCAAAATATCTAATGATTTAGTAATTATGTACACGATATTATGACATAAATTTGAGCAAGGGATGAGGCTTGAAAATGTGAACACCCTAAAGCGACTCTTATCTTATACTTGATTCACATCTAGTGGCAGATACTTAAGAACCTTGTTTGCTGCTTATGATTAATGCTTTTTTTTTGTTCTTGTTCTCTTAAAATAGGGGGAGAACATTCATCAGGAAGGATTGATTGAACATCGCAGTTATATATTTTAAAAGGAATCCAGCCACAGCAGTGAAGCTTCCTCTGCCAGCGTAAATTGAATATAAATTGTTCTAGACAATTAATAATAAGAAATGAAATCATTTTCAAAAAATGTGTTATTAAATAATTATATAAATGAAATGTATAGAAACAAAGAGAGTCGCTCAAATAGATTGTGGTAAATCAAACGTTACAAAAAAAAAAGAAGAAAAAAGTGAATTAGTTTAATTGAATTCCAGATAAACGATCGATTATGAAATTCCATTAATTTACTTACAATGGAAGAAGATATTTTAGTAAATTATTGCTGCCAAGTTCCCCCTACCCCAACTTTTATGTAAATGAATTATTTACTAGAGAATGCTTTGGTCCTTTTAGAGCATTCGTTAATATTTCTTTCATCATTAGTCGCGTCCTCTGTGAAATCTTGAATACGAAGTGTCATTTAGTAAAACTTGTATATTTTACAATTTTATTATTATAATTATTATTTTAATTTTGTTCTGTTGATGGATTGTAAATAGAGTATACAGTAAAGAGAAAAAAAAATAAGAACTAATTAAACAATATGTAACCATAGAAATATTGTAAATTATTTATTGGGTGTAATTAAATAGGAAAGTAAACAATAAGCCACAATTTGTTATGTATGTATATCTTTTAAATTTTATTATAAAATTTGTTGTATTATTTAAGTAACATTTTATTATTGATAATTTTTCTATTACAGTAAATAGAAAAATTAAATGAAATTTTTGTTTGTTTTAGTTTTTATTTACTAATTGCTTTATGAATTTGATGCACGAAATTGTGTATTCTATTTTTGAAACTAAAGAAAACAAAACTAAACGATAGAGTAGTCTCTCACTTAGTGGCATTATTAATATATTTGCCGAAGGTCTCCTAATGAACACCAAATAATTAAAATAAATAAAGTATTGAGTTTATTAATTTTAAACTTTTAAGATATACAATATTTTTTAACTTAGAAAAACTTGTCCATTGATAAATCATTAACAAAAGCAGATCAATAAATTTTCTGTTGATATAAATTTTTGCAAATAAAGCATTCTTATTACTGACCAATTATTTACTTGACAAATCTACCCGTTTAAGTACCCCATTAGTTGGTTGGCTAATATACGAAAACTTGATAACGCCCACCCCAGTGCTGGCTATCTTTAATATTTTTTTTTTTTTATTCGTAGAGCATGAAAGGTTATTGATTACCAGATTGGTTTTGTACTTCAATCGTCATGCATGCTACATTATGCATGACCAAATCAACGATATAGCTTACTTCCTTTAAGGGCATAGATTACTTTCCTTTTTTTTATAAAGCATCATGTGCCATCTATTTGACCCAGATATTGACCTTAGCCTGGATTTGGTTAGGTTCTCTCCCAGAAATATTTACTTTCAAGTAAGTAATGTGCTTCTGGCTACGTATCTCACAAAACTTTCTATAAGTTGATCATTGTTTAGCCATATAGTAACTTCTTCAGAAGCAATGCCTCCAATTACTGAAGCAGATATCCACCAATCCTAGGTGCCCACAAAATATAACAAGGAGATTAAATTCTTTCCAAATTAATAAACACTCAGTAAACGATTTTTTATTAAAAGAATTAAAATTGGTTAATTGGTCGTTTGTCCAATACAAATTTTAATAGTTGGCTGGGGCCAAAAAACATTATTCTCTTGAGAAAGTAAATCGGTTTGGATTAACCTCATGCTCTTGTGCAATTACAAATAAGTTTTTAAAACTAAATTTAAATCTTTGATAAAGATAATTTGCAATAATTGAACACAATTCAATACTTTGATATTTTACCATAATCACTACTAATTGTATTATCAATGAGATTTAATTTCAATTTTAGAAACTTAGCGATCTCTGAAGGTCACCAGAGATGCCCGAAACATCAAACCAATAATCTTTCTCAAAAAATTTGTTTCTTGGCCATGTCAAAAGTTTTTAAAAAAATTAATCTTTAATTAAAAAGGCCTTAGAAATCTTCATAGGTACATAAATTATTAACACAATCCAAACAATGTTTCAAGTCTTCATGTTTATACTTCCATGATTGCGTCAGATTCCTCTACCATTTTTCTTGTAATATTTAAACTTTTCATCCTAAAAAAATAAAAATGTACCATAACTAATAATGACGTTGAACAAGTCTTAAACAAAAAATGAAATAAAGAGTTATAGAAAACCCTGGGGTAAACAATCAGTTAACCTTCGCTTAAACAATTCTAATGTATGTAACTCACACATTTTCTTCTAATTCAAAAGTTTTGAAACATATTTACTGCTTATGCCAGTATAAAATGAACCCTTGGAGAAATTTCGAAACAACTGCGCTTTCCAAAGAAAATAATAATAAATTTACAGAAACGAAAATAATTTTGTTTGTGAAGAAAGGTTTTTCATAGAGTTTAAGTCGGCATACAATTTACCAGGGTGTAGGATACGATATGAAATGTTTCATCAGCTGAAAACCTTGCCGGTAGCGGCAAATGGAAGAATGTGGTAAGCATGTTTTCAAATTTTCTAGTACGAAAAAAACGATATGCTTCTTCAGTTACCGGCATAAGTGTTGAATCTAAGGATTGAAGATGCCTTGACCCAAGCTTACTTTATTCGCTCTTATCACTTATTTTGCGAATGAGACCCGAAGTTCTGCACAGAAAAGCATTTGCGTTCTGTTCCTTTAATTACCAAAGTGAGCTCATAATCTTTCATTAAAATAATGCAAAATGAAATAAATTTCAAAATGAACTCTTGTTATTTGATAAATATTTTTTTAATAAATCGAGAACTCTTTTTCCTCAGGAGCTGGTAACCCTTAAACTGAAGTAAAAAGGGCTTAATAGAATTTGAGGTAGTGAAGCGTTCGGTCTGAATTTTAAGCATAACATTTTTTATTAAACCTAGCAAATTTTAAGTGATTTCTATAAACTAGTATAAGAAACCAACTCTAATCAAACTACCTCATCTCTGTTAAGCGGTCCCGCTATTATAGGAATTTTTAAATATTTCTAGGTATCGGTGGTCCAGCTGGGCATATTTCTTTTTCAGTTGATTTCAACGCTTTTTGATTCAATCTACAAGTTATTTAATAGAATATCGTATTAGATAGTGGTTCATAAGGGAACAAATTCTCTGGATTTCAGGTTTTTGGAGGGCTCAGTACATTCCCACATTATAACTTCTTGGTAGAGAGAAAAATAGACTGTTTAGCACTATTGCTGTTGGTGCTATATCTTTAGAAAGACATGACAAGAATATCGTGAAGGAACCGCTATGTAGCATCGCTACATTCTAGGCATCGCTGGGATTGAAACTGTCACTTGTTTTAATTATGTGAATAAGCAACAATACAGAGTTGATTTCTGATTTGAAGCCGGAAAACAAAATGGTATATTTTTTATTCTAAGTACAACTACCTTTTTTTTTTTAGAAAAATAACAACCCTTGGAAAGCTAGAATATTAATGAAATTATATGTAAAACTAACTTCAACTTCTGGATATCTTGTATATAACTCGTAACTGTAGGACCCCAATAATTCTTTTCTATTGCAATATTTAGTTCGTCAATGAATTCCTGGTCCCACTCCTTCACGTAATACAATAAAGACGCTATTTTTATGGAAGCCCTTTCTTTTTCCATCCCATCGACTTGGATGCGTGGAATATTATCTGTAAAATACATAATTCTTTTCAGTCAAGACATTTACTAGATTTTGAATGTATATTAAAAATTATAAGCTTACCCAACATTGATTCAATAAGTGCATCTAATGATTCAGTATATGATTTATAATTTCTGATTGAAATTTGACAGATTTTCTCCAAAACTTGGGCTGATATTTTGGATTTAGTTAATTTTTTTGGTAATGATTCCAGCCAAGACTTAAAATTAGTTTCACTAAAAACAAGAAAATTATTAGTAGAACAGCTATTTCTAAAATTTCTACAACGAAATTGTAGAGATTATTCACAAATGGTAATCAAACCACTGAAGAGACTGCTCACTTGTGATAATCTTCAAATCTCCTATCCAAAGCAATATCGCTTAAAAATACAAAAAGATTGTTTGCCAACAATCCTTTTGAAGTTAGAGCAGATTTAGAAGCTTGATTTACAAAGTATTTAGAATCTTCGAACTGTCTGTTTTGACAAATATTTGAAATACAAGAAGTAAATGTAATACACTCTTGATTGTTAAGTATATCGGCCATTCTGAAGATATCTGGAAAAAAAAGTTTAATTATCAACGACCGTGTAAGTGTCAATTCTTGCAAGATAAGTTAAAAAAAAATTATACATTACTTTTTAAGTATGGTATAACATAATGCCAAACCGAATAATCTCCAAACAGGATAACCAACATACAAAGATTTAAATTTTGCAATTTACAAGATATATCGAATCCACTCTCAGCGGTAGAAACACTTTTCTTTTTATTATTTAGTTGTGAGCTAGCTGCATAAGGAAATTTCCCAACAATGAGCTTTGAGATCACAGCCCTACCATGGTCTTTTGTTAAATTGCTCAACTGTACAAGGGTTTATATTTACAAATAAAATAAAGAAACAATAAATATAGAAATTGATAAATTATTTGAAAGAAATATTAAGTTTTTTCACCTTTTCTGAAGCATTTTCTTCTTTAGCTATATTGTTCCAAAGAAGCTGTATAATATCGACTATGTTTTTTAAGATTTCAGAATCATCTGCTGCTATAATAGTAGCTGGAAATATAAAATTAAAATAGTTCTTTAAAAATTAAATTATTTGACAAAGAAAGTTTTATTGTTTTATGATACGAATATTCTGCTGATCTCCATCATAAGCTCTTAACTTTACAATAATAAGTTTAATAAAATTGTCTCCAATTACATCTACTAACCCATTATTAAACCTTAAACTAATAATTTAACCCATTATTTCAAAATCACCTTTTGAAAACAATTATTTCAACGCCGATATTTGAAATAGTCAATTAAATTCAAATAAATTACGTCTTTGTATTTAAACAAATACATTGACAGTTTTAATTATGCCTAAGGCCACCACATCTCTAATATATTCGATTTAAGCAATTATCTCTTACAGTACAATGTACACACTAAAATAATGACTCTCTCAACTTACAATTATCTGGTGATGCACCTACATTTTCCTCAGTTTGTGGAATAGTTTCAACAAACATATCCAATAGTAGTGGAATCACAGCATCGCCGAAACTCTGTCAACAAAAAATGAATAGAACTTGAGCATTTGTTTAAAAAATTACTAGTTTTAATCAATCTTAGATTACAATCTAACAATCGCTGATATAAATTACAAGGCAGAACTTATTAAATGATCATCTCAAACTGCTGAGATTAAATTTTCACTAAAGACAAAAATTTTCAGATTATTTTAACAATAGATAGATAATTAATTTAACTGGCCCCTAATTCGTCAGACGTTAAATCATGATTTTATTTCTATGGCCAGAGAAGTCCTTTTTAAAATAATCCTTTACCGATCTGCTTTACGTTTCAGATACCTTCATCAGCTTTTGTTGCGATTAAAGAGCTGAATACATTACAACTGTGCCTCAGTATCATCAGGAGCCGTTACATTGACTGCGAAACGTGAAGCATAAAAAAAAAAAAAAACTGCTCTTTCTTTATTATCAATTTAATTTGTACTTTTTTGCAAGATTCGGACGAAATATTAAAGAATGATTTCTAATTTTAGAAATCCATTTTATACTATACCATCAATTTTTCGAAATCACCAGAACTCCTTGGCCAATAAATGTTTATACCTTTATGGAGAAGTAATCCGTTCTTAGATAATTTTGACTCATGCAGTCTAATTGGAGCGTGCTACATATGTATGCCTCGATATTTAAGAAATATGGGAAATGTGCCTTTTTATTTTGTAAATCTCCACCATTTTGCTGGCGCATTTCATCACACGTTCCTGTGAATTAATTTCTATTAAGAGTTACAATTTTAAAATATATTTGTTATGTAATTGCCAAAAATTATTATTACCTGTTACTCGTGAATCGTTTAAAGCTGTCAATAGAATTCGGATTCTTGAAAGAACTTTTTGTCTCCATTTCTTACTTGTCCAAGAAGAATCCAAATTAAGTGACAATGTTCTGTTATCAGAACCTTTGTGAGATATTAAGTCCAAACATACCGGAAGTATTTTGGGAGCCGAGTTTGCACACAGTTTTGGAACATGTTTCAAAAATATATCGAGCAGATAAAGTGAGTCCACCCTTATTCCATAATCGATGTGAGTTAGGCCACATATTAAATACGAACTCATAGATGGAAAGAATGGCTCCAGTTGTTGGCATTGAGTCTGAAAATTTATAATTTTAATAAATTTCCAAAAAGGACGACGAATAAATTAATCCCAAGATCTCCACTTGGGAATCCCATACGCTAACCATACAGCTAATCATTAGTTTTCATCTACACTTCCTGGATCTAGTACCGGTAGTCTGATAAACATTGTACAAGATTCGCATCCCAATTTCATGCTACTACTAAATTGAAAAAAATATTTTCCTTACTACATGCAGGGATGTAATTTTTTTAAAATCTGAAATAATCAGGAATACGAAGGCTTTTTTGGGTTGGATCTTTTATTTAATGGCATTAACCTTAGAAAAAATATTTGATAGTAGTCTGATTGCATCTTTTCTGATAAGTCCCACAAAATCGAGTATTGATTTTGTTACATTCTTTAATAATACAGATAAATAAGAATGTAAGATTTGTTCTGAATGGCTAGAAATTAATTCAGTAAGACCTTCCAGAGCTTCTTTCCTCATATTAACATTGTGGTGTCCTAGCCGACTCAAAAGATCCTATAAACAAAGATAAAAATGTGGGTAACACAATGCATTTAACGGTCGCTACGTTTACAGAAAATCTAAAACAAATCGTACTCACTTGCACATTTAACTTTGTGGTCGATAACAATTCTCCTTTTTCATGTGGTTTAACTTGATCTTTAATAACAATTTTTTTTACTTTGAAATTAGTATCTGTCAGATTTTGACCTTTAGGAAGCACAGTTTTCGAGGATTTCAGTTTAACTTTGGCTTTCTCCTTTTTGATAAATTTCCTACGTGACTTTCCCATTTATTCTGTTACTTTAAAAAAAATATAAATAAAATAATCTCCCTTACTTAAAGTGCACTAAAAAAACTCGAAGTTCTGCCTTTTGAAGAACACAACAAAACATAAACTGATTACAGCTTGTAATATTGCAAGATAGTTTTTCTTAACAATAAAAGAGGAATGGAACCTCCAACAGTCACACTCACATGTCTCCGAGTTAGTTTATAACAGTGCGTATAACCTGACTTGCAGTTGGTGATGTGAAGATCACTTAATTTCAAATAACTGAAAACTACCAGCAAGCAGTCAACTCTTTGTCTGTCAATCGGCAATAAAATTTGATGAATGGGAAAATCGGGGAAAAAATCTTGAAGAATATATATGTACAACTATTTATTGTAATCCAAACGGTTATTGAAGCTATCAGATTTCATTAATTATATTAACAAATTTTAACATTTTAGTTAGTACAATTAGAACTTCTAATATTAGAGATGTAAGAAAAGACAATCCATGCGCACACAAACAATATAATGCTTAACTAATTAAATAATAAACAAATTAAATAAAAAGAGTTCCTTGTTACAGTTTTAAACTCAAGATTCGAACCATTCATTCAAACATGAATCGATAAAATATATTTTTAGGATAATATATATATACGTATATATATTTAAAAAAAAAACTAAGCCATTTTATTAACAATTGCCTGCTGTAGTGATGTCAGTTGATTTGTCCACTTGTCAATAGCAGTATATCTTGAACCGTAGTTAGATTCTTTGTCTAGTTCCAAAACTTGATTCACTTGGTCTATTTTACCTCTTACGGTATTGTCTAAAATACAAGAGACAAGAAGGCTTTCCACATCTGAGCCATCAATATTCAATTCTTGAGAAATAAAAGGAATATGAATTCTTGTGTAAGGTTTGATTAATTTAATTAGTACCTGGGTCCTAATATTTCTTAGAAGATCTTCAATATGTTCTTTAATGAACGGATCGTCCATAATATTGACTCTATGTGTACGAAGGATACTTTCAAATTCATTAATGTCGTTATTCTGATACGAAGACACTAAATTTGTCATTGCTAGTATTTCTGGGTCATTTTTGTACGGTTTCGCTTCTTGAGAATCAAAAGGATTGATTCCGGACTTCATCAGCATATTAGCTAATACAAGGTATTTAAGGCAAGTAGTTCTTCGCGGACTGCCAGATTCATCGTAGTTCTTAAAAGCTTCAAAGAAGTCGGTATGCGCTTTCTCAAATTCTCCTTCTCTAAGATGCATTTTACCTCCACATTCTCTTATAACGCCCATTATAAGAGGATGAGGTATGGCTGATTTAATATGCAAAGACTGCTCGTACAATGCTTTCAGTTTCTTATTGTTTTTTTGAGTTGTATACATTTGTATCTCCAATGCATAAATTTCTAACAATTGCGTACCTTTCTTTAAGTCATCCTCTCCATCATCTGTTTTACAAGATTGGTGAAGCTGTTTCAATATTTTGGATAATTTATTAAAATCCTCTTGATCGTAATATAACTTCCCAAGCTTAATATTGGTTTTAAACCAGAGCCTATCATTTTTTGCATCCTTTAAAGCATCTAGGGTGGTTTCATAGAAGTTTTGAAGTAACTCCATATTCTTTGATGTTGATATGTAATCCAGTATGGAATTTATAGATTTTTCACTGTGATTTCTAGTAACCGCACTCTTGATGTAAGTCAATAATTGTTTGTATCGCTCCATCATTTGCACATAGTTATTTAACTTGAAGTGAATCTTAATCATTTGTTTGAGAGCTTTAAATCCCCATTCTCCTTTTTCACCAGATTCAAGCTCCAAGACTTTCTGAAAGGAAACCAAAGCGAGTTGAGGATCATCCTCTTTAAGCGCTTTAGAGTTATAATATTGGTTTTCTAAATCTACGTCTGGTTCCGAATTACTATCTTCTGAATATTCTAAACCATAATCTTCTTCTTCTTCGCACATCAAATCGTCTTCTACGTCAGACATGCTGAGGGAAACAGGGTATATACAACAGAAAAACTTTTCACAATCAACTATCTACACTTATTTTCATTCCAATTCGCTGTTGGAGTACAACATAACCTTCCTTGTTATTGAATATAGCCTAATACTGCCAATTAATTATTATTTAAATCTACTTAGCAATCACAGAAATTCACATATTTTCCTTCTTTTGTAACAATAATTTTATGCAATTAAGGGCACTTGTGAAAGGTATGTTTATTAGGAAAACATAGATTAAAGAAAGCCCCCCCACTCTTGAATTGTGACTTTCAATTCCATTCCCACATAGTTACTTATTTAAGTATATGTTCGATAATTTGTTTTTTATTTTTTAAGATCGAAACCTACCTGATGCGAACAATGACACTAGAACAAAATCTTTAATTTTTATCCGGTAAATTAAGTGAATAGTTTGAACTAAACGGGTATTTTGGTTGGCCAACCCTTATTAGGAAAACTTGTCCGTTCGATTTTGTTCGATAAAAACTCCATTCTCAAAGCTGTCCAACTTGTAATCTTTATTGTACAATTAATATTAAACTAAGAACTTTAACAAACCATACCTTTTACAATTTGAGAGACAAATTGTACGGTAGAGAGCAGTGCCTCTGAAGACAAACAAAATCACACCTTCTGTCCATGCACGACTCCACGCTCCTACCAGTGATTGGCGAAGATGACCAATTAAGGTTACTGTCTCATCTCCGTCTCTATCACTTGAAAACGCAACATCCTTCTCCATTAGGACTAAGGGTAATATATTTCTGAGAGGACGTCGGTAGGTCGTGAAGAGATAGCCTTGACACAACTAACTTAAATTATGGCCAGGTAAGAGGTTGGAGTGACGGTTATCTTCAATGACTGGGACAAAAGGAATCAATACGGCAAGAGCAGCTATAAAATGCGTTCCTCTAAGGGAGAAGATGACATATAACTGCTCAGTAAGAAATATAAGGTCGGCCCAACGTAATACATTTTCCCAACTATCTGAGGCCGAGACATTGTCCTGAACCAGCTTAAATCATTCTAAGTGTTACTAGTGCATGATAGAACCATTTCTACATAGTGAGGCACTACGGACAGACTTTCACCCTTATTTTTCATAAATGTTGCTGGAGTTATATCATGGTAAGGATATGGCAAGAACATCAATACTAAAAATGATACGATTAAATTGTTTATTTTTATTTAAATACATCGTTACATAGTTTTACAACAACTAGAGTTTAAAAATTGTGGAATGACAACATTTATTAAATTTTTGGAGTTGAATAATTTAAGTGTATGGCTGCCAGACATTACCATTCATATAAAAGTAAAATATAAAATAAATAACAAAATTACCGTATAAAAATTAACAAAATTATAAATATTACAATAATTAATAAAATCATCAGTCACATAATATGCTAATTTTTTTAATACGCACCATGTTAAAAATCACAGTACACTGATAATTAAAGTTAGAATAAATATAAACTTTATAAAAAGATCATTATTAATAATGGACACATATTTACACAGAATATTTTATTATGAGAATTAATTAATTAGAAGTGTTCTGCTCTTGTTTGTGATTACCTGTAATTAGAACATAGAAAAACACAATAGATAAAAACTTTCAAGATACTCTAAATAAATGGGATATAGAACGTTCTAAAATGTTTTAAAACAGACAAAATATTTTTGTTAATTAACTTATACACGTTTTGAATTTATCGGGAAAACATCAGTTTTAAGAAAACCAATTTATAATGAAGTTGTGGAGGACAGTATAGTAATCGTCTACTTTTTCAGGCGGGGCTTAACTTCCAACATACCAATTAGGTGTCGTGGATGGGGGCGGAAACACATACTTTACTGTAACATTTTTTTTTTACAAATAAAAAGTAGCTGTAAGTGGGATTCAAACTGGAGACCTCCCACTAACAAAGCCACCTCATAACTACTAGAGAGTGCATTTCTTACGCCATTCACCCACAATTTAATCAATGAGCCCAAAATAGAATGGTAACGTCCCAAACTTGTATATTTGATTAATTTAAGTCTAGGATCAGCAGGTCCATCTGTAGAACTTCCACTGTTCGATTTTGTTAAAGTAGGCCCAATGTTCAGGACGATGGTTCCACGAATTTATTCCTCGCCGAATTTATTAAGAACTGTACACACAATGCACTATTAACTATATTAGGTGAGGATAGGAAGAGACTGGCGGCCAGATGAATGTAACAAAACCAGAGAGCTGCATGCCGCCAGTCTTACGTAAATAGTTTTGAACAGCACTCGGGCGAATAGAGCACGAAATGTAATAGGATGGGTATTTCAGAAGAAGAAGGAAGCATGTATCTGTTTCGCGGGCGACAGGGTTGGTTTGCCTAAGATTATAAGATGAGGAAATTAGAAACAAATATACTCTAATTATTTGAAGGGGCATAATTTACAGCAAAAGAGATTTACACTGGCAATGGAACTCACAGTGCAGGGAGTTTAGGGAGTGATACTGAAAGAGTTAGAAGGGTTGTTTTTAAAAATCTAGTACACTGAAGTAAAATGGCGCAACAAACATGATAGGAGATAAGAACGTAGAAAGCAACAGTGAAGCATTTTCTGGAGACAAGTCTTCAGAATAGTTCTTAATACTGTTTCTTGGGCTTCAGATTCAACATTACCAATCTTCGTAGTATGAATAATAATAGGAATAGTTTCATAGTTAAGTTCAGTTAATTCGAAAAGTTAATCTAATTAAACATAAAACAATAACTAGAATGAATAAAAAAAATTGGTTTAGTTTTAACCTGTTAAGGAATATTTATTCCTGAGTAAATCCAGTGTCCATTCAGTGACATTATTCTCAGCAAGATCCTGCTGTCTATCAATCAGACTTTTTGAAATCTTATCTAATAAATAGGTGATGGTGTCCCTTTCTGAACAGCTTAGAAATTCTAAACTCAGTCTGAATCTAAAATAAGAAATCATTCAAAAAATAAAATAACACACCTCTATATATAGCGTTTTCATAGTTAGTGCTTGAATAAGCTACTCCGCCGATAATCTTTAAATACAGTTACCTCTCAGATTCAGCAAGAGCGTTCAGGATACGGACTACAGCCACTATATCATTAGTTTCTGGTGGAAATGTAGCCAACGCTTCCAGTATTTCGCCCAACATACCTACTGGGATACCATTTGAGAATGCCTTTATCAGCTCTGGACTGCCTATGGATTTAAGCCATTGATATCTTGTATGAGGTGGCTCTTTTTCTTTTAACCTACTTATTATGGAAGTCCAAGTTTTGCAACAAGAATGTTCATTTTCTGTAAAATTTAACTGAAACAAATATATGAAAGCCTTGACTATGCATTAAACAAAAAATACATAAAAATATCTGCTTTTATTTGGGAGACTAGTTAACATCCACACAGCTATTTATTGCACAGCTGGGGCCACATCCCAAGGAAAAATTTAACTTGGAAATACGATTTCTCGGATTTTAAACAATCTTTGGCCACAAAGACATAAAAAAAATGTATATTCGCGTTTGAAACACCTAGACTAATGCGTTAGTCGAGTTTAACCTTTTAAGACAGAACTTTAGTATTTTTTTTTTTTTTTTCATTTTTTCAGTAATCTGAAAACATTGACGAATTGAAAAGAAGTAGAAATAGAAAATTAGCATCGCTGTGCAGGTATATTTGGTTTTTTCATCATTCTAAAAGAGCCTTATTATGAGACAGATTAAAAGGTGTCTAAGATTAAAAGAAATTTAAAGGTGTCAAGTTTGAAATCACATATTACAGATTGAGAATGATTCAAATACAACCATAAAGTCATTGAGTGTTATTAAAGCAAGAAATACAAAGAGGTTTTTGGAGACCTCAAAACAGTCTGTCGTCTAGGAATGGTCCATAATACTACTATTACTTATTTTAATAAGAATCAACATTACAACTTACCTGTTGATCCATTTCTGACTTTTTTTCAAAATCCTGACTTTTCTTCTTAACAGATACTGGATTCCATATGGTTTTCATTTTATCAGCACTTATTCTATCATGTTTTTCTAGGGGTTTCAGATGAGCAGCGTTAACTATTTCCCTGTTAAAAAAGTTAACAGTTTTAAAATGATTAAGATTTGTTGCTAGTTTTTTGTAGTTTCATATATTATTTTAACTTCTCCACCAACTAATCGTTGAGAAAAGAACTAACTAAACTAAGGGAGAATGCACAAACAGAGATTGTACAATTTGCAAAAAATATCAAGAAAGTACTCAACAACCAAGGCGTTCCTACACATTAGCAAACCGAATTCTAACACAGAAAAAATTCCAAATAACCAAGAACCAAGATATATAATAAGAGAGCCAAACTAGAAAACAGACCAACTAAGATAAAAACATTCACTAACCTAAACTGATCATAAGTTACTCTGTGATCAGCAACTGCTCTAAATTTAGCATCATTCTGTTGCCAATAAAGTTTATCTTTTTCTATAGATGTTTGTAATTCTTTTTCTAGAGTTTTAAAATTAATAATATCATCAAATTCTGCCATTTAACGAACAACCCACTTCCCTTGACAACCTGCACCATTAAAAAGACATGTTAAAATAATGCATAAACGAATGAATACAACAGTTTAGGTTAAATTGATTCAAACATTCGGGAAAAATTTCTCTTTTTCACTTACTTAAAAAAATAACATTTAAAAAAGGATTAAACTATCTCTCAGATAAAAAAAAATTTAACTTCTTAGTAACTGCCATCTGTCGAAAGAAGTACATACATATGTATACTCTTTAACAAAAACTTACAGTTTAAAAAGTTAAGTATAAGGGTTGATTAAACGCCAAAAGGTACACAAATCAGCAAGTACCCAACATTTCATTAATACTTCATTAATATTTAAGTAATTCTACTGCATTAATTTTCATTAATATTTTTTTGAATTTATTAGATGTCACAGACCCTTATGCTGGCCATTTTAATCTACAAAATATTTGTTCAAGTAGAACACCATTTAACTTAGATTGACTGTAATATCTAATCAACAAACTATTAATCACAGGTTAAAAAGAAAAACTTTATTGAAAATATAAAAAAAAATATGAGGCTAGAAAATTCAAAAACTTTTTTAAAAAAATGCTTACACCAACATTCATCAATGATTTCATTTATTTATTTATTTATTTTTAAATAAAAATCGTCGGTTTAAGTTCATTCTTCGATTAAAGTAATTGTTATTTTATGTAGTAGTCAAACGTTTATAATAATAGGTAACAATTATCTGGCTTTATAGAAAATAATATAGTTTTCTTCAATTACATTCTCAATCTAGGTCTTCCCACAGTATTATATATTTGGAATATAAGATAAATAAGATATGCATATTTTTATGACAGCTAACATAATTATTCCAGTATTTTACTATAAGTAAAATTAGAGGGACTACATTAAATTACAATTGAGAAATGAATAATTATTGTTGAATAATTTACTTGATATTACCTATGCGTTATTTGTGCTCACAAATACTTCGGAAAGACGAATTCTAGACTGAAATATTGTTTTAAATCCGTGATTCAAATTTAAATAGAAGCCGACTCTGCCTTTGTCTTTTTTTACTTTAACGTGCATGTTCATACATACGATATATGTGACTATTCAGAATAAAGAGCATAATAAAGATAAATCAGAAGAATAATTTGGAATAAAGCTAAAATAAAGTACCTATTTAATTACGAAAATATAATGTACATTTTATCATAACAAAAAAATAAAATATTATGAATGAACAAAGGGAAGGGATTAGCTATGCGGTTAGCATATTGGATTCCCACGTGGAGGTTCCGGGTTCGAATCCAGCTGCTGACCCTTAGATTTTCTCTTTCTAAGAGCTTCTTACAGCTCACTGTCCGGGTGATGGACAGTGTTGTCTGTAACGAGAGAACACTGTCCGGAGGCCGGCAGTGCACTGAAAAAAGCTCCGGGCGCCAATAACCTTAGATGTTGAAGCGACTTAAATCATAAAAAAAAGAAAAAGAAAATGAATGAACTGGCCAGCATAAGGGTCTGTGACATCTAATAAATTCAAAAAAATATTAATGAAAATTAATGCAGTAGAATTACTTAAATATTAATGAAGTATTAATGAAATGTTGGGTACTTGCTGATTTGTGTACCTTTTGGCGTTTAATCAACCCTTATACTTAACTTTTTAAACTGTAAGTTTTTGTTAAAGGGATTTTTGTACCTTTTGGATAGATTTTCCTTTTGTATGTTTTGCAAAGTTACATATCTGCTTTACAGATTTTTTTAAAATTGGGAATAATAAATTTTAATTTTATCATTATAACCTGAAAAGGTGTTGAGTCGGAGTTACTACCACTGGTGAGATCTTTTTAAAGAATGATTATAGTTGCGGTCCCCCAAACCATCCTCAATAACAATTTTGTTGAGAAAGCGTTTTGAATAAAATAAGAAGGTAATTTGTACGTAAATAGCAAAATTAAACTGCGATTTCAGTACTTCCCTTTAAGAGGAGTAAGAAAAATAAACTGCGATTACAGTACTTCTCCCTAAAAGGCGAAGAGGCAAAGATTTTGAATCGAACGACAATTCATTGATGTAAATCGGTTCACTCATTGATAATTTTAACGATTGCAGTACTTCCTCTTAGTAGGTGCAAGAGCATGATAGCACTTCACAGCCACGTAGAGGAGCTTTAACCACTTCTTCTTGCTAAATTTTATCAAAATGGGACTAAGCGTTATAGAAATATTGGTAAACATAGTTTTAGAAAGGGTCTAACTTGGGTGGGGCAAACTCCCCTCCTTATGAGGCACAGCGTCGAGACTTTAAAAGTGCAAATCTGTACAAAATTTCGATTCGAATGACACTTCATTCATGAAAATCGGTTCACGTTTCGATAATTTGAAACGATTGCTATACTTCCCCTTAACAAGTGTAAGAGCAGATCGTCGCTTTAATGTAGTTAGGGGAGCCCTAACCCTGTCATCCTACCAAATTTTACCAAAATCGGGCTAAGATTTACAGAGTAATTAATGATAATAATTTTGGAGGGGGGCCTTACATAAAGGGGGCTAACTCCTCTCCCTTTCCATGTACAGCGTCGAGACCCCCAAAAGGCACATCTACATAACATTCCGACTCGAATGATACCTCATTCATTAAAATCGGTTGACGCGTTTAGGCGCTACGTTGTTTACAAAAAAGGTAACAACAACAACAACAACAACAAGAAGAACAAGAAGAAGAACAAGAACAAGAACAAGAACAATTTTTGAAAATGCCGTTTTTGCAAATTTTCGGCAACTTTTTTCTCAAAATCTATCAGATCTAGGTTGTTGCAAAAAAATTACAGTCATAAAGGAGGATTTACCCTTTATTATAAAGAAAATTTGGGAATTTTATCTTTTATAGAAAAAGAGAAAAAAATTGTCAAAGTTGGGTGTTTTTCAACGTTACGCTTTTTCGTGCAGTTTTTGATGATCAACCCTTATACAACTGTCCTACCGGACAGTTTTAATCTTGTGATTTTTTTTTTTTTGAAATTAATCACTTGCAAGATTAAAGGTCATAATACTGATAATGGACTTACTGGAACTTCTTGGATGTAGACAACTTTTATCCTTTGACTTTATGAATTTATTATATTTTTATTTTTAAATTTTACAGTAAAATGTTATATATATAATTATAATAGGATGAAAACATAAATGCCATTTCAGTCAAGTAAAATTTATTTTTCATCCTATTGGAATTATGAATCAGTCACCAAAAAGAATGAACAACAACTATATAATTATATTTATATATAGCATGGAAAAACCGAATTAGCTTCCAGTTCATCAAGATTTCTACTTTTTCCTCCGTTTTTTTCCTGCCTTCTGTATCCTTCGCATCTTAAGCTTTCTTCATTCTATGGTTATGAACGTTACAATAAATATTGTTCATTGGCACATCATTTGTTGTACATACTTACAATAAATATTATTATCTATCTACTTTTCCGTCACTGTCGCCTCCATTTAACAACAACAAAAATTAATAAATAAAAAATACAAGTGAAAAAACAGAATTGGATTCGAGTTTCTCTAGATTTTTACTTTTGCTGATACTGTCTCCTACATTTATAGCCTAGGCTAAAATAAAACTAAAGGGTAGCCAACATTTGGAAAAAGAAATTCAAATACAAGGATAAAACGGAATTGGCATCCAGTTCGTCTAAATTTCTACTACTTCTTTCGCAGTCTCCTACAAATATGGCCAGGCTAAAATATACATAAAGGCTTACCTTCTTTTGGAAAATTTAAGGTAAAATACAACGGAAAAATACCGAATGGGGTTCCAGTTCGTCTAGATTTCTACTTGTTTGTCTCTATCACGTAACATTTATTTCCTGTTATCTAAAGGCATTAATTAATTCTAATAGTAAAGTTGTTGTACTGTTAGTGAGATTATTTATTATAATATTTTATTGAGTTTTAAAGCCATAGTTTTGGTTGCTTATTCAAAAGATTCGAGATTACTATTTTATTGTTTTTTTTTTTACTTATGCATCTCTTCATAGCCTCACTAAATATGTATTAAGCAACTCATAATAATATATATGTTATAGTGTTTCGTAAAATACTGTTTAGGCATTGTACTAACGAATTAACTTGACATCAAGTACGATAAACAATCATTCTGCTGAAGCTTTTATTCAAGTAACTCCTGTTACCTGGTGGCAATTTTTAAAACTAACCTATAAAAGCTATTTGTAGTTTGTGCTGGTAGGTAGTGGCAGTTTTTAAAACTAAAACTTATAACTGATGACACCTACTTTATTCATATTAATTACTTCATTTTAAAGAAATGGTAATTTCATTTCAATTATCGTTTCTTAACGGTGAAATGATGTGAAAATTAATGTGTTCATACCAAATTACTTCATTTTTAGTTTTATTGTGATTTATTTTCTTTACATTTTCTTGTTTATTGCAATATTTGTTCGCTTTTCCCCTCTTTTGAACTTTTTCTATCTTTTCAAAATTCAGTATTTTTCTTGTTGCAGTTTTAATTTTTAAAAAGTTATTTTTAAAAATTCGTTATTTGAACTTTCTGTAGTTAGTATTATTTTGAATTTTAGAAATTCGTCGATTTTCTCTTTACTTTATTTGACTGGAAGTTAGTTACTTAATTTCAATTTTTTTCGTTAATCATCATGCTTCCTTCCGGTTTAAGAAGGTTTCAACATTCCAGGATCTTTGATGAGAAAAATCTTAATTTATTTATCTATTTAATTAATTTAATTTTTGTTTTTTGTTACTATGTGCTCTAAGTGAACAGAAACATGGGTTCATTTTTTAAATAAAGGAATAATAATTCGAAATTTTAATATTGTAATTGTTTTATATTAATTCATTGATGTACAACTATTAACAGCAGTCGGATTTTATTGATACTACCTTATATGAATACAACTTCTGCAAATTAAATAAATTACACTGCGTACTTCTACCTTGTTTTCACACGACAAAAAACTTTTTACAGAACAATAAAGTTTTAATTAAAGAATCTAATTCAGTATTTTCTACATAAAGTTGTTATTTTATTTATTTACTTATAAAAATGTACAGTTAGATGGACGTGTCCTGATTTATATATCTCAAGCAACAATGTACAGGACGTACATACTGACGTACCCAATTAATGAAGACGATGAAAGATAAAAGAAAGGTAATCGAGGGATCAAGAACTTAATAATTGCCGGTTTCTAAAGACAACCGAGTCTTTTCGATCTGACATTGAATATCAGCTAGTACACACTCCTTTTAATTGCAGTAAGAATGTCTTTTCACTGCAATCCCAAGCCAAATATTTGTATTCGTCCCTGCAAAGTCAGTAATATCACTTTTCTCTTTTATTCTTGGGCGGTTTGTAGGTTACAGATCGCCTTTCCTGGTAGATGCAATATTCTGCCCACACAGAGATCGCCTTCTGTTTGTGAGTAGCCTGCAGCCAACAAAGAAACAATCGAACAAATATGTCCATTTCTTTAAATGACATTTTGATTTAGAGAGGCTTGTAATGATGAAGTAAAGGTTGGTGAATGCCGGAGAAGGTACAACTGTTGCTTGCCACAGGAGGCTGCTGGAAGATATTCCTAATAAGCAGGTTTGATATGCATACGGAGAGCACATGCAAGCAAGCACCTGCCTCCTGAGACTTCCATCTGCCGCCCGAGGCCTATACACCCCCGCGGTGGATACTGTCTTGCTGCTTTTTCAAATATTTCAGAGCTACTTCGCTTGGTTTCTGGGGGCCACAGACAGATCGTTCGCCTTCCTACCGACCACTCCTACTTAAAGTATTGGGCCTCCAGCTACTTCATTATGCAGCCTCCTGTACCATCTTCAGAAACAACCATACTCACCAACCTTACAATCTTGGCTACTGAAGCGAACAAATGTTAATCTTTTCATAAGAAAGGGTAGGTTATCTTCCACTTCAAGTATAACAGAGCCCACTTCCTCTTTCCACCTGAAATATCCGCAATGGGGTTCTCCGAGTTCAAACAAAAGGTTTTTCGAAAATGGCCTCACTTTTCTAAAAACATTTAACTGTCCAGCTGTGAAAATGTTTACTCTTGGAGGTTTCTCATTCAGTTCCTGGTTATGGTGTCACTATAATACTTTGAGGGTCCTCAGCAGCAAATTATAGTTTCTTTTCCTACTACTGGAGCTATAAAAGGAAATACCTTCCTTTCTCAGTAAGGGATAATGTATTAATTTTCTTTCAGGACTTAATAGCATTTTTTGCATTATGAAGGCCAAATACATGCACCAGCCAATTTGTAAAATCTTTTACTGTTTCAAGAAAGCCTAAAACTTACATTAGACGGCGATAACAGAAAGAAAGAAAACGAAGTAAATGTGAGGACAATAAATTCCGGTAGAACGAATTGGGTATCAATCTACTGAAACATTTTGTCACCACACGGCTGAATTCAGACCCCAGCCTTTTTTTTTTGAAAGAGAACAACTGGTTGTTGACGTTGGCCCACTTCTCGGCTGATGCTTGTAAATCATATGAAAAGACCCAATTTTGTGACCTGCATTTTTACTTTCATTGCTGTTCACGACTAATTCTTGAAATAGAAATATGGTTAGAAAGTACCACTCCAATGTCACTCACACTTACTGAATCTGCCTCAGTTGAGAGTGAGAGATTTCCTAAATAAACAATTGCTTGACTAAGTAAGTAATACGCTCCTTTATTTTTTTAAAGACCTCCTGAAAGCATTTTTTTTACACTAAGTTTAAAGACAATCAACGGAACTGATTTCGAAACAATAGCAAAATTTGAAATACCAATTCAGTTTCTCGAATTTGGAATGTTTAATATTTATTTTTTTTTTAACATTAGACACTGAAGAAACCAAACATTACACTGAAACGGCATTTGAAAAGCCTGTCCCTCCATTTTTCTCTCGAAATTCCCCTTTAAGGGAATTTTGCTGGGATATTGTTTCTCATAGCTAGCGGATACAATATGTTTTTCATCTTTAAAGAAAATCTTTTTCGAGGAAAACTCCAAAAATGGATTGTGGTGTTTGGGGAAACGAGGAGCCCTTTTATAATTGCCCTTGATGGTTCAGTAATTCTGTCGGTCTCTGCCAAGGAGGAATTCGCTTTGTTCTCGAGCAAGCCTACAGCAAAATTAACGGAAGTAGAACTTTGGAAGTGGGTGATTCCCAATGATCAGGGCAATCTATTGTCCTATCCAGGATGATAAGGTGGCACGAATTACTCGGAGAGTATCAGCACCGAATAGATGTTGTGATGAATCTGAGACCTGCAAAGCTATGCATTGTGGTACTGGGTTCGATTCCCGGTCTTGGCCTTGGATTTTATTTAATGGTTAAATGAGAAATAGTGAAGTACGTTTGCTATTCGCCTCCATCCACGCCACCTAGTAAATGGTAGTTGGATGTTAAGCCCCGCCTGAAAAAATAGGCGATTACTTTACTTGTTATGAATCTTGTGTCTTGTACTCGGGCAATGGTTGTTCTGTTCCACAGGAACTTAGATCAGAACTTGATGTTTAAATTGGGAGGCTGCATATTACGCTTAGCGGATGGTAGCGTAAATGGCATAGGAAGAATAAAAGCAGGCTAGTAAAACCCTTAAACATTTCGCTGATTTTGTCCGTAGTGGCTCTAGTATTTTTGTGTGACGGCTTCTAAGCGGAACGGAAGTCCCAATACCAAACTGATGTTCGATAAAGTTCGGAATCAGTGAAATAGAAAGAAAACTTTGACTTTTAGCACTTTGGATCCAACTACATTTTCAACATTGAAAAACATTTACTTTTTAAAAAACAAAAAATTATGAAACCAAAAGTCTGCATTTAAAAAGAAAGTGAATTTCCTTAGAAACGACTATTCCCCCCCCCCACAATAAAAACGTTTTGTCCTTTGCAGGCCAAAAAGGATGGCAAGTTGGTCAATAGGGCAAGTTTGCCGAAGAAAAGGGAAAATTAGGTCCAAGGGCATACAGAGGCTCACTTACAGTGGGCTATTGTTCCAAAGAATATAAAGCAATATCTGGGTCACAAGGACTTGCACTTTTCTTCTGAACACTTTCCTCATAATTTGGCTCAAGGACACTTTGGGGCAGACATGTTTATAGTTTTTGTGTCAAACAGCACAGACACACACTGAAGTGACTTATACCGCCCTATTGACGCTCAAATTCTCTGTTTACTCTAAAGTAGGTTATGCTACAAAGATAGGTTATTGTTCTGCTCACTTTGTTTACATGCACAGTCCTTGTACGCTTGTTAACATTCTCATTTTGGGAATGAATTTTCCTTTCTTTTCACTTTCCCACACAGAATTGATTTATAGCGGGGGGGAGCTCCTCCTGTGTTTTTTCCATCACTTTCAGCAGTTCCAACAAATAATTGTTTACGCACAATTTACATTTGAATGAAGGTGAATTTAGATACACTTCGGCGCAAAAAACATGGTTATCAGAACAGGATCTGCTCTATAAACTATTACTAAGTTAACTTTAATAACTACTTATTGCATAATTGAAATAATGTCATACTTAACTAAACTTAGCTTCCAAGTTAACACACTATGCCAAGACTGAAAAAAGAGTGCTTTAGTGCTGTGTTTTAGCCGTAATTTTTTAATGCAGTTCGTTCAATCTCTAAGGGGAGGTTACAAATCTTACAGAGAAAGAAGCAGACTATTTAGTTCTTACCAGAGTTATTAAAGTCCTGCTTGCGGTCTAGAACGATGCGCTCTTTTAGGTACCTTTCATTAGATGACTGGATCGATTGAGATGATTTGACGACACCGCTGTTTTTGAATGAGGAATTTTTATGAAGTTCGAGTCTGATAAAATTGAATATATCAAAGATGCGGGAGTTATTTTCAAATTGGCAACATTGAGAAATGCACGTTGTTAAAGAATCACGTAGTTTTCACCATGCGAAGTATGACACTAACCAAATTAATAAAATATAAATAGAATATTTCTTGTTGTGCGTTCTTGGATAATAAATCACTGGCTGCAAAGAATTTAGAAAGCCTTTGTCTTGGAACATATATAGAACAAAAAACCAAAGTTGAAGTGTTTAATTCAGTTTTAAAGAAATCTGTACAAAGTTTGAGAAGGAGTTGGGTGAGGTAAGAAGACGTAAAAGCGGTAAGCTGATCTCCGCTTTGATGCTCACGGCGCAGTCCTGCCAGAGAAGCTAATACCCTGCTATAACCATCCACCTCAGGCGAGCTTTGCTATATCTAGAAGTAGATTAGCATTTGCCGGGGCCCGGGTCTAAACGGATTGACTGCGTGACAGACGGGGGGGGGAACTCATAATCAAGTGGGGCCGCCTCTCATCTGGTCTGCCGTCTCTGAACAGATCTCTTTGAGCGGCTCCCTTCGGACTGCATGGAAACATCAGAAAGTTACGTTCTCATTACACCGTATACACTCGGGGGGGAGCATCCAATCTGCCTCTGTCAAAGGGCGACCGAATAACTTCGTTATGGAGTCAACTGAGCTAGTAAGCTATGTGAGAGGCGGCAGCCTTTGGGGGCGTGGTTCCACCCCACTTGGTCCGCCTCCAAATACGCCATCTACACTAAGTCGTAGTCGAGCTCTGCTACAGCTATATACATCCTTTGCAATTTTTTTCTCATCCAATCCTATCTTCTTTTAAGTAAACTTCATCTTTGCATTTAACTCTAGCCTTCGTCATTCAGCCATACTCCAGGTACAATATCTACAACTTGGTAGCGCACCCTGCTGCTGAGTAGATTACTGTAGTTCATTCTATACCAATCAATGGTAACCATCTCAAGGAGAGCACATTTCCCACGTTATTTGTATTTTTATCTATTTAACTATTACTATTTGTGTTTTAAATCAAATAATGACAAAAAGGAATATCACACACTTGTGACGTTCAAAAATGAAAATTCTAAGGAATAAAATCGGGACAGTTTCTTAAACAGGATTACTAATTATTTAACAGGCAGTGAAACTACTCACGCATGGTCTTGCCCTGGCCAAGTTCTAACAGATGTAATTGAGGGACCTTCTTCACTTTATATTAATCATGTTGCCAGCACTTTCTCTGACTACAATCTTTCTAATCTTCGATGTTAATATCGAAATTTACAATAAAGGCATATCGAATATGAGGTTGCACTTTTAATAAATTCATTTGATAAATACTTTATTCTTTGAATTGCTTACAAAAAATATATACAGGGTGACCAGAGTTATATGCTCCACCCACTTTTTTTTTTAACGGCGGGAAATTTCGAAAAAATAAAAAACACGTATTTAATCATTTTTAGTCTAGTTTATTTTCAGTGATTGACCCATTTTTTTAAGCCCCTTTCTCGAGATACAAGGGTTTAAAAAAATGGGTCAATCACTGAAAATAAACTAGATTAAATACGTGTTTTTTATTTTTTCGAAATTTCCCGCCGTTAAAAAAAAAGTGGGTGGAGCATATAACTTTGGTCACCCTGTATTTGTTATATACATTTTTACATATTATGAATCCAAGATTTTGAGTAGCAAATGGTAGCAAATTAAAAAGTGTTTTTGTGATTCAATTTCAAAGAGAACTTTGCAGATTCGATTGCAAAAATTCAAACAATAATTTCAGTTCACCTTACTCTGATTATCGCTGTTTCTACATACTTTTGTGAAACGATTTTAGGCGAATCTTCTTTTAATTTTCATTGGTCTAAAGCTCTTTTTTTAAAAAAACAAGAACTTTAGTCGTTTGGTTGAAGAATGAGATCAAACGCCAAAATGTTTATTAATCATTTCCTTAACAAGATCACCTGTGAGCCAAAAAATGAGATTTCGGTGAAATATTGATATGGAAAGTTGGATGTAACCGCAATACTTCCCCTTATCTAGTAAGAGAAGTAAACATTCAAAGTTGAAAGAGAACTAGACATCAGATTGTTTTGTAACTGTGGTTACTGTGTTAACCCATCTCATCTGCTAGTGATCTACACCTCCAAATGTAGGGATCAGCAAACTGATTCCCTCAGCATAATCAGTTACAGATTACAGTAATAAACAGTAATTTAGAACATTCCCATATTTATTACATAATTAATACTAATTATGTAATAAGAGACTATTAATCTGGTTACGGGCCCAATTATCTTATTTATTTATACTACAAATCTTGATTAAGATATTTGCACGGTGACTTCACTGAAATGTGCAAAATTAGATATGATGCTATACTGCTGGGTCTTCAATAGGTTGAATAGATTGTACTGAGATTTAAGTCTGCCATCTCTTGGTGCTGGTGACGGGCAGTCTAGTCCTGCACCACGTGGTCAGAGTCTGCAGGCTAAGGCTAGTGTGTAAGATCTCTTGAGATTGTGTGGGAATATGAGGGGCTTGTGAGAAAAAGAGCTATATCCTACAAGGCCTTACTTGGCAGTGCGATTTGGTCCTTGAGTCTGAAGCAGTGGTTTTTACAAACTGCTCTGTATGTGTTGCAGGCATAACTGGAAACTGGAAATGATGGAAGTCCAAGTTTCCATAATTTTGCCTCTTTCTCGTGGGTTGCAACTTTTTCTAAATTGTATTTCCTCGAAATAAATGAAGCTCTGACTTTTCCAGGCAAAAATTGTTCCAGGACTTACGAGGGAAGAGTAACCAACTAATAAATTTCGTTTCATGAGTTGCGGCCAGCGAAGTCAACTTGAATCATTATCGCAGTTAATCTGGTGCATGTTATGACATGATTGAATGACGTTTACTTAAACTTGGTTAATTCTTTTGCAAAATGTAGATTCTTTAGGATGTTTCATATGTTAATGGTGTCACACTTAGTTAAAACGTAAGCGAAAATGTTCGCTAGAGAGTAAAACAATCTTTTATTTGCCAAATAATTGTTCCAGTGGAAGAAGCTTCGATTGCAGTAGCCAATTAGATTCAGCGATATCAGACAGACGATCTGGGAACAGTCAATGTGCCACTCGACTAATGCCTGTGCACTGCCATCTAGAGGATCCAACTCTTTACCAGCTGTGAGCATTGCAATCCTTTCTATCTGCTCCCCCTATATATCTGTTTACCACTGTGTTTACTTATTTCCAATAAGAACCCACAATTTTAGTAAAGTTTGAGAATTTTGTATGCTGAATTATTGGTTACAAATTGAAGGGATTTGTGTGATAAAGTTTCACGACTTGTTTGAGCTAAAATACAATTTTGGATTAGCTGTCCGGGGAGGGTCTGTTTAAGGCCAAAAAGACCCGCACTCTACGACATATAAAAGTTTTACAAGGGTTTCAAGCAATTTAGTTTAATGTGTTTGTGACCCCGGTAGTTTTATCAACTATATATAAGGCCATTGTTTGCCTGTGTGTGTGTGTTTGAGACTTAATAAGAGCGGAAGCAATAATCAGTAGAGTAAACAGTGATAATTGAACAGAGTGCCAGTGTGTGCGAATCTGTGCCAACTAACTCTGAGCGGTATTGTTTGCCAGAACGTAAAGTTAGTGTAGGAATGGCCCGGGTTTTATAGCAGCTCCAGGGTGTCTGCAGTTAAAGCAAACAAGGCTATACCCAACTGCTATTTGGAGTCACCAACTCTACATAAACCACCCTCCGCCTACCTACTTTATGTCGCCCTGTCGCTTGCCACTTACACTCACCCCCCTAAGAAGAATCGATAACCTTTCCAATAACTTCCTTGTCAGGTGTATCTATGTTCAATAACAACCATCCCAGAGCAACAAGCGATTTCTCCTAGACAATCGAAAACTAACTACAGTTTGATGGTTTCTTTCTGTTAGCGCACGTGAGTTAGACAATTGGCTAGTCAAAATAAACCGAGCTCGCTGGCTCCTCTTCAATGCCCAAGATTTCACCTCCTTTTTCAACACGAAATAGCGATGAAAATGCGTTCATATCACATGTTTACAAATGACTTCCAACAGCGGATAAGTTTATGAATAGTGATCTAGCATTCTGCCGCTAGGAGACGTTGTGAGCACCATATTAAGATAAAATAAAGTTGGAGTTTCGAGTATATTTTATCAAAATATCCACTCAGGACAATTTGTATACTCTATGGTAGATAGATTACTGCAGTCGTTGATGGGTTGCAGTGTCATCAACTCTAAAGAAATATGTGAGAACGTCCAGAACAGAAACACGAGCTCATGGTGTTTGTTCTTTTTTTCAAGTGAACTAAATATCCGCCTGTGAGATACTTGGACAAATAAACAGACAGTACTCTTGGTGAGGCCAACTTTTTTCAAGTAAATCATAAAGTATGTGGAGAGCGGACTGGCTCGTGTAAACACAGATCTGTATACAAGTCACTTGAAACTCCCGTAGTATTATTATTGTTTCTAAATGGAGCTGTGTCTATGGTACTCTCATCTGGGCTGAAGTATCATCTCTTCAATAACTTGGCATTTCTTCTTCCTTTTTTTTGAATGAAAAATACAAAAAAATGCAGATGAAGAAGTTTTATTTACTTTTTTTGTTGACACATTTTGGTTCCTCTCAAGATATCGTCTGATTAAATCAAATAACTCTTACTTCTACAAAATACTTACCGTTTATAATATTTAGCTCTGTTACAACCGCCGTAATTGCTCGCTATCAAGTCTTAGAACTATAAAAAGCTGACGATAGTCTTCAAGACCGAAATGCCTGAAATAAAACGTTGAAGTTTTACCTCCGATAGAAGTTTCCAGTTAAATATCTCCAAAAGTGATTAATTTGAAGAATCGATTTGTCTCTCTGGCTGCCTTAACGATGTTTCCATTTGTATATCTATGGGTTAGTAAAAATTTATCTACACTTTCATCTATTTTTGTAACTTGAAATTAGAAATAATTTTTCTTATTTGACATTGTTGATAATATTGCTTAATAATAATTTTTTTTTTTTTTTTTTTTTTTTTTTTTTTTTTTTTTTTTTTTTGGCGCATCAACAGCTGAGGTCATTAGCGCCCGGAGCTTTTTCCAGTGCACTGCCGGCCTCCGGACAGTGTTCTCTCGTTACAGACAACACTGTCCATCACCGGACAGTGAGCTGTAAGAAGCTCCTAGGAAGAGAAAATCTAAGGGTCAGCTGCTGGATTCGAACCCGGGACCTCCGCGTGGGAGTCCAGTATGCTAACCTCATAGCTAATCCCTTCCCTCTTAATAATAATTATCTACTGTTTAAAAATCACAGCACAATTTCATCAAACAGTGACACACCAGAGTGCTGTGATATGCCGGTTACCAAACTCTGCTGTAGGGCACATCACCACGATCAATGCGACTGACAGGTTGTGGTGGGAGATGCCACAAACGCAAACCAAGCTGTCATCCTTCCACAGAACAGATGAAAGAGGTATACTTCGAACACCAGGAAAATCTGTGCTCGGCTGTGAACCTGGGTTTCAGAACCCCACGGGGCGTTTCACGATCCCGTGGCTCCGCATTGTGGCAAGACTAATACTTACAGTCGCAGGCCCATATACGCAAGCATGACCTACGTTTTCTCCACATCTACCTTGGCTTGAGCTTACCATATCATTCCAGATGAAGATCTGTTTTCCGTGACTACTCAATCAGACTGATAGTCAGGCCAAAGAATCTGATTGATTGACCATAAAGTCATATCATCACGGATTTTTAAGACAATTTGAAATCCGGGCTATTTAATTTTTTTATTTTTCCATTTAATTGAAACGTTTTTTAAAGCAGACTTGTGTGTACTTAGCCGAGGCATGGTGCAGCCCGAATGAGGCGTTGGCAAACGACTTGAGCAATCTGGCTCTGCCGGTAGAAGGGAGAATGCATGTTCCTCCAGGAATGCAAACTAACTTAACTATCTCTTGGCGCCTTTCTAGGTGTCAGAAGTTAGTTTTCAGTTCAGAGACCGAGATGGCTATTACGAAATGTGTTTACACTAAATACTTCACACTAAACTATTTCCATAGCGAGTGTTCCATTATGGAAACAGATCTGTACCGGGCTGTCACTCTCCAATCAGATAGTTTATGTAACAGATGTGTCCAAACACCACACACGTCTCTATAAAATATGCTGTAAGTGAGGCCAATCTACGAGACAAGCTGTTAGGTCGGGTTGATTTAGAAGGACCAGCCAGTGAGTTGTTAGGCCCGGTACTAGATCAGTGGAGCGTCCCGCTGCGTGACCTCGGCTGGCTCTATCTCTGCCTGCTGTTCCTGCTCGCAACTCCAACCCTGTCACACTCGGCTATCTTAACTTGAATAGGGCGCACTTCAAAAGGACTGGGCTTCTTCTCTAATTTGTTTATCAATGACAACTTTTAACTCCTACTTAGGGTAAAATGCAGACAAAGGAGAATTATTAGGCTGACCCGAGTGAAAGCACAGTGTCTGCAGATCCGCCTGCCACACTAGAACGACATATTGAACTTGAACTGACCTTTATCTTTCATAGATACCTCCAGCATCAATTTGGTCTTGAACAAACTTCTGAAAACATCTTTCTCTTATGCATCATAGGCGTCCGGCTTTATCCACCTCTCCAACCCCTAAATCTTGATTCTGGAAAACGATTTTAATTAGTGATAGTCTATAATACTAGCAGTTTTCACACCAACATCAATGGAAAACCGATTCCGACAAGTTAGAGCATGTTCTAAAACTCGCTGTAAAATTTACTAGAAGCTGGGGCTAATGGAAGGGACTTGAACTTGAAAGCCGATCTGCCTGCTACAGAGGCTAGAAATATAGAGAATTTTCAATAAGGCTTCAAATTAGTCATATTTTTTTCCCAAGTACCAACAAGCCAGAACTGTGTATGCTTGATTAGACCATAAAGTAAGCGAGGGTTGTTGAGATATAAGGGTTGTTAATAGGTAGGTAAACTTGGGGAAATCCGCATGCCGGAATTAACTATTCCGCTATAATAAAAACTAGACAAAACGATACAGTTAGTTTGGAAACCATGGTTTAGACCAAGACTTGCAGCTTTTCTGAGCTGCATTGTTCATTATGCATTATGTAGTTAGTTTTTCCGGAATTATTCAATTTTGAAATATTAAATTCCCAGCTTTTGTGCAAAAAATTAAATTACATGTTGCAATGTCGTAACTCCAGTTGTCCGATTTCTTTCAAAAGTAATGCTATCAGTGCAATCGTTCACTTTACTGAATAAAGTTAAGAGTTCCATTTCCTTGAGAAAAAATGTAGGTATATATAATTTACTTCCAAAGGAGCGATTTTGACTGACAGTAGAACCAAAACGGAACACCAAGTAAAACACATCAAAACTTTTTTTTTTTTTAATCCAGAAAGAAAACATGCACTTCTGTGAATATTGGAGAAGTAAAATCTGCGCGGTTGGTGGAGAATGTAGAGTCAATAAGAGATGTGGCTAAGATTGAACTTATAAATACCTTGTTGCTAACTGAATTGACAAGAACAGATGGTCGTTCGCTCACACAAACTGTTGTGGACTTTAATTAAATCCAATTTTAAACTGGTATTTATTCAGTACTTTATCTATATTGTACTACGGGTGAAAATAACCTGCGATACAAACACCTGTGTGTACCTTCCTCACTGTTATATTTACTTAACTCTGACTGCGTATCAGTTAACACACTTGGTACGTGTTAACTTAAACAGCGAATTGCTTGTTTAATATGAATTCCTCCATCATTATGATTAATCCGGATTTATTTACTTTTCAAGCAATCTATTTATTTTTCACTAACTTGTTTATGAGGCAATCTGTTTGTTCCACACTCGAATGGGGACCTGTTGTTTTTATTTGAAATTTTCTTCTGGAAAACTGTTTTCAGGAGTTTCCGAACGACCTGCTTCGCCAGTGCTCTAATTTTCTGATAAGGTCAGTGCTGTTTTGATAAGGACCTAACTTGGTCCTTGTAATTTCCCAGTATATAAATATCTCCTTAACAAAAACTTACAGTTTAAAAAGTTAAGTATAAGGGTTGATTAAACGCCAAAAGGTACACAAATCAGCAAGTACCCAACATTTCATTCAAGCTTAGTTGATATAATTTAAGTAATTTTGCTGCATTAACTTTTCCTTCACATTTTTTAGAATTTATTAGATGTCACAGACCCTTATGCTGGCCAGTTCGTTCATAATATTATTTGGTTATAATTATGATAAAATGTATATTATATCTTCGTTTTTAAATAGGTACTTTATTTTAACTCTATTCCAAATTATTCTTCTGATTTATCTTTAATATGCCCTTTATTCTGAAGTTGTAACATCTTATACATGCAAGTTAAAGTAGAAGAAGACAAAGTTAGAGTCGGCTACTGTTTAAATTTGAATCACGGAGGATTTAAAACAATATTTCAGACTTGAATTCGTCTTACCGAAATATTCGTGAGCACAAATAACACACAGTTAATAACAAGTAGATTATTCAACAACAATTATTCATTTCTCAATTGTAATTTAATTTTACTTACAGTAAAATACTGGAATAATTAGCTGTCCTAAAAGTATGCAATACTTATTTATTTTATATTACATAACATATATATAAAACATTGTGAGAAGAACAGCTACATTGAGTGTGATTGAAGAAAACTATATTATTTGCGATAAAGCCAGATAATTATTACCTATTATTATAAACGTTTGACTACTACATAAAGTAACAATTACTTTAATCGAAGAATAAACTTAAACAGACGATTTTTATTAAAAATAAAATATTCGAAATCATTGATGTATGTTGGTGTAAGCATTTTTTTAAAAAGTTTTTAAATTTTGCAGCTTCGTAATTTTTTTTATTTTTTATAACGTTTTATTTTTAACCTGTAATTAATAGTTTGATTATTATAGATTAATAGATATTACAGTCAATCTACAGTGCTACTTGAACAAATTTTTTGTAGATGAAAATGGCCAGCATAAGGGTCTGTGACATCTAATAAATTCTAAAAAATGTGAAGGAAAAGTTAATGCAGCAAAATTACTTAAATTATATCAACTAAGCTTGAATGAAATGTTGGGTACTTGCTGATTTGTGTACCTTTTGGCGTTTAATCAACCCTTATACTTAACTTTTTAAACTGTAAGTTTTTGTTAAGGAGATTTTTGTACCTTTTGGATAGATTTTCATTTTTGTCTATTTTGCTAAGTTACATATCTGCTTTACTGTTTTTTTTTAAATTTGGAATAAGCAATTCTATCATTATAACCTGATAAGGTGTTAAGTAGGAACCGTAACTACCACTGGAGAGATCTTTTTAAAGAATGATTATAGTTGCGGTCCCCAAACCATCCTCAATAACAATTTTTTTGAGAAAGCCTTTTTATATAAAATAGGAAGGTATTTGTACGTAAAAAGCAAATTTAAACTGCGATTTCAGACCTTCCTTTTAAGAGGAGTAAGAAAAATAAACGGGCGATTACAGTACTTCTCCCTAAAAGGCAAAGAGGCAAAGATTTTGAATCGAACGACAATTCATTAATGTAAATAGGTTCACCCATTGATAATTTTAACGATTTCAGTACTTCCTCTTAGTAGGTGTAAGAGCATGATGGCACTTCACAGCCATGTAGAGGAGCTTTAATCACTTCTTCGTGCTAAATTTTATCAAAATCGGACTAAGCTTTGTAGAAATATTGGTAATAATAGTTTTAGAAACGGCCTTACTTGGGTAGGGCAAACTCCCCTCCATATGAGGCGTAGCGACGAGACTTTTAAAGTGCAAATCTGTACAAAATTTCGATTCGAATGACACTTCATTCATGAAAATCAGTTCACTTGTCGATAATTTGAAACGATTGCTATACTTCCCCTTAACTAGTGTAAGAGCAGATCGCCGCTTTAATGTTACGTAGGGGAGCCCTAACTCTATCATCCTACCAAATTTTATCAAAATCGGGCTAAGATTTACAGAGTAATTATAATTAGTAATAATAATTTTGAAGGGGGCCTTACATAAAGGGGGCTAACTCCTCTCTAATTCGGTGTACAGCGTCGAGACCCTCAAAAGGCACATCTACATAAAATTCCGAATCGAATGTCACCTCATTCATGAAAATCGGTTCTCGCGTTTAGGCGCTACGTAGTTTACAAAAAAGGTAACAACAACAACAAGAAGAAGAAGAAGAAGAACAACAACAATTTCTGAAAATGCCGTTTTTGCTCATTTTCGGCAACTTTTTCCTCGAAATCTATTAGGTCTGGGGGGTTGCAAAAAAATTACAGTTATAAAGGAGGGTTTGCCCTATATTTTAAAGAAAATTTGGGAATTTTATCTTTTATAGAAAAAGAGAAAAAAATTGTCAAAGTTGGGTGTTTTTTAACGTTACGCTTTTTCGTGCACTTTTTGACGATCAATCCTTATACAACTGTCCTACCGGACAGTTTTAATTTCTTTCTATTGGAAATGGTTATATCCACCACACTGGACAATTTCGCTGATTATTGATTACTGATAAAATCAGATTTTATCTTATCTCCAAAAATTTGTTTGAGAAAATTAAGAAAGCCGTCTGAATTCCTCTTATTAAACATTTTAGAATAGTGATTTTGAAAGACAACTCGGTAACTTTACGACGTTTTATGACAATAGGTGTGGAAATCCAAAAGAGAGGTGAGATTTGAAGATTACTTGTCATTTGTGTAAAGAGAGCTCAGAACGCTGTAAATCAGGCTGATTAGAAGTGCACTCGGCTGATAACGAGCATGATCTCTCTTCTATTGTTTTACTGTGTGAGTGCCTCTCTTTCATCTGGACCGCACCTTTAAATAGAAAGCCTCGGCTCGTCTGCTGTTTAAGCCAATAAGCACCAAAAGTTTCTTATCTAAATAGTATTTGAACAGTAGTGGCATTGAGTGCGTGGCATCTCTAAGTATAATTTATCTAGTTCTCACATAATCACTGACTTTCAGCCGACATACACACCGCCGCATCACTCACTATCTGTCTGTAAACCAGCCAGGATAAGAAAGTCGAAGCTGGCCGCACAGAGATATTGCCCTCTTTGGCATTCTCACTTTGCAAGATGTTGCTGGGTTTAGTACTCTCATCGAGGAAAGTGGGACTATTGCAATCGTGCAAATATCCCATCATGTCGTAAACGCGTAACATTGCAGAAATATTAATTGGGTATTTCGTTTCTGATAAGGGAGCCACCCGACAATACGTTTTTGGGCAAAGTCGGCCAGCCGTTTCTTTCAGTTTTTCAGGAAAAAGGCTTCAGTATCGAAGCTTGCTGTGCCCTCTGTACGCACCTATAACCAGGTAACTGGCTTTATGGCACTCTGAGTGGGAGGCTGGCTCTGAAGAGCCTAGATTATATTAACTACCAGCTTAATTAAAACCGTCTTATAAGGGTTGATCGTCAAAAAGGTCCCGAAAAAGCGTAACGGTGGAAAACACAAAATTCCCAAATTTTGCGCATAAATAAAAGGTTATCCTAAAATAATCGCAGATAAACTATATTCCAGAACTGTGGACAAAACATCAGCCTTTTAGGGCACTGTTCTTGAGATCTTTTACTTAAGGCATTCTTTCATGGCATAAACAATACTTTGTGTGGTGACCAGTAACAAAGTTACACGTGAAAAATTACAATTTGGGGAGATATTGTCAAAAAAGGCAGATAATCAGCTGAAATTATCCAAGTCTATTTATACTTTATTCTTGTTCCAAAAACCTTGAAATTACTAAAACAGTAACTTTTGAGCGTGGGTAAAATTTGTATCTGAACTTGCAGGTTTGGACAGGTACTGAAAATCTCGAAATATATACATTTTCGTGGGAAAATGCTGAACAGAAAAGTGATTGGCCGTCGAAGAAACTATTTGAGCTGGGAAATTCATGGAACATCGCCTCAGTGAGGTCCACCGAAACCTTAGTACAGGAAATAAACGCTTAACGCAAATAGAAAACCGAGTGTGAAATTTTCATTTTTGAAGTATTGTGTTAACACACGGCACACTCTACGTTAGAGGGAAACTTAAAACTTACTCCTACCAACAGAAAATATTAAGTACTTTAATCAAGACGGCCCTGATACTGCAAACATCATTAAAGTAGGAGTAGCAGGAAGGAAATTGGTGTTTGTGAAGAGAGAGAGAGAGATTGCAGGCGCTGGCTGCTGCGAGGGGGGATGTAGGATCTGTTGATTGCGTCTGTGTCAATCTGCAGCCAACAAGATGGACGCCAGCATCATGGCCGCCGACTCTCGCGAGTTTTAATCACTGCATTTCTCTCAACTACAAACCCTAGAATTATTGCACTCCAGCAGATTTTCAACTTACAATTTTATGATAATTGTTTTGAATACACTGAGTAAGAAAACTAGGTTTTACAAAGTGTTGATTCAATTAATGAAAGTTCACATTTGGTAATTTCAGTTGCTGCAAACCGGATTAGCGACAATCTGGTTTTGATCAAAATAGATAGATCGATAAAAAAGTACTGGATTTAATTTTTTACAAAAACATTACAGAGTTTCTATATTTCCATAGACTTTTTTACAAACAGAAGTAAAGTAAAAAGGAATAAATCATATTTATTAAAACAAAAAGCAAAAACTACTAGAAAACAAAATAAAATTAAATTAAAATGAACTTTTTTAGATTTAACTAACAAATAACAATTGCAAAATTATTATTAAACACTTCGTACACCAATTTAATAAAGTTTAATACGCATATAATATAATGTTTATCATATAACATACATATTTTTTAAAAATTATATGATTCTTTATTCATCATGTTAAATGATTTCTAACACATTTATAACTTAAATTTGATATCTGTTGGTATTTACTTATTTATTACAAATGCTCTAAGCTTTAGAGCGCCAGTCACATAATAACACTGTTTATTTAACTGTTCTTCAGAGGTAATGACAATTGCCAGTTAATTAAAGTGTAGATATTGCTTTCAATATTTGTCTTACTGTTTTGATCAAAATAAGGAAACTGAGAGTACCAATTCACGGAAAGAATTTTACAATGTTTTACGTTTTCCGGATAAAATTGCTATGAGTAGTTGTAAACGAAACCTCTAACCTAAACTTTGCCGCCAAAGGAAAAGATTAGATACTCAAGATGCAATGTATTTCTACATTAAGAGTGGCGAATTCCATTTAAATTTTGGCATGAATTTGAGAAAACTTGTCTGTTTTAATGCAAATATTACAACTGATTTTCTTGGTTTTAGTATCGGAGTCTGCTCTCAGGAAATACAAATCCCATGCTAAGTGTGCAAATTTCCTACCATTTATAATGTATCTTTTGCGAAAACGTAAGTTTATAAAATAATGGATCGTGGATATTTGTTGGAGAAAATCAAGTTTTTAATTTTAAATATTTATTAAAATACGTCAAAGAGAAAGAAAAAAGAGTAACGAAATGTAAATAAATAGTTACCAATAAGTAAATAACATTTACAAGGATAAACTACTGTCATATAAATGAAATAAAATACTCTTAATTATATTATGACAATTAATTTAATTAAATAATAAGTTCTAGACAAACTATCACGGTACAAAACACTTCTGGAGACCGATTTGGTCTTACTTCCAATCTAAAGTCCATCTCCATATTGTCAGCACGGTCTATGACTCCGATTTAGTGCGATTCAAACACTGCAAGCAAAAATCTATCACAATTTGTCTGTTCAGTGTGTAGCATTTTATAAGAGAACTGAGCCTTGCAAATAAAGCCTAAATTAAAACCTGTTTAGTGCTTAATTTTAAACGAATACTAAACGCCGAATTAGTATTTTAGATAGACGATTGGATTTTATACAATCTGGGCATTAGATGAGTTCATTCTCTGCCGTTCACTCACACACACGCAGAGTATAACTTGTTTTGGAATCGATTCTCCACCCGCCCCCCATTTAAAAAGAAAACATTCAAACAAAATAAACATAACAATTACGTTGTTTTACTTTAATTAACAGTGTTGAAATATTTTCCAAGTTATCGTCGAATGCAATTAAAATGAGATCACCCATGTTTTTGTGTTCTTTTATACTTTGTATTTATTCAAAGTAAATATTTTTTGGTTCTCTATGAGATCATTTCTCTGCGGCAGACTTCTTTGATAAATTTTTATTTAAAAACTGAAATTCCCTAAACAATGGCCATCCCCTCTTAGCAGTTCATTTGAATCTTCCTCAAGGTAAACAAAGAATTAGTCGAGTTTAAACTAGTTATTTCGGCATTTTAAACCCAATCAGAGGCGGCTCGGTGACAATTCTAGGGTTGTTAATTAATACGAATTAAGTTTTGCGCAGCAATTAAATTTATAATTGAAGTAAAATTGATATTTCCAAACATTTTTCTTCAAATTCCTGTTTGAGAGAAAATTCACTGACTTCATTTAGATAGGTTAGGAAATTTTCTGTTTAAAATCAGGAATAAGTTCCCTTTTGATACGGGAAGCGTTGCTGAAGTGGGAACATTCCTTGTGACTGAGTTTTGGTCAGGCTTTCAACAGATGTAACAAATCTTTCAAAATATTGGATTCTCTCAAATAAAAGAAAAATTTATAAATACTACGTGATAAGCATGATGTCATTTTCAAGGCTTAAAAACGGTACTAAAATTTGTTTCTTCAAATAAAAACCAAAATAATAATAATAAAAATAGTAAAAAAACATTTTGGAGAACTTATTTTTCTCGAAATTTGTTTCGGAGAGTCGCCTAAGGGTTTCATAGCGCACAGCAGGGCTGTTACTTGAGTTCGAATCTCAGAGAGCAATGATTCTAGTGAGATTTGGAGAAGCAGACATCACACTTGCTTATTAAGTCACACGCATAATATTGAAATAAACGATCTAGTACTAATTCTAGGTTTGAAGAACGTTTAATAACATTAAACGCGATGACCTGTTTTTATTTTTTGCTTCATTTCGCAATCTCAGAAATTAAGACAAATTTATTTATTAAATGTCTAAAAGTATTATATCAATATCCGTAATTATTTACAAAAGTAGATAACACATTTTACATGTTCTTGCACTAATTGCATTTGCAGTCTGAACTGCAATCCATTCTACAGAAGTATGCCTCATTTAATAAACTTCACAAAAATAGATTATAAATAAAATTTAGGTACGTAAAATCACGCTACACCATCATTGGTTTGGCATTGCTTGATTGGTTTTGAACTATTTTTAGAAATGTTAGAAACTATCACGAAGATGAGGTTCAGAGAAATGCTGTGATGTCAGCGCAGTAGCTGAGGTACACAATCCGCTTGCTCTATGGCAGAACTTAGTCTTTAAACGCAACTTCTTAGTGGACATGGCAAAGTACTGTTGCCACAAACTATCTTTTTAAAAGAAGTTTTCACGTCAAAAGCTGAACAAAATTAATTCTTTATGGTAGTTGCTTCGGTTGGTTAACTCTGTCAAAAGCTTAACTCTTGTAAATTAGTGCTATTTAAGCAAGGCTCCATTAAGTTAATTGTTAACGATTGTAAGTTACATAACAACCATATAAACATTTTGAAGATTTCTTTGATTACATTTTGCCTGGCTATTTTTAAAAATGTTATAATTTAAAAATTGTCAATAAAATGATTTCTTTACATCTCCACAGTATTATGTATAAGGAAAGAAATTATGTACATTCAAAGCAATGTTTGCTCAAGAAGGATTTAGTAGAGAGATAATCAGATAATACGGGAGTTCTGGTTATTTACGTATTGCGTAACTCCCTAATATCTTTATCGCTATTTAGACGACATGTGAGCCTAGATTGGATTTTAATTGCCCCTCGTAATAAAAGTATAAAAAACATTTTCTACATTCTTATTTAGTACACATTACTCTGGTTTAGTTACATTTTATTTTGCTACTGTTTGCTCGAAAGACGTAGATTGTAGTTCAAAATAACAGTAGAATTTACTGCGTTTGAAAACGGAAGGAAATCTTAGAGCGCAGCAGGTTATAACCTAACCTGCTGATCCTAGAGATCAGGCAGCTGCGACCTTATGCAGTGTTGGACTAGATGAGCCGTCTTTGGATTCGATGGATTTGAATCAACTCCATTCAAGGAACGGATTCTAATAATTAGCGATAATGAAAAGGAAGTTTTGGTATAATGAATCAGCCCCCAAAACCTAAGAACAATATTCCTCAAAAGCGATAACAATTTGTCAATCAAATAAATCAATTTGTCAAACCTATTTTAAATAAAAGAAACAAAGCAACGTTAGGCTTCTAGACATCAAAGGAAGGAATAAAAACTAGTTCTGCTGCTTTCCACTGAGTGCGCTGCAGTTAGTTACTGATCTGCTTTTCTCCTCAGCCCTGCCACTACTTCTGAAGCAAACTCACAGAATGCGTTCACAGCGTAAACACCATCTTCAGCACTATCTTCTGACGTACAGATCCTGAACTACAGAACGCGTATCATTTGTAATCCCTAGCCTTAAGGTAATACTGGCAGGCAATATTCTGTCAAAGAAGAGCTGAGAAGGAGCTCTCCGTACAGCATCTCTAAACTCCTTCACAGTTCCACTGTGACTCCCCCACTACACCTCACCGCCATTCATATCCTCTATCGGATTAACTCTCTTCTGCAGTGAGCGCTCTTACCATCAGACCTCTCCTTTCATGTAGATCGTCCTCTCAATTTATTTCCAATTTCATCACTGGTTGGGTGCTCATATTTATTCAGTCACCTCTCCTTCTTTTCCATTATTCCTTCTCCAACACTACTTTACACTTAAATCAGCATATTACTCCCTGCTGACCCTATAGCACCACCAGATGCCTCTTTCCTCAAATGCTGTGGAAGATATTCTGATGATGGCTCACAAGAAGCCGGAAGATTTCAGGACTGAGTGTACCCTTCCAGTCAGACTCTCTAGAGAAGTCCCTTGGAGTCGAAAATACTCTCAAATGCTAATTCAACTTTCCCATCGAAACCATCCCGAGTAAGAGAATTTTTCTCGAACACTCTCACCTGGCATTATCACCGCCTCTCTAGAGAAGTACTGAGACTAGCGGGGAGCTGGTAGTTGGTACTATTGAGATGAACGTGAAAATCACTGACTTCAGGGTGCCACTGAGCGATGAGTTCAAAGGGAGCTGCCTTAAATTCCCAATTGGGCGAAACTAATGCAGAAACTGTCTCGTAAAGGCATAATCCCATTGCTTGCTAGGTTGGGGACACCCCGAAATGATTCTAGAGATGTCCCCACGATAAGACGCGTGTAGATCTCTGTCGTATTCGTTGTTCCAGCGTTTTATTCCCTCGTAAAGGTGTGTATCGAAGTAGTTCTAATTCCTTTTGCAGTTCGAAAGTAATATGGCGTAGATACCGTGAGCTGAACAAAGTGGTGTCAGTATTTAGAAAACTACATTAGTCTGTTCTTCCTAAAGATTAGTTTAGTACAAAGAGAATCTCTTCAACCAGAGAACATAAAAGAGACCGCCAAAATTTGTTTACGGCTGTATCAATCTGTCTAGTTTGCGCTCCTTTTATAGATAGATCTTACAGAAATTCAGCTCTAGCAAACAAATTTTCCCCTTTGATCTGTACCGCCTCTGATACGGCTGGTTTAATAGTTTTTATTACTTTTTTTTTTTTTTTTAACAGAGATAAGATCAAATTCAGTAGCGCAGTTAGTCGGGTAAACAGAAATAGTATAAATAAACGTGCATGAATGCAACTGAATCAGCTGTATTAGTGTAGGCGGATGTTTACTCGAGTTTTATCAACAAGATTGGGAACTACAGTTGTGGATGTAATAACTTAGTGCTGACTCGACCTACTAGCTCCGGGTTCAACCATCAGCGATTAGAAGTACAAGTTTGGACTAAATTCTAATCAGGTCACAATAAGTTCCAATTTGGTGAAAATTAAAAAGCATTGAAATCTCAGTGACGGGTAATAAAGCCAGAGGAAGAGCGTCTCAATTTGGGCTTGAAACAAAAGTCACAACTCATTTATGGTGGCCGAGAAATGGAGTCACAAGAAAACTATTCAAGTCTATCGGTAATTAAGTACCATGAACAATTAAAGTTGTTTTCCTACATAACCAAGGGCATTGCTGGACTTCTTTAGATTTAAAACATGTTTCTCATCTTTTTGGCGTGGACCCAAAAAAATAATATAAAAAAGTTTAAATCAAGCGATCTTATAGCTTCTTGGCTTGCAGGTGGCTTCTCCAGACGCCGCTTGAAGTTAATCACGCCCCTTCTCAATAGGAACACATTGCAAAATTTAAGAGACAAAAGGGATGCAACTTGGATCGAACTCTCAGATACATGCGATTGCCGGCAGAGAGATGATCTGTAACCTTGGATACCTTTTCCTTCAGCATTTTCTCTTGAGACGGTATTACCTAACTGTGCAGCTGACAGAGGACGGTTGGGATAGAATTAAAGAACAGGACAGTATTAGCACCAGTGTGCCACTTTTTGCTACAATCTTGTTTACAGCTCGGCGTCCAAAACTAACTACAGTTACAACGGCAGTTTGTTACAAGTTGTTCGCCGAGGACTAAATGCACTCCACAGCAGGTAGCTACTGTGTTGGCGGCTCCATTGATCTGACAGTTTGACTGCCCACTATGACACCGTTCAGTTCCGCTTTGGCCTGCAACTCCGTCTTTCTTCGACCATTAACAATTTCAGTAGCCCCTACTTTCATATTTATGATTTTTTTTTTCTCCAGACGAACATATAGTATATAATATAAAAGTACAAAGAACTTTTACTGCAGGGTGCAACCTTGCCACCCTCCCGTCTGGCCCCTACTTCTATAAACCAATAAAAACCAAGGGAAACAGCTTGGCGTTACGGTACGAACTTCTACCTGCTCCATTATGCGTTTAAATCTTTTATAGCAATAGTAAATTCTTAGATATTAACTCCGCGTAAAGGCTTAAGGCTGTTCAGGGGATGTTTTCTTTTTGTGACAAGTGAGTGCCTTTTTAATTGTGCAAGCATCACAAATCCATTACTTCACTTTCTACTGTTGCCAACTGGGTCACCAGAGGACTTTATAGTATATTCTACTTTCAGTTTAAGAGCTATAACTTTGTTTCTTTCAAGGTCAAGAGAATCTCAAAGACGTGTTTATTGTTAAAGCACTCAGCCTTAAAGTTTAAAGAAGCTGGAGCCGTTTTTTAGAAAAAGTTCTCAAAATTATCTTCGAACTTCGCATTTTTAATAAAAGTTTCTAATGGTTCACTAAAAAAAGATCTTTTGATGGAAGTATACCATCCCCGCAACCTCATCTTCAGTTTGCCCAATCAGAATCCCGGAGAAAAGTGAATAGTTTGTGTCTAAGGCTGGAAACATAGTGGAGCGGCGAGCAAAGCGGCGCTGATAGCGAAGAGCGAAGCGGCGAAATCAAACACAAGTTAACATATGGGACCGCGCATAGTGGCGAGCAAAGCGAAGATAGAGCAACTCTATCTATTTCTAGTTTTTGTTTTTGCCGCTTTGCTCTTCGCTATCATCGCCGCTTTGCGCGCCGCTCCACTATGTTTCCAGCCTAAGTAGACGGTAGATATCGATAGATTCAAGAAGCGATTTCTTCAAATACTTGATAATAAGCACCATTACGTACTATCTAACATGTGGCGCCTCACACCGCAGATATTCTAAGTTGCCCGTGGGGGCAACAAGAAGGTTATAGATGACCAAAAAAAGCATTGCAATTCGGTAGTCGAACATGTGCGAGCTCACCCGCGTTGCCAAATTAACTTATCATTTTAGAGTCATGCCTACCGATTGCTAAAGCTATATTTTGTGTATGTGCAAAATAACTTAGTCTATTGTGATTTTTCATCTTTTCATTTTAGGCCGAGGGATAGTTCAATTTGAAAGTACATTGGAGGTATTGGATTTGTTCTCTACTTTAAAAACAACCACTGTTTACTAGATTTCAGGTTATCTTAGTATTTCAAACAATTATATTCTTTAAATTGTTTCTCAGATCGGAGAGAGAATATTGTGTTCAGCTATTACCAATCGGAAGAACCACTTACTGGCAGGTTTGTTTCATTTTCTTTTCCCAGTTTGCAATGAAGACCTCGATGTAACAGTTACAGCTAGCAATTAATTTTTCTCCGTCCTTCCTGACTACCCATCTCTGACCGCCCTGGGAAACATTTTGTACCCATTTTTGCCCATTTCCAGTTGGCCGCCACTTCCAATCCCAGAGTCGGCAATAAAACAGTTTTTACACGAGTCTGGATACCCAGGTATTATTGTGCCAGCAGATCGTGGGAGTCTATTTGCCACGCCCAACCTGCCGCTCTTATTATGTTTATCGAGTGAAGTGAAAATCTACTTGAAGGCTGATATTGTCACAATCGATGTTCACCTCATGCATTCCATTCAGACAAGAGTTTGCCACTATCTGTTACTAATCTAATTTTCTACTAACAGACTTGCCACTGAGTTTTCTGAATGAAAAGACTTTTCAGCATGTTTGGGTCACACTAAGTTATACTTCAATAAGTTTGGTAACATTAGAAATCAGATAGCAGTGATTCCATATTAAAATCATCTCTGAAGATTAGTGTTTTCAAACTAATAAAGTCAAGGCTGTCTTTGGAATAAGTTTCTTTTATAATTTTCTAGAATGGTGGTAGCATTCCATGTAAACCGTTCAAATTAATTGCGCTCGTTTATTTGAAACAACTGCTGGAAAACTCAAAGAAGGGGTTGAATCGATTTCTTCCAAACGCCATTTTTATATTGTATGTTGTACATCTTCTAATATAGAAGTGAATTAAAGGAATGGCTGAAATTCCGAAAATACTAATAAAAAGAACTGAATCGAAGAGTACATTGAAGTAAATACTGAAGAACTGAATTAAAGTACGGATTGAAGAACCGCAATTATTATCTACTGGTAATTCTAAAATGTAGACCGTTGTAGGCAAAATAAATAGATCCAGTAAACACATCTCCAGGTAAACACCTAAACGATCCAAACAAATCTCCTACAGGTAAGTGGCTGTGTTCGATTGTCTTATTAGAGTAATTGCCTGCAGTAACACCGTTATTAGAATGATTTCTAAGTTGTTTCAGTTAAAGCTGTGTTTGGCGCATTCTGTTTATGTAATTCTTGATGCTTAATGACTGTGGGAACTGAATTCGTGTTACAGTTCAATCAGATTAGTTCACCAACTTGGGTTCTATTCTCTCGAACTCCTGCATACTTCAGAGCAGTCTGAGGCGACTGAAACAGGCTTCGTCCTACAATATGCTACCCGGGACTGATTATTCATGATTACAATTTGCTCAGCTAGTGCAGTTTTTGCATGCTTTTCTATCTCTCTCGAATTTTATAATGTAAAGAGAAAACTCCATATTTAACAATATCGTCTAAACAGTTAACATTTTTTAAAATCTAGAAATTTAATTGTTTCAATATCTCAAGGCCACAAAAGGAAAATATCTATATTACATTTCTCAAGAGAATAATTTTCACAATTTTATTCTAAATTTAGGGAAGAAAGTTCTAATTTCAATGACAGGGGAAACTGACCCACTTTCGTGGGAGATGGACTGGTCAGTGTCCAGATTTCTACTTCACTGTCAACACCTTTAGTAATTCTCCATGTTTGTTCCCTAGGGTTGTAGTATTGTAAAGTATGAAGTTGTATTACTTGATAATTATCATTCAGTGTTTTCTGTTTAAATTCGCGTGCCTCCTCATAAAAAATACAATAAAATAGAAATACCTTACGGTGAATAGCGGGCACAATCTCTGTTGAATCGAAACCAATTATAAATAAAAAAGTAAACCTATGTGGACTTTCAGATCAGGTACCAAACGGCTAGAGTAACTATTCAACCAATTTATACCATTTCCTTCGTTAAATATATCTATGAAGCATTGGCAATGAGGTGATTGTTCTGGGGGTGATTGATTGATTTAAGGAAGTACACACAAGTAAATCATTCCAGATTTGTTGCTTGGGCTAATTATAGCGGCAGAAATAGAGCAGCCCCCGGTGAGGAGCAACAGGGTTGTACTGATTGATAGCATCTTGGAGGTGGGAATCTCTTTTTCAGAACTATAATTATATTATGTGCTTTCGGTAATATATGTGGATCTGCAGCACACACGTCAGGCCCATAGATTTGTGCTGTTTTTATTTCTATGGGGAATTATGTTCTCTTGTAGCATTTATCCTCTTGATCGCACTTTAATTGCAGTCCATACTCTGTGTAAGTTTGTTCCTCACCAAACACAAGCGGTTTTTTTTTAATAGCTTCAACTCGAAGAATGAATTTTCTTGAAAATTACTTAGACTTTGTAGGTACTTGGCTAAAACTACCAAAAGAAAAGGGCCTCTTCTGTTGATCGATATTACCCTTCGATTGCGTTTTAAAATAAACCTTTACTCTCCCACTTTACTCGAACTGCGGAAGGATTTTCCTGGAGAAAAAGAACTTATCTACAAGTGTGAAAGATTATTACCGTATTGGAGAAAAACTCAAAAGCAGAATAATCGATTCTGCTAAGTAGATCTTCGGGTTGGATCATTTTGGCCAAAAACGTATTTTATCGATTCCGTGACCGATAGCACCATAACTGATTATTGATATTTATATATATTTGAGTAATAATCTTTTAAACGTTTAGGACTCATTGGATATTGTGAGATCCGTTTAAAAGCCGATCATGGAAGTTGTGATGTTAGTTCTTAATTTAAGAATGCTTCTCTTAGGTTACCTAGATTTCAATGACATGGGAAACTGACCCACTTTCGTGGGAGATGGACTGGTCAGTGTCCAGATTTCTACTTCACTGTCAACACCTTTAGTAATTCTCCATGTTTGTTCCCTAGGGTTGTAGTATTGTAAAGTATGAAGTTGTATTACTTGATAATTAATACAAATATAGAACTATACTATAATACAAAGTCGGCCAGAGTTTCTTAACTTTTGGGTCGCCAAGGCATCACCTTGCAGACAGAAATCCTGATGATGGCTGGAAGTCCAAACCCAGTCAGGGATGCAAGAAGGAGCGTGCAAAGAAGGATAATGTCCCCTTTTATACTCTGCTCAAAGCGCTTTGTATTGTCAGTTCTCGGAATTGGATCGTCTGAGTTAGTTCGACATTTCTTCAGTCTCTCTCTTAATTAACTTTTCCAAATTTGAGATAATTGGGTTTAAAAAATTAAAACTAATTAATGATTGGACAGAGGATTGGAGACTGTTCAGCTACTGATTGTCGCTTTAGTCTTATTCCTTCAGTTTGTAAATATAAAGGGCGGGTTAATTAAGAGGACAAGATTTCTCTGGATACGCTCCATTTAATTAGGGGCAGAACGTGGTCTTTGACTTCAAGAGAACTGGGACACCATTCCCTCGGTGACATACTCTAGTGCACGTGTCATTTAAACACTTTGTGTCTTCTTTTTTTACATATATTAGTCATTTTTTAAAGCGCCTTTTTCCGTCAAAACCATCCCCATCTTAATGAACTTGTTATTTTGGTAGTTTTTTTTCCCTGTATGATAACGGGGGCAGACAGGATGTAATTAGTCGGGAAGCTGTAATGATCAAGCCTTAATTAGCTCTCTTTATGTATCCTTAAAAAAAGTTTTTCTCTCGAAGTTTACTTAAATAGTTGCTGCAATAGACAAAGCTGGGTATTAGCTGTTACACTTGTCTGGATATTCTAGGACAATGGATTTACCATAAAGAATCCAAGAAGTAAGAAGACCAAGCCTGGCGTCACCCTGAAGTGCTTCGCTACATGCAGTACAATAACGGCCCCGTCTAACCGTTGTACAATGCAGTAATTTTCTTCACATCACAGACATTAAACTGTCCTTAACTGCAGTCCTCCCTTTCAGGCAAGATCAAGCTCGCAAGTTCAAACTACAATGTAGACAATCCTAACTCATATAATCTACTTTAATTTCACATTGCCTAATTTTATGATGATTACACATTCCGCTTGATAGCGATAGGGGTCGTTATATCCGCCGAAAGCTTATAATTACTTAAGTGGGAGTACCGCAGTGGTTTTATATATATAGATATACATAACAATGAGCTCTGTACCAGCACGGGATGGCTTTTTAATTCTACCGCCATCCAATTCGTCTCTCAGCAGTGAGCACCGCTTCCCAGCACACCTGTCAAAGCTCGCAGGTTGTGCTCATTGAATTATTCATATTGTTCTACTCTAACATCCTTTCTCTTTAAATTAAATTAAATGTTTTTCCTTGTAATGCCCTCGACGACCAGTAAAGTCGGGTCTTTTCACTGTAGATTGGGTCAACATTGTGACAGGAGAAGAGGAAATGTCTCTTGAACTCGGCCAGAGAGCGTACCGATTGCTAGTTTGCATTATAAGAGCTCTGGCACTTGGAGACCACTGGAGAAAAAAAGACTGGTTGGAATTCCTGGATCTTTTAAGAATACGAGGTTTTCCTTCTATAATTCCAAGGATCGCCATAACAGACCTCTTCACAGGTGAGATTGATAAACCAAAAAGTGATGAGCAGACCGTCAGGAAGAAAGGCAATTCTCTTATCATATCGCGTTTCACTTCATTGCATTACTAAGTTAGGTTATAAGATTTTGGGCAGCCTGAGATCCCAATAAAGCACATCACTAAAAGGAATGTGGGTGATCGTGGATCTTGAAAGAAGGAAGACATTTAGCCTTTCTGCCGAGGGAAACAGGACCCACCCGTGTTGTAACCTAGTCTAATGTGCAAAAACAAGGCAGTGACATTTTACTGTGAACACAAATTTGGATGTAGATATTCTTGGATTGAATTTTGAATTAAATTGCTACCGATCAATGAAACAAATTGGTAATTAAAGTAGCCTAATTGGGCACCCAATTTTGTTAGGCAATAAACTGATGATAGCACTGAGATAAGATCCTGCCCCGGAGTGAGAGAGTGGTGGCAGAGATAAGAGTGACCGTTTCAGAATGATAAAGAGAATCGGCAGAAAGATCAAAGGGATGTTGAGCAATGTGAAGTCTATTTGTACGTCGGCCTGATTACAGCTGGCGTTGCGAAATATTTACCCAGCAATCATACTTCGCCCGCCCTATCATCGCCATCTTGGTGTTTAGTTTCCTTTTAAAAGATATTTATTTTTATTGAAGTGTATTTGTCCACACGGTAGAGCAATTAGTAAATTAGGCGATAAGCGTTGCGTCCGGCCGAAGATAAAGAGGACAGAACATTGCGGGGCTCCCTCCCATATTTTATGACAGTTTTTTTATATTTTTATTGTTATACCCTCCAGCCTGGGATACGACCACTGGATGTGCGTCTACGATACACACAAGTTCATTTTTTATGACATTATTTTGTAAAACAAATAGCACTTGAGGATGGCGCCAGGCGTTAGTGGGCTCCTCACTGCAAATTATCACCACCTCCATACCTTCGTGTCCTAGTTCTCTTCACCTTCACCATTCCTCGCAAGTATTGCGATCGCAGCAAAGTTTCGTTGTTGAGTATCCACCGAAAATGTCAGTTTTGAAAACCACTCTTTACCGGAAGAAGGGCTTTTAGAGTATGGTTTGAGTGCATCCCCACCACACCCTAAAAGAAAATCCGGTGTGGAAATGCATAACTTTCTCGGACCTTTTTCAAGGTTATAACTTGTACATTTTGTTCAAGTTTACAATTTTAAACACATTTTATGTTAGGGACTTTTGTAAAAGCTTTGTACTACTCTAAAATGAACTTAGGTAGATCTTGTTTAAACCCAAAGAAAAGATTAGGTCTCTTTTTTGAGATTTTTTTGTTTTGTTTTTTGAAGTGAAAAATCCTTTTTGCAGAGTTGCATTTCGGGTCAAGGAAAACTTCACTGGAAAATGATTCCCGGAAAATTATTTATTTTTAAAAAACTAAAATGGACTTTAATTTAAACTTATTTTTTAATAAGGGAATGACCAATTTAAGAAAGAACTCTGTCGAGCTCTAATGAATCTTTCTTTTTTCCATTTTCTCCTATTTCCTCCCCCCCCCACAAATGGTTCCGTTTTGTTTATTACACTTATTTCGTAATCATTTCCAGCGGGGTTGTAGAGAGGGATGAAGATAAGCTCTCTCTAAAATACCATTATCGTATTCTGTACGGTTCCATTACCTGTATTAGGCTTCCTAGAAGGGTTAGCGAAACCCAGAGTAAGGAAGAAGTCGATTAACCGGACGTGTGAGTGTTCGACTGGGTTTCTTGATTTGATGATGACGTATGTTTGGTTCATTACTTTGGTTTCAAACGTTTTCTCGGTGAATATTGATTCAATTTGAGATTCTGAGTGGTTTCCTTCTCCTGTACCAATTTATTGCAGTTAGCCTGTATCATTTTGAAATTAACTATATTTTTTGGTACAAAGTTTCGAGGAAATTTAGGTAACTTGCGGTCTAGAGAAAGAGAAGCAAGTGTTTACATTAGATTTTGCCCCCACTACCAAAGAAATTGAAAATATTTGCGGCCAAGTTGCTACTAAATTAGCTACGGTGTCCAGTAAGTGCAAACTTCGGGGACAACAATGGCCGTACCTCAATGTTGCTGGAACTTGTTTTCAATAACGTTTTACAACATACGTGAACAATTAACTGCATGTAGGGCCTGCAGCGAGGTGGAAGGGTGTGTAAATCAGGGTGGCCGTGTTCTGTTGTGACATAATGAACTTTGCGGTTTACTTTACCTTGCCCCACCCCACTCCCTTACGGGGTGAAAGCAAAGAAAACATTCTGCTGGGGTAGGCATGGTGCGAGTGTCATCGAGCTTGAGCTGAAACTCAGATCGGAAGGGAGCTCCTATTGTAAGGCAGAGGGACGTTTGGAGAGGGTAGATGGTCTGGTGGGGGGCAGTGTTGCTCTTAATTTGAAGGGATCTCCCACCAGGGTGTTCTGAGAGTGCCCGGGGGCCAATAGCGGCAGTCGGTGCGCCACGCATGCGCACCACACTCGGGCTACCACTCGTCTCCTTTGTAATCGCAAACTAACTCACACACACCCAGTTACCTGTATACATGTAAACTACCAGCCCATAAGTTGCTCAGTTGAAACCAGGGAGTACAGTTCGTAGTTTCGACGACACTACCGTGCAAGAAGTCATGAACGCCTACTGTTCAAAACCGGATTGTTACCAGTGTTTACCATTTTTGCATTCTACCCAAGGTGGTTATTTCTACTCTTTTTAATTACGAAAGAAAGTTCGCGAATTGTTGAATCCTTTTGTCGTTTCTAGAAATTAAAGATAATTTTATTTTTGCTCAGGTGTGAAGGAGGAAAGCGCAATGTTGACACCACCGCACAGTGCTTCCTCGCCGGAAGCGAGTCCCAGTAGAGCTTCCGTCAGCCCAGAACCTGCAGCTTATCCGCCAGCTCCGCCTGATGTTGGTTATTCCACATTGTTGTTAGCTCACTGGCTTAGAGGCGCCTATCCAGCACCTCCAGGACGGCCTCTGTCATCGCAGCCATCTCCACAGCACAAACCTTATAGCCGGCCAAAGAAACAGTTTATCTGTAAATTCTGTAATAGACAGTTCACGAAATCCTATAATTTGTTGATTCACGAACGCACGCATACAGATGAACGGCCATATTCTTGCGATATCTGCGGCAAAGCTTTCCGACGTCAGGACCACCTGAGAGATCATAGGTATGTTTACATTGCTACTAACTTCGGCGATCTTAACCAATTTTCACCGCAATGCCCGCTTTGAGGCCTCCTCAGTAAAAAAAAGCCCCCGTAGAATCGGAAAACTTTATTGATTCTTTCATTTCGTTCAGATTTTTCCCTTAAATAAATGCAATATCTTTTTTTTAAAAAAAAAAAAAATTGCGCTCTTAGTCTAAAACCTTTATTCAAAACATTTGCCCTGGAGCAAAACCACCTGGGTGGGTAGGCTTCCCTCCAACAAAATGTGCAGTCCTATCTCAGAAAGGGTTAAATCTTTTCCTAAAATTCCCAGTTGGAAGAAAAACTCTCAACCTGTCCTGCTGATTGGATTTTTTTTTAGTTTTCCTCGATTTTTCCATCGAACTGATCATACAGTCCTCAATCATTTTTCTAGCGAAATTCCGGTTCCCTCAAAAGTCCCATCTCAGTAATGATGTTGGAAATGTGTAATGTTACTAAGAATTACATATGTTTTGAAATTGCGAGCGTGGAGAAAATTTATGAGTTAGAACTTGAGAATTGACGTAAGAGGAAGTGGTGAGAGTTGAAGAGAAAAAGAGAAAAAATAACCGATTTGATTGTTTGCACAGGTACATCCACAGCAAGGAGAAGCCGTTCAAGTGTGGCGAGTGTGGTAAAGGGTTCTGCCAGTCGAGGACTCTGGCCGTGCACAAGATACTGCACCTGGAGGAGTCGCCGCACAAGTGCCCGGTCTGCAGTCGATCCTTCAATCAACGCTCCAATCTCAAGACACATCTGCTCACCCATACAGAGCCACAATCTTTAGCTATCCTGCCAGTACCACGGCCAGTCCAACAGAGTCCGGCCATTCCAAGGCCTAAGATGGGCTTCACCATTGATGAAATACTTGGCAGATAGGCTTCGAAACAACCAAACCGTGCTCCATGTCCTTACAAAACTTTGCTCTAGTCATGGTGGTAATAACTATTAATTCAGGCTCCTTCCAAAGAGGTCTTTGACTTTTGTTTTAAAAGTTCCTTTTGTTCCCTTCAATCCTCAGACTGTTCTACAGCCAAAGAATTTCACAAAATATTTTAACTTAGACAGAAATATTTATATTATATTATAATTATTAAATAAAAGTAAATTTAAATATTAGAGACATTTAAACGATTACTTGGAGCTGATTTGTTACCATCAGTATTTTACAAAAAAGTAATCACTTGATCTCAGATTGCATTCTAATGTACATTAACCTAGTTTTATTTTGTTCTTTCAGTCGTATTATTTTTGTCAGTCCGTGATGATGTTCTGTAATATAGAGCTATAAATGATGTGTATAGACAAACTGTTCAGTATTATAAGGTAACTAGCTAAAAACAAATTTCTACCCCAGTGTTAGTGTTTAAATTAGTAGATCTATTATTTATCTATTTAGAATAAAATATATAAATTGTTGTAATTATTGTAAATTGTACAAAATATAAACATATATGGATTATATCAAAATTTAGGAGTATATGTTTTATTTTCATTAATATTTATTTTCCCCTTTTAGTAAATATTCCATTAGCGTAGTGTAGTCCGTCAATTTTCTCAATTTTTATTTTTTAATAATGAGAAAGAGATTTTAAAAATAACAAAATTTCGATAAAAAGAAAAAGTTTAAATTTCAACACTTCAGGTGCTGCCGAGGAAAAGACATTAGCGAAACCGGAAGTTTCTTACAAATTTAGGGAAAATCAGTTTCCTAACAATATGCTGCAAAAATGTAATTATAATCGAGTGAATGCTGAGTGGATTATTTGGATAAAGGAATTGTTGTTGGTATAGTTGATATTTCCAGGTCCTGTTGAAATTGATGCCTGTGCGGCTATTTGGGCCGCCAAAATATGGCTTTCCTTTTCATCCTTTCTGTTTATGTATAAGTTATAAAGTCAAAAGAGTCCCAGAAGGACTTTAAAGAAAGGTTTGTGTTTTGAATTTATGAAAAAAGCCTGGGAAGCTCTGTTGGGGACTATATAAAATAGATCTGAAATTCCACGAGTAAGTGGCCTAACATTCCCTATTCGTACAGAAAGTTGAACGCACGTTGTTGCAAACTTGAAGACAAGAAAACTCGGAAGCTGCAGTATTGGAGTAAATCGATACTGCTTCTTCCCTGCAGATGGGTTACATCAGTGCCTAACTGTAAGTGAAATCTGCCAAAGATGACGTCACTGTGCGTACTGCTAAAAAACAGAAGTAAAAGTAAAGTAAAGTAATTGCCTATTTTTTCAGACGGGGCTTTACGTCCAACTACGTAAAGGTGTGGACGAAGGCGACTAGCAAACATGCTTTACTGTAAATTTCTTTTATTAACCATTAAATAAAATACAAGGCCTAAAGACCGGGAATCGAACCCAGTACCACAATACATATTAGCTTCGCAGGTCTCGCCTCTAACCGCTCGGCTACCGTGGCGCCCACGAGAATAATTTCCACAATTTTATTCTAAATTTAGGGAAGAAAGTTCTAATTTCAATGACAGGGGAAACTGGCCCACTTTCGTCAGAGATGGACTGGTCAGTGTCCAGATATCTACTTCACTGTCAGCACCTCTAGTAATTCTGATCCATGTTTGTTCCATTGGGTTGTAGTATTGTAACCATTAAATAAAATACAAGGCCTAAAGACCGGGAATCGAACCCAGTACCACAATACATATTAGCTTTACAGGTCTCGCCTCTAACCACTCGGCTATCGTGGTGCCTAAAAACTAATAGTTTTCCAAATATTTTAGTAACTTTGAATCAGTACATTTTTTTAATACTTGAAAAACTGTTGGTTCTTATTTAGCTCAATTAGTAAATAAATGTGATTTTTCTCAGCTATTATTTTTTTACTTAACCTTTTGCACTCCTAACCATTAATTATAAAAGCAACTATGAATATCTAGGTTTCGTGACCGTAAATTATTGAACTAAGGATTCAAGATTGGCGAGGAATCGGTCCAAATAAAAACAACAACTCGTCTTTTTGCCAACGTTTCGACAAATATATTGCCTTCTTCAGGGCGTGACTATGCGGGTTGGTTGAACTATAGAAACTGATAAAAGCAACAATTGCTTTGCCCAGATATTAAAGTTACTTCTTCAGATACTCATGTCTTTCTGCCATTGAAAGTAATATCCTGAAAAATGGTATACAACGTATGCTCTGAAATATTATTTCTTCAATTCACTTGAAATAAGTCCTCGAAAACCATAAATATAGTCTTATGTCATTTTTTAATTTTTTTTTCGAATAAGAATTCCCCATTTTTTGCGATCAGACAGTCTGGTGATTTTTAAAATCACTTTTAATAAATTCTTATCACGATATTAATTATGCTTTAAATGACTGCATTGTCTAAATTGATCTTTAAGTTCATTTAATTAAGTGGTCACTGAAACAAATTGCTGTTTTATGTAACAAATTTTATAGCCTGATTGTTTTTCTGAAATTATGTCCTTATTGAATTTGTCTTGGTGTGAATTTCAATGCTTTAATAAAGATTTAATCAATTTTGAACATGAAATATGTTTTAACTTTATAACTGTTATGAATTTAAATGTTTTCAAACTATTTTGATTGGCCATGGTTGAAAAAAAACTGTTCAGGGGGGTGGAAACAGTCAGGATGGAAATGCTGAATGGCTCTATTTACATTTTAAAGGTAATTTCCCGCAAGAAAAGAATTCTCTCGCAGCAGAACGTTTCAAAATTCGCTTTTCAAAGTAGGTCTTCAATTTTTAATCGTCAAACTTTTCATCTTAATGCTGTTTCAGATTGTTTTTTTAGACTGAGGTCTGGAAAGTCGATCGAAACTATTACTCGAAAGACTCGAATTTACAGTAGCGATCGATAGTATCGATAATTTCCAAACTGGAGTTTTCATCTAGAATATCAGTTTTGAGGTTCCAAAAAAATGATTTTAAGAAAGCAGTGTGTGGGTTGGTATGTTCTGCGAGGCAGTCGCAAGGGAAGCAAAGAAAGCCAAATAATAAAGTACGAGTATTACATTGTACGAATTATGTATAATTAGTAATTCTGTTTGAAGTGGGATTTCCATTAGATGTCATTCTTAGTTCTGCAATTGTCAATTTCCGTCTAAATGTACACCATGCTTCTTTCACCCACTCAGGCTTTATCAATTTATTATTATCGTTTATCATTATCACTTGGTGTAGTTCGGCAATAAAATCAATAATTAAGCAAACTTCACTCTAATTATTTCAAATTCCCCACTTCAAAAAAAGTTATATTAATTAAAAATTAAACCAAGTATTAATCAAGAAAGTTCAAAGTAAACAAGTAAGTATCCAGGGGTAAGACTGAGTGGTCTCACATACGAGTAGATCGGTTAACTCTGTTATTCGCCAGAAATGTTTTACGAGTAATTTATGTAATTGTAATGTAGACCAAGTACAAGCAAGGTGGGAAATTGCTCCAAGACAAGATCAAGTAGCATAACTCGTAATAATAATGCTAATAGGAGCTAAATACTTGAATAATTCCAAATCTGGTAATTTGTTGGTCATTACCACTGTTTCGAAAATGCAGTTTTATGCAACCTGTATGTCCCTTTGGTTTCAAAGTTAGTATTCGGCTTGTAGTAGTGTGGTGAGGAGCTCTTACGCCACATCTCCTTGTACAGTGACTTTTTTATTGTAATAAGCGTTTTCAATGTTAGAGATGAACTTTTATTAAAACTAATTCTAAGCTTAAAAAAAAATTAATTTCCTGTAGTGCAGTATTGCAATCGTGTGAGGTACACTTTCTCTTACTCTTGGTAACAGGAGGTGTCACGATCATTTCAAATTTTCGGTACTGACAATTAACCAGAGAAGTGGTTTTTAGAAGAGGTTTGTAAAAGTGGTTTTGTAAGTAGGCTTTGGCTGTAAGTGTGTTGACACTCAAACAAAAGATTTCGGAAATCCTTAATATTATAGTTTGCTTACTGCCCTTGGATCTTCCAGTAACTCGGTGACGTAGTTCTCTTAACCGGAAATAACAATTTTCTCGGAAGATTTTTCACTTTTTTGAGTGCTTCTCGTTTTTTCGAAATTTGTAATTTTTTTTTTACATTCATTGTGCTCACGCGTTGATTTAAAGCTTAGTTTTGAGAAGTTGTTGGTGGTTAAAAGTTTGGATAAAAGCTTAACAGCCACTTCGATTATGATTCCATTTTGGGACACGCCTAACTCCCATCTGCTGTTAAGTGGTGTCGAGTGTTTACAAGAGAGAAAATCTTTAAAAGAGAAGTATTGTTTTTTGTTTACATAAATGTGCTTTTATTAATGATATTTAATTTTGTTTTATAACCAAAATAATACAAAATTTTATTTGCACTATCCAATTTTATTAACTTCAGCAGCGTTTAAGTTATACGTATGTTCCTGCCAGCGACTCAATGTTTACGCTGATAGAGGCAGTGATGTTTTCTCTTTAATTTTTTATAACACTTCATTTATATCTTGTTTTTGGCGGGTTAGAGGTCATTAAAGTTTTTATTGCGTCCCTTTTTAATTTTTAATTAATTCTTCTTTTGTACTGTTTTGGTTTTTATTAAATGTGAATTTTTGAACGGTGATGACGTAATAAATTTAACTACTTGTGGACTGCTCTAGAAATAGCTCTAAGCGAACTGTAACCGGAAACATCATTTTTCAGGTCCCTAAAGTTCGAAGAGGTAATTTTTAATAAATGTGGGCACGTGTTTGTGGGTGAAAAAACATTTTCAAAACGAAAAGTCGTCGGATGCTGAATCTTCATGTTTTGATAGGCAGCTCGCTGGGGACCGAGTAAAAATTAGTGACCACAATTATGCAGGCGGAAGTATCTTCTCTATTAATGGATTGATTTTTCGTATTTATCTTGTAAATGGCTGTAAGATGTTTTGCAAATTGTTTACACTAATTTTGGAGACTTGTTTCTATTCGACCACAACCGGCAAGTACCAGTCGAAATGGATTTTTTTTTTTACTTTTCTGAGATGTTTAGTAAATGGCTAGCAGTATTTTGTTTTTTTTAAATATCACATGGACACATTACTCACATGTAATAACTTTTATGTGAGTAATATTTCCGGGAAATTTCATTTTGGGCCGTTCTGTTGAGAGTTTTCCTTGTGAAATTAATTTCGGTGAAATCTAAGGGCTTTACGGAAAATCTCAGGAAGTATTAAATAGGTCTTAGAGTTCGGAGAGAAAGTATACATTAGGACTGTGGTTACTAAGGTGCCAAGATATCGCCAGAGTGTTCACACCACATAGTCTTATGTGAGCCCTGAGATTTAAGAGAATCCAGGGTGTGTGCCATGAGCAGAATTTTGCTATTGGGAACGAATATTGGATTCAGAGTATCAGAGATCAGTATGATTGCCTAATACTTCCTAGTGACTGGGATAGGCCTCTTTTATAGATGGCAGAAGTGACCATATCTGCCCGGAGTGGTGAGTGACGGCTATAATTAGCCACCGAGCACACTCCATACCACGGGGATCCAGGTATTTATAGGTGAGTGATAACTTGAGCAGGCGATTGTGATGATGCTACTGATATCTACAAGTGCCTGTCGCGCACATTATTAATACACCACTCACTGCTAGCTTTTTTTTTATTATTAAAGTGAGCTAATCTTTTAGACAGGTAGTATCCGGTTTGTATTTCTTTTGGTAGCAAAAAATCAGCTGTAAAAAAAATCATGACTTTTAATAATAATAGTTGACGGAATTAAGACTGCCTTTACAGACTATTCAGGAGCCACTAGATCTCTAGTCTTAACTTAGGATGTAAATTTAAATTAGATTGCAAAGGTTGTGCACCTTTGAGGCAGTATACTAATCCCAGTCTGTTTGAGTTTGAAAAGCGACTTCTGGACAAAGCTTGAAGGATGAGTTTACCTTTCCCGAAGAGCCGAACTTGGCCAAACGCCCGTCCACACTCAGATTGTCAATAAGAATATATATTTTTCTTTCCATTCTGATAAAACTTCTTTCAAATATACAGAATAACCATTGTCAAGTCCATGCGATGCAAGTATTTATGCGGTCCACAGGGGCCCATCAAGAAGCCTACAATCCGTTTAGACGATCAACCTCGTAGGAGAGGCAGGAAACTTTGGCAAGTGACTAATACTATACTCCTCCATCCTCTGTTCGGAGGTTTTCATCCACGTAGTCAGGGCGGGCGACTGGTCTTTTTAAGACAGCTCAGGTCTTTTGAGAATACCATGAGAACCCGCGGACCAGTACAGGTAGTCTGCAGTCTCAATACCAATTAGTCCTGGAATGCCTGGACTTCTGATAACATGCGAACAGTCTTCAGAATGTCCTAGCAGTCTCACACTGCCTTGAAGTTCGTAGGTACATTGATGGACAAGAAGAGCCGCCTGAATGTCTGAGAAGGTTACGTCTCTAAGATTGGTTATCCTTATTTTGTAATTTCAGCAGCACAAATCGATTACAACTAGCTGTGTCTGGAATACTAAAGCCAGTTTTCTCTAGACTTGTCCAGATTTCTTACCTCGATTCATTCATAATAAATTATAAATCGATAAAATCTTCAGTAATTAATTAATAATGAGTGTCAATAACTTTATAGTTTAGGGGAACCATGTTGTTTAATTAATTTGGGAACATATTCTAAGAAAGAATCTCGTTAAAGAAGATGCTGTGGTTACTCCAAAGGGAAAGTTATCAATGGAAAACATAACTTAACCTTCGCCCCCCTAAAAACATTCTGGGTGCGCCGCTGGTAAATTCATTGAGTTCTTTGATTCAGATTTTAACCAGTTTCATTGGGTAAACAAAATAAACGTTGTTATCAAATTAAGAATAAATAAATATGTCATTAATAAAAATATAAAGTGTTATCGCAGATTGTGTAGGCTGTGATGAAAAGCTAAAATTCATAAGAACTGATATAAATAATGTTCAGCTTCATCAATGAAGTAATCCTCTTATATTTTATCTTGATTATTCAATCAAAATTTTTAATTTTATCAATGAATGACTAATGTGGCTGTTGATGTTAATTTTTTTGCTAGATAAAATTGTGTGACGTCAGGCGGTCGACCGGCATGTACCTTCCAACTGGGAGCTGAGCTCTTCCGGTGAAGATCGGAACTGCCATCGGCATCCCATGGCACGCTGCTGTCGGAGGACGGTGGAAGATATGTCAGGGGCGTGCCAAAATTGAAAGTAGAGAGCTAATAACAGAACTTTGAGATATGCCTTGCTTTCTTTGTCTAATCTGCAAATGTAGTTTCATTTTGCTTAACCTTGATAAATCTCAGAGCGAAGATTGTGCTTGCCCTGAACCACTTAACGTCTTGCAACCAGTTTATTGAGGAGTTTGCAGCGCCAAACCCTGTCCTAGGGAACTCTAGAGAAACAGCGTAGGGACTTTGTGGTACCGCCCTGTCTAAACCTTGTGGATGAGCCCTCACCATTCAAAGTGACCGACGCTGAGACCAAAACTGCACAAATACAGTCGGGAAATTAAACAAGATTTCCTTGTACACCTCCTTAAAATAATCTGATAAGATTGTTTAACATAAACAGTGCAATAAAACAATTACCTTCTGTGTCCCAGCTGACAGCTATTAGGATTTATTAATAACATGTCATTAGTTCTTCAAATAATTTTTTATTGTGTTTATGTAATGATTTACTAATTTCTGCGTGTATTATCTCCCAGGGATTAGTGCATTTCAAACCTCGCTTGCAGTCGCTTAGTCCGTGTAATTGAGCTGTAAGACTCTTATTTTAGTTAGTTTGTCTGTCGTTGACTTCTCGGGTGAGATTTTGGGAATTGAGTTTCTATTCTTAATACGTCTTTTTGGGACCCTTAAAAGGCTTTTATCGCCGAGACCATGTACACAATCACACTCTCTGTTTAGGTACACAATACATCCGCACCCTCAAAACCCTGAACTTTATATTGAGAAACTCGTTTGAGAACTCCAATGAGATCAGGTAGCTTACTGAAGGAAATAACTCAGAGGAAACTATGACTTTACCGAAGCTAATTTGCAGTAACTCGCGATTTCCAAACTGATTGTACAAATTTCCATTAAATCTCGGACAATATTTAACCATTTGGGCGTCTATTCCATATAATTGAAACATTTTTCATAAAAAACTAATTTTGATTTGGTTCAGGGCTACCTCTATCAATGAGTTCATACATTAAGAGGGGCGAGCATAATGTGTAACAACCCCCCCTTTCATTTCTGAACCTGCACCAGGGCCAACCCCACCACATATGTGAGGTTAATGTTTGAAATAAATTTGTTGGTACAAAGTTACAGTACTCTCTTTCTCTTCAAAAACAATTATTTTTGGACGAAGCTGGAGAAGCAGTGATTCTGTCAAAAGTGCTGTTTTCTGGTGCTGATGTTAATCTGGAAAATAATTGTGCATTTAGTACAGCACTAGCGATTACTAAAATTAGTCGCTTGATTTAGTTAATTGATTGTTATTTTTCTGGGTGAGGTTAGTTACTGTTTTTTTCCCCAATCAACAATTATTTTATTTATTTATTTTGACCAGTTAATTTTAAATATTGTTTTTCTGATCGTAAAGTGTAAAATATAATTATCTAAACAAATTTTCGCCTAATAATGAAGCAAAAATTTTTAAAAAAAGCAAAGGGAATGAATAATGGAAAGTGCTAACACCAGTTCAATACTACTGATAAAAAGATTTAACTTGCTTTAACTCCAAGATTAGGGTGTAATTCCCAACAAGAGAACTGTTAACATAATTATTGTGCTAACACAAAACTGGCTAAATAACTTTCATAAACATGTCCTTTAATGGAATTCTCATAATTCAAGGCATTATGATGTAAACTCATTGTATTAACTTGTTAAATTTTGTACCAAAAGTTCCTGCACTTAGTATCGGCTGGTTTGTTGTATCCACTGATCTAGAAGGTTATTTAATCCTAAATGAGCACAGTTATGCCCTGCACCGAAATAGAACAGGGACTGTTAAGTGAAATTAACAATGCTACCGACCCTAATTTGTGGGGCAGGCATTAAGGTTAACCAGTCAGTGGTGCAACCTAGCGGCAGTCTGTGCAACTGTCTACTGTTCGACCGCCATTATATTCAAACTTAATGACGTCTATATAATGATTTTTTTTTTTAATTTAATTTGTTTTATTAATATCTTCTACAATTGAATATCATTAGGTTGAATGATACGAAATAGACATAACTTAGAGGTATAAATAACTATGAAACTAAACTAAGTATAGTAAAGTACTCACCCAGTGAATACCTAATGATACGGCTACTGTAATGACCGGGTTCATGTCTAACAACGTCACGTCCGTAGCACGGTAGTCTCTAATCAGCTGGCACGCGCCACTAATTTACATCTTTATTTTCTAACATCTTGCCTGACCGGGCGCTACCTGTCAACATTCAATCACATTTTGCCTTTATTACTTGGTTTATTACTATCTTATTTTTTACTTTCAAGTTTAAAGATTATTTAGAGATTTTCCACAGATATTAAAATGAAAAATCTGGTTAAATACTCGTCACGACTTTCTTTTACCATTTTACGAAATTCAATTAATATTCGTAAGTATATTTTTTTAACTTAATATTTGTAAGAAAAAGTAGTAGTAACTAAGAATTAAATGCGTGAGAAAAATGCCAAATTCGAAGGGAATTGGGCGGAAGTGACTTCATTAAATATATTTTTAGCAATTTTGAGTAAAACTTTTAAGTTTTTTTTTTTTTTTTTTTTTTTGCGCATCAACAGCTGAGGTCATTAGCGCCCGGAGCTTTTTCCAGTGCACTGCCGGCCTCCGGACAGTGTTCTCTCGTTACAGACAACACTGTCCATCACCGGACAGTGAGCTGTAAGAAGCTCCTAGGAAGAGAAAATCTAAGGGTCAGCTGCTGGATTCGAACCCGGGACCTCCGCATGGGAGTCCAGTATGCTAACCTCAGCTAATCCCTTCCCTACTTTTAAGTTTAAAGAAGCTTTTAACTTGGTTGTGTGAGAGTGTACCTTTGTAACTTAGTTACATGTATTTCCGGTGATTATGTGATACGATTTCATTACTTCCTCCTTTAAAGAGTAGAGAAAGTGTGTATGAATTCAAGGTAACCAAATTAATGAAACGATATCAATTGTCCGGTTCACTGTCCTACAAGGAGTACTTATCGTCATTGTCTAACGTTCCAAGTAGTACAAGTTAATAGATATTTTATTGGATGGTTGGTTATAAAATAGAAGTGGTAGGAATCAAGATTGCCGTCTAATAGAGGACCACCCACAGCAGACCACGGGTCACTAATCTCGCAGCTCGGGCGATAAAACAGACGCTCGTTTGTCTGAATACATCTCAACCAACTGGAGTATGCGTTCAGAAGTTTGTAGTATTCCACTGCAGAGATCTGGCGGCCATATGTCGCCTCCGAACTGTTTACCTCAACATTCTGGAATGGAAATTGCCAAGATTTCTCTCCCATCGCGTGCTATCTCCTGCGTTCTCTCTAACATGAAATTTAGCTCAGTTATTTATTTCTTCAAAGTGACCCTCATCAATTAGTCAAACAACTCAAGACAATATTATTATTGTCAAGAGGATATCCTGTATGACCTCTCAAGGCATGTGCTTGAATTCTTGACAAACTTTTCAGTTTGCTTACACTGGAGGAATAAAATGAAGTTTGTTTCTACCGAACTCAACTGTTGCAGCCATACGGACAATAGGGTTAGTTGATGCCTAAAGATAGACCGCTCCGACCTCTACTGGCAGACCTACAAAAAGAAAAACAGCAGTCTTCTTCAGTGGTACTGCAACATCTACGAGGAGACAGACAGTCTATCTAGCCAAAAAAACGATGCTACAATCTACAGCAGAAATGCAAATCCCATTCAGGTCTGCTAGAAGAGTTACTCATTTAGCCATCGGAAAAACAATTTCTCTTTAGAAACGTCAATTGGACTAGAAGAACAGCTAATCCTCTTCCGTACCAATTTTAGGATGGGCACTCACCATAGATTTTCCTGCAGGAACTCGTCCATCGTTTGGGGGTTGCAAGATTTCACCTTTGCCACCTGTTACGATTATAAGAGCCTGCAGAACCCCTAATGGCTAGTGAAAGTCCGGCGGATAGCCAGGAGACCGTGCACGGCTTTATTAGACGGATGTCTTCGTTTGCTAGAATGGCCAAGGACAGGCTTAGGCTTAAACAAATCAAGATTTAGGGTGAATACTGTTTGCTTTCCCCAACAACAATGCTGCAGAACAAATAATTACATTAATAATCAAAAGTAATTTATGAAAACAAAATTTAAAAAAACAGAGAATTTGGAAAAGAGACGTTTTGCCCAAACCTAAAACTAGATGAGCAAATCTAGGAGAGTAATAATAGAGTGGCCAGCCTGAAATAAAGCTCTTATCCGCAAGATAGTGTTGCCGGCACTCAGGTAGCCACTCAGTTCGGTTTCATCCTCTGAGGAGGGCAGGCAGGCTGTGTGTATTTTAATCACGAGATGCGATTTTAATTCTCGTCATTAGATCGCTGGTGTCAGTGAGTCGCTGTTAATAATGGAACTAATCGCCCGCGTGGCGCCTCCAGGGCAATCTTCCACTTGTCTTCCCCCAAAGTCTGTTGTATGTACATCATTTTTCTATCCACCAACTGGGGGTATAGGCTTTCCTTTGGTAATTATAGAGCAGTACCATCTTCAGTGATGTTTTCTTTTGAGGCAATTCATTATCTGGTTAAAAGTTTGTTCTTTTTACTCTCATCTTTAAATGAATAGACTGTTTTACTTACAGCTTTTTTTAGTCGCAACTTTACCCGCGCAAATGGTCGCTTTCTTGCAATAGTTCCACTTTCACAGATAATTTCAAATCGAGGGGGGGACAATGGATTGTTCGCTTCTCTGCGGCAACTTTTTTGGATCTTGTGTCCTCCTGATCCAGTTATTGACGAGAACTGGCGTTTTAAGTTGCGGTGTAGGGCCGACTTTCTACTTTAATTAGAAATTAAATTACACTTAATCTATCTTAGGGCCTTAGCATTATTTTTCTACGAGAAGTACAAGGAAAACTCTATGTAGTACTAAGGTAGCTCAACCTTTTACCAGATTTCCGGAAGTAGGTGAAGGAAGTGACTTGAAAAGAGGCCTTGGTGATGTTCAGCGAGATCTTTGTCTGCGATCTCCTCAGATTGACTGGTTTCATGTTACAAAAACCTATCCGTATTTATGTCCCTCTTTATTTTATTTTAAAAAAGGAGTAAAGTATTATTACAAAACAAAGTGGCTCAGTGATTTCTGTTTTTCCTTTGTTTAGTGGAGTCACGAAATATCAAAGTACTTCTACGGTAATTTCCAGTAGGTTTGTAACAAGCACCTAGACAGCCTAAAGGGATTATATAGTTTTGGAAGTACGGTAGAGTTCCGCCAACTTGGAAAGCGTGCGAACAGAGAAAGTAGAGATTGAGTGGGTGTGTGTGTGGGGTTACTTGGAGGACGAAGGTTATGTTAGAGAGAACGGGCAGTAGACACTGGCGCAACCAGAACAACTGGGCGGTGGGACTGTTGATTCACCAGTCGGTTTGTGAACAATTAGGGTCCGGATCAGGTGTAGCCAGCCGGGCACACGCGAGTCGTGCTTAGCCGCAGGGTAAGCGCCCGGGTTCCCACGCCCCCACCACTAACACACTCTGCGCAGGACACCGCCTTTTCCACCCGCACCCGCGCGCGCGCACACACACACGGCACTCCTAATCACTTAATGTCTTTTTGCCACTTTTCGGTAAACTTGCCACCTTGATCCCATATTTCCCAGATATCATTTCCAAATTGAGTTTCATCTGAAGTACGAAAGCAAATGTTTTATGGGGTATGGTCCAGTATGTTTGTGGATAGAACATATCAAGCACCAAAAGTCACAGGAAGCTGCAACAGTACATTTAGATCGGAATTCCTAAACCAGAAGCACTGACCGGATGTCCCACTTTTTGTAATGAACAATTTTCTCCTTACTTCCTACTTACATTGCTCAGATATCGAGCTTTAACTTTTAATTGTAACCGTTTTCTAGAAAACCACGTTTTAGGATAGTATTGGGAAGCCCCTCTCTCTGACGATGTCATTTCGGAGTAATGTACGGTTTCACAAATACACTTTGAAATTCGGAGAAAATCAAAGAAATATGTAAGTTAGAACCCGGAAATCTTCACCAGGCAGATTTTTAGGCACAGATTCCCAAGAGTGTAGAGCTGGTAATCAAAAGTATGCTAATCGCCAGTACAGATCACTTCCGTAAGTTGTTTTTTTTTTATTCATTGAGATCAGCAGTTCCCATGGACTCAATGGAAACAGATCACTCCGGCAATAAATTGCTTTAATTTAACATTAATCCATCAAAAGTTGGCCGCAGGCAGTTTGGAAATATCTACAAATTACACAAACATAAATTTCAGTTTCAATCCCATAATGGTGGGAGGTAATTCACTTACGTTTGATGACTTCACTTTTCGACTTTTGTGTATTTTTTTTTTTTTTTACCTAATGTAGGGAACTGGCTTGAGGTGAGCGGGCGAAGTGATGGCTGGAATATTTATGGACCGCAGTTAGTAATGATTCATTTAGTAAGTAATAAAGTACCGTAGCTGGTATCTTAGATCTCACCATTACGGATCTAACTGTTGACCTATAAGCACAAGTCGAGGGAAACAACCGGTGTGAACATGCACAGGATTTTACCTTACTAGGATGCTCCAGGTCCTTGTCTTGCTCATTTCTTCCCCAAAAAAGCTCGAAAATAGTGTATCAAGTTGGATCCAAAACAACCTTTCCACTCTAAAGTTGAAACACTCTTATTCCGCTCAGATGGGAAGAAAATTGAACAGATCAGAGAGCGAGGAGTTCACGATCGACAGCGAAAGTAGTGGAAGTGAAGAAAGCACTCAAACCAACGACTTTCCGTGCTAATAAGGGCGGCTTCTGTCGTGAAACAAAGAAATATGCCGACGTTTGGTTATAAAGAGTTTGGTATTGTTTGGTGGGGCTCTCTTTTATTGGAATTGTACACGAGGAACGTGGGGGCAATTTCACCAGGCTTTGCCCAAATAATTTTCATCTTTTCTCAACTGTAACCGGATACATCAAAGCCAAGCCTTGATTTTCATATCTGCAACACTGCTTTTCACGCGCCATTAGTGGCCAAACATTTTCTCTTTTTTTAAAAAAACTCTTTAAATGCTAATTTTTCTTTTTGGGATCCCACAATTCTGGTGCACTTCCTATATCTTTAATAGTTTTTCAACGATTTCAAGATGCTAACCCGTGTTGAATTGAACGATGAACTATCTGGATCTGAAGTGAGCAAACAATTGTACAAACCGACTGAATTAGAACAAGGTTTTTCTTTGATGTACCGACAAGTGGAAAATTTTCGCCGGAGTTTAGGAATTGCACATATTTGAGCAACATACCGCCTGCAACGGCTATGCTACATTTCTTTGCGAACGGTTTAAGCGTGGTAGAGCTTTTGGGTGTGGACCCACAATCACGGTGAAGTAACCCTTTTCACGTAGAATTATTCACGTAAAATTGGCCCAGAGAGAGTATTTCCACCCGGATGAAGGCCTAGAGCTCTTTTGCTCCAAATCAGTTTATTGACATCAGTACGTGATGAGGAGTCGTTCAGGAAACGTCACGAAGTTGGAGGAAGTTGGCTAGCCCACCTCCCAATACTGATTCATTGGAATATGTTTTTCATTCAAGGAATAAGATCTCCATTATAGATTTAGATGATTTCCAATTTAGGCGGAACAGGCAAACATTTTCTACCGTAAATGTCCCCCCACTACCTCTACCTCCAAGCTGTACGTTTTCCCTCAGAAAATGATTTTTAGAGATGGAATTCCCAGTCCAATGCCTGTCCAAGACATTCAACTCATTACGTGCAGATGTGAAAGCAATCTAGAGAGTAGAAGAAGAGGCACGTGTGCAACCACGTGTGGATGTCACGCGAGATGATCAAGTGTGATGAGGCGCCTACAGGCTACTGTGTTACCCCTACTCTCAACACTTCAGCGCCATTTTGTAGTTCTCCCAGTGAACCGCTTCTAGGATCTTCTTGCTTATCTTCTTTTAATAGGAGAGAGAGGAAGTACTGCAATCGTTTCCGCTTTTCTCAAGAAGTATCCGGTTTTAGAAATACGACATAGAAATTTTTCTACTCCTATTTGAAATGTTTTTTCCGCACAAAGAGATTAGGGGAGGGTAGATTCGTTCTAAAGTGCCATTTTTAACTAATGTACGGTGCTACCTCTTGTAAGTGTTTCTTAGTAAGTTACGTTTCAGTGTAATGAAAGAATTGGTAAACAGAATATTGCTGGGAAAACGTTTGAAGGAAATTTATGAGTTAGAAACTTTGAGGAGGAGGAGGGGCCAAAGAAAGTCGTGTGAGTTGGCGCCAAAATATTTCTGATTTAGGGACATGTATAAGGACGCAATGCTGCTCTTGCTGGGAGAATGGGGTTCACTAACAAGGATAACCTTGAATTCCTGGAATACGATCATTATCTAAATATATCACAGGTTACTTTGGAGAGCATCATGGTGATTCCTTCAAGAGCAGCCCGCTTGATTAAGGTGGCCGTACATCGTAATGATTGTAAACGGAGATCAAGGGGCAAATTAATAGCCCATTCCAGTTCCTGCCCGGTCTCACAAGCGGGACAATAATGAACGTTTAGGAGGAGAGAACAAAAAATGAAGACAGAAAAAGGATATTTCACAAGGATATACTTTGAGTAGAAGGGCCGACCGCGCGTCTCACGGTGCGGCAGCAAAGCTGGGCCGACTAAACCCTGCCGTCAGGCTGAGTGAAGAACCCTTTAGGACTTGGATTGCCTCAGGCGCCATGTCTCTCTGCCCCTTAAGGCTATATAATCACCCTTGCTGGACTCGCTTGCACACACTCTACCTAGTTATTAGAGCGCAAAAACTTCCACAATTTGTGCGCCCATTGCCCCTCCTCTAACGTTTATATTCGTAAAAAGATTAAACTTGCCGGGGTCTTCAGCGCCACGCCCACTCCAGACGGCAATTCTATATCAAATAACACTATTATCCATCTAATAGTAAACAGGCCGTTTCTCAACCCAAGTTAATCAAAAAAAGTAACCGCAGTCTGCTGACGCCATACAGACCAATCAACGCCAAACTATCGGAGATTGTTCAATAGGAATTTAATCTTAGAAAATTGGAACATTATTACAATTCCGCTGGTACATTGGGAATTATTCACTCAGTTACTTAGAACTATCATTCTTAATTGAAGCGACAAAATTACTTTAGAAATAGAGGGCAATTTTAGAAGTTAAATTCGAGCTCCAGTGGCGCATGTTCTGATCGGTTATAGCATCTACCACTACCATTTCATCACTTCCCGCCTCCTCTACCTTTCTCATACACTGTAATACAACTAGTTTGCCATCTTTTTCATAAAAGCATAAACCAAGTAATGTAGAAGTAAAAAAATCAACAGTAAAGTAAAATGTAATTGCCAATTTTTTCAGGCGAGGCTTAACGTCCAACTAACTACCAATTAGGTGTCGTGGGAAGAAGAAGCTCATACTTTACTGTAAACAATTTTTTCTAACAAATAAAAAAAGTAGTCATACGCGGGATTCGAACTTGTGATCTCCCACTTACGAAGCCACATTCTTGACCACTAGACCAACACACCCATCCCTGTGAAAATCAATATTTCGGATAAGAATCTAAAACATTATAAGAGTATAAACGATTTTAACGTCTAATTCCATATCCATAAAAAAAAAGTTGAATCATAAAAATACTTAACCTCAATAAACATGAAAAACGTTAACTAAGAAAAGTAATATAATTGAATTCATCATCATCATCATATATATATAACAAAGCATTATTACTATAAGTTTTGTGGTAAATTTAAAGCTAAAAGGGGTCTTCATTGAAACCAAATTTAATGGTAATTTGGAGAAAACTATAGAACAGGGATGGCGAACCTTTTTGAGACGTGGGTCAAATTTTGTTCATTTTTTTTTTAGCACTAGCTCTTGGGGTCACTAATGCCCATTTGCACAAGAGTTAAGTTTAAACAATTTTAAATTGAATATTTTCAAAACTAAACATCTTTAAAATTCAGTTGGCTTAACGGGTAAAACGGGACGAAACAAGTGGCTATGGAAGTCTCTTTTTTACAAACATAACTGAACAAAACCTTAGAAAAGTGTGTTTTATCTGAAGAAAAATCTAAATATGGTTATTTGCTTTGGGTTGTCGATTTTTTTTAACAAACAAAATATGAGTAAAATTTTACATTTTATTTGATATTTTGTAAACACTTTTGCTTCATTTCAAATACTACAAAAGCATTTGTCGTCATTTGCGTTTTAGAACTGTAATGATCAAACTAAAGGTTATAGATAGCATTTAAATTGCTTTTGTGTCAATGCGTGTTTTGAAAAAAAATACAGATAGAATATAAATTATCCACACAATTAGAAAATCTAAATCAACCCGCGAAAACAAACAAATGGTTGCCTAGCATTAGTGGGTCAGTGAAAAATCTTGCGCGGGTCATAGGTTCGCCATCACTGCTATAGAAGACATAAAAGCAGATGTATTTGTAATTTTCAATGTATTCCAATTTTTTAATATCTGATATATTCCTCCTGACTGTACTCGCTTCTGCAATGACATTTTCCTTTTTGTCACTTTTATTCAGACATTTTGACCCAGGGATTAATGTGGAACAGCGGGACATATTGCTGTTGTGTTTATGAATGAAATGGGAGTTGTTTTTTTTTAGCTGGATTTTCCTTTTTGTATTGTTACTACCATATTGTTGTGGAAACTGGAATGCTTGTATTTCCGTGGAAAGCTGTTAAAGTTGAATAGATGGTAGCCAGGAAAATTCGATTTTTTCCCCCACTAATTACCACCAATCAGATTATAGAAGAAAATTGAGCCACGGAGAGAGGCCGCTAATAACTACTTGCTTGCGTATCACTTCTTGACGATATCTGTTCCTAAAGGAAAGGTTATTAATAAGCAGTTTGGCAATCTAAGACTGGACACGTGCCCTCCAAACTTGAACAACCTGTAGTCTCTAGTACAATGTTGCTGGCTAAATTGACACTGTGCAACAAAACAATGGCACTTAACTGGCCTAAATAGCAAAATCGCTACTTCCATTTCTTCGTATTGTTGTTAAAGCTTTGCTTTACAGAGGCACTTACTACGACGAGGGGGGAAGTCTAACCGTTGGCCAAATATCTTGAGGCAACTAACTCCAGTCTGTTAGTAGGTCTGGGCCCTGTAATTTGTAGTGGTTTGCGGCAATACTGCCTCTGCCCTCCATCTCTAGTGGGTAATACCTGCTGCTTTTTAGGAACGTACAAACGTACACACAGCTATATATAGACAGCAGGTCGATCTTCAGACATTCGCACTCGTTTCTCACGGCACAACACTCATCAATTAACACTAATATCAAAGCCACAAAGTAGAACTATATATATATATATAGCACACACACTTGAACACAGCACATGAAGTTTTTACACTTGTAGTTGATGATGTTATATGGCAACAAATAATTAAAAAGGCCTTTGATTTTGTTGTTGTTTATAATTATACGGCAAAAGAGTTCTGTTAACCAGAAATACAAGTGGGTTTAACTTTTAGATCTGAACATTGTAATTGGTTAATGTGCAAACAAGACCACAAACATAATAAATAAATAAATAAATATATCTGAACATTTGACGACATGATACGATATAGTTGTAAAATAATAATACTCACAAGTCTGAGCTGAGATGCCTATCACTAGTCGGGATTCATGCCTTTTTATTAACACTCAGAATCACTTATACACAGAATTTGTAGGCGCGCGAAGACGCCTACAACCAGAAGCGGAAGATGCGAGAATTTTAGAGAGGGTTAGTCTCTAGTGCCCTTAGTGCGTAAGCCCCATCTCGTCAAGTGGGGTCAAGGTCTGAAGGGCCATGGCCATAAAGAGGGCAAACAAAAGACACCGAGATAACCCTGCAGACGAAGATGGAGAAAAACTGATACTGAAGAGAAGTGTAATGTAAAAGGATACAGGAAGGCGGTTGTTGCTCCTTCTTCTTGCCGATGAACGCTGGTGCACTGTAGTCTGGAAAGAAGAGAAGTGAAAACACAATGAAGATTATAAGATGCGAGGCTACAGAAGTTTGGCGGGAACCAAAACGCGGGAAGAGCATGGAGGGAAACCTAAAAAGAAGAGGCGCCGAGAAAAGCTGAGTTCGACTGAACAGGATTGTATCCCGTAAGTTCGAATAAGGGCACTTTTGGAGAGGGGTTCGGCTATTCCAGAAAGTGCCATTTCAATAAAAGTGTTTTTTTTTAAAGTGTGTTTGGAAGTTTCTCGCAATGCGCTTGATGGCTTAGATCAATCAATCACTTTTATTAGCAACCTTTTCCAATGAGTGTTCTGAGCACTATTGAATCTAAATACTCTGAGTCTGAGGCACTAACTAGCAGCCAAAATTGTGCTCGATGTTTCTATAAAACGGCAAGGGTTTTCTTTTTTAAGTATTTTTTTTTCTTCTAATAATTAAAGACGATGTAGGATTAAAACGGAGCTGAGAGGTGGGGGGATTGGATGAGTGGTTTTAATTACACGCATGCGTAGTTAATAATTGGTTTAGACAGGTGGATAATTGGCCGCACAGCTTCTGCGCCCATCTGGACCGGCGTGTAATTTAAAAACAATTATCTTGTTAGTGAATTAATTAGTAGCCAATCATGGAGACGTTACTCACTGCGGTTATTGTGATTACTACCGGTTAAACTGTGCTTAATTACAGCTGCAGAACCGCAATTATTATCCATTCATATGTCCGACTACCGAGTTATTGGGGCTTAGCCTGTAAATGCTCGCAAGAGAAGCGGGTCTTTTCAAACTTAGGCTTTCACCGAGTGTAGGAGGTTCTCAGGAAGTTCTTAGATACTGAACACTCACATGACTTGTGACTTTCGCAAAACTGCAATGGAAAAGAGATGTTAAACTGAAAATGCTTTTGAACCCAAGGTTGTTGTATGTAATAAATTATAGCGTTAACCAAAACATTGTATCAACGGTTTTGTTCTGAAAAATTGAATTTACGCTAAAGATCTTTATGTAATGAATCTAATCTGGGATATTTCGGTACTTCTCTCAAGAACCGACCTTGTTTAGGCTAGAAATATGCCGATGTAAAAGTTATGCGCAAGCTCGCATGAAACCAGCCAGTGATTCGCCAGACAATTACAGAACATCAAAGAAGCCGCACTTCCGGTGGAATAGCAAATATTAGCGGAAACAAGCACTCTGCAGCCGTATGGTGATGGTTTCTGCTCTTCTTTTAGTTCCGACAAAACGTTTCAACCTCAGGCAAGTACAGAGTGTACAACTATTTGTCGACAAAATGTTCTAGTAAAGTTAGCGCCCTCCTGATTTCGAATTAAACAGCAATAACCGCGCTAATCTTATTAATGCTTGCGTTTAAACCAAAATCTACAGATGCTCCAAATCACGTTACCACTGTAAGAGAAAGTTGTGTAAGCGATCATCTCCGGGTTCTAGGGAATCAATTTCGATCTGATAGGGAGCTGATTCTAAATCTGATGTAACCAAAGAGGGTGTGGACGTTTTGTCCATCAACTATTCTTGTCTCTTGAAGAAGCTAAATGACCGCAGGTCAGAGGTCAGCATTGGAGGCCCACACACTCGACATGTATGCTCACTTAATTTCCTTGGCTGTATACAAATGAGGAAAAGAGACAAAGGTCTTGAAAGAAGAAGACGAAGAAGAAGAAGAAGAAGACAAGAATGGGAATAGAATTTATTGTAGATAAGAGTGTGTGAGAGAGCCGCGGGCGGCGAGTAAAGTGTGTCGACTGCGCGGGTGTGGGAAAGTCTGGCTTTGTGGTGAGTGAAGGGCTGTGACCTGTGACCCTGGCACCTCCTTCCAGTTACCTCTAGCCGCGGGCCATTTCCCAAACCGGCACTGCGCCCCCGACGTGAATTAGCATCCCGGGACTCCTCCTTCCCCGTTGGCAGCCGCAAGCTCCACCTTCTTGGCCGACTCAAGTCTCCGCCTCCGTCTCAACTTCCCAACTGGACATCCTAATTCGCCACCCCACCCTCACACAAATTTAACCCCTCAAATGCGGCAATAGAGGGAAACTCACACTCCTAAAGCCGTAGGCAGTACCCACGATTTTTCCCAAGTATTCCCCTTAAAATAATGAAACTGTAGTTAGCGTATCCATGCACCAACACTTCTTGCACATCAATCACGGATATCTTCCTTACATCTCGTACTCTGAAGACTGCCTCCAGCGTCAGTTGTTATCTTCAGAATTGCATAGTTCACATGGTTTAATGCAACCGACCATTAAAGCCTGTGAAAGTTGTACATATATTCAGTCAACATTATCAGCGATATTTTTCCCTCGAACTCCACTACGTCTCTCTCTCTCTCTCTCTCTCTCTCTCTCTCTCTCTCTCTCTCTCTCTCTCTCTCTCTCTCTCTCTCTCTCTCTCTCTCTCTCTCTCTCTCTCTCTCTGACATATTCATCAGCCGACCTTAGCCATCAACTATTTGCACCTACCTACTTGGGCAAATTTTATTTCGAGAGGTTTCTATTAATTTAAAGAGTGTCGCGTATTCTGCTTCGTAAATTTTAAATTCGTCTTTTCCACTTAAAGGGAATAGCTAAGGAAACCGTACGACCTACAAAACATCTAAGAACACCCAAATTGGTTACTTTTCAGGAAATCTCTTTTAGACTTTAAACTAGGTTCCAAAATAGACTAATTATATTTGTAAGTTCAAATGTTCCTTAAACATGCGTGGTAAAAATAAAATAAAACTTATTTTGCGATAGTGTAATTTGTAAACTAGATATCTGACTAACCCATCAGGTACAGATTGCGCAGTTATTCACAGCAATTTGAATATTAAAAATAAATCTTTAGTCTTAAATAAAAGGATAAAAGTGTGTAAAAATATTTGTTGAAATTAGATTTGGTTTCATGGGGATTGGCAGCTCGAACCCAGGACGTTCTCATGTTGGCTAATTGACTGTAAAGCAAGTTTGCTAGTACCCTCAGTCCTCGAAACCTAATATGATGATAGCTGTATGTAAAGTCCCCCTGAATCGTAAGATTGGCTTACTTTATTTTACTTTTAGTCAATATTTAACTTGACCAAGACCAAGACAGAATTCTCTTGAGGAAAATAAATAAAATCAATAGATTATATCCTTCACTTAAAATATACTAACACAGGGGTGAGCAACCTTTTTAATCAATGGGCCAATTTAAATTTTAATTCTTATTGGCGGGCCGCACATAGATTAACTCTTATTAATAATTTACGAAACTTTATTTATAATAAATATTAGAATAAAAAAATATAAAATTAAAAAAAAAAGGAAAGTTTTCATATACAAATTTTAATGCAAGATAAAAACAAACAAGAAAAGAACAGAAAAACGAATTTACTTGAAAGTTTTAATGAGAAATTTGGCGCTGTTTTTTTCGATACAAGCTGATCGATATTAGATCAAATTCAATCTGTGTTTCTCATCCTTGTACTAACAAAATTAGAGATGAAAAGTAGAGGAAACCTTTTAAATTTAAATTATAAACCATTTGAAGTACAAAAAATACAGTAATGTTCAATGTGCAATCTGAAAGAAACAGAAAATAGTAATCACTTTCTAGCAGTTTGCCCTATTTCGAGCTCATCTAGAAAGACGTATGTAAATAAAGAAAATATGTCAAAAGAAGAATTGATAAACATTCTAAATGGAGAAAAATTAATAGGTTTATAAGATTATGTTATAAAAGAAGTGAGTGTTAGAAGTATGTTAATTTATTTTTATTATTATGAAAGTTATAATACGTTTCTTGAAGAACTAAAACTCCTGGCTGACGGTACAGTGTACAATGCTGTATTTTTCTTATTATTGTATGTAATATATTCATTATAAATATATTTTGATCAATAAAAGAAAAAATAAATAAATAAATAAACAACTCTCTTTTATTGAAAAGAAAAATAATTAATACAATCCAGTTTTCATCCAAAATTCACAGATATCGTTGTCGTTGCCGAAACATGAAATGGCGCGTTTAAGCTTAAATTGGATTATTTTGTTTTGTTCGTTTATTTCTTTTGTACTTTGACGGCTTAAAAGGAAGTGTGAGTCTTTCCGTCTTATATTTTTATTTGCTTTTTTGTAAAAAAATATTTTCAAGATGGAACATGAGCGTAATATTGAATGATCAATATTCAATATTCCCACCAAAGAAATCCATCTTCTCCGGCATGTATGTCTTCAGCGGATGACGTGCTGATAGATGAATACGAGTACGAGCCGAGTATAAATTCTCACGGCCATCTTGACATTTGAATTATTACACGTTTCCTACGGATGTCTCCAGCAAATTTTGATTTCATAAATTTAACTTTAACGTTAAAAATTGCTTCTTCCAGGTACTACCATTGTAATTCTGTTACTATTTACTAACGACAGACTCTTTAATGCATCTTGGTGTGCAGTTAAGATAAACCTTCAGATCTCTGGTGCCTACAGATTTAGGGTGTAAGCCAATTAAAAGATCTTTCAGAAATGAGACCTGTTCTTCAGACAAGAGTAGGATAGTGCTAGCTGACAATTGCTACACCACGTCCGGTCTGTTACTCCTCGTAAGACGTATATTACGATCACGCTGATTTCCGATTCAGAACTTTTTTTTTACCGGAAATCTCTGTAGATCACATCACAAGTCGAAGAGTGAAAATCTCTCAGAAAGTTTCTAAATTCTATATTTAATTTAAGCGCCTACCATTGGGACCCGGTCAGTTGGTTATAGGATCGTGACGCCATCATTCAAAGAAGAAGATTCAGAAATCTGGGTTAATTACCAAGTGCTGGTGCAGGAAACATGTCCTCCTTAGATTCCCCTCTCCTAATTCTGGGATCTATCCGTCATCTGTGACTGAAGAAGGTCCTTAGGGATTCGGTCGGCACCAGTAAGAGAGTCCAATAGATCTTTGGGGGGTCGTACCAATCGAAGGGGTCCAGGACAACCAAGTTTCTGATTGTTTACCGAAAGAGCCGGAAGGATGTAGCGATTTTTCAGTTATTTTAGATTTCTTCAAGAATGCAACCCATTTCCTTTGGACAAGGCCTACTAATTGCATATATGTTCACTGTAGACAAATAACTTTGATATGCAGGAATCTTTGTCTAAGCGGTACAAAGGGAAGGTGAAGCTTCCTTCCGTCTTAAAGTGTCGTATCAGCATATGGCCCGATCCTAACCTCTTCCAATTTCGTCAATATTTTCTAAAAAATGGTCCTCACGATTGATTTAGGACTTCATACACACCTTTCTTATCTTTACAAAGTTTAGTAATTCCGGGTGTATAAAGTAAGAATTTCGAGAATACAAGTAAGAGTTATCATACCAGATACGTCTAATGCATAATGTGTGGTCATTTAACTTTACAGTAAAAATTCTTAGATTAAAGAAATTTTTAATTACTTGAATTACAGGTGAGGAAGGGTCGTGTGGGCGTTTACACTAGATACACCCGTTATTTTTTGTAGAAGAGGTAAAATAAACACTCTTACCTCTGGGAGGGCCCGAGTAAGTTGGCCAACCAGAACATTACCGGCCCTAAATGAGAGGGTTCTCATGGACAATAAAGTCCCCTTTATTCCATAATTAGTTTAAATACTCACATAAAACAGTTGAACAAAAAGGTCCTAAAATTGCGTTAGCAAAAAAAACAACAACAAAAAACAAAAGAAAATGGCGGAATATCTAATCAATAGCGAGTGGTTTGTTGGCCGGTAGTGGGGTGTATAGGAGGGTCACTAAGTGACGGCAGTTATCTGGGAGGCAGAGTCTTCTTAATTAGCGGGTACACTGCTTTCCCACGACCTCCTCGCATGGACAACCTGAGTGAGTGTGCAGCAAGGTCAGCGGGTCCTCCTGCCCGGGGTGGTTCCCCAATGACAGGGATGCGCGTTCAACAACACAATGACAGTAGATTACACATCGATTACACCGTGCACACATCGATTAGCCCGTGAAACACCATAATCACCCGTAATGCTTGATACGTTAATCGATACTATTTTCCTTTATGCTTCGTCCCATTGAAAAAAAAATGATGTCCTACAATTTAGTGATTGTAATCCTTTTTTCTCGAATTTATGATTTCCGTTAATTACCACCCACAGTAACAGGAAAACATGTAACTCCTTTTCCTGGGTGAATACGTCGCAGAGAAAAACACGTATCGATATTATAGATCACTGCATTTACAAAAAATTCACCCTTTAAAGTTGCAGCTACATGATGGCTGATTTTCATCAAAAAGGAAATGATTTTGATGTTAGTTGATATTATGCAGGAACAAAGTGGTCCTAAACAGCTGAATGAGGAGGGGAAGCATCCCAAAAATGGCTTTCATGAACCTTCTAAAAAAAACTGGTCAACTACTTCACAAGAGGATTTAGACATTTTCTGGATATACTTGATACCAAATTAAAAAGTAATCCTTAAAAATATTTGCGTGGCTATAGCCAGAAACTGAAAAGTCAAGCACGTTAATAGAATCAAAATGATACAGGAAGTTTGCTGTATAAAGCTTTCTAGTTTTAGATGTTCAGTTACTAATAGTAGATGAGTACAAACTTCTTTTACCCATCCGGGAAATAGTATTTTTGGAAATCTGAATGCGAAGAAAATATCTAAAAGCTGTCTAAGGATGGCCTCTATATTAACCCGTTTTGGTTAAAGATGAAGGAAAATCGACGGTACCATTTTCCATCAAATCGCTACAAATTGGGAAAAAGTCGATTCGGTAAATCGTACTTTCGCGTGGCAAATGTTGGTTAAAATCTTGATGACAAATTGCAAGAATAGTCTACTTAAAATATCCGAATTCGTGTTTTCGGTTATCTTAATTTTCGAGATATTCTGTTCGTACACCGTCGGAGCGCAGGCCCATTCAGATCATGTTATAAAAAAAAAGTTGGGTTTAAAAAAAAAGAAAAGAAGGGAAGCACCTGGCTTTCCAGTGGATTCTGGCACATTGTGGATTACCAGGGAACGAGCAGGCCGATAACCTTGCGAAGCAGGGTAGTCAATGTGATCTGCCCGACCACGCAGTGTATTACGCATCGGCTAAAAGAGTTATAGGTAACCACATAATGGGGAAATTACACGAGGAATACGATAGCACGGCCGCTGGAAAGCAGTGGGCAACACTGCTAGAAAACAAGATACCTACCGGCCTCCCAAGAAAAGAGTCTGTCGTGCTCTTCCGAGGAATTACAGGGCACGACTATCTACAAGCACACTTCCACAAGATAGGTGTTAGGGACTCGCCGATTTGCCCATTGTACAATGACGGCGAAATGATTTTTAACGATTTGAACAAGTGCCCGGCACTACAGGGCATGAATACGCCATATGAAAGATATTGGGCAGCCAGACGGAAAATGGCTTAACGCCTTTGTCGCGGGATAAGAAAAAAAACAAAAAAACAGTGGAACGAAGGGGCGTGTCGGACGGATATCGGAAGGGAGTTCATGAATTGGTGGTACATATAAGGCAGGATTTATCGTAATTTGCTACTCTGTGGAAAGGAATACTCGTATATCAGAAGGTGGCACGGGAACGCACAGAGGATTTGAGAGGGTCGAGTTGAAGGAGTAAGGAGGTCTTAGGGGGATTTATCAGAGAGGTACAGAAATCTGGGAAGAAAAATTGTCGAAGATTTTTCGTTTAAATCCGATATTTAGTTGAAGATCAAGAAAAAGGGCCACTGAGAAGAGAGCACTCCGAAGGGACTCTAGAGAGCAATATCACTACCGACCGTGATCATTTGAAGAGGAAGCGCAAGCAGGTATTTCGGGGCCGAGACCAGCGGACTCCCTTGTAAGGACACATGTCCACTGTTGATAGCTTTATTAGCTCATCCTGTGGTTTACCTTGAATTTATTCTGGTTTCTTCTCTTATTGAATTTCATTCCCCTACAAGGGATAATAATAAAGTCAAATTTATGAATATTAGAGGCCATAAATTGATTACTATCTGCGTTATTTTATCTAATGTGGGCAGTAAACTATATTAGTTTATATTAATTTAGAATACTGATACTTCATCCAGATAAACTGGAATTTAAATGGAAACAAGTGTAAGTGAGAGCCACTAAAATTAGTCTCCCGCTGGGGGCTTCCAAAATAATATAATCACGGAGCCACATCTCTCCCTAAAATATAGAAATAAAACTTTTTAGACGCAAGAGCGAGAGAGAGGGAAAACTTCTGTCTTCTCCGCCTAGACCGGATATTGTTAATAATTTTTTCTAAATAAAAGAATTGTTTACATTACTACAGTTAAAATAAACCTGGGTAATTTATTACATCTGACCACTGTTTGCACGATTGCTTCAACAGATTTGAATTCAGTTGGGACTCCCTGCTGTTTGTAGAACTACTTGGAGTAGTTCCCAAACATCTTGTTGTGGGCTAAGGCACTCTGTGAGATGCAGAAACTAGTGGACCGGTAGATTCAAAAAGGATGCCTAGCAGTCTCGAGTCTTGGTTTAGTACATAGCACCGAAAGCCGAGAATTCTCCAGAGACAGACTCTGGGGAGTTAAATATATGTCCAATATCCAACGAATGGCTATCTCCGACTGCCAAGTTCCTATCGCTCTTCTAAGAATTTCTTTAGAGGACCTAGTTGAGCTGTTTCCTCAATTGGGTTTCTAGAGGATTTCACAATAAACTATTTGGTTCCGGTAGTTATTTAGTTCCTGTTATTATAGCCGAAGTTAAAGGAAAAAGATTGGATTAGCTCAGCTCAGGAAGAATGTGAAGCAACAGAATATTTAGAAAGTTGATGAGAGCAAACCGAAAGGTAGAAGGGAAGGCCAAAACGAAGATGGTCAGCGGAGCCGAAAACGATTTGTGGAAGTTGAAGGCGAGAAGGTGGGCATAGAAGAACGGATGAGAATTACTACGGAAGTCAAAGCCAAAAAACAGAATAACTGTTAATAACCTCATTTAAATGAAAGAAATTAAAGAAAAGGTTTTGATCTTTAAACAAAAGTAAACGAGATTCCAAAGAGGAAAGATCCAGATACTCCTGACGATGAAAACTGTTTTCAAGGCAGTTATCTACGAAGCTAGTTGATCTTACCAAATAATCACTGCCTACTGGAGGCATCAGAATCGCAAGAGGATAAATACGTGAGTTGAATTTAATGCCGATATTAAAAAAATAATTTCAAAATCAAGGATTTTTGGTAAACGATTCTGAGGGAACTAAAAAAAAAAAAAAAAGTCGCCATGTTTTGAAATAAATCTAACGGAAATAGCTGTAGAGTTATTAAGAAAACTGGAAGATGGTACTTCATTTCTGAGAAGCACCATCTTGGCAGAAGTTTTCAGAACCGTTTGTCTCACTTTCAGCACCTCAGTCGGCACCACAGGTGTTGTTTTTTTTGGCAAGTTTCAAGAAAATAAATATTTTACATGATTTTATTTCATTTCTAACAGGTGACAATTTTGTCCTTTTGGGCGGCTAATTTGTTGAAATTTCGCTAAAAACAGGTGTGTTAGTTTTAAGAGTTACAAGATGGCTGACAAGATAAAACCGAGTCAAGATCTTTTAATGAAGTTCACTTCTACCGTACCGCGCCTCCAAAAAAAAAGATATACAATTCAAGAACTTAGTGCAGACCTATTACTAGTTCTGGGGAGGGGTACCCTTGCACGAGAGCAGGTGAGCCGCCTCTATCTGGACATCACCTCGTTTCGACACCCTCTCAACCTGTCATCGAGTTCTGTTATCTATTCTCAAACATCTCTGCAGCTTCAAAGTAGCCGGCCGCGCTACTGTCCCTCCCCAAAGAACGTCAGAACTGAAAAAGGTGAAAAGTAAAGAGTGCAGGTGCTGAAGCCGCTCACTTCACTGATAAAACTCTTCAGAGGACGCACCCAACTATCGCCATAAGTCATAGATCATATGTCCAATAGTCTACAAACACTAAATAAAATCTTCACATCTGATTTCCAGCAAAAGTCTACAAACAAAAAACTGAAAAACAGCTTCAGTAATGGTCAGTTCTGACTGGTAGAGTTTATCGAAAAGCCTTACTATTGGGTCCAATAATTGAACATAAACTAACAAGTTTTAAAATTCTTCAATTTTTTATGTTTGAAGTGTGCCGACCACACACCGGAAAGACAGGCCGACACTCAAACGGATCAATTTTTCGTATTTAAGAGACATCAAACCGTATATTTCGGATCAAAGCTCAAAATTGAAGACGTCACGATTGCAACGCTTTCCTATATGAAGCTGTAAGTACAGTAAAGTAGCAATCAGAGCTGGCTAGTTTGGATCCTGGCTGATGGGATGCTGTGCGGTATTACACTCGCTGACAATACACTTCAACAGACTGGAGTGGGTCTCTTCACAAGGAATTCGATGCTCTCGCCAGATAAGTTTATATAAATGACGTACAACTAAAAGTACGAGAGGGGAAAAAAATGTTAATATTTCTGCAGAGTCATTTAAAAGGTACAAGAACGCACTTGTGTGTGTGTGGAGCCATGGAGGGATAGATGATCAATGACGTCAACTAATTAAACGATTCTAAAAAGACTTGACTTCCCGGCTAACACAATCGAAATCTGACCCTATCTCCATTACTAGGCGAAATAAAAGAAAAAAACTAATATCCTAGCATCGATACATCGATTAATAAAATTATTTACAGTCTCTATTACCAGCTGGTCAGACCAGGTTGTGGGATCGGCAATTTATTCATTCCAAAATCCATCGGTGGTGCTCACTCGCACGACTTTGTTATTGCGAATCTCAAGACTGAAACTTAAATTCCCAAGCATACTCTATTCGATACAACATTGTACATTTTGTAATAACATACATTACACTGAAACGATGTTTTATAGGCATGCCTCCCTCTCAGAAATGGCCCTTATAAAACAATGTTTTACAAAAAGTTTGTAAACACATTTACCATTGTAAAGTTTTCTAATTTTTAAGGCTTATGGATAAAAATAAATACTTTCGAAACACCGACCAGAATTTAGTAAACTCTATTTTTCAAAGACTATTTCTCTAAATAAATGAAAATAAACATTAGGTTGGCATTCAAATTCTGAATGAAGGTTAAATAACCTCATTACTGTTGCAAGTAAGTGAAATTCCAAACGATTTGTGTCATTAAAAGATGTGTTTTGATTTTGATCGCATTGCTGTGCAAAAATTTATTTGTGAATTATGGAAAGTAAAAATTGTTGGTAAAAATGTCGTGTTTTGAGATAATTTGTCAAAGATTATAGTACAGAATAAGTAAGTACCTGTGATTACTTCATACTACAAACTTTTTGTTCTGCGAGCAATGTAGTGTAAGTGGCAGTTGGAAAGAGCAGTTACCTAAACAGTTAAACAGTTCGTGAGAGGGTGTTGAGAAGAACTGGTTACCTCTGGGACCTCTCCAGTTGCTCTCTTTGCTGGTCAAACATGCACAATCATGGTTTCCATGTCGGCAGTGCACTGAAAAACACCAAGTTCGAGATCTACTGCTTCTCTTTATTGTGATATTCTGCACCTATCCACAAACAGTGTAAGGCTGGTCTTTAGGGTTTTAATGGCATATCTGTAATACGAAAGGTTGATACACTTCGATTAGTTCATAATGCCTACACAGCCTAAACTATTCAATAAAATGGTTATGGCATAATTCTTGCTATGCGTTAGTAATTAATTGTTGCTATTAGAGAGATCTGAAAAGGCCGCTAGATCCGCCTTGCAGACTAATTACCTGTAAAAATGCAGAGATTCCTGAATACCTCAGATTGTGGCTTTAATTTAAAACTAAAGTACGAGTAAATCACGATACTACAATAGACTTTTCGTCTCCTTCACATATTTTAGTTTGCAGGGAATAAGTGTCCGTTCAATCTAATAGAGTACACCTAATCTGTCTTTTAGAAAAGAAGATATATGAGAAGCTTGTGCATTATTTAGATTCGTTCATTAACTTAAAATTTTGCGTAAAGTTCCTTCTAGTGAGGCATCTCCCAACAATTTGCTCCTGACAGCAGTGAGCTGTAAGAAGCTTCCAGAGAGAGAAAAACTAAGACCCAGCAGTTGGATCACAACTGACTGATTTGACTAGTTCATTAAGCAAAAAATGTACTCCTTTGGTCTACTTTTTTGTATGTCTGAATATGTTAAATACAAAAAATGATTGCTATTTAAAGAAGTCAGTTTTTCTTAAAATAATCCAAGTTGACCACAGCCTCCTAGAGAATATAACATCGCTAAGCGTATTTATTTGGAAACTTTGTCACGATTGCAATGCTTCCTTTGCTATTAGCAAGAGAAAGTGAAAATATAACCCACAAGCGCCAAAGTGAGGCAAAGATATTGAAGAAAAAGGGTTGTAACCAACCAACAGCAGAAGAGAAATGTTGTCACCAGAGTGCATTGCGATCGATTCCCTTACCTTCCAACCGTTGAACATTAATTTGTCTAAGAGGCCGTAAAGCGGAAATTGCGGTACCGATAAATAACCCGAGTAATTTATAACCTCACCTTGTGGGGGGGAGACCTTACTTCTTCTTCTTCTAGAAGAGGATATTCGCAGTGTTATGCGGTCTGCTCGGGCAGTGTATGATGTCCCTTCATCGTCCGGACAGACGTCCATGTAGTTAGGATCAAGGATCCCCGTCATGGCCTTAAACTTATTCCAAGACTGTCTGACCGCGGCTGCTCAACAGCAGAAATGAACTTGCGTCCATGTATTGTTAGATGTTTGATTTATTGAACAGACAGGACATGTCCGCACTCTGCCGCCTCCTTGAACACAATCATTAAATTATCCTTCTTCTTCCACTTCTTTTTCAACTTTATCTATTTCTATATTTTGATGTATTAATCATCAAAGAGTAATATTAATAATTTTGCTGTGGCATTTATCTTCAAAACTGATTTTAAAAAACTAATATGATTATTAAGAGAAAGAATGGGAAGAAATTATAAAAGCGACAACTCTAATTAATGTAAAGTTATGCAATCTGAATAATATTAAGACGTTTTTTTTTGTTATACAGAATTGGGAAAAATGTTTAAGTTAGATCTTTGAAGAATTGTGCAGAGAGATTATCTGGAGAGTGGCAAAGACCGATTGCTTTACCAGAATAGCATACATTATCAATATCCATCAATCACCACCAGAGGGAGTCTGCATACAATATTTATTATTTAGAAAAAATAACAATTTTCTATTGATTTAAAATTAATGCATGATTGGCGTTCATACCAATTCCATCACCAAAACTCACATCACTGGCATTCCTTTGAAACAGAGAAATTTTTAACTTCAAATATCTCGTGAACAAAAGGATAGATTTTGTTTATATTGTACCTGTATATGGAGAAAACTTTTGTCTATAACTGTATAAAATGTAAAAATCCATCGAGTAGGAAACGAGAAATATAGAGTTAAATTTTGGTTTCGTTTGAAACAGAGAAATTTTAAACTTCAAATATCTTGTAAAGTACTCCATAGATTTTGTTTATATTTTACCTGTATATGGAGACAACTTTTGTCTATAACTGTATACAATGTCGTAAAAATCCATCTAGTAGGAAACGAAATTTTAGAGTTAAAGTTTGGTTTCGTTTAAAACAGCGAAATTTTTAACTTCAAATACATATATCGTAAACTGCTCGATAGATTTTGTTAATATTTTACCTGTATATGGAGAACGCTATTGTCTAAAATTGTGTAAAATTTTGTAAACTTCCATCGAGTAGGAGACGAGATATTTAGAGTTAAATTATGGTTTAGTTTGAAACACAGAAATTTTCAACTTCAAATATCTCGTAAACTACTCAATAGATATTGTTTATATTTTACCTGTATGTGGAGACAATTATTGTCTATAATTGTATAAAATTTTGTAAAAATCTATCGAGTAGGAAACAAGATATTTAAAATTAAATTTTGGTTTCATTTGAAACAGAGAAATTTTTAACTTCAATTATCTCGCAAACTACTCGGTAAATTTTGTTTATATTTTACCAGTATACGGAGACTACTTTTGTCTATAATTGCATACAATGTCGTAAAAAACCATCCAGTAGGAAACGAGATATTTAAAGTAAAATTTCGGTTTCGTTTAAAACAAAGAAATTTTCAAATATCTAGTAAACTACTCGATAGATTTTGTTTAAATTTTACCTGTATATGGAGACTACTTTTGTCTACAATTGTATAAAATTTTGTAAAAATCCATCGAGTAGGAAACGAGATATTTAGAGTTAAATTATGGTTTCGTTTGAAACAGCGAAATTTTCAACTTCAAATATCTCGTAAACTGCTCGATAGACATTGTTTATATTTTACCTGAATGTGGAGACTACTATTGTCTATAATTGTGTAAAATTCCATCGATTAGGAAACGAGATATTTAGAGTTAAATTATGGTTTCGTTTGAAACAGAGAAATATTTAACTTCAAATATCTCGTAAACTGCTCGATAAATTTAGTTTATTTTTTACCTGTATATGGAGACCACATTTGTCTATAATTATATAAAATGTCGAAAAAATCCATTGAGTAGGAAACGAGATATTTAGAGTTAAATTTTGGTTTTGTTTGAAACAGAGAAATTTTCAACTTCAAATATCTCGTAAATTGCTCGAAAGATTTTGTTTATATTTTACCTGTATGTGGAGACTACTATTGTCTATAATAGTGTAAAATTCCATCGATTAGGAAACGAGATATTTAGAGTTAAATTATGTTTTCGTTTGAAACAGAGAAATATTTAACTTCAAATATCTCGTAAACTGCTCGATAAATTTAGTTTATTTTTTACCTGTATATGGAGACCACTTTTGTCTATAATTATATAAAATGTCGAAAAAATCCATTGAGTAGGAAGCGAGATATTTAGAGTTAAATTTTGGTTTTGTTTGAAACAGAGAAATTTTCAACTTCAAATATCTCGTAAATTGCTCGATAGATTTTGTTTATATTTTACCTGTATGTGGAGACTACTATTGTCTATAGTTGTATAAAATGTCGAAAAAATCCATCGAGTAGGAAACGATATATTTAGAGCTAAATTTTGGTTTCGTTTGAAACAGAGAAATATTTAACTTCAAATATCTCGTAAATTGCTCGATAGATTTTGTTTATATTTTACCTGTATATGGGGAGACCACTTTTGTCTATAATTATATAAAATGTCGAAAAACTCCATAGAGTAGGAAACGAGATATTTAGAGTTAAATTTTGGTTTAGTTTGAAACAGAGAAATTTTCAACTTCAAATATCCCGTAAATTGCTCGATAGATTTTGTTTATATTTTACCTGTATGTGGAGACTACTATTGTCTATAGTTGTATAAAATGTCGAAAAAATCCATCGAGTAGGAAACGATATATTTAGAGCTAAATTTTGGTTTCGTTTGAAACAGAGAAATATTTAACTTCAAATATCTCGTAAATTGCTCGATAGATTTTGTTTATATTTTACCTGTATATGGGGAGACCACTTTTGTCTATAATTATATAAAATGTCGAAAAACTCCATAGAGTAGGAAACGAGATATTTAGAGTTAAATTTTGGTTTAGTTTGAAACAGAGAAATTTTCAACTTCAAATATCCCGTAAATTGCTCGATAGATTTTGTTTATATTTTAACTGTATGTGGAGACTACTATTGTCTATAGTTGTGTAAAATGTCGAAAAAATCCATCGATTAGGAAACGAGATATTTAGAGTTAAATTATGGTTTCGTTTGAAACAGCGAAATTTTCAACTTCAAATATCTCGTAAATTGCTCGATAGATTTTGTTTATATTTTACCTGTATGTGGAGACTACTATTGTCTATAGTTGTATAAAATGTCGAAAAAATCCATCGAGTAGGAAACGAGATATTTAGAGTTAAATTTTGGTTTAGTTCGAAACAGAGAAATTTTCAATTTCAAATATCTCGTAAACTACTGGATAGATTTTGTTTCTATTTTTCCTGTATATGGAGACAACTACTGTCTATAATTCTATAAAATTTTGTAAAAATTCATCGAGTACGAGACGAGATATTTAAAGTTCAATTATGGTTTCGTTTGAAAGAGAGAATTTTTTAACTTCAAATATCTCGTAAACTGCTCAATAGAATTTTTTTATATTTTACCTGAATGTCGAGACTACTATTGTCTATAATTGTGTAAAATTTTGTAAAAATCCATCGAGTAGGAAACGAGATATTTAGAGTTAAATTATGGTTTCGTTTGAAACAGCGAAATTTTCAACTTCAAATATCTCGTAAACTGCTCGATAGACATTGTTTATATTTTACCTGAATGTGGAAACTACTATTGTCTATAATTGTGTAAAATTCCATCGATTAGGAAACGAGATATTTAGAGTTAAATTATGGTTTCGTTTGAAACAGAGAAATATTTAACTTCAAATATCTCGTAAACTGCTCGATAAATTTAGTTTATTTTTTACCTGTATATGGAGACCACTTTTGTCTATAATTATATAAAATGTCGAAAAAATCCATTGAGTAGGAAACGAGATATTTAGAGTTAAATTTTGGTTTTGTTTGAAACAGAGAAATTTTCAACTTCAAATATCTCGTAAATTGCTCGATAGATTTTGTTTATATTTTACCTGTATGTGGAGACTAATATTGTCTATAGTTGTATAAAATGTCGAAAAAATCCATCGAGTAGGAAACGAGATATTTAGAGCTAAATTTTGGTTTCGTTTGAAACAGCGAAATATTTAACTTCAAATATCTCGTAAATAGCTCGATAGATTTTGTTTATATTTTACCTGTATATGGGGAGACCACTTTTGTCTATAATTATATAAAATGTCGAAAAAATCCATCGAGTAGGAAACGAGATATTTAGAGTTAAATTAAGGTTTCGTTTGAAACAGCGAAATTTTCAACTTCAAATATCTCGTAAACTGCTCGATAGACATTGTTTATATTTTACCTGAATGTGGAGACTACTATTGTCTCTAATTGTGTAAAATTTTGTAAAATTCCATCGATTAGGACACGAGATATTTAGAGTTAAATTATGGTTTCGTTTGAAACAGCGAAATTTTCAACTTCAAATATCTCGTAAACTGCTCGATAGACATTGTTTATATTTTACCTGAATGTGGAGACTACTATTGTCTATAGTTGTGTAAAATTTTGTAAAAATCCATCGAGTAGGAAACGAGATATTTAGAGTAAAATTATGGTTTCGTTTGAAACAGCGAAATTTTCAACTTCAAATATCTCGTAAACTGCTCGATAGACATTGTTTATATTTTACCTGAATGTGGAGACCACTTTTGTCTATAATTATATAAAATGTCGAAAAAATCCATTGAGTAGGAAACGAGATATTTAGAGTTAAATTTTGGTTTTGTTTGAAACAGAGAAATTTTCAACTTCAAATATCTCGTAAATTGCTCGATAGATTTTGTTTATATTTTACCTGTATGTGGAGACTAATATTGTCTATAGTTGTATAAAATGTCGAAAAAATCCATCGAGTAGGAAACGAGATATTTAGAGCTAAATTTTGGTTTCGTTTGAAACAGAGAAATATTTAACTTCAAATATCTGGTAAATTGCTCGATAGATTTTGTTTATATTTTACCTGTATATGGGGAGACCACTTTTGTCTATAATTATATAAAATGTCGAAAAACTACATCGAGTAGGAAACGAGATATTTAGAGTTAAATTTTGGTTTAGTTTGAAACAGTGAAATTTTCAACTTCAAATATCTCGTAAATTGCTCGATAGATTTTATTTATATTTTACATGTATGTGGAGACTACTATTGTCTATAGTTGTGTAAAATGTCGAAAAAATCCATCGATTAGGATACGAGATATTTAGAGTTAAATTATGGTTTCGTTTGAAACAGCGAAATTTTCAACTTCAAATATCTAGTAAACTACTCGATAGATTTTGTTTATATTTTACCTGTATATGGAGACCACTTTTGTCTACAATTGTATAAAATTTTGTAAAAATCCATCGAGTAGGAAACGAGATATTTAGAGTAAAATTATGGTTTCGTTTGAAACAGCGAAATTTTCAACTTCAAATATCTCGTAAACTGCTCGATAGACATTGTTTATATTTTACCTGAATGTGGAGACTACTATTGTCTATAATTGTGTAAAATTTTGTAAAATTTTATCGATTAGGAAACGAGATATTTAGAGTTAAATTATGTTTTCGTTTGAAACAGAGAAATATTTAACTTCAAATATCTCGTAAACTGCTCGATAAATTTAGATTATTTTTTACCTGTATATGGAGACCACTTTTGTCTATAATTATATAAAATGTCGAAAAAATCCATTGAGTAGGAAACGAGATATTTAGAGTTAAATTTTGGTTTTGTTTGAAACAGAGAAATTTTCAACTTCAAATATCTCGTAAATTGCCCGATAGATTTTGTTTATATTTTACCTGTATGTGGAGACTACTATTGTCTATAGTTGTATAAAATTTTGTAAAATTCCATCGATTAGGAAACGAGATATTTAGAGTTAAATTATGTTTTCGTTTGAAACAGAGAAATATTTAACTTCAAATATCTCGTAAACCGCTCGATAAATTTAGATTATTTTTTACCTGTATGTGGAGACCACTATTGTCTATAATTATATAAAATGTCGAAAAAATCCATTGAGTAGGAAACGAGATATTTAGAGTTAAATTTTGGTTTTGTTTGAAACAGAGAAATTTTCAACTTCAAATATCTCGTAAATTGCCCGATAGATTTTGTTTATATTTTACCTGTATGTGGAGACCACTATTGTCTATAGTTGTGTAAAATGTCGAAAAAATCCATCGATTGGGAAACGAGATATTTAGAGTTAAATTATGTTTTCGTTTGAAACAGAGAAATATTTAACTTCAAATATCTCGTAAACCGCTCGATAAATTTAGATTATATTTTACCTGTATATGGAGACCACTTTTGTCTATAATTATATAAAATTTTGAAAAAATCCATCGAGTACGAGACGAGATATTTAAAGTTCAATTATGGTTTCGTTTGAAAGAGAGAATTTTTTAACTTTAAATATCTCGTAAACTGCTCGATAGAATTTGTTTATATTTTACCTGAATGTCGAGACTACTATTGTCTATAATTGTGTAAAATTTTGTAAAATTTCATCGATTAGGAAACGAGTTATTTAGAGTTAAATTTTGGTTTCGTTTGAAACAGAGAAATATTTAACTTCAAATATATCGTAAACTGCTCGATAAATTTAGTTTATTTTTTACCTGTATATGGAGACCACTTTTGTCTACAATTATATAAAATGTCAAAAATATCCATCGAGTAGGAAACGAGATATTTAGAGTTAAATTTTGGTTTCGTTTGAAACAAAGAGATTTTTAACTTTAAACATCTCGTAAACTATTCGATAGATTTTGTTTATATTTTACCTGTATATGGAGACCACATTTGTCTATAGTTGTGTAAAATGTCGAAAAAATCTATAGAGTAGGAAACGAGATATTTAGAGTTAAATTTTGGTTTCGTTTAAACAGAGTTTCGTTTGAAAATCTATCGAACAATTTTTAACTTTAAATATCTCGTAAACTATTCGATAGATTTTGTTTATATTTTACCTGTATATGGAGACCATTTTTGTCTATAGTTGTATAAAATCTCGAAAAAATCCATCGAGTAGGAAACGAGATATATGGAGTTAAATTTTGGTTTCGTTTGAAACAAAGAGATTTTTAACTTTAAACATCTCGTAAACTATTCGATAGATTTTGTTTATATTTTACCTGTATATGGAGACCACATTTGTCTATAGTTGTGTAAAATGTCGAAAAAATCCATCGAGTAGGAAACGAGATATTTAGAGTTAAATTTTGGTTTCGTTTGAAACAGAGTTTCGTTTGAAAATCTATCGAACAATTTTTAACTTTAAATATCTCGTAAACTATTGGATAGATTTTGTTTATATTTTACCTGTATATGGAGACCACTTTTGTCTATAGTTGTATAAAATCTCGAAAAAATCCATCGAGTAGGAAACGAGATATTTAGAGTTAAGTTTTGGTTTCGTTTCAAAAAGAGAAATTTTTAACTTTAAATATCTCGTAAACTATTTGATAGATATTGTTTATATTTTACCTGTATTTGGAGACTACTATTGTCTATAAGTGTGTGAAATTTTGTAAAATTCCATCGAGCAGGAAACGAGATATTTGGAGTTAAATTTTGGTTTCGTTTGAAACAAAGAGATTTTTAACTTTAAACATGTCGTAAACTATTCGATTGATTTTGTTTATATTTTACCTGTATATGGAGACCACATTTGTCTATAGTTGTGTAAAATGTCGAAAAAATCCATCGAGTAGGAAACGAGATATTTAGAGTTAAATTTTGGTTTCGTTTCAAAATGAGAAATTTTTAACTTTAAATATCTCGTAAACTATTTGATAGATATTGTTTATATTTTACCTGTATATGAAGACTACTTTTGTCTATATTTGTATAAAATGTCGAAAAAATCCATCGAGTTGGAAACGAGATATTTAGAGTTAAATTTTGGTTTCGTTTGAAACAAATAAATTTCACTTCAAATATCTCGTAAACTATTTGATAGATTTTGTTTATATTTTACCTGTATATAGAGACCACTTTTGTCTATAGTTGTACAAAATGTCGAAAAAATCCATCTAGTAGGAAACGAGATATTTAGAATTAAATTTTGGTTTTGTTTAAAACAAAGAAATTTTTAACTTTAATCATCTCGTAAACTATTCGATAGATTTTGTTTATATTTTACCTGTATGTGGAGACTACTATTGTCTATAAGTGTGTGAAATTTTGTAAAATTCCATCGAGCAGGAAACGAGATATTTAGAGTTAAATTTTGGTTTCGTTTGAAACAAAGAGATTTTTAACTTTAAACATCTCGTAAACTATTCGATAGATTTTGTTTATATTTTACCTGTATATGGAGACCACATTTGTCTATAGTTGTGTAAAATGTCGAAAAAATCTATAGAGTAGGAAACGAGATATTTAGAGTTAAATTTTGGTTTCGTTTAAACAGAGTTTCGTTTGAAAATCTATCGAACAATTTTTAACTTTAAATATCTCGTAAACTATTCAATAGATTTTGTTTATATTTTACCTGTATATGGAGACCACTTTTGTCTATAGTTGTATAAAATCTCGAAAAAATCCATCGAGTAGGAAACGAGATATTTGGAGTTAAATTTTGGTTTCGTTTCAAAAAGAGAAATTTTTAACTTTAATCATCTCGTAAACTATTCGATAGATTTTGTTTATATTTTACCTGTATGTGGAGACTACTATTGTCTATAAGTGTGTGAAATTTTGTAAAATTCCATCGAGCAGGAAACGAGATATTTGGAGTTAAATTTTGGTTTCGTTTGAAACAAAGAGATTTTTAACTTTAAACATCTCGTAAACTATTCGATAGATTTTGTTTATATTTTACCTGTATATGGAGACCACATTTGTTTATAGTGGTGTAAAATGTCGAAAAAATTCATCGAGTAGGAAACGAGATATTTAGAGTTAAATTTTGGTTTCGTTTGAAACAGAGTTTCGTTTGAAAATCTATCGAACAATTTTTAACTTCAAATATCTCGTAAACTGCTCGATAGATTTTGTTTATATATCACCTGTATGTAGAGACTACTATTGTCTATAAGTGTGTAAAATTCCATCGAGTAGGAAACGAGATATTTGGAGTTAAATTTTGGTTTTGTTTGAAACAAATAAACTTTTAACTTCAAATATCTCGTAAACTATTTGATAGATTTTGTTTATATTTTACCTGTATATAGAGACCACTTTTGTCTATAGTTGTACAAAATGTCGAAAAAATCCATCGAGTAGGAAACGAGATATTTAGAGTTAAATTTTGGTTTTGTTTGAAACAGAGAAATTTTTAACTTTAATCATCTCGTAAACTATTCGATAGATTTTGTTGTACAAAATGTCGAAAAAATCCATCGAGTAGGAAACGAGATATTTAGAGTTAAATTTTGGTTTTGTTTGAAACAGAGAAATTTTTAACTTTAATCATCTCGTAAACTATTCGATAGATTTTGTTTATTTTTTACCTGTATGTGGAGACTACTATTGTCTATAAGTGTGTGAAATTTTGTAAAATTCCATCGAGCAGGAAACGAGATATTTAGAGTTAAATTTTGGTTTCGTTTTAAAAACAGAAATTTTTAACTTTAAATATCTCGTAAACTATTTGATAGATATTGTTTATATTTTACCTGTATATGGAGACCACTTTTGTCTATAGTTGTATAAAATGTCGAAAAAATCCATCGAATTGGAAACGAGATATTTAGATTTAAATTTTGGTTTCGTTTGAAACAGAGTTTCGTTTGAAAATCTATCGAACAATTTTTAACTTTAAATATCTCGTAAACTATTCAATAGATTTTGTTTATATTCTACCTGTATATGGAGACCACTTTTGTCTATAGTTGCATAAAATCTCGAAAATATCCATCGAGTAGGAAACGTGATATTTAGAGTAAAAATTTGGTTTCGTTTCAAAAAGAGAAATTTTTAACTTTAAATATCTCGTAAACTATTTGATAGATATTGTTTATATTTTACCTGTATATGGAGACTACTTTTGTCTATAGTTGTATAAAATGTCGAAAAAATCCATCGAGTTGGAAACGAGATATTTAGAGTTAAATTTTGGTTTCGTTTGAAACAGAGAAATATTTAACTTCAAATATCTCGTAAACTGCTCGATAGATTTTGTTTATATATCACCTGTATGTAGAGACTACTATTGTCTATAAGTGTGTAAAATTCCATCGAGTAGGAAACGAGATATTTGGAGTTAAATTTTGGTTTTGTTTGAAACAAAAAAACTTTTAACTTCAAATATCTCGTAAACTATTCGATAGATTTTGTTTATATTTTACCTGTATATAGAGACCACTTTTGTCTATAGTTGTACAAAATGTCGAAAAAATCCATCGAGTAGGAAACGAGATATTTAGAGTTAAATTTTGGTTTTGTTTGAAACAGAGAAATTTTTAACTTTAATCATCTCGTAAACTATTCGATAGATTTTGTTTATATTTTACCTGTATGTGGAGACTACTATTGTCTATAAGTGTGTGAAATTTTGTAAAATTCCATCGAGCAGGAAACGAGATATTTAGAGTTAAATTTTGGTTTCGTTTCAAAAGGAGAAATTTTTAACTTTAAATATCTCGTAAACTATTCGATAGATTTTGTTTATATTTTACCTGTATGTGGAGACTACTATTGTCTATAAGTGTGTGAAATTTGGTAAAATTCCATCGAGCAGGAAACGAGATATTTGGAGTTATATTTTGGTTTCGTTTGAAACAAAGAGATTTTTAACTTTAAACATCTCGTAAACTATTCGATAGATTTTGTTTATATTTTACCTGTATATGGAGACCACATTTGTTTATAGTTGTGTAAAATGTCGAAAAAATCCATCGAGTAGGAAACGAGATATTTGGAGTTAAATTTTGGTTTCGTTTCAAACAGAGAAATTTTATCTTTAAATATCTCGTAAACTATTCGATAGATTTTGTTTATATTTTACCTGTATATGGAGACCACTTTTGTCTATAGTTGTATAAAATGTCGAAAAAATCCATCGAGTAGGAAACGAGATATTTAGAGTTAAATTTTGGTTTTGTTTGAAACAAAGAAATTTTTAACTTTAATCATCTCGTAAACTATTCGATAGATTTTGTTTATATTTTACCTGTATGTGGAGACTACTATTGTCTATAAGTGTGTGAAATTTGGTAAAATTCCATGGAGCAGGAAACGAGAGATTTGGAGTTATATTTTGGTTTCGTTTGAAACAAAGAGATTTTTAACTTTAAACATCTCGTAAACTATTCGATAGATTTTGTTTATATTTTACCTGTATATGGAGACCACATTTGTCTATAGTTGTGTAAAATGTCGAAAAAATCCATCGAGTAGGAAACGAGATATTTGAAGTTAAATTTTGGTTTCGTTTCAAACAGAGAAATATTTAACTTTAAACATCTCGTAAACTATTCGATAGATTTTGTTTATATTATACCTGTATATGGAGACCACATTTGTCTATAGTTGAGTAAAATTTCGAAAAAATCCATCGAGTAGGAAACGAGATATTTGGAGTTAAATTTTGGTTTCGTTTCAAACAGAGAAATTTTATCTTTAAATATCTCGTAAACTATTCGATAGATTTTGTTTATATTTTACCTGTATATGGAGACCACTTTTGTCTATAGTTGTATAAAATGTCGAAAAAATCCATTGAGCAGGAAACGAGATATTTAGAGTTAAATTTTGGTTTTGTTTGAAACAAAGAAATTTTTAACTTTAATCATCTCGTAAACTATTCGATAGATTTTGTTTATATTTTACCTGTATGTGGAGACTGCTATTGTCTATAAGTGTGTGAAATTTGGTAAAATTCCATCGAGCAGGAAACGAGGTATTTGGAGTTATATTTTTTTTTCGTTTGAAACAAAGAGATTTTTAACTTTAAACATCTCGTAAACTATTCAATAGATTTTGTTTATATTTTACCTGTATGTGGAGACTACTATTGTCTATAAGTGTGTGAAATTTGGTAAAATTCCATCGAGCAGGAAACGAGATATTTGGAGTTATATTTTGGTTTCGTTTGAAACAAAGAGATTTTTAACTTTAAACATCTCGTAAACTTTTCGATAGATTTTGTTTATATTTTACCTGTATATGGAGACCACATTTGTCTATAGTTGTGTAAAATGTCGAAAAAATCCATCGAGTAGGAAACGAGATATTTGGAGTTAAATTTTGGTTTCGTTTCAAACAGAGAAATTTTATCTTTAAATATCTCGTAAACTATTCGATAGATTTTGTTTATATTTTACCTGTATATGGAGACCACTTTTGTCTATAGTTGTATAAAATGTCGAAAAAATCCATCGAGTAGGAAACGAGATATTTAGAGTTAAATTTTGGTTTTGTTTGAAACAAAGAAATTTTTAACTTTAATCATCTCGTAAACTATTCGATAGATTTTGTTTATATTTTACCTGTATGTGGAGACTACTTATTGTCTATAAGTGTGTGAAATTTGGTAAAATTCCATCGAGCAGGAAACGAGATATTTGGAGTTATATTTTTTTTTCGTTTGAAACAAAGAGATTTTATCTTTAAATATCTCGTAAACTATTCGATAGATTTTGTTTATATTTTACCTATATATGGAGACCACTTTTGTCTATAGTTGTATAAAATGTCGAAAAAATCCATCGAGTAGGAAACGAGATATTTAGAGTTAAATTTTGGTTTTGTTTAAAACAAAGAAATTTTTAACTTTAATCATCTCGTAAACTATTCGATAGATTTTGTTTATATTTTACCTGTATGTGGAGACAACTATTGTCTATAAGTGTGTGAAATTTGGTAAAATTCCATCAAGCAGGAAACGAGATATTTGGAATTATATTTTGGTTTCGTTTGAAACAAAGAGATTTTTAACTTTAAACATCTCGTAAACTATTCGATAGATTTTGTTTATATTTTACCTGTATATGGAGACCACATTTGTTTATAGTTGTGTAAAATGTCGAAAAAATCCATCGAGTAGGAAACGAGATATTTGGAGTTAAATTTTGGTTTCGTTTCATCAGAGAAATATTTAACTTTAAACATCTCGTAAACTATTCGATAGATATTGTTTATATTATACCTGTATATGGAGACCACATTTGTCTATAGTTGTGTAAAATGTCGAAAAAATCCATCGAGTAGGAAACGAGATATTTGGAGTTAAATTTTGGTTTCGTTTCAAACAGAGAAATTTTATCTTTAAATATCTCGTAAACTATTCGATAGATTTTGTTTATATTTTACCTGTATGTGGAGACTACTATTGTCTATAAGTGTGTGAAATTTGGTAAAATTCCATCGAGCAGGAAACGAGATATTTGGAGTTATATTTTGGTTTCGTTTGAAACAAATAGGTTTTTAACTTTAAACATCTCGTAAACTATTCGATAGATTTTGTTTATATTTTACCTGTATATGGAGACCACATTTGTCTATAGTTGTGTAAAATGTCGAAAAAATCCATCGAGTAGGAAACGAGATATTTGGAGTTAAATTTTGGTTTCGTTTCAAACAGAGAAATATTTAACTTTAAACATCTCGTAAACTATTCGATAGATTTTGTTTATATTATACCTGTATATGGAGACCACATTTGTCTATAGTTGTGTAAAATGTCGAAAAAATCCATCCAGTAGGAAACGAGATATTTGGAGTTAAATTTTGGTTTCGTTTCAAACAGAGAAATTTTATCTTTAAATATCTCGTAAACTATTCGATAGATTTTGTTTATATTTTACCTATATATGGAGACCACTTTTGTCTATAGTTGTATAAAATGTCGAAAAAATCCATCGAGTAGGAAACGAGATATTTAGAGTTAAATTTTGGTTTTGTTTGAAACAAAGAAATTTTTAACTTTAATCATCTCGTAAACTATTCGATAGATTTTGTTTATATTATACCTGTATATGAAGACCACATTTGTCTATAGTTGTGTAAAATGTCGAAAAAATCCATCGAGTAGGAAACGAGATATTTGGAGTTAAATTTTGGTTTCGTTTCAAACAGAGAAATTTTATCTTTAAATATCTCGTAAACTATTCGATAGATTTTGTTTATATTTTACCTATATATGGAGACCACTTTTGTCTATAGTTGTATAAAATGTCGAAAAAATCCATCGAGTAGGAAACGAGATATTTAGAGTTAAATTTTGGTTTTGTTTGAAACAAAGAAATTTTTAACTTTAATCATCTCGTAAACTATTCGATAGATTTTGTTTATATTTTACCTGTATGTGGAGACTACTATTGTCTATATGTGTGTGAAATTTGGTAAAATTCCATCGAGCAGGAAACGAGATATTTGGAGTTATATTTTGGTTTCGTTTGAAACAAAGAGGTTTTTAACTTTAAACATCTCGTAAATTATTCGATAGATTTTGTTTATATTTTACCTGTATATGGAGACCACATTTGTCTATAGTTGTGTAAAATGTCGAAAAAATCCATCGAGTAGGAAACGAGATATTTGGAGTTAAATTTTGGTTTCGTTTCAAACAGAGAAATATTTAACTTTAAACATCTCGTAAACTATTCGATAGATTTTGTTTATATTATACCTGTATATGGAGACCACATTTGTCTATAGTTGTGTAAAATGTCAAAAAAATCCATCGAGTAGGAAACGAGATATTTGGAGTTAAATTTTGGTTTCGTTTCAAACAGAGAAATTTTATCTTTAAACATCTCGTAAACTATTCGATAGATTTTGTTTATATTTTACATATATATGGAGACCACTTTTGTCTATAGTTGTATAAAATGTCGAAAAAATCCATCGAGTAGGAAACGAGATATTTAGAGTTAAATTTTGGTTTTGTTTGAAACAAAGAAATTTTTAACTTTAATCATCTCGTAAACTATTCGATAGATTTTGTTTATATTATACCTGTATATGAAGACCACATTTGTCTATAGTTGTGTAAAATGTCGAAAAAATCCATCGAGTAGGAAACGAGATATTTGGAGTTAAATTTTGGTTTCGTTTCAAACAGAGAAATTTTATCTTTAAATATCTCGTAAACTATTCGATAGATTTTGTTTATATTTTACCTATATATGGAGACCACTTTTGTCTATAGTTGTATAAAATGTCGAAAAAATCCATCGAGTAGGAAACGAGATATTTAGAGTTAAATTTTGGTTTTGTTTGAAACAAAGAAATTTTTAACTTTAATCATCTCGTAAACTATTCGATAGATTTTGTTTATATTTTACCTGTATGTGGAGACTACTATTGTCTATATGTGTGTGAAATTTGGTAAAATTCCATCGAGCAGGAAACGAGATATATGGAGTTATATTTTGGTTTCGTTTGAAACAAAGAGATTTTTAACTTTAAACATCTCGTAAACTATTCGATAGATTTTGTTTATATTTTACCTGTATATGAAGACCACATTTGTCTATAGTTGTGTAAAATGTCGAAAAAATCCATCGAGTAGGAAACGAGATATTTGGAGTTAAATTTTGGTTTCGTTTCAAACAGAGAAATATTTAACTTTAAACATCTCGTAAACTATTCGATAGATTTTGTTTATATTATACCTGTATATGGAGACCACATTTGTCTATAGTTGAGTAAAATGTCGAAAAAATCCATCGAGTAGGAAACGAGATATTTGGAGTTAAATTTTGGTTTCGTTTCAAACAGAGAAATTTTATCTTTAAATATCTCGTAAACTATTCGATAGATTTTGTTTATATTTTACCTGTATATAGAGACCACTTTTGTCTATAGTTGTATAAAATGTCGAAAAAATCCATCGAGCAGGAAACGAGATATTTAGAGTTAAATTTTGGTTTTGTTTGAAACAAAGAAATTTTTAACTTTAATCATCTCGTAAACTATTCGATAGATTTTGTTTATATTTTACCTGTATGTGGAGACTGCTATTGTCTATAAGTGTGTGAAATTTGGTAAAATTCCATCGAGCAGGAAACGAGATATTTGGAGTTATATTTTTTTTTCGTTTGAAACAAAGAGATTTTTAACTTTAAACATCTCGTAAACTATTCAATAGATTTTGTTTATATTTTACCTGTATATGGAGACCACATTTGTCTATAGTTGTGTAAAATGTCGAAAAAATCCATCGAGTAGGAAACGAGATATTTGGAGTTAAATTTTGGTTTCGTTTCAAACAGAGAAATATTTAACTTTAAACATCTCGTAAACTATTCGATAGATTTTGTTTATATTATACCTGTATATGGAGATCACATTTGTCTATAGTTGTGTAAAATGTCGAAAAAATCCATCGAGTAGGAAACGAGATATTTGGAGTTAAATTTTGGTTTCGTTTCAAACAGAGAAATTTTATCTTTTAATATCTCGTAAACTATTCGATAGATTTTGTTTATATTATACCTGTATATGGAGACCACATTTGTCTATAGTTGTGTAAAATGTCGAAAAAATCCATCGAGTAGGAAACGAGATATTTGGAGTTATATTTTGGTTTCGTTTCAAACAGAGAAATATTTAACTTTAAACATCTCGTAAACTATTCGATAGATTTTGTTTATATTATACCTGTATATGGAGACCACATTTGTCTATAGTTGTGTAAAATGTCGAAAAAATCCATCGAGTAGGAAACGAGATATTTGGAGTTATATTTTGGTTTCGTTTCAAACAGAGAAATATTTAACTTTAATCATCTCGTAAACTATTCGATAGATTTTGTTTATATTTTACCTGTATGTGGAGACTACTATTGTCTATAAGTGTGTGAAATTTGGTAAAATTCCATCGAGCAGGAAACGAGATATTTGGAGTTATATTTTTTTTCGTTTGAAACAAAGAGATTTTATCTTTAAATATCTCGTAAACTATTCGATAGATTTTGTTTATATTTTACCTATATATGGAGACCACTTTTGTCTATAGTTGTATAAAATGTCGAAAAAATCCATCGAGTAGGAAACGAGATATTTAGAGTTAAATTTTGGTTTTGTTTGAAACAAAGAAATTTTTAACTTTAATCATCTCGTAAACTATTCGATAGATTTTGTTTATATTTTACCTGTATGTGGAGACAACTATTGTCTATAAGTGTGTGAAATTTGGTAAAATTCCATCGAGCAGGAAACGAGATATTTGGAGTTATATTTTGGTTTCGTTTGAAACAAAGAGATTTTTAACTTTAAACATCTCGTAAACTATTCGATAGATTTTGTTTATATTTTACCTGTATATGGAGACCACATTTGTTTATAGTTGTGTAAAATGTCGAAAAAATCTATCGAGTAGGAAACGAGATATTTGGAGTTAAATTTTGGTTTCGTTTCAAACAGAGAAATATTTAACTTTAAACATCTCGTAAACTATTCGATAGATATTGTTTATATTATACCTGTATATGGAGACCACATTTGTCTATAGTTGTGTAAAATGTCGAAAAAATCCATCGAGTAGGAAACGAGATATTTGGATTTAAATTTTGGTTTCGTTTCAAACAGAGAAATTTTATCTTTAAATATCTCGTAAACTATTCGATAGATTTTGTTTATATTTTACCTATATATGGAGACCACTTTTGTCTATAGTTGTATAAAATGTCGAAAAAATCCATCGAGTAGGAAACGAGATATTTAGAGTTAAATTTTGGTTTTGTTTGAAACAAAGAAATTTTTAACTTTAATCATCTCGTAAACTATTCGATAGATTTTGTTTATATTATACCTGTATGTGGAGACAACTATTGTCTATAAGTGTGTGAAATTTGGTAAAATTCCATCGAGCAGGAAACGAGATATTTGGAGTTATATTTTGGTTTCGTTTGAAACAAAGAGATTTTTAACTTTAAACATCTCGTAAACTATTCGATAGATTTTGTTTATATTTTACCTGTATATGGAGACCACATTTGTTTATAGTTGTGTAAAATGTCGAAAAAATCCATCGAGTAGGAAACGAGATATTTGGAGTTAAATTTTGGTTTCGTTTCAAACAGAGAAATATTTAACTTTAAACATCTCGTAAACTATTCGATAGATATTGTTTATATTATACCTGTATATGGAGACCACATTTGTCTATAGTTGTGTAAAATGTCGAAAAAATCCATCGAGTAGGAAACGAGATATTTGGATTTAAATTTTGGTTTCGTTTCAAACAGAGAAATTTTATCTTTAAATATCTCGTAAACTATTCGATAGATTTTGTTTATATTTTACCTGTATATGGAGACCACTTTTGTCTATAGTTGTATAAAATGTCGAAAAAATCCATCGAGTAGGAAACGAGATATTTAGAGTTAAATTTTGGTTTTGTTTGAAACAAAGAAATTTTTAACTTTAATCATCTCGTAAACTATTCGATAGATTTTGTTTATATTTTACCTGTATGTGGAGACTACTATTGTCTATAAGTGTGTGAAATTTGGTAAAATTCCATCGAGCAGGAAACGAGATATTTGGAGTTATATTTTGGTTTCGTTTGAAACAAAGAGGTTTTTAACTTTAAACATCTCGTAAACTATTCGATAGATTTTGTTTATATTTTACCTGTATATGGAGACCACATTTGTCTATAGTTGTGTAAAATGTCGAAAAAATCCATCGAGTAGGAAACGAGATATTTGGAGTTAAATTTTGGTTTCGTTTCAAACAGAGAAATATTTAACTTTAAACATCTCGTAAACTATTCGATAGATTTTGTTTATATTATACCTGTATATGCAGACCACATTTGTCTATAGTTGTGTAAAATGTCGAAAAAATCCATCGAGTAGGAAACGAGATATTTAGAGTTAAATTTTGGTTTTGTTTGAAACAAAGAAATTTTTAACTTTAATCATCTCGTAAACTATTCGATAGATTTTGTTTATATTATACCTGTATATGGAGACCACATTTGTCTATAGTTGTGTAAAATGTCGAAAAAATCCATCGAGTAGGAAACGAGATATTTGGAGTTAAATTTTGGTTTCGTTTCAAACAGAGAAATTTTATCTTTAAATATCTCGTAAACTATTCGATAGATTTTGTTTATATTTTACCTATATATGGAGACCACTTTTGTCTATAGTTGTATAAAATGTCGAAAAAATCCATCGAGTAGGAAACGAGATATTTAGAGTTAAATTTTGGTTTTGTTTGAAACAAAGAAATTTTTAACTTTAATCATCTCGTAAACTATTCGATAGATTTTGTTTATATTTTACCTGTATGTGGAGACTACTATTGTCTATAAGTGTGTGAAATTTGGTAAAATTCCATCGAGCAGGAAACGAGATATTTGGAGTTATATTTTGGTTTCGTTTGAAACAAAGAGATTTTTAACTTTAAACATCTCGTAAACTATTCGATAGATTTTGTTTATATTTTACCTGTATATGGAGACCACATTTGTTTATAGTTGTGTAAAATGTCGAAAAAATCCATCGAGTGGGAAACGAGATATTTGGAGTTAAATTTTGGTTTCGTTTCAAACAGAGAAATATTTAACTTTAAACATCTCGTAAACTATTCGATAGATATTGTTTATATTATACCTGTATATGGAGACCACATTTGTCTATAGTTGTGTAAAATGTCGAAAAAATCCATCGAGTAGGAAACGAGATATTTGGAGTTAAATTTTGGTTTCGTTTCAAACAGAGAAATTTTATCTTTAAATATCTCGTAAACTATTCGATAGATTTTGTTTATATTTTACCTATATATGGAGACCACTTTTGTCTATAGTTGTATAAAATGTCGAAAAAATCCATCGAGTAGGAAACGAGATATTTAGAGTTAAATTTTGGTTTTGTTTGAAACAAAGAAATTTTTAACTTTAATCATCTCGTAAACTATTCGATAGATTTTGTTTATATTTTACCTGTATGTGGAGATTACTATTGTCTATAAGTGTGTGAAATTTGGTAAAATTCCATCGAGCAGGAAACGAGATATTTGGAGTTATATTTTGGTTTCGTTTGAAACAAAGAGATTTTTAACTTTAAACATCTCGTAAACTATTCGATAGATTTTGTTTATATTTTACCTGTATATGGAGACCACATTTGTTTATAGTTGTGTAAAATGTCGAAAAAATCCATCGAGTAGGAAACGAGATATTTGGAGTTAAATTTTGGTTTCGTTTCAAACAGAGAAATATTTAACTTTAAACATCTCGTAAACTATTCGATAGATTTTGTTTATATTATACCTGTATATGGAGACCACATTTGTCTATAGTTGTGTAAAATGTCGAAAAAATCCATCGAGTAGGAAACGAGATATTTGGAGTTAAATTTTGGTTTCGTTTCAAACAGAGAAATTTTATCTTTAAATATCTCGTAAACTATTCGATAGATTTTGTTTATATTTTACCTGTATATGGAGACCACTTTTGTCTGTAGTTGTATAAAATGTCGAAAAAATCCATCGAGTAGGAAACGAGATATTTAGAGTTAAATTTTGGTTTTGTTTGAAACAAAGAAATTTTTAACTTTAATCATCTCGTAAACTATTCGATAGATTTTGTTTATATTTTACCTGTATGTGGAGACTACTATTGTCTATAAGTGTGTGAAATTTGGTAAAATTCCATCGAGCAGGAAACGAGATATTTGGAGTTATATTTTGGTTTCGTTTGAAACAAAGAGGTTTTTAACTTTAAACATCTCGTAAACTATTCGATAGATTTTGTTTATATTTTACCTGTATATGGAGACCACATTTGTCTATAGTTGTGTAAAATGTCGAAAAAATCCATCGAGTAGGAAACGTGATATTTGGAGTTAAATTTTGGTTTCGTTTCAAACAGAGAAATATTTAACTTTAAACATCTCGTAAACTATTCGATAGATTTTGTTTATATTATACCTGTATATGGAGACTACATTTGTCTATAGTTGTGTAAAATGTCGAAAAAATCCATCGAGTAGGAAACGAGATATTTGGAGTTAAATTTTGGTTTCGTTTCAAACAGAGAAATTTTATCTTTAAATATCTCGTAAACTATTCGATAGATTTTGTTTATATTTTACCTGTATATGGAGACCACTTTTGTCTATAGTTGTATAAAATGTCGAAAAAATCCATCGAGTAGGAAACGAGATATTTAGAGTTAAATTTTGGTTTTGTTTGAAACAAAGAAATTTTTAACTTTAATCATCTCGTAAAGTATTTGATAGATTTTGTTTATATTTCACCTGTATGTGGAGACTACTATTGTCTATAAGTGTGTGAAATTTGGTAAAATTCCATCGAGCAGGAAACGAGATATTTGGAGTTATATTTTGGTTTCGTTTGAAACAAAGAGATTTTTAACTTTAAACATCTCGTAAACTATTCGATAGATTTTGTTTATATTTTACCTGTATATGGAGACCACATTTGTCTATAGTTGTGTAAAATGTCGAAAAAATCCATCGAGTAGGAAACGAGATATTTGGAGTTATATTTTGGTTTCGTTTCAAACAGAGAAATATTTAACTTTAATCATCTCGTAAACTATTCGATAGATTTTGTTTATATTTTACCTGTATGTGGAGACCACATTTGTTTATAGTTGTGTAAAATGTCGAAAAAATCCATCGAGTATGAAACGAGATATTTGGAGTTAAATTTTGGTTACGTTTCAAACAGAGAAATATTTAACTTTAAACATCTCGTAAACTATTCGATAGATATTGTTTATATTATACCTGTATATGGAGACCACATTTGTCTATAGTTGTGTAAAATGTCGAAAAAATCCATCGAGTAGGAAACGAGATATTTGGAGTTAAATTTTGGTTTCGTTTCAAACAGAGAAATTTTATCTTTAAATATCTCGTAAACTATTTGATAGATTTTGTTTATATTTTACCTATATATGGAGACCACTTTTGTCTATAGTTGTATAAAATTTCGAAAAAATCCATCGAGTAGGAAACGAGATATTTAGAGTTAAATTTTGGTTTTGTTTGAAACAAAGAAATTTTTAACTTTAATCATCTCGTAAACTATTCGATAGATTTTGTTTATATTTTACCTGTATGTGGAGATTACTATTGTCTATAAGTGTGTGAAATTTGGTAAAATTCCATCGAGCAGGAAACGAGATATTTGGAGTTATATTTTGGTTTCGTTTGAAACAAAGAGATTTTTAACTTTAAACATCTCGTAAACTATTCGATAGATTTTGTTTATATTTTACCTGTATATGGAGACCACATTTGTTTATAGTTGTGTAAAATGTCGAAAAAATCCATCGAGTAGGAAACGAGATATTTGGAGTTCAATTTTGGTTTCGTTTGAAACAGAGAAATATTTAACTTTAAACATCTCGTAAACTATTCGATAGATTTTGTTTATATTTTACCTGTATATGGAGACCACTTTTGTCTATAGTTGTATAAAATCTCGAAAAAATCCATCGAGTAGGAAACGAGATATTTAGAGTTAAATTTTGGTTTCGTGTGAAACAGAGAAATTTTTAATTTTAAATATCTCGTAAATTGCTCGATAGATTTTGTTTATATTTTACCTGTATGTGGAGACTACTATTGTCTATAAGTGTGTGAAATTATGTAATATTCCATCGAGCAGGAAACGAGATATTTGGAGTTAAATTTTGGTTTCGTTTGAAACAGAGAAATTTTTAATTTCAAATATCTCGTAAATTGCTCGATAGATTTTGTTTATATTTTACCTGTATGTGGAGACTACTATTGTCTATAAGTGTGGGAAATTATGTAAAATTCCATCGAGCAGGGAACGAGATATTTGGAGTTAAATTTTGGTTTCGTTTGAAACAGAGAAATATTTAACTTTAAACATTTCGTAAACTATTCGATAGATTTTCTTTATATATTACCTGTATATCGAGACCACATTTGTCTATAGTTGTGTAAAATGTCGAAAAAATCCATCGAGTAGGAAACGAGATATTTGGAGTTAAATTTTGGTTTTCTTTGAAACAAAGAAGTTTTTAACTTTAATCATCTCATAAACTATTCGATAGATTTTGTTTATATTTTACCTGTATGTGGAGACTACTATTGTCTATAAGTGTGTGAAATTTGGTAAAATTCCATCGAGCAGGAAACGAGATATTTGGAGTTAAATTTTGGTTTCGTTTGAAACAAAGAGATTTTTAACTTTAAACATCTCGTAAACTATTCGATAGATTTTGTTTATATTTTACCTGTATATGGAGACCACATTTGTCTATAGTTTTGTAAAATGTCGAAAAAACCATCGAGTAGGAAACGAGATATTTAGAGTTAAATTTTGGTTTCGTTTGAAACAGGGTTTCGTTTGAAAATCTATCGAACAATTTTTAACGTTAAATATCTCGTAAACTATTCGATAGATATTGTTTATATTTTACCTGTATATGGAGACCACTTTTGTCTATAGTTGTATAAAATCTCGAAAAAATCCATCGATTAGGAAACGAGATATTTAGAGTTAAATTTTGATTTCGTTTGAAACAAAGAAATTTTTAATTTTAAATATCTCGTAAATTGCTCGATAGATTTTGTTTATATTTTACCTGTATGTGGAGATTACTATTGTCTATAAGTGTGTGAAATTATGTAAAATTCCATCGAGCAGGAAACGAGATATTTGGAGTTATATTTTGGTTTCGTTTGAAACAAAGAGATTTTTAACTTTAAACATCTCGTAAACTATTCGATAGATTTTGTTTATATTTTACCTGTATATGGAGACCACATTTGTTTATAGTTGTGTAAAATGTCGAAAAAATCCATCGAGTAGGAAACGAGATATTTGGAGTTCAATTTTGGTTTCGTTTGAAACAGAGAAATATTTAACTTTAAACATCTCGTAAACTATTCGATAGATTTTGTTTATATTTTACCTGTATATGGAGACCACTTTTGTCTATAGTTGTATAAAATCTCGAAAAAATCCATCGAGTAGGAAACGAGATATTTAGAGTTAAATTTTGGTTTCGTGTGAAACAGAGAAATTTTTAATTTTAAATATCTCGTAAATTGCTCGATAGATTTTGTTTATATTTTACCTGTATGTGGAGACTACTATTGTCTATAAGTGTGTGAAATTATGTAAAATTCCATCGAGCAGGAAACGAGATATTTGGAGTTAAATTTTGGTTTCGTTTGAAACAGAGAAATTTTTAATTTCAAATATCTCGTAAATTGCTCGATAGATTTTGTTTATATTTTACCTGTATGTGGAGACTACTATTGTCTATAAGTGTGGGAAATTATGTAAAATTCCATCGAGCAGGGAACGAGATATTTGGAGTTAAATTTTGGTTTCGTTTGAAACAGAGAAATATTTAACTTTAAACATTTCGTAAACTATTCGATAGATTTTCTTTATATATTACCTGTATATCGAGACCACATTTGTCTATAGTTGTGTAAAATGTCGAAAAAATCCATCGAGTAGGAAACGAGATATTTGGAGTTAAATTTTGGTTTTCTTTGAAAGAAAGAAGTTTTTAACTTTAATCATCTCATAAACTATTCGATAGATTTTGTTTATATTTTACCTGTATGTGGAGACTACTATTGTCTATAAGTGTGTGAAATTTGGTAAAATTCCATCGAGCAGGAAACGAGATATTTGGAGTTAAATTTTGGTTTCGTTTGAAACAAAGAGATTTTTAACTTTAAACATCTCGTAAACTATTCGATAGATTTTGTTTATATTTTACCTGTATATGGAGACCACATTTGTCTATAAGTGTGGGAAATTATGTAAAATTCCATCGAGCAGGGAACGAGATATTTGGAGTTAAATTTTGGTTTCGTTTGAAACAGAGAAATATTTAACTTTAAACATTTCGTAAACTATTCGATAGATTTTCTTTATATATTACCTGTATATCGAGACCACATTTGTCTATAGTTGTGTAAAATGTCGAAAAAATCCATCGAGTAGGAAACGAGATATTTGGAGTTAAATTTTGGTTTTCTTTGAAACAAAGAAGTTTTTAACTTTAATCATCTCATAAACTATTCGATAGATTTTGTTTATATTTTACCTGTATGTGGAGACTACTATTGTCTATAAGTGTGTGAAATTTGGTAAAATTCCATCGAGCAGGAAACGAGATATTTGGAGTTAAATTTTGGTTTCGTTTGAAACAAAGAGATTTTTAACTTTAAACATCTCGTAAACTATTCGATAGATTTTGTTTATATTTTACCTGTATATGGAGACCACATTTGTCTATAGTTTTGTAAAATGTCGAAAAAATCCATCGAGTAGGAAACGAGATATTTAGAGTTAAATTTTGGTTTCGTTTGAAACAGAGTTTCGTTTGAAAATCTATCGAACAATTTTTAACGTTAAATATCTCGTAAACTATTCGATAGATATTGTTTATATTTTACCTGTATATGGAGACCACTTTTGTCTATAGTTGTATAAAATCTCGAAAAAATCCATCGATTAGGAAACGAGATATTTAGAGTTAAATTTTGATTTCGTTTGAAACAAAGAAATTTTTAATTTTAAATATCTCGTAAATTGCTCGATAGATTTTGTTTATATTTTACCTGTATATGGAGACCACTTTTGTCTATAGTTGTATAAAATCTCGAAAAAATCAATCGAGTAGGAAACGAGATATTTAGAGTTAAATTTTGGTTTCGTTTGAAACAGAGAAATTTTTAATTTTAAATATCTCGTAAATTGCTCGATAGATTTTGTTTATATTTTACCTGTATGTCGAGACTACTATTGTCTATAAGTGTGTGAAATTATGTAAAATTCCATCGAGCAGGAAACGAGATATTTGGAGTTAAATTTTGGTTTCGTTTGAAACAGAGAAATATTTAACTTTAAACATTTCGTAAACTATTCGATAGATTTTCTTTATATTTTACCTGTATATGGAGACCACATTTGTCTATAGTTGTGTAAAATGTCGAAAAAATCCATCGAGTAGGAAACGAGATATTTGGAGTTAAATTTTGGTTTCGTTTCAAACAGAGAAATTTTTAACTTTAAATATCTCGTAAACTACTCGATAGATTTTGTTTATATTTTACCTGTATATGGAGACCACTTTTGTCTATAGTTGTATAAAATGTCGAAAAAATCCATCGAGTAGGAAACGAGATATTTAGAGTTAAATTTTGGTTTTCTTTGAAACAAAGAAGTTTTTAACTTTAATCATCTCATAAACTATTCGATAGATTTTGTTTATATTTTACCTGTATGTGGAGACTACTATTGTCTATAAGTGTGTGAAATTTGGTAAAATTCCATCGAGCAGGAAACGAGATATTTGGAGTTAAATTTTGGTTTCGTTTGAAACAAAGAGATTTTTAACTTTAAACATCTCGTAAACTATTCGATAGATTTTGTTTATATTTTACCTGTATATGGAGACCACATTTGTCTATAGTTGTGTAAAATGTCGAAAAAATCCATCGAGTAGGAAACGAGATATTTAGAGTTAAATTTTGGTTTCGTTTGAAACAGTTTCGTTTGAAAATCTATCGAACAATTTTTAACTTTAAATATCTCGTAAACTATTCGATAGATATTGTTTATATTTTACCTGTATATGGAGACCACTTTTGTCTATAGTTGTATAAAATCTCGAAAAAATCCATCGAGTAGGAAACGAGATATTTAGAGTTAAATTTTGGTTTCGTTTGAAACAGAGAAATTTTTAATTTTAAATATCTCGTAAATTGCTCGATAGATTTTGTTTATATTTTACCTGTATGTGGAGATTACTATTGTCTATAAGTGTGTGAAATTATGTAAAATCTCATCGAGCAGGAAACGAGATATTTGGAGTTAAATTTTGGTTTCGTTTGAAACAGAGAAATTTTTAATTTTAAATATCTCGTAAATTGCTCGATAGATTTTGTTTATATTTTACCTGTATGTCGAGACTACTATTGTCTATAAGTGTGTGAAATTATGTAAAATTCCATCGAGCAGGAAACGAGATATTTGGAGTTAAATTTTGGTTTCGTTTGAAACAGAGAAATATTTAATTTTAAACATTTCGTAAACTATTCGATAGATTTTCTTTATATTTTACCTGTATATGGAGACCACATTTGTCTATAGTTGTGTAAAATGTCGAAAAAATCCATCGAGCAGGAAACGAGATATTTGGAGTTAAATTTTGGTTTCGTTTCAAACAGAGAGATTTTTAACTTTAAACATCTCGTAAACTATTCGATAGATTTTGTTTATATTTTACCTGTATATGGAGACCACATTTGTCTATAGTTGTGTAAAATGTCGAAAAAATCCATCGAGTAGGAAACGAGATATTTAGAGTTAAATTTTGGTTTCGTTTGAAACAGAGTTTCGTTTGAAAATCTATCGAACAATTTTTAACTTTAAATATCTCGTAAACTATTCGATAGATTTTGTTTATATTTTACCTGTATATGGAGACCACTTTTGTCTATAGTTGTATAAAATCTCGAAAAAATCCATCGAGTAGGAAACGAGATATTTAAAGTTAAATTTTGGTTTCGTTTGAAACAGAGAAATTTTTAATTTTAAATATCTCGTAAATTGCTCGATAGATTTTGTTTATATTTTACCTGTATGTGGAGATTACTATTGTCTATAAGTGTGTGAAATTATGTAAAATTCCATCGAGCAGGAAACGAGATATTTGGAGTTAAATTTTGGTTTCGTTTGAAACAGAGAAATATTTAACTTTAAACATTTCGTAAACTATTCGATAGATTTTCTTTATATTTTACCTGTATATGGAGACCACATTTGTCTATAGTTGTATAAAATGTCGAAAAAATCCATCGAGTAGGAAACGAGATATTTAGAGTTAAATTTTGGTTTCGTTTGAAACAGAGTTTCGTTTGAAAATCTATCGAACAATTTTTAACTTTAAATATCTCGTAAACTATTCGATAGATATTGTTTATATTTTACCTGTATATGGAGACCACTTTTGTCTATAGTTGTATAAAATCTCGAAAAAATCAATCGAGTAGGAAACGAGATATTTAGAGTTAAATTTTGGTTTCGTTTGAAACAGAGAAATTTTTAATTTTAAATATCTCGTAAATTGCTCGATAGATTTTGTTTATATTTTACCTGTATGTGGAGACTACTATTGTCTATAAGTGTGTGAAATTATGTAAAATTCCATCGAGCAGGAAACGTGATATTTGGAGTTAAATTTTGGTTTCGTTTGAAACAAAGAAATTTTTAACTTTAAATATCTCGTAAACTATTCGATAGATTTTGTTTATATTTTACCTGTATATGGAGACCACTTTTGTCTATAGTTGTATAAAATGTCGAAAAAATCGATCGAGTAGGAAACGAGATATTTAGAGTTAAATTTTGGTTTCATTTGAAACAGAGAAATATTTAACTTGAAATATCTCGTAAACTGCTCGATAGATTTTGTTTATATTTTACCTGTATGTGGAGACTACTATTGTCTATAAGTGTGTAAAATTTTGTAAAATTCCATTGAGTAGTAAACGAGATATTTAGAGTTAAATTTTGGTTTTGTTTGAAACAAAGAAATTTTTAACTTCAAATATCTCGTAAACTATTCGATAGATTTTGTTTATATTTTACCTATATATGGAGACCACTTTTGTCTATAGTTGTATAAAATGTCGAAAAAATCCATCGAGTAGGAAACGAGATATTTAGAGTTAAATTTTGGTTTTGTTTGAAACAAAGAAATTTTTAACTTTAATCATCTCGTAAACTATTCGATAGATTTTGTTTATATTTTACCTGTATGTGGAGACTACCATTGTCTATAAGTGTGTGAAATTTGGTAAAATTCCATCGAGCAGGAAACGAGATATTTGGAGTTAAATTTTGGTTTCGTTTGAAACAGAGAAATTTTTAATTTTAAATATCTCGTAAATTGCTCGATAGATTTTGTTTATATTTTACCTGTATGTGGAGACTACTATTGTCTATAAGTGTGTGAAATTATGTAAAATTCCATCGAGCAGGAAACGAGATATTTGGAGTTAAATTTTGGTTTCGTTTGAAACAGAGAAATATTTAACTTTAAACATTTCGTAAACTATTCGATAGATTTGCTTTATATTTTACCTGTATATGGAGACCACATTTGTCTATAGTTGTATAAAATGTCGAAAAAATCCATCGAGTAGGAAACGAGATATTTAGAGTTAAATTTTGGTTTCGTTTGAAACAGAGTTTCGTTTGAAAATCTATCGAACAATTTTTAACTTTAAATATCTCGTAAACTATTCGATAGATATTGTTTATATTTTACCTGTATATGGAGACCACTTTTGTCTATAGTTGTATAAAATCTCGAAAAAATCAATCGAGTAGGAAACGAGATATTTAGAGTTAAATTTTGGTTTCGTTTGAAACAGAGAAATTTTTAATTTTAAATATCTCGTAAATTGCTCGATAGATTTTGTTTATATTTTACCTGTATGTGGAGACTACTATTGTCTATAAGTGTGTGAAATTATGTAAAATTCCATCGAGCAGGAAACGAGATATTTGGAGTTAAATTTTGGTTTCGTTTGAAACAAAGAAATTTTTAACTTTAAATATCTCGTAAACTATTCGATAGATTTTGTTTATATTTTACCTGTATATGGAGACCACTTTTGTCTATAGTTGTATAAAATGTCGAAAAAATCGATCGAGTAGGAAACGAGATATTTAGAGTTAAATTTTAGTTTCGTTTGAAACAGAGAAATATTTAACTTGAAATATCTCGTAAACTGCTCGATAGATTTTGTTTATATTTTACCTGTATGTGGAGACTACTATTGTCTATAAGTGTGTAAAATTTTGTAAAATTCCATTGAGTAGTAAACGAGGTATTTAGAGTTAAATTTTGGTTTTGTTTGAAACAAAGAAATTTTTAACTTCAAATACCTCGTAAACTATTCGATAGATTTTGTTTATATTTTACCTGTATATGGAGACCACTTTTGTCTATAGTTGTATAAAATGTCGAAAAAATCCATCGAGTAGGAAACGAGATATTTAGAGTTAAATTTTGGTTTCGTTTGAAACAGAGAAATTTTTAATTTTAAATATCTCGTAAATTGCTCGATAGATTTAGTTTATATTTTACCTGTATGTGGAGACTACTATTGTCTATAAGTGTGTGAAATTATGTAAAATTCCATCGAGCAGGAAACGAGATATTTGGAGTTAAATTTTGGTTTCGTTTGAATCAAAGAAATTTTTAACTTTAAATATCTCGTAAACTATTCGATAGATTTTGTTTATATTTTACCTGTATATGGAGACCACTTTTGTCTATAGTTGTATAAAATGTCGAAAAAATCGATCGAGTAGGAAACGAGATATTTAGAGTTAAATTTTAGTTTCGTTTGAAACAGAGAAATATTTAACTTGAAATATCTCGTAAACTGCTCGATAGATTTTGTTTATATTTTACCTGTATGTGGAGACTACTATTGTCTATAAGTGTGTAAAATTTTGTAAAATTCCATTGAGTAGTAAACGAGGTATTTAGAGTTAAATTTTGGTTTTGTTTGAAACAAAGAAATTTTTAACTTCAAATACCTCGTAAACTATTCGATAGATTTTGTTTATATTTTACCTGTATATGGAGACCACTTTTGTCTATAGTTGTATAAAATGTCGAAAAAATCCATCGAGTAGGAAACGAGATATTTAGAGTTAAATTTTGGTTTCGCTTGAAACAGAGAAATTTTTAATTTTAAATATCTCGTAAATTGCTCGATAGATTTAGTTTATATTTTACCTGTATGTGGAGACTACAATTGTCTATAAGTGTGTGAAATTATTTAAAATTCCATCGAGCAGGAAACGAGATATTTGGAGTTAAATTTTGGTTTCGTTTGAAACAGAGAAACATTTAACTTTAAACATCTCGTAAACTATTCGATAGATTTTGTTTATATTTTACCTGTATATGGAGACCACTTTTGTCTATAGTTGTATAAAATGTCGATAAAATCCATCGAGTAGGAAACGAGATATTTGGAGTTAAATTTTGGTTTCGTTTCAAACAGAGAAATATTTAACTTTAAACATCTCGTAAACTATTCGATAGATTTTGTTTATATTATACCTGTATATGGAGACCACATTTGTCTATAGTTGTGTAAAATGTCGAAAAAATCCTTCGAGTAGGAAACGAGATATTTGGAGTTAAATTTTGGTTTCGTTTGAAACAGAGAAATATTTAACTTCAAATATCTCGTAAACTCCTCGGTAGATTTTGTTTATATTTTACCTGTATGTAGAGACTACTATTGTCTATAAGTGTGTAAAATTCCATCGAGTAGGAAACGAGATATTTGGAGTTAAATTTTGGTTTTGTTTGAAACAAAGAAATTTTTAACTTCAAATATCTCGTAAACCATTCAATAGATTTTGTTTATATTTTACCTGTATATGGAGACCACTTTTGTCTATAGTTGTATAAAATGTCGAAAAAATCCATCGAGTAGGAAACGAGATATTTAGAGTTAAATTTTGGTTTCGTTTAAAACAGAGAAATTTTTAACTTCAAATATCTTGTAAACTATTCGATAGACTTTTTTTATATTTTACTTGTATATGGAGAATACTTTTGTCTATAATTATATAAAATGTCGAAAAAATCCATCGAGTAGGAAACGAGATATTTAGAGTTTATTCTTGGTTTCGTTTGAAACAGAGAAATATTTAACTTCAAATATCTCGTAAACTGCTCGATAGATTTTGTTTATATTTTACCTGTATGTGGAGACTACTATTGTCTATAAGTGTGTAAAGATTTGTAAAATTCCATCAAATAGGAAACGAGATATTTAAAGTTAAATTTTGGTTTTGTTTGAAACAAAGAAATTTTTAACTTCAAATATCTCGTAAACTATTCGATAGATTTTGTTTATATTTTACCTGTATATGGAGACCACTTTTGTCTATAGTTGTATAAAATGTCGAAAAATTCCATCGAGTAGGAAACGAGATATTTAGAGTTGAATTTTGGTTTTGTTTGAAACAAAGAAATTATTAACTTTAAATATCTCGTAATCTATTCGATAGATTTTGTTTATATTTTACCTGTATGTGGAGACTACTACTGTCTATAGTTGTATAAAATGTCGAAAAAATCCATCGAGTAGGAAACGAGATATTTAGAGTTGAATTTTGGTTTTGTTTGAAACAAAGAAATTTTTATCTTTAAATATCTCGTAAACTATTCGATAGATTTTGTTTATATTTTACCTGTATATGGAGACCACTTTTTGTTTAGTTGTATAAAATGTCGAAAAAATCCATCGAGCAGGAAACGAGATATTTAGAGTTAAATTTTGGTTTTGTTTGAAACCAAGAAATATTTAACTTTAAATATCTCGTAAACTGCTCGATAGATTTTGTTCATATTTTACCTGTATGTGGAGACTACTATTGTCTATTTGTAAAATTTTGTAAAATTACATCAAATAGGAAACGAGATATTTAGAGGGTTTTGTTCGAAACAAAGAAATTTTTAACTTCAAATATCTCGTAAACTATTTGATAGACTTTGTTTATATTTTACTTGTATATGGAGAATACTTTTGTCTATAATTATATAAAATGTCGAAAAAATCAATCGAGTAGGAAACGAGATATTTAGAGTTTATTTTTGGTTTCGTTTGAAACTGAGAAACATTTAACTTCAAATATCTCGTAAACTGCTCGATAGATTTTGTTTATATTTTACCTGTATGTGGAGACTACTATTGTCTATAAGTGTGTAAAGATTTGTAACATTCCATCAAATAGGAAACGAGATATTTAGAGGTAAATTTTGGTTTTGTTTGAAACAATGAAATATTTAACTTCAAATATCTCGTAAACTATTCGATAGATTTTGTTTATATTTTACCTGTATATGGAGACCACATTTGTCTATAGTTGTGTAAAATGTCGAAAAAATCCATCGAGTAGGAAACGAGATATTTAGAGTTAAATTTTGGTTTCGTTTAAAACAGAGAAATTTTTAACTTCAAATATCTTGTAAACTATTCGATAGACTTTTTTTATATTTTACTTGTATATGGAGAATACTTTTGTCTATAATTATATAAAATGTCGAAAAAATCCATCGAGTAGGAAACGAGATATTTAGAGTTTATTCTTGGTTTCGTTTGAAACAGAGAAATATTTAACTTCAAATATCTCGTAAACTGCTCGATAGATTTTGTTTATATTTTACCTGTATGTGGAGACTACTATTGTCTATAAGTGTGTAAAGATTTGTAAAATTCCATCAAATAGGAAACGAGATATTTAAAGTTAAATTTTGGTTTTGTTTGAAACAAAGAAATTTTTAACTTCAAATATCACGTAAACTATTCGATAGATTTTGTTTATATTTTACCTGTATATGGAGACCACTTTTGTCTATAATTATATAAAATGTCGAAAAATTCCATCGAGTAGGAAACGAGATATTTAGAGTTTAATTTTGGTTTTGTTTCAATCAAAGAAATATTTAAATTCAAGTATCTCGTAAACTGCTCGATTGATTTTATTTATATTTTACCTGTTTGTGGAGACTACTATTGTCAATGTGTAAAATTCCATCGAGTAGGAAACGAGATATTTAGAGTTAAATTTTGGTTTTGTTTGAAACAAAGAAATTTTTAACTTCTAATATCTCGTAAATTGCTAGATAGATTTTGTTTATATTTTCCCTGTATATGGAGCCTACTTTTGTCTATAGTTGTATAAAATGTCGAAAAATTCCATCGAGTAGGAAACGAGATATTTAGAGTTGAATTTTGGTTTTGTTTGAAACAAAGAAATTATTAACTTTAAATATCTCGTAATCTATTCGATAGATTTTGTTTATATTTTACCTGTATGTGGAGACTACTACTGTCTATAGTTGTATAAAATGTCGAAAAAATCCATCGAGTAGGAAACGAGATATTTAGAGTTGAATTTTGGTTTTGTTTGAAACAAAGAAATTTTTATCTTTAAATATCTCGTAAACTATTCGATAGATTTTGTTTATATTTTACCTGTATATGGAGACCACTTTTTGTTTAGTTGTATAAAATGTCGAAAAAATCCATCGAGCAGGAAACGAGATATTTAGAGTTAAATTTTGGTTTTGTTTGAAACCAAGAAATATTTAACTTTAAATATCTCGTAAACTGCTCGATAGATTTTGTTCATATTTTACCTGTATGTGGAGACTACTATTGTCTATGTGTAAAATTTTGTAAAATTACATCAAATAGGAAACGAGATATTTAGAGGGTTTTGTTCGAAACAAAGAAATTTTTAACTTCAAATATCTCGTAAACTATTTGATAGACTTTGTTTATATTTTACTTGTATATGGAGAATACTTTTGTCTATAATTATATAAAATGTCGAAAAAATCAATCGAGTAGGAAACGAGATATTTAGAGTTTATTTTTGGTTTCGTTTGAAACAGAGAAACATTTAACTTCAAATATCTCGTAAACTGCTCGATAGATTTTGTTTATATTTTACCTGTATGTGGAGACTACTATTGTCTATAAGTGTGTAAAGATTTGTAACATTCCATCAAATAGGAAACGAGATATTTAGAGGTAAATTTTGGTTTTGTTTGAAACAATGAAATATTTAACTTCAAATATCTCGTAAACTATTCGATAGATTTTGTTTATATTTTACCTGTATATGGAGACCACATTTGTCTATAGTTGTGTAAAATGTCGAAAAAATCCATCGAGTAGGAAACGAGATATATAGAGTTAAATTTTGGTTTCGTTTGAAACAGAGTTTCGTTTGAAAATCTATCGAACAATTTTTAACTTTAAATATCTCGTAAACTATTCGATAGATATTGTTTATATTTTACCTGTATATGGAGACCACTTTTGTCTATAGTTGTATAAAATCTCGAAAAAATCCATCGAGTAGGAAACGAGATATTTAGAGTTAAATTTTGGTTTCGTTTGAAACAGAGAAATTTTTAATTTTAAATATCTCGTAAATTGCTCGATAGATTTTGTTTATATTTTACCTGTATGTGGAGATTACTATTGTCTATAAGTGTGTGAAATTATGTAAAATTCCATCGAGCAGGAAACGAGATATTTGGAGTTAAATTTTGGTTTCGTTTGAAACAGAGAAATTTTTAATTTTAAATATCTCGTAAATTGCTCGATAGATTTTGTTTATATTTTACCTGTATGTCGAGACTACTATTGTCTATAAGTGTGTGAAATTATGTAAAATTCCATCGAGCAGGAAACGAGATATTTGGAGTTAAATTTTGGTTTCGTTTGAAACAGAGAAATATTTAACTTTAAACATTTCGTAAACTATTCGATAGATTTTCTTTATATTTTACCTGTATATGGAGACCACATTTGTCTATAGTTGTGTAAAATGTCGAAAAAATCCATCGAGTAGGAAACGAGATATTTGGAGTTAAATTTTGGTTTCGTTTCAAACAGAGAAATTTTTAACTTTAAATATCTCGTAAACTACTCGATAGATTTTGTTTATATTTTACCTGTATATGGAGACCACTTTTGTCTATAGTTGTATAAAATGTCGAAAAAATCCATCGAGTAGGAAACGAGATATTTAGAGTTAAATTTTGGTTTTCTTTGAAACAAAGAAGTTTTTAACTTTAATCATCTCATAAACTATTCGATAGATTTTGTTTATATTTTACCTGTATGTGGAGACTACTATTGTCTATAAGTGTGTGAAATTTGGTAAAATTCCATCGAGCAGGAAACGAGATATTTGGAGTTAAATTTTGGTTTCGTTTGAAACAAAGAGATTTTTAACTTTAAACATCTCGTAAACTATTCGATAGATTTTGTTTATATTTTACCTGTATATGGAGACCACATTTGTCTATAGTTGTGTAAAATGTCGAAAAAATCCATCGAGTAGGAAACGAGATATTTAGAGTTAAATTTTGGTTTCGTTTGAAACAGAGTTTCGTTTGAAAATCTATCGAACAATTTTTAACTTTAAATATCTCGTAAACTATTCGATAGATTTTGTTTATATTTTACCTGTATATGGAGACCACTTTTGTCTATAGTTGTATAAAATCTCGAAAAAATCCATCGAGTAGGAAACGAGATATTTAGAGTTAAATTTTGGTTTCGTTTGAAACAGAGAAATTTTTAATTTTAAATATCTCGTAAATTGCTCGATAGATTTTGTTTATATTTTACCTGTATGTGGAGATTACTATTGTCTATAAGTGTGTGAAATTATGTAAAATTCCATCGAGCAGGAAACGAGATATTTGGAGTTAAATTTTGGTTTCGTTTGAAACAGAGAAATATTTAACTTTAAACATTTCGTAAACTATTCGATAGATTTTCTTTATATTTTACCTGTATATGGAGACCACATTTGTCTATAGTTGTATAAAATGTCGAAAAAATCCATCGAGTAGGAAACGAGATATTTAGAGTTAAATTTTGGTTTCGTTTGAAACAGAGTTTCGTTTGAAAATCTATCGAACAATTTTTAACTTTAAATATCTCGTAAACTATTCGATAGATATTGTTTATATTTTACTTGTATATGGAGACCACTTTTGTCTATAGTTGTATAAAATCTCGAAAAAATCAATCGAGTAGGAAACGAGATATTTAGAGTTAAATTTTGGTTTCGTTTGAAACAGAGAAATTTTTAATTTTAAATATCTCGTAAATTGCTCGATAGATTTTGTTTATATTTTACCTGTATGTGGAGACTACTATTGTCTATAAGTGTGTGAAATTATGTAAAATTCCATCGAACAGGAAACGAGATATTTGGAGTTAAATTTTGGTTTCGTTTGAAACAAAGAAATTTTTAACTTTAAATATCTCGTAAACTATTCGATAGATTTTGTTTATATTTTACCTGTATATGGAGACAACTTTTGTCTATAGTTGTATAAAATGTCGAAAAAATCGATCGAGTAGGAAACGAGATATTTAGAGTTAAATTTTGGTTTCATTTGAAACAGAGAAATATTTAACTTGAAATATCTCGTAAACTGCTCGATAGATTTTGTTTATACTTTACCTGTATGTGGAGACTACTATTGTCTATAAGTGTGTAAAATTTTGTAAAATTCCATTGAGTAGTAAACGAGATATTTAGAGTTAAATTTTGGTTTTGTTTGAAACAAAGAAATTTTTAACTTCAAATATCTCGTAAACTATTCGATAGATTTTGTTTATATTTTACCTATATATGGAGACCACTTTTGTCTATAGTTGTATAAAATGTCGAAAAAATCCATCGAGTAGGAAACGAGATATTTAGAGTTAAATTTTGGTTTCGTTTGAAACAGAGAAATTTTTAATTTTAAATATCTCGTAAATTGCTCGATAGATTTAGTTTATATTTTACCTGTATGTGGAGACTACAATTGTCTATAAGTGTGTGAAATTATTTAAAATTCCATCGAGCAGGGAACGAGATATTTGGAGTTAAATTTTGGTTTCGTTTGAAACAGAGAAACATTTAACTTTAAACATCTCGTAAACTATTCGATAGATTTTGTTTATATTTTACCTGTATATGGAGACCACTTTTGTCTATAGTTGTATAAAATGTCGATAAAATCCATCGAGTAGGAAACGAGATATTTGGAGTTAAATTTTGGTTTCGTTTCAAACAGAGAAATATTTAACTTTAAACATCTCGTAAACTATTCGATAGATTTTGTTTATATTATACCTGTATATGGAGACCACATTTGTCTATAGTTGTGTAAAATGTCGAAAAAATCCTTCGAGTAGGAAACGAGATATTTAGAGTTAAATTTTGGTTTCGTTTGAAACAGAGAAATATTTAACTTCAAATATCTCGTAAACTCCTCGGTAGATTTTGTTTATATTTTACCTGTATGTAGAGACTACTATTGTCTATAATTGTGTAAAATTCCATCGAGTAGGAAACGAGATATTTGGAGTTAAATTTTGGTTTTGTTTGAAACAAAGAAATTTTTAACTTCAAATATCTCGTAAACTATTCGATAGATTTTGTTTATATTTTGCCTGTATATGGAGACCACTTTTGTCTATAGTTGTATAAAATGTCGAAAAAATCCATCGAGTAGGAAACGAGATATTTAGAGTTAAATTTTGGTTTCGTTTAAAACAGAGAAATTTTTAACTTCAAATATCTTGTAAACTATTCGATAGACTTTTTTTATATTTTACTTGTATATGGAGAATACTTTTGTCTATAATTATATAAAATGTCGAAAAAATCCATCGAGTAGGAAACGAGATATTTAGAGTTTATTCTTGGTTTCGTTTGAAACAGAGAAATATTTAACTTCAAATATCTCGTAAACTGCTCGATAGATTTTGTTTATATTTTACCTGTATGTGGAGACTACTATTGTCTATAAGTGTGTAAAGATTTGTAAAATTCCATCAAATAGGAAACGAGATATTTAAAGTTAAATTTTGGTTTTGTTTGAAACAAAGAAATTTTTAACTTCAAATATCTCGTAAACTATTCGATAGATTTTGTTTATATTTTTTTCCTGTATATGGAGACCACTTTTGTCTATAATTATATAAAATGTCGAAAAATTCCATCGAGTAGGAAACGAGATATTTAGAGTTTAATTTTGGTTTTGTTTCAATCAAAGAAATATTTAAATTCAAGTATCTCGTAAACTGCTCGATTGATTTTATTTATATTTTACCTGTTTGTGGAGACTACTATTGTCAATGTGTAAAATTCCATCGAGTAGGAAACGAGATATTTAGAGTTAAATTTTGGTTTTGTTTGAAACAAAGAAATTTTTAACTTCTAATATCTCGTAAATTGCTAGATAGATTTTGTTTATATTTTCCCTGTATATGGAGCCTACTTTTGTCTATAATTGTATAAAATGTCGAAAAATTCCATCGAGTAGGAAACGAGATATTTAGAGTTGAATTTTGGTTTTGTTTGAAACAAAAAAATTATTAACTTTAAATATCTCGTAATCTATTCGATAGATTTTGTTTATATTTTACCTGTATGTGGAGACTACTACTGTCTATAGTTGTATAAAATGTCGAAAAAATCCATCGAGTAGGAAACCAGATATTTAGAGTTGAATTTTGGTTTTGTTTGAAACAAAGAAATTTTTATCTTTAAATATCTCGTAAACTATTCGATAGATTTTGTTTATATTTTACCTGTATATGGAGACCACATTTGTCTATAGTTGTATAAAATGTCGAAAAAATCCATCGAGTAGGAAACGAGATATTTAGAGTTAAATTTTGGTTTCGTTTGAAACAGAGTTTCGTTTGAAAATCTATCGAACAATTTTTAACTTTAAATATCTCGTAAACTATTCGATAGATATTGTTTATATTTTACCTGTATATGGAGACCACTTTTGTCTATAGTTGTATAAAATCTCGAAAAAATCAATCGAGTAGGAAACGAGATATTTAGAGTTAAATTTTGGTTTCGTTTGAAACAGAGAAATTTTTAATTTTAAATATCTCGTAAATTGCTCGATAGATTTTGTTTATATTTTACCTGTATGTGGAGACTACTATTGTCTATAAGTGTGTGAAATTATGTAAAATTCCATCGAGCAGGAAACGAGATATTTGGAGTTAAATTTTGGTTTCGTTTGAAACAAAGAAATTTTTAACTTTAAATATCTCGTAAACTATTCGATAGATTTTGTTTATATTTTACCTGTATATGGAGACCACTTTTGTCTATAGTTGTATAAAATGTCGAAAAAATCGATCGAGTAGGAAACGAGATATTTAGAGTTAAATTTTAGTTTCGTTTGAAACAGAGAAACATTTAACTTTAAACATCTCGTAAACTATTCGATAGATTTTGTTTATATTTTACCTGTATATGGAGACCACTTTTGTCTATAGTTGTATAAAATGTCGATAAAATCCATCGAGTAGGAAACGAGATATTTGGAGTTAAATTTTGGTTTCGTTTCAAACAGAGAAATATTTAACTTTAAACATCTCGTAAACTATTCGATAGATTTTTTTTATATTATACCTGTATATGGAGACCACATTTGTCTATAGTTGTGTAAAATGTCGAAAAAATCCTTCGAGTAGGAAACGAGATATTTAGAGTTAAATTTTGGTTTCGTTTGAAACAGAGAAATATTTAACTTCAAATATCTCGTAAACTCCTCGGTAGATTTTGTTTATATTTTACCTGTATATGGAGACCACTTTTGTCTATAGTTGTATAAAATGTCGAAAAAATCCATCGAGTAGGAAACGAGATATTTAGAGTTAAATTTTGGTTTCGTTTAAAACAGAGAAATTTTTAACTTCAAATATCTTGTAAACTATTCGATAGACTTTTTTTATATTTTACTTGTATATGGAGAATACTTTTGTCTATAATTATATAAAATGTCGAAAAAATCCATCGAGTAGGAAACGAGATATTTAGAGTTTATTCTTGGTTTCGTTTGAAACAGAGAAATATTTAACTTCAAATATCTCGTAAACTGCTCGATAGATTTTGTTTATATTTTACCTGTATGTGGAGACTACTATTGTCTATAAGTGTGTAAAGATTTGTAAAATTCCATCAAATAGGAAACGAGATATTTAAAGTTAAATTTTGGTTTTGTTTGAAACAAAGAAATTTTTAACTTCAAATATCTCGTAAACTATTCGATAGATTTTGTTTATATTTTATCTGTATATGGAGACCACTTTTGTCTATAATTATATAAAATGTCGAAAAATTCCATCGAGTAGGAAACGAGATATTTAGAGTTTAATTTTGGTTTTGTTTCAATCAAAGAAATATTTAAATTCAAGTATCTCGTAAACTGCTCGATTGATTTTATTTATATTTTACCTGTTTGTGGAGACTACTATTGTCAATGTGTAAAATTCCATCGAGTAGGAAACGAGATATTTAGAGTTAAATTTTGGTTTTGTTTGAAACAAAGAAATTTTTAACTTCTAATATCTCGTAAATTGCTAGATAAATTTTGTTTATATTTTCCCTGTATATGGAGCCTACTTTTGTCTATAGTTGTATAAAATGTCGAAAAATTCCATCGAGTAGGAAACGAGATATTTAGAGTTGAATTTTGGTTTTGTTTGAAACAAAGAAATTATTAACTTTAAATATCTCGTAATCTATTCGATAGATTTTGTTTATATTTTACCTATATGTGGAGACTACTACTGTCTATAGTTGTATAAAATGTCGAAAAAATCCATCGAGTAGGAAACGAGATATTTAGAGTTGAATTTTGGTTTTGTTTGAAACAAAGAAATTTTTATCTTTAAATATCTCGTAAACTATTCGATAGATTTTGTTTATATTTTACCTGTATATGGAGACCACTTTTTGTTTAGTTGTATAAAATGTCGAAAAAATCCATCGAGCAGGAAACGAGATATTTAGAGTTAAATTTTGGTTTTGTTTGAAACCAAGAAATATTTAACTTTAAATATCTCGTAAACTGCTCGATAGATTTTGTTCATATTTTACCTGTATGTGGAGACTACTATTGTCTATGTGTAAAATTTTGTAAAATTACATCAAATAGGAAACGAGATATTTAGAGGGTTTTGTTCGAAACAAAGAAATTTTTAACTTCAAATATCTCGTAAACTATTTGATAGACTTTGTTTATATTTTACTTGTATATGGAGAATACTTTTGTCTATAATTATATAAAATGTCGAAAAAATCAATCGAGTAGGAAACGAGATATTTAGAGTTTATTTTTGGTTTCGTTTGAAACAGAGAAACATTTAACTTCAAATATCTCGTAAACTGCTCGATAGATTTTGTTTATGTTTTACCTGTATGTGGAGACTACTATTGTCTATAAGTGTGTAAAGATTTGTAACATTCCATCAAATAGGAAACGAGATATTTAGAGGTAAATTTTGGTTTTGTTTGAAACAATGAAATATTTAACTTCAAATATCTCGTAAACTATTCGATAGATTTTGTTTATATTTTACCTGTATATGGAGACCACTTTTGTCTATAATTATATAAAATGTCGAAAAAATCCATCGAGTAGGAAACGAGATATTTAGAGTTTAATTTTGGTTTTGTTTGAAACAAAGAAATATTTAACTTCAAGTATCTCGTAAACTACTCGATTGATTTTGTTTATATTTTACCTGTTTGTAGAGACTACTATTGTCTATGTGTAAAATTCCATCGAGTAGGAAACGAGATATTTAGAGTTAAATTTTGGTTTTGTTTAAAACAAAGAAATTTTTAACTTCAAATATCTCGTAAACTATTCGATAGATTTTGTTTATATTTTACCTGTATATGGAGACCACTTTTGTCTATAATTATATAAAATGTCGAAAAAATCCATCGAGTAGGAAACGAGATATTTAGAGTTGAACTTTGGTTTTGTTTGAAACAAAGAAATTTTTAACTTTAAATATTTCGTAAACTATTCGATAGATTTTGTTTATATTTTACCTGTATATGGAGACCACTTTTTTCTATAGTTGTATAAAATGTCGAAAAAATCCATCGAGTAGGAAACGAGATATTTAGAGTTAAATTTTGGTTTCGTTTAAAACAGAGAAATTTTTAATTTTAAATATCTCGTGAATTGCTCGATAGATTTTGTTTATATTTTACCTGTATATGGAGACCACTTTTGTCTATAGTTGTATAAAATGTCGAAAAAATCCATCGAGTAGGAAACGAGATATTTAGAGTTAAATTTTGGTTTTGTTTGAAACCAAGAAATTTTTAACTCCAAATATCTCGTAAACTATTCGATAGATTTTGTTTATATTTTACCTGTATATGGAGACCACTTTTGTCTATAGTTGTATAAAATGTCGAAAAAATCCATCGAGTAGGAAACGAGATATTTAGAGTTAAATTTTGGTTTCGTTTGAAACAGAGAAATATTTAACTTCAAATATCTCGTAAACTGCTCGATAGATTTTGTTTATATTTTACCTGTATATGGAGACCACTGTTGTCTATAGTTGTATACAATGTCGAAAAAATCCATCAAGTAGGAAACGAGATATTTGGAGTTAAATTTTGGTTTCGTTTCAAACAGTGAAATTTTTAACTTTAAATATCTCGTAATCTATTCGATAGATTTTGTTTATATTTTCCCTGTATATGGAGACTACTTTTGTCTATAGTTGTATAAAATGTCGAAAAAATCCATCGTGTAGGAAACGAGATATTTATAGTTGAATTTTGGTTTTGTTTGAAAGAAAGAAATTTTTAACTTTAAATATCTCGTAATCTATTCGATAGATTTTGTTTCTATTTTCCCTGTATATGGAGACCACTTTTTTCTATAGTTGTATAAAATGTCGAAAAAATCCATTGAGTAGGAAACGAGATATTTAGAGTTAAATTTTGGTTTCGTTTGAAACAGAGAAATATTTAACTTCAAATATCTCGTAAACTATTCTATAGACTTTGTTTATATTTTACCTGTATGTGCAGACTACTATTGTCTATAAGTGTGTAAAATTTTGTAAAATTCCATCGAGTAGGAAACGAGATATTTAGAGTTAAATTTTGGTTTTGTTTGAAACCAAGAAATTTTTAACTTCAAATATCTCGTAAACTGTTAGATAGATTTTGTTTATATTTTAGCTGTATATGGAGACCACTTTTGTCTATAGTTGTATAAAATGTCGAAAAAAAATACATTGAGTAGGAAACGAGAAATTTAGAGTTAAATTTTGGTTTCGTTTGAAACAGAGAAATTTTTATTTTAAATATCTCGTAAATTGCTCGATAGATTTTGTTTATATTTTACCTGTATGTGGAGACTACTGTTGTCTATAAGTGTGTGAAATTTTGTAAAATTCTGTCGAGCAGGAAACGAGATATTTGGAGTTAAATTTTGGTTTTGTTTGAAACAAAGAAATTTTTAACTTTAAATATCTCGTAAACTATTCGATAGATTTTGTTTATATTTTACCTGTATATGGAGATCACTTTTGTCTGTAGTTGTATAAAATGTCGAAAAAATCCATCGAGTAGGAAACGAGATATTTAGAGTTAAATTTTGGTTTTGGTTGAAACAGCGAAATATTTAACTTCAAATATCTCGTAAACTGCTCGGTAGATTAAAACTGCCCGGTAGGACAGTTGTATAAGGGTTGACCATCAAAAACTGCACGAAAAATTGTAACGTTGAAAAACACCCAACTTTGACAATTTTTTTCTATTTTTCTATAAAAGATAAAATTCCCAAATTTTCTTTAAAACTTACTCCAAACCATCCTTTATAACTGTAATTTTTTTGCAACCACCCAGATCTAATAGGTTTCGAGAAAAAAGTTGCCGAAAATGAGCAAAAACGGCTTTTTCGAAAAATGTTCTTGTTCTTGTTCTTGTGGTTGTTGTTGTTGTTGTTGTTGTTGTTGTTACCTTTTTTGTAAACAACGTAGCGCCTAAACGCGTGAACCGATTTTCATGAATGAGGTGTCATTCGATTCGGAATTTTATGTAGATGTGCCTTTTGGGGGTCTCGGCCCTGTACATCGAATGGGAGAAGAGTTAGCCCCCTTTATGTAAGGCCCCCTCCAAAATTGTTATTACTAATTACTCTGTAAATCTTGGCCCGATTTTGATAAAGTTTGGTAAGATGATAGGGTTAGGGCTCCCCTACCTATCAATTAAGCGACGATCTGCTCTTACACTTGTTAAGGGGAAGTATAGCAATCGTTTCAAATTATCGACACGTGAACCGATTTTCATGAATGAAGTGTCATTCGAATCGAAATTATGTACAGATTTGTACTTAAGTCTCGACGCTATGCCTCATAAGGAGGGGAGTTCGCCCTACCCAAATAAGGCCCTTTCTAAAACTATTATTACCAATATTTCTACAAAGCTTAGTCCGATTTTGATAAAATTTAGCACGAAGAAGTGATTAAAGCTCCTCTACGTGGCTGTGAAGTGCCATCATGCTCTTACACCTACTAAGAGGAAGTACTGCAATCGTTAAAATTATCAATGAGTAAACCGATTTACATCAATGAATTGTCGTTCGATTCAAAATCTTTGCCTTTTAGGGAGAAGTACTGTAATCGCAGTTTATTTTTCTTGCTCCTCTTAAAAGGAAGTACTGAAATCGCAGTTTAATTTTGCTATTTACGTACAAATACCTTCCTATTTTATTCAAAACGCTTTCTCAAAAAAATGGTTATTGAGGATGGTTTGGGGACCGCAACTATAACCATTCTTTAAAAAGATCTCTCCAGTGGTAGTTACGGTTCCGATTTAACACCTTATCAGGTTATAATGATAGAATAGCTTATTCCAAATTTAAAAAAAATCTGTAAAGCAGACGTAACTTTGCTAATAGACAAAAAGGAAAATCTATCCAAAAGGTACAAAAATCTCCTTAACAAAAACTTACAGTTTAAAAAGTTAAGTATAAGGGTTGATTAAACGCCAAAAGGTACACAAATCAGCAAGTACCCAACATTTCATTAATACTTCATTGATATTATTATTTAAGTAATTTTACCGCATTAATTTTCATTAATATTTTTTAAGAATTTATTAGATGTCACATACCCTTATGCTGGCCAGTTCATTCATAATAGTTATAATTGTGATAAAATGTATATTATATCTTCGTGTAAATAGGTACTTTATTTTAACTCTATTCCAAATTATTCTTCTGATTTCTCTTTAATGTGCCCTTTATTCTGAAGTTGTCACATATACATGCATGTTAAATTAGAAAAAGACAAATTTAGAGTCGGCTACTGTTTAAATTTGAATCACGGAGGATTTAAAACAATATTTCAGTCTTGAATTCGTCTTACCGAAATATTCGTGAGGACAAATAACACACAGTTAATAACAAGTAGATTATGCAACATTATTTATTCATTTCTCAATTGTAATTTAATTTAGTTCCCCTAATTTTACTTATGGTAAAATACTGGAATAATTAGCTGTCCTAAAAATATGCATATCTTATTTATTTTATATTACATATACACAACATTGTGGGAAGAACACCTAGATGGAGAATGTAATTGAAGAAAACTATATTATTTACGATAAAGCCAGATTGACTACTACATAAAATAACAATTACTTTAATCGAAGAATGAACTTAAACCGACGATTTTTATTTAAAAATAAAAATAAATAAATAAAATCATTGATGTATGTTGGTGTAAGCAATTTTTAAAAAATTTTATGAATTTTTTAGCCTCATATTTTTTTATTTTTTATAACGTTTTCTTTTTCACCTGTAATCAATAGTTTGATTATTATAGATAAATAGATATTACAGTCAATCTAAGTTAAATGGTGTGCTACTTGAACAAATATTTTGTAGATGAAAATGGCCAGCATAAGGGTATGTGACATCTAATAAATTCTTAAAAAATATTAATGAAAATTAATGCGGTAAAATTACTTAAATAATATCAATGAAGTATTAATGAAATGTTGGGTACTTGCTGATTTGTGTACCTTTTGGCGTTTAATCAACCCTTATACTTAACTTTTTAAACTGTAAGTTTTTGTTAAGGAGTTTTGTTTATATTTTACCTGTATGTGGAGACTACTATTGTCTATAAGTGTGTAAAATTTTGTAAAATTCCATCGAGTAGGAAACGAGATATTTAGTGTTAAGTTTGGTTATTTTTTTTTTTTATTGTTTAGATTTTAATGATTTCTATACTATATTATAGAGAAAAAATAGCTCGATATCTGATATAAGTGGCAATGTTTTAATGATAATATGTAATAAACTATAGAAGGCTAAATTTTAGTGATTTTAAATCCTTTAATTTTTAAACCCTTATATCTATCTTCGTATTGTTCAGATTTTAATGATTTCTTTACTATATTATAGAGAAAAGTTTGCTATATTACTGATATGAGTGGCAATGTTTTAATGATAATAGTTAATGAACTATGGAAGGTTAAATTTTAGTGGTTTTTAAAATCCGTCAATTTTGAAACCTTTATATCTCCCTTTCTATTGTTCAGATTGCAATGATTTCTTTACTCAATTGTAGAGAAAAGGTATCTCTATAAATGAAATAAGTGACAATGTTTTAATGATAATAGTTTAAATAAAAATTTTCAAAAGAGAGTCAAAACGATGTTTCAGAAGGTGGGCAATTGAGAAGCAAGATGTTAACATTAAAGTAAACAAGTAGCTTGTTGGTTTATATTGCCTTTAATAATTAGCAGTTTTGATTGTTATTCTCTCTGCAAACCATTTTTCAAAGGAGTTCTTCGTTGTTTAGGAGGTGCTTTAGGGAGAACAGAAATCAATTAATCTAGTGGTAGTGATACTGGTTGAATCAGTCTTCAGTCCACAAGTGTTTTACAAGTCTGGACTACCGTAGCCAAAGCGGTGTCCTGGCAGGCTTGCCATTGTTGGCCAGAATGTGGAATAATGTGCGCACAGGTCAGTGGGGCCAACATACCTGTCCCACAGCAGGAGACCTGATATATGTTGGGGTAGCAGGTCATTCTCCCGGGTCCTTCTTGTCTTAATTTCTCCTTTTTCCTTTTTTTTGTTAAGTTTGGAAGCCAACCGCGTCCTTTGAGCCCCGCTTGTCCATTCCCAACGTCGCAACAATCCATCAAAACGACTCTTTTCTTACACTCACACACACCCCCTAACTTCTGCCTGCACTTTCATTCTCCGCCATCAGATAAGTTGTCCAGTATAAGATTTTTGTGGTCAGAGGTATCCCTCTTCCGTATAATTACAGGTTTTCAGATATTTGTTAGAATGGCAGAGGGGGCGGTCGAAAAGTTTACTGTCTGTCAAGTAGTCATTTTCCGGGGGCCTCTTCTAAGAAATTATCTACATAATTTTGCAGCAGCAGCAGTCTACATTGCCGAGTAAATTCGGCTCCATTCTGTTAGACAGGACAATTTTGTGGTTTCCACGATCATGACAACATTTCAGAATATCTTCTCTTTTTTTTTAACTAAATAAATATTTTTCAGTTGCATCGCTGGAAAGTTTGCCAGAGATATGAACTAAGTTAAATCCACTACGATGAGTTTAGCCCACCGCTTAAAGCGAAGTCTCCAACGGAATCCATTTCAAAGTTTCTTTGGCGTACACGACTTATTTCCGGAATTGAGTTTTTGCCGGAAATATCCGGTTTACAGGACCTCAGAGTGAGAAAAAGTAGTTTTTATCAAATTATTAACAAAATACGTATCAGAAAAATGAAAAATCTCGCTGAAACTTTACTCTTTGTGATTGGGTCCCGCTGCAGGAAATGACGACAAATCAATGGATTTTAACCGGATAGTTTTAGCACCTTACTGTGCGATTTTTTTCAATAACGGCTTTTACGATTTCCTTTAAACTTCACACAGTAACACTGCGCTACGTAGATCAATAATTTGTAACCTATTTTTAAGAGAATTCGTTTTAGACAGTTCTGGGCTGGGAATGAGGATAGACTTCTCTCTAATGTGCCATTTTAGTAAGATGTGCGGTTATATAGGGCAATATAAATATGTTTTAACTGAGGAGTTTGAAGGAATTGAGTAAAAGTGGGCGTTTGTGATTGCTTTCAGTAACCATAGCAACTGCTGAGGCTGGAGTGTCCTCTCAGTATGGTAATAGGATGGGATCAGTGGAACAGAAGAACCAGCGGTGTTCTAAATATGAGCTACATCTGGACGCGTTATTGCTGTAATTAACCGATGGGCAACATTGCGCACAACAGTGGGTTAGTGTCTGGCCAAACACAGCCACAAGAGATACGGTGAGCGAACAATTACAGTGTGGCTCTGTGTTAGTGTACATCGCGGCAGATCCTGATGGCCGTTCTGTGTGGTTTAACTAACTAGATAATTGGCATCCTAATAACAATATTTAGAGCGCGCCGTCTTGCCTCACGTTTTTTAAAATGTCTGGCTTCTTTGTTAAAAACACAGTCTTCTAAGCGCCTTAAAAAGTAATCATAAATATTACTTGGACAACAAAGTCATCCACTAAGCACGGACCGGTTTGCAAGCAGCTCAACCACTGCTAGCGCTACAGTTCACTGGCAGCCCTGGACTTATGCACTTCTACAAACAGATATACCTGGTGAGCTGCAGTTTTGGCGAGTTATGTGCTAAAGAAGCAAATTGACGATATTTTGGAATGGGAACAAAAATTGTGTGTATTATGCGATATTCTGTAATGTCTATCATTTTGAATGTTGCAGTAGTGTAACTGCATACACTGATATTGTAGAGTTCTAAGTTAACTAATTGTGTTTACGCACAATATCACAAAGCTCTTAGTATACTGTGGGAGGTCAATAAATATAACAAGTTAAGCTTAGATGATGGTTTTATTACCCTAAAAACAAGGAATAAAATACAAAACTGCTATTTATTCTTTTACCATCTTCACTTAGTTCATATCCTTAAAGAAGAAGAAGAATACCGCGGCAGGAAGCTCTCACGAAGCCCTTATTTCTGTTATTATTCGGTTCAGGAAGCCTAGTCCTGTAGGAGTTCATCTAGTGAAGTAGTTTGGTTAATTCATTGAGGGCAGCAATGGAACGTCTTCCCTCTAACTTCCACCTCCCGCTTTAATCGGGAAACCCATCTGTAACAGCCACCACCAATAAGAGGGTGGAAAAATTTTGAGAGCCTTTTCTTGTGTTCAAATCGTTCGACATTCACTTAGCGCAATTTTTCCGAATTTTGAAACACATAATAAACTTAATTCTTACCTTGGATTGAAGTGAACTTTAAAGTAAGCCTCTCTCTCTCACTGAAATAACCATAAGTGATGCTTTGTTGGAAATGTTTCAAATATAAGTTGTAGATCATCCATGCGTCTTCAAAACATGCAATTCATTTCGTAACCTTCACTAGTGTGGTAAGGTTACAATCGATACTTTCTCAAATTATAAGTAACTACAATTTATGAAGTTTCAATTTCTTTTCTGACACACTTCGTTCTCTCTAGTATAAAGTGTAAGAGAATTTAAAAAAATTCTGGTTTAAGTTAATACACTAGATTTTTTTGGGCTTTGATAAAGGCTAGTTTTTTACGAATCGAGGTTTTGATTAAAACAAAAAATTAAATAAAAAGTTTCGTAGCCAGCCAACTTTGTGAACAACTGGAGGCCGAGGAAATGATTCGAAGTAGTTTAGACCTTGTTTCAAGTTCCATAATACTCCTGTTAATTCATTCCCTTTGAACAGTTTAAAAAGATAAATAAACAAATAATGGTAAATAAAGATGACTCCAGAATGCGCTACTGCTGCGCTAGTTACCACCTGCTGACTCTCCAGCAACTCGTGCATTTGTTTCGAACACAGTATTTAACATTACATAACTTACTCTTAATATTATATGTAGAATGCCAACAGATTTCTTCCGAGTAGTGACTCGGATTTAGTTTATCATTTAACTGCATTTGAACGCTGTTATTTGCATTATTTTATTCTGAAATAGGAACTTTATAATAATAAAAATGGGGGACTTATTACCTGTACGGGAAGTAGTCGTATTAATGTGAACTGTAGAGCTGGCCATGTTGGTACTAACCAAATCTGGGTACATAATGTCCGGCAGTTTATTGCCATACTCACTCCTTCTTGTACCCTAATTAGCCATATACTTCCTTCAATTTTATTACTCCCCCTTATCTGTTAATTTACTTTAAATTAAGTTTTCTTTAAGGCGGAAACTAGTTCTTTTAAAGTTTTAATGTTTCGTATTTGGGAGGAAACGATTCAGACACGAACACTGTCACTGCTTAGTGCCGGGTTCTAACTTAATTTTGTTTAAACTAGAAATATCCAAACTAGATATTTCACTGTTGGTAACATTGCACAGTTGGTAGAACCTTCATTTTGCTCTCTTTATTCGTCTTCAGCACTGCCTTAAGTCGTATTTTTGCCAGGAACATAATGCGAGTAAATGTTCTAGGCCTACGAGCATGCCAATCTTCCATACCAAGTACAATTTTTGAGATAATAAAAATGATGAAATTATTTTAGTTAATTGATACTATCTAAGTATTTATTCAAATTTAAAATTTTTAACGATAAAGTAGTAAGTAAACATTTAACCCTTTCCCTTTCTGTCTTTAAATCCCGTCTATTCAGTTATCTCCTTTCTATCCAGCTTCCTCCGGAATTTTAATTGTTTTAATTTATTCCCTTAATTTCTATTGTTATTTTGATTTTCACTTTTTGTAAATACTTATTTATTTGTTTATTTTCTTTCAATCACAGGCCAAACTATTAAGGCCTCTATTTGTACCTGTGTTTATTCTTAGGGGCCAATTGTCTCAGAATAATAAATTTCTTTTCTATTCTATTCTAAGTAAAGTAATTGCCTATTCTTTCAGACGGGCTTTACATCCAACTACCAATTAGGTGTCGTGGACGGAGGCGACTAGCAAACATACTTTACTGTAAAATTCTTTTTATTAACCATTAAATAAAATTCAAGGCCTAAGACCGGGGAATCGAACCCAGTACCACAATACAAATTAGCTTCGCAGGTCTCGCCTCTAACCGCTCGGCTACGGTGGCGCCTTTTTTAACAATAAATATAACCTCCTAATAGTTTATAAATGTCAAAGTTGTACATACAACAGAAATGGCACGTTAGAGTAAAATCTATCCTGTTCTACCAAGTGTAAAATCCACTTTTGGGGGAGGAGTTTTCCTAAATAAATTTTCACTAATATCAAGTGTATTTGTATTACTAATATCAAGTAATATTTGTAGAAAGATACAAATTAGTGAAACGGCGCAGTTTGTTGACTATTATGGTGAGAATCCCACCTGGAATTACAGATTAATCGGAGTGATTTCAATCGGAAGAGAATGTTTGTTCTTCCACAATTAGATGTGATCATCAATAATAATAATACCGGATTCTTGTAATCGCCTCCTGGGTCCAGATATAAAGAAATGGTTCAATGAAGAGAGGAAGCGATCAAAATAAGTGGCCAAGAAGGCAGTCGTGAGAAATATAATGCTGCTATAAATAGTAATTATTTACCTACTTCTTTTATTTTGTTCATCAATGTGAGATTTCCATAGAAACAGAGGTTTTATATGGTTAATAATCAGTGTTGACCTAAACAATGTTCACACACTCGCAATAAAAAAAAAAAATATCCCTTTAACTGACTAATAACAACTGGCACACTTAGGAATTTCAGTTGGCAATCACTAAGTCGGGTTATAAACAGTTGGATAATGATGATGGAGGTAAAATGTAGGTCTTTAGAGTGGCTAGCCTGTCTATATTTCCTTCAATCGTTTTTTTTTTTTGTAAGCGACACACACACACACACACAAACAATCATGGACAATACTAAATATAAACAAAACAAGAAGAGTATTGAGTCGAACTTTGATGGGAAAGTAGCCTGCAGTTCCCACGGGCGGCCATACGGGGGCTCTAAACCTTCCTGATCAAGCCAGAGAAGACACCCGTCATTTCCTACTACGTGAGCGCCGTGCTACTCTCAAGATCGAAGCCAGGCGCCCCGGACATTACTCTTTAATACGATAATTCTGGGAAAGTTACATGCACCATTCAGACTGTTACCGAGGGACAAGAGGGAAAGTTTAACTGCATAGTTGGTCATACTGTATTTTATTTAATTACGTAAATTGCGGTAAAAATCGTGAGGGGGCCTCAGATTTTGTTTTTTACATTTATTTATGTGGCACAAACTAAATTCGCAAATATTATTCGAGTAGTGTATCATAGAAGTAAATTATTCACTTTAAAAATTCAATTTTGTTTAATAATGTTTCGATTTTACATGCCAATGACAGGTATATTCTGGGGTGGAACAGACTATGGAGAGAGTAAATGAGGGAAGAAAGCGCTTTCAGAGAAGCTATGGTAGTCTGTGGAATGCCTCCGGCTGGAATAACTGATTTCAAGACAGCAGTGAGCGAGGAAATTATTGTTCGAGTCTCCAAATGCAGAAAAAAAATAGAAAAGAAATAACTTTCAGGACATGGAAGCCCAGAACTGATGGAACGTAGTGTTGAGTGTGGCCTTCTTTGAATGTTTAATGGGGTTTATAAAATTAGGTGCAAAATCAAAACAGGTGTTTGGGATGCATGATTGTGGAGAGGGGATTGGGATGAGATGCGGACCAGTCGGGGAGAGCGATCTAGTGGAGGATGGCGGCACACACTCACACCAAAGACAGAGACGGTTAGGCCTATTACATTTTTTTTTGTACCACCGTTGGTCTGAAATAGGGCTCCTGCCTGTAGGTCGGTAGGTGGACTTAAGAGATGTCCTCTTACAGAGAACACCTACATATCCTGTAAAGTGCCTCTCTATTGTTGTCCTGAAGACTATAGGCGAGATGAAAGATGAAATAAAGGCGGATCCGAGGAGACACTGGGTCCATTGTCCTGGTACAACATTAACACCCGGCTTGATGTTTGGGGTTCCACTCCATTGTCATCTGGAGGACCATTTTAATTTCATTTTTCTTCACCCAGGAGGGGAGGGGGTTACGAGTGACAGATTCTTCTACTTAATTTATCATTCGTTGGAGGCCACTTTCTTTCAATCCAGCCACTTGAAAGTCACCCCACCCATAGAGGCGGCAGAACAATAAACAATAACATACTGCAATTCCAAATTATCATCATCCAAACCCTCGGAATCCTTCAAGAAGCTCGACCTAGTAGGAAGAGAAAATCTAAGGTCTATCTGCTGGTTTCGAACCCTCGATTCCCGCTGGGAAGCTAACCATTGATCACATCTATTTTTTTGTTATTGTTACAAGTAAATGAGATATTCCAATTGGAAAGTATTGTTTCCGTTTATTACATTGGTTTGCTACTAGAAACCTTCATTTTCTTTGTTTCAGGTTATGTAAGAATTAAATGTTTTGATTTTTATTCAGACCAACTAGGTAATGTGTTTATCGCTCACCTTCGGCTCGTGTCGCGATATTTCGCCTTCTTGCTGGGCACACCAATAACTATTGTTGATTACTGGTTAAAAGTCATTTTAAAATCTCTGATTCGATCACAATACTATCGCTTACTGGAGTAAGAGAAGGTCAAGAGCTCAAGACAAATGAAAAATTGTAAATTTCCAAATCAGACTGACGATCACGAAATTAAAATTTGTTAATTTGAATTGCATAAATCGAAGAAAATTATGAATAAAGCTGGTCGACATAAATCATAAAATGTTGGCCACACTTTTTCTTTTTTTTGGTTATCTGTTAATTGTGTGAAAGAGGGTGCATTAGGTTGGTAACAGTGATGTATATGGTAGCGGCCGCTCACTGGGACAGTTCTGATGGGGTCCCGCTTGGCGGGAGGTCTCCAAACACAATGACCAGCCTAATTAACTCGCTCGTAAATATCCAAAATGACCACTACGCACCACTAGTGGGTACCATAGCTATGCGCATGCGTGTACCAACAGAGTACCAATACCTGGCACTGTACTTCTCTCTATTTTAAAGCGGTATAACCTATCTATGGGTATATTCAATGGGTATTCGATCAAAGAATTTCTTCTTTACTTTTTTTTTTCTCAATTGGGGCCAACTCATTCCGATTGGCTCCCACCACAGTATCATTCCGATTGGCTCCCACCACAGTATCGTCGCTAAGCTTTGCGCCAAAATCAGCGACTTGACCAAATTTTTGACTTTTTCCTTAGCTCTTGTCCACGGAAGTGTTACAGTGTTTCAGATTGTATCGATTGGGACACATCAATGGTTTCGATTATAACTAAGCGATCAACAATCGATTTGGTAATCTCTCAATCGGAATTTAATATTTAATTGAATGTACTTTTCCATGTTTTCAAAAGTGGCTGCAATGTTTTTACATCAAACACTCGTACAATCCATGTTGATCTAAAAAGTTTATTTGAAATATTCCAGGACAATTCGAACCACTTTGGCTTCCTGTTGGATCAGAAATAAGGAACATCTAAATTGAAATACTTACAAATTACTAAGAAAAATTAAATGTGTTGCTCAAATTTTTGCGCGCGAATCACATTTCTCTACCGGAAGTAGCATTCTAATGAAATTTTTTTAATTTTTTGTGCAACTATTCGAAAATGGCTTCCGTGATTTGCTTTGGGAAAGTTTTGAGGGAATAGAGGAGAAGTAATGGTTGGTAGCATCTTTCTGAAGTGACAATTTAAGAGTGGCTTTAAAAACTACGTAGTGTTAGTAAGCAAAGGACGTGTGAGTAGCTGGGAGTCAAGAGTCGAAACGGTGAGGTTTCGAAACTATTAACGAGGGAAGGAAAGGGGTGCGGGTGGCCAATACAGATGTATCGTATTCAAGTACCCCTTTTCTAGGAAGAATCATAAATCTGTACGATCACGACACTTCTCCCTCATACAAGGGTAAGAGAAGTAGAAAATGCCCATCCCTTGAAACTCCCTGGCAAGTCTGAGGAGGGGAATGATATGCTAATGTTTCCATAAAAATGCTAATTCCGTCTGAGAGTGCTTTTTAAATCATTATATTAATATGGAAGCCGGAGCGATGAAGTAACCCATTGGATGCTGTGATAGTTATGCTATCATTAACATATTGCAAGATGTTTCTCAAAATTAGTTTTTTTGCTTTTTTTTTTTTTTTTGTTGCCAGAAAGTCATATGTTGATAATAAAAGGTCCAGGAATGTCTTTATGGATGCGAGTTACTGTAGAGAAATATGAGAGTTGTTTAGGTAAGTTATTAGGAGGATATGAGTGGAGGTTCTATTGTGGAGTCCTGGAGATAATGACCTTTCCAGAGCCGCTGATGAGCTCCCGCAGAGTTCGGGCTGGCGAAGGCTCCTTCCTCATCCCTACCAATTAGTCAACTCCTTACAGATTCTGAAAAAATTTACATACACATTATTAAAGATTTCAGTCAAGAGTTAGGGAATGTCTAGTTTTGTTATGTTATGCAGTTTGTCTACAAAATGCTATTCCAGACAATTTCTAATTTTGGATATGGGAAGTAGATGGATGGGGGCTTCAAATGAAGGCCGATGTAAGACAAGGAATAATACTTTTGCAGAGAGAAACTCAACTTACAAAATGCAACAAACGAAGATTGCTCAACTAAGTTCAGTTACTGAAAACCAAACGCTACCAAAATATATTTAATAAAATAATTAAATTTGTGGCATCACAATTAGATTAGAATGTAGGTTATTTCGTCTAAACTGGCCAGGTTTCAAATCTAATAAACCGTAAGCATTAGTTTGGAAGTAGGCGCCACGATAGCCGAGCAGTTAAGAGGCGAGACCTGCAAAGCTAATATGTATTGTGGTACTGGATTCGATTCCCGGTTTTAGGCCTTGGATTTTATTTAATGGTTAATAAAAGAAATTTACAGTAAAGTATGTTTGCTAGTCGCCTCCGTCCATGACACCTAATTGGTAGTTGGACGTAAAGCCCCGCCTGAAAAAATAGGCGATTACTTTACTTTACTTTACTTGGAGGTGATTTTACAAATTGGACTTTATATACATGAATAATTTCATATAAAAATCATGTAATGTTTCCATAAAGAAAATAATTGTTAAGAGTTATGTTAAATACATAATATAACATTAATCCAGAAATGGATTTGTACTTGAAGGCTACAATCTACACAAATTGATTTGACAATTATGTACATAACTTTTATATATATATATATATATATATAAATAGCCCTGTGTATGTATAATAATAAATACATAGTAATACAGAGAGAGCTATCATTAATTTTACGTTTCAGAATGTGAAGGTGTTGTAATGACAAAGTTAAGTCTTTAAGTCCCCCTATTCATGCACTATGTGCATGTGTTAGTTGGCCTGCTGCCCCTCTAAGTCCCCCCTCTGACACGCAGCCTCTCCCCTCCTCTTCTGCTCACTATTACAGTGTGCTATAGTAATTTATTATGTAATCTACCAAAACAGGAATGTTTTGTATCGTTAATAAATACGAATGTAAGGAGTTTGGTTATTTTTTTTTTATTATAACTTTTATTTTTTTTTTTTAGTGTTTTATCACTTTCTTATTTTATCTTCTTCCCTGGTTTAATGGAGTCATAAACAAGGTACAATATTTGTAATAAATGAACAGTCCAGTGTGTGATCGTGTGAGTGTGTGTAAGTGAGGGGATGTCGCGCGAAGATTCACGAGGAGGAGAGCCAGTAGAAGGGAATAAGAGTGTCACTGTATCTCTCTCTGTGTGTTGCCTAGCAACCAGAGGACACGCTCTTCTCGTCCTTTCATCTCAGCTTAGATAGAAGTCCTTCATCCCAGGAGATCTATCACTTCAGCTCAAAGCTGTCTTCTAAAAAATAAAGCAAGAGTGGTTTGTTACATGTGTTTATAAAGAAGCTATGTGACATGTACCTAGTCTTTATTTCCTTTATTTATTCATTGTAATTTCTCAGTCTGCGGATGTCCTCTAAAAACACAAAGAAAGAACATGTGAAGAAGGATGTCCAGCTAGCCACAGATCTTCCACTTTGAAAGCAGACTGGGACAAAGAATTCAACATTCATGCTGTCCTGCTCTTTTCAAAGGAACTAACTCAGAAATGATGATAACTCCAAAATATCGCAGGATATTCAAATTTAATATCTCGTTTAGGCGCCAACAGAAGACGCTACAATCAAGGTCTTGATCAACCGGAATTACAACTTCACTGAATCGATAGTTTTTAAAAAATATTTTTCTCGAAAACAGCTCTAACGATTTCCTGTGACCTTGGCGAACTAATTGTGTGCATCTAGATCCTTCTATTTGTAACTTCTTTTTTGTCAGGAAACTTCTGAGGAAGGAGGCGTTTCCGCTTCCATAAAAATGTGATTATTTACTGATACTGCCACAAATATAACTGTATTGAGAATTCAATTTAAGACTCAATTTCAAAATTTGAAGGAATTTGGCTTACAGGAGGGGGCCATTCTAATATCAATCTCAATAGATTTCAAAAGTATTCCGAGCTTCAAGCAAAATTCTACTTTTGTTCGCTTTTAGCTAATTTCCGTGGCAGTTCTTAACCCAATCCGTTTGTTAATCTGGGGTTTTCCATTTGTTCTACTGAACGTAATTTAGAAAGAAAATAGACAAATTTGCCAAGTTAATCATTACCCTTTTTAAAATCGGCGGGAACATTGAAAGAAAAGGAGTAATAAAAGAAATGAAAAAATATTCTACAGAAAAACGATCATTTCCAAAAAGCTGAAAATAATATTTTAATAGAAACAAGCATGTTCTACTTGATGTGGGGGTGTGGCCATTTTGATGTGGGCGTAGCCATTTTGATATGGGCGTGGCCAATCAAAAAGTTGATTGGCCTAACATACCACCTACATTTCATACTTCTTTTCTCCATTGTGGTTGGTCAATTTTTAATTGCCCATTATTTCTAATTAAAATGTATCTTAAATTTTTTTTAACAATTTTTCACCCATAGGTATTTGGTTAACTGTCAGAATATGCAATAAAAACAAATCTCCAAAAATAGACCAAAAATCGAGATTTTACTTACGTAATATTATCAGTTTTAAGTTGCTATTGTGTTGGGAAATGGAAAAGTTTGGAAAATGGTTTATTTTAATGAAGAAATAGATGAAAGAAAATTATGCTCATTGTTCACTTATAAATCCGTTTATGGCCGCAAATTTATGAAGGTAAACTGGTGGTGAAAGACATTTCCGCCCAGTAACCAGTCAGCCGAAAAATGGTAGATGTTGGAGTAGCAACTAGCCGGCGCTCCTTAGTGATAGGCTCGTGGCGATTGTTAGCGACGTACAGAGAACTCCACTAACTTACCAAAGTTAACTTTCTCTCGTAAACAAAACTATTAAAGCCTTATTACCTTCACCAAACGTTATCTGAATTTGACAAAGCACTTTTTTGTTTTATCATTTTTTAAGTATTCTGTTAAGGTGACCAACTAAACCAGACTCACACCAGCAATGCGCTAAAAACAACATTATCGTGTTCTTAGGGCTAGGATATTTCAGGCGAAAGCTCCTATAATGAGATTTATAGACTCAAGTGTATATAAATAGGACAAGAATAGGACGAAACGTGTTTTGCCCAGTAGGCGGGGGTGGATCCGTGCCAGATGATGACTGGGGCAAAGCATTTTCTGATTCAGTTTTGATCTGTCGGCTTGTTACACAACAAAAAAAATATTTGACTTATTGACCCCATTCTGAATCAGGTCCTAAGTGATCACTCTCTGTTATCAGCCTGAATGAAAAATTGAAACACAATGAATAATTGTTTCATAAGATCGTTATCGCTGAACAAAAGCATTTCTAATGGCACTTACTGAGATCACGTTGCTGAAGAGGGTTGATCCAAAGTCTGGGGGTGCTATATGATGATTGGAAACGAAGAACGCAGGTTCCCAGCTAAAGAGCACACTGAGTTAATCACTTTAAGGCCCTTTATTGACTGGAGAACTCCTGCTGTGCCGGCAGATAGGTCTCTCTTTTTTACTTGAATCTCCTGGTCCCTCGAGAGGGCTGCTGAGTCCGCCGCCCCCTGGTTGACATTACCAACATTATGAGTCAAGGGTTTTTATTCAGTTAAATAACCCTAACGAACATTCTGACCATAATACTGGGCCAAGCTGCACACGTCTTCAAGGGACGATGTTCACGAGTTAGGAGTTACTTATCTATCTACCGTACCAATGTGTATAGACAAAGAATAGAAACATGTGTACAATTACAAACAGTGGCAATTGACAAAAAATAACTTTTTCGACTTTTGGGTGTCTTAAAACTGTTATCTGTCTACTATCTTCAAAATTATAGTAACTGAGAAAAATATATATAAACGAATTGCACGATTCTATTCATGAAAGGAGTGAGATAAAGTAATAATATAAGAATTAGCATAAAAGACCTCCAGATATTGACAATAGTGGAGATAATACCTGGTGTGTATGATGTACAAGATTAGAGGCATCTTAGGCACTGTAATTTGGGCAAGATTACAAATTACCCTGGAGCCTGGAGTCTGTGTGCCTTGGTAATTATGTAATTGGCTGGAAGATTTACCATCTGGAACTGTCGGCACTTCTTCAGGCGAACTGCCTCATTTATTTGCAAACCTCATATTAAATACTTTTTCTTTTTTGACGGCTGTAATCCAAAGTAAATATCGATAATCTGGTGTTGGAATCGAATAGTGAGGCTGCCAATTAAACCTATCCCCAAATATAAACTCACATAATATCTGTGATGTCATCGAGTAATTTTGTTTAATTTTCTAACAAATACAGGAGCGCCAAGTATCAAGCTCAAAGCATCTATCTGAAAGAGGCCCGCGAAACAAAATATTTTTGGTAAATTTGAAGTCCAAGTCTATAAATATAAGCAGTTATCCACTTCAGATTGTTCCTTCGAAATCTCAAAACGGAGAATCTGTAAGATACACTGTTGTAAGAGAAACTCCAATAACCGTATTGCCTCAGTCAATAAAGCAGACTGTTGGTTGGCCACCAGAGAGCGATTAGCTCATTTGTTGGTTGGTAGCCCTGGACAGTATACAGTGTTCCACAGCTGAACTGAAATATCCCTGTAGTGGGCAATTGCCCTGGAAAGCCCATAAACAATAATTATCTGCGTTCATAGAGGAGGCTCGTCGCCCTTAGTTAGCAACATGAGCGCGCAATAAGGAGTATAAAAAACTGAACTAATGCTGGCCGCTTGCAGATCCCCATTTTAGAAAGAATTGTGTCAGCAAGCCGGACACATCGTCACAAGACAATAAATAAAGTGGGCCCCCCCTACCCAAAAAAAGAAGTAGAATATATGGTTCGCAACAACAATAAAGTTCACCGCTATAAATGAAATAAAGTGGTAGTTAAAATGATAAAAACGGAAACAGGGCGGAGGAATAGAGGATAATTTATGAGAATCGTGGACAATAAAGTAAGATATACGGTTCTCATTAGCATGCGACCTCCTAAATTGTTACGTGGTAATTAACTACCGGCGCCCATATTTTTTTTTTTAGCAACCAGGTAACCACTCAAGATTTCATGATCACGAAGCTCAGCATCCAACTGGGATACTGGAGACTTCCAAGTATACTCTGCTTAGGTCACAGTAAAGATTAAAAATTCTTGGTATTTGATTACAATTATTATCTTTTACGTTGAGGTAGCCGCAAAATATGAAAATGTAGCTTTTACAATTTGGTCTGTTAGTCGGTCTATGGAACCAAGCTCACAAGTGGGAAATCGCGTTGTCCAAATTTGATTGATGGTCTGTGACTCACTCCGAGACCTGACATGGGGCGAAATTTGGTCTCTATCTAGTGCATGTGAACTATTTACTTCTACAACTGAAAATCACAAATATTTGGACTGGATCTCGAACCAATTCCGTCTTCCAGAAGTTCGTCTTTACCGAAATATGATTAGCTTTTGTTGTCATGTCTTCTACATCCGCACTGTACGTACACTAAACATGCGCAGAACTATAACTTTTACCGTAATCATATTTGTGGTGGGCGGTTCTGATGAGGAGGAGGATAGACTTCCTCTAAAGGATACGGCTTTACAAAACTTGTGTTAAATAAAAATTAAAATTCGGTTTTATAAATAGGGAAGTGAAAAAAATGTTAAGATTTTTCGTTTTGCTTTCTTTGAGGATTGGATTTAACGTCTCAAAATAGTTTCTTATTTTCTTCAGAGCAGGTAAGGTTTCCTGGAGATTTGCAGTGGAAGAGCAAGACGTGTGGGTGTTTAACACTAGGATTTCCTGTGAATAGGCCAAGTGTTTATGAATGAATGAGTGGTTATCCGCTGTTTGTGTCTTACAAAGTGAGGAGAGAATGTGTAGATAAGTTCGAGCCCGGCATAGCAGGGTGACATTCTGTCTGAATTATCTTCAAATCCACATGAATAATTGATAAAGTTCTTTCAGTTTTTTTGTTGATTGTGTTCTCTCTTCTGAAGGTAGGTGCGGGGAAATATATAATAGGATTGGAGTGTGTCCACACTGCGAGTAATGTATTCGCGTTATATTCTATCTTCTCAGATGTTTATCCTTTAAGGCTAATTGTGTGTAATTATTGGAAGAGTTTGAGGTGCAACTTGCAGAGAGAGAGAGCGAGAGAGAGAACGTTTGAAGGTGTATCATTAAAATCGAATCAGAGAGAAATACCCGGGGAGGTGTAGGAGGACACCGTTTGAATACGAAATCCTGGCCGGCCGACGGAGAGTGTCTAGGGTAGAGAGTGGGCGTCAAAGAAAAGGCATCGCCCACGCAATCTGCTGGCACGGTCCACCACGCAGAAGGTCAAGCCCATGAAAGGTCAGTCATCAACATTATGAATGCATGCGAGCTAGCTCGAGAACACATTCAATATTATCTATGTACGTATTTAGAGTTGGTCTGTGCGGTGCGCACAGAGTGGGCTGCAACCAAACAACTGGGACAGGAAATACACTGCACAGTGCACAAGTTCTCTTAAAAACCTTGAAATTTTTACCACAAGTTGGTTGCTTTCACCCTACTCCTACCTCCCTTGACAGGAAATCCTGCAATTCCTCCATTTTCAAGAGAATCAAGCGAGCAATACTCATTTTTGAATCCTGCAAAACCAAAACAAACTAAATTATTTAGTTTTTGAACTGTGGTTTGTAAGGTCTTGAAAACTCTAAATGCCCAACTTTTTGTGAAAGATGTGAACCCTCATCAGTGGCTGTTACGATACAGAGATGCACCCTCTGATGGAACTCACTTCTTCGGCCAAGGCCATCGAATACACTTACGAAGAATTTTCATCAGTTTTTTAAACACATCTAACATTCACCTGTACTGACACCTATTGGTGTGCTGCTGTCCTGATATTCTTGATTGATCAGTAGACTCCAGTGAGTAAATCTGCCTTCAAATCGACGTGCCGAACCTCCTCTACCTACAGACTTGTTTTAACTTTGGTTCATTTAACAAGATTTTAGATTTTGCTCTAGGTAGATCCTGGCCCTGGATACTTTGTATCGATATCTATACCAATAAAAAGTTTTGTCTCAGGGGCTTTATGAGCAGAGTCATGGAAGATAGTAATTTGGCTAGATGCAGCAAGTCAATGCGCTGGTTTGACTTGGCGCCTGAACTGCAGGTCAATGCCCCATAAAGTCTTCTATTCAATGTCCATAAAAGTGTAAAACTTGTTCCTTTTATTAGAAGTAAATGATCGCCACAATGTTTATTTACATGTTAGATGATCGTGAGGACGCTGGGCTCGTATGTAAATAGTAAGTACATGTACAACAATGTAAGTTTTTTTAATATAGAATCTAATAATAGAGGAAAACCACAAGTGATCAAGAAGGCTCTGGTAAGATCTAAACAGGACTGAACATTAGAAGACATATATCTCTTACTTTGATGGGCTTTTTAGTCTGTAATGTGGTGTGTAATTCATTATTATAAATAATAGAGTGCGCGTGCGCCGACATGTCTTTGTATTGTGGTGGCAATGGCTGGTCGTCACAGGAAGGAGACGGTCTCCTCTGCAGATCCTGTAGATCCTTACCACCGCACCTCTCTGGGATCTGAAGACTCCAGTTTGCGGCCAGCGACACCTTCCCTACTTAACCATCATCTAGCTTATCACATTTTTTTTTAGGACCCCCCCCCAGTTCAATTTTACTTTCCTCTTTACTGGTGTGATAAATTTAGAGGCACCCCACATTGCTGGTGTCCTAAAATCGCATAAACTTCTTTTACCGTAACTCTGTAACATTCTATAAAGATTACGGAAATGCAAACACAATTTTACTTGCTGAAAATAAAGATATTCAATCAGGAATATTAAACAGAATGGATATCAATGATGAAGAATGTAGCCACGTTCCAAAATCAGTCATCATGCACTGATGACTATCTTGTTATATTGTCAGTCTAGAGAGGTTAAATGGATTATTTTTTTGTTAATATTTTTTTAACGACTTTATTATATGCAAACGATTCGTGATATATATTTTCTGTATTAAATATTTAATTATATATTATCATAAAATGTACATAAACAAAAAAAAATAGATACAAATGTTCCTATTGAACTTTTGGCATTCAACATCCACATGAATTCACAGTGAAAAATGTCACGTAACTGTTATTTAAAAATGTATTCATGTAAAAAAAAAAATCGATGGGTTTAATAATAATTCATTTCAATTATGCAAATAATCGATGTTCCTGACGTAATTTGTTCAAAAAATTTTTAAGTATAACCTAAAAAATCTATCAAGAGCACAGTAACATAACCTTCTCTTACTGCCATTTTTGTGGTTCGAACTTTATTTATTGATTTTTTAATTCTTAATTTTAAAAGATTAATAATTTCTAACACACTATCCATAACATTTTAGAAACAACTTAGTCCTCAGAGAGCGCGAACAAGAATTCGTTCAGAATAATTTTGCAGATGAAGGTAGATTCGTCTACGAGTGTATAATGTGTGTAGAGTAAGATGAAAAGAGGCACTCGTAGCGGGCATTTTTGGAACAATTCCGGAAAAGAGGAAAATCTATTCAATGAATTAACACTTCCGGAATATTCTTCGAACTTGCAATTATAGTGGCACATTTAATCCCTTTTATATTTTATTATTTTTTAGATGAGGACCGTACATTACACTGTAGAGGGAAGCCTACATCCCTCTTCTCCAAGAACTGCTCCTGATAGTCCTAGAATGTCATTTGTGGATGCGCTTGAGGCCAATAAAGGCCCAAATTTTAAAGGAAAACCGTTGGGGGCCCATATTCTACAAAAAGGGTACATCCGGCCAATGAATTTGGATCGCTAAGTTACAGTCAGGGCCTTCTTCTAAGAATTAAGTGATATCTACCACTTTTTTTTGACTCCGAACAGATATTTCCGGGAGGACACTCTTTTTCAAGATCTGATGCAACTCTCTGGTACCATAGTTTGTGCCAAAAATGTTTCTTAAACTTGACGAAGATGCATTAGAAAAGACGGCCAGCTTCAATACTTTGCAAGTTTTATTTAATAAAATTATTCTGTTGATGGAAAAAGTCATTTATAATAAAATGAGTTCAGGGTCACAGGTGGGGCCGAAATAGCCGGGAGGGGTTCCAGACTGGGATGCAGCTTCCTAAATTTGGGTGGGTGACGATTACACAATCCCACGGTCCTTAAAGTGCAAAAAGAACTTGGTTTCAATCCCCAAAGAATCCTACGGCCTGTGATCCTCTTCTTTCGTCCCTTTACAGCGTTCAGCCTGTAGAAGGAGTTACTTATGGCCAAGGTGGTACTATAAGACAGAGAGATACAGAGAGAGGATATTTTGCTTCTGCGCGAACGTAAATTCATTTTCTTCCTTTTTTACCATTCCGAATTAGATCCAGGTTTGGAGAAGTGCGATAGAACTTACTAGAAATGGCGCTTTATAATAATCGCTTGTAGAGCCTAATTGTAATTTAATGTATCGCTTCTGTATCTATATATACATATATATTGTATATAGGTACATATAAATTAAAAATTTTCTTGCGAGAAGTTAGGCAGCCATATCTGTGCTCTGTTAATAATATTATTGTAATTTACGAGCTGTACTACTCTCAGATGAGGCGTTGGCTTTTATTTTTAAAGTGAGATAGAGAAGGCAGTGGTGTGATATGATATAGGTAAATGCAGCCTCCATTTCTCAGGAGCGCTACTTCTCATCCGCTTGATATAAATCTAGATCCCTTTAATAATAACCACAATGTAACTACCCATTATTCCAATCATGATCAGCAGACGTTACAATTACGTACAATAAGGAAACTGTATTCCAAATACGATAAACATATAAATATACAAGTTTTTATTAAATACATATTTATATAATATAAACCGAACACAGGATTAATAAAATAACATACGGTCAGAGGGCACTTAAGCATCGTAAATTTAAATTCAATAAATTCAACTCACCTTATTTTCTTTTAATATTTTTGAAATGCTGGCAAATATTAAGAATAATAATGGAAGCAAATCTATGAGAAATAAGATTAAAGTGTCTTTGGAGTAAAGAATTTATTGTAGCAGCCACAATAATACAGCTGAGAATCACGCTCTGTGATCAGATATATCATATATTTATAAGCTGTTATTCTCAATTTATCCACATATAAACATGTAAAAAAAAGGGAAATTTTATTATTTATGTTGGCAACATCAACATTTCAGATGTTTCCAGGTTAAAAGGCTATTAACAGATGGTGCACATCGCCCATGGCAGTAAAAATCCTGCAATTAAAAATTTCACTTCTGTAACTAGGAATGTTTACTAAAAAAGTTTTGTTTTAACAGCACAGTTTACTCATAAAGTCAATCCGAACGACCGAATAATAATGAATATCAGTCTGGGATTGGCCGCGTAATCTTCTATCTAGACAGATGAATGATGCGAATGAGATAAACGGATTATTAGATATTTTTGGAAAGCCGAGCGTCAATCAGTCAATCAGCCAATTGGAGAAGAGATTGTCAGTCATAACGATCGCCAGTGCAGTTGTGTGGCTATGAGACGGTAACAACCCCAATTTATGATTTATGATGAGCCCAACGGGGTCAGTTAGCGCCTCCTTCCTCCATTTAAATTGGAAAAATCGAACTCAAAATTTAAAGATAATTGATTGGAAAATCAGTCTACCTGGAAATGATTGTAGAAAGTTCTTTTAATTTTTTTTTTTAAGAAAAATGAAAATAAGGACACGTTTGAGGAAAGAATGGGGCCTGGCTTTTCTCCAACAACCCATTTCAGTGAAATATATGTTCTCATCACCTGTGATCTGGGAATTAAATTTGTTAGTAAAATTCCGAATCCGAAGCAAATCGGATGAGAGGAAATGCCACTTTTCCGAACAGATTTTTGGGTTTCTAGCGATTTCCCTTCTTTTTTTCTCCAATTTAAAGTTTCAAGAAAATTGTCGTGACTCTTGTGGTTCAAGTTTTAGAGGTATGATGTTAGAGAGAGCAGCAGATTTTAAAATTTATGGAGTCCTTTGAGGAATATTGATGAAGGAGAAAAGTTGGTGTTCACTTTTATTGTGAGTACCTGAGGAGGAGGAATTCAGAATGAGGAGGAGTAGTCTTGTTTTGGGACAAAACCGCGCCGTGTCTGTAATAAAAACTGTCGGTGAGGACCTTGCGGGTCGTTCCCTTCCAAAGAGGATGTAGAGTGTCGCACACGGCAGTCTGAATGACGAATGGGCATCATAACCGAGTGGACACAATCTCGCTGCCTACTGGGCTCCTGTTAGAGATCTTATCTACAGATATAAATCGAGGCCCCCAGAGGCTTGCAGCGACTGGTCCATGTCAGAGGGGGGTTTCTTGATTCTTTTTAAATAACACATCAATCGTCTTGTAAGGCCTCCGTCTTGAGAGGGCATCTTACACGGGGCGAGGAGGTCCCACCTGTGTTTACTAGAAGAGCAGCCAGCCGAAGGCAGAGCGCCACAATCCTGACGGGGGCACTCTGGTAGTCGTGCGTTATGGTAATGGGGTCGCTTGTGCTCGGCTTCGCGACGGGGCGTCCAACTGCTTCCAGACTTGTAGATCCTATCCTCGCGCCCATATTTACTGGCTCAGAAAAGGACAAAACTACTACTACAAGCACACTCACATCGCACTCGAACATAACACAGTTCCCTGGGGTTGTGTCTTCCTGACTTCCATTGTCTACTGGTGCACACTCGTAACTTCCAACCATAGGCAATATGTCAACGAGCTCTTTGCCTAGACACTGGGGCCGGTTCATACCATGAGGTGAGGTCGTACCGCTAAGCCTTCCTTCATGTCACCAATATTTCATATCTATTTATCGGCGGATTATTCATAGTTGGAGACAAAAAAAAAAAGAAAAAGGAGATATTGTCTCCATACTGGAGGACAGTCTCCCGGCAAGAGAGAGATGGTGCCTGTCTAAGAGAAGCTACAAGCTTTACGATCCTCAACAATTCCTCTACAAGCATCCAGCGGGCCATCCCGTTCGACCTAATCATACTTGAACTATGTTCCTCACAATTTATTTCCAACTCCTTTGTATTTCCAACTTCTATACAGACACACAGAGCAGCCAGATACCATAAATTAATGTGCACGGCTTGGCCCGTGTAGCATTGTCCGCCTTTAATATTATCGATGGTTCTATCGATTTAAAGTACGGTAGCATTATAAATATCAAGTGGCCAGATGTTTGCCTTTATTGTATTATACGAGTTTTTATAGATGCCGACGATATGCGATGATAATATTCCTAACATGGTCGACTGGCAAGTTCACCGCAGATGGTCTCGTCTTCCTGTATGATCTTGCAAATTTTAAAAATCCAGTGAAACACTGACATGACTCTTGAAAGACTCAGTTTTCGGCCATTGAGGACTCAAATTGGCAATGAATCTTTATATACGTCGTATATTTCCGGTGACTCAAAATAAATTAAAAATCTGTACGATCTTACAAACGGTAAGTTCCACTTCCGCTTTTCGGATCCTTCATTTTTTACTTACCATTCAGAAAGGTCTGATATTTCAATTGTTATATAATTATCTAAACGTTAAACATCGTTTGGTTAGGTGATCTCTTGATCAAGTATACACAGACTGACAATTAAACCTTAGTTACAGCATTAACAAGTAATAAAATAACTTCTCAGGAAGGAAGTGGTGGAGTTTAAGCACAGTTTTAGAAGGCAAGAGAAGGAGGTCTGAAATAAGTAGTTCGGTCTGGCAGAATGTTGCTAAATTACATGTTAGGAGGGTGGAAGAGCTCCCAGTAATTGTGCAGTTGTCTAAATGGGTTTGGAGCGGCTGACAGGGAATGCAAGGTCCTGTAAAACAGGTAATTATTGTAAATAAAGTGCATTTCTTTTTTAGTACCTTCAAATTTTGTTTGCTTGGTATACTGTAGTTGAGAAGTCAGCCACGAAATATGCAGTTCCAAGCAATGACAGTTCCTAAAAATAGTTTTTGAAATTAAAAAAACAAAAAACGTTGCTTCGAACTATTTCTAAGCACGCAGACGAAAGTGCATTATTTCAAATTACGCGCTCCACGAAATCCTAATGTTCACGAATTAAATCAAAGACTACGTCTCATTTCTCAGACACCTGCACATGCGTAGTTCTCCACTCTTGAGATAGAACTGCTCAAAGGGATGCGATCATACCAGGACTAGCCCACTTCCTTTCATTCTATTTTAATGTGTCTGCATGTGATGATTCAGAATAAAGGGCAAAATAAAGATAAATCAGAAGAATAATCTAGGCAGATTTAAAATATATCGCTATTTATTACTATTTATGAAGATATAATATACATTTTATCACTATTTTAACAAAGAAATTTTATTTAGGTTATGGCATGATCAGGGTCTGTGAAATACTAAACAATATTAATGAAAACTTAATGCAGTAAAATTAACTTGAGTAAGTGGTATTAAATTTCCTCAATGAAAATCTTAATACAAAATGTCTCTTAGAAGTGGATTACGAACGGGAAGTCACCAAGGCTTTAGCCTACTCAGATGAAAGAAGCACGCTACGCAAGCCACGAGTGTGGAATAGATGTAGTCGATTTATTGATGATAACTCAGGATATAAATTATACAGTCATACAGGTAATGAAATGATACGATTACATAGGATGCAGTGGGCATGTGATTAATAACGATGCAGAGAGAAAGATGAATGAGTTGCATTAATTGTTGGAGATTATTAGAGTAATGGTGCATCAGATCCTAATATATAAATACCCACATACTGCGTGTCTACACAAGAGATAATGATTGTGGAGCAAACACCCCACTGTGAGCACATCTTGTAGTCCATCCATCAGGTTAGCACCGGGGTCTTCAGCGCCCAGGTTGGCCACAACACTCTCCTATCTCAGCACGCTGCTCTCCTTACATGTTCCGGCCTGCCCTGGCGCTGCTGGTATGCCACTAAATCGGCAGCCATGTTTGATATGATATATTAATTAGACTTACATGGAGTAAGTCAGTTTGGAGCAGCACGTGGTCTACTTACCACGGACCTCCTGTTGTAATCCTTAATCTGTCAAAACACGTGTAATTTCAGTCCACTCTTTTATTCATTATTTCAATCAGTAATGTGTTTTATTCGGCTCTGAGGAAGTCCTACGTTCCATAAAGTCTCTCTTGGCGTTTATCCCCTTAAGAAAAACAAGACACAAGCAGCGTCTAGAAGAATGATGCTTCCACTTGACTTGAGCCTCAAAAAATTTGATTAGACTTCGTTTATGGGTATCCCCAGGCGCACCGTAGTTAAAAAAAGGCTTTAGTGGCTTAGTTAGCAGTAAATTCCCCTGAATAGACGTCAGGGTTAGCTTTTCGGTCAGCCAGATATCATCTACTACCTAGAGAGGGATGTCCAAAGACTGTCAAGAAATTTTTCCCTACTTGGTAAGCAAAATAAGGTAAACTCAGATTTTAATGGCCACCTGGTTGTCGGATCAGATAGGAATCTCCAAATTTTGAATTCCTTGTCAAGCTTAAATCCTCATCAATTTTTTAAAAACCACTTTTTCGTTTTCAGAGGGCCCAAAATATTGGGTATTCCCTGTATCGCACTGAATTTAGAAAAGAATTTCTCTTAAGAGAAAGTTGAAACTCGGCGGCTGAGAAATAGTTCATTGAAGAGAAAGGTTGACGCAAAGAACTAACTAGTGCTCCAATACAAACAATCTAAAGAAGATAAGGTTGTACAAGAGGGGCTGGAGTAGAGGGAGGAACATCAACACTGCAAGCCAAACAGTTCACAAAAAGAGACCGACTGTGCAGTCACAGCATCCCGGTCTACAGTAAACATCTTGGCTCTCGGCTATTGTTTGAATAAATATTTTCTAATATCTATCGCAAAAACTTGGTGGTTCAAAGGCGCTGCCTCCAGATGGGCTATACGGAGGAGAGCACGAGCCTTTTGAATTTCTGTTTGTCTATTTGTTTACATACTCAGAGGGTGTACCTGCGTGAGGGCAATACCTAGCGGCGTGCCTCTTGTATCAGGCAGGCTGTATCTCTCTCCTGACCTGCTTACCGTCAAGTTAGTCTTAGAACCTTATCTTGTGTAAACACAGTAAAGTGCCCAATAGGAGTTTTATGGCCGTGTCGACTTTACAGCGCAGTAGTCCATCTTGCAGAGTTTCTAGCTTCAGCCAGATAGCCACGTACATTGACAATCGATGAACTGTTGAAGGGGTAACAGTCGCAAAGCTATAAGTTTTTAACCGTCTTCTAGCCTAGTTCTTCTAGCATAGTTCTTCTAGTCTTGTTCTTCTAGCTTAGTAAGCCACGTTTCTTTTCTCCTCTATTTTTTAGAAAATGTCTTCAACGACTTTTCTTAGGAGAGGGGCCTCTATATCCCTACAATCAAAGGGCGGTTGGTCGAGACACTAGGTGGGTTCCCCTCTTTTTGCAAGATTTAGGATTCTTCCACGCCAAATCTTTGCTCTCTTCCGGTCTCAAAGCGCCTCAAAGATCTTCAAGTGTTGAAAGGGCTTGGTCGACAAGAGGATGGTTTGTTTGGATCGTTTAAAACAATCAGTTATAAGACAATACCACTAGGAGGGTAATATAGATCCACTCTCAGAAGCAAATCTTCTTTTTGCTTGTCCACTTCATGTAAACGATCCTCAAGTTATCTTCTTGGTAACTGCCGATGGGGGCCACTTCTTCAATTTTCGTAGTGACGTCAAGTAGTACTTTACTCTGTGTCACAATTTGTCCCAAATTAGGAAAACTTCTACCAAGTTCAATAAAGTAGTTGAGTACAAGCAGGTGTGACCATAACAAAATAGAATAGCCAACGGTTCCGGAGATTAGGGACAGAAGACGCTGAAGAGTGGAGATGGAGAATGCAGGGCACAGACTGACGGAAACAGTAGCACCAGATTTACGTGTCAGTTTTGTTGGAGCGAACTAGGAAACTGGTGCCTTCCTGGTCAAACTTTCAAATCAATCATCGATTTCATTTTGTTTCGATAAGACGTATGTTAACGCTGTTCAACGTTCAACAGTTTGATAAGATTCGTCATATAGGACCCTTAAAGACAACAGTCCAGCCTTTAACCAGCTCAAACAGGAAGTTAAATAGTAAAGGAAGGGAGAGTTCACAAAGTCTCCAGGAAGTTAGTTTAATTCAGTTTTAAGACTACGTCTGGTCATTTCGTATTTCTCAATGTATAAAATTACATTACCATACCGGATAAGCCGCTTTTCGGAGATGCGCTACGATAATTAAATATGTATAGCTTTTTCCCTTCTCGTTCTGCAATAAATTAGATTTATATTAAGGCGGCAGAGAGTGTGCGTGGTGTACCGGAAAATGATTAGATAGATGATTGAGTTAATGTCCGCTCACTGGATAACTAGTCGGGTTACACACAGATCCAGCGTAACAGGATGAGCGCAGCTAGCCACTAAATTGATGCCCGATATCCCGCAGCTCTGCAAAGCAACCGTGCGGTAGATCTCTATCGCACACAGACACAGCATCCCGCTGTATCTAACCTACAGTTTCTAATATACATAAATTAGAAGAAATCGCTATATAACACTTCCATGAGAGGATTTTAAGGAAGCCAAAAGATTTGGTTTGTGAATTATTCAGAAGATGCGAGAGAATAGGAAGCTGGCGGATGGGCGGTGTTCTTGGTGGAAGACTCACCTCAACACGTATCTTACTGCTAAGACGGAATTTAACAATTACACCGCGAGCTGGCGCTACAGGAGGTCTCTGCATTCAGATGTATGTTATTCAGGTGTTGCACACCTTAATTAGATGAAATTATAAATCTAATCCTTGGAAGAAGATGTCCATGAAAGCCGAACTAAAATCATCATCATCTGTAAAGGCTTCTTTTTTACGTAAATAAACTTGATGCGTTTAAGTCTTTTCTATCTTCTGAAATTATTTCAAATGTAATTTTGGAAAATTAGAAATATTTTAATGTTTACTAAACGTTCCATTGCATCTTATGTGCTCATTGTATTACACAGTTTTGTTTGTATTTTTTTTAAGACTACTTTCACCCTTAACTTTAAAGGTGACCTCCATCTTCGTCTCTGACGAGAGAAACCTGCAGGAAATAGACTGGATCTTGGTAAGCTAACTATCCCCTTGGATCTTGGTAGGAGGAGATTCTTCTATTAGAGCTACAATCTCCGCACTATATCTTCCCATCGCTATCTATTGATAGAAGCTTTAAGTGTGGGTTGCTTTTTTCCCAGCAGAAGAATGGCGATAGTTAGCTTATAGTCTGTTCCCTACCAGAACAAGGGATGAAGTTACAAGTTCCTGGCTAATATTTATGACTAGTTTCTACATTGTCACGTGACGAGTGCGCTCTGTTTTATGCCCAACCTAATCAGACTAAACCAAACTAGAGAAATCTTCAAAATAACAGGGAAATGTATAAAAAATAAAAATGACCTCTTTGTAATGAAGTAGGTATTAGGTTAAGTTTAGACAAAAGGGATATGAACTCGTTTACCAGGAAATACCAAAATAACCTGGAAATCTTTTCTTTTATTTTTTATAAACATGTACTTCCGGGTTTACGCACACGTGCGTGGGCATAATTAAATCTAGATCCTGGTTCTCACGAGATACCCGGAAAGACGCCCATATTCGTGGTAAGTGTGTGCCACGGCCGTTATGATTAAAATTATAGAAAAATGATTCACCTGAACTCTCCACCATATTACGGTTTACACCTGTGTAGTTGTGCAGACCGGCGATGTAGCTTAGCCCCCGAGGTGGTCTTAAAACTGATCTTTCTAACAACTCTGTTCCTTGGCTCGTTCCAACAACATTAGTTGATGCAGTCATCTGCGGGTTCTATTTTTAACTTTAATTTGTTATCTTGTTTATTGCTATCTAAAGATCCTGGACGAAATTGGCGCCTCCTTTACTTTGTCGCGATAAAATTGGCCATCTGGTATTTTTAGCCGCTGCCTACGCGATCAACCTTTTAACCGAACTAACCTTTCGCTTCATTACCTCGTTCTGCAAGGTGTTGATCGTGACGTTACACATTAGATTTAGCAGACGGGAACATGAACTTGGCCGTGGTCACACTGAGATCGGCGATATTTCTCGGATTTGTTGAGAGAGGTCGCATTGAACTAGCTCAGTATTTGTAAGCGATTTTGCGAAAAACGTTTACTCCAAACACATTAATTTATTAATAATTATTTAAATTAATCATGTGATACTTACAGAGTGTGTTTTTAGTTAATATTTTCTTATTTATAGTTAATTATGTTTCCTAATGTAATCGCTTCACATAATTTAGTATGCATAGCGGTATTATGTTTGTATACTACGATGGGTAAGTGATCAGTGAATGGTATTAGCAGCAACATCTCTCTAGATAACTAACTCCGACTGTTTGTCTACCCTACAGTGTGGTTCCGGCTGATCTCCATCCCAGACATCTCCTATCTTTGGCTCTCAAAAGAAGTGAACGTCAGCAGCCGACAAGCAGAGATGACTACCTGGCCGGCTTTGACCTTCCAAGGTGAACAAGATGACGAGGATGACCGTTTACTGGGCGAGATGTTGAAGGTGGCCGGAGTGCCGTTTATCGGCTCTAACCAGTTGTCCTGGTTCTTGGCCGACCACCAGCCCATCTCCTACGGCTCAAATATGACCTACCTCCTGCTGAACAAGACTACCAATACCTTTGAGCAGGTCAATTTCCTTTAGTTTACCCTTTTCTCCATATATATATTAAAATATTATTTTGTCGAATGAGCGTTTTGTTTTTTGTACAATTTTCTGTTTTTGTAACCAAACTTAGTGACACGCTCACTATATTGGGTAACTGTTTACCAAGCAAGCTTCATCCTGCAAATAAATACACTAAGCATGGTTTTATTTATGGAAGAAATTGTCAGCATGCACTTCTCCACTTTTCCTTATGTGCTTACTTATTTAACACAACATTGGCAATGATTTCCTAACTTCCAACCAAGCTATAGGTACATTGTTCCTTCCTGCAGCCCCCCGCAGTTCCCAGCGACCTAACTACCTATCACATTCGTTTTTCTAACTCGTCGATTCCAAACGCAGATCCGAATTTCTTTTGCACCCGTTTTTGTAATTGCAATGATTAGCAAATAAAGAATCTAGGCGTCATGCCACATTTTAGGTTTCTATAACCTAACCCTATTGGGAAGGCTGGTGAATTTGTTCGGACAGATTTTCAAAGTCACATGTACCCAATTGTTGCCAAATATTTGTGTTGCGATTTGTATCATTGTAGAGATAGTACCTGTTAGTTCTGTAGAAATTTGTATACAGAGCAACGCAACTTGTCTAATCGGCTATTGTGCAGTTCCTTCCTTCTCCCGAAGATTTGAACAAAACACCTCATTTGAGGTGAGAACAGCATTTGTGAGAATTTTCCTAAGAGGTTCTGTTTAAGCATTTCCTACTCCTTTATTTCCAACCTTTATGGTTGCAGCAGCACCAGTTCATCTGCAGAACTGGGCAACTTCTTCTTTTTACCTTCTAACCTAACTTAATATTCTAAAATTACTGCACGACATGACTCCGGTTAATGGTTATTGCAAGACAGCCATATTGGGAAGTAAAGAATAATAACCACATGACCGACAGAGGAAGTAAAAATATGGTTGGCTATTGTTTATATGGACTATTGGTAGGTAGTACTGCGAGCAGTTGGCCACTCTGTGCGTATGCCGCGCTCAGACTGGATATTTAGAAGGCACTGTCTCCTCTCGCAACATCACCATAAACTTAAACAATCGTCCTTCATCGCGTCGGAACTTTACTCTCACTTGATACTACTACACAATCCACACTATCTAATAAAAATTTATTAGTATGTATGACCCTCAAAACGAACAGATGCTCAAACATAATCATAATCTCATACCAGCGCATCGCCCGGTTTCCATTGAACTTAGCTCCAACGAACTTGGTAGGATTTTCCAATTTCCCTTCTTCGAAGACTATTCTTCCTGATGGATTCGCATTCACCAGTTGCTAGCTCACTGATACCTCTCACCTGCAGAATAGTCTGGTGATTGAACTGTTTTAGGCCCTATGGCAGGGATGGCGAACCTTTTTGAGACGTGGGTCAAATTTTGTTCATTTTTTTTTTTTTTTTAGTACTAGCTCTTGGGTCACTAATGCCCCCATTTGCACAAGAGTTAAGTTTAAAAATTTTAAACTGAATATTTTCAAAACTAAACATCTTTAAAATTCAGTTGGTTTAACGGGGTAAAACGGGATGAAACAAGTGCTATGGAAGTCTCTTTTTACTAACATAACTGAACAAAACCTGAACAAAAGTGTGTTTTATCTGAAGAAAAATCTAAATATGGTTATTTGCTTTGGGTTGTCGATTTTTTTGTAACAAACAAAATATGAGTAAAATTTTACATTTTATTTTATATTTTGTAAACACTTTTGCTTTAATTCAAATACTACAAAAGCATTTGTCGTCATTTGCGTTTTAGAACTGTAATGATCCAAACTAAAGGTTATAGGTAGCATTTAAATTGCTTTTGTGTCAATGCGTGTTTTGAAAAAAAATACAGATAGAATATAAATTATCCACACAATTAGAAAATCTAAATCAACCCGCGTAAACAAACAAATGGTTGCTTAGCCATGTGGGTCCCAATACTAACCCAATTGTCGGTCAGTGAAAAAGCTTGCGTGGGTCAGTGTCTGACCCGCGGATCATAGGTTTGCCATCACTGCCCTATGGCATTGCAGCATTTAATTAATAAATAAATTATGCCCCCCAAATTGTGGGGTTAGAACATTAATAATACTGTAAGAAGAGAAACATATACATCAGAACAGTGAGCTGACCAGACTGGCTGACTGCGGATAATGGACGCTGGGCTCCAGCTGTATCAAGATTGTGCGCCAGCCAGCAAACAGCCCGCTGAATATCACAAATATCTAATCGTGCTGCACTTCTCTACTTAGCCGCTGGACCACTACGTCATCCGCCACCTCACTCTGCATGTTTCGTGTCCATGATATCCAGACTCTCTCTTCGTGACTCTGCAGCCATCTTCTTCTGTCTTCTTAATAAATGCAAAAAAAAAAAAAAAACTCCGATGAGAAAAACTTGTCCAACTTCCTTTTACAACGGAATGATCATTTTCTTTAAGTTACAGATCACTCGACACAATTAGCATTCATGTTTACAGGAAATGGAGGCGTTCTTTTTAGGAAATCCTAAAAAATTGAAACACGTTTCAGTGAATTGGTTCTTCCGGATGACGAATTTTGACAAATCATGACATCCTCTGACGTCACCTTAGCAGAATATCAATTACAAACTATCTGCAAGTCACGGTGGTAGTGCACACACCCAGACCAAATAGTAGAAACCACTTTTTCATCCAAAGTAGTGTTCCCCTGTAAATAGTTCTTGTACAAGGTTGCGTGATAATTTACAAATAGGGCTGCCCCTCTGACTGGAGCCACCACCAGCTTTTACTAAAGAAGAAGAAGTAGAGGATGCCGACGCACTCAGTAACTCAGGTAGTATCCGACAATTTATTGAAAAGAGTATTATACATTTTATTTGTATAATATAAGAGTAGAAGCGGCGACTACCTGCTTGGCAGGACACCAACAGCAAAGGCCGACCATGTCTGACGACAAATGTGCAAGTGTCACGCGATCTCCCAACACCTTTATAAAGACGTCACGAGCTCTGATAATATACTGAAAATAAAGAACTTAAGAATGGTAAATGCGCACCATTTGGTGTGTCGCCTTGGTTACCAATTCTCTTAGATCTTTGGTCAGCGCTTCTCCCATTCTCCAGAAATTTATCTCTTTATCTACCTTCCATTCTTCTTACCGCCATCCCCACTAGTTTTGTAACTGGCTCCCCTGGAGTCCATTTTATTCTTCAGAATTGCTGTTAATATTGCTGTAATGTGCCTCTAGTCCACTAATAATTTCTTTTAACCCAGGTTATACGTATATACTCTGTACTACTCCATTAGTGAAAGTCGTGCTCATTACCGGAGTTTTTGGCTTTACCGGAAATACACGTTTTAAGGTTCCAAGAATAGAGGAAATAGTGGGTTTTAAAAATGGATTGTGAGTATCCACCGTAATTCTATCTTTAATTCTTTGATGAAGGTGAGCTCAGGTCGTGATGAATGGTTACATTAAAGACAATAAAGAGCATTGTTTATTCGGCGAAGAATGAAGACGGTGCGTATTGAAATAATGCTTGACTGACCTCCAAAGATCGAGTCAATAAGTTCTGATAGGTGTCTAGAGCAGATGCTAATCGGTACTTTGTCAGCCAGTGTCAGTTTCGATCGTCTATCAAGTAGAAGTCAAGGCTTGGATGCGAGGTTACCACGTCAGTCGTTTGTGTAAATGTTGTCTCCAAATTGTCATGAGCAGAACTTGCGCAAGATAGGGCAGTCTGATAAATGTATGCAGCAAGGATAAAATAGTACTTCTAAGAATGAAGGTTATGTTTTGGCACTTTTAAAAACCGCTGCCAATGTGACCAGTACCTGTGATAAGGCAAGATGCGGTTGGTACTGCATGACGATCAGGATGCGAGGAAAGATTTTCTACCAAGTTAAAAAAGGAAATTTCAGGAAAGCAGCGTGTGAAGTTGTTCACGAAGTCAGTAGGGGCACCTTACAGTGCTACAGCAGTTTGGTTTTGTCCAAATAACAGTCATTACATTGTTCAGTTTTCTCCCGTACACGGTGGGGGGGGGGGGGGGGGGTACACTGGGCACTGGGGGTCTACGACAAAAACTTGTTTAATGACCTGAACGGGCGGACCAGACTATTAAAACTGTTGCAAGATGTGCGGTTGGATATCTTGGGACCTGTGCGCTACCCGGGATCTCCGCCCTACCTTACGCTGATTGTTTCTGCCCTAAGTAATATCTTGGAAAAAAAATAAAGTAAACCACAAAACTCCTCCCTTAAGTGAAGTACAACTAAACTCTCCTTAATTCCCAGCACCGATAAATACAAAAACCTTTTAACCTGCATCTGCGGCCTCAACAGAAAAAGGAAGAAGGAGTAAAAGTCAGAAATGCCAAGGACTGCTCAATAAATCTGCACCGGGTTATTAGTTATATTTTATTGAATAACTTGGCAAAGAACTAGCCAGTGTTCTAGCAAGAGCTTTGCGATACTTGTCTTAGTTCCAACAGCTGAATTTTCACTAAATGTTATTGGTATGTATTTCATTTCCGCAGACCGATTTGCTAATGAGAATGTATTCCCACAGAAAACTCAAGAGCGAAGAAAAATATTGTATAAATAAATAAATAGAAAATAAAAACAAAATTAATGCCTAAATAAAATGATGAACGGGTATTGTTAAATGTAGAATGTGGACTGATATATGTGTTAGTTGAGTTGCAGCGTATTTAGATAAAAAAAAAACAAAAATTCAGTTTTGGTCTAGTGGTCTGCAGCTTATTGTGTACACACACACACACACACACACATATATATATATATATATAACATAAAATAGGCCTGTGAGTTGGTGTGTTGGTTATCGTGATGTCACACTTGTCCTTGTTTTATTTCTATCTAGAAAGCATGTCCAAACATGTCCAAGTAGTTTTATGTTTCCGCTTTTAGTTTATTTTGTACCGGTTAAATTCCTTATCATCGCCTTCCACTAGTTTTATATATATATATATATATAAAACACACATACGGGCGCACAATGCTTTTCAGTGTAAGCATGACGATCATTTCATAATTTCTATTGTGTTTGAGGAGGGGGAAAAACTTTTTTTTTAAAACTCTTACAATCACTGAAATCCCATTTGTGTAATTTAGTTTTGGATTTGTTTTCCGAAAATGCGCCAGTCAGCAATAATCTTATTGTGAGATTGTTCTAGAAATTTCATTTTAGGGCGCTTCTTGGAGAGGGGTCCCTCCATGAGGCCGGTTTAATTTAATGTATGAAATTATCACTTATATTATTACTTCCTTCCTTTATCATTTAATCAGGATTAAATACCAAAACAAATTTCAAATTGCAGAAAAATGGTGACCAAAAGTTCTACTTTAGTGAACAAATGTTACGTTTTTTTTTTTTTAAATGGTTCCATTAAAGAGAAAACTGTGGCGTCATCTATCACTCACTCGTTCACTTCCTGATTACCCAATTCCCATAATACTAGCTCATAAATGCCCAAGATATTAGCTCATAAATGTCCAAGATACTAGCACATAAATGCCCAACATACTAGCTCATAAATGCCCAACATACTAGCACATAAATACCCAAGATACTAGCTCAGAAATGTCCAAGATACTAGCTAATTAATGCCCAAGATACTATCTCATAAATGCCCCAAATACTAGCTGATAAATGCCCAAGATACTAGCTCAAAATGCCCAAAATATTAGCTCATAAATGCCCAAGATACTGGCACATAAATGCCCAAGATACTAGCACATAAATACCCAAGATACTAGCTCATAAATGCCCAAGATACTATCTCATAAACGCCCCAAATACTAGCTGATAAATGCCCAAGATACTAGCTCAAAATGCCCAAAATATTAGCTCATAAATGCCCAAGATACTAGTTCATAAAGTTTCTTCAAACTCGGCTCTTACTAATACCATTTATATTACCATAAATTTCACAGAAATTACATATTATTAGATAGTCCTAGAATACTTGAAAACAAATTATTTCAAGAAACATTTGTAGATCTAGATTAAAAAAAAAAAGAAGTAAAATATCATTGGAATCGATTTTGAGAAAATCTCAAAAAGTGAATACCAAAAACAATCATTTGTGTATTGTTACTTCCGATGAAGGAATATTCTTCTGGAAGTTCCTGTCAGATCCCTCGGTAATATAAAGTTTGCTAACGATCTCATCATTTCCTGGAAAACCAGGGTCCTGAAAACCGGCGGAAACTAGGAAGCGAACATTTTTCACGATTGCAATTCGCACCTTGGAGTGGATTAAAAGAAAGTAAAATGGTTAAATTTGCCGTTTTTTTGTAATTTCTCGTTGGTAACAGAGATGTTGATGAGGCGAAAAAGCTGCTGTCCTAAAAGTTGCTAGTTATAAATTAGATGGAATAGAAGAGAGAGATCGCGCTTAAAGGAGAGAATCTGGCTGTGTTGGAGTGTTGGATGTAGAAGAGGAGTGTGGGTGAGTCTGAGTGTGCTTTGGGAGCCTGACTGTTGGCAGGGACTGTACCTCGCCAGTCCAGGCGGAGAGGGGGCCGCAGCAGAGAGCGGTGTTGTGGGGGTAGGGCTAGTGTGAAGCCAGCAAGCGGCTAGTGCAAGGCTCAGAGCTCCTTAGTTGTGCCGGTCCAGCTTCCATTCTACCCGTTGGATGCTGTATCTTGTTCTTCTGTCGCTGCTCCTGTCAAACCTAATACGCACGTCATGCAGGAGGACCTTGTCCAGGCCACCCTACAAGGGGTTGTCCTGAGTCTACAGACGGCCATGGTATCATCACTCCAGCAAGCCGCCCTTCTACCTCCAGATAGTCCAGAGGCGACAGCTTTAAGCTTACAAGCTTTAGAATCCTATCTAACGTTGCACCGGCTTAGTTTGACCAGTACCACGGCGGCCCACCATCAGCAACAGCGCTGTCTGCCAACGCCCACTGAGCCACCCGATCCAGATCTGGAAGATGAGGACGACCCTGATGAACCTTCGCCAGCAGCAGCGTCTTCACTCTTGCAAACGGTCACCACCACAGTTAACGATCTAATTAGTAACAATAACACTAGTATTAGTAACAACAACAACAACAGTACAAACAACACTGCGGCCATTACCGCACCCTCCAGTGTACTGTTGCATAGTACTTCTGCCACTTCCGCCCTACAACCGCAAGCCGCTAGAATCAAATCCTCTCGTCCTAAAAAACAGTTTATCTGTAAGTTCTGTTCTAGAGAATTTACTAAGTCTTATAATTTGTTGATCCACGAACGGACGCATACAGATGAACGGCCATATTCTTGCGATATCTGCGGCAAAGCTTTCCGACGTCAGGACCATCTGAGAGATCATAGGTATGTTTAAATTTATTTTTTTTTTTACTTAATTACATAAAATAGTAAGCGATAGTTTGAAATGTGCATTTTTTTTTTTTAAATTGAAGTAATTGCCAATGTTTTCAGGTCATTAGACGTCCAATTACTAATTAGCCGTCATTTTGTTGTTTTTATTTATTTGACTGTAGTACTTAGAGTCAAGTTTTCGATATCAAGTTAACACCGGATGTTAACCAGCAAGTTTGGAGGTCCCCTGAGGCTGAAAGAGTGTGTTATGTGTCTCTCTATCTCTCCGAGCAATGTAGCTAAACAACTCCTTGGCCAAGGATCCTGAGGATAGTTCTTTAACTTTGCATGGAATTATTTTTCCAGAAAAATAGTTGTCTGGGGTGTGGGTAATGAGACTGGCTATCCAGAAAGTTATTTATGAATTTACAAACTTTACAGTGTTAGTTATAATTAAGTCTGATTTGGAAATTCGGAGTTTGAAGGGGAATTAATGAGTTAGAACCTTAGGGAAGATCTCCCGGTCAGATTTCCCTTTTTATTTTTCCCTCATTTTTCATAAGAAGTATCAAAATGTTTTCCTGGAGTTTGATACTGAGTTCTGTAGTTACAGAACTACCCACAGACCTTGTTTGTGACAGTTTTGTAATACCAACTTTTGAAAAATGAACTAGTAGTTTTTACCGGAAATGCTATTATTTTCCCAGAAAAGTTTGAAGAGAATGTTCTGTCGCTTCCTGTGTTTATATGTGTTCGTTTTCATTAAAAAAAAACTAGTCAGGAAGTGCTGATTATTAATTTAAGCACTTTTGGACTCAGTACTGTTATTTCCAAATGTTATTTCTTATCAAAAGTGGCCAATAGTTTATGGCATTAAGTTTACTTAAATTGTGTTTTCACTTACTGTAAGAAGGTGGTTTCTTTGTTTGAAATATAATTTTTTAAAAATCCAACTTCTCTTATGCAATTCTGCATTCTCATGGTTGTAACCTTATTCATGGTTTTCTAGCTTTGAATGTTAATGCGTCATGTAATTCTAAGTGACATTCTACATAAACCCTTACAGTGCACTGCATGCAATGACACCTTGCGCACAGGGCCGGATTTAGATGAAAAGAGGCCCTAGGCCCATTTTTAAGTTTGTAAATTACATGAGAGATAATAAAATACATCACTACTGTGATACATCACTACTGTGATACATCACTAATAGTTTTAGTGTTCACTGTTATTTTAGAATAGTATATTTTTAATTCTGCTAACAATTTGAATGTAGGCCCCTCTTGATCTTGAGGCCCTAGGCTGAAGCCTAGTTAGCCTATAGGAAAATCCGGCCCTGCCTTGGGGAACCTATCTTCATTGCTTCCCTAGAATTTGAGCTTGTGGCTCGCTTATGTGACCAACTTTGTTTGTTGTACAATTATATAAATTGGCGCATCGACTTTTTTTGGCCATCGGCGCCCTCCAAACTCTTAAGACGAGACGGTACCTCTGAACTGTGTGACGTCCTACAAGTTAGGCCCTAGTAGAGAAGGAGCGGTACCTGTTTAAATGAATCAGGGACAAACTAAAAATAATTTGCATTGCAATAGCAATCAATACTTTCATGGGCTTTTTAACTGGGATAACCTATACAGGAAGGCTATTCGATGTTTGCAGCGTGTGAACTAATTCTAATAAAATTCCCTTCTGACCTGATTGGTCAGTTATTGATAGATACAAATTCTTCAAGGAATCTTGAGTATTGGGTCAGTTTTTAATAGAAATAACGTTTCGAACTATAGTTAGTTCATCATCAGGGCGTAGACTTGTAGTTAAAGATAGTTCGAAACATTCTTTCTGTTAAGAACTAACCAAAACTCAAAAGATTCCTCGAAAAATTTCCTGCTAGGGCGAATGAATTCATGGAAATTGTCCAGTTTGTGGGCGTTACCCTTTTTTCCCAATTGAAATCCTAGCATGGCAAGTTTCGGCCAGGAACCATTACTGCATCGTCCACCATTTTCCTCTTGCTTCAATTAAAAAAAAAGAGAAGAGAACAAAACCAAAGAGAGGCCCAAATAAAGCGGCGGGTCTGTAAGGAGGGGCGAGATGAGACAGGGCGAGCACGCTCGAGAGGAAGTGCGAATAAATTTGCATTCATTTGGGGAGATAGTGGTCCAGCCTCCCAGCTTCCCCTCAGTGCCTCAACTATCTCCTCCCTCTCTGATCGTGGTGCCCTAATGTGGCCAATATGTTCACCTCCAAGTCATCATAATTCCAACTGACTGTGGCATTCTTCTGCCAAGCTTTGTAATACTCGTAAGAGAATTCCATTGTCCCTGAATGAGATAAAATTACTACTCTATTGCACAACCAATTGAACTAATCTTCTTACTTCCTTTCACCATATTTGGCCAAATTGCTCTATCGACTTTAAACCGGAAATAACGGTTTGGTGGTTTCCTGAGTCAAATAAGTTATTAATTTAAAAAAAAAAACTGCTTGTGAGCTCAAAACCGAAAAAAGTCGCAGCAATCTTATATTCAATTCGGGGAACTTTGCGTTCGAAACTACTCAACCGGAAATAGCAATTTATAGCGGAGATGTTTTATCGCGACATTCCCGAAAATGGCTGCCATGAGTTGCGGTAAGCATAGTACACTCTCTACACTATAGTAAAGCTCTATCATTGACTGTACCGGAAGTTTAAAGAAAGTTCCCCAACCGGAAGTATCACTTTAGTGACGTGATTTGACACTTCTTTGGGACGAAAAGTGGCAGATAGCTCAAACTTGCTATTTCCTTTTACGATTATTCAGTTCTATGTTATTATATTATAATGTTTAGTTTAAGTCGTTTGTACGGGGTTTTTCGGCCAACACGTTTCCTGTATGTTGCGGAGTTATACTCCGTGCCTTTCCTTGAATCTGATTAGTAATTCCATAGAAGCCAAATATGTTCTAGTAAACATTCCAAGTATGAGAATTCACAGCTTACCTTCCTCTCAGTAATGTTCTACACCACACTTAGCCACTCCCTAAAGAAATAGTTCTACCTCGATCAAAAGGTCGACCACAAAAGTCTAGAACAATTACAGCCCGAAACTGTTTCTTTTGTTCTAGACGGGTGACTCTAGCCGAGGCAGGAGATGTGCTAGCCTCTAATTGCTGGCTAATTACTCGTGTTCTCTGTATTGTCTCGGCGCGCTGTTCTAATGTCTTATTGTCTCATGACACTGGCATTTCCTTACAGTCGTACTCTAATCTAATTTTGGACCAATACCAAGTAAACCTGTACCTGCTGCTCCACTTTCTCTTAGATAGGTTTCTTCAGACTTGGAATTTTTAGATAGTTGTCTTCAATGTAGGGTTCATTGCAAATATTGCAACGTCCCAGAACCCACATATCAAATCCAATATTTGCATACCCTAAACTTTAGTGAATGGCAGTTTAACGGAAAACTTGCCCGCTACTCTTCCCTCAGGCGTGCTTTTCAAGGAAAATTGTTTATACAAATTATAGATTTTCATGGATAAAATCAGTGTAACAAGCTTGGAGGAAATTTTTGGAAATCGTTTACGGGGAAATCTCCTCCTAAAGAAAAACCAAAAATGAATTCAGCGTCAAATTCAAAATTTCTGAGATTAATATTTTGAAATTTCAAAAGTTTCTTAACTTTAGATGGCTTTATACTGGAGATTATCTAATCATTATTTGTAGGTTATTTTAAAAAACTCAGTTGTCTTCCCTGCACAAGTGTATAATCATTTAGCAGGTAAGATATGGTTCGCTTGGGAGATGAGAATTAAGGTTTATGGAAGTATTGGGATCAGATAGTGGCGTGACCAGGTAATGTACACCTGAGTGCCGGCCGTGGAGCTCGGGGAGATACGCATCTACCCACTACAGCTACAGCTGATTAATGCCCCACTGGGACGGCATCGTGCATACATGATCTTGCAAGAGCATCATCCGTGCGAGCGGGGTGTCCATTCACCAGGAATGCAGGTTGTAATGTGGGTCCTTAAGGGCGACAACAATGTTTTCGTCTAGGAAGATCATCAAATCGGCATCGTAAGTTTCAACTTTTGGTTTTCTAATTTTCCCCCCTGAGATATTCAGTTGGCATTTTTATACAAAGCGCCAGGAATCATGCTTGATTCACTCTTGACTGGAAATGCAAGTTTTTATGACCCCTAAACTCGAATAAGTGGTTTATACAAAAGAGTTGTTAGTGCAGGACCATGGTTTCATTCAAAAATACTAAATCGCAAAGTGGTTGCTGAGATCCGCTGAGGTTCTTTCTGACCAACCTCCAAGGAAACCCCATGGAAATAGTGTTTGTTCCCAAATAAGAGTTACAAGGACTCATACACGTACTAAGAGGAAGTCGTGCAAAGCTCTCTGATGGAATCTTTCGAACTCACGGCACTCCAAACTAAGGACTTTTGGTGAAAACTAAGTTTGGAAAATTGGAAACAATCGCTATACGTCCCAGTTCTGGCAGTAAGAGGAAGTGAACTATCTAAGATCCTGTTACCTTGTCGAAATGCTTGGTTATGAATTTTACTCAGAATCTTGTTGCTATACTAACTTTTAAGAGTCGTGTGAGTGATAAAGAATTCTAGAAATGAGAAGCGTGCCAAGGCAATCCGTCAGACCAGACATGTTTCTATATGTTCCTTGAGAGAGTAGAGTATGCTAGGGGGTGGTGGACGGGGTGGAACTCCATGAGCACGTGGCCTCGGACCGGACGCTGGAGGAGAGTTTGGTGGATGTTGACAGAGCGGGACAGCGCTACATCTTGTTGTAACCAGACTCCAGTAACACGACACTCCAGGGCGACATTCCTCAACTGTCCGGCCGGGCCACACCCGCCTCTCTCTTCTCTCCAGACAGTCTTCTCTGCCTCCTCTCCACTTCAGAACATCTTTCTGTAAAGCTCCTTGTCCACCCCAAACCATGACATGATCTTTTCTCACCCGCTGTTGCCTCCGCAACAGTTCTGAGGTCCCCTGAGGACAGAAAAAAAAGTGGTTTTCAGAAAACAGTCTCTCTCATACCAATCAGAAAATTTATAATAAAATATGAGCTGGTAAGCTTTATGTTTCTGTACCGACAGTTAAAATAAATCATCCAATAAAAGTATTACAGAGTGATCAAAAACCAAATCAGTGATTCAAGATTCTCACTTATCCGGGAACACTGGATATCGAACTATACCTGCAATAGGGCGGAAGAGGATATTCATCCACTAATTGCTTCAAACTATTTCTCGAAACTGTAACTAAACAAACGCAATTCATAATAAATCAAAACCCATTGTAGTAATTAAATTTAAAAATCTTCCTGCTAATTCATAACTAAGAAGTTGTTTTTCTGTATGAGCAAGCGATACCATTGGCGGTTGTAGATTGTAGTCCAAGGTAGTGGCTATAAAAGTGTGTTCTTCGGGAACTTTGCTGGCCCGTAAATTCATCTCTTTGGTCCTGGGGGAAAAAAATGGTTAGTAAGAGTAACAAGAGTAAATCATGTTTATGATCAGAGGCATCATTTGAATAAGCATTGCTATCTAGCAGGACAGCATGATATCATGTCCATCACAGTTGCTTCATGTTGAATAGGAAAGAATAAATCATAAATCACCTTAGCAATTTCAAACTATGTAGCCGTTGTGTAAGGCGCAGTTTGTATAGAAATCGGACGATAACGCGTTCTCTAGATCGTCATTGTACGAGGAGCACGACATGAGCAACATTTTTCCTGGAAGTTGTTTATTTGGTATCCTGAAGGAAGTATTAGAAAGGGTGGGGATTTTTTTTCTTTAAAAAATCTGGATTTATTAAAGAAGAAGAAGTTGAAAGAGATGGAAAAGAAGGGAAGCGCGCCCACGTGTCATCTTTGCTCGGAGTGCCGCGCGTCTCTTTAATGTATTCCGGAGAGTGGAAGCTGTCGCGGGGGGTGGAGGGATAAAGCCGTGTGGATATCACGTACTATCTGAGACGATTAGCGGCCTGTCGCGAACATTGCCTTGTTCGGCTGACCGGTAAATCTGTACCGAACTGTGCGGAGACCTCCGTGTGGGCGAGCTTGCACCACTATCCGTCCTGACAGCTTGCGAACGTCCCCTACGTCCTCAATCTCTTCTTCTCTCCAACAGCACATAAATCCAATAAACCAAGAGTACCACTCACCAATATCTATCCAATCCTGTATCATTTTTTTTTTTATTATTTGCAAGTCCACTTTTTTCTTTTCTTTTGATTTGTTGTTGGTTGGCTAATTTCTTGAGCAAATTCTTTTCAAATTGAATGAGTTTTTTTTAAAAAAAGGTTTATGTTTGTTTTTCTGTCAGTAGATTTTAATTTCAAAGGGTTAAATCGAGCGTCAAAAGGCTCAACCCAATCTGGGCACTTCAAACAAATATCTGCGGCAGCTGACCAAATTCACTATCGCAAATTTAATTACACGTGAAGTCTTGGATAAAACGACACATTTGGAACCGATAGCCATTGTATTTCCTGTTTAGAGAGAAGAGGAAGCGACAATAAATGTAGGATCCACTGTCACTAAATCTATAACTTTTATTGGAAACATTTCAGGCCCTGCAAGAGATCTAGGGATGACCGCCCTTTCCTTCCAAGATAGGGTCCACCACGTGGAAACTAAGCGTAAATCAGAAAAGGTTGGTTACTCTGATGGAAAGCCTAAGGCCACAAATCATTCGCGACTCTTTGAATTGGGCTCAATTCAATTTGGTTTGTTTTTAAAGTAAAGCAAAAATCTTTGCGAGTTAGAAGAAGCGGTATTTTGTGTTGTTTGGCTGGGTTGCCAGCAGGGATCCCTGTAGAAGCGACTCATTTAGTTCCTACTGCGGTTAGTGTAGATTGTCAGCTTTAGACCCAGAGGAGATGGTCTTACAAAGAAGAGAAACCCAGAGGTTATAATAAAGGCGAAGGTTTCTTCAATTAGACCTTCCGACCCTTAGGCTGGCAAACAAGTGTCTTTAGGGCTGAGGCGTCTCTGGGTGCAGAAGGGCTTTCTAAATGTTCGAATGCACTTTACTACATTCCCAAACTACAGGTTTAAGGCAGCTGTCTGGTGTCAGAAACCATTTGTAAATGAAATACAAGATTACCCAGCTGAGAGCTGATGGATACATCCGCAGTGGTGACACACAACCACCAATCACGTCATTACTCTACTATTAAGTCATCAATCGTCATTACTGCAGCAGTCTAGTAACATACCTCATCATTATACAGTGTGGCCAACTTAAATATACAACTTCATTAGATCAGTATGTATAACTAATCGAGTGGATATTATGTAATCTAATGGCTGCGGTTATAAACTAGAATCAACCAATAAAACTCACTGCTTCCTACTTCAGTCTAAGGCTCCAAAACTGGCCTTAGTACTGATAATATTACTTCCAGTTATTCCTCGTTACAGAAAGCTTTGCAACCGTAAAAGAACTAACACTTCCGTTGATGTCATTTTCTAGAAACGTAGAAATTTTAGCCACGATATCCGAACGGTTAGGTTGAATATGTATTGTGATACTGAATCCGATTCCCCGGTCTAGGCCTTGGATTTTATTTAATAGTTAACAAAAGAAATTAATAGTTAAGTATGTTTGCTAGTAGCTTCCGTTCACTGCCTGATTGATAGTTAGATGTAAAATCCGCCTGAAAAAATGGGCACTACTTTACTTTTTTTGCTTTGATTATAACAACGAGACTGCAACTTGTTGCATTTTTTGTTATTATCCAGTAATGCAGCACTTAGTGTTTTACATTTCCTTAATGTTAGTGTTCCGGAAGAGAGATTTTATCTGAAATGTATTCTGAAATACTGAAAATATGAATCACCAGTGTACAGTGGACATTTTACAATATTTTAGTATAACATTTTCTAAGCAATTTAGTTCGATGAGTTATTTAAATGAATTGCGTCATGCGATTGTACAGGAGAGCGTTTTCCCGGTCGAGAATGTAATTTCCCAGCTGTTAGTTTTATTTAATAGTTAGTTTGAAAAGCGATCCATCCGAAGAGATGTGATTACTTGTTGAACAGAGTGAGTTGTTCCAACAAGAGGCTGTGAAAGGACCAGTGACTAATAGTGTGGAGTGGGTCCATCACTGGCGGCCCGCGCAAGACCGGAATATTTGTCTTGACCTCTGACCTCCGTCTGCTCGTTCGGAGAATAATAGTGTTCGTCTATTACAAACCAACAACCATCATGCTCTTTACTGCAAACCATAATACATATTAACTTAACTTCCTATAACTATTCTCAGGTTTCTTTTAGTATCTGCGACTTCCCTCTCGTTATGGGAGGGCGGCCGTTGAAAATCTTATTTTAATCCTACAGGACAATCAGACCAAGTAGGAAGGAAACACTTTGTACATTCCATTTACAGGAAGACGCGTTCTCAGATCTCTTGAATACGAAAAAGTGGAATTTACAAATTTGGCAGTCTGTCTGTCCGGAACGGGCGCTTTCACAAGAACACTAAATCTTAAAAAGTCCAAATGCGATATATGATTCAGTTGTCACAATGAAGTCGGCATTAAAGTCCTCAATCGATTATCAGAGTTGTTAGATTTCTTCCGGAAATGGCTCTGATTTCCTTTAAGCTATGGTACTTATGGTACACATCTCTAACTTTAAAGAATTTTACCAGGGAAATCGATTATCTATTAACTATTATAGAACTGTGTTCAACGTGTTTTCTTTCAGCTTATGGTGGGAAATTCGCAATTATCGAACCAATGAATTTTCAATTGATTTTTCCCTAAACTTACTCTTTGCAGACGCGTTCATCTACCACTTTTATTTGTGTCAATTTCCTACACAAAATGAATCTTAAGGCAGTTCTGGAGAAAGATGGAGTCGAGCCCTCCAAACTGTCATTTAGAGAATTGTACGACCGCAGTTCCTTTATAATTCTGAAAGGAAATCAATATTGTGATTAAAATTCTAAATCCCAAAAAAATCGTACACCGGAAGTATCATTTTGCTGAATAAGTCGAATTGTAGGCTTAAATTACATAAAATGTAGTAAGAGATATGGTCTAAGTCATTCACCAGATTTAGTTTTTCATTTAGAATCGATACGATTTTGCACATCACGTTGTGAAATAACTTCCTTGAAAAAGTGACTCACCCTCTTCCACCTCACACAGAGCGGATATCCATTTAATAATGGGCCAGCTTTTCTAATTCTATCATAGTTTATCCCGTGGGAAACTATTAGATAATACTAGTTACCTTAAACCACTGAGATTGCCTCATTATTTCCAAAACTTTGCAACAGAATTACAGTTTCTTCTTTTGCAGTCACACGAAACCGACACGATGCTGCATGCTTAGAACGTTTACATAACATGCACTTTCAAGTTACATAAATTGCAATGACGTCCTGGATGAAGACGAATCCTTTGTTTTCTGAGGCCGTCAAAAATAGAGGAAGTATTTTGGTTATTTCAAGTTTTCGCAGTTGAAAATCCGGATGTGTGACATTGAAGTGGGAAAACTCTCGCTTCCAACCGAATTTTGAAAATATATGGCGTCTAAGAGAAATGTCTCTCCTCCAGAGAAAGAACTGGAAAAATTCCCATGTAAAAATGATATTTGTTGAAAGTGTCAACATATTGGCGGTGAATATGCCAAGTTAAATGGAAATCTGGGAAATAATTTTGGACATAGTACTTATAAAATTCAGATAAATGGTACCTAAAGAAGAGATAAGGTAAGGTACCTGTAGTTCGCTAAGTTTCAACCGTACTTACCTCCTATTGGATATCATAGTGATGGCAGAAATCCAAATTGTGATCTTCACAGCATCTTGGTGATCCACATTCTCACACTTTATTAAGGAAATCTCGTAATACTTAAAACGTTGCTGTAAAATGTAACATAAAGATAACCTCCCTTTATAAACAAGAATAATAACCTTCCGTTTTGTTTACATTTGTAGGTTATGTCCAGCATTTAGCGGGAAGGTAGAAACAGACATATGGTTCTTTTTAACTCACATAAATTTAGCTTTCCAGAGGAATAAAACTCTTTCTGATTTCAGTTTTAGTTATAGTTATTTTAGTTCCGTATTATGTTCCTGTTGGGACAATGCAGTTAACCTGCGCCGTTTTGCTATTTTTATCATAGTGATCAGAAGATTAACCGAAGTTAGAGTGCATAGCAGAGAAAGAGCACGATCTAGACCTCATTCTGGGAAGTTTTGGATTCTCTCCAATCTTCACCACATCAAAGGAGAGAGTTGTTAGTATTTTGGTCGGAAATCACAGGCAGTGGGTTCCAGTTACAAATTGGAGGATCCTTGGCCGCCCTATTCCCGTTTTCTGGTGAATCTTCCTTCCAGTACCCTCATCACTTAAAACTTGCACCCAAAACATCGAATGTGTCTTTCTTATTTTTTTTTTTTATTACTACCCAAAGATCTGTACCATTTCAAGTTAACTACCCCACCTGCCAATCAAACTGAGCAGTCTGAAATAGTCATTCTGTGGGAATTTTTACGAACCAGTCACCAGATCACTTCTTTGCTTACCTGTTTAGTACGTTAATAACCTGTAATTTGCTAAATCATATAACCTGCACTTTGTTATGAACATTTCTAATTCTGCGCAGTTGGAAATTAAAGTAAGTGGGCTAGAATTAAGCTTATTAACTTACTTAGACTTACCTTATTAAACTTTTAGTTGATGTTTTTGAGACCCCAGTGTTTGTTGAGTGGTTAAGGTGAGAAGTTTCGGGACCAAATACTTTGTATTGTTGCTCAAAAAATTATTTATTTTTTAGAGCAGGGTAATTTATTCTTAGTTCTTCTTAGGAACAGATTCCCTTGCATGCAATGCGTTTCTGGACCGTTCACCGAATGCCTATCTACGGCTGTCCTATCTACCTCTTCATTTAACGTTTTCCAGGCACATGTCCTCTAGAATAGGGGGAAGTTAAAAGGTGCCGAATTTGATGAATAGAAAGAAGTGCTACTTGGAACTTCAAAGCCCTCAGTTGTACCAAGACCAAAGATTGACCTGATGAGTGGCAAGTTTCCGCTTTTGCAATCCTGGTTACTTCCTTCGATTTGCTCCATTCTACAGTTATCCTTTTACCTTTTGCGAGAAATTCAATGAGAAAAAGTGTGGGAAGGGGAAAAACAACTTCACCGCTTCGTTCCTGGCGAGCAATGGAAGACCGATGTTTCATCCAAAATGACCGATCGGCAGAGAAATTAAGTAACTATGTATTTCTTAATTCAGCCCAGACATTCTTGCAAGATTAATTTTCGTTTTTGTTTTTTTTAGTATAAATTTAATAAATGCGACTTAAGTTTTGCATAAACCTTATACATAAATAATTAGGATTGAAAAGTGTGCCGAAAATGAATCTACTGTTCAAACACCCCTCTATCCTTCAGGATTATGCACCAATTAATATTTAGAAATCGGTCCCAGCCAGGAAATAGCTGCAAGAAGAATCAAAAGCTCCAAGAATTCCCACATGAGTCATGTGTACCACCAGTTTTCTTGTTATAAGCATTACGCTGATCACCCTTGTGGAGGAGGTACACTACCAGGATTGGCGACTTTAACGCCCGGTAATTGGTGGCCGTCTCTTGATTCACTTCTTTTAATACAATGAAAGTATTCATTTTGGAGCATCATGGTTCGCATACTGATTAGCCTTTCATCGTTCATAAGAGTATATCATGGAGAGGTCATTGTATGTAAAGTGGATGACGAGTTGGCTAATTCAATCTCATCTGAGTCTTGTCGGTCCGTGTGTCGTGTGCTCTACTCCAAGGCAGCGGTTAGTGTCTTCATACTCTGTTTTTCTTCTCCATTCAAGTACATTTCCATAGACATAGCAGTTATTAGTCCATTTGACGACTCTAGTCGTTCAATTTGTGTAAGTTTACAATCGCCTACTTTATAGGGCTGGATAGAGAACAACCATATTTGGGGCGCGCATCTGTTGAGATTGCAGGGCTCGAGAGACTTCAGCGGAGTACGGTACGGCCAATATTAGAGTCAGCATCATTTAGATATTGGACAATAATATAGGATTTTGGTCTGATATTGATCTTTTGTTTTCAATGTGTGAGTTTCGAACGCTTTCAGGGATTCTAGAAAGAATTTAGGGCCTTCTGTTAAATTCCTTTGGTGGATCCGACGTGAGTCTTTTGTTGATATAAAAGCCTTAGACATTTAACTTGGCTTAGAGTCGGGTGTAACATTCGTATGGAAGGCGATTGGAGTTAGTGGAGCCGAGTCGGGGGTGAAGTTGGAGAGCTTTATTGGGATTATCTTTTATCCTGTGGGATACAAAGGGAATGAACCTTCATCCTTCTAACGACCTGTGTAGCTAAAGATTTGCTTCCTCTTTCTCGATATTTGCTTTTGAATTTTCACTTTTTTAAATTTCTCCCGGACACGAAAAAAAGCTTTTGGCAAAGTATTGTAATCTGCCAGCTACATCCTGTTTCATTTCCTTGTACACCATCGTGCCAAAGTACCACACTTTACGGAACACGAATTCCCAATTGTAATGCTAAACATTGATTCTTCTGTAGTGTACCTATAGAAGATTATAACATATTTACAGATTTAGCGAGGTCAGACAAACTGACTATGGTAATAGTACAAATAGCAGAGTACCACGGAGAACTATATCGTGACCTCACTCTCCCACTAACGTGTTATTTTCACAAGTTTAAACCGGAAATGGAACACATGTACCTCTAGCTAGGTAACTCTGTGTTACGTCCCATATTTCTCTACATATTTATGCCAGTCAGAAACGTTAAAGAAAGAACTATCCATCGAGAGCACTAACCGCAGTTTACGTAATTACTTTTTTGGGGCGCCACGGTAGCCGAGCGGTTAGAGGCGAGACCTGCGAAGCTAATATGTATTGTGGTTCTGGGTTCGATTCCCTGTCTTAGGCCTTGGATTTTATTTAATGGTTAATAAAAAGAAATTTATAGTAAAGTATGTTTGCTAGTCGCCTCCGTCCACGACACCTAATTGGTAGTTGGACGTTAAGCCCCGCCTGTAAAAATAGGCGATTACTTACTTTAATTAGTTTTTTGAAACTTGGGAGTTTTTACTAAAAAGGTAGTTGGCTTCAAAGGAGCCACTGACGAACGATACAATCTTGCAGTTATCGTTTCCGTAGACTCCATTTGAAACCACTGTTCTCTGCAGATGTTCAAAGGCACTTCCACAAATGTCTATTGTCAGAGTGAAGTGGTATTCCTTAAACTAAGAGCTGCCCATTTGATGATGGTAATATTTAGTAGAGTTAGTACGCAATTTGCAGAAGATTGCAGTATTAGAGGAGTTTTGCTACTTAAAGCGAATTTTTCCGGTAAAGTGTTCCTCACGATCGTCCAGCTGCATCAAGGAGAAAATCTTTGAGGATTCGTGAAAACTGAAAAGTGTGTTATAGTGTTCTTTAGTTACTGGTATTAATTGCCATATGATAAAAATAATGTATGTTGCGTTGAGTTGAAATACAAAATTGTATGAAAACGCTAATAAAGAATATCTGGAATAATTCTAGAGTTCTTTCTTGTAATAGTAGAGGTATTACACTGGCGACGAACCTATTAAAAGAATATCTGGACAGTTCTAGAGTTCTTTCCATTGTATAGTAGAGTTATTACAAAAAGTCTATCCAGTAAAGAGCCACTTGCGATCGCCTTATTTTCTTTAACTTCGGAATTTGGGTTAATTCTTGTTACCTTGTAAAGTAGTCTATGGATTACACTTCATGAAATGGTACTTCAGAGGAAAACCTGTCACTCTCTTTAACCCGGAAGTGCCTTCACCCTATTTTCCAAGGCTTTGCCCCTTCTCACACCAAAGAGGGAGAATATCTGCACGCTGTTTACATATTAGTACGAGTATAATCCACAGAGGGACGCTGCATTGTTCTAGCTTATTTACGTACTTAGCTAATACTTATTTTTCTGTCAGGTTGTAAGATTTGGCCGACAAAATGACGGCCAAATGGCTAAACAAAGGGTGTTTCACGATGGGTTTATTTTTAAAGAGAAAACTTTTGCTGGAAAAATAACTTCTAAAGTCTGTATTGAGTGATGCAGTGACGTGAGCCGTAAATAACTGGCCCTGAGGCGGCCAGCTCAGTCTAGGGCCCCCCCTTACTTGAATAAATCCTCCAAACACTGCATACCCAATACATATCGATACAGAGGACTACAGTTCTCATAGACATTGCCTCTCATCCCCACTCCACACTCCCTAGTTACTAACACACATACGCGACACCCCCCAGTACTGCGTTTAAATACTGCATACAAAACTTAAGTATTCAAGTGTGTACGTATGAGTAATAAATCAATTATTAGATTTTTGTTACCCGCGGAATATTTTCAAATAATTACATCATGGCCTTAGGGTAACCAATACTAGCGCTCATTCTGGTGGAATATCCTGTAAACATCTAGGCAATAAACAAGCTGCCAAACTTCATGCCCCCCACTTGTAATTCAATAGTATTTGGTACAATCATAGATATTGCAGTGTTACCTTTACAGCTGTTACTTTAGAACAGTGATAAAATGGCGTAAAATGCGCTCAGCTGGACCATTGAGTCGAATTTCGCGAGAATGCTGCGCTCGATGTCAATGTCGTCTTGGCGGAAGTATTTGGTTTTGAAAAAATAATCGATTAAGTCGTAAGAAAATCAACGGGAAACTTAATTTGTCCCCAGTAAGGTGCGCAATGCCTACCTGAAGATACTACACTAGTATTTGCAAACTTTAAACAGTAAGAAAATTACAAGTTAGAAGCTAGCCAAAGATAATGAGTTTTATAGTAAATAAAGTGATTACACTAGAATCATGTGATAGCAGTAAACACGATAATTTTTTTTACAATTAAATAAGGGAGAATTATTATATACAGAGTGCACAGAGATTACATGCTGAGATAGAAATGTAACGAGATAACTTCTAAATTGTAATTGTGATAAAATAATAAAACAGAGACTATTAAGTAATAATATTCAGTGTTTATGGAGCAGCCTTGTTTTAAAATAATTATTACAAAGGCCATGTTTGTATGTACAATGAGTGTAGTGCGCATGCTCTACAGCGCACGTTCACAAAGCTACCCATTTGTCTTAATTAGGTGAAGTAACCTTTGTATTCTCCTTTTACTGCTATTTATTCTAGCTAATATTTAATTTTAGAAAATGTGCTACATGATTGTTATTTATAAAACTAGTTTTGCAGCAGTTATTATTTGCAGAGTGTAGTTAGAAATTTGCATGGCCAACTGCTGTGCACTTGTCGCTAAATTGGTTTGTTTACATTTCCAACTCTATTCATTCATTTTTGTGTTTCTGTGCAATTTAAAAACAAAATTTATTTTGAGAAAATTACATTTTGTATTGCTGTTTAGTTTAATTAAACTATTGTATGGTTTATTCTGTTTCTATGAAAATTCTGTTTACAGCGCGCTACAGATTAAAGTCTACGGTGAACATTGATACGATATTCACCGTTACATTGGGTCAGGAATACAATAAACTTACGTGCTACAAGGGATAAAATCAAAAGAAATTAAAAGTAGCTACAAGCGGTGTTCAGACTGGGTAATCTCTCACATACAAATCCACCCATCAATAATTTAATGTAAACTTGAAATTTTACTCACCAATCAAAATAAAATGACACTTCTTAGAATACAGAAATAATATACAAAGTAATGTTTGGGTCAAAACTGATGTTAACTAACAAAATTCAAGATTATTATTCTCATTCTTGGCGTCCCAAAAAAGAAGAATATTAAGAAATCTTCACCAGCACAATAATTCTGCAAAAATGATGATAAAAAGAAATTATATTTTCATTAATCTGTAAGTAGTAAATTGAGTTAAAAATAAAGAATCCAAAGAGGTATTCTATTAGTATTTCATTGGTAGTATGCAATTACCTTAGACCTCATACAGTTAGGAAACATTCAGAATATCGACTACACTTCGTAGAGTGAATATTTTAAAAACCGAAACAATAATTTGTATTCAAGCGTATTAATTTGTATACGATTAGTGTATAATATATTCCATTCGATATGATATTGTATTCAACCAAATCAGCCGTCTAGAACTACGTTCACATAGTTTACATTTCTCGTCTAAATACACAACTTCAGAGTTCTAACCTCCAACTTTCTCTACGCCAATAGTGTATTTTATTTAATTACGTCATCCACAATGGCCTCTGAACATTATACTTGCGTCCAAAGATTATCATTCAACGCAATATGGAATTATAATAAAACAAAACTAATTGATATTTCAAACAATAGCATGTTTCCTAGCCAGCTGATAATCTAATAATTGCATAATATTGCATGCTTTATTAAAATATAACCTCAACAGAAATTACACTTTGTGAAACTTGTCGGAGGTATACCTTTGTTTTTTATTGATTTATTAAATGTTTTAGAATTTATTAACATTAAGAAGGTTATGGGGAAATTAACCTATACTGTACAGGCTTTAGGTAATGTCGGTTTATTTAAAAATTTCTTTTTCAAGCTATTGTTTAAATGTTAACCAACCTTTTATCCTTGTTTAAAAATTTTGAATTGAACCATTTAGACAGACTTTTTAATCACACGTTCACTCATAATACGCAGTCGTTGAGTCACATTGTCTCGCTTTGTAATGTTCAGATCTCTGTGATCTTTTGCTCAACAAAAAGGCTATTTGACGAGCTGAACACTCGAATTTTGCGTCCCATTGTTTAAGTTGTTCGCAAGTCGCATTTTTGAAGTGGTGAGCTAAAGTGGTCAAATAACCATTCCATAGCCTTTTTGTCGAGCGAAATATCAAAGAGATCTGAACATTAGAAAGCGAGATATTGCGACTCAAAGACTGCGCATTATGAGTGGTCGTTCAATTTGGCGACAAGATCCCAGAACTGGACCAGTTATTCTTTCACTAATGGGCAATGTTTGATTGTTTGCACAGGTACATCCACAGCAAGGAGAAGCCGTTCAAGTGTGGCGAGTGTGGTAAAGGGTTCTGTCAGTCGAGGACTCTGGCCGTGCACAAAATACTGCACCTGGAGGAGTCGCCGCACAAGTGTCCGGTCTGCAGTCGATCCTTCAATCAACGCTCCAATCTCAAGACACATCTACTCACCCATACAGACATTAAACCCTACAATTGTGGGTCGTGCGGAAAAGTGTTTCGACGTAATTGTGATCTGAGGCGTCACAGTTTGACGCACAACCTTGGATCAGCCTCTACGTTGGCTGAACCACCGCCTCCATCAGCTCTGTTGGAACGACATTCTTAAGTTGAACTTGTTGCAAGGGCCAGTATATCATCGTAAAACCACTGGCCTGGCCTGTTTTTTTATATTTTTTAATTTTACAATTCTTCTTGTTTACTTTTTTTTTTAACGCAACACACCTGAAAATTGTTAAAAGATAAACTTTTAATTACGTACAGAATAAGTTTTCAGGCGTTTCAGTCCCAAAGTACAACTATATCTGATCCGCTTCAGCAACTTCTCAGACAGTATAAAAACAATCTTGCCTAATTTATTCCTCTAGTTCTTTGGCGGAGTGACTGTCAATGTTCTACGCTCTAGTCTGGGTTCCAGATCACAAGAGAATCTCGAAGAATTAGGTTGGTGGGTAGGTTGTCCAAATTAGGCATTTCTTCACCCTCTATGTTTTTTTCACCCTCAGGAACCTATATCAACCTATGTACCCTCAGGAATGTACAAGTATATCAACAGTATATAACACAATACATATCTTTAATCAGGGAAGGGATTAGCTATGCGGTTAGCGTATAGGATTCCCACGTGGAGGTCCCAGGTTCGAATCCAGCTGCTGACCTTTAGATTTTCTCTTCCTAAAAGCTATTTACAGCTCACTAATCGGTGATGGAAGTGTTGTCTGTTAACAGAGGACACTATCCGAAGGCCGGCAGTGCACTGAAAAAAGCTCCGAGCGCCAATAACCTCAAATTTTGACGCGCTTTGCATCATAAAATCTTCTATCTTTACTAGTATTGAATAGCACTTCAAAGGAAAGCCTAACATCACCTCCTCACAGAAATGCGATTGACTCTTGAAACCTGAATTCTGTAAAGAATTCTTTACATGCAGAAGTTAGAACTGTACATTGTACTGATGATCTAAATTAGAGTAGAAATGTTTAACTTTACCGCTCTCTCAACGAGAATTTACTGTGTGGTAGTTGGGTTAACCATTGAAGAGGTTCTGCTTAGATCAGGTTGTAAATAAACTTTGCAATCTCCATTTTTTTATATATTATTTTTGTAAGAAGATAATAAGACCATAATTCTTATAGAAGATGTTAAATGATCTCACCATAATAATAATTTTTCCCCTTTTATTAAATAAAAACAATACAAGCACAGGTCCTAATTTTATACACTTGTGGTATATTTGATATCGATAAGATATAGAGATCGATTGAGCAAGAGTGGAGTGGACAATAGGGTTATGCGGAGAGCGGAGAAATGAAAACGTGTGTGCTTTGTTAAGTTTATATTTACCTTTTTAAGAAATATATAATATCTTCTTGGACTTACATGTGTATTATTTACCTGTTCCAAGAAATACATAAAAACACTTAATTATTATTATTTCCATGGCTGTGTATTTCAATTTTATGTAATTATAGAAATATCTTATTTAATAATTTCATACTTTGAATGACGTATTTATTGTCATCGAGGTTATGTTTACAAAGTTACAACATTACGAGTGCATAGAACCGTTTATTAAAATTTATATTTCAAAAGAAAAAAACAGGCCAGTTTTTCGTAATTACTTAAGACTGTTATCTTATTAACTGTTATTTTAAATAAAATGAAAGTGAGACAAAATTTAATGTTTTTTTTTTATTGATCGTAGTAATGGTGCAATAATCCCCTTTGTGACAAATATTGACGCATTTCTTTGTTAAAAACAAATGTTTATGGGCATTAAAAATAATAAGTGCCTTATTTATTTGAAGAGTAATATCTCTTTTGTATTTTATACTGTTGTGTATAGGTTAGGAAAAGACTTTCAATGAAAACAAGTTTACTACTATTTTAATATAAACATCGATTGTTATTGTGATTTTTACTTGTTTCTGTTTGTATGTACATAAATTTGTAAATTGATTTTTGTATTACTTTTACTGTGTAAAATAAATCGTTCTCATCCTTTGAAGTACATAAATACATCTGTAATTTAAGTATAAATATACATTTTTTTTTCTAATATTTTTGTTTCTTTATTTGTAACAAAGTTTGGAATTTTCATTTCCCCTCCACAAAGAACTTGGTGTGGAAAATTCACAAGACTTTTTCTTGCCGCAATTTGCATCCTTATATTTTTCTGTTACAAACTAAGTGTTGAAGAAAACCTTAATTACCGATCCCACCCTAAAATCAATATTCTCTAAGCGTACGGCCGGCAAGTTAGCCGGTTAGGTTTTGTTCATGTGCGAACATGGATTGATTTTGAAGGAACATTAAGAGTTAGATGGTGACTGTGGAGCGAAAATAGGTGATGAACAAAAAAAGGTAATGGACTCTAAAAGAGGGAGGGAAAACTAAATAGATGTGCTGAGACGGAGATGTTACGTCAAAATATTCAGTGAGCAGTGAAGCAGACCAAGCAATGACATGAGGAACATTAGCGCGGAGACTGTGGTGCTGAGATCTGTGCGCCCCGGTGGGATCTCGAGACACTGAGATTGGAACTAAAGCACACCTGGCCCTCTCACACACACTGTGACAGTCCTTGCTTGGCACTCGAAAAGAATAGAAGCGAGCGGACGGACGGCTCATTCAGAGCTAATCCGTGGCTATCATTACACCATTATCCCATATTATCCTTGCTTACACAATAAAACAACTATCTCCTCTTAATACCCGTCAACATCCCATTCTCCATCGGGCCGGCGAGGAGACAGCAGTCTATTACCCTTATATTTAACTCTTGAAAACACCCAAGTTTACCTTCATCCACTCTCCCACTTCCTGTTGCGCACCTCACTCGTAACTTCCTCCGCTGCTGTAACAAGAAGGCTTGTGGTTTTTTCCAACTGACAAAGCTGAGTTTTTAACTCAGGGTCAGGAAAAGAAATTATGTCAGGAACAGGAACGATGTCTCCGCTGGAGGTGCGGGAAAGCTCTAGGCTATCTTATTTCAAGTCACGTAAAGATGTTTTCTTTGAACTTTGAACTTTACCGGAAAAGTAGGCTGAGAATATAAAAAAAAGTAGACAGCCGACTTTTGAAGAATATTTGGTACACAGAACGGTTGTCTAAGACATGAAAAAGGAGTGTTGTAATTAATTGACTTATAAAATATGCAGGAGTCAGGATCAATGCGGCACTCTGTAGCACGTCATCCTGCTGACTGTAACATGGCCACTACCTCCAGGCTTAGGGTAAGTTCCAGCAGTTGAGAAGTGTGGACAGACGGCCCAGTTCTATCTTGACGAGAAGTGCCTTACACTACTACCGACAGATCTAACAGAACTGTTGATGGAAGTTGAACTGAACAATCATCCTTTTGTAGATAATCATCTTACATCTGTCACTGATGTCCAGGTAGGACGTAGAAATCTTTCTTTGAAATCTCCACCTCGGTCTTTTTATTGATGATTATATTAATTATAGTTTGAAGTCAATCAGTTTGAACAGTGATTTTATCAGCTAGGGTTTAGTCAAGTTTCAGACAGTGTTTTAATAAATAAAGCGCCCTTGGCAGTAACCATGCTGAAGGTTTCAATGCGCTTTCTGATAGCGCTGTAAATCTAATCAACCAGGAGTTTCTGAGAAAGATGGCGTGAATAGATGTTTAAAACGCTAGTCAGCTAGCTGTTAGCGTCCAGGGCTGCCCGGGTTCGAGTCCGGGCTTAAAATATGTTTATGTTAGAAACTGGCAATATTTTGCCTATTTTATTTCTTGTGCACCAACGACATTGATCAAAACACACCACACGCGAAACAACAAAATTATCTAGGTAAAAACAAAAAGTGTTTTACGCTAGATTTTGCCAGAACATAGGTAAAGCAAACCTACTTGAATTTTACATGTTCTAAGAACATTCTTTCTAGCTTTGAGGAAGAACTAAGATCTTGCTAAATTGTCTAATTTGAGATTTATCCGGGAGTCCAAAACATATCTACATGTGCATGATGAGCATAAAAAGCTTGGGGAATATTGTCTGAGCAATTTTGAAAGAAATCGTAGAAAATTATTTTAAAGGACAAGCAAAAATTAGCAAAGATGTTAGTTCTTCAAAGAGACAAAGTCTTGTGAGTGGCTCAAGTGTTTGTTAGGGCGCGATTAGCAGGAAATATAGTGAATGGAATTAATTCTCCAGCATGGAGATCAGCAGATCGTAGCCATTCCAGCATGGAGATCAGCACAGAGTATTTAATAAAAGGAAATACATTATAGTGGTTCTGGAATAAATATGCTAATGTGACGTAGCATTAGAGATTCAACATGTCGGCGGAGATGCAGACGGCCAGCAGATTAATGTTTCAAAATTAATACCCCATTGTATTCATATTAATGCATTAATAAAAAGAACGAGCAATGCATGTTTGGGAAAATAAAAACATAATAATATTAAAATTATGTAAATAGATGGATGGTAAGGCCCGCGCTCAAGATACCTTCAGCGAGATGTCCTCCGTACAGGTGTTGAGCGCCAACTGGCGTGGGCAGCGCGCGCCAGGGCATTTCTTCCCCCAACCCTGTGTGGAATTTTAAAGTTCTTCATTGTTTTATCTGACTGGAGTGTTTGAATTGTTAACGATGTCTTCAATTACATGCTATAGATCTGAATATGAGTCTGTTCAAGCAATTGCTGATCTTGAAGAGCACCTACAGGATATTAAATGGTGAAATCGACTGTCCTGAGCATCTGGAAGTCATCCTCCTTCAGGTCGCAGACTGGGTGCGCCAGTGATTAGCGGTTCTGTCCAGTCACACAAGCATGCTTAGGATCAGGATGCCATTTTTGAAGAACATATAGGGAACAGAATGATCATATTCTTGTGTTGCTCATTTTCACACGCCATTCGGCTTGAGCAACCCTTCTTCCTCTTGGTTACATCAAAGGACGGAAAGGAGGAACTTGGGCATGCAGATACAGGTCTCTGCCACCAGGATTGAGGCAATAAGTGGTTTTCAGTTTCTGGATGAGGCCAGTTTCCCTGGACCAGACTCCAGAAATGATAGGAGTGAAACTGACCCTACTTACCGCCTGTGAAACTACTCACATCACTTGCTCTTTCTCCATATTATCACAATTGTAATTAACAAATCTTCTTTAAACTCCCAATTTTCGAATCATATCTACTGGAAAACTAATTTTACATCTTGAAAAAATGGTAAGTTACACCAAAATGACACCTTAGAAGGGAATCCTACTGCATTTCCTCCCTAAAACTATCCTAAATCATATTCTCCTAGAGAATTGTTTTGAATACAAGTTATGGCCGTCATGATCAGAAATGAATTCTATAATGTAATTAATGGGTCTGTCTAAGGTTAGTGTAATCGAATTGAATTGATTGTGAGAATTCGTGACTCTGAGAGAGAAAATGAGGCTGATAATTTCTAAGTGGCTGGCAAGGTAATTCTGGTTAAATACGGTATTATAACCATTAACTATAATTCAGGAAAAATGGCAGCCGCTAAGTGTTAACGATGAAGTTAGACTTACGCAAGCAGCAGCATGAATATGCTGTTATTTATGTTATTTGACACAGCTAACTATTGAACTATAATAACAATTGAAAGACATACTTGGAATGAAGTCTGTTAGTTTATTGTTCAAGAGAAATGTTTTTCACAAACTCACGTTAGGCACGTTTTCTCCAGCAGAACTGAAAAACTGTTTTTCTCGTGAAAGTTCAATGCAGACTTTCCCTTCCGAACAATTAAGAAACCACATTAGATTCCAGTTTAACGTTTACAAAACGTTTCAATTTTCCACTCACTTAATTGTAACAAATAGTTTCATAGTACTTTGTAAACAGCAGAAGCAACACAACTGCAAACGACGGCACGGGTGTCAGACAGTGTTGTCAGCCAAACAATAAGAGAGAAAGAAAAAAAAAAGATGTACGATATTTTTGTTGATTGTTCGCACCTCAAGTAAACAGAGCTTGCAAACTTGTCAACAACTAGTCACTACCAGCTGTACAAATGGAATACTTATACAGTTCTCATGTACAATAAACACTTAGGAAATAAGAAACACTTTATGAAGTGAAATTACACGATTGACTAGGCGTGTAAATGGAGCGATCAACCAGGTAACAATTTCACCAAGTAGTTTTGGAAACAGTGTTCATCTCCAGACCACCCAGCTGGTTGCTGGCCAATCAGTGCGGTGCAAATTATTCAGCCTAATACTCTCTCCGCGATAAGCCCTTCGTGTGAAGCTACTCCCGGACACATTGTGTCCATTTTCTTCCAGCTGTCAAACACTAAAGGTTTTCATTTATTCCATTCGAAGGAGCCATTGTAAACCTTCAGCAAGATTGCGTTCTAGGGTGTGCACTTCTAGACCACACTTGAAGCAGTACAATAACGGCTTTAACACTCTCTCCGAAATGTTAAAGAATTCACACTTCACTCTACACCGCGAACTACCCACCTTTACTTAAGAAGTAAAGACTAAAAAATATTTTACTTTAGATGGTACTTTTTTATTGGTGGATATTTTCAAAATAAATGGCATTCTACTTTTGTTCACTAGCGAGGTTTAATATGCCCAAGGGACGATTAGAGCGAATCGATCGATAAAAGTACTATTAATTACTGAACTCCATTGCCTTAGACGACGAATAGGATTGTTGGGAGATGAGAGCTGATGGATTAATGGATCAGGGTGACCATGAAGTTTTTACACCAAGTGTTTAGAATGGCGTCTCGAGAACATTATTGATTATTCCACTGGAGACAAGATATAGTAATAAATTTACTGGCAAAGACTGAAATGATTAAAAATTTCTACCGTTATCTTATTTCCAAATACGAGTCGCCTAAAATCAAAGGATTCCTCTTCAATCTGATCGATTTGCTTTTGTATTTTTCTTTTTGGATTGGTGATTTAAGAATATATATTTTTTTAAAAAGAGAATTTGTAAATCTGGACTTGTTAAAAGGCCGTGCGAAGTTGACACGTGGGACCACCCTGGTTGACACCTCGCTGCAGGTAAAACAGTTTACACCTAATACTAATAAACTCCTTGCTGATGGCCGCTTCCTGTGTCAGCATTACTTTTTGGCGAACTTCCACTTTTTGTACTTTCTCTTACTGTTTAAAAAAGAGAAGATATTGTGATCGGGCCGATTTTTGATTTTTAAGATTTCATTGGAGAGATATCTGCTTTGAGGTTTCCTAAATCCTAAAAAAATGGTTTTCACAAAATGGTCTTCGTCTATAATGTACCCATCGTAACTCAAAAACGTTGAAAAAAGTTTGAATTAAACATTAAACGTCATAAGGGGACGTTTCACTACAAAGTTTTGATCAAAATCGTTCCTTAATATACAGTTAATTAATATAATAACAAATATGAAGTATAATAGAACAATTAAACTCTTCATAACTCAACTGAATAAAGTGCATTAGAATGTGCGCGCCACGTAACTAAAGAACGGAGAATCAGTATGAGTTCAAATTTGGTATTTGAAGGAAGGGGCTCCAGAGTTAGTAACAGTTTGGGCCACTTTTTTGTATCGATTTCTTTTTTATACAATACTGAGTTTTTCACACAAATCGATTAAACACTCATAAACAAGAATGAAAATGGCACAATCTTATCAAAAATTAAAAATAATGGGGGTGGCCCAATTAACAATTAATCAATAGATGGAATGGCAAACCTGAGTTAAATTTACCCAGGTGCAGTCCAGTTCGATTCCTGAAAGTCAGTTTGTTTTTTCCTGAGGAGATTTTACTTCGATTTCACTCTGATTTTACACTGAGGGGAAAGGTGAGACCCTGTGCTTTTGTCTTGCAGAGTACCAATTCTTACGTATATAACGAAATGATAATTACCTCAGAATCCTGTCGTTGGAGACAGCAGCTCCGATAAAGAACAGTGATAAAAATAATGCAAAGTTCATCACTATGAGGCCATAGAAACGTCTAACCGGCTCAGGTAACATATGTATTTATATATTATACAACACGAATACTTATCTTTTCAGTGCATTTATGGTGCACATATTGCGGAAAATTAAATAAATAAAACTCGAGTTTCTAATCTCAAATTAAAATGATATTATTAAGTAATTTAGTAATCTATTATCGGAAGTTTAGTCTCATTTAGACCTTATCATGTTAGTTTTAATATATTTATAACTTTTAATTGATAAATTAGAATAACTTCAAGTGTCCTCAATAAATACCATAAAATCATAATCGGTAACCAAAACCTGAGAGTTACCTCTCAAAGATGAAGACGGCTTTGATTTCATACTGTTAAGAGAAATCTTTCCAGAAGACGATTTGTTTTTGTTTTTTGTTTTAGTTTTAACTACAAGACTTAACAATGCAAAAAACCACGTAACAATAACAATAATGGACATTCAAACTCGTTTAATTGTGTACATAATTTACAATTAGCGAAGCCGCAATCATGCAGTTGGTTAGAAGAGTTTGTTATGCAATTCTTGTGTGCAGTAATGTGTATGTGCTCAGTGCAGGTTAACCGCAGCTTACAGTTAATTGTTTAGCGAATATACCCAATTATGCGGGATATAATGCGGGCTGCCCCTCATCAGAGCCCCCATTAACTATTTATTTCATTGTTTACATCCTAGTTAAAAGATAATTTTACTACATCCATTGTAATGGCGTTAATTTCACTCTATGTACATGATCTATGATTTCTGAGAGTTCCTGTAAAGACAATAGACTGACGTTGACACCGTCTTCGCTCACTGCTCGTTACAGGAAGTATCACGATCGGAGATTTTGATAAAAACAAGTTTCACCGGAAATACATGTTTTGAACTCGCCAGTGCACCTTGCAACTTCCTTATATTTGACATCTTACATTAATTATTGGTAAACATCTGTAGATCGCAAGTGTGTTCTTTTATTTTTGAAATTAATTTCAATATTTTAAGATGAAAATCTAAAAACGATATTTAGGAAATCGGAAGAGTTTTCAATAAAATAAGAGCAGTAAAGTAATGCTCTCGGTTCAAGTTTTTTGGCCGCTAACTTCCCGTCAGGTTTCCTGAGAGAACTCAAATGAAACGTAAAATTTAAGCTTCATGCAGCATTTTCATTTTAATGTTACAAAGATCACCAACTCATGGGTCCTTTTCCAAATTCACTGGACCAAGAGTTTGATGTTTTTGGTTAAATTCCATTTCGAAAAGTTCTTTTTGATCTGCATTTAACTTTATTTTACTATTTTTACCAAAAAGGTTTTCTATTTATTTACATATTGTTCCACGTGTACACTCTACTTACTTCACTCGACCAGCAAGGGTAGCTTATGACTTTAAGACACTTCTTAAGTGGAATTTAATCAAGATCTCTGCATCAATCTGAAGACTAAATCTCTGATAGTGGTTGAAGGTCCGAAATGGGTCAGAGGAATGGAACAACAAGCATTTACTAATATCAAATATCGGCATATCAATTATGAGGAAATTTCGAATTTTTCTTCATAATCGAATGTTCACTATTCATGCATTTTTGAACTCCCTTATTGTGTTTTGAATCCAACATGGCCGCAAAGGGGAACGAACACATACCATGACTTAGTTTGACGTACACACAAACTCACACTAAATACTTACTCAGCTGTGTTGGATATGTTTCTCAAGTATGTATATACGTAGTTATGTATTAACATGACAATACGCTTTCTCCGAGTGTATTGGTGAGGTGTGCATAGCACAATGGATGAGTGTCGAGCTCTGCGATTGGTGGACCCGGTTTGAAGGTGTCTTGCTATTGGCTGCGACCGGCCACATCTGTCTCTATTCTAGTTATTCTCATCGTCTTATTTCACTTCCCCTACGATCATCCCTACTTTACCCCTCTCTCATCAAGCACCTCTCTCTCTCTCTCTCTCTCTCCACTCCAAACTACTTAACCACTCTTGGGTCATCATTTAAGTTCATTATCCCGGAGCGGACACACTTAACTTTGTTAGCCTCAATCAAAAAGTGCCGACTTTGAAAAAACTATATAATCATTCTCTGTGTGAATAGTTAACATTGGGCATTAAATGCCTAAACGTTTAACTACACATATACGCACTCACACTCTAACAGATAGCTGTCCATTTAAGGAAACTGTTGGGTCATATGGCAGCTGTTGTATATGTCGTCGTAAAATTGAAATTTGTTCTAAACAATGTGTCCAAACCAATTTGCCTTCTTCATAATTACAATTTTTTCTTTACTTTTTCTCACGATTGTAACCGGAAGTACTTTAATTTCTCTTACTCTTTAATGAGAAAGAAGCTGTTGTAACCGAGTAGGTAACCGAGTAGTGTTGAGCTTCACTGTTCTTACCAATTGATCTGTTCATCTACCAGACGTGTGATCATCAGAGCATTTCAACCGTCAGCTTCCCTCTAAGGCCACTTCGGAAGCAATTTACAATGAATAATCCTGAAGAAGTATGACTTTAAGGATTAGTCACCAGGGATTATTTTAGTTTCGAAAGTGGCTTCAACTAGCACGGTGTGCTCATTTTTTAGTCAACAACAATCACTTTTTTTTGAAATACTCTTGGGCGGGAAAATTGGTTTGTGTGTACTTGGCGGGGACTTGATAATAATGAAGTTGGTTCCCTTCACACCATAAATTTACAAATCTTTTTTTCTTTCTTTTTAATATTAAAATAATTCTTAAAAGAATAAATTTAATAAATAAATACACTTGTAAGTTAGTTTGTGGGGGGATCCCCGCCCTAACGTAGGAGTACAGTAATGGAGTTTGGTTCACAATATTAACAACTGGCATTGTTATTAAATGTGAATATATAATATAGAATGAAAGTTGTTGATGACTATCAGCTGGTACGACTGGACGTGAAATGTGACCAATGTAGATTACCGCGATGACAGCGCCACGCACCACAATTTGGTCACACTAGCACAGCTGTTCAGACACACAGATTGTCCTATCTGTGAATATGTCACACGTTAATATATACAATAATGTATTTTTATTATTATTATTATTATTAACTGTCGTTATACATGATATATATTTATGTACGTGTGAGATACGGATACAAGTGTTTACCAGCTAATTGGAAAAGAACTGTCAACATTTTTATGTGGAAATGACCGCAACTCCTACGTGCTCTAAACGCCTTAATGCCACATTAACGTTTTTTTTTTTTTTTTTATCCATAACCGCCTGCCATTGAATAACTGAATTGGTCACCAGGGCGGCATCCATTTGGTGACCCTCCAGTACCGCCGCTTCTTTTGTGTCCAAGGGTAGGGTTGTGACCTTGTAGCTCTCAAAATACGTCACTAAAGACATCTTATTCTTTAATTATCATTTTTAGGAGCGGCAAAATGTTTCAACTACTCGAGAATACAAAGTGAAACAGTATTTATGGTGAATCTGTATATTTTGGTAGAAGCGGAAAAGATGATTCTCTTAGAGTGTGACCCGTTGGTTTCCCTTGGAGTCCACGCTGTTCTGGCCCAAAACTCTCTTTGGTCAACATAATCCCCCATCCGTGGTTCATTTTGGCTGAAAAATAATATTCTAAAGAATTTTGGAGCGAGCAGGTTATATTCTTTGCCTTCGAATAAACTTTCGTGATACCAGCGACCGAATTACTGCTCCGAAGATGGATAGAGTCGGTTAATATCCTTCCAAGTGTAAGCCTCAACTCAAAGTACAGTCAGCCAAACACTCTGAAGAGACTTTTGTTACATCCTAATGCTAATTACTCACTCAAATGGCTGTCAATTTTGTTCGAAACTCTTCCACAGGAAATACAGGTACTCGTGGAATCACTACTTAAGCTTTAGGCATCAAGTACATCTAATGCTGCACGAGAATCGAGACAAATCTCGGTCTCGTCTCGGTTTTTCAAATATTTATTTTTAGCTACAAAATTATAAAATTTTGTTCTTTATTAATAAATAATCATTACGGGTACCGAATTAATTATTAAAAGATAAGATTTTATTATATATGTTATGTTCAATAATACACATCTATTTGACTTCGAATTATATAATTTTTTATATCATAAATTTCACCATCATTAATCTAATACTTTAAACTTTGATATTATTCGATTTATATTTTAGAATGCGGGAAGTCTGTTTTTTTTTTTCACGAATCGACTTGTTATAGGAGGCAGATATGTTATTTAGGTCTTTCATTTGACGTGTTTTTAACATCTTTTTGAAATTATATAAAGATATATAACAGTAATAGTAACATATGATGCATTGAAGTGTAAGTAGTTGTCTTCTTTTACACACATTTTTTTCTTTTTATCAATATCAATATATAAATTAAAATAATTATTAGAAAATAATGACATTTTTTGAAAAGATTATTAATAGCAAACCACTTTTAATACTTAAACAAAAATTCAAAAACCGAGATATCTCGACGAGTCCGAGACCGAGACCGAGATTTGAACGACCGAGACCGAGATCGAGACTGCATAAAGTCTCGCCTCGTCTCGGTCTCGTGCAGCACTAAGTAAGCAGGTTATATTCTTTGCCTCCGAAGTCAGCCAAACACTCTGAAGAGACTTTTGTTACATCCTAATGCTAATTACTCACCTAAATGGCTGTCAATATTGTTCGAAGCTCTTCTACAGGAAATACAGGTACTCGTGGAATCACTACTTAAGCTTTAGGTATCAAGTACATCGATCGAAACAGTCTTGGGCAGGATGTTCCAGTTCTGAGAGTAGCAGTAGAATTACTTTGGATCGTTAGATCATTGCCCTAGCCTAACTTCCTGTTACAGTGGTCCTAAATTCAGGTAAAAGAAAAAGGGAAACCTTTAATTCTCACCCAAAATAAGTTCCATTGATGATACGATAATTTGGGGAGGAAAAGATTTTAAAAAAAAATTAAGTAAACGACTTTTAGTAACAATATTAGGGTGTGCAGGTATTAAGGGCTGTTAAAGCGTGAAAAAGGTTCATTATTTTGTGGCTCCATTGTCCTACTGGCACCCGCGCTCTCTCAGGGATTCATTCATTCATTAATTAAGACAACCCTCTGCCGCGCCCCACACACCCGAGGGCACAGAAAGGATCGCTCAAGAGAATGGACTATTTCTCAGAGGTATTGTTTTGACAAAGTTTGTGGGTTTAGTCAATTAGTTTAGATGACGGCCGAATTATTAATTATCCTTGTTCCCAACTATTTTTTCCTTTTTGTTCTCTCCAAACTAATCTTGTTCTCAGTGAAAACGAAAATTGATTAACTGATTAGCACGCAGTTTGATTTATTTTATTTTTTTGTAGTGGTTCTTTTTTCGGTCACTTGATTGATTGCTTTTTTGTAAGCGTGAATATTGATTGATATAAGAAGTGTCTACAAAATGGCGTCAGGTTAAAAGAGTATGTGAAATAAATGTTAAAACTTGCCATTTGAACCGCCAATGGCCTCGTGATCTCCACCAGTGTTGGCTAACTTTATAGTTGAATATCACATATGTTTTAGGTGCCAGAATTCCTGGCTAGTATGTTTGCAACAATAAACTGATAGATTCTTGAAGTCTTTTTTGGATAAGAAGTGCCTCTGAAAGAAAGTGATCTCCTCTGCAACTATCAAGGAAGGTAATTGTGCGAATCTTGATGGTAAAACAAGATGTCTTCATCAGTAAACACAGTAGATGGGATTTTGCAAATAGGCCTTATTGATCGAGGCTATGGTGATGATAAGTTACATCTTCTCGAATAATATGCCTTGTTTCCAGATTCCAGAATGGACCTAGACACCCAGCAGCAGACATGAAGTGAAGATGATCGCTAATCCACTGTTATGGCGGGAACAACAGATATAAAAAGGTTATGTACGCTAGAGAAGGTTTTTGTATTGTTTTGAGTACTGTATGTCACCAATTTGTATTGTTTATTTGTTTCGTCTTTTAAATAAAGAATTTGTTAAGTATTATTATTTAGTATAATAGTATTATTTGGTATAATAATATAACACCACAATAAATAGTGGGATTAAAAGCAGGAAAATGATGCAGGTGCGTTGAAACAGAAAGGAATAAGTGAATAAGAGACCATGATGGTTTTTATTTTTAAAAAGTGCCTCAAGCTCAAAGTGGGCTAAAGATGGCTTACTAAGCCTCGGCAGACCTACAGGCTATAATAGTACATTTCTCTAATCCAGCTTTCCCCCAGACTCGAAACCCTAGAGTTCTTATACAGTCTCTTGCTGATTATTCTGTCACAACCTTATTAGATAACTACTGCAGCATCCAGAAAAACGCAGTAGCCTGTTTCCTCTTTCAGAGGAAAAAGAAGAAAACTACAGACACAGCCACTAAACCAGGCAATAGTTATTTATTTAACAAGTGTGGAAAGTAGTACTTTTCCTCACACGCGGCAGGGTTTGCACGCTCGAGCGAGCGAAGCGAGGCGAGTGCAAGTGCAAATTGCCGAGTGTGAGGAAAATACTTTACACTCGAGTTAAATATTATATTTTTTCTGCAACCATTAGGGTTATTAACTAGAAAAAAAAACTAAACAGGAATCACTAGAATCCATTTTAAATTTCTATAAGGTAACACTATAACCTTTTTAACTGTTATAATTAAAAATATCTAATTATTTATTAAAGTATTATTTTTATTTCTATATTCCTTTCAATTTTTATTTTATTTTTTAATATTCGTTTTTTAATTATTTAGTTACGTTAAATAAGCTTATTAGAGTTTTACAGAAAATATTTAATAACAAAACTTCTTATATCAAGGAAGTACAATAAAGTTTTTCCACTCACTAGTGAGGAAAGTGACACTAATGGGAATTTTTCCCCACTAGTGAGGTAAAGTTGGGCATTACACAGCCGATTTTATTTGAGTAATGAGAACATTCCTACATGGTTGCAGAAAAACAAACTTTACGAAGTCCACGCGGTTTTTATAGTTTGTATAGGTTAGTATAGTTTGTATATTTGCATAGTTACTGTTAATGTTATGTGCAATTGTACTGCGCCTTCCTAATGTTATGTGCAATTGTACTGCGCCTTCCTAATGATAAAAATTGGCGTTAAAATTAAAAACTTTCATGAATGAATTGCAAGAAAAGTTAGAGAATTGATAAAACTGGTGCTATTACACGGTAATGGCCATAACCTGTACGGCCTCACTTTGTGACGTCATAAAACCTACATGTGTATGTCATTAATTAATAAGCTGGGCCTGGTTCAACAATATGAAGTTAAACAGTTATAAAACTACTTCAGATCAAACCCCCAGAGGAGATCGATCTCTTCAGATAAACAGAATTAAAGCACAAAGTACCAAATTTTGTTTCCCCCATCTTCTTTTATGTAACAGTAAAAATAAATAAATGATTCAGTTATGGAGATTTTATCGAAGAGTAAACGTCAAAGGGGGAAAGTTATATGGAGGGTTGTCCGACCTCCTGATGGGGAGTAACTCGACGAGTGAGAGAGGATGACAGTCTAGTAGTGCTAAATAAGAGGGTGGTAGCCCTTGCTGAGCGCGTCACTCTGGAACAAGGAGATCCGGTCCAGCTTTGAGGGGGTTGTCACTCACTGCGCCAGAATAGCGTCATCTGGTAAACAAGACCCCGGGAGGAGACCCTGTGTAATCCAGACAGGACTTAGCTCGCCCTTAATGGAGCCCTATTATGTGATAGTGATATTGCTGCGAGGGGATAGCCTCCCCTCCGAGCACTATTATGTTTGTGTTCCTTCCCCCCAGTGCTTCTACCCGGGCGATACAGTTGTCAGCTATACAGTCAGCATTGTCCTACTTCTTTTTATTTCGCAGAGAGGAAAGGGGGAAGAAATAAAAGTGTAATTGAAGCTGATGTCACAAGTCCTACCACAGTCGGTATCTCTGTTGGACTGTTAAAAGCTCAACACCTGAACTTTACTACTTAGTGCCACTTTACAGGGTCTTCTTAACGCAAACAAAGCCCCAGATCATCCTTTTGTTGGAATAATGTTTGTAATTTAGAAGATCAGCTGGGGAAATAGTGGGCCACCTGTCTGAGAACTTGGCAAATTACGTATTGTTAAAAGACTAGCCTGAGGTTTATACCTATAATTATGGTATAAACCAGGAGATCAGCCTAACTGAATAAAAGATATTCAATTCTTATTGGGCAACCACAATCACTATTAGAGTATCTGGAAGGAACCCTCAAAGTGGAAGTACAACTTCATGAAATGGATTTTTGATGAAAGGGAAATGGCTCCTGATTTCCAGGTTTTCTGTTACGTAGATTCTCCTTCCTCTCAATGATTTATTTGAGAGAAAATTAGTTTTAAGGCGGGGGCAGGCATCCTGGCCAAGAACTGTGATTTATGGCGTCACAAACTGCGTAATGCTGGCCCCAACCAAATATATTTCCAGGATCTGCTGGCCGCAGATCAAACATATGAGCGAGCTTCTTGCTTACGGTAGCTTCTTCGGCTACTCCAAGTGGGTGTGTGTGTGTGACGGTTAGTGTCTGTGTTTAAAAATAAAAATAAACTACTGATTATAGTTTATTAGGAAACGGTAGCATTGGACAAGGTGAATGCGCGCTGCAGGTGGCCAACACGGGAACCACCGGGCTCCCTACATATCGCTCTATTGGACGTGGTCACAGTTCTACTGTAATCAACTGTATTCTCGTGTATAAAATGTTTAAAAAAGAGAAAACAAAATAAAATATTGGGAAGTATTTCTGTGATGTGAAATTCCATTAGTGTGTCCTGGTTTGGGGGATATTGGGACAGGGTGGCGCGGCTGCCGGCTACGAGAGTGTGCAGAAGAGGGAACAGACAAAGAGATGAGAAGGAGTTTGTGGAGCTAGAGTGGGTGAAGGGTTTTCAGTTAGGTGATTTACCATGCAGTCCTTTGATTCATGGAGAACTAGTGGGAGCAAAAAGGAATTTATTTATATTTAGTATTGTTCGTGTGGGGGTGTGTATGTGTGTGTTGGATGAAGTTCTAGTTGAAGAGGCTGCAGCGGTGGAGAGCCTGAAGAGTTCTTGTGGGAGAAGACTCTGGCGGTTCATTACTGGTCGGAGGACGGGGCAAATCGTACACAGCAGGGGGTCCTTCCTAATAGAACCCGGGACATTACTGCCCTCTCACCATGTGAACACGCCGCCGGCTATAAAAATAAAATACTACATAAATAAGTAAAAAAAAATATTGTGGGCTGGAGAACAGAGAGCCCTGTTAGACGCACTCAGATCGTGGACCACAGATTGCAGGTAATATTGAGTTACCTGATCGCTGCTCGCTAGATCGTGAATACCACAATGTCTTTTCCTCTTTCTTCTTCAATTTTCTCTTGTCTAAATATTAAATACAATTAAATCAAATATCCAAATAGATAGATTTTAGATCCACCAGGATTTTGACGTTTAGTTTTACGGCAGAGTCAAACTTTCGAAAAGGGAATTTCACCCGACATGATCCAAAAATCAGATTTAGCGACGCATGCGACTTCTTGTTATTGTCAATTCTTGAGGTTCGAACTCAAACGTTTGCTTTAAATCTTGAATTCAAAATTCTTATATTAATTTATTGCTAAAGTCACAGAGGGAAGAAAGGTCACTGCGATTTAAACAATATTCTATTTACTTATTAACAATTTTTTTTTTTTTTTTTGCATTGTTAACATTAAAGGTTGCTGTGACTTCCGTCCTGTGACATACCTAAACTGAGTTTTATATATATACGGTGACCATTCGTACTGTTTTTGGCAGGACAGTACTGTTTTTTAAGACGCTGTCCTTTTTTTTTTTTTTTTTTTTAAGCATAGATGTCCTGTTTTTCATTTATTTGTACTGTTTTTCAATGAAATTTAAATTATACTCAATGAAATTAATGAAAATATGAATATTTTTTCTAAGATTTATATATGATTTTGTTAAGACTTGATCTACATATTGTGAAAATTAGATATATTTATATTTTACTTGTCGTTAGTATAGTTTTAAAGAATGTTACATTAAAACCAATTTTGTTGTAATTTTAAAAGACTGAATATTTTTTCTATTTACAAGAGTTACTGTTTACATTTTGTTACTAATTAACAAGTGTATAGTTTAAGCGGTCGCTCAGTTTCGGCTGAATATGGGCCATTGTTTTGTAATAACCGATCTCGTGTTAATAAACGTATTAATATTTTTTAGTTTTATTTTGCTCCTCGTCCTGTTTTTTGATACAAAAATAATGGTCACCGTAAATATATAAGTATATAGTACGTACGATATTATTTATAGGTTACAACCTGTTACAAAGAAGATGTTTTTTTATTTTTTTTTTTTTATATAAAAGTTCCAAAATAACTAAAAAACAATACTACAATAGAAATAAAACTATCACTTCAATCACTGATGTACAAAACTTACAGAAAAGAGAGAACAAAATAATAATAATAAAAACAAAACTGGAATAAAGATTGAAAGCTAACATCATAGTTACTTGTATCGACTGAACTTACGAGCGTCGTTTGAAAAGTCCGTGCAAAGTCAGAGAGATAGCACCACTGGCGCGTATCGAGGTTATGTTTAGTTAGTAGCATCTCTTGGAAAAACACACACCAAGTTTCAGCCAGATCGGTCTATTTCTTTGTGTTTGGCATTCGTTTGAATCGAGGAAGTCGAGTGATTTTCAAAAAATGGACGAAAAAGAATTTCGTGTGTTGATTAAACACTACTTTATGAAAGGCAAAACGCCTCAGGAGACTAAAGAGAAGCTTGATAAACATTATGGTGACTCTGCACCTACGATTAGAACAGTTTATAAGTGGTTTCAAAATTTTCAGAGTGACCATATGGGCACAAGTGACGCTGAACGTTCTGGACGCCCTGTTGAGGTTACTACTCCAGAAATCATTGATAAAATCCATGATATGGTGATGGATGACCAGAAGAGTGAAGGTGCGTGAGATTGCTAGTGCTGTGGGCATCTCGAATGAACGGGTACATAATATTTTGCATCAACATTTGGACATGACAAAGCTATCCGCAAGATGGGTGCCGCGATTGCTCACGCTTGACCAAAAACGAAATCGTGTGAAGTGTTGCAAGGACGGTTTGCAGCTGTTCCAGAAGAATCTGCATGACTTTAAGCGTCGTTTCGTCACTGTGGATGAAACATGGATACATCACTACACTCCTGAGACCAAAGAACAATCTAAACAATGGGTTACCAAGGGGGAATCGGCGCCAAAAAAGGCGAAGACCGTTCCTTCGGCCGGAAAGATTATGGCGACTGTCTTTTGGGATTCGCAAGGAATAATCCTCATCGACTATCTGGAAAAGGGTAAAACTATTACAGGTGCATATTATTCATCGTTATTGGACCGTTTGAAAACCGAGCTGCAAGAAAAACGCCCACGATTGGCCCACAAAAAAGTCCTTTTCCATCACGACAACGCACCAGCTCACACCTCAGCAGTTGTGGTCGCAAAATTAATGGAAATAGGGTTCCAACTCGTTTCACATCCCCCCCTTTTCTTCAGACTTGACTCCCTCGGACTACTATTTGTTCCCCAATATGAAGAAATGGCTGGCGGAAAAAAGATTTTATTCAAACGAGGAGGTGATTGCAGAAACGAATGGCTATTTTTCAGACTTGGACAAATCCTATTATTCGGAAGGGATCAACAAACTAGAGCAGCGTCGGACGAAGTGTATAAGCCTAAAAGGAGACTATGTTGAAAAATAAAAAAGGTTTACCCCAAAAAATTAAGTAGTTTTTATTTTGGCACGGACTTTTCAAACGACCCTCGTATTGTACTACTCATTTAATAAAAATGATCGGAGCTTTAACACATTTTCTAAACACTTATAGACTCTATGGATATTATTCTGATCAAAATTATTCGCTATTCTTTCCATTTCTTTATTTACCTCTAGATTGTTGACATTTAAATCTTTCCTGAAAACATCACACACGGGGCATTCTAGAAACAAGTGAGCTACTACATTTTCATGTTTTTCATCGTTACTAAGGGTACAATTTTTTTTAGAGTCTATTCTACATGTAATTTTATTAAAAGTAAATTTTATAAAAATGAGGACCTGCCATTCTAAATTGTATAAACAATCTAACTGCTTGAAATAAAAATTGATCGGCTAAATATGATTGGCTTAGTTGACGATTTAAATATGAACACTTAGTAAAAGTAACGAAATTAGAACCGATCATGCGATCGAAATCAGAGCAAATTAAATGCTTTTTATATTTTTCTAATATCAAGTTAATGGATGATTTATCTTTTATATATGTTATTAGAGAATCAGAATTTTCTATTTGTAAAATTGAAAAAATATCAAATAATACCTAAACTGAGTTATATCTCCTAAGTTCCGCTATGCCACTTGAGATTTTTTTTAGTGATGTTGGTAGTAGTAATGGAATACGAGGGTCGTTTGAAAAGTCCGTGCAAAAATAAAAACTACTTAATTTTTTGGGGTAAACCTTTTTTATTTTTCAACATAGTCTCCTTTTAGGCTTATACACTTCGTCCAACGCTGCTCTAGTTTGTTGATCCCTTCCGAATAATAGGATTTGTCCAAGTCTGAAAAATAGCCATTCGTTTCTGCAATCACCTCCTCGTTTGAATAAAATCTTTTTTCCGCCAGCCATTTCTTCATATTGGGGAACAAATAGTAGTCCGAGGGAGCCAAGTCTGGAGATTAGGGGGGGATGTGAAACGAGTTGGAACCCTATTTCCATTAATTTTGCGACCACAACTGCTGAGGTGTGAGCTGGTGCGTTGTCGTGATGGAAAAGGACTTTTTTGTGGGCCAATCGTGGGCGTTTTTCTTGCAGCTCGTTTTTCAAACGGTCCAATAACGATGAATAATATGCACCTGTAATAGTTTTACCCTTTTCCAGATAGTCGATGAGGATTATTCCTTGTGAATCACCTTATCATGTATTTTATCAATGATTTCTGGAGTAGTAACCTCAACAGGGCGTCCAGAACGTACAGCGTCACTTGTGCCCATATGGCCACTCCGAAAATTTTGAAACCACTTATAAACTGTTCTAATCGAAGGTGCAGAGTCACCATAATGTTTATCAAGCTTCTCTTTAGTCTCCTGAGGCGTTTTGCCTTTTATAAAGTAGTGTTTAATCAACACACGAAATTCTTTTTCGTCCATTTTTTGAAAATCACTCGACTTCCTCGATTCAAACGAATGCCAAACACAAAGAAATAGACCGATCTTGCTGAAACTTGGTGTGTGTTCTTCCAAGAGATGCTACTAACTGAACATAACCTCGATACGCGCCAGTGTTGCTATCTCTCTGACTTTGCACGGACTTTTCCAACGACCCTCGTAGAAGGGCCTTTAAAAGTGGATGGATTGGTAAACACCATTTTCATGGTACTAGCATAAAGCTTGCGTGCTACCGCAACAATGGTAACCAGTTCCTGACAGATCCAAGGCCTGGGGGTCCTATTTTTGCCAGGCATCAAGTTCTCTAAGGAGTCGTCGCCAATTTGATTGCACCCAAAGATCAGCCTTGTCTATGCAAAACGAAAAAGAGGGAACTGTCAACAACAGAAAATTAACATTATCTTTTTAGGTTCCTTTGGAGCGAGCTGGGCTTCTGCTGACCCTTAGGGTACGTTCACAACGGAGCTGTGAGCATAGATGATAGGAGTGATGTATCAGCTAAAAACAGCTTACCTAGCATAATTTCTTTCCGGTCCAAAATTTCAGAAAAAAATTTAAACTTGAGGTGCAAAGTACGTCTCTGGAGTTCCGTTTCCGCTGCCCTGGCCGAGCACTTGAGATCTTGAAGAGATCCACGCAGGTATTTTGCAAATAAAAAGACCAACAACTCTCTGCCTAGTTTGAACTTTTGTGTTGCCGTAATAGAGTGTCTTCTTTGTTGCCGTCTCTCAACTTCCCCCATTGTCTGATTGTTGACAGGAATGTTGACACTGCGCTGAATAAAACAAGACATAAACACCGCCCGACAGACAATACCCCACATACTTGTGATCCTGTTTATGTCACCATGGAAACACAGCTCATTGTTTTCACAAAAAGAACAGCCTCATTCAGGTTTTTTTCTTCTTTTTTTTATTTATTTCACTTAAAGAAGTTTTTAAAGCAAAAAATATCAATATTCCTGGGCACGAGTCCTCCATTATCCCAGTCCTTCATGTTCCAGCACTTCACACATTCATTCTTAAATAATGGTGGCTAACCTGCAAGAAAAAAAATATTACCATAAATGTATAATATATTAAGGCCAACCGCACTCCTTAAAACTGTTCGAGCTTCACAGCAGTGTTGGAAAGAGTTCGCGTTCAAAAATATTGAAGGAAACCGGAAATGCTGGGAACCACTCACAGGACTTCCTCTTTCTCCTCCTCTCATTGGTGCAAGTCCAATCTGTTTCTCATTTTTAGCAAACTAGGACTCCACAAACCTCAAAATTACCATTATCCACTAAATATCTTTTTTAAAAAACGGAAGTTATGTAAGTAAGTACGTAGCGTAAGCAAATAGAAGGAATCGCCTCAAAGATTCATACTTCCGGTGAAGCTTTCCTTCAAACTTGCAATTTAAACATGGTATCCAATTCTAACTAATATTCCACGGCAGTAATATTGTACAATGCACTGGAATGGCACTTGAAAAAGAGGGATTTAACGGAAAACCTGTAAAAACTGTAGCAGCTGGAAGTGACGAAAGGGAATGCATTAATCGATAGGTAAAAGTGGTCACTGGTGGAACTGTGGCATGTAAAAGAATGACGGCCATTACAAGAGGAGTGGAACAATTCGGGTGGCCACACTGACTTTCCCTTACGTCATCAATTACGTCATGAAATTTTCTTGAAAAATCGGCGGAAAACAGGAAATTAATAATAGGACAGTGGCACTTACGCTCAAACGATTTGCTTCAAAAATTTGAAAAATTATTTATTGATATAATCCCTATAACTTATAGAGCACGACAATAATCTGAATAAGGAAGTGGCGGAAGTTATTGTTCCATTGAAAAGATTTCCTGTGGTTCTATTTAAGCTCCATAAACACTATTCTGCCGAGTCATACTGTAATGATGTCATTTCCTTTGTTTTTTTGGAGGGGGGAGAGGGAAGAACCTGTTAGCACTGGAATGTTTAAATTGACAGTGATTTCTATGAAATTAAAAGTTACCCACTTAAACCGGAACTCGATTGAATTAGTCGTGGCAGTTCCGCCGTTTTATTACTACCGCACAGAATTGTAAATTAGGTAATTCTGGATAAATAAGTAGAGTGATTTGGTGGGCGCTCCATTATTAATAAGTGTTACTACACTGGTTAGTACCAGTGCCCATTATTTTGCGAAATGTGACGAGAATCCTAGAAGTCTCTGTATAATCAAGAAACCTAATTCTACCGGAAAACACTGACCTCCAAAAAGCTCCACAGATTGACTGGAAATGCTTATTGTTGCGTAATTAGATCGCTGTATCACTTCCGGTCGCCTTTAATAATCAGCTTCCTGCGGTCTATAAACAAAATTCCACTATTCTCGGAACTTGCACGTCACCCCCCCCCACCACAAAAAAAGGAAATAAAATTGCGTTGCGAGTACTCACGTAACTTTATTGTGTTGTTACCCCAATTCGCAACCATCTACACCGTACCAAACTTACGACTTTTTCCGAAGTATAAGTTGGGCTAATGAATGTTGCACTCATCAAAATAATTGACTTCCTTGAACGGTGGAAATCGCAAAACCTATAATTTCCGGAGGGAAATAGAGAATCACCTCCCCTTTGCATCAGCACTTCCCACAAATCCACTGCCTCCACCACACTCCATATTCGTGTCGTTCCGCTCAGCAGGACGTCCGACAGAACCAGTGCTCACTCCATAAACAAAGTGATAACACTAATGACGTCAATAAAGTGCACTCTTTATTCCCGGATAATAAATTTTGAAATTAGTGAAAGCGCGGGCGCGGTACGGAAATTTATGTTTGGGGAGGTGCGGCCTTTTTTCTCTTTCCGGTCTTTTTTTGATTATAGACACATCGATCCTAATTATTTAGTTATTATTTAAATACTACAAGGAGCTGAACAGTCGAAAAGTATATATTATCTAGCTAACATATATATAATATATTTATGAGACTTGTGCACAATAACACACGAACACAAAGGTAAAAAGGAATAGTGGTAAATGATTGGTTTAGAAGTGGGCGAACATTTACTGTCTGCTCGCACAGCAGGAAACACTCAGATCTCTGGACTTCCTCTTGTGGGGGGAAAAGAGTAACATTCAAAGAAGAGTTGGAAATAAAACGCAGCAAGTCTCATTTTGTGTTGGAGTTTCGGGCGTCAGAGTGTGTTAGTGCGTCAGTTAATTTCTCCTTTCAGCACTTTATTCTTGGCAGTCATGGACTGCATTTTGTGCAAGCTGCAGGTTCAGACTTGAAAGTGGTCCATAAGCAATGAGAGGGTTATTTATTGCATTGGGCTTGTCCCTACGTCTTGCCCGGGCCACGCTCTGTCCAGGGGGACGACTGAATGAAGTGCATTGGCCATTTCAAACATCATCCCCACTCTTATTGGGTGGTCCTCAAGTATGATGTATCAATCATAAGGCACGTTATTGAGCGTCTGCCCTAACTTTTATTGCGGATCGTGACAACCAGTGGAACGAGAAGGATTAGCCTCCGGAGCTTTTGACCCTATCCATAAAAGTGCAAGATCTCGAAAGCATCAAATTGGTGCTGCACCATAACTTTTCAACTTCATAAAGTTGGCCGTCTTCATAAAATTAGCAAGAAGAGAGAGATAGAAATAGGAATTTATTTTATTTTGTGGGGGGGGGGGGGGGGTAAGCAATCCAATTTCAGCCGACCGAAGTGTTGTCATTGATGAGGGAATTGTTGGCCAACTTTTCCAAAGAATTGAGAACGGCTCAGGTGAGCAGCATGAATCCCTCATGGCTACTGCTCTTAGTGCTAAGACGAGGAAGTCATTGAGCTGATTTCCAATTTCCCGTTACCCCAAACAATTTCCAAAACGTTGATTCCCAAAAAAAAATGTGCATGTGAGTGGTTCTAAGTGGCCAGCATAACTCGGAAAAACAAGTGACCCCCTCACATTTCCTCAATTTCATTATGAAGTAATTTTTTGATGGAAAAAATTCAGCCTGAGAAACTCATGGAAATGAAGGCGGCGCGTGCTGGAGTTTTATGCAAATAAGACTGAGAGGTGTTGAAACGGCGGGCCCACCCAGGTGGCAGCCTGTCCGGGTAATTAGGGCCGGGTGGCCCACAGTTTGTGGAGGCTGTAGAACTCACAGACTGACAGACCATCCCTAGCGCGTCCTCTTGGATTTATGACGTCGCGCAAATCACGCAACCTTATCTTCTTCTCTATTATATCCACACTTTGACAGAGAGACCTCCTCCACAGAATCCATTACTCTAATCTTAACTATTCTGTTTGCTTCTTCTCAGCACAGTCCCTTATCATTGTGTACTAAGTTATCGCAGACAAAATGTTTTATTAATGTAAGACGGTTTTCAAAAACAGATTTTATTATTCTGTAAAGAATAATTAAATTACTAGTTATATTTCACCGTCGTTAAACACTATGAAAACTGTAAGGTAAACACTCTAATATGACGCTAAACCTTCCTAGACTATAACCTAGACGTTGTCGGCAGCCCCCTCTGATGGCTCTTTTACATTAATAATATATGATTTTACTCATCAATCACAAAAAAAACAAGATAATTATACGGCTGGGGTCAAGAAGCTCAATTTTCTTTAAGAAAGTTAGTTTTACTTCCGGAAACCAGTGATGTTCTTCTACCGGATCTGGATAAGAGAGCATTGTGGTGACATGGACGGTGGTAACAATACTCTCTTCTTCAGTTTCTCAAGAAAGTTGTGCTTCTTGGCCCCAGCCAACTGTTTCTACAAATATTGTAATCTCAGGGGCGAAGGAAGCGTAAAAATAAATGAACAATAAATGGAACAGAGGATAATCCCTTATTTGTGGTAGCATGGAGGGCCAATGGAAGGCATTGCCTAAAACAGTTTATCTTTGCTAGAAAAGGGTTTGAGTTAGGCTTTCAGTTCATTGTACGGTTACACATGGCGTAAAAAAAGTTGGCGAGAATTAAATATGCCATTCGGAGATTGAAGAGAATTTGGTGAGTTCGGACTTTGAGAGTAGCCTGTAAGAGGAAGTCGTGTGAGTGTGCTCAGAAGATTATTTGTCCTGGAGATGGCTGAGAGTTCCTGGATGTTCCGCGAGAGAGAGAGAGAGAGCAGATAAGGTGTGTGGGTTGTATTGGGCGCTAGAGGAACAAGAAGGGAATAGGGAAGGATAATGCCGAAGACGGCAAAGAAATGTGGACGTCGTTTCCATTCACAACGCGCCTATAATAACAGGTTCCCTCGGCTAATCCTGTGTGTGTCTCTCTGCCTGCGCACGTGGAATAAACGTGAGTAAACATTCTAAGAAGAGAGAGAGTGGAGCCCGGCGGGGAAGTGGAGCCCGGCGGAAGTGGAAGATATTAGTCCTGGTTTAATTGCTGGGTGTCATCGCATTGTATTCGGACCTCCGTCTGTCAGGAGGGGGCGCTGTGCCCGCGCTACGTCCACCTGGCTCCAGAGTCACTTTAGAACACAGGTTTTATGTTTCTCTTTTTCTCTATTTTGAATGATGCGTTGCTCCTCCGATCTGCTGTGGATCGCTCTGCCCACGCATTTCAGCTCTTCTGCTTCGATGGACTTCTTCACTCATTCATTCAGCATTGCTTATTCATTAGCCACGTCCAACATTTCCTGCATTCTCTCTCTTCCACTAAGTGAGTCTCCTAGCTGTTGCTTTTTTTTAACTCACCTGAACTTTACAACTGCAGATTCAATGGAACCAGGTGTTAGAAATTGAAAATAGGACTTCAGAGCGGCTAATTGACTTTTTGTTGGAATTCATCTGAACTGAGGGTGTAGACGCTTCTGTAGGGTATGATGAGAATGGAGTTAACCCTTAACTGTTAAGGCGGCGGTTCTGAGTAGCCCATGAATGGCTATTTGGTACGCCAAATGTTTGCGGAATTGACTATGTGCTCGGGAAATAAAACTCATTGTCTTGCAATCTTACTTCACGTTTTGAACGAGCTAGTTCAGTTCTATCGGAATCTACAGAACCAATAAATAAGTGATTCATTTTACCTGTCCAGGTGTTCAACATTTCACACTATTACTGTTCATTATTTTTTGTGACTGATTCATAGTTTCAATAGGATTAAAAATTAATGCCAGTTTCAGTCATTATAAACTTCATTATGCCGAGCTTTCGACCTAGGGACTAGGTCATCTTCAGGGCTAATTTACAATATACTGTTTTTACATCATTAAAGGGTTGGTGTGTCTTCTGTCTTGTCTGTTCATGGACTCCTGAACAGACAAGACAGAAGACTCACCAACCGTCTAATGATGTAAAAACAGTATATTGTAAATTAGCCCTGAAGATGACCTAGTCCCTAGGTCGTAAGCTCGGCATGATAAAAATATATCATGACTGGAATTGGCATTAATTTTTCAAACTAAACAATACTGTCATTTTGAGGATGCCAGTGGAATCCAGAAACCGTTTGCTACATACCTAGGATGTATAGGAAATCTCACTTGCTAAGGTCTAGTGGAGCCAATACGAATGGTGTAACGTAAGCGAAAGAAGTCGTTCGCAGTGTCCTCACCAAAATTTTGAACAGACAAGCTTAAGCAAGGTCGGGTGGCTATAAGAGTAGAAGTGGATTTTCTGACTCTGGGTGTTGCAGGCTTTGGAACCAGCAGGGTGTTGGTTGATTGAAGGTCATTGAGGAAAAGACACCGCTCGACGTTCTTTGCTCTTTTTACATGAGCGAAGTTCCAGAGATTGGAGTAGAGGGATATATTTGAGGAGGAGTTCACTTTTGGATGTATTAGGGTCAATTTGGGCCTATCATCTGGTACCAGGTGGCGCCCATCTTAGGAAAGAATAATGGCACAAATCAACCATCTCTGCAGGAACTATTTTGAGTGAGTAGGTGTCGTGTTGCGAGTCTTGTCAGGCTGGGATGCTGCAAGTTCATCAAGATCTTTGATGATTCGCTACTTCACTTCCCTCTATCGGCTATAAAATAATAACAATTTGGAATCGAAAAATCTAAGGTAATAGAGCAAATGTAAACAATGCATTAAATTTAAATATTGTCAAAGTATAACCTCCCTACTTAAGTGAGAGAGCAAAATTTATGCTCCTTTGGTGCGCATGCGAATTAGACAGGTTGTTCTTGTGGTTGGCCAGTAATAGAATGAAAGAAAGTCGCTTTAACAACAGCCTTCATGATAAAGTGAATATAATGGCTGATGTAACAATTAGTCGAACATAATGTTCTTCTTTATGAATGGAGCAAAAAATAAAAATAAATAAATGGAAGAAGAACACGATCAAATAAATTCTTGACGTTGAATTATAAACAACAGCAATAGCATCGCTAACAACATCAAGTTGGTAAATATGTATGAGCCATGAATATCGACACGGCCTGCAGAATACTGGGAAGAAAGAGTTGGGGAACATGGAGATTTGTCCAGGGGTCGACTCGCCTCCGATAGACCCATTACCTTCGTAAAATAAAACAAATCAACACATGTAAGCAAGATTTATATAAGTATTGGGCCAACTCAACAGCGCACAACAACTACACTGCTAGCTCATTCACAAACAACAGACCTACACGAGCACAATATGCTAAACTGCCTCAGACGGACCAGAGCAGGAATTCTGTCCATGTTCTGTCATTGTACCACCAACTTCGCCGATGTTTCTCTCATTTCGTCGCTAACATTCTTAGACATAATTCCAGAAAACAACAACAACAAAATATCGTTTCTATAAAATCGAACATCCGAGTGATTGCTCGATTCTGGGCCAAAAAGTTCGATCTCCTGAACTAACTATCATATTGGAACTTTCAGCGATTTCCTTTTTTTACTTTCACTCCTCTTTACTCGTCACAGGAAGTGCAGCATTTTCAATTTTCAGTTTTTATCGAAAATACTCGTTTATAGATTTTTAGAATGGTAAAAAGTGGTTTTTACAAGTTGCTTTGTCGGTAACTTCAACTAGTGCCACTAGAAGGTCATTGAGGAAAAAAACATTGTGTGGCCAATGTTACTCACAAACAGAAAAGTGCAAAAAATACTATTTTGCTTTAAAAGCCACCGGAAGTGCCACTTAATTGTGTAGAAAGTCTTTATTTACATTTTTTTTGTTTAATCATTTATTTAGTTACAATCAACGCATTTTGCGTTATAAGCAACAAGGGTAACAATAAGCAACATATCACACATATCAGAGTGGAGAAGTTACCCAGCGGTAACACTCCAATAACATTCTACAATTCTACTGACTCTCTTCATCAGAGAGGAGATCGCGAGGCCACTGTCTTTTAAGACTGTCTGGAAATGTTCTTGAAGATAGATGTTGTACCAGTGGATTGTGATGTGATTGGATGTTAAGATGGAAATTCAAAAAAAAAATAAAATAAAATAAAAGCAGATTTACGTACATGTGAATAGAAAAAGTTTGCAACTTATAAATACTTTATCTTAATAAATATAAAGTAAGAAAACAATAATATTTCCATAAAGACTGCAGCATGCTCATTGACTGACCTTGGAGTCCATGTTTCGGCAACATCTAAACCAAAATATTTACTTTTTATACATCTAATTGTATAGATTTTTAATTTTTAGCGAGTTTCAGATAAGCTAAGATTTTAACAGGAGTTATAAGCCAGGGAAGTTGATTAAACTTAGAGGGGCGTGAAGTTCTCCTCTAATGTACTGCTTGAGTACATTGTACGGTGGTAATAGTTGCTTTATATTTAACCAATATCCATCGGGAGGGCACGGCTTTGTCAAGTTTTCTGTGCTTTCTTGGTCGCAAGTTCAGTACTTACGAACATTTCACCCAGTTGAATGTTGAAGCTAACTCTTCAGATGTTAAGTTTCAAGGGAAATTAAGTAGATTGTTTCAGGAGAAAGTCCAGTGAGAGTTTTATGGATTGAGAGGAGAAGAGTGACCAGTTTGAAAAGTCCCTTTTTTTCGATCCCAAGGGACCCCAAAAGGTCCCAGTGAAAACTTAAAATGCAATACTTCACGTACCCAACACCTTCCTTCTTCTAGCGGATACTGAACAAATTCAAGTACCTGACTCATTGATGGTATAATTGAGGTTTTAAGTTCATTAAGTACAACGATCCAGACAGTGAGTTTGTGGCAGGACGTTACTGGAAAGGCTAAACTCTGGAATGTTGAGGAGTTCTTTAAAATAAATTCCATTAACTTCAACAGCCGGCTGCGGCGTTGTTATGTAGATTAGATACCAGATTTTCTTTCAAGGAAACGCCCCCGGATTTTCCAAGCGAGCATCTTAACTCGTTCATCTTATTTCTAAGTTCCATTAAATGGTCACAGCAGGTCGTCCCTCTTTCCTTCCGATTCAATTAACTGATTAGAAGACAATGGCTTCTTGGGAGAGAAAATAAAGAAAACAAAAAGGAAGTAGAAAAGTGAGGAGGGGTATGGGGGGGAGAAGTCAACAATGACTGGTAAGAGTGGGTCCAGATTGGCTCTCCTTTATGCCTTGTTCAGATCTTGATCTGTGGTCTCCGGCGTGCAATATTGGTCCTCCGGAGTTAATTATCTGAAATAGTTAGAAAGCCGAATGGCCATTATTGCTCGCACTTCTCCCACAATAGTAGACGTGGGCGTTAAAACTATTTCTATTATTCCCAGATCACCTGACATCTCGCATCCCGAACTGTCTATCTCCCTCATACCTACTCAGAATCTAACAATGGAACAAAAAAGTTTGAGTGACAGTAATTAATCAGCTCATGAAATGCGAGCGCTTCATTATCCCTTTTGTTTATATTTAGTAAAATCATTATACAAAACAAAACCAATCGAAATGGCAGAAAGTTGAATGATGGTTGGGAATCATCACTTACTTCTATATTGTAACAAGCGGGGCGTAGAACCGATCATAGATTGGGGTCCAAAATCTTCCCAAAAGCAGGAAAAAAAACTTCAAAAAACAATCTTCCAGTCTCCTAAATATGTCATCTTAACCCGATCATGAACAAATGTTTTAATCCCTTCTTTCTGTCTCATCCACCCATATTATTCCCAGTCTGCTTCCACGATCTGCGGTCATACTCCAGAGCATTGGGCCACCCTGTGTTTCCTTCATTCCCCAATCCCATCCTGATGTCACGTAACACTCGCAACGATGGTAACACGTAATTCAGTGGCCGGAACATTTAAGCTCTTCACTAAACGAACTGAGTTAAGAGAATTCTTCAGCCTGCCGGAAGTGCTGAGACTGGCGACTTTTCAACCTGTTTCGATATTTTGGTAATACTGATGACGCCACCAGTATATTGATGTTAGCGGTGCTCATTCACGAGGAGGCCAACTTTCTTTCATAAACTTTTAATGAAAAAGATATTGACATCAATCAATAAATTATGTAACAGCAAGTCGTGTGAATATTGACGACAAATTATTACTGAGCTGTCAGCTGACTTAGATACGAAATTTCTTCATAACCAAACCAGTGAAGGTAACCTACAAAAAATAACGGTTATAGGACCAATAATTTTAGTTTTTAGAAAACAGAAAAAAAATAACACACGCACTTTGAATGGAGACTGAAATCAGTGTTGGCTAGATCTAAGATAAACAAACCTTACTAATTGGTAACACTGTCTAAACAGATCGAATAGAGAAATTCTTTTACTTAGATTTACAGTTGTGTGATTGTGTGGCATCGATATGATATAATAAAAAAGAAAGGAAGCTAATCGATTAAGAAATCAGGGACTGTTGGTGTGAGTGTGTGTGTGTGTGTGTGTGGAAGCTAGTTGGGTGGTAGCCTAAAATGTCCCATAAAACGGGGCACCCCCAATGTTGATGGTTATCTGGGCGGGGTAACGTCACATAGGTCCATGTTCTTGTCCAGATCTGGAATGAGCCAGCTTCAGCGCCCTGATTGTTCTTGAAGCTTCTCTCTCTCACTTTGTTTAGGTCGGTTCACCTCTCACTTACAAATAAGGTAACTTTAGGCTCGTGGGAAAACAGTCCACTCCAATCTCCAAACAAAAATGATAAGACATCAGAACTGTTGGAAAATTTGACCCCATTCTTCTGGCGACTGGAACAACACTGATTCATGATAACCAAAAAAAGTCGGTATACCGCGATCTGAGGAGAAAGAGAGAGTACTATAAACAATATCCTCTTCTTCGGCTAAAACCAATTAGTGAGATGAGGAAGGCGTCTGTCCAATTAGATGACAGACGATATCACCTATAAGGATCTAGACAGGCCGAACTGGGGAGATCACAGACCGACTCCAGATCAGCGGCAGTAATCCTGGAACTCCAGTGTGCGGTGGCTATCATCTTTAATACCCTCTTATTAGAACAGACAGACTCTGACTTATGGTAATGTGACATGTGCGCGGCTAAATCGATTTTAAAGCAGAGCGCTACTTTCCGCTGGCCTCTCATTAATTCCAGATATAATCCTCCAAATATAGAAGGAAATATCCTTGAGGAGATCTCATCTTCACTCTCCTCAAGTCGGATTTTCTTCCTTTTTTTCCACGATTTTCTTCTTCCGCAATTTACGTCATTAAATTACCTGGAACTTGCAATTCGTACTAAAATATGTTTTTAAAAATAAAGTGGCACTTGCGCATAGCAGATTTGGAATTTTCGTTACATATTTAATCCTCATAAAGGTAACATGTCCAAGCATTACACCGGAAGGAAGTTTAGAAAGAAGCCCGAACACATTACCTCGAGTTTACCCGTTAAAATTCGACTGCTGTTGCCCGATAAGCATACCAAGTTCCAGGAAAACTTACAGGAGCCATTATTTTGGAAAATCTATAAGGAAAATTCTTCGCTACACTCTGAGAATACAAGCACTTCCGTTTATCTTTTGTACTTATTCGTTCATCAAGAAGGCCGACTTCAGGGCGTCCTCTCAGCACGCTACGCCGCTGTCTAATTCTTGTTCAGGCGTTAAGAACCCGAAAATAATAGAAATGCTTCAAATAAAGTCACAGATCTGCAGCTGTGACATCATTATTTCCAATGAAAACGGAAATCCATTAAAACTCAATGACGTTTGCTTTGGCGATTCACATTGTCAGACAAAAAGACAGACTCTTAAATACAGACAATTTTCAAAAATAGGTAGACTCTGAGTCCACAAAAAACTTGTTTTTTTTTCTTTTATATAAGTAAACCCAAATGAAGAATATTAGCCAAGGTCACCACAAAAGCTTTTTCTGCCCATTGAGAATTAATTTATAAAAAAGAAACAGCTGTACTGATGGCCTGCAAGTTACAGATAAACACCAACGGCTGCCAAATGTAAGTTAGCATTCCACCGCTGGAACCGCTTCAATCATTTCCAGATAATATTGAATTTCTGTACAAATCTTTTTATTTCTGTCTACCATGGTGGTCTTGTTTTAAAAATTTTATTTATTTTATTTCCTATATGTGTAAATTCTTAAATTTATTTCAGCTGTAAACACCAAACCAACACAATGTACTTACAAATATAACCTCCCTGAAACCTTCCCTTCTTCATTAACCTTCCACTAGAGGTAACGCGATCTAGTGATCCCAGTTATCTCAATGATATACTGTTTTCAGTTATTCTTTTCTTTATTTTCATTATAATTTAGTAAACCAATAAATCTTGTTTAGAAAACTAGAAAACAAGGTGTAATCAATTATTGAGACAAGTTTTAACAAAGTGATGTATCAGTGAAATGTTCCAGCGCCATTTAAATTGCTTCAAAAGTGTAATTTACAAATGACACTATATCGGGCTGTTTGGTTTTTTGTGTGTGTGAGTGTGTGTGTGTTATAAAAGAGATATAGTCTATGTTGGCGATCAGGTTGGCCACCATTACACAACAAACCCATTTCCGGTGGTGGTTTTTAACAGCAACATAACCAACAGACAGGGTGGCCATCTTTATTTATTGGTCTTTACAAGCGTGTGGAGAATGGGAGTGTTGGTTTACTTTTTCTTTTTTTACTGTTGGTCACACTGTTTAGATATAGAGAGTCATGTCAGAGTTTTCCGCCCACAATATCCATAGTTTCTTCTTTTTTTTTTCCTTTTTGTATTTTACAAAATTCTGAAATAAATCGATAAGCGCACTGTACTAGAAGTTGTTGATAAATTTTACATAAAATACGTAAGAATTCGTACAATTCACAGGACGTGCATTATTCTGCAAAGGCAAACTAAAGTCATGCTGTCCCTAAAGTGAATAAATATTTTGTAGTACTTTCAATCAGTGACGAAGGTGTATCGATACAACAGTCTTAGATTAAATATTAAAAATCGATCAATGTTCTACGCAATCACCAGTCTTATTTAAACTTGGACATGAAACCTCATAACCTAACGAGGCCTATCTATTTCATTTTTGTTATTTTTAAGAAAATGTTGATTTAAAAGGCTCAAGGAGGAGCTGTAACGTCACACCTCCAAAATAGACAATTTTTTTTACTAAGAATATTAATAAAATAGACGTGCACTATATATTTTAAACAAATTCTAAATTTTATTAAAATACCTGTAACTAGCGAGAAGAGAAGTCGTGAGAGTGTTTGTGATTTTACCGGAAACACTCTCTTTGAAGTCCGAGTAAAACGAATGATTGTTTAGGAATTGGTCGAGTCCGCCCTTTTGATCTATGCTACACATAATTTGAAACCGGAAGATCGTCGATAGGTATTAGCAGAGGATCAGCCATTAAGCTTTTTGCTGAAAATTGGTGCCGGAAGTACCAGTTTAATGCATACAATCTTCATGCACACATTCTTTCACAGGAAAATTCGGGCACTTTTGGGAGAGAAAAGAGATAGGCTTTCCTCTAATGTTCCATTTTAGGGAAAAACAAGAACGATCTTCCTCCTTTACGAGAGGATTATGGTCTTTAAATTCTGGGTTTGCAGAAACTTGCTCAACCGGAAGTAGCCCTTTTCTAAAGGAGCCCCTCAATGTTTGGCCATTTCCTTGAAAAGTGCATCCTATGATTTTTCTTTATAAAGTTGGCCACTGGATTGCGTAAAGGTTAATTAGTATTCTGGCGGTTCTGAATGAAGAGTTTTGGATATATTGCTGCTCTAACATGTCATTTCCGTCTAATGTACGGTTTTATAGACTGTACACTGTTGTTAATTACTGAAATCTAAAATTTTTAAGAAAATATAAAAATTAGAATTTTGAAAATTTTAAAAAGAGAACGACGATGCGGGGTGTTCGCGCCAAATTTCTTTGCTATTTTATTTAAAATTTTATATAAAAGCTATGATTATATATATTTTGAAATTCTTTTAAGTTATAACTCACTTAGGGCAGTGAGTGAGCTAGAGAGAATGCGTGTTCTATACAGATGTAGCTGTAGTGAAGTTGTAATTGTAGATAATGTCGTTGAAAGGGAGGCTCTAATAAGTTGTGCGTGTGTAGGTGTTAGATAGTTGGGCTGGTGCTGTAGTTGTGGTAGACAATTTGTTGTGGTGCTGATAGCATCAGACCGTTTGCCAGTGTGTGTGTGTGTGTATGCTGGCAGCGAGGTGACGTGGTGCACACACTGACCACCCAGTACCGCTCCACTCTGTGATATTTCACTCTATTCACACTGGAGTGCGGGCAGAGCGGACGACACCACTTGGTGACTATCACGTGTCTGAGAACGACTGCCCGGGGTCGCTGATAAAGACCCCACACACTGGCAAACCTGTTAAGAACAGCAACACTTAGTCCACCACTCGTGTCTAAACACCTCTCCCCACTCCATCTCACTTAACTATACCCCCACTACTTTTTTTTCTATTTTTAAAAAACAATAAAACCATAAAAACAACACCATCTTCAGAATAAATTGATTCAGGTTAAGAGTGGTAAAAAGGGAGAAGAGTGTTCTGGAGTGTAGTCAAGGATATCATAAATTAAAGAGCTGAATAGATGAGGCTCTCCTAGAATCTGAAAACCTAATCTTCACGCAATAAATCTGAGTGATCGCTGGCGTCACTCTCCCTTTTAATTCTCGTGGTTCCCATCTATTCGGTTCCTTCAATCTTCCAGTTTCAGAACACTTCATTGTGTCACTAGTGAGGAAAGTCATTCCTTTCTGGCGAGTGTCGACTGCTGCGTAGGCGAGTGTGGCCAATGTGACGCGACTTAAAGACAAGTTTTCAAAACGAAAGATGGAAAAACTATATATTGTAAAACAAACAACACCAACAACCTAAAACAAACAATGGTTGCTATGGTAACACTGTCAAACAATAGTATAAAAGATGGCGGATCATGGCTAACTCTAGATTGATTCTTTATTTTACAGGGAAGTCAGCCTGTCCCAGAAATGTCTTTAATCGAAATTTTCTGTAACAAACTTACAAATATTATTTGTGTATCTGTACATATGTGCAAATGGTACCAATTCAAAGGAAATCGTAACCAATTTCGGGGGAAATCTAAAAAAAAAGTTACCTATTTATTTGATAAAGTGGTAACCAATAGCAAATTTCAACTCTCTCCGATTATTTGAGCTTCAAACAACTCGCAAGACCCCAAAAATATATTTCCGGTGAAAAATTCAAAATGGAGAATCTGCACGATTCGAACTCTCCCTTCCGGGAGCTTAGAGGCTGTAAAAACCTCCATGTTTACATAGTTTCAGCTAAGAAGCGCTTGGATAGTTTGCAGTAATGTTGCTAGCTGTAGTTAAAACATAAATGCGATTTGGAAATTAACTACCGACAAGTTATAAAAGAAATGGTGTGTGTGTGTAATACTAACTTGAGCGAGATGACCACGAGAGATTATTAAAGCCATAGTGAGCTGCTTCGGCCACTTTAATGCCAGAATGCCGTGTATTATCTACTTCTATAAAAGGTGGAAAGTAGAGATACTTGATTATAAAATAAACTAACGCTTCAAAGTTGAAGCGGTGGAGACATTAAGTAGTGGAAGATATGACGCTGGTAACTGGAGACGTAGTTAGGGGGCGCTTCACTAGGGGCACTACCAGTCACCTCTGCGCTCCTTTACCTATCTTCAGAATTCATTTTTATTGCGCATGCGGTAGAAACTTTGTATATCAGATTACCACAATCTCTGGTAATAATAATAAAAATTATAACTTTCATAAAAATTTGTCTTGTTCTTGTTTTATTCGGTTAAACATTCTCGGACTACAAAACTGAAATTGTCGCTTCCCAGTTTTTTTCATTTTAAACACAAAAATATTGATGAAGTAAATTGGGAATTTTTCTACAATTTTTATCTGGAATTCATTGTAAACCTTCTGGATTTTTGGGAATTACCTGAACTGAAATAGACGTGTAAAAATATCTAATGAAATTTTATACCTTCCTCCATTCACAGACTGACAAACCCTAGCTGGGTGGTCCGCGACATCCCACATCGCGGTAACATCTGAAATATCTTTGGAATTTTTATGTTATTTCAAGTTAACGTCCGCAAAGGATCTTCAACGGCTTCTTCTCCTTCTTAGGGGACCCCCACACCACTTTCTCTCGCTGAAATTCCTTCCATTCTCTTATTTCTGTAAGAGAAAAGGATTGCAAGTGCACAAGCTGTTCGAAATTGATTGCCAAATAATGAATTATAGCCGAAAATGTTCAATGATTTGAAGTCTGTTTGCGAGTGTAAATGAACTTCAGCTTTTATGAAAACGTTTTCAACGATATTCATTAAATTTGAAATGCAGTTTGTTTACTTAATGATCATTTTTAGATGCAAATTTTTTGCGGAACAATTCTGTTTTGGACTAGCCTGTCCACATACACAAACACACTCACCAAACCAACTTCCGGCTGAAAGAACGTGTTAGGATAGCCTAATCTTTATTGTTTGCAAATTACCTTTTAATGAAAACCATTTGAAGTAGTTATTACTGCAGTTGCAGGGAGAGATTGCAGTTACATATGCATGTTGGCGGGCGGAAGGGGCTGAGGTCGCCCACTGCCTCCTTAATGAGTTCGGCACATTATTACATGTCGTATTTTATTGGCCTCTATAACCTGCTCAGAACAGTTTAAATGTTCGACTTTACAGCAAGCGGGTATGGGGACTTAATGGCTACTTTATGGCTCGCTAACATCCGTCACACCACTCCACGGCAACCTATATCTGTCGGCCAACATCTTCCGCCACATATGCATATACCACTGCCTTTTAGAGCAATTTTCTTTTCAACTTAAACCATCTTCCTAAACTAATTACGTTATTGTTATTATCGGGCATATTAAAATTCATCGCAAGTAATAATATCATTCCGGCACTAAATCCTCACTGCAGGCAATAAAACTATTCATATTTTTATTGCGTAGTGGTAATCCGTTAATGCACGCCTGAATTGGCGCAACACCTGGATTAGCTTGCACTCCTGACCTTCCACACTGGCTCATTCTACTCACGGCTTTACCACTGCGCAGCCATTGGACATTCAGTACAAATTCCAAGTTAAACGAAAACTTTTACGTCAGCAGTTTGGAAATTGTAATAAGAAAATCGCATGAAAGCACCTGACCTTTCTTACTACGGACTGCAGGGGCAACGCCTCTTCCTCACTTGAAAGGTGAAGAATCACTACGAATGAACTCATGAACCGGAGCTCAATGAATGATAAGGAGAGCTGAATCGCATGAGGAGGGAGTTGCATGAGTCATGCACTGCATGTTATGTTATATTTAATAATAACTATGATGAGCATGTGACCTCTCCTTGACGGGTCTGATAAGTCTGTGAACAGCGTTAGTTGCAGATGAGATATACTAGGACAAACCACGTCTTTTAAACCTTCGAAAATCCTAATCATCGAAATCGGTTTTCTGCGATTTTTTTTGTAGATCATTCAGTACAGTTAAATTGAACCTTAAGTTACAAAAACAAAATATACACATATGCATTGCATTGCAATACCTAAACATCGTTACTTCCTCAAGAAATGCACTTTCTGAGAGGACACTTCGCTGTTGATATAAAAACTAATGTTACCTGGCAAAATATTGCGAGTCAAGCGAAGACACCTTATCCACAGCTGGTTATATCGTGAAATTGAACTGATATTTATCTTGTGTTTATTTCAACATAAATAAATTTAAAATATCCTTATTTTCATGGTGCCGTTTCATGTGAGTTACAGATAAATTTTAAAAAAAATTGAATTTAAAGTTGCACAGTGATTTATTTTATTTAACTGAAATTATTTTTAATAAAGGATAAATTATTCGATAGACTATTGGTTGCCAGTAACACTGCACTTCCGTCGTAGCACATGCGATCTTAAAGTGGATATTTCGCCCAGTAAGAAAAGAAGAAAGTACAGCCTTATGTAAATAAAGAAAGTAACATCCAGTGTATTGTAGTCTGCAAGCCAAACTATAACCTTACACTTGTGACGTACCCTATTGTAGTCAAATGCAACAACATAACCCTGCTTGTTCTTTATTCTTTGAAAAAATTACTTGGAGTAAATCTAAGGGTAACGGTTCCTTAAAAAAAAGGGCATAATATTGAAATGTATTTTCACGTCTAGCGTGAAATAGATATACAGTTATATAACTGTCCTAAAATGGAAAACAAACCATTTCCCTATGGTGTCAGGGTTTAACCGTTTAAAAAAGTAATATATAACTTTAAAAAACCTTTTACTATTTTTAAAGAAAAGCAATAACATACCGTTACGTAAGAGAACTTTTAGTGTCCCCCCAAAAAATGAACAATTTGGTTTCGGCGGGGGGTGCGACTAGTGTAACAGTGTAGCCAACTGTGAAAGGAGTGTTAATTTTACTGTTTACTGTTGGTCTATGTGAGATCATATTCGAGTACGTTGGTAAGAAATGTAACTAGACAGCGAGGTACATCGTGTGCGCAATGACCGTGAGAACATCATCGCTCCCGGTCCGTTATTGGGAAAACGTTTTTATTGCCGTAACGTTATTTATTACTTGACCAAACTATTGCATGTACGCACAAATGTATATAAATAAATATTATATCACTTTACCTTTTAATCTTTCCTCTTTCAATGCAAAATGGTTAGGTCATTTACTTGACTTACATAAAATTTATTATTTTTCTACTGTATTTTATTTTAATGTTTTATTTTTTTATTTTCAGATTCACTTGGCATTGAATTAGTCATTTGTTTTCTATTTACGAGCTGTCTTGGTGCCTGAGCTGGTTATTTCCTTCTACACGGTGTTACAACAAAATATTTAATTCAAAAAAGGTGATTGCCTTTAACATTAAACTTATTCACCACAATAAAATAATTTAGTTCAGTAAGCGTGACGTCACAGTCCTCCAAGGCCCCACAGTTGCAAGGGATGTTCAAGAGCAAATGAAACTCTTCGTCAGAACCTCAACACGGAAGTCGCAGTTGGAGGACCATTTCCTCCAACTAGTAAACTAAGGAGATTAATGAGTGTAGGGCAGAGTTCGGCAACCTATTTTAAGTAGAGAGCCATTTCTTCTTAAATAATTTAGGCCGCAAGGATGATAGAATGAAAAAGACTTTGTAGATCATTTGTATTCACAAATTATTATTTTATGATATTCAATAACATTTAATCGTTTTATATATTTATTTTCACATATTGCGAAGTAAGTAAACAAATAAATAATAACTAAAACTGTGTTTGGATGAAAATGTCGTCAGTCTTATATAATTATGTATTTTAATATAATTTTATTCAACTTACTAACCTATCATATTTTAAATTCTTTTTGAAAAAATATCTTTAATAAATGAAATTTTCATTTTTTTCAACAAAATCAAAATATACAATTTATTTTGGGCATGCTGAAGAGCCACAAAATTTGGATAAAAGAGCCGCATACGGCTCGCGAGCCGCGGGTTGCCGACCCCTGGTCTGGGGTAACACCGCTCATCCCCATTTTTTTTTTTTTTTTTTTTTGGCGCATCAACAGCTGAGGTCATTAGCGCCCGGAGCTTTTTCCAGTGCACTGCCGGCCTCCGGACAGTGTTCTCTCGTTACAGACAACACTGTCCATCACCGGACAGTGAGCTGTAAGAAGCTCCTAGGAAGAGAAAATCTAAGGGTCAGCTGCTGGATTCGAACCCGGGACCTCCGCGTGGGAGTCCAGTATGCTAACCTCATAGCTAATCCCTTCCCAATCATCCCCATTTACAGCAATGTACTTGTAGTTCTCTTTAACCACAACATTACCAAATGTTCATCAGCGTCAATAAAGAGGGTTGTCTCAGGATAAAAAGCACTTTTTAGGGAATCTTCCTGAATTATTTACTGCAAAATAATTTCTAAAATCCAAAAATTTGTAAGAGAGGTCGTGTGAGGCCACCAGATGTTTACACACACCCCAATCTGCAATGCTATTCACTAATTAAAGTTAGTAAACAAATTCAATGATTTACTATTTTTCTAGAAATAATAGTTATTTTATTATAATTATTTATTGAAATATTTGAATAGGTTGCAGTCCTTTGTGAAGGAAGGGTTGGCCTGTTGGATTTCTCCAACTTCCTGGTAGGCTGGTATTGAATGTGAGTTCGTTCACTCTAGAGGGCCGTGAAATTTTCACTTTACTCGCCACATAAATATTTACCATGATTTCACGCATCATTTTTACCATTCTGACAGCCACGCTGGCCGCTTTCTCTTCCCCATAAATTTGTTCCATTTTAATGGGATACATTTCAAATTGTTTCATCAATAAATGTATTCAATTTTTTTTTAAACAACATTTTTCGATATTTTGAGTGTTTGCCAGAAGATACTTAGAATGAAACTCAGCTGAATCCAACGACAGTCTGTGTCTACAGGATCTACCATCCTTGAAACTAACATTTCCTTCAAAATCGGTCAACTGAACAGAATAGACTTTTCTATTCAGTCTTTTCTTAGTCTGAATAGAATAGACTTTGCAGACATTGCGGTTTTTTTTTTAATTTCAGGAAACTGCGACGTCACACTTCCTCCTTCAGAATCATTGATGTTATTGAGGCCAAACTATCTTTTCAGCTTCAAGAAAATTTAATTATTAACTGCGTTAAGTCGTCTGCTGGTCTCACATTGACTTTTATTGTTAAAGATGAATTAATAATTTCTCTTTAAAACCAATTATAATAAACAATGTCTGCTCCCCCTCTGGGAATTAAATAATCACAACCAATAAGAAATCTAAAGGAGATAAAGAATGATCAAAAGCTAGATATATCTTGGAAGAAATATGTACACCTCGGGGCGAACATCTTGAAGCTGGGTAAATCTCTAGCTGGAGGATGCGTCCTGGTGCAGCATCCACAGACAGTCCTGTCGCTTACACACTCCACCAATGTATCACACACAGTTTATGATTATTACGTTACTGATTTGCATAAATAATAATTTATTCCAATCTTATTACATTCACCGATCACTAAATGTATTCGTGCGGAGGAGCGTGTCTGGTCCGTGTGAGACGCATCTCGCCGGACAGTCTAGGATAACTAACTTCCTTGTCTTCCTGCACGCCCCTCTCCTTAGAAAAATTCTTTTCTATTTCAAAAAAAAATAAAATAAACTTCTAATATTTATATTTCTTAAACCTGGATATTTATCATGGTAGCAGTGTGTTTACTAACTTTTTAATCTGATCGTTGGTAGTTTGTTATTCAATGAAATCACAAGTTACCCAACAGTAAATCAAAAATACTCGGAGAGGTAACCAACTGGTTACCTCACTTGGCAACAAAACTTATGTTACGTACATTCCTTGTGGAATATGTTAATTTTTTGATAAATAAATGGTGATTTTTTTTATTATGTGTATATATTTTTAGGCAATGCTTGAAAGTGTTTTGGTAGGAGCAGCGGAACTGGAAATGGTGGAAATCCGACAATCAGAAGTGCCTGTAACTAAAATTAATAGGAAGTATTGCAATCGTACAGGCTTTTTATTTTAATTTTTTCACCGTAAATTCAAGTTCTGAGGTTTACAGCGTAAAATAAAGTACTTTATGCAAGTTGGTTCGTAGATTTGAGTGTACGTATGCGCAGGCCATAACAAGAAAGCCGACAACGCTGGAAATTCAAATTTGCGGCATGTTTACATTGTGTACGTACAGATTTATAAATTTTCTCAAAAATTAGATTTAATGGGCAGTAGAGAGTGGGTAAAGTGTCAGTTCAGTTTTACTAACTGAATTATGTCTGCGAAATTGGAAAAGGTTTCAAGATTTGGACTTTCAATTTTTTTCCTGAGTAATTCCGACGAAGCTCCATAGAATTTTCTCATTTTAGAAACATTTAATATGTGGGTGCCACCCAAAAAGTGATGTTCTCTCTGAAGTAACGCGTTATCTCTTTGAAACTATATTGCGTCCCAACTATGATTTAGTAAAAACTACTTGTTTAATGAATGTTGTGAAATAGGTATTGTTTCTATTTGAAATAGGTATTGCCTTTAAACAGTATTGCCTGTGTACTTTTATTCTAATTAAAGACGTCAGTTTAAATGAACAAAACTCCAAGAGATTGAGAGAGGGCGAAGGGGTGTACAGGTCAGTGACTGGTGCTCCAGGAAGTCTGAATGCGCGTTTGTTTAAGGAAACACTGGTCTGTCGGACAGGAACCAGCCCTTGCACAGCGCCCTTCTTGAGAGCAATAGTTTCCTAGTAATAAATCTTGGCCACACCACATTGACAAGGAAGAGCGTGACCAGGGTCTGTAAACATGAGGGCAACAACCCCCCCCGGTGGACAATATACAGAGCACCCTCTGTTTACATACTTCGGCGCGGACATTGTAAAATAGTTCATGCACCATTTTCTATGGTTTCCCAAAATTACAAGTCGACGAACTTTGTTCCCTGCTGGTTACGCTCTTCCTTCATAATTTTATTTTCTTCGGTGGAACTTGAATTAAATTTGTTTAATTCAAAATTAATAAAAGCCACTAGTCGGATCCGTTGATGGCACCTGAAGTACCAAATTGGGATTCCCAGAGTTTTGGTGTTTTCAAGTTACTCTCTCCAGTTACTCCACAAATGTAAACACTCACCAAACCCAGATCAATTTGTACACGCCACTTGAGCATTTCTGAATTCAATACAAATTTACTAGTAGTTTAACATAATCAGTATAGTGTCCATCAGAAATAAGAAAGCAGGTGCGAAGGACCTTAGATGTTGTGCACCTTTCAAATAACAAAAAAAAAAAAAAAAAAAAAAATACAAATTTATGTTTAGACTTATTTCTGCGCTTGAATATTTCATTGCAGTTGAAAAGAGTTATCTTCATAATTTGAAGGCCTGAAAAGGAATGAAATATAGTGCAATCGGAACATTGGCATTCTACATCTTCGTATTTGTTGACGAATCAATGACTGCACCTATAGTTTTCTGAGCATCACATTTCTTGAACTCAGAAGTTCTCCAAACGTTGGAAGCTTGATGTCGAAAATTTAGGACAATTCAAGAGAACAACTAACAAAATAATTAATAATGGATAAAATGTTTACGAAAAAAGGAATTTATATGTACAGCAAATGAAGGGGGGGGGCTTGCAGTGGCGGATATCTACAAGGAAAGAGGAGAAATCGTAAATTTAAACATTTCTATTTATTAATTTAACTCTCGCGCTTCACGAGAAACGGCGCTATGAATAAGTGAAAAGGTTAAAATTTAAATAATACCCATTTATAGTTTGACAGGCACATATTTACTACCGTGCATTCTATATTTGGGCATTAGATCAGTGTCTGAACTGGGTGGAGCTCCCAAGACTGCAGTTCAGCAATTTGCAAAGTGCTGTCAGAGATCACGAGGTCACGCTGTGCGCGGCGTTAGGTTGTTCTCTCAGAGAGATCTGGGACAGCAATTTCTAACTGTTGATCCATCGGTGTTGAGGAAGAGTTAAACAACCAGTGATGGGTTAAAAATTTCAGAAGTCCCAAAGACGCGACAGAGTTTATAATTCCCATGAAGATATAATTCGAAGTACTAACAATAAAATTTAATTCAATTTATACAAACTTAAAACGGGAAATAATGTTAATTTTTGTTTACTTCAACTTATTTATGTTCAAGAGAAGTTTTCTCCTACTTTTTGAATTTGAAAAGTGATTCATCAGCTCTTCAAAACTAACCTAACTAAACACATCTAATTCTATACTTGCAATGTGACCGTCAAAATGTCCGCATTGCAGATGTAGATGCAGTTACGGAGATTTGCTGTAAAATTGTTGTCAGAAATCTGTTCAGTCATTTTTTCCAGGAAATAGAAAAATAAAATAAAAATAATCAGCCACAATTTGTCGGCTTTGAGACGTGAAAACCTTAAATGAAAATATTCTATCGATTCGAAACGTCTATGGATAGACGAATGATTTTTAAAATTTCCTGTTTATATCTAAATGTGTGTCATGTTCAACATACAGGAGGAAAGATTCACGAATTGTTTAGCGGCTTCTACAAAGAAACAAGAAGATTGCGTTAAAGTCTTTCTTTCGTTTAGGTATCTTACAAATTCAAAATTGAAAATGGGATATTTCTTCTTAAAAGGGCCGCCGTAGGAAAGTAAAACTTCCAAGTTAAGGAAATTTGAAAGTTGGTAGGTTGCAGTAAGAGATGATCTGGTGGTTTTTCTTTAGTCTGTTTCAAGAACCAAGCGCAGCTTCAAAATAACAGAAACTCTTTGTTTAAATTTAAAATTTGTGTAAATGAGGAATTTGTAGGAAAAGGCAGCCACTTGGGAGCAATTATCCCCAGTATAAACAAATATTAGGCAGCGACTGCGTGACAAAGCAGCGTCCAACCATTTCCCAAGGGAACCTTTTGTGACCCTTGGAGAAACCATTGTGCCAGGGTCTGTGAAAGGGTTGGAGCGCCCACTGTCAAAATATTTATTGTGGTTAGTGCAGGCTCTCCAACGACCTGTTGACAGCCCCCACGTCCCCACTCTACCCCAGTAAATAAGAAAATTTATAAAACTGTCATAAATTTCCCTTTATGGAAATATTATTTAAAAGGGTTGTGACAAGAATATTATCCGTAGTTAATTTCCTGTAATGGACAGAAGGGCTACTTCACAATATGCATTTCCGCAGGACCCTTGAGGACGAAATATCTCATTTTTCATAAATTTTCCAGCTTCTAGCTCTTAGATTTTCCTCCCAACATTATACTGTTGGTAAAGTCGTACACTATACAGAAAAGCACACTAATAGAATTTAGTTGTTAATGCTAGAAACTCCTCTTCTGGAAGACTGTCCAAGGAACTGAGCTATGATTTAGGAGAAAATTAGTTTATGAACAATGAGTACTCTCTAGATCAGATCTCGTTGGATTATAAAAACGAGAGGCGAACTTATGTATCTTAATTATAGATTTTTTTAGAGATGATGAAGGTTCCCTCTGTTCTTTGTGCGATATGTCCTTGCCAGAGAATACTTTTCATTTTCTCGCTGAATGTCCGGCCCTTAAACAGTTTCGCATTCGTTTTTTTGAAAAGGAGAGACTCACAAAAGAGCAGCTAATAACATAATTAAATGGTTATCTTAAATGGAAGCCAATTATAAATTTTTGTATACACGCTTGGAATTTCCGTCATAATTACCTAATTCAATTAAATTCTAATAAATAATGGTATAATGCAATACATTCTGTAATATTTTTAAATTATAATTAAAGTTTAAAGTAATTTTTTGTGACGTTTAAGTATGTGTATTATTGTAGGCAACAATTCCACGGATGGTCTATTGGACCCAGTGTATTTGTGTTTTATTTATTTTGTAGTTATTGTTTTTTTCTAAAAATAAAAGGCTTTATTATTAGAGAAAAGCACACTAGATGGAAGCAAACATCTTCCATTACACCAGCACTGATTCAGGGCTAATTTTACTAGAACTCATAGTTGCCATCAAAGTTACACATCTTGGTACAAAGGCAAACAAGGAGATAATTGTCGGGATCCATTGCATGAGAATCTCACCAAAGTGAAGTCCAGCATAGCGATACTGCCGCTGGAGATCCACCAGAGTTTGCGCGCGAAATGTCACATTTTAGGATCCTGAGTTTTCTATTTCTCACCTTGAGTTCACTTAACTCAAAAAGTACAGTATATTTATTTGTTTTAAGATTTCTCTTATACAAAGGGTTGATGCGAGTACAGTAAACATTACAGTACATAAAAACAAAAACATGAAAGATTGAAACCGAACAGAAAGATCTAAATTCTTAAACAGAATATATAATTCGAACTGAAATATCAATCCTTATCAAAAAATAATAGTTCTAGTCATAAATAGACTCCATAACAATTTAAAAAACATCTTCCTTTTAGATTAAATAGTATAAACAATAACATTTTAGTTAATTTAACAATTCAGATTCTGAGAATAGCAAATTCAATTATTAAGACGATTCAGTGCTCTAATTTCTAATCCCTTTAAAACATATAAATATACTCGTACGAGTATGTCATTAATTTTGCTAATGTCAATGTTGTACAATAAAATCTCCATAGACACACATTCTCCCTGAGATATAGGCGAGGGATTAATATATCGTATTTCGCCAAATATTTTCCCCTAATTTTATTAAAGTTGTAACAATAAAGAAGAAAGTGGGAGATTAACCCAAACTCAAAAAAGGGAAAACTTGTGGTCGATTTTCAAAAAACCGAAAGTGAAGTAGTTGTTTAAGTTTAATTGTGATTCTCTTGAAAATTACACACGATGTTGATGATATTTGGAATGATGTTCAGAATCATCACATGGTCTGCATTGCAGATTACTTTAGTTCGGTGTATGCACCGCCAGAGCGAGTGCAGTACGGAGAACCAGATGTCGCTACCGCAGAGAGGCCATTCTGCGAATAGAAAAGCAATTAGTTTCACTGCATCTAGAACTTTGAGGCCAGCATCAGTTTGCTAATCATCTAGATCAGCGGTTCCCAATCTTTTTTCATTAGTGTACCCCTTTACCTGATTGTTTCCTCAGTGTGTACCCCTAAAAAAAATAAATCATCGTATTCTTGATTTTACGTATTGTAACTTTAAATTAACAGCAAAACAATCTGAATATAATGTGTCTTGTAAAGAACATAATATACATATGATTTGTTCCTATCAAAAAAATCATCTATGAATAGGTAAACATTTCAAACCAATAACTATTGCAGGGGTCGTAAATTGAAACAGCAAAGCGTTAATAAAGGAGAAGTAAATTATATGCGGGCCATGTCTAATATTAGTCAAAACTAAAGCGACATTTTTTGCAATTTTTACATTTTCAAGAAATCATTTAATAATTTTTAATATACAAATATGTTTATTTACTTTTACAAAAAATACTGCAGTATCGAATGAGTACTTAATTCTTGTCAATTTATATGTTATTCAGTTTTATTATAATAATTTTGTAATTAAGTTGTAGGAATCATTTATTATATAATTTTTTTCTCATTAATAATATATCTGTATAATTTTTATATCTTCCGCCATGATAACCTTTTTTTTTGCGTACCCCTAAACAATCTTTCGCGTATCCCAGGTTGGCAACCGCTGATCTATTACTATAATAAAATTATTGAGAGCCTTTAAATGGAAGATTAATGGCTAACGACCGGTTAGTTTACATATTTTCAATTGGAATAACGAATAAGAAATTAAAATTTATTTTTGTTATTCAATTTGGTATTAAAAAGCAAATTTTTTATTTTATATTTTTAGTTTTAAGCAGTGGCCCTTCCTGCACATCCGGTGACAGATGGGCAACGCCACAGAACCACTTCCGCTTGTTTTCGTTTATTAAATTTAAAGAAAAGGATACCAAGATCAAAGGTAAAGTTCCAAAGGACCCCAAAGGCGTATCCAATTTCCATAACTTGAAAGGACATAAAACTTTCCAAACGCAAGACTAATTATTTTTCCATACAGAAGAATACTTGCTAAAGAGTATGTGTTTATGTAGGAGAGACTCCAGTTCTGGGGTGAACGACCTGGCTGGACCAGGAAACCGTGGGAGTAGAAATCGTCCCTAACAAGGAACAATATTTTGACAGCATTGTTCAGCACGGCTTCCCTGCGCCCTTATTGCCGAAGGTCATCCACCCGCACTACTGCTGCCCATACCCAAAACTGATATATGGCCCTAGGCTTTGCATCCTTCCTAATTTCCCAAACAGTTTTATTGTCCGGTAATGTGGTGCACATCACTTTGTTTGTGCTGTCAATATTGTGAACATCACCCGTCACAACTCTTTTCCACTTGGGATTTAATTACCTCAGAATATTTTGGTCTTAGTCTGTGTAAAAAGTTGACAGACATACGTTTGACAGGAAATAAAAACGCTCAGGTTTTTACACACAGTTGTCGCCTGGTGTTACACCCAAATAAGTGGGAAAGCAGCTTTTGCAATGCCACTTTTGTGGTACAGAGGCTTTGCATATTGTGCCTGAATCATAACTCTCTTATCCAAAAGCATCAAGATCGCGAAATGGTTGGTGGATTTCCCCAAACATCCCCCAGATCTTCCCTGAGGATCGCCTAGAGAATACTCTTAGCAACAAGCCCAACGGCTCAATGGTGTGAAATAGCTGATAAATAGTTACTATTCTAGACGAGGAAGTCATTGATGGTTTCCTTTAGCTCTAACCCAACTGATCTGTAGGTTTATAAACAGTTTTCCAACGATCTCAGGTGCTGTTTGGGAAAAGAGTAAAAGAAACATTCAGTAGAGTAGTATTTCCGGTAAAGGGTTTTAGCACTCTAACTGCCCATCAGATCTCACGGTTTGCCCAATCTAAATATACAGTTTCACCTTCTTGCCATCTTTAATTCTGGAGATATTTTGTCTCGAACATTTCCGGTTAAAACACGAAATCTAAAATTTGTCACGATCGCTATACTTACTTCTTACCCAGTAAGAGATAGTGAAAAAATCAAGGTTGAAAGATAAAGTTAAAACCTGCCTCGATTTCGGTTATCTTTACGACGCAAAGTCATACGCGGAAACACTTTTTTTCTCAGCCGGAAGCTTCATGTACTTCTGGATGAAACACTCTGAATCCTTCCTTCAACAGACAAAGAAAGGAGGAAGAAGTAGAAACTATGACAATAAGATGACAGCATATTGTTTGGCAGCTCCTTAAAATGGAGGATTCCAATTCTCTGTAACAATAAATGTACTGTTTCTGAGTATTCAATTGCAGTGAGTTGAGTTGTTACACATGTGGAAGTATGAATGCCCGAAGAGGAAGGAAGTTATCAGTGGTTGGACTGAACTGCTTCAAGAAATGGCACTCGTTACATGAGAATTGAATATTTATGCACAGGCGAAACGTGAGGGGCCATTAATGTGTCACACATCTGAGCTTTACTTTTGAATTTTAGTTAAAATTTTGAACAGGCTTAATGAAAGTGTAAATTCTACTTGTATCAAAATTAAGCTTCTTTGAGCTCAGAAATTAGTGCAGGTGGAATCATTGGAACAATTTTCGAGGAAATAAAACAAAAAAATAGAATTGCTGTTCAGTAACGAGTACTTCTATGAATTCGGTAGTTTCCTGTAATGAGAAAAATGCCAGGATCCGGACACCTCACGCGCTAACACACACATCACAGCAAATAGCGTCGTTGAGGAGGAAGTAGAAAGTGAAGTTCCAAGATATAGGGAATTAAAAGATCGTTAGAGGACCGTCGTGCCCAAGATATCCAGCGGGAACTCTGTCCTGCTTTCACCAAATTTAAGATATTCAAATTCTATAGAATTTATAATTTTACGTCACCTTTATTCAGTTTACTCTTTTAAACATGGGTAAAGGGAAAAGGTAACTGCACTGCAATTTAATAGTAAACCACCTTATGGTGCAGTGAACTCATATGCACCCTGCATACAACCACGAGTGACCTGAGGGCATGTGCGTAACCACTTCATAGAGACAAGTGGCCCTTCGCTACCTCCGCTCCAAGTGTTTGGTACTCCTCTGCCGCCTTCGGCACTTCATAGTTATGATTTATATATATTTTTCTTTACTACGGTAGCATTTCTACCGAACCATAAAAATTACATTACTTTTAGGCATAAAAAACTGGAAAAGTTCGCTGAACTTCCATTTTGGGTTAATGAACCCCTAAAAGAAGTCCAGCATTCTGGACTTAAGAGAGCCCAATTCCTCTCTTAGATCATACCAAGTTTCATCACCATTTGGCCCGCCCCCTTGAAGAACGTATTGTTCATTCAAAATTTAACAACATCGCAAATCTTAAGTAAAACGAGAATTGTTTGGTCATCGCAGCGTGCGCCCATTTTAAAACGCGGTGCGGCGAATTTGGATGGGATTCTCTTGCTTTGAACCTTGCAATTCTAAACTCAGTAAGTTTCTTGAATTGAGTGCAAAGTTTAGTTGAATGCAGGGTTGAACATCCTGGTTGGTGGAAGGTTCACAATTTGCTAACGGTTCCCTTGAACTTGTACGCTCTGATTATTTTAAGCTGTAAAATAAATAACAGTAATTACAATACATAAGAATCCAATCTGAGATCAAATGATTACTTCTTTGTATCAGATCCTGGTGGTAACAGGTCAGCCCCAGAAATGGAGCAGGGTAGGGAATCCATTAAGTTTTCAATTTTATGAACAGCCCAAACCACTGGTGGCAATTTTTGAACCATTTACTCGCAGAATTGCCAAAGTCATTGTCAGAGATCAATTTATTGCCAGAGTGGCAACATTATCATTAGGACGCTGAATGACCGGCATCATCCATTCACAGAGCTCGAAGAAAAGGCAATAAAAAAAAAATGGAATAATCCAGTTCCATTGAAGGAAGGAACTTCAAGAAAACTATGTTACCCTAATTGAGGGGGACAAGCACTTCTGCTGTTCGGATAATGTTGGTCCTTATGATGCCCCAGACAGGGGCTATGATACCCCCAATTGATACAGGAATCTCTCTCTACCAGCTATAATAATAAATAAATTGTTGGTTTCAGTTTAGCCTTGTTCGGGGACTGCAGGCTGTGGAGTTGTGCCTTGCCAAAGGACACCTGCCCATTTACTACTAGAAAGGGCACATCATTTTTATTACAAATCGTTTCCACTATGTGCCAGGTACCGTCATCAAGTGCCAACTTCCTTCAGCCTCTGCCATATAATCTTGTCCCCACTAATATTACCTCATTGGGCTGCCGTTTTGTTTTCTTTTTGTTTGACCATCTTATCTCTACCTTCGCCATCTACCTTGCTGCAGCCGCTGTTCTACTGAAACAGATCAGACGTTCGCTTACTACTGGCGAGGAAAGTAATGCGATCGTGGCGAACTTCCGATTTCGAATGATAGAAGAAGAGGTTTTCAGAAAATCGTCTGAAATTCTATTGAAAGTTTTTTCAATAGAATTTCCATTTTTCAACTTTTTTTATGTTTTGCTATTTCTCAAATAGCGCCCAAGCTTTTCCGAAATATTTGAGTATACTTACCAACATTGTAATCTATAACTTTAAATCCATTTTCCAGGTTAAAATTGTATAACTGCGTTACATTTAGAGTAAACCTTCGACCATCAGTGACTATCTCGTCTAAAATAAAGGCATTGTTTAACTGCTATTTCACACCATTGTTGTGCAAACAAGGGGACTGTAAAGATAAGAGTTCCTGCCCAATGTCGTAGTTATTATTAGTTATGACGTAGATACAGGAAGTTTGTCTGTTTGTCGGAGTGTCTATTTAGAAATAGGCCATCCTCATCTGCCTCTCAGAAAGTATGTACGTAGGTGTATTCCCAGTTAGATATTGGGAAAGTTACCCTTTTAGCGGCAAGGTGACGAACTACAAGGTTCGGTTTCCGGTGTGTAACAATCACAAACACATTCGCCCAGCCTTTATTGTTCATTAACAATGTCTCACTTCCTTTGGCCGTAGGCCGGCTTTTCTCCTTTATAGTTCTGGCCAGCGTGCGTTTCCTAAAAGAAGGAAGATATGGTGTAGGGAAATAACACAAACTGAAGGAGATAACAGGAAAGTGTCCAAGGTAAACAGTCTAGGACATCAAACACATACTGACCTCTCCCCCAGCGCATGTACAGTGGCGCACCCAGCACAAGTTTCAGGGAATAAAACCTCTCGGAAATTTCTGAAAAACAGGAATTTTTTCAATAACATGCACTCAAAAAAGAACTAATCTTAAGTTGACTACCTCCATTATTTAGGAAATTCTACTTTAAGGCGGGCAAGGTGGCTTAACTCTGCTTCATCTGCCGACTCTTTGCTCTCTAGAACCGCCCGGATATCCGAGAGAATTATTACTTTGGCATTGATTCTCTTCTTATAGTCTCAGCAAATCAAAATCAATCGCAACTAGCAATACTACGGCTAGTTGCGGCCGTGATACCCCAGTTCAGAAACCTCAATGGTTGCACCATTGGTGCCGAGAATAATAGCGCCATCATTATCTGGAATAATAGCAATCGCAATGAAATATTTGAGGAATATTTAGTGTATATTTTATGAATGTATATTCTCCTAGTAAACAAATTCTCTATTCTACTCTATTTCACACAAGTAATATTCCAAATTTGTATAAAACTGCAAGCTTCCAGGTAAACTGCAATGAGAGAAATTCATGAGCTCTTGAAAAACATCACTTACAATGTGAAATATCGGAAGTGAATAACACCCGTACGACTTCCTTCTGAGACATTCAGTTTACTAGACATGCCCACCATCCTCGCCAATTTGTAAAATATGGCCTTTTTCATGATCAGGGCCTCTCAAAAACTCCAAATCTGAAATCTGCACGAATGTAAGAATTATTTGTGAAATGTTTATAGCATTTACGTAATTACTAAACATCGCTTTCAATTTCACGAATGACCTAGCTGCAATGGTTGCGGCCATAAACCTTAAAAATTATCACGTAAAGTTTTTTTAGGGATAACAAACTGTTAATCTCTTGAAAAGGAAATTAAAAAATAAAACCAACAGAGCGCCCTTGGTATGGAATTAGAAAGCGATTGGCTGCATATTTTTACAGCTACCGTAAAGTCATTCGCAGTCGTTAGCAACAGCCATGCTAAAGCTTCTTCTCACTTACAGACAAAGAAACTTTAAAAACAAAAACCAAAATATCGTAAACCACAACCATAAATAAAAAACAAAAAAATTAAACCATTAAAACCGGATGTCCCGAAACGGACATTAGAATTAATTTACAGCCTTGGAGTTTTCGGCAACTTTTATAAATTCTCTGACTTTCTAAAAGTAGCAATAATAAAAATATTTACGTTGTAATTAATTTAAATCTCTTTTCTGTGAGTCAGTCTGTTTGGGAGCTTTACTACGGCGAGCCTCAGGGAGCCCCCCACCCCCCGGAATATGGCTAAATATTTATGACCCTTAGCTACTCTATAAATAACGGGCAGTGGTTTTCATAGTAAAGAAAATAAAATCACGGTCCAGATAGAAACAGATATACTGAATAATATTAATTCTCTAGCGCACAGGACAGAACATTTTTTTTTATTTTTGAGGAATCCTGAGTTTTTGGTCAGTTGTAACAAAAAATCTTCACGCCAATGTTTCCAACTATATTCAGTTCATCTTCTGGGCCACAAACAAAAACGAGAGATCTGGGTGTTCACAATCTCAGAGAAAACAAGACATCACTTAAACATAATATAAAACAAGTAACCTAAAAACTTATTGCTGGCTAGAGTGATTGAAGCTAACAGTATTTTGTGCTAACTAAACTAATAAATAGATTTAATGATATCTATAACTTTGATTTACCTTAGATTTTTGACTAGTACCGATATATAACATTTTGATAGAATAATTGCATATTATACGCTATTGCACTAAAAGATTGAGAATATTTAGATAACTTGAAATTACAATCTAGTAGGTTATTACAGGTTACAAGAATGAAGGTATAACAACATACACATATATAATTATTATTAAGACTACATAGTTTATCAAACTAACTAGGTTTATTTATTTTATTTTTTATAATTTTATTTTATTTTATTCTTACTACCATATATAAACTGATATATATTCAACACCTCTTACTTAATTACATTTGTGTATACTTGCTCTGAATGTGTTAAAAGTGAAGAAAATTAAGATGAATTAACTGTAATTGGCATAATGATTTTCAGTTATACCAATTTCAAGATTGCTCTAAAATATCAAGGTTTAGTCAAAAACTACTGCTACTGATCCAGAACTTTTGTTTTTTTATTTTTTTTTAAATGACTACTAAATCGAGACAGATACTGATATCGATTATTTTTCAATCGCATGAAATTACAATAAAAGATTAATCAATTCTATTCTAATTGATTCTAATTAATTTTCTATCACTTTGGTATAATTCTTAAACCTGTGCATTCGGCTACTCGCCATATAACCTTCCATGTTTGCAATTTTAAAAAGGAAGCTGTTTAATGTATTTTATTAAATGTGCAGGAAGTTCGAATATCTTTATGAATAATTTGTGGAAGAATTAAATTCTAAAATTATTCACTTTTCTAAAGAATATCTAGATTAGATTTTATTGTTTATCTATTAATGTCGTGAAGTGGACAATAATTCCAATGATTTTTTTTGACTGGTTATGTTCTCTTTTGGTGCATATTAAGGAAAGCATAATATAAGTAAAGAGGTAGTAGAGACTTTCTTGCTGGACTGGATGTGGGTGCTCGAATTGATAGGGGACCAAGGCGTGGCAGTACGGTATTTCGGTGTCGGTGATGACGGCAAGATGACAGAGGGACATAGGAGAAGAGTCGAAGCGCACTCTCCGAGGGTCGAAGGCGGCGTCCAAAGCGACCCAGCGGGGCGCTTCTCCTTACATCCATCACTTCACACACAGGACAGCCTACGCCCCTCTGTGGGCGCATTAGGGGGAACACTCCTCATCTCTGTTCGGGGTAATATTAACTGAGTATCATTTATTTATTAATCACTGTTAGGTCCGCATTCACACACACCTTAACACTTGGGCCTCCGTGAGAACAGCCAACAGCATCTCTCTGCCTCCCGGACAATACCATTACTTCCAGCACAGTTGGCTGTCCCTGACTCCAGTCTATCCCAAACAATCCAATATCCATAAGTTAATCATGTACGAATGAACTAAGATCCCGGCCAGGTACAAGTAGCGTCGCGTGCCCGCATTGTAATTTTGACTACTTCTATTCTTGGTTCATCTGAGGGTATCAGTTAGGTTTCTGAAGCGGAGACTTTACATTGGATATCTTTCTGATCGTAAATCAGCTCGTACGAAGAACTCTGAGTACATCTAATTGGTCTTCAACTGGGACTCTCAGTAAAAGTTAAAATCTCTTCCGAAATATCTCGGAGTTTCAGCAACACACCCTCCTTAATAATGTATAAAAGAAAGAACTGTACTGACGTAGCGCTTTAGCGCAAGCTCTCCTGCAGAAGTTCCAAACAGTTTAAAGAAAATCGTCCAAGCCATTTACGTGTGGAAAAAGCCATTCAGTAAAATGAGCCTTTTTGTTGAGCGATTTAGATCGCTAAGTTTTCCGAGAAACCCAAAGTAATTGAAAGTTTAACTTGAATGCGATTTATTTATTTCTGAGAAATTGCATTCCCTCGAGGACAGTGCATCCACTAAGAACCGCTTTTCTTTGTACTTAGGGGATCTTATCAGGAATATTTCCTTCGTAAAGTTGATCCTTTGTCTCGCTGTCAGTATTTCCTCTAACTCTACCAGGAGAGGTATATGAGCTCCTTCAACTTCGGCTCTTCAGTCTACATACAATCTCACTCACGGCTTACTGATTTCCTCCATAGATTTCACTAGTAGAATGTACAGAATAAACAGAGACACCATTTTAGTTGCACAGATATGGACGGCCGCATAAAGGCGCCGAATGGTAGCCTCTGTATTCCAATGAGGTAATCATCGTAGACAGTCTCTACTATTATAGGTAATCATCCACTAAACTTGTACAAACGCAACATCCTGTCTAGTGCACGCTATTGCAGTGTGTCTGTATGTTTACAACCGATTCAATCCGGCAATTACGCAGAATTATTTATCGAACAATATTTTTATGCATAATTATTATTTATATAAATTTTTGCATAAACCTACCTACTCCGCATGCGTGAACTAATAATAAATCATACGATTTTATACTATAATAAGCTTTCATTAAGGGAAGAAAAAGATAAAATTAAACATCAGACAAGGAGGAATGGATTCAATTATCGATAATCGATGCAATCTTGGCGCAAGTGTAGATATTTGTACAGTATTATAGTAAGTTCTGTTCGAATGAAATTGCGCCCAAGATCGATCAGAGAACATCGGCCAAGTCTGAAATCAGGATTCGCACTTTTAGCTCATGTATCTTTTATTAACACTAATACACAAAAATGATGTTAGAAAATAATGTAAATAATGGACTAAAAAAATTGTTTTGTTTAAAACTGAGAAGTGATCTTTAAATAAATAAAAAATATTTCCAGACTTTTAGAGAAATCGATTGATCGATTGGTCCGTACATTGGAATTATACAAATTGAAAACAGCTGTTTAGATTTGCAGAGTATAAATATTTATGAAGAAATCTTTTTTGTGTACAAACTAAAAAATAGGAAACAAAACGTTTTGGCTCAGAATTTGTTGTTTTGTTTTTACAATTAGTTTTTAAAAATTTGGTCGGGGCCGCAGTACTGGACAATGTCCGTTGATCTTATTCGTCTTGGCAGCACTTTCTTTTCCTGTTCCTGACCGATTTTGGATTTCAACTTTCGATGGATAAAAAATCAACGAAATGGCGTTTTCCTTTGTTTAATAATGGAAAATTACTTAGACAGCATTCCGGATTGTCACCGAGCAAATAAACTCTTCTACAGCGTGATTTTTTTTGATTAATTTATCTTACTCTGCAAGATATTTTTTGCAATAGCTGTAAGGCCATAGTCAAAGCGCGCAGTCTTTGGGGCTGCTAATGGTGATATTTTAGCTAAATGGAAATATTGCTAGCTGCGCAGGAAATAGTAAGAAAGGAAAAGGAAATACCACAGAACTCAGCCGTCGCTTAGTGATTTAAATTCTATCTTTGGATTGTGAATTTAAAAAAAAATTTGATTCCTGTTGGCGAACTGTACTAATAAATGCATATTTGTGACCAAATTGTTCTATTAAATTCGAACCCATAAATGACCTTGTACCCCAAATTTTTTAGGGATCAATTTGAAAGCTTGATGGACTGTAAATTTTTAGCCATGGGTTAAAATTCAGAATTCGCCACTGTACTGGCAATAAGTTCGTAAAGGAAGTATAAAAGTTGAACACTCGATAAAATTGTAGGCCTAGAGGTTATCAAAGTGGCATTTGTGTGACATGTGAGCGGTGATCTTCCTTTTAATGGCTTAGAAACTAGCCTAGGCTGTACCACGTATAAAAACTTGAATTAGTAAGTGATAGCCTAACAAACCATTAGTTCACAGATCCGGAGGCAGCGCGTCGAGTGATCTCTAGGTGCCGCTGTATAACTAGATTATAATTTAATAACTGGGATCTGCCGCAGGCAGGCCAGAGTGTGTTACCTCACCGCGCCAAGCGCACACACCTGGCCACACTGCTTTCTGTTACAGGTGCTTCACACCGGCTTAACCAATAAAAAAGGATTTTCATTCTACGTTAAGCGAGCCTAAACACGTTAAGTACTTCATAAATGTGGATTAAACTATAAACGTTTAACATTCAATAAACGTTTAAGTCTAGAGGTTATCAAAGTGGTATTTGTGTGGCATAAAACTCGGGTAGTGGTTGCATGGTGAAAGAGAGCAGTGAGGCAGCTGTTTGCTTTGGGGCTAACGATGCCTCTACCATTGATTTCGGCATCTTAGGAAAGATTTTAGAAGACCGAATCTCGCCGAAAAGATTCAAATATGGATTCGCGGTGCCAAATAGTTCGGCTCTTAAAATTCACGAACATAAATATTTCTTAGTTAAATGCACGCACGAACATTCTGTTGGTAACACTGAGATAAAGGAAATCATCAGAACGATTTTCCGGAAGACAAATTGCAAAAACGGGGGAAAAACTAACTATCCAATGAAGGGTTGCTTTAGTTCAATGATTGAAGATTTAAAGAGAAGAGTTATCAAGGTGTGGGTTGGTCCAAGGACTTGGATTGAGCTTTCTAGATCCGTCCAACTGAAACTGAAACAAGATTTTGTGATTCATGGGAGGAAGTGTGTTTCAAACAGAAACTGGCACATTAAGGCAGAATTACTATCCCGGGCGATTACAAGTCCACTTGGAGCATTTATCTGGACGAGAGGAGAATGGAGTCATACACGAGCTCAGCGGCGTAGCCGGGCCAACCTTGAGGCTCTCCAAATGATGAGGTCAGCAGACTGCTGGCCATTACAAGGGCGACCGTGGCATTTACTCTCTCAGCAAACCTTCCTTTAAATTGGTCTTTATCTACGTTTCTACGTGAGTGGATAATCTAGCCTCCCTGGGCTAGTTAACTACAAGCACGCCAATCCGCGCAGTCTGCCACTGCAAATCTACTAAACATTTCTATTTACATTCATTATTTACTCATTATTGTGACCTTCCTCTCATTCATACCATCACATTCTTATTTCCTGTTTAGGAATGAGATTACTGACTCTCGGGCAACCTGGTCTAGGCACTCCACGACTTCCTTACCGGAAATCTTAAAAGCTATTTTTGCTTAAATGCGTGGGAAAATCCACTGAGGAAAGTAGCACTTCCGTTTGACAGTTTTGGCTCTACCGCCAGGTTCCTTGGTAGGAGCATCCAATCTGCATGTAATGTTTCAGATGCAATTTTTCGTTGTAGAGCAATATTTTTGTTCCCGCACATCCCGGAAACCCGGGATACCGGGTACTTTCTGTAAAAACTCCATATTGATTGTATTCACGATCTCAACACCATCTCTTACTCTAGAAATCCGTTGATGGGGGGGAATGTTTCTGTTTTTGCGCAACTGGTAGCGCTTTCCGTCTCCATACCATATCTTGAAAACCTTGGTCCCTTGTTGGCCGTCGTCAAAAAGCTGACATATTACTCTAGCTCCATAAATGCGCAGGATATTTGCACACCACAGGCTAGGCAGTTTACTTATCTTCGCCTCCAATCAGCTTTACTTTTATTTAGCCATAAAGTTGGCCAAGAACGTAATAGAAAACTCTAAAATAGAAAATATAAGGCGATAATTGATATAACTCAATAGTTATCTATTTATCTGTATAATATATGGATTTATTTATTACATGCTAATTGGCCATAAAATTGTATTTATGATTTTTTTTCTTTTTTATTCATTTTTTATTACCTAATGAGGTGTTATCTTTTTCAGTTTTATTTTGCCCATTTTTTCCCTGCTACAAAATAGCTACAATACATTTCTTTTACTTTTATAACGGTTGATTATTATTTCTTGACTACAATTAGCCCATGAGTTTGTGGAGGTAATTCGAAGAGAAATGAGGTTAATGGTTTTCGATAGTAAAATGTCCGTCGGCAACAATTCAACATATTGCCGGCTCTGAATGTTCGCCTTGTGTTAATTTTGTTCTTTGGGTTTATTGTTGCACCAATTAGAGAAATCCCTCCGAGCCTTTCTGTTCAGAGAGACAGAATCTGGAAGGAGGCAGGTTCGGTAGGTTCAATTTGAAGGCTGTAGCTTTTTTCCCCCAAAATCGAACTGGACAGCCTGGACATTATTATACAGTGCAGAGAAGATGGCAGGGTTTTTATAGCCAGTAGTAAAGAGATTACCGCCCGGTTTTGTTACAATAGTTTCCATGGTAACGTTTGTCGATTAGCCGCTCGCCGAATTTAACGCCATCATCAGCCAATTAATCCGTCTAACTCCCTGTGTATCCAGGCAGTGACGATTGCGCTGCAAGGGACTCATTTCTTGCGGCCAAGTCTAACCGCTTTGAGGGAATGTCTGAGAGGCTACACCCTACATACCTATCCAATTTCTTAGTTGCAATTTCATCTCTCTCTCTCATATTGCTGAAGTAAAACCTTTTAGCCTTGGGTCATCCCGATGTATCCCTCCAAACTCAATTTCCATTACTTATCTTTCACAAAACTGCTTCGTGAGGACCATAAGAAGAGAAATGGAAGTTCCATCTATGCCGACAAGGTCTTGCTAATACTTATACTCTAGCAATATTGCAGAACATAATTCTTTGCAGGGATTCCATACTTTGTTGGCAGTTCTGTATATAACATGGCACATTTACTTTGAAACGTCAAGTACCACAAGTCCAGAAATTATCAGCTAGTAAGTAAAGTAAAGCCTATTTTTTCAGGCAGGGCCAATTACAATCCAACTACCAATTAGGAGTCGTGGACGGAGGCCACTACCAAACATACTTTACTGTAAATTTCTTTTTTCTGCAACCATGAAGGAATGTTCTCATTACTCAATTAAAATCAGCTGGTATTGCCCAACTTTACCTCACTAGTGGGGAAAAATTCCCATTAGTGTCACTTTCCTCGCTTCGCTCGCTCGTGCGTGCAAACCCTGCCTTGAGTGAGGAAAAGTACTACTTTCCACACTTGTTAAATAAATAACTATTATTATTTATTATTAATAAAATCCAAGGCTCGCCTCTAACCGATCGGCTACTGTGGCGCCAATTATCAGTTAGAATCGCCAGCAATAGTACAGCGATAATGGCGTGAGTGGTCGCACCAGTTTTGTTCGTTTAGAAACGAATTAGTCCTGATTAGAATTACAATTAATTGGAACCCAATGAATCAGCGTTTGTTTCTTAACAGAGAAACTGTCAGCTGGGCCGGCCCGAACAAACGTCTCATTGGTGTAGGCGTTTGGTTTACTAATCTGCAATATTGCACATGACCACAGTCCGACGGCGCCTTTTGATCTAGCGCTGTTGAAAATTTCCATTAAATAAAATAGTTTGTAAAAGATAAAACGGATAAGACCGTGGTGTTCCTAGATCCTTTATTATTATAGTTTATCTATTGACCGCAAATACATTCCTCCAGTAACTTCTCACCAAATATCGATTATTCCTTTCTTTTACCACTTACTGACAGAGGAAGTAGTGTGAACGAGTCAATTATCCACAAATTCCATTTTGAAGTTTCCTCAAGACCGTGTGTGTGTGTGTATTTAAGGAAAAATCACAATTTGAAAATAACTTTGAGAATTATTTACAAGAGAAAGTCGAGTGAGATTGGCGCAAACCAGATTTGGTACCTTTTAAAGTTGGTGGTGGTTAGGTGAGACGAGCAAAGAAGTGCCGCAAGACAGGTAGATTTGGTACAGGTGTGAATTTTAGTGGTCCAATAACGCCTCCAATAGTGGAGGACCGATCTTGTAAGGATGGTACTTACCTCAGACAGTAAGTGATCTATCTAAAAAGAAAAGAAAAGACTAAAGAATAAAGTTGTCTTATAAATCTCGAGATCAGACAGTGGGCTTTCGCAGTCTCACTGAGATAATAAGTCCATAAAAGTGAAACAAAGTAGTCTAGTGGGCCCGATATTGAAATGAGTTCTGCACGTGCGCTGGTGAGGGGGATCACCTCTAAGAGACACTTCACAGAACGGCCATAAAGAGCCGAGCTAATAGTATTTTTTATGGCCAAAGAAATGTCCTGACTCTCACTTAATAAAGAATTGGAAAACGGTAATATATACATACATATACACAGGAATACAGGACTGAAAAGCTGAAATGCACAACAGTGCAATCTTAGGGCTCAAAGTTGCAAAAACATCTGCAACAACGCCGTGCAATAAAGTTGAGCTAAGAGTGGGTTTTTTTATTCGCCGAGAGCGCCCCCTGTGAAAGTGACATTTATTCCCGGAACTACACCCAACTAAACGCGCATCTTCCGTGCACCATTCCCCCCTCTACATTTATTACATCATTTATAAATGTCACCGCCCTTTAAATCATTTATTACCCTGTAACAAGGTTCCATATTATAAACAACAAAGAGGGTTGGGGGGGGAGGTGAGAAACAAAGAGAAAAAAAAGGGAATTTTATTGCCGCCTTTTCTCATTACATTTGGCAGACTGTAATATTTTGGTATTTAGCGCGACTTTATTGTCTAGTAAAACATTGTCTCTCTTTCAGAGAAAACATCTATCTGTACTAACTTACAAATTATCCATTATCCCAAATTATTTTATTCTAATTAACTATTTCTTCAAGTCTGTCAGCTGGAGGAAGAAGTTCAATCTGCCTAGGTTATGACAAGTACAGCTTGATGTTTCCGTACCCTAGAACGAGTAAAACATTTCAATTTTACCCACGTTGCAAAAAATAAATCACAATATATTCCTTCTTGATAACCAACAGCCATATGATTTAAGCCCCATTAAATAAGCTCCATATAAAACTGAAAACCTCAGAAATGGATTTATTTGAGAAATGATGAGGCTAGAAGATTCTACTATTCCAGTCAACTTACAAAAAAGAAAGAGATAAGATTGTGCACATCTTAATTCTCTAAATGTAACTACAGAATAGCAAACATCAGAAAATACCAATCCCTTTATGCAAAATAAATATCAACCTTAGAGATGAATTATCAGAAAGATTAAATATTCCACAATATTAATAAATATAATATTCCAAACTTCCTAACTTCAGAAAAATTAAAGTTATAATAACAACTTAGTAATCCATCAGATCATTATTTACCACAAAACCAAAATAGAGAATACCTCTTTAAAGGGGGGTGTTCAGCATAAGACTACCGTTACTTTGGGAAACGATAATGGGCATCATTTGAAACAAAAAACTCCATCTAAGCTATGGCTCGATTCTGCTCCAGTTTAAAGATATTTTTAATTTTGTGTTTTTTCAAAGTATTACTACTTTTTAACCAACAGTTTGCTATATTAACATATGTTAAGTACAAAAGCTAAAGCAATTTCAATAAACCATTAAAAACAGAAGGTTAAATTTTCAATTAAATAACCTCATTTATATTTTACAAAAATTATATCAAGTATTTCACGTTGTGGCCCAAAAATAAGAAACAGAAAAATACTAATTTTTTTCCAAAATTTTGACTTTATTTTTTTCAAACATTTTACAATTTTAAAACGCACCTCAAAAAACACTACAAAAAAAACCCTTTTGAAATGTAACGCATGAACTGGCAAGTATGGCTTTGTTTTCGCGTTAATAGTGGTTGAGCAATAGAAGGTTAAAATTTGTTGGTTTTCAATAGCATCCAGTTTCAAACCTTCATATTATCGTCAAAAAGTATACTCGTATACAGCATTAAGGGTGCGTTCCACTAAGCGACCACAACGACCACGCTCACGACCGCGATTTTGCCCGTTCCACTTGCTTGCGAGCGTTGCGGTCGAAAACCCAAGTGGAATGGTCTGTGGGCGTTTTAACCGTTCATGTAAACATTACATATGGCGGCCTCGAAAATAAGTTAAGTTAGAAGCTTGAAGAGGTTATTTTTTAATTTTAACCCCGTTTATATGCAGTTATAATAAACTTTATTAATTATTGGTAAAGTTGACTTATATTAAAAGAATATATATAATTCAATTTTTTATATTACACTTTAGTGGAGTATTTATAAAATTTACGTTTAAATAAAATTAAAATGTCTTTTGTGGCAACAGTTGGATATTTATTAATAATGCTTTAGAAAGTTCTTTATCTAGTTCCGATTAGAGTGGAATGCAATTTTACAAAATCGCAATGATAAAAAGCGAAAACTTAGGCCACCTATTATTAGCTATCAGAGTGTAATAGATCTTTATTCAGATGAAGAATTTAAAAGTTATTTCAGGTAAATGATTTTGTGTTATTCAGTGATTTAGTATGTAAAGGGATAAGTAATTATTTATTTATTTATTTTTAGTAGACTTTCGAGAAACACATTCTATTATTTACATGAAATAATACTTTCATTTACATGAGATAATTTTTTCGGTCGCCATATTTTGTTTTAAAAATTGCGCCAACTCTGAACGCCCACTTCGACCCAGCTCCATAGATGGGGCGTTGTGTGAGCGAAAATAGTGACGTCATTAGTGACGTTTTCGCCACGACCACAACGACCGCGGTCGCCAAGTGGAACGCCTGAAAGTATGTTTTGGTCGTTGTGGTCTCCAAGTGGAACGCACCCTAAGAAATGCTGTACAACCTTCCGCGAGAAGGTTATACTTTTATCAACAAAATAGTTCCATTGACGATTTAATTGATTCTTAATATTCTTATTCTTTATAACTGTAATTTTTTTTGCAGCAACATGGATTTTATTTAATGGTTAATAAAAAGAAATTTACAGTAAAGTATGTTTGCTAGTCGCCTCCGTCCACGACACCTAATTGGTAGTTGGACGTTAAGCCCCGCCTGAAAAAATAGGCGATTACTTTACTTTTTTACTTTACTTACAGATAAACTATAAACACATCGGGAATCGAACCTAGTACCACAATACATATTAGCTTCGCAGGTCTCGCCTCTAACCGCTCGGCTACCGTGGCGCCTTATTTAATCTGTATATAGAGTCAGTTATTGTCTATAATTGTTTAAATTTCGTAAAAATCTGTCGAGTAGGATCGAGATATTTAGAGTTAAATTTTGGTTTCCTTTGAAAGAGTGAAATATTTAACTTCAAATATCTCGAAAACTACTTGATAGATTTTGATTATATTTTATCTGTATATAGAGTCAGTTATTGTCTATAATTGTATAAAATTTCTTAAAAATCTGTCGAGCAGGAAACGAGATATTTAGAGTGAAATTTTGGTTTCTTTAGAAACAGTGAAATTTTTACCTTCAAATATCTCGAAAACTACTCGATAGATTTTGTTTATAATTTATCTGTATATAGAGACTGTTTTTGTCTATAATTGTTTAAAATTCCGTAAAAATCTGTCAAATAGGAAACAAGATATTTAGATTTAAATTTTAGTTACGTTTGAAGCAGTGAAATATTTACCTTCAAATATCTCAGAAACTACTTGATAGATTTTGCTTATATTTTATCTGTATATGGATCCTGTTTTTGTCTATAATTGTTTAAAATTCCGTAAAAATCTGTCAAATAGGAAACAAGATATTTAGAGTTAAATTTTAGTTACGTTTGAAGCAGTGAAATATTTACCTTCAAATATCTCAGAAACTACTTGATAGATTTTGCTTATATTTTATCTGTATATGGATCCTGTTTTTGTCTATAATTGTTTAAAATTCCGTAAAAATCTGTCAAATAGGAAACAAGATATTTAGAGTTAAATTTTAGTTACGTTTGAAGCAGTGAAATATTTACCTTCAAATATCTCAGAAACTACTTGATAGATTTTGCTTATATTGTATCTGTATATGGATACTGTTTTTATCTATAATTGTTTAAAATTCCGTAAAAATCTGTCAAATAGGAAACGAGATTTTTAGAGTGAAAGTTTAGTTACATTTGAAACAGTGAAATTTTTACCTTCAAATATCTCGAAAACTACTCGATAGATTTTGCTTATATTTTATCTGTATATAGAGTCAGTTATTGTCTATAATTGTTTAAAATTCCGTAAAAATCTGTAGAGTAGGAAAAGAGATATGTAGAGTTAATTTTTAGTTACGTTTCAAACAGTGAAATTTTTACCTTCAAATATCTCGAAAACTACTCGATAGATTTTGTTTATAATTTATCTGTATATAGAGTCAGTTATTGTCTATAATTGTATAAAAGTTTGTAAAACTCTGTCGAGCAGGAAACGAGATATTTAGAGTTAAATTTTGGTTTCCTTAGAAACACTGAAATATTTAACTTCAAATAACTGGAAAACTACTCGAAAGATATTGTTTATGTTTTATGTGTATATAGAGTCAGTTATTGTCTATAATTGTACATAATTTCGTAAAAATCTGTCGAGTATAAAACGAGATATTTAGAGTTAAATTTTGGTTTCCTTAGAAAAACTGAAATATTTAACTTCAAATAACTGGAAAACTACTCGAAAGATATTGTTTATATTTTATGTGTATATAGAGTCAGTTATTGTCTATAATTGTATAAAATGTCGTAAAAATCTGTCGAGTAGGAAACGAGATATTTAGAGTTAAATTTTAGTTACGTTTCAAACAGTGAAATTTTTACCTTCAAATATCTCGAAAACTACTCGATAGATTTTGTTTATATTTTATGTGTATATAGAGTCAGTTATTGTCTATAATTGTATAAAATTTCGTAAAAATCTGTCGAGTAGGAAACGAGATATTTAGAGTTAAATTTTAGTTACGTTTCAAACAGTGAAATTTTTACCTTCAAATATCTCGAAAACTACTCGATAGATTTTGTTTATATTTTATGTGTATATAGAGTCAGTTATTGTCTATAATTGTATAAAATTTCGTAAAAATCTGTCGAGTAGGAAACGAGATATTTAGAGTTAAATTTTAGTTACGTTTCAAACAGTGAAATATTTAACTTCAATTATCTGGAAAACTACTCAATAGATTTTGTTTATATTTTATCTATATATGGAGACTTTTATTGTTTATAATTGTATAAAATTTTGTAAAAATCTGTCGAGCAGGAAACGAGATATTTAGAGTTAAATTTTGGTTTCCTTGGAAACACTAAAATATTTAACTTCAAATAACTGGAAAACTACTCGATAAATATTGCTTATATTCTATCTGTATATGGAGACTGTTTTTGTCTATAATGTTTAAAATTCCGTAAATATCTGTCAAATAGGAAACGAGATATTTAGAGTGAAATTTTAGTTACGTTTGAAACAGTGAAATTTTTACCATCAAATATCTCGTAAACTGCTCGATAGATTTTGCTTATATTTTATCTGTATATAGAGTCAGTTATTGTCTATAATTGTTTAAATTTCGTAAAAATCTATCGAGTAGGATCGAGATATTTAGAGTTAAATTTTGGTTTCCTTTGAAAGAGTGAAATATTTAACTTCAAATATCTCGAAAACTACTCGATAGATTTTGTTTATATTTTATGTGTATATAGAGTCAGTTATTGTCTATAATTGTATAAAATTTCGTAAAAATCTGTCGAGTAGGAAACGGGATATTTAGAATTAAATTTTGGTTTCGTTTAAAACAGTGAAATCTTTAACTTCAATTATCTGGAAACTACTCAATAGATTTTCTTTATATTTTATCTATATATAGAGTCAGTTATTGTCTATAATTGTACATAATTTCGTAAAAATCTGTCGAGTATAAAACGAGATATTTAGAGTTAAATTTTGGTTTCCTTAGAAAAACTGAAATATTTAACTTCAAATAACTGGAAAACTACTCGAAAGATATTGTTTATATTTTATGTGTATATAGAGTCAGTTATTGTCTATAATTGTATAAAATGTCGTAAAAATCTGTCGAGTAGGAAACGAGATATTTAGAGTTAAATTTTAGTTACGTTTCAAACAGTGAAATTTTTACCTTCAAATATCTCGAAAACTACTCGATAGATTTTGTTTATATTTTATGTGTATATAGAGTCAGTTATTGTCTATAATTGTATAAAATTTCGTAAAAATCTGTCGAGTAGGAAACGAGATATTTAGAGTTAAATTTTAGTTACGTTTAAAACAGTGAAATTTTTACCTTCAAATATCTCGAAAACTACTCGATAGATTTTGTTTATATTTTATGTGTATATAGAGTCAGTTATTGTCTATAATTGTATAAAATTTCGTAAAAATCTGTCGAGTAGGAAACGAGATATTTAGAGTTAAATTTTAGTTACGTTTCAAACAGTGAAATATTTAACTTCAATTATCTGGAAAACTACTCAATAGATTTTGTTTATATTTTATCTATATATGGAGACTTTTATTGTTTATAATTGTATAAAATTTTGTAAAAATCTGTCGAGCAGGAAACGAGATATTTAGAGTTAAATTTTGGTTTCCTTGGAAACACTAAAATATTTAACTTCAAATAACTGGAAAACTACTCGATAAATATTGCTTATATTCTATCTGTATATGGAGACTGTTTTTGTCTATAATGTTTAAAATTCCGTAAATATCTGTCAAATAGGAAACGAGATATTTAGAGTGAAATTTTAGTTACGTTTGAAACAGTGAAATTTTTACCATCAAATATCTCGTAAACTGCTCGATAGATTTTGCTTATATTTTATCTGTATATAGAGTCAGTTATTGTCTATAATTGTTTAAATTTCGTAAAAATCTGTCGAGTAGGATCGAGATATTTAGAGTTAAATTTTGGTTTCCTTTAAAAGAGTGAAATATTTAACTTCAAATATCTCGAAAACTACTCGATAGATTTTGTTTATATTTTATGTGTATATAGAGTCAGTTATTGTCTATAATTGTATAAAATTTCGTAAAAATCTGTCGAGTAGGAAACGGGATATTTAGAATTAAATTTTGGTTTCGTTTAAAACAGTGAAATCTTTAACTTCAATTATCTGGAAAACTACTCAATAGATTTTCTTTATATTTTATCTATATATGGAGACTTTTATTGTTTATAATTGTATAAAATTTCATAAAAATCTGTCGAGTATGAAACGAGATATTTAGAGTTAAATTTTAGTTTCCTTTGAAATACTGAAATATTTAACTTCAAATAACTGGAAAACTACTCGAAAGATATTGTTTATAATTTATCTGTATATAGAGTCAGTTATTGTCTATAATTGTATAAAATTTCGTAAAAATCTGTCGAGTAGGAAACGAGATATTTAGAGTTAAATTTTAGTTACGTTTCAAACAGTGAAATCTTTAACTTCAATTATCTGGAAAACTACTCAATAGATTTTCTTTATATTTTATCTATATATGGAGACTTTTATTGTTTATAATTGTATAAAATTTTGTAAAAATCTGTCGAGCAGGAAACGAGATATTTAGAGTTAAATTTTAGTTTCCTTTGAAATACTGAAATATTTAACTTCAAATAACTGGAAAACTACTCGAAAGATATTGTTTATAATTTATCTGTATATAGAGTCAGTTATTGTCTATAATTGTATAAAATTTCGTAAAAATCTGTCGAGTAGGAAACGAGATATTTAGAGTTAAATTTTAGTTACGTTTCAAACAGTGAAATCTTTAACTTCAATTATCTGGAAAACTACTCAATAGATTTTGTTTATATTTTATCTATATATGGAGACTTTTATTGTTTATAATTGTATAAAATTTTGTAAAAATCTGTGGAGCAGGAAACGAGATATTTAGAGTTAAATTTTGGTTTCCTTGGAAACACTAAAATATTTAACTTCAAATAACTGGAAAACTACTCGATAAATATTGCTTATATTCTATCTGTATATGGAGACTGTTTTTGTCTATAATGTTTAAAATTCCGTAAATATCTGTCAAATAGGAAACGAGATATTTAGAGTGAAATTTTAGTTACGTTTGAAACAGTGAAATTTTTACCATCAAATATCTCGTAAACTGCTCGATAGATTTTGCTTATATTTTATCTGTATATAGAGTCAGTTATTGTCTATAATTGTTTAAATTTCGTAAAAATCTGTCGAGTAGGATCGAGATATTTAGAGTTAAATTTTGGTTTCCTTTGAAAGAGTGAAATATTTAACTTCAAATATCTCGAAAACTACTCGATAGATTTTGTTTATATTTTATCTGTATATAGAGTCAGTTATTGTCTATAATTGTATAAAATTTCGTAAAAATCTGTCCAGTAGGAAACGGGATATTTAGAATTAAATTTTGGTTTCGTTTAAAACAGTGAAATCTTTAACTTCAATTATCTGGAAAACTACTCAATAGATTTTCTTTATATTTTATCTATATATGGAGACTTTTATTGTTTATAATTGTATAAAATTTCATAAAAATCTGTCGAGTAGGAAACGAGATATTTAGAGTTAAATTTTAGTTTCCTTTGAAATACTGAAATATTTAACTTCAAATAACTGGAAAACTACTCGAAAGATATTGTTTATAATTTATCTGTATATAGAGTCAGTTATTGTCTATAATTTTTTAAAATTTTGTAAAAATCTGTCGAGCAGGAAAAGAGATATTTAGAGTTAAATTTTGGTTTCGTTTAAAACAGTGAAATCTTTAACTTCAATTATCTGGAAAACTACTCAATAGATTTTGTTTATATTTTATCTGTATATAGAGTCAGTTATTGTCTATAATTGTTTAAATTTCATAAAAATCTATCGAGCAGGAAAAGAGATATTTAGAGTTAAATTTTAGTTACGTTTCAAACAGTGAAATTTTTACCTTCAAATATCTCGAAAACTACTCGATAGATTTTGTTTATATTTTATGTGTATATAGAGTCAGTTATTGTCTATAATTGTATAAAATTTCGTAAAAATCTGTCGAGCAGGAAAAGAGATATTTAGAGTTAAATTTTGGTTTCGTTTAAAACAGTGAAATCTTTAACTTCAATTATCTGGAAAACTACTCAATAGATTTTGCTTATATTTTATCTATATATAGAGTCAGTTATTGTCTATAATTGTATAAAATTTCGTAAAAATCTGTCGAGTAGGAAACGGGATATTTAGAATTAAATTTTGGTTTCGTTTAAAACAGTGAAATCTTTAACTTCAATTATCTGGAAAACTACTCAATAGATTTTGTTTATATTTTATCTATATATGGAGACTTTTATTGTTTATAATTGTATAAAATTTTGTAAAAATCTGTCGAGCAGGAAACGAGATATTTAGAGTTAAATTTTAGTTTCCTTTGAAATACTGAAATATTTAACTTCAAATAACTGGAAAACTACTCGAAAGATATTGTTTATAATTTATCTGTATATAGAGTCAGTTATTGTCTATAATTGTATAAAATTTCGTAAAAATCTGTCGAGTAGGAAACGAGATATTTAGAGTTAAATTTTAGTTACGTTTCAAACAGTGAAATCTTTAACTTCAATTATCTGGAAAACTACTCAATAGATTTTGTTTATATTTTATCTATATATGGAGACTTTTATTGTTTATAATTGTATAAAATTTTGTAAAAATCTGTCGAGCAGGAAACGAGATATTTAGAGTTAAATTTTGGTTTCCTTGGAAACACTAAAATATTTAACTTCAAATAACTGGAAAACTACTCGATAAATATTGCTTATATTCTATCTGTATATGGAGACTGTTTTTGTCTATAATGTTTAAAATTCCGTAAATATCTGTCAAATAGGAAACGAGATATTTAGAGTGAAATTTTAGTTACGTTTGAAACAGTGAAATTTTTACCATCAAATATCTCGTAAACTGCTCGATAGATTTTGCTTATATTTTATCTGTATATAGAGTCAGTTATTGTCTATAATTGTTTAAATTTCGTAAAAATCTGTCGAGTAGGATCGAGATATTTAGAGTTAAATTTTGGTTTCCTTTGAAAGAGTGAAATATTTAACTTCAAATATCTCGAAAACTACTCGATAGATTTTGTTTATATTTTATGTGTATATAGAGTCAGTTATTGTCTTTAATTGTATAAAATTTCGTAAAAATCTGTCGAGTAGGAAACGGGATATTTAGAATTAAATTTTGGTTTCGTTTAAAACAGTGAAATCTTTAACTTCAATTATCTGGAAAACTACTCAATAGATTTTCTTTATATTTTATCTATATATGGAGACTTTTATTGTTTATAATTGTATAAAATTTCATAAAAATCTGTCGAGTAGGAAACGAGATATTTAGAGTTAAATTTTAGTTTCCTTTGAAATACTGAAATATTTAACTTCAAATAACTGGAAAACTACTCGAAAGATATTGTTTATAATTTATCTGTATATAGAGTCAGTTATTGTCTATAATTTTATAAAATTTTGTAAAAATCTGTCGAGCAGGAAAAGAGATATTTAGAGTTAAATTTTGGTTTCGTTTAAAACAGTGAAATCTTTAACTTCAATTATCTGGAAAACTACTCAATAGATTTTGTTTATATTTTATCTGTATATAGAGTCAGTTATTGTCTATAATTGTTTAAATTTCATAAAAATCTATCGAGCAGGAAAAGAGATATTTAGAGTTAAATTTTAGTTACGTTTCAAACAGTGAAATTTTTACCTTCAAATATCTCGAAAACTACTCGATAGATTTTGTTTATATTTTATGTGTATATAGAGTCAGTTATTGTCTATAATTGTATAAAATTTCGTAAAAATCTGTCGAGCAGGAAAAGAGATATTTAGAGTTAAATTTTGGTTTCGTTTAAAACAGTGAAATCTTTAACTTCAATTATCTGGAAAACTACTCAATAGATTTTGCTTATATTTTATCTATATATAGAGTCAGTTATTGTCTATAATTGTATAAAATTTCGTAAAAATCTGTCGAGTAGGAAACGGGATATTTAGAATTAAATTTTGGTTTCGTTTAAAACAGTGAAATATTTAACTTCAATTATCTGGAAAACTACTCAATAGATTTTGTTTATATTTTATCTATATATGGAGACTTTTATTGTTTATAATTGTATAAAATTTTGTAAAAATCTGTCGAGCAGGAAACGAGATATTTAGAGTTAAATTTTGGTTTCCTTGGAAACACTAAAATATTTAACTTCAAATAACTGGAAAACTACTCGAAAGATATTGTTTATAATTTATCTGTATATAGAGTCAGTTATTGTCTATAATTGTTTAAATTTCATAAAAATCTGTCGAGTAGGAAACGAGATATTTAGAGTTAAATTTTGGTTTCGTTTAAAACAGTGAAATCTTTAACTTCAATTATCTGGAAAACTACTCAATAGATTTTGCTTATATTTTATCTATATATAGAGTCAGTTATTGTCTATAATTGTATAAAATTTCGTAAAAATCTGTCGAGCAGGAAACGAGATATTTAGAGTTAAATTTTGGTTTCGTTTAAAACAGTGAAATATTTAACTTCAATTATCTGGAAAACTACTCAATAGATTTTGTTTATATTTTATCTATATATGGAGACTTTTATTGTTTATAATTGTATAAAATTTTGTAAAAATCTGTCGAGCAGGAAACGAGATATTTAGAGTTAAATTTTGGTTTCGTTTAAAACAGTGAAATCTTTAACTTCAATTATCTGGAAAACTACTCAATAGATTTTGCTTATATTTTATCTATATATAGAGTCAGTTATTGTCTATAATTGTATAAAATTTCGTAAAAATCTGTCGAGCAGGAAACGAGATATTTAGAGTTAAATTTTGGTTTCGTTTAAAACAGTGAAATATTTAACTTCAATTATCTGGAAAACTACTCAATAGATTTTGTTTATATTTTATCTATATATGGAGACTTTTATTGTTTATAATTGTATAAAATTTTGTAAAAATCTGTCGAGCAGGAAACGAGATATTTAGAGTTAAATTTTGGTTTCGTTTAAAACAGTGAAATCTTTAACTTCAATTATCTGGAAAACTACTCAATAGATTTTGCTTATATTTTATCTATATATAGAGTCAGTTATTGTCTATAATTGTATAAAATTTCGTAAAAATCTGTCGAGCAGGAAACGAGATATTTAGAGTTAAATTTTGGTTTCGTTTAAAACAGTGAAATATTTAACTTCAATTATCTGGAAAACTACTCAATAGATTTTGTTTATATTTTATCTATATATGGAGACTTTTATTGTTTATAATTGTATAAAATTTTGTAAAAATCTGTCGAGCAGGAAACGAGATATTTAGAGTTAAATTTTGGTTTCCTTGGAAACACTAAAATATTTAACTTCAAATAACTGGAAAACTACTCGAAAGATATTGTTTATAATTTATCTGTATATAGAGTCAGTTATTGTCTATAATTGTTTAAATTTCATAAAAATCTGTCGAGTAGGAAACGAGATATTTAGAGTTAAATTTTGGTTTCGTTTAAAACAGTGAAATCTTTAACTTCAATTATCTGGAAAACTACTCAATAGATTTTGTTTATATTTTATCTATATATGGAGACTTTTATTGTTTATAATTGTATAAAATTTTGTAAAAATCTGTCGAGCAGGAAACGAGATATTTAGAGTTAAATTTTGGTTTCCTTGGAAACACTAAAATATTTAACTTCAAATAACTGGAAAACTACTCGAAAGATATTGTTTATAATTTATCTGTATATAGAGTCAGTTATTGTCTATAATTGTTTAAATTTCATAAAAATCTGTCGAGTAGGAAACGAGATATTTAGAGTTAAATTTTAGTTACGTTTCAAACAGTGAAATTTTTACCTTCAAATATCTCGAAAACTACTCGAAAGATATTGTTTATAATTTATCTGTATATAGAGTCAGTTATTGTCTATAATTGTATAAAATTTCGTAAAAATCTGTCGAGCAGGAAAAGAGATATTTAGAGTTAAATTTTGGTTTCGTTTAAAACAGTGAAATCTTTAACTTCAATTATCTGGAAAACTACTCAATAGATTTTGCTTATATTTTATGTGTATATAGTGTCAGTTATTGTCTATAATTGTATAAAATTTCGTAAAAATCTGTCGAGTAGGAAACGGGATATTTAGAATTAAATTTTGGTTTCGTTTAAAACAGTGAAATCTTTAACTTCAATTATCTGGAAAACTACTCAATAGATTTTGTTTATATTTTATCTATATATAGAGACTTTTATTGTTTATAATTGTATAAAATTTTGTAAAAATCTGTCGAGCAGGAAACGAGATATTTAGAGTTAAATTTTGGTTTCCTTGGAAACACTAAAATATTTAACTTCAAATAACTGGAAAACTACTCGAAAGATATTGTTTATAATTTATCTGTATATAAAGTCAGTTATTGTCTATAATTGTATAAAATTTCGTAAAAATCTGTCGAGTAGGAAACGGGATATTTAGAATTAAATTTTGGTTTCGTTTAAAACAGTGAAATATTTAACTTCAATTATCTGGAAAACTACTCAATAGATTTTGTTTATATTTTATCTATATATAGAGACTTTTATTGTTTATAATTGTATAAAATTTTGTAAAAATCTGTCGAGCAGGAAACGAGATATTTAGAGTTAAATTTTGGTTTCCTTGGAAACACTAAAATATTTAACTTCAAATAACTGGAAAACTACTCGAAAGATATTGTTTATAATTTATCTGTATATAAAGTCAGTTATTGTCTATAATTGTATAAAATTTCGTAAAAATCTGTCGAGTAGGAAACGGGATATTTAGAATTAAATTTTGGTTTCGTTTAAAACAGTGAAATATTTAACTTCAATTATCTGGAAAACTACTCAATAGATTTTGCTTATATTTTATGTGTATATAGTGTCAGTTATTGTCTATAATTGTATAAAATTTCGTAAAAATCTGTCGAGTAGGAAACGGGATATTTAGAATTAAATTTTGGTTTCGTTTAAAACAGTGAAATCTTTAACTTCAATTATCTGGAAAACTACTCAATAGATTTTGTTTATATTTTATCTATATATAGAGACTTTTATTGTTTATAATTGTATAAAATTTTGTAAAAATCTGTCGAGCAGGAAACGAGATATTTAGAGTTAAATTTTGGTTTCCTTGGAAACACTAAAATATTTAACTTCAAATAACTGGAAAACTACTCGAAAGATATTGTTTATAATTTATCTGTATATAAAGTCAGTTATTGTCTATAATTGTTTAAATTTCATAAAAATCTGTCGAGTAGGAAACGAGATATTTAGAGTTAAATTTTAGTTTCCTTTGAAATACTGAAATATTTAACTTCAAATAACTGGAAAACTACTCGATAGATATTGTTTATAATTTATCTGTATATAGAGTCAGTTATTGTCTATAATTGTATAAAATTTCGTAAAAATCTGTCGAGTAGGAAACGGGATATTTAGAATTAAATTTTGGTTTCGTTTAAAACAGTGAAATCTTTAACTTCAATTATCTGGAAAACTACTCAATAGATTTTGTTTATATTTTATCTATATATGGAGACTTTTATTGTTTATAATTGTATAAAATTTTGTAAAAATCTGTCGAGCAGGAAACGAGATATTTAGAGTTAAATTTTGGTTTCCTTGGAAACACTAAAATATTTAACTTCAAATAACTGGAAAACTACTCGATAAATATTGCTTATATTCTATCTGTATATGGAGACTGTTTTTGTCTATAATGTTTAAAATTCCGTAAATATCCGTCGAGCAGGAAACGAGATATTTAGAGTGAAATTTTGGTTTCTTTAGAAACAGTGAAATTTTTACCTTCAAATATCTCGAAAACTACTCGAAAGATATTGTTTATATTTTATGTGTATATAGAGTCAGTTATTGTCTATAATTGTATAAAATTTCGTAAAAATCTGTCGAGTAGGAAACGGGATATTTAGAATTAAATTTTGGTTTCGTTTAAAACAGTGAAATCTTTAACTTCAATTATCTGGAAAACTACTCAATAGATTTTGTTTATATTTTATCTATATATGGAGACTTTTATTGTTTATAATTGTATAAAATTTCATAAAAATCTGTCGAGTAGGAAACGAGATATTTAGAGTTAAATTTTAGTTTCCTTTGAAATACTGAAATATTAAACTTCAAATAACTGGAAAACTACTCGAAAGATATTGTTTATGTTTTATGTGTATATAGAGTCAGTTATTGTCTATAATTGTATAAAATTTTGTAAAAATCTGTCGAGCAGGAAAAGAGATATTTAGAGTTAAATTTTAGTTACGTTTCAAACAGTGAAATTTTTACCTTCAAATATCTCGAAAACTACTCGATAGATTTTGTTTATATTTTATGTGTATATAGAGTCAGTTATTGTCTATAATTGTATAAAATTTCGTAAAAATCTGTCGAGTAGGAAACGGGATATTTAGAATTAAATTTTGGTTTCGTTTAAAACAGTGAAATCTTTAACTTCAATTATCTGGAAAACTACTCAATAGATTTTGTTTATATTTTATCTATATATGGAGACTTTTATTGTTTATAATTGTATAAAATTTTGTATAAATCTGTCGAGCAGGAAACGAGATATTTAGAGTTAAATTTTGGTTTCCTTGGAAACACTAAAATATTTAACTTCAAATAACTGGAAAACTACTCGATAAATATTGCTTATATTCTATCTGTATATGGAGACTGTTTTTGTCTATAATGTTTAAAATTCCGTAAATATCTGTCAAATAGGAAACGAGATATTTAGAGTGAAATTTTAGTTACGTTTGAAACAGTGAAATTTTTACCATCAAATAACATGAAAACTACTCGAAATATATTGTTTATATTTTATCTGTATATAGAGTCAGTTATTGTCTATATTTGTATAAAATTTCTTAAAAATCCGTCGAGCAGGAAACGAGATATTTAGAGTGAAATTTTGGTTTCTTTAGAAACAGTGAAATTTTTACCTTCAAATATCTCGAAAACTACTCGATAGATTTTGCTTATATTTTATCTGTATATGGATACTGTTTTTGTCTATAATTGTTTAAAATTCCGTAAAAATCTGTCAAATAGGAAACAAGATATTTAGATTTAAATTTTAGTTACGTTTGAAGCAGTGAAATATTTACCTTCAAATATCTCAGAAACTACTTGATAGATTTTGCTTATATTTTATCTGTATATGGATCCTGTTTTTGTCTATAATTGTTTAAAATTCCGTAAAAATCTGTCAAATAGGAAACAAGATATTTAGAGTTAAATTTTAGTTACGTTTGAAGCAGTGAAATATTTACCTTCAAATATCTCAGAAACTACTTGATAGATTTTGCTTATATTTTATCTGTATATGGATACTGTTTTTATCTATAATTGTTTAAAATTCCGTAAAAATCTGTCAAATAGGAAACGAGATTTTTAGAGTGAAAGTTTAGTTACATTTGAAACAGTGAAATTTTTACCTTCAAATATCTCGAAAACTACTCGATAGATTTTGTTTATATTTTATCTGTATATAGAGTCAGTTATTGTCTATAATTGTTTAAAATTCCGTAAAAATCTGTAGAGTAGGAAAAGATATATGTAGAGTTAATTTTTAGTTACGTTTCAAACAGTGAAATTTTTACCTTCAAATATCTCGAAAAATACTCGATAGATTTTGTTTATAATTTATCTGTATATAGAGTCAGTTATTGTCTATAATTGTATAAAAGTTTGTAAAACTCTGTCGAGCAGGAAACGAGATATTTAGAGTTAAATTTTGGTTTCCTTAGAAACACTGAAATATTTAACTTCAAATAACTGGAAAACTACTCGAAAGATATTGTTTATGTTTTATGTGTATATAGAGTCAGTTATTGTCTATAATTGTACATAATTTCGTAAAAATCTGTCGAGTAGGAAACGGGATATTTAGAATTAAATTTTGGTTTCGTTTAAAACAGTGAAATCTTTAACTTCAATTATCTGGAAAACTACTCAATAGATTTTCTTTATATTTTATCTATATATGGAGACTTTTATTGTTTATAATTGTATAAAATTTCATAAAAATCTGTCGAGTAGGAAACGAGATATTTAGAGTTAAATTTTAGTTTCCTTTGAAATACTGAAATATTTAACTTCAAATAACTGGAAAACTACTCGAAAGATATTGTTTATAATTTATCTGTATATAGAGTCAGTTATTGTCTATAATTGTATAAAATTTTGTAAAAATCTGTCGAGCAGGAAACGAGATATTTAGAGTTAAATTTTGGTTTCCTTGGAAACACTAAAATATTTAACTTCAAATAACGGGAAAACTACTCGATAAATATTGCTTATATTCTATCTGTATATGGAGACTGTTTTTGTCTATAATGTTTAAAATTCCGTAAAAATCTGTCGAGTAGAAAACGAGATATTTTGAGTTAAATTTTCGTTACGTTTGAAACAGTGAAATATTTACCATCAAATATCTCGAAAACTACTCGATAGATTTTGCTTATATTTTATCTGTATATGGAGACTTGTTTTGTTTATAATTGTATAAAATTTCGTGTCTTGCCTGTCCATTTCATTTGTAATAGTGTTTTGTTTTATTATTGATAAAATGTAGCTTTTATCTTCATAATTTAATGAGCACTATATTTTAGGTCTATTTAGTTTTTATTTTCGGTTTGATTTCTGTGGTTCTTTTTATTCCGTGTAAGCGCTTACAGAATGGACATTAATATGGAATGGGACAAAGGTAGAGTTGGTTGGTATTTAAATCACTGATTTAAAATAAGATTTGAATCTTTAATTATTCTATTGATTTAATTCAGATCACAAGCAACGTATTAACAAGTAAATTATTTAATAATAATTATTGATTTCTCTTTTGTGTTTTACCGTTGTCCCTTTAATTTTGTACTTGTAATGTAATACTTTTATAATTGATTTGTTGATTTGCTGTTTTAAAAATATGCATATCTTTATTTACTTATTATTGTACATATGTACAATATTGTTGTAGTACACCTGGGTTATGAATGTAATTGAAAAATACAATATTATTTAATGTTAAAGCAGATCTATTATTATCTGTTATTATTAACCTTTGACTATTGCAGAAAGTAACAATCACTTAGTCGAAAAATGAACTTAATTCGACGATTTTTTATTTAAAAAATAAATAAAATTGTAGAATTATGTTGAAGCATTTTTTTGATAAAGCTTTTGTATTTTTTTCGCCTCATATTTATTTTGATTTTTTATAATTTTTTTTTTTTAAGTCTGTGATTAATAGTTTGATTATTATTAATAGTTATTATAGTCAATCTAAGTTAAGTGGTGAGCTGCGTGAAAAAATCTTTTGCATGTGAATGCAGCCAGCTCTATTAAAGAAATGTATAGGAAGATATTTGAATGTTGAAGTTTTCTTACCTTTATACTTACTGTAATTTCAAGTCGCAATATCTTGCAATATATTCATCAAACAGTAATGTAATTTGTTCCAATAGTATTCTCATGTGGTTCTCTATATTTTAGATAGATATCAGCCTAATCTGTTCCATTTTCTACACCATTCTATTTGCTACAAATTCAAGTCTTAATATTTCTTCCTAATAATATAGTCTTTAACTTGTTATGGTATACTAATTGACTGTAAAGGCGCCACGGTAACCGAACGGTTGTAGACGAGATCCGCAAAGCTTGGGTTCCATTCTCCTTGGTTCTTATTCAATAGTTAATATGAGAAATTTATTGTAAAGTATGTTAGCTGTAATATTGGGTCCAATAGTCTAGTTGCACAAAGAAATCTGCTCCATTCTTGGAGGGTTAGAACAGGTTATTTATAAAAGAAAATACAATAGAAAACTTATAGTAATTTTTTTTAAATATTTAATTGTATTTAATACAGTTCTCTATAATTTAATACATTTTTTTTGTTGTATTTCTTTTCAATTATTCTTATACAGCATGCGCAATAACATCTTTTGAGTTTTATTATTATTTATTTATTTTTTGCTGAAACAACAAAAAATCTAAACTTAATTTAAATAATTTTCTTTTAATTATACAAAATATTATTATAATAGATCGCTATGTTACAAGAAATTTAAGTTATGTTAAGCATACAATTATTTTTTAAAATAATACTTTATTTAAAGAAGAATAAACAGGCACAAAATAGTTTAAAGAAAAGTTATCAACTTTTTTTTAAGATTGCAATTCTCCCGAAGAATATAAAATGCAAATTTACAAAAATAATCAATCGCTTTTTTTTTAAAAAAAAAAAATCAATGATTCACTTGGTTTTGTGAAAATCGTATCTTCCAAATTAATGGCAGTTATATCAATGGTTGAGACATCAGTAAGAACTCAAGTTGATCTCTGTGATTTCTTCCTGAATGTGAAGAGGAAGCGCGGAAGTGACTGTGAACTCTAAGCGAATAAATGTCTTCCAAAGACGAGCGGCGAGATGCCATATCAGGTAGGGCAGAAAGGGTCACATCTTCCAAGAATAACGTACTTATAATATTATCAAATAAGTTAACAATTTATTTCTTCCTGTAATAAATTAATTTATTGTAATTCCAAAATGCAATATTTATCACAAAAAAAAAAAGCTTTTACATTCACGTAAAAGAAATAAAATTATGGAAAAATGCATTTATGTTTCACATTTTACAGAATATTAGTTGCAAAGGTGAAAAATATGTTAAACAAACATTTTTTGGAATTTATAACATACCAAAATTAAGTTTTTGTTGGTTATACTACCGTTTGACCTGCAACAAGTACTGCGGCCTAGGGTCAAATTGAAGAAACTTGTCTTTACTCAATGGCCCACCAGGGGTAGTTTTATTGGAGCACGGGATTATAGTTTTTAAAATATTTTTTTCTGTATAAACTAAAAATTTATTTTTGTTCGCTCACTTAGTGTATTAATAAATAATTTATATCATTCTCGCTTAAACCCGGTAATAAACCTTAACCTCTAACTATATGGCAAGGCACCCCATAGTTCCAACTATAGTTAGTTGTATTACGGTCAATACATCAACTTTTCACTTACTTTTGATGTCCTATTCGATATTTTGGATGCAGCACTCACAATGATACGATCATTTTCAAAACAAGTGAATCAATTTCTACTTATTATAAACAATCAAAAGACAAAGAAATTAGCAAAAAGTAAATAAATCAGGTAAACATTTTTTTGCCTCCGAAAAAATTGGTAAAATTCCAGTAAAAGCGAGTACAGATTTAAGAAAAATAATTTTATAAATTAGAAAATAATATGAAAATATAATATTTACAGGATAACATTATGGAAAACAATAAATTTGTTTTATTCCAAATTAATTTCAGTAATTAGAATTGACACATGTCTCTGTAATAATGTTTCATAACATTTTTAATAATGCTTTATTGAGACTAGAAACATTTTCTTTTTAATATTTATTAATTTTACTTCATTATTATTAATAATAAAAATAATAATATTGCCTCGTCCAAAATTTAATAGCAAAAGTAATCTTTGAAATTAAAGTTCAAAGTTATTGGAGAGAAAATTAAATATTAATAATACATAATTTAAATTTAAATACGATATTAATGGCCTATTTGGATTTTTTAAATGCTTATATAAGATATTATTTGAATTAAATCGATTAAATAAATGTATAGTTGTAAATAGTGTGTAACTTTTATTTTAAATTAATAGAAAAATAATAGTTTTATAATCTAGATAGATAGTTGGTAGTTCTGCAGCTCGGACTGTGAACACTCCTAGAGAAAAAATACAAAATTGATATAAGTAATCACAAATGTAGAGAGAAGTAGGTGAATAATGTGATTTAAATTAAGTTTAAATCTACTCTAGGAGATTGACTCTCAGTTCTCAAGGGGCAATCTATTCGTCATTGTTTTATTATTCAATTGATCATTTTATATACATAAATCATTTGATATGAATTCCATCTCATTGTAATCTAGGCGGAAATTAACACATTCATAAAGTAAACGTTGTTGACAACTAGGAGAGCGAGAAGATTTGGCAGCCTACAAGTTGCTCAGCACGTTTTTAATGGCGTAAGTAACAACTTTAAGTATTTGGGTGCCGCCCTTACTGCAAAAAACGAGGTAACCAGTCGGATTGCAGCTGCAAATAGGGACATCTCGAGAAATGCCAAACTCACCATGTACAAGACACTTATCAAACCAGTCCTATTATATGGCTCAGAAACATAGACGCTAACCTCAGCGGATGAAAGTACGCTGAACTGCTGGGAGAGAAAGGTATTGAGAAGGATTTATGGCCCGGTGGTGGAGAATGGTACTTATAAATGGAGGAAAAATGCTGAGCTGAGGGAGCTTTTTAAGGAGGCGAACATTGTAAATAGCAATAAGCTGGGAAGACTGCGCTGGTTGGGGCACCTCCACAGAATGGACCAAGATAGAGCACCTCGCATCGCCTATGAAGAGCATCCCGGAGGCAGAAGGCCTAGAGGGAGGCCAAGACTGAGATGGTTGAACAAGGTGGAGGAGGACCTCTCCAAGTTAAATGAGGGAGGATGGAGAAGAAAAGCGAGTGATAGAACGGCTTGGAGTGAATTGTTGAAGGAGGCCAAGGCCCTACAAGGGCTGTAGAGCCATGGAGTTAGTAAGTAGGTAAATAAAGTAAACGTTAAGACGTGAATGGAGACGCCTTGACCGTTCATTTAAGTTATCAAGGTGGCAGATCAAGAAGAACGAAATTCGGACGAGAATACGGCAATCTTTTGTGCCTTCTCCTCAAGGAGACCTCTGAAAGATGATGAAACAACTCACCCAGTATCTCTAGAGCAGTTCCAGGAATCGGGGGGAAGAGGGAAGCCGGCATTTCGAGTCTATTTCGAGAAAGATCAGAAATGCTATTCGGTTTTGAGATGAAAACCGAATGAACTTTCTATTATTAAGTTTTCTTTTTTACATTTCCATAGTGTGGGTGGGAGACTTGGTAATTGTAAGCTTGGAGCTTAAATATTTGCGCTTAATCCATGAATATTAACCGAACTGACCGATATTGAGGCCTTAACTAGCCATCATCCTAATTTCAGAGCCAATGGAATGTTTAGAAATAGCTAAAAACTATTTAACAAAATATATTTATATAAAATATACAAATACATGCACAATACTACTTTCGGATAAATTTTCTAACTAAATATAATTTATATTTTACATTTTCATAAAACTGAAAAACTACTACTTCCGGCCAAAATATTTTGTTAGGTCCATTAGAGAAAATATTTGAACAGAAAAACAATAATGGGATTTCTCAGATTTCATCTGAGATACTCAGACATTAAATTTAAGTATTGGAAAAAAATTTTGAATTTGAATTAAATACAAAAAATTTAGTCCAAATCAATAATTTTTTTTTTCTCACAAAAAATCACGAACATTCCAACACCAACACCAAAATAAATAAAAAATAAAAATTAATTAATTTATTTATTTATTTAATTAATCATGCATTACGACTAGATTAAACTAAAAGAATGGATAACAAAATAAACATGCAAACTATAAAAAATATAATTAAGTAATTAATCAATTTTCAAAAATCAAAATATAATTCTTACGCCATGTTTATAAAATTAAGGAATGCCGCATGATTTGAGTGGCTCAGTGAGTGGAGCTTTCTTGAACTAACTATCGCCAGCCACATCTGCATTGCAAGAACATAGAAACACAATAGCTAGTGTGAAACTGTCACACAATAATCTCTCACTTCTACTTCATTTACATTTCTAGTTTTACCAATTGTTTTTCTTAAAAACTAAACGTAAAATTGAAAAGAGAAATTTACACCATTTAAAAGAATTATAGTTGGTGAAGATAGTAAAAGATTCTGGATGTAAAAATTTACAAAATTAGCTTAAGATCACAAGCCAAGCGCTCCTCTCTCACTCTCTGTAAACTTCCGGTTTAAAAAATAAATAAAAAATCCAGCTACCGAACTACCGGATACTCAACTTTAAAACTTCCGTTGTTTACTAAAATGTTAGTTGGCTTTAATGTAGGTTGTTTATTAAATTAAAAAAAATGCTGCTGGCCTACGAATGACATATTTTCTAACACGCAATTTACGCAATTGTAGAAAGATAAAATTCCTACCAAGAGGTTAGGTTAGGTTAGGTTAGGCTGCAAGACATTGTCACTCCGGTAGAAGCTGATTCAGTCAAGTGACACCGCATAAAACCAAAAGTAGTTTGTGAACAACGAGTTTTTTGATCAAACCTCTAAAAACTGCAATTTCGGGGGGGAAAAAACGGAGTAAAGGATGCATCATTCCTCATCCCAGAAAACACTGACGATAAATTCTTCGACACTAGCGTATTCATTAATTAAATAAAATTAAATCGATTTATTGTTTTAAAAGATAAGTTTCTTTCACCCCCCCCCCCAATTGTCGTTTAAAAAATTCTAAATAGTCTGAAAATTGAAAATAATATTTACAGCTGGCACATTATTTACATGAAATTGCCTTTATTTTCTTAAATTTAATTCATTAATTTAAAAAAAGTAAATAACTGAAACGAAATTGAATTAAATTATTTCTTCAAAATTAATTTCTGCGCATATTATAAGGACAATTTCGTTGCAGTTACTTTTTTATTAAATAATATAAATAGATTTATTTATCTGCCACCACGGTGCATCATAGTAAATGAGATTAAAATTATTTAGTGCAGTTTAATTTAATTGTGAATTAGATTAAAATTAATTAATCTATTTTTTTTGTAACTTTCTCTTACTGCGGGAAGTGCAATTTTTGAGATTCTTCGAAAATATTATTTTAAAGTTTTACTAAAAACGGAAAATGTACCGGAATACTGGAAATTTCAATTCAACATGTTTTTCTTCAAAAGCGGCAATCAAGTAAAGTAATCGCCTATTTTTTCAGGCAGGCTTTACGTCCAACTACCACATTAGGTGTCATGAACGGAGGCGACTAGCAAACATACTTTACTGTAAATTTCTTGTATTAACCATTAAATAAAAAATCCAAGGCCTAGAGACCGGGAATCGAACCCACTAAACCAATAATACAACTTAGCATTGCGGGTCAACGCCTCTAACCGCTCGGCTACCGTGGCGCCACAAAAGCGGCAATATTTTTTCAGTTTTAACCAAATTTCCGAGCGAGTTGTCATTTATTTAGATGAATGAACTGTTTACGTAAACGTAGCGTTGATTTAGAACTTTGGTCACTTGATGCGGTTATCTTGACAATCACATCTCTTTATGTTTTACAATATTTAGTCGCAAATGGTGCTGAGCGCAATGCCAAAATATGATACAAAACGATGAATTGGGACTTACCATCTCGTGTAAGATGGGTTTGCCCCAAAGAAAATGGTTACTACCGGCTTGCCGTTCTCGTCGCGTAACGGTCCCGTTTAAGGAGGGGAAAGATGCCCTTAAAATATTCAAAAAAAAAAATTCGATTTCCGGCTCAGTTTTCTGAGTAATGATCGCCCTGAGTAAGAGGAGACACAGGAATTGCAAATGCCGGATGGATTTTTTTTTAAACTACTAATTTCCTTTGCTGTTCCTGTTTCTGCTAGTAAGAGCACGCAAAGCGGTCGTGTTAACTGTTCTATATCGCGTCTCCACCGGAAGTACTCGTCCTGAACGGCTTCCACATATAATTAGAACACCTAGTGCACTCAAACGGTCATATAATCTACGCTTCTATCACTAATACACTAAATAGGGTTGAACGTGGTGCTTAAATTATATATTATAAATAGAATATTCTATTTTTGATTATTCCTAAACCGGAAGTACCTCTTTACGAAATAGATTTCCGCTTTTTTGAGATTTTCTTGAAATAAAAACTTCAAACACGAAGGGTCTATTGCGGCTACTTCCCTTCTGTTAAGACTCAAACATATTTTAAGTAAATTCAGGATCAAGAACTTTAAGATTACAGCCAATAAGATCGTGTGAGTGTCCTCTAAAAATTTAAGTTAGAAAGGTTCGAAATTCGAAGAATACAAACCTATTTTCATCTACTGCAAGGAAATATTACGTCTGTTACAATCGACCAAAATGTAGTCGAATTAAAGTGAAGGAATCACCAAACAATTTATTCGTGTGATCGCTCACATTACTTTCTCTATCTTAGTTGACTAAGTATTATTTTTAAAGTAGGAATTTGTACTGAAAACGAGATTTCAAATTTAAAAATGTTTTCTACAATGTTAGCTAAAATATAAATGATGTTAAAGTATAGACAAGGTGGAAATGAGCGTTCCGTAACAGCTCGGGACTCAGAATACCAAAAAAGCTAAACTCAGAAACAAATACAGACCAAAGTTATGGGCCAAAAAAAAAATGTCAAAGTTCACCCTTGGAAATCCTTTTTGAGGAGCGCTTACAAAACTGCAGTAAACTCAGAACAAACTGGTTCTCTATTCAGATGCATTCCCCAGTAAACTGATCTTATACTTACGCAGCTATTTAGAACCGTATACTCAATCGGCATTTTAATGCCCAATTTTTGTAACCCCTTTCTTACCGGAAAATGTTTCAAATAAAGTTTACAAGCCTGCAGGTAGAGATTGTTCTTCCGGCCGCATCGACTGCTGCGTTCATTAGCAGCCTCTATGTACTGATTTCAGGAAAATCCTTTCCAAAAAATTACAGCAGTAGCATTTCCGGTCTACTAATTGGATTCGAAAAATCGATTCAGAAAAGTGGCTCTAACGGAAACCCTAAACTTCATTCCCGTGATCTCTAGATCGATTATCAAACTTTAACATTCTGTGATTTTCCGTTTTTTTTTTGTTTTTTTACGTTACGCTGACCACACATCTACACACAGACACAAATCTAGGATTAACTTGAAGGGCAACAAAAGATCTTTTAGGTAACAGTACGAGAAAGTAGTGTCGGACCTGATGATGCTACTAATTTCGAAAGAACTTAGATATTTATAAGGCAGCATTCTAAAGTGATTGTAAACACAATATTATTCTTTAAAAACATCATTCACTTTAAATTGTTGAGTATTTTAGACTCAGTGGTGATTGAGCCGTAATAAAACTGTCTCTTAACCGCTTTACTAATGTCAAGTTTAGTTGTATCGCAGCGTTTCATTGACAATGCGAGCGCCAATCAGCAACAAATCTGCCGTCCTGAACTTCCCGATGATCGGCCACTTAGTTTTACTTTCTCCCATATTCCGGTGGGAAGTTAAGAGAAGATTCCTTTGGGTACAAAAAGTAGAGTCAGTCATTGTGTCTGTTTGTCTATCCCGCAATATTCGGCACTTCCTTTTATCGAAGCGGTTGAAGAATAAACAAAACTAACTTCATCCTAGCTCAGTGATGGCGAACCTGTGACACGCGAACTCATTTTAGGTGAAACGCATCGACAAAAAATTATTATATTATTTTAAATAATTTAGCGAGTACTTTGAAGAAATTACGGTAATAATTGAGAATAAGGATCTTGGCAATCTTTCCTCAGATCAATTACCACCATAAAGTGGGCCATTTAATAAATCTTTATTGTTTTTACTGTGATTGCAAATATCAAAAAAATTATGAAGTATTTCTATATTGACTGCGGCACCAGAGGTTAGGTAGGGTTTTCCAAAATTTTGACACTCTGAGCTCAAAAGGTTCGCCATCACTGTCCTAACTTGTATCCTTACTAGTCCAACTAACTCGTATTCTTACCAGAAATCAACTACACACGGTATTGAGTAAGCAATAGAAGTATAGAAAGGAAGTTATTACAAATAAAGTTGCAGCAATTGACGTCACGGTGACTTTATAAGGGAAAAAAAAACACTATTTTGTTTGTTAAATTTAAATTTAGCAAAAATTTAAGTGAATTTAACCGCCTTGTTAAAGTTTGCCGCCTTGTGCAAAAGAACGAAACAGTTTTATGCAACACGAGATTGCTTTCCGTTCTAATTATTTCCGCTAACTTTAAACCAATCTTTCGAATAATGAGAAAACAGCTAAAAATCTAATTAGTAATAGTTATTAATAAGTTTCACGCGAACAGAATTTATGTGAAAATTACACAGTAAGAGAAAGTGATGTGAGTCATTCACAACTATTTTCTTTCTTTTTTTTCAGATTAGTAAAAAAGTTAAAAAATTAGGATAAATTTTTTGGGGCTACTCAGCTATTTCTCTTCTTTTTTGTTATAAATAAAAAATTAATTTAATTAAAAGAAATTTCCTCAAAACAATGGACCGAACAGAATTTGCCGTCATTTTATTACAATATTAGTTAAAATTTTTAAAAAAAGTAAAATTAAAAGTATTTTTTAATAAACCCCCCCCTATTCATTTTGTGAAGTAGAAAGTCGTTTAACGATAAATTTTGAGAATTCATAAAATAAGATAGGAGTGCTTATGATTTTAACATTAACCAAATTTAATTAAATAAAATAAAGTTTTAATTAAATAAATTCAGATTATTGTCAAATATTAAAGTTATTTTATGAATGGAAATTAATTAAATAAAATAATTTATTTATGAATTAATTTAAGTAAATTTAAATTTATTTATTTTTATAAACAAAGCAAGTAGTAAATTAATTAAATAAAACTGTATTAAGTGTATAATAATTTAACTTTGAATTAATTTTTGTTTAATTAGATTTAAATTAAATGCAATATTATAATAAATAACTGAGAATTAATAAAAAATAAATTTAATTGATTAAAAAAATAATTAATTAATTAAATAATTTCTTTACCTGTGCTGTTTAAGATTGTCCTGTTTCTTGAAAGTTTTACCGCACACTTCACAAGAGAATGTCACATCATCTTTATGGGTACGCTCGTGTATCATCAGGTTGTAGGGTTTGGTGAAGCGGCGCTGGCAATACTTACAGACAAACTCACACTTGGGTCGCATCTTGCGCCGTCCGAACTCCCTCCTCTCGTCAGTCTCCACTTGCATTATTGCAAACATCTTCACTCACTCTCGCTAACTCTTTTTTTACCACTGTGTGTTTGTGTTGGTAGGATCTTTGGTCCTCTGTCTTTTTCTATGTGTATGTATGTGTGGATGTGTGAGTCTGTGTGTGTGTGTGTGTCTGTGTGGAGACTCTGAGGAGAGTTTTTTAAACTTCTTTGGCCACTTCTCTTCTCTTGTAAATCTTCTCTTCTCTTCCCTTGAACTTTTATTTATTCCAAAGTATCTCTGCTCTCCAATCTCTTTCAGCTTCTATTTTGTTGTATATATTTTCTTGGATCTCTCTCTTTAAAATCTCTTCTCTTTGGTTAGCTCACTCTCGGCGCGCTCTTGTGTGCGAATATTTCACCAACCCGTTTCCACCACTATCTCTTCCACCGACTGTCTATAAATATCTCTCCAACCAAGTTGGGGGCTTCTTCTTGTCTGCCAAGGTTATCTCCTCTCAGCTGAACAGATCTCTCTTTCTCTGCAGAGACTATACTCGGGGCTCGCTACCCAGCGAAGAGAATGGCCTCGACAATCTCTCTGTCTCTCTCTCTCTCCGCCCTCTCACTCTGATAATCTATCTATCCTTCTTTGTCTACCCAAACTAGTAATATTACATCTGCAAATCACAAAAATTCCCCCCACCCAAAGATTTGGTTAATTTATATATATATACATTGTTATCTTAACACAAACACTAACTCACACATTCACAAACGCACCAAGTGGGAAAAAACCACCTCTCTTTGCACATGCTCATTAAAGTGTATTTCGCTCCCCTCCATTCTTAATATATACATTGTCTTTTTAAAAATAATAATCTAAGGTCTCAGAATTTACACAGCTGGACAATGGGACCGTAATAGATTATATTATTCGCTCTTAAGGATGCTGATGATCCTGCACCAAGAGCGAACTCTGGGTCTTCATAGATAAGTAACGAATCCCATTAGACAGGTGTGTTTTATCAAACGGTCCGTCGATGACGTCGTCTGCTACCGCTGGTACCAAGTGGCTTTAAACTTGAGCAACCGATTTTCGCACCTTTGGGTCAGACTTAATGTGCAACTGGTTTGCGCTCAAAATCATCCGCGCATGTATTAATAGAAGATTAAACAGTGAGCGTAGATCTGCTCTTCTCAATGTGGTGTATCTCATTTAGCCCGGTAACTAAGCCGGAGATAACGAAAATAGGTCAGCCAGGGAATGCTTGGTGCAACAAACCACAGTCCCCCCTTCAGAAGGCATGTCCCACTTGGTAGTGGGCACATTCGGCCATTACTATTTCACCAGAAACTGTAACAGTGGATATAATGGTGAAATGAGCTACACCGGGCCTAATTGACATATCCCCAGATACTGAGCGGGCATAAAATAACCACGTGCCTCTTCATGATTTGGACACCAATCGCAGAATTCGCTATTCGGTCCAATCACTTGTTCACTGCTCGCTCAAAGAGGAAACTAGTCTATGTTATAATAGCATGGTGATTAACTACTAGCCACAAGTGCACGTACTAATCTAGTTCTAGAGGATGCACACTGAGAACGCTAGATCGTTAGGGTGACTGATCATCAACAGTCGGCACGTTAGTCCTGGATGAAAGTAATTTGAACTGAGCGCATGAAGTCGGGGTCGTTTTGCTGGGGAGATTCCAGTAATTAGTGAGCATTATGCCTAGTTCTGGCAAGTTTGGTTCTGTTGAAGACAAGTCTGGAGCACTAAAGAATTAGAGTAGTCCTCCACGTTGTCGGACAGAAGGGAACACGAATAAGAAGAAGAAGAAGAGTTTAGGAGAACCAATGGTAGCAAGGACATTGCTTGCATGTCCCCAAAATGATGGAGACTTTGTTCCTTAGAGGTTGCTTAAAATAAATGCCTTTAATTTTGGTGGGACTCTCCTACAGTTGGGATTGCTTCAGAGTGAAGTTCTATTCAGGTGACAAACTCCTGAAGATAAGTATAATCAACTGGCCGATAGCGAACTTAGTTCCACTATTCAAAAACAGAGTAGAATCGAGGACTATGCTAGACAAATATCAAGCAGATCGTGAAACGATTGCCGAAATGATTAATGAATGGAACAATCAGCAAATGAAGAGTGGTTCGCCGAAGAACTATAGAGATGGCGTTGAGATGCTTGATGGAGATGTAAAAGGAAGAAGCTCGCAGAGCAACCATGTGAATGCGGGGTTATTAGAGCAGATGAAACATTGGGCGCAAAGATGAGAGGCTAATCGGGAGCCATTCCTGGGAAGAATGTCTCAACTAAAACAAGAAAATTATAAGTCCTAAATATTTAAAAACTCGACGTTGCATGAAAGTTTCGAGACCTGTCTACCTGTCAGTCGTTTGATAGAAAAAAAAAACTTTTCGAAACGGTTTGCCGGTTACTTAAAGCGATCCAAAACTTGTAGATCTCTAGACCTAATATTGGAACTGTGAGCTCTGATCTCTGTTACGGAAGACATTTTGAAGACATAGCTGATCGAAAACGGAGAATTGAATGAACAAGAACGCGAGCAATATCGCTCTAACTGGTTGCAGCTGATAAAAGTACAGGGCGAGCTTTGCAATACCTCTTAAAAGGAGGCCTTATAAAACCGTTTTATTGAGGCGACGAGCACCAAATAAGGAAATAAGTGGTTTTATTCTATTTTTTTTTTAGAATTCCTACAAAATCTAAATTTTTTTTAACCAATAACATGGGAATTTTCAATTTTGTAAAAAATTAAGGGCTTTGTAAGGCAATGGCAGTCGAAAGATGGTTAACAATGTGTTGCCAACGAAAAAACGAACTGTACTCTATTGAAACTGTGTACATACAAAACATACATTCACTTAACACAAGAACTTTAAACATTCCATACGTAAACATATGTTCAAACAAAAATTAAATGAAAAAAGAACATTAACAATTTCCTCAAATAAGTCGCCAAAGTAGATTTTTAAAGAAACTCTAGAACGTGAAATTATTTTTCCCGCCCAAAAATGAAAAATATAAAATAAAAATGGTTTGTCTTTCACGGAGTAAGAAGGAATAGACACGCTACTGGCCACGTGGTTTTTCACTCGAAATTTGAAGCGATTTGGCCGAATAGTATAAAGGAGAATGATAGTGAGTGAGATGAAGTTATCCAGTAAAGAGTTAGGGATCAATCGGGCGGCGAATTCCGGAGGCGAACTTTGCGAGCATTGTGACAAAGCTCTGAAGGAGGATTGCTTCAAGTTATGGCAATAAAAGAAAGAAAAACAAAGCCGTTATTGCTGCGATATAGATTATCCAAGGTAAGCAGCTTGCTTTCAGTCCTTGCTAGGGAGAATGCTATTTATTACTGTCTAACAGAAACTTTACTGGACTGCCCCATTTAAGGGTCCCAAGGAGTCTTTGATTTGATTGAGGAGTGACAAGAAGATGGAGGCATCAATAATTATTACAAATGAAGTCAAATGTGGGGTAGCAATAGATTTAGACAACATTAGAAAAAATAATCATTTTTAAGCCTATTGTACTGAATGTTTACCGATTCCTTTGAAGCAACCGCCATTGCAACACACATGCAACTTGGATAAAAAGGAATTAATGTTAAAAGCTTGGATGTGGAAACCGACTCTTCAATTTAGTTTATACAACAAATCATTTTATATGTATTTCACTAGATCAAAGTGATATATTTAGCAAAGATAAACAAGAGATCTCGCTGCTCGATGAGTTTGTAACGAAAACAAATAAAAGCACATGGCACAAAGTAAATGTGTGCCAAATCCGAGAGTCAAAACTACGAAATCCCATTTAAATAAGTAAACAAATACTGGGACATGTCGGTCATAAGTCCACTTTTAACGAGCCCGATATCATTAAGTCCTACTTTTATTGTGTTGCAATTCAATGAGGTGCGAAGAGAAGGGTAAGCTAGTTCCGGGACTTAAAGTGAACTTTAAACTTTGAAAAAAAAAAACAACTTGTAATGGTTTGCAGAGCTTTGCCAAATCCTTATTATTTAGGAAACATTTTAAAAAGCTAATTGGGCTGGGTCTCCGGAACTAATTATTATGTGTGGAAAATTCCCACTATTCACAATCATGATATAAAATCAGTTTAGTTTTGTTAATTTCTAGGGGGAAAAAGACAGAGAGAAGCAAACGGAAATTCGGGTAGCACTGGACTACCAAGTGACGTCACTTTTCCTCAGACAAAGATATTCTCCAGCCACAGACAAGTAGTCCTGGTCATTACAAACGTTTTGCTTTAAGAGCCTTTTCCAGCGCACTGCCAGCCTCCAGGCAACATTCTCTCGTTACAACACAGTCTATACTATCCGGACAGGTAGCTTATAAGAAGCTCCTAAAAGGCCAGCAACTGGATTCGAACCCGTGAGCTCCCTGAGTTAACCATTGAACTGATTCCTTTTAATGAATATTTATTGCTACAAATTTTCAATTCAACTTATCAGAAAAGTTTAATATTAGGGCAGTGGTTGGGTTGGAACGTAGGACTTAGTTTCCTATCTACCATGCCACTTTACAGGTAAGTGCAGAAAGGTTTTAAGTTAAAAGGAAAGCTCATGACAAAAAGTGAGAACTCTTGAATGATTTCATGCTAACTTCCGCTCGCAATTCTTCACGAAACTCTCCATTAATATCCCTATTTAATCAATTTAACAGGAAATGAAGAATTAAAAAACTGACTCCTAATGTTCGTAGAAGAAGAAGAGCAGCACCACACCAATGATTAGCGAAATAGCGCCCCCCTCAAGGTTGATAGTTTTTTTACTTGCCCGAGTCTTCTGGTTAGGTTGCAGTTAGTAATGCAACGGAAGTATTAATTTTCGTGTTGAAGTCCCGTAAAACCAAAAAAAGATGTGTTTCCGGTTCAGAATTCAATTTAAGTGAATCTTGGCGTTTATTTCCTCCTTAATTAACGGTAAGAAGAAGTTTAAAAAAAAAAAAGAACAAGACCAGAGAACAAGAAGGCCGTGCCGACGATGACCACCTGCTACTGTACTTGCGCAGTGTTAAAAATCGGCCGGTGATTGGCTGGATGGTTAGAAGTGAGTGGGGAGTTGCAAAGACCAGTAGCGTAGCCGGGTAATGAAGGGGTGCCCGCCGTGCTCGGGCAGAGCTACTGTGTTGCACCGCCCAGTGTCTGTGCAGCTACTGTACTGCGCACCTTGGGTCCTCCATCTACATGCACGCCCTCTTCTTCCACCACTGATTTCAACAAATCTGTTTTTTTAAACCAAAACTTTATCCGATTCTGTAATTTGAGATTATTTTTTCCCCCCATTTTTGGTGGAAATATATAAGTAGTAATCAAAAAATTAAAATAAAGCAAAAAAAAACAACTTACTCAGATGGTCAGCATTTTCAGTAGTAGTAGTAGTTTACAGTAGTAGGAACAACGCAGAAAACAGCAAAATAAAACAACTAAAAATTTTAATACCGAAGTATCTAGTGTCTTGGAGAGGCTAGAAGAAAAAGCGGTGCAGTTAAGTTGATGTTTGTAGGGAAACTGAAGTAGGGATCTGTGTGGTAAGTTGTGATGATGAACCAGGTGAATGCAGAAGCCCCCTTTGGAAGTGCATGTGTGAGTGTCTAGAGTGACAGCGGTGGCGGAGGAGGGGGGCCCCAGTAGGGGGTTGTGGCCGTACAAGTAGGGGAAAAAGGACCCTGCCTTCTTACTGAGAAAAAAAAAAAACTACTGGAACAGTTGTCTGTGAGTGTATCAATGCACTATCCTCCAGTTCTACTCTCCAGACGAGCTGGAGGAATGGAGCTTCAGTAAGCTCGGGCTTCTCTAAATCTAGAAAAGCAAAAAAAAATAACTCCCCTCCCCAAAGAAAAGAAAGGGCTTTACTTAAAAAAGAGAGAAATATTTAAGAGGATCTCGAGGCACTAAAACTGAGCTCCAGGACAAGAAACATCAAACTGGCATTGGTAAGATGGTAGCCGGTTGCAGTCTTCTGATCAACTGGTACATTCTCTCTCTCCAAGCACACACAGCTTCTCTACAGTGAGGAAGAGAAACGTAATTGTGGAAGGCCAATTATTATTTTTATTATTTTTTTGTATGGAGTCAGTGTTAGTGTGTGGGAACTGCACGGTAGCTTGGCCACTCCCCTCATAGATTGCTATTGGCCGCAGTCTAGTGTGAGGTTAGCCAACCGCATTCAAGTGCTGTCAGTTCCCACGGGCTCCACCACTTCGCTAGGCCTCTGACTCACCCAGAACAGCGGCTCACTCCCTTCTTAATCTGTACCCCAATTACGCTTCTTAAGCTCTTGGCTTTTATTCTAAGAGTGAGAGACAGAGTGAGAGCGAGAGGTGGAGCTCTGCACTACAGTTGGAACCCCGGCACAGTCGGCTCAGCTAACTAACACAATGCCCATATCTACCCCATTCAACATAGATCCTGGACACACCCCTTAAATCACAGCATAATTTATACCGCCTACTACCTCTACAAATAACTTTGTATACAAAAAAAATAAAAGAAATAGTTTTTTAAAAAAAATCCTTTGTGGGTTGTATTTAAGTTCTTTTATTTTAAAATCTTTTGTGCACACTCACATGACTTTCTGTGTCTCCAAATCCTCGCAGTACCAGTCCACAATATTCTGCAACTCGGAATTTTAACATCACGGCACCTAAACAAGGATCAAATTCGCAGAAATGGCCCTCAGAGGGAAACCCAAATACCCAGGCTTGTCCATGGGACATATTTTTCTGTCCCATCCCACGGGATTCCCATTATAATATTAATATGGAATACAGTTCAAATAAAATTATTAAAATTAATGAAAGTTTACGTTTAGTGTCTACTAAATAGGACTACTTGTAAAAAGGGACATGCAAAACGACAAAATTTATTAACTTTAACACTCAAAAGTATGACAATTCAGTATCATTCTGTCGACTACCATGTATCGACTACCATGGGAAATACAAATGTGTGCTGTCCCATCCCATCCTATCCCATGGGACGTTTACCATGGGAATAACATTCCTATGGACAACACTGCAAATACCTCCTCAGAGACTCCCCCACACTTAAAATCAATGTTTACTCAAAAAAGAACTCAGTATGCTCACCCACACGACTTTCTCGGATTACAATTCTCGAGGATTGATGCTTCAAACTAAAGATTCGCGAAAATGTGGTTAGCTCCGCAAAGCTAGATAGTGAGCACGTGCAGTGTTAGACGGAAACACATTTAAGTTCTAATTTTTTACACTAGACTACCTCTGATGATGGAGTTATTCACTATTTGCATTATTAATATTATGGATTGTCTTTTAAACAAAGTAATGCCAGTTTTGACAGGCGGGCTTTACATGTCCACTACCAATTAGGTGTCGTGGGCGGAGGCGACTAGCAAACATACTTTACTGTAAATTTCTTTTATTAACCATTAAATAAAATCCAAGCCCTACACCAGGGGGATCGAATCCACTAACCAACAATACATCTTAGCTTTGCTGGTCTAGCCTATAACCGCTCAGCTAATGGGGCGCCTTACAAGATTAAAATCATTAAATAAAATCCAAGGCTTAGACTAGAAATCGAACCCGCTAAACCAACAATACATCTTAACTTTGTGGGTCTAGCCTATAACCGCTCAGCTAATGGGGCGCCTTACAAGATTAAAATCATTAAATAAAATCCAAGGCTTAGACTAGGGAATCGAACCCGCTAAACCAACAATACATCTTAGCAATGCGGGTCTAGCCTATAACCGCTCGGCTACAGCCGTTCTTTGAATAATTTCACCAAACACATTAAACAGACAAACAGCACATTTACACACCTTTGTTCCTCCTAAATGAATACATCCTCTTCATCCTTATAATGTCAGGATATCCTCTACACATTCCAGTACAAAAGCAGTGATTTACCCCCCAAAGTTCATGACGCCATCAGTAGTTAGAACGAAGAATAAGAAGGCAGAACACAATTTGAATGACGTGGATAGTGTTTCTAAGACAACTACTTTGAAATAGCAGTACAATTCACTCGTCAAAACAATAAAACTAAGCGTTATCGGGTTTCGAAAATTATTCTCTGTTCTCTTGACGTTGTTGTTGAGTGAATTGAATTTTGTAAGCGCGATTGTTACGATATATTCTTCGGAGATGTGGAGTTATTAGTTTTTATTTTCTTCGAAATTAGACCATCCTGTAATTGTGAACAGATTAATTAAGCAATGAGAATAGAAAGTGTATTTTTTCTTCCGCTGCAAACATCAGTATAATTTTGCTTCAAGACGTAGAGATACTTCCGCAGTTTTGACGCTTCAAAATTTACTTAAACACTCTAGTGATCAGAGACAAATCAGTGCATCAAATATGTGGGATAATATATTTTCTCTTCCGGCAATAATAAATTCATTTGCATTGTCTCTTCCGTTTTTAATTGGACTTAAATAAAACACTGACTCTATACAGTTCTTCAAAAAAACATGGCGATAGAGTTAGTATCTATGCATGTTCAATTAAATCGAGTTGGATGTTCTCAAAGTACTGTATAATTACGGTGACCATTCGTACTGTTTTTGGCAGGACAGTACTGTTTTTTAAGACGCTGTCCTTTTTTTTTAAGCATAAATGTCCTGTTTTTTATTTATTTGTACTGTTTTTCAATGAAATTTAAATTATACTCAAATTAAATTTTTGAATATAAAAATATAGTATAAATGTATAATAATTAAGTTCGCAAATAATCGTTTAGAAAAAAATGTTCTGTGTACATTAACTTTGGATGAACCTTTAGCGTAAAACACAACCTGTTTTACCGATAGGGTAGACTAGTCGACTAGTGTAAACATCGATCGCTAAACGTCATGTAAAAACTAATAACTAAACTAACCTATACCATATAATATGGCCATTGTTTTGTAATAACCGATCTCGTGTTAATAAACGTATTAATATTTTTATGGGTTCTTTTTTGCTCCTTATCCTGCATTTTTGATACAAAAATAATGGTCACCGAATGTATAATAGCTAAAACTTCGTTAGCAAAATGAACTTGGATTCATGCTTAGCTTTGAGTCGAAGTTCCGGCAACGTCACCTAGGAAGTCAAAGACAAGATTATATTGAAACTATTTTGGCTAAAAATAAACATTGCCCAAGCAAACTATTTGCTAGCAATCTGTCCACAACTTTGGTCCCTTACGTTCTTTGTAATCTAGTTAATTTATGCAGTCGCACTCTCCATTCTATTTTGGTCTTTATTTAGTAAATATTGCAGAAAATATCGTATTTATTTATTTTATGGTTAAACTGCAGAAAGAAGGCTCGTATCTATATGTGTACCAAACTCTGTTTATTTTCGGTCATTTTTACTGATATTTATTTGTTCTGTTGAAGTAAATATAAAATTGTCGAGGTTCTATTTTTTTACTTCCTGTTCTAAATCTGGGGCTGGACCAACTATTCTGATTCTTCCGAATCAAAAGCACCGCAATCGAGATAATCCTCTAACAAGTTTAGGGATCAAGTCAAAGAAAACTTATCTCCTCATAATTACAAATTTCATTTCAGTTCCATTTCTTTTGCAGAAGGAATGTAAGGAATGCTTTGGTAAGTCTTTTGCGAAATGTTGGCAACTATAAAAAGAAAAAGTTAATGAAGGGATTCCAGCAGGTAATCCAGCTGCTGTCCCTTAGATTTTGTCTTCCTTCTCTTATTTAGATCCTTCTCTTTCCAGGAGCTTCGGTGACGGACAGTATTGTGAAGTAGCGAGAGCACACTGCCCGCAGACCGGCAGGGCACTGAAAAAAAGCTGTGGGCTCCAATAATCTCTGACGTTGACGCGCTTAATTATAAAAAACATATATATAAGTTGTTTTATTAGCATCGAGAAGCTGAAAATTGAGCCCAAATGATATGCTTTTCTAATAGAGTTCAGGTCGGCATTCAATTCTCCGGTCAGATTGCATTGTTTCATAAACTGTGTCCTGTGGGTTTGCCTCTGATAATATAATGTTGAAACTGTCCGGTAGGACAGTTGTATAAGGGTTGATCGTCAAAAAGTGCACGAAAAAGCGTAACGTTGAAAAACACCCAACTTTGACAATTTTTCCCTCTTTTTCTATAAAAGATAAAATTCCCAAATTTTCCTTAAAATATAGAGCAAATCCTCCTGTATAACTGTAATTTTTTAGCAACAACATAGATTAAATAGATTTTGAGAAAAAAAGTTGCTGAAAATGAGCAAAAACGGCATTTTCAGAAATTGTTCTTGTTACCTTTTCTAGTAAACAACGTAGCGCCTAAACGCGTGAATCGATTTTCATGGATGTGGCGTCATTCGAATCGGAATTTTATGTAGTCATGCCTTTTAAGGGTCTCAAAGCTGTGCATCCAATGGGAGAGGAGTCACTCTTATTTATTTATGATCCCCTCTTAAATTAATCTCTTTAACAAAAACTTGCAGTTTAAATAGTTAAGTATAAAGGTAGATTAAACGACAAAAGGTACACAAATCAGCTAGTACCCAACATTTCATTCTTACTTCAGTTCGTATTTCAATTGGTTAGAAATGTTCGAAAAAGTATGTATTTAATTGAAATGTAACAGTTCGATATCATTAAGTAAATTGACAGCATAAACGTTTCATTAATATTGTTTAGAACTTATTAGACTCTTATGCTGGCTGACCATTTTCATGTAAAAAATATTTGTTCAGTAAAATATAGCACCCATTTAACTTACATCGATTGTAACGGGAGGTATCAAACCATTAATCATTAAATCATTTAAAATCGATAAATAGCAGCCTCTATGCAAATAAACAACAAAATGGCGGGTAACAACAGGTGAAACATGACCCACAATTTTCTTTTACCTACTTCCCAAGAAAATACCCATTATTTCCAATTTCCCTGTTAACCCTTACATTATTAGTACAGAAAACAAGACATTAAGCGAGAAAAATCTTTTATTTTCCAAGTTTTTATTGAGAAAAATTTTTATTACATATTTGGATACTTCATTAAATACCTACGGGGGAAAAATTAGTAAAAAAAATTAATCTTTTATTTTTCATGGAAATAATTGACAATCAAGAATTGGCCAACCACAGTGCAGAATGGAAGTGTGAAAAGTAGGTTGGTTGAAGGGCCAATCAGAAGCGAGAACTGTTTATTAACGCCTACCTTACGTCTGTAACACCACGCCCTCTTTAGCCCGTAAAATGGAAGTTCAGCAAATTTTATTTAAATAAGGAATTTTTTTGCTACACACCGTTAATAACAAACAGAATTGGAAAGATCAGGATGAACTGTATAGCGTACGTGGATGATATTGTTCTAATTGCTGATAAGCTCTTATCTTTACAGATGTTGATGGAGTAGCAACAATCTAAGTTATCTAAGTGAATATCATTTGCTTTAGTTTATAAGAAGTATGACTAAAAGATAAAGGTTTTATGGAAGGATGGCAAACTTTATCCATGAAGATTGGGCATTGGGCATTGGTAAACTGTGGCAAATATCCAGGCTTAGGACTAACATCTCAACTGTCACTCCAGGAATTAGAGGAGTCTGGCTACAGCTAAGTTAGGCAATCGTACAACCTGGGAGACTCTCCTTGCAAATTGCACCAAATGCAAATGCTTTAATTGCCTCCAAAGTGTTCTCTATTGGAGGGTAGACCAGATCAGTGCTTCGTCGCCAAGTGAGGAGTTTTGTGCTGATCGCTCAGATCGAAATGGTGCCAAAATATTTTCATTAAAACCTTATTCTATATTTCTAAGTACTATCCTGATTGTCCTTAGAAACTAAGGAAGACTCCTTGTATTTGCACACGTTGAATTGCCCTTGCAGTATTATTTAGATAGTAATCTTTGATTTTATCCGTCATGGCACGCAGGTTATTGAATCCCTGACCGGATTCGGACTTACATCCATTATCAGGGGTAGATTTATCGGTTTGGTGAATAGATTAGGACTCCACTTATTTTCTCTTTTGCACTGCGTCGAAATCTCTACGCCAAACTGATTAGTCTACCCCCTGCTGGTGGATGAATTTCAGTAATAATATTTAGTCAATGCGGAGAAGAACAAAATGCTCCAGAAGATGTGTAAAAATGATCTAAAACTATCAATCGGCCTTTTTTTAAACACCTTTGTCTAGAACAGGGATGAGCAACACGCGGCCCGCCAAGCATTTCTAAAATTGAATTTATTTTATCGACTTTCTCCCATCAATATATTGTTATAAAATTAATTATAATAAAATGGTAGTACATACTAAACCGAAATATTTTTTTATGGCGAGTTACTTGTCGACGACGTGTTTAAACATGCAATACGAACGCGCCGTGTCTGCGCGATTTTTTTGTGACGAGATACACACTTGTCGGTGACTTGTTCAAACATGCAATACGGACGTTTCGTAAATTATTAGTAAGAGTTAATCTATGTGCGGCCCGCAAAAAAAAATTTAAATTTAAATTGGCCCATTGATTAAAAAGGTTACTCACCCTGGTCTAGAACAATATATCTTTTGCGAAATGTGAATATATCGGATCCTCGATGTAAGAGATTTGAGGCACCTCGTTAGCCGAGCGGTTTGAGGCATAAGGACCGCAATTTGAATGGGTTGGGTTCGATTTCCGGTCAGGTTTTGGATTTTTTGGTCAATTGTTAATACGGTTGATAAGACATTTACAGTAAAGTATGTTTGCTGCTCGCCTTCATCCTCGACACCTAATTTGGTAGTTGGACGTAAAGCCATCTGATAAATTAGGCATTATTTTATGTTTTACTCCAAATAAAGTTAAATAATGAACTCATTTAAAGAATTTAATGATTAAGATCCACTAAATTGTAGTTGTAAATATGGATGTTTCGCAAAGATGGTATTTTTAGTTTATTTTAATATTTTATACTTTATGTTGCATAATACAGCTTTTATTATTATTATTATAATCATTATTTAAAGAAGGAGGTAGTTGCAGCGCTTAAGTGAGACGGGCAACAGCAGACTGAGTGACAGACAGACACTGTCACGGAGGCTGCGTGGCAAGTGTGAGACGTTCCTCTATCGCTGCCATAAATCTGGAGTTGAATTAGTGTGGCCATGATTTACTTCTATCTGGTTATTCCCTGTGCGGTGTTAAGGTGCTCAGGAGAATTGGTCTACCTACCACAGACACTGGTTCTGCCTTCTTGGGTTTCACTTCGGGGCACGCTCGTTCAAATAAAACCTAATAAAATAAAGGTCATAACTATAAAGTAAAAACAGAATATATTGTATATGTACGTGTGTACGTGTGTGAGTAACACCTTTGGTGTCTCATTTATTCTCCTACCTGTAGAAGAGGAAGTATTGCAATCGAGCAGATTTCCGGTCTTGCGTTTTCACCCCCATCTCCTAAAGTTCAAATTGGTAGTTACAAATTCAATTGATTATTTTTGGTCCTACCACGAGGATCGCTCTCAAAGACTTGACCTCAATCGATCAAGCTAGCAGTGTCCACTAAAAAAGACGTTTTCCCAGATTTTTGTTCTTGAGTCTTTCTTTCTTATTTTCTTACTTTTTCGAAGTCTCAAGTCAAAGCCACAGATATTAGTTTCACAATGTCACGAAAAAAGAAGACTTTGCCATTTGGACAAACACTTGCGTCTTCCCAAAATATAGAACAGCCATCGGTTAGTTCCGTCCAGCGACTTGAATCACCTCATTTCTATAACAATTCTTGACATTGCGCACAGGCACCTCCAGATATCCTCGAACGCAGGAACCATGCGTGCCAGAGCTAACAGAGTTTTCAAGCCAGATCCTTTTTTTCCCCCTTTGTTTCGTGAATGGACCTTTTTCAGGAATGTATTTTCCTAGATTTGCCATATTTGGCTGATTTATCCCACTTAAAGAGACTAACTTCCAGAGATATTGCAATCAGTTCAGTGGAATAATTGTGACTATCTTTGGGGTCAAAGAAAGGCACAGAAATAGTGCTAATATTTCCGTCTTCCCGTGACTTATTTCGCGCTGATTCTATTCCCTGGATTCAGGGTGGAAAGTAAGGGAAAGCGTGACATGAAACTCTGATCTAGTTCCATCGTATCTCTGACACTAGACTTGAAAATGTCGGCAGAAACTTAGGCATCAAAAGAAGAGCTCGGAATTACCCGGAAATCATGGACACTTTAAATTTGACATTTCTTTTCGGCATGTATCAATCGGATTTGGAGAAAAAGGTTTGATCAAAATCGATCATTATTCTGTAAAAGCACAAATGTGCTTTTCTTTGTTGTTCTTCTAATGGAGATCTGATTCGACCTAGTGGGAAATTAGCCCAAGTCGAATTCTTTCTCTAAATAGCAGCGACTGAAAGTAGAAATTACTAATGGTTAACTAGCCGAGGGGCTGTCTCCACTCTAAGTACTCTATGCTGAGAGTCACGTGGGCAAAGAGCAGCCAGTAATATTGGCTAGTTTCCTGTTCAGATAAGATATTGGTAAGTACCAATAAAAGTGGAACGGCCTATTTACACGCTAACTGCTCGTCTATTTACATGAAAATGTTTTTACTCCGCTCATAACCACTATATTTATCACTTTATCATCACCAAGACAATATTGCAAATGGCTTCACACTGAAACTTAAAATATTTATCACTTTTTTAAAAATAAATTTACCGGACTTTGTGATAACAACGTATTTTGTTTTCAAAGTGATGGTGGTTAAACAAACGACACAAATAAACCTTCAATAAAAGGAAATTAGTTGGAATATGGAACTTCATTTTAAAGACGTGAATTCCTCTAAGCATTCTTCTAGTTCCGCTTTCCAATCCTTGCAATCCAAAATCCCATGCTAAGTCATTAACGTTGCTTACAAAGTCCCCTTTTATAATATTACTTAATTTTATTTGATTCCAATGTGACCAATCGTGCCTCTAGATTTACGCATTTAGAACGTATTATCCAAGGAAATCTAGGAAAATAGATAAGACCATTAATTCTTACTCTTACCTAATTAAAAATAATTAAAAATGAGAAAAGTAATTAATACCCCCAAGTTGGGCGCCACAACGATGACACGCACGTCAAGACGGCAATGCCCTCTCGTTGGAGATTACCATATTCTGTAAGAAGGGCCGCTCTCTATTGTCTGGCCGGAGGTACCCCCACTACACGTTGCATCTTCTCTCATAGATGGACATGATTTATTTAGCTTTTATTTCACATGTTAATGAGACCGGAGACTCAAGAAGAACTCAATTCCACCTGAAGATATCTGCTGTCTGCAATGATGGACATACTCAATCCAACTTAAGTTTCACTCAACTTCTATTTCTATTTGGAGTAGAATAATTTGAGGGTTTTTTAAAAATAAATAAATAAATAAAACCTTACATATTTATCTCAGTACTCAAATCCCAGCAGATATCCAGAGTAGCCCAGTATTCCTGCAGAGTTTCCTTTTTTGGTACAAGTGGACGGAGGTTCGCAGCAAACTAATTTTACTTAAATTTCCCATTTAACATATCAAACAAAATCGAACTCAATAACAGCTGTCGGAATGTGAACAAATAGAACGTTAGAGACCAAGGAATAGTGTAAATTAAATAAATGTTGACAACTTTCAAAACAAAGTGTAAAGATTTTAATGTACACTAAAATGCATTTTCGAACTAAGATAGTACTTCACTGTGAAGTTGCCCTTTTGTAACAGTCTTGTGTGTAAAGTAATCGCCTATTAGGCGCCACGGTAGCCGAGCGGTTAGAGGCGAGACCTGCGAAGCTAATATGTATTGTGGTACTCGGTTCGATTCCCGGTCTTAGGCCTTGGATTTTATTTAATGGTTAATAAAAGAAATTTACAGTAAAGTATATTTGCTAGTCGCCTCCGTCCACGACACCTAGTTGGTAGTAGGACGTTAAGCCCCGCCTGAAAAAATAGGCGATTACTTTACTTTACTTTTTACTTTTAATCGCCTGTTTTAACGTCTTAACGGACTTAACGTCCTACTACCAATTAGGTGTCGTGGACGGAGGTGACTAGCAAACATACTCGTACTTTACTGTAAATTTCTTTTATTAACCATTAAATAAAATCCAAGACCTAAGACCGGGAATCGAACCGAGTACCACAATACATATTAGCTTAACTGGTCTCGCCTCTAACCGCTCGGCTACCGTGGCGCCTGGTACTACCTTCGAAACATACAGAACACAATTTCGAAAAATTTTCACGATCGCAATCCCACGGTAATAATGAAAATTTAAAAAAATATAAATAAATATATTTGTTGAATTTCCATGATATATTTGGGATAGCAATAATGGGCATATATCAAAATTTGAAAATAAAAGAGCCCCTAGTCTGAAAAGTAGGAGTGCGGACAACCCGATGGCCGTCAAGATAGGAAGGAAGTGGCGTGGGAACCGAAGAGTTGGCCACATGCTTAATGAAGATATGAAACCGACCTTGGCTGGTGCCCGCGGGCCATTTCCATATTTCCCCGGCTGCGTCTTCACATCCTAATGTGAACATGCGTCGGTCTGTCTGTCCACCATCCTCCTACACGGACATCTCTGTATCGTGCTTCCCAGCCGATCGTAACCATCAAGTTTCAACTTATATCCGGCTTGACCACAAGACTAGTGTTAAAAACGGGGTGTCAAGTACTTTTATCGAGAAAGCGGGCCAAAGATGGACTTTAAAGTTCTCTTAGCAAAGTAAAGTAATGCCTATTTTTTCAGGCCGGCTTCAGCTCTAACTACCAAATTAGGTGTCGTGGACGAAGGCGACTAGCAAACATACTTTACTATAAAATTCTCATATTAACAATTAAATGAAATTTAAGACCTAAAGACCGGGAAACTAAACCAACAATACATCTTAGCATTGCAGGTCAACGCCTCTAACCGCTCGGCTACCGTAGCGCCACATAACTAACAGTTTTCCAAATATTTTAGTTACTTTGTTAGGCGATAACCTAAATTTCCAAAATACAGTTACAAACGGATATTTTAACCATAAGGTTCCCAGAGTCTCAAAAAAGGATTTAAAAAAAGAAGTAAGTTAAGAATGCGTGAACGAAGGATCTCCAGAAATTAATAATCGTAATGAAGCTTAAACCTTCAGGGATCACTAGAGGTCCCGATAGCTTTTGAGCGATTAAAGTCATCAACAACCACTTTGTAGTGAAATATTTCTTTACTCTTCTGAGATTTCCTACAAAATGGCCGCCACGATTTTCCTAGTTTCTCATAAATACATTCCAAACTCGTAGATCTATAACTGTTATACGCTCGATTCCCTCCAAAGCGTCATTATGGTGTAAGTTTGAAACTTAGAATCTTGAGAATCAAAGTAGAGGAATGTCTCCCTTCCCCAGAGCCCCACCTCCGAGAGAATTATTTCCGCCACATTTCCACACTATTAAGAAAATTAGGACACAATAGGAAAATATTATGTTACTGCGTAGCATTGATAATTTGTAAAAACATGGTTTTGTCTTTATCAATGGGTAACCTGACACTTGGGTAACATTATCTATAGAGACGATCGTAGCAAACTGGCGCCTTCTTGGGGTCCCTAATTCTGTTGTCTTTGTGATCTCTCCTTAAAACACCTTTCTTTCAGAGGGTCAAACTCTGAATTGACAATAAAAACCAATTCGACCTTACAACTTTAAAGTCATACTTAAGGAGGTACAACATTTCTTGCTTAATCTAAAATTAGAGGTCGACGCATTATCTGACAGAACAGCTACATAAATAGTGTGGCCCAGGCAATGATGGAATTATGTAATCTTGTATTGTTTCCAAACGTGGACGATTACAGCATGAAATTGTGGACAATAGTCTCCACCCAAGCGCTGGCAACGTTCGGCTTATTAGCGTCGCTATAAACACAATAAGCGTCTCTATTTTCACAATTAGTGTAAGTTAACAGGAAATGCCATTATCAGTTTTATACTGTAGCGGATATCAGCGAATCGATATCCTATTGGGTAGAGTCTAATCAATCACAGCGACTATCGCAACCCTCGCAATACAATAATTGGCCTTCAGTGCGAAACAATCACTTGTGAACATCCCCACGACGACCCCCTCTGTTGAACTGCAATTATCTCATCAATCTGGCGGAAACGCTTGGTTTCTTCCTTCTAGTAGAGGAGGGATACGAGTCTTACGAGATTAGTCCTCTCCCCCCCTGAAGCGCTATTATCAAGAATGTCTCAATTAGATGGGCCGTGGTACAGTTTCCTTTTCCCTAACTAAAAGATAATTTCCGTTTATACCAACAGTTTATTTTCCAAGTTGACCTTGATGGGGGCGGCCCCCGTGAAATTGAGCGGCCACTTGGCCCCAGTGAAGTGGACGAGTGGCCAACATACGCACTTTGAATATTTTATGTCTGTCCGAAGCTGAGAAGTGACTGTTTGCCATGCGCCACTAGATGGGAGTCTTGAGTTTCTAAGATTGCGTTCACTTTGAAGCTAGCTCCGCTAAGGGTATTCCATTTCACTCGGTCTGGAGACTATCTCCAGCTACGTGGCTCACTAACTCTCTGATTCAAAACTGATTGCTCCTCTCTCCCACTGGTAACAGCTTTGTCCACAAAGAAAGCAGTAACAATGCGCGAACGTATTACATCACCGTACTTCTTTATTTTGTTTTGTATTTGTATGTTTTCTGTTCATCCATAGTTTTCTTCAACAGAGGCGGTGTACCAACCCTTAAGGGCACATCAACCGCGGGCCCCAAAACTAAACGAAAAAACAGAGGGTACCCGTTCACCTGCAATGCTGATTTACACTCAATTCTGTCCATCCATCCTGATTATGTAATATCGTTATGAAACAATATTCTTTTTTATTTCTTCCTCTTTGGGATTTCAGCAATCATGCAAATACAGTAAAAGCTCCTTATTCGCGCTTCCTTCATTCGCGTTTTCACTATTCGCGGATTAAAAAAATGCGACCCAATTCCTATATTCGCGGAAGTACACTATGATAATAAAAGGATTCCAATAGGTATCCAACCCAATATCCTTTGTAAATGCCGTCAAATGGACTAATAAAAAAAGTAAAATAGATCTTATTACAACTTTGCCTAAAGTAAGTTGTTAAATGATATCGCCGAGGACTTTGACATAAGCCGCCTTCGCCGCGATCGGTGTTTTTGAGAATGTAAACGCACAGAATGAAAGCAATTGTTCGTGATCCAGCAATAGAAAAAATGGAAGTGGCGTTGCCATTATGGATCGAAGACCGCAATCAAAAAAAGGGTGCTCCTGAGTGGTCCAATGGTCCGGGAGAAGGCAAAGTATCTTTACGCTCATTTTAAAGAACCTGATGGTAGTTGTAGTGGCAAGTTCAAACTTTGACTGCAAACAAAAGCTTTTAAAAACTGCCAAGCAAGAGAAAATTACAAAATTCTTCAAACCATTGCCTAAGCCTTAAGATAATTAATCAAAATGTTCAAAAACTTCAATTTAATTGATTTTTTTATATTTATTTTTTTTTTATTTTGTCAGCTAGGAACGTATCCCCTATAATCCCATATAAATTACCATTCCGTATTCACGGTTTCTGTATTCGCGGCATATTTATGGAACATATACCCCGCGAATAAAGAGCTTTTACTGTACTCGATCTTGAGTTTAACAGAAAATGAACAGAATTTGAGATCCATTGAGTTCGAAAAATTATTATTATTTACTTATTGGTATGAAGTGAGTGTCACGACTAAAAAATAATTGAGTGTTTTAGATCGCTGTGGGACCCGACGAATAGTTTTTGGTCCAAAACAACTAAAAGGAAGCATCACTTTACTGAGTCTGTTTTCAGTTTTCAACTACCATCTTAACGGGTTAATGCAAGTCACTTTGTTCCTTATTTTACCTTGTCATTACGGTGTAATGCATAGTGTACAGTCTGGATAATATTGGGAAGAATTTGTTTTCAAATTTGAGATTGGGAAAAAGTGTTAAGTTTGGACCGTGAGTTTTGTATTTTAGTGAAGTTACTATTATTTCAAGAAGTGCAAAGAAGTTACGTCTTATGTGTATTCCCAACACATTTTTAAAAAAATAATACGAATTAATTGCTTTTACATAAAACTCTGTAAAATAAGGTATATATATTCAAACAGGGATAAATGCTGAATACTTTTCCAAGCCATTGCATTGAATCAAAAAACTGGAAATATCCCGTACTGTATCCTTACCTTATTATACATTCTGGCTAATCTGTACAACCAAAATCTCCTGGAAGATTCATGCAGGTTCTAGTTTTTTGTAAAACACAACAAGAAGAGAATTTAACAAAGAAACAAATAAAAAAAAATTAAAAAAACTGGAATGGTGAAGAAAAGTCCGGGATAAACATCTGCCAAAAGAGCAGAAGGTAACAGAAATAAATTTATGCAGGTTATCTAAGGAGGTTTTTATACATGGCTGGAGTAGTATACTTTGTGTTGCCAACATAGATTTCTGGTGAACTCCCTGCTACAGTAAATCAACATTATAAGACAATAGAAATATATAACACTTGATATATATACATATTATAAACTATGACCAATTGCTAAAGGTTGTTTTTATAAAACTATAAAGGAACGCTTCAAAATGGAATTATAAATAAATTTCGAAAGATAACATGTTGGAAAAATAAACCGCCTACGTCCGGTTTCGGTCTTACGATGTTTTGCTCTGAGAGAACATTTACATTCGATTGAAAAAAATCGAGAATGAAATGTAATGGTTTTCTCTTAGTGCAATTTTATGCAATTAAATTCAATCGAAGTTTAGACTTTGAACTCGCAAATAGTTTAAATAATAAATTTCAGAAGCCCCCCCGTTTTCAAAAAAATCAAGAGATTCTGAAGAAGCTTCCTTGAAAAGAAGCTTCAAACTATAGCGATTAGCCTGACGTGATGATGTCGTAAGTTCAATAGTAACCGTTTGGCGACTGTTTCTATAAAAACTCGAAAAAGTCGTTGGGTTTTCTGGGCTGGTTATCTGAAATCCTTCCAATTCGAAATGTTGGTCAGAGACATGCTTAAACAAATCATCCTGGTTTAGGATGTTTAGTTTAGCAACGTCACTCTGGAGGAGAACTTATCTTTAACCCACCGTAGGTACAGCTTAAATCAACTTTCCTGACTGTATCTCCTCTTTGTTAGGATTTTAAAGAAAATCATTATAAACCATTTTCAATCGCTGAAAAAAGAGAAACATGGATTCAATAAAATTTGCACTTTTACTTTACAGTTTTAATTTTTTTTCAAATTATGAATTTCAGTTACTGTTGAACTCCTAATTTTATAGGCGTGATTAGATTGCTATAACATTTTACACATAAGTTTAAAAATATTTCCCTGATAAGATGTTACTAAATGTTGCACGTATGGAAAGTGTATGTTCTTTAAAAAAATATATTGTTCAAGCCATTTTCAATTTCTTTCAGCAAAGTGACAACTTACGGTTTACCTATTATGACCAAAACCTTATTGTCCATCCCTTGGTGGCACCTAAACTAAATATCAAATTGGAATTTTCTGAGATTTTGTTTTTTTAGTTACTCTGACTTATATACGTAATTAATTTTTAAAATAAACTTTTTTGTTTTCAAGGGGGGCCCCAAAACTGGTGAAAACTCAAACTCGAGGTACTTTCGTAAGGGAAAACAGAAACCCATAGCTACACGCAATCCTCATATATGTCGAAGTGATTATCAAACAGAATACTAGTAATAAATCGATCTTTTCATCGATACTATTTAATATTTCTTTTCCATTTATCACTGTACAAAGTTACCAACCTACTAATCTGATTCCAGCTATTGTTCCAATATTAGACATGCATAATTGTTATGGAAACCTACAGACATATCTGACAGGCACTCAATTTAATTCTAAGAAAGATTCGATTTATTGGTTTTACAAAACAATGATCAATAATTTGTTGCCTTCGTTTGTCATCATTCCAAAGAATTAAAACATTCATTGTAGATATATTGTCGTTGGTATTGTTTTAGTTAGAGCGTTACGTAACTAGGGGAGGTTGCAACGTTGGTACTTTCTCTTAGTTTCTAACTCCGCTTTACGGGAAGTAAGTATTCTATTGTTACTAATTTTTGAAATGAAGATACACAGAAGTGACAAGATCTGAGCTATACGCGGAGTGAAGAACACATTTAATCCTCCACCTTATTAATTTTTTTTTGTATTTGATGCAATGTTCGGTCTCTCTTTACCACGATACAGGAGAATTCGTGTCTTCCAGTTACTATATTCGGGTGTTAGGCTAGAACTTCTTGAATCCAGAACAAATTCATCGCATAAAATCCAAGGCCCTCACCTCACCTAGCAAGTTAATAGAGTAACCAGGAAAAATTTTCAGTGCTTAGATAACCTAATTAGAGATAACCTATTTGTTAATAAATTCAATAATACGATTAGAAGTGAATAAAAAAAAGTTACCTGTCAATAGATGTTGAGTAATTGAGAAGCGGAAGCGGATATACGCTGTATTATTATAACACTAGGCTGTTAATCACAATCATTAAGTCTAAGACTGAATTCTCTGTGAAAGTCACGTATAAAAGTCACTACATTGTGTGCGTAGTAATTAGTTTAGAAAACTGTAAGTATAGAAATGGTAGACAAATTGACGCTGTTAAAGACGTTTTCACTATGATATAAATAAAGATGACAAAGATATTAAGGTAGCTATTGATAGATAATTCAGTCCCCTGTTTTGTGATAAATTGTTATATATATATATATATATATATATTGCGCACTTACAGCAACTGTGGTATCTCTAATTATTGTGGAGATAACGAATGTGCGTTGCTATCGTCACAGTTCTTGGAGTGTTTAGATCGAAAAGTTTCGCTTCTTCTTTGTCATTCGTAATCTTGCCAAATGTTAGAATTTTACTTTTGAAGCACATGTTTTGAAGTTATTGAATGGTAAAAATCAAATTATTACCTTTGGCGGTTCGTAATCACGTTACCGAACTTTAAGTGCAAAAATTTTGTAGCATTGTTGTATAAGACAACAAACTATATTCAACAGTAGATGTAACGGATTTGATAACATTACCATTTTCAAAAATCTCTCTGCAAACTATTGTGTACCAAACAAATATTAACAAATAGGTAAATAAAGAAAACGTGAAGATAAAATCTAACTTTAAAAATAAATAATTCGGCAGGTTACATACAGTATTACATTTTAAAGTACGTAAAACACAAGGTTGCCATCCCACAAACGGGCACAATATCCTAAAATAACTTCAATTTTTTTACCTTCGCGGATGTCAGGGATATTTTTGGAAAATCATTTATAAACCTGGTTAGAGCTGCTGAGGTTCTGGATCAAATGATCAAGCAGAGCAAGTTGAAGTATAAATCTGGCAGGGGGCATAGGAAGATACAATCTTAAAAGTGTAGACTCACTTGTCTTGGGGCTGAAGACACCATAGACAACGAGGTTTCCACAGATATCAACAGGAGAGTTGTACGTGGCTGTTACTGTACTTTGGGATTGGCCAGTACATTAAGAGCAAACTTGTGTTATGGAATTCCAAAACAGTTCTCTACAGAACACCAACTTGGACTGAACTTATGTATGGTTCAGAAGCGTGGATCATCAGAAAAAGGGACAAAGAGATGTTGACGGATATTCTGCCCAGTAAGAGAAGGACACGGAGCTAATGAATTTATTTTTTCAGGTTCCTAGACTATGCGATGTGGCCATGTGATGTGACATTCCAAAAAGAAAACAGCTATCCATTTTTACCGAGCAAGTATAGTTTGGACGTCCCACACTACGACGTAATGATAGAATATCATACTCGTAATCATAACTGAGGATACAAGCATGATAGGTATCCAAAACTGAAAGAGTGCTGCGTTAAACAGAGATAACCGGGCGAAAGCGAATTTTAAGGGGCTTAAGACCCTTAAAGTGGCTGTAGCACCGAGTAATAATGAAATGAACAGTTTTTAAGTCAAGAAGTAATGGAGGTTTACTGCTTTAACCAATCCTCCTCGTGCCACTGATTCATGTAAATTATTTTTAATAAATAATAACAAAAAATATAGATAATTATCGTACGAATTAAAAACTGCAGATGGGTTAAAACGTAGCTAGCAAAAAGATGGAAATTAACGATCGTAAGTTATTTATGTATTAGAACATTGTTATGGACATTCCAATGATCCTGAATGACAAACCGGAGGTAATTATAGCACTATATAACCTCCTTGGTCAGCCATAACCTGAACATGTTGAACAAAGAGAAAGAAGAAAATAAATTAAGGAAGATTTATTGAGAATCTGGAGCGCTGAGCTGCAGCAGCGGTAATCAATGGTAACTACCCCAGAATTTACAGGTCCCAACCTGTCAATCATCGTAGCAGACAAATTGAAAACACAAACACGTGGTGTATTCTGCAATTGTGGCAGATAACCTACCCTACTCTGCAGACCTGTAATCATGGCCAATTATAACTTCTAGTCCATCCATAGTTTACTGCCATCTACGCACATCTGTTGCAGAAAAAAATTATGATTTTGGTTTTTTGGACTTCTTCCCCCCCCCCCATAACTTGGAAATGTCTAACATATTTCTCTTTTCTTTGCTTCATTGTTTAATTATCTTTAATAAAGTGTTTTTATTTTTGAAAAAGTCTATTATTATAACGTCAATAAATATAAAATTAACAGCAGCAGAGAAAATTGTGAAGGACGCTTCAATATTGGAGGGAGAATGATTTATTGCCTCACTTGCTCTTACTGCCGGACAGTGGAAGGATTGTGATCGCATCAAATTGGCAAATTTCAGTATTTTTCAAATGAAATTATTTAAATTGGATTCGTTGAGGTCGAAATAGAAGATAATCGATTATTAGAAACAAATGTTGTGTGTTATATCTTTAATTTTAATTAATTGGTCGCAGTCACAACATTAGTACCTAGATTGGGCCACAAAAAAAAGTTTGGGGATCACTGCTCCAGTCAATTACACAATGTCGTCCAGAGAGTCGCAGCTTTGACTTTACATTTCAAATCGGCAATTTTTTGTTCTTGAATTAAGATGAACACATATACACACCGACCAATTAGTAAGAAATCACTTTTTCTCTTCAGAGAGAGCGAATTGTTTCCTGTGTCAACTCACAATCGTAAATCTGGCCGACTGCGGCAGTTTCCTGTGACGAGGTGGGAGAGAAGATAAAAAAAATATGTTGGTAAATAAAGAAATTTATTGGATAATGTTAACAAATAGGGGGCATAGAGAAAGGGAGGCGGACGAAGCAATAAACTACTCCTCCAGTGGACAGACATAATCTTGACAAATGTACCAACTTCATTGCTATTTAGATCTGCCCACGTGGGACATCTCCGCCAGCACTGTGAGCCTGTCAGAGTATGAAACTCTGTAGAGGACCAATAAATATAGCAATGAGAAAGTGTACATATGACACAGCCCACACCATTCGAGTGCGCCATGTGGAGGGACATCAAGTACCACCGTGGTGTGTATAAGTGTGTACTGAATATTCTTAAGTAAATCAGCATCTAAGTTTACTCTAACTACTTAAATTACTTTTAGTTCAACTCGTACCAATTCTCGAGTTCACGGAATCAAAAAAAAAAAGGAAAAAAACTGAGGTGAATCTCTCCCCAAAGCCGCTCTGGATCCATACCGCTACCCCTCTCCCTAAACAGTTACATAAGCCGAGTCCAGGGTAGAAATATAAGCCCGGACTTGAACCGCCTAAGATTCACAATTGAGAAGTCAAACAATAACCTTAACAATGAAAACACACTAAGCGTCTCCACTGATAATCACTTTGAATCTTCGCAATGTTTAAACAGCGCCGTCGAACTTCATTAAGATGTGAAATTTGGTTGGAGTAAATAAAGAAACGATATGAACATTGTGGAAGTACCGCTGTTGGATTATGTAGTTGCGATGCAAGACACCAGATATTTCATATTAATGAAAAGCACTAATACAGAGTGGGAAATGGTGGTCTATCAGCCAGTAACACCATACGGTTTAAACGCCTTTATGGATGTCCATAAAGACCACGCCAGAATGTTAGCGTTGTTTGGACGCATGTATTAGTCCAGAAACTCTATAGTTAGTCTCTGCTATCATTAGGCGACACTTTTTAAATGGCAGTGCTCCGCTTTTGCAGCTGATTAAGGCAGTTATGGGGACTTCTTAAGTTCTCTGCTCTGTTTTATTGGTAGAGTGGAAACTGGTAACTTGGGAGGCCTGATCTGTAACCAAACCGCTCTTTCCAGAATGATGATTTTCTCTGGGTAACAACAGTGAGCTCTCGTAGACCCCGCTAGCGAAGATAAGGTCTGTGCTATTGGGTTTGTTTAGAGGTTTGGCCGGTTTTAATCACGACTTAACTCCAGGGAGAGAGCCACTTCATTGTCAAGCGCCGTGTTGGGGAAATGTCAAGCTGATCAGCACATGGCATAAATCGCTTGACGTATACGTCATCAGACCGTCAGACATAAGTCTGAAACTGACATTTTGTTCTTCCTCTTTTATCCACTTCTGAAGTTAAGAAATAATTAATAATTAGGAAACCTACTCCATCTCCTTTACCAGTGTTGCCTCAAAAAGAAATTGATTTGACTTAATTAGATAAAGTCACATATTTTGCTCTGTGTAATAATGCAAAATTTAGAAAAAAACAAATATTCCTTCATAAAACAGTCTTTCCTGGTTGAGAATTTGTCTTCAAACAGAAATTTCAAAAACAAAAAGCGTAGTTCTAAATGGTTGTTAATTAGATTTTTCGCTCATTTACGTTCCCTATTTTGATGATTATGTACACTGTTTTGCATTTTATTTTGCTAGATAAATTATTAATGCTATTGTATATGCGCATACATTTTCTAATAACTTTGGAACTTAGGGAAGCTCAAAGCCGGTGAAAAGATTATAAATTACCGGGAAAACGTATTTCCGATGAAAACTCAGTATCAAAAATTTGACACGAAACACAATAATTTCTCTTGTTAGTCGAAACCTCTTCCGATCAGCTGATTTTTTTTCATGTTCAAACATGAACCTTTCCTTTCACTTATTACTAGGGAGACTGAAAGAAGAATATTATTGAACTTTTCCGAAAAAAAATATTAAATAAATTTTAAATAATTATTACACCAGACATCTTCTTCGTAATGGAATGTAAAAAAAAAATAGAACTTTATAAAATGATTACTAGAAAGCAGCACTGGCTAGCAAGAATGAAATCACATAGGATAAGCAGCGCTACGAGTGCCAAGTCTTAGAATTAGCAGGTTGCGATTACAGCTGTAAATTTTTTACTTTCTATTTACAAGAATGAGAATGAAAGAAAAAGTAAAAATTAAAAATGTTGGTTTTGAAATTCCGAGTTTGCCTATTTAGTTTCGTATAATCTGGTGTAGATTTATTAAAAAATATTGGGCAAAAGGGAAGCCGGAATTGGGATTCAAAAGTACTGAAGAATACAGTTTTATTCTCGTAAATCTACACTGAAGCCAGCTCAAATTTAGTAAAAATGCTAATCTTGAAGAAAGTAAAACAAGAAAACTTTGAAATTGTAGAAACAGCCGATATTTTTTTAATTACTTCTTACACACCGATTTTCTCTTTTTTAATAAATTAAAAGAATAAGACTTTATTTTAATACTATAATTACAGATTCTCTAAAAATATAAAAAGAGAGAAAAAAAAAATACACTTATGAAAACTTTCAAGAAGGCTTTCACGATGATTTACACACTTTGCGAAGGTTATGATGAAACCTCCTTCAATGTTTTTTCACGTTTGTGTTAAGTATTGAATATTTCATTTGATTATGATTAAAAATATAGCATTTAGATTATTGACTTGGTAACTGATTAGTTTTCTACAATTAGTTTTTTCAAATTCTTGAATTATAAAAATGACAGCAGCAAAATTAACTTTGAAATCTTTCTTCGCTTGCACTACCAGATACATAAATTCACCAAATATGTTTTTTCGATCATACAATACAACGGTAAAGAGCAGGAAGTTAATGATTTATGAATTTGGTGATCCAACGAAAGTTGTAAAATTAGAAGAAGAAGATCTAAAACCGCCTGACTCGAATGAGGTACGTTACTTCTTGCATTAATCTATTCTTAATATGGTTATGAGACAAAATAAAAATAATGTCTAAAAGAAATTTCATTTCAAAGGTTCTAATTCAAATGATAGTTGCTTCAATGAATCCCGCAGATATGAATACCATCCAAGGAACATATCCAATAAAACCAAAATTACCTGGTGTGCCAGGACATGAAGGCGTAGGAAAAGTAATCGCTACAGGTGCCAATGTAAATGATTTTGAGGTTGGAGACTTAGTTATTCCTAATATTGAAAATTTTGGAACTTGGAGGACACATAATGTTGTTCCAATAACCTCTGTATTGAAAGTAAGCACTTTTAATCCTCATGTTTTGCCTAGAGCTTATTTTCCTGGTTTCTCTTTCTAGTACTGCGTTGTGTACGATAAGGAGTTCCCAACGGAAATATCCGTTTGGAGGTCCCTGAACTCAATTTATCATTTTTTTTTTTTAAATTTATTTATATGCGCTACAACTCAAAAACTAAAAATAGCGAAGAAAATCGTTAAACTTGTTTCGTCGTTAACTTTTTCGTAAATGGCGTCAACGATTTTATTTGAAATATTTCTTCGGAAAAATTAGATTACAGGCATTTCTGGAGAGGCGTAGGTTCAACTCATCTTTAAAACAACATTTTAGTAGAACGTGTGGCTATTCACTCTTATTATATTAAGTTGGGTTAAATGTTTTTTTATAAAAATTCCGAGGCTGATGAAAGCTTCGCATTAACCACATAATACTGTTAGCATAGCACTTTAATAGATGCTTAAATTAGTTTTAAAGGTATGACAACCCTTTTCAAAAATGTGTAAATAAACATATAATAACTGCATGGCTAATCTGCTAGTCTAGAAGATAAAACTGTAAATTTTCTATGATATTGGAGCGAGAAGGCAATACACTTTTGTTTATAATGCGTTATTTTTTTTATAGGTACCACAAAGTGTGCCTCTTGTTGAATTATCTGGCATTTCCTCAAATACAAGTACGGCTTACAGAATGTTAAAAGATTTTGTGCCTTTGGAACCTGGCGATTGTGTACTCCAAAATGGGGCAAACAGTGCGGCTGGGCAAAATGTTATCCAGTTTTGCAAAGCATGGGGATATAAATCTGTAAATATTGTACGTAATAGGCCGGATATAGACAAATTGAAAAGCTATCTCATCAGTATTGGTGCTACATACGTGTTGACTGAGGAAGAATGTAGGTACGTCTTTGGTTTTTCTTCTTAATTTTCTTGACATCTTGCAACATTCCAGAGCAAAGTTCTTAGCCTTAGAGTTTCATTTTTTTTTTTTTGCCATCTTATTCAATATAAATTTTAAGAAAATGAGCGTTTTTCTTATCCAAACTTTTTCAAGTGATATGATGTTGCAGGAACACGCAGTTATTTAAAAGTGGTGAAGTTCCCAATCCAAAACTTGCTCTGAACTGTGTGGGAGGTAAAAGTGCTACTGAAGTTATGAGAAGGCTCAACCAAAAAGGAGTTGTTGTGACTTACGGCGGCATGTCCAGAGAACCTGTCATCATTCCTACTTCACTTTTAATTTTCAAGGTTTGTTATTTTGACAGCATTAATAATGAAGATCTTGCTTTGGTCTCTCTCTCAGAATAAATATTCCCTATTATGATTCAAGTCAGAATTCCAAGTTTTCTACATATATTCAGAATTGTGTGCTGATTTATCGTGAGATGATTTATAAGGTACGTTAGTGAGAAAAATTGTTCGATCAAAGTATGTTGTGTTCTTGCGTTTTACTGGTGCTTTTCACTGTTTATGCTTTTTCCCGTAATTTTTGATCTTTTATGGTGCTCTCAATGTAATCACTACGCTCTTACGTTCAGAACTCAACTTTTTCTGAGTAATCACTCCTCTTAAGGAAACGCATGAAGGTTAGGTTTCCCTCTAAATTGTCATTTTAGTATGGTGTGTTCTCATAGATTTCGTGGTTCTCAATTCTATTGCTAATTACAATTCTACTAACTACTGGCTCATATCGATCATTTCTTGACATTTCTAATGTAATCTCTTCACATTATGCAATAAATAATTCAAATGATTTAACTTGTAGGATATCTCAGCGAAAGGATTTTGGATGACTAGATGGACAAAAGAGAATAGAGACTCTGAAGTTAGAAAGCATATGCTGACAGACATAATGAACCTGATGGTGGCTGGCAAATTGAAAGCACCAGCTCATTCGTTGATACCACTGTCTAAATATCCTGAAGCGTTGCAAAATATTACCAACCCCAAAGGATTCACCGGCACAAAGTATATTATAGACTTTAGGTTAGCATAGTCATAATTACTGTGATTGTTTTTACTTGTTTAGTTTATAACGTAGAGCAAGAGTGGCTATACTACATTTTCATATATTGTCATGTTATATTTTTATATTTTATCACTGTTATTACTATTTTTATATTACATATGAAAGTACTTGTTTCCTTTCCCTTCGCGTGTTCTAGATGTAGATAAATAGAAGCGCAGAATTTAGTATTTTAGGTAAATGCTTAATTCTCCGACGAAATAAATTTTCTAAATATTTTTGTCTTTTTTATGCTGTTTTGTTGAAAAAATATGTCACACTATTGTAACGTAAGTTAAACCAATTCTGTTATACGACTTCACACTAAGCGTTTTGGCTTAGATGCGAATTACATGGTAATGTGCGTTGTAATCTGACAAAGTGTTCTTCGCAATATTGCAGTTCTTAGGCACAGTTATGTTTAGAGTAGTTTTATAATCGTCAAGGTGTAGTTTTCATAATGGTTTCTGAAAATGAAATTACTTGGCGTTAAGTTAGTCTGTCTTTCGATTCTGTTGGCGATATCTCCTATTGGAATCTCCCTTTGAAATTCCTTTCCGAAACCCGTTCTTCTTCTACAACTTCTTGATATGATTAACTACTTGTGCTATGGGATTCACTTCGTGGGCGGTGTTTTATTTTATTCTGCATTACTTGCAAATAAAATCGTCATTAATAAATACCTTTTTTTATTTTTAGATAATGTCGAAAAAAATGTAAAATTCCTTAAAAACGACTCCAAGTTCAATGAATCCATGAAGTGACGTCTGTTTTTGTTGGTCAAAAAATAAATACAATCACAATATAAATTTTGTTTTTCTATATATATATGTATATATTTCTTTTATCTTTATACAATATTTATTTGTTCTATTTACATTATTAAATAGAAGTAATTACATTAGATTGGTTTCAACTTAACTCTTCCATTAGATCTAATAGATCAAATTCTGATTGATCTTTGGTTAAGGTTGGTTGCATTTCGGCTAATATCTTGCTCAGTGCTTCTGTATGTTGATTAACTGTTGAAGATGCCATTTCATCCATGGGCACAGGTTCTTGGTCATCGACTTTGTTCACCATTCTAGAAAAAAATTATTGTACAGAAAATGAGTTTTACCAGATAATTGGGACATCTGTGCGAGCAAGCTTAAAAAGTTCTGCTTTTTGGTCTCCACAGCCTCTAGGCTGTAGGCCCGTTTTTTTTAAAAAAAAAAAAAAATATTGTGCAAATAGATTTAAAACAAAAATTGAAAATATTATGTTATAACTGTTGCAAAACAAAAAACTGTAGCTTTATTTATTTAACTCTTGCGCGTACGTTTTTGTATTATATTCTATACCATGATTCGGTTATTTTTTTGGAAGCAGTAGTTAATCGTAACATTTCATGGCCCAGAACGATATAAGGCACGCAGCTTATAAGTAAGAAGAACTAGTGATCTCATAATAATACTCACGCATGTTGGGCTTCATCATTTGTGCCGAACAACTGCAGTGGAAAGGAATCATCCGGAATTTTCGTACTGTCATGTCCTAACTGGGCCACTAGTAGATTGATCTCTTTCTTGTAGCTCTCTTGACCGTCATAGTTCATCTCTTCTCGATCGGTTTCAGTTCTGGGAGCACTGTATCTGTACAGAATGTAGCAAAAGAGGTGATTGTTGTTTGCTTTTTTTTTAAACTGTAAAATTTATTTGAATCTAAAGATGGCCTTACCAATAAAAAAAAAAAGTCTTGTTCAGTTAAATGGAAGTCGTGAATTCTTTCACGAAGTCAAGTACAAAAAGCAAGCTGTATCAATGAAAATTAATATTGCCAACTTAACTAATAGAGCCAATCAAACCTTTGAGATTGAAAATTAAGTTGCCCATAAGCTCTTTTTTTTTTTTTTTTTTTTTTTTTTTTTTTTTTTTTTTTTTTTTTTTTTTTTTTGCGCATCAACAGCTGAGGTCATTAGCGCCCGGAGCTTTTTCCAGTGCACTGCCGGCCTCCGGACAGTGTTCTCTCGTTACAGACAACACTGTCCATCACCGGACAGTGAGCTGTAAGAAGCTCCTAGGAAGAGAAAATCTAAGGGTCAGCTGCTGGATTCGAACCCGGGACCTCCGCGTGGGAGTCCAGTATGCTAACCTCATAGCTAATCCCTTCCCTCCCCATAAGCTCTTAAAAGTATTATTGTCTTCACCTACATTCTTCATTTTTCATTAATAATAATTAGTTGTTCTAATCGCCAAAACTTTTCTTACAATTTTTCCTTGAGGCAGTACATTCTTATGATCGTATATTTGACAACTACACATTGTACAAAACGTATAACTTCATTTGTAGTACAATTCCTTACACGTTTGCTTAGAAAGTAATGAAAGTAAGGAAGAAATTAATGTAGAATGAGGAAATTATTTCAAGGAAAGAACACCAGACAAAAGAAATCTGTAAAAGTTCTTTACTAACATATTCGTTCCCAATTGTGTATTCCTTATGCCTCTCATTTCAGTAGAACCTGGTTGATTAACCACAGAATATTTGCCTCCAGAATAGAAACTTATCAAATCTACCGGGATACCCTCTCTTGAGTAGATCCTTATCTTTCCAGGTGTTTCACTGCCTGTGAACAATATATGAAAGTAGCAAATTTTAAGAGTAGAAAATAGTTGAATTATCAGAATAGCTGTGGTAACCAGAAATAATAGAACATAAAGAAAGAGAACAATTAATAACAGAGCAGGGGAAACATTATTTTATTTTTGTTATTTACTGATACTTATTTACCAATAAAATATTTTTTTTTAACATAATAAAGTAATAAACGAATAAAAATAATGATAATCACATCATGTTGATTCTTCGGTATATAAACCTCAATTTTTCTTTATTTGCTGCTTGATAACGGTCGCCAATCTCTTTTTTCTGATTTTGGGACGATCTACGGACATGGATTAATATTGATCATTGCAGAACTACATCTCGTTTGAGAAGTGAGTTTGAAGCTTAAGATTCACAACGATTTGCAAACCTAGGACCTCTGATCAGCCTCAATGTGAAACGCGAGGTGATCTTCCAACAACTACGGCGATTTAGGTCGAGTGAACTTCGTTCATTACGTACAAAGTAACTATATAGGCAGATTAGGAACTGCCGATGTGATCCTAGATGCTAATTGAGTCAACTACTTCATAATAAATGACGAAAAAAAATTAAATTTACCATGAAACAGCTGCATTGTTGTTGGAATCACAAAACTTCCATCCGGATTCTGGAGCCTTTGTCTCAGCAACAACGATACTCTGATTCTAACATCTTGAAGAAAATTAAGCAGCGAGTATCTCACTCTTTGTAATTCTCCGCATGTCATCTGACCATATGTCTGGGAAAAATCCAAATGATTTGTGGATAATTAGTTTTTAAGGTTAATTTATTTGTATTCATGTGTAATACTGGAGGAGGTCGTGGAATTTGCAACTACCCAGTTCCCGCCCTCTGATCAAGAAGAGCGGGCTTAAAACCGTACAACTGGATGGGGGAATAGAAAAGGGAATTAGAAATAAACTAACTAAATGTGATTATTTGCCTTTATCCTCACAGTTAGAAGTTAGAGAGTCTTTACTCAAATTATACCTTTCACTAAAAAAGAGGAAGGAAAAAATACCTGGTGCTCTAAACTTCCTTCTAAAGGCTAAAAGAAACCAAGTTTTCAACCCCAAAAGAAAATTTACCTGTTTTTGGAAATTATACTTTTAAGGAAGTAAGATCTTGGAGCTCTCTTGAGGAAGCAGGAAAGAGTGTTAATAGTGAATGTGGATGCTGGTAGCAAAGTTGTGGGGGTCCTTTTCTTAAATTAAAACATGTCCAACAGCCAGATAAGAAAACTAGCAGATGCTGAATACAGTATTCACGAAATTTGGAAGATGCATCTTAAATTGTTGAAACAACTTTAAAACGACAAGAAAGAAAAAAAGGCTATCCAAAAAGATGTTGGAGAATCAAGAAATTGTTTGAGATATTTCTTTGTCCCTTTATTTATTAACTTCTTGACTGTTCTTTGTTTGGCTGAGACAGAGTTGAAATAAATTGACAAAAAAGACTTTTAATTAAATGAAACACAAAAAAAAAAGTTTGATGAACTATTGCTTTACCTTTATGAACATAAAATATGTAGTATCCAACTGTTTGTGTATAGCAGGACAGGTGACCAACATTCTGATCGCATCCAAATGATTCAAAGTGATCAGAACCAATTCTCTGGGATGGGAAGCGCTGAATACTTGCCATTTGAATACCATGGTCATCAGATCGTATAGTTTATTCATGCTGGTCTCATTTAGACGCATTATAGACGCGTGCGCCAGATCATGGAATAATGCTTTCAAAGCGCTTTTGTTATAAATCTCTTGCGGTTTAAATAGTTCTTCAACAAATTTTGGATTGAACATGATTCTTATAATATCGTCCAGCACTAGATGACAAATAAAGAAAATTTCAATAGAATAATGTAACAATTTTTGATAATTATAAAGATTGTAATTCTAATAATTATTCATTATTAGAATTGAATATTTTGGATTCTTTTATCAGGTTTGTAACGATCAAATTTCTTTAAAATTATCATTTTACTTTCTTTTGTACTATAGTTATAGAAGATATCCACCGTCTTAAGGTAAAAAAAATTAGGTTCCAGCAATAAGGTTGTTGGTAGTTAAAATAGGTCAAACTAAATGAATTTTTCAGTTTAACATTTTCTCGCCAATGGCCCCGATTAAAGTTCGTATTATCATTAAGTACAGAAGTATTTATATATCAAAATTCACTTTAGCTATTTAGGAGTTAGCCCATTAGGGTGGAGTACATGAGATATTGCAAAATTATTTGGAAATGGTTCAACAAACTTATTCTGTAGTATATTTGAATCTTTTTGTTGCAAATGACCTAGAACATTACTAACTGTGGACAATTTATCTTGCTGTAGCAGTAACTTGTTTAATCAATTTTTGTGAATCATCTCAACGATTAAGTGGAAATTACTAAATGTTAATTATAAACCAATGGACATTTAGAAATTCTTACCTTTTCTGGCCTTTTCAATTGCAATATTTTGTGCCCTTAATCTTTGGTCCAGAATATAAACCATTTCACCGCCTAAATTTATAAATAGAAATGGTAAAGTGTAATGCGTCATAGTGTGAAATGAATGTCTGCTTTTACTTGGCTGCTGTTAAATTTAAGTTCTAAAAATTTAAAACTATAACATACACTCTAAAATCCTACAGAAAGTAGTAATATAGAGCATGGAATTAAGACGAACTCAAACACTTGTATATTGCATTGATCTATTACCATGGTAACTGATTGTATAAACAAAAAAGTATAAAGATATATATAGGTATATCTTCGTAAAGACATTCACTATTTACCTGTCAGTCAGTTAATTAAAGATATCTTTCCTCGTTTTGTCAGACAATAATGATTAACATTGGCCGTCATTGTTCAAGAGAAGAGACATTTGTAAAGGTTATAAAGTTTAAGTAAAGAAAAAGAAAAACATTGTTTCATAAATAAAATTATATTCTCATTTATTTACAATTTGAATAAATTAACTAATTGAAAGACAGTTCAGAAGTGTAAATAAAATTATTAAATTTAATAAAATATAATTATTGTTTTTTATTTTTAAATGCAAATAAATAATTGATCAAAATCTTGGAACAAATTAATAAATAAAAAATTGACATTATAAAATCTTTTCATTTGTCAAATAATGTACATATGTATATTTATAATGGAAAGAAATTTATATCTTTAAACTGATACAAAAAACGTTTTTATGGAATATAACATGTTTTGCTACAATTGTAAATTGGAATTTTGTTAATTGATTTCAACATAGTTTCTAAAAAACAGAAAACCTTTGAAGATTGCCCTCAGTACCTTGCCTTAAAAGTAATTTCCATACCAAAAGAAAAAATGCAATAAAATCTCGTTTTACAGAGAGAAAGGAACAGATAAGCTAAATCATTCAAGATATTCGTTCACCATTCGGAAAAGCAATTTTCTTCTAATTTGGAATGTTCAAAGTTCTCAATAATATTTCTTAATGAACTATAAACATTACAATTCAACGAATGGCACATTAGAGGGACACTTACTCCACGCCTCCCTACACGAAGCGCCCTAAAATGAATTTTCCTTGCAAAAAAGAAATAAAAATAAAAATTGTAGTTTCAACTTGTGGGCTATGATTGTTCCAAGTTTAAAAAAAATCATTGGAGTTATTTTCTAGAGGGTCTCTAGTTATCTGGAAAAGTGGAAATGTAAAAATCTTTCACCTTCTACAACTCTTGGTTACTATCATGATCTCTAGGGAAAGAAAGTCCAGAAAGAGCTATACAAGAAAGCCAATGAAGAAATTTTCATAGCAGAGTGTAGTTCATTTAATTTATACTAATGTTTAACAATCCTTTGCTCAGTTACCTACTCCATAACGTTAACTCTCATTTTTACATCCTGACCTGAAGGGAAATACGTGTTTCGCAATATGTAGGTTTTGAAGGGGAAGTGCTAAGTGCGAAGCTAATGAAATATGTACTATATACCAGCCCTTACGGGAGCTATGATGTCCTTTATTTTCAAGAATTAGGATATTTTTAATCATTGCAGCATATGTAAGTAAGCGACCAACCAAGGAACACCGTTATTATTTAGAATGCGAGAAATCTGGTTTTTTCCTTCAAAAATCAAACCAATCGTTAGCGTCACTGTTTTTTATACACAAAAATTTTTTTTTTTGTAACAACCTAGTTACCTAATGTAATATTTTATTACATTTTTAGGGGCAAAAATAGCCTCAACTGAAAAAGTTGAGATAATAAAATGCGAATCATCATAAAATAAAATTTATATACACTATCTCGCTAAAATAATCAATAAATATTACAAAATAATAACTACTTCATTAGAAGTTTAAAAAAAAAAAACAAAAAAAAAACAAAGGAATAGAAAACCTAAAATTTTAAAAATGAGGAAGACAAACTTTGCCAGCAAACAATTCTGACATAACTGTGACCCATAATGACAATACAAACAGTATGTAGGAGATTCCAACTTGATGGCTATTTGGTAACTGATATGGCTGTCCGCCGATCTCATCCACATGGAAGCCCATGGGGAATATTACAGCGGCAAAGCAGAACAGCACCACTGGAAAATAATGCAACAGACAAGATATTAATGTTGTTCTAACAAAGAAATAAATAACTGGTGAGAACAGTCACCAAACTATCTTTGGCATCGTTTCATTTTAAACTAGAATTACACATTCTCACAGATTTAGTTGGTTGCATCAACAATAAATATATAGTAAAACTGTCCGATACGGTTGTTCACTTGAATTTATACAGATGTGACAATATTTTAAAAGTTAGTTTATAATATAAGCAGCAGTTCATGATAATAGTTAAATTAGAACAATTATCGACAAACAAAATTAAAACTCACAAACCTAGTAAATGTAACGTATGTATATATGATAGTAATATTTCAACTGCAATTTAACACATTTTATCACAATAAAATTATGTGAAAATTATTACTACAATAACTTCAAGCCGCTACGGTCCATGTAGGACTTTAAAGGTGCAGAACACACATCAATTAGGCAACATCCACATCTTAAAGTTCTGAAGCCTATAAACAATTTACACAGGTAAACCTTCGGAGATGCTTAAATGTGTTATATTGCAGTTCAAATTTACTATCATAAATATATGTTCCATGAAAGTATACAACAAAAGAAAGACTGTCACACATAAAAAAAAAAATCATTGTCACTTTTCTTAAAACAAATGATGTATAAGTAATTTCAAAATAGCTTACTTGCTGTAAAGCCAACCCATCTGGCATAAGGAACAACATTTCTATCCCAATGGGACGCAATCAATAATAGTATGGTAGTTGTTATACAAATACATCCTACAAGGATGCAAATTAATGCTAATAACCATTCTGGCTGTAAACTAGGTGGAAAACAGATCTGAGGCCTGTTGTATACTGTCATACAACTCCACAGTAATCCTAGTCTTGTATCACCTGAAATAAAGAAACAAATTAGCAAACCTCTCTGGATTTGGTTAACGATCATCTCTTTGCTCAGTGAAGTTCTTAAAGTGAAACCATATGCGAAACTGGATGGGGACTGGAAGCTAACCCACAAATTTAACATGCTGTTTTTATTTACTAAGGAGATTTTCGATCAGATAAATTGTCTCTCCACTTTAACTTTACAGAAGATGGAAGTACCACTTTGTTGTGGAATTTGAAATGACGGTTTTACTGGATTTGTTTTTAATTTGAGTCCAAATTAAGAGTATGACAGATTATTAGAAAACATAGTAACACTGTCCCATTACTAAGTAGTAATCTAAGTAGATGTACCACTTCTAACAATTCATGGCACGAATTTCAGCGAGAAGAGAGTTCTGTCCACAATATTAAGATGTTTAAAATCATCGTGACAATTAAGATTTAGAGACGAATAGACCTAAACTGGCAAGCAATGGTTCTGAATCACCCCGCTTGAACATTTGTTTATAATTTACAAAAAAAAAAATCATTTTAACTCGTCAGGTATAACAAATTAATAATTAATTGGTGGTAGTTCTAATTTTAAGCGAAACAGAGACTGATGTTGACCATTTAATTCTCGCATAAACGTTTCTCACTTGGCTACTTTCAATTGAGAAATTGCAATTATTTCTTACCTCCAACATCTGTGATTATCCAATCAGGCATAGCTAAACTGACAATAGCAAAAACATCTGCGGCCAAGAAAAGTGAGCCTGATATAACTGTTAATTTATCCATTAAATATAATCAAAATGACAGAATTCACAATATATTGGCCACCCACTTTTATGTTTTAACTACCACAGTCAAAGATGACTTCCTTAGTAAAGTATCATTGTTAATTGTTTTTAGATCTCACATTACTGGAAAAAGAACAAAGTACTACCTATTTTTATAAAATAACAATTAGTTAAACAGAACACAATTAACATGGCCACTTACAACTGTTAAGGATTTAGATTCCCTTCCATTGCTGATAAACCAGCATTGCAACCTACATAGGGCGATGTAAGGCTATGATAGCGCAATCTAAGAGCAATGCAGTGCAAACTCTCTTCAGAAAACACAAATTACTGTTTTTTACACTTGATTTTCCATGGTATTTACTATTGTAAAATAACATTTTTTCTGATCTTTCACAAGAATAAAACATCATTTTGTTTCTTTCAAATATTAATATAACTCCAATGAAAACACAGGCAATAAACACACTCAATAGTAGCTATTTTACTATATAGAAACAAAACAACTTAAATGTAAAGCAACACAATTTGTAGCAAACATACTGAACGTCTTTGAAATTCTTACAATTTATGGGTGTGGCATCTACTTGATTCAACCGTGGAGGGGTTCTTGTCACCTTGTTTTATTGGTTTAATATCTTGTAGATTTTTTTTTCTTGTCAATTTTTCCTGAGTTACAAACTCAAATTTCATTATTTTAAGGACAATAAAACAAAGTTACAACTATTCAACTATCTTGTAACTCATGCTAGAAACGAGCAATGGTATCTTTTTTTAAAAATTAATATAATAAAATAATAACTTTTCTCTGTAGCAATGCTTTCATAAAACATGATTCAACACTATAAAATTCATTTCCACAAAGAAATAATAGTTTAAGAAATTAAATTAAAAAAGTATTCCATAAAGAGCCTTCTAATAGCTACAATTACATAAATTGTTTCACAGTTAATATTAAAAGTTGTACTTTGGCCAGTACAGTTGTTAACATGCTCCTCAGATATTCAGTTTCTTAATGTGTTCCTTCATGTGAAGTACTATAATTATGATCGTGACTGTTGCAAAATGGTTATTAACAATAAAAGAGAACTTAATTATAATTCGTTTAATAGAAAAAGATTGAAATATTTTTCTTACGAAGAAGAATATTACTGTAACGATGGTTCTCAAAATGAAAATAGAGACGTTGACAAGGTGAGAATTTTGTTTTGTAAATGTGTTTATAACAATTATGATTTAAAATTCAGACTCAAGAAAAATTGTTTTGAGAACTGTGGTAAAGAAAATCGCGTTAGTGTTTAAGACGGTGTTTTTTTTTCTAAAATTGTACATTTTTTAGAGGTACTTTGTATATTTGCAAACTTCATTTAAGATGGGAACTTAGCAGAAGTGGATTCCTAACATTAGAGGCTCTAAGATTTTGGTGCCCCAAAATTATGTTATTCAAAAGAATAGCAATAAAAACAAAATCACTTACTGTAAGCTTTAATTTTTGATAAATTAGAAAATTTAATTTATCGAAATTAAACAAAGCTTATATTACGGTAGAAAATGTTCGTTTATACCATCACTCTTTGTTTATGTTTGTACAGTTTTCCCGATTTTAGTTTAAGTTGCAGTCATTGGTCAGATTTTCAAAACTAATCTTACGTAACAATTTTGTTTCTTTATGTAAAAGAAAAAAGAAATTCAGGCGGCTTCGTTGCCTTCAAACTAGAATTTAATATAATTTACGTCAACTGTCTATTTAGTAATAATTCTTAGTTAAAAAAATAATTACACAAATTGCGATAAGAGTAAGTCCAAATTAGGATTCAGACAAGATTTTTGAAATCAATGCAAAGTTTGTTAAATTGTTGTAGACTAAATAATAAATAGGGTTCTAAATTTGTATTAAAACCTTTAAAGACCGAAACCCCAATAAGTGTGAAGCCTGCGGCAACAACCCTGCTATTGCTTATTGTGGAGCTTAGAGACGTTATCAAAAACATTCTTCCCGAAAGTTTGGTAACATTAAGGAGGTTCATCTATTGGAGATTCCTAACTATAAATTAAGGAACAAATAAATAAATGGCGAAAACAGGAAGTTAATAAGAAACTACACATAATTACAAATATATGTACTATTTTATTTTATAAAAACATTAGTTTGATTTGTTACAGATACATGGTGTTTATTTGTTAGTTGGCGGACTAATACTTATCGCAAGTTTGTTTCTATTAGGCTTTGATCTATTCATACAAACGCCACATGAAGGAATTGCAACCATTAACTATGAACACCATGACAGCTCGGATCGTGGCAGAAGACATAACAACACGCCAGCATCCACGTTTTCAAATACGCCTCCCATACTAGCTCCAACTGAATATTGGTTATAATTTATTTTCTATCTTTTTTGTTTTGATTTTGAGGAATTGTGTTTTTTCTCTTCCAATATTTGACTGAATTTTATACCCAGATTTTGGCATGTAATATTTAAATTTAAAATATTTTCAAAGACATTCGAATTACATTTAAAAGGAAATGTATTCTATTAAAGTTAATAAAATTTAGTTCAAATAAACTATATCATTACTTATTTTACTGTGAGTAGAAGGTATTAAGATTTTGTTAAATTTACAAAGGTGAGTTAAACAGGAAATACGTTTCATTCAGGTTCAATTAATTCAAAAAAATATTTTTGCACATAGTTTTGAAAGTGTTCTAGGACACCAATAGGGTTTTCGGGGTCCGGTGTAATACCTAAAATGTTTTTTTCCAGATCTTAAAAATGGTAAGTTTGATAAAATTGAAAAAAAAAAATCAGTCTAGAGGATGTACCACTAATTGAAAGGCTGTGATGTGTAGCGGGCCTCGTTGGGCATCCAGCTTAGGGCGTCAATGTCTAAGAAGAGCAAGCCTGACAGTTGAACCAAGCGACTACCATGCACCTGGGGCCTTTGAACTAAGTTGTCTAGAGCCAGCATGTGACATGTAGTCCGAACTCGAGACAGCTCCTTAAAGAGAAGCTGATATTCTAACAAGGTCAACAAAGAACGCTGGCGGGTTTAGTAGTGTCTTTCTCTTCATGCTCATAATAACCAAAAACGTGGACTTCTTTCTTATAAATTCAAAGTCTAGCTCCTCAATCTCCAATGTTTTGGACCCATTTGGGGATATCAAAATGAAAAATCCTTTAAAAAAGATAAAACTAATTTCTTTGAACATTTTATTGATTTTTTTTTCAAGTTTCCTTTCTGTGATTACAATATGGCAGCTATATAACAAATTTTAACAAATAATTACAATATTTGCCAGATCTGAATAGTTAAGAAAATTAATAGCAATAAAAAACAAAAATATCAGGTTTTTGTTTGTAGTTTTTATATTTTTTTTGCTATTTCTTTTAAAGTATTTTGTATTAAGTGTTTCACTGATTTCGTATCCCAAAAACAAAGAAATACAAAGAATTCATTTTTTTAATAATAATAATATTTGATAAATAAAGCTATAAACATTTTAAAATATTTAAATACATTGAGCATTAAAGTCTAGAAAATAATATTAAAAATTAAACCAAATAATTTGTTAAGTGCTACTGTGCATTTTTAAAAATTTCTCATTTTTCTTGACTTTTTTTTTTTTTGCTATAAAAACCTACATAAATGATAATAAAACCATCATTATTTACATCCAATATTCTTTTTTTCATTTTCATGAAGTATTATGTACAAATTTACACAAGTTTCCTAAAGGGAAAACAGATTTGGAAGCAATTTTTGTTCAAAAACTTACACAAAACAGTATCAAAATGAAATTATACAATTACAAAATCAATACTACTTGCTGTTTTCGTTGTCATCTTCTTAAAAAAAAAAAAAAAAATGACCTGATGGGCTTTATCTATTATATCTGTATCACTAATTTCAATTAAATGGTCAGTGTTTGGAGTAATTCTAGTCATTTGCCAGTTATTTCCAATTTTAATTAATGGAGTATTCTAGCAAGGTCGTTCTAAATTATTACAGGTAAACTTAGGAGGATAATAAGTGGTCTAATCACTTCGTCAAAGATCTTGACCCCCTGCGGGTATTCCAGCCTAACATCACTTTTCCGTGGTATCTCTCCAGCTCGAGTACACTACCTATTAGTATACACTACCAGAAGCAGTTGATGTGGGAAATACTTCGGTTTAAGCGAACTCTATTTGATCTAAAATTATTCCAGCCTAGACGGCCATTCGGATGCTCATAAGCTTGTTGGAAGGCCAAGGCAAACTGAGCAAATGCATGCCACTCACATTATTTAGCCTGTGAGGCTACAGCGCTCTGTGCTGTTTAAGCGCCAAGGACTCGTACGTCTCAGGGTTCGGCTTGTCAATAATTCATAATTTGTCCAATAACCTAGATTCCTTGGAAACAGATAGGGTAAAGGAGGCAACTAGCGGATGCCTCCAGCCAATCCTCCAAGGAACTTATCTATGGGCATTGGCAGTTTTCAGTGTTTACAGCATATTTGAGGCCCACTAGCGGAGATCTCCGTCAAAACACAAAGAACTTCAGAAAAGGACTTTTAGATTGGGGTCGAAGAATTCTTAACTATACTGTCAGCGATCTTCTGATAACGGATTACAGGTTTAGAAAGTATCAGTTCAGGCCGACAGTGGCCTCTCTAAGTTTTATTTGTCTGCAGAAGAGAGAGAAGGTGTCTTTTACCATCACGAGAATGAATTAAGACAATAGCAACATTTCACAAACTATGAATCACACCCTTCTAAATGAATATTCAGCAGATTTGAAGCCTCCAAGTTTGCTCTGAACCTTTGATAAACTGGCACTGATCCATTCCGTATTTTCAACGCCCATGGCATTTAAGTAGGTATCAAGCGCAACAATACAAATAACACAAGACACTGGTGTCCTAATCTCTCCACACTACATAAACAGTGTGCAAAAAGTAGGTAGCTGGGCAACAGTTTGTATCAAGCGAACCCACATGTAAACACTGGCTCTTTACCAAGGAAACTGTGTAGAGACTTCCCTGAAGCTATAACGCTGTAGAACGACCTTATGTATAAAGTACAAAAATTATTGACTACTATCTACATTTTTTTCCCAAATCAAATTTAAATTGCCTGCAAATAATTTTTTTTAAAAAATAAATTCTGATACAAAATAAACAATTAATAAACTGTTGGATTCAACTGAAACCCGAATAATTAATCGAAAGGAACAAATAATCGATACATATTTACAAACAAGCTGATTATTAACTAACCCACACAATAAACACAACTTAAAATTATATTAAAATTTTTATTTATTTAATTTTTTTTTTTTACAGTAAAATTGAAGAAAATTTATTATAAATCCTAGTTTTTATTGTTCCCCCAAAAAAGAACAATAATATTCTCAATTTTTGTTCCACTTGAATATTTTTTTCCTATCAAAATTTTTTTAACGCTGATTTTTGTTTTTGTTCATGTTTATTTGTAAAATTTTCAAAGTTGAAAAACAAATCTCTTAATAAAGTTAAGATTATTTACATGAATTAGGGCTTGATTTTTATTTTCAGTTTTAGATTCTTTACTTCTTTCAAAATTTTATTTCTTAAAATTTTTTCATTTGCCCTTTATCATTATTTTGCCTTATAATTTAAAATTAAATTTTCTTTTGCTTCTGTTTTTACATATTTTGTAAATTTTTAAAAACTTAAAATATTTTACTCAAATTATTTACGCACAGAAAATAGGACCAAATTTCATAACAATTCGTTTTTTAAATCTTTGTTTTTGCTCTAGAAAAAGAATTTATGGAATTAGATAAAGTTTAATTGAATGTTTCGTTTTCATTTAAGTTAATTAAACTAAATTCTAACCGTAATATATTAAAAATTCAATTTGTTAGCTAAAATTTATTTTAATATTTCTTAATTTTAAAAATAAATCTTTCATTAAATATTTCAAAAAGTGGCCTATTTTAAAATTTATTTTAAAGAATATGGACGCAGATTACATTAAAATGCAGAATGTTATACACAAAATGTTTTTAAAAATAATTTTTTAGTAGATTTATTAAAGTGTATTACATTTTTTGTCAGTTCAACATTTTGACTGTCAAATAATTCTTGTTTTTTTGTATAACCTCAATTCTTTTGAGTGATTTCATTAGTTTGACTTTAAAGTGTGGTATCACTGTAAGACCAGTTTCAAATTGCATTCTCAGTCAAGTCGAGAGAAACTTGTTAGGCAAATTTTTTACGAAACTCATGGGTCTTTGTAAGTAAATAAGCATGTTAACTTGGTCAAAATAAATAGCCATTACACTGTAAACATTTAATATGTAGGGCTAATGTAAAGAATAGTTACCCGGAGGTGTGGCCTGTTTATTTGTAGGGCATGCGCAGTACAGCACAGTTACCGTTGACTTTTTAAACTACTTCCCGCCAATGTTCAATATATTCTTTTTAAATTTCTCAACTTCCCGCTGTGCTGTATATAATTTTTTTGAATTTCTTACCTATTTATGTTTAGCCCGCATGCGCAGTACACTTACTACACAGTAACTGCTTCCTTTTTAACGTATTATCAGTTCCCGCTAGTGTCCTGTATGTAACTTTAGGTGCCTTTTTTTTGAAACTTCATAAAAGATGAGAGTTTTGAATTTACAGTTTCTCTTTAATTTAAAGCATGAATGTAGTCTGCGGGAGGGAAGATAAAAGTTTTATCATTTTGAATGGGTGTTGGTTTAATTAGTAATAGATACGTATATCCGAAGTGTGGAAGTGAGATAAGTATGAAAAGGAGTCATTCTTCCATGGGCGATTACATGAGAGCATTATTTGAGGGAGTGAATAAAGTGTACAATCAGAAGGATAGGGATTGCACTAAATAAGGTAGACTACTATTGTTTTGTTTTTCATAATGTGAGTGAATTACAAATTAGAGTTGTGTACGTGGTTCAGTGGGCATTACGGGGTGTGGGGGGCGAAGCCCCCATAAAAATAAAAAAAGATCAGAGGGTGGGGCTTTGTGTGGGGGGCACAGCCCCCACGAATTTTTTTAAAATAAAATTATCAATCTTGAATTAATAATTCGAAGTGATTCTGATTCGCGGTTACCATATAACCCGCCAGATTTAAATGTAAATATAAAATAAAGAAATCTTTTTATATTTACATTTGAATTTGGCGGGTTATATGGTAACAGCGAATCAGAATCACTTCGAATTAGGCCACACCTCCGGGTAACTATTCTTTACAATTACCATATGTAGAAATATTGGTGAGAATACTTAGCTATAACTCTGATTTTGAAGAAAACTGCTGAACTGGAAGTGAGTACTTCGTACGATTACTTTTTAGCTTTCGAACACTTCCGTTTACTCAAATAAAGTCCTTTAAAATTCTTTGAAGGAGATTATTTTCAAAAGAGATTTTATAATGTACAATCCCTCTTATAATCTGTAGTCATCCAAATATTCAGTAACAAGTTAATACTAAATAACTTACATTACATAAGGTAGTCAAGTTATTCTCGGTAGGTTACTTATTTTCAAGTAAAGGTGGCGGTATTTTAATTTTTACAGCACTAATGCGGTGGAATCCTGAACGTTACAAATATACAAACTAAACACTTGTTCACCCATCATCCAAGTACTTGCAGAAACAAAAATTCTGTATTTAGAAAAGTATTCTGTAAGTGATGCTTCAATCAGTGTTGATGTCAGTCAAAATGTGAACATTAAAAAGTAATTACTCTTAAAAAAACAAACATTTTAACAAAAAAAACTCTTAAATCTAAAAAGGTTTACTCTGACCGTACATCGTTTTGAAGTTTTCCTATTTTTCCATAGTTAATAACGTTTTACAATTGAATTTCATCTACTATTATAAAAAAAAAAAATCTATTGAAAAAACGAAGCCCCATTAAGAACACTTTATAATCATTTTTTTTTTTAACAGTATATTGACTTCTTTAATACATCCGTATCTTTTTAGTCTCCGTGAGGGGCGATTCAAAACTAAGATATTAGAAGACTCGCACATATCGATTATTAATAATAATTTTACACAAAGTTTTAAGTTCTTTTTCCTTTTTTTTTTAATCAAAATTATTTACATTGTTATTTTGAGGATAAAACGTAATGAATACTCTTAAAAATACGTTCCAAACATTGTTTAGTTGGTTTTCTGGAATTTAATCACTTATTACTACTTCTGGAATTTTAAAAAAAGTTTTTCGTTTTGCAATTTTTTTTTAAAGTTTAGAATACTTTTTTGCTTTCTTTTCTTTTTCGTACAATATAATTTGGAAAAATTTTAAGCAAGTTAAAAATATTTTGTTCAACTTTATCTCTATTTAGTATAAACAAAATTAAAAGAAAAAATCCAGTACTACAGTCAGAAGGCGCCCCTCCCTAATGGGCAAAACGAGGCCATTAATAATTAAAACATGCCCTGTTCGTAAGAAAAAGTTACGCCACCTCTTCAGCAATCTTGGCCTCCTTCGAAGTCTTTTTTTTGGAATCACTTCTATTCAACAATTTATAAGCGTAACCAAGACATTAAAAACTGTCTCGCAAGTGTCCAAGATAAGGACCAAGACAATATATTCAGCAAACGCGATTACCTTCACTAGTTCTAGCTTGCGCTAGTAGGAATGATGCTAATGAACAGAAATTGTGCTACTTTTCCACTGGCGTTTACGTTTTAAAGCATCATCACTATGCTTTGGACACTGGAAAGACAGAAGCAATCTACTTTAAGGCCGCATACTGGAGCAACCACTGACCATAGAACGTCGGATTTTTAAAAATCTACACTAATACTAACTGCAAAAAGCTATGATAAATTTAATAGAAAAAGAGTGGAAATTCCAAATATTTTTTAATTTTTTTTCCCATTTTTTCAAAAAATTTAATAAAAACGTTTTTAAAATTTTATTTTGGTTAAATTTGTATCACTTGTTAATTTATTTTTGGAATATACATGAAGTAGATTTTTTTTTTATACAAGATGGTCCAAAAAATTTCATCTCTATAGTTTATTAAGTTCACTTTATTATTAACTTCTTGAATACAAAGCTTTCACTAAATATTAATAGTTTTTCTTTTCAAAAGTCTAAAATATTGTTTTTGTAGTTTTCCCCATTTGTATCTTTTTATAGTTTTTATTCATTGTATACATTTTTTTTTTAATTGGAAGCAGAAAAATTAATAATTAAGTTTTAAAGATCTATTTAATTTTGTTTATTTTTTCGAAACATAAAAATGGAATTTGTTTACGCTAAATATTAGGATATATTTTTGTAAAATATGTAGTGATAAAAATTATTAGGAATCTGCTATATATAACTTATTAACGAGCTATTCTTGTAACATTGGCAACTTTAATAAAAAAAAATTGATTTTTAAAATACAAGTATTTTGGGAAATATTATAGACCGTTGATTCAAGAGAACATAAAAAATTGGTCCATGAAAAATCAGTCAAATGGTGATTCTGTTTTCCACATTTTATTTAATAAATCTCCATGTGCTTCGCACCCTCACAACTAAAATAATAAAATGAATTGCCAGAAATACTTTGAAATACAGCAATTAGAACTTACGAACAAAATAGAATCAGAGATAAAGAAGTGAAATTCATCGCAGGCCTTTCGAGTCGAAGTGGTTTTGGTTCTTGTAAGTGTTTCAAATTGGCTAAAGTTTGGACTATTCAGCGAAATTTCTTTCCAGCATAACTTTTTACTCTACGTTACAGTATTATGAATCAAGTATTGTGCTAGGTTGAATCAGCATTGCTGTAAATCCTAGCTTAACTAACATAAATAGAACTAAATTCACGTACAGCTTGTCCTGTTAATTGATGTTCTCAACTTTTTTGGACGCAGCGAGTCAATGGACCAGTGGAACTATGGTTCTGCATGCGTACTTGTAGTACAATCTCGCCATCTAACGGAACTAAGTTGTGAACCTAATTAGTTGTAACGCTTAAAAAAAAAAAAAAAAAAAAAAATACGTAATTTAGCACTGAATAGACATTCTGAGTCAGGATCAGAAATTAGAGAAGGTCCCCAGAAATATATTATTAAAAGTGCGGTTAGGTCTACAGTTCTAGATAATATCTTAGATTTTTATCCGTCGTAATAAACATGTGTATTGTATCCCTAACCGGTTCTGGACTTTTATCCATGATCAGAGGTAGACTCATCACTTTGGTGAAGAGAATTCAACTTCACTTAAGTTAGTGTCTCGCATTAAATTTGCTGACCAATTGATTAATCCACATCTTATAATCGATATAAGTCCGAAGCCAGTCAGGAATACAATAAATATGCTTACAAAGACGGATAAAATAAAATAGAGTATATTATTAACATAAATAACAAAAATATCAAGTTTTTCAAAGCAAGAACTACTTCAATGTTCTAAATTTTCATGGACCATTTCAAAAGTTATAAATAACTTGGGTATTCGAAAGTGCAAACATTGTAACTTAAACCATCTTAAAAATAAATTTGACTTTTCGGCAAAATTGGCCTGAAATAAATTTGTATTATTTATTAATTTTTTTTATAAAACAGAAAATAATAATTCCTTCATGTTCTGATATACATTAGCTTACTTTAATAAATTTACTTACTTAATATTGCAACCAATGGCATCACAGTTAGCAATAAACAATATTATTGCAACTTATATTACATCTATTTTTCTCTTTTATTATTATACTTTTCTAAAAAAAAAGAAAAACAAAAGAAAGTATACAGAAAAACAATAATAGCAAGCTTGCACATTGTGAAAATTCGCCCTACTTTTTCTTGATTTGTTGTAAGCACTTAACAAAACAAACGAGCAATAATTGTAGGCTTGAGACGCTTAACTGGGTTTTGTCCTCAACTCAGTAGGTAATTCTTCCGATTAGTAAAGGTCCACATCCACAAACTTCTAGAACCGACAAACAAGAGGGTACTGTGAATTGTTATCAACTTTGCCTACGCTTGGTAGTAACCTATCTTCAGGCACAGTGTAGGTCAGCAGATTTGTATACTTTGTATAAATATGTCTCATATTTTTTGTAATTTAGCTTTCAATTTTTTTATTTTTTGTTTTCAGAGCTCGTATAAAACTTTCCTTTAAGAAAGCTTTCTTAAAGAGTATTATTTTCGAAAGAAATTGTGGATGGCTAGCCCCACCTCAAAAAGCTGGAAATGCCACTTCTATAAAGTTGAGTTAATTTAATTTAACCCCACGGCTTTATTAGACCAGCCAATGAAACAAGTCTTTCAATGGAAATATTATGAATTGAATATGAACGACAAGAGGTTATTTTGGTTCAGACTTTTTAAAAATATCATTGTTTCAAAAATGGTCACCAAACTTGTGACATTTATGTTATATGTATCGGTTTTTAAAATAATAATAATTTGTAAACCCATTACATTGCTGTTATTTAGAAGTGTGGAAATGTGGGCCCATTTTACGGTAATTCAAAGCTTATGTATATGATTTCAAACTGCTATTTGTACTTTATCCATATCTGCTTGGAAATAGTAATGTTCTAAATTTTGTTCTTACAACCTGCTGTCCAGTGAAGAAATAATTTTGTTAAGCGCACAAATTTGTTATAATTTTTTGTATAAATTATATTTTGTAAAACAAAAAATAGCAAAAACTATTTAGAAATAGCAGGACCGTTAATGCATATTAGTTTGAATATGCATTATATTTACTAAAAACCAAAAAATAAACACATTTGGCCGCCATTAATGTTTATTTTCTTTTTTTTTTTTTGTTAAAGTATATAGAATCAAGTAAATGCTTTATTTGGCAAATTGTTTTTCTCTTCTCTCTTTAGGAGGGGAACTTATTCTAGCATTACTTAACTGATTTGCTATTGGAATTGTTTGTAAGACATTAAGTAACGCTAAATTTTATTTTTTTTTGAACACGCTGTAAACACTAGTGGAGCAGCAATTGTCCTGGTTTTGTCTTAAACTTTTGTTTTCATACTTAAACTTTTGTTTTCATACTTAAACTTTTGTTTTCACACTTAAACTTTTGTTTTCATACTTAAACTTTTGTTTTCATACTTAAACTTTTATTTTCATACTTAAACTTTTGTTTTCATACTTAAACTTTTGTTTTCTTTCCACAGTAAAAAAAAAAATATTTTTTTAAAAATGAAAATCATAACTAATACTTTTTTTTTCATCTTGTCCACCCCCTTACATAAATTTTGGTATTTTATTTTTTAAAATTTACTTTAAAACTTTGTGTTAGGCCTCATTCTCAATATAAATACAAAAATTTCTAAGTTTTAGCAATAATTATAATATTTATATTTAATTATTTCTCAACTCCTTCTACTTTCATAAATTTTTTTAATTTAATATATTTATGGTAAAAGTTTTATTAAAATTCTATTTTAAATCGAAAATCGTATCAGTCTGAAATACACATATTTCTATTTTTTAACTTATTTATTTTAGTTAATTCTTATTAATTTAAATACAACTATTTTATCACCTCTAATAAATTTAATATATTAAAATATTTTTTTTTTGTTTTTGTTTAAAATGGGCAATTTTAAATAAATTTATTAATTAATTCATTTTTATTTTTCACATAATTTGTTTGTATTTTTCATCATTTTCTTCTTCTAATATCATCCATACTTTTCGTATTTATTCGTTTTTTGTACATTTCTTTTAGCCTATTTTATTCGGCTGTAATTAATGGGATAAATTAAATAATCGAGCAAGAAATTATATGGGTGTAATGGCTGACACAAGTGTGTGAATCTCCTCCGAGACAAGTCATCTGGTTTCCGCTAGAGCAGTTTGGACCCCTCTCTCTGCGCAGGCGTAGTCAAGAGTTAGATCACAGTCAAAGAAAAACTCATCTAAGAAATCGTCCAGTGAAAAGCTAGAGCTAACCACGCTATTTCAAGGCCAACTTAAGGTAATTGGCTGTGATTGGGCCGTCGTCGTTAGAGTCAGTAAGCTTGCGTAAATCGTAATAGTAGCACTTGTGACGATGTTCCCTAATGGACACTTGCATTAGAACAGTGTTATTCATTCTATTTCCAGTAATTATATTTTCAAGAATAGAATCATGGCCATAAACAAATAGCCTTTATTCTTTAGATTTACCAATGCTAGATAAAATGTATTTTTACTATTTTATCAGCTATCAGCTTTTCATTCCGTTTTCGTTATTATATTAAGAAATTTTGATCTTGTATTGATCTTATATCTTTCTTCTACCAAATTACACTGCTATGAAATGATACGTGTGACATGGAATTAGGCAGCATTTCAAGAAGATTTTTCTAAAGTGATAGTCGACTAACATATCAAGAAAGACCACCAAACTTTGATAGCTGGTAATTGAGAGCTTATACGCTCAAAATGAATTAGCTAACACGCTACCTACACTGCACATACATGCCTGTTTCAGTAAGCGGCTTGCTTTTAGTCTGTCTCGACGAAACTCTCAGCTGTTCATGCGCAAACTAAGAAATCCCTTCTAGCAGAACCAAAGGCTTGCTTTCTCAATTATGCGTTGCACTTAAACCAATCATGTGTGTGGAGTTTCTGCCTGAAATTGTTAATGGACAATTGCTAGGACGCTGTGGAGTTGTCCATTCATTATGGTCTCCAAGACGGATTGGAAAAGCGAGAATTACCTGGTCAACAAAAAGAAAACTGATTGTAATTTCTAAAGGCAGATTAGTGGTGTTCAGACACTTAAGCTAGAAAGGAAGATGCAGTTTGCTTCTGGCTTTCCACCGAACTAGCTGTGGACTTGCTAGTGATTATTGAACGGACAATTCAGATCATTTAGTCTTTAAAAGAAAATCTATGAACCAGGGGATTGTTAATTCTTACTCTGGTTAAAGCCCTGCGCTCTAATGTCAACCGTTCAAAAATGATTAGGGGATGTCGCAGCAAACTCAAACATTTGGTGATAGAGAACAATGTTACCTTATTCTGAGAACTGGTACTTCTTGGTTTGGTGGGAAACGAGATGACAATAGGCGAGATCTAATTGCCTGGGAAGTTACTAGGTGCACCAGGGGGATCTTTCCCTACCATCCTCCCAGATTCTGAGACTCCTCGGAGGCGGATATGGTTGTTGAAAAGTCCTATCTACATCAAACGCGAACTATAATTTGCCGATGATTTTCAATTAATCAGATAAATGAAATCGATGAAGAAATTTCACATCAGACAAAAACTCTGTACACATTACTCTTAGTTTATTCCACCCAGTTAACAAATAAATTGAGATTAATTAAACAAAAATTAAAGGTTTCATAATGTGGGGTTATTGATGATAAATTATTAAAAACGATTATCAGTAATTATTATTATTTGTTAATTTAAGGCGCGTCTATATCTGGCGCCCGGAGCTTTTATTCAGTGCACTGCCGGCCTCCGGACATTATTCTCTTGTCTCAGGACAATAATGTGCAACACCACACAGTGAGCTGTAAGAAGCTCCTAGGAAGAGAAAATATAAAAGAAAATCCAGTACGCTGACCACTCAGCTAATCCCTTCCCTACGAATTACAGTTGTTTTAATGTTTTTTTTTGGTAAGAACCTAAAAGAAAACCTCAGGAAAAGAAAACCTCTATTGTCCACATTTGGTCCATGTTTTCTGTTGTGAAATTATATTTTCCTCTACCAGTGTCTTGGACGGACATTGGATTATAATTACAGTTAATATCAGTAGAGTTATTAATCCAAGATTTTACTTTTTGTTCATTATAATATTACATAAATATGATATTCTCTAATAATTTTTAAGTTGAAGTTAATAACTTCTTTTCCCATCGTCTGTTCGCTTAAAAGAAAATTAGAACATTTCCTATAATTTTGTAATCACATTTTGAGCAATGCCATTGGTAGACAAATGCTGCTTCACTGAATGTCGTCTGCTTCAAGATTTCTAATTTGTTTTCATTGTTTTTTATTGGCACTTAAGTTTTATATAAAAAGTACCCTTCTGTCATTAAAAAACAAAACTAACTGTAAATAAACTTTTTCAATTCAGTTCAATTCAAAAACAAATTAACGGTGATAAAGGGAAACTAAAAATTATAAATTTTATCTTACTGCATAACCTAAAAAGCTTTTGTTTACATGTTCTTTGAAGTACCGGATCCTTTTTCATTAACATATCTCTGAGAATGCTGAAATCATTCAGTGCAAAATCAACTGTATACAGAAAAACGTGTCCTAAGAAATTTAACTTAACTATGATTCTGTCATAAAGAGCCGAGTCAAAATTTTTGCTGTTATAAAAACTGCCAGTTATATTTTATAATTGCAGCAAGAAAAAGTTAGTCCTTTTATATTTTTATTTTAATGACAAAAGTTACTTTTTCTCTTTGAATTTAATTATTTCTCCATAATATTAGTTCTTAAAAGGAAACTAATTAGTATCCTTTAAAATATAAATAAAATTAAACATTCTCTGCTATTGTTAAACATAAACATAGCATTTTACAATATTATAACCTTTCTGCGAAGTAACCTTTCATTAGGTTATGTGAAAAAGCAATCTTATTGGGTCATACATTTTTTTTTTATTAGGTACACATGGATTTCTCTGGATACACCTTGGTTCTTAAATCCATTCCTTACAGAGTGTTTATAAGATAATTTAAATTTTAACGAAGCAATCGATTTTTTTTTCTCTACGCCAAGCACAATAATTAGGGAAATAATTCCAAGAAAAAAAAATAAACTAGAATTCTTTGACCAGGAAAAAGCAAAGGAATAATTTTCATACATATTAATCATTTATTTATTTTTTCGATTTCCTAAATAGATAAACTTTTTCCCTTTGTGATAATTCTTTAGTTTGTTTCAGATTAAAAGAAGAGAATTTTTATTAACCCGTTTTTTGTTGTGTTTTTCGATATATTACGCCCGTTTCATACATGTAAGTGACAAAAGTTAATTAATTCAGGGTGAATCAAGAAAAAACATTCCTACACTGCGCATGCCCGAACAATGGGTTTAACGTGCTTGGACTGATTTTGAAATTGACAGATTGTTGTCTGATTTGGCATAAATAGTATATTTACTTTAATAAGTGTTTTTTTTAAACCCACGATTTGGGTTCCTATGATGGGTGATATGACAGGCGGACACTTGCATTCATCCATTCGGAACGGGTTCAGATTTGCATCCTTCTTCAGAGAGTTCTTCACTTATTAAGTTTCGGATGCACTATATCTACACTATTTCACGATATTTTGGCACGGTAGATGGCTTGTCAGTGTCTCTTAGTGAAAGAGAAACTGTCTTTAAGGTGAGGTCGATACTGTTCTTTTTGGCATACCCGGAAACATGGGCGATAATGGTGAAAGATATTTTCGAAAAATACTTCCTCCCACATCTTAACGGAGAGGAAATGGATCTTGAGTTGACTTCCACTAATAGACCCTTCTTCAGAGATCTTGGACATCTTTGCAAGTCACATTAAGTAGAGTGTAACCTCCACACATAGCCCAGGTTTACGTCTCTCTTGGTGGAGTAAAAGAGCTACGGAAGAATGTATCCGTCCCAATTTGGCAATATAATTAAAAGATAAATAATAAAACAGATATAAGTAAAACAAAGTTCATAGTTCATTAAAACATAAATAAAGTTCATTATGAAACTGAACACGTACACACACACCGGTTTATCTGCTTTCTTGACCAACCCTGGATTAATTGAAAAGAAATATAAACATCGAAAATGGCTCAAAAGAGAGTTAAAATCGTTTTTCTTATGAAAATTTACGTTCGTAATTTCCTTTTCTTTTTTCTGTTTTCACTGTGTTAAAGTAGGGAAATGTTTTTTGTTTATAACCTGTTCTTGGTATTTTATAACCTCCTATATTAACTTTCTGTTTATCATTTCTTTCGTTAAATATTTTATTTATAAACTGATATTTTTTTGCCCTGTAAATGGTGATAAGTTGAATTAACTTTTGTTTTTTGTTAGAATTTGAACTAGAATGTAAAAAATATAAATTAAAAAATACAAAAGAAATATCATGTACAAAACAAATATTATTAGCACTTCAAATACATGTATCTTAAATTGTTTATATATATAAATCTTTGTTCATTAATTTTTGTTTTTTTAAACTAGTGTAAAATAGTAGACATAATAAAATAGTAAAGCGTCAAACTTGTAGGTACCTTGTAGGATAGTTTTAGGATATTGAATGATATCATTAAGTATAATAAAGTTATTATTTGGAATGGTAAATTTACATTGATGGAAAGGTTGATGTGGTGTTTTGTCGATGACGATGGTGTTGTTGATGACTGAGGATGATCAGGATGCCAATATTGTTGGCACGCTGTGTAGTGAGTCTGCGAGTGGTATTGTAGCGATGGTCATATGGACGAGCGATGGAAGGTTGCAATCGCCGGCGGTGTAGGGGGTGGTAGCGGTTGTAAGGTTAACATTGGTGAATATTTGGGCAGCCAGGTGCAAGTGCAGCTGCAAACTGAGCCAGTTTCCGCTAAGGAGCTTGTCTCACCGATTGGTCGTCCGCTCATCAGTGAACCGTTCGCTGTGATCACGTCGCCTTCCAGTCGTACGGCTCCTTGGGCCGCCTGGGTTTCATTTTTGAAACATAAAACACACATATAAACAACCATTGTTCTTAGTATGCTGTAAAATAAATTAATAATATCGCCAGCGGTGGGTAATTTCTTTGAGAATCTTCGATCAAAGGGAAGTAAATTCTCTTTTTCACCATATCCTTTTTCACACCATAATGTTGGGTGAGCATTGACAAAGAAAAGCCGGTAAAACGTTGCTTTTTCATGCTCTTCGAGTGACTGCGGAAAGATTCCTTCAGTTCCGGATAGTGGGCGGTGCTTTGCGGAGGAAGGCCCTATCACACGATCACGATTCTCCTCACCGGAAGTTAAACCTAAGTCTTCCGATATTGCTATCTTTATTCTATTTTCTCCTAATAATAAGAGAAAATGTGAATTGCGGTCAATTCAAGTTTTCTATACGACGTTTTTACCGGAAACACTCTTCAATTTTTCTCGATTTTTAGTGTAACGTTCTGATTGGGTTTCTGTACGAGAAAAAAACTAATGGCGTGAAAGAGGAAGTCTGACAGAAAAACCACATGATGAATAAATTTCTAAAAATGCCAAAAAATAAGGAACCATCCATTTATTGAGTGATTATATTATGTTTAAATTAAATTGTAGGTAACATTCCATAATTATGGAATTTAGAGAGAATAAAATGTTATTTGGACATTAACCTGGCCACTTATGGCGGCAAATATGTAGTCAGTAGAAGAGAATTGCGCATAGGGAAATTACATTTCCAATGGAACTTACGAGTATGTAGTAGATAGAGTGCGCTTGTGTGGTGGGCGAAAATGTGCAAGGCAATATAGCCTTATTGGCTCACCTGAACCAACAGGGTCTCTCCATTTTCAGGCTAAAATGAGCCTCCTTCGTCCGTATCTGTTTGCATAACAACTCTCTACACCAAATTACCTTCATTTCATCTCTATAATGTGACCTAACTTATAGCTGTCCAAGAAGTTAGAGCGGATATTTTTTTTTGTATTTTTAGTAGCCATAAATGGGCGACGAGAGAATTTAAGGCAATTATTATAAATTTCATCTTCATTCAGTAGCTTTGAACATTGATGTCCCTTTAATCACTCCTTAAGGAAAAGAAATCAGACGATGCTAGGTCCAGAAGGCTGATAAATCATTTATTCTATTTCATAAAGACAATTATTGTTGAGAATTATTAAAAGCATACACAATACGTGCTAATCTGGCTAGCGGAAAATAGTGCACCCATCCAAAATGTAAATAAAGCATGCTATGACGGATCAAGTCAAACAATAAATACAATAAAAATAAAGAGAAAAGGTTCGACTAGATGGAAGCGTTGCTTCTACTAATGGATGGCCCCATTTCTCGCTTTCCCCTGCATTACACTTTTGGAAGGGATTCTTTACTTGCGGGATCCCACTTAAGTCTAGATCGTAGGTCCTTCTCTAGGCTCCATACGGACTGACGGCATTCGTAGGACCGGCGCACTCTGGTCTGATCTGATGGGTGGCCTTAGAGAGTCTTCTCACCAATGCCTTTATGCTTTCTGAGAACTCGCCATCTCTGACGCCTAAACCGCAGACTGTGTTCTCAAGGTTATTGGGCCTGGATTTCGGAATCTTTTCGAATCCTGGGCAGGTTTAGGCACAATCATTAGCGTTACCTTCTCTACTGCTATCCTACTACAGTGTGATCAGAAACAGTTCTAACTGCAATTTACGAGTTTCGAAAAGAAGTCTTCTACAAACAGAGAGATCCACACCCCAAGTGCGGAAAGTAGTTGGCTGATTTTTTGTTTTTGTTTTTAAAGTGAACGCGTTCTTCCATGACAGGAAAGCGGACATTGATTAATGGTAGAAGGTCTGTTGTTGGAGGAGATGCTAGGAGTACAATGGTCTAGTTTGTGGGCTAAGTGCCGTCTATCTTCATTGGAATAACCTAAGTAAGAACAGAGGCTACAGTGCGCATGCAACGACCCATTAAACTATTTACATATATACATATGTATACAGTGAAAAGAAAGAAAAAGCTTTACCTGTAAAGCTTCGGCTTCGTCCCTTCGTTCATCCTCAGTGTTCATGGTGACAAATCTGAGCACCAGAAGGTTGAGCGAGGCAGCCACGATGGCCAGTCCAAACAATATAAATATTAAAGAGAATGTGACGTATTCCGGTTTCTTGTCCAAAGCGTCATCTTTCTGTAAGGCCACCATATCCCCAAACCCAATTGTAGTGAGGGTGATGAAACAATAATATACTGAATCGAAATAAGTCCAGCCTTCGTAACAGCTGAAGGCCGCGGCGCCTCCAGCAATCGTCAGACTGCTCAACGTTGTCACCACACAAATTAAATTTATTTCCGAAGCGTCCACATTTCTACAGCCTAACAATTTTTTAACATTACGTATCACAACTGAGGACAGTTTGTTTACGCGCTCGCCGATACTCTGGAACATGACCAGCCCAAGCGGGATGCCCACAATGGCGTAGAACATGGTGAACAACTTGCCGCCTATTGTGTTCGGTGTGGAGTGGCCGTAACCTGTAACACAATGGCATTGTTACTTACAAGATACCACTATATACCTTGCCGCAAATTTTGAATAAAAAGGAAATAACTAATATTTACAAACATCAAGTAGCATTAATCAAAAACTTTTTTTATACTTCTTAAGACCCCATTAAAAGTAATAATAATAATAATAATAACAATAATATTATCTATTAGGCCAATTTATAAAAGTAAACAAAACATGAAGATAAAGATAATACTCTTGGTTGAAAACCATCAAAGTGATAAAAATAATAATGTTTATTCAATAAAATGATAATATTAATCATTCTAATTTGTAACCAACACTCCATTTGTATAGGGTAAATACCATGAAAACTGTACTATACAATACTATACTATAACATTAATCGTTCTGATGATCCAAATATCTTAGAGGCAATCCAGAAATGAAATTTCTGGATCATTTTAAAAATTTGATGCCATAGTCTTTGTTTATTTTTTGTTTTATTAATTGTAAGAATTTTTCAATAAAAGAAGTACTCCATACTGATCTATCTCCATTAATTGTAACTATATTGATCTTCTCCATTGATCGTATCTATATTGGATATTGTTAGCTGAAGATGAATACAATAAACTTTGGCACAAATAATAGGGAAAAGAATAATATTCATTGGCTCCCCCCCTCAACAATGCCAAAATCCCAAGTCAAATCATCATTTAGAAAATGAGTGTTGAGTTGGACAGCTGATGAAAGAGAGTTTGGTCGTGTCGCGCTACATTTCTTTGTAACTTGCAACCAGGTTGGACTGTTCTAAAGTAGAAGAGCAAACATGCCGAGAAAGTGGCCGCCCAACCATCGCTCGCTAAGAGTAAATGGGTTTCTTGACTGCTATTGGCTAGTTGTCAATGCTTTGTAACTTGGGACATTGATGTTCCTGGAGAGAGGCTTGACAACTTGCCAGTGGCGGCTCCCCTTCCACAAACATTGACTCTCTCTAGACTGACATTGTCCTAGCTAAATGTCAATCCTCCATAAAAACCTGCTTCTTTCAAGCTGCACCAATTCTCACTACCAAAATACCATCCATTTTATCTTCCTCTTACCTTCTCTTTGGAGAGGTATCGTAATCGATAGAGTGTCGAGTTTGTGTTTACACCGGAAGTATGTGGGTTTAAAGTGCTGAGGAAAAGTGTTTGCTTCCGTTCGGTGAGCTTTTGCCGTAAAGGAAAAACGAAATGTTCCTACTCAATATTCAGCTTAGCTGCCAACAGATGGCGCCAAAATAAGGTTTTGGTCAAATGCGTGACGCTTCACTTAATGTTTCCGTTTTTAACAGCTGTTTCCTTTAAACCCGGCTCATCGCTAAAACTTGGTTTTACAGCTTTTACTTGAATTCGTTCCCCAGGAATTTCGATTAAAGGCACTCCTGATCAGCCATTCCCCTAAAGTGCTGTTTCAGTGCAAAGTATGGACTTACCACCTTATAAACATTAACGAGGGTTAAATAGGGAAACAAAAAATTGACATCCCGGAAGTGCCATTTTATGGAGAAGATTTTGTTTGTTTCTTATTTTTAAGATTTTTTTTCAAAGATGCTTCCTTCAAAGTGGACGTGTTGAATGAACCTACACTTTAGTAAAATGGTAAGTTTCAAAGGAAATGTAGATAAACTGCAATGTAAGAGGAAGTCAAATTAGTGTCCACACCAGATTGCTTCCTGTTACGACCCGATATTGCGCATCGAACACTCCTTTAATTTGGCCTTCCTCGCCTATATCTCTGACGTAGTACACCATTACTTCCACAGTCTTCCAATAGATGGCAGCCACTGTTTCGCCAAGATTAATGACGCTATTGAATGGCGTCTGGACGGTTATCAGGTGTTCTACCATGAACTCAGCAAACTTGATAAACCTACTTATTTCACTGCCAGCCAGTTTTAGCTAAAACTGAATTCTCCTGGGCAATACGCTACTTCGTACAATCCTGGTAACGCCCCTGGCGGGCACTGTGAGAAATAAACCATTACATAAATTTTTAAAATGAAAATATTTGCATACCTATGGTAGTAAGGACAGTTGTAGCATAATAGAAGGCACCTGCAAACTTCCACTGTCGTCCTGCCTTGTGTGGCTCCGTCTTCAGCACTATTGTCTCGAGGACGCGGTAGTCATCTGGAGATATGTTATACTTCTTGATTATCATTTTTTCTATGGCTGGACAAACAAAAACAAAATACAATCACCCAGATTGAACACTTCTAATTGTGACCACATATGGTTAACCTTAACTTGTATAACCTCATCAATGTATTTTTGTTAAGAATGAGCCAAAATGGCCGACTTTGTCTAAAGTCAAACTTTTGAAGCTTAAAGTGTTTTTTTTAAGTAAACAATAAATAGTTCAAATACAGTATAATTGGAGACAAAAGTCAAAATTTCTGAAGCTAAAACAAAGAATGAAAAATAGATGCAAAACGTGCTGTTTGTTTATAAATCGAAAGACTAAATAATTGACTACTGACGGCCAATAGATCTAGCGATTATCTTAATTCCTTTATCCATTTATTCTGGGTAATGTAACTGAAAAATCTTCTTTCTAACAGTGCTTTATTTAAAATCTATGGACGAACAGGCCGCTTCAGCTTCTAATAGCCCACTACTTCAGATCGAGAGTTCCTAATGACTACCGCAACGATTTATTATCACTGACGAACCACATCGACGTGAGGCTGAGGTGGGATACTACAGGAACATAAACTATTACGCGGTAAAGGGAAGGTCGACAGGTTAACAAAAGACGGTTACAACTCTTCTTCCATTATTGGAGGTTGATTCAACTGTTTGGTTTGAGGGAATTTGATTCAACTATGTTCCTTGTCATACATTGCACTTGCTAACGAAGGGAGCAGGAAAGTGTGTAAGGAGGTAGTGTTCAACGGGGGATTTCGGGGTTGAAAGACGTGTTAAGCCTCTCCGAGAGACGGGCTGCCATCTAAGTGCCGAACTCTGTGTTTTGTTTCTGAAGCTGAGATCGCATCTAAAAAAAAAAAAAAACGTTCACTCAGAGTGTATACATTTCAAAATTTTTGCTTCGAAAGCCACAGTGGTTGGTTTTACGAAGAGAAGATGAGATTTTTGGTTAAAATTAATGGTTCATTAATCCAGTTGGTATTATTAACATTACTATTACATTAATCGCGTTTTTTTTTATAATTAACAAAACCTGCCACAATGTAACCTTTGTCTTTTATAACATATACAGTTTATTTGGACATTATTTAGCAGGTTATGATGTGTAAGTGCAGGTTATGTGTGTTAGTTAACATGCTGAGAGAAGTGCCGCGGTATTGATCAATTAAAAATTGATTTTTAGTCAATAATTTATCAAATGGAATTGGAAGGATATTATTGGCACTAGGACTGGACAAAAATTCACGTACAAAGCAACACTATCTCCAGAAATAACAAAACGTAGGCGGGAAATATAGCACACGTGTGTTGTGCTAAATCAAAGACAATCTTCCAGTGGCAGTGGCGTCACAGAGGAAGGGGGTAGCGGCCCTTCTGTGTATTTAGGAGGTCCTCTGCTCTCTTTCACAACTTATTTCGGTTCAATACGTTGTGTTTATACTGCCACCAGTGGGGCCCCGCTACCAGTGGTGTGCCTACGTTGCGCTTCCAATATAACCTATGTAAAATATTTAATATGTCCTGATGGCGGCTCTGAACACCTTGTCGGGGGAACAGTTATCCCGCTAGGGACCTCTGCAATGCAGATAACCTACTCGCCCGTCCAATGATGACATATTTCCTTGGATAATTGCAGATTAGGTATGCTAAAATTTTAGAGTAAATTATACAGATTGACTTCATTCAATTTCATTTATTAAAAAAAAAGATGATAACATTTTAAAATAAGATTATAAAAAAATTAAATAAATTTAGGCAAGCTATAAATTTGTCAGGAATTTTTCGTAAAGATAAACATTGAGAGGAAATACGTAGAAATCGGAAATCTGCCTTTTTGATGTTAAGAAAGACACGGCGAGTGTTTGGAATTCGAATGGATGGAGAATACCGGAGCGGACTACGACTGGAGTTTTTGGGGACCAGGACTAAGCATTCGGAACCCAAGAGGAAGTTTCCAAGCAAGGCGGAAATCCATTCTATGCGGAAGGTTGTTGAAACTCGGGGATTTCAGGGTCGAAAGACTTGTTAAGCCTCTCCGAGATACGGGCTGCCATCTAAGTGCCGAACTCTTGTGTCTTGATTCTAAAGCTCAGTTCGTATCTAAAAAAAAAAAGAAAAAAAGTGCACTCAAAGTGTATACATTGCAATTACATTAAACGCGTTTTTTGTTTTGTTTTTTAATCAACAAAACCTGCCACAATGTAACTTTTTTTTCTAAAATCAACAAAACCTGCCACAATGTAACCTTTGTCTTTTATAACATATACAGTTTATTTGAACATTGTTTAGCAGGTTATGAAGTGTAAGAAGGGATAAAAATAGCTCTTGCATGTGCCTCATGTAACCATAATAAATTGCTGGCTCATCAGCTAATTGCCTCTTCTCATACCTTTCCTTGTCGGTCAGTTGCTTGTGCCTACACAATAGTTTCAACTCTCATACTCCTTTTGTAAAACAGATATTTCCTGTGAAAATTAATTCCGGCCATTTTTTGATTATGAGACGTGAACACACGCACAAAACATTTCCACTCTTGGTGCTTAAAACTTGTTTTTTGGGTGAAACTAAGTACTTTCCAAAGTACTTTCTCTTTACTTAAAAAAAGTTGATTGATAAGCACCATGATTTTCTTTCTATTAATAACTTTAATGAACTTTCAAGAATATTTGTTCATTTATTTATTGTGAGAGAGAAAGATTTAGAATACTTTTCTTATTTTTAAAAAGAGGTTAGCAATTTAACTTTGCTAAAGGTAAACAAAAAGTTTTTAAATTAAATTTCAGCAGTTCATTTTTATAAGTTCTGAGAAATGGAATAATTTAAGCGCTCTGTTAAAAGATTATATTTTCGCGTCTTATATTTTAGCTTTTTTAATTTTGTTGGTAACCCGTAAGATCAGAACAAGCGTTCATGAACACATTTTCAAAACTGATTTATTCTCCCATAAAATTTGGGGCGTTTAATCCCTTCTGTGATCTCCTTGACAGAAACTTTAAAGTTTAAAAAGTTAAGTATAAGGGTTGATTAAAAGACAAAGGTAAACGAATCAGGGACATTCATTCTTAAGTTCCTAATTTCAGCTACAAAGCAAAGCTACAAAGTACTTCAAAGCAATAAATAAATTATTATTATTAATTTCAGCCATTTACAACGTATGTAAAAGGTTGGGTATTATTTAACTTTGATGACAATATTATTCAGTTCGTCAGTAGTTAAGCTTTAAAAATAATATGTAATTAATAATTAATCTATTCAGTTAATATTAAAATTTAATGAAGCTTCAATTACATTAACGCCCGATGTACCCGTTCAGGTACATCTAATAAAAGTGCAATTTGACGTATTGTAATGTTTATTTTTGAGAAAGTAGTTTCATAAAGTGACGATAGATGACTCTAGTAATCTATACAAAAGTCAATTTTGCCGGTGACGCGAAAACTAATGTCACATAGTATGCATTGACACTCGCAGTCCAAGCAAGATTACTGAGGTAAGCTATTTGCTTTTATTATTTGTACAAATAATACATTATATAGACTTCTTTTTATTAAAAAGTATAATAATAATATCTTATTCTAATGTTTAACACAATAAATGAGGTAATTTATTTGATAAATCATATATTAGGTCTCATTTCTTTGTACTGTACACATGCAGGTACAATGGGCGTTTTTATATCACACTTTTATTTTTTCTACAGGTGCTACGAATTTTTCATAATGGCGAATCGCCGTATTTGTACAAGTCAAAATAATTATTCAAGGCTAGAGGAAGCCCTTGAATCGATATTGACTGACTAAAATGACGATGTGGAGTACGATGTTGTGTTAGTGCCACCAGATCCTGCCATAGTTAGTGACGAGGAAGAAGGAAATGAAGGCGACTTGATCTCTACAACTCTGCCAAGGGGTGTTCCCGTTACTATTGAAGTGATTCCACGGCACCCAGATCACGATATCTCCGATTGTAGCGGGAACATCCCTTGGCAAAGTTGTAGAGATCTAGTCGTCTTCATTTCCTTCTTGATTCCTTTCCTTCCTGATTTATCAAATAAATTACCACATTTATTGTGTTAAACATTAGAATAAGATATTATTATACTTTTTAATAAAAAGAAGTCCATATAATGTATTATTTGTACAAATAATAAAAGCAAATAGCTTACCTCAGTAATCTTGCTTGGACTGCGAGTGACAATGCATACTATATGACATTAGTTTTCGCGCCACCGGCAAAATTGACTTTTGCATAGATTACTAGAGTCATCTATCGTCACTTTATGAAACTACTTTCTCAAAAATAAACATTACAATACGTCAAATTGCACTTTTATTAGATGTACCTGAACGGGTACATCGGGCGTTAAAGGGATCTCCACCCAATGTTGTATATGTACTTGTAATATCAAATAAATAAAGGCAATTATTGTTTATGCTTGATTATAAAACTTCATTACTACGAGATACTCAATTAAATTATAATTTACAAATGAATTATTATAACAAGAAGTAATATATTTGTTATTAACAGCGTGTAATTCAAGTTCTCGTATTCTTCTGTTGCGAAAAATTCCTAAGGCTGGAAACATAGTGGAGCGGCGGGCAAAGCGGCGATGATAGCGAAGAGCAAAGCGGCAAAAACAAAAACTAGAAGTAGATAGAGTTGCTCTATCTTCGCTTTGCTCGCCACTATGCGCGGTCCCATATGTTTACTTGTGTTTGATTTCGCCGCTTTGCTCTTCGCTATCATCGCCGCTTTGCTCGCCGCTCCACTATGTTTCCAGCCTCATTCAAACAAATTTGGTTAATACTTTCGTTTGTCAATACTCAATAGTAATAGAAAGAAGAAAAATGAAAAATACAGATCTTCTAGTTTACGGGCAAAAAGGGGCGTGGTGTTACCTACAGGGCGGGTAGGGAGTGGTTTAATAACCACTTTTCGCTTCTGATTGGCTCTTCAACCCACCTACTTTTCACACCTCCATTCTGCACTGTGGTTGGCCAATTCTTGATTGTCAATTATTTCCATGAAAAATAAAAGATTAATTTTTTTTACTAATTTTGCCCCCGTAGGTATTTAATGAAGTATCCAAATTTGGAATAAAACATTTTCTCAATAAAAATATGGAAAATAAAAGATTTTTCTCGCTTAATGTCTTGTTTTCTGTACTAATAATGTAAGGGTTAACAGGGAAATTGGGAATAATTGGTATTTTCTTGGCTTCATGGCGGGGTATTGGTAAAAGTTTTCAACTAGCAATAATATTTTCTTGGATTGAGTAGGTGGGTGAGTAACAATAGTGTACTTAACGAATTTCAAGCCGGCTTCAGAGAGGGCTATTCAACTGTTGATAATATCTTCAATTTAGCTAACATTATTAAAATTAAAACATCAATGGATGGGGGTAAATTATTTTGTTTCTTTATTGATTTGAAGTCAGCCTTTGACTCGCTAGACAGGAATGCCCTCTATTATAAATTGCATAACCTTGGGATATCTACAAAATTTATTGAGGTTGTTAAGGCATTATATAACAAAACAGAATCCTGTGTATGGACACCGCGAGGTACAACAAGTAGCTTTCAAAATGAGATGGGGCTTAAACAGGGATGTCTCTTGTCACCTTTGTTATTCTGTATGTTTATCAATGATATGCATGATGCCTTAGAAGGGGGTATTAGGGTAGCGGGAATGAATGTCAGATGCTTGATGTACGCTGACGACATTGTGATAATTGCCGATCATCCATCAATTTTGCAACATATGATAAACAGATTAGCCAATTATTGCAAACTATGGAATTTAATAATAAATTTGAAAAAATCACAAATTGTAGTTTTTAAAAAAGGTGGCAGGAAGGCACGAAATGAATGCTGGTTTTACGATGGCAATAGAATTGATGTGGTTAGCAGGTATAAATACTTAGGGGTCATTTTAACTCCGGGACTGTCCTTCGTGAAGCATTTGGATGAAAGACTTGGTACCGCAAAATTTGGAATACACTCCACGTACGATAAGCTTTTTAAAAATAATATCATTCCGTTGTCCTCTAAGTTGGAAGTGTTTAACAGCGTTTGTAGATCCGTGCTTTGTTACGCTACACAGGTTTGGGGTTTCATGCGTTTTGAGAAGGCTGAAAAGTTGTACACTTATTTCATAAAGAAGATGTTAGCGCTGCCCCTAGGTACGCCAAACTATATAGTCTATTTAGAAACAGGAGCCTACCCCCTCTTCCTATACACATTACAGTTGCACCTCAGTTATATTCAAAAAGTCCTGTTACTCCCCAATAACAGATTGCCAAAGATCCTGGCTGAGGAAATTATTATGAAAAACTGTTTTTGGCATAAAGAGTTTAAGATTACTTGCCAGAAATATGACTGGGAAAGCAGTGACTACTTGATTAGTGGAAACAAACAAAGTTTTGATGGGTTATTTGAAAATATTAAAACTAAGTTTAGAAATGATTTAATTTCGAAGGCCCAAAACTCTACTTATCATGCATTGTATAAAAAACTTAATATTAACTTAGAGCAGAACAATTACTTTTCTGATAAATTTAAAATAAATTTTATTAAAGTTATTTTCAAATTAAGAGGACAATTGCTGAATCTGAATTTTAATGTTGCCAGAGATGAAGCTGTACATTTATGTTCCATGTGTAACCAGTTTGCGGTTGAGGATACCTTTCATTATGTAAGCGTCTGTCCTGTACTATCTGAATTCAGAGTAAGATGGTTAGGAAAGAAAGCACTATCTGAATTAGAGTGTATAGAATATTTAAATGGAAGCGACTGGGATAAACTATATAATTATCACATGAGAGCATGGAAGTACAGAAGTTTCCTCATACAGGAATATAACACTTAGTGTATATTAGAATGTAATGTAAATTGTGCGATAAGTTCTGGCTGCTATTTTTATATTGTAAATTTTTAAATAGAATTTGGTCAAGCAGATGGACTGTTGTCCATGCTTTTGTGTAAATATGTTTTGTTGTTTATAAGATTATGTATATAGTAATTAAAAATAAAACACTTCAGTCAGTCAGTCAGTCAGTTGGTATTTTCTTGGGAAGTAGGTAAAAGGAAATTGTGGGTCATGTTTCACCTATTGTTACCCACCATTTTGTATGTTTATTTGCATAGAGGCTGCTATTTATCGATTTTTAAAGATTTATTCATTAAAATAGTTTGATACCAGTTCTTCACTGTTTGGAGTTTTCCTTAAAAACTGGATCCCACAATTTTCTTGAAAATTCGTATGTTGAAGTCTTCTACTTTTAAGTACAAATTGTAAGTTTTAATAAAATTTATTTACGTAAACTGTAGCAGGAAACAAAAATTCATGTGATTGCTGATCACAACAGATTTTTTCACATACATAAACTTTTCCAGATTTCCCAAAATAGCAATTATTCCCTTTAAACTTTCAAAAAAAGGCTAATTAGAGTTTAATATTTACTGTTTTGCCAAATGCTGTAACCTGTCTGTCGGTACCAACAAAATGGAGTTCGAAATGTAAAAGGAGAAGTAGGTAAGGTACGTAAGTGCCCATGATGTATGTAAGGTCACAATTTAGGTGTCGTACAAGTGAGGTGAATAGTACAGATTAAAAGAGGGTTTTGTTACAGTCCAAGAGGAAGGGAATTTATTAGGGATGTAGATAGTGAACGGTATCGAAAGGATAGTTACTACCGGGAAGGATTCTCTTCCACAGGAAAGGCAATAAAGAGAGGAAGTCAGAGTGAAAGGGAGAAGGATGAGGAAGTGAAAGGAAAACGGAGATACTGTCTACGGGATAAAAACTGGGACGGCCGGGATTACCCCCAGATACACGCCGTCCGTAAGAGGAGTAAAGGTGGTTTTTAAGAAACTTTGTAAAAGAGTGCTGCTTCCACTTCCTCGCAGTAAGCCCTCTCTCAAGCTACTGCCGGCCCCAGTTGGTTGGCTGCCTCCGACCCTATTGTTTCCTTTCATGCCAGCAAGAGGCCGCGGGTGGAGGCCGTCATGCGGACAACGGACTTACAAACCTCCCTGGTCCGCACTAACACAACCAACTCAACTCTTTTCTTTTCTCTTTTTTTTTTGCTTCCTCAGCCTAGACTCTTTTCCTAAACGATGGAACTCTGCCGCCGGCGAACATCAGCAATAGCAGCTATAGCCGCAGTTGGACGAGTAGGACAGGGCGATATCTGGAGTTGGCTGGAGCAACAGAGATAGAGTAACTGAGAGAGTTGTTTGGGGGGGGGTCGAACGGGGGCGGGGGCGGGTGAGGTTTGGTAATTTGGAGGAGGGCGGAAGCGAACAGTGTGTAGCTCTATGTGCGGCATCTATGAGGGCGCGCTGCTGTTGGCCTTGGCTGTTACCATGGCTACCTAGTGACGTCATGCCGCCGCCAGCCCCGCACAGCTGTACTACAAGCTGGCACATGCACACTCATACACACACTGTACATAACATACGTATGTACTCAAAACTTGCGTTTACACATGATTCTCTGTATGACTGTAATTAGCTCACTAACACTCTCAACTACTGCACATGTGAATACAATACAAACACAAATCTACAGCATATATTTACAGTTCACATGATAATCCGAACCCTTTCACTTTCTCTAACTATTTGCAAGGGTGGGTTGGAGGTTTCATCGGCAATCCAGTTTAGAGTGGCCTTGAAATTGGAAATCACTCACATGACTTCCTCTGCATTTTCGATCTTGTAACTCACCATTTTTCGAACTTGGATTTGGGAAAAATACTTAATTATCACTAATTACCTACTTTAGAAAACTGCACATTAATCAGAAATTACATTTTTAGGGAAACAAAATCTAAGGTAAGTAAAGAATCCATTCAGTTGTACTGCCAGTTGTGGAATGTTGCTTTAAACTCTTGAGCTTAAGCAACTCATTATAAAAGAATGCTTTAGAAGAAAGCAAAAAATGGTACTTACTTAAGAAACACATCTCGTATTTGTAGTTTTCGAAATGTAATTCTATTAGAGTAAGACGAAATCTTGTACTCTGGGCCCTGACTAGGCAGCTCAGTTTTCTTGTCTGGATCCTGTAGTTAGTTGAGCGAATACGCTACCTTAGCGTAACATTTATTCAATATGAATAATTTATCCATCCTTAACGGAAGCCAACCGTTTATGCATTTTTACAATTACCTTATAAAAAAAAAAGTCACGAGCGTGTTCACACTTCATCTTTTCAAATTTATTTAACAATAATAACAAAAGCGGGGCAAATTAAACAAAAGAAAAAAAAACAATTGAATAGTTTTCAAACGTTTAAAACAATTAATTTTAAAAGAGCCGCATAAAGGGGAAAGAAATCAGATATTCAATGGAGCAGAGAATAAACATGTACGTGTGAAACAAGAGACAAAGAAAACGTCGCTAGTGCCAACTAAACAATAGATAAATACAAAAAAACTGCACTGTAGGGTACGAGATTTTATTTTTACCTAAACTAATTACTAACAACACTGCCCTTTCTACTGATGAAACTTGGAACAATACTCATGGTATTTTCCCTCCACACAATTTACATATAAATATAATAAAAATAAAATAGCGCCTACAAAATATTTCGTTTTGTGTTTTTATCATTTTTTTAAATATTTTTATTGGAATATTTTAATTTAAAACAAATCTGCACCTTGATAATCAAGCTTTATTTGCTTTAGCATATATTGTGGTTTATTTAATCGATTAATTTCTATTCTAGGCTGTAACACTCAAATGACTTGGAAATAAATTTTGGTGGAGGGGGTAGCAGTTGATGCAGAAACTGCTTTTCTAACCTTCCCAGAGCTGGTATAAAAACTGGAAGAAAAGGCATGGCACTAGATGGCAGTGAAAAGTGCTAGCAATTTTGGAAATCATCCGGAAGTCGCAAATTTTGAAATCCTTTTTGGACAAGCAAAGTATTATCTTTTCTTTTTACCTTCTACTACGTAAAGTAGTATTGCAATCTACGATAAAGTATTTCCATCGTTAATATCTGTTTGGAGATCTCCTTAGTCCGAGAAAGTTGTTTTAGAAAAATCTGTGTGTGTGTGTGTGTGAAGGAAATATTCAAAACGGAAACACACCCCAGGAAGCTGTAAAACTAAATCGTAGAATCTGGTGGTGAGAGATGGAGGAAGCGCTAGTAACTGAATGCGATGCCATTATTCAAGGGAAATTCAGGACATGGAGGATGTAGCCTCCCAGAAACCCCTCCAGTTCTCCCCTAAAACTACGAATTTAAAGTAAATTCTTTAACCAGAAGTACAACTTCGCCGAATAGTTTTTCTTTTACACTTTAAAAAAAAATATTTTGTTGAAAGTGGCTCCTCCCACTTCCTCTTAACTTGGAATAAAGATTACTCACGCGTAGATCGATAACTTTCACTTCAATCACTTTTCCTCGGAAAATTCGTTTAGTTCTGAGGAAATATTACTTTCCGTTGAAGTGACATTTTCAGTATGACGTATGGGTTTACAAACTGTATAATTAAGAAAGCATTGAATATGATACAAACATGCGGTGTTTTAAAGGAAATTTAAACATTTGGAGCCTTGAGAATCTGGACTACTTTCTCTTACATTATTATTGCACTAAGAGAAACTACTGTAATTTTTAATTTTTTGGACTGTTATCAAGATACTAAACCAAATTACATTTTTAAAAAAGGTTACCATCACTTCAGCAGGCTAGCGATAACCAAAGTTAAAATAACTCACACACTGGTAATGAAGGTTATGTTCAATGTACGTTTGACCTTTCACACTTGGCATCCTCGTCTATCTCTCCAACATGGCGGTCCTTCGGCGCACGTGACCTCCGATGAATCGTATGAGTATTTACTGATTGAATGTTTGACGCCTAAAAAAATCTATTGGTAGCCGTCAAAATTAAATTGAATTTTTGCACTGCTATTATTCGCTCCTGGTGGGGAGAGGGGGAGAAATCTTACTTTAGACAAACCAGTGTAGCCAACCTAAAGAATAAACTACATCAGCGGACCTGAGGTGAACTTTGATTTTACACAGATTGTTTTAATGAAGAGATACCTTCTTATCAAATACATTGGCTAAAGCCTTACTATCGGAGAGAGGTTTTTTACAGGCTTTCCACATAGAAATGTTACAAACATGTGATAATAAATGAAAGGAAGGAAATTGCTTAGACCAGTGGGTAGCGCACTGGAGATTCTGGATTCCAATCCAAACAGCCTGCCGTTAGAAGTTCACATCTCTGGAGCCTCTTACAGCTAACCGGTGATGAAGAACAGTCGCGGGCACAGATGAGGTCCAGATGTTGAAGTGCCTTAAAAAGGGTAATAATAAAAGTAAAGTAAAGTAATTGCTTATTTTTTCAGGCGGGGCTTAACGTCCAACTACCAAATTAGGTGCCGCGGACGGAGGCGACTAGCAAACATATTTTACTGCAAAATTTCTTGTATTAACCTTTCAATAAAATCCAAGGTTTAAGACCTGGAATCGAACCCAATACCACAATTCATATTAGCTTTACATGTCCCGCCTCTAACCGCTCGGCTACCTCGGCGCCTCAGTCCCTTATAGTTTAGGTAATGTATTTGTTTCCGGTGCAAATGGAAAATGTACTCTTCCACAATACTACCATTTACTAGGATCGAGCGGAAGTAGAAGGCCTTACTTCCTGTGCAACAGTCTGGTGAATAGTTTATGGAAAGAGGAGACGGCAAAGTTTTAGAAGCTCCGCAATTGAATAGCGGATTTGAAGTTAGAAGTTGCAGAAAATGAAAATGCGATCGCTAGATCGTTATCATCTGGCCGCCCTGCGACCGGAGATTAAACTATCAGACAGTTTGTTGGAATTATTCATCCTTAAAGTAAGATATTCAAGAAACAGGTTAATTAAATAACCGCGAGCCACAGAAAAGAAGATCATCTGATTTATTTATAAAATTAATTGAATTATGGTTTTTAATTAAGTGAAATGGAACATCTTTCTTCCTGCAATGTAGACAGGAAATGTTGCGCTCCTGCTCAATTTTGTTCTGTCTTCCACCTAGGACGGTGGTCTCTAGTTTCTTGGTGGCTTTTTGGTCCTTATTAGTTGTGTGCGATGTTCCAAAATAGGATAAATTTAAGTTTTATTTGTATTTCTTAAACCATACACAGATAATTTCAATCTGCTGGTTATATTTGTACGCGAACCTGGAGAAAATTGTTGACGAGAATTTCCAAAGAAAAAAAAAAACTAGAAAGGTGGAAAATCCACCCAGAGGGGGGGCAGCTAATTTTCTCCAAACTGGGCCACTTATTAACCACCCACCCCTCTATGAAGGGCCAGATCTAGGATCGTAGATTATAATGAATTGCACTTTCGAGGAAACCCGCCCTTTCCTAGAACTGCCCTTTAATAGAATTGCCCAGGGAAAATGATTCATACTGTTGAAGATCAATGTGAGGCAGCTGTCCTCAGGTCCCTTACCCTACCTTCTAACACCCTCACCATCCTTCAAGATCACGAACTACCGCAGCTCCATCATCAGCCTTATCTTAATACTCATAATCTAATTTCTTTTAACAACAACGAATACAACGAATAATTATTACTCGTGAACAAATTTTTCTGCCCAACTCCAGTGGGAGGCATTTCCCTCCAAGCAGTCCAATACAGAACGGAAGTCCTTAGCCACTTGGCTAAAACTCGTCAGATTTTAGATTACATATTTTTATATTTGATCTAGATATCCAAACAATGCATTTCAGTCAGATATCCAGTCTGGGTACTTAGGTATTCTCAGACTTTGTTTGCCGCATTACTGCCAACTTTACTGGAGTACTGGAGAAATATCGTTGACTTAATCTATCATTGTGCTGTAGTTTTCTCTTTTCTCTGATTCTTACTTCCATACATCATCAGTCTAATGAATAGAATTTGACTTCCGCTAATCTTAGGATGGGGGGTCTCCTTACTAATACTGCTGTAGTGGCTTATTTTGTGATCGGTCATTCAAAACTTTGGGAAAATGGCAAATCGATTCAGTAAAGAGTGTTTTCGGTTTGTAGATTTAATCGAAAACCTAGGCTCCGTTAGTGGCATCCGCTTTGAACTTCCTATTATTGCGTATTGCACATTCCACAGACAGATGGATATACAGCAAACAGACGCAAAAAATCTTAAAATCCATTATATTATAATATTACAGTAGAGTGAGTGAAGGTAATTAGATATATGATAAGAATTATCTTCAGTATTGAACGATAATGTCTGAGCCTCAAGACGTCACGTCACAAATCCTAACAAACTCAATAATGGCTCCAGCTGGCTCTACTGCAAAGAAACATTGAATAAAATTCACTGCATTAAAAATCTTTTTAACAAAGGAGACAAAATTATTGGGAAATCGAATTAAAAGCGACTAAAATAAAGTGGAAGCAGCAATTAACAGCTGGTGATTGTGACGTAATAAGGAGAGAGAGGTTTGCCGTTGCGGTTATCTTTGTTAAACACTGTGGCCAACTTCATTAAATCACCAAGGGGATTTACTTGGAAGAGCCGCAGTCAGTGTAGCCAACTTTACATTCAGCATTTCAATAAAGTAATTCGAGCCAATTAATCGGCTAACCTGTACTACTTTTCCCAACTAGGATTTTGTTTTTTTTCTTATTTCTTATTCTTGGTTTTAAAAGAGCTGATGAGCATTTTAATTTTATGAACGTGTACAAAGAATTAAAGTAAACTCTTTTAATTTTTCCAGAATTTGTTCGCATTATTGAAGTCTGCTGTGGAAAGTTCTTCGGATGAATGATGTGTCACCGCCCCCTCCCAAAAACTGGTAACCAGCTGATTGGCCAAAGACAGACGAATAGAAAGATCATGACAGCAGTCGGGTCAGGTTAGAAATGTTTGGATAGAAGGTAGCAGCATCATATTTATTTATTACGTTGTTAGTGTATCCGTAATGAAACTTCTTGTTATAGGTTAGTCTCCACTTTAGTTCATTAAACGTATTAATACTTTTTTTTTTTTAAGTAATTACCCCTTTCTATCATCTTATCTCACATTCAGCTCGGCATTTAATTATCGGCTTCCCATTGTGTGTGCTTGTCACTCAACTACAACCTATCTAGCCCCATTCGGGTTTTACAAATGTGTTTCTGAGGGAAAATCATATCCTAAAAACTGAAGTATAGATTACAGAACTACTTTTTACAGAGGTAAGGAGTAAGTACTAATTGCAACTTGAGAAAGACACCCACCAGAAGACCTTCTTGGTGAGGCCGCTGACGTAAAAAAGGCCCGCCCTCACAATGGACCAGATGATTTAAAGTAGAAAGTCGTATTAAATTGAATCTGGTGAGTAAAAGTAAATACAAAAAAAATTAATTTGACAATTTATTGGAGGGCAGGGCCGAAAGAGATTTAAAGTGCGAACAGAGGGAAATATCTGTAGCTATGTAGCGCAATGGGTGAGCTGCGCCAGTTCGGAGGAAATGAACTAGATTTGTCCCTGTCTCCCAGTTGGCCGGCCGCCCGAAAAATTCCATCTCTAAACCATCTGGAAGACAAACACGCTGGGGTGGAGCTCCTAGAGGCACCGGCTGCTCCCCTAAATCTGCCTTTTCTAGGCGCGATATTATCATCCATTAGCACAGTCCTTGTAATTCATATTCTTTCCTTCCTCTTTCCGCTTATATGGGCAAGTAATGCTACCGTGTCATATTTTCAAAAATGGAGGTTTCCCAGGATACCACAATCTAGCAGGATTCAATTTTTTTTTAGTAGCTTGGTTAGTGTGTCCGTGGTAACTGTGAACGTTAAAGCACTTAAGCAGTTCTGGCTGTCGTAAGAGAAATCAGGGCTAAAGGAAGGGGAAAAATTAGAAACAAATCCAAATAAATTTACTGAAAGTTTTTCGTTGAAGAAATTTGAAATAATTTAAAAAAGGGGCCCCCCACTTGAAAAACAAACCACAGCAACGGCACTTCTCCCACACAAATAGGCACATCTATACAGAATTTCGAACCGAATGTTATTCATTCACAATGAAATTGCTCAACATGATCTCGCTATGTTGTCAAATATAAAACGCTAACAACGAGAAGAATAAGTGCAATCTCTCTTAAAGCTTTCGTTTTCGAAATCTAATAAATATATGACGTTGCGATAAAGGGTATAAGGCTTTTAACTACAATGTGACCTTCATTTTTGAAGAAAATTTGGAAAATTAACCTTTTATAGATAAAGGGAAAAACTAATTGTAAAAGTGGTTTTTCTTCCCACACTGCATACAGTATGCCCCTGCAGTTTTTAACGTTCAGTTTTAATGCCGGACATTTTAATTACCTACTCTGTGGGTGGTGAATACATTTTAAATAAAATAAATAATACATAAAAAATACATAAAAGATCTCATTCAAAGTATCATTCTTTTTGTAATAAATTTATTAATTGCAAACTTGGTATCACCTGATTGAGGTTATAGAGTTGACATATGTACATTATAGGTTAGGAAATAATGACTATAATAATTAAGGAATAAAGGGATGGGGTTATAAATAGTTTGATAATAATATTCATGAACAGAGACTCCGCAGTGGCTATAAATATGGCTATAAAAATAATCCATAAATGGAGAAGCCCCTAAGGTGGACCTGGGACACTCTGGAGTGGGCTCTATAAATTTGTGCCAGAACAAGGAACGGCCTTGCCCCAATTAACTAGAGGATGCCTGTCCAGATTCCATTAAATTTACGAGCTCAGTTTTTTCTTTTTTTTAGTTTTTCATTATTATTTATAGCGGGCAGAATGTGCAGCTTAGAGGGAATAGGTAATGGAAATTCTCTATATTTTTGACAAAAGTATTCACCAGTTGTTCTGGTTAAGTTATTGGTTCAACTGGAATGATTCCTGGTGATTGGCTCACAAGTGCGATCTCTTGATGTAAGAACTTGGTCTGCAGGCCAAGCTGGTTGTTTGGGGGCCCAACTAAATAGAAGCTATGGACCAAGAGGAGTTTCCACGACAGCCAAGTACTTCAATGGCTTCTGTTTACCAAACCAAAATGGGATGATTCCGCGATGATGGGATGATTAGTGTCTGTCAGTCTGTGACCAGCAAAACACAAGCTTGAAAAATCGTAGCAAGTTCAGATAGTCAGACAGCAATTACGGCCACCAGTGGAAATTCTAGACTGTTCTGAAAGTGAATTAACATCCTCAAGGAGATAGCTTCAAATAGGCTCTCTTTATCCCAGGTTTAGGACATGAGAGCAGTGAGAAGACTACGAACTGGCCAGGAAAAGCCAGCAAGCAGAAGTTCATCGGAGGGCTAAATTAAGTTCAGGTTCACTCAACCTGAGGCGAGTGTAAGAGTTATGGTGTGTCTGCTTGGCTGAAGACACAGTTCCACGTCCTCTGTTAATCGATAGCTTGGAAAGAACGAGGTTCCTCAAAGTGGTCGTTGAAACCTCCATCCGAAGGCATCTCTGAGGCGGCTTTGTGGGGGCCTGTTTTTTGGGCATTGGGCTTTAAGCCTTTGGATGTTTATCCGGCAGACTTAGTAGTGCCTTATTACGACTAAATCCTATGACTAAGCGCTTGAAATAGTTGATGTGGTTTAAAAGAGTATCAAGACTGTAAACTGTATCCAACTGGCCGGAAGTGTAGTTTGGGGTTGTAATATGCTGGCAGCGCTCCCTAAAGAGGAGGGTAGAGAGCTGTTGCTCCCCTCTAGAACGCTGTTACCTTCCGCCTCTCACTTGCTTTCACAAAGTGAACGTTTTCCTGACCGCTAAACGTATTTTAAGAAGAAAATTAATTCTTAAATGATGGAACCAGGGATGCTGAGAACAGAGTTTCCCTAATAGAATTTTTTTTTGTTCATAATCATTTTAAAAGGAAAACTTTTCCCTTAATTTCTTTGAGAGACATTAATTTTTTTTCCCCTTAATTTTTGCGTACAGTCAAGCTCAGTTCCTCTCTTCCCTCCATCACTGCCTTCCTGACTTGTACTTCATTTTCTAAATCTGACAAATACACTCAGTTTAGGAGGTCCAACTGTCTAATTAGTTTCCTTATTTTTCATCAACATTTTTTTTATAACTTAATACAGGAAAATCGAGGTAAATGTAAGTCTGTTGGCTTTTTCGAGTCCTACCCACCTGCCTGTCCACCATTTTACCTTCCCTTTTCCGCTCTTAATAGGAAAACTGAATGCGTGAAGTATTTTTATCTCCAGTTTCAGCAAAGCTGAAATGAATTTATGTGCTGATCTCGATTCTCGGTCTCGGATTTGGGTTAACTTGGACCTCATGAATCTTAGGGTAAAGACTGTTGGTTATACGCCTGCATCAACAACACCTGAACGGAACGAGTAAAGCCCCACTGAAAGAGTAGACATTTCGACCCTTAGGCCCGAAAGAATTGTTTTTTATAAATCGATCTGTGTCTGAATTTGTGATTTGTGGTCAAAAAACGAAAAAATTTAAAAACAGAAGACCTTGCTCCTCCGGAATGTCACTTATTCCAAACAACTGCTGACAATTTTACCACGGAAGAGGAAGTGAAAGCCGGTTGTATTGAATCTTTTGCTTCCAAAAAACCTACGTGATGCCAAAGAGTTATTGTATAACGGGGAAAAAGATGGTTTCAAGTGATTGCTAACAGTGGATTATACTTTTATGGTAATACTGGGAAGACTTATTGTTCAACGTGAAAAATCCTTTAATGGCAGCCATTTGTTACACCACAGTGTATATAATCTGTTCAAGGAATCTCTTAGAGAACTAAAGAATATTATTATCAATATTATTTACCTTCTAAGGCTTCCCAGCGTCGTTTCTCAGTTTCAGATTCTAAGGCGTCGAAGACTGCAGCGCCGACCAGTAGGTAGGTGAAGGTGCAAACGATCAGCGATAGAGTGCGTACGTTTTGCTTCTTCATCATCCGGGGGGCAACATGCTGGTCGGGCAGGGCCTAGCCCCTCGGGCTGCAGCCTCTGCCGCCCCTCCCCGAGTTCATCACCTGTCCAAACCAGAATGAAACATTTCAATCCAACCAATTAAGAGTAAAACAGCTGATGAGAATTCATCAGAAATTGCCCGAGCAAGTCTTTGATTACGTATGTCCTCCACTTCACCAAGATCTGCAAATGTTATAGCAACAGATATTTATAGGTTATAGTGTAGTCAGACGATGTATACAAACATGTGATCTCAATCGTGATGTCATTTCAATACTTTAAATTTGTCGGATTCATTTATTATTATGAATTAATGAATAAATGCTTTTATTTACAAATTATATAAATACAATTGAATTTTTACAAAAAAAAAAAAAACGTACAAGACAATGGCTTTTGCCGTCTGTCGAGTTGCCTACTTTAAGTTATTTAATTTAATTCATTCTTAGCTTACAATTACAGTATTTATTATTAATACAGCAATTAATTTAATTGTTATGTTGGAAATGCTCAACCAGGAACTTCCGATATTTTATAACTGTGTTTAGGTATTTTGGCGAGTGTTGTCCAGTTGGTACCATTTAATAAGTTGACCACCTCCTCTTGATTTTACCAAAATATGCCTTTTTTAAATTCCCCTAGAATTGGACATATTCCTAGGAAGTGAACCGTATCTTCAGGGACATTTAGATTGCACAAGGAACACCCTATTCTTACTCCATGGTTGGTAGTTCAGGTATAACAGTTCGCCTCTAGCTTTTAATATGAGAGATTTACTATATAAATTTATTGCATTATTGTGGATATAAAATTCTGCCTGGTGTGGATCTAGTTTTGAATATAATTTATGAAACTCACTTTTATCAACTCTGGTTAGCATTTCCATTTTATTATTTAATTCCAGTTTATTTACTAGGTTTTCAGGATGGAATGTTTTGAGAATTTCTTTGTTAATTTCTATTTGAAACTGATTACCTAAATCTCTAATGTGCTTGTACCAGGATATTTCCTTTACATTGGCTAAAAAAATAGTGAGTCTGTTTGTGGGTTGATTTAGTACTTTACGAATATAGTCTATGTGCAAGAAATAGGGACTTAATCCCTTAGCCGCTCCTTTTTCTTTCTGACAAATATAAACAGCTTCGATGTGCATGTTCAAATATACTTGTACGAGTATATGTATACTAGTGGCAAAAAAGATATTCTGAATGGTTCCTCAACCACATATCGTTGTTAAAGTTAGGGAAAGCAAAAGTAAAGCGAGTTATTTGCTTTGAGTGCTTTGTTAACTTCAGAACCTCTAATATTTTTCACTACGGCAATGCTGAGACTGGTCTTCGAGTTTTCAGGAAAAAGGTTTTGAACGAAGGTTGTGGATCTACAAGTGAGTGTGAAAGAGAGAATCTGAAAAAAGTGAATACAAAAAAGAAATATCTCTCTAAAGTGATACTTCCGGAGGGGGGGGAGGGTAGTATCAAGTCCTGGGGTGGAACACAAGTATCAAGTCCTGGGGTGGAACACAAGTATCAAGTCTGGTCTTCCGGCTGAGGTGCACACACAAACCCACGCAACTATTTCCTGTAACCCACTTTAATGGACTCAGGAGACCAGCTACTTCCGGTGCAAACTCCATTTAGAAGATTCGTCACGATCGCCCTGTTCCGGCGGAAAAGTAAACCTTGTAAGATTAAACACTTGAACGGAAGTGGAACACTCAGAAATTCTGAGAAGTGTTCAGAAGCCCACTTTCTACCTTCGTGAGGCGAAATCAACACTTCCTTTTATATAGCACTACAATATTGAGTCCCCATTTTAAAGAAGGTGGCGTAATGACCAGTACATGTAGCTTCATCTCTTCTGTGCTCGCTGATTAATTGAACAATACGAAAAACAATTCATTCTATAATTGACACTATCATTAGGGGTTCGCTAGATTTAATGCATGAGCTTAATGGTGTCCATCCACGGCCTACATGATTGTTTACTTCAATTCCTGATTTATTTTGTTAATTAAAATTCTCTTAATGTTAATTGAACATACATATTCAATCAGTTACAATTTTGCACATATGTGTTACGAGAATTTATTATAAATGTTGTAATCTTTGTAAATAATGTAACCTATCAACTTTTTTTTATTTTTTAATGGTAACTCAAAAAAGTGCAAATTCTTTAGTGAAGTGCTATTTCCAGTCAAGAAGTGAGTGCATACCAATAGTGAATGCTTAGTAGATGGAACCACACAGAACGTAGAAGATAACGAAGATAAAGTCTAATAGCGCTGGACAGTTTCTTAATCTGTGGCCAACACCCTTTACATACAAGGTCGAAGGAAATTGATTAGAGCGAAATAACAACAATAATCCTTTGGCAAAGGAGGTCATCAGGAATTCGAAACCACTGATAACATAATGGATGCATGTTGCAACGAAAAACCAACCAATCTATTTTCAATCGGATCAATTGCCAGCGTTTAGTATTTCTTCAGTCAGATCTTTGTGACTTCTTCATATTCTAGGGGCCTTACTAATCCTACCGCAAAGCAACTCCTGAAGATTGCAATACGATCGCCAGAGTTATCGTCTCAGTACCTTTCTTGCTCGATCGCCTTAAACATTAACTTAGTTTTAGTTTTAGCATAGTTTTCTTAAAGGTTTAAGGAGAAACTGTACAAGTGTTTACATGTATAGTTAAAGAGTGGAAAGAGGGAAAAAAAGAGAAGTTTAAAAACAAACAGAAGAGGGCGTTAGTGAGGCGAGTGCAGAGCGGCGAGTTCTGAGTGTGGCGGCCCCCCTCGTATCGATCTACACACACTACTCTAGGTAGCAGTGAAAGGGCGGGCGCGGCAAAAACCTCGCATTCAAGAAATCTTCTTAGAAAACTTTTTATACACACACACACACACACTCAAACGCAAACACAATGCTCATAACAACAAGATTTAGTGCCAGAATCGATTCCCTCATACTGCAAACCAAATTTTCTTTTTTAGTGAGACCACTTTCGTCCGTTCCAAGTCCCAAGTAGAAGAGGCTACTAATGATGTCAGGAGGATTGTTTGTAAGACTTCCTGTAAAAACCATTTTGTTAAAAAAATTATCTCTGACTGACGCAATAGCTTACCCGGCTTTAGATAGTTGATTTCTATGTTGCACATTCCCTGCGATATAATGGTACTTTTAATGAGCTTCTTCAGATCCCCCAATACATCCAAGTTGATGTATGAGCCTGGCATTCCGTTAAGCCAAAGTTCAAGTGAAAATCTTTCGGCGAATGTCCAGGAAAAATTACTGAAAATTCGAAAAAAGCCCGATTTGTACAGTTCTAGCAATTTCTCTAATCCTGGAACTTCTGGCCCCACTATGCCTGTAAAGTACAGAGCTTAACTTCGCTCCTCGCTAAGTACTGTGCTTTAATCAATTCCTTTGCAAAATGTTTCAAACAAACAGACAGATTTGCGAAGATTAAAGAAATGTACTGGCAGTAGTTTCGAAAAAAGTAGAAAAATCTGCTCTGTTACGTAGCACTTCCTTTCAACGTCAAATTTGGAGTTTTTGGTTAAGTGCTTAATTCTTGTTAATATTAAACAGGCGGTGAGACAGTAAATAGCGTTAAACTGGTCATGGCGAATCCATTTCCTTGCAAGAAAGGTTAGCTAGTCTTACAAGTGTCGGGAGCGACTGTTACATTCATTTCTCTCATATGTTTACTACATTCCAGGTAGATCTTTGGTCGCTGAACTTCTCAAAGATAACAGAAGATAAGGGGATTAATGTGCAGTGACAAGATGGTGGCCAGGTAAAGGTTATGTTTTGCGAAGGTTCATCTCGTGTGATGCGAACACTCGCAAGGGTTTGCTCTGACAACTAGCTGAAGGTTTTTACAATTCTGGAGTCCTCAAAATGGATATTTCAGGTATTTCTGAAGATCGATAATCGGCAGGATAACCAATATCTTCTTTTACTAATGCAGTAACAATGTCTACACTATATCGATTTTGACATTAAATTTCAATTGTAATATTAACAATTTGATATTTAGGTTATTGTGATTCTAAGTTGTATATTGGAATCAACCATAATTTAATATTAATTTATTTATTGAATATAACTGGGTTGTCAGCGGGACTGACACTTGGGAGATCTGCCAAAATAATTAACCACCGACGTTACTTCTGGCACTATCAGCGCTCGTGCACTACCAAAAACTCATCCGTTACGCTTCCTCTTTTACAAAAAATATTTATTCTATTATTCATCTCAGCAAATAATTTTTTTTTTACTCAAACCTTGTAAAATACTTGGTAATTGTTAAAAGAAGCAAATTGTAGCTACACTAGTGGTTATCTACTTAAAGAATAGGTGTAACCTCAACGCACAGAACATCATCAGTAAGAACAGATCTCTGAGCGAAGACAATGGACCAACACCCATAAAAAGGTCTGCAGATCATCTGATTTCGTTTACAGCAGTTAGAGAGGGGGAAACAGCTGGACGGGACCGTCTCTTATTTGGCTCTTTGGCGCTCAATTGGGATAACCTAATTTTATGTGTAGTCCAGCGCAGAGTTGGGCACTGATTAAAATAAAAATTAAATTCTAAATTTAATTGATTAAATTTTTTAATTGATTGAATTTATTTTTAATTTTAATCAGAATTTAATCGGCGAATTTAATCGTAATTTTAATCATATGACAATTATTTAATCAATTAAATTTCAGATTTAATCGTTAATCAAACTAATTTAATCATCCACTTTTATGGCTTTTCAACCAATGGTTCGAACCACGTTTTGGCGAGGCCCTTTTTCTGAGCGTCTTCAATAAATACCTTTCGGTTAATTTTTGTAGACTTGGCCTTCTTCACGAGTCTCTAGACCAGTGGTTCCTAACCGGTGTACCGCGAATATGGTCCAAGTGTTAAATGTATTGAAATTTAGAAACTTAGGAAAGATACGGAAACAAAAAATTATTCATTTTTTTTTAATTTGAATTTAATTTTTAAGTTCTTGCTAAATACCGAATTTCAAATTATTTAATGTTAGTGTTCCGCGAGAAAAATATATACATATAATTCGGTTTCGCGTCTATGAAAAGGTTAAGAACCACTGATATAAAGGGTTGAAAATTTTGTGGGTCATGAAATTCTGTAAAATTATGGCCGTCCTATATCTCCCACTGTAAACCACGTATTCGTATGAAATTTTGTTCTCTTGTACACTTTGCTTTTCTCAATTATAAACTATAGTTATTTTGTGCTCAGATCTATAAATATAGAAGATATAAAGGGTTGAAAATTTTTTGGGTCATGAAATTCTGTAAAATTATGGCCGTTCTATATCTCCCACTGTGAACCACGTATTCATATGAAATTTTGTTTTCTTATACACTTTGTTTTTCTCAATTATAAACGATAGTAATTTTGTGCTCAGATCTATAAATGTAGAAGATATAAAGGGTTGAAAATTTTTTGGGTCATGAAATTCTGTAAAATTATGGCCGTTCTATATCTCCCACTGTGAACCACTTATTCGTATGAAATTTTGTTCTCTTGTACACTTTGTTTTTCTCAATTATAAACTATAGTTATTTTGGGCACAGATCTAAAAAGGTAGAAGATATAATGGATTGAAAATTTTATGGGTCATGAAATTCTGTAAAATTATGGCCGTTCTATATCTCCCACTGTGAACCACGTATTGATATGAAATTTTGTTCTCTTGTACACTTTGTTTTTCTCAATTATAAACTATAGTTATTTTGTGCACAGATCTAAAAAGGTAGAAGATATAAAGGGTTGAAAATTTTTTGGGTCATGAAATTCTGTAAAATTATGGCCGTTCTATATTTCTTACTGTGAACCACGTATTCGTATGAAATTTTGTTCTCTTGTACACTTTGTTTTTCTCAATTATAAACTATAGTTATTTTGTGCTCAGATCTATAAATGTAGAAGATATAAAGGGTTGAAAATTTTGTGGGTCATGAAATTGTGTAAGATTATGGCCGTTCTATATCTCCCACTGTGAACCACGTATTCGTATGAAATATTTTTCTCTTGTACACTTTGTTTTTCTTAATTATAAACTATGGTTATTTTGGGCACAGATCTAAAACGGTAGAAGATATAAAGGGTTGAAAATTTTATGGGTCATGAAATTCTGTAAAATTATGGCCGTTCTATATCTCCCACTGTGAACCACGTATTCGTATGAAATTTTGTTCTCCAATACACTTTGTTTTTCTCAATTATAAACTATAGTTATTTTGGGCACAGATTTAAAAAGGTAGAAGATATAAAGGGTTGAAAATTTTTTGGGTCATGAAATTCTGTAAAATTATGGCCGTTCTATATGTCTCACTGTGAACCACGTATTCGTATGAAATTTTGTTCTGTTGTACACTTTGTTTTTCTCAATTATAAACTATAGTTATTTTGTGCTCAGATCTATAAATGTAGAAGATATAAAGGGTTGAAAATTTTTTGGGTCATGAAATTCTGTAAAATTATGGCCGTTCTATATCTCCCACTGTGAACCACGTATTCGTATGAAATTTTGTTCTCTTGTACACTTTGTTTTTCTCAATTATAAACTATAGTTATTTTGTGCTCAGATCTATAAATGTAGAAGATATAAAGGGTTGAAAATTTTTTGGGTCATGAAATTCTGTAAAATTATGGCCGTTCTATATCTCCCACTGTGAAGTACGTATTGATATGTAATTTTTATCTCTTATACACTTCGTTTTTCTCATTTATAAACTATAGTTATTTTGTGCACAGATCAATAAATATAGGAGATATAAAGGGTTGAAAATTTTTTGGGTCATGAAATTCTGTAAAATTATGGCCGTTCTATATCTCCCACTGTGAACCACGTATTCATATGAAATTTTGTTTTCTTATACACTTTGTTTTTCTCAATTATAAACGATAGTAATTTTGTGCTCAGATCTATAAAAGTAGAAGATATAAAGGGTTGAAAATTTTGTGGGTCATGAAATTCTGTAAAATTATGGCCGTTCTATATCTCCCACTGTAAACCACGTATTCGTATGAAATTTTGTTCTCTTGTACACTTTGCTTTTCTCAATTATAAACTATAGTTATTTTGTGCTCAGATCTATAAATATAGAAGATATAAAGGGTTGAAAATTTTTTGGGTCATGAAATTCTGTAAAATTATGGCCGTTCTATATCTCCCACTGTGAACCACGTATTCATATGAAATTTTGTTTTCTTATACACTTTGTTTTTCTCAATTATAAACGATAGTAATTTTGTGCTCAGATCTATAAATGTAGAAGATATAAAGGGTTGAAAATTTTTTGGGTCATGAAATTCTGTAAAATTATGGCCGTTCTATATCTCCCACTGTGAACCACTTATTCGTATGAAATTTTGTTCTCTTGTACACTTTGTTTTTCTCAATTATAAACTATAGTTATTTTGGGCACAGGTCTAAAAAGGTAGAAGATATAATGGATTGAAAATTTTATGGGTCATGAAATTCTGTAAAATTATGGCCGTTCTATATCTCCCACTGTGAACCACGTATTGATATGAAATTTTGTTCTCTTGTACACTTTGTTTTTCTCAATTATAAACTATAGTTATTTTGTGCACAGATCTAAAAAGGTAGAAGATATAAAGGGTTGAAAATTTTTTGGGTCATGAAATTCTGTAAAATTATGGCCGTTCTATATTTCTTACTGTGAACCACGTATTCGTATGAAATTTTGTTCTCTTGTACACTTTGTTTTTCTCAATTATAAACTATAGTTATTTTGTGCTCAGATCTATAAATGTAGAAGATATAAAGGGTTGAAAATTTTGTGGGTCATGAAATTGTGTAAGATTATGGCCGTTCTATATCTCCCACTGTGAACCACGTATTCGTATGAAATATTTTTCTCTTGTACACTTTGTTTTTCTTAATTATAAACTATGGTTATTTTGGGCACAGATCTAAAACGGTAGAAGATATAAAGGGTTGAAAATTTTTTGGGTCATGAAATTCTGTAAAATTATGGCCGTTCTATATGTCTCACTGTGAACCACGTATTCGTATAAAATTTTGTTCTCTTGTACACTTTGTTTTTCTCAATTAGAAACTATAGTTATTTTGTGCTCAGATCTATAAATGTAGAAGATATAAAGGGTTGAAAATTTTTTGGGTCATGAAATTCTGTAAAATTATGGCCGTTCTATATCTCCCACTGTGAACCACGTATTCGTATGAAATTTTGTTCTCTTGTACACTTTGTTTTTCTCAATTATAAACTATAGTTATTTTGGGTACAGATCTAAAAAGGTAGAAGATATTAAGTGTTGAAAATTTTATGGGTCATGAAATTCTGTAAAATTATGGTTGTTCTATATCTCCCACTGTGAACCACGTATTCGTATGAAATTTTGTTCTGTTGTACACTTTGTTTTTCTCAATTATAAACTATAGTTATTTTGTGCTCAGATCTATAAATGTAGAAGATATAAAGAGTTGAAAATTTTATGGGTCATGAAATTCTGTAAACTTATGGCCGTTCTATATCTCCCACTGTGAACCACGTATTGATATGGAATTTTTTTCTCTTGTACACTTTGTTTTTCTCAATTATAAACGATAGTAATTTTGTGCACAGATCTAAAAAGGTAGGAGATATAAAGGGTTGAATATTTTTTGGGTCATGAAATTCTGTAAAATTATGGTTGTTCTATATCTCCCACTGTATTCGTATGAAATTTTGTTCTCTTGTACACTTTGTTTTTCTCAATTATAAACTATAGTTATTTTGTGCTCAGATCTATAAATGTAGAAGATATAAAGGGTTGAAAATTTTTTGGGTCATGAAATTCTGTAAGATTATGGCCGTTCTATATCTCCCACTGTGAACCACGTATTCGTATGAATTTTTTTTTTTTTATACACTTTGTTTTTCTCAATTATAAACTATAGTTATTTTGTGCACAGATCTAAAAAGGTAGAAGATATAAAGGGCTGAAAATTTTTTGGGTCATGAAATTCGGTAAAATTATGGCCGTTCTATATCTCTCACTGTGAACCACGTATTGATATGGAATTTTGTTCTCTTGTACACTTTGTTTTTCTCAATTATAAACTATAGTTATTTTGGGCACAGATCTAACAAGGTAGAAGATATAAAGGGTTGAAAATTTTTTGGGTCATGAAATTCTGTAAAATTATGGCCGTTCTATATCTCACACTGTGAACCACGTATTTGAATGAAATTTCGTTCTTTTGTACACTTTGTTTTTCTCAATTATAAACTATAGTTATTTTGTGCACAGATCTAAAAAGGTAGAAGATATAAAGGGTTGAAAATATTTTGGGTCATGAAATTCTGTAAAATTATAGCCGTTCTATATCTCCCACTGTGAACCACGTATTCGTATGAAATTTTTTTCTCTTGTACACTTTGTTTTTCTCAATTATAAACTATAGTTATTTTGTGCTCAGATCTATAAATGTAGAAGATATAAAGGGTTGACAATTTTTTGGGTCATGAAATTCTGTAAAATTATGGCCGTTCTATATCTCCCGCTTTGAACCACGTATTCGTATAAAATTTTGTTCTCTTGTACACTTTGTTTTTCTCAATTATAAACTATAGTTATTTTGGGTACAGATCTAAAAAGGTAGAAGATATTAAGTGTTGAAAATTTTATGGGTCATGAAATTCGGTAAAATTATGGCCGTTCTATATCTCCCACGGTGAACCACGTATTCGTATGAAATTTTGTTCTCTTGTACACTTTGTTTTTCTCAATTATAAACTATAGTTATTTTGTGCTCAGATCTATAAATGTAGAAGATATAAAGGGTTGAAAATTTTTTGGGTCATGAAATTCGTTAAAATTATGGCCGTTCTATATCTCCCACTGTGAAGTACGTATTCATATGAAATTTTGATTTCTTGTACACTTTGTTTTTCTCAATTATAAACTATAGTTATTTTGGGCACAGATCTAAAAAGGTAGAAGATATAATGGGTTGAAAATTTTATGGGTCATGAAATTCTGTAAAATTATGGCCGTTCTATATCTCCCACTGTGAACCACGTATTCGTATGAAATTTTTTTCTCTTGTACACTTTGTTTTTCTCAATTATAAACTATAGTTATTTTGTGCTCAGATCTATAAATGTAGAAGATATAAAGGGTTGAAAATTTTTTGGGTCATGAAATTCTGTAAAATTATGGCCGTTCTATATCTCCCGCTTTGAACCACGTATTCGTATAAAATTTTGTTCTCTTGTACACTTTGTTTTTCTCAATTATAAACTATAGTTATTTTGGGCACAGATCTAAAAAGGTAGAAGATATAAAGAGATGAAAATTTTATGGGTCATGAAATTCTTTAAAATTATGGCCGTTCTATATCTCCCACTGTGAACCACGTATTCATATGAAATTTTGTTCACTTGTACACTTTGTTTTTCTCAATTATAAACTATAGTTATTTTGGGCACAGATCTAAAAAGGTAGAAGATATAAAGAGATGAAAATTTTATGGGTCATGAAATTCTTTAAAATTATGGCCGTTCTATATCTCCCACTGTGAACCACGTATTCATATGAAATTTTGTTCACTTGTACACTTTGTTTTTCTCAATTATAAACTATAGTTATTTTGGGTACAGATCTAAAAAGGTAGAAGATATTAAGTGTTGAAAATTTTATGGGTCATGAAATTCGGTAAAATTATGGCCGTTCTATATCTCCCACTGTGAACCACGTATTGATATGGAATTTTGTTCTCTTGTACACTTTGTTTTTCTTAATTATAAACTATAGTTATTTTATGCACAGATCTAAAAAGGTAGAAGATATAAAGGGTTGAAAATTTTTTGGGTCATGAAATTCTGTAAAATTATGGCCGTTCTATATCTCCCACGGTGAACCACGTATTCGTATGAAATTTTGTTCTCTTGTACACTTTGTTTTTCTCATTTATAAACTATAGTTATTTTGTGCACAGATCAATAAATATAGGAGATATAAAGGGTTGAAAATTTTTTGGGTCATGAAATTCTGTAAGATTATGGCCGTTCTATATCTCCCACTGTGAACCACGTATTCATATGAAATTTTGATTTCTTGTACACTTTGTTTTTCTCAATTATAAACTATAGTTATTTTGGGCACAGATCTAAAAAGGTAGAAGATATAATGGGTTGAAAATTTTATGGGTCATGAAATTCTGTAAAATTATGGCCGTTCTATATCTCCCACTGTGAACCACGTATTCGTATGAAATTTTTTTCTCTTGTACACTTTGTTTTTCTCAATTATAAACTATAGTTATTTTGTGCTCAGATCTATAAATGTAGAAGATATAAAGGGTTGACAATTTTTTGGGTCATGAAATTCTGTAAAATTATGGCCGTTCTATATCTCCCGCTTTGAACCACGTATTCGTATAAAATTTTGTTCTCTTGTACACTTTGTTTTTCTCAATTATAAACTATAGTTATTTTGGGCACAGATCTAAAAAGGTAGAAGATATAAAGAGATGAAAATTTTATGGGTCATGAAATTCTTTAAAATTATGGCCGTTCTATATCTCCCACTGTGAACCACGTATTCATATGAAATTTTGTTCACTTGTACACTTTGTTTTTCTCAATTATAAACTATAGTTATTTTGTGCTCAGATCTATAAATGTAGAAGAGGTATCTAAGTATAGTGAGTGGTAAACATGGTTAAATGTGAGTGTGAGGAGGTCCTATCTAAGTATAGTGAGTGGTAAACATGGTTAAATATGTGTGTAAGGTAGTCTTGAGAGTCACCAACATGGTATATATGAGACACCAGACTGGTAGAATGAAGGTGCCAAGTTTGGAAATGGTGATAATATTGATAGAGAAGAGGCATCAGCTAGGCGGAATAAAGATGCATTGGTCCGATTCTGGTTTAACCATTGGCAATGTTTGGTTTTAAAAATTTAATCTCTCAAATTTTGATTAAATTAAAAAATTTAATCGTCCAAAGTGATTAAAACTAAATTTGGAATTTAATTCAATCAATTAAAATTATGATTATTTAATTTTAATTTTAATCTTAATTTTTTAGTTATGATTAAAAATTTTAATTGATTAAATTCCGATTAAATTAAAAGTGAATTTAATTTTAATCAACTAATTTTGGCCGATTAAATTTTTAATTTTAATCATGATTAAATATAATTTTCGGTTTAATTCAATTGTTTTTTAATTGATTAAATTTTTGCCCAACTCTGGTCCAGCGCGATGGTACCTCACAATGATTTCACTTGTTCTTTCAATTATTAAATCACACAAAAATGACACCTTAATAATCTCCGCGGAAATGAATATAAACTGCCAGTGATCGCTAGACGATCGCAGCAAACAGTATGCAATATGGCTGCCAACCTTAGCAGTTTTTTTACCACTTTGTAAAAGTTCTTCTCAAAGATAAACTCTGAAGGAAAACTGTGGCCCATTGTTTTAGAGCTTCTTTACAAAGTTTAATTGAGTTTAGATTTTGGCTAATTATAAACGAAAATAGCCTTCCAAGCTAGCCTTTTATATACGTACTATATAAAACAATACAAACATAAAGTGTGTTAAAATGTTTTGGTTTAAAACTAAAACTCGCACAATGAACTACGCACAGTGTTGCCACCAAGTTTTGCTCTCAGCAATCGATTGTAAAGCTATAGATCACACACACAATTTGAATTACAGATTCCCCCCCCCCAAAGCAACAAAATTAAAAAAGAAGTAAATAATTAATATTGTAATTAAAATAATCAGGAGATCCTTCCATGGCTTTCTTCCCAGATGGCCATTCCCCACTCTACCAGCTAATACAATAGCTGGAGGTTATAGTGGTTAATAAAATCATCATTGGGATGCATCAATCTTGCCAAGGGGCAACCCCATTTCACGGAAATGTGTTATTGTTTTGTTTAACTTCTGTTCTGCCACAAATCATGCAATTATATTTCATTCGAGTCACAGGCATAAACATGACGAATGTTTGGAGATCTAAATTAATTTCTGTAATTCAAGAAGAAGACAACAAACGAACTTAACCTATACAGTCTGCTTTGAATCACACGACTGTTTTCTTTTGTATTCATTTAAACCTGGTAAATTTTTTAGCATTTAATTTGCAAAAGAACGAAAATTTTGCTTCATGATAGGGACAGACTCTTGTCTGAGCTTAATACCTCTGATTAAAGTTGAGCTATCTACGGCTATCGGGTTTTTAGCTGTGCTGACCAAAATCTACCCCAATTTCCCGTTTCCCTTGTACATCAATGAGATAAAACAATAAATGTATTCACATTTGACTTAATATTTTCAAATTGAATTTTTATTGCATAATCTGTTAATTTATGGTACAACTGCGGCAGAAAAATTAGTAAAAAAAATCTAAACTATATTTTTCTATGAAAAAATTAATGCTAAATAATTCACTAATCAAAATGCAGAGGTAGAGGTGTAAAATATGGGCGGCTGGAGTGACCAATAAGATGCTGGCTTTGTCATGGCTTTCTACGCCCACAACACGCACATATCTGTTGGATTGCGATGGCTGCTGATGAGCAAGGTTTCATCAACTTTTGTTAAACTATAAAAACTCATTGATAGGGTTTTTTTTAAACTAGTTTTAGAATATGGTAGCATTGATTTCTTAAAAAAAGGTGTTCACTTCAATAGCACCTTGCTAAATTAGTTGTGTAATTTTGTAATAAATTATGATTGGGTCAAATTTTTGCAATAATGATTTCATGTTTGGAGGTGGATTTCAGGTCAACTGAAAATCTATCTGTAGTTTGGAAATTGATTACTTTGTAGGTAAATTTTTATCTGACCAGCCGAACAGCATTCTACAAATTTCTCTACCTTGAAACTACATTTTTGCGTTCAGAATCCAAAGTCATGTATTCCGGCGTAAATTCAATACAGTAAATGTCGCATTGATGTTGATGATAGGGAGGGGGGAGAACTTTACTTTATATACGTTTGTTTTGTTAGTTGGTTTGTTTTAGAGTAACCTGATATTGGGAAGGTTACGTGGCAGTGCCATTGTAAATAATAAACTTGTCATCTTTCACTAATTTAGTTAGTTTATCCTTTACATTAGTAGGTTAGTTCACCTACTAAATGCAGACGTCATTGCTTCTTTGCCTTATGAATTCTGGAAATGATATCTGTTTACAAAGTTTCTTTCTGAGAGAATTTTGTATAATTTAAATACAAGGATAACTGTCGAAAGTTTCTGTAGACCTTTAAACTTCCTTCTTGGCGCGCTTAAGGCCGTAAGTCAGTAGAGTGCCTTTGACGGGTGAAAGTGCTTAAGGCTGTTTTCTCTTAAGGCTATTATTGGATTAATTATGACTACTGTGAAATGCTTAAGGCAATTTTCATTAAGGTTTACAGGTAAACTCAAGTTCGTGTCAGAATTTTGTCCTGAATTAGTTTCAGTTTTTGTTGTTATTTTTTTTGGTGGGGGCTTAAAATTGGGAAAGGGCCTCTAGCAGAAAGAAGATATCAGTTCAAACTCCCAAAATTAGAAAAACTTGCAAAACTTTATTTTTAAGGGAACACAACTGTGGCATATCTAGTGAAAACTTTATGCCGATATTTGGCACGATTGCTTTACTTCCTCCTCTGCGGGGGTTGGAGTAAATAAAAGTAAAGCGCGACATTCTTACTTCCTTTCAAGAAGAGTCTGTTTCAACATTACTTAGTAAAATGTTTTATTACTCAACCAGCATGCTGGTCGCTGTCTACAAATTCTATCTTTCTCTAAGGGCAAACATCACCGCTGTCAAATAGCAAAAAGCTTTAAGAGCAGGTGTTGTTAAAGAGATTGTAACCTTCAGATGTCTTCGCCTTTCATCTCCGCTCGTTAATCATGTACCCAAGAGCTATCAGTCCGATTCAATATTCACGAGGTTCTAACCTGATGTCGTCTTAAGACCCAGAACTGAATAAAATAGGATATTTTTCCTTCCATTTTTTTTTTAGGAACTGAAAATTCAGAGGGTTTACCGTGCAATGATTTATTACCGTGAGCTTCCACCTCTAAGACAATGTGCTCACCTTTGGGATCCCATTTACCGCAATAACTCTACCCAAATACTACTTTTCATTCTCGCTTACTTCCTGAAAGTAATTGTTGTGTATGTCAAACATTTCAAAATGGAGATTTTGAAACGGAAATAGTTTTGAGGTTACCAGCGCGGTGAACAAGATCTCTTCAGCCGTTCAAAAGCGGACGGAAGAAGCCCCAGGCGAAGATCCTGAAGAGTACTGGAAGAAGATCTAAGAGAGACGTTTATGAAGGACGTGTGGGAGAAGAAAACTGCGACATTTGAATCCCACTCTTCAAAGATCGACACAATCGCTGGAGAAAAGTCTTTTATTTTTCTTACTGGAGAAAAATTTTCATAAAATATTCTTTACGATCTAGGAAGTTTCACTATATCGTGTACTTAGTTGTGTTAGCCACGTCATGAGAAGGTTTCACTAAGGTTACAATCCAGGGATGGACAAAATTTAATGGCTAATAGTTTTAGTTTTAAATTAAAAATTACATTTACTACTACTTATTTAGAGTTTTTGAAATTTGGGCTGCCTTTACTAAATCTTGTGCCTTTATAGACCCATTATTTGTAAAATATTGGTCTTTTTAATATAAATCTAAATTGTGACTGACTCGTAAACTGCTGTAAGGGAAATAATCCGCGAGTTTTTACCAGATTTGTGAACAAATTAGTCCGTGGTATTTCAAAATCTTGAAAGAACATTTTTCAATAGTTTACATTGGTTATTTTTGTAAACAAACGGCCGCTTTGCGGGTTTTTTCTATAATGGTGTAAAGTGATGATGCCGAGTGAAATGGATTGAGCAGAAATACTGTGTTACTAGACTGCTAGTGATGCGGAGTGCAAAGGGCTTCAAAATGAATGAAGCCGGACGGACAGTGTGTCATTGAAATGGAGACGAGTACCAGTGACTGAGGACGCCCTCAGCCGTATATAGAACGGAGAATGAGGTCACAGCAGTGGAGACTGGCGGCAAGAAGCAAGCTAATAACGTCAAGACAAGACCGAGTGGCGGGGGACACCCTCAGTGTTGGCGCAGCGGGGTGTGGGGCGATTGTTGGCAGGGTTGCCGCCTCCATTCTGGCGCAGCACAGAGAGCTGGAACTGAAACATACTGCCCCAAGCCGGCACCCGACAGTACCCAGCTTGAAGGTGTGTGTGAGTGCGTGCGCTTGTTGAACATGCGTGCATCTAGAGCACCGAATGCTGAACAATGTTGTGATTGTTGCATAACCGTAGCGTCCATGTCCAGCCATGCGATCGAGCCGCTTTTTTTCCCCAAAACTATCAAAGTACACGGGACAATACTCTTGCAACTATGGCAACCTAACTTCCTGCAAATTTATTCATCTATCCCGTATTCGCTTGCCCAGTTTAATTACGGGACAAATGACAATATGGAGTCATCCCAGTGCGACCAAAACCAATGCTGTAGCTACCTTTTAGGCTACCAAATGAAGCCTACGCAAAATAATATTCAACAAGACAATATTGATTTTATTACTATTTTCTGTTTTTACTAAATTTCAGTTTTTTTACATTAATCATGTTGGACTTCAACTTTAAGGAAAAACGAAGCCCAAAACTTATAAAATATAACGAAGGCTGTCGGTTTTCTCAGCCTCCTGTTCCCTGAACAGGTCTCCCCACTCTAATGAGATTACTTCGGATGTCCTCGGAAAGGAGCGTCGTACGAATCATTTTGTGCTGAAAAAAACATTACTAAATGCTCAAGTCAAAAAAGTTGTTTGACACTCTGGTAATCGCTTCTTACTGAACACGTGTTTGTACACGTGTAGTTCAAGTATAAAGTTACACTTAACTGCAGAATGAAAAATTATTATTGAGTTGCTATTTCCGGTGAAAAACAAGCTAAAAAAAAAAATGTACACGATTGCGAGAGCTCCTGTAAAGTGATGTTATAAAATATTCATGAAATGGTCGTAAATTATTCGTAAGGTTCTTTCGCTGTTACCCTCTTGGAAAACATAACCCAGTTTGGCCGGGATGGGATAAAATGACAGAAGTATAGAGTCAGGATGTCGGGTCGGCCTTGTTACACCAGCAGAGTTACACTGTGCCCTGTTACAGTCCATTAGTGTCCCAGACGGAACGACCAGTCTGTTCGTAAGATTAACATGTTTATTAGGCGTGTTGAAGAAAAAAAATGGATACCGTTATTTCTGAATAATTTACTTTCCTGAGAGAATACTAGTAAATATAGTGGCCCAGCGTTATCAAATCTCACGTTTATACCCACGCTTTCCATCTACAAATAGTTTTAAAAGTATGTTACAAAAGCTCAATAGCTTCTGAAGACATTTGCGTAAAGCCCATTCAAGATATTAACAATCAATCACTTTTTATTCCAAACAAATCAGCTGTTTTATTGCAAATAACAAATCAGCGGTTAACTGAGTTCAAAATTGTCTTGCAACTCCGACCATTCCTGCCAACATTATTCCACTTTCATAACCGTACATTATACTTAAATGTAACTTTACAACAAAAAAAACTACCTCAAACACTGTCCGGAAGCTGAGTTAAAGGAAGTGAAATTTCTATCGCAGTGCAAACTTGGAGCTTCCTTTTTATTTATTTATTTATTTGTTTTCCAGTTTCGAAAATTCAATTTTTGTGGCCATTCATTCCGGTGACTAAAATTGTCTACATTGACCACATACCACATGGAACTTACACCAAAATGAAGTGGGATATGTCGCCCCCCTCAAAAAAAAAAAGACTGGAAAATCAATATTGCACTAAACAAAAAGTCGATATTCACTCCTGGTTAATGCGGCATTACCAGGTGAAGTAATTTGTGACGATCGCAAAACTTCCTCTCGTACTGAGCTGAGGACAGGAAGTTGAAAAAGAGGAAGTAAAGAAAGAAAAAGCGCGGAGAAATTAATTGGTTTAGAAATAGAAGTTAGTGAGAGTGAACAAGTGTATCCGGCAGCGGGACGAGGCTTGGCCACCCTCACGGACAGATAGACGGACCAACAGCAAACAGGAAGTCCTATGGGAAATCTGCTAGTCCGCCGCCAACCGGAACTTAGTCCGCTTGCTCACTTCCACATGCGCAGCATAACCATTTAATATTCATTAGATTAGGCAGATATATTTTATTGCAGAAGTAACAAGAAACCAGCAATAAAAACAGAGGTTATTCTACTGTAAAAACTTTGCAACCACTATTTTTTACAGCCATTTTAAAAATTATTGAAATAATATTATTAATAATAAGAAATTATTGAAATATATATTTCAAATCTAAATCAGTCCCTGAGCAGTTGAGTTGGCAGCGCCAAATGGTGGTGCTCACATGAACTAACTATGGCTACAATAAACCTTCTGATTAAATGATCAGGAGAACAGCCGCAACGCTTGTTTCTCGTCACTAATTGATAAAATACTCGAATGGCTTTCATTCTTGTAGACCTCTTATGAGGGCACGCATCCCTGGTTCGATGCCATTCGAGCGCTCTCTCAAACCAAGGTTTGGTCGAACCGGAAGTAATAAAACTATTGCAATATTGAATTTTTTCACGCATTTCACCGAAACCAACAACCTAAATGTCCATCAATATTGATGAAAATTATTCCCATGTCTAACTTTGGCTTGCCGGGAAACTACCATGTTTAGCTTTCGTTCCTCTAACCGTGGAAACTGCCTATTCGGAACACAATGACACTAAATTCGTGTTCCTTCAGAATGATTTTCTGTTCCACCGCCTATCTATCCCAGCTTTCTAATTACCTCGAACAAAACAATCTCCTTAATCCACTCCAATCTGGCTTTCGTCCTTCTTATTCCACTCATTCTGCACTCTTGCAAATTACCCATGACTTGCAGACGGCTATTGACGACCAAAAACTTACCATCCTTATACTCCTAGACTTCTCCAAAGCCTTTGATACCGTTGACCATCATATCCTGCTATCTAAACTACAATCCCTCTCTTTTTCCAATAGCACCCTCCGTTGGTTCCAATCCTTCCTATCTAATCGTTCCCAATTCGTTGTCACTCCCGATAGTAATCCTTCTTCACTTCTTCCTTTGTCACGCGGTGTACCTCAAGGTTCTTCCCTATCTCCCACCCTCTTCTCAATTTACATCAATGACCTTCCTCTTTCCATCTCTCATTCCCAGTATCACCTCTATGCTGATGATTTTCAGATTTACATATCCTTTTCCCCGTCGGATTTGTTTGAAGCTGTATTTAAACTTCAAGAAGACCTCAATAACATCTCAGCATGGGCCACGAACAATAAGCTTACCCTGAATGTAGAAAAGACCAAAGCTATAGTTATTGGCTCCAACCCACTCCTTAAATCATTGGCTCCTCTTCCTAATCTTTTCCTTTACAATACCCCAATAAAATATTGTTCCTCTGTGAAAAACCTTGGTATCACTTTCTATCAAAACCTATCCTGGAAAAACCATGTTTCCCAAATCTCTCGTCATTCCATCCATATCCTTAAGCAGTTTAATAGTTCCCGTCACCTTTTTCCAATTAAGACCCGGCAACTCCTAGTTTCCTCTCTTATATTCCCCCATTTCGACTATGGTTGTTTAGTGTATGGCGGTCTTTCTGGTGATATTGAAGCTAAGCTTAAGCGCCTCATGAACTGCTTCATAAGATTTATTTTCAGCATTTCCAGAGACTCTCGCATTTCGCACTGCTACGATGAGTTGAAGTGGCTTTTTCCTGACTATCGCCGCCAATATTTTTTGGCTTCTTTCCTTTTTCAAGTCATCCAGTCTCAAAGGCCTTCCTATATTTTTCAACTCCTTAAGTTTAAATCCTCCATCCATTCCCGTAACACTAGATCTCGCTCATCTGATCTTTATATTCCCTCTCACCGTACCTCATCCTTTGACAAGTCCTTCCTCATACGTGCTACCTCTCTCTGGAACTCCTTGCCTTCATCTGTCCGCCATGCTCCTACCCTATCCATCTTTAAATCCCGTCTATTCAGTTATCTACTTTCTATTCAGCTTCCTCCGAAATTCTAATTGTTTTAATTCATTTCCTTAATTTCTGCTGTTTTATTATTTTATTTTTACTTTCATTTTCACTTTTGTAAATATTTATTTATTTATTTAATTTCTGTATGATCACAGGCCAAACTGTTAAGGCCTCTATTTGTTCCTGTGTTTATTCTTAGGGGACAATTGTCCCAGAATAATAAATTTCTTTTCTATTTCTATTTCTATAGTACAATGAAGAGAACCAACTGTTGTAGTCAAGTAAAGAATTTGAGTAAAAATGTCAAATTGAACAAAAAGTTCAAGAGCCGCAATAAATTAGAAGGACACTCCTAGAATATACTGGAAGGTTTCCCAGTGGAATTTCCGTTTCTGATTTTCACCGTATCCATTTTGAGAACTCCAGAGCCTCGAAAAGTGTTGAGATGTTTATTAAGTTAAAAATGGAAGATTACAAGAAGCTCCTAGCTCCATACTTCTTTTTGGTACACTTCCGCGGGACTAGGCCCAGGGGTCGGCAACCTATTTTAAGTAGAGAGCCATTTCTTCTTAAATAATTTTAATAAATCTTACCAGGGAAGGGATTAGCTATGAGGTTAGCATACTGGACTCCCACGCGGAGGTCCCGGGTTCGAATCCAGCTGCTGACCCTTAGATTTTCTCTTCCTAGGAGCTTCTTACAGCTTACTGTCCGGAGGCCGGCAGTGTACTGAAAAAAGCTCCGGGCGCCAATAACCTTAGATGTTGACGCGCCTTAAATCATAAAAAAATAAAAAAAATAAAAATCTTACTAAGAGCCGCAAGGATGGTAGTGTAAACAAACTCTGTAGATAATTTGTATTTACAATTTATTATTTTATGACATTCAATAACATGTATGTTAAATGTTTTAAAACTGTCAAAAACTGCACGAAAAAGCGTAACATTGAAAAACACCCAACTTTTAAATATAAATTTTATATATTTATTTTCACATATTGCAAAGTAAATAAACAAATAAATAATAACTAAACCTGTGTTTGAATGAAAATGGCAGCAGTCCTGTATATTACGTACCGTATTTTAATATAATTCTATTCAATTTCAAAACCCATCACATTTAAAATTCTTTTTGAAAAAAATAACTTTACTTTAATAAATGAAATTTTCATTTGTTTTGAAATATAAAATTTATTTTGGGGCAGGCTGAAGAGCCACAAAATTTGGATAAAAGAGCCGCATGCGGCTCGCGAGGTTTTCCAACGATTAAACTTGGGCTAGTAATTGCACAATTACACATAAATAATTTTCACTTGAATAATTCTTTTTAGGACTTTTTTTTGAGACGGAGGCGTAAGGCTAGGACAGCATTTCAGTTGGATTTAACAAACTGTACAACGTTCAGAAAGAAATATGTTTTACGATTTCACAGTTAGAAGAGAATTTAGAGTTGGAAACGTGGGGAATTGGTAAGAGTGGGTGTTTAAGATCAGAGGCCGATGTATTTCCTGTTTATGGACTTAAGTCCCAGAATGATGTTTTCATTCCATTTCAACGCTATTACCGCCAGCGATTTCTCTCGCAACCATATTGATCACGCACTATTTTTCTCTGCCTTCCCCAAGAATAAATAAAATTGAAGAATAGAGAGACCGAAGATAGAAAACTGGCGCGAGTTACTGGCGGAAATAAATAAGAAGCAGAGAATGTTGCTAGAGCAAAGAGGCTACTGGGCCCGGGAGGTAGCCCAGAGTAGGAACTACTGGGCTGGGGGCCAAATATAAATCATCTTATCTGGGAACTAGGCCACACGCTCTTTTCTTTTCTTTTTTCTATTTTCTGGGAGAAAATTGTGGGCACTGAGGAGACAGTAGAGGAATATGAATGAGCAAAGATTGGAGTAGAGGAAAGGGAGTCCTGGTTTCCATCGAATGTGAATGGCAAGTAGCTCGATGTGAGGGGAGGAAGCGGCGATGTCTGTGGCGACATTCTCTGCAGGCATGCTTCATTAAGCACTACTCGAGTTGCAGAGCTACAGCTTCTTTCTCTACGCCCACATTTCTGGCAGAGCTTTTCCTTTGCGAGTGGGTAGTATTTATACGATTGTGGCCACAAGGTGGTGGCGATGTAGAACACCCACCCTGTTTAAACCCAGCATTCACCATCCTAGCAGTGAACGGCTACACATCCTCCTGCATCGGGTACAAAGTCTTTGAAAGTACGCGCAACATAACGGCTCCTACTTCTATCTCATTGTTAGATACATGTGTGTCCTGGAGAGTAATGTTACTTGAGGCAGAAAGATAACAATTGTGTTTATATAACAAGCTCATCTGTGATAATGGTTCAGTTTCCAACCTACTCACACACACACACACATACACATATGCACAAACCGGCAACCCAACACCAGGACGATTACTATCTGACAATCACTACTGCAACAGACAGGCACATAGCGTTTGTGTAACAGGGTAAACGAGAAGTTGGTACCAGTACTGTCTACTGCTCCAGTCTGATATCTACAGAGATCTCTGCCCGGAGGATGAGAGGGGGATCAAGATAGGCCCCTCTGTCTCTCACTTGTTCAACGATCTCTGGCTGCCGCTTGCTTCGTCAAACTTCGTTTCACTTCATTGGTTTCATTATCATTTCGCAGAGTGAGTTCGCTTCACTTTAGCATGGTTCACACTTCAGAAATTTCTGAACCTTCTACTTCGAAATTCATCTTAAAAAATCTCTTCCAATTCGAAACTGAGTTATACTTGGGAGTTGACAGAATCAAACAGGATAGTTTTATAAGATGTGTTCCATTGTTGTAAGTATCGTGACCTTAATGTCCCAATTCCAGGTATGTGTGCTGTCAGAGAGGGAAGACATTCTCTCACTTTTCATCAAACTCGGAATTCCCAAAAAAATATTGTTCCATTGCAGACTTAAACTTTTTGTCACCGCGACCCCTTTTTAAGGGAAACATTTCTTGCCGACCTCTTTTTATATCTTAACTCTTAATGATTAGGCTATAAGTCGAGTTACGGTCATATTGGATTGAAGAAATGGATTGAAACGGTAAAAAACGGTTAGTTGAAAAATACATTAATTTTTGAAGTACATATTTTTATTGTATAAATTGATCCTTTATGAAATACCTACGGAGTAAAAAATAGTAAAAAAATTCTAAACTTTTGTTTGAATAGATTAAAATTGCATTAAAAGTTCTAATGGCGGATCGAACAAGTGTACCGTGGGCGTGTACACTGGCCAATAGAACCGTAGATAGGTGGGGATAGAGCAAGCTCAATTGCACGCCCACATACCACTTCTATCGTTCTCCATTAAGACTTTCCAAGCTATTATTCTAGTCTAAAATGTACTCTAGAATTTTTTCACTATTTTTTACTCCATAGGTATTCAATAAAGAATGAAATTATGCAAAAAGAAAAATAAATTATTTTGAACATTTATTTTACGGTTCACCATCAACTACGGTTTATAAATGATTGCAGAATATGTTTTATTTCAATTATTATGTGTTTAATTATGATTTTATTGAAGAATTCGTTCGGAATAAAACAGTTAAGTTAAGAATTAAATAAATTTTTGAAGTACATATTTTTATTGCATAAATTGATTCTTTATGAAATACCTACGGAGGGAAAAATAGTAAAAAAATTCTAAACTTTTGTTTGAATAGATTAAAATTGCATTAAAAGTTCTAATGGCGGATCGAACAAGTGTACCGTGGGCGTGTACACTGGCCAATAGAACCGTAGATAGGTGGGGATAGAGCAAGCTCAATTGCACGCCCACATACCACTTCTATCGTCCTCCATTAAGACTTTCCAAGCTATTATTCTAGTCTAAAATGTACTCTAGAATTTTTTCACTATTTTTTACTCCATAGGTATTCAATAAAGAATGAAATTATGCAAAAAGAAAAATAAATTATTTTGAACATTTATTTTACGGTTCACCATCAACTACGGTTTATAAATGATTGCAGAATATGTTTTATTTCAATTATTATGTGTTTAATTATGATTTTATTGAAGAATTCGTTCGGAATAAAACAGTTAAGTTAAGAATTAAATAAATTTTTGAAGTACATATTTTTATTGCATAAATTGATTCTTTATGAAATACCTACGGAGGGAAAAATAGTAAAAAAATTCTAAACTTTTGTTTGAATAGATTAAAATTGCATAAAAATTTTTCTAATGGCGGATCGAACAAGTGTACCGTGGGCGTGTACACTGGCCAATAGAACCGTAGATAGGTGGGGATAGAGCAAGCCCAATTGCACGCCCACATACCACTTCTATCGTTCTCCATTAAGACTTTCCAAGCTATTATTCTAGTCTAAAATGTACTCTAGAATTTTTTCACTATTTTTTACTCCATAGGTATTCAATAAAGAATGAAATTATGCAAAAACAAAAATAAATTATTTTGAACATTTATTTTACGGTTCACCAACTACGGTTTATAAATGATTGCAGAATATGTTTTATTTCAATTATTATGTGTTTAATTATGATTTTATTGAAGAATTCGTTCGGAATAAAACAGTTAAGTTAAGAATTAAATAAATTTTTGAAGTACATATTTTTATTGCATAAATTGATTCTTTATGAAATACCTACGGAGGGAAAAATAGTAAAAAAATTCTAAACTTTTGTTTGAATAGATTAAAATTGCATTAAAAGTTCTAATGGCGGATCGAACAAGTGTACCGTGGGCGTGTACACTGGCCAATAGAACCGTAGATAGGTGGGGATAGAGCAAGCCCAATTGCACGCCCACATACCACTTCTATCGTTCTCCATTAAGACTTTCCAAGCTATTATTCTAGTCTAAAATGTACTCTAGAATTTTTTCACTATTTTTTACTCCATAGGTATTCAATAAAGAATGAAATTATGCAAAAAGAAAAATAAATTATTTTGAACATTTATTTTACGGTTCACCAACTACGGTTTATAAATGATTGCAGAATATGTTTTATTTCAATTATTATGTGTTTAATTATGATTTTATTGAAGAATTCGTTCGGAATAAAACAGTTAAGTTAAGAATTAAATAAATTTTTGAAGTACATATTTTTATTGCATAAATTGATTCTTTATGAAATACCTACGGAGGGAAAAATAGTAAAAAAATTCTAAACTTTTGTTTGAATAGATTAAAATAGCATTAAAAGTTCTAATGGCGGATCGAACAAGTGTACCGTGGGCGTGTACACTGGCCAATAGAACCGTAGATAGGTGGTGATAGAGCAAGCTCAATTGCACGCCCACATACCACTTCTATCGTCCTCCATTAAGACTTTCCAAGCTATTATTCTAGTCTAAAATGTACTCTAGAATTTTTTCACTATTTTTTACTCCATAGGTATTCAATAAAGAATGAAATTATGCAAAAAGAAAAATAAATTATTTTGAACATTTATTTTACGGTTCACCATCAACTACGGTTTATAAATGATTGCAGAATATGTTTTATTTCAATTATTATGTGTTTAATTATGATTTTATTGAAGAATTCGTTCGGAATAAAACAGTTAAGTTAAGAATTAAATAAATTTTTGAAGTACATATTTTTATTGCATAAATTGATTCTTTATGAAATACCTACGGAGGGAAAAATAGTAAAAAAATTCTAAACTTTTGTTTGAATAGATTAAAATTGCATTAAAAGTTCTAATGGCGGATCGAACAAGTGTACCGTGGGCGTGTACACTGGCCAATAGAACCGTAGATAGGTGGGGATAGAGCAAGCCCAATTGCACGCCCACATACCACTTCTATCGTCCTCCATTAAGACTTTCCAAGCTATTATTCTAGTCTAAAATGTACTCTAGAATTTTTTCACTATTTTTTACTCCATAGGTATTCAATAAAGAATGAAATTATGCAAAAACAAAAATAAATTATTTTGAACATTTATTTTACGGTTCACCATCAACTACGGTTTATAAATGATTGCAGAATATGTTTTATTTCAATTATTATGTGTTTAATTATGATTTTATTGAAGAATTCGTTCGGAATAAAACAGTTAAGTTAAGAATTAAATAAATTTTTGAAGTACATATTTTTATTGCATAAATTGATTCTTTATGAAATACCTACGGAGGGAAAAATAGTAAAAAAATTCTAAACTTTTGTTTGAATAGATTAAAATTGCATTAAAAGTTCTAATGGCGGATCGAACAAGTGTACCGTGGGCGTGTACACTGGCCAATAGAACCGTAGATAGGTGGGGATAGAGCAAGCCCAATTGCACGCCCACATAACACTTCTATCGTTCTCCATTAAGACTTTCCAAGCTATTATTCTAGTCTAAAATGTACTCTAGAATTTTTTCACTATTTTTTACTCCATAGGTATTCAATAAAGAATGAAATTATGCAAAAACAAAAATAAATTATTTTGAACATTTATATTACGTCACACCATCAACTACGGTTTGTAAATGATTGCAGAATATGTTTTATTTCAATTATTATGTGTTTAATTATGATTTTATTGAAGAATTCGTTCGGAATAAAACAGTTAAGTTAAGAATTAAATAAATTTTTGAAGTACATATTTTTATTGCATAAATTGATTCTTTATGAAATACCTACGGAGGGAAAAATAGTAAAAAAATTCTAAACTTTTGTTTGAATAGATTAAAATTGCATTAAAAGTTCTAATGGCGGATCGAACAAGTGTACCGTGGGCGTGTACACTGGCCAATAGAACCGTAGATAGGTGGGGATAGAGCAAGCCCAATTGCACGCCCACATACCACTTCTATCGTCCTCCATTAAGACTTTCCAAGCTATTATTCTAGTCTAAAATGTACTCTAGAATTTTTTCACTATTTTTTACTCCATAGGTATTCAATAAAGAATGAAATTATGCAAAAAGAAAAATAAATTATTTTGAACATTTATTTTACGGTTCACCAACTACGGTTTATAAATGATTGCAGAATATGTTTTATTTCAATTATTATGTGTTTAATTATGATTTTATTGAAGAATTCGTTCGGAATAAAACAGTTAAGTTAAGAATTAAATAAATTTTTGAAGTACATATTTTTATTGCATAAATTGATTCTTTATGAAATACCTACGGAGGGAAAAATAGTAAAAAAATTCTAAACTTTTGTTTGAATAGATTAAAATTGCATTAAAAGTTCTAATGGCGGATCGAACAAGTGTACCGTGGGCGTGTACACTGGCCAATAGAACCGTAGATAGGTGGGGATAGAGCAAGCTCAATTGCACGCCCACATACCACTTCTATCGTCCTCCATTAAGACTTTCCAAGCTATTATTCTAGTCTAAAATGTACTCTAGAATTTTTTCACTATTTTTTACTCCATAGGTATTCAATAAAGAATGAAATTATGCAAAAAGAAAAATAAATTATTTTGAACATTTATTTTACGGTTCACCATCAACTACGGTTTATAAATGATTGCAGAATATGTTTTATTTCAATTATTATGTGTTTAATTATGATTTTATTGAAGAATTCGTTCGGAATAAAACAGTTAAGTTAAGAATTAAATAAATTTTTGAAGTACATATTTTTATTGCATAAATTGATTCTTTATGAAATACCTACGGAGGGAAAAATAGTAAAAAAATTCTAAACTTTTGTTTGAATAGATTAAAATTGCATTAAAAGTTCTAATGGCGGATCGAACAAGTGTACCGTGGGCGTGTACACTGGCCAATAGAACCGTAGATAGGTGGGGATAGAGCAAGCTCAATTGCACGCCCACATACCACTTCTATCGTCCTCCATTAAGACTTTCCAAGCTATTATTCTAGTCTAAAATGTACTCTAGAATTTTTTCACTATTTTTTACTCCATAGGTATTCAATAAAGAATGAAATTATGCAAAAAGAAAAATAAATTATTTTGAACATTTATTTTACGGTTCACCAACTACGGTTTATAAATGATTGCAGAATATGTTTTATTTCAATTATTATGTGTTTAATTATGATTATATTGAAGAATTCGTTCGGAATAAAACAGTTAAGTTAAGAATTAAATAAATTTTTGAAGTACATATTTTTATTGCATAAATTGATTCTTTATGAAATACCTACGGAGGGAAAAATAGTAAAAAAATTCTAAACTTTTGTTTGAATAGATTAAAATTGCATTAAAAGTTCTAATGGCGGATCGAACAAGTGTACCGTGGGCGTGTACACTGGCCAATAGAACCGTAGATAGGTGGGGATAGAGCAAGCTCAATTGCACGCCCACATACCACTTCTATCGTCCTCCATTAAGACTTTCCAAGCTATTATTCTAGTCTAAAATGTACTCTAGAATTTTTTCACTATTTTTTACTCCATAGGTATTCAATAAAGAATGAAATTATGCAAAAACAAAAATAAATTATTTTGAACATTTATTTTACGGTTCACCATCAACTACGGTTTATAAATGATTGCAGAATATGTTTTATTTCAATTATTATGTGTTTAATTATGATTTTATTGAAGAATTCGTTCGGAATAAAACAGTTAAGTTAAGAATTAAATAAATTTTTGAAGTACATATTTTTATTGCATAAATTGATTCTTTATGAAATACCTACGGAGTGAAAAATAGTAAAAAAATTCTAAACTTTTGTTTGAATAGATTAAAATTGCATTAAAAGTTCTAATGGCGGATCGAACAAGTGTACCGTGGGCGTGTACACTGGCCAATAGAACCGTAGATAGGTGGGGATAGAGCAAGCCCAATTGCACGCCCACATACCACTTCTATCGTCCTCCATTAAGACTTTCCAAGCTATTATTCTAGTCTAAAATGTACTCTAGAATTTTTTCACTATTTTTTACTCCATAGGTATTCAATAAAGAATGAAATTATGCAAAAAGAAAAATAAATTATTTTGAACATTTATTTTACGTCACACCATCAACTACGGTTTGTAAATGATTGCAGAATATGTTTTATTTCAATTATTATGTGTCTAATTATGATTTGATTTTACGAATTTTGTCGGGAAAACAGGCGTGTTAAGAATTAAATAAATTTTTGAAGTACATATTTTTATTGCATAAATTGATTCTTTATGAAATACCTACGGAGGGAAAAATAGTAAAAAAATTCTAAACTTTTGTTTGAATAGATTAAAATTGCATTAAAAGTTCTAATGGCGGATCGAACAAGTGTACCGTGGGCGTGTACACTGGCCAATAGAACCGTAGATAGGTGGGGATAGAGCAAGCTCAATTGCACGCCCACATACCACTTCTATCGTCCTCCATTAAGACTTTCCAAGCTATTATTCTAGTCTAAAATGTACTCTAGAATTTTTTCACTATTTTTTACTCCATAGGTATTCAATAAAGAATGAAATTATGCAAAAACAAAAATAAATTATTTTGAACATTTATTTTACGGTTCACCATCAACTACGGTTTATAAATGATTGCAGAATATGTTTTATTTCAATTATTATGTGTTTAATTATGATTTTATTGAAGAATTCGTTCGGAATAAAACAGTTAAGTTAAGAATTAAATAAATTTTTGAAGTACATATTTTTATTGCATAAATTGATTCTTTATGAAATACCTACGGAGGGAAAAATAGTAAAAAAATTCTAAACTTTTGTTTGAATAGATTAAAATTGCATTAAAAGTTCTAATGGCGGATCGAACAAGTGTACCGTGGGCGTGTACACTGGCCAATAGAACCGTAGATAGGTGGGGATAGAGCAAGCCCAATTGCACGCCCACATACCACTTCTATCGTTCTCCATTAAGACTTTCCAAGCTATTATTCTAGTCTAAAATGTACTCTAGAATTTTTTCACTATTTTTTACTCCATAGGTATTCAATAAAGAATGAAATTATGCAAAAACAAAAATAAATTATTTTGAACATTTATATTACGTCACACCATCAACTACGGTTTGTAAATGATTGCAGAATATGTTTTATTTCAATTATTATGTGTTTAATTATGATTTTATTGAAGAATTCGTTCGGAATAAAACAGTTAAGTTAAGAATTAAATAAATTTTTGAAGTACATATTTTTATTGCATAAATTGATTCTTTATGAAATACCTACGGAGTGAAAAATAGTAAAAAAATTCTAAACTTTTGTTTGAATAGATTAAAATTGCATTAAAAGTTCTAATGGCGGATCGAACAAGTGTACCGTGGGCGTGTACACTGGCCAATAGAACCGTAGATAGGTGGGGATAGAGCAAGCCCAATTGCACGCCCACATACCACTTCTATCGTCCTCCATTAAGACTTTCCAAGCTATTATTCTAGTCTAAAATGTACTCTAGAATTTTTTCACTATTTTTTACTCCATAGGTATTCAATAAAGAATGAAATTATGCAAAAACAAAAATAAATTATTTTGAACATTTATATTACGTCACACCATCAACTACGGTATATAAATGATTGCAGAGTATATTCTATTTCAATTATTATGTGTCTAATTATGATTTGATTTTACGAATTTTGTCGGGAAAACAGGCGAGTTAAGAATTACATAATTTTTTTAGAAAAAAGGATTATTGCATAATGTGATTCTTTATGACAGTAATAATATGTTAATTACCTCCTACTTTAATTCTCTCCACAGATCCAAAATTTTCGTCATGGCTGCACCACCATCAGTACATTCCAATACTTCTTGTTCAAAAACATCATCCACTTTTAACAATATGTCTTTTCCTGCCGTGTGACCTTCCAATGCCCAGCAAAATAGTAATAGTCATTCATATATATCATTATAATATCCTACAAAGAGTGACAATTGAGCTGAATCTTGAATGTCTGTAGACTCATCAAGCTGAATGGCAAATTTTGGGCTTTGTTTCATTCTTTCCATTGATTATTTAACCAGGACCTCAGGAATTTCTGTAATCCTTGTACAAACTGTATCATTTGATAATGGAATTTTACGCAGTTCATCTGCACACTTTTTTCCATGAATCATCTCAGTTACTTTAGCTGCTACGGGCAATACTAGTTCCTCACCAATTGCAAAAGGTTTTTTTCGCTTTTGCTGTTAAAAACGATGCTTCGTAGTATGCTAATTAGTATTTTTCCTGGATCGTAGCATATTTATCAAAAACTTAGTTTTTCTGTTTTTTTGAATCTTTTAAAAGCCTTTTAAAAAATTTGCCTGTTTTATTTGAGCGGGTAGGATATTTCGTTTCAAAATACCTTTTTAATTTTGTGGGCTTCATGCTTTCATCAGCTGAAGTTTCGTTGCAGATTAAACAAAGCGGTTGCTGTTAATCGTGATTAAAACTGTCCAGTAGGACAGTTGTATAAGGGTTGATCGTCAAAAACTGCACGAAAAAGCGTAACGTTGAAAAACACCCAACTTTGACAATTTTTTTCTCTTTTTCTATAAAAGATAAAATTCCAAAATTTTCTTTAAAATAAAGGGCAAACCCTCCTTTATAACTGTAATTTTTTTGCAACTACCCAGATCTAATTGGTTTCGAGAAAAAAGTTGCCAAAAATGAGCAAAAACCGCTTTTTCAAAAAATGTTCTTGTTCTTGTTCTTCTTCTTGTTGTTACCTTTTTTGTAAACAACGTAGCGCCTAAACGCGCGGACCAATGTCATTCGATTCGGAATTTTATGTAGATGTGCCTTTTGGGGGTCTCGATCCTGTACATCGAATGGGAGAGGAGTTAGCCCTCTTTATGTAAGGCCCCCTCCAAAATTATTATTACTAATTACTCTGTAAATCTGGGCCCGATTTTGATAAAATTTGGTAGGATGATAGGGTTAGGGCTCCCCTACATAACATTAAAGCGGCGATCAGTTCTTACACTTGTTAAGAGGAAGTATAGCAATCGTTTCAAATTATCGACACATGAACCGATTTTCATGAATGAAGTGTCATTCGAATCAAAATTTTGTACAGATTTGCACTTTAAAAGTCTCGACGCCGTGCCTCATAAGGAGGGGAGTTTGCCCCACCCAAATAAGGCCCTTTCTAAAACTATTATTACCAATATTTCTATAACGCTTAGTCCAATTTTGATAAAATTCAGCTCGAATAAGTGGTTAAAGCTCCTCTACGTTGCTGATGCTCTTGCACCTACTAAGAGGAAGTACTGCAATCGTTTAAATTATCAATGAGTGAACCGATTTAAATCAATGAATTGTCGTTCGATTAAAAATCTTTGCCTATTTGCCTTTTAGGGAGAACTACTGCAATCGTAGTTTATTTTTCTTACTCCTCTCAAAAGGAAGTACTGAAATCGCAGTTTAATTTTGCTATTTACATACAAATACCTTCCTATGTTATTCAAAACGCTTTTTCAAAAAAATTGTTATTGAGAATGGTTTGGGGGAACCCAACTATAATCATTCTTTAAAAAGATCTCTCCAGTGGTAGTTACGGTTTCGACTTACCACCTTATCAGAGTATAATGATAGAATTGTTTATTCCAAATTTTAAAAAAATCTGTAAAGAAGATATGTAACTTTGTAAAATAGACAAAAAGGAAAATCTATCCAAAAGGTACAAAAATCTCCTTAACAAAAACTTACAGTTTAAAATGTTAAGTATAAGGGTTGATTAAACGCCAAAAGGTACACAAATCAGCAGTACCCAACATTTCATTAATACTTCATTAATTCTACTGCATTAATTTTCATTAATAAGTTATTTTTTAGAATTTATTAGATGTCACAGACCCTTATGCTGGCCACTTCATTTATAATATTTTTTTGTTATAATTATGATAAATCACATATAACATACGTACATGCATGTTAAAGTAGAAAAAGACAAAGTTAGAGAAGGCTACTGTCTTGAATTCGTCTGGCCGAAATATTCGTGAGCACAATTAACACACAGTTAATAACAAGTAGATTATTCAACAACAATTATTCATTAAAATAAAAATAAATAAATAAAATAAACAAAATCATTGATGTAAGTTTTTTATAAAAAAAAGTTTTGAATTTTTTAGCCTCATAATTTTTTTTTATTTTTTATAACGTTTTTCTTTTTAACCTGTAATTAATAGTTTGATTATTATAAATAACTAGATATTACAGTCAATCTACAGTGCTACTTGAACAAATATTTTGTAGACGAAAATGGCCAGCATAAGGGTCTGTGACATCTAATGAATTCTAAAAAATAACTTATTAATGAAAATTAATGCAGTAGAATTACTTAACTATTAATGAAGTATTAATGGAATGTTGGGTACCCGCTGATTTGTGTACCTTTTGGCGTTTAATCAACCCTTATACTTAACATTTTAAACTGTAAGTTTTTGTTAAGGATAATTATTAGAAGTAAACTCGTATTGCAGAAATGATCCATTGTATGTTCTTTTTATGGGCAAATCTGGCTCTTTTCTTGTATTTTCGACTTATTTTCCGATGTAATCGAAGTCGCTTTGGTTTCTTCTAGCTTGATTAAATCTAGATTAACCACTTATCCATTTTAGAGCACAGATTCAACTAAAATAAATCTTAAATGAGCAAGGATGTTTTTAATTTGTACGAAACGTAGAACTTCATAGCCATTAACATTTGCCATGAAAGATTAACGGACACTGTGCAATTGGGCGAAACCTAAACTCCATTGAAAAGTGTACTGAAAAAGACTGGAAGGAGGGGGGGATTAGATAGACAAAAGGGCATTAAAAGCAGAAATTGGGAGAGCAGACTGGAAAAGGAGAATTATGATAAACTAATATTTATGGTTGGGAAGGGTGGGGGACGCCACCAACACTCAGAACACCTTTGACACAAATACTAAAATATATTATTTTATTAAAAGAAAAGATTATTATTTTACAGTCATTTACAAGGTAATACCAATTGAGGTACAAGAAAACAGACAGATACAACGCAAAAGTAATGAAGGGCAATGTCTCTCGTATAAACAAATATAACGCTCAAAGGGACACCTGACTTAACAATTGTTTTAATACACCAGACAGTATAATACATGATGGACAAATGTCTATAATTGATTTCTGTACTGCCAGACACTGCACTTGATTTAATAATAATTTCAATATACCAGACAGTATAATATAGGAACAAATGTCCTATAGTTACAATAAATAAACATATATATATATATATATGTATATATCTTTTACAGGTGGTTGAAAGACAACATAATCATGGTCATGACCAATTCAGTATTGAATTTTAACACAAAGAAACGTGCACGAGGTTTTTAAGACCTGACCGGAAAGAAGCCAACATGGCGGCCCAGTCAAACTTAAACACTACTGCCATAAAGTCATTCGACACTCCTAGCTCTATTGAGTGCCCAAGGGCAACTGGCTCGAGCTCCCAGGCACAAGCTGGAGCCTCCTCTCCTTCCTCTTCTCCAGTTCTGCCAACTGGGCAATGGTGCGCCATCAGCGCCAAAAGACAAATTCTAGGCCGGGGGGCCGCACATCCCTTCGAGGATCGAACATGTACTGTCACAGAACGACAAACTTATACTTCATTTGCTTAGTATCTTTGATAGGATCACTACAACATATATCCCCACTACTTGCTGAACGTTCGCGAGTTACAGAAGTTAACCAAAAAAACTTGTTTTTTTTTTCTGTTTATTTGTGACTAAAATTTTAATAAGTGAATTAATTTATCAGTTCAGAATATATTTCGGCGACCCCCGAGGAGTCGCTATCCATAGTTTAAGAAGCACTGTTCTAGAGTAACAGGAATAAAAGAAATGCCCAGTTCAAAAATAGAATAAACGCTGTTAGATTATTAACTAACATGACTGGAGTGTTGCATGACTCAGTTAAGCATGAGAACATGCTTGCCCCATAATAATATCATTACTGTGAAAGCAATTCTTCCAGATAGAGGACATCCATTTTGTAGAAGATTGGACACGCACTCACTGTGTTCAGACGAATAATACACAAAGTAGTTTCGAATAGGAGGAATATGAAAGTAGTTAATATTGGTTAGTAGCAGTATTAAAGCTGCGAGCTTAGTGGGGGAGTTGCAGATGTAAGCCTCAAAGAATCACAGAACGCGTGGAAAAATAGAAAGTAATAATACCTACTTTTAAAATAGGTGTCGTGGACACCGACGACTAGGAGCATAATTTACTATTAAAATCTTGAACGTTATTAACACTACATAAAATCTTAAAGTCTAGATCTGGGAATCGAACCCAATACCACCATACATCTTAACTTTCCGGGTCTTGCCTTTAGCCCATCTTTTGCCAAACCACTTGATCTACTTCAGGGAACCTCAAAGTAGTTATTTCCGGGGATAATTTGGAGTAGAAAGTAGAATTGCCACTGAATCTCAAAGATTAACGAGACCCACATGTTACCAACTAGAAATATAAAAAGAAGAAAATAAAGAACTAGGAGGAGAAAAGAGAACAATAAGTGTGTTGGACGATTCAGTTCTGTTGGTGTTCCAGAAAGGTTTAAGAATAAAATAGGGTTTAAAAGACTTTCTAAATAAGAGCTACCTCGAAACGGGAACAAACAAAAAAATAAAAAATAAAAGAGGTAATTTTAGTAAGTGTACACTAACTAGGTTGGTAAGACTGACAAAGAGAATTGGACTTTAGAATCTCGTAACAAGAAGGCAAAGGATCGGGTTAAGAGTGAAGGCGGCAAATAGACTACCGTCGGGCGCACGCAAATGCAAACACTAGCAGAGTGAAACGGGGAAAGAGGGAAATATAAGAGTTACCAACTATGTGTGTGTAGGCGGCAGTGTTGGCAACACTGGGCGCTCGCTCGTACCACATCCTGCCCGCTTGACTACGCCAACTATTAATAATTTTACTATATGCTCTAATTAGAGAGTCGTGGTTTCCTAGAGGCCGCGTAAAATCACATCCATGTTTTTAATCAAAAACCAAAACGCTTATATCGAAGGTTATAAATTATTGTTTATATAAATAAAAGTTGACGTAATCTAATCTCTGGTGTGAAAACTAGTATGATTATCTGCCATTAGACGGTTAGTTGACAACTTCTTGGCTGATTTGCTGCCTCGTACTGCAATGTCCTGATTTGATCCGCCACATCAGCATGTTTTTTTCTACTTCTTAGATTTTCATTTATCATCAAAATGGTTCAAACTCGTCTATTTAGTATTGGGAATTAGACTTTAACTATGCTTATATCATACACTATACTGTGAGTGATACACACTAAATAGGGTAAGACAGGCTCGTCGTCTGAACGCAATTTGCACGTTTTTGCAGCCATTGATTTATCGCAATGCCTGGTAGCACTAATTTGAGAAACGCAGCTCACTGAATTCCCTAATTATCTTCAAGTTTTAGCAGATAAATGTTTCAATATCTAGGTGTTGGCCTTTAGTATTTAATGCGAGAAAATACACTTTAAAGGTACAAATAATGATACTTTATTCAACGGGCAAATACAAATATATATTTTCCCTGAGGGTTATAAAATAATTTCAATGTTCCCTTGGAAGGACCAGCGACAAGGTCTCTGCATGAATAATGAATTAGGGTGCTATCTGGTGTTCGGAATATTAATTATATTTACAGGAATAATAATATGGATTCAGTTGGCACGCTCGTATTCTGATATTAAATAAATAACTTAGAATTGGCGAATCATAATGCTGAAATTTGTCAGAAAACATGAATATAATGGAACACTTGGAATTCATGCATAATGCACACACACAAGTAGGAAAGTTGCCGGTGTCAGCGTCGCTGTTTGTTTCGAGCTCATTTCGTCGGTCTCTTTCTGGGCCAAATTCGGGCTGAACCACCCGGAGCTTCTGATAGCCCACTGCAACAGATCGAGATTTCCTAATGACTACCGCAACGATTTATTATCTTTGGCGGACCACATCAGCGTGAGGCTGAGGTGGGATACTACACGGGTTAACAAAAGACGGTTACAACTCTTCTTCCATTATCAGAGGTTGATTCAACAGTTTGGTTTTAGAGACTTTTGATTCAACTATGTTCCTACTTGAACTAAATCGATTAAGATTTTTCTGATTTGTTTTATTTATTGCTGAACTACTTTCACTGCTCTAATAATTATTGTTTATATTTGGAATTCAGTTATTGAGGATTTGAAAGACTAACAGGCCAATCTGTAGGCCAGATTGAGTCTTCTTCAGTAGCTCAGAAGGCAAAGAAGGTTGCAATTTTCAGAGGTTATCATTTGTTGTGGTTATACTGATATGATTACAATAGCTGCCATTTGTCAAGTCATGTAGGTTAAGTTTGATTCAGTTGTTTAATTCATTCTCTTATAATATCTTCTATCCGCAGGCATAACAGTTCCCAGACTTACCTTAAAAACACTCCTTTTCGTTTTAAATTCAGGGAAAGTACCTAGCAAAGTACATTGAGAAAGGGACTCCGCCTGAAACTTCTGGAATCCTTAAGTAATGAACTGTTTAAAAGGTACTTATAACTCTCCAGATAAGACAAACAATCAGACCCGTCTTTCTCTAATATAAGACAGATTTTGGATCTGCGGACTAGAACTTTAAGGTTCTAAGCGAGCGTTATCTCTTAAGAGTCGTACCAGATGGCAGCTTCTCCACACTGTGTGGTGTTCAGTTATTATTGCACTTATCAGTGGATACAGAAGGCTGTTTAAATTTATGCCAACATGATTTCAAAACAAACGGAAGGAAATAAGTAGAAGAATTAAAGAATATAAAAGGAACTCTCCACTCCAAGATGGCTGCAAGTTTAATGCGAGTTAGTGGTGAATTTGATGTCCCTTCAATATCGATCCGTATAGCAGAGTTTTATATTTTATATAGGGGTTAGATATATATGTAGATAATGTCGTAATGTACCTGTAAGAGATTGAAGATAAAAATAAAAAGATTTTTTATTACCCACAATAAAAGTTTTATTGTGACACTGATAATGGTTTGTGCAACTAAAACTGGCTGGCTACACAGCGCCGTGTGCTGTGCGCGTCAGTGCTACCCCCTGGTGGTCCACTTTACAGACACCTACGTCACCCTGTGCCCTTCACGCCATCCACTAAACTAACCACAATTGATCATAAAAACTTTCCTTCTTTGTTTGTTTGTTCGCCTCCATTACGCGTTCTCTGCCTCCCGACTGTGGCGGCCAGAAAGTTATTTGCTAGAATCAATTAAATCACTCTTCTTTATGAGACGGGAAAATATGTTTTCCGGTGTGCAAAAAAAGGGGAAGGGGGTTTCGGAGTAAAATTTATTTCAGAACCAAAAAATTGGTGTGCATTCCCACAATTAGATATAGTTGAACCTTTATTTGTTCTTCATAACTATGTATCTATTCAGTAGCCAATAAGGTTGTCGGCTCAAGGTCGCCCACCCACCCTACTACAGCTCGCTGACCTCATTCTAAAGATCTTACTCGTTAACTAAGAGTCGATGTTTCAGAAGATATTTTGCAGGTTGTACAATGTACAATAGTTCTTGCATTAATAAAAGCCAAAGTTCAAGGCGTTCGTAAGATATAAGTGCAATTGGATGTCAACAGAAACTTAGAATGTAGGTGATAATTTAGACCGCTGAACACAAGGAAACAGATGGCTACATCCACATTAGGTAGAACACGCTGCATTTATTGAAGATGTGATAAGATTCGTAATGGTTCTGCTTCTTTACGTATCTTCTTTTACTTTTCTTCTCGTATGTTTCACTTTCTCTAATTATTGTAAGTTGTAAGTGATAAGTTGTAAATTGAAAGTTGTAAGCTGTAAATTGTAAGTTGTAAGCCGTAAATTGTAAGTTGTAAGTGTTGTTGTTATTGTAATGGTAAAATTATTAAAAATTTTACAATACAACTGAATCGGTTATTGCAGAAAAAACACATGTGACATTACAGCCATTTATTTTTTTTTACGTTATTTCATAATTTGAGCCTTATCGCACATTTTAGTGCAGAAATAACACATCTGCAGTAGTTTAAACAGTCTTAACGGCCGCGTAAATATTTCATTTAGTACAGAAAGAACTCATATGCTGCACAAGTGTTGTTTCTGCAGTCACCTGAAAAGTCGTGATTTTGTAACATGAGTTGTTTCTGCAGTCACCTGAAAAGTCGTGATTTTGTAACATGAGTTGTTTCTGCAGTCACCTGAGAAGTCGTGATTTTGTAACATGAGTTGTTTCTGCAGTTACCTGAAAAGTCGTGATTTTGTAACATGAGTTGTTTCTGCAGTTACCTGAAAAGTCGTGATTTTGTAACATGAGTTGTTTCTGCAGTTACCTGAAAAGTCGTGATTTTGTAACATGAGTTGTTTCTGCAGTTACCTGAAAAGTCGTGATTTTGTAACATGAGTTGTTTCTGCAGTCACCTGAAAAGTCGTGATTTTGTAACATGAGTTGTTTCTGCAGTCACCTGAAAAGTCGTGATTTTGTAACATGAGTTGTTTCTGCAGTCACCTGAAAAGTCGTGATTTTGTAACATGAGTTGTTTCTGCAGTCACCTGAAAAGTCGTGATTTTGTAACATGAGTTGTTTCTGCAGTCACCTGAAAAGTCGTGATTTTGTAACATGAGTTGTTTCTGCAGTCACCTGAAAAGTCGTGATTTTGTAACATGAGTTGTTTCTGCAGTCACCTGAAAAGTCGTGATTTTGTAACATGAGTTGTTTCTGCAATAACCGATTCAACTGACAGGCATCAGAACAATTTAACTTACAGCCGAAAATTTCTCTTACGACCTAAAATAAAAGATTCTCTGAAAAAGAGAATATCCAGAGTTGCAAGAGAAAGGAAGTCACAGCCAGTTGGTTCTGGCTGAATCTGTGTTACTTAGAACATAAGCCTACCTTAGCGAGGCTTTGTGCTGGAGGGTATGCTGGGTGCGTTTTGTACCAAAATACTATACAGATATTTCTGGATGATAAAAATTGGATGAGGGTCCAGGAATATTAGCCAGAGAAGGTTTAGTATCAGTTGTTGGTGGAGGTTTAGAGGAGCATACTGCATTAAGAATGTAGAAGTGGAAATGGAAAGGTTATTGTTGGGTTATACATTGGGCAACGAGGGATGAGGTACCTGGCAGAATAATGACCGCACCTGTTGGACGTTACCTCATCAATTATTTCTGCTAGGTAATCAACACACCTCCTAGCATCGTTTACCTCGCATTATCCGAGCTGGATTGCTCGGCAAGACTCATTTCTCGCTGGCACCGTCATCAATTAATTTCATGTTCCTTCCATTTCTGATTTTGGCATCAATAAGCCAAGTCTTACAAGTCTGTTACAGATTAAATTAGGACACACAATTCCAAAATGAAATTACGCACCATTTCAGGAATCTTAGCATACATGAAGGTATCACGGCCGCCTGAACGACACAATCACGCTGTAACTTCTCATTCATCGCACAGTTCCCGTAGAGCTCATGGAGCAGAATTAGTTGACGTAGATACACAACTATTCAGGTTTGGCAAATCCATTGGCAGTAATCTCTAACTCAAGTTTACAAAAAAACATTCTCAAGTAGCATAATAAAGAGCAAGTCAAGTATTCATCAGTTTGACATCCATTTCACACTCAGAAATCGATCTAAATAAAATTAATTCCAAAATAAAATGGGGGGGAATGGACAAATTTGTTAGATAAAGTAAAGCAGCACTTCCAGGAGGAGGATTGTGCTCCCTAGATCGAGCCACTTAGTCGAAATTGTTTTCAAGTCCTGCTGGCCCCTCGCATAGTAAAAGTGCTACATAATTTAAACCGCTTTTTCGAATTAAGTGGACCTTAAAACGCGCCTTTCCGAAGCAAGATGGCATTTGTTGATTAAATTCTTGTGCCCCAGTAGTAAATTAATGTGGACTGCAGTAAACAGCTGTTACGTGAACAGCTAATTCTGCTAATAAATTAATTTAGTACAAATCCCAAATAATTGTTCTTTTTCGGCCGTGCAATTTTAAACTCTAACATTGTACAACATTTACTGTAGTATTTACAACACTGTAAATTTAAAAGGTATAACCTTTAGTCGGGTTGCACACGGTGACGTTGATATTGTGGACTGTTTATTTAGTCCACCATTTGTGCTTTTGTTGTTAGCCGCCCTCACTGGAATCTTTGTGTACGTTTAACTAAACCTAATACAATTTTCATGAGAAAAGTGTTTCCTGATTCCCTTACTGGGCGAGCGAGACTGGAACGAGCCTATTGTGGATATGCAGAGACAGAGAAGTGGCTCGTTGGAAAACTCTACAAAATGGTACCTGAACATTCTCCGTTGGGCTTATTTTCTTCACACTCTCGTAAGTAGAAGATTGCGATCGTGTCTAAACTTCCTGCAATGAGTTTTCGTCTGAAACAGCCGTTTGAGGTCGCCTCAGTCAGGAAAACAAAGAGTCAAAACCAGCCAACATTTTCTCTTACCACAGTCCAAAGCTTATACAAATAGTTTTTCTTCAAATTCTAAATTTGAAAATTTAATCTTAATGAAGTGCCCACAAGGGAAACCTACCTTCTAACCAATCACCTTTGGAAATGACCCTTAAAACAAGTTTCACCAATGAAAATTCGAAATTTTGAAAAGTTGTAGAAGTGAGTTCGAAAAAATCCCTGATAAGTGAAAATGTAATGCAGTACGGGAGGTTTTGCAACTCAGAATTGCAACGAGACATTCAATCATTCGTAATAAATGTTAGATGAAGAACAGCACATAATAATGTAACGTTACTTAAGAGGAACATCTTCCCTTAATCCAGTCTCCCAGGACAAAAATTCAATCAGAAGTTACGGATTCAATGTGAGTAGAGTGATTACGAACTAAGAAAGAAAACCAAAAATCATTTCATGAAGGTAAAAATATGTTTTGAATGCCCTTAGGGCTTTTATCGCCCAGTTAAGCCACGCCCCACAAATCTAAACATAAAATCCGCTAAAAAAAAAAAAAAAAATGGTGATTTTGGGGAACCCTGAAGCGCATATTTTCGGCTGGAACTCTGTGTTGAAAACGATATGATCGTTGCGAACGATGATACCGGTATAGTAAGAGAAGTACCGGGCAAGAAGCTCAAGATCAGGTATCCCGATGGAATCTGTCAGTAACTTATCGATGGAAAGCTTTCAACCATTTTTTGCTGTATGTATTTTTCTTTTCCCTCTTTCAACTTTTTGAAATATTCCTGAAAACGGATTTCCTTTAAACTCGATGCATCACTTGTATCCTTTTAGAGTTACAACTTTTAATTAGAACATTTTTTCAGGAAAATTCTACTAAAAGGACTCTTCTTGGAAAGTAGGATTGGAAATACTCATCTCCTGCCTGCTGGTTAGTTGCTCTCTGCAGCCTGCCGCTACAATTCTCCGGACTGATGGAGCAATGGAGCGAATCCGATTTCAATGAAGAGCTATTATAAAACATTATCATTGCGCTAGTATTCCATGTTAGTTATAATTCTTTTTTTAAACTTTTTTGTAGTGCTGGAAAACGGATAATATTGCTTTTCTACTGGCTTGAAAAAGCGACATCAGTCATTAAATTGAAAGGTAATTAGATGGACTATTTTATGATCAATAATTTTATTGTAGTAAACTATGAACTTACAAGAAATAGGATGAAATAGGACAGTGGGGGAACAGAGTGATGTAACCCTCATCATCACATGTGTCCAAATTCTAGCCTCAGAGACTCCCACTTACCCTCAAATCTTAAGAAATTTTTGGCAATCTTCCAGAATCGCATTTTGGGGATTGCTTCGGTCAATGGTGGATAGTTGAGCGAAGTGCACTGAACTAAAAGTAGGCTATGTAAACAAATAAATGCATTTTCTGTACAAAACGACAACGCTATTCACCACCAAGCCGAGAAGTTGCCAAAATGCGGCTTGTAAGACTTAGCTTGCTAAACGTATTTAATTAAATTAACAAAGTGTTGCCAATTTTGGTCAAAAGGGAGCGAAAATCACCGAGGACGGCCGAATACACTTTCTTCAGTAAGGGCTAAAGGTAGCGCAAGGTCTGAGAGAGCAGTGATTAATGAAAGGAATTCAGGCCATTAAGTCTTAATCAATGCCCTAGCTGCTTGGAGAGGTTATTTCGCTTATAAACAATTTCCGTCTAGAAAAAAAGGGATCCCAGCCCAGCTTCTAGAGGATACTAACTTGGCACGATAACATGTTTACTTTCTCTTACTCCTAGGAAAGAGGGTAATGTGATCGTGCTGGAGATCGTTTTTTTTTTTTTTTAAGCATTTCGAGTCCGAAAAAATGGTTTCAGAAATCAGTCTGCGTTTGCGCAGTGGGCGGTAAAAATGAAATCAAAAACTAAAAATTGCAGATGGCCCAAATTTGATATTTATTTTAACTTCAACTATTAGATAGGACAATAAGTTCTGGGACAAAATCTGCCAACAGAAAGGGCCAAACATAAAATGATTTTTCGGCTTTTTGGGATCTTTCCGCTAACGGTTCCCACGATTTCCTTTAAATTCCCCTGAAAAAATGCTTTCTTAAGCTGTTCTGGCGGCGAGGTGGGTTTAAGCTTCTTTCTAAAGTGCCATTTAACTATAATGTACCATTAACATGCTAGGATGGATTCAATATTTAAGGAAACTTCCAAATGAAGTAGCATACCCTAATGAAATAACCACGCTACGGTACTGAGAACCTCCACGTGTTGCTAACAGTTCAATCAAGAAGACTAGTATTGTTTACTCTTGCTCACCTGTTGTACTAATAGATAGAATAATCGATCTGTTGAGGTTATTGAAGTGGCCATGGTAATACAAAGAAGTTGAGGAACATACTTAGCGGTTGAAGTGGTTATCCTTATCATGTCCTCTAGGCCCTACCTACCTATCTTTCAATCTCACTTAAATATTACCTCCTTCATTGTTGCCACTTCAGTTTTTTTTCTTCTTCTTCTTCTTCTTCTTTGCACACTTCGTGCCACAGCTGATGGGGGTGCTACCACTCTTAGTGAAGTGGCCGTCAAGAATATCTGGATTTGGCTGTTGGAATTTGCATAAAATTTTAACTGTTCTAATGTGGTGTTTGTGTTTAGGGGGGGGGCGCCCTCTTGATATCATATATCTTCAGCCTTCACTAGACAAAGAGTTGGTGAAGATGCGATATTTCGTTGACATGTCACAACATGAAGTTTTGTGTCGGCTACAATTTTTGGTATTTTTGTGTAAATAGGTCGAATACAAGAAGACTTGCACAGGCAGTGTGAAACGGAAACAGAGTTGAAGTAAAATTCTCTTTGCCAAACTGATTAAATCTCTGATGATGAATGCAAAGCAGAAAACTGGTCAGGGATACTAAAAAAACATGAGTTCTAGGCAAATAAAATCAGCCATGTTGTTCATTTATGAAAATAAAAAAAAATTCTGCTTTCTGATTTATTTATTTTTTTAAATTATTTGGTCCCCCCCCCGCACGCCATTTCCCAAAACCACTTTTTGGGCTCCAAGAACCTTGAAACAGAGGTTTTCGGAAAACTCGAAGTTTGATCACGATCTGTAACACTTTTCGCAATGCTTTTCTTACCTTGTTAGAGAAAGTTAAAGTAAAAATAAATGAAATAAAAATTGTAAAAACAAAACAGAGTGTAATTTATTCAAACAAAAAAATAAAGGAAAGAATAAATTCATGTTTTCTTTATTGTGGAAAATAAAATAAGAGGGAATGGCGGCACTGCAATATCAGGGAAACCTAACTGTAACCTACCGCAGAGCAGAAACAGTACGAAGTGTTTTACATTTTCTCTCTCTTTTTTTTTTTGTAACTAAAATAAAATTCTAATAGGAACAGAGCGGCCGTGTTACTATATTTAGGAGTTGGCCTTATTGCTGTCCCAAACTGGTATACAAGGAATTAAAAAGAAAGGTAAGGATCCTTCCTACATAAAGGGGTTCAGTACCAAGAAATTAGGTAGTCAGTGATCAATATTGCTATGTTTAGACCTACAGTCAGATACAATATTTGCTTTGCTACTTTTAGTTTTCCTAATTACAATCATCGACAATTGTCAACACCGGCTGCGTCTCTAATATCGCATTTTCTAAAATGGGAGACCCTTTAACTTAAAAATGCTTGAACTGGTCTCAACTTCGGCAGGCATTCTAGTAGAAGACACAGATAGGTTAGGTTTTTTTGGTGATTTATTGGCGATAATTTGTGCTCGGGATTGAACACTCTCGTTAATCATATTCATCCTCTTGGTCCAAGCAGCTACTCGGGGGGGCGAGAGCTTCCTGTTCTAGCAAGATATATAGCTCAACCAACACGGTAGCCGAGCGGTTAGAGGCGAGACCAGTAAAGTTAATATGTATTGTGGTACTGGGTTTGATTCCCGGTCTTAGGCCTTGGATTTTATTTAATGGTTAATAAAAGAAATTTACAGTAAAGTATGTTAAGCTAGTCGCTTTCGTCTACGACACCTAATTGGTAGTTGGACGTAAAGCCCCGCCTGAAAAATTGGGCGATTACTATACTTTACTTTATAGAACTCAACCTCGTTCGCATGATCTTAAGAGGACACAGTGTTCGACTGGTGACTCGTATCCCCACACAAAGAGCACCTCTGAATCACCTGCCAAGAAGAGTTCCAGCTCCAGAGGATCGGTCTTCAACCACCAGCAGGAGAAAACAATGGAGCCATTCTCGAAAAAATCCTGAAAATCTAATTGAAATTATGACTAATGCTCATTTCAATGTGTTTTGCGCCTAAAATGGAACAAGATTTTAGACCCAGTAGACCTTAAAGTGGAACAAACGGAAGTTTGCGTTTTATTTAAAAAGCAACTTTTTTTTCCAGAATCGCAGTTTCAAGAAAATCATTTTGTTGCGATTAATGATAATCGCGCGAACAAACATTGAAAAATCAATCTTAGAAGTCGCTGTACAGATTGGCGACCAGTGTCGCTTGGTATCAGTATACCAAGTTAGAACTTTCTCCAGCACGTGGATAAGATTCCATAAATAGAGAATTAATAGTTAACTAATTTCCCTGGAGTTAGCTGGAAACATTTTGGAATGTTAAATGCACCGAAGAAAATCTGGTGGAACGACCTCCTACCACAGCAGATTGCAAACTTAGAACAGGACAAACTTTCCTGGTTACACCAGTGATTCATTCACTTTCCTATTTTCCTTAATGAAGGTGTTAGCAACTTCCCGAACAGGAAATGGGAATGGTTCTTTAAAAGGAATCTCTTAAAACAATTAGCTCGCTCAATGGAATGTTTCAATCAATTTTCTTGATAGTAACTAAAAGTGGTAAGTAAGTTCATGATTGATTTGTTCACTGATTTTGGAGAAAGTGATTCCTTAAAACTGGATACTTGCTGTTAGACGTCCGACGGAGGATTCTGATGCAACATCACTCACACGACTTCCTCTTACCGCAGATTACGTAATTAAACTTTTTTGAAACACACTGAAGTTGGCTGACGGAAGTGAGATGTCACAGCCCCTCTTGACCGCTCTCATAATCCCAGAGAGATTTAAACCAGAGATAGACCTAACATGCGCATTGCGCTCTGGAGTCACTCCAGAAAACTACTGAAATCAAAAAGTCGCTTCGTCGTCACCCGATGGACTGGAATTTCCCCAACAAAAACATTTCTCACAAATATCGCTACCAGATTTTGTTCAGGCTCATCTTGATTCAGGCATTTCTTGAACGCAGGATGATTCGCAAGTGTACAATAAAGGACAAATCTCTCGGCATATCCTTCACGCTTAATAGAAATACACTCCCTTCAGTTTAACTAAATAACATCCCTAAAACCTGTAGCAAATAATCGTTCCATATCTACGATTTTACCTTGACTCACGTGCAATTCACAGATTGGACTCAAACGACTCCGTACTCTCAAACCAGAGATTCCGAATGCTCAAGAGACTACTTGACGATCGATAAAAACTGGATACATACCGACAAGAAACGGCTGTACTCAGCCCTTGCACCTATCTGGACTTACGGACTTGAACTGAACTGAGCAGCAATTTTTCAAAATAAAAATGCGTTTCATGGCCAGGAAATATTTATTCCACATAAAATTTTTAAATTATTTTGATATAATTATTTAACGTTTGCGTTTTCCCAGTTTTATTTAATATTAAAAGAGAAATTAAGTTAGGTGAAGAATTATTTGGTGAATTATTAGGATATCTATAGGACGTAAGCACACCTTGTGGAGGGTTATATTGTCTACTCAGGTGAGGAAAATCCGGCGCTCTAAAATTAATGCAAACCCAGCTGGTCAGGTGAGCGCCTGACCGACACTCTGTGTCAATAAAATATTTTTACCGCCCCCTCCTCCCACAGCTAAGTAATTAAAAATAAATATCGCAGGGAAAAAAAGAATCTCTGTTGAAGAACAATCTGTTGTGAACACACACACAAACTTGCTCTTACTACAGGATGTAACCTCAGTGGAATTTACCAGAAATATATTTCTAGTAAAAGTTGTGGATTTATTTTATTTTTTTGTAATCACTATGCCAAAAGTTCAAGCAGAATCGTAAGAGCCATTATCTACGTAATCTGCACGATTACACAACGCTCTACAGTAGAGTAAGAGAACGTAAAAAATATTTAACTTAAGCAAATATTAGTTTAGAACTTAAAAATACTATTTTTAGACAAGAAACTGCGTTTCTGCTTAAAATTAAATCTGGGGTTTACATTTTATTTTTTAGATTATGAATGGCAAATAAATGGAAAAAAAACTGGGACAATACTCAGCGGGATGCCCCCAGGGGACTCAGCCTAATGAGGTCTCATCCTCTGCATCCCAACCCCTTTTTTACAATATTCTTCCTAAGGACTCTAATCCTACATCTATCCTGAGAGTAATAGATGTTCACCCTTACCGAAGCGAATATTGTTCCCTAGTAACGGGATTAACCCTTTAAAAATAAACCTAAAATTATTTTAGGAGTTATTCAAAGACAGGTAACCGGTACATTAAACACACCTACTGAATAATTTAAGGTCAACTGCTCGGTCTTAGAAACTAGGTGAATTTAACCAATCAGAGCCATTGGTAAAGTTCGGAAATTCGGTTTTCCACTTATTTTGTGGCCCAAAAATATCTTATTTCGGAGAAAATGGTTCCGAACTAAAATGATTGTTTAGTACTTAAACAAAAACAGGATCCGCAATTGAATAAATATTTTTGTGTATCTTCTGCAAGGTTATTTCAGCCATTCCGTGTTGGAGTAGCCCACGACTTGTTTTGCAATGTAATCAAACAGTCGCAGCAACTCCAAGCCGAGTAGTATGTGTGGCCGAGAAATCGTAACCCGAGGTAAGATGGTGGCAAGCGCTGCCAACTTCACACGTCAATGTGAGCCACTGCCATCCTAACGACAATCAGCTCTCCTATCATAGCTACTTGATTCGTCTCCCAGTGTCTGCTTTAGCTGGAAAATTCTTGATAAATATCACCAGTCATAAATATAAAACTGACAAATATTTTTAATAAAGTGCCATTTCCACTTAGCCAAATTTGTCTAAAACCAAATTGCCACGTTTCTTAGTTACGCAGCAAATACAAACAGACTAAAACCATAAAAAACTCTTAATTAATCTGCGAATCTCTGAACGGATATTGCCGATGTAAACTAGAAATCTGAAATCAACAAGATCACACGAACCGAAAAGAAAATATCTCTAAAGAAACCACTTACTTCTACTATATTCATGCAGCTTGCGTAGGATTCAATACCAATCGTTGGTCACAAAACTCATACTTGCGTGTCCAACAAACACTGCGTTCTGAGTTTGCAGTTATCAGTGACCGAAATAAGGAGGAAATGAGATAATGCGAAAAGTGACCCGGATAATTAGGACGTCCAAACTGATAATTAACATTCTAGATACTTAATTAAAACAAACGAAATAATTTTACTTTTATCATTTTCCTTATTTTGAGCGCACTAATGGTGATGGTGAACGTTTTATTCACCTTGAGGTTATTTAGAAGATGTCACTGAGGACAAAAGATTATAAGAAAGATTAAAAGCTTGATTTGGCAGGGATGTCAACTCTTCAAAACAAAAATTCAAAATTACCGAGTCGTTCCTCTCAAAATCGGGAAAAAATTGTTGAAGATATAATCAGGCTTATTACCGAAAGACTGGATCATGTTTTGTAATATTTTCGCTGAGGCCCGATGTGTTTTAAGTGAGGACTGAACTGTTTGTGAGGTCGGGTAGACTAGGCAATTCTGGTGACTGGACTCCATACTACGTCCAGGAAACATCTACACCACCGGGTGAGGTTAATTAACCCGGAACCTCTGTGCAGACTCTGCCAGGAGAAGTGGGAAACGGTTTCTAACTTTATATTAGAAAATTTGATTCTCACAGGTCAGAAGAGATTATTTCACGACGTAGACTGGTGAGGAAGTTCCTGGGCTTTGAAAGAAACGGGATTAGGCTATTTGCCTTTTAAGAAGCCTTTTCCTTGAAAAATGTTTCAAAAAAGCTATAGACTCACATTGTGTAACAAAGGATACAACTTTTTAAAGAGAATCCTACAGCTGTTTTCCAGAAAATACAAAAATAAACTGAAAAATCGATTCAGGAAACCGGCACTTATGGTCAGCTGATTGTCTCCAAATGTTTACTACCGGCTGCCACAAATTCGACACGTCAACTTTGTAGTTTCCCTTTTTGAGATATGAGTCTCAAACACAAATTGTTTGTTTTGCAAATAAATAAAATAAACCAAGTCTAAAGTTTTAAACATTTTGTTTTCCTATTATTTAAAGGAAAAAACAACCAACACAAGATAACCGTCAAGCAAAGTGAAAGACATTGTCGATTTGTCAAACACAACAAAGAAGACAACAGTGTGAATCACTTTTATTAAACGGAAAGAGGCGGCAAACGGAACACAATTAGTGTTGACAGTTTTCGGGTTGGCAATTGTAGCCGAGATAGTTTTGCCAGATAGGCAACTCGCAACATGTTCACAATAGCTCTGCCACAATACCTCTGCTACAATACAATGGAGGTTACCTTTTCTGGCCAGTACAATGCCAGCTTCTCATATTGGCTGCATGAATAATTATGAGTAGAGTCATACACTCAAATTGATTTTTGGAGGATAATATGGTTGAATTCTCAGATCGCTTTCTCACAATCCAATCATTGCCATTCTAATGATAAATCCCCCCCCTCCAAAAAATGGTTAATTGCAGTGGTTTCCTATTTTGAATTAGATACTAGACGAATAGCACAAGTTCGAACAATCAGGCTACGACCCGAAGGATAAGTTGTTTTCAGATCTCACGGTAATTTTTTGAATTAATAATACGCTTTATGTCATCGTCGGGATATAATTTAATCGCTTCCGCACTTGTGGTTCGTTGTTTCTCGTTGTGAATGTACTTTGATTAATTTATGATTTTGATCAAATGAAAAATGATAATTTTTTACCTGATTAGAGAGCATTGAGTACATTCAAGATTAAGGTTGCCATTCTTCAGGAGAACCTTATCGTAATATTTTTTCAAAAAACCCCTTTTATTAAAATTCCACATGGATTCTGGTTTAAATACTGTGTCAAATCTAGTTTAGGCTAGTTTCAAGAGGATGGACATACTGTCGTGGTAACTAACATACACATGGGAGTATCTGCTGACTACGAGGCTACTTGGAATCAGTTGAAGTAGGACGGTAGTGTGAGCGGGTGTGCTGAAGGCTTGGTTGGTTTGTGGAAGCTGCCCTAAGGGAAGAAAACCACCGTAGGCTATTCATAGAGGCCTGCCCTCCCTAGTACGTGTGCTAGTACCGATATATATGAGAGCAGGACAACGTAATACTCCGCGCAGATGTTGTGCCCCAGATTGTAACAGTTTTAGATTTATAGACTAATCCTTTAACAAATATGTGCGGCATGTTCAGTAAATACTGTTCGTAATAATATACCAGACATGTTGTATTCGTATTTATAATTACCAAACATTAAATACTAATTTTGCAATCTGGGTTTCAAATCCTTACCATACTTATTATTTATGAATAATCCCAACTTATGAATTATTTTGGTTTGCATGAGAATAAATGAGATACCAAAGACTCAACTGTTTGTCTCTTATTTTTTTTTTAAGATGAAATTAGCGAGCAACTAATCCACAGAGATTCTGCACCAGGCGCTCAACTTGCGGGAACTCGTAGATAGTCTCACAGAAGTCTGGACGAAGTTTGGCCGATTTGGACTCAGCTTGCTTTTCATGTTGGTTCTAAGTGTGTAAAAGGCATAAAGGAGCATAAGTATAAGAACTAAAAAGAATAGAACTGTTATCCAAAGGAGATTGGCATGTACAGTCCTGATCAGCATATAAACTGGTGATATTCACCAGTTTGCCTTGAACTGCAAGAAAGTCTGTAGTTTTCTGAAGAAGAGTCAGAGGTTTCCCTACAAAGTAGGTGAAGGTGACTCTCTAAACATCACCATGAAAACCCAAAGTTCTAAACCATGAAGCAACCCACTGACCAAAACTAAAATAGAGTGCGAAGGTAGAAAATCGTGGAATTCGTAAAAAGAAAAGCATGAAAAATCGCTGCAGCAAAGTAGGGTTTGCTTAACATGCTGTACTTTACAATTTTTAGATTGAAGCTGCTTAGAATAAGTGGTAATATGGTAATTATCTTTTATTCCAGGTTTGCAGACTAAATCCCTCTACACTAATAATACTAAAATAATACTAAAAATAAATACTCTAATACTAAAAAAAGTGTCGAAAGGACCAACATAAAACCAGTCTATCATCGAAGAAGACAAAAATGTCCTCAATGAAGATGGATACTTAACCTTATTAAGTTAAGACGGGCTCGTGAAGAAGTCTGTACTTCTTCAGAGGCACTTTGGCTGGAAAGCTAAAGTCTGCTGGCTCGGGATGTTACTCTTGAATGAAAAAAAAGAGAAGAGTCATAGATCGCAGCATCCTCATTATATCAAGGAAAGATAACGCAAAGGATTCAGTTTGAGGGTGAGTAGTTGTGATAATGTGAACCAAAATGAAAATATTTGAGCCACGTGAGCGACTGGGCGACTACAGAAGGTGGCAGGGACAAATGAATGGCTTCTCCTGCATTGCTGAAAAGCTAGAGATAGTCAGTTCTCAAGATGGACTGATGACAAGAAAGAGGACCCAACAGGACGCCTAATTTCCTTGCTGCAGAATAAATTCTTATGGAATCAAGGACCACCTCTCTAAAAGCTTTAGATAGTAGTCCACTGAACGATACCACGATTAGAATTACCACAAACATCCTTGAGCCGGCGGGCACGGCCACCATTATGAGGAAAGCTTAGATCTGCAATATCCGTTACGTGGTTCCTTGTGTCCGCAAAAGATTATATTTAAATTGTTCTTGGTGTTATCTGTAGGACTCAAGAAATGGAAAATCGTGGAAAACAGGAATTCGATGGTTTCTGCAACCATCCGGGAAAGCGGCAATGAGGTGTCGTGAACCGGAGATACTACTTGCATAGATTTACTCGAAAGTTTGCTTCAAAGAGTCTTGCATCTGGTGACAAGTGTAACCATTATTTGGAACATGTTCCGAGGAAAATGCTTCTCAAAGCGGTCCAGGGAATGATGTGGAGTTGATCTTGCCTTTAAAGTATCACTTCAGCGCGATTTCCTCACTCATTTCTTCCATAATTTTCTTAGGATTGAAATACGATCAACAAACAAATTCTGAGTATCGAGAAATTTAGTTACATGGATCACGGAACGTGGAAGTGGTAAGAGTGTTCGCAACCTCAGCGAACTTTAGATTTAAAAATTAAAAAAAAGGTTTTTTCTAGAAAAATTTATTAATGACCCCGCACACCACTAAATTTTTGTTATAAAATAATAAATGTCAAACTTATTTTTTTAAAAAAAAAAAAAAAAAAGCAGATTAATTTAAAACCAGGGTTAATAATTCATTTAACGCACAGATTATGTACGAAAGGTAAAGTTAGAATAAAACAAAAGATTAAAAATATTCGTCATATTATTATCTGTTATGTGTGTGAGTTTTCTAAAGCCATAGAAGGAGAAAGTTAGGTTTTAAATATAACCTTGCCAAATTTTGATTATAAAACTCTTATTTGGCTGATCATTAAACATTAAATCAGCTGTTTTGGTATTATGATAGAACCTTTTAAAAACTACATGTCCAAACTTGTCGCACCTGCAAATTTTCAGTACTTTAAAGCATTTATTTTCATATTTTTTTTATTTCGCCTTTTTGTTAAAATATAAACGAAGATATTACTTATGTTAATAATTGGGTACTTAATATTTTTAGTGGATTTTGCTTCAAATTCATGTTCATGAGAAAGTAAAAAATTTGTGGAGGGCATTGACAGCATGCTCTGTGAGTGACGGTTGCGAATGTTATGGTGCCAGCATGATAAATACTGCATCGATTAGTAAATCTATTTGAACTTATGGAATAATTAGCTTGTTTTATAAAACTTTGGCATGCCACAAAAATGTAAAATAAAAGTTCTTACATTTAGCCAGAGTAGATGAGTTGTATACAAACAAGTCCAAAATTTAAAAAAAAAAGTTACGAGTGTTTAAAAAAAACTGGCGATTAATAAAAAATCTCAAAAAAAGCACATCACTAGTGAGACAAAGGTCCGGGAAGGGCAGAGTTCGGCCACACACGTGTGATATTGCGATGGAAACAGGCGACAGGAGCGTACCGGCTCCATGCTGTGTTCTCGACTGGACTCTTCGTCTCTCGGCCGCGGGGAGCCCTCACATCCAGCCTCCCGGAGATCGATAACCTCCTCGTCCTCTCACTCCCTCGCTTCTCTCTAAGCTTTGTCCCGTGACGTCACACTGTAGTATTGCTGCAGGTCGCTATTGCCAACCTATTGATCCTCGCGCAGCGACTTGGCGGACATCTCTCTTTTCCTCTGTTAGATCCTCCACCGCTATCTCTTCTAGATATCCCTCTTCAACAATAATCCTCTCCCCGTGAAACCTTTTTTTTCTATTCTCATTAGTTGCAAATTTCCGAGATGCTGTATAAACATTTTCAAGCCAAGTCTTATTTGGACATGAACCACCTGTACTTTTTCAGGTTCCTCCCTTGCACCCTTTTAACTTCCCACTCCCGATGGACATTAACCAACAAACTCTGGGGTCACTGCTCCCTCTTACTCTATCTACTTCTAATTCAGAAATTTTCTTGATACTTCAAACCATAAAGCTGTAAAAGTAATCTACCCATCCTCTCTTTCAAAAGTCCCTTACCTTAATTTTCGTGAAAAGTGTGCCAAGTAAAAATGGTAGATTAATGTGTTTGTAATCACTAAGTTTAAATAAAACCGTAACAATCGCGTTTACAAGAAAATCTCAAAATCTGACTAAGTCAGCTGGTGTAGAACGAGATGGTAACGCAAGTGAAGACGAAAACACCAAATTTATTATTCTAGCTCTATTTAAAACTGTCCGGTAGGACAGTTGTATAAGGGTTGATCATCAAAAACTGCACGAAAAAGCGTTAGGTTTAAAAACACCCAACTTTGACAATTTTTTTCTCTTTTTCTATAAAAGATAAAATTCCCAAATTTTCTTTAAAATATAGGGCAAATCCTCCTTTATGACTGTAATTTTTTTGCAACAACCTAGATTTGATAGATATTGAGAAAAAAGATGCTCAAAATGAGCAAAAACGGCATTTTCAAAAAATGTTCTTGTTCTTGTTCTTCTTGTTCTTCTTGTTGTTGTTACCTTTTTTGTAAACAACGTAGCGCCTAAACGCGTGAACCGATTTTCATGAATGAGATGTCATTCGATTCGGAATTTTATGTAGATGTGCCTTTTGGGGGTCGCGACGCTGTACATGGAATGGGAGAGGAGTTAGCCCCTTTTATGTGAGGCCCACTCCAAAATTATTATCATTAATTACTCTGTAAATCTTAGCCCGATTTTGATAAAATTTGGTAGGATGACAGGGTTAGGGCTCCCCTACGTAACATTAAAGCGACGATCTGCTCTTACACTTGTTAAGGGGAAGTATAGCAATCGTTTCAAATTATCGAAACGTAAACCGATTTTCATGAATAAAGTGTCATTCGAATCGAAATTTTGTACAGATTTGCACTTTAAAAGTCTCGACGCTGTGCCTCAAAAGGAGGGGAGTTTGCCCCACCCAAGTAAGGCCCTTTCTAAAACTATTATTACCAATATTTCTATAACGCTTAGTCCGATTTTGATAAAATTTAGTAAGAAGAAGTGGTTAAAGCTCCTCTACGTGGCTGTGAAGTGCCATCATGCTCTTACACCTACTAAGAGGAAGTATTGCAATCGTTAAAATTTTCAATGAGTGAACCGATTTTCATCAATGAATTGTAGTTCGATTCAAAATCTTTGCCTCTTTGCCTTTTAGGGAGAAGTACTGTAATCGCAGTTTATTTTTCTTACTCCTCTTAAAGGGAAGTACTGAAATCGCAGTTTAATTTTGCTATTTACGTACAAATTACCTTCCTATTTTATTCAAAACGCTTTCTCAAAAAAATTGTTATTGAGGATGGTTTGGGGACCGCAACTATAATCATTCTTTAAAAAGATCTGTCCAGTGGTAGTAACTCCGACTTAACACCTTTTCAGGTTATAATGATAAAATTAAATTTATTATTCCCAATTTTAATAAAATCTGAAAAGCAGATATGTAACTTTGCAAGATAGACAAAAAAGAAAATCTATCCAAAAGGTACAAAAATCTCCTTAACAAAAACTTACAGTTTAAAATGTTAAGTATAAGGGTTGATTAAACGCCAAAAGGTACACAAATCAGCTAGTACCCAACATTTCATTGATATTATTTTAAGTAATTTTACTACATTAATTTTCATTAATATTTTTTTGAATTTATTAGATGTTTCACAGACCCTTATGCTGGCCAGTTCATTCATTTTCTTTTATGATTTAAGTCGCGTCAACATCAAGGTTATTGGCGCCCGGAGCTTTTTTCAGTGCACTGCCGGCCTCCGGACAGTGTTCTCTCGTTACAGACAACTCTGTCCATCACCCGGACAGTGAGCTGTAAGAAGCTCTTAGAAAGAGAAAATCTAAGGGTCAGCAGCTGGATTCGAACCCGGAACCTCCACGTGAGAATCCAATATGCTAACCGCATAGCTAATCCCTTCCCTTTGTTCATTCATAATATTTTATTTTTTTGTTATAATTATGATAAAATGTATATTATATTTTCGTAATTAAATAGGTACTTTATTTTAGCTTTATTCCAAATTATTCTTCTGATTTATGCTCTTTATTCTGAATAGTCACATATATCGTATGTATGTACATGCACGTTAAAGTAAAAAAAGACAAAGGCAGAGTCGGCTACTATTTAAATTTGAATCACGGATTTAAAACAATATTTCAGTCTAGAATTCGTCTTTCCGAAGTATTTGTGAGCACAAATAACGCGTAGGTAATATCAAGTAAATTATTCAACAATAATTATTCATTTCTCAATTGTAATTTAATGTAGTCCCTCTAATTTTACTTATAGTAAAATACTGGAATAATTATGTTAGCTGTCATAAAAATATGCATATCTTATTTATCTTATTACAGTCAATCTAAGTTAAATGGTGTTCTACTTGAACAAATATTTTGTAGATTAAAATGGCCAGCATAAGGGTCTGTGAAACATCTAATAAATTCAAAAAAATATTAATGAAAATTAATGTAGTAAAATTACTTAAAATAATATCAATGAAATGTTGGGTACTAGCTGATTTGTGTACCTTTTGGCGTTTAATCAACCCTTATACTTAACATTTTAAACTGTAAGTTTTTGTTAAGGATATTCTATTGGAATTGGATGAAACTCCAAATCCGGTCAGAGATACCATGAACATGCTTACCACGACGGATAAAATCAAAATTAGGCCATCTACTCATGTCAGTTGGAATTTCCTTACTAAATTATAAAATCTACATTGCAATTAAATTGTTTTAACATTCCGACATTTATTCTTTTAAGATATCACACAGACCAAATGGTAAAAACTACTTCTTGATACTAATACGACCTCCAAGCTGAAAATATTCACTGATCGCTATTCTTACATCCTCTCAGGTAGGGTCGGAGGAAATAAAATAATGCTTCGTGGTGATTTCAATGCTAAAGTTGGTGATGAAGAATTACAGGTCATTGATTTAAATAGCCTGCGTGATAAAAGAAATGGCAGCCACTTGTGGATGATTAATTTTGCTTTATAATTAATATGTTATGTTGAATTTTTAGTTATATTTTGGAAAGCAACGTTCGGTTTTGTTGAAACATAACGAAAATTGTAATTATAATTTTGTTTACGAGAACTAATACAAAGCACCGCACAAAAGTGTTTCGCGCCAAGATAAACTAAACAAAAAGTAGGGTTATCTTAAAAATAGGTTATCTTAATTAAAACGTGTGCCTTTCTTCCATCGCATAATAGCACAAGAGTACAGTATAGAGTTTTCCAGAATGTATAGTGGTAGAAGTACTGACTGAAATGGTCAATTGGTGCCCACTGCGAAAAGACAAGCCGCCAAACATTTATTTGACACCCTTCACTTTTTTCAGCTGTAGTTAGTAATTCAAGACCAGACAAAAACTACATGTAACAGTATAGGCCGTATGTATACATTATGAATTACTATCTTATTGAAAGTGCAATAATGTGAGTTTCAGTTCACAAGATGAACCATTGCTGTAGATAGTTTCCAACGAACAGTCCGCAGACAGAATTAACAGTTTGGTGAATGTTAGCTGGGAATCTAGCAGTACCCAAGGCACTTCAATTTCTGAAGGAAGTGGGTGAGTTGAGTACGTCTTTACAGATGGCCACCATTTTCCGCGGGTAAATTTAATAACTTCTGTCTTAGCTTCTTTTCGTCTTATCCTTCAATTTTAAAAAATTAACAAATCAAGCTATTATCTAATACAATGGTGAGATGGCAGGCTATTCTATAGATTCTATATGAAGAATGCTGTGCCAATGCAGCTTGGTTTAATAGCTGTTAGTGAGTTCAATAATTTAAATATTAAAAAGTATCAGCCCAGAAGAGAGAGAGACGCTACTCTGAGGAACAAGAGTCTGGAGGAACACTAGCCGCTTCAGACGAGATCCTATCAAACCGTTACATTAAATGTTTTGTTAGCCAGGTAATTTTGAATTAAACTTGAATTTGATAAGTTTTTTTTAAGTAAGATGTCCATTCCTGAGTCAGTAGAATGCTTTAACTATATCGATTAATGCTATTTTAGTGTTATTGTTTAAATAAACATTGTCTTTAATAATGTCAGTAACCCTAGTGGATCTGTGTGCCCTGAACCTAATCCTCTTTTTATTCGAGGTGAATTAGTTATAACATTTTAAAATTACGCGGTTGATAATTTTACTGAAGCAGAAGTGAAATAGGACAGTAACCGCTGACGACGGTTGCCACACATTCGCTTTAATAGTTATAACTATTATTTTTGCAATTTTCTATTTGTTCGTGAAATATCGTTAATTATTTTGGTGGTATGTTTTAATCTTTTTCTTCATAATATATTTCTTATTAATTGGTGATTAATACCATTGTTAAACAGGTGATTTATTGTTTATTAATTCAAGAAATTACTGCTTTTACTTCTTTAGGGCAGGATTAGTTTACAATCGGTATGCATATCAATGAAAGAAATGAACCTATTTCTAACAGAGAGGTACGTGTAACAGAGAATGCAAAGAATCGACCTGTAAAACATCAGCATTCTTAGAGTGGACATTTTCAAAATATGTAGCTAAAATAAGGCTTTGCGTTCGATGGTAAACTATTAGAAACAGTTCGGCGTTTGATGTTCGATGTTTGAGTTTGATGAGAATAGTGATGTGTTCTTACTGCTTTAATTATCCTGTGCAATTTGTTAAATGGAAGGAAATAACTCTGAGAACGATTTCTATGAAGTTACAAGAGTTTAAAGGTCAATGAAATAAGTTAATCGAGAATTATCTTGGCCACCAGAAATGGTGTTTAGACATTGCATGTTCTAGAATATTTGTAAAATCTGTTAACTAAGACTATGTAAAATGCAACACATATAATTAGTTCATTAATGAAGTAAAGGTTATCCAACAAAGATCTAAAAATATTTCGGTAGTGTTAATTTCGCGGAAGTCCAAGGTTAAACTAAAATGAATTAGTTTCCAGAGGAAGGGAGGTTGGTCAGCAATGGCCAACTGAAGTGTTTTATTTAATTTTTTTACATTTTATTTGTACTCTACTTTTTTTGGGTTCCATTGGTGAAATAACAGAATTTATAAATGATGGAGATACGTGAAAGAGTAACATACAAAGTGGGAAGAAAACAAAGATTTTAATTTGGAATTTGGAAAATAATTTAAAATTATATTTAGTTCATAAACTTGCTCTTGCTTCAAGTTTAAAGGAAATCTAGAAGACATTTTCGATAAGAAAAAAATCGATTGAGTATTGAAGTACTACCGGTAGTTTTGGAAGTCACGGAATTTATTCAAGACCTTAATAATATAATGGCTACGTAAATAGATGAAATAATGAAGCTGTTTTTTTTTTATATAAAACATTTAAAAAAATATAATCGATACATAACAATATTTCAGGAGAAAACTCGAAATCGAAAATTTCACTTAATCGCAATACTTCCCTTATCTGATGAGAGAAAGTAAAAACAAAGACAAGAAAATAATAGACAAAATGCCTGGGGCTGAAAATGTACAATTAGAACGTAAGTGTTCCTTATTATTGCTTAAATTCATTAATGCGTTACGTATTTATTATCTTGCCATAAAAATTCTGTTTAAACAGAAATGGAAATAGTACATAGTATTGTGCCTCTTTATTCAAACCTTAACAATCGAAGAACTTATCAAATCGTTCAATAGAATGCGCTAGGAGATAGGATCACTCACATTTTTTTAATGATAAAATGTTTCAAATTTTATTTTTAATCATAAAATAACAGGTTATTGGAGTGGCACCACTGGGTGCCTTCTCTTAATCGCATTTGCTTGTTGCAACAGTTTTGGTGCAGTTACGAATTTCAATAAAAGTTTAAAAAAAAGTAAATAAAATCAAAATAATGTTTTAAATAATTTCCAAATATCTAATATTAATAGTTGTGTACATATGGAAACAATATATTACCAAAATTTAAAGCTCTTAACTTTATTGACTGGAGTTATAATGTATAAGTAGTATGTACGTATAATTAGATATTTTGTACCCATTTTCTATTTCTTTTTTTGTAACTATGTTTTTTAATGACTAATTTTTTTAAAAAATATTTCTACTTTTTCTTCTGTTTTTGAATAATAACATTCCAGAATCGGGCAACCCTGGTTGCACATTCTAGCTCTTGTTTAAATAAAATATAGAAAAGAACGAAATCCCAGTTTACCTAGCCGAACTAATATTCCTTCTTTTTCTTCTTACTTTGTATGATTCAGTACCAAATTAGGGCAACCCTAGTGAAATATCTAACTCTGGCTTGAATATTATGTACCAAAGAGAGAAACTGCAGATTCTGTAGCCTAACAAATCACTTATAAGGCAGTGAAGTGAGGATAACAATCCAGCTTGTCTTTTTTTTTTTTTTTTTTAATACGGGAATTCCATATTACCCTGGAAACAAATTAAACTCCAACAGGATTCTTTGTATAAGGACAATGCTTTATCCAGCTTTTAAGCTGCATGTCTCTTCCGTAAACGCCTCTTGTAATCACAAGAGATACCGCGCCATAAGCCTATTGGATGTCCACATAACTTACAATATATTTTGGTATAAATTCCAAACACACCTTTAGCAATTAGTCTCTGAAACAGTGAGAAGTTCAAAAGATAGGAACAAAAAATTCAAAAAAATTAAATTAATTCTAAAAACTACAAAAAAAGTTTTATTTATTATAATAGATATTTACAAATATTACGTACATAATTTTAAACTGACATTTTTATAAAGATTGCAAACATTTAATTTTTTTTTTTTTTTTTTTTTTTTTTTTTTTAAATTAACAAATCATATAAATGAGCATCATATTCAGGTGTATAAACATAGGTGAAATATGTTGTTACTAAAATATTAACCATATATTCAGAAAGAGTGGGTTTTTGGTGAGGAAAGTTTTGAAACGACGTGGAAATTGGTTAAGTAGAGAAAATATGAACAAGGTGTTATTGTAAACATTCTTTTAGCGCACTTTCATTTAATAACATAAAATTAAAAAAAAAAAAAAAAATACTTCTACATATGTTTCCTTCACATATTGGTAATTAGTATTATTTTGAAGAGTAGAAAAAAAATTAAACAAAATAAATATCAGAACTAGGTTCTAAAATATAATCAATTAAGTTTTCAACACTTTAGGACAAGAACAAATTTACAACATAACAATTCAATGACTTTCTAAAAATGATAAAAAAAACAAGACATATGTTAAAGCCCAAGAGCTTTGTTTAATTAAAAACTGAAAATACAAATTAGTTTGAAAATAGAAAAGTAATTCTAAACAGCGATCATTTTAAAATACATTTCTTTAATTTACACTCTACATTTTTGTTTGTTTAAAGAAAAAAAAATATTTCAATAAATGTTTTCCATGTAAATATAGCATTTTGCTTAATGTTAACTATATTATATATTAACAAATATTAATGTAGACTGTGTTACACAATTGTTATCATACACTATACATAAATTATAGAAAAATTTATTTAGGAAAGAAAAAATACAAATTGTTGTTCTTTATTTACATTTTTTTATTATTATTACTAAAAATACATGAAAACAAAAGGTGAAATGTTTTTTTTTTAAAGTGTTAACTATAAATACATAGGTGTTTAAACTACCTGAAGGTTAACCTAATTAGAAGATTAGATTGCGTAAATGATTAGTTAAAAATCAAACAAAAAAGAAATTGTTGACTAAAGTTTTTGGCAATTTCGAGGTGTAAAAATGAAAAGTAAAAGATGCTATCGTACTAGAATAGAATCGATACGATTTTAGTCGTGGCAGAACGGGAGTTGACAAACATATCGTTATGTTAGAAACGAGTTTTAAATTAAAAGAAGAAGGAAGTAAGCGAAAAAGGTGCTCCTGAATTCTGCCGAGGCAATGATCCTAGGCAATGTTTCATTTGTGAGTGTGTTTGTGAATTGGAAAGCCTTGAAAGTTATCAGATCCAGATGAAAGATGTCTTCGTGGTAAGCCTGCAAGCAACACTTTCACATTCTCACAATTCTACCCAAACACTCACCCAATATATAGTCTGGAAATACTTGTACCTTCAAACTAGATTATTTGTCACTAGTAGGAGAGCTTTCATCTTCAACTACGCAAAAATTTACTAAAACAAAGAATGTATCTTATTTTTGCTAATAAAACTGAAAACAATATTAATATTTAGTTGTTTTTTTATACTTAATTATAAAAAGAAAAGGTTACTTTCTGTTAGCAGTCAATAAAATAAGTGGTACACAAACTTGGCCTAAACAAAAAACAAATTAAAAATAATTATTTCTAATAATAATTTGTACTGAGAATTTAAAAAATAAAAATTTAACCTAATCACAGCACATTAATTGATAGAAATTAAAATAATAAAAATAATACAAATAAATTATGTATTTTTATAAAAATATTTTAAGAAGTTTATAGTATATTTACAAAAAAGTTTCATTTGTTTCTTTTTTCCTAAAATATGAAATCGTCCTCTCTTCACTTTCAATTCGTCTAAAATGTTGAAAAAAGAAGCAAAAACAACAATAATAGAAGCTAAAGCAAAATAATATATAAACATGCTACACAACATAAAAGAAAAAAAAGAACAAAATATTGCGATCTTTTAAGTTTCATTTCCTTTGCTAGTTTTGATAAAAGATTCAAGAAATTTCTCATCAAAGGTTGGTAAAGTCAGTTTAGGAATTACTACAAATCCAGACTGGTATCCGATTGCCATGGTAAGTAGGGCGTCCATATTTGGATTCCAAGTTACCTGCAATATGGAAAAAATATTTAAGATATTATTATTTGTTTGTACTTCAAGACATACAGCTAATGATCTCTTTCAAACAACTTCTCTTATCTTCCAGTTTTAAGATCTCTCAATACAAATTCAAACTTGAAAACTAAACAGAATTTCCCAATAAACAAAAAAAAATAACCTCCTTAATTTTGTAGTGAACTTCAGGCGTTGAATTTTCTCACTACAATTGTTAATAAGTTTTTACCGAGAATAACCGTAAATAACAAATTAATCGATGTCTGTCACTTTCTACAAATTAAAATAATAAGTAATAATCGACGTTAATCACTTCGATATTTACCACAATTTATTTTTTAATCTTCGATTTTCAAATCAATCATGTCTGACATATAACAGAAAGTAAAAAATCGACTATTACGAAAGGGGCCAGAGACTTTCGAGATACTTTGTTTACTATTATATTACACTCTCAATTTTACAATTGAAAATTACGTAGTAATAAATACACTACCTTATTAGCTGACATAATTGGATATATATCGATTGGATTCGCTTGATTTCCTTTTAATAAGTTTTCCTTTTTAAAGTTGATATCCTGAAAGAGAAAATCAAAAAATTAAGATCATTTACTAAACTGAACTAATCTACCCTTATTCATCAATTCAACTGACGAAACGGTTTATGTATTGTAGAAAATCCGGTTAATTATTAATAATTACTGCATTTTTTTTATTAAAGTGACATACACATTCACATTTTTCGAGTAGTAAGTAAAATTTGCAGTTAAGAGTGATTACTTTAATAAAATCATACTGTATTATTTACACAGCTTGACTCTATTTTTAGAGCCAAACGTTTATTTAACAAACCCAACGAAAAAGTAAATTACGCCCAAAATTCTAACATACAAATTTACAAGAAATTATATACACTGGGCCAAAAAAGTCTGTGAACACTAACCTAAATTTTATTACTTTTATTATTATCTTATTAGAAACTTCTTTTATTTTCAAATGAAATATACTATTCGATAGAGAGAAACCAGAGTTTTTCATTTTATATTCAATCTTTTATTTTTGTTCAGCAGGAATATCACAATTAAATGTTTAACAAAACAACACCCCAAACGAATGCAAAAAAAGTCTGTGAACACTTTGCAGAAATAAATCATTCTTACACATTGTACGTGAATTATAAATTTTAAAAACTTGTAGGACCTCCTATGTTCCTAATCACTTCCAACAAGCGAGCTTTCATCGATCCTAATAATTTTGTGGTCGTCAATGTTGGAATTTTATCCCACTCTTCTAAAATAGCGTTTTTTAGTTGTTCACGGTTTCTTATTCCTCGTTTATTTATTTGGCGGCTGATTTCATCCCACAAATGTTCTATTGGGTTAAGGTCTGGCAATTGTGGAGGGGTGTTTAGGCGCCAGAGTGTATTATTTAAAAGCCATTCCCGAGTTTTTAGTGCGGTATGTTTCGGGTCATTGTCTTGTTGGAAGACAAACGTTCCCTCCAACCCTAATTTTTTTGAATTTTTTTTTAAATTGCGTCTTAATATATCCACATACACATATTGGTCCATCATACCATTAATTAGATCTAACTTGCCCACTTCTTTAGCACTCATGCACCCCACACCAGAATGTTGCCTCCCCCATGCTTAAAAGTAGGCTTCATATTTTTCATTTTCATAGCTTCATTTCTTTTTCGCCACACTTTTTGTCGTCAATCAGACCCACATACATTGAATTTCGACTCATCTGAAAAGATTACGGTTTCCCAGAAACTAGAAGACTTAGAAACATATTCTTTCGCGAAATCCAATCGGCGGTTACGATTTATTTTATTGATTAAAGGTTTTTTCCTCGGGACTCGACCGCAATAATCGTATTCATGTAATTTATTTCTAATTGTCTGCGGTGTTACGCTTACACATAACCACTTGATAATTCTTGACTGATTTTTTGAGCGCTTGTCCTGGGTTCTTCTCGAACAGACTTCAGAATTTGCCGTTTATGAAAGGAATTAAGTTTTGGTGGCCGTCCACTGCGTGGCCTACTAATCACATTTTCGTACTTTTTAATTATATTATGCACCGTTGAAGGGTTTTTTTGAACTATCTTCCCTATTTCTCGAATACTTTTTCTTTCATTTCGCAACGTCACAATAAGTTCTCGAATTGGTCTGGGAACTTCCATATTAGTGGTTAAATATGTACTAATTAGATTATTTATTCACAAAACTGACTGTAGTGGTTTCTACAATACAATAGAGAACTTTGAAACTTTATTCAATCGTTTTTCTGTTTGTTATCTTAATGTTTTTACATATTTATACAGCTGTTCACAGACTTTTTTTGCATTCGTTTGGGGTGTTGTTTTGTTAAACATTTAATTGTGATATTCCTGCTGAACAAAAATAAAAGATTGAATATAAAATGAAAAACTCTGGTTTCTCTCTATCGAATAGTATATTTCATTTGAAAATAAAAGAAGTTTCTAATAAGATAATAATAAAAGTAATAAAATTTAGGTTAGTGTTCACAGACTTTTTTGGCCCAGTGTATGAATGACATGCAAATCAAGTAGGACTGTTTATTTAAACACAGGTTTTACATTTAAATTACAGATACATATAATGTGGAAAATCTGTAAGTTGAATTTGAGATAGTAACTATAGACCGATTTATCCTAAAATAGAAAATTTTATTTATAATTACAACAATACAATAATTAAAAGTAGTATCAACTAATAGAAACGTATGGACCAAAATCTTACCTAAAATAGAAAATCTGTTTTAAAATAGTCAAATTCTGTAATATAAAGCCACTACAAGTCAAGACAAACTTTTAACTTTGAATGCGTGTAAGACGCGTTAACCTCACTTAACCTTCCTCTTAATGTGCAAACAATTCTCAAGCGCGCGCCAAGAAATAAAATTGAAAAAAGAAGTAGGAGAACAACTAAACGTTTTTAGCAAGAATAGTTTTTGTGAAATTTGGCATTGATTTTTTTTTTTTGTTTATTTGTAGTCTCAGAAATTGCATTAATTGTAACCATAACTAAGTAACGTCGTAATTTATTTCCACCTAACCCATTAAATCAATATTGGAGCTTCCAAGTACGGAAAGTTAAAGGGAGAATGCTCGCAGGAATTCTAACTTAGAAGACCATGGATTCTGTGGTAATATTCCAATTTTATAGGTAATTTTAATTCAAATAACTGAAAATAGAAAAATCTTTCAATAACGTAGTGCGCAACAATAAAGGAAGGATTGTCAAAAAATAAGAATGCTAACATATGTCTCCAGGCTCTCTTCTGGAATCTGGACAAAGTGGACACAGTCATAGTCATATCCATCAGTGGAGATGCCAAAGTTTCCGCAGACCATAGGTTGTCGTTCCTGATTTGATTACAATACAAATCTACCAGGTCTCTTTAACCATGACCAACATAATAAATTTTATACTTACACAATCAAATAAGACTCCATATTTTTCGCTCACTTCCTCAAATGTACAACAATCAACGGTACGAGGTTCGTATTGATCTACAGAACTTGTTGAAGGCTGTTCTCCATCAGCTGATGTATTGCCAACATTAGAAGAATTGTTAGCATTTCCACCGGCAGCCTCTTCAATCAGTTCATTGTTCGAAGATAGTGGCATATTTTTATCAAAATCAAACAGGCTTGTCTGTAAGACCACCTGTAAAAAAGAAATTACAAGATTCTTAAACGACTTTCTTAATGCGGTATTACAGTAGAAACTGCCATTACAGAAAAACTGGTTAAACCTATGCCATTTACTGAATTTCACGATAATTTATTGATAATTACCTTCACCAGTTTCTTCTTTTCATCCCGTTTTTCATTGTTAGGATCTTGTTGCTTAGCAAAAGCAACTGTAATCTGCCCATTATCGTAGGAGATGGCCACTGCATTCAACCAATCGTTCGCAGAAACACACTGGAATTTTTTTTTTTTTTTTTAAATTAGGTAGTCAAACTGAGGAAGGTAAAAACGCTAATGACGCTTAATTGTAGAAAAACGGATGAGAAAAAAAAGTAGAAGGAGAGAAAGAACCGATTATTTTAAAAAAAAGGACTGCCGATTGAAGTGCGAGGCAGAGAAGAGGAATAAAGGCACTCTCACAGGAAGTGAAGCGCCTCTGCGTCAGCTAGTTAAGATATATTTTGACTAAATGAAACCTACCCATGCTGAAGATTTGACGTTGCTGATGAACGAGCTTGGCTGAAACGTGTAGTCTCTCACAGAATGCAAAGCTGCAGTTGCCTGAGATGTCCTTAAATACAAATCAAATCATTAACTATAATCATATAGAATTTATTTTACTGTATACATTTTTTTTCAACAAAAAGAAGCAAATCAAAATACTTACATATAACTTTCATCGTACACAGCCACAGCACACAACCAATGCTGCATCCAAGCCACATCATTTACAAGACCTCTACGGTGAATAGTGTGCGGAGCGGTTGTATCATTTAAATCCCAAAATTTCACAGTTTTATCCAATGCTGAGCTTACTAAGTATGTTTCCGATGCGGGACTCAAGCATAAACCTTCACAATAAATTGCATCGTTAAAAACAATATAGCTTGCAAATATTCACGTTTATTTGCATGAACATTCACATTCAAGATTATGCGCGAGTTTTATTTTTAAGTTGAATTAAACTTTTTTCTTTTCCGTACCATATTAAGCTTTCACAACACACAAATTAAACCTTTTCTCAACAAATTATTTTATTAATAACTTTTAATTTACGAGGTTACCTATTTGTGATTAACCTAGTTGGATTAAATGAAAGTTGTGGTTGAGGAAGGAAGTGCCCTTACTGATTGATTGCTCGTAATGAGAGCACCAAAAAAAAAGTAGTTGAAGCGAAAAAAGGTGCCCAATTTGTCACATTAGACTTCTTTTAAGTAATGCACATTCTTTTTTCGCACAATATTTATAAATTAACGTAGAGATAAATACCTGTAATATTTGAATGATGGGCACTAAATGTTTTATATGGATACAAGGTGTTTCCAGATCTTAACAGAACTGACTGAGAATTTAGATCCCATACTCCGATCACTCCGTTTGTGAATCCAGCCACTATTGATCTGTAAGAAAAAACAATTATGATTTAGGTAGAAACCCATAGGACAGTCTTCAATATCTACCGCGGATATCCTAGCCAAACAGTACTAACACACTGCAACCTAGACAAGAAGAAATTTGCTACAGTCTCTGACTGACTTTTCTCAATACAGATGATGCAATTACATTATTGTGCGAATACTTTCCATGGGTACACCCTTTGATATGGGTCCCTTTGGTACCTGGCTCCATTTAGTCAAGGAAAGTGAATGAAATGAAAGGCCACTGCCTTTTCTCCAATCTTATAACTTCCAGAATAATTGAACGATCGATAAAAGCAACTTGAAATGTTAAACTCAATTCTAAAAAAAAAAAAAAAACACTTACCTATGTGGCTTAACTTTAGACCAACTTAAACGTGTACACTGGCTGTTCACAAAAGGGCTTAATTTCAAAAGAAGTGCCGGTTCTGGTTTATAATGTTTCACGCTGAAATACAGTATTCTTTGTCAATAACCTCCAAAAAAATGTTATTAATAAAATTATATTTCAAAATAATTACTCCATGAATTAAGAAAATTACTTCTCAGAATTTAATGCAGCGCTAAGCCCTTGGGGTGTTGGCACGGCAAACAAAGGGATAACACCACTGGTGGTAGCGATTGCCAGAAGTCCAATCCGGGTGTCGTCCTGACATCCTGCGGGGCACCATTCCAAGGCCCAACATCCTCCATAATCATGGCAGAATACGTACTCTAATTTCACCTGTCCATCCGATGTATTACTGTAATAATTTGAAAATGAAATTAACCAAAATCAAGCCAACTGGACAGAAAAAAATAATTTATAATAACAAAAATGGTATACCCAAAATTATTAAGATTTCTTAAGGCCCATATTTGCACAACTCCTGGGCCTGCATGTACCGATCCCATCCGGAAATTAGAATGCATACTCAGATGCGTAGACACCGCCAAATATTGTACATCGGTACTTCCAGGCGCCCAAGCCAATCCCCAGACTGGCCCTCCAGTAAACATTATGCACATGCGCTCTGTAATTGTAAGAAGAAAAAACAAACATTGTGAATACTCGCAAGACTTTCTCCCTTTTTTTTTTCGTCGTCGGCGCCCGGAACTTTATTCAGTACGGCCTCTGGATTGTGTTCTCTCTTTTTACAGACAACAAACCAACTCTCATTGAAACTTCCCCAAAATTTCAATGGATTTTTTTGGTGAATTCATGAAAAATACTGTTTGAAGTTCTTTGAAAACTCCAGCAGTAATGAAAGAGATCAGTTTAGAAGGAGAGGAAAGATAATTGTAACAAATTTAAATAATGTACGTAAATTAACTATTTCCAAACGGTCTACCTGAAATTAGGCGTTAAAAAGAAAATGTGCTGGGTACTTTCTGATTTTTGAACCTTTTGACACACCTTTTATTTCGGGGTCTCAGGTGACCTCGAATGTCTTCCAAGAGTTAAATAAAGTGAAAAAAGTAATAATTATAAACAAAAAATCAATGATTACCACTTAATATTCGACTTTCGAACAGTTTCAAATGTGACCAATAAGATCTGTTCCTACTGCTGAACTTCACAGATAGTTTCTTTTCTGGTAAATACGCTTCAATACTATTCAAATCTAATTCTTGCCATACTTCTGGGATAAATTTATATTCCGGAAATATTGATTCAGTAGTGTAGTTAAGTGCTCGCCTATAAAATTGTAAATAATTAGGATTTATTTAGCAATGAAGAAATAAGTTCATAACTATAGTCATGTTCAGGATTGTACTTACTGTTGTTGAGTCCAAGAAAGGGCTGGCCTGAAGAATTTAGATACTTTAGCACTAGCGCTAAATGTGACTTCTGCTTTCTTCAAGAAAGGAATAAAGATTTGGCCTGGAATTCATATAATGTAAACAAATTTTAAGAAAATGGGTGAGAAAAAGTAAATAAAGTTAATATTAAGAACAAAAAATAATTACTTCCTGTTAACATGTCGTCCCTTCTTGTTGAGTGAGGTACTTTGACGCCTTCTTTGATCATCTGCACATGTTCTATATGAACTGTTTTTATATGCATCACCATATCTCTCTCACTGATTGATGTGTATCTACAATCTTTGCAGACGTAACCCTGCAAAGAAGCACCAATGGATTTTGGTATTAAACTAAAAACTAAGAAGTAGCAGGTCAACTGCATGCGGCATGTACGAACCGTATTCAGGACCTCACCAGATGGCTCAATCTATCCTGGATATCAATATACACGAGATTAGGACGTCCAAAAAGGCGGATGAACTGATTCAGTTCGGTTAAAAAGTAAACAAAGAAAAAATAACAGCCTACTTTTTTCAGACGAGGCTTGGACGTATAAGTGTACCAATCCAGGTGTTGAGAACGGAGGCGAAAGCAAAAACTTTACGATAAAACACTTTTTGTCAAACAAATTAAAAGTAGCTACATTCAAAACAACCTTTCTTGGGTCCGAATGCTTCTGTTTTAAAATAGACTGAGAAGAAATCAGTCTTCCAAGGCTTCAAATTTGAGGCCTATTGGAGCAAAGACCGAATTGGCCAAATTTACGGCAGACTTCTACTCAAGAAGGCCATGGTGGCTCTAAGAGTTATTCATGACTCAAGAATGCTCCGCCAATAAATAAAATAAAATTTTCCTTTTCTTTTTATTTTTTCCAATTGAAAATATTTACTACGAGGGTCGTTTGAAAAGTCCGTGCAAAGTCAGAGAGATAGCACTACTGGCGCATATCGAGGTTATGTTTAGTTAGTAGCATCTCTTGGAAGAAGACACACCAAGTTTCAGCCAGATCGGTCTATTTCTTTGTGTTTGGCATTCGTTTGAATCGAGGAAGTCGAGTGATTTTCAAAAAATGGACGAAAAAGAATTTCGTGTGTTGATTAAACACTACTTTATGAAAGGCAAAACGCCTCAGGAGACTAAAGAGAAGCTTGATAAACATTATGGTGACTCTGCACCTTCGATTAGAACAGTTTATAAGTGGTTTCAAAATTTTCGGAGTGGCCATATGGGCACAAGTGACGCTGAACGTTCTGGACGCCCTGTTGAGGTTACTACTCCAGAAATCATTGATAAAATCCATGATATGGTGATGGATGACAGAAGAGTGAAGGTGCGTGAGATTGCTAGTGCTGTGGGCATCTCGAATGAACGGGTACATAATATTTTGCATCAACATTTGGACATGACAAAGCTATCCGCAAGATGGGTGCCGCGATTGCTCACGCTTGACCAAAAACGAAATCGTGTGAAGTGTTGCAAGGACGGTTTGCAGCTGTTCCAGAAGAATCCGCAGGACTTTAAGCGTCGTTTCGTCACTGTGGATGAAACATGGATACATCACTACACTCCTGAGACCAAAGAACAATCTAAACAATGGGTTATCAAGGGGGAATCTGCGCCAAAAAAGGCGAAGACCGTTCCTTCGGCCGGAAAGATTATGGCGACTGTCTTTTGGGATTCGCAAGGAATAATCCTCATCGACTATCTGGAAAAGGGTAAAACTATTACAGGTGCATATTATTCATCGTTATTGGACCGTTTGAAAACCGAGCTGCAAGAAAAACACCCACGATTGGCCCACAAAAAAGTCATTTTCCATCACAACAACGCACCAGCTCACACCTCAGCAGTTGTGGTCGCAAAATTAATGGAAATAGGGTTCCAACTCGTTTCACATCCCCCCTATTCTCCAGACTTGGCTCCCTCGGACTACTATTTGTTCCCCAATATGAAGAAATGGCTGGCGGGAAAAAGATTTTATTCAATCGAGGAGGTGATTGCGGAAACGAATAGCTATTTTTCAGACTTGGACAAATCCTATTATTCGGAAGGGATCAACAAACTAGAGCAGCGTTGGACGAAGTGTATAAGCCTAAAAGGAGACTATGTTGGAAAATAAAAAAGGTTTACCCCAAAAAATTAAGTAGTTTTTATTTTTGCACGGACTTTTCAAACGACCCTCGTAATTAGAATAATAATTGAATTGTGAGACAAAAATGTAGCTGGGGCATAAGTCTGGAACTTTTCTTCTGGTGTGCAATTTTTTAGGCAAACAGATTTGTTATTAGACGAACACCAGTTTTGGTTCTTAAGTCAAAAGAAACTCTATGCTGCTCTTTGTTTGTTCTGTTGTATATCAACGATTAAGACATACTATGATTCTGGAAAATTTGATTATGAGACCTTACCTGGAAATCAAATTGACATGTGCGATAATGTTCATTCATTTCATTGTAAGTAAGGGTGGAAAATTCACAGGATGGGCACGGACAATGCAGTACTTTGCCATCAGCCACCGCTAATTCCCAAATTGTTCTCAAATGTTTCGTACTCCTTTTTGTTTTCAGAGTATACAAATTTTTCTGCAAAAAAAAAAAAAATAGAAAAAAAAGACCTTCCAACTAAATGACATCTTGGGTAGTTAGTAAAAACTCAAAAAAAAAAAAGGAGTTGGTACTCATTCAAACTTACAACTTCTTCTCTTTCAAACTCTGCAACATCGTCATCACCTTGAAGGAAATCTTCATCTGAATCTACGACTATCCTTTCAAAATTTGTGTCATTACGTTTTCTTTTTTTTGATTTTCCTTCAGCAAGAAGATTTGGTGCTAAATCAGCAAGTGTTTCTAAACATCTGAACAGATTTATATGCATATTTTAATATTATAAAATATTCGAAAATAATTGATAAATTTATTTCCATCTAATTTATATTAAACAATATGGAACATACTGTTTAGCTGCCTTTCTAGTTGAAAGGGCAATTTCAGCTACAGCCTCTTTTGGTGGCGCTTTCTTACTGCATAAAGGACGATGTTGTTCCAAGCTAGATGGCATCATCACTCTGCCACAAAGTGGACACGCTACCATCAATTTTTGACGTTCCTACAAAAAAAAGAAAAAAGAAAAAAAGAATGACTGCAAACTGGTGAATTTTAGGACACTAAGATGCGTCCGAGGCAAGGGATAGATGACATTATTACGAAAAAGTTATGGACCAATGGATTAGAATGTTTATTTGATGTTTTTGGAAAAACAAAACCGGAAAACCATTTTAAGGAAATAAAATGTGAAAAATCTAATCAGTAAAAGGCTATTTCCGCTCAAGAAATTAAATTCTGAATTTTTACTATTCACTTAATCTTCCTTCCTCGAAGTATACAAGTGATAGAACCTTAGATAAAGCCGAAATAGCATTTTAGGAAGAAGCATCTCCACCCTCACCCTTCATAGAAGCACCCTTAGACTAATTTTTCTAGTCAAATTAAAGTGTAGTTTTACATCACCGCAATGAGTGGGTGTAAGAAGAGATTTTAATCGCAAATATTTTTTAAGCTTTCTCAGAGTAACTAAATGAAATATTTGAGTTTGATCTTCCACAATTTTTCATTTGTGAGTAAGAGAACCATAAACAGCATACACATAAATAAACATCTGTTCCCAATTGAAATTCAACTTGTAACACAAACGTAACCTTCCTCTTCTTATTAAGAAATAACAAGAAAACCTTACCTCAAGAGTTTTCCCACAGAACTGAATGTGACTCAAGAATCCTTTAACACTTTTCTTGGTTTCCCCGCACTTCTCACATTTAAACAAATGCTTTGGATACTTCTTTTTCCAACGTATTAACCAATTGACCATGGTATTTTCACATTCCACATCCTGTAAAATAAATATATTGGAACTATTAGGTAAGCTAGTGATTCAAAATTAAAAAAAGAAAGAACTGAGTAATCAGTGGCGCTTTAGGAAAGTTTAAGGGTTAGGCAATAAACTTACGGGGGGGCTACAGGTACGCAAAGCTCCGTTCTAAATTACGAATGTAATTAAGACAATTTGACAGGTGAGATCTAACCACCTATCAATAGGATTACGTGATTTTTTTTCGCGTACATTAAAAGAAAAATTAAGAACAAATCATAAAAAGTTTCCCAAGTTTCTGGCAGCATCAGGATTTAAAATATTGGTATACTTACTAGTGGATCATCTCCATCCATCCAGCACATAAAGTTATGTATCATGAAATGTTTTTTTTGGAAGTCTCTAATCGTCATCGATTCCTTACATATTGCACACGAATCCTACATAAACAAACAAAAAAAAGAAAAAGAAGTTCAAGGTCCTGGTGTGGAGTGAAAATTTATTGATGAAATAAAGAATAAATACCACTCTATCCAGATTTTCTACTGTATCTGCAGAAGCAGCAGGCTGTTTGGACAATGATGGTCTTCTTGGGCGCCCAAATGGTCCTCTTCTATTATTACTAGCATCATTTGGATCACCACACTCCTGTTCTCCGGATGATCCACTAACATCCATGCCTGAATCGAAAATCCTTGTAGGTAATGGATTCTTCCTAGGTCTTCCAGGCTTTCGTTTGACTGGAGGCGGGCTAGGCGGGAGATGTGCCGATGTATACTCTTCTTGCGAGTGGTTACTCTCACTTTTCAAATCTGATTCTTGCAAATTTGATTCCATCTTCAGTGACGGCATACTTACATCAAGTGAATCTTGTTGAGAAGTGTCCGTCATGTTTTCTAATTGTGTCTGCTCTTCTGAAGGAACATTTCCATTGTCCAAAGTCTCTACTGGCTGATTATTTTCCGACTGAACTGATTCAGAATTTTCTTTTTCTGAGGTGTTAGGATTTTCGGACGGTATACTGGTCTGTACATCAACTAGAGAAGGCACATGGGTTTTTCTCGGTCTGCCACGCTTTCTTTTAGTGAGCGACTGGACTTCCCCACTTGCTGAATGATTCCTAGTCTTTAAGTAGTCCGTGAGAATGGACTTTCGAGATTCTGTTGCTTCATTACCCTTTGGCACGGATTCTTTGCTCACCTGTTCTTCAGTGCTCTCTAACCTTCCTTTCTTTTTGGCCGGGCCATCCTCTGTGGTGTCAATGGACTCATTATCAGCATCTTCTTTTGGTTCATTTGGTGGTTTCTCATTTCTCCTTCTTCTTGTATTCGGTTGATCTTTGTTTTTATCATTATTGTCTTTTTTTGATTCCTCAGTATCAACTCCTTTTGCAGTCTGCTTTCCATGTGATTCCGACTCATTCCCACCTTTTTTTAGAGGTTTTTCCCTTTCAGCACACGTTGCATCAGTTTGATTTTGTTGTACAGAATCATTTCGTGAGATTTTTGTTGACATGGAAGATTCTTCAGTTTCATTTCTAACATTAGAAGAGTCCGGCGTACTATCTACATTTGTATTGCCCGATTTCTTTTCATTTCTTTTGACAAACGGTGTTGAACTCTTTCCTACTGTACCTACAAAAGAATTATATTCTTCGCCTAAATTTTCAGAATGACTGTCACCTTTCTTCGTAGTACTTTGATTTTCATTTGATTTTTGACCTTTACCAGATTTTCTTTCAACTTTTCTTTTCTTAGAAGCATTACTTGGATTTTCATCTGGATTTTTTTTAGTTTTTGTATCAGATTGTTCTTGTACTTCGCTATTCTTTTCATTACTGCTACTTTCTTTATTGTTTCTATTATTGTTAGCTTTGCTATCCACGTTGTTTGAATTCCCAGGTTTGTTAGCAGTAACATCAAATTTTACATGAATTGGATAAGTTTGCAATTCCGCGGTAATACCCAGTATGTTGCAATAGCTTAATAAATGATTCAATTTATTACATGAACTTGTCTTGTCAACACCTCCCAAAAAAGAGTTGAGTTTATTTTTTTTCAAGCCACCTTTTTTATGATATTTTTTAAAAGTACCTTTCTTTAGAGTAGTAAGTTCCTGGTCATCATGGGATGTGAAATCATTCATTGGTTTTCCGTTTAAGTTGGTGAATAAATCGGAACTGATTGAAAGAGACTTTTCGATTTTTTCGAAATCAATTTTAGTAGAGTCACCTGCGAATGATTCCTCAATTCCCAAATCTGTTGCCTGCTCAATTATGGGCCAATCATCTTTTTTGGTGAAATTTACAGTTGTATTATTTGTGCCAATTGGAAGGGGAGATGATATTTTTTGTTTAAACAAGCCATTTTTAGTGGCTTTATTTTTTGAAACAACATGATTAGTGGTTATCAGAGAATTTTCTTTCACGGAAACATCTTTTGCGACCATTTTCTTTCGCTCACCAAGTTTTTTAGTACTTAATGGCATTATACTTACTTCTGTATTGAGTACTTCATTTGTATTGTTGGCAATGTTCTTTAGGATTTCTTTATTGATTGCTTTTTCATTGGTAAATTTCTTCGCTGAAATTTCTTCGGAAATTTCGATTATAATATTTTCTTCTTGTGAAACCTCATCTTCTTCGCCATTTTCCTCAACACAATCGCTCAACACTAATATATCTGTAAAAACATCGTCATTTTCATGCAGTGTAGATTTCCGTTGACTATTGCAGTTAGAATTCACTTCAGAAGTTTCACTACACGTAGGATTAAGTAGCGTAATTTCTAATTCTTTATCATCAAAAATTAACGGTCTACCTTCAACGTTAATCACACTTTGATTAATATTTTTCTTACCATCAGCGATTGTTTTTGGCTGTCTTGTGTCAATTTGAATATCATCACTAACATCATCATTATCAGATTCTGTGTCTTCATTAAACACTTCCGGCAATGAGTTTTTTGCCTGTTCTCTGTTGTTTACATAATTCTCTGAGTTCATGCTCCGGCTACGGCTACCTGATGGTAGATTTGTAATTTTGCCAATGCTTTCCTTGGTCAATAGTGTAGGTGTGTTTCTTTTGTTTAACTTAATGTGGTCCTCATTTCCAGCCTTTGTCGGAAGAGAGATTTGTCTGTTGAAATTCACCATATGGCTATGACTGATAACGCCTATGTTGCCTTTAGATTTGCCAATAACCGATTCATTCTCCTCATCCTCTTCTTCTTCATCTTCCCAGAAAACATTAAATTCATGTTTAGGAAGCGAATATTGTTCTCTGTAACGAGTTTGATATCGCTTAGTAGTGGGCTGCTGATTACGTATGGTATTTTTAGTTCTAGCAGAATTTAACAGAAGATTGGCTTCTCTTCTCATATACTGGCCAATAGAATTAAAGTCTTCAATAATGTTACCAGTAAGTTTAGGTCCTCCGATTACAGATGGTGTTACACCTACTGTCCAGCTTTTATCTTCAACGGAGATATTCACCGGAACTGGCAATTCTTTATTTTCACACATCAGTTTTTTGGCAATTTTCGCCAATGGGGTTAAATCTGTGGTTTTCTTTTCTGAAACTACTTTCTTAAAATTATGAAACAGTTGACCAGTTTTATTTGAAATATTGTTAACAGGTGCAAAAAAGCTCCCACTCTTTGGCATTTCCCGCGAATGAGGTTCATACTCTATTGGGTAATCCAAACATCTTCTCCTTCGTTTCTCATTGCTAACGTTAATTTCATTCATTAATCCGGAATTTTTTTCTAGAAAATTTTTGCCATACTGTATGGAAGATAATTGTTTACTTTTCACGTAGTCAATCTTGCGAGTCACGCCTGGTATTAATACTTCTAATGATGGATGTACAGCTTTTTTATGAGAGCTTTTCTGGTAAGTTTTCAAGCGGGGTTGCTTCAAGACTGAACTGCCGTTGCCAACTGGTGATTCCTAAAAAAAAGCATATGAAGTTTATTTTGAATTAACTTATGTACTCTCTGCAATCATGGCGATACCTAAAATTTGCCAAATCATCCAGCTAAGCAACACAGGAATGCCATCAGAATTCAAAGTGCAGTTATTAAAACCAAATGAATCAGTTTTCCACACTTATGAGGAGCTAAGTTGAAAACCAAAAAACTTTAACCATCCATATCTCATTAACTATTATCACTTAAACAAAGCTATTCATGTCAGTTATAAAGCTATCTATTCTCTACAATTTGGCAAAAAAATCATTGAATTCTAATGAATACGAAGAGAGATATAAAGGTTTGAAATTTGAAGAAAGTTGAAAACCACAAAACTTTAACCTTCCAAATCTCATTAACTATTACCATTAAAACAAAGCTATTCATGTCAGTTATAAAGCTATCTATTCTCTACAATTTGGCAAAGAAATCATTGAATTCTAATGAATACGAAGAGAGATATAATGGTTTGAAATTTGAAGAAAGTTGAAAACCACAAAAGTTTAACCTTCCAAATCTCATTAACTATTACCATTAAAACAAAGCTATTAATGTCAGTTATAAAGCTATCTATTCTCTACAATTTGGCAAAGAAATCATTGAATTCTAATGAATACGAAGAGAGATATAAAGGTTTGAAATTTGAAGAAAGTTGAAAACCACAAAACTTTAACCTTCCAAATCTCATTAACTATTACCATTAAAACAAAGCTATTCATGTCAGTTATAAAGCTATCTATTCTCTACAATTTGGCAAAGAAATCATTGAATTCTAATGAATACGAAGAGAGATATAATGGTTTGAAATTTGAAGAAAGTTGAAAACCACAAAAGTTTAACCTTCCAAATCTCATTAACTATTACCATTAAAACAAAGCTATTCATGTCAGTTATAAAGCTATCTATTCTCTACAATTTGGCAAAGAAATCATTGAATTCTAATGAATACGAAGAGAGATATAAAGGTTTGAAATTTGAAGAAAGTTGAAAACCACAAAACTTTAACCTTCCAAATCTCATTAACTATTACCATTAAAACAAAGCTATTCATGTCAGTTATAAAGCTATCTATTCTCTACAATTTGGCAAAGAAATCATTGAATTCTAATGAATACGAAGAGAGATATAATGGTTTGAAATTTGAAGAAAGTTGAAAACCACAAAACTTTAACCTTCCAAATCTCATTCACTATTACCATTAAAACAAAGCTATTCATGTCAGTTATAAAGCTATCTATTCTCTACAATTTGGCAAAGAAATCATTGAATTCTAATGAATACGAAGAGAGATATAATGGTTTGAAATTTGAAGAAAGTTGAAAACCACAAAACTTTAACCTTCCAAATCTCATTAACTATTACCATTAAAACAAAGCTATTCATGTCAGTTATAAAGCTATCTATTCTCTACAATTTGGCAAAGAAATCATTGAATTCTAATGAATACGAAGAGAGATATAAAGGTTTGAAATTTGAAGAAAGTTGAAAACCACAAAACTTTAACCTTCCAAATCTCATTAACTATTACCATTAAAACAAAGCTATTCATGTCAGTTATAAAGCTATCTATTCTCTACAATTTGGCAAAGAAATCATTGAATTCTAATGAATACGAAGAGAGATATAAAGGTTTGAAATTTGAAGAAAGTTGAAAACCACAAAACTTTAACCTTCCAAATCTCATTAACTATTACCATTAAAACAAAGCTATTCATGTCAGTTATAAAGCTATCTATTCTCTACAACTTGGCAAAGAAATCATTGAATTCTAATGAATACGAAGAGAGATATAAAGGTTTGAAATTTGAAGAAAGTTGAAAACCACAAAACTTTAACCTTCCAAATCTCATTAACTATTACCATTAAAACAAAGCTATTCATGTCAGTTATAAAGCTATCTATTTTCTACAATTTGGCAAAGAAATCATTGAATTCTAATGAATACGAAGAGAGATATAATGGTTTGAAATTTGAAGAAAGTTGAAAACCACAAAACTTTAACCTTCCAAATCTCATTAACTATTACCATTAAAACAAAGCTATTCATGTCAGATATAAAGCTATCTATTCTCTACAATTTGGCAAAGAAATCATTGAATTCTAATGAATACGAAGAGAGATATAATGGTTTGAAATTTGAAGAAAGTTGAAAACCACAAAACTTTAACCTTCCAAATCTCATTAACTATTACCATTAAAACAAAGCTATTCATGTCAGTTATAAAGCTATCTATTCTCTACAATTTGGCAAAAAAATCATTGAATTCTAATGAATACGAAGAGAGATATAAAGGTTTGAAATTTGAAGAAAGTTGAAAACCACAAAACTTTAACCTTCCAAATCTCATTAACTATTACCATTAAAACAAAGCTATTCATGTCAGTTATAAAGCTATCTATTCTCTACAATTTGGCAAAGAAATCATTGAAGTCTAATGAATACGAAGAGAGATATAATGGTTTGAAATTTGAAGAAAGTTGAAAACCACAAAACTTTAACCTTTCAAATCTCATTAACTATTACCATTAAAACAAAGCTATTCATGTCAGTTATAAAGCTATCTATTCTCTACAATTTGGCAAAGAAATCATTGAATTCTAATGAATACGAAGAGAGATATAATGGTTTGAAATTTGAAGAAAGTTGAAAACCACAAAACTTTAACCTTCCAAATCTCATTAACTATTACCATTAAAACAAAGCTATTCATGTCAGTTATAAAGCTATCTATTCTCTACAATTTGGCAAAGAAATCATTGAATTCTAATGAATACGAAGAGAGATATAAAGGTTGAAATTTGAAGAAAGTTGAAAACCACAAAACTTTAACCTTCCAAATCTCATTAACTATTACCATTAAAACAAAGCTATTCATGTCAGTTATAAAGCTATCTATTCTCTACAACTTGGCAAAGAAATCATTGAATTCTAATGAATACGAAGAGAGATATAAAGGTTTGGAATTTGAGGAAGGTTGAAAACCACAAAACTTTAACCTTCCAAATCTCATTAACTATTACCATTAAAACAAAGCTATTCATGTCAGTTATAAAGCTATCTATTCTCTACAATTTGGCAAAGAAATCATTGAATTCTAATGAATACGAAGAGAGATATAAAGGTTGAAATTTGAAGAAAGTTGAAAACCACAAAACTTTAACCTTCCAAATCTCATTAACTATTACCATTAAAACAAAGCTATTCATGTCAGTTATAAAGCTATCTATTCTCTACAACTTGGCAAAGAAATCATTGAATTTTAATGAATACGAAGAGAGATATAAAGGTTTGGAATTTGAAGAAAGTTGAAAACCACAAAACTTTAACCTTCCAAATCTCATTAACTATTACCATTAAAACAAAGCTATACATGTCAGTTATAAAGCTATCTATTCTCTACAATTTGGCAAAGAAATCATTGAATTCTAATGAATACGAAGAGAGATATAAAGGTTGAAATTTGAAGAAAGTTGAAAACCACAAAACTTTAACCTTCCAAATCTCATTAACTATTACCATTAAAACAAAGCTATTCATGTCAGTTATAAAGCTATCTATTCTCTACAATTTGGCAAAGAAATCATTGAATTCTAATGAATACGAAGAGAGATATAAAGGTTTGAAATTTGAAGAAAGTTGAAAACCACAAAACTTTAACCTTCCAAATCTCATTAACTATTACCATTAAAACAAAGCTATTCATGTCAGTTATAAAGCTATCTATTCTCTACAATTTGGCAAAGAAAACATTGAATTCTAATGAATACGAAGAGAGATATAAAGGTTGAAATTTGAAGAAAGTTGAAAACCACAAAACTTTAACCTTCCAAATCTCATTAACTATTACCATTAAAACAAAGCTATACATGTCAGTTATAAAGCTATCTATTCTCTACAATTTGGCAAAGAAATCATTGAATTTTAATGAATACGAAGAGAGATATAAAGGTTTGGAATTTGAAGAAAGTTGAAAACCACAAAACTTTAACCTTCCAAATCTCATTAACTATTACCATTAAAACAAAGCTATACATGTCAGTTATAAAGCTATCTATTCTCTACAACTTGGCAAAGAAATCATTGAATTCTAATGAATACGAAGAGAGATATAAAGGTTGAAATTTGAAGAAAGTTGAAAACCACAAAACTTTAACCTTCCAAATCTCATTAACTATTACCATTAAAACAAAGCTATTCATGTCAGTTATAAAGCTATTTAGTCTCTACAACTTGGCAAAGAAATCATTGAATTTTAATGAATACGAAGAGAGATATAAAGGTTTGGAATTTGAAGAAAGTTGAAAACCACAAAACTTTAACCTTCCAAATCTCATTAACTATTACCATTAAAACAAAGCTATTCATGTCAGTTATAAACCTATCTATTCTCTACAACTTGGCAAAGAAATCATTGAATTTTAATGAATACGAAGAGAGATATAAAGGTTTGGAATTTGAAGAAAGTTGAAAACCACAAAACTTTAACCTTCCAAATCTCATTAACTATTACCATTAAAACAAAGCTATACATGTCCGTTATAAAGCTATCTATTCTCTACAATTTGGCAAAGAAATCATTGAATTTTAATGAATACGAAGAGAGATATAAAGGTTGAAATTTGAAGAAAGTTGAAAACCACAAAACTTTAACCTTCCAAATCTCATTAACTATTACCATTAAAACAAAGCTATTCATGTCAGTTATAAAGCTATCTATTCTCTACAATTTGGCAAAGAAATCATTGAATTTTAATGAATACGAAGAGAGATATAAAGGTTGAAATTTGAAGAAAGTTGAAAACCACAAAACTTTAACCTTCCAAATCTCATTAACTATTACCATTAAAACAAAGCTATACATGTCAGTTATAAAGCTATCTATTCTCTACAATTTGGCAAAGAAATCATTGAATTTTAATGAATACGAAGAGAGATATAAAGGTTGAAATTTGAAGAAAGTTGAAAACCACAAAACTTTAACCTTCCAAATCTCATTAACTATTACCATTTAAACAAAGCTATTCATGTCAGTTATAAAGCTATCTATTCTCTACAATTTGGCAAAGAAATCATTGAATTTTAATGAATACGAAGAGAGATATAAAGGTTGAAATTAGAAGAAAGTTGAAAACCACAAAACTTTAACCTTCCAAATCTCATTAACTATTACCATTAAAACAAAGCTATTCATGTCAGTTATAAAGCTATCTATTCTCTACAATTTGGCAAAGAAATCATTGAATTTTAATGAATACGAAGAGAGATATAAAGGTTGAAATTTGAAGAAAGTTGAAAACCACAAAACTTTAACCTTCCAAATCTCATTAACTATTACCATTAAAACAAAGCTATACATGTCAGTTATAAAGCTATCTATTCTCTACAATTTGGCAAAGAAATCATTGAATTTTAATGAATACGAAGAGAGATATAAAGGTTGAAATTTGAAGAAAGTTGAAAACCACAAAACTTTAACCTTCCAAATCTCATTAACTATTACCATTAAAACAAAGCTATACATGTCAGTTATAAAGCTATCTATTCTCTACAATTTGGCAAAGAAATCATTGAATTTTAATGAATACGAAGAGAGATATAAAGGTTTGGAATTTGAAGAAAGATGAAAACCACAAAACTTTAACCTTCCAAATCTCATTAACTATTACCATTAAAACAAAGCTATTCATGTCAGTTATAAAGCTATCTATTCTCTACAATTTGGCAAAGAAATCATTGAATTTTAATGAATACGAAGAGAGATATAAAGGTTGAAATTTGAAGAAAGTTGAAAACCACAAAACTTTAACCTTCCAAATCTCATTAACTATTACCATTAAAACAAAGCTATACATGTCAGTTATAAAGCTATCTATTCTCTACAATTTGGCAAAGAAATCATTGAATTTTAATGAATACGAAGAGAGATATAAACGTTTGGAATTTGAAGAAAGTTGAAAACCACAAAACTTTAACCTTCCAAATCTCATTAACTATTACCATTAAAACAAAGCTATTCATGTCAGTTATAAAGCTATCTATTCTCTACAATTTGGCAAAGAAATCATTGAATTTTAATGAATACGAAGAGAGATATAAAGGTTGAAATTTGAAGAAAGTTGAAAACCACAAAACTTTAACCTTCCAAATCTCATTAACTATTACCATTAAAACAAAGCTATACATGTCAGTTATAAAGCTATCTATTCTCTACAACTTGGCAAAGAAATCATTGAATTTTAATGAATACGAAGAGAGATATAAAGGTTTGGAATTTGAAGAAAGTTGAAAACCACAAAACTTTAACCTTCGAAATCTCATTAACTATTACCATTAAAACAAAGCTATTCATGTCAGTTATAAAGCTATCTATTCTCTACAATTTGGCAAAGAAATCATTGAATTTTAATGAATACGAAGAGAGATATAAAGGTTGAAATTTGAAGAAAGTTGAAAACCACAAAACTTTAACCTTCCAAATCTCATTAACTATTACCATTAAAACAAAGCTATTCATGTCAGTTATAAAGCTATCTATTCTCTACAATTTGGCAAAGAAATGATTGAATTCTAATGAATACGAAGAGAGATATAAAGGTTTGAAATTTGAAGAAAGTTGAAAACCACAAAACTTTAACCTTCCAAATCTCATTAACTATTACCATTAAAACAAAGCTATTCATGTCAGTTATAAAGCTATCTATTCTCTACAATTTGGCAAAGAAATGATTGAATTCTAATGAATACGAAGAGAGATATAAAGGTTTGAAATTTGAAGAAAGTTGAAAACCACCAAACTTTAACCTTCCAAATCTCATTAACTATTACCATTAAAACAAAGCTATACATGTCAGTTATAAAGCTATCTATTCTCTACAACTTGGTAAAGAAATGATTGAATTCTAATGAATACGAAGAGAGATATAAAGGTTTGAAATTTGAAGAAAGTTGAAAACCACAAAACTTTAACCTTCCAAATCTCATTAACTATTACCATTAAAACAAAGCTATTCATGTCAGTTATAAAGCTATCTATTCTCTACAATTTGGCAAAGAAATGATTGAATTCTAATGAATACGAAGAGAGATATAAAGGTTTGAAATTTGAAGAAAGTTGAAAACCACAAAACTTTAACCTTCCAAATCTCATTAACTATTACCATTAAAACAAAGCTATACATGTCAGTTATAAAGCTATCTATTCTCTACACCTTGGTAAAGAAATGATTGAATTCTAATGAATAAGAAGAGAGATATAAAGGTTTGAAATTTGAAGAAAGTTGAAAACCACAAAACTTTAACCTTCCAAATCTCATTAACTATTACCATTAAAACAAAGCTATTTATGTCAGTTATAAAGCTATCTATTCTCTACAACTTGGTAAAGAAATGATTGAATTCTAATGAATACGAAGAGAGATATAAAGGTTGAAATTTGAAGAAAGTTGAAAACCACAAAACTTTAACCTTCCAAATCTCATTAACTATTACCATTAAAACAAAGCTATTTATGTCAGTTATAAAGCTATCTATTCTCTACAACTTGGTAAAGAAATGATTGAATTCTAATGAATACGAAGAGAGATATAAAGGTTGAAATTTAAAGAAAGTTGAAAACCACAAAACTTTAACCTTCCAAATCTCATTAACTATTACCATTAAAACAAAGCTATTTATGTCAGTTATAAAGCTATCTATTCTCTACAATTTGGCAAAGAAATCATTGAATTTTAATGAATACGAAGAGAGATATAAAGGTTGAAATTTGAAGAAAGTTGAAAACCACAAAACTTTAACCTTCCAAATCTCATTAACTATTACCATTAAAACAAAGCTATACATGTCAGTTATAAAGCTATCTATTCTCTACAATTTGGCAAAGAAATCATTGAATTTTAATGAATACGAAGAGAGATATAAAGGTTTGGAATTTGAAGAAAGTTGAAAACCACAAAACTTTAACCTTCCAAATCTCATTAACTATTACCATTAAAACAAAGCTATTCATGTCAGTTATAAAGCTATCTATTCTCTACAATTTGGCAAAGAAATCATTGAATTTTAATGAATACGAAGAGAGATATAAAGGTTGAAATTTGAAGAAAGTTGAAAACCACAAAACTTTAACCTTCCAAATCTCATTAACTATTACCATTAAAACAAAGCTATACATGTCAGTTATAAAGCTATCTATTCTCTACAACTTGGCAAAGAAATCATTGAATTTTAATGAATACGAAGAGAGATATAAAGGTTTGGAATTTGAAGAAAGTTGAAAACCACAAAACTTTAACCTTCGAAATCTCATTAACTATTACCATTAAAACAAAGCTATTCATGTCAGTTATAAAGCTATCTATTCTCTACAATTTGGCAAAGAAATCATTGAATTTTAATGAATACGAAGAGAGATATAAAGGTTGAAATTTGAAGAAAGTTGAAAACCACAAAACTTTAACCTTCCAAATCTCATTAACTATTACCATTAAAACAAAGCTATTCATGTCAGTTATAAAGCTATCTATTCTCTACAATTTGGCAAAGAAATGATTGAATTCTAATGAATACGAAGAGAGATATAAAGGTTTGAAATTTGAAGAAAGTTGAAAACCACAAAACTTTAACCTTCCAAATCTCATTAACTATTACCATTAAAACAAAGCTATACATGACAGTTATAAAGCTATCTATTCTCTACAACTTGGTAAAGAAATGATTGAATTCTAATGAATACGAAGAGAGATATAAAGGTTTGAAATTTGAAGAAAGTTGAAAACCACAAAACTTTAACCTTCCAAATCTCATTAACTATTACCATTAAAACAAAGCTATTCATGTCAGTTATAAAGCTATCTATTCTCTACAATTTGGCAAAGAAATGATTGAATTCTAATGAATACGAAGAGAGATATAAAGGTTTGAAATTTGAAGAAAGTTGAAAACCACAAAACTTTAACCTTCCAAATCTCATTAACTATTACCATTAAAACAAAGCTATACATGTCAGTTATAAAGCTATCTATTCTCTACACCTTGGTAAAGAAATGATTGAATTCTAATGAATAAGAAGAGAGATATAAAGGTTTGAAATTTGAAGAAAGTTGAAAACCACAAAACTTTAACCTTCCAAATCTCATTAACTATTACCATTAAAACAAAGCTATTTATGTCAGTTATAAAGCTATCTATTCTCTACAACTTGGTAAAGAAATGATTGAATTCTAATGAATACGAAGAGAGATATAAAGGTTGAAATTTGAAGAAAGTTGAAAACCACAAAACTTTAACCTTCCAAATCTCATTAACTATTACCATTAAAACAAAGCTATTTATGTCAGTTATAAAGCTATCTATTCTCTACAACTTGGTAAAGAAATGATTGAATTCTAATGAATACGAAGAGAGATATAAAGGTTGAAATTTAAAGAAAGTTGAAAACCACAAAACATTAACCTTCCAAATCTCATTAACTATTACCATTTAAACAAAGCTATTTATGTCAGTTATAAAGCTATCTATTCTCTACAATTTGGCAAAGAAATCATTGAATTCTAATGAATACGAAGAGAGATAATAAGGTTTGAAATTTGAAGAAAGTTGAAAACCACAAAATTTTAACCTTCCAAATCTCATTAACTATTACCATTAAAACAAAGCTATTCATGTCAGTTATAAAGCTATCTATTCCCTACAATTTGGCAAAGAAATCATTGAATTCTAATGAATACGAAGAGAGATATAAAGGTTTGAAATTTGAAGAAAGTTGAAAACCACAAAACTTTAACCTTCCAAATCTCATTAACTATTACCATTAAAACAAAGCTATTCATGTCAGTTATAAAGCTATCTATTCTCTACAATTTGGTAAAGAAATCATTGAATTCTAATGAATACGAAGAGAGATATAATGGTTTGAAATTTGAAGAAAGTTGAAAACCACAAATCTTTAACCTTCCAAATCTCATTAACTATTACCATTAAAACAAAGCTATTTATGTCAGTTATAAAGCTATCTATTCTCTACAACTTGGTAAAGAAATGATTGAATTCTAATGAATACGAAGAGAGATATAAAGGTTTGAAATTTGAAGAAAGTGGAAAACCACAAAACTTTAACCTTCCAAATCTCATTAACTATTACCATTAAAACAAAGCTATTCATGTCAGTTATAAAGCTATCTATTCTCTACAATTTGGTAAAGAAATCATTGAATTTTAATGAATACGAAGAGAGATATAAAGGTTGAAATTTGAAGAAAGTTGAAAACCACAAAACTTTAACCTTCTAAATCTCATTAACTATTACCATTAAAACAAAGCTATTTATGTCAGTTATAAAGCTATCTATTCTCTACAATTTGGCAAAGAAATCATTGAATTCTAATGAATACGAAGAGAGATAATAAGGTTTGAAATTTGAAGAAAGTTGAAAACCACAAAATTTTAACCTTCCAAATCTCATTAACTATTACCATTAAAACAAAGCTATTCATGTCAGTTACAAAGCTATCTATTCTCTACAATTCGGCAAAGAAATCAATGAATTCAAATAAATACGAAGAGAGATATAATGGTTTGAAATTTGAAGAAAGTTGAAAACCACAAAACTTTAACCTTCTAAATCTCATTAACTATTACCATTAAAACAAAGCTATTTATGTCAGTTATAAAGCTATCTAATCTCTACAATTTGGTAAAGAAATTATTGAATTCTAATGAATACGAAGAGAGATATAAAGGTTTGGAATTTGAAGGAAGTTGAAAACAACAAAATTTTAACCTTCCATATCTCATTAACTATTACCATTAAAACAAAGCTATTCATGTCAGTTATAAAGCTATCTATTCTCTACAATTTGGCAAAGAAATCATTGAATTTTAATGAATACGAAGAGAGATATAAAGGTTGAAATTTGAAGAAAGTTGAAAACCACAAAACTTTAACCTTCCAAATCTCATTAACTATTACCATTAAATCAAAGCTATTTATGTCAGTTATAAAGCTATCTATTCTGTACAACTTGGTAAAGAAATGATTGAATTCTAATGAATAAGAAGAGAGATATAAAGGTTTGAAATTTGAAGAAAGTTGAAAACCACAAAACTTTAACCTTCCAAATCTCATTAACTATTACCATTAAAACAAAGCTATTTATGTCAATTATAAAGCTATCTATTCTGTACAACTTGGTAAAGAAATGATTGAATTCTAATGAATAAGAAGGGAGATATAAAGGTTTGAAATTTGAAGAAAGTTGAAAACCACAAAACTTTAACCTTCCAAATCTCATTAACTATTACCATTAAATCAAAGCTATTTATGTCAGTTATAAAGCTATCTATTCACTACAATTTGGCAAAGAAATCATTGAATTCTAATGAATACGAAGAGAGATATAAAGGTTTGAATCCAGCTCTTCCGGCAGCATTAAAGAATTTTTTCGTTCGCGCAGTAATTCAGTCTCATCCATCAAGTCAGATAAATACTAATAACCGTCAATCAGGTAAAAATTCGGGTTCTTTCTTAAAGGTATTGAGCTGTAACATTTCCGGTTTAAAAAATAAAATGTATGATGTAGAGTTTCTTAGATTTTTGTGCAATTATGATGTATTTTTTCTTCTGTAGACTTTCGTGGCTGAAGAGTCCATTTTTCTACAATTTAAAGAGTTACTTATCAATTTTCAGTTAAGGTGGACCCCGGCTACTAGAGTCTCTAATTTTGGTAGGGCTAGTGGCGGTTCTGTTCTGGGCTTGAGAAAAGATATAGTGCGTAGTAATACAGTTTACTTTAAACAGTTAGGAACCTTTGAGGCCGTGGAGTTGAAATTAAATTCAGAAACAACCTATATTGTACCGATTTACATAAATTGCAACCACTGGGCAGAGGACTTTCATGAACTTTATCACTTTATGGACCAAAATAGAAATTTAAAATTTGTTTTGATAGGGGATTTTAATGGCAGACTTGGCAATTTACAATCGATCCCCAGTTATTTATCCAACTTATCATTTGATTTAACTATTTCTAGAAACTCTAAAGATTCATTTGTCAATTCCAGTGGTAGGAAATTGTTGTCTCTTATGGAAGATTTTAGTCTAGTTTTGTTAAATGGGCGTATGAAGGGAGACTATGATGGGGAGTACACTTTCTTGGGAGGAAGGGGATCATCCGTCATAGATCTGTGTATGGTCTCGACTGATGTATTAACTACTGTGCGTCTGTTTGAAGTAACTCCTCAGATATTTTCTGACCATTGCCCAATAACTATTAGTTTACAAATGGAGGGGATAAAAGAAAAAGAGATCTTACCACTTCTTCCAAAATTGATTTGGCACTCAAAATTAAAAGACGATTATAATTTCGTACTGGAAAGGATGACTAATGAAATTGGATATAACTTAGATGATCCACAAAGAGATTTAAACAAAATAACAGATCTAATCCTAAAATATGCTTCCTCACACAACTTGTTAGCTTCCCCAAAAAATAATAAAAGATTTTATAAGCAACCCTGGTTTGACAGGGAATGCTGGTCGGCTCGTTCTCGTGCCTTTAGATTGCTCAAATTGTACAGAAAAACTAATTCTGATACTATTAAATTTATTTATTTGAAAACCTGTAGTCTTTTTAAGAATATATGTAGGTCAAAAAAAAGAGATCACACACTTCTGGCTGTTAATAAATTTAAAGAAGTTAGGGATAGTAAAGACTTTTGGAAATTGGTCCGTTCTTTTAAAGTTAAAAAATTTCAGTTAGATACTAGTATCAAAGTAGCAGAATGGATTAATCATTTCAAGTGTTTATTGAACCCCTCTATTGATTCAAATATAATGAATTATGCTGCCCCATTCGTAACAAATGTCTTTTTAGATGCGCCTTTTCTCAAATCTGAACTGATGTACGTACTTGGTACGGCCAAAAACAATAAGGCCCCCGGTAGGGATAGGATTCCTTACGAGTTCTACATAAATAGTCCGGACAACTGTTTAGATAAAATATTGCATTTATTTAATATATTTTATGAAAAGGGCCGAGTACCTGACTGTTTTAAAGACTCGATCATCTTCCCTTTATATAAAAAAGGTAGTGCGAGCGAAGTAAGTAGTTATAGGGGTATTTCCTTTTGCAATACAATCGCTAAATTGTTCACCGGCCTTCTATTGGACAGATTGGTGAAATGGGTAGATGAACAGAATTTAATAGGAGAATTTCAGGCAGGCTTTAGGAGAACGTATTCTACGGTTGACCACATAATGACTTTAATGAGTATAATTAAATTAAGGTTACATAGAAAACGGCAAAAAGTCTATGCTTTCTTTATTGATTTTTCGGCAGCCTTTGATCATATAGACCGCCATGCATTATTTTATAAATTATCCTGTCTTGGAGTCTCCAGTAAATTTTTAAATATTCTGAGGAATCTCTATACAGGAACATTCGCGTCTGTTTGGTGCCATAATGGATTGTCGGAGAGCTTTAGGACGGAGATGGGAGTTAAGCAGGGCTGTTTGTTGTCCCCTCTTCTATTTTCTCTCTTCTTATCTGACATTGAAAATTGTATGGACGGGGGGGTTCAAGTGAAAAATACCCTTATTAAAATTTTGGCCTATGCTGACGATCTCGTATTGTTAGCCACTGACAAAGTATCGCTTCGGAATATGATAGACTCGTTTGAAAAGTATTGCTTTATGTGGAACCTAAAAGTTAATTTGTCCAAATCGAAGATCGTGATATTTAGAAACGGGGGTAGGCCGGCCGGAAGTGAAGTGTGGTGGTTCAACAAGCAGAAGATAGACGTAGTGAGACAATATAAGTATTTGGGATTAACCCTCACATCGACATTGAATTTAGAAGAGCATTTTAGTGAAAGATGTTCAAAGGCCAAATTTGCCCTCAATACCTTCAATAATATTATAAATAGTAAAAAGATACCGTTCTCTTCAAAATTGCAAATATATAATGCAGTCTCGCGGGCTATTTTGTGTTATGGGTCTCAAGTTTGGGGTTGCAGTAGATACGATAAAGTTGAAATATTGTTTAAATATTTTATTAAAAAAGCTTACAATCTGCCATTAAATACCCCGGATTTTATTTTATATTTAGAAACAAATCTAATGCCCACCTTTCTGTATACTGTTAAAAACCATCTAAATTACATCTATCGATGCCAACAACTACCACCTAATAGGTACCCAAAAATTCTAATAAATGAAATAATTGAGAAAAAAATATTTTTTTACAGAGAATGGGAGAAGTTGAGTTCAGAATACGGGTTCTCATTAGAAGAATTAATCAATCAGAAAGCCAAAATTCAAGACATTTTAGTAAAGATTAGAACAAAATTAATAAATGAATTTAAAATAAAAGCCCAGAATAGTCAACACTATCCAATATATAAAGAATTAAATTTAGAATGTAATCTTTTATACAAAACGCTAGATTGCCAAACCGTGAGCTGGATAATTAAATGTAGGGGGGAATTATTATATTTAAATAAATACTCTTTTGGTGCTAGAATTAAATTATGCTCATTGTGTAATCTTGATGAAAGAATTGAGGATGTTTTTCATTTCATAGCTATGTAGGGGTAGTGAACCCCCCACAACTCATCCACTCTAGCGTAGGGGTAGTGAAACCCCACCACTCATCCACTCTAGCCAGAGGGAGAGGTTCAACCCCCTGGGCACACAGAGAAGGGAGGCTCGACGAAGATATATAAGAACAAGAGGAAATTCAAAGAGGAGATTCAACTAAAGATTCAACTAGAGATTCAACGGGGATTCAATTCAGTGATAGATCATATTGATATTGCGTTACATATTCAGTTCGAAGTTTCTGCTCAAAGTCTTACACTTCAGTTGTACACATCGTTTAGCCACGTCAGTCAGTCTGTTCGGTTCTTGTGTAAAGTATACAGTCCTTGGCAGTCAGTCACATACAAATATAATATCTTATACCGATACTAAAAGTGTTATTTATCAATCAAAATCAACAACCACCAACATCACCCCTCAACCATTACAGCTATTTGCCCAATCCTACGAGAATTTAGAGTTCAATACTTTAATAAAAAACTGTTTACGTATGATGAATTTATAACAATTTTAAATGGAAATAATTGGACGAATTTGGTTAAATATTGTAAACGGGCCTGGGCGTATAGATACATGTTAGTGAATGAATTCAACTATTAGAGGCCAAAGATTAGTTCTGTTTAAATCTCTCAAATATTATGTTTGCGTGTTTTCTCGTTAAATATTCTTTTCACTTTAATTTTAAAAAACTTCTGTTTCATGTCTACAATTGTTTTTTATTTTTTTTTTATTTTTCTTTTTTTTTTCTTCTCTCCTTGTCATTTTGTTTTGCTTTTTCATTCCTCTGTTTTTCTTATTTATTTAGGTATTTATTTGTTTCCTTTGGTTTTTATTTAAATATTTATTTATTTAATTATTTATTTTGTCAGAAAATTGAATTTAAAAAAAATAGATCATATTAAAGAAGTTTATTTGCAAGACAACTCTCAGACGGTCGTCATGACCATGAGTATGTCCGTCGCCAGAAAATTTGTATTTTGTTTAATCTGTGTAATAATTTAATAAAGACTTTATTATTATTATTATTATTATTATTATAAAGGTTTGAAATTTGAAGAAAGTTGAAAACCACAAAACTTTAACCTTCCAAATCTCATTAACTATTACCATTTAAACAAAGCTATTTATGTCAGTTATAAAGCTATCTATTCACTACAATTTGGCAAAGAAATCATTGAATTCTAATGAATACGAAGAGAGATATAAAGGTTTGAAATTTGAAGAAAGTTGAAAACCACAAAACTTTAACCTTCCAAATCTCATTAACTATTACCATTAAATCAAAGCTATTTATGTCAGTTATAAAGCTATCTATTCTGTACAACTTGGCAAAGAAATCATTGAATTCTAATGAATAAGAAGAGAGATAAAAAGGTTTGAAATTTGAAGAAAGTTGAAAACCACAAAACTTTAACCTTCCAAATCTCATTAACTATTACCATTAAATCAAAGCTATTTATGTCAGTTATAAAGCTATCTATTCTGTACAACTTGGCAAAGAAATCATTGAATTCTAATGAATACGAAGAGAGATATAAAGGTTTGAAATTTGAAGAAAGTTGAAAACCACAAAACTTTAACCTTCCAAATCTCATTAACTATTACCATTAAATCAAAGCTATTTATGTCAGTTATAAAGCTATCTATTCTGTACAACTTGGCAAAGAAATCATTGAATTCTAATGAATACGAAGAGAGATAAAAAGGTTTGAAATTTGAAGAAAGTTGAAAACCACAAAACTTTAACCTTCCAAATCTCATTAACTATTACCATTAAATCAAAGCTATTTATGTCAGTTATAAAGCTATCTATTCTGTACAACTTGGCAAAGAAATCATTGAATTCTAATGAATACGAAGAGAGATATAAAGGTTTGAAATTTGAAGAAAGTTGAAAACCACAAAACTTTAACCTTCCAAATCTCATTAACTATTACCATTAAATCAAAGCTATTTATGTCAGTTATAAAGCTATCTATTCTGTACAACTTGGCAAAGAAATCATTGAATTCTAATGAATACGAAGAGAGATAAAAAGGTTTGAAATTTGAAGAAAGTTGAAAACCACAAAACTTTAACCTTCCAAATCTCATTAACTATTACCATTAAATCAAAGCTATTTATGTCAGTTATAAAGCTATCTATTCTCTACAACTTGGCAAAGAAATCATTGAATTCTAATGAATACGAAGAGAGATATAAAGGTTTGAAATTTGAAGAAAGTTGAAAACCACAAAACTTTAACCTTCCAAATCTCATTAACTATTACCATTAAATCAAAGCTATTTATGTCAGTTATAAAGCTATCTATTCTGTACAACTTGGCAAAGAAATCATTGAATTCTAATGAATACGAAGAGAGATAAAAAGGTTTGAAATTTGAAGAAAGTTGAAAACCACAAAACTTTAACCTTCCAAATCTCATTAACTATTACCATTAAATCAAAGCTATTTATGTCAGTTATAAAGCTATCTATTCTGTACAACTTGGCAAAGAAATCATTGAATTCTAATGAATACGAAGAGAGATATAAAGGTTTGAAATTTGAAGAAAGTAGAAAACCACAAAACTTTAACCTTCCAAATCTCATTAACTATTACCATTTAAACAAAGCTATTTATGTCAGTTATAAAGCTATCTATTCTCTACAATTTGGCAAAGAAATCATTGAATTCTAATGAATACGAAGAGAGATAAAAAGGTTTGAAATTTGAAGAAAGTTGAAAACCACAAAATTTTAACCTTCCAAATCTCATTAACTATTACCATTAAAACAAAGCTATTCATGTCAGTTACAAAGCTATCTATTCCCTACAATTTGGCAAAGAAATCATTGAATTCTAATGAATACGAAGAGAGATATAAAGGTTTGAAATTTGAAGAAAGTTGAAAACCACAAAACTTTAACCTTCCAAATCTCATTAACTATTACCATTAAAACAAAGCTATTCATGTCAGTTATAAAGCTATCTATTCTCTACAATTTGGCAAAGAAATCATTGAATTCTAATGAATACGAAGAGAGATATAATGGTTTGAAATTTGAAGAAAGTTGAAAACCACAAAACTTTAACCTTCCAAATCTCATTAACTATTACCATTAAAACAAAGCTATTTATGTCAATTATAAAGCTATCTATTCTCTACAACTTGGTAAAGAAATGATTGAATTCTAATGAATACGAAGAGAGATATAATGGTTTGAAATTTGAAGAAAGTTGAAAACCACAAAACTTTAACCTTCCAAATCTCATTAACTATTACCATTAAAACAAAGCTATTTATGTCAGTTATAAAGCTATCTAATCTCTACAATTTGGTAAAGAAATCATTAAATTTTAATGAATACGAAGAGAGATATAAAGGTTGAAATTTGAAGAAAGTTGAAAACCACAAAACTTTAACCTTCCAAATCTCATTAACTATTACCATTAAAACAAAGCTATTTATGTCAGTTATAAAGCTATCTATTCTCTACAACTTGGTAAAGAAATGATTGAATTCTAATGAATACGAAGAGAGATATAAAGGTTTGAAATTTGAAGAAAGTAGAAAACCACAAAACTTTAACCTTCCAAATCTCATTAACTATTACCATTAAAACAAAGCTATTCATGTCAGTTATAAAGCTATCTATTCTCTACAATTCGGCAAAGAAATCAATGAATTCAAATAAATACGAAGAGAGATATAATGGTTTGAAATTTGAAGAAAGTTGAAAACCACAAAACTTTAACCTTCTAAATCTCATTAACTATTACCATTAAAACAAAGCTATTTATGTCAGTTATAAAGCTATCTAATCTCTACAATTTGGTAAAGAAATTATTGAATTCTAATGAATACGAAGAGAGATATAAAGGTTTGGAATTTGAAGGAAGTTGAAAACTACAAAATTTTAACCTTCCATATCTCATTAACTATTACCATTAAAACAAAGCTATTCATGTCAGTTATAAAGCTATCTATTCTCTACAATTTGGCAAAGAAATCATTGAATTTTAATGAATACGAAGAGAGATATAAAGGTTGAAATTTGAAGAAAGTTGAAAACCACAAAACTTTAACCTTCCATATCTCATTAACTGTTATCACTAAAACAAAGCTATTCATGTCAGTTATAAAGCTATCTATTCCCTACAATTTGGTAAAGAAATCATTGAATTCTAATGAATACGAAGAGAGATATAAAGGTTTGGAATTTGAAGGAAGTTGAAAACTATAAAACTTTAACCTTCTAATTAACTATTATCACTAAAACAAAGCTATTTATGTCAGTTATAAAGCTATCTATTCTCTACAACTTGGTAAAGAAATGATTGAATTCTAATGAATACGAAGAGAGATATAAAGGTTTGAAATTTGAAGAAAGTTGAAAACCACAAAACTTTAACCTTCCATATCTCATTAACTATTACCACTAAAACAAAGCTATTCATGTCAGTTATAAAGCTATCTATTCCCTACAATTTGGTAAAGAAATCATTGAATTCTAATGAATACGAAGAGAGATAAAAAGGTTTGAAATTTGAAGAAAGTTGAAAACCACAAAATTTTAACCTTCCAAATCTCATTAACTATTACCATTAAAACAAAGCTATTCATGTCAGTTACAAAGCTATCTATTCCCTACAATTTGGCAAAGAAATCATTGAATTCTAATGAATACGAAGAGAGATATAAAGGTTTGAAATTTGAAGAAAGTTGAAAACCACAAAACTTTAACCTTCCAAATCTCATTAACTATTACCATTAAAACAAAGCTATTCATGTCAGTTATAAAGCTATCTATTCTCTACAATTTGGCAAAGAAATCATTGAATTCTAATGAATACGAAGAGAGATATAATGGTTTGAAATTTGAAGAAAGTTGAAAACCACAAAACTTTAACCTTCCAAATCTCATTAAATATTACCATTAAAACAAAGCTATTTATGTCAATTATAAAGCTATCTATTCTCTACAACTTGGTAAAGAAATGATTGAATTCTAATGAATACGAAGAGAGATATAATGGTTTGAAATTTGAACAAGTTGAAAACCACAAAACTTTAACCTTCCAAATCTCATTAACTATTACCATTAAAACAAAGCTATTTATGTCAGTTATAAAGCTATCTAATCTCTACAATTTGGTAAAGAAATCATTGAATTTTAATGAATACGAAGAGAGATATAAAGGTTGAAATTTGAAGAAAGTTGAAAACCACAAAACTTTAACCTTCCAAATCTCATTAACTATTACCATTAAAACAAAGCTATTTATGTCAGTTATAAAGCTATCTATTCTCTACAATTCGGCAAAGAAATCAATGAATTCAAATAAATACGAAGAGAGATATAATGGTTTGAAATTTGAAGAAAGTTGAAAACCACAAAACTTTAACCTTCCAAATCTCATTAACTATTACCATTAAAACAAAGCTATTTATGTCAGTTATAAAGCTATCTAATCTCTACAATTTGGTAAAGAAATTATTGAATTCTAATGAATACGAAGAGAGATATAAAGGTTTGGAATTTGAAGGAAGTTGAAAACTACAAAATTTTAACCTTCCATATCTCATTAACTATTACCATTAAAACAAAGCTATTCATGTCAGTTATAAAGCTATCTATTCTCTACAATTTGGCAAAGAAATCATTGAATTTTAATGAATACGAAGAGAGATATAAAGGTTGAAATTTGAAGAAAGTTGAAAACCACAAAACTTTAACCTTCCATATCTCATTAACTGTTATCACTAAAACAAAGCTATTCATGTCAGTTATAAAGCTATCTATTCCCTACAATTTGGTAAAGAAATCATTGAATTCTAATGAATACGAAGAGAGATATAAAGGTTTGGAATTTGAAGGAAGTTGAAAACTATAAAACTTTAACCTTCTAATTAACTATTATCACTAAAACAAAGCTATTTATGTCAGTTATAAAGCTATCTATTCTCTACAACTTGGTAAAGAAATGATTGAATTCTAATGAATACGAAGAGAGATATAAAGGTTTGAAATTTGAAGAAAGTTGAAAACCACAAAACTTTAACCTTCCATATCTCATTAACTATTACCATTAAAACAAAGCTATTCATGTCAGTTATAAAGCTATCTATTCCCTACAATTTGGTAAAGAAATCATTGAATTCTAATGAATACGAAGAGAGATATAAAGGTTTGAAATTTGAAGAAAGTTGAAAACCACAAAACTTTAACCTTCCATATCTCATTAACTATTACCATTAAAACAAAGCTATTCATGTCAGTTATAAAGCTATCTATTCTCTACAATTCGGCAAAGAAATCATTGAATTCTAATGAATACGAAGAGAGATATAAAGGTTTGAAATTTGAAGAAAGTTGAAAACCACAAAACTTTAACCTTCCAAATCTCATTAACTATTACCATTAAAACAAAGCTATTTATGTCAGTTATAAAGCTATCTATTCTCTACAACTTGGTAAAGAAATGATTGAATTCTAATGAATACGAAGAGAGATATAAATGTTTGAAATTTGAAGAAAGTTGAAAACCACAAAACTTTAACCTTCCAAATCTCATTAACTATTACCATTAAAACAAAGCTATTCATGTCAGTTATAAAGCTATCTATTCCCTACAATTTGGTAAAGAAATCATTGAATTCTAATGAATACGAAGAGAGATATAAAGGTTTGAAATTTGAAGAAAGTTGAAAACCACAAAACTTTAACCTTCCATATCTCATTAACTATTACCATTAAAACAAAGCTATTCATGTCAGTTATAAAGCTATCTATTCCCTACAATTTGGTAAAGAAATCATTGAATTCTAATGAATACGAAGAGAGATATAAAGGTTTGAAATTTGAAGAAAGTTGAAAACCACAAAACTTTAACCTTCCATATCTCATTAACTATTACCATTAAAACAAAGCTATTCATGTCAGTTATAAAGCTATCTATTCCCTACAATTTGGTAAAGAGATCATTGAATTCTAATGAATACGAAGAGAGATATAAAGGTTTGAAATTTGAAGAAAGTTGAAAACCACAAAACTTTAACCTTCCATATCTCATTAACTATTACCATTAAAACAAAGCTATTCATGTCAGTTATAAAGCTATCTATTCCCTACAATTTGGTAAAGAAATGATTGAATTCTAATGAATACGAAGAGAGATATAAAGGTTTGAAATTTGAAGAAAGTTGAAAACCACAAAACTTTAACCTTCCAAATCTCATTAACTATTACCATTAAAACAAAGCTATTCATGTCAGTTATAAAGCTATCTATTCTCTACAATTCGGCAAAGAAATCATTGAATTCTAATGAATACGAAGAGAGATATAAAGGTTTGAAATTTGAAGAAAGTTGAAAACCACAAAACTTTAACCTTCCATATCTCATTAACTATTACCATTAAAACAAAGCTATTCATGTCAGTTATAAAGCTATCTATTCTCTACAAATTGGTAAAGAAATCATTGAATTCTAATGAATACGAAGAGAGATATAAAGGTTTGAAATTTGAAGAAAGTTGAAAACCACAAAACTTTAACCTTCCATATCTCATTAACTATTACCATTAAAACAAAGCTATTCATGTCAGTTATAAAGCTATCTATTCTCTACAATTCGGCAAAGAAATCATTGAATTCTAATGAATACGAAGAGAGATATAAAGGTTTGAAATTTGAAGAAAGAAAACCACAAAACTTTAACCTTCCAAATCTCATTAACTATTACCATTAAAACAAAGCTATTCATGTCAGTTATAAAGCTATCTATTCTGTACAATTTGGTAAAGAAATCATTGAATTTTAATAAATACGAAGAGAGGTATAAAGGTTTGTATTTAGCCCGATTTTAAGAACTTCTAATATTTAACTTTTAGGGACATTTCCAACTTTTTCCTTTAAAGTATGTTTTATCCGTGTAGCAAAAAAGTTATAGTTATAAAGGTGGAATCGCCCTGCATCATAAAGAAAGTTTGGGTACTTAATTTTTTATAGAAAAATAGACAAAAATTGTCAATGTTGGGTGTTTTTCAACCTTGCGTTGTTTCGGGCTCTTTTTGACACTAACTTTTTCACAACTGTCCTACTGGAAAGTTTTAATGAAATAAGTGATTAGAGCCTAGATTATAAGGAAATATCACTTAGTGGAAATTACACATATTTCACGTATAGGAGATTGTTACATATTTTAAACCTGGGGTATTCTGGAACCTGAAGAACAGATTGTGAATTTTAGTTTTTTAAATAATACACTAGGATAATATTTGAAAATACAAAAATTTCAAATATAAGAAGGAATGAAAGATAAAGGCAGCTAATAAGATTTAAAAATAAATAAATATGAATACCGTGTTTTCTTCTTCTGCAGCGTCTTCTGAAATATTGTAATTTATATCTTCATTGTCTTCATCGCCACTAAAAATTACGTGCGTGGTGTTTTAGCAAAATAATGATAGTACTAATATGAATGTTTCAATATGTTTATTACAAATAAATCGCTTACCTTGAATATAATGAAAACGATAAATTCTCATTTTTCACTAACTGTGCACGCGACATCTCAGCATATTTGAAATTATTTTCATTATTATCATCTTGTAATATTAAAACCATAATAGGCTTTTTTTCTTGGGTCTTGTGTACAGATTGTAGATGCTCTTCTAGTTTTTTATTGCTGTTCAACCATCCGCCACAGATATGACAGATTATGTGTACAGGATTTGGTATTGTCTGTGCAGAAAAACATAGAATAATTTAAGAAAAAAATCTTAAGTGAACACTGACATTGGCACGTTCGATTTAGTTTCCCTTTTTTGTTTTTGTTTTTCAGTACTTTATTTAAACAACCAATTTGCACCAAAATGTGGCTGTGCCACAGAATCGCACCCGTGAAAAGAATGCGCCTCACTCGTCAAACTTAAAAGAAATCTCATATGAATAATTTTGGGGGGAAAATAGTTCAGAAATAAATGTCTACAGATATGCAAGAAGTTTAAAGGAAATCGTAGCAGCCGTTTCCGCTAACAAAATAGAAAATCAACTACGTCAAGTGTCACATCCGGTAGCCTGAGTTTACCCAAAAGCTTATTGCCTGATGTGGAATGATTGTCTCATGATCTTATCTTGAAACTAGAAATGTACTTCAATGAAAATTGTTAACCATTAGATAATATTCGAAGCCTAAACTTGGAATTTGAATAGTCGCTTACGCCAACGACACCTAAGTTGGTAGTTGGATGGAAAGCGTACAAAATTATACTTTACGTTTTTTTTTTTTTTGTGGAAATTGAAATAAAATTCAAGCTTATGATGGAAGATTTGCGAGGAATCGGTCAAATAAAACAACTCGTCTCTCTGCCGTTTCGACAAATATATTGTCCTCTTCAGGGCCTGGATGTATTACAAATACAAAACAATTTACAGAGTCAATAACATAGAAAAAACAGTAAAAATCAGTAATACAAAAATAAAGTTACTGTAACTTAGTTTCTGTAACTCAACCAACCCGCATAGCCACGTAAGTTTCAATAATTATAAAGAATTTATTGTATTTAACTGTTTATTTTTGTATTACTGATTTTTACTGTTTTTTCTATGTTACTGACTCTGTAAATTGTTTTGTATTTGTAATATATCCAGGCCCTGAAGTGGACAATATATTTGTCGAAACGTTGGCAGAGAGACGAGTTGTTTTATTTGACCGATTCCTCACAAATCTTCCATCCTAAGTTTAACAATTTGCGGTCACGAAAAGTATATATTCATAAAATTCAAGTTTAAAGTTTCGGCGATTTTTTTCATTTTTGAGGTATGGCTACCAAACAGACACACTGATTGAGTGAGATGGAGAGGGAAGTGAGTGGTGGGAGGGACAGACCAATTTTTAAAAACCACTTTTTCGAACTCTCGAGATCTCAAAAATCGATATTTCTGTGAAAATATCTTAAAATCTAAAATCTGATAATTACTTTCCTTCTTATGTTACCCACTTGAGTACGAAAAAGTAAAAAAAAAATTAGTACAAACAAATCTTGTAGACCTACGTGTGTGTAATATGAATAAAAAAATGAAGAAAAGCAATTAAAATCATCTTTGAACGAAAATATCTAAAAATTGAACAATCGATAGTAAAATACCACTTCGATACTAAAATTTGAAATCTGGTCGACAGAAATTTTGACATGATTATGATTCTAATAAAAGCAAACTTACCTTGCACCTGACAAAATGAGTTTTCAGTGCCATAACGTTATTATCGATAAATCGACACCCTGATCTAGCACACTTGGCGGCCTTAAATTTACGTATATTCTCGGTCCACAAGTTTACCATCTCTAATGTTACTTGCGGTCTTGGTGCGAAATAGTCAGGTGGTTTTACAGTCAATTTTATGCATTTATTGCAATGTCTTTCAAAGAATTCTTGATTATTTGTAACTCCGGAACAAGTAGGGCAGGTGTAACTCATAGTTCCCATCGATAATCCAGTCTATGAAAAGTATCAAAAAGATATGAATTATAAAACTGTTGGAATAGGTTACTGAACGTAAGCTAAATCACACGAAAACTGTGAAACTCCACCTAAAATCAGAACAGAAATCATTATTTCCTGTAAATGAAAATAACAGGATTTCGTGAAATTTTTTCGGGAATATAAATTGTGAACACTAACATTTCTTCCTTTAACTTCTATATTTTTAAAAATTAGAATCTTTTTTACATAACGACAAACTTGTTCAATAGAATTAAAAAACTGAAACCTCTGAGTGCAGAATGGCAATAGAATTTTATGCCTTTAAACAGGAAGTAAACAGCCTTTTCAGGAAGTGCCTCGATTGTTTATATAACCTTTCTCACTAATAAACAAGTTTTGCATTTAAGAAGCCTCATTCATCTATACATTAGTATTATCTGAACAAATTAATACTTACTGAACATTGGTAATAATGATCTTTCATTACACTGATTTCATCTGTAATGAACTGGCAATTTTGAATGAGACATTTAATATATCCTTTACGTTCCAAATATAATTCCCACGATTTTTTTCTAACGTTGCTTAAAATTTTGGGCATTGTTTGCGTAAAAGTAACAGAGCTGGAATAACAAAAATACAAAAATAATGTAGTATAAAAATTAATAGTAGAGTGAAACAGTCTCTCTCTCATTTAATTGGATGGACAGTTTATTTAAAGAGAAATGTCTCTTTTCTTACTTAATACTAATTAACTGACATTCACTTGCTATTATTTACCAATCTTAAATGGGAATTTGATAGTATGAGTTGTTTTAAAACATCATAAAATGAGAGAAAGAAATTCGGACAATATTAAAACATTATTTGAGGAAAGACGGCAAAAACCACTAGTGACACTTGTTAAGTTGAGGAAGCCAACGCTTTATCAATTCTTGCTGCACAGAATTTGTTTAAAAATTCAAGAAAGACAACAAAAAAAGGCGTCTAAAGTCCTTCAACACAAATGTTTTAAGAGGCTGTATACCTGGAATAGTACAAGAAAACTTGCGAGATGGATTAGTAGTGGCTAACTCTACCTAGATGACGTTGGAGAGTTGCCAAGCCTACAAGCTGTAGAGGGCTGCGCCTACCAACAATTGTCATCACAGCAAAAGACAGGTTGAGTTGTTGGGGTCAAAAAACTCTTCTTAAAAATCCATAATTCTCAATTTTTACAGAGATTTTATCAGTTGCGTTGAAAGTGGGGTACACTTTCAACAACAAAACACTCAAAAATTGTAGATTATATTTGTGGCCAGTCTGTTCTTCTTGTGCTTGGAAGGAAAAAGGTTTGCCGAAAAGATAATTCTCCGCGTTTAGTGGACTTTTGAGGGAATTGTATACATCGAACTAGTTTCCTATGTTCAACCTATCACGTGGATATCTACTAAGCACAACTGGGTAGTGACCCTACTTCTCCGATTATTGGGTACTCATTGTGCCGACTTTGACTGTTATCCACAAAAAGCCTCAGCTTTGATAAATTTACATTTATAAAAGATTTTTAATTTTTTAAAAAATAATGCGACTAAAATGTCAACTTAACCTTAAAAAATGAAGAAAGAACGTACAAAGTAAAGGTAGACAATCCTTAGTCAAAGTTTATACATGTCTCAGCAATTTATCAAAGGACCAATTACATCTTTATTTAACTCTGTAGTTAAATACTTTATTTCTAAATCTAGTTCTCCTAATCTAAACTTTGTCTACAGACACATACATACACAGTAACTTCCCCATATTATGTGATATTGGAGCAGCAGGCCGACAAGTAGAAGACAACAACTTTCTGTACATAAACATGATGAAGGAACATCAGAGGAAAGATGAAAATCAGAAACTAATCAGAATGAGAAAAAACAAGTGTGCTGAAGCGGATGAATTTATTAATATCTTATTGATCCAACCATATTATATATTATTTATATATGATGAACTATAGTTAGTGTTTCTCTTAAGACTATGAAAATTCGAAGGTATTCAAAATTAAAATTAAAAAAAAAAAAAAGATAATATATTATATAAACTGATTAAATTTCGCGAATTAATGTTTCTCGATTTGCAAAATGTTGCATCTGGTAACATCCAAGAAAGAATATGGACTAAATCAATGAACAGAGCCTGTGGACTCTAAGTAACGTCCATGACCCGACGTCCAGTGGATAGAGGCGTGGTTCGCCATGAGGTTTTGATCGATTAACGGGGGGGGCGGGCGGCTATCCAGAGTCTCTAATCTCTGCTTTCACATAAAACTAATCAGTTTTGGGAAATACCCTTTTCCATAATTTTTATTGAATATAAAAATTAATTTGGAAAGCAAACTGTTTTAAAATTTTTTTTTGTTTCTTAAGAAGCACTACTGAACCTCTAGGTTCTACTACTATTAAGGCAAAACTTTTAAACATAGTCCGTTCCAAATTTGAAATTTTCAAAAGAAATGCTTGAAAAATCCAAAGGAATTGCGGAACACGAAACGATATTATTTGTATTTTTTGTGGTACAAAGACTTGATTTTCTAAGCAAGTTATTCTAAGCAGATGCGCGTCCTTCAAAAAGAAAATTCATTCACTCAAGGATAAACGTTTGTCTTCAAAGCAATGTATTTTTTATTACATAAAATTGCGCAGCTTAAAAAAAAAATGAGAGCTTTGAACTAAGACTATATTATTACTATAACTATAACGTACGACTAAATTTTTTAAACATTTCGAAACATTTTTTTGTTTTCAAAATACATACGAGATTCCAAGAGCTCTTGCCTCTTCTGGATGTGCAAGGAAATAATGATTATTTAATGTAATTTTATCACTAGTTCCTCGTTTACATATGTCACACATAAATAATGATTCATTACTACCTCCCTAAAAAAATAATATTATTAGTAAAAAATAAACATATAATAAATACCCAACAAATATTTTCGGCCAGTTCAAATAATTTGCTTTTCTGTTGATATATTTAAATAGGCGTTATATAATAAACTATTTTTACATAAGTTTTTTCTATTAAATGAGAATGTAAATAATAAAAATTCATATGAGATTCTGATTTTTATAATCTGTTTTTAAAATTTTTAAAAATATTTATATTTAAAGTGAGAATATTACTTGTAAAGTAATTTTTGGATTTTCAAACAGTAATAAGGTGAGATATGTTAATTAAACTAGAGTAACATTTAGATGACCTGACTTATTTTGATGGATACAAATTTTTCAAAAATAAATTTAGGCTTTTTTTTTTTAAATATCAATTGTTTAAACTTACTCCTGGACATTCATAATGGTGAAATGCCATAGCATCAAGATCTAAGGCCATAAAATTGCAATCACGAAACATACAATTAGTGTAGCCATATCTTTCCAAGCTTATTGCCCAAGAAAGTGCGTGGATTGAGCTGTAGCTTCTATGTTTGAACTTTTGGCACCTTTCAGGCATGATGAAAGAATAATCTGTAAGGATTTTGTTGTTTGTTTAGCTAAATCTTAATTTTTACGTATAGCAAACTAAAAGTCCTTTAAATGTACCAAACTGACGAGAGAAAAAAAACAACTCACAGTGCTTCGCGCAGGAATATAGCAAATTGTTTAAAAAGGTAGAACCTTCTTTAAGCCAGTTGCTATAAATGAAAAAATCACTTTTAAACATTAAAATTGCAACAAAACTTAGCAAAATGTAAAGACTTAAATACACAACTGAACATCAACCTGTACATATTACACAAACAAAATAGACCTCTAGCACCATATCTGTGTAATCTAATTCCTCGTATGGCTACAGCAATGCGCTCTGTATTTCCACTTACAATTTAATTTGAAACCTTCACACTTTCTTTTCAACATACAAAATGACTTTAGCTATCACCATCCAACATTATTTTAAATTAAAAAATCAATTATTTGCAAAAAAAAAAAAAGCGATTACGATATCCAGACTACAAATCGGCAGTACAATATTTCTTACCATAAATATTTTAGCATACTTAGTGTTGTATTATGTTCCCATTAAATTTTGTTTCTATTTAAATTTTTGAGTTACTTGGAAAATCACAGTCATGGTTTTGTCTCGAAAAATATTTAAGATCACATAACTTTCCTAAATCGGATTAACAAAATCATTTTAAATAAAATACATTTTAAAATTCATACTCACATTATTAATAATTAATTTTCAGTCTTCGAACTCAATAGTTAATCAGTCCAAAAATTTATCATCTCTTTTAATTGCACTTACTAATATTTAAAATTTTAATCAATCACATCGCGTTTTCTTCATGAAGTCGGCTCACTGAACCACCAATCGGACCAAACTTCTGGTGCTATCGATAGTAGGGTTTCTTTCCCATAATTCTAACCTGCATTTCACTGTTCATTGGTTACCTTACATTTGCAATTACAACCTCCCCTCTTTTGAACATACATTTCTAACTACGAGCAAACCAACGATATCATCCGACGAATTGGATGTGGATCAAGTTAATTCTTTGATCTTATTCAGAACTGACTTGTCATAAGGGAACCGTTTAAGAAATGGAAAGTCAGGTAACGTTCATTAGTTTTTTAGCTGCATTTTTCTTTTCAAGTAAAAATTTTGAATTGATACATTTTTTTAGGGATTCATCATAGAAAATGAATATTTCAACAAACTTAAACTGGGACAGAATTTGCAAGAATCAATTGATAAGCTTGAAAATAAAATAAGTGGTATACATAAATTACGTTCAAAAGTAAAGCAAGAAATTTATTTTTTACAAAAGGTAAGTCAAAGATTTTAATTTAAACTGTTTTCTAAATCTACTGGTCTTAAATTACGAGAAGTTCTTTTGTACGACAAAGTGAGTCTTTTTAAAATCCTCATTATACGTTTTGGTGCCTTCATCAAGGGCTTCTAAAAATGTTTTGCCAGAAAAATTAGGAGGTTGATCTTTGGATTTTCGATTTGAAAAATAATCCGATGATATTTTATTGTTAGGGCGTTCAGCATTGGTGTAAAGTGCTCTCAGCTTTGCCGAAGAAAACTTGATTTTAACCTTTTTGCTTACTCTTTAGTTAATAATTCTAGAAGTTACTAAGATTTTAATTGCTTTTTTTTAAGAAGAAAGATACCGATACCCTTAAAAAAGAGCACATAGTTTGTTCAAATTTGATGCATTATGAGGCCTTAGTATCGAAACTGTTACGAACTGAAAGTCCAAATTCAGTTTTAGAAGTGTTTCATTATAACAGTAAAGATGGAGCTAAAAAAATTGTCATTGATATTGTGTCTGAAAAGAAGACTAGATGGTGTAAAGTTATTGCAAGAAATCCTAAAGCACTCTCCCAAATTTCTAAAGGTCTGAATAAAAGACTTATAAGTATGCTAATTTATAAAATAATGGAATAAAGTTTACTAAAATGTTATTTTTAATGAACAGGAGAAGGTGAATATCAACGGAAATCTGTTCTTGATCATGCAGTAGAATTTTTAGAATGTGCCCAACAGAATCTGATTTTGTTTTCACCGCCACAGGTATGGTAGACACAATTATTTGCGAGAAAAAAACAGCTAATGCTTAGGATATCCTTACTGTTGATAGTACATTAAGTCACGGGTGTCTCCCATTACATTTCCCCAGTAAAATATTTTCACTAGTTATATCTGCCATCAACCATCCAGACATTTGCGCAAAGTTGACCATTTACTGCAATCTCTAGAAGCTGTGAATTCGAACTTCTTACATTAGTTCCAATATATTATGAAATATTTATTACTTCAGGTGGAATTTCATTTTTCTTGTGGTGTGGAACGAAATCTAGCTGAGGAATTGGTTGAAAATGGTATTTATGTTAATGGTACAATAATTGATGATGATTTTCTAAACGAGGCACAGATTTGTAATTCATTAATGCCTCCAATAAAATGCAAGTAAGTAAAACATATTTTTGCAAATATTTAATTATTTGTGTTTTAATAAAAAAAAAGTTTTTTCTCACCGCATTGTTTCAAGAGTTATTTGTAATGATGTTGTTATTTATCCTGTAATGAGTTCATGTTTCGGTAGTAAATTCAAGTATAGAGAACATTAATTTAGGTTAAAAATGATTATAATTAGAAGATTGTTCAGATTCTTTAGCACATAAGTTATATTGTTTCATGTACATCTTATATATTATTTCTGGCGTACATGGTTTTAGCTATTGACAAGTTATTGACATTTCCATCCTTTTGCGAGGGTTTTCTCGTGGAAAGGTTTATCAATATTTTTGAATTTATAATTTTTCAACTTAATCTTAAGGTCTGCAACGTAAGTATTTTTTTTCTTTCTAAAGTGCTAGAAGCGTTGCCATCCGCCTCCGATACTGAACCTTTTTGGCGTTTGAAAGCTTATGATAAATAATATATCGCGGATATGTGCTGCATTCTTTTTAAGGGGATCAACGCAGCTGAAGTGATCCTATTTTTTTTTAGGTAGACCCAATTTTTTAGATTACTCTAGTTCTGTATTAAAGATTACTTTTCCGGTTCTAGCCCTGTGTCAAGAGTTAACTTAGATGTTACCGCAATGATCGCTTATGTGTCTGCTGTTACTAATGGTCACGCACATAAAAAGTTAAGAGGAAACGTACTTAACCAACAAGCAGCTTGGGAAAGACAATCTCCAGTCAAACCAGTATTAGATCAGTTTTTTGAAGGTACTATGCCAAATGTCAAATAATTATAATTTATTAAGTGGAGAACTCTGGTTTGTTGGATTTAGGACTTGGAAAGGCATTTTTATGTGATATCTAAGTGCCAAACGTTTTTATACGTATTAATAGTCCCTTATTTGGACTTCTTTTAGATTTGGAGGTTTGGCTAAAATGTGGGTGGTGATTTGAGGATGGAAAGAGTACTGTTGTGATTATTATATTTTTTGGTTTAAGTTATTAGTGCCTCTTCTTATGTAATTAAGGAAATACTGTTGATTAATATCATCTCTAATCACTGATGAGGACACACATCCTTATCGGAATGTTTGGCAATTAGGTACACACCAATTTTTTTTTTTTTTAATCTACGTCCCACATAACAAGAGTTCAGTATTAGAGAAGGTGTCCTACCTTGAACAACTGAACGACTTCCTCTTACCGCTTATTAACGTTTCTTGAAACTTGGAAGCTATGCTAAAAGGATGGTTTACTTCAGTATTGTAATAAGTGGATGCTGTTAAAGGAAGTGTGACGCCACAATTCCACTAAATCCGTATTCCCAGAGTAACATGTTCCATAGATATGGTGGCAGTCTTAAGAAAACATATCGAAAGTTCAAATGAAAGAAACCCTTTGGTACTTCGGTAGAAAATTACAGTATACTAAAAAAACCTTTTGGGTCGTCGCACTTCCGGTAGGATATTATTATTATTGATAGAATTTTAGTTACGACATTTTATGCTCTTGTAAATACGAGTATGGTATAGTCAGGTGTTATAACCGTGCAATTTGCTGAAACGGTACTTTGAGGAGAGCTTAAATTCAACTTACCTAAGAACCCCACTAAAAACGTTTTTTTTGGAACAATTCCTTATAATACATTGATAGTTGGGAAGTACGTTGCATTGATGTACTCTCTTTAAACCTGCCCCATTCCTTACCAAAAATGCCCTTAAATGAAATTTTTGAGAAAAATTCGATTCAATATTGTTGGTCGAACCCAAATTGTGTCTCATGGTTACACCTGACAAAGTGGAACTTCCAGTGATGTTTCGTTCTTGATTTATGCAACAATCCACAAACAGGCAGACATATTAACTTCACGCCATAAATAACGTTTTTTTACGCAGATACTAACAAAACATTCTCTGTGAAAAACTCTCCATTACACTAATTCTTCTTCTATAATATATTGATAACCTTACGTAGTTCAAAATTTTAATATTATAATCTTTAAATATTTTTTTTTTACAGGTATGGAATTATATTCATGCGAAACTGCGATGAACAGCTTTCTAACAATTTTGAATACACTTGGTGGAGATGGTGAAAAAAATCGATCAGCAGAATTCTGTTCTCGTATCACTGTCGTACCAGATGTTCCATGTATATCTTTGAAAGAGGGAGGCCAGATTAAACCGAGATCACTAGTTATTTTCGGAACTGGGCAGGCTTTAAAAGCTATCACTGTAACATCGAATTCGGCATTTGTCAGAGCGGCTAATACCCAGGTATTTACTTTTATTATTCGATCTTTGGAATTTGTAGATTAATACTATTATAATTTCCTTGATTTAAGAAATTATATAAAATTCAGTTTTATTTCTTTTATCCAAACAATTGGAATTATTGGTAGAAATATTGTGTAACATGACTTTTTTACTCCTCAACGTCTCAACTCCCAAAATTTTCATGCCTCTGGAAATTTTATTAATACTTATATCTAACCAACATTAAACAGAATCTACCCCAACCCCTCCGTCGGAATGTGCTCACCCCCTTATTTAGAAGTACGAAAAATGTTATAAATATAAATTGTAGAGTACTCTAAAAATCTATTAATAAAGTAGGAATTTCGGTCAATCTATTTTCCTAAAATTTGGGAACTAAGTTCTACATTAGATGTCTCTTTAAATCGTTCCAAATAAAACTTATAGTATATTTATTATATATAATTATACAAAATGTAAAGAAGATCTTAAGAGCTGTTGTTGAGAAAATGGAATTAATTTGTCCAAAAACTTTTACTGGGTTTCATGATGGCATCGAGGGGAAACTCCTCTTTGAATTTCCCCTCGATTTTCCATTCCCCATACGCACAACTAATATGTAAAGAAAACTCTTGAAACCTCTTAAACGATTATTTTTGGTTAAAAATTAAAAAGTAGAGAATTCGCAAGATCGCGCTACATTATCTTAAAAGGAATTACGAGAAAGTAAAAGAAATATGATTGGAAATGTAATGCAATAAATTTATTTAAATGTTATCAATAATTTTATATTTTAAAATATACTAATTTAAATATTTGAAAACATCGCTTAATTAACTGTTAGCTTAACTTTTTAAAATATAAGTTTTTTTTAAGTTTTTCCAAATATGATATTGAAGAATGGCAGTATTACATTCTTCCAATTTCTCTCTAGTTCAATATATTTTTGTACCCTCTCATATTAACATATAATTACAATGTATTTATTTTTTATTTAGGGAATCCATCTTGATACCTTCATTCATCAACCTCGAGCACTTACTGAGAGGAAAGAAATTGGCGATATTTCTGAATGACTTTTTGGAAGCTATAAAATGATGGAAAATTTAGTCACTTGCTGGCGAAGTTTTTTGCTAACCATGCTTGCTGGGTATCTGTAACAGATTTCAGTCAGAAAAAAATTTTTAGACCGAGAATTGGAACAAGAAGACTCGCTAAGTTCTTTGTGCTTAACACTTGATTGTTAATTAAAAATGTATATTTATTTATCGTAATGAAAACAATAAAATTATTGAGTGTTAAGTAAATATCCTATTTTAAAGCAGTTTATTTAAAATTATGTATGAACTTTTCTTCAAAGTTGGAGTTCCCTTCAATTAGTGTATATAGTTGCTTCTCGCGGGTGAAATAGGGAATATCAGGGAATTCAAACTAATTCCTTACATAATGAATACAAGATATTCTTTTTTTTTATTTTGCAGTAGCTTAACCACACAATAATTTAAATTTAAGTATTTCGAATAGGCATTTTAAGAAAAAAACTTCGGTAGAGGGCTATTATCGCTTGTAGGACTTGGATTGCTGAGTCACAGACAGGTCAGTTGGTTAGATCGAATTGAAATCTAATATTAGAGGTTCCTTTTACTATCATCAGGAAAAAAAGTTAAATAATAAATCTTCAACTTAATAGTTGACGATTCTACAATTTAAAAAGCAATCAATCAATAGCTTACTTTTATGTGTCGTATTTCATTCAATACGCTTAAGATTTTGTTAGAATATAAAAGATGTTTACCTTGAAAAAATTTAGCTTTGGCCGGCAAGTTTTCACAAGCTTCTTTTATGGTTTCTTCAGATTCGCGAAATTTGCCTAAATTGTAGAGAGCTTCCGCTTTGTAGATGGTACCCTTGACCGACATTCGATTCAAACGGATGGCCCAGTCAGCATCTTGCAGTGCTCTTTGATTTAAGCCCAATTTCAAACAAGTGAGGGCACGGTTATTGTAGAGCATAGCACTATCTTTTACTGCGGCGATTGCCTTTAAAAAGCAGTTTCATATTTATAAAAACTGTTGGTTAATATTTACAGCAAACAGTGACTCTCACAGATTCGTTCATATCTCTTGAAATTTTACTTTTAAATTGTAATTTTATTAAAAATTTAGTAAAAATCTAAATGGAAGGGCTGCAATAACAGCTACAATTCATTCTGCAATCTTACGATACATTACTAAATCATGCAAATTTTCAATGGTAACTTGTAATTGCAACTGGCCGTCCGGATCGAGTTCATTTTCTGAGCTTCAGCGAACGTGTTTGAACTTATAAATGTAGAAATAAGATCTTCATTGAAGATTCACATCCTTTTTAAATTATCAACACAAGTTTTTTCAAGAATCAGACTAATCAATTTTGATGAGATTGATCAAAATTTCCCCCTTTTTAAAGAAAAAAAGTTCGATTTTTTTTTTTCTTACCCAACAACTCAAAAACAAAACATAAGTAAGTGAACGAACATGCGTGACTCTGTTAATAGGAATAGCATTATGGAGAATCGTTACACAAATTTTTAAGAGATAAATTACCTTATTGTAACAAATCAAAGCTTTTTCATAATCATTGTTTCTGAAAGCTTTATTCCCTTCAGTCTTGTGACGTTCCGCGATTTCCTTCCTTTGTCGCCTGTCTTCAGCTCTTTCTTTGGCATCCACTTCCACACTTTTCATAAAAGCTTCTGCAACGTCCGAGAAATCTTGTTTGAACCTTACGACTTCGAGTATAGAAATTCTTAAACAATAACATTGAAACGATTGGCTGCGATTTCTGCCCTGAATATGAAGTTGATCTCACGTGATGTAGGTGGTCTAACAGAACCTCGTCTTCAGCTCTACACAACACAACTAAGCCAATTTAAACAAACGGAACTCATTGTTTTCTTCAGGAGTTCATAAATTTTTTAAGTAAATAACTCCAAGGTAAATATTTTAAAACAAAGAAAATAAAGTAAGTTTTCTTGGAAAAGATTTTGGAAAGTTAGTTGGTACGCGGGTGATATCAAAGAAAAGTGTAAAATTACTAATAGAGGAGAAGAAAACAGTACCTTGCATCTCTGATTTCAATGTATACTTAGATAAACATTTCACTCGACGCCACATCAACACCTATAATAATTTACAAAAACAAAAAACCATTGTCCACAAACCTTGAGACATGGTCGCCTCATCAGATTCCGGTTTGCCCATTTCATCAAAAGCAGCTTGATTAATAACTGTTCTATTTGTTTTCTCCTGTAGTTCACAGCATTCCACGTCAATGTTTTTGTGCTTAGTTGCATCGTGTAAATAAAGATCAGCTCTTTTCATAGCGTTATCTGCTGCGTTCTTGTCATTTGATGCCAAATCTCCTACTATGGATTCTGGGTAAAAGAAAACATTCCGAGTACTTGAGAAATCAATCATGCATTTTTTTAACCAATTTTTTTTTTTTTTAATCAATAGCTTTTATTTGAAACATTTACCGAAAAAAAGTCATTTCTGAGCTGTCCGAGGGGGAGCTGGTAAGGGTTCCCTCTAAACATTTAGCGTAATTAATATTAACGAAGATACAAGGAGATTACAGAATCTGAGGAAAAAAGTTTGGCTTTGAGTGTGGATTTCTTGAAAAATTAATTTGTTGTTTGCAAATTTCTCTAAAACTATTCAAGTTTATTTCTTTTAACTAATTATTTCTTTCATAAAAAAAGCTGTTACGTTTTAGTAAAAAAAGGCTCGGAAAAACTTCGGAATCCCTCCCGTAACAATTTAATGGTAAGTTAACAGATGAAATACTACTGCCTCTCTAAAAGTATACATACATATATGTATATTATTTTCAAAAACCATTTTTTCCAAGGAAGTCCAAATATGGTCTTTTGAAAACATTATTTGAAACCATACTTCCTTAAACTTTTAGCAAATCAATCATGAATTTGCGAATTTAATACAAGAACTGTTGGTATTAGTTAAAGATGTGGAAATCTGGTGCAACCAGGAAACGTGCGCTGCGTTTTTCATCAAGACCAAGTTATCGGTAAAAGTAGAAGATATTGCACAGTTTTGTGCTAGGCGTGGGAGATCATTTTAACGACCTGTTCAATTAATGTTGCTAAACCCGGCCTGAAAGTGTTGGAAATTTCAACAGTTTAGAAAATGAAATAGTGCTGCACCCCCTAACCTTCAATGCTTTAATAAAACTAACCAAACTACCCGTCGATGGAACTCATTTACACAGATATTATTATTGTACATATTCGTATTTTTTCCAGCACACTAGATTAGCTAAATAATTAAATTAAAGAATTTGAAATATATATTTACTTATTTCATTGACTCTATACAAGAAACTGTTAAATTCTTCAGATTTAGCATCATTTTTTTTATTAAGAGCTGCTAATTCTTCGGCCACTTGTCGCTCATATTCTTCTTGTCCTTCGTACATTGCAGTCATTTTTTTTTTAATTAAATGAAAAAGGCAAACTTCGTAGGTGGAAAATTTAATGTACTACCAGTGATAAAGACAAACTTAATTACTATGGTAACACATAAACAATTTTTAATGTTTGCTATATCACAGAAATCAGTGTATTCAAGAATTAAGCCTGCCTTTGTAAAAAAAAAAAAAAACAATAAAGTTTAACTTGTATAACATTATGGATTTAGACGATTATTATTCCAGTAACAATTTCATAAATTAATTCATTCATTAAAAAATAAATTATAGGTTTTGTAATTAGTGTAGGAAATTGCCACCAGGTGCAACGTGTAGAAGTTATATGCCTCACATATCTGACTTAATACATTTAAAGATTTGAGTTAATAAGAATATTTCCACATAAAGTGTATTGTGAAGTAAATGTATACATAAACCTAAAATGAAAAAAAGCAGGAAATTTAAAAATAAACTGTGTAGATACCACTTAAGACTAAAGAAAAGAATTTTATTTGAATATCACATGTACTTTATTGTGAAAAAATATTCATACATAACCTTCTTCATGCATAACATTACAAAAAACAGACCTCGATTTGTTTTTTATCACGGTTTTTTTTTTTTTTTCACTGCTCCAAATATTTTAAAAGTTAAAATTGTCTTCAATCAGTATTTTCTCATCCAAGGCACCTTGGATTTAACCTTAAGATCACAGTACTCTTTTCAGAACACTTAGGTAACATTTTTTAAGTTTCTTTTCATTGTGTATTAACCTCGCTAAACCTGAAAAGTTCAATGAAAACTCTGCTTGGAGTTCAAGCAGTTGTACAAAAATAATGAATTCAGAATACACATGAGGCTGTTTGTTACTAAGGAGGAATATGGAGGAAAAAATAATTATACAATATAATAGACAATATTTTTATATATTCTATTAATATTATGTAAATATATTAACAAACTATTAATAATCATAAGTTCAATAACTATTGCTATAATTGTAAACAGAACTTAAGATTAACTAAAATATAACAAATTATTTCATAAAAATTCAGTCTTAACTGCTTGCCATACAGTAAATTAACAATCAAATCCAGGCGTGAATTTAAGTACTTAATGTGGCTAATATGACAGTAAATTTCTTGAAGAGCACAATTAATAGTTGTTTTTATTTTGTTCCAAAAATCGATTCTACTTCTAATTAAATATATATTTTTCAGTCACTCGCTCCAAATAAGCCCTTTTATTTGTATCATTTTCTTAACTTCTTTATAATGAGTAATGCTAAAAAACAAGACAAGACAAATCGTATGCTTGGCATTTCTTGTCACAATCTAGAGCATACTTTCTTTTAAATGCTTATTTTATGTATATTAAATTTGCAAAAATCGAGTTTTTTTTTTTTTTCAAACTTATGTTTTAAACATAGAAGTTTGTGATATGTATATTTACAAAATGAAAAGCAAATAAAACACAATAATATGCCTTACAATGTTAATAACATTTACAATATTCTATTTACAAAATGAATTAAAAATTCAAAATTGATAAGAAATAAAATAATATTTTTTCTTATAGTGAATATATACAAAAGTAACAGCAAAATTCAAAACTTCAAAATTTTTATTAAATGATATCTATTTAACTTTAATAAGTCTTTACACTTTAGTGTGAAATTTTTTTTTGCACGACATACTTAACAACAAGTAAGGTGCTAAATAAACATTGATCTTCTCTTTTGAATTTATTAACCATTTATTTACCTTCCTCTTTGTCGCTTATAATTCTTTATTTTGTGACGAATTTCTTAAAATTTCAAGCTCATTTTGCATTTTTCATACACTCAATTTTAGTTTTGGACTTGAAATTATTAAATAAAATAAAACTAATAATAACTACCAACTATATTCATGTAAAAAAAAAACTTAGGCACATTCTAGATTAGTATAAAAAAAGTTTAATATTTACATAGATTGAAACAAAACTATCATTTCAAATTATACATACATAAAGTTAAGTGTTTAAGATTTCTCTCTCTAAAAGAAAACAATTAAGGAACAAATATACACAAGAAGAGGAAATAAAACCTTGTTAATGAAAGGAAAAGAGAGTTTTTTTGGCAATGGAGGATTTTGAAAACAATACTTTATGGTTGATCTACTGTGCTTCTCGCCAGAAGTTTGTCCAGATCCATTCTGATTCACTTATTAGACTAGGCTTAGGCTAAGTCTTCTGACATTATCTAAGAATCCGAGCAATATAACTGTACATAACATACTCCGCTCACACTTGTCTTAACTTCCAACAGGAATACTTGGTTTGGCGTCCAGGGTTCACTACCTTAAGTAAAGATACGATCTTAAAGATTTGTCAATTCACATCTTCAACCCCTAGGTTATCCATGATTTTTCTAAGACCGAATTACTTATTCACCCAATTTTTCTCGCAATTATTTCTTTAACGCCCTTTCTTAGATCTCAGACACTTAAAAAAAAGACTAAATATGGTCACTTTGGTTTCTGCCAAAAAAACACTCTTATCCTTAAACCCACAATATATCGTTACGAACAGCACGGACAACAAAAAAAAAAAAAGAAAAAAAAAAGGTAAGATTACTTCAATATTTTGGTTGCTATCACGTCGTTCTGGCCGAGAATGCTCAAGAAAAAAGCATGTAAGAAAACAGAATTTCTTAAAAAATTTAGTTTCTTTAATAAATCAAAAAAGAAAAATATATAAACTCAACTTTTTGTACATTCACTGAGAGAAACTTCTTTGCAACCCATTTCTCCATTTACACTCTTTACATACGATGTAAGTGACGTGCATACGTGCCAAAGGAATTCGCTCATTGTGGATAAAAAAAACAACATAACTACCTAATTGATTAACACCAACAACAACGCTGGGGTTTCTTGTTCGATGGAATTCGCCTCATTAGACTCGTAATATATATTTATTATTGTGCTCAAATGGCAGATTTTAGAGCTCCCACTGCCTGGGGTTCCTATGATGGTGGACACAGCTAGGTATTACTGGTAGTATACATTGCAGAAAGCTTTACGGTTTAAAAATTTTTCCCAAAGAAACAAAGATGACAATTTTAGGCTATGCTAGGCATCTACACCATAGCCTTTTAACGAGGAAAGGATGGATCCAAGAGCTTTTTGGGGTAATAGAGAAGACAATCCTCAGAAAAATCTGAGGTCCTGTGAGAGAGGGAAACTAATGTAGATGAGATTTGGAATAGGAGTGGTTGGGCGTGCGAGAAATGAGAAATGCCATCTAGGAGGAGTCAATTTCCAGGAGGCCTTCGCCGGCTAACCTAGTGGCAGGACGAGGTAGGCTGATGGACCTTGCAAGTTGGATGAAATCGGGAGTGTCAAGGTGAAGACGGGTGACTAAAGGCCTCGAGGAGTGGTTAAGGCTCTGCATAGCAGAAAATGATCAGTTATAGAAGTCAGCAAAAGATCAGGGTGTAGGGGTTTTGGCTTTATTGCCAAGCGAAGAACGCATCTTGATCCTTATCTAGAGGATTGTCGCTTATTAGAAAACCTATAGTATAACAATTGTGCGATCTCTTTTTCAAATAATTACACAATGAGTTTTATTAATCTAGATTAACAAGATATCCCTCAATTTCATGTCTTCTTCGAATTTAACGTCGAGTAAAGAAGTTAAAAAGTAATCATCACTTATCCGAGACTCACCTTCAAAAAAAAAAACGTGAGGTTGTCCGTCAAACAATTTTTTGATTTATCTGCATCAATTTTCCCCCATTTTTATAAATTTTCCAGTTTTACTTTTTCGACGATGGATCTTCCCAGCGAATCCTCTCGATACTGTCGTTAGCCGGAGGTTCTTCAGTGATTTGTCCAGAAGAACGCTGTTGATGTTGGTTAAGGTGATGGTGACGCACTCTGTGCGAGTTCTCTCTTAGCGGATATTTTACACTCTGATAAACTGAATCACTTTCTTGAAATTCTATTGTTGCCAGATCGACTATTGGAAACAATCTTGTCCTATCCAACAATGGGTTATCTGAAATTAAAAAAAGAAAAAAAAGAGTTGTAGAAACAAAACTTTTCGAGTCACCAAGAGTAGAGTAAGACGAAAACGGAAGTGAAGACGAAATCTCTACACCAAACTGATTAATCTACCCCTGATGATGGATGAGAATCCGAAACCGGAAAGAGATTCGAGAAACATGCGCGCTGCGACTTTAAAGTCAAAGAAGTCAAAGTTACTTTACGTGAAGTTCAGAGAAAACCTCTGAAGCCATTTTAAAGAAAATATAAAAAAGTGATCCATCAATTCAGTACAGCCCTACTTCCGGTTAAGGAACCTTCCTCAAAAATTGAAATTTCGGCAACACATTTAATCCTGCTGAATGGTGATTTTACCCAATGGAAGGGTCTGACATTTGATAGTTGCATTTTCGCAGTGATAATGGTACTATGATTTCAATCCTTACATATTTAACCTAGATTTTGTCCGGGTTCTAGCTGCTCGCGGAAATGAGATCGCGACACCGCAGCATGCTTTCCCTACTACACCAAATATTGTTGTTACGATTATTATTAAAGAAGGACTTACTTAAAACATTTGCATCAATGGAACAATTCATCTGTTCGAAATATTTCAAAGCGTTCATTAAGACTCTGTCCTCATCTTCTACTTCAACAGTTAGTCCAAAATTGCGCCCACTATCTCGCCACGCATTGATCGCTGATTTTACGTTGAATTCTGTCCAAGCTTCACCATACTCGGCCATCATCTGGCTATCCAATAACTTCTTCTTAACTGTAAACATTAGTTCATTAGAGATACATGTAAATACCCGTAGAAGCGCAACTATGGGGTTCGCTTAATGTTCATTTCAGCATTCTTTAATCGGAGTACACAGATACAGGACAACAAAAACAATTTGCACATGACTTGAAGGATTGGGTAAAAATAGTCTGGTCAGGACAGTTGAAAAAGAGGGAAACAATAATTCAATCCCTGTAAAAACAATTCCAACTTGGAACAACCATATTTCAATCGATCCATAAATAAAATCCAGTCGTATCGTTAAACCTTTCATAATCAACACGGAAAATTTTACTCCTTTAGCAAGTACAAATAAATACCCAGAGCTTTTTGGTTTCGAACATGTTTTTGAGATTGACTTTGCTTTTTCTTTTATTAAAAAAAAAAAAATTGTTTTTATGACGTAAACAAAAAGAGAACGGTATATAGAAAAGGGAACATTAAAAGGTGACGTCATCCACAGAGTTGATTAGAAACCTTTTAAATAAATGTTAACAAGTAGGCTTTGATAAGTCCTGTGAATTAGGAGAGCGAAGTACAAGGTTGCTCCCATTGTTTGGCTGGGATTCCCGCAGGGTCGTCAAGATTCTTGAAGAAGAGGCTAGTCGATTCCACCCCCCATCCACTCACAGGAATGAAAAAACTAAACTACAAACTTTTATTGTTCATGCTTACTTCTATGTTTCTTCAACGATCGTGTGTACCAGTAGACCGACACCCGGATCTGTTTGTCAAGTACAGAGTCTCCGTTGGCCGGATAATGGATGTACTGCTTTCTACCGTTTTCCATTTCACAATCACTTTGGTGGGAACAATCTTCAGTGATTTGGATGGTGGTGTTGCCCTAGAATTGAAATAATAGCAACCTTTTAAATTAGATTTAAAAAAAACCTGAGTAATGCGGATTACACTCACAGACAAACTCGTCACAACCCACTTTTTTCATCATGCAGTTTAATGAAAACTAAGCTTAGAAAATCTGAATAATCACGGTACCCACTCTTATCTTTAAAAGAGAAAAAAAGGGAAAAGTACATACATAACAAAAATGATCTACCTGTGATAGTTTGAACAGCTTCAACGTAGCGGAATGGATTTGGATGATTGGGCCACCTTTAGTGTTCGGCGCAAAGGGTAGATCAAAATACAAATTCATCGCTTGACTTCTCTGCCAAGCTTCTTCATCGGTGTTTCTTGGCAGTTCACCTAACATGCAGGATTAATACATAGAATTAGTTTATGGTTTAATGCAAGGGTCATTCACCCCTAGAAGCAAGTCTCCCACCACTTTATGTAACAGAAAATTAAGGTTCACTGATTAATTTGATGTTATCCTTAATAGCATGCAATTTCCTGTTTTGTTTCTTTCCGGTTTATGGACTTCATCCATTGTCAAAGGTGATTCATCAGTCTGGTGTGGAATATTTTGTATTTGGAGTCACTCTTGGTGACTCACATTCATCTTTCTGAGATATTTTTTTTTTTTTTTTGGAAGAGCTAAGACAATTTTCTCAAAATTTCTTTTAGATAACATAAGTATAAAAAACTTTTGGTTCTATCACTTTTGTAAGGAAATTGTTTTTAAAACAGTTCTACGGTTAGGATATCTCTCTGAAGCATCATTTCAGTGTATTTTATTAAAAGTTAGTAAACCGTTTTACGAAATTCGGAGATGAAGAAAATTCATGAGTAAGAACATGGCGAGAAAAGTCATGTGAGTGTTCACAGATTTTCTCCAAGCAACCCCTAACCCTTGGGGTAAAGTCGTTAACAACATTCTTCACTTGATGAATTCTGTGTTCATATCTGATTACGTATTATAAATTTACGTATTAGTTGAAAGAAATACACAAATTTTATAACAAGACTTGATGCGAAATCGCTATTCCGGAAATTAGTTAACATTGCAACCTTCCTGGAAGTAGTAAGAGAAATTTCAATGCCCCCCCCCCCATTGCGGTATTAAAATCGAGTCAATTTCAATAATATACGATTGTCCCAACAGTTTCAGCAAACCCATTAAAAAACGACATTCTATTTTACCATTTAATCTAACCGTGGCTCATGGGTGGGAATTTGCGCATTAGACTAACGCCATCTGAGTATGTGGTCACAACTTGTAGTTATTATTTACGTACATGGAACAGACGCACTGTTTCAGATCGTCTCGTCTAATAGAAGCACATTGTTTAGTCTGCTCTCCACAGATAAAACATTCATTTGCTATGCTCCCTGTTATCTCTCTCTTCTACTTAGAATTCAAGATCTTGTGCACATCATTCTGTCAATTTTACTTTCTCTCAAAGAAGAAGTAATGGAGATCGTACCAAATTTTCGATACTGAATTTTTATACATCCGGTAAAAACTTTGGGATCCCGTCACAACCATTTCTTACAAAAACTCTCAATAATTTAAAAATTTACTTCAAACTTAGAGAGGTGTAATTGGTTTAATCTTACTAACATCATAAAACCGTACGTTACTCAGAAATGACCTAAGAGAAGCCTAACTAACCTCTTCTAAATCCTAAATTAGCTCTAAAACAAGTTTTTGTAGAAAAATAAATCTATTTAAAGATTCAGATCTAAATGCCAATGTTATATATACATATGTACATAACATTTGTTGAATACAGGTTAAATAACATGATCAGTAATGTGGTTTTCTCTTAACCGCGACAGGTTATGATAGGAAAAGCTCATTACAGTTAGTAAACAAACTTACAGCTTGGATAGAAACCCTGTATCTTGGTAGTTGGTGAGGAGGATGTTTTCCAATCTGGAAGTAATTGTTGAATCTTCTTCTGCATTTCATCACTGGGAAGCTGTGGTATGATGGTTCCATTGCTGGTTTTGTTTGGGTCTCGGTTGGCAAAGATTAATACATTCTGTTTGATCCTATCCAATCGTAGCTTTTTATCTCTGTTAAAAAAATAAGGATAAAAGAAATATTTAGTGACACGAACAAGATGGCATTTTTGTTAGTGATATTTAAGAGTAAGGCTTCATGTTTACTAAAGCGATGTGCAAAAACGTGAGTTTAGGAACTACGTAAGTGGTATTCCGAACTTTGTAACGCAGTTCAAGAACTAAATATGGAAGTCTTTAAAATTTGTTTAATTTTGAAATAAATTACAATCTTTTTACGCTCTTCGTATCCAAAGTCTGCTATCCTTCAAAAAATGTACCCAGCTGCAAACAAAAGCTAAATTTTGCTAGTTTAACGATATTTGAAATTACGTTTTTGTGAAAACCAAAAAAAAATTCTGATAAAAGTTATAGCAATGAAAAAATAAAGTTAAGAGTCACTTATTACAGTACGAAACAAATCAAAACAACGGGAAGGTTATAAAAAATAAGTTATAAGACTATAAATTGACACACTGGAAGTCTATAGTTTTTATGTAGAGAATCAAAATTAATTGCGAGAGCGTTTAATCTAGAATTCATAGTAAAATGCGTAGTTCACACTTCCTGGAGGACGATAGTCTCTTTTTGGGGGAGGGGAAAGGGAATTTAGGGAAGAGTTACTTCTCAATCTAACAGCTCGGCTACCGTTCTTCTTGGGACTTGCTGAAGGAACCTGGGTAGTTAGGAACTGCTAAGTTGGATATCCCTTCTCGAAACAAAGAGGCAGAGATATCTGTCATCAGGAGATAATTACTACTTCCCGCGCTTCTCAGGGAATTCCCCAGAAAACTAGGATGGTTACTAGATTTGGAGGATGAATAAATTCCTAAGAATTCTTCCAACTTCTCAACATGGGTTAACATCTTCGGAGAAACGCAGTAGCGCGAAGGTATTTCCTTGTGCTGGTTGGTTCCATAATGTGTGGAAACTATCCTAAGAACTGCTGGAGAGGGCCAGAGAGGATTTTGCTTCATGGAATGGCTATCTCTTCATTTCTCGCAATTTTCTAAAGAGCGTGGATATATATGAGGTGCTAAAAGGGAATAAACCCTACTTAGGATCTCCATATTTCTCTAAATTTGAAAGATGTTCTTCAGAATATCTTGGGAGTATTTAGGGAGAAGTTTTGAGTGGTTATCCATAACTGCCAGCAAATATTTGTCTGTAGGCATGTCGTATGGACTAGGCGATCAAACTGGCGCCTGAGCGATAGTTTTGTTGCTCAATGCAGTATTTAATTAAAGCAAATTCAAATAAGAAAAAAGGAAAGAGGCAATTGAAAGCGTGAACCAGGGTGATAATTGCTTGGGTTTGTTACTTTCCTAACATGACACATCTTTCTTTCATAGTTAGGTGATATACAAGACTAAGTTGTGTTTCCACAAGTGGTTATCTTTGTTTTACTCTATTTTGGATGCACAGGTACACGACTGGCATTCTGATGTACACAATTGTCGTTAGTAAGCACTCTTAATACACTGGTTCAAATGTAAAGAGGTTAGTGTCTTGACGTCTGACTACTTGCAAACATTGCCTACCATTTACTCACTCTTCTACCCATAAACACTTACCATTTTCTTTCTAAACACAAACTAGGTTCTTGATAGATTACCTCCTTCTTTAACACTTGTTCTATCCACTACTCACTTTTATATAACCATACACACACTTGCGTTTTATTGAAAAACTAACCAAAGTTTAAAGCTATGGTAAAAACAAAAAAAAAGTACGTTATCTTGCCAGTTGTTTATTTATAAGTCACAACAACTAGTTTTTTCTTTCTATTGCAGGTTTTTGTTAAGCCTTGACTACTACACAATGTCTACCAGTTAGTAATTCCATCTACTAAATTAATTGCTGTTAAAAGTAACCTTCACATCGTAGTAACAAGAACAAAAAAGTGTAGGCAACTAGTCTGGTTATAAACTCCTCCTCATTTAGTCATTACAACTATTAATATTAATTAGCAAAAACTATAAGTCACTTTAATTATTAAAAAAAAAAAAAACTCGCGTCTTGCAGTTTACTTGAAAAGTCGTAAGGCAGTTATTTACACACAAAATAAAGCAATTTTTATGTGAAAAAGCAGGGGGGTAAAGCACGTCATTTTTGGGCTCATACATATGAGATTGGCAATTGGCCCAGCTTCTCACAACCCCCTCATTAGCACGGTAACCTTCTGCGGCTTACTTAGAATTGTGATGAAATTAGCCTTCAATTACTAGCGGTAGTTTAAGTAGGGACAATCTTCAAGTAACAATCCAATTAATCCATTCTATTCTGCCATCGATTTCTGGATTTCGCTAACTTCTCTAAGTTTTGGATACTAGTAGAAATTAAGTAAGTTAGATATAATGCCAGAGGTACAGAGATCAAAGGAATCTTATTAAAATGATGAAAAAAAAAGTTTACAACACCAAACATGCAGACAGATAAACATGCACTATTTACCAGTAATAAACCCATACCTCTCACCCAGCACGTCCCAGCTGTAAATAGAAACAACATACATTATTGCCTCCACCAAAGTGATAAATCCTTCAAATAATGAAAAAATATTAAAAACTATCTTAAAAATAATGGTACATTTGTAGACACTTTTGTTTATTCCACTTCAATTTAAAAATGCAATTAAAAAAATTAAAGAAAAATTAGTTTCTATTCCTGAAATGTTAATAATTTTTCTGAATATAAAAAAAAAGACAAAACTTAATGGTAAAGAAATCCTGAGCTTTTAGATCATGAAAAGTAACACGTTTTGAAACTAATTAAATTATGTCTGATTAAAATAAAATCAATTTGTTTTAAAATGATTAATTTACACAACGAATTAATCCTGCGCTCATCAATCTAATTACCTAACTACACTTTATTCGAGGTAGCACAGTTATTTCTATTTTTCCGTTTATTTCCGAATTGGATAAATGACCCGAGAATGCCACTAGAAAATTAAAAAATTAACAAAAAACTAAATTCATTTTTCAGTTTGAGGTTAGTAAAATCCTAAACCATATAAACCTATTATTTCTCCTCTAATAATGCACCTCAACTAACCTAAAACCTATGTATATTTCTCTCAGCTGTAGAGTTAGTTATTAGTGAAGGCCTTTAAATGGTAAAAATCTCAACAAAAGGTGGCGATGTACCGCAACCTGAATTTTGAGTGTTATCGATTTCTTTATTTTTTTTAAAAATTTTGTATTTCCTCTAATAATGCAGTTTTACTTTTTATATTTTTCTTAATATAGACTAATGTTACGAATTGCTTGGAACAGTATGTAGTGATATATTTGATCTAAGAATTTAATTCATTGAGAAAGCTCAGAAGTCAAAGCGGTTAAGTCCATTTTTTGATATTTTATGATTTTTGTAAATTTTGATGGAATACATCATATTCTGCTTAGTTATTGAAGGATTTACTCGTTACTAAAGTTTTTCCTAGGACAGACAGCCATTTCTTTTATAGCTTCTGAATATGTTGTATACTAATTTCAGAAGCTATAGTGAGTCCAATTTTTATTAATAATTTTTTTTTACACTTAAACTTTAAAATAATAGCCAAATTATCCTTCCTTCTTCGATATTTGTTAGCAACACTGAAAAACAATAAATTCATAATAACTGCCCATAATAGAATGGCTAATAATCGATTAAAGACCTTCAGACGAAATGTTACCGTTTAGTTTTGACTTAGAAAAAGCATTATAATTACCAAAACTCTCCACATCTGTGCATGGGTCTTAGTTGTCATGATTTAACGAGGGCTAGAAGTATATTTGGTCTATAACCCAAGAATGGCGGGGTTCGTAAGAAGTGTCATCGTGTTTACACTAAACACATTAATTGATATGCAAAGAATTTTCTTAAAAATATAATTTATTCAGATTCGTGTACAGGACAGAATCGAAATAAAAAAAAAACAAACCTGTATTAAGTTGACTGAAATCAATTCCGAGTGAAGACATAACAGCTGAATCATTAGAGCTTAAATTTGTATTAAGTGGACACAATTATTCGCCCAATGACGCTGATTTTGCAGCTGCAGAAGCTCATGCAAAAAAAAATCAGTATATTTACAATCCTAGCGACTGGTATTACATAATCCACAATAGTCAAAGAAAAAATCGATCTTTGATTCTGTTTGCATCACTTTCCCTTCATTGTATTTTTCTTTTCTAATTGGTTGAAATTTTTAAACAAAATAAAACAATAACAATTGCAGAATAAAATAACACTTTTACTAAAACAGTTTTTTTTGAAAAAAATCGACACTGAGAATAATCTCAAGTTGAACTTTGGTAATACCACGAACAAAAATGTTCTGGTTTCATGGAATAAAGCTCCCGAGAATTGATTGATTGTATTAGAAGGGCGGTTCCACCAAAAGGGGAAAGAAACGCAGGCAATCCAAAAATGCAACGTAGAAGGGAAAAAAAATCAAACAATTGTTGTTATTAAGAACTTAGTAGTTCAGTGAAACTCAAGAAGGCTCTAACCAAAATAGAAGATAGAGTTGTTAGATTGTCATGGGTTATAATCAAGTTTTGGTGAACGGAGTGTTTACTTTGCCGTGTACTGAATCGTAGAGTTTCATTTGCTTTGCTATTACTGTCCTGTCAATTAACAATTTGTCAGCGACGTCAAAATCCATAACAGTTCGGCTGAAGGGTTATCTTACTAATGGAACTGTTACATCTATTAGTTCTGTGGCTTGGTGCAATAAGTGCCAACGTCAGATTTTGGTAAAAATGAGTTAAAAATCTGTTTTCATATATTAACTATCAAAATTTTTCTTGCAAGGAGTGCCGAAGTCAGTTTCAAAGTAGTAACTGAGTTACTAAAACTTACTAGTGCCAATATCAAAATTTAGCATCAATATTTCCTCCCCCTCCAGGTAAACCAAAGAGAACGTACACTGGTAATCCTTTTTTTGACATTGGCACTTCTTGCACCAAGCCACAGAGTTATTGTCTAGATTCAGCGACAGCCTCTAATTGAGCAAAATTTAATGCAGAGTTCTGAACATTCCAGCTTCTCGAAACTTGAGTGAAATGTGAGGTCGTTAAAATTCATCATCATTACGCTGCCTTCCCACACTTGGCAGAATACGAAGTCATAAAAAGGAGTACACCAACGAAAAGAAAAACAAAGAAAAGCGTATAAACAAAAAAAAAGGCGGCTGACTGGAGTCTGCCTGAGAGGTTATAAAGGGTAGATAAGTGTAAACAGTGGGAGGGGAAAAAGTCAAGCGAGGCTTAGGGCTTTAAGGTCATTGCCAAATATCTTGTAGAGTAGGACATCTCCGGCAATTACCCTGCCGACCTGTCTGCGATGCAGTTGTGTGCAGCCTGCTGCACCTACAGTGCCCCCTCTACTTCGTCCTTCGTCGTTTTTCTCAACAAGCTCATTGATAATTCTTGTATATATATAGCCCTGGAAGCAGTCTGCAACCCCAGACATACTAAAGCCTGCCCATTTCTTATCCCAGCCTCTTCTACTACCTTGTAATAATGTTACTCGTAACTGCTGGACTGCTGTAATCGTTACTCTCCGCAAGTCTTCTCCTGACCTCTTCCCTCAAGCCACTCTCCGGTTCCTCCTGGATATAAAACCAGTACGTCCAAAAAGAAGGTGTACATACACGGTAACAATAACCAGTTTGAATTGTCCCAAGTACATTAAAAAAAGAGAACAGCTCGGCTCCAAAAAACTGCACTTTCCAGACGCTTAAAAAAAATTGCCGAAAACATTATCATTTCATTTTTTTTAACTTTTATTATGGTCACTTTATTTGCTTATTTATTTTTACAGTCTGGACTGCTAAATAAACTCGCTGTACTAAATATAGAGCTCAATATTTTAAAGTTACTTTATTCTTTACAAGACTTGTTGCTATTTTTTTTTTTTTTTTTTTGGTTTGCTGCTCCTCCAGTCAGGAGTTGCAGTACTTTCTCTACCGCCAGTAAGGGTGTGAAGGACGGGAGTTGTTGAGCATCTTGGCTACAGAGGGAAAGGAGATACTCCTGCAGTTGTGCCTAAATTCAAGTCGGCTAATTGATGCCCAAATAACCAGGATGGAGCTAACAAGAAAAGTAGAACTCAGCAATCAGCGACATTTAACGCTGACGGCAAATCGCGACTCTGGGAGAATCGTGAAAACATTCTAATTTATTGAAGAAATGTGTTGTAAACTTTAGCAAACTGATTGGCGTACTTCATTGTGACTTTTTATGGACTCTTAACACCTAGCGCATTCTGCACTACATATTTGTTGGTAGGAACTTCTAAATAATAAACATCGCAATTAATACATTTAACAGTTTCATAATAAACTTATCATTTTCTTCATATAAATTTTTTGTTTTTCACACTCACCTTTCGGTAAATATGGGTGATGGTACCTTGAATTTTGTTTAACACAAAATTCAAATTACAAGGTAACTTAGATTAACAGTATGCCATTTTTTTGTATGTCTAAATGTATTTATTTTTATTGTTAAAATGTATCGAAGAATCTTTACAGAAATCAGATGCACAGCCATCAGAGCGTTTTCAGGTTCATTTGAAGGGTTTCGTTAGTATTTTTTTATTTTTTTTTAAGAAAAGCCCAGGAGACTCTGAGGACCACTGATGATAATAGATTTTGAGGACGAGCCCCAATCATAACTTAAAATTAGCAGCCCACTAAACATCTTCCAATTTAGATCTTTTCAACTTTAAAGGGGCGTTGCAATTTTTTGTTTTGCTGGAGGTCGCATAGTTGTAAAGTACCGTTTTACAAAAACCATAAAGTTCGTAAGTTTTAATTATGATTCCAAAGTTTGAAGAAGATCGTTGAGAATGGCAATTGTAAGAAGATTGTCATTCCAGATTGTTGTAAATGGAGAAATCTAGGAAGGAGATAGAGTTTAGCAATCCTTAAAAATGAACCACGGTCGTCATAGGCGACCGTAAGATGAATGGAATGAAGGGGGATTAATGAACCATTGCACCACTTTCCCGATCACAATGGTAGCATGGTAGCAAAACACCTTCCATTGTCTAGAAAGGCCGCTAGATTTCGCAACTGTCTCCTTACACTACTTTGTAATCGTTTTGTTTCAAACGATGAATCCAATATCTTTTAATAGACACGATAATAAAGCAACTAAAGATAATGGCTTTTATGTCACAGTACTGTAGTGTTTACAAAGTAAATGCGCAATGCAAGTCTTACTGCGCATTATGTAATACAATCTTGAAGCAGCAGGTGTGCTTGATGAATAGTCTGACCTCTTCTAATTGTTAGTACTACGGATTGGTGATGGTGTTTAGACTGAACACTGTTCGCTAATTATCTCTCGTTTAAGTTATTCAAATCGTGTAGATTTTCTGTTTTTAGTTGACACATGGAAAATGTACGTTTTGTACAATGGTGGAACCAGAAGGCGATCTGGGCGTTACGTTACACGATCGATGTTATTGCCACGATTCTAAATATTTCTTATATAAAGATCGTAAGAATGAATTATGATTCATTTCACCCTAGACAGGTAGATGGAAGGTGTATTAAGGGCTAACCCTAAATTAAGAAGTTAGGAGTGTTTAAGCTTTTCGAAAATGACATCTCCAATTTACTTTGAACTTCCTGTGTAAATCAAAATTTTTTATTTATTTCATTTTTATTGGAAAATTCGTTTTAAGCTCATTTTGAGGTGTAAGTTGCTGTAGTCAGCAACTGGAGAATAGAAGTTGAGAGAAAGACGTGTCCGGAGCAACTGCGTGCAATGTCTACTTACAGTGAGCACAAAACTCTTCGAACCATTTAAGCAGATACATTCTGAAGACAGCAGATGAATGGCCGCGAACATTGGCCTGTGTAATCCATAACTGCCACCGGTGATGTCTAGAGTCTAGACAAATGTATTGATTCACCACAAGACCTACTTAGCACACTAGACGGTGTTCAACTTAACACCTTTATTCTTAATTATTGCATTTTATAACCTTCCCACTTACAAGTCGATGTTTTCTTAACCTTAACTCAAATTTTTTAATTCGACTAATCGATAATTTAAGGCACTCGGCAGATTGTGCAGATTATCGAATTATTATTATATACCGAAAATGTTCGTTAAAGTATAAACCCAAATCTTGGATTTTAGATCTCGCAAGAGCCATTTTCAGTCAGTTAAGATTGGAACGATTCATTCAAGTTGGAAGATGTTTGATGCATACAAACTTTATCCCATTTTTGTATAAACAATTTCACTTGTGACCCCCTCCCCAAGAAATTATGGTAAATACGTTTATTTATCTCTCCCTGGAAAATGTTAATTTTACGATTTTTGTTCTATTAAGAAACTTGCGAGAAACCAAAAAGAGGTAACTTCCCATTTTTGGGTAGCTACGTTTTCATCTTTAGATTATTTGAGACCATCACTGGTTGATAAGTGAACACTTTACTTTGTACAGGTGTGTTGCAAAACTAGCTGTATGATGATGTCATATTAGAGCTTTAACCTCATTGGTTCTTTTTACCTTCGCTAACTCGGTAAGCAAAATGTTACGATTGTGCACAATTTTCGGTATCTAGTTTTAAGCGGAAATAATACCATTTGAGAATTAATAATAATAATAATACTGAGTTTGAAAAAATGGTACATGAATCATGATCACTGGGGGAGTGTGAGCACACCAGCCCAAACATAAAGATGTAATCACGGGAAACTGCAAGTTTGTATGGGTAACTTAGCGGTCAGAAAGGCTAGCCCGGAGATAGCACTTTGCCAAAGGAATTTTCCTCTTTTTGAGATTTACTGGAAAAGAGGCTCCCTCTATTTTCCGTGAACTATGTAACCTCCCCGCCAATTCCCTTAATTACCCCTCTGGAAGGGAGATGGGTAAAATTTCCTGAAAAGTGCCCTTTGTACGTGTTCTAATATAAATGATTCTACCAGTTATTTGCTATTAAGTGTAATTGATGAAATTTCAGCACCGTTTTTTGGCCTGGTCAAAAATGTCTCCTGAGATTTGTACTTCGTATCTACTACATTTATTATAACTTTAATATTACTATTTTCCCCAGAGACAATTCGTTTTCAGAGCACACTCTCGAGGATTAGTTATGTTTAAACATTCCAAGTTTGAAAAAGCCTAGAAGTTAGAGCCTCGAGGTAGTTAGAGAAAGTCTGTGAGTGTTCACTTCAGGTATTTCGAGAAGGATATGGAGTACCAACTATTATTGATCAGGGCTAGCTAAAACCTGTCCAATGTTACAACAAATAGCACGCTGCTACCCAACCAATAAATAATTCTTACCAACTGTATAATAATATTATAAGAATTCAATATGTTGCATAGAATCGAAGGTCTCAAGAATTGGTGATTGTTAACGCCAGTTTATTCAGTCGTTATTTATTTGGCCGAAATTATTTTTGGAGGCAATTACCATCAATGGTAATAATTATTACCATTAAAATTTTAATGATACTTTAAGTGAGGTATACGATATTTTTTTATTAAATTCTAAAGCCATGGTCAGACTGATATTAGTAAATAAGATATGCACGTTTTTAGGACAGTTAATTATTAAAGTATTTTAGTGCAAGTACTCAATTAAAGGGACTAGTGTAAATTATCATAGAGAAATCAATAATTATTGTTGAATAATTTACTTGTTATTAACTGTGTGTTATTTGTGCTCCTCGAATCCAATTGACGAATTGAAGATTCAAATTTTGTTCTAACTTCAGTATTCAAATTTAAATAGTAACCTTTGTCTTTTTTCTATTTTAATGTGCATGTGTGTGTTATTACACAGAATAAAGGGCATAATAAAGATAAATCAGAAAAATAATTAGGAATAGAGTTGAAAAATAAAGCTTCTATTTAATTATGAAGATGAAGATTTCACCAAAAAATTATTATAAATGAAGTGGCAAGCACAAAGGTCTGTGACATCTAATAATTTTTAAATTTTTTTAATGAAATGTTAATGCAGTAAAATGACTTAAATTATATCAAAGAAGTACATATTAATAAAATGTTGGGTACTTGCTGATTTGTGTACCTTTTTAGCGTTTAATCAACCCTTATACTTGAACTATTTTAAACTGTAAGTTATTTGTTAATTAGTAAAATAGTTTTATCATTATTTTTCGGAAGGGGCTCCTAAATTTTTTACACTCGACTTTCTTGGGAATTGCAGCCAATAAAATGGAAGAAGAACGAGAAAAATATTTAATAATTATCTTATTTTTCCGCCTTATTTATTTATTTATTTTTCTTTTTTCGTAGTTTTGAACACTAAGCACAACTACTGTTTATTATGCTCTGACGTTGCAATAATCCTGGATAATCGCTAAAAGCTGAATGAACAGTAAAATTATGAATGAAATTGTACACTCTGGTAGAGTAACGATCAAAACACAGACACTAACTTTTAGTTTTCTCCTTCGCTATCAGATTTCATTCACAAATATAACTGGTGCTGAGCTAGCATTTCCCTCTTAACTGATCACGATATTTACACCATCTTTCCACTTGGTTTGTGTAAATGCGCTTATTTTGAACATCCTGACTTATCTGATGGCAATTTTTAACCTTCCGACAGTCATCATCATCATAATCATTCCGACAGTATTAGAAATTAATTAAATACAAATTTCTAGTCTAAAACCGAGATACCACAGGAAGCTCTGATTTTTTATTTCGTTTCGACAGAGAATTCGAGGTCTCAAGACATGTGCTTCCGAAGAAAATTTTAAAAAAGTAAATAGAAAAGTTAAAGTTAATAAAAACAAAAAAAAAATGAACAAAATCAAGATCACAATGCGTCCATTATTTTTAAAGTTTCAACTAGTTAATTTTAGATCTATCTAAAATAAGATGTTATGCTTTGCTGGCCACAGCATCTGTTGGTTAGGTTCTATACTGTATACAGACTGCACATACAGACAGACTCTTGATTTATTCACACTTACAGCTGCCTGCTCACGTAAAGTGGTATATATTAGTAAACTATACAGTTGGATTGAGTCCAGACTCCACTGGCCGTGCATTTCTAGACAAATATGGTTGTCCAACATTTATATTTTGTTCAATTCAAAAGAAAAAGTGTTCAGGATTATTGAAATCACATGATCCACATTTCATGGTGTGGATTCGGAAAAAAACAAAACATTTTAGGGCAAAAATATGCCTGACGAAAGTACCATCTGTGTCTATTTTTTAATGATTTTTTTTTTTGTTTTTTGCCAAAAAGTAGTAAGATTTTCTTTAAGTGCAGTTGATTTTATCGATCGAAGTAAGTTTGTTCGATGTATTCCACATCAATTTCGGGTTTTCATCCATCATCAGTTTGCTGAAGAGATTTTAACTTCATTCAATTTATCATCTTCACAAATTCTCTTGCTAACTGAGTATTTCTTTAATTTTAAATGGATATATTATTTATATTTGAAAGTAACATTTTGTTTATAACTCTTTAAGGTGTGCCGACAAGAAAGCATAGATCCTACCGACAAAGGGCAAACTTCTACCCTTGAGAGAAAACTTTCAAGGGGAGTGAGCCCAATGAAACCAATCAAGATGGACTTCCCTTGATCTTATTCGATTCTTAGGGATAATTAATCTCATATAGATAAGGAGAGTGATGACTGTGTTCTCGTATTCCGTGCTCAGAGCTGGAGTTTTGGCTTCCAAAATCAATTCTAAACTCATGCATATCCTCTAGAGCAGGGGTCGGCAACCCACGGCTCGCGAGCCGCATGCGGCTTTTTTATCCAAATTGTGTGGCTCTTCAGCATGCCCAAAATAAATTATATATTTTAATTTTATTGGATAAAATGAGAATTTCTTTTATTAAATTAAAGATATTTTTTCAAAAAGAATTTTAAATGTGATTGGTGTGAAATTGAATAGAATTATATTAAAATAAAGTACGTAATTATATAAGTCTGAACTGAAACTTGTCATAGTGATGATAACTCAAAGGCTCTTTACCATGATAGCAAAGTATAACAGTTTTTTTACTTCATTTATGGCTGTTTTTAACAAATTTTTCTCTAGGAGCTTGCTTATTAGATGTTGCAGGAACAATATTTGTTACTTGTGCATTTCAGGATTACAGATTTTTTAGGAGTTTCTTTTTTTTTGATCGTTGTTTATTTTGTCTTTTTTTCCCCATTTTATGTGACCTGATTTATTAACGTTAGTGGGGTCCCTTAAACAAGTATTTCCGGCCAATACTCAATCCTAAGGTGTGCTACGATCTCCAGTACTTCCTTTTAGGAGTATTGAGCGAGAGTAAATAAAAAAGAAGCGATAAAGATAATAATCTCAATTGAACTCTTGTTAATTGTATTTACTCGTAAAAACTTGTTATGCGATAAAAGATGTAATCTCCCGGCGAGTAGACGAGGCGTGCGGAGCCTGATTAGCTTTTCATTCCTTTTATTCTGCGTTAAATGATCGTCTATAAAGTTAGTGCTTTAAAGCGAGATGAGAGTGCGCTAGTGTGAGGTTGATCATAAATAGATTGGCCAGAGGAGAGTGTAGTGAAAACGCACACACTGACCCAAGGTGTGTTGTCTTACTGGGGGTAGCCAGGCAGTCTACCACGGGCAGCCTCGCACTCGGAGATTAATGTGTCTATTTCTAGATATTGTCAAGCAGATTCTACACACACTGCACGCTCGCTGTATCTCGGTAGTTCACACCTGCCATGTTGCTTTCTTTAACAGATGTTGACCTTCACGTGACCCTCTTTGCTCTCTCACCCTCTCTCTCTTTACACTTGGTCCAATCGCTGTCAAGAGGAAGTGCTATGAACGGATAAAAAAACTAATTGATATTACTACGGAAATCCTTTTTTTGAAACCCCCATGAAAACAAAATATGGCGTTCAAGACTCACATGACTTACACCCAGTCCAATTCGTCAGGGCAAAATATTATTCGATTTTGCAGGCAAAAATCAGAATTATGTCGATACTTTTAATTCACAGTATCCGTGAGTAGTTGGATTAAATCGTTACTATTTCCTTGAAATGATTTGAGAAAGGCGAAGACTAAACGCCGGTTAGGTATCATCGCCTATCCTGTTCACAATAAGTACCAATTAGCATCCGCATTAAACAAACAAGAGGTTTCAAGAAAATCGCCTATTTTAGGACACTAGCCTTAAAGTTTGGACAAATAGCATTTCGAGCATTTACCATCCTTCCAGCCATTTTCAAAATATGCAATGAACACTCGGTCTAGTTGCTTCTCCAGTCATTAGATTTTCTCAATTCTAGTAATGCTTGACCATTCTATTGGCGGCGAAACACTTACTGGAAAATAACACTTCAGAGGTGTAGTTTAAAGTTGTCCGAGAACCTCTCAGAAAATAATCCAAGGAAGACTTTCCAAATAGAAGTGACGTGTGTTTTGAGGGATGCGAGCTAAATTTTACGGAAATCGTGAAAATCTTTGTTCGTGAAAATACGCGCGCCCCCAAAAAAACTAAAAACTGCAGTTTCGCCCAAAAGATTTTTACCATCCTCATGATGGCTGCAATTTGTAATGGCAGATTTTTAACTTCCTGCGATTTGCGACCTTGTTCTTCAAGTCTGAGTACTGGTCTTACAGAGCAGCTGGAGGAAACAGCCATCTTGTGACGCCTTTTAATGGCGTGAGGAGGCCAGGTTTCCTTTTGGGCGGGACAGATAGACAGTAGGCTTTTCTCCTTCTTAAGGTGGTTGTACCATTTCTTCGGACAGCTGAAGATCTTAGCTGTGGCTCAAGTCTGGTTCTGGATTTTCATTCAAGGTCCAGTTTAGGAGTTGTTCTTTTTCTCTGGGGTAGCTACAGGCCCGGAATGGCTGAGGATAGTGTAGCGTTTCCCTCTCCAGTCAGAACAAATAAAATAAGTACAAAGACATCCAGATCCTAATCTAATCTCATTCAGGAAATGCACAGCACGGACAAACAACCTAGAAAGAAAAGTTGTATCTTCCACCATTTTCAGAATTAAATTATCTGGAATCGACTACATACCAAGAAAGCGTCATAAAATACGAAGCAAAAACAAATATCAGAATTTTTTACTGCCGACAAAATATTTGAATGATTCTTACTGTCGTTAAAACTCACGTTTTTTACTGATTATCTCACAATTCCTATTTAGAGAGGTTTTTCCTTCTAATAAAGGGATACCAGACGGCAATGACATCACAACTGGAAAACCCCTACTAGCAGAAGTGTCATAAATTTTTCAAATTACAATTTTGTCAACAATTTATTTATAACTTCAATTTAGTTTCTACAATTTGTAATAAGTGTGGAAAATTTAGTATTTTCTCTTCCTAAGTGGAAGTGGAAATTCTTCCAAAATTGCATTTTCACCGGGAAAACAAATCCTCTAAAAATATTTATAGCTTCCTCTTCGCGTAAGTTTTCCAAGTTATACATTGTCTTTAAAATACTAATTTAAAAATGTTTATTAATTAGTGAGAGTCTGTAGAATCCGAAAAATATTTGAATACACACTTTAGAAATCTATCCTCACGGCTGGAAAGCCTTTTTAAAGTTGCCCAAAAACTTAATTTACTTAGAATAAGTTCTACGTGTGATTCTAAGAAGAATTACTGTTTTTGAGAAAATCTTAGGACCAAGTTTCAAGAAAGTCTCAAAATCTAGCGCAGAAATTCAGCGTGAAAATTTGTTGAGGATAAACTCCTACATATCCTTAACCTGACACTTTAAGGAAAACTATCTACTCAAGTCCCTTTCCATGAAGTGCCTTAAATAGAAATTTTTTCTTTACACAAAATTTCAAAAAACTGAGGATTGCGAATTGTTTAATCCGGCTGAGATATTTCTATTCCTAGAGAGAGAGAGAGAGACTGAACTTTGAAAATCCCTTTTCTGGGACGGGGGTCAATAAAACTTGTTTTCCCCGGGGAAAAATCAGGATCAATACGAGGAGTAGGTATCAATTTATTAGGGTTTGTCTAATTTGTCTAATAGTCGTGAGTCTAGTTCTAGTTCAAATTGTTCAGATTGGATGAATTACTATTGTCACAGTCCCTGATGCAGAAGACGGTGTTGAGTGACTGTAGACGCTGAGTAAGGCGTAACTCGAGAGCAAACGGTCCGTCTCTAGTAACACCAGTTTTACTAATAAAATTGTTATTCTCCAATTCCATTTTGTTTGTATCCTGAATCCATCAAATTGTAATTAAAGAGTAAAGAAATAGCAATCAACGGTTTGTTTATTCTAAATTCTACCGAAAAGAAGAGCTAATTTATTTTACTTTAACTCTCTATTGCTGCTGTTATCAGTTTAGATCTCGTGTGTTCACAGGAAATATTCTTTTTTTGGGGGTCCTCCGAGGTCCAAAAAAAGGTGGTCAACGGGAGGGTGTTTCGCTAAAATCACTAATCAAATATTGAATTCTCTGAGATTTTCCTTTCTTGATCTTCTCTTGCGACCCCAAATTACGGACCGTTTTCTCAAAGTCACTTTTCCACGTCTAAGTTTAAAAACCTACAAGATTGCCATTATCAATTCAACATTGATTTCATCCGCCATAGTACCCAACATTGCTTTCGCACCCATTTTTCTTATTCCAGACATTGGATATCGCAGAGTTTCATTTCTCATCAAAGATTGGTTGATCAGTTTTCGTGTAGTGACTGCGGCTTGAACTTTACCGTGTATTGACGTGTTCGTGAAAGAGTTGTGAGTGACAGAAACATTATTAGTGGAAATCAAACTCTCTACTCAAAACTGACCAATCAGCCTCTTCTGTCGGCTGAAACTTCGAAACCTGTCTGGAATGAGAAAAGAGATGTCGGACGGAAATCACAGTATTGTGCAACACTGGGGGGGTCTAAAACGAAATTAGCAACTATTTACTTAACCTTCTCATAAACAGACCGGAAGTTTTTCAAAATCAGATCTTTCAATAAATTTTCTGATTTCTTGTAAAATTCATTCTAAATTTAAAATCTTAAAATTTCATGTGGGAAGAGGGAGGGTGCCATTTAAATTTTCATTGATGTTATTAAATAAAAAAGCCGAACATATTTCGCCCTTAATGAATTCTTTACTTTTAGTGACGTAATTTAGTCCAACTAATCTTCACACTGCTCTAGTAAAAAAGGAAGTCTTGTAATCGTGGCAATTTTCAATTTTGATTGTTTACCGAAAAGATCCGTGCCTCTGAGTTTGAAAAAGTGATTTTAGACTTCGTCTACGTGTACATCTCAGGAAGTACCACCCTTAGCGAGAAAAGTGGACTGGCCACCTCTTAGAGTCCCTTGGAGCAGCCGAACAACCCTCCAGCCGATGGGTGCAATTCCTGGATTTAGCGAACCCTCTCGGCTAACAAGAGCTCACCTGTATTCTCTGTCTTGGAAATCGGATAGACTTGGCCACTGAAGGGATTAAGTGATGCGCTTATTTTTGTTTTGTAAAAGTATTTGTTTGCACTTAGTTCGTATATCATAGTTAGATTAGATAAATGTGTTTATTCAATGATTTCAATAATAATAATAACAATAATAGTAATAGTAATATTAGGGAAGGGATTAGCTATGCGGTTAGCGTACTGGACTCCCACGCGGAGGTCCCGGGTTCGAATCCAGCAGCTGACCCTTAGATTTTCTCTTCCTAGGAGCTTCTTACAGCTAACTGTCCGGCGATGGACAGTGTCGTCTGTAACGAGAGAACACTGTCCTGAGGCGGCAGTGCACTGGAAAAAGCTCCGGGCGCCAATAACCTTAGATGTTGACGCGCCTTAAATCATTAAAAAAAAATAATAATAACAATAATAATATTTATAATTTCAACTTAAAGGGAAAGAAAACTGTCGGCAAAGTCTTCCATCAAAGCTGTACGATATACATTTCAATTCATAAAGTTTTTTCGCTTTTTAAATAATAAAAAATTGAATAAAACTAATAATAAAATGGAAAACTTATTTAAAAAATGTGTATAAATCTAATATTATTAGAATTATGTGTAACTGTGGAAAGAAGAGAATGAAATCAAATAAAACAATACAAAATAAAGATAAATTCAACTCCTTGGGTTATTCGCCAATTGAATTCATTTTCGATGGGCCTGAGATTTCCTTAATAAAGGCGCTTTCAATCTGCACCTATTTCCATTTTAAAAATCACCGCTATTTCTTGGAATGTAGGGTTACATTTACCCAACCACTGAACCCAAAGTTCTTTTAAGACGGGGCAAACTGCTTAAGACGGGGCAAACTCCTTAAGACGGGGCAAACTCCTTAAGACGGGGCAAACTCCTTAAGACGGGGCAAACTCCTTAAGACGGGGCAAACTCCTGAACACAAAATTATTTAGCCAAAGATTGTTTAGTGAACGCAACTTGGTGAGGTCCTGTAACTCGAAGGCATGTACTTTAAATTAAGAAGCACGCACTTAGTTTTGAATAAAGCTAGCCTCGTAACTGTTCCCCCTAGATATGATCTCCTGAAGCTCACTGGCGACCAAGGTATTACACAGATTTCACGACAGATTTTGGGCATTTCCCGTTCATCGTTGTACAAAGCGAGCAAATAGCGGAAATTGTTCTGTACCTTCAAATACACATGGACCCGGACTGTATATTTTATTAAGAGGTCTCAGGAACCCCCCCCCCCCAAAATTGAGAGGTTTTATCTTTATCGTACTTTAGGTATTTCATGCAAAAGATTAATAATGATCAATAGACAACCTACCTCTCTTTGTTGGAAAGATTGCTGTCCGACTCGTTGGTTGGTAAGGGCATATCCCCTAGCATCTGTTCGTCCTGAAGCAAAAGGGACGCTAATTTCTCTTCCAGTCTGGCCAACTGTTCCTCGGACATGCCCTTCAACAGGGTCATCAGTTTATCTTCAATGGGCCGGCAGAAACAGTATCCAATCAGGCTGTAGATTACCCAGAATATTGTTAATCTCATCTTTGTTACATCAGTTGTCCTTGATTTTGATGGAGAAAGTGAAAAAGTCGACTTCGACTTGTGATTCTTTCGATTTGTGGGTGGGAGGAGAATTTAAAGGGGAAGCAAGTACTAGGGCTACTTCCAGGGGGAACTCCCTGAATGTTCTTTTGGATTAATAATAATAAAATCACCGCACTTTGAAGTTTTTTTTCTTTTTTTTGTAATACTTATTTTAATAAATAAAATAAAATTTGGAAAAATAATAATAAATAGTAAAATAAATGGCGCACTAGATTTAGAGCGATACGAGTTAGAGGCGACGGACGAGCAGTAATGCAAGCAACACTCCGGACAGTGCACCTTTATATACCCTGCGGACTACCCCTCCTACCCCCTCGACTCTCCCCTCCGCCGTGCCAGAGCAACCCCTCTGCAAATATCTACAATATCTCGGCCATTTTTCTATTGATTCCAATATTTTAGAAAATAAACAGGAAGTAAGATTTTTAGTAAGCGCAATCATTCCGCTTCCTTTAACTGTCATTATGTCTGCAACTCCCAATTTCAAGTTCTCTTTAAAAAAAAAAGGGAACATAAATTAACCTCATATACGGCTAATCTAGCCTAATGATCTATTTTCTGGGGGAATTGAAATCGCCTAGGAATGATGTTGATGCTCACTTGCGACAAAATAGACCATATTTTTACTGTGGTTTTATTTTCGGCCGTTTTCTCGATAGTGGCCAATTTTAAAGTTTCTTAATTCTTGTTCACAATTTTCTTTTCCCCGTAAAAATGATTTTCTCATTCAGGAGAGCTCAAGGCGAATATTCCCGGTGCACACCGGATGTCGTAAGTTTGAGTCGACATGCAGTAGGGGCAATACAAGGAAGGGCTCATTCCCTCTAGCTATGAATAAACTTTTTAGGGGTTTCGAATCTAATTCTTTTGTAAACTGGTTAAACTCTTTCACTCTCTGATCATGACCGAAGAGATGTCTACGCCATTTCCACACCCAGCGGCAAGAAGGATGAGAGCAGAGTTGGCCTAACTTGGCATCGGCTTTGGGTGAACGGGTGAAACTTAAGCAATCGTTTTTTTTTATGAGTTCATTAGCAAAAGTGATGTAGATCATTGTGGATGGCGCGTTGAGGATTTTGCTTTAGGAGTTTGGATAACCATGATTTAATAAGTCTGATTGGAAAAAAGGAAGGTTTGACCCATACATCTGCTCTCCATAAACCTTAGTTTCTTGTAGAATGTAGATGGTCAAATTGTTCAATCAAGTTAAGATTTGATTTGCAGTAAAGATAGACGTCTACTGTTTCAGTGGGTTTGTGCGTGTTCCCAGATTAGTGTAGAATGCTAAGGGAAGGGATAAGCTATGTGATTAGCGTACTGGACTCCCACGCGCAGGTCCCGGGTTCGAATCCAGCTGCTGACCCTTAGATTTTCTCTTCCAAGGAGCTTCTTACAGCTCACTGTCCGGTGATGGACAGTGTTGTTCTGTAACGAGAGAACACTGTCCGGAGGCCAGCAGTGCACTGAAGAAAGCTCCAGGCGCCAATAACCTTAGATGTTGACGCGCCTTAAATCATTTTTAAAAAAAAAAGTATAGAATGCTTAAAAATTCCTACATTGCCAGCCAGTGGGGGGGGGGGCAGGATTTTTCCATCCTGATAGTAGAAGCATGTTATGCCCAGATACAATCTTGGATTTTACCCCAGCGAATCGAACTAGAGCTTCTCTGAGCACCACCGGATATCTCCCACTCCTACAGATAAAGAAGAGCTCCCGGAAACTCGTCCTTCCGCAGCAAGCGTCAACTCATCTAGCTGAATTCCTGATTTACATGACTGGTTGGATTTCGTGCTCTTTAATCCTTCAACCTGAAGAAGATAAAGGAATATCTGCCTGTGCGCATTCCAACGATCAGTATCAACTGCTAACCTAACCTATCAAAACGATAACAGTGCTATTTATGCGTTGGCATTTATTTATGCCTAAGTTTTTCCCCACATTTTCATATTATTGCTTTTGGTAATTCGGTTGATAACGATGTAAATATTAGCTTTTTATCTAATATACGATTTGTGCAAAGAATCGTACACAAACATCGATGTTTTACATCAGAAGACGGTTAAATTCTTTTGAAGATATTTTTTTATTTAATTTTGTTTGGTTTGATGAAAGTACGAAAAGAATTCCAAAAATGAAAACTATTTACGAGTGACTTTTGGTCAAAAAAATTCCTTATCACAGCCATTAAACAGGAAATCATGAGCACTAAAAACTTGATTATACGTTGTAAACATAAAAAGAAATTAAAAAAGAAAAAGGCGGAAGCGAGGGGGAAAAAAGGCGGGCATTTAAATTATATGGCGGGAAGAGCCGCAACGTTCTGGTTTTGGGCGCGAATAAACTCGCCCAGTTTGGGACTCTTAAATTATATTTTATGGTACCATAAACTTGTGTATAACTGTTCCATTTACTCAAGTCTGGTCGCTAGGACCTTTCAGAAAGTAATCACCTTCATAATTAATGTCATTAGATAATTAATTGATTGAACTGACGAACTGGCTACTCACACGACTTCCTGCGTTTCCGTTTCCAGCATTTCCAGCTCCCTCTTATCTATGCCCAAGGCATCCATATTCAATGCACAAAAACTCGCGCTGTCATGTCGAAGAATCAAGTGTGTTCCTACTCGTGCAGGAAGTGATACGTTCTTGCGCCTTGGAATATATATTGCGTAAACGAACGGAAACTGAATGTTGTTTCCACATGGATGAGAAAACACTTCCGCGCTAACATGCACAAAACTTTACCATCAATCAGAAAGAATTTAAAAACTTACAGTTATTTAAAAATACAAAAAACAACCTGAAATAAGCAATTGTAACCACAAAGTTTTTGAAAAACTTCATTTACTTTCATTAAATTTTATATTCAAAAATATTCTAAAAGTAAACACATATGATCGCCTAAATAAGATCTTCCATTATGTTATAGAATCTTTAAAGCTGAGATCATTTGTAAGAAATGAATAAAGAAATAGAATTTATTGTAGCTAAAATGTTTAATTTACATCAGTGTGGTGATTTTTTTTTTTTGGCGCATCAACAGCTGAGGTCATTAGCGCACGGAGCTTTTTTCAGTGCACTGCCGGCCTCCGGACAGTGTTCTCTCGTTACAGACAACACTGTCCATCACCGGACAGTGAGCTGTAAGAAGCTCCTAGGAAGAGAAAATCTAAGGGTCAGCTGCTGGATTCGAACCCGGGACCTCCGCGTGGGAGTCCAGTATGCTAACCTCATAGCTAATCCCTTCCCATGATGATGATGATGATGATTATTATTATTATTTTGGTTTATACAGAAGTGTTTAATTTAGTTTAATTTATTTTATTATATTTAATGTTTATTTACAATATAGTAGTTGTTATTTAAAATTATTGTACATTTCAGAATCCCTGTAATATGTTAATTACATTAAATAAAGAAATTTATCTATCTATCTTTCATTAAACTTTGAAAGATGATTGGCCATAATCCTATCCATGGTTTTATGCGAAACATCTGTCTAATAAATTTATTTTTAAAGGAATTATTGGTAATTTTGAGAGGTTACATTATTTTGGTACAGTTCGACTGCCGCACCAAGAAGCGCTAGATGTTATGGCGCGTTTAGTACCTGCCAACTTGCTTATGTGCCATTCGTATGAATCAAGAACTGATCGAATGATTTCCGACTGTGCCGTCAGCAAAAAACTAAAAAAAGCATACTAGGCTTTTGCTTAGCCTGTACACAAATATTGTAGGTAATTAAAATAATTTAGACGCCATGATAGCTAGAAGTGAGGCCCTTCCCAAAAGGCCTAAGATGAAAGGTGGTATTGGGTTGGATTTCCGGTTTAGGCCTTGGACTTTATTTACTGGTTAAGCGCTGTCGTCCACTACAACTGGAAAAAATAGGCATTTTTTAAAATTATAATTATAAAAAAAACAACAAAAATTAGATACAAACTCTGGCTTCCACTGACGCACGCCAATAAAAACACGTATCTTTACATTTCGTAGCGTACAGACCCGCCCTAATAGGAATATGTAGATGGAATAGAGAAGCGAATCAACGAACCGCGTGAATGAAGGTAACACCAAAACACTCAAAGAAAAAAAACAAAACAAAAGCCAGATAGTGCGTAGAACTCGAACAGTCTACGCTTAGCAATTTGTGAAAGCGATAATTCATTATTCATTCTTCATAGGCTACAAATTTTTACAAATATATCCTGAGTGAGTAAACATCATCAATCACTTCAATTTGTATACGTATTACTTTATTTGGGAAAATAGTGTTTGAATTCAAAACAAGAACTCACTTAATAAACTAGTGACGTCAGTCTGTGGGACTGTTTACGTATTTATTAAAATATTAACTTGGAATTTTCTTGGAGTCCGATGGAACATAAGTTAGTCGCAACAATTCTTTTGATATCGCAACTATTGTAATTTTAGTCAATTATAGAATACAAAACAGAATTAGAGTAATTGTTTAATAAGTGTAATAATGAGTAGATTCCAGTCTGCCGGAAGTAACGTGCTATACACAGTCAACGATATAGAAGGAAATCCAATAATTTAAAGCCACATTATGAGCTCCTCATTGCCAGAGGCACCATGCTATCTGAGCATGAAGGAATCTTATTTAAAGAACCTGAGGAAAACATCTCAAAACAGTACAACACGGTTCGAAGTTTAATTGGTACTCGTTAAGTACTTCCAGATGAAGGTTATTCAACATTTAGCTATAAGTAAAGTCTCAAATCTCTGCGATATCTCGTTTTTAAGATGTTCACAGACAAACCCAAGACAGGCCATTTTTCTAACCTAACAATTATACTTCCGATAAAGCTCGAAATGAAAAGTGGGATTTGATCGCATCACTTTGTAAGTGAGGCGGCAGGAAGTGCGACAGAGCCTGGGGGGCGGCTCTGTCCAGAAGATTGGGGACAAGGAGTGTTTAGAAGTTTCCGGGGGCAAACGCCTCTTTCATGGAATTAGCACCTTCAAAAAATGCTCTGCTATCCCAGTTTGGCGGTCAGTTTCCTTTCTCATGCTCATGGATCAAAGAGAAACGAATCAGCTAGAAAACTTCCAAAATGCAAAGTAACTGAAGTGTGGTCACAAGTGTTTAGGAAAAGGAAAACGAATCAGTAAAATTTATTATTACGTGAACTTAATTTTTATTGCATCATTTTTAAAGAGCTGACCACTTATAGGTTATTAAAAATTGGCAAGAGGAGGGTGCGAATCGGAAAGTAATAAATCCTCATGTCTAGACAGGTCTGTAGTGACGTACACATTAATTGTGAACTAATATTCCTCATTCTTCATCGTGTAGCTGGAAATGGTGAATGAGTCAACTACCGTGTCCAACCCACGCCGCATTCATCTTTACATTCTTAGAATTTTTACTCAGACTAAAGTTATTTGGGACAAATTGATGGTGTTAACCTGTTCACGCCGTTGACTACCAACAACAACCTTTTAACTAAATATAGTTTAACATGATCTCTCAAGTATGGAATGTCCAGATAATCTGAAGAACGCCTTTACTGTGCAGGCAGCCTGAAACAGATTTGACTTGTAGGAATGAACTTCAGAAGAATCAGACCATTGGCGCTGCACTGTACTGCCAGCAACTCCACCGTCTTCAGCAGGAGAGAATCGCCAAAAATCGATGACACGTGGCTATCCACCAACGCAAACATTCCTGGTGAAGCGTTCAGGATTGCTCATGGAGATATTTCTCCATCAAGGTTTGTTTCCAAAAATGTAGCTCTTTCCAAAGAAGTGGTTCTACAGGTTAACCCCCTTCCGCCGGAAAATAGATGAGAAAGTATTATGTGACCACTCACAGGACCTTCCCTTACTACTATTCTCGAGTAGTTGACTCACAGAGACATTTTTACTCTCCTCAAAAGGCCCAAAAAGAAGTCCCCAAGAAATATTATTCAAATAAAAACTTTTCCTATAAATACCAAGTTTGAAAGAAATTTAGAATCGAAAAGGAAACTAAGAAAAATGAAAAAGCCAATTCTGTAATGTGCACTTTTGGAATTTCATCAAAATATTTAATCCACCTTTATAATATTAAATACATGCATATATTCGTTCGTTATACTGAAATAGTACTTTAAAGGGAAATCAGAGAGTCCCTTTAGACTTTAGATAGATAGACTAGGATAGACTTTAAACTAGGGCGACCTCAAGGCCTACGCCACTGCGACCCCTTTGGATCTATTGTGGCTCCCCTCACTCTAAAGCTCACCCTCCAGACCTGTCCTTTTAATCAGACTCTTAATGCTGGAGAGCGGCTCTTGGGTAAAGCTCCTCAGGCCTTGGTTTTTCCTCCCCGAGAAGTAATATCCTTAGCCATACGAGCCCCTCGCACTGAAACAACACGTGCAAAGGCTAGCCATCTACCAGGCCCATGCGATGCATGTGTTTCCTGAGCCTGCAGTGGCCAGTTCGGGAGTCCCTTCAATCAAAGTCCTGGAAAACTTTCTCCGATGAAAAGTCCACCACGGATAAGATGGGTTTGAAGAAACGCGGCAAGCTGAAACGTTTCGATTAGCTAATCGATTAGGGTGGATCAGGTCGTATCTCAGCGATCAAAAACCCTAAACTCCATTATTGAATGTTTTTTTCTCTCTCTCTCTCTCTCTTTCTCTCTCTAATCGGGTTTTGAAACTTTTTTTTTTGTGTATTTTGAAGATAAATTCTGTTTAGGACATTTTTTGGGGAAAGTTGGGAGATCGCTGTTCCCTGAACTGCAATTTCAGTGGTATTTGAATATTTTCCAAACGTAACTGTGCGTCGTTCGAAGAAATGTGTAAGTTAGAACTGAATCATCGTTATAAAAAGATAGTGGTGGGTTATTCGCTCCAGTGTTCTGGTAGGGACGTTAGAGCCAGTCTGATAGATGAGGATAATCTAATAATTTTGATTGAGCTAAGTTACTTTGTCACATGTGACTACATGGAAGCCGTTCGATTATCGATACAAGACTGTTTGAAGGCGACTAAATTTCTTGAATTAGGTTAATACGGGGAGGGGGCTACTTTCCAGGAAATCTTGCCTTTTGATTCTCTATTCTATATTTATAAGTGGGGTCGGAACTATGCAGATCTGGTAAGGTGCTCTCTACAGACAGACATAAACATCCCAATTGGTTCTGTTTACACAGTTTTTCAGCAGACATAATAACAAAGCCAGCGGATATAATGATGAAAAGAACATTTTATTCTCTCACACAAATCGTGTTCACCTAAAGCTATATATATATTTAGGTCTGCGGCGAGTACACTAACCTGTGTTCAATGTTAGGGTGCGGTGTAACACATTGCATGGAGTAATTGTCGGTCTGTTTTTATCGACTTGCCAACCTTCTTATACACGCGTACATTTGCCAAAAATATCCGCTAAACATTCCAAACACAATCACACTGCTAATCGAACACTTGCACTTGGAGTAGAATGTGCGTCTCTTGCTGAAAAATATATCCTTATATGATAAATAATATCAAATCAGACATATGGTGTAACGATCTTTCTAGGTTATGATTGGTTGTAGCAATAATAAAACCTGCCTGCGAACTATCAGATGATTTTTTTTTTCCTTATCGCGATTTGCATGATACGTGTAACTTGGAATTTACAAGAAATATTTGTAGTGCTCCCTCCCCAAAAGTGCTAATAATCGATAATTTTCCTGGAACGATTCATCACTAACAACAACAATATTTACACTCCAAAATTGGAATTTCGCTAACTTAATGAGTCCCTTATTACGTGAATAACACATTGCAGAGAATTGAAACCTTATTTAGAAGAAAGAATAGTCCCTAAAATCTCCCAAAATAAATCACTTTCCAGGGAAAATGTGCAAATCTTGGAGCCCAAAAAAACTAAAAAAAGTAAATTCAGAAAGTGGTACTTTCTGTTTTAGTTAAGTAATTATTTCCGCTTCCATGTTGACCGGAATAAAACTTTTTCTTCAAGACAGAAACTACCGGTGAAATCGTAAATCCGCACGATCTTAGTACCTACCCTTAGTAGTAGTGTCAGGGAAGGTATAAGTTAGAAAACGAGAAACATCAAACACCCAGCACAAAGAACGCCATGCTTGTATAAATACAACAAATCAGACTCAACTTACCTAAAGATAGTCACCAACAGGACATTATCAACACTAAAATTACGCTGCTAAATACAGGAAGGAAGGGAAGACGTAGGAACATCTTAGAAAAATATCCTGAACAACCAATGGTAACTATAACTCGGATTCACTTGAAGTATCCCGTACCAGGCAGGCAACCTTACTTCAATGCTACAGTGTAAAAGTATGAGCATGTTGCATGCACTCTACTATTTAAGAATTTACTTATTTATGCATTATTTATTAAGTGATTAGCATCACATATTCATCAATATTTTATTTAACAATAATTATTTCCCGATGCCAATGAAATAAGAATACTTCTGGGTTTATTACGTAAATTTGCGCGCCCTCCCTATAAAATACAACTCCAGTTTTACTAAATCTAAAACCTTACACATTGCACTAAACCTACAGAACCCTTAATTAATGGGTTCATTAATTTTTGTTCCTCTATTCCTAAAAACATGTTTAACGATTCATTAAAATTTAAAATAACACAGATAAACCACCATGTAACCTCCCTCACTCAGTTAGGTTAGTGCAATGTGGAACGGTGAAGTCGATTGTTATTCACAAAACTGTTTAATCAGCTTCTGATCGATGGCTGAAAGTTCAGAACGATCAGGTATAAAATACGTGCTACGGTGGAACAAATCAGCATACCGTATACCTGCGAACCTAGCCAAATTTTAAATTTAAGTTAGAACCTTGAGAATTTTAGCAAAAGAAGGTCGTGGCGTGTTTTCAGAACAGATTTTGTGTTCCTCAGACGCATAAAAGACACTTCTCAATTCGTCCCTGTAACACAATTGAAGAAACGTTATTTGAAGAGGTAAACAAGCCATTTGTCTAGTTGATATATTCTTCAGTTACTTGGTCTACATTCTGTATGCAAGTGAATGTATTAGCTGAATGAAACATGGACTGCTGCATACTACAGTATACTATCAACACTAACTATCGATATCAACTTTCTACAGGTCAGTCATCTTCACTTCTTATCGATGTTCATTGGGGGGCGGTTGAGATTCAACTTTAAACTTTCCGACAAGTTTTCTGGTTGGGTTTTTGCTTCAGCGTTTTATTTGAGATTTTCTTTTTAGCTTGGGGAGCACTTGTACACAGAGCTCTTTTTTCGGGACTCGATGACCAAGTTAGAGAAAGTAATAACAGACTCGATGGGCCTTATAAAACATCTTCGTTGGCCGTGGATTGCCACCCATTGCAGGTAGGTCTTCCACTGCTAATGACCAACCTGTCTAGGAAAGCAACATATATGTATATTTATAGAAGAGTAATGGAGCAATAGTTAAGCCTAGCAGTACACCTGATGTGCTGGAAGAGATTAGATTTTAATGGGCGCCTATTTCCATTCCTGAAACAAACAAAAGGAAAGTGAAATCATCAACAACTCCTTAAAAAAACACTAAAGATGAGAATGGAAAACCAGAAAGAAAAAAAAGAAAAGCGAACCGTTTATTAATTGAGGCGATGTGCAAGTAAGGAGGTTGGGCCCCGAACTGCATGTGTTCCATCACAGAGTCAGCTACTGTGCAAGACAGTGCGGTGCAGCATTGTGCTAGAGCGAGCGAGACAGACATAGTACTAAGAACTGCGTCTAGACGACATTCCCGCTCCAACTACTGAGTATGAGTCACTCTGTTTACATGCTCTTGCGGATTGCAGGTCGTCTCAGCAGCACACACCAACTTGACACACATCTATCACCTTCGCTGGCCATCCCTGAACTCCTGCTGCACAACACAGATAAATACCAATCAATTTGTAACTGTCCTTCGGGCAGACTAGCTCATCTGTCTTCGTGTGGCTGCCATATGCTGCATGATAATGTGCGAAATATCTCAAATTTGGTATCTCTATAACTTTGTCATTAATTGTAGGATAACACATTTATTGAAACTGCCATCAGTTTGAAGAAAACATTCATCAATAATAATGATTTGGTATGAACTCTAACAGTACTTCCAGATCTAAAGGCGATAGGCTGGAGATAGGTTTTGCACGTTCGAATGAATCCCTCTGCCTAGGACATTGTTCCGGAGTAACATTCAGATAAGCGGCTTTTGATTACGTCGAGTTTCAGTCGAGTCTCCTGATGAGACCAATGTAAAGATTCATATTCCGGAGATTTTGAATCCATACTAGTTTTGAGTCCTGAAAAGTGGTTTTTAGGAAATAACCTGATTATGAGGGTAGATACTCCATCTCTAAACGTAAGACCTCCGGTAGTTCAAATTCCGCATTTCATTTGGGCGAAACTGTGATGTTTCCTGTTTTAATCTTTACCCAAAGCTCTGATTTAGATCTAGAAGGTTTTTTCGGAAATGATTTCGCAGGAAAACAGGAAGAAGTGCTATCTGGGAGAAATGGCTCGACCTCCCTCCAAATAACCACTATTTCAGATTATTGTTGTCAGCTTATTTATCATATTCATATCCTCAAGCGGAAGTACCTACTAAATAAAGTTTCCTTTTTCTGAAATTTCCTCTTGAATAGCTCCTATGATTTTCTCGCATCACTCTGCCGCAGTTCTACAACTTTTATTGGAAATGTTGTCCAAGAGAAATTTGTTTGGGGCCAGTTCTGGAGTGGAAGGGAATGGGGATCGGGTATTGCAACATGCAGTTGTATAAACTTGGAGTTCGCTGGAACTTAGTACCTAGAGTCACGCAGAAGGAAGTCTTTTGAGGGTTCACACCATGTTTTAGTAAATCTGGAATTCCTGTCCGCCGATTGCCGTTCCCTTTACTAACCGCTCATCTTGATTCCAGTTCGCTAATTGCCGCAAGTTTGCCTCACACAAACTCGCACAATAACTATGCTACTCAGACATGCGCATAGTTGATCAGACCAAAAAACGATAGACATGCTGGTGTTGGGCCCCCTTCCCCTCGCCCCTCCACAGATTTGTTCATTAGCATTATTTTAGACTTGGAGATCAGATTTGGCGTTCGAATAGCCGCAACCCAAACAGTTTTGCGAGACACCAGTCTGCCACGAAGGACCTGTCAAATCTGTCTAGACAAACCAGCCGGATAGTCATTTATCAAAATACACTCTATCTTCGCTCCCATTTTGTTTCTCATTATTGAGTGCCGCTCTAGGACCCCACTCCTTCTTCAGTCAGGACATTTGGTTATGCCGAATTTTTTGTTTACATAATGATTCGAGGAATAGAAAGCGCCTTATATTGATAGCTTATATACATTTACGCAGTCGTGTAATATGTTATTATTTTGCAAGGTAACCTTCTAAGTGTCATCGCAAAATGTAAACATTCTAGCAAGGTGAGGCGATGGAAAGAATTGGATGTTGTTTTCATTGTGGCTGTTGGGAAGCGAAGGCCATGAGATCTGAGCCGGAACTCGCTCATTTCTAACCTCTCGTAAAGTGAAGACAAAGCCGCCTTCCGGTCAGCCATCCACGTTCTGTATCCTATTAAGGATGTAGAAGAGCCGCTTGCGCAGAAAATCGAGTGTTCTAAGATTGTGTGCTTCCGGGAAGCGAAAACAGATCCTAAGCGGTTACACGATCAGTATTATTGTCAAGTCAGTATTAATGATGATCTGGCAACATTTTAATTCTTAATAATAATAACGGTCCCTTTAGTGGAAGCATTAGCTGAGTTGGTTGCGCAGGAGACCAGCCAGCTGGAGCTCTCAGTTTTTCTAATTGCATTTTGTCGAAGTATCGAATTCGAACTTACCGCTTTCGTTTTCAAGTTATGCTGCTCCTGCTACCCGCCAGTGATAACTCAAGACCGATAATTTTCGTCTCCATTAGGAGCTGTAATAGAAAGTAAAAAGCCAACATGAAAATAATCCAAAGCGCCGTATTTACCAAATTAGTTTCCTAAATTAAGGCTTTTAAAGTAACCCGGAGAAAGGCTAAATTATTACAAATATAAAGTTCTAAAGAAAAGCCTACCATAGTAAAACTAAGAGAAGTAGATAAGGCTATATTAGTTTTGAAAGCGAGGTGGCTTAATTTTCCGAAAAACGCTATTAAAATATAATTAATTATTATACTTTTTGAAAGATTATTTATATTTAATTAAACAATTTTTGAATTATCTTAAAAATATTGATAATAAACAATTTTTATTCAGTTCGTTAATTGCGCCATTGCACGAAGATGAACGTTTAATGTTGACAGAGGGCGGGCAGACCTCTCTAATGTGCCATCCAACTGATATGTACGATATTATTTATCATCTGTTTACTAAGTAGGGTATATATTTATTAATAAAAACATTAAAAAAAAAGGAACTTAAGAATTATGGTAAGACAATGTCGTATGACTTTGCACCGTTTTCTAAAATAAATAATTGGTATTTGGACGTTAAGCCCCACCTGAAAAAATAGACGATTACTTACTTTTGTCAAACATTAATTATTTATTATGCTGGTTTCTATTGCAGTGTAGCAACGCAGTCTAGCGGTACTTTCAAGAACTACTATACAGTGTGTCAACTATCGCAAACTGGTGGCGATTTTTGTAATTAAAATTTTAGTGATGCCTAAAAATACACATTGTTTATCTCAGCTCCTCGGCTAAGTTGGACTAACATGAGCTCCTAAGGGCTAACCCTTGGCCCCAGCTAAATAAAAAACACAGGGATCACGTCTCCTCCTAATATCCAGCATTTTTTCTGTGAAGAAACAGGACTATATTTGAGTTTTACATAGGCTTCTTGATAGTTCTGTGAAACAATGGATTTATTGTGTGATTTCTGTTAATTTATAAAGACCATTCGCTTACATTGCAAAATCTATCACCTGGAATAACCACTTCAGATGATTTCTTTTTTTTTTGGAATGTACAATTTATTTTGCCACTCTATGAAACGATTTACATATTGCCAACATATCAGCTTTGTGCGTCCAAGAGAGAGGCTAACTTTTTATTATTATTATAAATAAAATAATTATTTATATTATATTTATAATTATTAAATTCAATTAAATTTAAATAATTAATAATTATTTAAATAAAAATTCATATGATTTCCTCTTCTTGCAATTATCGAGGTTAAAACTAACTGCGAACTTTAAAGCATATTCAATTAGCTAGATTTTTTCTGTAGTAATAGAAATTAAAGATTTAAAATCGCGTTGTTTATCCTTGGTTTCTTACCTCACTGTTTATCCTTTGGTCTGTTCCACGTTTTCCTTTTATGGAAAAATGAAAATATTAAATTGGCGGAGGCAGCACTGCGATGTACACGAGGGTAGGGATAACCAGTGAGAGTAGGTTACACGTTGGGTTGTTGACAGTATTAAGGTGTTTAATTATTGTTGCGTATTCGAGTTGATATAGAGCACTTTTATAATTAACTGAGTATTATTGAGTTTTTTTTTTAAGTTAATATTGAGGTTTTTCTAAATTGAGTTTTGAATAAACAATTCTGTAGTCTCTAAGTGGGACCTGATATATATTTTTTCGAGCTCTTCTGTTTTTATAATAAACTGAGTTAAATGTTACTTTTTGTGTTTTTCTTTCCTCTTCACTATATTTTATTTTCTCAGATATAGTTAGTATAAGTAATTAATTAAAAAAGTTAACACTTTATAGCAAGAGAATTTTACCAAATGTTTTCACTGCTGTATTTCACTTTGAATACGCAATAAAAATAATGTACCAATTTGCCATGGTTTCCTTAGAAATTTTAAAATTTCAGTATTCCCACTAATTTATATAATACACCTCACGCTTACTGATGATAAATTCATGCTTAGTATAAATTTTATGTTGATCCATTAGATCAGGACTTTGTGTTGCAATGTGCCTCAACTCTTTCATTACTGGCCATGCGATAAGACCAATTTTCCACCCATTTTGACCGTGGGAATTCAAAAAAGTGTAGTTACACTCAACTACGAAAATTTTACCAGACCACAATACTTCCTGTATGCTAGACAGTTTGTTATCCACTCACTAGGCTGACTAAAAGAGAAAACTTATGTAACCTGGTCTATTTTGGTTACCAATTCCCACAAAAGGTGATCAAAGGTCAAATTAAATTGGTCTATTTCCACGAAAGACCTTCCCGTATAACGATGAATCTTTGTGGTAGACTGGGTACCAAACCTTAAAGACATGATTTAAATGCATGTTTGTTTGTTTTATTTAATGTTATATAACTAGAATTTTCATTTAAAAGTGTAAACTTAGTGTGAGCTACCCCAGATCAAGGTGAGCCTGTGGCCAGCAACTCATGTTGCTCTGTGTTTACTCTATTTTCACCACAATAATGTTTAAATGAATGTGACCATTTTGGGGGAAATACTCTTTGTTTTACACTGACAGTGCCACCAGGGGAGAATTCAGTCACCAGGAAACCGGGAAGCTAGTTCAGCCAAAAGCAAGATTCAGCAGACCTTGATAGTTTTCAGGGTGTCCTTTTAGACAATAACACGTCTAGGTGATCTGTTAATAGATCCGATAATCAAAGTGCTTTCGTTGCGCGAACAGAGTGAAGAACAAACATCCAAATCTGGCCATTTTTGCGTTTCGTTCAATTCATGAAACATCCACTTTTCCGCAGGTCTTTAAACCGTCCCCAACAGTACTGAAAAGAACTTCCAGTTGTTCTCCGATCCGCCGAACAGCATGACAAGGTCAACCTCCCACGATGGTAACTTGAAGCATCATCTTTTGACGGCAAAGTGAACTATCTTCAGGATCGAAATATCTGGAACCATAGTCGCTAAAACTATTGGCGCTCCAATTGCATCCTAGTTTGAGCTCATACAAGAAAAACCGTCAGAAATTGCTTCCTTGACATACCGCAATAAATAGGAATATATAGGAAAATAAATATTACCAATTCTTCATAAGCAGAGAAATTGCTAACAGATGTGTACCAACAAAATTGAAAATCGCTTTTCAAAATCCGCATATCTTTTCCTCCCACCTAATGGAAAATGGTAACACAGTTTTTCCTAATTCACATGCATTTTCCACCACATTTTTATTTTATAAAAACTTATAACAGCTGACCTTGAGCATGCATTTACAGTGCATTCAAGCTAACTTGTACTATGAGAATAATTAAATTTTTTTAAAGCTGTTCTTTGGAAAACAATTAAGAATTTCTTTTTCTTTTTAGCAGCAAACACCTGAGGCAGAATAGCTAATTTCAAGGTTAAAAGTAGTAAATCTTAGGCATTCTGTCTGAACATACTAGTATGGACTTGATATGTTAAGATGGAGGCCTATGTTAAAGGTGTCCGTCAAAGGATGCATTTCCAATACGTACCAACTCTGTGATCATTCTTGGCTGTGATTAGGTCATCAATTAATGACGTAGTTGCAGATACCATAAAAGAGGAATTTTAAAGATTTTCCATGAAATAATGGCCTATTACAATAGAAGAACAAAAAAAAATGGTGTTGCGTTCGCGTCTGTAGATTTCTGATGCTAAGATCTGATAATTTTGGCGACATCACCTGGTGGAGGTCAGGTGAGAGTGTTGTGTCAAGGCGATGATGGATGATGCGATCTCTCAAACCCACTATTATATGACATCACGATAATTGAGAGCAACAGAATTATTAACTATATTTGTCTATTTGCGTACAGCCTATAACCAGCTAGGTTAACGGAAGAAGGTTATGCACAGTGACAATAGACCTGGTTGAAGGCCGTACTCTAGCTTGATCTCCTAGTCTGACATTGGCGCTCGTCTTTTGTTCTATTTTCCACTTCTTTATCTTCACACTTTCTTTTCATCGTTGGGACATTTTATTGAATTTCAATGTTCGATTATGTTTGTTTTTCTCCTTCTCGCAACAAATTTTCTGGTTTCCCAAACTATTTTTCGCCCTCTAACCCAAAAACAATTTCCTGAAATTTATATTTTGCTCTCGGATAAATATAACATATCAAACACATGGAGAATTTAACAAAGAGAATATAGTTAACAAAGATAATAATTTCCTTTAAATATGTGCAAGATAATAAAATGATGAAAAATATTTGAATAATAATAATAATATCCTACTTTTACCTGGACTTTTCTGACACCCCTTGGAATGTCGTGCGAGCACCCCAGGTTGGGAACTCCTATCTTAGAAGGAAATTGATATCCCTCAATTTTCTTGTAACTTGGAATTTATCCTTAAAAAATGTTAATTTCAATATTACACTATTCAATATTATTTTTTAAATACTGTTCAATAAATTCAATAAATACTGAGAAGTTGAACTAGTTGTTATCCTAGGCCATTTTCTTTAGATTTAGAAGAAACTATGCAGCTGTGACTTGATCTCAGCTTTTCTCTTCATAGGAGCCTTTTATAGTCACTAGTGATGGCCATTGTTTCGAGATGACGTCCAGCACCTACCCTCTCAGATCATGAATAATCTTTTATTCAAAAATAATTGGCCACCATTTGATACCTAATTTGGCAGTTAAAATAAAGCCTTCAGGTAAAGTGAGCATTATTGAGCGATTAAGTTTAGAACAAACTGTACTTTAATTACCTTGGATTTAACAAAAGCGCTAATGCAATAAACATATTTTTTCAATCAGTTCAATCAGCAATAACTAATTGAAAAACACAGTGAGCTAATAACTAATAGAAAAAGATATTTCTTTACTAATTACAGAAAGATGTTTCTTAAATCAATCATCTGTAAGATCTTATTTTACAAAATCTTGTAAAATATTCACAGCTTATCATTATTTTCGCCTCAATTAACTCATTTTTCACTTAATAATAATACAATTGCATTGAAAATGGTTTTCATTTACCTTAACATTAGTTCTCCGTTCAAGGCCTTCGCATGCCCCTTAATTACGCTCAGGAAATCCTAATTTCAAATAAAAAGAAGTTTAACTCGATTTGATGATTACTCAATACTGAGCATTAAAACTTCAGCTGCAAATATGTTATATAATTAGAGCGCGCGGCCTAACCTCACTTACATACTCCAAACTGATTAACGTCAACACTGCCAATGATTTTTATTTTGCTTTATTTTCATTTTTAACATTTTATTCAAGTTTAAACTGAATGCTATTGGCCTAATTAGAGTTCATGAGGGAAGCGAGACTTTCGGAAGCGACTGAAAAGTCCCCTTAATAGTAGTGGGTTTTCAGGGAGGGGGAGATTTATCAAATTTCCTTTATTAATGGAAATTCATTCAGCGATTGTAGCAGAAAAAAAAAAAAAAATAGATTTTCATGAAAACTGTTTCAAACAAAAGGAGATTGATCAATCAAATACACGCGAGTTTACTGCACACAGTGGTAATATTCTGGCCAGCAGTTTTTTCAGAAAGAAGTTGATTTTCAACCGGAAAACCTCCAATTTTACTGACATCAACAAACGTAATTTTTGAGTGCAAACAGGTCGAGGGTTCGCTGAGAGTTCTTGACTCGACGAGGTTCAGTGTCCACCATGCGGACACAAGATTGCCTTAAGTTTTCTTTATACGGTACGATAGGCCCGGCCAAATCATAACATGGGACAGTTTTTCCCACCAGTAGTAGAGAAGAAAACATCCTCTTATAACGTCCCCTCGTTAGTTTCCTTTGGCACCTTAAGTCTAGAGGAGATGGATATCCCCACAAAATACTGAGATGGGAAAACACTTTCTGCTTTGAAGGAGAGGAGACATGCGGAACCAAGTAGTTAATCATTGCTTAAGACTACCGGGTTGGCATACCTAGAGTGGTGCCAAGAAGTTCATGTCTTCCCTCCTTACAATTTGAGGGGAGAGACCACAATTGCTGTGTTCTTCTGGAGATATATCTTACGATGGGATCATCTCCAAGTCTCGTGTCACATTACCATGCATTTTTCAACACTCCATTATATAATCTAGGAATTAGTCGAACTAACAAACATATCCTACAATTACCAATTATATCACGAGTCTCCACCATTATACCACAATCAAATCGAGAATTATAAAAAAAACAAAAGTACGTGCCGAAAATGTCAAGGGCTTAGAGATCCAATAGCCAACTAAATAAGGGGCATAATTTTCTCTCATTAAGAAATCTGTTCTAGTTGATCTTGGGCAGACAGTACGCTGTGCTTTGACTGGTAATTTTTTGCTACGTGGTTATTACCGTGGTTTCCTATTAACCTTGGAAAATCTGCGAGGATTGAAACATCCTTAAAAATAGATTTTCTTACGGTAATTAACTGTTACAATTATTACAATTGGTGAGTTTTAATTCAAAGGCTTAGTTCGCTTCTACTAAGTATCGTTTTGTGAGGAAGAATTACTTTTATCGTAGTTTAATATGTTTCAAGAAGTGATTGCTTGGTAATACAGCAATCATTTCGTGTCCCTTTATAAAATGAAATCATCGACTCAGAATCGGAACTCTCTTATTGGTATTTTAACCTAAAAAACAGAAACTGAAGGAAGTGAATCCGACCAATCAAAGGGACACAGTCAATGGCATGAATGGTTGGCGGAAAACCTGGCCACAGGTAGAATGTTGGTTGGTTACCATCTCAATTCATCAACCATACAAATGATCCAATCCTTGGCGGGCGGAAAACTCGAAACCAGTGGAAATGGCGTTATTTTATTTAGTACTGTGTAGTATCACGCTTGCACACTTCAACATTCATCAGTCAATGCATAAATAACATATTCCTAATTCTTGGAAAATTCCATTTCCCAACGAAACTAATCAGTTATAGGGAAAACAATTTTCTTTGAAATTGGCCAATCATCAGCGTGAACAATTTAATCTAAATGTTGAACTGAAAAGAAATTACATTTGTTAGAATATGTCTGCGCATTACTTTACCTATTAGAAACTGTCGTTAAGTGTTAAATTATTCCATTAAGAGTGTTAACAAAAGATTCTGAAAATTTTATGAATCTTGTGATTGCGCAAAGTGAACTGTGAAATGCGCAGCTAATGCAGTGAAATATCTGGCTTGAATCATTACGTCACTTACTAAGATTTGCGTAATGAAGTTTTGCTCGCAACTGGTTTGGGGGGAAAGCGTCGCTTAACCCTTAGCCCTTCCAGTTAACTGATCTCATTAAAACTCAAAATCCTGTCAATATGACTAATCCTTAAAATATTACATCTGTGTTTTAAAATTGTAAAAAAATGGTGGCCCCTTTATAGGACCGTACATGTTAGTCACTTCCCGTGGACTATAACTTTTAATTTGTTAAGAATAAATTCTGTCTATTGAGGTAATTTACTCTTTTCTCTGTATTCATCCGAAATCTTAAAGTGTAACCTACGGATTAGCAATGTATAGCACGAGGGATCCTTGACTTGCCAAGGTCAACCGGCCAAAACATTCTGCACAATAACAATGACTTAGGAGTTTTGGAAGTATCTACTCATCTGTGGCGGATCAAATGAATTGTTTGTACACAAATGTACGCCACAGTGCGTTTCTGTCGCGAAAGTGTTCGCTACTACTACTAGTACGTAACGGGAAGAATCAGAAAGAAATCTCTTTCAAAGGCAAGCATTTGTTTTCTTTTCCTGGCAAGATTGCCTCCGTCGTCGAGAGAGTTATCTTAAACTATGTAAGCTTGTAAACTAATAACTAATTTCTATTACAATATGATAAAAAGTAAACTAACAATAAAACGTAATAGACTTAAGAGAGCCAAAATAGATCTTTAGATGGCACTGTTTGTTTTTGCAGCTAGCTATCACAAAATAATCTAGATTTAGAATAACTGAAATAGCAAAACCAGAATTGCAAAATTTAATAAACAAAAGGGTAAATTTAAATGAATTATTAAGTATAGTGAGTGAAGCCCTTGATGACGTCGAACTGTGGTGTCCAACCATACGCTCAAACCTCCCAAGAATCCAATTCAGGCAGTCTGAAATTCTTCTTTTCTAGTCTCAATCAAACTATACTTATGATCTGATAAATACCTTTAGTTAACCTTAACTTAGAATCCCTACCCACTGTAACGACATCTTTCTTCCAGGACACTTCCTTGATAGCATCCCTAAAAACTCCTTTAAAGACAATGGCCACTCCTCTAACGGACCAGAGTCAATAAACAGTGCAGTGCAGTGCAGTGTTGGCGATAACCACTTTGGGTGTTTGTAAACAATTGGCCATTATTTGTCGCTTTTGACTGATGCTTAAAGCTCTTTGTAACCCAGTAATAAATAACAAATATAAAAAAGTTATCTAGATAGGCTAGAGCTTCTTTCCAAGGTCACTTAGAGCCTGAGTTATGTTGGAGTGCAGCTTGGATCTTACAAGAAGAGCCTGCGCGTCTTTGCGCCCCCCCAATACTAAACTTTAGGAAAAAGGCGGGTAAAAAAAAGTCGTATGAGCGTTGGCATCAGATTTTCATGTTTATTTTTGGAAAAAGATTTATTGTGTACTGATTTTATTTAGGTATGGTGCGTGGTGCTTTGTTTTTGGGAAACCAATGTTAGAAAGGGTATCTAAGAGGAAATATTAACTATACTAATTAGTAAAAGATCTAAGTTCAAGAAAAAGCTGTAAATTAGAAGGGACGAGAATTGTAGCAAGATGAACCTAGGCACCTGGAAAATCATCATATGTTTGTACAGTAAACAAAATGAATAGGTACAGGCAGGTAGATGATAAGGAATTCGATTCAAAGGGCAGTAACAGCAAAATAACCTACTGCATGCATGATTAGCTGCTTTTTAAAACTACCTATTCAGTGTTCAGTGTTCTTACCGTTTTAGTTTTTGTAATGGTTTTCGCTAACTGCTCATTGCTCTTGTCAACAGTACATTAACCAATTTTATTTTTGACTTTTCCTGTGCCTGGCTGAGGAAAACCACCGGCATACTTTCCAAATCATTTTCCCTTGACAAGGTGTTGCACTACGAATTAATAAATCTATTGAGCCCCCGCTTCTAAGGTCAATTGGACACCCTACAGGTCCTCAAATGATGAAAGAACTCGCTTCAGGTACAGTTCGAGTTGAAGTAATAGATCATTACATCCTGCAGCCAGAACACACAGGCTCACAATAGACCCCCTAAGAAGAGAGAGGAGCCGACATGTTTGGATGGCCAACTGCCTAAAACCTTAACAACTCTCCTATCAAAGGGTTTATATCTTCCTCTATTGCCCTATAATGTAGGTCAAATGCCCTCTCCAGCCTGCGATACTAGAAAAGGTTATTTAGGCCAAGCGGACGCCAGGTCCCCTTATTGCAGCGAAAATCATTTGGATCACTTTTCTGTTTGAATGTCCTGCATTATCGTCACAAAGAAAGATAATTTCTTAAAACATGGCGCACCGCCTGAGGAGCTAATGGTAATTATTTTTTCAAAGTATAGATTTAAATAAAATTAAGGTTTTATATTTTCACATTAATACAATTAAAACTAAGAAATGTTAGGGACCAAGAATAAATTCTTCCAAGATAATTAAATAAAAAGATGTATAATAAATAAGTAATTTCAGTATGTCTGCTCAACTAAGGCAGTATGACAGATGGTTTGTTGTTTGCATTCTAGGTACAAAGACTATTTAATGTTTATTAGTTTATTTTCTATTGTATTCAGTTCAATTTTAAATATTTATAGTTCGAAATATTCTTTTCTTGTTTGCTATATCTTTTATTATAATATGAAGTGTAATGTCAAACAAAGTTTGCTTTAAGTTCTGTAGAATTGTAGTTTTATTTTTGTTTCATTGTTGTACTTTTATATAAATTTGTATTGGCCTCCCACTCCTTTGCCATAGATTTTTGACTTTTCTGGAGCAATTCAAAAATAAATAAATTATAAATAATGCACAATTTTCTCTACATTTCCTGTAACCGTGAGGTACACTTAGATCTTTAAGCTGGATGAGATGGAGTACTTTCTTCTAAAATCGCATTTTACAGTGATGTAAGAATTTACGAACTCTAAACTGTCAAAATTAAGAATGTTGTGCTTAAGTTGCAATCTTGAGATTTGAGAGGAAATTCGAAAGGCTGCTCAAACCAGGGTTTCTTCATACAATAGACCTCCATCTTAGAGGGAAAAAAACGGCCGCCTTCCGCGCCATCTAATGGAGCGTGAACTTTTCTACCGTGGTCACCTGTAATTCTCTTACAATCTTCTATTTTTTAATAATTTGTTTCTTTTTTTTTTGGTCAATCAGTGGGTAATTGGGTATCATGAACGTGCGACCATAATGAGCGGCAGAGTCCAAGGTAGAGTGAGTGCCCGTACATCGCTGGCTATAAGTGGGGCGCCGCAGATGGAAGCGGCAATAGTGTATCGCTGGTGCAGCTGACGGCAGGACGCCACTGCCACATGGAGTAGTTTCGATTCTTGCCCACTTTTCGAGCCCCCAATTTAATTTTTAGTCTTCTACTTCTACCGGAGTCACTTAGTCCGTCATTCTATTTCTCTTCTCTTCTAGAGTTATTTAATCCTAAATTTCAGGTGAGTATTAATTTATTTTTACTAAATTTGTTTATATTTAAAAAAAAAAATGCAATTTTAAATTTTCCCTGTAAGTATCCGGTGTCCTTTCCTCTGGGTCTCGAGAAGTGCTTTTTCCAAAAGGGTTTCCACAAATTAAAAAAAAAAATGTTTTAGTGATTTCATTTTTTTTTCCGAAAGAAGTTCAAGGATTTCCTTCGACTCCTATAAAGTAGTTTCTTGGTGGATCTGTCAGTGGCATCCCCTCTACAGGGCCACACTTCAATTTAATGTGCCTTCATCTCTATAATAATGTGAAGTAGCGATTCAAGTAATTCCTTTTCAGTTTCTCACATTCAAGTAAGAGCAGATATTGTTTTCGTGCAGATTTTCGATATTTCGATTTTTACTGGAAATAACTGCTTTGGGGCCGAGTGAGTGGTTTTTCCAAATTTGTGTAAGTATGCATGTATCCCACCTTAATAAGCTGTACTCATTAACGAAGTTAAACTGTAGCCAAACAGCTGACTTTTACTGATGTCAGGCTTGCCAATTTAAATAACATTGCAAGTAAGGTTATTTTTTAATGAAATTCTTTGCCCCCTAATGAACGACTTATGGTTCCGTTTGCTTGTTAAGAGGTTATTCATTCCTAAAAACTTATCTTTTGATAAGAAACAGTTGTGTTTACTGATTCTACCATTAAAATGATTAAAGTGTTATGTCGGCGGCGCTGATGGCGATAGTAGTGTATGTTTAGACTAACAGAGTAAATATTTTTTAAACCTCACGTGTTGGATATTTCAAAGAATTGTTTTGAATTGAATTGAAAGTGGTCCTCAAACCTGGGAAATATCAGTGATTACATCCAGGTTTGCATTTGCGGGATTAGGGCTTGACTCTTTTTAGAAGTGGAAGTCAAATTTTTCTATTCTATGATTTCACCTCTGAAGATGGATGAAATTGCAAAACCGGAAAAGAGGAGAACAGATTGTCAGGTGAGCTAAACAGGATGAAGTCGTAATTATATTAGTTGACTTCCTCTTATACCAGTAAGAGGTGAGTTCTCTCCGGAAGATTGAAGTCACCAAATTCTATGTATATGTTTCTAATGCCTAATGTATCTAATGACTACTTTTACTGTATTGTACTATGTACTATTGTAATTGGGCGTGAGTGAGAGAGAGTGATTAGGAGAGTGAGAGAGAGGGCGGAAGTGAGAGTGATGGCGTGAGTGAGAGAGAGTGATTAAGGGAGTGAGAGCTCCTCCTCTGGCTCCCAAGTCAGGTTAGCCAGGAGGTTATCAACTGCTCTCTGTATCTGAGGAGGTACCTTTGAAGACACAGTACATGCTTCATAAGTTGAGTAAAGTGCATTATTTGATAAATTAAGGAATAAGTTTGATCCTTTACATGAAAGATATTGATCACTCAAATATGTGGCAGGAGGTTTCCATTTTTTTTGGTAATTAAACGCAACTCTCCCAAAATTACCAACTAATTATTAAACCTTCTTGTTTGTAACAGATGTAAAATTAATTTTTACCCATTTTGTGTATGCTTGAGAACATCTAAAGCTCTTAACATTTGATTTTTCTTAGAAAAATCACTCGAAAAACGACTTATTTCCCGATATTAAGAAAAATACTAGCTTTACTGCCTTGGCAATATTTTTAGTAGAAAGGGGATGAAAAAATACATAAAAATGACCTATCGCGTGCTCTTCTTTCTCTTTGATAACAAGTTAAAAAAATTGAAATATGATTAAAAATACCAGATTTTGAAATGGCCTAGCACCTTTAATTTTGAAAATATCGCATTGCGGTTTCCGGTTTCTTTCATTACTTTTTATACTCTTTAAAACTATTTATATGAAAATGGGGGTCAACTGCGAACCCCCACTTTTGGTCGCGCGTCAGCCGCGTATGCGGGCAGAAATCTAAAATCAAGTCACATATTCTGAAACTAGAGGTGGCGGGTAACAAATTTTTCCTCTACCATTTTTTGCTCAGATTAACCGTTTAAGCATGAAATGCATTTGAGCCGTCTTAAAATGAACACCCTATATTTTTATAAAACATATTTCCGTTCATAACTCAAAATCGAAAATTTGACGATCGCAATACTTCCGCTTACAGTGAAAGAGAAATGATGTTGGAATCTTTGTTCCTCATAGTGTACTTTCCTTCACTTCTGGCAGTTTTTGAAATGGTCTAAGTGGCCCAGTGTAGCTGGCAAAGAGAAATATGGCAAATTTTGGAATAAATTGGAGCAATTGTAAACTATAATAACGGCATTTTTACTTTAATAGTTAGAGGCTAAAAAACTTATCTATTATTATAACCGGCTCCAATTAATAATTGATCTAGGAAGCGAGAAACACAAGGTTGTCTGCCTGTTCGACAATGGACATGGTAGTGTATTCCTCTCCTTCAGGGAAAATTAGATTCTATCATCGATAGACATTCAATATGAACTATTTTCTAAGCTAGCAAACAGAGCGTAGAAAATTCCATTTCCGGTAGTTACATTTCCCGGATTTTATTAAAATAAAAATTTGAGATTTTCTCAAACTATCTTCATTAAACGCATAGTTGCTACGCTTATTTTGAAACCTCTAGGAAAAGGCGGTAGTTACGTGGGCGGTTTTCTTGTAAATAGCAACGATCCTGTCTCCTGTTCCTTATTTACTGTTTTGGAAGATTCAGACTTACTGCTTAAATTATGAAATTCTGAGAACACTGCACATTATCACTTAAATGGTAGATTTTCATTTTTGGGAAATTTTCTCAGGAAAATTATTTCCACGATTTCCCACAGTCGTGTTTTACAGTGGTTAGAGTAGACTTACCTGCCATTTTATTGTAATGTTCGTTTTACAAACATTATAATATTAGTAAGAATTCCATATGATTCAAATATGCTAAGTATCAAATCATTTACCTAAGTTAGTACCTTGAGAATAGAAATTCACTCCAAATTTCTTGATTTTCGTCTTCCTTCATCCAAACTAATTTTTCGCAGATTTCCTTGAGAGAATTAAATTACTACGAAGATCACGAAGTAATTACCAATATTCCTTGACGTAACAATTCATTAAAAATCCATCAATCATGCGAATCTCCCAAGGAGAACTATTAAGGCAGAATAATTAAACAAATTCTGATTTGGTTTTATTAAGTTTTAATATTTGTAAGAAATCATTAGACCAGAACTAGATGAGTTTATATTTGTACAGGTTATGAAATCTTTATCACTAATTGTCTCACGACGTGATTAATACAATTACAATGAAATAAATAAATATATACATAGGTATACTTATCTTTTTAAAACAAAGAGACCAATAATGCAAAAGTAATGGCTATACTAAGGGTTCTAACCACTAGTTACAAATGGGGCACCCATTGGCAAGTCCCTAAAATCTCAAATCAAACCAATCAGTAACTCAGATTCACTAAAAACTTAAAAGATATAATTCTAAAAACAATATACAAACATATGTGGACAATAACTTTCCAATTTAATAAATGTAAACAATCTATTCCCAGAGATCGAAAAACATCGGTGAGATAATGTGAATCGAATCTTCTGCCTCCCAGATTATTCCATCGATATTGTTCATATTTCTCCCAATTGTGGCAATGAATGTAGGAAGTAGTAATAAATAGTGAGAAATTGCGTAGGTGTTCCAACATTAAGTGGTGAGATCATTCGATTGAACTTTCAAGAGTAATGCGATATCTTTAAATTTCATTATCAGTATTAGTAAATACATAAAATATATATCGATAAAGAAACTGGGGTTCAATGATCGATCGTCCCTCCTCTTAAAGACCTTAGGAGTGGGGAAACAACATCTGGGATGGGATTCGTCGGTTTCTTTTTATTTGTGCTCATTATATTTCCGTTTTTGAAGTCCGTAAAATATTATTTAATGATTTCATATCGGGGCTGAATGATTCAATCTGTGATTTAATTATCACTAAAGATTAAGTGTTCTTTCACATTGTTAACCCAGAAAGGAAACTGCAACTATCAATGGGGGTGGGGGTGGAAGAGGAAGCCCAAGTGATTCTGTTGTGTAAATGCCTAGAGGCTGATCGCTGTCTCACAAGGTTACCACGAGAATGTCAATAGCGATGCAAGAAGAACGTTGCATGCAAGAAGCAAGGCCAAACCAAGAGCTATACCACTATACCGTGTAAACTATATTGACTTCAGATACAAGAAGATTAGAATTCTGTTCAACGCGCCATTAGGAATTCTGAGAGCCATGCGAATATTATTTACTGGTTACTAACAGTAAATACCTCAAATGTGAAGGATTGATTGAGGATTGCGTCTGGAGGAAGCCTTGTGGGTTTCACACCAGATTTCGATTGATTGCTTTAGACGGAAGTGATCCATCAGGTTACAATTTACCTCTAGGGATTAATCACATTTAAACATTATTTTCCATTCACATCTGAATCATAGACGCTGGAGTAACGCTTCAATGGTAAACTAAATGTTTACGACATTCAGATAATTTTGTTTCTTGTAATTTATTGTAATTAAAACAATTCACTGGTTCCCCCCTCCACACGTTTATTGCTCGGAACTAATTTAGCAGCGAGATTTTATTGCTTTCAAAGGAAACTGTATAAAATTTATTAATTAACTTGTTACGTAAATTTAAATCATTCTTTAACAAAAGAAGACCAACCTTCAGACATTCACGTGCCTCTTAACACCTCTTTCATAAATACGAGCACACAAGGCGTCTGAATTTTGGCATCTCCTTATATCCACCAAGTGTCCATATGGTACGTGGACAGAAAGTTGGCGCTTGCAGTTATTGTAAGAGCTTAGCAATAGATTCATCCAGTTCTTGGTCCATGCTAATTCTTTGGACTGTATTCTAAAAAGATGTAGAGGGATACAAATTTTACCAGAGGGATTCTTTTTCCTGAGTACACCAGACGGCGATGTCAGCATCGTCCCCTGACATAACAGGACTTTCTTCAAAGTTATCCTTTCAATTTAAAAATTGAAGCTCCATAAAAACAGAAATTGTTTCTTTAGTCTCTCACTTTCAAAACATATTAAATTTTTATTTTACGCTGTTGGGAATGTTGAGGGAATTTTCTTGTTTAAGAGAGCAACACTGTGTAGAGGAAATTATTGCGCGGTTGAGAGTAAGAAAAAAGATATATTGGTTAGTGATGGGCAGAACGAGTCCGCGTTTGGAGTCGTTGGATTTGAATCGGTTCCAGGGTTGGAATCGATTCCAACAACTCGTTCACTGATTCCAGTCTGTACTTACCCTATGCATTAGTACAAATGTCACGCATTGTAATTAAATAAATCATTAAAAGTTAGCTTTTCCAGTTAATAACAAAACTATATTTCTTTAACACACATTAAGTAGTTCCCTAATTTCCAATTGATCTGATAAATATAAAATTAACAACGTAACCAAATATTAACAAAAATAGGCTAGTCAAATATAAAAATTAAAGCAACTGCAGTTTTGTCGTTATCTAGCTTGACCACCGGAGTTAACTTGATTCAAGAAGAAAAACGCAAATGGGTAGGAAATTATTCCCATAAAAAAAAATTATAACCCTTCAAACAAAATGATAATTACTCATAAAGAAAGAAATATTTATTTACTATGAATTAATATCAAGCTTTTAAAATAGCTTATTATTTTACAAAAAGAAAAAGCTGTGTGCCAAATCTTTAACTTAGCGGCTGGACGCTCTTTCTCTTATCTTCATTGGCGAAAGTTAAATCGTGTACATGTCATGACGACGATCAAAGTAATACTGAGCTAAAAAATAGTATTACCTAACTGGATTACTTACTGCTGTATCCCTCCCACTCTATCACCTACTTCACAAACATTCGTCGATTGGAAATGGGTTGTAGTTTAATATTCGTTTCATTTGAAAACAAAAAACATTATAACGCTTTCTCAAGATGTTTTTAATTTTTAAAAATTTGTTTTTGTCCATTACTCTTATAATATACGAAGAATTTCGAATAAAATATAATATACAAACACAGAATGATCTAGAGTGCAGGTGGAGTCAGTCGTCGTTGTCATGGTGATGGAACCGTTTAACGACTCCGGTTCCAGCTCCAGCATTTTCTATTGGCTAGATTCAGTGAACGAAAAAATGGAACGAGTCCGGTTTCAAAAGGATTTAAATCACTCCGGATTTGACTCCACCAATTCCAGTGGATTTAACCAATGAAATTGCTGGTGTTGGGCCGGAGTCGTTAAACGGTTCCATCACCATGACAACGACGACTGACTCCACCTGCACTCTAGATCATTCTGTGTTTGTATATTATATTTTATTCGAAATTCTTCGTATATTATAAGAGTAATGGACAAAAACAAATTTTTAAAAATTAAAAACATCTTGAGAAAGCGTTATAATGTTTTTTGTTTTCAAATGAAACGAATATTAAACTACAACCCATTTCCAATCGACGAATGTTTGTGAAGTAGGTGATAGAGTGGGAGGGATACAGCAGTAAGTAATCCAGTTAGGTAATACTATTTTTTAGCTCAGTATTACTTTGATCGTCGTCATGACATGTACACGATTTAACTTTCGCCAATGAAGATAAAAGAAAGAGCGTCCAGCCGCTAAGTTAAAGATTTGGCACACAGTATTTTCTATATGTAAAATAAAATATTAAATAATAAGTAAAGTAACTACAGCATTGCTTTTTAATTAATGAGATGGGTGTTCCTGGTGTTTCTTTGCAAGGTTCGCTATATTGGGTACGAAATTATTTTTCCTTCGACTCCCTGTCTTAGATCGACCCCTACTTTTGTTTAGAAATTAACAAAATAATAAAATGAATATTATTTTAGAATTGATATTCTAAAAAAACCTTCGAACTTATTTTATTCTTCAAGCATCAGTATTTAAGCTCGCCAGGTTTTGTATTTTGGTGTGGATTCCTCTTACAAGTTGGAATGTGTCAGTGAACTTCTACATAGTAGCCTTAAGTCAGTTTTATTTTAGTGTAAACGACTACAGTATTAATTATTTTCATTTTAATTTGCCTCAATTTTTTGGGGCGGGGCGGAATCACTTTTTTTTAAAATAGGGATTTGAATCAACTCGTTCCACCATCGGACTCGTCCCAGTGGAACGAGTCCGCTCTAATAGCCCATCACTAATATAGGTATGTTGTATGTGTGAATTAGTGAAGTATTTTTTGTATGTTTGATTTTGTGAAAAATATTGAAACTTAGTGTTAGTGCATTTTCTATTTCTATCAGCGCTATTCAGATCGTAAAACTGTTCATTTCACAAAAGCGATCATTTCGAAAGAAGTCTTAAAGAGTAAACCCTAAAGCACATGACATGATTGCCTTTTTTTTTACAAATCCAAAAACTTAAAAACTATTTAGCATCTTGCAGACAAGAAAAAAACTCTACAGGCTCTTCAGCCACAACTAAAAGATTCCATAACTATAGAACCTACAATAGATATAGTTTCAGATCAGATGTTTAGATTGTACCTGAAAACATTTTTTTGCAGGATGAGTTACTTTGGCTGGGCGGACTACACAGTGTTTGGCGGCATGCTGGTGGTCAGCTCAGCTATAGGGGTCTACCAAGGCAACGCCGCACGTGGAGGCTCTGCCATCCAGTTCCTCACTGGAGGAGGTCAGATGGCCACATTTCCAGTCGCCTTGTCTATGCTAGCCAGGTAATCCAAAAAAAGTTTGTAATAATTGTGAGGTAAACTAAATCCGCACAAAGGCCAAAATCCCTAAATCAAAGTTGTTTTTAATTTAAGGCCCCTTGCCCAATTAAAGTGAATTCACACGCGTTCATCTCTAATAATGGAGCTCACGTCAGACTTTATTAGGGAGAAAGTTTGTGAGGAGGAAGAGGATACGTCCATTGTTCTCTGACTGCTTAGGATGTGAGATCATAATCAAGGTCCTCCGCCTGTCAACTATGTCTTTTGAGTTTAGCATGTTTTCTCCACAAGTTTTTAATCTCGGTAATCTCAAATGGGATGTTACCCAGCATTGAACCAACCAATTACTTCTTCAACTACTTGTTTATTCATCAAAGTTTGGGAAACCAGCTTTCATTATAGACGAACTTGCCATATTAACATCACAAAATGGCGGATTTACTTATCCTAACCCATTTCTAGGCAGATACAGGTTTTTCCTTCTTTTCCCTTGAAATCATACAAATCAATTCAGTTTTCTTGTTATCTAAAACATAAATAAGATAAACCAATAAATATGATTAACATTCTTAGAGGTATATCAAGTAGGGTTTTTATTGCATATGGAAAAATTGGTAAAAAAAATCTAAATTGTTTTTTATAATGAAATAATTGGTGTTCAATAATTGACTATCAGAATGCAGAGATTGACGTGTAAATGTGGGCGGTTGGACCGGCCAATCAAAAAGCTGGAACATTACTGACGATCACGCCCAGAGCCACACCCTTTTCAAGCAAGCTGTATAGCTCAAAAATTGATTTTCGCTATAAGTACTCGATTATATTTTTTTAAAACTATTTTCCGAAAATGGCAATAATGGTTATTCTTTAAATATTTTGAACATATACCCAAATATCAGCGCAGCAAATGGCTAAAAGCATTTTTCTTTGCATTCAATGGCTAACTGCTTCTATGACTAACTGGGTAAATTAGTATCAAACAGTTATGATGATGTAGCTTAACAGTAAACTCCACAAAATTTACAATACCATGAAGAAGGTAATTCATTAACCGAAACGTTGGTATGAAGAAACAAAATTTGTGTTTAAATTTAATGACCGCACCTCAATATTCCCCAAAATCATCAATCAACAACGATCGAAAATCAAAACTCTCATTATTTATGAATGCTATCAAGATTGAAAGCCTATTTTTTGAGCGCCTACATTTTACCGGGGCCTCTTACAAGTTATAATTGTTTAAAAGTGGAGAATATCTTGTGAATTAATTTATGTACATAATATTTATGAACATAAAGAGGTATTTGGCATCAGTTTAATTAAAAGGAAAACTTAGTTAAAACTGTATCTCTGTATGTGCATGACTTACTCTCTTATTACGTAAGTAAATTATCATTCATATAACAGCGGAACCATCAATTACTGAATCGTATTAAATTTGATTTAATCTAACGCTTTTTTTCGCAAAATTATTTATAGTAATATATACCTAATTGGTGAATTTTTATAGGTATTCAGTTTGTTTTTGTTTTCAAATAAAACGATTTTTAAATTGAAAGAAAAAACTAGTTTAATTAAAATGAAAACAAAGTTTATAATCTTTTTGGCCGTAAATATAATAATTTCTCTTGTGTTTATTAATTAATTTCAATATTCGACTTTTATTCATGTCAAACAAGGAATTTTATTCATTATTTAATATAAACTAAACGGTGTTAGGAAATCTTTTGTTCTACGTACATACAAAGTAGTATTTCAAAATTCTAAGTTTGAGGAAATCGCACAACCAAAAGGGGCCATTTCACTGAATGTATTTTCCCGAAAACGGCTTCAAAATGTTCTGTAAACTTTGGCCCCACTGTGACGGTAAGTCTTGGTAGATATTCTCGTTCCTACGAAGTATTTCCAAAAATACCACATCCTATTTGCTACCGCTCTTTTTTTGAAAATATTCTTCGGTCCTTTTCTTCTTCTTCCGTCGAGAACTGCTTGCTCTGAATTAAGTTTGTTCCAAAAAGTTGACGAGATCGCTAAACTTGGTTAAACAATATCAGATAATGTACTCTCAAATCTCATCAATGGGATCAATGGTTGCAGTTTCCTGTCGTCAATCACACTTATGGGGCAACCTGCCGAGGTTTACCTGTACGGGGCACAACAGTGGCTGTTTGGAATCGCCTCTTTCATCATCGTCCCAGTGGTCGGCTACGTCATGGTGCCATTTTTTAGAGAGAGAAATTACTTTTCTGCATATCAGGTAAATATATTATTTCTGAAAAAGTTCAATAGAATTAATTTACAAAAAATGATCTCTTTAAACCCAAATGATAAATTATTATTGTCTAATTGTATTCTTCCAGTATTTTGGTGAACGGTTCAGCAGAAAGCTACAGTTGCTCGCCTCCTGCCTGTTTACATTCCAAATGGTTAGTAACCTTCTCATATTGTAACCTCTGTCTTTTTTTTTCACCTTATATTTGTAAAGATGTCCCTAAGTAAGACTATTTTTTAGGTATTATATTTATCTCTAGTATTGTATGCTCCTGCATTGGCTATGCACCAAGGTACTTTAATTATACTATACTCGCAGACACACTTTGCAATTACATATGTCAAGTTTTTTGACTTAAATATTTCTCAATTTAAATACATATGTACATATAATTTACGCCAGTTGTGTTTGCAGTTACTGGGCTGAACACATTGATGCTAGTAACCATCATGTACGTAGTCTGCATTGTCTACACAACGATAGTAAGTATTAGGGTTTGTCTTAGTTGTTATTTCATGCAATGTTACCCACAGAAGTCTTGAAAGAACACTCAAACTACTTTTTTTCTTTCTGTATTTGCGTAACAAAATTCTCTTGCAACTTAATTTTTGTAATCAACAGCAGATCATCATTTCAATATGTTCAATTTATAGTTTTCGAAAAAATCTCTTAGAATGTAAACAAAATTCCATTCAAAAAAAGAGCATTTCCGATCAGTTAATTTTCTAAAAACTTGAATTTTGTAAAATTATTTAATCCCTATTAATATTTAACCGTACATTTCATTGAAATGGAACTTGAGAAGAAAAACCAACTAGAAATGCCATTACTCGAATATTCCGGGAAAAAAGATTCAAATAAATGTTCCAGAAGTAGTTATGCAAGCAATTTCTCATAATATTTGGATTTTCTCGGAAATACCTACAGCAGTTTTCATTTAACTAGGCACAATACGTGTGGCCAAAATAAGCCATCATTCTTATTGGAAACGTTTCCGGGTATACTGGTTTTTTGAGGGGAGGAGAAGTGGCCCCATCAGAGTATGCAAATGGTTGCAGTAGGTAACATTTGCATGAGTGTTGCATCTTACTGCAGTAATGATGAGTAAGTTGAATTGTGTTTTGTCAGGGAGGCATGAAGGCTGTGATCTGGACAGACACCTTCCAGGTGGTGGTACTCTTCGTCTCACTCGGAGCCGTTCTTACCAAAGGAACTATGGACATCGGAGGCACCAAGGTAGTCTGGGAGAGAAGTCAGCAGTTTAATAGAACCACATTTTTTAAGTAAGTATTTCTATTTTTATTCTCTTTAGTGATAAAGAAGAAGTAAAATCATCACTGGAAATTTAAATATTGCAAATACATGGACTTACACAAAAAAAAGTGATAGAACACTCGTTTGGACTTTACTACGTAGTTAAAGTTCTTTCGGTACACTTTCCAACTCTTTGTGCATGTCCGAAAAATTCGAAACATAGTTATTTATTTAACAAGTGTGGAAAGTAGTACTTTTCCTCACGCGTGGCAGGGTTTGCACGCACGAGCGAGCGAAGCGAGGCGAGTGCAAGTGCAAATTGCCGAGTGTGAGGAAAATACTTTACGTACACTTGAGTTAAATATTATATTTTTTCTGCAACCATTAGGGTTATTAACTAAAAAAAAAACTAAACAGGAATCACTAGAATCCATTTTAAATTTCTGTAAGGTAACACTATAACCTTTTTAACTGTTATAATTAAAAATATCTAATTATTTATTAAAGTATTATTTTTATTTCTATATTCCTTTCAATTATTATTTTATTTTTTTAATATTCGTTTTTTAATTATTTAGATAAAATAAATTTAAATAAGCTTATTATAGTTTTACAGAAAATATTTAATAACAAAACCTCTTATATCAAGGAAGCACAATAAAAATTTTTCACTCACTTGTGAGGAAAGTGACACTAATGGGAATTTTTCCCCACTAGTGAGGTAAAGTTGGGCATTACACAGCTGATTTTAATTGAGTAATGAGAACATTCCTACATGGTTGCAGAAAAAATAATTTGAAACCTTCCCAGAGCAGACAAACAAAACGGACTACTGCGCATCTACTGCTCTGTAAGTGCATGGTTCGGTAGGCTGAGTGTTCTAATCAATCACAAATCGGTCAGCAATACAAGAAATATGAATGCTACAACGAATATAATTCACAAATCAGTTTGCAATTGGTTTGTGTTCTGATAGAATTGACCGACTGTTTACTCACAGCGGTGACAATTTCGCTACGGACAGAAATTTTTCTAAATATGTTCAACGGGAGTACTAGTCTTTAGAATAGTGTTCAACGGACATTCATCAAATGTTTCATTTATATCGATGTTCTACACTTAAGTTGGGTTTAATGTTGGAAGTGAATTATCTTTGAACTAAGTTAAAAAAAAAAAAACCCTAATTAAGTAAATTCGCTCTGAAACACTCGATTTCTCGCGTTTCACTTTATGTGGCGCCGAGAAGGGGTGCTCCAAAGGTCTGATGAGTCTCTTGATTGTAATGAACTGACAGATGGTGGTAAAATAGCATTTTAACTTGGATGTTTCTTCAGTTGGAACTACGACATGACAGAGCGGTACACATTCTGGTCTTCTTTGATTGGATCTGGATTTCTACATATCTCGACGTATGGTGGTAACCAACTGCAGATTCAAAGATACCTTACGGTGAAGTCTACTAAAGATGCTAGAAGGTTAGTTTCTTTAAGAAATATATTATCCTTTTTATAGGATGAAAAAATAAATGCCATTTCAGTCGAGTAAAATTTATTTTGCCGAGCTTTCGACCTAGGGTGACTAGGTCATCTTCAGGGCTGTGGAACATATTTACGGATTGTTAACAATGATTCTATTAAAATAATAATATAATATGTAACTATAATATAACGAAATTTACAAAAATTATTTACCTAGTTTAGAAAGTAATATTTTTACATTTCAGGGTTGGTGTGTCTTCTGTCTTATCTGTTCATGGACTGAGTGTGATCGGTCTGTGTGTGTGATATGTGTTAGGTTGTGTGGAAGTCAGTGTTGCCAATTGTCAAGTATTTTGTAGTAAGTTTGCGTATATGTTGTTTAAATTGTTCGTGTCTGTTTTGAAGTTTAAACTGTTTTCTGTCTTAGATATGTATATCCTTTTTATTTTTTTTAACCAACTTTTGGCTAATTAGACATTTCTATTCCTGTTCGGGCAACCCATTAAGCTTTCAAACCTTAGAAAGGTAGATAAAATGAGCTGGTTTCCTACGCCTGCTAGTAAACACAGACTGAATGCAAAGCTGTTCTCCTCATACCAAACCGCCATTTTTCCAAAATATTTCAATTGTGTGCAAATACTTGGCGAGAAATTATTTGGTTGATTAATCTAACTGAATACTTTCGCAGGATGTTGTGGATCAATGCAATCGGCTGGGCGTTAGTCATGTTCCTGTGTGTGTACGCGGGATTGTTAATATTCGCAGCGTACGCCTACTGTGATCCGCTTCGTACTCAGGTAACGGCGCTCTTTTTTTGTCTAGAAGAATGCTGCCTGACAAATTGATTTGCTAAATTTAGGGAACTGTCTCAAAGAACGCTAACAAATATCAATTTTCCAGAAAATCTCCAAACCGGACCAACTGTTCCCACTGTTTGTCATGGAAACGTTGTACACATACCCTGGCTTTCCAGGACTCTTTATCTGCGGCATATTCAGCGCCGGTCTCAGGTAGTAGATGAGCGTGATTTTAAACGAAAATTATAGTGTCAGAATATTAATATTATTGTCAATTACTAATCTTTATTTTTACCTTTTTTTTCCCTTTTTTTGTTAAATTTGTTTCCATTAGCACAGTGTCGACGGGTGTGAATTCCCTGGCGGCCATTTGGTTCGCGGAGTTGGAAGGCACCCAGTTCAGAAAGAAGTTGACTGATTCACAAACTGGACTAGTTGTAAAGGGGTTGGCCTTAACGTTTGGCATTCTCTCCTACCTGGTCGTGTTCATTGTGCCCTTCATGGGAGGTTTAGTACCTGTAGGTATACATGATATTCGTTTGATTTTTGTAATGAACTACTAACCAACAGCGCTGGCAAGAATGTATATGCAGAGTGAAAATGAAAATACTACTGAAACATTGAGCATGTTGATAATATGGGTGTTGTTATCCATGCTTTGTTGCTAATCTTATCAAAAACTGTTCGTGTTCTAGCTAGCGGTCTCGTTGTCCAGTATCTTCGCCGGCTCACTGTTTGGCCTGTTCATGCTGGGTATGATGTCCAACAAAACTAATGCTTTGGTAAGTTTAGAGCAATAAACATTGCTTTAAAAGTGGCAGGTACTTCTAAGAAATGGAGTTATAGAATAATCCGTGATGGTGTTCGAAGGGTTCAGCTACGGGGCTAATCACCAGTGTGGTGTTCCTGTGCTGGATATCCAGTGGGGCTAGCTGGGCGCAGAAGCATGGCCAGATCGTGCACTTACCTCAGCCATCTTCGCTGGCCGGATGTGCAACACCCGTCGAAGAAAAAGTGTAAGTTAATCTGTTCGAGAGAAAGGCACCTGCGGTATTCTATTTAATAATATTACATTTATTTGCACGTCCTGTACATTTTGCAGGAAACACGGCGGGGAATACGCTTTCCTACTCTACCGGATATCCTACACATGGTATTGCCTCATTGCTACGTTTACTACCATTATTGTTGGCTTTGCGGCTAGCTATCTGGTAAACTGGTTAACACCAAGATCAAGAGTCCAAGAAACCTTAACACAAAATGATTTGAACATTAACAACTTATTATTGAATGAAAAAGAGTTGAAAGTTGTGACCATTCAGAATAAAGGAGCCAGATAATACGAGTTTTTAGCCTCATAACGCAACAACACAAGGACAACCAAAGTGAATCTGCAATGAGGATCAGGTTATGCGACATATATATTGTGTACATAATAGTATTATGTAAATACTTTGTGTAAAGAAAACAGCGAGTCCCATTGCTAGGAAATAGTTACATTTTATACTGAATTTTGTAAACTGCAAGTTTTTTTTTTTGTAAAAACCCAAAAAGTATTAAAATTGATGACTATGGCCAAATACAAATTTCTTGAACCAATTTCTTTTAAATCTTTCCAATTTGTTACCTTTTTTTCGAAATAGGAACATCATTGCAACGCTCACTGAATGTTAGTCAAAGCAGATGACCTTGAAGTAAGCATGCTAGTATTGAAAGACCATAATCAGGGCTGGACACTCATGACTTCCTCGAGCCTCAATTTAGGTGATTAAATTTCCTAGAAACAGCGTTTGCGCTAAAAAGATGACGAGGGCATAATAACCCATTGGTTCATTGCCCAAAAAAAACAAAAAAAAAGAAAAAAAAAAAAAGATGGCTGGTTTCAATTTTATAATGTTATCACAAGGGTTTTGTGGTAGAAAGTATGACGACACAGTTCAATGTTCCTCATACAGATTGTCAAATCAAAGTGAAGAGAAAGAGATATTCTGACGAAAATCTAACTGTTGGAAATTCTCTTTATTCAAACAGAACAAAGTGTAAAGTTCTCTAAATGCCGGACCAAACACTGAAAGATTAATAAACTGGAGTTTAAACTTCTTCCCACCCTGCGGATTAAAGATACTTCGGATTACCGCTTATTTGGATCCATGGCTTACGATTTGCCGGCCAGAAAGTCCACTATAGAAGAGATGGGGGAAGGGGAACATAGAAGGTAGTGTACGATTCTCTTGTCTGGATGGAATCTTCGTGATGTCAAAGAAGAAGAAGAATTCAGGAAGACGAATTGATCGGATTATTCGGAAAAACTGAACATCTCCAGCCACCTAAAGAATCCTCCGCCTAGACGGCTCTATCTTGCGCTGCCAGTTTCGCACTATGTCTAACTATCCGCATCTTCCATCTCTTCATCGGACCGTCGTAAGTTGCGGCTCTATTTAGTCGCTTAGTCAGCAGCTTCTTGGGTGTTTCATCCTTGCCCTTTGGACAAAGTGTCCAGTACAACGAAATCTTTAAGATTCAATATTTTTTATTATATTTTATTTCGGCTCTTGGGAGAGATGGTACAACTGGCAATGTTCCTACGCCTCCAAAATTGGCCTTCTAGCTGCGGACCTTCTAATCTCCTAGAGGTAAATCTTGTGTATAACAAAATAATGGAAATGAGAAGAAATGATGTTAATAAAAACTAGCAAATTGAAAAATTATTTTTTTATTTTCTTTTTACATTTTTTTGTTTTTCTTCTTTTTCAATAATTTGTTTGTTACACTTCACATGGATGCAGTTACTCAATATAGCATTGTAAACAAAAAGAAATTGTTATCCCACACAAATCGGTATTGAAGTACTTGAAGATAATAAATTTGTAATTAAAAATAGTGACCAGATGCTTTTAAATCAATAAAAATCGACACAGAAGTGATAAGCGTGTTAATAATAACAAATACAGCTACAATTCTGGCGGGTGGATGTGGGCTCTTAAAAACTTAAAAAAAAAACATCTTGTAACAAGTTTGGTATATCTTTGTTCGATTCCGTTTAGAGGTTGAATAACGCTAGACCACTATAAAAACGGGAATTCATTACACTAAACATCGTGTGGCCACTCTCATCGATTTGTATAGTATGTTTCCAATTTTAATTAATATTACCAAAAACGAAATTTGCGAGCAAACACTGAATTTCCCTTTATTTACGTTTTCGAAAACAATCACATTTAAAAGGTTCACCTAAGTTATTAAGTTCGACAACATTGTAAAGACCAATTGATTTATACACGTTTTCTCTCTTTTTGGTCATCATCAATCCGTTTGGAAGTTGGCTTCAAAAGAAAGAACTAAATTTTGGGTGTCTCAAATGAGATTTTTCAGGACCTGGTGCATTATGAACGCTGAAAGTTAATGTTCAGGCTGAGCTAGAAATGGTTATTGGAAAATAAGTGCTTCAGTAAAGGAAAGAGGTTTCTTTAATTATGATATTCGCTTGAATGTGGCAATTAAGGCGGATTAGAAGAAGTTAGTGAATTATGGCCTCATCTTACACGCTTCGAAGAGCCTGACAGCACTGTCGAATTTTTTTAACAAGGATGCAAAATGGATTATTTTGTTTCTAATTACTTAAAAACAAGGTCAGGAGACTTCGAAACCTTCTTTTCCAATTTCAGAACCAATAAGCGCATCTTCAGGGCTGACGTCTTCACTAAAGTCATCGAACTGCATAAAGTTATTGTGTTTTTAATAAATAATTTACAGTAAATGGTCAATATATATTTTTTTTTCCTTGAAAAATTATTACAATTAAAAAATGATATATATTTCTTCTTTTTTAAATATGTATTTAAAGGTATGAAAAAATTTATTTTCTTAATATATATATATATATATACCTATGTAATCAATTAGAAAGCCTAAATTATGACAAGGCACGGTTTTTATTTTGTTTTTATTAATTGGTTAAAAATGATATGCCCAGATGACAGACATATGAAACTCTTTCGCCATCCACAAAAGTGTGAATCTCCTCACTTTCCTCGCAGATTTATTTAACTTCCAACATTATAAATGAAATTATTATTATATTATTACAGTCATTACTACAAATAATAATAATTTATTTTTTATATTTATTGTATTTATTTGTTACACTCGCTAAGTTTTATTTTAACACTTACGTATTTTAATATTTTTAATTTGTGTAACTTAACAAAATACTTATATTTATAATTATTTACAAATTAGTTGATAATGTATTTATCTAAAACAACTATACACAGTTTTAAAAAAAACATCATTTTTTTTTTTGCTTGGGGTTCTATTGGTTTTCTTTTTCTGTTTACATCCAAATTTAAATTTCTCTTATTTGAAAAATTATTAAATATTATTCTTATTACTTATTTGTTGCAATTTTGCACAAACCCTGCTAAATATTTAATTAAACTCTTCACCAAATAGAGATGTTATCACAAGAAATACTACTCTTACAACAAAACCAACACGAAAGGTCAAACATAAGACTTTGTCTTCCTATATAAAATAACTTCTCTGTCTGCAAATTACACGTTTAGGTTCCCATTTTAAAGGGAGAAATTATTAAATACAGAGCACCCATTCATTTATTTAATTTTCAAAAAAAAGAAAAAGAGTCCCTCTTAATTACTTATTTTATTTTTTTAACTTTTTAAAATATTTTTATTATTTTTTTTTTTTTAGTCAATGGACTAGATATGTTTTATATTTACCTAAAAAACAGAGACAGAAAGAAAAATACTGTTTGTTTTAAAAAAGACAACTTTGTATACTAAAAGAAAATTTTTTTTAAAAAAAAAGAGCAATGGTTTCGAGTTTTTAGCAGTACTAGAGTGCGCGGAGGAAACAATGCTTACTCTTAGGTTGTAAAGCTACGGTGAAAGGTAAGCCTTGATCCAGTGGCTGAGGGCCAAAGGGATCCATTCTCAGAACCTCTACCCAAGAACTGGAATACTGGGGGAGACAGCGAACTGTTGTATTTGCAGCATGCCTCCGTCTTGTAATGCGCACCAGATTCATCCCATGGAGTGGGACTTTGTTCTCCAAGCTGTACAACCAAAAGGAGCTTAGCTTATTCTACTATTCCCTAGTAGGGAAGAAAATCTATCCTTTACAAGGTTCAAGAGGGTTTATCCTTCTTCGACTGTACTCGAAAGTGATGAAAGGTATGAGACAGTTCCCTGTCCACTAAAAACAGCAAGCCCCAGCATCTAATCCACTGTGACTGCCCCGATTGACGTACTGCTAAAACAAATATAAATAAATACAAAATACAAAAACCTAATTGAAACCTCTAGAAGTGCTTAAAATCCACTTAACTAATTTTTATATTTTATATATTTTTTTTTTGTTTACCTTGGAGAAGGGCCGTTTGAGGTAAAACTAAATACCTTTAAAAGGCCTATCACTGCCTTTTACAATTAAATTAAATAAAAAACACTGATTTTTTTTTTTGCTTCGTCTCTTCTAATTGCTAGGCACAAAAATATTTTAAAAATTAAAAATCTTAACGCTAATAATATAAACATTTACAATTAATAACTATATAATATTTACAATTCTTTGTATTTCTGTGAGGAGAAAAAATAGTATAAATTGTAAAATAATAGAATGAAAGCTGTTTTTTTTCATTCGGGGGGCGCAGAAACTGATATGACATGAACGTGCATATTTTATTTAAATTTATAAAAGTCGCAGCCAAATAGTCGAAGGCATACAGTGATTCTGGTACCTAGGCTTTGTGACCATTGTCTTCTTAAAAACACATTTTTGTTTTTTTCTATTTTAATTTTTTTCTAAATCTGGTTAAGTGATTTTTTTTAACCGAATTGCATACAGTTGAAACAAATGTCGTAGGTGCCAAAAATGCATTTTTAATTTTCCACTTTAAAAAAAGTGCCTAATCTGAGTGAAACATTGTGAGTAGGAGAAATACCAAGTGAAGGCAAAATTTCGAATCGGCAAACTAGGCTAGAGCTAAGTTTCGCCAAACTAAGCATCAATCTTGAAGCGGATTTCCTTCATTAACACGGAATTTGTTTTGGGTATTAGCTGAAGAAACATATTGATGAAACTAAAGTATCTAAGACGGAGCCACATTATGATTATATGCTACACATTTCATGTTTTTAATTTTTATTACTGTTTCGTGGTAAAAATTATATTTTTCTCAATATAAAGACGTACCTATTAATAATTAGACTATTAATCTATTCATTCATCACATAAATCAAACTAAATGAGTCACTTCCCCTTAAACATGTGGAGTAAAGTATAGAAATCGGATCTGATTCGTCTAAAAACACTTTGTTGCCTAGGCTTCTGCCTGACTACCATTTGCCTGCGACGTAAACACAAACAGGAAATATCGAATCTAACATCGATACAATCTAAAGGCTGAAATAAAGGAATTTTTTTTTTTGCAAATCTGAAATTAATGATTAAATGTAATGATCCATTTTGCCCCAATCTCAAATTTAGTTCTGTACAGCTAGGACAGCACACAAGGACAATATTATTCTCTCTCCCATCCGCAGTTTTCTCACATTGATATAAAATAAAATCTATCACACATCAGATTGAATGAAAGACACCTGGCACTATGGCTTCAACCTCTTGAAGCCGGCTCCATCTTGTCCAAGTTTTAATTCCTCGTAGATGGAGGGCGGTACCTCGGTTGAAGATGGTACATGCAATTGTTCCTGTTTCCAGCCGCTTTGGTTTATACCGCTACTTGTGTTCGCATCAGATGGCTTCAAAAAGAAAATTACAAAAAAATAATACAATTTTTATGTAACTTTGGAAAATTCTGTACACACTTGTGCGAAAATATTTTCTTCACTCGTTTAAAATGCCAGAAAATCGGCAACCTTATCAAATCAGGAAATGCTAAAGTTATGAGAGTACAAGAGAAGAATCTCTTTCCAGCCAAGTGTGGCTTCCTAGATAGCATGGGAGTTACTGCCAGGTGTTTCTGGAGAATATATCTTTCCTAAGGGACACCGGCGTGGGGGTATCTAGGAAGTGTTTATCACTGCTGTTATTACTACAGAGGAAAGGAAACCCCTACACTGTCTCGAGTCACTCTGGGCCCGTATAGCTAACACCCTCCCCTAAAAGCAATAGCATTAATAGATCGAGCTTAGGATGGAAATGAAATCCGAACAAATGTGAACTTCACAGCCGTTCGAACAAATCAAGCAACAACCTTAAGTAATGGCCAATTTCTCACATCCTGAATTCCTGTAAAAATCCATGTACTTACTTCGGTAACGGTGGACTCTTCTCTCTCCTGGGGGGACCCCTAGAGGGCGAGGATAGTTATTAGGTTGGACAGAGTGTAATCTCCCGAAACTCACCAAACTTTTGAGGAGCCATATTAGGGATATCCATCTTATTCAAATTCCTAGAGCTTTCCCTGAGAGGCTGGTTCACTTATTTGAGGGAGTAGATGCCTAACTAATGGCTCCTCGCTCTTCCCGGGGCTTTTTTAGAGAGCCTAGTAGTTTCCAATTTGGAGCTCCCACGAAAATTAGCTTTTCTTTTTTTTTTTGCAAAAATTTATTCCATTGAAATATCGGCTACTAAAAATTGACAACAGGACTTGCTTATCCATGAAACTGCAGGAGTGAGTTGATGATCACTATTAGAGCAAGAGGAAACCAAGAAGGAGGTTCCTATTAGAATTTGGTTTTGTTGCTCACCTGTATATGGTCCATGTTCACTTCTCGCAGGTAGCTGGGATTTTCAAAAGCAACTCCACCAGTCGATTTATGTCCCAGGAGACTCCTGGTCCTGATCAACCAGATTGCCGCTACCACTATTCCAACCAGGAATATTAACGTGAATACCAATCCTGCAGCCATGCCAAACTGGGAATGCTCTTCACCTGCAATCCAGAAGGTCATTACTGTGAGATCGTTGGCGCCGTAAGCTTTCTTTTTTTAGAGCTCTTAGGAAGAGAAATGTACTAATCTTTCAGCTTAATTACGCACTTTTACATATTTAGTTTTGAACTTGAGAATCTTATCATCTTCTACTTTGTAATCTAATGGAGTCATTAGCTACAGATTTCAAAACTACACTAACACTAAATTATTGTCTACAGGAGACTATCTACATCTTTGTTTTTGTCTTCTAATTGTGTTTTTCATTGATAAACAGATGTAAATGTTAAAACTGTGTTGATCTGTTTTAGTTCTGCAATTCGAAGTAGAAGTTATATTCATAGAAATTTTTTTACCAAAAACCACTTCCCCTTACAAGATCCTAGTTTTAACACTTTTAGATCATACTGTATAATAATTATTTTATTTTTGGTAATTTTTATTACATATAAAACGTGGCTCGACTTACTGGATAATATTTCTATTGCCCTTACCCATACTAGCCGCAGAAGTGATGTATTTCTCGTCTGTCGTAAACTTCACCGGTTCTGTCAGTGTACTCGTTCCTCTAGAATTGCCAGCTTTAACCACACATTCGTAACTAACACCTGATTTCAAGCCGGTTATCTTCAGACTGGTGGTTTTGCTATCATTCTTAGTGGCTGGAGTCTTAGATCCGGCTTGTCTCCAAAACACTCTGCGCAAAGAGAGAAAGAGAAAATAAAAAAAAATTTGGGGTTAACTCAGAATTTTGAAAACATATTGTTTACTTTCTAATATTAGCATAAAACAGTTTGAAAAACCGTATACTATACTGAAATAATACTTAAAGGGAAACTATTAAGGACGACAAATAGTTACAGACCCGAGTGAAGTTTCCAGGACACCGTCGGAGCTGTTTTCAAAAGAAATCTCTCAGAAAAATGAGAAACTGTCTTTAAACTCGGAATTTGAGCAAGACATTTAAACCTTCTTAATTAAGAAGGGGTGAACTTAAGGCCAAAGGGACCATCAGAAGGAAGTTAAGGCCAAAGGGACCATTAGACGGAAGCATCCCCACCTCCTCTCACAGTAGTGCCCTTAAAAATATGTAAAAGTGCCATCAGAGGGTGCTGACGACAACGCCACACAGCCTGAATGTTAGGATATAGTCTGGAAAGGTTTAGCGTCACTTTAGAGTGTTTACGTTACATAGTGTTTAACGACGGTGAAATATAAACTAGTAATTTAATTTCTATAATTCTTTACAGAAAAATAAAATCTGTTTCGAAAAGCGTCTTACAAATATTTTCCAGGAAAAATGTTGACAACATAAAGCTGTAGATCTACAGGTGGACCGCATGTGCTAGAGTATGAAGGAAATTTCTTCATTTGGTAAACTGTTATTTCTGGTTAGGTAATTTCAGCGATTCAGTTACAGTTGGGTTCTCTGGTGGGGCCCAATCGACATTTCAACAACCTAAACTTTTTCTTTCTGAGACACTTTTTAGGACTCAGGGGACCCCAAAATGGAGATTTCCTCTCAAACTAGAAGTTTTGAGACTATTGAAATAATTTACTCTTATTTATTTGTAACAGCTGGTGTACAGATTTTTCCTAACGAACTTACCTGTACATTTCTACAGTGTGAGGGTTCTTGACTGGAGGATCCCATCTTACCAACACTGAATGGTCGTTAATTCGTTCTACTCTTACATTCTGCGGCGGTCCTGGTAAACGATCTGGAAAACATTTGAAAAAGAAAGTAAAACTGGGCAGATTTCCTTAAAGGTTGGACAGAGAAAATCTGGTTGGATTATTTGTACAGACCTCGTCCTTCTCTGAAGCAGGACATAATTCGCTTGGTGTGCTGCAGGAGACAAACTTTGCTATCTTGAACGAACACAGCTTCGCCTCTACACCAATCTAGACAACCTCTTTCCACGCCAGAATGAGCACAACAACTTCGGTGATCTGAACCGTCTGTGAAGAGAAACAATTAGATTTTCTTGTCTCTGAACATTCTTTTCAAAACAAAGAAACAATGACTGAAATTTATATCTTACCAGAAGCACATTTCATCAGCTTATCGAAATCTGTAATGCAATCAGGCTTATCGATAACAGCATCAATGTCCAGATAAAAGGAGCATGCATCCATGCACACGCTGCTTACATTCTGCTCTACACAGCATTGTGTAACATTGTTCACTGTGGCCTGAATTTTAGTGAAATTAAATTATGCAGCTTATTTGGTATTCAATGTATTCTAGTAAAGTTTCTATAAAGTTGGTGCATGTATATTTACCACATTGCGCAGCCTCACTGAGACCGGTTGAGTTGCATTTCCAAATGCATTCTCTGCATGACAGTAGTACTCGCCTTCATCAGAATCTGTGATAGATTTTATAGTTAATTGCATCAGCCACTTATCTTCTTCCTAGGAAACAAAAATTACATTCATAATTTCCGTTAACGTTTATTATTTTAATGCAGAAAAATAGTATAATGATATAACAGCAATATTCTGTAGATTCTATGAGAGTTAAACTGCAGTATTACTGTAACCTGCTAAAAATTATTGACTAAAGATACCAGGAAATGAAAACTAAGTTATCTCTTCCTTATTTATTACAATAATATTGTATACATTTTATAAATTGCTCTTGCAAAAAAGGTTAACTTTATTACTGTAATGGAATAATCTTAAAATGATGAATAATATAATTACAGTTGCGATGAGGCCCATGGAAATTTCTCGACCGTCAATTTTATTGTCTACACGCCAAGCGAGAGAGCGCTAGTCGCAGAATGTTGATTTATGGTATAAACGTAAGTCTTTTTGCCAGGTTTGTGCCAAGACAAGGCAAACCTAGTCTTTTAATTCCATAGTTGTTCTTTTTTTTGTCCCATGTTTATTAATTTCTAAAAGGAGAAGGTCTACACCAGTTTTATTAGATGCTGCTCGGTTTCAACTTTGTTTAAAATGATATCTTCAGATATTTATAAGTCAGTAGGGGTTGGGTTTTGAAGAAGAAGCCTTGCGAATGTGGTCGAGTCTTGGACTTTCAGACTGTTCAGCTCGCGCAATACTAGGTAACATGGCAACTATGTGGCTATCAAATATCGCTGAACGATGAATTTTGAAATCGAATTGTAATGCGCAACAGTAAAACTCAATCATCTACTTCAAAAATAAAGAACATCAAAATAACAACGCCATTACATCTTTCAGCCTGGTGATGTTAACGTCATATTTTGCGCCCTGGATCACAGGCACCCTTTGTGTGTAATCTCGCCAGAACATCATCTTAGGGTGTGGTTGCGAGTCCACTGTACATTCCAGAGTCACAGTGTCACCATGGGTGGCCATAGTAATGCCGGTAGCCGTTAAATGTGGCGCATCTGAAAACAGAAAAAAACCATAATCCAAAGACAGAAATATTGTAGATCATTAAGATTTGTACAGAATATATGAAGAAGTAGAGCAGGCGATGTTCGTAAAATTGGATGGAGAACTATTTGCCAGGTCTTACATTATTGCAGGGGATGTGTACAGGTAGGCACGATTACAGGTTTTCGGAATCCATTGATCCGCGACAGGTATCTTAAATCAATAACATGCGGAACATTTCCCCCTGTAAGAACAAGTTAATCATTCTAACGGTGAGCGTAAACGACTACAATCAATTTCCGGTAGGCTCGTTTAGGAGCTTGGCCTCCGCCAGTTGCCACCCCCAAGCCTCCCACTATAGTTATGAGAATTAAGAATAAAATTAACTAAAATCGTCCACATATTTGCAGAATAATCAATGGGGCAGCTGACTAAGTAAAACGTCTCTTCATATACAATTTAAATTTTAAGTATTATTTAACTTAATGCTTAGTTTGAATCGATTGTTTGGGCCATCTGGAGTGATTCTGTAAACATCACACAATCATTCTCGAAGTTCTTAACTTTTACATATCTTTCAAACTACGAATTGTTACCAATATTTCCTTTATTATCAAACCATAGTTCTCATCGAAATGACACTTTTAGGGGAGGAAATCTCAGCAATGTGATACAATGGATTCGGTGCAGTGGTATTTCCGGTTGAGGAATATTGATCAGAGTGACGTCACGGACGTAGTTAGTCACGTCACCTGGTCGAAACATAAAGTTTCCTGCGTTTCTCGTTTTGAGCTACAGATAGACAGACAGACCGTTTTCTAGAAATCACTTTTCCACATTCAAGAGTCCTTAAAATTGCTGTTTCCGGTGGAAGATTCCAAATGGAGAATTCCGCATGATTGCAATACTTCCCTTATCCAGCAAGGAGAAACTAGATCCAGCCACTAACAGCTAAAAACCAAATAAAATACACTCACAACTAATGACAATTCGTCTTCTGGCTTCCATTGGAGTGCCGTAACCATTGTCCGCATAGCAAGAAATAAGGTTCATGTCTCTGGTAACATTGTATATAACTGTAACCATATGTCTGGTGACCTCCTGTCTGACCAGACGGCCAGAGATGTACAACGAGATGGTGGGCATTGGCGTACCCATGGCTATACACAGAATCGTCATACTGCTTCCTTCAACGATCAGATTTATCGGGTGTACGGTGGGTGGCTGTTAAAAAAAAAAATCTTGCTTAAATGAAACTTCCAAAATAAGAAATAAGAATGATATATTAGACAGGATATTACCTCAACAAATGCCGGATAGGCAGGATCTGTCCAAGCTAACAGCGTTTCAGACGGCAAACTTTGTCCTTTCTTTGAAATGGCCGTCACATAGACGATGTACTGGGTATTCGGACTTAGATGTTCCAGTGTGTGCGAGCTTACCGAAGTGTCCGAAGCGCGGAATGTTTGATCTGAACTTGATTTATAGAATACTCTGCGAACATGAAAGAACGGTGATTATTAGTATTTATTTTTTTTAAATTAAGGCGCGTCAACATCTGGTGTTATTTATTTCTACATCTGTTACGGACAATCTTTCACCTAAAAGTTTAGCTCTTCGATTACAACAAATCTGAATAATCGATTTTGTTATTAACACTTCCGGTTGTACACTTAAAATCGAAAAACTTCACGATTGCAACACTGCCTTTAACGAACTGTAAAGGAGCTATCGATTGCGATGCAACAACAGATGGTTGTATCGTTAGTTGTTGACTTCATTTCGGACTCGACGAGACTTTTTAAATTCCATATTTAATTCTAAAGCTAATTTACATCGTGAAGTTTCCGCAAAACACAGGATTCCTCCCCGCCGCACATAAATAAGCTAAACTAAAGTACCTGTACACAAGCTGTTCTGCTGGATGGCTGAACTCAGGCGGTTGCCAAGTGATCGTGACGAAAGTGGCACTACGGCTAGCCACTGCCAGTGAATGTGGGGGCGAAGTTACTGCAGATAATCCTCTGTCGCCTAAATCTGTAAAATAATTAATTGCAAAACAATATAGTTTATTGTAATCTTATAAAAATTAATTTATTATTTCAATTAATTCACCTGTCTTAGTAATATTAATTAGAAGAACGGAAGATGGCAGTGAAGTGCCGTATTCGTTTCTAGCCACGACGAACACATTGTACAAGTGTCCAGTCTCCAGGCCGGAAATCTTCTCGCTTGTGGTTGAAGCGTTTTTTTGCTGGAAACGATGAATAAATAATGAATAAATATGTGCAATTAATTGTTGGGGGAGTCTCGTAATTGGGTCAAACGATTTTTTAAACCACTACACTCGATCACGTTTTGGGAGGAAGCAACCAGTTCTATTCGCAGTAAGACAAGCGGAAAATTTTGAATAGTTTTGTTTTCAATACTTACATTATCTAATTTCAAGATTGTCTCATGCATTGATGTATTATCAACTTTTTTGAAATGAATGACGTAGTCTGTAGCGTTGGCGCCTTCTGTTGGCGGCTCCCAGGCAAGGTAGACTTCAGAATCGGTTACGCTGACAGCGTGCAGCTCCGATATTGGTCCCGGAAGTAGTCCTGTGCCTGTATAATCCAAACTTAGCTAAGTAAAATACAAATGGACATCGTCTAGAACTTTGGCTCACTCCATAACACACCTCACCTTCTTCAAAGCACTGCACAATATTGCCAATATAGGGTACACAAGTGGTGGCCGTGGCCGCTAGTGACTGGATAACCACTCCGGAACACAGAGGTAGACAAGCGGCTGGTACTCCGCGGCGAGAGCAACAAGGACTGTGATTTCTACCGCCAGCACCGCAGCGTACAAGTTTGGAGAATTCTGGCCCACAAACACCGGCCAATGATTTCAATTTGGTCATGCTGGCATCATAACTGCACAACGACATGCAGGAGGAGCTGAGCCCCGCGCTCGAACAGCATGCAGTCACGTTGTACTCGTTCTCTTCCCTCTCCAGCTGGGCTTCGAATATCTGACACAAAGATGAAATAACAATTACTCAGATTAAGATTAAAAAAAAAAAACTGCAAACTGTAACTCTCAATTTCTAATGTTTTAATTCATAACATTTATTCAATTATTGGGCGGGTGTTGGTTTGGTCTAGTGGTCAAGAGCGTGGGAGTTCCCCAGTTCGAATCTCGGTATGACTACTTTTCATTTTTCAGAAAAAAAATTGTTTACAGTAAAGTATGAGCTTCCGCCCCCTCCACGACACCTAATTGGTAGTTGGACGTTAAGCCCCGTCTAAGAAAATAGGTAATTTTCTTTACTTTAATTCTACTTCTGACATTCTTAATTAGGATTTTAAGACTAAATTTTCCAACAAAAAGTTTTAAAGGAAGGAACCAACCAACTGTTGAATTTATGTTGACTGTAACGTCTTTTTCAATAACATATTTCAATTTAAAATTGCATGTTTTTACAAGGCTTTAATAAACGAAGTAAAGATTGTTCTGAGAATGTCTTGAGCAATTTCGAACAAAAAGAATCTTTTTATTAAAAATCTCCTCTTTCTGTAAGAAATAGAGTCCTTTAGAGTTGAAGGTTGTCATCAAAACGTCTGAGGTGGATTACAAATAGCGAAGGCATGTAAAATTAGGTGTTTTTACGGAAGCCCTAGACGACCTTTACCTTGCTTTGTGTGTTGAATACAATTCTCTGCGAAGGATCACCTTTCCCATGGATGTTCGAAGCGACTACAAAGGCTTCATACAATGTGTTACTCTGTAGCTCTTCCAGGATGTACGGAGGCATGATCTAAAACATGCACAAAGCTGTTAATAAAATGAAAAACTTAAAACAAAATACAAGCTGTAACAACAAAAATACCTCGTGAATTATTTGATACTCTTGCTGTTGCAACTGGCGGACATGTAGATCGTAGTTGATGACCGAATCACCAAGATATTCTGGTGGATCCCAATGCAATATTGCATAATCAACATCTACGTTTGTGACGCGAATCTTCATTGGTGCACTCGGCAAAACACCATATCCTTGCATTAAGCAATCTTTATAGGTCGGTATGTATTTTAAACACCTGGACATTTAATGAGGAACCATCAAAATTAATGAATCACCTACTAAGTTAAAATTAAACCAAATCAAAGAAGACTTACTTAAAATAGTTGAAGTTCAATTGGGTAATATTACCCAGACATAAATCTAGACAGATTTCCGGCAAACCACGAGCCTTGCAACAAGGTGTATGATCGACTCCGTTGGCTAGGCAAGAGAAGGTAGTCTGGGCCCAAGGTGCGCAGATCATCATGTCCGCTACCTCAAGATCTGCGTTCTCAGTCAGACCGCACAGTTTACTCAAACATCTGCAACATTTTGGTAATATTAATTGAGCCAAATCTGATAAGAAGCCACATTCGATTTTTCTCGCTAAGCAAATGTGAGGCAATAACTCCAGTTGCAAAGAGAGTATTCTTATCTTGTACTACAATAGCTGCTTACTTCTCATGTTTGATGCCCTTCTCCAGACAACATTGTTTGACGTTGGGTAATTTTGGTACTTTCTTTGGCGTCTGAGTCTTCATCTGTCCGGCGACCATTGTCAGAGATCGTATCGGATACGACGGAAGGCTAGTCCCATGTTTATTCTTAGCTACTAACGTCACCTCGTACATAGTAAATGGCACTAACTCCTTAATAACTACATAATTGCTTTGGTTGTCTGAGACCTGAAAAATAATTCTTTTTAAAAAATCAGTTTTTGAAAGGGACGATTCATCTTTATTTTTGTTCCTCAGTATTTGTTTAAAATGTTCATTTGAGAGCGCATGTGCGGAAAAGAGGGGGAGGGTTGTGATTTCCCAGTTTTGTAGCGTGGTTATTTTATTTACTCGGTAAGAAAACTCCTTCTAAGGGACCTCTCTGAACAGGAGGTTCAGATTTTTCAGTTTTCCGGAAGAAATACAAAGGGAAACTGCTTTTGGAAACCGTGTGACGTGTAAATTTCCCTTAAGGTTTCCTTAAAGATACGGCTAGTGAAGATCTATCTGAGCAACTATAACCGGAAGTTATCTTAGGCATGCTTCGGTATGAGTAAAGTCCTACAGTTTCCTTACAGGGCCACTGACACGCAGACCACTTCAATACCCCTCAATGTAGTGACAAGGATTTAGCCAGGAAGTTACCAGTGTTGAACTCTCCTTAGTGCTCTTTTAAGACTTTGGAAAGGAGCTGCAGAATCTCATCTACCACTGGCGCAGCTCAAAGATATATCTATTCTAATGTGTCGATTATCTTTTCAGGGAGTCTGAAGAGATCTAGGGATTTGAAGTGAAAATTACCTTCCTAAAGTTGAGTGAAAGAAAACAGTTTAAAGTCGGCCACTAGATACACTAGCGGAACTAATGATTGGTGACAAGTCTCAACATGAAAATATTCCATTTAACAGTAAGAAGCCAGCTTTGAAAGAAAGCTAAAGAAATACTTTACAGCTTTTGTTTTAAACGGCTACAAAAGCTCTCTTAAAAACATAAATAATGTTATCACAAGAGTGTGGAAATAGACGTTCGCTTTGACGAGATTAGTCAAGGGTTAATAGCATTTCTAACAGAACGCCTTACTGCGGCTTAAGTTCTCAGTTCTCTGAGAAATTTCTTCTAACGATTTCATATTTGTAAATGTTACGGCTTTTTGACAACATTGCTTAAAATAGTCACTTTGAACAAAAACATGCGATTAGTTTCAGTTTATGTATTAAAGGAGAAGATACAAGTATGTTTAAAAATAAACTAGGCTTCATTTTAGCCTGGCTTTGAGTCCAAGTAGTGAAGTTTTGACTAACGTGTGTACAATTCTAATTAGTAAGATATATATGTGAACACTGCCGAGTAAAAATATATCAGATGTTTTGAGAATGCAACTTAACACAAGGGATCGCACATCGATAGAAGATAACCTCCAAATGAACAGAAGGGAAGGGATTAGTTGAGTGGTTTGCGCACACTGGCTTCCAACGAGGAGATCATGGGTTCGAATCTAGCTGTTGGTTCTTAGATTTTTTTTTTTATTCCTAGGGGCTTCTTACTGCTCACTATCCGATAGGTGGACAGTGTTGTCTGTAACGAGAAAAAATAGCACCGGGAGCCAATGACCTCACATGTTGACGAGCCTTAATCTCCCACCGCCCCCCAAAAATCAATAATACATTAAGCCGTTTTATTACTTTTTTCGACTTTGTAATAGTACATCAAGTGTTTGCGTATGTTCAATACCACTTGGTATTGGGTTGGACTTGTATCTCACCCAAATGATAAATGAAAGTAACCGTTTCTCCTTGAAGATTGTATTTGTAATTTAGATCACACCATCTAATGAAGACTGTAGAAATTGTACTTAGGGAATTCCCGCTCTAAGATAAGTATCCTAAAGAAACGCTTACCTTAACGTTAACTTGTACACTGTGCGGAGTAACAATATCTTGACTAGTATTATCATAAGTTGGTGAGGATATTATACTGGGATCGAAACTTTGCAGCATGGTTACATTCACCGTATACTCAGTCACAGTTTCTGGATTATTGTACGGTGGCACCCATTCTACGGCGAATGAATTAGCTGTTAGTGGAATAACTTGCACTTCCAAAGGTGAACTCGGCAGTATTTCTATAACAGAACAAATAAAACAAAATGTAAACTAAATGAAATTATGTTGAGGCTGTGAAAAGTGGCATGTTGAGGCTGTGAAAAGTGGCATGTTGGATGAAAGAATAGAAATGGAAAATCTGGAGAATTCTTACACAGTTTTCTTTTACAGCAATCATTACAACCCAAAATAGGAAATTTCGGCCATTGAATTTTGTCTTAGCGTTCACTTATACTTTAAATGTCTTGTGTTTATCATATCATTTCGCTGCACATTTTAAGTGGTTAGTTTACTAAATGAGAACACTTACCATCAAACCCTGATTAACCTAAATCTATGATCCTCTAAAAACCTTCAATTTTATTGGGAAAATTATTTCAACAATGGGGCTGATTTATTTAGAGAGCGTGTGAGTGAATATTTGTAATCTAATCCGAGAAGAATTTTCAGTTGGAGAAAGTAAACAAACAGAAGCTATAACCTACACATGATCGTCATTAATCGATTCCTATCAAATCGAAATCCTCAACATCAGCATAAGTGTTACTTTTTAAATGTTTAAATTGCCCTTTAACATAGAAGGTACAGTAATAAATTAAAAGCGAATTAAGTGCTCTGAACAAGTTTTGCATTTAAGTGAGCTGGCTAATTAGTGAGGCAGTAGCTGGAGCTAGAGTGGGGCGTTATTGCATTAGTAAGTGCTGGCCGCTCTTAGTAAACTTCCAGCCCGGCAAACTTTCAAACCTGGCTGCAAATTTTCTTCCTTTTTGTTTTTTGCGCTAGTTTTTGGGACTCAACACTTTCCTGGCTGAAACTTTTCCATCCCACCGCTTAAATACTTAATCATCTCCCTTGTACTACGCACTTTTAGAGCTCTGCTTTCTCTTCATTGCTGAATCAGCTGTATTTCTTGTTTGTGTGTTCTTGATTACTTTAACAGTGCTGGATCCTCACATATCAAACAAAAAACAGCAGAAAAATCGTGAATGCCTCTTTAAAGTAAGTTCAATTTCAGATATAATTACACTAGGCAATATTGGTGATTTTTATCCGAGATGATGCTTCCTGCTCAGTAACAGGAATCAACACTATCGTGTTTTCACCGGAAATACAAACTTCGGGGTCCTCTAACTTCCTCTTTTTCCATTCATTGCACCCATGCAGATCTATTACTTTCCTTTTTTTACTAAAATGGTTCAAATGATTTTTTTAAAAAAATAACACTGTTCTAGGAACCTTCATCTAAGCACGGTTCTCAGGGAACGGAGCAATTAAGCTTACCTCTAAAGTGTTGTTTTAGTATATCTTACAGTTCTAACTTCTGTTAAATATTTATTTAATATAGATGGTGTGAATAAAATTTAGATGGTCGTCGAATGTTTGACTTGAACAAGTTATGGACTTTGGTTTGGATCTTATTTCTGAAAACACAGATTATACTTTGCTCTGAAGATCTAGTGACATCAATTCGATTTCTTCATCATATATTACAGTGGACATAAAATCACTTTTCTAAACAGTTCTCACGTTCAAGAAAACTTAATTTTCATAAATTGCAGTAAATCGTGAGAGAATGGAACTGATTATCTGTGCAGGTGGTACAACTTAATACTTTAAAATTTCTCCGTCCACGGGGAAAAAAATAATAAAATTACTAATGCTGAAATCAAAGTTAAAATTTTTAGCAGACTTACCAATTCCTTCGACTATACAAGCCAATGTCTGTTCCGTGTACGCTGCACATGAGAAATGAGTTTTAATGTTGTCAGTGATCATGGTGTACTCCCCTCGGCAGACATCCTGACAAATGTCTGGCACTTTCTCTTCAATACAGCAAGGTACATGGTTTCGGCCATCTGCAAAGACGCAATCAACATTATCTATCAGTTAACAAGATGTGAGTGTTGTGATTACTCGGTCAGGGGCGTTCTTCCGCTACCAACTCCAGAGATGCTTTACTTTAGAGAAATAGTATTTGGCTAGGCAAATATCTTCCCTGTCAGATATAATTATTGCTAAAGTTTTAATGTTTCTAGACGTCATAAACTAAGTTCTACTATTTACCACATAGGCTAAATAACTATATAATGTAAAATAGCTTCTTTGTCTAAGTCAAATAGCTTTTCCTAGACAGAAGCACCTGACACCCCTGACATATGTACTTCCGGTGTGTCAATTGTGGTGAAATTGATGTAACATAAGAAAATAAAACGGACATTACACTTACCTGCCATACATTTGACAATTGACTGAAAGTCAGATTCACAATGTTCAGGATCTTGGCCAGTGGTACCGTCCAGAATGCTCTGTATGTTGCAGAATCCTAGGCAGGAGTAGCTGACGTTCAACGCTATACAGCATTCTGTATAGTTGTGATTAGAAGGTTTTTCCGTTGGCGTCACTGGAATAAGAGATGCCGAGGGTGGAGACAATGCTGGCGGCACTAGAGATCTCGAGAGTACTGTAAACAAAGAGAAAGAGATTTGTGATTCGATTGTTGGATACCTCATTGAGAAACAACCTTATATTGAAAGAGTGTAAATGATTCAATGGAGAAATGAATTACACGTGAGATTTGGTATCGCGAGTTGGATGAAGATGTCATCTGCTTGAAGTGAACAGCTCAGTAAAGTAAGCACTAATAGATTCGAGCCAGCGTCTTGAAAATGATTACATGAAATGAACTATACTGCCGTGTAAAAATTTTCTTGGCTCTGCTGGTGTGTAAACGATAAATATTACGCAACAAATATATTTATTTTAGGTAAATTTGGGCAAATTTTGTTTTTATTACGCTATCTGATAGTTCATCAAATACCTATGGGGGAATTATTGATAAAAAAAATGTAGGTTATATTTTTCCTTGAAATAATTAGTAATAAACTATTGACTAATTAGAATGAAGGTGTGAACTGTAGGCGGCTAGTTAGGCCAATTAAAAGGTAGGATTGTCAGTGTGGGTATGGACAGACTGGCCCGCCCTCACTGAAGAAGAGCACGCCTACTTTCGCCTTTTCTATTACCAATTTTTCTCGCTATCTGATAGTACTTCTAATACCTATGGGGGAATATTAGTAAGAAAAATTTAAATTACAGTTTTTCTGGAAGTAATTAGTTATAAAGAACTGACTAATTAGACATGACCTGCCCACAACACCTAATAGACCACGCCCATTTTGATAAAAACCACGAGCTAAAGCAGATATTAAATGGTTATTGTATCCAATTCTTTTTTTTTATTATTATTATAATATTGTGCACATGTTTTTAAACATACGGAAGAGTGAAAACATGATAAAGACGATTTTACTCAAACACGACACTACATCCGGCGAAACATTGATTTTCAGAAACTGTTCCATCACTGCATGTGATATTAAGGTTCCGGTCTAGATACATTAACCGGAAGTAAGTCTCTAGTCACTATAAGTAGCCGTAAGCGAAGAGTAAAGATTTCGTAAAGATGGAGCTCTTACTTTTACAAGCATGAACGTAATTTTAAGAATCTGGTTTTAACGGAACGACTCAAAACGAATAGAATTAGTTGAAAAGTTTCAATTGGTAAGAAAATACAATTAGCATTGTAATTAGATTTGCTAAGCTAGTCCGCCTCATAAGAATGACAATGTCGGGGGCAGAGTGTTTTGTGCGTGTGCAGGCAGATCTGTCGGAAAAATTTATGCCAAATAAGGCACTGGGACAAGGGGATGCCCTAGCCTGCCTTTTATTTATCTTACTCTGGTATCCAAGCTAGCGGTACGCTACTAAATAAGACTGTCCAGCTGCTTGCATACGCTGACGGTATCGATATTGTAGCAAGATCGATGAATGCCATGAAAGAAGCTTTCCTGGCGCTAGAAATGGCAGCCAGAAGGTTAGGCTTGGTAGTTAATGAAGGAAAGACCAACTAGGAACAGCAGCTGACGATTGCGCACTACCAATTTGAGACGGTTAATGAGTTTGGCTATCTAGGGTCCCTTTAGTAGTGAAAATTAAGAGAGCCTGGAAGTTAAAAGAAGAATTATGGTCGCAAATAGGTACTATTTTGGCCTAGTAAAGTACATTAAAAGCAAGATTATCTCCCGCAGCACGAAAATTCAAATGTATAAGACGTTGATCCGGCCAGTGCTTATGTACGGCTCCGAAGCATGGACCATGTCAAAAGTAGATGAGAAGTCCTTGGCGGTATTCGAGCGGAAGGTTCTCCGTAGAATTTATGGCTCTGTACGTGATGGACAGAACTGGAGAATCAGGAAAAACCGGGAGGCATATGCTTTGTTCGAGGAGCCGGATATCGTCAAAATTGTAAAACTCGGAAGACTGCGATGGGCAGGGCACGTGGCAAGGATGGGGGATGAAGAAATACCCCCAAAAAAATTATGGATGGTAGCGAACAAGGTCCCAGGAGGGGAGGCAGACCAAGAATGCGATGGCAGGACTGTGTGGCAAGAGATGCTTTGGCATTGCTTGGATTCCGTAACTGGAGGGCGGCTGCGCAGGACAGAGACGCCTGACGGGCACGTCTTGAGGAGGCCATGACTCTTCATGAGTTGTAGCGCCATTTAAGAAGAGAAGATTGTAATTAGATTGATTGCATCAACTAACATAATATTGATGAATAGGTGAAGAGGAAGTCGTGCGAGTGTGTGCAGCAGACTTTAGCGGATTCCTGGAACTTGGAACTCTCATGCAAATTGCGGCTCATCCAGTTAACAAAAAGTAACTCCAATAAACTGGAGAAGGGAACAACAATAGAATGGATGGGAAATAAAAAAACAAAAAACACCTTCTAGAATATATGTTTTAATTTCGCACGATTATGGTCATAAAGAGGGACATTTATAAATGTCCCGTTTTTTTTTTCATTCGGTTGGCAGCCTGACGAGGGGTGTGCACGCTAGATTAAAAACACTAAATAAAGAAACATTTTACAGCCTGAGTGTAATGTAGCGTCACTTTTAAATATTCTCCCATTCGTATATTGGGGCCATTCTATTCTACATTGAGGTGAAGTGGCACTTTTTATCGTATTTTTAAGTGAGACTCGATGTACACCAGGATGGATATTAACTCTCCCGCCCTTCACCAGGGCAACACTTACACCACTTCCGGATTTATACTTCCCATTCAACGCAGACAAATTTTCTATATGATAATAGTGGCATTGTTTTTTAATGTTCAGTAGCATGCAATATCATAATCAACGTTACTCTGAAAATCTAGCGTGTACACACAGACACACGCACGCAACGGCACATTTCCTGCCGTAAAAGTGTGTGCTTTCTAAATCGAGGGGCCTCAAATCTCTGACCTCAAAAGAAATTTATCACCGATGATTATTATCGTTACCTAAATAAAATTAAAATTAAAATTAAAATTCAAGAGATTAGTAAACTGTTCCGCAACACGTAAACTGTGGCCTAATTGCAACCAGCCGAGAGATACCTTTTTTTTTTAAGGCTTTGCCTTGAGCCGACTTCCGAAAAGATGTTCTCTCTGGAAATTATGACTTCTGGTCTTATGATCTGAGCAGCACGAAGAAATATTTGACTGCTGCGCCCGGAAGACTGTGGTGGCTAGACTTCATGAGATGGTAAACCTTGCATAAAACTGAAATCCCGCCACTCAGTCTTGAAACGGACAACCTTAGCACACCGAGTTGCCTTATTATGGGATTTTCGCAGCTCTTCAAGCTTCTCTGTCCAGGAGTAAGAACTTTGAAGGGTTTGCTGGAACTCTAAGTGAGATAAAGTCCTGACCATTTCTTGACGGAGAAGCACCAAACTGCTTCAACTATCTCACTCAACATTCATATCTACTCCCAAACATGGTTACAAACATGAAAGCTTGTTTACAAGTCAGTATTTCCTTGGAGAAGGAAATGGCTGAACTAGTTCAGCGAGAGTAGAGGAAGGCCTATGATTTAGAGAACAAGGAGGCAGTTTGTTGGCTGGAGTCCAGAGCTCCAGCTCGGCCTCTCTCATCCCCGGGTATAAAAAGAAAGAAAGTAAAGGCTGGCAAAGCTTCCCATGTGAACTTTCAACTCCTCTACACGCTTTTGTTCGTGGACAAACTTTTCACTACAAAAAAAACTTTTATAGGAAAAATGTTTTATATTAGATATATGTGTTACATTCATGTATTAGATTTTTCCTACCATGGTTCCACCGCCCAAACTTGGTAGCTTTTGTCTGAAAGCGGAGAAATAGAAAGCTCGAGCTTTAATTGGCGGATTCTTTCTGAGGCTCTAGTTTCAGAGATATGGAAGCCTCAATCTTATATTTTAAAGAACTTTCCCATTAAGCAGATGGACTAAGATGGACTTTATGGAGAGATTTTTAACGACGGTTAAAAGTACAAGCTTATAGATATAGAAAAAATGCTGAGCTGAGGGAACTTTTTAAGGAGGCGAACATTGTAACGAGCATTAAGCTGGGAAGACTACGCTGGTTGGGGCACCTCCACAGAATGGACCAAGGTAGAGCACCTCGCATCGCCTATGAAGGGCATCCCGGAGGCAGAAGGCCTAGAGGGAGGCCAAGACTAAGATGGTTGAACAAGGTGGAGGAGGACCTCTCCAAGTTAAATGCGGGAGGATGGAGAAGGAAAGCGAGTGATAGAACGGCTTGGAGTGAATTGTTGAAGGAGGCCAAGGCCCTACAAGGGCTGTAGAGCCATGGAGGCCTAAAAGTACAAGATCTGCTAAACACAGCCTTAAAACAGTTTTAACAGCATCACAGAAAGACGCTGAAGAAGTTGGGTGCTAGAAGATGGTTGTTGTTGCAGATACAGTGGCCAGACAGAGGTAGCTGGCAACACATTCCCTGTCCCACTGGTATACCACGAAAAGAAGAAAACGCTGATCCCAGTATCTTCTCAGGAGCTTGAGGAAGGCATATCCTCCCCAGCTCTTCTCAAACCCCAGGATTCCAAACGGAAATATTTTTAGCAAAATAACTGCTACACACTTAATTAAAACTTAAAGATATAGTTCTTAATTAAATAGTAATTCAAATAGACTTTACCCGACAATTGGTGGAAAGTCTGCACCACTGGTGAACTGTTCACTTCGCAGGAGTACAGTCCAGAGTCGTTTGTCCTCACATTCTTGATGGCAAGCACCCAGACATCGCCACCTGCAACAGAATTGGGTAATATTATAAAAAATGATTTTATTTATTGTGTTATCTTTGTGAGAGGAGTGCGGCTACCCCCTAAAATCAATTTTCTTAAAAAAATAAACTGAATTAAAAGCAATTCTTTGATTTTAAAGTAATTTACCGGTACAAAGGAAGCTGTAAACAATTTATTTTCAAAACTCCATCGAAATCAACCAAGAGAGCAGCAATCTCTTTTTTCCAGTGACTTCCAAAATTTGTATTCTTTGTTAGTATTCAAAGTTTCTTTCTTCGTTGCCTTCCATGACTGAGGTGGAGTCACAAATAGCTAGCAGAGACTAGTAACTTAGAGTAAAGTCTCTAGTCAGGGATGTTTGCTTGCTTTAAGGCACATAGCACAGCGTGATTTCATTCCTTCACACCCGGTGGTAAAGATCTAGCGACTGTACCAAAGAAAACATCACCCTCTAGGATCATAGATGCTAATGGCCTGGAGAAGTAGTATGTGATCGTCCAGTCATGCCCACTTGGTCAAGGCCAACAACAGAATTCCTAGCCAGCTTTTTCACTTACCCACACAATTGCTAGGCAACCATTTGTTTGTTGACGCGGGTTGATTTAGATTTTCTAATTGTGTGGATAATTTATATTTTATCTGTATTTTTTTTCAAAACACGCACTGACACAAAAGCAATCTAAAAGCTATCTATAACCTTTAGTTTGATCATTACAGTTCTAAAACGCAAATGACGACAAATGCTTTTGTAGTATTTGAAATAAAGCAAAAGTGTTTACAAAATATCAAATAAAATGTATAATTTTGCTCATATTTTGTTTGTTAAAAACATCGACAACCCAAAGCAAATAACCATATTTAGATTTTTCTTCAGATAAAACACACTTTTCTAAGGTTTTGTTCAGTTATGTTTGTAAAAAAGAGACTTCCATAGCACCTTGTTTCGTCCCGTTTTACCCCAGTTAAGCCAACTGAATTTTTAAAGATGTTTAGTTTTGAAAATATACAGTTTAAAACTTTTTTAACTTAACTCTTGTGCAAATGGGCATTAGTGACCCAAGAGCTAGTGCTAAAAAAAAAAAAAATGAACAAAATTTGACCCACGTCTCAAATAGGTTTGCCATCCCTGAGATAGAGTGTCAGAAAGCGAAAGCTACAGATAATATCTCCACAAGAAGTAGCATAGTAGAGGGTTTGTACAGACTTGGACACGAAGAGAGAAATGGCCAATCACTAGATTGCCACTGGGAAACAGATGAGACAAAAGCGATCAGTGAGGCAACACTGGATCACGTCAAAAAAAAAAGGTGAAGTTTCTCCTACCTAAGCCAAAAAAAAAAAAAAAGGGTAACCGAAGTAAGCCTCTTTTAAGGCTACAGTGCCTGGGGGTACGGAAACACATCTCAAGCTCTTGCTACAGTTCCTTGAAAGTTGGAAATATTAACTTCCTGCCCCCCCCCCACAACCCAAAAAGAAGTGGGAAATCTTCACAAACTTTGGGAACAATGAATAAATTTAATTATGTAATTCTGTTTTGTTGCTATAAAAGCGAGCACCGGTTTATCGTTAAGTAAATTAAGGGCAAAAAAGGTTTTGAAGTACATGTAGTAAAGTAGCGCTGGGTTTGTGGGAAATTCGCGCGCGCGCGGGTGGAGAGATAAAACAAAAAAAAAAAAAAGACTCCCGCCGGCGGGTTTAATCCTGAGTGTGGCTGAGGAAGAAACAAGAAACTGAAAGTTGAGCGCTTGGCCCTAGCAGAACTTAGTACGTCAACTTAGTGATGAAGTTTTCTTAATTAGAGTCTGATCTTAAGTTTGCATTGTGGCCAGGCGGCCTCCTCGAGGTAATGATGTTTAAACAGAAACCTCGAAGAGAGTGGTACTCTCACCTCCTCCTCCACACAACTTCCGGTCCCTACTTCATCATGTCGCGCCCTCTTTTTTTTTAAAGTTGCACACAACAGAAGATGATTACAACATATAATATTCATTAGGTGAAAGGAACACTCTAAACAACACTGAGCTTGTGAGAGGAAGAGCATCCCCCGGGGGCGGATGTTGTTGAGGCTACAAGTCCGGACTAGCAGGTGAGAGAATCCCCAGTTCGAGTCCAGCGTCTAGCTACAGTTACAGTATTCAGGGCTTAAAGAAAAACATTACAGCAGTTTTCTCTAGTAGGAAATTATTCAAGGAAGTAACACTTCCGTTGGAAAAATTCTTCTGGAAAAGCGTTGCCCAATCTGATCGCAGCGCATTTCCAGCACACCCTGCACAGACTGATCTACAGAAACACACATTCAGACCTAATGTTCTTAAAAAAACCACTCTTTCGGTAACCAAACGGTACACAAAGCGAGCATTTCCAGTGAAATTATAGGAAATCTGAACGATCGGAAAAATTCCTCTTATGGAGGTAAAGTATTCTTGGAGAAGAATAGTTTGGGAAATCCTCGCCATATTTTTTTCTTGCCGTACTTGGAAAAAAGTGCAAGGATTATTGGGCCTCCTTTGCCAATCAACCATCAGCTTAATGATTACTTCGCTGCGGTAGTCTTTCTAAGAACTACTACTTTAGGAAGTGGGGTTGAACCCAAAAGTTGTACTTCACTATTAACAGCTTTGTTTATAGCTTTAAAAACTTTTCCTCACAGTTTACGAACTTTGGCCTTAACTTTAAAAGCAAAGAAGCGCCTTAAAATAGATATGCCAACCGTTGTCCAGACAAAATAAATAAAAATAAAAAGGACAGAGATATAATAATAATAAAATTAGAAGTAAACGAGGTGACCAGTTACCTGCAGAGTTTGTAAAAACACAAGACCAACTCTTGTTCATGAATAAGAAATTCGTTTCCTGGAGGCAAGAGTGGGTAACGCGAGGGTGAGACCGCTTACAGAATGCAGCCAGTGTGGGCAAATATTTGGACCCCACAGCCACTAGTTTTCTGATGACCAGGGCCATAATAGTACACCTAGCCGTTACTATTCTTATTTCCTCACTAAGTAAATAGTACAATTCTATACCGTTTAGCGCTTTTAACTGTACCAGGTTGTCTACATTCTAACTACTATTTATTTTATTGTATCAAACAGGAAAGAAAAACAAAATTGGTGTGGACACTCACAAGACTATTTTATAGATGACTTCACAATTCTCATTTCATCGAATGTTCGACATACTTGGCATTTTAGCGACAAGGGAGGAAGTCGCGTGAGTTTCCACAGAAGACACACATTCAATAGGAGTGGGTGAGAGAAGGAGAGAATTGGGTACCCAGAAGATCTCAAAGCAGGCCTCGTTAAATGTTCTCTCTCTTACTAAACGAGTCTGAATTGGAAACGGATACGTAAATAAATCGTTAACTTGGCAGTTTAACGATCACGTTGGTAACCCTGTGAATGGTGATAAGAACAGTTATTAAGGGGGCTCTATTGGAAGGATGGTGAGTGAAATGTAGACCATAAACTTAAGGGGGCCAACAGCAAGGTGTTCTGGGGGCATGCAAATACCGACGTGCTGGCAGGAAATGTCAAGTAATGTGCCCCACGGGAGCCCTACATTGGGCATCTGCTGCCAACAGTCCCGTCTCCCTTAATATGTCTCCATTCCCCCCCCCCCCCAAACTCTCCCTGCTATAACAAACATCATTCTTTAGTACATAATGTACATACATACAGACAGACCCTTTATAAATGGATTAATATTTATTTCCTTTCCCTTTTTTATTTCCTCTCAACCCTTCTAACAGGAAGTAATACAATCGTGCCAATCTTCTTACCAGAGTGCATGTTCTCAGAGCTCCCAAACATCAGAAAAATGGGTTTTGCGACATTGGTCTAGGGAGGTGATGCAGAAATTTATCTAAATTTCGTATAATTACAGATCACAATGTCAGAATCAGATGGACGTAATTCCATATTTAAAATAATTGACCCACTTTTTCTTTTTTCTCAAAGAGTCCTGAATTGGGCTTACGTCCTTCTGCTTTAGATGAAGCGATGTACATCCAGAACTGACTTTTCATTTGAGGAAAATTCACATGTCACTTCCGGTGGAGGGGAGTAACTGGACGGGCTTTCTAAGCAGTGGATATAGTGTTAAAATTAATTTTTTATAATTAATTCCCTGAATTCTAAGAAAGTTTTAGTACGTCAAGTGGAAAAGTCGAGCGAGTGTGCACACTAGGACCTCAAAAATTGCTTTCTGGTTGAAAATGTCCACGTTATGTGGTAGAAAGGAAACGAATGTTTGACGATATATACAGGTATTTAGATGCACCATTTCGCTACGAAGACATTATATTCTCCACCAACAGTTATGTGCTTAAGTCTATAGCAGAGCTAGCAAAGAAATATGAATGTATTTAAAAGTTATAGAATGAATGGTAGAAAATGATTAGAGAAGGTTTACGGTGATTTTAATTTAGGTTAAGCTATAAGGAAGGCAGGAATATAGAGTACTGATCCATCCATTAGTTGTAAGTTTGTATGTAAATAGTTGTATATAGTAGAGGGATGAATGTGTGAAGCGAATGTATTTATAAGTAAGAATGGAGAGTGAGTGATATTCTAGTGATAAGCACCTAGACGATGCTGGCTGTATACCGGAAGTCAATGCCAAAAAAAAGGCAAAAACAAAAATTCAAAATACCAAATTTTCAAACTGTTGTAATAAATTTCTTTTCAGCAAAATTAGTGAAATAATAACAGAAGATACGACATTTTTTTTTCGACACCATGCAGAAAACAAAGTGAATCCGAGATGTCTGAAAGAAATAGAAGAATTGTCCGGCGGAGGAATGTAATAATGGGAGAATTTCCCAATTCAAAGCCACACCGAGAGGAATAATTTTCATAAGGGTTTTACAATGGAAAAAAAAAATCAGATGGAATTCAATGGTGCCAACCTAAACTAGCATGAACAGGTGTAACAACTAGGTGTCCCAATCCAAGTACTATGGCACCGCTGTATAAATCCACCGGCCGCCACCACAGTGACAAATTGTAATTCACTTGGTGCCCAGTTAGGTAAGCTGTTCACACAGGCACAAAGACACCACACTTCGGACCCCCCCCCCCCCTACTATTTCAGTGCTCTAAAAGTGACAAACAATCCCGTCTAGATCTAATAGTTGGATATTCCAGGAGCGAACTTCTCTAGGACGAAGCCGCTGGCTATTGTCTCATCGTCCAATTAATACACATTCCTGGAGGCTTGGGTCTCACAGTTTACGAGAATTAATATTCAAATTTGCTTTTCTCGTGAGGGGTGAGCGGGGCGCGCCTAGCAACCTACACACTCATTTATCACAGAGAGGCCGACAGTTTAGGGGTAGGGAGGCCGACCATTGGCGGGAGAAATTGGCCGCCAATTCCCTTATTTTAGCCGCCAAAACTCGCACTCATTCCACAGGGATTACCCCGCCCTATTGTGGCCGTGCTGGCGTGACCATGAAAAGAGAGCGCGCGCGCGCGCGGGAACGTTTACCCAACTCAGTGTATCCGCTAAATATCTTGAGTACTTCCTGTATATATCGTAAAATGTTAACGACAGGTATGAAATTTATTTAATGCCCAGAAATTTAACAGATTCTCTAAAATGCTGGTTACTATTATCCGTTTAAAACTAAACATAACGTGAGTTATTACTTAGACCAGCGTTTTCCAACCTTTTTTGGCTCGCGTACCACTTGGTAGTACATCATCGTGCAAATTGTACCACTTCTCAAAAATGATTGTATTTCGTGAAATTTGTTATTCCGAGTGTGTTATTTCATTATTATTATTATCATCTTTATTTGTATAGAGATACAAAATGTATCTGTTACAAAGGAGTTCAACTTCAAGTTCTCTTTATAAACTTTGTAAACTGTAAGATCTTAGTTTTAAAATCTTTAAAATTGCGTACGTATTTTTCTTTTCAAAATTATTTGTTAATTTACTTCTTCTTTAGGATTATTATATTTGTTTATATGGAGTGGGATTCTAAAACTTCCATAGACTGGGCAGCTGATAAACAATTATTGTTTATCAGCTGCCCAGTCTATTAATTATTAATGTTTCCCGCTCGTTCTTATCACACATTAAACAATGATCTTTGGGTTTGATTGTAAAAAATTACATTATTGATTTTAAATTTGATAACATAAGGGGGGCCACCCAATCTTATTTCAGAAAGAATGAATTTGTCTAAACATCGTTAACCTAGATTTTCTAATGAATTTTGAGAATTCCAAAAAAAATTAAATATAAAAATTATTTACTCCATTTAAATCAGTTAAGAGCAAATGTTCCCAGTTTTATTATAGAAATATTTGGTTTGTGATACAAGCATTCTAATGAGCAATTCTAATTCTAGAAGGGGTTTGACATCCGCTTATCATTAGAGTTTTCAGGTTTTAGGAAAATACTCCATGAAAGACAATTTAAATCCTGTTAAATGTGCTATTATATTTTCACGCATATCTTAAGACAGACTAACCTTATATAGTTATTGTACACTGTATTGTTTTCTATAAAGTATACACAATATATTAACAACATTACTGTATAATACTATTTTACTCAAAAGATTTCAAGGATTTCTGTACCAAATTGTAGAGAATAGATAGCTCTATAATTGATATAAATAGCAATGTTTTAGTGATAATAGTTTACGAGATATAGAAGGTTAAAGTTTTGGGGTTTTCAACTTCCTCCAAATTTCAAACCTTAAAATCTCTCTTCGTATTCATTAGAATTCAATGATTTCTTTGCCAAATTGTAGAGAATAGATAGCTTTATAACTGATATAAATAGCTATGTTTTAGTGGCAATAGTTAATGAGATATGGAAGGTTAACGTTTAGTGGTTTTTCAACTTCCTCCAAAATTCAAACCTTTATATCTCTCTTTGTATTCATTGGAATTCAATGATTTCTTTGCCAAATTGTAGAGAATAGATAGCTTTATAACTGATATAAATAGCTTTGTTTTAGTGATAACAGTTAATGAGATATGGAAGGTTAACGTTTAGTGGTTTTTCAACTTCCTCCAAAATTCAAACCTTTATATCTCTCTTTGTATTCATTGGAATTCAATGATTTCTTTGCAAAATTGTAGAGAACAGATAGCTTTATAACTGATATAAATAGCTTTGTTTTAGTGATAACAATTAATAAGATTTAGAGGGTTAAAATTTTGTGGTTTTCAACTTTCTTCAAATTTCAAAACTTTATATCTCTCTTCGTATTCATTAGAATTCAATGATTTCTTTGCCAAATTGTAGAGAATAGATAGCTTTATAACTGATATAAATAGCTTTGTTTTAGTGATAACAGTTAATGAGATATGGAAGGTTAACGTTTAGTGGTTTTTCAACTTCCTCCAAAATTCAAACCTTTATATCTCTCTTTGTATTCATTGGAATTCAATGATTTCTTTGCAAAATTGTAGAGAACAGATAGCTTTATAACTGATATAAATAGCTATGTTTTAGTCGCAACAGTTAATGAGATATGGAAGGTTAAAATTTTTGTGCTTTTTCTAACTTCTTTCCAATTTCAAACCTTTATATCTCTCTTCGTATTCAACAAAATTGAATGATTTCTTTGCCAAATTGTAGAGAATAGATAGCTTTATAACTGATATAAATAGCCATGTTTTAGTGGCAATAGTTAATGAGATATGGAAGGTTAACGTTTAGTGGTTTTTCAACTTCCTCCAAAATTCAAACCTTTATATCTCTCTTTGTATTCATTGGAATTCAATGATTTCTTTGCCAAATTGTAGAGAATAGATAGCTTTATAACTGACATAAATAGCTTTGTTTTAGTGATAATAGTTAATGAGATATGGAAGGTTAAAGTTTTGTGGTTTTCAACTTTCTTCAAATTTGATACTGTTGTATCTTTTTTTGTATTTCCCGAGATTAATGATTACCTATAATTCAATTCGAGCTTGACTAGTACATAAAGTAAGAATCACTTTTCTCGAGGAAGGAACTTAAACTGACTTTTTTTGGTTTTAAAATTAATATGTAAAAGAAATAATCATAATTATTCAAGTATGTTGGTGTGAGCATTTTTTTATAACAGTTTTTCAAAAATCTTTAGCGTCATAATTACTTTTATTTTTTATATATATTTTTTTTTTGAATCAATGATTAAAAGTTTGGTTGTTAGAGATTATTGGATATTACAGTTAATCTAAGCGAAATGGTGTGCTTCTTGAACAAATCTTTTGAACTCGTACATAAAAATGGCCAGCATGAGGGTCTGTGACATGTGACGTAATAAATTCTAAAAATATTAATGAAAATTAATGCAGTAAATTTTCTTAAATGATATCAATTGAAATATTAATGAAATGTTGGGTACTTGCTGATTTTTTAGCGTTTAATCAACCCTTATACTTAACATTTTAAATGGTAAGTTTTTGTTAAAGAGATATTTATAAGGCGGTGTAAGACAGTGAAATAATAATGACAAGGCCAAGGACTGGCGGCGATCGATACGCGATACTTAAAAGTGGATTAAGTAATCGATATTCTTCTGGTTGCCTTAGGAGAATGTTTTGATTGTATCAATTATATATGGAAATCGATTCGTAAAACTAAATTTAACGTGTAAGGTTTGTGTACGATATAACTGACTAAACTCGAAGATTTAAAATTACTTACACAGTTACAAGTGTTACGCTATTTTCGTAAGATCATTTGGTTTTTTATGTTAGTTAAACAATATATAAGCTCAACTGAGCTTCCTAACTCTACTTCTTTGGGGCATGTATCTTGTAAAACTATCCTCGTAACAATCTACCTTTATCATGAATGACTTGCACACGTGTGTCCAGTGTGACTCGCTCGTGTCCAGCGGTCAGCACTCTCCATCTGGAACGGTCGGCTCCTTCCTTCTTCCAGACTACGGTATTCTGTCCTAACGATCTGACTACACAGGTGATCAGCGCATCGTCTCCTTCGTATACGTGTAACGGATGTGGAGATCCACGGGCGCTAGGTACTTCCGCAACTGAAACATAATTTATTTATTTATTTATTTATTTTTTTTTGAAGTTTTCCAAAGTTTTTGTAAGTTAGGAACGTAAAAATGATCGATGAACTCTTATCTATATAGAGAATGGTTTAATGGTGGAATCCAACAGCAGAACAGGAGAACAGGAGAACGGCATCAGGAGAACAGGAGAACGGCATCAGGAGAACAGGTGAACGGCATCAGGAGAACAGGAGAACGGCAACAGGAGAACAGGAGAACGGCATCAGGAGAACAGGAGAACGGCATCAGGAGAACAGGAGAACGGCAACAGGAGAACAGGAGAACGGCAACAGGAGAACAGGAGAACGGCATCAGGAGAACAGGAGAACATGAAAGACAGCTTTAAATCCTCTTCTCCTCTGCTCTCAATAAGTAAACAACAGAAGAAGCGAAGAAGCACGCAGGTGAATGGATAAAGTTGAGGGGAATAACCTGTAATGAAGAGCAAAGAGAGCCTGGAATCTTCAACTATTCCAACCATACGCTCCAATATCCGGCCAAACTAAGAGATTTCAGCGAAGCCAAGTGCTTTTCAAGAGACCACAAAAAAGGAATCAGTTTTAAATTAATTCTGATGATTATTAATCTCCATAGCAACTCATTTCTGATACTGCCCACAGCAACTCATTTCTGATACTGCCCATAGCAACTCATTTCAAATTTTGCCCATAGCAACTCATTTCCGATACTCTCAAATTTCCTTGACGCTTAGAACCTGTTCGCCAAGATATCTATCTATAAGCTTATACCATCTAAGAAGGCGTGACATTACGGTTCTCCCAGAGTCCCGCTAAAGCCCCCCCCACGTGATCACTGGGAGAAAAGGGTTTTAAAGCAAAGTAAACCCTCTACACGACCGTCTAGACTTGAAACCTGAAGTGGCTTCTACATTCTTACACATTTCCGGTGTGACTAGTATTGTGACTCCTGGGAACTTTGCTAACACTTTGCTAGTAATCCTGTACTAGCAAGCAGGTAAAGAAAATGTGCAACTTACGGAAATGGTACTCTAGAAGGAGAGCTTGACTTCAGCTTTCCCAGCGAACTTCGCACCGATGAAGTTCGAACAGAAAAGAGATAGAGAATAAAGGTAAAGGCGCAGATGGATGTGGTGTAGTACATACAAAGTTGTAACAAAATACGATTAACAAATACTCATATTGCAACAATAGATGTGCAAAACGTAATCAGTAAAGGGGCACTTCCGGGAAAAACCGATTTTCCACAATTGGTACGTGGAGAGTGTTGAATGCAATGTTGTGTGAGTTAAAGAAGCATAGATTTATGTACGGATTGGATACATTCATGATTGGATTATGATAGGTTCTGGACCAGCGGAAGGAAGAATTGGAAAGTACGAGCTTTAAAGTGGCTCACCCTATCGGCTTAAAAGCTTAACTAAAAATGGCTACTAGCGTCTACTTGGAATGCAGTTAGCAATATTATTGCAATATAATGCATATCAAAAACAATTTAGTTTACTCATACGCCCATTACCATGATTTATCATTGAGATCAGGTGATTAAATGCTAAGCATCCAACATTGTATCAATATATTATTCTGGATTAACAATAATTCCTAGCCAGCTCGTATGCGCCATAATGATGGCCATAATCAATGGATTTATAGCCGATTGTGGATTGCTTTAAAATTAATGCATGGTCGAAGGTAACGATTAAATGGAATTAAATTGGGTACTTGAATGCAATCGTTCGGCTCAATCCCAGGATTGGAGCATCGTTATTGGATACATAATAAATAAATGCAATATAATGTATTCCGTGGTTTGTATTGGAAGATAACTAGAAAAGTATGACATTGGATTTCCCGATCAGAAAGCTATTTCCTTAAACATCTTTTAAAAGCTAGATGTAGTATTGAAATGTGTTTTACGGGATTTAGGAAAATCCTAAAACCGGAAATACCGCTGTATATCGTAGAATGTTTTTATTTTTCCACTTTTCGGGGGCCTTAAAGAACTTCCGATATATTGTTAAGCCATTAATCTTTGTAGGAAGATTCGGTTTTGGGCATTCTGGACCTAGAAAGATTGGTAAACAGACGGTAAGGCCGGAAGTTAGTTACGACCTTTCTCGAATGGTTGGTAAACGAAAGTCGTGTGAGTTGTCTTACCAGGAATTGTCAACAATGACGAAAGTTTCTTTTAAACCATGTGCGGGAAAACTTATGTTTTTTTTCCGCTGATTTTCACTGATTTTAAGTGGTTGAAGAAAGTGGCTGGGAAGGAAAAGCGAAAGAAGTCAGTGTGTGAGTTCGTGCAACTGACATCTGGTAGCCTTACTTCCTTTTAGTCACTACTTCTTCTCATTGTTACTTCCTTTCAAGGAGGAGTGGTTGTGATTTTATTGACTCTAATTAGATATAGTAGGTATCTCTCATGTATATCTCAAAGCTGTAGGTAACATTTCACCTTAAATTTTTATAGACAGGAGTTTGTGCGTGAGTGTTTTGAAAACACTTCCGGTGCTTACGTACGTGACTTTCTCTTACTACTAATTTCAAGGTTAAAAGCTTCAAACTTGAATTTTGCACGCTGAGTACCTACATACGTGAGAGCACGCTATTACGGAAACATATGGCCGTATTTACATTTGTTTGTGAGTACTTAAAATGTTTTCGCCGATTGTAAAATACGCGCTGTGATTCGTTCTCTTAATGCTAAAGGTGCCAATAGTTTCTCTCTATCACCCTGACTCCCACACCTGCCACAACCTTGTCATGTGACTAACACTAATCACATTAACTGTAAATAGTTCGAAGACTGTGTGATAAATGGTCAACTATTCAGTTTGTCAATTTTTATCTCTCTCTTTTTAGAGTCGTTACCATTACGACAGACGCTAGTAGTTGGGAAATAGTTGTGCTGGAATTATCATCTGAAATGTGGGCTATTCGGCCATTAATATTGTTTTGACATTTTGTGGTCCGACACGGCCTTTTTAATCGCTGATGTAATATTCAAGAAAAGATCAAGTCACGATTAAATTCGTTAGCCTAACAAGTACGTAGAGTGCCCACTAATTCATTGTAACTATTTTTTTTAAAGAAAACCACATATGTACAATAGGGTGTTTCAAAAAATGATGACTTTTAAATTTTTATCAAAGTCAAAAATCAAAGTTCATTTAAAAACCAAAAAGTTTGGGTCCGTAATAGAGCAAAATCGATTAATATTTAGAGATCGATACCATTGATCAAAAGATTTTTGTTTTGCTTTTTTTTTTTTTTTTTTTTTTATAAAAAATCCTTATTAAATGTCTGGCTAATGTAAAGAATAGTTACCCGGAGGTGTGGCCTGTTTATTTTTAGGGCATGCGCAGTACAGCACACTTACCGTTGAGTTTTTAAACTACTTCCCGCCAATGTACTGTATATAATTTGTTTGAATTTCTTACCTCTTGTTTCGCGCGCATGCGCAGTACACTTACTGCATAGCAACTGCTTCCTTTTTAATGTATTATCAGTTCCCGCCAGTGCCCTGTTTGTGACTTGAGGTGCCTTTTTTTTGTAACTTTATGAGCATGAGCGTTTTAAATTTGTAGTTTTTTTTTTTTTAAATTAAAGCATGATTGTAGTGTGAGTGAGGATGGAGTAATGAATGTTTTAAAATTTTGTATGGATGTTGGTTTGGATTTTCTGGAGGGAGTCCGCCAAGTATACCCTCCTCAGGAAAAGGACTCCACAGAATAAGGTAAGTTTGTTTTGTGTTGTTCTTTGTAATTATTGTAATGAAACTTGTGACTCAAATTAAAAAATTGAGGGTGATTAGGTAGGTTAGGAGGGGGGTGTGGGGGCAAAGAAATAAATAAATCAGGGGGTGTGGTGGCAAAGCCCCCACATAAAGGGGGGTTTAAATAAAATTATCAATCTTAAATAAATAAATCGAAGTGATTCTGATTTGCTGTTACCATATAACCCGCCAGATTTAAATGTAAATATAAAATAAAGAAATAGTTTTATATTTATATTTGAATATGGCGTGTTCTATAGTAACAGCGAATCAGAATCACTTCGAATTAGGCCACGCCTCCGGGTAACTATTCTTTACATTTACCAAATGTTTTGTATCTTTTCAAATTATCAGCAAAACATGTAATTGTACAAAGTTTATTTAAATATAATTGGTTATAAAGACAATGCAGTTGGAATCATTTTGATGGCCTTTTTATTTTCAAAGTTATGAATAACACAGGTCTACAAAATGAAACTTTTTGAGAGCTGTTTTACTTCTGAAAAGTGATTATATACAATTGAGTACAGCCATTTTCAAAAATAGCCCCCCTTTTCTCCTATCATATCAGGTTTTTTTACAAATCGAGAATGAAAAATTCGATGTTAATTGCAAAAAATGCACATTTCTTTTCAAATGTTGATACAGTTTTGATTAAAATGCTGGTTGTATTACTTGGAAATGCGCAATGTTGATTCACTAGAATGTTATTTAATCAATAATAACGTTTTCGTTTGCCTTCCAGTGATCTTTTCTTTGAAATTCTCTTATGACCTGCTGCAGAGTTCTTCTCTTTGAAGCGTCCAGCAGTAATCCGCTATCATTGATATACTCCATCGTCCTTGGTACCGTTGTTCCAACTCCCGGATGTCCTGATGGAAGCGTTCGCCTTGTTCCTCGCTCACCGCCCCCAGATTCTCAGGAAATACATCCAAATGCGAAAATAGAAAGTGCACCTTAAGACTAATGTTGCATTCGAGAATTCGGAATTTTTCAAACATTCAGGCTACTAATTTTGCGCAGTTAGGATCTTTGGTGTTTCCTAAAAACTTCTTAGTTACGAGTACATCTATAAAGGCTTGCCAGGCTCATCAGGTCAACTTCGTTACAATATTAATTTACTATTAATCAATCAATTTCAAATTATAGCAATAAATGCAAAATATTCCCTAATTTAGACGTTTCAGTAACAAAAATTATTTGTTTTTTCAAATTCTGTACGAAACACATAAAAAATGAAGTGATTTTAACGTTAATTAATAGAAATTTTTCAAAAATGTATATTTTTCTTAATATTTTTTTTAAATAAATACAGCTACTTTGATTTTTTTTTTAAATGATTTAAGGCGCGTCAACATCTAAGGTTATTGGCGCCCGGAGCTTCTTTCAGTGCACTGCCGGCCTCTGGATAGACAACACTATCCATCACCGTGAGTTGTAAGAAGCTCCTAGGAAGAGAAAAACTAAGGGTCAGCAGCTGGATTCGAACCCGGGAGCCTCTTTAATTATTCATATCTTTGAAAATGATTCCAACTGCATTGTCTTTATAGCAAATTATATTTAAATAAACTTTGTACAATTACATGTTTTGCTAATAATTTTAAAAGATACAAAAACATTTAATTAAGATCTTTTATTAAAAAAAAAGAAAAAAAAAGCTAAACAAAAATCTTTTGATCGATGGTAGCGACCTCTAAAAATTAATCGATTTTGCTCTATTACGGACGAAACGTTTTGTTTTTAAATGAACTTTCGATTTTCCGCCCGGCGCTCTTTAAAATTTAAAAGTCATCATTTTTTGAAACACCTTAATGTACAATGATGTAACATAAGGCAGATTAAAGGAAGTTGCGGAAATTGACGAAACAGTTGACAATTAAACCCTGCTTTTTTTTTTTTTTTTTGTAGATCATAAAATTCTATGAATGTTCTTTAAATTGAAGATATTTTTCCTCAAAAAGGAGGAACGGAAGGGATAATTAAGTAGGACTTTAGAGCACTGTTCCATCCGGTTGGGTACTTTAGAATGAGCGGGATATAAACCAGCAGACAGCCTAATGATGACAATACACGCGCATGTACAACTACACATAACTAGCCACTCAAATATACAATAACCAGGCGAACAGAGAGGGATACAACATTCTCTCCTCCTATTGGCCATCTACAATACCACTGGACCATTGTTCGTTACAACATATGTTTATTAGATTCAATGATGTGTTTTTGCTTTTAAATCTAACATAAATACGAGTAGGGTGAAGGGACCAGTAATTGACTGGGCACCAGTAATTGACATACCAGAAATAAACTGGTATTATAAGGGATATGAGCCGTTTTTAGTGGTGATTCTTTCAATTTCGTTGTTGAGAAGCCTTTGGGCAGGAGTTCCAGAAAAATATTAATGATTGGAAGGTTCCTTGGTATCAGTGGAAGGTTATTTGTGTTAAAAGTTCAAAATCAAGGGAAAAACAAGCCGTTGCTAAGGAGGATTGATAAGAAAATTATTTTTCTTTTTTCTTATTCTTCGTTTATTTGTTCATATATTCGTGTGGTTATCAATGTTCTGTTATAATTAGTATTGCTTGTAGATTTCATTTATGTAGTTTTTTTTTAATTATAAGAAGCATTGAGGATTAAAATGGGGCTGTCAATCACTGGTCCTTGAAACGGCAATCTATAATACCACTGGACCATTGTTCGTTACAACATATATTTGTTAGATTCAATGATGTGTTTTTGCTTTTAAATCTAACATAAATACGAGTACTTGTTTATTTTCTATTATCTTCTACTCTACTAAAAAAGCGGAAGTGGTACGATCGTGTAGAGTTCCGAATTTTGGTGTATTCACCGGAAACACCAGATAGAAAACTTTTGGGAACCCCTTTGTCGTTATGGTGATCGCCATAGGACAAAATACGGAAAGTCGAATTATTTTGGTCAAAATCGGTCAAAAATTTAACTGAATAAGTGTATCAAGTATTGAAGGACTTAAAAACTGTTCCAATTATTTTTACCCCCGAAGTTGGTGTACGTACTTATTGACTCATTTGCAAGTTTGTAGTTCTGATCTGTAGCTTTCCTAGAAAAGTAATTCTTAAGACAATTCTAAGGGAGGGTTGTGGCTAAAGCTCCTTCTAATTATTGTAAGAATTATTCATAATTTACAAGAAATTTGTCTTATTATTACTATTAATTATTTTTTTTTCAATGATTTAAGTCGCGTCAACATCCTAAGGTTATTGGCGCCCGGAGCTTTTTTCAGTGCACTGCCCTGCCTCCGGACAGTGTTCTCTCGTTACAGACATCAATGCCCATCACCCGGACAGTGAGCTGTTAGAAGCTCCTAGGAAGAGAAAATCTAAGGGTCAGCAGCTGAATTCGAACCCCGGGACCTCCGCGTGGGAGTCCAGTACGCTAACCTCATGGCTAATCCCTTCCCTCTTATTATTATTCAAAAGAGAATCTTCGGGAGAAGGAGGGAAGTGGACAAGGCAGCAGTCACTCGAGAGGAGCGGCTGCGTACTATGTCGGGAATGGCAGGCTGCATGGCTGGAGAAGACCAGAGGAAGGTGGACTGCGGAGTTAGTCTCGGACGTGAACAGTTGGTCCGGGAGGTCTTTCGGTGAGGTAGATTACTATCTCATCCAGCTCCTCACTGGTCACGGCTACTTCCGAGATTATCTGCGGAAAATGGGCAAGAGGCCGGGAGGGGACTGCCCCCTATTGTATAGGGATGAGGGACGATGCTCATCACACCTTTTTTGAGTGTGAAAGGTGGGGTCGTCTCAGAAGGGATTTGGAGGGGAGCGTCGGCCTGTGGACTCCTGACCGATTCCAAAGTATAGAGCTCACAAGCTGAGCGAATTGGAGAGCGGTCACAACTTTTTGCCACAGAGGTGTTAATAAGTAAAAAAAAGGGAGTTGGATGAGGAGGAAGTGAATCCCTAATTAGGGTCAGGTTGGGGGGCCTAGCCTGATGTAATGCTGCATAAGTGAATCCAGGCTAGGTCCAGTGATGAAGGGGGGGTGTTTTAGTCGGTAGGCCATTTTGTTATTATTATTATTATTTTTTTTTTTTTGCGCATCAACAGCTGAGGTCATTAGCGCCCGGAGCTTTTTCCAGTGCACTGCCGGACAGTGTTCTCTCGTTACAGACAACACTGTCCATCACCGGACAGTGAGCTGTAAGAAGCTCCTAGGAAGAGAAAATCAAAGGGTCAGCAGCTGGACTCGAACCCGGGACCTCCGCGTGGGAGTCCAGTATGCTAACCTTAAAGCTAATCCCTTCCCTTATTATTATTGTTACTAATTTGGTGACGCAAGTTTCGAAAACATTTCATCACGTCAATTGTGGCAAGAATAGTCGAGTGAGTGTGAGTAGGACACAGATATTTTCACTTTCTGAGAATCCAATTATAAAAGCAAGTCGTCAGGAAATAGCCACGGTCCAAAGAAGATGGTATTTCGCTAGAGTTCAGACAGCGGAAGGCCTCAAATCATATTTAGATAAAGATCAAAACTAAATAATTACGTACATAAAGTTGAGAAAATAGCAGGAAGTTGTTTTTTAATAATAAATTTTGGAAAGTCTGAAATGAATTTGCCGGAAATGAACATTAGCTTAAGCGACATTAAATATCATTACACGTTTTGGAAAGCATGATGAGAGGGGGACGGAGAATTTGACAGAAAACTAGAGCGATGGCATTAATTCTGGCATTGATAAGCTGGTCTTGGATTGTGACAAGACGTGTGCATGAATCATGCAGCCGCCTTGTAATCATTCATGCACCTTCTGTCTATTGCTCCGTAGGGTAGCGTTACGTCAGTCTGCCTGTTGTCTGACAGGGTGATCCCGGGGGCGGCACCTACTTCCTTTTCCAGACTACACACGCACACACACACACACACACGCATTTCTGCAAATTACTGCTCTAACGCCATATTTAGACAACTTTAGGGTATATCTTAAGACAAGGATAGACGGTTTAATTATGGACCTTCATCAAGGACGATTGAAAGAAAAAGTGAATTTAAGGCCCAATTTAACAGGAACAGCACAAATAATGAAATTATTGATATTTTCGGTCCATGGAACAAGATCTTAGCGTATTTATTGAGACTTAATGGACGCCATGTGATTGGGAATGGACGCCATGTGATTATTTACTAATTACTCTGTAAATCTTGGCCCCGAGTTTGATAAAATTTGTGGGCAGGATGAAAAAGGTTAGGGCTCCCCCTACGAAACATTAAAGCGACCTTCTGCTCTTACACCTATTAAGGGGAAGTTTAGCAATCGTTTCAAATTATCGTCGCGTGAACCGATTTTAGTGAATGTTTTTACTGATGTTACGTGTCCATAGCAAAAACCATCCAAGTTAGGACATTCTGTTCACCGGAAGTGAAGCGAGTTCATTGGTGGCCAGAGCCTGGTGTGATTGGCTCCGGCGACAAAGAAAAAAAGAAGAATCGAAATGCTAGCAGAACTGGGAAGTGAAATCTTCACCTTGGGAATCCCAAAGCAGAAAATCTTAGCTCTCCTATTCCTTTCCTTAGACGATAATGAAGTGAACTATCATTAACTAGATTTCTCGTCTTCGGGAGGTCCAATATTTCCCTACCGGAGATTGTAGCATCTGGTAATCTTTACCAGAACTTTCTAGATTTAATCCAGTGCGCTGGGCGATTGAGTCGCCATGTCCCTAGTGTCCTGTTACTACTTTCTTACTTTATTGTATTGGCATCTGGCAATCTTCGGCCGGATTTGTTGTTTTTAAAGCCCCAGTATCTCTTATGAGATGAGGGGTGGGCGGGGAACAATGAGCATTTTGGATTGCCTGCGTTCCTTCCCCTTTTTGGAGGAACCGCCCTTCTAATACAATCTACAATAATTTTAATAGAGATTCTACGTCGTTCTAGAAATAAAAGATTCAGGCTGAAGGCCCAGAAGTGATTGGTGGAATGAGAGGAAATGAGTGAGGCGGGCCATCCGCTGACGTTTGAATCTCTTCTTAATGGTTTAGGACAGAGAGTCGGGGTCTCTCTCCTCATCCTGGCCACTTCTTTGTCGCACCTCTGGTCTCCTGTTCCGCTTCTATCTTCCTCGCACAGTGAATATGTGTCAGTGTTCTCCGCCCGCCTCCCACTCCCCCCCATAGCTGTCACAACATAATGATACGCGTCCATCTTGTACAAACTCCGACAGACAGCCAGCCTTTTCCTGTCAATTCCTGTTTGTACTTGAAAACATTTTCTTTTTTTTACCCACAAAAAACACAGGTCAATTTCATTAAAAAAGGCATGGCAGATTAAAATACTCTATAACAGAGGAGTTTATTCAGCGAGAGAGGCGGGAAATTCGTTTGGAATGTTTTGGGCAGAAGCGGAAGGGGAATAACGCGCCGGATGAGCTGGCTGTTAATAGCTCACTCAGTTTCCGGCAACAGCAGCTTCCTGGATGATGGCTTTTCAACTGGGAGCCGTTCCCGCGGGGCTGTCACCCCCGCATGTTTGACGCAACCCCTTCACCGTGCCCCATTTCCACCACTTTTATTTGTTTTTCTTTTTTTTTATTACACACACACTCACACTCACACAGGAAATACCAAATACACTCTACGAATGTGCTGTGGGTAACAGAACATTCCCTTCAAAATTGTCGGCCATTTATCATATTTATTAAAAGTTATATTTTTAAAGGCAACGAGCTCCAAGTCGCCATAATGAACTAGTGTACATCCGGTTAAAGTCACTTCAAAGTTCCTTTAAAGAAAACCATTGGCAAATAATTCCATTAATCATTATCAAATTATATTGATCTCAAGTTTTGAACCCATTGAGATACCCTGATCGCTAAGCTACTGTCGGGTCCAATCGATGTAATCTCTGAGCTTTCTTTTGGAGCTACTGAGCGGCTCCACCTAACTCTCCCTCACAACTCATGCACATCCCTTTTTAAACAGGATTTTCTGGGATTCAGGGGAGCTTCAATCGGTTGTTTTATTGGTGAAAAGCCAATCAGTAGAAAAGTTTAAAGGAAACCCACCCAAAAAAAACTATTATTATCAAAGAAAAGTTCGACATTATTGGATGCTTCTCCAGTTTTTGGTCCCAAAATTTTAATTATTTTTCATAGAAATAATTGATAATAAAGAACTGAATTAGAGAATGGAGGTGTGAAAAGTAGGTGGGCTGAAGAGCCAATCAGAAGCGAGAACTGTTTATTAAACCACGCCTACCCGCCATGTATGTAACACCACGCCCTTTTTGGCACGTAATAAAATGGAAGATCTGTATTTTTCATTTTTCTACCTTCTATTATTTTTGATAAACGAAAATACTAACCATTTTTTTTTTTTTGCTACAAACGCGAGAGCAAATTACATAGAGTTAATAACGAATAAATAACTGCGTGTAGTAATTATTCATTGCTCAATTATATTTTGATGTTGTCCCTTTAATTGAGTACCTGTAGTAAAATATTTTAATAATTAGCTGTCCTAAAAATAAGCAGATCTTTATCTATTTTATTTTACATATACAGGGTGAACCAGAAAGTATTGTCCATAGGTCTACTGTGTGTAGTACATCTAAAGTGGAGTTCAATGACGTATTGGCCAACTTCATATTTCCCACTGTTCTTGAGTGACGTCACTTTAAATTTTTTTCTAAAATCATTGCCTTTTTTTTCAATAAAAATGTTATTACTCAGAAAAGTTTTAGTCCGAATTCGATTCTGAGGACACGGTTAGAAAGACAGATAAATTTTCTAAAAATTGATACCATTTCGAAGCATAAGTTATTCTCCAAACAGCCTCAATCTTCCTCCAGGAAACGGGGAAAATAAAAGTAATCGAAAATTTTTGAAGAAAACACATTAGGCCCTTATGTGTGATCATTATCAGACCTCAGTGCCAGGCACTTTTTAGTAAAAGTTTCCTTGTCTAATGTGGGCTTTCTAACGGTATATCATTTTCCAGGATTCCTTTTTATCTTCGTACGAGAAATAACTTTTGCTAGAAAACGTGTTCACGAGCACTCAACCATAGTTTAACAAGTTGTTTAATTCATTGAAAACTCGTTTAGATGGACCAATAGTCAATTTTAAAGTAGACTGTCTTAAAATAAGGAAGGCAAAGGTTAAAAATTGCACTAAAAAAAAAAAAAAATTAGGACCTAGACCACCTGGAAATCGAATCCAATCTTAACTTTACGAGTCTGTCCCCCCAAGCATTTCGGAAACCATCAACTTGGAAACTAACCGGAAATGTAATAAAATTTTAATGACCAAAACTTGCGATGAAATGATCTAGGCTGGGTTTAGGAAGTTTTGTTCTAGCACTTAGGACTGGCCAACTGCAGGTAGTTGACGTACAGGAAATGAGAACACGTTGTGTCCTTGAAAAGCAAGGCTCTCTGTTATGATAGTTGTAAATAGCATTTACAACTACCTCCCTGCCGAGTAAAGTAGCGGGGCGAGGAGAAAGCAAGCACTAAGGTACTTCAAGTTACTCTGACTGGCCGCCGTTAGCACGTTGTAGTGGAGCGAAGTTTCAGCAAGTAGCTGAGAGAGTTGTTAACAACAATGTTGCCCACAAATATACATTATAGCTACATTAACTATATCTATGCCACAGTCTGCCCTTGGTAACGCCAACAACATTTAAACAAAAACTTGTATAACGCACTCTCTCATTTCCATTAACTTATTCCAGTTAACAGTTATTATGTACATAATGCCGGAAATAATTTTTTATTATAAAATCATTTAAGTTAATTCTGGTTACTGTTGTAAATTAAGTGAGAATACCTGTTCTGATATCGACTAAATTTAGTATGAACTAAAAAATTTAACGCTTAAACCGAAGTGAATTTAACAGAACATGCCGGATTTGAAACATTAGAGAAAGGCTACAACTAAAAAGTTCGTTTTGATCCTAGGGCTACTTCCGTTACCAAAGTTTTTAATCGAAAAGTCACCCCAAAAGCCTTTCCTGGCTAATTCAGGCTTGCGAAGGAATTCGACTTTCCCAACAACTTGTTTAGTTACGGGAATGAACTCAGTTAGGTGAAGGACAGCTAATTTTTTGGGAGGATAAGTAGCTAACGTAATCTGACTCTATTTCTGGGATTCCCTATAGAGCCTGGGTGGTTACGGGATCTATACACCAAGGAAAAGGGTGTTTGGCAACAATGGAATCGTTATCCCTAACTGCTGGCATCCTGATCCCTGAGATTTTACAAGAGAGACTGGAGGAGAATCTACTCCACTTTAGAATCCTCATCGGAGCGCTTCCTTTACTTCGATACATACCATGTCCCATTTCCTGTTAGCAACCAACTGTAGTGTGAAACGGAAACATAATTCAAGTAGAATTCTTTACCCTCTGATGGTGAATGAAAGTTTGAAAATGGTAATGGATACAATAAACATGCGTACCAGGATTGATAAAATCAAGGAAGTCATGTTTTGAATCACAATGGTATTTGTAAAAATGAATAAGGATTAAATTAACGGAAGTAGATAGGCGAATCACCTTAAATTTACTTTACAAAGATCTAGAAAGCAAACAGAAGCAAACAATGATTTGCAGTCTCCAGTGTGTTTACAAGAAAATGTTAACATAAAGTTGAAATGGATCACCAGCTAGGCGAGGGGGAGGGGATTTCAGGTAAACACAAAAAGTTTTGTGCCATCCGTGGTGGTGTCTGTCAGTCCGTCTGGCGATGATAGAATAATACCAGGCTCTCAGTACCGCAGAAGTTTGTGTAAGGCTTTATTGCTCAGTCTAACTCAAATATCAGGCAAACATGAATTCATTAAATCAACTTTACAACTGTACTAGGCCAACAGTATTCTCGCAGCATTCAATTCGTATTAATTTTCTTATCTTTTATAAATCTAGCCGACTAAATGCCACATTGATAAGAAAGTTTTAATAGAAATGAAATTGATTAATCAATTAAGAGTCCGCACGTTCTCAGTCTTTGGACATCCCTTGTAAAATTAATTTTTTATCTTAATTTTCAGACGTCACATCTGACTTAAAGCCCACTGAAGATGACTACCACAGTTTGTCGAAACGTCGGCTAGTGTAATCAAAAACAAGTAAAGACCTCAGAGTTTTTACTAAGAGACAAAAAAGAAACAGACGATAGCAACTAAGAGGTAGCAGCGTTAATAATTATTAACCTGGAGCTCCTGATATGATATCAGGATATCATGATTTCGCTATATATCTAATTGGTGAATTTAGTGCTAATTATAAAGACAATTACCATTCTGTAACAATCGTAAGTTTTAGGTATTTTTGATTTTTTTTCAGAATAACAGTATCAAAACAGATTTATTTTTTAATCGATACAAAAAATTAGTCGATATTTAATACGAATAGACATGTACGGAGAGAACGTGCAGTTTAAGCCAATCTATTGTATTTTCAACGCCGCAGTAGCGTAGCCACAGTGCGGTGCAATCTGGCGGAAACGGTACCATCCAGCATCAATCACCAGCCTCCTAATTGAGATTTATTACTTGTTAGCCAACATTAATCAAATTAGCTCTCCATTGATTTCTCGGGGCTGATTAATTATTCTTTTTTTTTATTTTATTTTAACAGTTTTCCTTAGGCGAGGTTAACTTAGTGGTTATCAGTTTTTACTGTCCCCGCTAGAAGGAAATACAGGTTTAGGGGGCCGCTGAAAAAGTCGGAAAAAGTGTTGTTTTTTTTTTAAATTAACTGATCACTTTACCTCTCTGTATAGATAATGTTGAGCCTTTCGTACTGAAAAGCGGAAATTAACCGAGCGTTCCAATTCCATAACTGGTTGGAGTTAAAGACTGTGAATTTTCTAATTTTGGTATTAATTTTCACGAAACTGGCACCAAAGATTTCCTTTAAACTCTGACGACACTCCATTAAATTTTTCCAGGAAATTGTGGCAAAAAAAAAAATAAAACTTTTGAGCGAATGCAGATTAGTTTATATCTGTGACAATATCTGGCAGTTAGTATGAAAATACGAGTTATAACAAGTGCGTTTCAGTGTTAAAGGCGATCGCTAAAAACTGGCCGGTAGGGACTCCCGTCTCTGCGCAGATAATCTGCAGATCAAGCGCATAATGTGTTGTGCAATAATCGTGGTGATAGACTGCCGTCCTGCCTGGTTTAATAATGAGCTTAGATAAAAGCGAAACTGCAAGCGACAATAAAACATAGCGAACAGCTTTGTAGTAACAGAAGTTTGCATGCAGGTGCATGCAGCGAACTGATTAACAACACACACACACACACAGACTAATAATGTGAACAGTGGAGTGGCGGAGAGGTATGATCAGATAATCTGCCCCTGTCCACACTTGTAGCTAGGCTAGACCAGCACATTACACGTCATCATTTGGCCCCTCCCCCGCCGACACCAAGTGCCGGAAGGAACGTTCTAAACACCAGCTAATAACAACCCCCCACCACGTTTAGTACGTTCGTCGCTCCTCTATCTCCTCTACTGGCATTTTGGATTTGCATTTGACGCCATCATAGCCATTATGCCGAATAATTATACTGAGGCAATGTTTGTTTAGTTTATCTAATGATACCAGATAATGTGCCCTGACCGTTCACCTCTGTGGGGGTATCCCTAAAACTCTCCCCTGTATTACCCCAAATTCCTGGGTTATAGGTTGTTGCCGTGTTGTAACGGATGTTTATCAATAATTATTATTATTTATCACAATTGACCTGTGATCAGAATGATAGGTATCAGTGTTTTCAATTACTAAAGATCCTTAGAGACTCGAACAGTCATGGTAACTAGGAACATGTTTCAAAGCCACCATGTGATCAAATAAACTTGGCCACTCACACGACTTCCTCTAACTTCCTCTGTTAACGTCATTATATTCTCTTGAAGCTCAGAATTTGTAATAAAACAATAAATTGGTTTTAAGGTTTTTTAAATTTATTTATTATTTTATTTTATTTATTTATACAACTAGTTTAACCTATAAAGGTATACAGTTGGGGATGGGCCTCGACAAAAATGTAGAAAATAAATAGTACATCCAATAAATAATAATTAAAAAGAAGAAGAAGTACAAAAAATAAAACTAAATGAATAAAAAATACTTCAATAAAAAAACAAAAACTCGAACCCTCCTATTTGAACAATAATAAATCCAAGATATCTTAGCGAAAAACAAAATAAAAATAAATAAATAAAATGACACTTCGAAAGACTCTAAGGCGCCTCGATAGCCGAGCGGTTATAGTAGACTAGACCCGCAAAGCTAAGATGTATTGTTGGTTAGTGGGTTCGATTCCCCTAGTCTAAACCTTGGATTTTATTTAATGGTTTTAATCTTGTAAGGCGCTCCATTAGCCGAGCGGTTATAGGCTAGACCCGCAAAGCTAAGATGTATTGTTGGTTAGTGGATTTGTTTCCTAGCCTTGGATTTTATTTAATGGTTAATAAAAGAAATTTACAGTAAAGTATGTTTGCTAGTCGTCTCCGTCCAAGACACCGAATTGGTAGTTGGACGTGAAGCCTGCCTGAAAAAATAGCCAATTACTTTACTTTACTTTGAAAGACTAAAAATACTAAACAAACATTATTTCTAAATTTAAATTTATTTAAATTGTAAACAAAGACATCATTTAACTTACTGAGATGATCTGGCCTCGTAAAAGAAAGAAGAGTAACGATTCTGGATAAGGAATATGCCTTTATAGCTTTACCAGATTTCCCGTTTAAAATCATTGTTTTCTGAATTAAGTACTGTAGTGATAAGCCAAAGAGGACTTCAAAATCGGCTATTTCCGGTTGAAAACTCGAGATCCAAACTTCCGGGCATCGGTAGTAGTAGTAGTAAGAAGAAGAAGAAGTGAAAATTCAGAAAATGGCTTCAACGGTTTTCTTTAAACTCCGTGCGCATGATCTGTAGCGTTTATCTGGAACATTATTTCGGGAAAATTCTACTTGAAGGTTTTTCTTTTTGGTGTGAAACGGGAAGGCTTCTCTCTTAAGTGCCATTTCCGAGTGATGTGATGCTCTTGGGTCTTAAATGTGACCCCCCAAAAAAAGGAAATAAAGTTGGTGCTGAAAATTCGGATGTTGAAGAAAATTTACACCACCGGAAACGCCACACTTTACGTATTTTACTCTTTTTTTGAATTTTTTGTTTTTCCTGAAATGTCTCTTAGTAGTCTCTAAACTTCCCACACAGGTACGGAACTGTAGAATGTAGAACAATAACTTTGTGCACAGGGAAATTCATTTTACGCCATTATGGGGTGTATGAATAGTGTAGAAATTTGTAGATTCCTTTTCATTTAAGGATCATCTAAGTGCAGTATGCAGTTTTATAATCAAGTTAAAGTTAGCATTATGGGAGAGTGGTTCGAACCTGGGAGAATCATATCAAGGGAAGGTTGTGTTAGTCTGCATCAGGGTTCGCCTAACCCAATCACTTAATTAAAGCAATCAAATTTCAGCAGCCATAAAAAGTTGTAATCAAATTCATTACAATTTTATTGCTTTAAAAACAAGAAAAAAAGAAAACTTTGTATTCTGCAGTTCCAACTAAGGGCCAGAGGGTGGGGGAAGGATATTGAGTTGAGCGGAAGACGGAAATGGTAAAAGTCGTAAAAGTGGAAAATAAATATTATAATTAAATATTTGAGGCAATTAAAAGTTTCAATACGAGGAACAATAAAATTTGCGTAAAATTGCTTCCCCCCACTTTTATTAATAATATTTCTTCTTTATAATTATTTTCAAATTTCCAGCCGTGCAGAGCCGACATTTTGAGGGCGATCGTTAGAGTAAAACTTAGTTCTAAATTTAATTAACTTTTTTATTTTTATTGTTCATACAAGTTTTTATTATCCGCAGAGGTTTGGCCGTTGATTTTTATTGTTAAACGATATTTAATCAAATTTAGAATATACTAGTTTCGATTATAACCGCTTCGGCTAAATCGATTAATCCATTTCTTCGCTTCAAGCTTGGATATACAGGGTGACCAGAGTTATATGCTCCACCCACTTTTTTTTTAACGGCGGGAAATTTCGAAAAAAATAAAAAACACGTATTTAATCATTTTTAGTGATTGACCCATTTTTTTTAACCCCTGTATCTCGAGATACAGCATCCAACTTTTGTTTTTCAAATGGAACGTTATATTTTTTGTTGCATATTTTTATAGTATTTGAGCTCCTAAAAAAAACAAAAAAAAATTTTTTTGAAATCGGTTAGGTTTTTCAAAAGTTATGGTAATTTAAAATATGAAAAACAAACAGTTTATTGTTAAAATTACGTTATTTTTTTTTAAAGAATCTGTTCAAACTGGACACAATCAACGGATAGGCAAGCCAAAACTCTAGACTCCCACGCTTTGCTTGTAGCAGCACTTATGGTGGCGAAGTCAAGATCTAGACAGGCTAGAGTTATTCGACGTTTCACATCATGGACTGAAGCCACGGGATTAAGGTTACTGTACACTTTATTTTTTTAGAGTTACACACTATTTCACAAAAAATAGTCCATAGTGGGGTTAAGTCGAGATCGAGGTGGCAGATTCTTTTAAAAAAAATAACGTAATTTTGACAATAAACTGAATTTTTCTTTTGTATATTTTAAATTACCATAACTTTTGAAAAACCTAACCGATTTCAAATTTTTTGTTTTTGTTGTTTTTAGGAGCTCAAATACTACAAAAATATAACGTTCCATTTGAAAAACAGAAGTTGGATGCTGTATCTCGAGATACAGGGGTTTAAAAAATGGATCGATCACTGAAAATAAACTAGACTAAAAATGATTATATACGTGTTTTTTATTTTTTCGAAATTTCCCGCCGTTTACAAAAAAAAAGTGGGTGGAGCATATAACTCTGGTCACCCTGTATAGAAGTGGCACTGCCGAGATCAGCTGATTCCTTCAAATTTGGAACTTTCCTTGTGGAAGTATTTAATCAGTTATTTATATTAAATAGGTGGCAAGTACTTCCGTTATACTGAAATAACTCTTTAGAGAAAAACTTTAGAGGTATTGTTTTTGAGAGCTTTTAGTAGTATTGTTCGATCCTCGAAAAGATGTGCGGCCCCCTCGCTTATAATTTGTTGACAAATTGGCTCTGGTCGCGCCGCCCTGTCTACATTTGGCATAACTGGTTGAAGAGGAAGGAGTGGGGGCTGCAGCGTGTGCCTGGGAGTTTCGAGCCAGTTGCCCGGGGCTTGTCACCTTGAGTTTACTGCTGAGTACAGCGTCAGTTAGCACGTGGTCAGGACCTATTAGCTAGGGTCCCAGCCATCCGGTGTGTCTTAAAGAAGATAACAAAATGGGGAACTCAGTTTTCGTATTGAGTTAGATCAGGTGCCAGTGTCAATTATTGTTGAACAAGTCAGTCTGTGTTGCAAATTGTAAAACAAACGAAAAGAACTGTAAGTCTCATCAACTATATTTTAGGTCTAGACCAGTACTTGTATCTTTTGGTGTTCTTGTTTTGATTGTAAAATAAAATTATTTTGTTCATCTAAAGTATTTGGTATTCTGAGTGTTGGTGGCGTCCCCCACTCTTTCCTTTATTTTAGGTTATTTTATTTTAAACTTTATTTCATTATCTCGCTTTCCCAAGTTTCCCTAAGGCCAAGAAAGTCTACTATTATTGTCCTTTTCCAAAGTATTTTCAAGTATATTTAGTAATAGTACATTAAACCGGAAAACTGTGTATCGAGAATATCTGATAAATCGATTCACTAAAATGGTATTTTCTGTTGATCACCGTTTTGCGTCTTTTTTGAGACGGACAGATAGACCGACACACACACACACACACAGTTACCAATCTAGTGGTTACCTCAAAAGGTGTGTATATTTCCGGCGAAAAAAATCTCAATAGAAAATCTGCACGATTCCAATGATTCCCCCAAACAAAGAAGGATTAATGGAGGGAGTAAAAGACGTTTTTAGTAGCATTCTAGGATGTGTACCCCAACACTAGACTTAAAAGAACAGAACTGAACAGACGCTATCGACTACTTAAACGACAGATCAAAACTCTCTCTGGACAACAAAAGACTGATTTATACTTCTATTTTAAAACCCAACTGGGTGTATGGAATAGAGCTGTGGGGTTCAACCAAAAGCTCCAATCACCAAAAGATTCAATCTCTACAATCTAAAATACTTCCAACTATTGTACACGCTCCATTTTATGTCTCCCAACCTGGACTACACACACTGACCTTAACATTCCTTTTGTAAAGCAAGTTGCTAGAACAAGATACAGAAAACTCCACTTCAGCCTGCAATCTCATATAAAACCTCTAGCTCCAGAATCTTTTTTCTAGAACTCTACCTGATAACCCGGGGACAAGACGTCTTAAGAGACAGTGGCCTCGTGATCTCCTCTCAAGTGAAGAGAGTGACTAATAGCCTAATATTTTGGAGTGTTACCACTGGGTAACTTCTACACTCCGTATATCTCTGTAATTCATAGTTCTGTTATCACTGTTACTTACAGCGCCAACGCGTTGGTTGTAGCACAAATAAACGCCAAAAAAAAGAAAAAAGAAGGATGTGTACAGTGTTGTTCGGGGCTAGATAGATAATAGTGTAGCCAAGTTAGCCAGCCTCAAAGTCACCATGGTAGCACAGGGAACTAGATACGATATTGATTGATCGATTAGCCACCAGCCCAAGAACTAGTCTCGCCAGTTTGGTGGAGGCACAATTCTATTTAATAAAGTGGCCAGCTCTTTAGTTTCATCAATCAATGTTTGATTGATGTGATAAGTAATAAGATCTGTTATGATGAAGCTGTACAGAAGACCCCGAGGACCCACCCGCCCGGCGGTCCAGCAGTAGAATGACAAGATCATTTTCTTCAATAATTTGATGAACAAAACAACTGCTTGTTAACAAGAACAACAATAAGACGAAGAATATACAAAGCTTGGCTGGGCGAACTCAGCGCTGTCTAGTTGTTAAAGTGATAAACTTAATACTACTTATTAAGGCAAGTAAAGTGATTGCAGCAAGTTAGTCTGGTAATCTGAGGCCCCCTAACTCAGTTCCCGTAAGTCGATTCCAGTAGAAGTCATCAACTTAAAACAAGGAGTACAATGAAATTATATGGAGTAGATGGTAAAGAAATATTTTATTACACTATTACGGTGGGACCAATCTTATTACAGGCAGCAATAAAATGTTAGAGAGAGAGAGAAATAATAACCACTCGACTCTTTTCTTGGTTAAATTCCAAATTGCCATTTTTTTCAAACCACGAATTTTGAAACATAATAATTATTAAAAAAAGCTTAGCTTGATTATAAAAGGGGACTCCAGATCAAGACCAAACTTAAAGCTGATCGCCATTTTGGAGAAAAAACGTCGAACACTTAAACTTTGTCGACTTATTTATTCCCCAAAATGTCCTTAAATGAAATAAGAAAGAGAGTAAAAAATAACAACGCCAAAAATTTTAAATGACAAAAGCAAATATTATTCCATTTTGATAAGCCTGGATAACCCCCAGAATAATGTTAATTGGAAGATGAATGAATTCCAAAGATTTATGGTCACAAAAGATTATCTGTGTGTTAGTCAGATTGAACCAGTAATAACTGCTTTGTTTTTGCCATTAATTCTGGTTATGTGTGTTAGTGTTAGTTAGCAGACCACAAAGTGCTGTCGGCCACAGCTACTTCGTTATATTGGTAGATTCATCTTAGGAGCTCTAAAAGATCTGCTTGCTTGATACCTAATTTATAGCTCTATTACTGACGTAGTAGCGGCAAATAGTCTCTTCTCTTAATGTCCTATTGCTTTGCTCCTGATTTAATACCCTTTGCTATCAACTACAAAATACACTCTCTCACTCAGTGTGACTTAAACACAAAATATCACGTGAAACAAATGAACAAACTTTTATTGAAGTTCTCTAGCTTCTCCAGTTATATTATTTTCTTTGATTTTTATCGGAGTGCTCATGTTTAGTGTATATCCCAGATCTGTTTCAGAGGTAGATTTAGTTTGGTGTAGAGTTTTCGGCTTGACTTATATGTTTCAGTCTCACTAGATGAGTGAGCTACAGGGTCTGTATTATAACACATTTTTTTTAAAATTTATTTTGTAATTTACAATCTGTATACAGTATACAATTAGTAAATATGAAGAGTATGATGAACTGGTGCGGGAGGAGAGCAGGAGGAGAGAAGCTACCCAGTGGTAGCACTCTCTATAGGAGAGAGGAGAATGTGAGGAGAGAGGAGAGATAGAAGAATAATGGCGTTTAGGTCTTCAGCCTACAAGGAAGTCGCGGGGCCACTGGCGATTCAGTCAGCGAGGAGTATTAGGGATTATAACACATATTATAATTACAATATTATATAAATGTAGATAATGTATATGTAGATTTGTACATCTATAGAACATAAGATACTCATTAAGAGATCTCTCCACTGACTTCCAGGCCGAAGTCTTCGCAATTAAAACTTGTGTTGAGGGAAACCCTTGCAAATGGATCCCAGAAAGAGGGAGATTCGCTTCAGATTTCCTTCAGAACTACCTCTTCCCTGCTTTGGGAATGTAAAAGTATCCCTGGAACAACTGGCTCGGCACAATAAAGTTTGACTGGTATTGGTGTCGGGACATGTGATGATTAAGGGGAATGAAACCAGCCGACGACCATCTGGCCCGGAACCAGTTCTGGGGATCACCAAGAATGTGAAGTTCGTGCGGCTCTCAGAGATTGGATCTGAAGAGAGAATTGGGTGAAGTGTCCTGGGGTCCAAACACAGTGAAGAGTATGTCGCCTTGGCTGTGTCAACAAAGAACCGAAGTGTCTCTGTGCTTGGGTAGAAATCAGATTGCTTTGATCACAGGGCTGTTCACGGTGCAGGGCAGGATCAGGGACCAGAAGGAACTTATTTATTAGCTTGGAATCGTTGCGCAGTTTGTGTCAGGATGAGGAGGAAATGGTCTCTCACTGGCTGTTCGATTGCGAAGCCATCGAGCGGTTACGCTATGAAACCTTTGAATCTTTTGAGACCAAAGGAGATAGCAGAACAAAAAGAACTAGTAGGGAAAGTCCTCAACCTCTTTAATAGGGTAGGTTTCGTCTACTAGATCCAAAAAGGGGACGGCACAATAAGCCTCTTTTGGCTGCGGTTCCGTAGGGCATAGGTCTTGTCCCGCTTTTGTAATCGTAATCGTACAGAAAGTTTTATTTGCTTTAGAATTCGTTTTAGCACAGATATGGGAAGGGATAGGAGAGGTAGGCTTCCCTCTCTTATTTCAGTTTGATGAATGGGTTAGTAAATAGTTTTATGTTGGCAAGAATCAAATCAGTTGGGAAATTCCGAGTTAAATTGAAATAAGTTGGCAACCTTGACAATTGTAATAAATGAAAGTCACGTGTGTGTGTGTGTGTTTTCACAGCAGTATTTTTTTTTCAACTCTTTGTTCAAAAATAATAATCTCGAGCTAGCTACTGTTTGGCACAAAGACCAGCCGACCGAAAACCCATTAATGGAATCTAAAACCCAGCGGGCGAGTGGGTAATCACTAAAACTGGTTGGGTTCGGCTAAAAGCTATCACTTTGTTAACTGTCTCTTATTGTTAAGCGATAGCCCAAACTCTCTCGCACCCACTGACGTATTTACCGCTAAATGTGCCCCAGAATCCTCCTTTCTATTCTATTTGACTCAGTGAGCAGCCCACTCAATCTCCAGGTCCGCTACTTAAACTTACTTTACATAACAATCGTCATCGCCAAGTAGAGCACATTTATCGCTCCTTACCGATTTATTCACTATGCATTCATTACCACCGTAACTCGATCAATGCTCCTCCTTATATTAGAAATTGATTATTTAGAATATGTGCTCAGTGTTTGTGAGACGGTTGCAGTAGAGTTTTTTGCACACATCTATACATACTTCCTTCGTTTTAGGAAGTATTGCAAGTATTCCAAGAGAGGAAGTATTGCAATCGACCCGAAAATAAAGTGGTCTTTACTAATAAGGGGTGTACAAGTGTAAGGTGTAAATGAAAATTGGGAAATCACAGAACGAATCTAAATTATCTATTTAGTCGAGGTGACATCACAGGATGTGAAAAGCTTCTATCAAAATAGTTAAACCGGAAATGTCACTTTATTGAATTGATTACTCAGACAAATAAAAACAAAAAAAAAAAATCTTCTTCCGTTTTTTGATAGGAATTTTCTCAACTATTTTCATTAAATTTGGCGCGCGAATAGATAAAAGGTAAGGTAATGCCTATTTTTTTTTAGGTAGGATTTACCAAATTAGGTGTCGTGGACGGTGGCGACTAGCAAACATACTTTATTATAAAATTATCATATTAACAATTAAATAAAATCCAAGGTTTAGACTAGAAATAGAATCCACTGACCTACAATACATCTTAGCTTTGCGGGTCTAGCCTATAACTCAGAGTTGGGCACTGATTAAAAAAACAATTAAATTATAAATTTAATTGATTAAATTTATTTTTAATTTTAATCAGAATTTAAACAGCGAATTTAATCGTAATTTTAATCATATGACAATTATTTAATCAATTAAATTTCAGATTTAATCGTTAATCAAACTAATTTAATCAAACTAAAAAAATTATGATTAAATCTGAGAATTAAATTGAACTTTAATTTTAATCACCGAATTAGTTCAATTTCAATCGTTAATCAAACTAATTTAATCATCCACTTTTATGGCTTTTCAACCAATGGTTCGAACCACGTTTTGGAGAGGCCCGTTTTCTGAGCGTCTTCAATAAATACTTTTCGGTTAATTTTTGTAGACTTGGACTTCTTAACGAGTCTCTAGACCAGTGGTTCTTAACCGGTGTACCGCGAATATGGTCCAAGTGTTAAATGTATTAAAATTTAGAAACTTAGGAAAGATAGGGAAACAAAAAATTGTTCCTTTTTTTTTAATTTGAATTTAATTTTAAGTTCTTGCTAAATACCGAATTTCAAATTATTTAATGTTAGTATTTCGCGTCTATGAAAAGATTAAGAACCACTGATATAAAGGGTTGAAAATTTTGTTGGTCATGAAATTCTGTAAAATTATAGCCGTTCTATATCTCCCACTGTGAACCACGTATTCGTATGAAATTTTGTTTTCTTGTAAACATTGTTTTTCTCAATTAAAAACTATAGTTATTTTGGGCACAGATTTAAAAAGGTAGAAGATATAAAGGGTTGAAAAATTTTTGGGTCATGAAATTCTGTAAAATTATCGCCGTTCTATATCTCCCACTGTGAGGTACGTATTGATATGTAATTTTTTTCTCTTATACACTATGTTTTTCTAAATTATAAACTATAGTTATTTTGAGCACAGATCAATAAATGTAGAAGATATAAAGGGTTGAAAATTTTTTGGGTCATGAAATTCTGTGAGATTATGGCCGTTCTATATCTCCCACTCTGAACCCCGTATTCGTATGAAATTTTGTTCTCTTGTACACTTTGTTTTTCTCAATTATAAACTATAGTTATTTTGTGCACAGATCAATAAATGTAGAAGATATAAAGGGTTGAAAATTTTTGGGTCATGAAATTCTGTAAAATTATGGCCGTTCTATATCTCCCACTGTGAACCACGTATTCGTATGAAATTTTGTTCTCATGTACACTTTGTTGTTCTCAATTATAAACTATAGTTGTTTTGTGCACAGCTCTATAAATGTAGAAGATATAAAAGGTTGAAAATTTTTTGGGTCATGAAATTCTGTAAGATTATGGCCGTTCTATATCTCCTATTGAGTACCACGTATTCGTATGAAATTTTGTTCCCTTGTACACTTTGTTTTTCTCAATTATAAACTATAGTTATTTTGTGCACAGCTCTATAAATGTAGAAGATATAAAGGGTTGAAAATTTTTTGGGTCATGAAATTCTGTAAGATTATGGCCGTTCTATATCTCCTATTGAGTACCACGTATTCGTATGAAATTTTGTTCTCTTGTACATTTTGTTTTTCTTAATTAAAAACTATAGTTATTTTGTGCACAGATCTAAAAATGTAGAAGATATAAAAGGTTGAAAATTTTTTGGGTCACGAAATTCTGTAAGATTATGGCCGTTCTATACCTCCCACTGTGAACCACGTATTCGTATGAAATTTTGTTTCCTTGTACACTTTGTTTTTCTCAATGATAAACTATAGTTATTTTGTGCACAGCTCTATAAATATAGAAGATATAAAAGTTTGAAAATTTTTTGGGTCATGAAATTCTGTAAGATTATGGCCGTTCTATATCTCCTATTGAGTACCACGTATTCGTATGAAATTTTGTTCTCTTGTACATATTGTTTTTCCTTATTAAAAACTATAGTTATTTTGTGCACAGATCTAAAAATGTAGAAGATATAAAAGGTTGAAAATTTTTTGGGTCATGAAATTCTGTAAAATTATGGCCGTTCTATAACTCCCACTGTGAACCACGTATTCGTATGTAATTTTGTTTTCTTGTACACTTTGTTTTTCTCAATTATAAACTATAGTTATTTTGTGCACAGATCTATAAATGTAGAAGATATAAAAGGTTGAAAATTTTTTGGGTCATGAAATTCTGTAAGATTATGGCCGTTCTATATCTCCTATTGAGTACCACGTATTCGTATGAAATTTTGTTCTCTTGTACACTTTGTTTTTTCAATTATATACTGTGGTTATTTTGTGCACAGATCTATAAATGTAGAAGATATAAAAGGTTGAATATTTTTGGGGTCATGAAATTCTGTAAAATTATGGCCGTTCTATATCTTCCACTGTGAACCTCGTATTCGTATGAAATTTTGTTCCCTTGTACACTTTGTTTTTCTCAATTATAAACTATAGTTATTTTGTGCACAGCTCTATAAATGTAGAAGATATAAAGGGTTGAAAATTTTTTGGGTCATGAAATTCTGTAAGATTATGGCCGTTCTATATCTCCTATTGAGTACCTTTTATTCGTATGAAATTTTGTTCTCTTGTACATTTTGTTTTTCTTAATTAAAAACTATAGTTATTTTGTGCACAGATCTAAAAATGTAGAAGATATAAAAGGTTGAAAATTTTTTGGGTCATGAAATTCTGTAAAATTATGGCCGTTCTATATCTCCCACTGTGAACCACGTATTCGTATGTAATTTTGTTCTCTTGTACACTTTGTTTTTCTCAATTATAAACTATAGTTATTTTGTGCACAGATCTATAAATGTAGAAGATATAAAAGGTTGAAAATTTTTTGGGTCATGAAATTCTGTAAAATTATGGCCGTTCTATATCTTCCACTGTGAACCTCGTATTCGTATGAAATTTTGTTTCCTTGTACACTTTGTTTTTCTCAATTATAAACTATATTTATTTTGTGCACAGCTCTATAAATGTAGAAGATATAAAAGGTTGAAAATTTTTTGGGTCATGAAATTCTGTAAAATTATGGCCGTTCTATATCTCCCACTGTGAACCACGTATTCGTATGAAATTTTGTTCTCTTGTACACTTTGTTTTTCTCAATTATAAACTATAGTTATTTTGTGCACAGATCTATAAATGTAGAAGATATAAAGGGTTGGAAATTTTTTGGGTCATGTAATTCTGTAAAATTATGGCCGTTCTATATCGCCCACTGTGAACCACGTATTCGTATGAAATTTTGTTCTCTTGTACACTTTGTTTTTCTCAATTATAAACTATAGTTATTTTGTGCACAGATCTATAAATGTAGAAGATATTAAAGGTTGAAAATTTTTTGGGTCATGAAATTCTGTAAGATTATGGCCGTTCTATATCTCCAATTGAGTACCACGTATTCGTATGAAATTTTGTTGTCTTGTACATTTTGTTTTTCTTAATTAAAAACTATAGTTATTTTGTGCACAGATCTAAAAATGTAGAAGATATAAAAGGTTGAAAATTTTTTGGGTCATGAAATTCTGTAAAATTATGGCCGTTCTATATCTCCCACTGTGAACCACGTATTCGTATGTAATTTTGTTTTCTTGTACACTTTATTTTTCTCAATTATAAACTATAGTTATTTTGTGCACAGATCTATAAATGTAGAAGATATAAAAGGTTGAAAATTTTTTGGGTCATGAAATTCTGTAAATTTATGGTCGTTCTATATCTTCCACTGTGAACCTCGTATTCGTATGAAATTTTGTTTCCTTGTACACTTTGTTTTTCTCAATTATAAACTATAGTTTTTTTGTGCACAGCTCTATAAATGTAGAAGATATAAAAGGTTGAAAATTTTTTGGGTCATGAAATTCTGTAAGATTATGGCCGTTCTATATCTCCTATTGAGTACCTCGTATTCGTATGAAATTTTGTTCCCTTGTACATTTGTTTTTCTCAATTATAAACTATAGTTATTTTGTGCACAGATCTATAAATGTAGAAGATATAAAGGGTTGAAAATTTTTTGGGTCATGAAATTCTGTAAGATTATGGCCGTTCTATATCTCCTATTGAGTACCACGTATTCGTATGAAATTTTGTTCTCTTGTACATTTTGTTTTTTTTTAATTAAAAACTATAGTTATTTTGTGCACAGATCTAAAAATGTAGAAGATATAAAAGGTTGAAAATTTTTTGGGTCATGAAATTCTGTAAAATTATGGCCGTTCTATATCTTCCACTGTGAACCTCGTATTCGTATGAAATTTTGTTTCCTTGTACACTTTGTTTTTCTCAATTATAAACTATAGTTATTTTGTGCACAGCTCTATAAATGTAGAAGATATAAAGGGTTGAAAATTTTTTGGGTCATGAAATTCTGTAAGATTATGGCCGTTCTATATCTCCCACTGTGAACCACGTATTCGTATGAAATTTTGTTCTCTTGTACACTTTGTTTTTCTCAATTATAAACTATAGTTATTTTGTGCACAGATCTATAAATGTAGAAGATATAAAGGGTTGAAAATTTTTTGGGTCATGAAATTCTGTAAAATTATGGCCGTTCTATATCGCCCACTGTGAACCACGTATTCGTATGAAATTTTGTTCTCTTGTACACTTTGTTTTTCTCAATTATAAACTATAGTTATTTTGTGCACAGATTTATAAATGTAGAAGATATTAAAGGTTGAAAATTTTTTGGGTCATGAAATTCTGTAAAATTATGGCCGTTCTATATCTCCCACTGTGAAGTACGTATTGATATGTAATTTTTTCTCTTATACACTTTGTTTTTCTCAATTATATACTGTGGTTATTTTGTGCACAGATCTATAAATGTAGAAGATATAAAAGGTTGAAAATTTTTTGGGTCATGAAATTCTTTAAAATTATGGCCGTTCTATATCTTCCACTATGAACCTCGTATTCGTATGAAATTTTGTTCCCTTGTACACTTTGTTTTTCTCAATTATAAACTATAGTTATTTTGAGCACAGCTCTATAAATGTAGAAGATATAAAGGGTTGAAAATTTTTTGGGTCATGAAATTCTGTAAGATTATGGCCGTTCTATATCTCCTATTGAGTACCTTTTATTCGTATGAAATTTTGTTCTCTTGTACATTTTGTTTTTCTTAATTAAAAACTATAGTTATTTTGTGCACAGATCTAAAAATGTAGAAGATATAAAAGGTTGAAAATTTTTTGGGTCATGAAATTCTGTAAAATTATGGCCGTTCTATATCTCCCACTGTGAACCACGTATTCGTATGTAATTTTGTTCTCTTGTACACTTTGTTTTTCTCAATTATAAACTATAGTTATTTTGTGCCCAGATCTATAAATGTAGAAGATATAAAAGGTTGAAAATTTTTTGGGTCATGAAATTCTGTAAAATTATGGCCGTTCTATATCTTCCACTGTGAACCTCGTATTCGTATGAAATTTTGTTTCCTTGTACACTTTGTTTTTCTCAATTATAAACTATAGTTATTTTGTGCACAGCTCTATAAATGTAGAAGATATAAAAGGTTGAAAATTTTTTGGGTCATGAAATTCTGTAAGATTATGGCCGTTCTATATCTCCCACTGTGAACCACGTATTCGTATGAAATTTTGTTCTCTTGTACACTTTGTTTTTCTCAATTATAAACTATAGTTATTTTGTGCACAGATCTATAAATGTAGAAGATATAAAGGGTTGAAAATTTTTTGGGTCATGAAATTCTGTAAAATTATGGCCGTTCTATATCGCCCACTGTGAACTACGTATTCGTATGAAATTTTGTTCTCTTGTACACTTTGTTTTTCTCAATTATAAACTATAGTTATTTTGTGCACAGATCTATAAATGTAGAAGATATAAAAAGTTGAAAATTTTTTGGGTCATGAAATTCTGTAAAATTATGGCCGTTCTATATCTCCCACTGTGAACCACGTATTCGTATGAAATTTTGTTCTCTTGTATACTTCGTTTTTCTCAATTATAAACTATAGTTATTTTGTGCACAGATCTATAATTTTAGAAGATATAAAGGGTTGATAATTTTTTCGGTCATGAAATTCTGTAAAATTATGACCGTTCTATATCTCCCACTGTTAACCACATATTCGTATGAAATTTCTCTTGTACACTTCGTTTTTCTCAATTATAAACTATAGTTATTTTATGCACAGATCTATAATTTTAGAAGATATAAAGCAGTGGTTTTTTAACCGGTGTTCCGCGAATATGGTCCTAGTGTTCCGCGAAGTTTCAATTTTAAATGTATTGAAATTTAGAAACTTAGGAAAGATACGAAAACAATAAATTGTTCCTTTTTTTTAATTTGAATTTAATTTTAAGTTGTTGCTAAATACCGAATTTCAAATTATTTAATGTTAGTGTTTCGCGTCTATGAAAAGGTTATGAACCACTGCACATAAGTAAATGTGAGTGTGAGGTGGTCCTATCTAAGTATAGTGAGTGGTAAACATGGTTAAATGTGAGTGTAAGGTGGTCCTATCTAAGTATAGTGAGTGGTAAACATGGTTAAATGTGAGTGTGAGGTGGTCCTATCTAAGTATAGTGAGTGGTAAACATGGTTAAATGTGTGTGTAAGTTAGTCTTGAGAGTCACCAACATGGTATATATGAGACACCAGACTGGTAGAATGAAGGTGCCAAGTTTGGAAAAGGTGATAATATTGATAGAGAAGAGGCACCAGCTAGGCGGAATAAAGATGCATTGGTCCGATTCTGGTTTAACCATTGGCAGTGTTTGGTTTTAAAAATTTAATCTCTCAAATTTTGATTAAATTAAAAAATTTAATCGTCCAAAGTGATTGAAACTAAATTTGGAATTTAATTCAATCAATTAAAATTCTAATTATTTAATTTTAATTTTAATCTTAATGTTTAGTTATGATTAAAAATTTTAATTGATTAAATTCCGATTAAATTAAAAGTGAATTTAATTTTAATCAACTAATTTTGGCGGATTAAATTTTTTAATTTTAATCATGATTAAAATTAAATTTCGGTTTAATTCAGTTGTTTTTTAATTGATTAAATTTTTGCCCAACTCTGCTATAAGTGCTCGGCTAATGGAGCGCCTTACAAGATTAAAACCATTAAATAAAATCCAAGACCTAGACCGGGGGAATCGAATCTACTAACCAACAATACATCTTAGCATTGCGGGTCTAGTCTCTTAACCGCTCAGCAACCGTGGCGCCTGTAGTACTATAACACCAGAGTGGTATTTTCGGGCACAGGTATTCCTCTATTGTGCCATAAGAGTTAACTGTGTGTCCTCATCCTGGCAAAAAAAAACTGAATCAAATCACTGAATTTCATGTTTTTTTTTTGCACATATCTCGCTGCCATAGCTGGAAACTTCTTTTTCCGACCCTCAAGACCTTTGTATATCTTTTAGTAACTCGAAGGAATGTTTTTGAAATCAAATAGGACTTTTCTTTGCGGAAGCAGCATAGGGGAGACTATCCAAAAAAGAAAAGCTTCTATAATTAGATAGTTTACTCTGCTGGGAAATCTCACATGAACATCAGTTAGGGATCTGAATTTTCCCTTTGCTCCTAATAAAGAAAAACTTGAGTTACTCGTTTGCTTACATTTCACTTGTCTTATTTATTAGAATAGCTTTATAATTATGTATTATATTTTACTCTCGCCCTCGTCGAGATCGATGAGATAAGCTGGAATGAGTGTAGATGCTATCAGCTGACCTAGTCTTGTTTGTGGAAGGCAGAAGGTTACACATGCCGTCACAGCTGGAGTGGCCACAAGAAGAGAGAAGCATAAAATGATTAGGGGCGCTACTGACATCAGCAGTCGATGCGCTGATAAAAGTAAAAGATCGCTAAGATTTGCTATCTGAGAGATGATAATATTGCAACAAACAAAAGCTCGGTTGTAAAACAAGTAACCCACTGGGACATTATACGAGCAGAGAGAATGGGTTATTTTTCACTTGATTGGGTTTCATTCGCAGACAATCAGCTCCCTCCATAAATACCCTGGATGTACACAAAGTGAATCTCTTCTCTACTTTGATCATATAAGCGAAATGTTTTAAACAATTTACAAGTTTTTATGTTGAAAAGAACAAAATCGGGCTCATACTTTTACACAAGGCTTTTTAGGTTCGTTAGCGCAGTTAGAGGACGTGTATGCGCGTGTATGTATGTATGTACATAACTGGGGTACCAGTGTTAAATTAACTAGGTAGAACCATCGCCAATACAGTACTCAACCATGTGGAAATTAAAAGTTGTTCAAAGTGACGTTAAATTATATGAAAACGTTAAAGAGTTTTCTTTAACTTTTCCCCCCACATTTCCCACACTCATTCTGGGGTGGGTGGGCTCTGTTATATAAACAGGGCGAGGAAACTGTTGTGGAGAAAACTCCAAAATGTTTTTTTCTTTTCTTTTATTAATAAAATGTTTTCGTAACTTTTAATTGAAAACAAAAAATCTGATATGAACAATTATACTTTTTTTATTTTGTACCGCGATTCACGAAATGAAAATTTCAATAAAATTTATTAAGGAAATTGGTATTTCCGCTCTCGTAGATTTTCCACGAACTTTGGAATTTTTACTAAAAAAGTAAATCCTTGTCAGTACAAAAAAAAAGTATTGAAATATAAAGATATTGAGGCGCCCCATTAGCTGAGCGGTTATAGGCTAGACCCGCAAAGACAAGATGTATTGTTGGTTAGTGGGTTCGATTTCTAGTCTAAACCTTGGATTTTATTTAATGGTTTTAATCTTGTAAGGCGCCCCATTAGCCGAGCGGTTATAGGCTAGACCCGCAAAGCTAAGATGTATTGTTGGTTAGTGGGTTCGATTTCTAGTCTAAACCTTGGATTTTATTTAATGGTTTTAATCTTGTAAGGCGCCCCATTAGCTGAGCGGTTATAGGCTAGACCCGCAAAGCTGAGATGTATTGCTGGTTTAGCAGGTTCGATTTCTAGTGTAAACCTTGGATTTTATTTAATGGTTTTAATCTTGTAAGGCGCTCCATTAGCCGAGCGGTTATAGGCTAGACCCGCAAAGCTAAGATGTATTGTTGGTTAGTGGGTTCGATTTCTAGTCTAAACCTTGGATTTTATTTAATGGTTTTAATCTTGTAAGGCGCCCCATTAGCTGAGCGGTTATAGGCTAGACCCGCAAAGCTGAGATGTATTGCTGGTTTAGCAGGTTCGATTTCTAGTGTAAACCTTGGATTTTATTTAATGGTTTTAATCTTGTAAGGCGCTCCATTAGCCGAGCGGTTATAGGCTAGACCCGCAAAGCTAAGATGTATTGTTGGTTAGTGGATTCGATTCCCTATTTCTAAGTCTTGGATTTTATTTAATGTTTAATAAAAGAAATTTACAGTAAAGTATGTTTGCTAGTCGCCTCCGTCCACGACACCTAATTTGGTAGTTGGACGTAAAGCCCGCCTGAAAAAATAGGCAATTACTTTACTTTACTACTACTATAAAGATATTGAGAGTAAGAAAACGGAAGATTAAGGCAACCAATTTGATAATAAAAAACTTGTAATATTCCTGATGAAGAGGTAATTCTATAACCGGTACCCAGTTGCGATTCTTTCTGTGACGAGAAGGTAAGAAGTAGAAGAAGAAGAAGATCGAGTGTATTTATTCCACTTCCTGTACCACAGGAAACATTAAATATTATTTTCGGGCTCCGATATATATAGTTTACATTATTCATAAGTTAAATTTGCATGGAAAGCAATTAAAATAAAGTGATTTTTGATTCAAATAGTCATGAATCTATTTTCACTTTTCATTTACAATCTCTGTGGAGGGGGAGGAGCGGAATGAAAAAGGAGAGAAAAACACGCAACCTCCCTGGCTGGTTCAGTAATCCTTTCTATGACTTCCTCTCTCCAGGAGAACCCTTTGGTCCTGCGGAGGGAAGCTGATGAAGCTCTCTCTTTCTCCCAATTATCGGTGAAGTGCTTGGAGCGCCTTGGCGCTTCATTCAATCCTACCTCCCAAAAATAAATTACCATTATCCCTTGAAATAATGATCTTACAAAACGTTCATTGTTCCCGGCTGTTTGGTATGGTTCCTTATTTTAAGGGATTTACACCCTCATTATCTGCATTTTTTTTTGTACTTCTTTCATAAAAATAATATTTGACAGACAGCCATTAAGGATTAAGTATTCACTCTAAACTTAAGTTCTGAGCAAGGTTTTTTTTTTATACTGATAGCAACAAAATGGAAGTTAGAGGTTAGAGTTGAGATGAACGATATACTTATCTAAAGTTTGGTAAGTCTAGGAAAATGGGCCACAGTTTTCAAGTCAGGCAGGAATAGCGGCAATGCTAAGATGATAATCGATTTCAAAAGCGCAGAAAAGTGACACTTTGAACTTGCTAAAATCAGGGTTTCCATGAATAATGCTACAAATAAAAGTATTATGCCTAAGTAAGAAGTAAAGTAAAGTAATTACCTATTTTTTCAGGCAGGCTTTACTACCAATTAGATGTCGTGGACGGAGGCGACTAGCAAACATACTTTACTGTAAATTTCTTTTATTAACCATTAAATAAAATCCAAGGCCTACGACCGAGAATCTAACCTACTAAACCAACAATACATCTTAGCATTGCGGGTCTAGCCTATAACCGCTCAGCTAATGGGGCGCCTTACAAGATTAAAACCATTAAATAAAATCCAAGGTTTAGACTAGAAATCGAATCCCCTAACCAACAATACATCTTAGCATTGCGGGTCTAGCCTATAACCGCTTAGCTAATGGGGCGCCTTACAAGATTAAAACGATTAAATAAAATCCAAGGTTTAGACTAGAAATCGAATCCACTAACCAACAATACATCTTGTCTTTGCGGGTCTAGCCTATAACCGCTCGGCTAATGGAGTGCCTTTTAAGATTAAAACCATTAAATAAAATCCAAGGTTTAGACTAGAAATCGAATCCACTAACCAACAATACATCTTGTCTTTGCAGGTCTAGCCTATAACCGCTCGGCTAATGGAGTGCCTTTTAAGATTGAAACCATTAAATAAAATCCAAGGTTTAGAACTAAGGAATCGAATCCACTAACCAACATCTTAGCATTCGGGTCTAGCCTATAACCGCTCGGCTACCGTGGCTCCTATACGCTTAAGTATGTGCTTATGTAATTTAAATTAAAAAGAAAATTTGTAGAAGTCATGTTAATCAGAAAATCTTAAAGACCCGGAAAAGCCTTTTCATTAACCGATAGTAATCGATTATTATCGATTGTAACACAAAATGAGAGATTTGATTCTGATTTTTGAAAGATCAAAGTATTTGTGATGGCGTTGGATGGATTCAAATCCAGGACGCAGGAAAAGCGGACTTAGAAGTTTTACCCCGATGGAAATTTAGTATTCATTTTCTTTTAATTGGCCTAGCGAGCAGAGATATTTTTCGTTTGTATTTAAATAATAATTGCTTGATTTTAACTTTCCGGTCTAATTATTTATTAAGAATTTCAGGCACGCAATTAATAATTAATCGATATAATTATTCGGTTCTTATTAATTATTAATATGTATTATATCGATTTATAATACTGTACTGATACAATGTGATGCAAGAATACCAGCTTTATCCCGTATTATCTGGTCAGAAAATATTTAGCCTCTCGCCTAATAACTCCCCCACCCCTCACCCTAATGGGTCAATAAATCTTCAATAGTGTGTATAACCTGTACATACAGCTAATTATATATACAGCTCGTTCAAATACATGATGGTCCAGCAATCTCCTCATCCACTACAGATTGTTAATTATTTAGTGAAAGAGCTAAATTAAATCTTGCCACATGATTTGATCGAAAAATATCTTCTATTATTATAAAATTTAAAATGTTTTCCAAACTAAAAACAAAACAAAATCAACAGGAAAAACTCTCCTACCTCCCTTCTCAATAAGGAGACAGGAAAGGGATTGGCTCAGGGTTAGCACATCCTGGAAAAAGTCTCCATCTTCACGATTACAATGCTTCCTTCTTGAGCGGGGTAAGAGATTGGTAATTGATTATTCGCAGCTTTCCTGCAGAAGATTGTTAACATGAACTTAATTAAATTCAAAGCAATTAAAATTAATAGAATGAAACAGTAATTAGGGAGAACGGCCATTCTGTATTTCATTAATTCATCAGGAGTAGAGGAGTGAATAGAAAGAGAAGAAGGAGAAGAAGAAGAAGATATTTATCTTACAAGAAGTAGAAGTAAAGTTGGAAGATATGAATATAGTGGAGAGGGTCTCCGTCTGTGAACCAAGGGGAGGGTAAGTTGTAAGCGAGAGCTGAAGTAAAGTGGTGGGCGAGGAAGTGGCAAAGTGCAAGATCTCGGTGATGGGGAAACCAGAGGGAAAGCGCTGAGGGGAAACTCCTCAGCTTCTACAGGTGGTTCTGTGGGAAAAACTGACGGTATTGCCGAAGAATTCTCACAAAGAGCGCTGTCGGCTGCTGGCTTCCAATTCACCAGGACAAGTAGCACAGTAAACTGTACACCATACATGCAGTTAGCTATCCTGAAGAAAAATCCTGTAAGAAACGACGCAGCAGGTTCTCAGAGGACCTCCAGAAATTTTGAAACCAGTCCACTTAGTAAGTAGGGGACAGGGGGGGCCCCTTTGAACAGTTTTAATTTCTCGCCAAATATTTAAAACATTTATGATTGGTAATTTTCTCCATATGTTGTGGTAGACCTGTTGTATAATTGGCAGAGTTTCCCTTCGTTTTCATTGTTTGTAAAGTCCAGAATTGAGGAATGTTTTATTTTGTAAGGTGGAAGTAAAATTTTTGTTGCAGCTTTGGAAGTGGTATTTTGAAGATTGTAGTGGACAAGGTGTAAGTATTGTTAGTGTCCCCATATTAACATTTTGGAATTCGTATTTTTAAATCTAGTATTTACAAAAGTCTGTTGTGCTTGCACAAAAGTGTTGGATACTATATTTTTTTTTATGGAAGGAGAGGGGGCACATTTCTACATCACCAGTTAAAATGTGCCGCCCTACCGACCTGCAAGTTTGTGACTTTTTTTTTTGGTTTAATCGCAGAGAAGGGGAAAGTGGTCCGAAGCTACCATTAAGAAGCGCAACAAACCCGAATATTTTGTTCAAACTTCCTAAACCCATCACACTTAGGGTACAACATCCCCGAACTGATTCATTCTTGATTTTTTGAACTAGATTTCAGTGGTTTAAAAGAGAAAGTAATGTAGTAGTGAGAGAAATAACCGATGGAAGGTAGATTCAGAGTAAAGTAATATCATTTCTTTCTATTTTATATTGTGTTCAAAGCTAGCCTACCAGAGGGGCAGATATTAACATTTGACACAAAAATTTTAAATTAAAAAAATATAGATAACTACGTATGTAAAGTACCAACTGTTTATTGATATAGATCTGTTCAGAAGAGTTGAAAGTTGTAGAAAACAAAATAAAAAGGTTCAATAATACAGATTCTGTGCACTCTGTAACAGAAAATGTAAATTTTGTTCAAAAAGTGCCCCTTCTCCCTATAGCAAGTTTATGCAAGAGTTCCAATGTGACCAAAATAATGGTCCAAGATCTATTGTGTCGTCCGCAGGTGCTACATGTGTCTTACAGATTCCACAGCTTACCTAAGGTCATGAAATAGCTCATCCAAGAGGAGTAGAAGTGGAGGTCAACAGTTTAGAGAGAGAGGACTTCTCGATGCAATCACACCCCAACAAGAAGTTGAGAGGATGTTCCTCCTGAATTAAGGAAACCAGGCTTTCCGGAGGAAGTTTCGAGTTGGCTGAGTAATCTGGGATAATCACTTCGCGTGCTTTTTTTTGTGGATGTACCAACAATGGCACCCAAATAAAGAGAAGTTAGGACAGTCCTGAGAAGGACATGCATCGCTCCAATCCTAGCGACCACTCAGGCTTTCTAGGTATATCCCCAGAGATGGAGCGATTGGCAGAATAGGATTACAACATTAAATTGCTCGCATTATAGCCCCTTATTTAAACGCCACACAAAGCCCAAGAAATTTGAGGAACACCCTAATAATATCCAGAAATTGATCCTTTAAACAAATATCCAAATTAATGAATAGCCCAATAAATATTAGGGACCAGGATGAGAAGTGTAACAAAACCAGAAATAGGAATTTCAGTTTGGCAATCTCTTCAAACATTAAACACACCATCAAAATCAATACAAACTGTATCCGTTACACAATGTATCCGACTGACCAATCCGAGCCACGAGCTAACAACCCGTTCCAACATGCTTGCCTCTCTTTTCCCGCCAGAGTAATAAAAACTTTCCCTCTTGTTGAAACAGGGCTAAAAGTTTATTGAAATCAATAAAATTTGTGAGAAGTAACTGCTTGGGGGGGCGCCCCGAACTGAACATAAAGATTTCTTCCTTCCACTCAGTTACTTCCTGTCTAGTGTCCAGAGTTTCAAGAACTCCATTACTGTAGTTAGCTATCGATATACGATATAAAACTAATAAAAAAATAAAAGATGAACTTTATTCTTATCTTTTACACCATCTAAAAGGAAGTTCAAAACAATTTTCACCGGAAATAACAATCTGAGATCTCAGAGGAAATACAACCAGTGTGACCACTCGTACGACTTTCTCTTATTCTAAAAGGGCTAACTCACAAAATTTCCTATTAACTCAGAAAATTTTTGTTCAACATGCTTTTCGTAAAACCTAGATTAAAAATAGACCATGTACGGTACCTTGGAATGTACCTAGACAAGAGACTTACCTGGAACCGCCCATACGAGACTTAAACGTACCGAACTAAACAAACGATACAAATTTTCAATGGGATTGAAAAAATAACTGCCATTTCAGTCTTGTATAATTTATTTTGTCGAGCTTTCGACCTAGGGACTAGGTCATCTTCAGGGCTAGTTTAGAAAGTAATACTATTACATTTCAGGGTTGGTGTGTCTTCTGTCTTGTCTCCAGTCCATGAACAGACAAGACAGAAGACACATCAACCCTGAAATGTAATAGTATTACTTTCTAAACTTTCCCTGAAGATGACCTAGTCCCTAGGTCGAAAGCTCGGCATTTTACTAGACTGAAATGGTAGTTATTTTTTCAATCCCATTGAAACTATGAATCAGTCACCAAAAAGAATGAACAAACGATACAAACTTCTAGCCAGACTATTCGACAAACGCTCAAAACTCTCACTCTGCAGAACAAACTGTCGACTCTATACAGCTCTTCTCACCACCAATAAAGGACTTACGGACTCGCAACTTTACGGAACAGCTAAAAAATTCCAACATCAATAGACAGTGCAAACACTCTCTTAATCCAAAATACTCCCGCCGCATAGTAGACGCTCCATCCTATGTTAGCAACCACACACCAATACGTACAGATCTCCAAATTCCACTCGATCTCCGAGCTTGCCAAAATCCGATATAAAAATTTTCATCAAAAACCTGTCATTTCATCCCCCCAACCCTTTAGCTGCAAACTTGTCTTCAACTGCGGCTACCCTCCAATCCTCGAAGACGGCTGAGGCGCCGTTGGCCCCGTGACCAACTGGGTGACTAATGGCGGCCATCACCGTCATTCACGTCTGCCACGCTATTCATATACACTTATCGCATTTACCTATTGTACCACCCTGTAGGTACAGGTGTAAATTACATTAAAAGGATAAATAAATAAAAAAAAATAGACCAATTAGTAGAAAAAACTTTTTCTTAGATACAAGTATTTCTCAAAACGGAAACCTTAAAGACGTAAATCTACACGACTCAAGCTGTAAGAGAAAGTAAAGAAGTTAAGGATAAGGAACACAAAGGAGGGAAAGAAAAGCGCGAGTAAATAATCAACCAGATTTTTATACAAAAAGAGATTAGGAAAAAACAGAACATGTAGAACTTATAATTGGGAGTCCTAGCATTGTTAAGGACTCTAACGACTTCAGAACCAGTTTAATTGTTTGGAACAATGGTGCTTGGTAGGGGTAATTATTTCTTTATTTCTCCAGTCTTTGTTCTCCAGCCGATGGTCTGTATATTTGTCTGTAATTGTTGTCTGGGGGGGGGCAGCAAGAGAAAGAAAATATGGAGCAAGTTGGGGGGTATTTGTTTGTAAAAAAAAAAAAAAAAAAAAAGCGATAAACTTTCTCTGCTTCCAGAGAAACGTCTTAAAAATATAGAAAAGAAGGCAGCAGGAACAAGTGCTGGGGGTGGCAGAAAGAAGAAAGATGATTATTATATAAGGGGTGGAGCAAGCGTGGCGAAACTTACTCACCAGGATTTAACTCTTCTCATCGCACGCTGGGTCCACCCCCATCATCGTCTTCAAGTTCGTTTAAATTAAGACACACACAGGAAGTAGAAACACCTCTTTCTTTCTTGTTTCTCTCTCTACCCACTTCCGCTTGCTCTTCTAATAACAAACTGCACGCTGAAGGCAGTTGCGGTGTTTAGAATGAGACTTTCGTTTCATCAGAGTACCCGACTTCCTTTACACAAATCTTAAGGTGATCGTCTTTTTATAAATACCATCTTTAGCCGACACACAATCCTCAAGCTTCTCAGCAAACCGTCGTTCCCAAGGGAACTAAACCACTTCCACTTCAAAGCCATTAGAGTAAAGTTTTCTTAGCTTATCCCACTCTCTCACTCTCTCTCTGTCTTGCAAACAGCATCAGGAATCAACCAAACGGTAAGCTGCACTTACCATTGCTCTTTACATCCTTGAACCTGGTACAGTTTCCCGCAAAGTTTAACCCCTCAAAATTGTTTGTCTGTTACTTTAAAATGAAAACCATATTTTTTTTTTTTTTGGTTGCCTCAAATTTTCGCATGATTAATGTGACTAAATTGTTTATCAGAAATAATTAATCATTTACATGATTAAAGTGAATTTAATTACGACAGCCCGGAAGTAAAAAAAAAAGCAATAGAAAAACGTTTCAACTACAATTGGAACGATTGCAATCTGCTACCAGTGAAGATTTTCCTAGTAGTGACAAATTTGCATGCAACTCCCCCCCCCCCCTACACACGGTTGCATGTTTAATTCAATATGTAACGAGTGCAAACATGTTCAATCCTGCAGAAAACAGATAATTACATGAAATGTATGGAACGTGATGAAATGCAAAACCGTGTTCTTAAGTGTGTGAATAATTTTGGAATGATAATAACGATGACTTAAGCACGCGATCTGCGACAAAAAAAAATCAACAGCAATCCTCTATATGAGTCATAACTGAATATTGAACAGTTCTACACAGTCAGTAAAGCCTTAAAATTATTACTTCTGTTTCTAGTTAATCTTAAAATCCTCTATATGAGTCATACCTGAATATTGAACAGTTCTACACAGTCAGTGTTGCCTTAAAATTATTACTTCTGTTTCTAGTTAATCTTAAAATCCTCTATATTAGTCATACCTTAATATTGAACAGTTCTACACAGTCAGTGTTGCCTTAAAATTATTTTTTCTGTTTTTGGTTAATCTTAAAATCCTCTATATGAGTCATACCTGAATATTGAACAGTTCTACACAGTCAGTGTTGCCTTAAAATTATTACTTCTGTTTCTAGTTAATCTTAAAATCCTCTATATGAGTCATACCTGAATATTGAACAGTTCTACCCAGTCAGTAATGCCTTAAAATTATTACTTCTGTTTCTAGTTAATCTTAAAATCCTCTATATGAGTCATACCTGAATATTGAACAGTTCTACACAGTCAGTTTTGCCTTAAAATTATTACTTCTGTTTCTAGTTAATCTTAAAATCCTCTATATGAGTCATACCTGAATATTGAACAGTTCTACACAGTCAGTGTTGCCTTAAAATTATTTTTTCTGTTTTTGGTTAATCTTAAAATCCTCTATATGAGTCATACCTGAATATTGAATAGTTCTACACAGTCAGTTTTGCCTTAAAATTATTACTTCTGTTTCTAGTTAATCTTAAAATCCTCTATATGAGTCATAACTGAATATTGAACAGTTCTACACAGTCAGTAATGCCTTAAAATTATTACTTCTGTTTCTAGTTAATCTTAAAATCCTCTATATGAGTCATAACTGAATATTGAACAGTTCTACACAGTCAGTAATGCCTTAAAATTATTACTTCTGTTTCTAGTTAATCTTAAAATCCTCTATATGAGTCATACCTGAATATTGAACAGTTCTACACAGTCAGTGTTGCCTTAAAATTATTACTTCTGTTTTTGGTTAATCTTAGATGAAAACTAGCAGAAAGTTTAAATTTAACATTTATACGCAGGTATACCAACCACAAATTGGTCGGCCGGAAATACCATTTAATCCTTTTTCAAGTTATTTAAGATTTTCTCAAAACACATCGATTTTTTTTTTTTTTTAATAGCTTGATGCACTAATTGCATTCATTGGAGGACACTTCCGGTGATGGGCAGGGGATGTCGATCAGGCTTCTGGATGATCGCGAGGCCGACGACACTTCAAAAGTATTGAAGAGGTGGCAGTTGAGAGAAATGGATGAGATGATGAGGAACAAGGTTTTATATGAGGAGCATGCCACAAAGAATTGGGCTAAGTAGGATACGAAGGGAATTCGATGTGGATGTTCGGTGTAGGTACGTAGTATAAAGGAAGGAAGCATTGACTATGGTGCATTGGATGTCAGATTGCAGGGATTCAATGCGATGTTGGACCGTTCGGAGTCCCGTATGATTTGAAGGTGATCGCTCCCTTAGAACTAATGTACTATAGACGTATGCAACGACGTAAAACTGCGATTGCAATTTAAACTCTTAACTTATTTAAGGGAATGGAGTAAAAAAAAATAATAATTTCATTGAAAAACCAGTGGTGAGAAAAATTACACCATTTTATCTTTTCTACAAAAGCCAAATAAAAACTAAAGAAATGTATTCACGTAAACATTTTTGTCTTTTTATATTAATTAATCCGCATAAATTAATGTTAAATAGAAAATCTCCGAGGGACTAAAGTGCCTTCGGAGCTTTAGTTGGGGGGGGGGGAAATATCATTTTTACTTTTGAAAAAAAATTGTGCTTGACCGAGAGAGCTGGAGAAAGAGAAAGAATCTGTTTGGAAATTCTAATTACATTCCATTTCTTTCCACCAGATTTCCCGAGCGTTGAGAAGGAAAACAAAAAAAAAGAAAATTACCAAAAAAAAAATAAAGAAAAGTTGTAAAGAATTTTGTGGACAGTATGGGAAAGTAGGCAGTACTGAGACAGGAGCGACCGGATGGAGAGGAAAGAGTTTTAATTACTGAAATAAATGCGGTTTGAGGTGGACGAAGAAACTGAAGCTGGAAGAGGAAGAGAAATAAAAAGCGCCCCCGGGATGCTGCGGCCAAACGGGAACTACTCCCCCCCTCCAGTGTCTGTTGCTTGCACTCTTAGCCGCGTTAAATTATAATACCGGCTCTTAGATTATTTTCTTCTTTTAATTATTTCAATGGGCCACAGCTTAAGCGATTATATTTTTTCTTTTTAATGAACAATTTCCGATTTCTTCCGGCCACATTTTCTTGTAAGGTGGAAAGCGAGGGAACTCTATAGTCTGAATAGAGGGAAGGAAAAACTCCAATTAATTAATTGGTTAAGGGGAAAATATATTCTAAATAATAAAACATTCTGGTATTATATTGCATTCTCTTTTTTATTTATTTCTTATTATGTAAGGAGAGCATCCGGTTTTTCCAAGGCAAAAGTTTTACTAAAATTTTCAGGGATGAAGATAATTCCTTTAAACGGAAGTGCTATTTCTGAGAATTTCTCAAGAATGGCTTCCTACGACTTTGTATTAGTCTTACATCTCATAGAACTCTAACTTTGCATTTGCCTTTTAACTTTTAATTGAATACTTTTTCCTCGATAAATTCTGTCGATAAGCACCCACACTAATTTGTGAACACCACTTTTTCGTTCCAACAGGAAGCTCAAAATGATTATTTCCGGTGTGCATGTATTTAGTTACTATCAACGCATTTTGCGTTATAAGCAACAAGGATAACAATAAACAACATATCGCATATATCAGAATGGAGAAGTTATCCAGCGATAACACTCCAATAGCATTCGACATTCTACTGACTCTCTTCATCAGAGAGGAGATCGCCGAGGCCACACTGCCTTTTAAGACTGTCCTGGAAGTGTTGCCTGGAAATATTCTGGAAGATAGATGTTGTACCAGTGGATTGTGATGTGATTGAAGGTTAAGATGGAATTTTCTGTAACGTATTTTCAGCCACTTGTGTTGCACGAAAGGAATGTTCAAGTCTGTGTGAATGGTTTGATTGGTGACGTAGAAAGGAGGCGTTTACTATAGAGCAGAAGAATTTTAGATTGCAAGGATTCTGGATCCTATGCAGATTTGAGCGTATGGTTGAACCCCACAGTTCGATACCATAAGCCCAGACTGGCTTTAATATATTTACGTATATAAGTCTTTTGTTGTCAAGAGTGAGTTTTGATCTGTTGTCGAGTAGTCTTTTCACTTGTCGGAAGCATCTGTTGAGTTCTGTTCTCTTAAGTCGTGTATGAGGATTCTAAGTAAGTCTTGTGACAAGGTAAAGCCCAAGGTAGCGGACTACATTGACTACTGGTAAAGGAATAAGATTGTAAAAGACAGGAGGAAGAGTGATGCGTCGAAGAGTGATGCGTCGAAGAGTGAAGGTAATATTTTGAGATTTAGTTTCGTTCAGTTTGATAGCCCATTTTTTGAACCAATTTTCTAAGGAGGTGAGGTGAGACTGAAGGTTTCTATGAGCTATTGTTGGGTCTTTGTCAGTAGATAAGATGGCAGTATAGGTGAGAAGAGTAGTTTGAGGATGAATAGGTATGTCTGAGAAGTAGATTGTGTACAGAATGGGGCCTAGTATGCTGCCTTGCGGAACTCCAGCGTCAGCATGGCTGAATGGACGGTGTGCATCTAAATTAGAAAATCTACTTTAAGATTATGCTTTCTCCTTGTGAGAAACGAGAGAAAATAAAATGTTGAGTAAAGTAGCCAATCCGATGGACAGATTACCGTCGAGTAACGTTGAAGTAATGTTGGGTAGAAAAAACGATTAATCAACATGAACATAACAAAATCGTGAACTCTTACAGTGCACACACTCTGGCTGTTAACAAATCTATAAGAAGCTTTAATCGCGAGAGCTTTAAAGTAGTTCGAACTGCTGCTCCTTTTGGGGGGCGGGGGCAAAGTCCTCAATAATAGATGAAGCACTTTCTCTCTCGGCCAAAACTTCATTAATTAAACACTTCCGGGAAGAGTGGTAGGGGTGGGGAGAGAGAATCACTGAGATGCTGTGTGTGTATGTGAAGACTGGCACAAGTTTGGGGAATTAGAAGCAATTTGGGGCTCTTCTGCTTGGAAATGTTTATTTGTAGCATTAATTTATGCAGAGTAAATCGCTTGTTCTAACTTAATCAATAACTTAATTAAGCCCCCATAATGAATTATTGTTCATTTTTCTAGTCTTAAATATTTTCTTTAATTTTCAGAATAGGTGCTTGAAGGAAATCCGATTTCCACAGCGATTAGAAGATTGTCTGAACTGTCATTTGATCAGCGTTTAGCGAAAAATATTTGCTTCGATATTAAATATATTTAAGAGTAATTCGTATTCTAAAATCAACAATAAAATGTATTTCCTGTTTATCCATTTCCTGAAGGCAGTAAATGGATAAATATTTAAATAAGGTATTGGAGATACACTTTCAACTCAGTACGCCTCTCTTTAGAATTAGAACTGTAAATATATACTCGGTTTTAGGTGCTCTTTGATGGTGTCACAGTCTAGCTTCCAGCAGCTTCCAGCCTCCTTGCCAAAACAACTAATTAAGTCTAATTAATGATGGAGCAAACTGTATACTAAATTGGTGTGAAGACGGAGTTCAAAATTGGATATATAACAATACAATTAATGAACATCAAAAACCAAAACATTCTTGGAAGGTTACAGGGAAAAAGAGAATGCTATAGGACAGGGGTCCTCACTTCCGGAAGGGGCATCTCTTTCATTGATGGGTCAGTGAGAGGAGCACTCGTATATGTGGCGGTGCCGCAAAGCGCTGCATTGCTCGTGTACAGTACTACTTCCGATGACGCGCGGGATGCACGCGTCACGGCTCCGAAAAAAAGTGTAAAATAACAGCCAGAAGTAGGAACAAAAGGCAAAGCACTATAACTAAACCGGACATTGGACCATCTCGTTAGCCCAAAAAGCAGGCCCCATAGTTCCCACAGAAATACTGGGCAGTTTGGTGATTTAAATTTACTTGTTCTTTAGTTGAAATATTCTATTTGTTCCCGGTTTTTTTTTTGTTTTTTTACTTTAAAATAGTTTGTTTTATAGTCCGGGGCCCTCCAACGGTCTGAGGGACAGTGAACTGGTGGCCCCCCTGTGTAAAAAGTTTGGGAGAACCCCCCCCCCAGCTGTAGGACCATGTCTGGTGTAGGAAGCTTCTAATCATTTTTAGTCAAAACAACCACTTTGGCGCTTCTACTGCTAGCTAGGCATTGCCAAGGTTTCCTTTTATCGAGTTTTGCACCGAAAATATACGTTTTGCAGTTTCCAACAATTGGTCTGGACGTGTGCACAGTAAAGAATTGATTACGAAGGCTGTAGGGTTGTAAAGCCTTAATTTAAAAAACAAAAAAAAAAAGAATCGATAATTTTTATTTTAATGTATTAATCGATTTAATTTATTGATAGTTTGACATTGGGAACTGATTCCCCCCCCCCCCACCGGCTACTAGGTTCTTCTGTTTCACTCTAGTATTGAGTTAATCTGCACCACACTCCTGATGATTCTTGAGTATTCTGTAATCAGTATCGTCACGTGATCACCCCAATATCATAATCACGTGATGCGTGATGTTTGTCGGTAGCTTGTTTTTCTTTTTTTTATGCCACCTGATTAATTCACAGAGAACAGAAACTATCGATCCACTCATTTAAATTAAATTAAAATTAGAATTAATACTATGTTTCAGGTAAATTAGTCCAAATTAAATGGAATTTTATTGTTATTTGATGAACAGTTTGCGGAACCTTTGGATCAGAGCAGGATCAGATCACCGCAATGCCTCCGGCCGGGAGATTGACCGCCATTTTGGGATTAACACTAAATAAACAATATAAATTCTCTCGGATTTCTTTGTGATAAATTTAAATAAAATTTACATATAAACGGTTTGCGAGCATTCCAATTGCTACCAGAATTTCTGACGGGAGGGGAAGCGGGGATTGTAGCCCGAAGACCCGATTTCCTCTCTCTCTTTCTCTCTCTCTCTCTATATATATATATATGTGTGAATTTGATTTTATTGTTTTTATTTATTTATTTATTTTGTTTTGAAATGACCTTCTGTTCGATACAAATATATTTTTCAAGGCAACCTGAATTCTAAAGAAAATCTAGTGAACACACTTACACGACTTCCCTCATAACCATTCATAAGCTTTTCATTTTAATAATAATAATAATAATAAGTTTATTTAAACAAATAATAATTGTACAAGTACATAAGAATATCTTAACTAAAAAAAAACAAACAAGAAAACTTAATTCGGCAAGGTATCCGTCTGCCGGGGTTTGGTAAATATAAACAATTTCTTAATATCAAGTGAAAAAATAAGATAAAATAAATAGATAGATAGATAAATAAAAATAAATCTTTAAAACCAAATTACAAAAAAATATTTTCCAACAAAAGAAAGGCAAATTAAAGAAGATTAAATTTTTATGATAAAAAAAAAAACAAAGTAATAAACAGCTGTTAGTGAAGTAGCTGAATAAATTGCAGGCATGCAGCTAAGCAAAACTCCTTGGGAACACATTAAGGCTGGAAACATAGTGGAGCGGCGAGCAAAGCGGCGAAATCAAACACAAGTAAACATATGGGACCGCGCATAGTGGCGAGCAAAGCGAAGATAGAGCAACTCTATCTATAGAGAGTGGAGCAAAGCGTTATGACATGTTTGATTTCTTCGCTCTCATCGCGCTCAATTTGTAAAGGTTATTTTTCAAAGGTTATGGATATTGATACATTATTGGTTTAGTTTGTTTAAAGAAACCTCTGTGGGGCCATAATATTTGTGAAGCTACAATAGTTTTTAATTATTAATAGTTTAAATTAATTAACAATTAGTAGTTAACGGAGAATTCAGGTAATTTTTACTACATTTAATTTGGTTCTCAATCCCTTAATGCTAACTTAAATTAAATTACATTTTCACGTCCTACTACTTCTGATCAGGACGAATTCTCCAATCCTTCTTCTGCAGCGTCGTACTACTCCAGTTTTTCAAATGAACAACATTAATTTACGACAAATCATGGTGTAGTGATTTAATAAAATTATTGTTTTTTTAATTGACTAATTTCTTTTTATCTGCAAATATTTCTATTTTATTTTTATTTTTTTTGATTTTCTTATCTTAAAGTAACTGCTAGGATTAATGGGGTTACACAGATTTGTATTTAGTAAATAACCTACATAGTTAATTTTTCTATATTGTGCCTAACTTTTGTTATGAGCTGTATTACTCAAAAACAATAAAATTTGATTTTGATTAATGGGGTTACACTGGGCTAGTATGTAATCAAATGTTGATATAGACATTCGAAAATACGCATGAAACTTGCAAGGATGCTCCCGAAGTTGTTGGTACAAGTGATGAAATTCACCAAGTTCATTTCTAGACTTATTTATGTCATGTACACTGCAGCTCCTACTACTAAGCTGCTGCAAATACCAAAGTTTCAACGAAGAATTTTCATATAAAAATAGTTCCTCCATCTTGTTTCGTCGAAAGAAGAAACGCGTCTAAACTCGTCACTATGTGCATGCGACTCTTTGCTCGCTTCTCGTCGCTCTCTTTGATTTGAAGCAGCTATCATCGCCGCTTTGCTCGCCGCGCCACTATGTTTCCAGCCTAAAGAGTAAACTAAGAGACAAAATAGATAATTCTAGCCACAGAATAAGCATAATAATAATAATAATCACTTTTCAAATTTAATAACTAATTGTAGATCTGTAATTAAAAATGTAGGAAAGAAATATATATATATATATATATATGAATATTTATATTTTTAATATACTTCATTAGCTGAATTCATTATTTATTAGTTTTCTATATTCCCATGCTGCCGTCACATATCTGATTAAGTGAGACCATTCTGGACCATTCAGTAAATTGAGAAAGAAATCATATGACAGAAATCTGTCCCCAAATACCGACAGACTATATGGGGCCAAAATAGGGCATTGTGCGACGAAGTGGAACGTATCTTCCTTTACACTGTAATTGCAGAGAGTACATTCTACCTGGACATCCAAGTTATAAGGCTTGTGGTTGAGGTTCAGCAGTTCTCCCCTTAACTTAAAGACCCAACGGTATATCCGATATACGATTTTCAGTTTTATCAACCAAATTCAATCATCAGGTTGAATGCGCAAATTTGGTTTTCATTTTATTGAATATATTTTAATCCATTTGCATTCAATACTCTACTGAATTCTGACGAGAAACTAGAAAAACGTTTCGGATCTTCCCTCGTGGAAGATACCTCATCAGTCTCTCGTTATAATTCTGGGAAGGACCAAAAAAAGAAAAAAAAAGTAGATGGAAGATTCAAAGACATTCAGAGAGAGAGAGAGAGAGAGACTGCTCCAGACATGAGTAACTACTTGATAAGATTTGGGGAAGAAGCTTGTGGAAAGTAATTCCTCCGCCCAACACCTGGTAGGCAACTAAACAGGCACTCCTGGAAGGTTATGCGGTCAGTAGACAACCACTTCCTAGTGCCTAGAAATCCTCATTTCACCCAATAGAACGTAACTACGCCCAGCTTTCTTCTAGAAACGGTCTCATGCCCGCCTAAGCCCTTTAGTTAGCCAGAAAATCGGTGATATTATCCAAGGGGAAGCCTGTGGTGTCTTGGAGGATATCCTTTTTCGGCACCATAATCTCAGTGCACATACCTTGGATTGGTAAACGTTTGAGTTTTCTTTGGGTTCCCTATACCAAGTATCTTTTATTGGCGCTTCAAAAATTCTGTAGATACCACCTGACGTTATACCCAAATTCCAGAAGATGTCGCTCTAAAAATGATTGATTCAAAATTAAAAAACAAAATGCATATCACAACTTAGTTTATCGATTGTTTAATTTTTGACACATCATTTAATAAGTAGAAGTTTAGTGCAGCAGAAGGAAGTAAAAATCGTCGGTTTAAGTTCATTCTTCGATTAAAGTGAGTGTTACTTCGCTTTATCTAGAAGTTAAGCGTAAAAAAATAGTTAATTAACCTTGTCAAATAGTAAATAATATAGTTTTCTTCAATTAAATTCTTAATCCAGGGTTCTTCCCAAAATGTATTATACATAAATATAAAATAGATAAAGATCTGCTTATTTTTAGGACAGCTAATTATTACAGTTAATCAATGAAATGGACAACATCAAATTACAATTGAGCAATGAATAATTACTACAACTAGTTATTTATTCGTTATTAACTCTTTATAGCAAAAAAAAAAAAAAAATCCAGATTTAAACAAAATTGGTTGATACTTTCGTTTGTCATACGTTGTATAAAGCAGAAAATGAAAAATACAGATCTTCCATTTTATTGCAGGCCAAAGAGGGCGTGTTGTTACATACGTGGTTTAATAAACAGTTCTCGCTTCTGATTGGCTCTTCAGCCCACACCTACTTTTCACACCTCCATTCTGTACTGTGGTTGGCCAATTCTTTATTATCAATTATTTCTATGAAAAATAATAGTTCATTTTTTTTTACTAATTCCCCCCCCCCATAGGTATTTAATGAAGTATTCAAATATGGAATAAAAATTTTTCTCAATAAAAACATGGAAAATAAAAGATTTTTCTCGCTTAATGTCTTGTTTTCTGTACTAATAATGTAAGGGTGATCAAGGAAATTGGGGGAAAAATTGGTATTTTCTTGGGAAGTAGGTAAAAGAAAATTGTGGTTCATATTTCACCTGTTTGTTACCCACCACTTTGTAAATTTAACGAATCATAAAGATTTAATGATTAATAGTTTCATATTTGTTATCATAAGTAATAGAAGGTAGAAAAATGGGAAAATACAGATCTTCCACTTTATTATAGGCCAAAGAGGGCGTGGTGTTACCTACAGAGCGGGTAGGGCGTGGTTTAATAACACTTTTCGCTTCTGATTGGCTCTTCAGCCCACCTACTTTTCACACTTCCATTCTGCACTGTGGTTGGTCAATTCTTTATTGTTAATTATTTCTATGAAAAATAAAAGTTTAATTTTTTTTACTAATTTTTCCCCCGTAGGTATTTAATGAAGTATCCAAATATGCAATTAAAATTTTTCTCGATATAAACATAAAAAATAAAAGATATTTCTCGCTTAATATCTTGTTTTCTGTACTAATAATGTAAGAGTAGACAGGAAATTGGGAATAATGGGTATTTTCTTGGGAAGTAGGTAAAAGAAAATTGTGGTTCATATTTCACCTGTTTGTTACCCACCACTTTGTAAATTTAACGAATCATAAAGATTTAATGATTAATAGTTTCATATCTGTTATCTCAATCAATCAAAGTTAACTGAACTTTACTGAACAAATATTTTGTATTTGAAAATGGCCAGCATAAGGGTCTGTGATATCTAATAAATTCTGAAAAATGTTAATGAAAATTTAATGCAGTAAAATTACTTAAATACCAATGGTTTATATAATTTCAAAATAAATATGAGCTACTTCGAACGTTTCTAAATGGTTTGTAATTACGAGCTGAAGTATGAATGAAATGTTGGGTCCTTGCTGATTTGTGTACCTTTTGTTTTCTAATCAACCCTTATACTTAACTTTTTAAACTGTTAGTCTTGTCAAGGAGATAATCTGTCCACTCTAAGGCATGTGGATTGGAGCATACGATGAAAGATTGGGGATTGCCGAAACGGGAGTTTGCAGTGAGATTTTTTTGTTTTAACTCTTGAGGTCAGTTTCGGTAAATAGTGATATTGATGGAAAGCGATGGAGCAGAATTTTTGATGAAATATATTGAATGGAGAAGGGGGGAAGGATGAAAAGGCCCAACTTGAGAAGATAAATTCATTTCCGGTTTTTCCACTTTAAAGAGCTAGAAGAATGAATGGTGGCTAAAGAGTCAGGAAATATGAAATATACTTTTGAATGACTTTTCTTAGCTGGAGTGGCTGGAGAAAGGCCGCGAGATTATCCTTGCGGGGCCAGTTCTTTATTTTAAATCAAAGTTTTGTTTGGCAGTTCCTCTCTTCGGAGGCGGCTTTCAGTCTTCTGAATTAGCATAACCTTCTTCTTAGCTTCCTCTTCCTACGTCTTATTACGCTCTCATGCTCATCCACCTGATCTCTCAGCACTGAGTTTGCCCTCTTCTCTGCCATCAAGGCAGCAGACAAACAGTTCCCAGGCCTTGTAATAAAGCAAGCCCATGCGCTGAAGAGGAGGAGGAGAGACTTTGGAGGCGGCACCGATTTAACCACAACCTACTAACGGAAACTCAAACATTCGCTTTTTTTCCTCTTAGCAGCTTTTCTCCTCCCTAACCACAATTTTATATTACTTTTCTTCTTAGGAAAAAGTTTTTCTTTTTTCACCTCACTTTATCCAATAATTTTTCTTCTACTTCTCTTGAATCGCGCATAAGTAGTAGAAATTAAAAGAAAATATATAATCTCCCATTGGTCCGGCGTTCCAGCTTTTCCACTTCCTCGCACTCAGGATAAGGGTGCACATTTCCGATTTAAAGTTTTCTATGGAAATATACATGTACTCGTAAGAAGGTTTTCAAAGACATTTAAAATAACATTTTCACAGTCAGAGGACCTCCCAAAACGTGTATTTCTGGTGGAAAATTAATATTGAAAACCGTTCTCGAATAGATAAAATTGTAACTTTGATCTTAAATACCTCGACTAATCAAAACGGAATTAACGTCATTTTCCACAGTTTTTTATGTAGTTCACCTAATCATTGTCAAAACCAGAGATCCTTATAAAAACCCAATCGGGTTTTTGCCCGTAACTCCGCAAAAAATGAAGATACAGCAACAGGGGTGGGAAATTTAAAAACTAAACAAAAAAAAACATATAGTTTACTTCGTGGGTTTTTTCGAAATTCCGCTTTCCTAAAAAGTTATTAGCGATTGGTGCGTTTTAAATGGATCACCCTGTATATTAAGGGTTTTTCCGATCACATGAAAAGTGATTTTCCATAAACTAGTATGTGAGTTTGTCTTGTATAACTAAAATTGCTGAAATTTTCATATTTGATTTAGAGACTCAAAAATAAGCTTTTCAGACAAAAATCAGCCACCTAAAAGTGCCAAAAGTGGTACTTTATTGTTGGCGATATCCTGGAAAGTAGCAGAACTTTGGTCTGCCACTTAATTGGGAAGCTTTATCCCAGGATGACGGATGTGAGATCGCTTTTGAGGGATGAGCCCTACAATAAAGGGTGGAGACTATGCAGGAATTGCATAATAACTACTTCTTACTCACAAAGTTGGTAACCAATCAAATATAGTCGCACGTCCCGCCCAACTGAACCAAATTCCCGGTGAGAAAATTCAAAATTGAATAACGGGAAATATTAGGAGAATTTATGTACCCAAACATAAATGGTACTTTCTAGAGTGTTGCCATTTTGTAGATGTTTCGCCTACGGATTCTTTTAATAGAAAACCTTCCTACGCAATTGAAAATCAGCACATTTCTGTTACAATTTCAGCCCATGCGCAGTTAGTGCCTGTGTAGGTGGCACAAGATGCGAGGGTTCTGATTTCATTTGGAGGCAAATCAATGCTAATCAGCAATGTGTTACTTAAATACTTAGCGACTGGGAAATAAGTGGCCCTCAAAATACTTAGTTTTTACAGATGTGTTTCCTTCCTCTGGCACTCGTGAAAAAAGAGACACGTTTACATACAGATAATTCACGGGCAATACAAGTTTTGGGACCCCTTCTGAATACGAAGGAAATCTGTGGTCCTTTACCACATTATCAAAAGGATCCGTGGCCCTTTAGGATTAAGATTAAGATTTTGAACCGGGACGAGACGCCCCACGGCACCTCAGCCACAAGAGGCTTACTGTGCCCTCCCCTTTTTGGATCTAGTGGACGAAACCTCCCGCTACTACAGAGGTTGAGGTACTTTCCCTACTAGTTCTTTTTGCGCTACTATCTCCTTTGGTCTCAAAAGATCCAAAGGTTTCATAGCGCAATCACTCGATTGCAACACAGTCGAACAAGAGATGAGAAGCCGTCTCCTCGTCCTTCCGTGGCCCTTTACTTTACTGTCAAAGGGCTCCGTGACCATTCACCTTACTGTCAAAGGAGGTAGAACAAAGAAGCTAAGAACTCCTTTCTTAAACACTCCACTGGCCAAAAGTCGAACTGTAAAGAAACCAATGGGATCCAGTTCAGACCCAAAAATTTTGAAGCCAAATCAGCTGATTTTGTTTGGCACACATTTCAGGTGAAATTCATTTATTAGACAATTTCTAAGAAGTGAATGACTGTTTGACTCTTCTGAAAAGTGTGCCATTTCACGTCTTCTAGCTACATGAAGTGACGTCACTTAGTAGTTTGACCTCACTCTCAGTACATCAGAGATCATAAAATGGTCAGAGATTTATGTATATAAGCCGTAAAGATTTATTGCAGCACATGAGTTAATGTGATCAACATCTCATGCTAAATATATACTATAAATGTTAGTTACATCCGAATAGACATTTCTGGCACATTGACGTTTAGCAAACATATTCTACTAATGCTGTTACCTACATCTGGTTTCTATGCATGCACATATATACCTATGCACAATTACCGTCTAGTGTGAAAGGTTAATTAACTGAAACCCAAATTAACAATAAACAGAGGTTAATTGATCGAATGTTTAATTCTTATCCCTACAGAACAAGCCATGTAAATTATATCCAGCCTTAAATTAACATAAAATATGGTAAATTATTATGTAAAGTTAGAACAATCAATTATTATTATTAATCGATTATTATTATTCGATTATTATAATAAATCGATTATTATAATAAATAGATTATTATAATAAATCGATTATTATAATAAATAGATTATTATAATAAATAGATTATTATAATAAATCGATTATTATAATAAATAGATTATTATAATAAATCGATTATTATAATAAATCGATTATTATAATAAATCGATTATTATAATAAATCGATTATTATGATAAATCGATTATTATAATACATCGATTATTATAATAAATCGATTATTTTAAACTTCAATTAAGTTAATTCAATTGAATAAGAAAAATTGAACCGATTAAGATCGTAAAAATTCAAGTTCAGACTTGCAGTTAGTTACCAATATGAAAGTTTCACGTCGATTGAAGTGTTTCTTTTTAGTTTTAAGTTTTCATCAAAAATAAAAGTTTTATGGTCTCATGAGAGTTCGAAAACCGGATTTTACTTTTCTCTCCCTTCACAAAAGGGAAGTATGCTTATTTATTTCCGGCGTACTCTCGTTGCAGGAAAGAAGACCCGATTTTAGGTCCCCATGAGTTAAACAAAAAAAAAGATAAGATGCTTACAAAATGATCTGCTACATGATTGTACGTAGATCGATAACTTCATTGTAAGCATCTGTTCCGGAAAAAAAACTAGCTTTGAAGGCAATTGGTAATGGTGGGGAATAGGCTTAATCAAATTCAAATAAAATTTAGAATTTGAAGAGTTAAAAAAACCACGTGAATTTCGCACAAAGTTTTGATTAAAAATGGCAACCGGATGTTGCTCTTTCTGAAAAAAAATATTTTACGATTTTGAGCCAACAAATTGTTATTACGTCACAAATATGGGAATCTGTAAACTTTGTTTGAAAAGAATTTGTTAGGAATCATTTTAGATTACTTCTGGGGATAACAGGGTAGTTACTGTTACGTATAAAAATGTAATTTCCGTTAAAATTTGTGAGCCCATCGTTTAACATTAAATGATAAAATCAATGAGTTGTTAAAATTGTAAGTTTGGGGAAAAAATGATTCCCGCAATTTTTTATAAATAATATTCTAGCTGATTTATTTAAATTAGTTTAACTTAAATCATACGATTTAAAAAGTTAATAATAGAACTGAAGTAGTCTGTGGAATTTGTACACTATAAACTGGAAAAATTAGAATATAATGGCCGAGAAAATTTTATTTCAAAAGATTTCCTCAGTGAAACAGGAAAAAGACACGCAAGCTGAGACTTCAAGAGCGTCTGGGAAAGCCCTGGAATCTGCGACTCCCCCCCCCTCTCCACCGCAACGAACATTAGCAAAGTTAATTACTTCCATTGTTGGATGCAATCAAAGCTTATCTAACTGATTAGCCACACACAGAACTGGTTACATAAACACGACCTTGGGGGAAAAATTGAAATTTAAATGGTTGCTAATGGTTACGGAGGAAAGTGTTTCAAACTGCGCACATCAGTTGGCGTATTTTCTATTTTTAGTACTTTTTTTAATAAAAGCTATTGAATAAATGCAATTTATGGATAAGATTGGATTATCTGGTTTTCCATCACAATCTACATAAATACGAATCCTTAATTAAACTTCCTGCGGAAGTAATCGTAATAATAAAAAGAAGGAAAGAAATTAGCTCAGTGATTCCAATGCGGAGATCCCGGGTTAGATTATTATTATTAAAGTAAAGTAAAGCAATAGTCTATTTTTTCAGGCGGGCTTTACGTCCAACTACCAAATTAGGTGTCGTGGACGGAGGCGACTAGCAAACATACTTCTTCAAATTCCTCATATTAACCATTAAATAAAATCCAAGGTTTAGACTAGAAATCGAATCCACTAAACCAACAATACATCTTAGCTTTGCGGGTCTAGCCTATAACCGCTCGGCTAATGGGGCGCCTTATTACTATTATTATTATTATTATTATTATTATTACTGTTATTATTATTATTATTATTTTTTTTTTGCGCATCAACAGCTGAGGTTATTAGCGCCCGGAGCTTTTTTCAGTGCACTGCCGGCCTCCGGACAGTGTTCTCTCGTTACAGACAACACTGTCCATCACCGGACAGTGAGCTGTAAGAAGCTCCTAGGAAGAGAAAATCTAAGGGTCAGCTGCTGGATTCGAACCCGGGACCTCCGCGTGGGAGTCCAGTATGCTAACCTCATAGCTAATCCCTTTCCTTATTATTATTATTATTTACTTTTAATTAAGGCACATCAACATCTGAGATCATTGGCGCCCGGAGCTTTTTACAGTGCACTGCCGGCCTCCGGACAGTGTTCTCTCGTTACAGACCACATGGTGAGCTTCTAGCGAAAAATCAAAGAGCAATCAGCTGGACCACCATTTTAGTCCACAATGTTCCATTTGTTTGTTATCTTTGTCGATTTTTTTTTTGCTAGCTCAATAGATCTGTTATCGCCTGAGATAGTTTGGAATACAATTGTGCCTGGCTGAGCGCAAATATACCCGTTCTGTGCACTCCTGAGTTTGTAGGTGTGTGTAAGCCATTGTAATCGTTGCAAGTGTGTGAAATATGGCCAAATACTCACATTATATTCTCGCCGCCGTACAGTGGGCACAATAAATGTGTGAAGAAGAACCCAGGTTTCTATCGCATACCTAACTGTCGGGAGAATAGACGAACTCTGTATATAGGCACGATGTTGCCCCCACCCAGCTATTCAGTAACAGGTACAGTGCGGGATCCCATCACTTTACACAAACCCAACAACTCCCAGCCAAATCCCATAATCGTTAGCCACGCTCCAGAAAGTTACACACATATCCACAGAAACTATTCCTGGATACGCCACTGCGTTCGAACTGATCAGATATCCACCAAACTCGGCCTGCTACAATAAAAAAAACAAATAACATTGAAGTTTTCTGAGGAGGTGGCGGGGGGGGGGGGTGGACAAGCCCGGATTTCCCATCAAGATTGATTTACACGTGGGACCAACCCCCCCCCCTGCCCTAGCCACTATTGCTTCAGTGTTTTTGGTTTTGTTTATGTTCGTTGAAATGTTATTTCAAAAGTGAACCCCTATCTCCGCTTTTGCTGATGGTGTCAACAAAGATGAAAGATAAATTCAGTACAATCGCACGTGCAGTTGTGGACGAAACTTTGGTAAAACGATCTGTTTCCGATTTCCCAATTATACTGTTCTTTTCTCCGCGTAGTACCTGTAGTGACACCATTTAATAATCATATTTTTTTCTGCAACCATGTAGGAATGTTCTCATTACTCAATAAAAATCAGCTGTATAATGCCCAACTTTACCTCACTAGTGGGGAAATATTCCCATTAGTGTCACTTTCCTCACTAGTGAGTGAAAAAACTTTATTGTGCTCCCTTGATATAAGAAGTTTTGTTATTAAATATTTTCTGTAAAACTTTAATAAGCTTATTTAACGTAACTAAATAATTAAAAAACGAAAATTAAAAAAATAAAATAAAAATTGAAAGGAATATAGAAATAAAAATAATACTTTAATAAATAATTAGATATTTTTAATTATAACAGTAAAAAGGTTATAGTGTTACCTTATAGATATTTAAAATGGATTCTAGTGATTCCTGTTTAGTTTTTTTTTTTAGTTAATAACCGTAATGGTTGCAGAAAAAATATAATATTTAACTCGAGTGTAAAGTATTTTCCTCACACTCGGCAATTTGCACTTGCACTCGCCTCGCTTCGCTCGCTCGAGCGTGCAAACCCTGACTCCCTGTGAGGAAAAGTACTACTTTCCACACTCGTTAAATAAATAACTATTATTTGCCTAAAGAAATATCTGTGTGGCAAGGAGACTGTCCTGCACATGTAGAATGTTTTCTTTTAAAAACAAATTTCCCAGGGAAACCTCATCTCAGAAAGATTTCCTGAAGATTGAATATATTTTCAAGGAGTGAAGTCAAGCGGAAGTGGTATGAGGATACTCGAACAAATTTTCCCAGGTGATAAAAAAGGAAGTAATGTAAAAAGAAAACTACGAAATCAAGTTGAAACGGAAATAAACCTTTTAGGAAAAAGCTTTATAAAAGTCAAAGCTTGTATTAAAACTTAGATAATGTTATCTGGTCCAATCAGACCAGCTGAGAGCTTGACACAGCTGGTCTTATAAGGGAGCAGAATTAAGAAAATGGTAAAAAGAGATTAATTTTGCAATAAGATTCACTTTAAATAAATTAATTTAAAGAAAAAAATAAAAAGCTTTTAGTTGAATTAATAAAATGGACAATTAATTGCGTCATTAAAAACAACCAGATCGAACGTCATGACGGCAACCATTACGCGGTGAAATTATTTATTAGAGAAAATGTTCTAAATGTAATAAAAATGGTGGAAAGGGTTTAATTAAGTTGTAAATAATAATTGGTAACGATTAGGATTGAACGCAGTCCCATTATTAGGGGCTGCAGATTACAATAATGACTTGTTGTAGGTCTGTCAGTTCAATGAACCAGAAAAAAAAACAAGAACTCGATTAACATTCTTCCTTACCTGGAAACTCATTAAGAAAAGACTCTGGTTATCATTTCTCTTATAGGAATAAATGTTTTAGAACAAAACTTAACGCTCTCTGAAAAATCTAAAAATGGTACCTAAAATTTCTCTTTAAACTTTGTATTTAGAAGACGCATAGATGGACTGGAAATTAAATTTAAAGGCGGTTAGATGAAGAATTAAAGCTTCCCTTATTTTGTTCATTTCGTTGTAGTCTTCCGGTTTACGAAAAAGTAAAATGTAAGTTAGAATAGAATCTGTTCCGTACAAGTGTGATGTTGAAAAAAAAAGTGGTTCCCGGAAGTCATGTGGGTGTACCAATTCGATTTTTTTTTTAAGCGCACTTTCTAATAATAATTTTTTTCTGGAAAATTTATTTCCGGGGGGTTTAAGTTTGATCGCTAAGAAAAGTTTAAATGGGGCAGAAATTTGTAAATTTTAAAATTACGATCCCATGTGGCTGCATTGTTTTAAGTTTTAAATGAAAAAATAGTTATTTTGTAGGATTATAATATTGTAACTGTTTTTGTGAGAAATGTAAATAATAAAGTAAAGTAATCGCCTATTTTTTCAGGCGGGCTTTACGTCCAACTACCAATTAGGTGTCGTGGACGGAGGCGACTAGCAAACATACTTTACTGTAAATTTCTCACATTATCCATTAAATAAAATCCAAGGCCTAAGACCGGGAATCGAATCCACTAACCAAGAATACATCTTAGCATTGTGGGTCTAGCCTATAGCCGCTTGGCTAATAGGGCGCCTTACAAGATTAAAACCATTAAATAAAATCTAAGGTTTAGACTAGAAATCGAATCCACTAACCAACAATACATCTTAGCATTGCGGGTCTAGCCTATAACCGCCTAACATACTTTACTGTAAATTTCTCATATTAACCATTAAATAAAATCCAAGGTTTAGACTAGGAATCGAATCCACTAACCAACAATACATCTTAGCTTTGCGGGTCAAGCCTATAACCGCTCAGCTACCGTGGCGTCTTTGTGAGAAATGTATAAAGTAATGATTGACAAATGGAATTTTAGAATCTATGTATTCCATAGTTCAGAAACTATCGACATTGTTAAATCAACTATTGGAAGATGTGGTTGTTTTAATGTGTAACGATATTAGTTAAAACGAACTGTCTACAGTTGTAAATTTCTTCGAATAACTTGCAAAATTAATATCTAAAACTTTTGGTATCAAGTTGTAAATAGTTTCAAATCTAGTTGTAAACTATTTGCGCAGCATTATGTATTAGTAGTTGGCTAGCCTGGCTGGTTAGAGAGGCCAGGAAATTCATTCTATCAGGGCAATTTCGATCAAGTTCCGTCGATGGTAGTAGTATTATTACCTTGATGCTGTGGCCCCAGGATTGTAATTCAATCTGACCGCAAAGTTATGCTTTAAACAAGAGAGGGCGGGAGGGCTTCCAGGCTGTCATTAACTCCTGGGAGCTGAATCCCTCAGGAGCTGGGCTATAGGAGCAGTGGAACTGGTAGAAATACTTCTCATAAACGTTCTGCCTATATTTACTTATCGTAATCACGTTAATCGTTACAATTAAAGTTTTTAATAATATAGAAATCAGATTGCACGTCTTGAAAGATTATTCAAACGCAAGTAGTAAATGATCTCAATATTAAGCTTGAGTAACTGACGATTTTTTTCATTTTAGAGTGAAAAACAGTTTGGGGCAAAAAAACACATTTTTGAGGATTAAGAGACCTCAAAACGGGAGATACAATAATAGAACATTTGACAACAAATTCTCTCGCCTGAACTCAAAGCAAGGAAAAATCTGTCCACAAAGAGGAGCTGTTTCCAATTTCGGTAAAATTTAACATCTCTTACCTGTGACAAAGGAAAATGAAAATTTCCACAAATCCAGATAAAGCGGGAACTTCAACCAACCACAGGAATAAGCGGAAAGAACGCAAAAGAGAAAAAATATAATGAGTCAACAGAATACTGGACAAGTCCCAGCAGGAACATTAACTACCATTTCCAGGCACCCTTCAACAGAAATCAACTTACTGTAGAACCCTCTATAAAAAAAATATACCTAATTTTGGCGATATTAAACTGACAAACCAAGATGGCTGTGAAAAGGGCCGCAAGCAAAGGCCAGTTTAGCTTCTATTTGGAACACAGCCCTGAATTCCAGTCATACTCGGCTACAATGCAGAGTATTTTGCAAAGTTCCACCCCCACCCCCCCACAGCCAATAGATTACAGTTCTACAGTGAATTTAACCAACGAAAAGCTCCCAGATATCCGCAGGGAAACCAGAGATAAGATTTTAGCAGGCGAACGGCTAATCTTTTCACATTAACTCATGAATGTGTATGAACAAGGGAATAATTTCTCCAGGTTGAATTTGAGGAAAACCCTGTATATGGTAGGTAACTTGATCGTACAATAAGCGCCTACTAAGCGAGCTGCTTTTAAAAGATTTTCTATTTTCATTTTTTCTATTATAGTATGAGGAAGTAAAATTAAAACTGAAAAATTTTCTCTTTTGCACAGGATGTAGCCAAATCCTGGGACCTCCCTCATTAACACCTAAAAATAAGATTAACTCTCAAACAGCGTCCAGAATTAATCCAGAGGCTTCAGAAGTTATGACCGCTCCTCTTCCACAGTAACGCGTGTCCTGCAGAGACCTGCTCTCTTCATGCGGGACTATCTCCATCCCCCGGGGGAAGCTACTAAAATGTGTGGAGTATGGGTGCTATAACAACATACCAGGTCAAGAGGAGTTACTGGGGATAAGCCGAGATGGGATGACAGCTAAAGTGGAGTATACTATATACCTGGAGCTGTTTTAAAATGCATAGCGCTCGGCTGTCCACCTGGGGCACATACCAGTCCCATGCAGTCGCACATCAGGACTGAATGGGACCCCAGCAAATTCCAGCACGCCACCGCTGCCGTTGTCCACCTACATCACTCACAGCACTAAAAACCGTCTCTTCCGCTCGCTTCACCTGCAAAGCCGTACCTATCCATCCCATTTCCATATTATTTAAATAATTGCTATCTCAACAATTTTAATAAATTTGTTAGATTAAGTGAACCGGTAGTTACAAAAGAAGTGAATGAGGAAGCGGCTATAGTAGAGTAGTCTGAAGTTGGGACCAATAAGTGAGAGATCCTGAGCTCCAGCTACTTCTACTGCTTGTGTAAAGTATTGCTTCCGCGCCCGGTGTCATGACACCCTAATTGGCAGTTGGACGTTAAGGCCCCCGCCTGGCAAAATAGCCATTACTTCATTTCCTTTTTCTTAACAAGGAAATAACTAAACTCCAGACAAACTAATTTTTGGAAACCTGAAAAACTTTCTACATAACAGATTTTCCTAGCTGTAGGGGGGAAAGACGATTTTTCCACTTTCCCTTTCTCAAATCGTAAATGAAGATATTGTAATCGTGTAGTTGGTCGATTATCTCGTTGATCTCACTGGAAACATTCATTTTGAGAACCCCTTAGAGTGTCTGTGATGGTTCACCTTATCTCAAAACCAAAAAAAAACGTAGAAAGGTCCACAATTTGATACTTCCCTTACGCACCAGGTGCGTCAGGAACCGGAAGTTCTCAACCGGAAGTTCTCAAGAGAATTTTTCACAAAAATAGCTTCAAACGATTCTCTCTAGTCTCCGTAAAGAATTATTTAAAAAAAAACAAATCAACTCTTTAAACCGATGTATAGAACTAAATTCTTCAACTTTTATTCCCGAACTTTTTCCCAGGAAAGTTCAATTCCCCCCAAAAAAAGAATAATTTCCGGTGACTCCCAAATATCGAAAAACCTCATGGTTACCAAAACTCCCATTAATGAGAATTAAGAGAGAATAAAAATAGAGTCTCACTTATGGAAACGCCATTGAAAGACTCTCGCCGAATGTTTTGCGTAGCTTTAACCAAAAATTTAAGATTGAGATTTTAAAGTATACTAAATTATTATATTTTATTTTTTTAAAAGAAGCACACAGCTGACTTATTACTAATAAATATGGAAGATTTATAATTAGGGTATAGTAACTGTGCCGACTACATGAACCTCATTATCTTTAAATTTCACTCTACAACAAACTTGAAAAACTCAAAAGAAAAGCTTAAAAAAAAATACGAGAGAAGTTGAAAAACTCCAGGTATTTACGAGAGATGGGGAAACTTTAAGATAGTTTCCCTTCTGTTTCTTTTTCTTCTTCTTATTTTTTTTAAAACCCAGCCCAGCCACTGCTGACTCAATCCTTACATAAATTTTAATTTTAATTCTTCCATTACTTTATCTCCAGAATTACGTCAAGTTTATGGCGTTGAATGTACGTAGCGCAAGCGGTTATACTTAATTCAAAAGAATTTAGTGAAGAAGTTTGGCTACATTTCTCCCGCATTTTTTGTTTTCTTATTTATTTATTTCCTTTAAACCATGTCTGCAGCTTCCGGGACTTCCTAATCTAGATCTACAATGCTAAAACTTCTCACATAAACTTTGGATAAGAAGACTCTTCGTAAAAGGTTAATACATTCATATTACTGTTACTTCTCTGGAAAATCTTCCTGCTGCTCCTGTTGGGGCGTCCCTGGCGGCCATTAAGTCTCTATGGAGTCCATGGAAGTTGATGAGAGGCTGTTTAGAGATTCTTAAGAGAACTGATCCTGACAAAATAAGCTCCTGAGTCCTTATTGGGAATCGCTAAGCCAGAGAAGGGAACCGAGAACTCTTTCGTGAGTTTATTCTGCAGAACCCTAGGGAAACCTAGGTCAGAGACAAGCGGAAAGCAGCTTACTCGCCGAAAATTATTCCAGGAAAGCTGGGGCGACTATTAGGATGATCTTAGTAGAGTGCTATTCACTGGCCTATACCACTTTCTGATAGAGGAAAGCCTGTGCAAGGTTCTGACAGGAAGAAAATGAAACGGAACTGCAATATATGAGTCAATTTGAAGGTTTGTCTCAAGCTTCAGCTATTAGGAGGAGAAAAAAATGTTACCTTCACATTTTGCCCACAGGAGCGTCCTATCAGACTACTAAGTCTATCCAGACCAGATAGGACGACCCTTAAATTCTAAGAACTGCGTAACTTTAATACAGGTGTGATGTTTATTAGATCAGGTTATGGTAATTCCAGTTTCTCGTCTACCTCGTTCTGGAGGCGTTGGTAAAAAGGAAGGCGAGTTTTATGGCCTTGGTCCATCCCATTATTTGCTTCCGGGGAATTTCCTCATCTTATTCAATCCGCGATATAATTAAATTGTTGATCACATAATCACTTTTAAATGGCATTTCAAGGCGAAGTGCTCCTAAAGGAAGTGTTTCGCTGAAAGCTGTAGATCGTCAAGATGAATACATTTTTCAACCAAATATCTGGAGACCTTTTAGAGAAAAGTGATTTAAAAAAAAAAATCGATTCATTAAAACACAAGATATGCTAATCGATTTTTTCGATACCTAACCGATATACCGATAAACATTTATTTCCGGTGGTGGGGGCAGGGGAAAAAAGTCAAAATAAAAAAAAACAACACGATCGCCTCACTTCCTTCGATCGATAGGTAAAGGGAAAGTTAGAACACGCCACCCGCAACCATTTTGCGAAATTATTGCGCCACTTCATCGGTCAGTTTAGCCTGATTTCATAACCCCCACCCCCCACCCCGCCGGCGCATAACTAAGCGGAAACAATCCAATTTGCACGGAAACCGATTTCAAATAGAAGTTACATCTAAAATTGTGTAGTAAGCGCCCTTAAGATTACAAAAAAAAAAAGAGGAAAAATTCTTTGAACGGTTTACGAACAAGAAAACAAACGACTTTTTCTTTTATTTTTCTTCTTGTGGTGATTTTCCACTATTTTCTCTAAAGAGGAACTTCTCTAATGTACCACTGTTGCATAATTTACACTTTAACCATCTATATGATGCGCGTATTAACAGACGAACAATAAAAACAGGTTCTTAATTCTAAAACCAAAGAAAATTGGCAAACTCTTTACAAAATCAGTTTTCCGAAACATTGAAAATCACTTTTATGTGGTACTCTTTCCGGAAAATATGATTAGAGAGTTTCCGTACGAACAGAAATTTCGTAAATCAGAAAGAAAAAAAAATGGCGACCTAAGAGAAGTTTGGGTATAGATTTTAGTTTTCAAGTTGTCGATGGAAACGATTTATAGATTAGCTTTTTATAGCCAAGGTTCCGGTACTGTTTGGTGATCACGACTGGTAGATCCAATAAAGGAGCTGGTACAGACAAATTTGCTCCAATTGGATAACAATGGCCGGATTAGAGTGCTCACTTGGTGCTGGCTGTACTGCGTATTTACCAGACCCCCCTATACAATATAGACCATTTTCAAATATCCATCTCATATCTTGGGCTACTCGCAGGAGTAAATCGATGGTGGTTCCAGTTCCAGAAAAACCGGATGTGACTACTCACACGATTTTCCCTTACTACTGCTCTAAATTCTCTATAATCTCCAAATATTTGATAAATATTTAATTCTTGCCAGCATTACCCAGTTTTGTAACCGTCAATTACACTGAAACGTAAACTAACAGAACAGTATACGCCCTTTCCTCCTCCATTAGACATAAAAGGGTTTACCTAGAAAAGCCATTGTCATAAAAGAGTTGTAGATCTAAAAGTATTTAATGTGGTGGACAGGAAGTTAAGGGAAAAATCGCCACAAAAAGAAAAATCAATTTCTTTTTAAAGTTCTTTTGGTATCGCTGACTTTTCCTATTTCTAACATTTTTTTTTCTAATTTTAATAAAATTGGTTAATATTTTCCTTTATCAAAAGTAATGGAAAGTAGAAAAAATGGGAAAATACAGATCTCCCATTTTATAACAAGCAAAAGGGGGCGTGGTGTGTCATACATGGAAGGTAGGCGTGGTTCAATAAACAGTTCTCGCTTCTGATTGGCTCTTCAGCCCACCTACTTTTCACACTTCCATTCTGCACTGTGGTTGGCCAATTCTTTATTATCAATTATTTCTATGAAAAATAAGAGTTTAATTTTTTTTACTAATTTTTCCCCCGTAGGTATTTAATGAAGTATCCAAATATGTACTAAAAATTTTTCTCGATATAAATATAAAAAATAAAAGATTTTTCTCGCATAATGTCTTGTTTTCTGTACTAATAATGTAAGGGTTAACAGGGAAATTGGGAATAATGGGTATTTTCTTGGGAAGTAGGTAAAAGAAAATTGTGGTTCATATTTCACCTGTTGTTCCTCGCCATTTTGTTTGTTTATTTGTGTAGGGCTGTTATTTATCGATTATTTAAGATTTAATATTTAATAATTTGATACCTCCTATTACAATCGATGTAAGTTAAATGGGTACTTCTCTTAGTATACGAATATTTTGTAAATAAAAATGACCAGCTTCATAATTTTATTGCTATTATTATAATTTCTACAAAATCCATTTTCAGACTCGGAAAATCTTAAATTAGATATTTGCAGTGATAAATTCGTTAAAGAAAATTTTTTTTTAAAAAAAATTGTTTTTCACTTTCACTTGAATCACTTTCCACACTTTTCTCAGAAGGATCTATCTTGAGGAAAACTGATCGTTTAAAATGGTGATAGAATAATTTTATCCAGAGTTGGAAATTTCCTGTAAGCGCACAGCATCCAGAATAATTTAATTTTCTCATCAGAGTTTGAATTATGCATGCAAAATCATGAATATTTAATATATTTAAAGATCGACCGAGTAGGAGGTCACAGGTGAACATGGCAATGTTGGGAAAACATTTCCATCCGGCGGAAAATATGTGAAAGGTTTTTTTAACTTTATCTTCCAGTATTGGGAAGTATAGCAATCGAGTTGAGTTCCTGAGATGGAGTTTTTTCAAACAGAAATAACGTATCTGCTCTTTCCGCTTTGTCTTTGTGGTTTACGGACGGTGAGGGCCCTCTAATGAAACTGGGTCTGGAGTGTTTGGTCTAAGCAGGATCTCCCAGTGACTTCTAAACTGGAAATTCGCCCATTAGAAAACTGCGTTCTTCAGGAAAATAAAAAAACCGTGGATTATTAATTCCTCCCTAAATCTAGGCTGCAGTCAGCTCGAAATCTGAGACTGGGAATGTCTCGGCCTATTCATGGACGAAAATGAGTTGGCCGACGTCCTGTTGAGCTAAATTCCCATTTCCTAGAAAGAGATCTCTCCCAGAGGAACTTAATAAGAATAAGAAGTAAGTCTACTTACTTTCGACCTTCAGGTATCAATTAGCGTCAGTAAGGGGGAGGGGGGCCCGGTAGATCTCCATTATTGTATGCCAAGTTAAAATCTCACAAACATACAGAATACGTGAGCTTTTTTATTTCACTCTGATAAATTCTTATTTGATAGACGATTGCCCAAGGTGTAAGACCACTAAAACCGTAAAAATCTGTCATGTTACTAGAAATTAAGATAAATCACTACAATGGCTGAAGCTGTTTATAAACTCGGACAAAAAAGTCAATAAATAGATAAGCGTAGCAGCGGATGTCCAGGTAAGAGCCGGAAATCCAGACCCAATGAATAGTGTGAAGGCCTTATTCGATCTGAAGGTCACATTAGTCATAGCAGCGTGTTAGAGTTACTTTGGTGTCCAGGGTTAACCTGGTAGAAAGGTGTAATCAGTCGTAGCGCATGACTAGGATCAAAAGGTGGCTAGGATTAACTGGGTGGAAACTGGGGAGCTAGCGGAAATACTTGGTTGGTAACACTGTACAAATCTGTATAATAGCAACTAACCCAGGGTTGCCATAAAAAAGTGTTGCAACCAAAATTGTAGGCAAGGTGATTGCATTTTACGATCTAAGAAGTCTTCAAACTATCGTATTGCCAGTTTTAAATCTTTCCAATTTTTTTCGACACTTTAAAACCTTCTATCATCAGCGTAACAACTTTTCGTCTGTGTTTTACGTTGAAGCAGCTTTTCGAAAAGCATATTGTGTAGCGTTTGTCTGTGAGTTAGTAGCCATACGCTTTAACCAAAGGAAATCATTGAAATTCCAAATTGATTTTTATACATACAAAGAGGAAGCCGCTGAAAACAAAGTCAGTTCAGTGAAATCTGACGAAGTGGAAGAGTCATTTCCTCAAGCTCTGCTTGATTTTCCCCAAACAAAATTTTCTTTAAACCCTCCCTTGCCTACACTTTTCTTTTCATCTGTGGAATTTCCCAAAGAAAATTCATTAAGGGAAAGACGTGCTGACTGATCTTGAACTTTCTTGAATTAAGTTCTTTCTGAGGGGGCAAAAAAGATTAGCCAAAAGATTCAAGAGGATTATTTTTGCAATATTTAGAGGAAATATGAAATTATGCTCGCTAAGAAATAGGAAGTCATGGAAAGTCGCGGCAAAGAGATTTATTTAATTCTGGATTATTTCCGGTCGAGTAAGCTAAGCGCTTTTATACACAGAAAAGATTCTATGAACAAAGTTAAAGAAAAAATGTATATAATAAATACATGCAGTGTTAGTTAATTAAACTGGATAAATATTTATTTAGGGAGACAGAGAGAGAAGCGCGCCTGCACTAGGTACTTCCAACCGGAAAAGAGGATTAAATAAAACATTAAGATTCACCGGGGAAACTAACGATGAGTCAGTGGGGATGCAGAGAGGGTGGGCAAGTTAAAGAGAGCGTATGCTGACTTTGCTCGCAGTAGCGTTATTATGGACTAGACCCGCGCATTACTCGGAACGAGTAAGTACTTTACTCGTTCTGTTTACTTCGATACCACCAAAATGAAACGCCTTCAGAGGTAGCTAATTTTAAAAAAAAAACCACTCTGCAAAGCAAATAAGAAAATCAATCGACAAAATTTCAAACGTGCTTTTTGTTGGATGTTCATAACTGTTCTCGAAATGTTGTTTACAGAAAGGAACAACATTTGGTAAAGGCAAAACTTTATTTAAGGTATCCTGGCAACAAGAGGAAGTGGTAAAACTCAATATGACGCAAGCGAAACGTGAGAGCAAAAATATGTGAAAAGTACGCAATGACAGACCGGAAATTGGTGTAGCTGAAATTGATGTAAAAAGTAAAAATAAAAATAATAATTGGTTGTTTCACCTTCAGAGATGGCAAGCTGAAGATGAGCTGCCACAAGAACACAAAGATGGTGCCAAATCATGCCGCACGACTTCTGCAGGCCTCCGCCACTCCTACAACAAAAAACATGCATCAGCATATCCAGTAAATTATGTTGACGCTACATCATAGAGACGGAGTAAATGTATATTGTTTTATTCCAAGACTTCTTTCACCGTTATTGGCTAAAATAAATTTTCATCAAGACAATGGCCATATATTACTCCCTCTCTCTCTGTCTTACTGGCAGGAAGTGGGTGTGTTACCGCAAATGTTCTATCCTGAGTTTCCGGCGGAAATAAAAGTAGAATATAAATGCGAAAAGAAAAAAATAGTTTTAAGATAAGAGCGGAGTGTAGTGGTGAACATGGTAACAACACTCTACTGGAAAACCCCGAAGAGTGAAGTCAGTAGGAGCAAAAATATAACTTAGCAGTTAAGGTGGCGGAAATGGTAATTCTAAAACACTTAATTCTCTTTTCTTTTTCCGTGTTTTGTGGCGATGTGACGAGGATAACAAGGAGTAGTATCGGATGGACGTCCATCCCGGGTGTGCACTAACGGTTCCAGGATCTTATAGTGTGGTTGGACAGCGTGAAAACTCTTGTTCAGTTGGTCCAAGGTTTTATAAGTTTTCCCAGCGGATGTTGTGAACTTCGTGTTAACGAGAACGAAATCTTCTAGTCAAGTAGGATGCTCATCTAATCCGACTTAAGGCTGGCTTAAGACTGTTTTCCGTTTCCGACCGAGGCATACAGCTCTACCAAGTTCAGTCTATCCTGGATTCCAGCCGATGAGCGAGCAATGAGACAGCGGACGAACTAATAAATCTCTCAAAGGTCCCGGAACCCTACTGTTGCCTGCCTAGTCTTGTAAGTTCTCTCTTCACAGAGTATTTGAAGCCACATACCGAGGTCAATGACAGGCGAAAAGGGCATCCCTCACCCTTTAGTTCTTGTTGCTTTTGAGCTAACTCCTTCTGACCCACTCGGTCAATTCGGCTCGGCTCTTTTAACATTCAAGAAGAGCAAACAAATAAATAAAAAGAAAACATATTTATACGGCAGATCTAAAAATCAATCTAGAAATTTCTAACGTGCTTTTGTAGGATGTTCATAACTGTTCTCAAAATTGTGATTACAGTTGGCGAAGACAAAACCATATTTGTGTATCCTCTGAAATAATCCTCTCTGTTTTAAAGTCCTGATGAAGAACAAAATAGAGGATGAAACGTCGGCGTGAAGACTTCACCTTTTTTTTGTACCTCAACCCAAAACTAAATAATGTACAAACAATTCGACAAGAATGCTACCAATTTAAAGATTTGATCATTCAAGTAAAGTTTTTTAAGAAATAGTCTAGACACGAGTCTAGATAGAGTGGGAGGCGATGAGAGAAATGATGTACCTGTTGAATTCAGGGAACGCTGCTATTTAAATAGAGATATTTCTACCTGGGTGAGAAATAAAAGCCGCCCGCAAGGTCTGGAAATGTGCAAAGAAAACTGGAGAACATTTTTCTTTTCCGCTTTCCACGATATTTGAAGGAACTGAAATGCTGGAAAAGGGGGAGGAATCTGGGTTACACAGACAGGGATTTACTATCTGAACTAAAGAATAACTGAAGAATAACGTAGAATAAATATTCAGGGCGGCGTCCTGAATATGCACAAACTTGCCGGCGGAAAGGGATCTCAAAGAGCCCAGGGGGTGAGGAGGGTACAGGATGAAGGCTTAACAAGGAATACCATGAAATAAAGGAAGATAAGATAGTTGTTTATGTACGGCCATCTATATTGTGAAGTGCCATCTGCATGGAGCTAGTGTGCACTTGTTATATGATACAGTTAGCGGTGATATCGAGCGATCTCGAGGAGCATATTGTTATGGTAACTCGCCAATAACAAGCTACAAATGGCACCAGCCTCTCCCCCTTCTATTAAGGTCACCTCTCGATTTTATTTCTCATCCTCATTTCCACTTTGTTTTCTAATTTTTCACAGACTAACCTCTCATATGTAGGGTAAAGTAATTGCCTTTTTTTTCAGACGGGCTTTACGTCCAATCACCAATTAAGTGTCGCGGACACCAATTAAGTGCGACTAGCAAACATACTTTACTTTAAATTTCTTTTATTAACCATTAAATAAAATTCAAGGTTTAGACCGGGAATCGAACCCACTAACCAACAATACATCTTAGCATTGCGGGTCTAGCCTATAACCGCTCAGCTAATGGAGCGCCTTACAAGATTAAAACTATTAAATAAAATCCAAGGTTTAGACCGGGAATCGAACCCACTAAACCAACAACACATCTTAGCATTGCGGGTCTATTCTCTTAACCGCTCGGCTAATGGAGCGCCTTACAAGATTAAAACTATTAAATAAAATCCAAGGTTTAGACCGGGAATCGAACCCACTAAACCAACAACACATCTTAGCATTGCGGGTCTATTCTCTTAACCGCTCGGCTAATGGAGCGCCTTACAAGATTAAAACCATTAAATAAAATCCAAGGTTTAGACCGGGAATCAAACCCACTAACCAACAATACATCTTAGCATTGCGGGTCTAGCCTATAACCGCTCAGCTAATGGAGCGCCTTACAAGATTAAAACCATTAAATAAAATCCAAGGTTTAGACCGGGAATCGAACCCACTAACCAACAATACATCTTAGCGTTGCGGGTCTAGCCTATAACCGCTCAGCTAATGGAGCGCCTTACAAGATTAAAACCATTAAATAAAATCCAAGGTTTAGACCGGGAATCAAACCCACTAACCAACAATATATCTTAGCATTGCGGGTCTAGTCTCTTAACCGCTCGGCAACTGTGGCGCCTAACTAACCTCTCATAAAATACGGGTAAGACACTTCATTTTTACGTACAAATTAAAATTATTAATTGGTGAGTGACTTAAAAACTCTATTCATGTTATTGGTAATTAAATGCGTTCTGAAATTCACATTATGAAACAGAATAGATTAATAAATAAAATTTAAAACCGGAGAATTTTAGTAAGATGAAGTTTTGAGAGTGTGCGAACTCTGTTTACCCTAGATTTTATGGAAAAATTGTCTGTGAGTAAGTTTGGGGAAAACGGAGAGATTGTTTAAGCTTGAATTGCCTGCCACTAGTGCAAGCTAGATCTAAACGCTGTGTCCAGTATTCATTACGGAAATTACGCACATTTTAGTGCACTATCTGTGTGTTTAGTAGGGGGGAAAAACTGGCCGCTACTAAGTTGTTATTCAGGCTAGTTTCAGTTTTGGTCCATCATTAATTACTATGAATAGGCTAGTGGTTTCTTTCAGTGGTTCGCCGCCCCCGAAGGACAATGGACTAGGTGCGAGGCTTACAGCGGAGATAACAGCCAACAGGGGGTTGGGAAATGATGTATGAGGTTGGTGAGTTCGTGTGTGCTAGTCTTACACAGCATCCTTCCTCCTCCTCCTCCTCGGCTGGACCATCACACCAGGACCCTTTCTCTACTTCTTTCTTTCGCCACCCACCTCCCTACTGGCGGAGGACACATTCCTGTCCTCCGTCCTCCAGAGTTTGTATCGGCATTCAGTGCCCGGCTTCTCTCTTATACAATTGGTAACCCAAGCACACGCACCCTCTACTTTGGACTTCCTTTCAGTCTGGGACCACTCTGTCTGTCCCTGCACACCCTCCCGCCACCACAAAGGGTTGCTGGTCCCTCCACTACCAAGGGCTATTGGTCTGGACCTTCAATAGACATGGCCCAGCTTTGTCTGTTGTTTGGACCTAATCTCAGATGAAGCATGCTTCTGCGCGCACATACACATATGCCCCTTGGTGACCAAATACCCTGGGTGTCTACAACACTAACCCATGTCTCCGTCTGTCACTCCTCCCTAAACACACATAGATGACCATGTGAGGCTGAGAAACTGTAAAACACTAAATCTACACACACACACACGATCACTCCTGCTCCCTTAATCCCACACCTTTACCCAGTAACACCCTCTCCTGATGGAACCTCCAACAGCATATACTCCCTTGGAAATACCAATTTCCCTTCTGTGTCTATCTGGACGCTTTACTATTCCGCTACAGCTTCCAACTATTTTTTTTTTTTTTTTCTTTTGCCATCACACACAATGTGTTCTCTCACACCCTGTTTTCCATTCCCCGCAGCGGTTATCTTCCCACAATGAACAAACTAAAGGGTGAACTGGATTCAATGAACAGTTCAGTCTATTTCCAAGAAATCGGAATGGAACATACGACTTTTCTTTTAAATAATCAATTCTCCAGAAGCAGGATTTTAGCACTGGCAAAGAGTCTAATGCTTATTACAAAAATCTTCTTCGAACCCATCACTCACCAAGATAGGTTTTTTAAGGTTATCTAGCTACAGGTTTTTCTGTCCTTTATCCTTCAACCTTTCAACCTTGTCCCACCCTAAGCGTTCCATAAAGTATTTAATGAAGGTTGCAATGTAAGTACATTGGTACTTCATTTTTTTTTTGTAATTAATTGTACATATTTAATAATATCGTTGATGAACCCGGGATCTCCACGTTGGAATTCAATATGCGCTAACCACTCAGCCAATCCCTTGAGCTTTCGTAATACTGTCTTCATTTCCGGCACGACATTCTCATCAACAGTTTACGACTATTATTTTGAAATATTTTCCTGGCAAAATATGGATTAAGAGCACTTCCAGGCAAAGGAGGTCATTAGAGCAGAGGGAAGCGCTCCCATTAGAAGGCCGTTTGGGTGTAATTAAAGGATTTAATCACATTTTAGACAGGCGCCACGGTAGCCGAGCGGTTAGAGGCGAGACCCGCGAAGCTAAGATGTATTGTTGGTTAGTGGATTCGATTTCTAGTCTAAACCTTGGATTTTATTTAATGGTTTTAATCTTGTAAGGCGCTCCATTAGCTGAGAGGTTATAGGCTAGACCCGCGAAGCTAAGATGTATTGTTGGTTAGTGGATTCGATTTCTAGTCTAAACATTGGATTTTATTTAATGGTTTTAATCTTGTAAGGCGTTCCATTAGCTGAGCGGTTATAGGCTAGACCCGCAAAGCTAAGATGTATTGTTGGTTAGTGGGTTCGATTTCTAGTCTTTAGGCCTTGCATTTTATTTAATGTTTAATGTGAGAAATTTATAGTTAAGTACGTTTGCTAGTCACCTCTGTCCACGACACCTGGGCAACCAAAATAGGCATTACTTTGCATTATTTTTTGATCACCTTTTAGACAGAAAGCAAAAATCCACGGAAGTCCACTTTACTTAAAACATCTTATTTCTTTGAGTTTTTCTAAATCGCTCCCCTTAAAGTGGGTATGTACATTCGTATTGAAGTCCTACATCTCTTTAAAAGTAATTCCCAGTTTAAAAAAAAACTTAAATTAAGTTTACTGTGGAAACAGGAAATCATGCGAGTGTACACCAGGTTTGTTTCTTTTACATTTTCTATTCTGATTAACTTATTCATTGAATTTCCGTGTGAAGAATTTTCATTAAAAGTTGAGGTGAAAACTTTTAGTTTTGCGAACTTTAAAATGAAAAAAAGAAAAAAAAAAGTTAAAACTGTCGAAAGGATCTTGCTTTGTAATACGAACTAATTGTGAAGTTTTCATAATCGAATTACAACTTACTTCGAAAGAGGGGACTTTATTTAATCTCTTAACTTCTACAAGGAAATGGCAGTGGATAAAAAAAAGTTAAAATTAATCAAAAAATTTTTATGAACTTTGCCACGAAGTTCGTATTACTTATTTTACTATCGATCTGTTGTTTCTCTTCATGAATTAGTTAATGAATTTAAAAAAATAAAAATAAACATTTATTCCAACAATCAACAATTATTGCGTAAAAATGTATTTTAATAATGTGCAACTGCAGTTTCGCTGCAATAAAACTGCACCACGAACAAAATACATTTACTTCTGCCACTACACTTAGCAGACGTACATACTGTACATATAGTAAAGGAAAAATGTGTTCCGGTTCCGGTATTGGGATCATGTAAAAATGGCCAATACAAACCGGGTGTAAATATTATCTCTAGCAACAGCATTTCATAGATACCCTGGTGGCAGCGGAGAAAGCGGATATTGGTTCTAGACACTAGTTTGACTTATGTGACACCAGAGGGAACCCTTTATCACTGTTCAAACTTCAAAATAAACAGCACTCCTGGTATCCTGGTTGTTGTTCGGGTGAATTCTGTTTCATCCAGCAACATATTGTCTTCCTACCATACTGCTGTCCGGTTAGTTTCATTTCCAACTGTCTTTGGGGGTCTTCGTAGCCGTACTAGGAGAGACGATAAAACTGGAAACATTACATTGGTCCAGATTTACTGACTTTTCCAGTTTGTAGCCATTGTTTTCGGCCAGATTTCCATTTTGACTTTCTGCTGGGGGTAAATGTTTTTTAAAGCAACCTCCCTCCCAAAATAAGGTAGATTAAAAAGAGATTGGCTGATTATAAAAGGAACTAAAAGTTTCAGCGACCTAAAAGTTGTAATGTGGCTACCTGTTTATGCAAAGAATGTGGGCATCAGTAAAAGTGGGTATGTTTGGTGATGATCTAGAGTTTGCCTGTAGGTTTGCACAGATCAACAACCTCAGCTGACCCAGGATGTCACTGTAAACGTTTTTACCTGCTGTTAGCCAGGGATACCCGTAAGGTCACCAAGTACACCGAAGAAATGGTTCCCCCAACGAGGTTCTAACAAAAAAAAAAAAAAATCGAAATATGCTCTTTAGACAGGAATCAACAGGAATGAGGCACTTTAGGGAATCAAAGTTTTTTTAGGGGATTTCGTCAAAACGATTCCCATGATTTTCTCAACATGGTGCATAAATATAGTTCTTTTATGGGATACTTTTATGGAACACATGCATCTCATGGGCCTGGCAGATGATAGCCTTTGTAGGTTCTGTCAGGAAGAGGAGGAGGAAACGGCACTGCACTGGTGTTGTGTCAGTGTGAGGGACTTGTCTGGCTAAGGACGCTACTTCTCGGGGGAGGAAAAACCAAGGCCTGAGGAGCTTTACCCAAGAGTCGCTCGCCAGAATTAAGAGTCTGATCAAAAGGACGGGTCTGGAGGGTGAGCTTTAAAGTGAGGGGAGCCACAATAGATCCAAAGGGCTCGCAGTGGCGTAGGCCTTAAGGGCCGCCCTATTAGAATCTTAGGATGGGATACTTTTGTTCCTACAGTAAAACTGCCCAAAAAAGCCTCTTTTTAGAGACGGGGTTTTCCTTTAATGTGGCATTTAAATGTAATATACGATCTAAATCATCTGGTGTTCGTGCCCTCAAAGAACACGTCAATGAGGTTTTGGACTAACTCTGTCTGTCCATTGGAAAAGATTAAGGAGTGTCAGTTTAGGTTGATGCCTTCTTAAGAGATCAGAATTAAGTATCACTCGGACTTTAAAGGAAATTTGAGATTTGGGACTTTAAAAAAAAAGTAGTAAAAGAAAGTCGTGTATGTCTTGGTACAAATTATGACGTCATAGTAACTTAATAAGTTAATTACGTGAATTGTAGTTAATTGCAAACATAAACAATCTAAGGGCTAAACAAATTTTAATTAATCTACATGATTTGCAAGCTGTATGAGGGGGTGGGGGGAGATTCACTTAAATGAAGAACTACCATTATCTGAGCAATGAACTACACATGGTTGCTTAAATGCGTGTAGATTTAGTGGCATCTACTTTGGCGCGTACGTATTCAGCGGGAGATTATTACAATGTAGATGATGATGCGGAAGATTTGTGAGTGTGAGACACGTCAGCGCTCAACTACTCCTGAACTAGTTCCGGTGCCGAGTTCGCCAACACCACCCCCCTCCTCTCGCTCTTCTTAATTAATCCACCCCTCTCAAGGAATGCTGCACTAAATTTAGCGGCTCTTTTACATGGAGCCAAAATTAATGGAGTTTTTGCTTATATAAAGTAAACAAATACTTCAACAAATTATTTATTTATTATAATTTCAATTGGCAAGTTATGGGTGACCACTTACATACTCATAGACAAACGGACTAATCAGACAATTTGCGAAATAATTCTCTCAGAGAGGATCTTTCCATTGAGAACTTGAAATCAACATCCGCACGGTCGCAACGCCCTCTCTTACTGTCGTGAGAGAAATTAAGTAGAGTTCTAACTTCACACGTAATACATAAGACGAGTATATAATAATAATAAACGTATATTACGTGAAATATGCCCTACAGTGTTTTATTAGAATATTCCACCATCTTTCAACCAGTAGCAGGAATTAATTAAACAGATAGGCGGTACAATGAGAGAACATCTTTAGAGGCACCACAATACACCTCGCTAAGAACAGGAGGAGGAAACGTCTTTCGGCCGACCCAAAAGGAATATAGGTTTCCCCAGAAATATGAACAAGTAAAGCTGACAAATAACAAGAATAAACAAGAAGAGAATCCTTCAAAGCCTCCATTCCCTCCTTTTCGTCACCCAGGAATCTGTCGCCTTCCCCTTATTCTTCCAGGACACGTCACGACGCCTCCTTTTCTAACGCAAAGCTACTAATGAATACTTCATGGTCTTACAGTTTCAGCGCTGTTGCTTACAATTTCTCATTGTTTTTGTGCTTTATTTAAGTTTCTGTTTTTCATTTACTACTGGGCGGACCTCTCGCTGACGTGTAATTAAAAGAAAAAAACAAAGTATTTGTGCACCGCCGGAGCCCTTTGAGTAAGGGAAACCTGGACAAAGTTAGGGAAGGCAAAGGGAGATCTTCCAACTAACTTTTTTTTTTCTTAGACTTTATTCGTCATTATTTTTTGTTTAAACATTCTCTCCCTTTATTAGGAGGGAAACTTTATCAAGTTTTCCAACCGCCATTGTGTATACTGCAAACAATATTTATCTCCCTTTAGATTATCTTCAAGAATTTTCCGTCCAAAAGGTCCAACTAGGACCAAAACCTTAATATACAGAAGAATATATACACAGGATGCTGCATCAAACCAACATTTGAGGCGAGACTGCGTCCATTATCCTCGTACACTCAAATATCCAACTGCCAATTGGCTACAAGTGAATCAGATTAAATACATCAATAAAAATGGCTTGAAAGATTTGAATGAGGGCCAACCAGCGATAACCATCATGAGTCGACTAACACAAGATGCCGTTGAAGTGAATTCGAAGGATGCCCTTTTCTACCATGCGATCAGGTGATCGCGAGGCCATCGACGTTTCAGTCTTCGGCGAGGATTCGAGGGAAGAACAGTTTGGGATAGATTGTGGTATGAGAGGATTTGAAGTGTTGGGAAAGTTTGGGAATGAAATTTGGTGTAACGGGAGATTTGGCTAGGTCAAGGATAAAAGGGATTTTTGGAGTCAGTGTGGATGGTGTGATTGCTTACGTAGAAAGGAGCGTTAAGGGATTGTGCGTAGGATTTTCGGCTGAAGGGATTCTGGATGCGGTTGAGATTGGAACGCTTTGCAGAACTGTACAGTTCCGAGTCCGTATGTCCAGATTGGGGGCTAGTAGAGCTGTGTAGATTTTCTTTTTGTTGGTAAGAGACAATTTGGAGCGTTTGTCCAGGAGTCTTGTGGTCATTCTTGTTATCCTCACTTGTTAGGAAGCTTACAATGTTTTGTACATTGATACTTCGAATATTTATATTTTTGTTCTACATATTTAGTGTAATAAAGATTTATTCCAGTCTATTCTACCAACATTTGAGTAAATTTATTAGTAAAATAATCCTCAGCAAGGTTAGAACTGGTGAAATTCCCCGTAAATTGTTAGCAATGTCCAATCATCCAGTAAATAATAAAAAACACAACTAATTAAGGAGAATTATTATATTTTCACAAGTTAACGAGGAAAAGCTTTCATAAATAAGGAAAGCTTGATAGGTGGAAAAAAAAAACAAAGCGGGAAATGTATAATGTGGGAAAAGATAAAATAATGCGGGCAGGACACGGCTAATGAGATAGCAAAAAGGAAAGCGCACGGCCCCCCTCCCCCAAGTTAATGCGGGAACTACACAGTGAGGCCCACAACAGCCAATATATACTGATCAGCCAGCCAATCTTCGCTTCCATTATCTTTGCGTTGAAACTCCCTTCTACTAAGAAGGCCCAGTGTTGCCATAACATAAACACACTCCTCAATCTTGCCACTACTTTATGGCCGCGGCCCCCCTTTGCACAGTGTTGCCACTAGACTATGTTAAGGCCAAATCTATTTTTTCTTCTTCTTCTTCTTCTTTTTCGCGAGTTGAGGAGACACAAAACAGGAGCGTAGTAAAATAAAATAAGACCTGGAAGATTGGAGTATAAATTCCATTTTTTAACAATTGCAATAAATTTGAAGATGACTTCCTTCTTTATGGTTCTATTATTTTCAGTAGCGGACCTTCTCCACTTTATTATCTTTGTTCTACTCATTCTTCCTTTGAAAATAAATTTCACAGGCTTTGTCTTGGCTTGGGTGGGTGTGTGGGGGAGGGGGCGCCCCAGGTTTTACGCTCATAAAATAATGCTTGCCTGTTAATGCGCGAACTAGAGCGTTTTCAGGGATGGAGAGTTGAAATTATGTACAGTGTAGATTCTCTCCTGAACTTATAGACATACGTACTTGAATATTCTGGTTTAGCAGTCGCAAATCTGAGCACCGTCAGGCCAAAAAAAGCACATCCGGTGTATCCAAAACAGAATTATAATTTTTCTTCGTTTTGAGGTACTGTTGGTACCATTATAGTGGTTTTCTTGACCCATGATCATAGGGCAGCGAGATCAAATTTCCAAGTATCGTTTACATACAAAGATTTATTGGAAAACAGGTCCAACCCAAAATTATCTGGAAAATTCTATTAAGGGCTATTTTGGGAAACAGGAAATGGTTATATTTTGCTATTAAAGGAACAGGTTATCTTGTACGATTGGAGACTGAACGGTTAAGGATTCATTATGCTATATGTAGTTAAATCTGCTCTTAATCTGATGTTAAAAATTGTAAACCTTAATTCTCAGAACTATTCTAAATTGTGACTTTCTCAGTTAGTTTTATTTAATGATCTAATAATAAACTAAAGTATAATTCCAAGTTGAAAAAAAAAATATATATCTCACTTCATAACCAATAAAAACCTTGAACTTCAACAACCAGATTTCTAGCTCCAAATAATATTGTACCATTTTATCACCAGATCATTGGTTTCTGTAAGTTATATTAATTAATATCCATAGCATTTCTTGACTACACAAGAAAAACCCAAGCCCTGTTTATGAACCTAGAAATCTAGTTTCGAAAGGTTGACGCAAAAAATATTTAATTTTTTAAACTGCCTGAAAATTACTGAAATAACTGAAAAGGGCAGTTACAAATTGAACAGTTATTTTCCGGAAATGACTTGGTAGAGCTGAAGAAAAATTTGTAAGGAAACTGAATAATGACAAAAGGACAAGGAAGGATCAAGAGTGGAGGATGCCACTCAGATTACTTTCAGCGATTTAGACAAAAAATACAGTAAAATTTTATTTTACAATTTTGAACTCACATACAAAATGGATCATGACCCAAAAAACATAAGAAATGACTTAGTTAAACTTACAAGTGTTCTGACTTAATTAGATTTACAGGTTTCCTGACTTAATTAAACTTATTGTAATACACACAAATTGACTTAACACAAAGAGAACAAAGTACATCGTTCAACCGGGCGGCTAAAGGATTGTCCAGTCCCTGTACAAAACAGTTCAAGCTAGACCGACACTTAAAACTTGATAATGGCGGACACACAGACGAATTCGGACACTGACCACTGCTCTGCCGAGAAGCCCCCGGGCAACTGGCTCAAAACTCCCAGGCACCAGCTAGAGCCCCCTCTCCTTCCTCTTTTCCAGTTCTGCCAACTGTAGACCGACCAGAGACAATTGTCGATTTATAAGCGGGGGGCCGAACCTCTTTTTAAAAATCGAACACTGCCTGATAGGTTACTTGTTTTTTAGGGAATCTTATCAGGCAGTTTATGGATCAAAAATATATTTACGCTAAAGTTTCGAATTGTATTTACGATCACCTTCAGGACTTGTTTTTTTATTTTATTTTTTTATTAGGATCTGTATGCACATACGTATTTTGCTATAAACTGAAGATTGCCTCCTCAGGATAATAAGCGATATTATTAGATCTCGTATTTTACAGACATGAGTACATGTATAAGTGTAACGAATTTACAAACCCCTGTATGTGTTAAGGGAAGATGAGTTAATTAATAACTAACAAGAGTCTGGATTTCTGTTTACATAAGCTGATAACATAGTGATAACTAACAGATTGGCGTGTAAATGCAATCTGTAACATGTAAATATATGTATCGTGGCAAATTATCTAGAAATAGACACTGTGTTACGGTTTGCTGTGTGTGGGTGGAGGTGGGGGAATTACCTCAGTGATTACATTAGGCAGTGGGGGGTACCTCGCGAGTATAGACATTAGAAATCTCTCCTACATGTGGTTGAAAGTACCAAGACATTGAGGTAATTTTAAGGCAATTCCCCTTTAATATGTATGTGTCTTTTCAGCCAGCTGAATTTTCACGCGTGCGCTGTTTATGGAAAACACATTTTTTTTTCAAAGAAAATTCTGGAAAAACAGTTTTACTCGGTTTTCTCTTACACTTTTCTTCAATTTTCTTTCAGAATTTCAGACAAAATATATTCACGTTTTTTTTCTTCAGCTGAGGAATTTTCCCTTGCTTTTCCCGCCAGGAATTCCCAGTCAATATACTTAAATCTTTTTCAGCCCTTTGGCATCTTCCGCCGTCAAGTCTTCGAACTATATTAAACCCTCTTCTCATCCATCTGTTTCCGGATGTTATGGCTTACATTAACCGACGCTCTGATCTCAGAGTTGGGCACTTGATGATCACTAGATTAGACAGCATTTCCAGGGCCAACATTTTTTTTGACTTCCTCTCCTCTACTCAGTAATCGTGCTGATTTCCGAATATGAGCCACCCGGAAATATCCGTCTTAAGTCGCGTGGGGGTACGAAGAAGTAGTTTTACAAAATGTTCTCCCTTCCTTCCTACCTCCAGATTTGGGCATCCACCGTAACCCTAAATAGCCCCACCAGAAAGCTGAGATCTGACTTTGATTGCTATCATCCATTAAGTGACGACCCTCAATCAATACAAAAAATACCCCCCCCCCCAGTATTTAAATTCACCAATCTGAGGTTGTAACCAATCACTGTTTGGAAATACCACACATTCCGTTTGTTGTGTTTTGTTTGCCGATTAAATCCAATTAAAACAAATTTCCTAGAAGGGAGGGGCCAGACCTTTACAGTCATTGCCAATTAAATATCTTCCAATTAAAGCTACTAATTAGGGGAAAACCGTTTCATAAAAAAAGTACTAAAATGAGATCAGAAAATTATATATACTAAAGGAGAAAATATTTTCTTTTAATCAAACGATTTACTTTTTGCAGTACAAAAGGAAAATACTTTGTTAAATAAAATTTAAATAAAATGGAAAACTTTCTACTTTGATGCTTTTCTACTTCGCTTTAGACTTTTCTTGTATTTTCTCTTTATTTATTTTTATTTTTTGTGAAAATCCTTTCATCTCATTTCATTTTTTTGTTTAAATTATTTACCGTTTATTTCCATGTTTACCTTAAGCTCTAACTTTACCGGATGAGATTTCCTAATGGTATCACCATTTCCCTGGAACACTCCAGAGTATCGAGCTTCTGTCATACCTTCAGATTTCCCCTCTCACCATTTGCACTCCATCCTATTTTATTAAAAAGCCGTGCAGAATTAATTGAAAGTGAAAAAATTCAAAAAAGACTTGAGTGAATAAAATAAAAAGGAATCAACTTTTATTGAAAAATCGATTATCTGATTCGATCTTCTAAGGCTACAAAAAAAATAAATTCTGTTGTGATGACATCACACTTTAACCGCGACTTACGTAATTAAATTTTCTTCAACTTTTAGCATTTTTACTTATATAATAATAATTTATTTGCTTAAAAATTAGTTTCTAAAAATAAGAGTTAGATCAGACCAAAATCTTATACAAAATGATAACTAAGAAAACAAAATAAGAATGTAAAATAAAGATCAACTTTAATTACGAACAAAAACAAAATACTAGACTTCAATTACATAATTATAAAATTGAATAAAGAAACATAAAGCCTTTTGTTGGAAACAAAAGAAAAATTCTGGATATTAGAAAGAAAATTAATTTATAAAAATAAACTAAAACAGAATTCTTAAGGTGAATCAAATAATACAGAGGAAATAATGAATTTGTAAGATCCCTTAGGGACATGGCGTGTAGCAAATACTTATAAATATTGTACATTTTTAGGTGAAGGTGTTGGTCTAGTGGTCAAGAGCGCGGCTTTGTGAGTGGTAGATCATGAGATCGAATCCCTCGTACGACTATTTTTTATTTTTTATAAAAAAAATTGTTTATAGTACAGTATGAGCTTCCGTCCCTATCTGCGAGTACCTAATTGGTAGTAATTGGATTGTTCATTCTTTGAATGTGATGAAGATCGCTTAATAGAGAGCTTGAGCAGACATATTACTATGTTAATCAAATAATTCTACTGAGGTAAGTTTGATAAGAACCCAGAACCATTCTAAGTTATGTTGCAAGTTAAAATGATACCCTAACACTATTTTCTAGGCAATGACTAGACGATACCCCGGAAAAGCTGTAACGGAAAGCTTCTGGAGGGCTCATATTTACCCCGGATTTTCCATTTCTCTTTGTTACCCAATAGAACAGTATTTGAATTTATAATTCACCAAAACGGGACTTGAGCTTAACTTCAATCCTTCACTGAAGAAGTGAAGTTTCCTGATTCAGATAGAAGTTATACTTGATGGTAATTGAGGTGGATTCGTCAGCGGAGGAAGATCCCCTGTTCAAAATTACTTTAAAGGCTATTTTTCTGTAATATACGGACCCCATGTTTGCTGTTATGGAGGGTTACGAGTGCTGCTGGAATCAGTTTAAAGAAAACTCCTAAACTGGAAATACCTTCTTACTCAATGGATGGTTAACTTCCGTTTCCGTTTTTCTGTAAAGTTTTACTCATATTACATGGACACAGACTGAAAACTGTGTACCTAATGGATTTTTTATTTAAGTACGCAGTCCATTAATGTTTGTGAAAAGGCACTTTTGACGTAACCGCAACCATCTTGTTCTAAGTTCCATACAAACTTCTTTTAATTGACAACCTCTGATTTGATGACTGAGGAATCGATGAACATAATAAATAATGAGGACCGAGTTGAAGAATCATTTACTTGGAGAGGAGGGAGAACGTAAATATTTGCAAAGGGTTAAGAAGGGACTATCAAGTTACAGACGGGCAGAGTGTAATTAAAACAGCCAGTCCTGACTTAAACAAGTCTCTGGGGGGGATTAAGTCCTGTGCAGAAACAGGCACTTTCGGATTTTGGGGTCTGCTGGGAGGTTTTTCACGGTCTGAGATGACGTTTTCTTTTTTCCTCCTCTCTCTCTCTCTTCATCCCTTTTTCATTAAAGAGGCAGGAAATAAAGGAAAAGGGAAATTCCACCCTGTGTTTCTTTCTACACAAACTGGGCCTTTTTCTTTAGTTTTCCACTTCTTTCTTCTTAAAGGACTCGGCTTTCTTTTGCGGGCGTTCAGAAGAGAGAGAGAGGGAGAAAGAGAGAGAGAGAGAGAGGAATGCAAATGATGGCTACTTTCAATAGTTGTCATTAAACCGGAAACTTTCTTTTAAATGATCTTTCCTTCATCTTTCCGCTTTATCCAGAGCAAAGCTTGATTCGGAAGCACTACTTCTCAGAATACGATGTTGACGCTCACTCGAGGATAACGAGTGCCTCTAAATCCTATTAATTTTTTAAACAAGGATTTTCCGGGGCAACCTGATTGTCATAGATTTCATCATAATTAGTCTTTGATTTTTTCCCCATAATATTTGATTAAAGGCATTTTCATTGCGTAGTTGATGTTGATTACGATATGAACTAGATTTTTCTGGGAATTCCCCTCCAACATTTGTTCCCTCTTTTTTACAGAAGGTTACAGCATCTCTAATTAAAAATAAGAAAAACAATTTCCCCACGAGAAACATTCTGTGCTATCCAGAAAAGAGATGAGGAGAGAGGAAGAAATTAAAGGGAAGCATTCAGGGGAAAAAGTAACAGTAGAAGGGCGGGCTAGGTCTGAGAATGCTCTGAATGTAATTACAGACTCACCTGGGAAGGTGCGTAAGTAATTAAGGGCAGAAGAAGGGTGTGGCTTCATTTGCGATGACATCCGATGATTATGGGCTCTTATTGCTGCTGCAAGAGTATGCAACAGCCAAGTTTTAGGTTTCTGAAGAAGGGCTCCATTCTAGTTTCTCCCTTATCGTAAGGGGAGAGAAGTTTGGCGCAAGATCTTTAGACATGTCTTTTCGAACAGGATGTCTCATCAAAGAAAACACAGGAGACTGCAAAATTAAATTGTCTTGGAACTTAGAAATTTAGAACTAATACGATAATTTTACTTATCATTATTTAAACCACCTCATAATAGTTGAGATAGTAGTTTTGGAGGAAGCGTGACGTCACAGCTTCCACCAGTAACAAAAAGATGAAACTTTTTCTCCGTGAGCACGTTGGAGATTGGTAATAAGTAAAAAGTAAAGTAAAGTAATCGCCTATTTTCTCCGGCGGGGCTTAACGTCCAACTACCAAATTAGGTGTCGTGGACGGAGGCGACTAGCAAACATACTTTACTGTAAATTTCTTTTATTTAACCATTAAATAAAATCCAAGGTTTAGACTAGAAATCGAACCCACTAAACCAACAATACATCTTAGCTTTGCGGGTCTAGCCTATAACCGCTCGGCTAATGAAGCGCCTTACAAGATTAAAACCATTAAATAAAATCCAAGGTTTAGACTAGGAATCGAACCCACTAACCAACAATACATCTTAGCATTGCGGGTCTAGCCTATATAACCGCTCAGCTACCGTGGCGCCCTTGAGATTGGTAATAATGCCAACTAGTAAAATCTCAACTCTCACAACAACATTCACTCCACTCACAGCAATTCACGTAATTTAAATATTCTTGAAACATGGAATTGTTACTAAACAGCTGTTTACAGCAGCCCTTCCGGTAGAACTAACCTCTCTCTTCCAACGCCATTAATGGAACCGTACAAATTCAGGAGTATAAATAGTTTGGGGAATATTTACATTTGGGGGAGGGAATTCTAATTTTCGAGGGAAATTTGGTAACTAGAACTGCGGAAATAAGAAGATCATCGGAGTACTTTCTGCGTGACGTGTAGGCCGCACATCCTGTCCACCACTATTTACTATATCCGCTCAAAACCAACTTAAAGACTTTCTACTTCATCAAGAACAAAAGAAAATCACTGTTGACAGTTGTTCCATTTCTTTTTTTCTCTTTACAGATTGCCGAAGAGTTACTATTGGGATGAGGGGATATTAACCGTGTCACATGGAAGTACTCTAAGTGGCGCTTCCGTGCAGAGTACCATAGTACCACAGCAGAGTATTGAAAGTTTGGAAAAGAGTACTTTCACAGAGTGCTTTTAAAGACTGTCAATCGTCATTTACAGGTTTGTAACTTCCGTAATCTAAATTGATGATAGTTCCGTTCTAGAACTATAAAATTCACAATCGGAAATCTTTAGAAAGAGAAGTTGGTAAATAAAATTGCTGGTGTGCTTTTTCCTCTCGGGAAATCGGGAAAAACTAAACAGAAAATTTAGTGTGAACACAATCATGACTTTTCTTAGTTAACAAATTCTTATGGTTTCAACTTTTCCGCACCAAAATTTTAAAAATCTACAGTCGAGCCTCCCATAAAGGGACACTCTCACTAGCGACCACCTCCATTTACGGACCAGTTTTTGGATTTCCCCGTTTTACCCCTATAACACTTTCTATAAAAAAGAACCTCCGTCTAATTTCTCACTCTACATAGCGACCGCGGGCATTGATTTTGGGGAAGGGATTATATGTTTCACCTCCCACCAACGACCACCTTATTATTAAAAGTTCGTTTGACGCGGTGATCAAAATAATTATCCCCTCTCAAGTTTTTCTTTTTTTTTCTGGTTTTTCCTAAAGTTCCCTATATAAGCTCCATTCATCTTGTACCATTTTAAGCATTTTTCAATATAACTTTGGGGACGAACAATATTATTTTTTCTCGCTATGTCTCTCAAACGAAAGTGGTTAACTCTAGAAGAGAAAATAAATGTGTTGGAAGATTTTGCAAAAACCGAATCGAGCCATCGTCAACTTGCCGAAAGGTTTGTTCTATTTTTCTAATAATAGATGATAGTATGATGATAATTTTACCATAAATTATTATTAAATGATGATTATTATAAAAATTATTAAGTCAATAATATGTAGTTTTTTGGATAATTAAGAAAAACTTGATGCATATCATATAGCTGCAATAATTATGCAATTATGTACGTTTTTAAATCTATTAATAATAAACAATTTTTAAATAGATGTTTGGAAAAAAAAACCCATATTTTTTCATTATGAAACTTGCCTACCTCCTTCTAACGGCCACCTCCAAACAGCGGCCACTTTGCTTTCCCCCGCCAGTGTCCGTTATCGAGAGGTTCGACTGTATTTAATCCGAGAGGAAAATCTATCTATACACGTTCCCCCGAGAGAAAAATTATTTAATTAAAAGTTACTGGAAAATAGTAATTAATTTTCCTTTTTATTAAGGAAATTTTGAAAGAAAATCTGGTCTTTCCCAAAATCGAAAACTTTTCATCAAAACCCAAATAGCAGCACATCTAAGTAGCGGCCATTAGAGTCTTTATTGTGGGTTGATTACATATTCATGGCTGGGATATCCGCAGAGACGCTTAAAGTCAACCAACAAACCCCTCTACGGTGGTATTGGGTGGGTGGGGAAAAGAGAGGAAGACATAAAATAGGCAGATGACTGAGTGTGAGCATGCATTTCCGGTCATCTGACCAAACCTGACAGAATTGGAATACTTCCTCCATCCAGTAATCCGATGATTGACTGGAGTCTAGAGTTGAAGGATTTCCTTGTTTATAGGCATTTGAGAAAGAGGTAGAGCGGAGCTCCTTCTGGGATGTTCCCATTTGTGAGTGAGGCCAGGACTACCCACGAAACTTAATAAATTTACCGGATGTTGGTAGAAGAGGAAGTGCGCCGTTCAGCTCCAGTTGAGTAATGGACTCGTCCTGCCCTTAGCTTGCTCCACTTTTAGGGATGTTTTGATTAAGCTGAGGGCGCCCACCCCAGTGTTTTCACCTTTTAGGTCGACTTTTCCTAACATGCTCCACCAGTTGCCCACCTCTATTAATCAACTTATACGGCCGGCCGCTCACTCTCCGACAACCCGCTGGAAAAGTATGTTAATTTATCACTTTTTTTTCTAGAAAAACCAACTTTTCTCCAGCTAAATAAATTGTTGTGCACACTCACACGACTTTCTCCTCCAGCAATTCCAGCGCTCCCAACTCAACTATTTTTTCCCAAACTCGGAGTTTTTAAATATATAATACTATATTTCCCAAAGAGCCCCGCTTCCTGTCAGATTGAAATATTTAAAAAAACACAGGAAATTATAATTCTCCAGAGAATTGAAGTAAACTTGCCGATACAAGGAAGCGGAAAAGAAAAACGCCCGTATACTCAAAAGTTGAGCTTTAAGTCTTTGAAAAGTCCCATACATAAATAGATTTGTTTGAAAGAGCTGAGAGTTAAGCCGTTCTTATTTTCTCTGGGCCGAAAACTGCTTAGAAAGTGCCACGAGAGGGTAGGGTGTTCTCTGAAGGGCGCTGGAAGTGGAGGCGGTGGTTGTAGCCGGGGGAGGCTGATAAGAAGTAACGCCGACTTTTGCTGAGAACGACTCCGACCTTGGGGGCGAAGGCGGGCCACCCTCCCGAATCTAAAATCGTTTGCTAACATTTACGTCGCGTTTCCACTTCCGCCTACTTATTCTTCTTCTTTTGACTTTTCCTTTATTTGTTTAGTCGCCGGGAAGAAGAGTGCCTGGCTCAGATATGTTCCTTAAACTCCTGACGTATGTACGCACATGTGTCACACAGTACCGTGGCTGTTGCTCAGCTAAACCAACTACAATACATCCCTATTTATCCCCTTTTCCACCTCTGGGAACGTTTCCTTCTTTAAGGTAATATGTTACTTTTCTTTCTTCCACTTATCTTTGGAGACAAGATCTGGAATTATTTCTGGAAAGGAAATTTTAAAATACAAAAAAATCGATACTTTCTTTAATCGTTTTCACTTCAGTGATTTAATTTTCTGCAAACTTTAAATGTATCGCGTGTACCAAAAAAAAGATCATTCAACTTCAAAAATACATTTTCATGACAATAGAAGAATACTGATAAAGTCACCGCTCCGCACGCTAGATAGGCCTAATTTGTTTCAAGTTAGGTGCCACGGTAGCCGAGCGGTAAAGAGAATAGACCCGCAATGCTAATGTGTATTGTTGGTTAGTGGATTCGATTTCTAGTCTAAACCTTGAATTTTATTTAATGGTTTTAATATTGTAAGACGCCCCATTAGCTGAGCGGTTATAGGCTAGACCCGCAAAGCTAAGATGTATTGTTGGTTTAGTGGATTCGATTTCTAGTCTAAACCTTGAATTTTATTTAATGGTTTTAATATTGTAAGACGCCCCATTAGCTGAGCGGTTATAGGCTAGACCCGCAAAGCTAAGATGTATTGTTGGTTTAGTGGATTCGATTCCTAGTCTAAACCTTGGATTTTATTTAATGGCTTTAATCTTGTAAGGCGTCCCATTAGCTGAACGGTTATAGGCTAGACCCGCAAAGCTAGGATGTATTGTTGGTTAGTAGATTCGATTTCTAGTCTAAACCTTGGATTTTATTTAATGGTTAATACGAGAAATTAAAGTAAAGCATGTTTGCTAGACGCCTCCGTCCACGACACCTAATTTGGGTAGTTGGAGGTTAAGCCCCGCCTAAAAAAAATAGGCGATTACTACTACTTGTTCCAAGTTCAAATGTAATAATCTGGCGCCTGTCTAGAAAGCACTTCCGGTGGACTGGTACTCTGTTTTTTCAAGACGTAATTTTGGTTGGACACTTCCTACTCCTGTGAGTTCTACAATTGAAGAGGTAGCATGTTTACACTGAATGGCATGAGTAGTGGAAGCCATTCAATTGAAACTTACAGTATCTGAGTTTCCAATTAATGTACCAAAGCTTTTGGAACTTTTCCGAGGACCCCCCAAACTGGAAAATTGATTCAATAAAATGGTACTTTCCTTAATTGATTTCCTCCAACTTGGCTAAACCAAATCTAAATTGGGACTCTACGACAATCCCTATTTGGGTTCGGGAGCCACTGCTTTCTAGGACGGGTGGGTCTGTGTCGGAATTGGCACCCTGGCACGCGTATGAATGGGCTGCGTAAATGTAAATAGATTTAGGATTGTAAATGAGTGAGAAGAATATAGAGTACTCCACTCAATGTATATATAGGAATATAACTATTAGGATGAATGTATTTATTAGGAAGATTGTATTTATTAGGATGATTGTATTTATTAGGATGATTGTATTTATTGGGATGAATGTAATTAATAAGATGAGTATACGAGTGTATATATAAATTTTGTGTAAATAGGTTTTTTTAAAATTTAGGTTAGATCTCTATGGGGTGCGAGGAATATCGAGTACTCCACCCCAACATTAGTTAGTTAGGTTAGAAGAAAATAGGAGTTAGGCCAACCGTTAGGTTTGTTTCGATCAGATTGACTAGGTGTAGGTTAGGCTGTGTAATAAAGTGCCTATTCTACAGTATAGTTTAGGTGCAAAGGACCCTTGTTGTTGCGCACCTTACAAAACCCCAAACAAACAAAAACCTATTTGGGTTATCCAAATCTATCTTCCCAGATTTAAAGTCAGGACCCTGAGACTAATCTATAATACTACTTTTTTTTTCTTCTTCCTGAGGGCATCTCAAAACAGTAATATCCTTACAAGTTGAAAATCCTGCACGCATGCAATATTTCGAGATGTAAGGGGAAGAAAAGAAAAAAGGAACCTGGCATTTTCAAGGATGTCGGGGGATATTTACATAGCGAAGTGCGATGAAGGAAGGTATTGAAGTGAACAGAACTGTGCCCTGGGTTGTTTGGGGCGAGCGGGGGGCAGCGCTTGTTTAGTAACTTGGCTGGATCCTCTCGTTACCCAGGAGCTCGTTCCGCCAACTCTTTCTCTCACTTCCGCCTCTTTGGCGTTCCTTTCTTCCGGCCGGTGAGTTTCCTTCTTTATCTGCTTGCGTTAGCTGACTCTGCTTCCTTGCCAACAAAGGCGACAGAAAACCCTTTTCTCTTTCAACCATAACAATGGCTAACATAACCCCAGCAACACCTCCGTTTCCATTGTGCTTCGCATAAATCCTATTTACAATCACTACCACAAATGTAACTACATAAGGACAAACAAAACGAGAAAAATATATACGCACATAAATAAACACGTCGACAGTCTCGTCTGCATACAATTTTCACTTCTGGGTAGTAGCGTAGCGAGGTTATTTTATCTGGGTAGGCTGTAGCCGAGTAATATTCAATATTTAAAATTCGAAACTCCCCCCTCCCCCGAATATTGGATTTATCTAGCTGTAGACATAAAGCCTTACTATAGAGGCCCCCCTTCAAAATTTTAATTAAGCAGAGAAATATATTTTTTTTTAAATTTCTTGAACTTTCTGTCGCTTCCTCTGACATCCCTAACAATAATCCTCGCCGACTGAATCGCCTGTGGCCCCGCGACTTCCTTGTAGGCTGAAGGCCTAAACGCCATTATTCTCCTATCTCTCCTCTCTCCTCCTCACATTCTCCTCTCTCCTATAGAGAGTGCTACCGCTGGGTAGTTTCTCTCCTCCTGCTCTTCCCGCACCAGTTCATCTCTCTCTCCATATTTACTGATTGTATACAGATTGTAAATTACAAAATAAATTTTAAAAAAAATTCTTTGAAAAAAAAATGTATTTTTCTGCAACCATGTAGGAATGTTCGCATTACTCAATTAAAAACAGCTGTGTAATGCCCAACTTTACCTCACTAGTGGGGAAAAATTCCCATTAGTGTCACTTTCCTCACTAGTGAGTGGAAAAACTTTATTGTGCTTCCTTGATATAAGAAGTTATGTTATTAAATATTTTCTGTAAAACTTTAATAAGCTTATTTAACGTAACTAAATAATTAAAAAACGAATATTAAAAAATAGAATAAAAATTGAAAGGAATATAGAAATAAAAATAATACTTTAATAAATAATTAGATATTTTTAATTATAACAGTTAAAAAGGTTATAGTGTTACCTTATAGAAATTTAAAATGGATTCTAGTGATTCCTGTTTAGTTTTTTTTTTTTTTAGTTAATAACCCTAATGGTTGCAGAAAAAATATAATATTTAACTCGAGTGTAAAGTATTTTCCTCACACTCGACAATTTGCAAACCCTGCCTCGTGTGAGGAAAAGTACTACTTTCCGCACTTGTTAAATAAATAACTACTATTTGAACATGAAAAAATTTTTGGAAATGGGGAATTCCTCACCAATCATATGGAGGAGCCACGACAGCCGAGCTTTAGAGGCGAGGCCAACCAAGCTGGATTCGATTACCAGTCTAAGCCTTGGATTTTATTTAACGGAATGAAGAGAATCCCTTCCGGAAAAAGAGATTTCGATGGTGGTCCGCAAACGAAATGTGAAGTTTCAGCTTCCAGCGAGTTTCCGGGATCTGGTGCTCACCCAACCACTTCCTAAAGCCTAGTAGCGCTTCCTTGAGGGGCTTGCGAAGTACTCTTCAGCAATAACTCGACATCGAATAGTTGCCAAGTTCGGCTTTATTTCTTCTTGCATAGAGAATAAGAAGAAAGAGAAAAAAAACCCAACGATAAGTGCGGAAATTCATTTAGAATAAGAAAATATGTTTTCCCGAACAGTTTGGCCAAGCCAAGCGAATCAAAACTTAAAATGAGATTCGAACGAAAAAGGAGAAAAACTGTTGAAAAAAAAAGAAGAGAAAATTCGGTAGAGATGGTAACACTGGAGGCGGATGTAAGATAAACCGGAAAAACCTTAATACACATTGCTCGCGCCAAGTTTGGAGGCGGCTAACCAGGGGGTCCAGTAGCTGTATGGCTGGAAGAATAAAGATTCTTAACGGCACCGTTTGGCTCTTATGAGAACTGGCCAGTGTGTGTGCGTGTGTCTGAGGGCGGTACGCCCCCAGCCGGGGGCAGCAACACGCTGCTATTGATTTATTACATCTATTCCTTTGATCCCCTCTTCTTATATATAAACTAAGATTTAAAGTATGTCCCATAACAGGATATGAACTCGGCCTAAGTTTGTCTGTACATCCTCGCGCACAATACACTTCCTGTTCCTTACTTTCTCCGCCCTCTTACTTCTATATCCCTCCTTAGTTGTTCCCTTTTTTTGCTTTTTTCACTTGCAAAGCCCGTTCTTTTGTTTTATTGTTGATTTTATTGATTTTCGTTTTTATTGGACTACGTCATGGGGTCACGTCATTTACTGGCAAAAACAAGAAAAGAAAATGGAATCTTTTATTAGGAACACACTCACACACAAAGACAACTTCCTCTTAGTGTAACGTTACAATCGAACTAATGAATCGAACTCGGATGGTCGTCTTAATATTAAGGCTAGTAATAGAAGTTTCAATAACTAGCAGTTACAAATCGCAAAATGAAATATTTCCACACAAGTAGAAAATGGAATAGACATTCTCAAGAAGGGGAAAATAAAGTTTTATCTTCTTAGTGTAAATATTTATTTAAAAAAAAGTAATTACCTACTGCTTTAAAAAGAGATATTATTTTAAAAAATAAATACCAACGCTGGAGAGCCCACCCACCAAAAGAGATTGAAAATAAATAGTGTGGTCAGAATTTTTCCCTCAAATTTAAAATTTTTTTAATAACCCTTTTAGAGGTCCTTAATTATTAAAATAACATGACCTGGAAAGCAGGAGCGGATCAGCAACCTCTCCAAGGATCTGCACTTAGAAGGAACAAAGCGAACAAAATAAAAAATGGTGCGCCCCCTGACTCGACTTCCTTTTGCCGCAATTCTCAGGATTGTAACTTGCAATATTAGCTCCAATCTTGGAGTTTGAAAATCCATAGATTAAACCGAGATGATCTTATTATAGAGGAAAGCTTTCCCCAACCATGTAAGGCTGCCTTACACTGAAAGTTCAAAAAAAAAAAAAAGAAAAGATTTTTGCTTGGGTAATATAGATTCAATGTTTAAAGGAAATTATTGGAGCCATTTTCCGTAAAAAGAAAAAACTCAAAAAATGGAAAAATCTTCACTGAAAGTACTGGACGAGAGATTTCCGTCGCAAATTTTCCGCTTCAGAAATGTAAGATTGACTTCTGACGACACAAACCGTCAAGAGTAGGGCACATGAAGCACGAGGAGTATTGGGTACGGGTGAGGGGGCAAATTTGAACTGGGGGCACCTTTGAAGAACAGTTTTAATTTTCGGCCAAATATTTAAAAAATTTATGATTTGTAATTTTCTCCATATTTTTGTGGTAGACCTGTTGTATAATTGGCAGAGTTTCCCTTCCGTTTTCCAATTGTTTGGTAAAGTCCAGAATTGAGGAATGGTTATATTTTGTAAGGTGGAAGTAAAATTTTTTGTTGCAGCTTTGGAAGTGTATTGCGAAGATTGTAGGTGGACAAGGTGTAAGTATTGTTAGTGTCCCCATATTAACATTTTGGAATTCGTATTTTTAAATCTAGTATTTACAAAAAGTTTATTTGCTTGCTCAAAAAGTGTTGGATACTATATTTTCTTTTATGGAAGGAGAGGGGGCACATTTCAACATCACCAGTTAAAATGTGCCGCCCGACCGACCTGCAAGTTTGTGACTTTTTTTTTGGTTTAATCGCAGAGAAGGGGGAAAGTGGTCCGAACCTACTGCATTAAGAAGCGCAACAAACCCGAATATTTTGTGCAAACTTCCTAAACCCATCACACTTAGGGTACAACATCCCGGAACTGAGTCATTCTTGATTTTTTGGACTAGATTTCAGTGATTTAAAAGAGAAAGTAATGTAGTAGTCGAGAGAAATAACTGATAGAAGGTAGATTCAGAGTAAAGTAATATCCAATTCTTTCTATTTTATATTGTGTTCAAAGCTACCCCCACCAGTGGGGCAGATATTAACATTTGACACAACATTTTTAAATCAGAAAAAATACGTATGTATGTAAAGTACCAACTTCTTATTGATATAGATCTGTTGAGAAGACTTGGAAGCAGTGTTCCCTCTAAGCTGTGCGCGTGTGCGCGCGCACATAAATTTTAAACATAGCGCACATGAAAAATATTTGCGCGCACAAAAATTTTTTGATTAAAACGAAACAAAGGAACCGATTGCAGGAAAACCATATGGATATGCTGATGAGAGTAAAATCATATATGAATGACGGAAACAATGTAAATTTAAGTTAAGTTTATGCAGAATGGTTAAAACCAAAAGGCTGGAGAGAGAAGTTATAAAATAAATGCCATTCATAAAAAATGTAATCCTTAATTCTAAAATTGTTCAATAATAAGTAATTGTGAATTGTCGTTCTTGTTTGTTTGTTTTGACAAATGTGTTAATTTAAAAAATTAGAAGCAGACAACGTTATTACATGGTAAGTATTTAAATTTTCTGATTTTTCATTTGAATGGAAAAGGGAAGCCACAGTAATCAGCCAAATTCTGTCTTCACGAACTAATGATTTGACTTGATTTTAGGGTAGTTTTTTCACTGTGTTCTGTTGTAATGTGTGGTATGTTGGAGTTAATTTGTATAAGTAGGTACAAAATTTAGCTGAATATTAATACTATTCTTGTATTGTCTTTTTTTTTATTATATGCACTTTTTTAAATTGCCGCACAAAATTTGTTTATTTTAGAAAAAACTGCACACACCTAAAAAAGTGCGCACTCAGGTCACAAAAAATTAGAGGGAACACTGCTTGGAAGTTGTAGAAAACAAAATAAAAAGGTTCAATAATAAAGATTCTGTGCGCAATCTGTAACAGAAAATTTAAATTCTGTTCAAATGTGCCCCCTCTCCCCTACTGAAGCTGCAATCCATGTTCATCTCATCTCATCTACGGTAAAAAGGATTAGCGCATATTAATCGGGATAAACTGGTTCCAGGCTTCAAATTACTGGAGAAAAGGCTGCCCGGAAATATCCAGGAAAAGCCTTATTTATAATTGGTGCCCCAACGTTTTTGGGATGGGGCCCTAAACTTTATAAAATGGGTACAAAAAGGGAGCTGATCTAATTTTGTCCCGAGAACAGTCGGTTCCGGTGCAAGTATACGCTTTACTTCATTCGGCAAGCTCAACTAACTTCTAGTTTAACATCAATTTCGAAATTTCGTTGCGCCAACTTCCGGTGAAACGAGAATTTTGAAATTTTGTCACCTTTTTTTTCTCTCTCTCTCTCTCTCTCTCTCTCTAAATGAAAGAAAATAAAACAATTTTGTGTTCATATTTTTCAAACTTGATTTGGGGGACTTAGCGTAAACTTGAGACTTCAACATGGCGGCTTATTGTGCAGCACTGCGCTGACTTGAGAGGTACATTTCGTGTAAAGTTCGCCACTAGCTGCAAGGCAAAAGGTGGGCGCGTGGAGGGAGTGAGGTGTTCCCCACCCTTCCTATTATACTAAATTACTACAAACCACCCGGAGACCGCCAGTGTTGCCAACCTAGAACCATTATCACTCTATCCGGAACACTCTCCGTGTCCCACCTAGTACAAATTGATTTCATGTCAGATACAAAAGCTGATGAGAGAGTAAAACCATTCTTAAACCCCCACATTGTTTAATAAATTCAATGGTTAGGGATTTGAGTAACTCTAGATGCTGCAAGCGTTAACTGCAAGTTTTGAATCTGTGCTATGATTTCTTCCATTTTGAACAGGCTCCCAGGACTTGTGTCGTGTTTTTTTCACTGCAGCCAAACTAGAGATGTTTTTCACTTGGCTCGGAAAAGGATCAACTACTTTTCCAACTGCTCTTGCGCACTATTCACGATTTTCCTGAATGGTTCGGCGTGTCCTAAGTTCACAAATATTTACTTCATTAACTTTTTCCACTCGGAAACATTTTAACGCTTTTTCTGCTAGATTTTAAATTCATGAAGTAAGTATAGAACGTCACCAAAATCTCTTGACGAGCTAGAGATATTTGTGCCGGAAGTACCCGATTGTGGGAGGCATCGGAAGAGAGGGGAGAATTGATTCTGCAGCTGATTTGCAAATTTTGAAAACCATTTCTGAGAAATCAGCCATTTTATATAATCTTGTTTTAATGCTTCAAATTTTTTTGTAATCGTGCAGATTATAGACTTCCAAGTCTCCACCGGAAGCAGCACGATCGCTCACTCCATCTCACTAGATATGTTATTTCGCTTAGATGCCGGACAAAGGAAGTTACAATAAAGTTTTGTTGATCCAAAAATTAAGAGTTATTATGAATTCTTTTATATTTTCCCATGATAACTATCGTGAGATTTTTCTCGGAAATGTCTTCTATTCCTTGGATTTTCTTTAAACTCCTTTTAAGAATTAGATCAACATAACTTTCATCTTAATTAGTCTTGTACAGGGTTTTCTTTTTTTCATTACTTGTTTTAGGGAAGAGGCGGGAATTTTCTTCTATAAATTTTTAAGTTTTCCGTTTAAATAAAAAATACTCTGGAAATGTGCCAAACTTGGTCGACTACAAAAGCAGTAGAGAAGAGATTAGAAATTTGGCAAAGAAACGTTGAAAGGGAGCATGCTAAGCATAAAGAGAAGAGACAGGATCAGAAGCCAAATTATAAGGGAAAGAACGAAGAAAAAAAGTGAGTGACGCCGCTCGGTGCTGCAAGAAGTTACGAGTGGGAGTGGGCTGGACATTTGGCCAGAACAGATGGACAAAGATGGTTACCTTTAGAAGGAAAAAGGAAAAAAGGTAGACAGCGCAAAAGATGGTCCAGACGAGATGAAAAAAGAAGAGGGAGTCAGCTGGAACAAGAAGTGCGAACAGATGGAGAAATCAGGGAACTCTTATTCTTAGGTACGGCTGGTCACCGTCAAAGGACCAAAACTCCCTAATGGGATGGCCTAATATTTACAGCAGAATGGTTCAATGAACAATGATTTAATCAGTGTAGTTTTATTATATTTATTTGTTAATTTTTGTCTTATTTAAACTGAGGATATTTATTTGTGTTATTTTTCTGTAAAATATGTAAATAAAGGCTTATTATTATTATTATTACTGTGGAAATGTTAATGAAGTCATTGAAATTTGAAGTCGGTAGAAAAACTGGAAGAATTTTCCACCTCTGATAAAGTGGTGAGTGTTTATCTCCTAGGTTTTTCATTTTCATTGGAAAAGATATTTTCCAGTTGGTGCGGATATATTTTGGAGGGGATTTTTGGTGATCACCACATTTCCTTTATTACGTCCATTTGGGGTTGTCTTTGGTTGAGAGTAAACGGAATGTAAGTGTGTGTCTGTGTGTGGACAATGATGACGTCTGTATTAAGGACGGTTAAGTAACAGAAGAATGTTGTATGATGGTGGATAAAGAGTTAGTGAGTGTGAAACTCAAATAGTGCAAGCACCGGAAGTGGGACACTTAACGGAAGTGATAAGGGTATTACTGGGGGTGGAGAAGGTAAGCCAGTGTAGTGAGTGTGGCCAGTCTCCAACTATGATGAGGGGCGGCGGTTTTGGACGACCCGGTAATACCTGGGGGGGGGGACACAGGACTCTGGAGCGGAAGGATAGCCGTGGGATGTCCCCTAGGAGCTATTAGGACATTGCAGACCCTCAGGGGGATGGCCCACTTATCTGTTCGCCACTGCAGGATAGACTCTCCTCTTATTGTGGAGAGCTCGGACTGCGCTATATCACGCATCTTGCCACCCCCAGACTCCAGAGGCTGAACGTGCCCCAATCTCTCTCTCCACCTCAACTAAACCATTACTCTTTTTGCTATATCTCTTCACACAGTATTTGAAAGTAGTCCAGACCAATGCTGGAGACCATTTTACCTGTAAAACATTCCTTCAAAGTGGACCAACCAAAGAAGTTAAAAATAATTATAAAAAGAAACAACAGACCATCATGTTGATTATTAATTCAATTCACAACATGTCGAACAACAAAGAGCGACCTTCTTCAAGTATTTCCGCGGATTACAGAATCTTTCCACTCAATGGCCGTCATATGATTTCCGCTCACTCACAACATACTTTTCCCTAAACTAAACCTTAAAAGCCATAGATTTGTGTAGGGGTTAGCCTCAGGAGGCCGTATGTGGCCCGCGGACCGTAGTTTGGGGATCCCCTGATTTAGGGCCTCAGAGCAAGCATTCAGTTGCAATTGTGGGGGAGGTTTAATGACAGTTGGGTTGATTCAATTGGACCAAAAAAAAAACTTGCAAAAGTTGCTTTCCCTTCTGAAGATTCCAAAAAAGAAGAAACGATAAAGCTTAAGACAATGCAACAGAGACTTTGGCAGCAAGGATGCACAGCTTCACGGAGCGTGCTTTTCAGTTCGCGCTTTTAAGTTACAGAAAGCACGAAGTTCAACACTGAAAAATCTGGTCACGATTGCCATACTTTCTCTCGTCAGGAGTAAGATTGAAGTGAAAAATCATTTCCCTCACTTTCCTTTCTTTTTATCTTCGAATTTCTATCTCCTTAGATTCTATCTCCTTCAAGCAATACGTGATCTTCATTTGATTATTTTAATTTAGTTCAGAAAGAGGTAATGACGCATACAGTAATAAATAATGACGCAAAAAAATGTCGTGACTTTGACATCACGTGCTTTACATCATTATTTCACTTAATGACTAATTCAATCACGTCTGTCAAGTCATTCGATCCGGCCACTCAGTCGATTTACTTTACGGCGCCTAGAGACTAGGGCCAGCTATTTCCGGTTCCTCATTTTCACAGTTCTCCTCACTTTATAAACCACCAATTGAAGAATTAAAGGCCCCACCCCCAGGGTGGGTGGAGGGTACTTGAAAATTTACTCCTGAAATATACTTGGAATTGTGATAGCGGAAGTCTTTATTTTTTTTCGTATTGTAACTATAAATTATCGTATCTGCAACGGAAATCTATAGACTGCACAACAAACAAACAAAATCCTTACGTCCTTATGTAGCGATGTTAAGGGAGCTGTGACATCACGTTTTATTTATTTATTTCAGTCAGACCACGTACGTCATTGAAGCTCTCCATCTTTTTAGTATAAATCCCAAGTTTCAATAAAATATAATTACATAAATTTGCGGTAAAAAAAGATGAACAATTCAATATGGCCGCATAGAAAAACTTTACGATCGTTAAAAATAAAAATAAATTAAAAAAAAAGGAAGTATTAAACCCTTCCTTCCGGTAATGCCGAGCCACTATTTCCCGATAATTATGAAAAGTAATAATTAAAAAACTTTATTAATTAATTGCCATTTTTTTTTTTTAATTTTTTGCTCTATTTTTTTCGTCTAAATATACAAAAGGAAGCAAAAAAATTTGAGGAAAGGAAGAGTTCAATGCCTGTGCAAGGTGATTGACCTTCTTAACTGTAACAGAGGACCGGTTTATCTATCCACTTGGGGCTTCAGTTTGGATTAGTCCACAGATAAGTATTCACACACTCACACACACACTGTCGCAAAATAACTGGTCAAATGTACGTATTTTATATGTAGCCTAAACAAACAGGTTGGCCAATCAGGTGCATTAGATCAATGATGTCCGTCCACTAAGTTCGTAGATTTAATTGAAATAATCTGTTCTGATTTGCTTAAAATTCAAATCATGACAATTTTCTGTACAGGAAGAGGAAGTAAAAACAGGGTGCCTTCAAAGAACTTTCGGGGCAATAAAAGAGGAAGAATGATTGTTGTCAGTGTAGCGCTTTTTTGTTGACAACTTTTTGCGACTTGCCAGATTTTTGATTCTCTTTACTACACTTCTTTTTTGTTGGTAAAATGATCGCCGGAAGTAAATAAAGAAGAAGACGACGAAGAAGAAGAAAAACCAGTTTTGTTCACTTATTTCGGAATTGCCGGAAGTTGAAATTTCTCGTTTGCACATGGCCGCCAATATTTAAACAACGCTACTATAAGAATAGAAGAACCAAGCGGAATACCTATTGATTTAAATACACATCGAATGAATTTCCGTTAAATGCGTATTGATTAATAAAAAAAAAAAAAAAAAGAGACGGAAGTCTGACGTAAAGAAAAAAGAACAAAAGCCCTCCTATATTGCTTACATTTTCATACAGACGAGACTAAATATATATTTTCTCCAATAATGGCGATACAGGACACCTGATGGAGGCGTGGTTGTTTTCTCTATGTAAAACAGGAAATAAGGAAACAGGTATTGTATAGGTATAGGAAGACACCCTGGGACCAAATAGTGTTACCTCTTACATCCTATAGTTTTTGTGCAGGATTCAACGGGGTTCAGCACTTACTTTATTTAGTTTAAGGAACACAATTTTTTTTTGTTTACCTACAATTTTCCTTTTAAGAAGCACGAAATAGGGGAAAATCACAAGAAAATATGGAAAAAAATCCATGAAGAGGAATAAATTTTAAACTCTAAATTTTAGGAATGAATTTAAACTTCCCAAAAATCCCAAAAGCGGAACTACTTCCGGTTGAAAGTTTTCGACCACTAGTCTACAGCCAGCCCCAAGGTCGAAATATAATGTTACACCTTCCATTTATCGATCTTGTAATATTTCGTTCATACTCACAAACCATTTTATTTTATTTTAAAAACCAATTTCCGATTCTAAACGGAAGAAGTCATCTACAGTACAGGAAGTGAAAATAAAGAAAAACAGTTTTATTTGGAAAAATTATGTTCTTAATTATATAAAGTTCTGGCCCAACTCTGTTCGTGTCAAGTTACAGTAGTTTTGAATAAAACAAACTTTGAATATTACACAGTACATACTTACGTCACTGCTCCCCTCTTGATGACGTTGTAAATGAAAGGTATCAATTGTTTCTAGCTACTACCTGCAACAATTTAATTTAATTAAAATGTTTAATTTAAAATGCAAGTAATTTTACATTAATTTCAATTAGAAAATTAATCTTAACAATAACTGCTCTAGAAGCATAAAATTATTTAGGTGGCAAAATGTTTAAGAGCATCATATCCTTCAGTGCTCTCTTTGTAACGTTAATGACGTCACTGTAAGTGAATATTTACGTCAATAAATTTCTGGTCATGTAAATTATGTAATTTACCAGCGTTTACTGGTACTTTACGTTTCTTTGTTCACTCGAGTTTAGTATTGTGAAAAGGTAATTGTGATTGCTGTAAACCGGCAATATCTTATTTTGTGGATGAAAACAAAACTCCACGTTGGTGACGTCATCATATCGACTTGTCTGAACATGTTCAGATTATTGATTTAAAACTGTTTTTCTTCATTCTGTTTTACCTCTACTCTTTCTTCTGATGCAATTGCGAAAATTACAATCTAGGATAGGAAATCAACTCTGATCCAGAAGAGAAGAAATGCAAGGGTTATGGGTTTTGCACCAAAGGACCTAAGCGTTTAGCTAGGACGGTAAGTGATGTGCTGTAGGGAGTAATGAGGGAATTGGTATTCCCCAAAACTGGCGACTGCAAATTGGAGGAAAACAAGTAGGCTACCGTCCTTGCAGGGTTACTGTATTGTACAGAGAGGACTGGCGGAACTGGATCAAGGGCTTTAGGGCTAAACAGCAAGGATTAAGTCCTTTGTCTTCCCTCAAAGAATCAAATTCCTTCGAATCACAAAAAGAAAAGAAAGTAAATTGAATTCAAAATAATTAAGTCCAGCCGCTTCCATTGGTGGCAGTAATTTAATTGGATAAAACAAAAGGGAGTAACGTATTGGGGGGGGGGGGTGAAAGCCTAAGCTACTAGACTGTGATGGATCCAGCGCAAAGGGGCCGTAGAAACTTTTTGGAAGGAGCCACCGGAAGATAAATATTTAGCAGTTAAAGAGGTGGAAAAACAAAAGCCTAGTTCTTGGTTTATGGCCTAGAATTGTTTGGGGTGGCAGGCAGCAATGGAAACATGGCTCTACTGTGTAGGGCCTTCTTCAGCCACCTTGGCCTGGCTGGCTATTACGGAAGAAACATCACATAGCAGAAAGAAGAAAGCAGCAAAGCTGAACACAAGCTCGCAGTGTGTAGGTGGGGAAAATTTATAGATTACAGGAAAGTGGGGGATACAGCGAGCGCCAAGGGTAAGAAAGCAGGAAAGGAAAAAAAGGAAACTGTAGGGAGTCTACAAATCTTCTCTTTTCAGAAGACTCCAGGCATAGTGTTCCAGCAGAGAGCAGCCTGGAGTTGGCTCTTCTCTCTCCTTCCAGCCTAAGTCGACTGAACTTTTATTCTCCTCCAGTGTTGCTGGACCAATTTATGTCAGATGTAATAAAATAAAAAAAACCGGTGCCCCAAATTATTTACTTTTATTGTCGGCGCTATATAAATCTTTCCTTGGGTATATCACTTGTTCTTCTAAAAACTAGCGATACAGGAACCACTTGGCTATAAATAAGACCACTTTAAGGCTACCGCTATAAATATGTAAATCTAATTGGCTATTAATTCCCTTCTACCCCAAACCAAGACCACGATCCCCCCCCCCAAAAAAAATCAAAGATAAGACCCCCAATACATTTAAATATTAATTAAGCAACAACTGGGTTAACACTTTGCAACTTAAAAGTATTTACTTGTTACTCCTCCAATGAACTATCCATTATGGCTATTTGTTTTACAGATTCCAATGAAAAAAATCTTGACCCCACCAAACAATTACTTCCAGCGATACGTCAATAGAGAATAGGATAAAAAAAAATAATTGCCATTTCAGTCGTGTTACAATTATTCTGCCGAGCTTTCGACCTAGGGACTAGGGTCCATCTTCAGAGCTAATTTACCTAGTCCCTAGGTCGAAAGCTCGGCAGAATAAAAATATCACGACTGAAATGGCAATTATTTTTTTTTATCCTATTGAAACACTATGATACAGTCACCAATAAGAATGATCAACAAGACAATAGAGAAGTCTTCAAAACTTATTCCAAAGAACTAGCGATCATCGTCAACCCATACTCCTCAACAATATATTGAGATTTTGAGGCAAAGGAAGTCAACCTCACAACAATTTTTTGGAGAGAGGATCTTTGGGAATAGACAGGGAACAATATAGTTAGAAAGAGAAGATATTTCAAAAAGTTTTTCTTAATTCTCCAACCGCTTTCTACAATTGATTTTTTTAATTTATTCAAAATTTAAGTGATTAAACCACAACTTTGCCAATGGTTGAACCAGAATCGGGCCAATGCACCTTCATTCTACCCTAGCTGTGGTGCCTTATCAACGTCAATAGTAGCTACTTTTCTGAAACCATACGATTCGTATGGATCAGCTTATGAACAGCACTCGAATGAATGAAGATGCAGAGTTACAGAAAAGTAGCTACTATTGACGTTGATGAGTAGGGAACGGATTCGTATGTATTTACATATTTTTTTCTAGGCAATTTACAGACGTTTTTCAACTAGAAGTATTCATACTGACACTTTTTAAGCCGTTTGAGTCTACTTTTATTTCACATATTTCCACATATTTGGATGTTATCGCATATTTATACATATTTGATTAAAATAAATAAATATTTCTACATATTTAATCAAAATATGTACATAGATATTATCAGTGACGTAGATTCCTTAATCTCCTCGGTTAAAAAAGTGTTCTTAAAAGCACCAAGTCGCATTAAAATGCTAAAAGATCTCTATCCAGACTTGTGCCTTCCACCAGAACCAATATTGACAAGATGGGGTACTTGGCTGGAAGCAGCTCAGTATTACTATGAAAACTACAATAAAATCAAGAATGTCCTTTCACATCTCGAAGACGAAGCAGTAGCGATAAATACAGCCAAGTCTTTATTCGAGAAACCTAATTTAAGGAACGACCTTGCATACATTTCTGACAATTGCGTATTTCTTGCACAAGCCATTACCCAACTTGAGTCCCAAAATGTTCGACTGACAGAAAACGTGTCCATCGTTAAAAAAAGTCATGGAAAAGGTGGAAGGAATACCTGGGAGTAAGGGAGATCTGATCAGATCAAAACTGGTAGAAGTACTGAGCAAGAACAAAGGGTGGGAGACCATCTGCCAGATTTCTGATATTATCAGTGGAACAGAAGTCACCTCAGTACATCGTGTACCCTTTACAACCAACGAGATAACTTCTTTCAGCAAGGCACCTATAACATCTGTAGATGTTGAACGATCTTTTAGTCGTTACAAGTCCATCTTACGCCCAGATCGTCGTCACTTTACGTTACAACATTTGAAATTTCATGTGGTTGCAAACAATTTCGAAGAGTGAAGTTTTCAAAATTGAAAATTTAACACATCTTTTTATAAATAGTAAAAATGTTCTTTGTTGTATAAATCATTATAACTTGTAAACACAAATTATTTTGTTCCTAATAAATTATTATAAATTGTAAAAATGTTCTTTTCTTGTATAAATAATTATAACTTGCCCCCCCCCAAAAATCCATTTTCATAAAAAAAAAATGTCCATTTTACTTAAATATTCCAGAAAATATTTTAAGAAAATCACGTATTTTCCACATAATTGACGAAAATAAATGCATATTTTAATTAAATATTTGGCATTTTTAAATACATAAAAATACGTTCCTTATTGATGAGGCACCACAGCTAGACAGAATGAAGGTGCATTGGCCCGATCCTGGTTTAACCATTGGCAAAGTTGGGGTTATAAAAAATTTAATCTCTTAAATTTTGAATAAATTAAAAAATGTAATCGCCAAATGTGATTAAATTTGGAATTTAATTTAATCAATTAAAATTCTGCCTCGTCTTAGTCTATCAATCAGTCTTCTTCTACGCATTTATTCGTTAAAAAAGACTAAGGAACTCCTCTGCGGCGTGAATGCGTCTCGGCCGGTCAACATTCAGAAACAGGCAATACCAACGGAACTTGTAAAACTCAAAGGAATCTTTCACCAAAATATTACTTCCCGTTTATGGAATTTTAATAGCTAAAAAGTTTCACCTCTCTTTGGCCTTCTCGTTTTTCACAACTTCCATCAGGAAATCTGTACGGACGAAATACTTCCGTTTGCGAAGAGCAAAAGAAAAGTACTTTAGGTCCGTACTCTTAGTGGTTTACAAAAGCACCCAACCAGATGGCTTAGACAGCAGTTTTTGTCCATTTCACATGTTTCCCACCTTATGTAGAGGAAAAGGGACACACTTTTAGGGCAGTTAGTGTAAAAGTGCTGATATCCCTAGAGGGTATGGGAAGGAAGTCAACCGCAATGAACTTTTTAAGGGCAATGCCAAGCAATTTAGTTCTAGAGCGGCCCAAGTTGTGAGTGGACTGCCCATACCCATGATTGGGGATTACAATTGGGGCAGTTAGACCGCAGTAAGAATCCCTAGGGTAAAGTTTAAAATACCTAGAGGGACCTACTTTTATTTAAAGATAGAATTTTCTGCGTTTGGGTATCTGTTCTGAAGGGGGTGAGTGTTTGTATGTTTGTTCAAAACACCTTGTAAACCTTACCTATAATTCGAAATGTCCTATTCCTTATAATGAAGGGACTTCGTAACTTTCTCACCTACTTTAAGGAAGTTTAGGGAAGTGAAGACCCACACGAATTTTTCTCAACATAATTCTCAAATAGGATGAAAAGAATAATGCCAATTTCAGTCATGATGTTTTATTTTGACGAGTTTTCGACCTAGGTACTAAGTCATCTTCAGCTGTATGATGTATTATATATAATATTTATAATACTATTAGTTCATAAGCAGGCAAGACAGAAAATACACCAACTTAACAATAACCATGTGAAACTCTTATTTGAAACGTTACCCAAGTTGATTCAATGCTCTTAAAGGACTCCTTGAACGCTCCTTGAATTGGAGCAGTAAATTTCCCTACTGAAGTATAATGTACGTCTCAGTGCCTGTATAATATTAATAGGGATTCAAGGAAAGTTTCAAATTTGAAGAAAAAAATGGTTTCGAGGAAGGTGTCATTTTAATAAAATAAATTTTGAAGTTTTTAGTGATTATTACCCACAGTTCCAAGAAATTTTCATTACGTAATGTCCGGTAATGGAAGTCATGAGAGTGTTCGTTTCCCTTTTATTACGAAATGTTCTATAAAAAGAGACAATGAGTAATTGGTTATTGAAAGTATTGATCGCGTTTATTGTTGTGGCCTCCAGTTACCTTAGTTATATCGACCTAGACTTCGAGAGTATCTCATACTGGCTCGGAAATAAGGACTGGCCAATAGGGAGGGTTGAGACTTCACCGCGTCTCTCCAAACAGGAAGCGGGGCAAGTCCCTCCCTCATTACAGGGGAGAGAAGTTGACCTCTATCCCACCTTCACAGTTGAAAATAGGAAAATCTATCGGTGAGGGGGGTGAGGGTAGACTTCAAGAGATCCCCCCCCCCAGTAGAGAGAACTCGCCCTGTGCTAACTAACATCCTGGAAGTTCTTTGCCTTCTTCCGGTGAAGGGTTCCCTGGCTGACGACCCATTCCTCCACAGTAGTAATCTCTTCAGACGAGGACAACTTCCTCCGGAACAACGGAGCTATCTCGCTCTAATGAGCTGTTCACATCTTCCTCAATTTTTGCCGCACTTATTCACTGATCGCTGTTATTTGTACGATCTGTTACGGTCAGTTAACCACATCATTCTGATTTCAATGATGATATCGAACTAAACTTTCTTTATCCGCTGCAAAGTCCAGTTTAGGGAAGGTTCCGAGGAAATGCCCAATGACCAAGAACATGCTGAGCATGTAGAGACTCACAGTAACTTACAGACCCTAAAATGTAAGCAAATAAAACTTCAATTTTACAGTTTTTTGGCGAGTCCAAAGAAAAAAGAGAAAATTCCCCAACAGGAGTTATATTTTAATTGTTCATTATGTTTTCCTGATCTTTACTCGTAAAACGGAGTTTTTTTTCTACAGCCTAGTGTTAAAATAAGTCAAATATGTACGGCTTTACAAACTGCATAAAGTTAGTAAGAAGTCAATTTGTTTCCAAAATACAATGTGAAGGAGGCGCCACGATAGCCGAGCGGTTAAGAGAATAGACCCGCAACGCTAAGGTGTATTGTTGGTTTAGTGGGTTCGATTCCCGGTCTGTAGGTCTTGGATTTTATTTAATGGTTTTAATTTTCTAAGGCGCCCCATTAGCTGAGCGGTTATAGGCTAGACCCGCAAAGCTAAGATGTATTGTTGGTTAGTGGGTTCGATTCCTAGTCTAAACCTTGGATTTTATTTAATGGCTTTAATCTTGTAAGGCGCCCCCATTAGCTGAGCGGTTATAGGCTAGACCCGCAAAGCTACGATGTATTGTTGGTTTAGTGGATTCGATTTCTAGTCTAAACCTTGGATTTTATTTAATGGTTAATAAAAGAAATTTACAGTAAAGTATGTTTGCTAGTTACTGCCTCCATCCACAGACACCTAATTTGGTAGTTGGACGTAAAGCCTGCCAGTAAAAATAGGCCAATTACTTTACTTTTACTTTTTACAAAGTGAGGTGAAAAAAATTATTGGTCTACGACCTGCCGAACTGCAGTTAGTTGGAGATCTATTTTTTCAATACTGGCCCACTGCCTCATCGATTATTACTTCCGCTTATTCTGCTAATTTACACCGGAAATATCCGTTTCACTGTGTGTGTGTGTATCTCTCTTCTCTGAATCCGCCATAAGTGAAAAATGAAAAATCGCGGAAAATATTTAGCTGCTACCAGAGTTTGTCATAAGAAGAATTTTTAAGAAACGAATCGTATTTTTCATTCGGTTATGCTGGAGAATATGAGACATTAGATAATTCAAATGTAGCCCTGGGAGTTGGGATCGATAACATAATGCGACCTGTCCACCAGTATATTTTTTAAAGACCATCATATGTTGGATATTTTAGTTTATTTTTTAATTAATTTTAGAAGAGAAAGGAAGAAAGAGAGGGGAAAACATTGAATAAAGAAGGAGAGGTGATCGGCCAGGAAACTGCCGGTTTGCTGAAGTTGGGCCGTTCCAATAGAGGAAGAAATAAGAGCAGGGCGATTGAACCTTTTATTAAGCGGTTATTTCTTTAGATACAGCCAAGAGTTCGCTTATCGACGCAAAGAGGATATTTGAAAGAGGTGGGGTTGGGGTAGGGAAGGGAGGGCCTCGACCGCAGCCGAAGATGATGAAGTGAGTAGAGGGCGCTACGGAGTGTCTCTGTCCGTCCGCGGAGGGAGAACTGGTCAGCAACAGTGTGGTGCAGAGAACATCCGGTGTAGTTGAAAGAACAAAGAGGCTGTGCTGGACCCATCTTTGTGGTGCAGCCGGCCATTCAACCCGCACACCTGATCTTGTTGTCTGCCAGCCTCACCTGTGCAGATAATATTTTCGTTACGTTCTCTTATACACATTGGGAAAGAAGTAGCAAGAAGTGCTCGTAGAACACTTCATAAATCTAATTTTTAACAGGAAGTTAATTTTGTAACGTCAGAAAGTAAATTTTGACACGTCAGGAAGTAAATTTTGAAACGTCAATTAAAAAACCAAACAAACAAAAAAATGTTGCAATGACGTACGATTTGTCAGAAAGGAACACTGACATCATAAGTGCATCGCCATCTCTACGCAAGGCTATTCGTACCAAAGTGCTATCCTTTTTCTCGCTATCTTGGAGAACCCTACAAATACTCTGGAACAATCAGCCAAAGTAACTGAAGAAATAAGGAGAAAACATCAAACCATATTGCTTGCTATAGCGTGCTATAGCGGAAGCAGAAGGTGAAACCTCCAGGTGAACAGGTTATGTAAATAAATAGCTGGTCCAGTACAGAATCCTCAACTAGCATGTATTACAGTATGCATAGTTATGGATAGCCAAGCTCTTATACTCCAGGTAGAAATGGCCAAAACCTGTACATCCTTTTTTTTAGGAGCCACTACGGGGTCAGCCAGATCAATGCTTTAATGGCGAACTAATGGTGCAATTTTCCAGTTGCCAGATGTTATAAACCTGCGGGCCGATGTAACTCACACCCCCCGGCTAACGGTCGGCAGTCTACGCGCCGGAACTGGTAAGTACACTTACTAGCCGCTAAGACATCTCACTACATATTTAGAGGGATGCTGTTTTATTAGATTTTTGCTTTTTACGTACCACAGCCAAGGTGAAGTATTGCGTTCAAATCAATCTAATTTCTTAAGAATTTCACACTAAGAATACATTACAAAAGATCAGTTTTGTTTCTTCATCCATTTTCAGAGGTTAAATCATCGATAATCATCGATAGCATTAATAATCATGATACTTTAGCTTCCACTTATACGAGTTGCTTTTATATCCTACACTTTTTGGACTTAATGAGGGAGATTACTTAGTGGGTGATGCAATGTTCGTAAGCATTGAAATATTTTTTACGAAGACGTTTAAAGTAGAAGTAAGAAAGTAATTGTAAAGCATTTCGACAAAAAAGTGTTTACGTTTAGTGCGTAAAATAATTTTTTGGTAATCATAAAATTGGAGTATTTGATACGTGGGGAACGCGAAATTGAACTGGAAACTCTGATTTGGCTAAAGTAAACATATGATTCAAAATTTAATGTTAAAATTAATTGATATCAAACTTGTAGCAATTAAATTTAGAAATTAATAATTTACTAATTAATATTTAATGGTTACTGTAAATAACTATTGCTCGCTAAATTACTAGTGTTGGATTCTCGAAAAGATGTGCGGCCCCCTCGCTTATAATTTGACAGTTTGCTCTGGTCGCGCCGCCCTGTCTACAGTTGGCAGAACTGGCGAAGAGGAAGGAGTGGGGGCTCCAGCTTGTGCCTGGGAGTTTCGAGCCAGTTGCCCGGGGGCTTGTCACAGGGGTTGTCACGTTGACTTCACTGCAGAGTTCAGCGTCAGTTAGCACGTGGTCCAGGACCTAATAGCCAGGGTCCCAGCCGTCCGGGGTGTCCTAAAGAAGAACACAAAATGGGGAACTCTGTTTTCGTTTTGTGTTAGATCAGGTGCCAGTGTAAATTATTGTTGAATAAGTCAGTCTGGGCAGTAATTGTAAAACAAATGAAAAGAACTGTAAGTCCTATCAACTATATTTTAGGTCTAGACCTGTCTTTGTATCTTTTGGTGTTCTTGTTTTAATTGTAAAATAAAATTATTTAGTTCATCTAAAGTATTTGGTGTTCTGAGTGTTGGTGGCGCCCCCCACTCTTTCCTTTATTTTAGGTTATTTTATTTTAAACTTTATTTCATTATCTCGCTTTCCTAAGGCCTGAAAGGTCTATTATTGTCCTTTTCCAAAGATTTTCCAACTAGTTTCCACAGCTACTAGTGAGCCGTCTCCAAAACTATAGTCAACAGTAAAATTTCTAGTTATCCTCGCAATCAACGATAATAATATTCTTATATCGCATCCAGAGTTGATACTTTAGAATAATAGACAGCGTGGTGAAATTAAGTTATGGAGTCATCATTTCAACAACAACTACCGGACAATAGTTGGTTTTGAATTTTGTTAAATTAACTTCTGTTAAGGTTAAGATATCATATGTAACAGTGACATGAAGCAATAACCTCCCATAAAGTAAGGCTAGCTAGTAATGACCAATTCAGACATGAACCTACATCATTACTAAAACATGAGCTCCAAGAAGCACATAAGTGAGCATAGAGGCATCAGTACCAGAGTGGAACTCCAGCGAGCCATCAGTGGGATGGATTTAATCAATGTATTCATTCCTTTCTTAAACAACGTATACTCATAAACCATCACATAGGCTCAAAGCCAGTCCCAGAACCGCCCCATCGTTGTCAACTATAACCGTTTGTTTCAAAAAACAAAGTCATTTCTCCGTGTATATATAATACAAACAGTTTAAACGAAAGTTACCAACTAATCTAAAAAGCCACACGGAACGTCAACTTCCGCCCGAAAGTCTGCTAAAGAGTAACCTGACTTCCGCCCACACCATTCACTTTTTCATTGATGAGTTGGCTTTCAGTCCGAACATTAGATCACTTTTCACATCCGGCCCTATTCACAGAAATCTAATAAACAAGAACGTTCAATTAAAAAACCAAATAATAGTGAATTTAGAAGCAAGATAAAACACAAAGCAAGTTATTCAAATATAAATTTCAGGAGAAAGGTAAATCTCCATAATTTCAAAAGCCTATATCCAAAGGGATATAAGGAATATTTACGGTAAAAAAGATAAAAGGAATATTTAAGGTAATATTTTGATGTTACTCACAATTGTTAACGTAGTTATTTACAATAATTAAGCAAAACTAAAAAGATCATTAAACAATAAAAAGATGTATAGAGATAAAGTTTAGAAGAAAGGTGAATCACCATAATTTTAAAATAAATATTTTTAAATAGAAGGTTAAATTTTGGCGCTTTTTAAATTCATTAAATTATGAAACACTAAATCACCCTTCCTAATATTAAAAGCTTAATAAAATCTACATTGAATTCAACAGAAACGTTAAGTCTATAACTAATATAAATAGCCTTGTATTAGTAAAAATAGTTAAAAGTAAAAATTTTAGAGGTTCTGTAAATGGTTCAAATTTCAAAACCTCTATATCAGCCTTCCTATGGTTCAGATTAAACTGATTTCTTTACAAAATTGTAGAGAAAAGATAGCTTTATAACTAATATAAATAGCTATGTTTTAGTGATAATAGTTAATGAAATATGGAAGGTTAAAGTTTAGTGGTTTTTAACTTCCTCCAAATTTCAAACCTTTATATCATTCTGAGTATTCATTAGAATTCAACGATTTCTTTGCCAAATTGTAGAGAATACATAGCTTTATAACTAATATAAATAGCTATGTTTTAGTGATAATAGTTAATGAAATATGGAAGGTTAAAGTTTAGTGGTTTTTAACCTCCTCCAAATTACAAACCTTTATATCTCTCTTTGTATTCATTAGAATTCAATGATTTCTTTGCCAAATTGTAGAGAAAAGATAGCTTTATAACTAATATAAATAGCTATGTTTTAGTGATAATAGTTAATGAAATATGGAAGGTTAAAGTTTAGTGGTTTTTAACTTCCTCCAAATTTCAAATCTTTATATCATTCTGAGTATTCATTAGAATTCAACGATTTCTTTGCCAAATTGTAGAGAATACATAGCTTTATAACTAATATAAATAGCTATGTTTTAGTGATAATAGTTAATGAAATATGGAAGGTTAAAGTTTAGTGGTTTTTAACCTCCTCCAAATTACAAACCTTTATATCTCTCTTTGTATTCATTAGAATTCAATGATTTCTTTGCCACATTGTAGAGAATAGATAGCTTTATAACTGATATAAATAGCTATGTTTTAGTGATAATAGTTAATGAAATATGGAAGGTTAAAGTTTAGTGGTTTTTAACTTCCCCCAAATTTCAAACTACTGTATCTCTCTTCGTATTCATTAGAATTCAATGTTTTCTTTACAAAATTGTAGAGAATAGATAGCTTTATAACTGATATAAATAGCTATGTTTTAGTGATAATAGTTAATGAAATGTGGAGGGTTAAAGTTTAGTGGTTTTTAACTTCCCCCAAATTTCAAACTACTGTATCTCTCTTCGTATTCATTAGAATTCAACGATTTCTTTGCCAAATTGTAGAGAATACATAGCTTTATAACTAATATAAATAGCTATGTTTTAGTGATAATAGTTAATGAAATATGGAAGGTTAAAGTTTAGTGGTTTTTAACCTCCTCCAAATTACAAACCTTTATATCTCTCTTTGTATTCATTAGAATTCAATGATTTCTTTGCCACATTGTAGAGAATAGATAGCTTTATAACTGATATAAATAGCTATGTTTTAGTGATAATAGTTAATGAAATATGGAAGGTTAAAGTTTAGTGGTTTTTAACCTCCTCCAAATTACAAACCTTTATATCTCTCTTTGTATTCATTAGAATTCAATGATTTCTTTGCCACATTGTAGAGCATAGATAGCTTTATAACTAATATAAATAGCTATGTTTTAGTGATAATAGTTAATGAAATATGGAAGGTTAAAGTTTAGTGGTTTTTAACTTCCCCCAAATTTCAAACTACTGTATCTCTCTTCGTATTCATTAGAATTCAATGTTTTCTTTACAAAATTGTAGAGAATAGATAGCTTTATAACTGATATAAATAGCTATGTTTTAGTGATAATAGTTAATGAAATGTGGAGGGTTAAAGTTTAGTGGTTTTTAACTTCCCCCAAATTTCAAACTACTGTATCTCTCTTCGTATTCATTAGAATTCAATGTTTTCTTTACAAAATTGTAGAGAATAGATAGCTTTATAACTGATATAAATAGCTATGTTTTAGTGATAATAGTTAATGAAATATGGAAGGTTAAAGTTTAGTGGTTTTTAACCTCCTCCAAATTACAAACCTTTATATCTCTCTTTGTATTCATTAGAATTCAATGATTTCTTTGCCACATTGTAGAGAATAGATAGCTTTATAACTGATATAAATAGCTATGTTTTAGTGATAATAGTTAATGAAATATGGAAGGTTAAAGTTTAGTGGTTTTTAACTTCCCCCAAATTTCAAACTATTGTATCTCTCTTCGTATTCATTAGAATTCAATGATTTCTTTACCAAATTGTAGAGAATAGATAGCTTTATAACTGATATAAATAGCTATGTTTTAGTGATAATAGTTAATGAAATGTGGAGGGTTAAAGTTTAGTGGTTTTTAACATCCCCCAAATTTCAAACTATTGTATCTCTCTTCGTATTCATTAGAATTCAATGATTTCTTTACCAAATTGTAGAGAATAGATAGCTTTATAACTGATATAAATAGCTATGTTTTAGTGATAATAGTTATTGTGATATGGAAGGTTAAAGTTAAGTGGTTTTTAACATCCCCCAAATTTCAAACTATTGTATCTCTCTTCGTATTCATTAGAATTCAATGATTTCTTTACCAAATTGTAGAGAATAGATAGCTTTATAACTGATATAAATAGCTATGTTTTAGTGATAATAGTTATTGTGATATGGAAGGTTAAAGTTTAGTGGTTTTTAACATCCCCCAAATTTCAAACTATTGTATCTCTCATCGTATTCATTAGAATTCAATGATTTCTTTACCAAATTGTAGAGAATAGATAGCTTTATAACTGATATAAATAGCTATGTTTTAGTGATAATAGTTATTGTGATGTGGAAGTGTAGTGGTTTTTAACTTCTTCCAAATTTCAAACCTTTATATATCTCTCTTTGTTTTTATTAGAATTCAATGATTTCTTTGCCAAATTGTAGAGCATAGATAGCTTTATAACTGATATAAATAGCTATGTTTTAGTGATAATAGTTAATGAAATATGGAAGGTTAAAGTTTAGTGGTTTTTAACTTCCCCCAAATTTCAAACTACTGTATCTCTCTTCGTATTCATTAGAATTCAATGTTTTCTTTACAAAATTGTAGAGCATAGATAGCTTTATACCTGACATGAATAGCTATGTTTTAGTGATAATAGTTAATGAAATATGGAAGGTTAAAGTTTAGTGGTTTTTAACTTCTTCCAAATTTCAAACCTTTATATATCTCTCTTTGTTTTTATTAGAATTCAATGATTTCTTTGCCAAATTGTAGAGCATAGATAGCTTTATAACTGATATAAATAGCTATGTTTTAGTGATAATAGTTAATGAAATATGGAAGGTTAAAGTTTAGTGGTTTTTAACTTCCCCCAAATTTCAAACTACTGTATCTCTCTTCGTATTCATTAGAATTCAATGTTTTCTTTACAAAATTGTAGAGCATAGATAGCTTTATACCTTACATGAATAGCTATGTTTTAGTGATAATAGTTAATGAAATATGGAAGGTTAAAGTTTAGTGGTTTTTAACTGCTTCCAAATTTCAAACCTTTATATATCTCTCTTTGTTTTTATTAGAATTCAATAATTTCTTTGCCAAATTGTAGAGCATAGATAGCTTTATAACTGATATAAATAGCTATGTTTTAGTGATAATAGTTAATGAAATATGGAAGGTTAAAGTTTAGTGGTTTTTAACATCCCCCAAATTTCAAACTATTGTATCTCTCTTCGTATTCATTAGAATTCAATGATTTCTTTACCAAATTGTAGAGCATAGATAGCTTTATACCTGACATAAATAGCTATGTTTTAGTGATAATAGTTAATGAAATATGGAAGGTTAAAGTTTAGTGGTTTTTAACATCCCCCAAATTTCAAACTATTGTATCTCTCTTCGTATTCATTAGAATTCAATGATTTCTTTGCCAAATTGTAGAGCATAGATAGCTTTATAACTGATATAAATAGCTATGTTTTAGTGATAATAGTTAATGAAATATGGAAGGTTAAAGTGTAGTGGTTTTTAACTGCTTCCAAATTTCAAACCTTTATATATCTCTCTTTGTTTTTATTAGAATTCAATGATTTCTTTGCCAAATTGTAGAGCATAGATAGCTTTATAACTGATATAAATAGCTATGTTTTAGTGATAATAGTTAATGAAATATGGAAGGTTAAAGTTTAGTGGTTTTTAACTGCTTCCAAAGGGGTCCGCCCCCCCTAAAGCAAGCGATCTCCTCCGAAGGAGAGTGGAAAGTGGTAAGCCCACAAAGACGCTCTTCGAGGAGGAAAGGATCAAAGCTTATAATGCCACCCCCTTATCCTACAAATATAAGGGGAAAATTTAATAAACATAAAGGGGGAGGAACGTCCCCCAAACCAAATGCCCGATCTCCAAGGCAGCAATGGCAGCTAATGGGGACGGACATTGACGCTTCAGAGTCGGAGGGTGGGAACATATCTGATCACCCTCCCAGACGTAGGAAAAAGAACTGGCCTAAAGGCAAACCTCGGGAAAAATGTGCCACCGAGTAAAGACTAGAAATTCTCAATTCAGTTACAATAAACTTATTTACTTTAATCAAACATGTATATAGAAATAATCATTTGTGAAGTTACAAACAATAATTTAGTACGTAAATTAAAATTAATAATTACTATTTGGTTGCTGCCAGGAATAATAAATACAAAACAATATGTGTGAATCCATTCTGCAATGGAACATGAGGGGATTTATGAATAATGTGGAAGGGTTACGCCGAATGGTGGCGGAATACCGTCCGTTCGGGTTGTGCCTTCAAGAAACAAAGATCCGCCCGGGGCAACTTATTCAAATTCCCGGTTACAATATATATAGCAAAGAGGTACAACCTGCCCCTGGTGGGAGAGCGCATGGCGGTGTAGCTATATGCATACGGTATGGCATCTCTAGCAGGCGGTTGCCGCTACAAACTCATCTTCAAGCTGTAGCCGTGCGCTTAAGAACACCACTGCAAGTCACTTTAGCTAATATTTACCTGCCGGACTCATCCTGGCGGAGAAGTGACTTGGAGAGTTTGCTCTTGCAACTCCCCGCCCCGGTGCTTCTGGTGGGAGATTTCAACTGCCATAACATCTGGTGGGGGTCAGCTAGAACCGATTCGCGGGGCAGCTCTCTTGAGGAGATTCTAGACAATGCTAATTTGACGCTCCTCAACAGTGGTGAGGCTACACATTTCAATGCACGATCAGGCGGTTTCAGCGCTATTGATCTTAGTGTAGCAACACCCACCTTAGCTGTTCGTTTAGAATGGACCACACTAAAAGATCTGTATCATAGCGACCACTTTCCAGTATTAGTGTCGAGCTCCATCTCTAGGGCAAATTTTGTAACGCCCTGGAGATACGACATCAAAAGGGCAGATTGGCGTGCTTATGCTGCAAGTGTGATGGCACCTACCCTAACAGGGGATGCCACCCTCGATGCTGTTTCTTTTGGGAAGGCGCTGGCCCAAGCAGCCAGGGATACAATACCTTCGGTAGGTGGGAAAGTCATAAGAAACCCCGTTCCCTGGTGGACCCCGGAATGCAAAGCAGCCAATGTAGCAAAAAAGAGAGCCCTTAATAGACTAAAACGGTATCCAACGGAGGAAAATCTAATACAATTTAAAAGACTAAGAGCCAGAGAGAGGCGTTTAATCAGGAAATCAAAAAAGCAAACTCTCACCTCCTATGTGTCAAAGATATCTACATCAACGACATTGAAGGAGGTGTGGGACAAGATAAGAGCCCTCTCTGGCGGTCGCAGAACCCCGTCGATACCAGTACTAAAAAATAACGATGTCGTCGTCACCGAGCCAAAAGAAGTATCCGAGATCTTGGCTAGACACTTTGCTAAGGTGTCTAGTTCACAAAACTATTCTACAGAATTCTTAAGGCGAAAAGGTGACGCGGAGCAACAGCCACTAGACTTTGAAACCGCTATTGAGGAATCTTACAATGCACCGCTGACCATGCAAGAATTAGAAAATGCTCTAAAGAAAAGTAAAGATACATCCCCAGGTGCGGATGGAATCCCATATGCTATGATAAGAAATATGAACCTAACTGGGAAGGAATGCCTTCTTGGACTGTACAATAGCATATGGGAGACTGGACTATATCCTGATGGTTGGCGGGAAGCAATAATTATACCGATCCCTAAAGAAGGAAAAGACCCCAGTGATCCCTCGAATTATAGGCCCATTTCATTGACCACCTGCTTGAGTAAGGCCCTCGAATCCATAATCAATTATAGACTAGTATATATGCTGGAAACGAGAGGACTTTACAGCCAGCATCAAGCAGGTTTCCGCAGATATCGTTCCACGTTGGACCAAGTGAGTCGCCTTGAGGTCTACGTGCAAAACGCATTTATGCGTAGAGAGCACGTGCTGGCCGTGTTTTTTGACCTCGAGAAGGCTTATGATACAACGTGGAGACATGCGATTCTGCAAAAGTGTCATGAATGGGGGTTGAGAGGGAAATTGCCAAGATTCCTCCGTGGCTTTTTAGAGTCACGAAGGTTCCGAGTCCGTCTGGGGTCGTTCCTTTCGGACTCACACAGTTTAGAGAATGGAATACCACAGGGGTCGGTATTAAGTGTAACATTGTTCACAATAGCGGTAAATAGTCTTGCCAAAGTTGTAGAGGATCTCACCCAAGTTTCGTTATATGTTGACGATCTAGCGATCTATTTATCAGGAACTGACCTTGAAGAGATGAGAGACTCCCTACAACAGGCAGTAGACAAAGTGGCTGAAGAGGCTTCCAAAAACGGATTCAAGTTTTCTAAAACTAAGACAGTGTGCCTACACTTCTGCCGTCTAAGACACGAGCATATACCTCCAACACTGTATTTGGATGGCACACAAATTCAATATAAAGAGAGTATTCGTTTCCTGGGCCTCGTATTCGACACTAAGTTAACCTGGCAGCAACATATTGAGTACACATGTACAAAAGCAAGGAGAACCCTCGATATCCTGAAATTTCTAGGAAGCTACAAATGGGGCACAGAGCAGGAAATTTTGAAACGTATTTTTACATGTCTCACCCGTTCTAAACTTGAGTATGGAGCCCCAGTTTACAGTTCTGCGCGTAAGTCACGCCTGAAGCTATTAGACAGAGTGTATAATGAAGGTATTAGATTGTTTACAGGCGCCTTCCGAACCAGTCCCTTACAAAGCCTCTATGTAGAGTCGGGAATACTGCCTCCTCAACTAAGAAGAGAACAGCTTACCCTGACCTACACAGCCGGAGTATGGGGGAAACGATTTAATCCCTTGTTTTCCGACATATTCGAGAGCCGACATGAAGATGAATTCCGTCGACAACGCTCGCGGACGCGCCCACTTGGAGTTCGGGCCAAAGAGCTCTTAAACGCGGAGGGAATACAATTATGTTCGGTGATGGATTGGGGCTTCTCGCCTTCCCCACCCTGGACATTGCCTTCCGCACGCGTCCGCATGGACCTGGCAATATTTAAGAAAGAAGAAACACCACACGTCGTTTACAGGCAAAGACTTCTTGAACTTTTAAGCTTGTATAACGATTTCCGACCGATCTTCACAGACGGATCGAAGGTAAACGACGGAGTTGGAAGTGCTTTGTACACGGAGGGAGTCACCCTCAGTTGGACACTCCCGCATTTTGCAACCGTGTACACGGCTGAAATGTATGCTATTTGCCAGGCCATAGAGTTCATCAAAGAAAAGTATTGCACCAAAGCATTAATATTAACAGACTCCCTAAGTGCAATAATGGCTCTCCGGGATAGATTTTCGACAGACCCAATGGTCATAAAAATATACTATTTATTGTCTGAGTTAAGCGCACATGGTCGAAAGGTGGTATTCGCCTGGGTGCCGGGCCATATTGGCGTGACTGGCAACGAAAGGGCGGACGAGGCTGCAAAACAAGCAGCCTCTATAACCACTAACCATACCATCCTTGTTCGACCCACTGACTTACAAATGTATATGAAAAATATTATTAATAAAAAATGGCAAAGTCAGTGGGATAATATTGATGAAAAACTTAAAGAATTTAAGCCATGTGTGCGAAATGCCAAAGTCGAGAACTACCCGCGGCATGAATCGGTAATTTTAACGAGGCTAAGGATTGGACATACACGTGTGACACATGGGTACCTCCTCATTGCCGAAAGAAGGCCGAGGTGCCCACGATGCCGAGAAAGGCTGACAGTGTCGCACGTGTTGGAAGGGTGTCAGGCACTGCGTAGCCAAAGAGAAAGAGCAGGACTGCCACATGACCAGCGCGCAATTCTCCAAGAGGGTTCTCCCTATGTAAGGAGGCTATTTGATTTCTTGAAAAATATAAATTATTATAATAAAATTTAGGTATAGATTAGGTTAGCTTAGTTTAGTTCTTTTAAAGGGGAAAGGAATATCGAGTACTTTCCCCTTGTATGACTGAGTAGTATGTTGTGTTTAATAGAGTGAGTGTATTTATTGGCATGAAAGTATTTATTAGCATGAATGTATTTATTAGCATGAATGTATTTATTGGCGTGAATGTATTTATTGGAATGCATGATTTTATCAGTATAAGTGTATTTATTGCGAGAATGTTGGTACGAATGTTAGATTTAGGCTTTTAATCCGGGGTTGAAAGAAATTTATAAAAGTATTTCAACCCCCCCTTAGGTTTAAATTCATTTAGGATTAGGTCACTTTTAGAGTGTGCAGGAATATTTGTTAAAAGTACTGCACACTCGAGTTAGATTCTACGGAAATAGCCTCCTTACGATAGACTATTCACTTGAAGCGGATAAGTCAACATGATTGTATATTTGTCTAAATGAAGCTAAACCCAAATACAATACTTTGATTGATTCTTGACGAAATGTGAGTTTTGCAAAATGTGTGTTTTGTAAAATGTGAGTAATGAATTAAGGGATGGTACCATCGGCGAAACCGCATTCCCCCTCGTCGACCAGATCGATGATGTAAGAGGGGAGCGCGGTGCGATATCCGATAGCCTAGGCTCCACCTTACCTTGCTATGCAAGATATGTATGTGGCAGCCCGATAGGCCAATAGGTACCATCCCAGCTCTAGTGGCCATTGATTAAGAAAAGAGAAAATGTGTGGTGGGCGCTAATGGCCATAGACGTCGATGCGCCGACAAAAAAAAAAAAAAAAAAAAAAAAAAAAAAAAAAAAAAAAAAAAAAAAAAACTGCTTCCAAATTTCAAACCTTTATATATCTCTCTTTGTTTTTATTAGAATTCAATGATTTCTTTGCCAAATTGTAGAGCATAGATAGCTTTATAACTGATATAAATAGCTATGTTTTAGTGATAATAGTTAATGAAATATGGAAGGTTAAAGTTTAGTGGTTTTTAACTTCCTCCAAATTTCAAACCTTTATATCATTCTGAGTATTCATTAGAATTCAACGATTTCTTTGCCAAATTGTAGAGAATACATAGCTTTATAACTAATATAAATAGCTATGTTTTAGTGATAATAGTTAATGAAATATGGAAGGTTAAAGTTTAGTGGTTTTTAACCTCCTCCAAATTACAAACCTTTATATCTCTCTTTGTATTCATTAGAATTCAATGATTTCTTTGCCACATTGTAGAGAATAGATAGCTTTATAACTGATATAAATAGCTATGTTTTAGTGATAATAGTTAATGAAATATGGAAGGTTAAAGTTTAGTGGTTTTTAACTTCCCCCAAATTTCAAACTACTCTATCTCTCTTCGTATTCATTAGAATTCAATGTTTTCTTTACAAAATTGTAGAGAATAGATAGCTTTATAACTGATATAAATAGCTATGTTTTAGTGATAATAGTTAATGAAATGTGGAGGGTTAAAGTTTAGTGGTTTTTAACTTCCCCCAAATTTCAAACTACTGTATCTCTCTTCGTATTCATTAGAATTCAACGATTTCTTTGCCAAATTGTAGAGAATACATAGCTTTATAACTAATATAAATAGCTATGTTTTAGTGATAATAGTTAATGAAATATGGAAGGTTAAAGTTTAGTGGTTTTTAACCTCCTCCAAATTACAAACCTTTATATCTCTCTTTGTATTCATTAGAATTCAATGATTTCTTTGCCACATTGTAGAGAATAGATAGCTTTATAACTGATATAAATAGCTATGTTTTAGTGATAATAGTTAATGAAATATGGAAGGTTAAAGTTTAGTGGTTTTTAACCTCCTCCAAATTACAAACCTTTATATCTCTCTTTGTATTCATTAGAATTCAATGATTTCTTTGCCACATTGTAGAGCATAGATAGCTTTATAACTAATATAAATAGCTATGTTTTAGTGATAATAGTTAATGAAATATGGAAGGTTAAAGTTTAGTGGTTTTTAACCTCCTCCAAATTACAAACCTTTATATCTCTCTTTGTATTCATTAGAATTCAATGATTTCTTTGCCACATTGTAGAGAATAGATAGCTTTATAACTGATATAAATAGCTATGTTTTAGTGATAATAGTTAATGAAATATGGAAGGTTAAAGTTTAGTGGTTTTTAACTTCCCCCAAATTTCATACCTTTATATCTCTCTTCGTATTTAATAGAATTCAATGATTTCTTTACCAAATTGTAGAGCATAGATAGCTTTATACCTGACATGAATAGCTTTGTTTTAGTGATAATAGTTAATGAAATATGGTAGGTTAAAGTTTAGTGGTTTTTAACTTCCCCGAAATTTCATACCTTTATATCTCTCTTCGTATTTAATAGAATTCAATGATTTCTTTACCAAATTGTAGAGCATAGATAGCTTTATACCTGACATGAATAGCTATGTTTTAGTGATAATAGTTAATGAAATATGGAAGGTTAAAGTTTAGTGGTTTTTAACTTCCCCCAAATTTCAAACTATTCTATCTCTCTTCGTATTCATTAGAATTCAATGATTTCTTTACCAAATTGTAGAGAATAGATAGCTTTATAACTGATATAAATAGCTATGTTTTAGTGATAATAGTTAATGAAATGTGGAAGGTTAAAGTTTAGTGGTTTTTAACATCCCCCAAATTTCAAACTATTGTATCTCTCTTCGTATTCATTAGAATTCAATGATTTCTTTACCAAATTGTAGAGAATAGATAGCTTTATAACTGATATAAATAGCTATGTTTTAGTGATAATAGTTATTGTGATGTGGAAGTGTAGTGGTTTTTAACTTCTTCCAAATTTCAAACCTTTATATATCTCTCTTTGTTTTTATTAGAATTCAATGATTTCTTTGCCAAATTGTAGAGAATAGATAGCTTTATAACTGATATAAATAGCTTTGTTTTAGTGATAATAGTTAATGAAATATGGAAGGTTAAAGTTTAGTGGTTTTTAACTTCTTCCAAATTTCAAACCTTTATATATCTCTCTTTGTTTTTATTAGAATTCAATGTTTTCTTTACAAAATTGTAGAGCATAGATAGCTTTATAACTGATATAAATAGCTTTGTTTTAGTGATAATAGTTAATGAAATATGGAAGGTTAAAGTTTAGTGGTTTTTAACTTCTTCCAAATTTCAAACCTTTATATATCTCTCTTTGTTTTTATTAGAATTCAATGATTTCTTTGCCAAATTGTAGAGAATAGATAGCTTTATAACTGATATAAATAGCTTTGTTTTAGTGATAATAGTTAATGAAATATGGAAGGTTAAAGTTTAGTGGTTTTTAACTTCTTCCAAATTTCAAACCTTTATATATCTCTCTTTGTTTTTATTAGAATTCAATGATTTCTTTGCCAAATTGTAGAGAATAGATAGCTTTATAACTGATATAAATAGCTTTGTTTTAGTGATAATAGTTAATGAAATATGGAAGGTTAAAGTTTAGTGGTTTTTAACTTCTTCCAAATTTCAAACCTTTATATATCTCTCTTTGTTTTTATTAGAATTCAATGATTTCTTTGCCAAATTGTAGAGCATAGATAGCTTTATAACATATAAATAGCTATGTTATAGTGATAATAGTTAATGAAATATGGAAGGTTAAAGTTTAGTGGTTTTTAACTTCTTCCAAATTTCAAACCTTTATATATCTCTCTTTGTTTTTATTAGAATTCAATGTTTTCTTTACAAAATTGTAGAGCATAGATAGCTTTATAACTGATATAAATAGCTTTGTTTTAGTGATAATAGTTAATGAAATATGGAAGGTTAAAGTTTAGTGGTTTTTAACTTCTTCCAAATTTCAAACCTTTATATATCTCTCTTTGTTTTTATTAGAATTCAATGATTTCTTTGCCAAATTGTAGAGAATAGATAGCTTTATAACTGATATAAATAGCTTTGTTTTAGTGATAATAGTTAATGAAATATGGAAGGTTAAAGTTTAGTGGTTTTTAACTTCTTCCAAATTTCAAACCTTTATATATCTCTCTTTGTTTTTATTAGAATTCAATGTTTTCTTTACAAAATTGTAGAGCATAGATAGCTTTATAACTGATATAAATAGCTTTGTTTTAGTGATAATAGTTAATGAAATATGGAAGGTTAAAGTTTAGTGGTTTTTAACTTCTTCCAAATTTCAAACCTTTATATATCTCTCTTTGTTTTTATTAGAATTCAATGATTTCTTTGCCAAATTGTAGAGAATAGATAGCTTTATAACTGATATAAATAGCTTTGTTTTAGTGATAATAGTTAATGAAATATGGAAGGTTAAAGTTTAGTGGTTTTTAACTTCTTCCAAATTTCAAACCTTTATATATCTCTCTTTGTTTTTATTAGAATTCAATGATTTCTTTGCCAAATTGTAGAGCATAGATAGCTTTATAACTGATATAAATAGCTTTGTTTTAGTGATAATAGTTAATGAAATATGGAAGGTTAAAGTTTAGTGGTTTTTAACTTCTTCCAAATTTCAAACCTTTATATATCTCTCTTTGTTTTTATTAGAATTCAATGATTTCTTTGCCAAATTGTAGAGCATAGATAGCTTTATAACTGATATAAATAGCTTTGTTTTAGTGATAATAGTTAATGAAATGTGGAAGGTTAAAGTTTAGTGGTTTTTAACTTCTTCCAAATTTCAAACCTTTATATATCTCTCTTTGTTTTTATTAGAATTCAATGATTTCTTTGCCAAATTGTAGAGAATAGATAGCTTTATAACTGATATAAATAGCTTTGTTTTAGTGATAATAGTTAATGAAATGTGGAAGGTTAAAGTTTAGTGGTTTTTAACTTCTTCCAAATTTCAAACCTTTATATATCTCTCTTTGTTTTTATTAGAATTCAATGATTTCTTTGCCAAATTGTAGAGAATAGATAGCTTTATAACTGATATAAATAGCTATGTTTTAGTGATAATAGTTAATGAAATATGGAAGGTTAAAGTTTAGTGGTTTTTAACTTCTTCCAAATTTCAAACCTTTATATATCTCTCTTTGTTTTTATTAGAATTCAATGATTTCTTTGCCAAATTGTAGAGAATAGATAGCTTTATAACTGATATAAATAGCTATGTTTTAGTGATAATAGTTAATGAAATATGGAAGGTTAAAGTTTAGTGGTTTTTAACTTCTTCCAAATTTCAAACCTTTATATATCTCTCTTTGTTTTTATTAGAATTCAATGATTTCTTTGCCAAATTGTAGAGAATAGATAGCTTTATAACTGATATAAATAGCTATGTTTTAGTGATAATAGTTAATGAAATATGGAAGGTTAAAGTTTAGTGGTTTTTAACTTCTTCCAAATTTCAAACCTTTTTATATCTCTCTTTGTTTTTATTAGAATTCAATGATTTCTTTGCCAAATTGTAGAGAATAGATAGCTTTATAACTGATATAAATAGCTATGTTTTAGTGATAATAGTTAATGAAATGTGGAAGGTTAAAGTTTAGTGGTTTTTAACATCCCCCAAATTTCAAACCTTTATATATCTCTCTTTGTTTTTATTAGAATTCAATGATTTCTTTGCCAAATTGTAGAGAATAGATAGCTTTATAACTGATATAAATAGCTATGTTTTAGTGATAATAGTTAATGAAATATGGAAGGTTAAAGTTTAGTGGTTTTTAACTTCTTCCAAATTTCAAACCTTTATATATCTCTCTTTGTTTTTATTAGAATTCAATGATTTCTTTGCCAAATTGTAGAGAATAGATAGCTTTATAACTGATATAAATAGCTATGTTTTAGTGATAATAGTTAATGAAATATGGAAGGTTAAAGTTTAGTGGTTTTTAACTTCTTCCAAATTTCAAACCTTTATATATCTCTCTTTGTTTTTATTAGAATTCAATGATTTCTTTGCCAAATTGTAGAGAATAGATAGCTTTATAACTGATATAAATAGCTATGTTTTAGTGGCAATAGTTAATGAAATGTGGAAGGTTAAAGTTTAGTGGTTTTTAACATCCCCCAAATTTCAAACTATTGTATCTCTCTTCGTATTCATTAGAATTCAATGATTTCTTTACCAAATTGTAGAGAATAGATAGCTTTATAACTGATATAAATAGCTATGTTTTAGTGATAATAGTTAATGAAATGTGGAAGGTTAAAGTTTAGTGGTTTTTAACATCCCCCAAATTTCAAACTATTGTATCTCTCTTCGTATTCATTAGAATTCAATGATTTCTTTACCAAATTGTAGAGAATAGATAGCTTTATAACTGATATAAATAGCTATGTTTTAGTGATAATAGTTATTGTGATGTGGAAGTGTAGTGGTTTTTAACTTCTTCCAAATTTCAAACCTTTATATATCTCTCTTTGTTTTTATTAGAATTCAATGATTTCTTTGCCAAATTGTAGAGCATAGATAGCTTTATAACATATAAATAGCTATGTTATAGTGATAATAGTTAATGAAATATGGAAGGTTAAAGTTTAGTGGTTTTTAACATCCCCCAAATTTCAAACTATTGTATCTCTCTTCGTATTCATTAGAATTCAATGTTTTCTTTACAAAATTGTAGAGCATAGATAGCTTTATAACTGATATAAATAGCTTTGTTTTAGTGATAATAGTTAATGAAATGTGGAAGGTTAAAGTTTAGTGGTTTTTAACTTCTTCCAAATTTCAAACCTTTATATATCTCTCTTTGTTTTTATTAGAATTCAATGATTTCTTTGCCAAATTGTAGAGAATAGATAGCTTTATAACTGATATAAATAGCTTTGTTTTAGTGATAATAGTTAATGAAATGTGGAAGGTTAAAGTTTAGTGGTTTTTAACTTCTTCCAAATTTCAAACCTTTATATATCTCTCTTTGTTTTTATTAGAATTCAATGATTTCTTTGCCAAATTGTAGAGAATAGATAGCTTTATAACTGACATAAATAGCTTTGTTTTAGTGATAATAGTTAATGAAATGTGGAAGGTTAAAGTTTAGTGGTTTTTAACTTCTTCCAAATTTCAAACCTTTATATATCTCTCTTTGTTTTTATTAGAATTCAATGATTTCTTTGCCAAATTGTAGAGAATAGATAGCTTTATAACTGATATAAATAGCTTTGTTTTAGTGATAATAGTTAATGAAATATGGAAGGTTAAAGTTTAGTGGTTTTTAACTTCTTCCAAATTTCAAACCTTTATATATCTCTCTTTGTTTTTATTAGAATTCAATGATTTCTTTGCCAAATTGTAGAGAATAGATAGCTTTATAACTGATATAAATAGCTATGTTTTAGTGGCAATAGTTAATGAAATGTGGAAGGTTAAAGTTTAGTGGTTTTTAACATCCCCCAAATTTCAAACTATTGTATCTCTCTTCGTATTCATTAGAATTCAATGATTTCTTTACCAAATTGTAGAGAATAGATAGCTTTATAACTGATATAAATAGCTATGTTTTAGTGGCAATAGTTAATGAAATATGGAAGGTTAAAGTTTAGTGGTTTTTAACATCCCCCAAATTTCAAACTATTGTATCTCTCTTCGTATTCATTAGAATTCAATGTTTTCTTTACAAAATTGTAGAGCATAGATAGCTTTATAACTGATATAAATAGCTTTGTTTTAGTGATAATAGTTAATGAAATGTGGAAGGTTAAAGTTTAGTGGTTTTTAACTTCTTCCAAATTTCAAACCTTTATATATCTCTCTTTGTTTTTATTAGAATTCAATGATTTCTTTGCCAAATTGTAGAGAATAGATAGCTTTATAACTGATATAAATAGCTATGTTTTAGTGATAATAGTTAATGAAATATGGAAGGTTAAAGTTTAGTGGTTTTTAACTTCTTCCAAATTTCAAACCTTTATATATCTCTCTTTGTTTTTATTAGAATTCAATGATTTCTTTGCCAAATTGTAGAGAATAGATAGCTTTATAACTGATATAAATAGCTATGTTTTAGTGATAATAGTTAATGAAATATGGAAGGTTAAAGTTTAGTGGTTTTTAACTTCTTCCAAATTTCAAACCTTTATATATCTCTCTTTGTTTTTATTAGAATTCAATGATTTCTTTGCCAAATTGTAGAGAATAGATAGCTTTATAACTGATATAAATAGCTATGTTTTAGTGATAATAGTTAATGAAATATGGAAGGTTAAAGTTTAGTGGTTTTTAACTTCTTCCAAATTTCAAACCTTTATATATCTCTCTTTGTTTTTATTAGAATTCAATGATTTCTTTGCCAAATTGTAGAGAATAGATAGCTTTATAACTGATATAAATAGCTATGTTTTAGTGATAATAGTTAATGAAATATGGAAGGTTAAAGTTTAGTGGTTTTTAACTTCTTCCAAATTTCAAACCTTTATATATCTCTCTTTGTTTTTATTAGAATTCAATGATTTCTTTGCCAAATTGTAGAGAATAGATAGCTTTATAACTGATATAAATAGCTATGTTTTAGTGATAATAGTTAATGAAATATGGAAGGTTAAAGTTTAGTGGTTTTTAACTTCTTCCAAATTTCAAACCTTTATATATCTCTCTTTGTTTTTATTAGAATTCAATGATTTCTTTGCCAAATTGTAGAGAATAGATAGCTTTATAACTGATATAAATAGCTATGTTTTAGTGATAATAGTTAATGAAATATGGAAGGTTAAAGTTTAGTGGTTTTTAACTTCTTCCAAATTTCAAACCTTTATATATCTCTCTTTGTTTTTATTAGAATTCAATGATTTCTTTGCCAAATTGTAGAGAATAGATAGCTTTATAACTGATATAAATAGCTATGTTTTAGTGGCAATAGTTAATGAAATGTGGAAGGTTAAAGTTTAGTGGTTTTTAACATCCCCCAAATTTCAAACTATTGTATCTCTCTTCGTATTCATTAGAATTCAATGATTTCTTTACCAAATTGTAGAGAATAGATAGCTTTATAACTGATATAAATAGCTATGTTTTAGTGATAATAGTTAATGAAATGTGGAAGGTTAAAGTTTAGTGGTTTTTAACATCCCCCAAATTTCAAACTATTGTATCTCTCTTCGTATTCATTAGAATTCAATGATTTCTTTACCAAATTGTAGAGAATAGATAGCTTTATAACTGATATAAATAGCTATGTTTTAGTGATAATAGTTATTGTGATGTGGAAGTGTAGTGGTTTTTAACTTCTTCCAAATTTCAAACCTTTATATATCTCTCTTTGTTTTTATTAGAATTCAATGATTTCTTTGCCAAATTGTAGAGCATAGATAGCTTTATAACATATAAATAGCTATGTTATAGTGATAATAGTTAATGAAATATGGAAGGTTAAAGTTTAGTGGTTTTTAACATCCCCCAAATTTCAAACTATTGTATCTCTCTTCGTATTCATTAGAATTCAATGTTTTCTTTACAAAATTGTAGAGCATAGATAGCTTTATAACTGATATAAATAGCTTTGTTTTAGTGATAATAGTTAATGAAATGTGGAAGGTTAAAGTTTAGTGGTTTTTAACTTCTTCCAAATTTCAAACCTTTATATATCTCTCTTTGTTTTTATTAGAATTCAATGATTTCTTTGCCAAATTGTAGAGAATAGATAGCTTTATAACTGATATAAATAGCTTTGTTTTAGTGATAATAGTTAATGAAATGTGGAAGGTTAAATTTTAGTGGTTTTTAACTTCTTCCAAATTTCAAACCTTTATATATCTCTCTTTGTTTTTATTAGAATTCAATGATTTCTTTGCCAAATTGTAGAGAATAGATAGCTTTATAACTGATATAAATAGCTTTGTTTTAGTGATAATAGTTAATGAAATGTGGAAGGTTAAAGTTTAGTGGTTTTTAACTTCTTCCAAATTTCAAACCTTTATATATCTCTCTTTGTTTTTATTAGAATTCAATGATTTCTTTGCCAAATTGTAGAGAATAGATAGCTTTATAACTGATATAAATAGCTTTGTTTTAGTGATAATAGTTAATGAAATGTGGAAGGTTAAAGTTTAGTGGTTTTTAACTTCTTCCAAATTTCAAACCTTTATATATCTCTCTTTGTTTTTATTAGAATTCAATGATTTCTTTGCCAAATTGTAGAGAATAGATAGCTTTATAACTGATATAAATAGCTTTGTTTTAGTGATAATAGTTAATGAAATATGGAAGGTTAAAGTTTAGTGGTTTTTAACTTCTTCCAACATCATATGTTATTTAACTTTCAAATAGTAAATATTAGAAAAAGTGTTTGTGCTATTACGCTGTGTGCTATTAGTAATTTCTCAGTTAAAAATAGTAGTTCGTTTGATTTTCTTGTTCTACAGTTACCTTATAGTTAATTTATTAAAAAAGTTTTGGTGAAAATGTCTGTGAGTAGCGGTGGCCCCGGGCCACCGTTTACTACTAATAATTCAAATAACTTAGACATTGATAATGGAAGTGTCGGTAACAATACTACAAGACGGACATGTGAGAATGGAAGTAAGAATATGGAAGTAGAAGTCACACCTTACCCAACCACTACAGCACCTAATGAAGCTATGGTACGAGGCAATAAAAGAGGGGGGGATGCTGTATCGAGTAGCGTAAATAAGGTTCATATCCATGAAATCAGAACTAATAATAAAAATCAACCTCCTAGCAAATCAGATTACATTGATAAGGCCACGAAAAATCGGTATCGCAATTCTGACAAAGGTCCATACGTAGTAAATTTGGAAGGAAATAAAGGCAATTTGGGTAAGTTACATAGGATGGCTCTGGGTAAGTGGCTGTTTAAGACATCTAGTACATATAAAGATGAAATAGTTGATATTTCAGTAACGGGTCAAAATAGAATGAAAGTGACCACACGTTCACCACAGGCTGCCAATGATTTATTAAATCTTGAAATTCTCAAGGAAAGAGAAATAATTGCATACATTCCCAATTTCAGAGTTCAATGTACTGGCGTAATCAGGGATATCGATGTTGAGTTAGAGGACAATGAAATTCTGGCCGAACTAATATCTCCGTCCAGGCCCATTAGCATTAGACGGCTTACTCGCAAAACTTACGTAAACAACAAACTGCTGACTGAAAAATTACCGGTATGTTTCATTAACTTTGACAGTCAAAGTCTACCACAGTATGTTTCACTGTATGGAGCAAAATGTAAAGTAAACCCTTACATTCCTTCCATTAGGCAGTGCAAAAATTGTTTACGTTTCAGACACTCTGAAGAACAGTGTAGAAGCAAAATGAGATGCGAGCATTGCACGCAAAATCATAATGTCAGGGAATGTCCCCTAGCCGAGGCGACATTGCCAGTGTGTATTCACTGTAACGGTGAACACAGGTCTACGTTCCGGGACTGTCCCGTTAAAATAATGCAAAATAATGAAATTAAAAATAAAATACTAAATAAAAGTTCCTTTGCCATGGCAACTAAAAATAAATTTGATGTACTGAGTGTGAGTGAATTTCCAGAATTACCTGAAGTTAGTCCGACAACTTCATCGCTAAGAAAACCTCCAAAAATAGCGAATAAAACTAGACACGTTAATAATGAAATGTTGTCAAAACAGTTTCGTGATGCAATGAGGTCAAAACCCTTGAATGATGACAGCCCAATAGTTTCCCGTATCAGTGGCGAAGAAATAAAACAGTCAGCTAGTAAGATGCACAGAATAACTATGCAAGGGACACAGAGTGGTCTGACATACAGACCATCAATAGGAAACACTCAAGACAGTGGTGTAGAGTATATAGTACACTTAATTCAAAAGATAAATAATGTGCATGACAACAACAACGAAATAATTCAGGTCATTACGTCTAACTTAGAAGAAATTCTTGCTAAATATATTAATAATTGTAATATTATTACAAAAGCTCCTCAATTAATTCAAGCTAAAATCTCAACTCACGAGCATGAATTGCAAAGGTCAGATAATACCGCACAAGACAATCCGTAACGTTAAGACCAACGTCAACCGATCAAAATACCCCTGAAACTTGGTTAAAGATGACGGACAATTTCAGCATCTCTGGATACGAACATTGGGAGAGCCGACAGATACACAAAGCTAAATCCAATAAGTGGACAACACTGCTTGAAACGTGGAAGCAACCAACCATGTTTGGTAGTGACAGGAATATGCTCATCATTCCAGCTGAGGAGGGGGGGAAACAAACAAAAACAAAAACAAAAAAATGTTAAAAATTTTACAGCTAAATATTAGATCTCTCGCTGCTAATAGGAATTATCTGGAATCATTTCTTAGACTGAACAAAATTGACTTGGCGTTACTTTCTGAAACTTGGCTTAAAAAATCACAATTATTTACTATTTCTGGTTACACTATTGTAAGAGCGGACAGAAATGATGGTTATGGAGGCGCGGGCATTGTGATAAAAAATAACATACAGTATCAAATAATTAGCTTCCCTTCAAAATTTAATAACAATGCGATGCAAGTTTGTGGTATTGTGTGCAAAGTAATGAATTTAGAGATGAGTATCCTATCAATTTATTGTGCACCTGGCCATAAATTAAATACTGACTACTGGACATCCCTAATCAGGACAATTAAACCTCCTTTGTTGATGTGTGGGGATTTGAACTCATATCACACTAGCTTCGGATGCTCTTACGATAATTTTGAGGGTCGAAACCTAATAGATGCCATAGACATTGAGAATCTCTGTATTCTAAATGATGGGACTCCCACTCTTATACGGAGACATGACAGACGTCCTTCCGCAGTTGATCTATCCGTTGGTACTCCATCTCTCATACCTAGGATGGAATGGAGGGTCGTGGATGAGCCGTTCGGGTCGGACCATGTGGGCATCCTCATGTCAATAGATAAACAAGTTCAGCCTGACCATCATCCTCCTCATAATAGTAGAAAATGGAACCTGAAATCTGCTCAGTGGGACAAGTACACTCTCTTATCGGATCAGCTGCTCTCTCAGATGCCTACCTCTCAAGATCCTTGCCTTAATTATGATCACTTTGTGGCGTGTATTAATGGTGCGGCCGAAATCTGTATCGCCAAGTTCAAACCTTATCTAGGGCGCAAACCTAAACATCCTCCCAAACCTTGGTGGGATGAGGAATGCGATAAAGCCAGAAAATACAATATAGATGCATTCAAGCAGTATAAATTGACTCCCAGTCTGTCAAATTTCATAAGCTGCAAACGAGCCTCTACTTTATGTAGGAAAATATATAGAGAAAAAAGGAGACTGAAATGGGCGGAGTTTTGCAACTCCTTCAATAGAAATACACCAGTCAAGAGGATTTGGAGTGGGGTGAGAGCTCTCAGGCATGGATATGTCGGTCGCAAAATCTCTTCAGACAACTGGGTTCCTGAATTCTTGAACTCCTTCTCTCCTGAAATAGTACCAAATCAAGATCAGATTCCTTATACATCCTTCGGCGCCCACAAACTTAATGATCCATTTTCCTACAATGAACTCATACTTGCCCTTAAAACAAATTCAAATACCTCCCCGGGTGAGGACAATATCCACTACCCAATGCTGACTAATCTGTCATCCAATGGCAAAAAAGTTCTGCTGAGAGTACTAAATGATGTTTGGGTTCAGGAGAAACGCATAGATGCCTGGAGCAATCAAATAGTTGTGCCGTTATTAAAACCCAACAAAGATCCTTCCCTACACGATTCCTATCGGCCCATTGCTTTATCCTCCTGCATAGGTAAAACCTTTGAACGCCTCATTAAAGCTAGATTAGAGTGGTGGGTAGAGGCAAACAGAAAAGTCCCTCAATATCAGAATGGCTTCAGGAAGAAGCGCTGCACTTTTGATGCCTTAGCTGGCTTTGTGTCTGACATATACGGCTGTTTCTCTGACAACAAGTATATGATGGTAGCGAATATCGACTTAAAAAACGCCTATAATTCTGTCTGTATCTCCGTGCTCATAAATAAAATGGTTAATATGGGCATTCCATCTAGAATTATCAGACACACGCATAACCTTCTCTCCTTCCGCTCCATTAAAATCCGGTATAACGGCAAAATATATGGTCCTCGTGTAACGCACTTGGGATTGCCGCAAGGGGCGGTGCTCAGTCCCTTGCTCTTTAACATCTATACGGCCGATCTTAAGGCAGCAGTAGGCACGGATGTTTCTGTATCTCAGTATGCTGATGACATAATCCTGTACAGTCAAGAGCTAACGCTAGACGAAAGTTTGAGAAAACTAAGCTGTGCAATGTTGTTGTTCAGCCGGTGGTGCTCAGACATGGGTCTCACTCTGTCTGAGAATAAAAGTAGCGTGACTGTGTTCACTAGGCACAGAAAATACTCTATCCCATCCTCGATATCGCTAGGTGGCTATCAACTACGAGTTGAGCCCATCATGAGGACGCTAGGTATGGCAATAGATAACAAATTGTTATGGAGACAGCAAATTGAACAGTTGGTTAAGGGATGTGAACAGTCGCTAAACATACTGAGATGCATCAACCGTCTGAACTACGGAGCCGATATCAAAACATCGCTAATGCTCTACAGACAATTAATTCTTTCGAGAATAGACTATGGTTGTTTCCTCTACGGGGATGCGGCAAAAAATCACTTGGTGAAAATAGAAAGAATTCAGTACAAAGCGCTGAGGTCCTGCTTGGGGGCTCTCAAATCCACTCCTATCAACGCCCTTTTAGTAGAGGCCCGTGACTTCCCACTAAATATAAGAAGGAAGCTGTTAGCTTCCCGCTTCATTGTAGACAGACTGAGAATCAAAAATCATCCAGTAACTCGCAGAATCAGTCACATGGCTACTCGAGTCCTCACAGAAAGATACTGGTTTGAAAGGAAAAGTCCAATGCTAGTAGAAGTGTTCTGTGACTTGTCGCACTTCTCAGTCCCCTTAAATCACCTTGAAATCCTTCCTAGGTATCATTTTGACTACCCTACACTGATTCAAAACTATAGTTCGCATATCGCCGTCAACTTCTACCAATACGACCCGGATCTTCCCAATGCAGTAAATAATTCTTACCTCCTGTCCAAACTCGAGAACAAATTCCCTCACTTTAATTATTTCTATACCGATGGCTCTAAAAGTAGTGACGGAGTTGGATGTGCAATTTATGATTCCCAGTTAGATTCCTGTTCTCAATACAAACTCAATAATTTAGCCTCAGTTTTTACTGCAGAATTAGTAGCCATCAATAAATCCTTAGCTTATTTACTGTCATCGACGGTCCAGCACGCCATTATTTTGAGTGATAGCAAAGGTGTGCTCCAAAAATTACAAAACCCAGGCAGAGACCCCTCTTTCCTGATTATAGATTCCTTAAACTTGCTGAACCAATTGATTAGGAATGGTAAGTCAGTATATCTGATATGGGTGAGAGGCCATTACGGGCTGGTCGGCAATGAGAAGGCTGACGCTGCGGCGAAAGCAGCCACTCGATTGCGGGAGCCTACCATTAACTCACTATCTCCCTCAGACATAAAAAGCTATTACAAGAGAGTAAGTTATAAAAAGTGGGAAGAAAGTTACTCCATATCAAAAAATCTAAAGGGTAAATTCTATTCATCCATTCAACCTTCCATTCCGGTCAAACCGTGGTTCAATCAATTCACAGAAGGTAGAGGATTTTACAGCACCATCTGCAGGCTAAGATTTAATCATAATTATTCACCACACCATTTGGCGCGTATCGGAATTCACATAAACTCTACATGTCCTTGTGATTCCGAGTCAATAGCTGATGCCAATCATATAATCTTAGCCTGCGACAAATATACCAACGGCAGGGATCAGCTGTGGAAGGCAGTACTGAAGACAGACTGCCCTCTACCCGCCGATTTACATACTATACTGACGCACCAGACAGACAACATCTACCGAGAACTATACAACTACATCCGAACAAACAAAATAACAATATAAAAGAAATAAATTATATCCCCTCGTAACATCTGTCAAGGTGTACGTTTCAACACATACTAAATCCGACTGTTCAACTTTAAATTAATCGCATGTGCACGTTACCAATGGCTAATTTGCGGTGTACAATAAGGCCAAAAAAAAAAAAAAAAAAAAAACTTCTTCCAAATTTCAAACCTTTATATATCTCTCTTTGTTTTTATTAGAATTCAATGATTTCTTTGCCAAATTGTAGAGAATAGATAGCTTTATAACTGATATAAATAGCTATGTTTTAGTGGCAATAGTTAATGAAATGTGGAAGGTTAAAGTTTAGTGGTTTTTAACATCCCCCAAATTTCAAACTATTGTATCTCTCTTCGTATTCATTAGAATTCAATGATTTCTTTGCCAAATTGTAGAGCATAGATAGCTTTATAACATATAAATAGCTATGTTATAGTGATAATAGTTAATGAAATATGGAAGGTTAAAGTTTAGTGGTTTTTAACATCCCCCAAATTTCAAACTATTGTATCTCTCTTCGTATTCATTAGAATTCAATGTTTTCTTTACAAAATTGTAGAGCATAGATAGCTTTATAACTGATATAAATAGCTTTGTTTTAGTGATAATAGTTAATGAAATGTGGAAGGTTAAAGTTTAGTGGTTTTTAACTTCTTCCAAATTTCAAACCTTTATATATCTCTCTTTGTTTTTATTAGAATTCAATGATTTCTTTGCCAAATTGTAGAGAATAGATAGCTTTATAACTGATATAAATAGCTTTGTTTTAGTGATAATAGTTAATGAAATGTGGAAGGTTAAAGTTTAGTGGTTTTTAACTTCTTCCAAATTTCAAACCTTTATATATCTCTCTTTGTTTTTATTAGAATTCAATGATTTCTTTGCCAAATTGTAGAGAATAGATAGCTTTATAACTGATATAAATAGCTTTGTTTTAGTGATAATAGTTAATGAAATGTGGAAGGTTAAAGTTTAGTGGTTTTTAACTTCTTCCAAATTTCAAACCTTTATATATCTCTCTTTGTTTTTATTAGAATTCAATGATTTCTTTGCCAAATTGTAGAGAATAGATAGCTTTATAACTGATATAAATAGCTTTGTTTTAGTGATAATAGTTAATGAAATATGGAAGGTTAAAGTTTAGTGGTTTTTAACTTCTTCCAAATTTCAAACCTTTATATATCTCTCTTTGTTTTTATTAGAATTCAATGATTTCTTTGCCAAATTGTAGAGAATAGATAGCTTTATAACTGATATAAATAGCTTTGTTTTAGTGATAATAGTTAATGAAATATGGAAGGTTAAAGTTTAGTGGTTTTTAACTTCTTCCAACATCATATGTTATTTAACTTTCAAATAGTAAATATTAGAAAAAGTGTTTGTGCTATTACGCTGTGTGCTATTAGTAATTTCTCAGTTAAAAATAGTAGTTCGTTTGATTTTCTTGTTCTACAGTTACCTTATAGTTAATTTATTAAAAAAGTTTTGGTGAAAATGTCTGTGAGTAGCGGTGGCCCCGGGCCACCGTTTACTACTAATAATTCAAATAACTTAGACATTGATAATGGAAGTGTCGGTAACAATACTACAAGACGGACATGTGAGAATGGAAGTAAGAATATGGAAGTAGAAGTCACACCTTACCCAACCACTACAGCACCTAATGAAGCTATGGTACGAGGCAATAAAAGAGGGGGGGATGCTGTATCGAGTAGCGTAAATAAGGTTCATATCCATGAAATCAGAACTAATAATAAAAATCAACCTCCTAGCAAATCAGATTACATTGATAAGGCCACGAAAAATCGGTATCGCAATTCTGACAAAGGTCCATACGTAGTAAATTTGGAAGGAAATAAAGGCAATTTGGGTAAGTTACATAGGATGGCTCTGGGTAAGTGGCTGTTTAAGACATCTAGTACATATAAAGATGAAATAGTTGATATTTCAGTAACGGGTCAAAATAGAATGAAAGTGACCACACGTTCACCACAGGCTGCCAATGATTTATTAAATCTTGAAATTCTCAAGGAAAGAGAAATAATTGCATACATTCCCAATTTCAGAGTTCAATGTACTGGCGTAATCAGGGATATCGATGTTGAGTTAGAGGACAATGAAATTCTGGCCGAACTAATATCTCCGTCCAGGCCCATTAGCATTAGACGGCTTACTCGCAAAACTTACGTAAACAACAAACTGCTGACTGAAAAATTACCGGTATGTTTCATTAACTTTGACAGTCAAAGTCTACCACAGTATGTTTCACTGTATGGAGCAAAATGTAAAGTAAACCCTTACATTCCTTCCATTAGGCAGTGCAAAAATTGTTTACGTTTCAGACACTCTGAAGAACAGTGTAGAAGCAAAATGAGATGCGAGCATTGCACGCAAAATCATAATGTCAGGGAATGTCCCCTAGCCGAGGCGACATTGCCAGTGTGTATTCACTGTAACGGTGAACACAGGTCTACGTTCCGGGACTGTCCCGTTAAAATAATGCAAAATAATGAAATTAAAAATAAAATACTAAATAAAAGTTCCTTTGCCATGGCAACTAAAAATAAATTTGATGTACTGAGTGTGAGTGAATTTCCAGAATTACCTGAAGTTAGTCCGACAACTTCATCGCTAAGAAAACCTCCAAAAATAGCGAATAAAACTAGACACGTTAATAATGAAATGTTGTCAAAACAGTTTCGTGATGCAATGAGGTCAAAACCCTTGAATGATGACAGCCCAATAGTTTCCCGTATCAGTGGCGAAGAAATAAAACAGTCAGCTAGTAAGATGCACAGAATAACTATGCAAGGGACACAGAGTGGTCTGACATACAGACCATCAATAGGAAACACTCAAGACAGTGGTGTAGAGTATATAGTACACTTAATTCAAAAGATAAATAATGTGCATGACAACAACAACGAAATAATTCAGGTCATTACGTCTAACTTAGAAGAAATTCTTGCTAAATATATTAATAATTGTAATATTATTACAAAAGCTCCTCAATTAATTCAAGCTAAAATCTCAACTCACGAGCATGAATTGCAAAGGTCAGATAATACCGCACAAGACAATCCGTAACGTTAAGACCAACGTCAACCGATCAAAATACCCCTGAAACTTGGTTAAAGATGACGGACAATTTCAGCATCTCTGGATACGAACATTGGGAGAGCCGACAGATACACAAAGCTAAATCCAATAAGTGGACAACACTGCTTGAAACGTGGAAGCAACCAACCATGTTTGGTAGTGACAGGAATATGCTCATCATTCCAGCTGAGGAGGGGGGGAAACAAACAAAAACAAAAACAAAAAAATGTTAAAAATTTTACAGCTAAATATTAGATCTCTCGCTGCTAATAGGAATTATCTGGAATCATTTCTTAGACTGAACAAAATTGACTTGGCGTTACTTTCTGAAACTTGGCTTAAAAAATCACAATTATTTACTATTTCTGGTTACACTATTGTAAGAGCGGACAGAAATGATGGTTATGGAGGCGCGGGCATTGTGATAAAAAATAACATACAGTATCAAATAATTAGCTTCCCTTCAAAATTTAATAACAATGCGATGCAAGTTTGTGGTATTGTGTGCAAAGTAATGAATTTAGAGATGAGTATCCTATCAATTTATTGTGCACCTGGCCATAAATTAAATACTGACTACTGGACATCCCTAATCAGGACAATTAAACCTCCTTTGTTGATGTGTGGGGATTTGAACTCATATCACACTAGCTTCGGATGCTCTTACGATAATTTTGAGGGTCGAAACCTAATAGATGCCATAGACATTGAGAATCTCTGTATTCTAAATGATGGGACTCCCACTCTTATACGGAGACATGACAGACGTCCTTCCGCAGTTGATCTATCCGTTGGTACTCCATCTCTCATACCTAGGATGGAATGGAGGGTCGTGGATGAGCCGTTCGGGTCGGACCATGTGGGCATCCTCATGTCAATAGATAAACAAGTTCAGCCTGACCATCATCCTCCTCATAATAGTAGAAAATGGAACCTGAAATCTGCTCAGTGGGACAAGTACACTCTCTTATCGGATCAGCTGCTCTCTCAGATGCCTACCTCTCAAGATCCTTGCCTTAATTATGATCACTTTGTGGCGTGTATTAATGGTGCGGCCGAAATCTGTATCGCCAAGTTCAAACCTTATCTAGGGCGCAAACCTAAACATCCTCCCAAACCTTGGTGGGATGAGGAATGCGATAAAGCCAGAAAATACAATATAGATGCATTCAAGCAGTATAAATTGACTCCCAGTCTGTCAAATTTCATAAGCTGCAAACGAGCCTCTACTTTATGTAGGAAAATATATAGAGAAAAAAGGAGACTGAAATGGGCGGAGTTTTGCAACTCCTTCAATAGAAATACACCAGTCAAGAGGATTTGGAGTGGGGTGAGAGCTCTCAGGCATGGATATGTCGGTCGCAAAATCTCTTCAGACAACTGGGTTCCTGAATTCTTGAACTCCTTCTCTCCTGAAATAGTACCAAATCAAGATCAGATTCCTTATACATCCTTCGGCGCCCACAAACTTAATGATCCATTTTCCTACAATGAACTCATACTTGCCCTTAAAACAAATTCAAATACCTCCCCGGGTGAGGACAATATCCACTACCCAATGCTGACTAATCTGTCATCCAATGGCAAAAAAGTTCTGCTGAGAGTACTAAATGATGTTTGGGTTCAGGAGAAACGCATAGATGCCTGGAGCAATCAAATAGTTGTGCCGTTATTAAAACCCAACAAAGATCCTTCCCTACACGATTCCTATCGGCCCATTGCTTTATCCTCCTGCATAGGTAAAACCTTTGAACGCCTCATTAAAGCTAGATTAGAGTGGTGGGTAGAGGCAAACAGAAAAGTCCCTCAATATCAGAATGGCTTCAGGAAGAAGCGCTGCACTTTTGATGCCTTAGCTGGCTTTGTGTCTGACATATACGGCTGTTTCTCTGACAACAAGTATATGATGGTAGCGAATATCGACTTAAAAAACGCCTATAATTCTGTCTGTATCTCCGTGCTCATAAATAAAATGGTTAATATGGGCATTCCATCTAGAATTATCAGACACACGCATAACCTTCTCTCCTTCCGCTCCATTAAAATCCGGTATAACGGCAAAATATATGGTCCTCGTGTAACGCACTTGGGATTGTCGCAAGGGGCGGTGCTCAGTCCCTTGCTCTTTAACATCTATACGGCCGATCTTAAGGCAGCAGTAGGCACGGATGTTTCTGTATCTCAGTATGCTGATGACATAATCCTGTACAGTCAAGAGCTAACGCTAGACGAAAGTTTGAGAAAACTAAGCTGTGCAATGTTGTTGTTCAGCCGGTGGTGCTCAGACATGGGTCTCACTCTGTCTGAGAATAAAAGTAGCGTGACTGTGTTCACTAGGCACAGAAAATACTCTATCCCATCCTCGATATCGCTAGGTGGCTATCAACTACGAGTTGAGCCCATCATGAGGACGCTAGGTATGGCAATAGATAACAAATTGTTATGGAGACAGCAAATTGAACAGTTGGTTAAGGGATGTGAACAGTCGCTAAACATACTGAGATGCATCAACCGTCTGAACTACGGAGCCGATATCAAAACATCGCTAATGCTCTACAGACAATTAATTCTTTCGAGAATAGACTATGGTTGTTTCCTCTACGGGGATGCGGCAAAAAATCACTTGGTGAAAATAGAAAGAATTCAGTACAAAGCGCTGAGGTCCTGCTTGGGGGCTCTCAAATCCACTCCTATCAACGCCCTTTTAGTAGAGGCCCGTGACTTCCCACTAAATATAAGAAGGAAGCTGTTAGCTTCCCGCTTCATTGTAGACAGACTGAGAATCAAAAATCATCCAGTAACTCGCAGAATCAGTCACATGGCTACTCGAGTCCTCACAGAAAGATACTGGTTTGAAAGGAAAAGTCCAATGCTAGTAGAAGTGTTCTGTGACTTGTCGCACTTCTCAGTCCCCTTAAATCACCTTGAAATCCTTCCTAGGTATCATTTTGACTACCCTACACTGATTCAAAACTATAGTTCGCATATCGCCGTCAACTTCTACCAATACGACCCGGATCTTCCCAATGCAGTAAATAATTCTTACCTCCTGTCCAAACTCGAGAACAAATTCCCTCACTTTAATTATTTCTATACCGATGGCTCTAAAAGTAGTGACGGAGTTGGATGTGCAATTTATGATTCCCAGTTAGATTCCTGTTCTCAATACAAACTCAATAATTTAGCCTCAGTTTTTACTGCAGAATTAGTAGCCATCAATAAATCCTTAGCTTATTTACTGTCATCGACGGTCCAGCACGCCATTATTTTGAGTGATAGCAAAGGTGTGCTCCAAAAATTACAAAACCCAGGCAGAGACCCCTCTTTCCTGATTATAGATTCCTTAAACTTGCTGAACCAATTGATTAGGAATGGTAAGTCAGTATATCTGATATGGGTGAGAGGCCATTACGGGCTGGTCGGCAATGAGAAGGCTGACGCTGCGGCGAAAGCAGCCACTCGATTGCGGGAGCCTACCATTAACTCACTATCTCCCTCAGACATAAAAAGCTATTACAAGAGAGTAAGTTATAAAAAGTGGGAAGAAAGTTACTCCATATCAAAAAATCTAAAGGGTAAATTCTATTCATCCATTCAACCTTCCATTCCGGTCAAACCGTGGTTCAATCAATTCACAGAAGGTAGAGGATTTTACAGCACCATCTGCAGGCTAAGATTTAATCATAATTATTCACCACACCATTTGGCGCGTATCGGAATTCACATAAACTCTACATGTCCTTGTGATTCCGAGTCAATAGCTGATGCCAATCATATAATCTTAGCCTGCGACAAATATACCAACGGCAGGGATCAGCTGTGGAAGGCAGTACTGAAGACAGACTGCCCTCTACCCGCCGATTTACATACTATACTGACGCACCAGACAGACAACATCTACCGAGAACTATACAACTACATCCGAACAAACAAAATAACAATATAAAAGAAATAAATTATATCCCCTCGTAACATCTGTCAAGGTGTACGTTTCAACACATACTAAATCCGACTGTTCAACTTTAAATTAATCGCAAGTGCACGTTACCAATGGCTAATTTGCGGTGTACAATAAGGCCAAAAAAAAAAAAAAAAAAAAAAAAAAAAAAAAAAAAAAAAAAAAAAAAAAAAAAAAAAAAAAAACTTCTTCCAAATTTCAAACCTTTATATATCTCTCTTTGTTTTTATTAGAATTCAATGATTTCTTTGCCAAATTGTAGAGAATAGATAGCTTTATAACTGATATAAATAGCTATGTTTTAGTGGCAATAGTTAATGAAATGTGGAAGGTTAAAGTTTAGTGGTTTTTAACATCCCCCAAATTTCAAACTATTGTATCTCTCTTCGTATTCATTAGAATTCAATGATTTCTTTACCAAATTGTAGAGAATAGATAGCTTTATAACTGATATAAATAGCTATGTTTTAGTGGCAATAGTTAATGAAATATGGAAGGTTAAAGTTTAGTGGTTTTTAACATCCCCCAAATTTCAAACTATTGTATCTCTCTTCGTATTCATTAGAATTCAATGTTTTCTTTACAAAATTGTAGAGCATAGATAGCTTTATAACTGATATAAATAGCTTTGTTTTAGTGATAATAGTTAATGAAATGTGGAAGGTTAAAGTTTAGTGGTTTTTAACTTCTTCCAAATTTCAAACCTTTATATATCTCTCTTTGTTTTTATTAGAATTCAATGATTTCTTTGCCAAATTGTAGAGAATAGATAGCTTTATAACTGATATAAATAGCTTTGTTTTAGTGATAATAGTTAATGAAATGTGGAAGGTTAAAGTTTAGTGGTTTTTAACTTCTTCCAAATTTCAAACCTTTATATATCTCTCTTTGTTTTTATTAGAATTCAATGATTTCTTTGCCAAATTGTAGAGAATAGATAGCTTTATAACTGATATAAATAGCTTTGTTTTAGTGATAATAGTTAATGAAATGTGGAAGGTTAAAGTTTAGTGGTTTTTAACTTCTTCCAAATTTCAAACCTTTATATATCTCTCTTTGTTTTTATTAGAATTCAATGATTTCTTTGCCAAATTGTAGAGAATAGATAGCTTTATAACTGATATAAATAGCTTTGTTTTAGTGATAATAGTTAATGAAATATGGAAGGTTAAAGTTTAGTGGTTTTTAACTTCTTCCAAATTTCAAACCTTTATGTATCTCTCTTTGTTTTTATTAGAATTCAATGATTTCTTTGCCAAATTGTAGAGAATAGATAGCTTTATAACTGATATAAATAGCTATGTTTTAGTGGCAATAGTTAATGAAATGTGGAAGGTTAAAGTTTAGTGGTTTTTAACATCCCCCAAATTTCAAACTATTGTATCTCTCTTCGTATTCATTAGAATTCAATGATTTCTTTACCAAATTGTAGAGAATAGATAGCTTTATAACTGATATAAATAGCTATGTTTTAGTGATAATAGTTATTGTGATGTGGAAGTGTAGTGGTTTTTAACTTCTTCCAAATTTCAAACCTTTATATATCCCTCTTTGTATTTATTAGAATTCAATGATTTCTTTGCCAAATTGTAGAGCATAGATAGCTTTATAACTGATATAAATAGCTATGTTTTAGTGATAATAGTTAATGAAATGTGGAAGGTTAAAGTTTAGTGGTTTTTAACATCCCCCAAATTTCAAACTATTGTATCTCTCTTCGTATTCATTAGAATTCAATGATTTCTTTACCAAATTGTAGAGAATAGATAGCTTTATAACTGATATAAATAGCTTTGTTTTAGTGGCAATAGTTAATGAAATATGGAAGGTTAGATTTTATTTGAGGCTAACAAAATTTTACCTAATGATGATATTGGATTACGTAATGACGATTGTGTCAAATTAGACCAATAGATAACTCTGACTGATTAGTTCTGTTGGAATACAATGCAATTTGTGAATAGCTAACAATTATAATATTGCCAACTTCTAATTGAATTAGTTTATGATCCTGTATATTCTGATATGTAGAGATAATAATTTAGTAATTAATGATATGTTCATATACAATTACAATAATAATAATAATTTCACTGTGGTACATGTTGTTTATGTAACAATTACATTAATATGTTAATGTAGAAGAGATTTAATTGTTTACATAAATTCATTTATCTGATGTATCCGTGCTTTCTTGCTGGAGCTGGTAAGTTTGGTAACCTAGGAAATGGATTGGAAATGGAAACGCAATCTTGACGTCTTAAATGCTTATTTCAGTATGTCAGGAATTAATTGACTTTATGAGTGGAGAGACAAAATAAGACACAAAAGGAGCAGAAATATACTTGATTCACAGTATAGGCGATCTTCTGTTAATAAATAACAGATTAAAATAAATATTTTATTTATTAATAAACATGTTGGTTGATGATATAATTTGATTGATAATTTTTAATGAATTGTATAACTTAACTAGAACGTAATTTATATCAATTACATTATTGTTCAAAAAAAATTAAGAAAATATTTTGTAAGTGTTAGCTAAAATACACAGTTATATTGAGTTTATGTTTAAAAGAGAGACGTATGTTCATGCTAGATTCTTTTCTTGCGTAAATACCTCTGAACATCAATTTGAAATGAACACTTACTTTCGAAAACTTGTTACAAACGCGAATTTTCCTCTTTTCAAGTACGAGGGTCGTTTGAAAAGTCCGTGCAAAGTCAGAGAGATAGCACTACTGGCGCGTATCGAGGTTATGTTTAGTTAGTAGCATCTCTTGGAAGAACACACAACAAGTTTCAGCCAGATCGGTCTATTTCTTTGTGTTTGGCATTCGTTTGAATCGAGGAAGTCGAGTGATTTTCAAAAAATGGACGAAAAAGAATTTCGTGTGTTGATTAAACACTACTTTATGAAAGGCAAAACGCCTCAGGAGACTAAAGAGAAGCTTGATAAACATTATGGTGACTCTGCACCTTCGATTAGAACAGTTTATAAGTGGTTTCAAAATTTTCGGAGTGGCCATATGGGCACAAGTGACGCTGAACGTTCTGGACGCCCTGTTGAGGTTACTACTCCAGAAATCATTGATAAAAATCCATGATATGGTGATGGATGACAGAAGAGTGAAGGTGCGTGAGATTGCTAGTGCTGTGGGCATCTCGAATGAACGGGTACATAATATTTTGCATCAACATTTGGACATGACAAAGCTATCCGCAAGATGGGTGCCGCGATTGCTCACGCTTGACCAAAAACGAAATCGTGTGAAGTGTTGCAAGGACGGTTTGCAGCTGTTCCAGAAGAATCCGCAGGACTTTAAGCGTCGTTTCGTCACTGTGGATGAAACATGGATACATCACTACACTCCTGAGACCAAAGTACAATCTAAACAATGGGTTACCAAGGGGGAATCTGCGCCAAAAAAGGCGAAGACCGTCCCTTCGGCCGGAAAGTTAATGGCGACTTTCTTTTGGGATTCGCAAGGAATAATCCTCATCGACTATCTGGAAAAGGGTAAAACTATTACAGGTGCATATTATTCATCGTTATTGGACCGTTTGAAAACCAAGCTGCAAGAAAAACGCCCACGATTGGCCCACAAAAAAAGTCCTTTTCCATCACGACAACGCACCAGCTCACCACACCTCAGCAGTTGTGGTCTCAAAATTAATGGAAATAGGGTTCCAACTCGTTTCACATCCCCCCTATCCAGACTTGGCTCCCTCGGACTACTATTTGTTCCCCAATATGAAGAAATGGCTGGCGGGAAAAAGATTTTATTCAAACGAGGAGGTGATTGCAGAAACGAATGGCTATTTTTCAGACTTGGACAAATCCTATTATTCGGAAGGGATCAACAAACTAGAGCAGCGTTGGACGAAGTGTATAAGCCTAAAAGGAGACTATGTTGAAAAATAAAAAAGGTTTACCCCAAAAAATTAAGTAGTTTTTATTTTTGCACGGACTTTTCAAACGACCCTCGTATGTGAAAGCAAATATTTAATACACTGATACACTAAATAAATATAATTTATAATAAATACTTTAATATAATAAACTATACATACATACATATGTAATATAATAAATAAACTGATATTCCTAACGGTTATTAAAATGAACTTCAGCATTATGAAGATAATTTAAATAATTAGTACCATAAAGATGTTAATTAATGAAATTATTGATCGATATAAACCATTAAGCATTAATAAATACAGATCCGATAAAGTTTTCAAACAAACCCTACGTATAAAGAAAATAACAAGCAACACGAGAACAACTAACCTGATCAGGTGATCGTTCACCATACCTATGGACAGGGCGCAGTGTGGCCAACTTATGAATAATTAATTTATCAAGTTAAATACCTATTTATGTATAAAATTTAACATCACTGCGCCCTGTGAGTTTTACTAATACTATTGCAAGGCAACTGTTTTGAGAAGTAACCTGCTCGCTGTTACCTTCCTTTTATTTGGATTCTTGTAATGTTTTGTAATGAAATTAGTCAATTTGAAAAATATTTTAGTAAACATAACTTTAAAAACTTTTATTTCTTACTAGACTAAATAAAAGTTCTCTTATTAGTACGCTTTAAACACTAGTGTGTCTAAAAAAAATTATTTTAAGTAAATTTGTATGTCTGAATGTGATCAAATTATTTAAAATAAAAATAACTTGTTTATTTCTTTAAACCTGGTACCCTTACTTATTAATTGCAGAACTTTTATTTGAAAGCTTGCTTTTCTTTTAGCTCCACTAACAGGGCATTCCAATGAAAATACTATCCCACAGGAATTGTTTTCTTAACAAGAGAATGCAAAAATCGTCTGTTGCGAACTTCCGCACAACTTGTCCTTATCATAGATATCTGCACGATATCCGTACTTCCTTTTGACGACAGGAAGAGAATGTAAAACATTAATTACTCGCTTGGATATAAAATCTAGTTTAAAAATCCTGAATTTTACAAAGTTTTATGTACTAACATAACTGTTTACAGCAGGGGGTAAACTTAAAAGCATTTTATCCGAAGATTCCCGATGCTTATCAGTGGCAGTAGTAAGCAGCAGCTTGTTTACGAGAAATACAATGTGTAGGATTCTGTAAAATTTGAAGCGTTTGTTGGCGTTATAGCGTGAAATTAAATAATCAAATATGAACGTTACCATAACATCATCAAGACCGTGACGTCGTCCATATTTGAACTAGAATCTGGCCACCAGAGAGCACTGGCTCACTGATATTACTACCACTTCCTGTAGTAATGATTATTCTCTTGCAAATTAACTTTTTGAATGAGTCTAAATGTAATTAACTTTTGAAATATAAAGGTGCCTGTTATAAATTCTCTAACTTCAGTTTCAAATAGTCAACCTTTAATAATTACATTTATTTAAATTAAGTTACCCTGGCAACCAAGTGTAACAAACAAGGTCATCCTCATTTTAAAAAGCCCACTTTCGGCACCGGTTTTTCTCAAAATCTATTTGATCTATGTTGTTGCAAAAAATTACATTTATAAAGGAGGATTCACTCCATATTTTAAAGACAATTTGAGACTTTTATTTTTCATAGAAATAAAAGAAAAAAAAAATTGTCAAAGTTGGGTGTTTTTCAACGTTACGCTTTTTTTGGGCACTTTTTGACGATTTAACCTTTAAACAACTGTACGGTACGAACTTACTAGATCATTGTCTTCCTCTTGCTATAGTGACGTAAAAGGAAGTATTTATTGGGCAGATTTCCGATTTTGAGTGTACACCGGAAATACAATAGTAATTCTTATTATTATTTCTTATTTCTTATTAATTGATGTTATTTCTTATTTAAGGCACATTCTTAATTACACACTATTTCTCGAGTCTTGAATACATTTCAGAGAACTAATTGATAATTTATAATTTAATAGAAATAATTAATCAGCAGCATGATTATCCAGTTATAGATCGATTGCAAGTACAAAAAATATCAATATAAAAAATGATTTGTAAAAAATAAATTAAAATATCGTACATCTTGGCATTTTTTATTTTGTTACATCTAAAGCTGATTCTAATTTTAAATCGAAAAACTTTTAGCGGGAATCCTTCCTTCCAAATATAACGTCAGTATTCTAAATTATTGAGTCGATTCCAGTAAAGCTTTTAATACTGGGCAACTCACTTGAGGGATTAAGAACCATTTACTTATTACGTTACTTATATAATGAAAAGATAAAGTATGAGGCAACGAAATTAACCTTGAGCGACAGAGGCATCTGTGGATTCGCCCACTAATGCTACAATTATAATCTCACGTCTTCACTACAAACGACACAAAACACAGCCCTACGCACAAGCCCCCCCCCCCAGAGGCAGTGCGGAGAAGAAAAGGTTACACGTGTCCCCCGGGGGCGTCTGCAACGCCTTGGAATTATCTTGGCACAGTCAACGGGTTAATCAGTGTTTAGAATTTTAGCAGTTTATCTCACGGACTCAGCTTTAAGTCCTGACAACTCGTTGCTTCACCTATAATCATTCATCATTAATTATCATCTTCGCCATCCTTACGGATTTTCCAATGCCTTCCATATCTCAGCCAGCAGACAGCATGGTCTACTGTCGATGGAGTTCAGTGCGCTGGTTTTTTGCTTATCGATTCATCCCTTAGCCGGAGAATGACGTATAAGTCCGCAAGAGAAAGGTCTGGATGCTGGGTCATCCACGGATTTCGGGTAACGATGAAGTGTAACAGACTGGCCGACCAATCAGGAGCCTTACTTATACTCGTCTAACCTGATCCAGCTGTTAGCGTATCGTTAGACACAAGTAAATCGTATTTGAGCTCCTGGTCAACCTAGCAGCATTCTACTTCTTTATGGATGAACCGTACAAGATCCTTGGCCAGCGTACAAGGTTGACCATCATAAACTGTTTCCGCTTAAGATTGTTGTACAATTCGTACGGACTTCTTGGGTAGTTCCGTTGATGGATGGACCATGACTTTCATCTTAGTCTCAGACTATTGCTGATGTTATTCTTTGTTGGGGCAGCTACAAGAGCCCAGAAGGGTTTTGTAAAGTTTAGAATTACCTACACTTTACAAAACTAGTGAACAGAGTATTGTCTTGGAACTGTGATTCTTGCAGTGCTCAAGAGAATGGGGCCCAATTGCTGAATCCTACAAGGTTCCAAGGTCATTCAGCTTTGCTCTTGACACTCTCGTGATCCAAATCCGTGTGGTTCAAATGTTCAAAGGGTTCCTCATCCGAGCCGGATGGATAAACGGGATGAAAATGGTCCCCCGACAATCATATAATGGGACATGTTGTTATTGAAATAAAAATTTTAAAAAAACCAAATTATGGTCGCCTTGAAATACAATCAAATATTATTCCCATGAAATACTCCCTAATTTTAAAATTACGATGTAAACAACTTCCACCAAATGTGTGAGTAGACAGACGTGTTAACAAACAACAGAACTTCACTCAAGTACATCATATATTTATAGTAAATAAAAGTCGCACTTCTCGCCCAGCCAGCCTCGTGCATAAATTTAGCAAAAAAGAAAAAAGAAAGGGGAAATATTAGCACGCAATGTTGTAAAGAAGTGAATAAATGTGGGTCAAGGAGGCTGTGTCATCCTGAATAAGCTCTCAAGGTTTTGAACTAATATTTAAACGTCTTCAACTTTTGATCTTCAATTGGCATTGCACTTTACTTCCACATGAATGGCTAAATATAACTTTATGACACTGACGACAGGATTTGGCGGAAGGAAATCCGTTTTTTTTTATGGTTTTAAAGATGAAATAAAATAAATATTGGGCTGTGAACATTTACACAATTTGCTCTGTGAGACGAAACCCACCAGTAGGACTAACAATACTGTAATTCATTGTAATTGTTCACTGTAATGCAATATACTGCCAAGTTCCCCCCCAGATAAAAACTGAAAATTCACTGTCACCGAAGAAGATAATTAGATTCATCATCAGAGGTCTCTGATCCAGCTCCAGCTGCTAGGAAGAGTGTTCCCAATTTATCTCCAAATATCAGAATAAAACTGATGTGGATTGTATTGACACAGATCGACATTCTGCACAGAATGCATTTCAAATCAATGCACTGACACCAAATAGCTCTTAACGTTACTGCATAATAAATTGTGTGGGTGGGGGTGAATCAGTCGTGATAAAATAAATGTCTGAATAAAGATAAATATGAATTTATTGTGAGCCAGAAAGAGAATATATATTCCATTTGGCGCAATAAAAGAAAAAATAAATATAAAAATAATTCCGGGCGGAGTTGCCCAGTTGTATACAAAAAAAAAAAATTGTTCAGCGCATTTGAATATTTCATACTCGATAGTTATGTCGATTCTAGTGAGCGAAAGTAAAATTTAGGGAATTTTATTTGCAATATTGCTCTAAAGCATGAATATCTCTGGAAACAGTATTAAAGACTTTTTTTTTATGAATATAAATGATTTTAGATCTTTTGGGAGGAGTTGTAAGCCATCTGGGATTATGGATTAGATTCTGGACTTGGTGTCTCCCCACTTTTCCAGATACCTCAGTGTGCCAACTTTTTCTTTGGTCTAGTTGGGGAGAAATCTCCTCATTTTCCCTGGAGAGGCTTTGTTCTTCTTCTCCTCTTCATTGGAAGTGCTTGAGGACTCATCATATCCCAAGCTGGCCATTAGAACGCAATCGAACAGGATTTGAGAAGCTCTTATATCCTCCTTGTCTTCCACTAGCTGCACTCGGGTACTGGGAGTAAAAATTAGACTCTGAATACTGATTCGGTTGCTTGGTCTTCTGGTCACTCCGGGATTACGGGTAACGAACTTGCTGATGAAACAGCAAAGGAAGGAGCTGCGTTGATAACAATGACTCCTCAGCCTATAATCCCTGTATCCTATCGACGTTGTAGAACAGAGGTGGAGCAGTGGATTTTTGAAGAAACATCGGAAACGGTGGAGATCCCGAGCTGAAACTGCCGCCAGGCTAAAGAAATTCTTGGCCTCTCAAAAACGGATATGGTTGGTTTTAGCAGTTACCGGATCCACCAGTTGGTTGAGGTTGGTTGAGTGGACCTGCGAATTTAGCGTACCATCTTTCCAAATGCGGCCTTATCTAGTTTCGCCAATTTGCGCTGGCTGTGGTGAGTCCAATGAGACTGTGCGGCACTTCGTTGAGGTGTGTCCAGTTTATTCTAAAACTAGATTCCTCGTTAAGCTATAAGGATGGCAGGAGCACAGAGTGCTGCTCCATCCATTAGCAGTAGTTTATGTAAATAGCAGTATATAGTAGAATGATGAATGTGTGAAGCGAATGTATTTGTAGGTAAGAATGGAGAGTGAGTGATATTCTAGTGATAAGCACCTAGACGATGCTGGCTGTATGGCGGAAGTCAATGCCAAAAAAAAAAAAAAAAAAAATCCTCGTCTTCAGGAGATTAAATGTTTCCCTACCGGAGATTGTGGCATCGGGTAATCTTTACCAGAACATTCTTGGTTTATTCAGTGCACTGGGCGTTTGAGTAGCCATGCTCCCTAGTGACCTGTTGCTACTTCATTAGTTTATTGTATTGGCGTCTCCAACCTTTAGATGGATTTGTTGTTTTAAAGCCCCGGTATCTCTTATTAGATGAGACCAATCAGTGATGAGCCATTTGCCTTGTTGCGGTTCCGGCTAGCGAGAAAGTGCCGTATAGTGCGAGAAAGTGCACCTTGCTCGTATACCTTGCTCGTATACCTTGCTCGTATACCTTGCTCGTATACCTTGCTCGTATACCTTGCTCGTATACCTTGCTCGTATACCTTGCTCGTATACCTTGTTCGTATACCTTGCTCGTATACCTTGCTCGTATACCTTGCTCGTATACCTTGCTCGTATACCTTGCTCGTATACCTTGCTCGTATACCTTGCTCGTATACCTTGCTCGTATACCTTGCTCGTATACCTTGCTCGTATACCTTGCTCGTATACCTTGCTCGTATACCTTGCTCGTATACCTTGCTCGTATACCTTGCTCGTATACCTTGCTCGTATACCTTGCTCGTATACCTTGCTCGTATACCTTGCTCATAAGCCAACTAACTATTTCTCAAGCCAAACAAGATCCCCAGGGCGGCAGACTTTAAGTTTAAAGGAAATCGCAAAAATAAAGTTCCGGTTTTTCGTTATTGACCAAAAGCTTATTACAGAATCCACTGATTGTACCAATAAGAATTAATGAATTTAAACAATCAACCATTTTTTTGGTCATTTTGAAAAATCATTTTTTTTAGCAGAACTATATTTCCGGTGGAACATAAAATCAATAATCTGCATTATTTGAATAATTCCTCCTCCGGAAGTAAAACCAAGTATTAAAAAAACAAAAAAACAAACATTACAAATCATTATTCATTTTTACGGAATCACGTTTTCTTTTAAACACCAACAAGCTGTCAGAGAGGCTTTACTTCCTTCCAGATTACGGGAGAGCAAAACGAGAAATGCACGATGGAGATAACGAGAGACGGAAGTTACTCCTGCCTGCTTTACAGACATACATCACTAGCTGACAGAGTCATGCACAGCTGACTACAATCTTAAGACAATAAATACACTCGTTTCTAACATTTTATTAGAATTAATGTCTTGGAAGAGAGAGTGAGAGAGGGTGAGAAAGAGGGAGAGAGAGAGAGCGATCTTCCACTCCCCTCTCAAACTTTGGACGAGTGTTTTGTTCTACGAACAAAATATCTGGCAAATGAATGAATTTCTATTTTCTTGAAATGACCTAAGAAAATTTATTACGTTTCAAATACGTCATAATCTGCACTTCCGGTTTCTTCGAATCATTCAACTAGGAAACTTTAGTAGATATTTGAACCAATTATTTTGTGGACTTTATTCACACGAACTTCCGTTTTTAACAAGGTTTTTTTCTTTTACTTCGAAACTTAGAAATATTTCCTTTTATTGATGGCATAGTTCCTTGTATAATAAATGGGCTCCCAGGTCGCTGATTCTTGTGGACAAGAATTTTCAAGAAATCAAGAAGGCGGTTTAAATAGAAATCAAAATCAAGAAATCATTCAAGCACTTCCGGTCAATCAAAAAAAAGTTCGTCACTATTCGAAAGCTTTTTTTTATAATTATTTATTTATTTATTTTACAAGGCTGTAACTTGTGTAAGTTACGTAAAGAGAAGTAAAGATGGTCCAAGGGATTATCAGCTGGGCGTCTAGCCCTTGTATGCTTGTCTGTAAGTCTGTGGTGTTTCGTTAGGGGCGTGTCAGCTCTGTAGTAGACCCCGGATGGCAAGTGAAGGCTCCACCAGCGAGAGCCCACTATTCGCTCGCTCTCAGTGCCTGTCTGTACATGTATGTGTATCTGTCTTTGTAATTCTCCACGAATATATAACTAGTGGATGTAAGTACAGGTGATACATAAGTATATAGTATATTCACCCACATACTCACAGACAGACAGACAGACAGATTTGTTTCTGGTTAAAATATCACGTACTCAAGTATTCCGGAAGGTGTACGTGATATATTACAAATTTATACCAATAATACACACCTGTGTACCAAAAACTTTGAACATAATAAATATAAAGAAGAGAACTATGTCTCTAAAATAACGTAAGAACAGTTCATGAATTTTGTTTTTTTTTCTTTACTGACAAGAGGAAGGGCGCCACGGTAGCCGAGCGGTTAGAGGCGTTGACCCGCAAAGCTAACATGTATTGTTGGTTTAGTAGGTTCGATTCCCGGTCTCTAGGCCTTGGATTTTATTTAATGGTTAATAAAAGAAATTTACAGTAAAGTATGTTTGCTAGTCGCCTCCGTCCACGACACCTAATTGGTAGTTGGACGTTAAGCCCAGCCTTAAAAATACTAATAAGAGGAAGTATTTCGATCGTGAAGCTTATCAATTTTGAGTGTCAAAAAAAAGAGTTGTTTTAATCTAACAGTACGTGTGCATGTTTGTTCCTGTTGGTGTAAGTATAACACTAAAACAGAGAGAATTATCTGCATTAAGGTTTCGCGAGTTCAAAAAAAAGAGTAGTAGTTTTATACAAACGTGTGCATGTTTGTGCCTGTTGGTGCAAGCATAACTAAAAAACAGAGAGAATTAAAATTTGAATGGTCAGGTTTTTTTTTTTTTATTGGCCAACAGGAAATGGCAGTCAGTATCACAGTTTTATTCAGTTTTCTTGTTAACATTTAAATTTACTGTTCATTATTTTTGGTGACTGAATCATAGTTTCAATTGGATGGAAAAATTAAATGCCAGTTTCAGTCATTATAAACTTTATTATGCCGCGAGCTTTCGACCTAGGGACTAGGTCACATCTTCAGGGCTGTGGAACATGTTTACAGTGTGTTAACAATAATTATATTACAATGAATATGTATAATGTAACGAAAATATACAAAATTATTTATTCAATATACGAGTACTGTTTAATTTAATATACGAGTAGTACATATATAAAATTAATTATTACAATATACTGTTTTACATCATTAGAGGGTTGTATACCTTCTGTCTTGTCTGTTCATGGACTGAATGTGATCGGTCTGTGTGTGATATGTGTTGCGTTGTAAGGAAGTCAGTGTTACCAATCTATCTATATAACATATGTTAATTAGAAAGTAGAAAAGTCTAGGTTTAATAAAAACTATATCATCTTCCCTTACAAAAAAACCCTGAGAAAACATTCAGTATCCAGTTTTTCTTTTTTTGGGCAAAAAATTTTCCAGCAAAAACCTTTGGATCCTCTTCTTAATAGAGTTCGAATGTTGAAGATAAGACCGTACATCATGCTGAAATTGCACTTCATCCCCCCAAGAAACTTCTCTTCCAAAGTTTCCTCAAAATCCAAACTTTACTTTTCTTTTACTGTAATTTACTTAATTTAAAGTTACCTAACTTACAATTACTGACTGGACAGAAAGGCTTTAAATATGTTGGTTTGAAAGCTTTGAAAAGTCATAATTGAAAATCATGTACGTATATTCGTAATGAATCTATGGAATTGAGAAAGGGGTAGATAAATTGCAATGAAAGACCTTGGCCATAATGGAATTGTCATATTTTGCAAATGATTTTCTGTATATATTAGCAACGTTTACAGTTCAGTGACACTCTCTACCTTTCACAACATCCGGAGTCTCTCTCCGGAGTTGTAAACAATAACATATACAAATTACTCCGCAAAGAACACAACACAATGTTCCGCTCTGAAACACCAATAATGTAACCACATATAACTTAATAGGCAAGCTTCCTTTATTTGTGTTTTTTTTTAAATATTGCGCATGCGTCCTCTAGTGATATTAAGAAATGCAAATGTGACAACAAAACACTTTTCTTTTAAACTCGTTGTAGTAGTTAAGCGAGTATTGCATCGATACAGTTATCGATTCTTAGGCTTTCACCGGAAATTTATCCCCGGAGTTGATCTTTCGAAACACAGAACAATTACAAGAATCTCTGACTCTATTTAAAACTGTTTCCGGTAGGACAGTTGTATAAGGGTTGATCGTCAAAAAAACTGCACGAAAAAGCGTAACGTTGAAAAACACCCAACTTTGACAATTTTTTTCTCTTTTTCTATAAAAGATAAAATTCCCAAATTTTCTTTAAAATATAGGGTAAATCCTCCTTTATAACTGTAATTTTTTTGCAACAACATAAATTACATAGATTTCGAGAAATACGTTGCTGAAAATGGACAAAACGGCCCTTTTCAAATTAGGATTAGGTGTCACCGTCGGATCCAGCCAAAAGCTTTTGGATCATCGTTACTAATTTACGTCATTTTACGTCATGACGTAAATTAGAAGTGTTCATGATGTAATGCTTCATAAAAATAATTTTATTATAGTGCACATACATATAATGTTAAAAACAATTTAACTTTTTACTCGAAAATCCAATGGGTTGATAAAATAACTGCCAGTTTCAGTCATGATATTCATTTATTGTGCCGAGCTTTCGGCCTAGGGACTAGGACCATCTTCAGGGCTAATTTACAAATTTATATTTTCACATCATTAAAGGGTTGGTGTATCTTCTGTCTTGTCCCTGCTCATGGACTCTGTCCACAGAGCAAAAGCCGCACCACCAACCCTCTAATGATGTAAAATATTACATTGAAAATTAGCCCTGAAGTTGATCTAGTCCCTAGGACGAAAGCTCGGCATAATAAAGTTTATAATGACTGAAACTGGCATTAATTTTTTTCAACCTATTGAAACTATGATTCAGTCACCAAAAATAGTGAACAGTATTAAAAAATCAAATTATAAGTAAAAAAAAAAGTAAAGTAATAGCCTATTTTTTCAGGTGGGGCTTAACGTCCAACTACCAATTAGGTGTCCGTGGATGGAGGAGACTAGCAAACATACTTTATTGTAAAATTTCTTTTTTAACCATTAAATAAAATCCAAGGTTTAGACCGGGAATCGAATCCACTAACCAACAATACATCTTAGCTTTGCGGGTCTATCCTATAACCGCTCAGCTAATGGAGCGCCTTACAAGATTAAAACCATTAAATAAAATCCAAGGTTTAGACTAGAAATCGAATCCACTAACCAACAATACATCTTAGCTTTGCGGGTCTATCCTATAACCGCTCAGCTAACGGAACGCCTTACAAGATTAAAACCATTAAATAAAATCCAAGGTTTAGACTAGAAATCGAATCCACTAACCAACAATACATCTTAGCTTTGCGGGTCTATCCTATAACCGCTCAGCTAATGGAGCGCCTTACAAGATTAAAACCATTAAATAAAATCCAAGGTTTAGATTAGAAATCGAATCCACTAACCAACAACACATCTTAGCTTTGCGGGTCTATCCTATAACCGCTCAGCTAACGGAACGCCATACAAGATTAAAACCATTAAATAAAATCCAAGGTTTAGACTAGAAATCGAATCCACTAACCAACAATACATCTTAGCTTTGCGGGTCTATCCTATAACCGCTCAGCTAATGGAGCGCCTTACAAGATTAAAACCATTAAATAAAATCCAAGGTTTAGACTAGAAATCGAATACACTAACCAACAATACATCTTAGCTTTGCGGGTCTATCCTATAACCGCTCAGCTAATGGAGCGCCTTACAAGATTAAAACCATTAAATAAAATCCAAGGTTTAGACTAGAAATCGAATCCACTAACCAACAATACATCTTAGCTTTGCGGGTCTATCCTATAATCGCTCAGCTAATGGGGCGCCTTACAAGATTAAAACCATTAAATAAAATCCAAGGTTTAGACTAGAAATCGAATCCACTAACCAACAATACATCTTAGCTTTGCGGGTCTATCCTATAATCGCTCAGCTAATGGGGCGCCATACAAGATTAAAACCATTAAATAAAATCCAAGGTTTAGACTAGAAATCGAATCCACTAACCAACAATACATCTTAGCTTTGCGGGTCTATCCTATAATCGCTCAGCTAATGGGGCGCCTTACAAGATTAAAACCATTAAATAAAATCCAAGGTTTAGACTAGAAATCGAATCCACTAACCAACAATACATCTTAGCTTTGCGGGTCTATCCTATAACCGCTCAGCTAACGGAACGCCTTACAAGATTAAAACCATTAAATAAAATCCAAGGTTTAGACTAGAAATCGAATCCACTAACCAACAATACATCTTAGCTTTGCGGGTCTATCCTATAACCGCTCAGCTAACGGAACGCCTTACAAGATTAAAACCATTAAATAAAATCCAAGGTTTAGACTAGAAATCGAATCCACTAACCAACAATACATCTCAGCTTTGCGGGTCTATCCTATAATCGCTCAGCTAATGGGGCGCCTTACAAGATTAAAACCATTAAATAAAATCCAAGGTTTAGACTAGAAATCGAATCCACTAACCAACAATACATCTTAGCTTTGCGGGTCTATCCTATAACCGCTCAGCTAACGGAACGCCTTACAAGATTAAAACCATTAAATAAAATCCAAGGTTTAGACTAGAAATCGAATCCACTAACCAACAATACATCTTAGCTTTGCGGGTCTAGCCTATAACCGCTCAGCTAATGGGGCGCCTTACAAGATTAAAACCATTAAATAAAATCCAAGGTTTAGACTAGAAATCGAATCCACTAACCAACAATACATCTTAGCTTTGCGGGTCTATCCTATAACCGCTCAGCTAACGGAACGCCTTACAAGATTAAAACCATTAAATAAAATCCAAGGTTTAGACTAGAAATCGAATCCACTAACCAACAATACATCTTAGCTTTGCGGGTCTATCCTATAACCGCTCAGCTAACGGAACGCCTTACAAGATTAAAACCATTAAATAAAATCCAAGGTTTAGACTAGAAATCGAATCCACTAACCAACAATACATCTTAGCTTTGCGGGTCTATCCTATAATCGCTCAGCTAATGGGGCGCCTTACAAGATTAAAACCATTAAATAAAATCCAAGGTTTAGACTAGAAATCGAATCCACTAACCAACAATACATCTTAGCTTTGCGGGTCTAGCCTATAATCGCTCAGCTAATGGGGCGCCTTACAAGATTAAAACCATTAAATAAAATCCAAGGTTTAGACTAGAAATCGAATCCACTAACCAACAATACATCTTAGCTTTGCGGGTCTATCCTATAATCGCTCAGCTAATGGGGCGCCTTACAAGATTAAAACCATTAAATAAAATCCAAGGTTTAGACTAGAAATCGAATCCACTAACCAACAATACATCTTAGCTTTGCGGGTCTATCCTATAATCGCTCAGCTAATGGGGCGCCTTACAAGATTAAAACCATTAAATAAAATCCAAGGTTTAGACTAGAAATCGAATCCACTAACCAACAATACATCTTAGCTTTGCGGGTCTATCCTATAATCGCTCAGCTAATGGGGCGCCTTACAAGATTAAAACCATTAAATAAAATCCAAGGTTTAGACTAGAAATCGAATCCACTAACCAACAATACATCTTAGCTTTGCGGGTCTAGCCTATAATCGCTCAGCTAATGGGGCGCCTTACAAGATTAAAACCATTAAATAAAATCCAAGGTTTAGACTAGAAATCGAATCCACTAACCAACAATACATCTTAGCTTTGCGGGTCTATCCTATAATCGCTCAGCTAATGGGGCGCCTTACAAGATTAAAACCATTAAATAAAATCCAAGGTTTAGACTAGAAATCGAATCCACTAACCAACAATACATCTTAGCTTTGCGGGTCTAGCCTATAATCGCTCAGCTAATGGGGCGCCTTACAAGATTAAAACCATTAAATAAAATCCAAGGTTTAGACTAGAAATCGAATCCACTAACCAACAATACATCTTAGCTTTGCGGGTCTATCCTATAATCGCTCAGCTAATGGGGCGCCTTACAAGATTAAAACCATTAAATAAAATCCAAGGTTTAGACTAGAAATCGAATCCACTAACCAACAATACATCTTAGCTTTGCGGGTCTATCCTATAATCGCTCAGCTAATGGGGCGCCTTACAAGATTAAAACCATTAAATAAAATCCAAGGTTTAGACTAGAAATCGAATCCACTAACCAACAATACATCTTAGCTTTGCGGGTCTATCCTATAATCGCTCAGCTAATGGGGCGCCTTACAAGATTAAAACCATTAAATAAAATCCAAGGTTTAGACTAGAAATCGAATCCACTAACCAACAATACATCTTAGCTTTGCAGGTCTAGCCTATAATCGCTCAGCTAATGGGGCGCCTTACAAGATTAAAACCATTAAATAAAATCCAAGGTTTAGACTAGAAATCGAATCCACTAACCAACAATACATCTTAGCTTTGCGGGTCTATCCTATAACCGCTCAGCTAACGGAACGCCTTACAAGATTAAAACCATTAAATAAAATCCAAGGTTTAGACTAGAAATCGAATCCACTAACCAACAATACATCTTAGCTTTGCGGGTCTATCCTATAACCGCTCAGCTAACGGAACGCCTTACAAGATTAAAACCATTAAATAAAATCCAAGGTTTAGACTAGAAATCGAATCCACTAACCAACAATACATCTCAGCTTTGCGGGTCTATCCTATAATCGCTCAGCTAATGGGGCGCCTTACAAGATTAAAACCATTAAATAAAATCCAAGGTTTAGACTAGAAATCGAATCCACTAACCAACAATACATCTTAGCTTTGCGGGTCTATCCTATAACCGCTCAGCTAACGGAACGCCTTACAAGATTAAAACCATTAAATAAAATCCAAGGTTTAGACTAGAAATCGAATCCACTAACCAACAATACATCTTAGCTTTGCGGGTCTAGCCTATAACCGCTCAGCTAATGGGGCGCCTTACAAGATTAAAACCATTAAATAAAATCCAAGGTTTAGACTAGAAATCGAATCCACTAACCAACAATACATCTTAGCTTTGCGGGTCTATCCTATAACCGCTCAGCTAACGGAACGCCTTACAAGATTAAAACCATTAAATAAAATCCAAGGTTTAGACTAGAAATCGAATCCACTAACCAACAATACATCTTAGCTTTGCGGGTCTATCCTATAACCGCTCAGCTAACGGAACGCCTTACAAGATTAAAACCATTAAATAAAATCCAAGGTTTAGACTAGAAATCGAATCCACTAACCAACAATACATCTTAGCTTTGCGGGTCTATCCTATAATCGCTCAGCTAATGGGGCGCCTTACAAGATTAAAACCATTAAATAAAATCCAAGGTTTAGACTAGAAATCGAATCCACTAACCAACAATACATCTTAGCTTTGCGGGTCTAGCCTATAATCGCTCAGCTAATGGGGCGCCTTACAAGATTAAAACCATTAAATAAAATCCAAGGTTTAGACTAGAAATCGAATCCACTAACCAACAATACATCTTAGCTTTGCGGGTCTATCCTATAATCGCTCAGCTAATGGGGCGCCTTACAAGATTAAAACCATTAAATAAAATCCAAGGTTTAGACTAGAAATCGAATCCACTAACCAACAATACATCTTAGCTTTGCGGGTCTATCCTATAATCGCTCAGCTAATGGGGCGCCTTACAAGATTAAAACCATTAAATAAAATCCAAGGTTTAGACTAGAAATCGAATCCACTAACCAACAATACATCTTAGCTTTGCGGGTCTATCCTATAATCGCTCAGCTAATGGGGCGCCTTACAAGATTAAAACCATTAAATAAAATCCAAGGTTTAGACTAGAAATCGAATCCACTAACCAACAATACATCTTAGCTTTGCGGGTCTAGCCTATAATCGCTCAGCTAATGGGGCGCCTTACAAGATTAAAACCATTAAATAAAATCCAAGGTTTAGACTAGAAATCGAATCCACTAACCAACAATACATCTTAGCTTTGCGGGTCTATCCTATAATCGCTCAGCTAATGGGGCGCCTTACAAGATTAAAACCATTAAATAAAATCCAAGGTTTAGACTAGAAATCGAATCCACTAACCAACAATACATCTTAGCTTTGCGGGTCTAGCCTATAATCGCTCAGCTAATGGGGCGCCTTACAAGATTAAAACCATTAAATAAAATCCAAGGTTTAGACTAGAAATCGAATCCACTAACCAACAATACATCTTAGCTTTGCGGGTCTATCCTATAATCGCTCAGCTAATGGGGCGCCTTACAAGATTAAAACCATTAAATAAAATCCAAGGTTTAGACTAGAAATCGAATCCACTAACCAACAATACATCTTAGCTTTGCGGGTCTATCCTATAATCGCTCAGCTAATGGGGCGCCTTACAAGATTAAAACCATTAAATAAAATCCAAGGTTTAGACTAGAAATCGAATCCACTAACCAACAATACATCTTAGCTTTGCGGGTCTATCCTATAATCGCTCAGCTAATGGGGCGCCTTACAAGATTAAAACCATTAAATAAAATCCAAGGTTTAGACTAGAAATCGAATCCACTAACCAACAATACATCTTAGCTTTGCAGGTCTAGCCTATAATCGCTCAGCTAATGGGGCGCCTTACAAGATTAAAACCATTAAATAAAATCCAAGGTTTAGACTAGAAATCGAATCCACTAACCAACAATACATCTTAGCTTTGCGGGTCTATCCTATAATCGCTCAGCTAATGGGGCGCCTTACAAGATTAAAACCATTAAATAAAATCCAAGGTTTAGACTAGAAATCGAATCCACTAACCAACAATACATCTTAGCTTTGCGGGTCTATCCTATAACCGCTCAGCTAACGGAACGCCTTACAAGATTAAAACCATTAAATAAAATCCAAGGTTTAGACTAGAAATCGAATCCACTAACCAACAATACATCTTAGCTTTGCGGGTCTATCCTATAACCGCTCAGCTAATGGAGCGCCTTACAAGATTAAAACCATTAAATAAAATCCAAGGTTTAGACTAGAAATCGAATCCACTAACCAACAATACATCTTAGCTTTGCGGGTCTATCCTATAACCGCTCAGCTAATGGAGCGCCTTACAAGATTAAAACCATTAAATAAAATCCAAGGTTTAGACTAGAAATCGAATACACAATACATCTTAGCTTTACGGGTCTAGCCTATAACCGCTCGGCTACCGTGGCGCCCTCCAAGTTATAAGAAAAGTGAGTTCACATTCGAGATTCACTTATTTTTATATTAATTATTATTTAAAAAAAGTTTAATGAATTTTTCTGTGAAAAATTTAATTACAAAAATTGGATTGACACTTCAGTCAATCGTGAATAGAGAACAAAAAGCTAACAGCGACATAACGGAAGGAACAGGTAGGTTGCTATTGCAGATGCGAGGACTGCAGTCGGAACAATAATAGTCTAGGTTTGTGTTGTGAGCAGACAGTGTGGTGAGGAGGGGTTTTCTTTAATCTCCGTTGATGTCGCTGCTAGAGTTCTATGGCACAGTTCTTCAATAGAAACGGAATTTTAATGCTGCGTAAGGCTTTTGTAAATCGCTAAATACAGGATTATGGGCGCCGTGTTAAATCAGCTGATAGGATAGTAGTGAAATGAAATGGACTTTACGAATCCCAAGAATGACTCGGCTAAAGTCGGCTCCCTCCGGAGAGGCGATTTTTTTCTTAACTCCCACTGTCTTTTCTTTGCCCTGTCTTTGTGTTTCATTTATTCCGAAGCGCCACATTTACTTATTTTGAACTAACAGTAAAATCAGCTTTGATAAACTAGCAGTAAATTTTAATTGAATTAAAAGCTGCATAAAAGGTATTTGCTTGATTAATCTGCTTCTATACACTCAGCAGCACAAATACCAAACTGGATCAGAATTAGATCGTGGATTAGATCCGTGCACAAGAAGTATTTGCCGTCTACACGGCTAAATTGGTGGTATCCTTCTTCCTCTGGGATTTCTGCAGTGAGCAAAGGTGAGTATCACGATTGAAGGACTGCACTCTCCCCAGCACCCTCCAATTTGAGGGTGCCATCTTTGTTGGCTGGGAAGGCCATTGTTGGGAGGAGTTTATGGCAGGGGCGTACTACCCTGGAGAATCTCAGCGGGCTGTTTAAAAAGGAGTTCCAAAGGTCGTCATAGAAACATTAGGAAACGTTCCATGTCTGAAGAAAATATGAGCGAATAAGTGGCGGAAAAGAGATAGTCGTCTTGTGAGGGTTCACAGCGTAGGAAGGGCGAAGGCTCCATCCGATTAGAATATAGAACTACACATGTTTTACCCTCTTAACGTAATCCACTTACATGGAAATTAATCCGAGGATTTACTAGAATATGGACAGGATTTGCAACAATGTAATAACATGGGGAAATAACAGCACATCGTTACGGACAATGGTCACACATAGTTGCGTTGTCATGGTAATGGAACCAAACATCCTCTATCAGAATTGTTACGTTTGTCTGTCCAATTGAAATTGATCCAATAAATGTTTAAATATAGTGAAATAAGAGTTTATTTTCACTTCAAGAGGAAGTACAGCTGACGCAGTTTATTGTTCAGGAAGTGGTCTCCAGAGCAACAATAAAGCAGCCATTTTCTTCTAACGATGGGTTCTGAAAATAAAAATTCCTAGTTTGAAAAAAAATCCCAAGACTTGTGGAAAGTATTCTGTGAATATTCACGCAAGGTATTTTCAATTTACTTGAATGCCAAAACTAATAAATAATCTACATCCTGCAAAATTAACTTTATACTATCTCTTTTACGAAGAGAATCTAGATACAAGAACAAACGGATTACGTTATTAGCTGTAATATTCATGAAATGAATATTGCAACTACAAAGTCGATCTTTAATTCATTAATACTATAGGTACTGTAATTAATCATTCAGTTTTATCTTAATGCAAATACTAGTTTGTTTATTAGCGCCACGGTAGCCGAGCGGTTAGAGGCGAGACCCGCAATGCTAATATGTATTGTTGATTTAGTGGGTTCGATTCCCCGGTCTTAGGCCTTGGATTTTATTTAATGGTTAATATGAGAAATTTACAGTAAAGTATGTTTGCTAGTCGCCTCCGTCCACGTCACCTAATTTGTTAGTTGGACGTAAAGCCCCGCCTAAAAAAATAGACAAAAGTTGTTTGTTTATTAACATTTTTCTCATTATACAGTGAACCAGTAAGTAATGACCACAGGCCTACTGTGTGTAGTACATCTAAAGTGGAGTTCAATGACGTATTGGCCAACTTCATATTTTCCACTGTTCTTGAGTGACGTCACTTCAATTTTTTTTTTGCAATAAAAATGTTATTACTCAGAAAGTTTTAGTCCGAATTCGATTCTGATGACACGGTTAGAAAGACAAAGTTAGATGACAATTTTTGAAGTAAACTCGTTAGGCCCTTATGTGATCATTATCAGACCTAGGTGCTGGCACTTTTTAGTAAAAGTTTCCTTGCCTAATAAGCTATCAAACGGTATATCATTTTCCAGGATTCCTTTTTATCTTCGTACGAGAAATTACGTCTGTTTTGCAAGAAAAGTCCAAAACCGGTTAGGGATATGACGGATATAATGAGCGATATTGAAGAAAAACATTAATGAAAATTCCATGATATTTTTCCCCCTAAATCACAGTCTCCATATAATATAATATAATATCGAAGCCTACATTATACTGAAATGACCTTTTAGAGAGCGGTGATGGCGAAACTATGGCACGCGTGTGGTGGAAAGGTGACATTTTGGGTCAAAGCGCGCTGCGGTTACTTGGCTCGCCCTTCATGTCGTTCTCTTGTGCACCCCTCTACGTAAATCTTAGTCCTACAATGGTTTCCAATCAAAGTGTGTAACTTCCGTTACTAAATGCAAAATCAGCTCATTTTGGACAGCTGCAATACTTCGTGTGCAGTAAGATCTAGTAATCTAGGTACCACTGGTGTCTACAGTATTGAGGTGGCCACACTCCAGCGACTTTTAAAGGCATCAACGGCTCTATATTTAAGCCTCTCTTATAATAAGTCATCACCATGCTACCAGCAGCAATAAGTTATAGACGAAGTATATTTCGCACTTAATACTTTATATAACTCACCCAGCAATAAACGAAAAGTTAGACAATAATCTAAAACAAATTTATTTTGCTGCTTAAATCATAAAAGCTTAGTACAAAAGCTTTAGAAGTACACGCTCACATACAAACTTTGTAAAGCTTTCTTCTTACGAAGTACAAGGGGGTGCTTTACGCCTCTCTAAGTAATACTATTAAATGGTATTAAAGTCAAATAAAGCTTAGCACACATTTTGTTTTCATTATATTCGAAAACTGACAGCAGACTGGCTCGAGGCGATGTATGCGTGATAATTACTGGTTTTTGTCCAACTCTGCGCATGTATGTGTGTGTGCATTCAAGTTTGTGACGATTGTCAGCAACTCCTGAGTACTTATCTTCCGGCTGAAGTATAATTAAATGTACTTTGTTTGGAGAACCAACTTGACTGTAAAGTATTCAGTTTTAAATCCATACAAAAGACATAATTTTGGGACCGACTTTAATATTAAATATTTCATCCTGAAGGATATTTTCATTAATTTGTTTACATTGAACATATTACAAAATTTCCCAAGTTCAACAAAAACGGCGGAACGGTCTGAAAATCAAACTCAGTGAAATTCCTATTCATTAACATTGTTTCAAATAATTTAAGACCATATTGAAACCATGTTTCAAGACCAGCTGAGTTCGAAACAACATGGTTTCACACTGTTTTGAATGCACCCCGGAACCCAGATTACAATCCATATAGAACTTTGGTAGATATAAAAGCATAAATACAAAATCGTTTTATATCTCAAAAGATTAAAACTAATTCCGGTAGGACAGTTGTATAAGGGTTGATTGTCAAAAAGTGCACCAAAAAGCGTAACGTTGAAAAACACCCAACTTTGACAATTTTTTTTCTCTATTTCTATAGAAGATAAAATTGCCAAATTTTCTTTAAAATGTACGGAAAATCCTCCTTTATAACTGCAATTTTTTGCAACAACCCACATCTAATAGATATTGAGAAAAAAGTTATCAAAAAAGAGCCAAAACGGCATGTTCAGAAATTCTTCTTGTTACCTTTTTTTGTATAAACTGCGTAGCGCCTAAACGCGCGAACCGATTTTTGTGACTGAGGTGTCATTCGATTCGGAATTTTATGTAAATGTGCCTTTTGGGGGTCTCGACGCTCTTCATCGAATATTGAATGAGTTTTGATTGTTAAGTCGACCATTTCTCCAATTCAGTTTTTCTTCTTCCGGAATTCTTCTTAGATTTCGTAATGGTTTTTTAAAAACTATTTTTTAAGGATGTAGAGGACTTGGAACATTTCCGTTGAAAATTCGTGTTTTAGAAAGGAAGCGAAATCAACTGACAGTTCTCTCTTATTGTTGCAAAAAGAAATTACACAAAATCTGGAGTTACAGCTCATAAAGTTTGCTGCAATTCTTACGCTGGAATCTTCTGGTAACTCAGGTCTTGACGCGCATTCTGACAAAACATAAACCAGGATATGGACTGTGTTAGAAGGAAAGAAAGCGTCTCTTGCGTAATGAGAGCTCTGGTACTTCTGGACCAGTGAATACCCTCAAAACCCCAAGACTTTTTCTTTCACAAAGCCTTGAAAACGTCCACTTCCGGTACGTAAATCTGTGTAACAGTACGATAATATACTTCTGTAAGAACATTAATGTGAGTAAATTATGCGATGTTGTGTCTTTAAGAACTATTACTCTCAACTTAATGAGATAATATTTCCGAACACTAACCGTCTAGTTAGTGTATCTAATTACAGATAATGTATGTTAATGTATTTAATTAAAACGACCTTGAAGAAGAGAACTATAATATATTACGTGCTTAGTGATAAATACGACTAATTGACTACCTAAACTGTACTATAAGAAACAAGTAATCTAGTTTTGTACAGTAAACAATCTTGAATGTAAGGAAAAAAAATTCTCCAGCAGATAAATAGTGCTGCTGCTTGGGAAGAGCTCTCTGTAGACTGGATCCCCTCCTCATTTATCACAGAGCTCTTTCTTTATTATTCGCCTTAAAATAATTATTTTGTCATTTTTCTTTTTTCATTATTCTTGGCATTTTTTGCTTTATTTTCTATGAATTTTTCCATCTTTATTGCATTCCTGGAGGAACACTAAGAACGGCTTAGCATCTCTCCCTTCTGGAGGGGGCCGTACATTGAGGAGGACTTTTTGGAATTTTTTCATTAAGTCTCCCTAGTGCACAAACTCCCAGGGCTTGGCAATATGTGGCGCGGCCAAGTGGGCTCCACTCTAGTCACCTCCTTATGGGCGCCAATTTCCTTCTCCAACTGCTAAGTGTGGTAGGTTTTATACTCAACTTCCGGCTTCTAGCTTCTCGGAAAGTGCTAGCAAACATTCAGGGTTGTCTGATGTCATAACTTTTGGTAAACGCGCATAAAATGAATAGTAATGGAACCGCAATAGTTCTTTTACAATAATGAAATAGAGTTGGATTTTATTAAGACATGTGTACCAGGAAAAAGAAGAAATTAATTCGGCGGAATTTATAAACGTGTAAAACCGAGTATTGCCGACGCAAAAGCAGGTTAAGAAGAAAAACAGCTGACTTGCCTGAAGCCCGAATCTCTCAGTTCTAATAAAAACACAGACCACCGCTGGAAGAAACATTATATTGTAGTATTGAAAGCAGAGGCGTGTATTATGGTCTAGTGGTCAAGAGAGTGGCTTTGTGTGACGAAGGTTTCCAGTTCGAATCCCGCGTATGACTACTTTTTATTTGTTAGAAAAAAATTGTTTATTGAAAGTATGAGCTTCCAGCCCCGTCCACGGCCCCTAAATTGGTACTTGGACGATTACTTAGTATTCCAGTTTATGCCACTTACGCTCGGTCAGTCGTCTGTCTCGTCTTATTGTTACGCCAATTCTCTTATGCATAATTATGAAGTTAAATTCCCTAGGTTGCATATCGTAATTTAATTAGTGTTAATAACGGTCATTACACTCTTAAATAGTTCTTCCGTCCCAAACAATATTCTTATCACAATTCGGTCAGTTTATCTCCAGAGCTGGAACTGTTCGATACTGTCCACAGATTCTGTACGTAAGCAACTTCTTTATTCAATTATCGATTCCAGTAAAACTTTCACCAGCTGATAATGAAAATTACTTTTTTCTGCAACCATGTAGGAATGTTCTCATTACTCAATTAAAATCGGCTGTGTAATGCCCAACTTTACCTCACTAGTGGGGAAAAATTCCCATTAGTGTCACTTTCCTCACTAGTGAGTGGAAAAACTTTATTGTGCTTCCTTAATATAAGAAGTTTTGTTATTAACATAAATATTTTCTGTAAAACTTTAATAAGCTTATTTAACGTAACTAAATAATTAAAGTACTACTTTCCACACTTGTTAAATAAATAACTATATATATTCATTAGTTCAAGGAGATTTTACGATTCATCTGCGCAATTATTTTTTTAAAATATTTTATTTATTTTTTTGTATAAGTAACACACTACGCCAAAAATGGTAACGAAATTTTAATGGCTGAAGGTTTTCTCGAACTAAATATGTGAATAACAGAGAGTAGGAACGTTGAAGCGGATGTAGTAAGAGCGGATGGGTGTATTCTAGTTACCCTAGCAGTCCGGGAGATGGACCTACTTTGGGCCGGCTCGGAGGAGTCTTGTTAGAGGCTACACTGTTGCTTACCCTCGACATGCATGGCTACCCGACGTACAAGACTTTATAACCTTTTATCCCGTCCTAAACTCGGCTGTCTTCCCCCTCCCACCGGATGCCAGCCAAAGATCTCTTTTTAACTCTTCTTAAAAGAGAGAGTGAGAGAGAGACTCCACATCCCTTTTCCTGTACAACTTTTATTGACCTTAATAGGGCCGAACAAGAGAAGAGACACACACTAGAAACTTGACTCGCCCTTTTTTTTTTTTTATTACACTAAATTGGTCTAGGAACAACCCCCAGGGATCAGACCTTGCCTATCATCTTGATTATCATAACAAAATGGCGACTTTAAACAATTCAACTTTAGCCTTGAGTTGTTGGTTTTTTTTTATAACAAGTAGAAAGAATTTTTCCATTATTCTTATAATTTGGGGAAAGAAAATGTGAAAGTCTGCACAAATTTAAAAAAATTACTTTTCATTTTCCAGCTATCAGCGATTGGTCAGAGAATAAGTCTAGGGTGAACAAGTATATAAGTAAAGTAGTAAAGCCTGTTTTTTCAGGCGGGCTTTGTGTCCATCTACCAAATTAAATGTCGTGGACAGAGGCGATTAGCAAACATACTTCACTGTTAATTTCTCATATTAACCATTAAATAAAATCCAAGGTTTAGACTAGAAATCGAACCCATTAACCAACAATACATCTTAGCTTTGCGGGTCTTGCCTATAACCGCTCGGCCACCGTGGCTATATTGTATGTTATTTCTAGTTTGATAATCTTGTCGCCTCATATTCAGCTTTGACTGGCCAATCCGGGAAACTGTAATCTTTCTAGGTATTCCACTTTTTCCACTTTCACTACACTTTGATACTAGAGTTTGATTCCATTTTTTTAGGGGGTAACCAATCTTAGAATAACTGAGGAGCGTTTACTGGGATAGCAGGAGATAGAAATCCTCTTGGGGCAGTTTCCCTCCTTCAGTATCTTCAAGGAAGCCAATAGAACGAAGGGCTGCTGGTTCCCTCTCAAACTTCCCTAGAGTACTTACAAGACTCTGGATGAAAATCCGAAACCAGCCCAAAAATACAAAAAAGTAAATATTATCCATCATTGTGGATTCAATTTGTTCAACAATAAGTGAACATCAGTTAACTGATGGAACAAACACTAGAATTAAAACTTTTAACCAACAACAATGATGTGCTATCACGATAAAATGTGGCTGAATAGAATAGCATTTAACAGCAAAGCCAACCCCCCAAGTGTGGGGGTAACTCATAGCTCGTGAGTTAAGAGTTTAATTAAAACTAGTAGTAAATAAATTCTAAACAGCTGTTTGCCGAGCCAGGAGAGTTCTCCAGGAGACAGGACAGGTTCCTGTGAAATATTCGCAAAACCCAGTGTCCAGTATTAAATTCCATCAAATATGGGCCAGCAGTAATTCACTTTTCAATTTTAAAACAAATTTTCATTTAAAAAACATCTCCGAGTGAGCTAAAAAACATTTTTAAGAGCTATCTTCTAGAAAAGATAAAAATATTATACAGTAAAAGCTCCTTATTCGCGCTTCCTTCATTCGCGTTTTACTATTCGCGGATTAAAAAAATGCGACCCAATTCCTATATTCGCGGATATTCGTGGAAGTACACTACGATAATAAAAGGATTCCAATAGGTATGCAACCCAATATCCTTTGTAAATGCCGTCAAATGAACTAATAAAAAAGTAAAATAGATCTTATTACAACTTTGCCTAAAGTATGTTGTTAAATGATATCGCCGAGGACTTTGACATAAGCCGCCTTCGCCGCGATCGGTGTTTTTGAGAATGTAAACGCACAGAATGAAAGCAATTGTTCGTGATCCAGCAATAGAAGAAATGGAAGTGGCGTTGTCATTATGGATCGAAGACCGCATCCAAAAAAGGGTGTGCCCCTGAGTGGTCCAATGGTCCGGGAGAAGGCAAAGTATCTTTACGCTCATTTTAAAGACCCTGATGGTAGTTGTAGTGGCAAGTTCAAACTTTGACTGCAAACAAAAGCTTTTAAAAACTGCCAAGCAAGAGAAAATTACAAAATTCTTCAAACCATTGCCTAAGCCTTAAGATATTAATTAAAATGTTCAAAAACTTCAATTAAATTGATATTTTTTTTATATATATGTTTTTTTTTATTTTGTCAGCTAGGAACGTATCCCCTATAATCCCACATAAATTACCATTCCGTATTCACGGTTTCTGTATTCGCGGCATATTTATGGAACATATACCCCGCGAATAAAGAGCTTTTACTGTACTCGTCAAGCCGTTCGGTAAAAACCAACTTCCGGTTAAATAACTTTTTTTTCAAACTCGGAATTTTCAATAATTCATTCAAACGTCAGAGAAACGTCTTCACTGATAGGATCATAAATAGAGGAAGTACGACCACCATCTCAGGAAATAAAACCTCGTTTTCCTAGAAGTAGTTACATTTCTCTCGAAATGCACTTTAGAAAAGGCTAAAATATAAGTTAATTTGAGTTTTTTTATATCTTCACTAGACGTTTAAAGGTTAACGTGGCAGACGGAAGTAAGTCTATTGTCTGCAAGTGTATTTTTATTTTGTATGTATTGTATGTTCTGATAAAATAAATATTATTATTGTTATTTTTTTTTTTTAATGATTTAAGGCGCGTCAACATCTAAGGTTATTGGCGCCAGGAGTTTTTTTCAGTGCACTGCCGGCCTCCGGACAGTGTTCTCTCGTTACAGACAACACTGTCCATCGTCCGGACAGTGATGTCTGTAAGTAGCTCCTAGGAAGAGAAAATCTAAGGGTCAGCAGCTGGATTCGAACCCGGGACTTCCGCGTAGGAGTCCAGTATGCTAACCTCATAGCTAATCCCTTCCCTTATTATTATTATTATTATTATTATTAAAGTAAAAAGTAAAAGTAAAGTAATCGCCTATTTTTTCAGGCGGGGCTTAACGTTCAACTACCAATTAGGTGTCGTGGACGGAGGCGACGCAAATATACTTTAATGTAAATTTCTTTTATTTAACCATTAAATAAAATCCAAGGTTTAGACTAGAAATCGAATCCACTAACCAACAATACATCTTAGCTTTGCGGGTCTAGCCTATAACCGCTCACTAATTGGGCGCCTTACAAAATTAAAACCATTAAATAAAATCCAAGGTTTAGACTAGAAATCGAACCCATTAACCAACAATACATTTTAGCTTTGCGGGTCTAGCCTATAACCGCTCGGCTACCGTGGCCTTTATTATTATTATTATTTCATTTCTGACTCCTTATTAGGGAAATCACTTAGGGGGGTGGACTTTGCTACAACCCCTTATCTAAATTACTATCTATCTTTCAGAGTTAAAAACTAAATCCAAATAATAACGGGCTGCATTACAACCAGATCAGTGGATAGGCCCAACTCATTGACAGCAGTCACCGTTGTTCTGGGCACGAGGCCACTCGTGGAAAGTATTATAGGCGCAATCGTCGTTTTGTCCAGGTTGTACATTTCTCTTAGTTGGAAACTAAGGTCCTGGTACTTCCGGATCTTTTCGCCCCTGCTTTTCTGCATGTTATCATCATTGGGTATGGCGACATCGACGATATGTGCCACTCTACCCTTCCTATCCATAACTAGTATGTCCGGCTTGTTGTTAGCATCACTCCTATCCGTTACTATCTGAGTTTCCCAATATAGTTTTGTGTGCGCATTCTGCAACAGCGTCGGCGGGTTATATTTATAATATGGCACTTCTGTCTTCAGCAGTCCAAACTTTGAGCAAAGTGCTTTATGGATAATTTTAGCCACATTATTGTGTCTGTGAAGGTACTCCTTCGGCTCAAGTACTGAACATCCTGAAACTATGTGCTGTATGCTTTCCGAAGTAGAGTTGCACATTCTGCATTTATCGTGCACTAGACTTTCTCCTAGAACCCATCTTCGATACGCCTTCGTAGCTATCACCTGGTCCTGCATCGCCATTACGAACCCTTCCGTCTCAGGGAATAGATGGCCTTTTGTGAGCCATTGGCACGAGGCTAAGCTATCAGTTCCTTCTGCAGTAAGAAGGGCATAATACCTGCCATGTAGCTGCTTTTGGCCCCATTCATTCTTCATATCCCTTTCTGACCGCACAACGTTATTTCCTGGCTCACGCAAATTCAAGGCTGTGAAGCCTTTATATAGAGCCTTCATCTTTGCAAAGAGGGGGACTTCTTGTTGTTATTATTATTATTATTATTACTATTATTATTATTATTATTATTATTATTATTATTATTATTATTATTATTTAAACTTTTGTTGAAACGTTTCCGAGACAAAAAAAAAATCATTTTAGCGGGAAGTTTAGAAAGGTAAATTTCCGTCTGTATCTTTACAAAATCTTATTAAGTAATTCCATTGTGGATTAAACATGTCACTAAAAGAAAAAATGCCGAATTTTTAAGGTAATCACAATTTGCCAAAAATGAGAATCTCTCCTACGATTTCTTGTAATTAGGCTAGGATAGGCTCTCTGCTGCAACAACTCAAGTAAAAAGGCAAAGTTTTGAGGTAAACCTTGAGTGTACGTATGTAGCTACAGCTAGTTGTTCACCTCAGACTATTTGTTAATTAATTTAATTGGCAAGGTAATGCTTCAAATATGAATGAAAGTTGTAACTAAACCAGCATCTCATTGGTTATTAAAAAAAGAAGAGTAATTGTCCACATAAAATTTTCATTGGACGAAAATTGGAGTAAACATTACAATTTAGGAGAGACTAGATTTTGACATTGTGTCAGATATTTACTCTAATCGAACCGCTGAAAACTGGTGACATAATCTACCAGATGGTAGGGCCATGTCGCAGATTAGACTGACGTATATAATCTAACTGAATCAGCTTCATCCTTTACTGTTTTTTTTTTTCTCTTTCAGCTGAAAATTCTCATTTTTCAGCAAATTACCTGAGCATGTTTATTCCTACATGTTTGTGGGTTGGTTGGTTCTTATTTTTAATCTCCTGTGTTTGTTGGTTACAAAATTACTTAAATATTTATTTGAGCAACGGAAATTATAAATGTTCATCTTTGGCTCATGAATCCTAAGGGAATAAGATTAATTGCCAAATTCAATCAATTATCTAATTTATAAAATTTTAACCTGAAATTGATAATAATCTGTTCACATTAATAGATCCAGTCACCACCAAAGATGAACAATATCCTTTGATGTATAGACGAGAGCCAAATGACCGAACATTTCCAATGAAACGGAAGACTATTTTGGATTCACAAAGCGAAGTAAACAACGGAAAGAGACTGAAATTGGCCATAACTTCACTTTGAAAGTGGAAATGTTAATTTTTTCCAAGTCTATCTCGATTTTTCCGCTACAGCAAATCCCACTAGTCTACACGTATCAACTTGTTGCAAATAGTAGTTATGTATCCACCGTCAATTAACAAATTCACAGACTTCGCTATAAGCAGTTTTTCTTTTTCATACTGAAAAGAAAAAGGTGTTTTTTTTCCAGGGGAAAACTCAATAATGAAAATTAGGCGCGATCATAACATACAAAAAAAAAAATTCTGGCGCCTAATTTTCCATTTTCTTTACCAGAATCTAAGTAATTAAATTTTCCAAAAACCTAATTTGTACTGGAAGTTATTTGACGTCACTAGACGTATAGATGATGATGTTGCAGGAAACATCACGTTCCAGGAAATCCCCCCCCAAAAAAAGGAAAAATCAATTGAATACAGTCGCTAAGTTACCAGAAGTAATTAAACACACACACACAGACTAGTTTTTAAATTTCATTATTTCGATCTCCGGAAACCTTAAAAACTAGTACTTCCTTTGCAAATTCAAAAATCGAAAAACTGTAACCATTGCTTTGGTTCGTCTGAAAGCGAAATTTACAGCTAATTTAATTAAGTGCTGTTCTCAATTTGCAGGGAAGCTGGGACAAGTGTTACTTTGAGTCAGATCCTGGAATGGTAGATAAAGCGCCACTCGGCTGCTCCAGATAATTTAGTGAAGTGACAAAGTTTAGGCAGAGAGAGGAGAGAGGTGGACTTAAACAAAAGGTAGCGAGGTAATCACCTGTTTGAAGTCCAAAAAGAGCCAGCGCGAGGTGAGGCTGCGAGTGGGAGATAATGGCTTCTCTGCAGCAGCAGCTAACTTCCCTTGGATATTCGCTCTCATTATCATAATAATGATGTTGCTGTCAATGAGGAAGCGGGCAGTGGGAGAGCTTTCCTCTCTATCTAGTTAGCAGAATGTAATGGCCAAGTTTTATCTATATAATTACAAAACATACACACGCCGCCTTGGCGCACACAGCATCCAACCAAGTATGGACCACTACTAGCCGGCGGGCCCGGTATCTTTAGACAACCACGCAACATGTCTGTGGTTACTTTGGTCTGTTAAGTTTTGGCATTTCCACCAAATTGGCAACATTTCCAAAGTGTACAATGTGTAATTTCTGGAGCGTGCTTATCTACCTGGATTATCTATGCCTGAGATTCCTGGAGTACGTGAGTAGTTCTGTTTGGGTTTTTGTATGCTGGGTAACTGGGTGTAACTGCTGATAGTGATTTTGATATGGTTCGAATTTGAATGTGAATGTGCGTACAAAATATCTGAATGAAGCCATTCCCATTTTTGATGATAGCAGGATTGCTTCCGAAATCGTTCAACGAAAATCGCTTTTCTGAACTCCTTATTAGGGGGGAGTCCAATATTTGGAACAAAAATTTAGCCCAACCGAAAATGCCACCTTGATTTAAGCACGGCAACATCTAAATTTTATGGAGTCCCGGGGGCCTTTTCCGGAGGCACTGTCGGCCGAGATCCACGTGTTCGCATGCGCAAAGTACAGGAAGCAGTACCACCACACTTGCTGCGGAAATAGACAAGATTCTTCTAGTAGAACCGCCGATAAACGTGTCTCCCATTACTAAAAGTAAAAAAAAAAGTAAAGTAATTGACTATTTTTTCAGGCAGGCTTAACGTCCGACTACCAATTAGGTGTCGTGGACGGAAGCGACTAGCAAACATACTTAACTGTAAATTTGTTTTATTAACCATTAAATAAAATCCAAGGTCTAGACTAGGAATCGAATCCACTAACCAACAATACATCTTAGCTTTGCGGCTCTAGCCTATAACCGCTTAACTAATGGGGCGCCTTTCAACATTAAAACCATTAAATAAAATCCAAGGTTTACACTAGAAATAGAACCCACTATTTAGACTAGAAACCAGCAATACATCTTAGCTTTGCGGGTCTAGCCTATAGCCTCTCGGCTACCGTGTCGCCTGTCTCCCATTACTAAATAATATGTCTACTTTGACTTGTTCTTTGATACATCCTAAATTCAGAATTACTATGAAATTTAATATTTATTAAACAAACAAAATTAATTTTCTCCAAATTTATTTGGTAAATAAATTTAGAATAAACAAAATTTTGTTTATTGTTTATTTGCAGGAAATAATTGAGTTGGCAGAGCTCACCCATATAATGTAAACAATCAGTCGTGATGTAGACCGTGCTGTATGTTTACATTGCAAATTGTATTGGTAAAATTGGGATTCTTTATTTGGGGTTTGCCAATTTTAACATAAACATAAAATTTATCTATGCTGATTGTTTAATTTATACAAATTTAATCAAATTGTTGAATTTGTGGTACATATAATAAAGTCAATGTTTTCATAAATATTTATAAAAATCTATTTCCGTTTTACTTTCAACTTTTAAACCTTGAGCTTTTATCTACATTTTTTGTTATTGATTTTTTGTCGTCTTGTTAAGTATTACTATTATTGTTACTAAGTATTGTTGTTATTTTGTTTTATTATACTAGTTAAAGTAAAGTAATCGCCCATTTTTTCAGGCGGGGCTTAACGTCCAACTACCAATTAGGTGTAGTGGACGGAGGCGACTAGCAAACATACTTTACTGTAAATTTGTTTTATTAACCATAAAATAAAATCCAAGGTCTAGACTGGGGAATCGAAACCACTAACCAACAATACATCTTAGCTTTGCGGGTCTAGCCTATAATCGCTCAGCTAATGGGGCGCCTTACAAGATTAAAACCATTAAATAAAATCCAAGGTTTAGACTAGAAATAGAATCCACTAACCAACAATACATCTCAGCATTGCGGGTCTAGCCTATAGCCGCTCAGCTAATGGAGCGCCTTACAAGATTAAAACCATTAAATGAAATCCAAGGTTTAGGCTAGAAATCGAATCCACTAACCAACAATACATCTCAGCATTGCGGGTCTAGCCTATAACCGCTTGGCTAATGGAGCGCCTTACAAGATTAAAACCATTAAATAAAATCCAAGGTTTAGACTAGAACCCGAGCCCACTAACCAACAATACATCTTAGCTTTGCGGGTCTAGTCTCTAACCGCTCAGCTAATGGGGCGCCTTACAAGATTAAAACCAATAAATAAAATCCTTACTCACTGAATGACCAATTTAGCCAATCAGTACATACAATCATCCTCCTCCATCAGCCCTAATCCCTAGCCATCCCCTTTTTTGATTATGGTTTCCAAAACATGCTGTACCTGCTGCCCTTCTATCTATTCTAGGGACGATCTCTTGGAACGTAAGAATATGAAAAAAGTTTCTTATCTGGTCTAATTGGAAATCAATAACTGGCTGAAATTTAAATGTAATATTTAAAATTTATGATAAAGCACGAGCGGTTAAATTGCTGATTTGTTTCTTACATATGACTGAGCTTTTTAAATTATATTATTGTTTTAAATATTTTTTTCATAAATTGATTCTGAATTTAGAAAGACAATACTTCTGGACAGGATAAAACCCGTCTATGCTGGTGACGTATGCACAAAAACAGTTGTACACAAAGAGACAAGCACAAAATGGTTGTTGACAAATATACACAACATTTAGCAATAGTTACTGTATAACCTTGGGTTTGCCATTGTGTTTACGTAATAAGTTACCAACTTTTTCTTTGTGTATGTGTTTATTTATTTTATTTTATTTTATTTTTCAGTTGTCTCTCTGGTTTCTAGTTTCTATTGGCGCGTATCAGTGAACACTCTTTTCTATTATTGGCTAGACATTTCGTGGATTTGAAAAAAATAAAAAATACGTCATAATAAATAAAGAATAGAGGATAAATGTGATTGGTCAATAGATTTCCGCTGGATTAAAAACTATTAAGAACACGTTTAGCCATTCAGCGAATTGCTTTAGGTTTTTGTATTTTTCGTTTCAAGTATCGAAACCAAGTTACGAAATTGTGCGTAAAAAATGTTCCTACATCCGGTCTGGACACTTGTCCCAACAGATACTAAGCTTTTGAACGAACTTCGTCTACCGGAAGTCCAACAGATTGATCATTCTTCCCGCAAACTTCACTTAAGTGAACTTCCCTTTTGATAACGGAAGGTTTATAGCGGCTGAAAAGCTGAAAATTAGGAAAGCATTGCTAGAATTTACGATTTAAAGAAAATGGATTTATCAAAAGTGCCAAGACCGTACATCATTCTGAAGTACCACTTTACTGGAACGCCTCCCAAGACTTCCTCCCAAAGGTGCCTTTATAAGAATTTCTCTAAGAAAATGTTGCCAACGAAAAAAAAATGTTATTTATAAACAGTGTGACTTTTGTAAATCAATTTTAGACCATTCTTTGCAAACATTTACAAGAAAATTCCATTCAATTTAGTGAATTTAACTTATTTTGTCTGTAAAGCTTATGGTCGCGGCTCAGTGCCTAAGTCATCTCAGCCAAAAATATAAATTTTATAATTTTCTGTTTTTTGTTTTTAGTCAAACTGGTCACACATCTTGATAAAAACCACTTTATCGTGTTTAGGAAACTTCAAACAGTTCTGCTTCCGGGTGGAAAACGGAAATGAAAGTATCTTTGATGTTTACACAATTGCAAAGAGGAAGTAAAAAAAAAATTGAGAAAGTTCCAGAGAAATAGATTTGTTTTCAAGAAGTTCTCATCCGTGTCTTGAATATGAAATTACCAAAGTGGAGTCTACCCTTGAGATCACAAAATATTTTGAGTGCGTCTATGTCGGATCTATGACGTGATGATATATATTACGTGCCTAAATCACGTGAAGAACAACAAGTAAATTTATGTCTATATTGAAACTAAAGACAGGGTACACATAGCAACGATGAAGTATCGATACAAACAAAACGGTTGTGTAACGACAGCTCGATACTATAGAAGGACACGGCCGAACAGATCAGCTGTGTGCAAAATGCAGTATTTATATACAAATGGTTCAGTCTCAGTTAACTGTTCAGCTAGTTAAGTCACGTATCCCAACAATTTACATACAATATTCTCCTCCTTATCAAACTATATCTGCCTAAAATATATATTACACTCATTATATATTGTATTAGATAACATTATAGAATAAACACAATTTATTGTTTACAAATACAACAGTTGATTCCTCTGTTGACCTTATAAATCTAATCTCTACTGAATACATTTTGGTAATAATGATTTATTGGAAATAGTTCATTGAAAATCATCTTTTTATCTAGTTTTGACGAGGATTTTTTTTTGTCTTCATTAGTGATGATATAAAAATTGTAAGTATGATTATAACATTCCTTTGTGACAGCAATCAGCTGATTGCTATGGCCGCAATCTTTTATATGGTTATTTATTTTACTTAGGTTACTGGTTTGTGTTCTTTTAATTGGGATTACACATCTCTTATGTGTTCCAACTCTATTTCCTTAGTTGTTGCTCGTTTTCCTTGCGTATAATCCTAGGATGAGGAAGTTATGGTAGGGGGGCGTGATTTGCAAAGGATGCGTTTATTCATAGACTTTCTCCAAAGTGCAGTTTCATTCTTTTTTTACCTGTAAATGCTGTGAAAGGTTTCCGGTGCAATGTATTTGCAGTTAACCATAAAAAAATTATTTATTCCGGAAGTATTTTAACGGTTTTTACCAGCTTGGGTACAACGTTTGTTTCTTAATTCTCGAAAAAAAGTGGTTTTCAGATAATGGACGCTTTCTTTTGCTGGGTTTGTGCGTACGTTTTGCAGGAGTAAGTTCTCCACGATCTATAAAGAAAAAGGTAAGAGAGATGTTTAGGCTACTGTTTTACCTGTAGTAGCTAGTTTTTGTTAAACCGTTAGAGGTCAACATTAGCAATGATAATTAGCGGTTCAAGAACTATTTCAGGGAAGCTGCGATGAAGAAGTCTACGCACTTTGCAAGTAGAGGAAAGAACAAACAATCTCCTCTTTTATCGATTCTAATTCAGAATAAATTTTTCCTCAATTTTTACACATTTATACAGATTTAAAACTCGGAGTGAACACACACGTGACTTCCGTTACTGCAACAATTAAATTTCAGCCATCTAGGTGGCATTGTAATTCTCGCGTCTATAGTTTGGAGTAGTGCAGTAAGATGAATAGTGCTCCACCGTGCGCACAGATAGCGTTGCCATCAATATTGATCTTTGTTGCGTTGGTACAAGGTTCGTTCGATTCAATGATCAATTTAAACAATCGAATACTTTTTTATGAAGCTTTGTTAAATAGAAGTATTGTGTGTACTGCATTAAAATGGGTAGATAATGGATAAACAACGAAAAAATGCACGATACAGTATATGAAGCATAGGCGATTATCGATTTTGTGAGATATATAGATGACGCCATTGGCACATCAACAATTTATGCAAAATGGTTGACACAATAGTGAAATTGCTGAACAAAAAAAAAACATCACCTGTAAATACTACGCAAGTCCATGGATCAAATGGATTATTAAAAACAAAAAAAAATGAGATGAAATAAAAATCCATTCATAGGAACAACCACCTCTCCGAACTCTATTGCCTTTTTCTCTTCGCGAAGTAAAAGCGTGGAAAAGAATGGTACGAAGAACAGAAATGTAGAAGATGAAGTAAAGAGATCACAATGGGCTAAAGCAGTGTGTAATGGATAACGGAAGGTATTCACTCTTTGTCACTCTATGTCCTGGCAATCCAGAAGCCTTACAGGAAGTGAAGAGAAGTCATAGTGTGACGTAAAGCTGTAAAGATATTAGTAAAGACCATTCGCTGAACACAAACAGCCTAAATCCAAACAAAGCGCCTGCAGGATCTAACCAGGGAAATTCTGCCTATAAGCGTCCTAAATTTCTAGTGAACACGTCGACTGAATCCCGGTCCGCATTCCAAATAACCGCTTGGTAGTTGCGTGTATAATAAAGTGCTGTACTGTGGTTGGTTGTATATTCCGCTAGGCGCTAGCTGCCTTGACAATCGATCTATATTCTGTGCAGATGGTTTCAAAACCACAGATATTTATATTAAACTGAATAATATTAATTAATTAAAATTGACAGGAAGTTTAAATCTCTTTTTTTTTTGGTTTATCAGGGTGGCAAAACTGATTACATCTGGTTTAACGAATACTTTCTGAAATTATTTAAAAATGATTCTGTACACTTCCTCTCACCGCACTTTTAAGAGAAAAAAATTTTGGATGCAAAACTTTTAGATTCTAAGTATCATGTTGTATCAGCTTCACTTATTGCAGAAATATACTGCATTTTTCGTTTTTAAGCTAGAGCAGGGGACCCCAAATTTTTTACACAGGGGGCCAGTTCACTGTCCCTCTGACCGTTGGAGTGCCGGACTACAAAAAACAACTTTGAACACTGCACAAATCTTATTTTAGAGTAAAAAACGAAACGGGAACAAATGCAATATTTAAAATGAAGAACAAGCAAATTTAAATCAACAAATTGCCCAGTAACTCAATGGTAACTATGGGCCTGCTTTTGGCTAATGAAATGGTCCAATATCCGGTTTAGTTATAGAGCTTTGCCTTTCTTCCTACTGCTTCCGGAGCCGTGACGCGTGCGTACCGTGTCACCGGAAGTAGTACTGTACGTGAGCGATGCCGCCACATACAGTGCTCCTCTCAATGACCACCAATGAAAGAAGTACTCTTCCGGAAGTGTGGCGGGGGCCGTAGTTTGGGGACCCCAGAGCTAGAGTGTACATGTAAGACGGACAGAGGAAATCACAGCCACTTTTTTTCGGAACTCAGGTACCTAAAAAACATGTCCGTTGAAAACATGTTCTTGACCGCAGTTCTTCTTCTTGTCTGTTCTTACCAAGTAAGTGGAAGTAAAACAGAAAACTAGAATTGATAAAAGTGAGCCGATAAAAGCATCGAGAAAAGATAAAGGAGATAAAAAGTATGGGCTCAGGAAGGAGAGGTTTTTTTTTGTAAGAAGAGAAGATGAAGATGTTGGCGTCAGTGTGTGCAAGAGAGAAGGAGAAGGACGAGAGCCGACAGGAGAGGTAATTGGTCCATCCGCGAGTCTTCAAAAAGGAAGGGAAGAACTTGTTCTCCCGTTCTGGGTCGTAACCACCCAACAGCAGACCGGGATGACATGCCATGTTTATTGGGTCCCCCAGGAGAGCGAGCAACGTTGCGGCCCCTTATTGACTCGGCCCTACCGCGCGCCCTGTGGGTTTCTGGATGTTTGTTCGTGTGTACGTAACCATAACACACACAACAAAAAATACAAATATTTAACTTGATTCCACCATTTCCTTAACACACTTTTATTACTTTGAACTAACTAGGAAACTTCCGTTAGAAAAGTGCTTTGGCAAGGTTGCAATAAGGGTTTCATCACAATTTAGGTTCTAAAAAAAGTTTTCTCCCCCCGTCCCTCGGTGAATCCCAATTCTCCTACCGTTCATTGACCGGAACTGGTGCTTCGCTTAGGAGATCGCGTCCAAATTTATAAATTAAAAGTTTCTATCAAAATAACTCGAGAATAGGATTTTCAATATTTCATAAAACTGGTATCCAAAACAGATTTTAAAAAATGAACTAGATTTTAGATTTAGATTTTAAAAGGCGGCCCATGCCCGACGGCACTGCAGCCACCAAGAGGCTTATTGTGCCTTCCCTAAATCTAGTAGCTGAAACCTCCCCTTCTAAGAAGGTTGAGGGCTTTCCCTACCAGTTCCTTTTGCACTATAATCTCCATTGGTCTTAAAGTACCAAAGATGTCGTAGCGCAGTCTCTCAATTGCAACGCAATCGAATAACAGGTGAGAGGCCGTCTCCTCCTCCTCTTCCTGGCAAAATCTGCACAACGGTTTCGAGCTAATAAGGCGCTATCATGTACAAAACTGCTTTTTTTTTTTTTTTTTTGTTTTCTTTTTTTGGCATTGGCTTCCGCCATACAGCCAGCATCGTCTAGGTGCTTATCACTAGAATATCACTCACTCTCCATTCTTACCTACAAATACATTCGCTTCACACATTCATCATTCTACTATATACCGCTATTTACATAAACTACTGCTAATGGATGGAGCAGCACTCTGTGCTCCTGCCATCCTTCTCGCTTAACCAAAATTAAAATCACGTAATCCTTCTCTAAGCATTTTGTTCCATTCATTCTAATTCGGCTATAGCTTCTAAATACATTCATATTTCATTGCTAGCTCTGCTATCGACTTAAGCACATAACTGTTGGTGGAGAATATAATGTCTTCGTAGCGAAATGGTGCATCTAAATATCTGTATATATCGTCAAACATTCGTTTCCTTTCCAGTACATAACGTGGACATATCATTATTACATGTTTGAAATCTTCCTCCTCATTGCAATCTACGCAAAGAGGAGAGGACCTTTTGTTGATCCTGTGTAGATACGATCCGCACACCGCGTGGTTCGCTCTCAGCCTGCTTATTGTCGTAACAACCCATTTATTAGTGACAGTTCCCTTAAACCATGGTTGTCTAGGTAACTGATCTGCCATAGTTTTATAGAATCTACCTTTATCACCATTATTGTAATCTGTCTGCCATTTTTTTCGTGCTGCTTTTGCAATTATACCCTTGATATCGGTGTGTGGTAATTTATAATTAGCCATTTCCCCACTATTGGTGGCTTCCTTTGCAAGTGTATCAACAATTTCATTCTGCCGTGCCCTGTGAATAGGCCTGTAATCAGAGAGTAATCTGATTTGCAGCTCAAGCCCAGAGTAAAAAATGAACTAAGTCAGCAAGGATTATACGCGACGGTGAAGTCGAAAATCGCTGCATTGGGCTTTGCTGAAGGAACAAAGTAGCTGACAGAAGAACAAAGTTAACAAAGAGAGAGCAACGAAGGATATGAAGAATAGAGAGGGCTAGGGGAACTGCCAACTAGATCTCCTGTCTGGAAGCTGCGAAATACCACTTCCTCTTACTGCAAGACTTTGAGTTCCAGCTCCAGGATTTGTGTAATTTCTCCAGACAAATCATTGAAACAATAATTTTTGATTTTTGTGTACTTACTTAAACTGGAATGCCTTTGTTTAGTCGGGGGCCACTGAACCAATTCGCCCTGTGAACAAAATTAGGAATTTTTTTTTAAAAAATAAATTTAAGTAAACTGTTGACACGCACAAAAGAAATTACAAAATAAGATCTGTACCAAATAATAGAACTAATAGCCGATATACTGATATCCGCATGCTAACAGGTTCGTACAGGCATAAACGCCATCTTTTCAGCTTTTGGTTGGCCAATTAAGGACGCTTGCGTCAATTGGGATTCGTTCAAAATATATTAAGGATTCAAGGATTGGCGAGGAATCGGTCCAGAAATAATAAAACAACTCCGTCTTTTTAAATTGTCGTATGCGAGTTGATTGAGTTAAAACAGAAAACGTTACAGGGTAATTATTGTTCATTATTTTTGGTGACTGATTCCTAGTTTCAAATAGGATGAAAAATTAATGCCAGTTTCAGTCATTATAAACTTTATTACGCCGAGCTTTCGACCTAGGGACTGACTAGGTCATCTTCAGGGCTGTGGAACATATTTTCAGATTGTTAACAATGATTCTATTAAAATGAATATGTATAATATAATGAAATTTACAAAAATTATTTACCTAGTTTACAAAGTAATATTTTACATCAAGGGTTGGTCTTCTGTCTTGTCTGTTCATGGAGACTGAGTGTGATCGGTCTGTGTGTGATATGTGTTAGATTGTGGAGGAAGTCAGTGTTGCCAATTGTCGAAGTATTTTGTAGTAAGTTGGGGCGTATATGTTGTTTAAATTGTTCGTGTCTGTTTTGGAAATTTAAACTGTTTTTCTGTCTTTGATATGTATATCATTTCTAGCATTACAGGGTAACCAATCCGCACAGCCTCGCCCGCTGAAGAAGGCAATATATTTGTCGAAACGTTGGCGGAAAAAAGACGGAGTTGTTTGTTTTTATTTCTGGACCAATTCCTAGCCAATTTTTAATCTTAATATAATCTTTTTGCCGTCACTAAAACTAATATGGATTCCGTCAAAATGTTTGGATACAAAATAATCCCAACAGAGATTATGGATTGACGCGATCAATAACCGCTGTAATTTCCATTTGATATTTACCATGCCAGACTCCATTATTTTCCTAATTTAATTAGGGATGTCTATTCCAGAACCAGTTATGTATTTCTTTGGAATCTGTACGTATAGTTCACAATTTATTTGTCTGTAGAATTATTTTCAATAATGGGAAACAAGAGCGAAAGGAAGGGGCTACCTATAGCGGAAAATTATTCTAGTAATGGAAATAAGGGGAAAACTAATTTTCATGGTCACAGAACTAAAAATGAATGAAATCGGAACAGGAAATGACATATTACAGGAAAAACAAAAAACAATAGATTGGAAAAAAGGGGCACGCCCGCCATTGTACTACAATGCACTACAGATAATATGCAGTCAATAATAAGATCGTTTTTTTTTGTCTGTCAGTCGATTAGACCACACTATAAAACAATAACTTCAGGGTCTTCTAACACTTAGTATAATTCCTATATTCACCTTCACAATGACCAGAAGGTCTTCAATATGCAACAATTCTCATTGGAGTTTAAGAGCGTGAATAACGTGCACAATAATTATATCAAATTACCAATCGACCTGAATAATCGATTACCAATCAATTTGACAGATTACTAGTGCTCCAATATTTTGACCTATAAGAATGCTAAAGTGCAAAGTTCCAGTTCCTTTTATTCATAAGATTATTGTCACTTTCTCTTTCTCAAAGAGAAAATATCGCTTAAGAGAAATTATTGAGATCGATTGGATATCCACTTAACTCAGTTTTATCGTAATTATACGTTAGTATGAGTGTGTGCGCCTCAAAAACCGAAAATTGAAGAAGCGTCTAAGCAGGATATCCTGCTAGCATGCGAGGGGTGGCCACTGATACTGGAGGCTGTAAAAAAAAACTCTGTTAAGAACTCTGAACTTTGTAAAAAAAAGAGGCAAGATTCTTCCCAGGTGGAAATGGCCTAGATATTTCTTGCAGGCAAAGCAATCGGCTCGGGTGCTAGTACAAGAATCTCTGACATTGCTGAGACCAGAGGAGATGGTGCTTCAAAAAAAGATTAGTGGATAGCATCCTGGAAGAAAAGAACGGAGGCCATATCTACCAGAACCCTTACAAAGGAATGACAATAAGCCTTGATGCTGGAAAACATTGGGGATACAGGACTCACCTAGTGTCCCAATTAATAATGATCATGAATTTCCCACAGTTAAAGACAGCATTTAAGTAAAAGAACCAAAATTGGTGCCGCCTAAATAAGAAGATACAGGATGTTGTATCTGAATGACTAACAAAGCAATACAGCGCTTTGTAAGGCTCAGAACTCTTGAGTGGTTTTCCTCAATTCAAGCGTACTTCTAGGACTCAAAGTAACAGAAGTACCATACTTGAAGAATGTTGAAAGTTAATGATCTCAAATTACAACATCCTCATTTGAGGACAGGGGGGGGGAGAACCTCTGCAACTTAAGAAAGGATGATAAGAACTGGAATTTAAATCTAAATGATGGTTCTTTTTCCAATCATAGATTTCCTGAGATCTACTTTTCACCGCACATTCGTTTGTTTTTAAATAATCGGCGAACTCATGAACATTGTATTTTCGTAAAAAAAGTATTATTTCTGAAAAATATTATTATCACCATTGATCCTTTCATTGGGAGCCAGAGAAAGTACAAAAATTAATAAAGAGTTGATGACGATGTATTTTTACTAATCTAAAGGTCGGCTCAAAAGAATTTAATCCGCCGTCAAAGAAACCTAAATCTCCTTAAATCCACAAAGGAATTCCTTTTACTCCTAAGTTCCATAAAAAAGTAAATAAAAAACCGGATATGTGAAATTTATTCAATATTGTGTGGTGCCGCAGTTCAAGCCAGCCAGCCGCCTTTAATATTCCAATTTTCTATTTACTCGCCCAGCTTTGTTCAAAGTGAGCTCAAGCAATAAATGAAAATCAGGATTTTCATTTGGGGTTTCCACTCGACTATTTTCACGTGGGAAAACAAAGGAAATTAGCGTCACTGGCAGGCCTCAAAGTCAACAATTTTCCCGCTGGCCAGGTTTTGGTTTGTCTCTCTCTTTTAAATAGCTACACATCAAGAAATATTAAACATTCGATTCAAAATTCAACTAAATTTTCAATTTTTCTTCAAAACAGATAGACTGTTCAATTCTTAAGAAGCTAAGTTGGTGTAATTTAGTAAAATTACATTTTGGAGGTCAACTTCAAGTCAAAATTAGTCTTCTAGCCGCAGATCCGGAGAGGGTGCGTGGGTTTTCTTTTTTTGCGACTAAATTTTAAATTTGAATTTGACACTTCATAATTTTTAGAATAGTTATTCATTAAAAATATTTCATATGTAAAAAGTGAAGTAATCGCCTATTTTTTTCAGGCGGGCTTTACGTCCAATTACCACAAATTAGGTGCGGTGGACGGAGGCGACTAGCAAACATACTTTACTGCAAAATTCCTCATATTAACCATTAAATAAAATCCAAGGTTTAGGCTAGAAATCAAATCCACTAACCAACAATACATCTTAGCTTCGCGGGTCTAGCCTATAACCGCTCAGCTAATGGGGCGCCTTACAAGATTAAAACCATTAAATAAAATCCAAGGTTTAGACTAGAAATCGAATCCACTAACCAACAATACATCTTAGCATTGTGGGTCTAGCCTCTAACCGCCCAACTATTGGAGCGCCTTACAAGATTAAAACCATTAAATAAAATCCAAGGTTTAGACTAGAAATCGAATCCACTAACCAACTATACATCTTAGCTTTGCGGGTCTAGCCTATAACCGCACAGCTAATGGGGCGCCTTACAATATTAAAACCATTAAATAAAATCCAAGACCTATAGACCGGGAATCGAACCCAGTACCACAATACACCTTAGCATTGCGGGTCTAGCCTATAACCGCTCGGCGCCCTAATAAAGCGTAACACAAACAAGGACTTTAAGGTTAATCCGCCCAGCTGATTGATAATCTCCAAGATTATCTTTTCAACGCTCCAAAGCTCCGTTAGCAAATTTGTTGAATGTTGACAGATATTTTGAAAGATAATGTTAGCACTGGGAAAAAAAAGGATTCCAGACTTAATCAGATTTCTCCAGAGTTCTTGATCGATTTTTATAGGTGAATCTTGAATCAATGGTAGGAGTTAATTATTATGATAATCTTTCTTGAATTTTCATTGGTGATTAGGATAAATTTAATGGTAGGTATATTGTAAAAAAAAAGAAGACACATGCAAGCAGAAAACAGAAAAGAATGCAAGTTTAGCTGCATTGAGGGCAAAGATGCACGTAACGAAGAAAGGTCATTAGGGTCAGTATGTCAAGGACCTTCACTAGCATCCAGACGCAGTCATCGATTTGTTTTTGTATTTATTTTTTTATCTAATCATGCAATAACTAGTTCCTGTGGTAGCCATATTTGGCTTGTTTATTACGAAACAGTGTTTTTTTTTTTTGTGATATCTTTGTGATAAAATAACGAAATATAAGAGTTACTGGAGGACCATAAAAAGGTGGAAGTGAAGACCTTGTCCAGCGCTGGAGAACTGAGCAGTTCTAGTTATACTGGTCATCGTTCGTTATCCGTGGATCGTGGACATCACATCCAGAGTTTAACTTTCGTCCAACCAGTGATGCTGCCACTCCTCGTTTCTATGATCTTAATTTCCTTGTACGTTCAGCGAAGAAAGTGGTAGATATCCTCTAAAGTGCCAATATGTCCTCTGTCTTGTGTTACGAATGGGTGAATGTGTGGCTCAAATTGAGGAATGTTCTTTAAACTCATTCCTCAATTTGAGCCACAAATTTACCCTTTCGTAACACAAGTGACAGAGGACATATTGGCACTTTAGAGGATATCTACCAAACACTTTTATCCTGACAGTTTCTTTAAAACAGTATGGGGTCTATGTTTAGCCTGACGGGCGGTTATTTAAACCTAAACCTACTCACTCCGTAGTAAATAGAATTTTGCAGGAAGTAGGTTTTAAAGATATAGGCCTACGTACGAAGCAATTGTATGTAACAGCGAATGTAGACAGTACGGAAGTTTATGGTATCTTTAGCCTGATGGGTGGTTATTTAAACCTCCGTAGTAAAAGGAAATATTGTGACATTTCCCCGGAAATAAACCTTTTAGGAACCTCTCAAGACAAAGGCACTGTTGTGACCACTCTCACGACTGCTATTCCCTAAAAACTACTCACAAATTTCAAATTTTTTCTCACGGATTCTCTTCAAACTATAAACATTTGATTCGTATTCAAATTAAAGAGTTTTATAACCATAAATTAAACTAAAATATAACCTTACTAGGATGCCAAGCCCAGCCCAACCACGAGAACTGCCCTAAAAAAATATTAGAAATAAAAAAGTTATGACCAAGTTTTCAGAACAGCCGGAGGAGCCTCTTTTTTCGAGGAAATGGTCAATCTATTGAATAAAGAGCTACTTCGGTTATAAAGAGCTACCGGTTCTTGAATGTTCTTTAAACTCAATTTGAGCCACAAATTTACCCTTTCATAACACAAAAGACAGAGGGCAATAATGGCACTTTAGAGGATATCTACGAAACCCTTTTATCCCGAAAGTTTCTTTAAATAGAATTTCGCAGGAAGTAGGTTTTAATTAAAGATATAGGCCTACGTACGTTGGAGCTGATTATGAGAAAATCTTTAAATAATTTAGCGATATCTAACTTCGGGTGGATTTTTATCAAAAAAAGTCTCTGAGGAGTTTCAAATTTTACGATTTTTTTTTTGGTTTCTGTGGATATATAAACTCGTGAGTGTGTGAAGAGAAAACACTTTTCGACGAATCTCGAAACCGGAAATCTGCACAATTACAATACTTCCTGTTGGTACAGTTAGAGGAAATAAAATTGGACCCATGATTTTTTTTATATACAATATATGCCAACATTTACATATGAGAACACCTAGGACTAAGTCCGGTGGTTGCCTTCAACGTGTGCCCTCAGGACTAATACTCCCCCGGAGCAGCTAAGCATTAATAATTGGGAAATGCTCCTAGAGAGAGAGAGAGAGACAGAGAGAGAGGATTCACACCATTAATAGTGCATTGCCAAGCGGAGGCGGCCATTCAACAGAACCGCCCAAATCAACAGTATGGGATCATCCCCTTCTAAAATGATAAAGCCCCCCCCCCCACACCAAACAAGGTAAACGTGACTGAATCAATCATTCAGAATATCCATTGGGAAATCCTTTCCCATCCTAGCTATTCCCATTTTAAACAATATAGACTGAAAAAAACAAGAAACTAACCAGCGCTACAAACTTCTCGCCAGACTACTTGACAAACGATCGAAACTTAACCTAGATAACAAAAGACTCTTATATCTAATGTTACTGCGACCCATTTGGTCATACGGCATCGAAGTATGGGGATCGACTAAGCGTTCCAACTCACTACGCCTCCAGGGACATTACAGACCAAAAATACTTCGAAAACTTCTTAACGCTCCGTTCTATGTATCTATCCTCACCATCCATAATGACCTCAAAATTCCTTTCATTATAGATCTTGCAAACACTCGTTTCTTCAAATTTCATTCCTCTACAGCAGCTCATCCTAACCCTCTCTCATAGAACACCTATCTTCTTCCACATTACCAAGGTAATCCTGGTAAGGAGATTGAAGAGAAGATGGCCTTGTGATCTTCTCTTATCGTGAGAGCAAAGCACGTTACTGGAGTGGCACCACTGGGTGCCTTCTCCACTCATGATTTCCTGTTATTTCTTTTCTCTTTCACCATATTTGCTTGTTGCAACAACTGTTGCAGTGGTGCAATTGCAATAAAAGATTAAAAAAAAAATATGCAAGGAAAATTATTTCCCTGGCCACTTATGACGTAATAAATTGATGAACAATACTAGAGGAAAGCGCTAAGAGATAAATTTATTGCAACCGGCAAAGAGATGATTACAAAAAAAGGTAAAAAGAATCTTGGAGAAGTAGTGACGTAGGAAGCAGGCCTGCCAACCAAAAACAATTAAAAACTAATGAGCAAAATAAAGAGAGAATTCAGTTTAGTCGGCCAGGATATCGTAAGTCTGGGCGAGACAAAGAATTCCTCAGACCCCCATACAAACAGACCTCTGCTGAGGTTAAGGCGAAAAAAAAAAATCGGGTATCACTCAGTTTGGAGTACGGCCAAGGATGCTGGTAGTTTCCATGCTTGATCCTCTAAGAAGTGCCTTGAAAAGGAAGTGGACCCGCGTTTGTCCTGACTGGTACCTCTTCCTTCCCCTTTTTTCTTTCCAGCAGCCATCCCAACCATATTTACAAGTCCCTTTCAAGGGCGCTTGGCAAACAAGAAGCTCTTTTCGAAAGCCAAGCTTTTGATTTCTAGAAGAAGATATATTTTTCCAATAAAGCTCTCCCCCATCACCACATTGGCTGACCAAACCAGATGATCTGTTCAAGCTCCAACTAAAAAAAACAGCCAATCATAAAAGCTGAATAAGAAACTCTTCAAAGGCAATTCAACTTTGCGCTGAATTAACCTTTTTCCTGGCCCAAAACCGACTTCCGGGTAACCAGTTTTGCTCCACAATCTTGGCGCCCAGGACAAAAGCTCAGACTTAGTTTCTGTATACTTGCACACGAAGCTTTGCAAAGTACACCACTTTATTTGTCTGGTGATTTCTTGCGTATTTTCTTTGATTTTTCTTCAAAGAGAAAAGCTGCCACCCCCCCACCCACCACTCGTGTGATCATTTTTCCGAGAAAATTCGATTAATAAGACCCTCTAAGGCGAGAAGAAGTGATTTGATTCCTTCTGATCTTCAACATATTCCTCGTTCTTGTGCATTTTGTATATTTTAGAAGGAAGTTGCTAATGTTCCAACTTCGTAGAGTTTTCAAAACCGGATGTACTGCTTTACTGAATGGATATTCCAACTCTTTTTTTATTTTATTTTTGTAGAAAATGCCTTTTAAAATTGCAATTAACACTCTCACATGTTAGATTAATGCATTAAATTTCAAGAATTTTTCAAAGCGAAATAGTTTTTATGACATTTTAAGGCATAATAGCATTTTAAGGCTGATTGCGGCTAGACTCCTTCCCCCCCAATGTGCAGTTTTATAATCCACTGAAGGTAAGCAATAATTAAGTTTAAAGTTGAGAGCAGCTGAGAGCCCGTAAGTCAAGCAGTGTTCATATCCTGTTCTTTTAGCCACAAGGCTTCAGTAACATTAAAGGCTTCATTTCACAACTTGAGGTTGCCCCAATACACTTTAAAAATGGCTTCCTAAGTGAGTGAACTTTAACTGTGCGAGGGAATGACGCCAAAAGTAAGGCACCTTCTAAAGTATACAAAGCAACTCTAATACAGAGTTACTTTAAGTAATAAAAAAAATCTCGCACAACCATACACATGTACTATTAAGGGACTCCTTAATCCCACGTGTTAACCTTTAACCATACTGTAATGAAGGCAACAAAAAAAATTACAACTGATTTTTTTCTCTATTTCGTTACTTAAAAAACCTTGTACTGTAATGGAAATCTTAATGGTAAGTAATAACAGATGTAACCGGTGCAAGTGTGTATGTCTGTAAACCAAAGAAGGGTCGGTTAACATAAATTTGAATGTAAAAGTGATACATATTGGACGATATTGCATACATTACTGCTTGTAAGTGAAAGTAGTAGTAATCGCCTACTTTTTCAGGCAGGCTTTACGTCCAACTACCAATTAGGTGTCGCAGAGGAGGCGACTAGCAAACATACTTTACTGTAAATTTCTTTTATTAACCATTAAATAAAATCCAAGGTTTAGACTGGGGAATCGAACCCACTAAACCAACAATACATCTTAGTATTGCGGGTCTAGCCTACAACCGCTCAGCTAATGGGGCGCCTTACAAGATTAAAACCATTAAATAAAATCCAAGGTTTAGACTAGAAATCGAATCCACTAAACCAACAATACATCTTAGCTTTGCGGGTCTAGCCTATAGCCGCTCGGCTAATGGAGCGCCTTACAAGATTAAAACCATTAAATAAAATCCAAGGTTTAGACTAGAAATCGAATCCACTAAACCAACAATACATCTTAGCTTTGCGGGTCTAGCCTATAACCGCTCAGCTAATGGGGCACCTTACAAGATTAAAACCATTAAATAAAATCTAAAGCCTAGACCAAGAAATCGAACCCACTAACCAACAATACATCTTAGCTTTGCAGGTCTTGCCTCTTAACCGCTCGGTTATCGTGGCGCCTAATAAGTGAAAGTATTGTTAGCTGTTTTCCCAGTTTCCAACTGTTTTTGGGAAAATCCTGAGGATGAGGATAAAGTCAGCTGGAGGATACCCTCACTGCATTCAAGTTTGAGGCTAAATGATGGGGGTCAATTGTCCCCTTTTTGGGTGAGTAAAGTATTGCGATTATGTCAAGTTTTCACTCGAAATATCTGTTTTGAGATCTCCCTAAGACCGGAAAAAAGGTTTTTTTTTTTGAAAATGGTCCGGGGGTATCGTATGTTAAAAACCGGGGGGGGGCAAAAAATCGAGGAAAGTTCAAATTTGAGCCTCAGAACCACTCAAAATACGCGCACGCAGTGCACAGTGCTCAAAATCTTTTTTTTTTTTTAAATATTCAAAGGAACTCATATGTACTTCCGGTGAAAACTTCCAATCGATAATCTAAATCGATCACAGCACATCCTCCTCCTACCCCACCCCCAAAGTGGAAAAGAATGCAAAAAAAATTGGGGACACGTACATCATCCTTAGCGCGGATTTAACTCTTAGACTGTAGCGGGAAACGAGATCTCTGTAACAAGATTAATGTGGCAGCTGAAGACCGTTTTTGATGACTTCCTCTCCTCAGCCCACCACAGGAGCGACGCCAAGAACAAACTACTATAGGATTACTCTCTAAGGACGTCTATCTTCTCCGTACCTCGTTCGCTCAACCTCCTCACAAACCCTTCAAAGGGCTGAAATAATTAATTTCCCTTATCATTCAATAGCAGAGCCTTCAAACAGAATAGGGCACTTTATTAAAATTTTTAATTTTCATTATTTACAATATTAAAGAAGCCTTGAGAATTAATTTAACGTTCCCTCTCTTTCTAACTTCTTCTTTCTCTGTCGCTAGTTTTTTTTGTTTAAGGATTTATTAATTTTAAGAATCAACTCGACTCTTAAGTGAAGTAACAGCTCCCAGAGCCTGCTACAGAGCTCAATAACAGTCTAGTTTCGAGTAAATTAAGAACAAAATCGAGAGTAATTTCACGATCGAGAACAAAATTTTTGAGAGAAATGACATTCCGTAAAATCATACACCAAAATAGGCCAAATTTTGTTAGTGGAAAAGCTCAGTCTAAGCCTATTTTAGGCTTATATCTTTAACAACTCCTTTCCTTCCCCCTCCCGCTGGTTAGGTCCCCAGTGCTGGATAATATCTTCGATTTAACCAGTTGAAACATGCATGTGGTTTTGTACCCCTGACCGGTTTCAGACTTCCATCCACAGTCAGAGGTAGGTTAATCACTTTTGTGAAGAGACTCTTCCTATAACCGCCCAGCTAATAGGGCGCCTTTCAATATTAAAATCATTAAATAAAATAGGCCTAGACCGGGGGAATCGAACCCACTAAACCAACAATACACCTTAGCTTTGCGGGTCTAGCCTATAACCGCTCGGCTAATGGGGCGCCTTACAAGATTAAAAATAACTTGAAAGTAACTTAGAAACTTGATATACCAAAGACATTCTTCTGGGACCGTTATGGAGCTACGAACTAGTGATATTGGATTCTGTAAACATTCCAATCCTTATAATCCCAAAATCCGACGAAAAATCACGAAGCTCTTTTTCTGTGTTCCCATCCGTAACCCTAAATAAAGTCTATCCACTCTCTTCGTACCCGATCTGATGAAATTCCACCATTCCCTATCTTACGAAGACAATACTCTTTTCAACAGCTTTCAAGACGAACCTTACTCAATATTCCAGTTTGTTGACTGATGCGCCAGAAGCCTCATCTTCTTCACTTATTCCAACGCCAAGAAGTTATACAACTGGGTATCTTCTTTAGATGTTACTCGTTTTATTTCAGTCTATTATCGCATTTTGTTGAAAGTTTTTGAGTTACAAATAACTGAATGTTTGATAAATAACTTTATAGAAAATACAACTCTCTACTTAAACAGTAAATTTAATTGTGTACCATAAAATTTGGAAACCTCCAAAGGATTTGGTAACTTAAGTTTTACCATCCTAGTTTTGGCCAAATAGAAATACAAAATTTTGTTTGTATAACGACACATAAATGCACAACGTTTGGGGGTACTATTGAGTTATAACAAGCAGTTATACAAGCGCTAAGTGCCGGAGGAACTTTAACTCCAACTTCTTGGTACTAAAGTTCCCAATAGGATACTATAAACCATGCCAAGGATAGGAAGACGAGAAGTTTATGGGAGCCAATGGCAAGAGTTTATTCAAATCCATCAGGGAGAGAACACTGAATAGAAGGGATGTTTAAAAAAACTTATAACTTGCTAGAACATTATTCGCCTTCGCGGAATTCTCCATCTAAATAGCAAGATAGAAGGAACAGCACGAGTCCTAGCCTAATAGGAAGTAAAAAAAGAAGAAATTATTAAGGAAAAAGCTGGAGATAAATATCTGAATCATCTCATATAAACAGGAAGATCCTCATCATTGAGTCCAATCACCCGCCGGAAGTACGATATGCACGTAAATTTTTACGAAAAAGTTATCTCAAAAAAAAAGTATGAAGAAGTCGCTAGAAGAAAACTGTTAAACTTATATTAATTTTTTGTTTTTCCGTTCTTGACGAAATATTAAACTTTGAGTAAAAATAAAAAAGAAAAATCAAATAATAAAACTTTTCAAAAAAGAAAAAGGAAAATTACAGCGATGGAAAAAATTATACTATATATATATATATATATATATATATATATATATATATATATATGGAAGTTTTAATAGAAAAAGGGAAACGGTAAACTTTTTACACAGGGTTTTACCATAAGTTGGAAAACGTAAAGACAATTTTCTAAAAGTCGCTGACAAAAGAAAAATTATGAAAAAGAAAAATTTAATGTGTATATACACACACAACCTTTTCTTACTGTTACGTAATCTAATTTTTTCCATACTTGGAATGGTTACTAAAAAATACAGTAGACTTCAATTTTTACACATAAAGGATACTTTGATAGGCTTAACTATTCCTGAGAGTTGGCATGCTTTCAGCCAGAATAAGGATTATAGGGAGTATTTAGATGAAGAAAAAAGGTAGTTGAACTAGTAAACGTAAGGGCTCTCCCACCTTCCGACAGATAAAAGAGTTGAGAATCTAGGGTCTTAGTATAAATACCCTTGTTCCACACCAAAATCGGGTCCAATCATCTCCGTTTAACGTAGGCGCCACGGTAGCCGAGCGGTTAGGCTAGACCCAAAATGCTAAGATGTATAGTTGGTTAGTGGGTTCGATTTCTAGTCTAAACCTTGGATTTTATTTAATGGTTTTAATCTTGTAAGGCGCTCCGTTAGCTGAGCGGTTATAGGCTAGACCCGCAATGCTAAGATGTATTGTTGGTTAGTGGGTTCGATTTCTAGTCTAAACCTCGGATTTTATTTAATGGTTTTAATCTTGTAAGGCGCCTTAATAGGCGAGCGGTTATAGGCTAGACCCGCAATGCTAAGATGTATTCTTGGTTAGTGGGTTCGATTTCTAGTCTAAACCTTGGATTTTATTTAATGGTTTTAATCTTGTAAGGCGCTCCGTTAGCTGAGCGGTTATAGGCTAGACCCGCAATGCTAAGATGTATTGTTGGTTAGTGGGTTCGATTTCTAGTCTAAACCTTGGATTTTATTTAATGGTTTTAATCTTGTAAGGCGCCTTAATAGCCGAGCGGTTATAGGCTAGACCCGCAATGCTAAGATGTATTGTTGGTTAGTGGGTTCGATTCCTGGTTTAGACCTTGGTTTTATTTAATAGTTTTAATCTTGTAAGGCGCCCCATTAGCTGAGCGGTTATAGATTAGACCCGCAATGCTAAGATGTATTGTTGGTTTAGTGGGTTCGATTCCCTCCGTCTTAGGCCTTGGATTTTATAAAATATATAGGTCTTGGGTTAATAAAAGAAATTTTACAGTAAAGTATGTTTGCTAGTCGCCTTCGTCCACGGCACCTAATTGGGTAGTTGGACGTTAAGCCCCGTTTGAAAAAATAGGCAATTACTTTACTTTTTCATCCGTTTAAAGATACAAAAAAAAAATAATAGGTGGCCTCTAGAAAAACTTGACCGAATTATGGGTAAGGGATGCGCTTTACAACAAGGAATCCGTAGCAAATCCCAGATTATTGTAGCTATAATAACAATTAATTTAGTTATTCTAACTAATTATAATATCTGTTGTTCATTTTAATTAAATATCTTTCACTTTTCCCTTTGTTTTTGAAGTTATTTTTCCAAATTGAAGCTACCTAATGCGTATATTCTAGCTAATTTATGGATATTTGGTAGTAACAGCCAAAATATCCTAATTTTAAGGTCACTCTACCTAATATTTACACCATTTCTCCATTAATTCCTCTTCTTCCAAACGGTCTCTACTCTATTTCGAGGTTATTCCTACATTACACAGGTAATAGGAGCGTCATTCCTCCAAGGCAACTTGTTAACACGTCATTTTTGGCAATAACTTAGTTTTAAGCTATAACAACTTTAAATCATTTACTTTAATTTGAAAAAGAAGTTACCCATCCAAACGAGCGTTTGAACAATGACTTCCTTCCGTTCATTATGAACAATCTGGGGGGAGAGGAAGGCCGGAAACCACATTTTGCACACTGTTTGTTCTTAAAATAAGTACAATACGATCGTCAGAAAAAACCCACATTGTGAACTCATTCAACCGTTCAAAATAATCTACAATTCAAATCAAATATTCTTTGAAATTTATGTATTGTGAAAATAATAATTTTCTCACATCCTGTGAAGGATGAGTTTGTGGAAATGTGTGAAGGAAAGCTGGTTAGTTTTTCACACAACCAGTCATTAAATTTTTTGTTTAAACTTAAGAGTGTTTACTAGAATTGAATAAAACTTTAATTTTTGTACAAGTCCACTTTAAAAAGTACCATTTTTGAAATATCTCTAAAAGCCTAAAAATAAAATAAATTCAGTAAAACGTCACTTCCGGTGAGCCCAATTTCTTCAATTTTTGGAAATCCAGTTACGTACTTAATCTTATTAACACCTAATATGTGATAAAAAATAACATTACACCGGAAATGGCACGTCAGATGAGACAAACGGAGACCCTCAACCCTTTCGAATTTTCCTGAAGCAAAGTGTTAAGAAATAAAAGTTGCAGGATTACTTATGCTGGGTAAAGCCGACCAAGTTGGGAGAGAATCCTAGGAGACGCTTTCAAGAATAACCAGAATAACTTAAATACGTCGATATCCAGATGGCGTCTCAAAGGAAATATCAAGTTTTGAACTTCCTGTCAATGTTAAGTTTGGGAGTTACGCTGACGGAAACCTCGATAGACAGACCGGCAAACAGAGACGCAATTTTCAGAAAAACAAAAAACTTCTTTTTTTTTTACTACAGGGAGCTCAAAACAAGTACATTTCCGGTGAATACAGGAAGTTCCTTATTTTCCGCGTAAATGGACACGTTACGTCCAGTGGATTGATGGATGCAAAAAAAAAATTAAATGAAAGGAAGCGGAATGCGCTCACACACACAGACAGACCAGTTGGCAGTGCCAGGATGCCAGGCATCTGAAGACAATCCACTGAGTCAAGTAAGTTGTCCTTGACTTTGTGGCCTTGATCTCGACAGCGTTACGTCGGGCTTACCGCCTTAACAGCTGGCAACGCTCACCTGTAGTCTTCATGTTTACATCACAGCAATGGCTACTCTATACAGATTGGATCTACAGTTTTTTGTTTTTCTTTCGTCGTTGTTGTTTCCTCTGCTAAATAAAAAGTCATGAATTCAATTCTGGGAGCTATTATAATCCTGAAGATCTTGTTCAAGTCAGGATTGCTTTAAAGGCGTTTGGATGCGCAAGATAGACAAAAAAAGTAGCATATGGCTGACCGAAAACTGAGAATTTAGGCTTGATCTGGACGATTTTAAGCAAGTTGAGTTAAGGCAAAGTTTCCGCGGAAGTACTAGAAGGAAGTAATTGCTCTCGTTGGACATCGGAAACGACCACGTCGTTGAGCGATAAGAAGACCCCTCACAAACAACTCCGACTTGTTTAGCGCTATCTAACGGGAGAGAATCTTGCCATAGATCCGTATAGTTTGCGGCAACTCCCGTCTCATTCAAGGCATGCTGTGATCAAAGCAAAGACAAGATAAATTAAGAATAATCTAGCTGAAGAGAAACCTGTGGAAAAGCTATTTGATATTCCCAGGTTGTCTATGGAAAGCAGTTAGTAGTGTATTTACAAGGTAAAAGTAATAGGTAATCAATTTGAATCACACGTTGTCTGCACCTCACTACATCCCCCCCTCATACCACTAACTTCAGGAAAACTTCCCATAATGGCTTTTCTCTTCATAAAACTTTATCTACCAATAACGAGACGCTAAATACATACACTAACACAAAGCAAGTGATTTACTTGGGAAAATTTCGGCAGAAATAGGCACGTACAAGGCGGAAACTGTATGATAGAAAGTTAGCTGTAGACACGCCGCTAACATAAACTACCTTTTAAGTTCCACAGAATGTAAATGTTAAGTTGACTTCACCAAAGTATGTGTTTTTGTCATATTTACACACTTAAAACCAATTCGCTAAATGTTCTAAACGATTTGGGTAAGTCCTGAAGATTTAAATCTGAAGATTTAAACGTCTTTCTATTACGTCACTTTAGATAGATAGATAATGCCTTTATTTTACAAAAAAAAGTATTCTATACATGTATATAAACAAAAATTAACAAAGACTACGCTTGGTCACTGACCATCAGCGGAGTTTGTGCTACATAACTTAAGTAATGTCTTCCCCCTTAATATAGTATAATAGTAAAAGAGAAAAATAAGTAAATAAACTGAAGCTTCATTATGTAAAAAATAGTAATTACGTCACTTTACATTGCCCATATTTCCGGCTATGAAAATCGCTATGAACTAACGAAAATAACATTTTAGTGGGAGAGCACTTCCGGCCAGCCAATTTTAATGAAATTTGGAATTTAAGCTACTACATTTAATCCTTTATCAATATTCAACTAATTAAAGCGTTACGCTGGAAAAGGACTTCCGGTAGTGACAGGAAATAGTCCTCAGCAAAGTGACACATCCGGAATGGTTGATTTTGTGCTAAATCTTGTTGCTGTGTGGCACAGTGGCCCCCCCCCTAAACCGGATATCAAATGTAAACTTCCTGAGAATTTTGCGTTTTTTAATTATACTGAATACCACTTTTTTTTGTTTTTGAACTCAGAGGACCTTAATTCGGCTATTTCCGGTGCAAACTAGAGATCGGAAGGGTAAGAGGAAGTAAACATCCACTTTTTTGTTTTTTCTTTTCGAACTCAGAGGACCTTAATTCGGCTATTTCCGCTGCAAACTAGAGATCGGAAGAGTAAGAGGAAGTAAACATTTGGAAACACCAAAGTGGCCAAATAAGTTCATTTCCGAACAGAATGTTTAATGTTAAAATTAGAATTTTAGTTTTAAGATGACCAAATGATCATCAAGACATCATCTTGATGGTAGACATCCGATCGAAACAGAACCAGATCAAATGATGTGTACCAAACTCGTGATATTTTCCAGCAATGAGGGAATTTCCCCAGCCTAGCCCAACATGACCCCCAAGCCCAAATCATTATTCAGATGGCATTTCCACCATTTTAGAGCTAACAAAGACCAGAATCATGATTGCTTCTCATTCATGGAAACCATGATGAACAGTTCGCTCCATTTGTTGAAATGAAACTATATTATCCAGATGCAATTTTAAAAGTGCTCATGCTAGAGAGAACATGTTCATGCACTTTAGCAATCTTTTTTCCCAACTGTAATTACCCTGCTCGTTTGCCACCATATTCAGCCTTCGTACTTCTCTGGAGGTCACAACAATTAACAAAGATTTAATTAAAAAAAAAGAGAAAAGAATATGTTCTCACAATTTAACAGAAATCAGTTCATCAAGTACAGTAAATTGCTTTCTCATATCCTTTTACATACGTTGGACAGACATATTATGCATGTTCAGACAGGAACGAGGGTCATGTAGCAAAGATAAGCTCATGAACAATAAGTAAGGCTGCAAAAATAAAATTAAAATAATAAATAAAAAGTAAAAAGTAAAAAGTAATTACACGTGTTTAATTATTAGTTAACATTTCTACAAAGACATAACTATCTTAGTTACCGGATGTTGACGAGGTCAATGCCGGGAAATCAACTGTCCTAAATATAGATTCTTTACGAAATAGCACGAACATGAAAAATTATTTAAGTCATTAATAGCTTGTGAAAAATTATAGCAAATCGTGTCAAATGGATTTTCTACCGGAAATGCCCAATTTGAGGTACCCTCAGTAGAATAAAGGGTTACCCAAAATAATTTCTCGCGAGTGCGAGGGTGTAATTAAAGTTCAATGTTTACATTGAAGAAACCGGAACATAGAAGTTTCACTCTAATTCGATCAAGCAGAACTTCCATTTTGAATCGAATGAATGTTTCAGTTCTTTTGTATTTTCTCTTTAACCGCAACTAGAACGTTCTTTTTGGTTGGTATACTGATGATCCACTAGGGTATTCAACTATACTACTAAGTATACTAAGTACTAATACATATAGTATATACATTTGAAATATTTTCAACCGATATCAAGTTCACAATTGCAAAAGCAGCACTACAAAAATGGCAGACAGATTACAGTAATGGTAATAAAGGAAGATTCTATAAAACTATGGTAGATCAGAAACCATGGTTTAAGGAAACTGTCACTAATAAATGGGTTGTTACAACAATAAGCAGGCTGAGAGCGAACCACGCGGTGTGCGGATCGTATCATCACAGGATCAACAAAAAGGTCCTCTCTCCTCTTTGGCGTAGATTGCAATGAGGAGGAGGATTTCAAGACAATATAATAATGATATGTCCACGTCATGTGGTAGAAAGGAAACGAATGTTTGACGACACATACAGGTATTTAGATGCACCATTTCGCTACGAAGACATAATATTCTCCACCAACATCTGTGTGCTTAAATCTATAGCAGAGCTAGCTAAGAAATATGAATGTATTTAAAAGTTGTAGAATGAATGCCAGAAAATGATTAGAGAAGGATTAAGTGATTTTTAATTTAGGTTAAGCTATAAGGATGGCAGGAATATAGAGTACTGATCCATCCATTAGTTGTAAGTTTGTATGTAAATAGTGGTATATAGTAGAGGGATGAATGTGTGAAAAATAAAAAAAAGTAAAATAATAAAAAAGTATGAGCTGCCGACCCCACCCATGACTCCTAATTGGTAGTTGGACGATAAGCCCCGCCTGAAAAAAAAACTGGCGATTACTTCACTTTACATGAAAGAAACCAACTCTTTCAACAAAGAAAGTTAACCAAAACAATAATACAGCCATTTAATTTTTTTATTTAAATGCCGATTAGAATTCCCTTTAGATTTGTTCCCAGTGAATATAATTTAAAAAATTGGTTCAGATCTAATTTTCAGCAGTTAGAAAAAGTAAAAAAAATTGCTAAGAATGGAGTGAAAATATAAAAATCACCAATTTATGTTCTCATTGGTAGGGGCGTGGCCTATTCAAATATGGAGGTGACCGTCTCAACAACGTTCACTGTTTATTGGTCCAACAGACCGCCTACATTTCACAATTTCTATACGAGACCACAATTGGACAATTTTTTTATTGTTGATTATTTCTATGAAAAATAAATTTCTAATTTCCCCCCCCCGTACGTATTTCATGAAGAATCAAATTAAGTTAAAAACACCAAAAAATAATAATGTTTAGTATCATTATATTCTTTGGTTTATACTTCTAATGTGAGTCTAAAGCAGAAAAGTTGAGAATTTTTTTTTTTATCTTATCAAAAAATGAAGGAGACAAAATATTAGGCACGTGGTTTAATATAAACCGGCCATTATTCAAACTTGTACTTAACTCTAGGCATATTTAGAGATAATATCTCGAGAAAATATCAAGTAAACCGGAAATACAGCATGGAAATGTGTATCCTTGTCTTTCTTTCCAACCACAATTTAGGTAATTTCATTTTTTCGAAACTTAGTATTTGTACCAATAAAAAAGGAAATTATTTGGAAAATAGAAATTATGAAAGAAAACACTTATTTCCGGGGAAAAATCAAAATCGGAAACTGCACGATTACGTTACGAGAAGTAAAAGGAAATAAGAATATAAACGGAACTTCGCTTCGGCGCCGGAAACAATAATTCCCGCTACTTTTTAATGAGCATAGTGACTTAATCATGTTGAGTGTATACTGAGAGCAGTAAACAGCAAGATGTGCAGAAATTGACAGGTTGTAAATTATTATTGATAGTCACAATACGTATAATGTTACGTCACTTGGCACTTTAAGGGCGAAATTACGGGTGGGAAGCAGACATCTCGGTTAAAGGGTTAATTCGTATTTACGGTAATGGGATTTTCATTTTTAAGCTAGAGTATTCCAACTACATAGCATTCAAGTACATGTCGTAAGCGGAAGTAAAACAAAAAAATGCAGGAAATAAGAAAAATACGATGTAACGTCCAGAAACTCTTAGAGATTAAAACGAAATATATAAAAGAAGATTTCTAACAAGCGGGGCACAAATTCCAGTGCTAGTCTTAAAGTGGTGCTAATCGTTTCCGGCGATTACCAGAGAATCCTGTTGTAAAATGGCCAACCACTCAAGTTGGACCAAGGTCGGTGATTATAATTTTTGTCAAAGGTCAAGATCGCCTTTTTGCTGGAGAAAGTTAGGGAAGTTTGTCTGTTTCATAGTCTTTTGCAAAGGCAGACATCAAGATTTTCTACGAGGATTTTTCACAACGGAAGTAAGCGGATAACTCCGCAGTACGCGTAACTAAATTTTCACACACATACGATTTTTCTAATTTTTTGAAATTTTTGGACGCAAAAATTTAATGCTAATTAAATTTATTAGATGGTAAGTCCAATACATTGAACGGATAATGGCACGTTAGAGTAAATGCCAAACACTTGTACTTGACAAGGGAAGGGATTAGCTATGCGGTTAGCGTACTGGACACCCACGCGGAGGTCCCAAGTTCGATTCCAGCTGCTGACCCTTAGATTTTCTCTTCCTAGGAGCTTCTTACAGACAACACTGTCCGGTGATGGATAGTGTTGTCTGTAACGAGAGAACACTGTCCGGAGGCCGGCAGTGCACTGAAAAAAGCTCCGGGTGCCAACAACCAGAGATGTGTTGAAGCGCCTTAAATCATTAAATAAAAAAATAAAAAACTTGTTCTTAAGATCCATAATCAAATTTTGCCCAGAACATGTTAGGATTAAACGTTAGAAAATGCTTATGCGCAATTTGTAAACCAAGTTTTCATGAAGGGGGGGAAAAAAATATCGATTCAATAAAGTGGAACTTCGATATGACTGATATTGTCCAAAAGCCGTAATTTTAAAACAATTTGTGAAAAACACTCTTTTTCCGGTCTCAATGGGCTTTAAGGCGAATGTTTCCTGTAAAAACTCGATATGGGGCAAGTTGAATCGGACGCTTGCTATTATCGAGTGTAATGAAGTTAAATAAAAGTTAATCGATCGGAGAATCGCGGTCAAACGATTTTTTTGCTTAAACTTAACAGTAATTTAGTTATTTCTCACTAATTTTATCAAACAATTTAGACGAATGGTCCTCCTTTCTTTACGTAACTAGATTGTTCTATTTTTTTAAATTATAATTTATTATAATTCATTTTGTTTTAGTTGCTCGGCTACCTTGGGTTTTACTTAGACCTAAGACTTTCTTGGAACTCCCCACACTAGACTTAGAAAGATAGATCAAAACTCTCTCTGGACAACAAAAGACTGACTTATACTACCCTATCTGGGCTTATGGAATAGAGCTGTGGGGTTCAACCAAACGCTCCAATCTCCGAAAGGATTCAATCGCTACAATCTAAAATACTTCGAACTATTGTAAAACGCTCCATTTTATGTCTCCCAATCTGGACTATACATACTGGACCTTAACATTCTTTTTGTCACATAAAGTTGCTAAAACACGATACAGAAAACTCCACTTCAACCTGCAATCTCATATAAATCCTCGTAGCTCAAAATCTCTGCTTCTAGAACTCTTCCTGATAACCCAGACAAGACGTCTTAAAAGACAGTGGCCTCGTGATCTCCTCTCCAGTGAAGAGAGTGGGACTACAGTCTAATGTTTTGGAGTGTTACCACTGGGGTAACTTCTCCACTCGTTTCTTATCATTTATTACTCGGTTATCACTGTTACTTATAGTGCTAACGCGCTGATTGTAGCATAAATAAACGCCAAAAAAAGAAAAAAAAGTTTCAGTAAATCTAAACTAAATGGATTCTGTAATTTTTCCGTTTTAAAATTCATTGGCTAGACACAAAGACCGGTTCTTACTTCGTGTGGGGAAAAAGGAGAAAAATTGCGAGCTAGTTTCCTGGCTGTGTAGATAAAGTTTCCTGCGGTCAAGCCACTCCCACGACTACAGAGCTAACCAAGGGTAGACCCACATGAAGGGTAATCTGCGTGGGTATTCTATTTTTCTTTTTTTACCAGTTTTTCACATTTCAGTTTACGTCATAGCCCCGAGCTAAGGGGAAAATGGAGGAAGGGTTTTTTTTCCTCTCTCCCAACTCGCTCATTGCTTTTTCCAAAACAAAACATGGACGCTCGTGCACACAGACATCTTCCGGTGGTTGTTCTCTGTCTTCTTCTTCTTCTTCTTTTTCTATCTACCCTCTTACTCTATGGAAGAGGTTTTACTGAAAGCAAGAGAATTACATGGAGTAGAGTACTGTACTGTGTAGTGGTTGAAGTCTGTCCCCTACTAAGTACGCTGTACTAGGCGCTGAAGGGGATCGGTCTACCTTGTTGCTGAGGAGAGTTTACCCTCCATTACCCAGAGTAGCGTTCACCGCACAACAAGGGAATATGAAAATTGTCCCTACTTCTTCCTCCACTGCTATCTCCCTTAGTTTCCTGCTCTGACTGAGTAGTTCGGGGGAGAACAAGCGCCCATGGTTACCTCTCAGTTTGGGCCATTCAAGGTTTACGGCTCATTTGCTCGCCCGAAAAATCTTCCCCGCCCACACATTGGCAGTGAGCTATTATTTGGTACGAGGTTAGAAGTCTCCCCCATCATTTTAGCAGGCACTTCCCTAGTAATGTCCCCGGTACCTCCTGCAAAAATTCATTGAAGCAAGAAAAAAAAAGAAAAGAAGTAGTTAGTATTTCAGCTAACCAATGATTCAAGTTGAGCTTTTCTCATTTCTCAATTTCACTCGATCTTTTTTGACACTTGAGAAAGATTTGTTTTAATATCGAGTTTTACTTGTTGTTCATTATTTTTTCTGCCGAGCTTTCGACCTAGAGACTAGGTCATCTTCAGAGCTAGTTTACAAAGTAATATTTTACTTGTCCATTATTTTTGGTGACTGATTCATAGTTTCAATAGGATGAAAAAAGTAATTGCCAGTTTCAGTCGTGATACATTTATTCTGCCGAGCTTTCGACCTAGAGACTAGGTCATCTTCAGAGCTAGTTTACAAAGTAATATTTTACTTGTCCATTATTTTTGGTGACTGATTCATAGTTTCAATAGGATGAAAAAAGTAATTGCCAGTTTCAGTCGTGATACATTTATTCTGCCGAGCTTTCGACCTAGGGACTAGGGTCCATCTTCAGGGCTAATTTACAAAGTAATATTTTACTTGTTGTTCATTATTTTTGGTGACTGATTCATAGTTTCAATAGGATGAAAAAAGTAATTGCCAGTTTCAGTCGTGATACATTTATTCTGCCGAGCTTTCGACCTAGAGACTAGGTCATCTTCAGAGCTAGTTTACAAAGTAATATTTTACTTGTCCATTATTTTTGGTGACCGATTCATAGTTTCAATAGGATGAAAAAAGTAATTGCCAGTTTCAGTCGTGATACATTTATTCTGCCGAGCTTTCGACCTAGAGACTAGGTCATCTTCAGAGCTAGTTTACAAAGTAATATTTTACTTGTCCATTATTTTTGGTGACCGATTCATAGTTTCAATAGGATGAAAAAAGTAATTGCCAGTTTCAGTAGTGATACATTTATTCTGCCGAGCTTTCGACCTAGGGACTAGGGTCCATCTTCAGGGCTAATTTACAAAGTAATATTTTACTTGTCCATTATTTTTGGTGACCGATTCATAGTTTCAATAGGATGAAAAAAGTAATTGCCAGTTTCAGTAGTGATACATTTATTCTGCCGAGCTTTCGACCTAGAGACTAGGTCATCTTCAGAGCTAGTTTACAAAGTAATATTTTACTTGTCCATTATTTTTGGTGACCGATTCATAGTTTCAATAGGATGAAAAAAGTAATTGCCAGTTTCAGTAGTGATACATTTATTCTGCCGAGCTTTCGACCTAGGGACTAGGGTCCATCTTCAGGGCTAATTTACAAAGTAATATTTTACTTGTCCATTATTTTTGGTGACCGATTCATAGTTTCAATAGGATGAAAAAAGTAATTGCCAGTTTCAGTAGTGATACATTTATTCTGCCGAGCTTTCGACCTAGAGACTAGGGTCCATCTTCAGGGCTAATTTACAAAGTAATATTTTACTTGTTGTTCATTATTTTTGGTGACTGATTCATAGTTTCAATAGGATGAAAAAATAATTGCCATTTCAGTCGTGATACATTTATTCTGCCGAGCTTTCGACCTAGAGACTAGGTCATCTTCAAGGCTAGTTTACAAAGTAATATTTTACTTTTGTTCATTATTTTTGGTGACTGATTCATAGTTTCAATAGGATGAAAAAAGTAATTGCCAGTTTCAGTCGTGATACATTTATTCTGCCGAGCTTTCGACCTTTGGACTAGATCCATCTTCAGGGCTGTGGAACATATTTACAGATTGTTAACAATGATTCTATTAAAATGAATATGTATAATATAACGAAATCTACAAAAATTATTTACCTAGTTTACAAAGTAATATTTTACATCATTAGAGGGTTGGTGTGTCTACTGTCTTGTCTGTTCATGGAGACAGAGTGTGATCGGTCTGTGTGTGATATGTGTTAGATTGAGGAGGAAGTCAGTGTTGCCAACTGTCATGTATTTTGTAGTAAGTTGGCCGTATATGTCGTTTAAATTGTTCGTATCTGTTTTGAAATTTAAACTGTTTTCTGTCTTAGATATGTATATCATTTCTAGCATATACATATTCATTTTAATAGAATCATTGTTAACAATCTGTAAATATGTTCCACAGCCCAGAAGATGGATCTAGTCCAAAGGTCGAAAGTTCGGTAGAATAAATGTATAACGACTGAAATGGCAGTTATTTTTTTCATCCTATTGTAATATTTTTACATCATTACAGGGTTTGGGTGTCTTCTGTCTTGTCTGTTCATGGAGACTGAGTGTGATCGGTCTTTGTGTGTGTGATCTGGTCTGATCAACAAGACAAGAAAGAAGACACACCAACCCTTTAATGATGTAAAAATATTACTTTGTAAACTAGCCCTGAAAATGGACCTAGTTCCTAGGTCGAAAGTTGCGGCAGAATAAATGTATCACGACTGAAAACTGGCATTTATTTCTTTCATCCTATCGAGTTTTACACAGAAAATATCCGATAAAAGCTAAGGCTTGAGTCTGGGAAAGCAATTTCCTGTTGTTAGTTACTGCAAATAGATGATTGGCTGGTGTGTTAATTTGCGGTTTCCCATTGACCAACCAAAAGTTCAAGCTTCTTCGTCAACCTTCAGCTGGCCCGATAAGCAGAACAAGATATTTAGGCGACTTTTATTCGTTTAAACTTCTTTTTCCCCATTGAAATAAGCTTAAAAAAATATATATATATTAACAAGCGTGTTCAATTAGGCGGAAGTTGGTTCGGTGAAGAAAATGGGGGGGGGGAGAGACCATATCGATGGATTTCCATTAGCGAGAGTACTTACATGGGGGGGCTCGTTTCAGCCAACTGCCCCCCCTGCCGCCGGCCCCCCAAATGGTCCAACATAATTTCCTCTAGTTCAGTGCACTTCATTAAACAATCGATTGGTGTAAGTGAAATGTTAATAAAGTTCTATAAGCAGCGGGGGGCCCCCCTTTATAGAGGAAATTTCTAGTGATTAGTTCGTGGACGTTGCGGTAGAGCGCAGGTTTCACTTAGTTGTTCTCCTGATGTTCGAAACACACTAAACTGGTTAAACTTTATTTCTTCACTCATTCAATCATTATTTCGTTTTAGAAATTATTATGAACTTTGTAAATAGACAGTTTGATTTTGGGGCTAAACTAAAAATTAGTCCTTGAACCGCAATTAGTAGGGCCAGTTGATTATCTCTGTAGCCATCAATTAGCTAAAAGCATAAAAGCTTTGTTAATTAGGTGAATTAATCTACTAGAATACCTGAAACTTCTACAAAATCCTAAATTTGAATTTTTGATGAGTTCATCCAAAAAAGGTTTTGTGGTTAGAATACGATAATTAAAAGATAATTGCTAATTGTTGTGGTTATGCATTTTTAATCTGGTGAATAATTGACAAAGTTAAAATATCAATGTGGCATTTTTTTTCGAATTGGTTATACTACTAAATAAATAAAAGGGTTTAAAAATAACATTTCTGGTTTAACAAATTATTTTTTTTATTCTAATTTGGCATTTATACACACTAAACCGGAAACCCTTCCGCCGTTATGGGCGGCAACAAATTGGCCTTTTTATATGTATATATTTTTCTCGCAGAACACTAACATTAAATAATTTGAAATTCGGTATTTAGCAAGAACATAAAATTAAATTCAAATTAAAAAAAAGAAACAATTTTTTGTACACAAAATAACTATAGTTTATAATTGAGAAAAACAAAGTGTACAAGACAACAAAATTCCATACCAATACGTGCTTCACATTGGGAGATCTAGAACGGCCATAATTTTACAGAATTTCATGACCCAAAAACTTTTCAACCCTTTCTTCTACATTTATAGATCTTTGCAAAAAATAACTACAGTTTATAATTGAGAAAAACAAAGTGTACAAGAGAATCAAATTTCATACCAATACGTGCTCCACAGTGGGAGATACAGAACGGCCATAATTTTACAGAATTTCATGACCCAAAAAATTTTCAACCCTTTATATCTTCTACATTTATAGATCTGTGCACAAAATAACTATAGTTTATAATTGAGAAAAACAAAGTGTACAAGAGAATCAAATTTCATACCAATACGTGCTCCACAGTGGGAGATACAGAACGGCCATAATTTTACAGAATTTCATGACCCAAAAAATTTTCAACCCTTTATATCTTCTACATTTATAGATCTGTGCACAAAATAACTATAGTTTTTAATTGAGAAAAACAAAGTGTACAAGAGAACAAAATTTCATACCAATACGTGGTTCGCAGTGGGAGATACAGAACGGCCCTAATTTTACAGAATTTCATGACCCAAAAAATTTTCAACCATTTATATCTTCTACATTTATAGATCTGTGCACAAAATAACTATAGTTTTTAATTGAGAAAAACAAAGTGTACAAGAGAACAAAATTTCATACCAATACGTGGTTCACAGTGGGAGATACAGAACGGCCCTAATTTTACAGAATGTCATGACCAAACAAATTTTCAACCCTTTATATCATCTACATTTATAGATCTGTGCACAAAATAACTATAGTTTTTAATTGAGAAAAACAAAGTGTACAAGAGCACAAAATTTCATACCAATACGTGGTTCACAGTGGGAGATATAGAACGGCCCTAATTTTACAGAATGTCATGACCCAAAAAATTTTCAGCCCTTTATATCTTCTACATTTATAGATCTGTGCACAAAATAACTATAGTTTTTAATTGAGAAAAACAAAGTGTACAAGAGAACCAAATTTCATACAAATACGTGGTTCACAGTGGGAGATACAGAACGGCCCTAATTTTACAGAATTTCATGACCCAAAAAATTTTCAACCCTTTATATCTTCTACATTTATAGATCTGTGCACAAAATAACTATAGTTTTTAATTGAGAAAAACAAAGTGTACAAGAGAACCAAATTTCATACGAATACGTGGTTCACAGTGGGAGATACAGAACGGCCCTAATTTTACAGAATTTCATGACCCAAAAAATTTTCAACCCTTTATATCTTCTACATTTATAGATCTATGTACAAAATAACTATAGTTTATAATTGAGAAAAACCAAGTGTATAAGAGAACCTAATTTCATACTAATACGTGCTTCACAGTGGGAGATCTAGAACGGCCATAATTTTACAGAATTTCATGACCCAAAAAATTTTCAACCATTTATATCTTTTACATTTATAGATCTGTGCACAAAATAACTATAGTTTTTAATTGAGAAAAACAAAGTGTACAAGAGAACCACATTTCATACTAATACGTGGTTCACAGTGGGAGATAAAGAACGGCCATTATTATACAGAATTTCATGACCCAAAAAATTGTCAACCCTTTATATCTTCTACATTTATAGATCTGTGCACAAAATAACTATAGTTTTTAATTGAGAAAAACAATGTGTACAAGAGAACAAAATTTCATACGAATACGAGGTTCACAGTGGGAGATATAAAACAGCCGTAATTTTACAGAATTTCATGACCCAAAAAATTTTCAACCCTTTATATCTTCTACATTTATAGATCTGTGCACAAAATAACTATAGTTTATAATTGAGAAAAACAAAGTGTACAAGAGAATCAAATTTCATACCAATACGTGCTTCACAGTGGGAGATATAGAACGGTCATAATTTTACAGAATTTCATGACCCAAAAAATTTTCAACCCTTTATATCTTCTACATTTATAGATCTGTGCACAAAATAACTATAGTTTATAATTGAGAAAAACAAAGTGTACAAGAGAACCAAATTCCATGCGAATACGTGGTTTACAGTGGGAGATATAGAACGGCCGTAATTTTACAGTATTTCATGACCCAAAAAATTTTAAACCATTTATATCTTCTACATTTATAGATCTGTGCACAAAATAACTACAGTTTATAATTGAGAAAAACAAAGTGTACAAGAGAACCAAATTTCATAGGAATACGTGGTTTACAGTGGGAGATATAGAACGGCCGTAATTTTACAGTATTTCATGACCCAAAAAATTTTCAACCCTTTATATCTTCTACATTTATAGATCTGTGCACAAAATAACTACAGTTTATAATTCAGAAAAACAAAGTGTACAAGAGAACCAAATTCCATACGAATACGTGGTTTACAGTGGGAGATATAGAACGGCCCTAATTTTACAGTATTTCATGACCCAAAAAATTTTCAACCATTTATATCTTCTACATTTATAGATCTGTGCACAAAATAACTACAGTTTATAATTGAGAAAAACAAAGTGTACAAGAGAACCAAATTTCATACTAATACGTGCTTCACAGTGGGAGATCTAGAACGGCCCTAATTTTACAGAATTTCATCACCCAAAAAATTTTCAACCCTTTATATCTTCTACATTTATAGATCTGTGCACAAAATAACTATAGTTTATAATTGAGAAAAACAAAGTGTATAAGAGAACAAAATTCCATACCAATACGTGCTTCACAGTGGGAGATATAGAACGGCCATAATTTTACAGAATTTCATGACCCAAAAAATTTTTAACCCTTTATATCTTCTACATTTATAGATCTGTGCACAAAATAACTACAGTTTATAATTAAGAAAAAAAAGTGTACAAGAGAACCAAATTTCATAGGAATACGTGGTTCGCAGTGGGAAATACAGAACGGCCATAATTTTACAGAATTTCATGACCCAAAAAATTTTCAACCCTTTATATCTTCTACATTTATAGATCTGTGCACAAAATAACTATAGTTTATAATTGAGAAAAACAAAGTGTACAAGAGAATCAAATTTCATACCAATACGTGCTCCACAGTGGGAGATATAGAACGGCCCTAATTTTACAGTATGTCATGACCCAAAAAATTTTCAGCCCTTTATATCTTCTACATTTATAGATCTGTGCACAAAATAACTATAGTTTTTAATTGAGAAAAACAAAGTGTACAAGAGAACCAAATTTCATACAAATACGTGGTTCACAGTGGGAGATACAGAACGGCCCTAATTTTACAGAATTTCATGACCCAAAAAATTTTCAACCCTTTATATCTTCTACATTTATAGATCTGTGCACAAAATAACTATAGTTTTTAATTGAGAAAAACAAAGTGTACAAGAGAACCAAATTTCATACGAATACGTGGTTCACAGTGGGAGATACAGAACGGCCCTAATTTTACAGAATTTCATGGCCCAAAAAATTTTCAACCCTTTATATCTTCTACATTTATAGATCTGTGCACAAAATAACTATAGTTTTTAATTGAGAAAAACAATGTGTACAAGAGAACAAAATTTCATACGAATACGAGGTTCACAGTGGGAGATATAAAACAGCCGTAATTTTACAGAATTTCATGACCCAAAAAATTTTCAACCCTTTATATCTTCTACATTTATAGATCTGTGCACAAAATAACTATAGTTTATAATTGAGAAAAACAAAGTGTACAAGAGAATCAAATTTCATACCAATACGTGCTTCACAGTGGGAGATATAGAACGGTCATAATTTTACAGAATTTCATGACCCAAAAAATTTTCAACCCTTTATATCTTCTACATTTATAGATCTGTGCACAAAATAACTATAGTTTATAATTGAGAAAAACAAAGTGTACAAGAGAACCAAATTCCATACGAATACGTGGTTTACAGTGGGAGATATAGAACGGCCGTAATTTTACAGTATTTCATGCCCCAAAAAATTTTCAACCATTTATATCATCTACATTTATAGATCTGTGCACAAAATAACTACAGTTTATAATTGAGAAAAACAAAGTGTACAAGAGAACCAAATTTCATAGGAATACGTGGTTTACAGTGGGAGATATAGAACGGCCGTAATTTTACAGTATTTCATGACCCAAAAAATTTTCAACCCTTTATATCTTCTACATTTATAGATCTGTGCACAAAATAACTACAGTTTATAATTGAGAAAAACAAAGTGTACAAGAGAACCAAATTCCATACGAATACGTGGTTTACAGTGGGAGATATAGAACGGCCCTAATTTTACAGTATTTCATGACCCAAAAAATTTTCAACCATTTATATCTTCTACATTTATAGATCTGTGCACAAAATAACTACAGTTTATAATTGAGAAAAACAAAGTGTACAAGAGAATCAAATTTCATACCAATACGTGCTTCACAGTGGGAGATATAGAACGGTCATAATTTTACAGAATTTCATGACCCAAAAAATTTTCAACCCTTTATATCTTCTACATTTATAGATCTGTGCACAAAATAACTATAGTTTATAATTGAGAAAAACAAAGTGTATAAGAGAACAAAATTCCATACCAATACGTGCTTCACAGTGGGAGATATAAAACAGCCGTAATTTTACAGAATTTCATGACCCAAAAAATTTTCAACCCTTTATATCTTCTACATTTATAGATCTGTGCACAAAATAACTATAGTTTATAATTGAGAAAAACAAAGTGTACAAGAGAATCAAATTTCATACCAATACGTGCTTCACAGTGGGAGATATAGAACGGTCATAATTTTACAGAATTTCATGACCCAAAAAATTTTCAACCCTTTATATCTTCTACATTTATAGATCTGTGCACAAAATAACTATAGTTTATAATTGAGAAAAACAAAGTGTACAAGAGAACCAAATTCCATGCGAATACGTGGTTTACAGTGGGAGATATAGAACGGCCGTAATTTTACAGTATTTCATGACCCAAAAAATTTTCAACCATTTATATCTTCTACATTTATAGATCTGTGCACAAAATAACTACAGTTTATAATTGAGAAAAACAAAGTGTACAAGAGAACCAAATTTCATAGGAATACGTGGTTTACAGTGGGAGATATAGAACGGCCGTAATTTTACAGTATTTCATGACCCAAAAAATTTTCAACCCTTTATATCTTCTACATTTATAGATCTGTGCACAAAATAACTACAGTTTATAATTCAGAAAAACAAAGTGTACAAGAGAACCAAATTCCATACGAATACGTGGTTTACAGTGGGAGATATAGAACGGCCCTAATTTTACAGTATTTCATGACCCAAAAAATTTTCAACCATTTATATCTTCTACATTTATAGATCTGTGCACAAAATAACTACAGTTTATAATTGAGAAAAACAAAGTGTACAAGAGAACCAAATTTCATACTAATACGTGCTTCACAGTGGGAGATCTAGAACGGCCCTAATTTTACAGAATTTCATCACCCAAAAAATTTTCAACCCTTTATATCTTCTACATTTATAGATCTGTGCACAAAATAACTATAGTTTATAATTGAGAAAAACAAAGTGTATAAGAGAACAAAATTCCATACCAATACGTGCTTCACAGTGGGAGATATAGAACGGCCATAATTTTACAGAATTTCATGACCCAAAAAATTTTTAACCCTTTATATCTTCTACATTTATAGATCTGTGCACAAAAAAACTACAGTTTATAATTAAGAAAAAAAAGTGTACAAGAGAACCAAATTTCATAGGAATACGTGGTTCGCAGTGGGAAATACAGAACGGCCATAATTTTACAGAATTTCATGACCCAAAAAATTTTCAACCCTTTATATCTTCTACATTTATAGATCTGTGCACAAAATAACTATAGTTTATAATTGAGAAAAACAAAGTGTACAAGAGAATCAAATTTCATACCAATACGTGCTCCACAGTGGGAGATATAGAACGGCCCTAATTTTACAGTATGTCATGACCCAAAAAATTTTCAGCCCTTTATATCTTCTACATTTATAGATCTGTGCACAAAATAACTATAGTTTTTAATTGAGAAAAACAAAGTGTACAAGAGAACCAAATTTCATACAAATACGTGGTTCACAGTGGGAGATACAGAACGGCCCTAATTTTACAGAATTTCATGACCCAAAAAATTTTCAACCCTTTATATCTTCTACATTTATAGATCTGTGCACAAAATAACTATAGTTTTTAATTGAGAAAAACAAAGTGTACAAGAGAACCAAATTTCATACGAATACGTGGTTCACAGTGGGAGATACAGAACGGCCCTAATTTTACAGAATTTCATGACCCAAAAAATTTTCAACCCTTTATCTCTTCTACATTTATAGATCTATGCACAAAATAACTATAGTTTATAATTGAGAAAAACCAAGTGTATAAGAGAACCTAATTTCATACTAATACGTGCTTCACAGTGGGAGATCTAGAACGGCCATAATTTTACAGAATTTCATGACCCAAAAAATTTTCAACCATTTATATCTTTTACATTTATAGATCTGTGCACAAAATAACTATAGTTTTTAATTGAGAAAAACAAAGTGTACAAGAGAACCACATTTCATACTAATACGGGGTTCACAGTGGGAGATAAAGAACGGCCATAATTATACAGAATTTCATGACCCAAAAAATTTTCAACCCTTTATATCTTCTACATTTATAGATCTGTGCACAAAATAACTATAGTTTTTAATTGAGAAAAACAATGTGTACAAGAGAACAAAATTTCATACGAATACGAGGTTCACAGTGGGAGATATAAAACAGCCGTAATTTTACAGAATTTCATGACCCAAAAAATTTTCAACCCTTTATATCTTCTACATTTATAGATCTGTGCACAAAATAACTATAGTTTATAATTGAGAAAAACAAAGTGTACAAGAGAATCAAATTTCATACCAATACGTGCTTCACAGTGGGAGATATAGAACGGTCATAATTTTACAGAATTTCATGACCCAAAAAATTTTCAACCCTTTATATCTTCTACATTTATAGATCTGTGCACAAAATAACTATAGTTTATAATTGAGAAAAACAAAGTGTACAAGAGAACCAAATTCCATACGAATACGTGGTTTACAGTGGGAGATATAGAACGGCCGTAATTTTACAGTATTTCATGCCCCAAAAAATTTTCAACCATTTATATCTTCTACATTTATAGATCTGTGCACAAAATAACTACAGTTTATAATTGAGAAAAACAAAGTGTACAAGAGAACCAAATTTCATAGGAATACGTGGTTTACAGTGGGAGATATAGAACGGCCGTAATTTTACAGTATTTCATGACCCAAAAAATTTTCAACCCTTTATATCTTCTACATTTATAGATCTGTGCACAAAATAACTACAGTTTATAATTGAGAAAAACAAAGTGTACAAGAGAACCAAATTCCATACGAATACGTGGTTTACAGTGGGAGATATAGAACGGCCCTAATTTTACAGTATTTCATGACCCAAAAAATTTTCAACCATTTATATCTTCTACATTTATAGATCTGTGCACAAAATAACTACAGTTTATAATTGAGAAAAACAAAGTGTACAAGAGAACCAAATTTCATACTAATACGTGCTTCACAGTGGGAGATCTAGAACGGCCCTAATTTTACAGAATTTCATCACCCAAAAATTTTTCAACCCTTTATATCTTCTACATTTATAGATCTGTGCACAAAATAACTATAGTTTATAATTGAGAAAAACAAAGTGTATAAGAGAACAAAATTCCATACCAATACGTGCTTCACAGTGGGAGATATAGAACGGCCGTAATTTTACAGTATTTCATGATCCAAAAAATTTTCAACCCTTTATATCTTCCACATTTATAGATCTGTGCACAAAATAACTACAGTTTATAATTGAGAAAAACAAAGTGTACAAGAGAACCAAATTCCATACGAATACGTGGTTTACAGTCGGAGATATGGAACGGCCATAATTTTACAGAATTTCATGACCCAAAAAATTTTCAACCCTTTATATCTTCTACATTTATAGATCTGTGCACAAAATAACTATAGTTTTTAATTGAGAAAAACAATGTGTACAAGAGAACCAAATTCCATACGAATACGTGGTTTACAGTGGGAGATATAGAACGGCCATAATTTTACAGAATTTCATGACCCAAAAAATTTTCAACCCTTTATATCTTCTACATTTATAGATCTGTGCACAAAATAACTACAGTTTATAATTGAGAAAAACAAAGTGTACAAGAGAACCAAATTCCATACGAATACGTGGTTTACAGTGGGAGATATAGAACGGCCATAATTTTACAGTATTTCATGACCCAAAAAATTTTCAACCCTTTATATCTTCTACATTTATAGTTCTGTGCACAAAATAACTATAGTTTATAATTGAGAAAAACAAAGTGTACAAGAGAATCAAATTTCATACCAATACGTGCTCCACAGTGGGAGATACAGAACGGCCATAATTTTACAGAATTTCATGACCCAAAAAATTTTCAACCCTTTATATCTTCTACATTTATAGATCTGTGCACAAAATAACTATAGTTTTTAATTGAGAAAAACAAAGTGTACAAGAGAACAAAATTTCATACCAATACGTGGTTCGCAGTGGGAGATACAGAACGGCCCTAATTTTACAGAATTTCATGACCCAAAAAATTTTCAACCCTTTATATCTTCTACATTTATAGATCTGTGCACAAAATAACTATAGTTTTTAATTGAGAAAAACAAAGTGTACAAGAGAACAAAATTTCATACCAATACGTGGTTCACAGTGGGAGATACAGAACGTCCCTAATTTTACAGAATGTCATGACCAAACAAATTTTCAACCCTTTATATCATCTACATTTATAGATCTGTGCACAAAATAACTATAGTTTTTAATTGAGAAAAACAAAGTGTACAAGAGCACAAAATTTCATACCAATACGTGGTTCACAGTGGGAGATATAGAACGGCCCTAATTTTACAGAATGTCATGACCCAAAAAATTTTCAGCCCTTTATATCTTCTACATTTATAGATCTGTGCACAAAATAACTATAGTTTTTAATTGAGAAAAACAAAGTGTACAAGAGAACCAAATTTCATACAAATACGTGGTTCACAGTGGGAGATACAGAACGGCCCTAATTTTACAGAATTTCATGACCCAAAAAATTTTCAACCCTTTATATCTTCTACATTTATAGATCTGTGCACAAAATAACTATAGTTTTTAATTGAGAAAAACAAAGTGTACAAGAGAACCAAATTTCATACGAATACGTGGTTCACAGTGGGAGATACAGAACGGCCCTAATTTTACAGAATTTCATGACCCAAAAAATTTTCAACCCTTTATATCTTCTACATTTATAGATCTATGCACAAAATAACTATAGTTTATAATTGAGAAAAACCAAGTGTATAAGAGAACCTAATTTCATACTAATACGTGCTTCACAGTGGGAGATCTAGGACGGCCATAATTTTACAGAATTTCATGACCCAAAAAATTTTCAACCATTTATATCTTTTACATTTATAGATCTGTGCACAAAATAACTATAGTTTTTAATTGAGAAAAACAAAGTGTACAAGAGAACCACATTTCATACTAATACGTGGTTCACAGTGGGAGATAAAGAACGGCCATAATTATACAGAATTTCATGACCCAAAAAATTTTCAACCCTTTATATCTTCTACATTTATAGATCTGTGCACAAAATAACTATAGTTTTTAATTGAGAAAAACAATGTGTACAAGAGAACAAAATTTCATACGAATACGAGGTTCACAGTGGGAGATATAAAACAGCCGTAATTTTACAGAATTTCATGACCCAAAAAATTTTCAACCCTTTATATCTTCTACATTTATAGATCTGTGCACAAAATAACTATAGTTTATAATTGAGAAAAACAAAGTGTACAAGAGAATCAAATTTCATACCAATACGTGCTTCACAGTGGGAGATATAGAACGGTCATAATTTTACAGAATTTCATGACCCAAAAAATTTTCAACCCTTTATATCTTCTACATTTATAGATCTGTGCACAAAATAACTATAGTTTATAATTGAGAAAAACAAAGTGTACAAGAGAACCAAATTCCATACGAATACGTGGTTTACAGTGGGAGATATAGAACGGCCGTAATTTTACAGTATTTCATGACCCAAAAAATTTTCAACCATTTATATCTTCTACATTTATAGATCTGTGCACAAAATAACTACAGTTTATAATTGAGAAAAACAAAGTGTACAAGAGAACCAAATTTCATAGGAATACGTGGTTTACAGTGGGAGATATAGAACGGCCGTAATTTTACAGTATTTCATGACCCAAAAAATTTTCAACCCTTTATATCTTCTACATTTATAGATCTGTGCACAAAATAACTATAGTTTATAATTGAGAAAAACAAAGTGTATAAGAGAACAAAATTCCATACCAATACGTGCTTCACAGTGGGAGATATAGAACGGCCATAATTTTACAGAATTTCATGACCCAAAAAATTTTTAACCCTTTATATCTTCTACATTTATAGATCTGTGCACAAAATAACTACAGTTTATAATTAAGAAAAACAAAGTGTACAAGAGAACCAAATTTCATAGGAATACGTGGTTCACAGTGGGAGATACAGAACGGCCATAATTTTACAGAATTTCATGACCCAAAAAATTTTCAACCCTTTATATCTTCTACATTTATAGATCTGTGCACAAAATAACTATAGTTTATAATTGAGAAAAACAAAGTGTACAAGAGAATCAAATTTCATACCAATACGTGCTCCACAGTGGGAGATACAGAACGGCCATAATTTTACAGAATTTCATGACCCAAAAAATTTTCAACCCTTTATAACTTCTACATTTATAGATCTGTGCACAAAATAACTATAGTTTATAATTGAGAAAAACATAGTGTACAAGAGAACCAAATTTCATACGAATACGTGGTTCACAGTGGGAGATATAGAACGGCCGTAATTTTACAGTATTTCATGACCCAAAAAATTTTCAACCCTTTATAACTTCTACATTTATAGATCTGTGCACAAAATAACTATAGTTTATAATTGAGAAAAACATAGTGTACAAGAGAACCAAATTCCATACCAATACGTGCTTTACAGTGGGAGATATAGAACGGCCATAATTTTACAGAATTTCATGACCCAAAAAATTTTCAACCTTTTATATCAGTGGTTCTTCGTTTTCATAGACGCGGAACACAATTACATGTATATATTTTTCTCGCGAAATACTAACATTAAATAATTTGAAATTTGGCATTTAGCAAGAACATAAAATTAAATTCAAATTAAAAAAAAAGGAACAATTTTTTGTTTCCGATCTTTCCTAAGTTTCTAAATTTCAATACATTTAAAATTGAAACGCGGAACACTTGGACCATATTCGCGGAACACCGGTTAAGAACCACTGCTGTACGCGCTCGGTAGCCAAGCAGTTATAGGCTAGACCCGCAAAGCTATGATGTATTGTTGGTTAGTGGATTCGATTTCTAGTCTAAACCTTGGATTTTATTTAATGGTTTTAATCTTGTAAGGCGCTCCATTAGCTGAGAGGTTATAGGCTAGACCCGCAAAGCTATGATGTATTGTTGGTTAGTGGATTCGATTTCTAGTCTAAACCTTGGATTTTATTTAATGGTTTTAATCTTGTAAGGCGCCCCATTAGCTGAGTGGTTATAGGCTGTACCCGCAAAGCTAAGATGTATTGTTGGTTAGTGGATTCGATTTCTAGTCTAAACCTTGGATTTTATTTAATGGTTTTAATCTTGTAAGGCGCCCTATTAGCTGAGGCTAGACCCGCAAATCTGAGATGTATTGTTTGTTAGTAGGTAGGTTCGATTGCCCCGGTCTAGGCCTTGGATTTTATTTTATTGTTAATTAAAGATATTTATAGTAAAGTGTGTTTGCTAGTCACCTCCGTCCACGACACCTAATTGGTAGTTTTGGACGTAAAGCCCGCCTGAAAAAATAGGCAATTACTTTACTTTTTTTCTAGTATGCTGTAACTTGTGACGAGCTTCGAAGGAATTGCTTTAGGTACCTGCAAACATCATGTCCATTTCAATAGCAGTTTTGAACTTCAAAGCCAACATGGCTGCCAGCATGAACCGATTGATCCCGATGCCACACACACTCTAACTCACTTCGTTTCTTCCTGTACGGAAATACGTCTCATTTCCTGAGCATGAAGTAGGCTTTTATGCTTAGTGAGCGAATTCTCATGATTTAGTTAATTCAGTTCAGTACTTAATTCATATTAGCGCACCTAATATGTGATAAAATTATCATTACACCGGAAATGTGGCCACTTTAGAGGAGACAAACGGAAAGCCTCACCCCAAAGCGCCCTTTATCGAATTGACGAATTCTATAAGTGCGTAAAAACCGAGGAAACATCAAATTGTGATAGACTAAACGTGGGATTATTATTCCTCATTAAAACCTATGTCCGTCTCAGGGATTAAGAATCCAAGTCACTGTCGTATTTGTCTTGAAGCAGTGTGCTGAAGCCGCCAAGAGAGCGCCCTCTTACCACGGATTTGTGGTATTGCAGACCCGATCAATCCTGAAGCTACAGAAACACAAAATAGATTGAAAACCTGGAAATATATTTACAGTTTTGGCCTCATATTTCAGCCAAATAAATAGTTCAAATGTGAGACCTTAAATACAAGCTGAACTTAGCACAAGTTACTGTTAAATTAATGGCTTTGTTACGCTAGTATTGTGGTAGCATTACAAGACAATAAAAATAAAGTAATTCGAAAAACCAAAACTCCAAACTATCTAAATATTCACGCAGCAGTTTAATCAAATAACTGGTCAAATAAAGACCATAAATTTGATTAATAAATCAAATTTACTCAAACAAATAAAATGGGACATGGGAAGAGAGCTCCTAAAAATTATAATTAGGTCCGCAGTTAATTTCAAACTTTTTTTTGATGACAGACCTACAGGGCTATTGTGTTCCAATTATAAAACTTTGTTTTACTAACAATTTCCAGCCCCTAGTAAAGTTCCTTCCAGAGACCTCTTTTTCATTATATTTTCCCAGTTCAGCAAGAAGATTGTGGTTATCCTGATACATATCAGGATGTATTGGCTTTCCTTCTACATTTTTGTTTTTACTTTTTTTTTTCTTTTTTTTAAGGATTATTCCTCAACTTTGAGGTTTCTTCAGACCAATTTCCTCTCTTTAAAGCAAACACTTCACATATTAAAACTGTCCGGTAGGACAGTTGTATAAGAGTTGATCGTCAAAAAGTGCACGAAAAAGCGTAACGTTGAAAAACACCCAAATTTGAATTTTTTTCTCTCTTTTTTATAAAAGATAAAATTCCCAAATTTTCTTTAAAATATAGGGCAAATCCTCCTTTATAACTGAATTTTTTTTGCAACAACCCAGATCTAATAGATATACTAATCATATAGTGCACTGCAGGAATTATATTTACCCTATTCAATCTAAACTACGTATTTCTCCTGTCCGTTTCTATCCATCGCGTCTTGCTCGCACAGCCTCATCCTGCCATTAGTTCTTTGATGCCATTTTGCCAGTTCTTCCTAGGCCTGCCTCTTTTCCGCGTACCTGGCGGGCTCCATTCCATGACAGTCTTCGGCATTCTACTTTCTGGCATCCTTAACACGTGGCCGAACCATATCAGTTATTCTTCTTTTCCATTTCTTCCGTCACTGTTGGCTATGCTTCTCCTCCCATTTTTCTTATATCAGCATTCCACCTCCTCCTCTCTCTCGGCGGGATATTCTCACGGAATGCCTCTAGAAATCCATTTCAGTCGCCTCTATCTTTTTCTACATTTTCTTGCTGACTGTCCATGTTTCTGATGCGTAGAGCAAGATGCTTTTCCTTCTACATAACCTTTATAAACTACAGGACAAATATCCAGGACTGTGATCCTATCCTAAATTCTGATGTGATAACTCACAAAATTTCCAACATCTCCCATAACCCCAATCTTCAGAGCCCCAAGTGAAAAATCTTCTGTGGATTTCCCTCAAAACTTTAGCCAAATATTTAATTTTTCAGCGACAATTTATAAAGTAGTACCATACCCAGAAATAGCACATTAAACGGAAGCCCAAATACCTCTCTTTCCTGGACAAAGTTCTAGGCAAACTTTAAGCCCTAATTCAAGTATTCATTATACTTTATTGCAATCAGTCTGCACGATTGATTACCAAAATAACTTTGGGAAAAGCGTAAACTTGAATATCCAGTAAAGTCTCAAAACAGAAAATCTTTATTTACCTCCTTCCTCTACTGAAAAGTGTAATAGCCATCAAAAAAGTTCAGAACAATATTCGCTTTGTTTTTGTAAATAGACAACTAACTTCCACAACAGAGTTTTATATTTCAGAGAACTGTGGCTAGATAGCAGCTGCAGCAGCAACAGAAGTTCAGACATAGAAGGTTGCATCACGTAGCACCAAATAATGCCCCAGACAACACATTTCAGAAACACCGGTTAAATCTGTTGTCAAGTTGGCCCCCCTGATATTGGATCAACTTCATTACGTGACTCAACTTCCTGTGTGCCAAGCTTCACTCTTTATATATATATAAAAACTCACACGACCTGTTCTTCCGCAGTAGAGAGCCCACATGTACTTCTGACAATCTAAATCTGTAACATTTTTTTTCTCAGGAAAATGTCCAGAGGCGGGCTTAGTGGGTACACGTTGAACGCTAAGTGGCCACAGATATTGTCACATCACGAGATACAAATAGAGGGTTCACCAGGATTGAACTGGCTAAGGAAGGCTGGGTTCTGCATTTCATTTTCAGGGAAAAAATTGTATAGAAGTCAAGGGCTGGTTCTCAGCTGATTTGGAGGAAGCGGTCGATGCTTCAGGAACCTTCTTTCACATCTAAAAGCGCCACTTAAAATTACACCTATCGAGAAGGCATTAAATTTCCCCTAAGATGATTGGTGCATTATTAATTATTAAAAGAGCTAATGGTTTTTGAAGAGCATTAATTATGGATAATTAATTATGGACTCGATAGCTCTTAACACAAAAAAGAGAGAGAGAGGAAGTGTGAAGTGAATTTAATTTAAATTTTTAAAATTCAACATCAGTTTAATTATAAACACTCAGATGACGTTATCACCTACAAAAAAAAACACGCTAAGTGATTATAATACAGAGTTCTTTCCATTAGTGTAATTAAATTTACAACAATTAGGGCGCCACGGTAGCCGAGCGGTTAAGAGACTAGACCCGCAATGCTAATATGTATTGTTGGTTAGTGGGTCTCTAAGCCTTGGATTTTATTTAATGGTTAATACAAGAAATATACAGTAAAGAATGTTTGCTAGTCGCCTTCATCCACGACACCTAATTGGTAGTTGGACATAAAAACCGTCTAAAAAAAATGTACAATTCTAAAAATCGAGGAGTTAACGCCATTTTTATGAATTAAAAAAAGTCTTGGAGAAATGGACAGTTTCTCATAAAACTGTTAAAAATAATTTCAACATGCAAAATAGGTTGGGTTAGGTTAGGTTAGGTTGGGTTAGGTTAGGTTAGGTTAGGTTGGGTTGGGTTAGGTTAGGTTAGGTTAGGTTAGGTTAGGTTGGGTTAGTTTAGGTTAGGTTAGGTTGGGTTGGGTTAGTTTAGGTTAGGTTAGGTTGGGTTGGGTTAGGTTAGGTTAGGTTAGGTCAGGTTGGGTTGGGTTAGGTTAGGTTAGGTTAGGTTAGGTTAGGTTGGGTTGGGTTAGGTTGGGTTAGGTTGGGTTAGGTTAGGTTAGGTTGGGTTAGGTTAGGTTGGGTTGGGTTGGGTTAGGTTGGGTTAGGTTAGGTTAGGTTGGGTTAGGTTAGGTTGGGTTGGGTTGGGTTAGGTTAGGTTGGGTTGGGTTAGGTTAGGTTGGGTTAGGTTAGATTAGGTTGGGTTAGGTTAGATTAGGTTGGGTTAGGTTGGGTTAGGTTAGGTTAGGTTAGGTTAGGTTAGGTTGGGTTGGGTTAGGTTAGGTCAGGTTAGGTTATGTCAGGTTGGGTTGGGTTAGGTTAGGTTAGGTTAGGTTGGGTTGGGTTAGGTTGGGTTAGGTTGGGTTAGGTTAGGTTAGGTTGGGTTAGGTTAGGTTGGGTTGGGTTGGGTTAGGTTAGGTTGGGTTGGGTTAGGTTAGGTTGGGTTAGGTTAGATTAGGTTGGGTTAGGTTAGATTAGGTTGGGTTAGGTTGGGTTAGGTTAGGTTAGGTTAGGTTAGGTTAGGTTGGGTTGGGTTAGGTTAGGTTAGATTAGGTTAGGTTGGGTTAGATTAGGTTAGGTTGGGTTAGGTTATGTTGGGTTAGGTTAGGTTGGGTTGGGTTGGGTTGGGTTAGGTTGGGTTAGGTTGGGTTGGGTTAGGTTAGGTTGGGTTGGGTTGGGTTGGGTTGGGTTAGGTTAGGTTAGGTTAGGTTAGGTTAGGTTAGGTTAGGTTAGGTTAGGTTAGGTTGGGTTGGGTTGGGTTGGGTTGGGTTAGGTTGGGTTAGGTTAGGTTAGGTTGGGTTGGGTTAGGTTAGGTTGGGTTGGGTTGGGTTAGGTTAGGTTAGGTTAGGTTGGGTTGGGTTGGGTTGGGTTAGGGTAGGTTACGTAAGGTTAAAGTGATTTTCATTTTTTCTTCTTGTAACAAAGTTTTTAGGTCGTTTTAAAATGAAAATTTTTTCAAGTAAATGTTGGAAAATGTTTTAAAACTCGCTATCAATGTTGTAGGGAAAAGTGGGGCTGCCGAGCGAATTGTTAAGTTTATAGTAGTTTCTGATATGAACTGGCCAAGGAGAAATGGTCTGTATTGCGTGAATCAGATGGTTTACTGGAAGTGCCACATCTAGTACGGCTTTTCAGAGTATTCTTTTTTTACCAATTTATGGTTTGATAATATCTTGAACATTGCTGAGACCTTCCAGTGGTGTGGTTGAAGACAGTGATTCGAGAGAGTACAGCATTTTCCATTTTCCTTTACAGAACCTTTAGCTGATATGAATTTCCCACAGCAGGCAGGATAGACCGCACTTAATAGCCTTGACCCTAAGGTGAATCATGACGTCATTATTAGATAACTTCACTTAGTACATCCATGACTTAACAATTAACACACTTTACATCTTTTCAAGGACTACATATTGGAATTTAGTAACTTCTAAATACAAATGGCTGCTGTTCTATTTGTTCTAATGATTATGATTAATCATGCAAAACGGGAGAAAAAAAAAAACAACACTATTTTGCACTATTTTATTGTTATTAATAAAACTACCGGATGTTAGAGAAGATTAGCGCATTCAGCAGGAAGTAGGTTTTATTGGATAAACTGGTAGGGAAAATTAACTAGACTAGTTGATTAATGAAATTACAACTAGTTGACAATCATGGCTAACTAAGTTAACAACTAACAACCTAACTGACGCTGATCATTCTGGAAATTGCTTTGTCCTACAGCTTCCACAAATATTTACAGAATTCTTGATGCAGGGTTTTTTTAGTTTGCAGTTAAAGTTTCAACTAGACCAGTTTTAGAGTTGGATTTTTTTGTTAGGCATTCATTTTTAAAACAGGAAACCATTTTGTAGTTTCATCTTTTATCCCCGGAATTTTTCGCCAATTTCAGTGATTTTTTCGGATGTTTATATAAGGATAATCAATAAAGGAAATGACGAAAACGATTCAAGAACAGGTTGAGATGAAAGTCAAGCTTGAGCGTAAATTTATAACAATTGTTCACTTGAAAACCGACAAGTTGGCTCCAGCAACACTCTAAACGCGTTTTCACTTGAAGATCTGTTTCTACCAGGTGGTAAACGATTTTCTCAATCACCAATGAAAGACGCTTACAGCACCTGCAGTGCTGGGTAATATCTTGGATTTTTATCCGGTCGTAGCACGCATGTTTCCAGTAGCCCTGACCTGTTTCGAACTTAAATCCACCATCTCAGTGGTTAGATTAATCAGTTTAGTGCAGAGAATTCGAATTCATTTCCGTTACTGTCTAGCACTACACTTGCTTACTCAATTTTCGTAACTCGAATCCTGTTATACGACTGAGAACTAAGACCTAGATGAAAAACGCTTTAAGTCTCTTGGTACACTTCACCACCAATCTGGAGGTGAAGAACAGACAATGCACCCTGACTTCCCTAAATATGCGAACGTTTTATGGGTGATTTGTGAATCTCTATTCATTCAAAATGCAACAAAGAATATACTGCAACATACTAATTATTAATTATTCTAAAATAATGAGCAAGGTTTTGATAACAATTAAATAAAAAATAAAATAAATATATAATAAAAATAAAAAATATAATGAAATCTTGATAGAGATAAAAGTGGTCGTCCTTGAGGCAAACGTTAGAGGCATGGCAAGTGGAGGTTTATGGGTGACACACGAAGAGAGTGGTGCACAGGTATGTGTGTCTATAGAATATAGCTGGCGATCAAGGTAAAGTGACAGATCATGCAGCATGCACGTACTACATACACGGCGACGAGTAGCGTACACGGTGTATTATTGTAAAGGTCGGTAGCTATCCTGCGTCTGTTGTAGGTTGTAAAATGTTTTACACGAAGCTATTTCTTTTATTATATGTAGCTTCTTTTCTTTTTGTTTTGGCCGATAATTGTACATCAAAATAGACTCGTCAATGGAGTCCAGGGTCAAGATATTGAAGGAGAGTTTGTTGATTATGCAATGAAGAGTGACTGGCATTGACCGCGCAGGATCAACATTGGCAAATTATGTCACCAAACAAGTTGAACGTAGTGCGTGTAAATAACGTCTCCTACGCTCGTTATTTCTCTTATATTTACGCCAACCGTAATTTTCTCTTACAGTAATTTCGAACCAGTGTAATTTTTTTCCCAAATTAGCGATTTCTCCAGAAATTAATAAAGAAAAAAGTTGTTCGAACAATAACCTATCCTTTGTCTGACTCGTATTGTCAATACAAGACCGAGTCAATTGATTCGGTCTCGAATTGTCAATACAAGACCGAATCACAATTGATTCGTTCAATCGATTGATTTCATGAATCAAATTTGTTTCGTAAGAAGGCATAATATCGAAATTAAATAAAATTAAACAATTAAATTTGATTATTAAAAACAATTAAAAATTGTAATTTAAAAAAAACCATGTTTGACTTTCCTGGTACAGAGAAAACCACCGCCCTAATGCAATTGTCAGAACCATACATTCCAAAAACCAACTACACCTGTCTACCATTTTCTGAAACATTATTATGAAACTCTAGCCGCGTACAGTTTTACTAAGAGAATACCAAACATATGTTTGTCGTTCTGTGGAACATGTGCGCGATCACATCTAATATTAAGTCTATTGTTTCCCCCTCAGCCATCGCTTTAGATATAATTTTATACGTCACTGGATAACAGCTGTTACAATTACACTGCACTGCTACCAATCGGTAAACAAGAAATGTCCCTTTTTTTTTTTTTAATAATGTAAAAACTTGCTGGCTCTACCTGTCAAGTTATAAAGTAATAACTTGGCAGCGCCATTACGACATTATTAATGTCATTTTTACTACTTCCGCTTCTGCCTAGTTGAATTTATTTTTTATTTTTCCCCTCCACACAGAAATGACCATATTTTGAGTTACTTTGAATACGCAAAAAGAGAAGTTTTTAGCACAAATGTGTAGGTTTTATTTATTTTACTTCCAACAAGATTCGCCATTTCATCATTTTATCGGTGTCCTATGAAATTTATAAATTTGAAAGATGGTGTAGGCTTGACAGTTATGGTAGCTGATTTATTCCAGGATCTAGCCGTACTTACAGATGTCTAAGTATTAGAAAGGTCTGGTAGAAATAATAATACATTATATATTAAGTCTATCCAACAGTCATTCAGAGTCGTCGACACTATTTCCTCAGCTCTAGAACACAAGAAGTACTGCCTGGGTGTCTTCCTCGACGTGGCCCAGGCTTTCGACAGAGTTTGGCCCCAGGACTCCTATTTAAACTTAAAAAATTCCTCCCCACTCCTTTTTACCTACTCCTGCAATCCTACCTTACCGATCGCTGTTTCAGAGTGAGATGCGGTGGAGAGGTCTCTGATCTTCAAGCAATACACGCTGGCGTGCCACAGGGCAGCATACTTGGACCGATCCTATACACCATCTATACTGCTGACATCCCTACCCATCCCCTAACCCTAATCACAACCTACGCCGATGGACACCGCCATACTATCTTCCCACCCTGATCCTCTTCAAGTCTCTAACATTGTCCAAGAACACCTTGAGCTCATAGAAGCTTGGTAGTGATTAAACTTAACACTACCAAATGTATACAGGTGACATTCACATTACGAAGACAGACCTGCGCTCCACTAACTATTAACAATACTGACGTTCCGACTTCCACACAGGTTCGTTATCTAGGGCTCTACCTAGATAGCCGTCTAACCTGGAACCCTCACACAAGTCTTAAAAGACAAGAACTGAACAGACGCTACGGACTACTAAGGAGACTCCTTGGACCGAAATCCTCCATGAACGTACAAAACAAGCTTACACTTTACAAAACACTATTACGACCAATATGGAGATATGGAGCAGAATTGTGGGGCTCCGCCAAACCATCCAACATCCAATCTATCCAATCTTTCCAGTCCTAAAGTCCTCCGCCGAATCGTTAACGCACCATTCTATGTCTCCAACCGCACCCTCCATCATGATCTCAATATTCCCTACGTAAATGAGTTAATCCACACCCGATTACTAAATTTCCACAGCAAACTCTCTGTGATCACCCAAATCCTCTGGCTAAATCACTATCCACATCGTCCCCTTCATGACAATCCTCCACGTCGCTTAAAACGGCGTTGGCCACGTGACCTCATTGCCTCCTAAACCCCCAATAAGTTCCTAGAGAGTTCCAGCGCTGGCTGGTTTCTCTCATCCTGTCATCCTGGTTGTGCCACTGAGCCAGCTCACTTTTGCTAAATGTATATTTTTGTACAGTTGCAAATAAATAAATAAATACAAAATATACGAGGTGTGTTCAAAAAGTAACGGGAATTTTTAAATTTCGCGGATTTGGAGAGTCTGATTGTAAAATTTTTTTTTTTATTATGTTGGTACACATGCCCCTGAAGTACGATAAAATTTTCAGTAATATTCATTGTTTAAATCTTAAGTAGCAGCCGTTAAGGTTAGACGTGTTTTTCGAGCTTGGCGATTTTTGTTTGTTAAAAAAAATGGATCAAAGAATTTGTATTAAATTTTGCGTAAAAAATGAAATAAAGTGTAATAAAGTGTGTGAAATGTTAATAAAGGCATATGGTGAGTCTGCTATGAGTAAAACAAGGATTTACGAGTGGTATAAGCGTTTCCAAGATGGCCGCGAAAACGTTGAAGATGACGAACGACCTGGACGTCCAAGCACATCAACAACCGATGAAAACGTGAAAAAAGTGAAAGAAATGGTTATGAACGATCGCCGAATCACAATCAGAGAAGTCGCTGATGATGTTGCCATATCAATTGGCTCATGCCATGAAATTTTTTCGGATGTTTTGGGTATGAAACGTGTGGCAGCAAAATTTGTTCCAAAATTGTTGAATTTCGAACTAAAACAGCGGAGAATGGAAGTTGCTCAAGAGTCACTCAATGAAGTCGACAACGATGCGGATCTACTGAAACGTGTTATAACAGGTGACGAAACATGGGTTTACGGATATGATGTCGAAACTAAGGCTCAATCGTCCCAGTGGAGGCATTCTGGATCGCCAAGACCGAAAAAGGCTCGATAAGTGCGGTCGAATGTGAAGGTTATGCTCACTGTGTTCTTCGATTTTAATGGCATAGTGCATCATGAATTCTTGCCACAAGGTCAAACAATCAATAAGGAGTACTACCTACAAGTTCAACGCCGTTTGCGTGAAGCAATCCGAAAAAAACGCCCGGATTTGTGGCAAAACAATTCATGGATTTTGCACCACGATAATGCAACTGCTCACACTTCATTGCTTGTTCGAGAATTTTTGGCCAAAAACAAAACTTTAACGATGCCCCAGCCTCCATATTCGCCAGACATGGCTCCATGTGACTTTTTTCTATTTCCAAACATAAAGAGAACATTAAAAGGCCGTCGTTTTACAAGCATAGATGACATTAAAAGCGAATCGCTGAAAGAGCTGAAAGCTATCACAAAGATCGAGTTTCAGAAGTGTTTCGAGGATTGGAAAAAGCGCTGGCACAAGTGTATTGTATGCGAAGGGGACTACTTTGAAGGCGACAATATTAATGTAGATGAATAAATAAATATTTTTTCAAAAAACGAAAATTCCCGTTACTTTTTGAACACACCTCGTATATATATATATTAAGTAGATCAATGACTGGCAATATTAACCTAACTTAAAAACGGGTACTAATTACAGTAAATAGGAAACCAAAGTGTAATTAAAGATTAAGAGGATATGGCTAACACAGAGCGTGGCTTTGTAAGTGGGAGTTCCCCAGTTCAAATCCCGCGTATGACTACGTTTATTTGTTAGAAAATTGTTTATAGTAAAGTATGAGCTTCCGCCCCTGTCACATGATTGTAGCTGGACGTTAAGCCTCGCTGAAAAAAAAAAAAAAAAATAGGCGATTACGTATACATTGAGAAACTGAGACTGACCAGGCTTTGTTGAGGGTCTTGTGGAAGAGGAAGTGGTGCTGTTAAGGAACAGTCGTGCCAGTGGTTCACATTTTTTTTTTTTTTGTATTTATTTTAGTCAAGAACGTTCAAAATAAACAGAAATACTAAAATAATTCCAATAGACGTGAACCAAAAAAATGCTGTGAAATTCGTGTTTTTTAGCAGACAAAACAATAACTGCACGTGACCATAAGCAACTCGACAAACAATAACTGCACGTGACCATAAGCAACTCGACAAACAATAACAAATCCCAACAACAATCATAAACAGGTTGTGCTTCTTCTTTTTTCAACTTGTGGTTGGAGTTTTTTCTTTTTTATTATTACTAAAAGCACGGGGCAAAAATAACTCGTCTAAGTGTTTAGTTGGCAGAACTGCGTGCGTATGTATATCCTTTCCTGTAGTAGTTTGTCTGTCAGTTAAGATCTTTTAATGCAGTGTGAAAACCAATACTTTTTTATTCTTTTAATAAACCACGCTTAGACTACAGCACGCTCGAGAACGGCATTATATTACAGAGCAATGGTGAAGCAAACGAGCGTTTATTGTCAGCGTGCTTTAAGCTCTCTGTCATGGCGTATTGTGTTACCCATTCATGCGTGGTTTAATAAAATAACGCTACACGGTTCAGCATATTTACACTCGCCTTAAATGCAACGTCAGAGTCGAGTTGCGGTTCTGATGAACATTTTAAAAAATGTCTCTGTGTATTAAAACATTTCTGAATACATGCAAACTTTTAAGTCTTGTACGTGCCATTTTCTCTGATACCCAAATAATCTATCTTTACATTTTTTTTGTGGCCAAAACAATTCTGAATTCTATTTTTACCTGCTCTTGTACGAGGTGTGGCTATTAAATAACGAGACTATTGCTGTAAAACATTTTATTTTAAATTTATACATATTTAGTTACAATCACCTTCAATATACACCCTTCCTCTATCCCTACAACGCTCCACAGCGAATTTACCATTGTTCGTAACAGTGCTGGAAGTCTTTTTCTTCTGTGAGCTCCTGCATGACAAGTGCCGCTTTTTCTTTCGCAGCTTCACAACGGGCTGAAATCGTATTCCTTTTAATGCAGATTTGATTTTGGGAAACAGATAAAAGTCACATGGGGGAGCCAGGTAAGGCGAATAAGGTTAGGATGGCCTAAAACTGGGATGTTGTACTTGGCTTAGAAACGTCGTCTTGACAGTGTGAGCCGGTGCCGGTTGTGTAGATGGAGAACCCCGTGACTTGTTCTTCCACAAATCGGGTCATTTTTTCCTTACTCTTTCACGGAGTTGAGCAAGCACCTCACGGTAGTAATGCTAATTAATTATAATCGATATTTTCATCCATTGTGGAAGGGCGACCTGGGCGTTCATCAACTCCGACGTCTTCTCGGCCATCTTGGAAACGCTTGAACCACACAAAAAAACTCGCGTACGTGATTAACATTCATCGCCATAAACTTCTTTTAATAAAAGTTGCGGTTTTACCCAGTTTCATGTGAAATTTCACGACAATTCGTTGCTCTACTACATGTATAGTATCGATGTTTTCGGCAAAACGAAACTAACACCTCTTACACAAACGACGGTTCCGGTCAGACAGATTTCTCTACAAACACTTGAGACGCTGCAAGAGAAGGCTTTACGCTGCACAGCTGTCGGTCGTTAGGTTTTGGCGCATGCATAGTTTTTCTGTAGCAGCATCAGTCTCGTTATTTAATAGCCACACCTCGTACTGTGTAGTTAGCGAATACTGGATTACAACGCGGAGATCACAGGTTCGAATCCAGCTATCGGCCCTTAGATTTTTTTTTCTTCTTAGAAAGTTTTCTTTTTTTTATTGGCCATGAAAATCTTCTTATTATGAATTCTGGATACTCCTCCTGATGAAGGACACCAATGATGAATGGATGTAATTTAAAAATTGGCTTCCAGAAGTAGTTTTTCCTCTGATAAAAATCGTCTCAAAATGAAATTTCACGGAGAAAATCTTTGGCACGTGAGTTTAATTCAAGATGTCGGTTTAGATGTATCAGTTTGCTGACGGGCGATGTACAATGCCGGGGGAATGCGTGGGACAAGAACACAATATGTGCTTTATAGCATAATATCAGTTATAGTTTAAAAGAGTAGACAATTGGCACGGATAGAGCTCTCACTTGGGGGCACATGATATGTGTGACTGTGCCAAGTGTATTGGCTATGTGGTAACCCGCAAAGGTTGCAGGACTTTCACTCTGGTTACTCGCGCTACCTGGTTACCAGATATGGAATCATCATACAGTTCCACCGGTAGTTCGTAGTTCGTACAGTCTTTCAGCTTATTTGTAACACTGGCACTGGCTCTCTAAATAATAGATCTTCTATCGTGAAATACGATAAAGGCCCAGTTATCGTACTAACTAACTCGTACGAGCTTGGCTTGCCTTAAATATCATGTTCAGGTGTCTGAATGTGATTACTTAAAAACGCATAACACATTCAGTGTTACCACCATCACAATCAGCAAGTGTGAATATAAAAATAGACGCTATTCATCCAATTCAGCGAAATCATCCTTTAGTTTGGAGGAATGCTAGAAATCCCAAAATGTATTTTCCCGTAAAATGTTTCAAGCAAAATTTTTAAATATATGTCGTGAGAGTACCCGAAGGATGAAGATAACCTTGGACGCCATTTTCTCGAAAACCTCGGAAAAGAAACTTCAGATAATCAAAATAACTGGAAAACTCACAATCGCAATAAATTTCCTCTACGGAAATAAATGTATAAACCAAAAACCCGATTGTAGCCGATGGTAGGCGAAATAATAAGGTAAAAAAAAAATTCATATCTTTATCACGCAGCGTTGCCAACAGCAATGGGAAATCTAACTGTTAAGTGGCCGGCCTGTTTTAACGAGCAGAGGTAAAAACCTGGGGAATTAAGGTCACCTCCAGAGAGGCAGACAGACAGACTAGAGGTGCACAACAACTGCATTGCCATGCAAAAAAGTGCAGAGTGCAAGTGATGCAAAGTAGTTGGTGGTCTAGTTGTTGGTTGTGTATTGTTTCAATTTAATATGCAATCCTTATGAATTATTAAAAACCTTGCTGGACAAGTTTGGAGTTCATTTCAATATTTTCTGTAGATTGTTTTCCAGCAGATCATTGAATATGAAACAGCTGAATCCATTTTTATTATCTTTTATTTTATCTGTTCATTTGTCTCTCTTACTCCAATAAGAGGAATTGTTTTGTAGTCTGCACAAATTTTCTGGATCAAAGTTTTTCCAGAAAATACAAGTTTTCAGGTGTGGACAAGAAAAATAAAGTTTTTAAATTCATGAAGTGGACATACAGTATGTGCCATCACATACTAGTACTAGAAATGATTTGCATAACAAAGATGTAAAAACAGTCCAAATTTCAAAACAGATACGAACAATATAAACAACATATTACACCAACTTACACCGGGAAAGCTTGGAGTTGGTCTAGTGGTTACAAAGCCTGGATTTGTTAGGGGGTGGCCGGCCAGTTCAAATCCCGCGTTTATTTTGTTACAAAAAAATGTTAATAGCAATGTATGTGCTTCTACGATAACTAATTGCTAGTTGGAGGTTACAAAAACCCTGCCTGGAAAATAAGCATTACTTCACTTAGAAACAGGTTAAAAAAAAAAATCCCTTTTTGAAAAACCTTGGCAACACTGTCTAGTCACAAACAAGAACATTTTGAAACCTACCACTCAGTATTTTTGAAACAGTACGCTAACCTTTAAGGTTAATAACCAACATTATGAAACAAGTTACAATTATTAATGATTTTAAGGTAAATAATTTGTGTTTACTATCTCTTATATATTACCAAAGTGATGTAGATTATAATCTCTTGTTTCTGTACATATATTCTCAATTTTTCCTAGATCAGTCACCAACAAAATGTACTCATATAGACATGATAACCAAGTGGTTATGGGGTTGGACCAGCAAAGCTAAGATGGTTAAAAGGGTTCGATTCTCGTTCTCTAAACCTTGGATTTTATTTTAATGGTTGATAAAAAAAATTATAGTGAACTAGTAGTGAATAGTGACAACAACAAATAGTGCAATAACAATAAAACGTGAGACACAGTAAGTTACAGTTCATTATACTAAAATGTTCTTTTACATAGATACATTATTAAGTGTACAGTTTGTGATATGCGTTGTTGAGGAGGATTTCTTGCATCTGTTTGTTGTTTGTCCTCTATTTGTCTCAATAAGGATTCATTATTTCAATAGTAATCTGCCCCACTGATGAACAAAGGGATTTATTAGAATTGCTGTATAGTGGCGAAAAAGTAAAATTACTTATTGTTTATAATTACGCGTTTAATATATTAAAGTTAAGGTCATTTTTACTAAATGAATAATTTCAGTTATTAAAAGTTTTATTTTTGTGTTTTAAACAGGTTTTATATTTTCTTGTTTCCTTAAGACAACATCTATAAATATTATTTTTCTATTTTTATTACTTTTTGTTTCTTTGTTTTAATTTCATTAATACTGTTTTTTATTTTACTTTTATTATCAAGTTTGTTCATTTAATTGTTATATTGTGTATGAAATTTGTTTATTGACACTCCGTTTGTAAAAGGCCTTAAAGACAAATAAATTGATAAATAAAGACACATTATCATTTGCCCTCCTCAAGAATAGACCTAGATCGAATTTAGCACCGAATTCTTGCAATTGATCAAAGTAGAACCGTACGAATGCTATTATTTTACCAAATTAAACAAATTTTAACAATTCATTCTTTACATTGTTTATATTGTATTATACAGGGTGTTCAGCATAAGACTACGGTAACTTCGGCAGGCGATTCTGGGCATCATTTGCAACAAAAAATTCCATATAAACTATGGCTCGATTCGGCTCCGTTTTATAGATATTTTTAATTTTATGTTTTTTCAAGGTGTTACTACTTTTTAGCAAACATTTGTCTATATTTCTCAAACTATTAAAGCTACAGCAATTTCAATAAGCTCATTAGAAAGAAGGTTAAATTTCCTTTTAAATAAGCTAATTCGTATTACAAAATAATAATATTAAGTATTTCACTTTGTGGCCCAAACATAAGAAATAGCAAGTTTCTAATTTTTTCCCCAAAACTTTGACTTCATTTTTCTCAAAAATATTATATATGTAAAAAACGTGCACTATTCATGAAAAACATCTACATACAATCACCTTTCGAAAGGTATACAATGCATAGGGGTTATTTTAGAAATTGATGCAGAAATCTGTGATTAACTGCAAAAAAAGTAGGCCTCAAAACAGCGTCGGCATTAATGAAAGGAATTCACCTCCAGGGTGAGAGGATGGCCGACCGACCGACAGACTCCAGGGTGAGAGGATGGCCGACCGACCGACAGACTCCAGGGTGAGAGGATGGCCGACCGACCGACAGACTCCAGGGTGAGAGGATGGCCGACCGACCGACAGACTCCAGGGTGAGAGGATGGCCGACCGACCGACAGACTCCAGGGTGAGAGGATGGCCGACCGACTGACAGACACCAGGGTGAGAGGATGGCCGACCGACCGACAGACTCCAGGGTGAGAGGATGGCCGACCGACCGACAGACTCCAGGGTGAGAGGATGGCCGACCGACCGACAGACTCCAGGGTGAGAGGATGGCCGACCGACCGACAGACTCCAGGGTGAGAGGATGGCCGACCGACCGACAGACTCCAGGGTGAGAGGATGGCCGACCGACTGACAGACACCAGGGTGAGAGGATGGCCGACCGACCGACAGACTCCAGGGTGAGAGGATGGCCGACCGACCGACAGACTCCAGGGTGAGAGGATGGCCGACCGACCGACAGACTCCAGGGTGAGAGGATGGCCGACCGACCGACAGACTCCAGGGTGAGAGGATGGCCGACCGACCGACAGACTCCAGGGTGAGAGGATGGCCGACCGACCGACAGACTCCAGGGTGAGAGGATGGCCGACCGACCGACAGACTCCAGGGTGAGAGGATGGCCGACCGACCGACAGACACCAGGGTGAGAGGATGGCCGACCGACCGACAGACTCCAGGGCAAAAAGGAAATTACTTTTCTCCAGGGAGTTTTCTTTCTTGCTTTGCTCTTTTTCCCAACAAGTGGGAAAAGAAATCTACTCGGATTGTATGATTTAGTCTTTTCTTTCTTTCTAACTCCCTTGAGCTCTTCTTAAAAAAAAGTGAAAATAAATGCCCGGAAAATCAGCACTAAGATAGTGGGAAATTGCCTAACTTTGCGGAAATGATTTAGCACAAGGTGTTTTTAGTCTCAGTAGATTTAGTTTAGTATTCAAGGAGTGCCCTATTTTCACGAAGTTATGATGAGGAAAACTAGAGAATAGGGATTTGAGGAGACCATTAAAGGTGTTTCAGAAGCGATAAAGAGGGCAGCAGTGGATTGGAAAATTAAATTGGAAAGCCAGCGGTGAGGGCCAGGATTCCAGCGGAAATATGGGAAATCTGGAGGCTTTGGGACTTTGTTACGATGAAAGTGTGGCTAGTGCTGGACAATATCCTTTATCCATCCTAGTGAGCATGCTCATTGCCATGTCTGGACCGGTTTCGGACTATCATCCATCTTCAGGGGGTTGATTAATCAGTTATGGTGTAAAGTTTTCGACTTCTTTCAAGTGCCCGTGCTGCAGGAGAGTAAAGTGTGCATGTTCAGACTGGTTTGATGTGGTTAAAACTGGTATATATTTTGTAATTCTATGTTTGAAAAGAAAAAAAAATAGTTTATGTAGTAAAAGGAAGTCTTGAGAGTCTTGACATCAGATCTCTCATTTTTAGAGAATAGTATTGCGGTATTTGTATTTTTTTTTTTTAAATAAACAAAAGTTATCAAAGAAATAGTTAGGGAGAGGGGCCGATAGCGGAATTAGGGGGCACTCAGCGGCCCCCGTTGATTGTCGAATTATTTCAACTAAATTGCTGGCGGGTCAAGGTCACCAGTTCGAGATTGTCCATGACGACGCATGTGGCGCCGTCCAAAATAACAGTAACAATCCTAGTCACAGATGCGCAGCCAAATTTTTAAAAAAGGAAGTTTCCACTGATCAATTGGATCAAGTAACTTCCTGCAGCCATCTTTAATTCGAAAATAACAGTATTTAGGATTACTGAAACTCAAAACATCAGATATTTAGTTTAATACAGTAGCAATTTTGTAGTAGTAGATGGTAAAACCGTACACATTTCCATAAACGGCACGTTAGAGGAAGCTCAGAATATTCTCTTCTCTAATATCAATTTTCACACGCAAAACGTTTCTATTAGAATTGATAAGGTTTTAGAGAAAACGAGGAAAACCGGAAAATTTGGTCCTTCAAGAAAAGCGATTTTCTTTAAGCTTAGTAGTTTAACCCCTACCTCACTCCCCTTTAACATCAGACCATAGATGACAAGAAAATAGCGATCTAGGGGAAACCCCACCTTGAAGTACTTAAAACAGTAACCAGTAAAATCTGGGAGATTTGGTCGAATAATGATACCAAAAACCAAACGTACGTAATCTAGCTACAGTCAGTAAACTACAGTACTGTGGACGAATCAGTTGATAGCATCTGATAGGTGTTTGCCCCATTTTATGTACCATTCTGAAAACCATTATGTACCAGATGGTAAATTGGCAACAGTGGTGCGGTTCTACAATGTGTTACCAGCATTATTTCTGCAGAAATGATAAAGCAATTGTAATTCTATGGCAGTAATTATTTAATTTGTACTAAATTAGTGATGCGTCTTTGTTAAAATGAAGTCATAGTTCAAGAGGTCAAAGAATCACGACATTTTGACGTAGTATTCCTGCGAGGAACCGTGTATTTTAGTGCAGTAATGCAGTATTGTATCCGTTATGAATCTAAATATGTTGCTACGATATACACTAAATTTAATTTGTATGGAGAATCCCCCCCAAAGACAAATTACTAAGTGATAGTGACGTCATACAAGAGAGAGATAAAGGAAACAAAAACTTATTTAACTAAGTTCAAAGGGGGGAGGGGGAAAGCCGCCCGCCTTTCATTAACTCACCAAACAGTGAGTAAAATAGGTGGGAAACATATTAATCACGAGTCAACCTGGGAGATAAGTTTAATCAATACCGGAAACTCATTGAGCCAGAAGTAATCATGTAATTGATGAGCTGATGGTAAAGAACGCCGCTCAGGACAGTGGGTTTACCTATTTTTATTAACAGTGAACACTCGCAGGACTTGAGCTTACTTCACTTCCTGTAATTAAACTGAGAATTTGTAATAAAAAGATAATTAACTTCCATATTATACTCGCATTTTTGGAAGTGTAAAGTAATCGCCTATTTTTTTTTCAGGCGACGCTTAACGTCCAACTACCAATTAGGTGTCGTTTAGGGAAGCTCATAATTTACTATAAACAATTTTTTATGCCAAATAAAAAAAGTAGTCAGACGCGGGATTCGAACCGGGGATCTCTTACACACAAAGCCATGCTCTTGACCACTAGACCAACACTCGCCCCTTATTGATGTGTATCGTCTAAGGCAACGTTTCCCAACCTTTACTTGGATCGCGTACCACTTGGTAGTACATCATGCTAATTTGTACCACTTCGTAAAAATGATTGTATTTCGTGCAATTTGTTATTCCGAGTATGTTATTTTACTATTATTATCTTTATTTTTATAGAGATACAATTTATCTGCTACAAAGGAGTTCAAGTTCACTTTATAAACTTTATAAAGTGTACGATCTTAGTTTTAAAACGTTTTTTAAATAATTAAAAATTGCGCACATATTTTTCTCTTCAAAATTATTTATTAATTTACAAAGTTCTCCTTTAGGTTTACTATATTTGTGCCCAAATCTTCTAAATTAATATCTATTAAGCATTCCAACTACCTGTAAGTACCAATTAAATTTAATGTTGCTTGGATAGAGCTTACTCCATTACAATCAAGTCTCTTTAAGCAGATCTTTACATAGTTATCATTTAAGTTCTGTCACATGATAATTCTATTAAATTTTCTTTACATTTTATCGATAATGATGTAGTTTTTCCTAAATTTTCTTTATAGAAGGGGGTTTGAAATCCAGTTATCATTTGTGTTTTCGGGATTTTGGGAAAATACGCCTAGGAAGACAATTTTAATCCTTGTTAAATGTGCTATTATATTTTCTCGTATGTCTTGAGACAAACTAAATTATTACTGTACATATTAACAATTTTACTGCATAATATTATTAATTAAAATAATGTATTATCGGAAAAAACGTTTCTTTGGTATTTTTATGATTCAATTTTTTATGTCCGCCCAATATTTATTATTTTTCGCATACCACCAACTAGCAACTCGCGTACCACAGGTTGGGAAACGCTGGTCTATGGTACTTACTTGTATTATTATTATTTTTATTATTATTATTATTTTTATTATTATTATTATTATTAATAATAATATCAAGAAATCTTTTGGGTTTTCAACTCTCTACAGCACCAAAAAAACTCGAAATTTTCTTCAGCCCAAACTGCTATTCAGACACTTAATTCTAAAGTAAACAAAACTTTGTAAACATCTTGTATAAACAGGAAAAGATAATAAATAAACAGAATTGTTTTCTTCCCATAAATTAATTTCTAAGTTATCATTTATTCCTTGTTCCTTTTTTTTTAAATTCCTTTCCAACCCAAAGGAATCCTTCCAAGGATTTCCAATAATTTAGCTAAATAAAACACGAGCGGACGACGGACAAGGTCATTTCTTAGATTCGCAAGATTATATTGCCATTATAATGAAATTAGTGGATATTTTTAGAACAGTAAGTAGTGGGAGGGCACGGGGGGGAAGAATAAAATATTTTCATTCTTAGGGTCTCTTTTAAACCAATTAGATTGGATTTTCCTCAATGCGGGCCATGAGGAAAACTATAATAATATAAACTATAATAAATAACTATAAACTATACCACTTCTAGTGGGTCCCTTTCTTTAGCGAAAAGAAAGTATTTGAATCAGGCAGGTTCTCGTAGGGTTATATAAGGCCCTGTTACCTTATGGAATAAGGATTAAATGAGTGACTTGAATGCACTTGAGAAAGAAGAAAATGAAAGAAACTAGGCACAAAAGCTTACAGAGAAAATTGAGACTTGGAGAAGCAAGACAGCGGATGGACTTGTTTGGTCCCACTAAGGCTATGATCAGGCAAACTTAAGCCTAGAATGGACGGCAAGCATTTCGTCGTGTTCTTTGGGGGGGGGGGGGGGGGTAAACGGCTCTAATTGAAGGACATGTTGTAACAGGTAATTTCATGAAAATCTCCGTCACGAAAAATTTATTTCTTTAAGGATGAAAATTTACGTTCATTTCTCAATAGTTTTCCACAGATTTGTGGCAGCACATGAGGAAACGTTCTTTTGAAAGGGCCGATTATCAGAAGCGCCCCACAGAAAACTGTTTTTTGTTTTTTCCACTACAACAATCGAAAGGTCATCAGACGGAAATCAATTCACCCAGACTGCTTTCTTTTACAAACAGAAAAAGGATTGCTACTCACCTATACGTACTGACGCACTGCGAGGTAAAGGTAAAAGTGTCAGTAAAGTGCCTTCTTCAGGATCCTCTCCTTTACGCCCTGGTAATTACAACCAAAGGCTATCTCCTCTACACACACTACTTGGGCCTTTTACCAAGAATCTTGCTAGGGCCCGATGCTGCCGTTTAAAGACCCTTTTAGCCTTCGTTTAAACAGCCGGTCTCTCCTTTCTAGCAGCCTGTTAACCTGTAGTTATTGAATTCATTAAAGTTAACTTGTTAAAATGTGGCCTAGGCCATAACTTGCCCCGTTAACAGCTCTATCTAATAACTGGCCATTAAAATTTATTGATTAAGTTACTAAATTGATTGATTAATTATTGGGTTCAATAAATTCGCAATTTAGCGGAAGCTGCAGAAACTGATTTTTGACCCTCTCTCCCCCCATTCCTACCGCAAGAGTAATTATTTCCGTTCGTATCAAATTTCAAAATTATGGCCGGAAGTACGAGGTTATGCAGCTCCCCACTAATTATTATAATATTTTTCATTCTCATCTACCCTAAAATGAATTTGCCCGGACAGAAATTGCAAACGGAAGATACCAAAATGTGTACGTACATCTGTCAGTTCCAAGAACGTAGGAACCCTGATTTATAATATAAATGTATAACACATTTTTTTATGTCTGGCAAATGAAAAAGAAGATTTTTTTGAAGAATGTAGGAAAGCTAAATATCTTCTACTTCCGGCCATAATTTCGAAACAAGACATAAACAGTTCCTCTTGTTACGCAGAGAGTGGTGGGGTGTTTAAGGAGAGAGGATAATCGCATCCCGCACTGCGAACACCAATAACATTGTTTAAATTCTGAATATAGACTCACGATTTCATTTTTAAGGTCATTGCCGGCTAGATTTAAGCAATATGACTTATTTTTTTTCTCGCTTACCAAATATTTAAATAAAATTTAAAAAAATAACAATCATTAGGGAATTCAATGCAATTTATTCACAGTAAAGAAGTTTCAAGATTTAAGCTGGACCACAACTAAAAGATTAGACGAGATGAATAGACAAGACTGGCCTTTTTTACTTTCTTCAATTAGATGAGGCTGTACTGTGATGTCACATGTTCTTGTGGATAGCTTTCACTGGAGATGCACGTAATGAGGTACCCAGAATCCTCATCTCGTATTTGGTCTTACAGCGTGGTGATGGCTGATTCCATTGTATGAGGAGAGTATTTATTGAAATATGAACGCCTTTATTTTCAAGAATGAAGCTCATTAAGAGAGAGATTTCTTGATGTGGAAGACCACCTATTGTGTGGTATACGACGAAGATGCTAATGATTTTGTAATTGATGCGCCCAATCCGTCCAAACGATCGCAAGCCGTCCCCTTTTTAAGTGTAAGAGAAAGTACACGTAGTTTGCAATCGATAATGTTCCGAAATAGTTCCCTCCCTCCACCTGCAATTTTTTTCTGTAGTAAAGAAATAGAAAGTCTATTATCGGGGTCATTAATCGACTGTTCGCCAGATACTCTAGTCTATTTTTTAAAAAAACGAGTATTGTGCCAACGGTAAAAAAATCTAGTGAAATGAAAGGAGAGATAAAAGAAAATAGAACGAATGAGGACGAGCTACTATAAACTGAACAGGCTAGAAATAGTCGTAGTTTGATAGCCTAGAAAATTCTTTTGTTTACAAACATCCCCAGTTTATGACGTTGCATTTTCTGGAATGTCACAACCATATTACTTTCTGAGACCGTTTTTCAGGAATAAACATGCTGAAATTGTGTGTATGGGCATCGTAACTCTAAAACGGTAGCCATTGTAGATTGTAGATTGTATTAGAAGGGCGGTTCCACCAAAAAAGGGGGAAGGAACGCAGGCGAATCCAAAATGGTTCCCCAATGGGGATCATTATCCCCGCCAACCACTCATGCCAACAGAGATACCGGGGCTTTAAAACAACAAATCCGGCTAAAGGTTTGCCAGATGCCAATACAATAAACTAATAAAGCAGTAACAGGACACTAGGGAGCATGGCGACTCAATCTCCACATTGCACTGGAATAAACCTAGAGAGTTCTGGTAAATATTACCAGATGCCACAATTTCCAGTAGGGAGACATTTGACCTTCCGAAGACGAGAAATCCTAGTTTTAGAATAAATGGGACACACCTCTACAAAGTGCCGCACAGTCATTAACGGTAGCCATTAACAAACGATCAGAAACAAATTCTATAAACTATCTCTTTTCGAGAATTTTTGTATTTCATTTTTATTTTCTGGCAGAAAAAGAAAGCTATCTAAAAATCTGTTGTAAGTAATTATGTCTAAGGTGCCAAACAGTAGTAGCTAACCAAAGGTTTAAGTAAAAAGTCGTGTCTATACAGGTGAAAACAAAAAGTTAAACCCCAAAAGATACTGAGGGGGAGACCTAGGCTGCGTTGGATGTGTGGTGTGGAAGAGGATCTCCGGGAACTAAATGTAAGACAGGGGAGAAGGAGAGCTCAAGGATAGAGAGGCTTTAGGGTCAGGTACTGGCGGAGACCAAGGTCCTACAAGGGCCGTAGTGCAACAGTTGAGTTGAGTTGAAAGTCCAAAAGATATTTCCGAGAACAAAAGCTATCAAATACAGGATACGACTTTTTGAGCCCAAGTCAACTTTGTGACCAATGCGCTTTGTACGTTGTCCAAGACTGTTAAAAACAGATGTATTCACAATAAAAGAAAAAATTAAAACCTGGACAGATGACAGACAGAAAGGTTTTGAAGGCTAACAGAATGGGCAGTCCTTTACTTTACACCAAGGTGATGGCCAAGTCCAGGTGGCTTGTAAGGTGAAGCCTTTAACAAGAAAGGAAATCAATACTTTACTTGAATTAGAAACAACGGAAATGGTTGGCTAATCGATCCCAAGAGGCCGTCCAGTTGGAATTACAACCAATCAGAGACGTTCCCATCTTCATATCAGCCGACGACGTCCAAAACTCACGCTACTGAATTCGAATTATAAAAACTTAACTTTTTAAAAACTAATAATTTAAATAAACACCAACGAAAAATACGATTTCAACACTACTTCCGGTTTCTGATCCACACACACACTTCATCCCTCAGTGGAACAACCCTAAAACAAAGAATCCCAGAACAGTTATAGACCCATGTGAGAGTCAGGAAGTCGAGGAAAGAATCAAAGGAGCTACTTTCGAATCAAAAAGGGAAATGTATTCATTAGAGCAGTAGTTCCGGTAGTGGACTTCCTTCTGAGCAGGAAAAGTCCCCACACATTAATCCTGTCTTGAAGATATCAAAGCAACAAGCCCTCACGTCATATTTTAGTTGCAGGGGGCCGCCAAACTTTTTTTGATCATGGACCCCCCTATATAATTTTTCGAAATCTCCATCGACCCCCCATAAAAGTAATTTTCAGTTAATTAAAAATAAAACTATCTATTAGGTACTTTGTTTTTGTACATTTATTTTATGATTTTAAACATTTATTAAAGTAATTTTTACCTTGTGTAACAAATAGTTTTATGAAAAATATCTTGAATGTTGAAATTTGAATACCTTAATATTTATTAAATAATAAGTAATTATAAATAAGACCCCCAATCGACCCCCTGGCTCAGATCGATCCCCTACTTTTGTTAAATAGACCACTTTGGCGACCACAGTTTTAGAGGAAAGCAATTCTCCCTCTCCATCTCAAAGGAAGGCCCTTAACCGAATTTTCCGCTAAAATGTTTAAACCAACACGAGTGTGCTTAGTTTAAAGAAAATAGTTCGAAAAATCGAGTAAATAGTGATGAATCCACTCTGTAAAGTGCTATTTCCGGTTGCTAGCTAAGGAAGTTTTGCTTTTTTTTTCCAGCCAAGTGTTCACACTCTTACAATTTCCTAAAAATCACTTTTACGGATTCGTAGGGAGGAGGCCAAGGAAGGGAAATTTCTAGCGATAACTGAAAATGGAAAAACTCAAACAGATGCCTGGAGTTTCTTTTCGCGAGCAATAAGTGAAAAGTGCATGGAAAAGTTTCAATCCTATAATTTTACTCATTCTGGGTGAACGCCATTTTTAGGTTGTCTCAAAACTTAGTTTTCAGTCAAAACAAATTAAATACAGCTTAAGCACGATCCTCAATTTCCATGGTGACGACTATGGCATCAAATATTTTGGTCCTTTTTTGCTTTGAATTAAAAGTTAATCAGAAAAAAATAATTTTTATATGTTTATTTATTTATATTGCTTGACATCACAGGGAGAGAAATGTAGTGCAAAGAGATTATGAGATAAAGAGACTCTAAAACACAAATGACAATAACAATAACAAAAAAAAAAAAAGAATAAACACAAATATAATAAATAGATCGAATAGATGGCAATGAAATACAAAGATGCGTGAAACAAGGTTTGGCATAACTAAGTTGTTTCACAGCTGGAGGTTACGTAATATTTTCATGGTCAGTTAGCCAGTGCCTCTACAATCTATACGATGGAAATCACCACCAAGGCGTCCCTCGATTCACTTGTAATCATATTCCAGCAACTTTCAAATAATAATTATTCTTTTCATGTTTCTTTATTTTTTTCTTTTTGAACGAAGATTAGCTTAAAAGATGTACGATAATTTAGCTGTAAAATATTAACAAAATTTAGTAAACAAAATATCGTATCATAAATTTACCTAGGGCGTTTTATTGCAATATGCTTCGACGAAATACCTGTTGAAATGAGCAAGCCGAACTTATCGAATCATCAAATGATTTTAATTTTGATATTTTATAAAAAAAATTTATCGATTTATATGAAACATTTTATCGATTGAAAAAAAAATCGAGAAAGAAATCTGTGTGAATCTCCGACAACAACAATTACAATTTTCAAGGTATTTTTTTTTTTTTATCGAAACTTGGAATGTTTACTAAATGTCGCGACACCAAAATGGGTTTTCCTTGAAAGCAGACACCGAATTTGAGCTTTCTATATTTTTAGTGTTATTTTTATTTTTGGGTCAATTTCCTCAGGTGATCCCTAACTTCTGGTCTTGCTCTTTCTTTAAACTCAAACTAGGGCACCACGGTAGCCGAGCGGTTAGAGGAGAGACCTGCAAAGCTAATATGTATTGTGGTAGTGGGTTCGATTCCCGGTCTAAGGCCATGGATTTTATTTAATGGTTAATAATAGAAATTTATAGTAAAGATGTTTGCTAGTTGCCTTCGTCCAAGATAAGTTAAGTTAAGCTCCGCCTGAAAAAATAGGCGATTACTTTACTTACTTTACTTTTTTAAACTCAAACTAGTTTTAGTTACTCACTTAATGTTTTGTAAGTGATAGAACCATGCATTTACATTAAAGTAGTACTTTAGTGAGGAGCCAAACTAGGTTGATCGAGCTTTTCTGGTAAAGCGTTTTAAATAGAATCTGTATATCTATTTGAGTCCCAGGAACAACAAAAGGGTCATTTTCATGAAAAGTGCAAAAAAAGAAAATATCAGAACCTTCAAAACGTGCATTTCCGGTGGAATGAAACGCCAAAGCGTAAGTTTAACACGATCGCAATACTTCCTCTTATTGTTGTGGGAACAGGAAATAAATAGAAAAACGTGAAAATCTGAAAACTAGCAACATCCTTTTTTTTTTTAGTAATATTCTTTTTGCAAACAGAGAACTTCCGGTTTCGTGTTCAAATTTTCTGTGAAAATGCAGCCAAAAAAATTAAATAAATAAATATAATTTGAATAAATAGAATACTTTTACTTCTTCCACGCAGTGATAAAAAATGTAAACTGAACGAATCAGTTCAGTATATGTACACTAATAAAAGTTCTTATAAAATATTTATTAATAATGTAAAATAAATAATATTAATGCAACCTTGAGAACTGTTTCTATACTGTCAAAGGTGTGTTGCACAACCTGGGGCATGCTTGTCTGTGTTCGTACTTGGATGCAAAAATGAAATGAAATCTGTAGTGGAATAACCACGGCCTTCTTTGGCTGTAGTTTTCCTTTGAATGCCAACAAGTAAATGGTTTTAAGATTAATTAGTGTTTTCAAATGATGAGCATCAAATTGAATCGAATAAGAGTAAAGCGATTCACTTAATTTTGATTCCATTTATTGGCGAATTTCCGTTTTTTTTTTTTGGCCTGTTACAGCCAATCATCGCCCCCCAGAGGAGGGTTTAAAATCGCCCACTGAATCATCGATCTAAATAGAGATCGATATTATATCGAGTTCAAAAAAAAAAAGAATCGCATAAAATAGAGTTGAAAAGAGTTGCGATTCTAGTTTACAGATTCCCTTAAAATTTTCAGCGAATCATTGCACAGTGACATTAAAATTAAAGGACTTGTACGACAATAGCCGCAATAATCGATGAATAGTAAAAAAAAAAAAAAAAAAGTAAAGTAATTGCCTATTTTGTTCAGGCGGGCTTTACGTCCAGCTACCAAATTAGGTGCCATGGACGGAGACGACTAGCAAACATACTTAACTGGTAAATTTCTTTTATTAACTATTAAATAAAATCCAAGGTTTAGACTGGGGAATCGAATCCACTAACCTACAATACATCTTAGCTTTGCGGGTCTAGCCTATAACCGCTCAGCTAATGGAGCGCCTTACAATATTAAAACCATTAAATAAAATCCAAGGTTTAGACTAGAAATCGAATCCACTAACCAATAATACATCTCAGCATTGCGGGTCTAGCCTATAACCGCTCGGCTAATGGCGCGCCTTACAAGATTAAAACCATTAAATAAAGTCCAAGGTTTAGACTAGAAATCGAATCCACTAACCAACAATACATCTTAGCATAGCGGGTCTAGCCTCTTAACCGCTCGGCTACCGTGGCGCCTGGGATCAGCGAATATATAACCATGTATTTCCTAAAATTCCCACTCCTGCAAAGTTTCAACAAACATCACCCCGACCTTCTTCAGATATTTTTAAACTACAAAAAAAAAAAATTAATGCATATTATGTTGATTGGTTGGAGTAATCACTGCACTTGTACAACATTGATAATATCGATTGACAGAGATTTGAACAAGGGATGACAGATTTTTTGACAAATTAGTTCGCACCCCCTCCAGAGAAAACTAAGTGTAGAGTAATTTTTCTATGTGGTTTGATTCCATTCAATGGCCCAGCAACAACAAATACTTAAAAGAAGTTTTTATCGAACCACCTAATCGATTAGTTTTAGGAGTTTCATTAAAAAATCATAACTTACGAGAAAAGCCTAACCACATCCAAACTTAAATGTAATGGATTTCCTTTCACAAGTTAGGGTTTAGATGGGGGGTCAGATGTCGAAAAAAAAAATGGCCTAACAAAATGAGCTCCTGGAAATTCTGATTATCGTTCCGTCCACAAGTTAGGATTTGTCCGAAACTTAACTGAACTCAAATTCTATCCAAAAGCTGACTTATCTAAAATCTGTGATTAAGCTGTAAAAACTGTAGCTGGGGTCTGAAATAGTAAAACTTGCCTGCTATTACTTTGATAAGATTAGCGATATCTTTTTGTTTTTAATTTATTTATTTTAAGTAGCAAGGTGTTTTAGTAAACACTAGTTTATTGGAATTGTCTTAAAAAGGCAGTGGATTTAGCGACTCAAAGTCTTTTGGGTAGTACCAAGGTAAAAGCCTCACAAATGAAGGCTATTCTAGGTCACTCAGCGTCATCGTCTTTTTTTGGTTGGAAATTCAATTTTCTAAAAGTTTACGCGGCCGGAATTGCCGAAGGAAAAATGAGAAAAACTCGGTCAAGTTTAAAGCTTTGAAACCCTTTAAAGCTTCATCTTCAAGGTTTTTGTTTTCAAGAAATCCCTAAGTTCGCAAAAAAAAAGGTTTCTCAGACAATGGTCAAGATCAAACAATAGATCAATCAATTGGGACCGCTAATTCTACAGAAATTTGTTTGTTCCCGCCCATAGAAGCGTCCAACAGGAGCAAAGAACCACCTTACAGGATCAGGTACCTTCAGATCATTTTTTGTTTTCTTCAAAAGAAAAAGTTTCTCTTGAACGGTTTTCAATTTTTTTAGATTTTCAAGACACTCTATTAATTTCAATTTTTATTTTTTAATGTCTTTTTAAAGATTTGAGCGTCTCAAAGAGAATTGGGGAGTCTAAAATGGCAAAGAAAGGTCAAAAAACAAAGTTCAGTAGATTAAAAGTTTCAGGTGGAACTGAAAGCCAAAGAAAAACATTTTTCTTCTTTTTTTTTTGCATAAGTTTTTCAATTTTTTTTTAAATTAACTGATAAAATTCAATCCTATTCATAAAATTTAAATATAATAATAAAAATTAACAAATTTAAATTTATTATTTATTAAAAAAAAAAAAATTATAATAACTCACGTAGCGTGAAGTAAAAAATAAAGCCTAATTAATCCACAGGTGGGTAGAAGAACGACCCGACACGCACTGTACCAAGGCAAGGGAGCGACTGAATTCGCTCTGGCAGCACATCAACGGTACACTTGTCCAGCGCATGCGCCCCGATTTTTGTCATTCTCCCTCTTGGCCGCTATTTACTTTACAATATACACCAAGACAATAATAATAATAATAAAATAATTACATCATTGTGGATAAATCTATTTACCAATTGGTAAAAAAAATAAATAAATAAAGAAACCTCTGTGCTCAGTGAGATGTAAAATCGAACACATACGATTCGCCAGTCGTAGCGAACACTTCGTCATTATTCGGTGTACATCCGGCGACTTACCTAACATAAATGCCCTTGTAGCAAAAATAAAAGAAAATTATTCGACCGCATTCATGTTTCTTATCAAGATTTCTTTTTTCATTGAATTAATCAGAAGTGTGACTAGTTAAAATAAAAATATAAAAATTAGTAATAATCATTCATGGTTGAATGAATTTTTATTTTCAAAGAAGGTCAATCAAAATAAATAGACAGGAGTTACGTAAATCTAAATGGATATCTAAATGACAGCAAGTTAATTTAGTTGGCAAGACTGATTCAAACAGCTGTATCAAAATAAAGAAGGTTTTAGAGAAAGGATTAGTTCAGTGGGATTAGTTCAATGAGTGGGTTTGAGGATTCAAACATGGATTTTGCACTAGGAGCTTCTACAGCTGACTTGTTCAGTAACATGACAGTGTTGCCTATAACGAGAGTAAGATTGTGCTGAAAGAAAAAAAAAATTTCCCTGTGCGAATGATTTGGTAGCTTTTACTAATTGATTTTTGAAATACTTGTAAAACATTTTTAGTAATTAATTTAGATTATGTAACTACTACTCATTACTCTAAAAAAATGACACTTTTTCTCAGATGGAAATCTCTGAAAAGTGACAAAAATAAATACCAGTCAGAAGGTGGTACTATCGATTATGGAATTGTATTCCAATTTGAAAAGTTAGTTACACAATTATCACTCCTATAGTATACAAGGCCGTTTATTTTACTAATATGTTAGAGGGAAGCCTAACCCAGGCTTCGAATTTTTCCTGGCAAAATGGTTCAAATGAACGTCAGAGACCAAGAAGAAAACGTTTCGAAGATTAATGAAAATCAATGGAGTCACTTTAAAAAAAAAAATGGTAAAAAATTATGAAAAATACATTTAGTAAAGTTTCAGTTCCGTTGTAGGGGATATCGATCGTCAAATTTTCAGGAGAGGGTTCTTTGGGAAGATACAATAGAATTTGTGAAAGTTCTGCGATTTTTAGTTTACACCCTCTCAAATACAGGGACATTTCACTGAAAATCACTTTTTCAAAACTCAGGGGGGGTCTCAAAAGCGGCACTTCCAGTGAATACGCGAAATCAACCATTCGGACACGATCGTAATACTTCCCTTCTTTACTTCCGGCGCCACAAAAATGTAGGGAGAAACTTCGGCACGAAGCGAGTAACTACTTCAGGACAAGGACTTTGTGATGTAAACACCGGTATTTCACAAAAATTTGCTCAAAAATCAAAATATTTCCTCTTAGACTGTGAGGAAAGTAGTAATAACATGAAATAAACCACAATAGCAAAACAATGAACAAAGAAATGTCACAATAATAATACAGTATCTAATAATATTAATCATAAAAAAATTGCATTGAAATAGTCGGTAAGCGCTCTCTGCTGTGGTGGTCACAGAAGAGTAACCCCGACCTTGGGCCGGACTTCCTGCCTTGACCGAGCCCCAGATCTTGTTAGCTAACTCCCGTTACCACACTCATGTAGAACGTTCTGACGGCATGCTGAAGTTATGGCTACTATGGGTAACTTGTACATGTATGCAGACAGATTTTTGGCTGTGTGTGTTTGTTAATTTAAGGCGCGTCAAGATGTAAGATCATTGCAGTGTTGGTATCCGAACAATGTTCTCTCATGACAGACTAAACTGTCCATCAAGGGACAGTAACTGTAAAGAAGCTCCTACGATCAGAATATCTGAGGGCAAACAGCTGGTTTTGAACCCCGAGGAAAATCCAGTCCTCACTTAGCTCATCCCTTCCCTAGGGTAGTCTATTATTAGCCCTTACCCTAAAAAATAACCCCCCTCCACAAACGAATTTTTTGAATGAATAAATTACAGAGCTACTCAAAAAATTGTAACTCGTATTTCAGGTGAATGAGATATTGATTTTCAGACCAGCTGTACTATCCCCCCCCCCACTAAAGTAATGAACTAACCGTTGAAATGGAAGAGGGCCAACATCTATAGTTGTAGTTTAATGCAATGTAGTTGTGGTTGTCAACTTGAATAGAGTTCATGAACTAAACAGGATAGAACATGCACACATCCCAAACTGAAACGCACGTTGAAACTTGTTCTTGGAAGGCAATATATTGTTTTACAAAACATGTTTGTACATGTTTACCACCTCGTATCACTGGCTCAGAATTTCGGGCGCAGTAAATTTCGTTACACTTCGAGCTCAGTCAGAGATGTGGGCCTTCGTGCTGCGTGCTGTAGTTTGATGAGTTTGAAAACTTGGATATAATATTAGAAATTAATAGTTATCTCATTTTAAGAGGTATATTTTTTTTAAAGATTTAAATCAGAATCTTTTAGAAACCTAACAAAAGTAATATTACCAAATTCTAAAAGACCATGTCGCATGCATTTACTTCACAATCCACAGTTTTTTTTTATTTTAAATTAAAACAGTTCTAAAAACAAGACTTGCGGTGATTTCCAAAGCAAAGTATCGCATTATCTGAGTAGAAAGTTAAAGCAAGTAAGCTACACGTAATTGCACGTTTACAGTATTACTTTAAAATCAGGTCAAAATCTCTATAAGAAACGTTATATCAGCGGGCCAATCTTATGTCTATGTAAATTCAATTTCATGTAACAAAAATCCATTGCGAATACATACATAAAACTTGCACTTACTGCAATCTATGTAATGGATGTTTCTTAAAACATGGAGTTTATAGGGGAAAAATGGCTGAAATGGCTCCTCCTTAACTGATTGTGTCTCTTCAGAGTGGAAATTTTACCTTCACTTCTTCATAATCCAAATTTTACCTTCATAATCTTCCTGGTTTCGAGATCCTGAGGCGCTTTAAAGCGAAACTCAACTCCACTCTTATCTGAACCACTGCATTCAAGAAGCATTTCCGATGAAGAACTCCGATTGCAATACTTCCTGTTATTAGAGCTAAGAATATTCGAGACTAGTGACAGAAGAAATGAAATGGAAGTACGGAGACGATGATACCCTCCTCATCCTGGCCAGCTTATTGTTTATTTACTGCAAAGTAAAGAAGGTGGAGAGACGAAGTTAGCTAGCTCTACCTGGTGCCATATTAATGAGCTGCCGTCCCCAGACAGGTGTTCAAAGTCCCGGAGCCGCCCGCGGGAAAGTTTCCCTCCATTAATCTTGCTACCCCTTCCCCCCCACAATATCACCCGCCGGCTCGTACATCAGTGTTTTTAAAATTCTAAAATATTAAATGATAAGAGGCGCCCCCCGTGAAAGATAACAATGGAAGTAGAAAAATTATACTGAAACTTGGTGCAAATAAGGCCTTTAGGCGAACATTAAGAAAGGTCAGCTGTTGATGTGAGGGTTAATGTAGCTTCATTTTTCATCTGTCTTTCTCTATTTTACTTTTATCTTCTCTTCCTGTCAGAAGAGGAAGTAACAGTTATCGCGACATATTTTCTGAAAAATTTGCAGAAAAGCTCTAGATCAGGGGGTCGCCAAACTTTTTTTGATCAAGGAACCCCCTATATAATTTTTCGAAATCTCCATCGACCCCCCCCCATGAAAGTAATTTTCAGTTAATTAAAAATAAACTATCTATTAGGTACTTTGTTTTTGTATATTTATTTTATGATTTTAAACATTTATTAAAGTAAATTTACATTATGTAACAAATAGTTTTATGAAAAACATCTTAATGTTGAAATTTGAATACCTTAATATTTATTAAATAATAAGTAATTATAAATAAGACCCCCAATCGACCCCCTGGCTCAGATCGACCCAATACTTTTGTAAAATAGACCCCTAGGGGTCTATTATAGACCACTTTGACGACCTCTGCTCTAGAAAGTTTCGAACTCAAAAGTTAAGGAATAAGGTCCTTCTCTCCTGTATGAAATGATAAGACCAGCGCACTAAGGGAAGCATATACTCTGCTACTTCCCTCCCCCCCCAATCAGGTAACGCACGATTTTCTCTTCCACCCAAAGATTCTTAGTAACGGAAGTGATAATATTAGCTAACGCACAAACTGATTTAGAGCTCCCCTACAATTTTGAGTTTATTTATTTTCTCAACTTACTCAAAACACACTGCGCTTTTACTCTATCAAGAAAATCCCAAAATGTGTAGTAAGGTAGTAAGTAAAGTAATCGCCTAGTTTTTCAGGCGGGGCTTAACGTCCAACTATCAAATTAGGTGTCGTGGACGGAGGCGACTAGCACACATACTTTACTGTTAATTTCTTTTATTTAACCATTAAATAAAATCCAAGGCCTTGAGACCGGGAATCGAACCCACTAAACCAACAATACATCTTAGCTTTGCGGGTCTAGTATCTTAACCGCTCGGCTACCGTGGCGCCTACCAAAATGTGTATATTCGATCAAAAACTCAAATTCGTAAATTTGAAATCGTCACTGAACTTCCTGTTATTAGTAAGTGAAAGAAAAGTTAATTAGGAACGGAAATAACAAAAAAAATGTATTAAATACGTACATTTTGGCGTTTAATCAACCCTTATACTTAACATTTTAAACTGTAAGTTTTTGTTAAGGAGATTTTATATAAGGTTTGAATTAAATAAAATAATTAATTAAATTTGTTAGTATGTTTGTAGAAGTTCAAATAACCCCCGCGAGTGATACATGTAAACCCGCCAGGGCGTTTTTACACAAATTATAATTAATTTAAAACTGTTATCAATTATAAAAATAACAAAGAGCGTTTTAATTAATTTTAATTATCTTGAATTTAATAACGCCCGGATTGTGGGTGGGGGAAGAGTTACTCTGTCAGAAGACCTTTAGGGGTCGCACTACAAGCTAATCGAATTCCAGAATCGATTGTGTTAATCAAGTTATAAATTGTGATAATCGTAATTTTCAGTTTATCACTGAGATAAAATTCTTCATATTTTGTGTTTATTTTTCTGGCGCGTGAACATTAGAGGGTTTTTTTTTTTTTTAGTGCACTGCCGTCCTCCGGACAGTGTTCTCTCTCGTTGCATTGTCCATCACTCGGACAGAGAGCATGTAAGGAGCTTTTAATGAGGCAAAGCGCAGGATTCTGAACCCTTGTGATCTGTGCGTTGGTGTCCAGTCGTACGCTAACTACACAGCTAATTCCTCGCCAGACTCTTCTTCATATTACAAAAAGATTTCTGCACAAAATTGGCCAGCCGGAAGTAATAAATCTGCCCGCGATAACAGTACCTTTTTCCTGTGAGAAGGGAGAGAAGGTGTACATTGATGGATCCTGTAACCTCAGTGGGTCCTAGATGAGCCCTTTATGACTGTGGACCAACAAACTCCTTCTTTACAAAGGTGGTCATTAGGCGCCGATGTTGCTCTACGACTGCTCCGCCTGGAGCCTGGACTTGTAGTAGCAACATCAAGAAACTTCGGACAACCCAGAACAAATTTCTCAGACTCGCAATAGACTCTCTCCACGACGCACTAGTCATTGACTCACTCCACGGAGACTGCGTCCATTATCCCCTGGTACACTCCTACAGCCAAAAACCGTCTGCTCAAACTCTTTTCTATCCTAGACTGCCATCCCAATCCACTCTGCAGCGACATAGCCTCCTACAGATCCTTCTACAACATACAGACACAGAAGACTAAAACATATCCTACTCTAACTTTCTACACTAGCTGCAGGTTTATCCTCTCCTTTTTTCCCTGCATTCCAATCCTCCTCACCTAACTTTTCTCTTACTTCACTTAGTTAAGAAGGTTGAAATGTTTTTATACATTTATACTTCTTTATTTATTTTATGTATTGTATATATTTATTATAATAATAATAGATGAGCCCTAGGCTGCGATATATCGTACCACGAACTCCAATAGTTCCGCTAAAAATGTCCACCTCCACAAAGACTTCCTGGATCAAATAGGTCACTACTCTTAGTTTCTGCTTGAACTCCGAGCTAACTCGTGCTTCACTGGTAATCTTCCAAAGTAAAGCATCTTTATTTCAATGATAATTCCAGTAATGCCAACTTTAAAGCACATTAAAACTCACCATCTCATTCTTCTTCTCAAAAGCAAGAGAATTAAGGAGGGCTTGTAACGGGAGAAGTGCCCCTTCACACACACACAACTCCAACTCCTACTTGAACATAATTCCACCTTTATTACAATTTAATGGCACTTTTGTGAATAAAATGTAATTACACTTTCTCTGACCCAAATAATTAGATATTTATTTTGTAGAATAACTTTTTGTTCGATTATATTATTCATTTCAAATTGTTATTTTGTCGTACCTCCTGCAGGAGGACTCTACTACGCTGATTTTCAGTTTTGTAGTCTTCTATAGACGAAAAAGTGACTCTGATTGGTCAAGAGGAAGTATCCTTACAGCGATCGTTCAGCTTTTCCATTTTTTAGTCTATCCTTTTATTGAGTTCCTTAGAGTAAAAAACCCTTGGTTTTTAGTTTTAGTGTGGGTTCGAACTTTTTTTTAATATTTGTGGTAACATATATTTTCAATATTTACCTTCCGTTTCCGTCAAAAATAAGAGAACCGGAAGCTACACTTTACAGAATCGATTTTTTTTTTTTTTGGTGTTTTGAAGTTTTTCTTGAAATCAGCTGGAACGATTTTCTTGCAAATTTACTGGCAGAGACCGGATCTCTGAGGTTTATTTTCCCGGGAAAATTAGATTAAGGACACTTTACTGGAGGGGCGTGGTTTAGACTTCAATCTAAAGAACTACCTTAGGGCTATGTACAGTTCTACTGGCTGTTTAGTATTATTAGTCCATAAGTGTGCAAAGAAAATATAAAATTTGATGAAAATTGGTTAACCAGAGTTTTCACTTTCCCAATTTGCGATTTTCCCAAAGATTTCCTTTAAACTTGGCGTCTCCCATGAACGAGTAGGCCTATTACTTTTACTGCGCCATTTTTCAACGAAACTCTGTCTTAGGTACTTAAGCGTAGTTCGTAAAAGGTGGATGAAATTATGCCCTGTTTTTAAATTACTTAGTTTAACATCTGCATAATATCTATGCAGTAAATATTTTCACCGCATTATCAGATCACTGGGGAATGCACTGTACAGAGTGGCTTGGACATTGGACTTGGACGACGAGAGTAAATTGGGCTGGTCGATTTGGATTGATACTCCCAAGAATCTCGTATCGCTTGTGACTGCCACTCCGGCTGGGTGAGAAAGACGCTTTTTCTCCGCCGACTCTGTTCTTTAAAGGAGCTCGGACACCCTTAAATACGGCATAACCTACGAACTGAGAGAAGCTGGCCGGTGTATTCCATGGAAGGGGGCCACCCAGGTATTCGCCATTGGATCAAAGTCGCCCTACGCTAGGTTTCTACCCAGCGAGTGACTTCTTGGTTAACCCTCACATTGGCCTAAATTAAGCTACTCGTAATAGACACCCTAAACTAGAACTCTAACTCTTGCTGCCTCTTCGAGACCTCCCTTCTCAAAGTGCGGGAAATGAAAGGAGAAACTGAAGCTACTTCCGGCCTCTACTTCCTCTGGCTAACAGTAAAAAAAAAAAAAAAGCGAAAAACCTTTGAACGCCATCAAGGAGTCTGCCACAATCTACGCTGCCACAATCTAGGCTGAAATAATCAGGTTACAGTGACCACGACACCCATAAAGTATAATTTAGAACAAAAATTAGGGTCACTGGACAACATCTAAATAGACATCAAACTAGAATTGTGATGATAACTCTGTGATCATTTGATTTGATTGATATTGGCCACTGGTACTGACATACCTACAGACTGCATCGTACCTCTTTATTAGGTCACTAAGTGATTAAAAACCATTAGCTTCCATTTTGTGTTTTTTTTTTTTACTTTTATCTTATTGTGAGCAGTTATTGTTATGGTGTGATCAAGTGACGACATAGTTCTGTCGTTAAGTGGGTCGGTGTGTCCGAGTGTAGCACATACAGCTGTGACGTTTGTGATTTCATAGTTACGCATGATCAGTTTGGCCCATATTTCTCTCCTCTGTTTAGTCGATTCAAGTTGAAAGTCTGATCTAATCGATCAGAGGAATTTTATGTGAACCATTCACACCACAACTACTTCAAATTATCTTAAACTTAAACTTAAAAATCCATTGTGTAGACTTAATTGACTTGCTTTTACCACTATTTCAAGTTTAAGCTTCGCAAATTTTTATTAAGTCTGTACTGGAATTGGAGAAGCCTAATCTGATCTCTAGCTGGAGAAAAAACAAACCCTAGAACTTATTTACACAGCAAGTGTTCCAGAATAATATCCAAATATGTCCGGCGGAACCCTAAACTGTGCGACGTAAACCGAACAGTTCAGTAAGGAGATGGGTACTTATAAGTTTCGTTTTACGATTGCGTTTTTTACCCTGCAAACCCTCTTAGTAGCCCAACTAAAGGTAGGGCGTGTGCCAATTGTGGAAGCTGAACAGGGCTACAGAAAATCGGGAAAAGCTAACTCCCTTAAATTATTCTCCTACCCAGTTTTAATTCACAAATTTCCCGCCTAAGGCTGGAAACAGTGGAGCGGCGAGCAAAGCGGCGATGATAGCGAAGAGCAAAGCGGCGAAATCAAACACAAGTAAACATATGGGACCGCGCATAGTGGCAAGCAAAGCGAAGATAGAGCAACGCTATCTCTAGAGAGTAGAGCAAAGCGTTATGACATGTTTGATTTCTTCGCTCTCATCGCGCTCAATTTGTAAAGGTTATTTTTCAAAGGTTATGGATATTGATACATTATTGGTTGTTTGTTTAAAGAAACCTCTGTGGGACCGTAATATTTGCGAAGCTACAACAGTTTTTAACAATTAATAATTAATCGTTAAAATTAATTAACAATTCGTAGTTAATGGAGAATTCAGGTAATTTTTGCTACATTTAATTTGGTTCTCAATCCCTTAATGCTAACTTTCATCTAAATACTAGGCAAAATTAAATTAAATTTTCACGTCCTACTACTTCTGATCAGAACGAATTCTCCAATCCTTCTTCTGTAGCGTCGTACTACTCCAGTTTTTCAAATGAACAACATTAATTTACGACTGATTTAGTAATTATTAGTAATAATAAAGTGATTTAATAAAATTATTGTTTTTTTTTAATTGACTAATTTCTTTTTATCTGCATATATTTCTATTTTGTTTTTATTTATTCTATTCTAACCTTAAAGTAACTGCTAGGATTAATGGGGTTACACTGGGCTAGTATGTAATCAAATGTTGATAAGACATTCGAAAATACACATTAAACTTGCCAGGATGCTCCCGAAGTTTATGGTACAAGTGATGAAATTCACCAAGTTCATTTCTAGACTTATTTATGTCATGTACACTGCAGCTCCTACTACTAAGCTGCTGCAAATACCAAAGTTTCAACGAAGAATTTTCATATAAAAATAGTTCCTCCATCTTGTTTTGTCAAAAGGAGAACGCGACTAAACTCGTCACTATGTGCATGCGACTCTTTGCTCGCTGCTCGTCGCTCTCTTTGATTTGAAGCAGCTATCATCGCCGCTCCACTATGTTTGCAGCCTAAGTAAGAATGTTACTGAATATTTTCTTATCGCTCACCAACAGCATTAGGTGAATCAGCTGTTTATCCAGTCCTGTATCGAGCCTTGAATAGTGAAAAAACAGATTTAATAACTTGGAAAATATTCTCTCTCCATCAAAAAAAAAAAAACTATAAAAATAAAACTCTATGTTGAAAGTGTAAAGAAATTTTCCTTGATAACACGATTATTACCACCTTTATGGCAGGTTATGAAACAGTTATAGAGTAACACAACCATGACAACAACGAGAAATGATGCAAAAAATATGGCTGTGTATAAAATGTGAACGCATGCGCTGTACAGTTTGGAAAGAATTTAAAATGATTTTGCCAAACTATTAAACTTTTTTCTTTGCTTTCAGACAACTCTCATAAGAACGGAATTCCGTTTAGGGAAATCTGGAGTGGCAAAACACAAGCCTTTTTCAAATTTAAAGCCTTAACAAATTTACGTGAAAAAACTATCTTAAAATTTACTCACCAAAATATGCCTATTTATTTTATTTGTTCACCATGTGTAATTTTAATTATTTGTTGAATCCATTTTTAGTATAGCAAAGGGGATGAGAGCGTCCATTATTCTTAAATCATGCTTTAGTGGGAAGCTAATTTTAGACCCACAATCTCGAGCAACCGTTCTGGCGGCCACAAATAGTAGATAGTCCGGCAAGGTAGAGTGGAGCCTAGATATGCTGTTTTGCTCCACACTGCCTATTTGGTATTTATTATTTATTTAATTATTATTTATGGTATTTACACACTATTTCGACCAGAAGTGATCTATTTGTAAATCAGGATATTGATTAAGAACAGGGCTTTAAGATAAACTAATTTTAAATAAGTATCAGTTTTGAAATTCTGCCGCTGCAGTGAGCTGCGGTCAGCTTTTGGCGCATGCGCGCTGAGTACCCTACAAGTGTCGAGAAACAAACCAGACGCTATTTGTAGAAACAATACACTTTGTTTACTACGTTTGTTTGTGAGTATTTAAATTTTTTTCAGCCGATTTTAAAGCATTGTTTTTCTTCTATTTCGAAACGGTACTTAATTTAAAAAACACGCCTCGTATTGATGTTTTTTTTTTTTAAAAAAAAAACTTCTTTTTAGAGATAATTGATTTTAGAGCATCACGCTTCCAGCATCAATATTGTTTTATCATCACCGTGTACTAGAGTAATTAACATTTTTTTTAAAAAAATTCCAATTAGGAGGCAATTTTTTAATCTGTAATTTAAAATTACAGTAGAAGTGAATCATGTAGATGTTTCAGTCCAGATCTTTATATTCAGCTGCAAAAACTGTAATTTAAAATGTAATTTATAATTAATTTTTTAAGTGAGTTTGATTAGAATTGATCATTTAATACTCTAAAAGTTAATCCAAACTGCTACGTCTTCAATTATTAGTTCCTCGAAGACATTTACTGATTTATCATTCCTGAATATTCTATTACATTGTATTTAAAATTTAAATTCTTAAAATAGTTTTCTGCTTCAATTTATAGTTAGAAAATAAAAAATGAAGAATGTAACTAGATAATCGATTTAATTTTGTGGGGCTGCTTATCAACAATTGGTGAAGATTATTTAAGTGTATAAAATTGGGCCATGTTTATTCGTGTGCTGACAGCATAACTCAAAAAACCTGCTAATCGCAAAAACTGCCATTCTACTGAATCGATTCAAGTTAATTGATTCTTAATTGTCTTAATGCGATACTAATCCAATTAAGGTGCTAGTTCCGGGTTAGATATTTTGATTGCTAGATTATCTAAATATAAAGTGTTAACTACCAGCGATCATCAGTTTTAGAGAGAAATTTTGTTTTGTTTTAGTTGGCCCCCTCCGATATAATGGCTTAAAACGGTTAAACGGTTATTTCCGGCCCCCACGACAAATAATATAAAAATTACTATAATATACGATTGTAAAATGTATGATGTTTGTAAATCGATTTCGAAATAGGAACTTTTCGATAACTCACAACTTTTTTCGAGAGTATTTGGATCAGACTCTAGATTTTAAACCTCAAAACGAAGGTAAAAACCCGATATCGTTTTGACCCGATCTCAAATCTTGCCCTAACCAGAGGTATGATGGTATGAAAAAGCAATATGAAGGGCGGCGAATCCAATACCAACCCCCATTCCCTTCGAAAAAAAAGGGAAAAAAGGAAAAACCAATAAATATAAATTTGGGAAAAATAAAGCTCTGTTTTTCTTGCCATCAGATTCTCATTTCTAGGAACATAAAGGAAGTAAACATCCTTCTGCGTATTTCCCTTTTGCGCTTTTTCTCAGCACCAAAAGAAAAAGCGAATGGGAAAACTGGTGCTTGAAGTACATTAAAGTGCGTTACATGGAATTTCAAAGAAATATACATTTTCCAAGAATGTTTGTAAGAAATATTAAATATAGTAGCCGAACACAGTGGAAAACACTCTCTTTTATGAGGTATTGTGGGAAATAGATGCTCCAGTTATTGAAAAAAAACCAGTTCTATTCTTAGTTGTCAAATTTCTGTCAAATTATTGTTTGTGATTGTGTTAAAAAATAAATAAATAAATAACCTTGGAATTTGATTGCAATTGTGAATTTCCAATCTTGTGTTTTTACCGGAACTGATCTAATTATCAGACTAACTGGGAGATCCCCAGTTCGAATCTTGCGTGTAGCTACTTCTTACTATCGAGAGAAAATGTTAATATTGTAAATAATCAAATTATAAATTATTACTTTTTCTTAAATGGTTGAATTAAACACAAGTTAAATATAGGTTAGGTTTATTCACTTGAAATACATAAAAACGTAAACAAAAAGCACCACGTGTTACGTAAAGACTAACACCACATCAAAGCTATCATCCCCTCTCTACACACCCTTATCAGTGTTGCCACTGCTATATCAAAAATAATTTTAAATTTACCTACAATAAAATAAATTTACCTACAATTATAAAATATGTGCTTTCGACCCCCATCCACAACATCTGATTGTTAGTTGAGCTTCAAGATTGGACAGTCACTTAACTTTTTTGCTTTACTAGTAAATAAAATCCAAAAAAAACGGTAAATTCAAATCCGATATTTACTACTCGGTGCCACCCTAAAGTTCTGAACCGAATCGTTGAATCGCTCGATTGAGAAATACTTCTCGTTATGAATGGAAAATAAAATGATGTAATTTAAATGTAAACTAGAATGAGAAATGTAAAGATTCATTTAATTCAATCCAAGTGAATAAAGCTTTTTCTAAATCCAATGATTTGTGTCAGACCAGATTTCTATTGCGTACAGCCTATCTTCAAACCCAACTAGAAAAGATTAAGCTTAAGTACAGCTAAACTAAGTACATTTGTGATGCAATTTAAAATGAACCAATTTAAATGCACTAAGTACGGAATATATCTAGAATTTAATTAGGTCAGGATTTGTGTAGTTTATGTTGAGTGTGAAAGTGGAGGGAGAAGACTATCGCTGGTTAGCAGATCTATGGGGGATCCAGGAAGTCGGCTCTACGGAGGTTTAAGGGGACCAATTATAAGTTTCTATCTTCCTTATATGTATTTCCAATTCTTTGTATGCGAATCAAGTTAATGCAAGACTATGGTCTGGTTGGGGACCCTGATTACAGTGTTCCTGATTAGAGCTAAAGAAGTGGCTGGCCCAACTCGGTCGGTGGTCAAACAATGACAATGTTAACTCCCAACTGGGACTGAACATCTTTTGTGGCATTCATTGTACCCCGCATCAAACCTTGGCGACATTTCAAAGCTGGATCTATCTATCTGAATAAGGGTAGAACCTGAACTATAACCTTGAACAAGAAGTCCTAACAAGCAGATAATCATTTTAAGCCAAAAGTATTGCATTGGCCAATTTGAATCGATTTAATTACAAGATGAGTCTCGAAACTTAGGTGAGGAGCAAAAGTTAGTTTTTAGGAATTTTCAGCAAACTTGAATTTAATGGAGGCATTCACGTTGCAAATAATAACGCCGAATATTTGTGAGAATATAAAAAAAAAAGACTAAAATCATCCCAATAAAGTGGTAATTTTGGGTGAGGAATTTGGATCGCTGTGCTGCTGTCAGAGATTCCAATCTACTTATCCAAGTGTCAGCTTGCGGCCTTACCCAGTCTCGCCAATTTGCGCTGGCTGTGGTGAGTCCAATGAGACTGTGCGGCACTTTGTAGAGGTGTGTCCCGTTTATTCTGAAAACTAGATTTCTCGTCTTCGGAAGGTCAAATGTTCTCTACCGGAGATTGTAGCATCTGGTAATCTTTACCAGAACTTTCTAGGTTTATTCAGTGCACACTGGGCAATTGAGTCGCCATGCTCCCTAGTGTCCTGTTGCTACTTTATTAGTTTATTGTATTGGCATCTGGCAATCTTTTAGCCGGATCTGTTGGTCTTGAAGCCTCGGTATCTCTCATGAGATGAGGACTGGGCGGGGAACAATGGGCATTTCGGATTGCCTGCGTTCCTTCCCCTTTTTGGTGGAGCCGCCCTTTTATTACAATCTACAATCTACAAGTGTCAGCTTTCTGCGGTTCAGGAAGCCTCTCCAGACCATTATCTGAAAACCACTTTTTCAGAGTCAAGAGTCCTCAAAACGGATGACCTAGAATCGATTAATTGGAGAGGATCACAATACTCTTTTTACCAACCTAGTGAGAAAAAGTAAAAATAATTGGCAATTTAGTTTTAAAAAAAGGATTGTCATCAAGACTATTGATCACGATGACCCCTTATTTTGCCCTCAGCATTCTTCTGATCGTAAAATTAGGTTGGACACGTTAAAACATTATTTATTTTAGGAATTAGTAATTAAACACTAAAATAATCCAAATTACAAATTAATAAGCCGGAATTCAAGTAATCCAATTGGCAAAGGAACTTTTTATTACTTTAAAATAATGAAGAGAACAGCTGGTCTGCTGCAATCGAATTCGGCGAAGGTTAAGTTAATGATAAGGAGATTAGTAGGATAAAGTTATTTGAGCTTTGTTAATTGGAATTCTCACAGCAATTAGCCTGTAATTAAAATGTAAGTATTAACTGAAAAGGTTAGATAAATATTTATGCATTTCAAACGTTTTCAAGAGATGTAGTAGCTTAAAACTTGAATTGTCTTTAATGGAAGTCTTGACATAGTTCAGCTTTTATAAATAATTAAATTTAAACTTAATGAATAAGAAATAACGCTTGAAAGTATTTCTCAATTGAATGTTGAAAGTTTCTTTTGAAACATTATGAATTCAACCGTGCCGTGTATTCAAATGAGAGTAAGATACCATTTTTCTGGTCATGAAATATTGAATACATCTTTGCGATTCCATTAATGTTTGATAAAAAAAGAGAAAAGAGTTAAAAAAAAAAAATTTAAACAAAAAATATTATAAAGTAGAAAAATATTCAGAGCTCTGCGGGGCCTCGGTAGCCGAGTGGTTAAAGGCGAGGTCCTATCAGCTGTTCGAGTCTTGCATTGAGATGGTAATGGGTTCGATTCCCGGGTCTAATACATTAAATTTTTATTTAATGTATAGCACAAGAATCTAATAGAAAAGTATGTTTGCTAGTCGCTTCTGCCCGCCTGAAAAAATAAACTTTACTTAATTCCAACTTAACTCATAGTGCTACTTATTAAATGAACCAAATACCAATTTGTTCTTTTTCATTTCGAGCAGACTTTTTTTTAAATAAGAATAAAGCACTCTCGGATGTGCAATTTATGACTTTAAAACTTATCATTATTTTCAATAAAGTATTACCACTTGAATTATAAAAATTAATGGGCTTTATTTCACTTGAATTTCCTTAAAAATGGCCTTAACTTTTTTTTAACTTTTCTATTCCTGTTGCATTAGTGTTGTAACATACTTTAACTACTTTATGATACATTTTCCCAGGATTGAGGAGGCATTGTAAGAGGAAGTGGCTATTTCTAACCCTAAAGTACCATTTCACTATAATGTACGACTCTGACGCGGAAAATTCCAAAACCACTAAATATATCACATTACTCAAAACATTTTTCACGTTTTTTTTTGTTTTTTTTTTTTAAAATGTTTTCTTAACTTTTTCCAAATTTTCTTTTTAACTTCGTAATTATTTTTTTAAAATCATTTTTCTCGTCAAAATTCATTTTGGAGACATTTTGACGTATTAAAACTGTCCGGTAGGACAGTTGTATAAGGGTTGACCATCAAAAACTGCACGAAAAAGCGTAACGTTGAAAAACACCCAACTTTGACAATTTTTTTCTCTTTTTCTATAAAAGATAAAATTCCCAAATTTTCTTTAAATCTTACTCCAAACCCTCCTTCATAACTGTAATTTTTTTGCAACCACCCAGATCTAATAGGTTTCGAGAAAAAAGTTGCCGAAAATGAGCAAAAACCGCTTTTTCAAAAAATGTTCTTGTTCTTGTTCTTCTTGTTGTTGTTGTTGTTCTTGTTGTTACCTTTTTTGTAAACAACGTAGCGCCTAAACGCGTGAACCGATTTTCATGAATGAGGTGTCATTCGATTCGTAATTTTATGTAGATGTGCCTTTTGGGGGTCTCGGCCCTGTACATCCAATGGGAGAGGAGTTAGCCCCCTTTATGTAAGGCCCCCTCCAAAATTATTATTACTAATTACTCTGTAAATCTTGACCCGATTTTGATAAAATTTGGTAGGATGATAGGGTTAGGGCTCCCCTCCCTAACAATAAAGCGACGATCTGCTCTTACACTTGTTAAGGGGAAGTATAGCAATCGTTTCAAATTATCGACACGTGAACCGATTTTCATGAATGAAGTGTCATTCGAATCGAAATTTTGTACAGATTTGTACTTTAAAAGTCTCGACGCTATGCCTCATAAGGAGGGGAGTTCGCCCCACCCAAATAAGGCCCTTTCTAAAACTATTATTACCAATATTTCTACAAAGCTTAGTCCGATTTTGATAAAATTTAGCACGAAGAAGTGATTAAAGCTCCTCTACGTGGCTGTGAAGTGCCATCATGCTCTTACACCTACTAAGAGGAAGTACTGCAATCGTTAAAATTATCAATGAGTGAACCGATTTACATCAATGAATTGTCGTTCGATTCAAAATCTTTGCCTTTTAGGGAGAAGTACTGTAATCGCAGTTTATTTTTCTTGCTCCTCTTAAAAGGAAGTACTGAAATCGCAGTTTAATTTTGCTATTTACCTACAAATACCTTCCTATTTTATTCAAAACGCTTTCTCAAAAAAATGGTTATTGAGGATGGTTTGGGGACCGCAACTATAACCATTCTTTAAAAAGATCTCTCCAGTGATAGTTACGGTTCCGATTTAACACCTTATCAGGTTATAATGATAAAATAGCTTATTCCAAATTTTAAAAAAATCTGTAAAGCAGACGTAACTTTGCTAATAGACAAAAAGGAAAATCTATCCAAAAGGTACAAAAATCTCCTTAACAAAAACTTACAGTTTAAAAAGTTAAGTATAAGGGTTGATTAAACGCCAAAAGGTACACAAATCAGCAAGTACCCAACATTTCATTAATACTTCATTGATATTATTTAAGTAATTTTACCGCATTAATTTTCATTAATATTTTTTAAGAATTTATTAGATGTCACATACCCTTATGCTGGCCATTTTCATCTACAAAATATTTGTTCAAGTAGCACACCATTTAACTTAGATTGACTGTAATATCTATTTATCTATAATAATCAAACTATTGATTACAGGTGAAAAAAAAAACGTTATAAAAAATAAAAAAATATGAGGCTAAAAAATTCATAAACGTTTTTTAAAAATTGCTTACACCAACATACATCAATGATTTTATTTATTTATTTTTATTTTTAAATAAAAATCGTCGGTTTAAGTTCATTCTTCGATTAAAGTAATTGTTATTACATGTAGTAGTCAAACGTTTATAATAATAGATAATAATTATCTGGCTTTATCGCAAATAATATAGTTTTCTTCAATTACATTCTCAATCTAGGTATTCATCCCAAATGTTGTGTATATGTAATATAAAATAAATAAGATATGCATATTTTTAGGACAGCTAATTATTCCAGTATTTTACTATAAGTAAAATTAGGGGAACTAAATTAAATTACAATTGAGAAATGAATAAATAATGTTGAATAATCTACTTGTTATTAACTGTGTGTTATTTGTCCTCACGAATATTTCGGTAAGACGAATTCAAGAATGAAATATTGTTTTAAATCCTCCGTGATTCAAATTTAAACAGTAGCCGACTCTAAATTTGTCTTTTTCTAATTTAACATGCATGTATATGTGACAACTTCAGAATAAAGGGCACATTAAAGAGAAATCAGAAGAATAATTTGGAATAGAGTTAAAATAAAGTACCTATTTATACGAAGATATAATATACATTTTATCACAATTATAACTATTATGAATGAACTGGCCAGCATAAGGGTATGTGACATCTAATAAATTCTTAAAAAATATTAATGAAAATTAATGCGGTAAAATTACTTAAATAATATCAATGAAGTATTAATGAAATGTTGGGTACTTGCTGATTTGTGTACCTTTTGGCGTTTAATCAACCCTTATACTTAACTTTTTAAACTGTAAGTTTTTGTTAAGGAGTCAACAAAGTATTTTGAATGTCTACAAACAGATATTTTACTTTATGACTGTGGTGCTGTTACATACATACATTAACGAATGCTCAGAAGTCTCTGGAAGGTCTGTTTGAGGAACTAGGGGCCTGTACGGGGGAAGAAAGAATTCCCTTTTCTTCCCTTTGTGTCGAATACTTAAAGATTTAGATGGCTCTTAATTAACAGAAGTATGTTGAGTTAGGGGTTGAACATAATTAGATCTCTTTTGTTCTTTTTTATTTTTACAGGAACAAATCCTGGAACAAATTCACACATTTCATATTTAATGTTTTCAAGAAAAAAATGCCTTTTTTCCCTGAGTTTTCATTGTTAATTCATTTTACTGTCCAGGATCGTCTGAACAGGATGGATTAAAACTGTCCGGTAGGGCAGTTGTACGTATAAGGGTTGATTGTCAAAAAGTGCATGAAAAAGCGTATTGTTGAAAAACACAACTTTGACAATTTTTTTCTCTTTTTCTGTAAAAGATAAAATTCCCAAATTTTCTTTATAATGTAGGGAAAATCCTCGTTTATAACTGTAATTTTTTCGTAATAACATAGATTAAATAGATTTCGAGGAGAAAACGGCATTTTCAGAAATTGTTCTTGTTCTTGTTTTTGTTGTTGTTACCTTTTTTGTAAACAACGTAGCGCCTAAACGCGCGAACCGATTTTCATGAATGAGGTGTCATTCGATTCAGAATTTTATGTAGATGTGCCTTTTGGGGGTCTCGACGCTGTACCTTGAATGGAAGAGGAGTTAGCCCCATGTATATTTAATAAATATTCTTGCTCCTTACGGATGAATATTATCCATCGCAAAAGTGAAATTTCACTGGGATACTGGGACGTTAGAGTAATGTCTCTTGCGTAAAGAAATCTGATATGAACACTTAACACGATTTCTTCTTGCTACTCGAAAGTTTTATATCCTGGCCACAAAACCGGAAACCCAAAGGAACAGGTGCTAGCTAAATGCCGACAATTTGACACGATCGCAATACTTCCTGTTCCTACAGTGTGAGCGTGTGTGTGTGAGTGAGATAGTGAGAGAGAGAGAGAGAGTGAGAATGAGGGAGAGATAAAGGGTTCATGCCAGATATTTATTTAGTCAGCAGTGGGATTAATCTATTTTCTTCCTTGGCTGGTTAACAAAATCCGCAACAGATAGCGCTGATGTTAATAACCTCATGGAAGCCTGCTAGCACCTGCCCTAATGTAACCTCGCCTCGACTTCCTTGCTAATAATTTGTAAATTGGTGCCGCTATTTCTTGTTAGTAAACATTCTACACCAGACCCAATCTCGGACTCAAACCACTTCCCCCCCTCTTGCCATGTATCGATACTGATACATATACAGTACTATCGATCTTCGTATCATTCCACTTTAATATGTGCATAATTAATAATTACTGCCTAGTAAATATTCAATAATGTACGCTATTATAGCCGCCAAGTATGGTGGTTAGTTGTGCTCAAGTTTAACTTAAAACTAGTGATGCAAACTTAAATTATTTAAGTTCTAATATCGAAGTAGCTCATATCGCACCAGTTTTAACTTGTTTATTTATTACTATAGCATACACCCTGTATGGGGGATAGCTATTTTACCCTTCGGTTCTCCCAGTCAAGTCTCCGCAAGACTGGACCTTTGTTATTTTCTTCACTTGAGGGGGTATTTAAACTTTGTTCATGTACACGTTCACAGAGGTCTACTACCTTCTTTACCTTGAAACGTTTTCCGGGAAAGTAGGCGAGGTCCTGACAGGAAAGGGTGGGAAAGTTTAAGCTTATTTCTCTGCACTACCATTTCAGTGTAGTTTTAACATTCGAGTTTATTTTTGTTTTTTTTTTTAATTTACTTAAAAAACATTCTTGGCCGTCATCAAGCGATTTCACTTGGACCTACTGAAGTAGAAGGCGCCGAGTGGTTAGAGGCGAGACCCGTAATATATTGTTGGTTTAGTGGGTAAAGTAAAATAGACGATTACTTTACTTTTACCTTACTTTTGGTGAAGTAGGAAAAAAACGAATTTTCATTGGTTTAAAACTTTTGTTCAAAGAGTCTGTGGGATCACGTTTCCTTCAACACGATCATTTTATTGTTTTGAACATGCGTATATCCTGTGCCGGAAGTGCCGTCGTGAATATCGATTTCCTTCCCCAATTTAAATGTCTGTACAGTCCATTTCTCACGAGAGTGGGAAAGAGAGAGGAAGAGATGGAGAGCGATGGAGCTCCCACGGCGATCTAGTTTGAAGAGACATTACAACGATGTAGATAAGAGTTGATCGAACAACCGGCTGGCCATAAATCTGAAATATGAACGACACAGTACCCCGGTGCACCAGCTCCGTCCAGTTTAGTTCTGTATGTAAACGGATGGGATCCGCAGTTGGAACAGTTGTGGGTAATGCCCTGGCTACAGTCGTAATACCGGGGGGGCATGTTCACTTCTTGTCAGCCTGCACAATGTCTGGCCACACCCCCTACCCCCTCCAACACATAACTCTAAGGATACATATTCCATTTTCTCCAAAAAATATTATTTTTTTCACTTGATGATTCTGATTTGGTCAGAATTTCCGGAAATAAGTTTTTCCGAGGTCTGGTGCGGACATCACGTGGCTTTCACTTAATACAGCTGTCTGGAACCCTTTAAGATGATATTTTGGTTGAAATATTTGATTTGACCCAAACAAATACACGAAGGTTAGAGGTCAAAATGGCGAAGGTAGGGCTGCCCAGGTAGAGGAGGGGGTTCTAGGATGCTTTGTTGCCGTACAGTTCAACAGACTGCCTAAGAATCGGAGAATCTCTTTTTCTTGGAAAGAAGTTGCAAGAAGTTATTATTCCAACTTTAAAATATTTAATTAGGCGTTAAATTCACAAATTACCTGGAAATAGCTCTACACAGGAAACCCAATCTCCCGCCCTTCTCCAAAAAGTGCACCTTAATCGAGTTTTCTCTTTTGGCGGAAATCTAAGGAAAATAAAACTATAAAGTTGATTAAGTGGCACTTCCGGTGGTGGTATCTAATCCAAGTATCGAATTACAACTTCCGGCTATTTTTCTTTTATGAGTAATGTTGACTACTAAGACAAATCATGAAACGCACAGCTTGTCTGGCTAAGGATGTTACTTCTCGGGGAGGAAAAACCAAGGCCTGTAAGCTTTACCCAAGAGTCGCACTCCAGCATTAAGAGTCTGATTAAACGGACGGGTCTGGAGGGCGAGCTTTAGCGTGAGGGGAACCACAATAGATCTCCAATGAGGTCGCAGTGGCGTAGGCCTTAAGGGTCGCCCTATTAGAATCTTAATCTTAATCTTAACGCACGCACAGAGCAAATTCTAAAAATCCTTTTTTTTTTTTTTTTTTTTGTAAGGGGCTCTGAAGACTTCAAAACGGATATGAACATGCAATAGAAACGTTTTCACAATACTTCCTCTTACCTATCATAAGTAAATGGTAATCAAAATTTGGAATTCTAATGACGCTTGAGGTAAATAAAGACTGCTGAGGGCTTGATACAGGACTTGATAATAAGCCATTCCAGCAAGGAGGCATACCAACTTAAAGGAGCTTCAAGATCTAATAATAAAGAATGGTACACCAAGACCGTTTAGTGTGGCCGACGTCACCAGGAAGTAGCTAAGTGGCGGCAAGTGGAAGTCATGTGAGTCTTCACACCGGATACTACAAACTAAGGCCAAGTGTCCTGTTCTGCAAGATTACGTTAACCTCCTGTGCACACGTATCTACTCACGGAGTAATCAAGCAGAATTTCTTTTACTTCCTGTCTGTGGCCGCCAATTTAGTTTTTCTTTTTTCTTGCTCCACCTGACAGAGGTTTGTTCTGGGAGGAGGAATCAGTCTTAGGAAAACCGCTCCACTCCCTTTTAACATGGGAAGTTTCCTTGTTAGATTTCCCGCAAGTTTTCTTGTGTTTTTCTGTTGTTTCGTCAGTCGGTTGAGTGAAAACTTTTTACAACCTTGTACTTTCTTAAAACTTTATAGTCTAATCGTAAAGTTACAACATATGCGTAGCCGGATGAGGGAGTCGAAACTTTGAACTTTTCCAACCACCCCGAATAGACAGACAAACAGTCACAAACTCCTGGAGTCTTATAAAAAGACGTACAATATTTCTTACATATTGCATACATCATAAGATGCAATACTTAATTACACTAAGTACTTTGTACTTGATTCTCTGCAGAGAATATCTGAAAAAATCTAAAGTGAAGACTGCGTCTTTCCGCCGTTGGCTGAATAAATGTTTTTTAAACTAAACTTAACAATTTTTACTGAAAATATAGGTAATACATTTGGCTTCAAATGGAACAAAAAAATATCACAAAAAGCTCAAAAATTGAAGTCTGCAGTAAATTCCGGTAGCAACTCACTCACACACTGCAACTTCCGGTAGAGCAACTTCGTGAGTTGATTAATAAACATGAATAGTGATTTCTTGAGAGTCGATCATAATTGAGATCAGGAAAGCTTTTGAATTTGTACTTTGAAGCTTGGGAAGCCAGAGAGTCAGTTAGTAGTACACAAGTGTAGATGAAAATCTGTATCCTGTAATAATAATAATAATAATAATAATAATACTGGACTCCCACGCGGAGGTCCCGGGTTCGAATCCAGCAGCTGACCCTTAGATTTTCTCTTCCTAGGAGCTTCTTACAGCTCACTGTCCGGTGATGGACAGTGTTGTCTGTAACGAGAGAACACTGTCCGGAGACCGGCAGTGCACTGGAAAAAGCTCCGGGCGCTAATGACCTCAGCTGTTGATGCGCAAAAAAAAAAAAAATAATAATAATAATAAAGGTAAAACGCCAGTATATAAATTTGAAGTTGTGAATCTGGTGAGTTCATTCCAACAAGCAGCCCTTACCTTCCGATAGGAGAGGGCGTGGCTGTAGGCGTAGTCGCCATGACCAAGCCAGCTTCTTATTGGTCTCTCCAACCCGCCCATATTTTACACCCTCTACCTCTGCATTCTGATTAGTGAATTATTTAACACTAATTTTTTCATAAAAAAATTTAGTTTAGATACTTTTTACCAATTTTTCTCCCATAGGTATTTAGATTAATTAATAGATAATGTAATAAAAATTCAATTTGAAAATATTAAGTCAAAGGTGAATATATTTATTGGTTTATCTTAATGATGTTTGAGGGAAACGGAAAATTGGGGTAGATTTGTAGGATTTTAGGAGAAAAGAAGGAAAAATCGAAATCAGCTTAGATGTGATGCGGGATAAGTAAGTCCAACATTGATGTGTTGTTAATATGGATGATTTCTTTCAAGTTAAAACTGGTCAATCCATTCAATATTGAACAATTCTTCAACTAACCTATCAGACTATAGAAAAGATTTAATCCCCATTATGCTAGCCTTGCCTTGTGCAACCGCAATGTCCAACTTGGAATCCAACCGGAAATCTGAGAGATACCCGTGGAACCAACCTAAGCACTTTTATTGCATCAGAATTCTCAACGAACGCAACTACAAAAAGGAATGTTGTAGGCAACTGTATGCAGTTTCCGGTGAGATCTTTTTTGAATTTGGAAACCATTTGTAATAGTTGCTCAAACTAGAAAGAGAGAGAAATAAAGGAGTAATATCGTTGTTATTTTCAATATCTCTGGATTGAACTGAGATTTACCGTAAGGATTGCCCTTGCTGTGCTCAACTGATTTACACACTTTTCGACTGGAAAATCTGGAATCTTTTCCTGTGCTTTAGAAGAGCCCTTGGTCCAAGACTCGCCTTTTTTACTGCAGTGTCCAAATCGCTAAGTTGGAATTCAATTTACTAAGCCTTGACATCCGGTTGACGTTTTTTTGTGCAGAACCTTTTTTATTACGTCATTAAGAGCTCGGTAGTTAGCATTTTCTAGGATTCCGGGATCGAATCCCGGAGCTGTTGGCTCTTAGATTGTCTCTTCCTAGGAGCTCCACTGTCCGGTCATGTAACAGTGTTGTCTGCTACGAGATTATACTGTTCGGAAACCGGAACTGTTTACACCTGATTTCTGTTTACTGCCAGAGTATTAAAAAGTAATAAATTATAAAACATTTTGTTCCCCCCCCCAAAAAAAATGTAATTGGTTAAATTATAAAGAGAGCTCGATGTAAAGTCCAAGATGTCGAGAATCGCAAACCATTACGTTGCGATTAGCGATAGAGCTCAAGTGTACTTCACAGTATGATCATTAGCATAGCCATGCTTCCTGCACGTGCCAGCTATAGACAATACAATTGTCGTGCTTACAAATCATCTAGAATGGTAAGCATATTTACATTAATAGAGTATTTAGAACTATCAAACTAGTCCCCCCAAATAAAGCCAACAATTTTTAACTTCCGTACAACCTGATCGCCATTTTAAAATTCAACAAATAATAGAATAATACGTAACAATAATAATATATTTTACCAGTATTTATGTCACGTAATTATTGGAAGTAATGCTATCGTACAATTGTTCGATTATGAGTTCATTGCTAGGAATACTATTATTGTCTTTGAAAAACTGGATTCTATCGATATTGCAAAAAAATAATTTGAAATAATAGAAAATCGATTAAAAATGTTTGTGTGATAAGCAAATTTTAAACTTCATCATACCAGGAAAAGTGACGTATCTGTTGACCGGAAATTTAGATAGATGGACAGTGGTAAAATGCAGTTAATTCGATTTTGTTCAATACTACAACTTTAATGCAGTGTCTTTATAAAATATAAAAAGCATAGTAGGTAAATATTTTATACATCATTTAAACGGTTTTTGTTAAAAAGTTCGTGTTTGTGCCCGAGTTAGTAAATGTAAATTCCTTATTACTAAGGAACGGATTTTTATGTATTTAAAAATGCCAAATATTTAACTAAAATATGCATTAATTTTCGTCAATTATGTGGAAAATATGTGATTTTCTTAAAATATTTTCTGGAATATGGACATTTCTTTTTATTAAAATGGATTTTTTTGGGGGGGGGGCAAGTTATAATTATTTATACAAGAAAAGAATATTTTTACAATTTATAATAATTTATTAGGAACAAAATAATTTGTTTTTACAAGTTATAATGATTTATTCAACAAAGAACATTTTTACTATTTATAAAAAGATGTGTTCAATTTTCAATTTTGAAAACTTCACTCTTCGAAATTGTTTGCAACCACATGAAATTGCAAATGTTGGAAGGTAAAGTGACGACGAACTGGGCGTAAGATGGACTTGTAACGACTAAAAGATCGTTCAACATCTACAGATGTTATAGGTGCCTTGCTGAAAGAAGTTATCTCGTTGGTTGTAAAGGGTACACGATGTTCTGAGGTGACTTCTGTTCCACTGATAATATCAGAAATCTGTCAGATGGTCTCCCACCCTTTGTTCTTGCTCAGTACTTCTACCAGTTTTGATCTGATCAGATCTCCCTTACTCCCAGGTATTCCTTCCACCTTTTCGATGACTTTTTTAACGTTGGACACGTTTTCTGTCAGTCGAACATTTTGGGACTCAAGTTGGGTAATGGCTTGTGCAAGAAATACGCAATTGTCAGAAATGAATGCAAGGTCGTTCCTTAAATTAGGTTTCTCGAATAAAGACTTGGCTGTATTTATCGCTACTGCTTCGTCTTCGAGATGTGAAAGGACATTCTTGATTTTGTTGTAGTTTTCATAGTAATACTGAGCTGCTTCCAGCCAAGTACCCCATCTTGTCAATATTGGTTCTGGTGGAAGGCACAAGTCTGGATAGAGATCTTTTAGCATTTTAATGCGACTTGGTGCTTTTAAAAACACTTTTTTAACCACTGTGATTCACAGTCTGTGGTTCACAGTTCCTGTCAACCACCTCCCAATTATGAAAATATGCCCAAAATGAAAAATATGTACATATTTTGATTAAATATGTAGAAATATTTATTTATTTTAATCAAATATGTATAAATAGGCGATAACATCCAAATATGTAGAAATATGTGAAATAAAAGTAGGCTCAAACGGCTTAAAAAGTGTCAATATGAATACTTCTAGTTGAAAAACGTCTGTAAATTGCCTAGAAAAAAATATGTAAATACATAGGAATCCGTTCCCTACTTATTACTATTTGTTAATACAATGAAAACACTCTTAAACAGTAAGCCTGGTAATTTGTTATTATTTACAATTAATTCATTGAAATTTAGAAATGTTTTTATTTAAATAATTAACTACAGTATTAATTAAACAGATCACTCAATCTAATATAAATTAAAATTTCTTCTTAAAAATATATAATTTTGTTATATACAGGGTGATCCATTTAAAACGCACCAGTCGCTAATAACTTTTTAGGAAAGCGGAATTTCGGAAAAACCTACGAAGTAAACTATATGTTTTTTTGTTTAGTTTTCAAATTTTTTATTCCCGATGCTGTATCTTTATTTTTGGCGGAGTTACGGGCAAAAACCCGATAGGGGTTTCATAAGGACCACTGGTTTTGACAATGATTATGAAAACTACATAAAAAACTGTGGAAAATGACGTTAACCCCGTTCGATATCCCTAATACTAGTCGAGATATTTAAGATCAAAGTTTACAATTTTATCTATTCGTGAACGGTTTTCAATATTAATTTTCCACCAGAAATACCCGTTTTGGGAGGTCCTCTGACTGCAAAAAATGTTATTGGCGACGCAAAGTGAAAAAATAATAATAATTGAAAATTTTAAAGAATGTAGTGTAATGTAATGGTTGTGAGTGAATCAGGATAAATTTGTTTTATCATCAAATAAAAGCAATCATCAGATCACTTTAATCCACCCAGTATGCAAGACTTCTTGACCTATGATTACGGTAAGAATATCTTGACAGGGTGTTGGTCTAGTGATCAAGAGCGTGGCTTTGTAAGTGGGAGGTCCCCAGTTCGAATCCCACGTTTGACTACATTTTATTTAAAAAAAAGTGTTATGATGTACGAGTATTAAGTATTGTGAATGACTGCACCCGCGGGATTCAAACTGGGGATCTCTCACTTACAAAACCACGCTCATGACCACTAGACCAACACCCTGTCAAGATATTCTTACCGTAATCATAGGTCAAGTAGTCCTGCATGCGGGGTACATTAAAATGATGTGATGGTTACTATTATTTGATGATAAAACAAATTTATCCTGATTCACTCACAACCATTACATTCTCTACATTCTTTAAAATCTTCAATTATTATTATTTTTGTTCTTTGCGTCACAAATAACATTTTTTTGTATTCAGAGAACCTCCCAAAACGTGTATTTCTGGTGGAAAATTAATTTTGAAAACCGATCAGGAATAGATAAAATTGTAACTTTGATCATAAATATCTCGACTAATATTAGGGATATCAAAACGGAATTGACGTCATTTTCCACAGTTTTTTATGTAGTTTTCATATTTTCATAATCATTGTCAAAACCAGTGGTCCTTATGAAACCCCAATCGGGTTTTTGGCCGTAACTCCGCCAAAAATAAAGATACAGCATCGGGGGTGGAAAATTTGAAAACTAAACAAAAAAAAACATATAGTTTACTTCCTGGGTTTTTTCGAAATTCCGCTTTCCTAAAAAGTTATTAGCGATTGGTGCGTTTTAAATGGATCACCCTGTATTTTGGTGACTGAATCATAGTTTCAATAGGATGTAAAAATTAATCCCAGTTTCAGTCATTATAAACTTTATTATGCCGCGAGCTTTCGACCTAGGGACTGACTAGGTCATCTTCAGGGCTGTGGAACATATTCTACAGTTTGTTAACAATTATATTACAATGAAGTTCAGTCCATGATATTGTAAATTAGGTAAATATTTTTGTAAATTCTCGTTACATTATACATATCCATTGTAATATAATTAATTGGTAATATAATTGTTACACTGTAAATATGTTTCCACAGCCCTGAAGATGACCTCTAGTCCCTTAGGTCAGGGGTCGGCAACCTATTTTAAGTAGAGAGCCATTTCTCCTTAAATAATTTTAATAAATCTTACCAAGAGCCGCAAGGATGATATTGTAAACAAACTCTGTAGATCATTTGTATTCACAAATTATTATTTTATGATATTCAATAACATTTAAATGTTTTATTTGAATTTTTTTTTTGAATTTGATAAAGTTTATTTACAATTTAAATTTTTTGTTATACAAATATATATAAATAAAAGGAGGTTTCAGGCTGCAGTGCCTATATACTCTCCACAACATATTAATATTTACATTGGTCGATATAAGTCAAACTTAATGCTAAGGCAAAAAATTAAAAAAAAAAAATCTTACTACATAAAATGTTTTATATATTTATTTTCACATATTGCAAAGTAAATAAACAAATAAATAATAACTAAACCTGTGTTTGAATGAAAATGTCGGCAGCCTATATATTACGTACTGTATTTTAATATAATTCTATTCAATTTCAAACCTATCACATTTAAAATTCTTTTTGAAAAAAATATCTTTAATTTAATAATTGAAATTTTCATTTGTTTGAATAAAATTGAAATATACAATTTATTTTGGACAGGCTGAAGAGCCACAAAATTTGGATAAAAGAGCCGCGGATTGCCGACCCCTGCCCTAGGTCGAAAGCACGGCGTAATAAAGTTTATAATGACTGAAACTGGGATTAATTGTTTCATCCTATTATAATATTTAGTTTTTTAAGTTACAATTATTATTTCTTTTTAATAATTATGTTTACAAATGTAAATATGGATCAATCCCACTGTTATATACATATTTGTATCAAAATAGTGTTAAATAAATTAAATAAATAAAAATGTTACAAAGTTCGTTCATTTCCGGTGAATATTTGAAAGAGAGGATGTGCTTTGAGGGATTAGAACTGCGGCAGATTGTAAAAGGGTTGCCGCCAAAAGAAAACTTTCAATTTTATTTCCTGTAAGTACGAAATTCCCCTGAGTAAGAGGCTTGAAGTAAGTTTAAATAATGAAGGGTATTAATTTATATATATATACATATATGTATATAGTTTGTGCATAAAGTTGGAAACATATAAGTTGTACATTATCGTACATTTTGAGTCCGTGTGTCTGACCATGCCTAAAAAGGGGAAATTTCGTAAGCTAGGCGAAGAGGTTGGTAGTGTGAGTTTTGGTTTCAGAGTTAGTGGGGGGGGGGGGGATTTACTGCCAAGTGAATGGTCAACACTGTTTTATGCGTGTGCGCGCGTGTGTGTTGTTAGGTTGGCTGCCTGCTAGTGTCGCCTCTTCTATGAGATTAGTTGAGTTGGTAGCACTGAAACTAACGGACGGTTAAATAATACCCCCCCAGCCAAACGGCATTTACATAGTATCAACTCTGAAATTTCTCCCCTCCACAGCAACGGAAAACCCACCAAATATCTACATACGCACACTAGCATTTCCGCTCGCTCATACTCACCTGTACGACTAAAAGAGGAAGTACGTAAGGATTGGGCGTGTGTGTGTGAAAGGGTTATGCAGTATACCCACAATCTGAATTCTGTTTTCCTGCTTACTCTGGTACTTTTGGTAAAGGTTCACCTGATGTTCCGGGGGCTCTACCCATACTCTCTTTCAGATCAACCATTCTCTCTATTTACCACGCAGATCGTATGCAGTACACTTATAAGCATATATAACCAGTCTGGTCGTCCTGATAAATGCTTGTGCTTCTTTATAATTGTTTCATTGCAAATAAATCCTTAGAACTACTTAATTTCTACTGTCTCTTGTCTCTCTAAAGAGGATTGTGCATTGAGTTGGAGTTATTTTAACCGGAATTAAACGATTTTATATCCGGCGAGCAGGCAGTTCTCTGGGTCAGACAGAGAGATTCGATTAGATGGGTGGATTGAGACACGGGACGAGTCCTGTTCCCTAAGGCCGGAGGGTTCAATTCCTTGTAAATAACACCTTTCTTGTTTACGAGATCCTAGAACTTATCTACCAGATGTTTTGCTAATGCTCTCCTTTGGTTTCTGCTTGTCAATGAGCCCAATAATTCAAGCTAGACTCAAACAGGATGTGAGAGGCTGTATCATCTCTTACCTATTACATTCTGCACAGAATCAGGATGCTTCTACTGGTGCTGAAGATGCATTCCAACCTTTTGTACTTTAAAAAATTGGCTTAATTTAAGGGAACTATGATTTTGTGGGCATTTTGAAGGTTCTGGAAATTCTGGAATAAATTTTACCTATCCTGTTGAATTTGATTCCATTCTGTCAGGTACAGGTCGCATGATCAATCCAGAAAGCGAAGAAACTTAGCAAATCTCTTACATACGGAATCTGGAATTCGCAAGCGCACAGCTGGATGGAATCAATCATCAAGAACTAATGTTCGCAGCGAATCTAAGTAAAGTAAAAGTAAAGTAAAGTAATCGCTTATTTTTTCAGGCGGGGCTTAACGTCCAACTACCAATTAAATGTCGTGGACGGAGGCGACTAACAAACGTACTTTACTGTAAATTTCTTTTATTAACCATTAAATAAAATCCAAGGCCTAAGACCGGAAATCGAACCCAGTAACACAATGCATATTAGCTTTGCAGGTCTCGCCTCTAACCGCTCGGCTACCGTGGCGCCTCAGCGAATCTAAGACCGGGTGTTGTCCAAAGAAAATCCAGAGTGTTTATTAAGAGGACTTTAACCAAAGTTGATGGCAGTTCTGCTTAATGAGGGCCAAAGATCTACGGTTTATAAGTGGGTCTGCTGAATTCAAGACACAGACCAGGTGTGGGAAATTGCATTGTTAGTATAGTTTCACCTGGCCGAAGAAGACATCACTCCATTGCTCAGTTATTGGAGTGTCCCAGGATGCCAGCTCATGACCACTGGACTTGGTACAGGCTCTAAGCTATTCATTCACCCTGGTTAACACTGATTAAGAGATCCTAGAATTTAAAACCAACTTCTTCAAACCATTATATTCGAACATTTAACTCGATTTGGATAAATAAAAGAAAATAGCAGAAGAAAAAATAGATAAAGGAAAAGTTGAAATTAGATTTCAAGCACCAATTTTATCCAAACAGAGATTTTCTTAATCAAGGATATCGCTGATAATACGTACAACCAGAGGGAAAAGTTTGGAAAAATAAAAGAAAAACTTATAATAATAAAGAAAATCATAATGATTTTCTTTATTATTCAATCAAGATTGGTAAATTCCCTTTTTCTGAAAAGTTTTCCCCTTTTGGAAATAGCCCTCCCAATGGACTAGGAACGCTTCTGAAAACTCATTCAATGAAGTGCGAGTGTGCTTAACAGTTTTCCGGTGAGGAGGAGTTTTTCCAATTCTATTTCCCGGTTAGTGGACATTTTTTTTTTCTTTCGAAGAAAATTTCTTTCATTGCTTTATGGAAATAATGTTCTCTATTTCGCTTTTCTTTTTTTTTTTTGTTTGCCGCTTTTTACGAGATTTAAAATTATTTAATAAAATATTTTACAATTAAGTTTTAGAATATTGCGTTATATAAATTAGTCCACCGTGTGTGAATATGTGTGTTAGGAAAACTGATGAAGTCGGTCCGCTCCTCTACACAGAGAAAAACCTTTATGAACTCCTTTGTTAAGATTTAATAATAAATTATTAAATTTTCCTATATTATTAATTTTAGAAAAAGGTACTGCTTTATTTAAGAATTTTTCCGAGTGAAAAGTTTGGAAGGGTAGTATTACACACAGCGGGAAATCTACGGAATGTAAAGCTATTCTTTAACAAATTCCATAACTCACACATTTACACCAATTACAACACAATATTAAAAACGCAAAAGGAAAATAATATTGAGCTAACTTACGTCGATGTAATTATTATGAAAGTATGATAAGATAAATATGATTTATTCATTCAAATATATTAAACGAGAATGAGGCGCCACGGTAGCCGAGCGGTTAAGAGAATAGACCCGCAAAGCTAAGATGTATTGTTGGTTTAGTGGGTTCGATTCCCGGTCTGTAGGTCTTGGATTTTATTTAATGGTTAATAAAAGAAATTTACAGCAAAGTATATTAGCTGCTAGTCGCCTACGTCCACGACACATAATTGGTAGTTGGAAGTTAAGCCCCGCCTGAAAAAAATAGGCAATTACTTTTTACTCTTTTTTTTATTATCGTAAAACAAGAGATAGCGACTTGATGCTGAGGAACTCCGTAGTGATGATGGTAAAGTGGTGAATTGCCGACACTCAGAAATCATTTGTGATGATTGTTGTCAATTCCACAGTCTGTTTGCAATTCTGTTTCTTTCAAAGAAGGGATGACGGTAAGTTGGTATCCCTTCTACTTCTCCCCATTCTAGACTGTATACTAACTATATTAACAGCTGTCCTACCATTACAAAGTGAAGGAAATTTTGGAACGGTGTAAATATGTACTTAAATAAGTAGTCAAATATTTTTTTCAACTTTATTAATGTTCACAACTCCAGCATATCTCTGCAAATAAGTGAAGCTGATAACAACATGATACCTAGTATAAACATGAGTAACATGAGGCGAGAATTCACCCATTGGTGAAACTCCCAAAGAAAAACAGTTCACAGTTCACAGAAGTTTGATGGTCAGACTTTAAAGTTAGGAGCTTATGATAGTCGTGAGAAAGATCAATTGATTATCGTGTGAGCGGTCGCAGCCGACACCTACGATAGGAGCTACATTTGAGACGATGACGATGAGAGGAATTAGCTCCTAAATTGGCTGGACCTAAAAAAAAAAAAAAGGAACGCGCGTCCTCGTTATGAGCTTGATTTGAAGAGCCCTTGTTAGGGAAATGTGGGAAGCATTAGAGGAGCGGGGCCAACGGGTACGAGAGCAATTCAATTTCTAGTTCTGCTACTAGGTCGCGCTGGGGAATATCAATGCTCATGTTCAGACTGCGGACGGACTCCGGCCGGGCGACGTCAGTTCTGCTTTTTTTTTTTAACAAAGGGGCGCCCAGTTCACAACTTTAATCAGAACCGGCCCCCCCCCTCAAACAATAAACAGAATTGTTTATTGAATAACTGCTCCGCCAATTACGGACATAGATGCTACCCGGGCCGTTTTCGTGGTAATGAAATCATCATTGGCTAACATTATTTCGTTAATTAACATTAATTAATATTCACTTAATATTGGCAGCACTGTGCGCCGCCAACTCTGGAATTTGTAATTTCTCTTAGCCCATGTAAGTGGTAACTCTGCAATCGTTCTGATTTATAATTTTTTGCCACATTTTTCCAATTAGAAATAAAAAAAAATCAAAATAAAATCCAAGCATTGATGATAAAGGCTCTTTTTGTGTATTCTTTCGAATGCAGTAAGATGGCTTGTTGGTTAATCCCTAAACTTGAGTTAATGGCACCAGATATAACAGTACGATCCCAAAAATACAGTTTGGGAAGTTTAAAAGTTTTGCTTGCTGTATTTTGAATTGATTCCAAAGCATGGCTTTGTGAATAAATGAGAAATAAATGAAAATGTACTGGAGCTATTTTTAGGGAAATTCAACATTGCGGAAAAGCTAATTGTCCTGACTCATTGCGTCTGAATTAAATACAGAATTCTCACACATACCCATTAAATTTTCGTTTGTAGTAAGCTTCACGTCTGCTTACAGTAAAAATTCAATACCAGAAACCGCTCGATTGTACTACTTTTTCTAATGATGGGTGAGTGATTTGAAAAGAAGACATATATATATATATATATATATATATACATATGTATGTATATATATAAAAGAAGTGCATTTTCCCCCAGAGTGCAGTGCATGCAAGTGCTTTGAATTACATGCTGCCTGGTTGGGTTTGATCGTGTCATAGTTACTATTTTATGCAGTTTGTATGCAATTGCATTTACTGATGCGGAAATAGGATTGAATAGAGCGGCTGAACGAGCATAACACACAAAAAGGGAAACTGCATATATGTATACATCATCATAGACCGAACTGTGAGTGCATTCATGGCCAATTAAGTGCAGCACCCACCCCAACCCCACCGCTGATAATGGCCAAATTGGGGAAAAAACCTTTCTCTTACTACAGTAAATGTAGTTAAAGTTTTCTCACAACTTAGAATTCGTGCGATCGATATATCAATCGATATATCGGGATAGATATCGATGAATCGATTTTTTCTCAATGTGGAAAATCTCGCAACCAATTTTGATCCATTAGAGATTATGTAGATGCGAGGTAGTGAGCTTTTCTGAAGAGGTATACTTTAAAGGAAAACTCAGCAGTCCTCGGAAAATTGTTTTTTTTTCTCCAAAATAAGTGATAGACATTCAATTATTTTTCCTAATGATGTAAAACAGACTCGCGGCGTAGATGTTTAGTGGACCAGTACCTTACTAAAACTGTCTCCAAGAATGCATCTTAATGACTAGATGTGACCCACCCCTCTTCAAAAGAAAGTAAGACCCAAGAAGACACCAAATGTAAAAGTTCTAGTCGAGAAATACAATTTTAATTGTTCGACCTTGTCGCAATACATCCTTTTTAAATCGTAATAGCTTCTCTTTCAGGCGCACGGTACTCCAGGGCGAGGTCGATGTATGTGTTCGTCAACTTCTACCACCCGCACACACGAACAGCGCCTGTGTCCTTTCTCTCCTTTAACTTTTGATTAGCCCAAACAATTCCCTGTTTTTTTTTTTTGCTCCTCTCCTGCCAGCTGCCCGGGACACATTCAATTTCTCTGCTGTTGGTCTGTACTCTTTTCGACATCGTACACATCTACAAACAACCTACCCATCCAGAGATAGAAAACATAGCAATAAAGTTGTTGTAAAAAAAAAAACTCTTTGCAGCATCAGTGGGCTGGACCACTAGATCTCAATTATTTCATGGGGAAAAAGAAGTAATGAAGGTCGTATTGATTGGTTGGATTTGCAGCAACAAGCATTATTAAAAATTTAGGATAATACATCTTCCTGTACAGTAAATTTCAACTGATAGATTCTCTTCTTACATTGCATTTTTACTTTCTCTAATCCCCCTTAAAAAGAAGGGGGTGAGTCCATGGGGAAGCTGTGAAGACCCATTAAATCAACAGCATGGTTTACATGCTTAATTAAGCCAAACTATCTTTAAAGTACCAATTTCAGTTTCAGGGAAATTTAACTGTGATAGTTTGGCCTATTGGCCACCATCTTCTTTTTCTATATTTTTACTATTAAATTTCTGATATTAACCATTAAATAAAATCCAAGGCCTAAAGACCGGGAATCGAATCCACTAACCAACAATACATCTTAGCTTTGCGGGTCTAGCCTAAAACCGCTCAGCTAATGGGGCGCCTTACAAGATTAAAACTATTAAATAAAATCCAAGGTTTAGACTAGAAATCGAATCCACTAACCAACAATACATCTTAGCTTTGCGGGTCTAGCCTAAAACCGCTCAGCTAATGGGGCGCCTTACAAGATTAAAACTATTAAATAAAATCCAAGGTTTAGACTAGAAATCGAATTCACTAACCAACAATACATCTTAGCTTTGCGGGTCTAGTCTCGGCTACCGTGGCGCCCTAATAAAACATAACACAGACATGGATTTCAAGGTCAATCTTGCCAGCTGACTGCCACAGACAAAATGGCCGTTCATCTCCAAGATTATCTTTATCCAATAGAAATCATTGGTAAAGTTTGTTGTGAGAAACTTTACGGACTTTGAAATGGGAAAGACTTAGAAACAGGAACAGCTGTGCTTTGCTCCTGAGGATTCAGGTAAAAGGTAAGCTGGTAAGGAGCATAAACAAGCATTATATATATATATATATACGACTACAGGATGTACATTAAACTGATTTTATTGTAGCAAACTGAACAGTGTTAACTAGATTATAGTCTTTGCTTTTATGTAGAACATAGGCTTTCAGTTAGTATGCTTGTAGTCAGGAGTACAACGGCAACCCAACGAATATGCTTCTACATAACGACAAAACTGTTTGCTGCTCGCTTTAATCAACTAAATGTAGTTGAGGGCGCTAAGATATGGTGTAGGTTGAACATAGCCTTTGAGTGTTTAAATACAGATACATATATACGTCGTATGTACATATAATCTTAGTTAGTATGGATCTAAGCTTTATACCTAGGTTTGGCAGTAATTGAATTACACTTTTTGATAGAAGTTGATTGGTTATAATTATTGTCAGTAATAATGGTACATTGGGAAACAGTTCAATTTAATTAGTAACTTTTCTTTACCATGGCTCGGAGTTAGAAAAACCATTATGGTTATTGTTTTCACAAAAACGGAAATAAATTACTTAGAATTCCCCTGCTTAGTCAGCCAATCTCCCGGCAATAACTGGGAAACATCATTGACCTCAAGAGATCGAGTTTCTCCCTCTGGACCATACCAAACATTCTAAAGCTAAACTTCAGGAAGCAAGGACTGCTGTTACATCATGTACAAACAGGTTGTTCTTCTTCCCCCGTGATATCCTGGATATCAGCCGCTTAAGTTAATCAGTCCAGTAATCTTAAGTTAATCTTATCTTTAAATTGCATTTTTAGTATATTGTATGGTTCTGTTACCTGTATAAAATGTTATTAAGAGATAGTTCGATTACCTTGATGTTGATCATGATATCTGCCTGCAGGAATCACCAAAGATTTCATGTGAACTTGGACATAACTACGGTTAAGTCTTGTCACTTTTGGACTGATATTTATCCAAAGAGCAATGATTCTGGATAGAAACTTAATTATTTTAAAAAAGAGTTAGTTAAAAGTCGTGTGAGTGTTCGTAGCAGATGTTTAATCATGTATTTCCGGTTTAAACACATCTGCGGAAATTGGACAGAACTGCCGTATTTTCTTTAACGGCAATCAGTGAGGAGGAAATGTGGAAAAACCTGTTGAATGTTTAACATATTCCAAGTTGGTTAGTATCATAAGGGAAGACTTTACAGGAAATGGCCCACTGAAAGGAAGTCGGCCAAGGTTTTGTCGTTAATATAAGAGCAGCTGCCAAGAGGTGAGCATTAGTACTTTACCACGAAAAGCAACATCATTAGATCCGGGGAGCGCAGGGCTCCGAGGAAAACCGCCGTGAATTTCCCTATGTTCGAGCGTGTACTTTGTAGTACGACCATGGGAAATGGAGGCAATGCTAGCCGCAAGTAGCTACTTGCTAGGCCCCCTCCCCCCACAGTAGGCTGGTTGTTCCTAATTTCCACCTCAACCTCGCCCGGGGAACCTCTTTAAGAATGAACGAACTGGTTTTTACCAGCCTAATCTGAAAACATGAAGTCTAACGTTCTACTATCTCATAAGATTGCGATCCGAGCAGATCTTGCATTTGGAAGTCCCCTGAATCCAAAAAAAAAGTGATCTCTCTCTCTCTCTCTCACTCAGTCTTTCACTAAAGTTGCTGACTCAAGAGCGAGACAGAAACATAAGTGAAGTTGAAATCTCTAAACTAAACCCTCGCCTCGGATGATGGTTTAGAGTCCGAATCACTTTCCTGCCTGGTATCTAATCTTGGACATTAACTAGCCACTGTTTGCAGAAAATTAATGATTTAGAACGCTATGGAACCCCCACACTAGACTTAAAAGAACAGAACTGAACTGAACAGCTATCGACTACTTAAAAGACTCTTAGACGACTGATCAAAACTCTCCCTGGACAACAAAAGACTAATTTATACTTCTATTTTAAAACCCATCTGGGTGTATGGAATAGAGCTGTGGGGTTCAACCAAACGCTCCAATCTCCGAAAGGATTCAATCACTGCAATCTAAAATACTTCGAACTATTGTACACGCTCCATTTTATGTCTCCAACCTGGACTAAACACACTGACCTTAACATTCCTTTTGTCACCGAAGTTGCTAAAACAAGGTACAGAAAACTCCTCTTCAACCTGCAATCTCAAATAAATCCTCTAGCTAAAAATCTTTCTTTTAGAACTCTTCCTGATAACCTGGACAATGTGCCTTAAAAGACTGTGGCCTCGTGATCTCCTCTCCAGTGAAGAGAGTTGACTAATAGCCTAATGTTTTGGAGTGTTACCACTGGGTAACTTCTCCACTCCGTATACCTCTGTAATTCATGGTTCTGTTATCACTGTTACTTATAGCGCCAACGCGCTGATTGGAGCTTAAATAAACGCCCCCCCAAAAAAGAACGCTAATTGTAGGGGAAAACCCCAGCTTATTTTGCCGATTCTTTTCACAACGGCCAGTTGCTAAAGAGGTTTCATTTGACCTGGGACACGATACGTACATTGGGGCCGGACACTTTTGTTTGAAACATCGATAAAGGAACGAATTCCTTCATTTTATCGTTTCGTAGTTTAGTCGGTGCGTCTACCGCTATTAGAGGAAATAACTCATTGTTATTACAGGAAACGGCACCCTAAGAACTTGCTGCAGAGTATCAAGGATATAATTGTGGACAGACAAAATAAGGGAAGGGGGAGCAAAGATGGGGATGCTGTATAAAGATGGATGTCGGTGAAGATCTGTAGAAGGGTAATATCCCACCCTTGGTCGAACCCTTTTCGCCGCTAATAAGGGAATTGATGGTTGGGATTTATTACTGGGAAGTATCCTTTCTCCTCAAGTGCCTCTTTGCCCTTGAGTCAGTGGTAATAGTGGGTGATTAATACGACCCTGGAGGGTTATATTAGCAGCCTGGCGTTCTAGCCCTGCTGGAAAAGGGGAAAGGCTGACCATCCCTGCAGTATCCACTAACAGACCACCTCACCACATCACACCGGTAAGCATTTCTAATCAAACAAATTAATTTCCAGGAGCTGCTGCAGTCTCCATTAGTCATAATGATAGCAATAACAATAACTCTTAGGAACAGGTGCAATTTATTATTATTATTATTATTATTAGGGCTCAATTTGTAAATTGAATTGTCCATTTAAAAAACAAACCACAAAGAAAAGTGATTAGCCTGGTGGTAAGCAAATACTGGATTCCAACGCGGAGATCCCGGATTCGAATACAGCTGCTGGACCATAGCTTTTCTCTTCCTAGAAGCTGCTGACCGGTGATGGACAGTCAACAGCTCAAAACTTTTTGAGCACCACACTAAGCTTTCAAAATCACCCCAACCGCAATCTGGTATCGCACGATTTCTGTCACCCTCTCTCTCTCTAGCAGAATTACAGGAAGTAACCTTCGTTCATCAGGACACAGTAGCTGCTCTCGAAAGCGTTTTTAGCGTTTATGAAAGTTAAAAGCTTTCGCTTTCGCCTTGCTGGAACAAGAAGCGCTGAACACACCAGATTTTTTTTGGCATCCTCTTAAGATCCATCCAGATCTTAAGAGATTTAAGGTCGAAAAACGATCTGAGATAATTAAAAAAAGTTTCAGGCAGCTGAAGATTCTTATTTTGTAGTTTATAGATGGCAGTGCTGCTGTCCATGACTCGCCAACCAATTAAAGATGTCAGTGAAGACTAAACATTAACCAATCCACGGGTTATCTTTACAACCGGCCCGCAAGTTATGTATAAAATTGTGACATCATTATTTCCTTATCAACTACTTACATACCACGTCTTTAAACATTGTTTTTTGTAAACACAATTAAAAGTAAATAACTAGATATTGTACTGTAGACGTTGTGCCGCCAACTTTCTATTGACGTTACGTTGGGTGGGGATGACACTAAGTGTAGATCTGTGTTCGGCCCGGCCTAGGCAAACATGCGCTGTTTGTCTGTTATCATTCTCTGTTCATGTTCGGTGATTGCTTAATTCCACACTGCTGTCCCAGGATAGCTCCAGGGTTACTCCACCTTTATCGTCTCTTCGAATTCCTCTCATTACTTTCACTGACACTCGGTAAGAGGATGAATTCGAAGTTTCCACAGCCATTGTTTGCATTTATTTATGACAATATTAGGTAAATATAAATTGTACTAGAGGCGCTCCATTAGCTGAGTGGTTATAGGCTAGACCCGCAAAGCGAAGATGTATTGTTGGTTAGTGGATTCGATTTCTAGTCTAGACCTTGGATTTTATTTAATGGTTTTAATCTTGTAAGGCGCCCAATTAGCTGAGTGGTTATAGGCTAGACTCGCAAAGCTAAGATGAATTGTTGGTTAGTGGATTCGATTTCTAGTCTAGACCTTGGATTTTATTTAATGGTTTTAATCTTGTAAGGCGCCCCATTAGCTGAGCGGTTATAGGCTAGACCCGCAAAGCTAAGATGTATTGTTGGTTTAGTGTGTTCGATTCCCCAGTATAAACCTTGGATTTTATTTAATGGTTTTAATCTTGTAAGGCGCCCCATTAGCCGAGCGGTTATAGGCTAGACCCGCAAAGCTAAGATGTATTGTTGGTTTAGTGGATTCGATTTCTAGTCTAAACCTTGGATTTTATTTAATGGTTTTAATCTTGTAAGGCGCCCCATTAGCTGAGCAGTGATAGGCTAGACCCGCAATGCTAAGATGTATTGCTGGTTAGTGGGTTCGATTTCTAGTCTAAACCTTGGATTTTATTTAATAGTTTTAATCTTGTAAGGCGCCCCATTAGCTGAGCAGTGATAGGCTAGACCCGCAATGCTAAGATGTATTGCTGGTTAGTGTGTTCGATTTCTGGTCTAAACCTTGGATTTTATTTAATGGTTAATAAAAGAAATTTATAGTAAAGTAGTTTAGCTAGTCGCCCCCGTCCACGAAAACTAATTCGGTTGTTGGACGTAAAGCCCCGCCTGAAAAAAATTACTTTACTTTTTACTTGTTAAATGATACAAATTACCAAATGTAAGCAATAATTAACGAAAATAAATCTGTTTATAAAATGTAACAATTTTTGTTTTTGACATTTAAAATTCTTTGATGTGCCTGTTACGAGACCACTTTGTCGAATACCTAAAATAGAGCGTTGTGTAATTAACAATGTCAAACCATTCATCTGTTTTTACAAAATTAAATGTGGTTTCCAGTTGTTACAAATCAATTAGAAAAATTAATCATTTTTCATTGACAGTGAGTATTGACAATACAGTATTTCTGAGAATGACCCCTAGCTTAAAGGTGGTATAAAGCACCCTTTAAATTTATTAACATCTGTAGGTGAACATGTGGTTAATTTCTAAAGAGCTAACAGCTGATTTAATTGCGTGTTTTTGTTTACCGCCAATTTTACCCCACTCCAAAAAAAAAGTTGAAAGAATACGTTACTTTAATTAATTATTATTAATTTAAACATGGCCGCTGCTAGCACAAATAGAAACAGTGAGATTTAAACTTAACCCAAACCTTTGTGGGTATTATGTCTGTCTACCTTTGACTTGGATCACAACTTTATCGAAATTGAAAACTTGATTGAAATTGTACATTTACCTAGAACTTTGGATAAAACTATGTTATATAATATGGTTAACAAGTTCTACAGGGTGCTAACCAGCTGGGGCAGGGCTTAGAGCTCAGGGCTACTATTTGAACAGATTCCCTTGAATGCGACGACTCTTTTTGTCAAATTTTAAGTTGCGTTTTTTTTAATTCTCTCTTTTCTTTTTCTTTTTTTTTTTTGCTACAGGAAATGTCTGGATGTTGTGATATTTTCGAAACTGAACACTCACCGGAAGTGCAGGTTTTGAGTTCCGCTAAAGAGCGATGTTAGTTTTGTTTAAGAAGATTTTCAAGCCTAATATGCATAAAATACGATATCTGATTATACTCGAACTGATTTAATTTAGCTTCTATACGAGGTAAGCAGATTTGGTCTTCTTCCCTCTAGCCCAGCTTTCCATTAAACAGCTTATCCAGAATTAAGAACTTAACCAGGATTTCTTTGTAAGCTTATGCACGTTAATATTTTGGTAAATAGATATTTTCTGCAATCATGTAGGAACTTTCTCATTACTCAATTAAAATCAGCTGTGTAATGCCCAACTTTACCTCACTTGTGGGGAAATATTCCCATTAGTGTCACTTTCCTCACTAGTGAGTGAAAAAACTTTATTGTGCTCCCTTGATATAAGAAGTTTTGTTATTAAATATTTTCTGTAAAACTTTAATAAGCTTATTTAACGTAACTAAATAATTAAAAAACGAATATTAAAAAAATAAAATAATAATTGAAAGGAATATAGAAATAAAAATAATATTTTAATAAATAATTTGATATTTTTAATTATAACAGTTAAAAAGGTTATAGTGTTACCTTATAGAAATTTAAAATGGATTCTAGTGATTCCTGTTTAGTTTTTTTTTTAGTTAATAACCCTAATGGTTGCAGAGAAAATATAATATTTAACTCGAGTGTTAAGTATTTTCCTCACACTCGGCAATTTGCACTTGCTCTCGCCTCGCTTCGCTCGCTCGTGCGTGTAAACCCTGCCTCGCGTGAGGAAAAGTACTACTTTCCACACTTGTTAAATAAATAAATATTTCACTTCATTTTCAACCACGAAGTAACATTTTTAAATGATTGTTATCAACACACTCATGTAAAAATACACAATTTTCGCTAAAATTTTACCAATCTGTGACCATAATCTGGTATTTCAGAGAAATGAAAATATCGTACTTTCTCATGTTAATTTTTTGGTTGATTCCAATTTAAGCAGAGATCCAAGAGAAAAAAGACACGGACATGTGGAGCGGAATTTTTACCAAAACCATCGCTGTACGATGAGTGCACACCTCACTGTGTCGACGTAGCAACGCACTTGACCTTTGCGCTTAAACTTGTACCTGAGGATTGTGAAGCACAAACAGGAAACTCAAAATTTACGTAGGAAACCAAAATTGAGAATACCAATGAGCGGAAATAGATCGCTATAGCTTAGATCACTCGTATTTTTAATGATTTAAGGCGCGTCAACATCTAAGGTTATTGGCGCCTGGAGCTTTTTCCAGTGCACTGCCGGCCTCCGGACAGTGTTCTCTCGTTACAGACAACACTGCCCATCACCGGACAGTGAGCTGTAAGAAGCTTCTAGGAAGAGAAAATCTTAGGTCCAGCAGCTGGATTTGAATCCGGTACCTCCGGGTGGGAATCCAATACACTAACCGCATAGCTAATCCCTTCCCTAACATTCGTATTATATTTCTTTTGTGTGCTTTTAGGTTTTTTTCAGAGAAAAGTATTTGAGCTTTTGTCCCAAAAATCTCAAAAAATTGAAAAAGCTATCCAGTAAAGATCAACTAATTGATTGTTCTAAGATCAATGTTCTATCTATGATATAGTAATATAACTGATAGAACCGTGCATGACAAATCAGCCAAAACCGTCACTTTCACCTTCCAGGGACCAAAGAACATATATTACAGGTGTAACAACTGAATTGACTAGTCAGTTTTAATATCTGGTCATTTGGAAGTGAACAGTAGACACGGAAGTCATGAGAGTAGCCACAGTAGATGTTTGGTTTTACTTTTTCCTGTTCAGCGTCTCATAAATCTCATAAAACTTGTTATTAGCGTGGCACAGATCTTTACAATTCTACAGCAAACAGCTGGATTTTTGCATTCGCCTTACCTAGATTTCTCCCCCCACCTCTTCTTGTTCTGTGCGTTACATAATATGATGTGTAGAATCGTGACGGAGTACTATGTAAACATTAGAGGCATGACGTGTTTTTTCGGTGAACGCCTTCGTATTTGTCCTTGTGAATCGGCCGGGCTACCTGTGTAGCTCGGAGAGCTGCCCATCTCGTCTGCTATTGTAGAACTGTGTGAATAGAACGTCAATTAGATTCTCACATTTCTAACTATATTTACACTATAATCTTTTTAAATCAATTTTCTTGATTCATTAGAAAACTATTCAGTGATGCCACAAACTTAAATAAACAATTTCATCTACAAATTTTGTAAAAACAGGAGAACTACAGCTGAATAACTCATTTAGAGAGAGACAACATCGGTTAGCTTAGATTAGTTTCATGATGAAAAGAAATCTTAAAAGAGATAGCACTTACGAAAGTTGTAAGATTACCCTACTTCAAGCTTTCACACTACAGAATAACATGCGACATATAGAGCTTTTGGCAGCTTAATTCCAAGTTGCAGTAATTTTAATCTCAAAAAAAAGCTGCTGTGACCACTCACACGAGTTTCCCTTGCTCGAGTAGTTGACCCACAGGGACATTTATACTCTCCTCAAAAGGACAAAAACGAATTTCCCAAGAAATATTATTGAAATAATTACTTTTCCTATAAATACCAAGTTTGAAGGAAATTTAAAATCGAAAAGGAAACTCAGAAAAGTGCAAAAATCCATTGAGAAAGACGTACTTCCGGCAACTTTGGAAACTGGAATTCTATAATAAAAAAAATGGCGCAGAGTGATACTTTATAATGGAATGGTACTTTTAGGGGGGAATAATTGCCACTCCCTCCTGGTCCTAGAAAACTTAATCAAATAAAAGTTGTAGTGCAGTTTGAGTACATATTGGGCACTCAGTTTAAAGGAAGTCGATGGAGCCATTTTGGAGGAAATTGAAAAAAAAAAACAATTTCCGCTCATTAAAGTACCCGCCTATTTTTGCAGGCGGGGCTTAACATCCAACTACCAATTAGGTATCAGGGGGCGGAAGCTCATACTTTACTATAAACCAATTTTTTTCTAACAAATAAAAAAGTAGTCATACGCGGAATTCGAACTGGGAATCTCCCACTTACAAAGCCACGCTCTTGACCACTAGAACCAACATCCACCCCTAAATCTGCTCAGTACACTGGTTGGCACTTCTAGCTGTAGAATTTCCGTTCGGTAGGACTGCAATCAGGTCCCCGTGTTAAGGCCCAATCTAAGTATAAACATTCAACTTCCTGCGATTTCCAGTTTTAGAGATATTCACACTCAGGTGATCTTAAATCAGATATTTCCGGTGAATAAATCGAAATATAAAATTTGGCATTATTGCAATACTTCCTCTTACTAGGTAAGAGGTTAGAGGTTACTAGGTAAGAGGAAGAAGAAGAAGTTAATGGAGTGCTTAAACGTGGACGATACTTAAACTGCTTGAGAATATAATGGAAGGTAGGAATCCAAGTTCCAGCACGCAGCATGCAACAACAATACTCTAATTAGTCTTCGTCTTCATGTATTAAAGAAGTGGCAGCCATTATTAAGAGAATCTAGAAGAGGTGAAGCTTTTGTGTGGAGGGTGGATAGCCAGAGGGCAGCCCTAATCCTGTTTGGGAGCGCAGAGATTTAATTTAGTTACCCTTAGAAACCCATTGTTTGTAACTATGAGAAAAAAGATCATTTATCAAGGGAACAGCAAAGGACTGGCCCTGAAGAACCAGACTGGTAGGTCCTAGCGGCGGAGATATCAGAGGAAAAGGTAACTTCCGTCGTTGTATTATAAACAAAGGCTAACTCGACCAACTGAGGAAATGACGTCAAAGTTAATGGACCTACTTCCATTCATAGGGGGCGACATTCATCACTGGATAATTGTGGACTTCAGCTGCACAAGGGGTTTGCTCCTGGGTTTGGATCATGCACATGGATTGCGCATCCCTCTCACTATCAGAAAAAGAAAAATAAACGCTGACGTGATAACTCTATTTTCATTGGTTGCAATGATACTCGTAACAATTTCTTAGACCCTGCTCACCAATCTGAGAGAAGTACGGACGGACGGACGGAAACCACTCTTTCCTTTACTTCGTCTTACTGTTGGTAAACTGCGATCTGTCCAACTTTATCGACTTCTTACCGGAAATGTCCCGCTCCTTTGAGCACAAAAACGAATTATTATGTTTCACTTTCCGTTTGAGAAATATTCTGAACCAATAAAAAAAAAAAATAAACCCCGAATTTCTCGTTTTCAGGTGACCTCAAATCTTCTTTACAACATGCAATTTCCGCTGAAATCCTAATTTCAGCAATTTGTCTCGTTCGCAATACTAAGAAAAGAAGAAAAAAGGAATATTATTTTAAAATATCTTGATTAATACCTGATGTACTGATCTAGAACTACACAGTATGTAATAAAACCATTAATGACGATTATTGTAGTCATTTTCCAAAAATTAGGTAAAAAAAAAACAAAAACTTTGAACTAAAAAAAAGCTTTCAGATTTTGAACAAGCAGCCATTAATAAAAGAGGGCGTGGCTGTAGGTGTGGTCTCCAAGTCAATTCCAGCTTCTGAGTGGCCAGTTCAAACGCCCATATTTTTTACACTTCTACTCTGCAGTCTGAGATTGGTTAATTTATTCAACACTAATTATTTCATTGAAACAAATAGTTTAGACTTTTTTTTTACTGATTCCCCCCCCCCCCCATCCAAGTAGGTATTTGATAAATTATCAGGTTATGCAATACAAATTCTATTTGAAAATATATCTACGAATCTTATACATAACATATTTATTGGTTTATCCTATTTATGGTTTAGGGAAATAGAAAATTAGGTAGATTTGTAAGATTTTATGGTGAAAAAGAGGGGGGGAAAACCAAAATTAGATCAAGAGAAGTAAATCCGCCATGTTGTGATGTTAATGGAAACTAGTTTCCCTTACATTACTGGATAAAATGTAATTGAAGAGGTGATTGGTAGTTGAATAAAAGTATAATATCCAATCCGAACAGTAATTAATGATTAAAATAGTAAAACTTACGTAGATTATGATCATAAACTTATTACAGCACCGCCTGGTGACAACTAAACGAAATATCAAATTTAAGTTATGCTTTCTACAGACATACATGAACAGACTAATTTATTGTACTGGTGTCTTCAAAAAACCTGTAATTCATGGGAAAACTGAAAATGTGAAAATCTCCATTACTTCCTTTTTTTCCGAGGGGTGGAGAAAATAACATAATTAAATAATAAATCAAACAAAAATACTGGTTTGAATAAATTATTAGACGGAAATAAATTTTCTTCGTTAAATATCCCTACAGGAAGCAGGGAAAAACACACAAATTCTTAGTAGTTGGAAAACCGCCTTGGGAAATAGTGTTTAGAAATAGTGAAAACAGAGAGATAAATTTCCACCAACAGCGGCGGCGGCGGAGAGGGGGGGCGGAGTATGTTAGAGCCAAATGGAAACTCTTTAAGTTTATCTGCCGAGCCGGCCTATCCACGGAAAGAAAAACCTATTTTCCTTTTATTAGAAAAAACGAAGTTAAGATCAACGTCTTAGATAAATCTTTTTATCACCTGATAGGCGATTGTATTTATGGATTTATGTCGTCAATGTAGGGGGGAATTAAACAAACTCTCACGACTTCCTGTTTGATTAGAAAATGGGGTGGGTTTCCCCCCAGGCATTGTGAGCCAAAAGTGGCTTTCCAGAAAGACGGGGCTAACCTGTAAGTGGAAGTAGTAAGTCCCTCGTGTGGTTACTTAATTTAATATTACTTTTTACTTATAGGATAAATGATTATCGTAAAGTATGAGATTCCACCCCATGTCCTAATTGGGACGTCAAGTCCCGTCAGGGGGGGGGGAACTGAGGCTGTGCCATGGACACGGCCGTGTGTGTACGTGAATACGTTTACGTAATGGGTTATATTTTTTATATAAAATATTTTTACTTATGTATTTAGGATGAAATCAAGGAAACAAATCGACGATCGAACACAAACTATGCCTATACAGTCTGTTGTCGATGTAGAAGCGATTTCATCATCCACTTGCATAATTTCAACCGCCCCAGCAGCTGCAGGTGTACTGGACACCGTCGTTCCATCCACTCGGCCGCATTCATTCTTTTACGTTATTAGGCACAGCTTGACTCGGTCATATGGTGTTTTATTATTACCATTCGATTGTTCTTGAGAAGCTCTTTCCAACCGTATACGATCTCTGAATTTGGTTTTGGCTTTTCGACGCGTATAGGCCGACATTATATATTTTTGATATTTTTTATTCTAACATCTTATTATATTCACTGTCACTATTTTACACTAATGTTTTATATACAATCGATAGATTGTGACAACAGCTGACGATTAAAACTTAAACGAACATCGTAGCTTCTTCGAGTTAAAAGTTATACTAATTGCAAATCTCGATACGCAGCAAACTGATCTCAAAACGGCGTCCTCGCTTATCGTAATGAATTCTTTGATCCTTTAGCTATCCAGTGGTCTAATTTAATTTTGGATGTAGACGATAGATTCGAAACTATAATGCCAAACTGTATCCTCCCGATTTTGTTATCATTAGGTTTTTTGGATTGCCTTCCATATGATAGCAAATTTAAAGACGTATTCACGTCAAAAAATAGATAATTATTTTATTCTACTTAATAGAAAGACCATTTTGGGAATTGGATCTTTACTACCAATTAGAAATGTAATCACTAGCCAATCAGAACTAATACGACTGTCATTTATTTACGTATTTGCCACAATAATCCGCTCATTAAAACCGGAAGTCCTCTAACGCGTCCCATAACAAATAACTAATTAGGATAAAACCACATTTAAAGAAAATATACATAGAATAATAAAATGAATTCTGGTAAAATCATTACATTAATAATTAATGACAAAGAACCCTCAAATGGATAATTAATAACTTATTAGACTTTCAAAAAATAGTTAGGGAAAATCTAAACGAATATCATGTGCTGAAAGCTTCGTGCTAACACGATGTTCTACCAACGTTATCACAAATTCACGAACACAAGTACGTAACAAAAAACTTAGATTTTAAGTACAAATTTTTGAAAGCCACCAATACGGGAAAGAAAAAAACGGTGGTTTTGCGCATGATCAGTGTGAATACGGTGTAGCTTTTAAAGTTGGACATTTCTTTTAGAAGCTTCCAGCGTTTGCTGGGCGAGGTTAAAGCGGTTCATTCAGATGTTTACAACTAGGGGCGCTAGAAAACAAGTACAGAGTTATCCTAAGTCCGCGAGCCTTATCATTGACCCTTGTACTGTACCAAAGCACAGACAGAGGATACAAACACTAAAGGCAGCCTGTGATGGACATCATTTCCACTTCCGCCGCTCTGATTATCTCTATCTCTCTCTTTTACTCTGATTGGATGGAATTTAATTATGTCTACGTTTTAGACCTTGCATTAATTGATGTTTCATCAGGTGCTAAATCCCTTTCAACGTCATTTCAATTTCTGCACCTTCTCTCACTCTTCTGGTTCGTCATCAATGTCATAGTTACAACGTCACACTGTCCTCTGGGCGATGCTAATGAAATTACACGATACTAACAATCTTCTTAAAAACAAACAAATACGCGTATAAATCCCAGTAGATTTTTTGTTTATTGCAATTTGTAAAATATTTTTAAAACATGGAGTTTTTAATTAGTTTCAATATACCTCGACCTTCCCTGCAAAAATATTTCTTCCTCGGACATTATGTGCCTTTAAGTACGCAACCGGATGTACCTCAAGTATGCCTATATTCACTTCTTCTGAAACACATCTTCAAAATTGGTGATAAAATTTCGGTTTATTTTAGGCCGGAAGTTTGTAATTCGAGGGGATTCGAGGGGCCCTACTAATTCTTGTACCTTCTGGTTTTCCCTTTAATAGTTTTGAAAGGCAACCCCACTCTAGTTGCCCCAACCACCTGAGCTACCGCGTGAAATTCTGCCTAAAAGTTTTTAGGAACTTTATTCCACCCCATTGGCTACGAGATCCTTCTAGCAGTTTAGTAGCTGCCCCTCCCCTCAATGGCCCTTTCCAAAAAAAAAAAAATCTGGTAATATCTGAATTCCAAACGATTGGACGTGATCCTGATGTTATTTTTAGCAGAAATAAATGGTTAAGAGTGTTTTGTTCTGTTACTTTATGTATCTATTGTAATTTTAATGACTTCATTTATATTATGGTAATTATGCTACAAGAATAACCTTTATTACAATAACTTTTTTAATTTTTTAATTACTTAAAGTGACTTTTAATTGTAAATTAAGATGCAAGATAATAAAATTAAAAATATCACATATTATTCCAATTGAATGGTTAACTAATTAGTAGTTTAACTCCCACGTAATTATTGTTATTGTGTTATTATTAATAAAGGCAGCACTGCCGACCGGATATACTGTTCTTGGACTTAGCCTAACAATCCTTGAATTATTTCCAGAGGGTTCTCTCCCCCACTCCCGATTTGACTAACGCAGTCTGCGTCTTTCTTGGCTAAGCCCCAGGGTGCTTGCTCTTCGTTCGCACCAATTTTACTTTTTTTTTCAACTGTTTCACCATTCGTGATCGGATATGCGCACAATTAAAAGGACATACCCTATATCCGCTCGTCGTAATATCTGCGTACATAGTTAAGCCTATTGATGATTTGATTAGGTTATATCGCACTATGCAAGAATGCGGTGCAGGATTGAAATGTTTAAATTCATAGGAAAGTCAAATTGGATCTCTAATTAATTAATAAAACGGAATAATTGAAAATTCAGTTCATATAATAGACTTTAATAATATTGGAGTTTGAAAAGAATTTTCTATCTCTCATTAACTAAATTAAAAATAATCTAAATATTGTTTGATTATTTTCAAAAAATATAATAATAATAATAGTAACAGTAAAAAAAAAAGTAAAGTAATTGTCTATTGTTTCAGGTAGGCTTTAATTCCAACTACCAAATTAGGTGTCGTGGACAGAGGCGACTAGCAAACATACTTTACTATAAAATTCTCATATTAACCATTTAAATAAAATCCAAGGCTTTAGACTAGAAATCGAATCCACTAACCAACAATACATCTTAGCATTGCGGGTATAGCCTATAACCGCTCGGCTAATGGAGCGCCTTTATAATAATAATAATAATAATAATAATAAGGGAATGGATTAGCTATGAGGTTAGCTTACTGGACTCCCACGCGGAGGTCCCGGGTTCGAATCCACCAGCTGACCCTTAGATTTTCTCTTCCTAGGAGCTTCTTACAGCTCACTGTCCGGTGATGGACAGTGTTGTCTGTAACGAGAGAACACTGTCCGGAGGCCGGCAGTGCACTGGAAAAAGCTCCGGGCGCTAATAACCTCAGCTGTTGATGCGCAAAAAAAAAAAATAATAATAATTGGAAAAGCATAATCTCTGCGAAGAACTGCATGTAATTTACAGCCTCTGATGTAAGCAGTAAAGTGAAAAGAAGTGGCCAACTCCTGTTACGTACTCCGGATTTCCATCAGCGGATTGTAAAAAAACACAGAAAGACGTTACAACCAACCAAGAGATTTCCAGTAGAAATGGTAGAAGTGGTTTTTCCTAAGGTCGTTGACAGCGCTACGTGAGGCGTTAACTTTGACGTAACATCATCCCTTACAGCAGACTTTTGCCAATTCAGCCGGACATAGACAGGCTGTAAAACTTGTACCAACTGCTTGTTGACAGTTCTCCGACCAGACTAGCTTTACTTTACTTCCTTTCAACTCACCTCCTCCTGGGAAAACCAACTGTTTTCACACTGATTATTGTCTTTATTTTTTCCGAATATAGTATTACTAAATGTTTTTTCTTTTAAGATGAAGCATCTTTCTAAGTACCAAAGTTGTTCATGTGTTAATGTAAATCATAAGCACACGATTTCAATCCCGCCAAAATTTCAAGATTTCTGGTTTAACGTCTTTTACCAGCAATTGGTTTTTCTTGGACAGTGGCGGAAGCCACTTTGCTATTTACATTTCCTCTCACTAATAAAAACAAGCTCGAAATAGGATTCGAAACTGGGGATCTTACTATTACAAAACCCAAGCTACTAATCACTACACCCAACACTAGAGAAATAGATGTTCAAGGTCGACTTGACTCGAAAATCTGTTATCAAGCAGTTCAAACATTATTTTTTTGTTTCCTCTAAGAAATTTTTCGATTAAACACGATCGATCGGAAGTACCACATCACACAATCGATTTTTCACTTGTTTAGGAAATTCTAATGCACTTCTTTAACCATTTTCTTTAAATCTGGTGCACTAGTTGCATCCTTATAGATTTATAAAATTGTATTCCTGGTTCTTTTGGTTTTTCTCTTATAGAAAAATTCAACAAAGTGGGGAAAAATTTCTCTTGGTGGGGGATTCCCTCTACCAATGATATTACAGTATTTAATGGACGGTCCTCGGTCTGAGTAAGGAAGTAAAATGCCTACCTAATATTCGGAGCTTGAAGTAATTTGAATGGATTGAATGGAGTAGTTTTCCAACTCAGTTTTGTGAATGGTTGCAATGATTTCCTCTCTAAACTTGGTATTTATACTACGTAATCCCGAATCATAATTTTATTCTAATTCATTTTAAGATAACTTTAGGGGACTGTAGTGGACTTGTGAGGATGATTAGCTCAGACTGTACTCTGTAGTGTCATTTCGGAATAATGTACGGTTCTACTGTATAATTAAATTTGTTTTCAAAGTTGACGTTTAAAGAAAATGTTTACGTTAAAAACTAGAAGAAATATATTAGGAAAAAGTCATGTTGAATTTCCTCATTCTCGTCACTAATAATGTTGGAAAAGAAAAATGTCCTTCTGGAAGTAATAAATAAATAAAATCCTGGAAAACGTGTGAGTAATATAAGAGAGGCTACCAAGTCCCAGTAGGCAGCGCTGGAATGTAGGTCAGGTAGCTGCAGGGTGCCACACAGTACCTGTATAAATCCAGAGGAATAAATCAAACGGATCGAGAAGTGGTGGGGGGGGGGGGTTTAGAACATGTACGGACAGGTTTTTGGCTCCAATTTGCGGGCTGTTTCCTTGACGCGGTGACAGGGCGGATTGTGTGACGTAGTGCCTACCGGGTAGATACCCAGCTAGCTCTCTATGGCATAGTAGCCGCCAAGCCATGGGTGAGACATACACCTCCATGTTGGCTGCCATCTTGTATTGAATGGAACCATTCTTCACACGCAGTACTCAGGTATACTTGTACTATACATGCGGGGTTCCTTCTGTCATCACAACACTCTTTCAGGACAATCAACACAATCAACTTCTTATGATTGCTTTCCTCACAAAAGTATGAATTGAACGTAATATTTTGAACCCCCTCTCTGAGAATTCGATTATAGACCCCTCACACGACTTCCTCTTACTTTCGAAAGTTCCAACACACAAACTTTCTTAGAACAATTGTTATATTCAATTCTTGAAGTTGGTAAATTATTACAGGGAACTGAAATGTTACAGGGAATCTACGAAGTATGCAGAAGATCCTATGAGACATTTTCCAAAAACACGCAAGAAAGCGAACAATCCATGGAGTGATGACATACTTCGGCTTGTGGAATGCAGGGAATCTACGAAGTTTGCCGGAAATCCTAGGAGTCACTTTGCGAGAAACACGCAACAAAGTGATCAATCCATGGAGTGAAGAGACGTACTTCCGGTTTGCGGAATACAGGGAATCTACGAAGTTTACAGGAAATCCTAAGAGACATTTTCCAAAAACACGCAAGAAAGCGAACAATCCATGGAGTGATGACGTACTTCCGGTTGTGGAATGCAGGGAAACTACGAAGTTTGCCGGAAATCCTAGGAGTCACTTTGCGAGAAACACGCAACAAAGTGATCAATCCATGGAGTGAAGAGACGTACTTCCGGTTTGCGGAATACAGGGAATCTACGAAGTTTACAGGAAATCCTAAGAGACATTTTCCAAAAACACGCAAGAAAGCGAACAATCCATGGAGTGATGACGTACTTCCGGTTGTGGAATGCAGGGAAACTACGAAGTTTGCCGGAAATCCTAGGAGTCATTTTGCGAGAAACACGCAACAAAGTGAACAATCCATGAAGTGAAGACGTATTTCCGGTTGATACCCTTCTTGGTGCTTTTCCGTAAGAAATGCTTTTCTCAGAGGTGACCAACATATTTTCAATACGCAGCTTTTTGGGCTCTTTTCAAAAGCCCTTTTATTTTAGTGAACCTAGTTTAAGCTACACAACATTTAGTAAAAATCCCAAGTTTATACAAAAAGATGATTTGTTTAAAGTCATGTGAGTGTTCTTACGATTTTTTTTGGAGGGGGAAATATTTTGCGATTTGCAAACATTTCCATTAAAGGAAACAATTAACGCATGCGGTTATTGTGGGCGGATGATTAACGAGGTATTAACGTCTGAATGGGCAGCCTATCTGGGGGGGTTGAGGTGGTGATATGTGGAGTCTGAGGTCGCCCTGGGAGTTCGGCGTGGTCCTACCATCTGATAACATTATCTCTGCAACATTCATCATCCGCAGATATCGCTGCCCAACTGCTAATCAAAGAGAACCCTTGTTCAACAAGGTTATTTATTAGATTGTATCAGCTACGGATTTTTTTGGTGCCATAATATCCGTCATTCTGAAAAAAAAAACAAAAAAACAAAAATCCCTATAATCTATCGAAACCCATGGAAGAATTATTGGATTAGTTAAACAATCAGTGATCTCCTAATATCCAGAGACAGCCTGGTGCACTTGTTTGGAACGAATCAATCCAATCTACGAATTTATTAGAAGCTCTCTAAGAAAACACAGGACATCTTGATTACTGGAGACTTCAGCAGGATGAAACCAAAGTTCTTGAGGATTAGTTGGCGATCAATTTTTAGTATGTAATAAATAGTATTTAATTTTTGACCGTATGTATTTATTTTAAAAAACTGGGCAAATAAAATTTGGAAATTTGAACGATATTAAAGCATTTAAATAAATTCTTTAGTGCAACGTCTACAACTTGAGAAATGTGTAAAGTTAACAGGGCCTCAGCTTTGTCAATACGTGCTGTACTGTAATACAGTATAAGTAAAATTTTAGGGAACCAATTATAAGCCTTGAAAGTAAGAGGCATGTTCAATCTTTTAGCCCAACTTTTGCAACAGAAAATAAACGCACAAAATCCTCGGAAAATCTCGGCAATCCTCGGACCACCTCGGCAATCCTCGGACCACCTCGGCACTCCTCGGTTAGAAGGTTTCATTCTGCTGTAGAATTGACACTTACAAGACATTGGAATTGTGTTTAAGTATTGTCAACTCGAAAAAAAATATTGTCACCAGAGAATAAAAGTCTGAATTCTGTCCTAGATGGACCAAAAAAAGAATGATTTTAAAGGCTAATCCAGTATCGAAGTTCGAGCACTGCTATGAGGAGTGGAAGAAACGTCTCCAGCGCTGTGTGGCTTCAGAAGGAAGTTATTTTGAAGGTGACAATGTAGAATTGTAATTCTTTTTGAATAAAAAAATCAGTCTACTTAATTTACAGACCTCGTATGATTAAAAAACACTGGAAAAATACGGAATCACGAAATCACGTCCTAGATTGATTGATTGCCCTAGGGATGTCCGTATCTCCATTTAAAGCATTTTCTTTGGAAAATTATTCAAATAAACGTTATAGATCCACCTGATGCAAATGAAAATCTTTTCCTAATAAAACCTGAATGATAGATTCCGCGAAATAGCGCTTCCTTTTGATTGATATTATCCAAAAAGACGGAAGTAGTCTAAACTATTCGAAATAATTTATTTAAACTATCTACAATTTCACGCTATACTGTAAAATACCATACTCACAATAGTAAAAACAACTTTTTCAGACTCAGGTACTTTTAAAAAATGGAATTTCATTGATCGTATTAATTTCTTTTAGTAATTGGGTAAGCAGAAGTAAAGAGTAAAACACATATTTAAAGAGAAATTGCTTTTACAGCTGCATTGATGCGAAGAGCCACTAAAAGATATACCATTAATAAGTCGGTGAATGGCTTTTTAAAAATGAAATTCAGGCCTTTTTTAAAATGAAAGTGCAGCCACCATTTAATGAATACCTTTTTAATTTGCTTTATTCAGGTGGAAAGTTACTCAGGTGCGAGGCTCAGTCAAAAGAGGTTGCCCATTTAGTACCAAGAAAGCCCTCTTGACAGCGCTGACCTGGCTAACACACACTCTATATAACCTTACCTTAATCTAACCTTTTTTTTATTGTAGCTTTAGTGTAGAGATGCTTTTTTTGTTTTTATATTTTAACAACCAACTTGTACTCATGCTTAAAACAGGTAATACTTATCAAGTTTTTTTTAAAGTTCTTAGTTAAGTTTATGAACCTTCAACTCAAGCTGTTCATAATTTTCAGACATGAATAGAAAAAACAAATATAGTTTACACACTCGCAAACTCCTTTTACCTTTATGCACAAACACAAAGGTGTTTTAATCAATTTCTTTGTTACTACTACACGGACAACAAAGTAAGCACTAAGCAGACATTGTCAGGGGAAATATAATGTGCAAGCAGAGCTTTTTAGATGATTAACACGGTAAATCATAGAACAGATAGTTTACTTCGCTAACGGGCTTTCGACAAATTAATTGAGATTTCCTCATGGGGATGCTTATTTTAGAGTGAAGTTCATTAACTTCAACTTAACATCACTGTAGTATTTTATTTTGTTTTATCTTGTCGAAATTGGTTTCAATTATTTTTCTTTACTCTTTGTACTGATACAGAAAACATGTCTGGTGCATTAGTTTTGTTATTCACACTGTGTCCGATTGGTTTATTGCTTTGACTTTTTTTTTTTTGTTTCGTCATTTTCAACAATAAGCGTAGTTTCGTAGTGAGTGTTGATAACAAAGGCTGTTGCATAAATTGTAGGGGAGTGCGGTTCGAACATATGTTTTAATATTTATGAATAATTCTACTTCAATCTCAGCATATTGGCGTAACGAACCTGCTCGCCAATATGAGATGAATTTATCCTCATCCACTCCCCTTGTAACTGCCCAGACTTTCTGGACAAGTTACAGTACCCGTCCTAGCCGGCTTAGAATGGAAGAGGCTACTTCTTCCGAGGGGGCTGGTGTCTCAGACGCTTCAAACAGATGTATCGTAGGACCTGTCTAGATCTTTTATTTAATAAAAAAAAAAAAGAAGACAATTATAGTGGATTTATATTAACCTCCATGACTTCTGACCGGCATTGGGCGTAATGCCTACCTGGAAGCAAAAATAGACTTAACTTTAGAGGTACTTACATCACGTGTGGGTCTCATACCTTCTCTTACCAACTTCTCAGACAACATTATATGGTAAAACACATGCTACAATATTACCTACCCAATGAGGTCGGCGTTGTTGTAGTGGTTAGGAGCGCGGCTTTGTAAGTGGGAAGTCCCCAGTTCGAATTCAGCGTATAGCTACTTTTTTTTTATTTTGTTGCTTCTGCCACTGTCTACGATACTTAATTGCAAGGTTGCACGTTTAAGTCCTGCCTGAAACTATAGGCCAGTGATAGCGAACCTTTTGAGGCTCGGCGTGTCAAAATTTTGGAAAACCCTATCTAACCTCTGGTGCCGCAGTCAATATAGAAATACTTCATAATTTTTTGATATTTGCAATCATAGTAAAAACAATAAAGATTTATTAAATGGCCCAATTTATGGTGGTAATTGATCTGAGGAAAGATTGCCAAGATCCTTATTCTCAATTATTAGCGTAATTTCTTCAAAGTACTCGCTAAATTATTTAAAATTATATAATAATTTTTTGACTCTGTCAATGCGTGTCACACAAAATGAGTTCGCGTGTCATAGGTTCGCCATCACTGCTATAGGCGATTACTTTAATTTATTACCTACTAAAATGTTCTATTTGGGCTTTTGGTGAGCAATCTTAATTCAGGAGAAATAGTATCCTGAAATCACCATTCCGCGTCTTCCTCAACCGTGACATACATACAGTAAATTGTCCAGTCGCCAAAATTTTTTCAGCGAAAAGGTTTTAATAAAATTAGTTCATCTTCTAACTGAACAGAAAGTGTATTTGCATTAGATCCAGACAAAATTTTAGGTACAGGAACGTCCAGCATGTTTACTGCAAAGGCAGCAGTATTCTCCCTTTGGGGAAAAACTCTATTACTCTGTGTCTTGGTAGTTTTCCAGCTGACATGAACAATTTAATCGTACAGTGGTCCACCGGCGAAGCATACGGGAAAAAGGAGAACTAAAAGAAAAATAAGCTGAAAGAACCTAGAGAAAAATGGTGATTGTGGAAACTAAACAAAAAAAAATTGGATTGGTTTTAGTGTGGGGGGCGAAAAATGGGATTGTTTTTATTTGGACAGGGGGGGGAGCCGTCCCCCAACATATTGCTAGGATCAGCCGAGAAGACATAAGATTGAATGTGCTTTTTCTAACTCTTCTTCCATACGGTGGGGGGTGGGGGTGGACATCAAGGAAAACAAGCAAGAACCGTGAGTAAAGGATGTCATAGCCAGCGCCCCCGAGCCGAGCTAGTGAATGATGGTTTACTGCTGGAGAATTCCAGTCCAACGGAGATCCTGGAACCATAAAACACAACACAGTGGAAAACCCCGGATATATTCTTGCGATAAAACTAGGAGTGTTGGGGCAGAAGCTGTCCGTTACCAAGGTAACCTTCTTTCGACTGTCCCTCAAATAAATTATTGTCAATCTAAAAGTTGTAATGAAGTCACTGAGTTGGGGAGTCGCTACGTCATCTTTTTTACCACCAATACTCTGGATAAAATTGCAAATGGCTACTGGAAAAAAAAAAGTTGTTGGAATACTCACATGACTTTTTTAACGATCATGCCAACTGAAAAAGTGGAAGCCCATTGGGTTCCATAAAAAAGGTTTTTAAGGTTTGTTTTCTACAGCATTTACGCGATAAAAACGAGCTTGTTTTTGGATCGAATCTGCCATTTTTGGCAGAAAAGTGAATCCTGTACGATTATAACGTTCTTCTGGACAAGCCTGAGTCCCCCAAACTCTTTTCAAGGGTGAAAAAAAGAAAGTAATTTTGGTTACCACGGCAGGGATGTCTTACTGTATTTTACTAATCGACTAAGGACAATACCCAGAGTTTATGCTTAGCAGGTACATTTTCGACGGAGGCAGAGGGATGGCCTTCATAAACCGGTGAAAGCCACCAACTCAACAAGAGAGGCATTGTTAAGAAATCGATGAATATACCTACCGGAAATAACACTGAAAACAGTCCGGCCCAGGAGAAACGATCAAAAAAATGGGTTAGGTGGAACTGATTGCGACGGAAGTTTGTAAGGTGAGTGGCTCCGTCAAGGCCGTGGGGCTATAAGGATGATTGTAGGCCTATTAACTGGCCACTGCAGGCTCAGAAAACACATGCATCGCATGGGCCTGGCAGATGATAGCCTCTGTAGGTTCTGTCAGGAAGAAGGAAACGGCACTGCACGTGTTGTGTCAGTGTGAGTAGCTGGTGTGGCTAAGGATGTTACTTCTCTGGGGGAGGAAAAACCAAGGCCTGTGAGAGCTTTACCCAGGAGTCACTCTCCAGCATTAAGAGTCTGATCAAAAGGACAGGTCTGGAGGGTGAGCTTTAGAGTGAGGGGAGCCACAATAGATCTAAAGGGGTCGCAGTGGCGTAGGCCTTGAGGCCGCCCTAGTCTAATCTAATCTAATCTAAGGTGAGTGGCTAGTATTTAGACTTCTTGTCGGCCATCGATCACCAGCTGACCACTTTATAATGGCACGTTAGAAAAACCGGATGTTTCCGGCAAAAACACGATAATGAAAATTTGACCCGGAAGAGGAAGAGGATTTCATTTTTAAACGAGATAAATAAATTCATTTAACTGTCACAAAACATTTGCAAGTGCTTTTACTTTTTGATGCAATAATTGTCACATTATTTCAGGGTTGCGATAAACGAGAACTGGACCATAAAATAAATTCTAAATCGATTATCTGACTGGAGATTCCAGAGAGGAGTTTGTTTTTGTAATGACGTAATCTTGACGCAATTACAGCAAAAACAAGCCCCAAATCTTGCATTGACATTGAATTAAATGATGCGTCCAGGACGTACCTTTGAAAATCTACTATTAAAGATTTTCTTTTTTGTTTACGTCACCAAGGAAACAATAAAAAAGAAATTCCCAATACAAATTAATACACTCGTCACGTTTTCCAACCCTTCCCAGAAAGCTAAAAGGAAAAAAGAAAAGAAGAAAAGTAGGTCTTGCAAAGTTGCTTTACGTCATAGTTTGTCTGTCAAGGTGAGATTTTTTCCTCTTGAAGGCTTTTCCGGAGAAAAGCCGAGAGGAAGAGTGCGGGAGATCTTGTGGTTTTCCTTTATTTTATTTTTTTTTTACTTCCCAGCCGACTGTGACGTAATGACCCAAAGTCTAGCTGTCTCTCTCTCATTTCCGCCCACTGGAAGGTCGGAGGAACAACGGTTCTGACGTCCGTGATTCCACAATCTGCATTACTAAACGAGAAGCTTTGGCCCTGTTCTACGAGCCTTGTCAGCCCGAACGATCCTCAAACTTACCCCAACCCATGATCCAACTTCACGTTCACCGCGTTTCCGCTGCTCCCCACGCTCCTTTTAGCAGATACGTTATCCGGTCAGACAGTCTGTTCCTACTCTTTATTTCAATTTTTAAAAAACACTTATATTTGTCAATTTGAGCAGTGAAACGTACTCTGGCGTGCTCAGAGATGGATGAAGTTGTAACCAATGAAATGGTTTTGCTCATTTTTTGTGGCATCACGTAACGTAAAAGTGTACACACGCCACCTGGAGCGAGCTTATCGAACGTAAAAAGCATGTTTGAAAGCATTACTTGTTTCCTAATACAAGCAAAAGGTAATACGCAACAACATTTGAGAAGTGCATAGAAAGAGATGGTAAACGTTTACGATGCTATAAAGTGCAACATGGTTTTTTAAGCCTATGTGCAAGTGGTATGGTTTGCAAAAAAAGATGTTGCTTTTTTTCTGCAAGCCAGCTGCACTTGCCACTTAGCGTACTAGGCGGGATAACAGAGTCTGTTTAGTCGGTTGGGATGCACTGCAGTGTGCGAGTGTGTCTCTCCGTTTGTCTGTCTGCAGCTTTGCATTTAAAAAAAAAAAGTCTTTGTACAGTTTGCCTCCTCCAGTAAATATCCCCAGGGATATTACTCCTTCCCGCTCACAGAGACTCTTTCATTTCCCCCAAAGAGAAGAAATAGGACGATCAGGACAGATTTTCCAAAATCTGGAGTCAGTGCCACGAGTATGGTGGTGAAAAAGCAGTATTAAATAGTTATTTTATGGATTGAAATTTGTTAGATTAGATTATTGGGGTGGGACCTATGCCCCACGGCACCGCGGACAAAAAAGGCTTATTGTGCCATTCCCTTTGGATCTAGTTGATGAAACCTCCCCTACTAAAGAGGTGAAGGACTTTCCCTAATAGATTTTTTTACGCTACTATCTCCTTTGGTATCAAAAGATCCAAAGGTTTCATAGCACAATCACTCGATTGCAACGCAATCGAACAGCCAGTAAGAGGCCGTTTCCCTCCTCATTCTGACACAATCTGCACACAATGGTTCCGAGCTAATAAGCCCCATCCTTGTACAGATGTCTATACCCTATGTATACTGGATAAATGTATTGGGGTTGTCACAGTATGTATTGTTCACGTTCATGTTGTTAGGCTGCGATACCCGCAGGGACGCCAAGTACCCCGAAGAAGTGGCTAATCCACTTCCCCCTACGGAGTTCCACTTTCTTAATTCAATTTTATAGGTAACTGATGAATTTTGTTTTCAGATTCAGTAAATTTGAAGCTGCTGAAGTAATAGAGATGCGAAGGTATGAAACCCAATGGAAACTCATGACTTTATCTTTACAATTAAGATAGTTATTGTTCAGCATCAATTTCTATTTCCATGTTCATGGATGGCAAAATTTGGAAGCGATCACCATACTTCCGCTTACTAGGAGAGAGCAAGCGGAAGTAAAAATAAAAAAGGCTTCAGGCGGAAGAAAAAGAGTGTGTAATTTTAGTTTTACCATTTTAACAGCAGCAAAAATTGTGTATCTTCGGGAGCAGCACGAAGCCGTTTACTGTTGACAGAGCTGACTGTTTACTGGACAAATTACCCAGACAAGTTGTTCACTTCGCCAGCTTAATGGAACACATATTTTTATAGCAAGAAACTTTGTCCTCCAGTTCTAACGTGTGTTTTCTTTTATTTCTGCTAAATCTAGTTTCTACACAAACTGTGTTGCTCTTTCTATTTAAGATCACTCAACTTTTTTAGTACGTATAAAAACGGAAATAACGCGTACTGAGATCTTGTCTTTTAAAAGACAAAGTGGCTTTTTGATTTTTTTTGTGGGGCGTTTGTGTGACATGGATTGCGAAGAAACACACTCGCAGGACTTATCCTTACTTCAAATTGCAGAATTTTGGCCCATCGAACTTATGGACACCAAGAAATACCAAGTTTACAGAATATCTGAAAGGAGTCGTTTTCCAGGAAATCTAAAAAAAATTGAAAAATTGGATACCAGTGGTACTTCCTGTTGGATACCAGTGGTACTTCCTGTTTGGTACCAGTGGTACTTCCTGTTGGATACCAGTGGTATTTCCTGTTGGATACCAGTGGTACTTCCTGTTGGATACCAGTGGTACTTCCTGTTGGAGAACAGTGGTACTTCCTGTTCCATTGGTATACATGTAAAGAAGTTTTATTATCAAATAATTAGTGAAGTTCTTTGATAATAATTGCCTATCCTAAAAATATGCATATCTTTATGTAATAACAAATACTAGTTTACTAGTTTAATACTAGGAGAAAAACTAGTTTAAGAATATAATAGAACAAAACTATCCTACCATAATTTATTAAAATCGGGTTAAATTTAATAGAGTGAAAGAAACTTTAATATAGTGAAAGAAACTTTAATATAGTGAAAGAAACTTTAATATAGTGATAGAAACTTTAATATACTCGCAGTGATAGAATCTTTAATATAGTGATAGATACTTTAATATAGTGATAGAAACTTTAATATTGTGAAAGAATTGCCTTAAAATAAATTTTAAATTTTCCTGTGAAATGGTATAAGATAAATTCTGTAAACAGAAGTATGTTTAAGGAAGGTAAGGAAGTGGAAGGAAGTAGTGGGCAATAACTATGGTCCCAGCTCACTGCCCCAAGCTCTGCAGTAGGTGGGGAAGAGAGCTTTCCGAGAGGAATTATCCTAAATGCGGGAGATGAATAACTGGAGCTTCATCCATCATCCCAGAGTGCGGGACCATCTTCTTCCTGAATGTGCTGCAGTCTGTCTGACATACGCCTCCGCTGCTACAGATATGACATCTGTCCCACATAAATTAGTCTACTTTAATGGCGCTTTTCTCTTTTTTTTTCTGCTGGGTAGAGGGGGATATTTTTATGAGAAAATTTTTATCTTTTGGGAAATTATGGAAAGAATAAGGAATTATATTTTTTATTTCGTTCAGTTGAAAGCTAGAATTTTCCTCACTAAGTTGGGAAACTGTTGGTAATCAATCGATGGGACCTCTAAATGAGATATTTTTCAGAATTAACTTGTAACAGTGGTGGGTAGGTTGCAGGAAATGATGAAAACATTCTCGCTACACTACGTTTATTCCATAAATTACTATTTCCGGTCTAGGTTTCGTAAACTGATTCAATGGATCTAAAAAACCTATTCCCGGTACCGAAAAATTTAGCGTGAATGCTAAACTTACCCTTATCAAGTCTAAAATAAAAGGTCAAAATTGAACTTAGGAGTCGAAAAACCAACATGTTGATCAGTTTTTCTGGTAGGAAATTACTAAAGATGTCGAATGCTATGTAAATTCAACCAACCATTTCCAGATAAGTGGTGGCAAGTATGGAGGGGGGAGTCGGCCGCAGGAATCGGTCCTTCAGTCGTGCAACTAAGAAGGGCTTTAAAAAAGGACGTATATCCGCAATTCAGTGGCGTGAAGGAGAGGCCCTTAACGGGGTAGGCAGAGAGGACAGCACTGTGTGCAAGGGCTAGTACACACAAATACAGTTGTTGCGTGTGAATAGGACTCAGTTGGCAACCCTGGAAAGGGCAAAAGTCGACACCCTTTTCAGAAACCCACTCTAACCTAGTCTCAGTTTAATGACTAGTCCCACTTATGATTTGCATTTCAAATTAAATCTACAAAAAGAAAGGTGTGGATGTGTTGGTGGAGAGGTGTGAAGCGCGGTCTATAGAATGTGAGCTTTGCAAAGCCCACCAGAGCTTTTGCTCTGGTACACCTTAACCCCCGGGGGAATGCTTACCTCCTTCCCTGTGAATGGTGGTGAGCCTTTCCAAGTTACTCTATTGTTTTCCTATTGGGTGGCTTTTTGGCGCGACAACAACCACGCTAGCCCACGTATATATATACATTATACAGCACAAAGAGCGCGCTGTTATACAGGCAGCAGTTTACGAAGGATTTCCTGCCGGGATGGAGGGAGGGCTGTTAAATAAAGCGCCCCCCCCCATATGCAAACATATGAATGAATGAATGAGTAAGCCTTGCTGCCCAAACCCAATCCTACCTCTGGGGCACAAACAATTCGGAACCCTAAACCTTACCAAGTGCCACGCATTTACCTTGGCGTCCAGCAAGAACGACACGTACGTAAAGCAGGAGTAACTCCCTCTCAGCTAGGAAGTTCACTATCTTTGTCACTACTCGTATTACTATTACACGCAACAAACACTACATCTCTTCTTTACGCAGTTTCCATAATTAAATTTTCCTCCCTTAAAACGTATCCCGAAGTTGTACCGGAACAAAATATCAAATTTTAACTTAATATTTCCGGTGGAACCTCGTAAGTCTACACGATGCTCTTACTAGAGTAAGAGGAAGTAATAAATCGCTAAAGGGCAATAAAGCGGCACTTCCGGTCTGAGTACTATTCGCAGCTAAGCGGTACTTCCGCTTTTAAATTTGGAATTTATATTTTCGATATTTATATTATTAATTCATTATTAATGTTAAAATAGATGCTAGATCAGTGATAGCGAACCCATGACCCGCGCAAGCTTTTCCACTGACCCACAATTGCTAGGCAACCATTTGTTTGTTTACGCGGGTTGATTTGGATTTTATAATTGTTGTGGATAATTTGTATTCTACCTGTATTTTTTTCAATCACGTAATTTAAATGCTATCTATAACCTTTAGTTTGATCATTACAGTTCTAAAACGCAATTGACGACAAATGCTTTTGTAGTATTTGAAATAAAGCAAAAGTGTTTAGAAAATATCTAATAAAATGTATAATTTTACTCATATTTTGTTTGTTACAAAAAAATCGACAACCCAAAGCAAATAACCATAAATTTAGATTTTTCTTCAGATAAAACACACTTTTGTTCAGGTTTTGTTCAGTTATGTTTGCAAAAAGAGAGACTTCCATAGCACTTGTTTCGTCCCGTTTTACCCAGTTAAGCCAACTGAATTTTAAAGACGTTTAGTTTTGAAAATATTCAGTTTAAAACTTTTTTAACTTAACTCTTGTGCAAATGGGCATTAGTGACCCAAGAGCTAGTGCTAAAAAAAAAAATGAACAAAATTTGACCCACGTCTCAAAAAGGTTCGCCATCACTGTTCTAGATCCATTCTAAATACAAGAATTGTTTAAAGAAAACTTAACCTTTTCGGGAAATTCTCGGAAAATACTGAGTAAAAGCCACGGCCGCTTGCAAACATTGAAGTAGTAATTTTGGTTAACAAAAGTTGACCGGAAACTTATTGTTACACTTTAACGCACGGTAGCCGAGCGGTTAAAGACGAGACCTGCGAAGCTAATATGTATTGTGGTGCTGGGTTCGATTCCCAGGTCTTAGGCCTTGGATTTTATTTAATGGTTTTAATATTGTAAGGCGCCCCGTTAGCTGAGCGGTTATAGGCTAGACCCGCAATGCTAAGATGTATTGCTGGTTAGTGGATTCGATTCCTCAGTTCTAAAGCTTGAATTTCATTTAATGGTTAATAAAAGAAAACAGTAAAGTATGTTTGCTAGTCGCCTCCGTCCACGACACCTAATTTAGTAGTTGGTCGTAAAGCCCGCCTGAAAAAATAGGCGATTACTTTACTTTTTTTTACACTTTAACGAAAATAAGAAAATTTGCATCGTTTGATTTACGGTGGTACACAACCACATGTTGACACAAACAGACCAACTTCTATTTCCGGTATAATCTACTCGGTTCGCAAAAACATGGCTTCTCTTTGATTGGTTAATTTCTACAAGGAATTTGTAGTAAAAATAAAATAAATATATTTGTCGTTCTAAGTGCACTTAGCGAAGTTTTTAGCGACGGCCTTGATCTCTGCAACTTCCTTCTAGATTCTGAGAACAGGAAACAATGACGATGTACACACTTAAATAAGGTGTGTTTACAAAGCATCGCTTATCTTTTAATTAGCATAATTGCAACATCATCAAAGTGAGAGCAAAGTTAATAGCATTAAAATTAGTTTTAAAAAAGAAAATAAACTTCTGAGCTTCAGAAAAGCTCGTTCAAGTGACTTGAGAGAATTGAGGCTTCCTGCCTAATGGCAGTATTAGCCACCTCAGTAAGCCATCTTGAGCACTGATATTCTGGCAAACTGGCTGGTGAAGAGATAAGCGGGGGCATATATCTGGGAGTAATTCCTGTTACGTAATTACAGTTCCCAAAAACCAGAATCCACATTAGAATACATTTCCACCCCTTAAACGAACAGTTTGTATGCAGGCTTTGTTCTTGACTAAACCTTCCTTACATGATACCAATTCGGGACCCTTTCTCTCACCCTCCTTAGTTTCCTTAATATCATCCATATTATCCAATGGGATTCCAGAAAATTTCTTTACAACCAAAAAAAAAAAGTGTGAGGAATTGGGAATTTTTAAAATCAAATAAATCTGGAATGACACTCACCCGATTTCCGCTTACTCTAGGATATTCAGACCATTATCTTGGTATAAGGCAGGGGTGGCCAACGTTTCTGTATATTAGATCTACTTTTTATCTTTAAAAGTGTGTCGCGATCGACTTGATGTCATAGGCGAGGTCTAAGGGGTGTGAAAAGCATACTATGTTTATGTACATTGTGTTTCAGTATAAGGTGCATTCCAGCGAGCTATGGGTAGATAAGTAAAATATATAATTTTTTAGATCACTTAATAAGTTTTCGAGATATAGGCTCATGAAGAAAATAGATTTCCAGACCCAACTTTTGATAGCAGCATTCCGCAGCATGCGGCACCTAAAATATTCAATTTTCCGACACTTTTTCAAGGTAGATTTTTACTAACTTAAAATGTAACTTAACTTTTTTATCAATTGCAATGTATAAGTTGTTGTACTATTTGTTCGTAAATATGTAAAAGTTGTTATAAAAATGCACAGTATGGCTGATAATTTGATTTCAATATTTCACTTTCGCGTTTTTTTTTGGGGGGGGGCCAGGAAAATTTATCATGAAAGAATAATATGAGTTACTTTTTGCTAATCTATCAATAGCTCGCTGAGTACACCTCGTACTGAAATATAGATATACGGCTTATCTACCTACGTAAAAAACAACAATAATTATTTAAAGGGCCAAAAAACTCACATCCAGGGCAATTAAAAGAACATAGAAAATTATTATTAATATTTTATTAATTCAAAGTAGCTACAGTAGCTAATTCCCAGAATGTATTAAACTATTGCTAGAATGTTTTGTCTTCTACAATCGCTACAAAGTCCATGGTACACGGAATTCCACCCCAGACATTGGCGAACGATCAACCATCGATCAAAATCGACCGGTCGAAACGCGATCGACTTGTTGGCCACACCTGGTATAAAGGGTATCTTGGTGGTTAGCTTGACCAGCCTTGGCCCAGAGCTACCGCGATCATCAAGCTGTATTCGTCCTCTAAAAGGAAAAACAGCAGTCAAGACTTCCGCTTCCCACCGCTGCAGATTTTCTATCCTGGTCCAAGATTGAACCAGATCTTACAATAAAATACAAAATGTTAAAAGCAAAAACTCATTAATTACTGCCGTAAGAGAGAGAAAAACTAATGTGATGATGTTTTTAGCAAAACATCTATTTCCGGTTTTGGCTTAATTTGGAGTAGGGGGAATTTGACTTAATCGCCACACACTTCCGGTGCAGCTGTCTGTTCCGTAGATCCTAAATTTGTGAGCGTAATAAATTAACTAAAATTGGCAGACAAAATTTTCCATCTGTTTTATAAAAGATTAACAACTTAGGAATGTATACAAACAGAAATTAATTGTTATTGTCTGGAACAGATGTTCTAAAGCTAGTAAATAGTGGACTGTTGTTATCTACAGATTCTAGTGGCCTAGATATATTACTAACAGAATTAGCTACAAAATAGTCTAGCTTCTTCTAGAATGACGTAAGATAGAACAAATAAAGTTTACTATGTCTGTCTAGAAAATTTGATATTCTATACCATATTAAGCAAGAGGATATAAATTGACGTTCGGGTCTGTAAAGGGAGAGCATTTAATTTGTAAATAATAATTGAATAATTAGTAGGAAAAAAATGCAATTGTTAAGTTAAACTGCTGACGGCACGGCTGGTAGCGGCCGAGAGCAATGTACCGCGTGAGAGAGAGAGAGAGAATAGCGAGCGCGTGGTGTATAGTGTATAGACACCGGCAGAGTAAGTTAGAGTGTGTGAGAGGAAACAAGTGTTATGCGTTTGATGGGATTGTTTTGCTGTGAGTATTGAACATAAATTTTTACGCATTGCTTCCGGCCGAGGCTAACTGTTGCCGTAGTGAGGGAGAAGTACATTTGCTAGAGTGTAGATTAACAAAAGATAACCGATAGTATTAATAATAATAATAATAGTAATAATAATAATAATAATAATAATAATAATAATAATAACAGTAATAATAATAGAATGTTTGAGAATAAGGGCCCAACTTTGTTGATTTAATTTGTAATTTGCCTACTTAATCTTACTTTTATGTTATCTTATAGTTTCTTCAGTTTCGTTTATATTTCTATTGTTAATTATGTTTTTGGAAGTATCAGTTTGGTTTTGTATTAATGAGCTCAACTCTTTGTATGCGATTTTCTAATTGGTGTATTGGGACCAACAATAAATCAGTGTATTCATAGCCTGACGAGTTATTTGTACCCCCCTGCTGAGCGAGCGAAATTCCCCTTGCCCTGATCGCCCTTAACGGCGCTCGGTCACAGGTCAAATTTTGTATTTTGCTTTTTTAACCGGATATATAAGTTTAAAGGTCACGGAAGTCCCAAATAATTGTTTTTCATTGGTCTGTATATGTGTGCATGTATGTGATGACTCAAAAAATTGCAGGAAGTTAAATTTGATGACGTAGTTTATGCTACAATAAACTGCTGGACAAGAGTCAATAGACCGGAAGCATCACTGATTCAATTTTCCGCTTTTTAAAGATTATTTCCTCCCCCACCCATCCACTTCATGAGAAAGAAATTTGGAAAAAGGTGTGATTTTTCACACAAATAGTAAAAACTAATTCCCTGAATTAATAGTGTAGAGTTTGTTTTTTGCGAGTGTGTGTGTGCCTGTGTGAGGGAGAGAGAGGGAAGATATTTGCTCCCGCAAACAGGAAGTTGCTTGCTCAAAATAAAAATTATCTGCTGTTGGAAGTTAACGGTAATATTACGTATGAACATCCGGCTCTCTGAGCCAATACTAAATAACAATTATTATTTTGCGACTTTAATTACAAACAGCCGTTTCATTAGCTGCAAAATATACGTATGATTGGAAATTATGCTGGCGAATAACACGAATGATGTCATATTCATTATCATTTCCCTTTATACGTCGTCATTCATCCAGGAGTAGTTTTTCAGTTCGCGATCAGAGAAAGAGAGCGTCTACAGCGGAAGTGTTGCTGTAAGTTTGGCTTTTCCGAAAAAAACTTGGAATTTAGTTCAGAAAAATTTTTGCCACATTTTCACGCAACCGGATTTCCTTCTTATTCAGGCTCTAACATGATTATTTAAATCGCAACTAATACGTATAATGTAGACAATGTGGGCTACACATAATACTTGCGGGCCACTTTGAAGAGAGCTACTGATTTATTGCATTATTATACAGGGTGAACCCAGTAAGTATTGTCCATAGGCCTACTGTGTGTAGTGTCACATCTAAAGTGGAGCTCAATGCCGTATTGGCCAACTTCATATTTTCCACTGTTCTTAGTGACGTCACTTTAAATTTTTTTCTAAAATCATTACTTTTTTCAATAAAAATGTTATTACTCAGAAAGTTTTAGTCCGAATTCGATTCTGATGACACGGTTAGGAAGACAGATAAATTTTCTTAACATTGATACCATTTTGAAGTTACAAGTTATTCTCCAAACAGCCTCAATCTTCCTCCAGGATACTGGGAAAATAGATAGATAGGTTAAACTAGGGCGGCCTCAAAGCCTACGCCACTGCGACCCCTTTGGATCTATTGTGGCTCCCCTTCACTCTAAAGCTCACCCTCCAGACCTATATAGATTTGGTTTGGCTGATAGTGGGCTTTGTTCTTGTGCGGAAGAGGTTGAACAGACATGGGACCATTTGATATACCATTGCCAAGAACATGAAAGAGAAAGAAGTCGGTTGATTCGATATGTGCTTTCAACAGGATCAAGATGGCCACTACAAAAGCAGAAACTGATATCGAAACAATATGTATGCCAGTTTGTCCAATTCATTAATAAAATCAAATTAAACAACTTAGATTAATGTAGACAGACAGTTGTGATAAATTGAAGTAATTTTTCAATGTTTATTTATCTATTCATTTATTTTCTTTTTGTTATCTGCTAGTCCTGTAGTTATTCAAATGTAAATTTGTGATTATGTGATCTATCATACTAAGTGATAGTAATATATACATGTAATATGTAAATGGAGCATGTAGAATAAAGTTTATTAAAAAAAAAAAAAAAAAAAAAAAAAAAAAAAAAAAAAAAAAAAAAAAAAACCCTCCAGACCTGTCCTTTTAATCAGACTGTTGATGCTGGAGAGCGGCTCTTGGGTAAAGCTCTCACAGGCCTTGGTTTTTTCTCCCCCGAGGAGTAACATCCTTAGCCATACGAGCCCCTCGCACTGACACAACACGTGCAGTGCCGTTTCCTCCTCTTCCTGACAGAACCTACAGAGGCTAGCCATCTGCCAGGCCCATGCGATGCATGTGTTTTCTGAGCCTGAAGTGGCCATACTGGAAAAATAAAAGTAATCGAAAATTTTTGAAGAAAACTCATTAGGCCCTTATGTGTGATCATTATCAGACCTCGGTGCTGGCACTTTTTATGTAAAAGTTTCCTTGTCTAATGTGGACTTCCTAACGCGGTATATTATTTGCCCAGGATTCCTTTTTTATCTTCGTAAAAGAGAAATTACGTTTGTTTTTTGCAAGAAAACGTGTTCACGAGCATTCAAACATTGTTAGTTTATAATGTTGTTTGATTTCAGTGAAAACTCTTTTAATTGGACCACTAGTCAAGAAAGAAGGATGTGCCACTTTATGTTTCGGTGACGTCATGCGGAAGCTGAGAAGTTACGCTACTTCTGCAGCCTTTGGTGATATTCTATTTCCACTATCTGTACAATAAGCGTTCTTAAGTTATTCCGTTTAGTTTAGCAAAACCGTTTAGTTTAAATTTTTTTTTTTTAAATTATTGATGGTTACAAATTTTATTCTTCCGCAAATTTTATTTCGTCATTTCCTTTTTAACTTGGTGAATACTTTAAATGGTTTTGATACTTTTTATTTTTATTTCACAAATTCTACGCATTCTTCGCATTCCTTTTGGCCACGCATTCATCCCGAATATCGTAATTCTCTTTCCTTTCTCTCCTCTCTTACCTCTCTCCGTACAACGGCCCTTAGATCTCCTTTCTAGCCCCACTTCCGTTCGTTTTGTCATCTGATTATCCAGCCTCTATTTAATAATTTCTCTCTCTCTCCTTTCCGGTATTGCTTGCCAGAAACGTCTCTAGCCAGAAGAGCAAAGTTGCTTTACTCGTTTCTCCCTTTTGCGTCTTTATCCTCGTTTTTCTTACTTTCTTCAAGTCGCTGAAGGGAGAGTATTGAGATTAGAATTACTAGTTCAAGGTCACAAGTTTAGCGTCCTAGCACAAAGATGGTGTTGCTGTATATTTGCTACGTTGGTGCACCATTGCATTCAACCTACTTCATTGGTCATGTTGATCTGTCCAACTGTTTTCCCATCAATATTTCTCCTTTTAGAAGGAAATTTATTCACAAATTTTCCCGTTTTCCATTAGTATACTACAATCATTAACATATAATATTCAACTTTTCACACATTATGTTTCTTGTAGAAAAACTTGTAAATAGTATATTCTCTAAATAACTTCTAAATTTGTTGCAGTAAGAAGGCATTTACTTGGTCACGGGTGCTACACGAAGTTTAAGCAGAGAACGTTAGTGTTTGTACGCTTTGACACATGTGTTTATTCAGGGAGCCAAAAGACAGGTACCGATTTTGGAAGATGGTTTGTGCGAAATGTGAAAAGAAATTGGGTCGGGTAATTACTCCAGATCCGTGGAAAGTTGGTGCTAGAAATACTGTTGAAAGTGGAGGACGCAAGGTTGGAGAAAACAAGGCAGTTACTGCTTCAAAAAATAGATTTAGTCCTTACACTGCAACAAAATTTGAAACATGTAGAATATGCCGCCATAAAGTACATCAGGTTGGCTCCAATTGTTGTCAAGCTTGTGCTTATAAAAAAAAGGAATCTGTGCAATGTGTGGGAAATAGTTAATTGATGTGAAAAATTACAAACAATCTTCAGCATAAATTGATGCTAATTGTGAACGTTATTGATAAAAGTATAGTAATAATAAATTCTATAATGTATAAATTATATAATGCTTACTAAGTACTGATAATCTTGAAGACAGAGTGTTAAATCTCATGAATTATTACTTATTAATAGTTGATCCTTGGATTCCTTACGTATTTTTATTTACAAAATTTATTACTTTGCATCCAATACGTGCTTCAGAGCCACACAGAAGAGGAATTAATTTTAAAACACTTCTACTTCCTCTTTTTGGAAATTAGCGCATAATTATTTCACTTACTTGGTCACTCCAGAGGAATGTATTTGAGGAACTAAGGGTACATTAATTAAATCTCGTTTAGGTGGCGGCCAGTTCTGTCCACAAAGCGAAGTCTATCTTAGAAGATGAAGAAAGGTCCAACAGAATCCGTTGCCTGGACAACTTGTCAGAAGAAACCAAACTGATAAGTTTGAATCAAAATGAGTGACTTTTAAACTTACTATGGTCCAGTTAGAAAAATGGTCCAAATAATGGTAAATTAAACTCAATGCTTTTGAGGTGAACAACTGTCTGGCAACTGATACCTGGTGAGTTTTTAGTCCATTCTACCTCCAATTTTCTAGATCATTATGTAGATTCCCTCCTACCCCGTTATCGAGAAACATCACAACCAGCACTTCCGGGAAAGATACGTAAGCGAAATTCAATACAATCGAAACAAAAGCAAAAATATTAATAAATATTAAATTCTATTCGGTGAATTACCATTGGACAAGAGAACAAAATATAGAATTTGTTTAGAAGTTCAACATGGCTGTTCATTAAAACTTTATCCCATTGGTTATGATGTTACCCACCCATTGTGCACGCCATATTTCAGCATGGATGGATGCTGGCAATTATTATATATATTGGGGACAATGTCGACCAGGTTTTTGTAAACTCCCGTCTGACTGTAAAGCACACTAATTGATATAAACTAATTTTCATCATGTCCACGTTACATTACCGTGTTGTTAACAACCATACAAACAAAATTGACCAGGTTCCAAATATATACTTCCCGTCTAGATACACTAACTGATGAATCCTCAAGCCTATAGTTTCTTTTTTTTTTATTTTGATATTAACCAACATTACACCTCTTATTTTACTCAATTAAAGATGACATCAATGTGTACAATTGTAGTCAATATCATCGCTAGTAATCGTATAGTTTTGGAGATATTAAATGTTGAAATATGGTGGTTTTACATTTTACCCAGAAATTTCAATTCCTTTTATCTCGTATTCTAATGCACGGAATTTCATAAGATTTTACTCAATTAAAGACAACATAAATGTGTACAATTGTAGTAAATATCATCGCTAGTAATCGTATAGTTTTGGAGATATTGAATGTTGAAATATGGTGGTTTTACATTACCCAGAAATTTCAATTCCATTTATCTCGTATTCTAATGCACGGAATTTCATAAGATTTTACTCAATTAAAGATAACATCAATATGTACAATTGTAGTAAATATCATCGCTAGTAATCGTATAGTTTTGGAGATATTGAATGTTGAAATATGGTGGTTTTACATTTTACCCAGAAATTTCAATTCCATTTATCTCGTATTCTAATGCACGGAATTTCATAAGATTTTACTCAATTAAAGACAACATAAATGTGTACAATTGTAGTAAATATCATCGCTAGTAATCGTATAGTTTTGGAGATATTGAATGTTGAAATATGGTGGTTTTACATTTCCCTGAAATTTCAATTCCATTTATCTCGTATTCTAATGCACGGAATTTCATAAGATTTTACTCAATTAAAGATAACATCAATATGTACAATTGTAGTAAATATCATCGCTAGTAATGGTATAGTTTTGGAGATATTGAATGTTGAAATATGGTGGTTTTACATTTTACCCAGAAATTTCAATTCCATTTATCTCGTATTCTAATGCACGGAATTTCATAAGATTTTACTCAATTAAAGACAACATAAATGTGTACAATTGTAGTAAATATCATCGCTAGTAATCGTATAGTTTTGGAGATATTGAATGTTGAAATATGGTGGTTTTACATTTTACCCAGAAATTTCAATTCCAATTATCTCGTATTCTAATGCACGGAATTTCAAAAGATTTTACTCAATTAAAGATAACATCAATATGTACAATTGTAGTAAATATCATCGCTAGTAATCGTATAGTTTTGGAGATATTGAATGTTGAAATATGGTGGTTTTACATTACCCAGAAATTTCAATTCCATTTATCTCGTATTCTAATGCACGGAATTTCATAAGATTTTACTCAATTAATGACAACATAAATGTGTACAATTGTAGTAAATATCATGGCTAGTAATCGTATAGTTTTGGAGATATTGAATGTTGAAATATGGTGGTTTTACATTTTACCCAGAAATTTCAATTCCATTTATCTCGTATTCTAATGCACGGAATTTCATAAGATTTTACTCAATTAAAGATAACATCAATATGTACAATTGTAGTAAATATCATCGCTAGTAATCGTATAGTTTTGGAGATATTGAATGTTGAAATATGGTGGTTTTACATTACCCAGAAATTTCAATTCCATTTATCTCGTATTCTAATGCACGGAATTTCATAAGATTTTACTCAATTAAAGACAACATAAATGTGTACAATTGTAGTAAATATCATCGCTAGTAATCGTATAGTTTTGGAGATATTGAATGTTGAAATATGGTGGTTTTACATTACCCAGAAATTTCAATTCCATTTATCTCGTATTCTAATGCACGGAATTTCATAAGATTTTACTCAATTAATGACAACATAAATGTGTACAATTGTAGTAAATATCATGGCTAGTAATCGTATAGTTTTGGAGATATTGAATGTTGAAATATGGTGGTTTTACATTTTACCCAGAAATTTCAATTCCATTTATCTCGTATTCTAATGCACGGAATTTCATAAGATTTTACTCAATTAAAGATAACATCAATATGTACAATTGTAGTAAATATCATCGCTAGTAATCGTATAGTTTTGGAGATATTGAATGTTGAAATATGGTGGTTTTACATTACCCAGAAATTTCAATTCCATTTATCTCGTATTCTAATGCACGGAATTTCATAAGATTTTACTCAATTAAAGACAACATAAATGTGTACAATTGTAGTAAATATCATCGCTAGTAATCGTATAGTTTTGGAGATATTGAATGTTGAAATATGGTGGTTTTACATTTTACCCAGAAATTTCAATTCCATTTATCTCGTATTATAATGCACGGAATTTCATAAGATTTTACTCAATTAAAGATAACATCAATATGTACAATTGTAGTAAATATCATCGCTAGTAATCGTATAGTTTTGGAGATATTGAATGTTGAAATATGGTGGTTTTACATTTTACCCAGAAATTTCAATTCCATTTATCTCGTATTCTAATGCACGGAATTTCATAAGATTTTACTCAATTAAAGACAACATAAATGTGTACAATTGTAGTAAATATCATCGCTAGTAATCGTATAGTTTTGGAGATATTGAATGTTGAAATATGGTGGTTTTACATTTCCCTGAAATTTCAATTCCATTTATCTCGTATTCTAATGCACGGAATTTCATAAGATTTTACTCAATTAAAGATAACATCAATATGTACAATTGTAGTAAATATCATCGCTAGTAATGGTATAGTTTTGGAGATATTGAATGTTGAAATATGGTGGTTTTACATTTTACCCAGAAATTTCAATTCCATTTATCTCGTATTCTAATGCACGGAATTTCATAAGATTTTACTCAATTAAAGACAACATAAATGTGTACAATTGTAGTAAATATCATCGCTAGTAATCGTATAGTTTTGGAGATATTGAATGTTGAAATATGGTGGTTTTACATTTCCCTGAAATTTCAATTCCATTTATCTCGTATTGTAATGCACGGAATTTCATAAGATTTTACTCAATTAAAGATAACATCAATATGTACAATTGTAGTAAATATCATCGCTAGTAATCGTATAGTTTTGGAGATATTGAATGTTGAAATATGGTGGTTTTACATTACCCAGAAATTTCAATTCCATTTATCTCGTATTCTAATGCACGGAATTTCATAAGATTTTACTCAATTAAAGACAACATAAATGTGTACAATTGTAGTAAATATCATCGCTAGTAATCGTATAGTTTTGGAGATATTGAATGTTGAAATATGGTGGTTTTACATTACCCAGAAATTTCAATTCCATTTATCTCGTATTCTAATGCACGGAATTTCATAAGATTTTACTCAATTAAAGATAACATCAATATGTACAATTGTAGTAAATATCATCGCTAGTAATCGTATAGTTTTGGAGATATTGAATGTTGAAATATGGTGGTTTTACATTTTACCCAGAAATTTCAATTCCAATTATCTCGTATTCTAATGCACGGAATTTCAAAAGATTTTACTCAATTAAAGATAACATCAATATGTACAATTGTAGTAAATATCATCGCTAGTAATCGTATAGTTTTGGAGATATTGAATGTTGAAATATGGTGGTTTTACATTACCCAGAAATTTCAATTCCATTTATCTCGTATTCTAATGCACGGAATTTCATAAGATTTTACTCAATTAATGACAACATAAATGTGTACAATTGTAGTAAATATCATGGCTAGTAATCGTATAGTTTTGGAGATATTGAATGTTGAAATATGGTGGTTTTACATTTTACCCAGAAATTTCAATTCCATTTATCTCGTATTCTAATGCACGGAATTTCATAAGATTTTACTCAATTAAAGATAACATCAATATGTACAATTGTAGTAAATATCATCGCTAGTAATCGTATAGTTTTGGAGATATTGAATGTTGAAATATGGTGGTTTTACATTACCCAGAAATTTCAATTCCATTTATCTCGTATTCTAATGCACGGAATTTCATAAGATTTTACTCAATTAAAGACAACATAAATGTGTACAATTGTAGTAAATATCATCGCTAGTAATCGTATAGTTTTGGAGATATTGAATGTTGAAATATGGTGGTTTTACATTACCCAGAAATTTCAATTCCATTTATCTCGTATTCTAATGCACGGAATTTCATAAGATTTTACTCAATTAAAGATAACATCAATATGTACAATTGTAGTAAATATCATCGCTAGTAATCGTATAGTTTTGGAGATATTGAATGTTGAAATATGGTGGTTTTACATTTTACCCAGAAATTTCAATTCCATTTATCTCGTATTCTAATGCACGGAATTTCAAAAGATTTTACTCAATTAAAGATAACATAAATGTGTACAATTGTAGTAAATATCATGGCTAGTAATCGTATAGTTTTGGAGATATTGAATGTTGAAATGTGGTGGTTTTACATTTTACCCAGAAATTTCAATTCCATTTATCTCGTATTCTAATGCACGGAATTTCATAAGATTTTACTCAATTAAAGATAACATCAATATGTACAATTGTAGTAAATATCATCGCTAGTAATCGTATAGTTTTGGAGATATTGAATGTTGAAATATGGTGGTTTTACATTTTACCCAGAAATTTCAATTCCATTTATCTCGTATTCTAATGCACGGAATTTCATAAGATTTTACTCAATTAAAGATAACATCAATATGTACAATTGTAGTAAATATCATCGCTAGTAATCGTATAGTTTTGGAGATATTGAATGTTGAAATATGGTGGTTTTACATTACCCAGAAATTTCAATTCCATTTATCTCGTATTCTAATGCACGGAATTTCATAAGATTTTACTCAATAAAAGATAACATCAATGTGCACAATTGTAGTAAATATCATCGCTAGTAATCGTATAGTTTTGGAGATATTGAATGTTGAAATATGGTGGTTTTACATTTTACCCAGAAATTTCAATTCCATTTATCTCGTATTCTAATGCACGGAATTTCATAAGATTTTACTCAATTAAAGACAACATAAATGTGTACAATTGTAGTAAATATCATCGCTAGTTATCGTATAGTTTTGGAGATATTGAATGTTGAAATATGGTGGTTTTACATTTCCCTGAAATTTCAATTCCATTTATCTCGTATTCTAATGCACGGAATTTCATAAGATTTTACTTAATTAAAGATAACATCAATGTGTACAATTGAAGTAAATATCATCGCTAGTAATCGTATAGTTTTGGAGATATTGAATGTTGAAATATGGTGGTTTTACATTTTACCCAGAAATTTCAATTCCATTTATCACGTATTCTAATGCACGGAATTTCATAAGATTTTACTCAATTAAAGACAACATAAATGTGTACAATTGTAGTAAATATCATCGCTAGTAATCGTATAGTTTTGGAGATATTGAATGTTGAAATATGGTGGTTTTACATTTTACCCAGAAATTTCAATTCCATTTATCTCGTATTCTAATGCACGGAATTTCATAAGATTTTACTCAATTAAAGACAACATAAATGTGTACAATTGTAGTAAATATCATCGCTAGTTATCGTATAGTTTTGGAGATATTGAATGTTGAAATATGGTGGCTTTACATTTTACCCAGAAATTTCAATTCCATTTATCTCTTATTCTAATGCACGGAATTTCATAAGATTTTACTCAATCAAAGACAACATAAATGTGTACAATTGTAGTAAATATCATCGCTAGTAATCGTATCGTTTTGGAGATATTGAATGTTGAAATATGGTGATTTTACATTTTACCCAGAAATTTCAATTCCATTTATCTCGTATTCTAATGCACGGAATTTCATAAGATTTTACTCAATTAAAGATAACATCAATATGTACAATTGTAGTAAATATCATCGCTAGTAATCGTATAGTTTTGGAGATATTGAATGTTGAAATATGGTGGTTTTACATTTCCCTGAAATTTCAATTCCATTTATCTCGTATTCTAATGCACGGAATTTCATAAGATTTTACTCAATTAAAGACAACATAAATGTGTACAATTGTAGTAAATATCATCGCTAGTAATCGTATAGTTTTGGAGATATTGAATGTTGAAATATGGTGGTTTTACATTACCCAGAAATTTCAATTCCATTTATCTCGTATTCTAATGCACGGAATTTCATAAGATTTTACTCAATTAAAGATAACATCAATATGTACAATTGTAGTAAATATCATCGCTAGTAATCGTATAGTTTTGGAGATATTGGATGTTGAAATATGGTGGTTTTACATTTTACCCAGAAATTTCAATTCCATTTATCTCGTATTCTAATGCACGGAATTTCAAAAGATTTTACTCAATTAAAGATAACATAAATGTGTACAATTGTAGTAAATATCATGGCTAGTAATCGTATAGTTTTGGAGATATTGAATGTTGAAATATGGTGGTTTTACATTTTACCCAGAAATTTCAATTCCATTTATCTCGTATTCTAATGCACGGAATTTCATAAGATTTTACTCAATTAAAGATAACATCAATATGTACAATTGTAGTAAATATCATCGCTAGTAATCGTATAGTTTTGGAGATATTGAATGTTGAAATATGGTGGTTTTACATTTTACCCAGAAATTTCAATTCCATTTATCTCGTATTCTAATGCACGGAATTTCATAAGATTTTACTCAATTAAAGATAACATCAATATGTACAATTGTAGTAAATATCATCGCTAGTAATCGTATAGTTTTGGAGATATTGAATGTTGAAATATGGTGGTTTTACATTACCCAGAAATTTCAATTCCATTTATCTCGTATTCTAATGCACGGAATTTCATAAGATTTTACTCAATAAAAGATAACATCAATGTGCACAATTGTAGTAAATATCATCGCTAGTAATCGTATAGTTTTGGAGATATTGAATGTTGAAATATGGTGGTTTTACATTTTACCCAGAAATTTCAATTCCATTTATCTCGTATTCTAATGCACGGAATTTCATAAGATTTTACTCAATTAAAGACAACATAAATGTGTACAATTGTAGTAAATATCATCGCTAGTTATCGTATAGTTTTGGAGATATTGAATGTTGAAATATGGTGGTTTTACATTTCCCTGAAATTTCAATTCCATTTATCTCGTATTCTAATGCACGGAATTTCATAAGATTTTACTCAATTAAAGATAACATCAATGTGTACAATTGTAGTAAATATCATCGCTAGTAATCGTATAGTTTTGGAGATATTGAATGTTGAAATATGGTGGTTTTACATTACCCAGAAATTTCAATTCCATTTATCACGTATTCTAATGCACGGAATTTCATAAGATTTTACTCAATTAAAGACAACATAAATGTGTACAATTGTAGTAAATATCATCGCTAGTAATCGTATAGTTTTGGAGATATTGAATGTTGAAATATGGTGGTTTTACATTTTACCCAGAAATTTCAATTCCATTTATCTCGTATTCTAATGCACGGAATTTCATAAGATTTTACTCAATTAAAGACAACATAAATGTGTACAATTGTAGTAAATATCATCGCTAGTTATCGTATAGTTTTGGAGATATTGAATGTTGAAATATGGTGGCTTTACATTTTACCCAGAAATTTCAATTCCATTTATCTCTTATTCTAATGCACGGAATTTCATAAGATTTTACTCAATCAAAGACAACATAAATGTGTACAATTGTAGTAAATATCATCGCTAGTAATCGTATCGTTTTGGAGATATTGAATGTTGAAATATGGTGATTTTACATTTTACCCAGAAATTTCAATTCCATTTATCTCGTATTCTAATGCACGGAATTTCATAAGATTTTACTCAATTAAAGATAACATCAATATGTACAATTGTAGTAAATATCATCGCTAGTAATCGTATAGTTTTGGAGATATTGAATGTTGAAATATGGTGGTTTTACATTTCCCTGAAATTTCAATTCCATTTATCTCGTATTCTAATGCACGGAATTTCATAAGATTTTACTCAATTAAAGATAACATCAATGTGTACAATTGTAGTAAATATCATCGCTAGTAATCGTATAGTTTTGGAGATATTGAATGTTGAAATATGGTGGTTTTACATTACCCAGAAATTTCAATTCCATTTATCACGTATTCTAATGCACGGAATTTCATAAGATTTTACTCAATTAAAGATAACATCAATGTGTACAATTGTAGTAAATATCATCGCTAGTAATCGTATAGTTTTGGAGATATTGAATGTTGAAATATGGTGGTTTTACATTACCCAGAAATTTCAATTCCATTTATCTCGTATTCTAATGCACGGAATTTCATAAGATTTTACTCAATTAAAGACAACATAAATGTGTACAATTGTAGTAAATATCATCGCTAGTAATCGTATAGTTTTGGAGATATTGAATGTTGAAATATGGTGGTGTTACATTACCCAGAAATTTCAATTCCATTTATCTCGTATTCTAATGCACGGAATTTCATAAGATTTTACTCAATTAAAGACAACATAAATGTGTACAATTGTAGTAAATATCATCGCTAGTAATCGTATAGTTTTGGAGATATTGAATGTTGAAATATGGTGATTTTACATTTTACCCAGAAATTTCAATTCCATTTATCTCGTATTCTAATGCACGGAATTTCATAAGATTTTACTCAATTAAAGATAACATCAATATGTACAATTGTAGTAAATATCATCGCTAGTAATCGTATAGTTTTGGAGATATTGAATGTTGAAATATGGTGGTTTTACATTTCCCTGAAATTTCAATTCCATTTATCTCGTATTCTAATGCACGGAATTTCATAAGATTTTACTCAATTAAAGATAACATCAATGTGTACAATTGTAGTAAATATCATCGCTAGTAATCGTATAGTTTTGGAGATATTGAATGTTGAAATATGGTGGTTTTACATTAACCAGAAATTTCAATTCCATTTATCACGTATTCTAATGCACGGAATTTCATAAGATTTTACTCAATTAAAGACAACATAAATGTGTACAATTGTAGTAAATATCATCGCTAGTAATCGTATAGTTTTGGAGATATTGAATGTTGAAATATGGTGGTTTTACATTACCCAGAAATTTCAATTCCATTTATCTCGTATTCTAATGCACGGAATTTCATAAGATTTTACTCAATTAAAGACAACATAAATGTGTACAATTGTAGTAAATATCATCGCTAGTAATCGTATAGTTTTGGAGATATTGAATGTTGAAATATGTCGGTGTTACATTACCCAGAAATTTCAATTCCATTTATCTCGTATTCTAATGCACGGAATTTCATAAGATTTTACTCAATTAAAGACAACATAAATGTGTACAATTGTAGTAAATATCATCGCTAGTAATCGTATAGTTTTGGAGATATTGAATGTTGAAATATGGTGGTTTTACATTTTACCCAGAAATTTCAATTCCATTTATCTCGTATTCTAATGCACGGAATTTCATAAGATTTTACTCAATTAAAGACAACATAAATGTGTACAATTGTAGTAAATATCATCGCTAGTTATCGTATAGTTTTGGAGATATTGAATGTTGAAATATGGTGGCTTTACATTTTACCCAGAAATTTCAATTCCATTTATCTCTTATTCTAATGCACGGAATTTCATAAGATTTTACTCAATCAAAGACAACATAAATGTGTACAATTGTAGTAAATATCATCGCTAGTAATCGTATAGTTTTGGAGATATTGAATGTTGAAATATGGTGATTTTACATTTTACCCAGAAATTTCAATTCCATTTATCTCGTATTCTAATGCACGGAATTTCATAAGATTTTACTCAATTAAAGATAACATCAATATGTACAATTGTAGTAAATATCATCGCTAGTAATCGTATAGTTTTGGAGATATTGAATGTTGAAATATGGTGGTTTTACATTTCCCTGAAATTTCAATTCCATTTATCTCGTATTCTAATGCACGGAATTTCATAAGATTTTACTCAATTAAAGATAACATCAATGTGTACAATTGTAGTAAATATCATCGCTAGTAATCGTATAGTTTTGGAGATATTGAATGTTGAAATATGGTGATTTTACATTACCCAGAAATTTCAATTCCATTTATCACGTATTCTAATGCACGGAATTTCATAAGATTTTACTCAATTAAAGACAACATAAATGTGTACAATTGTAGTAAATATCATCGCTAGTAATCGTATAGTTTTGGAGATATTGAATGTTGAAATATGGTGGTTTTACATTACCCAGAAATTTCAATTCCATTTATCTCGTATTCTAATGCACGGAATTTCATAAGATTTTACTCAATTAAAGACAACATAAATGTGTACAATTGTAGTAAATATCATCGCTAGTAATCGTATAGTTTTGGAGATATTGAATGTTGAAATATGGTGGTGTTACATTACCCAGAAATTTCAATTCCATTTATCTCGTATTCTAATGCACGGAATTTCATAAGATTTTACTCAATTAAAGACAACATAAATGTGTACAATTGTAGTAAATATCATCGCTAGTAATCGTATAGTTTTGGAGATATTGAATGTTGAAATATGGTGATTTTACATTTTACCCAGAAATTTCAATTCCATTTATCTCGTATTCTAATGCACGGAATTTCATAAGATTTTACTCAATTAAAGATAACATCAATATGTACAATTGTAGTAAATATCATCGCTAGTAATCGTATAGTTTTGGAGATATTGAATGTTGAAATATGGTGGTTTTACATTTCCCTGAAATTTCAATTCCATTTATCTCGTATTCTAATGCACGGAATTTCATAAGATTTTACTCAATTAAAGATAACATCAATGTGTACAATTGTAGTAAATATCATCGCTAGTAATCGTATAGTTTTGGAGATATTGAATGTTGAAATATGGTGGTTTTACATTAACCAGAAATTTCAATTCCATTTATCACGTATTCTAATGCACGGAATTTCATAAGATTTTACTCAATTAAAGACAACATAAATGTGTACAATTGTAGTAAATATCATCGCTAGTAATCGTATAGTTTTGGAGATATTGAATGTTGAAATATGGTGGTTTTACATTACCCAGAAATTTCAATTCCATTTATCTCGTATTCTAATGCACGGAATTTCATAAGATTTTACTCAATTAAAGACAACATAAATGTGTACAATTGTAGTAAATATCATCGCTAGTAATCGTATAGTTTTGGAGATATTGAATGTTGAAATATGTCGGTGTTACATTACCCAGAAATTTCAATTCCATTTATCTCGTATTCTAATGCACGGAATTTCATAAGATTTTACTCAATTAAAGACAACATAAATGTGTACAATTGTAGTAAATACCATCGCTAGTAATCGTATAGTTTTGGAGATATTGAATGTTGAAATATGGTGGTTTTACATTTTACCCTGAAATTTCAATTCCATTTATCTCGTATTCTAATGCACGGAATTTCTTAAGATTTTACTCAATTAAAGATAACATCATTGTGCACAATTGTAGTAAATATCATCGCTAGTAATCGTATAGTTTTGTAGTAATAGATTATTGAAATATAATTTTTTTTAAAAAAGTTCTATTTTTGTATTGTATCCTACTAAATTTTTGCAACTTTTTGAAATGAGAACAAATAGTATGAAATATTTTATAAATATTTTAGTCATTGTATTGGGTTTTTAAGTTGTGAGATATAAACAAACATGTTGTCGTCATAGTAGAATGGTTTTTATCATGGGTGTGTTTATATCGTGGCAGATTAAACAAAAATGGATATTATTTTCTATTCAGATAATAAACATGAAACAGATGTACTTTCCCAGCAGCTGACTAGTGAACAGATGATGTAGAAGGCTGTTGTCAAAGTTACCAACGTAACAGTGATGCAATCCACATTGTCAACCACCAAACCCTACATTCTGTTTACATTCCAGCTACTTCTTGAGTAGCGTACCCACTTTGTCCTGTTGTTGTAGTCGGTCGATACTCGTACTTGCCATATAATATCGTACTACCAATTCTTGTATTGTTTGGTAAGTGTGATGTGCGTGTCAAATTAGTAATTTTGAATTAAATGTTCAGATGTCCTTTCAGTTTCGAATCGTCTGTTTGATTTATCATGCCAATGGCGACATTATTTTGGCGATTTTTTTCTACAAAAATATCTTGTATCGATAAGATATCGATTTTCTTTAGTTCAGAATTTTCAGATTGTTTCAGTATATTTTCTATTAAGAGCAATTCCAGAACAAGAGGACGTTTAGACTTCGCTCTAAAGTACCAATTTTTGTTGATTATGTGATTCTTGCGCTTACATGATAATTACGAGGGTTGTGAATTGCTAAAATTTCATAAAAATGACGTGACCGGAAATTGTGATTTTCCTTTTTATTTCTTTGCGTTTTCCGCAAAATTTTCTAAAACTGTTCCAGTTTTCTTTAATTAAGATACACTTGTTTGTTTTGAAGAAAATGAATATTCGCTTCGAACATCTGGGAGTCCATCCTTGTTCAAAGTGATTTTGTTTTAAGCTTTTTGAGGTAATGGGGGGGGGGGGAACAAAAAGATCTAAGCCCTTTTAGTTCCAGGAGCCAGGGCATTCAACAATAAAGTGTGGCGACCATTGGCTACCAAATTCTTGCGCCCAATCTAAGAGACTTGGACAGAAAATTATATCTACTGAAGACTCCCTTCGAGGTTATTAGAGAGCAGAAAGAATCTAAGCTACTTACTAAGAGCTAATTTCTCTGGACATACACGTGTGGCTCATCACAAATTTCAGCACAATGCAAACACAGTGGGTGTGCGATTGTGGAGCCCGTAGTGTGGGTTAACAGAATAATTAATGTGAAATCATGTGGCATGCGTGGCAAAACAATTATTAATCATTTCCGGTTTAATTAATTCTGGCCGCACAGGGTCGCGTTGGATATCTCTACATTTTGGGGATTAATAGAAAACCATAATTAATTAATTAGAAAAATGGTTTAGTAAAACCCACAAGTTTTAAAAATTGATTAATTTCTTTTATATTCAATTTTTGGTCTGGGTTAAAATAGGCTCTACAGGCTCATCTGCGCTTGTACTGATACTGCTCCAGGAAACGTGTGTCTAAATCGGCACAGGAAGTCTAGCAGTCTTATTTTTAGAAGCTAAAACCGAGGAGTAGCGAAGAATAAGCTATCAGCTGAGTAAGAACAGTACATGAAGGCGGCAGAAATGCTGAGCAACCCCCTTCTGACAATGTAAAGATCTCTTTCAAAGGTTGCAGCCAAGATAAACTTCCTGCTCTTTGTAAGGCGTTGGGCAGCCATTTTGCATAAAGTAAAGTACAGTGAAGTTGGACTTCAAGTCCTCCTGTAAAAAAAAGAAATAAGCATTACTATATTTATATACTTATTAGCGAACTGCTGTTCAAGAAACTAAAAAATGTTGGCACGCTGTCCAATAATGCAGGTCTCCCAAATGGGAGAATACGGAACAATGGTTTGGCTGAATTGGGAAATAAGGTTAAAGGTAGATGCCGTGCATAGAGGGTAGCAGAGCTCTAATACTGGCAGAAAAAGGGCTTAGAAATTAAGCCTAGAGATCGTAAGTGGCCCAGCGGTTCAAGGGTTATGGCCCTTAGATGATTCTCAAAGCGGAATTTAGGTCAAACATCACTTGGAGTGCGCTTTTCTTTTGTTGTTGTTTTTTTTTTGTTCTCAGTATGTTCGGCTTATTTCGTATGTTCACCCATCGTCAGTGGTTTATTTATCAGTTATAAGTCCCACATTACAGTACAGTGCTCTGACAAAGTTCTCTTTCAGATTCTGAATAACGTTTGAGTTCTCTCTCTCGATATGACGTTTGGGAATGAGGATACGTCATCATTTTTTTTTCTTTTTATTAAGTCACTTTTAGCAGATAATCTAGTTTTCTAACAGATATTTTGTGTCCTCTATCCAAGGTAGATAACAGAATTAGGAGGGACAGGATCTGGTCGATCAATGGTACGTATCATGTTCAAATTCAATTTCTTTCTTCTGATGTTGAAGCTGTACGCCAAGGATAAGGATGTAATGAATCGATATTGTATTCTGCGGCGACTTTTTCCGATCGTAAAGAATGGAAAAATGTCTCCCCCCTCCGCTACAGAAAGAGAAGGGGTAACAATAAATCTTTTCCAAAGTGCCATAACTCTGCACATAACTTAATAACTTTTCCTTTTTTGTATGGCATTTAGTTAAAGATAATTTAACTTCTCTTACCTTCCGTTGGAGGATGTACTGCAAACACACAGATTGAGTTGTCACCGGAAGTACACAATAGGAAGTACCCTGGGGCTGAAACAAGTTCAGTGAATCTCTCACGCGCTTCACTTGAGATCACACATCCAGCTCACGTTTGCCCACAACTTTTATTTGAAATTTTTCCCAGAAAAACTGTTGATTGAGAGCCCTTCAAAGGATGAGAATGAGAGTGGATGAGAAAATAAATACTTTACCGAGTTTTCTCCACTTTATAAAATAATTTGGTGACTTTCTTTTAATTTTGTAAATTACCTTTTTACGATTTCTTATTTAATAAATCAATTATCAATTATTCATAATTAAAACTGTCCGGTTGGACAGTTTTATAAGGGTTGATCATCAAAAACTGCACGAAAAAGCGTAACGTTGAAAAACACCCAACTTTGACAATTTTTTTCTTTTTATATAAAAGATAAAATTCCCAAATTTTCTTTAAAATATAGCGCAAACCCTCCTTTATGACTGTAATTTTTTTGCAACAACCCAGATCAGATAGGTTTCGAGAAAAAAAGTTGCCGAAAATGAGCAAAATACGGCTTTTTCAAAAAATGTTCCTGTTTTTCTTCTTCTTCTTCTTCTTGTTACCTTAACGCTCAAACCGATTATCATGAATGAGGTGTCATTCGATTCGGAATTTCATGTAGATGGGCCTTTTGGGGGTCTCGACGCTGTACATCGAATGGGAGAGGTGTTAGCCCTATGTATGTAACTTCAAATATCTCGAAAAATACTTTGTAGATATTGTTTACATTTTATCTGTATATAGAGACTACTTTTGTCTATAAATGTATAAAATTTCGTAAAAATCTGTCGAGTAGCAAACGAGATATTTAGAGTTAAATTTTGGTTTCGTTTAAAACAGTGAAATATTTAACATCAAATATCTCGAAAACTACTCGATAGATATTGTTTATATTTTATCTGTATATGGAGATTACTTTTGTCTATAAATGTATAAAATTTCGTAAAAATCTGTCGAGTAGCAAACGAGATATTTAGAGTTAAATTTTGGTTTCGTTTAAAACAGTGAAATCTTAAACTTCAAATATCTCGAAAACTACTGGATAGATATTGTTTATATTATATCTGTATATGAAGATTACTTTTGTCTATAAATGTATAAAATTTTGTAAAAATCTGTCAAGTAGAAAACGAGATATTTAGAGTTAAATTTTGGTTTCGTATAAAACAGTGAAATCTTAAACTTCAAATATCTCGAAAACTACTCGATAGATTTTGTTTATATTTTATCTGTTTATGGAGACTACTTTTGTCTATAAATGTATAAAATTTCGTAGAAATCTGTCGAGTAGCAAACGAGATATTTAGAGTTAAATTTTGGTTTCGTTTAAAACAGTGAAATCTTTAACTTGACTATGGTGCTTAGGATTTAGGACTGAATGGATTGGATGGTATAAAGATTTGAATGGCTGTCCCAGGTATTGTTCTATTCCATAAGTCCATATAGGAGCTAGTAGTGCGCAGTACAGCTGTATTTAAGGCCATTGAGGATTGACTGGCTAGAGACATAGTCAGAATCATGGACTGCGGTGCATCAGATGTTGGACTGAAGTGATTGGACTGAAGTGATTTTTTGTTACTTAGCGTGTGTTTCGAACGTTTGTTTAGTAATTTTTTCAATATTTTATATCTGTTCTTTCGGAGTTAAAACGGATGATTTATAATTTGACAGCATATTGACTTGTTACAAGATATTTTAATTAAATAATATTAGAGAGAATTTAATGTTTTAAAAATAATTTGTGATTGAAATAAATGATTGGAAACGTGCATTATTTATTAATCAAAATTTAATATTCTGAATTTAGCCACATAAATCCACCAAATATTTTTTTACAGATTTATTGTTAAAAATTAATGAATGCTGTAATTTAATGCAAATTAATTCGAATATTATCTGATAAATTAACCTTCAGGTGGTGAATGTTGGAGTAATGGAATGATAAATTATAATACAGGTTTGTAACAATAATAACATCACTGAAATTATAGCACGAGATTACACTATGTAAAAGTATAACATGTCTGTGTGTGTGTGTGTGTGTGTGTGTGTGTGTGGATAATACAACTTGGGTTACGAAATGGAGTTTACATTGGCGGAAGTATGTAAGCGGAAGTGGTCTGAGGAGGGTAAAGATTGTTAGCATACATTGTTGAGAAGTTGGTAACACTTCTCTACGTATAAACAAGGTTGGCAGCTTGTTTCTGCTTTCAGCTGGGTGCTTGGGGAGTTTTGTAACCCACGTCTGGTGAGTTTATAAACAGGCTGTTACCCAGGGCAAACTCATTCTACCCGTGGGAAGAACATCTTCTATATCTGCTACTTACTACCTGTATTCTTAGTGTGCAGGTGAACTAAGTTTTTGGCCATTTTAAAAAAAAAAACAACTTATTGGGCCCCCTCACATGACATTTGCCTAATTATATTTGCTTGTTTTGAAACTCAGAATTTATACTAATAAGGTGGTTTCGCTTTGATATAGTTATGGTTCGCTACAACGATACTGAAGTAGAGAGCACGTTACGCATTCCAAGAACTTAGCGGAAATCAGTGTACTCTCGGCGAAAAAGTTTAAACTCAGGACAGCCTTTTCCGGAAAACTATCGTTCTGCACTTCCGATGGAACGTAAATACAGTACAACGGGATTCGGATTAACCGGGATCATGTTGAGTCATCATGAGAACACTTGGATCGGCGCCGAAACAAACAAAAAAATTAAAAATTAAAAAAAATAAATGTACGTATGTAAAAAATAAAAATAAGGATTGCCGTCTAAGATAGGAGTTGATCTCTGAGACGAAACAGTAATTTGTATTACTATGTAATACTGTGTATTCGGTTTAACCGGGATTTCAGTTTTCCGGGGTGGGTATAGCCGGAGCTCAGCAAGGTTAATCGTGGTTCTACTGTACTACCAATTCGAAAATTTCTGTTAGACGTATCGTACTTATAAATTATGTGCAGATGACAGAATATCGTAACTTCATACCCTCATTAAGTAGCTAGCTAAATCAAAATTGCTTGGAGAATCTTTGAATAAAAGATTTATTGTAATGCTCCTGAATCTTAGATGTAAATCTTAACATTTTTTTTTGTTTTTTTTTTTAATTAGTCTCGGTAAGTTTTATTGGAATTAGGGTTAAGTCCACTTCTCTCTAACGTGTTATTTCAGCAATATGTACGGATTTACAAGGTGTAAAACATTAGGATGGACTAAATGTGTGTCACCCATTCGGAACAGGAAAGAAATGTAAGGACGAAACAGGAAGTACTATTGTAAACGTGTCCAATTACCATTTCTGCCGTCACACTTGCAATTAGCCATTTTGAGATCTCCCCCTGAGTCCCCCGCCACCCCAAAAAAAGTGGTTTTTAGAGAAATGGGTGTGATGTGCTGCCTGATCAGTGATCTGGTCTCAGGGCGTGCCTACAGCTTCCTGAAGCTGTTCTCATTCCCGTAGTCTCCACTTCTGAATAATCCTGTCTCTACCAAGTTTGCCTAGTGTGGTTCTCGATATACTGGAACCTGGAAGAGAATGAAGTCAGATTTATGGAATTTAAGAAAGAATGAAATCTTAAGATGATACTCAATAGAAGAAAAGTCCCATACTTTTTCACTGAATTCAGACTTAAAACTAACTCCTTCATCAAATAATCTGTTTAGAAATTTACTGGCGCAAAACGTTGGCCAATTTGATGAAAAATCGATTAGCTGATTTTTACCCAAAAGCTTATTATCGATTCAATAATTTAAACTTCCTGCAATTTCCTTTCTTTTTCGATTAATGCTAACCTCAAACTTGGCGCACACTCACCAGTTGGTCAAAAACCAACTTTTTTTTTCGAGTATTTAGAGAAAATCCCCAAAAAAAGGATACTTCCGGTGAGAACCGGATGTCGATAATTTGGCACCAATCGCCAATGACTTCCTCTTACCTAGTTACGCAGCAAAACTTACAAGACTGGCGATCTTCAAAATGGAAGAGCGATAACCTTGAAAACAGAATGTAAAACTTGGCTTGAAGTGAAACTAAAAAGATATCAATTGAAGGAGAATTAATATAGACGGTGAGATTGTAATTGCTGAGAACTTCGTTACACCGCATGTTTACATTATGTATTTATTACATATTTACATAAAGGTATGTATTTACATGAATTAGTTAGATAAAACTACGAACACACAGAGCTGAGATTGCAGCATCATCATCACCGCCGGTCACCTTGACATTGAAGTTACGAGTATATCAAAAACACCTGTCATTACAAGGTCATTAGAAGGTGTTTTTGTTTATTTTATTTATTTTTTTAATAATAACAATTTTAAAATTATTTTTGCGCCTGTGATATTACCTAATAATTGCCTCAATTAAAGAAAAAAGGCAAAAAGCTGACATGTTTGGTACATCCTTCTATGCGTTGACGTCATTCATTAGTTCCTCTTACGTCGTCAGAAGAAGAAATATGGCATTCGTAAAGATCAGAAAAATGAGGTTTTAAAATCTGACATTATCATTTGTTCATCTTTCTGCTGTTATTGTATTCTCATACATTTCGTTTAATCTCAAAATTACGGAATCCAAAACCGATCTTTGAAAAAAAGTATACGAACATACCACGATAGATAAAGTAATGCCTATTTTTTCAGGCGGGCTTTACGTCCAACTACCAATTACGTGCCGTGGACGGAGGCGACTAGCAAACATACTTTACTGTAAATTTCTTTTATTAACCATTAAATAAAATCCAAGGTTTAGACTAGAAATCGAACCCACTAACCAGCAATACATCTTAGCATTGCGGGTCTAGCCTATAACCGCCCAGCTAATGGAGCGCCTTACAAGATTAAAACCATTAAATAAAATCCAAGGTTTAGACTAGAAATCGAACCCACTAACCAACAATACACCTTAGCTTTGCGGGTCTAGCCTATAACCGCTCAGCTAATGGGGCGCCTTACAAGATTAAAACCATTAAATAAAATCCAAGGTTTAGACTAGAAATCGAACCCACTAGACCAACAATACAACTTAGCATTGCGGGTCTAGCCTATAACCGCCCAACTATTGGGGCGCCTTACAATATTAAAACCATTAAATAAAATCCAAGGTTTAGACTAGAAATCGAACCCACTAGACCAACAATACAACTTAGCATTGCGGGTCTAGCCTATAACCGCCCAACTATTGGAGCGCCTTACAAGATTAAAACCATTAAATAAAATCCAAGGTTTAGACTAGAAATCGAATCCACTAACCAACAATACAGCTTAGCAATGCGGGTCTAGAATCTTAACCGCTCGGCTACCGTGGCGCCTGAATTCAGTACTATTGTATTGATGTGTAGACATAACTATATTTTTAAATCATTCTTACTAAAATTTAACAGTAACTTTACAAGGAAGTGACGTTTTAGGGGAAAGCCTACAGCCGTGCATTACTCAGAATTTTCCTCCATATAAATAATTGAAGTGTGGTCAGCTTAACTCAAAAAAGGAAAATCTGATATTTGTTGTAAAAGGTGCCAACCAAAATACGCAAGTCGTTAAATCGGAAAAGTATTTTTTCTAATTCAATGTTTTTTTTGGGGTGGGCGGATTTATCTGGAAAATGGTATTAATGATTTTCCTCTAAACCAAACACGTGTGCAGCTATTATACGAAACATTTTCCCTTGGGAAAAATCCATTTAAGGACCTTTTGAGATGAGGAATGAGAGACTGGCGCTTACCAACTGTGATCTTTAGCGCTGCTCAGTTTCTCTCTCCATGAACTGGATGCTGGACACCTGTTTGCCATCCATACCTTGCCTAGCAAAGTACGGTGGAGGCGCCAGATGATTTAACTTTGCACACTTCCTCTTGTAGAACATCGTTCCAGTCGGCCGGAAGTAGTATGAACCCTTGGTTAACCAAATTTATTGGTTTTGGTGCAAATAATAGATAATAGCTTTAGTCATTTTTAGCTATTACTAATATTTAGCGGGGTTTTTCGATTCCACTTCCTTTAAAGTGTCTTTACAGTAAATCGTACAGTTCCATCAACTGTTTGTTACCCGATAAGTGGGAAATTGGCAAACGGAATTCCACTATGGAAGAATACCGGATGGGTGTAACTTTAGCGAGAAGATTTCTTAGAGCTTTCAGCTTTTCTTCAAGGAATAGTGATTTTCAGCAGCCAGCTGTGACGTCATACTTCCTTCAACAGTCTCATGTACGTACATTACCGGTGACGTCAGCTATCTTTTTTTTTTAACAGAAAATTTGAATTACGTTGCACAAAGAGAAAGTTATTGTGCGAACATTTTTCACCATAAATGCATTTTCAATTTTTATTGCATTGAATTCAGTAAAACTGCATAACAATAAAGGCTATAAAAAAAACAAAAGCGGAGGAAATCCGGCCTGGAATATCTGTTATTGGATTGGTTATTTTTTAAACAATGGCGGCAGAGGACAAAGCAATAAAAATTTACACGTAGCTGTAATCAAAGAAATTATTTCTGCTTTTATTTACAATAAGAACACACGTGTCCTGGAATTGATTCTTAGAATTAGGATAGCTTTGTAAATGCGGGAGAATGAAGAACTGAGCATTATTTAACTAAACCATTAACATGTCATGGTGTGAGTTCTAGAGAGGGAGAGGCCCAATTTCCTCTCTTTACTCTGGGGACCCTCCAGCGGTGTCCCTGCAGGATGCAAGTCTTTAGCCACAAGTCCTTGACGATTCTCTCATCACTATCCCAAATACTTTCTGCCAACAAACGAGTGACCTTGGTCATGTAATACGTAACCTGTTATTACCAATATGTATATACGCATACACTCTCACAAACACTTCATATTCATTAGTACATAAGTAAATGATCACGTATAATAATGTACGTGTACACAAAAAGAGGAGTTGGAACAACACCATATTTGCGCCTCATTACATAATTCACATGTGCCACGTAATACATTAGATTAGCTTTATTAATTTATTTAAAGGCGCGTCCAATATCTCAGGTCATTGGCGCGCGGAGCTTTTTTCAGAGCACTGCCGGCCTACAGGCACTGTTCTTTCGTGATCTATAAGTAGCTCCGAGGAAGAGAAAAGCTGAGGGACAACAGCTGGATTCGAACCCAGGAATTCCGTGTTGGAACCGCTGAACTAATCCAGTCCCCATTATAGTGGAAATTATAGTTGGACTAGTTGAATTTTATTTCTATCCGACACTTCAACATCATCATTGCTAAATTTTGGCTCAAAATCTGTATCATTACTGCAATCATTGTTCCAAAATCTGTATCATTACTGCAATCATTGTTCCAAAATCTGTATCTTACTGCAATCATTGTTCCAAAATCTGTATCATTACTGCAATCATTTTTTCAAAATCTGTATCATTACTGCAATCATTGTTCCAAAATCTGTATCATTACTGCAATCATTGTTCCAAAATCTGTATCATTACTGCAATCATTTTTTCAAAATCTGTATCATTACTGCAATCATTGTTTCAAAATCTGTATCATTACTGCAATCATTGTTTCAAAATCTGTATCATTACTGCAATCATTGTTCCAAAATCTGTATCATTACTGCAATCATTGTTCCAAAATCTGTATCATTACTGCAATCATTGTTCCAAAATCTGTATAATTACTGCAATCATTGTTCCAAAATCTGTATCATTACTGCAATCATTTTTTCAAAATCTGTATCATTGCTGCAATCATTTTTTCAAAATCTGTATCATTACTGCAATCATTGTTCCAAAATCTGTATCATTACTGCAATCATTGTTCCAAAATCTGTATCATTACTGCAATCATTTTTTCAAAATCTGTATCATTACTGCAATCATTTTTTTCAAAATCTGTATCATTACTGCAATCATTGTTCCAAAATCTGTATCATTACTGCAATCATTGTTCCAAAATCTGTATCATTACTGCAATCATTGTTCCAAAATCTGTATCATTACTGCAATCATTGTTCCAAAATCTGTATCATTACTGCAATTATTTTTTCAAAATCTGTATCATTACTGCAATTATTTTTTCAAAATCTGTATCATTACTGCAATCATTTTTTCAAAATCTGTATCATTACTGCAATCATTTTTTCAAAATCTGTATCATTACTGCAATCATTTTTTCAAAATCTGTATCATTACTGCAATCATTTTTTCAAAATCTGTATCATTACTGCAATCACTTTTTAACAAAAAAAAAAAAAAATATTACCAGGATATACACGGTTTGAATGTCCCCACAGCGTGAAAATTAGTCGGTGTTATTTTAAAAATGATAATTGCAGTAAGTTCTAATTTCTATGTCAAACATCTGCTCAATTGGGATGATTAACATTTAAGGCGGGGATTGAAAAGAGCGGAGTCCCCCTCTCACACGTGTGGATTTGCTTTATTTTCTCTCTCTCTCACTCATCAGCCAGTTTAGGTCTCTCTTTACAACCAGTTGTGTATTGAAAACGAAATCGAATCTGGAATAAAAGGGTGTTCAAAGAAAGCATTCACAGACAGCCTTGTCAGAGTTCCTCAGGGAAGGCTTGTCCATAAACAGGGTGTACAAGCCAGCTGAGTGTGCGCGATTTACTCATGAGTTAGCTTTTCAGCCCTAACTCACGCTCTTATTTAGCCTGGTGGGCTCCTTCAGTTTGGTCAGTTCACAGTTTGTGCGGGGGGGGGGCAGTGTTTCACATCTCCCTCCTGTAGGGAGTAAATTTTCTCTCTGAATGGGACTTCCAGGAAAATGGGGCACACAAAAGCGTTTTTCATTGGTACACTTGGGCTGTGCTAGAACACCCTTTTTGATCCTACTAACAACCTCGGTCTGATATAGACACTTAAAAAAGTCTGCACTCTTATTAATTTTTTGCCCCTTCTTTTTTTTGGCTGATTTTCCTTTATATTTTCCATTGCTCCTTTACCCCCAAGCTTTTCCACTTTTCATTCCATATATGGAGAGAAAATGCTGCTCTACCCAAAATGATGGTTTAAAATGATTAAAAATAAATAAAGCAAAACTTTGGGCTCGACTGTACTATTAAAGCGAATCAGGGCTTTTCCATTTTAAAGAACAGCTTTTCTTTCTCTTGTTCCTCTGAAGTGGAAAATCTGCAATCGTTCAATTCTCGTAGTTCAGTTTGTTCTTCTGAAATACAATAACTGTGACAGGGATGTAAATAAAAACGCAAGAAAACGCTATAAACTAACTTGCAAAAGTTTGCACAGTCTTTATAATTCCTCTTCCACGACGAAGAAGAGTACGTGGATGTAATAGAAGATCTGGACCAAAAGGAAGTGACTTATTCAAAAGCGATAAAAGATGATATAGGAGAGCCGGCCTAAGATATATCACACATATCCTTTTGGATAAACCGTGAGTTGAGTGGAAATACTCCAGAGATAAGTGTAAGGGTTGTTCTACTTTGGGGGCGGTGACACAGGAAGTGAGTGGGACAGTGTGTTGAGAGAGAGAGAGAGAGAGAGAGAGAGAGAGAGTGAGTGTAATATTGTTAGAAGTCTTATTACAGGGTAGGAGATAAGTAACATGGGAGTCTCAAAGCCAGACCCATGGGTCTCCTATATGATGTCACAACAATGAAATCATTCTGTCACACACACACACACACACACACACACAAACCAGCTCATTTATCACACGCTACGTCATATTGGCGTGTGCTGCGCCACTCTTGGATACAGCATCTTTCCAGCAGCCTCTTCACTACCCTTTAATCTCCTAGTTCTCCTTTTGCTCGGTATAACCCTCCTGCCAACCAGCTGACCAACACTTCGGCGTGCTTTAGACAGGCTGACCGGAGAAGCTAGCGGTGATTTCACCATCTCCAACCGCCTTCTACCTTTTTTTTTTCTCCTGCACTTGGAGGCGGTTCTGGGTGGTTAAAGCTTTCTATCAACGCTATCCACCTGCTGCCTCCCAGGGTGGAGAGTAAGAGTGGACAATATCACACTTTTTTTTGCCGGAATCACGTTCAGCTCTTGCCATGATCGACGACTCTATCGATGTAAGCCAAATTACGAAATCATACTTTTCTTTACTTAAAGACAGAGAGGCCGAGAACCAAAAAAAAAAAAAATGTCGAACGAATAATACTGATAAATGATTTATAGTATTAAGAAATATTTCAACAGCCATAATCTTAATTTTAAAAAATTAACCCAAAAAAGATAAAATTTCATAAATTATCATTTATCGTTTTCACAAATTAAACTGTCTAAATAATGATAAATTAGCAAAAAAAGAAATAAATTTTGTATTTTAATAAGATTTCATTTAAAGATAGGAAAAAAAGAAGTGTTGAAGTGATTTGCATATTGACGAAGAAGGTCTGAACTACCCTAGGGAGTAGGGCCCAAAATGGTGTTGCTTGTCCCTTAGGTATCAGGAAACGACTTGCTAAAGATCTTTGCCATTGATATGGCCATATTCTAAGTGTATAACTTCTGAAATCCTGTTACTTTACTATTCTGCTGATTGTAAGTCAATTTTTTTTTTTTTTCTGTGTGCGATTGTGACAGACCGATCATATTCAGTCCATGAACAGACAAGACAGAAGACACACCAACCCACTAATGATGTAAAAAACAGTATATTGTAAATTAGCCCTGAAAATGACATGGTCCCTCGGTGGAAAGCTCGTCATAATAAAGTTTATCACGACTGAAAATGGCATTAATTTTTCATCCTATTGCAACTATGATTCAGTCACCAAAAAATAATGAACAGTAATTCATTTATAATCTTATATCTTACAACCCAGGCTCTTTTAGACCCAAGATAATCCGAGGTGCACAGCAAATTAACAATATACAGGGCCAGAAAGACTAGAGCTACTACATGATCCGGAGTAGGAGCTCACCCAGAGTAGAGGACAGATAGCCAAGGAAATGGTAGAGATCCTCCAGTACCCCTAAGGAGCAAAAAAAGAGCTCATACCATCATAACCTTGCCGCTCTAACCACGGTACACTATTCAGCCTTAAAATTCACCTCATTATCAGGTAATTCTGGCAGTTAGAGGCTCACAAAGCTTAAGAACTATTGTAGAGTTGGTTTCGATTCCTTGAATTTTATTTTGATGTCCAATCTATAGTAAAGTATGTTTGCTGGTCGCCTTCGTTCACTTTACTTAATTGGAGTTGTTGAAGTATTACTTCTACTTTTTACTTTACTTTATAAGTAATAAGGCTTCACAATTCCATGGAAGTAAAGAAAGCGCCCCTCCCAAATCTTCCAGAAGTTCTCCTAATTGGATTTTCTTAGGAAAAACAAATTTTACTTAGTTCTACTTACATGCAATCAAGTACACCAAGTTTAGGGAAAACCATTCTAGCCGTTTTTCCGAGAAAAATAAAATAAAATCGATTCAGCGCAGTGGCTTTTCCGGTGAGCTATTTTGTCCGGAAGCTTACTGTCTAGTTAGCAAGGCTCCTAAATACCAAATTTTCTAAAAAAAAAACAAAAAAAAATCATTGATTTGACTTAAGGAAGTCTCTAAACATGTATTTCCGGTGACACAGTTTTCACGTTAGACTTTTTAATGGAATTTTAGATAAAATTGAACCACTATGAATAAACTTCCCTAATTATTATGGATAAGTATATCTATTGAATTCCGGTGATTTGACGACTGTACAAACTATTGTGACAAAATTAATAACGTTATGGAGATTTGAGAGATACAAGCAACTAGAACTGAATGGAAATTGAAGTCCGATAAGATTGAACGTAGTGTGCAAGGAGCAGAGAGCAAGCGGAACTTCGCTGGACCATATAAATCTAGAGTTGTTGATATATAGAGCAGTGGAATATGTGGGCGTCGAATGTAAATGCAGATAGATATTGCTAGCAATCTATTAGACACAGATTTGTTTATTATAAGAGCGATCAGATTGAATTGAGCTACCTCTTGTATAACCGAGATCAGATGTACATTCTATCCTGGTTGTGCATCGGGATCAAAACCGAACCAAACGTAATTTACGTTAGTAATGGCGTATAGGTAGGTAAATTTCTTAGAAGGCACCTTACCTACTCTTAACTGTAATTTGTTCACTATTCATCAAAAAATAAAGAATCACCTTATGCAATAAAAATATGTACTTCAAAAATTAATGTAATTCTTAACTTATCTGTTCTATTCCGATCAAATTCTTCAATCAAACCAAAATTAGGCACATAATAATTGAAATAGAACATAATCTGCAATCTTTCATAAACCGTAGTTGATGGTGAAACGTAATATAAATCTTCAAAATAATTTATTTTTCTTTTTGCATAATTTCATTCTTTATTAAATACCTATGGAGGAAAAAATAGTGGAAAAATTCTAGAGTACATTTTTTGATTAGAAAAATAGCTTAAAAAGTCTTAATGGTGGACGATAGAAGTGGTATGTGGGCGTGTAACTGAGCTTGCTCTATCCCCACCTATCTACGGTTCTATTGGCCAGTATACACGCCCACTGTACACTTGTTCGATCCGCCATTAGAACTTCTAACGCTATTTTATTATATTAAAACAAAAGTTTAGGATTTTTTTACTATTTTTTCCTCCGTAGGTATTTCATAAAGAATCAACTTATGCAATAAAAATATGTACTTCAAAAATTAATGTAATTCTTAACTTATCTGTTCTATTCCGATCAAATTCTTCAATCAAACCAAAATTTGGCACTTAATAATTGAAATAGAACATAATCTGCAATCTTTCATAAACCGTAGTTGATGGTGAAACGTAATATAAATCTTCAAAATAATTTATTTTTCTTTTTGCATAATTTCATTCTTTATTAAATACCTATGGAGGAAAAAATAGTGGAAAAATTCTAGAGTACATTTTTTGATTAGAAAAATAGCTTAAAAAGTCTTAATGGTGGACGATAGAAGTGGTATGTGGGCGTGTAACTGAGCTTGCTCTATCCCCACCTATCTACGGTTCTATTGGCCAGTTTACACGCCCACTGTACACTTGTTCGATCCGCCATTAGAACTTTTAACGCTATTTTATTATATTAAAACAAAAGTTTAGAATTTTTTTACTATTTTTTCCTCCGTAGGTATTTCATAAAGAATCACCTTATGCAATAAAAATATGTACTTCAAAAATTAATGTAATTCTTAACTTATCTGTTCTATTCCGATCAAATTCTTCAATCAAACCAAAATTTGGCACTTAATAATTGAAATAGAACATAATCTGCAATCTTTCATAAACCGTAGGTGATGGTGAAACGTAATATAAATCTTCAAAATAATTATTTTTCTTTTTGCATAATATCATTCTTTATTAAATACCTATGGAGGAAAAAATAGTGGAAAAATTCTAGAGTACATTTTTTGATTAGAAAAATAGCTTAAAAAGTCTTAATGGTGGACGATAGAAGTGGTATGTGGGCGTGTAACTGAGCTTGCTCTATCCCCACCTATCTACGGTTCTATTGGCCAGTATACACGCCCACTGTACACTTGTTCGATCCGCCATTAGAACTTCTAACGCTATTTTATTATAATAAAACAAAAGTTTAGAATTTTTTTACTATTTTTCCCTCCGTAGGTATTTCATAAAGAATCACCTTATGCAATAAAAATATGTACTTAAAAAATTAATGTAATTCTTAACTTATCTGTTCTATTCCGATCAAATTCTTCAATCAAACCAAAATTAGGCACATAATAATTGAAATAGAACATAATCTGCAATCTTCCATAAACCGTAGGTGATGGTGAAACGTAATATAAATCTTCAAAATAATTATTTTTCTTTTTGCATAATATCATTCTTTATTAAATACCTATGGAGGAAAAAATAGTGGAAAAATTCTAGAGTACATTTTTTGATTAGAAAAATAGCTTAAAAAGTCTTAATGGTGGACGATAGAAGTGGTATGTGGGCGTGTAACTGAGCTTGCTCTATCCCCACCTATCTACGGTTCTATTGGCCAGTATACACGCCCACTGTACACTTGTTCGATCCGCCATTAGAACTTCTAACGCTATTTTATTATATTAAAACAAAAGTTTAGAATTTTTTTACTATTTTTCCCTCCGTAGGTATTTCATAAAGAATCAACTTATGCAATAAAAATATGTACATCAAAAATTAATGTAATTCTTAACTTATCTGTTCTATTCCGATCAAATTCTTCAATCAAACCAAAATTAGGCACATAATAATTGAAATAGAACATAATCTGCAATCTTTCATAAACCGTAGGTGATGGTGAAACGTAATATAAATCTTCTAAATAATTTATTTTTCTTTTTGCATAATTTCATTCTTTATTAAATACCTATGGAGGAAAAAATAGTGGAAAAATTCTAGAGTACATTTTCTGATTAGAAAAATAGCTTAAAAAGTCTTAATGGTGGACGATAGAAGTGGTATGTGGGCGTGTAACTGAGCTTGCTCTATCCCCACCTATCTACGGTTCTATTGGCCAGTATACACGCCCACTGTACACTTGTTCGATCCGCCATTAGAACTTCTAACGCTATTTTATTATATTAAAACAAAAGTTTAGAATTTTTTTACTATTTTTCCCTCCGTAGGTATTTCATAAAGAATCAACTTATGCAATAAAAATATGTACATCAAAAATTAATGTAATTCTTAACTTATCTGTTCTATTCCGATCAAATTCTTCAATCAAACCAAAATTAGGCACTTAATAATTGAAATAGAACATAATCTGCAATCTTTCATAAACCGTAGGTGATGGTGAAACGTAATATAAATCTTCAAAATAATTTATTTTTCTTTTTGCATAATTTCATTCTTTATTAAATACCTATGGAGGAAAAAATAGTGGAAAAATTCTAGAGTACATTTTTTGATTAGAAAAATAGCTTAAAAAGTCTTAATGGTGGACGATAGAAGTGGTATGTGGGCGTGTAACTGAGCTTGCTCTATCCCCACCTATCTACGGTTCTATTGGCCAGTATACACGCCCACTGTACACTTGTTCGATCCGCCATTAGAACTTTTAACGCTATTTTATTATATTAAAACAAAAGTTTAGAATTTTTTTACTATTTTTTCCTCCGTAGGTATTTCATAAAGAATCACCTTATGCAATAAAAATATGTACTTCAAAAATTAATGTAATTCTTAACTTATCTGTTCTATTCCGATCAAATTCTTCAATCAAACCAAAATTAGGCACTTAATAATTGAAATAGAACATAATCTGCAATCTTTCATAAACCGTAGGCGATGGTGAAACGTAATATAAATCTTCAAAATAATTATTTTTCTTTTTGCATAATATCATTCTTTATTAAATACCTATGGAGGAAAAAATAGTGGAAAAATTCTAGAGTACATTTTTTGATTAGAAAAATATCTTAAAAAGTCTTAATGGTGGACGATAGAAGTGATATGTGGGCGTGTAACTGAGCTTGCTCTATCCCCACCTATCTACGGTTCTATTGGCCAGTATACACGCCCACTGTACACTTGTTCGATCCGCCATTAGAACTTTTAACGCTATTTTAATCAATTAAAACAAAAGTTTAGAATTTTTTTACTATTTTTTCCTCCGTAGGTATTTCATAAAGAATCACCCTATGCAATAAAAAAGTCCTAATGGTTGAACTTGGTCAACTGATGGTAAGGGGAAGTATGACCTCTCATCTTCAAAAGAGGGTGGTTAAAAGTGCACTCTTTTGGCGTGTATGCGAATTAGACTGGCGATTAATGTATGTTTCTGGTCATACTATAAAAATTATTTGCGTTTTCTTGTGCCGGCCTTGCAAGTCAAATTTTTCTACTTTTCTAATTCAGAGCCATTTCCTGTTTATTCTTTCGTAATTTAATTTGTGTGAATAAAACAAAAAAAAGGCAAAAAGTCAAACAAAGAGTATCTCATATTCTGACTTACAGTCAGTTAGTTACACATGGTTTTACAGGAAAAATGATAGCATTAACTTCACCAAATTACCCTAAATCATATTCTATAGAGGGATGTACAAATTCAGCAAGTCAAATAACATAACAAAAATATATGTATAAAAATTATCTTGAGACATGCGAAAGTAATTATTTTTGTTTTGTACGTGTATATGTGTGTGTGTACAATTCACACGCGAAACGCCAACAAAATTTTCCTTTAAAAAATAAAAATTATTTCCGATGAGAACTTTTTTTTGGATCGCAATACTTCCTGATAGTGCGGTTTTTTGGGGAAAGAGAGAATACTGATCCACTTTGTGAGTGGACTTTACTATCACTTACGGGAGTCCTAGGTAAATTTCGCTGGGAAAAATGTTGCAGATCTACGTGAACACAATCGACAAAGTGCAAAAAAAAAATCGTTGGGACCATTTTCGTGAAAATCTCTACTGGTACTTCCGGTCCATGTTGTTTCGAAAAGTTTTTGGAGCCATTTTCGTGAAAATCTCTACTGGTACTTTCGGCCCATGTTGTTTCGAAAAGTTTTTGGAGCGATTTTCGTGAAAAATCTCTACTGGTACTTCCGGCCCATGTTGTTTCGAAAAGTTTTTGGACCCATTTTCGTGAAAAATCTCTACTGGCACTTTCGGCCCATGTTGTTTCGAAAAGTTTTTGGACCCATTTTCGTGAAAAATCTCTACTGGTACTTCCGGCCCATGTTGTTTCGAAAAGTTTTTGGACCCATTTTCGTGAAAAATCTCTACCGGTACTTCCGGCCCATGTTGTTTCGAAAAGTTTTTGGACCCATTTTCGTGAAAAATCTCTACTGGTACTTTCGGCCCATGTTGTTTCGAAAAGTTTTTGGAGCCATTTTCGTGAAAATCTCTACTGGTACTTCCGGCCCATGTTGTTTCGAAAAGTTTTTGGACCCATTTTCGTGAAAAATCTCTACTGGTACTTTCGGCCCATGTTGTTTCGAAAAGTTTTTGGAGCCATTTTCGTGAAAATCTCTACTGGTACTTCCGGCCCATGTTGTTTCGAAAAGTTTTTGGACCCATTTTCGTGAAAAATCTCTACTGGTACTTTCGGCCCATGTTGTTTCGAAAAGTTTTTGGAGCCATTTTCGTGAAAATCTCTACCGGTACTTCCGGCCCATGTTGTTTCGAAAAGTTTTTGAAGCCATTTTCGTGAAAAATCTCTACTGGTACTTCCGGCCCATGTTGTTTCGAAAAGTTTTTGGACCCATTTTCGTGAAAAATCTCTACTGGTACTTTCGGCCCACGTTGTTTCGAAAAGTTTTTAGCCGGACCTTGACGAGGAAACAGATTCCAAATATAAAATTTAAACCATATTTGAGTTATAGCTGACCATTCTAGAACCGACAGACCTGGGGTCCAATTTTGTAGAAAAAAACAAAATTTGAGTCCTATCCAACCTAAATTTTCAGGGGCAGTCGTTTTTGATGGGGGCTGAATTTTAGCGCCCCTATTTGGTTAAGAAAAAACAAAAAAAGTGCAATAAAATACCAAAATTGTACTAAAACTAGTGCAATGAATTCTATACAAGGTCACATTACAAAGTATTAATTAATACAAAATGTTCAGCCAACTAGGCAATGAACAGCTGGAGTACAGTTCACCGCCTTCTGACGGCCAATGAAAGAAGCAAGTATCTTTTTTGGTTTGGCATCGTTCCAAGTATCAGTTCAAAAAAAAAAACAGTAAGTTAAAGAGTTCAACTAGTTTGGTTTATGCACACTCTAAATACGAGTATCAGGAGCTTAGAATTAGCTACAAAAGTTTTATTTTTGTCATTACGTCAAGGCCATTCAACTATAGGTATGCAGTAGACTGACCTTGAAAAACTTCCCACAAAATTTTTGCTGCCTTCATAGTTTTTCATTAATTTACTTTTGAATGAATTAAATAAAATATTAACACAACTAGGTTTTTTGGGGGGGGATAAATGGCCAAAAATGTACGTATTTTCCCCCTGTAACGTTGATTTAAAGTAAAACGTGTAAACTTTAAAGAATATTGCTACAACAACAAAAATGAAGATAAAATAGATTAAATATCTTAGAACTAAGACAAGGAAGCAACGAGGAGAAAACGGGTGGAGGATTGAATAAAAAAAAAAAAAGTACACTTAAAACAAACAGGAAGGAAGCTATTATAAAAGCAAAACAGGAAAACTATATTCTGTACACAGTGTTGCCCTGATGACAAGTAAAGGGAAAGAAGTGCTGCCAACCTTTCTTTTTTCATTATAATTTTTTTTCTTTTAATGAATCACTCCAGCAACGCCATTAGAATACAAGAAAATAAAATGGAATAAAAAATGAAACGAGATTTTTTTTTACAAGACCAGCGGTTGTGAATGTTTAAAACATCAGTTTCGAACTCGGAAAGGGTGGGAGGCCGCGCATAAATTGAATCTTTCTCATCTAGTGGTAAATAACTATTCAGTTATGCTAAAGGCGTTTCTTCGGCATTGCCTTGATGAAGAACTAAATACAGCACATAAAAACTGGACTGGTTTCTGTTGAGATTTTATTTTTTTTTTTTAGTGAGGGGCGCTAGAATAATCAACCACAGGCAAACTACGCGACTCTTTGGCTCCCTGAGAGCTCAAACGTGGAAGCTCAAATTTCTCCATGCTCATTAGAGTGCCACAGTTGGATCCCGAGCATAGTTTAGCGATCTAAATCTACTTAATCGGAAGTACAACTTCCGGAAGAGATTTCTAGACTCTCCTGAGCTTTTTTCAAAAAAAAAAAAAGAGCTCTAACTTTTTTTTCCTTTAACGTTGCGCACACTCACTGCGCATATTCTAGAAATGCCAAGTTTTTTTTTTTTTTTAAAAAGTGCTATGTGTGTTCATGTGGAGCACAGACATCAAGAACGAAAAAGGAAGTTGTAGGACGCTAAAAAATTTTGAAAATCCAGAAGTGTCTCTGCCGTGCTTGGGACATTATCGATAATTTTATCCATCCAGTATTTTCGATTGCGCCAGAGATTGATTTATAAACTTTTTGTAGAGTTTTACTACCAGTCATCCCAGATGATCACCCAGACACAACTTTACAACTACTGTGGACCAATCAACCTCTCTAATGATGGATGTAAGCCCGTGTTTGAAACAAAGAAAACATGCTTATCATGGCATCATGATCCTGCAGAACTTGCGATATTAAATTAGCGTAGAAAATCCACCACCGGAAGTAGTACAAACGGAAAGGCATTTTTTTAAGGATGAAATGTGAGTTTATTTCCGTTAAAGCGTCTCTTTAGTATATATGCGATCAGAAATGAAGTGCAGACAAAAATCAAAAGCGGATGGAAAACGGTGGCAAGCATTGGTCGAACCAGGTGGACGAGTTCCACCTAATCTGACAAGAAGGGACGGTGTGGCCTGCTTCAGACTACTCACGGGTCATGATTATTTGCAGGCCCACCTACATCGCATTGGGTTAGCGGCGGACCCGACCTGCACTCTATGTGGAAGAGAGGACATGTCCTCCGAACACCTCGACGTGTGTCCTTCTATCGAGGACATAAGAAGTAATATTTTATCGGACGATATCTACAAAAAAAAAAGCATTTGTGTACTGGGAAGTCCGACGTCGGATGACGTAGATAAAAAAAACAAAAAACTTTAGTATATATGCAAACAAAATACAGTCATAAAGGAGGATTTGACCTATATTATAAAGAAAATTTGTGAATTTTATCTTATATAGAAATATATAGGCTTTGTGACCATAAATTATTAAACTAAGTATTTAAGGATTGGCGAGGAATCGGTCCAAATAAAAACAACAACTCGTCTTTTTGGCCAACGTTTCGACAAATATGTTGTCTTCTTCAGGGCGTGGCTATGCGGGTTGGTTGAATTATAGAAACAGTTTCTGTAACTCAACCAACCCCCACATAGCCACGACCTGAAGAGGGCCATATATTTGTCGGAATGTTGGCAAAAAGACGAGTTGTTTCTTATTTGGACCGATTCCTCGCCAATCTTGAATTCTTACTTATATAGAAATAGAGAAAAAAAATGGTCAATGTTGGGTGTTCTTGAACGTTACGCTTTTTCGTGCAGTTTACAACTGTCCTACCGGAATTGGTTTTAATAAAACATGATTATACCACTTAAACACCATTAAGCGTGTATGAATGTGTTGCTGAAAAATCCAAGCCTGATGACTTTTCCACCAATGATCCATTTCCGAGTGAATTTTCCGGTTTTTTGCGGAAATTCCTCTTAAGATTTGTGTATATAATTCGCATATACATGCAAACCGGAAGTATAGATGGAGATGATCCGCTTTTATTCTAATTCTTTGTAGAGCAACTGAATCGCTTCTCTCATCTCTCAGGACAGCGGAAAGAAGAAATTGAACCTTCCAGGAAATATGAGCTTTTCCGGTGATCGAAGAGGAAATGGTGTAAAAAGATCGAAATCAACCAATATCGATCTTAATTAGGACACAAATGGGTTTTAATTTAATACAATTATCAGGATCTAGATAACAAAAAAAGACGTAAACAACGCGAAGATTTCTTTTTAAAAAATGATAAGAATGTAGTTATCAGTAACGGAGATTTTAAAGAAAGGTCAGTGAAGGTCGTTGTTCCAGAGCACTGAAATTAAAATGTCAAGTTTCTTAAATGGAACAGAGATAGAGGCAGGGAAATAAATGAAACCATCAGTCATTCGGATGACATAATGATGAAATAATAATTGCCCAGTCAACGACCTCTTGTATACAGACAGATAAACCTACAGAATGATACTCTAGTCGTGTCAGTTCGACCATGTGTTTACAAGCGCTCCGGCTGTACATCACTGTCATGTAATTGCCGCGTATGTTCCACTGTCCTAACAAAGTCGATCTTATTCACAACAACAACTTATGAATCATATTTCATTCTTGTTAAACACATGCTTCATTGCGAAAAAGAAACAAATCTGCTATGTACACTCGTATGACATAATTTTTACCACAAATCTCGATGAGCGCGAGAATATTTTTTATTTATTTCTACCGGAAGTTGATATAAAAAAGATTAAAGCGAGTTGAGGAAATAAGACAATTACGATTGTCTGAAGTTTGCAGATCGTGGCTGGTAAATAAACATGGATTCCCGGATGTTCTGTTAATTAAATTTAACGAAGTCGGGCAGTAGCAGTGGGAACCGTCAGCGGGAAGAAGTCTTGTTTTAGCATGAAGTGTGTTTGTGAGGCGGGATAGGTGAGCCAAATAATGGTACGCCACGTCATTTACCACGGGATGAGGAATGATGGAATTCCTGAGAGTAGGGATGTCAACAAGTGTGCATCCCAGTAAGGGATGCAGGTGTGGTTCTAGTACACGTGATATAGGCTGGAGTTCTGGGGTAGTCCCTATAGGATAGTCGGGTGGGTTACAGGAGCCGTCCCAGATGCTCTTCCTGCAGCGGGGCGATGAAACAGCAGACATGTTACAAGACTGGCGGGCTAACAACGGCACTCTAAGAATGTAATTAAGCCCTGGAGTCGTGTAAAACAGATAATTGTTGGCTTCTTGTTCTCCGTAGCAAGTTTGAGGGAGATGCTGAGGTACTTCTCGGTTGTATCCCTTGTAGAACAGTGAGATGGGCTCATACCCGTGATTGGACCGGAACCAACCTCATTCTTCTCCTCTTCCTGTCCTGTTAATTTGGGGGTGAGGGGTACACCGTAATTTTTTTATGTCCAGTAATTCAACAAGGAAGACCTTCAGCCTTGAACTTCTCACCTTACCGGAGTTGCTACCTGTCAAAGGTCATCTGATAGGTAACTTATCCAACCAACAGACTGCCCTCTTCACGCTTCGTTAGTAGCAGGGACTAGTGTTTAGAGTTTGGCTAAGTCTACGTAAATTTGGGCCAATGTGCGAGACGTTGCCCTTTAAAGGTCTTTGGTCACTGAGAGTTGCGAGCAACATCTGAATCTCAGAAACGAAGACTTGTTGGCTGTTCCTCTTCACACCACTTTCGGGCTGAAGAGCTAGTTACTGAGGACCACCAAGCGACACACAAGTCTCGGCCTCTATAGCCTTTTCCGGTCAAAGCAAGCGCCACATGCCTTACAGAGGTTCCGCCTAGTAATGGAAGAGGAAAGAAACAGGCATTTGCCAAATTAGTCTGGTCCTACTTCAAAGGCTCAGAAAACAGGCAGTCTTGTATGAGAAGGCGCCATGGTAGCCGAGCGGTTATAAACGGGTGCAAAGCTAAGTTGTATTGTTGGTGGATTCGAATTCTAGTCTAAATCTTGGATTTTATTTAATGGTTTTAATATTGTAAGGCGCCCCATTAGCTGAGCGGTTATAGGCTAGATCCGCAAAGCTAAGATGTATTGCTGGTTAGTGGGTTCGATTCCCCAGTCTAAACCTTGGATTTTATTTAATGGTTTTAATCTTGTATAGCACCCCGTTAGCCGAGTGGTTATAGGCTAGACCCGCAATGCTAAGGTGTATTGTTGGTTAGTGGGTTCGATTCCCCAGTCTAAACCTTGGATTTTATTTAATGGTTTTAATCTTGTTTAGCACCCCGTTAGCCGAGTGGTTATAGGCTAGACCCGCAATGCTAAGGTGTATTGCTGGTTAGTGGGTTCGATTCTTGGCCTTAGATTTTATTTAATGGTTAATAATAGAAATTTACAGTAGAGTATGTTTGCTAGTCGCCTCCGTCCAAGACACCTAATTTGGTAGTTGGACGTTAAGCCCGCCTGAAAAAAATAGGCGATTACTTTACTTTTGTATGAGTACAGCCACCGGATGTAGATTGTGACAGAAGGAGGAGAGGAAACGTCTCTTTAAAAAAATTTGAAAGATTACGTTTCAAGCCACTAGGGGGGCCAGAGTCAATAAATACGCAATATTGAAAAACCTCGACGTGCTTTTTCTGCACAATAACTGCAAAGGGTGCTAACCACTACTCTACGCTGAGTGTTTATAAATGACAGATCGATATTGGAGTAAGTCTGCTCTGCAAGTTTAATAAAAATCGATGCAGCTGTTTTGTAGGAAAATATGTAACTGGAAAATCTTTTCATGAAAATGATTTTCTTTTCACGATGGAAACACGCACGAGAGAGAGAGAGACCAATTTGTAAATGCATTTTTCCAGTCACAGGAGACCTTAAACTCAAAATTTAAATTGGAAATTGAATTTGCACGGAAACAATTCCTTGTCCTGCTGCAGTAAATTTACGAATAGGGAACTGGGGAACAGGAAGGAGAGAGAGACACAGACAGACAGAGAGAGAGAGAGAGAGAGAGAGAGAGAGAGAGGTGGTAACGTTTTTTTAAGAGAATGAATTTATAATCTCATTTTTTTCTGGCCCCCAACATGAGAAGTGGAGGATGCTATTATTTGGGGACGGCCGGCCTGGAGACCGACCGCACTGGGTACAAGCTTCGAGGAGGAGAGGGTACACTTGACGGCAAATCTGGACCGCACTCGTGGTTAAGAATTTAATTTGTGGGTCCTACTTCCCCAATGGGAAGGCGAGATTACTGCAGGAGCCTCTCCGAGTCGACAAACCTCCTCCCTACTCTTCATGAAAGCCGGCCTCCCGTAAAGTCTTCAGCTGGAGCTGGGCAGGAATGTGTGTTATCAAGTCTGACTGGGTGTGTGTAGGGGTCCCTCATTTCGTCCAGGTCTAGGAGATGATGTCCAAGCCTCCTCCGCTAACCTCTAAACACTCCAATTTCCTCCTTTTATCTCGCTCGCAACACCTCTACTTCCGGTCCACCCTACGGCCAACATACACACACACACACACACACACACACACACACACACAGATTACTGCCTTTGTTATTTTCAGTTACTGTCCAACCCAACTTGACAACTAATTTGTTCTGGCCTTTAACATTCTTCAAAGAGACTTAAGAAAACTTCCCCCCACTAGTTGCTTGTGCTGGACATCCGGAGAAAACTTCAGGCTCGCTTCAGGGAAATTAATCTTTTCCATTTGGGAAAATCTAGTGTTTTATACTGGCAAGATTCCCTCTTACATAAAATAGTTATGATCGACAATTATGTGTTAATGGCTAAATCCTCGGCTGCACGCACACAACTACTTCCTGTCCTGGAAAATTCGATGAAGGAGGACTTGTGGAAGAGAGGGAACGTTAGGCTTTCCCCTGTAAAGTGCCATTACTGTTTATTGTACTGGCTTACCACCTGTACAATATTAATAATATTCAAATATGAGTCTGAATTTCTAAATTTGAAGGAAATAGGCTCACCACCGGAAGGACCACTTTTCCGAATAGAATTTTCCGTATTTTTAGATTTCTCGCAAACGGCTTCTAAGATTTTATTTTAAAACTTTGTTGTTCTGATTAGTTACACATAAATCTGCAGATTTCGATTCGATCCGTTGTGGAGGGATTAGAAAAAGTAAAGTAAAGTAATTGCCCTATTTTTTCAGGCGGGGCTTAACGTCCAACTACCAATTAGGTGCCGTGGACGGAGGCGACTAGCAAACTTACTTTACTGTAAATTTCTTTTATTCATCATTAAATAAAATCCAAGGCCTATAGACCGGGGAATCGAATCCACTAACCAACAATATACATTAGTTTTGCGGGTCTAGCCTATAACCGCTCGGCTAACGGGGCGCCTTACAAGATTAAAAGCATTAAATAAAATTCAAGGTTTAGACTAGAAATCGAACACACTAAACCAACAATACATCTTAGCATTGCGGGTCTAGCCAATAACCGCTCAGCTATTGGGGCGCCTTACAAGATTAAAAGCATTAAATAAAATTCAAGGTTTAGACTAGAAATCGAATCCACTAACCAACAACACATCTTAGCATTGCGGGCTTTGCCTATTGAACCAGCTCGTTGAAGTCCTATTTAATTCCTGGATTCCTTGCTGCCGAAACACGACAGGCGTTGCACATAACCAACATGAAAGAGGCAGTCTCGTCTCCATGAGCCTCCTGTGCGGAGAGTCTGGAAGTAACATACTACTGGTATTGAGATTTTCAACTTTTTAAAGCAATTTTCCTTCTACTTTTGGAAAACGTTTTCCACATTAGCCTCTCCTGCTTCCGGCCCCCTCTACTTAATCATTGAATCAGTTCATTCAGATGATGCTGCGATTAAACTCAATGCAACATTGCAGCATTCAATTGAAGCAAAGTTAAAACAGATGTTACTCTGGGTGCAGAAAATAGTAAACAAAACCACATGCTGTCTTTTGAAAGATATCACATTAGACGTGTCTGATAAATCTCAACTCTAAAGCCAGTTAACAGTTGAACGATTACAAATCAAGTTAAGTTCTGGAGATACTGTGTGGCAAGCTAACAGACCTACTTATTCACATCTATTATATACACTTACACATAATGTATACAAGATGTAGCGTGTGCACTTCTATAACTGAATATATTAAATTGTATTCATGAATACTCTAGTTCCTGTTTTAAAGCTAATAGCGTGATGAAGTCCGGGGGGGGCGCAGATAATCTGCTCGTTATACAGGACAAGCGGACAGACATCCTGGCATCCATCCGCCGCAAGTCGAACTTCATATCGTGACTGGCGCACCCCCACACTCCTTGACACCCCAGTTCTTGGTGATCATTAATATAACTGGCGGCTAGATGTCGCACAATAGTTGTTTGTGGTGATAACTTTTCTTCTAGTTTTGATAAAATTTTAAATTTACCGCAAATCTGTATGGAATTTTAGGAAGTAGGTTTCCGCCGGATGTACCACGTCTTTGGATACCCTTAATACGAACAGAATATTTGAAAACTAAGAAGAAGTAACTGGAAGCTCTAACTGTTTCGAGTCTGTGGGACTTGGGATCGTTCGGAAGTCCGCCGACTTAAAAGTGCAACTTTCCTGGGTTGACTTTTTCTGTTTTTCACGATTTTCTAAAATAAAAAGATGGCTCCAACCTTTCCTTACTCCTCCTCCTCCTTCTCCGAGAAAATCATTGCAATCGTGCAGATTACTATTTCCCAAAATAAAGGTTTTTGGAAGTTTCCAGCATGTGGAAAATTGGTGTGAGTCGTTTTCGCAGCGAATTTGAGTCAGCTCGCTGGAGTCCTTGGCTGGATTCCTTGCCGCCGAAACCACGTCAGGCGTTACAGATAACCAACATGAAAGAGGGAATTCTCGCCTCCATGAACCTCCGGGTACACGGGTTCCTTTACGGTGGATCCGGAATTAACATATACTCGTATTTAGATTTTCAACTTTTTAAAACAACTTTTAAGTTTGTAAGTCGGATAGCATATGGTTACTTTAATATAAAACCTGTAACGTGACTGGATAGTTTGCCAGGTTGGGTCGCAATTTGGGGTGCTATAGTCGAGAATTTCTTGCGGTGGAAGGCTGTATGTGGAACCAGGTGGATGATTGCACCTGACACTGGCTCTGCTGAAACCTCTCTCGAAAGACTGGTGTACTACTTTTAAGCTGGCGTAACCATGCTCTGCGGGATGTTTAAGGATTGCACCAAAAAAGGGCAGCTGGCTCCCGCAGTTCTGCTCCAAGAACTTCTGCCAAGTGCCTGGAAGAGTTGCTTCTCCGCCTGGAAGTGCTGCAGAGGGAGCTGGTTCCAGGGAAGACTCACAGAATAGCCTCTTCTCAAAAAAATTTATTTTCGGTGAAAAGTATTATTTAAAATGAAATGGAAAAGTTTTTCTATCAAAGAAAATTATTCTTAAAGGTTTTCTTTGAATGATAGATTGAGCCAAAGGAAAGCTGAGAACATAAAAGTGGATTGAAGGCCTGTTCCGGTGGAAGACAGTATTTCTACATAAATTGTATCCATATTCCAGTGTGCTATTCAGCACAAAGTACCTCTCTATGTTAGACTCAGGGTATTTTGCGCAGAAGTACTGGCTGGAGATTCCTTCCATAGCTGGAACCTTCCATTTAACAAATGGAGCAATGGTTAAGATGTTTCATCGATTGATTCGCTGGCGTTCTATTCAAGCCTTTACCACATCACGCCACTGGAACTTGCCAGCCCTTTTCATCCAACCTTTGATGGTATTACTACTACGTTTTTCTTAATGGCTGGCCGAGCAAGAACCGAGGAGGTGGTGGTGGGGGGTCGATGGGCGTATATTTATTAAATAAAACATTAACCAACAAATAGTGAAATGTACCGCTCAAGACCGACGGAAGTATCATCACGATGGAATTACAGTTACGTTGTGATCAAACAGCTGGAAATGCTTTGGAGAAAAAGCTTCTACCAAAAAAAGGAAAGCTTTTTACTGCTGGGCCGGAAAACAGCTTTGAGTAACAGGTTTTCGATCTAGTCAACATTGATCGTATTTGTTTCCAGATATCATGAACACAAAAGCATTTAATTTGTTTACTTACAGTATACTACGTGTAAGTGATTAGAATTTTACAATCCCTTAACCAATCACGTACACTTCCGGCGATCACTGTGAATCATATTTACCCAAATTTTAGAAACATCTGGTGTGTGACACCCACATGACTTCCTCTTACTCCAGAACTTACTTAAAAAGCACTTCCGCAGGAAAATTGATTACATGCGAGCTATTAGCGTTTAAAGGAAATCAATTACGAGAAAATCTCCCGCCAAATATGAACAGTCAAGTCGCATTTCCGGTTAGCTAATGTTTTCCTCAAAAAGATTTTATCTTGACTCTGATTCTATCATCAAATTTTAACTTTTTTGCTTTTCTCGTAATTTTGTGTCATGCTGAAGTCTCACTCAAACAAGTATTGAAAAAGTCGTGCACAATGCATTCAGTAAAATAATTTGGAATTTGACTAATTTCCTTCAAATTCAGGAATTTCAGCAACTCATTTAAACTGAACTATTCAGTAACACGGAAATGGTGTTTTTAAAGAAATTTCATCCTTTAGTCGAATTTTGCTGGAAAAAAAAAGAGGTTTAAATCAAAGTTTTAGATCAATGAATACCAAAAAGTGAATTAAAAGTTATGTACAGGCGGAAGTTAACTTACAAGTAACAAATTAGGACTTGAGTACAAAAGTATACAGGTATTAAGTAGCCACTTCCGTGAAAAATCTGAAAAAAAACATGCATTAAATAAAGTGGTAATCCCGGCTTCGGGATTTCCTGCAAACTGACATCTACATATACATAAGACTTGAGACCGTACATCATACTAAAGCACTTTAAAGGGAAGCCTCACCACCCTCCCCTCCATTCATTGAATTTTCCCAGGGAAAATGGTTTTCTTTCCTGAGAAAAATTTCAGAAATCTTTTTCCTACAAAGTGATACTTCCGGCCGAGAGATTTTGATCGCTTGGTTGTATCACTTCCGCTGGAAGAGTCTGAACTAAATACGGTCCACCTACACACACGCACATTTTCTAAAAACCATTTTTTCTAACTCAAAATCTCTTAAAACGGAAGTTCTCGTGCGAAAATACGATCACAAATACTTTTTTTAACTAGTAAGGGAAAGTGAAAAAAAAAAAAAAAAACATCTTTTGTAATTTGTTTCCGGTAGTACAACAAATTTTACGACAATTTGATGAGTTTGCTGAAAGTTTAGTAAGAGAAAGTTTAAGTTTAAATGACTATTTTCTCAAGTACTTCCGGTATAGTAGTTTATTAGTTGTGAGAAATTTCTAATACTTAAAAAAGAAAAAGGAAAAAAAAGAAGGAAATTAAGAATTTTTTTTTTCTCCAGCTTTGGTGAAGTAGCTAAGGGACGGTCAGCGCAAAAGTTTAAACTCATTAAGAAGTACGGAAGGAAATGGAAAAGTTTTCTATTAAAAAGAAGCGCCCTCATCCTGAAGATTTTAAAAACTAAGTTCCAAAAAGAAAAAACAGAGAAAGCGAAAGGAAAAACAAACAAAATATTAAAACTCATTAAAAAGTAAATTGTAATTGGAAGGTTAAATTAAAAAAAAACAGAAGGTAAGAATACCCCTTTCTTGTTTAAACAATTCTGGGAATACTGTTTAACGTTTGGTTTAAATTGAATACTTAGAAATTTATTCTATAGGTTGCATAGCACCACAATAGCCGAGCGGTTAAGATACTAGACCCCCAATGCTAAGATGTATTGCTGGTTTAGTAGGTTCGATTCCAGGTCTAGACGTATTTTATTTAATGGTTAATAAAAGAAATTTACAGTAAAGTATGTTTGTTAGTCGCCTCCTTTCTCGACACCCCTAATAGGTAGTTGAATGTAAAGCCTGCTGGGGGGGGGGGATCTATTTTACGTATGTTGTGTGTGATGAAGTACGAGATTAGGCACCTTCTCTAATGTGCCAGTTCTGTTTGATTGTCGCTTTTACAACTGTGCAATATAAGTGAGAATTAAACATTTTTACCGAGTTTGAACCCAAGAAGTTTAATAAGAAATGAGAGCGTTCTCAACCGATCTTTTCAGTTCTTTTTTTTTTTATTCAGATATTAAAATTAATTGAAAGCATTCTAATGTGTTTGATGTGCGGAAAATCTCTGCAGAAAATGGAGGAAAAAGTTTTTCTCGAAATTAAAAATAAAATTAAAAAAAAAAACCTTCCTTAGATTATCAACTCCAAAGAAAATTTTACTTTTAGTGGTGAGGGAAGCTTGCTAATCTTCAACACCAGCTGAGATATATATGCGCGTATGTGAGCTTTATATTATGAAGCTTTTCTTCAAAAAGATAGGAAAAAGATGGAAAAGCGTTTTTACATTGAATAAATAAGTAGAGCTTAGGGCAGATGAAAATTTCGTTTGAAATTTGGAATCCATGGAATTGAATGTAACAATTTTTTGAATAGAACCGGGGAACGTCCCTGAAAGAGCTTTTAATGTACTGAATTACACGGCATGCTTGGACAATTAAGTGTTGACAATGTGGTTAGGTTGGTAATGCTGGATGGTATTCCTGACTGGTTTCGAACCTTCATCCATCAGCAGAGGCAGATTGGTCGGTTTTAAGTTTTGAGATTTTGAGATTACGTTATAGTCTCACGCTACTCTTGCTGACGTAAAGGGCGGTTAAAGGAAGTCGTGCGCTGTATTCACACTTCAGTTCGGGAATAGTGAAGGTCACTTGGTATAGTTTTCTGGTCTAAAATTTTTCTAATAATTTTATAAATATTTCCAAAATTTTTATAGAATAAATTTAGAAGCTAAATTGGCCATTACGTAGAAATAAGACAATGTTCCAAGATCTTGAAAGCGTAAAAACGGTAGAAAATAACTAACGGTTGATGCTCTGCAGGAAGTCTAGTGAGGAAATTTATCCCCACTTAGTTAGCGGAAATGCTCAGGGTGGAGAGGGAAATAAAAAGAAGGGAAAAGAAGAATAGAAGACTCCTAGGGGAGCACTAAGGAGGAGCCCCTTAAAGGGGTTTTCCATTCAAGTGGGACTAGGTAAGGATTGAATTTAAGGTGAAGGAAGTGGACGGTAGAGAGCGAAGAAGAGTTCACGAGACTGAGGACGGGTAAGGTACCAGTGGTTCTGCTGGGCCAGTTGGAAGTGGTAAAACTGGTAGAAAGGGTGGTGGCTCAGGTGGTAGAGCCAGAATAAAGCCACTCTCCTCGGCTTTACTTTGGTTGGCTCTAATGTACCCAGTGGTAGGGACTTTAACTAGCCCTGTGTGTATCTGCTACGCAAGATTATCTCCCTTCACTTAACAATACAAACTTTACACCGTGTGGGTATCTCGCGCACATTTCACTCTTCCCCTCTCCCCCTGCCCTCTCCACTTAGGTAAAAGTCCGCCATAAAAGAATGCATCTTTACTAAGTGTTTAAGTCCTCAATGCTTACCTACCTTCTCCCCTGTAATAGGTTATTACCGTAGTTACAATCTCTTCGACTTCTTAATAGCTTTCCGTCTTCTTTTACAGGACAACCAAAGTTTGTGGCAATTTCGCTTTAAACGATTGAGCTTCTTTCAGAAAGTTTGCTAGGCTTATTTTCCTTGGTCCTGGAAATTGTTCTCTGGGAAAATTAATTTTAGGTAGGCTTCTAGGATGTCACGCTATGAGGTAACTACTTTTCTTTTTTTTTTAGCTGCAAGAAAATTTACTCACGTAAGTTGCATTAAGTCGTGGGAGTGTTCATGCCAAGTATTCAACTCTTTTCTCTTCCCATGAGTGGATTCTGAAACATGGAGTTTTCCATGTGAAAATTAATTGCTTTGAGATTAATTAAGTTCGAGTGAATTGGATTTTAGAAAATGGATAGGTGTGTAAAAGTTTGAGCAAGTGTTCGGATTGGAGGGATTGGATGCGGTTGGGATTGGAGGGATTAGATGCGGTTGGAATTGTAAGCTTTGGATGCGGTTGAAATTGGAGGGATTGAATGTGGTTGGAATTGGCAGGATTGGATGTGGTTGGAATTGGCGGGATTGGATGCGGTTGGGATTGGAGGGATTGGATTCGGTTGGAATTGTAAGGTTTGGATGCGGTTGAAATTTGAGGGATTGGATGCGGTTGGGATTGGCGGGATTGGATGCGGTTGAGAATGGATGTGGTTGGGATTGAAGGGTTTGGATGCGGTTGAGAATGGATGCGATTGGGATTAGAGGGATTGGATGCGGTTGGAATTGTAAGGTTTGGATGTGGTTAGAACTTGACGGATTGGATGCGGTTGGGATTGGATGCGGTTGAGAATGGATGTGGTTGGGATTGGAGGGATTGGATGCAGTTGAGAATGGATGCGATTGGAATTGGAGGGATTGGATGCGGTTGGGAGATTGGAGCTTTAGCTGAATCGATACTGTTCAAGTTCGCAAGCCTTGATTGGGGGGGCTACTATGACCTTTTAGTTTCTTTTTGTTCTTCAGAGTCAATTTGGATCGTTTGACGACTAGTTTTTTGATCAGTTGTTAACATCAGTTAAGTTACCTGTCACTTCAGTCGGGTGTGAAGGTTCCATTTCAGGAGTTTGTCGAGGTTTAGTACCGTCCAAAATAGCGCTTCTTTTTTTTTTTTTGCAGCTCGGAAATGGAATTATGGTTTAGATTGATTGGGAGAGGGCGCTTTATTATTGAGGGTAAAGATTAAACTTTATTAACAAAATTTATTAAGTTGTAATGCCATCTCTGGGCACGGCCTAGAAAATTCTGTCTTGTGCCCTAATATGAGCTCCGATCTCTTTATTTGAGACAGATTTCCAACAAAAATAAAAGAAGAATTTTAGATTGGGGGTATTTCCGTGGAAACTTAACCTGGAGGGGGGAAGTCAAGTGCGGAAGTGAGTAAACTTATTATTTTTACCCCCTCTCCTACTACGAGCAAAAGTTTGAGCCAAGATCCAAAGAGAGGATAAAACTACTTGAATGATTCAAACAGATCCCAGTTAGCCCAGGAAGATGGCCTCTCAAAGTCTTGGCAAGAATGTCACACCCAAGTAGTTCCCAGTGTCTTGCACTGTCTCTCTCTTCATCGACGTAAAGTTGAGTAGCGCCACTTCAGAAACACAGAATGTTCTCTTCCCTCTTTTTTTTCCGTCCTTTATCTGTCCGTCTCTGTCTACTTCTTCGCACGTACTTCCGGTTTAATTAAAATTTTCCCTCCGGCAGTATATCCGGGCAATACTACTATACAACTAGAGTTGAGTTGCCTGCCACTTTTGGCTGGTTCTCTCTAAGCGGTGGACCTAATAGAGGATGTGCCCTCTCCGTTCTTCTTCATCCTGTAGAAGTCGATGGAACGGAGGCGGAGGAATTTCTCACTTGAACTGGAGAACACACTCGGCGACCTTATCCGGTCTACAGGGATGAATACTAAGTCCTCCTTTATTAAACTCCTTCCGCAGCAGGTCGTGACGCCTCCACACCTTTTACAAGGAACATCTCCAGCAAACTGCCATCCTCCAAATCCTGGCAAAGATATCACCAACACTTTTATTACATCTTATGAAGTTTCACTCATTAATTTAAATTTCATTGCCTCGTACTTTCTCTTGCAAATGGCTCTCGGAAATTAGTTGGAAACTTCACTTTCTCTTACTTCTTCTAGTCAGATTCTCTTGGAATTGAGTTTTTCTCAGAAAACTGAGAAAATAGCACAATAATCGGGTGTGAACACTCACAAGACTTCCTATTACTGCTATTCTTAAAGTTCGAACTCACCAAAATTGTCTTCGAACTCAACAAATTTGAGATACAATAAATTCTAACCTAACAATATGCAGTTTTGTACCTGCAAATTGTTTGTTTATGAGTAACCACTACAATAAATTCTAACCTAACAATATGCAGGTTTGTACCTGCAAATTGTTTGCTTATAGGTAACCACTACAATAAATTCTAACCTAACAATATGCAGGTTTGTACCTGCAAATTGTTTGTTTATAAGTAACCACCCCCTAAATTTAAAAGAAAAGTGAACAGGAGCCATTTCCAAAAAAGTGAATAATCTATTTGAGTAGAACCATTACTTTCTGTTTGAGTTAATTTGCTTCCTCTTGTTTCAAGCAAGTGTACTGATAGAAAGCACGCAGACCTTAAACTTTTACTTGAAACATAATCTTAGCCAGCTTTCATGAAGGGATCTGCTGGGAATGGGAGGGATAGATTGGTCCTGAAAGCCCACAAAACTCTTCTTTTGTTTTGTTCATTTGTTGGAGCCCCTTTTTACAGGAAAAACCAACTAATTTATGACGCATTTCCTGCTGATATAATATTTTAGAGGCGACAACATTATCCAAAGCGACTTTTTATTTTGGACCTGCGCACAAGAAAAAAAAAAGTCGCAGACATTGCGTAATACATGGAAAAACCATGTATTTTCGCCGGAAGCTCAATTTGGTAAATTTGACACGACTGCAATATTTTTGTTGCGTCAGTAAAAGGAAGTTAAAAAAAAATTAAATAAAAATGATTATTCATTAAATTTGTAACAAAAATTTTATTCCATAAATTGAAACTAGTGGATGCTGTGAGAAAGAAAGATATCTGGTGCTGATAGTGAGTGGGGGAGGAAGGGTGGATCTCCCCCCCCCCCCCCGCCTCCTAGAGTATACCTTATCTTCTCCGGGCGGTGCTGTTCAAACTTTGTGACAATTAATTCAGGTAATTCAATTATGGCAAACTGTCTCTTCGTCTTGTCCTTCTTCTTTGCAAAGCCCACACACACACACACCATTCTGGAGCAACACTTCCGTTATTCTCTTTTATACTGTACATCTCTGTCATCTTCCTCAACAGCCTCTTCTCCCACCCCTGTTCACAGGACCTCAACTTTAATGCATTTAATGAGCTTTTTGTGGCTTGTAGTATAAAGTTTTGTTAGTAGGGAGAAAAAAGCTGTTCTGGAACACAGAGTGGGGGAAAGGATTCATCCAATTAGGATTACGGATTATGACGAAATATTTTCACCTCCCACTTTACAGAATTGTTATTCAGGTATGATTTTTTTAAAAATTATTTATTATTACCTTCTCTCACTCTCTCTCTCTACCCTTCTCCCACCCCTCACAAACAGCCTTTGTGCAGATTTCACCGGAAATGCGCGTTTTGAAGTTTCCTGTATTGAGGTGATTTTCACGAGTAGATCTGTGGCCGTTGTGATCGATTTGGCTTAAAATCTAATAATCACTCAAGAGTTTTCGATATTCCGTTCCTGCTGCTACCAGCTAGGGACCGGAAGTAGGCCTTACGAAGCGAATACAAGAATTTCTCACACAGCAAGCCTCTTTTTCCTTCCACTTATCCCATAGCCACCTCAAACCCTGTGCGCCCTGTGTCAGGAATAGAAACGGCCTTCTGGGTCTGACTGAGTGCACAAACATCGCTAGCCATCAGATCTTTGGCACCCTATGAAGGTTGGTGGAGCGGAAATACCACCTTTACTGATTAAATTTTTTACTGTTCATTATTTTTGGTGACTGAATCATAGTTTCAATAGGATGAAAATAAATAAATGTCAGTTTCAGTCATTATAAACTTTATTATGCCGCGCGCTTTCGACCTAGGGGACTAAGTTCATCTTCAGGGCTAATTTACAATATACTGTACTATGAACAGACACGACAGAAGACACACCAACCCTCTAATGATGTAAAACAGTATATTGTAAATTAGCCCTGAAGATGTGACCTAGTCCCTAGGTCGAAAGCTCGGCATAATAAAGTTTATCATGACTGAAACTGGCATTAATTTTCTTCATCCTATTGAAACTATGATATTCAGTCACCAAAAATAATGAACAGTAATTACAAGACGAAAGCCAATCGAATCAGAGTCCATGAACAGACAACTCAGAAGACACACCAACCCTCTAATGATGTAAAACAGTATATTGTAAATTAGCCCTGAAGATGTGACCTAGTCCCTAGGTCGAAAGCTTGCGGCATAATAAAGTTTATCATGACTGAAACTGGCATTAATTTTCTTCATCCTATTGAAACTATGATATTCAGTCACCAAAAATAATGAACAGTAATTACAAGACGAAAGCCAATCGAATCAGAGTCCATGAACAGACAACTCAGAAGACACACCAACCCTCTAATGATGTAAAACAGTATATTGTAAATTAGCCCTGAAGATGTGACCTAGTCCCTAGGTCGAAAGCTTGCGGCATAATAAAGTTTATCATGACTGAAACTGGCATTAATTTTCTTCATCCTATTGAAACTATGATATTCAGTCACCAAAAATAATGAACAGTAATTACAAGACGAAAGCCAATCGAATCAGAGTCCATGAACAGACAACTCAGAAGACACACCAACCCTCTAATGATGTAAAACAGTATATTGTAAATTAGCCCTGAAGATGTGACCTAGTCCCTAGGTCGAAAGCTCGGCATAATAAAGTTTATCATGACTGAAACTGGCATTAATTTTCTTCATCCTATTGAAACTATGATATTCAGTCACCAAAAATAATGAACAGTAATTACAAGACGAAAGCCAATCGAATCAGAGTCCATGAACAGACAACTCAGAAGACACACCAACCCTCTAATGATGTAAAACAGTATATTGTAAATTAGCCCTGAAGATGTGACCTAGTCCCTAGGTCGAAAGCTTGCGGCATAATAAAGTTTATCATGACTGAAACTGGCATTAATTTTCTTCATCCTATTGAAACTATGATATTCAGTCACCAAAAATAATGAACAGTAATTACAAGACGAAAGCCAATCGAATCAGAGTCCATGAACAGACAACTCAGAAGACACACCAACCCTCTAATGATGTAAAACAGTATATTGTAAATTAGCCCTGAAGATGTGACCTAGTCCCTAGGTCGAAAGCTTGCGGCATAATAAAGTTTATCATGACTGAAACTGGCATTAATTTTCTTCATCCTATTGAAACTATGATATTCAGTCACCAAAAATAATGAACAGTAATTACAAGACGAAAGCCAATCGAATCAGAGTCCATGAACAGACAACTCAGAAGACACACCAACCCTCTAATGATGTAAAACAGTATATTGTAAATTAGCCCTGAAGATGTGACCTAGTCCCTAGGTCGAAAGCTTGCGGCATAATAAAGTTTATCATGACTGAAACTGGCATTAATTTTCTTCATCCTATTGAAACTATGATATTCAGTCACCAAAAATAATGAACAGTAATTACAAGACGAAAGCCAATCGAATCAGAGTCCATGAACAGACAACTCAGAAGACACACCAACCCTCTAATGATGTAAAACAGTATATTGTAAATTAGCCCTGAAGATGTGACCTAGTCCCTAGGTCGAAAGCTTGCGGCATAATAAAGTTTATCATGACTGAAACTGGCATTAATTTTCTTCATCCTATTGAAACTATGATATTCAGTCACCAAAAATAATGAACAGTAATTACAAGACGAAAGCCAATCGAATCAGAGTCCATGAACAGACAACTCAGAAGACACACCAACCCTCTAATGATGTAAAACAGTATATTGTAAATTAGCCCTGAAGATGTGACCTAGTCCCTAGGTCGAAAGCTCGGCATAATAAAGTTTATCATGACTGAAAGTGGCATTAATTTATTTTCATCCTATTGATTAAATTTTGTCGTTTTCTAGCGATTTTTTTTTCGCGCTAATTCTAAATTGCAAGAACATTTAATTACATCAGTTGAAAACTGAGGAAGTGGCTTTAGGGTTCACTCCAGATTTTTTACGATTTGCAATACCCTGAAACATGCATTGCCGGAGAAAACTTAATTAAAAAATCGGAGTTGATTGCATTACTTCTGGTTACTAAGTATGAGAGAAAATAATACATTACTTAACTTACTAGGAAGGATGTGGACGAATGATGATATCCGATCTCGGAGATGAAAGTTAGAAAAAGTTCCAGCGGACGCATGTCTTTTTTTTCAGCTGTGCTCTGAATGCGCAGGAAACAATACAAGACTACTTTTTGTTATAAGAAATAAAACCCCAACCTGGAAGAAGTAAGAAAATTGTAAAAGTATGTGATAAAATTGTTGCCTCTTTTAATATCCTTTTGAATTATATAGTAAATGGAACATATGTTAAAGAAGGGTATGCAGGAAGAAATGTCAGCTGGGTTGGGAAAAGTCAACTTAAACTTGCTTTTTTTTATTTTCTTTACAGTTTTCAATTGATCAACCGTGGAAAAAGAGGGGTAAAACACGAGGAAAACTTATGAACTTTACAGAAAATTGTGATTTAACAGAAGGAAAAAGCTTTGGAAGTTTTCTATTTCATTTAAATTGACGCAGTCGGGACCATCAGTTTATCTTTGCCATACTTCCTCTGCAGTTGTTCATCATGTCCTGGGCTTTAGTGGGTAGAAAAGGCTTGGAGATTTCAAAAAACAGTTGGAAGAACTTTATTCTTTGCCTTTTGCCACGTCTCTAACTTACTGTTAGTTCCACACAATGGTAGGTGTCTTGATGCCCTCCGGTAGACGGAGCTGGAGCAGAACTCGGGAGGAATGAACCATTCCCCCAACAAGGTAGTGCAGCCAAAGAGGTTCATCCCCCTCTGAGCCTCCCCGGTTTTTTAAGATCCAGTGACTTATCCACCATTCGTTTTTTGCGTTATCATCCCCTACGTTCCGAAGAGAGCGACAAAGATCTCAAAGGGGAGTAATGCTCCCCTTTTTTTCCTCTTTAGAGGTTTCTCTTCTACTCATATTTGCGTATTTATCTCAGCTGGTCCTCTTATCCACAAACTGGTGTGTGATCGCAATACAATCTGACAAGAGAAGTTTTTCTCCTCCTGTTCTCAGAAGCTAGTCTTCACTGGAGCTGGACTCATCCACTCTGGAAACCCCCGTGCAGAAGTGTCCTGGATTTTTTTTTCTAAGGGGTTCTCCACAACTCCAGTGGTTCCCTTCAGCCATCGCTAGCGTCCTGTGCCTTCTTCCAAGCGACACGATCCTCTGTCTGTTCCTTTGTCAGACCATATCCCAGCCATCATCTCCTTCATCAGGTCCCTTCACCCACTTCTGGGGTCTTCCTCTCTTCCTCCGGCCATCCATCTCGCTGTCCATCACCACCATAGGGGGCAATCTCTCTGGACCCATCCTTTTTACAAGTCCATACCATGCCTTAGCCTCTCTAATCTCCAGGACGTTTCTCTCCACTCCCATCCTGGATTTCAGACCTGATTTACACAGTGTTGTCCATGGTTTGTACTGTGCTTGTTCGTAGCTTTGCGAGCTTCCGTCTTTTAACCCCTCAGTTACTCTGGATCACAAGAATTGGAAAACTTTTTTGTAGGCTACTACCGAGTACCATTCTTATTCTCCCTTCTTGAGGGGGGCATTTTTCTCTATTGACAGCACTTTTAGGAAAAGAAAGTGATACATCGGTGCTTGCGACTCATGGAAGGTCCTACATTCAAGGGGCTGATTGTACGGTATCCAAGTAGGTTTCCTAGACTACCTATGACCTTTTTTTTTAACCTTTCCCCTGAAGAATGTTTTTTCAAGGGACTCCTTGGACGGAAGAAGGTTGAAGGTTCCTCTAAATGCCCTTACAGGGTAATTATGACCTCACTTCCTTTGTATTACTTACAGCAGTCAGTAAAATTCCAAAAATTGAAGGAAATCAAACGAACGGAAATGCCACTTATCTAAATAATCTAATTTTTGTTTTTCTTCAAAGAAGAAGAATTGTTCATTGCCTAAATTAAGCTTAAGAGAACATATTGTGAGGGAAGAGTAACGCGTTCTAAAAAAGGTTAGAGGTCATCGTAAAGCTATCTCAGTCTAAATTATACAAAAAAAGAAAATAGCGCATTCAATATTTCCTTTATAACGCTCTATAATGGTACCCATTATGTTCGCCAAATAGATGCTGTGGAAGATCTTGCCGACCAAACTATTGCGCACGCAGTTCTGGTACGCCTCATTTAACTCAGTCACAAGCCGTTATATATTTTACTAAGAATCTCATACAAATTGGATGGAAAAGAAAAAATACAACAAATTTATTAAGATTATGTTCCTAACCAATTAATTTGACTGTTAGTCAACTCAAAATAAGCTACCCATTAAATAGAACTGCCCATTATATACGAGTAGGTAGGTAGCTTGGTTCCGCTACATAAACAAAATCTAGATTTTTTAATAAACCGATTGGAAATATTTTTTTCAGATTTACTGGAACACAGGAGAATTGGAAAAACTTTTGGCTACTGCCGACTATCATTCTTAGTTTCCGTTCCTGAACGCCGACATCCAAAAGGGCTGTTTCCAAGAAGGCTAGTCTCTTTTTTCACGATATGATCCCCCCATTTTTTGTTCTTAGGACAAGAAATCGTTCAAAAGGAAACGGAAGTTAACATGAAATCGTTCAAAAGGAAATGGAAGTTAATATGAAATCGTTCAAAAGGAAACGGAAGTTAACATGAAATCGTACAAAAGGAAATGGAAGTTAATATGAAATCGTTCAACTGGAGATGGAAGTTAATATGAAATCGTTCAAAAGGAAATGGAAGTTAACATGAAATCGTTCAAAAGGAAACGGAAGTTAACATGAAATTGTTCAAAAGGAAACGGAAGTTAACATGAAATTGTTCAAAAAGGAAACGGAAGTAACCATGAAATCGTTCAAAAGGAAACGGAAGTTAACATGAAATTGTTCAAAAAGGAAACGGAAGTTAACATAAAATTGTTCAAAAGGAAACGGAAGTTAACATGAAATTGTTCAAAAGGAAACGGAAGTAACCCTGAAATCGTTCAACTGGAGATGGAAGTTAATATGAAATCGTTCAAAATGAAACGGAAGTTAACATGCAATCATCTAAAAGGAAATGGAAGTAACGATGAAATCATTCAAAAGAAAACGGAAGTTAACATGAAATCGTTGAAAAGGAAATGGAAGTTAACATGAAAACGTTGAAAAGGAAATGGAAGTTAACATGAAAACGTTGAAAAGGAAACGGAAGTTAACATGAAATCGTTTTTTCACGATATGATCCCCCATTTTTGTTCTAAGGACAAGAAATCGTTCAAAAGGAAACGGAAGTTAACATGAAATTTGTTAACTAAGATCTGAGATACCGCAATCTTGTGGTAACTGTAATACTCTCAAATAAGGATATGATAGGCCATTTTTTCACCACTTCCTGACCTGCACCGCAGAGATGGTCCAACAGACACATAAAAATTCAGACCAATTTTGGAAATTGGTTGAAGTGAATTTCTGTAAAACGGAACACACATTTTTTTTTGTTTCCATATTCAGCAGACAGGAAATGCACAAAAACATCGTGCACACTACTTCTCCTGTTTATTTTCGTATTCAGCAGACAGGAAATGCACAAAAACATCGTGCACACTACTTCCAGTTTATTTTCGTATTCAGCAGACAGGAAATGCACAAAAACATCGTGCACACTACTTCCTGTTTTTATTTTCGTATTCAGCAGACAGGAAATGCACAAAAACATCGTGCACACTACTTCCTGTTTTTATTTTCGTATTCAGCAGACAGGAAATGCACAAAAACATCGTGCACACTACTTCTCCTGTTTATTTTCGTATTCAGCCGACAGGAAATGCACAAAAACATCGTGCACACTACTTCCTGTTTTTATTTTCGTATTCAGCAGACAGGAAATGCTCAAAAACATCGTGCACACTACTTCCTGTTTTTATTTTCGTATTCAGCAGACAGGAAATGCAGAAAAACATCGTGCACACTACTTTTCCTGTTTATTTTCGTATTCAGCAGACAGGAAATGCACAACAACATCGTGCACACTACTTCCTGTTTACGATTATTAAAGAAGTAGGTAATTTAATAAGAACATTAGAATGTTCAAATTAGAAATTACCAACAGCCTCCATAAATTTCAATAAAAAAGCCATTATTGGCCAATCAAATGGGTTCATTTATTGGCTAAAAGAAAAAAAAAGTTAATAAATAAAATAAGAATAAACAGCCTCATTAAGAGTTATGGAAGCGGACATATTTCCCAGAATCTTTTTAACCATTAAATGATCGTAAACTAGTTATTACGAGTAGAGACTATTAGGGGCCGTTTTAGACGTTGCCAGTGATAGTGAGTGGGCCATATCAGTACGACATGTTTGGCGGGACTCGAAGATTAAACAAATAATGGAGCCTTGTTAAAATTGAATTACCTAATAAAAAGCTCCGTTATTCACTTTTATTGGATAATCAATCTAATAATAAATGCTTTTATTGATGCAGACATGTCTGTTTCACTTTGAGCTATAATTTGAGTCTTCTATTTTGTCGTAATTAATCTATATATTTTTTAAGTTAATTTTTTTTCATTTTGGGATTGTGCTCTGGGCCATTTTGGTGCTCACGGGACCTAAAAGTACCTTTTTGGCGTGTTCCCGGGGTCGGAGAGATGGAATAGACTTCCCACTGAAGGGTACCATTTCAGTACATTGCACTACCATTATGCGGTAGTAGTCAGAATTAAAATTATCGTAAAAATACCAAGTTTGGAGAAAAATCACTTGATCGGAAGTGAGGATCTTTTGAACGATTTCATGGATACTTCCGTTTCCTATTGAACGATTTCATATTAACTTCCGTTTCCTTTTGAACGATTTCATATTAACTTCCGTTTCCTTTTAAACGATATCATGTTAACTTCCGTTTCCTTTTGAACGATTTCATGTTAACTTCCGTTTCCTTTTAAACGATATCATGTTAACTTCCGTTTCCTTTTGATCGATTTCATGTTAACTTCCGTTTCCTTTTAAACGATATCATGTTAACTTCCGTTTCCTATTGAACGATTTCATATTAACTTCCGTTTCCTTTTGAACGATTTCATATTAACTTCCGTTTCCTTTTAAACGATATCATGTTAACTTCCATTTCCTTTTGAACGATTTCATGTTAACTTCCGTTTTCTTTTGAATGATTTCATCGTTACTTCCATTTCCTTTTAGATGATTGCATGTTAACTTCCGTTTCATTTTGAACGATTTCATGTTAACTTCCGTTTCCTTTTGAACGATTTCATGGTTACTTCCGTTTCCTTTTGAACGATTTCATGGTTACTTCCATTTCCTTTTGAACGATTTCATGTTAACTTCCGTTTTCTTTTGAATGATTTCATCGTTACTTCCATTTCCTTTTAGATGATTGCATGTTAACTTCCGTTTCATTTTGAACGATTTCATGGTAACTTCCGTTACCTTTTAAACGATATCATGTTAACTTCCGTTTTCTTTTGAATGATATCATGTAAACTTTCGTTTCCTTTTGAACAATTTCATATTAATTTCCGTTTCCTTTTGAACGATTTCATATTAACTTCCGTTTCCTTTTAAACGATTTGAGGGTTACTTCCGTTTCCTTTTGAACAATTTCATGTTAACTTCCGTTTCCTTTTGAACAATTTCATGTTAACTTCCGTTTCCTTTTGAACGATTTCATGGTTACTTCCGTTTCCTTTTAAACGATTTCATGGTTACTTCCATTTCCTTTTGAACGATTTCATGTTAACTTCCGTTTCCTTTTGAACGATTTCATGTTAACTTCCGTTTCCTTTTGAATGATTTCATGGTTACTTCCATTTCCTTTTCAACGTTTTCATGTTAACTTCCGTTTCCTTTTGAACAATTTCATGTTAACTTCCGTTTCTTGTTAAGTCATAATTACGATCTCTCACTTTTGCCTGAATTTTTTTTTTCATGAAAATTGATAGATGGCAGTGTGAGGAAGTCGTGTGAGTATGTTCACTCCAGCTGCAGGTTAGAACCTGTAAAACCCATTTCCTCGTACTATCCAGCTGAACTCTATTAAAAATATTTAATTATATTACAAATACATTTCTAGGAATTATTTATTTCTCTCTAAAAAAATTTTATTTAACTTTGATGGCATTATTAATTGAAATGAGATTGCAGTCGGGCGCATTTCACACCCAGCTGGGTTCTCTACTTTTATTTAAATTGTTTAGCGAACAAAAACTAAATTTTAATGAAAATTATTATTCCAGAGGAAGCTACAGTTCTGCATCTGTATTGGAGAGGAATGGGATTTAAACAAAATGTTGAATTTAGAGACAAACAGAAGCTAAATATATTTTAGAGAGAATGTTGTGCTCAGGTAGAATTATTTATTTATTTATTTTTTAATGCTTAATAATAAATAGGTCAACGGTTTCTAACAGCATAACTAAGAGAAGATAAAATTTCTCAGTACGACTTAAAAATACTCGGAGTGTCATTAGCTATGTGCATAGCGTACTCGACTACCATGCGGAGGACCCGGGTTCGAATCCAGTCCCCCTTAGATTTTTTTTCTTTCTAGGAACTTCTTACAGCTCACTGTCCGGTGATAGACGTTGTTGTCTGTAAAGAGAGAACACTGTTCGGAGGCCCTCAGTGCACTAGAAAAAAGCTCCGGGCGCCAATAACCTGAGATGTGTTGACATGTCTTAATTCATTAAAAAAAAAAAATCCTAGCAAAAATACAGCGGAAAACTGTTTTTTTTTTTAAATGACGTACACATTTCCGGTCAAGTTCTGTACGGAAGAAAGGCCCAAGTATCGATCTTTTAGCTTTTCGTTCATTCATTAAAACCGGCACTTCCGCTCCAGATTTAGAATTTAACTTTTAAATTGAATTTTCTTTAGTATTTTTTTTTTTTTAATGATTTAAGGCGCGCCAACAACTGATGTTATTGGGCCTGGAGCTTTTTTCCAGTGCACTGCCGGCCTCCGGACAGTGTTCTCTCGGCACAGACAACATTGTCCATCACCGTACTGTAAGCCGAGCTGTAAGAAGCTCCTAGAAAGAGAAAAAAACTGAAGGGTCATCAGCTGCATTCGAACCTGGGTCCTCCGCGTGGGAATCCAATACGCTAACCGTATAGTCTTTTTAGTACTAATAAAGATAATGAGGCCTTTAGCTTATTTTTTGTAAAATTAAATGATACTTAAGAATAGTTTCGATCATGTGGATACTTAACCCTCTTGGAAGTCTGTACGCCGACTTCATGGGGTCCGTCACTTCAGGTGATAAACGAAATTTTTAAATTGGGTAGTCTTTTTATAATTTTAATTCAATTACGTTGGATATACAGATTCACACACATGCAGAGAGCCCATTTTGTAAGAAAACTGTTTTTCGAACTCAGGGGACCTCAAAAAAAAAGATCTTGCCAGTTAAAACTCAAAACCGGAAGTCGGCACAATTACAGCACTCTCTGGTACTAGCAGAGGATGTGAGAATAGAAAAATGAAGAACCCTATATTAAAGGGAACAATAACTATTGTTGCAGTTTGAGTAGTGAATACTCTGTAATGTGCAGTTACGGGGTGGAATGGAGGGCCGCGAGTGAAATGCATTGTTATTGGCAAATATTGTCATCAAGTGCCCTTATATTCAGTTTGACGAACACCATACTTATTGTTACTGAGTGAATGCTCCCCATTTTGTGTGTGCATAACCAAGAAGTGGTGAACATTGTTTAGTAGTCCATTAATGGGCAACACTATTGTTTGGTTTGTCAGTATGGAAAAAGGAAAAGTTTAGATAGTTTTTTTCCAACTACTTCTTCTGCCCCTTGTAAAGAGGCAGTATTGCGATCGAGTGGATAACTGACTTTTTTAGTTTTCACCATAAGTCTTACGTGTTTATTAGAAGTAGCAATTTGACTCCCAGTATTGATCGTGAATATGACCCATTTAGACGTGTATTTTGACCCATTTTAACGTGAAATTTTGACCCATTTAAACGTGAATTTTGACCCACTTTAACGTGAACTTTGACCCATATACAATTCACCATATATTTTACAAACTTTTTGGTAATTAAATTTTACTCCCTCCGTAGTTTTGATATCTTGTAAGATTGAAAGCATTTACGCAGATTCCCTTTTGTCTTCCACATCATGAGCACCTCCAACTGGTGGGTATATCATGTATTTAAATATCTCTAGAATATATTTATGTAAACCAAGTATATAAGGGGTCACAGGAAATGTGATAATACAAAACTTTGTTCATGCAGCAATAGAAATTAGAAAGTGTTGGACCGAGGTTAACCTTAAGTCGCAGGCGGGTATCTTGGTGGGTGAAGTCAGCCAGGAGTTAACAGTTGTGTGTAGAGGGCTGGGTGCGCTATACCCATGCACCCTCTCCACCCTCCCGCCGTCGTCTACTTTCCGCCTAAATCCACACGGAATACTAACAAGCTAACCCACTGCGGCAGTTAGTTGGCACTTGCATACAAAAGGGAATGGACTGCTCACACACACACTCTACCCAGAGCTAAATGATCCATTCCGGGGCACCCTGCAAAAAAAGGGTGTATTCCAGTTTTGAGCGGCCCTTTTCGACCACTCCCTTCTGGAATCCGTTTTGACTACCGTCACTTTTATCGAAGAATAATCTTCTGCAAAGAGATAGCGTAGTTTTCTTGCGAATTTTCATATTCAAAAAAAAACATCGTTTAGGTGCCGATAATCGATTTTCCATCGAGCTTTTGATCGAAATCGATCAACGGAAATACCCCTTTACTGAATCTAATTTGCCAGATTTTTCTTTCTCTTACCCAATGCTTACTTACGAAATATTACGATCGGATTCGATTTTCATGAATCATGTGTCATTTGATGCAGGTTTGCATTTTACAGGTCTCAACCCTCATCTTCAGGTGAGGAGTTTTCCCCTTTGCTTTTACAGGAAGTATTCGACTAATAATAACTCTTCAATTCTTCCCCAGATTTTAATAAAAATTGGTAGGAAGAAGTGGCAGGACAATTAAATTTCTTTTTGCCTTTTTTGGAGGAAGTACTGTACACACAATTTCCTTTTTAACACTTTTCTTAAGAGGAAATAATGTATTGGCGGTTAATTTTCTAATACGAGATTATTTGCCTCAAATAAAAACCTTCCACTTTTATTTGTTACGTTTTACCACGGATATTTTTTTTTTTGTAGAGTTCTTTGGAGGCTGCATCCCTAAGCCTCATTTTAAGCAATCTCTCAAGCAGTAGTTAAAGTTCCGCTTAGCCACAACATCAAGTTATAATGAAAGTATTGCTTATTTCAAATGTTTAGGAAATCTTCAACCCAGACATACAACTTTACAGACTTCCGTTTATCAAAAGTAATAGAAAGTAGAAAAATGAAAAAAAAACAAAAAAAAAAAAAAGATCTTCCATTTTATTACGGACTAAAGTGGGCGTGGTGTTACCTACAGGGCGGGTAGGGCGTGGTTTAATAAACACTTTTCGCTTCTGATTGGCTCTTCAACCCACCTACTTTTCACACTTCCATTCTGCACTGTGGTTGGTCAATTCTTTATTGTTAATTATTTCTATGAAAAATAAAAGTTTAATTTTTTTACTAATTTTTCCCCCGTAGGTATTTAATGAAGTATCCAAATATGTAATAAAAAATTTTCTCAATAAAAACTTGGAAAATAAAAGATTTTTCTCGCTTAATGTCTTGTTTTCTACACTAATAATGTAAGGGTTAACAGGGAAATTGGGAAAAATGGGTATTTTCTTGGGAATTAGGTAAAAGGAAATTGTGGGTCATGTTTCACCTATTGTTTCCCGCCATTTTGTATTTTTATTTGCATACAGGCTGTTATTTATCGATTTTTAATGATTTAATGATTAATGGTTTGATACTTTCTATTACAGTTAATCTAAGTTTTACTATATGAAAATGGACAGCATAAGAGTCGTGAAATTCAATTAATTCTAAACACAATTAATGAAAAGTGAAAACATTAAAAGAACTTAAATTATATTAATGTTATAAAATTTGAATAAAACACAGAAGCAAAAAAAAAAAAAAAAAGTGAAAATAAAAAAGTAAAGAAATTACTAACAACAATGAATATTTACTTCTTAAAAGTATAGCTACTCTTAATGTTAGAACACTAAAATCTGAAGATAGGCTACTAGAATTAGAGAATGCCTTGAGTAAAACTGATATTGACATTTTGGGAATATGTGAAGTTAGAAGAGGATCAGAAAAAATAATTCATAGGAAAAGTGGATATATTTTTCTTCATTATGGTCTCATAAATGGATCTAGAGGAGTAGGATTCCTAATCAGAGAAGGTCTGGCGAGAAATATTGAAGAGTTTTATGGCGTTTCCGACAGAATTGGTGTATTAAAAATTAAACTAAAAAGTAACAGATATTTAACTTTAATTCAAATTTATGCGCCTACGGCCGACCCTGAGGAAGAGGAAGAAAGTGATATCTTTTATGCTGACCTCATTAATACTTTAAATAATATGAAATGCAGTTTTCGAAACACCCTTATTATAATGGGTGATTTTAATAGCCAAGTTGGTAAAAAACAAAGTAATGAAACTGTTGTGGGTAATTATGGTTACGGCACTAGAAATGAGAGAGGCCAAAAGTTAGTTGATTTTTGTAATGAAAATGGGCTACTTATTATGAACACTTTCTTTAAGAAACGTGCGGGAAAAAAGTGGACATGGCTAAGTCCAAATGGTCTTTATAAAAACGAAATAGATTTTGTATAAAAAAAAAAGCAAGAGTTTGATAAAAAATGTGTCTGTCACTAATAATTTTAAATATCACACTGACCACCGATTGCTGAAAATTGAATTAAGCAATTCCATTAAGCTGAGACCTAAACCTGCATGGAACAATAGAACTCTGTTAGATCCTGAATATGATTATTCCAACAAATTGGAGGAACTTAAGGAGATAGTATCCAATACAATAATAATTCCTGAAGAGAATGTACAAGACGAATACAATAAAATTGAAAGTATAATTAAAAAAACCTTCTGTAATAAAAATAAAAAGCAACAGGAAAACAGAAAACTATCAGAAAAAACCCAAGACTTGATTAATAAAAGAGAACTTGAAAAACAAAAAACAAGAAAAACTGCAAGACAAAAAATTGAATTTAACACTTCTTGCAAATTAGTAAGGTTCCATATTAGAAAGGATTTAAAAACTTTTAACGATAAACTTATAGAAGATGCCATCTCAAACTCCAACTCTATAAGGAATCTGAGGAAACAACTTGGTAATAAAAGTAATTGGACGATAGGGCTAGCTGATAGAAAAGGACATTTACAAAAGGAAAGAAGAGAAATAGTAAACGTTGCATCTAATTATTTTAGAGAACTGTACCAAGATTCAGATCAACCGTTACTTTTAGAATTCTTCAAAGAATCCTCAGATTTAACTGTTCCAGAGTTCACCAATTCAGAAATAGAACTAATATTCAAAAGTTTGAAAAAAAATAAGACCCCCGGCAGTGATGTTATCACAAATGAAATGCTGAAAATGTCTTCCTTGCCGGTGAAAGAACTATGGAACAAATTGTTCAAGCTTATATTGAAAACAGGAAATATTCCCAATCAGTGGAAGCTTTCAGATATTGTGCTGATCTATAAAAAAGGAGACATTCAAAATATAGAAAATTACCGTCCTATAAGTCTCATATCAACAGTTTGTAAAGTTTTCATGAAACTACTTTATAACAGAATTGCAGAAGATCTAAATAAACATCAATCTCCAGAACAGGCAGGATTTCGACCAGGATTTTCAACCATAGACCATATTCACGTAGTAAATCAAATTATCGAAAAAAGCATAGAATTTCAATTTCCAGTTTACATGGCTTTTGTCGACTATAAGAAAGCTTTCGACTCTCTGAAGCATTCGTTTATGTTCCATGCATTAAAATCTCAAAATATATGCAATAAATATATAAACATTATTAAATCAGTATACAGAGACAGCAAAGCAAGAATAGTGACAGACAGGAAGGGACCTTATTTTAGCATTGAAAGGGGAGTTAAACAAGGAGACCCACTGTCACCTGTTCTATTTAACTGTGCTCTTGAAGAACTGTTTAGCTGTTTAAACTGGAAAGGTTATGGCATCACTGTTGAAGGAAGGAAACTCAGTCACCTCAGATTTGCTGATGATTTAATATTGTTTGCCAATACATGCGAAGATTTAGGAAAAATGCTGATAGAACTAGAGGCAGCTAGCAGAGAGGCAGGACTAGTTATTAACCTTGACAAAACTGTTCTATTTACAAATCCCAATAATAAGACTAAAGATATTTCACTAGACAATGTCAAACTGAAATGGGTTAAAGAAACAGTTTATTTGGGGCAGCTAATTAGTTTTGATGACAGGACCAGCAAAGAAGTAGAAAGACGAATTACGCTTGCCTGGAAAAAATACTGGTCATTGAAATATTTAGTAAAAAATAGAAATATTAATATTAAACAAAGAAGTCAAGTTTTAGAACGATGCGTAATGCCCTGCCTTCTGTATGGTGCCGAAACCTGGTCTTGCACAAAACTAAATCTAAATAGGCTTCAGACTACTCAGAGAGCTATGGAGAGGAGTATGCTAGGAGTTAGTCGGAAGGATAAAGTCAAGAGCACATTTATGAGAGAGCAAACTGGTTTGACGGATATTATAAAAAAGGTGAAGCTGGCAAAGTGGAAATGGGCAGGAAAGCTGATGAGAGTGAAAGATGGTCGTTGGACTACTCGACTTACTAACTGGTCTCTGGAATTCAGGAAAAGAAGGGTCGGCAGACAAAAGAAGAGATGGGCGGATGACATCTTAAAACATGCTGGACCATCATGGACTAGGAAGGCGAAAGACGAAGGATTATGGAGTTTAATGGGAGAGGCCTATGCTCAGTAGTGGGCCTGGTTTCAAGAATTACTCAGTATTATAGTATTCTTTCTTTTTGAAAAGTTATTGTTTTATTTGTTATTGTTATTGTAAAAAAAAAAAATAATAATATATATAAAAAAATGTATTATTCTGAAACCAAATAAATGGCTTTATTATTATTAATGATTAATGGTTTGATACTTTCTATTACAGTTAATCTAAGTTTTACTATATGAAAATGGACAGCATAAGAGTCGTGAAATTCAATTAATTCTAAACACAATTAATGAAAAGTGAAAACATTAAAAGAACTTAAATTATATTAATGTTATAAAATTTGAATAAAACACAGAAGCTTCTTCGAACGTTTCTAAATGGCTTGAAATGACTTGAGAAGTAAGAATGAAATGATGGTTATTCTCTGATTTGTGTACCTTTTGTTGTTTAATCAACCCTTATACTTAACTTTTTAAATTGTATAACATAAAAACATAAAACTGGTAACATATGTTACCATCAAATACAAAAACAATCATAAAAATGAATATTGAAAAGTAAAATAAGAGGCAAAAATAAAATAACTATGATAAAAGTAAATTTGGGAATGGTCTAATGACGGGAAGGTTTAATCCCAGAAAATTGGGCATGTTCTAATTAACTTTTACTATTGGTTTAGATAAGGTTTAATTCCAGAGAAAAGGTCAAGTTCATTAATTTAAATGCTTACCGATTACTGTTAATCATATGCCCAGTTTTAATTTAAACCATCCCTTATTAGGGGATAATATTTCAATAAAATGTAAAACTCCATTCTTTTCTGATAATATTTCTGGAACAAAAGGAAATTTAGATTTCGCTGCTCGTTACATCTCATGGTAATGTATAATGAAAAACAGGTAACATGCAATCTATTGTAAATTCTAATTTAACTTTGTAAAAGAGACGTTGTTTACAGGAGCATTAATTACCAGGTGCCAGGTATTGCTTACAAAGTTGCCAGGCTAATTCACTTTTAGAAGAGCTACATTCAAAGATGGATGCTATAGTTCTTCTTGCTAATCATTTACTTTCAGGCGCCACGGTAGCCGAGCGCGTTAAGAGACTAGACCCGCAATGCTAATATGTATTGTTGGTTTAGTGGGTTCGATTCCCGGTCTCTATGCTTTAGATTTTATTTAATGGTTAATAAAAGAACTTTGCAGTAAAATATGTTTGTTAGTCGCCTCCGTCCACGACACCTAATTGGTAATTTTACTTTACTTTTACTTTCCTTCAGGAAGTCGTGCAGGTATTCACTGGAAATAAGGTATTTAACCCTCCTGAGGACGAAAAGTTTAATGTGAAGCTCTTACACGTCTTACTTTAACAATGTTTTTAATGTTCTCTTTAAATTGTTGTTCATTCTTTTTGGTGACTGATTCATAGTTTCAATCTCCTTAACAAAAACTTACAGTTTAAAATGTTAAGTATAAGGGTTGATTAAACGCCAAAAGGTACACAAATCAGCAAGTACCCAACATTTCATTAATACTTCATTAATATTTAAGTAATTTTACTGCATTAAATTTCATTTATTTTTTTGAATTTATTAGAGGTCACAGACCCTTATGCTGGCCATTTTCGTCTACAAAATATTTGTTCAAATAGAACACTATTTCTTAGATTGACTGTAATATCTAATCAACAAACTATTAATCACAGGTTAAAAAAAAAAACTTTATAAAAAAAAATATGAGGTTAAAAAATTCAAAAACTTTTTTCAAAAATGCTTGCACCAACATTCATCAATGATTTTGTTTATTTTATTTATTTATTTTTATTTTTAAATAAAAATCTTCGGTTTAAGTTCGTAATTCGATTAAAGCAATTGTTACTTTATTTAGTAGTCAAGCGTTTTTAATAATAGGTAATAATTAATCTGGCTTTATCGCAAATAATATAGTTTTCTTCAATTCTCAATCTAGGTATTCTTACCGCAGTGTTATATATTTGGAATATAAGATATGCATATTTTTATGACAGCTAATTATACCAGTATTTTACCTACTATAAGTAAAATTAGAGGGACTACATTAAATTACAATTGAGAAATGAATAATTATTGTTGAATAATTTACTGGATATTACCTATGCGTTATTTGTACTCACAAATACTTCGGTAAGAAGAATTCTAGACTGAAATATTGTTTTAAATCCGTGATTCAAATTTAAACAGTAGCCGACTCTAACTTTGTCTTTTTCTATTTTAACATGCATGTATATGTGACTACTCAGAATAAAGGGCCTAATAAAGATAAATCAGAAGAATAATTTGGAATAAAGCTATAATAAAGTACCTATTTAATTACGAAGACATAATATACATTTTATCATAATTATAACAAAAAATAAAATATTATGAATGAACTAAGGGAAGGGATTAGCTATGCGGTTAGCGTATTGGATTCCCGCGTGGAGGTTCCGGGTTCGAATCCAGCTGCTGACCCTTAGATTTTCTCTTCCTAAGAGCTTCTTACAGCTCACTGGCCGGTGATGGACAGTGTTGTCTGTAACGAGAGAACACTGTCTGGAAGCCGGCAGTGCACTGAAAAAAACTCCGGGCGCCAATAACCTCAGATGTTGACGCGATTTAAATCAATAAAAAAAAAAATTATGAATGAACTGGCCAGCATAAGGGTCTGTGACCTCTAATAAATTCAAAAAAATAAATGAAATTTAATGCAGTAAAATTACTTAAATATTAATGAAGTATTAATGAAATGTTGGGTACTTGCTGATTTGTGTACCTTTTGGCGTTTAATCAACCCTTATACTTAACATTTTAAACTGTAAGTTTTTGTTAAGGAGATTTTTGGACTTTTTGGATAGATTTTCCTTTTTGTCTGTTTTGCAAAGTTACATATCTGCTTTACAGATTTTATTAAAATTTGGAATAATAAATTCTACCATTATAACCTAAAAAGGTGTTAAGTCCGAACCGTAACTACCACTGGAGCGATCTTTTTAAAGAATGATTATAGTTGCGGTCCCCCAAACCATCCTCAATAACAATTTTTTAGAGAAAGCGTTTTGAATAAAATAGGAAGATATTTGTACGTAAATAGCAAAATTAAAAAGCGATTTCAGTACTTCCTTTTAAGAGGAGTAAGAAAAATAAACTGCGATTACAGTACTTCTCCCTAAAAGGCAAATATTTTGAATCGAATTCATTGATGTAAATAGGTTCACTCATTGATAATTTTAACGATTGCAGTACTTCCTCTTAGTAGGTGTAAGAGCATGGTGGCACTTCACAGCCACGTAGAGGAGCTTTAACCACTTCTTCGTGGTAAATTTTATCCAAATCGAACTAAGCGTAATAGAAATATTGGTAATAATAGTATTAGAAAAGGCCTTACTTGGGTGGGGCAAACTCCCCTCCTTATGAGTCATAGCGACGAGACTTTTAAAGTGCAAATCTGTACAAAATTTCGATTCGAATGACACTTTATTCATGAAAATCGGTTCACGTTTCGATAATTTGAAACGATTACCATACTTCCCCCTAATAAGGGTAAGAGCAGAACGTCGTTTAAATGTTACGTAGGAGTGCCCTAAACCTTTCATCCTGCCAAATTTTATTAAAATCGGGTTAACATTTTCAGAGTTATTAGTAATAATAATTTTGAGAAGGGGCCTCACATATATGGGGCTAACTCCTCCCCCATTTGATGTACAGCGTCGAGACCCCCAAAAGGCACATCTACATAAAATTCCGAAACGAATGACACCTTATTCATGAAAATCGGTTCACGCGTTTAGGCGCTACGTTGTTTACAAAAAAGGTAACAACAAGAAGAACAACAACAAGAACAAGACCAATTTTTGAAAATGCCGTTTTTGCTCATTTTCAGTAACTTTTTTCTCTTAATATATTAAATCTGGGTCTTGACAAAAAAATTACAGTTATAAAGGAGGACTTGCCCTATAATTTAAAGAAAATTTGGGAATTTTATCTTTTATAGAAAAAGAGAAAAAAATTGTCAAAGTTGGGTGTTTTTCAACGTTACACTTTTTCGTGCAGTTTTTGATGGTCAACCCTTATACAACTGTCCTACCGGACAGTTTTAATAGGATGAAAAAATAATTGCCATTTCAGTCGAGTAAAAATTTATTTTGCCGAGCTTTCGATCTAGGGACTAGGTCATCTTCAGGGCTAGTTTAGAAAGTAATACTTTTACATTTCAGGGTTGGTATGTCTTCTGTCTTGTCCATGAACACGCAATTTTTGGGAAAATAGTTTGTGTATGTTCTGGTAAAAAGAAAAAAAAAAGAGATGTGAGAAAAAGCGTTGACTTGCATTCAGAGAAAATCTCAGAAAAAAAAGTGAAAAAGTCAACCAAGTAATCTGGTACTTCCGCTCTCATCGCTAAGTCACTTTCGAGTCCCATGGTGCAATGAAAACTAAGTGTAAAGTTGGTTGTACTTAGTATTTGAGCTATACTGTGTTCACATACACTCAAACTGTCTCAGTTGAGCTCAAAACTGGTGAAACTGAATTCAGAAAATATGAGTATAACACAAAACTCTAAAATTTACTTAAATGAGGAATCCGAGAAAATAAAAATAAAATAAAGTACCCAGATTTCTAAAATTAGGCGCCATTTTTAATGGCTAAGTGAATGGCACAAAATCAACTCGTACATTTTTAATGTAATAATTTTGGCAAGTATCGATTTTGATGAATACAATTCAGTGAACTCGATCAGAAAGAAAGAGGCCACTTAAATCGATTTTTTGTCCTCTGTTCTTAGTTCCCTCTCTTCGTAGCCGCCCCCAGCTGATTACATGTAAATTGCCCCTCCACTAACCAAAATATCCCTTTCAACCGCTCGTCAGCTTCCACCCCTTTCCTTCTCCCTTCTTCTGCCTTCTTAGTTTTTATCCTTCTCTACCCAAAGGCTACTTCGACTCCTATCATTTCTTGCTGCGTCGCGTGTGCCCAATACCCATTCATCGTCTATCCCATTGAAAGCCTCTCTATATATACTAAATAAAAAAACTCCACCCCTTGTTCCTCGCCGTCCCCCCCGTGGGACCTAACTAAAACTCCACTTCCTTTATGCCTCATTCTTTATCGGGAACCCAGGCTACTCCCTCTTTTACATTCAAATCGGCGACCCTTCAATTGCGGAGAAATTTATTCCCCACTTGATACTATTCACAATTCTATACGTTCTTTTTTCTGTACCTTTAGATCGAATTATCTCTTTCCGATCGCCTGATCATAAATCAGTAAGGGCTGTTCAAGGTTCTGTATTAAGTCCACTTTCTCCATCTCTCTTTTTACTTCCTTTTTCCCCAAGGAAATAACAGTTTTCAGGACCATTGGATCCGAAAAAAGTGGTTTTTAGAAATTGATGCGTGAAATTTAAGCTTTACTCTAACGTACCATTTCACAGGGAAAAAAGGACGGTATTGTCTCTTATATATGTTTATAAATAAGGATTAAATTTTTTTGCTGAAATGTAGTGTTTGAAAAAAGGGCCGGGTGTAATGGTCAAGAGCATGGCTATGTAAGTGGGAGATTCCCAGTTCGAATTCTGCGTATGACTACTTTTTATTTGTTCAGAAAACATAGTAAAGTATGATCTTCCGCCGCCGTCCACGGCATCTAATTAGTAGCTGGATGTTAAGACCCACCTAAATAAAGTAGGCGGTTACTTTACTTAATTTGTGTATTTTTATTATTTTTTTTTATGATTTAAGGCGCGTCAACATCTAAGGTTATTGGCGCCCGGAGCTTTTTTTTCAGTGCACTGCCGGCCTCCGGACAGTATTCTCTCGTTACAGACAACACTGTCCATCACCGGACAGTGAGCTGTAAAAAGCTCCTAGGAAGAGAAATTCTAAGGGTCAGCAGCTGGATTCGAACCCGGGACCTCCGCGTGGGAGTCCAGTATGCTAACTTCATAGCTAATCCCTTCCCTTTACTATTATTATTTAATTTATTTGTTAAGTTATACCAGCGCTAGATACGCCATAAGTAACAATGATAATAACTGACACAACTACAAACTCCCTAAGTTACCGCAGTGATAACACTCCCTAAGTCGTTTCCGTGGATTAGCTACTCTCTCTTCAGAAGAGAGAAAATCGCCGAGACCACTGGAGATGATAAATGGCAGCGGACAGGAGGATTGGAATGAAAGAGTGATGGAAGTTCTGATGAAAACTTTAATTTGTGTTTGAAAAAGGAATATGGATGCCATCTGAATTAAATATTTCAGTGTAATTTATGGTTCTTATTCTTATGCTAAAACTCGCAGGTAACGGAAGTTAACTTACTAACAGATGTAGGTACATAGTGCGCATGCGCCAAAAGCGACCGCAGCACTGCGACGGCCAAATTTCGAAACGGTACTTACTTAAAAACCACTCTTCGTATTATGTGGGAAGCCCTTTACGATTAACTCTACGAAACTTCTTGTAGATCAATCAGATTATCGATATAGTTTAAACTGACCGTGAGGAGACAAAGGTAAATAATTTAGGCGGACCCACTTTATTTCTGCCTGCTACTAGAGGTGGCTCTCACTTAACACAACTTTGTCTTAGTTGTGAACTCACCAGCACTGAGAGATTACCTCTGTATTAATCCCATTACAACGTCAGTATTGTATACTCTAGCTAGCAGGCTTTACGTGTCTGGCTGGACCCAGGTGGAAACCAGACGGACTTGGTATATTATCATGTAAAAACGGTAGAGCTTAAGATATCAAAATGGCTTAGCTAAGTTGAAATATGATGGTATACCTTAAGCCAGTTTGTGGTATTACTTTTACACAAAAATTCCCGAAAGGTTAGTTTTTTAACGGACTTTTTTTTTTTGCGGGAAGCACGTTCCTCTTCAATTGATCACGGTACCTCCAGGAGACCTGAGGGGGAAGGGTTCAGTGGTTAGAGATCGGGATTTTCACGCGTCAATCCCTGGTTCGAATCCAGCTGCTGATCCTTAGCCTTCTTCTGGCTAGGAGCTTCTTACAGCTCACTATTTTGTGATGAACAGTGTTGTCACTAACGAGTGTACACTGTGCGGAGGAGGCCGGAAGTGGACTCCAGTGACCTCAAATGTTGTTGCCCCTAAAAATGAAATACTCGTATATTCTTGGTGCGCTCATATGGACCCCCAGCCTCAACAGTTGTTTCAGCAATATCCTACTCTTTCCGATTCTAATTTCAAGGAGTGCTTTAACGAGTGAAGCTTGAATGATGAACATTTAGCAAGAAAACAAGGCTCATAACCAAACAGAATACCATTTTCCAAAAATTACTTGCTCAGACTCAGAACAGGATGGAGAGGATGGCAATGCAAACCAAGTAAGAGGAAGTAACGCTGTCTTGAAACTCCGACGACTTTCTTAATCTTTTTCTTTTTTGAATTTGGAATTTTTACTTGATAAATAGTTAGCCCCAACAATTATACATACGCCGTGGACCAAATATGGAATATTGGGCAAGCTTGAACGGTCATTAAATCTCAAAATATTTATGGAGACTTAAAAATGATAACGTTTAAGGGATAAAGTTGTGTGATAGAAATAGTTTGGTGTCTTAGCTGTTAGAGTGCAGCACTTAAGAGTGTAGCTCTTAAGGTAGCAGTGGTGGGATGGATGGTAGCTCTTCGCCTGATAGCTCGCCAGAGAAGGCTTGGCTCATTGTCCAACTGAAGGACCAAGCAAACTGAAGTGTAGCCGCTTCTTCTGTGCACACCCCACGGGGCTCCTTCATATGTAGGTTAAGGTAAGAAAACTATATTGTTTTACTCCCTGGAAGACCCTCTACTCCGCTACTCGGCTCTGCTCAAACAGGAAGTGGTGGCTCAAAAGTGGAAAAGAGATCTTCATTGTGGCAGTATCAATAGAATATTGTGTTACAAAAGATGGCGTTTTTTTTATTTTTACTTCCGCTTTCTTCCCAGCCGGAAAATTAAGTTTTCCCCGGAAGTATCTGTTTTAAAGTCCCCAGATAGAAAGTTTGTCTGTCCGTCTGCTTGACGTCACCATATAACTCAAAAAGCTCACTCTTTAAGCTCAAATTGATTTACGTTCTCTACCAGCGGTCCCCCACAATTTGGGGCTTTTGCATAAAATCAGCGAACTTTGAACTCTGAATAGAGCTTTCAGTTTTCCTTCTCTCCTTCTCCCTCTCCCGCAAAATGTGGCTCCCGCAATTTTCTTTGAACTAGTCACCACTAATTGCCAACTTGTCAATCTATAAAATTCATTTAAACCAATTCTGCTGGAAAATCCTTAAAATAGCCCTTTTTGGGGAGGCGAGGATTTAGGGAAGGATTAATATTAAGACGAATTCAATATTTTAATGAAATTCAACTGACATTCACTTGACAACTCCATCATAAAAATGTAAACTCCTAAGAATAATGCCATCTATGTTTTCAAGGTGAAAAGGGCTCGACTTTGGTTGATGGGAGATTTACTAGGGCTACGTTAAAAAATTAACAATACAAAAGAAGAAATTTAAAATAAATGCTATAAATTTACGGGCAGTTAATGCCTCGTCGTATTACAGGATTATTCCTAAGCCCACGTTTTCTTTCAGACCTTAAAAAAAAAAACGGGAAATACTAGCGCTGCCCCCTCTCGGAGTGGTTAGGAATTAAGCCCTACTTAGTCATTATAAATAAGCGCCAGAATTAATGACTTATTCCTCTCTCTGTCTTCCACCAATGTAATCTCTTTCTTCATTTAACTGAATTTTTTGTTTTAATTGACGCTATTAATTGGCAAATATTTCGCAGATGCAAAGTTGCGAGGAGCAGAGTTTGAGGCTGTAAAAAAAAAAAAACACTACAAAAAAGACTTAATCTGTCAGAAGAGTAACCGGATGTAACAGCTACTCGATAAAAAAAAATCGATCTTATGTGAAAACTCACGCGACTTGTTCCGTCTTAAAGTTCTATTCGAACAAATTCAGCCAACCGGAAATACTTTTTACCCCCCTCCCCTCCGTAATCATTTTGTTTACTTCCTTTCACTCTATTGTTAGATTCATGGGGACATGGTGAAAATTTGCTTCCTCAAAAATTTAACACAATTAAAACTAAAACGGAAGAGAGATGATTATCAATTTCAATTTGCTAATACTTCCGACCTAGGAATCACATCATCTTCAAAGACTAGAAAGTCACCAAAACCAATGAACAATACTGTAACGAAGTTGACCTGAGGAGAGAAGAAATGCCTAGATTGTTCTGGGAGTTGAGCGGCCAAAGTCTGTAACGGTTCACCACTGGGTAAACAAAAGGCAAGACTTTACCTGAGCCGGAGAAGAAAGGGGGGCTAGATTGTTCAAGGAGTTTAGTGACCGTAGCCTTTGACGGTCCACCGCTGTGTAAAAGCCAGCTAAGGAAGCGGCCCCTGTTGGGGTGGGGGCAGTATGTGTTTTCCCCAGTAAGTGAGTGGCAGGTGGGAGTGAGACAGACAGAGTTAAGAATGAGACACACGGAGTTAAAGTGGGGCTGTCCCCAGTTGGAGTGGGGGAGTTGCAGTCAGACAGAGTTGCAGTCAGTCACGGTTGGAGTCTCAGTTGGAGAGAGCCAGAGTTGAGTTGGAATTCTGCAGAGTTAGGCAGTTGGGCTGTTAGCCGGTTAGTTAGTCAGTTTTAAGAGAGTTAGTGTTGCGGAGTGCTTCAGAGTTTAGCCAGTTGGGCAGTTAGTCAGTTAGTGAGTAGAGCTTTGTTAGTGCAGCTGAATCTAGCGCAATTCGGTGCAGTGCAGACAAGTGGTCAGTCGTGGAACAGTTTTGTGGCGTTACGTAGTGAGTAAACTGTTGTGACTGTAGTAAATGGTAACTGTAATGAATAGCGTTAGTTGCTGGTAAATGTTAATGTGTTAATAAAATCAAATCACTACTTAAAAGTTTAGCGAGTTTTATTATTTCTCAAACCCACATAAAATAAATTAACTAGTGGCAGTCATTAGTTGTAAGTAAAGTTTTTAGTAAAAGGACAAAAACTTTAAAATACTCACCAATATAAGACGGAGACCCCAAACGACTAAAAAATGTTCACTGAAGTGGAAACCGCACCTTTGGATTTCTACAAATCATTTATCATAGGCTGAAGATAACCCTAGTCCCTGGGTCGAAAGCTTGGTCACATAAAAATAAAAAGTAAAAAATGATATCTGAAATTGGCAATAACCTCTCCTTCTTTTAGATAAATGAATCAGTCACCCCCCCCCCCCCAATGTAACCTCCTGCTCCAGCTGATCTAATTATAATAGAACAGATGGATGAATGATTTGTAGGCAGTGTTGCCAACTAGCTTTAATTGAAAATGAAGTAAACTAATAAGTAAAATTACTGGCAATAAATAACCTGAAACCTAACATAAATCTCATATTCAGGTTTCAGAGTAACTAAGTTTAGTCCTAGTGAGACAGGTAATTTTACCTGTACTGCGCGCGCCCCCCCTGTACTGGAGCAGGTGACTATTATTCCATTAGGTAATTGAATTGTTTTGGAAGGGTGCTGCTCGTACCTGGAAGGATGGAAATAGGTGAGACAAGGAGATTAGAGGGTGTGATGGCCACACTTTGCTTCGGATACAGGCTTGCATTCTTCCTGAAATTAGGACATACGAGATGAAAATTAAAAAGATACATACATGTATACTGAGTATATAAACACAGACCCAGTGTCTTAATTACTTTTTGCTAATTATCTCATTAAAAAGTTCAACTTTTATTAAGCTTTGATAAAGCTTACGATAAACTAGAATTACAACAAATAAAGATATTTACTAAAGTAATTTTAAAACCTATTAATTATCAAAATTTAATAATGTTAATTAAAGAAAAATGATCTCGCTAAAAAAAGATGGCGTATGAGATGCATTTTCATGATTTCCTATTACTAATTTAAGTTTCCCTTAGCTCCAAGCAATGATTAGCGCTTTCATTCTAGGAAGCTTTGTCGATGACGCATTTTCTTTTGTAGAATCATTAAATGTATGTGTGAGATATTGAAGTCAACTGTCTGGGAAAGTCCACAAATCGTACTTTGTACTTGATGGTGCTTTAGAGGCAATCCATGTCCACATCCCTCTTCCAGGAAATCTCTTTAATCGGATCTTATCTGGAAAAATGTGTCCGATAAACGTTAGATATGTCCTCGAGTGCAACCGTTGGAGATATTTACGGGGAGGATTTCAAAAATGTGATTAGCAATCCATTCTGTAAAGTGGGTACTTTCGCCTTAAGGATTTAGATCGTTTAATCCTGGCCAGAGCAGAACACCAGAGAATGAGTTCTCGAGGAGGAAGTTTTAGGAAGAGGGACTGCCAAGATGAGCCAAGATGGAGTTGCAGACGAAGGTAGAAGAAGCCTGCTGAGAGTTGTACACCTAAATGACCAGCGACTCTTTGAGAAAACCGGTCATTTTTTAAAAATCACTTTGGCGTACCTCAGAGGATCTTATTTCCGATTAAGGGGACCGGTTTCCTCAAAGAGTCGGAGGCCAATCAGCTGTGAAACTCTCAGTAGGCTTCTTCTACCTTCGTCTTCAACTCCATCTTGGCTCATCTGTCGGTCATCCCTCTTCCTAAAACCTCCTCCTCGAGAACTCATTCTCTGGTGTCCTGCTCTGGTCTGATTATGGCAACTTCGGCTCCAGCGAACCGTTCTTAGTATTCCGTGTTCTTACTACTTCAATTAGCCCAACTCCTTCCTTGCCAAACCGAAGATTTTTTAAAGGTGTTTCCGTTTCGAAAACTAGTAGGACTTCCACAACACTTCTATTATGTTAAGAGAGGGTGTGTAATTAAATAGAAAGCTGGAGCCAAGGTAAATAATAATAAAATGAACTAATTTAAGATAAAAGGCAAAAAAAGAGCAACTTTAATGTTCTATATATAATATAATCATTAAACAAACGCAATTAAATCTTGCTGTTGGCTGTCATTAGAGTTGATTGCTGTCGTGCTCATCACTGCTGCAGTAATACCAAAACAGAGTTTGATGTACCCTCCCCCGCCGCTGAGACATAACCTTCCTAGCCAAGAACATAACCTTCTCCACGCTGTCTCTAACAGATGTTGTAACCTTCCTTGCTGTCCTTACCCTTATTTTTTTTTACAATCTTAAAGTGAAATATTCAGTGCTCCAGTTACTTCCGCCATTTTATGTAAGTACGAGTATACATTTTTATGGGAGCTCTTAAAGGTTATGTATATCTCTACAAGGGACTGATCATAAAACTTCTGTAATCTACTGGGCTCCTAATATTTTCTTAAGTTATTCTTTAATTAACAGAGAATCATGTTGTAATTAGCTGTTAACTTAATAGATAATTAGTTTAATTAAAATTTCAATTAAATAACAAAACTTTAACTCCTTTTTTTAAGACCCCCATCATTTGCTATTTTAAGCCAGCTAAGTAAGTAAATGGAAATAATGAAGTTTTTTTTAAAGTATCTTTAGCCACTCCTACAGCTGGCACGTTTTGCGTTCTTGTTAAATTTTCAAAACGGAATTAGCTACTTTGCGTGTGCGTGTGAACATCCAGAAAATCAGAAGGAGCTCAGCCGTTACTCATCTCGATCTGGTCTGAACGCTCGCACGTCTTTATTCCTGTTCTATGTCTAGCCAACTGATTTTCTTTCATTACGCCACTTTTTCAGATTCTCGAGACTTGAAAATGTATATTTCTGGAAAAAGTAACCATTTGATTTGATCCCAATAGATGTAAGAGAAATGTTTAACTTTTCTCGTTTAAAAACATCTTAAAACTACAAAAAATTTGCTAACACAAGTATAATACAATAATTTTAGAGTCACAATAAACATTTAATTACTCCATTAGATATTTCCTCCTTGGTTCTTGATGTCAGCAACGTTTTAGCGCAAATAACAAATGGACAGAACGTGAACAAAAGCAGACAAGTGTCATTTATAATTGCCCTTGATAATTCCATCAGTCTCAAATATCAAGTGAATCTCTCAGTTATTATTTAAATTATAGTAATAATAAAATAATGCATACTGGACTCAGAAATAAATTTAAAATAATATTTTTTCATGATATAAGTAGAAATACAAACAGTAAGAGAAACATGCTGATAGAGTGCAGTATTAGTAGTAAAAACATTCAACTCTCTTCCAATGGGTTTCCGTAGTGTAGTGGTTATCACGTGTGCTTCACACGCACAAGGTCCCCGGTTCGATCCCGGGCGGAAACAGGTTTTTTTTTTTTTCACTTCCACAGTTACTTTTCTTTTAGAAAATTAATTTTTTACATTAACTTCCAGCATTATTTAATTTTATCAATGTATAACTAGTTTAAAACACTATAAATATTTGCATATTTTGATTTATAGTTTTCTTTATCGCTTGCAGATAGTGTGATGGGATCTTAGCAAATTTAGAAAATTTCATTTTTAAACAGATTTGTATTTTCGAAAACATCTCTAGAGTTTGTATAGTGGTTTTTACCATTTGGTCTATTTTGTGTTTGTATTTGTGTAAGCAGCTTAACTCAAAAAACAGAAGATGGTGAAAAAACATTAAAATACGGTATTTCTAATCGCAGCCATCATGTTACAAATTATTGGACAAAATGAGCCAATCATAATGGCCACTTAATGGAAAGGATTTTTCAGTTTCAAGGGATTTTCGTGAAAAAAAGGTTCAAAAATTTTCTTTTAACATTGTGTACTTATAGATGTATAAGCTGTGTTTTCCTAGGAGAGTACTTATTGAGGGGACATTTTGGAGAGGAAAGCTTCCCTCTTGTCATGAGCGACCTTATCTCCTGTGTAATTGTGATAGTAGGTATTTAAGTAAATTGGAAGACGGTCGATTGGATCGTCAGTTAGTGACAAGTCGTGTGAGTATTCGCAGCATCCACAGACGGTCTAAGTTCAAGATCTGTAGTGTTTATTTCCAATTCTTATCATGAATTCAATTTATGGGTTCTGGGATTTGAGGTTTTCTTTTAAAATGTTTTTTTAATTTTGTTAAATTAATACTAATTTCAAGCCAAGATTTACCTAGTTGGAATTGGAAATTTGAAAAAAAAAATCTTTGTAGCTACCGGTGATATTTCCTTTTCAACAGTGTAACCCAATCTCAATATTTACTCTGGCTGGAGTAACTGAAAGTAAACAAAGAGACAATAAAACTTTAGGGAAATTTCTAATGTAGATATTGGCAGCGTGTAAATAATGGAGGTTATGTTAGTGACATAGTAGAAAGTTGACTGTGTAGACTGTTGTTGATCCACCTGACTTAGTTGAATAAAGAAACACAATCCCCCCAATCTTAACGTTTTCTTCTACTTCTAGAACTTCTTTTGACGCTCTTCCTTTGGTTTTTATATTTTGTGCACGTACTCTTATTTCGCTCGGCTGATATATCTTCCAGCACATAACAGCAGCGGCGAAGAGGAAATCTCGTCCTTCAGATGGTAGATGCCGATCAAAGAGTCCAGGGATGTAAAGGATCAGCTGGTTATCCTGTGGCTAAGCTCGAGCTTGGGGAAGTGGTGTAATATTCCCGATTTTAGGAAGGAAAATATACTACTTTGAAATGTGAAAGGTAAGTTTTTCTTCTAAAATAATCTTGATTTAGAGCTATAAATGTTTTCAATCTACCAAGTTGATATTTCATCTTGTTTTGCGACAGCTGTTTAGCTAATACAAACCAAGCTGAAGTTTCTTTAGTGTTCATCATTTAACCTCTCACCGCCAGCTGACAATAATACTGATGAAAACAAAGAAGTAAGTTTATTCTTATGTTTGTTTGATTTTTGTTTATTTGTTTGCTACTTCTCAGCACTGTAATTGCAATCTTGCACATTTTAGGTTTGAGTTTCTATAGTGATACAACTTTTATAGTTCCTTGGATTACGAAATGTTTTTACTGAGTGTCAGTGTGGCAACAAACGGTTTTAGTTAAAACTGACCAACCTGTAGTCAACTTTAATGGATCGAGTTTAGAGTGTAGAGGTACAGTTTTACTTACTGCATGATTTCAATAAAAATGAATTATATTTTAAAATGTTCAAAGAAAATTTAGGTTAGTATTTCGAGAATTATTATAGCGTGAGTGTTTGACTATAAAATTTTTGGTTCTAAAAGAGATTGTCCTGAATGTTAGTGATTAATTAGTTGCATCATTGAAACAGGTGCCACGACACGGCCTCCTTTATTGAAATTACATTTCAATGTGCCCATTGAGGCAGAATAGAGTTGTATTTCAATAGGAGAGTGGAATACAGTGTTATTGTGTCTGTTTATCCATGTGTAAGTGTTTAAAGCTGTTCCATACTTATTATGGTTCATTGTATTTGTGTGTGTAGGTCATACAGCCTGCGGAGAATGCAACGTTATTACCTGTCGCATCTCTAGCCAGATCATTAGCAGCAAGTGCACAGGTGTAGCACTCTACACACATGGCTCCAATTTACACAGAGGCACCGGCTCATTCACCTCTCTTTAAAAAAAAAAACCGTTAGATACATTGCCTACAATTTTCAATATCCTGTACAATTGTTTCCAACGAAAACCAATGGAAATCTGTAAGAGAGAATTCCTCTCAATTTACTTCCTCTCACAGCAATCGTATGTTTAGTCTAGGACTGATTTACACAGAGTTCAGGCTAACAGCATTTTTTTCTACTTCTCTAAATTTTGTAAGAGAAAATTTCTACATTTGTGGAGATTTACCATTTTGCATTTTAAAATTCATTGAACTCGAAATGTGATATTTAAACAAATAAAAACCACCAATTTTCCCGAAAATGAGGAAGCATAGAAAATGTTTTATGTTTTCTTTTAATGAATTAGGGAACAATAAAGAAATTTGATTACTTTTACAGGCTCCATTCATCCCCCACTACTCAATCCTTCGTATGACCGTTTTTTTGTCACCAATTGGGTCCGATATTAACTATTTCCTGTTAAAAACTACATTATGTTTCCCCCACCACATCAACAGTGACTTGTCGTGAAGGTTACGTCACCTTTTTTTCATCAAATCACCCTGCCAGAAAAATTTTCCATGTTAAAATCCGTCTGTATATTGTCTAAATGCTACTATGGGATTCCATAAATAACTTTTTGACCATAAAATCATCTAACCGAAAGTGACAATTTACTAAAAAGTATTTTTTAATTTTTCCCAAAATTATTATTAAAGGCATAGTGAAGACTTTGAATGTTATTTGGCTCAAAATACGTAACGTAGCTTTTCAATTAAGATATTTATCTCAAAACAGTAGTCTTTATTATTGGCAATTTCATTTATCATTACTAACTATAATGCCAATAATTGGTTTGTGTGAATATCAAAGTTGACCTACTATGTACAACAACATCGCGTCATCCTAAGGGAGTAATAAGATCCGAAAATGATGTGGAAGAAAATCTGTCCTCGTTGGTTACATATTATTCTAGCCTTTCCAAAGTGGAGCACCTTGTTTGCGTAGTACATAATGGAGCAGCATGTACACCTCACAAACAGCGCGATGATGAAATATTCTCAGACCTCTCCCATAGACCAGCCACAAACATTATTTGTTATGAACATAAACAAAGGAGAGCCCCCTTTGTGATGAGGTTGGATAACATTACATAGTGCACTGAGTGTGTCCGAGTTCGGCCGCTAGAGGTCAGAGGTAAGTCAGAGCCGTAGTTGTTTTGTCAACATTTTGGAGAACCTCTCCCACCTGAGCCTGTAGTTTACACAAAGCGCAACAGAGCGCGTTGGTTTCCCCTCCTCCTCACTTGTTACGTTTACCGTTTTAAAAGCTATTTTAGCGCCAACCAAAACTCTGCGGCAATACATAAGGAATGGATTTCCCTTTGTGATTTATCCTTTATTTACATTTATAATGAACTGGTCAAATGTTAGTCCTTGTTGGACAAATAAATAACCAGATTTCACTCATGTCCAGCTTAATATCATTTACTCACTATTACTCAAGCAGCGTAGCGTCATTGTTTCACATGGGTTGGCTAAGCCGTCACGATTTCTTCTGTTAGTTGTTCAGTAACAATTCTGCAAAGGAACATTTTTAAATTTCCCAGCGAAAACAGTGTTTGAAAGTAACTTTCCGTCAAGCTTCCTTTAAAGAAGTATGATAAAAGCGTAGATTTCCGGTTTTCAATTTTTCCTCACAGCATTCACGAGTGAGAGTGGAGCCGAAGCCATATTTCTCCCTTCACTCTGATGATTGTGTTTATAAACTACGGAACAGACAGAATTATTTAACAATCTGACTAAATGAACTGAAAACAGCATTCAACTGGCTGGTTGTTCAAATATATAGGAAAAATGAAGTGGTGGTGCATCTTGTGAAGAAGATTAGTGGTACTGACAGCTCTGTAATTAGACTTGGAAGCTACATAATAGAAGGACGTCTATTGTTGTCTAATTGCAGTCGGGTGTCAGTTGACTATCTAGACTTAATAGTCTAATGGAAATTCAACACTTAACTTCGTTGGAGTAGTCATTTCAAATGTAATGACATCATCTCAGGCGGATGCAGTTATTATAGACGCAACGCTGGTATTCTTGTTTGGTGCCATTATTTTTACGCTTTCCATTGATTTTTCTTAAAACATGAAATAATAGAAATCCTGTTTCAGATTAATATAATGAAACAGGGAAGGGATTAGTTGAGTGATTATCGTATACTGGGATTCCAAAGCGGAGATCCCGGGCTCGAATCCAGCTGCTAGTCTTCCGGATAACACCAACTCATCTAACCCTCTTTAGCGGTAGAGATGTAAAAGGACTTCTGAAATCAACATTAGAAAGTCAATCCGGAAATCACTTATTTCAAGCAAAGTTGGAACAGTAATATTGCTACCAGTAAGTCGGCGACAAACATTTAAACTAAGGAAAAGACAAACATCCCGCCTACAACTTACCGCAGTATACACACTCACACTTGTACCTACTTCCTTCCGCTGGTTGTTGCTCAAAAGATATTCTATTAAGCAACGTAAATATTTCTTGTTCCCCTATTTGTTGAACAGACGTGAATGTTTTCGTTATAATTTAAATAAACTGTTTGTTAAAGTTATCAATTTTCAAAATATATAATCTGAAGTTTGGGCTTAAATATAAAGTTTGGCAACCTTCTAACTTGGGTAAATGTTGGGTAAGTTTGGAAACTAAAGCTTTCATACGTTCCGTTTCTAGGAAGTCGTAGGTGTATTTACGCTGGATGGTTTGTGTACCCAATTAATAAAATGCTTTTGATTTATTATCAAAAGCAATTAACATAAATAATATCCTTTCTTTTTTAATCTTTCAAGGAAAATAGGTATAACAAAAATAGATCAGCTAAGTTGTTCGCCCATCATCTCTGGAACATGATGACCGCGGGCGAAGTCAGGAGTGTGAAGATTTAGAAGGTCAGGTGCGATGTGGAAATACCCAATTTCAATATGAAGTAACATACGTGCTGTTTATCTGATGGAAGTATAATACATAATATACGAGTATGTGTAGCTATGCCACGATAGCTGAGTGGTTAGAGACGAGGCCCGCAAAATTAAAATGTATCTTTTGGTACTGGGTGGTTCGATTCCCGGTCTCTAGGCCTTGGATTTTATCTAATGGGCAATGTGAGAAATTATATAGTAAAGTATGTTTGCTAGTCACCTCCGTTCACGGCACCTAATTTGGTAGTTGGACGTGTAAAGCCTGCCTAAAAAATAGGCATTACTTTACTTTATATGTAACTATGTTAATCCGAACAATATTTTTTTTAGCATTTTGTTCAAACTCGTAGGTGTTTAGAATTTACGAAAATGGCCCTTTAGAAGAAAGATAACCACGCCCCTCGCTCAGAAGTGCCCTTAATTGAAATTCTTTGAAAAAATAAAACTATTTTACGATTTGGAGTTACTCCGGATACATATAAACAGACACAGTAGATCCGAGAGTATAAAACTACTTTTTCGCACTCAAGGAAGCGCCAACGGATATTTCCTGCGAAGAAAAAGTAAAAAAAAAAACGTGCCCTTACGAGCATCTTCAAGTCATCGACAATCGTTTCTTTTATTTTGGGATGCAGAGATAGAGTCAGAAGATTTGTATTTGGCAAAGCCTCAGTCTTGTAAATTTGTTTTAGCATAGACTAGATATAAATTAGGTAACATATTCAGCGGAGAGAAGGGCAAGTTTAGGGCCCCAGTGAGTTGTAGCCAGTTGCCCATACTCCCGGACCTAGATGGCAGGGCTCCACAACTTGGTCTAGGTCGCTGTAAAGTTTTAAGCCCCTGATGAGAATACTCTAAGAGTTTAGGGTACCTCAGTTCCAGACTTCCGGCGGGTCAACTTTCTAGCCCTTACTTGGCTTTCTGCCTGTCCTGCACTTCCCAGTATATCCTCTCAAAATGAGCTAAAATAATGTCTCAAGTTGCTTTCAAGTTTACTAACGCTATGTCAGCTGATAACTTCTTATTCTTGTGTTGTTCTCGCGTGCTTTTCTGCAACCATTTAAGCGGTAATTATCTTTCTACAGATCGTAACAGGGAAGTATGCAGATCGTTATGTGTTATCTAAGATCTGAAGGTCTGCACTATAAGAAAATAGCCTAGTGTTATGAAGGATTGCCACTTTAAAAAGTGAAGCACAAAAGGTTAAGGTGAAGCATGTCTGGACACGTCGGGATTAAACATGAACGACCCAGAAACCCCACAACTAATCTACTCTTCAAGCTCAATTTTCTGAGCATTTTCTTCACACTTTAATGCATTTTGGGAAAATTTTGTTTCGAGCTCTTAAGCTAGAATAAATTTCTTCTTCAAAAGAGTGGGTATTTATAAAAACATTGCAATATTAGTGCAGCCCGAATAGGGCACAAAGATAGCAGCTAACTCATTCTGACGCACATCTGCAGCATTATCATATCCTTACGCTACCGTGGGATATCCTCACGGTAGGAGTGTGAGTGCTGTGCTATATACATGTCAGGATGAAAGTAATAGTGTGGAGATACAGAACTGTCAGACGAGTTGGAATATATGTGAGGTGAAAATTGTTTCCCGCCTTATCTCTTAGGCGCGCGCCGCATACTGTCACATCCTGCGACTTCTCCACTTCCTGTGTTCGTCTGTGCGTGTTTATTTGTATTAGTGTGCATTTATATATATTGTATATGGTATGTACATTACACAGATCTTTCATTTCACCACAATAAAAACCCTCTCGGAAAAGCTCCCCCCTCTACCGACTTTTCCACTGTTTGCCACCCCTCCTGGTTTTCCAGATTACACCTTCACACCTACAGTTTCCTGCTATTTTCCCTCCCCTTCTTGTGCTTTTTATTTTTATGCCCTACATTTTCACACGTTTACCTCTTCATGAAGTGTAACTTCTTCCATCATTTCAAGCTACGCAACGAACGTTTGTCAGTGCGATAGAACTTTATGAACTACATTATTGTGGAACTCCTTCCTCACTTAAAAAGCTTGCTCTCCACTAATAAAGCTCTATAAAGCTCTCTACTAATATTAACTGTTTAAATGTCTTTGGTGCCCACAATATAGTTACAGGTATCCAGCTTCATATTAAATTTATTATTTCTGACGTTTGAATTATTCATTTAAAATAAGTTAGTACATTTATTTTTTTCTTCTGCTACAGGAAATGTAGCGATGGTCGCAAAGTTTCAACGGAAATCTCCCATTTGGGGCCCCCAAGTGGTATTTATAGAACAGTCTGGATCGAATACCTCAACAGATGAACTCTGTAGCTCAAAATGACCTGATGAAAAAACACCTCAAATCATCACTTAACTTAATGCTTTATTTTTTGTGATTTACTCAAAAACGGGGCACTTCTGGATAAGGAGGTGAATCCTTCAGGGTAAGTGACTATTTCGCTCTAAATTTTTTAAAGAAAATGGCGTTAAAAAAAAGAAAACTCTTCTACAGAACTGCATACGAACTATAGTACGCTACATCTACTAACATACAACGCCATCTCGATACCAAGCCTGGAACTATTCACCTTGCCCTAACCAAGTATTTACCAATTCTTGTCTTTCATTGTTCTTGAAGAAAATTAGTAAATCAATACTGTTTAATATCTCAATGGTCATACTTTGGTTAGAGTAAGTAAACAAGAATGTACCAGGAGGAATCTGAGGTTCTAGTTGTGGTTGATATTCTAACCCCAAGTCAAGGATAGTCGGTTTGGTACCGTTACAAGTTTAAGGTGAAAAGTAATCATACAATAAATGCTACAGTTAGTTAATAATAACAAGCACCATCCAGTCTGTAACCTCCCTATTATAACCTTCTTTTATTTATCTTCTTGTTTATCGTCTTTTGAATTGAATGTTGTAAGATATCATTTGTAAATTTAAGATTTATAAATGCACAGGATTCCGTAAAGGAACAATGATGCTTAGAGGAAACTTTTAACTCTTTTCCGGAAAACAGAAGAAACAAAACACCCACACACTAAGTGCAGGTAATTAGTAAACTAAGTTTAAAGATTTCAACTGCAGTAGTTTTCAAGAAATGCTTGGTAACCACCTGGAAACCTGTTCAAGTAAAATAGCGCGCTTACTTAAAGGATTATGGTACTAAGTCATAGAGAGACCTAATCGAAATAGGTTTTTTAGCTTTATGCGATTTTTGACATCATTATGTTCTCACACCCAATTATGTACAAATTTTGCTGACTAACGGTACCTCAAAAATATGTACATATATCTTGTAAGAGATAAATTTTAAAACATTTGACTCGATCGTAATACTTGTCACTTATTCTCTTTAGTATCAAATAGAATAAAGTAATAATAGTTGAGCTTCATTACCTCATATCAAACTAATAGATAAAATAGACCATTCAATGTCTATTAGAATGATCGATGATGCTAAATCAGAAAGTTAAACCAGATATTAGGGAATGTAAATACAGAAAATTAGTTAATTAATTGACATTGAATCAGGGTTGTCGTAGTTTAGATTACATGAAGGTAAATTATTGGCAACACTGACACTGAAAGGAATTCTTTACGTTGCATAACCTCTATTGTTCGTGTAATTATAGTTATTATTTGTACGCAAAATTAACTCTTTTTTTGTGGTTCACTGAATACTCGTAGCTAGAAAATAGGAAAACCGCAGTAAGTTGTAAAAATTTTATTTCAAAGTTCTGAAGTGATAGATTTTTGTATACATTTGTTTTTATATTGATGAGAAAAATTCACTGACTCACCGTTTTCTTGAATAGATTTTTCTGTAATTTGCAGTCATAATAATGTATATTGTTTGTAAGAATTGCAGATGTTTCTATAATTCGAAATTTGATGAAAATTAATGAGTTGCAAGCTAGTAAAAGAAGTCTCTTTTTCTCAATTTTAGAACAAGACCTCAAAAGCAGGCTTTTTTTCAGTTGAGAACATATGTACGAGAGTCGTTTGAAAAGTCCGTGCAAAAATAAAAACTACTTAATTTTTTGGGGTAAACCTTTTTTATTTTTCAACATAGTCTCCTTTTAGGCTTATACACTTCGTCCAACGCTGCTCTAGTTTGTTGATCCCTTCCGAATAATAGGATTTGTTCAAGTCTGAAAAATAGCCATTCGTTTCTGCAATCACCTCCTCGTTTGAATAAAATCTTTTTCCCGCCAGCCATTTCTTCATATTGGGGAACAAATAGTAGTCCGAGGGAGCCAAGTCTGGAGAATAGGGGGGATGTGAAACGAGTTGGAACCCTATTTCCATTAATTTTGCGACCACAACTACTGAGGTGTGAGCTGGTGCGTTGTCGTGTTGGAAAAGGACTTTTTTGTGGGCCAATCGTGGGCGTTTTTCTTGCAGCTCGGTTTTCAAACGGTCCAATAACGATGAATAATATGTAATAGTTTTACCCTATTCCAGATAGTCGATGAGGATTATTCCTTGCGAATCCCAAAAGACAGTCGCCATAATCTTTCCGGCCGAAGGAACGGTCTTCGCCTTTTTTGGCGCAGATTCCCCCTTGGTAACCCATTGTTTAGATTGTTCTTTGGTCTCAGGAGTGTAGTTGATGTATCCATGTTTCATCCACAGTGACGAAACGACGCTTAAAGTCCTGCGGATTCTTCTGGAACAGCTGCAAACCGTCCTTGCAACACTTCACACGATTTCGTTTTTGGTCAAGCGTGAGCAATCGCGGCACCCATCTTGCGGATAGCTTTGTCATGTCCAAATGTTGATGCAAAATATTATGTACCCGTTCATTCGAGATGCCCACAGCACTAGCAATCTCACGCACCTTCACTCTTCTGTCATCCATCACCATATCATGGATTTTTATCAATGATTTCTGGAGTAGTAACCTCAACAGGGCGTCCAGAACGTTCAGCGTCACTTGTGCCCATATGGCCACTCCGAAAATTTTGAAACCACTTATAAACTGTTCTAATCGAAGGTGCAGAGTCACCATAATGTTTATCAAGCTTCTCTTTAGTCTCCTGAGGCGTTTTGCCTTTCTTATGAAAGTGTTGCAAGGAATCATGTGAAGTGTTGCAAGGACGGTTTGCAGCTGTTCCTGAAGAATCCGCAGGACTTCAGTAGTGTTTAATCAACACACGAAATTCTTTTTCGTCCATTTTTTGAAAATCACTCGACTTCCTCGATTCAAACGAATGCCAAACACAAAGAAATAGACCGATCTGGCTGAAACTTGGTGTGTGTTCTTCCAAGAGATGCTACTAACTAAACATAACCTCGATACGCGCCAGTGGTGCTATCTCTCTGACTTTGCACGCACTTTTCAAACGACCCTCGTAGTTCGTATCTCTCAGATATCTCTGCCAAAGTTATGAATAATGAAATAGAATAAAAAAAAAAAAAAGAAGTAATAAAATAGCAATAAAACGCGAAAATAAATCCGGCGGTTGTGAAATACAAGTCTGATTTAATATCAGATAAAGAGCTTTAATTTAAAGCACAAAGTAAACAGTAAATAGGAAAATATAAAAATGAATAAACTTTGCCTTGCTTTGAAAAAATATATATATATCTACTATATATTGTACAAACAAGAAGCCAGAGTTGTCTCCATGGAAATCTTGAGGGTTTAAAAGCTTTCATCTATCTCGGCTCGGGGTGCGGAATTTTCTATCCCCTTTCTCATATTTCCCTTGCAAGTGTTTATTTTTGAAACAGTGAGCTCTTTATCTTGGACTTCCTTCTGGGGGAAAAAAACCTGGACCTTACCACTTGCTGTGGCCTTACCTTTCCTTCTTGATGTTCCCACAACTTCCGTCGGATTTCTGTTATTATTTTCGTTCTTTAGGTAGTCCTGTGAAGATCAAAAGGGAGATTGCTTCAAGTGTTTCATTTCCGCTTAGATAAGGATTTTTTTTTTCAAGCTTTGCTACGTTAACTTAAGCCTAAATTTTGGGTTTTTCTAAGAAGCTGATGGTGAGATTGTGCGGTGTAGTTAGTCTATTTTAAGTAATTACTTTATCACGGCTAGGACCAACATTGTTCGATAATAGTAATAAGAGGAGTCGAGTGAGTATGTTGACGACAGATTTACAATAAGTAATGAAGTAATGAGGTAAAAACTGTTAAATGATTTCCCACTAAATACAAAAGCCGAGCCGAAAGGAGACAAGCCGACTAAAAATAGCAGATAATAGAAAAACCCAGTGGAAAAGCGGAGATGAAAAGTTGCAGAAACTAAAAAGGAAATTAAAATTACGATTTTCCTAATAGTTTCCGATCAAAAAGAAAAAAGAAAAGCGGCCTGAGTGAATTAGATTCCTCTCAAGAAGGCAGTGACTTTCCACAAAACTTCATTTCTGTTTTTAAATGATGGAGAAAGTGCTTCATCCTCGCTTTAAACTGAAATTAAGTTTCATTTTCTAAATTAGCAAGCCCAACTTTAATAATTCATGCAAAATAAATTAATAACCTAATAATGTTATAAACTTTGTTTTACTATAATCTTTTGTTCGCAGATAGTCTTGTTACCTTGCTCTTTCTAAAAAGCGTCCAGTTTTTCTAATTGAAAACTGAAAACATAACAGGAGAAAATATGATTTCCTTTTTAGTGTAATAACTCTACTATTATATTAACGGAAAGAACTTTAGAATTCTTCCAGGTATTCTTTGGAGGGTGCCATAATTTCTTTGACTCGTCGCCAGTGTGGACAAAATATTTGTAGCCAATTTCGGCCTGCTAGAGATCTCTTACCCGTTCGGGCAATTAATAAGCGGCAATTTCTTGTTCTTCCAAGCCAGCTGACCTTCGTGTTAATTTCCCCTAATGCAACCACTATTTGCTGGTTATAAGCTCTCAGCTTGATATTACTAGGATACAATTTCAAAAATCCTAACCTTTCCAAATAAACTTTTTCAGGAATGACTGAGACTTCTGCCCCGGTGTCCAGTTCATTTGCAGCTTTTGGCCGGATACTTCAACTTAGCATTAAACATTTTGCACAATTGCAATATTCCTTCTTTCTAAGATAAACAAAAAGTTAAAAGACGCGACGACAAATAAACAAAGCAAACAATATATTCTGTTGAGATCCTACAATATAAGCAGATTAAGTTAAAATAAAAAAAAGCAAAAAAATCTTCAGCATGTAAATTCGCGAGTCACCAGTGAGTGACAAGTCAAAGAGAAAATGTAAAGTGTAAAGTGTAAAAATAAAAGATGTGAAGTTTTAGGTGAAGAAAGAAGTTAGCGGATTGCTTAATATACAGCAGAAACAGTTTTAAGAAGCTCAAACTGACAGCTAAGATAGCTTCTACTACTGTCAAACAGATTTTCAGAACAAAGTAGATACTTTTATTTTAACACAAAAGATTTCCGGGTAAATTGAAATTGTAATGTACATTCGCACGCGCAGGCGCAAGGGAGTGGGAAAGAGGAAATCAGATATTTTAGGCAAAGTCTTTGTTTGATGACGAATGGATGATGATGTGCTGGACCATGGAATTTCATAAGATTTTACTCAATTAAAGACAACATCAATATGTACAATTGCAGTAAATATCGTCCCTAGAAATCGTGTAGTTTTGGAGATATAAAAGGTTGAAATATGGTGGTTTTACGCTACACTCAAAGTTCAATTCCATTTATCTCGTATTCTAATGCACGCAATTTCATAAGATTTTACTCAATTAAAGATAACATCAATGTATACAATTGTAGTCAATATCATCCCTAGAAATCGTATAGTTTTAGAGATCTAGAATGTTGAAATATGGTAATTTTATATTACCCTGAAATTTCAATTCCACTTATCTCGTATTCTAATGCACGGAATTTCATAAGATTTTACTCAATTAAAGATAACATCAATGTGTACAATTGTAGTAAATATCATCCCTAGTAATCGTATAGTTTTGAAGATATTGAATGTTGAAATATAGTGGTTTTACATTTCCCTGAAATTTCAATTCAATTTATCTCGTATTCTAATGCACGGAATTTCATAAGATTTTACTCAATTAAAGATAACATCAATGTGTACAATTGCAGTAAATATCATCCCTAGAAATCGTTTAGTTTTGGAGATATTGAAGGTTGAAATATGGTGGTTTTACATTGCCCTGGAATTTCAATTCCATTTATCTCGTATTCTAATGCACGGAATTTCATAAGATTTTACTCAATTAAAGATAACATCAATGTGTACAATTGCAGTAAATATCATCCCTAGAAATCGTTTAGTTTTGGAGATATTGAAGGTTGAAATATGGTGGTTTTACATTGCCCTGAAATTTCAATTCCATTTATCTCGTATTCTAATGCACAGAATTTCATAAGATTTTACTCAATTAAAGATAACATCAATGTATACAATTGCAGTAAATATCATCGCTAGTAATCGTATAGTTTTGGAGATATTGAAGGTTGAAATATGGTGATTTTACATTACCCAGAAATTTCCATTCCATTTATCTCGTATTCTAATGCACGGAATTTCATAAGATTTTACTCAATTAAAGATAACATCAATGTGTACAATTGCAGTAAATATCATCCCTAGAAATCGTTTAGTTTTGGAGATATTGAAGGTTGAAATATGGTGGTTTTACATTGCCCTGAAATTTCAATTCCATTTATCTCGTATTCTAATGCACAGAATTTCATAAGATTTTACTCAATTAAAGATAATATCAATGTATACAATTGCAGTAAATATCATCCCTAGTAATCGTATAGTTTTGGAGATATTGAATGTTGAAATATAGTGGTTTTACATTTCCCTGAAATTTCAATTCCATTTATCTCGTATTCTAATGCACGGAATTTCATAAGATTTTACTCAATTAAAGATAACATCAATGTATACAATTGTAGTCAATATCATCCCTAGAAATCGTATAGTTTTAGAGATCTAGAATGTTGAAATATGGTAATTTTATATTACCCTGAAATTTCAATTCCACTTATCTCGTATTCTAATGCACGGAATTTCATAAGATTTTACTCAATTAAAGATAACATCAATGTGTACAATTGTAGTAAATATCATCCCTAGTAATCGTATAGTTTTGAAGATATTGAATGTTGAAATATAGTGGTTTTACATTTCCCTGAAATTTCAATTCAATTTATCTCGTATTCTAATGCACGGAATTTCATAAGATTTTACTCAATTAAAGATAACATCAATGTGTACAATTGCAGTAAATATCATCCCTAGAAATCGTTTAGTTTTGGAGATATTGAAGGTTGAAATATGGTGGTTTTACATTGCCCTGGAATTTCAATTCCATTTATCTCGTATTCTAATGCACGGAATTTCATAAGATTTTACTCAATTAAAGATAACATCAATGTGTACAATTGCAGTAAATATCATCCCTAGAAATCGTTTAGTTTTGGAGATATTGAAGGTTGAAATATGGTGGTTTTACATTGCCCTGAAATTTCAATTCCATTTATCTCGTATTCTAATGCACAGAATTTCATAAGATTTTACTCAATTAAAGATAACATCAATGTATACAATTGCAGTAAATATCATCGCTAGTAATCGTATAGTTTTGGAGATATTGAAGGTTGAAATATGGTGATTTTACATTACCCAGAAATTTCCATTCCATTTATCTCGTATTCTAATGCACGGAATTTCATAAGATTTTACTCAATTAAAGATAACATCAATGTGTACAATTGCAGTAAATATCATCCCTAGAAATCGTTTAGTTTTGGAGATATTGAAGGTTGAAATATGGTGGTTTTACATTGCCCTGAAATTTCAATTCCATTTATCTCGTATTCTAATGCACAGAATTTCATAAGATTTTACTCAATTAAAGATAATATCAATGTATACAATTGCAGTAAATATCATCCCTAGTAATCGTATAGTTTTGGAGATATTGAATGTTGAAATATAGTGGTTTTACATTTCCCTGAAATTTCAATTCCATTTATCTCGTATTCTAATGCACGGAATTTCATAAGATTTTACTCAATTAAAGATAACATCAATGTGTACAATTGCAGTAAATATCATCCCTAGAAATCGTTTAGTTTTGGAGATATTGAAGGTTGAAATATGGTGGTTTTACATTGCCCTTAAATTTCAATTCCATTTATCTCGTATTCTAATGCACAGAATTTCATAAGATTTTACTCAATTAAAGATAACATCAATGTATACAATTGCAGTAAATATCATCGCTAGTAATCGTATAGTTTTGGAGATATTGAAGGTTGAAATATGGTGATTTTACATTACCCAGAAATTTCCATTCCATTTATCTCGTATTCTAATGCACGGAATTTCATAAGATTTTACTCAATTAAAGATAACATCAATGTGTACAATTGCAGTAAATATCATCCCTAGAAATCGTTTAGTTTTGGAGATATTGAAGGTTGAAATATGGTGGTTTTACATTGCCCTGAAATTTCAATTCCATTTATCTCGTATTCTAATGCACAGAATTTCATAAGATTTTACTCAATTAAAGATAATATCAACGTATACAATTGCAGTAAATATCATCCCTAGTAATCGTATAGTTTTGGAGATATTGAATGTTGAAATATAGTGGTTTTACATTTCCCTGAAATTTCAATTCCATTTATCTCGTATTCTAATGCACGGAATTTCATAAGATTTTACTCAATTAAAGATAACATCAATGTGTACAATTGCAGTAAATATCATCCCTAGAAATCGTTTAGTTTTGGAGATATTGAAGGTTGAAATATGGTGGTTTTACATTGCCCTGAAATTTCAATTCCATTTATCTCGTATTCTAATGCACGGAATTTCATAAGATTTTACTCAATTAAAGATAACATCAATGTATACAATTGCAGTAAATATCATTGCTAGTAATCGTATAGTTTTGGAGATATTGAAGGTTGAAATATGGTGATTTTACATTACCCAGAAATTTCAATTCCATTTATCTCGTATTCTAATGCACGGAATTTCATAAGATTTTACTCAATTAAAGATAACATCAATGTGTACAATTGCAGTAAATATCATCCCTAGAAATCGTATAGTTTTAGAGATATTAAATGTTGAAATATGGTGGTTTTACATTACCCAGAAATTTCAAATCCATTTATCTCGTATTCTAATGCACGGAATTTCATAAGATTTTACTCAATTAAAGATAACATCAATGTGTACAATTGTAGTAAATATCATCGCTAGTAATCGTTTAGTTTTGGAGATATTGAAGGTTGAAATATGGTGGTTTTACATTACCCAGAAATTTCAATTCCATTTATCTCGTATTCTAATGCACGGAATTTCATAAGATTTTACTCAATTAAAGATAACATCAATGTGTACAATTGCAGTAAATATCATCCCTAGAAATCGTTTAGTTTTGGAGATATTGAAGGTTGAAATATGGTGGTTTTACATTGCCCTGAAATTTCAATTCCATTTATCTCGTATTCTAATGCACGGAATTTCATAAGATTTTACTCAATTAAAGATAACATCAATGTATACAATTGCAGTAAATATCATTGCTAGTAATCGTATAGTTTTGGAGATATTGAAGGTTGAAATATGGTGATTTTACATTACCCAGAAATTTCAATTCCATTTATCTCGTATTCTAATGCACGGAATTTCATAAGAATTTACTCAATTAAAGATAACATCAATGTATACAATTGCAGTAAATATCATCCCTAGAAATCGTATAGTTTTAGAGATGTTAAATGTTGAAATATGGTGGTTTTACATTACCCAGAAATTTCAATTCCATTTATCTCGTATTCTAATGCACGGAATTTCATAAGATTTTACTCAATTAAAGATAACATCAATGTGTACAATTGCAGTAAATATCATCCCTAGAAATCGTTTAGTTTTGGAGATATTGAAGGTTGAAATATGGCGGTTTTACATTGCCCTGAAATTTCAATTCCATTTATCTCGTATTCTAATGCACAGAATTTCATAAGATTTTACTCAATTAAAGATAACATCAATGTATACAATTGCAGTAAATATCATCGCTAGTAATCGTATAGTTTTGGAGATATTGAAGGTTGAAATATGGTGATTTTACATTACCCAGAAATTTCAATTCCATTTATCTCGTATTCTAATGCACGGAATTTCATAAGATTTTACTCAATTAAAGATAACATCAATGTATACAATTGCAGTAAATATCATCCCTAGAAATCGTATAGTTTTAGAGATATTAAATGTTGAAATATGGTGGTTTTACATTACCCAGAAATTTCAATTCCATTTATCTCGTATTCTAATGCACGGAATTTCATAAGATTTTACTCAATTAAAGATAACATCAATGTATACAATTGCAGTAAATATCATCCCTCGAAATCGTATAGTTTTAGAGATATTAAATGTTGAAATATGGTGGTTTTACATTGCCCTGAAATTTCAATTCCATTTATCTCGTATTCTAATGCACGGAATTTCATATGATTTTACTCAATTAAAGATAACATCAATGTATACAATTGCAGTAAATATCATCCCTAGAAATCGTATAGTTTTAGAGATATTAAATGTTGAAATATAGTGGTTTTACATTACCCAGAAATTTCAATTCCATTTATCTCGTATTCTAATGCACGGAATTTCATAAGATTTTACTCAATTAAAGATAACATCAATGTGTACAATTGTAGTAAATATCATCGCTAGTAATCGTTTAGTTTTGGAGATATTGAAGGTTGAAATATGGTGGTTTTACATTACCCAGAAATTTCAATTCCATTTATCTCGTATTCTAATGCACGGAATTTCATAAGATTTTACTCAATTAAAGATAACATCAATGTGTACAATTGCAGTAAATATCATCCCTAGAAATCGTTTAGTTTTAGAGATATTGAAGGTTGAAATATGGTGGTTTTACATTGCCCTGAAATTTCAATTCCATTTATCTCGTATTCTAATGCACGGAAATTCATAAGATTTTACTCAATTAAAGATAACATCAATGTGTACAATTGCAGTAAATATCATCCCTAGAAATCGTTTAGTTTTGGAGATATTGAAGGTTGAAATTTGGTGGTTTTACATTACCCTGAAAATTCAATTCCATTTATCTCGTATTCTAATGCACGGAATTTCATAAGATTTTACTCAATTAAAGATAACATCAATGTGTACAATTGTAGTAAATATCATCGCTAGTAATCGTTTAGTTTTGGAGATATTAAAGGTTGAAATATGGTGGTTTTACATTACCCAGAAATTTCAATTCCATTTATCTCGTATTCTAATGCACGGAATTTCATAAGATTTTACTCACTTAAAGATAACATCAATGTGTACAATTGCAGTAATTATCATCGCTAGTAATCGTTTAGTTTTGGAGATATTGAAGGTTGAAATATGGTGGTTTTACATTACCCAGAAATTTCAATTCCATTTATCTCGTATTCTAATGCACGGAATTTCATAAGATTTTACTCAATTAAAGATAACATCAATGTGTACAATTGCAGTAAATATCATCCCTAGAAATCGTTTAGTTTTGGAGATATTGAAGGTTGAAATATGGTGGTTTTACATTGCCCTGAAATTTCAATTCCATTTATCTCGTATTCTAATGCACGGAATTTCATAAGATTTTACTCAATTAAAGATAACATCAATGTATACAATTGCAGTAAATATCATTGCTAGTAATCGTATAGTTTTGGAGATATTGAAGGTTGAAATATGGTGATTTTACATTACCCAGAAATTTCAATTCCATTTATCTCGTATTCTAATGCACGGAATTTCATAAGATTTTACTCAATTAAAGATAACATCAATGTATACAATTGCAGTAAATATCATCCCTAGAAATCGTATAGTTTTAGAGATATTAAATGTTGAAATATGGTGGTTTTACATTACCCAGAAATTTCAATTCCATTTATCTCGTATTCTAATGCACGGAATTTCATAAGATTTTACTCAATTAAAGATAACATCAATGTGTACAAGTGCAGTAAATATCATCCCTAGAAATCGTTTAGTTTTGGAGATATTGAAGGTTGAAATATGGTGGTTTTACATTGCCCTGAAATTTCAATTCCATTTATCTCGTATTCTAATGCACAGAATTTCATAAGATTTTACTCAATTAAAGATAACATCAATGTATACAATTGCAGTAAATATCATCGCTAGTAATCGTATAGTTTTGGAGATATTGAAGGTTGAAATATGGTGATTTTACATTACCCAGAAATTTCAATTCCATTTATCTCGTATTCTAATACACGGAATTTCATAAGATTTTACTCAATTAAAGATAACATCAATGTATACAATTGCAGTAAATATCATCCCTAGAAATCGTATAGTTTTAGAGATATTAAATGTTGAAATATGGTGGTTTTACATTACCCAGAAATTTCAATTCCATTTATCTCGTATTCTAATGCACGGAATTTCATAAGATTTTACTCAATTAAAGATAACATCAATGTATACAATTGCAGTAAATATCATCCCTCGAAATCGTATAGTTTTAGAGATATTAAATGTTGAAATATGGTGGTTTTACATTGCCCTGAAATTTCAATTCCATTTATCTCGTATTGTAATGCACGGAATTTCATAAGATTTTACTCAATTAAAGATAACATCAATGTGTACAATTGCAGTAAATATCATCGCTAGTAATCGTATAGTTTTGGAGATATTGAAGGTTGAAATATGGTGATTTTACATTACCTAGAAATTTCAATTCCATTTATCTCGTATTCTAATGCACGGAATTTCATATGATTTTACTCAATTAAAGATAACATCAATGTATACAATTGCAGTAAATATCATCCCTAGAAATCGTATAGTTTTAGAGATATTAAATGTTGAAATATGGTGGTTTTACATTACCCAGAAATTTCAATTCCATTTATCTCGTATTCTAATGCACGGAATTTCATAAGATTTTACTCAATTAAAGATAACATCAATGTGTACAATTGTAGTAAATATCATCGCTAGTAATCGTTTAGTTTTGGAGATATTGAAGGTTGAAATATGGTGGTTTTACATTACCCAGAAATTTCAATTCCATTTATCTCGTATTCTAATGCACGGAATTTCATAAGATTTTACTCAATTAAAGATAACATCAATGTGTACAGTTGCAGTAAATATCATCCCTAGAAATGGTTTAGTTTTGGAGATATTGAAGGTTGAAATATGGTGGTTTTACATTGCCCTGAAATTTCAATTCCATTTATCTCGTATTCTAATGCACGGAAATTCATAAGATTTTACTCAATTAAAGATAACATCAATGTATACAATTGCAGTAAATATCATTGCTAGTAATCGTATAATTTTGGAGATATTGAAGGTTGAAATATGTTGATTTTACATTACCCAGAAATTTCAATTCCATTTATCTCGTATTCTAATGCACGGAATTTCATAAGATTTTACTCAATTAAAGATAACATCAATGTATACAATTGCAGTAAATATCATCCCTAGAAATCGTATAGTTTTAGAGATATTAAATGTTGATATATGGTGGTTTTACATTACCCAGAAATTTCAATTCCATTTATCTCGTATTCTAATGCACGGAATTTCATAAGATTTTACTCAAATAAAGATAACATCAATGTATACAATTGCAGTAAATATCATCCCTAGAAATCGTATAGTTTTAGAGATATTAAATGTTGAAATATGGTGGTTTTACATTACCCAGAAATTTCAATTCCATTTATCTCGTATTCTAATGCACGGAATTTCATAAGATTTTACTCAATTAAAGATAACATCAATGTGTACAACTGTAGTAAATATCATCGCTAGTAATCGTTTAGTTTTGGAGATATTGAAGGTTGAAATATGGTGGTTTTACATTACCCAGAAATTTCAATTCCATTTATCTCGTATTCTAATGCACGGAATTTCATAAGATTTTACTCAATTAAAGATAACATCAATGTGTACAATTGCAGTAAATATCATCCCTAGAAATGGTTTAGTTTTGGAGATATTGAAGGTTGAAATATGGTGGTTTTACATTGCCCTGAAATTTCAATTCCATTTATCTCGTATTCTAATGCACGGAAATTCATAAGATTTTACTCAATTAAAGATAACATCAATGTGTACAATTGCAGTAAATATCATCCCTAGAAATCGTTTAGTTTTGGAGATATTGAAGGTTGAAATTTGGTGGTTTTACATTACCCTGAAATTTCAATTCCATTTATCTCGTATTCTAATGCACGGAATTTCATAAGATTTTACTCAATTAAAGATAACATCAATGTGTACAATTGTAGTAAATATCATCGCTAGTAATCGTTTAGTTTTGGAGATATTGAAGGTTGAAATATGGTGGTTTTACATTACCCAGAAATTTCAATTCCATTTATCTCGTATTCTAATGCACGGAATTTCATAAGATTTTACTCAATTAAAGATAACATCAATGTGTACAATTGCAGTAAATATCATCCCTAGAAATGGTTTAGTTTTGGAGATATTGAAGGTTGAAATATGGTGGTTTTACATTGCCCTGAAATTTCAATTCCATTTATCTCGTATTCTAATGCACGGAAATTCATAAGATTTTACTCAATTAAAGATAACATCAATGTGTACAATTGCAGTAAATATCATCCCTAGAAATCGTTTAGTTTTGGAGATATTGAAGGTTGAAATTTGGTGGTTTTACATTACCCTGAAATTTCAATTCCATTTATCTCGTATTCTAATGCACGGAAATTCATAAGATTTTACTCAATTAAAGACAACATGAATGAGTACAATTGCAGTAAATATCATCCCTAGAAATCGTTTAGTTTTGGAGATATTGAAGGTTGAAATATGGTGGTTTTACATTACCCAGAAATTTCAATTCCATTTATCTCGTATTCTAATGCACGGAAATTCATAAGATTTTACTCAATTAAAGATAACATGAATGAGTACAATTGCAGTAAATATCATCCCTAGAAATCGTTTAGTTTTGGAGATATTGAAGGTTGAAATATGGTGGTTTTACATTACCCAGAAATTTCAATTCCATTTATCTCGTATTCTAATGCACGGAATTTCATAAGATTTTACTCAATTAAAGATAACATCAATGTGTACAATTGCAGTAAATATCATCCCTAGAAATCGTATAGTTTTAGAGATATTGAATGTTGAAATATGGTGGTTTTACATTACCCTGAAATTTCAATTCCATTTATCTCGTATTCTAATGCACGGAATTTCATAAGATTTTACTCAATTAAAGATAACATCAATGTATACAATTGCAGTAAATATCATCGCTAGTAATCGTATAGTTTTGGAGATATTGAAGGTTGAAATATGGTGATTTTACATTACCCAGAAATTTCAATTCCATTTATCTCGTATTCTAATGCACGGAATTTCATAAGATTTTACTCAATTAAAGATAACATCAATGTATACAATTGCAGTAAATATCATCCCTAGAAATCGTATAGTTTTAGAGATATTAAATGTTGAAATATGGTGGTTTTACATTACCCAGAAATTTCAATTCCATTTATCTCGTATTCTAATGCACGGAATTTCATAAGATTTTACTCAATTAAAGATAACATCAATGTATACAATTGCAGTAAATATCATCCCTAGAAATCGTATAGTTTTAGAGATATTAAATGTTGAAATATGGTGGTTTTACATTACCCAGAAATTTCAATTCCATTTATCTCGTATTCTAATGCACGGAATTTCATAAGATTTTACTCAATTAAAGATAACATCAATGTGTACAATTGCAGTAAATATCATCCCTAGAAATCGTTTAGTTTTGGAGATATTGAAGGTTGAAATATGGTGGTTTTACATTGCCCTGAAATTGCAATGCCATTTATCTCGTATTCTAATGCACGGAAATTCATAAGATTGTACTCAATTAAAGATAACATCAATGTGTACAATTGCAGTAAATATCATCCCTAGAAATCGTTTAGTTTTGGAGATATTGAAGGTTGAAATATGGTGTTTTTACATTACCCAGAAATTTCAATTCCATTTATCTCGTATTCTAATGCACGGAATTTCATAAGATTTTACTCAATTAAAGATAACATCAATGTGTACAATTGCAGTAAATATCATCCCTAGAAATCGTTTAGTTTTGGAGATATTGAAGGTTGAAATATGGTGGTTTTACATTACCCTGAAATTTCAATTCCATTTATCTCGTATTCTAATGCACGGAAATTCATAAGATTTTACTCAATTAAAGATAACATCAATGTGTACAATTGCAGTAAATATCATCCCTAGAAATCGTTTAGTTTTGGAGATATTGAAGGTTGAAATATGGTGGTTTTACATTACCCTGAAATTTCAATTCCATTCATCTCGTATTCTAATGCACGGAATTTTATAAGATTTTACTCAATTAAAGATAACATCAATGTATACAATTGCAGTAAATATCATCCCTAGAAATCGTATAGTTTTAGAGATATTAAATGTTGAAATATGGTGGTTTTACATTACCCAGAAATTTCAATTCCATTTATCTCTTATTCTAATGCACGGAATTTCATAAGATTTTACTCAATTAAAGATAACATCAATGTATACAATTGCAGTAAATATCATCCCTAGAAATCGTATAGTTTTAGAGATATTAAATGTTGAAATATGGTGGTTTTACATTGCCCTGAAATTTCAATTCCATTTATCTCGTATTCTAATGCACGGAATTTCATAAGATTTTTCTCAATTAAAGATAACATCAATGTATACAATTGCAGTAAATATCATCGCTAATAATCGTATAGTTTTGGAGATATTGAAGGTTGAAATATGGTGATTTTACATTACCCAGAAATTTCAATTCCATTTATCTCGTATTCTAATGCACGGAATTTCATAAGATTTTACTCAATTAAAGATAACATCAATGTATACAATTGCAGTAAATATCATCCCTAGAAATCGTATAGTTTTAGAGATATTAAATGTTGAAATATGGTGGTTTTACATTACCCAGAAATTTCAATTCCATTTATCTCGTATTCTAATGCACGGAATTTCATAAGACTTTACTCAATTAAAGATAACATCAATGTATACAATTGCAGTAAATATCATCCCTAGAAATCGTATAGTTTTAGAGATATTAAATGTTGAAATATGGTGGTTTTACATTACCCAGAAATTTCAATTCCATTTATCTCGTATTCTAATGCACGGAATTTCATAAGATTTTACTCAATTAAAGATAACATCAATGTGTACAATTGTAGTAAATATCATCGCTAGTAATCGTTTAGTTTTGGAGATATTGAAGGTTGAAATATGGTGGTTTTACATTACCCAGAAATTTCAATTCCATTTATCTCGTATTCTAATGCACGGAATTTCATAAGATTTTACTCAATTAAAGATAACATCAATGTGTACAATTGCAGTAAATATCATCCCTAGAAATGGTTTAGTTTTGGAGAAATTGAAGGTTGAAATATGGTGGTTTTACATTGCCCTGAAATTTCAATTCCATTTATCTCGTATTCTAATGCACGGAAATTCATAAGATTTTACTCAATTAAAGATAACATCAATGTGTACAATTGCAGTAAATATCATCCCTAGAAATCGTTTAGTTTTGGAGATATTGAAGGTTGAAATATGGTGTTTTTACATTACCCAGAAATTTCAATTCCATTTATCTCGTATTCTAATGCACGGAATTTCATAAGATTTTACTCAATTAAAGATAACATCAATGTGTACAATTGCAGTAAATATCATCCCTAGAAATCGTTTAGTTTTGGAGATATTGAAGGTTGAAATATGGTGATTTTACATTACCCAGAAATTTCAATTCCATTTATCTCGTATTCTAATGCACGGAATTTCATAAGATTTTACTCAATTAAAGATAACATCAATGTATACAATTGCAGTAAATATCATCCCTAGAAATCGTATAGTTTTAGAGATATTAAATGTTGAAATATGGTGGTTTTACATTACCCAGAAATTTCAATTCCATTTATCTCGTATTCTAATGCACGGAATTTCATAAGATTTTACTCAATTAAAGATAACATCAATGTATACAATTGCAGTAAATATCATCCCTAGAAATCGTATAGTTTTAGAGATATTAAATGTTGAAATATGGTGGTTTTACATTACCCAGAAATTTCAATTCCATTTATCTCGTATTCTAATGCACGGAATTTCATAAGATTTTACTCAATTAAAGATAACATCAATGTATACAATTGCAGTAAATATCATCCCTAGAAATCGTATAGTTTTAGAGATATTAAATGTTGAAATATGGTGGTTTTACATTACCCAGAAATTTCAATTCCATTTATCTCGTATTCTAATGCACGGAATTTCATAAGATTTTACTCAATTAAAGATAACATCAATGTGTACAATTGCAGTAAATATCATCCCTAGAAATCGTATAGTTTTAGAGATATTAAATGTTGAAATATCGTGGTTTTACATTACCCAGAAATTTCAATTCCATTTATCTCGTATTCTAATGCACGGAATTTCATAAGATTTTACTCAATTAAAGATAACATCAATGTGTACAATTGCAGTAAATATCATCCCTAGAAATCGATTAGTTTTGGAGATATTGAAGGTTGAAATATGGTGGTTTTACATTGCCCTGAAATTTCAATGCCATTTATCTCGTATTCTAATGCACGGAAATTCATAAGATTGTACTCAATTAAAGATAACATCAATGTGTACAATTGCAGTAAATATCATCCCTAGAAATCGTTTAGTTTTGGAGATATTGAAGGTTGAAATATGGTGTTTTTACATTACCCAGAAATTTCAATTCCATTTATCTCGTATTCTAATGCACGGAATTTCATAAGATTTTACTCAATTAAAGATAACATCAATGTGTACAATTGTAGTAAATATCATCGCTAGTAATCGTTTAGTTTTGGAGATATTGAAGGTTGAAATATGGTGGTTTTACATTACCCAGAAATTTCAATTCCATTTATCTCGTATTCTAATGCACGGAATTTCATAAGATTTTACTCAATTAAAGATAACATCAATGTGTACAATTGCAGTAAATATCATCCCTAGAAATGGTTTAGTTTTGGAGAAATTGAAGGTTGAAATATGGTGGTTTTACATTGCCCTGAAATTTCAATTCCATTTATCTCGTATTCTAATGCACGGAAATTCATAAGATTTTACTCAATTAAAGATAACATCAATGTGTACAATTGCAGTAAATATCATCCCTAGAAATCGTTTAGTTTTGGAGATATTGAAGGTTGAAATTTGGTGGTTTTACATTACCCTGAAATTTCAATTCCATTTATCTCGTATTCTAATGCACGGAAATTCATAAGATTTTACTCAATTAAAGACAACATGAATGAGTACAATTGCAGTAAATATCATCCCTAGAAATCGTTTAGTTTTGGAGATATTGAAGGTTGAAATATGGTGGTTTTACATTACCCAGAAATTTCAATTCCATTTATCTCGTATTCTAATGCACGGAATTTCATAAGATTTTACTCAATTAAAGATAACATCAATGTGTACAATTGCAGTAAATATCATCCCTAGAAATCGTTTAGTTTTGGAGATATTGAAGGTTGAAATATGGTGGTTTTACATTGCCCTGAAATTTCAATTCCATTTATCTCGTATTCTAATGCACGGAATTTCATAAGATTTTACACAATTAAAGATAACATCAATGTATACAATTGCAGTAAATATCATCCCTAGAAATCGTATAGTTTTAGAGATATTAAATGTTGAAATATGGTGGTTTTACATTACCCAGAAATTTCAATTCCATTTATCTCGTATTCTAATGCACGGAATTTCATAAGATTTTACTCAATTAAAGATAACATCAATGTATACAATTGCAGTAAATATCATCCCTAGAAATCGTATAGTTTTAGAGATATTAAATGTTGAAATATGGTGGTTTTACATTGCCCTGAAATTTCAATTCCATTTATCTCGTATTCTAATGCACGGAATTTCATAAGATTTTACTCAATTAAAGATAACATCAATGTATACAATTGCAGTAAATATCATCGCTAGTAATCGTATAGTTTTGGAGATATTGAAGGTTGAAATATGGTGATTTTACATTACCCAGAAATTTCAATTCCATTTATCTCGTATTCTAATGCGCGGAATTTCATAAGATTTTACTCAATTAAAGATAACATCAATGTATACAATTGCAGTAAATATCATCCCTAGAAATCGTATAGTTTTAGAGATATTAAATGTTGAAATATGGTGGTTTTACATTACCCAGAAATTTCAATTCCATTTATCTCGTATTCTAATGCACGGAATTTCATAAGATTTTACTCAATTAAAGATAACATCAATGTGTACAATTGCAGTAAATATCATCCCTAGAAATCGTTTAGTTTTGGAGATATTGAAGGTTGAAATATGGTGGTTTTACATTGCCCTGAAATTTCAATGCCATTTATCTCGTATTCTAATGCACGGAAATTCATAAGATTGTACTCAATTAAAGATAACATCAATGTGTACAATTGCAGTAAATATCATCCCTAGAAATCGTTTAGTTTTAGAGATATTGAAGGTTGAAATATGGTGGTTTTACATTACCCTGAAATTTCAATTCCATTTATCTCGTATTCTAATGCACGGAATTTCATAAGATTCTACTCAATTAAAGATAACATCAATGTATACAATTGCAGTAAATATCATCCCTAGAAATCGTATAGTTTTAGAGATATTAAATGTTGAAATATGGTGGTTTTACATTACCCAGAAATTTCAATTCCATTTATCTCTTATTCTAATGCACGGAATTTCATAAGATTTTACTCAATTAAAGATAACATCAATGTATACAATTGCAGTAAATATCATCCCTAGAAATCTTATAGTTTTAGAGATATTAAATGTTGAAATATGGTGGTTTTACATTGCCCTGAAATTTCAATTCCATTTACCTCGTATTCTAATGCACGGAATTTCATAAGATTTTTCTCAATTAAAGATAACATCCATGTATACAATTGCAGTAAATATCATCGCTAATAATCGTATAGTTTTGGAGATATTGAAGGTTGAAATATGGTGATTTTACATTACCCAGAAATTTCAATTCCATTTATCTCGTATTCTAATGCACGGAATTTCATAAGATTTTACTCAATTAAAGATAACATCAATGTATACAATTGCAGTAAATATCATCCCTAGAAATCGTATAGTTTTAGAGATATTAAATGTTGAAATATGGTGGTTTTACATTACCCAGAAATTTCAATTCCATTTATCTCTTATTCTAATGCACGGAATTTCATAAGATTTTACTCAATTAAAGATAACATCAATGTATACAATTGCAGTAAATATCATCCCTAGAAATCGTATAGTTTTAGAGATATTAAATGTTGAAATATGGTGGTTTTACATTACCCAGAAATTTCAATTCCATTTATCTCTTATTCTAATGCACGGAATTTCATAAGATTTTACTCAATTAAAGATAACATCAATGTATACAATTGTAGTAAATATCATCCCTAGAAATCGTATAGTTTTAGAGATATTAAATGTTGAAATATGGTGGTTTTACATTGCCCTGAAATTTCAATTCCATTTATCTCGTATTCTAATGCACGGAATTTCATAAGATTTTTCTCAATTAAAGATAACATCAATGTATACAATTGCAGTAAATATCATCGCTAATAATCGTATAGTTTTGGAGATATTGAAGGTTGAAATATGGTGATTTTACATTACCCAGAAATTTCAATTCCATTTATCTCGTATTCTAATGCACGGAATTTCATAAGATTTTACTCAATTAAAGATAACATCAATGTATACAATTGCAGTAAATATCATCCCTAGAAATCGTATAGTTTTAGAGATATTAAATGTTGAAATATGGTGGTTTTACATTACCCAGAAATTTCAATTCCATTTATCTCGTATTCTAATGCACGGAATTTCATAAGACTTTACTCAATTAAAGATAACGTCAATGTATACAATTGCAGTAAATATCATCCCTAGAAATCGTATAGTTTTAGAGATATTAAATGTTGAAATATGGTGGTTTTACATTACCCAGAAATTTCAATTCCATTTATCTCGTATTCTAATGCACGGAATTTCATAAGATTTTACTCAATTAAAGATAACATCAATGTGTACAATTGTAGTAAATATCATCGCTAGTAATCGTTTAGTTTTGGAGATATTGAAGGTTGAAATATGGTGGTTTTACATTACCCAGAAATTTCAATTCCATTTATCTCGTATTCTAATGCACGGAATTTCATAAGATTTTACTCAATTAAAGATAACATCAATGTGTACAATTGCAGTAAATATCATCCCTAGAAATGGTTTAGTTTTGGAGAAATTGAAGGTTGAAATATGGTGGTTTTACATTGCCCTGAAATTTCAATTCCATTTATCTCGTATTCTAATGCACGGAAATTCATAAGATTTTACTCAATTAAAGATAACATCAATGTGTACAATTGCAGTAAATATCATCCCTAGAAATCGTTTAGTTTTGGAGATATTGAAGGTTGAAATATGGTGTTTTTACATTACCCAGAAATTTCAATTCCATTTATCTCGTATTCTAATGCACGGAATTTCATAAGATTTTACTCAATTAAAGATAACATCAATGTGTACAATTGCAGTAAATATCATCCCTAGAAATCGTTTAGTTTTGGAGATATTGAAGGTTGAAATATGGTGATTTTACATTACCCAGAAATTTCAATTCCATTTATCTCGTATTCTAATGCACGGAATTTCATAAGATTTTACTCAATTAAAGATAACATCAATGTATACAATTGCAGTAAATATCATCCCTAGAAATCGTATAGTTTTAGAGATATTAAATGTTGAAATATGGTGGTTTTACATTACCCAGAAATTTCAATTCCATTTATCTCGTATTCTAATGCACGGAATTTCATAAGATTTTACTCAATTAAAGATAACATCAATGTATACAATTGCAGTAAATATCATCCCTAGAAATCGTATAGTTTTAGAGATATTAAATGTTGAAATATGGTGGTTTTACATTACCCAGAAATTTCAATTCCATTTATCTCGTATTCTAATGCACGGAATTTCATAAGATTTTACTCAATTAAAGATAACATCAATGTATACAATTGCAGTAAATATCATCCCTAGAAATCGTATAGTTTTAGAGATATTAAATGTTGAAATATGGTGGTTTTACATTACCCAGAAATTTCAATTCCATTTATCTCGTATTCTAATGCACGGAATTTCATAAGATTTTACTCAATTAAAGATAACATCAATGTGTACAATTGCAGTAAATATCATCCCTAGAAATCGTATAGTTTTAGAGATATTAAATGTTGAAATATCGTGGTTTTACATTACCCAGAAATTTCAATTCCATTTATCTCGTATTCTAATGCACGGAATTTCATAAGATTTTACTCAATTAAAGATAACATCAATGTGTACAATTGCAGTAAATATCATCCCTAGAAATCGATTAGTTTTGGAGATATTGAAGGTTGAAATATGGTGGTTTTACATTGCCCTGAAATTTCAATGCCATTTATCTCGTATTCTAATGCACGGAAATTCATAAGATTGTACTCAATTAAAGATAACATCAATGTGTACAATTGCAGTAAATATCATCCCTAGAAATCGTTTAGTTTTGGAGATATTGAAGGTTGAAATATGGTGTTTTTACATTACCCAGAAATTTCAATTCCATTTATCTCGTATTCTAATGCACGGAATTTCATAAGATTTTACTCAATTATAGATAACATCAATGTGTACAATTGTAGTAAATATCATCGCTAGTAATCGTTTAGTTTTGGAGATATTGAAGGTTGAAATATGGTGGTTTTACATTACCCAGAAATTTCAATTCCATTTATCTCGTATTCTAATGCACGGAATTTCATAAGATTTTACTCAATTAAAGATAACATCAATGTGTACAATTGCAGTAAATATCATCCCTAGAAATGGTTTAGTTTTGGAGAAATTGAAGGTTGAAATATGGTGGTTTTACATTGCCCTGAAATTTCAATTCCATTTATCTCGTATTCTAATGCACGGAAATTCATAAGATTTTACTCAATTAAAGATAACATCAATGTGTACAATTGCAGTAAATATCATCCCTAGAAATCGTTTAGTTTTGGAGATATTGAAGGTTGAAATTTGGTGGTTTTACATTACCCTGAAATTTCAATTCCATTTATCTCGTATTCTAATGCACGGAAATTCATAAGATTTTACTCAATTAAAGACAACATGAATGAGTACAATTGCAGTAAATATCATCCCTAGAAATCGTTTAGTTTTGGAGATATTGAAGGTTGAAATATGGTGGTTTTACATTACCCAGAAATTTCAATTCCATTTATCTCGTATTCTAATGCACGGAATTTCATAAGATTTTACTCAATTAAAGATAAAATCAATGTGTACAATTGCAGTAAATATCATCCCTAGAAATCGTTTAGTTTTGGAGATATTGAAGGTTGAAATATGGTGGTTTTACATTGCCCTGAAATTTCAATTCCATTTATCTCGTATTCTAATGCACGGAATTTCATAAGATTTTACACAATTAAAGATAACATCAATGTATACAATTGCAGTAAATATCATCCCTAGAAATCGTATAGTTTTAGAGATATTAAATGTTGAAATATGGTGGTTTTACATTACCCAGAAATTTCAATTCCATTTATCTCGTATTCTAATGCACGGAATTTCATAAGATTTTACTCAATTAAAGATAACATCAATGTATACAATTGCAGTAAATATCATCCCTAGAAATCGTATAGTTTTAGAGATATTAAATGTTGAAATATGGTGGTTTTACATTGCCCTGAAATTTCAATTCCATTTATCTCGTATTCTAATGCACGGAATTTCATAAGATTTTACTCAATTAAAGATAACATCAATGTATACAATTGCAGTAAATATCATCGCTAGTAATCGTATAGTTTTGGAGATATTGAAGGTTGAAATATGGTGATTTTACATTACGCAGAAATTTCAATTCCATTTATCTCGTATTCTAATGCGCGGAATTTCATAAGATTTTACTCAATTAAAGATAACATCAATGTATACAATTGCAGTAAATATCATCCCTAGAAATCGTATAGTTTTAGAGATATTAAATGTTGAAATATGGTGGTTTTACATTACCCAGAAATTTCAATTCCATTTATCTCGTATTCTAATGCACGGAATTTCATAAGATTTTACTCAATTAAAGATAACATCAATGTGTACAATTGCAGTAAATATCATCCCTAGAAATCGTTTAGTTTTGGAGATATTGAAGGTTGAAATATGGTGGTTTTACATTGCCCTGAAATTTCAATGCCATTTATCTCGTATTCTAATGCACGGAAATTCATAAGATTGTACTCAATTAAAGATAACATCAATGTGTACAATTGCAGTAAATATCATCCCTAGAAATCGTTTAGTTTTAGAGATATTGAAGGTTGAAATATGGTGGTTTTACATTACCCTGAAATTTCAATTCCATTTATCTCGTATTCTAATGCACGGAATTTCATAAGATTCTACTCAATTAAAGATAACATCAATGTATACAATTGCAGTAAATATCATCCCTAGAAATCGTATAGTTTTAGAGATATTAAATGTTGAAATATGGTGGTTTTACATTACCCAGAAATTTCAATTCCATTTATCTCTTATTCTAATGCACGGAATTTCATAAGATTTTACTCAATTAAAGATAACATCAATGTATACAATTGCAGTAAATATCATCCCTAGAAATCTTATAGTTTTAGAGATATTAAATGTTGAAATATGGTGGTTTTACATTGCCCTGAAATTTCAATTCCATTTACCTCGTATTCTAATGCACGGAATTTCATAAGATTTTTCTCAATTAAAGATAACATCCATGTATACAATTGCAGTAAATATCATCGCTAATAATCGTATAGTTTTGGAGATATTGAAGGTTGAAATATGGTGATTTTACATTACCCAGAAATTTCAATTCCATTTATCTCGTATTCTAATGCACGGAATTTCATAAGATTTTACTCAATTAAAGATAACATCAATGTATACAATTGCAGTAAATATCATCCCTAGAAATCGTATAGTTTTAGAGATATTAAATGTTGAAATATGGTGGTTTTACATTACCCAGAAATTTCAATTCCATTTATCTCGTATTCTAATGCACGGAATTTCATAAATTTTACTCAATTAAAGATAACATCAATGTGTACAATTGTAGTAAATATCATCGCTAGTAATCGTTTAGTTTTGGAGATATTGAAGGTTGAAATATGGTGGTTTTACATTACCCAGAAATTTCAATTCCATTTATCTCGTATTCTAATGCACGGAATTTCATAAGATTTTACTCAATTAAAGATAACATCAATGTGTACAATTGCAGTAAATATCATCCCTAGAAATGGTTTAGTTTTGGAGATATTGAAGGTTGAAATATGGTGGTTTTACATTGCCCTGAAATTTCAATTCCATTTATCTCGTATTATAATGCACGGAAATTCATAAGATTTTACTCAATTAAAGATAACATCAATGTGTACAATTGCAGTAAATATCATCCCTAGAAATCGTTTAGTTTTGGAGATATTGAAGGTTGAAATTTGGTGGTTTTACATTACCCTGAAATTTCAATTCCATTTATCTCGTATTCTAATGCACGGAAATTCATAAGATTTTACTCAATTAAAGACAACATGAATGAGTACAATTGCAGTAAATATCATCCCTAGAAATCGTTTAGTTTTGGAGATATTGAAGGTTGAAATATGGTGGTTTTACATTACCCAGAAATTTCAATTCCATTTATCTCGTATTCTAATGCACGGAAATTCATAAGATTTTACTCAATTAAAGACAACATGAATGAGTACAATTGCAGTAAATATCATCCCTAGAAATCGTTTAGTTTTGGAGATATTGAAGGTTGAAATATGGTGGTTTTACATTACCCAGAAATTTCAATTCCATTTATCTCGTATTCTAATGCACGGAATTTCATAAGATTTTACTCAATTAAAGATAAAATCAATGTGTACAATTGCAGTAAATATCATCCCTAGAAATCGTTTAGTTTTGGAGATATTGAAGGTTGAAATATGGTGGTTTTACATTGCCCTGAAATTTCAATTCCATTTATCTCGTATTCTAATGCACGGAATTTCATAAGATTTTACACAATTAAAGATAACAACAATGTATACAATTGCAGTAAATATCATCCCTAGAAATCGTATAGTTTTAGAGATATTAAATGTTGAAATATGGTGGTTTTACATTACCCAGAAATTTCAATTCCATTTATCTCGTATTCTAATGCACGGAATTTCATAAGATTTTACTCAATTAAAGATAACATCAATGTATACAATTGCAGTAAATATCATCCCTAGAAATCGTATAGTTTTAGAGATATTAAATGTTGAAATATGGTGGTTTTACATTGCCCTGAAATTTCAATTCCATTTATCTCGTATTCTAATGCACGGAATTTCATAAGATTTTACTCAATTAAAGATAACATCAATGTATACAATTGCAGTAAATATCATCGCTAGTAATCGTATAGTTTTGGAGATATTGAAGGTTGAAGTATGGTGATTTTACATTACCCAGAAATTTCAATTCCATTTATCTCGTATTCTAATGCACGGAATTTCATAAGATTTTACTCAATTAAAGATAACATCAATGTATACAATTGCAGTAAATATCATCCCTAGAAATCGTATAGTTTTAGAGATATTAAATGTTGAAATATCGTGGTTTTACATTACCCAGAAATTTCATTCCATTTATCTCGTATTCTAATGCACGGAATTTCATAAGATTTTACTCAATTAAAGATAACATCAATGTGTACAATTGCAGTAAATATCATCCCTAGAAATCGTTTAGTTTTGGAGATATTGAAGGTTGAAATATGGTGGTTTTACATTGCCCTGAAATTTCAATGCCATTTATCTCGTATTCTAATGCACGGAAATTCATAAGATTGTACTCAATTAAAGATAACATCAATGTGTACAATTGCAGTAAATATCATCCCTAGAAATCGTTTAGTTTTGGAGATATTGAAGGTTGAAATATGGTGTTTTTACATTACCCAGAAATTTCAATTCCATTTATCTCGTATTCTAATGCACGGAATTTCATAAGATTTTACTCAATTAAAGATAACATCTATGTGTACAATTGCAGTAAATATCATCCCTAGAAATCGTTTAGTTTTGGAGATATTGAAGGTTGAAATATGGTGTTTTTACATTACCCAGAAATTTCAATTCCATTTATCTCGTATTCTAATGCACAGAATTTCATAAGATTTTACTCAATTAAAGATAACATCAATGTGTACAATTGCAGTAAATATCATCCCTAGAAATCGTTTAGTTTTGGAGATATTGAAGGTTGAAATATGGTGGTTTTACATTACCCTGAAATTTCAATTCCATTTATCTCGTATTCTAATGCACGGAAATTCATAAGATTTTACTCAATTAAAGATAACATCAATGTATACAATTGCAGTAAATATCATCCCTAGAAATCGTATAGTTTTAGAGATATTAAATGTTGAAATATGGTGGTTTTACATTACCCAGAAATTTCAATTCCATTTATCTCGTATTCTAATGCACGGAATTTCATAAGATTTTACTCAATTAAAGATAACATCAATGTATACAATTGCAGTAAATATCATCCCTAGAAATCGTATAGTTTTAGAGATATTAAATGTTGAAATATGGTGGTTTTACATTACCCAGAAATTTCAATTCCATTTATCTCGTATTCTAATGCACGGAATTTCATAAGATTTTTCTCAATTAAAGATAACATCCATGTATACAATTGCAGTAAATATCATCGCTAGTAATCGTTTAGTTTTGGAGATATTGAAGGTTGAAATATGGTGGTTTTACATTACCCAGAAATTTCAATTCCATTTATCTCGTATTCTAATGCACGGAATTTCATAAGATTTTACACAATTAAAGATAACATCAATGTATACAATTGCAGTAAATATCATCCCTAGAAATCGTATAGTTTTAGAGATATTAAATGTTGAAATATGGTGGTTTTACATTGCCCTGAAATTTCAATTCCATTTATCTCGTATTCTAATGCACGGAATTTCATAAGATTTTACTCAATTAAAGATAACATCAATGTATACAATTGCAGTAAATATCATCGCTAGTAATCGTATAGTTTTGGAGATATTGAAGGTTGAAGTATGGTGATTTTACATTACCCAGAAATTTCAATTCCATTTATCTCGTATTCTAATGCACGGAATTTCATAAGATTTTACTCAATTAAAGATAACATCAATGTATACAATTGCAGTAAATATCATCCCTAGAAATCGTATAGTTTTAGAGATATTAAATGTTGAAATATCGTGGTTTTACATTACCCAGAAATTTCATTCCATTTATCTCGTATTCTAATGCACGGAATTTCATAAGATTTTACTCAATTAAAGATAACATCAATGTGTACAATTGCAGTAAATATCATCCCTAGAAATCGTTTAGTTTTGGAGATATTGAAGGTTGAAATATGGTGGTTTTACATTGCCCTGAAATTTCAATGCCATTTATCTCGTATTCTAATGCACGGAAATTCATAAGATTGTACTCAATTAAAGATAACATCAATGTGTACAATTGCAGTAAATATCATCCCTAGAAATCGTTTAGTTTTGGAGATATTGAAGGTTGAAATATGGTGTTTTTACATTACCCAGAAATTTCAATTCCATTTATCTCGTATTCTAATGCACGGAATTTCATAAGATTTTACTCAATTAAAGATAACATCTATGTGTACAATTGCAGTAAATATCATCCCTAGAAATCGTTTAGTTTTGGAGATATTGAAGGTTGAAATATGGTGTTTTTACATTACCCAGAAATTTCAATTCCATTTATCTCGTATTCTAATGCACAGAATTTCATAAGATTTTACTCAATTAAAGATAACATCAATGTGTACAATTGCAGTAAATATCATCCCTAGAAATCGTTTAGTTTTGGAGATATTGAAGGTTGAAATATGGTGGTTTTACATTACCCTGAAATTTCAATTCCATTTATCTCGTATTCTAATGCACGGAAATTCATAAGATTTTACTCAATTAAAGATAACATCAATGTATACAATTGCAGTAAATATCATCCCTAGAAATCGTATAGTTTTAGAGATATTAAATGTTGAAATATGGTGGTTTTACATTACCCAGAAATTTCAATTCCATTTATCTCGTATTCTAATGCACGGAATTTCATAAGATTTTACTCAATTAAAGATAACATCAATGTATACAATTGCAGTAAATATCATCCCTAGAAATCGTATAGTTTTAGAGATATTAAATGTTGAAATATGGTGGTTTTACATTACCCAGAAATTTCAATTCCATTTATCTCGTATTCTAATGCACGGAATTTCATAAGATTTTTCTCAATTAAAGATAACATCCATGTATACAATTGCAGTAAATATCATCGCTAGTAATCGTTTAGTTTTGGAGATATTGAAGGTTGAAATATGGTGGTTTTACATTACCCAGAAATTTCAATTCCATTTATCTCGTATTCTAATGCACGGAATTTCATAAGATTTTACACAATTAAAGATAACATCAATGTATACAATTGCAGTAAATATCATCCCTAGAAATCGTATAGTTTTAGAGATATTAAATGTTGAAATATGGTGGTTTTACATTGCCCTGAAATTTCAATTCCATTTATCTCGTATTCTAATGCACGGAATTTCATAAGATTTTACTCAATTAAAGATAACATCAATGTATACAATTGCAGTAAATATCATCGCTAGTAATCGTATAGTTTTGGAGATATTGAAGGTTGAAGTATGGTGATTTTACATTACCCAGAAATTTCAATTCCATTTATCTCGTATTCTAATGCACGGAATTTCATAAGATTTTACTCAATTAAAGATAACATCAATGTATACAATTGCAGTAAATATCATCCCTAGAAATCGTATAGTTTTAGAGATATTAAATGTTGAAATATCGTGGTTTTACATTACCCAGAAATTTCAATTCCATTTATCTCGTATTCTAATGCACGGAATTTCATAAGATTTTACTCAATTAAAGATAACATCAATGTGTACAATTGCAGTAAATATCATCCCTAGAAATCGTTTAGTTTTGGAGATATTGAAGGTTGAAATATGGTGGTTTTACATTGCCCTGAAATTTCAATGCCATTTATCTCGTATTCTAATGCACGGAAATTCATAAGATTGTACTCAATTAAAGATAACATCAATGTGTACAATTGCAGTAAATATCATCCCTAGAAATCGTTTAGTTTTGGAGATATTGAAGGTTGAAATATGGTGTTTTTACATTACCCAGAAATTTCAATTCCATTTATCTCGTATTCTAATGCACGGAATTTCATAAGATTTTACTCAATTAAAGATAACATCTATGTGTACAATTGCAGTAAATATCATCCCTAGAAATCGTTTAGTTTTGGAGATATTGAAGGTTGAAATATGGTGTTTTTACATTACCCAGAAATTTCAATTCCATTTATCTCGTATTCTAATGCACAGAATTTCATAAGATTTTACTCAATTAAAGATAACATCAATGTGTACAATTGCAGTAAATATCATCCCTAGAAATCGTTTAGTTTTGGAGATATTGAAGGTTGAAATATGGTGGTTTTACATTACCCTGAAATTTCAATTCCATTTATCTCGTATTCTAATGCACGGAAATTCATAAGATTTTACTCAATTAAAGATAACATCAATGTATACAATTGCAGTAAATATCATCCCTAGAAATCGTATAGTTTTAGAGATATTAAATGTTGAAATATGGTGGTTTTACATTACCCAGAAATTTCAATTCCATTTATCTCTTATTCTAATGCACGGAATTTCATAAGATTTTACTCAATTAAAGATAACATCAATGTATACAATTGCAGTAAATATCATCCCTAGAAATCGTATAGTTTTAGAGATATTAAATGTTGAAATATGGTGGTTTTACATTGCCCTGAAATTTCAATTCCATTTATCTCGTATTCTAATGCACGGAATTTCATAAGATTTTTCTCAATTAAAGATAACATCCATGTATACAATTGCAGTAAATATCATCGCTAATAATCGTATAGTTTTGGAGATATTGAAGGTTGAAATATGGTGATTTTACATTACCCAGAAATTTCAATTCCATTTATCTCGTATTCTAATGCACGGAATTTCATAAGATTTTACACAATTAAAGATAACATCAATGTATACAATTGCAGTAAATATCATCCCTAGAAATCGTATAGTTTTAGAGATATTAAATGTTGAAATATGGTGGTTTTACATTACCCAGAAATTTCAATTCCATTTATCTCGTATTCTAATGCACGGAATTTCATAAGATTTTACTCAATTAAAGATAACATCAATGTATACAATTGCAGTAAATATCATCCCTAGAAATCGTATAGTTTTAGAGATATTAAATGCTGAAATATGGTGGTTTTACATTACCCAGAAATTTCAATTCCATTTATCTCGTATTCTAATGCACGGAATTTCATAAGATTTTACTCAATTAAAGATAACATCAATGTGTACAATTGTAGTAAATATCATCGCTAGTAATCGTTTAGTTTTGGAGATATTGAAAGTTGAAATATGGTGGTTTTACATTACCCTGAAATTTCAATTCCATTTATCTCGTATTCTAATGCACGGAAATTCATAAGATTTTACTCAATTAAAGACAACATGAATGAGTACAATTGCAGTAAATATCATCCCTAGAAATCGTTTAGTTTTGGAGATATTGAAGGTTGAAATATGGTGGTTTTACATTACCCAGAAATTTCAATTCCATTTATCTCGTATTCTAATGCACGGAAATTCATAAGATTTTACTCAATTAAAGATAACATGAATGAGTACAATTGCAGTAAATATCATCCCTAGAAATCGTTTAGTTTTGGAGATATTGAAGGTTAAATATGGTGGTTTTACATTACCCAGAAATTTCAATTCCATTTATCTCGTATTCTAATGCACGGAATTTCATAAGATTTTACTCAATTAAAGATAACATCAATGTGTACAATTGCAGTAAATATCATCCCTAGAAATCGTATAGTTTTAGAGATATTGAATGTTGAAATATGGTGGTTTTACATTACCCAGAAATTTCAATTCCATTTATCTCGTATTCTAATGCACGGAATTTCATAAGATTTTACTCAATTAAAGATAACATCAATGTGTACAATTGTAGTAAATATCATCGCTAGTAATCGTTTAGTTTTGGAGATATTGAAGGTTGAAATATGGTGGTTTTACATTACCCAGAAATTTCAATTCCATTTATCTCGTATTCTAATGCACGGAATTTCATAAGATTTTACTCAATTAAAGATAACATCAATGTGTACAATTGCAGTAAATATCATCCCTAGAAATCGTTTAGTTTTGGAGATATTGAAGGTTGAAATATGGTGGTTTTACATTGCCCTGAAATTTCAATTCCATTTATCTCGTATTCTAATGCACGGAATTTCATAAGATTTTACACAATTAAAGATAACATCAATGTATACAATTGCAGTAAATATCATCCCTAGAAATCGTATAGTTTTAGAGATATTAAATGTTGAAATATGGTGGTTTTACATTACCCAGAAATTTCAATTCCATTTATCTCGTATTCTAATGCACGGAATTTCATAAGATTTTACTCAATTAAAGATAACATCAATGTATACAATTGCAGTAAATATCATCCCTAGAAATCGTATAGTTTTACAGATATTAAATGTTGAAATATGGTGGTTTTACATTGCCCTGAAATTTCAATTCCATTTATCTCGTATTCTAATGCACGGAATTTCATAAGATTTTACTCAATTAAAGATAACATCAATGTATACAATTGCAGTAAATATCATCGCTAGTAATCGTATAGTTTTGGAGATATTGAAGGTTGAAATATGGTGATTTTACATTACCCAGAAATTTCAATTCCATTTATCTCGTATTCTAATGCACGGAATTTCATAAGATTTTACTCAATTAAAGATAACATCAATGTATACAATTGCAGTAAATATCATCCCTAGAAATCGTATAGTTTTAGAGATATTAAATGTTGAAATATCGTGGTTTTACATTACCCAGAAATTTCAATTCCATTTATCTCGTATTCTAATGCACGGAATTTCATAAGCTTTACTCAATTAAAGATAACATCAATGTATACAATTGCAGTAAATATCATCCCTAGAAATCGTATAGTTTTAGAGATATTAAATGTTGAAATATGGTGGTTTTACATTACCCAGAAATTTCAATTCCATTTATCTCGTATTCTAATGCACGGAATTTCATAAGATTTTACTCAATTAAAGATAACATCAATGTGTACAATTGCAGTAAATATCATCCCTAGAAATCGTTTAGTTTTGGAGATATTGAAGGTTGAAATATGGTGGTTTTACATTGCCCTGAAATTTCAATGCCATTTATCTCGTATTCTAATGCACGGAAATTCATAAGATTGTACTCAATTAAAGATAACATCAATGTGTACAATTGCAGTAAATATCATCCCTAGAAATCGTTTAGTTTTGGAGATATTGAAGGTTGAAATATGGTGGTTTTACATTACCCTGAAATTTCAATTCCATTTATCTCGTATTCTAATGCACGGAATTTCATAAGATTTTACTCAATTAAAGATAACATCAATGTATACAATTGCAGTAAATATCATCCCTCGAAATCGTATAGTTTTAGAGATATTAAATGTTGAAATATGGTGGTTTTACATTGCCCTGAAATTTCAATTCCATTTATCTCGTATTCTAATGCACGGAAATTCATAAGATTTCACTCAATTAAAGATAACATCAATGTGTACAATTGCAGTAAATATCATCGCTAGTAATCGTATAGTTTTGGAGATATTGAAGGTTGAAATATGATGGTATTACGCTACCTGAAATTTCAATTCCATTTATCTCGTATTCTAATGCACGGAATTTCATAAGATTTTACTCAATTGAAGATAACATCAATGTATACAATTGCAGTAAATATCATCCCTTGAAATCGTATAGTTTTAGAGATATTGAAGGTTGAAAATATTTTAGTTTTGTTTTTTATTTATTTTGAAGGTTGAAATATGGTGGTTTTACATTACCCAGAAATTTCAATTCCATTTATCTCGTATTCTAATGCACGGAAATTCATAAGATTTTACTCAATTAAAGATTACATCAATGTGTACAATTGCAGTAAATATCATCGCTAGTAATCGTATAGTTTTAGAGATATTAAATGTTGAAATATGGTGGTTTTACATTACCCTGAAATTTCAATTCCATTTATCTCGTATTCTAATGCACGGAAATTCATAAGATTTTACTCAATTAAAGATAACATCAATGTGTACAATTGCAGTAAATATCATCGCTAGTAATCGTATAGTTTTGGAGATATTGAAGGTTGAAATATGATGGTTTTACGCTACCTGAAATTTCAATTCCATTTATCTCGTATTCTAATGCACGGAATTTCATAAGATTTTACTCAATTAAAGATAACATCAATGTATACAATTGCAGTAAATATCATCCCTTGAAATCGTATAGTTTTAGAGATATTGAAGGTTGAAAATATTTTAGTTTTGTTTTTTATTTATTTTGAAGGTTGAAATATGGTGGTTTTACATTACCCAGAAATTTCAATTCCATTTATCTCGTATTCTAATGCACGGAATTTCATAAGATTTTACTCAATTAAAGATAACATCAATGTGTACAATTGCAGTAAATATCATCCCTAGAAATCGTATAGTTTTAGAGATATTGAATGTTGAAATATGGTGGTTTTACATTACACTGAAATTTCAATTCCATTTATCTCGTATTCTAATGCACGGAAATTCATAAGATTTTACTCAATTAAATATAACATCAATGTGTACAATTGCAGTAAATATCATCGCTAGTAATCGTATAGTTTTGGAGATATTGAAGGTTGAAATATGATGGTTTTACGCTACCCTGAAATTTCAATTCCATTTATCTCGTATTCTAATGCACGGAATTTCATAAGATTTTACTCAATTAAAGATAACATCAATGTATACAATTGCAGTAAATATCATCCCTAGAAATCGTATAGTTTTAGAGATATTAAATGTTGAAATATGGTGGTTTTACATTACCCTGAAATTTCAATTCCATTTATCTCGTATTCTAATGCACGGAATTTCATAAGATTTTACTCAATTAAAGATAACATCAATGTGTACAATTGCAGTAAATATCATCCCTAGAAATCGTATAGTTTTAGAAATATTGAAGGTTGAAATATGATGGTTTTACGCTACCTGAAATTTCAATTCCATTTATCTCGTATTCTAATGCACGGAATTTCATAAGATTTTACTCAATTAAAGATAACATCAATGTATACAATTGCAGTAAATATAATCCCTTGAAATCGTATAGTTTTAGAGATATTGAAGGTTGAAAATATTTTAGTTTTGTTTTTTATTTATTTTGAAGGTTGAAATATGGTGGTTTTACATTACCCAGAAATTTCAATTCCATTTATCTCGTATTCTAATGCACGGAATTTCATAAGATTTTACTCAATTAAAGATAACATCAATGTGTACAATTGCAGTAAATATCATCCCTAGAAATCGTATAGTTTTAGAAATATTGAATGTTGAAATATGGTGGTTTTACATTACACTGAAATTCAATTCCATTTATCTCGTATTCTAATGCACGGAAATTCATAAGATTTTACTCAATTAAATATAACATCAATGTGTACAATTGCAGTAAATATCATCGCTAGTAATCGTATAGTTTTGGAGATATTGAAGGTTGAAATATGATGGTTTTACGCTACCCTGAAATTTCAATTCCATTTATCTCGTATTCTAATGCACGGAATTTCATAAGATTTTACTCAATTAAAGATAACATCAATGTATACAATTGCAGTAAATATCATCCCTAGAAATCGTATAGTTTTAGAGATATTGAAGGTTGAAATATGATGGTTTTACGCTACCCTGAAATTTCAATTCCATTTATCTCGTATTCTAATGCACGGAAATTCATAAGATTTTGCTCAATTAAAGATAACATCAATGTGTACAATTGCAGTAAATATCATCGCTAGTAATCGTATAGTTTTGGAGATATTGAAGGTTGAAATATGATGGTTTTACGCTACCCTGAAATTTCAATTCCATTTATCTCGTATTCTAATGCACGGAAATTCATAAGATTTTACTCAATTAAAGATAACATCAATGTGTACAATTGCAGTAAATATCATCGCTAGTAATCGTATAGTTTTGGAGATATTGAAGGTTGAAATATGATGGTTTTACGCTACCCTGAAATTTCAATTCCATTTATCTCGTATTCTAATGCACGGAAATTCATAAGATTTTACTCAATTAAATATAACATCAATGTGTACAATTGCAGTAAATATCATCGCTAGTAATCGTATAGTTTTGGAGATATTGAAGGTTGAAATATGATGGTTTTACGCTACCCTGAAATTTCAATTCCATTTATCTCGTATTCTAATGCACGGAATTTCATAAGATTTTACTCAATTAAAGATAACATCAATGTATACAATTGCAGTAAATATCATCCCTAGAAATCGTATAGTTTTAGAGATATTGAAGGTTGAAATATGATGGTTTTACGCTACCCTGAAATTTCAATTCCATTTATCTCGTATTCTAATGCACGGAAATTCATAAGATTTTGCTCAATTAAAGATAACATCAATGTGTACAATTGCAGTAAATATCATCGCTAGTAATCGTATAGTTTTGGAGATATTGAAGGTTGAAATATGATGGTTTTACGCTACCCTGAAATTTCAATTCCATTTATCTCGTATTCTAATGCACGGAAATTCATAAGATTTTACTCAATTAAAGATAACATCAATGTGTACAATTGCAGTAAATATCATCGCTAGTAATCGTATAGTTTTGGAGATATTGAAGGTTGAAATATGATGGTTTTACGCTACCCTGAAATTTCAATTCCATTTATCTCGTATTCTAATGCACGGAAATTCATAAGATTTTACTCAATTAAAGATAACATTAATGTGTTATCTTTAATACGAAGGTCCTTACCGCATCGTTGGACGCTCTCTGTCCAACGATGCGGTAAGGACCTTCGTACTTTGGAGCCAGTTTGCTTGCAAACCCTACAGCTCCTGCCGATTGGGGGTGCGCTCGTCTTAAAACTAGGTCGCCCACTTTGTACTTGGCGTCTCTTCGGCGTAAATTATAATAATAGGTTTGTTTGGCCGAAGCCTTAGAAAGTTTTTACTCCGCTACCTCCCTCAGTTCCTTTAATTTTAATAAATGCCGCGACCAGACACAAGTATCGGGAGGACTGGCGTTTTCACCGTTATTGCGTTCCGCGTAATAAGTCTTAGGTGCTCGCGGTTCTCGGCCAAAATTTAGATAAGCTGGTGAGAATCCTGTTGAGCTATGCAGAGAACTATTAATGGCGAACATTACCTCAGGTAGGTATTGGTCCCACTTCCTGTGTTGGTCAGATAAATATGAGGAGATAATTCCTTTTACTACTCTGTTGGTTCTTTCCACTGGATTCGCTTGAGGCCAGTAAGGGGGTGTACGACTCAATTTTACCCCTAAACGTTCCGCGAGGCCCTCCATTAGCTTATTGACAAAGGGCGTACCATTGTCCGTGTGGAGTACCCGAGGAGTGCCCCACCGATATACGACTGTCTGACGGAAAGCTTTACAGACGTTTTGCGCCGAGGCAGTCTGGAGTGGGATGACCTCGGTCCACTTCGTGAAGCTGTCCAAGAAAATCAGTAGATAGGAATAGCCATTCGAGGATCGGGGTAACGGTCCCATAATATCGGCCGACACAGTATCCCAGGGAACGGTATAACTCCTGACTGACATCTTCCCTTCCGGGGGTCGCTGGATAGGTTTGATTTTTTGGCAAACGTTGCACCTTTTAACATAGTTAGCTATTTCATTGTACATTCCGGGCCAGTAGTATCGTCGAGAGGTACGATGGTAAGTCTTGTCGAATCCTAGATGCCCTGCCTCCGGACGGTCGTGATTTTCCTGGAGTATACGTGGGATATGATCTTTACTACCAATTTCCATTCCAACGAGTTGTCTTCAGGGAAGCAAGATATGTCTGGTGACCGATGATGATATAGATAACCTTCTTCAATCTTCCAGTCGGGGAAATGCTGTGGCCTTTGACTCACCTTTTCCTTTTTGGTGATGTACCACGGGTCAGTTATCGGGATGGCTTCCTCCTGGAGCAGTCCTATTTCTCGATGCTCCTCTGGTGTCGGTAACCGCGATAGGAAATCAGGGACAGAGTGCGCGGTGCCTTTTCGGTATTTAATGTCGAACTGATACCCTTGTATTTCGAGCAACCATCTGGCCAATCTGCCAGTGGGGTTTTTCAGATTATTCAGCCATTTGAGACTGGCGTGGTCCGTGATCACCGTAAAACGATAGCCTTCAATGTATGGCCTGAACTTCCGGACGGCCCAGAGAACCGCCAGGCACTCCTTTTCGGTGACGCTATAATTCTCTTCCGATCGGCTGAGCGATCTGCTGGCATACGCTATTACTCGGTCGACGCCATCGAAATATTGAGTGAGTACCGCCCCGACCCCAGTAGAGCTGGCGTCCGTTTGAAGAACGAATTCCTTGCTAAAATTGGGCCTTGCTAGTACTGGCTCGGTAGTGAGGGTTGATTTAATATCTTGAAGGGCCCTCTCTTGCTCTTCACCCCAAAGAAAGGTTCGCCCTTTCTTCAGCAATGAGGTTAGAGGTCGTATTCTATCCGCGAAGTTAGGGATAAAGCGACGGTACCATGAGGCCATTCCAATTAGTCTCCGCAACTCCTGGATATTCTTGGGAGCTATATACTGGAGTAGAGGTTCCACTTTACTGGGATCCACCTGTAGTCCATTTTCATTGACCAGGAAGCCCAGGTACTGAATCTCACTGCATCCAAATTCGCTTTTCTGTAAGTTAAGCCTCAGACCAGCCTGGCGTAATTTGCCCAGTACCAACCTCAGGTACTGGAGATGATCCTTGAAAGTCGCTGTAGCTATGACGATGTCGTCTAGGTAAGCAAAGCAAGAGGGAGCCAGATCGGGAGTAATTATGGTATCTAGAAGCCTCTGGAAGGTCGCCGGGGCCCCGCATAGTCCATAAGGTAGACGCTTAAATTGGAAAAGACCGCGTCCTAGTGCGATGAAGGCCGTGATCTCCCTGGATGATTCTGCTAAAGGGATTTGATGATATGCATGCGCCAGGTCGATCTTGGATAAATAGCGACACGCTCTCAACTGATCTAAGAGGGAAGACATATTAGGGAGAGGATAAACATCTGGTTTAGTTACGGCGTTCACCTTGCGGTAGTCGATGCAGAAGCGGTATTTCCCATCGGGTTTTTTCACCATCACAATCGGGCTAGACCAGGGACTATGCGATGGCTCGAGGATGTCCTCTTGCAACATGCGATCAACCTCCTGGTTAATCGCATCCTGGATCACCGGTGACACCGGGTAGGCCCGCTGCTTGATGGGGCGCTGATTACCCACATCGATCACGTGCCCGGCTAGCTCAGTCGGTAGAGCATGAGACTCTTAATCTCAGGGTCGTGGGTTCGAGCCCCACGTTGGGCACCAAATTTTTATGACCCGGAAAACAACTTCGGCTCAAGGTACAAAGATGGTAATCTTACCTGGCTTTTCCGGGTCATAAAAAATAATATTATTTCCTCCTCGGCCAGACCAGGTGAGGAAGGGAGGGGTCCGTAGGTGGGCACCAAAAATCACTCCAATTTTTCCATAAGACACATATATATTGAAGGCAATAGATATATAATAAAATATGTACAATAATGTGTTGTAATAAGATAGGAGATACATAAGAAACATTCACCGGGAGCACTGGTAGCGGAGTGCTTCCACTCGCTCTCAGCGGGTAGCATTATTATGGTGAACTTTACCCTGATGGGTTAAATCTACCTGTCTACCCGGTGACAATGCTATTATTATTATTATGATTATTTTATTTATGCTACCCTGGTTACAGTTTTTACAAAGAATTTGTTTTTTTTCTTCTGGAAAGTTCAGTTAAAAAACAAACTGTCACAATATGGCTTCTTAGCTGCATCAAAGTAAGTAGAAATGCCGGAAAGGAGAAGAACTGATAATACTTTTTTTGAAATGTGGAGTTTGTGTGAGTGAAGCTGTCTGAGTTGCCGATTCATCAAACTTGAACTAGATCTTCCAAGATAGAGTAAATACACTTGACTCGGCAATCGTGTTTGCTACATTGTTGAGAAGAAGTAGCAGAAATATATGGTATTATTTGCATCACATGTGTATGTGTCTGACTTAGTGAGTAAGCACCAGTAAGCAGAGTTAAGTCCTCCTTACAACAGGCTTCTCTTACATGGAGCCTAGCTATAACAAGGGTAGCTGGCACTACTCCAGTTCACAATTCCACTTTTGCAGCGTTTAACCGTTTCTTGTTTACCATCAGGACTTAATATTTAAGCCAGTCCTCTATTTACTCCGTACAAACACCTCCTCGCAAATGCATGAGTGGCGTAGCTTTTTTCCTTTTCCAAATCTCAACAGAAGGATGTCAAAGGAAAATCTAACATTTAATAATATGTTTGGAGATTTGAAACGGTTTTTACTTGTTCGTGGAAGTTGAGAAGGCTACATTGCTTTGGTTATTAAATCACATTTCTGAACTCAACGCTCTTTCGATATCAGTGTTTGTGGCCTCAATTTCTTTAGCATGTGAGCTTGTGGCAGCCGTGTCCAGGACTCTAGGAAACCAGAGAGCTCTTCTCCTGGACGTGTGGTGTTGCAAAATTTAGGGCAACATTTAATTGAACGAAGGGCATCTTTTTTTTTGCTCAATAATTGAATTCATTATGGTTTCGTTGTTCGTGAAGTAGTGATTATTTTAGTTTATAAAATTAAGAATCGTGTTTAAATAAACGTTTTATTATATAAATTTTATTTTTTTATTATCAAATCTACATCAAGAACGTGTGGCCGTAAAGGCAGTTTTCAACTGCTAAGAAGTCAAAATTAAGATCAAAAGTGCAAAAGAATTATTTTGGACTAAACTGAATTTATGTGCGAATGTACAATACGATATTTTAATTTAATTTTTAATTTTGTGTTTTTTTTTTCTTTGTCCTTAGAAAAAATAGATTTGTGGTGACCAATAGTTCTTCATGGCATCCCCAACCAGAGTGGTGCCTGCAGCATTTCTGAAACCATCTTTCCATGAAACATCGTTCAATATGGCTGCAATACATTTGACTGTAAACGCCATTGTGAATGTCCACAGCCAGGGCCGGATTTAGATGAAAAGAGGCCCTAGGCTATTCCACTTAAGAGGCCCTTTCACCTCCAATTTTTTAAGTTTGTAAATTACATGAGAGATAATAAAATACATCACTACTGTGATATACTGTATATCAATATGTTAAATGAAACATGTTGTTTCATGTTTCATGATGAAACATTGTACCTTAGAGCTTAGTAGCATAAGGCACGTCAATATTTGCCATAGCAATCAGTAAACGTACGAACCATACTTCGGTGCAATTTAGTATATACATACAAACGAACAGAACCAATGAGCCGAATGCGTTGATCTTAACCAATACATTTACTGTGGCGCCCAAAAGTATTTGCACAACCTAGAATGAATATGTTCATATTGTCTAATTTTAATTATATTCACTAGAAAAGTCAAATTTAAAGTTGTTATTTGTCATTTTTCATTTTCCATTGTCATTTGTTTATATTATGTACCAGTAAAATCTTATGAAATTCCGTGCATTAGAATAAGAGATAAATGGAATTGAAATTTCTGGGTAATGTAAAACCACCATATTTCAACCTTCAATATCTCCAAAACTAAACGATTTCTAGGGATGATATTTACTGCAATTGTACACATTGATGTTATCTTTAATTGAGTAAAATCTTATGAATTTCCGTGCATTAGAATACGAGATAAATGGAATTGAAATTTCAGGGTAATGTAAAACCACCATATTTCAACCTTCAATATCTCCAAAACTAAACGATTTCTAGGGATGATATTTACTGCAATTGTACACATTGATGTTATCTTTAATTGAGTAAAATCTTATGAATTTCCGTGCATTAGAATACGAGATAAATGGAATTGAAATTTCAGGGTAATGTAAAACCACCATATTTCAACCTTCAATATCTCCAAAACTAAACGATTTCTAGGGATGATATTTACTGCAATTGTACACATTGATGTTATCTTTAATTGAGTAAAATCTTATGAATTTCCGTGCATTAGAATACGAGATAAATGGAATTGAAATTTCAGGGTAATGTAAAACCACCATATTTCAACATTCAATATCTCTAAAACTATACGATTTCTAGGGATGATATTTACTGCAATTGTATACATTGATATTATCTTTAATTGAGTATGAAATTCCGTGCATTAGAATACGAGATAAATGGAATTGAAATTTCTGGGTAATGTAAAACCACTATATTTCAACATTCAATATCTCTAAAACTATACGATTTCTAGGGATGATATTTACTGCAATTGTATACATTGATGTTATCTTTAATTGAGTAAAATCTTATGAATTTCCGTGCATTAGAATACGAGATAAATGGAATTGAAATTTCTGGGTAATGTAAAACCACCATATTTCAACCTTCAATATCTCCAAAACTAAACGATTTCTAGGGATGATATTTACTGCAATTGTACACATTGATGTTATCTTTAATTGAGTAAAATCTTATGAATTTCCGTGCATTAGAATACGAGATAAATGGAATTGAAATTTCTGGGTAATGTAAAACCACTATATTTCAACATTCAATATCTCTAAAACTATACGATTTCTAGGGATGATATTTACTGCAATTGTATACATTGATGTTATCTTTAATTGAGTAAAATCTTATGAATTTCCGTGCATTAGAATACGAGATAAATGGAATTGAAATTTCTGGGTAATGTAAAACCACTATATTTCAACATTCAATATCTCTAAAACTATACGATTTCTAGGGATGATATTTACTGCAATTGTATACATTGATATTATCTTTAATTGAGTATGAAATTCCGTGCATTAGAATACGAGATAAATGGAATTGAAATTTCTGGGTAATGTAAAACCACTATATTTCAACATTCAATATCTCTAAAACTATACGATTTCTAGGGATGATATTTACTGCAATTGTATACATTGATGTTATCTTTAATTGAGTAAAATCTTATGAATTTCCGTGCATTAGAATACGAGATAAATGGAATTGAAATTTCTGGGTAATGTAAAACCACTATATTTCAACATTCAATATCTCTAAAACTATACGATTTCTAGGGATGATATTTACTGCAATTGTATACATTGATATTATCTTTAATTGAGTATGAAATTCCGTGCATTAGAATACGAGATAAATGGAATTGAAATTTCTGGGTAATGTAAAACCACTATATTTCAACATTCAATATCTCTAAAACTATACGATTTCTAGGGATGATATTTACTGCAATTGTATACATTGATGTTATCTTTAATTGAGTAAAATCTTATGAATTTCCGTGCATTAGAATACGAGATAAATGGAATTGAAATTTCTGGGTAATGTAAAACCACTATATTTCAACATTCAATATCTCTAAAACTATACGATTTCTAGGGATGATATTTACTGCAATTGTATACATTGATATTATCTTTAATTGAGTATGAAATTCCGTGCATTAGAATACGAGATAAATGGAATTGAAATTTCTGGGTAATGTAAAACCACTATATTTCAACATTCAATATCTCTAAAACTATACGATTTCTAGGGATGATATTTACTGCAATTGTATACATTGATGTTATCTTTAATTGAGTAAAATCTTATGAATTTCCGTGCATTAGAATACGAGATAAATGGAATTGAAATTTCTGGGTAATGTAAAACCACTATATTTCAACATTCAATATCTCTAAAACTATACGATTTCTAGGGATGATATTTACTGCAATTGTATACATTGATATTATCTTTAATTGAGTATGAAATTCCGTGCATTAGAATACGAGATAAATGGAATTGAAATTTCTGGGTAATGTAAAACCACTATATTTCAACATTCAATATCTCTAAAACTATACGATTTCTAGGGATGATATTTACTGCAATTGTATACATTGATGTTATCTTTAATTGAGTAAAATCTTATGAATTTCCGTGCATTAGAATACGAGATAAATGGAATTGAAATTTCTGGGTAATGTAAAACCACTATATTTCAACATTCAATATCTCTAAAACTATACGATTTCTAGGGATGATATTTACTGCAATTGTATACATTGATATTATCTTTAATTGAGTATGAAATTCCGTGCATTAGAATACGAGATAAATGGAATTGAAATTTCTGGGTAATGTAAAACCACTATATTTCAACATTCAATATCTCTAAAACTATACGATTTCTAGGGATGATATTTACTGCAATTGTATACATTGATGTTATCTTTAATTGAGTAAAATCTTATGAATTTCCGTGCATTAGAATACGAGATAAATGGAATTGAAATTTCTGGGTAATGTAAAACCACCATATTTCAACCTTCAATATCTCCAAAACTAAACGATTTCTAGGGATGATATTTACTGCAATTGTACACATTGATGTTATCTTTAATTGAGTAAAATCTTATGAATTTCCGTGCATTAGAATACGAGATAAATGGAATTGAAATTTCTGGGTAATGTAAAACCACCATATTTCAACCTTCAATATCTCCAAAACTAAACGATTTCTAGGGATGATATTTACTGCAATTGTACACATTGATGTTATCTTTAATTGAGTAAAATCTTATGAATTTCCGTGCATTAGAATACGAGATAAATGGAATTGAAATTTCAGGGTAATGTAAAACCACCATATTTCAACCTTCAATATCTCCAAAACTAAACGATTTCTAGGGATGATATTTACTGCAATTGTACACATTGATGTTATCTTTAATTGAGTAAAATCTTATGAATTTCCGTGCATTAGAATACGAGATAAATGGAATTGAAATTTCAGGGTAATGTAAAACCACCATATTTCAACCTTCAATATCTCCAAAACTAAACGATTTCTAGGGATGATATTTACTGCAATTGTACACATTGATGTTATCTTTAATTGAGTAAAATCTTATGAATTTCCGTGCATTAGAATACGAGATAAATGGAATTGAAATTTCAGGGTAATGTAAAACCACCATATTTCAACATTCAATATCTCTAAAACTATACGATTTCTAGGGATGATATTTACTGCAATTGTATACATTGATATTATCTTTAATTGAGTATGAAATTCCGTGCATTAGAATACGAGATAAATGGAATTGAAATTTCTGGGTAATGTAAAACCACTATATTTCAACATTCAATATCTCTAAAACTATACGATTTCTAGGGATGATATTTACTGCAATTGTATACATTGATGTTATCTTTAATTGAGTAAAATCTTATGAAATTCCGTGCATTAGAATACGAGATAAATGGAATTGAAATTTCAGGGTAGCGTAAAACCACCATATTTCAACCTTCAATATCTCTAAAACTATACGATTACTAGCGATGATATTTACTGCAATTGTACACATTGATGTTATCTTTAATTGAGTAAAATCTTATGAATTTCCGTGCATTAGAATACGAGATAAATAGAGCATGGCATCAAAACAGCCGAATTATCCCGAAAAATCGTTTTTTAAAAAGAAATATGGTGAAAACCTACCAGGAAATCGGAAAAATTTTGAATTGTACTTTCCCACAGTGCAGTACGTAATTAAAGGATACGAGGAAATGGGGAAATGCTTAAATAAACCAAGAAAAGGTCGACCAAAAATTGTAACGGCAAGTGAATGTCGGAACATTATCCATGAGGCAACAATAAATCCATCATCGAGTGCTTGGCAATTGGTTGAAAAGGTGGAAACGACTTCTCAAAAGAGTGTTAGCGTTACTACTGTAAAAAGAATGCTTAATCAAGCTGATTTATAAGGGAGCGTTCCTAGGAGCAAACCATTCATAAAGAACTCAACCGGAGGAAGAGGCTCAAATTCGCCAAAACCTGTTAAACATGCCTATAGAATTTTGGCAAATGTACTGCTTAGTGATGAAAGCAAGTTTAATGTTTTTGGAAGCGATGGTAAGAAACACACTTGGCAAAGGCCAAATCAAGAACTGAAAATATTGCATGTTAGACCAACTGTCAAACATGGAAGAGTGCATGTTATGGTATGGGGATGTGTGGCGTGCAGCGAAGTCGGCAAAATGGTACAGATTCATGGCAATATGACAGCAGATGGCTATGTGAGTATATTGCGCGACAACTTACAAGAGCAGAGCTGAGAATTTGGGCACACAAAACTCCTTAATCTTTCAAAAGGCTAATGATCCAAAACATTCAGCTAAGAAAACAAAAGCGTGGCTACTGCAGAACGTTCCCATAAGACTGCATACACTCCCCACAATCCCCTGACTGAAACCTAATTGAAATGTGTGGAGTATTCTGGAGCAGAAGGTGCGCAAACACGCCATTACGAACAAGGGACCGTCTGGTTGAGGCTTTACTCGAAGAATGGGAAAAACTTGATTCCAATCTTAAAAAACTTGGTTTGTTCAATCCCTAGAAGATTTCAGGCCTTAATTGAAGCCAAGGAACTTCATACTAAGTACTAAAATTAAAATTCTGCCATCTTTTTTGCAAAATAAATTTGTTGTGCAAATACTTTTGAACTGTCAATTTTTTTTATTTTCTGAATTATTCATTTACATGTTAATGTTTTATCTCGTTTTGTTATTAAATGTACCATAATTTGAACTAAAGATTGTAATGATAAAAGTTTTGGGATCCTATTTCGTGTACTCATTTAGAAACAGGAAATAATTCACTTGTGCAAATACTTTTGGGCGCCACTGTATATGTTTGTTTATTAGTCATATGCGTAGAAATTCTCCTTATTTTCGGTTAAGTGTTTTAGTGTTTTAGAATAGTGTAATTTTAATTTTGCTAACAATTTGAATGCAGGCCCCTGTTGATCTTGAGGCCCTAGGCTGAAGCCTATAGGAAAATCCGGCCCTGTCCACAGCATCTGTATCTTATTTTCTTATAAAAGGGTTTATACTAACTTACTAAGTCTTGATAATTATAATTGATTAAAAATTTATATTGACTAAATTATAAAAAAATATCAGTTAATCTAACCTTTACTGTTTTTTAAACTGTAAATTAATTTTAAAAGTACCATTTAGTTGTCCAAGGCAATTTTTATTACCATTGTCTATCTATTGTTTACCTGATTGTAGGTTATATTTGCTTTCACATTGTTAAATTCTTGCCCTGTTTTCTTACCTACGTAAAAGAGCATATGTTACATTGTTTAAACTCTAACAAAATGGTAAAATATGCCATATAGTAAAATATTAACGAAAACTATATTTTTATTTCTTTAATAAATGCTGAAGAAAAGAACAAATAGTTATCTTTATTTTTTCTTCTATTCCATTCTTCTATCTATTTCTTCCATTACAATTTGTAAATTTTTAAATTTAAATAGACGTGGCTAATTATACAATGAAAGAACCAAGAAAAAAGTGATTATTACAAATAAAATATTTGTAGACAAATAAAATAAATAAATAGTTAAGAAAACTGTCGACAGAGTGCAATACTCGCTTAGAATGTAAATCTTTATTAGTTCAAAAAATTGCCTCTAGGTAGCAGAACCTCCTTGTTAGCAAACAAATTGGTTATAAAATTACCTTTCCAACGACCATTACTTGGAGGGTCTAACAACTAACAGAAATTCAAATAAATAACAGAATTTTATTTTATAATAATTTGTATTTTTATTTACCACAGAATTTATTTCATATTTACATCTAAAAGTAAAGTAAAGTAATCGCCTATTTTTTCAGGCGGGGCTTAACGTCCAACTACCAATTAGGTGTCGTGGACGGATATTTACATCTAACTACGGCGTGGAAAAAAAAAAAATTAACATTATCAGGTGAGGAAAACATTCTTGTTCGTTTTGAGTAAAAATTGAAGAAACTTTTTTATGGATTTCTGTCGAAGGATTAAAGGAAGAATTCCTGTTTATGAATGATTGATAATTGGGTGAAAGAGAAAATCGATATTATTTGTCACAGAAGTGGAGGAGGTATTGTCTAACTACATTTGCTTGCTGTTTGAAAATGCGATTAGAACAATATAAACTATAGCAAAGATAATACAGAATTTTAGGTTTCCATTTATTAAAAGGTATAATTAGAATAGATCGATAGCTTAATATGGGGGAAAATATAGTGTAGTTTATTTTTACAGCAAATAACAAATTAAAAAGTATAAAAATAATGGAGGCGAAATCCCACGAATGTTTATGGCTTTGGCCACAATCTGTAGAAGTTTTTGCAATCAAGAGCCAAATCCTGGAAATGCTTTGCAATTATTTCCTCTCAATCCAATGTCAATAGAAACAACAGTGAAACGCTTAGATACTTACATTTATTCATTGTAGTTTATAAAAATTATTTAAAAGCTTGCCGTTTGTAAAAGTTGACAAACCCATAAAAAGCTGTTTAAAAATTAGTAGCTTTGTTTTACAGAAGAATTGCAACCTCGTAGTTACTTCGCTGATCTTCCCAATAAATGGAATAAGCTTTTTGATTTTCTTCTCTATGAATAGGAATCTCGAACAGTCATAATAAAGCGCATCGATTGCAAGAATGTTTTACAACATCAGTATGATAATCAAGATGTATGGACATACTTCGTTTAGTCGCCAGCAACTTTAGCAAACAAACTTTAGTACTAAATCAATTAACCCAGAAGAATCTTAATAAATACTCTTATCTTCCAGCTTTCTTTTTAGGATTCTCTAAGCACCTAGTGATTCCCTTTAAAGTTAGTATGGTCAGTGCAATCGTGTAAAATCTGGGACAACACAACACAGCAAAATTCTATTAAAGGTTCTTCTAAGGTAAGAAGCACTTTTTCCTTCACTTTTTTGGTGCTATTTTAAACTAATTTCTGGTTTAATCTTGTATAATATTCACAAGAATTATATGAGTTCCAAAAATTTTGAGACTGAAGAAAAAAAGAGGAGTTAGCTGAACTTCTTCAAGAAAGTTTACCTAAGATTCCTGTAAACTTTTACGTGTAAATTGATTTTAGAACAAAATTTTTCAGAACAGAGAAGTTATTTCAGCTTCTCGCTTGAGTACCATTTCTGATAATACCTGTAAATTGTAACCTTGCATTAAGGATGTTTGTTGTTAAAATAAGTGCTTTGCTGGAGAATACTTGTCCAATACAATTGCAGGGATTAAACTAATAAAGAAAGTCGTGCGAGGTGACTTTTCACAAGAAGAGATTAGGGATGAACAATAAAGACAAAACACTCTGTAAATCATATAAATTTAATAGCCAATCTTTATTTAATTTAAATCAACGTTAATACGAGCATATTATGTCTGATTGTTTTAATTTAGGTTTTTCTGTTTTGTTTTGGGTTTTTGTTTTTTAATGTAACAATAAAATTCTAAGTTATATTATGTATATGTATAAACTGCACATGTAAACTTATATTTTTATATTCAAAATTTTTCCAAAACCTATCACTAATTAGAGAGATAAATTTTTTACTTACAATCTTAAGTTTAGTTCAGATAAAAATTTTGAAAACTTAATTTATATAATTTTACACAATAAGTTAAGGAACAGAAATATTACACAATTAATTTACATAACTATATTTTTATATTTATAATTAATTATATAAATTTTTCTTCGTTAATTTCTGGCTGAACCTGAGTGAAGAGAAAATTTACATACAGTCTTTTAAAAAGTCAGTCAAATATTTTATTTATTTATTGTTTTTAGTGTGGTTAGTGGATAAATAACAGACAGCTGGTGGGTTAGCTTCTATAATCAAGAATAAACGTTTTGTTTTGTAAGTCCAAAATTTGAGAAGGCAGTGGCTAATCCAAAGCAAATTAGGACGAAAAGAAAGCTGAAAAACTGGAAGGTTTAACAGCGAGGATAAAAAAGCTCTTTCAAGGTGATGTTACTAAAATGTGCTAGATAATGGATATTTTTTTTGAGAAGTACACAGATTTCCAAAGAAGAGCGATCATAAGAAAGGGAAAAAAAACAGACTTGGAATTTAAGAATCAGAACATTAGACTAGATTTAGTTGTATGGTGGTGAATTGACTTCATAGCTCCTCAACTGCGAGAGAGATCCCACTCCAATACCCAAATCGAACATTATCAGTGAACATTCTATCGCGATATCGCCAGGTACCCTAGAAAAGTTTCGTTACTGATGACTGATGGTACTGATTTTATTTTCATTCTCCTCGGTGCAACATTAAGGACGGAGAGAGTCCCTTTGGGAACTATGATTAGTCAAATACCATCACCTAACCAAGCAGGCAGAAAGAATTGAAAAAGTGCAAGAGCACTTCAGAGTGAAAATTCTCTCCAAGACGATCATAGAGAAAATCTAGCGTTATTGAAAAAAAAAAAAAATCTTTACTTCCTTCATGCACAATTCTTTGATACAGAAAAAAAATCAGTGAATTAATATTACACTTACAACATTTCCAGAACATTACCTTCGTTCATACTGATCTTTTGGAAGATCCAAATTGTAGGAACTTTGCGTATATCCAAAAGTTTGAAACCTCTTCAGCCAGAGGAGAAGCTCGGTGCTCAATTTTGGATTAAAAAGCGCATTAAAATACGCTTATAGTTTTGACAAAGTGTGCAAAATAGGCCCTTGGCTATCTAAATACAGTCATTTTTCTTGTAAGACTCATTTTTTCATAACTGTTCAAAGTCTAAAATACTAACTTATTAAAAAAGTACAACAAACTTTTTTATTAAACTGTAGGCGCATTTAACTAACTGTTTGGACTTACAAATATTTCCTTAAAAACATGGTAATCGTTAAGAAAATTAACACTGATTACTACATTCACAGTATAAAATTACAATCCAGACTTAATAAAAATCTTAAAAAGAAACACAGTAAATCACACAATCAAGGAACAAAATTGAAGAGGTTACGTTATTTAGTGCTAAACTTCCCTAATGTTTTCTTCTTATACATATGTACCAAATTTACCAGCTTAAAATTGATAAAATTCCCATAGAAGCTTGAGTTGGATCATATTTATATTTTTAAAAAAATTAATACAAAAAATAAACTTTATTTTATACAATAAATCTTAATAATTAATTTATATTTTTGTATTGAATTTTTTTTCTTTTGGTAGAAAAATACCCCAAATGTTTACAATAGTTTATTATTATTATTATTATTGTTAAGTAAATCTAAAGAACACAATTAAAAATACGCTATCTATTTGAAGTTATGTATATATTTTTAAATACCATTGTATTATCTATGAATTACGATAATAAAGTATTTGTCAGTCAAAACATTTTGATTTACACCACGTAGATTTTGTATTTTTTTTTTTTTTCGAATAAATAACAAAACCTTGAATGTGAGGGCAAAATTATTTTCAAGCAGAAGAGCAAATAAGAAACTTTTAATTCAAACTTTTTTTTTTGGTCGCTTGTAAGAGAAATAGGAAGAGAATCAGATTTGTTTAAAATTTGCCAAACTGAGCTTGCTTTGGAAATGCATGATATGAGTTCCTCTGGGTCCGAAAGATGTAGTTCTATCGATTTAGTTAGAAACTATTGTTGGAAGAACGTTCAATTTTTTTAAGGGAGTCAAAGTACACCAAATAAAGATTTGTAAAAAGGGATGAACGAACTGCAGTTTCTGACAAAAACTACAGCAACTGGTTGTGGCTGTTAACAAAAAGCAAGCAAAGAAAAGGCATACTTGAACAGCCTTTGGACGTGAAAAGAAGTTTCGGCAGCAAAGTACAGAACTGCCCTATGAAAGTATTAAAAAAATATGGTCAAACTCCTTATGGTAGAAGGGAAAAGATTACTTTGTCCAAATCAAAGCATTAGGTTCAGCCTCTAAAGGAAACATTCACGCAATTGGGGCCTAAATTGGAAACCATTAAACAAACAATTGCCTGAAATGTGACTGAAACCCTGTTCTATCTCTTTACGGAACGCTTGTGCATTACAAAACAATTTCTTTAAGTTCCATGCCCAGCAACGAGGAACCAAATTGAGTGCGTGGAATTTTCGCTCCCTTAAGTTCTGTGATACAGTCGTGCAGCATGATCTGCTCTGAACTGAGAAGCAAGAAACTGATGCTGTGAAAAAAAAAAAAACAAACCTATTGTTTAAGTCAACAAACATTTAGGAAGACCATTTTTTAAACTGGGAATTATTAAGCAACATTTACAAGTTAGAACTTAGCAAACGGTAAGTAAAAGTCATTGAAGCATTCACAATATTATTGTTATTTTAATAAATTAAGCAAAATAAAAAATATACTTAGTGTAAAACAAAAGGTTTTTTGTGATTTTTAATATCTAATTATAATATTAATTTCTAATACCCTCAAACAATATTATTAACAAATAAAAATAAATGAACATTATCGAATTATTTACAATACAAAAAAAAAAGTTTTAATGTTACTTTTCTTTAAAAAATGTTTCTTTATTATAAAAAATAAGTAAACAAGCAATTTCTTACATGTTCTTTTTCAGTGTTTTCTTCAATTATTGGATAAAACATTAAATAAATAATTAGTTTATGCTAATGAACAAATAAATAAGAAGGCGATTTTATTTAGTCCTTTAAACTACATTAATACTGTTTTCTTTTTGTCAATAAGTGAATAAAAAAGCAAGTTGCATTCATCCACGATAGAGATAATATTTAATAATTTTAAAAGAGATGACTCTGTTATTCATAGTTTTGTAAGTTATATTTTGATTTTCACAAAAATTAAAACTTTATTTTGGGCGATATGAATAAGAAATGAGTATATATACTCAATGTGTGAAATTTGTGTACCTCTTTAGTTTGAATATATTTAGGTAATGTACTTGACATTTCATTGTAAAAGCTGAAATAAAACTATTGAATTGTTCTTATTTTTGAATTCTGATTATATCAAAACTTACTTTTCTTTCTGCTATATTTAAAAGCTGAAATAAAGCTTAAGATGCAGCTCTAAACAGAACTGCAGCTCTGTTTTCTGAAAATATGTGCTCACCGATGATTATGGGGGAAACCTGTGATTCCAAAGAAGAATATTCTTCAAATAATAGTTTTAACTGAAGAAAATATAAGTTCAGCATTGAAATTGTAAGTAGAATACATGTAAGGCAGTTTTGGGGAAAGTTCAAATAAGCGTTGTTAAGCTTCATGGCATTCATTTAGAGAAGAAGCGCTAACAATGAATAAGGCTAAAATGAAGACTTGTGGGTCAAATGTGATCAACGAGAAAGGTAGATCAAGACAGAAGAGTAAAAATCTCTAAAAAGGACAAATTCGTTAAATTATCTGTCAGACCTAACCATTTCCACACATCAGTATATACTCAAATTAGACTGAGTAAAATTGTTGCTGGTGTTACATAATTTACCAAATATTCGAGAAAAATGCTCTTAACTCACTTCGTATTCATATCACCTTTTTCATTTTTCTTTTTCTTCGTTTAAAATTCAGGAATCTCTTAGACTTGCCCTTCTTTCTTTATTTTTATTTTTTAGTTGATCATCAGGTAACTTATTTTTTTGGCAAAATAAATCGCATTGAACATATGCACTTTTGGTTTTCTGCTTTAGAGAACATCTGTTCTTGGTTGAGAAAATAGAAAATATTTTTTATCTTTTTTTAGTAATTTATATCTTTTTAAGATTTCCCAGTTGCTCGACTAAAGAGTCTTCATTTGGTATGTAAGATCTTTTGTGCGGCTGTCGAACTTGTGAGTTCTTCTTTTCCTTGAAACAAAAAATAATAAAATGAGTTTTTTTCTAGAAGTAGGGTGAAGGGACCAGTAATTGACTGCTTAAGAAAAAATTCGAGTTTAAGATAGAATAACTTCCGTTATTTTGGCTCCAGGTGTAGGTTATAAAATTGTACCGCTCCAGTAGGATGTATTTTATTTTATTAATATTTTAAAAGCAGTAAATTCGATCTTTATGTCAACCACAAATGATTTTTTTTGGAAGTATGTCAATGAACCAGTAATTGACATACCGAATTTTCGGTGGAACCAGTGTTTGACATGGGGTGGCACCAGTAATTGACATACAAATACATTCATGAAACGACATAAGGTATGCATTCAAAATCACTTTTAAATCTAAATAAATCACTTAAATCACCTAAATCACTTTTTCAATTAGATTTATAACAAAAATTAGTCTTATTCATAATTAATTACAATCAGTTTTTAAATAGGCAAACCTAAATAATCTAATATTTTTTCAACCTTACCCTTTTTTATGCAGCTTTTGACGATCAACCCTTACACAACTGTACTACCGGTAACATCACAAACATCACAAAGTCACCAACTCTCCACGTATGTTTGATTTCGCACCTGGTACTTCTCTTGAGGGAGCTTCATTTTTCCTCTGGCCGTTTTCTTTGATGGAATTCTATGGTTTAGCTATTTCCTCCCTTTCTTCTTTGTCATGTGGCTAGGACCCAAAACTGAGGGAGAATGAGAGATTTTCCAACTCCGTTACGTTGGCGTCGTTTTTATTAGTCACGTAGGCCTCGGAAGCTGTTCGGCGATCACGACTATTCCAGTTTGTTGTTCATACATTGTTGTTCTCTGCAGAATAATCATTCTGCATGCCCTCTTGAAATAAGGCGTACATTTGCTAATTCATTAATTTAAACACATTTTGTTGGAAGTTTTACTATTTATTTTATGTTGCCGATTTTTATCAATGATTTTATTTTACAATGTATTGAATTTTTAATTATAATAAAATTTATCAACCTATCTTATCATTTTCCCAGGAAGTCAATCACTGGTCTCAAACAAAAAAGCTGTAGGACTAGTAATTGACATACATGTCAATTACTGGGCAGGTTGCCGTTTCAGGGACCAGTGATTGACAGCCCCATTTTAATCCTCAATGCTTTTTATAATTAAAAAAAAAAACTACATAAATGAAATCTACAAGTAACACTAATTATAATAGAACATTGATAACCACACGAATATATGAACAAATAAACGAAAAATAAGAAAAAAGAAAAATTATTTTCTTATCAATCCTCCTTAGCAACGGCTTGTTTTTTCCTTGATTTTGAACTTTTAACACAAATAACCTTCCACTGATACCAAGGAACCTTCCAATAATTAATATTTTTCTGGAACTGCTGCCCAAAGGCTTCTCAATAACGAAATTGAAAGAATCACCACTAAAAACGGGTCATATCCCTTATAATGCCAGTTTATTTCTGGTATGTCAATTACTGGTGCCCAGTCAATTACTGGTCCCTTCACCCTAATTGAGTAAAGATAGAATTTCATTGATTATTCTAACCCTTTTCCATCAAATGACGTCAAACCGAATTGAGGTCTCACTAAAAAAAACACAAACAGGCTTGAGTGTTACGACAATCAAGGTTATAAGAATGTAAACACGCACAAAGATACGAGATAGTTTTTTCGCTCTCTTTTATCTTTCATAATAGACAGTGTTGTAATCGTACGATTTTTTTTATTTCGATTTTTCCCCAGAAATACAGTGTTTACCCAAAACAAAAAGTTTTTAGATTTGATGGAATTGAATGTCTGTGGTATAAACAACATAGTTCAAAAAAGGTGAAAATTGCTGAAATTTTATATTTGGTTTACGTTCTATGAGGTTACTCGATAGCAAGTTTTGAACTAAAAACACGATCAACTGAAATTTCTAATTTAGAAAATAAATTTTATTAATTTTTTAGAAAAATTTCCCAACAATTTTCTGTAAACGTTTGTTTGTGTTTTTTTAAAAGACAAATTCGATGAAGGACCCTTTTGAGAAATGGGAGCAAAACTTCGAGTGAATGGAAAGCCGCAATACACGATCCTGCCAGCTGCATATCGTTAAAAGATGGGTTAAAGGGTCGCTGAAGGCCCAAATTTGAAGAAGTTTTTTAAAAAAAAAAGTAATTTCAAGAAGAAGTACTCTATTAGGGAAGGGATCAACGCAGAAATCCCGGATCAAATCCAGCCGCTGGCCCATAGATTTTCTCTTACTAGGAGCTTCTTATAGCTCATTGTCCTGTGATGGACAGTACTGCCTGTGACAAGAGAATAATGTCCGGAGGCTGGCAGTGTAGTGAAAAAAAGCTCCTGGCGCCAATGACCTTAGATGTTGATGCGTATTTTTAAAAAAAAATAAATTGATAAAAGTACATTACTGAACGAATTTTTCCCATTTCCTGAGTTTGTCTAGGAAATAGCAGGAGCTTCGAACTTCCTGTGCACTAACGTACTCCACAGACCCATAACTTCTACTTAACGAAGTTTCTGATAACATCCATTAGGGCTGTTCTCAAGGTGAGATTGGGATAGTCTTCCTTAAGACTTCTAGATGGTATTTAGTAACATGCAATGTGACGATTGCAATTGTTTCCATACTAGGAGTAAGAGATTTATTTGTGTGGTAGCAATAAAGAGTGAACATTAAATTGCAACTTCACTGAGGAGAAAATCATCCTTTTTTTAATTAAATTGAAGTCAATCAGCTTCAGTAAAAATGATCAAGGCTTAAGGAAGCCATGCAGGTCGGAGCTTTGTGCACTGAGGCGAGAGAAGGTCTACCACAGGTTATTTAGTTAATGAAACAAACTTTAATATCCTTTAACATGAAGTTATTACTGCGTAAATTAGAAAAAAAATAAAAAAATCTGCAAGAGAGAAATCTATTGATCGCATTTGGGCTAATATTTAGTGGGCACTGGTGCTATGAATGGCCGAGATAGGCGCACTGACGTCAAGCTTACCCCCACCACACCCACACACACTGCCGGGCCTTAATCGATAGCCAAGGGTGTTGTGCCATTCATGGTGTTTGAGAATTCATTCAGTAGGAATACAGAGCTTTATAATATTTACCTGTTGAATAAGCAGTTTCTTGATGGCGTCATATGCAGATGGTTTGCGTACAGGCCTCATTTCCGGCGATGTGGCCAGCTTCTCTTCTCCATCCTCTCGTTTGTCCACCCATCGGTTCTCCACCAGCGATTTCAGTTCCCTTACATCACGATCTTCCTTTGGTAACTGGTTCAAGGCTTTCAACGGCTCACCGTAGACAAATGTACCACTTTCCTGGTCGTCAATTTCCTCATCTTCCGCTTCGGGCTCTCTTGGTGGTAGCCAGCTGCGTTCAGCCGCTGGATAGCTGGGTTCCTTCTGTTGTGCCCGACTATATAACTGTGCCATCATTAGGTTTTGCAGGAATAAAGCGTTCGCTTCGCCATTACTGCCGACATACCATTGTTCTGGTTCATCTTCTTCTTCGTTGGTTTCGTAATAGTATTCAGGAAGACTGTAGTAGTAGGAAAGCGGATAGTAGTGGACCGGTTCAGTCGGCTGGTAATAGAAGTCGACCAGATCCTCCTGTGAAGGCGGGCCGTACGCTCTGGGGAATGCGTGAGCCCTAAAGGGTAGCCAAGCACCGTATCTCTTGTTGGCGGCCACCAGCGGATATCCGCTGACCGCTGCGGCAGCAGACACTAGCACCAGCATTTGCAGCCCAGTATCCTTCATTCCTGCAACAAAAATGACTTCTCCATTAGTGTCAAAGATTGTTGCAAAACAGAAATATAAAATTCCGGTGTGCCTTTTTCTTGACGCAGTTTACATGAGAAAACATACAATTTGTACTGCAAAGATGGTAGACAATATTCTATATTTTCACATTAAAGGAACTGTTATCCATTGTTGCAGAAAAAAAAATCCAAAATCTTACTGTCGCATCCCAGCGTAAACCTAACCTGCTTATATCAAAAGGGAACATTTTTGAGTTACTGGTGTGTGAACACATCTCCTGACAGACACCAATTTGAAAAAAAAAACTTCTTTCCATCTAAAAGTCAGCCTATAGCCGACAAATTTTTAAAAACAGCTGGTTTTTCAAAAACCAAAACCGGAAAAATGTACGACTAATTTTTAGCTTTCGTAAATTATCTACAAAGATGAAGCTGTCTCGATTTCATTCGAATTTCTTATGATCTAAATATATTTTAAGGCCGTTTGCTTCCCTTAATTTGAAGAAAACTCTATAATGAAAAGTAGTTTTAACACACACCAAATAAGTTCAGTTTTCAACTTTAGTGGGTGTAGTTTCAGCTCTTGTAACAATTATCATGAGAAAATCAGCATGAAAGAGGAGCTGAAAAACCCCACAATCAAAGAAAAGGAGGTTTCACCCAATGGTCTAATTTTTACAAAGCGTTAAATTGCAATGTTCAGTTATGCAGTGATTTTGTTCCCCCCACAACAAAAATTGTGGACTATGGCTGCCGATAGGATTTTCATGATAATTTTCATGACGTGTCTATTTTCCTCGCCATTGTTTTCTAAGTATAACCTTAATCAACACGCAAATCTAACATTTGCATGGCGTGTTAAAGCATATAGCTGGAATTTCAAATTAGATTGGTTTATTTATAGAAATAGAATAATTTGAGGGAACATAACTTCACCTTCTCAGAAAAAATTACAATCTTGTTTTTAAACTAAAATTGAAGTAAAAGTGAATTCAAATAAAAAAGGATATTGGAGATTAGAAAAGCCTTTGATGGCCCGTTGAAAGCTAATAAACTATACACGCTAAAAGGTTTGCAAAACCTTAATGTTAAAAGGTTTACAAAATCTTCGCTCTAAAAGGCTTAGGAGGGACTTTTATGCTAAAATGTTTATGAAAGGAATTAGGTTAGGTACTTAATTAGATACCAAGTACCTTCCTCTTCCTGAAACAGGATACTTTTATGGATTTAGGAAGTTTTTGTTGACTCTGATCCCACTCCAGGAGAGGTTTAGCTTCGAACTAAGGATTTCTGTTCACTGAAATTCACGGCACTACAAACTACCAATGTTAGTGAGACCTATACTTTAAATGTTCGGAGTTAAAATAATAGTTATTTATTTAACAAGTGCGGAAAGTACTACTTTCCGCACTTGTTAAATATTATATTTTTTCTGCAACCATTAGGGTTATTAACTAAAAAAAAAAACTAAACAGGAATCACTAGAACCCATTTTAAATTTCTACAAGGTAACACTATAACCTTTTTAACTGTTATAATTAAAAATTTCTAATTATTTATTAAAATATTATTTTTATTTCTATATTCCTTTCAATTTTTATTTTATTTTTTTAATATTCGTTTTTTAATTATTTAGTTACGTTAAATAAGCTCATTAAAGTTTTACAGAAAATATTTAATAACAAAACTTCTTATATCAAGGAAGCACAATAAAGTTTTTCCACTCACTAGTGAGGAAAGTGACACTAATGGGAATTTTTCCCCACTAGTGAGGGAAGTTGGGCATTACACAGCTGATTTTAATTGAGTAATGAGAACATTCCTACATGGTTGCAGAAAAAATATATTACGAGCTCAGCCCTGGCATCCCTTTTAACTGGACCGCTGATTTGCGAAAGCAATTTGAGATTATTGGTTCCGAGATGATGGCTGGGAAAAAAACAGCACATACCGAATGGTAAACTGACTGATATCATGGAGCGATTTAACAATAATCTTTATTTGTAAGGATGTTGAATCCCTGTTAAACGCCAGATTTAACACTTTCCTTACAAATATTAATAGTTTCGGTTTAGGTAAACATTACGTTCACTTTAAATGTCACATTGTGATATGATCAGAGTTGCCAATCAATTAAGATTAATGTCTGAGCAGAAGCCTCAACTCCATATCCTCGGTAGGGTTTATAAATTGTACATTATAAGCATTATAATAATAAAAATAATAAATATTACGAGTTCAGACCTTGAGAATAGCAGAAAGAAAAAAGTGATGTCACGGTATAAGTTTGTTGTTGTTTTTGTATGTTCGATTTTAATATCCGTGGAAAATAAAATACATATTTCCCAGCAATAATTTACTAAGAAGAAAAGAACGAAGTAAAAACTCCCTCTATACGAGATCACTCTAGCATAGATCATGCTGCTTGATCAGAGTATATGCATGCGAATCCTTGTTTTAATAAAATAGCAAGAGAATAAAACCTCTTGCTTTCTGAATGTAAAACATCACTGAGTTCACCACACTGAATATAAAAGTAAAGAAGAAAATTCCATCTTCAACTCAGACTCAAAGGTTATTAGATTTTCCGTCTTTTTTTTTGCTAGCTCCTTTTTACTGGGAAATTTTCTTATCTCAAAAAAAAAGAAGTAAATAATAAGAAAAATAAATAAAAGATGAGGTAACTTCTTTAAAGAACTTATTAAGTTGTATTTTTGCCTTGAGGGTTGCGATGGCAACTGGCAAGTATCGACCCATCTACTTCTCTCACCAACTTGTTGCTGGTCACTCGTCTAAATTTAGTTCTTTTCTATTGCTTTTCGATCATTGAATTCGACCAATTCTATGACATATGATCTTTGCTCATGTTGACGCCTCGTGTAGTCTTGACGGAGACAGCGCCTGCAGTGTGGCCCTCCCTATGTGTAAGTTGCACGTGGGACATATTAACTGTGGAGCGCGTAGGAGAAATTGTGGCTCTTCTAAGCTCAATGAAACTTGCTGAAAACTCAACAAAGTGGAAGATCCATTCAGTAAAAGTGGAGCTTCTAGTTATGGGAGTTGATCGCTAAGTTGTAGTTGGTTGTTGACATTTAAGTAAGTAAGCAGATAATTTCTCACTAGAAAGTCTAGTTTACCAAGTGAATCATTCATTAAGAAAATACTTACTCGTCAAAAATGCACTTATCGAAAACCGCAAAACGTTCCTCAAAAACCATGGTACACGGAAATATTGAGATGGTGTCAAATTGTTGATGTCGAATTTCCACCGGATCAATTTTGAAGTCCCCTAAATCCGAACTTTTTTAAAGAAAATGTTGCTTGTGTGTGCAATTATGTCTGTGCACAATCTAGCTCAAAAAATAAACATCTCCGACTGAAAAAACTTCCATCGAACTCTAACGAGAATTGGCGATATAAATCGTAAGCAAACCACAACTTCCAGGATGAATTTTTTAATAAAATTTCAAAGAAAAACAAATTGACTGTGGTTCGAGAAAATCGAATAAATGTTAACACCAGATTTAAAAAATAAAAATATTTGGTTAATATGGCAGTTTTATGTAACTGAGATTTATTTCAGAATAATATCGTTGACTTCTCAATCCAATTCTATTTTTTTGTGGGCCCAGTTTGGGCAAACATTGACAAGCGTTCAAGATTATTCTTCATCAAGTCTGTAAATATTTGTCGGTAAAGGATGGGCTAGCCAACACGGTCTCTCGCCAGGGTCTGTTTTGGAGTCTGCCCAGAGCTTCCCGACCTTTGACCTTTAAATATATTCGATTAATATCTGTTTGCAGAAATGGCGGCTTGCTGCGGTGAATTTACATTGTAGTTCCCACTGAAATATTAACCCTTGCTGAAATATTAGGACCATCGGTATCATAGCAACCCGAGGGGGACCGATTTAGATTGATAGGAGGTATATTCTGGTTATAAAGGTTCATAAATACATATATGTGATCACCCACACGTATGTCACGTAATTAAATTTCCTCATACTGAATCTTATACTGAAATCACATTTGGCTTGAATATTGTTCAGTAAAATGAAGTGAAACTGTTGAAGTATAAGCGCGACTACATATCTTTCCCAGATTCCCATTCAAATCGGTGTTTTATACACATAAAAGACAAACCAAAGTGGTATTCCTTACGCAGTTTATGTCCAAGTCCAAAAGAAACCCTCTGACTACTTTCAAAAATTACAGAAAACTGGAAGAAGCGACAGCGAACAGAGGCACTAGTTGTAAGAAAAACATTATTGAGGCCCAGGACTCACCTGGTGCACATGGCTGGTAGTTCTGAGGGTCTGCTATGAGTGGTTCACACGTTTTTGGCCAAATTAATGAAATATTTTCACCGATATTTGGGCTCAAATTTTTTAACTTTTATCTTTTTAGTGTAACCTTCTATCGTGCAAAATTTTGAATTAAGGTTATGATAAGCCGAAACTTATAATGTTTACTTTAATCGATAAGTTTACTCTTTTTTATAATCATTCAATTTTATTATAATGTATTTTCTTTTTGAAATACCGATTCCTTGGTTTTCCACACTTGTTTTTTTCATACGCATAATATACTGGCCTAACACATTTGGTGTCAACAAAATTTATAGAAAATTCAACCATAATGCTTGAAAATATATCACAGTATTAGGTGATTTGTTTTAAAGGAGAGATTACGCTACTAATCGATTTTTGCAGCAATTGCTAGGTGTGTACGCTAAATTAGATTCAACATTACTTTTAATCAGTTCTCAGTTCAAATCAGAGCCGCTGTTTTACAAGCAAATTACAAACAATGCTGCAATATTTTATTACTACGAACATTATAGCAATTTTAATGGCAGAAATAGTGCGCTATCATTCAACTCAAATGTGGAAATTGTAAGCGTTTGTTCATTTTTTTGGTGGACGTTTTATTTTATGTAAATATATGTATCAATCTTATTTGATCTTTACTCGTTTTGACCTAATCCTTACAAGATAGTCACGATTAATAACAACAGACTCATAATCTCGAAAGAGAAAAAGTGGATACGTATGCTTTTGAATCAAAGTAGATTGTAAATATTTAGATGAGAACCGGTTGTTATTATTTTCCGCCTGGAGCCCTGTTTTATTTTAGTTTCAAAACAATAATGATAAAGGCAAAATATATAATAACAAATTGTAATAATTCAATCCTTAAGAAAATGAATAATTTACAAAAATAATAAGAATGTAGTAATTATTGAAACAGGAACTGAGTTTTTAGTTTTTGAACTTTGATAGTGATAATATAAAATACATATTTATATGTTTCGGCTGAATGATTTCAAAATAGTTATTTATTTTCAAGTAAACATGATTTGATAGGATAATTGTTCAGAATTTATTCTAGGAAGATCCAGTTATGGCAATATTGTACTAAATGAAAAATGTTGTGTTTTATTTTACTATGAGTAAATAACTGAGGTCTCCATTTGTGCGGAATAGGGGTTTAGATCGAAAAGCGCTTCCATCGCGATCTAACAGGAAATGCTACACTCCTTCGAAGACCCAAAGCAGGGCAAAGTGGTCAAGCACGATACCATGTTTAGATGTATCGCAAGTTCTTGGATTTATAAATAGAAAAATCACTTGTATTTTTTGACACACACTTCAACCCTAGGTGCTTTTTGCTGAGGAGAAGATTAGTTGAGGATAGCCTTTTAAGTTTTTTTGGGCACCACTCCAATGCCATTCAACTGCCTATTTATGGCATGAGACACTCCTAACCCGCTTCGAGAACCACCTTCCATAACTTCTCTTGAAACCATTGGGTCATGCACCGAGAATCATGTCTGATTTTCAAGCCTTATATCTAATCCCCTGGAATGTTTCAACCAATACTGTGTAGAATGAGCTGACGAATTTTATGTATTGGTGGACATTACTCATCAACTCTACAAATGCTTGATTGCTGCTGTTGTAAATCTAATCTTCACCAGAATTTCAAGTAATTAGCATTCAGTGACCAAAGTACAAGATCAATCACTTAAAAATATTGTTCATTCTCCTCTAAATGAATGAAGAAAACGTTTGTAACACCTTGTTTTTTTACCTTAAATTCAGAATGTTTACTTCCATTTTCGCTAAAACCATATTGGGTCCTCTGAAAGCACTTTGAATAAAGATTCACTCAGAACATTTTGCATTTTTTTCGTATTTAATTCAAGTGGGTTCATACAGACTCAAACAAGCGCCCACTAACCAATTTGTAAAATAGCACTTTTTAAAGATCGGGGTGACTCCAAAACATTTTTTTCCTTTGGAAATTCAAAATAGAAAAACATGTTGAAAATAAAAATAATTATAAAGATGCAGAACTAATACCTACTTGTAGGAGCGAGGAAATTCGCCGTGAAGAACTAGTTGGATATCTCTGTATTTGAGGACTGTAAGAGTTTAGGAAACTGAGTTAACTGAGTAGGCCAGCTGTAGAAGCGTTGGAATACTTGGCGGCGGAAAGGGCCGCTCTATATATAGGAAGGGCGCTCGACTACAGAGCCTGCAGCGGTGGTTTCACCCACGCAATGCCTCAATGAACTCACCCCCCCGTGGTGAGTTGCCCTGGGAGTAGGTACGATTGGTCCGCAGTTGGCACGGCTGGGTCTCTCCTTACGCCCACCGGTAAACACCCATTCTCTGAACCCATCCCTCACTCCACACTCACGACTCCCTGCTGAATGAAAATCACACCCCAACCCACTAGCTACTACACTTTATCTATGTCAACAGTAATTTCATTTTTTTCCCCCCCTAATCTATAGATAATGACGATTCTCGTGAAAAATATTCAACGATTTCTTTTTCGTTTCTAATCTTTTATTCAAAATCAATTTTAGATCTTATTTTCAGATCCATAATAACAAATATTACGTCTAAAGAGAGATGATAAAGAACAAATTGGAGCGAAACACTCCTAAGACTCCCCCTAATTCTAGTTATTACCTAATAATTAACGAATTTCCTCAGCATTTAATTTCAATGTATACATTAGTATAAAATCTCTGCTTAGAAAGATTTACATTATAAGAAAGAATCGTTAAGACTTGCTCTTGTTTCAATTATAAGGGAATAATCCACAAAGAACTTGGTTCCAACTGAACCAAAAATTATGATTGAGTATAACTTAAATGTCTTGAAGCGTTTGATTGCCAGCAATCGTTCAGCATGTCGGCGTGCTAGCGCACCCTTGTCACCACTCACTTACTGTTCGTAAGTTCGAGAATTAAATCATCCACCCTAATCGCCAGACTGCAACTTCTCTTTAAATTTTTTCCTAAAATGCCAAGTTTGAAGGAAATCTCACAACCACAGTTCAACTTGTTGAAGTTTTCTTTAAAAATGGCTCCGTTGATTTTCTTAAAATTTATTGTACCCCCTGGGACTGTTGTTTTTAAGAATTTCTCCTTCTTACAGACAATATTTCTGTTAAAAAAAGAAAATGTTCAATCATGGATTCAGCAGTAGAACTTTTTAGAAGCTCTATTTGGTAAGTGAAGCTCTATCATTGGATCTGAAGAGCTGGATCAGTTCCTTTGCTCCTGAATTCACTTGATCTCGACCACTTTCGAACGCAGATAAATCTTACAGCTGAGAACACTTCCAAGCTATTAACAAAGTTTTCAACAAAAGTTTGTTCAATAAAAATATAAAATTCATTATTTTTGGTGACTGAATCTTAGTTTCAATAGGATGAAAACAAATAACTGCCAGTTTCAGTCATTATAAACTTTATTCTGCCGAGCTTTCGACCTAGGGACTAGGTCATCTTCATAACAGACTTGAGTCCATGAACTGACAAGACAGAAGACACACCAACTCTCTAATGATGTAAAACAGTATATTGAAAATTAGCCCTGAAGATGACCCTAGTCCCTAGGTCGAAAGCTCGGCAGAATAAAGTTTATAATGACTGAAACTGGCATTAATTTTTTCATCCTATTAAAATGATATAGCTAACAAAATATCAAAGCTTTTGACGTTCAGAGGTGATTTTATAATAGATTTATTTACGAGTCACTGGAACTCGACTGCTTAACAGACGACGAAAAAGCGCCCCTATTGGGGTTAGGCTATTGGGTTGAGGTTGCTATGGTACGTCTTCCTTAATAATCTTTAACCCGCTGTAAGACGTCACAGTATACTAGAAGCTGGAGTCGTAAAATACAAGACCTTTTTTTGACGTCACTATCTAACTCTCTTACTTTAATTATGTCTTAAATGTTTTTTTTTCTCTACTTAGAAAAAAAATCTATACATTTCTGTTACACATTTTACACATTCTATTAATCATTAATTTAGGAAATTAATTACATAGCGACGACGTTACCTCTAATCCATTTAAAATAGAACATTCGTAACTTTGAAAAATCTCAGCATTCATGAATATTTTGATTTCTCTAAGGTTAGTGAAAACAAATTAACTTACAAAATGTTATAAACATTCTAAAATAACATCGTGAAAATTAATTTAAAGGCAAAACTTTTTCCAGGCCATAATTCTGGTGAAATTGCGTAGAAAGTTAAACAAAAAGCTGGAATTTTTTTTTATATACATACATATATAAATGAAGAGATTTCTTCATCTGCAATCTAAATATATTGTGAGGTGGAGCTCATTCCAGCAGATAAATATCAAGCAACTCTCCAGTTTATGTATTCCAGCTGGGGTATCCAGGCGAGGAAGGGAAATTGAACTTATGTATCTCCTATTCTCTGCTGTTAAATGTCAAAAGGTCGGCCAGGGAAATGTACCTTATATTACCCAGCAACTTCATCCTGCTAAACTTTCACCTCTACCAATATCCTAACCACACAAAAAGAAATAAAAGAAAATACAAAAATATTTTACCAGATTGTAGATAGGCATTTTATTTACCACAGATTCAATTTACTTTACCAGAATTTTGCATTAAAAAAAAGAAGGCAAATTGACCATCAAGTCAATCAATCTAAGTTTTTATTAAAAAATAAATAAAAATATTCACTCTCGCAAAGGAAAAATTTTTTCGAAAAAGTGATTTTTAGCAGAAAAACATTCCAAAATTTTTCACTCAGATGACTGACTGTTTAATAACATTGTGATAATGTAATTTTCATAAATATCAAAGTCGCATTATGTTCATTGATTCTTTTTAATGCAGCTTGACAACCCTATTACAACGCTTCATCACAAATTCATAGATATTTACAAACCATGGATACTTAGATAAAAACAATTATCTATCAGGAGAGCAATCATTAACAATCCAAAATGCCAGCAAATGGTCACATGTTTAACAGAATTAAAGCTGAAGTAAAAGATGCTGGCGAGGAACACTAAAACTGGATCTTCTTATTAGTTCTTAAGTTCATCCTCAAAATAATACTCACTTTCTAAATCAGGATGCCATTCCAATAATTCCTTTTTGAAACAGATTGATGCAGTGAAAATTAAACTCAATCCATCGTTTGGATGTGTATCCAAAACAGAGATTAGTTACAAATTACATCTTTGTAAATAGTTCCCTTGTTTCAAAGCTGTTCATTCATTGTTATCTGAGAAATAGTTATCCACATCCTTTATTACCACTAACAGTTACCTGGGCAGTTTGTTTCACTTCACTAAGTTTCAAGCTTGATTTAAATGGAATTTAATGCGGTTATTAAGTTCAAACTAAATTCTGTTATAATTGAAGAATTAATTAATTTGTAGGTACGATTACTTTTGTTTAAAACAGACAACAGCAAGCAATATTTTATACAAGTCGTAACTTTGGCAAGAACTAAGAAATTCAAATAATTTTAATTATCAAATAAATAACTACAAGTTTGAGATTTTTCCACTAACTAAAACGTAAAATCTGATATGAGACAGACATTCACACGTCACTTTCCTGTGTTTGAAGCAAACTTGTAAATGAAAAATTATTTTCCCATAATTCTTAATTAGAAGTTTATTCTGCTTGCTTGAATTTGCATATAAACTCCCGATAATGCTCCTAATTACTATCTACTAGACATGTCAAGTCGATAATAAGTCGATAGTACAATGTGCTGCATCACCATGAAGTTTAGGAACCCCCGCCCATTGTTCCAATAATAATAACTTTTGGACTTTCAACTTTTCAACGTTTGTAATTTGAGCTTCATCGTTTAAAATATTATTTATGCAATAATTACTTCTTTCATGATTACTTGAAATATGGTCACAACGGAATATCTTACTCACTAGCAAACTTTTTCCAGTATTTTTTGAACTTAACTTAGAAATAAGGTTTGTAACATCCAGCCCTGCTCTAAAATTGTTACTTCTCATATAATTAAAATATTTGAATTTCTAGGTGATAGTAATTTCCAACGCATTTCCTTGTACTCTAGAAGGGAACAAAATTATTAGCATTCAACCAGTTTCTAATAAAGGACAAAATCATGGGTATTATTTCTTCATAAATATGGTAAACGTTCAAATGAGCTCTAACCTATCACATCTATAATTAGGCGGTGTAACTTAATATGCTCTAGATACTCTATTAAATATACCAAGATTTAAGCAAATATGAACTTTATGGTCAACATTATTTCTACAAATTGCACACATTTGTCGGAAAAGAATTTTAAGTTCACTAATTTTTTTCTTATTAAACTTTTGTTGGTTTGTTTTTTAAAAAAGTAATTGCGTGTACATTATAAAAAGAGAAACAGCTGAAGGGTAAGTTTCAAACAAATATTTGATACTCCAATTGGGAAACGAATACGGTTATGAACACCAATTTGTAAAAAAAAAACTTCCGTACTCAGATCAACTCAAATCGAATATTTTGGGTTAAAGTTGAAAATTGAAAAATATGACTAGACTTTTTGTTTTAGAATTTTAGAGGAATGTAAAAATGTGTATGCTTTCTGATGGTGCAGTCTAGGAAGAATAAGGAATTCGCCTTAATTATTGAAGTTTAGAAATTCGTTCTAATAAAAGTTTTCAACATATTTTAAAAAAAACCAACTCCTTGATTTGATCCAGGGCTATGAGTGAAGTAATTGCCTGCTTATTCAGAAAGTTTAACGACCAACTAACAAGTTAATTAAATATCCGTGGGCGGAAGCTCATATTGTACCTTTAATATTTTCCAACTCATAAAAAAAATTGATGCACGCAGGACTCGAACTGGGGATCACCTGTTTTATTAGTAGGTCACTTTTTCATTTCGCTGCAAGTAATAAAAATTCATTAATATCTGCAATATTGTTGGAGTAAGTGCATCTGCGTTGCGTGAATTTTGTAAGCTTGTTTTGAACAGTTTTCCTGATGGTTTTTTATGCTAGTTTAAACAAGATTCTCATAAAACATTTATTGAATCATTTGAAGAATACAAAATATGAAAATATATATAAAATGAAAGCATCAGTGAAAAAAAGTTATTAATCTTTGCTCTATAAATGCTTAATAAAGAAGAAAAATCTAATAAAAGGAAATTGAATTATTGGATGATGAAAATAAAAGCAGATAAACACGCGTACTTCAGGGAGGAAAACATAGAGGACAAAAAAAAAAATGGCCCAATGTTTTTGTGACAATGCAACAGTGAATCTCTGTTGAAGAATAGATTCATCTAAAAATAGGAAAATGTGGGCGAATACACGCTACTTTCGGTGGGGATAGAAATCAATACCAACTTGCAAGCTCTCAGCCCATTCAGGAGCGACCGCAGTACGGCACAATCTTCACCCAAACATATTCAAATGGAGATCAACAATAAACAAGGATCTGGTTTTACTTACTATAACTGCTTTCAATAAGAACTATACGATACTTAAATTCGTCCTTTTCTTTTTGCCCTTCAAAAGCTAAAGAATCACAAGAAAGCTCAAATGTTTTATATTTTTCTTCTGCATTTAGTTTTTTTCCTTCTCGAAAACATAATTCAAAACTTTGAACTTTCTAAATTTGAAATAACTACCTCAGACAAAACTAAATCCACAATTACCTCACTTAGTACCATGTTTTAAAAAGGCAGGAATTTAGTTGAAATCTTTCTTTAATTTGATTTAACGGCATTGATTTGTCAATCTATCGAATCAGAGATTGGTAAAAGTCGGGTTCATTTCTTGACTTTAATCTTGCCGTACGAACTTGATGGCTTACAAACTTTGTCAAGCTGGAGAATTCCACAAGATCTTCTAATATCCAGCCCAAATTGATGGAAAAAAAAAAGACCATCATTTATAACTATTAAAACGTTAACGGATTCTGTCTTCTGTTCAACATCAGTTATATTATTAATTTATAATCATCCAAATTTGGATAGAATATTAGAAATGTATTAAATGCACTGCTATTTAGTATGGAACAATTTAAAAAAACATTACTGCAACAGATTTATGCAATTTTTCGCGAAATTAACTTAATTGAAAGAAGTTGAAGAACCCATTTCTGTCTTTTATCCAACATTTTATTTCTCTAATGATAAGAATGCTCAGTTTTTAAACGTTTCCTTCTAGAATTAATCTGTCAGCTTTATAACGTCTTATGTATCAGTCAAAGAAACATAAATCCAAAGCAGATTAAGTAGATGTAGTTGATCAGTTATCTGTTAATTAGTGAAGATGAATTATGTTTTTTTGGTTTTCACTTTAATGTTTTGGATTTTTGATAATAAAGACCATGAATTGCGCAACTTTTATTACCTACTTAGTCTAAACAAAGGCCAATTACTCGAGACACTCTACTGAACTCGTCCCTGGACAGTACCACTTCCTAATAACAAAATCTTACGCTCAGCTACCTTCTTAATTTTGTATTAATTCTAAAATCTAGGAGGGATTATCTCAATGGCTAGTGTACTGCACTTATTCGCAGGGATATCCGGGTCTAGGTCTTAAATTTAATAAAAATCCATATAAATACCCTTCTTTTCCTGACCAACCTCAAGCCTGATGGGGCATTACCTTAGACCTTAATGAAAGATCTAAGGGTCTACAATACTTGCCTCCGTACTATTCTTTGAGAATACTCATCACAATCGTCACAGCTTCATAGCAAATATACCTCTTTCACAACTTGCAAACACCGTAAGATCCGGAGTATTGTATTGTATCTAGGAACACGTTGTATCATGGGCTGGGGTTTTCATCTTCCAGCAGCATCTACGGCAGAGAGGTAATAAGCGTTTACCACACTGTTTCCGCCAACTCCTGGAACTGCTCGCAGTTTGGTATTCTTCATATTTTAACTTAAGGATAATCGACCACTCGCAAGTCTCGGATAACAATTTACCAGTCATAATTTTGTTCGTCTTTTTTATGCAGCTCACTGATCGATATCTTGCCTCTTACACTTATCAAATTGCTGAAGGCACCATTCAAAGGAAATTCCTAAACTTCCTCACATTTTGGGAAAGCCCTTCACCATCATCAAGGCCAATACTCACCATAAACTCCCTTTATATTTTGAAAAAGAGAAAATTAAGGAATAATTTTTTTTTTAAAAAAAAAAGAACAAACAACCTTTGCGATGAGATAAAATTGAAAATTTTAATTATAATCATATTTTGTAAGAACAAAGGCCCTAAAACAATGTAAACATAACACTTGGTTTTTTTTTTTTTTTACTTTTTAAGGCACCAGTTTGAAAAGTTTTATTCCAAAGAGAAAATGACTTCTTTTATGGAAAAAACTGCGCATTTTCTTTTTATTAGATACAGTTTAATGAAAATGGAAAAACAAAGGAAAACTAAATATTGTTGATAGATAAACACTACAAAAATAGTTGTTGTTAATAATAGAACAGAAAATGAAATCATATTTTCTGGTTTATTTCAAGTAAAACTGTTTTTTTTATTTGAAATTAAATTATTATTTTGAAACTTAAAAATGACCTCTGCCTTACTTTTGAAAATACTGTTGTTTCAAAGAACTGATGAAATTTAAATTTAAAAATAAAATCCTTCTACATTGGAAAAATGAAAATAGTACCTTATATTATTCTTATTTTTTTCTGAAATGAAAAAGCTTTCAAAATAGAAAAAACAAAAAAGGAAAATTACAATATGAATAGTATATATTTTAACTACAAACAAAATTGAAATTTAAAAAAATCAAATTCCCCCAAAAATTTATCTCATCTGGAACACTTGAAATTTTCCCCAAATCCCTTTTCTATTTTTGGATTTAATTTTTTTTAATAATTTTTTTTTTTTTAATCGTTGATTGTTTTAACATGTTTCAAATTAATAAAACACAAATAATGCAAAATACAAAATTGTACTTCCTGGGAACAATAAAAGATTTCTCGTCTTAGAATTTCAAAAAAAAAATCACTAACATTTAAATAATTGAAAACAATTTTTACTCCAGCTTACAAGACGAAGTACTAAGATTGCTAGATCTTGTTAGAAATTTAAAACCAGAACGTTTGCAGATCCAAAAATTGGCATAAAAGAAGTCAGAAAGGCTTCTTTTTTTGTGAGATAAAGAACTTTGTAATTAAAAATAACTTATGAACAGTTGAAATAAAGGTATGAAGCTCAGAAATATCTCTCTAGCTAGCTTGACAAGAAGCGGAGTATCTTTATATTATGGTTTTAATTTTTAATTTTATAATTTAAGTTAGAATTTAGTTGACGAGAATTTCAATAATAGTAATAATACTCCATTACAGATTTCTTTAAAAATAAAATTCTAATTACCAAGAGTTGGATAAGCGCACTGCGGCTCCATTTTAGTTTTGTAAAAATTACTATTTTTTTTAAGAAGTTTCAATTTCTTTAAGTCAACTTCACCTTAAAATTGTAATTGATCAGACAGGAGGAGCAAGCTCCACGGTTGGGATTCCTTACAGGGGTGCATTCACGTTTTAGGGAGTCATATTTAAAAGGAATCTCTGACGGGGCGCGGAAAGTAAGGTATTTTTGGATAATAATCTATAAAAAAGAAAAAATAATTAGCAAATGCTTAAGCAAAAATGGACCCAGTTACTGACAATAGAAAGGGGCCATTTGAAAACGCTGCTTAAGACAAGACTCGGGAGACTGAAATTCTGGCTGTTGGGAATTAATATAATGGATGTGAATTGCTGGATAATGTAAGAAGGGTTTTTGAATGTGTAAAGTTTATTTATTAGTTGTAGGATTGTAATTTACAACTTCGATTCTTAGCAGGGCTGAGTGGAATATGGAGTAGACTTGAATTTACACTTTTTTTCCATAAGTTTATAATAACTAGAGATCCTCAGCCGCAGAAGCTACTTGACAAATTTTGCGGTGATCTACACAGAGAACAGCCCAAATCGTGTGGTTCGACCAGTATCGATTGGGCAATTTGTACAAAATGGCTGTACGTTCTATAGTGATAATTTTCTATGTCTGGTGGGGCCAATGGAAATATATTTTTCTCTAGGTTTATCCCACAGGGGAATTGGGCAATTACCAGGATCAGGCCACTTCTCAGGCCAAATTCACGCTGTGGAAGAGGAAATCCAACAGGAAACGCTCAAATCAACAAACAAAATGGGTAAAATGCTCGATATTCAGCTCATCAGATCTGATCAATTACAAATCGATCATGAATACTGTAATGGAGTACATTTAAAAATATTAATAAAATAAAAAAAGTACAGAATTACGGCACAATTAATTTTTTTTTTAACGACCTTTTCTTAAAAACTATAAAGAAAAATACTTGTTTTTCACACATTAACTCTGTAAATATGTTGAACTTTTTTTCCCCCCCAAAATCAATCTAAAAAACCAATAGTTTTTCTTAAAAAAGAATAAAACATCCAAAATAAATGGATTAATTATAAAAAGGAAGTAATCCGGAAAAGTGAATCAACAAAAACTGGCACTTATTTTTTTCCGGCTAAAGTATCCTCGCGGAAAATACCCCCTCCTCTCACTCCTCCTCGTTGGTGGTGGAAAAAGCAAAAAACAAACTAATTATACTATATACATATATATGACGCATTATGTACAATATCACGTAATCGATTTTATAATTATAAATTTTATTTTATACATTTTATTTCTTTTATTAAATAATTAAAAAAAAATATATATATTTCATCAGAAAATTGTGTTCTGGTATTTAAAGAAAAAAAAAAAAAAATACATTTATTTACAATTAAATTAGCTTTTCCCAAAACGGGTTTTTTTTGTAACATCTCTCTTTTTTGCCTACATCATAACAACCAATTTCAAAATACGATTACTTCCTTCTTTAAAATGTGCGTAATTTTTTACATCATTTCCTTTCCAACTACCAACGTCTTTCAACAAGATTTTACAGAATTAAAAATTAGTCAAATTATTTTTCTTTTAGTTAATAAGAAAATTTGCCATTAATTTAATTTTAAATTTAAAAAATAAAATTAGTTGTGTTGGTTTATAGTGAAATTTATTGAAAACGGTGCTGATTGCTTTTATAGTTCCATAACTATGTGAAAAATTTTCTAATTTAAAGGCCTAAATGTTTTTAATGTTAAATTCTTCTCCTTCAGCACCAAAAATCATAATTATGGAACATCTTCATAAAAAATATTATATATCAGAGCTCAAACTAAAAAAAAAAAAAAAAAAATCATCTTTATAACATCAACATAAAATCTCTGAATTAGATATCTAAATATGCACCAAGGTATCTTGAAGTAAAAAAGTTTTCTTATACGAGGGAAATTCAGGGGCAACAGTTTTCCCAGTGGTTTTTTCTGGTGCGTACTATCCTTACCAGAAAAAAAAGTAAAGCAAATGGATCAAGGATAGTAAAAGTCTTGAAATCTGCTCGAGGAAATGCAAAGGAATAAAAGGTACGAGAGATTAATGAGGTTCCCCTAAAAGTCCTACTTTATAAGAAAGGCCAAATATGGAATAGCCAAAGAGGAGTTGGTCCTTCCTATATCTTGGTCAGTTGTGGTACCCCTAAAAAACCTTTTTATAAGAATTAAGGTAAATCGAAATGGCGATGACAAACTGAAGCATGGGGAAGGAGATGACTAAAACAATGAGAGAAGAGTACACACTCGGAGACCAATCTTATACCAAAGAAAAGCTTTGGTACCCAAAGATTTAAGATACCTAAAATTGACGCCCCTTTTTCCGAGAAAGAAGGCCCTAATTTCTGTTTTTCGATTCTTTTTTTTCTTTTAATTTGAGCACATAACATGAAATGTTTATCAAATTTTAGTATTTTGGATCTCTTTTTTTAAATACATAAATACATTTATTTATATACGTATATATAGATAAAGTGAAATAAAAAACCATGTATCTTTCACAATAACTTCAACAAAAAGAACGTACCATTAGAAGTCATTAAAAAAGAAAAGAAAAATAAATAAATCTCCGCAGAATCAATACAAAAAATTAAATTAAAATGATAACAGAACGTATTTTTTATTTTTTAATAATTTTAATTTATTTATAAACGCTCACGCTATAAATAAATGAACTCATTATTATTGGGTTTTAAAAAAAAATATTTTCTGCCTTTTTCTACTGCATGAATTTTCTTTTATACTGTTGAATTAGAAAAACAAAAACAAACAAAAGGATACTAAGGAAAATGTGCTGTTTTAAAAATAAATAAAATGAAGTTGTTTAATATAAAAATAACATTTTGAGAGATCCAAATAAGTTTTCCGATTTTCTTTTATATCACAACAAAAATAGATGTTCATTTTTGTTACAAAATGTTAATTTTAAATAAAAAACAACTTCGCCATTTTCATTAGAAAATTATTTCTAGGAGACCATTTTTTTTTCTCCAGCGAAATTTGTTTACAGATTTTTTTTTTTGGTTTTTTCCATTTTAATTATTTATCGACTGGCTTTCTGGTACTTACTTTCGACTGAAAACCAGTGTCGATGTTCTTTCTCTTCTCCAAGAGAGAGAGAGAAAAAAAAAAAACTTCGCCAAAATCTCAAATCACTTTCATTATTTACAAGAAATATTTTTTTTTGTAAAACGTGGAAAAATATGTTGTTCAAAAACTCACGAATCTTACATTTCTTTTTTTTTTCCTTTTAAAAGTCAGGCAAGAAAAGATATTTTCTTTAAAATAAAAAAAAAAAATCTTTTACAGGAAACGATTTCCTTTTTTGGTTACTTTCTTCAACATTCTTATTTTTTCTGTTTTTCTTCTTCTTTTTTTTTTTTTTCCTTAAAAAATTTTGGTGAACTCATTTGCGTATTAAATATTTTTTCTTGATTATTTCTCTATACACATATTTATAAACATTCGACGAACTATTTACAAGAAATTTAAGAAAAATGAGAGAAAACGAAATTAAAATTAATCAAAAAAATTTTTCTAACAAATCCTGGGGTGGTTGAGATCAAAAATGTCGTTACAATCTCAAAAAAAATAAAATAAAATTAAATTAAAAGTAAATCAGCTGTTTTTATCTTTTATCTTAAAAAAAAAAAAATTCCGTGACGTATTGCTTATCAGTCTAATATATATATATTTATTTAAATATTTACAATTAGTATCAAAAGAAATGATAATTTATATATGTTCAACATAAAAATGTTTTACCACCATTTTCATTCAAAAAAGGCCCCCTCCCCACACAAATTACGGAAATTTTGATTTCACATTTTTATCCCCACTTATTTTTTTTGGTATTTTAATCAAAATTTTACTGAGTCTTTAATTAAAGAGAATACAGCTTCTTTTTTTATAATTAAAAAAAAAAAAAGTTGCTTTTTTTGCGTAAAAATTTGTTTTATTTTATAAAAATAATTTATTTTTATTAATTTGTATTTTTGTTCTTCTTATTTATTCATTAAAAAGATGCTCTTAATGAATTGTAAATGTTTGTTGCTTAAATTGTTCTTTAATTAACAAATTATGTTTTATATTTTTGTACCTTTTTTTTCCCATAAAAGTGCTTGATTTTACTTTTTGGTTTATTATTAAAATTTTTATTTATTTTATTTAAAATCTGAAATTTTCTCCCTTTTAGTTTTTTTTTATTATTACTTTTCGTATTAAAATTTTTAAAAAAATTCAATTTTTTTTTTAAATTTAAAATGTCTTTAAACGTAACCAGCAAAGCACGTATCAGTAATTGTAATATTATGGTGAACACAGTATTTTATTTTTTTATTAAAGGGAGTTATCCAGATTGATGTTAATAAGTTCGTGGACTTGGAAGAGCCCACACAACAGAGGTTTGATTGGGGATGATTTGATGGTGATTGATTTGAGGAATTAGGGATGGCTTTTTCACTTCATTTGTTGTGCTTCTTCTAAGCAGTCCTCTAATTTGGCAACGTACAATGAAGGATCAATTGTCTGTAAAATACAAAAAAAAAAACAAATCCTGGTATAAAAGAAATTACAAATTAACTTCCTCTTATTGTGGATATTTGACACAAATGGATCCTATTCCACTCTAAATTTGAACTTAAAACTGCTACAGTTACATTAAATTTCCTTGAAGAACCGACCAACAATTTTTTTAAAAGTTTTAAAATGGAAGTGATTGTCTTTAGCTAAAATGAAACTTTAGCTACAAGCGGTCGCTTATTGATACCAGAGCAGAAAGAAGGTTCTTGGGGCACAATGAAGAGCTTTACAATCCGATAATCTTTGTGGCGGTAAAGGCGAAGGTTTTCTGCTTGACTAGGAAAAATTTTTTTTTTTTTCAAAAATCTGATTCTTGCAATAGTATCGGACCATATGAAGTGTCTACAAGATGATGGAATCATGTAAAGCAGTAAACAAACTAGAAACTAGAACAGCAAGGATATTGGCCTCAGTTATTGACGTACCTAAAATTAAATTTAAAAAAAAAATAGCAAGAACTGTATCGTGTTCGTTTGATACAAACAGTATTCATTGAGTTGTTCTTAGAACGCTCTTGCTGCCCGTGCTCTTTCGAACCCACCTTTTAAACACTAAAAGTACATTTTTCTATCCAGTCTTGCCCATCCTTCTAACACAACCTACTTAAAATTGCTATTCTTTCTCAAGGAAAGTACAAAAAATTGACAATAAATTTCGAGAACACCAAGATATAAATGGAAATTAAAAAAAGAAAACTTACCTTAGGTATAGGTTTAATTTCAGTGCCCAATTCTTGTTCAATGCGATGTAACGCAAAGCGATCTTCGTAAGTGATGAGATTAATCGCTATACCGAGATGCCCAAATCGTCCGGACCTACCAATACGATGTAGATAGGTTTCGGCCATTCGTGGAAAATCGAAATTAATTACAACATTTACAGCCTGTACATCTATACCTCTAGTGAACAGATCTGAGAACAATAAATTATGATTGAAAACGAAAATTCGATGCAACAACAAACAATACATGTACTGAGCAATAATTTCAAAATGAAATTTACCTGAACAGACTAGATTACGACACAGACCGGATCTAAAGTCATGGAAGACCCTGTTCCGATGTGCCTGAGCCATTTTGGCGTGAATATAGTAACAACAATAACCTAGTTCGGTTATTTTCTTTGCCAACAATTCTACTCTTTGTGTAGAATTACAGAATATGATGCTCTGATTTATTTGTAACTAAAAAGAAAATCAATACACTATAAGAATCGTACAATTTATACTAATAATACACTTGCATACAATAAAATAGTAATAAATTGTAACTATAATTCTAGAATTGCCTAAACTCTACTTAATAGGATGCAACTAATGTCTTTGCGTCTTTTATAACACTTTAGTATTCATTTAGTATTAGGCTCAACTAGCAAAGCGGCAGATAATTAACTAAAAAAAATAAAAATTACTAAAATTCCATAAAAAGAAAACATTAAATATTACCTTAGAGAAAAGTGTGTTGAGACAGTGTACTTTCTGCCTCTCCTGAACAAAAGCGTAATACTGGGTGACACCTTTTAGAGTCAATTCTTCCATCAAATTGATCTCGTATGGATCTTTCAAATGTTTATCCTGTAAAGAATGAGCAATCGGTAAAGCGTAAAATTGATCACCAACAAAACGAGAGTTTTCATCATTAAAAGAACAATTAAAAAGAACAAATAATGCTTAGTAGCGTTCTACAGGTAATGAGGCCATACGTTACTGTAAAAACGATTCTTTAGATTTAGAGGGAAGCACTCCTCTAGAATGAAACTAGATCTGATATGTGAGCAATCAATATTCACTCCAAGTTTTTTTTTTTTTTTGCCCTGGCATTGGCTTTTCACCATACAGCCAACTTCAAAGCTTATTCCTTCCCAGGATATTTGATCTTAACTATGTAACTTCCTATCCACAAGTATATTTGTTAATCAAATCTTCAACAGGTTTCAGGGTATAGACACTATTAGAAAAGATGACGCCTTCGTATCTAAATGGCGCAAAGTTTTGTACAGCGAGATGAACAGCTCATCTCTTTCTTTCTTATAAAGTGGGCATTCCATGACGACATGTTTAGAATCTTCTTCCTCCTTACACTTTTCGCACAACGGAGTGGCTCGTTTACCGATTCGATGTAGGTATGACCCGCAGACTGCATGGTTCGCTCTCAATCTCAATTGTAGTAACCAATCTTTTGTTCATGCCTGTACCTTTAAACCAAGGTCTTTTTAGGCAACTGGTTCCACCATACGCTTGTGAAATTGACCCTTCATACTATTACTGTAGTCTGTTTGCCACATTTGTAATGCCGTTTTAGTTACTTCTTCCTCTTAAATCCGACATTAGAACTTTGTACTCTTCAAATTCTCCATATTCAGTGGCATCTTTAGCGAGTGTATCCACTACTTCATTCCCTTTAACACCGCTATGACCTCTTACCCAAAGAAAGTGAACGTAAACGCTCTCCTCTTTAAGAAGTGCTATGCGCTCTACTATTTCTGCAATAATATGATTCATCTTACAAAGTCCGTGCGAGTTTGTTAATCTATGCAGCAGGTTGTTTAAGAATAGCCAAAAGCCAATTTCAAGAAAGTCTCCTACCCTAAAAAAAATCTAATTGATTAAGTGGCATACTCGATTCATTAATTTTGTTCAAAAGTTTAATAACTAGCTGTAATTAGTGACTCCCTGTGGAAATATCAGATTTAAATTTTTTCGCGATCAGATTTTTTGAGTTATGATATCCAAACCCATGCCCAAACTAATAAAATTCACTTTTCCGGACACAAGAGGACCTCAAAACGGAAAACTTAAAGACTGCACGATCGCAATACCTTCTTCCAGCAGTAAAGATGTGGTGCCGAGTGCACATCTGCTTCTTTTACCGAAGTTCTCGAAATCAGACTTTCATGAAACTACGATTTCATACATTAAAAAATAATTTGCTTCAATATTACATTCTTTATAATAATAAGTTTCTATCAAAGGAAAAACGAACGAACAGTACTAACTTCCTCAATAAATTAATTCCCTGAAAAGCAACATTCTCTGAGAAAAAGATTCAAAAATTTTAGGAAGCTGGCCTAAATTAGGATAACTTACCATAAACTGTTTAACTTGTAACGGGAATGTGGCCGAGTACAACAGGATCTGGCGATTTTCCTTCGGCAGCCTGGTGATCACTTGATCTAGCATTCCCTTAAAATCTTGCGACAATAACTTATCAGCTTCGTCCAACACCAATACTCGACAGTGTTCCATATGTGCCACGTTCTTTTCCATCAGATCTAGTATACGACCTGGAGTGGCTATCACAACGTGCACTGCAACAATATTATGTTAGCATGTGAATGTGGTAAAAGGTAGAAATGTTGGGTAAGAATCGCTCACGTGTCTTATTACGCTTAATGTATTTATGATAGTTGGACTACACAATTTCCTAGAACTAAACTTAAAAGCGAAGTCCTAAGCACTGAAAAGTTTTTAAGTTTCAAACGACTGGTTCTATCCTAGTGGTAGTACTCTCTAGGAACACTAGGGGCTTCCTAGATTGGAAAGTAGGTGATAGTTTAATGAAAAATATATTGGCAATGATACCTATTTGAAAGAATCGCATAATATCATCTCTTAGGTTTGTTCCACCAGTAGTGACCATTACTTTAATCTGCGTATGTTTGGCCAACTCTATACATATTTGTGAGGTCTGTAGAGCTAATTCTCTTGTAGGAACGATTATCAATGCTGTAATAACAAAGTATATGCGATTAATACAAAATCATCATTATTTTGAAGTTTATGGTTGGCATTGTCAAGAAAATAATATAAAACATAAAATTTCAAACAACTACCCACCTTGGATGTGGCCGATTTTTGGATCGACTTGCTCCAAAACTGGTATTGAATAGGCACCAGTCTTACCAGTACCATTTTTCGCTCTGGCCAATATATTCCTACCAGTTAGTGTTACAGGTATTGCAGCTTCCTGGATCGGACTAGGACGTTCCCAACCTTTTTCAAATATACCCATCAATAGCTCTCTTTTTAGGCAGAACTCTTCGAATTCATTTCCTTTTGTGTCTGTTACATCCTGTTGAATTGAGCAAAAAATAAATACAAGAATATGATCTAGTTATTTTTGTTTGTCGCTGTTACTATTAGAATATCTTGATGGACTTATGGTCAGCTGGCGCTTTGCCTTCATGCGGTGAGGGTTAACTATTTAACTGTGTTATGCAAAATAAAAGTAAGCAACAAATATTCGCCCTTCTTTGTCAGTACCTAAGAAGTGGCGACTTGAACCAAAACTACTTACACTTGTTTTCTTCCTTTTGTCAGCTGGTGGAATTTTTAGTTTAGCTTTCCAATTCGCTTCTGAATCACTGAAAAATAAATAAATAAATTAGTTTAGAAGCCGAAAAATAAGTGTCTCAGTTCATAACTTCTGTTACAAAACATGCAGCAACAACCCAAGAGTCTGAAAGTCTATAAAATGAATTTGTCGAAGACAAATTATTGTCATCTAGATGATTGTTAAGTCAGCATTCGTGAGATCCTAGAAAATCTCCTTCCATTAACAACGGTGTACCCAAACGAAATCCGAAATCGTACTATATTAGATGGTTTAAAAAACTAAGTCTGTTTAAGATCTCTGAATGGATGCAATCTGGGCATCAGGATAAGAAGCTGCTGACAAACTGGGACAGCTACACCATTACCTGATCCAGAAACTGGTCCTATAAATGACCAAAAGCAGCGTCCCGAACTTCTTGCAAGCAATAGCGAGAGTTAATCACCATAAAAAGTTGAAATAAACTTTGCAGGAGGAGAACGTCTTACGAGTGGGCACTTCTATTCGATAAAATGGGCACTTCCGGCTGACCTATTTTGACTAACCCCACACTGTGGCATCCCCTCACTTTTTCGCACTTCCATTACAATGCCTTCTTCCACTTTACTAGTAGAGTAACAGGAAATACGAGAATAAAGATTTGAAAAAATAACATACTTCTTTTTGTTGTTTGCGACGACCCTGTTGAGGTTGGTATCGTTCACGTGGTTGTTCGTGCTTAGAGTTTCTGTACTCAACATCTTCTTGGCGATTATTGCGTATTCAGTTTTTTTCACCAAAGAAATTTAATTTTTTCTTATATATTATTTAATTCTTTTTCTTTTAATTTAATAATTTACGAGAAAAATATTAACAATATAAGTACATATATATATAACTAGTTCCTAAATTCAAAGAAAAATTCAAACGAAAAAACTAAAAAAAAAAAAATTAAAGTTTATAAATTTAAATTATTTAGCCGACTGGCTATTATCACACTTCCGGCTTGTTAATTTTCTAAAATTTATTTCACTTATTTTTATTTTTAAAAATGAAGTCTTTACTTATTTTCTACTAACACTTTTATTATTAAAAAGACATCTTTTTTTCTTCTAATACACTAATTTTGTTTTTAATCTTAGAAAAAGTCTTCTGATCACCAGTTATAATTAATAATTATCATGATTGTCTATCAAAAAAATTAAATAAAACTAAAATGAATCACACATTCAAATCAGAACTTTTAAGTATAGAAAAAAACCTGTTGTTTTAATTCTTCGAATAACACACACTTGATGAAAATTCAAAATGGCCTGCAAATGAAAAAGAAACAACATTCAATTGATTGAAGATAGAAAAACTATTAAATAATTTCTATAGTTAAAAAAAATTTGAAGCAAAATGTAAGAATGGACTTCAACCCAGTAAGCGCCTTAACCGCTGAAATAAAGTATCAGTGGGAGGACTTTGCTCATTAAAAATAACTCAGATAATTGGTACGTTAAGTATTTAATTAACTTGAATTTCTTTTTAAAAGATTTAAGAAACAGGAATCATAATTAAGAATCTTGAAACATTTTTATAAGTTATTTTGAAATATAATATTTAAAAAAAACATGAACAAATCCTTACAATAGGTTAAGAAAACTGAAAAAACCCAATATGGTGTTAACCATTCGAATTGCTAATACCATAATACTCGAGGTACCAATATTTTTTTTTCATACTCCCAATTCTAAAAAGAGACTATACAGCTTGCAAACTCCGCAGTAAACTCTGGAATGACACCTGTATATAGGGAAACCTATCCCCACTTTCCTCTCCAGAGGGCCTATAAAACGTATTCATCACTCAGAAAAATGAGTAAAAGTATACAGTTTCCATGTCATACAAGTGGGTTTAAGCCATAAACCCACTGCCGAACTAGAAATCTGGTTGTAGCATCCTAAAGTGATGAGTTCATGTCTAAATGTAGGCGTTGTAGAGTGTGATTAGTTCGAATTTACCTATGGGTTCGCTAACCCCAAGTTGCGCTCATTAACTTTCTCTGTATAGGTCCTACGGTTATTGAGTGAGTGTTTGCTGAGACAATAAATGATGTTCGTCTTGGATACCCGCAGGGACGCCACAAATAACAATGTACAATATTTTGTTAAGACAATGTAAAGAGGAAATTTTTGAGAAAGAAACAAAATTTAAAAACTCCTTTCAGTAAATGTGTATACAAACGATTTTTATAAAATTTAGGAACCACCTACGTCTTTCTCATTTGTAAGCAAATAAACAAATTAAGCAAATTTTTGCTTATTTAAATAAATCACTAATTAGCTACAGGAAAAAATTAATCAAAATATTTTATTGCTTACAAACCTTTTATGATATCTCGCTCACTCTGCCACAAATTATCGGTTGATTACGTCCTTTTAGGGAAAATAGAAATGACTTAATTTCAATAAGAAAAGCTTTGTATTCAATTTTACAAAGAATAACTTTTCAAATATGCCACAACCTCCACAACACAACGCGATGAGAAGCTATGATCTGAGCATGGAGTCTGTAAAATGGGTATCCACTACTACATAATATTTGGGGTGAGATTGAACTGTTCCTATAAGCATTCCAAGTATCCATAAATTAATTATTGAAACTTACAGATGAACCATTATAACCCACCTCACTGAAAATTAAAAGGTTCTGAAGTTGCTTTTAAAGAGCAGACTGGTTGTGCATTCCCTTGAGCACCCCACGCCATAACAATCTATTTTTTAACAAAAAATGATAAGCATTTCGCAGAGTGAAAAAAAATAGAATGCTTAGAATTATGAAGAACTCGTAGCAGAAGGTTTCGAAAAGTCTGCGAAATCTCTGGGGGGGGCAGACAAGATTTTCTTCAGCTACATTTTTCAATGGCTTACAACACTTTTTATTTGATTCAAATTTTTTTCGGAAATAATGATTTTAGGGCAAAATAACAAATTCTAAAATTTGACTTAAGCGGTACTGCAAAATGGGGAATATTGAAGCTAGCTTCAATTTAGTCACTGAAGCGTAATTTATGATCACTTGGCAATCAATAAAATGTAGCACTGACAGGAAGTCTGCTACGCTAGACTTTATGACCAGATTATCAATAGATTTGGGAAGGGGGTTTGGATAAATAAATTTAAACTAGATTATAGCGATGTGAGCCAAAAAAATAATCTGAAGATACACATATCACAAGGCTCTACCTCAACAATTTTCATTTACTCCGAATTTTAAGACAATTCTTACAAACACATTAAGTTCTCCTAAAACTGTATAGAAGGTTGTAGGTTAATGAACTGAGGAACTTCTTTGTGCACGTTAAGTGTAAACTTTGAAGTGATAATGAAAATTATCCATCCGATGGAATCTCAAAATCGCAATAACTACTCTAACTAGGAGAGCGATGAAAGTATTTACTTGAAATTAGGAGGTAACACGTTAAGAATAGATCGGCAGCTGGTAGAGTATGTCGACAGGTACTCTGAGACATTAGAAACACAGCCTGTCTCCCCTTTTCAAAACTTGAAATGATATTCCCCTATTTAAAACAGCGTTCAACAGTAATCACACTAAAAGGGCATTATACCCACCAGAGGGGTGCGTGTAAAATGAGACAGTGCAACTCCCCCACGCGGCGGACCCGGACAAGCTGCATCATCAAATTTAAACAAGCGCACCTGCGAGTAACCGTCATTTGGATGAAAACCAACACAATGGAAACCTAGAGTGAACTTAGACGACTACCTCTCGTTTTTTGTTTAGGAGATATTTTGTCACAAAAAGTATGAAAATGTTTGAAACAAATGTTAAAGAACTACAAATTTCCTGTTACTAGTACCTTGAGTTTAAAATCGAAAGAGCTTTTTGTGAAGACATCTCAAAATACTGAAAAATCTATATCACAAAGTTGCTTTTCAATCAGCTGACTTTTATCAAATTTAGAAATCTGGTCCAACATTTGAACCTAATGACTATTATGCTATTGGCAAGATGACACAATATTCAAAAATTGCCCTTAAGAAACTCATGCATCTCCCTCAACCAACCAAAATTTTCTGCAAAAATATTTAAAATAAAAGTTACAGATATACAATTAGCACTAAAATTTTAATCAGTTTCACAGGCGTTTTCTTGAAAAATCTTAAACACTGAAACGCGATTCCGCAAGTAGGTACTTCCGTTAACCAAAACCTTATTGTGGCATCCTCTTTTTCGCACATAACCACATATGAAATTTGAACTTTCGAGATATTTCGATTATAAGTTACAATTGATTATATCATTACCCCAAATGGTAAAACCATTTTTCCGGAGACCAAGTAGAAAATATGCACGATTACAGTAACTTAACTTACCAAGTAGAATAAAAGAAAGAAAACAAAAACTTCTTTCTACAATTCGTGTATAATTTACCAGAAGTAGATCTGTAACGTTTACCTGTATCATTTTTATACAAAAAACGAGGTTTTGGGAGAGTCATCGAGAAGGTAACGTGGTAGGATTTCCTCTAAGGATGCGCTTCAGTTTATTGAACAAGGAAAATATCGGAGATTTTACGACAATGCATATATACGAACGATTAGAAAGTAGATAGTGTGCGCGGCCGAATTACTTACTAGTATAACTGTTTTATAAAGGCCGATTTTTGAGATACGATGATGGTTAGATTTTGTCCATGCTAAGAATTAAAATGTAATTTTCATTTAGGTTTAGGTTCACTCACCCGTATAATGTTGATCACTATAATTTTATAAGATAAGCTTCGGTTTGATATCTGCTGTGTTGCAGTAAAATTGGGAAGTGTGTGTTAACCACCAATATATTTTCGCAATAAAAATATAAGAGAACTAACTCTAGTTTAAATATTAATTAATTTTCGAATAAAAATTTTATATTTAAATGAAATATAAGTTTTTAAGCAATGTTTCTAATAAAATTAGTGAAAGAGAAAACTCTCGTGACAAGTTTAAACATGTCCTAGTGAATATAAGCATCTTTAGTTGAAGTCCATTATCACATGGCATCAATTAACCATTTACTAATTTACACCCTCATAATTACCAGAAATAATGAAATATTTTATCTATTGGTTTCATTCATTCTGATTAAACATACTTTTAAATGCATGTTAATAAATCTATAAAAATATAAAATCATTCTAGTTACTAATTCCCTTTCAAATTATAAATTCTGTCTGAATAAGCATTTAGCAAATAATTACGCATTCTTAAATATCTTGGGTAAATTTATAAAAATCACCATAAGAAGGAAAATGTCAAAACTTTTTTTTTTAAATAGATATCTATATATATAATTTTTTTTTTGTTTTAAGCAATGGCTTACTTTGTGCTCAACAAGAAAAAAATATTTTTGAAAAAACTATAACCAACAAATAAAAATTAATTAGAAGTTATTAATTTATGGGACAATATGTAACCAAGTAGCAATTCATATGAAAATTAAGGACAACAGCCACACAATACTAAACATGGCGTCCCTGCTGAACTTTATAAGGTCTACTATTTAAGTACTGTTCGAGTTCACACTTTTCTATTTCCCATTTCCTACAAAATATTTCTAATAAAACATATTTCTACTAATGAGTAAATATTTAATTTCTAATATGATTAGATTAGCGAATCACTATTCAAACATACCTCGCAAATAGAATTTCAAAGTTGTGTTCCTCTACAGAAAATTAACACAGATTTTCAACCTCTTTAACTACGTTGCTCACATACATTCAACACAGAATGGTAGCGCCTACTGCGTAACTAGCGCTAACACTTCACTAGCGACATGAAAAGTAGTTTTAAAAACACATTACCAACTATTGTAAAATTATTAAAATTTAATTTTTAACTATTAAATTATTTAAAAAATTATTAATTTTTATATTTTTTACTACAGCACACGTTTTTATTTATTCTTAATTTTAAAAAGATTTTAGTATGAGAACCATAACAATTTTGCAAACAAGAGTGACTCCCCCCCACGATAATTATGAAGAAAGAGTCATCTACGTTGAGGACCCATAATGTACTGCTAACCCAATATATTTGTGGCGTAGAAAAGGTATCGAAGAGTGAACTGATGCCCCGAAACTCAGTCTTGTACCATTAAATACAGAATAGGCGAATTAATATTTCGTTACTTAGCTTGAAAATCGAACACTATTAGATACCATTTTATAAAATCTTTGTTTAACCTTACACTGCCTTTTAAGAAGCCTCTCAGTGCCACAATTGGCTCTATCGCAGGGCTTGTAACCCTCTATTGCACCCTACCTTTTACTTTTTATAGTTTCTGCAAGCAAGTGGAATTAATGCTGAGAGCACTGCTTATTGTAGAGAAAAGGAATACTTCTACTGCAGCTCTGGTTTCTTCTAAATTCTTTATTCACCTGCCAAGAAGGAAATGAGTTATTGATAAGAATAAATGACCGTTTTTTGTACCCTTTCACTGGTAAACGGGCACTTTGTCCGCAGCGGTAAACCGTACTAAAACCTTCTCAAGAAATTCTTGCTTCCAATACCCTTCCCACATGCATAGATGACGATCTGAAGGCATCCGTCATGTCTTCAACCCCATTTCATTCTGCATTCCTTGATCTCCTTGGTCAAAAAAATTGGTTGTAATGGTTGGCGACATTTCTCGCTAGCTTCTCCGCTTTCTAAAACCTGTTACAGCAGCATGTCAAGGACCCTTTGTTATCTAGAGGAAAGCCAATTGAATCTTCTTTCTATACAACTTCTATTATTTTGAAATGCAACTTGCTCAAAGCCTAGAGCACATCCTGACTAGCCAAAAAATGCGCATCTTTACATAATTTTCCATCCACTATTTTTCCCCCAGCATCCAATTATTTCCATTATCTTAATCTAGAAGACTGCGGTCCCACCCTCGAAACCTGTACCAGTTTTTTCCTATCACGAACCATTTCCCAATAGTGTGATAGGGAATCAATCTGTTCTAATAGGCTTGATGTCTGCTAATCACTTCTATTTTTAAAGATAAAATTTTGGTTTTCATGACCCCACTTTGTCAATTTATCATGGGCTTTCCTCTAAAACTCAAGACCAATCTCCTTATAGTACCATTCGTCATCTCTTCGATAACAGAAAATACCTAAAAGCACTTCCATCAATATCACCTCCCTTGTAACCCCATTGTAAACAGGTTAGCTATTTATGGAACATTGAAATGACATTCAGCCATGCACTAATTTTTTTTTTTTTTTTTTTTTTTTTTTTTTTTGGCGCATCAACAGCTGAGGTCATTAGCGCCCGGAGCTTTTTCCAGTGCACTGCCGGCCTCCGGACAGTGTTCTCTCGTTACAGACAACACTGTCCACCATGCACTAATAAGTTTTTCTTTAAAACGCCAAAATTGACGGAACATTCTGGAACAAAATTTGGTAAAAAATAAAATTTGGAAAACTTAATTAAAAAAACTTAAAATTGTCTTCTTTTTTCTTTTTTTTACAATGCAACATTATATTATACAACAAAATATAATACTAATTGCATACTTTCAGATTTAAAAAATAAAAAACTTTTTGTTTTAACAAATTAAACAAAAAGTTTGATCACATTTCATCTTCTTTGTTAAAATTAAAAACAAAAACTAAGGAATGGTTTTTTGGTAATAAATTAATTGTCCCCAATAATATTTTATGAAAACAATGATAAAAAAAATAGTAATAAAACCTAAACAGTAAACAATAAATTAAAGCAATTTGAAATTTTCCCTTTTTTTTTTTTAATAAATTTAATTTAAACAATACTGTTTTTTTTAATTCAGTTTTAAGAGAAATAAAACAAAAACTTAATTGCCTATGTTTTTAAATTTGTTTATTCAGTTACAAGAAGCATCATTAACATATCGATTTCCTCAGCTAGAAATAACAATAAACAGAATTCCAAAAATGGTTCTAACTAAAATCTTCACAATTTACAGTAAAAAAAATAATAATGAACAAAAATTTTCATTTGAACCTGAAATATGCCTTCAGACAATTAAATAATAAATAAATTACTAGTTAACCGTGATAGGAAAAATAAAATACTTTGGTCCATCTAATGTCTTCTAAAATAATATTTAACAATAATTAAATAGACTTCCTATATAACTTAGAAAGCATTTTTTTTTTTTTTTTTTTTTTTTTTCCTCTCGAAAACTATTGATAATAACTTCGGCAACAAAAGGTTTGGATCGAAGATCACCTAGGTGAGAACGTTGCTTAAATAAATACAGAGCTTAAGATTGCCACCTCTATCAGGAAGTGGCGACAAAGCTAACCTGATAAAGAAGGCATTCATTTGCAGAGATAAAAACAAGAACTGCAGTCAGGAAGTGCGTAAAAGAAAGCGTTAGCAGTACTGTTACACTTCCGCAAAGTACTTAGAATATCCAAGTATTTATAAAAGACGTTATGGTCCTAAAAAAATTGGATGTATGGCGAACATAAGCGAGTGGCTGCGCTCACTTAATGAGAGCGATAAAGGGTATATCTAATTTTAATAAAATAGGCCAAACAAAGAGAGGTAGGTTTAAAAGCTTGCTATTAATCATATTCTTGAAGAGAGATTCAGTCCCAGTAAAATTCGAGTTCCAGTAAAAGCTACCGAGTTTAAAAAAACAACCGGAAGTGAGGGAAAATAAAAGAAGACTACGTGCGAGATGGCTGGGTGATAATGTAAAACAAGATTGAATTTAAAAAAAAAAAAAAATTGTAAAAGATAGTAAAGCGTTAATAGTTTCCGAGAAATACTGCTCACGCTAAAGAAAACTCAGGGTGGTCCAAACTTATAAATAGAGTAAGGGAAAAAAGATTTAATTTAACAGGGCATCACTATAAACAGGAATATAAGGAACTGGAATAAAGAGAACTGAAGACGACAAAGGACGGGAAATATGCTCGCTTACATGGTTTTTCTTCTTCTTCTGATTCTTCTTGTTCTTCTCTTTTTTGAAAAATTGTTAAGTAAATCTTTGTTTTAATTTAAGTAGCGTCAACACCTACGCGGTCATTGGCGCCCGGAGCTATTCTCAGTGAACTAGGACAATGTTTTCTCCTTGCAGACAATACTGACAGTGAGCTGTGTGTAGATCCTAGAGGAGAGAATACCTAAGGGACAGCAACTTGTTTCAAACCAGGGAACCATTTCCGCATGGAAATCCAAACGCTAACCACTCAGTTAATCCTTTTAAATATAATATTAATATCAAATATAAACAACACTGACTTTACAACAAAAATTTTGGTTTATGCACCCGTCAAAATGATTAATTACTTTACACGTTCTTATATAGGGATAGATCAAAAATATAAACAAGAATTTTGAAATGAAAATGGTGTGAATATGCGCATCAAATTTTTTTGTCAGAAGTTGAGTGCATCCCGTGTAAGTTGGGCAATTAATGGAATTCAATAAAGAGTTAAGTGCACAAATTGGGCGAATCCAACACACGTTTTGCAAATCCATGTGGCCAAAACTCGATTTGTGGTCTTAGACGCCACTTAATGAATCTCCTTGGTAGAATAAAAGTTTGAACTAAGAAAGTACTATGCCCTATACTAAGATATCGCCTTTTGAGGCAGATTATAAGTTTAGTTTCTTTCTTAGCTAACGAGTCCAAGATTCTTTTATTAGATTACCTAAGTTTTAAGAAAAAACTTTCTTTGTGAGAAGAGAGGAAGAAAGACGATAACGAAAACCACACCATAGTCTCGCCTCCAAAATCAACTTGGCGCAGGAGCAAGGTTAATAAGATTAAATTTTGTAATCAGTTACAAAACAGCGTCCTGGAAATCATCCAGATGCACTTGCACCTTCAAGTGTTCAGTTTGTTAGAACCATCAAACGGAGCATACACTAAGCGGAAGATTAACATTTTTTCGGAGAGGACCACGAGACTCTGGAAGGCATAAGTTTTTTTTTTTTTTTAAATACTTTTTGATAACTTATTTAGCGTAAAATAAACTTAAAAAAAGATTAAAATTCTTGTCTACATTCGATCTACCCTCCTAAATTACACATATCCTTACATTTAGAGCGCACAAATTATTGAAAAAGATCTTCATAATTTTCTTGTTTTTATGTGAGTTCTTGTTATGTCTGTCTTGTTTTTATTATTTACAATAACACAGACATCGTTTTTAAAATATTTATATATATATATATAATGTGGATCAATCGAGAGTCATCTTTAATTGACCTAATTATAATTATTTAATTTTTGTTTTTAAATTATTTATTTTTTTTTTGGAAAATAACCTATTCATTCTTTTTCTCTTCTATACTTTTCACTTCTGATTGTGGTTGATCTGATGGTTCTTGATTAGTTGTCCTTTGAGTTTCCATATCACCAGAGAAACCGAACTCATTCACTCTGGTCGGATCTGTCTTATAGATCCATCTTTGATATAGAAAGATAAAGAATACTATATCTGTGCGGATAAAAAAAAAACAAAAAAGACAAGAAGAAATATTAAGAATACTTTAATTAATTAAATATTTAAGAAAAAGAATCTTTTAATTTACCATCTCTGAAACATCCTAGCCTATACATTGTTGGCATTTTTATGACAAATGCAAATATATCATCAATAAAAGTGTTTAGGCACTTATAGGACATCATTCTCCATGGAAGATGTGCCACTGATTTCAATTTGTAGTTGATAAATAGTTGAGGTGTCATCATGATAAAACCTGTTGAAAAAAACAAATTCATAAATACGAAATTTGTATACAACTATCTCTTATTCAAGCTTTACATAATTGTATGATTTATATTTTTCATTTCTAAAAGAATATTGTTCAACCGAAAGTTAACACATTTACTTAAAAGAATTTTCTAGTTTTCTAAGATTTCCTAAAAAAATTACTTTCTATTTTCTGTTAACTTCAGATATGTATAAACACAAACTTTTTTCTTTTTGGTTTTCAATCTAATTAATCATTCTCCATCTTTATAGATCCATCCTTTCTACACCTCCTTCAACTTAATATTCATACGATTTTCTCTTATTTCCATCCTCAGCGTTCCAACTCATTGCCGAAACGCCGATTTTCATCAAATTTGGAAACTCAGTCTCACTTTTGATTCTAATTAATATTATACCCATCAATAAATATCTACATCTTGGCACTTTAGAGATAAAGCCTAACAAACCCTCTCTAGCAAAAGTGCCCTTAATCGAATATTCTTACAAAAATGTTCCAAGTAAAAGTTATACATCTACGTATGAGCAATCATCGTAGTAAATTTAAAGTACGAGGGTAAATCAAATCTAAACGGTAATTTTGCTATTCTTCTTAGAGTGCAGGTCCTACCTAGATAATGTGTGGAGTAGATGTTTGGTTTATGAGGAGTGGGGGAACCGGTCTGGTTAGCATTCAAGGTCGCCCTTAAATTCTCTCGCCCACGCAAACACACGATTCTGAGACAGTGTACTGTCCCCAAACTGTGCCCGCAAACGAGTTAAAATTTCCGACGGTTTAACGCCTTCATTGATTAAAACCTTAATGATAATCCCCTGCGCAACAGACGAAGGGATCTCTTGCTCGGTTATGGCTGTACTGACGGCAATGGCGATGTTGAACGCTAACCATACCGGTTCCCCCACTCCTCATAAACCAAACATCTACTCCACACAACATTATCTAGGTAGGACCTGCACTCTAAGAAGAATAGCAAAATTACCGTTTATATTTGATTTACCGTAGAAATAATGGGTAGGAGAAATAACGTTTCTGAGAAAATCCCAAATAGTATAAATTCAGTAAAGTGGAACTTCCATAGACCGATTTGGACCGTATCTGCAGCATTCTCTTCGCCTATCTAAGGGAAATACCAAATTTGAACTTTACGCGATTTCCGGTTTTTGAGTTACGGTGATCACACAAACACACCACTTGTAAAACACCTTTCTCATACTCCGGGGATTTCAAAACGAATATTTCTGGTTTTCACAAGTACACTAAATTCAATCTTCTTTTTTTTCGTAATAACACGCACTACTCGAGCTTGATAAAAGGACAAAAATCAGTAATGTTAACAATTTATTAATTATTTATCTGTAACAAAACTCACCAAAGGTTAATAGAAAACCGTAGACCATGTTCAAAGCCCACGAATACCATCCTTTATGTTGTAAGTACATCAGGGAATATATAGCATATCCAGCCAACAGCGGAAAAAGGACCCAGCTGAGATATTTGAACGCTAGTTCATCGTATTGTTTAGTTTCAGATTCAACGTATGATCCTTTGTCAGTGAAAATTAACTTTGGAAATATACCCAAAAATTTTTCTTCTCGATCTATCTTTATATCAACAACCTGCCAAAAAAGAAAAAAAAAAAAAAAAAAATCAAATACAAGAAGGTGCACAAAATAGAAACATTTTGTTTATTTAAGAAAATCTTTTTTTAAATTCATTGATTATTATTTTCGTGATATACTAACGTTAATTTCTGTTTTACGATGAGTAAAAGTAAAGTAATCGCCTATTTTTTCAGGCGGGGCTTAACGTCCAACTACTAATTAGGTGTCGTGGACGGAGGCGAATAGCAAATATACTTTACTGTAAATTTCTTTTATTAACCATTAAATAAAATCCAAGGCCTAAGACCGGGAATCGAACCCAGTACCACAATACATATTAGCGTCGCAGGTCTCGCCTCTAACCCGCTCGGCTACCGTGGCGCCTTACGATGAGTATTAATACAAGAAAGATGAAACAATAAATTTTTAAAAATAGTTGATGACATCTCACACAGAAAGAAATGTTGACATTAGACAAGCAAAATAAGTTTTGATGTTTATCTCTGTGTTTATTGTAATCTTTGTGTCAATATTAATAATGTCCGTGACGTGTCCTAAATGTTTTCTTTAGTTTTAAACACGAAGAGTTTGGCTAAGAGGAGAGGGTGTTCTTGGAAGAAGACAGAAGTTTCAGAAGAAAGGGTAGAATCCAACGGTGAAATCTTCCTTATCGGGTCTTAAACATTAGCACGACTCCATTATTTGGCATACGTGCTCAGCAGGCGAAATGCTGTCGAAATTTTTCCGCTTCCACAAATATTTATGGCAGTGCAATGACGACAAACTGAATATGGATTTGATGGATATCATCAACATTATTTATTCATTTTTTTTTTTTTTTTTTTTTAAACCTACCTACCTACAAGATCTTTTTAGATTTTGAAGCAAATTTCTTTTCTAAAATATTGGACTTCGCTCAATATTAAGTTTCGAATCCTGTATAACAGCAAATGAATGCTATACGAATTCTGCTTCACAGATTCTTGCGGTGATTCATCATTACAGACAACCGAACGTCAACCTGATCTGGGTTAATTTTGAAGGCTGGTCACTCCACTTTTGTAACAATGCGGCACAAGTTCTTGGGCTTTGTTTTAGAACTTTTACGGAAATATAACTAATTACATAAATTACATTGTGAGTGTTAGGTATTATTATTTACAAATACCTTGTTTATCTTCCATACTTCAATACCTAATCCAATAAAGCAGGATATTTTAATAAGGGTGTTTGTATCATTGTCCAACACGTACAGCAACACAATCAATGATTGGAATACGTTGAAGAATACTGATCTCACAGACAGACCTTCCAGTGATTTACGATTATTCCAGAACTGAATATCTGTAATTAATCAAAAAGTTATAAATGTTGACAAAAAAAAAGTTTGTAAAACTTTACAGAAATGACATTTTAGGGTAAAACTAATCCCAAGCCTTCTTGACTGGAATATCTCTAGAACGAACCACCACTTAAGGCAAAATCTTTTTAAGAAAAATTTATTTACCTACCATTTTTGAAAGCCAACAGTTCGAAAACACTGTGCAGTATAGAAACTACAACAGTGGCTGCCAACAAATATGGTGAAGTTTCCAGTAGTGTCTCTTTTAATGAATCATGATGTTCATCGCCAGCATCATCTTGAAATATGTTCGCCGAAAATTTGGTCTTCACCGTGTGCGCACAATAGAGTTGCCACTTGAATAAAGATAATGGTTGGAATGTCATTCGAAGATCTAATTGCCTGTGTTTTAGGAAAAAGATTTATATATTTATGTTTATGCTATTGCAATTCAAATATTTTTAAAAATAAGAATGTTTTGCTCACTCTGTAGTTTCATTGATTGGTTGATAGTCTCTCAAAAGGTTCCAAAATTCATTATAAAATATTACAGGCTTGTAATAGTCACCAGTGAGGGAAAATTCTAAAACTACGTAAACAAAAATACAATTAACAAGAATAATGCAATATATTGCAGTGAATCTTTTCAGGAGGTTATGGCGCAGTCGACTCCTACTTCAGATGGTTCCAGACATTATCAAACTATCTTAAGGGGAGCTCGGTCACAGTTTTTGAAGCTGGATAGTTCTGGGACTCTTGGCGGCATCCAGACTGAGCCTATTTCCACATACTCGTATATGGCTGCTGCTTGTTTAAGGACTATAATAAGGAGCTTACAGCGAGATGAGAATTTTTTCGGAATAGGCAGACCGTACTCAAAGGCTTTGGGTTCACAGTGTGTAGTTCTTCTGGACAGAAAGCAATGAGAAACTAAAATCTGGCTAGAGTAGGATCATCAAATCTCTGACCGTTCTGTGGTCCCGGACGTTGACAATAAATAATTTTGAGATCAAGAAGTGGAGCTGTGGGTTAGGGCTACACAAATGAGAGCCTCCATGTCCTGGAGTCATCTCAAGCAAAGAAAGATGTTGAAAATAATATCAGTAAAACATCTCATCTCTATTTCATTTTTTTAAAAAAAAATCTTTAACTTACATTCATTCAACGGGAAAGGAACGGTTCCTTCGACCCAATTTGTAAAGTCTGTCACAAGATTGATAGTAATATTAGGGTGCCACATTGATATTATAGCCTCATTATTCTTTTCTGCTTCCTGCAATAGAAAAGAGATATTCATTTAAAGGGTCCCAATTAGGAACTTATTAAAGTACAAGAAGTAGGCTATGGGAGGTAAAGTCCAGTTTTTTTCTCGAAGTACACATCAGCATTTTCAGTCACTCGAACACATCTGCGAGTTAATAAAGCTTCGTACTATTACCTTTTTGAAATAACAATAGAATATCAAGCGTCAAGCAATAGAGAGTGATCGATGGATCGGAGAAACTCCATTACAACAATTTGACACCACAATTTCTAAAAACAAAGAATAAAATAAAAAATAATAAATTACCTCTATTTCCTTTTCAGTTAATACAGTCTCGCCAGTTAATAAATTCTGTGTCCTAGTGAATCGAGACTTCCTGTACTTATTCAACTGTTTATTTGCGTAAGCTACATTCAAACCAGAAAATTTTTCTTTTGACATCTCTCTAGGAGTAATTTCACTGTTAAACTTCTTATTATTGTTGTTTGTACTTCTGGTTGGTTCTCTTTTTATCATGTATGTGTGTAAATATATTGAACCATTATTGCGTAAGTTCTAAAATAAAAAATAATTTGAGAACTAAGTAAAAAATAACATTAATAAGAGTCCATTTTGATGGCGGAATCGTTAACAACCTCCATGAAGTGCTAGGAGAAAGAAAACTAAAAAATGAGGGATGAAGATTGTTCAGTCCAGGAACTGCTTTTAATTCTTTCAGCAACTAGCATAGTTCTTTGAACTGCACGCCAGTGTAACAGCCATGGGATTAGACCGTAATATTTTCATTCAACTGGCTTGTAATCCGCCATTATTATTAGAAACCAGGAGAAATCGTAAAAATTATTTATATTAGTTAAATCCTTGCGCTACAAATAACAAGGATAATCTAGAATGTTCACAATATACACAAAGTGAATGACTTTCATCGTCATTAGAAAAGATAAAGCAAGGCCGTTGTAATTTAAAGATGTCTGGAGTGATATCTGGAAATATCTTGGTAGAAACTAGCCGGAAATATGAGATTGTCAGTTATGGTGAAATTTTACTTTATGTAACGGGTTTTAGCTAATTATTTATCGAAAGGAAAGTCTAATTTCTTTCGTTGATTGGAGACGTAAAGCCGAGCGTTAACTATGGAGCGAAGAATAACCAGGCTATTTGAGGTAAAGAAAAGGAAGTACAATATTATGATTGAGTTGCACGAAATGGGGACTTAAGAGCGATCTAGGTGAAAACGTCGCTTTCGCGGAGAGGTCACAAATAAGGCATATTCTTAAAATGTAGAAAGTAAAGCTGTTTAGCTACAGCACGAATAAGGTTCCTTGGAATATGAGGTTATCAGGTTATATGTAAATAATTTTGAATCTAACTGAAACCTGCTGCAATTAAATTAGAGTGAACTAAAATTTGAGAAAATTACATTATAAACTAGACTCGTAAGGGAAAGACATCAGAGCATGTTGCAAAAAGCTTTTTATCTAGTTCAGGAAGCGCGTAAATCGCATTCCTTGGGAAACTCAAAGCAAAACATCTCCACGATTACAGTACTTCTCCCCCATCGTAGATGTGTAATACGTTGTAACACACATTTTATTAATGTACCTGACTCATTCGAATAGTGATGATGAATGAAAATCAAAACCGGTCTCGAAACCTCAGTAACATGCGTATAACGTTAAGTAAAATCAACGATTCGTAATTTTTGTACCACAGCCAAGCAAAAGCATAGCACTGCTCAATAATTTTAGACCTGAGGGTTTAGAAAGCGAGTTAAACTTTCTTTGGTTGGAAATCACGGAGCGGAAATAAAAAAAAACAACTTATTGAAGAATAAATACGCGTCCAGCCAGCCGCATAAAGTTACCAGCTGATCATTAATCAGTTAAGCAATGGCTTCAATTTAACAGAACGAATTGATTTTGTTACCAGAAGTTTCTGTTCTGTTTTTATTTTTGTGATTTGCTTTGTTTTGTTTTCTTAAACTTATAGATTTGTTAGAAGGATTAAATGGATTAATAAAAAATAACTCATGTAATAAGTAGCTATTATTTATTCTTTAATTTTAAGGCGTTAACATTTAGGTCACTGGCTCCAAGAGCTTTTCCAGTGAACTGCTGCTCTAACGATAGTGTTCTCTCGTTGCTAACAATATTGTACATCGCCGAAGTGTTAGCAGTAAAAAGCTCTAAGGAAAGTCTTTACCTAGGTAGGTAAGAAAATCTAAGGGCCAGCGACTGAATTCGAACCCGGTATCTCCACATGGGAATCCAGTAAGCTGAACACTGGGATAATACCTTCACTTTTTTTTTTGTTCTTAAGGATCTTTTAAAAATGGACGAATGTTAATTACTACTTCATACAAACACAAAAACTAGATTAGAAACCTACCTGGGAAGGTATGAAAGAAGTTTCAATCGTATAAGATCCATCACCATCAGGACCGCTGTACCAGTCGCCATACACAAGACCAGTCTTATGCCAAATTAGGAACTTTGGATTGTCAAACTCTGTGAACACTTCCTTTTCCGACAGGAACACGTACATATCCTATAAAAGAAAATAATAAATAAAAATAAAAACAGGAATTTTTTAAAATAATGAATTTAGAATAGAAAAGAAAATGGATATTCTCTAGGAATTTACTTGACTCCCAGAGAGCAGAAAGATCAGGAAGATAACCTAGACTCCAGGACGAGAACTTGGAAGTAAATTAAAAAATTATTACTGGAATTGGCAATAATATTTCTTCCTTTTGGATCAATAAATGAGTACCCAAAAAGGATGCGTATGTATGAAAGTTACAGAAAAGCCTAGGGGCTAGTTTGGTGACAGTAAACCACCTAATGAGTGAAGAGGCACTTCCGGTTGAGGAATTCCCCCTCCACCACTTCGGTATTAGCAACGAACCCTCCCTTATCAGTATTTAAGAAAAAGAACCACACATTACAGGAAAATGATACTTGGAGAAGGAGTCTACCAACCTCTTTACCCAGTAGTAGTACCCTCAATCGAATTTTCCAGGACATACACCTTCATTGATACAATTAGGAACACCAAGGTGAAAGAAAATCGTTTAAACCGTATTTGAGAAAACCTTTGAGAAAACGACTCAGTAAAGTTGTACTTTCATTGGTTGATATTGACCATGATTTGATTGTGGTGGTGTTCTTCTCTATGGGCACCTAATATCAAATTTCTACTTTCTATGATTTTGGTTTAGAGTCACACCCTGACCAATTCGTAAAATCACGATTCATCAATTCTAGCACTCAGAGGACTCCAAACAAACTCAAAAAACCTGCACAATCACACGATTTTCTTGCTAGTAAAGCAGGTGAAAGGAGGTTAAATAATTACGAGTTGAAATAGCAAATTGCATAATTTAAACAATAAGAGGTGCAACTGAAAAGCTATTACACAAATCCACTTTTTAGGAATTATTATAGCAGCGGTGGACACTTTATCTCAACATTCATATACCTAAATTTCCTTAGATATGGTAATTACCATCGTGTACCTGATAATGAGTGTTATCTTCTAAAAAAAATCGTCATAATTATTTATTATTTTTGCCTGAGTATTTAGAGAAAAAAAACAAAACATTTTTGACATTTTCTTACGTTTTCTCTTAACTAACATTTTATACATTTCATTTCAGAATTTGGTAAAAAAAAAAAAAAAAAATACGAAAATTGGAGGACTTAAGTCTCAAAACTGGGCTAACACCAATTTTCCAAGAAAAAATGATTCAAAGTTTAGAATTTACTGTTTTTTGTTTGTTTTACGAAAATCGTAAATCTGAAATTTGTGAAAACTCAGTTGATCAAAGAACTAAGCCGAACATTTCCATTGAAACGGTACTTCAGAAGTTCAGCCAACACACCCCTCCACCAAAAGAGAAGAGTTGACAATACAATTTTTTCTGATCTGTTGAAGATAGATTATGTAATCCTTAGATCTGTAGATCAATTCTTTACAATGTTTTTTTTTAGGACATTGGAGGCCTTTTTTTCCTTAAAATGTCTTAGACTGCAATTTAAAGTTTACAACTGTAGGAAGTGAGTAAGGGGTAAATACATTTAAAAATCCAGTGCTTATGAAAATGCGTGAGTTAGAAATATGAGAATGTTTTTTAACTTCCTTTTCTTAATACCACGTAATACAGTGAAGAATTCGGAGAAAAATCTATTACCAACTTATCTTAAAGAAAATGGAGCTCTAAATTTTGAACTAAATAAATCTAATATCAACAAATATTACAAAATGTATCTACCAAGGCCATTTTAATTACATCATTGCATTGTTAACAATTATCGATAAAGAAGTTGTCTATTTTAAAATACATTAATGTTTAATTAAACGGAAAACCATTTATTTAAATTTAAAATGTCATAAAGGCTGACCCAAAGAACAATTTTACAATAATCTATATAATTTTGTAAAATAAAAATATCGTTAAGAAAAATTTTAAGAATGTTCCACTATTACTTAGTTTTCAAGGTTTGCTTCAACGACAGCATTCCAGATAATTGATATTATTGAAAAAAATATGTTTATGTTTGTTTTCTTTTGAAAGAATTTTCCACAACGGAAAAAAGGTACATACATTAATGAAATATTTTAAACTTACCTGTATTTTAACTTAACAAAAAATACAAGTTATTTGAGTAAGAAAAATTGTCTGTACCTTCGAACATGGAACTGTAGCAAATACATACATAAATCCATATATCAATCTATAGCAATTCCAGACCCTTCCCTAAAAGTGGTTTTAATAGAATATTCCTGGAAAGGGAAACTCTCCAATAAACGATTTTCATCGCTAGCTTAATGTTAGCTCCTGTGGAGCTCGCAAACTAATAATGAAGTTGGAAGCTTCCTGAGGCGATGTAAAATAATATAGGTGAGATTCGCTAAAGTGATTAACACAAATTTTGGTTTATCTTCTGGTTATCTGCACACTATTTTATTGCTAAAATTATTAACATAATAAATTTGAATGAGTGCAAAAAAATATATATTTAGCATTAAGTTGGGAAACTTTTTGTATTATAAAAACACAGAATCTTAAACTTCACTCAAAATGCAAAACAAACCGTTCATAGTCACATAAGCAAAACAAAAGGATCAGAAAAAAAAAAAATTAGATTGATTACAAACCTTAGTTATTTTTCATTAAAATAAACCAATTAATTATATTAATAATAATAATGAAAAGGAAACTGCAAACAACAAAAAGTATTATTAAGACATACCGTTTGGATGCCTTCTTGATCAATTATATTACCTACTATATTTACTGAATTAATTTTTAACCTAAAGGGTGGGTGGTATACGAAAAATTAACTGCACACTTCATTTAAATCAAATTCTTAGATTTTTCTTTTTAATTTTATTTGACCAGACAAAGCGGTGTTTTTTAAAAGTGAAGTTTTTTAAATAATAATTGATATTGAATATAATACAAAGGAAATTATGTAATGGAATATTAAATATTTTAATCGCGATATTTTCAAGAATTTTTGAACATTAGTATGAATTTATTACAAATATTTTTCAATTTTATTTTTGTGATTAGATTTTTAAAAAAATTCTATTCTCTCCATCGGACTTCAATCGCTGGGCCACTGAAATAAACGGTTATACATTTTTGTAAACGTGATAACCAAATCGTCATTTAATCGTACATATTTTAAAATGCTATTTTAAGTACAAATTTTGGTTAGCCACATAGTTTTTGCGGATTTTTTTTTTCGAATTGTAAAATTTGTGTATTTGTTTTTATTAGAAGTGTAATTTAGCCTATAAAAAAGCGCTTATTGGTAGTAATGTTAGTGAAAAAAAAACATTGCAAAGGTTAACCCCGGGGGATATAATATCAAGTTTGAACTTTCTCAGATTGTTATTTTTTAATTTAGACACCTCAAAACATGAAAAATATTTCGTGGAAACTCAAAGAAAAAAAAAAAAACCTGCACGATTGTAGTAAGTCCTATTCTAAAATACACGGTCTCAAAATCGCAATAACTTTGTGGGCAACCTAAATAAAATTTTAACTATTATTGCTAACCATTAATGTGTAATTTTCAAAATAGTTCGAAGCCGGTGGTTTAGTTGGCGTTCCTGTGCTTCCAGTATCAGTTTGTGGCCTTCGAAACAATGAAGCAATAAAATACATAAACATCGCTCTCATGATGAAACTTTTCGTAATATCAAGAAATGATCTGCGAGGAGCTTCCGGTTGTTCTGGAGCCAGTTCCTGTTGATTCTGATTTCCATGAAAGAAATAACATAGAAAAATGTTATAATAGGAAAAGAATATAATCAATGGACAAAAGGGTGTGTCATTAAAGCGTAAAGTCCTTAATAAAATTTTTAATGAAAGAACTGAAATTTAAATCTAAATACTTATAATTGGAAACAATGAGGGCATAAAACGGTAGGCCTGATTCTAATAATAGGTACTAAAAAAAATTATGCAGTTTTATTTAAAAAGATTTATCGATTTATTGTTTTTTTTAGGGCATCGAAAGATAATGAAAACCCTTCTTTTAAGGCAAAGGACCCCTTTCATAATTATCAAGCTTAATTTTTGTTTTTTAACATAATTTTCACAGTACACGTGAATTTCATCCTCCTTAATGTTCAAATTAAAGTAATTTTTAAGTAATTAATAAGTTCTATACTCCAAAAAAATTCAAGTTTGATACGTGGAAGTAAAACCAAATCTATAAAAAAAGCATTACATCAAAAATAAAATGTATATTTACTTCTCCATTCTGTTGAACACTAACTTCTCCATTTTCTAAACATCTCCGTTCATTGTCCACATTCTGTTTATTTTCCGTAGATGTTTCTGCCATATTTGGGTACAGAAGCTTTCAAATTAACCGAATTATACCGATCTGTATTAGTAAATTTCCTTACATTAAAGTTTTTTTTTACTAAACCAGAACTACCTTACCTATCACTTGGTTTACTACTGAATAAAGGAACATAAAACATATGACTAAGATTGACGAAGCAAACTCAGAGCAACAGTGTTACTGCTTTAAAAGAAGTTCTTGCCTTTTTATTTTTTTTATTTTTAATAAAATTGATTCTGTAAAATACCTAATTATTTGAATAAATTTTTTTACATAAACTTTGTAATTAATGCCGAAAAATATATTGAGTATATCTTGTAGTTTGAACACATGACTACATTTTGATGGCAACACTGTGAAAGTTGAAAAGCAATTTCAACAAGATACTACATTGTTTGGGTTAAATGGAATATTTTGAAGTTTAAAGTTGTTTATCGTTCTTTTTTTTCATGGTGGTAATTGTTAATAATATATTCACGGAAGTTATTCAGTTGTTAGTATGGTTATTTAAGTTTTAAATATGGAAGTGTTAATAGTAATAAAAAGCCGGTACAGTATGATTCCAGATTGTTGAATGCGTTGTTAAAAAGGGGCTGATAAAACGAGATGGCGGGCAATCAACATCTCGATTCCTCGTTATTTCCGTTAGAAGATATTACTTCTGTAGTGAAATTATTTAAAAAAGAACTAGAAAAAGAGGATCCTGATCTGGTATTATTATCAATAATAGCGGGAGCTATTGAAAATTCCATGACATGTGGTAAAAACATAACAATACCAAATGAAAATGAATTATTTGAAGAACCCAAGTTGCCAAAATTACAGTTTCATATAGTAAATGCATTGTATACAAAATTTCACAGTATTATTAAAGGCTCTATTGATTTGACCCAGTATGAAACCAAATACGCAACAAGAGAACTTATCAAGAAAATTTCCGATGTTATTTGGAATTCATTGACCAGAGGTTATTATAAAGACAGAGCTCATCTACAGAGTCTGTATAGTTTTATGACAGGTAATGGCATACATCTTTAAAGTAAATAAATCTTTATAAAGTAGGAAAAAGTTAGTTGTATACAATTTACACAATATGATGCAATGAACTGTTTTTGACTTAATAATTGTTTGGTTAGGTAATAAACTGGACTGTTTTGGAGTAGCATTCGCTGTCATTGCAGCATGTCAAGTTTTGGGCTTCAATGATGTTCATCTTGCCCTCTCAGAAGACCATGCTTGGGTGGTGTTCGGGGAGAAAGCACAGTTTACTGCAGAAGTAACATGGCACGGTAAGTATTTTAATTATTTCTTTGGTTCTAAGCTATTATTCTATACTTTCTAACAAATTACACATGAATTGCTCAGTTAACTTTGGAGCAGAACGTTAACTTATACTTTTATCAGATCAAGAGTTTCTAATATTTATTTGTTTACAAATGACAATCATGTTTACCTCCATTTTTAGGATACGTATTTGTCAAAGATCCACTTCACTGCTAACGCCTCTTATCTGTTTCAGGGAAAGGAAGTGAAGATAAACGAGGGCAGCCAATAGATGCTGGTTTGTCCTCACGTTCTTGGTTGTACGTTAAGGGAAGACCAGTATTATGCAATAGACACATGGAGGTAGCAGCTTTAGTTTCGGCCATAAACCCTAGTCTTACTGTAACAACTGACAGTGTTGGTGTTGCTACATTTCAGCAAGAGCTGTTGTGGCTTTTATATGATCTAAAGTACCTGGACAAATATCCCATGGCTTTGGGTAAATTAAGGAAAATTATTGTCATATACGTTCTGATTACTATTGAGCTTATGTGATTAACATAGGATCTGATATTTTATCTGTTTATAGGAAACCTAGCAGAGCTGGAAGAGTTCAAACCAACAGTTGGAAGAGTTCCTTGTTTCACGTTGCTGCAACAGGCTATTCTTTCTGCCCGGCGTTATTACGACAATTGTCATGTATATCCTTATACTTACCAAGCGGGATACTTTTATAGGCATGCTCTATATAAACAAGCATTCCATTCTTGGGCAAACGCTTCTGATGTTATTAAACAGTATGTAAAACTTAGTTTGAGTATGATTCTTACTATCTAGTTCTGTTTGTAAAGGTGTAGCAATATTATTTCTACTGTTTTGAGTTTTTTTTTTATCGTTTTTTCAGTTTTTCGTACTTTTTACGCCAGTTTGCTGGCTATTCTATTTTGTGCATTTTAGAGAAACCATTCTAAGGTTAAAAAGCTTTGAAAAGATCCTGTTCACTGAACAGCCCAAAAAAGAGGCTTACTTCATATCTCATGGTGAAATCGCGAGAGGGGATATGAATCACCCTCAGAAAATCCGGAACCTATCAGAAATCGAGAAAACAAGCATGCTATGAAGGATAAAATTCACGTTATTGTCCATCATTGTGGACCAAATTACATTTTATGCAATCCTGCTTTAGTTTATGGAAATTTCGATTTCCAAGTAGAAAATTATTAGATTTTTTAAAAATAATGATTATGCTGAAAGAGAGTCGTGTCATAATTTCAACATTTGTTTTAACAATAAATTTTCACACTGTACAAATTTATTTTCTAAGGTACAATTATTCAAGAGACGATGAAGAAATTTATAAAGAATTAATGGAAATCGCTAATGAACTAATTCCACACATTATGAAAGTTGTCAGCTCTGGTCATTCAGCCCATTCTATACTCAAGGATCCGGAATGTTTTGCTGATTTGCTGAGGTAAAAGCAGACAGTGGGTCGTTGTGAAACAGATTTACTGCCCTTTCAGTAAAGTAGCTGAAAGATTCTTCTTCTTTTTTAAAGGTTCTACGATGGTATCTGTCAGTGGGAAGAAGGAAGTCAAACTCCTGTGCTGCATATTGGATGGGCTAAACCTCTCGTAAATACGATTAGTAAATTCGATTCAGAGGTGCGAGGTCGTATTGAAATGTTGGACGTTGGTAGTTCAGAGAGTGCTGCCGCTGCGGAAGAACATTCAACATCCTTGAACAATAATGATGAAGAACTAGTCCTAACAACAACAGGCCTCAGTTTGGCCGATACTCTGGATCCCAAGATACGCGCTTTGACAGCCGCTTGTGGAGAACGAATACTCAACAGGCAGTTTCTCTTGCAAGGTATTTATTGCGTTATCTCTTTAAGAATATAATCTACCAGTTGCCATAAGCATTTCATTAAGACAGAAACATATCAATGGAATTATTTTGTTTTAGGCGGAGGAGAACCTTTTGTACCTGGAGAGCCGGAAGACGAAGCTACCACCTCAGCTCCATGTGATGGAAGCGGTGATCCCAGTAGCAGTGGTGATGCTTCCGGCAAGAAAAGCGGTGAAGTTAGTGACAGCGGTGCAGATGGTGCTTCCAAACAAAAACTTGCTTCACCAAAATTGGTATTATATAGTCATAAGATGAGAGGTCTAAAAGATTTATTACTTGGTGAAAAACTAAATACTCATGCAATATCCTTACAATTGACTGCCCAAAGTCAAGTACAAGTCGGCGGTAGGAAGGGTCCGCTTAGCGGTGGGGGTGGTGAAGAGGGAAGTAGATCTAAGAGGACACGAAGGGAGTAAATTGAACAAATCCTTGAAGAATATTCTTTGCAAGTTATTTTTAATTTGGAAGGAGTTAATATGTACGAAGGAGGGTGAGGAAATATTTGTTTTAAGCTGGTCTAACAACTCAGGATAAGTGAGAATACTTCTTTGTAAGGTAACTACACTAAATTGCTTTAATTAAAAAAAAAAAATTATGCCGAGAATTAACAAGAAAAATCTGAAGATTCGTTCCTGACTTACGTTTCCAAAGTTCAATACAACTGAACCCTACAAATTCTTTTTTAAAAAAAAGTACTTTCAAACCCTTTTTTTTTTTTTTTGTTTAATATTATCCTATCCTGAACCATGACTGTGCTGCCCTTTTTAATTCGCCCACCACTTCCCAAATTTCAACACCTTGCCTTTGACAAATACCAGGATTGAGGCAAAAGATTGTTTGGAACCTTTGATTCGATGACCAAAACCTCAATGCCATTGTAATAGTCCTCTTTTAACCTTGGCAAGTAATGCATGCAAAAATGGGTAGTTAGTTTAGTAGTCCAGAAACTACTCAAGAATGTACATATGATTTGATAGCAGACATCTTGAAGGCTTTTGCGACTTCTCTTTTTGAATGGACTCGGTAAGCTTTCTTCTCAGAGCTTGGTACCATCTCTCGGCTATGTTAATCACTTTCTTTCACTTCATTATCCTAGAAATAAATTTCTCACTGAAAAACTGATTTAGAAATTGTAGAATTTTTGGACATAGACTCAAAATTTGGAAACTGTTCTTTGTTCAAAACCAGGGAATATGTCAGGATTAAGGAAGAATGTATACCGTTCTTGTTAGTTTTTTTAACCACTTTTTTCTTATTTAACCCGTTCTGAGATCACCAAATCCTCCTTCACCTTTATTTCTATAAATTCTTGCTGCCTTGTTGTTGACCCTGAGAATTAGTTCTGATTGTTTGATCAGAAATCTTATGATTTTTTTGTCTCTATAAAAAAAAACCGTGGATATAAAATGTTAGAATATATATAATTTGTAATATAGCTAAATGTTATGAATGTTCTAATTTTTGAAATTGATAACAATAGTTTTTATTTAAATATTTTTGTGTTTCAATAGCGCGCTCGTATGTTGCATATGTTGCCTCAGTCTGCGCAATGCTTTAAGCGTAATTTTTTAAGATCTAGTTTATCCGTTGCACCTTTCCGTAATATAAAGCTTTGTCAATGAATCTGTGCTCTCAAAGAGTAACTTTTTCCAAGAGGATTTCAAGTCCAGGGACGAAATTATTATATTTAGGTTTTTAATAAAATTTTACTCTTGAAATTCGAGACTGCGATGGATAGGACAATATTTATTAACTGAAAATGTTAGATCAGCTAACTTCTGTGTTTTTTATTTTTTTAACCAGCGGCCTTCCAAGATACTTTAATTTTTAGGTTTTTTTTATTCTTCAAAAATCAAACAGTGTACATTTTAGTTATTTAAAATTTAGAATGGATTCTCGTATTTTTTTATTTTATTTTTTTCATTGTTATGATTTGGTTTTTAATGTTGACCTTATTTATTAAAAATGTTAAAAAGGGTTAATTATTTAAATTATACAAAAACTTGTTTGCTTAAAAGCCGTTGCCTTATTTGTATGTATACGTGAATTAAACAAATTGAATTAATAAAATGAAATTAATTTCTTCGTGACCTTACTTAGGTTGTTATATTCTTTTGGCGGAATGAAATGAGGGGAAACAAAAGATTTTTTAAAAAAAAAGAACTGCTGTGATTAATTACGTTTAACTTAAAAATAAAATTTTTGAGATTTTTTTATTTATTTTTCTATCGCTAAATGTTTGTTGATTGTTCTTGCATTTATTAATATTTTTATCGTGTTTGTAAAGATATGGGAAAGTGTTTGTTTAAATTTTAAACAATATTGTTTGATTTTAATTTTAACTATTATTTTTTTAACTTAATAAAAAATGTTTAGTAGTAAAGGCAAAATAAGTAAGCCATTCTTTTAAGTCTCTTTTTAAAGTAGTTCTTTTGTAACTTTACAGAACTATACTGTGTTTTTAACACAAGGGTTGTCAGTTTTTGTTTAAAAAAAAAACAAAAACGAAAATATGTGTTTGAAAACCCAAGCGATTTTCTCTTTCCGCAAATTATGTAATTAAATTTTCGTGAAAAATGAAATTTCTACCATAAAGATAGTTTAATAAGCATCTAACTGTAAACTTACAGAAAACTAAAACAATTCGTTCAGTATAGTTGCACTTAATACTTAATATTTCTTCTAATTTGAAATTTTGTCGGTATATTTGGCATTCTTATTGCGCAAGCATTGAGTTTCCAGAATATCGAAACATTTTAGAGGCGAAAACCAATTTCTTCTACTCCAAATAAGCACAGCCATTTTTTTGCGATGACATTACATTCTAATTCGTTGATGTCTCATACTAATTGAATCCTCTTCAATTTCAAATAAATAGTTATATAATATAGTTACAATAATTTTTCCGTGGATTCTACCATAGTTACTATGGGTAACCAGCTTGAAGCTACTTGCGATTGTCACACTGACAAGCTTCCAACAAGCCATTAGTTTCAGTACGTTCTTACTAGAATTTTTTTAAAAGATTTTAAGTTGGTTTGCTGAAAAAATTCTCGCAACAGAGAATAACGCGTAAAGTTGGCTGCTTAAATGGGGAAAATTAAACCTGGCAACCCTGTTCTTAATTAAACTATAAAACAAATATATACATCACTGTCCGATTAATTTTACACAATCGATATTTAGAAATTAACTATAATCATGAAACTGTTAAACTAACGCATAACCTTTTCCGATGAATAAATAACGAATATATTTTGTTACATAATAACCCTTGTTTTATAGTTTGTTTTTTTTTAGAAATTTGAAGGATATAATATTTGTTTTTAGGACTTTGGGCCAGTAAACTATAAATAGTAAGTGGATAATAGTTTTTGTCCTTACAAAATAGTATATTTGTAGTAAAATTTATACATTTAATTTAAAGTAAATAATATAATTACTGTCTTACAAACTCGTTGGTGGTAAGTAGTTTCTTATTGTTAATTTCTGATTTTTAAATGATTTATTAAAAGTATCATTTAAAACAATAATGTTATTGTTCCAACAAAAAAAAAGAAAAGAAATACAGAAACTCATTCAATTTAAGAGTAACAATTATTTTTTTTTTACATTTTCTCTTAAAGAAAACAAATTTTAATCAAGATTATTTCTCATATCTAATATCAGTGCCCTTCATATGATACAATTATTAGAGAAATCGAATGAAATCTGCATTTTTTTTATTTTTATAAAAACCTAGCTTGCAATAAATACTCAAGATACAGCTTTAAAACCATTTCTATTGGTCGTGAAAATTGCCGTCTGTATACTTCTGCGGCCAGTTGTTATTTTGTGTATTAATTCTTTAATCTATTAAGTATTCGCTTGACCATCTCGGACTGGTTTTTCATTGTTCTAAACAAATTAACAAACTTTTCCACAGATCACACTTTCTTTTGTTTTTTTTTTGCATTAAATCTGGTTCTTCATTGCCAACACACAACTGTTCATGTAACTTAGTTTACTTTAACTTGGCAGAACTTTACCTGGATAAGTAACGTTCATTAATAACAAGTGTGCAAGTCGGTATAACGTAGTAAAAAACTAACTACTGATCACAGCAATAATGGACTTAACACGAAGTCGATGGTACTTTTTGTATCAGTCTTTGTAAACAATCGCCAACAAATCGCTGTAAGTCCAATAATTAAGTACAAAAAACAACAAATATTTGATGGTAATTTCTTTTGAATTTACATAAATCATAAATTATATTTCACTTGTAGCTAATATTTAAGTATTCTAAATTTAATAAATTTTCCTTTGTACTTGAAAATTTTAACTTTTGAAATTATGTTTCTTGTTATAAAGATGCTGTTCTGCTAAAGCCGCATTACCCGTGGTTGCCCTGGTGTTAATAAAAGCAATGGAATAAATGTGTAAGAAAATTATGTATTTGTTTAATATCTGGCCGCGCTGGAAATTGGAAAATACTTTTCAAAGTGAAAAGTATCAAGTGAATTTAGCGTTCATTGCAGAGATCTAGTCTGTTGATGTTGATTTCCTTTTTTTATTTCTTGATTTGTGATTTTCTTTTAGTTTCTGTTCTTCTTACGTGCTAGTTAGTATCAATCAATCAAGGGCATGCTTGTGTATTTTATTTATTATGAATTTCAGATTTATTCATTACGATGTAATTGGGACATCTGAACGCAGGCGGAATCTAAGCAGGCCAAAGTTGCGTTTATGCCCTTATCCTTGACTCCATCAAGAGCGAAATTTGGAAACCATTCTGCAGATAGTTTCCAAACTTGTGAGTTTTATCCATCCTTAAAACTGTCAAGTTAAATCCCAAGTTTTACAAAGAAACCTCTTTCTATTCTGATTAGAGCATCAGATCACTGGTGGAATGTGTGAGAAGTCATAGGGGAAAGTGAAGAATACTAATTAATCATTCATTTTTCTGAGAAAATTCTCAGAAAGCCCTTCGTGATTTTCTAGATCTTAACCAACCTTTTCTGGATAATTGGGAATCTTAATAAATTTAATGAACACAAGCATGCGTGATCTCATTTCAATTAATAATCCAGCATCAGAATCTATTTCCAATTCATGTTCTAATGACATTTAAACTTTTATAAGAATAAAATAAAAGAGTGAAATACCATCTCTGTGTAGAACAAATTTGAGAGCACATCCTGCGGTGTTTCCTTTTGTGGTTTAAGAGTCGTTCAATTGATTTCATAAATTATCCCAACGAAGGTCAATCCGTACAAATCAAGGCGATGGATTGCACTTGTATAATTAATTTATTGTTATCATTTGTCTATAAATTGATTTTTTTTTTTTTTTAATTTTAAACTGGTGCTAAATTTTGAGACTGTTGAGATGTTTTTCTATTTATTTTAAAAAACCTTTCAGAAAAAGCTACTAAAAATTAAAAGGAAGTGACGTAAAAACAATGAAAAATTTACTTGAAAATGAAATAAATTAAAAAGTAAGAGAAACGAAAAAAATAGAAATGGTTTTTCATTTTTTCTTCTCTTTTTTTCAAAAAAAATAAAATGTACAATGTATAATAATTATTTTTCTAGGTATATTTAAAAATAATAATAGTAATATATATCTATATTTAAAAATGTTAACCCTATTGTATGTGAGAAAGATCCTGTGAACTATTATTTGTTTGGGATTTTACAGGATTTCATGGACAGATAGATTTTCAAAGGAAGGTTTTTATATAAAAAAGTTCATTGAAAGAGTAATTTTGTTTTGGGATATTTCAATTTCTTTGAATTTATTTAAAATCACTTAATCACTTAGTTTTGGTGGAAAATCGAGTAAGTTTAAATTTATTATTTCGTTTAATTGCTAATAAAGGGTTCGACCATTAGTTTTCTTGCCTACGATTTAAAAAAAAAAAAAAAAATGGAGAAGGGGAAATGCTTTATTGTGATTTACTGGGGCGCAAGTATCTGTTGCAGAAGTTCCCAAAAATCGTTCAATTTCGTGAAGTACAACAGATATAATTTCTATTGGAGGAAATTTGACTTGATCCTCTTGTCCAGAGATAGATCGTAGATTATAAAGTGAATGGCAAAGTAAAAAAGCACGACCTAAAATATCTACAATCAATGTTCAATGTTTGTGGTTAATGCAGAGCGTTGAATGTGTTGATTAAGTATTTTTATGTGATGGTTTGCCTGTGGAGTTTGCTAAATTCCAAATAGTTACACAAATCTCTGTGGGCTCTATTTGTAGTGTCCGAGATTAGGGACACCTTTAGGGATGTGTATTAACTCTTTGAGGCTCACGATTTTAAAGAAACTAAAAGCCCTAGTTGCACAGAACTTCTTTTATTATAAAATAATGGAAATAAACATTCATTTCCATTCATTTTACATATGTAATCATCCCTCTCAAAATACGGAAAAAAAGAAAAGAAAAAATTAATACCATTTCAATAGTCCTTTTTTAGTGTGGGGCGCTGGTATTGTACAATACCACTATGCAACTAATGCTTTATATGGTGTTCATTCAACACACAACTTTTTACCAAAACAAAGCGGAACTTTGCAGACAGTACAGCATGGTCCTTGAGCGCATGTTCCTTGAAATGTTTAAGTTCCATGTTTTGACCCAATTCTTTATAACAATATATGAATTAACAACAGCTGCATCCAAATAATAGAACAGTATGCGGTGCCACCATTTTTTACTATCGGTCAAGTTTATAATAAATATAAAAAATGTTTCACTTACTTTCGCATTGGTGCATAGCACTGCCAACTGAATGAAAAACTTTAAATAACATATTAAGCTGTAAGTTGAATAAGTTCAACTTTTCGAGGTGGGTTAAAATATATCCCAGCATGCAGCAAAAGGTGGGACAGTTTTTAACCCACCTAGCCGCAAAGAGTTAAGAGAAAGAAATGGAAATATTAGAAAACTTTTTTTTGTTTTTGAGAAAACCAATTGTAGAATCGCCTTTATTAGCTAATTTAAACTTGACAGAAGTTAGACCAAAACATGTCGTCACAGTGAAAAGTTCCAGTAACTAAAAACCTTCCAATTTTTTTTTTTTAAAATTTCTCTGTTTACTTAAATAGAAATTTTAAACCCCCTTAAATTAATAATTTATTTATTAAAAATTGTAAAAGAGAAAAACAAAAACGAACTATAACATCTAAAAAAATTTGTATAGATTTTTTTGATTTGTAAATAAATAATAAAATCAATAATTTTTTAAATATTTATTTAAAGTTTTGTCAAATGTTGTTTAAAAGATTTAATGTGAACAAAATAAAATTATAATAAATGGTTTATTTTTTTAATAAAATGTAATTGTAAACAAAAAAAATATATATATTTTAAAAAATAAAATAAAACCTTGTAAAAATGAAAATTGTGTCCTAAAAACTTGAATTCATTTCTCTCTTCTTGAGGGGGGGTATTAAATATTACAGATTAAAATGAAGCATTTTAGTGAACTATTTAAAGTGCATAAATAAAGTATGCAATACTGAGCGTACCACATTATCATTTGCTACTCGTGGCCAAAATTTTGTGTTTCTTTTTTGTGTTTTTACTGATATTTTTTTTTAAATTACTCAAAAACTAGTTAGAAATTATTTTTTTTAAAAATATGTCATTTTAATTGATACGCTTTATTATTATTTTTTAAATTAATGTTAGGATGTTATGTTATTATAGACAACTGTGTGAGATTTTTACTAGATTGGGTTTATTGTGGGCAGAGATTAGTTGCAGTTTTGTAGCAAAATCATTCGGATTTCCAAGCTGGTGGTTATTTCAAGCTAGAGTAAAGTTTGTGAAGCTATGAGCTAGAGGCTATCTCGGGGATTTCATGGGCGATTGTCCAGAAAGGCTTGCGCATTCCACAATGACGCGATCGTGTAGTACCGTGGTCCTCTACGTCTTGACAAAACCTACATAGGCTCATGAAATACAGACCTGTAGCTATCAAAAGCTATCCGAATGGGTCGCTCGGCCTTATTGGAATAATAGCCCAGTAGTTAATCAGAGAGCTTTAATAGTTACCACCTTCCACTACTGCGACTTGCTACGAACCTACACTCTTTGCAATGCCTCATGATCACGACAGCACTGGCGAGATCTTAGTTTAGAATAGCGATTCCTAGAATGGTGACATCACGCTGACGATAACAATGCTAACTTCCTGCCCAACAATAAATCCAATCCTGAAACTTTGAAAGGGTGGAAATGATTTTTCTGATATAATGAGCTTATATTTGTATAAAATTAAATAAATGATCTAAATAAATAACTATGGTGGTGGGTTGTAATGTACATACAAGAATTTTGAAATCTGTGAGAATGTTATGTATTTCCGTTTGTTTTAAGTAAACTGGATAAGGACTATTAATAAGACATTCCCCGTACTTTAGGCTACTTTTTGGCTGAATAATTTTGTTAAAATGTTTGTATTAATTAAGATGTTTTAAAATGCAAAGCATTATTTAATTTTCATTTTTAATTCTATTTATTTAATGTTTTTGTTTGTTTATTTTAAAAACTTAATATATTAAGAAAAAAAAACAAATTCCAATAATTTGGGTATTTATTTTTATACGTAATATAAATATTATTGCATACTATATAGATATTTATTATGGAAATATAATATATAGTATTATAAATATAAGTTGATCAAGAGAAAAAGTAAAAGTTTAGAGTTATTAGTGAAATTAGTACAAAATAATTCAACTTCTTATTAATATATTTTACATCCAGTTTTGGGAAAACCGCGTATCATCCCTAAAGTGTGGTACGCGGAGGGGTATTTTGAAAAGAGGGAAAGTAGTTTCCGCTGTGGCTTTCCTTAAGGAGCATGGCTAAGCAAATAATGGATGTCACTGAAGCTGCCTAAATTTGGGCTCACCTGGAAGAACTCGAGGCCTGTTGTTGGGCATCCAACAATGGGCGATTTCTTGTTGCAGCGTATTAATTATTGAATGGTACTGCAAAAAAATAAAAAAAATAATATGCACAGAACAGTCTTTGCTTTATACCCTCAGATAAAAAAAAGTATTTTCTAAATCATGACATTTTTACTTTGTTTTTATTATTAAAGACTGTGATTTTTTTTAAAAAAATATTTTTTTTTGTTAAAAGTATTTTTATATAATTATAATATTTTATTTTGTAATTAAAAAAAAATTTACTGTGAAAATTTGTGTTTTTTAATAAAGGGTTGTTTTTTCAAGTGTCAAGTTAAAAGAGTATAATTTGTAGCAAAAATTGATTTGAATTTGCATTGCTTAAAATCTATAAGTACAGCCCAATCAAAGAATTTGTGTTATTAGCTTATTAAGTTGTAAAACTTTTTAAAATATCTTTTAAAAAAAAGTTTGATTTTGATAATAGGGAAGCTTGGTTGTCCGAATTAGGCTGGAAACATAGTGGAGCGGCGAGCAAAGCGGCGATGATAGCGAAGAGCAAAGCGGCGAAATCAAACACAAGTTAACATATGGGACCGCGCATAGTGGCGAGCAAAGCGAAGATAGAGCAACTCTATCTATTTCTAGTTTTTGTTTTTGCCGCTTTGCTCTTCGCTATCATCGCCGCTTTGCTCGCCGCTCCACTATGTTTCCAGCCTTAGCAATGATCAGGAAAGGATAAGAGAAATTTGGCCGGGCAACACTGGGAGGGGATAGTTATTGTGACAGGTAACCTTGATGAATTGCAACCTTTTTTTGTCAGCTGTTAGCTTAGGATGACTAAACTTGCTTGTTGTGGATATAGCAAGGAACCGGGCAATTTCTTTAGCTGGGTAGTAGAAATTATTTCAAGGCATAAACTGAGCTTTGCTGATTTATGTCCCAAAAAAGGTTCTGGGTCCCAAAAAAAAAAGGAATTCAGGTAATTTTCTAGAGAGGATATCTTCTAATCAAAGATCCGGCTTACCACCTAACTTCTGAACCTTCTATTAGAGGATTATCTATGCATCTCCTCATGCAGTTTACCTGTTGTTCTTCTAATCTTGGGCCTAGTTTCTTCAGTATTTTATAGAAAATGGAATAAAAAAAAAATGGTCAAAGTTGGGTGTTTTTCAACATTACTGCTTTTTCAAGCAGTTATTGACGATCAACCTTTATACACTTGTCCTAGATTATTGGAGGGATCTTCAGGTATTTTCATGCAAAGATTGTCCACAAATGATCAATGTATTTTCTACAATCCATTAACTTGGTCAAATGGTGGTTAGCAGGTTTATTTATATTACCTTCAATGAAAAATGGAATTTCGATCCATTCGATCGAAAGAAATGGATAAATTTTGCCTATAACTAATTCTTAACTCCGATAACTTTATCCCAATCCTATTCATACCATTGTAATGGACAAATTTTCTATTAACTTTTAGTTTTGATCAATTCAAGTGCCGTTTCGATCTGGAAAATCGGGAATTCACTGTCGTTTATGACAATCACTTAACAAGTGGCACAATTGAACGTTTTAGTGAATTAATTGGCCATTAGAGGGATGCTAAAAGGTTATAGTTGTGTACTTATTGAAGGATTTAAATTTAGAATCAAGTAATGGTGATATTGTTCTCCAGGCCCTGTTTAGCCAGAAGTGGCTTATTGTACAGCAGGAAGTAAAGGAATTGCCAGAAGAAATCTCTCCTTTTCCTGGATCCAGGATTTCCCTCAGGTCTCGCAAGTGCCTCACATTGTACACCAGCTGTTGGTAGTTCTATCCAGATTATGGTAGACGGCATTTCCACTTCTATTGTCTCTACAAGAGCCGCACCCATCCACTTAGCTTTTGGATTTCCCATTATGAATGAAGAAAGTTGTTGCTCCTGTCGGGAACCCATGAAACGATTCAATTGATTCCCCCTATATTTAGGGGCTGCTAATCACTGATAGTGTAACCCAACCTGTCGAAGAGAAATTTCCAAAAACCTTGTGCTACTGCCAATGCAATCAATATTTGCTATTCATTACTAAGTCTTAACTCGACATAATTTTGTATACTTTTGTTATAGCTGTAAATATATAATATATATTTTTTTAGAGGAAATAAAGACAGTATTTATTATTATTAATTTTTATTCTGACCTTATTTAATTGATTACTTTTGTATTACTAAATATCCTGTGGCATATGTTGTCTATTAAGTAGTAATAGTTAATAATATAAGAATATAACACTCAACTTTTAAGAACATCATCACAAAGAAGGCTATGTTGTTCTTATTGATTTTTCGCAGAATTTGTTTTTTCTCTAAATAAAGTATATTTTAAATATTTTTTCAAATTGTATTTTTCCATTTTACAAAAAGGATTAAACGGAAAACCTATCGCTAACTCTTGTCTTCTTAGAAATTACATTCATTGCAGTAATATTTCTTTTTCGATCTTCTTTGTAGACAGAAATATGAATACAAAAATGTTCAAAGTTTTTTGTATTTATTATTATTATTTTTATCTGTGTAATAAAAAGTTGATACTTATATTTATATAAAAAATATTTGAAAATAAGGGGGTCAAGTAAATAAAAATATCTTTCTAAGTGTCATATGAATTAGATATAAAGCTTTATATTCTGATCGAACAATTAAAATATTTGATGTGACTACTTTGCTGTGTGGTTTTATTTATTCCTTACTTGTGAACACGCAATTTCTCTTACAGTCCTCGTGGTTTTAGGAAAATTCATTTTAAAGCATTTATCGAGAGGTTGGGGCAGGCTGTAAAGTTACATTATAGCGCCAATGCAACGGTTACAATCTGGATAATGTTGATCAAATGTTAAAGAGTTTGGGGAGTATAAATTAGAACTTTGGGAATAGTAGTGGGTGTGTGAGCACCAGATTTTTTGAAGTATTTGAATGAAGGAAAACTTCAATGGATGCTTAATATTCAATTCTATGATGTATTTCTGGAAATAGCGGACAGATTGCGTTTCATTTTGTAGCAAGTCCAATCATCTGTGTATTTTTTATTAAGTAGTAGTTGAAGATGAATTTAGTTTCCCCCATGTGGTTGGTTCGAGATCAATAGGATCGTCAATATCCTCTTATGATCCATTTGTAGGACTATCCTGTCATCAAGGATGATGTCAAATCTAGACTGAAATGTTCTTTACTTCTTCTCAGCATGAAATTCATTAAAAATAGCAACGGCATCTTGTATTTGTCGCATCAACTCTTGAGAAGCGTTTTCGAGTGTAATCCACTTCTTCATTTCTATGAAACTTCTGATGGTGGTTGGAGAAGGCTTCTCTAATTTTCTTTCGTTCTTTTCAGAGAAATTCTTTGACGTTTATTTTCCTTCTAAAGTCGTTTATCTTTACATCACTGCAACAAATCGTACCTAAAATGATTATAAGTAGGAAAGCCTTTGGTTACAATTTCCCCCAGCCCTTACTTTCATTTCAATGTACTCGGAAAACTGTATTTTGGGGGGGGAGGGTCCTCTGAGATTTTTTTTCATTTTAAGCTAGCTCCTCTATGTTCATTCAAAGGCAAAAAACAGCTCTAAAAATTTTCATTGAACTAGGCGAGCTTGTATTATTAGTATCACATTTTTTTTTATTCCTGGAAACAATGGTTTTTTAAGGGGATTACCAGGGAGAATTTAAATAATTTCGAATTTGACGGTGGTTCTACGAGGTTGTGTAAGTATTCAAACCTACCTGCGTATGTAATTTATGACAGATAAGGGTAATTAAAAAAAAAAATTGTAATTATATATTTGAAGAAAGTCACGTTTTTTTAAAATATCACTTACTATGGTTGTGACCTTTAATAATCATATTGGATCATGACTCCCAGTAAGAACGAATTAATAATGATCCTGCATTTTTCCTTGTATAATTTGAATAAATTTTAAAAACTTTAAAGGACATTGTTACAAGACATGGTCTGTAATAGAGGTCGCTGGTATTTCCAGTCCCCGAACTTTGATTCTTAGAAAAAAATAAAAAATATGAGCGTTGGTAACAGCAAAAAATTTACAATATCTTTCCCTGTGTAACTTGTTTAAACCAGGAATTCCCAGGTGCCGTCTACAGAACCTAGGTGTAAGCGGCGAAATTGTTACACGACACTTTTGTCTTAAATTACCAACAAATTTAAATTGTTTCCTGTTACTTATATAATTTTCCTAATGGGTGTTACTAAAAAAAATAAATAAATAACATTAAATATGCGGCAATGAGCTCAAGATTGGAAAATACGGAAAATTGTCCGAGATGGAACTTCCTTGACCACAAACAACTCTTTGTCTGTTGAATTAACCGTAATGGTACTGTAGAGGAATGGTTAACCACCAAACTTCTTTTCGAAAATCCCTTAATCCAATTATCATGGAAATATTTCAAATAAATTTGTAGGCTTACAAATAACCAATTAGTTCAATAAGTTTAAACAAATTCAAGTGAATAGGTATTAAGAAAATTTAAAACAAAATGATTAACACTTATTCAGTTTTCGGTAGATTGATTTTGACTAAATCCTTATCATAGACTCCTCTGTTAGTAATTCAGAGAAATTACAAAATTTTATGTACTTACGATTTTTCGGATTTGAGTTACGAGTACAACGAGGCAGAGAAAGAGCAACTATTTTGTGAAAAAACTTCTTTTTTGGGACTCCCAACAGACCACATTCCAGTTTTATGCCTATCCAAACTTAGCACCAAGGATTAACATTTCGCTTTACTGTGAACACAGATACGGTGTTTACCTATACTTAGATTTTTATTTTTATAAAAAAAATTATTTCATTTATGTATCAATTTTACCAAAAAAACAATATATACACAATTATTTTATTTATTTACATAGTACATCACAACAAAAATTGTTATCATACATCTTTCGCGTTTATAAAAGTATTACACTGTTATCCATTACATTTATCTTTTCAACCACAGTACACCAGAGCGCATTTATCGATGATTAACCTTAAAAAAATAATATCCGAATTTCGCACCAAACTTTTGGTAACATCTTATAAAGATTTTTTCGTTTTGTTACTCATTCTGTACTTAACATATTCATCACAACTATTGATACATATGTATTTCTAACATAATTCAACAAAAACTAACCACAAATTATAATAAAGGGCAGCACATTTATTATTAGGTTTCATTGACTCACAGCTGGCTGGTAAACTGCTTCCTTTATGACGTCTTTTAATTTGCAATGACCTGGGAGATGGGTTTAAGTTGATATACGAGTAGTAGCTCTACTTGGAATATTTCATTTAGTCTGGTACAAAATCTGAATGTTTCAACCTTCGTGGCGTTTAACACATTCTTTCTACATATGTATTTACTCTTCAAGATGTTGCTAGCAACATTAAAATAAGTTTAGATTGGGATATATATGTAATTATACATACAGGTTTTTTTTTCACATTTAATTACACCTTAATTGTTTATATTTTATATAAATAATTTCAAAAAAGAAAAAGAAAGAAAAGACCATCAAAATCTAATACTAAAACCACGGAAATCTTGTCTAGCAAGATATTCAAAGTCTCTAAGTTCACAGCGTTCTATTTTGCATCCAGGACTTCCTGTTTGCGACAGCCAAGATATCCTGTACCAACACACAAAAATAAAATAATGAATGATATATAACAAAATAAAATGATGTATTCACAATAGGCCGGCTAGTCTCGCAAGTAGAGGTTTAGAAACAAAAAGGGAAATTCAAAATCATCATTAATTTTTATGGAATCTTCTCAATTTCGATTTTGAACATTGTATTTTTATGAGGTGCGTATAGTTTACTCATAAGGTCGGCTGATTTTGTTTGTTGAGATTCAGAAATACGTGAAAAACCTACATCCAAATCAAATACGTGTATTGTTTGCAATCATATTGACCGCCTGCTCTCCTTCATCTCCAACAGAGTTATGTATAGGAGAAATAGGAAATAAATAGATTTAGGACACCAGTTACTGTAGTTACAATATGATCTTTAGAACAAAAATCACGCTAGAAGCAAATGTGCAATAATAATAATTCCTAATGCAACATCATGTGTAGTTTACTGTTCTATATTTAAACAAGTTTTATATTTATTTAATTAAATGTGGCAGTTGACTTGGTAACTACCACAACACACTCAATTCAAGATTAGGCCACGCCCCTAGGTGGCTAAAATCCGAACTACACATATGATTTCTTTAAATTTGTTCCCTTGTCTTTCTTTTTATTATTTAATGAAGTTTGCGAAATATTTACAACTAAAGGAACACCATTTACACCAAACGAACACGAAATAAATTTCTAGGCTCTAGTTCGTTTGGTAAAGATACAGGCTTTAACCAGTCACGATCGTTGAAGAAGTGGCTAGTCCACCTGGGTTATCGAAAACTGGAAATCAAGGTTCCTGAAGGGAAGCCTACACCACTCCCAAAAATAAAAAAAATCACTGCATTAAAAAACATAAAAAAGTAAAATTTGCCATATTTATTTTCTTCTGTTTTTCCACTCTATTTACCAGTTCGACTTCTAGTTTTCGCGTTGAGAATCTGTTTGAGCACATCACAACATCGCGATCTGTTCACACACCAAGACGTGATCACTGTTGTTCGTTTCCCTTTTCTCCGCGGTTGTTTTATTGGTTTTCTTGCCTGTACACATTCTCTACGTGGTCTCTTTCTATGTTGGCCAGTAGGAGGTCTGTTCAACATTCGGACTATGGAGGATACGGCGATGCAGACCGATTCGTTATTATCCTCTACAAAGGATTGCAAGCTATTCCACAGATTTCTAGCCACTTGTGATTGTTTTGCTTCATCTTGCAACTGCATTAAACCAGACATAACTTCATTGTTGTGCGATATTCGGTAATTAGACATTTCGATGTTCTGAGATACAACGCTGATCTATTAAATTTAAAATTCAAAAATAATATTCGAATGAAAAACAATTTTTGTTTTTAAATTAAATTTAGTTTGATTCAAAACAAAATATTTTTAAATATTCAATCTCCATGGAAACTGCAATACCACCATTTGTCACTGTCGCTGGAATCAGATTTGATCATTCTCAGACTTCCTTTTTTTCCGATTACTTCGAGTTTAGCCCACAGATTTCCTTATACTCAATTAAATCTTGAAATCATAGATTCTTTCAGGCTCCAAGTCCACTTAAAATCAATTTTCCTGAAGAAGAAACCAAAACTTTACTTGGATTGTAGACTTTTTTTAGTTGTTACCGAATTTTATCCTTAAAGACGCCAAGCTATTACAAATAAATAGTGGCGCCATTGTGGCGAGCAGTATAACCAGTTTCATCCACTTTAAATTACTGAATGTTATTTATGACAGGTCTTAGATAAAAATAACTATTGTTCAGTTACATGCATTTTTGTCAACTTATTTACTTTGCCTTTAGAAGTCTTTAAAGTCAACTAAGCTCTTCAGAATGTTGATTTCACAAATGGAGATTCAAAATTATTGAGATAAAAGTCATACATAATTAGATGGACTATAATATTACCTCTAAAATGGTATTACACCTCGGAAACCACTTAAAATTTTCAGCGAAAAGAACTCATATGAAACCCTCATTTAACGACGAGAACCTAACCTGTTTAAACTTCTATAGTGACCTGGAGACGATCAATGCTGGAGCCACATAATCGCCGAACCCAACTTATCGTATCAAAATCATGATACACTAACCTTTGATGCCCCCCTTATGCAAGGCAAATGTTAACGTACATCAAGACCTCAACATTCCTTTTCTTACCAAATTGGTTATAAGTTTCATTCGACTCTAAGTATTCTTAATCTACTTCTCCGCCATCTTGATTCCTCTTCTCCTTGAAAAAAGCTGCCCAGACACTGGCCTCGTGACTCCGTTAAGGGAGACTAAGCGCTAAGAATTAACGGAAACCTTATTTTCTGTTGAGTCTCCTCAGAAATGGCTCTTGTGAGCTGTTCCTCAAATTTACTGTTGTAATTATTTACAGATGTAAATGACTAATAAATTAAAAATTGTGATAACTGAGAAAATATTAAGTAAGGAACTTCACAACATAATTTGTTGTGCCAACTACTCATTAATAAAAATCAATTTAATGAAATGAATGAAAATTTTATTTTTATACGTCAAAATGTTAATTAATAAGAGACAAAGATAGTCCGGAGATTAGCTTTAGCTCAGAGCCGACCGTTCAGACAGGCGCACACGATCAGAGCGTCCGAGCGAGTTCAGTTGACAAAACGTCTAAATTTAGAAAGGGAAGATTCTAACGCGTGAATCAATCTCTTGTAAGTTGAACTTCACACTTTGCACCTAGACTAGACGATCCAGTGTGGAATTTACTGTCAGCCTCTATATCTAAATTTAGTCGCACAGGACAAAATGACAAGAATGTTTTTTTTTTTTATCCCTCATGGTCACGTATCCTTCATCATACAATCCAATCGCGTAATTTTGACCAATTTGATCGTATGTATTGTTTAGGTATGGGTTAAGTGAGCACAATGTAGTGGTGGTCTGCATGTGAATGTCCACGAGAGCGCCGGTGAAGATAAGCCTGATTCCCCATGTTTTTTGACTCCAGCTTTCACTGAGCTCCGTGTTTTCTTGTTCAATATTGGGAGAACACGTAAATAGAATCAGAATGGTAAGGATATAATGGTAGAGTGATCTCCTGGGGTTGTGATTAAAAGTTTGGAGATTGCTGCGGACGTCCTCAGTGTAGGATGGAATCCAGAATGCTGTCTAAAGACACGCCCACGTAGATTGCTTAGAGTAATGGAAATGGCTCACCGCCTTGCTTTCTGATCAGATAACAGTGCAGGAGAGGTTAATGTCAAGAGTACAAAGAAACATTTGCTAAATCCCGCCGAAAGTCTTTGCTACAACCAGGAAATAATTAAAGCAGTCTTGTTGCAAAATCAAAGACATACAAAAGTAAGTTTTGATAGTTATAAATTTTGCAGATAGATTTAGAGTGGGAATAGAACTGGCTTGCCTAATTTTCCCTTTACCGTGTAGTTTTGTTTTGCGGTCAAACTATATTCTAGGCCAGCGGTCGGCAACCTATTTTAGGTAGAGAGCCATTTCACCTTAAATAATTTTAATAAATCTTACCAAGAGCCGCAAGGATGATCAAAGTATAAAATTCTGTAGATCATTTGTATTCACAAATTATTATTTTATGATATTCAATAACATTTAAATGTTTTATGTATTTATTTCCACATATTGCAAAGTAAATAAACAAATAAATAATAACTTAACGAATGAAAGGGCGGCAGTCTTACAATATAAATCAAGTACTTTATTTTGATATTGTATAATTCTATTCAATTTCCAACCTATCGCATTTAAAATTATTTTTGAAAAAATACCTTTAATAAATGGAATTTTCATTTGTTGCAATAAAATTGAAATATATAATTTATTTTGGACAGGCTGAAGAGCCACACAATTTGGATAAAAGAGCCGCATGCGGCCGACGCCTGGTCTAGGCTGTTCTTAAAATCAAAGTGACCTAACTACTTCTAGTTATCCTTTTGAAAGACTTCCGTCCTGTAGTTACAGGTATCACGGGTAATAATAATAATAATAACAATAATAATAAAGAATGTCCTTTATAAAGAAGTGTGTAGCCCGACCTACAACTAGGCTCTCTGTTACATTTTGGCATATAGTCAATTTACTTCTATTTGTTTATAGAATTTGTAATAGGGTCTGCAGCACAGTCAGGCTTGTAACTGAGTTACAAACTAAATGGTCTTATTATTTATTTTACTAGTTAAGGAAAATATTGAGATTATTTCAATTTTCTCCGGGAAAATTGTAATAGTACAAATTTTTAATTTTCAGTTCGACAGATATATCCGTTTTACAGTCCTCTCATTACGAATAAGTTATTTATACAAATTGATCTGCACATATTTATCTACCAAAAATCAAAAAAGAAAAACTCGCTTAAAGATCAAATTTGACAGTCTGCTAAAGTGCCAACAAAGGATGCCACAATGTGGCACAAAATCGGTCATCTTAATGAATCATTTTCATTGAAAACTAATTACAAAGAGCACTTCTGAGAGAGAGGCAAGACTACACTTTGTTCGTGTGAACAGAGATTTTTCAATCAAAAATATCAAACTTTAAAGAAAAGCCGGCCTACCGTAAGTTGCCTGTCTTGATGAATGAATGTAAATTTTCAGTATTCCTGAGATTTTCTAAGAACGTGCCCAAAATTTCCAGTGTAATTCTTTCTCGTCCTAATTAAAGTAATAAAAAACAAGACATAAAAATCATTTTTCTGCAACCATGTAGGAATGTTCTCATTACTCAATTAAAATCAGCTGTGTAATGCCCAACTTTACCTCACTAGTGGGGAAAAATTCCCATTAGTGTCACTTTCCTCACTAGTGAGTGGAAAAACTTTATTGTGCTTCCTTGATATAAGAAGTTTTGTTATTAAATATTTTCTGTAAAACTTTAATACGCTTATTTAACGTAACTAAATAATTAAAAAACGAATATTAAAAAATAAAATAAAAATTGAAAGGAATATAGAAATAAAAATAATACTTTAATAAATAATTAGATATCTTTAATTATAACAGTTAAAAAGGTTATAGTGTTACCTTATAGAAATTTAAAATGGATTCTAGTGATTCCTGTTTAGTTTTTTTTTTTTTTTAGTTAATAACCCTAATGGTTGCAGAAAAAATATAATATTTAACTCGAGTGTAAAGTATTTTCCTCACACTCGGCAATTTGCACTTGCTCTCGCCTCGCTTCGCTCGCTCGAGCGTGCAAACCCTGCCGCGTGTGAGGAAAAGTACTACTTTCCACACTTGTTAAATAAATAACTATTCCTGGGCATAAGGTTACCTTTTTTGGAGTACAAGTGAATGCGCCAAAAAAAAAAAAAAAAAAAAAATGGATTGGTCAGAAAGCCTACGCCACCGCGAGGAACTATTGCGGTACAACTTTTCATTATTGGTGTCATTTTGAAGATAACCTTACATCTAACTCGGTTATCTAAGATGGCAGGTCGCCCGCAATGTGTCGGTAAACATGGAGTACGCTCTTACCCATTGAAATTGTAATTTTAGCCGCTACTCGGTCGTTCTGTAACTCATTTAGAGTGTTATGACATCGCAAGAGCATGTTCTATATGTAATTCACGAGTGAATTTATTAATCAATAGAAGATTTACTGCACAATAACAATACATTCCTCGAATTAATATTGTGGTAATCTTAGTTGTGTTCACTGCTATTATTCTACCTTAAAACATTTTATTAATTATATTTCATCAAGTTTCAATGGCTTCCGGTTCGGTCACATCTAGTTTCGCACCATCCGGACAACATTAGCCACTTCTTTAAAGGTCCCTGCTGGTAACCCAGCCTAAAACAAAAAGTGCTCCTTTTTTTTAAGCAGCCTAAAGACAAATACTTTCATTTCCGTCTTCGCCGTTAGCAAAGTTGACATTACTGGGAGACGCATTGAAAAGAAATGAACTTGCCTTGAATGTAGAATGATTTAGTTTGGCATTTTCACCAATGCTCGCCTATATTGACTCGTATTGCAATAGCTATTCCGGTTTTTAGAGGTTATTTTTTATGAAATAAGGATTTCACAGTTTGTAATATCCAGTACTGCTCTAGAACTGTCTGTAAATCCAACTCAGCACTAGAAAATGGTTGTTTGAGATTAAAAATCACTTTGTTTTGGTGTATCTAGGCCGGAATTCAGACTTTTTCCACTGTTTTGGGGGCTTATCCAATGAAAAGACGACCCAACCTGCAACATCCAGCTCAGCACTAGAAAATGGTAGTTTAAGAGTTACGTCTTTCTTTTATGAAGACTAAAAGTTTTGCTTCCGTTTACTTCGTATTAAAATATTGTTGAGTCCAAAAAAAAAGTACCTAATGTCAAAAGTAAAACATTTGAGAAACCACAAAGGACTCTAATGTTACAAAGAGAACCAGGGAGGTTCTTCGTTCAAACCTTTCCTAGGTTCCTCGAGAATTGTTCTTCGTCACCTAGAATGAAGACAACGTGTAGCCCTGTCAAGATAATGAGACCTCGCTTCCTTACTGTACAGAGAATATCGCTAACCACGTTTTCGATATCTCAAATCGTTTTCAAAAAATTTGACGCCCTGATCGATGCGCCATCATCAATAATTACAACTTTTGTAATTTCTTTGAAGGATTTCTCAATAACAATTATGTTTTGCAGAAAGAAGCAGAGAAACCTGAAATCCCTCAAAGTGGCCGCAAGGTTAGCAGTTTCAAGGCGACACAATGGTAAACAAATACAACTAATTACTGCGATCAAGTATCGATTATAGGATTGGCACTCATTGATTCCGAGAGCAGGTCTGACGTCATTTCGACAATATATAAATAGAAAGACCCTGAGTTTTAAAAACTGCACCGGCGGGGCTGTTTCTTTGTAATCCATAATAATACGTCCTGCATTAACATAATCACTATCTTATACCGCAGTTTGCGTAATTAAATTACCTTGCAACTTCGGATTTTTATTGAAAACATAATAATTTTGATTCAATACTACGGACACTCAATCGATTAGGGTAAGATAATGTTCAACAAATCGAAACTTTTCAAAACAGAAAGTGCATTTTAATGAATTACTTTAGGTACTAATATTATGAGAAGGTATTGCTGTCGTCCAGTTTTTGTATTTTGACTTGTTACAAGATATATCTGTTTTGAGGGCCCCGAGTCCGAAAACGTGGTTTTTACAAATAGCTTTGAGTTCGTTTCTTCGTGTATGAGCTGCAAAACGTTGATATCTCAAATTGGTAAGTAAATAAAAGAGAAGTCACTCCCACTCCTTTCATTGGCGAACAGTATTACAAAGGACAACTCAGGGAGGAGATAAGGGGAGCCGCAGGAAAGGAATGCATCGCTCATGACCACTTCAGCGGGGTTGTAGAGAACGCAATTTCATTGGTCCTCGACACTTTACCAACAAAAAAACATGAGAGGTTTTTTTCACCGGGGTACGAACTCAACATTCCTAAAGAAATGGCCGACCTTTTCAACAATGATTACTCCCTCAAGAGAGGAGTCTTTTTGGACAGAAAAATCTAAGCTCTCCTGCATAAAGTACATTCATAATATTCTCAGCAATTAATATAAGTCACTTTGTTGTACTTACATCTGTTCAACACCTGCTTTAGGTCCTTGTATTTTGCCTAGGATAGTTCCTCGCTTGCTGTTCTTCACCCAACCTCCTAGACCAAGTTGCAGACACTTGTCTCGACAGTATTTTGTAAAGTAGACACCTGCAATTAAGGAATTATGCTAGCTAAATTAAATTATATGCTAGCTTTGGGGAGATACACAATTGCGCTATTTTTCCTAGTTCAAAAATATATCCTGGTCAACATACGTTTCAATCATTGATTTGAAATTATTTGAATTAACTAATAGCTTGATGACTCCAATACAAGTTTGCTGCTACAAAACTAAGCTTTTAAAAAATATTTTGCCCTTAAAATCAATTTTAATAAATTAAAGGACGTAAATAGTAGATATCCGTAAAAAGGTAATCAGGGAATTACAGGTAGTCCTCGGGTTACTACGGTCTCGAGTTACGACGTTTCGAGGTTACGACTCCCATTTACAGTACAGTCTGTACTAAGAAAAGCCCGCGAACTACTGTACGTGTTTTGGTGTGCAGTACTGTACAGTAGTAGGAAAAGCCCGCGAACTACTGTACGTGATTTGGTGTGCAGCGGCTCGGTACTAAGGAAGACGGCGTCACCAGCATCCCAGTACGCCATTAACATCGTTATCACGATCACTTTTTGCCCTTCATTATGGCTCCCAAACGTAAGGCAGACTCCTTCTGATGGCAGTGCATCGAAGAAAAGGAAGGCCATCACCATGGAAGTGAAATTAGATATCGTAAAGTACACTACTGTTTTTTATTACTGTTTCATTTCATTATTAAACGTACTTTACAGTATTTTATATGTTTTTTGATAATTATGTAGGATACTGTGTTAGGATAGGCTAACAGTGCTTACAGTGTGTACAGTGCTTTCAGTACTGTACAGTTATTATGGTAATACAGTACTGTATATGGTACAGCTTACGTATGTTCCGACTTACGTCGAAAAACGGTTTACGACGCCGCGTAGGAACGGATCAACGTCGTAATTTTCCTGTACATTTCTATTAAACAGCTCATTCCATAAATTGCGCATGTGAACAAGGCTGAGATAACAAGCAGCCTTCGGCAGTTGCTCGTGATCGTTTGGACTCGTTTATTTGTAAAAAGTACAAGATATTCAATTTTTTATTTGATAAAATACTGCAGTTATGTGATCAAAAATGTAATAAACGTAATGTTGTCACTTTTCTATATGTTTTGTTAACGCGATGTAGAGCACTGCGACTATCCTGACATTAGTCTGTATTGCCCCTCTCTTAATTGGTGCCGAAAACAAATTAACATAGCCAAAATATTACGAATCTGGGAGAGTACAATAATCTCTTATACCTGGTAATCGCCCAGGCTCTTTGGGAAGTTCTGGGAAAACAGAGAGGCGGCAACCGGGAGAGCACTAACTGTGTAAATACACCAGTTCCCAGATATTCCAAGGACGGGTCCCACAAATTTTAAAAATCTTTATGGGTCTTAGGGAGAATAGATCCTTATCCAAGGAAGTTCTGGGAAGAGAGAATATCTGAGGTCCGGAACGACAACCACTTCTCTATATTCTGAGTTTGGCATTCCCAAATTAAGAAACACTAGGATGGTGTATCCATCTTCTATTACTAAAAAGGAGCCGGCATTCAGAAATAATCACGTTTGGCATCGATATACCCATCGCTTCCCAATGTCTTTCCCTAATATTCCTTGGATGGTGACCTCAAAGATAAGAGAATTTCCAAAGATATGGGCCCCGCAAATACCCGGACTCTGAAAACAGGCCTGTATTCACAAAAAACCAATGCCTGATATGAATGCTAGCCTCAAAATATGATCATGAAAGCTCAGCCTTGGTATCTTGGAACCCTAAAAGAGCGTCACGCAAATCACAAATTCCTAAATGAAGCTAATCAAGGAAAAGAAATCTCTAATTGTCATCCAACAATCTGGACCAAAACCCACATAAAAAGTCCATTCTTTCCCTTCACGTTGGATTCTTAGATTAATTCATGTTCCAGGAAAAAACATTATTTTTGGCTCAATTCTAGTAAACGATAAGTAAATAATAATTCTGGTAAATCTTTATTAATGAGCAATAAACTAGAATAAAGATACAGGAAAATATAGAATTTAAATTGAAATTTTCCTCAATTTTAAACATTCACCTCTTATAGAATTACCATATACCAACTCCTAGACATCTTTCTTTGCATAACAAATAAATCTTTAGATTGTTATGATAATCTTTGCCTAAAGTATTTAACAAGTATTATTTATTGGTAAATAAGTAAAACACACATTGATGTTAAAACACATATGTAAATTTTTAAGAAATAAATAAAAAAGCTCAAGTTAAAAGACATATAATTTTATCGACTATGTAAACAAAGCACTTAATTTCTAAAACAAAAAATATAACCTTTCAGAAATATAATGAACAGTGTTTCGATGTATTCCTTTCTTTTTTTTTAAATAAATAAAAAAACAAAATGAAAAAGATATATTTAATGACAGAACAATTGAAAATACCATAGTGTGCTTGGCTATTTTAATATGCAAATGTAATATTTAATTGCCCCCCACCAATTTTCCATAAAGTTTCCTCCTCGTCGGACCAAGGATAACATTGCCAGCCGTGAGGAGAATTGGAAATAACAATGATTGAAGAACAAGAAGAAAAAATAGTTTGAATTGACCTTGCTGGTCAATTGATGGGGGAATAATTCAGGGAGGTCGAAACAAGCAACAGGCGTTATCTGCCCAGAGACCAGAACAGAACCTTCTGGGTAGAGTCCCTCAATCCCATAAAAACCTCTTTAATTTCCTGCAATCCGATTTAAATGTTCCTGTGAATGTTGTAAGTATGATCCCATTACTACTTTTTAACGCTTGTAAGAGAGAGAGAGAGAGAGAGAACAAGAAATGTTAAAAGAAGATCACAATAAAAGGAAAAGAATAGTTGGCACGACTGACGGTAACATTTGCAAGTTACTTTTCAGCGCACAATGTGATATATGATTACGGGAGGCGCCAAATCCGAGACGACCCACTTTCTGTCACACTTATAGATTCGATTGGCAGCCGTTTCATTAGTAATAATTAATTTTATAGTTAATATGTCAGATACAAGAATGTAAACACTGTTCGACGACCGCACCTGAGCTTCATATAACAATAATATTAGATTGGTACAGCGTAAGGTTATAACCCCATAGTGTCCTTAATTAGTTCCTTTAAGGGTCAGTGATTAGAGTAACGATTTTTCATTCGTAAGTAGTTCTTGGCCCACCAATGGAATATGTTTTTATTTTTTCTTACCACAAGTAAAAGGAAGCATTGATATTGTGTCTAACTCCCGAAATCGAGTTCTCACTGTAAATACCCGTTTTAAGCCCCACTGAGTCTCAAAAAATAGTTTTTTTTTAACAAATTGGACTGATGTGTGCCTTCCTGGGTAGTCAGCATGTCTCAAAAACTTCAGTAAATGGATCAAGTAAACCAGGTCAAATATTTTAGCACGATTCACACAGTTTTTCTTGACTTTGCATGGAATAAAGTGATGATAATGTTTTGCTGTATAATGCGAATAATTAAAATCGGTGTCAAAAGAAATAAAATTATCCTTTTTAAGAGGAACTTACATGTTAAGTTCTCTTAACAAGAGTTATGATAAGAATTTTACTGAAATGGCCATAATACCAGGTTAGCCTCACTATGTGATGCCATGAAACGTTTATACTGATGATACCTAATTGGAATTTTTCTATTTAGAATTAATTTTGTCAGAAAATAAAGCTTAAAAATTTGAAAACTGTATTTCTAATTTCATTTTTAGACTTATAATAGTTGCTAAAAACAAAACTGTAAAATGTGAAGAAAAAAAGTCACCTTGAACGTTTCCAAAAACCTCGAACTCGACCGACACGATCGAGAATACCTCCTCGGTGCCCATTATAGGAATCAGCCGAACGTTCAATAGTTAGGACCTGCACTGATACTAAACAGATTGTTGGTTTTTTTTTTTTTAAAGAGTCTATCCCTGTGTTCTATTTTCAAAGGAGGGTACGAGAACTACTGTTGTGCGAGCGTGTGCGTCTAGTTGAAGTTTGTAATGTTATACTTACACACTGACAGACACACCACCACCAATAAAATACAATCTCGTCACTCGTCCCAGAAATGCTTATTGTAAAAATAACACAGAATGCACACGTGGTAATATTGTCCACGTGTACTCCACTGGTCTGTCTCATTTAAATACAAATTGCTGGCTAAAATTTAATAAATTAACAAGCCAACGCAGCCCTACGGATGTTCTAGAAACTAAGAGTAATTTCTCTGCGATTTTTGTACAAATCGGATTTTCTATAAAATTCTGTTATTCTTCATAAAACAATGTGCATCTTTCATCTAGTTTTCGGAATGCGAAAACAAATTATATTAAGAGCGGTTTTTGTGTTGGGCATATTTGACCGGTTGCATTCAATTAGTCAGCTGGTAAGTACTGTGATGATTCCCATAACCTCAATGTAAAGTCCTTGCTTGCTGCGCTTTTGAAATACTTTTGTTCACACCCGAACACAACCAAAATGTTTCGGACTCAGGGGACCACATACTGGTAAAAACTCGAAATCCAATAATTTTACGTATTTGCAACATTTTCTTTACCTAAAAATGAGAAGGGAAACTTATTTCCTTCCCAACTTTTCTTTGTTTGGAAAATTGTACTCATTTCAGTTCCAGTAATGGTTCTTTTATAACAATAATAATGAAATAAATTTCTGAAAATGTTTTTATTTTAATTCATAAATATTTCATAGCGAGAACTGATGTCATGGCAGCAGTGTTACATAAACATCTGACTGGAAACTTTTGTGCGACAATTTATTATTAAAATATTCCATTCTTATTCTATTTACAGCTGTTTCTTCTATTTAGTGCGACCTTAATTACCTGTACTACTCTGGTTATAGTTTAGTTATCCAGAAAACCGGGAATAACTGTTTTGGGACCTTTGAGTTCGAAAAAATGGTTTTAACTGAGTGGTCTTTCTGTTCAAATCCATCGTAACTCAAAGAGAAGATCATGATACCTGAAAAAACAACTTTACTAAATGAATTTTTTTAGGTTTTTAAGTTTTTCTCGAAATATAATTGTATTTATATAGATGAACAACTTTTATTTGAAATCTTTTACTAAAATGTTAATTGTTGCTAAAATGTTGTTAAGAATGAATTGAATATGACTCAAAGAATCAGAGTTTGAAAAAAATTTGTGTATTAGAATCTCGAGAATATTAGTTAGAAGTAAAAGTCGTAGTAGATTTTATTTTAATTTCTACAAAACAGCTGATAGTTTTCTGTAAAATTGTCTAAAAAGGAATGAGTAGCAGTTAGGGAAATCATGTAAGTGCTATACAGCCAGTTCTGGCTTCATGAAAGGACAGCCTTATGCAAATATAATCATAGACAATGGCGGATCTTTAAGTGAACAATGTGCACAGTTTAGTCTTTTTATAATTATTCTGGAAAATAATCAAAATTCCTTAATTTTTCTATTTCCGCTTTCATCATTAACATAAAACACAAAATATTACGTAAAAAAAAAAAAAAAAAACTCGATTTTTGGTCTATTTTGAGAGATAGGTTTTTATTGTATTTTCTGATAATTCATCAAATACCTACGGGGGAAAAATTGTTAAAAAAAATTTTAAGATGTATTTTAATAAGAAAAAATTGGCAATGAAAAATTGACAAATCAAAATGGAGAATTGATGATGTTAAAAGTGGGCGGTTTGTGGAGCCAATAGGAAGCCAAGTTAGCCATGTTAACTGGCCACGCCTTTACTAATAAAATCTTCCCCTGCGCAGCCCATTTAAAATGGTGCACAATATTATATTTTTTCTTTTAGAATTTAGTAGTTTCTTTTTAGTCAATTTATTTAATTGGGTCTGTCAAACAAACAAACAAAATAAATAAATAAAAAACTGCAATTTAAATAGAAATTATCTTGAATCATTTCTTAAAATAAATAAATAAAACAAAATCTGATTAGTCATGTGAGTATGCGCGCTAGATTTATTTTTTCTATTATTTTTCAAGATGTAAAATAACATCGAGTGTGCTACTTTTGAAAGTGCGTAGTTAATTGCTTTCCTTTGATAAGCTTAGGTCGCAATTAAATTGCATGGAAACTTTCTATTGCAATAATTAGTTGTTTGTTGTTTACAAAAAGCTGTTGGTTTCTCAAAATGACGTTTATAGATGAAGCTATTAATATTCTGCCAGAGTAAAAACGCAATAAAATAATTTATTTGATAAATGCAATTGCGTTTTTAATAACAAAAAAAAAAAGGACAAAACTAAAGGAAATCATACATTAAGGAATTATTAAATTGCCCCATTCAAACTTATTTCCTCTGGAAACAATTTAATCCTTTACTAGTTAATTGTTTGCAATTTAGGTTATAGTTACGCGATTTTCCTTTTTTTAATCCAGCTACAAAGGATGTAGGTTATGTTTGCGTACAGGATGGACATTCGTTTTAAATTATGGTGTACGTCTTGTTTGTTATTGCAGTGGTGGGGGGCGTTTAGTTGGTTCCTCCGCCGATAGGGTTTGAAAAGTGATCACTCTACAAAACAGCTGTGTAAACTTCGGAACACACTCGAAACCTTCGTCAAAGATTCTTCAGAATATCACTTAATCTTAAAGTATGCCAATTTCTCTCCTAGAAGAGCTTGTCCTTCTTCTTAATCTCTTAGACAAAATTGATTAGGAATAAAAATCCGAACAAAAAACACTGGTACAACCTTCTCTTACTCTTCGTCTCGTAGATTTAACAAGTTAAGTGTTTTAAACAATAAATTTTAAAACATATTTACTTTATCGTGATAGTAAATATGTATGATACAACAAAATTATATTAATAGAGGAAACCTAAATGTGTTTTTCAAAGGCGCCATTTAGTTAAGCCGTTAGAAGCGAAGTCCTCAAAGCTAATATGTATTGTGGTACTGGGTTTGGTTCCCGGTCTAGGCCTTAGATTTTATTTAATGGTTAATAAAAGAAATTTACAGTAAAGTATGTTTGCTAGTCGCCTTCGTCCACGATACCTAAACTACCTAATTGGTAGTTGGACGTATTATTCGCCTAAAAAAAGTAAGCATTACTTTACTCTTCAAATCTGTCCTCAACAAATTCATTCAGCAAATCAGTATCGTTCCAGATGTGTAATTTTCTTTTGACTTCAAGTTTTAGCAACTTATTTAAACTTTACCTCTATAATGTTGAAAACACATGACCGTACGTCATACTGAAAATTTACTTTAACATTAGCAACTGCATCGTTCTTTCATAATTCCCCTTAGTCAGGGCCGGATTTAGATGAAAAGAGGCCCTTAGGCTATTCCCACTTAAGAATCCCTTTCACCTCCAATTTTTAAGTTTGTAAATTACTTAAGAGATAATAAAATACATCACTACTGTGATTTACCTTATATCAATATGTTAAATGAAACATTTTCTCCTTATTTTCGGTTCAGTGTTTTATTGTTCACTGTTTTTAGAATAGTGTAATTTTAATTTTGCTTACAATTTGAATGTAGGCCCCTCTTGATCTTGAGGCCATAGGCTGAAGCCTAGTTAGCCTATAGGAAAATCCGGCCCTGCCCTTTGTAGAGTTTTCTTGGGAAAATATTTCAAATAATTTATTGTAGACCATCATTGAAGCCATTTTAGTGAAAATCTCAAAAAAAAAGTGAAATACAGTTTGTAAAATTTTGACAAGAATTTACCACTTTAAGTGATTCTCTTTAACAACTGAGGAAAGCTTGTATTTTTTTGAAATTTCTTAATTCTTCCAAACATTATATATTTTTTCTAATTATAATTTCATTTAAATAACCACCTTTAATGGTAACAAACATAATTATAGTCTAATTTATTTTTATGAGGTATTAAAACAGTGTAAATAACTCGAAAGCCAGTGGGAAAATAATTGTTATGTGCCTATTTTGTTTTATCTTATAATTATGATTTGCATTTGGATTTGAATTTTTTATCTAAAAAAATAAAACAAAAAAACCGGGTTAAATTTTACAAGGTTGATTATTTAATAATTTTTTTTTTTATAAAGTTTTCCATTCTAGTTAAATATTTTCGGTGTAAACTAAATTGTTTAATAATATTTTTGATGTGGTTGTAATGAGGTTGGGTGTATTACTGTAAATCTCCTGTAGATGTCTCTGCTGATTGCGGCCAGTATACACAAGTGGAACGCCTTGTAACAAAAACCTCATAAAATCATTACAAATTTTGTATTGCTACCAAATAAACAAATTAGCTGTTCAAAATTTTTGTATAGTCTAATATTGTAAGAAATTTGGGTTTTACGGGGGAACCATCAATTTTGAATTTTACTTATTTATTAGTACATATATTTTGAACGTAACCACCACACTGTTCAAGCAGATAATGTTACACAACTTTAAATCTATAAACAATTTAGAGAGAAGCCTAACGTGAAAAAAACTTTACAAGAATTAAGTTCTGGATCAAGACACACCTTCAGAGGTACCTCTATTTAGTAATATTATTACATTCAATTTAGTTTGTCTCTTTACAAGGAAAATTGAAACAGCTGATACAATTAATAAAAAAGTTCAGTGTAAAAACCATTCCCATTGCTTCTCTCTTTCTTGAAATTTTCAAGGTTTTCCTAAAATTACGAATGTTTACTTTTTGAATTTCAAACATCTGTAAGGGTTTAACTGATTATAAGGATTCTCCTGTTGTGTGTGTAAGGGAATCTCTGAACAGATGATATCTTAATTAGCCATTTTTCAAATTTGAAAACTCGTCTGGAATATTAACCATTCATGACAGGAAAATTCGATTTAGAGCACTTCTTGGTGAGGATGATGATGGTTTGGTCTCATCCCTAAAGTGTCATTCCTATACAATATAACAATTAAATACACTTCTTTAAGTAATTACTACTTTACATGATGGATTTTTTTCACTTTCTTGTATTTTCTAATTTGAAATGGCTCCCATGATTTTTCTAAATTTAGAGTAAACATTACACGCTGTAATTCTCTATGTTTCGTATCTTTTTAATTTTTATTTCTATCATTTCTCTAGGAAATTTGTTTTAAGACAATTCTAGGAAAGAATAAGGCCGCATTTGGAAGTGCTACTTCAGTTGAATACAGGGTGAACACGGTACAGGGTGTATTTTTTGGTTTCTTGGCAACAATAATTGTTTGTGTAACTTATCTTAATGACATAATGGAGGTTTATTTTTTAAATCAAAGATTATTAATGATAATTCAAAAATAAAATGGTACTTTATTTGTTCCTTCTCGAAAAATTGATTAGTTTTGAATTATTATTAACCAATTTTAATGGTAAAAAAAACCTCCATTATGTCATTAAGATAAGATTGTCAATAATATTAGACGTGTAGATTCATCGCGAATACGGGGGGGGCAATTCGAAATAAGTTTGGTTAAAAATTTCATTGTTTATAAGAAACGTTTTGAGGCTCTGGGTTGAGCATATTTATAGGAAATTTAATGCTCTTTCGTTTGGAATAAGCAGATTTGTTGTAGGATAAAGGATAGAAAAGTTACGACAGTTTTTATGGAGAAAAACGTGAATATCGACGGAAAAGTTAAAAATGCAAATATCTGGGACACTATTAAGAATCAGGTCAAAGTGAATAGAATACTTTTTGTTGCATTTGAGCCGATGTTTTCGACCACCCCCTCGGTGTACACCCTGTATACACAGGTTTACGGTCTGTTTGATGAGTAGGAATTAAATATGATCTGGAAGAAGTAAAGCTAAGAATTAGAAACTTGATAATCATAGTGAGAGGACGAAAGTCCTCACAGGAGGCGGTGAAACTTCTGGTGAAAACGCATTATATCGAATATTCGATTCGATTGTACAACTTCCTCCTTACCTAGAGCTAGTAAGAGAAAGTAAACAGACTGACAATGACAAAACAATCGATTATGATGTGGTTGACAATATGCGAACATATTTGGGGGAGCACAAATAGTCGTTAGATGAAGCTTTTGTTCTCTAATCTGCGCAATATTGCCGCTGGTAACCCCCAGCTACATCCAATTTCCTGAGGATACTGCAGCGCTCGTTCATCACCTGCAACGTCACCCTACAACCTTCAAGCAACTAAAAATGCATTGGGAGGGAACTTCGTGCTCTCTCTCAGTGTGATCTTATTTATAATTGCAGTTGAAATGTATTTCCTAAAGGTTAGTAATGGCGGCCATATTTGGCGCTATGAATGATCTAACGGCCATGTTTACCGGAGATCTTGGGAGCCATTCTCGAGAAAATCTCAAAAAAAAAAAGGAAAAACTTGAGTAAAGTAGAACTTTTGGTTGAGAATTTTCCTTCGGAATCGGAATTTTTGTGCCAAATTTTCTTCGTTCAGCAGAACCTGAGAGATCGTTCCGAATCGGCACTTAGCAAGGCTCCTCTGCTCCCAGGCCAGAGTGCTTTTTATATAATTTGGAAAAAAATGTAGGTTTATATGTTTGTTATCATTGTACAATATTTCAATGAAATTATATTTTTATTTATTTTGAAAATCTTTTCTCATTTGAAAAATCAAATAATAAGATCAATTAATAAGAAATTAATATTATATAAAGGGTGACTACAAGTAATGGTGCTTTAGTCAGGAGAAGATCTATATCGCAAGAACAACTGGAAGAAATGCTAGCCAAAATGGGTGATTTCCTTCTATTAGACTCACCAAGGGTTGGTTGGACATACCCTAAGCGCTATCCTGATCTACGCCATTCCCTTGGCGAACATATCCACCGGCCAAAGACATGGTTCCTACGTTTTTTTGTTAGTAAATGAAATAAACAATACACTTTTTTATTGAAGTACAGAATACTTACATAAAAAATTATCTTGGCACGTTATAACAGCTGACTGCCTCGAGGTACTAAATATTTTCTTCTTCTTTACTGAACGCCGGAAAACTTAATGTAGAGTTTCTACTGAAAGTAACCGTTTGGAAGTTCTCTGAATCAGAAGAGATTGTATTTACAAATTAGTCTGTGTATATTTAATCAACATAACTCAAGAACGATTAATCGCATAGATTTCGATATCGATATATTGAATCAGGTACTTCATTGGAAAGAGGTAATAAGTTTTTTAAACAAAATCAGCCAGCATGAAGTCTACTTTACAGGGTAGATTTTTCATTTTTTTGTGTTGAGGGGATTTTTATTTTATCTAGCATCATCAGGTAAATATTGTAAAACTGACGAGCATGAGCAAGTACTTCTTGCCGATTAATTTAATTGAGCTCATTGGTGGTCTCATTGATTTGATAAGGTGAAAGATCTCTTGTGCAGAGGAAACATGGACTTGTTTGTATTACTGGGAGGGGAAACCATAGCCTCTTTGATAGATTAAACAGGCCGTGCTGTCCGGAAGTAGCCAACTATCTGCCAGCAACTCGTCTAGTTCGTAATCGCGACTCTCGCTTTTATTTATACACTGCCTTCTTTATTCTATTACGCTTCTACTTACTCCTGTATTTTTTTTTTTAAATTTTTGGATTACTATCTATTAATAACTAAAAATCTTCAATAATAATGAAAAATTTCAAGATTGTTTCATTTCAAATTCATACTTACTTACCTATAACAAAAATTACAATGACAAAAGTTTGTAGAAAAACATGGCATTGATTTTTCCGTCATTGTTGCAACGCTAAGTGACTAATATTCTGCTCTTCACAATAAATAGAATGTAAAGTAAACGTCATATTTACGTAAATTTTCTTTTAAAAGCGAAATAGCCTAAAAAACACTTTTCTCTAAATTAAACTTGATATCCATTTGGATACTGTAATCGCTTCGCGATTTTGAAAAAATGCGTTAAGGCTTTGAGCTATTCGTTAGAGTTAAATAACTTTTATTTTATAATTAACTAATTCATTTTATTGTTTTTTGTAATCCAATTTCATTTACAATTAAATTTTAAATATAGATTGGTAAATATATATACATTCTTATGGTGCAAATGGATGATCTTTAAATAAATTTATGCTGAAATCCAACCATTCCTTCAAATTGTAAAATTTAAAGGCAAAAATAATAATAAGAATTTCAGGAATGGTTTACTCCAGTTGGTAAGCCCAGTAAGCCCGAATTGATGAGTTTACTTGGATAAAACGTTAACATTAACAATAATAAATGCAATTAGGGAAGGGATTAGCTATGCGCTTAGCGTATTGGATTCAACTCCAGCTGCTAACCCTTAGATTTTCTCTTCCTAGAAGCTACACTGTCAGGTGATGGACAGTGTTGTCTGTAACGAGAGAACACTGTCCGGAGGCAGGGCAGTGCACTGAAAAAAGCTCCGGGCCTTAAATCATAAATAAATAAAATAAACGCAATTATTAAAATATCACATTTATTGAAAATATTTGTATTCCATTATTAAATACTTAAATACATAAATTCATACATAATCTACTCGCAAAAATAACTATATTTACACGAAGGAAAATCAGTGACACAATTGGCCAAATTTCTCTTGCTTACTTTATTAACGATTCTTTTTACTTCTCTCGATTTAAATTCTATTTACTTTCCCTTACTGCTGACCAGCTGACAGTAATGATGTTATGACAAATTTTCACAAAACTATTACCAACATAAGTTTTTAATCTGCCAAAAGCGGTGACTGCAAAACACTATTATTTTTCTTTAAGATATGGTAACCGAACAGAAAACGGGAAGACTGAAATATTGTTTACAAAGAACACTATTGTTCATTTCCCAATTAGCTATAACTTTTGAATCCTTTCCGAAAACTTCCGAATATAGCCGAAGGATTTTTTTTTTTTTAATGAGGGGCTCAATGGGATCCGAAACTTGAGAATCAAATATTTAATCGATAATTCCAAGAATGGAGAAAATGTATCACTTACAATTGTAAGAATAGCAGTAAGAGAAAGTTGTACGCCACATTTTTGGTTTTAAATAAAAACAATTTAATAAAAACATTAAATCTAATAAAATGACAACCCTGCTTAGATAAGTAAAAAATAAAATAAACTTCTATAAATAAATAGGAATCTTTTAAAATACTTAATTTTTAAAGTAAAATATACATTAGTTAACTTTCTTCATACCTCATTCATCACATAAATTTAACATTTTTGTACCTCATCAAATTTATGAATATGTCTATGACAGCTGTTTTGAGACTGCTTTGCATAACCTCTTCGTGAGTTTCTTGCTGACTTAGAATAACCTAAAACAGTCCTAGGCAATTGTCTCGCAGAAAAATAAACCTTGGCTGTTTATAACCTTCCAACAATAGTAAGTGCCTTACACATTCACTATAACATTTAAGGCTCACTTGGTAATAAATTATACAGGTACTTTTTTTCACATTTAAGTTTGTGTTTAGGCTTTTTTAGCTTGGTGTAGGCTTTCTAGTTGTTTTTGTGTTCACGAAGGGCAGTGACTATTAAAAAAACATTGTAGAAACCCTAACAAACGGATGATCCCAGTTATTTTTTTACAGAAAAAAAACAAAAACATGAGTCGAACACAAACTCAAAACGCGATTATAGCTCAAATTCAAGAACAAAAAACAAATAACCATCTTGCAATGTTTTTTTCTTTTAAATCTTTTGGTTTCAAAGTTTTCATTTCTCTACAAAAAAAAGAAATTGTCTTTTAGCTCTAATGAAAGACAGAACCAAATTTGTGATTGCTGCATTATGAGGCATTTTTACAACATTGGCTGGGTAACTTCGTTGTTGTTTCGACTGGCTGGCACGATGATGATCGGCTTCTTGCCGTCCTGAGGTAAAATTGCCACACTTTCTAGTCCGCCGCCCTTTCTTATAAACGCGCCTTCCTTCTTTTCGCATTCTCGTAATAACTTCTTTTCCCTTCTTGTCTGGAAAAAAGAAAACCAAGGGAAACCACAATTCATTTTTTTTTTTTTTTTTAAAAAAAAGAAGGTTCTACAACATGTTAATAAGATTTTGTACGTCAGGTTGTCTGCTTGAATAGCAAGGCTCGCCATTATCCAACGCAATTTCAAGAACACTTGAAGCTTCAATGGAACTGACAGGTAAGATGTTTCCCAGCAGATGAGGTAGAGGAAATTGATATCTGGATATGATGCAGGACAGTTCTGGCAAGATAGAAATTCTGGAAGCGAGATGTGAGGGAATAATGCAAGAGAAGGGTTTGCTAAGAAGGTGGTGTTGGTAGAATAATGGCGTCCGGACAGCAAATGAGGCTTACTTTTGCCAAGTCCTGCAAGCAAACTAGCCAACAAAAAGCTTTTACAAGTAAGTAAAGCTAATTTCCAATGAGATTCTGAATATGAAAAATGGCCAGGTTGCCAGCAATTGTCAGCTAGGATTTAAGACATGTTTTGAGTATCTACCCAACAAAGCAAGATCGACCTTGATACCAGACTGACAACCTGCGTAGTAACTGAGAAACAGTAGCGCCTCTTACCTGGAAGAACAGTCTTACATAATAAGTAGGGAAATCCACACATTGGTCTCCTTGTTCCTCGCAGTCCAGGTACACGCCTCTTACAAGAATAGAATTGGATGAATTTATGAGCATTAATATTAAAAATGACACTAGATGAGTCAACAAGAAACTGGTATTAGCCATATCTAAAAAATGAATAAAATTTAAATATTTTAAGGAAACATTTGACGCCATTATTACCACAAAGAAAATATAGTAATAGATACATTACCAGGTAAGAAATAGTGATTTAATAGATTCCAGATGCCTCGCCATACATTGACAGTGCCGCAAAATGAAAATAACAGATAAATGTCTACTACAATTAAGCGAACGACTCCAGACAAGGTCCTGGCTAGATATTTTACAAACGGCTGCATACAGAATGTGAGCACCACCAGGGTGTAGCCGATCATCTGAAAGAATGTATTGATGGATCAGAACTAAGGATTGATAGAATTCAGAATTGTAAAGCAAGTTTTGCGTAATAATGTTTGGAAGAGAGAGGATCGCCAGATCTAAGAACGCTATTAGCAGGTAAGTCTCTACAGTAGCAATCAGCGAACGCCACCGCGAATCAGAGGATCTATCGTGGCATCCACTAGTTTAAACACCATTTACTTCAGTTTTATCGGAACTATTTCTATTGCCGACCTTGAAAGCTTTGGTAAAAGGTGAGTAGTTTCTTGCACTGCCTCTTGGTGATTATAATACAGTGTTACCCCAATGCCCAGCCCTGCTCCTCAAAAAATTCCCAATTATTCAGATTCGAATATTCGAATCGTATTTCTATTTAGAAAGAATGATCCAAATAAAACGGATACAACGAGCTGCGATTAATGTTCATTGTGGAGCAGCGAGATATTAGGTTAGGTTAGTCCTTTGTAATGTTATTTGCAGCAATTGGCGCACAGTTTTTCTCAATTATCGCCAACTGAAGGTGAACCAGCTTGCTTTTATCATTTATCCATTACTTCAACATTATTCATAGTTTGCTTTACATCTTTTGAACTGTTTTTATTTCACGTAAATAACTGATCAGGTGAGCAATAGGCAAGCTTTATTGGTATAAAAGCTTTAACAGGGCAATGAAAGTGACCGAAATATTAATAAAGTTAGCATATTTATAAAATAAATTAAATGGTTCAGGGGCTAAAGGGAGAAGGTCATTAATTTATTATTATTATTATTTTTTAAATATTTCAAGTTTAAAGTTGTTAAAGATTGGCCGATAACTTAATGAGCCCACTCTTAAATGCTAGTACCTACTGAAAGACTCCTTGAAGACGATCAAAACAAAGTCAGTTATAAATAATGTGCTACTGAAAGCGATTTGCATTCAAGGACGGCCCAGCATTCTAACAGTTGGAAGAATGAACTTTTAGTAACTTTAGCCCTCCGTGCAACACGGAACCGCCTCTTTCCTAGCTAACTAATTCACTAACTTCCTTTTTATTTGATTGGCTAATTTATTGGAAGGATGAAGGATCCTAAGAACACCTAGATAGCAAAACTTACCGCAGAAGCGCATGCAGACATAACAGCATTGTTGGGCCACAAAAGCAGGTCAACCAGTGTCCAGGTACCTCGCCACACAAACACAACCAACGTACCAATTACACACACTGAGAATATACAATCAAACAGGTACAGCCATGTTTTGTCGGAACTCTGAAAACAAAAGAAAAAGAAAAAGAAATGATAATAATAAAATCAATAAATTAGACACAATAAAGTTATGAGTGAATTTTTGATTAGTTGGTGTAACTATTTGTTATTAAAAAAAAAACTATTATACGAGTATCTCAAGATAGTTGATAGAGCTTAAAAAATAGATCCTCTCGGGTCTCGAAGATCTGGTCTACTAAACAGAAGTAGCGCTTTAGAGGTAACCATAAATTACCTTCTTCTCAGAAATGCTCTAAATCAAATTTTACTTCATAAATGTCTTAAATAAGTGTTTAAGATTGTAACTTATGTACTTATTAAATGTACAGAGTTTTTAAAAAAAAATCACAGATTTTTCGTAAAAATTAAAAAAAAAAAATTTAAAAATGGGCTATTTCTGGTTAGAGAATGTTTAGTGGTTAGAGATACGATAATTTTGGAGATTTTTAGCTCACTCATACATCTAAATAGAAACAAAAATACAAAACCTCGGCAAAATTCTATTCCCATAATTTGACGCGTTCCTGTTACTACAGTTAGTCAAAGTAAGCCACAAAAAAAAGTATATATATTATCTCTATAATCTCGAGCTTTTTACTTAAGGTTTCTAACTAAATCTTACCAATTATACTTCATTAAAGTAATGAAATCACACGTCTCGCTTGAGTAGAGTTTATAAAAACAAATCGAAGGCTACCAGGTTAGTTTGGCCAAATTGTTAATAACCAATTTAAAGATAATTGCAAAAGCAATACGAGAGATTATTAGCAACTTGTTGGAACAACTTGATCAAGGCGGAATGTCCTTTAGTTGAAGTAAAATATACTAGCTAAAGAACCTGGCCTAAAAACGTAGAATTACTTCACTCTCAACTCGGCGGGCGGGAACTGTGAATCCCTGATCCTAAACTTCTGTCCTCATTTCCTGTTCGTGATAATGTGACGAAGAGATAGTAGTGACTAATTTTTAATCTCGCCTAGTCATGAGAAAGTATTGCAATTGGGGTCCAAGTTTTTAAATTAAAATTAGTATTGGGACGAAGCAATTTAACCTTGACTCCCCGATTGTGCTGGCAATAATCAACTTAATGGTGATTCTAACAAGATTAAAAAGTATTATATTTTTACGTGAGGAGGAATGAAAAATCGATCCTAGAAATACTTGTGAATATCATTAATTAGTGCATTTTGCGTGCCAACTCAAACTATATGTTGACTTACATTTTTAAGAAATTAGCTCCTCTATAAATTTAAGACAGCTTCACGCAAATGTTCGCAACACATGAAAACAATAAGTGCAAAATTAATAATTTCATACACAGTTTTCAGCTGCTTATTGGTGGTAAAATGAATAAAAACACAAATCTTGTGCCCCCTCCTCTTAAATATTTTTTCTTTTGCGATTGCTTAAAATTATTAATCTAAGCTATAAAATCAGCTGCTTGTTAATGAATTGAAACTCTTGAGCCCAAGTATTTTGTTTGTGTGTGTTTATTAACACGCTTAGATTGAATTTTCTTAGAAATTATACCATATCCGGTTTCCAAAGAAATAAAAGAATGGAAAATCCGAAAAATGGTTTTAATAATTTATCGCTAAATTTATTTTTATTTACTAACTCAAGCAGCTCATAACTGGAATTTATCGTAATAGCGTAGATTTTCTATTTTAAGTTTTCGCCGAAAGTAAACATTTTGAGACGCTCTGAGGACTTTAAAGGTTTCTTTTCCTTTTTTTTTTTTCTACAAATAACGTGAATGCCGGTTGCGTGTGTAAGTAACCGGAATAACACAAAAAGAAAAATTACGGGAAGTTTAAATAACTACTTAGTTACGTGCCGACAATATGCATCGCTGCGCTAAGCTCTAATCGGAAGTCCCATTTTTCCGTTTTTCCATTATTTTGTTCGATAAAGTCTCCATTGATTTTAAGTTAAATTCCGTTCAAGTCTCTGGAAACTCCTATCAAAAAGTATTTGAAATTTACTCGTACATTAACTGATTAGGGAGGGCGCCAAAATTTTGCACTCAAGATTTTTTTGGTTCTCTTTAAACAATAAGTTTCTCCCACTGACCGAAATCCAACAATTAATTGACTTTAATCGAGATCAAATCTTCTTTACTTAAATCGATCTTCTTATTAACTGTAATCAATCATAGAAACTTTCGTAGTACCTTAACCTACGAAGCGCATAACGAAGAATTGAGCATGGTATTAAACCATCTGTAATTTCATTAATTAATCCACTTGAGAAAAAAAAACAAAACCTTTAATCCATAACGGTCGTTAACAGATTGCCGTTGATAGTAAGGAACGTAATCGTTAGCGAATGAGAGAGTCTTCATTGACAAATTTATGAGGTATTTCAGCGCGCATGATTATTGCGAAGTTAAACGGCCATTTCCTGCAATTTCCTTGCCGAGTTTAAACAATCCAGTCAACGCGCTGTCAACATTCTAGATTAACGCCAAACTAGACTAATCGAACTTAGCATTTATTAACGTTAATGTTGATGTAAGGTTATCTTGGTCGAATTATTCTTTCCTCTTCATTGAAGTGCCTAGGAATATTCCTCTGGAGAGCAGTTAGAGCACTGTTTCGGGAGTGAATGCTCTGGACTTCCTCTCTTTCTGGTCATAGCTATATTAACAATTTGATTCTCGTAATAAACTAAAGAATAAATTGATTTATAAAAAGTGGGACTGCTGTTGTTTTCCACGAAATTTTGGAATAATTCAGAAAATTATTTTAAATAAAAACTAGAAAGTGCACTAACTATAAAACTTTAAGATGAACACACGCATGACTTGTTTGATTGAATACTGGTGAACATGATCTTTACGAGAGGGTATTTGACTTGATTAACTTGAATGGTTTTTATCTACGGATAAATAAGAGGTAACTGTGTCCGGAACGAAGTTTCTGAGTCACACGGAGTTCGCGAGCTTAGGGAACATGAGACTATCCCAGAAAGGTTTTGAAGGCAAGGGATGTTTGGCAACAGGAAGTGGTACTCCTAAAACTTCGGCTCCCATTGCTTTCTCAGGCTATTCCAGAGATCCTTCATAGTTAACTGATGCAGAGGCAGGATGTGTTCACCTTGGAGAGAGTACAAGGGTAGGAGTTATGGCCTCAAGGAGTGATCATTTCAATCTTCAGCATCTCTGATCTCCGGGATGATCTCCAGAGATACAGTGTCATATTCCCTTCTTAGAGCCCTCCCAACTAATTTGGGGTGCCAACTATTGAAAAACCAGAGGCCCATAATGCACCAGCAGTGATCATCCCTGACTGTCTGCTCTCCCATCCTTAAAAGAAAGTAAATATATATAATTCACTCAGAATAGGTTAATTTTATTTACAATTTCAGATATATGTAAACATAACCGCAATACGTAACCACATAACACCTTGAATTGAGATAAAAACAGATGTAAACAAAAATAAATATGGTAAAAATTCATAATAAACCATACCATCTAAAACTTTACTTATCTTTTGCGTTTGAAAAGTTTTGGCAGAGGTTTTCAAGGCAATAACTTGTGGTTTTAAGAAAAATTAGTCTCTCAGTATAGTTACAATGAACATCGTAGATTAGAATTAAGAAATTTGGAACGAATACCTGCTAGTATTTCTTTGAATTACGGCAAGAATTTTCTGACCGCAGTTTACGTAATTACTGATCCCCCCTTCCCAAAAAAATCCCAGAAGTATCAAGTCAGAGATAAATTTGAAACCAAAGAGGTTTCCTTTAAGCCCAAATACAAAAGAAACCCTTTTTTGGTGTCTGCCAAGGAAATTATAGAAAAACTTGAAAAATGCACTTTCGGTGGACTGAGATTATTCTACCCTCTCAGAATTTGACATGACATTTCGTCTTAAATATATTAGAGGTTAGAACTGTACACTGGACTGACGAGAGCTTAACTTCATCCTCTCTAAGAATTCCGCTTAAATTCAGTTCACAGGTTGCAGTTTTCATAGAGGGATTAATGGAATTAATGAACTATTCCGTTAAGTTGCACACTTGAAGATCTTACAACTTTTGAAAACAAAAATCGGGAAATTGAGGTAAGAGAAAAGGGTTCTCTCTAAAATGTACATAATTCCAGTGGTATGACCTCAACTTCAGTGGATAATTGGGCCGCTACAAGACAATGGCGTAACTGGAGATCCCTGCAATTTTTTGTCGATAACCACCCCAAACAATTGCTTTAAATTATTATTTTGTATTTTAACAAGATTCTGGGGGAGTTGTGCAAATTTTAGCTTTTAATGTACCCATCAGTTTGAACAACTTTTACATTATTTATGGAGAATTCGAATGTTAAATGTCAACGATTGAATGAAATGATTGTAATTTGGGTAAGTCGCGTGAGATGTTTTGTGTTAAGAAAATTACTTTTTGAAATTGTTTTTGAGACAGTGAATAGAGAAATAGTTTGATACACATTTTTGGCCCCTCTCTCCTATTTAACAAATTTGCAAGTTGGTAACTCTTGCAAATTAATTGTGCTCGAATGGAGCTTACTAATTAAGTCAGCTGTGAGATAACCTGGACTAGTTTTGGAGCAACTCGCGCCTTAAAGCCGCTAGAACTTCTCTAAACAAACAAAATTAATTTCTACGATTTATTTGTTTTTGTTTGTTTTTCATCTGATTATCTTTTGATTTTCTTCTTTTTTTTTTTTTAATTCACGTTTTTTGTTTTTTAGTCTTTCAAGGACAGAGTTTAACATCAGTGGAAGTTTACCGCATGAATAATCTTACAATCAAAATAAAAACTAACTTGGCCTATTGATTTTGTGAAAAGAGAAAAAACCTATACTACTTGCGACTTTCAAAGTAAGGTAAAATAAATTTATTTTTTGCTATTTCTCATTATTTCCTTTTTTTTTCCTTACACGTTAAATTATTATGTAATCCTAGAAAAAAATGAAGAAATAAAAGTTAAAATACTTTGCTCAATTATTTTGTTTCTGCATTTTATTTTAAAATGAACGGACGTGATAGGAAAAGTGGCGATTTAAAGTGATTGGTTAGGTACTTTCCGAAAAACAATAAATTATATTGTGAGTGTTCCTTGATTTCTTAGCGAAACTTTCCTTGTTTGGAACAGGAAACTTATGATATTGAACAGCTGTATCAGTTGCTTTTTGTCACAGTCCGATACAGATAATTTTAAAATGTAGTTCAAAATAATGTCTATTTAATTGTTTAGTTTGAAGTGTTGCACGGAATTAGAATGGTACACATTCGAGTTTTCACTAGCAAGGAGCGATTTTCAAAGTCTTTTTCAAGGTTTTCTTTTTTCTAAGAAAATGGTGTTAGCAAATGGAAATTCTTTAATCAGAAAATATCATTTTTACAGATTTTCTTAAAACTTCTTTCTTTAACATTCATATTGCAGACAAGACGTGTAACTTTTATTTGAAATATTTCCTTTGGGAAATTCAGTTAAGGGCAGTTTGTGGAGAGGGGTAATGTTGTTTACCTCGTCAAGTGCTATTTAGTAAAGTCTACGTTGTCTGGTCAAGTATTAATTTAGTTTAAGTTAGTTCCTGAAGTACCGAGTTTAATAAAACAGACCGAACATGGGTCTCCTTTTTTAAGTTTTCAAATATAATCAGTTTTGCATTTGTTACAGGTGTTTAGGTGTAACCACTAATCCACATGGATCTAACCAACATTTTTAGTAAAACAGTTTGAAGTTAAAGTGTAGTGAAGTGTTGTTCTGTTATTGTAACAGAAACTTGTGCGTTTCTTGAGAGGATTTTTTCTTTTTTTAAAGCAATTTTTTGGATTTCTTTGAACATTTTTTAAAAATTATGCAAAAAAATTCTCTTAACTCTAAGTGCATTTTATTAAATTCACATGCATAAACACTTCAAGAAAAGATTGCAGAATAAAAGAACAGGTTTGCTTTCGTAGAAGGTTAGTGAACTTTATTTTTTTTATTACGTCTTTACGGGGGAAATTCCATTGCATTTTTTTGTTTCACTTTCTTACGCGTATCAAAGTGGAAGTAGTGCGATCAATGAAACGTTCAAACTGAGTGAATAGTCTTAAAACAAAATCAAAATTCATAGTATTCATTTCGGTGAGAGTTGAATAAACGGGTGGGAAAAAAGAATCACAAAATCAGCCGGCAGGAAGTCCTGTCTTTTGGATGATTTTTTTTCAAAAATGGGAAAATCATTTTTTTGAGGTAGGAATAAAGTCAGAATATCTCTACTGTTCGTGTCAGCCATTTCATGTGTTTTGCACAATGCTATCAGTTTTTTGTTTTCTTTGAAATTATTCAGAGAGCGGTGTAAGAACAATACAGACTCTTCAATACGTTTTATCTAAAAAAAAAAAAAAAAAAAAGTCAACATAATACGACTTTTTCTTATTTCCCTCACTCTTCTAATTTGACTTATTCTTTTTTGAGATCTTTGATCGCCTCTTGATCGAGAGCGCTCTGTGTACTTTGCACAACTTATATCGACAATTTAAGCTTACACATTATCCAAAAAATATTACAAAAGTGTAGGTTAACGTTAGAGCCATTTTTTAAAATAAAGTAACTCAAAAACCTAATTCGAATTTTATTAAATAAAAAGTTTTAAGAACCTTTAATTTTATTTTATTATATCTTTTCTAGAGTGTTCATGGTTCTGTCAACGCACTTCAAAGCAATGTTATTACGTACTTCCCCGTAAAAAAGTATCAAATATCTCTGAACATTTTTTAATAAAATTTTAAGGTGTGTATAACGAATTATTATTTTCATTATTATTTTGAGATAAAACGGACTTTTATCGAACGAACAAACTTTTTTTTACTTTATCTTAACCTTCGTAAGATTCGTGCAGATTCTCACCGGAAATAGATGTTTTGGGATCCCTTGGGTGTATGTGGGTCAACAAAATATCATAAAATCATGAAGCTGGAACTGCGTATTTCGGTTGGGTTCCTCTCAAGCTTCTTATAGAAAGGGCTCGTACTCTCTCTGAACCGTAAGTACCACCTTGCTATATATTTTGGTAAGATTTTCTCGAAATTCCAAGATGATCTATTTGCAGTTACCACCATTTGTAAATCTGGATTAACAGGAAGTCGCGTGAGTGTCACAAATCAAATTTCGGTTTTTCTCAATTTAATTTATACTCAGTACTTACGTATTTGAAGAAAGTCGGCACGGTGAAATAGTCTTCATATCGGTCGATGGTCACGGCGAACGGTGGTGCGGACAGGTTACGCAAAGTTTTTGTAATAAATAATATAAAAATACTGGAAACTGTGATAATTGTAACGGTAACTACATCGCACGAAGTATGCAGATCCAGGAACATCCAGGCTCCGCGGAACTGATTCACACAGACAATACCAAAACTGGCCGTATACAGCCGCGTGATAAGGTAGTATTTTACTGGGTTTATGTGGCTGTGGATTTTGTTCATTATCTGCGACTGGCATAGGGTGAATAACAGTGAGCCCAGAGTGCCGATCAACATGGAAACCATAGCGGACTTCTTTCCATCATCACTGTAAACTAAGACGTCCGTGCCGCGCCACGTCCCACGCCAATAGGCGACCACCAACGGGGTGATTATGGATATGGATAAGAACTTATCTAAAAAGGTTAATAACTGATAGTGTTTGGATGATAGGGCTTGGAGGCCGTCATCTATCCCGGCAGTGCTGCCTCGCATTGCCTCCTCTTTGATAACTGGCCACTCGACACGATCATACTGGCCCTGTGGAGGCGGCGATTTTATACTCCACACAAATTGTCCATCTCTGTCTCTCCCTCCATTCGGCCGCATCAGCCGGCCTGCAATGTATCCATCTGTGATCTCCTACTCCCTTATCTATCTGTCCATTCATAAATACCCCCCTCTCATTTCTAGTACCTATAGTTTTCATTCATTCAAATATTTCTAAAGAAAAGCCGGCTGTGAACACTCACACGACTACCTGTTTCCGGTACTTAAACTCGCAAATATTCTTCAAACTCCAAACATTTAAGTCCATATTTAATTCTTGCCATCATTGCACAGTTTATAACCATACATTATGCTGAAATGTAACCTTGCAGGAAAAATCTAATTGGATAATAAGATGGCGGCTGGCCGAAGAAATCTTACGTTGCCCCGCCAAAGCCCCGCTCCTTTCAACTCGCAGAACATCCAGACTAGCATTTGTACGATGTTGTCTGGAATTTAAATGACTGTGTTCTGGGATGAGTTAAGGTGAGCCTGACACTCTCCTGCTGGAAGAGAAAAAAAGCAAGGAGAAAGAGGTACGTGCAGAGAACAATATTTAAAAAAAGGTAAAGTAATGCATAATTTTTTCAGGCGGGCTTTACTTCCGATCAGGTGACGTGGACGCAGGCGCCCAGCAAACTTACTTTACTATAACTTCGTTTACTATAACGTTTATTAACGTTAGATAAAATCCAAGGCCTAGACCGCGGGAATCGAACCCAGCTGATGAATGCTAGCTTTGCGGGTAAACAGAACAAAAATAAACAAATAAATGAGAAAAGATTAGATACCGTTCAGAGTGAAGAGATAACGTGTGTGTGGATGTTGAAATTTGGGGGGAAAAACAGAAGAATTGGGAATACCAGAGGATGCATAGATAAAAAGCGTAAAGATTCAAACTGCAATAAAATCTTTAACTTGTATTTTTATTAAGGGTTTGGAAAATTTTAATGTAGGTCGATCTGAAAATATCTTTCATTATTTTTAAAGTTAATGGAGATAATGACGAAGACAAATTCGGAATGGAAACTGTGGGGTACCGAGACTGGATTGCTGAAAGGAAGGGTAGCTAGAGCTGAAAGACTGATTCAGTGCCCTAGATAAAGCAGTGATGTCAGTTAGTCTGTTAATAATGTCAAGTTATAACCTGCACAAACAATTCTTCCCCACCCAAAGGTTCAATCTAATCTTTTCCCAATTATTTGTTTATTATTATTAATATTTTTTTTTTAGAAATTAAATATAATTTTAATTATTCGATTAGTTTCCAATGTGCTTTTTAAATGAATCGATCTCTATTTTTATTATTTAATTTGTCTGTTTTCTATATCACTTATCTCTAAAATTTATAAATTTCCAGAAGCTCCTGGACGAAGGAACCAACGGTTTCCAAAACGAAGAGCACCAATAAAAACGTTTGTGTAATGCTGTTTTTTTTTGTTTTTTTTTCTATGGCCACAGCTAAACATCCTTCATCCATTTTTTGAGGCCGACAAATTTCAGATTTTTATGAAAAATTAGTGTGTAAACAAGTGTTCTGGTAGATTTCCGTGTAAACATCTTCAGCTTCACATTTTCAGTGGAACTTACATGATCAGGTTATTAATAGCTTTGTAAATTCTTTCAGGCATTGTGTGTGAGTGTTTTCTTTTTCAGAGTTTGCAAGAATATTTTCAATACAACCTCTGAACTCATTATTTATGAATTCTAACTGATTTGGTTCAGAATTTTTAGCACATTTTAATGTTAAGGAGTTTGCGGTATTCATCAATCTAACTTTTTTGATTTACTTTTACAATTTTTGATGATATTTTCTAAAACGTATTCATTAAGCTAAACCTATTTTTGGAACTACAGACTTAAATTTTACGGACTCATTTGTTTCCCTCTTATTTCCTCACTCATAAGCTCTATTAAACTTTACAATGACCGGAACCACAGGAAATTTTAAGAATCAGAACGTGCTTAGATCCGTTAGCTCATAGATCTGGGCACGCCATTGCTATGAACTTAATAAAATGCTTAGTTAGAAAAAGCTAAGTCAATTAGATGGTTATCATTACAATACAGAAAGTAATGATCGCACAAATTTTGGATTTGGGGCTGCAGGAGGTCTGAAGCCCCAAGAGCTGGTACCCGTAAAACTTAAGTACATAAAAATAGACATATCCTACCTTAATATTGAAAGCACTTGTAAAAATGAGCGTCTGAGATGGCTCTGAGTCTACCGAAATACAATATGGAGGTCCCAGGAGATTGGTGGCTCCGCCAATGGTACATAACACAACGATTCCGACGGCCAGTGCAACCATAGCAGCGGTTAAGTTGAAATTCCTCTCCATTATTGTCCAAAGTGATTTCCAAAAACCAACACCGAACACCATATTAATGTAAATAAAGAATCTAGACAATATCAGACTACAAAATCGTCCGCATTTTTGATAGATGTTGTAGACTTGTCGTCTAATTAGTCCTGTGGTAAGTAGTACAGATATACAAACATAAAGGGTCCACCAAGGAGGGAAGATTTCCGGCGATCTGTGCATGAATTCCCAGATGGATATCCAAAATACAACCACTAACGGCGCGATAATCGTACTGGAAATAAACAGATCAAGTATTGCCAAATAAACCATCTTGATGACCAAAAAAGCCCCCACAGAAACTTCATAGCCTATTTCACGTTGGCTTGATTTCAAATTAAGAACCACATAACGTCATATATAACATAAAACAAATCGAACATTAAACTGGTTTCCTTTGTTTGGTTTAACATTCAAATATGTATATACATATATATGTATAAATATGTGAAGAAAGGGATTTTTCAAATAGCTCAAGGTGGGAGATTTCGTGTTTAATTTTCCCCGGTTGTTTGCTTTATCTAATCATTATTACTGGTGTAGTCTGTAACTGGGAGATTTACATGTAAACAAGGATTTAAAATTGTTTCAGTTAGGTAATTCTACCCCAATAAAAAATAATGACTAGCTAAATTTGTGCTCTTTGCTAAAATATTTCAGTAAGCAATACAATAAAAGGTATTTTTTTTTAATATTTGACCAGAGATAAACGTTTTGAGGAAAGTGCTGAACAAGAAATGTCACAAGGATACAGGATACGCAACAGCTGTCACTGTAGATTATCAAAAGAAAGAGTAGGGTACACATTTTAGCCGAGAATTCAGTAAGAGAACACTTTGTGGTTTGTTGATGGATTTTAAATGCTCTCCAGAAAGACAAATTCTTAAAGGATTTCTTGGAGAAATGTTTGGACTGTTTTAAAAATGAATCCGACGATTTTTGAAGCCATTATAAAGGAAATCCTAAAAAAAACTGAAAAAATAAGAAAATATTAGTAAAGTGGTAATTCTATGATCTATTTTTACCACCCATCAAAGGGTGAACCATTATCTGACTAATACGTACAGAGATATTTGCACAATGGTTAGAGGATACTGGATACATCTGTTGGCCCTTAGATTTTTGCTTGCCAGGAGCTTATTACAGCTACCTGATGTCTAAAAAAAAGTACATTGCCGAAATAACTGCGAATGGTAGGACAATTTCTGGACCAACTTGGAAAAAAAAGTAGAACTCTTGCTTATAAAAGAGAGAAGGAAAATTGATCATCAATTTGAAATGTGCCTTGGTAAAGGAAAAAACTACAGATTTTACTGGATAAAAGATCTAAACTAATCATCCGTAGCAGCATCCACTATTTTTTATTCTATTCCCAAATCTAAAGAAAATTTGTGCCAAGAAAAGGTTTTGTGACGAATGAAGATGAGATAACAGTTGTAGGTCGTAGTTAGCACAGAATGGCTCTACAAAGAGTTGGTTCTCCTTCTTCAGGTAATATATCTAGGACTAATTTGGCTTAATCACCTGGGGATTAGAACTTCGATCTTTTTTTTTTTTTTTCTTTAAAATCTAATTCTATTTAATATTTAATTAAACACAGTATAGTCTCATTTTAAAAAACAGAAATTGAAGTTTAAGTGTCTTATTGGTAATGTTGGTTAATAATTGTGCCAGTAGATGCTGTTAGTGACTGGACCTGCACTAAATTGCATTAAAATGGTTAAATTTTACTAGAATTTATTGAATTCAATCAATAAATTGTCCATAAAACATTGCAAAATGAAAGGAATATTAAAATGTAAGTAGAATAAAAGATGTAAAGAATAAATCAATGAAATAATAGATTTATTGTTTACCAATAATAAATAAAGAGGTAGTACTTTCTTATCTACTTATCTATTACTAATGTTTATTATTTACATTTTTGACAGTTAATTTCAAGAATGGAAAAATTTAATTATGCTCTAGATTTTTATTTTTAATTATGACTATTATAACTGCTATTAGTTATTAAAATTCTAATTCCCAGTATTAACCCAGATTTGTTGTTTATATTTGTCATAAGTGGATATATTTACTTATTGTGGATTTGAAACGCAATCTTCACTTGGTCTATGACGTATTTACAAAAACCATAATACGGCGATAATCTTCATGATGTCGGAGCAACAACTTCTAGATGTATTTTAGTTCTATTCGCTTTTGACTGGAGTCACAAAATGAACATTGTCTTAAATTTTTGTTTGATAGAGTTACTCAAAAACATAAACTAATTCAGTAGTCTTGTGAAACCACATTTTTCAGTAAGGAATTCCCTTCAAAAAAACCTGAAATTTGATTGTGAAACAATCAGCAACTTTACCATAAAAACAACATATTGATTTACACCGACAATTCAACAACAAGGATGAATAGTGTTGGCGCTCTTTGTGCAATTTCCGGCAGGATCTTAATTTGGGAAATTTGAAACGTTCGCTATTCTTTCTCGAACTTGGAAGATAGAAATAAAGGCATTATAATGTTTCAAAATTGCTCTTGATTTACTCTCACGTTCAGAAATATCGGGCCCGGAACATACAGCAGGCCCCCCAGGTTTTATACATCTTATCTAAAAGGACGGTAATGGAAAAAAGCAACTGGAGTCTGCGAAAGTCTGAGGTAGAAAGCCGAAGGAGTGAAAAGTATGAGTTGAGAGTCGGAAGAACTCCAAAACTAAAAGCTAATCAAAGCGTAATCTAAGTCATTTAAGTTGTGAATCCGAGTGCTTTTTCGTTTAGATATACGTTTTATTAAAAACATGTTTCCAGGAACATTTTTTTAAAGGGCAAATCCGACAGAAGAACTTAGGATTGCTTAGGGTTTCTTCAAAAGTAGTAATTTATTAAGGTCAATGAACGAGCTTGCTTCAATACTTCTAGAAATGTGTTTATTTTTTAGTGATGTTCAATTTGAAATCGCCAAGATATGAGTACATTAAAATATTGATAACTGTACAGATGGAAAAGTGAGTTATATATATAGTTTCAAATATATATTAAAAGTTATCTATAAATTCAGGTATTAACTTTTAAATCAGGAGACCTTGCTGGACCTAATGGGTACAGACCGTAGAATGTTTTAGTAATTTCTCGAAAAACTGATTGAAAAATTAGTAAGATTCTACTTTTGGCAAACGAAGCATTTCATACTATCTAGCGGCAGTTAATAAAACTAAGCACGGTGATGCACATATATTTTTTAAAGAAAGTACATTTTTATTAATTGATTTTGTACTTTCATTTATTCTGATCTATTATTTGTAATTATATTGTTTCATAAATTATGCTCCAGTGGCGTAGACGAGGTGGTTAAGAAATGTGGATTTTTAAGGGGCGATTCCCAGTTCAAATTCCGCGTGTAGGTATGATTTATTTGCTAGAAACAAGTGTTAGTAAAGTTTGCCCCCCCCCCTGGTTATGACACTAATTGGTAGTTGAACGTTCAAGTCCCGCCAGTAAAAAAAATGGGATTACTGGACTTTTTTTTTTTACTTTGCTCCAGTAAAGTCTTAACTCCTCAAAATTTGTTACAAAAATTCCATTTAATTCGTACTAGGAGCAAGATGTTGAATATTTAATACTAAATGATTACTAACCGAATAAAAATATATCTAACACGAGACTCATAGTTCTATATGAAAAATATTCATTTATATGGAATTTAAAAAATGTTTGATTACCGTTTAAGTTACATAATATGTGGTGCAACCGGTTACTATAATGTAACTGCAGATTTGTACCCACTGGAAAGTAAAATCTCGTTTGTCGCCTAGAATTTTTTATAAAGATATTATTTCAAATAAACTCTACGGGCTTCTTAAATCAAGCTTTTTATAGGGATTAAAGAAAACATTATCTATGGCGAATTATCACGTGGCTTGCTCTTACTGCATTTCTTTCATATTTACATGCGGCATAAATTTAGTTTTCACTAATAAAATTAATTTATAAAAATCGCACAGTAATGTAAAAACGTTTTGAGGCCCCTTAACTTCGAAAATTAGTTTACAGAAAGTAGTGTACATTAGTGTGCGTACATAAGACTACTATTTTTAAGAAAAACTCTAAAAATTAGAAAAATGCTTCTTATTAATGTATGCTTTAAAACTGTGTAATTTACAGGTTTAATTATCTTTACATGTTAGTAAGAAAAGTAGTAGGTATTAGATTTATGTTTTTATTTTGTATGAAGAAGGAAGAATCCTTAAACATGTTTATTTTGTCCTGGCATTGCCCAGTTAATTTTATTAAGTAATAAAAGTGGCGTCTTGAATTTAAAATGACGAACAAATTAATCGTTTATTCTTATTAAACTGTATCATTACGTCATTGTTTTTTCATAAATGAAGGTTAAAATAAATCAGTGAAAATAATTTCAGTTGAGAAATTTTTAGATGTTATGTTGGTAAGAGTTAGTGATTGTGCTGTAAATTATAACAGACTTGGGAGGGGCATTTGGTTATATCGGAGATTTCTCGCTTGTCATCTATTTGTGATTATTGTAGTATCTGTCTTTGTCTTTAAAAGTAATCATCCAAAAATGGCCACCAAATTGGTATGATTTTTAACCTGTGGATGTAGTTATTTAATTTTAACTATAATTGAGTGAAAAAGTATGTCTTGCAAAGCAATAATTTAGCTGTAATAATTACAGAATGAACCAATCCGAGTTGTAATCACTGGTGCAGCCGGACAGATTGCCTATTCTTTGCTGTATCATCTTGGTAAAGGTGATGTTTTTGGTGAAAATCAGCCGATGTACCTACACTTGTTGGATATTCCGCCTATGATGGGTGTATTAGATGGTGTAGTAATGGAAATTGTTGATTGTGCACTGCCTTTGGTTTTAGGTGAGTACTAAATTTTTTTTGCTTGCATTCTTAGTTTAAAAATCATTTTAAGTTGGCCTTACGCGTAAACAATAGAGGGCATTTTTTGACTTGCATATTTTGTAAACCACATCACTTCAATACCTATTAAATAATGGAATTATTGACATTTAAAAACTCTTAAAGCAGGAGAGTGGGAATTGGTTTGCATTTCGTTTTCATGCGACTTTTTATTTCGCAACTCCAAGACAGATGAATGGGTGAGAGGCAGGCTCTAATCCGAGGAAAGTTTTCTCGGTAAGTCTAGGAAAACTGGCAATGCTAGTTAAAGGTTAATTTATTACAAGAGTAGTAATTTTCTCAGACAACCCTAGTGTCTTCTAGCAGTAAATTTTAAAATAACTAGAAATGTTGAGCCATTTATTTGATCATTTGGTTTGTTTTTAGGGGTCGTACCAACAACAGATCTTTCAGTTGCATTCACAAACGCGGACGCTGCATTTCTTTTAGGCTCTATGCCCAGGAAACAAGGTATGGAGAGAAGAGACCTTCTGTCTGCAAATTGCAAGATTTTTAGAGAACAGGTGAGTGGTGTTTTTAGTGCTATGCTCATGTTGTAAATTTTAAAAAACCGGGCATCAAGAAACGCATCGAGCGGTCTTGGGAGGACATTGTAACTTACCCCTAAAAAAAGCCAATGCCCTCTAAAACGAAATATGTATGTTTAGAATATATTATAACCAAATTCAAATAAAACCCTAAGATGATTTTCTAAACATTTAAGAAATGTAACTCGGAAAACCAACGCTTTCCAACACGCAATTTAGGCAATAAGGTGGTTCTCAGCAAATCAGTGCCGTTATTATCGAAAAATGTTCCAAATAAAAGTTAACTTGAACGAAATTTAGCATTCTAAATTTCAGCAAGAAGAAAGTGAATGGGCCAAATAAAGTAGCTTTATCGGAGAGTTTTTTTTTTCCACTCTTGAAATATTAAAAGATAACGGATTGGTATGTAATTATTCGATAACATGGTTAAAACTTAAAGTAGTTAGACATAAAAAGTTGAAAAAAACAACTTTTGAGGATCTCCGAGGAAAAATGAAAAAAGAATTCAAAATTGATTAATCTTACCAAACTTTTTAGGAAAATTATTTCATCAAATTATTTTTTTGTTCTGTTTCTCTTTTTAATTGAGTTCTAATGTTCTAAGAAATGAATTTATCAGTTTAAAATAGTTTCATAAATCAAAAAACATCCTAAAAAAATTTACTAGTCAGCGGCGTTAACAAGAACTTGAATGTCAGATAATTTTTAAGGATAGGCCATTTATGGAAGTACCAAGGCGAAATATTTTTTAATTTTATATCATTTTCCCTGTAAGCTATTATTTTTTGAGGGGTTTTCGGGGAACAATTGAAATCTTGAGTTTCCCTTGAAAAAGCCAGGTCAGTGTTCTAATTTAGTGGGGGGCCCCAACGACAACAATCTAGACTCGAACCCGAAACTAGGTGTCAAAATCCAGTGCACCAGCACGGAGCTACTAATTCCTATTTCGTTTTATTTTTTAATCTAATAGTATTATATATTTATTATCAAGTAGTAATTTTCCAATGTTTTTCTGTAATTTTTAGGGTGAGGCCATCAATAAGTATGCTAAAAAAGAAATTAAGGTACTAGTCGTCGGAAATCCAGCTAATACGAATGCATTTGTATGTGCCAAATATGCGCCCAGTATACCAAAGGAAAATTTTACAGCCATGACCCGTCTGGATCAGAACCGAGCACTGGTAGAGAAGTTTTATTTGTATTTATTATTTTAATTTTTTTAAATTAATAACTTCCATGCAACTAATTTCCATTCAAATTCAATACCACAGGCGTTATTAGCTTCTAAACTGGGAGTATCCGTCCGTCAGGTAAAGAATGCTATCATCTGGGGCAATCATTCTTCCACACAGTATCCAGATGCAAACAATGCTACTGTAACCATTAACGGAGTGGATAAGTCCGTTGCGGAAGTTTTGAAGGATGATGCTTGGCTGAGAGGTGAATTTGTTACGGTAAGAGAGATAGACTAGAATCATTATTCCCTTTAGTTATTGGGTTCTTCATGAACAACTTGGAGCGTCTCGGCCCCTTCCACCTTTTCCAGTGCAGAATATGTTCCCTATTAATCCCATTCTGCTACAGAGGTCCTGCAAATGGATTTAGAACAAATAAATGGTCTTAAAATCCCATTTCTTGGATGAGGCGCTCCTAGTCCATGCAAGATCTTTATCTGATCTAAGAACTTCCGTAAATTAATCAACAAATAATTAACTTTGTGTTCTTTATTAATAAAAAAACTTATTTACAGACTGTACAAAATCGTGGTGGTGCTGTAATAGCTGCTAGGAAAATGTCTTCAGCGATGTCAGCAGCTAAAGCGGCTGCCGATCATATGAAAGATGTCTGGCACGGCACCAAACCCGGTACGTTTGTCTCGATGGCCGTCATCTCAGATGGCTCTTACGGTGTGCCTAAAGATCTAGTGTTCTCATTCCCGGTGGCAATCACCAACAGAAAATGGACTATTGTTAAGGTTGGTTAGCAGTTTATTTAGATCTATATCAGTGTGGATTGTATGGTGATAGATTGAAATCGCATTTTCTTCTTGATTAAGACTTTTTGCTTCGATGAAGACAGATTTCTCAAACGGTGTGTGTGTATGTGTGTGTTACGGAATGACTGTGTTATCTGGAATATCCATCCGGAAGTTCATGTCCCTAGAAAATGTACACTGTAAGAAGTCGTGTACCTCGATCGTGGGCTCTGTTCTTCACGCATTACAGCCATCTCTAGGGAGACTATTACAAGGTCCATGTAGTTTTTCGTTTTTGTTTTTTCGCCATCATCACTATCTGGACACGAAGAACCAACAGTAGGATTGAGACCAATTCTACCTCCTATTAACTCAATCTGCAGATGATCTCTGAGTTGGAATCGAAGGTATTATTAAGATTCATTGGTGGGATCTATTTACTTCTGCTTTAGATCTGAAATTTTAAACAAAGAGAGATTTATTTTTGGTAATAAACTAGTAATAGATTTGTAATTTTTGCAAGGTCACATTTAACTTGGGGAGATTGCATGTTTCGTTTATCCCTTTATTTTGAACCATTTGTTGAGAGGATATTGATTTCAATGGGGTTATGGGGAAGTCACTACTTCCTTTACATTTCTGTTTATTACATTGACGGCATGCAGAAGGCGATAAGAGAAATTCTGGAGTCCTCACACCATTATTTTTTAGATTAAATCTATAAATATGTACTTTTAAGACTGGTCAGTAATACCTGTTCGTATTATGTAATATTGATAATTGAAAACAGCTGTTATCAGTACTCCAACTCGTATTTTTTCCTTAAATAATGTATAAATATAATGTTTAATGCAGTGATCAAAGACCGATAATATATTATCGTCAGCAATATATCTACCCATCCTGCTCTGTATTTAATTTATTGATGATAAGATAAAGTGGTTCACCTTTTGACCTTGGACGTCTTATAGTCTAAGAAATTATTTTAATATTTTTTGTTTTCAAAAAATTATATAATATGTGTTCTTTCGGTAATGTATTCTTCTTCTTCTTCTTTTTTCAACTTCCTCTATGAGAGGAGATAATACATCATTGTGCAGTACTGGTTTTTGGATTTCACCGAAAATTCATGTTTTGTGACCTCCTGATCGAAAAAGAAAAGTTTAGGTGTTTGTGCGTGTGTATCTGTCGCAAACCCACCCCTTAGAACAACCCTGCGAAAATATGTTCAATTATAGTACTTGTTTTCCTCTACAATTCCCAACAATCCCAACTTTCTAGCAGTATTTTTAAAGGAGATAAAATAATGTTTTAAAGTTTTGCATCTCCTTAAAATTTCGAACGGCTGTATCTCCTGTTCTATTGAGGTAAATCGCGCGGAAATGTGTACAATTATAGTACTCATTTAGCTCTACAATCGAGTAAAATCGCAACTTCCTAGCAGTATTTTCAAAAGAGATATAAGGTGTTGAAGTTTTGGGGGTTTGGCATTTGCTTCTAATTTCAAACTGCTGCATCTCCCTGTTCCATGAAAGTTAATCATGCGGGAATGTGAAAAATTATATTACTCATTTAGCACTACAATCGTGCACAATCCCAAGTTTCTAACAGTATTCTTTGAGGAGCATAAACATATGGTGTCTGGCATTTGCTTCAAATTTCAAAGTACATTATCTCCAGTTCTATTAAGGAGATGGGTAATCTTGCGAAAATGTGTACAATAAATGTACATTTTTCGTAAACAACTCGATAGATTCTGTTTATATTATACGTGTATATGGAGACCATTTTAGTATATAATTGTATAGAATTGCGTAAAAATCTATTGAGTCGAAAACGAGATATTTAGTGTTAAAGTTTGCTTTCTTTTTGCAGAGTGAAAACTTTAAACACAAATATCTCGTAAACTACTCGATAGATTCGGTTTATATTATACGTGTATATGGAGACCAATTAAGTATATAATTGTATAGAATTGCGTAAAAATCTATGGAGCAAAAAACGAGATATTTAGTGATAAAGTTTGCTTTCTTTTTACAGAGTGAAAACTTTAAATACAAATATCTCGTAAACTACTCGATAGATTCTGTTTATATTATACGTGTATATGGAGACCATTTTAGTATATAATGTATAGAATTGCGTAAAAATCTATTGAGTCGAAAACGAGATATTTAGTGTTAAAGTTTGCTTTCTTTTTACAAAGTGAAAACTTTAAACACAAATATCTCGTAAACTACTCGATAGATTCGGTTTATATTATACGTGTATATGGAGACCAATTAAGTATATAATTGTATAGAAATGCGTAAAAATCTATCGAGCAGAAAACGAGATATTTAGTGTTACAGTTTGCTTTCTTTTTACAGAGTGAAAACTTTAAATACAAATATCTTGTAAACTACTCGATAGATTCGGTTTATATTATACGGGTATATGGAGACCAATTAAGTATATAATTGTATAGAATTGCGTAAAAATCTATGGAGCAGAAAACGAGATATTTAGTGTTAAAGTTTGCTTTCTTTTTACAGAGTGAAAACTTTAAACACAAATATCTCGTAAACTACTCGATAGATTCGGTTTATATTATACGTGTATATGGAGACCAATTAAGTATATAATTGTATAGAATTGCGTAAAAATCTATGGAGCAAAAAACGAGATATTTAGTGATAAAGTTTGCTTTCTTTTTACAGAGTGAAAACTTTAAATACAAATATCTCGTAAACTACTCGATAGATTCGGTTTATATTATACGTGTATATGGAGACCACTTGAGTATATAATTGTATAGAATTGCGTAAAAATCTATGGAGCAGAAAACGAGATATTTAGTGTTAAAGTTTGCTTTCTTTTTACAGAGTGAAAACTTTAAACACAAATATCTCGTAAACTACTCGATAGATTCGGTTTATATTATAAGAGTATATGGAGACCACTTTAGTATATAATTGTATTGAATTGCGTAAAAATCTATCGAGCAGAAAACGAGATATTTAGTGTTACAGTTTGCTTTCTTTTTACAGAGTGAAAACTTTAAATACAAATATCTTGTAAACTACTCGATAGATTCGGTTTATATTATACGGGTATATGGAGACCAATTAAGTATATAATTGTATAGCATTGCGTAAAAATCTATGGAGCAGAAAACGAGATATTTAGTGTTAAAGTTTGCTTTCTTTTTACAGAGTGAAAACTTTAAACACAAATATCTCGTAAACTACTCGATAGATTCGGTTTATATTATAAGAGTATATGGAGACCACTTGAGTATATAATTGTATAGAATTGCGTAAAAATCTATGGAGCAGAAAACGAGATATTTAGTGTTAAAGTTTGCATTCTTTTTACAGAGTGAAAACTTTAAACACAAATATCTCGTAAGCTACTCGATAGATTCGGTTTATATTATAAGAGTATATGGAGACCACTTTAGTATATAATTGTATAGAATTGCGTAAAAATCTATGGAGCAGAAAACAAGATATTTAGTGTTAAAGTTTGCTTTCTTTTTACAGAGTAAAAACTTTAAATACAAATATCTCGTAAACTACTCGATAGATTCGGTTTATATTATACGTGTATATGGAGACCAATTAAGTATATAATTGTATAGAATTGCGTAAAAATCTATGGAGCAGAAAACGAGATATTTAGTGTTAAAGTTTGCTTTCTTTTTACAGAGTGAAAACTTTAAACACAAATATCTCGTAAACTACTCGATAGATTCGGTTTATATTATACGTGTATATGGAGACCAATTAAGTATATAATTGTATAGAATTGCGTAAAAATCTATGGAGCAGAAAACGAGATATTTAGTGATAAAGTTTGCTTTCTTTTTACAGAGTGAAAACTTTAAATACAAATATCTCGTAAACTACTCGATAGATTCGGTTTATATTATACGTGTATATGGAGACCACTTGAGTATATAATTGTATAGAATTGCGTAAAAATCTATGGAGCAGAAAACGAGATATTTAGTGTTAAAGTTTGCTTTCTTTTTACAGAGTGAAAACTTTAAACACAAATATCTCGTAAACTACTCGATAGATTCGGTTTATATTATAAGAGTATATGGAGACCAATTAAGTATATAATTGTATAGAATTGCGTAAAAATCTATCGAGCAGAATACGAGATATTTAGTGTTACAGTTTGCTTTCTTTTTACAGAGTGAAAACATTAAATACAAATATCTTGTAAACTACTCGATAGATTCGGTTTATATTATACGTGTATATGGAGACCACTTGAGTATATAATTGTATAGAATTGCGTAAAAATCTATGGAGCAGAAAACGAGATATTTAGTGTTAAAGTTTGCTTTCTTTTTACAGAGTGAAAACTTTAAACACAAATATCTCGTAAACTACTCGATAGATTCGGTTTATATTATAAGAGTATATGGAGACCACTTTAGTATATAATTGTATTGAATTGCGTAAAAATCTATCTAGCAGAAAACGAGATATTTAGTGTTACAGTTTGCTTTCTTTTTACAGAGTGAAAACATTAAATACAAATATCTTGTAAACTACTCGATAGATTCGGTTTATATTATACGGGTATATGGAGACCAATTAAGTATATAATTGTATAGCATTGCGTAAAAATCTATGGATCAGAAAACGAGATATTTAGTGTTAAAGTTTGCTTTCTTTTTACAGAGTGAAAACTTTAAACACAAATATCTCGTAAACTACTCGATAGATTCGGTTTATATTATAAGAGTATATGGAGACCACTTTAGTATATAATTGTATAGAATTGCGTAAAAATCTATGGAGCAGAAAACAAGATATTTAGTGTTAAAGTTTGCTTTCTTTTTACAGAGTAAAAACTTTAAATACAAATATCTCGTAAACTACTCGATAGATTCAGTTTATATTATACGTGTATATGGAGACCAATTAAGTATATAATTGTATAGAATTGCGTAAAAATCTATCGAGCAGAAAACGAGATATTTAGTGTTACAGTTTGCTTTCTTTTTACAGAGTGAAAACTTTAAATACAAATATCTTGTAAACTACTCGATAGATTCGGTTTATATTATACGGGTATATGGAGACCAATTAAGTATATAATTGTATAGCATTGCGTAAAAATCTATGGAGCAGAAAACGAGATATTTAGTGTTAAAGTTTGCTTTCTTTTTACAGAGTGAAAACTTTAAACACAAATATCTCGTAAACTACTCGATAGATTCGGTTTATATTATAAGAGTATATGGAGACCACTTGAGTATATAATTGTATAGAATTGCGTAAAAATCTATGAGCAGAAAATGAGATATTTAGTGTTTAAGTTTGCTCTCTTTTTACAGAGTGAAAACATAAAATACAAATATCTCGCAAACTACTCGATAGATTCGGCTTATATTATACGTGTATATGAAGACCACTTTAGTATATAATTGTGTAGAATTACGTAAAAATCTATGGAGCAGAAAACGAGATATTTAGTGGTAAAATTTGCTTACTTTTTACAGAGTGAAAACTTTAAATACAAATATCTCGTAAATTACTCGATAGAATCGGTTTATACTATACGTGTATATGCAGACTAATTAAGTATATAATTGTATAGAATTGCGTAAAAATCTATGGATCAGAAAACGAGATATTTAGTGTTAAAGTTTGCTTTCTTTTTACAGAGTGAAAACTTTAAACACAAATATCTCGTTAACTACTCGATAGATTCGGTTTATATTATAAGAGTATATGGAGACCTCTTGAGTATATAATTGTATAGAATTGCGTAAAAATCTATGGAGCAGAAAACGAGATATTTAGTGTTAAAGTTTGCTTTCTTTTTACAGAGTGAAAACTTTAAACACAAATATCTCGTAAACTACTCGATAGATTCGGTTTATATTAAACGTGTATATGAAGACCACTTGAGTATATAATTGTATAGAATTGCGTAAAAATCTATCGAGCAGAAAACGAGATATTTAGTGTTACAGTTTGCTTTCTTTTTACAGAGTGAAAACTTTAAATACAAATATCTTGTAAACTACTCGATAGATTCGGTTTATATTATACGGGTATATGGAGACCAATTAAGTATATAATTGTATAGCATTGCGTAAAAATCTATGGAGCAGAAAACGAGATATTTAGTGTTAAAGTTTGCTTTCTTTTTACAGAGTGAAAACTTTAAACACAAATATCTCGTAAACTACTCGATAGATTCGGTTTATATTATAAGAGTATATGGAGACCACTTGAGTATATAATTGTATAGAATTGCGTAAAAATCTATGAGCAGAAAATGAGATATTTAGTGTTTAAGTTTGCTCTCTTTTTACAGAGTGAAAACATAAAATACAAATATCTCGCAAACTACTCGATAGATTCGGTTTATATTATACGTGTATATGAAGACCACTTTAGTATATAATTGTGTAGAATTACGTAAAAATCTATGGAGCAGAAAACGAGATATTTAGTGGTAAAATTTGCTTACTTTTTACAGAGTGAAAACTTTAAATACAAATATCTCGTAAATTACTCGATAGAATCGGTTTATACTATACGTGTATATGCAGACTAATTAAGTATATAATTGTATAGAATTGCGTAAAAATCTATGGATCAGAAAACGAGATATTTAGTGTTAAAGTTTGCTTTCTTTTTACAGAGTGAAAACTTTAAACACAAATATCTCGTAAACTACTCGATAGATTCGGTTTATATTATAAGAGTATATGGAGACCTCTTGAGTATATAATTGTATAGAATTGCGTAAAAATCTATGGAGCAGAAAACGAGATATTTAGTGTTAAAGTTTGCTTTCTTTTTACAGAGTGAAAACTTTAAACACAAATATCTCGTAAACTACTCGATAGATTCGGTTTATATTAAACGTGTATATGAAGACCACTTGAGTATATAATTGTATAGAATTGCGTAAAAATCTATGGAGCAGAAAACGAGATATTTAGTGTTAAAGTTTGCTTTCTTTTTACAGAGTGAAAACTTTAAACACAAATATCTCGTAAACTACTCGATAGATTCGGTTTATATTATAAGAGTGTATGGAGACCACTTTAGTATATAATTGTATAGAATTGCGTAAAAATCTATGGAGCAGAAAACAAGATATTTAGTGTTAAAGTTTGCTTTCTTTTTACAGAGTAAAAACTTTAAATATAAATATCTCGTAAACTACTCGATAGATTCGGTTTATATTATACGTGTATATGGAGACCAATTAAGTATATAATTGTATAGAATTGCGTAAAAATCTATGGAGCAGAAAACGAGATATTTAGTGTTAAAGTTTGCTTTCTTTTTACAGAGTGTAAACTTTAAACACAAATATCTCGTAAACTACTCGATAGATTCGGTTTATATTATAAGAGTATATGGAGACCACTTGAGTATATAATTGTATAGAATTGCGTAAAAATCTATGAAGCAGAAAACGAGATATTTAGTGTTAAAGTTTGCATTCTTTTTACAGAGTGAAAACTTTAAACACAAATATCTCGTAAACTACTCGATAGATTCGGTTTATATTATAAGAGTATATGGGGACCACTTTAGTATATAATTGTATAGAATTGCGTAAAAATCTATGGAGCAGAAAACATGATATTTAGTGTTAAAGTTTGCTTTCTTTTTACAGAGTAAAAACTTTAAATACAAATATCTCGTAAACTACTCGATAGATTCGGTTTATATTATACGTGTATATGGAGGCCGATTAAGTATATAACTGTATAGAATTGCGTTAAAATCTATGGAGCAGAAAACGAGATATTTAGTGTTAAAGTTTGCTTTCTTTTTACAGACTGAAAACTTTAAACACAAATATCTCGTAAACTACTCGATAGATTCGGTTTATATTATACGTGTATATGGAGACCAATTAAGTATATAATTGTATAGAATTGCGTAAAAATCTATGGAGCAGAAAACGAGATATTTAGTGTTAAAGTTTGCTTTCTTTTTACAGAGTGAAAAATTTAAACACAAATATCTCGTAAACTACTCGATAGATTCTGTTTATATTAAACGTTTATATGTAGACCATTTTATTATATAATTGTATAGAATTGCGTAAAAATCTATCGAACAGAAAACGAGATATTTAGTGTTGAAGTTTGCTCTCTTTTTACAGAGTGAAAACATTAAATACAAATATCTCGTAGACTACTCGATAGATTCTGTTTATAATATACGTTTTTATGGAGACCATTTTAATACATGATTGTATAGAATTGCGTAATAATCTATCGAGCAGAAAATGAGATATTTAGTGTTTAAGTTTGCTCTCTTTTTACAGAGTGAAAACATAAAATACAAATATCTCGTAAACTACTCAGTAGATTCGGTTTCTATTATACGTGTATATGGAAACCACTTTAGTATATAATTGCATAGAATTGCGTAAAAATCTATCGAGCAGAAAACGAGATATTTAGTGTTAAAGTTTGTTCTCTTTTTACAGAGGGAAAACTTTAAATACAAATATCTCGCAAACTACTCGATAGATTCGGTTTATATTATACGTGTATATGAAGACCACTTTAGTATATAATTGTATAGAATTGCGTAAAAATCTATGGAGCAGAAAACGAGATATTTAGTGGTAAAGTTTGCTTTCTTTTTACAGAGTGAAAACTTTAAATACAAATATCTCGTAAACTACTCGATAGATTCTGATTATATTAAACGTTTATATGGAGACCATTTTAGTATATAATTGCATAGAATTGCGTATAAATCTATCGAGCAGAAAACGAGATATATAGTGTTAAAGTTTGTTCTCTTTTTACAGAGTGAAAACTTTAAACACAAATATCTCGTAAACTACTCGATAGATTCGGTTTATATTATACGTGTATATGGAGACCAATTAAGTATATAATTGTATAGAATTGCGTAAAAATCTATGGAGCAGAAAACGAGATATTTAGTGTTAAAGTTTGCTTTCTTTTTACAGAGTGAAAACTTTAAACACAAATATCTCGTAAACTACTCGATAGATTCGGTTTATATTATACGTGTATATGGAGACCAATTAAGTATATAATTGTATAGAATTGCGTAAAAATCTATGGAGCAGAAAACGAGATATTTAGTGATAAAGTTTGCTTTCTTTTTACAGAGTGAAAACTTTAAATACAAATATCTCGTAAACTACTCGATAGATTCGGTTTATATTATACGTGTATATGGAGACCACTTGAGTATATAATTGTATAGAATTGCGTAAAAATCTATGGAGCAGAAAACGAGATATTTAGTGTTAAAGTTTGCTTTCTTTTTACAGAGTGAAAACTTTAAACACAAATATCTCGTAAACTACTCGATAGATTCGGTTTATATTATAAGAGTATATGGAGACCAATTAAGTATATAATTGTATAGAATTGCGTAAAAATCTATCGAGCAGAATACGAGATATTTAGTGTTACAGTTTGCTTTCTTTTTACAGAGTGAAAACATTAAATACAAATATCTTGTAAACTACTCGATAGATTCGGTTTATATTATACGTGTATATGGAGACCACTTGAGTATATAATTGTATAGAATTGCGTAAAAATCTATGGAGCAGAAAACGAGATATTTAGTGTTAAAGTTTGCTTTCTTTTTACAGAGTGAAAACTTTAAACACAAATATCTCGTAAACTACTCGATAGATTCGGTTTATATTATAAGAGTATATGGAGACCACTTTAGTATATAATTGTATTGAATTGCGTAAAAATCTATCTAGCAGAAAACGAGATATTTAGTGTTACAGTTTGCTTTCTTTTTACAGAGTGAAAACATTAAATACAAATATCTTGTAAACTACTCGATAGATTCGGTTTATATTATACGGGTATATGGAGACCAATTAAGTATATAATTGTATAGCATTGCGTAAAAATCTATGGATCAGAAAACGAGATATTTAGTGTTAAAGTTTGCTTTCTTTTTACAGAGTGAAAACTTTAAACACAAATATCTCGTAAACTACTCGATAGATTCGGTTTATATTATAAGAGTATATGGAGACCACTTTAGTATATAATTGTATAGAATTGCGTAAAAATCTATGGAGCAGAAAACAAGATATTTAGTGTTAAAGTTTGCTTTCTTTTTACAGAGTAAAAACTTTAAATACAAATATCTCGTAAACTACTCGATAGATTCAGTTTATATTATACGTGTATATGGAGACCAATTAAGTATATAATTGTATAGAATTGCGTAAAAATCTATCGAGCAGAAAACGAGATATTTAGTGTTACAGTTTGCTTTCTTTTTACAGAGTGAAAACTTTAAATACAAATATCTTGTAAACTACTCGATAGATTCGGTTTATATTATACGGGTATATGGAGACCAATTAAGTATATAATTGTATAGCATTGCGTAAAAATCTATGGAGCAGAAAACGAGATATTTAGTGTTAAAGTTTGCTTTCTTTTTACAGAGTGAAAACTTTAAACACAAATATCTCGTAAACTACTCGATAGATTCGGTTTATATTATAAGAGTATATGGAGACCACTTGAGTATATAATTGTATAGAATTGCGTAAAAATCTATGAGCAGAAAATGAGATATTTAGTGTTTAAGTTTGCTCTCTTTTTACAGAGTGAAAACATAAAATACAAATATCTCGCAAACTACTCGATAGATTCGGCTTATATTATACGTGTATATGAAGACCACTTTAGTATATAATTGTGTAGAATTACGTAAAAATCTATGGAGCAGAAAACGAGATATTTAGTGGTAAAATTTGCTTACTTTTTACAGAGTGAAAACTTTAAATACAAATATCTCGTAAATTACTCGATAGAATCGGTTTATACTATACGTGTATATGCAGACTAATTAAGTATATAATTGTATAGAATTGCGTAAAAATCTATGGATCAGAAAACGAGATATTTAGTGTTAAAGTTTGCTTTCTTTTTACAGAGTGAAAACTTTAAACACAAATATCTCGTTAACTACTCGATAGATTCGGTTTATATTATAAGAGTATATGGAGACCTCTTGAGTATATAATTGTATAGAATTGCGTAAAAATCTATGGAGCAGAAAACGAGATATTTAGTGTTAAAGTTTGCTTTCTTTTTACAGAGTGAAAACTTTAAACACAAATATCTCGTAAACTACTCGATAGATTCGGTTTATATTAAACGTGTATATGAAGACCACTTGAGTATATAATTGTATAGAATTGCGTAAAAATCTATCGAGCAGAAAACGAGATATTTAGTGTTACAGTTTGCTTTCTTTTTACAGAGTGAAAACTTTAAATACAAATATCTTGTAAACTACTCGATAGATTCGGTTTATATTATACGGGTATATGGAGACCAATTAAGTATATAATTGTATAGCATTGCGTAAAAATCTATGGAGCAGAAAACGAGATATTTAGTGTTAAAGTTTGCTTTCTTTTTACAGAGTGAAAACTTTAAACACAAATATCTCGTAAACTACTCGATAGATTCGGTTTATATTATAAGAGTATATGGAGACCACTTGAGTATATAATTGTATAGAATTGCGTAAAAATCTATGAGCAGAAAATGAGATATTTAGTGTTTAAGTTTGCTCTCTTTTTACAGAGTGAAAACATAAAATACAAATATCTCGCAAACTACTCGATAGATTCGGTTTATATTATACGTGTATATGAAGACCACTTTAGTATATAATTGTGTAGAATTACGTAAAAATCTATGGAGCAGAAAACGAGATATTTAGTGGTAAAATTTGCTTACTTTTTACAGAGTGAAAACTTTAAATACAAATATCTCGTAAATTACTCGATAGAATCGGTTTATACTATACGTGTATATGCAGACTAATTAAGTATATAATTGTATAGAATTGCGTAAAAATCTATGGATCAGAAAACGAGATATTTAGTGTTAAAGTTTGCTTTCTTTTTACAGAGTGAAAACTTTAAACACAAATATCTCGTAAACTACTCGATAGATTCGGTTTATATTATAAGAGTATATGGAGACCTCTTGAGTATATAATTGTATAGAATTGCGTAAAAATCTATGGAGCAGAAAACGAGATATTTAGTGTTAAAGTTTGCTTTCTTTTTACAGAGTGAAAACTTTAAACACAAATATCTCGTAAACTACTCGATAGATTCGGTTTATATTAAACGTGTATATGAAGACCACTTGAGTATATAATTGTATAGAATTGCGTAAAAATCTATGGAGCAGAAAACGAGATATTTAGTGTTAAAGTTTGCTTTCTTTTTACAGAGTGAAAACTTTAAACACAAATATCTCGTAAACTACTCGATAGATTCGGTTTATATTATAAGAGTGTATGGAGACCACTTTAGTATATAATTGTATAGAATTGCGTAAAAATCTATGGAGCAGAAAACAAGATATTTAGTGTTAAAGTTTGCTTTCTTTTTACAGAGTAAAAACTTTAAATATAAATATCTCGTAAACTACTCGATAGATTCGGTTTATATTATACGTGTATATGGAGACCAATTAAGTATATAATTGTATAGAATTGCGTAAAAATCTATGGAGCAGAAAACGAGATATTTAGTGTTAAAGTTTGCTTTCTTTTTACAGAGTGTAAACTTTAAACACAAATATCTCGTAAACTACTCGATAGATTCGGTTTATATTATAAGAGTATATGGAGACCACTTGAGTATATAATTGTATAGAATTGCGTAAAAATCTATGAAGCAGAAAACGAGATATTTAGTGTTAAAGTTTGCATTCTTTTTACAGAGTGAAAACTTTAAACACAAATATCTCGTAAACTACTCGATAGATTCGGTTTATATTATAAGAGTATATGGGGACCACTTTAGTATATAATTGTATAGAATTGCGTAAAAATCTATGGAGCAGAAAACATGATATTTAGTGTTAAAGTTTGCTTTCTTTTTACAGAGTAAAAACTTTAAATACAAATATCTCGTAAACTACTCGATAGATTCGGTTTATATTATACGTGTATATGGAGGCCGATTAAGTATATAACTGTATAGAATTGCGTTAAAATCTATGGAGCAGAAAACGAGATATTTAGTGTTAAAGTTTGCTTTCTTTTTACAGACTGAAAACTTTAAACACAAATATCTCGTAAACTACTCGATAGATTCGGTTTATATTATACGTGTATATGGAGACCAATTAAGTATATAATTGTATAGAATTGCGTAAAAATCTATGGAGCAGAAAACGAGATATTTAGTGTTAAAGTTTGCTTTCTTTTTACAGAGTGAAAAATTTAAACACAAATATCTCGTAAACTACTCGATAGATTCTGTTTATATTAAACGTTTATATGTAGACCATTTTATTATATAATTGTATAGAATTGCGTAAAAATCTATCGAACAGAAAACGAGATATTTAGTGTTGAAGTTTGCTCTCTTTTTACAGAGTGAAAACATTAAATACAAATATCTCGTAGACTACTCGATAGATTCTGTTTATAATATACGTTTTTATGGAGACCATTTTAATACATGATTGTATAGAATTGCGTAATAATCTATCGAGCAGAAAATGAGATATTTAGTGTTTAAGTTTGCTCTCTTTTTACAGAGTGAAAACATAAAATACAAATATCTCGTAAACTACTCAGTAGATTCGGTTTCTATTATACGTGTATATGGAAACCACTTTAGTATATAATTGCATAGAATTGCGTAAAAATCTATCGAGCAGAAAACGAGATATTTAGTGTTAAAGTTTGTTCTCTTTTTACAGAGGGAAAACTTTAAATACAAATATCTCGCAAACTACTCGATAGATTCGGTTTATATTATACGTGTATATGAAGACCACTTTAGTATATAATTGTATAGAATTGCGTAAAAATCTATGGAGCAGAAAACGAGATATTTAGTGGTAAAGTTTGCTTTCTTTTTACAGAGTGAAAACTTTAAATACAAATATCTCGTAAACTACTCGATAGATTCTGATTATATTAAACGTTTATATGGAGACCATTTTAGTATATAATTGCATAGAATTGCGTAAAAATCTATCGAGCAGAAAACGAGATATATAGTGTTAAAGTTTGTTCTCTTTTTACAGAGGGAAAACTTTAAATACAAATATCTCGCAAACTACTCGATAGATTCGGTTTATATTATACGTGTATATGAAGACCACTTTAGTATATAATTGTGTAGAATTACGTAAAAATCTATGGAGCAGAAAACGAGATATTTAGTGGTAAAGTTTGCTTACTTTTTACAGAGTGAAAACTTTAAATACAAATATCTCGTAAATTACTCGATAGAATCGGTTTATCTTATACGTGTATATGCAGACTAATTAAGTATATAATTGTATAGAATTGCGTAAAAATCTATGGAGCAGAAAACGAGATATTTAGTGTTAAAGTTTGCTTTCTTTTTACAGAGTGAAAACTTTAAATACAAATATCTCGTAAACTACTCGATAGATTCGGTTTATATTATACGTGTATATGGAGACCAATTAAGTATATAATTGTATAGGATTGCGGAGAAATCTATGGATCAGAAAACGAGATATTTAGTGTTAAAGTTTGCTTTCTTTTTACAGAGTGAAAACTTTAAACACAAATATCTCGTAAACTACTCGATAGATTCGGTTTATATTATAAGAGTATATGGAGACCACTTGAGTATATAATTGTATAGAATTGCGTAAAAATCTATGGAGCAGAAAACGAGATATTTAGTGTTAAAGTTTGCTTTCTTTTTACAGAGTGAAAACTTTAAACACAAATATCGCGTAAACTACTCGATAGATTCGGTTTATATTATAAGAGTATATGGAGACCACTTTAGTATATAATTGTATAGAATTGCGTAAAAATCTATGGAGCAGAAAACAAGATATTTAGTGTTAAAGTTTGCTTTCTTTTTACAGAGTAAAAACTTTAAATATAAATATCTCGTAAACTACTCGATAGATTCGGTTTATATTATACGTGTATATGGAGACCAATTAAGTATATAATTGTATAGAATTGCGTAAAAATCTATGGAGCAGAAAACGAGATATTTAGTGTTAAAGTTTGCTTTCTTTTTACAGAGTGAAAACTTTAAACACAAATATCACGTAAACTACTCAATAGATTCGGTTTATATTATACGTGTATATGGAGACCAATTAAGTATATAATTGTATAGTATTGCGTAAAAATCTATGGAGCAGAAAACGAGATATTTAGTGTTAAAGTTTGCTTTCTTTTTACAGACTGAAAACTTTAAACACAAATATCTCGTAAACTACTCGATAGATTCGGTTTATATTATACCTGTATATGTAGACCATTTTATTATTTAATTGTATAGAATTGCGTAAAAATCTATCGAACAGAAAACGAGATATTTAGTGTTAAAGTTGGATTTCTTTTTACAAAGTGAAAACTTTAAATACAAATATCTCGTAAGCTACTCGATAGACTCTTTTTATATCATACGTGTATATAGAGATAATCTTTGTATATAATTGTATAGAATTGTGTAAAAATCTATCGAGCAGAAAACGAGATATTTAGTGGTAAAGTTTGCTTTCTTTTTACAGAGTGAAAACTTTAAACACAAATATCTCGTAAACTACTCAATAGATTCGGTTTATATTATACGTGTATATGGAGACCAATTAAGTATATAATTGTATAGGATTGCGGAGAAATCTATGGATAAGAAAACGAGATATTTAGTGTTAAAGTTTGCTTTCTTTTTACAGAGTGAAAACTTTAAACACAAATATCTCGTAAACTACTCGATAGATTCTGTTTATATTAAACGTTTATATGGAGACCAATTAAGTATATAATTGTATAGAATTGCGTAAAAATCTATGGAGCAGAAAACGAGATATTTAGTGTTAAAGTTTGCTCTCTTTTTACAGAGTGAAAACATAAAATACTAATATCTCGTAAACTACTCGATAGATTCTGCTTATATCATACGTGTATATAGAGACCATTTTAGTATATAATTGTATAGAATTGCGTAAAAATCTATGGAGTAGAAAACGAGATATTTAGTGATAAATTTTGCTTTCTATTTACAGAGTGAAAACTTTAAACACAAATATCTCGTAAACTACTTGATAGATTCGGTTTATATTATACGTGTATATGGAGACCTATTAAGTATATAATTGTATAGAATTGCGTAAAAATCTATGGAGCAGAAAACGAGATATTTAGTGTTAAAGTTTGCTTTCTTTTTACAGAGTGAAAACTTTAAACTCAAATATCTCGTAAACTACTCGATAGATTCGGTTTATATTATAAGAGTATATGGAGACCACTTGAGTATATAATTGTATAAAATTGCGTAAAAATCTATGGAGCAGAAAACGAGATATTTAGTGTTAAAGTTTGCTTTCTTTTTACAGAGTGAAAACTTTAAATACAAATATCTCGTAAACTACTAGATAGATTCGGTTTATATTATACGTGTATATGGAGACCAATTAAGTATATAATTGTATAGAATTGTGTAAAAATCTATGGAGCAGAAAACGAGATATTTAGTATTAAAGTTTGCTTTCTTTTTACAGAGTGAAAACTTTAAACACAAATATCTCGTAAACTACTCGATAGATTCGGTTTATATTATACGTGTAGATGGAGACCAATTAAGTATATAATTGTATAGAATTGCGTAAAAACCTATGGAGCAGAAAACGAGATATTTAGTGTTAAAGTTGGCTTTCTTTTTACAAAGTGAAAACTTTAAATACAAATATGTCGTAAACTATTCGATAGATTCTTTTTATATCATACGTGTATATAGAGATAATTTTTGTATATAATTGTATAGAATTGTGTAAAAATCTATCGTGCAGAAAACGAGATATTTAGTGGTAAAGTTTGCTTTCTTTTTACAGAGTGAAAACTTTAAACACAAATATCTCGTAAACTACTCGATAGATTCGGTTTTTATTATACGTGTATATGGAGACCAATTAAGTATATAATTGTATAGGATTGCGGAGAAATCTATGGATCAGAAAACGAGATATTTAGTGTTAAAGTTTGCTTTCTTTTTACAGAGTGAAAACTTTAAACACAAATATCTCGTAAACTACTCGATAGATTCTGTTTATATTAAACGTTTATATCGAGACCAATTAAGTATATAATTGTATAGAATTGCGTAAAAATCTATGGAGCAGAAAACGAGATATTTAGTGTTAAAGTTTGCTTTCTTTTTACAGAGTGAAAACTTTAAACACAAATATCTCGTAAACTACTCGATAGATTCGGTTTATATTATAAGAGTATATGGAGACCACTTGAGTATATAATTGTATAAAATTGCGTAAAAATCTATGGAGCAGAAAACGAGATATTTAGTGTTAAAGTTTGCTTTCTTTTTACAGAGTGAAAACTTTAAATACAAATATCTCGTAAACTACTAGATAGATTCGGTTTATATTATACGTGTATATGGAGACCAATTAAGTATATAATTGTATAGGATTGCGGAGAAATCTATGGATCAGAAAACGAGATATTTAGTGTTAAAGTTTGCTTTCTTTTTACAGAGTGAAAACTTTAAACACAAATATCTCGTAAACTACTCGATAGATTCTGTTTATATTAAACGTTTATATGGAGACCAATTAAGTATATAATTGTATAGAATTGCGTAAAAATCTATGGAGCAGAAAACGAGATATTTAGTGTTAAAGTTTGCTCTCTTTTTACAGAGTGAAAACATAAAATACAAATATCTCGTAAACTACTCAATAGATTCGGTTTCTATTATACGTGTATATGGAAACCACTTTAGTATATAATTGTATAGAATTACGTAAGAATCTATGGAGCATAAAACGAGATATTTAGTGTTAAAGTTTGCTTTCTTTTTACAGAGTGAAAACTTTAAATACAAATATCTCGTAAACTACTCGATAGATTCTGCTTATATCATACGTGTATATAGAGACCATTTTAGTATATAATTGTATAGAATTGCGTAAAAATCTATCGAGAAGAAAACGAGATATTTAGTGGTAAAGTTTGCTTTCTTTTTACAGAGTGAAAACTTTAAATACAAATATCTCGTAAACTACTCGATAGATTCTGATTATATTAAACGTTTATATGGAGACCATTTTAGTATATAATTGCATAGAATTGCGTAAAAATCTATCGAGCAGAAAACGAGATATTTAGTGTTAAAGTTTGTTCTCTTTTTACAGAGGGAAAACTTTAAATACAAATATCTCGCAAACTACTCGATAGATTCGGTTTATATTATACGTGTATATGAACACCACTTTAGTATATAATTGTATAGAATTGCGTAAAAATCTATGGAGTAGAAAACGAGATATTTAGTGATAAATTTTGCTTTCTATTTACAGAGTGAAAACTTTAAACACAAATATATCGTAAACTACTCGATAGATTCTTTTTATATCATACGTGTAGATAGAGATAATTTTTGTATATAATTGTATAGAATTGTGTAAAAATCTATCGTGCAGAAAACGAGATATTTAGTGGTAAAGTTTGCTTTCTTTTTACAGAGTGAAAACTTTAAACACAAATATCTCGTAAACTACTCGATAGATTCGGTTTATATTATACGTGTATATGGAGACCAATTAAGTATATAATTGTATAGGATTGCGGAGAAATCTATGGATCAGAAAACGAGATATTTAGTGTTAAAGTTTGCTTTCTTTTTACAGAGTGAAAACTTTAAACACAAATATCTCGTAAACTACTCGATAGATTCTGTTTATATTAAACGTTTATATCGAGACCAATTAAGTATATAATTGTATAGAATTGCGTAAAAATCTATGGAGCAGAAAACGAGATATTTAGTGTTAAAGTTTGCTTTCTTTTTACAGAGGGAAAACTTTAAATACAAATATCTCGTAAACTACTCGATAGATTCGGTTTATATTATACGTGTATATTGAGACCAATTATGTATATAATTGTATAGAAGTGCGTAAAGATCTTTGGAGCAGAAAACGAGATTTTTAGTGGTAAAGTTTGCTTTCTTTTTACAGAGTGAAAACTTTAAATACAAATATCTCGTAAACTACTCGATAGATTCGGTTTATATTAACGTGTACATGGAGACCAATTAAGTATATAATTGTATAGAATTGCGTAAAAATCAATGGAGCAGAAAACGAGATATTTAGTGGTAAAGATTGCTTTCTTTTTACAGAGTGAAAACTTTAAACACAAATATCTCGTAAACTACTCGATAGATTCGGTTTATATTATAAGAGTATATGGAGACCACTTTAGTATATAATTGTATAGAATTGCGTAAAAATCTATCAAGCAGAAAACGAGATATTTAGTGGTAAAGTTTGCTTTCTTTTTACAGAGTGAAAACTTTAAATACAAATATCTCGTAAACTACTCGATAGATTCGATTTTTATTATACGTGTATATGGAGACCACTTTAGTATATAATTGTATAGAATTGCGTAAAAATCTATCGAGGAGAAAACGAGATTTATAGTGTTAAAGTTGGCTTTCCTTTTACAAAGTGAAAACTTTAAATACTAATATCTCGTAAACTACTCGATAGATTCTTTTTATATCATACGTGTATATAGAGATAATTTTTGTATATAATTGTATAGAATTGTGTAAAAATCTATCGTGCAGAAAACGAGATATTTAGTGGTAAAGTTTGCTTTCTTTTTACAGAGTGAAAACTTTAAACACAAATATCTCGTAAACTACTCGATAGATTCGGTTTATATTATACGTGTATATGGAGACCAATTAAGTATATAATTGTATAGGATTGCGGAGAAATCTATGGATCAGAAAACGAGATATTTAGTGTTAAAATTTGCTTTCTTTTTACAGAGTGAAAACTTTAAACACAAATATCTCGTAAACTACTCGATAGATTCTGTTTATATTAAACGTTTATATGGAGACCAATTAAGTATATAATTGTATAGAATTGCGTAAAAATCTATGGAGCAGAAAACGAGATATTTAGTGTTAAATTTTGCTTTCTTTTAACAGAGTGATAACTTTAAACACAAATATCTCGTAAACTACTCGATAGATTCGGTTTATATTATACGTGTATATGGAGAACAATTAAGTATATAATTGTATAGAATTACGTAAAGATCTATGGAGCAGAAAACGAGATTTTTAGTGGTAAAGATTGCTTTCTTTTTACAGAGTGAAAACTTTAAACACAATTATCTCGTAAACTACTCGATAGATTCTGTTTATATTAAACGTTTATATGGAGACCAATTAAGTATATAATTGTATAGAATTGCATAAAAATCTATGGAGCAGAAAACGAGATATTTAGTGTTAAAGTTTGCTTTCTTTTTATAGAGGGAAAACTTTAAATACAAATATCTCGTAAACTACTCGATAGATTCGGTTTATATTATACGTGTATATGGAGACCAATTAAGTATATAATTGTATAGGATTGCGGGGAAATCTATGGATCAGAAAACGAGATATTTAGTGTTAAAGTTTGCTTTCTTTTTACAGAGTGAAAACTTTAAACACAATTATCTCGTAAACTACTCGATAGATTCTGTTTATATTAAACGTTTATATGGAGACCAATTAAGTATATAATTGTATAGAATTGCGTAAAAATCTATGGAGCAGAAAACGAGATATTTAGTGTTAAAGTTTGCTTTCTTTTTATAGAGGGAAAACTTTAAATACAAATATCTCGTAAACTACTCGATAGATTCGGTTTATATTATACGTGTATATGGAGGCCAATTAAGTATATAATTGTATAGAATTGCGTAAAAATCAATGGAGCAGAAAACGAGATATTTAGTGGTAAAGATTGCTTTCTTTTTACAGAGTGAAAACTTTGAATACAAATATCTCGTAAACTACTCGATAGATTCGGTTTATATTATAAGAGTATATGGAGACCACTTGAGTATATAATTGTATAAAATTGCGTAAAAATCTATGGAGCAGAAAACGAGATATTTAGTGTTAAAGTTTGCTTTCTTTTTACAGAGTGAAAACTTTAAATACAAATATCTCGTAAACTACTAGATAGATTCGGTTTATATTATACGTGTATATGGAGACCAATTAAGTATATAATTGTATAGGATTGCGGAGAAATCTATGGATCAGAAAACGAGATATTTAGTGTTAAAGTTTGCTTTCTTTTTACAGAGTGAAAACTTTAAACACAAATATCTCGTAAACTACTCGATAGATTCTGTTTATATTAAACGTTTATATGGAGACCAATTAAGTATATAATTGTATAGAATTGCGTAAAAATCTATGGAGCAGAAAACGAGATATTTAGTGTTAAAGTTTGCTCTCTTTTTACAGAGTGAAAACATAAAATACAAATATCTCGTAAACTACTCAATAGATTCGGTTTCTATTATACGTGTATATGGAAACCACTTTAGTATATAATTGTATAGAATTACGTAAGAATCTATGGAGCATAAAACGAGATATTTAGTGTTAAAGTTTGCTTTCTTTTTACAGAGTGAAAACTTTAAATACAAATATCTCGTAAACTACTCGATAGATTCTGCTTATATCATACGTGTATATAGAGACCATTTTAGTATATAATTGTATAGAATTGCGTAAAAATCTATCGAGAAGAAAACGAGATATTTAGTGGTAAAGTTTGCTTTCTTTTTACAGAGTGAAAACTTTAAATACAAATATCTCGTAAACTACTCGATAGATTCTGATTATATTAAACGTTTATATGGAGACCATTTTAGTATATAATTGCATAGAATTGCGTAAAAATCTATCGAGCAGAAAACGAGATATTTAGTGTTAAAGTTTGTTCTCTTTTTACAGAGGGAAAACTTTAAATACAAATATCTCGCAAACTACTCGATAGATTCGGTTTATATTATACGTGTATATGAACACCACTTTAGTATATAATTGTATAGAATTGCGTAAAAATCTATGGAGTAGAAAACGAGATATTTAGTGATAAATTTTGCTTTCTATTTACAGAGTGAAAACTTTAAACACAAATATATCGTAAACTACTCGATAGATTCTTTTTATATCATACGTGTAGATAGAGATAATTTTTGTATATAATTGTATAGAATTGTGTAAAAATCTATCGTGCAGAAAACGAGATATTTAGTGGTAAAGTTTGCTTTCTTTTTACAGAGTGAAAACTTTAAACACAAATATCTCGTAAACTACTCGATAGATTCGGTTTATATTATACGTGTATATGGAGACCAATTAAGTATATAATTGTATAGGATTGCGGAGAAATCTATGGATCAGAAAACGAGATATTTAGTGTTAAAGTTTGCTTTCTTTTTACAGAGTGAAAACTTTAAACACAAATATCTCGTAAACTACTCGATAGATTCTGTTTATATTAAACGTTTATATCGAGACCAATTAAGTATATAATTGTATAGAATTGCGTAAAAATCTATGGAGCAGAAAACGAGATATTTAGTGTTAAAGTTTGCTTTCTTTTTACAGAGGGAAAACTTTAAATACAAATATCTCGTAAACTACTCGATAGATTCGGTTTATATTATACGTGTATATTGAGACCAATTATGTATATAATTGTATAGAAGTGCGTAAAAATCTATGGAGCAGAAAACGAGATATTTTGTGGTAATGTTTGCTTTCTATTTACAAAGTGAAAACTTTAAATACAAATATCTCGTAAACTACTCGATAGATTCGGTTTATATTATACGTGTATATGGAGAACAATTAAGTATATAATTGTATAGAATTACGTAAAGATCTTTGGAGCAGAAAACGAGATTTTTAGTGGTAAAGTTTGCTTTCTTTTTACAGAGTGAAAACTTTAAATACAAATATCTCGTAAACTACTCGATAGATTCGGTTTATATTAACGTGTATATGGAGACCAATTAAGTATATAATTGTATAGAATTGCGTAAAAATCAATGGAGCAGAAAACGAGATATTTAGTGGTAAAGATTGCTTTCTTTTTACAGAGTGAAAACTTTAAACACAAATATCTCGTAAACTACTCGATAGATTCGGTTTATATTATAAGAGTATATGGAGACCACTTTAGTATATAATTGTATAGAATTGCCTAAAAATCTATCAAGCAGAAAACGAGATATTTAGTGGTAAAGTTTGCTTTCTTTTTACAGAGTGAAAACTTTAAATACAAATATCTCGTAAACTACTCGATAGATTCGATTTTTATTATACGTGTATATGGAGACCACTTTAGTATATAATTGTATAGAATTGCGTAAAAATCTATCGAGGAGAAAACGAGATTTATAGTGTTAAAGTTGGCTTTCCTTTTACAAAGTGAAAACTTTAAATACTAATATCTCGTAAACTACTCGATAGATTCTTTTTATATCATACGTGTATATAGAGATAATTTTTGTATATAATTGTATAGAATTGTGTAAAAATCTATCGTGCAGAAAACGAGATATTTAGTGGTAAAGTTTGCTTTCTTTTTACAGAGTGAAAACTTTAAACACAAATATCTCGTAAACTACTCGATAGATTCGGTTTATATTATACGTGTATATGGAGACCAAGTAAGTATATAATTGTATAGGATTGCGGAGAAATCTATGGATCAGAAAACGAGATATTTAGTGTTAAAATTTGCTTTCTTTTTACAGAGTGAAAACTTTAAACACAAATATCTCGTAAACTACTCGATAGATTCTGTTTATATTAAACGTTTATATGGAGACCAATTAAGTATATAATTGTATAGAATTGCGTAAAAATCTATGGAGCAGAAAACGAGATATTTAGTGTTAAATTTTGCTTTCTTTTAACAGAGTGATAACTTTAAACACAAATATCTCGTAAACTACTCGATAGATTCGGTTTATATTATACGTTTATATGGAGACCAATTAAGTATATAATTGTATAGAATTGCATAAAAATCTATGGAGCAGAAAACGAGATATTTAGTGTTAAAGTTTGCTTTCTTTTTATAGAGGGAAAACTTTAAATACAAATATCTCGTAAACTACTCGATAGATTCGGTTTATATTATACGTGTATATGGAGACCAATTAAGTATATAATTGTATAGGATTGCGGGGAAATCTATGGATCAGAAAACGAGATATTTAGTGTTAAAGTTTGCTTTCTTTTTACAGAGTGAAAACTTTAAACACAATTATCTCGTAAACTACTCGATAGATTCTGTTTATATTAAACGTTTATATGGAGACCAATTAAGTATATAATTGTATAGAATTGCGTAAAAATCTATGGAGCAGAAAACGAGATATTTAGTGTTAAAGTTTGCTTTCTTTTTATAGAGGGAAAACTTTAAATACAAATATCTCGTAAACTACTCGATAGATTCGGTTTATATTATACGTGTATATGGAGGCCAATTAAGTATATAATTGTATAGAATTGCGTAAAAATCAATGGAGCAGAAAACGAGATATTTAGTGGTAAAGATTGCTTTCTTTTTACAGAGTGAAAACTTTGAATACAAATATCTCGTAAACTACTCGATAGATTCGGTTTATATTATACGTGTATATGGAGACCAATTAAGTATATAATTGTATAGAATTGCGTAAAAATCTGTGGAGCAGAAAACGAGATATTTAGTGTTAAAGTTTGCTTTCTTTTTACAGAGTGAAAACTTTAAACACAAATATCTCGTAAATTACTCGATAGATTCGGTTTATATTATACGTGTATATGGAGACGAATTAAGTATATAATTGTATAGGATTGCGGGGAAATCTATGGATCAGAAAACGAGATATTTAGTGTTAAAGTTTGCTTTCTTTTTACAGAGTGAAAACTTTAAACACAATTATCTCGTAAACTACTCGATAGATTCTGTTTATATTAAACGTTTATATGGAGACCAATTAAGTATATAATTGTATAGAATTGCGTAAAAATCTATGGAGCAGAAAACGAGATATTTAGTATTAAAGTTTGCTTTCTTTTTACAGAGTGAAAACTTTAAACACAAATATCTCGTAAACTACTCGATAGATTCGGTTTATATTATACGTGTAGATGGAGACCAATTAAGTATATAATTGTATAGAATTGCGTAAAAACCTATGGAGCAGAAAACGAGATATTTAGTGTTAAAGTTGGCTTTCTTTTTACAAAGTGAAAACTTTAAATACAAATATCTCGTAAACTATTCGATAGATTCTTTTTATATCATACGTGTATATAGAGATAATTTTTGTATATAATTGTATAGAATTGTGTAAAAATCTATCGTGCAGAAAACGAGATATTTAGTGGTAAAGTTTGCTTTCTTTTTACAGAGTGAATACTTTAAACACAAATATCTCGTAAACTACTCGATAGATTCGGTTTTTATTATACGTGTATATGGAGACCAATTAAGTATATAATTGTATAGGATTGCGGAGAAATCTATGGATCAGAAAACGAGATATTTAGTGTTAAAGTTTGCTTTCTTTTTACAGAGTGAAAACTTTAAACACAAATATCTCGTAAACTACTCGATAGATTCTGTTTATATTAAACGTTTATATCGAGACCAATTAAGTATATAATTGTATAGAATTGCGTAAAAATCTATGGAGCAGAAAACGAGATATTTAGTGTTAAAGTTTGCTTTCTTTTTACAGAGTGAAAACTTTAAACACAAATATCTCGTAAACTACTCGATAGATTCGGTTTATATTATAAGAGTATATGGAGACCACTTGAGTATATAATTGTATAAAATTGCGTAAAAATCTATGGAGCAGAAAACGAGATATTTAGTGTTAAAGTTTGCTTTCTTTTTACAGAGTGAAAACTTTAAATACAAATATCTCGTAAACTACTAGATAGATTCGGTTTATATTATACGTGTATATGGAGACCAATTAAGTATATAATTGTATAGGATTGCGGAGAAATCTATGGATCAGAAAACGAGATATTTAGTGTTAAAGTTTGCTTTCTTTTTACAGAGTGAAAACTTTAAACACAAATATCTCGTAAACTACTCGATAGATTCGGTTTATATTATACGTGTATATGGAGACCAATTAAGTATATAATTGTATAGGATTGCGTAAAAATCTATGGAGCAGAAAACGAGATTTATAGTGTTAAAGTTGGCTTTCCTTTTACAAAGTGAAAACTTTAAATACTAATATCTCGTAAACTACTCGATAGATTCGGTTTATATTATACGTGTATATGGAGACCAATTAAGTATATAATTGTATAGGATTGCGTAAAAATCTATGGAGCAGAAAACGAGATATTTAGTGTTAAAGTTTGCTTTCTTTTTACAGAGGGAAAACATTAAACACAAATATCTCGTAAACTACTCGATAGATTCTGTTTATATTAAACGTTTATATGGAGACCAATTAAGTATATAATTGTATAGGATTGCGTAAAAATCTATGGAGCAGAAAACGAGATTTATAGTGTTAAAGTTGGCTTTCTTTTTACAGAGTGAAAACTTTAAACACAAATATCTCGTAAACTACTCGATAGATTCGGTTTATATTATACGTGTATATGGAGACCAATTAAGTATATAATTGTATAGAATTGCGTAAAAATCTATGGAGCAGAAAACGAGATATTTAGTGTTAAAGTTTGCTTTCTTTTTACAGAGGGAAAACTTTAAATACTAATATCTCGTAAACTACTCGATAGATTCGGTTTATATTATACGTGTATATGGAGACCAATTAAGTATATAATTGTATAGGATTGCGTAAAAATCTATGGAGCAGAAAACGAGATATTTAGTGTTAAAGTTTGCTTTCTTTTTACAGAGGGAAAACTTTAAACACAAATATCTCGTAAACTACTCGATAGATTCTGTTTATATTAAACGTTTATATGGAGACCAATTAAGTATATAATTGTATAGGATTGCGTAAAAATCTATGGAGCAGAAAACGAGATTTATAGTGTTAAAGTTGGCTTTCTTTTTACAGAGTGAAAACTTTAAACACAAATATCTCGTAAACTACTCGATAGATTCGGTTTATATTATACGTGTATATGGAGACCAATTAAGTATATAATTGTATAGAATTGCGTAAAAATCTATGGAGCAGAAAACGAGATATTTAGTGTTAAAGTTTGCTTTCTTTTTACAGAGGGAAAACTTTAAACACAAATATCTCGTAAACTACTCGATAGATTCTGTTTATATTAAACGTTTATATGGAGACCAATTAAGTATATAATTGTATAGAATTGCGTAAAAATCTATGGAGCAGAAAACGAGATTTATAGTGTTAAAGTTGGCTTTCCTTTTACAAAGTGAAAACTTTAAATACTAATATCTCGTAAACTACTCGATAGATTCTTTTTATATCATACGTGTATATAGAGATAATTTTTGTATATAATTGTATAGAATTGTGTAAAAATCTATCGTGCAGAAAACGAGATATTTAGTGGTAAAGTTTGCTTTCTTTTTACAGAGTGAAAACTTTAAACACAAATATCTCGTAAACTACTCGATAGATTCGGTTTATATTATACGTGTATATGGAGACCAATTAAGTATATAATTGTATAGGATTGCGGAGAAATCTATGGATCAGAAAACGAGATATTTAGTGTTAAAATTTGCTTTCTTTTTACAGAGTGAAAACTTTAAATACAAATATCTCGTAAACTACTCGATAGATTCTGATTATATTAAACGTTTATATGGAGACCATTTTAGTATATAATTGCATAGAATTGCGTAAAAATCTATCGAGCAGAAAACGAGATATTTAGTGTTAAAGTTTGTTCTCTTTTTACAGAGGGAAAACTTTAAATACAAATATCTCGCAAACTACTCGATAGATTCGGTTTATATTATACGTGTATATGAACACCACTTTAGTATATAATTGTATAGAATTGCGTAAAAATCTATGGAGTAGAAAACGAGATATTTAGTGATAAATTTTGCTTTCTATTTACAGAGTGAAAACTTTAAACACAAATATATCGTAAACTACTCGATAGATTCTTTTTATATCATACGTGTAGATAGAGATAATTTTTGTATATAATTGTATAGAATTGTGTAAAAATCTATCGTGCAGAAAACGAGATATTTAGTGGTAAAGTTTGCTTTCTTTTTACAGAGTGAAAACTTTAAACACAAATATCTCGTAAACTACTCGATAGATTCGGTTTATATTATACGTGTATATGGAGACCAATTAAGTATATAATTGTATAGGATTGCGGAGAAATCTATGGATCAGAAAACGAGATATTTAGTGTTAAAGTTTGCTTTCTTTTTACAGAGTGAAAACTTTAAACACAAATATCTCGTAAACTACTCGATAGATTCTGTTTATATTAAACGTTTATATCGAGACCAATTAAGTATATAATTGTATAGAATTGCGTAAAAATCTATGGAGCAGAAAACGAGATATTTAGTGTTAAAGTTTGCTTTCTTTTTACAGAGGGAAAACTTTAAATACAAATATCTCGTAAACTACTCGATAGATTCGGTTTATATTATACGTGTATATTGAGACCAATTATGTATATAATTGTATAGAAGTGCGTAAAAATCTATGGAGCAGAAAACGAGATATTTTGTGGTAATTTTTGCTTTCTATTTACAAAGTGAAAACTTTAAATACAAATATCTCGTAAACTACTCGATAGATTCGGTTTATATTATACGTGTATATGGAGAACAATTAAGTATATAATTGTATAGAATTACGTAAAGATCTTTGGAGCAGAAAACGAGATTTTTAGTGGTAAAGTTTGCTTTCTTTTTACAGAGTGAAAACTTTAAATACAAATATCTCGTAAACTACTCGATAGATTCGGTTTATATTAACGTGTATATGGAGACCAATTAAGTATATAATTGTATAGAATTGCGTAAAAATCAATGGAGCAGAAAACGAGATATTTAGTGGTAAAGATTGCTTTCTTTTTACAGAGTGAAAACTTTAAACACAAATATCTCGTAAACTACTCGATAGATTCGGTTTATATTATACGTGTATATGGAGACCAATTAAGTATATAATTGTATAGGATTGCGGAGAAATCTATGGATCAGAAAACGAGATATTTAGTGTTAAAATTTGCTTTCTTTTTACAGAGTGAAAACTTTAAACACAAATATCTCGTAAACTACTCGATAGATTCTGTTTATATTAAACGTTTATATGGAGACCAATTAAGTATATAATTGTATAGAATTGCGTAAAAATCTATGAAGCAGAAAACGAGATATTTAGTGTTAAATTTTGCTTTCTTTTAACAGAGTGATAACTTTAAACACAAATATCTCGTAAACTACTCGATAGATTCGGTTTATATTATACGTGTATATGGAGAACAATTAAGTATATAATTGTATAGAATTACGTAAAGATCTATGGAGCAGAAAACGAGATTTTTAGTGGTAAAGATTGCTTTCTTTTTACAGAGTGAAAACTTTAAACACAATTATCTCGTAAACTACTCGATAGATTCTGTTTATATTAAACGTTTATATGGAGACCAATTAAGTATATAATTGTATAGAATTGCATAAAAATCTATGGAGCAGAAAACGAGATATTTAGTGTTAAAGTTTGCTTTCTTTTTATAGAGGGAAAACTTTAAATACAAATATCTCGTAAACTACTCGATAGATTCGGTTTATATTATACGTGTATATGGAGACCAATTAAGTATATAATTGTATAGGATTGCGGGGAAATCTATGGATCAGAAAACGAGATATTTAGTGTTAAAGTTTGCTTTCTTTTTACAGAGTGAAAACTTTAAACACAATTATCTCGTAAACTACTCGATAGATTCTGTTTATATTAAACGTTTATATGGAGACCAATTAAGTATATAATTGTATAGAATTGCGTAAAAATCTATGGAGCAGAAAACGAGATATTTAGTGTTAAAGTTTGCTTTCTTTTTACAGAGTGAAAACTTTAAACACAATTATCTCGTAAACTACTCGATAGATTCTGTTTATATTAAACGTTTATATGGAGACCAATTAAGTATATAATTGTATAGAATTGCGTAAAAATCTATGGAGCAGAAAACGAGATATTTAGTGTTAAAGTTTGCTTTCTTTTTACAGAGGGAAAACTTTAAATACAAATATCTCGTAAACTACTCGATAGATTCGGTTTATATTATACGTGTATATGGAGACCAATTATGTATATAATTGTATAGAAGTGCGTAAAAATCAATGGAGCAGAAAACGAGATATTTTGTGGTAAAGTTTGCTTTCTTTTAACAGAGTGAAAACTTTAAATACAAATATCTCGTAGACTACTCGATAGATTCTGTTTATAATATACGTGTATATGGAGACCAATTAAGTATATAATTGTATAGAATTGCGTAAAAATCTATGGAGCAGAAAACGAGATATTTAGTGGTAAAGTTTTCTTTCTTTTTACAGAGTGAAAACTTTAAATAAAAATATCTCGTAAACTACTCGATAGATTCGGTTTATATTATACGTGTATATGGAGAACAATTAAGTATATAATTGTATAGAATCGCGTAAAAATCTATGGAGCAGAAAACGAGATTTTTAGTGGTAAAGTTTGCTTTCTTTTTACAGAGTGAAAACTTTAAATACAAATATCTCGTAAACTACTCGATAGATTCGGTTTATATTATACGTGTATATGGAGACCAATTAAGTATATAATTGTATAGAATTGCGTAAAAATCAATGGAGCAGAAAACGAGATATTTAGTGGTAAAGTTTGCTTTCTTTTTACAGAGTGAAAACTTTAAACACAAATATCTCGTAAACTACTCAATAGATTCGGTTTATATTATACGTGTATATGGAGACCAATTAAGTATATAATTGTATAGAATTGCGTAGAAATCTATCGAGCAGAAAACGAGATATTTAGTGTTAAAGTTTGCTTTCTTTTTACAGAGTGAAAACTTTAAACACAAATATCTCGTAAACTACTCGATAGATTCTGTTTATATTAAACGTTTATATGTAGACCATTTTATTATATAATTGTATAGAATTGCGTAAAAATCTATCGAACAGAAAACGAGATATTTAGTGTTAAAATTTGCTCTCTTTTTACAGAGTGTAAACTTTAAATACAAATATTTCGTAGACTACTCGATAGATTCAGTTTATAATATACGTGTATATGGAGACCAATTAAGTATATAATTGTATAGAATTGCGTAAAAATCTATGGAGCAGAAAACGAGATATTTAGTGGTAATTTTGCTTTCTTTTTACAGAGTGAAAACTTTAAATACCAATATCTCGTAAACTACTCGATAGATTCTGTTTATATTATACGTGTATATGGAGACTATTTTAGTATATAATTGTATAGAATTGCGTAAAAATCTATCGAACAGAAAACGAGATATTTAGTGTTAAAGTTGGCTTTCTTTTTACAGAGTGAAAACTTTAAACACAAATATCTCGTAAACTACTCAATAGATTCGGTTTATATTATACGTGTATATGGAGACCAATTAAGTATATAATTGTATAGAATTGCGTAGAAATCTATCGAGCAGAAAACGAGATATTTAGTGTTAAAGTTTGCTTTCTTTTTACAGAGTGAAATCTTTAAACAAAAATATCTCGTAAACTACTCGATAGATTCTGTTTATATTAAACGTTTATATGTAGACCATTTTATTATATAATTGTATAGAATTGCGTAAAAATCTATCGAACAGAAAACGAGATATTTAGTGTTAAAATTTGCTCTCTTTTTACAGAGTGTAAACTTTAAATACAAATATTTCGTAGACTACTCGATAGATTCAGTTTATAATATACGTGTATATGGAGACCAATTAAGTATATAATTGTATAGAATTGCGTAAAAATCTATGGAGCAGAAAACGAGATATTTAGTGGTAATTTTGCTTTCTTTTTACAGAGTGAAAACTTTAAATACCAATATCTCGTAAACTACTCGATAGATTCTGTTTATATTATACGTGTATATGGAGACTATTTTAGTATATAATTGTATAGAATTGCGTAAAAATCTATCGAACAGAAAACGAGATATTTAGTGTTAAAGTTGGCTTTCTTTTTACAGAGTGAAAACTTTAAACACAAATATCTCGTAAACTACTCAATAGATTCGGTTTATATTATACGTGTATATGGAGACCAATTAAGTATATAATTGTATAGAATTGCGTAGAAATCTATCGAGCAGAAAACGAGATATTTAGTGTTAAAGTTTGCTTTCTTTTTACAGAGTGAAAACTTTAAACACAAATATCTCGTAAACTACTCGATAGATTCTGTTTATATTAAACGTTTATATGTAGACCATTTTATTATATAATTGTATAGAATTGCGTAAAAATCTATCGAACAGAAAACGAGATATTTAGTGTTAAAATTTGCTCTCTTTTTACAGAGTGTAAACTTTAAATACAAATATTTCGTAGACTACTCGATAGATTCAGTTTATAATATACGTGTATATGGAGACCAATTAAGTATATAATTGTATAGAATTGCGTAAAAATCTATGGAGCAGAAAACGAGATATTTAGTGGTAATTTTGCTTTCTTTTTACAGAGTGAAAACTTTAAATACCAATATCTCGTAAACTACTCGATAGATTCTGTTTATATTATACGTGTATATGGAGACTATTTTAGTATATAATTGTATAGAATTGCGTAAAAATCTATCGAACAGAAAACGAGATATTTAGTGTTAAAGTTGGCTTTCTTTTTACAGAGTGAAAACTTTAAATACAAATATCTCGTAAACTACTCGATAGATTCTGTTTATATCTTACGTGATTATGGAGACCATTTTAGTACATAATTGTATAGAATTGCGTAAAAATCTATGGAGCAGAAAACGAGATATTTAGTGGTAATTTTGCTTTCTTTTTACAGAGTGAAAACTTTAAATACCAATATCTCGTAAACTACTCGATAGATTCTGTTTATATTATACGTGTATATGGAGACTATTTTAGTATATAATTGTATAGAATTGCGTAAAAATCTATCGAACAGAAAACGAGATATTTAGTGTTAAAGTTGGCTTTCTTTTTACAGAGTGAAAACTTTAAATACAAATATCTCGTAAACTACTCGATAGATTCTGTTTATATCTTACGTGATTATGGAGACCATTTTAGTACATAATTGTATAGAATTGCGTAAAAATCTATGGAGCAGAAAACGAGATATTTAGTGGTAATGTTTGCTTTCTTTTTAGAGAGTGAAAACTTTAAATACAAATACTTTGTTTATATAAAGTGGTGTATCTCCTGTTCTATTTGAGGAAATTTGGTAGAAATTTTTATAATTATAGTACTGATTTAGCTCTAAAATCGTGCTGAATTCCAATTTTGTAGCAGTATTTTTAAAGGAAATTTATGGTATTGAAATTTTTGAGTCTTGCATCTGCTTCAAATTGCGAATACCTGTATCTGTTGTTCTATTATAGCAAATCCGGCTAAAATGTATATGATTATAGTATTGGTTTTTCTGTACAATTGTGCGCCATCTCTTGTTTCTAGCATTATTTTTAGAGTGTTCTGCAAGAAAAATAGCCATATGTGTTTTGAAAGATTATGGGGCACTGTCTCAGAGAATTGGCCGACCATATTAGCTAGTCCTTGTTACCAAAATATGAATAAGAAGTAGTTTTTTTTTTTTTTTATATCTTGAAGTTATAATTGTGAATTTATATTTTATTTGCATTTTACAGGGATTGAAGATTGATGACTTCAGTCAAGAAAAATTAAATTTAACTACATCCGAATTGGAAGACGAGAAAAAAGCCGCATTGGATGTCTGCGCAGACTGACTAGGAGTAGATATGTTGGCCAAATTATAAAAATTTGGAAGATTCAATTAGGACTGTTAATTTTAATTATGAAGATCATTATTATAATAATAATAATGATTTTAAGATATTTATTTTCTTTAGATTGGCCTCCATATTTTTATTTTGCATAATTATAAGAAGCTGTTTCTAAGACAGATATAATTAGAAAAAACCGATTTTGCATTTAAGATAAAATAAATATAAACATTCCATAATTTGTGTATAAAAAATAAACTTATAATAATACCTAATCAGTCTGAAAGTACGCCCGGTGTTCAGGTGGCCAGCCTGTGGTGTTGAAGAGTTTATTGTTAAGGTTATTTTGTAGTGAGGTTTGATTATAAACGAAATTCTTTGTGAAAATCACAAAGTTCGAATAATTATTATTAATGGTCATTAATAAAGACGTAAAAAAATAGCAAGACTTATATTGACAGAGGAAATATTACTCATCTTCTAATTTTATATTATTATGTGGCAATTATTCAATCAAAGGTATATAGTACAGTTTTTCTTTTAGTATCTAGTGACAAAATGTAATTTTCTTTGATGGGTTTGAAGTGTTTGGTGACTGATTCAGTAACCCAACGGGAAGGAAGAACATTGCTCATTTTAGTTATAATTTTTGATTATTTTTTGCCGAACTTTCGTCACACAGGTTGGACGGAAATTGGCTATATTCTTCTTTCCTTAGGTAATTTACTGTATTTACCTGCTTCCTTTTAATTTATCTAGAAATGTCAGCCATTTTTTTTAAATTTATCGTTCAGGATATGTAATTAAATTTTCAAATAAAAATTCAAGACTTCATTGCTTTGTTTCGTTTTCTTAAAATGAAAGTAAAACTATTTCTAAACAATGAATGAAATCCACGCACAAAAACATCGTTTTGTATGACCAGAAAGAACTCAGTTCAATATTTCATTTAAGTGAAAAGTGTAAGTAGAAGACGTAATTAGAAAAGGTGACTGATTAAAAACATTTTCCACAAAAGGCAACTTGCTACTCTGATGAAAATTTTTGTAATTAGTGGAAAAGCGTAGGAAAATTTTATGTTTTTGCACTTATTTAATGATATAGGTTCACATTAAACTGGACATAGTTGTTTTTTAGGTATGGTATTTGCATTATAATACATAAATTTGTGATCTATAAAGGTATTGATTAAAAAAAAAATAAATAAATATAAAGAATTTATAAACATATTTTTATAAAGAAGAAAGATTATTTAAAATTATATTTTTTATTTTCTAAAGGGGCAATTTAAAAAAATAAATATATTTCAGTGTGCTGTTTGTAATTTTATTTATTTATTGCCTTGGTCTTGTTTCACTTCCTTCCGGTAATATTCATCAATTTTTTCAGCGAAGTAATTTAGAAATGAAATTGCCTCAAATTATAATTCTGCATCTACAATTTAATTGACATTTCTATGAATTGCAAAGTGGGATGCACTCCTTCTTTTTTTTACCGCAATTTCGTAATAGTTGAGATGTCACTTAAACCTCATGATAACTGTAAATTTTTTTTTTAGCAAAGCATTAAACTGAAAAATTTCATCGTTTTCTCTGAATTCTGAAGTTAGAGGTTCCCATAATTCGACTGTAACTTCTTGAGAGTTCTAAATGTTACACTGGTAATTTTAATTCTTCAGTATCTCCATTACTATTGTAATTTCTATCACTTCTAGAGTTAGTTGTTCTCTTGTTTGAGCTTATTTTCATAGAATACTGAAAGTTATGGGAGCCAGAATACAAACTCCAATTTTAAGGTTTAATACAACTGGGCACTCTAGTTCAAAAATTTATGACCTGAAAGCAGCACTTGCCAGCTAACCACAGTGCTGGTGGTGTGCCAGCTGTCAAGTAGGTGGTGCTATCTGTTTTTCTATTTTAGAACTAAGAAATTGTTCCTGGGTAGGTGCTCCTATCTGGTAGGAAATTTTGGAATTAATTTTTTTATTTTATTTTTATACTTTGTTCATTCGTGTTTGTTTTTATCAAACATTAAAATGCTTCCTAATGATGTGGAAAGGAGGTTCAAAGTTTCATGGATTCCGGTCACCAGAATTGAGCCTGCTGTCGTGGGAGTGCTATTTGATATCAGAGCGTTATGACCAACCCAGTTAGACGTTTATACAGTCTTTCTGCTCGAAGACATACTTTAAATTATTATTATGAAAGAACAAAAAAATTGCATCGATGATTGCTTTGAGGAGTACTTGCTAAAGGGAATGGTTTAAAAATTTTTATGGATGTTGATTACTTGGTGAACCTCTGTAGATAAGTTATGCCCTCTGCGAGCTCAAGTGTTTCGCATTTTGGAACCCTTAATGAAACTAAAATCAAATCTACCATAACCATGATATTTTAAAAGTTCAAACTGTGAACCCTAAAATATGGAATTGTGAACGCTAAATCTGCAAGTTAGTGTTTATACCGTTTACAGGTAGGTTCATTAAGTTCATAAAAAAGTGGTTTTAACAAATTTTAACAAAGTTTGTGTGTTGAATATCGGTGTGGTTACCATAAATAAATAAATAAATTAAAAAAAGATGAAATCCCCAGAATTAGTTATATAGTTTACGTTTCACTATTTTGTACTGTTTAACATTGTTTTGGTTATGAGTTGTGAAATGTATCAGCAAAGTTCCGAAATCAAGGAATTTTTTTAGCCTACCGGAAGTGAAACTGCATCACTTTTTCGAGTTTTCTGTACTTTTCTGGAGGGGGGGGGGGACAAAATCGCCAAAGTGTTTCATTTGAACTTTGACTTTGACTTAGAAAACTACCATTTGCTTTGAAATGGGAATATTTTGAATAAGTTGGGGTTATAGGCGGGGGCTGTGACGTCAACATTTCCTTCAACTTTTAAGGCTTTCTTGGAAATTTTATTACGTAAATTGTGGTGAGAGATAGGGTGGGGGTGTTCAAACCGGATTTAGCATGTTCTTGATTCAATGTTCTTGCTTTCCATCTCCATCTCACGGACCCAGAACTCCCAGGTATACCTTCATCTACTAACTCTTTGTCGGCATGCCGGGGTTCTAAAGAAAATGAAAAGGGCAGTGCTTTTTCCTCCACCTTCTTTTCCTTATTTTCATAAAAAATTTTCTTTTTCCTTTTTTTTGCTCCTGAAGAAGGCGGCACCAATGTCACAAGTATAATATTCAAAACCAGCCCCGGCCTGGGATAAAGGCATGTCAAGATGGGAGCATAGCCGGAGCGTTAGGTTGACGCGGCCAGGACCTTCTTTTTTTCTCTATCTTCTTTTTAAAAAATTAATCCCAGAGAGTTGGATAGAATTTCATATAAAAGTTTTTCCCTGGGGTTAGATGAGGTGGGAAGAAGGATATAAGGATTGGTAGGTAAGGGGCGGTAGGTAAAGTAGGAGAGTCTGGTGTAGTCCGTAGCCCGGTCTGTTTTAGTGTTGGGGGCCAAAAAGGAGAAAGAAAAAAAAAATAGAGATGGAAGTTGGAAGAAAAACTGTGCAGAAGTCCAGGGGCAGAGAAAGTGGAGTTAAAATACAAAACGGGAGGTTATAGAGCCAGGCGCAAGGCCAGGGAGGCGGCAGTAAGAATTGCGGTGGAAAGAGAGCAGGGACAGAATGAGAATACGAGAAAGAGACGGCAAACGGAGACAGTAGAGACTCCGTAGGAGCGGTGTACTGTGGGTGGGGGTGGCAAGCCAACTGCCTGGAGGTGGCCCCAACCACGCCTCAAGAATCAATACGAATTCTGGGCGCTCTCACTCTACAGAGTGCCTTCTCCGGCCAGCTTCTGCTTCCACTCCTGTTGGAACTCGCTCTCGCCGAGACTGCCTTTCCCGTTTCCTCTCTCTGTCTCTCTCCCAGCACACCCGCAAGGAACTCCCTTGCTCCGCCAGAGAGCATCGTATTTCTGATTACCCTTTTCACCTGCAACACCCTGAAGCGCGTGTAGAAACACCTCCTCCCGCCATTTTACCCCTCCTTGGTGGAAAATTACTTTACCGTGCGTGTGAAACATTCACAGGAATCCCTTCGCTTGCTGCAATAATTCCAGTGAATTCCGGATTCGCAAATCTTAGTCCTAAAATATTAGGCAATTCCAGCCACGTGAACGTGAAATAATGTAGTACCCAATGCACAGCCTTGTTTAAAGAACCTTTGGCAGCAATTAGCTCTTATTAGATCCACCCCTTTTCCAATAAATTTCTTTAATCAAACGCTTGGAGCGAATTGGCAAGAGTTTCAAGTGAGAAGGCACTGTCAGAATGCTTGGAATAACTCTGCACAAACCAACTGAATGGAAAAACTGTTTTTGAGACATCTGCTTTCCACAATAAGTTTCATCCCACCTGAAGTACTCGTTTTGGGAACCCGTGCGTAGCAAAAAAGGAGTTGATTGGTCTGTTTGTATGCGTGTGTACATGCTCATTATATCTAATTACTTTCCTAATTATTACAATCTTAATAATTGCTAATCTATTAAAATTTCCTACTACGTAGTACAGATTTTTATAATATGGTTGACAAAGCAGGTCGTTTAGCCTACCATAATTATTCGCACGGAATATGATGGCTGCAACTTACTAACAACCAACTACTCCACTGTCAAACGACGGAAGTATGTTGTCAAGTTTCATGGCCCCAAAACTCTGGAAATTCCGGAAAAACTGTTTTAAATAAGATTTCCTGTTTCATTGACAAGAAAGTTGATGTTTTCGAGAAATATCTGAGAAGCCCCAATCTCTGGGGGAACAATCCTCATCTTTTGGTTAAGCGATTTTCTTGTAGTTTAATAAATTCTAGCAATGCTTTTACTTGATGTATGATGTCCTATAGGCGGCGTCTTGCTCTGGAGTAACACTTTAGAAGGATGCCGAATGTTGGAGTTCTTCAAGAATCCATCGGATACCGGAGTTTCTTTATAAAAACAGTTTTGGAAACATTTTCAAGAAAAATTTCTTTTTTGGGTGGTGCAGGAAAAAGCGGAACACCAACTTGTGTTATTCTCGCAAAAGCTCCTCAACCAACTTAAAAGAATTCGTCGCTGTTTTCTCCACCTTTCTCACAAAGTCTAAAAGCTGCACTTTTATGCAGAAAATGTGGTTAAAGTATAATGCCTCATTGGATCCATGGACAGACTTGGTGGTAACATGTCCTTGACAGACTCGAACAGAATGTCCTCAACATTACGAGCTCGTTCATAAGGATTAATAGGGCGCCACGGTAGCCAAGCGGTTAAGAGAAGCTAAGATGTATTGTTGGTTTAGTGGGTTCGATTCTTGGTCTCTAGGCCTTGGATTTTATTTAATGGTTAATAAAAGAAATTTACAGTAAAAGTATGTTTGCTAGTCGCCTCCGTCCACGACACCTAATTGGTAGTTGGATGAAAAAGCCCGCCTGAAAAAAATAGGCGATTACTTTACTTTACCTTCTTTACTTTCATAAGGATTAATACTTTTTAGACCAACCACTCTTGAAAGCTAGTAGAGAAGCGCTTAATTTTTAACCCAGTCCCACATCACGAAACACTTATACGATGTGTACAACTTCTTAGAAGGTGCTTGCTCCAATTTCCTACAAAATTTCAGCCATAAATTCGAAATGAATTTGATTGTACAAGACTTTTAGGACTTCCCAGCGTAGCCTGACAAGTCCGAGCAAGATAAATCCAGTTTGAAAGTTGAGCTACCATATAGTAGCAGTTCATCTGAAAGTACTACACAAGAGAATAAGGAAGACCTAAGCCAAGAAGAGGCGCCAATTATCTCTCATGTTAACCCGCCTTGTAAAAGTAAAGTAAAGTAATCGCCTATTTTTTTCAGGCGGGCTTTTTCATCCAACTACCAATTAGGTGTCGTGGACGGAGGCGACTAGCAAACATACTTTTACTGTAAATTTCTTTTATTAACCATTAAATAAAATCCAAGGTTTAGACTAGAAATCGAATTCACTAACCTACAATACATCTTAGCTTCGCAGGTCTCGCCTAATTAAATTAAATATTACAAATAAAAAACAAAAAGAAGTTTTTTTGGGATACCAGTTGCCTCGAAAACAATTCTAAGTTGATTTTTTAAAAAAGTTAGTGTTGTACATCTTACTTAAATGCCATGCGTTGACCACTTTTTTGGTTGGGAGATTCCAAAATTGGTGAAAACTTAAATTTAAATATTGGACCAGATAGCTGGACTTCTTATTTGCTTGGAATACAGTTTCCAGAATGGTATTTGGATAGATATTATGGTCTGGTTTTCTGTGGAGGATGTATTTCTCTCTGAGTACAATAGTAGAAACAGTTTTAGGGCGTTAATACGACTGCGTAGAGCGATGCTCGAGTGAAAGAGAGAGAGAGTGAGAGTTGAGTGAGAAAGAAAGAGCATACAGCACCGGCAATCGTACAAACCACGCCTACTCTAGCGGTGGCAACACTGTGGAGTCTTCTTCTACGCGGCGTAGTGGGGCGACAACAATACCATTTCCCCGCGCACGGCTCCCCCGCCTAACTTACATTTCAAATGTAATCGGTCGATACGTAGAGGAGCGCTCCGGCCGCCTACAGCATTCCTCCGGCGTCTCTTCTCTCGTCCCTGCTGGCTCTTTTCCACCAATTCTCCCCACTCAGGATGGAACTGTATTCCAACAAAATAGAGCTCACTGAAAAGCTTTTACTTGAAAATAATTTTAGTAGGTATAGATTTTTGGAAACTGTAAAGAAAAATCTTGCTTTTGTCACTCGACTCGACTTAATTCAAAACTTCTTCAAGTTTTCCTCACAAATTTTGAATATTTTCGAGGATTCTAATTGGCTTTAATACACAAAATTATGTTCATTATATTGTACGCTCCAGCTGAGAAAAGTGGGATAGCAGATTCAGGCTCCAGGGACTTCAAAATGGATATTTTTGATGAGTTTACAACTTCAAAGTACTGCAACAATTTTTTTAAGTGAATATTAAAGTAAAAACTCCTAAGTTCAAAGGAAATAAATATTAAATTAACAATCAGAAAAATATTTCAGTTTAATACAAAAAAACTTGCTTTACGCTGAAATTTGAAAGTTATACGCTGAAATCTGTTATAAATATAATATGATTATCACTTTTAATATAAATGTTAGAAAAGAAGTGATTTTCACGGCAAAGTAGAGATTATGTTAAATAAGATTGCTGTTAATTTTAGATGCGAACACACACACACACACACACATACGTGTTGTACAGGTGTGAGTGTATGTGTAGCTAGACCGTGTGGACAAACAAGTCGGAGTGAAGAGGGGGCCCGCCGCTGCTGTTCCGAGTCTGTTTATATTTGCACGCGACTAGAAAAGCTGGAAGGCCCCAGTGTTGCCAGTGCACGGCAAAGTGGGGACATTTCTCTGCTCAAACATACGCACGCACACACTGGTCTACATTTTAAACAAAGTTGAAAGTTATTATATCGGATAAGGCGGGACGACAGTTACTAAAAACCTTATAATTCCCTTCCCTGTTCGTATTCATCTCTTTTTTTTTTTTTATCTACCAACAACTAGATTATATTTAAACAAACTATTTGTATAGAAATTAATTTTGTAAATAAAATCTATGTTAGTGGCATTGTAGGGTTTCTTAATTAGAATTTTATCTGAAGAAAAGATTATGGCAACTACTACCAGATGGCTCTGTCTGTTTGAGCATCGTAATTCAAAGAGGGAATTTTATATTTTGACTAGGTTTGTCAAAATGCATCCCCTGGAAGGTGCTTTTTACTGAATTCCTTTTATTCATTTATTTATCTATTTTTTGAAAAAAGATATTCAAGAAATTGGTACCAAGATTTTTTGAATTATCTGTAAGCATAAAGATTTGAATCGACTTCTATTTTAAAAAACATTTTTTTCAGAAAACTTCTAAGAACTGTTCTAGAGAAGAGGGTTGAAATCTTCTATTCAGTATATTCAAGCTCATCTTTTCTTAAGTAAGGGAAAGTCTTGTGAGTTGTTCACTTCAGGGAGTTTTTTTCGCAGCGCCGAATGGGAGAAAAGGGAAAAGTGTGCACGAAGCTGGGAATAAGAGTAAGGGAAGAAATAAAAAAAGAACAAGAAAGAAAAGGAGTCCAGCAATGGATCGTTGAAATTATATTGAGGGCCTCCAGTTGGCAGGGAATGGTTTGTTGGAAGGGGGATCCCGCGGGAGAGACGAATCTATCCCAGGACCGGAGTCTGCGCAGTCACAACTGTTTTTGCTCGCCGCTCGCTCTGTCTGTCTCACTGCAGTAGTATTCCAACACTCCACGTGGCCACCCTCCTCACCCACAACCCCCCCACCGTGGATGGCTGCGTGTGTCCGTGAGCGCACGTGTATTTTCAAAGATTCTGCAGCTACTGTGTGCTGCTAGCTTGTACCAGCATGTAACTCGCACGCTTCTCTCTCTCTCTATATATACATATATATAGAGAGCTTTATTCTCATTTCTCTTGATCCCCTTCCCTCCCGTGTATATCCCTTTTCAAGCTCAACTTCTCTCTCTCTCTCTCTTATAGCCAGCTACAAAACTCCGGGTCGCCCTGTTTATTGGTGGGGGTAACTCGGAATGGAAATGTAGAAGTGAGAGACAAATACAGCTGGCAGTACGACTGCGTACTTCTGTTATATATCTGTGCTCTATGTAGCCGCCCAATGACAACTCTCCTTTAGTATCCCCTATCCAATTGGAATGTATTCCTACTTTACAAATGTACCACTGGAAGATCAACGCCTACTATTTGGCCTCCCATACTCCCTTTTCTATCATTGCCAGTTTTGTCCAGAGAGAATATATATTTTTAATGTATCCCGCACAGGTTTATATTTCATTCCACTTGAAATACATGCGATCTACATCCCTTCTTCTTTAGGCAGTTCCAGAACATCCTTAGCACTATCCGTTCATGCACAAGTTCCTCATCTAATTACAATGACTGTAGTGATGTTACCAAGAGGTAGCAATTGTGTTTCTACGCAATTCTCTTGAAAAGTCATCGGACATTCACCTCCAGCTCTGGTCAGTCCCTTTGATTCTGACCCGCCAGCAAAGAGATACTACTATTCTAATTTTTGAACTTTAAAGCTATTGTACTTAGAAGACGTTTGCTTAGGACCTACTGATACCACTGGTCTCTGGCTATCAAGGTAAACGACTCCGGATATCCAGCCAGAACAAAAGTCTTTTTCTGCCTTTAGCACTTAAATCTGATCTTATATCTTTTAAGCGTAATGGTGTACGATGGGTTAGAGAGCCCCCAAAAGTTAAAAAGTATTGTGGTACTGGATTCGATTTCTAGTCTAAACCTTGGATTTTATTTAATGGTTTTAATCTTGTACGGCGCCCCATTAGCCGAGCGGTTATAGGCTAGACCCGCAAAGCTAAGATGTATTGTTGGTTAGTGGGTTCGATTTCTAGTCTAAACCTTGGATTTTATTTAATGATTTTAATCTTGTAAGGCGCCCCATTAGCTGAGCGGTTATAGGCTAGACCCGCATAGCTAAGATGTATTGTTGGTAAGTGGATTCGATTTCTAGTCTAAACCTTGGATTTTATTTAATGGTTTTAATCTTGTAAAGCGCCCCATTAGCCGAGCGGTTATAGGCTAGACCCGCAAAGCTAAGATGTATTGTTGGTAAGTGGATTCGATTTCTAGTCTAAACCTTGGATTTTATTTAATGGGTTTAATCTTGTAAAGCGCCCCATTAGCCGAGCGGTTATAGGCTAGACCCGCATAGCTAAGATGTATTGTTGGTAAGTGGATTCGATTTCTAGTCTAAACCTTGGATTTTATTTAATGGTTTTAATCTTGTAAGACGCCCCATAGCCGAGCGGTTATAGGCTAGTCCCGCAAAGCTAAGATGTTTTGTTGGTTAGTGGATTCGATTCTCGGTCTTAGGCCTTGAATTTTATTTAAAGAAACACACACACACACAAAAAAGTGTATAGAAAATTAAGTAAGCTACTCGCCTCCGTCCACGACATCTGACCTGTACTTTGGACTTTACTTACTTTTCAGAAGGACTTCAAGTCAAATGACTGTTTTACCGTAGAAAATAATAACAGCAACCGACAAATGAACAAGCAGTTCAACAGATTGAAATTCTGACCTGCTCAGATACGTAATTTGACTGCTTGAGTTGTAAAAAATCGCAGATAGCCAAGACTTTAATATCCAAACGATATGTTCAGTAGTATAAAATTACGTTCGAGATATAAAACTACTTGAACGGAAGTATTACTGAGTGATTTCCTCAAGGTCGCCTCTAAAGGTTGTCATGCACGATGCACATGCCTAACTTTCACGTGACACACTTTCACCGGTAGACGAACCTACTAATGCTATTAAATTTTATTTAATGGTTTTAATCTTGTTAGTCGAGCGGTTATAGGCTAGACCCGCAAAGCTAAGATGTATTGTTGGTTAGTGGATTCGATTTCTAGTCTGAACCTTGGATTTTATTTAGTGGATTTAATATTGTAAGGCGCCACGATAGCCGAGCGGTTAAGAGACTAGACCCGCAAAGCTAAGATGTATTGTTGGTTACTGGATTCGATTCTCGGTCTTAGGCCTTGGATTTTATTTAATAGTTAATAATAGAAATTTACAGTAAAGTATGAGCTTCCGCCCCCGTCCACGTTACCTAATTGGTAGTTGGACGTTAAGCCCCGCCTGTAAAAATAGGCGATTACTTTGCTTACTTACTTACACGTAAAACAACGCGATTAACTGGTTAAGAAGACTCTTTTATTGAATTGGGTTCGAAAGCCGACCTCTTTTTGGTAGAGTTTTGGGAGATAGAGGAAATAATTCATTCGTCTTAGAACGATGGTGGATTGTGCGATTGTGGTGTAGGAGAAGATTAGGTTAAACATCTTTAGTCTGAGCGGGGTTTTGATCGAGGAGTTTCGGCTGTATTCTCGTAAAGTTATTCGATTTGTTCGGATTTCCATGCATCTTAGCGATACAGATCCGGGCCTGAAATTCCATCTTAGACTCGGTCAGTTGTTGATGTTTATCTTTCAACTAGCTAGGGAGTGCTTTGGGTAGCGCTCGGGTCACTTCCTGGCCACAGTCGAATGACAAGATTGAGAGCAAGTTACGTGATCAATAGCCCAGAAAAATGGAAGTTTTACGGATAAAGATTCAGGTTCGCTCTGATTATGGATTTAAGTTCTTTTTGGAGAATTCTAAACAGAGGATCTAGGTCTGAGAGATTTTTTTTTTGTTTTCCCTTTCAGTTTTATAATTACAAAGTTTGGGTACGAAAAAAAATTAAAGGAAAAAAGAAAATATCAAGGCGAATGACAAAAGCCTTAGAGAGGAAGAAAAGGAAAAGCAAGCAGAGAGTACAGTCTGGGAGTTAGTGCTGGGTTATAGCAAGTGAAAGAAGAAGTGGAAGCGAGGAAGAACTGGTGACGACAAAGAACTGGTTGGTTGGAGTAACGGAATGAAGTTGGGTCTGGTTATAGAAGGGGCGGCGGGTGTGTGTGTGCTGTGGAGTAACACTAAGAGGGAGAGCAAAGGAAAAGCGGGACGGGCGAACAAGAGCTCTGTGAATGTTCTGGAAGAGAGAGGCAAACTGGAGACAGAAGGACAGATCAATACCTAGAGCCTTCTCCAGAGTAGCTTGCCGCCTCTGGTTGCTTTCATATCGTTCCCACTCGGCTCTGCCGCCCACTGTGTGAGAGAGAGTGTCTTTCCTCTCCTGCCTCCAGGTCCTACCATTCTATCATTTCTCTGCCTCCTCCCTTCCGTTCTTCGAGCACAGCCACCCTCCTGACCCACTTCTCGTATAATACGCGTACCCTGCATTATATCCACATCAGCTACATCTTAATTCTTGAAATTTCCCTATATACGTTTGTGTACATTATATCCCAAATACATAATATTTTCAAATTTCCTCAAATGGAAAATAAATATTTCTATTAGTTAAGAAGTAACTTATTTCACCATCTGATATTGTTGTAGATCCAGCGTTATAGCCTCCATCTCTACCGTTGATCTCCCTGCAGCCCAACAAAGCTGAACTCTCTTAGCAAGTTGCTATAACAACTGCAAACAAGAGCTACGAGTAGAACCGCCTTTCTTCGCACCTGGCAAGATTAGCCGCTTCAACATCAGCACTCAGATTTAGTAAATTCAAAATAAGACCAACACCTACCAGTGATTGCTGAAAAAGAAATGATCTCCCAATTTAACTGTGCCGTTAACAACAACTCTGACACGGTTCAGACTTGTCCAGTGAGTGCAATAAATTCTTATACTGGTCCGACAAAAGTAGAGCCATCTAGTAGCAGAGTTTTCAATTACAACAGATTATTCCGTTCATTTTTCATGTTGATCTGTTGTTGAGGATTTATTTAGAAAAGAAAAAAAAATTACTAAAAAAATAGATTTCAGCAAAAAAAAATTGTTCTAATGACCACAGAACGGAAGCAGTTCGATACTACTAAGGTTGTAAAGGAACAGAATTATCGGCCCTTATTACCATTACATCAGATTATCGGCCCTTATTACTAAAATCAGATTAATGTAATTTTCTTACTTAGGAACTTTGTCCTCAATATTCCGAATAGAAAAAGTTAACCATTGTAAATTAGACCTAATCAACTAAAATAAACAACTATTACAGCTGATTTAATTGGATTTTTTTGTATTTATATATAATGTTGCGTGTGTAGAACTGATCGAAATTGACTTAATTAGGTTATTTTATTTTATTTTTTTATTATTCGGTCAAATTTTCGAAACTAAGTGCGATGTTTTCTAGTCGATTAAGTTTTTTTTTTTTTTTTTTTTATTAACGCCAAGCCGTTGGTGCTCAGTCCATTCGGCTTCTGGCAGCCCAATATAATTTGGTCATAATGGCTTTATTTTCATGGGTATGTGGATTTGTGCTGTCGTTCGCGACGACATCTATCAAGGCGTGGCAGACCGGTAAGTGCTGACTGTCCATTTCTTCCTCTTGCAGACACAAAGGACACATAGGGCTATCCACCACCCCAATCCTGTGCAAATGTTTTTGGAGGTAGTCATGCCCTGTAGTCATCCGAAAGCATGCCACAGCCTCCTTTCTTGCAGCTGTTACCGAAACAGGATTCTCAAGCAGCGTCCGCCACCGCTTTCCTTCTGCTTGATGCTGTTGGGTCCTTTTTATTTCTTCATTATAAGAAGACTTTACTACATTTTTAACAGCGGAGAAGGTGAGCGGTGTGTCGGGTTGCTGCATTTCGGCTCATCTGCGGGCTAGTCGATTAAGTAGAATATTTTGTTTCGTTTAATCAAATGTTTTGAGGCGCCACGGTAGCCGAGCGGTTAGAGGCGATGTCTACCAAGCTAAGTTGTATTGTTGGTTAGTGGGTTCGATTCCCGGTCTTTAGGCCTTAGATTTTGTTTAATGGCTTTAATCTTGTAAGGCGCTCCATTAGCTGAGCGGTTATAGGCTAGACCCGCAATGCTAAGATGTATTGTTGGTTAGTGGATTCGAGTTCTAGTCTAAACCTTGGATTTTATTTGAAGGTTTATAAAAGAAATTTAAAGTAAAGTATGTTTGCTAGTCGCCTGTGGTTCACGACACCTAATTAATGGGTCTGTGTGTGTGTGTTTGGTAGGAACATGTGAAGAGGATAAGTTAATCCAGTTGTGAGCCTCTGAAGCCCTTAGGCCACAGGCCTGTTCCCTAAGGAATTGTCAAACATAACGGTAAATCACGGTTTAATCAAGAGTTATTGAAAAATCAATAATATTCCATCATTTCTTTCTTCATAGTTGGAGCAACTATTACAATGGTTTCAAATTATTGTGAACAAGATCTCCATGCATGAAGTCGCCTGCAAACATTCATCTTTGACGATGAGTTGAAGTTGGGATTCCTACGACATGAAATGTTGTTTTGATAATTCACTGTGACTTTTAAAGACAGTTCAAAGATTCCTAGTTGGGCATTCTAATGGTTTCACAAGAGATCGCTACTTAAAGGGGCTGATAGTAGACCTTATTTGTAGAGTTTGTGAAGAGAAAGAGGCTGATTTTCCATTGATCTGCTTGGGATGTGAGAAGACCAATGCCAGATAGTTGCGCTGTAGAATGTAGAAGTACTTACCCACTATGATAACCAACCAAATGGTTAATTATTGCTCGGATTGGATATTAACCAGCATTCAACTACTAATCATCTCTTCAACTAAATATTTATTCAATAAGGATTGGGAAACTAGTTTTTACTCAAAGGCAATCCGCCATATTAACATCACGAAATAGTGGATTTACTTTTCCTAACCACAATCTAAGGAAAATTCAATTTTTCCTTCTTTTTCCATAAAATCATAAAACTATACTTAATTTTCAATTTTCTTTAATTGGTAACAATATTAAACAATGAGTTAATTACTTTTGGATAAAATTTTCCGCAAAGAATTTTTATTGCACGTTCTGATAATTTATCAAATACCTACGGAGGAAAAATTAGTAAAAAAAGTCTAAACTATATTTTTCTATAAAATAATTAGTGTTGAATAATTGGCCAATAAGAATGCAGAGGTAAAGGTGTAGAAAAATGGGCGTATGGACTAGCTAATCAGCAGTTGGAACTTTCAATGGTGGCCACGTTGACAGCCACGCCCCCATCTAAGTATTGCAATGGCAGCCAGTTTGGAATGTATAAGCCTTTTTAAATCATAAGTAGGTAGTTGTAAATTATAAAGAATCATCTGTAAAAAGTGATTTAGATTTTTTTTTTATAGTTTTAAAAAATGGTGCCATTTATTTGTGTGTAACCAGTAACATTGGAGTAAAACTTGGTTCAATCAAAACGAGTTTGGTCTAGTAGAGATGAGAACATAATCTGCGGTTATAAGCTAGACCCGCAATGCTAAGATGTATTGTTGGTTTAGTGGATTCGATTTCTAGCCTAGACCTTGGATTTTATTTAATGGTTTTAATCTTGTATGGCGCCCCATTAGCTGAGCGGTTATAGGCTAGACCCGCAAAGCTAAGATGTATTGTTGGTTTAGTGGATTCGATTTCTAGTCTAGACCTTGGATTTTATTTAATGGTTTTAATTTTGTAAAGCGCCCCATTAGCTGAGCGGTTATAGGCTAGACCCGCAATGCTAAGATGTATTGTTGGTTTAGTGGGTTCGATTTCTAGCCTAGACCTTGGATTTTATTTAATGGTTTTAATCTTGTATGGCGCCCCATTAGCTGAGCGGTTATAGGCTAGACCCGCAAAGCTAAGATGTATTGTTGGTTTAGTGGATTCGATTTCTAGTCTAGACCTTGGATTTTATTTAATGGTTTTAATTTTGTAAAGCGCCCCATTAGCTGAGCGGTTATTGGCTAGACCCGCAAAGCTAAGATGTATTGTTGGTTTAGTGGATTCGATTTCTAGTCTAGACCTTGGATTTTGTTTAATGGTTTTAATCTTGTATGGCGCCCCATTAGCTGAGCGGTTATAGGCTAGACCCGCAATGCTAAGATGTATTGTTGGTTTAGTGGGTTCGATTCCCGGTCTTAGGCCTTGGATTTTATTTAATGGTGAATAAAAGAAATTTATAGTAAAGTATGTTTGCTAATCGCCTCCATCCACGACATCTAATTGGTTGTTGGACGTATAAAGGCCCTCCTGAAAAAATAGGCATTATTTTACTACTGTTTTACTTTTATAACTCAGTGTCATCAGAATTTTGGTCCGATACTCACGAAAATTGGGTATTCCTCTACTTTCTGTAAGAGGAATTCAATTTTCCTATACAGTTTGATGGTACAATCTGTGGAGATGAATGAAAATTTTCAAAAAACCTCTTTAATACTATGGTAAAGAATTCAAAGATTATTTCTAAAGGAACAATATTTGGTAAATGTAAAAAGAAAAAAAGAATCAATAAAGCGTTCATATCGTGTATATATTTGTTGAATAAAGAAGCTCGAGATGGCTGGGTGTATTTGTGTGTATATTTTAGTAGCTGCAGTGTATGGGTTATACATGGGTAGACAAGATTGGGTATATGTTATGGATTTGAAGCGGTGAGTTTGAGCAAGAAGGGAGTGGGGTTAGGGTTGTGCGGTAGCTGGGTATTGTAAGGCTGTACGCCCTGCAGTAGCTATACGAGAGAGTATACCCTCTCTCGCCCAATGTGATTGATGTAACAAGAAGCGAGGCTACGCGTTTTAGAGAGAAAAGACTGTTGTAGATTGTTGTTGTGAGGGTGTGTATGTATGTATGTGTGTGACGAGGTATGTAGTAAGTACAGTGATTGATATGGGTTGATTGTCACCTCTGGCCTCTTACACCAACAGAATAAACCTTCTCTCACTCTCTGTGTGTGCGCGCCAAATATAACCCCTCTCTCTCTCTCTCTCTCTATGTCTTTCCCGCGCTCACACACACCCGCTCACAGACTTTACCGCCAAGAATATAACCTCTACTCTACTGTTACATTCTCGTCAATCCAATACTCCCGCTCTTTCCTTCTATTCCTTGTGTGATAGTGTATTGGGTTTTAGTATATCCCTCTACTTTGGTTTCTATGAGACCCACAGCCAGCTTACAGCTAGCACACTTACACACCCACACAATACGTATATCCAGAGAGAGTATATATTGCTAGGGAAAACCATAGTCATCAACTGTACGGCTAAAACCCATGTTCTTGGAGCTGATGACGTCAGTACGCTCCCTGTCGCTTAACAACACAATTCAGATATCTTGTAGTGGTGACACTATGAATACAAGTATATATGGTCGCCAGAAAACCGCTTTTGACTAATAATAACAATATTAGCTATGACGCAGAAGTGGTAATGCTCGTCTCTAACTTACACCCAAGACCATTAATATTTTGTTCAGCAGTGTTGGTTGGTGGTGGAAGGGGTGGGGAGAGCAGTGCCTTTAATATTATGGCGTCCAATGTAGCAGTGGGTTAGGGGTAAGTGCTCTTGAAGCATGATCTTGTGATATTCACATTCAAGAAAATAGCTAAGTCACTTTTAGTCAAGCCAACTTTGCTTGAAACTTCAAAAACGTAAGTTAGCTATCTCGTTGTGTCAAAAATGACTTATGATTAAGGTCACCCCCCTAAATCTATTCTAATTCTGTTCGCCATTATTGCACACAGTTGACTGATTATTATATTAATGTCAGAAGAAGATCAAATCTTATGTGAACAATTCACCTGAGTGACTCTTCAGGTTCGAAGAAAGGACTTCCACCCTGTACATGTGTCTGGAGAGTACACGCAGCGTCTTTAATAAGTCCGTCAATGCTCGGCAAGGTACGGCCGAACTTTAAGGAAACAGTACGGATTTTCGGAAAGGTTACCTTTTGTAGAACAACTTTTAAAATTCTAATTGAAAATACTAAATCAGCATTAAATGGAAAAGCGGAGAAGAAGCTGCAGTGTTATGGTCATTGGCAGCTGTAAATTGAAAATCCATAGTATTAAAGAGGTTTTTTGAAAATTTTCATTCATCTCCACAGATTGTACCATCAAACTGTATAGGAAAATTGAATTCCACTTACAGAAAGTAGAGGAATACCCAATTTTCGTGAGTATCGGACCAAAATTCTGATGACACTGAGTTATAAAAGTAAAACAGTAGTAAAATAATGCCTATTTTTTCAGGAGGGCCTTTATACGTCCAACTACCAATTAGATGTCGTGGACGGAGGCGATTAGCAAACATACTTTACTATAAATTTCTTTTATTCACCATTAAATAAAATCCAAGGCCTAAGACCGGGAATCGAACCCACTAAACCAACAATACATCTTAGCATTGCGGGTCTAGCCTACAACCGCTCAGCTAATGGGGCGCCTTACAAGATTAAAACCATTAAATAAAATCCAAGGTTCACACTAGAAATCGAATCCACTAACCAACAATACATCTTAGCATTGCGGGTCTAGCCTACAACCGCTCAGCTAATGGGGCGCCTTACAAGATTAAAACCATTAAATAAAATCCAAGGTTCACACTAGAAATCGAATCCACTAACCAACAATACATCTTAGCATTGCGGGTCTAGCCTACAACCGCTCAGCTAATGGGGCGCCTTACAAGATTAAAACCATTAAATAAAATCCAAGGTTCACACTAGAAATCGATTCCACTAACCAACAATACATCTTAGCTTTGCGGGTCTAGCCTACAACCGCTCAGCTAATGGGGCGCCTTACAAGATTAAAACCATTAAATAAAATCCAAGGTTCACACTAGTAATCGAATCCACTAACCAACAATACATCTTAGCTTTGCGGGTCTAGCCTATAACCGCTCGGCTACCGTGGCGCTGATAAGTGATATTCAATGTTTATAATAATTTTAATGACAACAAAATTTTCAAAAATCAATCCGGAAATTGCCAATTTTTCCTATGTGCTGACTTTCTTTCTTTCTTTTTTTTAAATTTCAGCAAGTAAATTGCCCACATAAATGGTCATAACTGTGATTTAATTGTTTTTCTGGCGCGTTCATACTGAAAATAAAAGAAATTCTGTGTCTTGAAATTGTGAGAATTTTGCTAAACAACGGACATGCGAGTATTTCAGATTTAGAAAAAAAATGGCGCGATCTCAAGGCAGAGGAAGCTGAAACGAAGAAGCTGAGTGTTACCGGCTAGATAGAAGATGAGAGAAGATGTATCCGTGAATCTTATTGTGCAGAGCTAAAGCACGAGGTAAGAAGAGCATAGCTAACGACTCTGCCGGCGGCTGAATGAGATTATGAGCGTATTTTCTTAGATGTTAGTTTAATTAGTTCCGGAATGCTACAGAGGAGGGGGGCGGCACTCTTGTCAGTCGCCTGCCCACGCTTATATCTGTAATCGCCTGCGGGATTTATAAAGTAAATGGATTGGAGGCGGCTTTCTGGATGAGAAAATCCTCGCAAACTGGAAGGACTAACGGGCGGGAGAAGACCAGCCTGGATACTTCTACAGGAAACTAAAGCAGGTTCTCTCTCTCTGCAAATGGGATTCAAGGCGAAATGTCGATGTTACCATGGTTAGAGAACACAAGGAACAACCTTCCACTTCCTGCTGTCCTAGGTTTTAGAAGTTCTTGAAGAGCTGAAGATGTCCCTAAGCCTTAATTGAAAATCAATGTACAATATTACTGACGCTGGGTGTGTATACAACTTCGTTTTACATGTAACGCCCTATACAGGCACACTCGCTAGAACGCCATTGCAGCCTACTACAGGGTGTTATTGATAGGTGTCCGTGTGTCTGTAAGTCTCGCTATCTTCTCACTGGCGTCATCATTATGATATTATATCCCCTTTTAATTTAGTTTACAAACTGTAATCTGATATCTGCTAAGGCAATGTGTTGTGTCCGTAGCACGCTCTAGCAAATAGGAAGTACATCTGTGTAAACGATTTCTTGCTTTACAAGCAAAACGTACTCATACATACCCACGAGTTTTCTTCCTTCAACATTTGGCTGGCAGCAACATTGTGATTTATTTGGATGATGTGATGACTTCTTAACTAAGGTGGAGCCCCGCAAAACATCTGTAAAAACAAAGATTGAGGTCCTTTGAAGTTCCTCATTTTTCTAAAAAAAAAAAAGCTTAAAATGATTCTAAGTTAATTAATTTAAATATACTTAAACCCTACTTAAATTCCATTTCAATATTTTTTACTCAACGAGAAGTGCTAAATTTTAGTTATTGAAATTCCCGAGAGCGTTTAGTGGCGAAAGCAAAGAGAAACAAAATAAAAGATGAAGTAACAAAACTAAAGAAAAATATTTTCTAGCATGTATAGTAAAAAATAAAAGTGGCACCACTGTAGCCGAGCGGTTAGAGGCGAGTACCTCAAAGCTACTATAATATTGTTAGGGTTAGTGGGTTCGATTCCCGGTCTAGGCCATGAATTTTTTATTTAATGGTTAATGTGAGATTTAAAGTAAAAAATATGTTTGCTAGTCGTCTGAGTCCAATACAACTAATTTGGTAGCTGGGCTACCAAAAAATAGGCATTACTTTAGGTTATATACTATATATATATTATGTATATATATATATGTATACGCCTACATATTTATAAATATCAGAACAGACACATTAACAGAAACCTTTAAGGTTACCTCACACTTTCACGCCAGTTACCAATCAAAAAAACTGAAGTTCAATCGAAAATGAGTATAAGCCTGTACTTGGAAATAATTTGTATTACCGAATCGGGACTTTAAATGAATGCCTCTCTCCCAGGACAAGGCAAAAAACAAAATCATTAGGAATGTGTTAGTATTTAGTAGATCTTTGTATTTGGATTTCATCTCGTCACTGCAGCTGATCTTGAACATAAAGTTGGGTATTTTTTGGTAGTGTGCAGTGTACTATAGCTCGTTTCCAAAGGGCAGTCTACAGAGTGTGATTACACCAGCATAGTAGATATTCTACAATGTAAGACCTACAACAACTGACTGTCATCATTGAACCTCGAAAAAATTTCTAAGGCCAATTACAAAAATATGTCTAAGTTGGAATGTAACGAGAGTTTATAACATTGTAAATCTCAAAAATTTTACGAAATTATACTTGTTTAAGAAAATCTTTAATTACAGGAATAAATTTTTTTTTTAACAATAACTATTAAATTTTCTTTATTCAATCAAAAAAATTCAATTTGATGGAAAAATCAAGAAAATTATCATCACTATTATCATCACTATTATTACCACTATTATCCTCACCTGTAAAGTAGTAGTAAAGTAATCGCCTATTTTTTCAGGCGGGGCTTAACGTCCAACTACCAAATTAGGTGTCGTGCACGGAGGCGACTAGCAAACATACTTTACTGTTAATTTCTTTTATTAACCATTAAATAAAATCCAAGGCTTAGACTAGAAATCAAACCCACTAACCAACAATACATCTTAGTTTTGCGGGTCTAGCCTATAACCGCTCGGCTAATGGAGCGCCTTACAAGATTAAAACCATTAAATAAAATCCAAGGTTTAGACTAGAAATCGAATCCACTAACCAACAATACATCTTAGCTTTGCGGGTCTAGCCTATAACCGCTCGGCTACCGTGGCGCCCCAAAGCTATTGTATATTGTTGGGGTTAGTGGGTTCGATTTTCGGTTCTAGGCCATGAATTTTTTAATTTAATGGTTAATGCGAGTTTTAAATTATGCTAGTCGTCTCCGTCCAAGACACCTAATTTGGTAGCTGGACTACCAAAAAATAGGCATTACTTTATATATATGTATATACGGCTAAATATTTATAAATATCTGAACAGACACATTAACAGTCAACCTTTACCTCACACTTTCACGCCAGTAACCAATCAAAAAAAGCTGAAGTTCAATCGGAAATGAGTATAAGTCTGTACTTGGAAATAATTTTTATTCATTTTTAGATCAATAAATCAAAAAAATCAATAGTAATAATGGAAAGAACACAAATTAAAAAAAAAATCAAAAATTAGGAAATGATGCCGCTTGAGTTTTTACATTAACTGAAAAAATAAAATCTAATGAGTCAAAAAGTGGATTATTAAATTGAAGCGATAACCTGTGGATGTAGGCTAGTGTGCTGGTGACTTTGTGTAGGCGAGAGGTGAGATCCTAGTCTCTCTCTCTATAAAGGGGATAACTAGGTGATGAACAGCAAGTCCCATTACTATGAGCGTACGAACTATAGTACGCTCTACCAGCGGAAGAGAGTGGCGACGTAAATGGAAGTACGATGGCATTTCCTGTGTACAGGCCACTCGTTTTAATGAACATCGATAACTCGATTAAATAAGTTTGCTGTGTTACAGCCATTTTTCCTTTGTATTGCTGGGGGACATTCAAAAAAAAAAAGTTGAAAAACCAGGTAATACGCATGCGTGTTTAAAGCCAGTCGTTTTTGTATCATATAAAACCTAACCTGCACATAAAAAAGTGAAACCTACCTCTCGGAAGCAGTACGTGCTCTCTGTACTGTTATCGTATAAAGGGTGTCAAACTGGCTGCCGGCGAGGTGACTTTTTATGGCCTACAATGTTCAGAAATAAAAATGAAAAATAGAAAAGAAAATTGTTCTGAAGGAAATATTGCTTACCGGGAAATCAAAGCAATATTATGCACACAATTCTCCTGGGTGGGGGGCTAAGAGCCATTCTAATCGCGCTAAATAGTTCCGCTAATTACTAGTCTGCGATATAACATATGTCTGCCACTCACCATATCACGTAATGTAAACTGCTACCAAAAGCGGAAATATTAAAACGAGCGTTCTGGATTGCGATGTTTTGAATAATACTTATCAAAAATCAAATTTGTAAATAGGACGTGCCCAGAGTGAATCTTGCCAGTTTCACCGAATAACCCATGTTTTAATTGGTTTTGAAACCCCCTGGTCTAGATTTCCACTTTTCCTTTTTCACTCACGTGCTCGTACGGCCAGGTTCTAAAATATACATAACGGGTGGTCTTCGTTTGAGAAATGGAAAAGTAAAATACAAAGGGTAAATCACCGAATCGACTTCCAGGTCGCCTAGATTCCTTGTCGTTGACACCTGCTTTTACGGCTAGGGCTAGAATAAACCTGCAGGGTTGTCTTCATTTGGAAAATAGGAGGTAAAATTGAAGGGAAAATCACCGAATTGGCTTCTAGTTCCTCTAGATTTCTTCTATTTTCTTCGCTAACTCCTACTTTTATGTTTTTTTTTTAACTCTATTTAATTTACAACTGCCTATTGGCAACAAGTGAATCAGATTAAATACATCAATAAAAATGGCTTGAAAGATTTGAATGAGGGCCAATCAACGATAACCATCATGAGTCGACTAACACAAGATGCCGTTGAAGTGAATTCAAAGGATGCCCTTTTCTATCATGAGATCAAGTGAACGCGAAGCAATCGACGCTTCAGTCTTCGGCGAGGATTTTGAGGGAAGAGTAGACTTGGATAGATTGTGGTATGAGCGGACTTGGGAGTGTTGGGAAAGTTTGGAATGAAATTTGGTGTAACGGGGGATTTGGCTAAGTCAAGGAAAAAAGGGATTTTTAAGACAGTGTGGATGGTGTGATAGCTTACCTAGAAAGGAGCGTTAAAGATTCTTGATTGAAGGGATTGGATGCGGTTGAGATTGGAACGCTTTGCAGAACCGTACAGTTCCGAGTCCTGTATGCCCAGATTGGGGCTAATAGGGCTGTGTAGATTTTCTTTTTGTTGGTAAGAGACAATTTGGAGCGTTTGTCGAGGAGTCTTTTGGTAACGTTCCTGTCGCTTGAGTCGAGTATGGAGAGGTTCCAAGTAAGGCGCTTGTCGAGTAAAAGTCCAAGATAATGCACCTTATCTGCCGAAGGAATAGGAATATGGTTCAGGTAGATTGGAGGGAGTACCTTGTGATTTTGAGGGTAAAGGTTATGTAATGAGATTTAGACTCGTTTTATGGCTAGAGCTACAATAAACATAAAAGGTAACCTTCATTTGGAAAATTAGTAGTAAAGTACTGACTGTGTATCCTATTTTTTTTTTTTTATTTTTGGTTATTCATATCTGGAGGAGATTCCAGGCGTAATTATGTAAGAAAGGTTCTGGATATTTTATAAATTTCTTTTTTTCTGGCTTAGAAAAAGTCTAATCGAGCCGTAAATGCGCACTACATCCCCAAGGATGGTATGTACCCGCGACCATCAGCTACCTGTAACTTTCCTGGATATTCCTAATTTGTATGGGTGTCTCATGAAACCTCCGCCAGTGTTACAGAGAGAGAGAGAGAGAGAGAGAGGGTAATCACCATAACCTGGATCATTCAGGAATTCCCGCAAGGCTACTCACGATAAGATTCGGCTTTCTCTTACAACTAGATTCCTAGATTTGTAAACTTACAGGAACTTCATCACTAAAAGATTTAAGGGAATTTCCAAGAATTTTATTTTTTAATTTAAATTACCAAACCACTCAATTTACCGCCGTCTGTATTCATTCAATCAGCTGAGCTAGTTAAGCAAATATATTTTTCTTTCTTCTAATTGTGAAATCGCGTGCTCTTGTCAGCTGATATAACAAAATGCACTGCACACTATATCGCTTTGAAAGTTATTTACGTTTACACGCTTCCAACTGTTAGTTTTGACGTACAAACTGACTAGGTTGTGCAGGCATGCTTCTCAGTATGGGTTAGACAGGTGAATCATTACAAAAAATTATGCAGAATTGCAATTAAATTTTTCATTACTGTCTAAGTAAAGACTTTTACCGCTTTCCTATTGAATTTATTCGACTACTTCTGGTGGTAATTAAGTTCAAGGAAAATTTTACGATCGAGTCGAATTTTCTATTGCATTTCCACCGGAAGTATTATTGAATTCGATAAAATCAAATTCGAGTTTGAATTCGATAAAATCTTATCAACAAACCAATTTTTCTTGCGTCCAACTTGCAAGTTCTTCATTATAAATTTTCAAAATTACTGCTAATTTCGAAACATTTTGGAATCTTTACAAACATTATTCAGTTTTTAAATAATTAAAATGCATTGTAGTAACAATTTACATGCCTAATCTTATTGTTTCGCAGAATCACCCAATGAAAGGGGTTTCTTCTGAAGCTGTAGAACTATATGTGAGTGTGTGTGTGTGTGTATACAAAAAAAAAAAGTACTTGCATTTTTGAAAAAGATCTTAAAATAATCCAATCAATCAATTGGTACTTCCGGCACAGTAATTTCCTTCAAAACTCGGAACATATAATACGTCACAAGGGATAGGAATGTACATGAAACGGAAACGGGACTTTAGATGAATGCCTCTCTCCCAGGCCAAAAAAAAATCTTTAGATCTTTGTGTTTGGATTTCATCTCGTCACTGCAGCTGATCTTGAACATTAAGTTGGGCATTTTTTGGTAGTGTGCAGTGTATATAATGTTGCTCGCTTCCAAAGTGCAGTCTACAGAGTGTGATTACACCAGCATAGTAGACATTCTACAATGTAAGACCTACAACAACTGATGTCATCATTGAACCTCGAAAAAACTTCTAAGGTCAATTACAAAAAAATGTCTAACTTGAAAAGTAGTAAGCGCTAATAGTATTGTAAATCTCAAAAATTTTACGAAATATACTTGTTAAAGTAAATCTTTAATTACAGGAATGAATTTTTTTTTTTTTTATAATCATTCAATCATAAAAATTCAATTTGATGGAAAAATCAAGAAAATTATCATCACTATTATCACCATCATCATTATCACTATCACTATTATCATCACTATTATCTTCTCTATTATCATCACTAGTAAAGTAAAGTAATCGCCTATTTTTTCAGGCTGCCTTTACATCCAACTACCAAATTAGGTGTCGTGGACGGAGGCGACTAGACAACATATTTTACTGTAAATTTCTTTTATTAACCATCAAATAAAATCCAAGGCCTAGACCGAGGGAATCGAACCCACTAACCAACAATACATCTTAGCTTTGCAGGTCAGTATTATCCTCACTGTTATCATCTCACCTAGATACGGGGAATCGAACCCAGTACCATCCAGCATATTAGCTCTATTATCATCACTATTATCACCACTATAATCTTCTCTATTATCATCACTATTATCACCACTATTATCTTCACTTATCCTCACTATTATCATCACTATTATCATCTCACCTAGACACGGGGAATCGAACCCAGTACCATCTAGCATATTAGCTCTATTATCATCACTATTATCACCACTATAATCTTCTCTATTATCATCACTATTATCACCACTATAATCTTCTCTATTATCATCACTATTATCACCACTATTAACACCACTATTATCTTCTCTATTATCATCACTGTGTTGTTCAAGAAGTTCATTGTTAAATTTTTGGCGATTTCGCTGGAGAGTATCTTAAGTCAGGTCTCTGTGTTGCTCTCTCTCTCTCTCTCTCTCTTTGAATGAACAAAGTTTGAACAAAATCATATTCTTTCTAAGCTTAAGCTCACTAACTAAGGTGAACGCTCTGGATCAGATTTAAGAACTTCAGAGTCCTGTTGTAGAGGTTAAAAGGAAGGTGATACATGAAGGTCGATATAAAAACTCTTTTGTCATTGGTGGGAGTGGCCGGAAATACAAAAAACATGCACCCACCCCAGAGACTTGCAAACACTGGGATGGACTTAAACAGGAGTGTTGCTACTCACACTAACACTCGGAACCCTTTTACACATTCAGGCACCCCTTCCGCACACAATAATGTATATTGTATGCCAGAGATTGGTTTATATATATATATATATATATATATTAATAATATTATTGTATTTCCTTGTACCAGCTAACCCTGCCCAACATGTAGCTGGATGATGTAAAAACGGATGTGAATGGATACGACGAGAAGGGAGGCTGGTCGGCTTGATGAAGGTTTCTGTTCGGACAGGGGGCTTTAAACAGTGATGGATCACTTTTTACTTGGAAAAGAAAGAACTCGTACACCAGCGAGGGGCATAACAAAAAATACAACTAAGTGATTATGTTAAACGGATATAGCTTTGAGGCTGGCCAAAACTGGTTCCGGTTGGACTGAAAAAGAATATATAATATCTTGGAGCGTTCACATTAAGAAGAATTGAGCCAGTGCACAGCTTCTTTTCTTTACATCACTGACCATCGAGGAAAACAGGGTCTTTATATGAACCTAACCTAGGAGGTGCCCGCTGAAGAGGGATCCAGTTATAGCCGATGGTATTCAGTTCCTTAGGGAAGATGGTTAAAGCTGATTGCTGTATAGTCTAATTATTTATTTTATTTTTATTTATTTATTGTTTTTGTGGTCTTGCTTGCACATTAACCAATATTGGGCTGGATAAAACCAACAAATTGGTATGCACAGCTACTGTTGGCTACTAATGCTTCAATTTAATAACATATTGGTGGGAAAAAACCAGCCCTATCTTTCCCAATATACAATTTGAGGAATAGCGCAGCCTCTTTCACTTCTTTCTTCATCATGACTGCCACTCTTCTACTACATTCTGCTTCGTGGCTTCCATGAGATAAGGGATATCTTGAGCGCTGCGTACTGACTTATTCCTTCCTAAAACAACACAATGGTCTCCGAATGTGACTTCATTATTTGATGTGAGCTTAGAGTGGCGTAATTAGTAGTGTAGTTATGATAGTATTTGTGTGAGTAATTAAGAACTAAAATAGAAACTATGGAGTCTCGCTGCATCCTATATTTTTATTTTACTCCACGCTAATGAATTTGAAAAATACTTCGTAGCGCATCAGGATTCATTAAAAGAGGAGGAGATCGATGTCCCCATCCTCCCCGTATAGTCTAATTACATTTATTAAGGTACATCTCTTCTCCAGACTAAGCTTCTCCAAAATTTCTGTAGTTTAACTTAGAAGAAATAACCACAGAACTGAATAACCTCTTCCAAGCTATAAGTTTTGACTTCGGGCAAGTATTCAAAACATAGAATTACCCTTAGAGGCCATCTGATCTATATTCTTGTTGAACAGCAAACAACTGGAGAAGCATCAGACACAGAATAAAACAATATGGACGCTATCCCAAAATATTTTCGTCGCCGATTGCCCGACACTATTTACAGTTATTTCTCTAATAAACATAATGCTGACAAGCTTCCCACTTCCGGTCCCAGAACTGCCCTGAATTCGTCCACTACTTCCTGGTTTAATCGTTTCCCCACTTTTTAAAGTCCCCCTTCTTGCTGTTCCTCTCTCAACCCTTGTCAATTCAGCTACCAACGTGTTAACAAAAAAAAAAAATCGTACAACCTGGTACAGTTACTGTTTTAAATGATCATCGAATGATTTAGCAGATTTTTTTTCCTTTAAATTAAATCGAAAACAAAATCGATAACTGACGCCTCACAATATATCAGCTGTTTTAATGAATGTTGTGCGTGTAAAATAAAAAAAAAGAAAGAATGACGGGAAATGAAAAATATGGCGCATTTCCTTCCGCTCCTCCTGTAAGCTGTCCTTCTGTTTCCACTTCGCCGACAAAAATTACAACCAACTTGCTTCGAAAGAGTGAGCTGTAATAATCTGAACAGCTGGCATAGCTGACCGTTCTTGTAATAATGGGCCAGTTCATGATCTTGTAATGGACAGATATTGCAAGAGCTAGCTCGTAGTGGCTGGATTTAATCGGCTTTGCTTTGTGCAGGAAGAGAATGATAGAAGGAAGAAATAGACGATTTCGGTGACTGGAGAGAATAGCAAAATTAAAGTATCTAGAGGAACACGGAGCACTAGTTAGAAGAGGCAAAAGTAGTAAATAGAAATGCCGGAGAAACAGTGCAAGGGAGAAATAGATATGAACGTGTGAATATATTGTGGAATACATCGATAAATCGTAGTTGTAACCGGCTCGATTGGACCACGGCCGACTATCAGGGTCATTGAGAGAGAGATTCTAACCGTTAGGGAGTTATGCAGAGCTCCAGGAATTACTTTGTCTCTGCGAGTGTGTAGAGTATACATCGCTGGTGTATATTATATACAGAATGAGCCACAGTGAATACCCCGTACGTATGGAGAGGATGTGCCTGTGGGGTCCCTACAAAACATTAGTATGATGAGTAGCCCCCAGAGTCCAATAGACGGGCACTGTTCCTCTTTTCGTCTAACCTGCACACATATAACCTTCCCTATTAAATCTAAACCAATGGCTACAGGCCTCTACTAAGCAACCACTAAAACCTATAATGTAGAACATTATCCTACATCTTACTGGGTCACTCTGGTAAATAACAATTTATATTACAGAGCAGCTGGAATTCTGGTTATCTAGCTGCTGGTTCGCTTGATATTATTGTGAAGATGTAGTGCGAATACTTAAAAGATCTTCTCTGACCCATCCGTTGCTTTACAGTTCTGATTCATGGTAGTTCATCCATGTCCACTCCGGGGCAAATTCAAGAAGTTCATCCCTCCTTGGCAAACTGCAATTTTAAAAAACAGTTGAACTCATTAATCTACCTGTAGAGGCGCCACGGTAGCCGAGCGGTTAGAGGCGAGACCATTAAATCTAATATGTATTGTGGTACGAGGTTCGATTTCCGGTCTAGGCCTTGGATTTTATTTAATGGTTTTAATCTTGTAAGGCGCCCCATTAGCTGAGCGGTTATAGGCTAGACCCGCAAAGCTAAGATGTATTATTGGTTAGTGGATTCGATTCCTAGTCTAAACCTTGGATTTTATTTAATGGTTAATAAAAGAAATTTACAGTAAAGTATGTCTGCTAGTCGCCTCCGTACACGACACCTAATTGGTAGTTGGACGTTTAAGCCCCGCCTGAAAAAATAGGCGATTACTTTACTTTACTTTGTTTAATCTACCTGTGAACGTAAATTATGGGAAATTGTAGAAAAAATAAATCCAGATTTGTAAAAAATAAGGGGATTGAATGATCCTCTCTTTTTTCTCCAGGAGCTCTGGATGACAAGGACACAGTGGTTGACAAGGGATGTAGAAGTGGGGGGTACGTTCAGTATCGTCTGCTTTGAGTAATGATGTCTAGCAGATATCATGTCCGGTCTGTAGAGAGGAAACTGGGCTAGAGATATATCAAGCAAGCATTGGTAGCCCTAACTGACGCAACATGCTGCATTTACAGACACGTGCGCAAACTTACACAACACAGCCCCCCCCCCAAAAAAAATATGGCCGCTTGGAAGCTTCAAATAAATGAAGACCTGTAAGACCGTCTTCAACTATAATAGACATTTTGCCAAGATAAGACTGGGAGCGGGCGTTCTAAGCCCATTCACGGCAGCCAACCAACGAACGAACGACGTGAAAGGCAAGTTTTCATCCTCCCATATAGAGTTTATGTTTTGGCGGGAAAAGTGGAAGGGCGGGTTAAAGATAGTGAAGAGATTGGCCAGTATGGTTTGGGTTTTTTTTTTGATAAAAGAGTTGTGTCTAAGATGAAGGTTAACAAAAAGCATCACTCACTAACACAAAACCTTTGCGCCTCACCCCCTATTGTACGCTGAACATCTCCATTCTTATCCGGCCTAAACCAGTACACCATCAGGAGTTTGTTTAACCAAATTCTGCCTTGGTTCAACACAATTCGAAGCTAGTTAACACATTCATCGTAGTTAATTTATTCATGATTATATTAAAATCTAAATGTTATCATATTTTGATGTTTAACAATGTTGGGAAACGCAAGATTTCTTAATGAATTTTCGAGCCAATGACAGCACCAACCTTAGGTCCCCAGAATCTTCTACTTTTCTTTTTTTAATTAATTAATGGAAAAAAAGAAAATCTAATCCAGAAAATTAGTAATTTTCACAAAGATGAACTTGTTAACTCTCAATTTTTAGACAAATTAAATTCGATTAAGATATCTACACAGGATCAACAAAAGGTCCTTTCTCCTCTTTGCGTAGATTGCGATGAGGAGGAGGATTTCAAGACAATATAATAATGATATGTCCACGTTATGTAGTTAGAAAGGAAACGAATGTTTGACGACTTATACAGATATTTAGATGCACCATTTCGCTTCGAAGACATAATATTCTCCAACAACATCTATGTGCTGAAGTCTATAGCAGAGCTAGCAATGAAATATGAATGTATTTAAAAACTATAGCCGATTAGAATGAATGGAAGAAAATGATTAGGGAAGGATTACGGTGATTTTAATTTCGGTTAAGCTATAAGGATGGCAGGAATATAGAGTACTGATCCATCTATTAGTTGTAAGTTTATGTTAATAGTTGTATATAGTAGAGGGATGAATGTGCGAAGCGAATGTATTTCTAAGTAAGAATGGAGAGTGAGTGATATTCTAGTGATAAGCACCTAGACGATGCTGGCTGTATGGCGGAAGCCAATGCCACAAAAAAGAAAACAAAAAAAAAGATCTTGGTCTACCACAAATCTTGTGTTTCAGGCAATTTAGGAAATTTGGCACGATTGCAACGCTTCCTCTTTCTGGCTGAAAGAGAAAGAGAAAGAAAACAAAGGACAGTAGATAGGGTACAGGGGAAAACAGAGGGTGGGATGCTGTAAAAGTGGACCATTTAACTCTGGGAAGAAGTGTTATATTACGAGTGGGAGATGTTGATAGACTAAATTGAAAAGATCAGGTCTTGGGGAGATGATAGTATATAAACGTCTACGGCCACCAACTGGAAGAAGATGGACAAAAGAAGGACTAAGGGATACGTTTCTTTTTGGAGAGGAGATCTCCCACAAGGGGCAATAAAAATCAAGTGTTTTCCACATTACCCAGTTGGTCTAGGGCCGCCGGCAGCAGCCACTCCTTCAAAGGTTCCTTCCTTTTGTCAGCAGGGGGAAGCGATTTAGGGGGCACCCATTCCTGATTTAGAACTAACTCCATAATCCCCTGGAGAATGTGTGAGCAAAACTGTTCCCCCATTTCGTCTTGTATTGTTTTATCATTTCATCTTGGCAACTCCGCTTGGCTGCTACATCGCCGCCTCCCTAAGGGAGCTTTCCATTCGAATCTCGTATTTCATCTGCTATTCTCCCTTTAAAAAAAAAATAATCTACCCTTCGGTCATTTTCTTAAAAGATTTCCCATCTATTTCTTCTAGCAGTCCATTTTCCACCTCATTCCAGAGCTCTCTAGTTATTTATTGTTTTTCTAACAGCTCACCTCTCTTCAGATACCCGCATCCGGTTCTGCTTAGTATTTCCCCTCCGCGGCAAGAAGTGGAATTAAAATTACCTATTAGCAACCATGTTTTTCTAATTTTATATATATCCTCTTTTAGGATAATTAATAATTGTTAAAAACAATAGATATAATCTATTAATTTAAAAGTTAATTATCGTGGCAGTTTTGGTCTTCTGATATTCGTCTAATATGTTCTAAAATTTGGAGTTTTGTAGAAGTAGCTGGGAGTATGGCAGTCACAGGAAGTCGTGCGAGTCTGTTCACGTCTGATTTTTTCTAGTTTTTGGTCAGCAAAATAGCAATGAATTTCTAAAAAAGTATTTCTGGTGTATTTTAGGATCTTGATTATACAATGTAGATGCGACGTCACAATATCACTGTTTTCCGTTTGGAAGTGCCCAGTTTAGTTCGGGTTGGAAATCAAAGCGAGAGACAGAGAGAGAGAGAGAGAGCGGTTAGACCAAATAAGGCTAATAAGGTTCTGAAAGAGTGCCAGGCTGGCTTTCGAAAAGGCTATTCCACAGCTGACTGCATATTTGTTCTATATAATTTAATTAAAAAGCGTTTGTATCACAGAAAGAAACTTTATGCTCTGTTCGTGGACCTAAAGGCTGCCTTCGATACAGTTGATCGTGAAGCCCTGTACTTAAAGTTATATAATGCTGGGATCTCTTCAAGATTTATAACAACTTTGAAAAATATGTTTAGTGGAACTATGGCTTCGGTTTGGACCCCACTTGGCAAAACTGAACCATTTTTAGTAGCTAGTGGATTGCGGCAAGGTTGTTTACTTAGTCCCCTTCTTTTTGCGTTGTATGTAAATGATCTAGAGGATGAATTTGAAAAAGGGATGCAAGTGGGAACCCAATTAATTAAGGTTATCTTATACGCAGATGACATAGTAATCATGGCAGAGAATCCAGTTGCTCTACAGAGGAATATTTTCAAACTAGAGGGGTACTGTGAGAGGTGGAACCTAAGTGTAAATCTCAATAAGACCAAAGTAATGGTATTTCGTAATGGGGGCAAACTTGGAGCCAGAGAGCGTTGGACGTACAGGTCTCAGGAGATAGAGGTTGTAAACAGATATGTTTATTTAGGGATGCTGCTAACCCCCCAATTGTCCTTGAAGCCACACTTCTTGGAAAAATCATCTTCTGCAAGGCACGCAATTAATTATGTATGGAGACGAGCTATAATGCAACCTCAAATAACTTTGAATGCGAAATTACAAATATTTAATGCCGCTTCGCGATCCATACTGTGTTATGCAGCCCAAGTGTGGGGAACCCAGCAATCTCAGGAAATAGAAAGAGTCTTGTGGTTTTTCATAAAAAAGTTGTTTGCTTTGCCAAATTTTACGCCATCTTATATTCTCCATCTAGAAACTGGTCTGGAACCTATTTTTTTCTATACATTGGGTCTAAATAGCCGTTACATACACAAAGTGTTAAATATGGACCAATTAAGATTTCCTCGTGTGGTTGCGGAAGAGGTTTTGAGATTGGGCATATCATGGGCTGAGGACTGGGAAAACTTGGCTGCACAGACCGCAACTTCTTTGAGTTTTGGCAATTTGGAAAGAGGAGCCCTCCATTTAAAATTTCAATCTATTATCTCCAGGCTGAAGGAAACTTTTGCTTTGAAGCAGAGAGAAAGAGCTCAGGCATCGCGCCGATATACTATTTATAAGCTACTCAATCATCAGGTTAATTGTGCAAATTTGGTTGATAAAACTGAAACGGAAAATCGTATATCGGATATACCGTTGGGTCTTTAAGTTAAGGGGGGAACTGCTGAACCTCAACCACAAGCCTTATAACTTGGATGTCCAGGTAGAATGTACTCTCTGCAATTACAGAGTAAAGGAAGATACGTTCCACTTCGTCGCACAATGCCCTATTTTGGCCCCATACAGACTGTCGGTATTTGGGGACAGATTTCTGTCATATGATTTCTTTCTCAATGTACTGAATGGTCCAGAATGGTCTCACTTAATCAGATATGTGACAGCAGCATGGGAATATAGAAAACTAATAAATAATGAATTCATCTAATGAAGTATATTAAAAAAATATAAATATATATATATTTCTCTCCTACATTTTTAATTACAGAACTACAATTAGTTATTAAATTTGAAAAGTGATTCTTATTATTATTATGCTTATTCTTTGGCTAGAATTATCTATTTTGTCTCTTAGCTTACTCATTAATGTATTTCTATGGAGTTTTACTTAGCTGCATGCCTGCAATTTATTCAGCTACTTCACTAACAGCTGTCTATTACTTTGTTTTATTATAAAAATTCAATTTTCTTTAATTTGCCTTTCTTTTGTTGGAAAATATTTTTTTGTAATTTGGTTCTAAAGATTTATTTTTATTTTTTTTCACTTGATATTAAGAAATTGTTTATATTTACCAAACCCCGGCAGACGGATACCTTGCCGAATTAAGTTTTCTGGCTTTTTTTTTTAGATAAGATATTCTTATGTACTTGTACAATTATTATTTGTTTAAATAAACTTATTATTATTATTATTATTATTAGTAGAGGGATGAATGTGCGAAGCGAATGTATTTCTAAGTAAGAATGGAGAGTGAGTGATATTCTAGTGATAAGCACCTAGACGATGCTGGCTGTATGGCGAAAGCCAATGCCACAAAAAAGAAAACAAAAAAAAAAGATCTTGGTCTACCACAAATCTTGTGTTTCAGGCAATTTAGGAAATTTGGCACGATTGCAACGCTTCCTCTTTCTGGCTGAAAGAGAAAGAGAAAGAAAACAAAGGACAGTAGATAGGGTACAGGGGAAAACAGAGGGTGGGATGCTGTAAAAGTGGACCATTTAACTCTGGGAAGAAGTGTTATATTACGAGTGGGAGATGTTGATAGACTAAATTGAAAAGATCAGGTCTTGGGGAGATGATAGTATATAAACGTCTACGGCCACCAACTGGAAGAAGATGGACAAAAGAAGGACTAAGGGATACGTTTCTTTTTTGGAGAGGAGATCTCCCACAAGGGGCAATAAAAATCAAGTGTTTTCCACATTACCCAGTTGGTCTAGGGCCGCCGGCAGCAGCCACTCCTTCAACGGTTCCTTCCTTTTGTCAGCAGGGGGAAGCAGCGATTTAGGGGGCACCCATTCCTGATTTAGAACTAACTCCATAATCCCCTGGAGAATGTGTGAGCAAAACTGTTCCCCCATTTCGTCTTGTATTGTTTTATCATTTCATCTTGGCAACTCCGCTTGGCCGCTACATCGCCGCCTCCCTAGGGGAGCTTTCCATTCGAATCTCGTATTTCATCTGCTATTCTCCCTTTAAAAAAAAAATAATCTACCCTTCGGTCATTTTCTTAAAAGATTTCCCATCTATTTCTTCTAGCAGTCCATTTTCCACCTCATTCCAGAGCTCTCTAGTTATTTATTGTTTTTCTAACAGCTCACCTCTCTTCAGATACCCGCATCTGGTTCTGCTTAGTATTTCCCCTCCGCGGCAAGAAGTGGAATTAAAATTACCTATTAGCAACCATGTTTTTCTAGTTTTATATATATCCTCTTTTAGGATAATTAATAATTGTTAAAAACAATAGATATAATCTATTAATTTAAAAGTTAATTATCGTGGCAGTTTTGGTCCTCTGATATTCGTCTAATATGTTCTAAAATTTGGAGTTTTGTAGAAGTAGCTGGGAGTATGGCAGTCACAGGAAGTCGTGCGAGTCTGTTCACGTCTGATTTTTTCTAGTTTTTGGTCAGCAAAATAGCAATGAATTTCTAAAAAAGTATTTCTGGTGTATTTTAGGATCTTGATTATACAATGTAGATGCGACGTCACAATATCACTGTTTTCCGTTTGGAAGTGCCCAGTTTAGTTCGGGTTGGAAATCAAAGCGAGAGACAGAGAGAGAGAGAGAGAGAGAGAGCGGTTAGACCAAATGTCCACCCTGGGTAGAGTGTCTGTGGCACCGATATGGAAATAACAACATGGCCGTCCGCCTGTTACACTGATTGTCCTCTCAGATTGAATCCTTTGATGTTCACCACGTTTCCACCACTATACACCCTCGGCAACCCCCCGGCTTGTCCGACATCATCACCATCAACATATAGTCCATCGCCAGCCAGCCTCCCCTTGGGTGTGTGTGTGCATGCAATGACGTACTCAGATTGTTGATTCCCCTTCTTTCTCCCTCGTTCCCTCTCACTCAAAGAGAGCGCTACTGCTCTCCTGGACACTCCGTACATCTCTTGCCTTTAAACAAGCTCACCAAGCTCTCCCCCCTTCTACGCCACGCAAGTTTACCCAACCAACCAGTCCTAACCCTAAACCCAAATCCTTTGGGCTGTTGGACGGGCTGTAAACTCAGCTGACCGATGTGATGAACATTTAGATTTCCTCTACAACAGGTATACAATTAAATGGTAATGCTGCTCTTCAGTGGCAGTAGTATCCAGACTCCTGTAGAGCTTCATTTACCGCCAGGATAGCTTCCAACTAAGTTTCTCCTTTCATTTCCATTGATACCTCTTTAGATCGTATTGATTTTTGGGCTAATAATGAATCCTGAGGTAAGGCAACTATAAAGGAAAGGTCTCAACACTAGTTTAAGTACCCATCGCGTCATAAAGTACCTTTTTCCTTTAACCCCTTCACCCCAACATCATAATCGTTACTTTAAAGTTATAAAGGAGGATTTACCCTATATTTTAAAGAAAATTCGTTTTTGGACGATCAACCCTTATACAACTGTCCTACTGGACTCTTTTAATTTCTCACATAAACTATATTAAATCTTCTTAAAAAGTTAAGCATAAGGATTGATTAATAAAACAACAAAAGGTACACAAATCAGCAAATACCCAACATTTCATTCATAATTCAGCTCGTAATTTCAGCCATTTAGAAACGGTCGAAAAAGCTTATGTGTTTTATTCAAATTTTATAGCAATAGTATCATTTATTGCGTTACTACATTTACAACATTAGTGTAAATTTAGTGACAGAAATGGCTAAAGTGGGGTTTTTTCAAAAATTAAAAGTAAAGTAAAGTAAATTGCCTATTTTTTCAGGCGGAGCTTAACATGCAACTACCGAATTAGGTGTCGTGGACGGAGGCGACTAGCAAACATACTTTACAGTAAATTTCTTTTATTAACCATTAAATAAAATCCAAGGTTTAGACTAGAAATCGAATCCACTAACCAACAATACATCTTAGCTTTGCTGGTCTAGCCTATAACCGCTCAGCTAATGGGGAGCCTTACAAGATTAAAACCATTAAATAAAATCCAAGGTTTAGACCCCGGGAATCGAACCCACTAAACCAACAATACATCTTAGCTTTGCAGGTCTAGTCTATAACCGCTCAGCTAATGGGGCGCCTTACAAGATTAAAACCATTAAATAAAATCCAAGGTTTAGACCCCGGGAATCGAACCCACTAAACCAACAATACATCTTAGCTTTGCAGGTCTAGTCTATAGCCGCTCAGCTAATGGGGCGCCTTACAAGATTAAAACCATTAAATAAAATCCAAGGTTTAGACTAGGAATCGTCTTCTGAGCCCTTTACTTTTTGGACTCTTTCTAAATGATTTGCACGATAGCATTGGAGAAGGCTTAGATGTGGCTGGGACAAACATTAGGTGTCTCATGTATGCTGATGATGTTGTTATGCTAGCATCAACCCCTATTAAATTACAAAGGATGATAAACAAACTGGGTGAATATTGTAGTTTGTGGGGATTAAATATAAACTTAGCAAAATCGAAAGTCGTAGTGTTCCGAAATGGTGGTAAACTTTCTAGATTTGAAAAGTGGTATTTAGAGGGGCGACAAATCGATATTGTAAATTCTTATAAATACCTTGGTATGACCATCTCCTCAAAAGTATCTCTTAGCGAGCATTTTCTAGAAAGAATTAGTCATGCAAAATTTGGGCTGAACACTACTTGGCATAACTTAATGATGAAAAAGGATATTCCCTACTCCACCAAGTTAGAAGTATTTCATTCTGTTTCTCGTTCAGTAGTCAGCTATGGGTCTCAAGTCTGGGGATTTGAGCCTTACGACTGTTTAGAAAAATTTAGAAGATACTTTATAAAAAAATTATTATCACTTCCCCGGTATACCCCAAATTATATAGTAGACTTTGAAACCGGAATTGAATCTATATATTCTTATACTTTGAAGCTTCACTTCAAGTATATACTAAAAGTTTTAGAAATGCCCTCCACTCGTCTACCCCACATTATGTGTAATGAGACTATTAAAAGGAATATATACTGGTATAAAAAATGGGGGGAGTTGGGTGCAGCACATTTACCTTTGTCAAATATCCCATCATTGCGGCAAAAATTACAAAGTTTGAGGCAAGATCTAATAAAAGCTCAAAAAGAAGAAGCCTTAAATAATTGTATACAATCAAGGTATGAATTGTACGGTAAGCTTTGTTCTGTCGGGGACGGCACTATATATTTGAATGATGATAGTGATTTATATTCAATGAGATGGATTTGTAAGGCTAGAACTGAATCCCTAAATCTGAATTTTAAACATTGGAAACGAGACAATACAGTTAGATGTTCCCTCTGTAACTCTAACGAAAAAGAGGATACATTTCACTTCATTGGGGTGTGTACCGTTCTATCTGAATGGAGGGTCAAATGGTTAAAAAAGAAAAAATTGACTAAGGAAGAGGTTTTTAATTTGTTAAAGGGTGGAAACTGGTCAAATCTCGTTATGTACTTAAGGCAAGCCAGTTATTACAGAAATGAATTAATAAATGAATTTAATTGGTAAAGGGCATAGGAGGATTATTTTATTTTATGATTTTATTTTATGAAGTTAAATTTTGAGCCATTTTTTATTTCGGGTGTTCTTTTGTTTTTGTCTTTTTTGTTTTTATCTTCTTAGAAAGGGTGTATGTTTATTTATTTTGTTTTCACTTTTTACTGAAATATTGTTTGTTTATTTACAATTACCTTTTCGAGGGCGTAAAAAGTAGTTAATTTTTGTTATTAGAAAAATTAGAAAAAAATAAGGAAGAAGAGAAAAAGAAACTGTGAATTAATCATTATTATTTAAAATGCGTTACACATTTATCATTTAATTTAAGTTTATTAATTAATTGTTTATTGTATTTTATATGTTTATTTATTTAAAAACACTTTCTGTAAAATACAGACTTGACAGACGGATTTTATCCATTGTCTATGTGCATAGATGTGAATAGAAGTTTGATTTATTTTCTTTTTTTTATTTTTTGTATTATTTTTGTTTTAGTTTTTCTTTGGTTGTAATTTTGTATGCACAAAATAAATAAATAAATAAATAAATAATACCGAATTAGGTGTCGTGGACGGAGGCGACTAGCAAACATACTTTACAGTAAATTTCTTTTATTAACCATTAAATAAAATCCAAGGTTTAGACTAGAAATCGAATCCACTAACCAACAATACATCTTAGCTTTGCTGGTCTAGCCTATAACCGCTCAGCTAATGGGGAGCCTTACAAGATTAAAACCATTAAATAAAATCCAAGGTTTAGACCCCGGGAATCGAACCCACTAAACCAACAATACATCTTAGCTTTGCAGGTCTAGTCTATAACCGCTCAGCTAATGGGGCGCCTTACAAGATTAAAACCATTAAATAAAATCCAAGGTTTAGACCCCGGGAATCGAACCCACTAAACCAACAATACATCTTAGCTTTGCAGGTCTAGTCTATAACCGCTCAGCTAATGGGGCGCCTTACAAGATTAAAACCATTAAATAAAATCCAAGGTTTAGACTAGGAATCGAATCCACTAACCAACAATACATCTTAACATTGCGGGTCTAGCCTGTAGCCGCCTAACATACTTTACTGTAAAGTTCTCATATTAGCCATTAAATAAAATCCAAGATCTAGAGACCTGGAATCGAACCCACTATACCAACAATACATCTTAACTTTACCGGCCTTTTTTCAACGTTACCCAATTTCATGCACTTTTTGTCGATCAGCCATTGTACAACTTTCCTGTTGGACAGTTTTAAATGCCTAGAGACCACGCCTCTAATCACTCGCTAATTAGATTCTAATAAGGTCATAACATTTTTTTTTAAGATAAACCCAGCCTCTTCTATTTTACGTACTTCAACTAGGGCGGAAACTAAATACGTAGTAAGCCAAAAAAGGTTCAAGTTAAGTTATAAGTAAGGAAGGGAAGTAGTACCCTTGATTTTGTTTCACCAACATCCTGTTGTAAAAGTGCAGGAAGAAACAAATAAAAGTGATAAAAACCTAAAAATTAGACTTCCGGAATTGTCAATAGGAGATGTGACTGTTCACGTCAATAAAATCTACATAAAACCTCCTACATATGTACAAGTATATAATTATATAAATATGTAATTTCTGTATGTAATAATTTTAAGTAATTTAATGCGATTATCCATTAAAAATCATTTATTTTATTATTAGACGTACAAAATATGTAATTTATGATTTATAATTAATGGATTTATTACGTTAAAATGTACCGTTGATATTGTTTCCGGTCATAACAGGAAGACCTCTTCTATACATGAAACAGAAAATATCGTGAAAATAAAAACCAGATTTTCCACTTAACGTTAATTTTTCAAAGTCCTTTTTATTTAAAAAAAAAAATAACTGGCCGCTCATTGGCACAACGATATTGTACGACATGCTGTTCAGGCTTTTGTTATAAACGCGCGATGTATCGATATAAATCGGGGTGATCGTGTTTTTTTATTTTTATTTTAAATTTTATTATTTCTTTATCAACGTTAAAATATCTCCTCCCCTCTCACTCTATCGCCTGTGTTTTTCATGGTTTTTCTTTTCTGCAGCGAGTGTTATGAATGGAAATTCTAGGCTGGACGGACGGTTTAATATGCATTTTCACTCGATACAACCATTAAAGGAAAATAAATTGATTTACCCAATTTCCTGTATGCATGTTTTCCTCACCAAAAAAGAAAATTCCAAATATTAATGATTATTATATAATATTCGTGTACACACGACGTTTTTTCAGATAACAGTTGATTAAATTGAATTTTTGTAAAACTTGGAATTTTTATAAGCACACCAAAGTGAGAAGCTTAAAATGAGTTACGTCTTAACAAGGCGGAAGTATATCTCCCCATAAAGTGGTCCTATTTACGTAAACGGTGTATAGTACACTGTTAGGCTTCGCCATATTGTATGATCATTTTTATGTTCTTTGTGTCTGATAGATGGAAGGAGAGCCCTTCCTGGACAGTTTTGTCGAAAGAAGATGCCTAGAATCATGTGCGACATGCCTGGGGCGGAAGTGGGATCGATACTGGTGTTGGATATTATTATTTCTTTTTTCCAGCAAAAAATAAATCCTGGTAAGATGGTCCTAGAAGAAAGAGTGAAGACGTCACTAATTCTACAGGACTTAAGTCAATATTCCTGGAGTCTCAAACCAAGGTGATAGACCTATGTCCAAGTACAATCAGGACCGGGGCACTTTTGACGTCACAAAATACGAGAATAATCTATTCAATCAGTCAGACTTCCGGTGCACTGAGATCCACTATACTTGGAATGTAAGTTATATATTTCATACATGAGTTAGCCACCATACATTCGAACGGAGCAAAACTTAGCGCCTCCGTAGAAATCCTGCTTAAATAAAGCCTAATGGATGGAGCGGGTGTTGGTCTAGTGGTCTATTGGTCAAGTGGTGTGGCTTTGTGAGAGATTCCCAGTTCGAATCCTGTCTAAAGAAAAGTAATTGCCTAATTTTTCAGGCGGGGCTTAACGTCCAACTACCAATTACGGACGGAGGCGACTAGCAAACATACTTTACTGTAAATTTCTTTTAATAACAATTAAATAAAATCCAAGGCCTAAGACCGGGAATCGAACCCAGTACCACTATGCATATTAGCTTTGCAGGTCTCGCCTCTAACCGCTCTAATGCCTAATTGTAAAGTATTAACTTCCGCCCACCACACCTAATTCGTAGTTGGACGTGTTAAGCCCCGCCTGGAGAAAAAAGTAGGCGATTACTTTACTTTTACATCATGCCTGGGGTAATACTTTCAAGCAAAAGAGTGTCAGGTCGGCGAGGAAAGCGTGCAGTAAGGATATCCTGTAAAAAAATAAAAAAAGTTACAGTTATGGGGTTTCGCAGATATGGGAGTTGTTTTGGCGGAAGTCCAGCCCAGAGTCCCACTCGTAGGAGGTGAATCATTGCCGCCAGTTTGTAATAATGCTTTTCACTAGTTGGAAAAGGGAACTTTTAAGTTTTCGGAGCTTTTCATAGAAATTAGAGAGTGAGGTAATGGATACGTGAGATACCCGTATCTGTCAGACTTTTAAAATCAAAGATTTCCGGGTGAAAAGCAAGTTTTGAGTTGAAATAATATTCCTTCCGCCTTCAGTGAGAAATTAGGAGTCGCAGTTTAATTAACAAAATGTTTTGAATTGGCCAAAGTATTGCTCAAAATCGGCCCGAATATGGGGAACAGCCAGTTTGACTGTAAATGGGAATAGGGGTAGCATTATGTACAGGATGGCCATCCAGAAACTCCAGGAGAAAGAAGAACATCCAGGCTTGGTGTAGCTAGGAGCAGTTGGTCTAGCTCCAGGGTGGTGGGGGGGGCAGCAAGCAGTAGAACCACCTTTTCCTCTGCCGCCTCCTTGCTGTTCCAGGAGTTTTTATCTTTTTTCGTTTCCTTTCTGCAGACCATCCTCTGCCTCCTGTTCTCCGCCCCAGACCACCCCGCGCAGTGGGTTAGCCACTACTGCTATTCTTTGTCGGTCTTGCTCATTTCTACTTCCGTCCACTTCATCCGCTTGGCCATTTCACCTTCCATGTGGCGGGGGGCCCATTTCAGCCCGGGCTTTTTGCCATTATGCTAATGTAAGCGATTGATTATTGTCTCCCGTGTTCACGTACAAGCATACAGCATCTTTCCCACAAACTCCTTTTGTTCCCTTTATTATTCAGACTGTCCGCCATTTTCTAAAACAAAGTTATTCTTTTTCTCACTCATGAAATTTACTTTGAAAAATAACCTGACAAAGTCCGATGTTCTCTAACACTATTTTCTCCTACTGCAGTATTTGAAATTAAATTTTCTTTAGACTTGCAATTTTTACTAAAAAGTTGTTGAATTCGTAAATCTTTCTCATGAAGTTTGTACTATAAAAATTTTGTTCGGGAAAATTCACCTCCTGTTATTCAAATTTGACTTTACGATTACGTATTTAATTATTAAAAATTATTTATTAGTTATAATTCCTCATGTAGCATACAATAAGACTTTAGAGGGAAACCTAACTTTCTGTCTAGTCCTTATTCGAATTTTCCGGCGATATTATAGTCGAGGAAATGGGTCACATATATACATATATGGTGTAACCAAGTTCAAAGAATTGTTCAAAGTCTTAAAAATAGAATCTGTAAACAGATACTTCCCGGTTTAAAGGCTTCTTGACGAGTCCGATGACGGCATCTAACTAAAAGCCAGATGCTATTCAATTATCAAACCAAATATATTTCTGGCGATTTGGCTTTTATTTATTTTTGAGATACGGCGACCACTCTACAGACAGACACAGATTCATTTTTTTTTTAACTTTCTTTTTTTACTTTTTTTAAACTCAAGTAACCTCAAAATGAATATACTTCCGGTGAAAAAACCGGAAATCGAGTATTCCACACGTTCTCTCAAAGAAACCTGCGAGTGAAAAAATAATTTTAAGCTTTTTACAATTAAAAGGAAATATTGTTTTAATCTTCTATTTTTTTTTTTTGCCCACACTTCCTTTAGTTTTAATTTCTCAAACGGAAGCGATGTGTTTAGTCTCAAATTGGGAAAACCCGGGTTTTCCTCAGGAGTTACCAAGTTTTGAGTACAGAGAAACGTAATTTTGTAGATAATGATCTGTGAATATGTAGATATGTGTGTAAGTGTGGACGAATGATTGTAAATGAAAAACCAAGAAAATTTTCAGTGGTGGAAATTCAATTTTGAAGATACAGTCTTGGTCGGGAAATTCAGGATATTAAGAAAATTTATTTGACGATCATAAAATCAAGTGAAAAAGCTCCAAATGGTTACTGGTTTGAATGAAATATTTTTCATTGAGTCATACACTCGCTTTGCTGATTTATATCATGTTCTTTATGTAATTTCTACGTTATATTTTACATTTATACAATTCGTCTTATTTATTTATAGCCAAAAGCACATAAAAATAGAGTTTTAATAAAAAAAAATATGATAAATATCATATATTTTTAAGCAATTTTATGAGTACTGAATCATTTTGACATTAATTCTGTTTATTTTAAGTCTACTCTTGAGTTTAAGCTGAAATCGTTAGAGGGGAGGAAAACTTATGTTCCTACATTTTCACTTCCGGTGGAGCAATATTTCGGGAAAGAGAGAGAGAAAGATATAATTTGCGTCACACACATAAAGGCTATAAAGAAAAGCTGGGGGTAATGTCAAGATATTGGAAGGTATAAACTGGGTACCTGGACCCAGATCACTGCGAAACGATGGGTCCCTAATGTCTGGGTTATAAAGGGAGTACCCATGGCTATACCCACACAATGTTGGGTCACGTCCTGTGACCACCAGCACCACAGATTGAACAGGTCTACTTCCCGTCTCCAGTCCACTTTTATGCTTCCATTGTTATAATAGGAATAGATAAATCAATTCATATTTTGAAAACTACCTTTTACCATACCACATTATACTGGTAAAAGTAACATTACTGTCCCGCGGTAGTGGGATCGATACTGGTGTTGGATATTATTTTTTTTTTTAGGAAAAAAAATCCTATGTGAGTCCTTCAGAAAGTTATTGTATATATTTGCGAATATGCCTCACCTTAGTGAGATGGTCCTGAAGGAAGAGTGAAGACGTCACTAATTCTACAGGACTTAAGTCAATATTCCTGGAGAGTCTCAAACCAAGGTGATAGATCTATGTCCAAGTACAAGACCGCGGCACTTTTGACGTCACAATTAATAGATTTACACGTAAATAGTGTATTTAACAAGACTTTAAGTAAATCATGGGAGCCATTTAGAATATCGCTAAAAATTGCTAACAATATATTACGTAAGGCTACACACTTCCGGACAATGGCGCCATAGAAGGAAACCTACCCCGAGGCGACTTTAATTGAGATTCACTCGAGACAAGATTCAATATTCAGAAGCCGTTTGCGAGAAAATCTTAACTCAGAATCAAGAAAAATCGATTCAGTGAGCTGTACTTCCGGTAGAAAAATTCTGATTAATACTTTAATTATCATGTTTTCTTGGAAAAGCCGAAGCGGAACTTTGAAATTTTACACTTCCTGGTAATTTTTTTGTTTTGTTTTGAGTAACGGTGGACACACAAATTTCGAGAAATTTTTTATAAAGCATCATTTCCGCACTCAGAGCCATGAAAATGGTTTAGTTTTCCGGTGAAGACTAAAGCGAATCTTTACGACTACTTTTTTTTTTCTTGCGAAGGATAACAGGAAGTAAGAAAACGCAATTTTCACCTTGCATAAATTCTCTTTAAATAAAATTGCCGCGAATGATATCAGAGATAAGAGTAAATAGGCGGGACCGTGTGAGTTAAGACTGGCGGGTCGGTAGTTACCCTCCACTTTAGCCAAAGCGGAACTCTGCTGTGAGTCGATATTCTCACTGTGGTTTTGTCTGTCTGTGTAAACTGAACACCGCCAGCACTTCCGACATTACTATTGGCACAGCCTACCAGATCCTCTCTGGTGGTGGCATCAGTTTATTTATCATACTTCCTGTTTCCTTAATGGTTAATAATTAAAAGTGATCATGAGTCAAAGTTTCAGCCGGAAGTCAATTTTGTGCCCTGATCTCCTATAGGTCTCAGTAAGCCAAAGAACTTGGCGATAGCAGCACCGTTAAGCTGTAGGGCCGTTTCTCCTCTTCCCGACTCAGACTTACAGAAAATTCATTAGCAATAATAATTTTGACTTCCTCCAAGACGAAAACAATGTTTAATGAATCATCTGTGACTGTGTGAAAGGAAATTCCAACTTTGACTTCCTGTAAGTACCGGAACAATAAATAAATAGAAATTTGGACACTATGGCAACTTCCTGTTACCAGTAGTATGAGAATTTAAGAGAGGGGAGGGAGAAACTGAGCCACTAAAGATGAAGATCTTGTGGAAGTGAGTTAGCCCGAAGTGAGAGGCTGTGGAGTGTTTAGTTCCGCATCTTGACAGAGATGGCAGCAGCGCCAGAGATGGGTGTGTTGTTGTTTCTCACAAGTGCGCTATCACTCTCTCTCTCTCTCACTTCCGCTTCATTCCCACCGAGAGTGAGAGAGAGGTACCGAGTCAGATATATGTGGAAGCCATTTTTATCTCTCTTTGGCCACCATCTCTTACTTTTGTTTTCTCTTATATCTCTTTGCTTTATCTTCTTCTTCTTCTTCTTCTTCTTCGTCCTCTTCACACGCTATCGACTGAACTTCCCATCTCATCGTCATATCTTTCTTTGGACTATTTTGCTATCTCCGCATTCAGGCGACCTCTTACTGTATATGTGGACCAGTGGTACTTGAGCGGACCCTAACCAAAAAGGGACCCCGTTTATATTGATACCCTATAAAGGGGTGCAAAGGATATCTTACTCTTGAAAATGTGCCAAGATCCCAGCATCTCTACCCCTCTTCCACTTCTGTCACTTCCGGCCCTCTTCGAGTTCAAGTACTCGTATATATAACAAAAAAAAAATTGTGAATTCAAATTAAATTTCTAGTTCTTATTTTTAGTAACATCTTGTGTTCACAAAGATTGCCTCTAGAAATTATCTAAAATTGCCAAAGTTTCGAAAAATCTGGCCTGAATTGTACAAATATGGTAGATTATAGTAGATGTATATCAGTGTTGCAATCGCTAGGCTGCATCGTGCGTTGAACAATTTGCCTCAGTAAACACGATTGCGGTACTTCCACTTATGGGCGGAAGGAGCAAATATACCATTTCTAGAGCAAATAAAGTCTTATTTTTACCCTTATCACCTATGTCGGCGCGTGGGTGGAGAAGATTGGCAGCAGCAGCCGTACGTGTACGGCGAGCTAAAGTAGTAGTGTAAGTACTTTAAAAACTTTAACGTTAAGTATGTAATAATAATCTATTTGACTTAATTTCTACTTCAAGTTGGCAACTTTAAGGTCAACGGCGTCACTTAATTAGCTAGCCTAATAAAGCTTTAGAGTGTTCTAAGTGAAAAAGAAGTTGTACTTTGAACCAGTTACTCTTGGAATTAAGTGAACGTTTACTCAGCAAAATTATCTTTTAGGATACGATTTCTTAAGCTTATTCTCTTTAAGGTTCCGAGTTTCGAAACCAAAAAGTAAAGTAATTGCCTATTTTTTCAGGCAGGCTTTACGTTCAACTACCAAATTAGGTGTCGTGGACGGAGGCGACTAGCAAACATACTCTACTATAAATTTCTTTTATTAACCATTAAATAAAATCCAAGGTTTAGACTGGGGAATCGAACCTACTAAACCAACAATACATCTTAGCATTGCGGGTCTAGCCTATAACCGCTCAGCTAATGGGGCGCCTTACAAGATTAAAACTATTAAATAAAATCCAAGGTTTAGACTAGAAATCGAACCCTCTAACCAACAATACATCTAAACTTCTCGGGTTTCCGTGCTGTAACCTTTCGGCTAAATGTGAAACGCTTCACGGTATTGCATATCATCTTTGCTATCATCATCACTAGCAACTCTAGGTACGAAATGTCTAAGGGAATTTTAGCATTTTATTACAATATAGTTTTGAAACCTAAAATATTTGATAACTTATTGAAATGAAAGAATGAATATTGCTAATTTTAATATAATTTTTTATTTTTTGGCTCAGCTGTCGTCCAAGGGGACTGTGTTATTTTCAGAGCTTAGTAACAACAATATTTGTTTACATTGTTACTGGTAAAAGTTCCTCAGTACCTAAAAAGTTAGGAAAAATGACACAACAACCTTAGATGTTAACAATGTTACCAAAATTTGAATTGTTAACAGCGTATGCCCTGTAGATTACCTAGCTCGTAGGTCGAAAGCTCGGCGAAAAAAAATTGTGACAGAAATCGCCAAGAACGATGAAAAATATCCTAAGTTACCATCACAAGTTACCATCACAAGTTACCATCACAAGTTACCATCACAAGTTACCATTTAGAAATTACAAATGTAGAAATAAAATTTGTCTTTCTACATTAAATTTAGTTTAATATAAGATTCAATTACCTATTTACAGATTGTAGAGTAAAAAATTTATTTAACCATCGCTTATAATCCACCGTTGAATTTCCTTAAGGAATGCTAGAATTGAGGGGGTGGTAGAAATCGGAAGTACAGACGACATAAATGTATCTTGGTATTACATCTGTCTGCAAGTTACTTTGTACGACTGCAAGGGAGCGCTAGTGGGTCTAGTACCGCTACTGGCTCATAGATGGCAGCCCGCTACACTCCCGTTGACAGTTCACATTGATTATTATTTTGCTCGTTATAATAAATATTATTATGTGTTCTAATTCAGTTCTAATTAGATAATTTAATTATATTTAAAGATTAAAAAAAAAGTTTATCAATTTCGTAATAATTTATCGTTTAGTCATCAGACTTATGGTCTCATTATTAGTAAACTACTCTTTGACTATAATATTTTTTGGACTAATCTTAGTTATAAAACTTTAAAAGAAATTTTAACGCCGTAAATAGAAATGAAATGTAAGGAACAGCTGATTTCTTTCAATATTTTTAGTAAGGAATTGTTTGATAAAAAGTAAAGTAATCGCCTATTTTTTCAGGCAGGCTTAACGACCAACTACCTAATTAGGTGTCGTGGACGGAGGCGACTAGCAAACATACTTTACTGTAAATTTCTTTTATTAACCATTAAATAAAATCCAAGGCCTACTGAACGGGAATCGAACCCACTAAACCAACAATACATCTTAGCATTGCGGGTCTAGCCTATAAACGCTCAGCTAATGGGGCGCCTTACAAGATTAAAACCATTAAATAAAATCCAAGGTTTAGACAAGGAATCGAACCCACTAACCAACAACACCTCTTAAGCATTGCGGGTCTAGCCTATAACCGCTCAGCTACTGTGGCACTAGAATTGTTTGTGAATATCGAAATCTCGAGTGAATCTCAAAAAGAAAAACAACTGTTTTGAACTCACCTGACTTTTTCTTTACTAAACTTATTGAAGCTTTACCTAAACTTTGGAACAGATTTAATCGTTTCAATCAATATCCAGATTGTAATCAAAGTGTACGTCACACTAGAATGATTCTTCCGACCTATTTCCATTCATCATAAGAGTGACTATAAAACGAATTTTCATTGGTTAATAATTAAAAAAAAAAGTTACAGATCTTTGAATTCAGAGAAAATCGCAGGAGTTATTTTTCTGAAAAGATAACGATCCATTTGGTAATCTGGTATCTAATTCCGGTTTAAGGGATTTCCTTTGAACTAAGAATTTTATCAATAAAATTTAAACCTTCTTTTGTAATGTCTAAGACACAAAACCGTACCATTACACTGAAACTTTACAGGCAAACCTACCCATCTCTGAGGAGATTTTTCTGCAAATATATTTCACGTGAATACACAAGTGTGAATCAATTTTCATGAAAATACAGGAAAATATTGAAACATGTCATTGGTTATTCCGGTTTTAAATCACTAAGTTTCTTTCGAATCCCATGGTGAGTTTAAATCGAAATATTAAGTTTTAGGTTATCTGCGATTATTAGTATTTTACATATTTTATTTTGTTCCCACCATTTTTTTTTTTTTTAAAAACAACAGGGAAAACGTTTTTCCAAAAAAGACTATAAGACTGATTTTCCCATCGCCTTACTAGACTGGAATACTAGGCGAAAATAAAGTGGTTATCAGATCGATTTATTGCACTGTTTCTGCACTAAACCTGGAACTTGATTATTCCTATGAATCTACAGGACAAATTCCTCAGTCTTACCGATTAGTCTTTAGACTCGAAGACTATACTTGGAACTGAGGTAATCAGATCGAATTACTAATTACAGTGTTTTACTAAGTCTGAAACTTGACTTGATTCAAGGTGTCTCTCCAGACAACCTTGGACGCAATTCCTCAGACTTGTCTATGATAGTCTAAAATCCCAATTCATCCCAGTTTGGGAACTCTATTTCACTTGAATGCCATCCCATTCTGCTAGGAAATTGCCACCATTAACTCTCAAAATCACTTGTAATCCGAACAGAGTCTTAAATGACCAAAACTTTTCCTTCTTTAACCTGCGAAGCTAAGATGTATGGTTGGTTAGTAGGTTCGATTCCTCAGTTCTTAGAGCTTGGATTTTATTTAATGGTTAATAAAAGAAATTTACAGTAAAGTATGTTTCCTAGTCGCCTCCATCCTCGACACCTAATTGGTAGTTTTGGACGTTAAGCCCGGCCTGAAAAAATAGGCGATTATTTTACTTTACTTCTCCTTCTTTAATTTTCTCCTCAAACAGGTGTTTCTCTCTTATTGGTCGGTTTTCATGGTAGTACCTAAACTGATTGGATATGATCAAATTTAAACGTCATACGATTTTCCGTCTTTGAATAATGGTTCCAGAAGGACTCGCAGACCCTGAAAACGGAAGCAAGGGCCCCCAAAACGGTGGCAAGGGCCCTGAAAACGGTAGCAAGGGCCCTGAAAACGTGTCTATTCAATAAAATGCAAAATCCAAGATTAGCACGATTACAAAACGTTTTTCTTAGAAGATATAAGAGTAAAAAATTATATATCGGTTAGTTAATAAAAAAAAAGATCAATTTGTAGTTATACAGGATTAATTCTGAAATAGAAAAAAGAGATCGTGTATGTAGCGTGGCTCGTACGAACGATTTATAATACATAAAATAACTAATTATATAGGTAGCGCTGGTAATACTTTACATAATTATATCATAAAAATACCATATTTTTATTATGTTTGAGCGCGCGCATGCGTGTACACGGTGCTATTTTAGGCGTAGAATTCTTTTTTTTTCCTTTTAGCCAGCGGGTGTCTAGGTAATGAGACTAATTGTTAGACCAGTTGTCTTAAACTGCTACTGGTCTTTTTTAATAATTTCCTATTTCCATTAACTAACACGTTCGTACCATTAGTGTTTCCTGCTTCTCACTCCATCTTGCAGGACTGAGTGGCTTCCAGATGATCCTGGCCCTTATGAAGATCATAGAAACTTAGCTGTTGTCCAGTTATGGAAGATGTTCCTTGAGTCTAGGATACGGGAAAACTGCTTATCTTGCATTGGGATGTAAAGATAGGAGCGGTCAGTGGGTTTTTAATTTTTTAAACAAAAAAAAAATGCAAGAAATGCTTAATTTAAGTAACGAGCTTAGAAATTGTAAAATGTTCATAAGGAGAGGACTAAAAATGAAGTCTTAATGATGCCACAAATCTAAGTTTTGGAGGCTGGCTCCTCAAGTGCGTCTATGAATGTTGGGAGCCGAAGAAACAGGAATCCGGAGTGAGGGGCTCCGAAGAAAGACCATCAAAAGATAGTGTAAAGAAGCGACTGGTTGATATGTCAACATCTTGACGAGTTGGTGGGCTTCAGCAAGAGCTGAAGAGTCCCACCCAGACTCCAAGTTAGCCCCAGTATCCCCCCCCATCTTCCGCCATTCCCTGCCCCTCATTCAGTCTCACATTCACTCCAAATAAAATGAAATTACTTCAGTCGGCGGAACTACGGGTCGGCTCGCCCTTCAACTCTTGAGTTATTGATTGGTTCCTCTGTCGGAAATTAGGTTATCTAATTTGGTGGTTGCTAACTTCCGTTCTGCCCGACTCGATATTGCCAACTCTTAATTTTTTTAATTTCTTTTGTTAAGGGCAAGTATTTATGATCGTGTTGAATTGAATCATCTGGATCGATGTTTATTTTATACCGGAAACATGAGTTCTGAGATCTGGTAAGAACATTCACACAACTCTAACTTCCTTTACAGTACTCAAAACTTATTCATTTCCTTTAAACTCTAAATCTGTAAAACATATTTCCGTTTAAGATGAAATATTCTTATAATTTCCGGTTTACACCCCTCAGTTTTCGCTACTAATTTTATTTATAATTCAAAAAACTCTGAGCACAGTCATTCTTCAAATTTAGGTGAAAGTAAATATGAACACAAAGCACATGGCTTTGTAGAGAATTTAGTGGCGAATATAATAAGAGATTTGACATTTTAACGATCGGAAAAGAAAGAGAGAAAGAAAGAGAGTGTAGTGTCTCCATACTACAGTTTATAGAAAGTAATTACACTAAATAAAACAAGGCGTTACTTCTTTCAAGTGCTGAATAGAACTGAACATTATCAACAGAAATAATAACAATAATAGAAGGAAAATATATAGTCCCATGTGGAAGTCGAATTCTTTAGAGTGCTGCCGCCACACCACGCCACAGAGAGGTGACAAAGTTATTTCAAGATTTTGAAAATTATAAGAGCCTCAGATAACCAATATTGCTAAATATACTCTTCATCTTAAAGGCGCCACGATAGCCGAGCGGTTATAGGCTAGACCCGCAAAGCTAAGATGTATTGTTGGTCTAGTGGGTTCGATTTCTAGTCTAAACCTTGGATTTTATTTAATGGTTTTAATATTGTAAGGTGCCCAATTAGCTGAGCGGTTATAGGCTAGACCCGCAATGCTAAGAAGTATTGTTGGTTAGTGGGTTCGATTTCTAGTCTAAACCTTGGATTTTATTTAATGGTTTTAATCTTGTAAGGCGCTCCATTAGCTGAGCGGTTATAGGCTAGACCCGCAATGCTAAGATGTATTCGATTCCCCTTGAATTTTATTTAATGTTTAATATGAGAACTTTGTAGTAAAGTACATATGTTTGCTAGTCGCTGCTGTCCACGACACCTAATTGGTAATTGGACGTAAAGCCTTCCTTAATAGGCATTACTTTACTTTTTTACTCTTCATCTTAAGGAAACTTTAATGTAGTTTATTCACTATTTCTTTTATATATTTAATTGTGTGAACTAATTTACTACAAATATTACTATTAAGGAGTTAAGGACGTTTATATGAAAGAAATTTATAAAAAAACTTGTGAAGCTGTGAAATGGCGGCCTTCCCAAAAAAGGGTTAAGATCAGGCCATGGTTTCTACTTCCAACCTGCATGATATTAATGAGCTTGAAAGTTGGTAACGAAGTTAGGAGTTCTTCGAAGACCAAGAAATAAGATGGAAGGATGAATATTTTTAGAATAAGAAGAGTGTTAAGTCTAGATTTTTGTTTTCATTTATTTATTATCATTTCCCAAAAACCTTTTCCTAATTCTCAAGATTACTCATCCCGAAGGAAAGCAAGGAGAAAAAAAGAGGGTTTGTTGAAGGGTTAAAATACGCGGAGAACCCTTTCACCCTGCTGCAGCTCCTAGTAACAATTAACAAAACAAAAACCCCTTTTTTGTGAAAATATTTAATTAATAAATTGGGAAAAGTGGTGGCCCCCCTCTGGTTTTCACCACCTCCAGGACGATAATAAATAAATGAAGAAGGAGCCGAACCGGAAGAAGAAAAATGAAACGGATGAAAAAAGAGAAGAGTCCACTGACGATACCAGTAACAGAAAATTAATTAAATCAAAGATATGCTAGAAGGTTATCTTTCTTCTTTTTTTTGTGTGTTAATTTTTTATTGAAACCAACTCTAGGGGAAGATGGAGGATGGCGTTTAGATCGGCAAGGGTTTAAGGGTATCCCTTAAGGGCCAAACCCGCTTAGAGGAAGGTTTATCGCAGCTTGTTGAGGGTGTTAATGTCATCCTCTTGGTTAACACAAACCCAGGGTTCAAGATCTTGAGTGCAATTGTTGGCGAGGGAAAAAAAAACGGTTCTGCAACCGGAAGGCAATTCGGTGTTTTTCCCTTGTATTTTACATTTCATTTTCCAAAAGATGGGCTACCCTTTATGTATATTATAAAGAAGGATTTGCCCTATATTATAAAGGAAATTTGGGAATTTTATCTTATATAGAAAAAGAGAAAAAAATTGTCAAAGTTGGGTGTTTTTCTACGTTACGCTTTTTCGTGCATTTTTGGACGATCAACCTTTGTACAGACAGTTTTAATTTTAGCCCTGGTAAAGTAAAGTAATCGCCTATTATTTCAGGTGGGGCTTAACGACCAACTACCAATTAGGTGTCGTGAACGGAGGCGACTAGCAAACATACTTTTACTGTAAATTTCTTTTTTCTGCAACCATGTAGGAATGTTTTCATTACTCAATTAAAATCAGCTGTGTAATGCCCAACTTTACCTCACTAGTGGGGAAAATTCCCATTAGTGTCACTTTCCTCACTAGTGAGTAAAAAAACTTTATTGTGCTTCCTTGATATAAGAAGTTTTGTTATTAAATATTTTCTGTAAAACTTTAATAAGCTTATTTAAATTTATTTTATCTAAATAATTAAATAAACGAATATTAAAAAAATAAAATAAAAATTGAAAGGAATATAGAAATAAAAATAATATTTTAATAAATAATTAGATATTTTTAATTATAACAGTTAAAAAGGTTATAGTGTTACCTTATAGAAATTTAAAATGGATTCTAGTGATTCCTGTTTAGTTTTTTTTTTTTTTTTAGTTAATAACCCTAATGGTTGCAGAAAAAATATAATATTTAACTCGAGTATAAAGTATTTTCCTCACACTCGGCAATTTGCACTTGCACTCGCTTCGCTTTGCTGCCTCGTGTGAGGAAAAGTACTACTTTCCACACTTGTTAAATAAATAACTATTATTAACCATTAAAAAAAGTCCAAGGCATAAGACCGGGCATCGAACTCAGTACCATAATACATATTAGCTTCGCAGGTCTCGCCTCTAACCGCTCGGATACCATTTTAGCCCTGGTAATAGAAGTACGAGACAGAGACCAAACGAGTAGAAATCTAGACAAAGTGGAAAGCAATTCTGTATTTTTCTGTTGTCTTTTATTTTTAATTTTCCAAACGAAAGCTTACCCTTAATATATATTATAGCCCTGGCCATAAAAGTACTTGACAAAGACCAAACAACTAGAAATCTAGATCAATCTAGAACCTAATTCGGTGACAGAAACAGAAAAAGAAATCTGTAAAGAAAATGGAAGATAACATACAAGCAGAAAACACCAAATTATCTTTCTAGTTCGTCAAGATTTCGACTTTTTTTTTTGTTGTCTCTGTCTTTCAAGGAAAGGTCCAGAATCCTGTATCCTTACAATTCTGCATTTTGTACCACCCACTACATTACTAGATGTTCTAGTAGCTAAATTCACCCAATCTTGCTAGGTCTTGGAACTACCCACGAATCTTTATTGTTTAATGAACTCTTTTGGACGTAGAAAGCTAAATATCTCTTAACCTCGCGATGGTAGGCCATGGAACAGGATATGAGATCCATTTTTCTTCTCCCACTTTCCATTCCAGACATTCCAGGATAAATATCTTCATTTTGAGGAGGTGTTTTCTGGTTCCCTTCAAACTTCAGGATCTCCTCAGTCCTAACTTTTTTTTTCAGTTTTTTTTTAGTTCTGAGTCCTAGTTTAGCCTCCCAACATTCGTCGTGCCATTGGTTCAAGTTAGTGCCGTTAAATTTCCCTGAAAACGTCTGCATCGATTTTCTTTAAAACCAGATTAGACAGGTTTTTTTTCTAAAAATAATTCTCTTCTATTTCGTAGTCAGAGAAAGAAGATGACCTTCTTTCAATGTGCTTTACATGACAAATTGACTTGTAAAGGAGAACAGTGTTCATTGTTACAAGCCTTATATTGTACATTATTACCTTTATTGATTCAATTGTAAGAGCGCTCTAGTAGTGAAATAAATAACTAATTTTGTATGACCATCAATTCTTCGGAATTCATGCTAGCGAACTCCTAACGATAACGATACAAATCTACGATGAATAAAAACGTACAATCCATCGACTGGAGCTCTCTTTTCATGACGATCTCTTTTCAACTTCAGTCTCATTTATATCCCCCTGCGCTGTCGTTCTCCTTTATTTTCCCAATAATTCCTATTTCTTGATCAATTGCTTTATTTGTTCACAATAGAATGATAGATTTGCTACTATTGGTGTTTGTCATTAATATTGGAAGGTGAATTCAATATTAACATGTCACAATAACAATCCGTACAAAGTAATTCAAATAGAGAATACAATATTTTATCTCATTTCATTTAATTATTTATTAGTTCGACAAACTTTCAACGAGTAAGTGTCAGCGATTGGATTAGATAGGGTGTACTTCCTGATCGCCAGACTTCCTTTAAAATCAACCCCTTTTTAAGCCTATCAGGATATACTCCCTTTTCTTCTACTTTTAGGGAATTTTCTCTCACCAAATTTGTTTTGCGTATTTTTGCGTCTCTGCTCACATCCGGACGCCGTAGTTCTCACGTCACTGACTAGTGATTGCCACTTTAATTAGACCGGAAATAAGTGACGCTTTCTTAGAGGCCTCAATCGTATAAAATCTAGAATACACTACTACAATGCTACAATTTCCAGGATTGATTTTAATTTTCTTCATAACTTTTACTAACAGTTGGTAATCCTGTACATAAAACTGGAATGATACGTTAGAACAGTGTTTCTCAACCTTTTTTTTTTATTTCTAAAATTTGGCGGAACACTAACAATAAGTTTAAAAGTATTTTACTCATTAAAACTGTCCGGTAGGACAGTTGTATAAGGGTTGATCATCAAAAACTGCACGAAAAAGTGTAACGTTGAAAAACACCCAACTTTGACAATTTTTTTCTCTTTTTCTACACAAGATAAAATTCCCAAATTTTCTTTAAATTATAGGGCAAGTCCTCCTTTATAACTGTAATTTTTTTGTCAAAACCCAGATTTAATATATTACGAGAAAAAAGTTACTGAAAATGAGCAAAAACGGCATTTTCAAAAATTGGTCTTGTTCTTGTTGTTGTTGTTCTTCTTGTTGTTACCTTTTTTGTAAACAACGTAGCGCCTAAACGCGTGAACTGATTTTCATGAATGAGGTGTCATTCGTTTCGGAATTTTATGTAGATGTGCCTTTTGGGGGTCTCGGCGCTGTACATCAAATGGGGGAGGAGTTAGCCCCATATATGTGAGGCCCCTTCTCAAAATTATTATTACTAATAACTCTGAAAATGTTAACCCGATTTTAATAAAATTTGGCAGGATGAAAGGTTTAGGGCACTCCTACGTAACATTTAAACGACGTTCTGCTCTTACCCTTATTAGGGGGAAGTATGGTAATCGTTTCAAATTATCGAAACGTGAACCGATTTTCATGAATGAAGTGTCATTCGAATCAAAATTTTGTACAGATTTGCACTTTAAAAGTCTCGTCGCTATGACTCATAAGGAGGGGAGTTTGCCCCACCCAAGTAAGGCCTTTTCTAATACTATTATTACCAATATTTCTATTACGCTTAGTTCGATTTGGATAAAATTTACCACGAAGAAGTGGTTAAAGCTCCTCTACGTGGCTGTGAAGTGCCACCATGCTCTTACACCTACTAAGAGGAAGTACTGCAATCGTTAAAATTATCAATGAGTGAACCTATTTACATCAATGAATTCGATTCAAAATATTTGCCTTTTAGGGAGAAGTACTGTAATCGCAGTTTATTTTTCTTACTCCTCTTAAAAGGAAGTACTGAAATCGCTTTTTAATTTTGCTATTTACGTACAAATACCTTCCTATTTTATTCAAAACGCTTTCTCTAAAAAATTGTTATTGAGGATGGTTTGGGGGACCGCAACTATAATCATTCTTTAAAAAGATCGCTCCAGTGGTAGTTACGGTTCGGACTTAACACCTTTTTAGGTTATAATGGTAGAATTTATTATTCCAAATTTTAATAAAATCTGTAAAGCAGATATGTAACTTTGCAAAACAGACAAAAAGGAAAATCTATCCAAAAAGTCCAAAAATCTCCTTAACAAAAACTTACAGTTTAAAATGTTAAGTATAAGGGTTGATTAAACGCCAAAAGGTACACAAATCAGCAAGTACCCAACATTTCATTAATACTTCATTAATATTTAAGTAATTTTACTGCATTAAATTTCATTTATTTTTTTGAATTTATTAGAGGTCACAGACCCTTATGCTGGCCAGTTCATTCATAATTTTTTTTTTATTGATTTAAATCGCGTCAACATCTGAGGTTATTGGCGCCCGGAGTTTTTTTCAGTGCACTGCCGGCCTCCGGACAGTGTTCTCTCGTTACAGACAACACTGTCCATCACCGGCCAGTGAGCTGTAAGAAGCTCTTAGGAAGAGAAAATCTAAGGGTCAGCAGCTGGATTCGAACCCGGAACCTCCACGTGGGAATCCAATACGCTAACCGCATAGCTAATCCCTTCCCTCAGTTCATTCATAATATTTTATTTTTTGTTATAATTATGATAAAATGTATATTATATCTTCGTAATTAAATAGGTACTTTATTATAGCTTTATTCCAAATTATTCTTCTGATTTATCTTTATTAGGCCCTTTATTCTGAGTAGTCACATATACATGCATGTTAAAATAGAAAAAGACAAAGTTAGAGTCGGCTACTGTTTAAATTTGAATCACGGATTTAAAACAATATTTCAGTCTAGAATTCTTCTTACCGAAGTATTTGTGAGTACAAATAACGCATAGGTAATATCCAGTAAATTATTCAACAATAATTATTCATTTCTCAATTGTAATTTAATGTAGTCCCTCTAATTTTACTTATAGTAGGTAAAATACTGGTATAATTAGCTGTCATAAAAATATGCATATCTTATATTCCAAATATATAACACTGCGGTAAGAATACCTAGATTGAGAATTGAAGAAAACTATTATTTACTATAAAGCCAGATTAATTATTACCTATTATTAAAAACGCTTGACTACTAAATAAAGTAACAATTGCTTTAATCGAATTACGAACTTAAACCGAAGATTTTTATTTAAAAATAAAAATAAATAAATAAAATAAACAAAATCATTGATGAATGTTGGTGCAAGCATTTTTGAAAAAAGTTTTTGAATTTTTTAACCTCATATTTTTTTTTTTTAAGTTTTTTTTTTTAACCTGTGATTAATAGTTTGTTGATTAGATATTACAGTCAATCTAAGAAATAGTGTTCTATTTGAACAAATATTTTGTAGACGAAAATGGCCAGCTTAAGGGTCTGTGACCTCTAATAAATTCAAAAAAATAAATGAAATTTAATGCAGTAAAATTACTTAAATATTAATGAAGTATTAATGAAATGTTGGGTACTTGCTGATTTGTGTACCTTTTGGCGTTTAATCAACCCTTATACTTAACATTTTAAACTGTAAGTTTTTGTTAAGGAGATCCATAATACGCTATGTAAAATAGTTTTGCATCTCCTTAAAATTTCGAATAGCTGTATCTCCTGTTCTATTGAGGTAAACCTTGCGGAAAAGCATACAATTATAGTACTCGTTTATCTCTACAATCGTGCACAATCCCAACTTTTTAGCATTATTTTTAAAGGAGATATAAGGTGTTGAAGTTTTGGTGTCTTGTATTTGATTCAAATTTGAAAGTTCTGTATCTCCTGTTCTATTACAGTAAATCTAGCGGAAAAACAAACAATTATAGTACTCGTTTATCTCTACAATCGTGCACAATCCCAACTTTTTAGCATTATTTTTAAAGGAAGTATAAGGTGTTGAAGTTTTGGGTGTCTTGTATTTGCTTCAAATTTCAAACTGCTGTATTGTTGAACTAGTTAACTACCGCCTAAAGGTGGATAAACTTTTGCTGAATTTGCATAGTACATCTAATTAAGAAATAAAACTAGAATAATGCATTAATTAATAATAATAATTATATGCATTTTTTTTCTTCGCTAAAAACAAAAAAGGCAAACTTATGTTGGAGGATTAGAGCAATTATCCACATTGTTGGTTCATCCTTTTTGCTCACTTTGTTTGTTGTTTGATGTACACTTCTCTACATAACCATCTTTTTGTTCTACCTTTCTAATGGTACATCTACATCTACATCTAAGTATTTAATGTTTAGTCATCGTTCTCTTTAGCTGTAATTCTTTCCCAGCTGTTACAGGCTCTCCCTTACTAATTGTTTTCACACGAACAGACACACTGACAGACAAGTTCTTTTTCTTTTCTTTCTTTTTGAGGCATTCATCTCTTTCTTAATGCTTCGTCTTCAGTTTACTTCTTCTTCTTCCCCCCCTTTTGCTTCCACTTGATTATATGTTAATGTAGTATATAGGTGTTGATACGTACGAAGTATAGCCTCAACTTCCGCTTCTGCTTTTGTGAATACATACTTTACTTTTTCTGCACCATTTCAACACTTATTTTTCATAACTATCGTTTATTTAGAAGACGTTAGAGACCTGCGAAGCTAATATGTATTGTGGTACTGGGTTCGATTCCCGGTCTTAGGCCTTGAATTTTATTTAACGGTTTTATTATTCTAAGACGCTCCATTAGCCGAGCGGTTATAGGCTAGAACCGCAATGCTAAGATGTATTGCTGGTTTAGTGGATTCGATTCCTAGTCTAAACCTTGGATTTTATTTAATGGTTTTAATATTGTAAGGCGCCCCATTAGCTGAGCGGTTATAGGCTAGACCCGCAATGCTAAGATGTATTGTTGGTTAGTGGATTCGATTCCCCAGTCTAAACCTTGGATTTTATTTAATGGTTTTAATATCGTAAGGCGCCCCATTAGCTGAGCGGTTATAGGCTAGACCCGCAATGCTAAGATGTATTGTTGGTTACTGGATTCGATTCCCCAGTCTAAACCTTGGATTTTATTTAATGGTTAATAAAAGAAATTTACAGTAAAGTATGTTTGCTAGTCGCCACCGTCCACGACACCTAATTGGTAGTTGGACGTTAAGCCCCGCCAGAAAAAATAGGCGATTACTTTACTTTACTTTTTCATACGCTTAGTTAATTAAAAATTGCGATCGTGTCAACTTTTTAAAATTGATTTTCAGTCGGAAGTGCCCATTTTAAAGACCGTAAAAAAAAAACAACTCACAGCCTTTATGAATGTGGTGAGTTTTTAAAAACCTTTTGACACACGCAACTGATAGCAAAAATCCATCAAACGGAAGTAATGTTCAGTTTTTTGATTTACAGGAAACTGGTTCCTTACGGTTTTGTGGCAAAAGAAACGTCATTGATTTAAGTTTTCCTCGCTTTTCTTTCTTTTTTTTGTTTTTTTGTAAACTAGAGGTTTTCTGGTCCATTTTCTAGGAAAAATAAAATAAAACTTTCCAACTCTTCCACACGAGACCACAAAACGTGTAAACTTCTGGTGAAAACACTGAATATCCAAAATTTGGCACGACCGGAACTGACTGCGTCTTGCGAAAAAAAAAAGAAGCAAAAAGCAAAGGATGTTGACAAATGTGAAGTAAATCAACTTTGCATAGCACTTCATTGCTGCATTTTTGAATAGGAAAATTATAAAGAGGGTTATTTTTTTTGGTGACTATTCTCCCGCCTTGTTGATCTCCCGCGCGCGCGCTCCCTAATCTCTCTCACAGAATGCGACTGTGTGTGTCTTGTGATAGCCGCGTGTAAACAGTAATCGATACAACAGTCGATCTCTCTTCTATTTTTCGTCATGCATGCATTACTTCAGGGTTCCAGCATATTTTTCTTACCAAAGCCGGGGACGGCGGGCGGAAGGGGGGGAGATGCACTAAGTCAGCAGTGGTGCCCCAATCCAAACATTAGAAAGGTTCTTTGGAATGGTTTGTACTGATAGGAGCTCCAAAACACTCATGGTTCTATAAACAAATAAGTATATCTGAAATCGATGGTTACTCACTTCTCGGTTAGTTCATATTCAAGCAAGTACTTCCCTGTTGGGGCACCCCTATCTAAAATTTTCCCCATCTCCTTTGTCTTCTATTTTTTTTTTCTTCATCCAACTCTATCTTATTTCATATTCACACCAGTAGAAGGGGAATGCCTTGACTGGTGTGAAATGCTAGTTTACTCTGATAGAGGTTTAAGGTCGTATTACAACAGGATGTCTCCCAGTGTGATCCCTAGTTCCAGAAACAAAATCCCACTTCTACGGCCACAATCTGCGTTAATGGCGTTTTTTTTTTAAATAAAAAGAGGGAAAAAAGAGAGAACTATATCCTTCCGGTAGGCTTAATCCCCGTTTGCCTAAATAATACGCCTCCCTACTGTATATAAATCACTACGAGCTCTCCTACAAAAATTGGGCACACGAAAATCAGAATTGCTTTTCGACAAAACACTCTCTCTTTCGGGATAAGAGGGATTTGCGATGTGTATCAGAAGTGGAAAATTCAAAGTTGATATTTAATTTTGTGTTAACATTAGGCGCCACGGTAGCCGAGCGGTTAAGATACTAGACCCGCAAAGCTAATATGTATTGTTGGTTAGTGGATTCGATTCCCCAGTCTATACCTTGGATTTTATTTAATGGTTAATAAAAGAAATTTACAGTAAAGTATGTTTGCTAGGCGCCTCCGTCCACGACACCTAGTTGATAGTTGGACGTTAAGCCCCGCCTGAAAAAATAGGCGATTACTTTACTTTTTTTTGCATTAAACATAAAAAAAGTTTGTTCAAAGCGACAAGACGGAAGTGACGTCAAAAGTCAAAAACCTTTTGATGGATCAATTTGTTTTTTTTTCCAATTCTTTAGAATTGCAAAACTTTCTCTCAACATGCGTCAGAAATAGTCAAATCTTAATTGAACACTCTCATGACTTCCTCTTACTTCTGTAAGTAACAATTGTAATTGTAGCCTTCCTAATAAAAAAGGAAGTTACATTTCAACCAATTTCCTCAAAACCCTAAAAAAATAATTTTTCCTGAAAAAAAGTGTTTCAAGGTGATTTTCACAAAAAGCATTCCAACTTATCGATATAATAAGTATCGATTACACCACTTTCGAGAAATTGGAAAAACAATTCTGTAAAGTCGTTCTTCCGGCTAAACGAATTCCCCCCCCCCCCCGCAAATTGATAGTTTTTTTTACAATGCTTTTAATTAAAATTTTCTCGGAGATTTGTGCCGGAAATCACTGTTTCAGATAAAAGTGATAAAGGTATTTAAGTGGGTAAATAGTATACTATGTCATAGAAATGCGCACTTCCGGATGATTGATTTAGACTAAAACCCATGAACAGGATACGATTGATTAGTATCAAAACAGCGGAAGTGTAACTACAGATTTTGCAAACAGCAAAAAATATAATCAAGAATTTAGAATAAACTCCGTAAAAGTTGGAATTTTGTGCATTTAGCCCCGTGCCTTGATTTTCAAATTAGATTTCTAGCAATTTCCCGCTGGATAGCCATGAAGTGTTGATAATTCCAGGATTTAAATTAATGCTTTTAATTAATCCCTATATTTATGTAATCTCATATTTACATAATCCTATGGATGAATTCAATGGAAACATGGAAGGCAACCTTTACATAACAGGAATATTTTATTTTATATTTCTTTATAAATATTCAGGGAATATAAAAGATATGAACGCCCTTATTATTTACTTGTACAGTGTATATAGTATATAAAACCATATACAGGGCGAGCATACCTTGTTAATTTATATGCTCTTTCAGTTTAACACAAGTCCCTCTAATTACAAGATGGCGATGTTACAGTGAAGGCTGCCTCATCTCCACAGGGATGCTGTGATCTACTGTTCTATTCATACAGCTCTTGCATCACTCTCTGCTCCTTTCAGCCTCTTATTAGACATATATAAACATTATCTGGATGAATTAAATCACATAAAGATCATTCACAGCTAAGATCTCCGCCAATCCGTCCGTCCGTTCTATTTAAAACTCATTCAATGTGTTGTTGGAAAACCTAGAATTAGCTACAAGAAACCCTTCCACCAACTAGCTTCTTCTATAAATAGAAAATCTTTTCGCATAATTCTGGGTAACTTTAGCCAATCAAAACCTCCATTCATGGACTTTTCTAATGAGAAAGTAATTATAGTTTTGTTTCATTTCTAATTGCTCTAAATTTCCAAGTATTAATTTGGCGTGGGTTTAATGCGTAGGAGATGAAACTGGTAGGAGATCATGGAGATTGTAACGAGTAATTGAGATCTCTATTGGAGTTCAGCCGATCGAACCAGCCAGTCTGACCATGCGAGGAGAATTCTTGGACTGGCTGTCGAAGAATGTCTTTTTACTGCTCGAAAATCTATTTATATATCATAAATAAAACGTTTACATAAATAAACTGCAAAAAAAAGTCGAAAAAGTAGACATAAAAAAAAGAAAAGATAAATCGATTCGATGTCATGTTCACGAAAAGAGAAATTATACAACCACAAGTGATTGCAGCATATACAATCAATTCTTCTTTTTTGTTTTCTTTCCAAAGAATCTAAAGTTTACTTGTCTTGCCAGCTGCTCGGCTACTGAATTGTTTCAGCTTTTCCAGCACCTCCACCCACCCACTTTTGCGCTGAATCTGGTGAGCTTGGAGAATTGAACAAGTTAAACACTACGACGGATCTGAGTCTGCCAAAATGGTACATGGAACTTGAATCTCATCAGTTCGAATCTAACGCTAATCATATCTCTAGTCGTCTATCCACAATGGGAAACCAAATTCACCTCGTCTTCATTGCACTGCCTTCAAGATTTGAGGAAGCGGAACAAATTCTATTGCTGTTTTTTCCTAATCGTTGTATTTTCGCCTGATGTGTAAGGGCTTTAAGCTATGGAGGCGTGAGCAAGTTTAAAAAAAAGAGTGAGTAAAGTAATTGCCTATTTTTTCAGGCGGGGATTTACGTCCAACTACCAAATTACGAGTCGTGGACAGAGGCGACTAGCAAACATACTTTACTGTAAATTTCTCATATTAACCATTAAATAAAATCCAAGGTTTAGATCGGGAATCGAATCCACTAAACCAACAATACATCTTAGCATTGCGGGTCTAGCCTATAACCGCTCAGCTAATGGGGCGCCTTTACAAGACTAAAACCATTAAATAAAATCCAAGGATTAGACTAGAAAACGAATTCACTAACCAACAGTACATCTTAGCTTTGCGGGTCTAGCCTATAACCGCTCAGCTAATGGAGCGCCTTACAAGATTAAAACCATTAAATAAAATCTAAGGTTTAGACTGGGAATCGAACCCACTAACCAACAATACATCTTAGCTTTGCGGGTTTAGCCTATAAACCGTAGCGCCAAACGTTCGCTAGGTTCTGTTACACAGCACATGAGCAGATAATTGTTCAAGAATGAATATCTACTAAATGGACGGCATTTCCAATTTGAGTAAAAATTTAAGCTTCTGTTGAGGTAAAAACTACATAATTCGTAATCATAATCGTACTAAAATTTAGATGAAAAAGCGGTAATATTAAAATTGGTCACTTCCGCTTTGTAAGGCTGGCAACAAACTCACCGTGATATATAAAATTAAAGATGGACACAGTGTGTGAAGTGAGACGATTAGTAAAAGTATCAAGTGCAGTGAGTTTAGTTAAGTTGCTGCCAGAGGGCACTGTCCCCTTCTTTCTGCTGGTTCTAGACTGTCGGCAGCCTGCCAGTTGTCTTCTGAAGGCTCTTCTAAACTATAAAGAGCAGGTTTTTTTTTGTTTTTTTTACCCAGAGCGGCTACTGGGAGTCTAATGTCTAAAATAGTCACTCATTTTCTGGAGCTGGGGCCACCTAATTGCATTCCCCTTTTTTTCATGTATTTAATTCTATAATCCTTTGCTATTAAACTACCAGCTACTGGTCTTCATCATTCCTGTCTCTTCATCAATCTAAGGAGAAAAATGATGGGGGAAATTAATTATTTTAAAGTCGCGAATATTTCTATTTTATTCCTCCATAAACTTGATCTTACTTTTGCAACACGCAAAAGATTCTCGGAAATCTGTCCTGTAAATTCGCATTTCCGATTAGCCATTTCCTGTTTTCTTTTACTTGAATTCTTATACTCTGATTTTTAGCCCCCCCTGCTTAATATTATTTGGGTACATCGTGTAATGCTCTGAAACGATTGGTTTACTGCTTCTTTGTTTGATAGGGCAAAGTCCAGGTACCTACTATACAGAGAACCCGTCATAGCTTCTTGTATCAAAGAAAGTTAGGCTGCTGAGGTGGCTCGACCATGTTGAACGGATGCCCCATCATCGAGTCCCAAGAAATGTTTTATATGGACACCTACGGGGCCAGCTAGACGTAGAGGTCATCTCAAGATAAGATGGTTGGATGACGCAGAAAGAGATCCGCAAAAGGTGAATGTTAGAAGATGGAGCCTAATAGCTGAAGACAAGGAAGATGGTGGCACTTTCTCTTAAATGAGGTCCAGGTCCTGCTATAGGACTGTAGCACCATACGAAGAAGAAGAAGAAGTAGAAAGCGCAGTTACACCAAGAAAAAGCATTGATATATTGTAATACAGCGGTTCAAAGGATAGTGTATACTCCTGAAATAATTGGTAATTCCATTTCTGGGAGCCAGACAGAAATTTGCTCAGACAAGTTCAGGACTGATAATGGAAGAATGGTGCCTAATTTAGCAAATCTATCCTCTTCTCCTTGAGTACCTAAACATCCCATAGGTTCTGGCAACCATCCAGAACTACATCCTTGCCATAATTCCTCCAGTCTTTTAGTATCTACGTATTTCCAGGGTGAAGATAGAAGAGGGCGCCACGGTAGCCGAGCGGTTAAGATACTAGACCCGCAAAGCTAAGATGTATTGTTGGTTTAGTGGATTCGATTCCCCAGTCTATACCTTGGATTTTATTTAATAGTTAATAAAAGAAATTTACAGTAAAGTATGTTTGCTAGTCGCCTCCGTCCACGACACCTAGTAAATGGTAGTTGGACGTTAAGCCCCGCCTGAAAAAATAGGCGATTACTTTACTTTACTTTTGAAGACAGAAGACTTAAGTGCCTCCAGAACTAGCAGTTTTATCCGAAATAAACAAAGAATAGCACATAGACCTCAGAAAGATAGATAGATCTTCACAAACCAAAGGGACTCTAAGTCAAATGATCTCTAATTTCAATATACAGACCGCCACTCAAGACTTCCCATCTATTTTGGAACTATTCGTAAGATATCTGAGGAAATTATTCTATTACCCAGGATGGATCCTTTTCCCTAACAATATAGAAGGCATTCTAACGATGTAATTGTGATGAAAAAGACGGTTGTTGAAAACGAAACAAAAAAAGAAAATCACACGATAAATGTAAAAGTGACTAGATCGCTTTCATAGTCAAAAACTTTCCAAAAAAATTCTTTCATTGCCAGATTTTGAACCACCCTAAAGGCGTAAATTTTTCAAGGCATCAGTTTGCGCGGATGGTTCACCCCTATTTTTTATTCTGTACTATTGCTTTCATTAAAACGGACCACAAGGACTTAGTTTCGACACTTTTGAACTCCTCTTCCGATCTAAATGGCAAAGTTCAAAGAAATTAACCTGGAGCAGAGATTCTATTAGAAAGGGGTGCAACTATTGGCTCCCAAATAATGGAGTTATTATAGTTCAATGGACAGGACCGGGAAGTTGGAGAATGAAGGTCCAGTTTTGGGATAGCTGGGGTTGGGGAGTGGACCATTACTCCATTCAATTTATAATCTTATTTAGCTTAGGGGTTAGTGAGACTTCCTCTACTGGTTCTGGGGGGTTCCTGTAGGTCCTTTATTAGGGAGACGGACGGTGTTTTGCTTCTCCCGGATGAGAATGATTAGTATAGTGGTGGCGAAGTGACGTCTTTTCAACAAGGCGTTAATGGAGAAACCAAAAGCATAAAGGATCAATGAGTGTGAGTGTGTGTGTGTGTATAGGCTAAGGAACCGGACGTCACTTCTCCCATGGGTTCGAAGAAAACCCTCCCTCTATTAGGACCACTTCTCCCTCCAAATCTTCTCTTCATTCCCAAACATTACCAAAACTCAAGGGGGTTTTAGGGGGGGAGGGGGCCAAACTTGGAAAATCTGTTGCAAAACACAAACTCTGCTATTTGGCCAAAGCAAAGCTGTTCAGCCAGTCCATCCATCCGTCTGCAAAGAGGCTAGTTCTAAGTACAAACTCACAACAAGAAGACGGATAAGGGATCAAGGATGGAGCGGATGAAGAAGGATGGGGGTAGTCTCTGAATTTTAAAGGGGGATGGAGCACTGAACTTCTCTGGAGTATACAAATTGCTGGTTGTCCCTATGTGTTTGTTATATCCAATTCGCTCTACTCCTTAAATCCCCTCCCAGAAGTAGTAGTAACCCAGGGTTATCCCCGAGAAGGGAGAAGGGCAAACTGAGCAACAATGTTCTTACCATTGTTTACTAATTGGTGTTAGTGAAGACTAAGAGCTCTTGCAAAGGGAAGCCGGCTCGCCAGGTTACTTCCAGAGCTACACAATTATATGGAACTCCTTCCTTGTGCTAGTTAATCGTGGTAGAGGAGTTTTGATAGACGTACTCCTTGGTTGGCGCTTTAATTTACTTACTGGACGTAGGCCACACACATATATCGTACATACACTCTACTAATTCAAAGCGGAAGTGAAACTATAAAAGCTGCAATGGAAAGCCTCACCGTGTAACTTAGCAAACTTGCGACTTGATTAAATTTTATAAATCTTGCGAGACATGCGAGTGATAAGTTTGTTTGTCTCAAGTCCAATTATATCATGCATCAGATGACCTTATCTGATGTTCTTACCATTAATTTAGATTCCAGAGGTTCCCAATCTTTTTCGGTTTGCGGTTCCCTAAATAATCGGATTTTTTTTCTGCGGCGCTTTCCTTTTCAAAAGCGATTACCCATTTAACAGCGAAAAATTAAAAACAGATACTATTTCCCTAGGGATAATATGAAATATCTAATTCCAACTGTTCCGGTAATATCCATATCGAGGCAGGACCACCACCCTGTGGTTAGAAGCTAGTTGGAACAATAAATTAAACGCGAATTTTAAATTCACAAACAATTTATTGAACGTCCATTGATGATTAACATTATTAAAATTGTTCAATCTTTTATCATTCCAATAGGATGAAAAAATAATTGCCATTTCAGTCGAGTAAAATTTATTTTGCCGAGCTTTCGACCAAAGGGACTAGCTCATCTTCAGGACTGTGGAACATGTTTACAGATGGTTAACAATGATTCTATTAAAATAATAATATAATATGTATAATATAATGAAATTTACAAAAAATTATTTACGTAGTTTATAAAGTAATATTTTTACATTACAAGGGTGGTGTGTCTTCTGTCTTGTCTGTTCATGGACTGAGTGTGATCGGTCTATGTGTGATATGTATTAGGTTGTGTGGAAGTCAGTGTTGCCAATTTTCAAGTATTTTGTAATAAGTTTGCGTATATGTTGTTTAAATTGTTGGTGTCAGTTTCTGAAATTTAGACTGTTTTCTGTACTTATATACGAGGGTCGTTTGAAAAGTCCGTGCAAAGTCAGAGAGATAGCACCACTGGCGCGTATCGAGGTTATGTTTAGTTAGTAGCATCTCTTGAAAGAACACACACCAAGTTTCAGCCAGATCGGTCTATTTCTTTGTGTTTGGCATTCGTTTGAATCGAGGAAGTCGAGTGATTTTCAAAAAATGAACGAAAAAGAATTTCGTGTGTTGATTAAACGCTACTTTATGAAAGGCAAAACGCCTCAGGAGACTAAAGAGAAGCTTGATAAACATTATGGTGACTCTGCACCTTCGATTAGAACAGTTTATAAGTGGTTTCAAAATTTTCGGAGTGGCCATATGGGCACAAGTGACGCTGAACGTTCTGGACGCCCTGTTGAGGTTACTACTCCAGAAATCATTGATAAAATCCATGATATGGTGATGGATGACAGAAGAGTGAAGGTGCGTGAGATTGCTAATGCTGTGGGCATCTCGAATGAACGGGTACATAATATTTTGCAACAACATTTGGACATGACAAAGCAAGATTGGTGCCGCGATTGTTCACGCTTGACCAAAAACGAAATCGTGTGAAGTGTTGCAAGGACGGTTTGCAGCTGTTCCAGAAGAATCCGGCAGGACTTTAGACGTCGTTTCGTCACTGTAGATGAAACATGGATACATCACTACACTCCTGAGACCAAAGAACAATCTAAACAATGGGTTACCAAGAGGGAATCTGCGCCAAAAAAAAGGCGAAGACCGTTCCTTCGGCCGGAAAGATTATGGCGACTGTCTTTTGGGATTCGCAAGGAATAATCCTCATCGACTATCTGGAAAAGGGTAAAACTATTACTGGTGCATATTATTCATCGTTATTGGACCGTTTGAAAACCGAGCTGCAAGAAAAACGCCCACGATTGGCCCACAAAAAAGTCCTTTTCCATCACGACAACGCACCAGCTCACACCTCAGCAGTTGTGGTCGCAAAATTAATGGAAATAGGGTTCTAACTCGTTTCACATCCCCCCTATTCTGCAGACTTGGCTCCCTCGGACTACTATTTCTTCCCCAATGTGAAGAAATGACTGGCGGGAAAAAGATTTTATTCAAACGAGGAGGTGATTGCAGAAACGAATGGCTATTTTTCAGACTTGGACAAATCCTATTATTCGGAAGGGATCAACAAACATAGAGCAGCGTTGGACGAAGTGTATAAGCCTAAAAGGAGACTATGTTGAAAAATAAAAAAAGTTTACCCCAAAAAATTAAGTCGTTTTTATTTTTGCACGGACTTTTCAAACGACCCTCGTATATCATTTCTAGCACTTTCCTTTTTTCGGTGTGTTGGTTTCTGATGTGTTTGAGGAAATGGAAAATGTGATGATTTTCTGTGCTGTGCAAGGAAAGTGCTGTGGTGTACTTTTTCATTGTTTACTATCTGTAAACATGTTCCACAGCCCTGAAGATGACCTAGTCCCCTAGGTCGAAAGCTCGCGGCATAATAAATTTTACTCGACTGAAATGGCAATTATTTTTCCATCCTATTATTAAAATTATTAATGGGATAGACGGGCTTGATGTTCACTACACAAATTCTCAAATCTCGGAATAAAACTTGGATATGGCTACCCTCATTTCTTCTTGTTCGCCGTTAATTTTCGAGCGATATTTACTTTTTTTTGACCGCGACCGCCGACAAAACCAGCTTCGCACCAATAGGATGCTGCAAATGGAATTAATAATTGTAGAGCTTAACCACTAAGCAGTGGATATTCCTTTTTTACTGATATCCAAAAATCAGTAAGTTCCATGCTACCAAATTGCCGGGTTTTTTTCCCCCGAATTGAATATTTCGCGACGCCCTTATGACGGCACCGCACCGCTCCGGTGAGCCGTGGCGCACACTTTGGGAATCACTGGTCTATATAATAAATTTGGCTCGATCCGACTTTAATTTTAACTAGTAAAACAGACTTTTCAACCAGCCTGGTTTCGAACCCATAGTTGAAACTTCTTTTCAAAGTCAATGATAAGTTATAAAACCGTTTGGGTGGGTGGGTGGGGGGGGGGACAGGCAAGCATTCAGCATCTGCTCAATATTCTCGCAACATTTTTCGTGATCAACATCCGACTTTAAAACTACATCACGTTCTTAGTTAATAAAAATCCTCTGTGATTGGTCGTAGTTGCAGGGGTCGAAAAAAAAAAGAGTGGGAGTGAGAGAGAAAAACCGAGGTATGTACTTTCATATAGTTTACACTTTTCAATATTCCAGAACTGACTATTTTTTATTTATTTTTTTCTATAATCATAAAAAATCATACACTATGAAACAATGTTACCAACTTAGTTCGAATAAAAATAAATAATCGTACAGTTTATGAGCTTTGACTTAGTGTTTTCTTTTTTTCTTCCTCTGTCTGCTCATCTTTCAAACTTTCAAGCTCCGTTTCGCTTAAAACATAGTCTTAGCAACTTTAATAAAAAAGCAAAAAACAAAAAGCAAAATAATAGTCTATACTTTGTAGGAAAGTAGACACAAAACTCCAACCTTTGGAATATAATCTTCTCGTGACATTGTTATTTGCTGGAAAAAAGACTGAAAAGAAAATAACAGTAATAAAAATAACAGCAAAGAAACGAAGAGATTACTGATAATCACATGTAATGTATGTATAAAGTAAATAAACTAGATGGTTTTATGTTATTTACTTATAAAGAAAAATTATATTTGTAATTGGATGATTTTATAGAGATCAAAAATTTGTCTTGTTAAAAGTATTTTTTTTTTTATTGGTTAATGATATATTACAAGAACGAATCCTGAACTAGAAGAAAATAAAACTCTTATGATTGGTTACTTAAAAATAAGATCGGGTAATTTGATTGGCGGCAAAGCTGAGGATCGTGAACTTCAACCCTTTCACCAAAATGACCATTTCCTCTTCCCCTTAGGTAATTATTTAATTAATTTCCCCCAGCCCCCCTCCAAAATAGATCCAAATAGTTTTTCATAAATAGTGCTGCACGAGACCGAGACGAGGCGAGACTTTATGCAGTCTCGATCTCGGTCTCGGTCTCGGTCGCTCAAGTCTCGGTCTCGGTCTCGTCGAGATATCTCGGTCTCGGTCTCGGTTTTTTTGATATTTTGTTTACGTGAAATAAAAAATACACCTCCCAACAAACTTCCCGCTCCATTAGTTACGGCTGTTGGTGAAGATAAAGAATCTGATGATTCACCTTTTGACGACGACGACGACGACTGCTTCAATATTTTTGCACCATTTGCTCAAAAATCAGCAAATATCACCGAAGCATGGAAGACAGAAATAATTAATTACACCAAATTAGACAAAGCACCAGTAGACGTTGACATTTTAGAATGGTGGAAAACACTTGAGAATTCCTTCAAAAATTTGTCTAGAATGGCAAAAGATGTTTTTAGTATCTGTGCAACTTCAGTGCCATCGGAAAGATTATTTTCGCAAGCTGCGATGATAATGACCAATAGAAGATCTTCTCTAACTTCTGACTCAGTAAAAGCTCTTTTATGTATCAATGCTTGGGCAAAGTGTATCTTAAAAACGAAAATTTGTTGCAATATTTTTTAGATGCATAGATAGTCTTTTTTTTCAAATTCACTAATTCCAAAATTCTAAAATATAATTCAAATAATATCAAAGTTCAAAGTATTAGATTATTAATAGTGAAATTTATGTAATTGAATGAATGAATGATATGAATAGTGAAATTTAGTGAATTTATGTAAAAATTATGTAATTCGAAGGGGGCCGCCACGATAGCCGAGCGGTGCGAGAGCTGCGAAGCTAATGTGTATTGTGGTACTGGGTTCGATTCCCGGTCTTAGGCCTTGGATTTTATTTAATGGTTAATATGAGATATTTACAGTAAAGTATGTTTGCTAGTCGCCTCCGTCCGCGACACCTAATTGGTAGTTGGACGTAAAGCCCCGCCTGAAAAAATAGGCGATTACTTTACCTAGCTTACTTATGTAATTCGAAGTCAAATAGATGTAGTAATATTGAGCATATATAATAAAATCGTATCTTTTAATAATTAATTCAATACCCGTAATGATTATTTATTAATAAAGAACACAATTTTATAATTTTGTAGCTAAAAATTAATATTTGATAAACCGAGACCGAGACCGAGATTTGTCTCGTTTCTCGTGCAGAACTATTCATAAACTATTAAAGGTCACATTTAAGTTTTTGTTTTTTTAAAGTTTTCATAATTTCCAATCTTTATTTTCTTTTTTAGTATTCTGTTTATCTGTTTATCTATTATAGTTTCATTTCCCATAAAGGACCAGCTGAATTCGACATCTTCGGGCGGATAGTTCTATAGACAGCGTTGCGCTAGAATTTCAGCTAGAGAATGATCTAGTTTCATTCATACTGGCTAGCAAGTTTAGTTTACGTAGTTAGCTGGCTGCTATGAGCAAAGCAAGAAAAATGGTGATTTTATAATTAACAATATGTCCAATTTTCTTTTACTTATTTTCTTTCCATAAAATAGCCAATTTTCCGAAGTTTCTATTTAAGGAAAAACTTAATTTTTACTATTTTTATGATGAATTTTTTTTTTTTTATTTCATAATTTGAAAATTCATCAAATACCTACAGAGGGAAAAATAGTAAAAAAAAATTAAACCATTTTTTTTTCCTTAAAATTATTAACAATGAATAACTGACCAATCACAATGAAGCCTGACATTACGATATTTGGGCGGAGCTTGGACCAATGAAAAGGAGGAAAACTATAAGTTGACCACGCCCACATCAAATAGGCCACGCCCCTGCTGGTATGGCTGTGTTTAGCCATACCAGTATACAATGAATTGTGTTCTTTATTTATAATACAATATATTTTCTTTACAGCATTTTCATTTTTCTTGTTATTGTGATCAGTGGGGGAAAATGTGGAATCTTTTTTTTTTCTACAAATTTTCACGTATTTTTGGAGAATTGATCTGGGCCATTTTCTGTATCAGTTTTCTGATTTTTTTCAACTTGTAACTAGATCTGGAAAACTAGAAATCGTTGCAAGTTTGGGCGTTAAATGTTCTATTTTCATTATTTAAATTCGATTATTTCGCACAGCATCCATCATCTCCCAAGTTCCATTTCATTATTTTCTGACAAGTTTCCAAGAGATGGGACTTCAGGACTAAGTGACATTCCGAAATTCAGGCTCTGCTAACGGACAAAACAAGACAAATTTGACTTAGACAGTCAATGAGTGAAATTACAATTCAATAAAGTGGTTATATGGGTAAATTATTTATGCAAAGAAGAACGTTAGAACTAACGAATTCTTTTTCAAAGATGTAAGAAATTAATTAAGCTTAAAATCAATTTGGCTATTTCCAAATCTTAGAAACAGACGGCTCCATCTACAGCTTCCTTATCTCTTCGCTCCGTGTTGGTTGATCTATTGAAGTTAACAAATTGAATTAAAAAAAAAAGGACTATGCGCACTCCCGAAATTCGTAAATTAAATGTTCTGAAGGAAACACATATATAAATCTATTACGGGAATTATACACTAACTCATTCTGGTGAGTAAATTAGTAACTATTAATTTTATATGTATTTGGTATAGTCATAATTAATAAACTTGTGGTTTTGGCGCTGATAAGTGAAGCAATGTAATACGTTTTGGAAGTTGGTAACGCCTTTTGCTTCTCTATTGCTTGGCGCGGCGGTGTGTATACAGTGCCGCCAACTGATAATTATTACAAAAGAAATAACTGTATAAACTTATTTAATTAATATTCCACTTGCATTACCGTTTTAGATTTTTTTTTTTTTCTTAACTTTATTAAAAAAAAAAAAATAAAGTGATGTAAACAGTTTCGAATATCGTGCTTTCATCCATTGTCAGAGGTACTCTTGCCTACACTTGTGTTTTCGTTTTGCAGTATACTAGTCAGCAAGTATAGTATATCGCTGCTTCGGATTTCTGATTGTGTTGACAAAATTATTGGTCGAGATTAGCCTAACTTCCTGCCTGTGTCAAGCTGATCGCTAATTATTTATGAGCTTACTGAATGGTCAGTTTAATTTATAATATCATTGTTTTCTTCAATACCGTGTAGAATTTCTTGAGTCTTGGCTAAAGAGATGGATAAAGCAAATGTAATTACATTACATTCTCCTGAAAGAGAACTATTCTTCCACCCATTTACCTAAACCTCACTCCTCTTCCCACAACAGATTGGTGTTAAGTACCTAGGAATCTACTTGGACAGACACCTAAACCTGGAATCCACATACTAGACTTAAACGGGGAAAAAACTGAAACAGACGAGATTCAAACTTCTCACTAGACTTCTTTGACAAACGTTCTAAACTTTCATTAAACAATAAACGACTTATCTACTACACAATGATACTGAAACCCTGGCCTGGACTTACGGGAATGGAACTTTGGGGCACAGCCAAAGCTTTTAATATCTACAAGAATCCAATCCTTCCAGTCGAAAACACTCCTCGCTGATGCTCCTGTTACTTTGTATTAAAACTCTACCTTGCACCGAGATTTCCTCGTTCCCCTAATGTTTCAGAAGCTGTAAGATCCTGTTACGTAAAATTCCACCCATCAATCACCTCACATCCCAATCCTTTAGTATCTCAACTTACTGCATTGCCTGGAAATACTCCAAGATGGTTGAAGTCACGCGATCTTCTCTACACCATGATACTAAAACCTGTCAGGACTTACGGGAATGGAACTTGGGGGTACAACCAAAGCTTCCACTATCTACAAAATCCAATCGTTCTAGTCAAAAACACTACCGTCGAATCGCTTAATGCTCCCCTTACTTTGTATCAAAACTCTACCTTGCACTGGAGATTTCCTTGTTTCCCTAATGTTTCAGAAGCTGTAAGATTCCGATACATTAAATTCCACACTTCAATTACCTCACATCCCAATCCTCTAGTATCTCAACTTATTACTCTACCAGGAAATACTTCAAAACGGCTGAAGCGCAGGTGGCCACGCGATCTACTCTATGAAGTGCCAGTGTACAATATTTGGAACTGTACCACTTTGGAAGTTTCACCAATGGGGTGAATTCTCCCCTCATGCTATTCTATGTATTTATTCTATGTATCATATTGTATCACCTTCACTTTTTGCAAAAACATACTGCAGTTATGAAAATAAATAAAGTAAAAAAATATATATATAATTTCACCTCACTTTTATACATAATATTTATATAATTCAATTCTGATAAGAATTTATCTTGGATATCATTTAGGAGACGTGCTAATTTTAAGCATTTCCGCCCATTTCGATATGATAGACCCAAATCGAACCTATTTTTAGTACCAATTTCGGGTCTAATTTTGGGCTTACAAACAATCGTGGCCAGCCATCCAAATAGGCTTGCAAATAATCCAAGCGTTTGCTTTAAATCCAGAAAGACACCTGGGACAACATTTTCACCTTCTTCTGAAGAGGGGATTTCTTGGTTTTCAAGGCTTAATAATAACGAAATATTTTGAAAAAATTCCAGCAGTAAAGAGAGTGCATTGAAGTCTCTAAGTTTGGGTTTTTTGAACCTTTGAACTTTAACAGTAATGGAGTTTTTTTTTTCTTTTAACCAAAAAGAAATAAATAAACAAGTCCTTAATCATCGACCACATAAAGCCAGGGAATAATTAACAATAATAATTTTATTAAAGTCACGCCAACAGTTGTTTCTTTTCTGTAATAAAAAAAGTAAAGGAAAATATTTCAACCAACCAGCTACTGAGAAATAGTCCAGATTGTTCTGTCTGTTATTTCCATTGGATATTTTTTCTTGTTTTTTATTTTTTATTCTATTACAGTCCAGACGGCAGCCATTAAAGAATGTGTCAAACCCTTGCGTACTCCCCGCCCAGAACTTTGTCTTTCCACCTCTCCTTCAAAGATCTACTTGTACCTCCACCCACTGCCAAAGTAAATCAACTTGCACTCGCTACTGGATTTTTTTTGCTTACTACTGAGGAAGAGGAGATGTTAAAATTGTACAGATGGTCGAATTTCAGTTCACACAGGAAGTATCCGTTCAGAGGTCCCTGGAATACGAATAAGTGATTTTTACAAATTAATTTTATAAAAGTAATTGCCTATTTTTTTCAGGCGCGCTATACGTCCAACTACAAATTAGGTGTCAATGTCAGAGCGAACATACTTTACTGTAAATTTCTTTTATTAACCATTTAAATAAAATCCAAGACCAGGAATCAAATCCACTAACCAACAATACATCTTAGCTTTGCGGGTCTAGCCTATAACTGCTCAGCTAATGGCGCGCATTACAAAATTAAAACCATTAAATAAAATCCAAGGTTTAGACTAGGAATTGAATCCACTAACCAACAATACATCTTAGCTTTGCGGGTCTAGCCTATAACCGCTCAGCTAATGGAGCGCCTTACAAGATTAAAACCATTAAATAAAATCGAAGGTTTAGACTAGAAATAGAATCCACTAACCAACAATACAGCTTAGCTTTGCGGGTCTAGCCTATAACCGCTCAGCTAATGGAGCGCCTAACAAGATTAAAACCATTAAATAAAATCCAAGGTTTAGACTAGAAATCGAATCCACTAAACCAACAACACATCTTAGCTTTGCGATTCTTAGAATTCGCTTAAGAACAAGCTAAAATAATATTTTCGTGAAAATCAGCCAAACGGACTTTACCATTTTACTGAATAGATTTTCCCATTTTCTTGAAAATTTCTAAGAAACAATTTTCATCCAATTTTTAGACACAATTAGTACACAGACCCAGTTTAAAGAAAATCTAGAAACCACTTTTTTTGTGGGGAAAAATCTAAAAGAAAATTCTATTTGTGGTGTGAGTCTACTTTGACATGTCAGCGAAATATCAAAAATTTGGAATTTCTGCGATTTATTTTATTTTTTTGAGTTACGTTGTATTAATACAAAATAAGGACACCAGACCAGTTAGTAGAAATCACTTGTTCGATCTCAGGGGACCTCAAGAATGGTATTTCCGGTTAAAACAGAATCGAAAATCCGTTCGATTAAAATACCCATTACCTATATATACGGAAATAAAAATTAATGATTTAATTGATTAATTAATGAGGACAAAGTGAAATTTACTTAAGCGGCATGTTCGAACCTGCTCGTGGCGGAAATTAAATGAAACTGAAAAGAAACAAGGACTCCAGAAAGAAGACAGCACTTATTGCAGCTGCGAAACTCTGCCAGCAGCCGGAGCAAGCAAAAAAACCACTTCTTCTTTGTAAAATTCAATTCAGTTCAGGGTTAAGCATCAATCCATTATTTAGAGGGAATACAGGAAGGTTGTTGTTGAAGAAAACAGAAAACGGATGATAGTTTAGCGATTACAATGAATCGAAATAAATCAATCGATTGAAGAGAAGGTCTGCTAGAGTAGAAGTGAGGAATGGTCGAACTTTGAAGTCATAAACAACAGTAATAACAATCCAAGATGGCAGTCATAATAATAAACTGGTCCAAGCAGTAAGACAGATCTGCTTCATAGCATCCAGCGAGTTTCCTCTCCTCTACTTCGCCCTTTGTTTTTTGTTTTTTTTTGTTTTGCCTAAAACGTTTTGTAAATCATCAATATTCCCCGATTTACATTTTGAAGTACATGATCTAAATCAAGATGGACTGACAGAAGGCCAAGAACAGGCTGAGAGGGATACGATAAGGAGAGGAGGGAAGAAAAATGTGATCCGCCTGAAGGCAATAAGGATGCGCACATTGTTCGTACCTTGAGGGCCTTCATAAAGGGTTTGAACTGTTCATGTGTTAGTTCAAGATTTCTACTTTTATTTTTTTTCACTTCCGCCAAGATGATCAAGGGTTCTCGTCATATTTCTTGAATCAAAAATGGAATTCTTCTTTAGGCTCCAGGGCTGTTGGGTGTAGGGCTGCAAGAAAAGTCCAGCTGGGAGATTGTTTCATTTTACCCTTTACTAGGACCATCAGTTTATTGTACATATTGTAACCAGTTATTTTTGACCAATTGATCACTTCTACCCTCATCTTTTTACCTAAAAGAAAAACAATTTCTCTTTGGGTACAATGAATGTTCTTGGGAGCCAAAGAATTCAGTATACCCTGATTTCACTTCCTTTTACACTCTAGTAGAATTGGGACCTCGAATAAGTTCCCGCAGTACGAAAAAGCAAGTTTTTAGCTATAAGCAAATGTCAAAATTTATTTACTTATTTATTTACAATATGGGCTATCACCCAGTTACAATGAAATATAATTTAAAGTAACATTTAATGATAACGTAACGTAACGTAATTATATTGTACATATATACATACGAGGGTCGTTTGAAAAGTCCGTGCAAAAATAAAAACTACTTAATTTTTTGGGGTAAACCTTTTTTATTTTCCAACATAGTCTCCTTTTAGGCTTATACACTTCGTCCAACGCTGCTCTAGTTTGTTGATCCCTTCCGAATAATAGGATTTGTCCAAGTCTGAAAAATAGCCATTCGTTTCTGCAATCACCTCCTCGTTTGAATAAAATCTTTTTCCCGCCAGCCATTTCTTCATATTGGGGAACAAATAGTAGTCCGAGGGGGCCAAGTCTGGAGAATAGGGGGGATGTGAAACGAGTTGGAACCCTATTTCCATTAATTTTGCGACCACAACTGCTGAGGTGTGAGCTGGTGCGTTGTCGTGATGGAAAAGGACTTTTTTGTGGGCCAATCGTGGGCGTTTTTCTTGCAGCTCGGTTTTCAAACGGTCCAATAACGATGAATAATATGCACCTGTAATAGTTTTACCCTTTTCAAGATAGTCGATGAGGATTATTCCTTGCGAATCCCAAAAGACAGTCGCCATAATCTTTCCGGCCGAAGGAACGGTCTTCGCCTTTTTTGGCGCAGATTCCCCCTTGGTAACCCATTGTTTAGATTGTTCTTTGGTCTCAGGAGTGTAGTGATGTATCCATGTTTCATCTACAGTGACGAAACGACGCTTAAAGTCCTGCGGATTCTTCTGGAACAGCTGCAAACCGTCCTTGCAACACTTCACACGATTTCGTTTTTGGTCAAGCGTGAGCAATCGCGGCACCCATCTTGCGGATAGCTTTGTCATGTCCAAATGTTGATGCAAAATATTATGTACCCGTTCATTCGAGATGCCCACGGCACTAGCAATCTCACGCACCTTCACTCTTCTGTCATCCATCACCATACCATGGATTTTATCAATGATTTCTGGAGTAGTAACCTCAACAGGGCGTCCAGAACGTTCAGCGTCACTTGTGCCCATATGGCCACTCCGAAAATTTTGAAACCACTTATAAACTGTTCTAATCGAAGGTGCAGAGTCACCATAATGTTTATCAAGCTTCTCTTTAGTCTCCTCAGGCGTTTTGCCTTTCATAAAGTAGTGTTTAATCAACACACGAAATTCTTTTTCGTCCATTTTTTGAAAATCACTCGACTTCCTCGATTCAAACGAATGCCAAACACAAAGAAATAGACCGATCTGGCTGAAACTTGGTGTGTGTTCTTCCAAGAGATGCTACTAACTAAACATAACCTCGATACGCGCCAGTAGTGCTATCTCTCTGACTTTGCACGGACTTTTCAAACGACCCTCGTATGTATATTGTCATAGAATGCATTGAAATAGAAATATAGATATACTTTACTTAATAGATATTCTTTAAAATGTATTGTATTACCAGGCTATAGTAGAACTTCTTTTCAGGGCGGCTGCCATAGACTTTTCAGATCAGCTGGGACTCTGAACGCGAACTGCATTGTATTACGTACCAGGCTATAGTAGAACTTCTTTTCAGGGCGGCTGCCATAGACTTTTCAGATCAGCTGGGACTCTGAACGCGAACTGCATTGTATTACGTACCAGGCTATAGTAGAACTTCTTTTCAGGGCGGCTGCCAGAGACCTTTCAGATCAGCTGGGACTTTAGTCAATTGCGTTGAAGCTAGCCCATCTGGAACCAAATTCGAATCGCACCACTCCTTCAAAGTTTATCACACATTTTCTTGAAACCAGGTACCAGGTAAAAAAAAATGTTGAAGTACAATTTAAATTGTATAATCACAAACAATAAACAATAGTTAAGTAACCAGTATAAACCCTGAAGATGACCTAGTATCTAGGTCGTATGTTTTGACAAAAATAAATTTAAAAAATTAGATTGAAATTGGTAAAACATTTGGATGAACCAGTCACTAAAAGAGATGGTACAGTAGTCCTATAGTTAGCGATCAGCTAAATATGTGGAACAGTTTTCTCTGTATAGATTTTTTAAAGGAGAGGATTTATTTGAAATGAATAAATGGTTATCATAAAAATCTTCATTTTGAATGGTTCAACGCAAAAAGACGTGCATCTGAATTGATTGGTGAAGGTGTACACGGAATTTGATCGTTGATTTCCATCGTTGAAGGTATAAGACATGGGTAAATACATTTTTGTCGTACTTCTCATGTTGTCTTGTGAGGAAGATGCTGAACTGAAAAAAAACACAGAATAAATGTTGGAGAAAGTGCAGAATATGGTGATTGAGCCAGATAAATGGCTAGGAGTAAGAGGAAATCAAGACGTGTACAAGTCACAGGAAGTTGTAGCAAATGTTCGCAATTTCTCTTATTTTCGATAAAAGGAAGTAATGGCCAATGTTCCAGTTAATAGTTTCCCCTGGAAAGATCGTCCAGAGCGTTCCTGAGGAACAAAAAAAAAGAAGAAGGTTTTTACAAGAAAAGTTTGAAAATTATATTCCAACAGACGACTTCATGGAACAACGGGCAACTTTTTGGGGCAGAATTTCCCGGCTACTTTTCTTTTAAAACTTTGTACGCTCATTGAATTCATGTAGAACTAGTAATTTTTATGGAGCGATCTTCTCTTTGAGATAGTTCTGGACGAGAGCTTACATCTAACGTGCCATTTTAGTGTACTTTACTCAATTTAAAATTTGGAAAATAAATAGTAAAACGGAAGTTCCTCTTTGATGAATGTTGTTAGTGAATTGTACTAATTTGAAATTTTATTACGTAAAGGACGTTTGAGTTTCCAATTAGATGGGAAAAACTGGGCAGCGTCTAAAGCGGAAAAGAAATCCTGCAGACACACCCAGATCTTGCAGAAGTCTCCACGGTAGAACATGATTCCCCTCCTGGACTTCATCCCATTTTCCTTCGATTACTTCTCTTTGGAGCATTTCTACGGCTCCGTTCCTTCTCTGTCTGTGGCTGTGGAAATCCTCTTTCTCTTTCTCTCCCTACGGTTGCTGTTCACCCTTAATGCGCAAGTCGATTTTCCTCGCTTTTCACCATCCACTCACTCTCTGCCTTTCTCAGACACTCTTTCTCTCTCTACAAGGCTTTTCTTCTATTTTCCCATTTCCTCATTCCCTATTCACGGCCAGCCCCATTTTCCCACCACACTCAGCGTCGTCGACAACTGGTGAAAATACACCGCCCTCTTTTCCAGGACTCTGAGTAATGACCCGTCTTGTTTCCCGTGGGGGTCCCTCCCCTCTACGTATCTCCTCTCGCCCATTTTTTTCTTCTGGTTACTCTACCACCGAAGCTATTTTCTCTTTTTGTACATTTTCACTCAGTTTTTTCTTTTTTTATTTCCCTCCGCTTTTCTTTCTCTGCAATATTTCCCTCAGCTACTACTTCATAACTTTGTTTTTCTTTCCCGAGTTACTCTTTTTTAAAAACTTATAGCAAACTTTTTTTCGTACAATTAATTATTTATTATTGTTTAAAGTAGAATTTATTTTAAATCATTAAAATAAATGAAGAACTTGAAAAGAGTTTTAAAAGCTTTTCGAGTTATTTTCACTTCCGCTTTTCGTAAGAAGAAGTATGGCGACAGTATTGAGTTTTCATTGGAAAAGAGGTTATAAGTACGAAGACGAGGTTTTCCTTGAAAATTGGATCCCACTTTTACGGTGCTCTGATATTTCCACAGGATGAAGGTGGAGCAATACCGTAGACAATTTAGAGAAAGGATGGAGAACGAATGAACGGATGTCCCCGACAGGGCAAAAAAAAAAAAAAAACAACAGGACGCAAAGGATGGAATGCTGTATAGTACCGGAAGTCAAAGTCTCTGATTGGACTAGCGTCACAGAATATCCAGTTTCTCCAGAAATTCAGTGAGGATCAGTGCAGTTACCGCCTGAGAGAATGGGCTTATACTTCGCATGTCCTAAGAGTTAAAAGGATTATCCCTTCGTTTTGGCTGTAGGGGCAATGCTGGATGACAAACACAATTAACCAAGAGGTTACCGACAAGTCTGTCCAAAGTTGGGTAGCAGGAACTCAGACTAGGGTCTCAACTCTAAAAACTGGACACTTTTTTTTAAAAAAAAATGATTTAAGGCGCATCATCATCTGAGGTTATTGGAGCCCAGAGCTATTTTCTGTGCACTGCCGACCTCCGCCGGACAATGTTCTCTCGTTAAAGACAACAGAGCTGTAAGAAGCTCCTAGGAAGAGAAAATCTAAGAGCAAGCAGCTGGATTCGAACCCGGGGACCTCCGCATGGGAATCAAATACGCTAACCGCATAGCTAATCCCATTCCCAACTAGACCCAGCTTTCCTTTCGTACTTCTGCCCATTATACTTTCTACTATTTTCGAAATAAACTCAAAGAAGTGGAAACGAGTATTACCAAAAAACTGTGAATAAAGAAACAAGAAATCCCAATTAATGTCTAGTGTAATAGAGAATAGAGAATAGAGAAAAACTATTACAATTTATCTCAATCAATGAAAAAATACGGAAGTTACAATGTGGAGATATAACTTCTAAAGAACGCCGGAAGTTAAAATAGATTGCACGATCGTCTTTTTTCTAAATTTAATTAAAATTAATAAAACAAAATTGAATTTAATAAATAATCAATTTAAAATATAAAATCTGCTTACATAAAATATGAAAAAACACTTTAAAAAAACAAAATAATAAAAATCTCTTTAAAGGTAATATAATTGAAACTAGTTTATAAATCGATTTTTGTTTCGACTTGGAATTCGTTGCCTATATTTAATGATATAGATACATAGTGTATAACCACTTTTCCATCCAATAAGATAGATCCAATAGATAATACGCTTCTCTGATCGCAATAATTATACAGTAGCCAATATTACTATTAATAAAACGCTACATATTCTTCCGCACCCCCCCACTTATGAGGTTGTAGCATTTTATTAAGAAAGCATAAACTGCTCGAAAGATACGCTACAATTTGTATTTTTTTTTTTTATTAATTAAGGTTAAACGAAGGCGTTTAAGCTTCTAATTTATGAATGAACGGTTAGATTTTTTTTTTCTTACTATTAAGGGGAAGTGCCGTGATCATGTCACAAAATTTGAAGTCCAGGTTTTACCGGAAGTGGCCGTTGAAAGCTTTGAGATAGTTAATCTATTTAGTAAATGGGTTATTTCCGGTAGGCCATAGCCTGTGCTTTTTCTCAAATGTCTCGTTTCTACGAGGGTCGTTTGAAAAGTCCGTGCAAAAATAAAAACTACTTAATTTTTTGGGGTAAACCTTTTTTATTTTCCAACATAGTCTCCTTTTAGGCTTATACACTTCGTCCAACGCTGCTCTAGTTTGTTGATCCCTTCCGAATAATAGGATTTGTCCAAGTCTGAAAAATAGCCATTCGTTTCTGCAATCACCTCCTCGTTTGAATAAAATCTTTTTCCCGCCAGCCATTTCTTCATATTGGGGAACAAATAGTAGTCCGAGGGGGCCAAGTCTGGAGAATAGGGGGGATGTGAAACGAGTTGGAACCCTATTTCCATTAATTTTGCGACCACAACTGCTGAGGTGTGAGCTGGTGCGTTGTCGTGATGGAAAAGGACTTTTTTGTGGGCCAATCGTGGGCGTTTTTCTTGCAGCTCGGTTTTCAAACGGTCCAATAACGATGAATAATATGCACCTGTAATAGTTTTACCCTTTTCCAGATAGTCGATGAGGATTATTCCTTGCGAATCCCAAAAGACAGTCGCCATAATCTTTCCGGCCGAAGGAACAGTCTTCGCCTTTTTTGGCGCAGATTCCCCCTTGGTAACCCATTGTTTAGATTGTTCTTTGGTCTCAGGAGTGTAGTGATGTATCCATGTTTCATCCACAGTGACGAAACGACGCTTAAAGTCCTGCGGATTCTTCTGGAAAGCTGCAAACGGTCCTTGCAACACTTCACACGATTTCGTTTTTGGTCAAGCGTGAGCAATCGCGGCACCCATCTTGCGGATAGCTTTGTCATGTCCAATCGTTGTTTGCGTTGGCAAAATATTATGTACCCGTTCATTCGAGATGCCCACAGCACTAGCAATCTCACGCACCTTCACTCTTCTGTCATCCATCACCATACCATGGATTTTATCAATGATTTCTGGAGTAGTAACCTCAACAGGGCGTCCAGAACGTTCAGCGTCACTTGTGCCCATATGGCTACTCCGAAAATTTTGAAACCACTTATAAACTGTTCTAATCGAAGGTGCAGAGTCACCATAATGTTTATCAATCTTCTCTTTAGTCTCCTGAGGCGTTTTGCCTTTCATAAAGTAGAGTTTAATCAACACACGAAATTCTTTTTCGTCCATTTTTTGAAAATCACTCGACTTCCTCGATTCAAACGAATGCCAAACACAAAGAAATAGACCGATCTGGCTGAAACTTGGTGTGTGTTCTTCCAAGAGATGCTACTAACTAAACATAACCTCGATACGCGCCAGTAGTGCTATCCCTCTGACTTTGCACGGACTTTTCAAACGACCCTCGTATGTACCAAAATTTAAGGACTTAAAGGAGAGTTAAAATGTTTTTTTTTTAAAGCCGCAGAGGACTTAACAGCCACGTCCAACACTTAACGTTCTGATAAACAGCTGAACCGCAACTTAGAAAAATCACCTGTGATCAGTTTAATTCGCTTTACAACATATTTCGCGGCTTCCACTCTTAGACACTATAGTTTTATTTCTTTCTCTTCTTTCTGCTTTTAATCATCCCAACAATCATCTTCCTTTTATGAACAATATCTCAGGAAGATGTTTATCTTCATCATCACTAACAACTGTTTGAACATTTCCTTTAATTTTTGCGGTTGGCCAGTCTGTATGGTGGTCTATTTCAAGGTCACGATAACAATGTAAGAAAAACCCCTCTCGCCACCATCGAAAGACTAAAAAATTCAATATTCTACAAATGTTTTCCGCTTTTATCTTAGGAGTAAATTTCCGGTTAATACTGACAATGAAGGCGGAAGCTTCGTTTATATTTATTACCTACCATTGTTGATGGCCATGTAGTTTGGTTGTGGTTATGGGAGGTGTGAGATGCTAAAAAAACTATTAGTTCTGGTCGTAACTTTGTTATTCTAGACCAGTGGTTCTTAACCGGTGTTCCGCGAATATGGTCCAAGTGTTCCGCGAAATTTCAATTTTAAATGTATTGAAATTTAGAAACTTAGGAAAGATACGAAAACAAAAAATTGTTCCTTTTTTTTAATTTGAATTTAATTTTAAGTTCTTCTTCCGCGTCTATGAAAAGGTTAAGAACCACTGATATAAAGGGTTGACAATTTTTTGGGTCATGAAATTCTGTAAAATTATGGCCGTTCTATATCTCCTACTGTGAACCTCGTATTCGTATGGAATTTTGTTCTCTTATACACTTTGTTTTTCTCAATTATAAAATATAGTTATTTTGTGCACAGATCTATAAATGTAAAAGATTTAAAGGGTTGAAAATTTTTTGGGTCATGAAATTCTGTAAAACTATGGCCGTTCTATATCTCCCACTGTGAACCTCGTATTCGTATGGAATTTTGTTCTCTTATACACCTTGTTTTTCTCAATTATAAGCTATAGTTATTTTGTGCACAGATCTGTAAATGTAGAAGATAAAAAGGGTTGAAAATTTTTTGGGTCATGAAATTCTGTAAAATTATGGCCGTTCTATATCTCCTACTGTGAACCACGAATTCGTATGGAAATTTGTTCTCTTATACACTTTGTTTTTCTCAATTATAAAATATAGTTATTTTGTGCACAGATCTATAAATGTAGAAGATATAAAGGGTTGAAAATTTTTTGGGTCATGAAATTCTGTAAAATTATGGCCGTTCTATATCTCCCACTGTGAACTATGTATTCGTATGGAATTTTGTTCTCTTATACACTTTGTTTTTCTCAATTATAAAATATAGTTATTATGTGCACAGATCTATAAATGTAGAAGATATAAAGGGTTAAAAATTTTTTGGGTCATGAAATTCTGTAAAATTATGGCCGTTCTATATCTCCCACTGTGATCCACGTATTGATATGGAATTTTGTTCTCTTATACACTTTGTTTTTCTCAATTATAAAATATAGTTATTTTGTGCACAGATCTATAAATGTAGAAAATATAAAGGGTTGAAAATTTTTTGGGTCATGAAATTCTGTAAAATTATGGCCGTTCTATATCTCCCACTGTGAACCACGTATTCGTATGGAATTTTGTTCTCTTATACACTTTGTTTTTCTCAATTATAAAATATAGTTATTATGTGCACAGATCTATAAATGTAGAAGATATAAAGGGTTAAAAATTTTTTGGATCATGAAATTCTGTAAAATTATGGCCGTTCTATATCTCCCACTGTGAACCACGTATTCGTATGGAATTTTGTTCTCTTATACACTTTGTTTTTCTCAATTATAAAATATAGTTATTATGTGCACAGATCTATAAATGTAGAAGATATAAAGGGTTAAAAATTTTTTGGGTCATGAAATTCTGTAAAATTATGGCCGTTCTATATCTCCCACTGTGATCCACGTATTGATATGGAATTTTGTTCTCTTATACACTTTGTTTTTCTCAATTATAAAATATAGTTATTTTGTGCACAGATCTATAAATGTAGAAAATATAAAGGGTTGAAAATTTTTTGGGTCATGAAATTCTGTAAAATTATGGCCGTTCTATATCTCCCACTGTGAACCACGTATTCGTATGGAATTTTGTTCTCTTATACACTTTGTTTTTCTCAATTATAAAATATAGTTATTATGTGCACAGATCTATAAATGTAGAAGATATAAAGGGTTAAAAATTTTTTGGATCATGAAATTCTGTAAAATTATGGCCGTTCTATATCTCCCACTGTGATCCACGTATTGATATGGAATTTTGTTCTCTTATACACTTTGTTTTTCTCAATTATAAGCTATAGTTATTTTGTGCACAGATCTATAAATGTAGAAGATATAAATGGTTGAAAATTTATTGGGTCATGAAAGTCTGTAAAATTATGGCCGTTCTATATCTCCCACTGTGAACCAGGTATTGATATTGAATTTTGTTCTCTTATACACTTTGTTTTTCTCAATTATAAGCTATAGTTATTTTGTGCACAGATCTGTAAATGTAGAAGATAAAAAGGGTTGAAAATTTTTTGGGTCATGAAATTCTGTAAAATTATGGCCGTTCTATATCTCCCACTGTGAACCACGAATTCGTATGGAATTTTGTTCTCTTATACACTTTGTTTTTCTCAATTATAAAATATAGTTATTTTGTGCACAGATCTATAAATGTAGAAGATATAAAGGGTTGAAAATTTTTTGGGTCATGAAATTCTGCAAAATTATGGCCGTTCTATATCTCCCACTGTGAACCACGTATTCGTATGGAATTTTGTTCTCTTATACACTTTGTTTTTCTCAATTATAAAATATAGTTATTATGTGCACAGATCTATAAATGTAGAAGATATAAAGGGTTGAAAAATTTTTGGGTCATGAAATTCTGTAAAATTATGGCCGTTCTATATCTCCCACTGTGAACCACGAATTCGTATGGAATTTTGTTCTCTTATACACTTAGTTTTTCTCAATTATAAAATATAGTTATTTAGTACACAGATCTATAAATGTAGAAGATATAAAGGGTTGAAAATTTTTTGGGTCATGAAATTCTGTAAAATTATGGCCGTTTTATACATCCCACTGTAAACCACGTATTGATATGGAATTTTGTTCTCTTATACACTTTGTTTTTCTCAATTATAAAATATAGCTATTTTGTGCACAGATCTATAAATGTAGAAGATATAAAGGGTTGAAAATTTTTTGGGTCATGAAATTCTGTAAAATTATGGCCGTTTTATACATCCCACTGTAAACCACGTATTGATATGGAATTTTGTTCTCTTATACACTTTGTTTTTCTCAATTATAAGCTATAGTTATTTTGTGCACAGATCTATAAATGTAGAAGATATAAAGGGTTGAAAATTTTTTGGGTCATGAAATTCTGTAAAATTATGGCCGTTCTATATCTTCCACTGTGAACCACGTATTGATATGGAATTTTGTTCTCTTATACACTTTGTTTTTCTCAATTATAAGCTATAGTTATTTTGTGCACAGATCTATAAATGTAGAAGATATAAAGGGTTGAAAATTTTTTGGGTCATGAAATTCTGTAAAATTATGGCCGTTCTATATCTCCCACTGTGATCCACGTATTGATATGGAATTTTGTTCTCTTATACACTTTGTTTTTCTCAATTATAAGCTATAGTTATTTTGTGCACAGATCTATAAATGTAGAAGATATAAAGGGTTGAAAATTTTTTGGGTCATGAAAATCTGTAAAATTATGGCCGTTCTATATCTCCCACTGTGAACCACGTATTCGTATGGAATTTTGTTCTCTTATACACTTTGTTTTTCTCAATTATAAAATATAGTTATTTAGTACACAGATCTATAAATGTAGAAGATATAAAGGGTTGAAAATTTTTTGGGTCATGAAATTCTGTAAAATTATGGCCGTTTTATACATCCCACTGTAAACCACGTATTGATATGGAATTTTGTTCTCATATACACTTTGTTTTTCTCAATTATAAAATATAGCTATTTTGTGCACAGATCTATAAATGTAGAAGATATAAAGGGTTGAAAATTTTTTGGGTCATGAAATTCTGTAAAATTATGGCCGTTCTATATCTTCCACTGTGAACCACGTATTGATATGGAATTTTGTTCTCTTATACACTTTGTTTTTCTCAATTATAAACTATAGTTATTTTGTGCACAGATCTATAAATGTAGAAGATATAAATGGTTGAAAATTTTTTGGGTCATGAAAGTCTGTAAAATTATGGCCGTTCTATATCTCCCACTGTGAACCAGGTATTGATATGGAATTTTGTTCTCTTATACACTTTGTTTTTCTCAATTATAAGCTATAGTTATTTTGTGCACAGATCTGTAAATGTAGAAGATAAAAAGGGTTGAAAATTTTTTGGGTCATGAAATTCTGTAAAATTATGGCCGTTCTATATCTCCCACTGTGAACCACGAATTCGTATGGAATTTTGTTCTCTTATACACTTTGTTTTTCTCAATTATAAAATATAGTTATTTTTTGCACAGATCTATAAATGTAGAAGATATAAAGGGTTGAAAATTTTTTGGGTCATGAAATTCTGCAAAATTATGGCCGTTCTATATCTCCCACTGTGAACCACGTATTCGTATGGAATTTTGTTCTCTTATACACTTTGTTTTTCTCAATTATAAAATATAGTTATTATGTGCACAGATCTATAAATGTAGAAGATATAAAGGGTTGAAAAATTTTTGGGTCATGAAATTCTGTAAAATTATGGCCGTTCTATATCTCCCACTGTGAACCACGAATTCGTATGGAATTTTGTTCTCTTATACACTTTGTTTTTCTCAATTATAAAATATAGTTATTTTGTGCACAGATCTATAAATGTAGAAGATATAAAGGGTTGAAAATTTTTTGGGTCATGAAATTCTGCAAAATTATGGCCGTTCTATATCTCCCACTGTGAACCACGTATTCGTATGGAATTTTGTTCTCTTATACACTTTGTTTTTCTCAATTATAAAATATAGTTATTATGTGCACAGATCTATAAATGTAGAAGATATAAAGGGTTGAAAAATTTTTGGGTCATGAAATTCTGTAAAATTATGGCCGTTCTATATCTCCCACTGTGAACCACGAATTCGTATGGAATTTTGTTCTCTTATACACTTTGTTTTTCTCAATTATAAAATATAGTTATTTAGTACACAGATCTATAAATGTAGAAGATATAAAGGGTTGAAAATTTTTTGGGTCATGAAATTCTGTAAAATTATGGCCGTTTTATACATCCCACTGTAAACCACGTATTGATATGGAATTTTGTTCTCTTATACACTTTGTTTTTCTCAATTATAAAATATAGCTATTTTGTGCACAGATCTATAAATGTAGAAGATATAAAGGGTTGAAAATTTTTTGGGTCATGAAATTCTGTAAAATTATGGCCGTTTTATACATCCCACTGTAAACCACGTATTGATATGGAATTTTGTTCTCTTATACACTTTGTTTTTCTCAATTATAAGCTATAGTTATTTTGTGCACAGATCTATAAATGTAGAAGATATAAAGGGTTGAAAATTTTTTGGGTCATGAAATTCTGTAAAATTATGGCCGTTCTATATCTCCCACTGTGAACCACGTATTCGTATGGAATTTTGTTCTCTTATACACTTTGTTTTTCTCAATTATAAAATATAGTTTTTTAGTACACAGATCTATAAATGTAGAAGATATAAAGGGTTGAAAATTTTTTGGGTCATGAAATTCTGTAAAATTATGGCCGTTCTATATCTTCCACTGTGAACCACGTATTGATATGGAATTTTGTTCTCTTATACACTTTGTTTTTCTCAATTATAAACTATAGTTATTTTGTGCACAGATCTGTAAATGTAGAAGATAAAAAGGGTTGAAAATTTTTTGGGTCATGAAATTCTGTAAAATTATGGCCGTTCTATATCTCCCACTGTGAACCACGAATTCGTATGGAATTTTGTTCTCTTATACACTTTGTTTTTCTCAATTATAAAATATAGTTATTTTGTGCACAGATCTATAAATGTAGAAGATATAAAGGGTTGAAAATTTTTTGGGTCATGAAATTCTGCAAAATTATGGCCGTTCTATATCTCCCACTGTGAACCACGTATTCGTATGGAATTTTGTTCTCTTATACACTTTGTTTTTCTCAATTATAAAATATAGTTATTATGTGCACAGATCTATAAATGTAGAAGATATAAAGGGTTGAAAAATTTTTGGGTCATGAAATTCTGTAAAATTATGGCCGTTCTATATCTCCCACTGTGAACCACGAATTCGTATGGAATTTTGTTCTCTTATACACTTTGTTTTTCTCAATTATAAAATATAGTTATTTAGTACACAGATCTATAAATGTAGAAGATATAAAGGGTTGAAAATTTTTTGGGTCATGAAATTCTGTAAAATTATGGCCGTTTTATACATCCCACTGTAAACCACGTATTGATATGGAATTTTGTTCTCTTATACACTTTGTTTTTCTCAATTATAAAATATAGCTATTTTGTGCACAGATCTATGAATGTAGAAGATATAAAGGGTTGAAAATTTTTTGGGTCATGAAATTCTGTAAAATTATGGCCGTTCTATATCTCCCACTGTGAACCACGTATTCGTATGGAATTTTGTTCTCTTATACACTTTGTTTTTCTCAATTATAAAATATAGTTTTTTAGTACACAGATCTATAAATGTAGAAGATATAAAGGGTTGAAAATTTTTTGGGTCATGAAATTCTGTAAAATTATGGCCGTTCTATATCTTCCACTGTGAACCACGTATTGATATGGAATTTTGTTCTCTTATACACTTTGTTTTTCTCAATTATAAGCTATAGTTATTTTGTGCACAGATCTATAAATGTAGAAGATATAAAGGGTTGAAAATTTTTTGGGTCATGAAATTCTGTAAAATTATGGCCGTTCTATATCTCCCACTGTGAACCACGTATTCGTATGGAATTTTGTTCTCTTATACACTTTGTTTTTCTCAATTATAAAATATAGTTTTTTAGTACACAGATCTATAAATGTAGAAGATATAAAGGGTTGAAAATTTTTTGGGTCATGAAATTCTGTAAAATTATGGCCGTTCTATATCTTCCACTGTGAACCACGTATTGATATGGAATTTTGTTCTCTTATACACTTTGTTTTTCCCAATTATAAACTATAGTTATTTTGTGCACAGATCTATAAATGTAGAAGATATAAATGGTTGAAAATTTTTTGGGTCATGAAAGTCTGTAAAATTATGGCCGTTCTATATCTCCCACTGTGAACCAGGTATTGATATGGAATTTTGTTCTCTTATACACTTTGTTTTTCTCAATTATAAGCTATAGTTATTTTGTGCACAGATCTGTAAATGTAGAAGATAAAAAGGGTTGAAAATTTTTTGGGTCATGAAATTCTGTAAAATTATGGCCGTTCTATATCTCCCACTGTGAACCACGAATTCGTATGGAATTTTGTTCTCTTATACACTTTGTTTTTCTCAATTATAAAATATAGTTATTTTTTGCACAGATCTATAAATGTAGAAGATATAAAGGGTTGAAAATTTTTTGGGTCATGAAATTCTGCAAAATTATGGCCGTTCTATATCTCCCACTGTGAACCACGTATTCGTATGGAATTTTGTTCTCTTATACACTTTGTTTTTCTCAATTATAAAATATAGTTATTATGTGCACAGATCTATAAATGTAGAAGATATAAAGGGTTGAAAAATTTTTGGGTCATGAAATTCTGTAAAATTATGGCCGTTCTATATCTCCCACTGTGAACCACGAATTCGTATGGAATTTTGTTCTCTTATACACTTTGTTTTTCTCAATTATAAAATATAGTTATTTTGTGCACAGATCTATAAATGTAGAAGATATAAAGGGTTGAAAATTTTTTGGGTCATGAAATTCTGTAAAATTATGGCCGTTCTATATCTCCTACTGTGAACCTCGTATTCGTATGGAATTTTGTTCTCTTATACACTTTGTTTTTCTCAATTATAAAATATAGTTATTTAGTACACAGATCTATAAATGTAGAAGATATAAAGGGTTGAAAATTTTTTGGGTCATGAAATTCTGTAAAATTATGGCCGTTTTATACATCCCACTGTAAACCACGTATTGATATGGAATTTTGTTCTCTTATACACTTTGTTTTTCTCAATTATAAAATATAGTTATTTAGTACACAGATCTATAAATGTAGAAGATATAAAGGGTTGAAAATTTTTTGGGTCATGAAATTCTGTAAAATTATGGCCGTTTTATACATCCCACTGTAAACCACGTATTGATATGGAATTTTGTTCTCTTATACACTTTGTTTTTCTCAATTATAAAATATAGCTATTTTGTGCACAGATCTATAAATGTAGAAGATATAAAGGGTTGAAAATTTTTTGGGTCATGAAATTCTGTAAAATTATGGCCGTTCTATATCTCCCACTGTGAACCACGTATTCGTATGGAATTTTGTTCTCTTATACACTTTGTTTTTCTCAATTATAAAATATAGTTTTTTAGTACACAGATCTATAAATGTAGAAGATATAAAGGGTTGAAAATTTTTTGGGTCATGAAATTCTGTAAAATTATGGCCGTTTTATACATCCCACTGTAAACCACTTATTGATATGGAATTTTGTTCTCTTATACACTTTGTTTTTCTCAATTATAAAATATAGCTATTTTGTGCACAGATCTATAAATGTAGAAGATATAAAGGGTTGAAAATTTTTTGGGTCATGAAATTCTGTAAAATTATGGCCGTTCTATATCTTCCACTGTGAACCACGTATTGATATGGAATTTTGTTCTCTTATACACTTTGTTTTTCTCAATTATAAAATATAGCGATTTTGTGCACAGATCTGTAAATGTAGAAGATATAATGGGTTGAAAATTTTTTGGGTCATGAAATTCTGTAAAATTATGTCCGTTCTATATCTCCCACTGTGAACCACGTATTGATATGGAATTTTGTTCTCTTATACACTTTGTTTTTCTGAATTATAAGCTATAGTTATTTTGTGCACAGATTTAAAAAGGTAGAAGACATAAAGCAGTGGTTCTTAACTAGTGTTCCGCGGAATATGATCCAAGTGTTCCGCGAAATTTCAATTTTAAATGTATTGTAATTTGGAAACTTAGGAAAGATACGAAAACAAAAAATTGTTCCTTTTTTTTTAATTTGAATTTTAATTTTAAGTTCTTGCTAAATACCGAATTACAAATTATTTAATGTTAGTGTTCCGCGAGAAAAATATATACATATAATTAATTGTGTTCCGCGTCTATGAAAAGGTTAAAAACCACTGTTCTAGACGCTGTTTTTGTTATCCTGTCTATCTTGGTCTTTTTTGGGGGATTCTCCCAAAAATGTTTAAGATTGGAGATTTTGAAACTGATTTCGGGAATTTGGGGGATACTAAGCTACCCTTTGGAAAATGAAAAGTAAGTAGAACGGAAAAATAACGAATTGGCTTCCTGTTCATCTAGGTTTCTACTTGTTTTGTCTCTGCTAGGTACTTCTATGGCCAGGGCTAAAATATACATAAAGGGTAGCCTTCGTTTCGAAAATGTAAGGTAAATTACTACGGTAAAATACCAAATTGGCGTCCAGTTTTGGACCAAACTCTAAGAAATATTAATATAGATTAATAAGGCAGTGTCTGGTACCACAGTCTGAAAATTTGATTTCCTTTGTTTTAAAAAAAGGAATGAAGGAATATATTTGTCATATCGTAGGGGAAGTACAGCAATCCTGTGGGAGCTTCTTGCTGTTTGGCAATGGCCTGGACCAGGAACTACCTAATTCTATGTGACGCTTTTCTCGGATTTAAACCAACAAACTTTGAATTGATGACGCCATTATACCTGGAGCAATTCTCCATGATCTATCTTATTGAGAAGATCAATAGTTTGGATAGTGTGATCCATAGGCGGCCAATAGAACTAGGTTTATTAGACTATCTTCGGACGGTCTAGTCATGGACATAACAATGTTAGACGATAGCTGTTTGTGTTGTTTAGGTAATAATAGCCAGGGCCTGTGCACCAAATATAGGTCATATAATGCAGATAGATAGATAGTGATGCATTGTATTGCAATGTACATAACTGCATCTCATTCTCTATATGCATACATTACACCACTATACATATCTTCCCAGCATGTACACATATATCTATGTGGAGAATGGTTGCAGCACCCTGAGCTTTATTAATTAACCAAGAGCAATCTGATCTGATCAAGCCGGCCGACAGAGCATTATCATCGCTGTTGGCTGCTGTTGACTATTGATAATGCCCAGATTGGATTTGCATCTTCGGTCCATCACTTGATCATCTGATTATCCACTAATACCTCAAATTGGTTTCACCAATTTTGCACTAAAATCTTCTAAATAATTTTCTATTTACAGTACAGTAATGCCTATTTTTTAAGGCAGGCTTTAAGTCCAATTACCAATTAGGTGTCGTGGACGGAGGCGATTAGCAAACATATTTTACTGTAAATTTCTTTTATTAACCATTAAATAAAATCCAAGGTTTAGACTAGGAATCGAATCCACTAACCAACAATACATCTTAGCTTTGCGGGTCTAGCCTATAACCGCTCAGCTAATGGAGCGCCTTACAAGATTGAAACCATTAAATAAAATCCAAGGTTTAGACTAGGAATCGAATCCACTAACCAACAATACATCTTAGCTTTGCGGGTCTAGCCTATAACCGCTCAGCTAATGGAGCGCCTTACAAGATTGAAACCATTAAATAAAATCCAAGGCCTAGACCGGGAATCGAATCCACTAACCAACAATACATTTTAGCATTGCAACTTTCTAAGTATTTACCTTGATTAACGCAAAACTGATGAACGCAAATGCACAGCTGCGGTTGTTCCAATTGAAAAATTGAAATTTCTTTCAATCGATCTGCTTTCCTGAAATCAATATGCACGTGATGGGAATATAGATGCTTCAAAGTTGGGCGGAGAAGCTACTTCTAGCAACCAGATAATGGTGAGGCAAAGCTAAGATGTTTTGTGGTACTGAGTTCGATATACTTGGATTTTTTTTTTAAATGGTTTAATATGAGAAATTGACCGTGAAGTTCGTCTGCAAAGTAGCCCTTATCTTCGATATCTAATTGGCTGGTTGCCCTTTAATGTCCGCCGGAAAGAATTACTTTACTTTATGTTCCGCAACCCAAGGAGATTATGCCCCACGCACCTTGCCAGCTCCTATACAATCATTACTGCTTTACTAGACACATCTTCGCATGGCACAATCTACTGAGGTTCCAGTCGAAGGGAGCCCAATACTTGGTAGTCCTCCACTTTGAGGAGAAAGTAAAAGTAAAGCGATTGCCTATTTTTTCAGGCGGGCTTTACGTCCAACTAGCAATTAGGTGTCGTGGACGGAGGCGACTAGCAAACATACTTTACAGCATAATTTCTTTTATTAACCTTTTAAATAAATCGAACCCTCTAACCAACAATACATCTTAGCTTTGCAGGTCTCGCCTTTTAACCGCTCGGCTACCGTGGCGCCTAAGCTGGAGATTGGATAAGCTGGAATTAAGATAAGCTTAGCCTTAGATTCTGTTCTATTGTCAGCCAGAGAAGGTATACATACCCTGAATCCGAACGGAGTTCCTTCTCTCCTGGAGAAACCACGACATTCCTTACTTCCTGATCAGAATCTATGCTGCTAACCCTCCAAGTATATCAGCGATTTCAATATCAAAGACGTCAGTATATCCAGGTACCCAATAAAATCTTAAATTCTTGAGCTAGCCGTGTACCTCCGTCAAGGTTTCTTCCAGTAGGTTAAATTAAATCGAAGGTGTCAATCACAAAACAAACCATAATCTTTCCTTCTAACGGATCCGGTTTCCATATCTTTAAATAAAATTTCCCCCATTTCCTTGTTACGGAAAGTTGCAAATTAAAGCCACATCCAGGCCACTTTTCTCGCCCAGATGAAAATTAAGATTGAAGCGGAAAACTCATTTTAAGAGAAAATTTTATGCCGTTAGAAAACCAAAACTTTAATAAAGACGGCGCTTTGGTTTCATTATTAGCCAAGTCCTTTATGTATTGGTGTAATAAAGTTGCACAATAATACAATCTGTGTGTATGTGTTAGTGTGATGTGTGTGTGTGTGTGTGTGTGTGTTGGCTGGATGCTGTGAAGGAAGAAGAACTGGGAGATGTTGGGCAAACTGGCTGAGGAGGGATTTAGAGCCATCTTTTCCAGCAGCTGGAGAATAAACCATGGCTCTGGAGTTTTGCTGGAAAGACAGGGGCACACCAGAGCGTTAATAAACTCATCCGATGGATACGCTACTACGTCTTCTACAGAACGGAAGAGGGAAGAGGAAGAAGCCCTCTTTCCTCTTCAGCATTCCCGCTAAAGTTGTCAGTCTGTAACTAGTCCCGCTAATGAAATTTGGCGCCAATATTTTCTAAAAACCGAGAGCAATAAAGAGAAGAGTGGTGAGGTGAGGAGGGGGTGTTTTCCTTGGCGGGAAACCTTATAGGCCGCCAAATCATTCTATCTCTCACTTCTACCAACCTCACATGGAAATATATATCGTGACTTTTGTGTTCTTATATAGCCAGACACAAAGTTGGTAGCAGTGTGGCTGACGTCGCTGCCGCATATAGGCAAAAGAGAGAGACCAGCCTTCTTGTTGTTATGAACACCCGGGCAAGAAATAGAGGAAGTAAGGAACAGGAAGAAGAAGAAGGATTAGAGAATATGAAGAAAGTTAGCGCTTTGAGATGTAGCCACAGAAAGCTCGCTACAATATCGTGCCCAGTATATATACGTATACATAGAGAAAGAGTATGGCCTGACGGTTATTGCAGACACTCACTAAGCACGGCCAAGCTCTTAGTATGCTTATTGTAATGAAGCTATCCATCATTTGTTATAGCTCTATCTCGCTCGGCTTGGTTTGGTCCTTTACAGCCCTCTCCACAGGACTCGCTCACTAAACTTAGATTCCCCTGGTTTACACGTCATTGTTAACCACTTTAATTACGTCATCTTTTCCTAAAACTAACCACCACAGCTGAGTAATTTTCTTCTTCATTTTCAAAGAAAAGGTTTTGCTTAAAAAGCCCTTTTCTTTTTTGCATTTCTCATCATTTTTTTTTCTTGGATGAAATTCAACTTATCTGTATTAAAGTAATACATACTCATGCTGGCTTTACAACCAACTACTGGGATGTAGGTGTCGTTGGACGAAGGCGACTAGCTAACATAATTTACTATAGGATGAAAAAATAATTGCCATTTCAGATACATTTATTCTGCCTAGCTTTCGACCTAGGGACTAGGACATCTGTCAGACTATCAACAGACAAGAGAGAAGACACACCAACACGGTAATGTAAAAATATTACTTTGTAAACTAGCCCTGAAGATGACCTAGTCCCTAAGTCGAAAGCTCGGCAGAATAAATGTATCACGACACTGAAATGGCAATTATTTTTTCAACCTATTGAAACTATGAAATCAGTCACCAAAAATAATGAACAACAATAATTTACTATTCATTTCTCTTATTAACCATACAATAACATCCTAGTGTGTGTAATCCTTCCCATGAGCAGTTCGGAAACCGGGTCGGGATCTGGTGCAAACAAGATTGAAATGGAGTAGCCTTGGTCAGAAAGTCTTGGATGGACCAGCTAGAGGATGACCTGGTCTCAGGAGTGGTCAGGAAGCCTTGGATGGACCAGCTAGAGGATGCTTGCCACCACAGGACAGAGACAGTTCATAAGTCTGACTGCAGAATTAATCCGTCAAGGCCATGTGGTTATCAGGATAATTGTAGGCCTATTAACCAGGCTACTGCAGGCTCAGAAAACACGTGCACTGCATGGGGCCTGGCTGATGATAGCCTTTAGTAGGTTTTGTCAGGAATAGGAGGAAGAAACGGCACTGCACGTACTGTGTCAGTGCGAGGGGCTTGTCTGGCTGAAGATGTTACTTTTCGGGGAGGAAAAAAACCAAGGACTGTGAGCTTTACCCAGGAGGAGTCGCTCTCTAGAATTAAGAGTCTGATTAAACGGTCGGGCTTGGAGTGGTGGGAACCACAATAAATCGAAAGGGGTCGCATTGGCGTAGGCCTTAAGTGCCGCCCTATTAGAATCTGAGTCTTAATGTTAGAGGATGACCTCAGGATCAGGATCCTGATGAGAGAAGATGCAGGAAAAGAAGGGATAACTAAAAGATAACGGTGGAGGCCTTTAGTCCTTTTAACGGCCGTAATGCCATAGAAGAAGAAGAAGAACCAGAAGAAGAAGTGCCAGAAGAAGAAGTGCCAGAAGAAGAAGAACCAGAAGAAGAAGAACCAGAAGAATAAGAAGAACCAGAAGAAGAACCAAAAGAAGAAGAACCAGAAGAATAAGAAGAAGAACAAGAAGAACCAGAAAAAGAAGAACCAAAAGAAGAAGAAGAACAACAACGATTATTCGGTAGTTAAAGTTAACTCCTGCAGAGAAGTAGTCAAAAGAAGTCACAGAGTATCACACAGAATGTATTCCCCGGTCATACGTTTTGATTTCTTTGGTTTTGCAAAGTATTGGAAATGGATCGATCCAGATTACCGCGTATTAGTTATGACAGACTATTACATCTCGACTCTTTACCGTCCAATAATATTAAGTTCAACTGGGTAACCCAAATAAAGGATTTTTTTATAAATGTTGGTTACAATCATCTTTGGGAAATGCAGGATCCATATGTAATCCGTAAAAATCTAAATGCAATTTTGTCAACATATGAAACCAATTTACACAACACTGATATAGCCAGACTATACTCCTCAAATTATAGCATTTATTACAGAAATATTCCTTTAAATATCTTGAATGATCAAAACTATCTTCTACTCTCTCTACCATTTCCTGTTACTAGTATATTGTTCCAACTCAGATCTTGCAGTAATTTCTCCATTAAAATCGTCCACAAAGCAATAGCCTATTTAATAAATCCTAACCAGATCTGTACACTTTGTAATCTCCATCAAAATGAAGATTTATTCCATTTATTCATTACATGTCCACTTTATGAATGCATGAGAATAAAGTATCTTCCTCAATTATCAATCCCAACCACTATTAGCAGAGAGGAACAATTATTTTATTTACTGTCGCTGCAATCGAAATCCGACTGTTTAAACATTTATAATTATATTGTAAATGTAGTTATGTTGCGCTCATCAATGCTTAACGACTGATATAAGTTATAATGTAGTACTAAAACATTTAAGTTACAATTTAATATAGAAGGTCAATTTTCATTTGTTATGATCATTTTATATTATGTAATTTATTATTTTTCTTTATTTAAATTATGTTTAATTTTTATCTTATATTATTTGTGAATGCAACTCCTTCTGTACGCCTTTTTGGTAAAAACAGAATAAAATAAAAATATTCCCATACGTAAGTTACTCAAAATACAGTGATAACCTAATCTACGAGTACACTAAATCAGCATGAACATTGTCTTGTGTTATTACAGCAAAAAACAACATTGAAGCGGCTTTTTGATTGGAATAAAATTCACAACTGGTTTTCTAGTACGTGTTGTAACGTTAAATTTTCTCATAAAAGAAGCCAAGCAGTTGTAACAACCTTAACACGATTAGAACAAAAATTTCTCTATATTTTTCTTTCTCTAATTGTTTTCCCGTAAATTATGTTGCATATCTTCCCCCGCTTTACTATGCAACAACATTAACATCTTTAGTTTCTGTAAAATTAACTGTAATTCTAGTTAATAATCATTTAATGTTTTTTTTTTAAATGATTTGCAATAGTTGGATAGAAAATTAACTTTTCCTATCATTTCTTAGTTTGCTAATAGTGAACCGTGGTAATAGCTGATAGAATGCGAATAAAATGCAGTTTTATTAAAAAAAAAAACTGCATTTGTTGATATTGTAGCTAACGTAAGAAATTATGCACTTAATGACTTATTAAGGCCATAAAAGTTCATAAGGTCTAAGTGAAGTTGCGTGTTTTAAGAACTAATTTTCTATCTTGAAACATTAAATTCTTTATTTAATTTTTCTGTTTGAAAATATTGTGGGAAAAAGGTCAACAATTTCCGGGAAATGGGAAATTCTTCTTCTGGGGAAGATCTAGACTCCTAGATCCTGACTACTCAGTCAGATTTTGTACTCTCTTTTCAATACTCCTGAAAGGAAGTATTGTAATCGTGCTGGTTTTAATTTGATCTTAGGTTTTGGGTAGTCCTGAAGGTCTTTTTGAGGACCCCCCTCAGGAAAAGAAAGTTTTTTCCGGGGGGGGGGGGGCGGGGGGGACTATGTCTTATAAATTGAAAATAGTTTACGTTTTCTGTAATATTTAGATATTACGATTAGATGGCGACTTTTATAACAAAAAAATCTACCAACCGGAATTGATTTTTAGTGCTACTTTATTTTTTGCTTCCGTTTTATTAAATAATAATTGTTAAAACCTATAATGGTTAGATTAGATTAGATTAAATTTGGGTGGCCTCAGGGCCTACGCCACTGCGACCCCTTTGGGTCTATTGTGGCTCCCCTAACTTTAAAGCTCACCCTCCAGACCTGTCCTTTTAATTAGACTCTTAATGCTGGAGAGCGACTCTTGGGTAAAGCTCACAGGCCTTGGTTTTTCCTCCCCGAGAAGTAACATCCTTAGCCAAACAAGCCCCTCACAATGGCACAACACGTGCAGTGCTGTTTCCTCCTCTTCCTGACAGAACCTACAAAGGCTATCATCTGCCAGGCCCATGCGATGCATGTGTTTTCTGAGTCTGCAGTGGCCAGTTAATAGACCTACAATCATCCTGATAGCCCCACGTCCTTGGCGGATTAATTCTGCAGTCAGCCTCGGCGAATAGCCTTTAATAAACTCCTTCGCCTGTCTCTGTCCAGTGGTGGCAGACCACCACTCCTGAGACCTACTCTGCACCCATAAGTTAATGGTCGCAGTCTTAATACACTTCGGAACCCCAAAACAGGGCTCCGGGCCAACGAAGTATCTCGCAGAGCCTTCCCGGGCCAATAAATCTGCCGCTTCGTTACCCTTATGTCCTGAATGACCAGGTACCCAGACCAGAAAGACCTTATTTTGGTCACTAATTTCCTTCAGGGCACCCAGACAGTCCCAAACCAGTTTTGAGTTAACCTGATAGGAACTAATTGCCCGTAGAGCAGCCTGACTATCCGAGAAAATTACGACTTTAGAATTAATAATTCCTCGCCCTTCAATCTCGGTAGCACAGAACCTAATTGCAGCCAGCTCAGCCTGAAAAACTGTAGCTAGCTTCCCTAGGCTAACCGAAAAGCTACATTTCGGCTTCACCCCGTACACTCCCGCTCACACTCCCTCCTCCATCTTGGAGCCATCAGTGTACCACATTGAATCTCCCACCACTGGGGGTCCACGTCTCCAAGCCTCCCGGTCTCCAATACAGACTTTGAACGGTTTGTCGAAGTTATATTTGGGAGTCATAGAATCCGAAGGCAGGCCCAAAATAGAATCGTTAAAATAGTTTACGTTTTCTGTAATATTTAGATATTACGATTAGATGGCGACTTTTATAACAAAAAATCTACCAACCGGAATTGATTTTTAGTGCTACTTTATTTTTTCTTCCGTTTTATTAAATAATAATTGTTAAAACCTATAATGGTTACTTTTCTATTTGTTCCTTCTCCAAAAATTGACATTTGAGTAAATTAGTAGTGAAAAGTCGGTTACGCAACATCCTATTTTCTGCATTTACACCCCTCTGTTCAGGGTAGGGTTTTATTAATAACAAAAAAAAAAATCCATATGGTCTTGTAGCTCAATAAATGCGCAACTTTTTCTGAAATTATGTGATTCCTTGATTCATTTATCATTGAAAAAATGCAGTTGAAAATTTTAACAGAAATCATGGAGAACGAATTTTTTAGACATTAAAGTAAAAATTTCATTGTTATGAGAAACGTTTTTAGGCTTTGGGTTAAGCAGATTTATAGAAAATTTAATGCTCTTTCGTTTGGACTTAGCAGAAGATTTGTTGTAGGTTAAAGGATAGAAAAGTTACGGCCGTTTTTAATCGTGGAAAACGCGAATATCGGCGGAAAAGTTAAAAATGCAAATATCTTGGACACTATTGAGAATTGGGCCAAAGTGAATAGAATATTTTTTGTTGCATTTGAGCTGCTGAATCACATCCCGAAGTTTCGACCACTCCTCCGCATACCACCCTCTATAACAAGCATTAGACCTCCCTGAGGCTTTGTTAAAAAGGAAGTCAAACTATATAACAACTACCGATAAAACAAATCAACCTCTAAACCAGCGTTTCCCAACCTTTTTGTGGCTCACTTTACCACTTGGTAGTACCACATCATGCTAAATTCTACCACTTCGTAAAAATGATTTGTATTTCATGAAATTTGTTATTCCCGAGTGTGTTATTTTATTATTATCATCTTTACTTTGTATAAAGATACAAATGTATCTGTTACAAAGGAGTTCAAGTTCATGTTCACTTTATAAACTTTGTAAAGTCTAAGATCTTAGTTTTAAAACTTTTTTAAAATAATTAAAAATTGCGTACATATTTTTCTCTTCAAAATTATTAATTAATTTACAAAGTTCTTCTTTAGGATTATTATATTTGTGCCCAAATCTTCTAAATTAATGTCTTATAAGCATTCAACTACCTGTAAGTACCAGTGAAATTTATAGTTGCTTGGATAGAGCTTACTCCATTACAATCCAGTCTCTTTAAGCAGATTTTTTACATAGTTATCATTTAAGTTCTGTCACATGATAATTCTATTAAATTTTCTTTATCTTTTATTGATAATTGTGTAGCTTTTCCTAAATTTTCTTTATAGAATGGGGTTTTGAAATCCAAATTATCATTTGTGTTTTCGGGGTTTTGGGAAAATACTCAATGAAAGACAATTTTTAATCCTGTTAAATGTGCTATTATATGATATTTTCTCGTATATCTTGAGACAGACTAACCTTTATTATACTATACATATTAACAACTTCACTGTATAATATTATTAATTAAAATAATTTGTATGTATTATATAGGAAAAAAACGTTTCTTTTTAAGTTTTTAAGCTTTATTTTTAAAAATTTTTCATGTCCGCCCATTATTGATTATTTTCCGCGTACCACCATGTTGGGAAACGCTGCTCTAAGTGATGGGTGAACATCTAAAAAACCAGTTTCACAAATAGAGAAAATAAGACCCCCCCCTGTTACGAGCTATAATATCCAGCTCGGCGGACCCCCAAACCCCATTTTTAATAAATAAATTTACATTATTAACGTGACTCCAAACGGAAATATTTAGAATATTAAACTGCCTCTGAGATATTTTTCGTTTTGTTTGTAAACAATGCAACAAAGTATATGCAGAAAGTATGAGTAAATTAAAATCACTTTATAGTTAACTTGAAATTAATAAAAATCAACTATAGTTATTATTTTATAATTTGAGTCCCTGAAGTGAGAGTCAGTGTGTGTGTGTGTGTGTGTGTGTTTTTTGCTTTAGTATTAGTGAAGGTATGTGAAAATTAGTGTTGAACCTCCCTCTGTCTCCCATTCCCAAGAAGGGAAGAAGGTTGAATGATCATTATTTTTACAAGAGATAGAAAAAAAAATCATTAGATAGAGATGGTAAGAGCTGGAGGAGAGAGAACTGATCTCGATTTTTCGATTTAAAAGAAGAAGAAACACGTTCCAAAAAACATTATCATAAGAAAAACTGGTTTAATAATAATAATAAAAACAAGAAAGTAGACAGACAGACAGACAGACAAAGAAGGAGGTCCTAAATAATAATAATAACGGAAAAAAAGGTACACTTAACAAAATTTTATATGGAAATTACGATTATATTGATGTACGCGCCGAGCAATGTTTGAAAAAGATAAAGATATCGTGCTGTGCGCTTGTGTAGGTTAACTATAAAGAGAGATATATGTATTGAAATATATATATATATATATACATATGTATGTATAAAAATATTATATAGGAGAAGGCAAAGTGAAGAATGGGTGAAGTTATGAATAAATGTATTAAAATTAAAAATAGGAAAAAAAAATCGAAACAAAAAATCGATAGTTAAAATGTATATATAAGTGAGGGTTGTATTTAATTCTTATGATAGTTATTATAGTTTTCTAAAAATAAAAAATAAAAAGAATAGTTGAATAATAAATAAAAAATAAGAGTATAAAATAGAGAAGAAAAAATAAAGTAACTACAAAGTAAAAAAAATACAAATTATATTTCCTTTTTGTATGTAAGTGAGGAGATAACGCCCGAGGATAACCGAAATGGAAAATACACTTTGGGATGTGTGTATGTGTGTGTGTGTGTGTGTGTGTGTATTGGAATGTAATTTTTTTTTTTAAATAATAATGATGGCTGTGGTAGAGTTTTATTAGAATGAGAAAGAAAAAGGAAGAAGTTTGTCCTGATTGGTTGGTTTTTGTTATTGAAGAGCTCTTCTTTGGAGTTCTGTCTTTCTGTGTCTGTGTGTGTGTATGTGTCTCGCTCTAGGAGAGGCCGTGAAGGAGAGTATATTTCTAAATTATAGGTTTGTGGTTTGGCTGGAGGGCTGGGGCTCCTGATACATTGGTCATGTCTCTTTCTACTGGCTTGTCTATAAGCTGCTTCTTTTGCCCTCTATTTTTTTTACTTTTTTTTTTTTTTAATACCAATGTATCCTTAGAAACTAGCAAGGTATGAAGGCGTGTTTTTTAAGTAAGTACAGTTTTGAAATACAAAGGAAAATAAGTGAACTTTTCTTAACATGAAATCCTGATACCTTAAACTATTTTTCCAATATTAAGGCACTTATCGTATCATACAGAGCAGCTTTTGAATACCATCTTCATAGAATTCTTGTTTGGTAACTACTACAACATGGTTGTTCTATCTTCGTGGCACTGACCACCCAGGAGGTAGTCAATGGATGAGCGTCTCTTCTCTTTCACCTTTTTTCGTCAACTTTTCAGCACTAAATCTTCTGTAATGGCTGAAGGTCGCCCCAATTCGTGCGAAATTGTGAACATTCGAGCGGCCATCTTTAAAAGCTCTCTAATCCACTGTTCATAATTTTTTCTCCATAAACTTCACACTGATCTCCCGATGAATCACAGCGAGTATTTCACAATCGGTGGTGGCCATTCTAAATACTCATGAACAAATGTAAATACGATACGATCGAATGTTGCCATAACAGCGTCTGGTTTCTTGCTGACAGTTGTTGGTACACAGAGCGCATGCGCCAAATGTTGACCAGTGTGTAGTAAATATATATCTACACAGAAATAGGTTCAATATACAGCAGTTTGCTGTCAATTATGAATTCGGTCCAAATTTTGGAAATGATCTTTGCTTTAAAGATCATGCCATGAAGATTACAAAAGTTTAAGTAAAACCGCTGAGCAATAAGCACAATTACAGAATTCTAGCGACAACTTATCACAAGTTCGGGTTGCTTCCAAGAACTCTTAAATAAAGTAAAGTAAAGTAATTGCCTATTTTTTCAGGCGGGACTTAACGACCAACTACCAATTAGGTGTCGTGGACTGAGGCGACTAGCAAACATACTTTACTGTAAATTTCTCTTTATTAACCATTAAATAAAATTCAAGGCCTAAAGACCGGGAATCGAACCCAGTACCACAATACGTATTAGCTTCGCAGGTCTCGCCTATAACCGCTCGGCTACCGTGGCGCCTAACTCTTAAATAATGTATTTGAAAGAAAAAGTGAAAATTAAAATAAAAAACCTACAACTAATCTACAGTTTTCTAGTCTAAACCTTGGATTTTATTTATTGGTTTTAATCTTGTAAGGCGCTCCATTAGCCGAGCGGTTATAGGCTAGACCCGCAATGCTAAGATGTATTGTAGGTTTAGTGGATTCGATTTCTGGTCTAAACCTTGGATTTTATTTAATGGTTTTAATCTTGTAGGGCGCTCCATTAGCCGAGCGGTTATAGGCTAGACCCGCAAAGCTAAGATGTATTGTTGGTTAGTGGGTTCGATGCCCAGTGTCTAGGCCTTTGATTTTATTTAATGGTTAATATGAGAAATTTGCAGTAAAGTATGTTTGCTAGTCACCTCCGTCTACGACACCTAATTTGGTAGTTGGGCGTAAAGCCTGCCTGAAAAAAATAGGCAATTACTTTGCTTTACTTTTTGCTTTAATCTCTAGCTTATCTTATCTCCAACTTATCCAATCTCCAGCTTATCTAATCTCCAGCTTTTCGCTGCGACATCATCCAGCTAACTTCATATTAACATACAGAAATATAAACATTAAAATGAAAAAAATAGTTCCACCTAAAGTATACTTTAATGAGATTTAAATTGATAATGTAAAGTTAAAACTGAAAACTGTTAGGTAAAGTAGGCTAGTGAAGAAAACAGGCGGTAGAGCTTTAATTTCCCGGGTGTATATTGCAGAGAATTCTCCTGGTGTACAGCCATTTCATTTTCACTAACACACGCAATGAGGAAAACTATAACGTCAGGTAATAACTACCAAAGATGGTTGTTGGGCTGTATATTAAAGTGTGTAACACAAGTAGACCAGGGATTAGTTCTTGATAGTAAAAGGATTCTGCGAAAACCATGGTGTGGCTGATGGCGTACGATCTTAAGGAGTGGTAGAATGGGAAATCTCTGCAAGATTTTCCTCTTATACCCCCAACTTTCCTTAAGCTCAATCCTCTGTTATTTCTCAATTTCCTTCAGTCGCTCTTGTATTTATCCAGTATTCATACTGCTTTGATACTAGTTTGAATTATTTACCCAGACAATCTCTCTCTCATTTAGAATCTCAACGAGATTCCACCATCTTTGGTAATCTACCAAACTCTTACTACTGCACAGCATCTACATACATAAGTACAAGAAAGCGGTTACTGTATTCCCAGAAGAGTTTAGTCCGCCTAAAATCTTAAGATGTTAATTTTAATCTTAGGTAATTTCAGCTTGGAATGAAAACTGCATCTTTCAAAGTGATGCTGCTGGTAATTTACTATTCACAATATTATTCATTTCCAAAAAAATTTTAGAAAACCCAGACTTTAAAAATCAAAAGAAGAAAAAAAAAAAATGCTGCCTCAGCTCATTCACTCAACTTTTCCTGACCACAAAATTTACGTGACGGAATTTTCTTAAGAACTTGGACCTTATAGGTGCCAAAAACAAGATGGTTGACTTCAATATTATACATGTTCAGATTAATGGCTCAACTTTGTCTAAATTTCAAAAAAAGGAAAACGGTAAAGTATATTTAAATCGGCAAAAATTTGAATTTAAAATTATGTCAAATGTGCTGGTTAAACAAACTTGGATGACATTGCTCAAGCCATCGCAAGGTGTCCTACTCTTTCTTTTTTTTTTAGAGTATCCACTTTATTTAAAAATGTTGGTGTTGCTGTGGACAGTTATGATGAAATGTTTATAAATCTTCTTTCTTTTAAGAGGCCAGATCATCTCAGTAAGTTAAATGATGTCTTTGTTTACGGTTTAAATAAATTTAAATTTAGAAATACTTTTTGTTTAGTATTTTTGTCTTTCAAAGTATCATTTTATTCTTGCCTTTTTTTACATTTTTGTAATTTTATTTATTCTTATTATTACTGTAGTAATGCCTATTATTACTGTAGTAATGCCTATTATTATTTCTGGCAGGCTTTACGTCTAACTACCAAATTAGGTGTCGTGGACGGAGGCGACTAGCAAACATACTTTACTGTAAATTTCTTTTATTAACCATTAAATAAAATCCAAGGTTTAGACTAGAAATCGAATCCACTAACCAACAATACATCTTAGCATTGCGGGTCTAGTCCTCTTAACCGCTCGGCTAATGGAGCGCCTTACAATATTAAAACCATTAAATAAAATCCAAGGTTTAGACTAGAAATCGAATCCACTAACCAACAATACATCTTAGCATTGCGGGTCTAGTCCTCTTAACCGCTCGGCTAATGGAGCGCCTTACAATATTAAAACCATTAAATAAAATCCAAGGTTTAGGCTAGGAATCGAATCCACTAACCAACAATACATCTTAGCATTGCGGGTCTAGTCCTCTTAACCGCTCGGCTATCGAGACGCCTAAATTTATTAATTGTTTAAATAGGATGATTCGAATATTTTGTTTATTTATTAAGGTCACTGAAGTATTTTTTTATATTTTATTTTTTGTATTATTGGTACCATTATGTATTTTTGTTTATCTTTTGCCATACGAAATCACTTTCTTATGTTAGAATTTAACTTTTATTATCTTCTATATCTTCTTCTTATTAATAATTATGTATTCGATTTACTTATTTATTTTTTGTATTTTTTGTATACCTTTATAGGTTAAACCAGTTGTAATAAATAATAAATAAATAAATATTATATATCTTCATCATAATATCAGCACATTGTTACTGAATATGCCATGACTTTATAATTCCCTCATAGAATCTCATTTAATCAAATTCAAAAATTATAACTAGATGAACGAGATTTTAAAATTTTTTTCGATTATGGATTTCCAATGAACACTAGGGTGGGTTTAAAAGACTATATAGCTCAGGGAGGGTTTACTTTTGGCTGCTTGAACTGCAAAATGCTATGAAGTTTAAATTAAACCCAGCTTACTGCCAAGACAATGACATCTTAGTACCAACTGAATGTGTAACTGTTTTCTGTAATTGCAAAATCTGGGTAAGACTATAAAGATCGCTATTTTTAGAGCTACAATGAACGAAAAACATGCACTTAACAGCAATCACGTGGTTATTTTCCCCCTAATGATGGACGTAAACATGAAATTGGGACTAAGTGAAAGTCATGAGTCATGTGTTTCAGATAATTTTTGTTTCAAACTTATTTTTTTTCTTTGCTGCTTCGTCTTAAAAAAAATATTCTATTAAAGTACCTAATATTAAATATAATTCAACTCACGTAAGAAAATAAATCCCACACAAATAATTCCACTAGGGAGATGAAGAGAGTGGCACGACTGGGTTGGTAATACCTTAAACATCCGGCTGTTTAAGATCTAGTAGAATAATTTAATATGTCGGGAGTACAAGTGGTTATAGTCGCGGCTAATTCTCATCAACCGTTTATATCTTCCGTATATCTAGCTTCGTGTACCTTCCTTCTCGCTCTAACACTCTCTGAGTGTGTGTGAAAGAGAGAGAATATCTCGATTCTCGTATAGATTGATCTCTCTAATCGAGAATCCATCTCGCGATGTTTTAAAAACAGAATTATATTTGTGTTTCCACCTGAACTGGTCACACCTTTTGGTTAAATTTATTAAATTAGTTACAGAAATCTTCTATCACACGAATAATATAATTAAACTAATAATAATAATCAATATCGAAAGTTATGAATCGATTATTATTATTTTTTTAATGCTTTCTCAATTGCTCTTAAAAAAAAAAAAGATAAGAGAGAAGATGATAAAGAGCGCAAGACTATTGATGCGATCGATTTGTTTTGCTTGAAATCGAGTTGTTGGTTCGATTTTTTTGTTTTAACTCTAGTAAAAGAGTGATCCTCAGAAAAAGAGAAATGAGTTCAAGTCCAAGGCAAATCAAATCTCACAAGTAGTTGCTCTCTTTTCTTCCTTCAATCAATGCTGTCCTTCCAGAACTTCCAGAACAAAAAAAAAAGTAAAGTAATTGACCATTTTTTCAGGCAGGCTTTACGTCCAACTGCCTAATTAGGTGTCCGTGGACGGAGGCGACTAACAAACTTACTTTTCTGTAAATTTCTTTTATTAACCATTAAATAAAATCCAAGCTCTAGAACTGAGGAATCGAACCCACTAACCAACAATAAATCTTAGCTTTGCGGGTCTAGCCTATAACAGCTCAGCTAATGGGGCGCCTTACAAGATTAAAACCATTAAATAAAATCCAAGGTTTAGACTGGGGAATCGAATCCACTAAACCAACAATACATCTTAGCTTTGCGGGTCTAGCCTATAACCGCCCAGCTAATGGGGCGCCTTACAAGATTAAAACCATTAAATAAAATCCAAGGTTTAGACTGGGGAATCGAATCCACTAAACCAACAATACATCTTAGCTTTGCGGGTCTAGCCTATAACCGCCCAGCTAATGGGGCGCCTTACAAGATTAAAACCATTAAATAAAATCCAAGGTTTAGACTAGAAATCGAACCCACTAAACCAACAATACATCTTAGCTTTGTGGGTCTAGACTCGGCTATCGTGGCGCCTGCTTCCAGAACAAATTTCTGAATCTCTTTAAACAAATATCGATGATAATAAAGTGGGAATAATCTTTCTTTCTTTTAGATTAATGAATCGATCACCCAAAAAAATCGATGAAGCCATTTTAGAGGATTTAAAGTCTTCTCAGACAATGGAGGACTTCACAGTTTTTACGCCGCATTCTTTATTTCTCTTATTGGTTCCCCTCATGATTGTAGAAAAACTACAAAATGGCTGCAAACAGTGATCATATTGTTGTAAAGATTATATATCCAGTAACCCGACATATCATTACGGATACTCTCCACCTCCTTAATATCATACATTGTCTACAATATGGAGCGACTCCACGGATGGGGATATAATCAGGCCGCACTCGAATAGAACAAGTAGCTGCTACCCTGTTGTTTGATTACTAGTGTCTTTCTAAGTATACACCTTGACCAAAGGAAAAAAAGACAATCATCTAGTTCTTAAGATCTCCTCCTCCAAGGGGGCGGCCTATAATGACCATGTACTACTGTGTAATTGTGAGCGAGGAAGATAGAAGGGGTATCCGGTAGCCAGGTAACTGTAAACAGGGGGCGGATTCTTCTTCCTGTTTATTAACTACGAATAGTATGTATTTTGTGTGGGTAAGTTACTTTATTATATACTTTTATATGCTTTAAGTTATTATTACGTACAATAGAGCGGCTTACTGTAATTCAGATTTTACTTGGTCACATGTCTGTCCTTGTTCGGGAAAACGAGAAAGGGTCCGCTGTCAGCGGTTAAAGAACTTGACCTGAAAAGCACGAACTTGAGTCCTAGGCCCCCCCCGCATAAAGTAGAATTTTAGGTCTCTTTAGGTCATTCTGTAAGAACACCTCTTCTAAGGCAACGGAGTATTTGATTTATGGGCGCTCAAATTCTCTGTGCCAAATTAAAGATAACGTTTGGACGTTTAATGTCACTTTCTCTTCCAGCAATTCTGGAACTTCTCCAGAAGATGGAGTTCAGATTCAACCTGATTTAGGCCCCTTCTAAGAGGAAATCATTTTGACTATGCATTAGGCCGATGTTGCTCTACGCCTGCTCCGCCTGGAGCCTGGACTTGTAGTAGCAATGTCCAGAAACTTCAGATAACCCAGAACAAATTTCTCAGACTCGCAACAGACTCTTTCCACGACGCACTTGAATTGACTCACTCCACCGGAGACTGCGTCCATTATCCCCCGGTACACTCCTATATCCAAAATCGTCTGCTCAAACTCCTTTCCATCCTAGACTGCCATCCCAATCCACTATGCCACGACATAGCCTCCTACAGATCCTTCTACAACATACAGACACAGAAAACTAAAACATATCCTACTCTAACTCTCTACACTAGCTGCAGGTTTTTTCCACTCCTTTTTTCCCTCATACAGCAGAGTGCTGATGGATTTCTGTTCTTGAAATGCTCTTACTCAGGAGTATTCAGTACTCATACAGTAGTGTGCTGATGGATTTCTGTTCTTGAAATGCTCTTTCTCAGGAGTATTCAGTACTCATACAGTAGTGGGCTGATGGATTTCTGTTCTTGAAATGCTCTTTCTCAGGAGTATTCAGCCAGATTTTAAAAATGCATTACACGCGGTAGTCAAGGAACATTTCAATTCTTTAGCTATCTTGTCCTTGGTCTTCAACACGCTGGCTCACTCGCATCAGTGTCTTAGAGCATCTGCATCTATTATATCTTCTTCTAGTTTCAAACTGAAAGAAATATTTTATTTAAAAATAAAATTCCTTCAAACGTTTCCCCCCTCCCCCCAGTCCATAATTATAGTGGAGGCTGCCAGCGAGGTGGTAATTCTGGTAGAACGCCTCGCCCGGCTGTTCAACTTGTTTCAACTGGCTGGCTAGTATTTAGTTGTACGGCCATTAGGAGGCGTTGTAGTCGTATTATTATTATAATATTAAAAAGTAGAATATTATCAAAGACCACAATCAGCGCCAAAGGAATTACATTTAAATCAGGAATGTGTTCTAGAAATGTGTTTCTTGTAGCCGGTTAAAGAGTTCTACGTCCTCCATCGGCCCGCCAGCAGTCGTAGATACATTTCTAGAGAACAGTCAGTCACCTTAAAGAAAAAAGGAGGCCCCCAGAATACCTTGGACTGCTCGCCTTCCAGTGGGTGGGGATTGGTCAGGCACCGCCTCCTTAGGCCACCCGTCCACTGGCCACTCTCTGCGTCTTTCATTCCATCTGTAGCCAGACAGTCGTTTCTCCTTCCTCTTCTTCTGTTCTTTAATCGTAATCCTTTACTTTTTAGTATCATCTTGTCTCCACTTATTCAGCTTTATTTTCATTACTTTCCTTTTGCATTTGTTAGGGAAATTATTGTAATCGAGTCTATTTTCCCAAGTTTCCCAAAAATGGAAGATAGAAGAGCAATTTAATTAGTCGATAATGTCGAATTCCTTCAATTATGGCCAAAATTCGATCTACTGGAGGAGTACCACATCAACTGAAACAATTTTTGAGTTTTCCGTTTCCGCTTTCGGGTTACCGTCCTTGTCCAATATTCCTCTGAAGTTACTTATCTCATCTGTGCAGAATCAGGCAAATACATCTTCAGTTCCATTTTTCTTGTGAAACTTTTTTCTAAAACATTTTCTCCACTTCCAAGATGTTCAAATGATCAAAAGATTTTGGGGAATTTCCAGAGGGGGAATTTATTTCAGATTCATGAATTCTTATAAGGCGGCCAGTGCTACAAAAGATCCATTTGTTGTTTACAGAGGTAGACTACCTGGACAATCTCCTGATAGACTGGATTTTCATAAATCAATTTCCAAGGCACCTTAATCTAGCCAATGAAACTTGCTCTCCTCTCTGGAGAGGATTGAAACTGGAAGATAGAATTAAAAAGTGGATTGCCATGTGTTCATTTCATTGACTCCCATTTTGGGATAAAGATTTTTTTTTTTTTTTATTATATTGAATATTTTGGCAGAAATGAGGTAGTAGTTGTGAGTAGCAAATGATTACGTACAGCATAAATATATTCAGGTAGCCGTGGACAAGTTAGCCAACCAGCTCCAGCCGAGCTCATGATCTGGGGCGAGCATGCCCTCTGTATCTGCTCCGGCTGGAATATATTAACATGTAATCTGAATAGAAATACATACGCACACACTCCCACAGATAGCCACAACAGAACCTTACTGAAAGCAAAAGCTTCTGGAGAATATTTCCAGTTCTAATCTTTATGTATCCACAGTTTTCCTATTATATGTAGATGAGGGTATTGCTTCCAGGCAAGCTGGATATTTTTTTCTAGCTAGAATTATTCCCATTTGGAGTTACATAGCTTTAAGCTATCTAAAGCTAACCTAGAAACTTAAATATGTTTTTAAATCTAGAAATTATTATAATATAGCTTGTGTGGAAAAATATTTTTATAGCTAAAATTCCAAACACAGTATTGGTCCTTAAAAGAAGTCTTAAATACCTTTTCAGGATCCTTAAGATAAGATTCTAATAGTGGCCTACGCCACTGCGACCCCTTTGGATCTATTGTGGCCTCCCCAACTTTAGAGCTCGCTTTCCAGACCTGTCCGTTTAATCATACTCGAAATTCTGAAGAGCGACTCCCTGGGTAAAGCTCCTCAGGCCTTGGTTTTATCCTCCCTGTGAAGTAAACATCCTTAGCCAGGCAAGCCCCTCACACTGACACAACACGTGCAGTGCCATTTCCTCCTCCTCTTTCTGACAGAACCTACAAAGGCTTTGTCATCTGCCAGACCCATGCGATGCGTGTGTTTTCGGGGGCCTGCAGTGGCCGGCTAATAGGCCCTACTATTATCCTTAGCACCACGGCCTTACGGATTAATTCTGCAGTCAGCCTTGGCGGATAGCCACCACTCCTGAGACCTAGTCTGCACCCATAGTTTAATGGCCGCAGTCTTAAGACACTTGGAAGACCCCAAGATAGGGCTTCGGGCCAACAAAGTGTCCCGCAGAGCCTTCCCTGGCCAATAAATCTGCCGCTTCGTTTCCCTTATTTTCAGGATTCTTCAAAGAAAGACATCTGGCTGCAGATTATTCTTCGTAAAAAAGCAATTTTTTAAAGATGTAGCTGCTCAATTCTTTCTTCTGCGGCTACAATTTCCGCACCTTTCAATCCAGTCCTATCCACCTGGATTATCTTCAAACGGAAGTAAGGCCATATTTAACTTCACAGCAGACCCCCTTTCTGCTCTTTAAATAAGACTTCCTTCACCAAACCTAGTTTTTTCCCCCCATTGACGTTCAAAATTCCCTTAAAACACAGAAACTAAATTTCATTGATAATTATCACCATCACTGGGCACGGTCAAGAACCAATCACCTTGCCCTAAAATAGCTCATTATCATAAACATTCGATTATCTAATTCAGACTGATCAAAATTATTACGTAACTAAATTTTTTCAAAACAAATTAGAAATTGTAAATGTAGGCGCCGGCCTGGTTTGTGATTTTTCGGATCGAATACAAGGAGTTTTGGTTATTTTTTATTTATTTATTTTGATTATATATTTATATTTATTGCTATTTCTTATTAAAAGAAATAATTATTTAAATTGAAGTCGTTAATTTAAATATTTTATTTATTCAATTATATGGAAAAGACATTACGACAAGATGTGGGTGTATTTAAATATGTTCTACACCAAGGTTTCGAAATACATCTAATATATAATTACGTATTTATGCATATACATAAAATTATTACATAATGTTAAAATTTCTTTCTTGTTTTTTACTAAAAACGAGTCGGGTGAGCGACATCGACATATTTTTTGTGTTAACCAATAGGCGCCATTTGGTAAATTGGAAAAAAACAATCTGTCGAATTTAATTAAACTAAATCGTAACTTATTTAAGAAAGTTTTTAAAAAATTATTCCTGTTAAATTTCCTGTTTATTCTGTTAAAAATTTAGGGATTTTTTTGGTTTATTAATTCTTGATTTGAAGCGTTCTGGGTCCGGAAGTAGGAGTTGTTTAGAATGCAAAAAGTTGATTGGTAAGCAGACTTTTTATTGATCCGAAAATAAACTTAATGGATCATCTGAAAGTTCTACCACGAGAGGATTATCTAAAAATCTTCAGACTAGATATATTTGCTTCCTTAAAGTCCCTGGGAATGAATGAATTAAGATTTCTTAATGGAATGAATTTTCTCAAGTAATGGACTGGATTTTTTAGGAACCTTCTACTAACCCACAGAAGAACATCCACTTCTTCAAGGCTCTTGACGTCCCTGCGGGCCTAAACTACATAAACTTAACACTGACAATCTGTAGTCCGTACACTAAAACTACACATACGGAGCCAGAAATGATGATGGTTGCATGTGTTTGCATCATTTTTGCGTGTTCAGCGAACTTACAGGCGAACTCTAGCTCAACAACATGCCAGAATCAAAAACAGACTTAAGGTTTTATTTACACCATTACAGATGCCTAAATTTCGTGTTCAAAAGAATTTTTTTTTCTGTTTTCATTTCTATTATCTGCACAAATTATTTCCGAATTAAGAAATGTCTAACCGGAAATTCAAAGCTATAAGGATAGCAACCCATCTGAAGTCCTACTGGCCAGAGCGGTTTTTGTGAGTTTTCTGCACTGTTACAAGTAAGATGGCCATCAATCCGAAACTTGGGCGTAAAGTATGTAAGTTGAAGATTGGAAACTTTTTCGAGAGGCTTTAGTCTGGGTCTAAGGGAAGCTACAACGTCTTTCCTTTTTCACCACTTCACTTTAAGGAAAATTGGGCGCCACGGTAGCCGAGCGGTTATAGACAACACCCGCAAAGCTAAGATGTATTGTTGGTTAGTGGATTCGATTTCTAGTCTAAACCTTGGATTTTATTTAATGGTTTTAATCTTGTAAGGCGCTCCATTAGCTGAGCGGTTATAGGCTAGACCCGCAAAGCTAAGATGTATTGTTGGTTAGTGGGTTCGATTTCTAGTCTAAACCTTGGATTTTATTTAATGGTTTTAATCTTGTAAGGCACCCCAATAGCTGAGCGGTTATAGGCTAAACCCGCAAAGCTATGATGTATTGTTGGTTAGTGGATTTAATTAATGGTTAATAAAAGAAATTTACCAGTAAAGTATGTTTGCCAGTCGCCTCCGTCCACGACACCTAATTTGGTAGTTGGACGTTAAGCCCCGCCTGAAAAAATAGGCCAATTACTTTACTTTACTTTTTAATGAAAATTGGGGGAAAATCAACCATTTTCTACGATTTAGAAGTTATTTAATTATGAAAATTACGCCAAGAGAAAATCGATTGAGTGTCCAAACTTGATTATTTCTATTTCGATTTTGTAAACGATAATTTTACCTTTACGATTATTTAGTGAAATTGGTCATACCCTTGATATTAAACACTGGAGCTCAGTGTAGCTCCATTGTCTGGCAAACAGCTGTTTAGATTCGCATATAATTTATACATGTACAATACAAAATCTATGTTTAGTATAAAATAAGTGGATCAAGGATATCGCTGTTCCTTTTTTTATATCTCCTTACAGATTATACAAAAAAATAATTATAGGAATAAAATTTTATATAAATAAGTTATTTATAAAAATAAATTGTCCACAATTTTAATAAATTATAAGAGAAAATAAATAAATAAATAAACTGTTTAATTGATGCTTATTAACGAACTATAACTTCTAATTGTTCATCTAATTCTTCTGTTTTCTACCATGGTGCTTTCCACGGACCTGGAGTATTCTTGTAACCTGCTTGGCTTAGAAGAGCGTGTGGTAAAGCTGGGTTCGCTTCAGTTTTTCCTCTCCAAAGAACTGTTCCACTTTAAAACCCTTTAAGGTTTTAACATCTTCTACTTCTTTCCATTCTTGGTCTGCCGATTTAAAGCGTCAAAGCCGTGTGGTTACCAGAATAATTTGTAGGCCTATTAACTCGCCACTGTAGGCTCAGGAAGCGATGTTAGCCTTTTGTAGGTTCTGTTAGGAAGAGGAGGAGGAAACGGGCACTGCATGTGTTGTGTCAGGGGCTTGTCTGGGCTAAGGATGTTACTTCTCGGGGAAGAAAAAAATCCAAGGCCTGAGGAGCTTTATCCAGGAGCAGCTCTCCAGAATTAAGAGTCTGATTAAGGGGACGGGGGAGCTCTAGAGAGCGGGAGCCAGAATACACCCGCTGGGTCGCGGTGGCGTAGGCCTTAAGGGACGCCCTACTAGAATCTTATCTTTTCTCTTCCATTCTTGGTCCTAGGTTTACCTCTTTTTTATTGGTCGTTTTCCTTTATTCAGATATATTACAACTTAAAGTAGAAATTAAAAACGTAAGATTACCCTTTATTTTTTGGTAGGGGATAACATTGTTTTTAAAAAATAAAATGTGTATTTTTAGTTCTCTTATATATCTAGAGAGAGTAGATCTTTCTACTCATTCAGATACAGTTCTCAACTAACGACCCTTGCGACATTGCTCTGGACTTTGGACCTGGCACTTGACGATGTAAAAACGGCTCTATCTCACCCAGTTCTCCTCCAAGCGATGGTCATGCCGACTTGGAACGAAGTAGCGACTTTAATGACCGACATGGAATCCTCACACTCAAGGCTAAAAACAAAGACGGGAGCTTAAGAGACGGTACCAAATTTTCTCTAGAATCCTTGACAGGCGCTCGAAACAAAAGACTACTCTAAAAGACAATTTGGAAACCTACCCGGACCTAAGGTGGTTTGAGATTCAACTTCCTATCGTGTTCAATCCGTGGCCGATGTTGCTCTACGCCTGGAGCCTGACTTATAGTCAGCAACATCAAGAAACTCCAAAGACAACGCAAAACAAATTTCTGAGATTCGCCACAGACTCTCTCCATGACGCAATAGACATTGACTCACTCCAAGGAGACTGCGTCCATTATCCCCTGGTACACTCCTATATCTAAAATCGTCTGCTCAAACTCCTTTCCATTCTAGACAGTCATCCTAATCCACTCTGCCGCTACATAGCCTCCTGCGGATCCTTCTACAACATGCAGACACAGAAGACTAAAACATATCCTACCTCTAACTCACTACACTAGCTGCAGGTTTTTCCTCTCCTTTTTTCACTGCATTCCAATCCACCTCACCTAACTTTTCTCTTAATACACTAGATAAGAAGGTTAAAATGTGCAATACATTTAAAGATACATTTACACTTCTGTATTTATTTTGTGTATATATTTATTTTAATAAATATTTATACTATTCAATTCGTTCTATGTACTAAACTTAACACTTTAATCTAACCTCAAAATTTCTTTAGAACAAAAATTCATTGAAATCCTCAATGTACCAAACTCCATAACTTTTTGTCCAAGTCCGGACACACCCTCATTTAATAAACAATCCTCCTAGTTGACAGAAACGTCGCTCGCCTTGCGACCACATCTTCCTTAAAAGGATAACCCCGCTCCCCAACTAGTTTGATTGGAGTTCCTCCATCCTGGGCCAGCATCTCTCAGCCTCATGTTTCCAAACATGCATCTTTCACGAAGTGACAACAGTTTCACTTTGTTTCTGTGTAGTTGCAAATATCTAAAGATGCATTTACTAAAGAAGTTATAATTAAATATCAAAAATATTTGGAGGATAAAATACTTAATATTTTTGGTTTATAACTAAAGAAGCAGAATTAATAATAATCAAAGAAAAGGTGGAAAAAGAACAAGTTCAATATATTTGATGGGCAGTGTGTGTGTGTGTGTGGAGGGGAGGAACTGGCCACCGGAACTGCTACTGAATCCTTGTGCTGCCAACGCCTTGCTTCCTCTTAGAGTTGTAATTTGCATATTTGTTGCAGGGGCGCGCTGAGTGTCGGTAAGATGGCTGGTACACTCGCTGGAGATCCTTGTTTAAGATAGGATACCAGGATACCAATTAAAATTAATTTACTTCTTCTTTAAACTGAATATTTTGTGCAGTTATGTAGATTTCTTCAATATTTCTATTTAGCTACCTGTATTTTTTTATCTTATTTACTTGTAAAAAAAAGAAAGAAGTAATTATTTAAATTTCTTATATAAAAAAGAAGCTGTGAGAAGGAAGGATTTTGAAGAGGAAATTGGGTTTGGAGGGCTTCGTGTGGACAGAGTGGGGGGAGATTTAGACTTAGCTTGGCTTTAAAGTAGCGATTTTGATGAAGTTCTTTCACTTGATCTTAGAAACTGTTCCTGGAGGACGAAGGCGGACTAGTTCAGTGTTTCCGGGTGGAAGTCAGTGCGAGGCGGAAATGGAGTCGAAATCTTTACACCAAACTGTTTAAACTACATCTGATAATGAATGAATGTTCGAAACCGGTCAGGATCACAATAAAATCAAAGATAAGATCCAGCACATCGGATCTAACCACAATTTTTAAAGATAAATCAGGAACTATTTTTGAGAAGAGAAAAAAATATATACAGGGTGAACCAGTAAGTAATGTCCATAGGCCTACTGTGTGTAGTACATCTAAAGTGGAGTTCAATGACATATTGGCCAACTTCATATTTTCCACCGTTCTTGAGTGACGTCACTTCAATTTTTTCCTCTAAAAACATTACTTTTTTGGGCAATAATGTTATTACTCAGAAAGTTTAAGTCCAAATTCGATTCTGATGGCACGATTAGAAAGACAGATAAATTTTCTAAAAATTGATACCATTTCGATGCATAAGCTATTCTCCAAAACAGCCTCAATCTTCCTCCGGAATACCTGGAAAAATAGAAGTAATCGAAAATTTTTGAAGAAAACTCATTAGGCCCTTATGTGTGATCAGATCATTATCAGACCTCAGTGCCAGGCACTTTTTAGTAAAAGTTTCCTTGTCTAATGTGGGCTTTCTAACGCGGTATATTATTTGCCCAGGATTCCTTTTTTATCTTCGTACGAGAAATTACGTTTGTTTTTACAAGAAAACGTGTTTCACGAGCACTCAACAGTGTTAGTTCATCAAGTTGTTCTCATTATTTTTAGTGACTGATTCATAGTTTCAATAGGATCAGAAAATAATTGCCATTTCAGTCGTGATACATTTATTCTGCCGAGCTTTCGACCTAGAGACTAGGTCATCTTCTGGGCTAGTTTACAAATATTTTACGTCACAGGGTTGGTGTGTCTTCTGTCTCGTCAGTCCATGAAAGCTCGTTAGAATAAATGCATCACGACTGAAATGGCAATTATTTTTTCCTATTCTATTTGTTAAGTTTCCTATCCTATTAATTTATCATCCTATTTATCAAGTTGTTTAATTCATTGAAAACACTTTTAGATGGACCAGTAGTCAATTTTTAAAGTAGATTATCTTAAAATAAGGAAGTCAAATTTAGGAAATGTGACCCAATCGATTCATCGATTCTATCCCAAAAACTTATTATAATATCGAAACATCAAAATTTTTATATTTTTTTATTTTTTCGTCAGACCAACTTCCTGCTCAGAGAACCACACTCAAAAAAAAAAGAAGAAAATGTTTCAGTTTCCGGTAGAAAGTCCAAATTTAAAATCTACACGATTGATCTGAGGAAATCAATAAATAATCAATCAAAACAATGGTACTTTTTATCTGTGGTGCCTCTTGGGTGAGGAAATAATCAAAATCTTTACGTCATCATATTCAGATATTCAGGGGACACTTCCTGTCCAGTAAATTAATAAATCGTAATTTGAGGGGAGGGGGGAAAAAGGATTAACCAATACTCCAGATACACGGAGGCACGCATGCGCACTTTCAAACACCTTAATTATTATAAAAGATCGCTTCCGAAATTAAAGATCGCTTATCTATTTAATTACATGTAATTATATTTATTACATTTTTGTATTTTATATGTTTACGCATATACATACATATATAGTATATACAAAAAAGTTTAATCTTAACTAAATCTTATAAAAGTTATTTATACGGTGAACACATTGGTAATGTGCATATGTTCACGTCTGCGGACTGAACGAAATGCAGACAGAGTTCAAGTTATTTGTTTTTTTTACAAAAGCTTGCCACATATTTAGAAAAAATCACGTTTCTCGAAAGTTAGAATATTGAAAAGGTAGTTAACTTTAGTGTTAATCAAGTTCACCACTGTTAAAAGATACTGATGATGAAAGGAAGTGTGTAAGGTTACGCTACCACCATTGGTAATGATTGGCAAGAAACCATGTTCACGACTGTCTAAAAAATATACTATACAAACTGTACTGATGGACTTCCGGTAGATTTTCAACTTGGAATTCAGGCAACATATCTGGCATGTATAAATATTATACAGTTGTGAATATATATTGGTTTTAGTGACCGTAAAATATTAAATTAAGGATTCAAAATTGGCGATGAAATCGGTCCAAATAAAAAACAGTTTTCTGTAACTCAACCAACCCGCTCAGTACATGCCCAGAAGAAGACAATATATTTGTCAAAACGGTTGGCAAAAAGACGAGTTGAAACAGTTTTCTGTAACTCAACCAACCCGCATAATACACGCCCTGAAGAAGGCAATATTTTTTTTGTCGAAACGTTGGCCAAAAAATACGGACTTGTTTTTTATTTCTGGACCGATTCCTCGCCAATTTTGAATTCTTAATTTTTACAGGTATTAGAACTGAAATGGTACAATAAAGACATTGTTTACCATCAAATAATCACGAAAATATCAGAGAGTATCCTTCGTAAGCGAAAACCTTCTCTACGAAGCACATTTCCTTATCAAATCAACTATTGATGAGGGACCTATATCCAACAATCCAGACATTCAAATTATCAAAAAAGGGAGTTAAGCTTTTGAACAAAAACAATGTTATTAATGGTGGTAGATCAAAATCAATAAACAGGCATAGTACAATTACAGGATAACCACGGCTTCATTTTCTTCACAGAGTGAGTGAGGGAATCTAGTACGCTAACCACTGAGACAGTCCCTTCTTGTTCCCTTGCTCCTAAATTTTGTTTCGTATTTACCTTGGTCTAGATTCGGCCACTCATACATAGAAAATTCTTCATTTTTGATGCGTCATTCATTTCTTCTAGGAAGAGGTTTTTCATGATTTCCTTCTGTTGCTTTCTGAAACAACAAGAAAAAAAAAATAAAATAAATAAATGAATAAAAATAATAATAAAAATGGAGGCTATAAAAAATAATAATTGATGTTTCTCATTTCGCGCCCATGCTTCTAACCAACTCTCAGAGGTACGTGACCAAACTATGATTTTGATCTTGGACTACCTCTCGCGGCTCTACAGCATCTTTATCTCTCTCACCCACACTCTACTAAAAAAAAAAGAGTAAAACTCTTATTTCTTCAATGCTGCTAATAGTATAATAATATTGATTTGATTTCTTACAGTATAATCGGCACTCTGAGAAGGGAGGCGAGATAGGATGGGAGATACTCTAAGGTGTGTGTGTCTATGTATGGGTGAGAGGAGGAGAGGGAGAGAGATTTCCTTGCAGCACGTACAATACGCGATCAAACCATTTCTTCAGGCGGAGCCTGCAGGAGATAGATCTGTAGACGGAGCCTGCAGGTCCAAGAAAATAGAAGAGTAACAAAAATGAAAAAAACAAGCGAAGTAATGCCTAGTTTTTCAGACGGGCTTTACGTACAGCTTCCAATTTAGGACCAGCGAAATGAAAATCTAAGGTCTGGGGACAGGAAATCGAACTCTCACTTAGCGTGCCTTACCTCTAAGCCCTCTCGGGCTATCTGGGCGACTTAGGAGAGTTATTATCATTCTTGACGTATCCCTTTTTTTATTCACCTTCCTAATTAAGCATATCATATATAGGAGGCCTTGCCCGGACAGCTGATCGGCATCGCTTTGTAATTTTTGTCGGCTATAGAGGATACGTATCATTTTATTGCCGTTTGTCCCAGTTCTGAGTGGTTTTGCGGCGGAAATGCTTTGGGAAGGATACGATGGATAGGGGCTCAGTTTTTGTTGTATCTCAATGGTGACGACTGGCAGGCATTATACGTACAATTACACAATATTAGCACTAAAGTACAGGAGGGAATTGGTTTTTGGAGTTCAATTATTAAAGTAAACTTTAGTTCAGAAGAATGTGTATCATTTTATTGTTATTTTGGCACATAAAAATGTGTCATACATCTCAGATGAGCAGAAGCTATCAACGATGAGGTTAGTATTCCCGGACGAGGTGTCATATGCTGGGTCTAAACTATAAGCCATGGTCCACTGAAGCCAACTGGGATTGTACCATGGTGCAACTTAAAAGCTAAAGAGGAAATCACCATTTTCTGGCTGTGTGCCCAATTCTTGCCGAGTACAGAGTGAGGTATTTTGGGAAGGTTCAACTGTCCAAAGAAGACCTAAAAGAAGACTTAAACGGGAAGGATTGGGATAGACTTTGTAGGTATGTGAGGGCAGCATCCACATACAGAGCTTTTCTTGTTGCCCAGTACAATGGATAAATATGTACGTATATAATGTAAATACGATAAAAAAAAAAACTGTCCATAAGAGTAAGGTAACATGTGGAACGACATTGAAAGTAAGAGTAATCAATCAGCGCTCGTAACGTCATCAATGTGAAGTGTGATTGGGCCCGCAGAAATGGCGGAAACACTGAGTTTTCTCCGACCATAAAACACACGTGATTGGCTGATTGTTTCCGGATTTTGTATCCATCATCAGAGGTTAAATTAATCACTTTGTCGAAGAGAATTTCACTTTAACAAAGTTTACGTCATCTAAGACTACGATTGGTGACTGAGTTGAGGTGGTCTTTTTTTGTGTTGTTAATTAAAAATTTTAATAAAAGTTTTCGTAAAAGAAATATTGAAATAAAATTAAATAAAAAACTAGGTACGCTTTTTAAGGGTTCTGCGTGTTTTGAGTATAGATGTTTTATAAAATTGTAAAGTTACGAGTTGTAATTGTCATACAAGAAGGGGGACGCGCGAATTTAAGCAGAAAACTTTAAAATAACGTAGTTCCATTTGTTTTTCGGGAAATAATTATTGTCAAATTAAGTATTGATAAATTTGTTACATGCACGAAAAAATTCATGCATTTTTTTTCCAAGCAATAAACGAGCATGTTGCATGTAACCTACTACGTATTTAAATTGTTCTTTTCAAAGATTTATTTACGCATTATTTATTACGTGATTAGGATCACATATTTATCAATATCTAATTTAACAATAAGTATAAAGGATCTAGGTATATCTCCAAGTTTTCTGCTTGAATTCAGGTAACCCGAAATACAATTCTAGTTTTACTAATTCCAAAAACCTTACAGGTGCACTAAACCTACAGAACCCTTAAACTAATACTAAGGTTCATTAAGTTTTGATCCTCTATTCCTAAAAAAAAAATGTTTAACGATTCATTAAGCTGTAAAATAACAACATATAAACACCATGTAACCTCCCTCACTTAGTTAGGTTAGTGTAGTGCGAGACGATGACGCAACTGAACTCGAAATCTCTACACCAAGCTAAGACAACCTCTGATGATGGCTGTAAGTTCGAAACCGGACAGAGATACTCAAAATATGTGCGCTGTGTCGGTTAGATGAATGAACGAAAAATATCCAACCCTGAAGAGCTAAGCAAACTTTTTTTTTTTTTTTTTTTTTTTTTTTTTTAATTTTATTTGCCATTTACTATCTACAAAACAAACAATGCAATCAGCAAATCCGATGAATGATGCTATGGACGTGATTGGCTGGAGGAGAGAAGCTGCCCACTGGCAACACTCCCGCTTGAGTTGGTTATCAATCCATGAGATGGTCGCGGGGCCAGCAACGCCTCAGCCGCCGTGGGGGGTTGTCCGGAATAGCTATGGAGGCGAGATTTTGGATTAGAGGATTAGAGCATAGAGAAAGAGAGTTATGGAATTTTCGGTATTTAGTTTTAGATGTTTCAGTCACGTAGGGTATGTTGAGATCTTTATGAAGAGAAGAGTTTGAAACGTAGAATGGAGCATCTGTAATTTGACGGAGAATTTTTGATTGAAAGGCCTGGATTTTTTGTGAGTTTGAGCGTTTGGTTGAACCCCACAGTTCAAGTCCATAAGTCCACATTGGTTTAAGTATGGTGTTGTATAATAGTCGTTTATGTTCAATTGGAAGTTTCGACCGTCTGCCAATTAGTCTTAGTAACAGTTTATTCCGTTTGTTGAGTTCCAGTCTTTTTAGTTTAGTATGTGGGTTCCATGTTAGTCGTTTGTCGATATACATCCCAAGGTAGCGAACTAGATTTGCAGGAGAAAGAGGTACAGAGTTAAAGCTGACTGGTGGAGAAGTACGGCGTCGCAGAGTAAAAGTGATGTGTTGACACTTCTGAGGGTTAAATTTTAATCGCCATTTTTTGGCCCAAGGTTCAAGTATGTCTAAGTGTGTCTGTAAGTGAGTGGAAGCTGTTACAGGGTCGGAACTGGAAGCAAGAATGGCGGTGTCATCAGCGTAAGTGCATAGTATTGTGTTAGTGTGAGTCGGTATGTCTGCTGTATATACAGTATAGAGAAGAGGACCAAGTATACTACCTTGAGGGACGCCGGCTAGAGCAGGAGAGTAATCAGAAGTGGCAGAGCCACAACTAACCTGAAAGAAACGGTCTGTAAGATAAGATTTCATAATTAAGTAGTAAGTAGAAGGAAGATTTCTCTTTAACTTCCACAACAGCCCCGGATGCCATACCCGATCAAAGGCTTGAGCCACATCAAGGAAGGCCCCGGAGCAATATTGTTTCCGTTCGAGAGAAGAAGAAATGGCGTCCACTACTCTATGGCATTGGTGTATGGGACTGTGTTGTTGACGAAATCCAAACTGATGAGAGGGGATGACATTTGCAGTTTCAAGAATAGGACAGATGCGTTTTAGCAATAATTTTTCCAACAGTTTCCCCATGGTCGGTAACAGACTGATGGGCCGGTATGAGGATGGAAGATGAGAAGGTTTGTTCGGTTTGGGAATCATTTTTATGACTGAAAATTTCCATAATGCCGGAAAGTATGTAGTTCTTAGTACTGAGTTAAAGATGTAGGTGAGATATACTATTGCCTTTTGTGGTAGATGACGAAGAATTTCTGAAGTTATTAAGTCAAAGCCCGGAGATTTTTTCTTTGGTAAGGATTTTATTAAATATTTTACGTCAGAAGGAGTGAACGCTTTTGGAGGGAGACAGAGAGGCAAGGCGGTATCTAAGTCGGTTAGTATTTCAGCAGAGTGTATGTCGTCACTAATGTCTGGATGAGGTGTGAATATGTTGCTCAGGTGGTTTTTGAATTCTATGGCTTTTTCTAAGTCTGATTTCGTCCATGTTCCGTCATTACGTTTTAAAGGAGAAGGAACAAGTTTGTAAGAGAGTAGTCGTTTGGTAGCGGTCCAGAGTGATTTGCGGTCAGATGCCAGGGAGGTAACATATTCTTCGTATTTCAGGGATCTGAAGTTTTGAAGTTCACGTTTTAACCGTCTAGTCAGTCTGTTGTAATTCAGTCTGTCACTCGGGTAGTGAGTACGTTGCCATACTGCTCGAGCTCGTCGTTTTTCTCTTATTAGCATTCTGATTAAAACAGGAAGGTTACGTGTTCGGGATTCGGTCTTGTAGAAAGTTTGTTTGGTAGAGTCCCAAATGGAAGTTTGTATTGAAGTAGTTAGAAAGTTTACTGCGTGATCTATTTCATCTGGCGTTTTTAGAGAGATTAGCAGATTCAGTTTGCTGTCAAGGGTATTTTCGAAAAGTGTCCAGTCAATAGGTCCAGTAATCAAGGCAGAACGTGGTGAAACAGGTTTTGGAATCGTGCTGAGGGTAAGAAGAACAGGGCTGTGGTCGGAGGAGAGGTCAGTGAGTGTGTAGGTGTCGAGATATTGAGATGAGATTTTGGAAGAGATAAAAATGTCGAGTATGTCTGGTAATTTGGATGGTGAGGTCGGCCAGTATGTAGGTTGGTCTGGAGAAAAGACGGTATAATGAGAATGAGTGAGTGTGTGTAGAAGAGTTCGCCCGCGAGGATTAGAAGTTCGGCAGCCCCATTGAGGGTGTTTAGCATTATAGTCCCCACCAGCTAGAAATTTGGGTCCAAGAGTAAGGAAGAATGTCTCGAAATCCACAGAAGAAATAGATTTATTTGGAGGGCAGTAAACTGCTGCCAGAGTAAAGTTAAAAGGTTGGCAGTCTAAATTAATTGCTGCAGATTGAATGAGTTCATTTTGATAAGCAGGTAATCGGTGGTGAACCAAAGTATTTTTTATTAATATTGCAGCTCCTCCATGGGATGTATCGTCTGGGTGATCGGTCCTGTGAGTTGTGTAGCCGGGTATGTAAAAGTTAGATCGTCCTGTAAAGTGAGTTTCTGTGATAAGTGCTACGTCTATTCGTTTGTCATGTAGGAAAATGTCTAATTCGTCTCTGTGAGAGTTCAACCCATTGGAATTCCATAAGAGAATAGTGAGCGAATGCTGAGAATTGATCATCGAGACAATTTAGGAATGAGCTCAGTAACGAGAGACGTGAGAAGAGTGATGAGAGGTGTGATGAGAGATTTGAATTCAGAGATGAATGTAGTGAGAAGAGAGGTAAGGTCGTTAGAGATAGGAGAGGGAGGTACCAGTATAGGCTGAGCCGCTGACGGCCCCACGACCCTCGCGTATGATGGACTGTGACTATTAAATGGCCTGGAGGTTCCTTGGTGCCTTGGTTCTTCAGGTGCTAGCTGCGGAAATTCGTTGGCTGCAGGTGCTGGCATAGCTGAATGGGAGACTGCGCCAAGATGAGGCCGATTTCCACTTCTGTCAAGGCTGGTTCTTCTCCTGAGGCGTTGTAATTCTTTATGGGTTACACAACCTCTATAGTTTGCTGGGTGATTCCCTAAGCAAAGGGCACAAGTTGGAGGTTGCTCCCGAGGTTTTGTACAGTCTGATGATGGATGGGGGCCTGCACATTTTACGCACCTCGGATTATGGTTGCAATATGACCTTGTGTGACCATATTGTTGGCATCTTTTACATTGTAATATTTCTGTAGTTTTATGTGGCTCTTCTATTTTTACAATTGTATATACAAGGGTTCTCAAGTTAAATATTTCTTTGTTGTTTTCTTGTGGGTCCAGATCTACAAAGAATAATGGAAGTGGTGATTTTGTGGTGGGGTGTTTAACATTTGTGATGTTCCTAACTTTGAAATTGTGGCGTTCTAAATCTTCTTTTATTATTGTTGTTGGTGTGGAGTGGTGTAGGTGTCGTATTACTACTCGGAAGGCTTTTTCACTTTTAATTTGGTATGTGTGAAATTCAGCTTTTGTCCCTTGTAAGTAGTGTATGGCCGCTCTGTATCCATCAACTGTTTTTGTAGATAGCATAACACTATCTACACGAGACTTACAGTCAAAAGAATCTGGCCCTAATAGCTGGCTCAAAGTCTTGCAAAACTCTACGTAATTTGAAACATTATTTATGAAAATTGGTGGAGGTTTAGCATTTTTTACTGGCTGAATTTCTTCCTGTGGCTCCCTATCATCCACTCTGAGGGGTGCAAAGGGATTTGGAGTGCAAAATATGGAATCTGTTAGACTAACTTCTTTCAGAGTACGGTTTATTTGATTTTCTGTTTGCATGTTACTTTGTGAAATTGATTCCATAGAATTATTGATATTACACAGTTTTTGTTCATTATCATTGGTGTCTACGGTAGAAATAGGCTTGACTTTATTTTTTTTAATTTTTTGTGGAATATTTGAATTTAAAAATGATCTTTTTGAGCTTTTGTTTAGTCTGACACTTCTAGTGATCGTGCCATCTGGTTCACAGCTGACATTTTCATCATTAGTCTCCATGTGGGAGAATTAATAATTAAAATTGTCTAAAAAAAAGAAAAGTACTAAAATGTCCATGTACTCACCTAACCTATAATTCACTGTTTACTTATAAGTTCAAAACAAAAAATAGCATCAGATTTAACAATGTAAATCAAAATGCTTTCAAGTAGAGAGCCTCAAATGTCTTAAGAATAGCTCCGCGCACTCATATACCCACTTTTACCTACTTAAATCACTTTGATTTTAAGAGCAATATCAAGCTGTACACTCAGTAGCACTAGCGCCCAGCTGACCTCCTAAGCAAACTAATTTTATTTTATTAGTTAGCAAATGTTGAAGCCTTCACTTTCCGCTTCCGCCTTATACACTATTCTGTGATGTCACGCTTCCCTTAAAATACCTCTCCAATGAGCCTAGATTAAAGCCTCATTTAATAAATAAAGTAAAAGTAAAATAATCGCCTATTTTTTTCAGGCGGGGCTTAACTTAATTAGGTGTCTTGGACGGAGGCGACTAGCAAACATACTTTACTGTAAAATTCTTGTATTAAATATTGAATAAAATCCAAGGTGTAGACTAGAAATCGAATCCACTAACCAACAATACATCTTAGTTTTGCGGGTCTAGCCTACAACCGCTCGGCTAACGGGGCGCCATACAAGATTAAAACCATTAAATAAAATCCAAGGTGTAGACTAGAAATCGAATCCACTAACCAACAATACATCTTAGCTTTGCGGGTCTAGCCTATAACCGCTCAGCTAATGGGGCGCCTTACAAGATTAAAACCATTAAATAAAATCCAAGGCCTAAGACCGGGAATCGAACCCAGTACCACAATACATATTAGCTTCGCAGGTCTCGCCTATAACCACTCGGCTACCGTGGCGCCCCATTTAATAAATATTCGAAATTTGAGGCTACCTTAGAAACATTGAATGAAAATATCGTGGTATGTTCAACATATATATTTTTATTATTTTGTTCCATATCCTGCGACCAACTGTTGACCATTGATTTGATCATAGGGCGCTCACATATTCTCGATCAACACTTAACCGGAACAACTGGTGTAGATTTGTTCATTTCTCTTGATCATCAGGAAATTGAGTTTAGAACAAAACACAAAACCAAAAAAACAGTTGCTATTATTATAGTTGCTTCCAGGGCTGGAGATGTTAGTGCGACCCAATTTCTCCAGGTATGTAATATTCCTAACCTATTAGATTGCTACCTACCACTCCTTTAAAAAAATGGGGACCTCATTACGAAGAAATGCTCCAGAAATTTTTTTTTTCTTTCTCTATTTTTTTCCCCTCTCGGTTCTGGAACATCGAGTTCGATTCAGTTTCTTCTCCTTTTTTTTCTCCAGGACCCCAGAATGCTCGCTATTTCCACCCTGCCTGGGAGGGGGCCTCTAATATATATGTATTGTAACTCTCTTTTTATTAATTTCGATAATCATCGATATTAAGTCCATTTATTTTTTCTGAAGCAATCTTTTTGGAGAAGGTACGTATTATTCATTTAGAAAACCCATCATTTAGTTTACTGGCCCGGAGATGGATGCTGCAACTATGGTTACCACCTCCTACTCTGCTGGATCCCACAATTTATTGTGGACTTGTTTCCCTTGGTCTTGATAATTAAGCTTCTCAATGATTTCCTGTTTCCTAAAAACCAAGTTTCTTTGCTGCGCTTAGATCTTAAACAGACACCAATCTTAGAAAATCTTGACTTAAATAATTTTCTGAACAGTATGCATCCACAAACGCCCCCAATATCTCTAAAAATCTTATTATATCATGGTGTATACCAATAGGATGAAAAAATAATTGCTATTTCAGTCGTAATAGATTTATTCTGCCGAGCTTTCGACCTAGGTCATCTTCAGGGCTAGTTAGTTAAGAGTCCATTGAACAGACAAGACAGAAGACACACCAACCCTGTAATGTAAAAATATTACTTTGTAAACTAGCCCTGAAGATGGACCTAGTCCCCTAGGTCGAAAGCTCGGCAGAATAAATCTATTATTACTGAAATGACAATTATTTTTTCATCCTATTGAAACACTATGCATCAGTCAACAAAAAGAATGAACAACAATGGGGTACACCCTTTTGGGGCAATGTAGAGAAGTAGTTCGGGGATGTGACTTTATAAGCATCAAGGCGTGAGGGTTTTGTTCGACCGGTAACCTACCCCCAATTGACGTGGAAATGGAAGACACATGGAGGAAAGTCAATTTAAATGTTTCACTAAATTTTTTAGCGTTAAAGAAAAACCCCCTCAACTGGAAAATACACTTTACCCGAAAATGTGCTCTCTTACAATTCTCTTTAAACATCAAAAATATACATCAGACACTGGGGCAGCCACGATAGCCGTGCGGTTAAAGACAGAGCCCGCGTTAACTCCAGATGTTACTGTGTTATTGTAGGTTCGATTCCCGGTCAAGGTCACTTTTTTTTCTCTAATGGTTAAAAATATGAGAATTTATCCACCTTCTGTGTGCATTGCTGCTATCCATCTCCATTCCACGTTACCTAATTTGATATTAGGCGAAACTGGACGTGTTGTAGCCTAGTAGCCCGCCTAATAAATAGGCATAACATACGTCATTGATCCGTCACTTTTATTTTAATATTTATTCCGGACGAATCCTTTTTAGAGCAGCTCTAGGAATAGAAGAACCCTCTCCTAGGGTAGGGCTCTCCTAGCTGGATACAGAAAATAAATGAATTTAGTAAATACTTCATTAGGCCATTTTTGTTTTTTAAAAAACCTAAACCCCCCCTCGTATAACAAGTTATAATTATTTTCATAAAAAATGAAATCCATTTTTTTTTTTTTTGTTTTGTGTACGTGTATAAACATGTTACATATGAGCGTGTGTATGTGTTCAGGTGTATGTAAATGTATGTTATTTTATAGTGTACAGCCCGCACGCGAGATTATATAGCGTCAGAAAAACAACATGGCCGCTCCACTATACAGCCAATGACATTTGTTACTCTTTAATAAAATATTACGCCACCATTTCTATTTAAGTTAAAAAAATTAAAAAAAATAAAAAATAAAACCTTTATTCTGAATACATATATAATCATATCGTGATATATATAAATGTAATTAGTTTTTCTTTTTTCTTTTTGAATTCTTTTTAAAATAAAGTTGATTAAAGTGAATAAATTTACTTGTTCATTTTTATTTTTAATTATAAACGAAGGAATGGTAGAAGAAGACAAGAGAAAAATGATTGGCAAAGAAGTGGAGAGAGAGAATATCGATACATACAAAATGTAGGTGGGCCCCCCTTACCAATTAAAACTAAAAAACAAAAAAAATTATATAACCTATGCCAGCTCAACCTTTTAACACAGAGCTACAGTGACTGCGGGGTGGGGGTGGGGGGAGTGAGAGAGAGGGAGAGAACATTGTAATTTGATTTTTATCTCCAAGTGACAATATAAATCAAAATAAAAACAAAATGGACTTAAGAGAGAGTGTAGTACGTACGAGCGCGCCGCAAGATGCGTTTGGTGGACGGACGTATGAGAGGGGAGGCAGTCTTGTTTTTGAATGGTGGGGAATGATTTAATACGGCAGGACTTAAAGTTCTCCCGAAGTTTCTTTTACTATTTCATGGCTCTACAGCTAAACGATTTTGGGTGTAGAAAGTCCCCTTGGACTTACACACAAAAGCAACAGGCCATTCCGTGCCAAACCCTATTTCCATATATTCTTTAGATCCGAACCGAAGTTGCTGGCCGCCTGGTTTTGCCAAATCTTTTGAAATGCAAAAACCAATCTTCTCAGCGTCTCTAGAACAGGGGATGGTGAACCTTTTTGAGATGTGGGTCAAATTTTTGTTCCTTTTTTTTTCTTTAGTACTAGCTCTTGGGTCACTAATGCCCATTTGCACACAAGAGTTAAGTTTAAAAATTTTAAACTGAATATTTTCAAAACTAAACATCTTTAAAAATTCAGTTGGCTTAACGGGGTAAAACGGGGACGAAACAAGTGGCTATGGAAGTCTCTTTTTTACAACCATAACTGAACAAAATCTTACAAAAGTGTGTTTTATCTGAAGAAAAATCTAAATATGGTACACAGATGGCTCCAAGATGGAGGAGGGAGTAGGAGCGGGAGTGTACGGGGCGAAACCGAAATGTAGCTTTTCGGTTAGCCTAGGAAAACTAGCTACAGTTTTTCAGGCTGAGCTAGCTGCAATTAGGTTCTGTGCTACCGAGATTAAAGGGCGAAGAATTATTAACTCTAAGGTCGTAATTTTCTCGGATAGTCAGGCTGCTCTACGGGCAATTAGTTCCTAACAGGTCAATTCAAGACTGGTTTGGGACTGTCTGGGTGACCTGAAGGAAATTAGTGACCAGAATAAGGTCTTTCTAGTTTGGATACCTGGTCATTCAGGACACAAGGGGAACGAAGTGGCAGATTTATTGGCCCGGGAAGGCTCTGCGGGACACTACGTCGGCCCGGAGCCCTGCTTTGGGGTTTCGAAATGTGTTAATTCTGCGGCCATCAATGTATGGGTGCAGAGTAAGGCTCAGGAGTGGTGGCTTGCCACCACTGGGCTGAGACAGGCGAAGGAGTTCATCAGAGGCTATTCGCCGAGACTGACCGCAGAATTAATCCGTCAAGGCCGTGGGGCCATATGGATAATTGTAGGCCTATTAACAGGCCACTGCAGGCTCAGAAAGCACATGCATCGCATGGGCCTGGCAGATAATAACCTTTGTAGGTTCTGTCAGGAAGAGGAGGAAACGGCACTGCACGTGTTGTGTCAGTGTGAGGGGCTCGTATGGCTAAGGATGTTACTTCTCGGGGAGGAAAAACCAAGGCCTGAGAGCTTTACCCAGGAGCCACTCTCCAGAATTAAGAGTCTGATTAAACGGACGGGTCTGGAGGGTGAGCTCTAAGCCGGGGAGCCACAATAGATCCATAGGGGTCGCGGTGGCGCAGGCCTTGAGGCCACTCTAATTTAATCTAATCTAATCTAAATATGGTTATTTGCTTTGGGTTGTCGATTTTTTTGTAACAAACAAAATATGAGTAAAATTATACATTTTATTTTGATATTTTGTAAACACTTTTTTGCTTTATTTCAAATACTACAAAAGCATTTGTCGTAAATTGCGTTTTAGAACTGTAATGATCAAACTAAAGGTTATAGATAGCATTTAAATTGCTTTTGTGTCAATGCGTGATTGAAAAAAAATACAGATAGAATATAAATTATCCACACAATTGGAAAAATCTAAAGCAACCCGCGTAAATAAACAAATGGTTGCCTAGCAATTGTAGGACAGTGAAACAGCTTGCGCGGGTCATAGGTTCGCCATCACTGATCTAGAAGACTAAAAATTTGGTATTGCTTTTGATTCAGTCGTTAGAAGCTCGTGATAATTTGAACCTTTCCAACGCTGTGCTGTAACCTCTTAGGGAAACTTCTTCACAGGATGTTCATACCATTCTCTGCTATTTCTATGTTTGCTCTTTATCAATGTGCAAAAATGAGAGAAAAATTAGGACGATTTGTATGATTTAGGGAAAAGAAGGAAAATACTAAAATCGGCTTAGATGTGACTCAGGAAAAGTAAATCAACCATTTCGTGATGTTAATATGGCGGATTGCCTTTAAGTGAAAAACTAGTTTCCCAATCATTGATTAAACATTTAGTTGAAGAGATGATTTAGTCTTGTAAAGCGCTCCATTAGCCGAGCGGTTATAGGCTAGACCCGCAAAGCTAAGATGTATTGTTGGTTAGTGGGTTAGATTTCTAGTCTAAACCTTGGATTTTATTTAATGGTTTTAATCTTGTAAGGCGCCCCATTAGCTGAGAGGTTATAGGCTAGACCCGCAATGCTAAGATGTATTGTTGGTTAGCGGGTTCGATTTCTAGTCTAAACCTTGGATTTTATTTAATGGTTAAAAAAGAAATTTGCAGTAAAGTATGTTTGCTAGTTGTATGCTAGTAGTTGAATGCTGGTTAATATCCAATCCGAGCAATAATTAACCATTTTGTTGGATATCATATTGGGTAAGTACTACATTCTACAGCGCAACTATCTGTCATTGATCTGCTCAATCAGAAATCAGCCTCTTTCTCTTCTCAAACTCTACAAATAAGGTCTGCTATGAGTCCCATCAAGTAGCGATCTCTTACAAAATCATAATAGTCTAGCAAGAGATCCAACCAACAATCTGGAGTTGGCCTTGGGAACACAACAGCAACTTCCCCAGTATACAAAACGTTGTGAATGCATCAACAACAAGAATGAATGTTTTTGGCGACTAAATGCCAGCTTGATATCGTTTACTACTTAGTTTGTGGTGAACAAAGTGTGCAAGTTTTCTAGCCGATAACTTCACATTGCCTGGAGAAACGGCGGCATTGTTTTTTTTTTTTGGCAAGTTTAGACATGTCAAAAAAAAGGAGGGTCTTTTATGAGGATACTGGCAGAAGTAAATTTAATCTGAGTCACAGCACTGTTTACTTTCTTCAAATTTAAAAAGGAAAACTTAGTTTTCATGCCAGATTCTTATTCTTCCCTTCTTTCACTTCTTATTTTTCCTTATTAATTTATCCAGAGTTCTGGAGGGAAGCCTTCCATTGTTGACCGCCCTTGCATCCAATATCCTATTATGCCTTTAGCATAGTGCCTCCCTTAGCTGAGGGAGCCAACAAATCATTTAGGTACTATGGTTTTGGCTTCAAAAAAATCGACGCCACAAAAGGTACGATATTTCAAATCGAACTGATGTTACGAAAAAGTTCGTCTAACCCTTTAATTATTTTGATTTTTTTCCTTTGTTCAAAATTTATCCCTTACAGTTGTAAATATTAGCTAAAAAATTGAATTATTGTCTACTTATTACAGAGCATTTGATTGGGGGGATGTTAAAGTAGTTAACCTGTTGAGTGCTCTGATTGTTTCTAATTAATATACATAAATGCATATAATTATTGAATACAGTACACAAGTGTATTATGCAATATAATAATTAATGTGTATTGTTTACTAAATTAACATAAATTCAAGAGGATATCTTAATTAATTTATTAAACTTCTAAATTCTAAAGTACATGGCCGTAAAATGTATTTAAAATAGATATGGTAATTATGTTTTCCATTTTCTAACTAACTACGTCTTAAGTTAATTGGAAGTTATTAAAATATCAAGTCTGTAATAAAATACAGCAATTGTAACTGAGATTGAACGGTAGTGTTTGTGTTGGTAGCATGTTTCCGTTATGTGCATGGAAGTAAATAGCATCTTCATCGCGAAAGAAGTGGGTATCCGCCAATGGAGACTCGCCAAATCTTTGTTCAGTGAACAACTCAAACGAAGAGGAAATCAGCAGCCAGCACCTGTTTCAGTTCTTCTTTCCGGGGTCTAGCTGTGATCAAGTCTTTGAGGCAAGATATTGTTTAGAACAATGGAAAGAAGTAAGGGGTGTAACTTGAGGAAAAATTTAGGTCTGAAATGATGATCGCCCAAGATACATAATTGGACCAACATAATACCGTACTTCTTTCTGTATTGTTTTGATTTTTTGTAATAACCCCCAAAATGTTTCGAAGTTACTATTTTCCTAAACATGAACGCGCTTAAACGAAGTTGTATCCCGGTCAAAAGCATTTTTTATAGTAACGAGAGCTTATTTTCACTACTTCCAGCACACCAATAAAAAGCACATTATGGTTTTAGGTGAGCTATTTCAAACTTCTAGGGCTATTTGTAGATTTTCTTTTTTCTAAATTTTTCCATACTACTTCCTCTTTTCAACCATAACGTCTTCATCCTTGGGGATGTTTTCTAAACCAAAAAGATTTTTCCGAATTCTTGGAACTTGCTCTCGGAGATAACTTCTCCCTGATGACGACACATTCCTCCCTTCCAATGTCTTTCCCTACTTATTGAGACTATCTCCAAACTAGAAGTATCTGCGGAATTTTAAAGAGTATTGTATATGTCTCTTCATCATCAGACCATTGCCCAGGCAGTCTAGGGAAGAGCTTGGGGCTGGCAGTCAGGGGCTAATTGGGTCCCTCGTTATTCTTCATAAGGTCGCCATAAGGGAGGATTTATTCCACTCTATACAAATTAGAATAACGATCTATGTTTAGTAGTACACTTCCACCAAGGTAGCCGTGCGGTTATAGGCTAGACCCGCAATACTAAGATGTATTGTTGGTTAGTGGATTCGATTTCTAGTCTAAACCTTGGATTTTATTTAATGGTTTTAATCTTGTAAGGCGCCTCATTAGCCGAGAGGCTATAGGCTAGACCCGCAAAGCTAAGATGTATTGTTGGTTAGTGGATTCGATTCCTAGTCTAAACCTTGGATTTTATTTAATGGTTTTAATCTTGTAAGGCGCCTCATTAGCCGAGAGGCTATAGGCTAGACCCGCAAAGCTAAGATGTATTGTTGGTTAGTGGATTCGATTTCTAGTCTAAACCTTGGATTTTATTTAATGGTTTTAATCTTGTAAGGCGCCTCATTAGCCGAGAGGCTATAGGCTAGACCCGCAAAGCTAAGATGTATTGTTGGTTAGTGGATTCGATTCCTAGTCTAAACCTTGGATTTTATTTAATGGTTAATATGAGAAATTTATATTAGTTTGCTAGTCGCCTCCGTCCCTGACCCCTAATTTGGTAGTTGGGCGTTAAGCCTGCCAGGCAATTCCCGCCAAAACATCCTCAGCATCAAATATTGATATCGTTTTCTCCCCAAAAATAAAAAGAAAAACTATCAGGGTTCAAGGCAGTGTATTATATCCCTACAATCGCCGGTATCTACTCGTATATCCCAGTTCTTCTATGTAACCACTTGGGAGAACAGTCGGGGATAACCTCTTCCTACCAATTCCCTCCTCAGAGAGAGTTGTGTTAAAGACACTGAGCCTCAAACATTTTTTTTTTTTTTAATGTTCTCTAAATTTGAATCTATCGTATTTTATTTATTTTTTAAAAACTTGGCATCTCTAAATGCCGGTCATTTTAATTTTTTTAAATTCCTTCCTAAATTCCTAAATTTTTAAATGGGATGAATGGGTTAATTCTGTGGGATTACAATCCTCTTCTATAATCTACAATCCAAAGCACTGTATCCCTGCTTCCGTTCATTTGCTACAAAGCTCTGGGATTTTAATTGCTGCTATTATCTTTGTTTATTATTGCTTTCAAGTTGTTACTTAGTCGTTATTTTTTATTTTTTCTTGTCACGGGCTTTAAGCTAATGCAAACACAATTCTATGAATAAAAGCTGTTATTATTTTATTGAAATATGTTTACACAAAGACAATTCACTAAGAAGGTTTAGCATTGTGTGTAAGAATGCCTGTGTTATGAGTGGCCCTCTTCACGTACCGCTGTTGGCCTTTCACGTACCGCTGTTAGCCCTTCACGTACCGCTTCTTTTACTTTCATTTCTTTTTCTTTTTTCTTTTTTGTAAGTATTACATACGGGGCCTCTATCACTCTGTCTCTTTCCCGGTGCAGTTTGGCATCGTAGCGGCGCCTTTGTTGAGACAATATCTCTTTCTCTCTCGATGGCAATACTCTCTGTGGTCTGTGTGTGAGTGTGTGAGTGAAGAGAAACTTCAGAGGGACAAAAGATTATAGAACGACTTGGACGGTACTAGGACAATAGAACGGCTCTTCGTGTGTACCTCCTTTCAAAGACTACTTCTTAAAAGCAAGTTCGTACAACCTCCCATCTCACTTCAACACTCGCACCCTTTTAAATTCCTCCAGCATCCCTCTCTTCGTTCCTCCAGCATCCATTCTGCCGCAATGTTCGCGCATCTCCTTTCGCTTCTACTCTTTGGAGAGAGAGAGAGTAACACACACAGATATCTTTTACTCCCGGTCTTGCCAGAAATTCCTTTCTTACAGCATCAACATCTTCTATCCTTAGGCTGGGGACATGATGGTTCATTGTTTCATCTTATAACAACAAAAAAACTCACCCAGAAGATGATGCTTGGCTATTATAAGGAAGGGGCGGAAGGACAAAGAATTGGGAGTAAAACAGGTTGGTTATATCTCTTTGCCACCGTTCTTTTTCTGAATGGAAGGTTATACTTCCGTAATAACCTGTACATAATTCATTTTTTGTATTTTTCCCCTCACTCCTCTAGAATGATCGCGCAGATTTTCTAATTTAAGGTCCCCCCCCGGAAGTACCCGTTTTGCGGTAACCAGAGTGGTGGGCTTGACGAAATTGTCTGTCACTATATTTGTCTACAATCCAAAATCGCAGTGGGAAAGTACCACTTTACAGGGCCTGAAAATGTCTTAAACTAAAGCCTAAATCAGACGGAAATAGTTTCCCAATGAGGATTAGAACCGGAAGTGATGAAAGTGTCAGGCTGCTCTACTATCCGCGACTTCCTTCGTAAACTGTGTGCTAACACACACATATACACCCACACTAAGAGCTTCACAAAAACGGATATTTGCCGATTAAAAAACACTTCCGAAAAACTTATCTTACTAGAAGTATAAGGTAATATCGAAATGATTTACCGATATGGTGGGAGGGGCGTCTTCCTTTCCGGCTTCGGAGTCAATATCCAGTTTAATGAAATGTGAAACCTAGGCATCGCTGGTCTTCTACAATGATTTTGGATATTCTGATCACGGATTTACCACATTAGTCATCAAAGAGTTCGTGTCTAGCTGGTCCAAGATTAGGAATGTTTCATTTTGGTTTCATCCTGTATAGACTGACAGACAAACATATAGATAAAGAAAGATTGGTACTACTTACTGAGATATTCTTAAGTAACTACACAAGCACTACTGGAGCCACCACGTACGGCCGCGATCTCTACTGGAAAGGTCAATTTTTTTTCGACTTCTTCAGGCAGTTGAAATAGACGCTAAAAGAAAAAAAGAACTTGTTGATTTATTTCTATCCATCTTTAAAAGCGATATGTCAATAACGGGAGAGTCAAAGCTGAAGTGAAGAGATGATCTGGGCTCCCTGCAGGAGGTACTAGAAGAGTTCGTCGAAGTTGAACAAGTTCATGGATTCATTTTCAAAGCACTTACCTCAATCTTAAACGAGCTTTCAGCTTTTTCATTCTAAAGCGTATTACTTACTCATCGTTTCTTTTATTTGATATATCACTCTCAGAATCTTCTCTCTTTATTCATCTCAAACATCTCTCCTGTACCACCAACTAAACCGCATGATAGACATTTTAAAATTCCAATCGATTATTCAACGGCCACCTCCCAACACACACACACAAAAAAAAGAAGTCCTTAAAAGGTCCCTGCAAGTCCTAACTATTCTCCCAGTTATTAGTCAGAAGGAAGAAGTGTAACCAATTCAGCAGAAAATGTATTCACTAATTTGTGAGTATGGGTTTGTAAGTTAAAAAAAAAGAAAAAAAAAAAAAGAAGAACTAAACCACTTATGAGAACATAAAACGCAGCGGGAGTTTTTCCCATGGAGCATGATCCAATAGCAGAAAGAGTTACAGCAAATTAAAGGCCCACAAACATTACTCCAATACATGTGATATAATGTAGATGGATATTTTTCATTCAAATAAATCAAAACCAGAGAAAAAAAGTAATCGATCTAAAATGGACCGAGATAGACAGAAAGAGTGGTATTGCGTGTTAAATTTTGGGAGTAATGTAAGATCGTAAAATTTCAATTGCGTTTTTTCCCCTTACTATAACCGCTAAAACGGCGGTATTTCACTCAATTGTAGAGTATTATATTGCCTACATTTGTGCAAAATTGCATGCATTTCTGACTATCAGAAACTGAGATATTGCGTGTTAATGTTTCAGGGTAATCTAAGATCGTAAAATTTCAATTCTGTTTTTTTCCATTACTATTACAGCTAAAACGTTGGTATTCCATTCAATTGTAGAGTATTATATTGCCTACATTTGTGCAAAATTGCATGCATTTCTGACTATCAGAAACTGAGATATTGCGTGTTAATGTTTCAGGGTAATCTAAGATCGTAAAATTTCAATTCTGTTTTTTTCCATTACTATTACAGCTAAAACGTTGGTATTCCATTCAATTGTAGATTATTATATTGCCTACATTTGTGCAAAATTGCATGCATTTCTGACTATCAGAAAGTGAGATATTGCGTGTTAATGTTTCAGGGTAATCTAAGATCGTAAAATTTCAATTCTGTTTTTTTCCATTACTATTACAGCTAAAACGTTGGTATTCCATTCAATTGTAGATTATTATATTGCCTACATTTGTGCAAAATTGCATGCATTTCTGACTATCAGAAACTGAGATATTGCGTGTTAATGTTTCAGGGTAATCTAAGATCGTAAATTTTCAATTCTGTTTTTTTCCATTACTATTACAGCTAAAACGTTGGTATTCCATTCAATTGAAGAGTATTATATTGCCTACATTTGTGCAAAATTGCATGCATTTCTGACTATCAGAAACTGAGATATTGCGTGTTAATGTTTCAGGGTAATCTAAGATCGTAAAATTTCAATTGCGTTTTTTCCCCTTACTATAACCGCTAAAACGGCGGTATTTCACTCAATTGTAGAGTATTATATTGCCTACATTTGTGCAAAATTGCATGCATTTCTGACTATCAGAAACTGAGATATTGCGTGTTAATGTTTCAGGGTAATCTAAGATCGTAAATTTTCAATTCTGTTTTTTTCCATTACTATTACAGCTAAAACGTTGGTATTCCATTCAATTGTAGAGTATTATATTGCCTACATTTGTGCACAATTGCATGCATTTCTGACCATCAGAAACGGAGATATTGCGTGTTAATGTTTCAGGGTAATCTAAGATCGTAAAATTTCAATTCTGTTTTTTTCCATTACTATTACAGCTAAAACGTTGGTATTCCATTCAATTGTAGAGTATTATAATGCCTACATTTGTGCACAATTGCATGCATTTCTGACCATCAGAAACGGAGATATTGCGTGTTAATGTTTCAGGGTAATCTAAGATCGTAAATTTTCAATTCTGTTTTTGTCCATTACTATTACAGCTAAAACGTTGGTATTCCATTCAATTGTAGAGTATTATATTGCCTACATTTGTGCAAAATTGCATGCATTTCTGACTACCAGAAACTGAGATATTGCGTGTTAATGTTTCAGGGTAATCTAAGATCGAAAAATTTCAATTCTGTTTTTTTCCATTACTATTACAGCTAAAACGTTGGTATTTCATTCAATTGTAGAGTATTATATTGCCTACATTTGTGCAAAATTGCATGCATTTCTGACCATCAGAAAGTGAGATATTGCGTGTTAAAGTTTCGGGGTAATCTAAGATCGTAAAATTTCAATTGCGTTTTTTCAATTACTATTACAGCTAAAACGTTGGTATTTTATTCAATTGTAGAGTAACATATTGCCTACATTTGTGCAAAATTGCATGCATTTCTGACTATCAGAAACTGAGATATTGCGTGTTAAAGTTTCGGGGTAATCTAAGATCGTAAAAATTCAATTGTGTTTTTTCAATTACTATTACAGCTAAAACGTTGGTATTCCATTCAATTGTAGAGTATTATATTGCCTACATTTGTGCAAAATTGCATGCATTTCTGACTATCAGAAACTGTGATATTGCGTGTTAATGTTTCAGGGTAATCTAAGATCGTAAATTTTCAATTCTGTTTTTTTCCATTACTATTACAGCTAAAACGTTGGTATTCCATTCAATTGTAGAGTATTTTATTGCCTACATTTGTGCACAATTGCATGCATTTCTGACCATCAGAAACTGAGATATTGCGTGTTAAAGTTTCGGGGTAATCTAAGATCGTAAAAATTCAATTGTGTTTTTTCAATTACTATTACAGCTAAAACGTTGGTATTCCATTCAATTGTAGAGTATTATATTGCCTACATTTGTGCAAAATTGCATGCATTTCTGACTATCAGAAACTGAGATATTGCGTGTTAATGTTTCAGGGTAATCTAAGATCGTAAAATTTCAATTCTGTTTTTTTCCATTACTATTACAGCTAAAACGTTGGTATTCCATTCAATTGTAGAGTATTATATTGCCTACATTTGTGCAAAATTGCATGCATTTCTGACTATCAGAAACTGAGATATTGCGTGTTAATGTTTCAGGGTAATCTAAGATCGTAAAATTTCAATTCTGTTTTTTTCCATTACTATTACAGCTAAAACGTTGGTATTCCATTCAATTGTAGAGTATTATATTGCCTACATTTGTGCAAAATTGCATGCATTTCTGACTATCAGAAACTGAGATATTGCGTGTTAATGTTTCAGGGTAATCTAAGATCGTAAAAATTCAATTGTGTTTTTTCAATTACTATTACATCTAAAACGTTGGTATTCCATTCAATTGTAGAGTATTATATTGCCTACATTTGTGCAAAATTGCATGCATTTCTGACTATCAGAAACTGAGATATTGCGTGTTAATGTTTCAGGGTAATCTAAGATCGTAAAAATTCAATTGTGTTTTTTCAATTACTATTACAGCTAAAACGTTGGTATTCCATTCAATTGTAGAGTATTATATTGCCTACATTTGTGCAAAATTGCATGCATTTCTGACTATCAGAAACTGAGATATTGCGTGTTAATGTTTCAGGGTAATCTAAGATCGTAAATTTTCAATTCTGTTTTTTTCCATTACTATTACAGCTAAAACGTTGGTATTCCATTCAATTGTAGAGTATTATATTGCCTACATTTGTGCACAATTGCATGCATTTCTGACCATCAGAAACTGAGATATTGCGTGTTAAAGTTTCGGGGTAATCTAAGATCGTAAAAATTCAATTGTGTTTTTTCAATTACTATTACAGCTAAAACGTTGGTATTCCATTCAATTGTAGAGTATTATATTGCCTACATTTGTGCAAAATTGCATGCATTTCTGACTATCAGAAACTGAGATATTGCGTGTTAATGTTTCAGGGTAATCTAAGATCGTAAAATTTCAATTCTGTTTTTTTCCATTACTATTACAGCTAAAACGTTGGTATTCCATTCAATTGTAGAGTATTATATTGCCTACATTTGTGCAAAATTGCATGCATTTCTGACTATCAGAAACTGAGATATTGCGTGTTAATGTTTCAGGGTAATCTAAGATCGTAAAATTTCAATTCTGTTTTTTTCCATTACTATTACAGCTAAAACGTTGGTATTCCATTCAATTGTAGAGTATTACATTGCCTACATTTGTGCAAAATTGCATGCATTTCTGACTATCAGAAACTGAGATATTGCGTGTTAATGTTTCAGGGTAATCTAAGATCGTAAAATTTCAATTGCGTTTTTTTCCCTTACTATAACCGCTAAAACGGCGGTATTGCACTCAATTGTAGAGTATTATATTGCCTACATTTGTGCACAATTGCATGCATTTCTGACCATCAGAAACTGAGATATTGCGTGTTAAATTTTCGGGGTAATCTAAGATCGTGAAAATTCAATTGTGTTTTTTCAATTACTATTACATCTAAAACGTTGGTATTCCATTCAATTGTAGAGTATTATATTGCCTACATTTGTGCAAAATTGCATGCATTTCTGACTATCAGAAACTGAGATATTGCGTGTTAATGTTTCAGGGTAATCTAAGATCGTAAAATTTCAATTCTTTTTTTTTCCATTACTATTACAGCTAAAACGTTGGTATTCCATTCAATTGTAGAGTATTATATTGCCTACATTTGTGCAAAATTGCATGCATTTCTGACTATCAGAAACTGAGATATTGCGTGTTAATGTTTCAGGGTAATCTAAGATCGTAAAATTTCAATTGCGTTTTTTCCCCTTACTATAACCGCTAAAACGGCGGTATTGCACTCAATTGTAGAGTATTATATTGCCTACATTTGTGCAAAATTGCATGCATTTCTGACTATCAGAAACTGAGATATTGCGTGTTAATGTTTCAGGGTAATGTAAGATCGTAAATTTTCAATTCTGTTTTTTTCCATTACTATTACAGCTAAAACGTTGGTATTCCATTCAATTGTAGAGTATTATATTGCCTACATTTGTGCACAATTGCATGCATTTCTGACCATCAGAAACTGAGATATTGCGTGTTAAAGTTTCGGGGTAATCTAAGATCGTAAAAATTCAATTGTGTTTTTTCAATTACTATTACATCTAAAACGTTGGTATTCCATTCAATTGTAGAGTATTATATTGCCTACATTTGTGCAAAATTGCATGCATTTCTGACTATCAGAAAGTGAGATATTGCGTGTTAATGTTTCAGGGTAATCTAAGATCGTAAAATTTCAATTCTGTTTTTTTCCATTACTATTACAGCTAAAACGTTGGTATTTCATTCAATTGTAGAGTATTATATTGCCTACATTTGTGCACAATTGCATGCATTTCTGACCATCAGAAAGTGAGATATTGCGTGTTAAAGTTTCGGGGTAATCTAAGATCGTAAAATTTCAATTGCGTTTTTTCAATTACTATTACAGCTAAAACGTTGGTATTTTATTCAATTGTAGAGTAACATATTGCCTACATTTGTGCAAAATTGCATGCATTTCTGACTATCAGAAACTGAGATATTGCGTGTTAAAGTTTCGGGGTAATCTAAGATCGTAAAAATTCAATTGTGTTTTTTCAATTACTATTACAGCTAAAACGTTGGTATTTCATTCAATTGTAGAGTATTATATTGCCTACATTTGTGCAAAATTATGTGCATTTCTGAACATTAGAATCTGTGATATTGCGTGTTAGTATTATTTAATATGGACTCCAGATTGTTGATTGTGGTTAAGAGCGCAGGAAGTTACAGTGCGACTGAAACTTGGACATATTGATTGATTCCCTGACTTTTCCATCCGGTCCCCTCCACGCAGCCAATTTACCTTTACCTTCTTCTTCTTTGCGTAGTCTTTGTCGTTCTTGTTTAACTATTGGTCGTTTTATTCTCTCACTCTTTACAAACTACGTTCACATTATTACCTTGTTTATATAAACAACAATAAAACGAAATTCTATTCTTTCACCCCCTCTCCGCTATTTCAACGTCACAGTTTTGTTTTGTTTCTCGTGACAAAGTACGCCTATAATGCTAATTTCTATGATTACCTATCTTTAAATATATATAGACATACATAAATATTGTTTATCTTGAGTGATACATTACACATACTAAATATGTGTGCGACTGATAATAAATTCTACACCATTAGAATATGGACGCACACACACACTGAAACGATAATCCTATGTCGACCTGGGTAAAAGGTTACTATCGTGACAGAAAACAATCGAGTTAAAAAAAAAAAACGAGAAAACATCTTCGCTCTTTCTTAAAGACCAGTAATGTTGTTTTCAGTGTAGGTAGTTAGTAGGATAATGAATACAATCTAGTGGAGATTATCAGTCTTTAAATTAGCATCACCAAAATGTTGGTGTACTGGCAGAAGACTGTCAAAAAATTATCAATTTCTTTTTTAGCACTATGTAAAATTTACTTTTAGAGGGGATAATTCTTGCTTCCACGTCCTCTGTTTCCAGAGAGATTGAGTATGAAGCAGCAACGTAGTCAGTACAAGAACTTGAGCTACAAACAGCATTGTGGTAATCCTAAATCCTACAACCTTCTTATGATTGAGAAATGGAGAAAATGAACCAAAGAATATGGATCTCTTTGCTTAATGCCCTACTCCACTTTAGGAGTTAAAAAAATATATTCTTAGAAGAAAATACAAAATACTTACAGTACAATACCTCTGGTAACCTGTTGGTGACACTGAATGTATCTTTTGTAACTTAATTTTAATATTCTTACGTACAAGAACCAATAATTGTCTACATTTACTTGAAAAAAAAAATTACGGTCACGATTTATTTATTAATTCAAAAGGAGCAATCATGTTAATATTTATACAGCTGGTGCATAATATTTAGAACAGCTGATTTAAATAAGGCAATAAGAACGGTAATCACCTACCTGCCTGCTACAGTATCCACAACTAATGAGCACGATAAACTTTCATTCTTCACTTGCATTGCTAACATAAACATTATATTCTAGCTGGGAATGTTTAAAAAAAAAGAAAAAGCTATTGTTAAAAAAGGCGTACAAAGTGTATGAACACAGACAAAAAATAGACAAATAACTCGTCCATAATAGCCAATAAGCAGTATGCTTAGTAAAGAAAACAGTGCAGTGCATTTAAGAGAATTATAACCTGCCCACACGACTAACAAAACTTTGCAAGCTAACATAACCTGTACAGTTGTCTGGGGGCCCAGTGTTGCCATGTATAAATAAAAATGAAAAATAAAAAATATCCCTTCTTTTCTTGTTGTTTATTTTATTATTATTATTAGTTTTTTAGAACAATTAAACAGGTCATAAAGTTTTGAATTTGTATTTAGAAAAAAAAGAGATTTGTTTTGCTGTTCATTATTTTTAGTGACTGATTCATAGTTTCAATAGGATGAAAAAAAATAATTGCCATTTCAGTCGTGATAAATTTAATCTGCCAAGCTTTCGACCTGAAGATGACCTAGTCCCTAGGTGGAAAGCTCGGCAGAATAAATGTATCACGACTGAAGTGGCAATTATTTTTCCATTCTATTGAGATTTGTTTTTGTTTTTTTCTTTGTTCCTTCAGGACTTGTACACAAATTTCTTCTTCCTTTTTTCTGGTGCCATTTCTGGGGCGTTATAATCGTACAGGAGCCAGTCTTTCTGTGGAGTTTTTATTCTCACCTTACAGAGATATAAGGAGGAACAGTAGTACTCAAGTCGTATTTTCAGTTTCTGAGAACTGCTTTTTAGCAAGTTTGTATTTCGCTTACCTATCATGGCCATCTACAAGTACACCTTAACATCTTTGAATCCTGAATCTTCGACAGTAGAGAGATCAAAGATCAGTCAACAAATCCAGGTTCCTGTTTTTTTCCCCCTTAAACCAAAAATCATTCCCACTATTTCAGCCATATTCCCCTTATTCCCGTAATAATTTTACACGTCAAGCGAAAGTAAAGTAATTTTGAACTGCCAGCTGTAATAATCAATTTTTTAATGACTAATTGATTAAGTTCAATTGATGATCCAATTGGGGAAAAGAGGAAAATGTATTATTAAATTGTAGGTACTCTAGTCTTTTTTTGGGTTAGTATTGGTTGATTGGTTGAGTTTTCTTGGGTGCCAAGTTTTGTGAAGCAGGAGGAAGAAGAGTTTGGGTTTTAATCGATTTAAAATAGAGAGGGAGAGAAATAGAGAATAGAGCTGTAACTGAGGCTGTTCTCAGTATTCCAGAGTTACTCTTCTCTCACTCTGGACATCCTGCCGCCTCCAACCTGCTTCTCACACAAGAGACTCCTTCACTAACTTACGGGTCAATGTCTAATTGTTATAAAATTGACTAGAACCACGGGAACCTCTGAGTCCTTCCGAGGCTTCGCTTATTGTAGTATATACGAGAGCATCTGCAGGCCCAGTTTACTTGTGGAACTCTCCCTACCGTCCCCTCTCACCTAGCCGGTTCTATTCGCTTCATTAACCTGGAGCCCTCCCATTTACCTTTGTTGATTGATCTGGAAATGTTTCCATAACTAGATCTAGGACTAAGTGGAAAAGGGGGGGGGTTTCCCTCCTCATTCACTTTCTGGGTATTGGACCCGGGAGTTCATTGTAAGAAGGTTTTACTCCGTTCCAGTTCTCTCCTTCTGGCTCTTTCTCCCTGTGGTTAAGACCTTACATAACCATATTACAATGTTGTAGAGAAGCTCCTTAGACCCAAAACTCCATGGACCAAAACTACTTCCCCAAGGTAAGTTTGTATGTTTCCCTGGAGGCGGGGAGGTTTGACCCCCTTTACTATCCCCCAATAGTGAAACCTGGAAAGTTCCCTTCTCTCCGCCCAATCGGATACAATAGCCGAGAGTAAAGGCCTGGAGAATACAAGCCCCCCTCCACCCGGGGCCCACCTCCAGCTAATGGGTATCCCAAGATGTTGGTCTAGAAATGGAGGCGACAAGGGCTTTCTCCTCTATAAGTAATTAATTCAGCCACGCTGACCACCAGAACGTGGTGGCGGCCGTACTGAACCAGCCAGGAAATGGCTTTTGGTGCTCAAACCTTCTACGATACCTCATCTTGGTCTTCTCCTCTATCCAAAACCGTTTTCTAGTTCCACCGTCCACACTATCTTCCGCTTATAACTTGTCCATTTTCCACACACCCTGCCGTTGGGTTTTACATTAAATATAACCCCCCCCCCCGTTATAGAGGGTATACACCATATCTTCCAAAAGTGGTTTTACCTCCTTCATTTGCCCAGCTAGAAGGAGGATGTACCCCCGGGGGAAAAGACAAGTGACCACATAGTTCTACCTCTTCCTTCCTTCCACAAGATGTTCCTTTATGTATGAGTATCAGCGGCGAGATGAAACTCCAGCAGAGAGATGATGTATTATTATCAGAGAGATAACGCCCGACTAATATACAATCACCGCAAATTATCCAAAGATGTTAAACCATGGATGAGGTTAATTTTCTGCAGTGTGGCCAACAGAACTAAATCATTAACGCTAAAGTCAAATTTTAATTCTAATTTATCCACCTGGAGGTGCCTTAAAATCTGGAAGAGGTTGAGGTATTCTTAGACCTGAACTTTTCAGCCGTACACGAGTGCGTCTTAGTTGCTGCTGGATATCATTGCTGTGCACATTGTAATTTCAAAAAAACATTGAAATAAGGGGATGGACAGTGTTGACCTGAAGACTGGCGCTGCGCTGAAAAGACTCCCCAGTCGCAAATGTCTTCCTCATGCGTCCACGGGCCCTAAATAGAAAACTGGACTTATAAAAAGTTGTACCGGATTTTGAACCTTTTTACTTACATCTGTGACCTGGTTGCTGTAGGGTTACCCGTGTCTATCTCTGTTCAAATGGTGATGGGTGGAAAACGTGATTTTGGGCGACCGTGGCAGTCGATGCGCCAAAAAAGAATACTTTACTTAAATCGGCTTCTTCATCCTCTTAGAGGCTTACCGTTCAGGTGTCAGGACTCCTCCACTTTTGCCTGTCATGCCAGTCCTCGACAACCAAACCGTGTCCCGTCATCTCCTCCAGGATTCCATGCGGCTGTCTTCGGCTTCCTCTCTTTCTTCTTACCTATTCGTAAATCTTATTTGGCCATCTGTTCGGTGCCATCCTGCTTACGTTACCGTACTAATTCAATTTCTTTAAATAATACTATTTCTTGAAATTAAAGTAAAGTAAAGTAATTGCCTATTTTTTCAGGCAGGCTTTACGTCCAACTGCCAAATTAGTTGTCGTGGATGGAGGCGACTAGCAAACATACTATACTGTTAAATTTCTCATATTAACCATTAAATCAAATCCAAGGTTTAGACTAGAAATCAAACCCACTAACCAACAATACATCTTAGTATTGCGGGTCTAGCCTATAACCGCTCAGCTAATGGGGCGCCTTTCAATATTAAAACCATTAAATAAAATCCAAGGTTTAGACTAGAAATCGAATCCACTAACCAACAATACATCTTAGCTTTGCGGGTCAACGCCTCCAACCGCTCGGCTATCGTGGCGCCTTTCATACTTGTATAAAATACAATAAATGCTGTCGTTATTTAGCAAGGGAATATTGCACATAGTCGGTCCCTTTTTTTCAAGGAAAGTTGCTAAGGGCAAAAAAACAAAACAAAAAAACTTCAACAAAAATTTAGTAAATAGTTTAATTTGTAGATTGGTTACTATTATTGGGATACCATGGTACTAGGGACTGTTAGAAACTACCTACGGAAATAATATGGTACTTATCTAGTGCACACCGCTTACTTTAAGGACAGGGTTGGTACACCTGATTGTCGCCTGTTACTTCCCCTCTGTTGATTTATCGCCTCTTCATTGTTACCTACTAAACATATAAGTACCCACTACCATAATACAAGTACGGACGGCCCTTTTTACTCCAATTATCAGCCCAAGTTACTTTCTTAGAAACCCTATATAGGGGGCCAGCGGGATCATTTTCTTATAACAGCTATATACACAACGTATCTTTAATTTCATTATTTTTATTACCTTTTTATTCTTTTTTTTATTAACTTCTGCTTCGACGCTGGTTTTATTACCTGAACTATTTTTTTGTTTTTGGCGTTCCAATATTCCTTGAACAGGATGTACTTTACCTGAAAGATTTTTAATTTTCCTCCATTTTTGCCGACAATTCTGAAAGATCGATTCTCACGGTCAATTTTTATTGTTAACATGTTTATTTTCATGGAATTAGTTTTAATTCGGTTTCAAAAAAAAAAAAAAAAAAGTAAAGGAAAAAGGCAGAAATCAAGGTTTCAAATCCAGCTGCTTAGATTTTTCTCTTCATAGGAGTTTCTCTTACAGCTCACAGTCCGATGATAAACAGTGTCGTTACGAGAGAACACTGTCCGGAATCCGGCAGTGCGCTGGAAAAAGCTCCGGGCGCCAATAATTTCAGTTATTTGTGCACCTTAAATAAACAAAAAATTAAAATACTTGTTTAAGAGAGAGAAAAAGAAAAGATTTTTTTAAAAAACTATATCGATTCAATAAAATAGCACTTCCAGGTCTATGATTTTGTCCAAAACAATCCAAGAAAACAGGACCCAAATCGATATTGAATCGATATATCGAAAATTAAATCGAACATTAAATATATCGATATATGTTAGAAATTTTTAATGTTTTTTTTTTTTTTCGTTTTTGTTTTAATTATATACTTACTGCTTGAACACAAAACCTCTTCTACTATTTCCTTAAAAATCCTTTCTCTGAGATTTCCGCTTTTTTTGTGACTTATTGATGCCTTATAATGTTGGTATTGTAGTAGATTTAATTTTAAAAAAATAGCACATTCTTATATTATGCATTTATTTCCAAAGATGCAGGAAATGGCGATTCAACATTTTCGCAGATTCGCAGAAAGCGATCGTACTTTTAGAGCTTCCGATACACCGGCTTTTCCGAGTGTTTCCGCAATTGGCCTAGTTTCTTACGTCATTATGGTCGATTGGGGAGAGAGCACTATAATTAATTTTAAGGATGATAATGGTAAGGATTTCCTTTTTTTACTTGTACCAGCTGTACAAAATGAAAAACTCGGAAAAACCAGACGATCACAATAGACCCACAAAGAGGGGGTAAGAGAAAGTGAAAAAACATCCTTTGGAGTGTGGGGGATATCTCTTATTTGTTTCTCTAGAAGTTCAGTTGACGGTAAAAAAAAAAAAGGTCAAATAAAGGGAGCGAAGAAAGGGATAATATCCCTTTTGTCGTATTTTTAATTTCATTTTCTTTTTTTCCAAGAGAAAAATATTAAGGAAAATGTGGAAACTAAAAAAGGGAAAAAAAATTCATGAGTTGACAATTTTTTCTTAATTTTTTTTTTTTTTAAGTTCATACTTTAATATTTAATAATGTTTATTTTTTACGGCCGGACGGGTCTCTGAACGGAGAATACGGCTACAGGTCACGGGTCATTGGTCAGCCAACAGACCGTAAATTTAATAAAATTTTGTAATACTTACATTAAATGAATTCAATATTCAAATATCGATAGTTCATTTTTTTTTTGATTGAGTAATTGAGAATGTGTGGGCATTTATTGATTGGCGAGTGGAGGATTGATTGCAAGCTGAAAATACTAGATCGATATTTATTTATTCTATTTCAGCTTTTAGAATTTTAAAATTTAAATCGTTTCAAATTTTCGATTTATCGAAAGTAGTGTATAATATGTTTGTGCCCGTTTTGGGAGGGATCAGTTTAACTAAAAAAAAAACTGACGCGTAAACTACAAATTTAATAGTTCAACTGGGTGGGGACGTCAATGAGCTTTATTATGAAATCAACGTAACCGGAAGTGTCATTTTATATGAATGGAAACTCAGTTTTCTGAGAATTCTTTAAATAAAAATCAGCATAACCGGAAGTGTCATTTTAATGAATGGAAACTCAGTTTTCTGGCAACTGTTAAAAAAATCAATATAACCGGAAGTGTCATTGTTTTTGAATGGAAACTCGGTTTTCTGAGAATTCTTTAAATAAAAATCAGCATAACTGGAAGTGTCATTTAAAATTAATGGAAACTCAGTTTTCTGACAACTGTTAAAAAAATCAACAATACCGGAAGTGTCATTTTTTTTGAATGGAAACTCGGTTTTCTGAGAATTCTTTAAATAAAAATCAGCATAACTGGAAGTGTCATTTAAAATTAATGGAAACTCAGTTTTCTGACAACTGTTAAAAAAATCAACATAACCGGAAGTGTCATTTTAATGAATGGAAATTCAGTTTTCTGAGAATTCTTTAAATAAAAATCAGCATAACCGGAAGTGTCATTTTTTTGAATGGAAATTCGGTTTTCTGAGAATTCTTTAAATAAAAATCAGCATAACCGGAAGTGTCATTTTTTTTGAATGGAAATTCGGTTTTCTGAGAATTCTTTAAATAAAAAATCAACATAACCGGAAGTGTCATTTCTTTTAAGGAAGCTCAGTTTTCTGAGAATACTCTCAGAAAAACCAACTTTTCTTTAAACTTTGATGTACCCAATGGATCGCGTGTAACCACACAACATTTATTTGAAAAGAGAAGGCATAAACTGAGTGGTTAATGAACTGAGGTTCCCACGCGGAGATCATGGGTTCGAATCCAGCTGCTGTGACTATTAAAATTTTTTTTTTTTTTTTTTTCCTAGGAGCTTCTTACAGCTAACTGTCCGGTGGTGGACAGTGCTGCCTGTGGGCGAGAGAAAATAGTACTGAAAATAGCACCAGGAGCCAATGACTTTGAGACAATGACGAATTCTTAAATTAAGAAGAAAAACAAAAAACAATCCACTTTTGAACCAACAGAATTGCAGCAACAGAATGGTGAGAAAGTATACATTAATGAAAAATTTATGGTTATTTCTATCCAATCCTCGCGGTTATTTAATAAAAATCAGCCTGCAGATTTTTTTTCCTTGTAAACAGAATGGAAACATAGTAAATGATTGGTCGACCAGTAACTATAACGACCGGGACGGTCCCGGTGTTTTTCTTCCGTCTCGGACATCACATGAAATACAGCTCCTAAACACGCATCAATTTTTAGCCGCTTAAGACGAAAGAAGAACCGTTAAAACAGTTTCCTGAAGGAAGGACTTGCACTGTTCCCCAGTTATTGGAAGAAATAGGAACACCCAGAAGAAGTGTAAATTGTGCTGTCCAATTAGATTGTTCTTCCCGTGCAGCGTCATCAGAGCCGTTGGTCTGTATATAAGGATGAGTTATTTATTGGTATTATTAACTAAATGGATTCAGCTACAGCTTCCGTTCTGCTCTCTTTTTTTGTCTTAAACTATTTATTGAGAAACCGGGTACTCATCAAATTAAAACTGTCCGGTAGGACAGTTGTATAAGGGTTGATCGTCAAAAACTGCACGAAAAAGCGTAACGTTGAAAAACACCCAACTTTGACAATTTTTTTCTCTTTTTCTATGAAAGATAAAATTCCCAAATTTTCTTTAAAATAAAGGGCAAATCCTCCTTTATGACTGTAATTTTTTTGCAACAACCCAGATCTAATAGGTTTCGAGAAAAAAGTTGCTGAAAATGAGCAAAAACGGCATTTTCAAAAATTGGTCTTGTTCTTCTTGTTTAACCCTCAAACCACAAGATGAATTCTCTTGACACGAACACTAAGGTAGGGTCGGATCCGACCCGATACTATATTTTCTTGCTTACAGTGAAAAACTCAAATATAACTCAAAATAACACATTTATTTCTATATAAAATGTATAAATTTTTTAATAAATTGAATAATTTTATGGCGTCTATTTAGAATGGACTAATAAGTGAAGTAATGAACTTGAAAAAGGAACTTTGTCTCAATAAAAACAAAACAGTTTACAAAAAGGTTGAATGAAAATTAAAGTAAAATAGTTGTGTGGTAACAAAATTATCACATTGTTAAGGAAAAAAATCATTTGATTGTTTGCCATTATCAGTGGGAACAAGTAGGACATATTTTCCAATCGTAAGGAGAAATTCCTTTGGAAAACGCTCGTTTTTCAGTCTTTTTTCTTCTAGAGGAAGCGTCAAGGCAAACGCAAGATTCTTGAGAAACGTCGAACGTGCATCTCCAGAGTAACTTTCTTCATTTTTGTTCCACTTGTGCAGGACAAAACGTATAACGTTAATACCAAGATCGGGTCGGATCCGACCCAGAATCTGACTTACTGAAAGAAATACAAACCTAGAGAGCGGAGAGACCCTTACCGAATCGGCGGAAACAGTGTGGCCTCTTCCTAAGGACTCACAGAAAGGGTATACCGAGTCTAATCGCTATCGAGTTAATTGTGGGGGGAACAATGGAAATTTGTTTACGCCTCGGGTCGGATCCGACCCGCATCTTGTGGTTTGAGGTTTAAATAAATAGAATTATTAAATTCCAAATTAGTACTAACAGGAAATCATGACAGTGTTCCCAACAGATTTGTTTTTGGATATTTTATTTTCTGTTTTTTTTTTTTGTTTTACAACGTAAAAACTGTTTTACATCCACACAGACAAACCGAAGACATGTTATTAAATCGAAACGTTCCAATCAGTCAGAACACATACAAAAAAACACACACATATCGATGTATATATTAACAGTGGAGGGAAGAAGAATGCAGTACAACTAGTTTTCATATAAATATGTATATCTATACATTATTATATATATATATATGATGGCATTATTAATGAAATAAGCGGTTCAAAAACCGCATAAAAATTTATTCTTTTATTAAAAGAACTTCATTGATTAGTCATTGAATTCGAGTTTTTTTTCGATTTTTTGATCGAATAAAAAAAGTGTTTTGGTAGGAGGTTAAAGTATGGCAGGTTTCAAAGTGGCTGTTTGATGCTGTCTAACCTATACGACAGGTTATATAAATGATCTTATCTGGACGCATAATTCTATTTTGTTCTATTTAATTTCTTACTAATATACATAGTATATATATTTTTTTCAGTGCACTGCCGTCCTCCGCACAGTGTTCTCTCGTTACAACTACCAGTATCCATCACCTGGACAGTGAGCTGTAAGAAGCTCCTAGGAAGAGAAAAAAAAAAAAATCGAAGGGTCAGCTGCTGGATTTGAACCCGTGACCTCTGCGTTGGGGAAACCAATACGCTAACCGCATAGCTAATTCCTTCCCTAAATAGTAATTATTTCTCCAGCAAAGATCACTCTCAGGACTTCCTTTGACCAAATGCTCGAGATGCTAAAATTTACAAAGGAATATTTTAACTTACACCTTGAAAATGTCCCAAATTTTTTGAAGTTTTCCCCTTACAAAAAAATTATTTAAATGAAATTTTTTGTTTTACTTACAAAATTAAAAGAAAATCATGTGACGCATTTTAGAAAAAGAGGAAAACTTCTACTATCACTTATCTTTGATAATGCAGATCACATGGGAACCGTACACCTTACTGAGAAGACCCTTTCTCCAAGGGGTCCTCAAATCCCTGTTGTCCTGGAAAATCCCCCCCCCCCAAAGTTGTCGACCAGCACTGGAGCAACGAGGATAGAAAGTTCATGGAAATCTCGTATAAGAAGTAGATGATCCATTCACTAATTTTGATCGCAGCGTTGCTTCCGTTGATCCCCTGGTGGGATACAATCGAACTAGTAAAGTTTAGCTTCCTGCCAGTTTTGTTTATTAAAAGTTTAAGGTTATTGTGGTTACCTTGAGGCAGGCGTACCCTCAGGGCTTCATGTGATGAGGGATAGCTCAGTCAAGCGATTAAAATACTCGCTTCTTTTAGACCTGCAAAGCTAAATATGCATTGTGGTACTGGGTTCGATTCCCGCTAAAGACCGGGCCAGTGTCGACCAGCACTAGTGCAACGAGGATAGAAAGTTTAAAGAAATTCTGTAAGAAGTAGATGATCCTTTCACTACAAATGGTATTTCCGGTTGTGTAATTTAGAACGCAGCGTTGCTTCCATTGGTCCCCTCGTGGGATACAATGGGCTAAAGAGGCCTTGGATTTTATTTAATGGTTAATAAAAGAAATTTACATTAAAGTAAATTAGAGGGGTGTAGGCTAGACCCGCAATACTAACATGTATAGTTGGTCAGTGGGTTCGATTCCCCTGGTGTAGACCTTGGATTTTATTTAATGGTTTTAATCTTGTAAGGCGCCCCATTAGCCGAGCGGTTTTAGGCTAGACCCGCAGAGCTAAGATGTATTGTTGGTTAATGGATTCGATTCTTCTGGTCTAGGCCTTGGATTTTATTTAATGGTTAATACAAGAAATTTACTAGTAAAGTATGTTTGCTAGTCGCCTCCGTCCAAGACACCTGGTAGTTGGGCGTTAAGCCCCGCCTGAAAAAATAGGCGATTACTTTACTTTTTTTTTACTTTACTCGGATCTTTTCTTCCACTGGGTACTACACTGTTTCAGTAAATGATAAAGTTGTGACCTGTTCAAGCTTGATTAGATGAAGGATTCGCGTTGCGATCTAAGAAGGAGCAAATTTAGGGAGAGCCTTAAGTAAGAGGAATTGTTAAAGAGCTTCCAGGTACCCAGGAAATATTACTTTAGAGTTAACCTGTTACAGGGCTACCATTCTCCCTTCTCCGACAGCCCTATTTATTACTTCGGAAGGGTTGCTAGTAACTACTTCAGTTACTGGCCTGCCCTTTCTATATACCAATTTTGAATTAGTAAAATAATTTATTATTAATTGTAGCAAATGTTTCTGGTATCTGGCTCTTAATACAACTTCTCTCCAGTTGTCTGGAACCACCCCGTTCTTGTATAACTCGGAGGTCGTTAATTCAACTCGCCGACTGAGGGCGTGCTACACAGCCAAGACGTTTCACTGATTAATACCAGTCTCATTCTCGCTGTAATTTGCCTGATATACGTAATTTCATCTTAATTAGTAATTTAATACTTTCAAATCGCACCCCCTCTCCACAGGTATTTCTAACGTCATATAATTTACTTATGTTTCAAGGTTTAAATAAATTCCAGGATGATGCTGACTGGAATTTCTCCTAATATTTTTCCTGATCCTTTATTCCGGTCTCTTTTCTTTTTTTAGTACAGAAAGTATTGCGTAGCTATGGATTTCTGGTGATGAATATTTACCGGAAATGCCACATTTTTGAGAAACTCCGCAGAGAATGGGCGGCCACTTCAAGGGAACTCTCTGAAACCAGAAATACGAGCTGACAGAAAAAGACTTCCAGCACTGGTTCGAACAATGGTAAATTTGCATGGAACGTTGTAGGGATATATTTTGAAGGTGATAACTAGATTTTTTTTTTTTTGCCGGCGCATCGACGTCTATGGCCATTAGCGCCCAATAACTAAATATTTATAAATTTAAAATAAAATGTCTTACAGCATCAATCTCGTTATTTAATAGCCACACCTCTTAAAAAACATAATTGAGATTATTTCATTGTTGCTAAAGTTTCTTGCAGTATGGTCCTTTAAAATAAAGAAGGCCTTTCTGGTCTTCTGAGGATGTATAAGTGATTTTTACAAGTGCGTGTGATGGTGTGTGCTTAGCGCAACTTAGAAAAACACAAAACTTGCCGATAAAATTCAATGATAAATATTCTAAGATGTTTTCTGGAATCTAAGCTCTACTCCCATTCTAATTAAGGGATCAATAAATATCTGAATCTAATTTACAAAAGAGAAGTTAAAAGAATGGTAAACTGGAATTACAAGAGGAACTAAGAACCTCTGACGTCATAGCTAAGAAGGTTAACAAAAAGAAAGTATAGTTTTCCCTCAAAAATCAAAAGAATCAAATCTACAAAATAGAAGTTAAAAGAATGGTAAACTGGAATTTCTTACAGGAACTAAGAATCTATGACGTCATAGCTAAGAAGGTTAACAAAAAGAAAGTACAGTTTTCCCTCAAAAATCAAAAGAAAGAAAATCCATGGAAAACAAAAAACAAAAATAAATTAAAAGAATGCTGAATGAAAATGAGTTAAATTGAAAATACAAAAAGTTTACGTAGTATAATATAGAGTTGAATACAGTTATTGTTATTAAAATGTTTTTGAAATATCTGTTGAAAAGAATAATAATATTCTTTTTGTTGATAAGGTGATATTTTACTTTAAACAAAAAACTATATAAAAAAAGAAGAAGAAAAATGTGTATACATCAGTATAAGGTGTATGTATACACTCGCTTACCACATGTCTCTGTGTTCTTAACTGGGTATTATTATTATTATTATTTTTTTTTGTGTTAACAACAATCTATTGGCTGCACTGCGTCCAATACAGACGGGGGACTACTAAAATATACTGAAGATATATGAGAGGTAAAAATACAATGTCCGACCCCGTAGGAACAATGCCTTTACGATGGTCTGTCTGAAAAGTAAGAATGTTGGTAATTATATTGTATATTTAATACGATATCATTTGATTACAATATTCAAACTACTATGAACGGGGGCCCTCTTTTATACTTTAGAACAACAACAACAACACTGGTACTCTACAACTGTTACGTGCTTAGGGGGATGGGGTAGCAAGCGAAGAAAATAATTACGTCATTCTTATACTCTGCCAAAGAATTTTATTAAAAAAGTTTTCAAATTGCCTGTTAATGCCCCCGATTACATTGTATATTTGGAAACCAATCTGATGCCCACCTATTTGTACACTATTAGGCTACACATTAACTATGTACGTAGATGTATTGATTTGCCGAGTGAAAGATATCCTCATATCGTAATTAACGAAATTATAAGAAAAAAGATTTATTTGTATAAGGATTGGGAAAAATTCTGCATTAATTATGACGTTCCCTTAGAACAATTACTAAATAAAAACTATAGTGTTAATGCAATTACAGAAAAAGTAAAAGAAAAATTAATTATTCAGTATAGGTTGAACGCACAAAAAAGCTGTTATCACAAATTGTATAAAAGTGTATTATGTTGTGGCAGAATACCTGTGTATGGTAATTTAGATTCAGTGGCTATCAGTTGGGTTATTAAGTGTAGAGGGGAACTATTGTACTTAAATAATTATAAATTTAATAACGATATTAAATTATGCTCCTTGTGTAATTTACAGAGATGTGAGGATGTTTTTCATTTTGTCTGTGTGTGCCCTATTTTAAAAGGTCTGAGGCATGTACATTTTAAGAAATATGAATTGAATTGCGATGGATTTACAGACCTGCTAACCAATGAAAACAGATGGCCTAGTTTGGTGTCCTACTGTAAGCAAGCTTGGTGTTATAGATTCACTTTAATCCAAGAATTTAATTATTAATCCAAACCGTCTAATGTCTTATTGGCGCCCAAGATAATAGTTTAATTTTCTGTTTTATTTTATTATATTTTATTTTGTGCTACTTTATTTTTATATTTTCTCTTTTCTCTCTTCTACTTTGCTTTCTAATCTTGATTACGATGAAATTGCTAATAAATCAAGATATAATTTAATTTAAACATTTTTTAAAGTTACTTCTGTATTTAAATTAGATCTTTATTTGTTTATTTATTTATTGTATATGCAGCAAAACACAGCAACCCTCTGACGGTCAAAAGACCAAGAGAACTGTCTGTCGCTTTTCTATTGTAATAATATCTTATGTAAATATTATCCAAAATAAAGACAATATTATTATTACTCTGCCAAAGAAAAAGGTTTCTCAGGGTTGATCTTTGTTCTACAGCTCTATAAGTTTTCTCAGCATTTAAGGACAACTTCAGTGTTGCCCCTAAATAAAAGTTTTCTTAAATGAATGTTCCCGAAATGCGTGATAATTTCAGAATCAATTAGGATTGAAATAATGCCAGGGGATGATGTGATTTTTTAAGAAAATACGTATTTTCTATCATTTTATCCGTTTATTATTTCCCCATACAGGTTTTAGGTCTTTCAGCCATCGTCAGAGGTAGACTAATCAATTTTGGTGCAGTGATTTTGACGTCAATTATGTTTCCCGTCTCGCACTACACGTGGGTAACTCAATCCACTAAACATGCGTGCTACTACACGTAATAGCACTGTGTGAATGAAGTTGTTGTATCCACTGATTGGCTTAAAAAAAAGAAGAAGAACATGTTGATACTTGTAGAACATGTTGAAACATGTCCAGGATAACGGGCCTATTGGGTACGAGCCTATTGGGTACGAGCCTATTGGGTACGAGCCTATTGGGTACGAGCCTATTGGGTACGAGCCTATTGGGTACGAGCCTATTGGGTACGAGCCTATTGGGTACGAGCCTATTGGGATATGAAGTTTGGCCCAAAAATATGCTTTAAAGTAGAAGTCAATCGGTGGCATTTATTTATGTACGTAAGCAACTATTTAATTATCTAAATACTCTTAATTATCTAGGCACATAAATATATTTTTATTGTGCTCTAAGTGATCACTCTAAAAGCTGTCTACTCTACTGCCATCTGGGAGCACCAGCTTGCATTTTGTAAATGTTAATCTTTCTATAGATAAATCTAATTTTTTTCTTTTTTTTTTACCTTTTAAATATGCAAATACATATTAAAGTAAAATCGAATTTAGAAAAGAGAATCATCAGTGAACTGATGAATTGGGAATAAAAGAATCATTATTAGAAAAAAGAAAAAAACATCAATAAAGAGCCGGAAATTGAATGAGGTAAATGAAGCTGATTCAAATGGGGTACACTTATGAATGGGGGTACACAAAAATTGTTAAGTCCAATGTATGCCCCAGGGGCATATTATTTTATTGCAAGTAACAGCTGTAAGTTCCTTTATTTGCTCTTGCTACTGGTACATTGGAGGCTGTATGGGGGGGGGGATGTTCAAAAGATTGGAAGTACTAATTTCCGCCAGAAATACATGTTTTGCACATTTGGTTAGATTTTATCCAAGTGCATTTTTTTTGCAGGGCGTTGATTGGTGATATTAAATTTTGAACCGAACTGTGGTTTCCATTTTTGTGTAATAACACTGCGCACAGACACACAAAGACCAATTTGAAAACGCATATTTCCGGTCAGACTCAAAAACTCGATAATCTGCCCCTGGCCCCTTCCATTTTCTCCAGAGAAAACACATGAAAATTCTCGTCCCTTGTAAACTTGCCTGGTTTTCTAATTCTAAAGAGATTTCCCTATATAGGGGGTACTTACTTCTCTTTATCGCCTTATCAAGCGAAGAAAAACGAAGGGGAAGGAACCAGAACGAACAGGAAGTGGGTGGCAAGCCCTCGGGGAAATCGTTCAGCAATAGGAGAGTCAATAATAAGGGCTAAATAAGAATAATCATAATAAAAAAAAAAGGGCTGCTCACAGAGGCTGGACTTCCAATCATAGGAAATAGCTGGAAGGGCTAAACTAGTGAGCAACATTTAGGGTTGTCCGGCAGCTAGGGATGAGCAATTGTAGGGCAGTTTTTTTATTGGGCTCGTAGTTTCGGAGCTATCTACACGAGAGAATATTTCTTCTATGTTCATGTGCGGAACTAATGGCAAAGAACTATGTCGATCTTGAGGGTAAGTACTGACAGACAGAGATCGTGAACAACAAATAACCAAAACAAAAATAAAAAGAAGAGAAATAGGGAGAAGCCTGGAGAGGGAAGAAGAGGGAATGAGAGGAAAAAAAAAATTGAAATAATAAATAAAACAAGGAATGGATGAAGTAGGGCGGCTATGGAATTATGTCCGGATGATTGAATCCACAATAATCCAGACGAAACGTTGCAAGGGAATTCACACTGAGCATCAAGAATCTGGCCCACAAATAGAAACTATGATTTCTATCTCTCCCCGCTTCCTGTTATTAGAAAATATTTCCCGTATTCATCTCGCAGAGGAGTTTTCCTGGTTTAGTTCGGCCAAAGGAATGTTTTTTTTCCTCGGGTGGGGGGGATGGTGTGTACATTGATAGGGGGAAAGATTCTGGAGTTAGCCAAATATTGAAGGAAATGAGTTGATGGTTTCTGTCTGTAAAGCTGATGAATGCTTGAGTTATCAGACATACTTCCCTAGCTATGTTCCATTCTATGGTCCGTTTCCTGTACAGTGGTACAGTTAACATCGCCGGCTCATTTGGTAAAGGTGGAAACCACGAGTTGCCATATTCTTCACCTCCGCCAAAAACTGACTTGTTTAAATCACACCCACAAACGCATTACAGGCATCAGCACGTTTCCTGCTAAATTTGTAATTTCATAATTGGTGTTTCAATGTCTGGGACATCTTCCGGTACCCAATAGCCCCCACCTGTAAATCTTTCACTCGAATCCATCCCATCTATGTAATCCCCTTGTCTCTATTCGTCTACGTAAAGTAAAGTAAAATAATTGCCTATTTTTTCAGGCAGGCTTAACGTCCAACTACCAAATTAGGTGTCGTGAACGGAGGCGACTAGCAAACATACTTTACTATAAATTTCTTTGATTAAACATTAAATAAAATCTAAGACCTAGACACTGGGAATTGAATCCACTAACCAACAATACATCTTAGCTTTGCGGGTCTAACCTATGTCCGCTCGGCTAATGGAGCGCCTTACAAGATTAAAACCATTAAATAAAAACCAAGGCTTAAACTATAAATCGAATCCACTAACCAACAATACATCTTAGCTTTGCGGGTCTAGCCTATAACCGCTCGGCTAATGGGGCGCCTTACAAGATTAAAACCATTATATAAAATCCGAGGTTTAGACTAGAAATCGAACCCACTAACCAACAATACATATTAGCTTTGCGGGTCTAGACTATAACCGCTCGGCTAATGGGGCGCCTTACAATATTAAAACCATTATATAAAATCCAAGGTTTAGACTAGAAATCGAACCCACTAACCAACAATACATCTTAGCTTTGCGGGTCTAGCCTATAACCGCTCGTCTACCGTGGCGCCTTTATTCGTCGTATGTCCTATCCGTATCCATTTCATCACTTTTTCTTAGCCATCACTCGCTGTTTTACCTTCAATCATCATCGTACCTTCTTAATTGCAGGATCTTTATGTCCTCTATAACTGTCTTTTCGGACATCATTGCTTTTTGGATACCTACTATGTATTTTTACCTCTGGCGAAATTGAACAAACTCTAGGGGACTCATTGTACTGTTGAAATAAAGTTGTTTTTACTTTTTTTGTGGGTAAAAAATAAATAAATAAATAAGCTATAAAATGTTATTTTTATTGGACCTGCAGAGCAAAGATTTGCTCGCTGATTGCCGAGTCTTTTCTAAAATATGTCCTTGCCAAACAATCGTTTTGTGACTCCAAAAGCTGAATCCAAGAACTGGATAATATCAATCGTACCCAATACGGTGTTAGTTCGCCAATAATAGACATTCTAAATTTTTGTACACCGGTGTCTACGAAAGTAGAATTTGAAGTTGATAAGCATTCTAAGTTAAACAATCTGTGAATATTTTCTCTTTGAGTTGTGAAAGAAAAAGCAAAGCAGTTATGGGTATCAGCCGTAGCAAGGTTTAATCAGATAAAAGGTAATATGCATTTTGAGAAGTGTTTTGTTATGATGATTTTCCATCAAACGACAAAGTGCTGGTTGACAACAATTGGGATGGGCAAGTTCAGAGAAGATGGGGATCCCTTATAATCTATTAGGGGGAGAGGTTGGAGGTGGAAGCGAGGTGTGCAGGATATGAAAGACTTAGATACCAATTTTCATCTTCAGCTGGGCTCCGCTTCAGTTATTATCCTTCACTCTGTCTGTATCGTACCACTGCCTCCTTGATTGTAACCAAAAACGATTTTAAATCAAATAATATGAGGGAAATAGTAATATAATGGTGCGCATGCGTGTGATTGTTGTTTGAGCGTGTGTAAAGTGTCTTGGGAAGGGGCGAGTGAGAGAGAAAGAGATGACAAAGTAACAAGAGGGGAGAGGGGGTAGTTATATCTTACTAAGTGGCATCCTGGAACTGACTGTGAGGAACGGAAACGCACTCTGCTAACAGAATTTTAGTTACAAGCTACACACTCGACGCTTTCTGGAGTGCCGTCAAATAAGGCGAGCTCCAACTGTGTACACGAACGGAGACAATTGGATTGTCAAGTATCCCTGCAGTATGAAATAGCCAATTGTAATAGCTTTTTTTTGTCATTCTAGGCAACTTTGAATTAAGTTTAAAGGGTCCTACTTGTCATAACAACATACACACATATGTATTATGTAATTACGAAATATTAACGCCTCTGGCATTGCTTTTGTGTTGCGCTTATGGTCTTTCTTTTTTTGTTAACAAGTTCCCATAATAGTCTCAATGATACGATCCGTTTATCCCAGAAAGAAACCCCAAATACGAGAAACGGAGGGAAACAATTCACTTCAAGTTGTTCAATTTGGAATAATACATGTTTTTATAAAGGCGCCAGAACAGTACAGATGGTGTAATATTATGTAGATTCTGAGGAACCCCCAGGTAAACTTTAACTCAAACTGAATATAGGCACAACCTTTGCCCCATTAAAAAATGATATGTTATATACTTTGATGGACTTTTTCGGGAGCCAAAATTAAACCTTATCACGTAGCATTAAATAAGACTTAGCTGCCACTCCAAAAGCAAGTACTACCACTTCGCGTAAAAAGTCGCAATAGGTTTCAGTACCACTTTAGATTTATAAATAAGTGCAGAGGGGGGGGAAGGAGCTTTTTACTATAGCTTTTCTTCCGGAAGTTGCAGTTTCGTCCAACAATCATCAATCCAAGTAATTATATAACAGCCAATTAATTGTTAACCTTCCCCTTCTGTTTAAGGAGGTTCTCATAAACGTATAATTATACTTCCGATGACATATAACTTCCTGTACTTATGCTACAGTAATAATTCTTAGCTAAGTAACGAGTGCTGGCAATGAAGGGGGGGGGGGGGGAATTCGGAGTTATTTTTTAATTCCGTTTGAAGGAAATCGTCTACAACTTTACTTTATCTAAATTTTTGTTGGCGATTTCGTACCCGTTTAGCAACACAATCGGAAATCTAAGATGGCTGTGAATACCTGCTTGGGCAAACTTTTCGCCGGATGTAAACTTTTATGGTCACTAGAATATTATTTTATTTTTTAATGTTTCTTTCTCTCTCTAATTTGAAATAGAAATCGAATTAAAGAATATGAACTATCGATTTAGTCAATTATTATTCCAGGTTGTGAAAATTTCGATCGATAAGTTTTTGTCGGATGTCTGGTTGGACCCATTTTTTTTTTTTTTTTTTAAGGTCATCGGCGCCTTCAGCTTTTTCAGCGCACGTCCGGTCTTTGGGCCAGTGTGTTCTCTCGTTACAGAGAACAACGGGCAGAGTGAGTGGTAGAGAGAAATGTATAGGCCAGCAGCTGGATTCCAGTATACGAGATGTGTTCAAAAAGTAACGGGAATTTTCGTTTTTTGAAAAAAATATTTATTTATTCATCTACATTAATATTGTCGCCTTCAAAGTAGTCCCCTTCGCATACAATACACTTGTGCCAGCGCTTTTTCCAATCCTCGAAACACTTCTGAAACTCGATCTTTGTGATAGCTTTCAGCTCTTTCAGCGATTCGCTTTTAATGTCATCTATGCTTGTAAAACGTCGGCCTTTTAATGTTCTCTTTATGTTTGGAAATAGAAAAAAGTCACATGGAGCCATGTCTGGCGAATATGGAGGCTGGGGCATCGTTAAAGTTTTGTTTTTGGCCAAAAATTCACGAACAAGCAATGAAGTGTGAGCAGGTGCATTATCGTGGTGCAAAATCCATGAATTGTTTTGCCACAAATCCGGGCGTTTTTTTCGGATTGCTTCACGCAAACGGCGTTGAACTTGTAGGTAGTACTCCTTATTGATTGTTTGACCTTGTGGCAAGAATTCATGATGCACTATGCCATTAAAATCGAAGAACACAGTGAGCATAACCTTCACATTCGACCGCACTTGTCGAGCCTTTTTCGGTCTTGGCGATCCAGAATGCCTCCACTGGGACGATTGAGCCTTAGTTTCGACATCATATCCGTAAACCCATGTTTCGTCACCTGTTAGAACACGTTTCAGTAGATCCGCATCGTTGTCGACTTCATTGAGTGACTCTTGAGCAACTTCCATTCTCCGCTGTTTTTGTTCGAAATTCAACAATTTTGGAACAAATTTTGCTGCCACACGTTTCATACCCAAAACATCCGAAAAAATTTCATGGCATGAGCCAATTGATATGGCAACATCATCAGCGACTTCTCTGATTGTGATTCGGCGATCGTTCATAACCATTTCTTTCACTTTTTTCACGTTTTCATCGGTTGTTGATGTGCTTGGACGTCCAGGTCGTTCGTCATCTTCAACGTTTTCGCGGCCATCTTGGAAACGCTTATACCTCTCGTAAATCCTTGTTTTACTCATAGCAGACTCACCATATGCCTTTATTAACATTTCACACACTTTATTACACTTTATTTCATTTTTTACGCAAAATTTAATACAAATTCTTTGATCCATTTTTTTTAACAAACAAAAATCGCCAAGCTCGAAAAACACGTCTAACCTTAACGGCTGCCACTTAAGAAGTAAACAATGAATATTACTGAAAATTTTATCGTACTTCAGGGGCATGTGTACCAACATAATAAAAAAAAAATTTTACAATCAGACTCTCCAAACCCGCGAAATTTAAAAATTCCCGTTACTTTTTGAACACACCTCGTACACCAATCACTATTTCGCTTCTTGCTGTTTATCCAACACACCCACTGATCTTTTTTTTTAATGGAAAACCACATTTCTTTCTAAAATTTTGACGTGATCACAGAACTACCCAGTAAGAACAGAACTACCCAGAAGTAAGACTTGGCGCTGGGAAACCCAAAATTCATTTACAAAGTCATTTAGTTCGCTGAAGTAAAATCAATGAAGGAAAAAAAAAACAGATCCAAAAATAAAAGTTAAGGTTATCTTAAGGGTGAAGGTTATAATAGGGCAGCGAAGTGACGGCCCTCTTTGGTACGGCCGACGAACTAATGGAACTCTTACGGCCACAACGTTCCCAGCACGAAGTCCTGTGTTTTCATGGCGTCCCCACACGGCAGCGCCACTCGTTGCAACAGTCGGAGGGAAACAGTACCCACGACTGAGGCGGTTCGTTACAGTTATTAATCGTCTTTTCTTTTTGTTTTTTCTTTTCCTTCTTTTTTCTTTTATTTTTTTTTTAAGGGAAACAATTAATATCTTTAATTAATCTAGAAGGCACTGTCGGCACTATAGACAGACTGAGAGCGGGGCCTTTGTCTTGGCTGGCCGAGGCCATACCTGTACCACACTTCCGCTCCATCGGCTCTTCGCTCGCATTTCCCCTTCAAGTTTTCCCCGCCAATTTATTTCGCATTTCCTCATTTCCACAACATCGAAGTTTCATTAATTTTTTTGCTTTCCACTTCCAGCTGCATTCCATGTTCTTGTAATCAAACTTCTTTTCCACCAACAAACCTAAAAAGAAAACATTAATTACCTCTCAATTCATTCACAAGAAGGTGGCGCATTTTAATTATTGCATTGAACATTTCATCCTAGGTCCATCACGAGTTGATAAGTGCTGAGAAGTTTAAGCGAAATGTCCCAGTGAGTCAAGTCAACAGAGAAATACATTATCATTTATTGTCTAGAGCAGGAATCGGCAACCCGCGGCTCGCGAGCCGCATGCGGCTCTTTTATCCAAATTGTGTGGCACTTCAGCCTGTCTAAAAAATATTGTATATTTTGATTTTGTTGAAAAAAAATGAAAATTTCATTTATTAAAAGGTAAGTAAGTAAAGACTGCCGCCATTTTCATTCAAACACAGTTTTAGTCAATATTTATTTGTTTACTTACTTTGCAATATGTGAAAATAAATATATAAAACATTTATATGCTATTGAATATCATAAACTAATAATTTGTGAATACAAATGATCTGCAGAGGTTTTTACACTATCATCCTTGCGGCTCTTGGTAAGATTTATTAAAATTATTTAAGGAGAAATGGCTCTCGACTTAAAATAGGTTGCCGACCCCTGCTCTAGAGAAGTGATTCTCAACCTTTTTTTTTTGTCGCGGCGGCACACTTTTAACAATTTCAACATTTGGCGGTACACTAACAATAAGATAAGTTTAAAAGTATTTTACTTATCCCATAATACACTGTGTAAAATAGTTTTGGGTTTATTTTCAATATAAAATAAAATAATATGTACTGCAAAAAACAACAGTATATGTTCTGATTAAGGGATTAATTACAAGTTAATAATAAGAATACTTTTAATGAGAAATTTGAGCTTGATGTTTTTTTGATAATTACAGTTTATATTTGGTCTTATAAATGATAATGCTCCTCTCATATCGTCTTCTACGTTTAATAAATATCATTTTTATTGTATGCCTTTTCTAAAATTTGGCGGCACGCTTCAAAAACTTTCGCGGCACTTTTGTGGTTGGTGAATCACTGTTCTAAGGTTACTAAAATTATAAGGCAAATATCAAGGAACGCTGTCAGCGGATAAAGTAAAAATCTCCACAATAAACTGATTTAAACTATCTCTCTGTCTGATAATGGATGAATATCCAAAACTAGACAGGGATACAATCAACATTTATTTGAAATATTTTTCCTGATAAATTCAAATTTTGGGGTGAAGGGTTGATGACGTAAGCATGCAGGGGTTATGTTTTGTAAAAAGGAAGTATGTCACAGTAAGTGGAGGCAAAAATTTGTGATTCAAAAGCTTAAGAATGGCGGCGGTAAAAGTCTTATGAAATAGTTCAGAGCAGATATTTTGTTTTTTGTTTAGAATTCAGAAAGTAGAACATCTGGGATACGACCAATAGGTTCACTTTTATAGCAAACACCCTGGGAGTATGTGATTACAGGAGTTCCTATTTCTCAGGGTGAATCAGCTGTTCATTAATTATTTTCCCGGTATGTTAGTGGCTGGCGCCCATCTCCACTGCCCTCATTCTATTTAAACCAAATTATCTCAGAAAATAAAAACAAAAGCAGAGAGGAAAAAAAAGAAAAGAACAAAGAATTGGGTAAGTGAAGGACGGACCAAGAAAGTACCCCCAAAGAAAAAACAAATCAAAGCGAATCAGGTAGAGATTTAGTCGGCGCTCTGGCTAGTGAGTCCCCGAAGGTGCAGACCAGTTTGGCATTTCGGTGATTTATGGTCGCCTGGGGATGCCATCACAGCATTTTCGGCTCGGCATTCAGGCCTACAGAGTTTTGAGTATTATTATTTCCAGTTTTTTTTTTCTCCAGTGAATAAGCGACAATTTCCTCGTCATTCTACAGATTGATCTACAACTTCTTTCTGTCTGTACAGGAAACTACTCGCTAGTAATTCCACTCAGTAAATGCTCCTATTCTGTATAATCTTTTTTTTTAGGATTTAGTTGAACACTTAATAAGATGGTCCATCTGTAAGAAGAAAACATTCTTGGAAGATGCCCGAAAGCGAAAGAGCAATCATATATGATCCACCAAAACAGTTCGATACAAATAAACAAGCAACAATTATATGCACATCGTACATGAATAAATCGAAAATGATGAATGGTTTGAAAAAAATCACACAATTTTTCTTTCTTACACATCTGCTTCGAAATTCGAACGTTCGAAACAAATTATTTCCTGTTGCTCTGGCAGAAATCTCCCCCCTCCTCTCTCACTGAAGTGCCGGAAGTGGAAGGCTCTAGATTTATGAATTTTTGTAAATTCTATACAAAAGGTTTTGTATAAAATCGTAGCAGCTGTTTTGCGAGAAGTAAAATACTATTCTATCCAGTAAAATGTCGGCACTTCTGCTCGACGACATTCATCCAATTTGGCAATTCAGTTTCCCTCCTCCTCCTGCACCTATTTTTCCTAGAAGTGCCCTGAAAATAGAATTTTTCTGGGAAAAAATGTTTGAATACTTGTAGAACTGGGCGCCATGGTAGCTGAGCGGTTATAAGCTAGACCCGCAATGCTAAGATGTATTGTTGGTTAGTGGATTCGATTTCTAGTCTAAACCTTGGATTTTATTTTTAATGGTTTTAATCTTGTAAGGCGCCCCATTAGCTGAGCGGTTATAGACTAGACACGCAATGCTAAGATGTATTGTTGGTTAGTGGATTCGATTTCTAGTCTAAACCTTGGATTTTATTTTTAATGGTTTTAATCTTGTAAGGCGCCCCATTAGCTGAGCGGTTATAGACTAGACCCGCAATGCTAAGATGTATTGTTGGTTAGTTAACTGGGCGGTTATAGGCTAGACCCGCAATGCTAAGATGTATTGTTGGTTAGTTAACTGGGCGGTTATAGGCTAGACCCGCAATGCTAAGATGTATTGTTGGTTTAGTAGGTTCGATTCCTGGTCTATTCCTTTATTGGTTAATAAAAGAAATTTACAGTAATGTATATTTGCTAGTCGCCTCCGTCCACGACACCTAATTGGTAGTTGGGCGTAAAGCCCGCCTGTATAAATAGGCAATTGCTTTACTTTATTTGCTTGAAGAACTATAACTTATAGTAGAAACATCAGGAAAAGACTTCTTAAGGCCGTTAAGGAAAAGCGTCCATCTAAAATCTAATTTAGGCCTCTTTCATCAACTTGGTTATTCAAATAGAGATTATATATGCAATTAAACTCCCCAAAAAATAAAAATAAAATAAATAACTGCAACTTTGCTGGAAAACCTTTTTTGGTTTTCAACTATTTAATCCGGACAAAATTTGGGTGTCTGTGAAAATTTTTACTCTTAAATTGCCTTAAAATTGAATGTCTGCATCAGAATATAACTTCAACTTGTGAAATTGCTGGAAATCGTAAAAACAGCAGAATGTGATAATATTGCGGCATCTTTCAAAAGGCATAAGAAGCAGAGTGGCTTATCATAATTTTTTTTTTTGGAGGGGGACTCCAAGTAAGCATTTTATGACCCTCAGGGCTTTTATATTTAAGGGGGGCGGCTGACCAGATCTTGGAATGAGACCATTTGGGGAATGCTTTTAAGTAGCTTATAAGAAATTAACTTATTATCACGAGCGGTACAAACAAATGGTGGGGGGTGGGGTCTAGAAGAATGACAACCTGCATAAAACCTCCCCACAGCATTGTAACCTGGCCTCAAGATGACTTTTGTCCTCTTTCATGGAAATTTTATATTTCATCTCGTTTTTCCCCATCAAACAATGTTGATTGTCCGCGTTTTTCTTTTTATAGCCCACCTCTAATGTCGCCTCCGCAGGCATTATGGTTAATTTGTTTGTAAAAAAAAAAGGTTTTCGAGGAGGTAGGGGTTGCTGACTTGTCTTCGTGGAAGAGTATCAGTTTACCTTCGGTCTTCTAGGAGAGAATCGAGAACTTCACCACTCTTTTAGGCCCATTGTCTTCATCTTCTTCCACTTCGTAATAAAATAAAAGGACTTGGACCAAGAGAAAGAGAAAGGGTGAGAGAGAGGTCTCCATGGTGACAAACAGTGCACTCTCTTCTAATAGGTCTTCACTTTGGTTGCTACCTCTGGCTCTGTTATTCTTTTTCCGGACGCGGGGTTCTGTATGTCCGCCTTATTCTCATTTCAACAACTCAACTAATTAAGGGAAATGCACCAATTTTCTTTCTCTCCATCTTCTTCTATTCTCTATCTCCGTCTTCCTCTGGGTATTTTCATCGTTTGTTCGTCAAGAGAGTAACTTGATACCTATTACTTCTATAATTTCCTCAAACATAATCATAATTATCATTACCCCTCGTCCACAAGATAAAACAGGAAATTGATCTGGCGTGAACGCACACAAGACTACGTCGTGCTGCTATTTACGTAAATACGTAAATAATTTTTTTTGTTTTACGAAACTTGGAATTTACCCTAAAAAATAAAATTCAATTTCAATAATAATCCTTGAAATTATGTGGTTAGATCCACTCTGCTGGCTAATATCTAGGATTTTATAGGTCGTACTTAGCGTACAAGTTTATTGTATCCCTGGCTAAGGTTGTTACTCCTCAGGGTGTGAAAAACCTGAGGCCTGTGAGCTATACCCATAAGCAGCTCTCCAGAATTAAGAGTCTGATTAAACGGACCGGTCTCTAGAGTGAGGGAGGGGAGCCACAATAGATCCAAAGGGGTCGCAGTGGCGTAGGCCTTAGAGGGGGCTGGCCTGCTAGAATTTTATCTTATTGTATCCCTGATTGATTCTGGATTATCATCCCGTCATCAATAGTTAGATTAATCAGGTTTATGTAGAGCGTTTTGACTTCACTTTTGATTCCATCTCACACTACAGTTGCTTGACTCGAGAAAGTAACAAAAAGAGATGAAAGTCTAAAATCGGTCAGGGATGCAACAAAAATGCATTGTTACTACGGACAAAATCAGCCAACAATATGCAAAAAGTACACAAAAAATATTTTGAGATTGCTGAAATCGGCATGGGGCCACAGCCTACCTACCCCATAACCATCTGATTTATTTTCCGGCTGAAAATCGAAATCAAAAATATAACGCGATCTTACCTCTGGTGTACTAAGAAGACGTCAAAGACTTCTTTTTTTTTATTTAAAAAATTATTACTCAATAAATCTTTTACGGGGGGAAAAAATTAAAATATTAAATTAATATAAGAAACGTGATACAATTTTATAAGGCCTGTTAGATTTTCTTAATTGCACGCACGGCCTTCTAAATGAGATAATTCCTCAACTTTTAGTCTGATTAAGTTTCCGCTATTATTTAACAATTTAATACAGTTAATCATGTAATTTGGTAAATTAATAAATTATAATAATCATCATCTTTAAAGACAGAGAGAGTAAACTTTTTATTTATCAATTACGTCAGCAAGGATAATAGGAGCGCCCTATTGGTTGGTTGATTGGTGTAAGGCACATTCTCTTGTTCAGCTTCGAGGCTAATACATCAAGGTGGGTATACCTAGGCTATCTAGCTAAAAAGTCGCTAGCGATCTCTTGGATAAAAAAAGACAAAGATTTAAGTTGAGCCCATTTTTATTTAATGCCTATTTTTTCAGGCGGGCTTTACGTCCAACAACCAAATTAGGTGTCGTGGACGGAGACGTCTAGCAAACATACTTTACTGTAAATTTCTTTTATTAACCATTTAATAAAATCCAAGGCCTAAGGGAATCGAACCCAATAAACCAACAATACAACTTAGCTTTGCGGGTCTAGCCTATAACCGCTCGGCTAATGGGGCGCCTTACAAGATTAAAACTATTAAATAAAATCCAAGGTTTAGACGAGAAATCGAATCTACTAACCATCAATACATCACAGCTTTGCGGGTCTAGCTTATAACCGCTCAGCTAATGGAGCGCCTTACAAGATTAAAACCATTAAATAAAATCCAAGGTTTAGACTAGAAATCGAATCCACTAACCAACAATACATCTTAGCTTTGCGGGTCTAGCCTATAACCGCTCAGCTAATGGGGCGCCTTACAAGATTAAAACCATTAAATAAAATCCAAGGTTTAGACTAGAAATCGAATCCACTAACCAACAATACATCTTAGCTTTGCGGGTCTAGCCTATAACCGCTCAGCTAATGGAGCGCCTTACAAGATTAAAACCATTAAATAAAATCCAAGGTTTAGACTAGAAATCGAATCCACTAACCAACAATACATCACAGCTTTGCGGGTCTAGCTTATAACCGCTCAGCTAATGGAGCGCCTTACAAGATTAAAACCATTAAATAAAATCCAAGGTTTAGACTAGAAATCGAATCCACTAACCAACAATACATCACAGCTTTGCGGGTCTAGCTTATAACCGCTCAGCTAATGGAGCGCCTTACAAGATTAAAACCATTAAATAAAATCCAAGGTTTAGACTAGAAATCGAATCCACTAACCAACAATACATCACAGCTTTGCGGGTCTAGCTTATAACCGCTCAGCTAATGGAGCGCCTTACAAGATTAAAACCATTAAATAAAATCCAAGGTTTAGACTAGAAATCGAATCCACTAACCAACAATACATCTTAGCTTTGCGGGTCTAGCCTATAACCGCTCAGCTAATGGGGCGCCTTATAATATTAAAACCATTAAATAAAATCATTTACAATAGTAACTTTGCAGTAAGAGAAAATTCTGTGTTTCTCAACAGATTATCCTTGCAGTAAATTATGTTTAAAGTTATTTTAAAACAGAAAACTGCAACATAAGACCCCAGTTCAGTTCCTGGCTCACTTTGATCTACATGTGGACAATTTAGTTTTTTTCCATTAATTCTCTGTAACCTACGGATTTATTTGGGTAATTAATTATTACCTCTCTCCACACCTGTTTCTTAGTTTTATTTTATTTACGAATCTCAGCCCACATAGACCCCCAGTTTATCTTGTCAAAGTAACAAAGAAAGTCCATTATTTTTGATTGACATGTCATTTTGCACTGCCTACATGACTTTTTTTTCTCTCTGGAGGAAACCAGGTGGTGATGTCATTATCTGGTTCGGTTCCGGTTACGATTGGAATGCATGGATACATGGAATTCTACATTAATGGAAATTATGGATTATAACTTGGGGTGTAATAGTTGAAATTAAAAGGTGCATCGTGGCCTTCGTAGATCATACCCTCCTTACTGGGTACTAGATGAGACCCTTAGAATACCTCTTCTAATTTAAGATATCTGAGAAATCTCAGCATCTGGGTGATTCTAGGGAGGATACTCGTATGTTCCTGCCGTTAGTAAAAAGTAAAATTATCGCCTACTTTTTCAGGCGGGGCTTTACGTCCAACTACCAATTAGGTGTCGTGAACGGAGGCGAGTAGCAAACATACTTGGATGTAAATTTCTTTTATTAACCATTAAATAAAATGCAAGGCCTAAGACCGGGATCGAACCCAGTACCACAATGCATATTAGCTTTGCAGGTCTCGCCTCTAACCGCTCGGCTACCGTGACGCCTGTCATCAGAATTAATAACAATACATTCTTCCCTGGTATGTAAATATCAGCCTTGAATAATGACATCGTAGTGTACTGGAGTCTAATCATTCTTCTTAGAGATTTGATAGACGGTAGCAGCCACAACGTTCCAAGCCGATCATCTTCTGGTGCTTCTGAGTTGACAATGCTCCAAAAGGGAAGTAGAACTTATTTTTTTACTCAGACAGAAGCAAGTTGGATAATAGTGAACAATGATTGGGCCAAAGTGTGAAGGAATTTTGGAAAGCGGAACTGTAATTTTTACACAACTCTTTTCATCCAAGCAGGACAACTTAAATTGTTTTCCTTGCCAAAATGCGGGCAAGATATTATCAGAAATCCCCAACTGTTTAGTTTTCAGAGCAAACTATAAGTTTGACTTCTTTCGGCCATAGTTCTCCTAAAATTAGTTATAGCACTGTGCTCTACTTGCAGCAGAACTTAGGGGGGGGGACTTATCCCGCTCACTCATTCCTTTATGCTAATCCCATCTGAAGAGGGCCCCTGCTGAAGTAATACTCCTTAGTAGGTCCTAGTGGAAGAACCATCCCAAACAAGTACAACAAACCGTATTAAGTAAAGGCGATGGCAACAACATTTACATGTGTATGCGGACATATATACAAACAGACACGCTCAGGTTATATAACCTGCTGCTCTTTAGTTTTGTGGGTGTGAGTTAGCGACATCTAGCAGTGAACCAAGTCACTTGTGGTCGGTTATATTCACAATGTTTATCTTCAGCGCTCTCTCTCACTCTCTGCGAGTAACTCTTCTTGTTCAGGAGGTGGTTGTTTCTTAAGTACACATAGCCGCCAAGGACAGTGTTAAAGGGTGGCTGAAGTTAAACAGTTCTAAGGACCTGCAGCTATACACCTTCTTGAGAGTTGTTAAGAGTAGGGGCTGCCTGGTGGAATACCCTTCTTGCTTTGTCCCGGAGTCTCCAGTGGTCGAGCTAGGCTACACACTTAGTTGCCGTCCCCAAACTAGACAGACACACAAACACACACGTCTCCTATGTCAAGCCGCCCAAGGCAGCAGCAGGACGTGCTCTATCGCTACCCAAATTGTTATAACGCCCGCTGGAGCGGAAGACCTGCATAATAAACACTAATAGGCGCCAGGTAATTGCACATTTATTACTATCATTGTTTTACTAAGCTTTAACCAGCTTGAGCTCTTCCTGTCCTCTGCAACTAACAAACACACCAATGGGAAGATTACAGCTGGAAGGTAAATTTAAATTAAGGACGGTTTAAACCTTGGCACAAGAAAGTTCAAAATTAACTAGGGGCGGACAAACTAGTGGCGCTGCTTGTGCAAAGAAGAGTAGCTCTAATAACTTGAACAAATATGTCGTGACTTGAGGAGTGAAGCGGTGGCAAGTACGAGGTCTCTCTGGACCAGGAATCTTCCCTAAATTCCCGGGACTCTGATAGTGGCAAAGAAAAACTGGCACGTACAGCTTCTTTATTTTTTTGAACCAGAAATGTCTGCGGCTTAAATCTTGAGCAAGACCTTATGGGCGGAAATGTAGGGCATCCGGCTAATCTATTTGGACTTTCCAGCCCTTGGAGATGTGGTTTACTAAGGGCTTTCACGCAACAATCTATCGTTAGCCTTTGATGATCGCCTCCTTAGTTATTCCACCAATAGTAACTAAGGGTGCGCTCCACTAAGCGCTCACAACGAAACAAAATGTACCTTCAGCCGTTCCACATGACGACCGCGGTCGTAGTGGTCGTGGCGAAAACGACACTAATGACGTCATTATTTTCGCTCACGCGAAGCTCACAACGCCCACCCACCTTAAGAGCTGGGTCGAAGTGGGCGTTCAAAAAATTTAGCGCAATTTTTAAAAGAAAAGATGGCGACCGAAAAAATTATATCAGGTAAATGAAAGTAGTATCTCATGTAAATAATTGAATGTGTTTCCTGAAAGTCTAAAAAAAATAATGAAATGAAAAATTACTTATCCCTTTACATACTAAATCACTGAATAACGATCAATTACACTTTGATAGTTAATAATATGTGGCCTAAGTTTTCGCTTTTCACCATTGAGATTTTGTAAAATTGCATTCCACTCTTCATCGGAACTAGATGAAGAACTTTCTAAAGCATTATTACGTTGCATTAATAAATATCCTACTGTTGCCACAAAAGACATTTTACTATTAATTATTAAAACGTAAATTTTATAAGTAAATACTCCACTAAAATTTAATACAAAAAATTGAATTATATATATATATATTTTTAATATAAGTTAACTTTACCAATAATTAATAAAGTTTATTATAACTGCTTATAAACGGGGTTAAAATTAAAAATTAACCTCTTCAAGCTTCTGACTTATTTTCGAGGTCGCCATTTGTAATGTTCACATGAACGGTTGAAACGCCCCATAGTCTACATTCTACTTGAGTTTTCGATTGTAACGTTCGCAAGCAAGTGGAACGGGCAAAAACCGCGGTCGTGAGCGTGATCGTTGTGAGCGCTTAGTGGAACCCACCCTAACTAGGAAGAGTAGCTAATCCACAAGAAAACATCTCCAAAAAGGTGACCCTCATTTTGATATTTTCCTGCCCAAATTAGTTTCTCTCGTAAAAGTAATTAGCTCAATCGATTTCGACTTATAACAACTCAACAGCATACAATCTATTTTTACATTTAATTATATAATCATTCTTTTTATAAAAGATAATTATTTGAACTAACTTCTTTTAAACTGCCCATTGTCTCATACAACAGACCAATGAGCATTTAATGTTACAACAGGAAATGAAGAACACAACATAATTACGTATAAATATACATTTCCGTTTCAAAAGTCTGGTGATCTAGTTTTCTTTAATAATTATTTATGCAAGCAAAAACTCATCAATGAAATCATTGATATGGTTGCAAATTAATATTATTCATTTTCTGGATACTTGGTATTTTTACTTGTTTTGTTAATTGTACGAAATTCGAAAACTGAAATATTTTGCACAAAGGAAAATATGTCTTTAATGAATTTTCCTTTGGGAAATTCCGATTTGGTTAAAAAATTCCTTCATTTTTTTCATTAAACCAATTGCATTCAGGTAGCCTCTGAAACTTTTGTTCGATTATGTAAGAAAAATCGATTAAGAACACTTCTGGAAGATTGAGGATGAACATTCCTTATTTCAGTATTCTGGATTTATTTTAGGGCAAAATTTATAAAAAAAAAAAAAACTCATAACAGGAAGTATCGCTTTACCCAGTTTCCGCTTTATTTATTTATTTTTATTTTTTAGATTTACGGCAAAAATAATTGCAACAATTTATGGTTTCATATCTTTTAATTTCTTATATGTGTAATGTGTGACGGAAACATTAGTGAAGACGAAATCTCTACAAAGTAATTATTCTACCTCTGACGATGGATGAAGTTCTGAAACCGATCAGGGTTACCAATAAACATGTCTGCTGCTACCACGGATAAAATCATAGAACTTTAGAATTTCCTTAAGAATATTTAATGTAAGTGTTGAGCGCGTTGATTCAACTTTAAAAAAATTGGTTGTATTTAAGGCCAATAATATCTTCCAAGTATAATTTACCATAAAATCTTTAACCTTAACCACAAACAGTATGTATACTGTAACCAAAATTTACATATAGATATGTCCATGTAATGTATTTTACGGGCTGTCATTGTAAATAGTATATTTACAAAACCTTTTTTTTTGTATACACACTGTTGGATTTTAGTTAGTTTTACAACTAAACTTTATAGTAGTCGATGAAATAAAACTATCTCATAGCCTACTAAATGTTTACGCATGAAAGTAGGCAATAAAAATACCAAGTTTAAAGAGAATCGTCGTGAACCATTTATGAGAAAAATGTAAAAAAAAAACAAAAAAAAACTGAAAAATTCTTTGAGCATTGTGACACTTCCGATTGTCGTACCCGATTGTTGTTTCCTGTGGAGGCTTCTAGTCTTAGTTGAAATACACAAATTTTAGCTTATCCACGATTTATTATTGCTTTGAGTTCACTCAAAACGTTTCTTATAGTATCTTTATTTATTTTTGAGCGGCGTTTTACAAAGAAAGAAAACACAATTCCTGTCTATTCATGCTGTAAGATACTCGTTAAAATTCGTCTACATTCGTCAATATATTCGGCCGAAGATTTGAAAGATTTTATTTAATGGTGTTAATATTGTAAGGCGCCCCATTAGCCGAGCGGTTATAGGCTAGACTGCAATGCTAAGATGTATTGTTGGTTTAGTGGGTTCTATTCCCAGTCTAAACCTTGGATTTTATTTAATGGTTAATAAAAGAAATTTACAGTAAAGTATGTTTGCTAGTCGCCTCCGTCCACAACACCTAATGTGATAGTTGGACGTAAAGCCGGCCTTAAAAAATAGGCAATTACTTTACTTTTACTCCTAATAGAAAAATAAAATAATTGGGGTGTAACCAGGAATAATTAGTTGCAGACACTCCTTACCGTTCTGGGAATAATAATGGCTATCAGTGATTACGAATTGTACAGTCCCAGAACTAAACCTCACTGAGTAAATAATCAATTTTGAGAAGTTATAATTTAGATTGAAGAATTTTGACCGGCCAAGTTACTGTCGGTAACCAATTTGAGCTTCCTGGAATTACTCCTGTTCCTTAATTCCTGTTAACATTCACTAAACTGAGTTTTTTTTTGTTTTTTTTTGAAGTAGGAGTAGAAGATAGTGAGTTTGTACGTCTGTCGGACTGACTGACTACTATTGTGCTCGGGTCTCGGTGAAGTGGTCGCACTAGACACGCTCCCATTGGCGTTCACATTGCTACAATTATCCCCGCTCCAGGAATATCTTCTTCTTTTAGTTTTAATCAAACGTCCATGGCTGCTTACTTATTCTTATTTTAATATTTTTTTAAAATATTTCCATTCTAATTCTCGTTTATTATTTTTGTAGTTCCGATTACTGCATGCATTTATCCGCGAACTAACCAAAACTCTCAGCGTCATAAATAATAAATAATAAAAATGGAAACATCAAATTAAAAATAAAGTTACGTTCAAAAAGTCCTTATCATTATCTCTCCGTTACTCATAACATATTTTTCCCTAATTGGGAGAATCTGGGAGCTACCCACTTTTAATCCTTTTGTTGTTTAAATTTTGTAATATTTCTCTATTCCTCGGAGGCTGCAACTTACAAGCTAAAGATTTTTATTCTTAATTACAGAAAAGAATAGAAAATTATAGTAAATTTGGTAAAAGATATTTTTGGCCAACTAATTTTTTTGGCATCAACCCTGCATATTGTACAATACGAGGCGTGGCTATTAAATAACGAGACTGATGCTGCTACAGGAGAAACTATGCATGTGCCAAATCCTAACGACCGAAGTGCAGCGTAAAGCCTTCTCTTTCGATTGCAGCGTCTCACGTGTTTGTAGAGAAATCTGTCTGACCGGAACTGTCGTATGTGTAAGAGGTGTTAGTTTCGTTTTGCCGAAAACATGATACTACACATGTAGTAGAGCAACGAATAGTCGGTGAAATTTCACATAAAACCGCTATTGAAACTTATCTTTTATTAAAAAAGTTTATGGCGATGAATGTTAATCACGTGCGCGAGTTTTTCAAGTGGTTCAAGCGTTTCCAAGATGGCCGAGAGACGATCGGAGATGATGACCGCCCGGGTCACCCTTCCACGTCCAAAACGGGTGAAAATATCGATTATAATTAATCAACATTACTACCGGTGAGGTGCTCGCTCAACTCCGTTTTAAGAGTAAGGAAAAAAACGACCCGAGATTTGTGGAAGAACAAGTCACGGGGTTCTCCATCAAGACAAAGCGCCGGCTCACACTACATTGTCTGTCAAGAAGACGTTTCTAGCCAAGTACAATATCCCAGTTTTAGGACATCCTAGCCTTATTCGCCTGACCTGGCCCCATATGTGACTTTAGATCTGTTCCCCAAAGTCAAATCTGCATTAAAAGGAACACGATTTCAGTCCGCTTGTGAAGCTGTGGAAGAAAAAGCGGCACGCGGCCATGCAGGAGCTGACAGAAAAAGACTTCCAGCACTGTTTCTGAACAATGGTAAATTCGCATGGAGCGTTGTAGGGGATAGGGGAGGGGTGTATTTATTGAAGGTGGTAATAACTAAATATGTATAAATATAAAATAAAATGTTTTACAGCAATAGTCTCGTTATTTAATAGCCACACCTCGTAGAATGGCACTAGAAAAAATCTAGTCTAAGCAGTTAAAGTAATAATAAATCGATCCAAAATATAACATCGATATGTATCTGAGTTAAGTTCTCACGATTCACATCCTGCTTCATCCATACATAATTAAAGAGGACCGCACGACAAAACTGGCGTACTCTAACGTTTCTTGCCTACTAAGGAGGCAGAATATTGGTGATCTGTATGAGTTCGCCTATTAGCCCGGATTGGGAAAGGAGGGGGGCCTTAGATAATTTTCTATTCAACTATTGATACAAGAGACAAAACACACACCTACGTAAAATTATTATTTATTGAATTTAATTTTGTTTATTTTGTCTTCCATCTCGTATCCTAGGAAACAGGTTCGGCTTGAAACAAAAAAAAACGGAAAATAATTGCTTTAAGATATTATTATGATACGGTTTTGAATGAATGAGAAACAGTGTTGCCAGACTATCTACACAAGGGGACAACAAAATATTTCTCTTTTTTTTGTTTTCATTATTATTTTCTATTTAATGTATACATTATGTGGGTGATAATCGTGCAAATTGTTTATGCGTTAACCTTTTTTTTTATATTTTGTGTCACGAGGGGAGGAGAAGGAGGGGCAGGGTTTCTATTAATAAATAAATAAAGAAAATATTCATTAATTCTTTTTTTCTTTTTACGTGTGTAGGTTGGTGAACCTGTTTTTTTTTTATAAAGAGGAATAATTGGTTCCAAGAAATGAGAATACATTTTAAAAAGCGTGCTCCAAATTTTTGAAATATTTTTTTTTTGACGTGAATACGTCTTTAAATTTGAATCATATGGTGGCAATCCAAAAAACCTAATGACAAAAAAATCGGGGGATACAGTTTGGCATTATAGTTTCGAATCTATCGTCTACATCCAAAATTAAATTAGACCACTGGATCAAAGGATCAAAGAATTCATTACGATAAGCGAGGACTGTGACACATCGCGCGCGGTGAAGGGGGAAGCGCCGGCATTTTGAGATAATTTTGCTGCGTATCGAGATTTGCAATTAGTATAACTTTTGACTCGGAGAAGCTACTGTTGTTCGTTTAAGTTTTAATCGTCAGCTGTCGTCACAATCTATCGATTGTATATAAAACATTAGTGTAAAATAGTGACAGTGAATAAAATAAAGGTGTTAGAATATAAATAATATTATCAAAAATATATAATGTCGGCCTTTACGCGTCGAAAAGCCGAAACCAAATACAGAGATCGTATACGGTTGGAAAGGGCTTCTCAAGAACAATCGAATGGTAAAAGTCGCAAAGCCGGTGGATCACCATATATCGCAATATCAATAGCTTTCACTGATTGTAATAGAGTTAACATTGACATATCGGAAATTTATTTGGAAATAAAAGACGCAAATGCTGGCGATGTCTGTCTAGTAAACGAAAAAGGCCAATGGCATCTTAAAATTCGTACTCGGGTGTGTGTATATCCATCCGGGCACAGCGTTTGCCAGAGATTAAACTCTTTATGTTACGATCGTTGTTAAAATATTTTACAGTCATCTCTAAAATTATACCCGATTACGAGCCTGATCTTACTACACCAATTATGGTAGTTGGAGACTTTAATGTTGATGTCTCACAAAACCGCTCATTGCCCGATTTCATGCTCAGCGAGTTCAATTTGTCTTATATTGAAACTTCTCCAACAACGTTAGGTAATACCTATATTGATTTAACGTTTACCAGAAATCTCGATGTATCTTGTATGCCATTTGTGTCGTACTTTTCGTATAACAGACCTATAATTAATAAAGTCATATTGTAACACTGTAATTATTTGTTTCCTTGATTTCATCCTAAATCCATGATCCATCCGTGTCCATGACACAGCCACAGTAGAGCTTTTTAAATAAAACTTTGTATCTTTATTTTACTTTTTTAATTCCTCAAAGTATTGCAATCAGCAATCAATCAGATTTTCACAAAAGGTGACTTTTGCGACAAAGAGGTCAGTGTATATGTCTGTATCGATCTGCTTTTATTTCCTGTGAACAGCGGAATTCAGTAACAGGTAGGCACAGTTCAATTCAATGATTTTTTTTTTTTTGTTTTGGCTCGCAACTAGCCACGCAAAAGTGTTTTGGGGGGGTTTCAAGATACAACAAAATGTTTATTTCCGGTGGAAAGTCAATAAAGAAATTTTATTTTACGATCGCACCAATTCCGCTAGTAAAGTGAAAGAGAACGTGAAAAGTCTAATTAAACATGGTGTAAACTGTAAAGTGAATTAATCGTAGCGTGAATAATTGCGTTGTAAAGCTAAAGCAAGAGGTGGTAGGCAGGAAGGGGGAGGGGGGAATCATCGCTGTAGCTCATAGAATCGATCGCTCGTGGACACATCGACCGCATGGCCTAACGTGTTTAAACCTGTCCAGGGATACGGTACTGACTGTGTATTACATTATTAAAGGTTTACCAGTTCACACTGTGACTTTGTGCCACGTACCAACAATCCTCTCGTAAGTCCACTGGCTGCACGAGCTTTATCTTCCCGTGTATCCTGGATTTTTACTAAAATTAGTCAGGAAAAGTGTTCAGGATCATGAAAAAAATTTCTATCTCTTGTTTTCGCCGGAAATTTTGCATTTTCTTTGGAATTTTCTTGAAAATGGCCCCAATTATTTTTTTTTACTTCTAAACTTTACGTAATTACAGTAATCATGTTAATCAACGATTTTTTTACTAGAACCAGGACGATTCGATTAAGAGCAGAGAATCGATAGCGAACATTTTTTTTTATCTTTTCCAGGAATTTGAGAGGATCAAAAAAAAAGAGAAGACAGTAAGGCCAAGATAATAGTTCTCTTTATTGGCTTGATAAGTATGACAAAAATATTCATTATTCACCACAGTGAGTTGGCAACACTGATGCAGTAGTCGCATCATCACTTTAGTGGCCAGTTCATGAGCCGTGACTGTCGATATAGAGTTTGTTTTTTTTCTATTCGCTGATTTACTGTTACTCATTTGTCTGTCATGAAACGGCGGACACAATTTATTACCTAGTAATTTTAGCTTTCTTGGTTGCTATTAGATTATTAAAGCATGGTAAGCCGATAAGTGTTACCAGTCCAAAGTTAAAATGGAATAAAAAAAATAAAATAAAAAACCATTCACTTAAATCTGATTTGAACACCCCGTACGACTTCCTGTAAACTCCCTTTTCGTAATTCATTCACTTCCGTGTGAACCATGTCTACTACAATAAAATGGCACAGTTCCACTTTGATCCCTCTAAAAATCGATGTTTCCTGAGAGTAAAAACTGAAACAGATTCTTATCGATAAAGTGGGCACTTCCTGTTTGGCGATTTTATTTGGAAATTGCCACTAACAGCTGATCATGAAGGGCATTCTAGTGATCGTACATTTGTGCCACTTTTAGAGTTAGACGAACTAATAAAATTGTGCACAATTGCACATTGTTTTGAGTGGCCCCCCTTTTGGAGAAGAGGATATTTAGGGCTCAAATTTTAGGCACGGTTGTACGATCTCTAAAAATTTAACATCTTGTATATTCTTCGTTATTTGATGTACCTGGTACTGATATTGCTCTCGATTATAGTGTTAGCGAAAGTGTTTAATTGTGAGACGCTCAATTGCAAACAATTAAAGTTTCTTAAAGAATTGTTAATCCAAGCAAAATTGCATTGTATTTTTTACAGAAGTCTCACGAAATATTGGGGCTTACCTTTTGGGTATCTTAGTGTTACTGAATATCAATTTGAACAGCTGATATCTCCTTGACTATTTTTGGTGTATTGTTGCTATTTTTGTCACATTTTTTGTGTAGCTATATTTCTATAATTCCACTAAAATTACAAAGATCAGGTTGGCATAAGTGATTTATTTTTATTTAGATTTGTGAATTATAATCCCAAAAGTTAGTAGCTTGCGAAGCGTGTACAAATTATTAGATATTTTAACGTAACCCTTTGACGGCTTTCAATTCTAAGGATGTCGCCGTATTCCATCCTTTGTAAACCCATCAGCCACCAAAGAAAGCATTTGGTCTTACGCGCTTCTGCAAAACTTTCTTGTTACCGCGATCTTTTGTGTAATGCGTGACCTTTTTTGGAGGTTTCTAATTGAAAAGAATTCGCAAAAGTACATCTCGGGAGAGCAAGATAATAATACACAAATAAAATAAAATAATATAAAGTGAAGGATGGAGTGGGGGACGCCACCAACACTCAGAATACCAAATACTTTAGATGAACAAAATAATTTTATTTTACAATCAAAACAAGAACACCAAAAGATACAAGTACTGGTCTAGACCTAAAATATAGTTGATAAGACTTACAGTTCTTTTCATTTGTTTTACAATTACTGCACAGACTGACTTGTTCAACAATAATTGACACAGGCACCTGGTCTAACACAATACGAAAACAGAGTTCCCCATTTCGTTTTCTTCTTTAAGACACACCACCGGATAGCTGAGACCCTGGCTATTAAGTCGTGGACCACGTGCTAACTGACGCTGTACTCTGCAGAAAACTCAAGGTGACAAGCCCCCGGGCAACTGGCTCGAAACTCCCAGGCACAAGCTGCAGCCCCCACTCCTTTCCTCTTCAACCAGTTCTGCCAACTGTAGACAGGGCGGCGCGACCAGAGCCAATTTGTCAAATTATAAGCGAGGGGGCCGCACATCTTTTCGAGAATCGAACACTAAATGTTATTAATTCTATTCTAAACAAAAAAAAAAAAAAGAAAAAAAAAAGTAACTTCTTTTCATAAATGAAATAATCTTCGACTTGTTACCCACAGTTTATTTATTTATTTTTTGAAATTCTCAAACCACTATTTTTTGGGGGGGCGAAGCTGCATCTCCTCTCAAAAAACATAACCAATTAGTCATCCTTATTTACTTACTTTTCCTCCATTATGTTCTCTGCCCAGAAATTAGGGAAAATAATAAGGAAACTTCCCTAAATGGGGAAAATGGGATAGAAAATAAGAAAACAAGGTTATTTATTTATTTTTTTTTTTTGTTTATTTTTCTTAAATAATTGTTTTTGTTTACCAACTGTACTCTGCTGAACCTACACGCTAAATTTTGTTTGTAAGATCACGTGCTATTTACAATCATTGTCAAAATGGTATAATTTTTGCTATACACTTATTTTAATTAATAAAACTTTTTTTTATTTATTTTTTTTTTTTTTATAGTTTTATGTTTATATATATATAAGTTTATTTGTTATTTTTAAATTATGTAGAAAATAACACTTAAATACACAGAACTTCCTCCACTTTACTTCCCTTTACCAACTTCCTCCATACTTTATCGATACTTACTACGCCAATTTTTCCATTGATTTATTTTTTTTTGTCTCTTCAAGTGTGGAGCTGTACAAAATGTTTAATGTTTTTTTTTTTTTATATTTAAATTAATTTTTATATCAAATATTGTAATTTTTAAAAATTAATTTCCTAAATTTAATTACGAAAAAATCTACTATAAATGACAATAATTATTATAAACAATTAAGATAGTTTATTATTTTTTTTCTAATTCTGTTTTTTTTTTGTATTTATTAATTTTTTTGTATTTATTTTTTTTTGTATTTTTTTTTTGTATTTGTTAATATATTAATCATATACCTATATATTTATGTATGTATAAATATATACAATTTTATAAAATATGTAATCGATAAATAAAATGGGGAAATTTCTTATTTTTATAATGAAATTTTTTTATTAATTAAGTATATCTTGTAAGAGATAAAATAAATGTTTCTTTTATAATAAATGCCACATAAATAAACTAAAAAAAAATGTAATTAATTTTTGAACCTTTTTGAACCTGCAACCATTCAATAATGTAACTATTAATACATTAAATTTAGTGAGTAAAGTTATATTTTTAAACACTTTTTTTTTTTTTTTTTAAAAAAACGTAAACATTTCTTTTTCTCTAGTAAATTTAAGTAACATTATTCAACTAAATTTAAAATCGACATCTAACTGGCAATATTGAAAGCAAATCTTCACAAAACTTGGCTGTTTTACTATAATTTGTTGATTTCTTTTAAAGTTAACTACAGCTCTTTGTGACTAAAAAAAAGAATAGTATAAGAATAAATTAATTAAACAAATAATTACAATAATTAACAGCCTTTAATCGAATAAAATGACTAAAAAAAATAGTTGTAAATAGTAATAAAACATTTTAATGACTTTTTATAAATTATTAATTTTCGCTTCTTTTTTTTCTCTCGCCCAAAAACAAAGAAAATAAAGCAAGCAATAAACATGATTGGAATTTTATATTTATTTATTTTTCAAAATTGTTCTGCATCCAAAAACTTTTAACTTTTTTGTTTCTCCTACATTAATTATTAAGATTCCCTCGTTTTAAACAGGAATGTTTAACTTACAAAGAGGTTTCATAATGTTTTTTTTCGAAGTTAAAGAGAAAAAAAAATAAACTTTGGCAAACCAACTTAAGACTTAGTAAGTAGTCATCCACATTTTTAAGGTTCTCCAAAGTTGTAACTTTTCCAAAATATTAGTTCGCGACAATATGGGCTCATATAAGGGAAAAGATTAGCTGATTGTTTGGCAAATTCTGGGATTCCAATGCGGGGATCATGGGTTCAAACCCAGCTGTTGGGTCCGTAGATTTTTTTTTTTTATTTTAATTTATTTCTATAATCCTCTTATTATAGCTAATTGTCCAGTGATAGACTTGGTTCTTTGTAGTTAGAGAACACTGTCCAGAGGTTGGCAGTACACTGAGAAAAAGTCTTGGGCGCTAATGGTCTCAGATGTTAGATTAGATTAGATACTAATAGGGCGACCCTTAAGGCCTACGCCACTGCGACCCCTTTGGATCTATTGTGGCCCTCCCCCCCAACTTTAGAGCTCGCCCTCCAGACCTGTCCGTTTAATCAGACTCTTAATCCTCTGGAGAGCGTTCTCTTGGGTAAAGCTCACAGGCCTTGAACTCAGATGTTGACGCACCTTAAATTAAAAACAACAAAAAAAATATGAATCTTTTGATCAGTGGGCAGTGTTGTTGCCTACATTGTTGCCTCTACCGTACCCAAAAAATAAAAGCATCAGCCTAGAAGTCTAGAATGAAAATCAAGTTCCAGGCCTCTTAGCCCCTTAAAGACTCCAATAAGGGGAAAGCAGCCTAACCTTTTTCTTCACCATCAACCTAAGCCGACTGAAGATCTTAAAACTTAGCCCCAACCACACACCTAACACAATCCGTCAAAAGCCGCCCCCCACCCCCCACCACGTCTCACAGAATTCTGCAGAAAGATGCTGCAAAAGTAAGGTAAAGAAAAGAAAGGTACGAGTATATTGTGGACGAAAGCGATTAGCGGATTATCGTATTGATCATCGCAAAACCGGAAATCGAACCCAGTACCACCACGATACATCTTAGATTTGCGGGCCTCAGGAAGTTGACAATAAAGCCGGAATTCTTTGGTCCTAGATGTTACCCCTCCCACCCATAAAATCTATTTTCATGAATGAATCCCAAACCAAGCAGAACGGACGATTTGCGAGGATGGTCTTCGCAAGTTGAATCAAAATACTTTCATCCTTTTTTCCCCTTAAAACGCCGGAGTTTGCCTTAAAATTGTTCCCTAAAACTTCGAAATGCATCATGAATTGCACCAGATTTTTTAATTTTTTTTTTTTTTTAATTACTTAAATACTAATTCACTAAAAATACTTAGTATTATTTTATTATTATTATTTTATTTTATTTTTTTGTAATTTGAGGTTGTTTACATGATTACAAAGCTGTTTTTTAGCGTACATCAACTTCAACATTGCACTCATATCTACATGTCTGTTTGAATCTTACACATACCAATTTTATTTAATTTTTTTATATTCTCGTAGCTCAACCCACAATAACTATTAATTTAAAAAATATAACTAAAAATATTGATTTTAAATTAATAAATAATTGAAAAATAAATAATATATAAAAAATGAATGTATATTGTGTGGGCATATTTCATTTGTTTAGACTTATTTACTTAATTTTCAATATTATTTTTATGTACTAAAGGAATTAAAGTTTTATTTATATAATTAAATAAATATGTATAATGTATATATAAAATATTTATAGTTGTTATGTTGGCAACACTAGCTCGAGCTCCCCCCCGTCAACAATAAATTTTTTTGTGTCATTATTTGAATTCACCCATTTCATTTAAAACTAATTTCTTCTTTGTTTTTCTCTGTTACATTTTAAAAATTTATTATTTAAATTTAAAATTTGAAACAAGAGAATAATCTTTGGGACTACGTATTAATGGGGAGGTGATCGAGGGCTAGCTAGTTTAAGTGGCACTGCTGAACAGTACGGAGTTCTTGTAATAGCTCGGCCGACTATCTGAAAAAGAGTAGTGGTTAATTTTTTTTATTTAATATTATTTATGCTAAAAGTTTTGTTTTGAGGGATTTTTTTTTTTGGTTATTTGTTGGTATTGGTAATGAAATCTGAGGTATTTTAAGGTTATAACTGGATCGTCAAATCTGAATCATCAAATCTGGATCGTCAAATCTAGGTCGTCAAATCTGAATCATCAAATCTGGATCGTCAAATCTGAATCATCAAATCTGGATCGTCAAATCTGAATCATCAAATCTGGATCGTCAAATCTGAATCATCAAATCTGGATCGTCAAATCTGGATCATCAAATCCGGATCGTAAAATCTGGATCATCAAATCTGAATCGTCAAATCTGAATCATCAAATCTGTATCGTCCAATCCGGATCGTAAAATCTGGATCATCAAATCTGTATCGTCAAATCCGGATCGTCAAATCTGGATCATCAAATCTGGATCGTCAAATCCGGATCGTCAAATCTGAATCGTCAAATCTGGATCGTCAAATCTGGGTCGTCAAATCTGGATCGTCAAATCTGAAGCTAAATGACTAGATACAGTTTTACCAACCTTGGATGGAAGGTGATTTATCCCGGTCTGCTTGCTGTTGTCTCACCTTCCTCTCCATTTCCAGTTCCTGGGCCAAGGATTCTGTAAACATAATAAATAAAATTATCATTACTTAAAATAACTTCAAAAAAAAATTCTATAAATTATGCCCTCCCAATTTCTTTTAAGTTACCATAGTTCCAAATTCTCCATATTGTTCAGTTTGTTGGCCGGAAGTGAAATTTAGAAATAAACCTTTGATACAAGATGGTAAAAGTGGTATTCAGAAATCAGACTACAAGACTACAGACTTACAAGACCTAACTCTTATCTACTACACACTAAATTCCATGACTCTTGGACACCCTCAGACTACTAATTTTTGTGTCTTAATAAATTCATAAGAAGATTATTTAGTTATGTAAAACTGTACTTTACGATATTTCCAGAAAAATGATAAAAAATAAAGCAATCATCAGTTAATTGATCTATTTATCGATCAATCAGTAAATCAATCAGTTAAAATTTTAAAAATCGTGAAAAATCTGGGGAAGAATTCCACGACTTTATCTCACCATCCAATCATTCATAGTCCCGGGAGGCAAACTCGAGCTCACCATTACATCCTGACCTCACAGTCATTATCACTGTAACTGTCCATTTTTCTAGGAGACACTCAGATCCCTAAAAAATAACTCTCAGTTCATTTACTCCCAACTTTCAATCCAAATGTTTCCCCTTAAATTGCTTGAAAAAAAAAAAATTCCACCAAAATCATCCTGCAAAAGAAGCGAAGTCCCTGTAATAAGCCACAAAAACAAAGGCATCCTGGCGCCACCTAGAATTATAAACACTCTCCAATCCCTTTTTTTTAAAATCCTAGCCGAGTATTCCAACTGGAAAATAAGCCACCTTAAAGCGTTCACAGGAAGAAACCTAAGAACCGTGGGTACAGCTGTTTATGGTGTGATTGTCGTTGTGCGCCCGCAGAGAAGAGTGCGCCAAGAGAATGGCGGGGGGCAAGGAAATGAGGGTTTGATATTGGGGTAGTTTACTTCCGGTAGAGAGAGAGAGACAGAGACAACGTTTTTTTTGTTTCGTATTTTTTTCTCAAATTGGACATCTTCCCTAAACTTTGGCCTTTATTTTCCCCAAAGTAGGGTTCCTGGAGGAAGGTTCTCTCTCGCCCTTTAGGTTCAAGCACCCCCCCTGTCTGTCCACGTAAGACATTAACCCTCCGGTAGGGTTTACTAACCCTAACCAAACAAGAGACCCACTTAAATTACCTACACCCTTAACCTTCATGTTTTTTTGGGGAGCTGCTGCAGCAGCAGTAGCAGTTCTTCGGCTTATCTATTGTCTTTTCATCACTCTGCTGCCAATCCTTACTTCCTTCCCCTTTTTTGGTAAGTGCGAGTAAATTTCCATGATTACTTTCCCAAGGAATAGATATTTTGAGATCACCGAAGACGAAATAAGTACTAAACTCCAAACGATTTTCTTAATATTTTCAGCACCTTTTCACTGAAATGTAAGAACTTATTACCTGATAAAATTCTAAATTAAGAACTGAAGAGAGAATTAGTTGAACGGAAGTGCCATTTCAATGAATGGATTCAGGTAATTTTTTCGAAAAATGTACCTTTAGAGTGGAAATGTATGTAAAAGTATCATTTAGTAAAAACTGCAAGTTTTAGAAAAACATATAAGTAAACTGCAGTAAGAAGGTCGTCTGACAGAAGCAAGGAAAGTTCAACAACTCAGCCTGGAATAAAGTTGCCCTTGACGTAGTACAATTGTGGTCGGCCCAATTCACACGTGCCTTCAGAACCTAAACCCTGAACAGTCTAGTCCCTACCCCGCAGCTAACACCCGCCGACAGCGCTATGATGGTGCAGTTAAAGCTGATGAGTTGGTTAAGTCTACGTAATGTGGTTATCAATATTAGAGTAGCCAGTCATGGTGAGGGCGCGCAAGGCAGGCACCACACAGCATCAATCTTCCATGGGCAAATGAGCAAGGGTTTTGGGCAAAACATTATGTGGGATCTGTTTAGAGATGTACGAGTAGTGGCGACGATCTTCAAGTGTGGTGTGAGCGTGGCGTTCTCCACCCACACTCCAGCACTGGAGTCACTACTCCATTCTCTTCAGAAGATTAAACCTAGAGAGAGAGATGACCATCAAGTTATATGGAAGGGGACCATCAGAGAAGCGTTTGCAGGCAGAAGACCTGGGGACAACTCTATGAAATGTTAATTTCTGTGCATATCTCTGGAATTAAAATCTCAGCGCGAAGTTACTGCTGCTGCTGCTGCTGGAAAAAAACCCATTCCTTAGGGGGAAAGCAAAGCTTTATTACCTGGTACTCCCTCTGGAAACCCTTTTCATTCCAGTTAAATATTTAATTCTCCTTACCGCTGTAAGTACCACGTGTAAGAGAAGAAGTAAGAGAGCACATGTTAATTTCTCATTTTTAAGACGAAAATCTGACACTAATGCGGTCCGCGATGAAGATTATTCCAGAAGCAAGCAGCTTTCCAATCCAGTGGTAGAGCCGAACTAAAGGACCAAATGTAGATGGATGAATGAACTGGACAATTCTACGAGGAAACCTATTAAGAAGATACCAGAGGGAGCGAATACTTCAATCTCTCTTTGCCTGAAACCTTTTAGTCCAGAAAACTCGTTCCCATATTATCCAATTTTTGATTACCAGCTTCAAAATTGCAGGCTTGGGAGTCCCCAAATGATGTGGAGGATCCCCATCTTGGCTAATGTAGCTAACAACTCGACAGGTTCCAGGGACTCTGCAGAGTTGTTTGGTATCAGATCTCTGGTGCAAGGCTATTAGGCTATAAAGCATAGGCCTTTCTACACGTGAATATGTTCTTCATCTCTCATAAGAGCAGTTGATATCCCTCTGTTAGCAAAACCGCTGGAAACACTTCTAAGTGATTAAGTTATCTCTCTCTGAAAAGAGAAAAAAAAAAACCAAAAAGTGGCCTTCAATGTCTTTTAGGGTCCTTCAAAAAAGCGTTAAAGTCTAATCAAAAAAATCACACAGAATTTGAGAAAATTTTGGGTACCCAAAATGAAAACCCATAAATTGCAAAGGTTGTTGACAATGTGAAGGTACGCTCATTGGGAATGTATAATCTGGAGGCTGGCCTAAAGCGGAAGATCTTAACATAGTACACAAAGAAATCAATCTTTAAGAAGATCAACAAGGCCGTTGACATCTTAATCTAGTCCACACTTCTAAAGAACTAGATCTTATATGTATAATATTATTCCTGAGACTGAGTGTGTATAACAAAATATATACACTAGCACATTCAAGTATTGTACAACTTCAGTTCCCACAATATTTTGTCGCACAGTCATACACACATATGTTCTATGAATGTGTGCGACGTATTGCTCTCTCGTTTCTTTTTTTTTATCTACTTCTTTTCCTACGTTTTTCAAAAGACAGTTGCAATAGAAACGGACGTATAGAGAACGAATCTGTTCCAGCGTGACTAGGCACTGTCCAGATAGTGTTCTTTGTACAGTTCTACTCACTCTGTTCCACATACTAGACCCTGCATCTGGCCCTCTCGCTCTACATGTATATGTATATACACACACGTTACATATACAACTATTTCACTATTGTAGAAATAGTTATAGAAATAGAATTGAATGTAACAAATCAACAACCTGTTAACCAATCTCTATTTCTATACATCCAGCATATAAGGTATACACAAGGCATAAAACATTCTATTATATAAGTCCCCTGGAATTGTTATTGATATTTTCACACTGTGTACATAATATACATAGCAGTGACTTCCGTTATATACTCGTATTTCTGAAAAATTCTGCTACCTGAAATATTAGGAAACAACTTTCTTTAAACTGAGGTATTTTTTAAGTTTCAGTTTCCGGTTTACGTTTACTACTATTGGGATCAAGTAAAATTTTTGATTTTCGAGAATTTTCAACCGTAGATTAGATTAGATTCTAGTAGGGTGGCTTTTAAAGGCCTTCGCCACCGCGACCCAATGCGGATCTATAGTGGTTCCCAACGCAATCTAGAGCTCACCCTTTCAAAGACCCCGCCAGTTTTTTTTCCTCTCCAGACTCTTGATTCGGGTGAGCGGCTCCTGGGCTCAGGTCTTAGTTTTTTTTCCTCCCCCGAAGAGTAACATCCTTAACCAGACTAGCCCCTCACACTAACACAATACGTGCAGTGCCCGTTTCCTCGTCCTCCTCCTGACAAAAACCTACAAAGGCTGTGTCATCTGCTAGGCCCCATGCAATGAATCGTGTTTTCTGAGCCTACAGTGGCCGGTCAATAGGCCTACCAACCGTAAAAATATCCCCTTTTTAAATCCTGAAAAAGTGTTTTTTTTGGGGAAAAAGATTCCTAAAAAATGAATTATTTTGGGAAAATGAAACCTTATATTTCACTCGGGAACTTGACAGAAACTTCGCGATCAGAATTCTTCAAACTAACAGCGGACCTAGACTTGCAACCGGAAACAGCACTTCCTGAGAAAATGTTTTTTTTACAAATACGACGAAGAAAAGCTACATCCAGTTTTAAAGATCTACATCATGTATAAGAAACATTTGTCCATGAAAATCCCATTAATGTCACCCACCTGGAAGCTTCAGCATAAGTCCCTTTGAGGGTAAAGTACTGTCCTAACACTTAGATATGAAGGTCAAATTTGTGGCTGACGTTCCAACTTTGATAACAAATTTGGAATAGAAGAATAGAATCAATATTTATTATAATAAATATATACATAGAATAAATATAGAAGTATAAATGTATAATACATTTCAACCTTCTTAACTAAGTGAAGTAAGAGACAAGTTAGGTGAGGAGGATTGGAATGCAGGGAAAAAAGGAGAGGAAAAACCTGCAGCTAGTGTATAGAGTTAGAGTAGGATATGTTTTAGTCTTCTGCGTAAGTATGTTGTAGAAGGATCTGTAGGAGGCTATGTCGCGGCATAGTGGATTGGGATGGACAGTCTGATGGAAAGACGATTTTGGATCATAGGAGTGTACCAGGGATAATGGACGCAGTCTCGTGGAGTGAGTCAATCCTAGTGCATCGTGGAGAGTCTGTTGCGAGTCTGAGAAATTTGTTTTGGGTTATCTGAAGTTTCTTGATGTTGCTACTACATGTCAGGCTCCAGGCGGAGCAGGCGTCGAGCAACATCTGCCTAATGACCACCTTTGTAAAGGAGGAGTTTGTTAGTCACAGTCATTTTGGAGTCACGTGAGAGCAAATTTGGATCTTTTATCCCATGAATTACCTTATGAAAATTTGTGCAGTTCTTAGCGAACAGTTAAGTTCTCCATTACAGGGTCGTTTAGTAAGTGCGGCGTTTCTAATAACTGGCAAATGATAGGTAAGGATTAGCTCAGAGGTTATCGTATACAGGATTCCAACACGGAGAATCTCGAGTTCAAATCCAGGCTGCTGGTCCTCAGATTTTTGGGAACTTCTTACAGATGGCTATCCAGTGATGGACAGAGTTGCCTGAAACGAGAGCCAACTGCCCGGAGGCAGATTCTAACGCCTGCATTTAGGGTTAGAAGGTTATCCCTCCACCCGGAAGTGCGATTGTACAGGAAGGTTTCATTTAAACTTGGACAGAAACTAATTAAGGCGGGTATTTGGTTGAAAACGTTTCTTCATGATATTGTATATTGTCTTAAAGTGAGGTTCCGATTTATTCAAGTTCGTGAGTGCATTACTGAATGATATATCTTGTTAAAAAGAAAAAAAGTTTAAGAATTCATAAATGCAATACAATTTCACGGTTGAATTATACATATATGTATACATGCATAAATCTTAATTACGCCTAAGGCCCAGTAGCAAATAATGCACTCTGTATGCATGTACAGACAGACGTACGTACAATGCAAATTACTCCCTCCTTTTGCTTGTCTACAAGCTAACCCCCTACTGTAACTATACATCGCACCCAGATTGCAACAAAACTAAGGGCAGAGAGAATCGTTCAGATATAACACAACCAAGAGTTGTACACCCATATCTAATGTATACAACTTCCTTTATATTGACGTACATGTAAACTGTGGTATTAAATATTGACGAACTTACGGACATATACAGCAAAAACCATCATCTTTATTGCGCGTGCGCGCGATCACACATGGAGCTTTGTTGATGACATAGTGTTTATATAAGTATATATATATATATATAAAAAAGTGTGTGCTTTAACCAAAGTTCATTTGCAATAAAGTTTGGTTTGCAGATGGTTGACAAGAAATGTGTGTAAGAGAAGCCAGCGCGCTGTGGATTATACAGGCTCCTTAGAGACAGCATCCTGCGAGCTCTCTAACTACACTGTATATCCACACATCTCATGAGCCAGTATGGCTATATCATCCACTCTTATGCATATAAAATTAACATCATCACTTGCATGTTAGGTGTTTTACTATTTGGAGGTGGATGATAGAACGCTATATAAAATTTTATGTCTCTGGGGTTATTTACTTTTTTAATTTTTTTTGTGGATATGTTCAATGGAGATATTATTTTTATCTAAATACATCATTTACATTTTTAATTCGAAGCCTTTTTTTCAAAGAATTTTCAAAGATAATTTGATTCAGGACACTTCACGGCAAAAGAGTGGATAGATTTCCTTGAAATCTTTCATAAAAAGTGAAATTTCTGGAGTAAATCACATGTATGCTGTTATAGAGGATTTATTATTTTGTTAGAATTCCGAGTTTGTCGAAATCTCCGAACCAGAAATACATATTTACGCGCTGGATTTTGTTCGCTTTACAAATCGAAGGCTCAAATGTCTTTCTTATAATCGTTGTTGGTTGAAAAGTGCCATCAATATAACTCTTTAAATCACATCTTTATTATTACACAATAATACGACCAATAGTTGGCGCTCCTAACTTCGTGTGACTAACCTCACTCTTCACAACGATCTCAACAACTTGATTCATACAAACAACTCACCAAGACTAAATATCACAAGTTCCATACCGCTCTCTCTAGTTGCACTAATCCTGTCATACTAACTCTAGCCTCCTCTGAAATACCTTGACACCTCTGAAATACCTCTCTCTAGTTGCACTAATCCTTTCGTACAGACTCTAGCCTCCTCGGAAATACCTTGACAACCACTCTCTCTCTAGTTGCACTAATTCATTCGTACAGACTCTAGTCTCCTCTTAAATTCCTGACAATCATTCTCTCTAGTTGTACTAATCCTTTCGTACAGACTCTAGCCTCCTCTGAAATACCTTGACACCTCTGAAATACCTCTCTCTAGTTGCACTAATCCTTTCGTACAGACTCTAGCCTCCTCGGAAATACCTTGACAACCACTCTCTCTCTAGTTGCACTAATCCTTTCGTACAGACTCTAGCCTCCTCTTAAATACCTTGACAATCACACTCTCTCTAGTTGCACTAATCCTTTCGTACAGACTCTAGCCTCCTCGGAAATACCTTGACAACCACTCTCTCTCTAGTTGCACTAATTCATTCGTACAGACTCTAGTCTCCTCTTAAATTCCTGACAATCATTCTCTCTAGTTGTATTAATGCTTTCGTACAGATTCCTAGCCTTTTCTGAAATACCTTGACAATCACTCTCTCTCTAGTTGTACTAATCCTTTCGTACAGACTCTAGCCTCCTCTGAAATACCTTGACACCTTCTCTCTAGTTGCACTAATCCTTTCTTACAGACTCTAGCCTCCTCGGAAATACCTTGACAATCACTCTCTCTAGTAGCTCAAATCCTCTCAGTCGCCTCTACTGTCATTCCAGACAATCAATCACGCTGACTGAATCGCCAATAGTCCTGAGACCTTCCTTGAGCTTCTCTCCTCCTGGCTCTTCACGCAACATTTACATCTTCATAAGATTTACTTATTGCATATATTTTTATACAGATTGTAAATTACTAAGCAAATTTTTTTGAAAAAAATCTAAAACCTTAGTTTTAAGGCATTTCTAAAGGTTAAATGTGAGGAACGAATCCCACGATACAGCGTGAAGTATAGTTTTGCGAACTAAGTATTAGAAATGGATAAGTTTCAAATTCTGTGTTCAAACCATTGGACGTTAAAAATGATCTTTTATATTTCTTAAAGGTTTTTGTACACATAGGAAATGCACAATTTTATTATACAACTTCCGTTTTCCCAGAAATGGATTATAGCCAAATTATTCACTTTGTAGAATATTTTCTCCGGATGATCGGCATCCCCTACGGGCTAGGAGTGTGATTAACAATTTCATTTAAAGGGATTTTAATAAAATAGGGTTAGTGACTAGTGGAGGTAGCAATAGTACAGCCCCCCTGGTTTGGGGGCGGACGACGGCGGAGGCTAAGTGGAATGGCTGGAGGCATTTTAGTTGTTGTTTAGTTGGGTGTCTGCCCCCAGGGTTGTAATTCTACTCAAACCCGGATCGAAACCCCCCCCCCCCCCAGCAGCCGGTGCGTATGCCTCCCAAGAATGGTAACCATTCTGGCCCCTCAGAAGACCACTTCCGTCGTTAATCTCGTAATAATTCTATGAATAAGTTTGAAGGTCTTATTTCCCTCTACTAAAGGTTCATTCTGTTTCTTTCCTTTTGTCGTTTCCTTACGTACGGAGCTTTTTGATATCACTATGAAAAGGACTGTAGTGGGGGTGACATTCTGCGTGAAACTATTTTTTTTTTTTTTTTTTTTTTTTTTTTTTTTTTTTTTTTTTTTTTTTTTTTTTTTTTTTTTTTTTTTTTTGCTCATCAACAGCTGAGGTCATTAGCGCCCGGAGCTTTTTCCAGTGCACTGCCGGCCTCCGGACAGTGTTCTCTCGTTACAGACAACACTGTCCATCACCGGACAGTGAGCTGTAAGAAGCTCCTAGGAAGAGAAAATCTAAGGGTCAGCTGCTGGATTCGAACCCGGGACCTCCGCGTGGGAGTCCAGTATGCTAACCTCATAGCTAATCCCTTCCCTCGCGTGAAACTATTCTTGACAAAATCGAAATACTTCCTGTATTTCCTGTTTTTTTTTTTTTGCTTAGAATGCAGAAAATTTACCTTTTCCGGTATAGAAAGAGGAAATTTCTAAGCCTAATTTACAATTATCACTAATAATAATAATAAAAAAAAATTGTGATCCTCTTCTTCTACAAAGTTGTTTGCAAAATTATTTTAATGATCACAAAAAGTGAAGCTGTGCCTCTTACATCAATTACCCTCTCTGTCTCTCCAAACGGAAGATAAGAGTTCGCGCCATGTTCTACAGTTAAATTCTTCTCTCCTCCTACAATCAATTATCCGCCAACTCTCTCTCTCTTCTAATTGGAATGAATACAGCTAGAGAGGGGTCAGTCCTGACCTGTATAAGTAGTTAAGAGAATGTAGTCTCCAGTCCTTTAAGTCAGTCTCTCTCTTTCTCTTGGCTTGTTATTACGTGCAGATGAAATTATCTAAATATCTAATGCTCACTGTATTAAAAGGCAGCGCCATCTAGTCCGTACTGAAGTTGCGCTAGAACGTGCTAATCTTATCTATTACACCATCTGATGATGTACACAGAACCGATTAAAATGAGATTGTTTTCTCTTTCATTCAGATTATTACGTTTATCTAGTAGTATAAACACATATAGTAATAATAATAAATAAATTTAGAAAAACAAAAAACAATTTCATGTAATCTCTTTCCTGTTTAAAACACGCATGCGCGGCGCATGTACAAACTTGCACAATTGTTCAACATACAGACGTGACTAAAATTAGCTATTGAGGAGTACCTTTAAAAGGGAACAATTAAAAGGGTTGAGATGTGTGTGCAATCGATGGAAGCTGGTTGTAATTATGTCTATCCGTCTGTAGATAACACAAATAATTATGAGCGCTTGCTTCCAAATAGGGTTAAGAAAGAAACCAATTGGAATTGAAAACATCTGGTGTGAACCAGATTAGGCTTAATGTGACTACTATTCTCAAAAGTTGGAACACAAAATTTTTCTTCTAGTTCTCCCGAGCGTTGGGAATGCTGAAAATTCTATGTAATTAGTAACTGATTGGAAAGCCGAATCAAAAAAAAAAGTTTCGATCTGATTTCAGAGAAACGCGAAGTTTCTTGTAAAAGAATGATATTTTGATTGGAAGAAACCTTTTCCCAATAAGAAGATTGATTCAAGAGGTCTTCCAGGTTTTGTGAGGAAGTGGAAACATTAATGTGATGAATAGATCTACGGAAGGCAGCTGAATAGTGGAAATCTGAAATTCTGGCACGTATACGACCTTGAAGTCATCATACCGTCGTAATTGTTAAGATTAAAACCATGAAATAAAATCCAAAGGTTTAGTCTAGAAATCAAATCCACTAACCAACAATACATCTTAGCGTTGCGGGTCTAGCCTATAACCGCTCAACTAATGGGGCGCCTTACAAGATTAAAACCATGAAATAAAATCCAAGGTTTAGACTAGGAATCGAACCCACTAACCAACAATACATCTTAGCTTTGCGGGTCTAGCCTCTAACCGCTCAGCTAATGGGGCGCCTTACAAGATTAAAACCATTAAATAAAATCCAAGGTTTAGACTAGGAATCGAACCCACTAACCAACAATACATCTTAGCTTTGCGGGTCTACCCTATAACCTCTCAGCTAACGGAGCGCCTTACAAGATTAAAACCATTAAATAAAATTCAAGGTTTAGATTAGAAATCGAATCCACTAACCAACAATACATCTTAGCTTTGCGAGACTAGCCTATAACCGCTCGGCTAATGGGGCCCCTTACAAGATTAAAACCATTATATAAAAACCAAGGTTTAGACACTGGGAATCGAACCCAGTACCACAAGAATGGACCTCTGAAGAAACACTATTTTAGAAGAACCGAATTTTCTCGGAACTTCGGAAAACGGATATATCCAGTGAAAATTCGATACAGAAAATTTGACAAGATTGCCCTACTTCCTCTTACCACTTCCTGTAGTAAGGGAAAGCAATAATCCTCTAAAGCGACTTCTTTTTTTTTTTTCAATATTTAGATTATGACTGGCAGATGAAATTGACAGAAAAATGAAAGGGTCAACAGGGCCCTGCCTGCAGGGATCACAAGGAAAGGAGGGGAGGGCAAAAATTGAAGTCAGTAGATTTAAAAGCTACAGCATCCAGCTCTATTTATGCCCTGGAAGGGGCAAAGGGAAGGAAGTTCATTGAAACGTGTTTCACAGGAAAATTGGGCGGTGTGGAAATAGGAAATATAGAGGTGATGTTTATTGGCGATGTCCGGTGCGGCACAAGGGTCACTTGAGCCGATGGAATTGGAATGGGAGGAGGGGGCGCGGGGAATGAACAACCCGGGGAAATCATATTTCCAGATTGGATTTGTGCTGGTCAAGATGCAAGTCTGATGGAGCGGATAGAAACCAATATTCAAGGCAAATTGTTATCTGCCCTGTATCTATGGGTGTGCGTTTAGGGGAGGAACCGGAAGATAAACGGTTCTCAACCACCACAGCCTCTGGAACGTACAAATGGTTTCTGGATTTAAGGTTGGGCTTATTTTCCTGATAAATTGGAAAAAATAATTTGACGCCTCAATATTGTTAAGTTCGTAACAAACAAAAAACTGGCGGAAGGGGGAAAACACGCTCATACCTTCGAACCCAGTTTCCGTCAGTGTAATACCCCTACTCAAACGACAGGAACTAGCGTAACAGAATGATAGAAAGACTACCAGAGAAATAAACTAAAAGTAAAAGTAAAGTAATTGCCTATTTTTTCAGGCGGGGCTTAACGTCCAACTACCGAATTAGGTGTCATTGACGGAGGCGGAACCTCAAACTTTACCTCAAACAATTTTTTTCTTACCAATAAAAAGTAGTCATACGCGGGATTCGAACTGGGGACCTCCCACTTACAAAGCCTCGCTCTTGACCACTAGACCAACACCCGTTCCAAGAGAAATAAACTACATAAAGAAAGAAGAAGCTGTATAGAAAGCCCTAGGCAGCCGCAATCTGGACGTACGGACTTGAACTTACGAAATTAGATTGGATTCCAGCAGGGCGGTTTTGAAGGCCACCGTAATCCCAATGGATCTATTGTGGCTCCCACGTACTCTAGAGCTCCGCCTTCCAGACCCGTCTGTTTAATCAGAACCTTAATTCTGGAGAGCGGCTCCTGGATAAAGCTCCTCAGGCTTTAGTGTTTTTCTCCCCGACGAGTAACATCGTTAGCTAGAGTCAGACTGCATTGTGGTACTGGGTTCGATTCCCCGTCTTAGGCCTTGGATTTTATTTAATGGTTAATAAAAGAAATTTGCAGTAAAGTATGTTTGCTAGTCGCCTCCGTCCACGATACCTAATAGGTAGTTAGACGTAAAGCCGGCCTGGAAAAATAGACAATTACTACTACTATATAACATCCTTAGCCATAGACAAGCTCCTCCGTACTGACAAAACACAACTTGCGCATAAGTTACAGCTAAGCTCTCCGATCTTAAATCACATCCAATCGCTCTAGTACAATCTACCTTTCCACATTAATAATCAAGAGTATAGACTTCCTCGACCTGGCCCATTCTGTTACTCCAAATCTCATTCTAAACTGTACCAATTACTCAAAACCCGCTCTCCAGCAACCTGGCTCAAAAGTTCCTTGAAGGCAAAAGCACCAATGGCTTCACCATCGGGAGTTAAAAGGGCATCCTTCGCATTCACTTACTCCGATATCCTACCAACTCTAAATTATTGGTCATTGTCGTCAATTCTGCTAGTGGATTACAAGAAATCTTACTTCCTTTGTAGCCCATATGTTATTAGAAATTAAACTTAATAAAGAAATAAAATATTTTGAGCAAATCAATTATTCAGACGAGAGATCGATATTCTAAAAAATATATACTACATTGTGCAAAACTACATTGTCCTTCAGCTGCACATAGTTTAAAGCTCCGCCACAATGTAGCGGCTTCAAAACTGCAGTTTTAAGTAGAGAAGTAGCCAATGAGATCCACCAAAAAAAACGCAGCATTACTTTATCGACTCATATCAAAAGAAAAACTAACTTACCTTTCGTTTTTGAAGTTGATATTTCCACTTTTTTAATTTTTATATTTTCAGTACTTAATTATTAATAAATCTAGCGTACATATGATGTTTATATATTATATTTTCATTAGTGTATTAAACTAACAGCTGTTCTAAATCAGCTGATTTATTTCATGTGACTAATGCCATCTTCATTTTTCAGAATTAGCTCTTTAATAAATTTAATAAAACCGTTCTTTGAAAGCCCCTTGCCCCCCCCCCAAACAAAGAAGCAAATTTATTATAAATAAATAAATAATAAACTTAAATAAGAGAGGGTTGATCAAGAATAATGGAGGACTGATTTCTTTCTTTTCTGTACAACTTCCTTCCGTTTCTGACGAGTGGAATGTTGTTGTTGTTGTTGATGATTTAAGAAACCTGAATATTTTCATTCGATTGACTCACTCTGGGGAGGAGGGGATTGTTGATTCAATTGTTGATTGTTGAAACTGTGGAAGTCTGTTTCCACCTTCGTCGTGGAGGAGAGATCGGGACTTGATTGGCTAGGTGGCCGGGGCAAAAGAGAGTGTTTCCTGTTCTTCGCTGCTCCTACTTATAAGTTTTTCTTACGGTTGAAAGTGAACGATTACAGTGGAAAACTTTATCACTTTTCTTTCCTCGGTAAAGTTGTATTTCAAGTTAGGACTTATGTTTATTCGTTCGTTCTTATACTTGTCCAGCCTTCGCTTTCATTCATTCCTTCAATTAATATTGAACATTCTCTCAACTATTGTAAACACAATTCTCAAACCTCAGTTACAAAGAGATAAGATCCTCGTCGACAATACTCTTTATCCACAATCACACACACTTTTGCGTACATCATTTTTACTGTGGGGTAGTGTTGTTCAGTTGAGGTTCGAGCTGAAGGCTCATCCGAGTCGAGCTTCAGAGCTTTCAGAGCTCGAGCCTTATAGCCCTCGAAGCTAGAGCCGTTAAGCTCAAGTTGGAGACTCACAAACCTGGAGTTGAAGGCTTACAAAGTGCAAGTCATAAGGAATGACGAGTAATCAATTTCAATGAGCAAAGAACATTTTAGAAATTATTGTATTAATTTATACAAAAATATTTTTGAAAAATTCATTAGCTGCTGCTATAGCTTGATTTTATTTTAAGAAATGAATTTATTAATTAGTTCAAAATAAAATGCTTCATATAAAAAACAAAGCTCGAGCCTTTTGAGCCGAGTCTTGGTGGCTCACCGAGCTCTCTGTGAGGCTTCAGCTCGAGCTCTGACTCGAGCCACCCACTGAGCCCTGAGAGTTCGAGCGCTCAAAGGCTCGAACCTTATAGCCTTATAGCTCCAGCTCTTGAACAGCACTACTGCGGGATGCATATTAACCAATAAACGATCACAAAGAGATGAGAGTGGTCAAGAAGGCCTCTAAGTACGGTGGAGCAAAACGGAAGCAGTGATCAATACAGGAAACAAATTTTTACAGCGATCTGTTGGACAAAGTATATGGCAGGAATCGCCGTAGAAGAATGCATTCATACAGAAGGTGGATTAATTCTTAAGACAATAAAGATCAAGTAAAGATTGTCGCCAAAAAAGAAATGAGCAGTCGAATTTTGATCTTGATCAAAATGCTCGTGAAAAATAAAAAAATCGAAAAAAAAAAGGTTTAAATAAATATATGAAACTCAAAATTCGATTTTCAAACAAAAATTTATTTAGCGTAAAATCTTTTTTCTCTTTAAGAAAATCTCTGACGTCAAAAAGAAAAAAAGGAAAAATAATAAAAAGCTGTACAAATAAAATAATAATAATTAATAAAAAAAATATCTCATTAAAAACGGGATAAAGCGATTTCTTTCTGATGACATCATTATGTACAATTATTACTGTGATTGTTCGTATTTATTTGCTTTTTAAAATCTAATTTGTAGAAAAAAAGAAGGAAAATGTTAATTGTAAAGTAAAAACTCAGAGTAATAAATAAATAAATAGTACTCTATTCATAAATATTGTTAATTATTGATAAAGATTGCCTTCAGTTAGAGTGGGCGCTATTCTGTAGCGAGAGATGGTGGTTGTTGAGCAACGCCAAGTATTTACCGGAATAATTGTGCCAGAAAGCGGCTCCGCTGTTGATCAGGTCCAGACTGGAATAGTTCCACGGCTTGTCTTGTGGTGGAGGCGGCGGAGGCGGTGGCGGAGGAGGTGCTTGCTGGTCGCTGGCCGACGCTCTGGCAGATGGTTGTGTAGAAGAAGAAGAAGAAGAAGAAGTAGCTGTGCCGCTGGTCGTATAATTGGTCGGTGTGGTCTGCTCTTCGCCGACACTGGACACGGAACCAGGTCGTTCTACCACCACTATGGAGGAAGTGTTGCTCACCGGTGTGGTATTACCGCCGGCTGATGATGTACTGTTGTTACCAGCCGCCGTGGTATTGCTGGCGGTTATCGTGGCCGAACTTGTCGTATTTCCGGCCGCCACCACACCTGAGGAGGAACTTCCTGTATTGCCGGTACTGTTGTTAGCTTGACTAGCACCGCTAGGATTTACCGCGCCCGGACCGTTGCCACCGGATGTTCCTGTTTGGTTTGAGGCGCCAGCTGGCTGGCTACCACTGGAACTTGTGCCGCCGGACGCACTGGAACTTGGACCGCCGCTGTTGCCGTTGTTGTTCGAGCTGGCCGAGACTTGGTTGGCACTTTGAGCGCATCCTTCTGCAAATATAACCAAACGGAACATGTAATTAGCTTTTTTTTTTCTTTTTTTTTACAAAAAAAGATAACAAACAGTTTAAACCTGGAATTAGCTGGGCTCCAAATAATCATTTCCGTTTTACCTTCTTTTTCGAAACTAATTAAGAGGAAGTGAGATCGCGCCAAATTTTCTAAATTATCACGAATATCCATTGAGGTTTCCTAGGCCTGGAAAATGTTCATGCAGGCCCTTCGTATTTGGTGTTAAAGGACACCTAAAAAAACCTGAGGAAGTGTTTTACGTTCCTACTTTGGGATAACGCCATCTATTTTGGGCACCAATGGCGTAGAAAGACGTGAGGTAGCCAAAATCCCCAGGAAAGTGCAACGTTTTCTTTGCATAGACTGACGAACAGTTGTTAGTTTTACTAAGTTGTAAGTTTTACTCATCGTAGTATGGCTCTATGCCGAGTACTGGATTCCACAATTCAAAGTTCTTTCTTTTATAATAACTTCATCATTGCAAGAATTACGAGTACGTAAGATGGCCAAATACCATGGAAATCCTCTGTTAAATACATCTTGAAACAACTTCCTCAAGATGCACAATAATCTCCCTCTAAGAATAGTGCATATCATTTATTTAATTAATTGTCTCCATTTCTGTCGAAAGAACGGAAGCCACTGCCAGTAAAATAATTAAAAAAAAAAGAATACCTAAGACCATTAAATTAATAATGAGATGCAGGAAAATTGTTTTCCACCTGTCAGCCAATAGAAAAGAAGCCCTTACTGACCCTTTTTTATGCATTCCATATACTTTGATAAGTCGACCCTTCCAATAAAAAAAAAATAATCGATTACCTTAAACCAGCTCCTCCTAAACTATACCAACATCTGTCTTTATAATGGTGGTTTTTTTTTAAAGAAGGGTGTAACTACCATGTATATATATATATACATGAAAAAAAAATAAACATTAAAAGTGGTTAATATTATGTATTCTTTTGATGGAACATAATATAGTATATATATCTCTGTATACATAATAAGAGGGAAAGAGTACACCCTTAGGTATAATCATAGGTTTTAGGTAGATATATATATATTTTTTTTCTGTACATATGGTTTTAAAAAATTTCATAATGAAGGTTAGTTTTTGGGGAGAACAAGAAAGGGATAAAGGTGTTATCGATCGTCCTGCTGCAGGGGTGCACCAGGCCAGCTATTCCAGGGTATCCACTTAATTTGCCTGGTAAGATCTACATCTGAAGATAGGTTATGGGGGGAGAACCAAGATAGAAAAAAAAAAAAACACTTCACCCAGAATTGATGAATTGCTCCAGAATCCTCTTTTTCTTTTGGATTTTTTTTTGGAGAAGGAGGAAGGAAATAAAAAAAACTACGTGACCAAGAAATGATTTTGTACCACCCAGAAAAGGGTTTACAGGGCTCGAAACTTTCACATTTTGAGTGGAGGGAGGTAAGAACAAGGTACCAAAATTATAAATACGTATTCTGTAGACCTCCCGCTCTTATTTTAATTATTCCAAAAGAGATATTGGGAGATAAAGGGGGAAGTATTGGGAACCTCCCTTACCATGAGGCACCTATCTTGCAACCAGTTGTCCATCTCTGGACTCCAGAGAACTCTGGAGTTTTTAAATAGTATTGTTAACAAAAAAAACAAAAAATACTTGGATACGATATTTGGACAAAATTTTCTCTCACATCCTCCCAGATACTAAGATTTTCCTACAAAAGGTGAAAATTATATGATAACCCTTAGAAAACAAAGGAAGTATCCTGTTGAGTGGATGGGTAGAGGATATAAGACGTTGAACGTGCTGTAAACAACACCTTAAGGGATGAAGTGTTACTAGAGGGGATGCAAATAGCAAGACAGTAAAGTTCAGTTTGCATTAACTACATCCCCCCCCCTCCCAGTACTGAGTTTGGGAGGCGGAGGGCGCGGGCCAATCACAACAGTGGTGGGTAACATTTTGAGGATTTACTAACAATTACCTTTACATACAAAAGCCGAGGAGTACGACAAGTCTGGGTTTATTGACGGCTGTGAAAGTAGATGTAGCATTCTCTCAGCTAACAGAGAGAAAGAGACAGAGAGAGAGAGAGGTTTCCAAGTTGGGTTATTTGAGGGCCCCTTGCCCTACAGGCCTTGCAAGGTTGTGGGTGGTGCAAGGAGTTGGATCTGTTCAGTAGAATTAATGGCAAAGAGCCGGCCCCCAAAAAGTGGGGTAGATAGGAGAGCCGCCAGTACAACTCCTAGGAGCCCTAGGTGACACGGGTAATGTTTGCACAAACCCGGACCCCGGGGTCTTGATTCCTTCTAAATGGAAATTGAATAATAATTAATTTTATAATTAATACAGAACGGAGAATTGGTTTTTGCTGTTTGTTTGCAGGTTGGTGTTCACCATCTCCACAGCATCCACGCGGCCGCTTTACAATAATGTCTTCAAGAGCTCCTCAACTGAGCTTACTTTATTCGATTAGAGCTCAAATTTTCCTGTGTTTTCCAAGTAAGAGAAAGTTTTTTTTTTTAATTCCCACACACGAAATATGAAAAAAGTTCCCTGTATTCAGAACAGTTTATCTGTGCATGTTTCTGCCTGTCCAAGGTCAACGGAAAATCGCAGATTGCTTCAATAGTGGTTGCTGTAATCAGGTTTTTAGGGCCAAAATCAATCAACGTGGAAGTTCCACGTTACTGAATCGATTTTTCAAATATTTTATTTCCACGGCGACCAACTATATCGGCTACCATGTTCACTATCGATTTATTAAACTCGACTTTGATCACTATTAGAGTGTTCAGGTAAAGGTTAAAGTCTAGTTTGGATAGCGTCTCAATTACAGTATTCTGAAGACAAAAAATTAATCAAAAATATTTATTGCTGTTCCAACATTTCGGATAGACAATTGATGCTGTTCATCAGGAATTTAAAGAGGAGCATTAAAAAAACAACAACATTTTTTTGCAATCTAATTAAGGATTCAAAATTGGCGAGAAATCGGTCCAGAAATAAAAAAACAAATAACTCCGTCTTTTTGCCAACGTTTCGACAAATATACTTGTCTTCTTCAAGGCGTGGACTATGCGGGTTGGTTGAGTTACAGATTACAGGGTTATCTACGATTCCTCGCCAATTTATTTTGAATCCTTAATTGAATAATTTACGACCACGAAACCAATTTATACACATATTTGCAATCTAATATAACAATTACCGGTTAAAATTCTTAGCGCTTCCGGCGGTGCACCAGCCGCTTTCAGTGCTTCTTCCAGTTGTGTTCTTCGTTTCATTTCCAGATCTAGTTGGTCTTGGAGACGTCTTCTTGCTTTTCTTTCTTTGCGCAATCTCTTCTGGTATACAACTGTAACAGGTAAATAAGAAATCCAAAAAATTATTATAATTTTAATGTAGTTTTAAACTTTAGTAAAAGAAAAAAACTTTATAGTAATGGTGCATTTCCGGTTAACCCATTTCTGCCAAAAGTTTTAAGTTAGTAGCGACCTGAATTTTGAGCTTTTGATTTCCTGCTTTTGAGACGTATCGATCACACATTCTGGGCATCATACCCTATTAGTAAGCATTAGTTGCAGAGATCTATGCATTTTATTTCATCAGTGCACCACGTATTTCCTATAACAAACTTCAATTTCTAAAAAATCTTAAGCGATTGCAATACGTCTTTTTTTTACGGAGGTGGAAGAGGAAGTATTAAGTAAAAACTCCGCCTACAACTCTTTAACTAAAAAACAAAAAATAATATAGTTAATTATGTTTTCAAAGTACGCACAATAAAATTAGATACACGTCATACAAAACGATAAACAATGCCTTCTAAAACTAAAAAAAAAATAAAACTAAGTTTATTTTAAATCAATCGATAACATCGATCTGAGACACAATGGAGTCTGCTCGCTATAGTTCTCTTTCATTTTTTCTTTTTTTGAACACCCAATCGGATACACTTACGTACAAAATGTCTGTCGTCTTAGATTTATCTGACCTCACACACCGACGACAGACTGATAGATTTGTAACAAATTAATCAGTTTATATTGTTTTATATGAAAAAAAAAGAAAAAAATAACTTATTGTGTGATGACTTGTAAAAGAGATAATTACCGAGTGATAGAACATCTCACAGGTGGTCTTCTACGTCTGTCTGTCAGTCACTCACTCTGAACAAAGAGGAACTATTGCGATTGCTTAAGATTTTGGATATTTTCGAGTTTTTTTTTTTGTTTTTTTTCTCGCCGGAAGTAAATGATTTGAGGTCAACTTCCACAAAAAAAAAACGGACACTTCCGGTGACAACCCCAAATCTAAGATCTGCTTGCGATTTATGGCGCAAGAAAAACGTAAAAGCGGAAAACCTCCAAAAGTACGAATTTACCAATTTTTTTATTGTTAACCAAGAGGCTTTTCTTTCCACGAGGCTTTTTTTTAAAGTCAAAATCTAGCCACTTAAATACCACTTTTGGGAGGGGAGTAACGATGTTTTCACGCTTTCCCCCCCCCCAAAATAAGGGGGCAATAATTTGATTTCAATACTCTGTAACCGAAAAATAGTCGTAGGGGGCAGGAGCTGCTACATAATGTAAATTTGCACTTTGGACTGCAAGACCAGGTGCTGTTTACAGCCAAGATTCCAAAATAAAAATAAAAAATATTCATTCTCTACCGTGCGTTTGGCCTGGCCAGTGCCTACTTATGTTATCTATCGTCTGTGAGTTTTATCTTTTTATTAGTATTTCGTATCTAGTATAAGTTTTCCTTTTTGTATGATTATTTTCCTTAATTAAAGGTATTTTGTCGTTTGGTTCATTAAGCACAAGAGAGAATTTTATTTTACTCCCTATCGCCCTGGGAATTGTCTCCAGGACCCTCCCTCCTCTCACCAGTGAGCTATCCCGCCAGAGGCACCCTTAAGGGTATTTTTCTTTTGAGGCTGGTTAGGGATATCGTCTCTGATAGCTTCGGCTATCTGGCGCCCGCAAGGATACCGCCCCTGACCGGTCACAAGGAAAAATTATGAGATATTATTATTATCCTCATATGAAAATAAGGATTTTTGTGAGTCGCGCGGAAAATCCCAGTTTTGTTTTTTTTTTTAGGAAAAGGACCAATAAGCCTTGATCTTTCTCGAAGGGTAAACATAAGATTCTAATAAGGGCGGCCCTTAAGGAGATCTATTGTGGCTCCCACCTACTCTAGAGCTCACCCTCTAGACCCGTCCGTTTAGCCAGACTCTTAATTCTGGAGAGCGACTCCCTGGGTAAAGCTCATCACAGTAAATGTAATCGCCTATTTTGTTCAGGCGGGGCTTAGCGTCCAACTACCGAATTAGGTGTCAATGATGGAGGCGGAACCTCAAACTTTACCAAGAACAATTTTTTTTCTAACAAATAAAAAGTAGCCTATACGCGGGGTTCGAACTGGAGACCTCCCACATAGGAAGGCACGCTCTTGACCACTAGACCAACACCCGTTCCAAGAGAAATAAACTACATAAAGAAAGAAGAAGCTGTATAAAAAGCCCAAGGCAGCCGCCATCTGGACGTACGGACTTGAACGTAGAGATTAGATTAGATTTTGGTAGAGTGGCCTTGAATGACTACGCCACCGTGATCCCAATGGGTCTATTGTGGCTCCCACCTACTCTAGAGCTCACCCTCCTAACCTGTCTGTTTAATCAGAATCTTAATTCTGGAGAGTGGCTCCTGGGTAAAGCTCCTCAGGCCTTGGTTTTTTACCTCTCCGAGAAGTAACATCCTAAGCCAGACAAGCCCTTCGCACTGACATAATACGTGCAGTGCCGATTCCTCCTCTTCCTGCTCCTGACAGAGCCTACAGAGACTTTGTCATCTGCCAGGCCCATGCTACTCGAAGGGTACCACAAGTTTTACGCGATTTTCTCTAATAACTATTTCAGCTTATTCCGGGGCAAAAAGGGTAAAACTTTTCGCTTTTTTCAAGTTTTCCCCCAAGAAAAAATTAATTTTCTCCAGTAGGAGGGGGGAGTAGATGCAGTAGTTCGCGTTTTCACCAAATCATCGCCACCGACACGGCGACCGTTTAGACCGAATTCTTTCCAGTCCGGATATGAGAAAAAACAATTTTTTCTAATATTTTTTCACCATTTTCTCTAAAATTGCTCCAATTAATCTCCTATATGGCTTCCTCAGGAAGTTAACACTTTTAATGAAGGGAATTTTATTTAAAAAGGGAAATCAGATGGCACTTTTTAAGACTTACCCTCGCTAAAAGTAAAATCACTAAAGCAAATAAAATTGGCATGGTTTATCGCCTCGACAAGAAATCTACATCCTGTACCAGTTATGAGTACAACCAACAATAACCATTTGTACATTTTATTGTTAACAATGTTGGCCGAGACGAAGGTAATAATGTAACATGTAAGAAATTAACATAATTAACTCAGTTCCCTGCTCTGTCTTCTCCATCTTTATCTTAGGAGTTACAGTGCCCATCTCCTTGTTCTTTGAGTTTGTAAGTTGTTTTCTTGTTCTTTTTTTCTTTTTATCTCCACTCTTTATGAAGCATTTTTAAAAGTCTTACAAGTGCATACACGCTGATGAAGGTCACATTGTACACTTTGTGAAACTTTTGTAACTACATTAAATGCCAGTCTAATTGTAATGCCAAAGACAATGCGGGTGGTCTTTACCATAAATTCTGGTAATTAAAAATTAAAAACTCATAATTCAAGTAAAATTAATTACATTCTATTCCATATTTTAATGATTCTATTGGTTATTAAATTATCTGTTTTTATTGGTCCACCTGGAGGACCAATATAAACTTACAGATGGAAAAATCATATGGTTTACAAAAACTTTATACTATTTAGTTTAAGTCCCATTTTAGGACCCAGCAGGAAGTTAACACTTTTACTGAAAGGATTTTTTGTTTTAAAAAGGGAAATCAGTTGGCATTATTTCCTTTATACTTCGCTGATTAAAGCAGAATTTTCCGGAAAATTAAGTTTAAAATATCATTGTCTTAGGTGTTCATTTAACTTAAATTGATTGTAACACGAGGAATCCAATTATTAATCATTAAAAATCGATAAATAGCAGCCTCTATGCAAATAAACATACAAAATGGTGGGTAACAATAGGTGAAACATGACCCACAATTTCCTTTTACCTACTTCCCAAGAAAATACCCATTATTCCCAATTTCCCTGTTAACCCTTACATTATTAGTGTAGAAAACAAGACATTAAGCGAGAAAAATCTTTTATTTTCCAAGTTTTTATTGAGAAAATTTTTTATTACATATTTGGATACTTCATTAAATACCTACGGGGGAAAAATTAGTAAAAAAAATTAAACTTTTATTTTTCATGGAAATAATTGATAATAAAGAATTGGTCAATCACAGTGAAGTGTGAAAAAGTAGGTGGGCTGAAGAGCCAAACAGGTTTTTAAACCACGCCTACTTGCTCAAGACTACGCCCACTTTGGCCCGTAAAATGGAAGTTCTGTATTTTCCCCATTTTTTTCTACTTTCTATTAGTTTTGAGAATCGAAACAATACTTACTAATGGCAAAGTAAGCCCAATTTTATTTAAATTAGGAATTTATTGCTTCAGATGTTTAAAAGAGCACAAATTACTCACACACAGTTAATAACAGATAAATGACTATTTGTAATAATGATTCATTTATAAATAATTTAATGTAACCCTGTAATTGAGTACTGGTAAAGAATTTTTAAAGTCAAATAATTAGTAAAGTACTTTAACTAAAATGTAAAGTAATTTAACTAAAATGTAAAGTACTTTAACTAAAATGTAAAGTAATTTAACTAAAATGTAAAGTACTTTAACTAAAATGTAAAGTAATTTAACTAAAATGTAAAGTGCTTTAACTAAAATGTAAAGTACTTTAACTAAAATGTTAAGTACTTTAACTGTAATTAAAATGGGTGCAATAATATTTGAAAAAGGCCACCATAAGAGTCTGAGACATCTAATAAATTCTAAACAATATTAGGTAAAGAAATTTAAAGCAGTAAAATTACTTAAATGATCTCAATGAAGTATTAATGAAATGTTGGGTACTTGCTGATTTGTGTACCTTTTGGCGTTTAATCAACCCTTATACTTAACTTTTTAACCTGTAAGTTTTTGTTAAGGAGATTCACCTACTTTTAGTGAGAAAAAGTAAAAAAAAAAATCAATAATTTTAGTATTTAAAGAGGGTGGGGGGAGAATCAGTGTTGTATTTAACCAGAGTTGCCATCATTCTGCTACCAACTGTTGTTGTTCTACAAAATGAAATTATCGTATGGTATATGGACTGAGTTGAATGTTATCGCTAAGCTGGTGTGTATATTATACAAGTGTCTAGTTTAAGTGAGAGCGTCGATAGCTCTCTCTTTCTCTCTGTACTCTGTAAAACGATGCTACTTTCAGGATGAGTGTGTTGAGATGGTAGCATCAATTAGCTCGCAGCATCACTCTCTACAATCATCTTTCTCTCTTTCCATATACATCCTCTTTCTTCGAATTCTTCTCCGCCCTTCCGTGCCGTCAATTTATACTCCACTCGCCCTTTTTATCAACTAAACGTTTCATCGGTTGTCTGTGAAGTTTAGTCACTATATTTGATCCAATTACTAACTACATTACTACCACCATTTATTGTCATTCTCCATGTTATACATATGCGACCAAATGTATAGGCCCGTCTCCCCTTTTTGCTTAGTAATGTCATTATTATTGTTCTCTGTATGCATCATTTTATTGGCCTTAAAAGGGATGTCTCTTTTACATCTCTCTAGATGTAGTGAAATTAAAAATAAAAATAATTTTAATGTGTCACATTTTTCAAGCACAACTCGTCTCGGATCTTCATATTCTTATCGGGCATAAATGGAGGGTATGGTTCCCTCTAAAGTGCTATTTTGGTGTGATGTGCAGTAGTACTACAGAAAAGTTGTTGTGAATGTTTTATTTTATTTTCTGCATCTGTTTTGTTAATAAAGTAAATAAAAGCAAAACAAAATGAAAGATTTAGTTGTACAAAAAAGAATGGCCGCCTAGACAAGAGAATGCATGTCTACCAACCAAACACAAAAGTAAGCAAAATAGAACAATCATTGGTTGATAATAATGGAGACGGCAGCACTCGCGAGTAAGCATTCTTCCTTCTTAGGTATACATTGTGGCACTGTTTTTTGTTATGTGTTTAGAAATAACCAATAGGAACAACCAGAAAGAAACAAAAGACAAACAATACTCTTAAAAGTGAAGAAAAGTGGGAAGGGGGATATTGAATAGATAGTTGGGAGGTGTCCAGGTCGCGCGCGCCCCTCAGCGGCGGCTGAAGATCAAAAGAAGGTTGATTTCTTCTTCTTCTACATCTTTTTTTTGGGGCGCATTGTTGTTAGTTTTGTGAGGCAATCAAACCAGGACAATGTAAGCAGTCAGTGGCCAGCAGCTTCAAGAACTCCCATCTTCTCTCCTTGACGACAGTCATGGCCTTTGGGGTACGTGAGAGTCACGTGTCCACCTCCTCTTCTTCGGGCTGCGATAATTAACAGAGAATGGTCGACCGGGTTAATATAGAGAGAACTTCAGATGGTGTTAGGCCCCCGTGTTCGTAGGCTATTGTGTGCAACTCCTTGGCTGTCTCTCTCTCTCTTAAAATCTCCAACCCAGTTCAGCTCTGCAGATCTCTTTGGGCACCTTGATCACGTCTCCTCAAACATCTTATTGTGTGTCCCCCCAGCCATTCCTCCTTCCAAAAACAACTCTTTATTGCCCACGGTTCTTCTTTCTGTTTTTTCTTCTTCAAGTTCTTAATCTTTGCTTTTCAAATTGCTTCTTCTCCATTGTGAACAATGAAGCGTGCTCTCCTCTCTCTTCGTGTTCTTGAGAACGAGCCAGCCAGCCCATTATCTTACTCTTCACTTCTTACGTGTACTTCTATATCAATACTCATTCTTTTCTTTCCTTTTGTAATGCTGGTTTCTACTTCCTGAAGACGAAGTTTAGCGTTCGCATTCTTTCTTTGTTGACATGGATGGACACAATCCACCTTTCCAAAAAATGTTTCTTGTCAAAGAACAATCGAAGTCATCTTTGCTTTCACAAAAATTTTTTTTGTTTTCCAATATTTGTTGTTTTTTTTTCCTTTCTCTCACCTCTCATAAAAGGATGTACCTCAATCGTGTAGTCCTCACGTCGTCTTTGAGTCTATCAATGATTATATACCTGCTCAAAGATCGCAGATAGTTTCAACTTTTATGTTTAATTTAGATGTCAACGTGAAAGCCAAAGCTTTTAGACAAATCCGGAAGAGCCCCTTTACCAATTTTGTATTTTGGGGGGGGGGGGGAGGAAGTTCCACGGAAATCGGTTCCAAAAATGTTTCTTTAACTGCTTATTATGTAGATTACATACAAGGGGCTAACTCCTCTCCCATTCGATGTATAGCATCGAGACCCCCATAAGGCACATCTACATAAAATTCCGAATCGAATGACATCTCATTCATGAAAATCGGTTTAAGCGTTTAGGCCCTACGCAGTTTACAAAAAAAGGTAACAACAACAAGAAGAAGAACAAGAACATCAACAAGAACAAGAACAAGAACATTTTTTGAAAAAGCCGTTTTTGCTCATTTTCGGCAACTTTTTTCTCGAAACCTATTAGATCTGGGTTGTTGCAAAAAAATTACAGTTATAAAGGAGGATTTGCCCTTTATTTTAAAGAAAATTCGGGAATTTTGTCTTTTATAGAAAAATAGAAAAAAATTGTCAAAGTTGGGTGTTTTTCAGCGTTACGCTTTTTCGTGCAGTTTTTGACGAGCAACCCTTATACAACTGTCCTACCGGACAGATTTAATCACCGACTTTTATTTCTAAAGATATTTTCTAGGAAAGGTCAGGAACACTTTTAGGAGAGCGTCTAGAGCACGTTTTTCTCTAAAGAGTTATTTCATTGTAACGTATGGTCTATATCATTTGCGTAAAATTATTTTTGATTAAATACATAATCAAAATACCCTAAATTGTGGAAAACCGATTGGCGGCTTTTCTGAGTAGACTTTTCCACTCATTTTTTTTTTTTGGAAAAATGATTTTGATGTTCTTTAAACTTTGCACATCCGCACAAATTGGCAGGATTTTAGGGGAAGTAAAAGTAAACTTTTTGCGGAAGTGTCCTTTTTAATACCTTGAACAGTGGCTACCAATCTGACTATTTATGAATACCAAGTTGAAAGAATATCAATAAACCGGAAATGCGACGGTACCAGGAAGGGTTCTTCTAGTTTTCTATAATTTTCCAGGAGACGTCACCTTAGTACATCAATTCAATTTTTCCTTAAAACAAAATTTAAATAAAAAAAAAACCTATTCTGCCTCTTCCCAACCCCCCCCGAACTGCAGGGTTCTCCAAAATATTGCTCAAAAGTTATTTCCAGTATTATCCTGGAAGAGTCAATATTTTTGTTATATAACCGAAGGAAAATTTCTTCTTGTGCACGGCTGTTGAACATGATACGTACTATTTTATAGCTACCGATTTACCCAGGATAACTTTGAAGAGTGGTTCAGAATGGGTATAAGACCAAGGATCAACCCAGAGCGAGTGAGAGGGGAAACAACAGTTCTACAACAACCAGGGACTCCCGGAAGTGATGGTATGGACGGGTCGTTTCCAGCTGAATACTGACCCCATTGTCATCTGCCGTCATGATATCGCCACTCTTATGTTTCACTACATTAACCTAACACCAGATTGAGTTCACTGTTACCAAAGTTACGCTATCTTCAAGTTCTTTTCTTTTTTTTAGCTTTTCCAGAAGAGAACGAAGGATGCTCTTTTTCCTTTCCACCCTTGGATAGAAAGTCAAGTCCAAATGCAGTAATGGAGTGGCATGCTGGTTTTTCCTGGCATATCTCCAGAGATATCCTCTTCACTTCCAACTTCTTCCCTCAGGTTGTCAATAAGAAGCGGAAGGCTGCAGCAGCCATATTGATGGGAGATTTTTGTATAGTACTAAGGCACGATGCTTTTCCAATATTGGACAGATATCCCCCCCTCTTCTCTCAGTACTGCTTACTCTGTAATAACATGCTTCTTAGGTAGCTTAAATCTTTATATATATTTTTATGCCCACAGAGCGCTTATTGTGAATACATTTAACTTTTTAGAGTAATGTAAACAATAAAGTAAAGTAATTTCCTATTTTTTCAGGCGATGCTTAACGTCCAACTACCAATTAGGTGTCGTGGACGAAGGCGGAAGCTCATACTTTACTGTAAACAATTTTTTTCTAACAAATACAAAATAGTCATACGCGGGATTCGAACCGGGGGCCTTCTACTCCAAAAGCCATGCTCTTGACCACTAGACCAACACCCGCTCCACTTTTTAGAATGATGTAAATTCGTACTTATTTGCACCACAACGTGTGCAATGACGGTTTCAATTAAATCTTTACAAGTACTTCGCTGTACGACTGGCGTTAAAGCTCAAAAACTAGGCTACCAGGATCCAGTCCAGGATGCTACCAACATTCCAGTCAATTCAGTGAATTTCAGTCTTCCAATTCATTGAATATGGATAGTTTAAACATTAAACAGCTAAAGCCGGAAGTAGGGAAATAGTACACTAATTATCCAGTTGACTACCCTCATTTACGTGTCTGGGAGTGACATCACGAAAGGAAGGCAAAGGCTAGTTTTTTATCGAGGATTTAGGATTCAGTAGGACACGAGCAATGAGAAAGCGGATGGATTGATCCTTAGTCGTCAGTCTAAGGACGAAGTTCTCAGGTTTCTGTCTCGATTAATTAAAGTAGCATTTCTGATCAATCGATTTTTCTATAATCGATTAATTGAAAAATAATACTTTAAATATTAAATTTCTGTCAATATCATGTTCGGGGTTAGAACGTTCATTACAATAAAATAGTAGTCCAGAGGAAATTCTGCCCTTTCAACTTTAAAAGTACCCTTCAATGGATTTTTCACGGAGCCAAGTGTTTTCCCAGTAAAAAGCTCCCAAGAAAATCTCTACTATTGCAAATAATTCCTCTTTTGAAAATTATATAAAAAAAAAAATAATAATTTTGTTTAACAACCTATAAAATCTATAGCTTTGTCGCTTGGATAATCTTGCAAAGGTTGAAATTGTCAGGAGTAGAACCCTGGGAGAGAGAGCTAGGAAGGGATGAAGGAGATAAAGAGCGATTTAATAGAGAGACCAAATGAAGGAACTGTGTGACTGCCTGGAAGGCGATACTGGATTTTCTCCACAGAGACTTATGCCATTCTAAGGTGGAAACTGTAACAATGATATGTGCGCCAGTGTGGATCACACACTGAGATCTCTAAAGCTATTTATTTTTATGACGTAGCTATATGAGATATTGTGTCAGGACCTATTTTTTTGGGAGGGGATGGGAGGAAGGGGGATATGTATATTGTGTGAGTGTGAGTGTGTGTAAGTAAAGGATGGCGTAAAGTTAGCAGCACAAAGTTATCATCATAACTTTGACGTCAGCAATCTGGTGTGCGTGCGTATGTATGTGTGAAGAACAGTATCAATAGCGACAGTAACTCGTGCGATAGAATGTTCAGTTGTAACCTCTCTCCCAAGGCAAAACATGGTCTGCTCTAGCCAGAGAGAGAGAGTGGATAGCAGCTTTTCGATCTGGACTTATCTGTTATTACCATGAAAGAAGCGAATTCCCTGTGCCGTTACCAGAGATTCCCTACAACAGCCGATCTCTTATTCCTTCAGCTCTGCAAGGGAAAACATATACTCCCCACCCATTCTTCCTTTCTCAACCTTGTACATACTTTTATGTACTTATTTATAAATAAGATATGGTGGAGGGGAGAGAGAAGGTATATATATATTATATATACTTATATAATCGCACACATTTTACACATAACTTCACAAAAGCAAAAGAAAGCTTCTTTTGTTGATTTTTCGACTGTTATTCACAAGCTATCCCTGACGAAGAACGTTACCAATATGCAGCAAACCTCTGCCAATATGATTTGGTACGTACTATGCGTACGTGTTCCAGCAGGCAACTACCGGAAGCCACCATCTTTTTCCACTTTTGTACAAGAGTACTCAGTAGGCCACAAAACGTGTATTTCCGTTTAAAAAAATAAAAATAATTAAAATTTTGAAATCTTTTCGATTGCAATACGTACTTCCTTTTACGAAGGAAGAGGAAATTTGAGCCATTATTATTGAATAGATTTGTCAGAACTTTGGCATTTTTTTAGAATCCATTAATCCATGGATTTAATCCATCGTTGATTATTGTTTCCTTGACTTCCGGGTTTCGAACTTCCATCCATAATCAGAGGTAGATTAATCAGTTTGGTGTTTAGAGTTTCCGGTTTCATAAGTGTTACACTTTCATTTCCTGACTTTTTGTGTTACATTTTTCACTTTTACATTTTAACTCTTTGCGGCTAGGTGGGTTAAAAACTGTCCCACCTTTTGCTGCATGGTGGGATACTTATATTTTAACCCACCTGGAAAAGTTGAAGTTATTCATACATACAGCTTAATATGTTATTTAAAGTTTTTCATTCAGTTGGCAGTGCTATGCACCAATGGTAAATGCGAAAATAAGTGAAATAATTTTTATATTTATTATAAACTTGACCGATAGTAAAAAATGGTGGCACCGCATACTGTTCTATTATTTGGATGCAGCTGATGTTAATTCATATATTGTTTATAAAGAATTGGGTCAAAACATGGAACTTACAACATTTCAAGGAACAGTGCGCTGAAAGGACAGTGCTGTACTGTCTGCAAAGTTCCGCTTTGTTTTGGTAAAAAGTTGTGTTTGAATGAACATTAAAACTGCCGCGGTAGGACAGTTGTATAAGGGTTGATCGTCAAAAACTGCACGAAAAAGCGTAACGTTGAAAAACACCCAACTTTGACAATTTTTTTCTCTTTTTCTATAAAAGATAAAATTCCCAAATTTTCTTTAAAATAAAGGGCAAATCCTCCTTTATAACTGTAATTTTTTTGCAACAACCCAGATCTAATAGGTTTCGAGAAAATCATATAAAGCATTAGTTGCATAGTGGTATTATACAATACCAGTGCCCCTCACTAAAAAAGGACTATTGAAATGTTATTAATTTTTTCTCTTCTTTTTTTCTTATTTCGAGAGTGATGATTACTTGAGAGGGATGATTACAATGTGTAAAATAATGAAAATGAATGTTTATTTCCATTGTTTTATAATAAAAGAAGTTCTGTGCAACTAGGGCTTTTAGTTTCTTTAAAATCGTGTGCCTCAAAGAGTTAAGGCACGACAACATCTGCGCAGATCTACCTAATCTTGCCTACTTGAGGTCAGTGAGCTAAGCTGTAAGAAGCTTTGGAGGCAAGTCCAAGATCTCTCAGCAAAGGGCATCACTGGGGAGTAACCAAGGAGCTAAAACTTCTTTCCCTCCTTAAATTTAATCATTTTTCCCAGAAAACTTCATTTAAACAGGGATTTTTTTTTTTAATGGAGGCGAGGTTAAGGATGAGGCTACAACTTTTCTAAAGCCGTATCGTCGCGCCCGACCGGAAATGATCGCAGTCGTCTGAACTTTGAGCGTAACGTACAATGGGGGGGGGGGGTTCTATCTTTCACATCGGTTTTTCTCAGGACAAATATTTGGTGGGGGGGGGGTTCCCGGGGGAGCTATGACGTAAACAGTACCATATTGTCACAGGGAACGTGTTAAAAATGGAAGCAAATTCAGCACTAACGAACACACCACCAGATTTCATTAATTGTTCAAATGCAATAATTGTAATTATTTTGGGGGAAAACAAAAAATGCGAGCAGAGTATATACGGTCTTTGGCGGCCCCAACTGTGGGGGGGGGGCTGACTGTATGGCGGAACGAGTAGGAGTGGTCAGGTCTGGCCAATCAAACATCCTGTCCACTCAGGTACCTACCTGGATCGCCCCTTCCCACTGCCATCTTGAGCCGCCTGGTGTTGTTGGAAACTAACAACGCTCGGCTTCTGTTTACCTGTTGTCAAGGTAACACCTTCTGTGTCCCTGATACGTGTTTTTTCTGTGTCTATTATTATTATTATTCAACCATCTGGTCTTTTTTAGGCCTTCTCTCTCTTACCATCATTATCTCTCACTTCTTGAAAATAAAAATTAAAATATGCTATTTTCTTTTATATCTTACGTGGCCTGATGGAGGCCCCCTCCCAATAAAAAGTAATTTTACAATCATTATTTCTTTTATAATTCCAAAGAATTATTTTTACACAATACTCGGTAGTAGGAAAAGTTTTTTACGTACATTAGCTACCAGTTTGCGATTTCACTTTTTTCAATGAATTGAACAGGATGTGCCCTCATTGGAAAACAAAAACAAAAAATAGCGTAGCCATCAATTTTCTTTACTGATTTCTCTTAATTTTCCCTTGAAGCAAGAAAAATAATTGAAAACTCTGTAGGTTTATCACATTTCCTTCCGTTTCTACCTAGTGTAGGTTTTCGAGAACACAGGAAATAAATAACAGGTTCTCTTAGTGTCCCCTTTAAAAATAATTAGGAATTCGTGAGTTGCACGTGTGGCCCAAATTAACTAAAAAAAAATTAAAACGGAAGTAGTAAGGTTAGTTACGTTAGTTAAGTAGTCGATATTTAGTTTAAGTGTGATACAAGCGGAAACGCATTAAAAATATGCTGAAAATCTAAATACCGGAAGTATCACTTCACTGATTAAAATTTTCAGCAACTACAACAGGAAGTGGTCTACATTTCTTCATGTCCAAGTTTCTTTATTTTTAGTGACTTCCGAGTTACTTCCTTTATAGGGTTGTCCCTTCATTTTTAGAGGAGGATGGATCTAAATAAAGGCTGATGTTGCACTCGAGGCTCTGTTTCAAGAGACCTTCTTCCACCTAAGTTCTCTGGAGCATTTTTTGGCTGAGGTTGTCACTTAAGGCTTATGGTTCGTTTTGAAAAATGGTACTAATTCTAAGATAGTACCGAAAACTAGTCACAATCTTGACCCTTTTCTAGGACCATGCCCACTAAATCTTGCCAGTACACTTATCTGCAAGGCAAGATATGGTCAGAAAACATCTCCACACTTAAGCGGGTCGGCCCGCTCCATTGTGGACTGTGAGAAGATACGTGAGGTCTTTTATCTAGTAGTTAGTCTGTGATATAAGACCAGGGGGCCACTTTAAGACCAGAGGGGGATAAATAAGATTCAGTAACCCACAGGTGGTAGGAAACCCTGACCTTGTAACCACGTGGTACACGTGGTACGTTGTGCACGTGGGATCGATCTAATTTTCAAAGTAAGAAGTACAAAACCATTGGAAAAAGTAGAAATCTTTTCATAGTTTTACAGGAATTTCAGCATTTGATAGATAATATTATAGCCAATGCTAGGTTGTATGTGTACTCGTAGAATCGATCTATTTAGAAAACCTCTCTGGCGGAAGTACCCTAAGGCGAAAGGATCTATCCCATATTTCAATCTAATCTAATCTTGAAAATCCTCTAAATATCTGTAGGTCTATCGCCTTTATTTTTATTTTTTTAGGATTTAAGGCGCGTCAGCATCTAAGGTTATCGGCGCCCGCAGCTTTTTTCAGTGCACTGCCGGTCTCCGGACAGACAACACTGTCCATCACCGGACAGTGAGCTGTAAGAAGCTCCTAGGAAGAGAAAATCTAAGGGTCAGCAGCTGGATTCGAACCCGGGACCTCCGCGTGGGAGTCCAGTACGCTAACCGCATAAACCAATTGATTATAGATTAAAGAGCATAGAAATATTGATTTAAAAACAAAGTAACGCCTCGACCAACGCCCAAAAATCGTTGCAACCTTCTGACCATAGTCATTCTGGAGCAACATTGGCCCATAAAAGTCCGCTTCCTTTATCTACCCTTTCTAGTCATACTCGATTATATGGCGATATTCCCGTCGTCGCCGCCAGATATCTCCACCAGTCGCTATTCCAGGTTATTAAGGACTATTTATCTTCTATTAAAACTGAATCACCTTATGTTTTTATTACGTCGTAATTCTATTTTATGGAAGTCGTCTTCAATGTTTCGGTTATAATTCGTAGAAACTATTGGTTCGGAGTTTATCTTATTCGACTATTGTGGGAAGGGTGCTCTCTCTGGGCCATTAAATAATCGTATTCCCCCCCCAAAAAAATAGCAATAACAGTAAAAAAGCCCAAATCTAGCCCAAAAATACTGCAACAGGTTTAAACAAGTCTACGACGCACAACGGCTTGAAGCAAACTATAAAGTTGTCATCGATTTTTATGAAATTCTTAATCCACTCTTGATATGGAAAGAAATCATTATACCCTTCACGATTGTGGATGCGATAATGTGAGTTCACTCTTGACAATGATTGAACTTTGAAAGAATTTAATGCCCACTAAGAGGTCCAAATCGCAGGCTGAGAGATTTCCGTAGAAAGACGTATCAACATCTTGCTAACAAACCTGCTTGAACCCTTAATCATAGCCAGTAACCCCACTGATTCATCCTAAGTATGACGGTCATGAACACCTTGATAGCTAGACAAACATAATGTCTATAGATTTGGTATTATGGCAAAAATAAAGGTAAGATCCACGGTAGAAGCCACGGTAGCCGAGCGGTTATAGGCTAGACCCGCAAAGCTAAGATGTATTGTTGGTTAGTGGATTCGATTTCTAGTTCAAACCTTGGATTTTATTTAATGGTTTTAATCTTGTAAGGCGCCCCATTAGCTGAGCGGTTATAGGCTAGACCCGCAAAGCAATAAGAAAATAAAGTACCCAATGTGTACGTAGATCTGGTTTTGAAATAACTAATCTAGTTCATTACGTAATATTTTAACCCATAAAAGGAATAATTAGCAAAAAAAAAAAAAAAATTAAATGAATGAAAAAAGAAAAAACAGGAAACTGATACGGCTTGGTGGGTGGTCAATGGAAATAATATCGCAGCAAGACGAACTGAAGCTGTATGGACCAGCCCAAGTGGAATATCAGAAAACTTCAGTCGATCTGACACAAGAAGGATCCAGAGTGTCGGATATCTTAATTTCAGACCTTTGCAGAAGATCTGGGTGGGCTAACTTCTGTCTCCGGCAGTTCTGAACTGTACTGGACAGGCATAACCTCATCGAATCGAGTCTGTTCTCCTTGACTTTTGTTTTTAGTTCTTACATCCGGTAATATTTTCTTACGTATTTTTTTTTTTTTACATAGTAATTGCAGAGTTTTAGCGAAATCTGTGAATTTCTCTTGCTAGTGCAAGGGAAGTATTGCAATCGTGCAGATTTTTGATTTCAAGTTTTCAACCGGAAATAATGGTTTTGAGGTCCCCAAGTTCGAAAGATTAGTTTTCAAAAAAATGGTCTGTTAAAAAAAAACAAAAAAAAAACAAACAAAGTGCTTGAACTTAGTATTTCGACGATTAGGCCCCAACCTGGGGATCCCACTGCTACTTAGCGAACTAAGTCCCACTTCCGGAAGTATCACTTAACTTAATGAATTTTTTTTTCGACTTTTTGAGATTTTATCTAAACATTTGTATTGAAATAAAAAGTTTTTATTTGTACATTTGGGCGGGGGTCCATTTTAAGGTTTAAGCGGAAGTAAAATGTTCCTATAAGTTTAGCACTTCCAAAATCGTAAAAGGAAGTCGTGTGAGTATTTGTTTTTTTGGAGTTTTGCCGACAATGACAATAATTAGAATCCATTTGTTCGACTTAAAAACGTCCAAGTCCTGTAATTCGACCAGGAGTATAGCAAATGTTGCAAAACTCTCTGAGTGAACACAGCTTTTGCTCAAAGAGGCTGTAAAACAATGAAAGAGCCAATGTTGGACAAGTATTTCCGTCAGTATTGCCAACCTACCATCATCACTAGTCTTAATTTGTTGTTGTTGTAGTTCCCCTCTGCAGCTTGGGACGAAGCCCTTATGCTTTCAGACACCTACTTGTGAACCTCATTCAAGGCTCTCCTATTACACCTAATGTCTTTGTTATATCCTGCGAGAGTTTTTGGTTTTAAGTCCTTTGAAAACCCTTTATCTGTTTGTCTATCAGATTTATTGTCTAATTTCTAGGATTAATTTTATCTTAAGCAATAAAATCTGAATACTCTCTTGCTACAAAACGAAATGTTAAAATTCATTAATTTTCGTAAATCATAGAACTTTTAAACTTCCGGTAAACTAAAGCATTCGCTATTCAGAAGGATTTCCCCTTTAACGTGGAAGAAAAACTACAAGAAAATCTGCTCCAGTTAAAAGACCGATTATTGTTTAGCCAATACTGGGTTTGCCTACAGATTAGTATGACAAGGGCGAGCAAGGCTGGGACTTAGTGGTAGTGATGGTGCCTTAGGCATATTACTAGCTCACACAAGGACATCCAAATACACACACACACACACAATGAGATTTCTCATACACACCAGGAGACAGCGTGAAATTTGACGGCTCCTAATTCCATTATCTCATCCCCAAAACTAAACCCAGCCAAGCCAAGTGGATGAAATGTTCAAGAGAGAGAGAGAGGGAGAGTGAGGGAGATTAAAGGAAAAGTGAGAGGGAACCCATACCCACAGCTTCTTCTTAAACCCATCAAAAAGTGTTTCTGTGAGTCGATGAGTGGCTGGGGCGAGAAAGATAGAGAGATTCAGATGAACCCAAAACCCATCATCTCGTGGCAAAACCCACTTCCAATCTCCTGCACTGTGTTCCCTGTCCTGAACTTGTACCACCACTTGACTCTTTCCCCCTTAGTAAATAAAAAAGAAAAAGAAAGCAACTAAGCATCTGAGGACCTCCCTCAGAAGGGTGACAATAAAAATTCAAAGGGAGTCCACCCCCCCTGTACAGCCAAAATGGAAGAAGAAGAAAGAAGACAGAAATAAAGAGCTAATCCGTTTTACGAGTGACAATACTCAGCGCCAGGAAACGAGAGGCAGAGGGTCACATCATCAAGAGCACCACAGCGCGTTTCTTTCTTCTTCCGGTTTAGTAATGGTAGGAGGAGGAGTTTAACCCTCCTGTAGTAATATTTAAGTGGCTGTGTGGGTACTCACTCATTCATCTAAACCACAAACGGAAGTACTTGGGATTATTCAGAAGACCAAAGTTTGTGTGTGTGCGACAACAATAGGACAGAGGAAGTCACTGTTGCTTTCTTCACCGCTGACAGACGGACAGCTCCATTATTGGCTTCATCTCTTTTGGCAACAGTCGGAAATGCAATTATCTTCCGTTTTGTCTTTCTGAATACGTAAAGAAATAAAAAAAGATTTACTGCTTTATTCTTTATCTTTTGGCTACGAAAATATGAAAACAAATAATAGTAAAATGGTGAAAATACTTTCCTCCGGAAAGCACTTATACTGCGATCGTGCCCATTTTTTTTTTGAGCCGCAATTGCCGCCGGAAATACAATATTTGTGGCTCAAAAATCCTTCCTCTTATTACAGTAATCATTACAATTAATTTGTGTTCAGGTTTAAAAAATAAATATATTGTACAGCATCGGTGCCATCGATATTTGGAACAGTCAAGATCCAGCCTTACTAAAGAACAACATGACCAATTTAAAAATTGCATTTCAGAATAACCTTATGTGTAAAGATGTAGATAATGTTCTGTATTCTAGGGTTTAACTTCCACTACAGGATAGTAAATGCTTTTAGGCATTTAGAGATTGGCTAAGTGGTTAGCGTAAATTCAACATCAACAATTTGACACGTCACTTCCTCTTCTCAGGCTTTGAAAGTATCCTCCAAATCTTGTCAATATCAACTTATTTATTATGCAGAAAACACAACCAAAGCATAACAGAATGGCTGTCCCCTCCACCCCCTCTCCATCGTGGACGTAACAGTGACAAAAAGAACACAGAAACACTAGCCCCCACATACTGTGGAAGTATGAAGCAACTGTGGATGAGTTAAAAGTTGGTACAGTTACCATAACAACCAATCTTGGGTGGAAACTGTGGCTAAAAAAAAAGATGCGAGACGATGAAGGAATGTAGGTGGGTAATCGTATAAAGCCGGAAATGTCGCCTCAGGCATAGTGTGAATGAACAACAACAACAACAAGAACAAGAAGAAGGTACGCTGCCACTGCTGTTGATTGTTCTCTCTCTCTCCGTGCTTAGAAGGTGAAGAAGGGCTTACCGTACTTTGCGCCCTACTCCGAGGTTTTAAAACGACAAACAACACACAAAGTACCGGAACTTCTTCCACTTAGAAAACTTTAATACTGTCAAAACAATTTCCTTTTTGTTTTAACACCCCCTCTCATTTTTTTCTCCTTCCCCTCCCAAGATAACGAATTTAAGATGAAGATATGTTTTGAAACTCAAATACAATTATATCTTCTTAAAGTTTGAGTTCTAGTTAACAGATTAGTTTAAATGATAACTGTCTATTAAAGCCGCATATAAGGATAACGTTTGAATTTTAACAAACTGGGCAGGTTCTCTGAGAAAATCAACATTACCCGGAAACTGTTTCAAAGAAACGGGTATCGACCAACTCCTGAGGACCTGAGGAGAAACTAAAAAAATCCACTCGAAGAAAATGTAAATTCCAGGTGGAGATTCTATAAAACTATGTGTAGATCAGTTACCTAGACAACCATGGTTTAAGGGGAACTGTCATTAATAAATGGGTTGTTACGACACAATAAGCAGGCTGAGAGCGAACCACACTGTGTGTGTGGATCCGTATCTTCACAGGATCAACAAAAAGGTCCATCTCTCCTCTTTGCGTAGATTGCAATGAGGAGGAGGATTTCAGGACAATATAATAATGGATATGTCCACGTTATGTAGTAGAAATCAAACGAAATGTTTGACGACTTATACAGGTATTTAGATGCACCATTTCGCTTCGAAGACATAATATTCTTCACCAACATCTATGTGATTAAGTCTATAGCAGAGCTAGCAAAGAAATATGAGTGTATTTAAAAGTTATAGAAGGAATGGAAGAAAATGATTAGAGAAGGATTACGGTGATTTTAATTTCGGTTAAGCTATAAGGATGGCAGGAATATAGAGTACTGATCCATCCATTAGTTGTAAGTTTGTATGGAGGTATAATAGAGGGATGAATGAGTGAAGCGAATGTATTTATAAGTAAGAATGGAGAGTGAGTGATATTCTAGTGATAAGCACCCAGACGATGCTGGCTGTATGGCGGAATTCTAGATCGCTTCGATTCAACTTCCGGTGATTCTCAGTTTTTACAACAGATATTTCCGGTATAGGTACAAAAAATTAAAAATTTGAAACATTTACATTACTTCCTCTTAATAGAAGGGTCAAAAAGTAAGATTAGTTATTTTTAGAAAAATTCAATTTTGTAAATGCCTTTATAATCGCTATACTTACGTTACATACAGGAACTAACTTGAATTTGACAAACCGGAGCTTAACCCTTTTTAGATAAATTAGAAAAATCCCTTTTCCATTGTACTTCTAAGAAGTGCGACATCCCTTTTTTTTTTTTTTTTTTTGGATAATCGGCTTAACTTTTCCCACTGGTTGCGAAGAACAGGAAGACAAAGAGAGCGGACAAAGTGATGCATGCGTTAACATAACTTTTACAATCTTAGGGTTTTAATTATACGCTTGAAAAGTAACGCCCTGATTCCAAGAAGTGGCAAGTAAATAGCCCTCCCGATAAAAACCAAGGGAGCCCCAGGATGGGCTTATAGGTAATAGTGGAGGTGACGCCACTGTCACACTCCGTCACTGTTGATTTGTCTTCTCCTTGCTCTGGTGACAAACAGCCGAATGCTGCCGGTCCCCGCTGAACTCAGTGATGGGGTGCCAGACTCCAGAGGTCCTCTGCTAACGGATTAAGAGAGGGGACTGTACTTCCACCCCCCGGTTTACCCCCTTCTGCCCGGACATTGTTTTCCCTCATTGTTACATAAAACCAACCGGATGTAAACTTATCGCCCTCTGTACACAATTTAAAACTGACGGTGTGTTAAATTTACATTTACAATTAATTACGTCATTCTCATCTCATTTATCCCTGTTTTACCCACTGTGCATCAGTGGTGGTGGGGGGGGGGAATATTCGGCTGAGATAAGAGACCACTCGAGCGGGATGGTGTTTTGATTTCTAGTAAAACAAAGTGTGGCTGGAAAACGTTGTCCAGAAATCACCTTTCGGCAGAAAATCTGGAACAAGCTATTTTTTTTTCTAGCATTAAGTTTATAATAACGAGATCATTATTGAGATGAAAATTGGTTTAAAGGAAATTATCGGAGCAATTTTCTCCAAGAAAATTGAGAAAAACTTATAAATTGGCTCTATCTGTTAGAAGGAATTTGCGTCATAAGTATAAGAAACAATGACCAGTAACAAAAATGGAATATCAAGGTATTATGATGGCATAGATTTTCAATTTTGGAGATTACGACGGAAAATGCCCGTTCTAAGGTCTTCCCAGACCGGAAAACAGGTTTCCACAAATAGGTCTGTGTATTTGCCGGTACGTAGCGCAATAATATTAGCAATAGTAATATTAATAATAATCCAGCTGCTGCTGACCCTTAGAGTTTCTCTTCCTAGGAGCTTCTTACAGCTCACTGTCCGGTGATGGACAGTGTTGTCTGTACACTGTCCGGAGGCCGGCAATGCACTAAAAAAAGCTCCGGGCGCCAATAGAAGCCTTAGATGTTGACGCGCCTTAAATCATTGAAAAAAAAAAAAAATAATAATAATAAAAAGTTGGTAGGTTGTCCAAATGTTATTAAGGCGATAATACGATATAAGGGAACAGAAAATAAGCTATTACTCGAAATCCGGAAGTGTCTCTCTTTTGGTTTTTTAAAAGTACGAAAATTTGTGACGATCGGTATACTTCCTTTAGGAGTAAACAAAACGGAGTTGTGTATGAAATTTTCTGTCGTTAAAAAAACTATTTACTTAATTAATTTGTTGAAGAATAAATAACTTAGAGCCCAGAATGCGGGCCCTGGAATCGGCCAAAAAGGGGGAATTGCGTGATTAGTTATGCGGGACAAGTATTTGGTTTGGAATGACGGCGTTGGCCTTCTTGACCTTCAAAAGTTCTCTAGTTTTGTAGTTTTGCATTCAGAGTGCAAATATTCTCAAACTATGTGTGATTACTTTAAAATATTCTTGTAACTGTTACTAGCTAAATAACCCCCCCAAACCAAAAAGCAGGGCGGCAATCACTACCAGAGGTTACTTATCGGTGTCAAACTCATTAGAGTGGCAAGTGTGGTTGATGTTAAGCGGTCCTGCAGTGGAACAGTAAAGCCAACCCGGGTAAGGGGGCTTAGCCGTGAAGTAGAAACGACTAGCCCAAGTTGTTCTGCAAGTCCTGTGTTGCAGAGGTGTAGTTTGTTATGGTCCCTGTGTATGTCTTCAAAGTTCCTCTCCACCCCGCAATACAATGAGAGAGTGGGGACAGTGGAAAGAAGAGCTATATCTACAGAGTACTTAGTACCATGTGTTGTCACAAAAGTCCCTGGTCTCCATCTCTCCCAGGCCCTAGCTAAGTCTACGCGCGCACATTCTCAGAACTATCAGAATGGAGGACCATTACAGGTAGAATACATTACGATATAACTCTAGCCTTAACTCAGGAGTTAAGGTTAGAGTTGTGGACGTTGTTCCTCTACCACCAAGAGAATGTAAGCAAAGTGTACCTTGCTTGAATTTACAATCAAGCCATAATCTTTCACACGATCCTCCCGACTGTACAGCACCACATCCCAAGACTGCTTTCTATCCAAAGTCATCCAAAGATACTTGCTCCTGTCCCCCCTTCTACAAAAACAACTCTCCAGGCTTGTCCATATCCTGGGCACGACCATAATAGATCCAAAACAGCATTTCCTACGTCTACTTATTCTAATCGAACACTCAATATTGTATAAAGTCTCTCGCTTCTCCTCTCCCTCACCCCTTACACAACCCACCCGACCCAATCATGTTAAGAATTACAAATTAGACGCCAATAAAGAAACCCCCACGTAGCAAAGAAAACTTGCTAACAATTTAATGCATAAACTTAAACTGCACTTGATAATAAAGTTCATGCAAACTTTTTATTTGTCTTTTAGCTTTTCTTACACGGAAGTATTGTCATCGCAGAACTTAGCTTTCAACAGAAAACTTTGTATTGAGGCTTTCTGTACAAGAAAAAGTGCGATTCCAACAACTTTTTGGTCGGTCTGTCCAACTGTAAAAAAAAAAGTAACACCAAATTAGGTGTCTCGCGGACAGGGTATATTTAGTAAGTAAAATAAAATATTTGCCTATTTTTTCAAGCGGGCTTTTCGTCCAACTACCCATTAGGTGTCGTGGACGGAGGCGACTAACAAACATACTTTACTGTAAATTTATTTTTATTAACCATTAAATAATATCCAAAGTTTAGACTGGGGAATCGAATCCACTAACCAACAATACATCTTAGTTTTGCGGGTCTAGCCTATAACCGCTCGGCTACTGTGGCGCCTTACAAGATTAAAACCATTAAAATCCAAGGTTTAGACTAGAAATCGAATCCACTAACCAACAATACATCTTAGCTTTGCGGGTCTAGCCTATAACCGCTCAGCTAATGGAGCGCCTTACAAGATTAAAACCATTAAAATCCAAGGTTTAGACTAGAAATCGAATCCACTAACCAACAATACATCTTAGCTTTGCGGGTCTAGCCTATAACCGTTCGGCTAATGGAGCGCCTTACAATATTAAAACCATTAAATAAAATCCAAGGTTTAGACTAGAAATCGAATCCACTAACCAACAATACATCTTAGCTTTGCGGGTCTAGCCTATAACCGCTCGACTATAGGGTACATTATTTTGTTAAATTCTCACATTATTCAAGCCCGGATATTGAACCCAATACCACAGTACAACTTAGCGAGTCTCACCTCTAATCACTTGGCTGCCTGTGGCCCCGCCCCTGTCTGAAGTAACTTTTCTGCAAAATAGAAACCCCCTCCCAGACAGATCCAATTTGATATTTGGTTTTGGTATCACGATCAGGTCGGAAAATAAACTTTTTCTAACTGAATTGGGTTTTTCCAGTTTTCTGAAAACTGCTCCTTACTACGAAAGAAAAGTGCCTGCAGTTTTCAACGGTAATATCGGTTTTGATGTCGCGAAAAAAAACCAGAAAAGTTGAATTTTCCATTTCCAAAATGGTTTCCTTGTGGTAGGCAAACATAAGCTCACCAAAAAAAAAAAGAAGAAAACTCGTAGGTACCACAAGCTGTACTTTTCGAGGACAGCTCTAGAAGAAAGGGAGTGAGCGGACATTGCGTTTATGGGCCACTCTGGTGCGATGTACAGGCTTACCACTAAAAGTACATTAGGGAAGATTAAATGAAGTTAAAAAAATTCGAATTTGAGGAATCTTCATCAACTACAAGCATCACTTTATTTCAAAACGATTCTTAGGATCATAGTTTTTTTAAAATTTTGGTCGAAAATAGCCATCTTGTTTATTGAAATAAATTTTCTAATTCAATTTATCCAATAACAAGAACAGAATCTTTTCTTTTATAAATTGATTAATTACTAAAAGTGATCTGCTGTTGGGTCTCAGCTGGTTTTAGAAGGGATGCTGCTACAAAGAGAAATAGTGAGATCGTTTGCAATAACCATAGTTACGGTTCACAGAGCAGTTACCACTCTAGACGGAGGAAAGCCCTCGTTACAGCGCTGCGGTGGTGTGGTGTCATTGGGAACTGGCAAGAAAGGTATCCCCCCGAACACAAAATGGTTGGGGGGGGTTTGGCTAATCCAGGGCCGTCGTCCTGCACACACTCTGCTGACTGAGGTGACGCTATAACCTGCACTGTCGCTACTTACTCATAACCAATATAACCCTTAATTACCCTTCTTGCGTGGTGGGAAGCTTGCAGCTTCCTTAGTTAGATGGAGGTGCTCTCCATCCCCTGTGCTCCAGGATTTACAATACTATTATAACCAAAGATAGAGCGAACTGGCGGGGGAGGGGGATGATGCTCCACTGAGGCAATAACTGAGCCTCCAAAAGGGAACAATTTACTTCTACTTTTACATCGTACCTTCTCCGTCTTCCTCAGCCTCTTTCACTCTTGCAGAAGCTGGCAAAGGTTTGGGCTGGATGCGCAATGGACCACCTCCTTAGTTCCTATAAACCAAACCCTCCCGTCTCCAAAATAACCACCATACTTATACACTTTACCCTTCCCTAGCTTCTATTAAGGAATTTATGCTGATTCCTCAGGTCTTAGCGCAAAACAGATGGGACCTTATTCCAGTCCTTGCTGTTGCACTCTTACTTATTCCTGATTATGGATGGCCTAATGGGGGGGAGGGATACTTTCGTGTGCTTCAAGTGCTCCCACTTAGAACTCACTCGAAGGCGCCTTTTAAACATAATCACACTCACACACTACCAGCAACTAATGTTCTCAAACATGTCACAACATGATGATAACTTAGCTGTCTTTCTCATCCCCAGGAAAACATGTAGTGTTTCAGTTATATTCCTATGCGTATTTATTAAAGATACTTACCCCTAAGTATTGCAATCGAGCCAAGTTTTCACCATCCTAACCACTTTCGAATTCCTCTGAGTCAGGAAAAAATGATTTTTAAAAAATTCTGTACGTGTGTTTTTTGTACGTGAACACACCCTAGCTGGAAAACTGTAAAGGTTGCAGGAAGCTCCAATTTCGGAAGTAACCAGTAAGAGGAAAAATTATTCTACCGAAAGGGCCACTTTTTTTAAAATTTTCAGGTTTTCTTTAACTATTTTTCTTTTATAATTTAATGTAGCACTACCTGATAAATAGAGACCAGAAGAAATAATAAACAAAAAGTGATTGGTGGGAAAATAACCAGAACTAGAGCTACAAGGAGTAGATAAATTGGTTGCAGAAATATTGGAATCAGGAATCGCATCCGTTTTCAAGTTTAACCAAATCTAGGTGCCAGATTACGCGACATTTTCCGGTTAAGTATTCCTCACCCCTTAATGGCATTTCCACGCCAAAATAGATTTTTTTTCAATTTAAAGAAATTATTTTCCATTTTCCCTAAACAATTATACAATCACGAAAAACAGGTTTTTCTAACTACTGTATTCCCACAATTTTTCTCTCTGGACGAGAAAGGAAAAACTGTTCATATTTTCCGGGGGGGGGGGAGAAAAAAACGAATTGCTCTATAATTTATACAATTTTCTTTAAAAAGAGAAAAACAAGAAAAACTTAATGATTTATTGCAACACAAAAGAAAAGACACTATTTTTAACGCTTCAAAGTTTACCATAAAAAGAATAATAACTAATAATCTACAAAAAAATTATAGTGATAAAGATCTGAAAGAAAGCAAGGAATTGATGAAAGAGTGCACAAAAAATCTGGAATAAAGAGAAATGAAGATAAATAATCTGGAAAGCAAAGCTGTCTCTAAAGAAGTCGTGATGAAATTGAAGTTAATGAAACGTAAAAGACAAATGGTACATTAATATTGTGAACAGTTTGAAATGTGACAGTAATAATTGACAGGGAAGAAAGGTACTGTGACAAGAAAGAAGAAGGAGGCAAGGCGGATGGGATGGTTGGAAGAGCGAAGGAAGAAGGAGAAGCTGAAGAACAATACCGTAAAGGAGAGGAGAGAGAAACTGGAGAAATCAGGACGAAAGAAAGAGCACCGAACGGAAAAACATAAAGAGGTCGCGGAAATATATATATAAAGAAGAAGAAAATTTCTAGACTAATTTAGTTACAGGATGTTGAAACTGTATGTGTAAATGTCTGTCGATGCGTGAACCACAGACAGTTTTTAGTTGTGAACTGATGGGCCAGAGGGCACCAGGGTTGTGTGGGAGGAGGTTATTAGGACGACAGGTTAAGTTTGGTGGTGCGGACAAAATGATGATGGTAACTGGAGAACTTTTCAAGAATATCTTATGTCATTTCTGATGAAGAAACCAACTGGCTGTGGATTTTCTTTTATTTTCAAGAAGGTTATAAACATAAAAAGCTGTTTCTACAGGTTATATTTTAGTAGTCGTAAGGGAGGGAAAAAAATATTATTTTTAGAGTCTGCGCAGAGGAACATACGAGTGCAGTACAACCGGCATAAATATTATAAACCGGAACTAACGCTAGGCCTCGTAGGTCGAAGATAGAAGTTAGGAAGTTAGATGATATTGGCTAACGTTAAACCGCCTAGGAGAAGGAAGTGAATATTGAGAGAGGATGCAAATCGAATAGGGGGCATTGACTATTCGACTTGTTATGAACTTCCGGTATCTTCCGATCGACTCAATTTTGTGGTCAATTTCTTAGTCGAACGTTTAATATATAGTACACCTTCCTCAAACCTAAGTGGACTTACGGGACTAGAGCTGTATGGGGTTCAGCCAAACCTACAAACATACGGACAGTACAAGACATTTCAGTCAGAACTCCTCCGACAGATAGCTGACGCTCTTTTCTACGTGACAATACCTCACTCTTCACAACGACCTCAACATTCCCTTCACAGGACGAACTCGCCAAGTCGAAATATAAAAAATTCCATACTACTCTCTCGACTAGCTCATATCCTCTTGTACTGTATCTCAGCCTCCTCTGACATCCCTAACAATCCTCCTCGCCGACTGAATCGCCAGTGGCCTCGCGTCTGAAGACCTAAATATCATTAATATCCTGCTACCGCTGGGTAGTTTCTCTCTTCCTCCATTTATCTTTTATTCCTCAGACTTGTGACAACTTCCGCCCGCTACACGCCAACACCAACTGGATGGACTATGTAGAACACTACATCAAGTAGCTCGCTACTGGTTTCTTCAGCAAATGTGACTCAAGTCACAACCACCTCTATAGACGAATAGGTGACTATAATGTAGACACGGTGCACAGGCATAGGAGAGTTGAGATTAAGATTAAGATTAAATTAGGGCGGCCTCAAGGCCTACGCCACTGCGACCCCTTTGGATATAGATAGTGTGGCTCCCCGACTTTAGAGCTCACCCTCCAGACCAGTCCGTTTAATCAGACTCTTAATTCTGGACTCCTGCGTAAAGCTAGGAGAGTTAGGGACTCCCTGAATTGAAATCTCTCTTATAAGCTGGGGGTTTCTCATTGTTTTCCCCTTAGTATATAATGTAATTTAATAAATTTGTTGTAAGAAACTCTGTCTGGAGGTTATAGTTCTTAACTGGCACTCCACTGTGTATACTCGTATATGTATGTATTTTATAAGTGAAATAATTTTTTTTTATATATCTATCTGTCTAATTTATCTTTTATTCTTCCTATTTACTTATTGTATATATGTATATACAGACAGTAAATAAAGAAATAAATTTAAAAATAAAATAAATAATGTTCATCGAAATTAAAATTTTATCTTAGTGCATTAAGGGCCACCCAAACTAGGTCATACTATTGTAGCATAAAGGCCCCTTCCGGAATGTCAGGAAATTGAGTTACAACTTACGAGATTTAGTTGGCATAATCGTTCACAGATGTATCTATGTATGTAAAGCACAAAAACTTTACAGATTCCCTGGGGGATATGTAAACGCCCAACAGGGAGGGTCAACATACCCGGGGATATGTAATACAGAATAAGTGATAAGGTCACTCATTATCTGTGACGTAGTCAACATGTTAAAGAGGTGGAAGTGATTAATGATACGGGTTTTCTGAAAGAATCAAAGTTGTTACCAACTTATCAGATAGAATTTTCCCTTGTTATCCCAAAGAGGTTGTTAAAAACAAAAAAGGGATCGAATATGAAGTAAAAGTAAATATCGATGAAAAAAAGAAAGAAAAGAAGTTGCAGTTTATCGATGTGTGGACATGCGCAGTTACAACACAAGTAAAGAGGTGACACACACACACGCACACAATGACAATCAAACAAGGTAAAGTTCGAAACAAGGGGGGTCTTCAGTATATATAGGTAAACGGTGGTGGTGTCTGTGAAATGTAGTGTTATGAAGTAATTGGAGAAATTCCTGAACGAAGCGTGTAAACGCGTGGAAACCCCCCCCCCCACAATGATGGAGGGGTATAAGGGGTGAAGAACAACACTGGGCGCGGGTGGAGAGGAGAGGAAATGAAAGAAGTATAGGGGGGGGGGGGGTCGAGTGGGGCTGTAGTTGTGAGCAGGTGTGAGTGTGAATGTGAGGTATGTAGCGCTCATATTGTTGTGCACACGTGTTTTGGGTCTGGAGAACGCCGGGTACTCCGCCGAAATAAACCAGGGTTTACCTTCTCCAGAAAAGAAGAGATATACTCGTAGGTAGCACTGGAGGAATATTCCGTCAGAACTTCGCCCCAGCCACCAGCCACATGTGAACGAGTTAACAATCTTGCTAGATTCCTATCCTCTCTCTTCTTCTTACAGCATCCACCATCGGATCCCACATATATGACAGTTGGAATGCAATTAATTGTTACATATCTATTTGACCTGCAGTTAACCTCCTCCCGTCTCCAGCCGAGTTCTAAGTGCGTGTCCTACGCCCCAAAAACCACGTATATCCTCCAGGAACAACCCTTCATAATATCGAACTTCCCCTCTCTCCCTCTCTCTCTCTCTTAGAGACGACACCTCCCCAAACTTGAACAGAGGGGAGGTTGAAAGAGTTAGATCATGGAAGTCCCGGAATTCTTTCCGGGTGTTTATCAAGGGTATTTTTCTTCTCCTTTTTTTTTTTTTTTTTTTTAATTAACCCTATCGATGTCCCAGAAACTCCCGGTCTTTGCTACTGTTAAGACGTTTTAATTAAAAGAATAAAAATCCTTGATTGAAATAATTAAAAGGAAATGAACAATCTAATTTTAACCCTCTTACTTCCCCGTCATGAAGAACCTAAATTGATTCATTAACTGTAAAATGTTCTGCACCAATTAAACAATCGAACGAAATAATCAATGCCTTAATTTCTGATTTCATTAGTTCTCAGTATATATATATATTGGATTCCCCCTCCATTAATTTGGAAATTAAATTTTGATTCGGTGCCTAGTGCGCATGCTCGCCGTCCAAGGTTATTAAAGGGGCTGTTTGGGCAGTGTAGACATTTCTATCAATTTTACGAGCCTTGTTTATAGGTTCAGCAACACAACCTGGGGACAGAAATGGATTCAAGGACATTAAAACCTGGTGATACAGGCGTCATGTTTACAATCACCAGTGTGTCCACCCACATTACGTCTGTCCTTTTTTTTTATGGATTTATTGTACAGCAATTAAAATCAATTAAAGGGACACTTTAATAGGGTATTGTATGTTTTAATAAAATACAACATTTTATAGCTTTTACTTTTACTTGATCTGGATAGGCAGTGTGGGGGGTGTATCCTGAATTTTGAGCTAGGGGATGGCAATTTATAAACATATCCTGTTTACTACACCTTTCTTGTAGGGGGCCTTCTAAAACATGGCTGAGGGATACCTAACCCGATATCCTTTTCAAGAAATCTTTTCAGTCACTTCAAGTTGCCACGTATACTTTCCACATCCATCGTTTTTGTTGTTCCTCTTTTCTCTACTCTGCGATAGCAATAACATCTATTCCCAACAATATAATCTGGTTATGTAGGCGCCACGGTAGCCGAGCGGTTAAGAGACGAGACCCGCAAAGCTAAGATGTATTGTTGGTTAGTGGATTCGATTTCTAGTCTAGACCTTGGATTTTATTTAATGGTTAATATGAGAAATTTACAGTAAAGTATGTTTGCTAGTCGCCTTCATCCACGACACCTAATTTAGTAGTTGAACGTAAAGCTCGTCTGAAAAAATACACATTACTTAACTCCTGTAGCTCTTTCCTAGTAGCCCACCTCAATAGTAAGGAGTCCCCGCTCATTACTCAGTAGTTGCTGTCCATGTGCAAGCTTTACGTCCAACTACCAAATTAGGTGTCGTGGACGGTGGCGACTAGCAAACATACTTTACTGTAAATTTTAATAACCATTAAATAAAATCCAAAGTTTAGACTAGAAATCGAATCAACTAAACCAACAATACGGGCTACCGTGGCGCCCTTTTACATAGAATTTCAACACTTTTTTTTGTAATCTGCTTTCAAGAAACCCAATACGATTCCCATCTAAAAAGTAAGTTCCCTTTTTATGAATACGTTATGCGATAGTGCCTTTTTATGATTAAATTAGCAAAAGGCTCTGAAGATGTAGAAACTGAGACCGCCTCAAATTAATGGTCCCGTCAGTACTTAGGCGTCTATGTTCATTTCCAACGGGGTGGGGTGGGGGGAATGACAGGGGGCTTATGAATGTTTTAAGTAAGGAAAAGCTAAGTCCCATCAACAAAGTACTATTACCATTTGATAAAACAGAAAAAAGAATACTTCGATGCAAGTACACGGAGGAGCGCAGGGTAAAAGAATAAGTACCATTTCTACCTTGTGGTATTAATACTACCAGTTATGGTATCCCTCACGCCAAAATGGGGCACTGTGCGCGCGTGCGCAGGGGGCTACATTCAGCCTCCCGTCACACCACTAAAGCTATTAAAAAATAAGACCTAATCTGCTTGCCTCCACCTCCCCGCTTTCTCCCACTGTTTCATTACGTCATTCTTGTAAATTTTTTAATACCTTCCTTCGTTTCTGTTTTTTTTGGGGCGGTCCATTTTTTTTTATTTTGTTAAAACCCCATTTGTTTGGAATTAACCCCCTCAGATCGGCAGTTTTTCTAGGTCTGTCTGTTCAACAGGAAAATAGTATATTAATGGTCTGCTTCTACGCTCTATTCGCTGGCTGGCAGAAAGTAAAACTTTGCGATCTTCCCAGTTATTTTTGTAGATAAATTCTCAGAACGAATCTAATATCCATTAGGCCCAATAGATTAGTTAGCAAGATCTACGAGAGGAATGCTGCTCATCCAGTATTCATTCGCCGACAGATCCTTGAGTCAATCAGATGAACAAGAAAGAAGAGGCAAGGTTCTTAGAACAAAGTCCAAGTTTCCGGATGTAACTTAAGATCACTGGATGTAAGCGACCAACAAATCACCTGGTTAGACCAAAGAGGATTTTAGGTGTCTGGGGGACGATAGATATGTGCGGTATAAATCAGCTGGCATTTAATTTAGAGTTATTTACCGCAGACGTGGATGTGATTGCGCTCTGGTGGACTCACCCAGTTGCATTGTACTGATATATCTAAACAGTGTGGAGCTTTCTCTTTTATATAGATCAAATATATATATATATACTAACACACACCTCTAATAAGATTAGTGTTATTAGTGTTTTATATCTAAGTGTTAGTGTTTACTGGGCACACATTCAGTTTCAAGACCTCCTGTACGTGGATAGTTTACAGCCCCAATATAAGCTTGCGGCCGTGTGAGAAGTTACACGAGTAAATGGTTGGTTTTTCCACACTCTAGGCACCCCCCTTTTCCGTTGTACACTTACATCCGGTCGGGCGGTTTCAAACACTTTGAAAGAAGTACCTAACAACATACGTACATACATACGCACTCGACCTATACCGGCCTCCAATAAAACAAGATTAATACTTTAGGCCCTGTACAGTGCCCTAAGTGATTTTATATATATATACTGCTGCACTCTATCTTTCTAATATCCAACTAAAGTAACTCGCTTTTTATTTTCTAGTTTTTATGATTAAAGTTCCACAAAACTCTTCCGGAAAAAATTGGAAAACTCTGGTGATATTCATAGACCATAAATGGGGTAATGGCTCAAATTTCCACCACGAAATTTGAAAACAATTGTTGGCTTCCGTATGACGTAACTTCCTTTCACAGTTATTAGAAAAAAAAAATTCCCGGAAAAATGGCCTTTTTTTTGGTTGATCTGGGAAGGAAATTAATGCAATCCTTCTAAAGTTCTATTTTAGTATAATGCACGTTATCCTGTGTAAGGACTAGGGACAACACCAACGACTGACCTGACTTTTTCTGCAGGGACTCTTGGCGCCCTTGCTGGTAGGTATACCCAGTCTAACCACTCATTCCCCTGAACTGACATTCTCCAACAATAAGTAACACAATATATCCAGGATCTATGAACGGGATTCAAAAGAACGAAGTGTTGTTGGTGTCACTTGCGGGAGCCAAAAATAGATGATTCTTTTTTCACACGATACTTAGGACTGTACATTGACAGGAGACTCACGTGGAGCCAACATACTCGACTGAAACGACAAGACGTGAACAGACACTAGAAGCTACTTGACAGCGAATCCAAACTTGACTTGAATCACAAACTGACAATCTACAAAGACACTGTTAAGACCCCCATTTGGACATACGAAGCAGAAGTGTGGGGCTCAACCAAACCCTTGCAATCTCCAAACGCCTGCAGTCACTACACATTCTAAAATCCAACAGGAAAATCCTGAATGCTCCATACTACATTTCTAACCTTACCCATTCACACTGGACCTTCACATCCCTTTTGTCACCGATCTAATAAAGTCTCGCTACCACAACTTTCACAGCCTCATAGCTCTCTCCATTCTAATCCTCTTGTACAACAACTTTCCTCTCCTCACCTTCCAGACAATCCTCCTGGTCGCTTGAAGCGGAAGTGGCCTTGGGACCTACTGATGTGAGTGTAATAGCCACTGAAAAAGAGTTCCATCAATGGGGTGGTTGCTCTTACAGGACATTCATGAGAACTTAACCACTTTAATCAAAATTAACTTAATGCAACATCTGTTGCAGTTGTAAATATGGCTAATAAAGTGAAAAAAAAGATAGCTAGAAATTCGAAGTAAGTGTGTAAAAATGGAGATTCAGTTTGCAGATTAAGTAAAGTAAAGTAATCACCTAGTTTTTCAGGCAGGCATTACGTCCAACTACCAAATTAGGTGTCGTGGACGGAGGTGACTAACAAACATACTTTACTGTAAATTTCTTTTATTAACCATTAAATAAAATCCAAGGCCTAGACCAGGAGAATCGAACCCACTAAACCAACAATACATCTTAGCTTTGCGGGTCTAGCCTATAACCGCTCAGCCAACGGGGCGCCTTACAATATTAAAACCATTAAATAAAATCCAAGGTTTAGACTAGAAATCGAACCCACTAAACCAACAATACATCTTAGTATTGCGGGTCTAGCCTATAACCGCTCAGCTAATGGGGCGCCTTACAATATTAAAACCATTAAATAAAATCCAAGGTTTAGACTAGAAATCGAACCCACTAAACCAACAATACATCTTAGTATTGCGGGTCTAGCCTATAACCGCTCAGCTAATGGGGCGCCTTACAAGATTAAAACCATTAAATAAAATCCAAGGTTTAGACTAGAAATCGAATCCACTAACCAACAATACATCTTAGCTTTGCGGGTCTAGCCTATAACCGCTCAGCCAATGGGGCGCCTTACAAGATTAAAACCATTAAATAAAATCCAAGGTTTAGACTAGAAATCGAATCCACTAACCAACAATACTTCTTAGCATTGCGGGTCTAGCCTAAAACCGCTCGGTTATTGAGGCGCCTTAAATATTAGGAACATCCTCCCTGTATGAATGCATACCAAAACTAACAAACTCTTTTGGCATCCACCAAATCAATCATTTGATGTACCAAATCTCTTTCCATAAAGATAAGGCACTGACGGCGATCCTATATTTAGGTGAATGTTTTTACAATAGTATTAGAAAGATTGAGTGGGGTATCTTTTATCCAGTACTACTGGGAAGAGGCGAAGGGGCTCGGCTTCCCCCTTCGCAGACACGGCAGTGCAAGTCTATAAGGGGAGCGACATAAAAATCCCCTATGAATTATTAGAACGGCCTGGCGTTATTACATCACCAACTGACAAAATTTGTTTTTTTTTTTTTCCTTTTACCAATTTCATAGCTGATTTGCATAAAAATGAAAACATCTGTTTCATAAAGTGCACTAACCAATTTTTAAGCGATTGGCTGCATATAGACGAGAGTATTGCCTCAAGGTTGAATAAAAAAATACTTTTAGTCTTCAAATAGTCTTGAAGATTAGTTAAATTATTCCATTTTCTCTTACTTTAATAATTACTTTATTAATTGCCAAGTTATTTATTTTATTTAAGGTGCGAACATCTCTGAGCTGTAGTAAGAAGCTCCTAGGCAAAGAAAATCTAAGGTTCAGCAGCTGGATTTGAACTCGGCCCTTCCAATTGGGAATCCAGCACGCTAACAGAATTGTTTATGTATGAGAAAGTGAAGTAAAGTAAATTGCCTATTTTTCAGGCGGGCTTTAGGTCCAACTATTGATCAATAAAAGCAGATTAATTGGCCAGCTGAGAGTTAGTTCCTCCTTTTTGCTAACATTTTACGTAAATAAGTATAAACACGTCATGGTGTGGTGTCCTGTGTTACAAGGAAAAAGAAACATTACAGCACATTTTCATAAACTGCCCTTTCTATAAATTCTATAGAAAAAAATATTTGAGTTTATATAAAGATTTACATGTGGCCTCTTTATTAAACATAAATAATTACGATCACTTAGAAAACATATTTCAGTTTTTCAACAATGCATTAAAATTGAGAAAATTTTTAATAAGTGATTAGTTTTGTTTCTGTCATATTATTTTACTGTATTTAAAAAGTGTTTATTTAGTTCGAAAGATTGTTTTCTTTTTCTGTTCCATTGGATTGTAAATTTACTTTCATATTTATATGTATGTATAAGAGTATTGTACTTTAACCTAACTTTATCAAATCTGTCATGCTGAACTCGGCTGTTATGTACATACATGTACTCAACATTCTCAATAAAAGTTTCAGTTTCAGATATAAATTAATACAAATATAATCAAACTAAAAAAAACAAAAAAACTTTAGGTCCAACTACCAAATTAGGTGTTGTGAACGGAGGTGACTAGCAAACATACTTCACTATAAATTTCTTTTATTAACCATTAAATAAAATGCAAGGTTTAGACTAGAAATCGAATCCACTAACCAACAATACATCTTAGCTTTGCGGGTCTAGCCTATAACCGCTCAGCTAATGGAGCACCTTACAAGATTAAAACCATTAAATAAAATCCAAGGTATAGACTAGAAATCGAATCCACTAACCAACAATACATCTTAGCTTTGCGGGTCTAGCCTGTAACCGCTCAGCTAATGGGGCGCCTTACAAGATTAAAACCATTAAATAAAATCCAAGGTTTAGACTAGAAATCGAATCCACTAACCAACAATACATCTTAGCTTTGCGGGCCTAGCCTATAACCGCTCGGCTATCGTGGCGCTTATGAGAAAGTAAGTAGATATAAAGAGAAAAAAAGGGTAATGATAAAAGATTTGTTTTCGTTTTTTTTTGTTTGTAATGCCTGAAATGATCCCCGCTAAACTTCTACATGGGAAAAACCATCAAAAGCATTCACTTACACGCCTACATCGTGTTCAAATAGTTACTCTTTGTAACACTGGGTTTTGAAATCAATTCCAAGTGGGCACCAGCATTGAGAACCCAAGATAATTGGCCAAAGCTAGAAACAAAGTTGGGGGAGGAAATGAAGGTTACTTCTTTTCAGGTTATTAATGGTTTTTCTCTATTTTTTTTTTTTGCAGCCATTTATTTACTGTGTTTCAAAAAACAAAAAAGCTAGCGAACCCTTTTTATGTCGCTTCAATATATAAAGTTTTTTTTTGTTCGATCAGATTGGTACACTTTGCTACATCCATTATTTCATGTATGAACATGTTGAACTCACAAACAAACATGAGATTAATCGGCATGTTGTTTTTTGTCAACGAATTGGAACCCACCTTCTTTATTTGGTTATATGAATGGATCCGTTCAAAACCCATGGACGCCAATTTGATTACACAATAAAACGCCCTTTCACAAATACGATGAAAATACACACACACACTCAAACCAATATAAAGAAAAATAGCGGCCCTTTTTCAGCCTACCTCCTTTTCATTTCACCTACAAAAAGAAAAGCCAAAGTTAATTGGTCCAGTGAGGTGAGCAAATAAATTAATCTCGGCACTTTCGCTTATGCTGAGAAATCATGTCTAATTCTTGCAACGAATACTTCCAGTGATGATTCAAAGTAAGGAATCTGGACGAGATAGAAGACGATGGCAAAAAGTACGCAGGAGATCAGTACTCCTTTACCGCCAAGTAAGTGGAGAGAGGGATTTTGGCGGTGAACGGATGGACAGAATTACTTGGCCAGCCGATGACCATCAAACCGGACGGAAGTCAATTCACCCTTGCGTTGGATCTCCGCTCTGGCAAAACAATTTTAATGGCACTGAAGTGAACTTGATTGAAAGAGAAATGGAACGATCCTTCCGCCAGTAGAACGGAAATGGTTAACCAGAATCGGTAGCTGGGCAAAACTGATGTTTGATCGAATGAGGGAGGGAGTTCAGAAGTGGAGATTCAATTAACTGGACACAGTCATCTCTCAGAGGAGATGATTGTAGCGAGCACCAACTGTACACACGATTTCACAGCGCGTCAGTCCGGATATACTCCCGGATCAGCGAGCGAATGTCCACTGCATAGTAATAAACTACTTTGCAGCCGTCACAGCAGCTTTCAGCAACACCAGGGGGTGGTTGTTTATTTTGTCCTCCAGCGCACGTCCATCAACAGCAAAGCGTTTAGGAAGGTGGAATACTAAATGATTTAAACCTTTTGTGTTCATTCTATTTTGAAAAGCTGTCCATAATATTGAGATTGGTTTGTAGAAAGAGAGAGACATCGAGGAATAGAGAGACAACGCACTAAGTTAGCTCAGCGGCCGAAGGCACCTATTTTTCACACTCTGATCAAAGGATTGCAAAACATTACAGATTGGACTGGTCAAGTGTCAACTGCATTTACACATTACCTCACACACATACACAAACACAAACTTTAGACTATTGGAGCTTTACGCTGCAGCTTTGAAGCAAGACTTGTAAAAGGGGTCAAGCCGTATAATAAATGGCTCCCTAGGCACCATTGCTCACGCATTCAATCAAATCTAAAATGAACCATTAAACCTTCTCTTTTATAGTAACACTCCTAAATTAAAGAACGTTTTAGTGGCTCGCAAAAAGCAATTACAAGGCCGGCCCTTCACTAACTCAGAATCTTTCATAGATTTTTGCATTTCCACGTAGACTAATCCATTGGGATATTCAAAATTTTCCAAAAAAAAAAACTTGGGTCAGGGGCTAAGATTCCTCCCTGATAATGGATTCTCTTCTGTTGGATAGTATTTAGGAGAAGAAAGCAGCGAAATCACGTCTTGCCGTATTGTACAGGAAGTATAATTGTCGTCTTGGTGAAGAACAATGAATGAAGTATGCGAAGATGCGGTGGAAAGACCTGCAGGTAAAGTCTGGAATGAATCCTTCCACGAGAGAAGAATATTAGCATCTGAAATGCTATCCCGGAAATGGCAACTCCCTAATCTTCCCTAGGGAGCCTGGGGAGTTACCAAGGGTAAGGAGGAAGGCTACACAGCTGGATAGTATTCAGGAGAAGGAAGCAGCGAAATCACGTCTTGCTGTATTGTATACGGAGTATAATTGTCGCCGTGGTGAAGAACAATGAATGAAGGATGTGAGGAAGCCGTGGAAAGACCTGCAGGTAAAGTCTGGAATGAATCCTTCCACGAGAGAAGTATATTAGCATCTGGAATGCTATCCCGGAAATGGCAACTCCCTAATCGTCCCAAGGGAGCCTGGGAAGTTACCAATGATAAGAAGGAAGGCACAGCCTCCTCGCTATAATCCTCCCAAAACTTTAATACTGAAACAATGGATATTAGAAACCAGGAGCATCCCTCTTTTTACTAGAAATGAATGGGAAAGCCATTCTCAGAACATCTTCAGGAAGTAGGAATGGTGGTTTTATCTACAACTGCCCATCTTGAGGCCTCCAATTCATGAAGAGTAATGAGCCGTTCTTAGAATCTATCCAATTTCTTTACCATTCACGCGCGGCAGTTCTCTTCAAAATGTCTCGGGGGGAAGAACAGAGAATGTTGCGATGGCGTCAGGGTTATCCCCTGTTTTTAAGCACCTTCGCTTTCCTCCCACCCCCCCCCCCCCGGGAACTTATGCATTATGATGAGCTAGAGTTCGCCTGTGGTTAGTCTTTACCCAAACTCATTTACTAATTCAGCACGCCATATTTGTATATTGTAAGTTTGACAAAGCAAATGTCCAGTGCAAGCTAAAGGGCTCTACAAATAATGGCTTTTTAAAAATAAAGTTATTATACACGAAAAAGTGTTGCGACTGACTGAAGACCAGATTTATTTATTTATGATAAAGCGGTAAGTTCAAATAAATTTTGTATTTATACATTATTTATGAAAATATGCTAAACGTAAAAAAAAAAAGAGTAAGAAGTATTTGAGCGATATTTTCTCAGCTCAAGTTGAATGTCTCACGTTTTCAACGACGTAAGATGTCATCAGTGAAAAGACGAGAGAAGTTGACGTAATGAACATGGTAAATAAAGAAATTGGAAGAAGAACAGTTCGTCCTTGAGGTTAGCAATTTTTGGCAAGAGGAATAGAGGGGGAATTGCGTCCAAGTTTTTTTGGAGAAGTGACATGTCACGGGTACCACTATTTAAAACAAAAAAAAAAACACTCACAGGGAAAATAAATATTTAAAAAGGGAAAATAAATAAAAGATGGTAACGGAAAAGCCCAGCGTGCGACACACAAGAGCGCATGCCGATAATGGTGTGAACTCCTAGTTTTTTGGGAGGAAAAGTCATGCAAGCCAAGAAAAATGTAAAAATAGTAAGAAAACTATTTTTCTTGGCCCTGTTCCGCTGCATAGAATTTTACTTTTCTTTCCTACTTCCTGTTCACCCTTAAGTTTTTGGTAGCTGCGATGAAGAGCATTTTTCAAAGTTTGTTTTTCACCACTTCCAGTTCGTAATTTATAATTAAGTAATTCTTATTAATTATTGTACAGATGTTAGAACCATACAACATACTTAAAGGGCCCCCTCTAGAGGAGCCCTTAACTTCATCTGTCCTTAAAAATCCCTCTCTTCAATAAAAGGTTTAGGGAGCGTACTAAGTTTAAACACAAATTCATCGAAACTATTTTCGAAACAAACAAAACAAAATGCCAGAAACTACAAACCTTTTCCGTAAATTGACACTTCCGGTTGAAAGACTTTCTACAAAATTTGGAGTCCTGCTTTAGAATAGAATAGAATAGAAAAGAAATTTATTATTCTGGGACAATTGTGCCCTAAGAATAAACACATGAACAAATAGAGGCCTTAATAGTTTGGCCTGTGGTTAAACAGAAAATAAATAAATAAATAAGTATTTACAAAAAGTGAAAATAAAAATAACAGCAGAAATTAAGGAGGTAAATTAAAACAATTAAAATTTCGGAGGAAGCTGGATAGAAAGGAGATAACTGAATAGACGGGATTTAAAGATAGAAAGGGACAGATGATGGCAAGGAGTTCTAGAGAGAGGTAGCGCGAATTAGGAAGGATTTGTCAAAGGATGAAGTACGGCATGCGGGAATACAGAGATCAGATGAGCGAGATCTAGTATTACGGGAATATATCGAGGATTTAAACTTAAGGAGTTGAAAAACTTGAAAATCCTTATCACATTATTATTGATAATGAGAAGGAACGATGAGCTAAAAAAATAGAACTTCACTACAAAGTACCTTTATTCGAGTAACACCTCTTTCTTCCTTCCAGAGCTGGCAGACAATGGAATTTCCTGGAATACTGTTACAGGAAATCGTTTCGTGAAAAACAACAACGGCTAGTGGATCTTGTAAAAAGTACTTGCCATCATCGACTGGATCATGCAAGGAGATTGTACAATAAGCATCTTTTACTGCAATGCCTTGGAAAAATAGTACCCGCAACCAGTTCCAAATCAATTTCAAAAGAAAAACTTATTGTTCAGTAATAACTCCATGTTAGGAAAAAAAATGTATCACTTAGGATTACAGTAGAGAAACTGTAGCATGCGCAAACTGAAACTGAAGCTTTGTAAAGGTAACTAAAAGAAAAAAATAGCGTCTCATTTTTGGACTTTACGGATAAAATAGTTTCAACATCTCTCTGCTGGTCAGGATTTACCAGAGCACCAAATAGTGAGGAAACCAATTAGAACAGTCCCTTAAAGGGCATAACGCCGCATTGTATGTCTGTGTAAATTGATGCTGAAGTAAGGTTGTGGCTGAGGGACTGTGCTAATCTACAAAAGGGGATGTCTAGCTAGTGGAGGGAGCCCCAGTATACCGCACTGACCGCAACCTTAGCCCTTGTAACACTGGTCAAAATCATGCCCTTGTACCTTTCGCTAAAGGGTGTTCCCTACCTCGCCCACAAATAAGAGGCTCAAGAATATGTACACCACTAGAGTATACACATGACCTCTTTTACAAAAGGAAAGGAGCGACACCTTCTCCCTTGACCGTGCCACAGGAAGGGCGTCATGTGACACGAAGTAATGTCCAGTAAGAGGGTTGTATATATATATATGGGGTTGTTCAAACCGTGGAAATAGAGAAGGGAAGAGGTATTGTTTTCTCATAAGTTTACAATCGTAGTTTGGAATTGGATACACGTGAAGGGCCACTAGTCTGTATGTGACTGAAGCTGGGCAACCCTCTCCAAGACGGGGTGAAGATCTTAGCTTTGCTGGACTAAGAACAGATTTTAGATCTTATATTACCTTTGTGTCCATCCGAGAACTAAGGTATGTGTCAACCCTTTTAGAGATTTCAACAAATAGACCCCTAGCATGATGTTTAAGGTACGCAAGCTACCTGGACAATCGCCCTTTTAGACAGCATCTGACACGTGCTATGTTTTTTGTTTATCATCAAATTATATAAACAGTTTTAGAAGAATTAGTTCTTAAATCTTCTCAAGTTGTTGTCTTTTTAAAACTGTCCCGGTAGGACAGTTGTATAAGGGTTAATCGTCAAAAAAGTGCACGAAAAAACGTAACGTTGAAAAACACCCAACTTTGACAATTTTTTTCTATTTTTCTATAAAAGATAAAATTCCCAAATTTTCTTTATAATATAGGGCAAATGCTCCTTTATAACTGTATTTAAATAACATTTTAATAACCTAATGGCGTCTTTACGTCACAGGAATTTTGCCCATCAGTTTATGACTTTGTAATAATAGCGGTTAATGGCGAGACCTGCGATGCTAATATGTATTGTGGTACTGGGTTCGATTCCCGGTCTTAGGCCTTGGATTTTATTTAATGGTTAATAAAAGAAATTTACAGTAAAAGTATGTTTGCTAGTCGCCTCCGTCCACGCCACCTAATTGGTAGTTGGACGTTAAGCCCAGCCTGAAAAAATAGGCGATTACTTTAATTTACTTTAATAATATTAGTGTAAAAGACGTTCCTCGGATATAAACAATTGCGTTTTCAATTGCAATTATAGAGTAATCTATGTGAATGAGAGATAAAACGGGGATATCCTAAAGGGGAGACCAATAAGAGGCTCAAGAATTGGTACACCAATAGCGTACTTCTTTTACAACAGGAATTTTGAACATCTTCTCCCTTGACTGGCCGTAGGGATTGATCAAATCGATAGGAAGGAATCTCTTAACTTAAACGATAACTTAAATGCCGCATTTTGAGATCTCTGTGATGAAACTTCCCCTTTTTTGCCCCAACAAATTTAAGATCTCTGCATTGAAATGTAAAGATCTTGTATCGCAAAGTAGCGATTGTAATCAATCATGTTCATTTCCTATTCTGCCTCCTTCTCATGATGATTCTATGGCTGTCCTTGCTGGAAATCATTTTAAAATAAACATCCAAATACTAGAAATAGATTTAGCTAAATAATGCTTCTAGCACATAAAACATAGGCCAGATTAAAATAGGATGACATAAAAACGGGGGGGGGTAACATAGTTTCCGTTTTGGAGAGCCCTGGGCTCTTTAATATCTCCCAAGAGGGATGAAGGGAAAATTGTTGGCCAAGCGGTAAAAGGAGCACGCGTAAAGGTGGTGCGTCAGATTAAGGTTGTGTGGACTACTATGGGCAACATTTCATAGAATTCAGGAATGGGAGACGGGAGATGGATACGCGGGGGCAGTAAAAGCGCCGAGGTTGGGGGCAAAAGGCCGATGGGGATGCTCCCATGGTAAATGGCTCAGTCAGGAACACACACTGGGACCCCCGATATTATGATAGTATTTAAGAAGGGGTCAATATGCAGCAGTAAATCTAAACAGAGAGGGGGGTTGGTGGCGGTGGAGGATTGTGTTCTTAGACAGTAAAGGGCCTCTCCCTCGGCGATGAAGGAAGGGCTTGGATATGCCCAAATAAAGGACATGCACACTGAAGGCACGCAATGAGCCCAATATAAAGCACGCTTATTATTGTATTACTGGGCCCCGGCGATCTCTCCTTCTCTCTCACCCACTCCCCTACCCCCGGGTCCAGAATCCTGCCAGTCGTGCTCACTCCAAGAACTAAGAACCAAGAACAGTGTCTAGCTTATTACATGTGTTAAGGCCAAGCTTACTTTCTTAGGTATATCCCACTTCTATTACGCACATAAACAGGAACACAATCTATTCGTCGTACTCTTCATTCGACCGTCCCTCTTACTCATTGTCACAGTTCTTGCCGAACATTGAGAATCTCCAAAAGAGATTCGAGAGAAAATACTGTTCACAACTATTACCTTTTATGGTTTCAATCAAGTCTCTTTGGCCCAAGGAACTCTGGTGATGTTTAGGAAATATGTCCCTCCTATTTCTAGACTAAGGGATTTCACACACTATTCTTAAGTGCTTCTTCCCCTTTATGTACCAAGTGTGTGCGTTTTAAGATCCTCATTTCCAGGCTCTGTTAAACTAAATAGCTGCAAGACATCCTGACACATCTCCGTGTTAATCCTATCTCTATGATAATCCCATTTACACGATATTAGACAGGAAATTGGATTTTGTTATTAACAGCTTTTTTTTCCCAAACTTCCTGTGCCTTCTAAGCCCTTGAACTTTATTTCTGCGACTTCATATTTTTAAAATTACGTAATTAAATTCCTTAATTATTTATTTATTTTTAAAGGATAACCCCCAATCAACTTAAATAATTTTCAATAATCGAAAGGAAGCAGGAACGGAATTACCTAGTTCGTTTAAACAAAGCACTACCATACATGTATATTAAATTCTACTAAGCACGTTTACACTTTATACATTGCGTTACAGGTACCATTTTATATGTATTTAAAAAGAAATCTGCACGACAATAACACCTAGACAAAACTAGCAGCACTACATTTAGCTACAACTCTCTTGCTAGGGTTGACAAAGGGCAGAACTATCAATGTTCCACAGTACTAGTCTATCCCTCATAAACTAGTTTATTGAAATAATAAAATTATTGAAGAAATATAATTACTTAATACCTTACAAATTAATGGCTTATGTCGGTCAAAAAAAAATTCGTCTAAGACCCCTAATTTGGTAGTTGAACGTAAAGCCAGCCTCAAAAATAATAGGCATTACTTTTACTTAAAAAAAAAAAAAATCGAACAAATAAAACGGCGAGATAAAAAAACTTACAAATTTATGAATCTAAATAACATCTAGATTTACAGAATCCATAAAGAAAAAAATAAATGCTATTATCGGGAAAAACTGGGCTAATATCTGTAATAATATGAACTGAAAAAAGATAGCACATTTCAACTAGCAGCAACTTTAACAGCTGATTGAAAGAGGCGTGGCAGTGGGAGTGATCGCCATTAAAGTTTCTGCTTTCTGATTCGTCAATCGAACCGCCCATATTTTTCACTACTACATCTGCATTCTGATTGGTTAATTGTTTAACACTAATTATTTAATAGAAAAATATGGTTTAGATTTTTTTTACTAATTTTTCTCCCGTAGTTATACCATAAATTAACCAGATTAAGCAATAAAAATTCAAAGTGAAAATATTTATTCAAATCTACTTCCATTTAATAGTTTATCTTTTCTACGCTAAAGAAAATTAGGTAGATTTGTAAGATTTTAAGAATAAAGAGGGAAAAACACAAAACTGCATAGATAGAGACCTCAGGAGAGGTAAATCAGCCATTACGTGATCTTGATTTGATCGACAAATCATAACTGGATTCCCAAACTTTATGGAATAAAGTGGTTGCTGAAGAGTTGATTGGAAATTTTAATGCTGGGTAATATTTGAGCTATAATATACGATTTTTAATTTTAAGGGGAAACTCCCTAAATTCCTTAAACGAGCATGGTCCTTGAGCGGGATCTCAAATCCCAAGCAGTGAGAGATCAAAACAGGTATCCTTTTACTCCTCAGAAAACTCCATAAAAATAAAATAAAAAGTTAGTTTATGAGTAATGTCATAGACAAGGTATTTTATGACCATTATAGAGATGTCAAGTGAAACCCAGTAGTCCAACAAAGAATTTGAGAGATGTCCAACAAAAACACATCAATTGAATTGATGCATTCAAGACATCATTTTCTATTGGATCTACAAACCCACAGTGACCAACTGAATGACTTGTTCCAAACTCAACTTCTCTGATTGGCTAGAAGTAAGAGAAAGAGAAAACCAATAAAGCAAGCTTCTCACGAGAAAAGCTCATTGAAGCTTTTTTTTTGTTTTTGTTTTTTTTTAAACAGAATTAGACTAATCAGCATCAAACGCTCAATACTTTACATATTGTGGAAGCAACATAGGATGAAATTAGCTTTAAGTTTAAGACATACGTATTTATGCAAAACGGAAAGCGGAACAAATATAAAGCACGTGTGGCATTTTGGGGGCGCATAAGTAAGGTGTAGTATAACTATGCAACATACAGAGAGTCATATGTCAGATCAAAGAACCCCTATGTTAAAGTTTGGTGTACTTTATTTTTATTGTTTTATCCTGTCTTAGGTATTTATCTTCAATTAATAGAACCGCATACTTCTTGTACACATCTTAGAAATCCTCCTTACAGATTTTCTTGCCTATTTCTTGTGTTCAAAGGAAATGGGATGGAAGAAGATTCGTTTCCGGTAGGTAATCGTGGAATTCCCAAACAGTATAACTTCTTGGAAAGTTATGTTGATATTAAGTTAGAATGACAGTAGAAACCAAATATTACATAACTTGTGATGTCTTTGTCAAAACCTTTCTGCCAAGAGAAGGGTTGTCAGAGAATCTTCAGGGTAAGGGTCTTCAAGAAGAAGTCGCCCTAAACCCTTCATGTTAGTTATGTGTGTGTTGTTAAACATCTCTGCGCCGGTAGAAGAACAGAATGTTGTTACTGGATTGGGGTAGGGAGTAGTGACTGGTTTACATAGTTGAGGTGACATACAGCTGGGTTCAATATATAATGTATCCCCCCTAACACTAAACCCAGGGCCACCAACTAAAACCCAGTTTCTAATGTAGATGGTTGAAGAGTAGACCAAGTATGTGAACATACCTTTAGTGGGTTTACAAGCGACAACCAACCAGTTTTACCACTATATCTCTAATGTTCTAACGTAATTCTCTTAGCTAACTCCCTAGCACAATGTCCACAGAGATGGAGTTCCTTTAAGATATCTTCCCCTACCCCCCCCCCCCCCCGCCCACCAAAAACCCATACTCTGAATATACACACATTAGTTTGAGTTTTGGGCTTGAGTTGTAAACACAACTAACACAACTATGCAAACTTATAGGGTACAAAGTGGTGTTTACTACAATAAACCACAATATCGTTGGCTAACACATACTTAGTGGTTTTCGGTATACTCAAACATACCTTTAGTTTTAGTTCTGAAGAGAGAGAGACGGATAGTTGGATGCTGTGCAGCCAGAGCATATCCGCAGATTGTGTCTTAGTTAGTCTATAATTATAACACTAAATAGCATTTAAACTTGTTGTTAGTATGGCGTCTCAACGGGCCACCTGAGGATAAGTAGATCTTTGCAGCCCTAATCCCTTTCGAAGCAGGGAGTGAACTAGCCACTTCTGGCGTTATCGACGATTATCCCACTTCCGGCACTCATAAAAATACTCCAAGGAACCTGCAGAAATGGTTAATGGTGCGCTGCTACTTGTGTTTCAAGCAACAGCTTATCATCCTTTTGCTCACTTGGGGGCAAGCGTGCGCAGTACAGATTGAGGCTACTGGCCTCTGCGGTCAAGGCATACCACCTGCCAGTGGATCTCAGCCTGCTGCTCATGAGGAAACATCTCCATTGGGTGGTCGAGCCCAAAAGCCCAGTGCAAGGCTAGATCTAAAGATTAGAGGGATACTCTTACATTCCTTCGAATAGGGCAATCGCCAGATTGCGTAATGAGACCTGTAGAAACTGGGTGTTAGAAAAAAGGAGAGGATTCTCTTTACAGGAACCTACTAGCTTCTTTAGGCTTTAAAGTCTGCGAATCAAAGTGCCTGCCCCAATGGGACAAATCTAAGAGCTCATTTATTTAAGTTTAGCACATGACTTCTGGAGAACTGGAGTGGTTTTACTCCCCGTGTGAAAGATACAATTGGCACAAACGCTCCTCCTAAATCCTTCGTCAAGGTGCCCCTGAATTAGATTAGAATTAGCAATGGTCACTAATACTCCTACCACATTTGTTTAAAATGAGTTCACGATGTAATTTTATCGGAGCTTTATGTTCCTACTAAATGAGATCATTTCTAGTAAATGATAGGAACCAACAAATTACCGATGGTGGCTGAACTTAAGACGGAATCAATCAATACAAGAAAAGTGAGTAATGCAAGAGCTCCGGTTTTAGCTAGCAGGGAGGAAGCATGAAGAATTAAAGGAAAAGATAATGGCGGAACATATCTGGATGATGAATGTGCGGAAGTAAAAGAAGAGCGAAGCAGAAACAGGCAGGGAGCCCAGTCTTGTTGTTTGCTTAGAGAGCGACAGCAAATATGCTTGGACAAACAAACTGGAAATGGTCAGATCGAATGGTCACTCGTTTTGAGGAGGTAAGTTGAGGAGGGTGGAAGAAAAAAAAACACAACGTGTTAGCCCGTCGTATCCACAAGAATATGGCAAGAGCCGAGGACATCCGAGGCGGTGTAGCTGGCAGATAAGTAAAGACAAATACCATACCCAGAGAGGTGGCCCAATGAATGTACCATTAGTAAAGTGAGGCTTGGATTACTGTTTGTACTCTGATTCCAGTCTGAGATAGCACCGTATCCGCCTTCAACCCTTACTTCAGGGAAAGGAAACAGCAGGAGGTCTCCGTGGCCAGTTAATATTGCACCCGGGGATGCTAGCTAAATAAAAGGGGTGAGAACAAGAGGGATAAAGTGGAACCAGCAGAACTTCCTCCAGGGCAGAGCTCGTTCATCTACTGGACAAGAGATGTTCTATTAAACTGTCCACCCTTGCCACTGTTTAATTAAAGAACAGGTGTGAACACGAACACGTCATCTTTTTAGTTTAACCAGCAATTTTTTTAAAAAAAAAACTAGATTTGAATCATTTTATTTAGTTTTTCCCAAGTTGTAGTTTTTCTTTTTTCATTTTACAGAGAAAAACTACCAATTGGTGGCACGCGGAGTGTTACCTACATCGAGAAAATGTGGAAAAACCGATTCATAAAAGACGCACTTCCGGTCGAAACGTTGGTATTTCTGAACCAAAGATACCAATAAAACAGAATACCAAGTTTACGCATTATAATTCTTATGTAAGCATAAAAATATTATGAGGAGAATAAAAACAAAAAAAAACATGTATTAGCCTGTCACAACCTGTCATGTTCTGTCGAATCCTGTCATAGTAATGGTAGGACCATAAATTTCATTGAAATGGCACATTAAAGGATGGCTCCCTCACTCGGAATCGCTCTAAAATGAATTTCTACTTGGTAGAAGTTACAATTTATAGACTTACATTACGTGAAAGAAGCTTAAAAGGCTTTAAAACTTTAAAATCGATTCGGTAAAGTGGTATTTCTGGTTCATCAACAATTCTCGACGTGTAAAATTACTTTAACTCGAACTCAGAGGACCTTTAAAACCTTCATTTCCTTTGAAATTTCGAAATAAAAAAAAATGTGAGCCCAATATTTCCTGCAAGGGTGGGGGTTTTGGGGAAGCGTGAAATTTTTTCAACTTCCACTTCCTCTACTAGATGAAATCAACCTTTTACAAATTAATCGGGGGGGGGGGGGGGAGAAATTGTAAGATGACGTAATTGTTTAAGGCGGAAGAAGACGTGTATTAATTGTGTAGTTGATGGCTTGCGTTCAACATTAGAAGGAACTAGCCGACTGGATGACCAGTCTGACTGGATGAATGAGTGACCATCGACTATCTGGCTTTGGTTATCTCTCGAGGTAGGAGTTGGCTGACTCATGAGTGATGGTCAGGAGAAAGGCGCTAGTTTGGACTAGACAGCCCCAGACACAGATGGACAGACAAGTCGGTAGATAAGAGTATCTCCTTCTCCAACCGCTAGCCTTTAAACTAGTAGTTTTACCCAGAGTTCTACGGTGGCCAGCGTTTAACTTCCTGCAAACCCTGGCTGGAAGAAGCTAGCTACAGGAATATAAATAAGCAGTGGTTAATCTTCAAGGAGAAAAGGATCGCCTCCAACAAAGCGAACAACTAATCAGATCCGAGTTCTATTTCATTTCCGTTTTCTTCTTTTTTGTTAATCGATTTTTAAGTTTTGCTGTGGAATCGATTTTTTTGTGTTCTAAAATTGTAAAAAAAAAAAAGTAAGTACACCGCAATCGTGTCAAAGTTCTCCACCGGAAGTGCTTTGAAGGTGGACCCCAGTAAAGATTTTAGCACATGAGGGCGACTCTCGAATATTTTAAACTGTAAAAATCTTCTTAATGCTTACGTTGAGCATTTTCTTGATACTGTGGCCGCTTCTCTTGCAGCGGAAGTTCGATTTCTGACTTCCGCCCCCCTCCCGATGCAACCCATGAGCGATTTATTAATGCCCTTAGGACACGTGCAAATAGTTCTTATCAGCTATTTTTAAGATCGTACTGAATCAAATTGACGAGATCTTAAGACACGTGATTACTTAAAAATCTTCAGATAGTCTCGGCTAGGACGTCTTGTTCCGATCATTGACATGAATGGAAATGCTGCATATATCGCTTTGTGAGGCCCTATGTAAGATTATACGCGACCGGAACTGACTTCAACACGACATTTTGTTCCAAAAAATTGTCTTAACACTAAATTAAACAGTTTTTAAAAAAAAAAAAAAAAAAAACTTCCAAGTACTTTTCCCAATTTTCTTTTTAAATAGGAAAACGAACAAATAAAGGAAATTTTAAAGAATGATTTTTCTACTTATCGCGTGCTTTCTTTCAAACTTTCGAAACAGAAAAACAAGAAACAGAGAGAGAGAGAGAGAGAGAGAGAGAGAGTAATTATTTAGGAATAATTTTATTAAGGTTACGTGTTTACAAAGTTAGAAGTTCCATTCGGCGGAAGTATTCATCCAAAGCCACAGAAATCTGGACACGGGGCTGAGGAATTAATTTCTAAGTAAGTCAATAGAAAAGAGAGCATCCGTCATACTTAGTTCCGGTCGCGTGTAATCTCACGTTGGGCCTCACTCTTGCGATATATACAGCATTTCCATTCATGACAATTATTAGACAGGAAATGAGCGGAGGGGATGCAAGTTTTGGGAGCCCCCGGTCATTGATTTATTAAAACTGTCCGGTAGGACAGTTGTATAAGGGTTGATCATCAAAAACTGCGCGAAAAAGCGTAACGTTGAAAAACACCCAACTTTGACAATTTTTTTCTATTTTTCTATAAAAGATAAAATTCCCAAATTTTCTTTAAATCTTACTCCGAACCCTCCTTTATAACTGTAATTTTTTTGCAACCACCCAGATCTAATAGGTTTCGAGAAAAAAGTTGCCGAAAATGAGCAAAAACGGCTTTTTCAAAAAATGTTCTTGTCTTGTTCTTGTTGTTGTTCTTCTTCTTCTTCTTCTTGTTACCTTTTTTTTGTAAACAACGTAGCGCCTAAACGCGTGAACCGATTTTCATGAATGAGGTGTCATTCGATTCGGAATTTTATGTAGATGTGCCTTTTGGGGGTCTCGACGCTGTACATCGAATGGGAGAGGAGTTAGCCCCCTTTATGTAAGGCCCCCTCCAAAATTATTATTACTAATTACTCTGTAAATCTTGGCCCGATTTTGATAGAATTTGGTAGGATGATAGAGTTAGGGCTCCCCTACGTAACAATAAAGCGACGATCTGCTCTTACACTTGTTAAGGGGAAGTATAGCAACCGTTTCAAATTATCGACACGTGAACCGATTTTCATGAATGAAGTGTCATTCGAATCGAAATTTTGTACAGATTTGCACTTTAAAAGTCTCGACGCTATGCCTCATAAGGAGGGAAGTTTGCCCCACCCAAATAAGGCCCTTTCTAAAACTATTATTACCAATATTTCTATAACGCTTAGTCCGATTTTGATAAAATTTAGCACGAAAAAGTGATTAAAGCTCCTCTGCGTGGCTGTGAAGTGCCATCATGCTCTTACACCTACTAAGGGAAGTACTGCAATCGTTAAAATTATCAATGAGTGAACCGATTTACATCAATGAATTGTCGTTCGATTCAAAATCTTTGCCTTTTAGGGAGAAGGACTGTAATCGCAGTTTATTTTTCTTGCTCCTCTTAAAAGGAAGTACTGAAATCGCAGATTAATTTGCTATTTACGTACAAATACCTTCCTATTTTATTCAAAACGCTTTCTAAAAAAAATTGTTATTGAGGATGGTTTGGGGACCGCAACTATAATCTTTCTTTAAAAAGATCTCTCCAGTGGTAGTTACGGTTCCGATTTAACACCTTATCAGGTTATAATAATAGAATAGCTTATTCCAAATTTTAAAAAATCTGTAAAGCAGACGTAACTTTGCAAATAGACAAAAAGGAAAATCTATCCAAAAGGTACAAAAATCTCCTTAACAAAAACTTACAGTTTCAAAAGTTAAGTGTAAGGGTTGATTAAACGCCAAAAGGTACACAAATCAGCAGTTCCCAACATTTCATTAATACTTCATTGATATAATTTAAGTAATTTTACTGCATTAACTTTTCCTTCACATTTTTTAGAATTTATTAGATGTCACAGACCCTTATGCTGGCCAGTTCATTCATAATATTATTTTGTTACAATTATGATAAAATGTATATTATATCTTCGTAATTAAATAGGTACTTTATTTTAACTCTAGTCCAAATTATTCTTCTGATTTATCTTTAATATGCCCTTTATTCTGAGTAGTCACATATACATGCATGTTAAAGTAGAAAAAGACTAAGTTAGAGTCGGCTACTGTTTAAATTTGAATCACAGAGGATTCAAAACAATATTTCAGTCTTGAATTCTTCTTACCGAAATATTCGTGAGCACAAATAACATACAGTTAATAACAAGTAGATTATTCAACAATATTTACTCATTTCTCAATTGTAATTTAATTTAGTCCCCCTAATTATACTTATGGTAAAATACTGGAATAATTAGCTGTCCTAAAAATATGCATATCTTATTTACTTTATATTACATATATATAACATTGTGGGAAGAATACCTAGATTGAGAATGTAATTGAAGAAAACTATATTATTTGCGATAAAGCCAGATTATTTATTACTTATTATTACAAACGTTTGACAATTACATAAAATGACAATTACTTTAATCGAAGAATGAACTTAAACCGATGATTTTTATTTAAAAATAAAAATAAATAAATAAAATCATTGATGTATGTTGGTGTAAGCATTTTTTAAAAAAGTTTATGAATTTTTTAGCCTCATAATTTTTTTATATTTTTTATAACGTTTTCTTTTTCACCTGTGATTAATAGTTTGATTATTATAGATAAATAGATATTACAGTCAATCTAAGTTAAATGGTGAGCTACTTGAGTAAATATTTTGTAGACGAAAATGGCCAGCATAAGGGTCTGTGACATCTAATAAATTCTAAAAAATGTGAAGGAAAAGTTAATGCAGTAAAATTACTTAAATTATATCAATGAAGTATTAATGAAATGTTGGGAACTGCTGATTTGTGTACCTTTTGGCGTTTAATCAACCCTTACACTTAACTTTTGAAACTGTAAGTTTTTTTTAATTTCTTTGTTAACGTTACACTCACAAACGGAAGTATTACGATTGAGGATTCCAAGGAAATTTAGGAAATAGAAATTTTGAGAAAACAGATAAAAGTACTACTTAGCTTGTGACTACGATTACAAAGCTGTACCAATACGTAGCAGATGTGTGTGAGATTATGTTATATGATATTAACACAATAAGATGTAACCCCCGCGTGTGTGGTGGTAGTAGTTTCCGTATTGACAGGTGCTAATGGATAAGGGATATCTCTTTTTTTCTTTTCTTGAACGTGTCTATGTGTCACTGTTAGTTTTCATCTCTGTCTCTTCAGGTTTTTGTCTGTCCAAAGTGGATGCAACTCTGTGTGTACAGACAGACGGATGTACAGTGTATATAGTACATTACTCGCTCTGTACAAATAGGGGCTACCCATCTCTTGTTAGATCTAGGCTTGGGTACATATGGGTAGTTCTCAATATCTGGGAGACAATGCCCTACCATTTTGGTATTAAATGCACTACCATCATTATTTCTAATATATTTTTTTTATTATTATTATTAATATTATAACAAAGGCACTGGAGAAACACAGGGCTACGTCATAGATTCTATTCTTTACGCCCAATTAAACAATAGGTCCAATTTTTAATCTAAAACTATATCGTACCCATGTCCTTCTTTTGTTCTTTATCCAATTAATAATAACATTAACAATAAAAAGTAATAAAAAAATAATAACTACGTATATGTGGGACAATAATTATTCATTTACATGGTATTGTTGTAATTGGAGAATCAGTTTTAGTTATAGTTAGTTCCCCTTCCTGTATACTTGATCGCTTTCCACTTTGTCCGTTACTCCTGTTGACAAGATCGACCCAAATTTTTTGGAAATTGTGTTTACGCCGGAAGTAAAAGTTTCTTAGTCCTCTGAAGACGAAAAAAAAACAAAAAACAAAGAGAAGAATCTGTTATGAACATACGAACGTACACGACTTCTTTTATCAAAATTCTTATTTGAAAAAAATAATTTCTTTAGATTTGCCAAATCATAGAATGAAATGTAACATTTGGTGGGATCAAATATGTACAATTACGTTGAAATGAACTTAAAATCAATTTTCGTAAATAATAAGCCTAAAAAAATGGACTGAGCAATGCGGCATTTACGGTAGATGGATTTCGATCAAACCCTTATCACGAATTCTCCTGGTAAAGTGATGTAACGAAATATCTTGTAAACTAGACACTCTTTTCTGAAGGCCACGGGCTGAACACAAACAGATCGATTAGTAAAAAAAAAGAAGAAGATTTTATTGTACTGTAAAAAGTTAAAATCGAAAATCCGAACGAAGCGATTAGAAGAGAAATAAGTCTGTCCTAGAAGATCAAATATCCTAGGAAGGAATAAGCTTTGAAGTTGGCTGTATGGTGAAAAGCCAATGCCAGAAAAAAAAAAAAAAAAAAAAGTCTGTAGGGTAGTGCTGGGTATCCGCTTATAGGTTCTGTCGAAGAAGAACCTAAATTATTGGGCGGAAATACGTCAATCAAGGAGGCATAAGACTTTTTTTGGGGGGGGAATTATTATTTTTTTTATAGTTTTTGTCGTAATTTCCTTCAAAAATTTGTTAACGTTTCCAATTAAATTGAATCTCCCCCTCCAAAAATGGGCTTTGAAGAAAAATCAGATGATCTTAGGGCTGGAAAAAAGTTAATAACGCTTAATAAAGAGCTTTGTAAAAGAGTTGATACTTTTCTATAAGATCATAAAGTTAGCAAGAGTTGTTCTTTTTTTTTAAAAAAAAAGAAAAGAAAATGGAATTAGAAATATAATATCTGACATTTAAAAAGAACATTAAAATCCGAACAGGAGTACCAAAACCTATAGGAGCTTCTTAGTGAAAAAGCGAGCTCCTACAACGCCTCCCCTGTGTGTCTTTGAAGTACACAGTCTGATGTGGAGTCTTTTAATAAATATCATTCCAATGGGTTACGATTGAAATGTGAGTGAGAGAGCTCCTCCTCTCACCACATCACCATCCGTGAACTACGTCGGGCTAATTTAATGTCAACCAGGCCATAAATTAATTAGAATTATATTTTATCAACAAAGAACAGAATCAAATAATAAGGTGTATGTTTGTGTGTAGTGGTGAGGGGTGGCTGAAGGGTAGACTAGCCTGGCTGCCAGAGCAGAGAGTGGAGCGTACTCCTCAATGTCTGCGGCACCAGTAAGCCAGAGGGAGGTCATAATAAAAGGAGCTAGGATGTTCAAGAAATGTTCATCCACCGCTTCTTGGCACAACCCACACCCAGACGTTTCTCTTAAGTTATATCCCTTCCACGACATAAAACTACCATTGAAATATATATATACATATATATAAATAGACAAAGTATCTTGACATTTCCACTGTTCTAAAGGTCGAACTAGCAATAACACTGTTAGCCACTAATATACCTGGCTGTGTCTATACATGTATAATAAAGCTCTGTTATATACTAAACTCCTGTTTGCATGTAATGTAAATTCTGCATTAACCACACTAATATATAAACATTTTCTTCTTTACTTCAAACTAAGTATTTTTACTGAATAATAAGACAGTTTCTTTTCATTTCGACTAGAGTTTGTAAAAATTCTTATTGGCTAAAATTTCTAATAGGTTTTTTTTTTTTTTTCAATTTCCAGGAAAATAAAGAAAATAGAAAAAATAAATGACTCGAGAAAATGATTTCTGGAAAACTCTTACCTCTAATTTTCTGTTCGTCTAGTAATTGTCGTTCAAGACTGTCTTTAACCTCTCGTTCCCTCAAAACATCCATCTTGAGTTCAGCTGTGGGCAAATCAAAATTCAATATTATTATAATCATCTTGCTGATACAGGCAAAAAGGAACAGGAAATCAGGATTTTTATGGAATCTGACAAGAGGAAATAATAATAATAATAAAAAAAAAAGAGTTCAAATATTTTTAGATCTCTGTGGCAAGCTGTGGGGAGCCACATCACAGTCTACCTGATCAGTGACGAGTTAAGATCGATTCTTAAGTTTTTGATAGATTATCTTGCTTTTCAATACAAGGAAGCCAATGAATATTTTTAGAACAGCGATCTAAGACACTTTTGGACTATAACTTGGGCCCCTGCAACAGTACCTGCTTTACATTACAGCCTCCAGGATAGTAAGTAGTACTTGCCTGTTCCCCCCCCTCCAGGTGGAATAGTCGTCCAGCTACCCTCAAATTAACCATTTAATAAAATCCCAAGTCCTAGACCGGAAATCGAATTCAGTGTCCTGGCTACAGAAAACACAGTGACCATCACCAGACAGTGAGAAGCTGTAAGGAAGCTCCCCCCCCCCCAGGAAGAGAAAAATCAGAAGAGCCTCATCAGCTGGACTCGAACACACGATCTCCGAGAAATCCACAAATCAATCTTCCAGCCAACTTACGTTCTAGACTACTTTGCCGGACAAGACCTGCAACTATACATTGCCCGGACCTCTTACGCCCAACTAGAGGCGGCGCAGACAAGAATTCTATACAACTGCTAAACCATACCACCAACCTGAACTGAATCCCAAATCCTCCAATGCTCCTATCTGCCTCACAATCGTACTCAGTCCTGAAGATTCTTGATCGCAACTATCCGAAAAACCAACTATTAAAAATTCCTCAGCAGATCCCTTTTTTCGTTTTCTTCCTGAACTTTCCCCTTTTTAACAATCCTTGTGGATTGCTAAGTATTATTATATTCCGTGCTGGAATCCCAGTATACGCTAGCCACTGGAGATAATTCCTTCCCCCATATATTAAGCACTATTAACCTACTTTGAAAAATAAATCTCCCATAATCAGATTCCAAATAATTTGCACTCTTCGCTGAAAAAGAAACTATTTCGCATAATCCTACAGGACTATTTCTACTAATAGCTGGACTCGAATATAACTCTAATAATTGTCAGAAGTTATTCGCGCTCCACATTAACTGATATACTAATTTTATTATACAGCTATCCTGTTCATTTATTATGCAATAAAAAAATATGGCTGTCATTCCTGTAAATTATTCTAATCCTATTTGTTAGTTATAAAATTAATAAAAAACAAATTAACTGTTCCCGATTTAAAATATAAATATATTTATGGAATAACAGATTTGTTGACGGGAGAATTTACACATAATATGTTTCCCGTTATTTCGTATTATGCTGGTGTTTATTTTTGAATTGTTTTTATTCGAAATCAGGACATTAGTATTCTAAAATTGGACAGCAAATAAATATTTAATGACAAGTTCAACGAACTGCGTCTTATTCTCATTTCTTCTTTCGTAGTTTATTTCTTTACATATTTATAACTGCATAAATAAATATGTGATAGAGCGAATAAGAAATAAAATGAATAAATAGTCGAGATGAACATAAGTGGTAAGTTTCCACTCTGTGCTAAGTATTAGTGGTAGCTGAAGAACACGAAACTAGACTCCAAGCAGGATTTCCTGTGGGAACCACCTTCCCAGAAAGGGGAAAGTTCAGGAAGAAAAAGAAAAAGGGAACTGTTGAGGAATTTTTAGTACTTGGTGCCACAGACATTGACTGATAGTTTTGATCAGGAATCTTCAGGACTGAGCACGATTGTGAGGTTGAAGATGCAGATAGGTGCATTGGAGGATTTGGGATTCAGTTCAGGTTGGTGGTATGTTTTGCGGTTGTTTAGAATTCTAGTCTGTGCCTCCAGTTGAGCGTAAGAGGTGAAGTGTAAGAGACTTCTTTTCTGCAGCAATGCATAGTTGCAGGTCTTGTCCGGCAAGTAGTCTAGAACGTAAGTTGGCTGAAGATTGATTTGTGGTTTTCTTGTCTATCGTTTGTGGTTACCGTACAATGCTAATATACATTTGTAAGGATTGATTTGTGGATTTCTCGTCTATCGCTTGTGTCTACCGTACAGTGCAAATTATATTTGTAAGGATTGATTTGAATCATAGATTTCGACGTCCAGATTTCGCGTGACCTTAAATAGGCTAAGATTGTCAAAAAATTTACTTTTCAAACTTGTAACCGAAAAAATATTGGTAGCTGGCAGGAGCTGCTACATACTATAAATTTGAACTTCGGACTGCAAGACCAGCTGCTATATACAGTTAATACTCCAGAAAAAAATATTCATTCTCTACCGTGCGTTTGGCCTGGCCAGTGCCTACTTATGTTATCTATCGTCTGTGAGTTCTATATTTTTATTATTATTTCGTATCTAGTATAAGTTTTCCTTTTTGTATGATTATTTTCCTTAATTAAAGGTATTTTGTCGTTTGGTTCATTAAGCACAATAGAAAATTTTATTTTACTCCCTATCGCCCCGGGGATTTCTCCAGGACCCTCCCTCCTCTCACCAGTGAGCTATCCCGCCAGAGGCACCCTTAAGAGTATTTTTCTTTTGAGGCTGGTTAGGGATATCGTCTCTGATAGCTTCGGCTATCTGGCGCCCGCAAGGATACCGCACCTAGCCGGTCACAAACTTAAGGTCTCTTTCTACGGATACCTCAGGTAATTCTCAAAATACTGTAGATGCAGATAGGTGCATCTCAAATTAAACGTTCATAAGTTTATCTCATATTTTATTCATAACTCTACAATTTCGTGTAGAACACTGAATTAGCTCTTCTTAAATACAAGTGATTTTTAAAATTGAAACAATGAAACTTCACATAAAGTGTTTGTGATAATTATGTGAGTGGTTACACAAGTTAGTTCTTCAGGAATATTGGCGTCAGTAGGTGAGAATCTGTCTAACAAATTCTGACACCTCTAATCCTGACAAAATACGCATAACACCTGCCAAGACAGGTGACTGAGCATCTATCAGTAGTTAGCAAACCCTCAGTTAAACTGTAGCTCATAACAACTAAACACATACACTCGCTTGAATTAGCTGAATGAATCATCTAGACTTCCGCTCTACACAAAAATCTACAATTTCCGTGACTATTAAAATGTTTCAAAGTGGGTAGATATTGGTCCAAATTTAGGTTTCTAGTGCGGGAAGGCTGCTTAGTTTTGGGTCCATTTCAGAGCTTATTGGGCTTCCAGCAGTCTTTGCCTATCTTCCAGTACCAAAGATCCAGCAGCTGTTCGTATTTTACTCTCTCCCAAGGACACTCACTAAGAGAAAAATCGATAAAAACAAACTGTGGCCTAGTAACCTGCCAGTCAGTCAACGATCACAATCGAAAAAAAAAGAAAAGTAAAGCCGAGATTATCGATCTGCCTAGGCGGCAGTTGAGAAGGGTGTACGCTCCAGTTCACGTGAGTAATGAGAGCCCATAGGACTTATCTTGCTTCCCCAACTGGCTGCCCTTTCACCGAGCTCATCCCTTCTTCCCTCATACAGCTCATACAATGAATCTAATAGAGGGTGTAACCAGTCTATCTTCTTTTTTTCTTTTGGAAGAATAAAAATCGATTAAATGCTTCTTTTTCTTTCTAAAATTAATTTGCTTAGGTTTCCTAGAGGGGAAAGTCTACTGAATTTTCCAGGATTTTATAAGAAGTGACTAAAATTTCAAGAAAATTTGATGACCCAACCGGAGTAGAGCAGATCAGATCAGGAATGATACTTGTTCTGGTGAATAGTAGCCGAAGATATTAAGCTGCCCAGATCTCCAAGGAAAACATCTCAAGCGGCTTTGAAGACGACTCAATGATCACTGGGCCATTGCTTTGGGATGCTTTGTCCACCAACCTTTCTCTTATTCTATTCCATTCTAAAAAGAGATTTCCCGTTATTGGAAGCTCAAAGACACCCAAGAAAATTTCCAGTTTTCCAGAAACCCAGCTCCTTCTTCGTGGCAACGCCGTCAGACACACACACACACACACGCATACGGACAAAATCACCAGAAAAAGACGTGACGTGCTAGTCTACACGCCTGACCTAATACATATAATAGTACATATAGTTAAGATTGCTTACAAAAAAAACCCACATAATAGAGAAGGATATCTGCGCACCCAATAACACAATATAAAAGAGATATTTTTAATGAATAGTTGAAATAAACAACTATAAAAGATAGTTTCATAAATAAAATTATATTTTAATTTAAACTATATAACATAGTAACAATCGGCTTTCATTATTAGACTTACAAAAGACTGCTACGAGATTAAAACTTTTGAAAGACATAAATTAGAAAGCCAGCCATTTTGAGAGCGTCCTCTTTTATTTAGATATTACAATAATGGAGTTAGTTGTCAGTACTACACAATATTGTAACAATAATAGTAGGGCCAATCAGAAGCAAGTATTTAATTCATCATCAACAACTATGGCAGTTATAGTGAGAGAAAGTCGCGTGCATGGTTGTTCCGGCCACCAGATTATCAGCTCCGGAAATTACTTCTTATTACAGTATATACATATATTTAACAATAATAATATAACAAATAGAAAACTAAATAACCTGAAAAAACTGAGAAAATAAATAGCTATCTCTATGTTTCCAGTAAGGTTATTAAATTTACATTTTCATCTCTTTTCGGTTATCCCGAAGAAAAGGGAGTTGGTGGAAGAAGAATGGAGATCTGGGGGCAGAGGGCCAGTGAAGAAGGAATAACCAACCATAAGGGAAGAAGAACTAAAATGAAGATAAATTGACCATATAGTTGCAGATCGAGTTCTGCAAAAGGGGCCCTTGCTCTGGGCTGCAAATCCGGCCCTACAATTAGATTTGTATTGGGGCAATGCAATCTAGCAAGCTGTGGCTCTCTCTGTCCCTCTCTCTCTCTCTCTCTCTCTCTCTCTCACTGTTAAACTTCCAAGATCATCCACCAGCTTCCTTTTGATACAAAAACTACAGCCGTTTATATCCATTAAATAGTATATTAAACCATTAAAACAAGCAGGCATCCCAACAGCATCTTCCGGGATCTGCTCCACTAATTTTTCATCTTTAAGGGATATGTAGCAAATCAAATAAGAATAAGATCTATTCAAACGGATATCTAATAAAATTAATTTAAGTTCGGCAAAAGGAGTTCCCCGCTAAACTATGAAGTTTAGTTAAACTTTGAATCTACTTAACAGGGATACGGTAGATACGACCCTATAGAGGAAAGACTACCACTCTTCAAGGATGCCATAAGAAGCTGGCAAATACATTTTAGAAATGGATACAGCAAATATAACATGATCCTAACACTAAACGGAAACACTAGAAAGAACTAGACGTCAAGATAAGCAGTTGGTGAAATGAAAGCAGTTGTTTTGATAACAAGTGCACACGTCACACTAGGCCCTTCCGTTGAAGGAGGATGTCACCATAATATTTGCATAGGGTCCAACTTCCGCTTTTCAATCGACTTATTTCACTCGGCAAGTCTTCGCCACACACACACACAAACTTCAATATACTAATAAAAACAATGGGAGATCAGGCTGTATGAATCAATAAACCAAAAATAATTTAATATTTTATAACGCATTTTCATCAAGATTAAAATTCGCCTTTGAATTAAAAATTTGGGAAAATGTAAGCCAATCCCAGGACATTACTGGAATAATTGATATAAGTAGGATTGTTTAAGTGATAATAGTTATTGAAATATGGAAGGTTAAATTTTGGTGTTTTTTTTTTAAATCGATCAAAATTCTAACCTTTATATCTCTCTTCATATTGTTCAGATTGTCAAGATTTCATTACCCAATTGTAGAAAATAGATAGATCTATAACAGTTATAAGTGGCAATGTTTTAGTTGTAATAGTTAATGAGATATGGAATACCAGCTTTAACGAAACCAGACTTTAACCCTAAATATCTCTTTTTCTGCTCGATAGTTTTATACGATATTTTATACAGTTATAGAAAAAAGTAATCTCCATATACAGGTAAAATATAAACAAAATCTATCGAGTAGTTTTCGAGATATTTGAAGATAAAAATTTCACTGTTTCAAACGAAAGCAAACTTTAACTCTAAATATCTCGTTTCCTACTCGACAGATTTTGACGAAATCTTATACAATTATAGACAAAAGAAGTCTCCATACACAGATGAAATATAAATAAAATCTATCGAGTAATTTTCGAGATATTTGAAGTTAAAAAGTTCACTATTTCAAACGAAAGCAAATTTTAACTCTAAATATCTCGTTTTCTGCTCAATAGAATAATACGATATTTTATACAATTATAGACAAAAGTAGTCTACATATACAGATAAAATATAAACAGAATCTATCGAGTAGTTTTCGAGATATTTGAAGTTAAAAATTTCACTGTTTCAAACGAAAGCAAAATTTAACTCTAAATATCTCGTTTTCTGCTCGATAGATTTATACGATATTTTATACAATTATAGACAAAAGTAGTCTACATATACAGATAAAATATAAACAGAATCAATCGAGTAGTTTTCGAGATATTTGAAGTTAAAAATTTCACTGTTTCAAACGAAAGTAAACTTTAACTCTAAATATCTCGTTTTCTGCGCGATAGATTTATACGATATTTTATACAAATATAGACAAAAGTAGTCTCCATATACAAATAAAACATAAACAAAATCAATCGAGTAGTTTTCAAGTTATATGAATTTAAAAATTTCACTGTTTCAAACAAAAGAAAAGTTTAACTCTAAATATCTAGTTTTCTACCCGATAGATTTATACGATATTTCATACAATTATAGACAAAAGTAGTCTCCATCTACAGATAAAATATAAACAAAATCTATCTACTAGTTATCGAGATATTTGAAGTTAAAGATTTCACTATTTCAAACGAAAGCAAATTTTAACTCTAAATATCTTGTTTTCTGCTCAATAGAATAATACGATATTTTATACAATTATAGACAATAGTAGTCTACATATACAGATAAAATATAAACAGAATCTATCTAGTAGTTTTCGAGATATTTGAAGTTAAAAATTTCACTGTTTCAAACGAAAGCAAAATTTCTCGTTTTCTGCTCGATAGATTTATACGATATTTTATACAGTTATAGACAAAAGTATTCTCCATGTACAGATAAAATATAAACAGAATCAATCGAGTAGTTTTCGAGATATTTGAAGTTAAAACTTTCACTGTTTCAGACGAAAGCAAAATTTAACTCTAAATATCTCGTTTTCTGCTCGATAGATTTATACGATATTTTATACAGTTATAGACAAAAGTAGTCTACATATACAAATAAAATATAAACAGAATCTATCGAGTAGTTTTCGAGATATTTGAAGTTAAAAATTTCACTGTTTCAAACGAAAGCAAAATTTAACTCTAAATATCTCGTTTTCTGCTCGATAGATTTATACGATATTTTATACAATTATAGACAATAGTAGTCTACATATACAGATAAAATATAAACAGAATCTATCGAGTAGTTTTCGAGATATTTGAAGTTAAAAATTTCACTGTTTCAAACGAAAGCAAAATTTAACTCTAAATATCTCGTTTTCTGCTTGATAGATTTATACGATATTTTATACAGTTATAGACAAAAGTATTCTCCATGTACAGATAAAATATAAACAGAATCAATCGAGTAGTTTTCGAGATATTTGAAGTTAAAAATTTCACTGTTTCAAACGAAAGCAAAATTTAACTCTAAATATCTCGTTTTCTGCTCAATAGAATAATACGATATTTTGTATAATTATAGACAAAAGTAGTCTCCATATACAGATAAAATATAAACAGAATCTATTGAGTAGTTTTCGAGATATTTGAAGTTAAAAATTTCACTGTTTCAAACGAAAGCACATTTTAACTCTTAATATCCCGTTTTCTGCTCGATAGATTTATACGATATTTTATACAGTTGTTTATACGGATGTTTTCTCCATATATAGATAAAATATGAACAAAATCCATTGAGTAGTTTTCGATGTATGGAAGGTTACATTTTGGTGGTTTTTAAAATCGTTTAAAGTTGAAACCTTTATATCTCTCTTCCTATTTTTCCGATTTGAATGATTTCTTTACCTAATTGTAGAGAAAAGTTAGCTCTGTAACTGATATGGATTGCAATATTTTAGTGATAATAGTTAATGACTAAGCGCTTCAAGGTGGTCTTAGCTGAAACTACATATTGAGTTACATCCCCGCGCCATTTATTGTCGTCTTTACTCTGCTCTTAGCTTTTTCACTGATGTAAGAAATTCAGCGGTAACAACTAATGAGTTAGAAAATGTCTTGTGAATTTGTTATTTTTGTCGCAGTAATCTTTCACAAAGTTTGAAAATTGTCGTTTACAGATCAAACGAAAATAATTGCCTTTCTTTTAGATTTTTAATATATGTATTTATGTTAATTAAAAGAAAAGGATGCAATTAGAGATTAAAGAAAATTAATGAAGATCTGAACAAACTGGATTTCAATACTTTAAATGATAATTAATTATATAAATTAATTTTATTGGTTAAATAATTAAGAATCTTTAGTAGCGTGGAAATATTAGATCAATTAAAATTTTCTTCAAAGATTTTGTGAACAGTTACGATTTATTTAATTGGTGCGAAAAAACAGGGGTGGGGATGTTATACTACAGGAAATACTAGTGTACATTTAGTTACGGTCAGTTAGCACCAGAATGTGCTGAAAGTCACACACTAGTATTAAGGGCTATGTTTAACAAAGATTATAAGTGGTAAGTAGAAGAAAGCACTTATAACAAAAGAAAAATGAAAATGGTGGTAAAAGGATGCAAAGAGCAATGGATTAAGGAAGAGGAAAATCTGCAGCAATGCCTGCTTAGACAGACCCAATCATCTTCCATAATCCCGCAACTGGCAGATTGAGGCCTGAAATGTATAACACCTCAGTTAATGGGGGCTGAAGATGTTGCGGAAGCTGTGGGTGGGGGGTGGTCACGTGACAGGAAACTGTTGGACACTCTATTGTCGTCACTTCCGTCAAGTCTGTGCGTAACAGATTGTTACCCTCTCTACGGAGCTGATAAGGACGGATGGTCCCCTGTGGTTTAGTCCCGCCTTGTTTTGGACTTGATTTGAATTCATTACTCCTGCATTTATAAATGGGGATAGAGGGGATTCGAAACGTGCGAAAATTGGTGGCCCCCCCCAACTAAATGCTTAGTAGAAGTTCCAAGATTTTTAAAGAAATGTTGGTCATTCATTTGCGGGTCACAGGAAGTCAATTATGAGTGTGAGTATTGAAGTGAAATGAGAAGGAGAATCTGCCTCATAAAGGAGAACGTGCTGTAACCGGTCCGTACTGTGGCGCTTCCCAACGGCTGTGCTGCTAACTTTACTAGCTCAAATCAAGCCCGGAATTCTTTGCCATCTCTTTCTCTCAAGCGTCTTAAAGTATTTAATTCATCACTCTCTCTCTCTTCAACATATTAAGGATTTCCTTTACCTACGATTCTCTTAAATAAACAGAGAGAAAACCAAATGTCAACACCTCCCTCTCCATCTTACCAGTATTTCTAATGGTTTAGGGTAGCGTTTCCCAACCTGGTGGTACGCGAAAAATAATCAATAATGGGGGACATAAAAAATTAAATCATAAAAATATTATAGAAACGTTGTTTTCTATCATTCATAAAAATTATTTTAATTAACAATATTATACAGTAAAGTTGTTAATATGTATAGTAATAAAGGTTAGTCTGCCATAATATGTATAGTAATAAAGGTTAGTCTGCCACAAGATATCCGAGAAAATATAATAGCACATTTAACAGAATTAAAATTGTCTTTCATGGCCTATTTTCCCAAAACCTGAAAACACAAATGATAATTGGATTTCAAACCCCTTCTATAAAGAAAATTTAGGAAAAGCTACATCATTATCGATAAAAGGATAAAGAAACTTTAATAGAATTATCATGTGACAGAACTTAAATGATAGCTATGTAAAGATCTGCTTAAAGAGACTTGATTGTAACGGAGTAAGCTCTATCCAAGCAACATTAAATTTAATTGGTACTTACAGGTAGTTGAATGCTTTAAAGAAATTAATTTAGAAGATTTGGGCGCACAAATATAATAATCCTAAAGAAGAATTTTGTAAATTAATTAATAATTTGAAGAGAAAAATATGTACGCATTTTTTATTTAACAAGTGTGGAAAGTAGTACTTTTCCTCACGCGAGGCAGGGTTTGCACGCACGAGCGAGCGAAGCTAGGCGAGTGCAAGTGCAAATTGCCGAGTGTGAGGAAAATACTTTACACTCGAGTTAAATATTATATTTTTTCTGCAACCATTAGGGTTATTAACTAAAAAAAAAAAAAAACTAAACAGGAATCACTAAAATCCATTTTAAATTTCTATAAGGTAACACTATAACCTTTTTAACTGTTATAATTAAAAATATCTAATTATTTATTAAAATATTATTTTTATTTCTTTATTCCTTTCAATTATTATTTTATATTTTTAATATTCGTTTTTTAATTATTTAGTTACGTTAAATAAGCTTATTAAAGTTTTACAGAAAATATTTAATAACAAAACTTCTTATATCAAGGAAGCACAATAAAGTTTTTTCACTCACTAGTGAGGAAAAAGACACTAATGGGAATTTTCCCCCACTAGTGAGGAAAAGTTGGGCATTACACAGCTGATTTTAATTGAGTAATGAGAACATTCCTACATGGTTGCAGTAAAAAGTTTTAAAACTAAGATCTTATAGTTTACAAAGTTTATAAAGTGAACATGAACTTGAACTCCTTTATAACAGAAACATTTGTATCTCTATACAAATAAAGATAGTAAATAGTAAAATAACACACTCGGGAATAACAAATTTCACGAAATACAATCATTTTTACGAAGTAGTACAATTTAGAATACTACCAAGTGGTACGGTGAGCCAAAAAAAGGTCGGAAAACGCTGCGCTAGAGCCAATTCCGGTAAAAAATTTTCCTCCTCAAAAGAAAAGTGAAAGTAAAACAGGTATTTCCGGTTTTGGAATTTCCCTCAAATTGGCAATTTTAGAAAAAAATTTCTCATTTTCACCAAAATTTCATTATTGGGAAAAGTGAAAGTTGAGTAAAATTTGCACCATAATTTTCCCTTTTTTTCCATTAGAATCTGAATTTATATTTGTCAGTGGACTTAAGTTATTTTATGAAATGTTTGTTTAAAATACGTATATTCATTTATAATTTCAATGAATCAAGAAAAAGGACAAAATGACTGGATGTGAACCCAGAAAAATACGCCTATTTCAGGTGATAACTTAATATGGAATCCATTTTCATCATGGCAACTTAATAATCAAGTTTTCCACTTAAAAAACTTTTCGAATGAATCAATAGACTTTAAGGTACAAAAGGGAAATGAGAAAACTCCAAGAAGGTGCAATGTATATCATTTTACTTCCTTTTTCCTTTCAACTCCTGCTCGTGGATTATCAACTTTTTGCATTTTATTTTATTTTCCATAGTCTTAAGAAAGTAATTCCAGCAGCATCCCTCCACCATTGATCATAATATATGCCCATTAAGGTTAAGTATGCAAGCAAGGCCTTAAACTTTGATATATGAGCGAGATATTCCCCGGGGAGTAGTAAATACTTATATAAAACAATCAACGGGAGTAGGGCAAGCAGGAGGACTTTTGCAAAGCATTAGAAAAAGGAAAAGACTTAACTCGCTAACTGCTGTGTAGGGCCGGAAATAATATTCAATTTTGCCCTGGCGCTTTTCCTTTTAACTTTAATATTCCCTATCTCTTATAGGAGGGGTCCTGTATGAAAGGAAAAAGCATTAGTATTAAGAGAGAGAACAAATATGTCAAACGAAGGTAGCGGGGCTCTTCCGAAATTGGCGTTTCCGGTACAGCAAACAGTAGATGTGTTTTGAATTGAATTGTTAAGTGTCATTGGATAATAAAATCGGTAACCGTAAATGAAACTCAGCCAGCTGGAAATCTACGATCTTGAAGATTTTCCATTAAGAAAGGTGCCGGGAAGATCTACAAGTTTGGAGGTTCACTTTTAGATGGAAAAATCGCCAGTTGATAATCCGAAAAACGGAAGAAAAACATAGAAAATACAAAACAGATACACATCATTTACGAGGGTCGTTTGAAAAGTCCGTGCAAAAATAAAAACTACTTAATTTTTTGGGGTAAACCTTTTTTATTTTTCAACATAGTCTCCTTTTAGGCTTATACACTTCGTCCAACGCTGCTCTAGTTTGTTGATCCCTTCCGAATAATAGGATTTGTCCAAGTCTGAAAAATAGCCATTCGTTTCTGCAATCACCTCCTCGTTTGAATAAAATCATTTTCCCGCCAGCCATTTCTTCATATTGGGGAACAAATAGTAGTCCAAGGGAGCCAAGTCTGGAGAATAGGGGGGATGTGAAACGAGTTGGAAGCCTATTTCCATTAATTTTGCGACCACAACTGCTGAGGTGTGAGCTGGCGCGTTGTCGTGATGGAAAAGGACTTTTTTGTGGGCCAATCGTGGGCGTTTTTCTTGCAGCTCGGTTTTCAAACGGTCCAATAACGATGAATAATATGCACCTGTAATAGTTTTACCCTTTTCCAGATAGTCGATGAGGATTATTCCTTGCGAATCCCAAAGGACAGTCGCCATAATCTTTCCGGCCGAAGGAACGGTCTTCGCCTTTTTTGGCGCAGATTCCCCCTTGGTAACCCATTGTTTAGATTGTTCTTTGGTCTCAGGAGTGTAGTGATGTATCCATGTTTCATCCACAGTGACGAAACGACGCTTAAAGTCCTGCGGATTCTTCTGGAACAGCTGCAAACCCTCCTTGCAACACTTCACACGATTTCGTTTTTGGTCAAGCGTGAGCAATCGCGGCACCCATCTTGCGGATAGCTTTGTCATGTCCAAATGTTGATGCAAAATATTATGTACCCGTTCATTCGAGATGCCCACAGCACTAGCAATCTCACGCACCTTCACTCTTCAGTCATCCATCACCATATCATGGAGTTTATCAATGATTTCTGGAGTAGTAACCTCAACAGGGCGTCCAGAACGTTCAGCGTCACTTGTGCCCATATGGCCACTCCGAAAATTTTGAAACCACTTATAAACTGTTCTAATCGAAGGTGCAGAGTCACCATAATGTTTATCAAGCTTCTCTTTAGTCTCCTGAGGCGTTTTGCCTTTCATAAAGTAGTGTTTAATCAACACACGAAATTCTTTTTCGTCCATTTTTTGAAAATCACTCGACTTCCTCGATTCAAACGAATGCCAAACACAAAGAAATAGACCGATCTGGCTGAAACTTGGTGTGTGTTCTTCCAAGAGATGCTACTAACTAAACATAACCTCGATACGCGCCAGTAGTGCTATCTCTCTGACTTTGCACGGACTTTTCAAACGACTCTCGTAAGTCCCTGTAAGATAAGATTTTTTTTAAGTAAGTAGAATTGTTTCATTTCGATTTTCTGGAAAGGTTCTAGCATTTTCTTTACACCTGACGCACATTCAGATCGATATCCTCCACTTCAAGCACACTTCTGGGGTATGGGTAGGTTTTCCTCCTAAAGTACCATTTCCATCCAAGTGTACGGCAAAGGCACTTGGAAAATTAATAGATTTCCAAAACAATTCTGAGTTTGAATAAAATCACTTGCCCAGAAGTGGAATCTATTGTGTAGATTATTTTTTTTTTGCAGCTTCCGCAATATGACTTGTTATTTTGTGAAATTTTTATTGGGCAACTCAGTAAAAATTTAAAAATTACACGATTTATAAACTGCAAGTTTTACTTGATATTTTTAAATAAAATTGATTCTTAAGAAGTTCTTTGATGATCACGGGTAGCGAGATTTTACTTTGAATTGTAGATAGAAGTTTTCTACTGCTTTTCTGCTACAATTTTCATTCCTGGTGAAGTTGTCTAGAGAGCAGTTATATAACTAAGAGAAGGAAATCGGCTAACTCTAAATGTTAGGGGTGCACATCATCAGCCATTTGCCCCGGGAATTATTTTGGATTTCAGGAACAAAATAGAGCCTGAGGTTATCATAACATGTTTGGATATCAAGTTACCTTATCAAAATAAACTTTCCCATAATGGGAGATTTGCAGGGGAAAAATAAGGGACCAGTCTCATTTCCTGGAGCTGGAGAACACATATTGCCATTCAGGATTGGAATACATTAGGAAAGCGAAGCTTCTCTGGTGAGAAGAGAATGTTCAACAAAGCAAAGTGGGTATGAATGTTTATGGAGATGCAGAGAGGATGGGGGGATTGGCAGCAAAGGCTCTTACCCCGGGATAATGGAGGTAAGGGAGTCCGTCGGAGGAGGCGGTAACAACAGCGCCGCGGAGGGAAGAGGAAAACTTCATCAAGATATGGAAATAAACGTTCTCTCGGTTATAATCGTATGTTGCGTGTAAGAGTATTGCAGCCGTCGCCAAGCCGCCCCTCCCCACAAACAGTGATCGCTTGGAGGCGGCAAAGACATACTGGAAGGGTCTCGGCAGTGGTGGTGAATGTTGTTGTTACACGGGAACAACACCGAATCTACCAGCACAACTTAACACACCCTGTTTTAATATTCATGTATTTCTAGCACTCTGGCGGGGTGTCCTTACCATCATCACACGAGCACACGACACTAGCCATAGGAGTGGGGGTGCGTAGTGGGTGCACAATCGCAACGCTAAAGCTGTCTTTCAGACTCCACGAGTTTTAGCCACCCATTTCCGCTTCTCCCCCTTAATGGTAAATAAGCGCTAAGACCATAACGAATCAGTAACTTACAGGAAATCTAAGATATTGTTTCCGAATCAATTATGAATTTGGGGTCTGAGAATTTGATGAAGCAACACATTAAATATCCTGCTTAAGATACGTAACTACGATTGTTACCAAAAGCCTCCAATATTTCACCTACGTTTGATACATACAAGGAACTTTACTTAAACGGGAGAGATGAAGCTAAGCTCTCCTACAAAGCCCATTATAATGTACGGTTCTAGCTGCACAATATTCATGAATACTCAGAAGAGCATTAGTCTACCGGAAATGCGGCCGAAAAGAACGTCTTTATCACGTTATCACGATTTATCTGGACCCCCAACACTTTGGTCCAGAACTAGTTCTTAGCTCCGAGGAAAGTTGCAGTAAACATCATGTTAATATTAAAGGAACCTCTTTTCTCGTACCAAATCTAAGTTATTTATTTACTGATATATATACAGATAGATAAATATTTAATCACATAAGAAGTGATGTGAATGTACCTTCCAGAGATTTATGTTTTGAATTCAAATGATCACGTAATTCGCTACAAAAATACTTTTAACTACCATAATCCCAGCTATAAAGGTAAAACTAGAAATTCCGTAATAAATAACTAAGGAGGGGTCGATTACACCATCTTGATTATTTTTTTTTCGACTTTGATCAAAAGTGAGTGCAATGAATCAACCTGAATAGATTTAACATAAATTATGCAGAAATATAGCAGGTTATTAACTACAATATATGTATATATGAATCGATCCTAGTATATCGATGGAGTTTAAATTATTTCTATTGCACTACCTGTAACAGGTTTGGCCATTAATTAAACTTCAATCTTGTATTTATAAGGTGGAATCTAAGCGTATTGAAATGTAGTGAAATATTAACTAATAAAGGCACCACGCCACGGTAGCCGAGCGGTTATAGGCTAGACCCGCAATGCTAAGATGTATTGTTGGTTAGTGGATTCGATTCCTAGTCTAAACCTTGGATTTTATTTAATGGTTTTAATCTTGTAAGGCGCCCCATCAGCTGAGCGGTTATAGGCTAGACCAGCAATGCTAAGATGTATTGTTGGTTAGTGGATTCGATTCCTAGTCTAAACCTTGGATTTTATTTAATGGTTTTAATCTTGTAAGGCGCCCCATCAGCTGAGCGGTTATAGGCTAGACCCGCAATGCTAAGATGTATTGTTGGTTAGTGGATTCGATTCCTAGTCTAAACCTTGGATTTTATTTAATGGTTTTAATCTTGTAAGGCGCCCCATCAGCTGAGCGGTTATAGGCTAGACCCGCAATGCTAAGATGTATTGTTGGTTAGTGGATTCGATTCCTAGTCTAAACCTTGGATTTTATTTAATGGTTTTAATCTTGTAAGGCGCCCCATCAGCTGAGCGGTTATAGGCTAGACCAGCAATGCTAAGATGTATTGTTGGTTAGTGGATTCGATTCCTAGTCTAAACCTTGGATTTTATTTAATGGTTTTAATCTTGTAAGGCTGAGCGGTATAGGCTAGACCCGCAAAGCTAATATGTATTGTTGGTTAGTGGGTTTGATTCCCGGTCTAAACCTTGGATTTTATTTAATGGTTAATAAAAGAAATTTACAGTAAAGTATGTTTGCTAGTCGCCTTCGTCCACGACACCTAATTTGGTAGTTGGACGTAAAGCCTGCCTGGAAAAATAGGCCTATTACTTTACTTTTATAAACTAATAACAGTAGAGAGCTCTGATGTATTCAATTTGATCCTAAAATACGTACATAAGTTTTATAAGTTACATAAGTTTTATAAGAAATATTATTAGTTATAATTAAGGAAAAGTTATAATGAAAAATCGTGCATAAAGTCGATGCATAAGTTGAGGACAGAGACGATGCTCATGTGTGTTTGAGAAAATCAAGGAAAAGCGTTGAAAATAAAGTAGAAAACAAGGAGTGAATAAGAATTTTCTAATTCTTTTTTAAAGTTTTGTTTATTCATTTCTGCCTTTTGTAATGTTCCAACATTTTTCCCAGTTGTAGTTGGATTTTCCCAATAATGGCGGACATGAACGTGCGCAGTCTAATAGTTATTTTTTCAATTTTTTTTTGGGTGATGGGCGATCTGAAGACTCTGAGTAACTATTAGTAACGGGGCTCGGCAGACATGACCAGCCCACTTGTCATCTTACAAGTCAACTCAAGTCGAGAATATATTTACACTTTTTCTTCATATATATATATATATATATATATATATATATATATATATATATGTGTGTGTGTGTGCAGTCTGTGCAGCTATTATTTGTGAGAGGTACACCTGTAACACGTGTACACATTGACCAAAAAAGCAGATACCGCCAGATGGCGATTATCCAAGAGTACGAGTTGGCATGTCCCTATATCCTGGCAGTGTCTTCTGACAAGGTGACAAATCTCTTTCTCTCATATGAAGATGTCCACAAGAATTACTGTTATGAATATCAGCATTCAAGAGTTCCAAAAAAGAAAGAAAGAAAAATACTGAACTAAATCACGCAAAACATCTTACAAAAATCTCACGTCTATATGTGAGACAAAACTGTAACTGGGTAACTTGGCTGCAAATTTGCAGTCAAATAACAGTTATATTGATGTTAATCACTAATAAGTTTCTATGATCTATTGCCACTTTCTAAGACTTTTAGCTAAAAATACGTTAAACGGAAGTTGATTTTACTTGTATTACGTGATTTTTCTCAATTTTTTGCACAAGAGGCTACACTAAGGTTACCAGATTTTTTTACCAGCAATCCAGGGGACACCTGGCCAGCTCCATGTATACAGGATGATCGTACCGTTACTGTTGTCGTCCACCGATAAGAGTTAAGTTTCTCAAAGTAAATTTCTCAAAACTACTATTATTATACACTATAAATATAATTATGAATACTTGATAAAACTATAATATTCTTGTTCTGACACAAAGTCAGTAAGTTTGTGATGACTGTAATACGTGATCTCTTGAACTAACTTTTTTGTAGCAAATTCTTAGACAAGTCATAGGAAAGTTAGTGATGATGGTTAACATCCAGGGGGACATTCCTGGGATACTTTTCAATCGGGGACAGAAGTTTGAATACGGGGACTATCCCCCGGGAAACGGGAACGTCTGGCCTAACCTTAGGCTACACTGGATTTACTCCTTCACCAATTTTCGAGCTTTTCTAGAACTTATTGATTTTTGTAATTTTAAGAAGATACGAGACGATTTCGTAACACTTCCTTTTTACTCAGGGATTAACCGGAAGTTGACGAAATAAAAGAAATCAATTTGATACAAAAATAAAATTATTTCCTTCCGATTAAATGAAATTATTGCCAAATTTCCATCATTTTCCCTATTAGTACTAATTTGTGTACTACGCGTGTTTACAAAATTAAAACAGGAAATACGATGTAGTTCGAATAACATGATCGAATTGTACGTGTGCAGGTGGCTATACTGATGATTTATTTTTGGGCGAAGGAAAGTGGTATAGTGCGAGGTTAGAACAAGTACTAAACATGTTGATGTAGTAACTTACAAGAGTATAGAAACGTTAAGACTCGAATGTTCCTTTAGTATGCGTGTGTTTTGCAAAAAAACAAAAATGATAAACGACGTAAATATTTTTCTCTCCCTAATAAATATCGACATGCGCAGTATGCAAAACCTACCAATTGAAATCCGTTACTGTATTTTATAAGGATTATTTTTTATTTTTTTTTTTAAACGTTTTTATTTCTCTGTAACGTTCTAAGATTCAATTAAATTGGTTCCCAAACAAACATCAAGAAGAGGTGTATAATACTCGGTTAACCGTTTGTACGTTTGTTCGTACATCTTGTTTGTTTGTAAGCCAGTCCGACTGTTTAAAATATAATTCCCTGTTTGGATTCCTGCTGTTCGTTCACTCTGGACCCGACAATACAGCGCTGTCTGTATATTTATAATTAAATTAGTGGAGAATATTTTATTTATTTATTTAAACCAGACATTTTTACTTCCAAATGCTTCAAACTTACAGAAATAATGAGCAGAATATTATTTTTAAAAAAATTAAATAAAATATGGTACCCCTCACTCGAATATCTCTCAACTATTTGAAATATTTGTGCGGAAAAAACATCGATAACAAACCACAAAATTTATCATGTAGAGCTGATACTTCCGCTAAAGCAGACTTAATTCACCTCATGTGCTAAATTTCTTTATTCATTGTAAAGGTATTAAGTTTATATGATGCTTTAGCAGGAAGCTGAAAGCTACCTCTAACCCCAGAACTGCTTTAAGATGCATTTTTCAGGGGGTTACAGATCTACACGTGTGTGCAATTGAGTTTTTCTGCTCAATGTGGAGTAAATGAAGGAGTTTTTCTGCTCAATGTGGAGTAAATGAAAGAGTTTTTCTGCTCAATGTTGAATAAATGAGAGTTTTTCTGCTCAATGGTGAGTACATGAATGAGTTTTCTGCTCAAAGTTGAGTAAATGAAAGAGTTTTACTACTCAATGTTGAGTGAATGAAAGAGTTTTTCTACTCAATGTTGAGTAAATGAAAGTTTTTCTGCTCAATGTTGAGTAAATGAATCAGTTGTCTGCTCAAAGTAGAGTAAATGAATAAGTTTTTCTACTCAATGTGGAGTAAATGAAGGAGTTTTTCTGCTCAATGTGGAGTAAATGAAGGAGTTTTACTGCTCAATGTGGAGTAAATGAAGGAGTTTTACTGCTCAATGTTGCGTAAATAAAGCGAGTTTTTCTGCTCAATGTTGAGTAAATGAAGGATTTTTTATGCTCGATGTTGAGTAAATCAAGGCTGAAGAAGTTTTTCTGCTGAATGTTGAGTAAATGGAAGAGTTTTCTACTCAATGTTGAGTAAATCAAAGAATTTTTCTTCTCAATGTTGCGTAAATGAAGGATTTTTTATGCTCGATGTTGAGTAAATCAAGGCTGAAGAAGTTTTTCTGCTGAATGTTGAGTAAATGAAGGATGAAGGAGTTTTTCTGCTCAATGTTGAGTAAATGAATGAGTTTTCTGCTCAAAGTTGAGTAAATGAAAGAGTTTTTCTACTCAATGTTGAGTGAATGAAAGAGTTTTTCTACTCAATGTTGAGTGAATGAAAGAGTTTTTCTACTCAATGTTGAGTGAATGAAAGAGTTTTTCTACTCAATGTTGAGTAAATGAAAGTTTTTCTGCTCAATGTTGAGTAAATGAATGAGTTATCTGCTCAAAGTAGAGTAAATGAATAAGTTTTTCTACTCAATGTGGAGTAAATGAAGGAGTTTTTCTGCTCAATGTGGAGTAAATGAAGGAGTTTTACTGCTCAATGTTGTGTAAATGAAAGAGTTTTTCTGCTCAGTGTTGAGTAAATGAAGGATGAAGGAGTTTTTATGCTCAATGTTGAGTAAATGAATGAGTTGTCTGCTCAAAGTAGAGTAAATGAATAAGTTTTTCTACTCAATGTGGAGTAAATGAAGGAGTTTTTCTGCTCAATGTGGAGTAAATGAAGGAGTTTTACTGCTCAATGTGGAGTAAATGAAGGAGTTTTACTGCTCAATGTTGCGTAAATAAAGCGAGTTTTTCTGCTCAATGTTGAGTAAATGAAGGATTTTTTATGCTCGATGTTGAGTAAATCAAGGCTGAAGAAGTTTTTCTGCTGAATGTTGAGTAAATGGAAGAGTTTTCTACTCAATGTTGAGTAAATCAAAGAATTTTTCTTCTCAATGTTGCGTAAATGAAGGATTTTTTATGCTTGATGTTGAGTAAATCAAGGCTGAAGAAGTTTTTCTGCTGAATGTTGAGTAAATGAAGGATGAAGGAGTTTTTCTGCTCAATGTTGAGTAAATGAATGAGTTTTCTGCTCAAAGATGAGTAAATGAAAGAGTTTTTCTACTCAATGTTGAGTGAATGAAAGAGTTTTTCTACTCAATGTTGAGTGAATGAAAGAGTTTTTCTACTCAATGTTGAGTGAATGAAAGAGTTTTTCTACTCAATGTTGAGTAAATGAAAGTTTTTCTGCTCAATGTTGAGTAAATGAATGAGTTATCTGCTCAAAGTAGAGTAAATGAATAAGTTTTTCTACTCAATGTGGAGTAAATGAAGGAGTTTTTCTGCTCAATGTGGAGTAAATGAAGGAGTTTTACTGCTCAATGTTGTGTAAATGAAAGAGTTTTTCTGCTCAGTGTTGAGTAAATGAAGGATGAAGGAGTTTTTATGCTCAATGTTGAGTAAATAAATGAATTTTTCTGCATACAATCACACTCAAACACCAAATTTGTGAAAAACATCTTTCCATACGCTGAGGAGATATTTTTGAGTTAAGCTCGTGCCTCATAGGTTCAATCCGGGTTTTCTAAAAATAATTTTCTTTTCTTTTTTTTAATTCACAAAAACTCTAAAACGAGCATCTTTACTTTGCAAAGGACCATAATTCTATGCTAGTGAATAATTGAAGTAATGCAAAAGTAGTGGGTAAATGTGGCCAGTAGAATAAGCCAGGAAAATTAGGAAAGTATCATAAAAAGTAACAGGTGTTGGCAGAACTGGGATAGAGTGAGAAAAAGAGGCCCCTACCATGTAATTGGTGGCAATATTGCCAACATAACAATCAACCAAACCAATTTACATTAAATATTAAAGTATTAAGTTAGCACTGGGTGGAGTTTGGCTAAGGAGAAGAAAAATGAAAAAACAGAAATACTTTTCTATCCTTTTCTACATAAGTAATGGTTACGGGGGTGAAAAAGAAGGATGCAATAAAGGAAAACACTTAAAAATAACGGCCTCTTGTTTTGGGCGGAGGGGGTGACCACACACTCAGACTAAGGGATATTTTGTTTCTGTCTGGTTAAGTTGGTAAGAGTAGTTTTTACATATTTTATAGAACAGCTGGGTGATACAGTACATCGTCATCAGCAGTGAGCTGCTTTGCGAGCAAACTTTATTTTTTTTTTTTTACAGTTACTTAGAGAAGCCACAGGAACCAAGCAGGGATGGCTATACAATCCATCCCAGGGGCGCATCGCAGGCAGAAAATATGACGCCCATTTTGTTATAAATATTTCACGAATACAACTCGAGAAGTATTGGAATCAACGGTGTTTTTTTTTTTTTTTTTTATCCCTGTTTCAGTTTTCTGGAACACCCCTGGTACTTAAAGGTTTTAAGCTTCTGTGAAGACACATTCAACACCTGAGCTACATCAAACTAATAAAACTTGGTAAATTTCTTGATAGCCTGTCGGCGTTCATTTTTATTAGTTAATGAGGACGGCGCTGGAGGAATGAGGGAAAACGATTTGGTTAGAACATTTCCAGTCGCTTCCTTATCCTGAGATGGAAGCTAAGAATACCCCAGTTGGGATACACTCAACCATATTCACTGGTAGGGGAAGCGCCCTGACAGCTGCACTGGCTTTCCCAATTCTTCTTCACAGATTCCATTTTCAAGGATCAAATGGACCATAAAAGTAATTAAACTGGATCATCTTTTATATTTATCATAAATTGTCTCCAGATTCCTCCTAAAAGTTGCTTTTCAAACTCCAAACCATTATCGCTACATCTTCAAGCAAGTAATATGGCAGGTAGCTTGATTGAACACTTGAATCTCTACATCCAATGGCACTAACACCCACTGCCCTTAGAAGACGTAAGAATTCTGGATGCAAATTCTCTTTAGACGTTACTTTATAAGTGCTCAAGATATGGACCTGCATCATTTAATTGATTGGGTTAAAACAATTTCACTTTAGACTAATATTTAATTATAAGATTGTTAACAATGAAAATAGAACTAATAGCCGAAGATTAGTCCTTTATTAATTGTTTGAGTATGATGCGTAGCAATAAGAGTTTGATAAGTACATGGCATGCTAGCTCTTGAAATTGGAATTAATCTGGTACGTATATACAGTCGTAGGAGAGCGTCAAGAACATCTGTAGCTTAGACGCTCTCAGAGAGATGAACATCTTTATTAATTGTTTCCAATTACCAATTAACCCCTACTGGTAGTGGAGGCAATTAAAATCAGAGAGATCGCAGACTCTTCTGCAGCCCTCTAACCGTGGAGGAGACCGGATGTAACTCTTCGGCATTTCTCCCCCCCCGCTCCCTGCCCTAAGCTCAAAGATTCCTCACCGTATAGCATCAATTTAAACATCATCCCCACTCACTCGCTCCTGAGAGAAAACTCCAAATCCATTCCCCCCCTTATATTAATTCATTCCTACTTTAACCCAGAGAAAATATAATTTTCCAAAGTTTTAGAACGGAAATCGTAATCCACTTGTATCTCTTACCCAACTAAGTATCTTGGTTGTTAATAATTTACGTACAAACACGAAGAAGGAGATTTACGTAAGGACTTTGCAAAACATTTTCTCTTAAAATATGATTACTGTGTTTGTAATTTTCCAGTTAATACAGTGTGTTGGTGGTAGTTTAGTTGAAAACATCTCTCTAGCTAACCCAAATTTCCTCCATTTCATTTTCGTCATAATTTTCGAGATCCTCATTAACAGATAGAAGTTTTGTAGTTTAATTTCCAGGTTGGAAAGCTGGTTACCAAGATTGGTGGCCTAATTTGAGCTCTCTTGGGCGACCTTGGGTCAAATAATGACGCCTAACTCTCTGACCCACTCTTTGGTGATGACCCGATAAACCACCACTTGCAGATACCGTCTTGAGGCTGAAATACTTGTGGCTAGCCGTCCATGTTAAAGTATTTCACTTCCTCTGACGCTACCTAGTATTGATTTGACGAAATTAGGAGTTCTTCACCGGAAGTATTCGTTTTGTGGTCCCCTCAGAATCCAAAATAAAGATGTGAGTGTGTGTGTGTTCCTTCTTTGAGTAAATCAAGAACCAAAAAATCGTAGTGAATTCAAATTTGAAAAATCGATAAGGTATCAATATCGATATGGTATCAATATCGATATGGTATCAACATCGATATGGTATCAATATCGATATGGTATCAATATCGATATGGTATCAATATCGATAAGGTATCAATATCGATAGGTTTACCATGTTTTACATTGCAGGGTTGGTGTGTCTTCTGTCTTGTCTGTTCATGGACTGAACAGACAAGCCACACCAACTAATGATGTAAAACATTGTAAACTTTGTAAATTAGCCCTGAAGATGACCTAGTCCCTAGGTCGAAAGCTCGCGGCATAACAAAAATGTATCATGACTGGAACTGGCATTAATTTTTCATCCTATTATTGTATACAGGGTGTCCCAAGCTATATGGATAACGACTTTTTCTCTGAAACTAAGGTAGCTAGAAAAAAACTAAAAAATACGTGTTCCCTTAGTTTTTTGTTAGAAATCCAAATTTAATTTGTAAATTTTTTTCGGTGCTTCCAGAAGCGAGATACAGGCACCAACTTCATTTTTTCAAATAGGGAGGTGTGGTTTTTATTTCAGAAATAGATTCCTCTATTTTTTTTAAAGAAAAATTTACTTGAACGGTTTTTTTCTGTGAGCGATATTTTAGAAGTTATGAATGAAAACACGATTCTTATAAGAAATTTCAAAATGATATTATAACGGTTTTTTGATAGAATAAGAAGAAGAGTACTATTTTATTATAAATTTTACTCCTCATTAAAATTACAGATCATGCTCGAAATGGCTTCCACCATTAGAGATGCACTTTCCTGCCAATTGTCCCTTACTGCCAGAGAAATAGATTCGGCTTTAACCGAGTTACAGTCATCTATTATTCTCTGCTTTAGTTCATCTATAGATGCTATTCCGGCTTGATTCCGATGCACCTAGATTTAGAAATGCTTTTAGGTAAGCAGAAATAAGGAAAGAAAGAAAAAAGTTATGAATAATCACCTTGTTTTTCAGGTATCCCCAAAGGAAATAGTCCATGGGTGTCAAATCCGGTGAGAGAGGTGGCCACTGAATAGCCCCCGTGATGGATATAACAACATCAGGCATGTAAAGAGATATCTCGATAGGCAATTTGATGGGCGTGTTATATCGACACGGGGGGCGATTCAGTGACACCTCGCTCGGGTTGGCATCTGTAGATGAACTAAAGCAGAGAATAATAGATACCTGTAAGTCGGTTGAAGCCGAATCTATTTCTTTGACAGTAAGGGACAATTGGCAGGAAAGAGCATGTCTAGGTATCTCTAATGGTGGAGGCCATTTCGAGCATGATCTGTAATATTAATGAGGAGTAAAATTTATAATAAAATAGTACTTTTCTTCTTATTTAATCAAAAAACCGTTAAAATATTATCATTTTGACGTTTATAATAAGAATCATGTTTTCATTCATAACTTCTAAAATATCGCTCACAGAAAAAAACCGTTCAAGTAAATTTTTCTTTAAAAAAATAGAGGAATCTATTTCTGAAATAAAAACCGCACCTTCCCATTTGAAAAAATGAAGTTGGTGCCTGTATCTCGCTTCTGGAACCAGCGAAAAAAATTTACAAATTAAATTTGGATTCCTAACAAAAAACTAAGGGAACACGTATTTTTTAGTTTTTTTTCTAGCTATCTTAGTTTCCGAGAAAAAGTCGTTATCCATATAGCTTGGGACACCTTGTATGTGTATTATACATATATACAGATTGTAAATAATGAAATAAACTAATAAATAAAAAACTAATTGTCTAAAAAGTAAGTCTACAGTCAGCATCCATTTGAAACGCTTTTCCTGCCCAAAATTCAATTAAGAGCACTTCCGGCTTAGCCGTCTTCTCTTCCAACGTAAAACCTCATATGACATTCCACACGTAATGACTTTTCCTAATAAACGTACAAGAACTTTTAAAAAGATTCATTTTGTTTGAAGGCACACATTTTGTTTAAGAAAACTGTACGGCAACCATCCTAAAGGAAATTGACCAAGACGAAATACTGACAAAAATTACAGACTATTCTGGACATCCGTTATAATTCTTTCGAACATTCGAATAGTGAATTCACACACACAGACTAAATGATAACTAATAGGTCAGGTTATGTTTTCTAATATCAACGTTTAGTTTTATGGTTCTTCAAGTTCTTTATGTTTTCTTTGTTTTCGTTTGGTTGTGGATTTGTTTGGATGCTGAAGGCGCATCTAAAGTGGAAGAAAGAGGAATAAAGTGTTTGAAACGGTTAAAGAGTTGGGACTCGTGACTCAACCAATATACATAACCCATCCTTCACTTAATTTCCTCTCCTCACTCTGTCACTCTCTCCCTCGTCTATCCTGGTCTGGTTCATCTGTTATTTGCTAATAATAGTTATCAATAATTTGAACATCACCCTCTGCCACAAACTATCTAATAGACTATTATTTCTTTAACGCTCTCTTTCTCTTACTAGTCGAGCTCTCTTTGGGGCATGTACAAGAGTATGTACAACTGGCTGGCTGTCCGTCTGTTTGTCTGTATCACTAAATGTTATTTCTGTTTAATAATTTCCTTTCTTCTCTCCTACAGGAAATACAAATCTTTTTCTTTTTTTTATTTCCTCTTTTCCGTCGTGAGCCCCTTAGTGGGTCTAGGGGAGAAAGGATCCTCAGGGAACTTCGCATCCCTGCGGGTATCCCAGTTTAAACAACCCACACACACAAACAAAAGATGCTTACAATATTGTTCCCAATATTTACAAAAACAATTACGAACCCATGGGCAAACTCTAGCCTTTCCATACAATACATATAACATATACCAGGGATCCATAACATATCCTTAAGGATGCAGGATGTTCTTGCATTATTATGGTCATTCGCTCTTCAATCTATCTTCATCGTATTTGGATGTTCGTGTAATGATTATTATTATTATTATTATTTCAGGTGGGCTTTACGTCCACCAATTAGGTGTCGTGGATGGAGGCGACAAGCAAACATACTTTACAGTAAATTTCTTTTATTAACCATTAAATAAAATCCAAGGTTTACACTAGAAATCGAATCCACTAACCAACAATACATCTTAGCTTTGCGGGTCTAGCCTATAACCGCTCAGCTAATGGGGCGCCTTACAAGATTAAAACCATTAAATAAAATCCAAGGTTTAGACCAGGGAATCGAACCCATTAAACCAACAATACATCTTAGCATTGCGGGACTAGACTATAACCGTCTAACATACTTTACTGAAAAATTTCTTTTATTAACCATTAAATAAAATCCAAGGTTTACACTAGAAATCGAATCCACTAACCAACAATACATCTTAGCTTTGCGGGTCTAGCCTATAACCGCTCAGCTAATGGGGCGCCTTACAAGATTAAAACCATTAAATAAAATCCAAGGTTTAGACCAGGGAATCGAACCCATTAAACCAACAATACATCTTAGCATTGCGGTACTAGACTATAACCGTCTAGCATACTTTACTGAAAAATTTCTTTTATTAACCATTAAATAAAATCCAAGGATTAGACCAGGGAATCGAACCCAGTACCACAATACATATTACACGTGTAATGATTTGAAGAGTGGATTTTTTTTTTAGGGGGAAGTAACCTCAGTTCGAATCCTACGTGATGCTACTTTTTATTGGTTAGGAAAATCGTTAATAGTAAAGCATGTGCTTCCGCCTCACTGTTCACGAAAACTAATTGGCAGTTCGACATTAAGCCCCGCCTTAAAAAAAAGTGGTAACTGTTTTATATTTGGCTTTAACTATAAAAATAAAAATAAATACGATTTTAGAGAATGAAATTATAAAACATAGACCAGGCGGAGTAAGAAACTATCATAGTTCTACTCTAATATAACTAGAGAAATGTTCCCAAGATGAAATACTAGAAATGAGAGAGATGGTAGATCTTCAGGACTACATAACCCAGCATCCAGAAGATGAAGAACTAGTAGAAGAAGATGGAAGAAATCGACCAAAAGTGGAAACGTGACTTAACTCTAGAACATTTAATCAAAACGTCTCTTATATACAAAACAGATATATGTACTGAATGTAGTGATCATGCGCACTACAGTCAAAAGCAAAAACTATTACGAGGGGAAAAAAACAAATAATAATAAAAAAAAAAAATTCGAAAGAAGTTCTGAAGCTGTGAAAGATTGAAGCAAACATCAGAAGAAGAAATATGTTCAGCATCTTAGTACAGTTTAGAAGTTGGAAATGATGCGTTCGCTGTCCAGAGTGGGGAACGCTAGGCAGATATACCCAAGTACAAATCCAAATGTAATAACCACCTGTCATTCTTGGAAAAGGAATAAGAAAAAGAAAGGAAATCCTGTATCGTACCTAAGTTTCTGTGTGTGTGTGTGTGTGTGTGTGTGTGGCGTACTTCTGTTTCACTCGGTCATTCAGCCGGGGATAGCTCGCTCTCTTTCCAAACCACGTGTTTCAATATCTACCACACTCAAATAGTACACCTATTACAAATAGCTCTTCAATTTGATTCACGTGTGTGCTCTATGGCTGACAGATAAAGCTATACAGTGTCTGTGTGTCTGTGTGAGTGAGAGAGAGCTAATAGTTAGGTACAATATGTGGACCCCCCCACCCAATAGTACCGGGAAAATTTTGGAAAATCCCAAGCCTTTTTTGTTTCACGTTCGTATTTCTCTTTCTACCGCAACTGTCCTCTCGTGGCTCTGCAGAAGACAGTGGACGATTCCAGAAACTTCCGTTTTTAGTGGAGGTGGACGAATTTATTGTTAAGATTATGTTTTTTAGACCTAACTTTGATATTGATGGTAATATTGATGTGAAGATTAGAAGAATCGATTTTTTTTTTTATGGAAGTTCGATTAATATCGCTGATGCTTATATGGCTAAGGATGTTACTTTTCGGGGACGGAAAAAACCCAAGGCCTGTGATGAGCTTTACTCAGGGAGTCGCTCTCCAGAATTAGGAGTCTGATTAAACGGACGGATCTGGAGGGCGAGCTTTAGAGTGAGGGGAGCCACAATAGATCTCCAAAGGGATCACAGTGGCGTAGGCCTTGATAGCCGCCCTATTAGAATCTTATCTTAATACCGCTGTTAGGTAACCTAGTTAGGGGAAGGTTGCTTAAGACGTACCTCAGTGATTTTGAGGAAACTGTTTACGCTAATTTTTAGACAAACATCAGAAAAAGCACTTAAAAGTAAAAGCGTGTAAATATTAAAAACTAGTTTTGTAAAGTGATGCTTTAGAGAACCGTGAAGAGAAAGCATGATTCAATGTTTGAAATGCAAGTTTTGGGTACATGATCTATGGATGCTGGTGTGTCCAAAAGAACTAATAAAAAATACTTTTGTATTAATTGCTAATAAATGTATCATTTATAAGCACTAAACCTACTTAATGGGCTAATTTTAGCTCACGTTACGACTTAGGGAATAGGAGGCACGACTTAAGATCCAGGTTTCCTAAGTCGTACCGATTTTAAAGAAAGTGTAAAGAAGTAATGTTTTAAGTTTTTTTGTAAACATACTTAATGTGTACTGCTGTTCCCAATAAAATTTAGGAACCTATGTGTTTACGAACAAATTCTTCTGTTTTAGGCCAATTTTTCTTAGGGGCTACGACTTAAGCAACCTTCCCCTACTTCAAAGCTAAGTACAAGAAAAAAAGAAATACCTCCTGCTGCACAGAGAAATGAAAAATCTGCAGAATTTTAAGTTTTGAGTCCCCCTCTGAGATTAAAAACTGTTTTTCTTTTACAAAAATTAGTGACTTTCGGCTCTTCTCTTTGCGTGGACGTGTGTGTGTGTGTGTGTGTGTGTAAGTATTAGTGTGAAGATACTGCAACATTTATAAGAGAAAGTCCATGTGGTAGGGTCCATGCAAGTCGAAGATTTACTCCTCCATGTGGCGTTAAAGTCACCTTCACTTTATCAAAGGAACCCACACTTAGCTGGCCACGTTCTGTCCTCTATAATGGAGGACTGTTCTAGAAACTGTGCAGCTGCATACCGAGTTGATGGGAAACCAACTACCAACAGCAATACGTAGCCGAAGACACAGGCTAGCATATCTTCAAGAGATGTCAGTTCAATTAACCTGGAGCATGCCTAAGAGACCATCAAAAATCTTTACAAAAGATTAACAACCACAGTAAAGCTAATAAAAAACGAAAAATAGGGAGAAGAAGGAAGGATTATGAAGACGGAGAAATAAAAAGAGATAATATTATAGGTTAGTTTAGAACACACCGAGGGGAGAGGGGCAGGAAGTCTAGAAGATATTCTGTGAGAACAGACAGAACTGGCCCATACACTAATACAGACGCGAAAAGTTGTGTTAGTATAGAAGCTGGTGATCTATGTAAGTGTGTGTAGAGCGCGTGCTTCAATCATCTTCTATCCTCCGATATTACACATATTATTCTCGATATGTTGTTCCGAGAGTGCATTGGGTAAGAGCTAAAAATCACATATCGATTATTACTAGTATTGTCCTAATATAAGCACTCAATCACATGCTTTCTTATAAATAACAAAATTACTTAGCTCCGCCTCCACACCCCCGCATGGAAATATCTCCTTGGCTCACATTACAGCTCCCTCCCTCCCCCCCACCATCAAATCGATTACATACATTAGGAAAAGCACGACTTAACTAATCATAGAGATGTTCAGTTCCATTTTCTCCTGATGTAATACTTATACGGCCATTATTATCAAAAGAGCCAATTCGTTTTATTGATATTTAACAATCTTCTACAATTAATTTCCAAAGTAATTTATCTATTTGCATGTTGAAACAGGAAAATTGTCGAACAATTACAGTCGAATTCCTTGAGCACGTTTACGTTCACACGATTTACTCTTACAATTGTAAGAGACATTACCGCTTTCTCTTACAGGATTACGAAAGCACTTTGAGTAGTTTCTGAACGCGTAAAAATAGCTCGAATTATCGATCTATCTAGTCTGTCTGTTGGTCTAATGTTAATAAAAAAAAAAATCGTGAACACACGTCACTTCCTCTTAAACTGGTTAAATAATTATATTTTCTTAAAAATCAACGATTTGGGTTCAAAAAAAAGAACACAGAACTAAAAATTATATATAATAAACCTCACATCCGGCAGAGTTGGGCAAAAATTTAATCAATTAAAAAACAATTGAATTAAACCGAAATTTAATTTTAATCATGATTAAAATTAAAAAATTTAATCCGCCAAAATTAGTTGATTAAAATTAAATTCACTTTTAATTTAATCGGAATTTAATCAATTAAAATTTGTAATCATAACTAAAAATTAAGATTAAAATTAAATAATCAGAATTTTAATTGATTGAATTAAATCCCAAATTTAGTTTTAATCACTTTGGACGATTAAATTTTTTAATTTAATCAAAATTTGAGAGATTAAATTTTTAAAACCAAACATTGCCAACGGTTAAACCAGAATCGGACCAATGCATCTTTATTCCGCCTAGCTGGTGCCTCTTGTCTATCAATATTATCACTTTTCCCAAACTTGGCACCATCATTCTACCAGTCTGGTGACTCATCTATACCATGTTAGTGACTCTCAAGATTTAAATACGACCACCTTACACTCACATTTAACCATGTTTACCACTCACTAGACTTAGATAGGACCACCTTACACTCACATTTAACTATCTTAACCACTCACTAGACTTAGATAGGACCACCTTACACTCACATTTCACCATGTTTACCACTCACTACACTTTATATCTTCTACATTTATAGATCTGTGCACAAAATAACTGTAGTTTATAATTGAGAAAAACAAAATGTATAAGAGAAAAAAATTCCATACCAATACGTGGTTCACAGTGGGAGAAATAAAACGGCCATAATTTTACAGAATTTCATGACCCAAAAAATTTTCAACCCTTTATATCTTCTACATTTATAGATCTGGGCACAAAATAACTATAGTTTATAATTGAGAAAAACAAAGTGTATAAGAGAAAAAAATTCCATACCAATACGTGTTTCACAATGGGAGATATAAAACGGCCATAATTTTACAGAATTTCATGACCCAAAAAATTTTCAACCCTTTATATCTTCTACATTTATAGATCTGTGCACAAAATAACTATAGTATATAATTGAGAAAAACAAAGTGTATAAGAGAAAAAAATTCCATACCAATACGTGGTTCACAGTGGGAGATATAAAACGGCCATAATTTTACAGAATTTCATGACCCAAAAAATTTTCAACCCTTTATATCTTCTACATTTATAGATCTATGCACAAAATAACTATAGTTTATAATTGAGAAAAACAAAGTGTATAAGAGAAAAAAATTCCATACCAATACGTGGTTCACAGTGGGAGATATAAAACGGCCATAATTTTACAGAATTTCATGACCCAAAAAATTTTCAACCCTTTATATCTTCTACATTTATAGATCTGTGCACAAAATAACTATAGTTTATAATTGAGAAAAACAAAATCTATAAGAGAAAAAAATTCCTTACCAATACGTGGTTCACAGTGGGAGATATAGAACGGCCATAATTTTACAGAATTTCATGACTCAAAAAATTTTCAACCCTTTATATCTTCTACATTTATAGATCTGTGCACAAAATAACTATAGTTTATAATTGAGGAAAACAAAATGTAGAAGGGAAAAAAATTCCATACCAATACGTGGTTCACAGTGGGAGATATAGAACGGCCATAATTTTACAGAATTTCATGACCCAAAAAATTTTCAACCCTTTATATCTTCTACATTTATAGATCTGTGCACAAAATAACTGTAATTTATAATTGAGAAAAACAGAGTGTATTAGAGAAAAAAAATCCATACCAATACGTGGTCCACAGTGGGAGATATAGAACGGCATAATTTTACTGAATTTCATGACTCAAAAAATTTTCAACCCTTTATATCTTCTACATTTATAGATCTGTGCACAAAATAACTATAGTTTATAATTGAGGAAAACAAAATGTAGAAGGGAAAAAAATTCCATACTAATAAGTGGTTCACAGTAGGAGATATAGAACGGCCATAATTTTACAGAATTTCATGACCCAAAAAATTTTCAACCCTTTATATCTTCTACATTTATAGATCTGTGCACAAAATAACTATAGTTTATAATTGAGGAAAACAAAATGTACAAGGGAAAAAAATTCCATACCAATACGTGGTTCGCAGTGGGAGATATAAAACGGCCATAATTTTACAGAATTTCATGACCCAAAAAATTTTCAACGCATTATATCTTCTACATTTATAGATTTGTGCACAAAATAACAATAGTTTATAATTGAGGAAAACAAAATGTACAAGAGAAAAAAATTCCATACCAATACGTGGTTCGCAGTGGGAGATATAGAACGGCCATAATTTTACAGAATTTCATGACCCAAAAAATTTTCAACCCTTTATATCTTCTACATTTATAGATCTGTGCACAAAATAACTATAGTTTATAATTGAGGAAAACAAAATGTACAAGAGAAAAAAATTCCATACCAATACGTGGTTCACAGTGGGAGATATAAAACGGCCATAATTTTACAGAATTTCATGACCCAAAAAATTTTCAACGCATTATATCTTCTACATTTATAGATCTGTGCACAAAATAACTATAGTTTATAATTGAGGAAAACAAAATGTACAAGAGAAAAAAAATTCATACCGATACGTGGTCCACAGTGGGAGATATAAAACGGCCAGAATTTTACAGAATTTCATGACCCAAAAAATTTTCAACCCTTTATATCTTCTACATTTATAGATCTGTGCACAAAATAACTATAGTTTATAATTGAGGAAAACAAAATGTAGAAGGGAAAAAAATTCCATACTAATACGTGGTTCACAGTAGGAGATATAGAACGGCCATAATTTTACAGAATTTCATGACCCAAAAAATTTTCAACCCTTTATATCTTCTACATTTATAGATTTGTGCACAAAATAACTATAGTTTATAATTGAGGAAAACAAAATGTACAAGATAAAAAAATTCCATACCAATACGTGGTCCACAGTGGGAGATATAGAACGGCCATAATTTTACAGAATTTCATGACCCAAAAAATTTTCAACCCTTTATATCTTCTACATTTATAGATCTGTGCACAAAATAACAATAGTTTATAATTGAGGAAAACAAAATGTACAAGAGAAAAAAATTCCATACCAATACGTGGTTCACAGTGGGAGATATAGAACGGCCATAATTTTACAGAATTTCATGACCCAAAAAATTTTCAACGCATTATATCTTCTACATTTATAGAACTGTGCACAAAATAACTATAGTTTATAATTGAGGAAAACAAAATGTACAAGAGAAAAAAATTCCTTACCAATACGTGGTTCACAGTGGGAGATATAGAACGGCCATAATTTTACAGAATTTCATGACCCAAAAAATTTTCAACCCTTTATATCTTCTACATTTATAGATCTGTGCACAAAATAACTATAGTTTATAATTGAGAAAAACAAAATCTATAAGAGAAAAAAATTCCATACCAATACGTGGTTCACAGTGGGAGATATAGAACGGCCATAATTTTACAGAATTTCATGACCCAAAAAATTTGCAACCCTTTATATCTTCTACATTTATAGATCTGTGCACAAAATAACTATAGTTTATAATTGAGAAAAACAAAATGTATAAGAGAAAAAAATTCCATACCAATACGTGGTTCACAGTGGGAGATATAAAACGGCCATAATTTTACAGAATTTCATGACCCAAAAAATTTTCAACCCTTTATATCTTCTACATTTATAGATCTGTGCACAAAATAACTGTAATTTATAATTGAGAAAAACAGAGTGTATTAGAGAAAAAAAATCCATACCAATACGTGGTCCACAGTGGGAGATATAGAACGGCATAATTTTACTGAATTTCATGACCCAAAAAATTTTCAACCCTTTATATCTTCTACATTTATAGATCTGTGCACAAAATAACTATAGTTTATAATTGAGGAAAACAAAATGTAGAAGGGAAAAAAATTCCATACTAATACGTGGTTCACAGTAGGAGATATAGAACGGCCATAATTTTACAGAATTTCATGACCCAAAAAATTTTCAACCCTTTATATCTTCTACATTTATAGATCTGTGCACAAAATAACTATAGTTTATAATTGAGGAAAACAAAATGTACAAGGGAAAAAAATTCCATACCAATACGTGGTTCGCAGTGGGAGATATAAAACGGCCATAATTTTACAGAATTTCATGACCCAAAAAATTTTCAACGCATTATATCTTCTACATTTATAGATTTGTGCACAAAATAACAATAGTTTATAATTGAGGAAAACAAAATGTACAAGAGAAAAAAATTCCATACCAATACGTGGTTCGCAGTGGGAGATATAGAACGGCCATAATTTTACAGAATTTCATGACCCAAAAAATTTTCAACCCTTTATATCTTCTACATTTATAGATCTGTGCACAAAATAACTATAGTTTATAATTGAGGAAAACAAAATGTACAAGAGAAAAAAATTCCATACCAATACGTGGTTCACAGTGGGAGATATAGAACGGCCATAATTTTACAGAATTTCATGACCCAAAAAATTTTCAACCCTTTATATCTTCTACATTTATAGATCTGTGCACAAAATAACAATAGTTTATAATTGAGGAAAACAAAATGTACAAGAGAAAAAAATTCCATACCAATACGTGGTTCACAGTTGGAGATATAAAACGGCCATAATTTTACAGAATTTCATGACCCAAAAAATTTTCAACGCATTATATCTTCTACATTTATAGATCTGTGCACAAAATAACTATAGTTTATAATTGAGGAAAACAAAATGTACAAGAGAAAAAAAATTCATACCGATACGTGGTCCACAGTGGGAGATATAAAACGGCCAGAATTTTACAGAATTTCATGACCCAAAAAATTTTCAACCCTTTATATCTTCTACATTTATAGATCTGTGCACAAAATAACTATAGTTTATAATTGAGGAAAACAAAATGTAGAAGGGAAAAAAATTCCATACTAATACGTGGTTCACAGTAGGAGATATAGAACGGCCATAATTTTACAGAATTTCATGACCCAAAAAATTTTCAACCCTTTATATCTTCTACATTTATAGATCTGTGCACAAAATAACTATAGTTTATAATTGAGGAAAACAAAATGTACAAGGGAAAAAAATTCCATACCAATACGTGGTTCGCAGTGGGAGATATAAAACGGCCATAATTTTACAGAATTTCATGACCCAAAAAATTTTCAACGCATTATATCTTCTACATTTATAGATTTGTGCACAAAATAACTATAGTTTATAATTGAGGAAAACAAAATGTACAAGATAAAAAAATTCCATACCAATACGTGGTCCACAGTGGGAGATATAGAACGGCCATAATTTTACTGAATTTCATGACCCAAAAAATTTTCAACCCTTTATATCTTCTACATTTATAGATCTGTGCACAAAATAACAATAGTTTATAATTGAGGAAAACAAAATGTACAAGAGAAAAAATTCCATACCAATACGTGGTTCACAGTGGGAGATATAGAACGGCCATAATTTTACAGAATTTCATGACCCAAAAAATTTTCAACCCTTTATATCTTCTACATTTATAGATCTGTGCACAAAATAACTATAGTTTATAATTGAGGATAACAAAATGTACAAGAGAAAAAAATTCCATACCAATACGTGGTTCACTGTGGGAGATATAGAACGGCCATAATTTTACAGAATTTCATGACCCAAAAAATTTTCAACCCTTTATATCTTCTACATTTATAGATCTGTGCACAAAATAACAATAGTTTATAATTGAGGAAAACAAAATGTACAAGAGAAAAAAATTCCATACCAATACGTGGTTCACAGTTGGAGATATAGAACGGCCATAATTTTACAGAATTTCATGACCCAAAAAATTTTCAACCCTTTATATCTTCTACATTTATAGATCTGTGCACAAAATAACTATAGTTTATAATTGAGAAAAGCAAAGTGTATAAGAGAAAAAAATTCCATACCAATACGTGGTTCACAGTGGGAGATATAAAACGGCCTGAATTTTACAGAATTTCTTGACCCAAAAAATTTTCAACCCTTTATATCTTCTACATTTATAGATCTGTGCACAAAATAACTATAGTTTTTAATTGGGAAAAACAAAGTTTATAAGGGAATAAAATTCCATATCAATACGTGGTTCACAGTGGGAGATATAGAACGGCCATAATTTTACAGAATTTCATGACCCATAAAATTTTCAACCCTTTATATCTTCTACATTTATAGATCTGTGCACAAAATAACAATAGTTTATAATTGAAGAAAACAAAATGTACAAGAGAAAAAAATTCCATACCAATACGTGGTTCACAGTTGGAGATATAAAACGGCCATAATTTTACAGAATTTCATGACCCAAAAAATTTTCAACGCATTATATCTTCTACATTTATAGATCTGTGCACAAACAACTATAGTTTATAATTGAGGAAAACAAAATGTACAAGAGAAAAAAATTCCTTACCAATACGTGGTTCCCAGTGGGAGATATAGAACGGCCATATTTTTACAGAATTTCATGACCCAACAAATTTTCAACCAGGAAGATCGCAGAGCTGGCCCAGTCCAGAATAATCAAGCCCCGAAAGCTGTTCCAGATATATTTCAATAATGTCTCCCATAAGTTATGACTATGGAAAGACTTTTTTGGAGGTTATGTTCTCGTCTATGTAAAGATCATGTTATCATATGAACCATATAGTAGTTAAGGTCAACGGAATTATTAAAAAACTTGAATTATTATTGAATATTTAGTAAATTAGTTAACTACTACTTAGTAGTAAATTACCATGCCACAAAAATGACAGGAGCAATAAAGAATACATTGCAGTAAACAATTGGAAATGAAATATACAGCAACATAAAATAGAACTACCAACAAAGTAACCAATTCTTTTGTCAGTGTGTGCGTACAGACGATTAAACAACTAAACACTTAGCAACATTGTTTTTTAATTGCGGTTGTTAAAATGTTACATATATAATAAAACAAATGTATAAATGTTGTTGTATTTAAGAACCGAATAGCAGCCATTATTTTTTGTGCATTTGTGTGTGTGTGTGTATGTTCAAATTTTTTTACGAGTGTGAGTTTAGGTCATAAACAGAAAGGGCGAGAACCGAAGAAGAAGAAGAAGAAGAAGAAGGAAGAACAGAAGATGGGCTGTTAAAAGATGCTGTGTGAGAGAGAGAGATAGACGGAATAAGTACGAGATACTGTCTGGGACAAAGTAAAAATACAAGGCTAAGCATATACGCTTAGGAACTTAACTCTTTTCTCTGTTATTGTGCACAATCTTGAATGCATTTATATTTCTGTGGTTGCAAATTGCAATGGAATGCAAATAATTCTACTCGTTCACAAAAATCCCTATCTCGTCTAACTGCAGAAGCCTCAGAGAACTAAGAACTTGCGACTCTTAAATCTAGTGCTGCCCATATACGTAATCAAAGCCAATCGATTCAGTTCGTTCTGTCCATGGGTCAGGTGTGTTTTAATGAAACCAAAGTTGGAACTTTAGAGGCACACACACAGCTGCAGAAAGCTCAACTTTTTATTTATTTACTCGTATTTATTTATTTTTATTTTTTATTACACCCCCCAATGATGATGACAAGGTTGTAAATATTAAAAGCAATCTTCTCGAAAAAGAGCTTTTATATGTTTTAAGAGTTCCAATTTATAACTTTCTATATTATTCTTAAAAATAAATAAAAATAGAGATTGTATATTTTTAATGCTATTTAAGGATTGTATGTTCTTATACATGTAAATAAAGAAGTGTATAAGTTTTGCAAGTGAAAAAAAATAAAAAAACATATAAAATTGAAAACAAATGGGAATTCAGATAGAGACCTTTTAACCGTAATGCCTGGAGTGGTTTTAATTTACGAATACTGCAAATGTTAGAATTAAAAATTAATGATAAGTTCAATTAAAGTTTTTTTAATTAATTTCAATTAAAGTTTTTCAATTACAGTATTTTTAATTTACGAATAGTTCAAATGTTTAAATTAAAAATTGCTTTAATGATACGTTCAATTAAAGTTTTTTAATCAATTTCAATTAAAGTTTTTCAATTACAGTATTTTTAATTAACGAATAGTGCAAATGTTTAAATTAAAAATTGCTTTAATGATACGTTCAATTAAAGGTATTTAATTAATTTCAATTAAAGTTTTTCAATTAAAGTATTTTTAATTAACGAATAGTTCAAATGTTTAAATTAAAAATTGCTTTAATGATACGTTCAATTAAAGGTATTTAATTAATTTCAATTAAAGTTTTTCAATTACAGTATTTTTAATTTACGAATAGTTCAAATGTTTAAATTAAAAATTGCTTTAATGATACGTTCAATTAAAGGTATTTAATTAATTTCAATTAAAGTTTTTCAATTACAGTATTTTTAATTTACGAATAGTTCAAATGTTTAAATTAAAAATTGCTTTAATGATACGTTCAATTAAAGGTATTTAATTAATTTCAATTAAAGTTTTTCAATTACAGTATTTTTAATTTACGAATAGTTCAAATGTTTAAATTAAAAATTGCTTTAATGATACGTTCAATTAAAGGTATTTAATTAATTTCAATTAAAGTTGTTTTTTTTTTCTACGTTCTATAATTGGAAAAAAATGGTTTTCACAAACTGGTGAGTTTGTCTGTCCGTTTTTGTGTAAATTTACTCAAATTTCAACTCAAATACATGTCCTTCCTTTACAGTAAAAAACAGTTTGTAGAAACACGTGCATGGTGGTTACTTTGAAGGAGGTGGTGGCCCTCCTCTAGAACGGAAGTGAAAAAAAAAGAAGAAATTTTATAGAAACATTTTCATGTGAAACTTGCCGGAGCCAATTTTGGAGGAAAATCTTTTAATAAAAAGTTGGGAAAAATCCATTCATTTTCTTCCAAACATGGAATTTTCTCCAAATGTCCGAATGCCTTAAAAAAAAACAAAAAAAAAACCAGCTTTGTCCAGGAAGTGGCGCTTAAATAACAATATTTCTGCCTGGAAAAATATTTAAAATTCAAGTAATTGGCCAATATATCCACCATTATTATTACGAAAACCTGTAAACACTATATGTACTATACAGTGGCAATTTCCGGTTCTGGTATTTATTATTGTGAGACCCAATCGAATATCAAGTATCGACTTGCGATTATTTTCACTTTTTCGGCCACATTTTGTTCACATATTAAAAAAAAAAAGAAAAAATCTACGTAACCGGATGTTAAACCGGATATTTCCGCTAAATGCGATAAAAAAGAAAAGAAAAAAAGATGTGACAAATAGCACAGATAATTTGTACAACGTTCAGATAAGTACTTTACATTAGTATAAAGAAGTGCATTATACAGAAACCTTAGTTTAACACATAAATTCCCTTTGTGTTTTCTGTTTCTGTTTGTCTGTGTTTGATATTACCTAAGTGTTGGTAGGATACGGTTATGTACATATTATGTACATTTGTGTGTGTATTTGTTATTGAGTATTTGTCATATTTATTGCAATGGACAAAGGTTGTATCGATGTTGTGGTGTTACGAGTTGCGATTATCTGCACCACACTAAGTATGTTTATGCAAGGCATGTTTTAAGTGAAGGCATACAGTTTTAAAAGTGTTTATATATTGGCGATGATAGCGACTAGGGTGGGGAGATGTAGTAAGCTTTCAGACGATATATAAATAAGTATCGAGAACAAAGTGAGAGGGTAAATAAAAAAAAATGAGAGACAACCTGAGCCCAACACACTATATAGTAAGCACTGGACGGAGGTTACATTGCTGGTTATAATACGCGCGCGGCGCCCCAGGTTTCAACTTTTTTTTTTTTTTTACAATATCCTTCTTTAAAGAAACTACGAGTAAAAAACTACAACAGCGCTCTTTACACTGCACACAATGTGTGTGGCCTTTTATTGAACTAAAAAAAAAACAAAAAACAAAAACTGTTCACACATGCGTATTACGATTAATAAGAAAGAGGTAACAGTCGTGTTATAGTCGTTCTCTATCAGCTGGTTGAAATGTTTATTATTACATATTAAAAAGTTGTAGAACCAAGTTGTATGTATGTATCTGTGTGCATATACATTTATATTTGCACATGCGTACAAATAATAAATATTCTGTGTACAATAAGTTGTAGGCTGGTATTTAAAAAAAAATATTAACCTCAACAAGAAAGTTACAAAGAGAATCGTAATCTTGGAAGTTGATTCTCTTTGGACAAAAAATAAAAATCGATAATCGAGTTATGTCTTTAGATAATTCCAATACGATTACAATAAGCTAGCCCATTTTATTTTAATTTCTGATTTTTTTTCCTTAAACAGGAAATGTAACTAGCGGATATTAGAATTCCCTTCCCCCCCCCCGTTTTCACCGGAAATACGCGAGTTCCCCATTTTATCCCCTCCTTCCGCACTTATTTGTGGCGAACACTACACCTTCTTGAACTTACCAACTGGAACCGTAATAATTCAATTCACTTCAGAAGTAATGATTCGTTTGATCCAAATATCGTATTTCATAAATTAAATAACTCCAAATATAAATAATTATAATAAAATAAATTCATACGTATTTATTATAAATCTATAAATACGTAAACATGCAACATGTACAGATGCCACAATAAGTCACGTGACCCAACAATACTCGGCACGCGATACATCTTCATGCATGCTTACTGTAATTACGTATAGTAGCAGCAATTATTTTTTCTTCTTTTGTAAGCATACATTAATAAAACAGTTTTGTCATTTTTGTTTCAACTTTGAGGGGAGAGGGGGAGGACTTATGGCTTTCTTCAATTTAAGGAAATCCTTAAGGGATGCGCAATCTGGGAATTTAAGGGGGGGGGAAAAAATCTTGTCTAACAATACGAGGGTCGTTTGAAAAGTCCGTGCAAAGATAAAAACTACTTAATTTTTTGGGGTAAACCTTTTTTATTTTTCAACATAGTCTCCTTTTAGGCTTATACACTTCGTCCAACGCTGCTCTAGTTTGTAGATCCCTTCCGAATAATAGGATTTGTCCAAGTCTGAAAAATAGCCATTCGTTTCTGCAATCACCTCCTCGTTTGAATAAAATCTTTTTCCCGCCAGCCATTTCTTCATATTGGGGAACAAATAGTAGTCCGAGGGAGCCAAGTCTGGAGAATAGGGGGGATGTGAAACGAGTTGGAAGCCTATTTCCATTAATTTTGCGACCACAACTGCTGAAGTGTGAGCTGGTGCGTTGTCGTGATGGAAAAGGACTTTTTTGTGGGCCAATCGTGGGCGTTTTTCTTGCAGCTCGGTTTTCAAACGGTCCAATAACGATGAATAATATGCACCTGCAATAGTTTTACCCTTTTCCAGATAGTCGATGAGGATTATTCCTTGCGAATCCCAAAAGACAGTCGCCATAATCTTTCCGGCCGAAGGAACGGTCTTCGCCTTTTTAGGCGCAGATTCCCCCTTGGTAACCCATTGTTTAGATTCAGGAGTGTAGTGATGTATCCATGTTTCATCCACAGTGACGAAACGACCTTCACTCTTCTGTCATCCATCACCATATTATGGATTTTATCAATGATTTCTGTAGTAGTAACCTCAACAGGGCGTCCAGAACGTTCAGCGTCACTTGTGCCCATATGGCCACTCCGAAAATTTTGAAACCACTTATAAACTGTTCTAATCGAAGGTGCAGAGTCACCATAATGTTTATCAAGCTTCTCTTTAGTCTCCTGAGGCGTTTTGCCTTTCATAAAGTAGTGTTTAATCAACACACGAAATTCTTTTTCGTCCATTTTTTGAAAATCACTCGACTTCCTCGATTCAAACGAATGCCAAACACAAAGAAATAGACCGATCTGACTGAAACTTGGTGTGTATTCTTCCAAGAGATGCTACTAACTAAACATAACCTCGATACGCGCCAGTAGTGCTATCTCTCTGACTTTGCACGGACTTTTCAAACGACCCTCGTAAATGCAGGTAAAGGGGGACGTTCATTAACTGAAATACCATTTAAGATGGAAGTCAGATCGTCTCGTTAAATGAACTCCCCTGGGAACATGCAATACATTTAATAAGATGTACAGTCGAGCCTCCCATAAAGGGGCACTCTCACTAGCGACCACCTCCATTTATGGGCCAGTTTTTGGATTTCCCCGTTTTACCCCTATAACACTTTCTATATAAAAGATCCTCCGTCTAACTTCTCACTCTACATAGCGACCGCGGGCGGACATTGATTTTGGGGGAAAAGATTAAATGTTTCACCACCCACCAACGACCACCTTATTATCATAAAAGTTCGTTTGACGCAGTGATCAAAATAATTATCCCCTCTCAAGTTTTTTGTTTGTTTTTTTTCTGGTTTTCCCTAAAGTTTCCCATATAAGCTCCATACATCTTGTACAGCTTTTAATCATTTTTCAATATAACTTTGGGGACGAACAATATTATTTTTTCTCGCTATGTCTCTCAAACGAAAATGGTTAACTCTAGAAGAGAAAATAAATGTGTTGGAAGATTTTTGCAAAAATAAAATCGAGCCATCGTCAACTTGCCGAAAGGTTTGTTCTATTTTTCCAATAATAGATGATAGTATGATGATAATTTTACCATAAATTATTATTTTTATGAATAAATGTGATGATTATTATAAAAATTATTAATTAAGTCAATAATATGTAGTTTTTGATAATTTTTTTTGGATAATTAAGAAAAACTTGATGCATATCATATAGCTGCAATAATTATCCAATTATGTACGTTTTTAAATCTATTAATAATAAACAATTTTTAAATAGATGTTTGGAAAAAACCCATATTTTTTCATTAAGAAACTTGCCTACCTCCCTCTAACGACCACCTCCAAACAGCGGCCACTTTGCTTTCCCCCGCCAGTGTCCGTTATTGAGAGCTTCGACTGTATATGACCACATGAGTGCAATGCATGTATAGAATTTAAAACAAATCGCTCTTAAAGCTTGATAAAACCGCTCAATAAAGTTGACTTCCGGTAGAAAATATTCTTCCTGTAGTAAGAGGAAGTATATAAAAAAAAAAATTGCAACGAAACGAAATTTAAAATTTCGAATTTCCTGTAAATTCTTTGCTCACAATCGATCGCTTTTTCGAGTTTACAACGATATTCCTGGTCGAATCATTCAAAATCGTAAGAGACAGTAAAGAGTACGTCTTTTTTTTTTATATATACATATATACATATATACGAGTATAAGAAAGAAGACGATGCTTAGTTTTAAATTCATTAAATTAGCTAAACGACCACTTAATTAGGATATCAAAGTGAGAGAGAACATGCGACTGGACTGAGAGGTGGAAAGAAGAACAAGAAGCATCTTCAGGATAATTGAGGACTCTCCATTGTGTTCAGAGCCCGTAGAGTGTGATGTGTGGCGGGTATGCCGCGTTCAGAGAGCGGCAGCTCAGCGAACTAGATACTCATCTAGGGTACTGGGCACGCAAGTGTGGTTGGGGGGATAGCCGCAGTTAGCGAAACCTATACAGCCTTGTCTATATACTACTAGATAGGAATCTGAAAGACTGGGCTGTGGAGTCTGCATCTCCTCCACATATATATACATTAGTTCGGCTAGGATAGCTCGTGCGAGCCGGCCCCCAGAAGATGGTGAAATACTACACAAAGTAGTAGTAGTAGGCACCTTTGCAGACTGTCTTGCCCGGGCTTTGGTTGCTTATAGGGCCTTCCTCGTAACAACACTAGGGAGAATACAATCGCACTGTTAACACAGAGCTACTGGTACAGCAGTACAACGAAGCTATTTAGTAGCGTAAATCTGAACGGGACTAAACTTACTTAATTACCATTTTACTAACCATTACTACAGTATTGTTCGGTTGTGAACGTTTTAGATTAGCAGTTTCCACTCTCTTAATTAACTACAACAGCGCGCTGCCAAGCGCAATCTATTACTGTGTGCCATACTAACACAGTAAAGAGAACAATAACCGTCCATATCCCATAAATACAATAACCTAAACAATCTTACAATGATCATTATGCAAAACACTAAAGAGCACCAAACTCACCATATTGTCTTCTAAATTCCTTAATTAGTCCCCCACCATTTTGATTTTTATAAAAATTACAAAATTCAAGTAAGGGAATACGTAAAATATTGTTGGCGTTACTGACTTTTTTGGCGTTTTGTGGTTCTAATTGTCCTAAAGTCCGTTCAGAGGGCCGGTTTTATCGAGTTATTTTAAATATATAGCTGCTTACACTAGGCGCCACGGTAGCCGAGCGGTTATAGGCTAGACCCGCAAAGCTAAGATGTATTGTTGGTTGGTGGATTCAATTCCTAGTCTAAACCTTGGATTTTATTTAATGGTTTTAATATTGTAAGGCGCTCCATTAGCGGTTATAGGCTATACCCGCAAAGCTAAGATGTATTGTTGGTTAGTGGATTCGATTCCTAGTCTAAACCTTGGATTTTATTTAATGGTTTTAATATTGTAAGGCGCTCCATTAGCGGTTATAGGCTGTACCCGCAAAGCTAAGATGTATTGTTGGTTAGTGGATTCGATTCCTAGTCTAAACCTTGGATTTTATTTAATGGTTAATATGAGAAATTTATAGTAAAGTATGTTTGCTAGTCGCCTCCGTCCACGACACCTAATTTGGTAGTTGGACGTAAAGCCCGCCGGAAATAATAGGCAATTACTATTGACTTTACTATAACTGCTTACACACAATTATTGAACCAACTTAAAAGGAACTTGTTGAAGCAGTTTTTGAACCAGTCCCTCTGGTGCCAGAATATCCAATTTCCAATTAGTGAGAATTTTAGGGTTTATTCAAGTCGCAGACGACATATTGACGGACAGACCTAATTTGTAAAACCCAAAATCTGCTCTATTACAGAAAAAAATTAAAGAAAGTGAACAATATTTTAAAGGCAGATTTACGTACATCTAGCTAAGGTAAAATATTGGATTAACTTTTTGTGTACTAAATACGATAGAACACACAAAGAACTGAAAACCTCCGATAGACGGCGTGCCCACACAGTCGCACTGTGATAAAGGGGTGGGGATGATTGAAGTGTGGTGAAGCGTACATAGTCTACCTCGACCCCCGCCGCCCACAATTGTGGCTCAAGATTTCACTTGCAGTCTAATTGAATATGTTGGCAACATTGTTTAACGTCTCTAATGTAGGTACAGAGTTACTCAAGGGTGAACGGTGCAACACTGTCTGCTCCAGATAAATTGCTATCTGATATCTCCTTATTAAAGAAGAGTATTTATATCCTCTGCTGTAAATAATAATATTTTAAATAATTTAATTTGTATTATCAAGATTAAAGGAAGGCCATTTTAGTTGGTTTGCATATTACCTTCTCCAATGAGGTAGATAGAAAACGAATTGCGATTATGACTAATTTCGGAAAATGAGCTCACCAAGACCAAAGTCAAGGACCTTCGACCAGCCAAGGACCTGCGACCTGCCAAGGACCTGCGACCAGCCAAGGACCTGCGACCTGACAAGGACTGCATAAAATCTTGATTTGTCTCATAAAATAACCACCTACAAGACTCTTTTGAAGAACGATGTTGGTCGTACGGAGCAAAAGTGTCAGGCTCAAATAAACCTTCCACAATCCTAACAGATACCAATACCGAGCCAAAAATGCTATGGTCCCAAATTACGTTTTGAATCTTAATCCTTAGTGATCTTATCGAACCCCATTTACCGCTAGTTTCATACCTTAATAGTTCTAATCTCTTAAGCATCTATCTCGTACTACAATCTCCTCGCCTCACCTACAAGACCATCCTCCTAGTCTCTTTAAGGCCCAATAGTTCTATCTCCTAATCCTCTCATGCTACAGTTCTCCTCGCCTCACCAACAAGACCATCCTCCTAGTCACTAGAAGCAGAATTTTCACTACGAAAGTTAGTAAAGCTCAACGACTGAATGATTTGATTGCTCTTTGCAAGCCAATCTTTGCCTAAATTTAAAAAATCCTTCAAATTTCACATTTATTCTCATAGAATTATTGCTGCAGTTTTAAATATTAAAGAAAAAAGAAAAAAAACATTGATTGCTACCTTCCTAAACTAACCTATCATCCATATTCTAAAAAGTTAGACTGACGTCACAATATTTTGCTTGCTGAAACATGGCAATAAATAAACACCTTCCAGATGTTTTTGGGAGGTTTAGATATTTAAAATATTTGAACAGCTGATTTCACACCTCCCCCTATTTAACTGCCCGCGTGGTAATTCTTTTTTCTTTTTTTAAATATTCGAATATGTGGAGATAGAAATCAATAATTCATCTATCTATCTACCTGATGACCTAATTTTTACTCTCCACCGTCTAAAATACACCTGTCTTCTCTCTTTTCCTTTGATAATAAATTTAATTACTTAGTGAATTTATGAGTGGAACGCCATGATTCAGAAGGCGTAGCAGGGTGAGTAACTACTGGACCCCGTGAAGCTGTAGTAAGCTTCTCATGTTTTTTCCTTTCACCAGGATCGTTAAGATCTTAGCGGGATCTCTACTTCTTTTTCTTAACTAATATTTTAATGATTACAGCGAAGTGAGCATTACCTTAACTCAGGCAAGACTGACGTATAATTATGTGCCGATTGTGAAAGGTTTCCCGTAGATAGCTGCTTGGAATGAAATATGATGAACAGACTGGCTAAGGTACGAGGACGCTGCAGATTTTGTTGGAGATCCTGCTGTCATGGAGATCAATCTCGTAGAGATTCAGAAAGTTCCAAATATATAAATCAAATACTGTATTTAATTAGATACTTTTCTTTTTTTTTACTGTTTTTAATTCGTTCTACATTGAGCTTATTGAAATTAAGGTAAATTAAGTTAGCTATTCGTGTCCGTCCACAGTACTTGATCGATAGTGGACTTCGTGAAATCGACTGTGAAAATAAACGTTATCTGTAGTTTACTAAAACTAAGCAATGACGAAACGTGCGAAACTGCTCTACAGACTACTTGGACGACGCTCCAAATTACCCATTGAACTCAAACAATTAATATACAATACTATCCTCAAACCTATGTGGACTTATAGGACTAGAGTTGTGGGGTTCAGCCAAACCTACAAAACATACGGACAGTACAGGACATTTCAGTAAAAACTCCTCCGACAGATAGCTGACGCTCCTTTCTACGGTGACTAACCTCATTCTTCACGCCGACCTCAACATTCCCTTCATAGACTAACTCGCCAAGACTAAATACCAAAAATTCCATACTACTCTCTCGACTAGCTCGTGTACTGTCTCTCGCCTCCTCTGATATTCCTAACAATACTCCTCGAAGACTGAATCGCCAGTGGCCCCGTGACTTCCTTACTGTCTGAAGAACTAAATCTCTCCTTTATCCTCCTCATATTCTCCTCTCTCCTATAGAGAGTGCTACCGCTGGGAAGCTTCTCTCCTCCTGCTTTTCCCGCACTAGTTCATCTTATTTACCTCCTATTTACTTATTGTATATATTTATACAGATTGTAAATTACAAAATAAATTTAAAAAAAAAACTAAGAATAATCACAGATTCTTCCAAAGAGAAGTTTCAAATTATTAATTAATTATAGTTTAATAGTTATTAGTTGTTAAAATTAGGAACCTATTTATAGGGATTTTTATGTAAAAACTAATATAAACGCCTGGAGTTAAAATTGTAACTCTTCAGCGTCTTCTTGCAACAATCTAATCGATTTTCTCGGCCTCGCAATCATAAACAAAATCACATCAAAAGGGTTTTGAAGGGCAAATCAAGAAAATCACAGGTAAAATAGTGACGCACCCATTTCGAACCCATTTTCCATGCTAAATACACAACACACTCACCTTTCTCATAGTTGATCTGCCTCTCCTGTTGTCTAGCATTATCGGCGGCTACCTTCAACAACCCTTGGATATTCCTGAGTAATGTTTCCGTGGACGAGATGGTCGGATCCGAGGTAGGGGCAGTAGGTCCAGCTCCTGCCGCCCCCAAGGCTGCTGAATAGTTCAGAGCATGAGGTGACACCTGTCCACTGCTTGAGTTTACACCTTCACCAGCATCTGACAGGTCTGCAAAACGGGAATGCATGTATTTTAAAATAGACGCGGGTAAATAACTAAAGACATTTCTGTACCTGTGGACTGGATGTTTGACTAATGTAACATATTTATGTTTGACTACTCTAGACGAAACAGAAGACAAAGATCGATCGCATGTTAAACTTTTTTTGTTTTCCCATCAACTTTTCATGAAAATCACTGCAAACTGCAGATACTTATGGACAGGATTGTGGGTGTTAACATACTGCAAACACTGAGAACATTATCATAAAAAATTGCACGCAACTAAATTATTAAGTGTTAAAAGATTTACCTAACACGCATCATTCCTTCCCCCACTCCTGCTCTGTTAAAAAAAAAGGGCATCATCTATGCATGATGATCAAGTAAGCCAGATTGGTGTATATAATCTTAGCACAATGCTCAGCATTATTAAAAGGAATCTGGGATTAAAGTTAATGTAGTTTGTACTGTTTAAACTAGGAATGCAATCAACAACAAAAAAATCGCATCTTCCCAAAATTGGCGCCCTTTGATGACTTCATTCATCCAGTGTGAGTAAGGCTTTCTAAAGCCTTGAGGACTCTCCCGTGCTACCGGCAACACTGGAAACCAGGATTGAGCAGCTTCAAAGCTACGACTGAATCCCTAGATCAATTAAGGGTTTCTGCCTCAGTTAGGACTACGTACAATGTAGGACGTTTACGAGGCTTACTTTACTGTGTTTACTATCTTTGGGCCCATATTTTGGTAAGCTAGAGAGGCTGGGAAAGATCTTTTATCCCCTGAGCGGAAGTTACTCCTCCAATTGCACTCTCCACACGAAATTAAAACTCCCTTTTTTTTTGCTAAAATTGGAGAAGGCAGGTTTTGTTTTAATGATTCCTCTTATGACTAGCAAGCAATCGTGGGGAAAATTCGATAAAATCTCGCGTCATGCGATTTAAATTCGTATGAAGTAAAAAATGGAGACTGGAGCTCCTGTTAATTGATTAACATAAAATAATCGGAATTATCTATTCTGATTTATAAAAAACAAATTTTTTTAACTGTAAACGACCTACCGCTTCTATTTCAAAGAATTTTTAGAATTAATTATAATTAATTTATAAATTTAAATTTTACTCTTTTTAAATAAAAATATATAATATTTAATACATAATTGGCAGTTTCATATCGTGTTTTAAAGTCTAAACATAAGTTTTATGAATAGAGGAAAAAACATAGAATTAATTCAGAAATATTATCGCGATTATAAAAATGTTATAATACTACAAATTCATACAAAAAATATATTATATATTTATACAAAATTATAATATACATAACTAATAGAATAAAAAAGAAAGCAATTAAAAAAAAACTAGAAGTATTTAATGAAACTAGAATTACCATTCATATATAATTAAGATCAGTAGATTTACGAAGAATAGAAATACCTAAGTATATTAATTAACAGAAAGTGGGTAAAAAATTAGTGAATAATTTAGTTTTAATATAATATTAACTATTTTCATGGTAGACACAATAAGTGGAAAAAAGATTTTTATACAAATGGGAGAGGGGGGAATCAGGCAAAGTGGGTACTTCCTGTTTTTTGTTGTTTTTTTTTTGCAATTTTCTGCAAAAACGTGTTTTTTTTTGCAACACACATCTAATCGTCGTTTATACGAGAATGACACCTCATGCAAATCGATTTTATAAACTGTGCTACTGGATAGTTTTTAATGAATAAGAAATAGAATTGTACATCATACTAAAATGGAACGTTAGAGAGTTGCCTACCCGTCTTCCCTCTCGCTATCTCTCGAATATTCCTTGAAAACTGTGTACGATTAGTTTAGATTAGAAAATCGATGAAGTTATTTTTCAAGGGCAAAAAAAATGGAAAAGTGGCTAATAGACTGTGTAAAAGGGAAACTTTGAATTTGAGGATCAAGTACTCTGTGGGAGGGGGTCTAATCGGAAATAGAGTTTCTGCTATCTGCGACTACGCTTCCGGTGGATTTATTTTTTTATTAAAACCGTCAAAATCGATATTTTAAGTTTTTTTTAAAAATAATTTATTTGTTTAGTTACACCAGCGCTAGATACACTATATTAGTAACAATGACAATAACCGACACCACTACAAACTCCACTAATTGATGGGGGAGAAGTTCCCTCAGTGATAACACTCCCTAAGTCGTCTCCGTGGATTAGCTACTCTCTCTTCAGTAGAGAGAAAATCGCCGAGACCACTGGCATTGCGGGTCTAGCCTATAACCACTCGGCTAATGGGGCGCCTTACAATATTAAAACCATTAAACAAAATCCAAGGTCTAGGCCGGGAATCGAATCCACTAACCAACAATACATTTTACGGGTCTAGTCTATAACCGCACGGCTAATGGGGCGCCTTACAAGATTAAAACCATTAAATAAAATCCAAGGTTTAGACTAGAAATCGAATCCACTAACCAACAATACATCTTAGCTTTGCGGGTCTAGCCAATAACCGCTCGGCTAATGGGCCTGTCAAGATTAATCGTCTGGGAAGATGATCTGGATGGTGATGATATGATAAATGACAGCGGACAAGAGGATTGGAATGAGAGTGATGAAGTTCTGATGAAAACTTTTATAGCGAGTTCGAGGCAACCTGGACCTACAAACGGAATTTCCAGGTCTGATTTGAAACGCAAAAATGGAGCCGTTTAACGATAGTGCGGAGAATTTTAGACTGAAGAGATTGAATTCTATGAAGATTGGAACGTTTCGTTGAACCCCACAGTTCAATACCTGTACGTCCAGGTGGTTTTTTTTTTAAGTTCAAAAGTCAAAATCGAAAATGTCAAGAGGAAGTGAAATGTGATCAATCTATTCAGTAAGGTGCTACTTCCGGCGGAAGGATTTCTGTCGGGGACACGTCACAATCCTGTTACTAAAGGAGTAAATCAGGGAAAACAAGAGAAATCCAGGAGGTAGGTTGCTATATGTTGACGAAGCACACACCCCCCCCCCAAAAATGAAAAAAGAAGGAGAGTTCGACGATATCATGTCTACAGTCAATGAAGGGAACCTCAAGTAATATATCATCCAGGGGTGTTCCTGGAGTAACGTGCAGTAGCCAAAACGATTCCACAATATCGCCGCCACCTGTCGTCAACAGGCAACGGGGATCTTCAAGAAGTGGAAAGGTAGCGAGGAAGAGATAGAGAGAAAGAGGAAGTGGGGAAACGCAGAAGAAGTTTAGAGGCTGTGTATTAGCTGGGAGGTGTAGAGGGGTAACATTGTCACAAATACCTTCGTGACACGAACTAATATATATAGGCGTACAGACATAGACTGACGTACAAATACAAACAGATTCAATAGAAAAACAAGAGTGTGGCGCGCAAATGGAACTGTCAAAGGTTGAATTAGTGGCCAGTAGGCTGTTTTAGGCCCCCTTCGGCCCCCCATCATATATATCTTATTATTATTGGTGTTTCTTTTTTGTTATTTCCTCTTCTTGCCAGGGAGCTCTCCACTGGTATGTCTGTGACGCCCGCGTGTTCGGGGGCCTGTCTTCCTTTCATCGTATTTTACATCTCACTTAAGTGAGAGTGTTCAAGACGTGGCGCCATCTCTCGGCCGTCAGCTTCCCTGAATAATATCTTTGCTCCCACTAGGATTACATAATTTTTCAGATAAGCTTGTGAGTGGTAGTTAAAAAAAAACACATCTGGTTTTGAAACACATTTCTTTCGACTCTATCTTTCGACTATTATCAAATCATCGAACTTGGGCATTTTTCTTTCATTTCTGAATTTGAAAACTTTAGCAGCTCAAACACAAAACTTAAGCTTCCAAACTCTCAAGATATCCGGAAAGATTGCCGGTCGACCAAAATTCATCAACCGAAAATAGGTTTCGCCACTGTTTTGACATTTTTTTTCCTAAGTACGAACTCTACAGACACCCATAGCGACTACAATTACATCTACAACTTGGCAACATTTTTCCGAAGGACAATTCGATTGAGGGCTAGTATTGGGAGAGAGAGAGAGGGTGGGACGCTTTTCCACAAAGTGCCCTTTAAGAGGAAAATATTGGTCCTATCCTTAAGAAGCGCTGAATGGTTGCCCGAATACCAAGAATATCGAAGAAAATACCTGGCATAAAGTGGTACCACTTTGCTTAATTACTCTAGTCACTCGTAAGTAAATGACGAATGAGTAAAGTAATTGCCTATTTTTTCAGGCGGGCTTAACGTCCAACTACCAAATTAGGTGTCGTGGACGGAGGCGACTAGCAAACATACTTTACTATAAATATCTTTAATTAACAATAAAATAAAATCCAAGGCCTAGACCGGGGAATCGAATCCACTAACCAACAATATACATTAGTTTTGCGGGTCTAGCCTATAACCGCTCGGCTAACGGGGCGCCTTACAAGATTAAAAGCATTAAATAAAATTCAAGGTTTAGACTAGAAATCGAACACACTAAACCAACAATACATCTTAGCATTGCGGGTCTAGCCAATAACCGCTCAGCTAATGGGGCGCCTTACAAGATTAAAACCATTAAATAAAATCCAAGGTTTAGACTGGGAATCGAATCCACTAACCAACAATACATCTTAGCATTGCGGGTCTAGCCTATAACCGCTCGGCTACCGTGGCGCCTTTGCTTCCGCAGAAGTACAAATGAATACCAGAGTTTCAGTTTCATTAAAATAAAGGTGTACGTAAACTTATTGGACCCTTTGAAATGACGAATGAAATTCGTAAGTTATCAGTTAGTTCGTAAGTTAGTTGAGTTTGGGCCTCGCTACAAGGAGACATTCCAGAGCTTTTTTTTTCAGTGCACTGCCGGTCTCCGGACATTGTTCTCTCGTTAAAGACAACACTGTCCAATTACTGGACCGAAGAGAAAAATCTACAGGGCAGCTGGAATTTTTGCCAGTTGTAATTTCAAATTTGGGGGTGGGGAAATGAAGTCGGAACTTTGAGGCTTCATTTCTATGTCATTTGAGACTTTTTTTTGTACGGCTTAATGGAGGTCAGAGGTCGAATTCGACGATATTTATCTATATATTATATAAAAAAAGTGCATTACATAAAAACTACACTTGTGTTAAAGCAGAAGGTTATATAACATAAAGTAATATAACCTTGACAATGAAGTTACCATTTATAATAGGAACATCAATAAAAATCGTATCGATGATAAATCTCTATAATCGATATGATTCTTTTTATTTCTTTCAACTTAATGTTTTGTACGACTATAATTATTTAAAGAGAGATAGCGATTGAACTGGTAAGAAAGGCTGTATTTTGTTCTAAATGAATAGCCGTTAACAGACAATAGCGAAATAGAAGATGATTACGAGATAAAGCTGGTCTGTATATAAACAATAATGGAATGCTGACAATCATGCGACTATTAGATGATTGGCTATAGAATAGCCTAGGAAAGGCCAATCACTGTAATCAGAGCGCTCTCTCTGTGCCAAATGATGGACATTGGATGGTCATGGTAACAATAATAGATAGGACTCCGCCTCAATCATCAACATTGTTGTTGCAGTGCTTTGCTGTCGTCCAGCAATGATATTGTTACAATCTGGGATGTACCTGAGTTTCTCAACCGGTGAATCGGGAGTAAATAGACGACTTTCGTTTTTCTATCTTCCTTGATTCTCCTTTTTCCCACATTTTCTTCTGATTTCAAACACCAAGAACATAATTCTTAGTCCTTTTTTATGATCAGGACGTGAAATCATCTTTTTTTTTGTATCCAAGAATGCCCCTCCATTAAAAAAGGTTCTAGCCAATCATAATTTTTCTGAATTTTAGTAAAAACATTTACCTTGATCTTTATCTTCGTCGTCATCCTCCGGATCCGAAGGATTATCATCCTCTTCTTCCTCATCTTCAGGTCCTGTTTGGCCACCTTCTGAACAGGATTGGTCACCACCGGATTTACTTAAATTCAACACTGGACTCTGGCCATTTGATGAACCTGTTGGAACAGAGAGATACATACAGGAGCAAAATAATTATTGAGGCTATCCCCCTCCAAAAAAAAAAGCAAACAAAATTTGAAGTCCACACAACCGGATTTCCGTATGTTTCGTCGTTTTTTTTTTTTTTGTTTTACATTTGTGGAAACAACATTTAATAACATAAAAATTATTCAATTTTTTTGTGTTTTGCTTTGCCCAATAATAATATATATTGCTTAATCGGTAAAACAAGAATGGCCAGGTGTGACCAGGTTATGAATTACAACACGACAAAACTGTAGTTACATGCTGTTTTCATTTCCGGAAGGAGATGTTAACTCCAGTGGCTCTTCAATTATTCCAAATACACCTGTCTCTTGTTTCCACAAATATTCCAGGATGTATTCAACCAATTACAAAGAAATAAAAATATATATCCAAACAAAATATATTATGGCTTCCTTATTCTTGAATGTGTAATTGCTCAAAGTGGAAGATACATTATTATTATATATTGTGTTTTCAATTAAATAATTTTCAGGTGTTGGTTGATAGAAAAAACAGTATTTGATTAAGAGGAGGTCCATGAGATAGAAGATCCTGGTAGGAGCCACAGAGGAAACGGTGATTTCAATGTTGGATATCATGGGTAAGTCTAGGATTGTAGTCCTGGATATTGCTTGGAGATCTTGACGAGAATGAGGGACTAAATGGAAAAGTCTTTCTCGTCGGAATATCTAGACTTTCCGGATATGCAGCTCTAAGAATAGTATTAGGAGGAAATGAGTCCTCTTTCTTTTTTTTGGTGACGCCGCAAAATGCCTCTCAAGTGCCACCGCCGTAGTTCACCTCTTGTCACCCCTTTCTGACAGCACTTCACCAATTTGATGGACCAGAATATGATTGTTTAGATTCAGTGATGGCGAACCTATGACCCGCGCAGGCTTTTTCACTGACCACAAATTGCTAGGCAACAATTATATGCGGTTTACGCGGGTTGATTTAGATTTTTCTAATTGTGTGGATAATTTATATTCTATCTGTATTTTTTTTTTTTCAATCACGCATTGACACAAAAGCAATTTAAATTACTATCTATAACCTTTAGTTTGATCATTACAGTTCTAAAACGCAAATGACGACAAATGCTTTTGTAGTATTTGGAAATAAAGCAAAAAAGTGTTTACAAAATATCAAATAAAATGTATAATTTTACTCATATTTTGTTTGTTAAAAAAATCGACAACCCAAAGCAAATAACCATATTTAGATTTTTCTTCAGATAAAACACACTTTTGTTCAGGTTATGTTTGTAAAAAGAGACTTCCATAGCACTTGTTTCATCCCGTTTTACCCAGTTAAGCCAACTGAATTTTAAAGATGTTTAGTTTTGAAAATATTCAGTTTAAAATTTTTAAACTAGTACTAAAAAAAAAATGAAAAAAATTTGACCCACGTCTCAAAAACGTTTGCCATCCCTGGGTTTAGATAGTATCACCCAAAGACAAGAAATCAGTTATCAAAATAATATCTTATGGACCCCCTGGACTTCTTTGCATCAATAGAGCGTCGGATATTCTGTTCCATTGAAAGCCCTCATTGAAACAGAATCATTTTACAGCATCCTAGATAACTTTCAAAAGTTTAGCCATTAATTTTTGAATGCATAGTAAACTTCCGGAATGTAATACGAAAGCCCCCAGACTAAAGACAAGAGTAAAAAAATTAAATTTTGAACATCCGCTAATCAACTTAAGTTTAATACAAGATTTTTTTTTTTTTTTTATGATTTAAGGCGCGTCAACATCTCAGGTTATTGGCGCCCGGAGCTGTTTTCAGTTCACTGCCGGCCTCCGGACTGTGTTCTCTTCGTTACAGACAACACTGTGTCCATCACTGGGACAGTGGAGCTGTAAGAAGCTCCTAGGAAGAGAAAATCTAAGAGGTCAGCAGCTGGATTCGAACCTGGGACCTCCGCGTGGGAGTCCAGTACGCTAACCGCATAATCCAATGATTGAGGAGGCCTCCTACTCCGAGCGCTAAGGAAGCTCTTTCATTACTTGGACAACCTGGGAAGGTTTTGGAAGTAAGTCTTCCAAAGTAGTGGCACCGAGAGTAACCAAAGACCAAACTACTTGAGAAGAGTAATTGAGAACAGATACTACTCAAAGTGTTTCTGAAATAATAATAATAATAATAATATAGAAAACAATGACGTACTGTGGAATTGATTACCGTTGTGTGACGTCAGATCCCTGGGTTTTTGATCGAGCGCAAGTGCTCTTTCCGTTTCCCCACGTTCTTCCCTGAGCCTAGAACACAAAAAAATATTAACCAATAATTATTTAAAAAAGTTTGTTTAACTTCAATAAATTATCAAAAATATGTTTGATGAAAAGCAACATAGAGCACAAAATGAAAACAATAAGTCTGGACAGGAAATCAATACTATTGATGGGGTGGGTGGGTGGGTTGGGGTATCCTCAGTAAAAAGGAAGAGGAAGAAGGAGATAAAAAAACCCTGTTTTGCTTCAATAGTTTAACAATTAAGAGACCTTAGAACTGAACATTTTCAGTACATGATATGCTTCATTAGAGCGCAGCATGAAAACAGTTTTGTGGGAACTTGATGATTGTATTCAATTAGTTGAAAACGGTCTGGTGCCTGCGTTTAGTTCTAGTAAGCTCGTGCTTAAAGAGTTGTTCAATTAAAATAGCTGTATTAGCACTCGGACAGAAATGCTTACAAAAAAAACATTTTGACGTTCGTTTCAATTGTAAGTAAGTCTTAGATGATATTTGCATCGATAAGTGTATTCAATCAATTATTTTACTGCATGGATTGAATTCGCTGGGAGTTGGAATGATTTAATCCGAACCCAGCCGCTAGATTCTGTATGTCGGTAATTATGTTTCTGTCCAAGAATCTGCAGAATGATTTGTAAAGTTCGTTTTAGATCTTCTGGACAGCCTCCGTCAATGTATGTAGAACAGTACCAAGCAGGATTGGGTGCACTGGAGGTGAGATAATGATCGAAGAGTTGGATATACTTGCTTTTATTTAGGTAGAAGTTCCAGAAAGTGAACCAAGATACACCAAAATCAAAGAAGATCATCTGCGAGGAACCACCACTTCATTTGGTACGAAATAAAAGTCGAACAGTGTCCATCTAGAATAACTGAAGCAATCAACAGAAAGAGTTGGAATGCTTGTTTAGTATTGGATCTTGCATGAAGCTGATGTTTTGGGAAGCTTAAAAACATAAAGCTTACAAATAACCCGAAAGGTTTTCTTTCGCTCTATGAAGGATTCGCTGATGTTCTCGACAGTAATGGTATTCTAATCAATGAATATATTAGGTTTCGTGACCGTAAATTGTTAAACTTAGGATTCTAGGTTAGCGAGGAATCGGTCAAATAAAACAACTCGTCTTTTTGCCAACGTTTCGACACCGAATTTAGCCAACTGCTACAATTTTGTCATTAAAAAATAAATAGATATCCAAATTTTGTACATAATTATTGCTGGGTTTTGTTAAATTTACTTCTAATCTTTTGGTTTTCATAAGGGTTTTTGATTTGTCCTGTGTTTTGTTTTTAACGGTTTGTGTTGTTTAAAAAAATTTCCCAATATTTATTGTATTTACTCTTTTGTTGTAATTAGTCTATTGTATCTGCCCAATTGTAATTACCAAAATTCCCGTGTAAGTCCCGCTATATCTGTATATATATATACCTGCTTCTCCATTTCTGGCTCTTAGTTTTTCTGTAAATCAACCAACCCGCATAGCCAAGTAAGTTTCAATAATTATAAAGAATTTATTGTATTTAACTATTTATTTTTGTATTACTGAATTTTACTGTTTTTTCAATGTTACTGACTCTGTAAATTATTTTGTATTTGTAATATCCAGGCCCTGAAGAAGACAATGTATTTATCGAAACGTTGGCAAAAAGGCGAGTTGTTTTATTTGACCGATTACTCGCCAATCTTGAATCCTAAGTTTTAAATTCTAATCAATATGAGGAAACTTTGTGACGATCACAGTCTTCAGGAAGAGAAATTTAAAAAAACTGAGACAGAATCAATTGAATGATATCAAATACAGTAGCAGGGACTCACAATGCTCAATGATTAGACCAAGACAAGAGTCGAAGCCACAAATTAAAGATGTCCACAAATTAAAGGACCCATTTTCTCCACGTGTTTTTTTCATAAAAGCACAAATGACAAATCTAGATATAGAATTACTTGGCCTGAGATTAAAGAATACCAAGAGAAGGGTTACTCAAACATGTAGGGATAAGTGATAAGAGATAAAAGGCGCTCCCCTTAAATATCGATGAGAAGGAAGTACGAGTAAGGGCTTTCGAAGGGTGGAAGAGAGAGAGAGAGAGTGAGAGAGAATAGCCCTTACCACTCCAGCTGAATGCCACTGAAGAGCACTAGAACTCTAAGGGATTGGTGCATTGATGACGATGGGTTTGACCGTTAATGAAGTAACTGGAGATATTATGGCAAGGACCCAAAAAAAAAAAAAAAAACCCAACACGCAAACTGCCAGGGAGATACCCAGGGTAACTCTGAAGAGATGAATTAATTACAAAGAGAGGAAAACCTCTAATCTTGGGTTAGAATGTTTTGGGTGTTATGTTTGTATGGGGTGGGTGTAGATGAGAGCGAGGGCTTGTATGAGTGTATATATATGATTCAAAGGTAGGGTCTAAGGGATTATACAAGCAAATCTAAGGGGGGATAGCCATAGTTAACTGCAGCTCTACTGCCAAAGTCCTCGTTTCGGCCATCTTCAGTTTCACTTACAATGGAACAAATGATAATTGTTAAGGTCAGGGATATGGAATTGGCTGAAATATATGTGCGGTCTGACATGTGGAAGTGCTACAGAATATCTCTGGTCTGAACACCCACACGATTTCCTATTCTAACACAATTAATATTCTTCAAACTCACAATATTTGACCCAAATTAATGTTCATATACTAAATATATAATTTTACGAGATAACTAAATGAACGAAGTGTAGTAATTCCATGCTCTGTAATCATGACGTGTGAATAGAAATGTCTCGAGTTAATTGAAATTATAAATGGACAAAAATAGGCTAAGGAAACCAAATTCTGAGTCAAAATTGATAATCAATAATACTTCAAGTTAGAAAAAGTCGTGTGAGTAGTTTGCTACAGAATTTTTGGAACAATACATATGATCCTCCCAGGGGGGGGGGGCGAAATTCGAACTCTTGAATAATAACTGTGGAATTGTAGACAAGCAATCCGAGAGAGAGAGAGGAGTTTGACTGCAGTGATCAACAATTGGGGAGTTCTCCAGTGACTCCAGTATGATCGTAAAGGGTGTGCCTACCGCCCTACTACCTCCAGTCGGATTTCCAGCAATGACTGATGAGCTCCCCAGAGAGTTCCAGTTTCAACATTACCCACTAAGTTGTGTACCTTGCTAACTGCTTACACCAACACCAGGATTAGGTTGCATTTAATTGGCATTGGAGGGACAAAGTACCATAATGTGGCCGTGGTATGGTACCCAGATTGTAACCACAATGGTATGCTAGATTCACATGATAGCTACAGAGATATTCTCCCAACAATACACTTACTAATTATTATTTATGGGAGATCCGTTTCACTTATTACACACAAAAACTTCTGTGAACATACCCACACTCACTATTCACCAAATATTTACTGTGGAGTGAGACTGGAAGGACACTTCTACTTTAGAAGTCCAGAGCACCAAGGAATGGAAGCTGAGTTCCCGAAAGATAACATGTCAAACAAGCAGAGAAGTCCCAGACACAGGAAGATTACCGAAAACGCACCGATTACGATACTCTGAAGTTAACATCCTTTTAACCAGATTATTTTTGAGCCCTGGTTGAGACCAATATGGAACTGGCAGCAATATATAAAGTCGTCACAATATGTACGTATCCTCAGACAGATGAATCTAATCGAAAGAGAAACTACGAGCTGTTCCATTCCGTAACAGAGAAGATATCTTAAGGTCTTTCTACGCCCTTTAGAAGGTTGAAGATAGTGGGCTAAGAGAGCCGATTCAGGCTTCAAGATTTCTTTTTTGTTAACGGGGTACTTTGTGCTGCCCGACCATTATCAAACTATTCACCAAGGGCTCTCGAGAGTAGTTCTAAGATGAGAGCTAGGAAGAACCATTCTCCCTGATGAAACAGATATTTCTGGAGATGGTGCCCAAATCAAAGGGGACCAGGCTATCCACACCTCATCTAGGATGAACGTCCAACCACCAAATTAGGAGACGTGAACTAAATAAGAAGTAGCCATACACAGGATTCAAACTGCGGATCTCCCACTTACAAAGCCAAGCTCTAGACTACTATAACCAACACCACTCCCCACATCAAGTCTAATACACCCTGGAACCACTTGCCCCCAGATATTTCCTGAAATTAAGAAGATGTGCTAAACCTTTCTAAGAAAAGGAAGATATTCATTCATTAAATCCTGGTCCTCTATAAGGAGATTACAACCACTTCAGGAGGTGCTGAGAAACCCTAACGTTGGCTAAAGGATTCTGCGCCTCCTGTTCACACCAGATTCTTTGTTTTATCATTTAATCGTTCATCATGAAGAACTGTTAACTTCCTACTTTTTAATATATATATACTTATATTTTTTTAATTATTATTTTATACATTTTTTTATCTAATATTACTCTTGTAGATCTATACTAGTGTTGATTTAATTGAGCACGTGTTTATTATCGCAAGAGTGTTTTCCCTTTCTTGTTTGCTATTTATTTGTACATAGATATAATACAACTTTAAACAGAGATTAACAAACAGATAATAAGTGAATACGCATGCGCCACCATATCATATCACAAAACAACAATGTTAAGTGGGTCTGTTTATTTTAAACCATAAAGATAAAAACTACTGTTTTATATACACATAGATATACATATTTCTCTTTATCTGCTATAAGGTAGGAGGGGGTTTAGAGGAATAAAGGTGTTTTTTAATGAAAATGAACAGAGTATAACACCTGCCTGTTTGTTTTGACGCATCGCAAAACTACCGACACTTATGTGAGAGATATGTAATGTTAACCAGATATGGGCGACAAAAAAATATAAAATATGTTGAAAAAGAAAAAATGTAAAATTTTCTCTTGTTGGGAAATTAGGAAATAAATTTTTTCTATAAATTGAAACATAACCATGTTTTTTTTTGGTGTAATGGGTTAAAAGAAACAAAAAAATAGAATAAGAAAGGAATACGTGAGTAAATAGGAAGTCCTGATAGTAAAATAGAAAAAAATTATAAGTTAGGCACAGGCGTCACGATAGCCGAGCGGTTATAGGCTAGACCCGCAATGCTAAGATGTATTGTTGGTTAGTGGATTCGATTTCTAGTCTAAACCTTGGATTTTATTTAATGGTTTTAATCTTGTAAGGCGCCCCATTAGCTGAGCGGTTATAGGCTAGACCCGCAATGCTAAGATGTATTGTTGGTTAGTGGATTCGATTCCCTGGTCTAGGCCTTGATTTCATTTAATGGTCAATAAGAGAAATTTACAGTAAAGTTTGTTTGTTAGTCGCCTCCGTCCACGACACCTAATTGGTAGTTGGACGTAAAGCACGCCTGAAAAAATAGGCAATTACTTTACTTTTGTTTGTAAGTTAGACCCAGAATAGTGCTTAGAATAATTGAGAATTATAGAGGAGAAAACCTTCAATCAATACATTTTGGTAAATGTATACATTGAAAATGAAACGCATAAAAGGTAGAGCTCCAATGATAGACATGGAGAAAAGATCACAGGAAGTCCACACAACCACAATTACTGGTCCTAAACATTTTTGTTTTTCAAAACGAATTCAATATCGATAGTATTTGTATCGCAAAAAAATTAGGGCTCTAAATTTATCCGGTCTTAAATAGGGTTTTTAACACACGCTGCGTATATTCACGCTGGGACTAAAAAAAAAATTCTATTGTGGTGCATTTATTCTCGTCATAAGTACCATTATTTGATGAGCAATCGTGGTGGCGGCAACGAAAAGGAAATCACATCTAATTTTACAATTTTGGTGTGTGTGTGTGTGTGTGTGTGTTATTTGTAAACAGCTGGCTGATTCCCTCTCTCTGTCTCAGTCTTCTTTGTAAACATTAAACTATTATTTGGTGAAAACGTTCGCTATGAGAAACCTAGTAATCATATATAACTATGTGGTTATTTTGGTGTATGTATTGGTTAAACTTTCAAAAAAATAAAAAAAAATATGTATGTAAACAAAAAATGTAAACTGATGAAATATAGAAATGTGGGAGGAGTCTATTTGTGATTGGATGGTAACGAACTGACCAGGAACTTAGTGAGAGAAAGAGAGTGATAAGGGGAGGGGATTTTTGTTGTTGTTTTGCAACATTACGTACGTGACGCGAATCTCTTATAGCCCGTATGACCATATGTTTACATTTGTCAATTATACCTTTTATTGAATCCTTTCTAATACAGCTGATAGTATTTCATTATAAGTGGTAGGTAATCTAATAGTTTGTCTCCAGCTAGTTTACTGGGAATATCTTAATTTAGGGGAAGGACGCATCTTAAAAGTATAAATACTGAGTGTGAATTTACGTAAATGCACTAAGAACAAGTCAACTGAGTGTTGAACACTAAAAAGAACTTCCTACAACACAAAAATAGCCAGCAACCTTAAATGGACCACTCCAGTAAAATTTATCGTTCCATAGGGAACTCTATAACAGTTGTTACTAAATTGGATTACTATTATAACATATACTCTGCCCGCATTTATATAAATGTTTTTATTAGAAACACCTGTTCCTTTTCCTCATATATATACATGCACAGCTATACTACCTGTATGATAAATTAATTCAATTTAAATAGCAACACGGTCTCAATTAGAAAGCTTGTAAACATGATCGCAAATAATGAGAATCGATAATTTTTTATATTTATTCGTACGTGTAGATATTTAGAGAAAAGATATTATTAATTTCAATGGAGAAAGAGTTTGGAATTAATACTCTTAACATCGATAATTCGATTAATTTTTTTTTTTTTACAAAAATTCAGTAGCTATTATTATTATCGTTCTTGTTTCGAACTCTGTGGTTTTTGGGTCTTGGCCAAAATTTTGGTAAGATGTTTGCTATCATCAGTGTGGCCCTGATATGACCGAGGTAGTGATTAGTGTTTGATTCGTGTGGATGTTTTACTCTTTTTATTGGTTAAACCAGTAGATTGGCAAAACAGCCGCTTAAAGTCACTAACCTTCTTAATTGAGTCTTGGATTATCTGTTTTGGTTAAAGTTAGTCTGTTTTCTGTAATTTGGTTAGGTTGAAACATTGACTGTAACCTTGTCACCTTTAATATTATACTTTTTGTAACAGGCGCCACACTAGCCGAGCGGTTAGAGGCGAGACCCGCAATGCTGAGATGTATTGTTGGTTTAGTGGGTTCGATTTCTAGTCTAATCCTTGTATTTTATTTAATGGTTTTAATCTTGTAAGGCGCCCCATTAGCTGAGCGGTTATAGGCTAGACCCGCAAAGCTAAGATGTATTGTTGGTTAGTGGGTTCGATTCCTAGTCTAAACCTTGGATTTTATTTAATGGTTAAATTTACAGTAAAGTATGTTTTCTAGTCGCCTCCGTCCACGAAACCTAATTTGGTAGTTGGACGTAAAGCTCGCCTTCATAGGCATTCCTTTAATTTACCCTTACTACCCGCTCTTTCCTTTGGCGATAATCTAGTGCTAGTTGATGATAAACTCATGGTATGGAAAGCTAAGGTGCTATTTACCTTTCTCTTATTCTTGTCTCCCTAATGTTGCTTTATCCTTTTCCCCAAATGCTGCGAAGGAGTGTCCAGTAGGATACAATCATTGCATTTAATTAGTTGGTCTTTATGTTTGTTTGGGGTTCTGTCTTTGATTTCCGAGTGGTCTTTCATCAGGTGATGTGTGACATGAATGTAATGATTTGTCAATTTGTTTTTTTTCTCTCTCTAAGGATTTCCAGGACTTATCTGTCTGCTGCAGCCTGTGGGAAACTTAGTGCAGTGTGGCATTAGCGCTACGTAGTTTAACATCCTCTTAGTCTGAACTATTATAGCAGAAATTCTTAGGATTGCAGTCTTTTCATTTTCCAGTTTCCAACAGGGAAACTGTCACCAAATTGTAAAAACCACTTTTCTGGCTCAGTTATCCTAAAAATGTTTTTTTTTTTTTCTTTTGATCAGTGGAAACCTTAAATGTTCCATAAACTGCAAGAACTTGGATGGAAAGCAAGTGAAGTTAAAATGATTGGAGAGATGTCAGATAGAGTAAGAGCTAAGATCGTAAAGTTTCAGTAACAGTAGTACAGCCTTCAACAGAAGGGAATATAGACATTAAGCATCCAATTTAGTTATGTGTTTGTGTAGATGTGTTAGTGTGAGTGAAGGAAGAAGACATAGCCAATGAGATTAGTGAGAATGGAAAGTGAAGACACAACTCCGGAGTCAGCTGAGTGGGCGAGAGAGAGAGGCTGCTGTAGGGCCATCAATCTTCGTTAGCATGGCAACTCACCTCTCTGTTCCGCAGTGGAGTTTATATTGGTGCTGACAAGCAAAAGACCGACAGAGAGAGAGAGAGAGGTAGAGTAGTTACTCTTGGGGGCCTTGTGGAGTGCGAGCGAGACAATGCTTCATAAACAGATTGTGACGTCTGTCTGTCTGCCTGCCTGCCTGCCCCCGGACAAGGTAGAACTTGCGAGGCCGATCTTCACCAAGACTAACTAAAGAAATACGGTAGGCATTGGCAGTAAGAGATCAAAACTGCCCCCAACACCGCCCAATTAGGCTCCTAAGATGATTTATCTCCTTTCTGTGGGCAAATCAGGTGCACAGTATCATGACGCGTAGTTTTAAATTAAAAAATAATAATTTAAACAAACCTATACTCAAAACGTCAATTGAGTTAACAAGTTTGGAGTTACAAATGCTTTTAGGTGTTACTCAATTTTATTTACAGTCTCATTGAATATTGGGGGCCCAATCAAAATTTAAGAGTTGCAATGTTTATCTTTTTGAAAGGGTTAACAAAGAACACTAACTAAACCTATTCGGGTTCGAATCCAGCAGCTGACCCTTAGATTTTCTCTTCCTAGGAGCTTCTTACAGCTAACTGTCCGGGTGATGGACATTGTTGTCTGTAACGAGAGAACACTGTCCGGCGGACGGCAGTGCACTGAAAAAAACTCCGGGCGCCAATAACCTTAGATTTTGACGCGCCTTAAATCATTTTTTTTAAAAAAAAATCTAACTAAAAATCTTCACTCAGAAGACCCCCAAAACGGACATCGAAAACACGAAATCAAAAATTTAGAAGAAATAATATTAATATTCAGAAATGGAGAGGAAGATGCTGTGCTTACAGCTTCCAGCTGAATAGTTCAACACTACAATAAAGTACTTAAAAGACAAACACACACATACATTTACATTGGCGGCTTAATATTAATATTGTACTATTATTATTAAATCACTGTATAATAATAATTATTATTATAATATTGTTACAAATTATAATTATTAACGCGAATATGTTAACACTTGGGTAATTAATAAGCTAACCTGTAACAATACTCAGCTTTGTTCCTCCAGGATTACATTACTTATTGTTCTGGTTACCGGTAACTGTATTAAATCTACAGGATTATTTACCAGGTAACTGGTGTGAAAACAGTTCCCCGCTCTTAGATTAGTCAATTATTAAAATTTAATTGATACATATTCCTATAATAATGAATAATTTACTTAAGTTCAGTTGCTTTTTTTTTTAACTGACTAGATGTTCCAGTTTAAATTTTAGATATTTTAGATTAGCAATAATTCTCCAGTTCTGTCTCTTAGTATCTGTAACTCAACCAACCCGCATAGCCACGTAAGTTTTCAATAATTATAAAGAATTTATTGTATATTATTTTTATATTACTGATTTTTAATGATTTTCTGTGTTACTGATTCTCTAAATTGTTTGTATTTTTGTATTTGTAATATCCAGGCGCTGAAGAAGGCAATATATTAATCGAAACGTTGGCAAAAAGGAGAATTGCTTTATTTGGACCGATTCCTCGCCAATCTTGAATCCTTAGTTTAATAATTTACGGTCACGAAGCCTATATATTCAACTTACGTCAAATGTTAACTATGAGTAAAGAATTTCTTTAGACTAGTTCTTTAATGTAGAAGGGAATGAATAAAATAGGGATTGGTGGCAGGGCGAGCCCAACGATCCTTCTTTATATCCAAGACCGAGGCTCTATAGCCGCTTGAGGTTGAGATTCTGGGTAGTCCTACGCCCAGCTTTAGGAACTTAGCTCCTGTCTACTTCCTCAAGAACAGACAAGGAGAGCAGTGCTTCTTCCTCAAAAAATGCAATATGACCGTAACAGGAAACGAATTGCAACGTTAAGTTGGCCAATCCGGTTGATGTATATCGCTCAAAATCCCTTGATACCAACAGAATACCAAGTTTCACCTTTCAGCAACGTTTTAGCTTTAAAGGTATTCTAGATAAAGATGAGGATGATGGATTTGGAGGAACTATTATTTTCTTACCTCACTTTCGGGTGAAAGTTGAGCATCTAATAGCGTTAAGTCTTTGCTATTCTGATTGTTAACCTAAGTTCGGCTAAGTTCGAGATTTACCGATAGGGAAACTGTTTAGAGGCTGCCTCCATTCTACGGAAGGTCATAGGGGGGGAGAGGGGAACCCGTGTTTACCATCCGCGTGCCGTTTCCATTGTAGAGTAGGGACTGTGAGTATAGAGTATTGCCACATCAATATTTAAAGTCCCTTCCACTCAACATCAGATTCTGTGTATAGGTACCCTGTTGCTTGGTTTTACTGTGGGGTACAGCGTCCCGAGGGCATGAGAACTCCACCCCCGCACGAACTAATAAGAACAGCCAGGGGTGTATGATGGTGAGGTAGGAACCGAGAGGGGAGAGCACGTTGTGTTGATTAATTTGCAGTTTGCCTCAATTAGAAGCCATAACTGGTGTAAGATGGATGGAGCATTGTGAATAAGATCTTAGTTTGCTCCCATAACAGCATCACCAGCCAGCAAAGTACCACACCACTCCCTTCTAAGTTACCAAAGTAACAAAGCTCCAAGACGGAAAGCAAGTGAGAGAGAGAGATGGATAGACAGCCAGTGAAAGCGGAAAGACAATATCTTGGTGTTGATGCCGGCCTTCAAGGCAATATCTTCAAGACGTAACACACTCAGATACATTGAAGAAGACGTTGCAAGTAAGCTCGGGAAGTACAAGACAGACAGTGCTAACCAAGTTTTCCCTCTTCCTTACCAAGACAGGGTAAGAAGTTACGGTTTTGGGCGGAGGGGGCTTTGCATTTTCTTGCAATATTATATCTTTGGCTATGCGATGGAAATGGGTGGGGGAACATTATTAATCGGTGGCTAGTAGAGGGGGAAGGAAGTCCACAGTTATAACCAAAATATTGATTCCTTCCGTTGGTGCAGTGAAGCCTGTTTTGGTTTATAATGTTCTTGAAATTAGAAAAAAACTCAAAAAAAGCATTCTTAGTTACCATTAACTTAAACGGAACTAATCAAGTGGAACCTGGAAGCAATGAAATCCAGTCGAAAATAATGTATGTTTAGAAAGCACCTGAAAACTCAAAAAAAAAAAAAAAAACGCTCAAGCTTTATTTTCTGTTTTAGATCAGGATGTCCAGCCTTTTAGAACTTTCTGGAACCATTTTGGGCAATGAAGTCTAAAGCTATAGACCACTCCCACCTTTTTTCTCCAAATCTTCCGTTCAAGCTTTATTTCCTTTTTTTTTTTGGATCAGGATGTCCAGCCTTTTTAGAGCTTTCTGAAACCACATTGGGCAATGAAGTCAAAAGCTTCTGGATCTTTTCCACCTTTTTTTCTCCAAATCTTCCGTTCTAGCTTTATTTCCTTTTTTTGGATCAGGAGGTCCAGCCTTTTTAGAGCTTTCTGAAACCACATTGGGCAATGAAGTCTAAAGCTACAGGATCTCTCCCACCTTTTTTTCTCCAAATCTTCCGTTCTAGCTTTATTTCCTTTTTTGGGGGGATCAGGATGTCCAGCGTTTTTAGAGCTTTTTGGAACCACATTGGGCAATGAAGTCTAAAGCTGTAGACCACTCCCACTTTTTTCTCCAAATCTTTCGTTCCAAGCAAACTGTTCGTTATCGTCTCACCAGTTTTCCTTTTTTTTTTTTACACAAGATCTTTCTTTTCTACTTCTTGGGTGATCCAGATGTCTATCGAAACTACTTTTATACAAATTTACTAATCTGTAAATCATTAAAGACATCAAAAAAAACCTCTCCGACAATGACGCAGTTTAAAGAAAGTTAAGCCACATTAATGTCAAAACAGCTTAAGATTATCTGAATTAACCCTCCCAAAATAGAAATAATTTTTTCAACAAGATTTCCACCCGAGAGGAAAACTTACAATGCTGGAAAAACAACCCTGAAAAAAGAAAAACCTAATTTCACACAACAATTTCCATCCAAGTAAATGATATTTGCGAGTAGTGAAAAAGATGTTGAATGCAAATCCTCAGCGTTGTGTACGTGAGTGCATAAATGAAGCATGATTTGGCCCCCCTCTCCTTGCACAATATGCTTACTTTAATATGCATGCGGTCGCCATTGAAGATTGCTATTGACTCAAGGTATAAAAGAGAAAAAAGAAATGCAACCTAGAACAGCAAACATTACTCTGGCCAAAAAAGGAGACAAAGCAAAAAGCAAATAAACGCGAATGCTTATTTTAAAATGCATGACGTAAAGAGAAAAAAAGACCTACCCATTCTATAAGTCGGAAGTAAACACATTGCTTCGTACGAATGTCAACGCCCTCTATCATAAAGAGAACCAACTACCTTTTTATTTCCTGTAAAATTACTAAAAAAAAAATAAGAAATAGCAGGAACAAAGAAGCTTTTAATTCAGATATCCTTTCTAAAGATACAATAGATCTTTAAAATTAAGAAAAATTATTTTAAATAACACCACCACTGTTACTTGTATTTTCCATTATCAAGAAAATCACTTGCGAACAATAGTTCGGAATCTCCTAAGCAAAAACTTTAAAAGTTAAGTTTAAGGATTAAGTAGCTAAAGATATTCATATTTTTATGATAGGCAATCTTAAGTATCCTAAAGTACTTCAACAATTATTTGATAATAAAACATCTTTACAAGTAAGGCGCCACGGTAGCCGAGCGGTTAGAGGCGAGACCTGCGAAGCTAATATGTGTTGTGGTACTGGGTTCGATTCCCGGTGTTAGGCCTTGGATTTTATTTAATGGTTAATTAAAAGAAATTTACAGTAAAGTATGTTTGATAGTCGCCTCCGTCCACGACACCTAATTGGTAGTTGGACGTTAAGCCCCGCCTGAAAAAATAGGCGATTACTTTACTTTTTTTTTACTTACATCTTTACAAGTACACAATTAAAGGGACTGCAATAAATTAAAAATTTAGTTATTTATTTGATATTAACTGTGAATAATTTGTGCTCTCTTTTACTTTTGTAGCGAAAAATTTCTAATTTTAATAAAATTGGTTAGTATTTTCCTTTATCAAAAGTAAAAGAAGGTAGAAAAATGAAAAATACAGCTCTGCCATTTTATTACAGGCCAAAGAGGGCGTGGTGTAACGTACATGGAAGGTAGGCGTGGTTCAATAAACAGTTCTCGCTTCTGATTGGCTCTTCAGCCCACCCACTTTTCACACTTCCATTCTGCACTGTGGTTGGCCAATTCTTCATTATCAATTATTTCTATGAAAAATAATAGTTTAATTTTTTTTACTAATTTTCCCTCCGTAGGTATTTAATGAAGAATCCAAATATGTAATAAAAAATGTTCTCAATAAATACTTGGAAAATAAAAGATTTTTCTCGCTTAATGTCTTGTTTTCTATACTAGTAATGTAAGGGTGAACAGGAAATTGGGAATAATGGGTATTTTCTTGGGAAGTAGGTAAAATAAAATTGTGGGTCATGTTTCACCTATTGCTCAACGCCATTTTGAATGTTTATTTGCTGTTATTTAAAGATTTTTAAAGATTTAATGATTAATAATTTGATACCTCCTATTATAGTCAAATGGTGAGCTCATCTTTACTGAACAAATATTTTGAAAATGACCAGCAAATGGGTCTGTGACAACAAATTCTAAGCAATATTAATAAAAATTTAATGCAGTAAAAGAACTTAAATATTATTGTTATAAAATTTGAATAAAACACAGAAGCTTTTTCGAACGTTTATAAAAGGCTTTAATTATGAACTGAAGAATAAATAAAATGTTAGGTACTTGCTGATTTGTGTACCTTTTGGCGTTTAATCAACTCTTATACTTAACATTTTAAACTGTAAGTTTTAGTTAAGGAGATTTTAGTACCATTTACAGAGCGGTAAGCTGTAAGAAGCTCCTACGAAGGAAGCTCTTACTAAGGGCCAGCGGCTGGATTTGGACTGAGAATCTCCTGATCGGCTTGGGAATCCAGTTTACGCTGAACACTGAGCTAATCCCTTCTAAATTCATTAAAATAATAAAAGTATACATTTTTAAAAGGTTCTTTGGGGATAGGGAATTAGGTAATTAAATAAAAATATTAAAATAACTAAAATGTATGCCATTAATTAAGATTTCTTTCTACCCAGAATAAGAATTTTGTCCTTTTGTTTTTTTAGCATAGTGATTCGAGTTTGAATTATAGATAAGGTTTCGAATATTCAGGGTTTTTTGTGTCTAAGAACTCTTAAAATGAAAACTTCTAGTGTGGGAAGAAAAGCCTAGCTCCTAATGTGAGGACAATATCCTAGCTCCTAATGTGAGGACTATATCCTAGCTCCTAATGTGAGAACAATATCCTAGCTCCTAATGCTAATACATTAGGAGCTAAAAAATTATAATTATGTTAGTTTTTTTATTAATGCTACTTAATGTTTGCAGTTACTATTTTCTTTCATCACGGTTTTGGATGTATTATTTAATATTTATAGAAAATTATAACTTTGATTTGCTGTCTGAATTCCTCGTAAGTTCTTAAAAAATAAAAATAAAGAACAAAGTGGCAAGACCGCTAGCTGAAATGAAATCAGCAGCATTCGTAGTGCGCAGGCGCCCCCATTGTATTTTTTAATTTCCTTTCTTGTTAGTTTAATTTTAATATTTTTCTAATCTTAAATTATATGTGGAGGATAGAAAGAGATGAAAGAGTAACAGGTTCCTGGAGAATCTCTCATAAGCTTAATCACTCCCCCCACCCTTCCAGTTCTTTTTAGACGTCTGTTGAGATTTTATTTCATTTTATCATCTGTTAAATCTACTGCCTTATAAATTATCATTTGTAGACATTTATTGTGGCTGCGCGCTCTCGCGGACGTTTGCTTAAAACATTCACAAATTTTTTGTTTTGTTTTGTTTTTTTTGGTTCTTTTCATCTTTTTTTATTTCGGACGTCATACGGGGGTACCTCAGAGATGTATGACATCTTGGCATTTTAGCTTCCGTTGTAAAAAAAAAATTACATTAATAATACATCCGGAAGAGAAGGAATCTTTTTTCGTTTTATCTCCGTCAGTTATTATGATGTTAGTAACTCAATAAATGCTTGTTTACGGGCCAGAAATTACGCGATTACTCTCTTTTATCACAGTTCACGTATTTAAATTTTTTTTTTTTTTGAAACTTGGTATTTGTAAAAAAAATTAAGCAGAAACAACATGAATCTATCCGCTAAAATCACAATGCCGGTTAGCCGATTTCCATCTAATTTGAAATTTAGGTTGGACATTTTTTATCCTGATTAATATTTATAAGAAGATAAGTTCATTAATAACGCTGCTATTGCACATTTAGAGACGTCTAAATAACCACACCACCCTCGTCAGGTTTTTTGACGATGATCAAATTTTCAAGTTGTAGAACTTTAAAGGAAGTGTAGTTACACTATTTCTCCTGGTATTGCACAATTTCTCCTGGTATTGCGATATTACTGCTTATAACGCCGCGATAACTCAAATTTTCAATGGAAATTCCTATTCGGTTGTGTTTTGAGAGTGAAAAACTTATAAAAGAGCCAAAATCAGATCTTTATCCTCTGGTGGAGGTCGTCACTTGCTACTCTTCCAATTTGAAAGGAAATCTTCCAGAATATATATAAAAAAAAATCGATTTATTAAGAAGAATTTCGTTTGACTAAAAGCTTACTATCTGATCCGGAACTAAATAACTGATTTGAACTTCCTCTGAGAATGGTTGAAAATACGAAATTGATCAATTGATCAATGGTTTCAATTGATTGAAAACAAGCACGTCTGCACGTCAGCAACAGCGAGGACTATTTAATAAGGTCCTGGAAGTTGAATTTTACAATTTTCAAATCGAGAATGCATGATTATACTATAATAATTCAAGCAACTCCACAATTAACCAGAAATCATGCTAAGGAATTCTAGCAGAGAAATTACTCCCAGCTCCCAGGACAGTACACTTGAGTTTTGATACTGAAGTGGGTGATGATTATTAATAGCCACGAAATGTCTTCCTGGTGTAGAAGTACATCGCCGGAGTATGGGGGGAGGGGCCACAGGTTTTGTACGGTCCTAGGACTGCGGCTAGAGCGCAGTAACGTTGGCTGAAACTCTACTGAATGTAATAACGAAACCTGATTGAGCAATTAAGCAGGCGAGATTGTCTAAGTGGGAATAGAGGTCTGCGCATTCTAGACACTGTATACATACATATACATGGGCACGGATGATGGAATTGCCTGGCAGACTTGATTAGAACTAGTATCTGTGTGAGTGAACACACCAACCGACACACAGCAACACCAACACAACCCGTTTAACTGTGCGAGTTGGTACCACTGCTGCCAGTTTGATTATGTACGCCTTGTCACATTTGACAATCAAATGAAATTTTCATTAACCCCATCAAAATGAATGTTATACATTAGATGTTTTAATAAACATTACTCTAGAATATTCTGGCCATTTTGGATGCAACTTTTGTTCATTAATTCGGCTAAATTATAATTTAAAAGTAATCCCAATTATTTAGTTACTTTCTCTTACTTTTAGTAAAAGAAAGTATATTTCTTCTGATATTGCGATATTTATCCTGTTACTGATATATTTTTCCTGGTATTGCACTATTTCTCCTGGTACTGCGGTATTTCTCCTGATATTGTAACATTACTCCTTGTAACACCGCGGTAACTCAAATTTTCAATGGAAATTTCTATTCCCCTCTGACGGTCGTATGACCAAGAGTATGGTCTGTCAGTTGTTTATATTTTTTTTTGTATGTATTATTATTGTATTTTTTCTTTTATAAATAAAGGCTTATTATTATTATTATTATTATTATTATTAAATTCCTATTCGGTTGTGTTTTGAGTGTGAAAAACGTGTAAAATGGCTAAAATTAGATCTTTATCTTCTAGCAGACAACTGTCACATGCTACTCCTCCAAAGAGCAGGCTAACTAAAGTAATTCTCAAAATCTGTAATTCCTCAAGATTAGGTTATAAGAAGAGTGTAGGAAGGAAACATCCTCAAAGAATGTAACAAGACCTTTGAAGAAAATGGGGAATATTGGGTACCAGAGAAAGATTATCCTACTTGATCCTCACAATTTCCTAGAATTTTCCTGGGATACTTATAGATACCAGAGTTAGGCACATTAGAAGGAAGTTAATCAACTTTCTTACATAGAAGTATCCTTAAGAGCTTCAATTTTTACGGGAAAAATGTTTCCAATAAATGTTTTATGTCTGATAATTCTAATAGAGCTCAAAAAATAAACATAAAACTATATCTGTAGCACCATAATCCAAATTACAAATTAGAAGTCCCTTCGATTTTTCCATTTTTTACTTAATATGGACAGTCAGACCATTTTTTTTTTTCGAGATCAGGAGCTCAAAACATAAAAAACGATCAGACACTTTCTCCTACAAGGGATTAAGAGGAAGTGAAAATGCATTTTGGGTGAAAAGAATAATCACAAAAAAATGGAAAAACCATAGGAACGCGAAATTTGATACTTTGCATGAATGCTGTTGCTAGCGATACTGAGATTATGATTGGAAACTGCTACTTTATTGCATCCCTGAATGGTTTATTCTTGGATCAGGATACCAATTCTGATTTTAATCTAACAAAGTAAAACTGTTAATATATATACCATATACAATTTATTATCACCATTTTTATGCCACAATATAATTGAATATACTTCCTACAAAATGAAGCTAATAAATTATCAAGGTTATTAGAATTTTTATGCGTTAACACGATGATAAATAAATAAATAAATAAAAATAAAGATAAATCAGTAAAAAATAAAGATAAATTGGTGAGAAGTTAAGCAAACAGTTTTGTGAAATGAGGTGAAACGAAAGAAGCCAATGAATGAGTTTTTATGCTTCGGTCGTCCCGTCTGGAGAATAAAAGGTAAATATTACTGGAGGTGATCACATTACCTATTGGGGAAGATGACATTTAGTAGGGTGGGAGGGTCTGGGAACTGAGTAATAAAGTAACAATAAAAGTGTTTATAAAAGGGAGACAATGGAAGGTCCTTGTAACATGACCGGATTGTCCTAGACGTTGAGTCTTAGACGGAGAGAACTGGCAAAGCAAAGGGGAAGGAAAAAGCTACAAACTGGGTGGAGGCCTTGTGAGTTTTGTGTTTCAGTGGATATAATAATTACGTTATTATTGTTGGAGCTTGGGGCGGGTGGGCGGGCGACCAGGAGGCGGCTAGGCCTTCGTTTTTACGTAACTTCCAGTAAAGAAAGCACATTAGCGTCAGCTAGAGGGATGGCGCTTCTGGTGGTGAACCCCCTGGAACTGCTCTCCGCTCCCCATGGCGGGGGCGTTAAAAGCATTTTCTCATTACACCTTTCTTTCGGCTCAAGGCGAACCAACGACGGACAAAAACTGTGCAGCCATTTCCGGCCTGTTTCTTAGGGTAACTGTTGTTTGTTTTGCTTTATTATCTTTATTTCCCTCACTCTTATGTGCGAAGACACATAATGTACTCCTTAATGTCACTTTTTGAGCTGTTCCTCTAAGGCGTTGTACAAAAAAAAAAAAAAAAAGAAGCTATTATTTGGAAATTTCAGGAGCAGCTATAGATTAAGGTGCCTTGGAAGAATGATTGATTCCCTTCAACATACTGGAGTAGTACATCCTGCAGGAGAAGTGCCCAGAGTTGAATATCAAGAAGATGAAGTTAAGAGAAAATCTTTGCAGCAGCAATCGCTTCAATAAAGATGAATTTGGGGGGGGACAGATTTCTGGAATGCATGAAAATAAAGGGACTATAGCATCAAAAAAAAAAGAACGATTAATTTTTCATCAGTTTTTTGATTTTTTTAAAATTTATTTTAGAATATACAATCTGTATACATTGTATACAATCAGTAAATATGAAGAGTATGATGAACTGGTGCGGGAGGAGAGCAGGAGGAGAGAAACTACCCAGCGGTAGCACTCTCTATAGGAGAGAGGAGAGTAACAATTTAGGCCTTCAGACTACAAGGAAGTCGCGGGGCCACTGGCGATTCAGTCGGCGAGGAGTATTAGGAATGTCAGAAGAAGTGAGAGACAGTACAAGAGGATTAGAGTTAGTCGAGAGAGTTGTTTTTTGGTTTTTAAAACAGGAAAGAATAATGCGATTCTTAATGCGGTTTTGTGTGTGTGTGTGTGTGTGTGTTCAGTTCACTTGTATTTCCGGTGAAAACTCCGGAAAATATGACACAATTTCATACTTCCTCTCACTTATGAGTTTAGAGAAATTAAAAAAAAAGAAGTTTAATTATAAACTATGGCAAAAAAAATAAAATAAATAAATAAAAGTAAGAATTCACAACTTGTGTGAAGTTCGTGATTATAGCGCATGATGAGGAAATGGTGGAAGTAAGATTGGCAGTAAAGCATGGGCTATTTTTGCCACCAGTCCAGTTAAAAACAAGAGATATGAAACAATGAAAAGAGATTATATACAATAGAAAAACAGCAGGAGGTGGAAGAACTGAGGATGGAAAGCAATGTGAGAGAAGAAATGAAAGAAGTGTGGTGGACATACCGTGCTGCAAAAGAAAGGAGGGTCTGGGGGGGTGAGAGCAAGCAACAGAAAGGGACTGAAGAAGAAGATGACGGTGGCAATAGTAATAAAAGTGTATCTGCAGGAGGTGATGTCGTGGAAGAAGACGAAGAAGAACAAGAACAAGAAGGATTTGTGGTAGGGGAGAACTGGTCGATTTACGACTTTGGGTTGTTGTTGTTGTTGTCCCAGGAAGAGATGAAGGTGGTAGTTGTGTGGTTCGGTTTGGACATAAACACTAAATGCATCTGCTACAGTGGTTGGGAAGTTCTCGGTTCAACCGGAAGGGATGTAACAGCAATGAAATGATTTAAAAATGGACAAGGGTTGAGTCCTTTCTACCTAGTAGTAGTAACAGCATGAAGTAATCCTGCTAAAGGATAAAAGTAAACAGTAATAAGGGAACATCTCTCCCATAATCTCCCAGTATATTGTTCATTCTGAATGCTTTAAGTTGGCAAAGAACTCAAAGAAAGAACTAATTGCTCTGGCAGAATTGTTCTGTTACACTTACCGATTCATCAGTAGCAGGTGACACAAAAAGTAAAAAATCTACTCCACTGTCCAGGGTAGTTACAGCAAGAAAGAGTTGCCAACTTCAGCTTTAAGAAAATTAATTCTTAGTTCTGGGGATGTAAAGAGATTCGTTGTATACAATAAGGAATATGGCGAAAAGGAAACGAACAAAATTATAAATTCCGAAGTATCCGGTTGCAGAGAGAGAGAGCTAAGTAGAGAAGGTTTTCCTTATATATCCCTTCCCCCAACAAGGGGGGGTTTCATTAAATCCAGATTGGGGCTACACAAGATGGGGGAGGGGAAATGAAATATAGACGGATTATCCAGTGGGATACCACAAGCATTTAATTATTTACTGGGGCTTCTTTTTCTTAAATAAACGATTTTCTCAACGATAAATGTAAGGCTCCAATGATTCGCTTTTAAAAGAGAAGCATTCATTGTGCTTCACATTCTTCAAAGTCTTTGAATCTTGCATCTGATTTTTAGGTAGGACTATTTTCCAAAAAATGAGGTAGGAGCCCCTTTAAATGAGAGCTTAACGCAGCACTTCCAAGGGGAAGAGAAATCCTGTCAAAAAAGTGATGAAAGTAGATTTCACAGGCGAGAGACAGAACTTTGTTTTCCAGGATATCTAAGCAGAAACGTTTGCGAAACTCTTACCGAAGCTGCCATCCTTTCTGCTGACTTGGAGCCACCAGTATCCCAAATAGAAGGCCCTATATACTGGAAATCCAGGATTCAGAGCTTCTTAAACAGGAATATGAATTCCTTGAAAGGTTTGCTGCAACAAGTCGTCCTGTCAAAGGTCAGAGTTGACACTTTCGCTTTCAGCTCCTCACACATCTAGGGCATTTGAAAGTTTTTGTCCTTTGGCTCACGCTTCACCGTGGCTGTATGTTTGTGGCGGAAGTTGATGATGATGTCCAAATAAATGGGGGTTTTTAATATAAAATTTAATTTACCATCAAAACCATTCCCCTCATTTCCTTGCTGTCAATGGCAACAACCCTTAAATTCTTGGGCGTACTTTTAGCCTCGCCGTCAAGTTTTACAACAGAAGGGGGAAATAGACACTGGAAGAACAGAGAGAGCTTTCTCCAGGCAGTGTACTTCTTCTCCAGCCTGCCCGCCCTACACCTAAAACCCTTCACTTCATTATACAGTAATTAGGAAATAATTAGTACAACTTGCACACCGGGTTACCCTGTGTTGCTATTCTTATTAAATAACTTCCGCCTTCCGTCCATCCTTTGTGTTTCTTTCAGGATGTGGTACGTCCTCCTGTATCTTTTCGGCTGGGTACCTACCAGTGAAGATCTCTTTTTTATACCCTTGCTCACACAAAAATAGGGAAGAAACTGAGACACAACAAGTCCCCAAGGGCAGAGACGCCTGCCCTCAAGCTTAGTGTATTTTCATCTTCATGTAAGTTTGTAGCTAACTCTTTTCTCCTCTTTTTAGCCCTTTAGAAAAGCAGTGAACTTTACTCATGATGGATTTCCGGTCGAGCCAAAAAAAAAGGGAGTTTCCAATTTCATTTTCACTTCATTCTGCTCAAGAAAAACATTCCACACCGATTCTTGTATCTGTTTTCACTTCTTCCGTAACGCCAGCCCTCTTCTGTGCGAAAAAGTGTCATATTTCCTGTTCCTCTTTTGTTTTAATTACGTTGAAAACTTATGCGTCCAATATACATTGCTCGGGGAGTCTCTATGCAAGAGTCTACCATCAATGAGATCTGCACCCTTTTCTTGTCAGGATGATGTGGACAAAAATTTATCAATGAACTTTATTCTGTCCATGCTGTCCATGTTTCATAGTTTCATCAACAAAAACCCAATCGTTGGGGTTTTTACCGGGAAATGTCCGTCTTGAGGAAGTCATTGTTTTTGGAAAAAGTTTTTCCGAATTTTCACAATGCGGACACACAGATATATGCATTTCTTTTAATGAAAACACTTTTCATTTAGGCTAGGATCCAAGAGAGAGAGAGAAAGTGAGTGAGGAGGCTTCCCTCTAGTGTGCGATTTCAGTAAATTTTACATTTCCATCAACCCACACAAAAAAAATAATATTTTATATTGGGCTGCCAGACGTCGCATGGCCGAAGTAGCCATTGACTGTGAAGGCGTAGGTTAAAAAAAAAATAAAACATTTCTATCAAGGCGCCACGGTAGCTGAGCGGTTATAGGCTAGACCCGCAAAGCTAAGATGTATTGTTGGTTTAGTGGGTTCGATTTTATTTAATGGTTTTAATATTGTAAGGCGCCCCATTAGCTGAGCGGTTATAGGCTAGACCCGCAATGCTAGGATGTATTGTTGGTTAGTGGATTCGATTCCTATTGTCTCTAGGCCTTAGATTTTATTTAATGGTCAATAAAAGAAATTGACAGTAAAGTATGTTTGCTAGTCGCCTCCGTCCACGACACCTAATTTGGTAGTTGGACGTAAAGCCCGCCTGAAAAAATAGGCAATTACTTTACTTTACTTCTTTACATTTCTACCACCTGTACCCCACCGGTTTTGGTTCAATTCAGGGCGTGCAAAGATCTCAACAAAAGTCTTCGACTTCCTTTAAGCTTTCAAAGAACTCCTTATTTCCTTTCTTATCGAGTTAATTTTGATAATTTTGTAACTTTTTTATTTTGTGCTTGAAAATTGATAATTTTTGATAAACATTGCGCGATAAACCCAGCATGCGATTGTCTCGCACCTTTCCAGGGTGTCCAGTTTAACTGTTTTGGAAATCGCTCTCCTAAGGGAAGAGGGTTAGCCATAGATGGAAAAAAAGCTCTCTCTCGGCGGCGCTCTATAGATTGTTCCAGCCGAATATGCATCATACTCTCCCAGCGTGCTGTAGCAAGTACCTCGGCCAAGTAGTCAAACTGAAACCGACATGGAAAACCAATATTCATATATTTTCATATAGCCGGCGACGGAATGTCCCTAAAAAGACTCTTGCTTAGCTCTCTTTCCTGGATAACTGGAGGGTGGTTATTTCCGGTAGGGGTAACCAAGGAACAGGAAAATAAAAGAAAAAGCCATTTTTTTCTTACCCCCCTCTAGCAGCTATTTCCCCCTCATCTAGTACACCAAAGACCTTTTATTCCCTCTCTTTTTTTTCAGCCTGAGACGGGCGAACAGGAACGATTCTTACCCCCGGTATTATTACAATAGAGGATAACCACTGCTAATCCTTAGACGTGCAGGCAATATCCAGGGCAACCTCGCATCATAGTAGTAAAACCCCTCTAGGACATATTTCTTCGCTCTAGAGATAAGGCGAAGGGATGAAGTAGAAATCAGAAACCTATTCTTCACATATCTCCAGAGCATCCTTTCACTCATCCTGGAATATTCCCTACTTATGCCCGTCCAGCCAGGAAACTTTACAAGAATAATAACGACTACAAATTACATACAAAAAAAAAAAACAGGATTCCTTTTAGACTGTGCCCCGCTACTCCTGACTTTTCCCTCGTAAAAAAGAACTTCATTCATATCATTTCGCTTGATCCGTTTTTATTCCCATTCCTAAATAATAAGGGCATAAATTTGAATAAAAATGTCCTTAAAGAAGAGAAATAGTGTCCTACTGGCGGCCCTTTCTACTCTGAATTCATATCTTTGTGGCCCTAGTCGAAGGTATTAAGCAAGGCTTAGGGACCCTAGATTTGATACAATAATCCCTTAATATTGTGTAAAGACGCGGTATCCCTCAGAACTTTTCGCTACAAAAAAAATATGCTAAGGAACAAACTCACAATTCATTCTTATCTCAGTTTAAGTACATTTTCTTGAATCTTAGAATTGAGCTGAATAGATAATTCTCTCTAAAATTATACGTCATAATATGATTCCGGTGAAGAAAGTGTGATGTCACAGCTTCGCCTTTACTGTAAATTCCTCATATTAACCATTAAATAAAATCCAAGGTTTAGACTAGGAATCGAACCCACTAAACCAACCATTCATCTTAGCATTGCGGGTCTAGCCAATAACCGCTCAGCTAATGGGGCGCCTTACAATATTAAAACCATTAAATAAAATACAAGGTCTAGACTAGAAATCGAATCCACTAACCAACAATACATCTTAGCTTTGCGGGTTTAGCCTATATAACCGCTCAGCTAATGGGGCGCCTTACAATATTAAAACCATTAAATAAAATGCAAGCTCTAGGCCTTAAAAATTGTCCCAATTTTATCCCTATCAAAACTAGACTTTTAAAATCAGACACGATTGCCATACTTCCCTCTACGTAGCAGGAGGACCCAAGCAAGATGGAAAACAATAAGAAGAATTTCTTGAAGTATAAAAATGTGGAACGGCAATGTTTAAAATCATTGAAGAGTAAAAAAGAGAATTATTTAATTTTGTGATTTTGATCTACTACTGTGTGCTTACATCTTGGTAAATCGAGCGGGTGGAAGCGTACTGAAGATTAAGGAACGAGGGAAAACATCAAAGAAGATCGGCCCCCCCCTATACTTGGAGGGAACTAAAAAAAAAACCCGCATGTACCGACTTGGATCTCTTAATACTTATTAGTTTGAAAGATTTGTGAAGTGTGTTTGTGTGTGTGTGTGTACGTGTACGTGTGTGTACGTGTATTTGAGGGAGAACACAATCAATATTTCACTTTCCTTGGGAAATGGTTTTAAAGGAAAACAAAACACACAAGAGAGTTGGAAAATGCCAAGGAAACCACAGGATGGGTTTAATTGAATGTGATGGAAATCTAAAGACTGTGGGTCTTTAATGCCTTAAATAAAGGGTTTTTCCCTTGTCTTTAGTATGGGTACGCTTCACCATTTCCCCTAAATCTCTTCACGAACCAAACCTACTCTCGGAAATTCGCCAGAAAATTGGGGTACTGAGGCTACCCTTCACAATATAGCCCAAAACTAGAATCAATCATTTCCTCACTAGCACAAAACTATTTTCTCCTATTTCTAACCTCTTCCATTCCTTTATGCTCCTCGCTTCCTCTAACCCGTTGACTAGGAAGCAGGCGACGCCTTTGCACCATAAACACTAAAACCCCTTCCACTATCCCTTCTCTCAGGAAACATATCTATGTATACATGAAGTATGTGTACACTATAGACTGCAAGAGAAAACAAACACTCCCGTAAATATAGCACAATGAGTTCTGTTTATTAGGGCTCGTTAAGTTTAGCTGTCTAGTTCCAGGGCGCCATAGAAGTAATAAATGGGTATGTACAAACAATTAAAATAAAGATGATCTATCCATCTGTCTTATGGAACTTAAATTATTTACTATTCATGTATACGGCAGGAGGTCTGGCGATGTTATTGTTTCCATGTAGGAGCTCGGTTACCTCCTAAAGATAGAATGATAGGGGGGAACAACCATCCGCTCTCCTCCACCTTGTAGCAACAACCTGTACAGAGCAAACATTTTGGACCAAATATCCCACCGAAAATTTCATCATGAGATGTCCGCTTGTTTCTAGCTCTATCTTGTAAATTCTATAAAAGCTATAATCCTGTTCATCTAGAGGTTGCTGCTTAAACAGCAATGCTTTCAGCTCCATAACTAGACTTATATCAGCGCACTGCCAACCACCAAAAGAGCTTAATCCTTGAAGATGATTACTGAAGGTCGAGTCCATTCCTGGAAGCTAAACACGACATACACGATAGCCGAGTGGTTATAGGCTAGACCCGCAAAGCTAAGATGTATTGTTGGTTTAGTGGGTTCGATTCCCTAGTCTAAACCTTGGATTTTATTTAATGGTTTTAATATTGTAAGGCGCCCCATTAGCTGAGCGGTTATAGGCTAGACCCGCAATGCTAAGATGTATTGTTGGTTAGTGGATTCGATTTCTAGTCTAAACCTTGGATTTTATTTAATGGTTTTAATCTTGTAAGGCGCCTCATTAGCTGAGCGGTTATAGGCTAGACCCGCAAAGCTAAGATGTATTGTTGGTTAGTGGGTTCGATTCCTAGTCTAAACCTTGGATTTTATTTAATGGTTTTAATATTGTAAGGCGCCCCATTAGCTGAGCGGTTATAGGCTAGACCCGCAAAGCTAAGATGTATTGTTGGTTTAGTGGGTTCGATTCCCTAGTCTAAACCTTGGATTTTATTTAATGGTTTTAATCTTGTAAGGCGCCCCATTAGCTGAGCGGTTATAGGCTAGACCCGCAAAGCTAAGATGTATTGTTGGTTTAGTGGATTCGATTTCTAGTCTAAACTTTTGTTTTTATTTAATGGTTAATAAAAGAAATTTACAGTAAAGTATGTTTGATAGTCGCCACCGTCCACGACACCTAATTTGGTAGCTGGACGTTAAGCCCCGCCTGGAAAAATGGGCGATTACTTTACTTTTACTTTAAACACGACATACATGCAGGATTGAGCCATCAAATGGGGAAGTGAGGGGGCCTAACCTGGCGACCAACTTATCCACCAGAATCCAGGACCCCTTCATTTCTAAGAAATACCTACTACGCACTTCTGACTTGCAGACTAGAAGAACACATACTTGGTAGAAGATTCTATCAATATTCTCTCACTAAATCGTAAACAGTTATGATGATTTAGCCTTAACATTAAACTCCACAAATTTTACAATACCCTGAAGAAGGTAATATATATTTACCGAAACGTTGGATATGAAGGAACAAAATTTGTGTTTGAATTTATTGAACGCACCAAAATCATTAAATCTAATCTTAATCAAACTGAACTACTGAACCAACCATTGAAAACCTTCTTATTGGAGCCATGGGTATTAACTGTAACAGTAAACTAATAAGGGAAATAAAGACGTACAAAAAATAAACAAATAAATAAATAAGTAACCCAGAATCTTCGAGCCATATTAAGTACGAAAAAAGAAAGAAAGAAGTTAGGAACTTCAACAAAACAAATAAGACGCTGAAGTGATTTTTTTTTAAGCAAGCAAATCTCTTTCTAATGTTGTCCTCTCCCCCGCCCCCACCACTCTTTGCTTAAGCAAATAGTGTTTCAAACTCAGTTGACATGCAAATGATATTGGTGTACGGTCGGATGGTAATGTCGTTTAATATCAACACGGTCAAACGAACCGACAGATAGAGACTGAGGAGACAGAGAGAGCGACCCAAGATAAGTAGTAATGTAGGCTTTGCGGAACAGAGAGAGAGAGATGAAGATAGTAGAGCCTGGGGTCCTCATATTGAATGTCATTACAGAGACACGCTTACACACACCAGGATCTTGATCTAGGGCGGAGAAATGAATGCTAAACTAAGACAGTTGCCTACTCGATTGAGACTGTACACTGAATAAAACATAGAAGTGAATTTGGCCTTTTTAAAGAAAATAGACTGGGTTGCATATAGACAAGAATTACATATCTAATGCATAAAGAATTGGCCCTAAACTAGGGGGGGCTCCCAGCCCCCTTCAAAAAGGGAAACAATCAAATTTTAATTCATGAAAGAAAGAAAATAACTTACAACCATATTTTTAAACATTAGTTTCTAGTCTCCATGTTGGTCCTGAAGATTCGGCATGGAAATGTGCACTCATTGGTGGCTGGTAAGGACTATGTCCATCTATGTGGAGGTTATACCCTGTTAATGGTTACACTCAGTCGCCGTAGTTATTTAGGCTGGAAACATAGTGGAGCGGCGATGATAGCGAAGAGCAAAGCGGCGAAAACAAACTCAAGTTAACATGTGGGACCGCGCATAGTGAAGAGCAAAGCGAAAATAGAGCAACGCTATCTATAGAGAGTAGAGCAACGCGTTGTAACATGTTTGATTTCTTCGCTCTCATCGCGCTCAATTTTCAAGGTTAAAATGGATATTGCTGCATCTATTGGTGCAGTTTTTTTTTTAAAGAAACCTCTGTGGGACCAAAAGGATTTTCTATATCACAACCGATTTGTGTTGGATAAGGAGTGGACCAGGATTAATGGGGTTAACATTCAAAATCGTCCTTTTCTTGATTAACATGCCTTCAACACTGGTCAATAAGTAATCAAATGTTGAAACAGACATTCGAAAATAAGCATGACACTTGCCAGGATGCTCCCGAAGTTGTTGGTACAAGTGATGGAATTCACCATGCTCATATCTAGTTAAGTTTATATCATGATCACTGTAGCTCCTGCTTCTAAGCTGCTGTAAATACCAAATTTCCCAAGGAAGAATTTTCTTGTAGAAATAATTCCTCCATCATGTCTCGTCGAAAGAAGAACGCCTCTAAACTCGGTCACTATGTGCATGCGACTCTTTGCTCGCTGCTCGTCGCTCTCTTTGATCTGAAGCAGCTATCATCGCCGCTTTGCTCGCTGCTCCACTATGTTTCCAGCCTTAGGTGGCTGTTCTTCCAATTAATTGATCAGCATCTTTTATTGTATCTGCTCTGTTACTAAGCTCATAATCCCAGAGGCTTTTGGTGTTGATCGCATAATTATCAACGGCGTAGCTAGTTGTTTGGGGCCACAAAATTCTTTTTCTAGGGCCTTCCTTACAAAAAAAAAAAAAAATCGAAGATCCAAAAAAAGAGGGAAGCAAAATATATTACATCCGGAATATAACCTCCAATATAACCTACCTCTTCCTTTTTTTTTTTTTTTTGAGAAACCCATAACTTCATATTCTAGACCCCCCTCACGTCTTTCTCTGGCAGGAATATAGCGTACGGCTTCTCGTCACTTCCCACAGAGGGCATTACCTGCAGATAACAATGACTTCTCAGCCCATTATCCCTGTATCCTATCGACTTGTTGTAGAACAGAGGTGGAGCAGTGGATTTTGGAAGGAACATCGGAAACGGTGGAGATCCAGAGCTGACTGCCGTCAGGCTAAGGAAAAATTCTTGGCCTGTCAAAAACGGCTATGGTTGGTTTTAGCAGGTACCGGGATCCGGCCAGTTGGTTCAGGTGTTGTTGAGTGGACATGCAAATTTAGCGTACCCATCTTTGTGGCCTTACCCAGTCGCCAATCTGCGCCGGCTGTGGTGAGTCCAATGAGACTGTGCGGCACTTTGTAGAGGTGTGTCCCGTTTATTCCAAAACTAGATTTCTCCGTCTTCGGAAGGTCAAATCTCTCCCTACCGGAGATTGTAGCATCTGGTAATCTTTACCAGAACTTTCTAGGTTTATTCCAGTGCACTGTGGCGATTGAGTCGCCATGCTCCCTAGTGACCTGTTGCCTGTGTTCCTTCCCCTTTTTGGTGGAACCGCCCTTTTAATACAATATACAATCACCTGCAGATGGTCAGAAATTTCCACGTAACAATAACCTCTCGCAAAGCACAAATACCGCTTTTGCATTGGCCATTGCTAAGGGCACACATCTAGGCCGAAACTTCCAACAAAATAACAAAAATAGAGCTTTTAAGATTTACTCACGTCATAATAACATAATTGAAAGGTCATCACAAGTATATTTTTAAATGTAAACTTAATATATTACTTGCCCCGCCCTATTATCAATTGAACTTCCATTTTGATTGGTTGAATAATGAAATAAGGATGAGATTTTATCAGAAAAGAAAGGAGTTAAAATAAAAAAAAAGACGGCTATAAGTCGGTTGGAAATGACAGCCGACGTACCAGGACAGTCCTTAAATGGATTCAATATTGAAGGGCGCTGTCAATGCTTTGGAAATCATTTTTTTAATAAAACTGAATGAAGATGGAATATAAATCAATGTATGGTTCAATATTGAAGTATAACGACAACAACAAGCTAATCTACTGTGAACAACACATACACGAGGAACCTCTTTTCGTGGTTTACATAACTCAAATTTTAGGAGCTCTCTCTCCGAACTCGCCCCCCAATTAAAATTATATAGCTCCTAGCAGCTATCCCCTGAACTCGAAGAATAAAAAAAAATTTAACAGAAATGGTTAGCTTAACATACGTCATGGCCAAGTTCAAATGAAATCTTATTTACATGGCTGTTGAGAACATTACAGGAAACTTGGAAATAAAAGGCCCGCACTTTCGGTAAAATATGATTTTTTTTTAATACAGAATTATGGTAGAACATTAAATTGTACTAAATGTTTAGGCAGGTGATAGAACCGTATTACAAACCTAAAACAACTCTTTAGAAAAGAGTTTTTAAAAACCATCTAAGTTTTGAAATGTTCTCGAAACTCGAATCTACGAATTTCAAATTTTGTTTTTCATACAAGTAAAATCTATTTGGATACCTTTTTCTAGAAGCAGTTCTGGGGATAGTTCCCTCTTAAGACATTTAAATCTCTTAACTAACCAGCGATTGTCGGTACATTTGACATACGTAATGTGTTTGGTACGTATCTTTAATAGACCGACATACTAACATGCAGAAAACAAATTGTAAAAAAATATCCAAAGTTTTGTCCCTAAAAGGGTTCGAAAATTTATTCCTTTGGATGATTTTTCATTTTCAGAAAATCGTGGCAATATTCAGTCGATGTTGTGGAAATTATTTTCCCTTGTCTCCTATTTTCTTAGGGTAAGGGACAGAAAAAACTCAATGCAGTTAATTTCATATAAGGTGTAGTTTAAAAAGAATAGATACGTCATCAATCTTCCGGCTGTAAAACATCAGGATGTAGTAGTCGAGGGTGGCGTAAAAGTTTCAGTGACACGTGCCACGATCATCAGTTATTGAAGGGACTACGGGGATGGCCCTGGAGCTCTGGAAGTCATACACTCAATGGGATAGCAAAGGAAAGCTAGCCCAAGACAAGCCACAAGCCTTGTCGATTGTCTGTCTGTATTGGTAAGTTTTTTTTTTTTTTTTTTTTTTTTGAAGTGTTGAGTTGGAAGCAGAAGTTGACATTGGCCACAGCCTCTGAGATGTGTATTTGATTGCTGCAGAGACGACAGGGAGTGACTGTTGTGCTCACTGTAGAGTCACACCGTGCACTAACACATTTGTCACTTCCAGCAGGCGTGCCCTCTCCAGTAATGAAACAGGAAACTAACGCTCTTTGTCTTTACCCAGAATCTCTTGCGTGCCCCCCCCCAAAAATTGTCACTTAAGTGATTCTTTAAAGAAGAAGAATATGTTGTGGTCACACCTCTTACCGCAGTTTACGTAAATCAATTTTACCCTTCATTACAATCATTTTTCCAAAGGCGGGACAAGTAAAAAGCTAAGGGAGCTTTATCTCAGAGAAAATAGCTGAGTTGTTCTTTAAAGGAGCACTTTTTGCGGAAAAGCAAAAATGGGGCCACTGAGAATATCTCCCAATTTTGGAGCTCTGGAATCCCCCCCCCACGTGGTAGGTCCTTCAAGTGCGTGCTAATACAGATGAGTTACTAGAAAATTCGCTTTACTTTAGTAAAGTAGCAAAGTGGCTGACATTACCCTGATCTTCCATTATGATTAAGAAGCACGTGCGATCATTACAAAGCATCGAGCTTAAGATTACCTTCTTTTTTTTGTATCCACGCGCACAACTAACTGCGCACATTTCGCCAAACTGACAAGTGAGTGTGACCTTTATACAGAGACTTAAAAATTGTATATAAAGGACGACCCAGAGAGTCGAATGAATGCGCATTAGGTTTTTCTTTTTTCCTCTGGCACAAAATGAAAAAAAAATTCTTCGGACATAAAACAGAGCTTGAAAAGAAGCCACGTGCTAACAAAAAAAAAAAGAATCGCCTGATTTTTATTAATAAAGAAGAAAAGCCTAACTGGACTGTGCTGGAAAAAAGGAAGACGAACAAAGAAGGATAATGTAATAATGTGGGGAGAGCCTGGAAGTCAGGTCTGCTCTGTACATAACAATACGGGGAAAGAATGGGAATATTGTTATTCACCGCAGTATTGTGGTAGCACTGTCTTTTATTTCCCCCACTATTTTTTTCCTTCTTCTTCTTCTTTTTTAATGCGACAGTAATTAAAATTGCGATTTCGCATCCGGTAAAAACTCGATAGCAAAAATTTGACTCGATTGCAATAATCGTAGTTCAGTAAACAGAAAGTAAACATTAAAAAAAAAAAAATCGATAGAATAATACAATCGATTTTTTTCTCTGCTTTGTGACAGCCACTAATTCCAGCCAACTGTTTTTATTGAAATAAAAATAGGCAATCTAATGAATCTTCGCTATAACTGGACAAGGATTATAAATGGACATAATTCTTCACTTCGCGGCACCGCTTATAGCCCCTCGTCTGTCCTGGGAACCGCTTTATCAGTCAGGATTACGTTCTGTTACGGGGACTGGATAGCCATTGCTAACCAAGCCACTAAACAAGATTATATTAGCGTTTATTTATTTATTTTATTTCTAGAAGTAATCTGAGATTATGGGTTTTTGTTATTAAAAAAAGGAAGAAGAATTATTGATTTCTGCCATTACATCTACATCCATCCGGCTGCTACTTCGCGTTTTGATCCTTTATCTCTTTCTAAAGAAGGCTAGAGAGACTTGGGTCCTGCGTGTATGGGAGAGAGAGGACCAGTGAGTGGTTTAATGTTTCTTTAATTCAAGAACACAAGGTGGGGAGAAACTTCTAAGAAACCACTTTTCTAAGTAGACTGACTTTTGAATCTGGTGTGAAACAAATTTATACGATTTTACCCTCCGACAATATGCGGCTTTAAGTTGACAGATCTCTGAGAATTCTCCGAGAATGTTTAGCTAACACAATGTGATGCTGCTTTCAGTGTAATATGAACAGATTCGCTTAAAATAAATTCTAATTAACAAGGGGGGCGGCCATAATATATTTTTCAGTGAAATAAGATTCAATTATGGAGGGGAAAAAATTAATAAAATAAAATAAATTGTGTATTATTATACCGACAAAATATGAAATCCTGCAATTTTATTTTTTACCTAATTACTTTATAAAATTCCAAAATTTTATAAAAAAAATGTTCAATTACTACGTTTATTATTGGATGAAAATAAAACACAAAGCGGGTTATTGTCTGGAATTCAAACTGAATAGCCAGGATTATTATAAAAATACCTGTAAGGCGAATTGGTAAAAAAACATTGTGATTAAATTTTCTGGATCCCGCAAAAAATTTGATCGACAGATAAACTAAATAAAAAAAATTGCCTATTTTTTCAGGCGGGGCTTTACGTTCAACTGCCAAATTAGGTGTAGTGTATGGAGGCGACTAGCAAACATACTTTACTGTGAATTCCTCATATTAACCATTAAATAAAATACAAGGTTTAGACTAGACATCGAATCCACTAACCAACAATACATCTTAGCATTGCGGGTCTAGCCTATAACCGCTCAGCTAATGGGGCGCCTTAAAAGATTAAAACTATTAAATAAAATCCAAGGTTTAGAATAGAAATCGAATCCACTAACTAACAATACATCTTAGCTTTGCGGGTCTAGCCTATAACCGCTCAGCTAATGGGGCGCCTTACAAGATTAAAACTATTAAATAAAATCCAAGGTTTAGAATAGAAATCGAATCCACTAACCAACAATACATCTTAGCATTGCGGGTCTAGTCTATAACCGCTCAGCTAATGGAGCGCCTTAAAAGATTAAAACTATTAAATAAAATCCAAGGTTTAGAATGGGAAATCGAATCCACTAACCAACAATACATCTTAGCTTTGCGGGTCTAGCCAATAACCACTCGGCCATCGTAGCGCCTAAGTCGTATCAGAGTTGACACCAGATGTTTAAATCGCCACCCTACTCCAATAATTGAACAAGAAGTAGAGTCAGTAATGATGATCACATCACAGACCTGGAGATATATATTCCAGAAAGAAAAAAAAAAATCCTAAATGTACTCCCAGAGGGCGTTCAACAAAACATCTGCGACCCAGAGAAATTTCCATCGCCTTAACTCCCGTGTTAGTTCCGCATAATTCTAATCTTACATCCCCCGGCTCTCTATCTTCAAACCACTTATACTTTAAATCTACTTCCATTCCTCTACCCCAACATTTTTTCGATGTTCCAGAGTTCCTTTTTCGTTGTAGTACTTGCTGTGTGACAAATGACAATTCAACTTTGATATTCACTTTTAGGAAAAGAATGAGATGGGACATTTTTTTTAAAGGTTGTTTATCATGTCTTCGGGCTGTTCTTGTGCTTCCCTCCCACTCCAACCGGCGTAGCTTCCTTCTTGTATCCCACCATTACTTCTACTTGCAAAACTTCACTAAATTTTGTCCGTCCTAGAGAAGAAGACCGGGTGTTCTCCCCTTGTACTCTCGTTGTAACTCTGTCTAAGATACCCTCCTGCACTTAGAGTTCCTAGCATAAACCCCCCCACCCACCAAGCACATTACAATATCCCAGAGCTGACATCGATCTTTTCGCGCTGTTGTGAGCTTCTGTACTTTATGTTCTTTGTAAAGAGTCCCTCTTGCTCTTGACTTTACAAGGCAGATTTAAAATTTAAAACAAAAATATAAAGCAGGAGACTCCCTAAAGTACATCTCGCACCCTCGCCTTACAGTGAGATCCAGGATAGGCCACTCTGGTGAATAAACTGGTGATAACTCAACTCAGAGTAAAAAAAAAAACTAGGTACATTGTGCACCATCCCCGGACAATGTAGTTATCAGAGAGGTCCAGAGATCGTAAACCAAAAATATGGCGAAAAACCATCCATACTGGTAACTTTTTCATGAGAGCATGAAAGCATGAGAGTGTTATTCCTTAGAATCTTGAGCTCCTCTGAGGTTGACAAAAAAATATTTTGAACAACGCAAACAAATTATCTCACTGTCTTCGTTTAGGAGATCTGTGGGGCGGACGGAACTTGAACTGAATGTGGCTTTTAAATAACTTTACTAGACTGGGAATCGAAACCACTAACCAACAATACATCTTAGTTTTGCGGGTTTAGCCAATAACCGCTCAGCTAATGGGGCGCCTTACAATATTAAAACCATTAAATAAAATCCAAGATTTAGACTAGAAAACAAACCCACTAACCAACAATACATCTTAGTTTTGCGGGTTTAGCCTATAACCGCTCAGCTAATGGAGCACCTTACAAGATTAAAACCATTAAATAAAATCCAAGGTTTTGACTGGGGAATCGAACCCACTAAACCAACAATACATCTTAGCATTGCGGGTCTAGCCTATAACCGCTCAGCTAATGGGGCCTTACAAGATTAAAACCAATAAATAAAATCCAAGGTTTAGACTAGAAATCGAATCCACTAACCAACAATACATCTTAGCATTGCGGGTCTAGCCTATAACCGCTCAGCTAATGGGGCCTTACAAGATTAAAACCATTAAATAAAATCCAAGGTTTTGACTGGGAAATCGAACCCACTAAACCAACAATACATCTTAGCATTGCGGGTCTAGCCTATAACCGCTCAGCTAATGGGGCCTTACAAGATTAAAACCAATAAATAAAATCCAAGGTTTAGACTAGAAATCGAATCCACTAACCAACAATACATCTTAGTTTTGCGGGTTTAGCCAATAACCGCTCAGCTAATGGGGCGCCTTACAATATTAAAACCATTAAATAAAATCCAAGATTTAGACTAGAAAACAAACCCACTAACCAACAATACATCTTAGTTTTGCGGGTCTAGCCTATAACCGCTCAGCTAATGGGGCCTTACAAGATTAAAACCAATAAATAAAATCCAAGGTTTTGACTGGGGAATCGAACCCACTAAACCAACAATACATCTTAGCATTGCGGGTCTAGCCTATAACCGCTCAGCTAATGGGGCCTTACAAGATTAAAACCAATAAATAAAAGCCAAGGTTTAGACTAGAAATCGAATCCACTAACCAACAATACATCTTAGCATTGCGGGTCTAGCCTATAACCGCTCAGCTAATGGGGCCTTACAAGATTAAAACCATTAAATAAAATCCAAGGTTTTGACTGGGGAATCGAACCCACTAAACCAACAATACATCTTAGCATTGCGGGTCTAGCCTATAACCGCTCAGCTAATGGGGCCTTACAAGATTAAAACCAATAAATAAAATCCAAGGTTTAGACTAGAAATCGAATCCACTAACCAACAATACATCTTAGCATTGCGGGTCTAGCCTATAACCGCTCAGCTAATGGGGCCTTACAAGATTAAAACCATTAAATAAAATCCAAGGTTTTGACTGGGGAATCGAACCCACTAAACCAACAATACATCTTAGCATTGCGGGTCTAGCCTATAACCGCTCAGCTAATGGGGCCTTACAAGATTAAAACCAATAAATAAAATCCAAGGTTTAGACTAGAAATCGAATCCACTAACCAACAAGTCTTTCCCACCAATATCCTACTTCTAGAAGCCACCTATCAATTGTCCTGCTGATATCATCATTTATAGAAAAAGGAATATCCAGGCTCCTTTACTGGAGTAGCTATAATTAATCTTTTTTTTGTTTTTGGTTAAGAACAGAAACTCAGAGGATTGGTAGCTGGTTTCGAACCCGTAATTCTCTATATTCCAATGGAAACTACTGTACAAATACTCAAATCTTGAACGTTCCTTATATCTTTTAGTAATCCTATCCAGCTGGCCTTCATTGGCCGCCCATTTCTTCCAGATTTAGGGCGTGCCCCCCACCAGCTTCTTTGATAACTAATTACTTCTTCTAAAATTCACACCAATAGAAAAATTAGAATAATATTAATTGTGGATTATTGATTTTATAGAACAGATTAAAAATATTGCTTTTCACAAAATTGCCTTGTAACGATGTAGAGATCCTACCTAAGCCAATTTGCTTTCACGATCTTCTGTCCCAGGATTTCTATCACTTCTGGGGATGCTGATCGTGTGAGAGATATAAGAACAGTAAACACTTATATATCTTTTTCTGAGCTGTATCTTGACGGAATTATCTTCACAGAAATCATGTTGTGCTTAATTCCTGGATTCCCAAAAGCATACAAAAAAAGAGACTACAATGCTTCTTCAGCTTTCCTGACTAATCACCCCGAGTTAAAATGGAATTAGGGAATGGGAAAGGAACAGCGGGGCAGGGGGTGACCACTACTCTGGAGGGTGGGTTTGGATTCAGGAAGCCAGACGACCCCATCTCTCTGTCTCTGTATGGTTTCAAGTTGGAATTAACGGGAGTGCTGGCCGGCTAGTGACAGTGGCAAGGACTGGGAATAGGGTTTAGGATTTGGCCAACGGATCCAGCTCATTTGTGACTGTCAGTGGGTAACACTAGACGCCACTAGTGTGCAAAGTTACACAGCCCAGCTAATTGATAACCCCTTTTAATTTGGTACACTTAATTCACTGATCCCGTTGGACATATGCATTCGCCCAGTATTTGTGTAATTTAAACTTCTATTTGTTTTGCTTTTCCGTTCTGATCTCTTCCCATTACAATTACAGTTTAATCCTGCTTTTTTTTACTCTCTCTCGGAAGTACTGCAATCGACTTAATTTTTCACCGGAGTATATCTTTTGAGGACCTATGAAAGCGCAAAAAATGTTTTTACCTGTAGATATGTTTTAACAAGATTATGTCAAAGAAGAAATATCGCAGATGGCTACAATCGATCTATCGATACTAAGATTTTGGCCAAAACCCCTTTAACCGGAAGTAGTACTTCAGTGACGTCAGATTTTTCCTCGAAACTAGTTCCAACGATTTTCTTGAACTTCCACTCATTGTTACTTCTTGGAAAGTATTCAAAGAACTGTCCAACTTTATGTTCCATTCTAAAGTGCTACCATATAAAGTACAGTTTCTCAGTAACTTCCTGGTTGAAGTTGGTTTTGGCTGCTGGAGACGGAAGTTGCAGGGAAAAATTATTGACAAGAGGTTGGAGTTTTTGCGGATTGAGGCCAAGGGCTTCCTCTAAAGCACACTCTCTGTACAGTACACTATGTAACGAGAGAGTACTGCTCTGTAAACTGCAGAACACGAAGAAGGCTCCGGCAGACACCTTAATAATCTCAGTTGCTATTGAATTAGAACGTTTAACCCAATATTTTGCCAGCCAGATCCAGGAAGTTATCCAAGCCAAAAGAAAGTGCCATCCCTATGATACCTACAATTAAGTGTCCTGGAAGTTTTATAGTTTTTCTGGTTCTGGAGATGGTACAACTTAGAAGAAAATTTCATCTTTTGACAATCAGGATCATCCAGAGAGGTTGACCTAGTGATAATTTCCTATTTCCCAAAAACAATATCCTGTTTTCTACTATTTTTTTAAAGGAAAAACAATTAAATGAATGCAAAAAATTGATTTTTCTCTAATATGAAAAAAGAAAAATGTTTACCTTTCTAAATGCTTGACGATGTCCTCATAAGCTGCCCTGCAGTTCTCCCAAATTCCCGATCTGAACATGGAAAAAAACACAGGTTATTCTAATTCTTTTGTGTAGCTCGTACTTTTTTGGGGATATTAGGTTTTAATATAGGGATATTTTTTTTTTGTGTTATTATTATTGAATGTAAGGTGAAAACTGAATTGTAATGGTCACCATCTATTGGACCTTCCACTTCTCCTCTGAATATGCCCAGAGATTTGATAATAATGAAGGTACCTAAAATATGTTTAGTTTGTTTTTCCAGAAATCATGGAATCAATTAAGTTTCATAATATTCGTATATTTTGAAAGATTATTTATTTAATACAGCATCTTAATCAAGATTATTAAAACAATTCTATTCTAGTGTTTTTTAGTCAATCACCAAATCTACAAACTCCTACAATCAACAAAACATTTAAGACGAAAATCTTCACAACTTTCCTAACGGACAGTTTTAATAACTTTATCCTGTGCTTTCCAAAAAAAAAAAATCAATTAATTTTATCGATTGCCTTTATTGCAAGTTTTTTTCTGATCGATTTCTCCTTTCCACCCAAAGATAGAAGGGAAAACATCCGTAAACTATAAATAACTAACAATATAGCAGCTGTATTATTATCGAGACTAAAAAATAGTTTTGAAACCACCATTACGGTCACATGTTTTTTTAAAATATTAGGATCAAACTATTATGAAATTATGCCATTAACATATCAAGGTTTCTAGGAGGCAGGTTTGATATACTGTTGTACTCTTCGAGTAGGTTCAAAGAAGATAAAAAAAACAACGGTTCAAGATTTTGGCCATCCACTTGTTACTGTTTCTATTTACCATATGCCGCAACTAACCAGATGCTTTGTACAAAACAACTAAGCTCAATTTTACACGTATCAAAACGATCCAAAAAGTTTTCTTATCAGAGATAATAGGAAGTACTTGGGACAGTGATGGTGTCAAATTTTGGGACTTTACGAAGCACGTTTTGAGATCCCCTGAAAAAAAAAAAATATAGGAAGTTGAAAGTATTTTATTTACGATCGTAAGCACGCGATGAAACAAACGCTGTACCGGAAGTACCACGCCACTGAATATGTGTGTGTGAGTAATCAGCACAACTCAAAAACTCAAATTCGAATCAACGCCACCATGGGGGTAATTAGCGTTTCGACCAAATAAGCTAACCGAAAAGTGCTATTTTGAAGCTTAAAAACGATTAGTAAAGTAGTAAAAAGTAAGTAAAGTAATCGCCTATTTTTTCAGGTGGGGCTTAACGTCCAGCTACCAATTAGCTAGTTGGAGGCGACTAGCAAACATACGAGTACTTTACTGTAAATTTCTTTTATTAACCATTAAATAAAATCCAAGGTCTAGACTAGAAATCGAATCCACTAACCAACAATACAACTTAGCTTTGCGGGTCTAGCCTATAACCGCTTAGCTAAGGGGCGCCTTACAAGATTAAAACCATTAAATAAAATCCAAGGTTTAGACTAGAAATCGAATCCACTAACCAACAATACATCTCAGTTTTGCGGGACTAGCCTATAACCTCTCAGCTACCGTGGCGCCTGTTTAAAAGCGATTATTTTCCCGCAAAAATTAAAATTTTCACATGAAATTCTCTTGAAGAGAATTGCTCTAAGAGATTAAGCGTTTCGAACCCAGATTTGGTTTGCTCATTTCTCACTAGTTCATTAAGTACGCTAACGATTCAATTCATTGGAGGACTGGAGAATTGATTTATAGAAGCCGCCAGTGTGTAAACCTCTAGGCTTGGTTGATTTCCATCACTAGTGCAAGACCGGGGCCCGGCTGGTTTTTTGTGGGAAAAAAGAGAAGCGGCAAAGAGTGGAAAAAAAAGAAAAACAGCTGATCAAGATAATTAGCCGGGTAAGTGGTTGTGAAACGCACTGGAACGGTTCGGGGTTGATTTAGATTTTCTAATTGTGTGGATAATTTATATTCTATCTGTATTTTTTTTTCAATCACGCATTGACACAAAAGCAATTTAAATGCTATCTATAACCTTTAGTTTGATCATTACAGTTCTAAAAAACGCAAATGACGACAAATGCTTTTGTAGTATTTGAAATAAAGCAAAAAGTGTTTAGAAAATATCCAATAAAATGTATAATTTTACTCATATTTTGTTTGTTACATAAAAATCGACAACCCAAAGCAAATAACCATATTTAGATTTTTCTTCAGATAAAACACACTTTTGTAAGGTTTAGTTCAGTTATGTTTGGTAAAAAGAGACTTCCATAGCCACTTGTTTCGTCCCGTTTTACCCCGTTAAGCCAACTGAATTTTTAAAGATGTTTAGTTTTGAAAATATTCAGTTTAAAATTGTTTAAACTAGTGCAAATGGGCATTAGTGACCCAAGAGCTAGTACTTAAAAAAAAAAAATGAACAAAATTTGACCCACGTCTCAAAAAGGTTCGCCAACCCTTGGCCTACGTTATCGCGACCCCTTTGGATCTATTGTGGCTCCCTCCCCCCACTCATACAATTGAACTTTACACAAGAAAGAACGCCTCTCAAGACTACTGAATCTCATCAAAGAGAACTCTAGAATTTTGCTCTGATTGTGGATGCTGCCAAGATTCAAGGTTTCCTGTTATTTCAGAAAGTCCCTCACCCACCGGCTATCAATTCTAAGATCTCTCATAAAATTAACAACTTAAACAAGACTTTATTATGAAATTAATGCCTCCTTCCCCTTTAATGAGACTTCGTAACCGGAAGCGAAAAGTTAATTTTCCTTGATCACGACATCTTCTTTTTTTTTAAAGTCTTTAATTTTATGAATACCAAGAAAACAGCAACTGGGGGAGCTCAAAGGTTTTTTCAGCTTCTTTTACATTGCTGTAGCATTGAAGAGGCTAAAATGAGTGTAATAAGAAGATAGGGTAGTTGACAAAAAATAGTACAGTAAAAGCAATCTTAACTTAAAAATAATCTTCAGCAGACGGAAGAAGAATATTCTTAATAAAAGAAGGAAGAGCAAAAATAAAGTGGAGGGGGGGCAGTTAAATAACGAAATGAAGCCTTGCCCTTTTACTCATTTACGGAAGTTCAGGGAATGGGCGGTAGTAGTTAGTATACGATCCTCATTTCTGTTGATACAATGCCAATAAGGATGCAAAGGAAAAAATAATCAGTAGAAGAAAAAACGAAGGGAAACTCCTTGTGTATATAACACACACACACACACATAAATAAGGAGCTTTTCATTTGGGCTAAATCTAATTTCCAGCCATGGACCATCAACCCCGCGACAAGGGATATCTCTGATGAAACACTCCCCCAACTTCGGGGAACGTGGTTCTCCTGGTGTGGAAGTGGAGCAAACTCCACTCTCTTAATCATAAAAATTGAGAATCATTGCGGGGGTGGCGCAAAAAAAAAATCAAAGATGAAATAGGCCAGATTAGGTTGCTAATAAGCCGCCTCTGCCGTCGCCCCCCCAATCATCTCTAGGACAAACACAAGAGACCCGCCCAGGGTGGTGTGTTGTCCTACTAGGGACTGACAATATTTAGTTCCTTAAGGTGCATTAAACTCCAGTCTGAGAGAGAGAGAGAGAGAGAGAGAGAGAGAGAGAGAGAGCAAGAACTCTTCCATCCTCGTCACGATTACAGGAAATGCCCCTACCGGAAGTAGAATTTTGTTAAATAGTTTTACGTTGTTTTTTTTCTTTTGTAAATAGATTTTTGACAAAAATTTTGCTCGCCCAACCCCAAAACTTACGTCAATCAATTTTTATTAAAACCATTTTTCATGGAAATTTTAGAGCAATTTTATGGCAAGGGGGCGCCTCCCTCCATTCTAAGCGGCATGAACACCCCCACTGCCTTCTCTATCTACGAGTATATGCACATATACATTTCGATTATACGAGAACTACGAATTTGAAAAGTTGATTTATTCTCAATAATATTTTCCACACTGGAAAATCTAATATATATTTCCCGGAAATGGCCATTTTAATCTGTCCTCTTCCTTCCTCTGCCTTCAAACTCTGTATTCCAATAACGAAATTTAATCCTCGTTTTTAAAGTATAAGAGTCCGGGACGACATACTGAAATCGTAATTTAGAGAGAAGTGTACCTATCTATCGCCACCCGGGAATGGCCTCTTAACCAAAGTTTTCTAAGGAAAAGATTTCTAATAAAAGTTTTCACAGGCTAACGTGAAAATCGATCTTATTCTTTTCCGGGGGAATTCTCAAATACGTGTGAAAAATCCCTTCAATTAATTTTTTTTCTCTACGCTCTAAGTTGGGCCTTCCGGTGCTAAATATAAAGTTTTCAACTTCCTGCGATTTATAGTTTTTAAGATATTTGGTTCACAACAACAACATGGAGACTATTTTGTTAAAAAATCTCTTTTTCGGTCTCTAGAGACATTTTCTCCGTAAAACTTGCAGTAAGAAAATAATAATAATAATAATAATAATGGCAAGGAAAAACTCATGGCCAGATTTTTCCATCTAATTATAACTTCATGAGATATTTGGAAAATTCTATTCAACTAAGAAACTTAACTTGAAATTTCTAAGCCGTGAAAAATTCGTATCAAAATTTTTCAAATTGAACTGAGCTCAGTGATCTGTGATTAGAGAAACAATTAGATTCGTTTCCTGTATTCTCTTGAGCACACATTTCCGAAATTCCGGAAGCAGTCGCAACACCACAATAAAAACGCTGAACAATGATGAAAACTTAGTACAAGGGAAGAAAATTAATGAAAATAAACCAATGGTGCTTAAGGCAATAGTGACGTATTTAATATTAATGCTTTTTAGAGAAGAAAAACGAAGAAAAGAACGGGGAAGTAGAAGACGTCGGGCGGAAGTAGCATGAAAGTACAAGGAAAGTTGGCAACCCTTACTCCAGCAGCAAACGGCCTACGATAATTTATAGCAAACAAAATTTAATCCTTCATTAATTGGGGGGGAAAAAAAGGCAAGAGCAAGAGGGAAGATTCGGTTGGCAATATTGTATTTTTTTTTTTTACCCGCGAAGTAGTGGGGAATGTTCGAGTATATACAGGGGGACCAACTCAACAACAACAGATAGTCGTACTGGACAAGGCAGCGGGGGATATTTCACGGGGCCCCCCTCATTCATATTGTGTTTGTCGACTTCAAATTTAGATTTATTACAGTACTCCCGTTCAGTAATTTATTTTTTATTATTTTTTTTTTTTTTTTTTTTTTTTTGCGCATCAACAGCTGAGGTTATTAGCGCCCGGAGCTTTTTCCAGTGCACTGCCGGCCTCCGGACAGTGTTCTCTCGTTACAGACAACACTGTCCATCACCGGACAGTGAGCTGTAAGAAGCTCCTAGGAAGAGAAAATCTAAGGGTCAGCTGCTGGATTCGAACCCGGGACCTCCGCGTGGGAGTCCAGTATGCTAACCTCATAGCTAATCCCTTCCCTCATTTTTTATTATTATAATTACAATCGACTGTCTTCTTTTCCACGATTTATTTATAATAATATTCCCTCGAGCTCTGATCGATTGCTAATACTTCGACTAAAAAAACAAAAACAAAGAACATATTGTTAATACTTCAATATTGAAGCATCGAATGTTAAAAATCGATCGCCACCAAAAAAAGAGGTGGCAAGATAGATTACACTTGGTGACAAATTGGGAAACTAAACCCAAGGTTTTTTTGGGATTACATGCAGAAACAATCCTGTGATCTGAATAGAGATTATTAACGGAGGAAAAAGGGTTACAGTTAGCTGCTAGGTGGGTTGGTTGCCTTTGTGGGCAAGGGTAGAGACAAACGTAGGGTCTTACAATATTTGTATGTTGATTGCCCTACACACAAGGACATCAAAGAAAATTTCCTAAATCTGTAATTAAAATGCTAATCATTGACGCCAGATCGCAGAGGTGTGACAGACAACAATTTTCATTCGACTGGAAATGGTTCTTTTTGCGGCGGCGTTGAATATCAACAAATTGAGATTCATTACCATTTTACGGTTTCAACTTTGATAGAAAATATGAATATTTTTTGTAGGAAATAAAACATTAAAATGGAGAATCGATTCAGTTGAGGGTGAGGGTACTTCCTGTGATAATATCTTAACAGTAGTATGAAGTTGTACGTTCTGGGTCACTTTTCAAAAGCTAAGTCCAGCTATCCCCTCTGTTTAGCATCGACTCTGCTTGGACACATAACAATTCAAACTTCTATTATTCCTTTTATTATTGCAGTCTTAATAAAAATATAAATGTTTAATTGAATTCAGATTCAATAAAGGTTTTCATTTTTTTTCTATGTATTATTTAGACACACTCTAGAAATTTATATTTGGATGCAATTAATTAAATTTCTCGTAACAATGTGAAACGTGGCCCAGAACCGTACAACCATATTAAATGATTTGGACTTAGTTTTTGAAAAGTGGCCCAGAACTTACAACTTCCTACTACTCTTAACTAATAATAAAATCTGAACATTCTACGATCTTACGAACTTCCAGACAGACAGAAAGAAAGAAAAAAAAGAGCGACTATTTTACGAATTCAGGCGATCTCAAAAACCTGTATTTCCGGTGTAAAACTGTTCAACTCGAGAATTTGTTCAATTAAAATACTTCCTCTTTAGTGTAGGAAGTGGAAAAAGCGCGATAAAAGAGCGGGAGTTAAGAAGACATACTACAAGATCAAGTTGGTCTATTCTATTACGTATTCAATTTTATTCTCTCAAATAACAATTTGAAAAAAAAAAAAAATTAAAAATGTGATTTTATATACAAAAAGATGGAGATCAATGAAAACAGAATGTTCACATTCAGCGCGTTTTCAGAAAATACAAACGAAAAAGTAGAAATAACATATTCCCTCACAACTAGACGATGTTAAACACGCAACTAAGACCCGTCCCCTAGGCGGCATCGTTAAGCACTGGGTGCAATCAGTTTGATCTGACCATACTAACCATTACAGATAAAAAAAAAAAAAAATTCCCTGCAGTATTTATTAAAGGACGCAGTGTTACCATCACGCGGCAGCCCCCAATACACACAAATAGAAACAATATACAAATAGCATTCTTCATTTGTAAATTAATCGATCTATCATTTACTCACATTTAAAAATTAAATGTGTAATTTGGTTATATACTTGATGAAAAATAATTTCTATAGAAACAGAGGATGTAAAACTGGCGGACCCCCGAGGTAAATTTTTTTTGGGGCCCACAATGTTCTGAAATAAAATGAAGATAGAAAAAAAAAATTTGTTATGAAGAAAATAGCGCTTAAGTGGGGGTCAAGGTACTACCCTCCCTCCATCCTTAACCCTTTAGCTACTGAAGACGAGGTATACACGTGGTGGCCCAGTGCCCTTACCTGTGAAGACCTGCGACTCCATTCCGGCGATGTTCGGGAAGCAATTATGTCTTCTACTCTAAATGGAATTCCGGAATCATTCGGTATTAAAAGATAAAAAAGAAGTAGGAATTCCCAAAATTACGTTCTTAAGTTCTCAGGTCTTTGAATCCAGAGATATAGTCAAACTTGTACGAGGAAATCGCTGGCGAAGTTTCGGAGTAAAAAGAAGGAATAATTTCCGTTTTATAAATACAATTATATAGTGTTTTAATTATTCTATCCATATTCTAGAATCCTCCACTTCAGAATATAAATTTAACCAGATTTGTAAATGTGATGTAATCCGCTTGAATCTCGGCTGTAGCACCAATTGGTCCCGTGCTTAAATTGAGTTTCGACACCTCCCCCGTGCTCTAGAACTTTAAAGTTCAGTTTTGAAGTTTCCCTTTTAAGTCCATTCAGTAACTTAGTACTTCAAGTTGAGAGATTTCGTCTTCGACAAGTTACTTCAACAAGTTACGTCAACTTGTCTGATAGGGACTTATTTAAAATTTTAAATTGCTGTTCATTATTTTTGGTGACTGATTCATAGTTTCAATAGGATGAAAAAAATAATTGCCAGTTTCAGTGATGATACATTTATTCTGCCGAGCTTTCGACCTAGGGTGACTAGGTCATCTTTAGGGCTAGTTTACAATACACTGTTTTTACATCATTAGAGGGTTGGTGTTCATGGACTGTATGGACTCAAGTGAGGGTCCATTGAACAGACAAGACAGAAGACACACCAACCCTGTAATGTAAAATATTACTTTGTAAACTAGCCCTGAAGATTATCTAGGGACTAGGTCATCTTCAGGGTTAGTTTACAATATACTGTTTTTACATCATTAGAGGGTAGGTGTTCATGGACTGCATGGACTCAAGTGAGGGTCCATTGAACAGACAAGACAGAAGACACACCAACCCTTTAATGTAAAATATTACTTTGTAAACTAGCCCTGAAGATAATCTAGTCCCTCTAGGTCGAAAGCTGCGGCAGAATAAATGTATCACGACTGGAAAACTGGCATTTATTTTTTTTATTCCTATTAAAATTTTAAACTTTCAATTTTATTAAAAATGTTGACAAATAAAAATTTGTGAAGTTTTTCTAAATTTTGGGCACATTTTGTTTATTTATTTAATTTTTTTAAAGCTATTTAATTTGGTTTCCGGCTTAACATTCCTCAAAATGGATATTTCCGGTGTTCCAATTAGTTTCAAGAACCAAGTAAGTGAATAAAAAAACTTGTAAACTTTCAATAAAAGGTCTTCAAAACGAGAATATTATATTTTCCAACAAATGGTACTTATAATTCGATCACCAAAATAATAATAATGAAATATTCGAAATATGCTACAATTTGTGAGTATCAGTTGGTAGACACAAGAGATATCCGTTATAATGAGGGCTGGACCAATCGATAACTGTTTTAGAAGAAGATTAATTCAAAAATAAATAAAAAAAAATCCAAAACGTAGCAGCATATCCAACATTTAGACACTAGGTCATCCGTCTCACTCACACACCGAAGTAAATTGCTGTAATTTACAGTATACAGACTAGTAAAAAGGAAAGAACCATTCATTTCACTCATAATAATATGTTAATAAAAGAAACGTAGACTGCCCGTTGATTTAAGCATTAATATCTTGAACGTTATATTGAATACATTTGAATAATAATAACAATAAAAAAAGTAGAGTTTCGTTAAGAATGTCAATGATTTCATCAAGAGAATCTGCTGTGATGATTCACAAAGTTCTAAGTCCACGTCTTCTGTAAACTTAATACATTGGAACTTCACAAAAAACATACGTAATTATTATTCATATAAGTAATAAACCCGTTCAATAGGCGCCACGGTGGCTGAGTGGTTATAGGCTAGACCCGCAATGCTAAGATGTATTGTTGGTTTAGTGGATTCGATTCCTCTAAACCTTGGATTTTATTTAATGGTTTTAATCTTGTAAGGCGCCCCATTAGCTGAGCGGTTATAGGCTAGACCCGCAAAGCTAAGATGTATTGTTGGTTAGTAGATTCGATTTCTAGTCTAAACCTTGGATTTTATTTAATGGTTTTAATCTTGTAAGGCGCCCCATTAGCCGAGCGGTTATAGGCTAGACCCGCAAAGCTAAGATGTATTGTTGGTTTAGTGGGTTCGATTCCCGGTCTTAGGCCTTGGATTTTATTTAATGGTTAATAAAAGAAATTTACAGTAAAGTTTGTTTGCTAGTCGCCACCATCCACGACACCTAATTAGTAGTTGTACGTTAAGCCTCGCCTGAAAAAATAGGCCATTACTTTACTTTACTAATAAAACTGTTCAATATACCGTGAATCGAAACTCCCAGTTTTAGCTTTACAAGCCTTTAACCTCTCCGGCTATCGTGGTACTTACAAAAACAAGTTAACTATTTTAAGTACCACACTTTTTTTGCACTTGAACTCAATATAAATAAAATAATTATTAACTACCTAGGTCACCTTACATCTAAATTAATATCTGCATATCTGTTCAGCTAAACTTTTAATGATGTACCTACCATCCCACAGGACCCAAAATAAAGAACTGATAAAAAAAAAAAAGGCACTGGTCAAAAGTAAAACCAAAAAACTAATCGTGCTAGATTTCAAGGTTAAAACTAGCTAACATTTACCTAGACACAGCTGATAATTACAATCAGCTGATAATCAATAAAACAGCTGGTCTCTTTATAACCTTCACACACACACACAGTTTAGTATCTCAACAATATGGTTATAGAGTGTTGGACGCGATGGTAAATATTGTTTATACATATATATGTATATATATATATATATATAGGTGTAACTTGTTCTGTGGTTAACTGCAATGCGTTTTAGAATAAAGACCTCCCCCGCCACCCAAAACAGCAGGTTGTAGAATTGTATACGTTGTTAGGTTGACAACAAACTTTACACACAAAAAGTCCATTGCTGGACTTGTTTGCACAGATGGTTACCCTCATATGGTTTGCTACCATTGCTCCAGGTAAATACACCAAATAGTTCCACCACTACAGTGTACGTACATATATACATATATATACAGACATTACTAGTAAAGCCCTGAATTCCACTACTGACCCTAAAACCTCAATAAATGTCAGTTCAAATTATTGAAATTTTGAATAGACTTTATAATAATGGCGTAAATAAGTTGATACAGGTACTAAGATAGTCTGATGCTAGTAAAAACAAAAATTAATTGATTATAAGATCGAGTCAAAGCTTTGCGGTCACTTTAAAAAAAAAAAAGAAAAAAAAAGAAAAGTTGTTCCAAGAAAATAAAAACGGTTACATAATTTGTACAGGAGCTCCTCTCCCTAGATCTTACTTAAACAGACAGGAAAAACGGTTTCATCATTTGTATAGGAGCTCCTTTACCTAGATCTTACTTAAACGGACAGGAAAAACGGTTTCATCATTTGTACAGGAGCTCCTCTCCCTAGATCTTACTTAAACAGACAGGAAAAACGGTTTCATCATTTGTATAGGAGCTCCTCTCCCTAGATCTTACTTAAACAGACAGGAAAAACGGTTTCATCAATTGTATAGGAGCTCCTCTCCATAGATCTTACTTAAACAGACAGGAAAAACGGTTTCATCATTTGTACAGGAGCTCCTCTCCATAGATCTTACTTAAACAGACAGGAAAAACGGTTTCATAATTTGTACAGGAGCTCCTCTCCGTAGATCTAGTTAAACAGACAGGACTTTGATTAGTGTGTTGACCCTCTGGATGGCATACGCTTTCTGGTTAACCCTCCTAGAATCTAATATTGAGCGAAGCATTTGCAGAACTAGTAGTTAGTAATAATTCGAAATATTTCGAACAGTTTCTGATTAAGCATGAATCAAGTTACCATTTTTTTTTTTTTTAGATAACTCTTTTATTAAAAATATTGAACAAGTCGGTTGAAATTCTTCGCAAACTCATAGTTAAAAAAATGTAGCACTTGTTAAAATAATGAATATCATTATCAGTTTGTTGCAAAGGAATTTCAAACATATATTTGGCTAATTATTAATATAAATGGTAGACAGCTGAAATGGAACTGTAATAGATACAGCTGTCGGTGACATTTTAAAGAGGAATGCCGCTCAACAACAGTATTAATATTTCATCTGACTTACATTTTACAGCAAATTCAATTCTAAAAAATAAATATATATATATACTTATATATATCAGTCGTCCTTGATTTTTAAGCCGCATCATAAATTTTTAAGTCAATAATATAATAAAGCAGCAGCCTCCAACTAGAAAGTGAAGTGTTCAAGTCGCGACGAATGAAGTTGGAATTCCAGTTAGGGCATTGGATGCTGCAATTATTCCAGGAGGATCTCGAGGACGATACGCCGGCTCATTGTCACTTTGCTTTTCTAGGACTTTCTCTTACTATTCGGGAATTTCTAACTCTTCAGCCTTTAAACTTCATTTTTCCCTATTTTATTTTAACTGCACTAGTTTTTATTTTAATTTTTATATATCCATTATTCAGTTTGCGAAGTCGTACGTTGATAGTTTCAGAGGAAACCATCTTAAGATCTTTTCTCGAAAGAATTACAAAAAAAAAAAATCATTAAACTAACACTTCCGGCTAAGGTTAAACAATTTCCATCTAATTATTCTTATCAACAGTAAATCATCATCATCATCATCATCAAGACACTTTTATATTAAAACAGGTGTAAATAACAAAAAAACAAGTTATTAAAAACAGCTGCTAACTCACCTTGAGAGGGCTTCAATAGGCGGCGGTGGTTTAATCAGGTGATGCTGCAATGATGGATTCAATATAGCTGTATGTCCTGAGCCGGCCGGATGATTTAGTTGCATGAACTGCATATGATTGAGGTGTGTTGGCGGATGGTTATATCCGTTAGCCAAAAGTGGGCTCTTCTCTAGCCTGGGTCCATCTGGAATTTCACTTGATAAGTCCATAAAACTTAGTATTTTGATTTAATAAGTATTATTTGGTACCAAAAAAAAAAAACTAATCAGGCCAATCAGAAGCGTCTTAAGTACTAAAAATGGCGTACCAAGTTTGAGTACTCTGCTGTACTTAATTAAAATGGTACCAGATTAGTCTAATTCCTGGTTATAACAATTTAAATTGACCATTATTTTATTTTCATTGATAGTTTTAATTCAAAAAGAGATAAAACTAAAAGAAATAGAATTTAAATGAAAACGGGTTAGACAAAAAGATGAATATAATTTGTAATTCATTTGAAAGTAAAAGATACGTATCTTTCTAACTTTGTGTGTGTGTGTTTGTGTGTCTTTGTGTGTGTTTGGGGAGAACAACTCAATGAAAATTATACCCTTCACTGAATGTACGTACGTCTGTCTGCCTATCTGTCCGGAACTCTTAGTAAGTCCTTCCACATCTTTTGTACTTTTTTTCTCAAGTTGTAATGTCAAACGTCAGTAGTTTTGTGGTAGAGCTGTTGTAAACTGTAACAAACACAGTAGTTACCCACAGTGTGGTAGTCGAAATCGATAGACCAGGAGAAGCTATGGAAGAAGTTGTATTGCCTTGGGTTGAGCGGAAAAATAATCAGAATTTTGAAAACAATGTATGACAACGTAGGGATGTTTTTAAAAAATAAATCTCATAAAGAAGAGATAGAAATCACGCAGGGGGTTCTACAGGGAGATTGTCTGGGAAGCCAGACTAAAATTATTTGATGCTATAGTCTCCTCTACACTGCTGTATGGCGCGGAATTTTGGGCATCACAATATTTACATACTATAGAAAGAGGGCAGGTAAGGTTCTTTAAACAGCTCCTCTGTTGGCCTAAATGTACTCCCGACTATATAGTCAGACTAGAAACTGGTAGGGTGCGCTTAAGCGTAACTATCTTTAGGAAAATGTTGTCTTTTTGGATTAGAGTTCTGGCAATGGAGGAAAACCGATTACCAAAACTATGTTTTGAAAGACTAAAAGAATTAGATAGAGTAAGTGATAAAGGAGCAGAGAGGAATTGGTTCGGTCAGTTGCGGAAGTGGCTAACAATTATCGGGGAAGAAGATATTATTTATAAAACGGAAGTAGATTCAGTTAAAAAAATGCTACCTGATCTTATAGAGAAGTGGAAAAACCACGAAATTTCAGTAGATGTTCAGAGGGCTATTAATTCAAGTTACAGCACTCTTTATAGACATATAAGTGGGTTAGGTGCGCCTGAACAATATGTAACTTACAATAGTGCGATAGATAAAATTAGAGTGGTGAGCCAGCTAAGAGTGTCTAGTGACAAAATAATAAGAATATGGTATAGAGCTGGGGGCTACCATTCTATTGACACTCAATCTGTTTGCAATGTCTGCAATTTAAAAATAAGTGTGAAACTCTGGAACACTTTTTACTAGAATGTCCTAATTATAGTCCATTCAGGAAGCGTTATTTTTCTGAATTTATTACCGATAAAGACGATATTCATTGGCTCTTAAACATTCAAAATAGGAACCATTTAGACAAAATGTACTTTTTCATTATAGCAGCTCTAAAATTAAGGTCATTCTGTCTAAATGAATGAAGATGAAACATAAATAATAGGAGCAATAAATTTTATTAAATATCTAAAGAATTTTTAAGTTCATTGAAAAATTGTGGTCGCTTATTTTTGTTTTCGTTTTCATTTTTAAGTTTAAGTATTGAGTAAAGTTTAAGTAAAATTAATGTACTGAGAATATTTTTATTTACAATGTTTGTTTTCCATTTGTTTTATTTTATTTTCTATCTGATCTTGTGGAAAGTATTATTTTTCTTTTATTGCTAGTATTATTATTATTCATTTTTATTTTTAAGTTGCCACCACAGCTATTATTATGTTTATTATTTCAATTTATATTATGATTATGATTTTATCAGTTGAACTTTTGTAAAATATGTAACACAGAACCCCTGTAATGTGTATATATACACTAAATAAAGAATATTATCTATCTATCTATCTATCTATCTATCTATATCCGTTAGCCAAAAGTGGGCTCTTCTCTAGCCTGGGTCCATCTGGAATTTCACTTGATAAGTCCATAAAACTTAGTATTTTGATTTAATAAGTATTATTTGGTACCAAAAAAAAAAGCTAATCAGGCCAATCAGAAGCGTCTTAAGTACTAAAAATGGCGTACCAAGTTTGAGTACTCTGCTGTACTTAATTAAAATGGTACCAGATTAGTCTAATTCCTGGTTATAACAATTTAAATTGACCATTATTTTATTTTCATTGATAGTTTTAATTCAAAAAGAGATAAAACTAAAAGAAATAGAATTTAAATGAAAACGGGTTAGACAAAAAGATGAATATAATTTGTAATTCATTTGAAAGTAAAAGATACGTATCTTTCTAGCTTTGTGTGTGTGTGTTTGTGTGTCTTTGTGTGTGTTTGGGGAGAACAACTCAATGAAAATTATACCCTTCACTGAATGTACGTACGTCTGTCTGCCTATCTGTCCGGAACTCTTAGTAAGTCCTTCCACATCTTTTGTACTTTTTTTCTCAAGTTGTAATGTCAAACGTCAGTAGTTTTGGTAGAGCTGTTGTAAACTGTAACAAACACAGTAGTTACCCACAGTGTGGTAGTCGAAATCGACTACAATCCTAGCCCCCCCCCACACCTTCCGCACATTTTCTACATTATTGTAATTCAGTTATCCGGTGTAAGTTTGTCTGTACACTTTAATTATAGTAATTGGTTTTGCTTTATGTTTTTTCTAGAAGGGGCAGTTTTTTTTAGAATGGTGGCTGGCTTCACAATAAAATGTTTTTAAGTATTCTCCTTCACTCTGTCTCTCTCACAAGTGGATTATTTTGGCCAATACGTGGCGCTAAAAATAACATTTTATTATATTTTCGTATTTTATTGTGTAGATGACAAAATTTTTCACAAAGAGTTCTAGCCGGGAATAATACACGTATTTTGCGGTGCCTTTTACTAAAAATAAAATATCACACTAACACACGAACTTTTCTCTTATTATAATTTCGGTTTTATTGAACTATATTAATAAAAAAGTTAGAAAATAACCGTTACTGAATTAGGAATTCGATCATGCATTAAAACTTCAGTTACATTCTATGTGTAGTTATCCGATCCACCACCTAGCTGCGTTACTGCGTCAAATTCAAAAGTTTTGTATTAAGTTAAAAAATGATCCCCCCCAAAAAATACCATTATTTCCCGGGCAAAAATGGTTCAAATAAGTGATCTTTTTTTTTTATATACAAAAGCAGTTTTCCCATGTTTAATGAAAACTATTGCGAGTTTTTTATCGTGTAAAGTTTTCCTAAAGTTCTGGGAAACCTGTTCAGTGAAAGTCTAACTTCCCGTCCATCCAATTGCCGCAACTTTTTTTGTTTTTATACGAGAGAATATCTGGAACTGTTGCTATGGTAAAAGAGTGTAGTTATTCTATCCACCACCTAGCTGCGTTACTGCGTCAAATTCAAAAGTTTTGTATTAAGTTAAAAAATGATCCCCCCCCAAAATACCATTATTTTCCGGGGAAAAATGGTTCAAATAAGTGATCGTTTTTAATAGAAGCAGTTTTCCCATGTTTAATGAAAACTATTGCGAGCTTTTTATCGTGTAAAGTTTTCCTAAAGTTCTGGGAAAACTGTTCTGTGAAAGTCTTACTTCTCGTCCATCCAATTGCCACAACTTTTTTGTTTTTATGCGAGAGAATATCTGGAACTGTTGCTATGGTAAAAGAGTGTAGTTATTCTATCCACCACCTAGCTGCGTTACTGCGTCAAATTCAAAAGTTTTGTATTAAGTTAAAAAATGACCCCCCCCCCAAAATACCATTATTTCCCGGGGAAAAATGGTTCAAATAAGTGATCGTTTTTAATAGAAGCAGTTTTCCCATGTTTAATGAAAACTATTGCGAGCTTTTTATCGTGTAAAGTTTTCCTAAAGTTCTGGGAAACCTGTTCAGTGAAAGTCTAACTTCCTGTCCATCCAATTGCCGCAACTTTTTTTTGTTTTTATACGAGAGATCATAGATTATCTCGCGCACTGTTACTATGGTAAAAGAAAGCCTAAAGTTCTGATTTCTTTTCTGATACTACTGTATCTAAAGTTCCATTTGAGTTTAATGAACAGCCATTTTAGAGTAATAACTTATATAAAAATTAACCTAGTTTGTATTTTGTTGCAAAGAAGATACTGTGACCAAAATTGGCGGATTTCTCGAAGTCTTTTTACAGTACTCAAGCCCAATTTCTTTCAAATAAGATCAGCTAGCAACTCCTGAAAACCGCTGTAATCTTTCTTTAAACATTTTTTTGCAGGAATATGCATGAAAATCTATACATTAATTTTTTTCTCTCAGTAATAGAATTTATGGTTATGGCTGGAAATCCATTTTCCCAAAGAGCACATTTGGCTCCAACCAACAGCTGTAATGGGGAAGTCTTAGCCAGGTAAAAATTACTAGTTACTTTAAAAAATACTTTAGCGGCTGCAAGTTAGGAAATCATGAGTAAAACTTTTCACGCCCTGCTTTTTGTTTGCATTTCTGCAAGATGATGTTGATGAATGATGGATGATCATAATTATCTGTTAAAACAAGAATGAATGGAGTACCATCATCCGTTGGATGATTCTCCTCCCCCCACGGCTCAAACCAGAAGGAATTTAAAATAAGATGGAGCAATTATGTATTAGTTAATCTTAGAATGATATGCTGAGAGCACTTCTCACAAGGGGAACTTGGGATGTCTGCAGTCATCAAGCTGCAGGAGATGATTGGATATGGGTAAGCAGCACTGGTGAAGGGGGGTTTTTGTTAGGAATTATCACAGAGATACTTTGGCACCCATTGGAAGTGAAACAGAGTGGCTGCACGAGGAAGATGAAGAACTAGAAAGGGTATGAGTGCCTTACGTCTCCCTTCTGTCAGGGCTTAGGTAAAGACAAGAAGGGCTGCCGTTAGTTCCTCAACCCTACGCACTTCTCTCCAGCACCCGTATCCCCACAATAAGAGGGTGTCGGTGAAAATCTATACAGATAAGAGTTTATGCAGAAGCACGGACTGTCAACACTGAACAAACTGTTTAGGCATATTGGAATGAGTGAAGCGTAAAAGTTGACTGGGCCGGTGTATGGGTGAGGGAGGAGCCTGGCCAGAACATGACTGATGGCTATGAAACCAGAAGCTATCTGTCACTGTCTTAAGGAAGTGGCGGTACAGCCTTGTGCAAATCTAAGAGGGCACATCAAGTTCAGAGGAAACAGGAACAGAGAAAAAAAAAACAACCTGAGGGTGGAATGCAAGAAGCCCTGGTAAAGCTTGATCATATGGTCTAGATGCAGTTCTTTCCGCTAAGAAATAACCTTTCTCCCTCGCTTAGTTGGTGGAAGTAATGCAATCGTTCTGATTTCAGATTTTTAAATACGTCGATTTTACCAGAATGGTCTGTAAGTGTGCCAGACCACTGCCGGTCAGTGGAAAATCGTAGAAAGTTCCAACTTGAAATTTTGCGGAAGTACCACCAGAGGGCTTTGGGAGTTTGGGGGCAGGACCATATTCCTCAAGGCAGTGCTACCAAAACTGCCTTACCGTACCATTACGCTCAAGACCTAGAAGATAAAACTACCCCCACTTCAAAATTGTATAGCATAAACTCTAAGTTTCAATAAAAGAAAAACCTTACTAAATGGATTTTCACTTTTTCCTTTTAGATTAAGTCGGATCCTAGGACTTCTCTTTAAAGTTCGTGTATACTCTACAAACAAATATTGTAGGTTTTCTATCTATAACTTTTACCATTAACAATTATTTGCGAGAAATTCCGTTTTCAGGGAGATTTTCCTGTAAGAAATCATTTCTGCGTAATGTATTATTTTACAAATTGTATATTGCTAGCAACTAGGCGCCACGGTAGCTGAGCGGTTATAGGCTAGACCCGCAAAGCTAGGATGTATTGTTGGTTAGTGGATTCGATTTCTAGTCTAAACCTTGGATTTTATTTAATGGTTTTAATCTTGTAAGGCGCCCCATTAGCAGAGCGGTTATAGGCTAGACCCGCAAAGCTAAGATGTATTGTTGGTTAGTGGGTTCGATTTATAGTCTAAACCTTGGATTTTGCTTAATGGTTTTAATCTTGTAAGGCGCCCCATTAGCTGAGCGGTTATAGGCTAGACCCGCAAAGCTAAGATGTATTGTTGGTTAGTGGATTCGATTCCTAGTCTAAACCTTGGTTTTTATTTAATGGTTTTAATCTTGTAAGGCGCCCCATTAGCTGAGCGGTTATAGGCTAGACCCGCAAAGCTAAGATGTATTGTTGGTTAGTGGATTCGATTCCTAGTCTAAACCTTGGTTTTTATTTAATGGTTTTAATCTTGTAAGGCGCCCCATTAGCAGAGCGGTTATAGGCTAGACCCGCAAAGCTAAGATGTATTGTTGGTTAGTGGGTTCGATTTATAGTCTAAACCTTGGATTTTGCTTAATGGTTTTAATCTTGTAAGGCGCCCCATTAGCTGAGCGGTTATAGGCTAGACCCGCAAAGCTAAGATGTATTGTTGGTTAGTGGATTCGATTCCTAGTCTAAACCTTGGTTTTTATTTAATGGTTTTAATCTTGTAAGGCGCCCCATTAGCTGAGCGGTTATAGGCTAGACCCGCAAAGCTAAGATGTATTGTTGGTTAGTGGATTCGATTCCTAGTCTAAACCTTGGTTTTTATTTAATGGTTTTAATCTTGTAAGGCGCCCCATTAGCTGAGCGGTTATAGGCTAGACCCGCAAAGCTAGGATGTATTGTTGGTTAGTGGATTCGATTTCTAGTCTAAACCGTGGATTTTATTTAATTTTTATTATGAAAAATTTACAGTAAAGTATGTTTGCTAGTCGCCTCCGTCTACAACACCTAATTTGGTAGTTGGACGTAAAGCCCGCCTGAAATAATAACAGCCATTACTTTATTTTTAATAATAATAATAATAATGCTATTCTTGCATTGCACTTTGGTACCACCTGTATGATATTAGTAAGAATCAAATATAGATGTAGTTAGATAATAAATTGAAGAAAATTGACTGAACATAAGTGCCATTTTGTTTGAATAGGTCTTTTAGCATGCTGATATTTACTCGCAAACAACTGCAACGATTTCTATTGGAGCAAAAATAAGTGAATACTCTTAAAATATTTAATTAAACTAATTTTTTTTTCCATTTCATTCACAGATCCTCGAGTTCAGTGTTACCTCAGTATAAAGTCACACAACTGTAGAAACAGTGCTGTTATCTAGCGTTGATTTTTTTTTTGTTTTTTGGTTCCTCCTCCAATATTAATCCATGAAAAGCAACCTTGAATATTAATGAGTTATATCGTATTAGTTACGCAATATTAAAACAAGTTAAGAAATGAGCTAGTCGACTGCATGAACTCTCTCGGGCCCCCCCGAGAACTATTTAAAACAGATTGAACTAAAAAGAGAGAAAAAGATCGTGACCTAGCCAAAAGTCACGAATAAGATCAGAAAACTAAAAAAGAGCCAAGGAACTTCGTACAAGTTTCTTCCTGTATAGTTCGCCTTCTTTTCTGTCTATTACTATTTTCCTGTCGACGCCTGCCTTCTTGATACTAATTTCAAAATACTAACAGTAATATTCTGCTCCCCTCACCGTCATTTAAGTCCAGTAAACTTTAAGAGATTAGCTGTGCATTATATATAGAATCTACTTCCCCTTCCTCTTCTTGACGGACAGTTGCTATGGTAATGTTGTATGTATATAATATTATTTAAGTTGGTTTTTATTATATAGATCGTGATCAAAGGAATCCGTCGGTTGTTTACTGAATTTTGTTTGTATAGTTCTTTTTTTTTAACTGACTAGGTTGGCAAGACTGTTCTGATGTTAGCTGCTTTAATTATAATGATAAACTTCCATGGTTCTTATTCCAGGCAATGAGCAAGCCAGCGTGTTCCTAGTTTTGCTATTTTATTCCTGGGTGAACTAATTGTATTCGTGAAATGTGAACTGGCTCTTGAGAATGAATTTTGTGTTTAGACTGTTGAGATGATTTCGCTCCCTAGGAGATCATGGCTGTTCCAGTTTTGCTCTGGAGCTAACCATAATTAAACATAAAAATCGCATAGGGAGTTTGGTTGGAAAAGATTTTTAAGTAGGCTCTTTACATTCAGTTGCATGTCCCGTGTCACTCCAGCTGAGAGGGACCCTCTACAAGTCAAATCGTGATTCCCTTCTTTCCTGAATCCCTTTGCTTCATAATGTTAAAGTGATAATGATGAGCTAAAGTTTGCCAGAGGCTTCGCTAAACCCAAATAGTCGCAACACATCAAACTATCTGTGCCATATTGTGATATTAGAGGTATCAGTACAATGTTAGGCTGGGATAGCCTCAGGGACGCAAAAGATCCCTCACACATTTTTTTTTAAATTATTCTCAACGTTTAATCAATTTTCTTCGAATTCCTAATATTTGAATAATATTTAATAGTTGCTAACAATAAAGCAAAGTAAAGTACAGTAATGGCTATTTTGTTCAGGCAGGTTTTACGTCCAACTACCACATTAGGTGTCGTGGACGGAGGCGACTAGCAAACGTACTTTACTGTAAATTTCTTTTATTAACCATTAAATAAAATCTAAGGCCTAAGACCGGGGGAATAGAACCCACTAAACCAACAATACATCTTAGCATTGCGGGTCTAGCCTACAACCGCTCGGCTAATGGGGCGCCTTACAAGATTAAAACCATTAAATAAAATCCAAGGTTTAGACTAGAAATCGAATCCACTAACCAACAATACATCTTAGCTTTGCGGGTCTAGCCTATAACCGCTTAGCTAATGGAGCGCCTTACAAGATTAAAACCATTAAATAAAATCCAATGCCTAGACTGGGGAATCGAATCCACTAACCAACAATACATCTTAGCTTTGCGGGTCTAGCCTATTACCGTTCAGCTACCGTGGCGCCTTCTTATTTTTTTATTTTTTTTTTTTTTTTTTTTGGCGCATCAACAGCTGAGGTCATTAGCGCCCGGAGCTTTTTTCCAGTGCACTGCCGGCCTCCGGACAGTGTTCTCTCGTTACAGACAACACTGTCCATCACCGGACAGTAAGAAGCTCCTAGGAAGAGAAAATCTAAGGGTCGGCTGCTGGATTCGAACCCGGGACCTCCGCGTGGGAGTCCAGCATGCTAACCTCATAGCTAATCCCTTCCCTTTCTTCTTCTTCTTCTTCTTCTTCTTATTATTATTATTTTTATTATTATTATTATTTATTTACGTTACGGATTGCCTCCGCTTACAGAACAGTTTCTGAACCGGCCATTTTGGTGATCGCGGGAGTTATCCCCGTGGCGCTACTGGCCGGTGAGAGGAAACGGCTCTTTGAAAGAAGGTGGGAGGCCGATAGAGCAGCAGCCTACCGAGAAGAGCGGGAGCGCACAATGGCTGCGTGGCAAGATGCGTGGACTGGGGAAACTCGTGGCAGATGGACGGCAGTTCTGCTCCCAGATGTCAGAAGTTGGGTTGGTAGAGGTTTTGGTGAGGTAGATTACTACCTTACCCAGATCCTCAGTGGCCATGGTTACTTCCGGGAGTTTCTCCGGAAGATAGGGAAGCGGTCGGAGGGAAATTGCCCCCACTGTGCAGGAATGAGAGACGACGCCCATCACACATTCTTTGAGTGCGAAAGATGGGGTCGTATCAGAAGGGATTTGGAAGAAAGAGTGGGTCAATGGGTTCCCGAGCGCTTCCAAAGCATAATGCTCTCTGGCAGGGCGCAGTGGAATGCTGTGGCGATGTTTACAAGGGCAGTACTAACTCTTAAAAGGAGAGACATGGATGGAGAGGAGGATAACCCCTAGTGGTTAAGGAACAGGAGCCTAGCCTGAAGTAGTGCTGCATTAGCGAATAAGGGAGTAGGGGGGTGTTTTAGCCGGTAGGCCGCGAGGGAGTCCGGCACAATGTGCGTAAATTGCATTTCACCCCCTCTTTATAAAAAAAAAAAAAAAAAAAATAAAAAAAATATTATTATTATTATTATTTGTTAAGCTTTCTACGTAGAAACTAGGTCATCTCCTAGTGCAAATCTTCACGAGCTCAATTCTTTTATCGTGCGCGAATAAGATAGAATAAAAAGATATGAGGATGCTGAGGAATATTTTTTTGACTGAGTGATATGGTTTCTTGAATGAAATGCCATATTGGCAGTTTTGTAAAGTTGTAATCGAGTTAAGTTACGAATAGGGAGCGACTAGTGAGATATAAAGTTGTATTTTATAGTGAAGTCCTCAGATCGGGGGGGACTTTTCTTTTTCTTTTGGTCTAGGGCGAAAAGATGAGTGGTAATGTTTAAGATCTATTTTGATAGTATTAGTGCTTCAGACGAAAGGCAAGCAGAACAGGTAGGCGCTAAGCTAACCTAGCCTCAAGGTACTAGAAAAAGCCACAATAAAACTAGAAAACCTAAAGGTGATTTTAATGGTAGTTAGTACCAAATAGAAGCGGTGGAGAGCGCTTCTCTAATTCTGATAGCAGACGGCGGTCTACTTGTCTTTTTTCTAAACTCTTCTTCCTGAAGTCTCTTCAGCTTTGATTAGTAAAGTATATACATGAGCAGTCAAATTTGAATGACAGTTGATGCTGTCTAAAGGGCACCCATTGGAGATACTAATTTCTTAAGTTAAAGGCCCTGCAGCGATGAACTTACACCGGCGCATTATCTTAGGATACACGCAGCCCTAATTCCACCCTCCTTTTTGGTGCTCGCGGCCAGCTTCTTTCTCTATGTCCTTTCTTGTTGTATTGTCTCTCATTCCAAGTAAAAGCATCATTCAAAAAGTTGATTTCGTCGAATTACACGTTTCATTAAATTACAGACGCTGATTGGCCACGGAACTAGATGGTCTGGAGGGGACGCTAAAGAAAACCCTTCTCGCCAAATTTATAGCCCTTTGAATACCCTTTGAAAGTATTAATGTTTTAAAGGTAATATCACTGATATTATTGTCGATGGCAAAATAATTATACTGACAATAAATTTGATAAAGGGAAGGGATTAGTTATGCGGTTAGCTTATTGGATTCCCACGCGGAGGTCCCTGGTTCGAATCCAACTGCTGACCCTTAGATTTTTTCTCTTCCTAGAAGCTTCTTACAGCTCACTGTCCAGTGATGGACAGTGTTGTCTGTAATGAGAGAACGGAGGCCGGCAGTGCGCTGAAAAAAGCTCCGGGCGCCAATAACCTTAGATGTTGACGCGCCTTAAATTATTTAAAAATTAAATAAATAATAAATTTGATAGTTTACGGTTTAATCTAATTAATAAATTGGCACTTCCGCTTTTAAAAATTACTCATAAAATTTCATTCTGTCAACACACTGTCATCTTAGAAGCGGAAGCTTGATCCACTTTCCTCCCAAAAGAGATCAGAGAAGCACTGTGTTCAATAAACACATAATAATAATAAAGTTTGTAGGAAACTGTGGCAACCATTTTGAAGAAGATTCTCAAAAGGAAACTGAAAAAACTCTATTCCGCAAACTGGCTCTTCCGGTTTTTCGCTGATTTTGTTCCAAATGTTACCTTTTTTTTAGGTCCCATGTGGTCGCATCCTGCTATTATCCGTATTTTAGTTTGTCCGAGTACGTCCAACAACATTGGGGAAAATCTCTTTTTCTGACTCAGAAGACTTCAGATCGGTTATTTCCGGTGAAAAATCCGGAACTCAGCACAATCGCAGCACTGGTACAGTAAGAGCAAAAACAATAAAGTTGATCCAATTATTGACGTAAATAACTTCTTGCTTACTCTCTTAACTGTACCAGGTAACATGATGTATTGGGATGACGTTAAACTTTTGTAAAATTAACATGAACTATCCATTTTGTGGTCCACTGTATCAAAAATGTTTTTTTGGGGGTCACAAAATGGTCTGTGACGACTGTGGAGGATAGTTCAAAAATAAAGAATTACAGGTAAAGCGCAAACTTAAAATTTCATTTTGGTACCTCCAATGTGACATGACAATAGTATAGCCCACGGGTCGGCAACCGCATGCGGCTCTTTTGTCCAAGTTTTGTGGCTCTTCAGCCTGTCCAAAATATATTGTATATTTCAATTTTATTGAAACAAATGAAAATTCCATTTATTAAAGGTATTTTGCCAAATTTTGGTTTTTCACTTTTTTTTCCAGATTTTCTTCCAAAAGTCTCTCTATTTTCATTACATTGTAACAACATGTTATTTCTCAGAAACTTTAAAAGGAAAAAAAAAAGAAAAGTAGGAAATCTCAAGTTGTCAGCAGGCGCAGGACGTGCTTGCTATAAGTCTTACCCGTCAAACATGGACACGTGTTTTCCAGATTGCTGTCGATCAAAATCTTCACGTGTGTAAGTTCCCAAAAAAGCAAGGTGTGTTCGTAGTTGTGAGTGTAGGTATGTACGGTTGGTCTACCACGGTAATCTCTTTCTGATCTTTGCTTCAAAAAAAAACAAAAAAAACACGTGCTTCCAAAGAGACCCCCTACATCAAAACTGTCTTCTCTATTACATTTTTCATACCCCCTCCCTTTGTCTGTTGCATCTAATTTAGATTGGTCGCACGTACTTCTTAGACAGTAAACATTTGTCAACAGGGTTCCTTCCCCTGCAAACCTAGATCTAACTTTACCCTGGACTTGGCACTTCTCCTCTCCCCGCAGTAATACTACCGTTCACTAATACTCTGCATTACATCTCTAGGAGATCTATCCATTGCTTTCTATCATTAAACATTTCCGTGGATGAAGGACATAAAGCATGAAGTACTTTACTTTTCACCACCTCCAGGGTGAAGCTGGACTTTCAGCTCCGAACTTACACCACATTTACTGAATACCAATGAACTCCATGGAGAGGAAGTCCTACTGGAGAGAACTTTTTACTTGTTTTCCCTTTTTTAAGTACTGATTCAGTCCCTTCCTATTCAAAGGTATTAACCACTTCAACACTTCTCTTTTTCCGCATCATCTTAGACTTCTTCCTTTTCCTTCGATTTAACTGAAGACGCCCCACCATTACAAATATTCTCCTTGTACCAGTCATAAAATTTGGAAGTTAATATTAAAAGTAAAAAAAAAGTAAAGTAATCGCCTATTTTTTCAGGTGGGACTTAACGTCCAACCACCAATTAGGTGTCGTGGACGGAGGCGACTAGCTAACATACTTTACTATAAAGTTCTCATATTAACCATTAAATAAAATCCAAGGCTCAAAAGACTGGGAATCGAACCCAGTACCACAATACATATTAGCTTCGCAGGTCTCGCCTCTAACCGCTCGGCTTCCGTGGCGCCTAAGTTAATATTAATATTTTTCGGTAGTTTACTTTCATCATCACCGGTTACCTATCATCCGGGAGTAATAAACAGGAGAAATCTTCGTATATAAGTGGAAACCTGGAATCAGCTAGATAATATTAAGGAATTCCCAAAACCTTTAGAGGCATGGGACTCTAGCGTTTTGCAGTCCTAATAAATAATAATAATAACAACGAATATTGGGTTAGCGTATTGGGATTCCCATGCGGAGGTCTCGGGTTCGAATCCAGCTGCTTACCCTTAGATTTTTTTTCTTCCTAGGAGCTTCTTACAGCTCACTGTCCGGGTGATGGACAGTGTTGTCTGTAACGAGAGAACTCTGCCCGGAGGCAGGGAAGTGCGCTGAAAAAAAGCTTCGGGCGCCAATAACCTTAGATGTTTGACGCGCCTTAAATCATTTAAAAAGAATAATAATAATAATAATAATGGAACGAGAAAAAGACGTATTAGCGTTCACAAAGAGATCTCCAGGCTCCTCCAAACATTTTACTTCCGTTGAAAGCTTAACTATATGCAAATTTCAACCATCAAAATACCAACTCTTACGAGAGAAGGTAAAAAATTAAAGAACAATGTATACGCAAGTTATTAAAAGAAAATATATATGTATATATAAATTTTGTTTCCGCTCTGTTAATTCCAAATTGGATAGGCATTTTTATTAAAAAGTCATTTTTATTATAATAATAATTATAACGATTATTCAGATTTACCATAACTAATGCATACAAATAAACAATTACAGTGTTTCCGCTGTGATTACTTCCGGTTTTTATAGAGAGAGAGAGAGAGAGAGAACGCCTCGAGATTTCAGAAGAAGGAAATAAAAGTTATTTGCCAGACTGGAAGTAAATTAATATATTTTACAATCATAAATCGTCTCTAAATAACAAACTAACAATTAAAATGTTAAATGAATGATAAAAAAAAGAACGTAGCAATGTAGTAATGTTATTGTTATTTCGAAGTTATTTTTGTAACAATGATAATTATATTAATAAATTATACATTAATATATAAGCACAGTTCCCCCTTTTGTGTGTGTGTGTGTGTGTGCTTGTTATTCTCTTTATCATTCCAGCTTTCAAGTTTGGGAATAACTTTAACTGAATAAAGTGTAACAAGAATAATGTGACAGTTTGATGCAGCATTTCCCTCCTCCTCCCCAAACTAACTCCACGAAGAATAAAATGGAATAAATGGTGAGAAACCGCATCATTCTCACGTATATTATAGTGATACCGATTTCTTTCTTTCTCTGATAGCCGATTAAAAGTATTGGTGGACACATAACAAAGTTTCGATCTCCATAAAGATTTAAGATTTTGAACTTTTCATGATATTCTCAAGAATTGCTTGCAGCTCACTTGTATATAACTGTCACAGAAATTTTTGATTATTGCAGCCGCACTGAGAAAGCTTCAGAATAATCGCAGATTATTGTTGTGCCTTAAGGTTAAAGTACCTACTGATAATTAGGTACCAAAATTTAATTTCACATTAAGTAAAGTAAAGTAATCGCCTATTTTTTCAGGCGGGACTTAACGTCCAACTACCAATTAGGCGACTAGTAAACATACTTTACTGTTAAATTTCTCATATTAACGATTAAATAAAATCCAAAGCCTAAGACCGGGAATCGAACCCACTAACCAACAATACATCCTAGCATTGCGGGACTAGCCTATAACCGCTCGGCTAATTGGAGCGCCTTACAAGATTAAAACCATTAAATAAAATCCAAGGGTTAGAACAGAGGAATCGAATCCACTAACCAACAACACATCTTAGCTTTGCGGGTCTAGCCTATAACCGCTCGGCTACCGTGGCGCCCTAATTTCGCATTAGTTATACAATTATTTATGGCAAGGTTATGAAGGTTATTTTTTGTTGGTTTAAATAAATATGTTTATTTTTTTATTTTATTTAATTTAAGGTAATTTACTTCGAACTTTTTTTTACTTTTGTTATTAAACCATTCTTTCCATAATTTTTTGTTTAAATTTGTATTATTTTTCATTTATTTTTTTTCTATTTTCAAGCAATTACCTTAAAATTTAGCTTGGGCTATTAACTTGTTTTTACTTTTGAAATAATATTCTTTGGACGTATATAAATTCTTTTTATTTAGGTAAATGTTCATTATATACAGAATTATTTTAGAACTTAACTTTTTGTTTGAAATTGTAGCGTCAATTTTATTGGCGCCTTAGTTTTTAAGAAAAATAATTCGATAATAGCATGGTGAGTGACTTTGTGTGAGACAGAGAGAGGGCCTAAATAACTGGTCTTATGTGCCAAGTTACCGGGTTACCAATTTGGAAAGGGGGTTTTAAAAAAAAGAAATCTAAATAGGGGGCCCTGAAAGATTTCCAAGATTTATTACCATTTAAAGATAGACTTAAATTATATCATTGGACTTGAAAGGGTCTTGTGCAAAGTAGTGTGGTATGTCTGTTAGTCTGTTTAGTATATATACTTCCTTGACCGCTATTCAAAGTCAGTTTCTCTTTCTCTGCTGCTTTTCTCTCCCCAAAAGTCCCGGGTATTTCTCTCTCTCTCTCTAATAAATACGTAGGAGACTCTGGCGAGAAGGAGCTCTGGGGAGTTTTTTGTGTGTGTGTGTGTGTGTGTGTGTTAAATGTGTGATATACGTTCCTGTAATAACCGGGTGCCGTGCTATATACTTAACTGGACTTACAATCCCCCCTCTGCGTCCTTCACCCACTCCACCAGCTAGAGTACTTGACCCAGCTCTAATTTTACTCCTGTTCTCTTCTTTAAATTTTTATTTAACATTTTATTTTTTCTTTTGTTTTGAAAGAAGTTTCAAGCCCAAAAATACTTCTCAGAGAAACGAAAGAAACGGAGTCAAACATGAGATAGGTTTTTACTTTTACTTTTTTTAATTATTTAAGGCACGTTAATATCTAAAGTTATTGGCTTCTGGGACTTTTTTCAGTGCACTGCCCTGCCTCCGGACAGTGTTCTCTCGTTACAGACACCACTGTCCATCATTGGGACAGTTAGCTGTAAGAAGCTCCTAGGAAGAGAAAAATCTAAGGGTCCAGCAGCTGGATTCGAACCCGGAACCTCCGCGTGGGAGTCCAGTAACCCCTTCCCTTGGTTTTTTACTTTATTCACCCCCCTTTTTGGGAGAAAATTCCGCCAACGGAAGTCTGATGTTACTGTTTGGGAACTTGTACATTCTTTTTTTTGCAGATATTCTCAGGAAAATATGACGAACGTTTCGTTTAACCACTCACTTTCACTGCGAATCTTGACCCCGTCAACATGATTCTCTCAGACGCTTGAGATCTAGGGTCATGTTTTAAAATCTCTTCTGGACCCCACTCCTCCAAAAACAAGGATTTTTTTAAATGAAAAAATCCCACCAATGGGCACGCTCTATTTAATAGTGAATAATAAAATAGTTTGGCGCCACTATTATTAACTATAATCGCGCTAAAGAAGAAAAAATGAAATGGCCCAATAAAACTAGGATAGTTTAAGAACAGAATTTGTTAGATACGCCAGGTTAAACATGAATGAGAAAAGTATCAGCTGATTATTTTTATTTGGCGGCAAAAGTTTTAGGCGCGGAAAATCTATGCAAGTTTTAACCAATTAAAACAAAAAACTAGTTATACTTTTTGGCGCCTATGCGTATGAGTCAACAATTACATGTAATTTCATACAATAATTACAAAAGAAACTAGAATAGTGTTGGCCGCTATTGAATAATGATAGTGTGAACTATAAGATTCTTCCACCCGCCTCCTCCCCTTAGGCATCGAGTTTTAATAGTTTGCGAGTCTATTATCTGTTATTAGAGCTCGCAGAGATTGTGCGTACGCTTTATTCTTAATAAGAATATTAAATACAAAAAAAAAACTATGCGATATTAATATAATATATTCGGCTATTAAAAATTAATATTCATATTCTGTTAAAACGTCATCACTTTGCGCTTGCGTAATTAACTTCATCCAGTACTTTAATGATCCTAAAGTTTCTTTTCACTTCAACCAATTAGAGTTATTCTTTTTCTTTTTATTGTTTTATTTGATTCGCTAATTTTTTTTTCTTGACACCTTGGGTGAACGCCCACAATTCTCCTCTAACTTATCACGGAAATATGTCCGCTTTCTGTTAACATCTTCCACTTCCGGTAAAGTGATTTTTTGAACGTTAGCTCCTCTACTACAGCCCAATCTGATTATATAAAGTTACAGCTTCCAGGCGATTTCTAGTTTTTTTTCAGGATACTATTTAGTTCACCTAGATGCACACATGATCGCGACACTGAGCGCTCAAGCTAGATAGAGGAAATAACAATTAAGGGAGATATTTCAATTGTGATTCATAGGTGTTCCATAAACGGCCGGCTGGCAATTATCGTACGATCTGCAAAACACTACTACATGTTCAGTACGACGGTCTGCCCGATAATGGCGGTGGGTAACACACACACTGTTGTATATGAGACAACGTGGTTGTACTTCCGCTTTGAAAATGTGCGAATTTTGATACCCCAGCTTAGAATCTAGAATTAGCGCAGTATCTATTCTATTTCAAACAATGAAAACTATGATGGTTTTGGTTTATCTCGACCGTTGTTGATGGATGATTTTTTGGTGAATATCGAGGTGCGGTCATCAATAAAAACAACTTTTTTTACTTTGTACCAACGTTTCGGTAATTTTACTACCTTCTTCAGGATATTATAAAAAAGTTTGTGAACTTTAATATAGAACTATATCATCAACAGTTATGGTAATATAGCTCTATATTAAAGTTCACAAACTTTTTTTATAATACCCTGAAGAAGGTAGTAAAAATTACCGAAACGTTGGTATAAAGCAAAAAAAGTTGTTTTTATTGATGACCGCACCTCGATATTCCCCAAAAATCAATGAAAACGATGGCAAACAGTTGTCAACTGTAGCTAAAAGTTTTGAAGTTATTACTTTTTTTGGAGGGGGCACGTCCGAATGGATGCTGCATCTATTAGTTTCAATTTGTACCAATTTATTTGTTACGTGGCCAATTTGTTGACTTATTAACTGCATCCAATTCTTCTAGGGTGTGTGTGTTTGTCATTATCTTCTAGTAAAACTATTGTCACTGCGTATCTATCATGGATTTAAAAAAATAAAGATAATATATTATCGATATTAGTTGAGTCAAGAGAGGGCCGTCTAATCGATGGATACTACAGCGCAATGTACGATCCTATTCCTTATGTTCAGTTAAGATGGTTTAAATTTGATCCTAGATTTCCTAGTTTGAAGAAAATTCTTTTTTCTTTTTTTCTTTTTAAATTTAAGGCGCATCATCATCTGAGCTTTTTTCAGTGCACTGTCAGCCTTCGGATAGTGTTCTCTCGGTACAGACAACGCACTATCTATCATCGCGAGTCCTGCAAAGCTAATATGCATTGTGGTATTGGGTTCAATTCCCGGTCTTAGGCCTTGGATTTTATTTAATGGTTAATAAAAGAAATTTACAGTAAAGTATGTTTGCTAGTCGCCTCCGTTCACGACACCTAATTTGGTAGTTGGACGTTAAGCCCCGCCTGAAAAAATAGGCGATTACTTTATTACTTACTTTACTATCTATCCATCATCGGTGAGTGAGCAGTAAGAAGCTCCCAGGAAGAGAGAATCTAAGTGCCAACAGCTGGATTCAAACCCGGAAATTTCTGCGTTGGAAGCCAGTATAAGCTAAACACACAGCCAATCCCATCCCAGATATCTTTTTCCTACTCTCTAGACTGTTCACTTTCAAGATTATCCTGGAAAAAACGTTCCTAGCACCTCCTGTTAAAGTTTCACAAACATTTAAAATGTTGCGTGAGATTTCATTATTACCCGAATATTTGGAATTGAAAGAAAATTTGGTGAGCTAGAACTTGGAGAATATTAATTAAGAGGAAGTCATGAGAGTGGTCACAACAGATTGTTTGCGGATTAATGGAGTAAAAAAAAAAAAAAAAATCATAAAGACAGACCGACAGATCTACTTTATTTATAAAGCTAAACATTGTTCTTACCAAAGAATCATTCAATTTTATAAAATAATTATAACAAAAGCAAAAACGAAAACTAAACCCCCCAAAAAAAACTAGAATTAACTAAACCAAAACAAACGAAACTATTGTAATAGTGAACTAGAAAAATAAAGATCAACTTGAAAAGGAAACCAGACATTATCGGTTAATTGTGTATTCAATGGGAGCGTTGCCCATCAGAACTAGTCTTTAACAAATTAGTTCCATTCCTTAGTAGTTATTTTAACGAAACTGAAGTAAAAAGTGGTTTTCAGTAACAAAAAAAAAATAAAATAAAGAACAGGAATATTAAATAGGTGTTCTTTATCTAAAGGGATAACTATTGTCCCTTCCGGTGAGTATGCCGTACAAGTACAATGCAGCTGGCCATCAAAAACCGGACCTAACCTATCTAACCATATGTTGTAACCAGTGTGATAACCTTTAAGGCAGAATAGTGAAATAAAAATTAAAAAAAAAAAAAAAAAAAACACATGTAAACTTGGAATATTTAATTCGTTCATTGTTCTTTATCGTTATGTGCACGCTGGTTTCCGTGTGCATTTGTGGTAACCACAAATCTGTTAAGAATAAATAGTTTTCTTTTTTATTTAAAAGAGAATATTAGAGCAAAAAAAGAAAAAAAAATCAATGAATTTCAATCTTTTTTTATTCAAATTAAAATATGTCGGACAAAACAGACTGACAGACCGACTCAAGCGTCTTCTTTTCTTTGATCTTTTTTAAACGAAATTTTACTGCCCATTCTTTTTTTCAGTATTTCTCCTTTTATTGTAACGATTAGGTTCTTTTACATATATAATTAGGTTATTTCCATTTTTTGGTTTTTTTCAGTAAGCCACTTCTATTTTCTCTGACACCTCTAAAGAGGAAGTCCTCGGGAATCAACAATGCGTGCAATAGGGAAGGGATTAGCTGATAGGCTAGCATGTTGGATTCCCACACGGAGATCCCGGGTTCGAATCCGGCTACTGACCTTTAGATTTTCCCTTCACTGAATGGTGATGGACAGTGCTATTTTTAATGAGACAACATTGTCCAGAGTACGGAACTGCATCAGATGTAGATGCGCTTTCAATTTGAGAAAAAAAAAAATACGTGTATATTGGTGACAAAGGATCTACGGTAGCCGAGCGGTTACAGGCAAAGCCCGCAAAGCTAATATGTATTGTTGGTTAGTGGATTCGATTTCTAGTCTAAACCTTGGATTTTATTTAATGGTTTTAATCTTATAAGGCGCTCCGTTAGCTGAGCGGTTATAGGCAAAGCCCGCAAAGCTAATATGTATTGTTGGTTAGTGGATTCGATTTTTAGTCTAAACCTTGGATTTTATTTAATGGTTTTAATCTTATAAGGCGCTCCGTTAGCTGAGCGGTTATAGGCAAAGCCCGCAAAGCTAATATGTATTGTTGGTTAGTGGATTCGATTTCTAGTCTAAACCTTGGATTTTATCTAATGGTTTTAATCTTGTAAGGCGTCCCATTAGCCGAGCGGTTATAGGCAAAGCCCGCAAAGCTAATATGTATTGTTGGTTAGTGGATTCGATTTCTAGTCTAAACCTTGGATTTTATTTAATGGTTTTAATCTTATAAGGCGCTCCGTTAGCTGAGCGGTTATAGGCAAAGCCCGCAAAGCTAATATGTATTGTTGGTTAGTGGATTCGATTTCTAGTCTAAACCTTGGATTTTATTTAATGGTTTTAATCTTATAAGGCGCCCCATTAGCCGAGCGGTTATAGGCAAAGCCCGCAAAGCTAATATGTATTGTTGGTTAGTGGATTCGATTTCTAGTCTAAACCTTGGATTTTATCTAATGGTTTTAATCTTGTAAGGCGTCCCATTAGCCGAGCGGTTATAGGCTAGACCCGCAATGCTAAGATGTATTGTTGGTTAGTGGATTCGATTTCTAGTCTAAACCTTGGATTTTATTTTATTGTTAATACGAGAAATTTATAGTAGTCTGTTTGCTAGTCGCTTCCATCCACGATACCTAATTTGGTAGTTGGATAGCGGTTGAATAAATAGGCAATTACTTTACTTTCTTTATATCGGTGACCACTAAATTTAGTTATACTCACGACGATAAGAGATAATCGTGTGAGAATTCAAACTTGGTTTTTCCATCATTACCTTTCGGAAAATTTGAACCGGAAAGAGAGATAGTTGGAGCAATTAATTTGGTAAAGTGAATGTAGATTTCGCTGGCTGAATGTGTGTTTATGTGTTCGTATAATTGGTATGAAACCAGTTATAGGGAAATTATTTCCGAATATATTATGTATCTTTTAACATTAAAAGAAGATCAGATGATTCTTTTGATCTCTACCGTTTACATCAACCGAAACCGACAGACAAAAATTCCACTGGATGAATCTTACGCATAACTTCCTCCACAGGTACAGAAGACCTACAAAACTTATCTACAACTTAATTTTAATTAACAGTGAATATACGTTTTAGGATTACCAAATAAAGAATTTGAAAGTTCTCCAATACGTCACAGTCTCTAATATAATTAAAGGTCTATTCATATTTTTCATAAAAAGGACACGCCCCATTTTTTTTTTTTATTAAATACAAATCAAGTATTGCGTCATCAATGCGAAAACTAATTACAATTATTAGGTATCAATTAATTTAATACACTGATCTCTTTTAATTGGTACAAACATATTGCTAGCTTTATACTTCCTCAAGCTCAACTACGTAACTGGTATAACAGGACAAGGGTGACTATATTACCAAATTTTCTGCAAATATTCTCTAGACTGACGTCATCAATTAGATTTGAACTTGAGCCCGAAGTTTAGTTTAGGGGGCCTGTAACTTTGGGTTTTTGAAAACTTTGTCTCAGGGATAAAAATTGAGTTTAATGGGATGACCCGTGACGTCACAGTAATAAGTTTAAGTTGTGTGAGTGATTCACTCAGAGCTTTATTTTCAATTTTTTGTATTTTGCGATCTTGTTTATAGTAAATGCATACATCAGTTTTGTGGTATACAATTATATATTCTCCTTAGTTGAATTATGAGCAATTAATTTTGATTTTGGTTCTGTTTTTAACATTCTGGTCACGTACATATTGCTTCCATAAATGGTAGTTTATAACCTGAATACGTCACAGAATTAAAGTTAGAGTGAGAGCGACGTATTATTAGCCAATAAAAGGATAGAGAAGGAACTTTGGCACTTTCTACTATGGGGTGGGCAAGGAGTGTGATAAACCATGTCTTAAAGGTTATGAAGAAATGTGATCAAGAAGGTTGTTGTAATAACGGGAAATCAAGATATTAACCAGTGTTGATTGGCAACACTGCTATAAAAACTAAATAAATTACATCCTATGTAGACGGAAAACAACTATACAACCAAACACGTACTAAAAACATAATGTTTATGTGTTGGTGTTAGTCATGTTTCTGTCATAGGTCAGGTCACATAGAGTGTCGCAGAGAGTTAGAAGATCCGATATTACTTCTCAGAGTAGATTGACATCTTCTTAACTACCATTGCGGGGACACACACACACACACACTGTTGACATAGTAACTACCAATCATAATATAATACTCTCTCTCCATTTTCTTGTAGCAGTTAAAACATCCTTTATCGAATTACTACACTGCATCGATACTACATTCGATCACTGATCGAAATATTAATAAACTATTTTGTAAAGGAAAATTAATGTTATAGTAAAACCAGAGCCATTCACTTTTAATTGAAATCTGCACATTTGCATCATTGTTAATTTTTGAAAAACATTTTTCAGTTTTTCACCAAATATTACATTATACTGAATAGATGGTTTTGGTTTATTTCGACCGTTGTTGATAGATGATTTTTGGTGAATATCGAGGTGCGGTCTTGAATAAAAACAACTTTTTTGCTTTATACCAACGTTTCGGTAATTTTTACTACCTTCTTCAGGGTATTATAAAAAAAGTTTGTAGAGTTTAATGTAGAGCTACGAGTACATATATATCATCATAACTGTTGATGTTATACTCATTTATTATCTGTTATACACAACAGTTATGTACATTAAACTTCACAAACTTTTTTTTTTATAATACCCTGAAGAAGGTAGTAAAGATTACCGAAACGTTGGTATAAAGCAAAGAAAGTTGTTTTTATTTAAGACCGCACCTCGATATTCACCAAAAATTAGACTGAATTTTTTTTGTTAAACTTACAGTACCAACCCAAATATCTAGTTTTACAACTTTACACCCCACATTTCTTACAATTATTTATTGAAATTATTCGTAAACAACATAATAATAAGAAAAAGGGTAACCCAGATCATGCGAATTACTTTTATTTACTTATTCTATGTATTTAAAGAGTTTTCAATACACTATAATTATAAACTAAAGATCAAATAATTTTTTAAATTAACACAAAATAATATTATTGTAGTACATATTTTTGCATAAATTATTTTTTAGGTTAAAATTTCGTACAGAAAACAAAAAATTACATTTAAACTGATATTCTCTATAATTGTTTAAGTTTTCATGCAGTTCTGATAAACTGGTGTCGAGATATAGGATGTTGAAATTTGGTTGTGTTGTAAACTGTGAAAACTTTAACTGCTTATATCTCCGAAACTACTAGATCAAGAAGGTTCAAATTTATATCGAATGTAGACACTGATATTGTCTATAATTGTTTAAGTTTTCATGCAGTTCTGATAAACTGGTGTCGAGATATAGGATGTTGAAATTTGGTTGTGTTGTAAACTGTGAAAACTTTAACTGCTTATATCTCCGAAACTACTAGATCAAGAAGGTTCAAATTTATATCGAATGTAGACACTGATATTCTCTATAATTGTTTAAGTTTTCATGCAGTTCTGATAAACTGGTGTCGAGATATAGGATGTTGAAATTTGGTTGTGTTGTAAACTGTGAAAACTTTAACTGCTTATATCTCCGAAACTACTAGATCAAGAAGGTTCAAATTTATATCGAATGTAGACACTGATATTGTCTATAATTGTTTAAGTTTTCTTGCAGTTCTGATAAATGGGGATCGAGATATTGAATATTGAAATTTGGTTGTGTTGCAAACGGTGAAAACTTTAACTGCTTATATCTCCGAAACTAATGGATCAAGAAGGTTCAAATTTATATCGAATGTAGACACTGATATTGACTGTAATTGTTTAAGTTTTCTTGCAGTTCTGATAAATGGGGATCGAGATATTGAATATTGAAATTTGGTTGTGTTGCAAACGGTGAAAACTTTAACTGCTTATATCTCCGAAACTAATGGATCAAGAAGGTTCAAATTTATATCGAATGTAGACACTGATATTGTCTATAATTGTTTAAGTTTTCATGCAGTTCTGATAAACTGGTGTCGAGATATTGAATATTGAAATTTGGTTGTGCTGCAAACGGTGAAAACTTTAACTGCTTATATCTCCGAAACTCTTCGATCAAGAAGATTTAAATTTTTATCGAATGTGGACACCTATATTGTCTATAATTGGAACTATGACCATTTGGATTGTCTCTTAGCACTTCTATTTTAGTCGTTAAGTTTGGCGAGAATATTACAGTTTGATAATGCTTTACCAAATTTGCAGTTACAATTACAGTCACTGTACACTAGTTAATAGATTGAATTCATTTCATTTAAAACCAAGAGTGTATAAACTACCTGATTGTAGGCAGGTAATGTTACAGTGAGTGATTTGTAATTGCAGAGGGGTGGCTCACAAGTAGAGTTATTGTGTGGCAGTAGAATTTGTGCGGGCGTTTGTTCGCTGTTACGAGTTGCAACATTTTATTGATATAATAGAATGGGTGACAATTGGCATAAACGGGATGGGAACAGAACGATGTCAATTGAGAGGGACTGTTGCAAAACGTGCCGTCGTCTAGGGCGGCGCGCCCTAGACTAACTAACTCGCTACACCACACAGCTTGAAACAAATTGGATAGGTTATGATCAATTGGTATATTTGGACGGTAGTCCTGCATTTGTTTGTCTGTGCGTGTTGTTGAGAATAGCTTGGTCCTGAACGGGAATCTGAATCCAGTTAGTTCGATTGCCCTACCACTGCAGCGCCCTAAGTACTACTGCAGCAAGCACAGTTGTACTTTTACACTGTCACACTGACATACACACACACAATTGCTGTTTGTCCTCACGGAAGTCTGTCGTTAGTACCAATCTCTGCATTGCCACCTACTTCCGTTTCATAAAAAAGAAAAAAACAATCACTGAAAGAGTGGGGAAGGCTATGCCCTACAGCCTTATTGCGGATATGTACATATCTAACACACACTGACTCCTCCACAGTTCGGCCTAAAGGAAGGTGTCTGCAGTTTTCTCTCCCTTAAGTAAGGGGGACCTAAACCCTTCCCCTTCTTGCCCAGGAAACGTGTACACAAGAAATACCCCCAGATAATGCACCTTTTGTTTATCGTGTTTCTGTTAGATTTACTAAACTTCCGCTTCAGTCTTATACGTTTCATTCGCCAGTGAATGAAAGTGAGTACACTCCATGAGTGCAAGAAATGTGCATTCTCAACTCCAAACAGATAAATCTACCACTAATTTTTGGATAATACTCCGATACCGATCAGGGATACAATAAACATGCGCGCTACGATGGTTAAGATCAACGATATTAGATCTGGGTTGTCGTAAAAAAATCTTGTAAGGCGCCCCAATAGCCGAGCGGTTGTAGGCTAGACCCGCAAAACTAACATGTATTGTTGGTTAGTGGATTCGATTCCCGGTTTCTAAACCTTGGATTTTATTTAATGGTTTTAATCTTGTTAGCCGAGCGATTATAGGCTAGACCCGCGAAGCTAAGATGTATTGTTGGTTTAGTTTAGTGAGTTCGATTCCCGGTCTCTATGCCTTGGATTTTGTTTAATGGTTAATAAAAGAAATTTAACAGTAAAGTATGTTTGCTAGTCGCCTCCAACCACGACACCTAATTTGATAGTTGGACGTAAAGCCTGCTTGAAAAAATAGGCAATTACTTTACTTTTTACTTACTTAAAGGAGGATTTGCCCTACATTTTAACGCAAATCTGGGAATTTTGTCTCTTATAGTAAAAAAGAAAAAAAATTGTCAAAGTTGGGTGTTTTTTAACGTTACGCTTTTTCGTGCACTTTTTGACGAACAATCCTTATACAACTATCCTACAGTTTTAATCTTTTTTACAGCTAATTTTATACAAATATGTTCAGTCAATAATAACAATGGCTAAGCAATAAACTGACATTAAACTGTTAAGTGAATGCAGCAAGTGTAAGAAATAATTTTAGTCGAGCGATTGGTAAATTTCAATTAAGTTGATTGTTGTAGCGAACATTAAATGTTCAACTCCTTTCTTTCGATCTCCACTCAGGTATGATAAGAGAAAACTTAATTGAATGATCATGGATTTAGAGGAAATGAAAATCTTATATTTCGATCTATAAAAAAAATAAGCGGAACTTAATTAAGTTAAGACTGACATCATATTGAAAGCACTATTAGATACTCTTTGGCCAACCCATTTTTAGAATAAAAATAAAAATAAACCAAACAAAAATATATATTTAAAAACCAGCTGATTTAATTCATCACTTTAAATAATAAAAAAGAAATAGAATTAATACATCTATCACTTTGTTATAATAATGTCAGCTGGCTTTTTATTGGAGATTTTTATCAAATGAAAATGCCAAGGGTAGACGAGACAGAAACAAAGAAATATGAAAACAAAGAGAGTGATAGACGTTTGAATATTAATTTATTTAATGGAATAGAATTGTGTGTGTGCGTGTGTGTGTTTTTAGAAGCGCCCTGGAACGTTCCACTGTGGAATCTATCGCAGACAGTAATCTCCAGAGTATGTACCTATGTCTTATTGGTAGACAGACAATAGTCCAGTCAAACAAGACGACTGATTGACAGACAAACCAAATAATTCATTTCAATGCTTTCCCCCCACCCCACCGCACCACAAGAAGTAAGTTTAAATGTACGCCTGTATTTTAACTATTTGGGCCTGTTTTTATTGGCTTTAGCTTAATTGTCTTAGCCAGTAATAAAACTTAAACAATTAACTGTGTACTTTTGAAACGCTGAGGTCTACACCACTTCGAAAGAATCAACTAAAGATACATAATATAGTTCTGTCGAGGGAGTATCTAATAATTAATTGTTATTGATTGGATTTTAGATAATTGGAAGTATTCTATCCAATACTGCATTTTGTATGGTAAAAGTAAAGTAATTGCCTAATTTTTGGCTTTACCAACTACCAATTAGGTGTCGTGGATGGAGGCGACTTGCAAACATACTTTACTGTCAATTTCACATATGACCATTAAATAAAATACAAGGTTTAAGCAGGGGAATCGAACCCACTAACCAACAATACATCTTAGCTTTGCGGGTCTAGCCTATAACCGTTCGGCTACCGTGGCGCCTACATTTTTTATTGTCCTGCATTTTATTCAACCGCCTCACATTCTTTCTTCTTTTCAATTCAATTAATATCTCAACCGTCTTGTTCGATAAATCGATAGTAAATCGATAAATCACTTTTTGGGATGTATCAAATGTTTTAATTTCTTCATAGGAAAAAAAATTGTAAGACCATAATCAAGTCTTTTTAATTTTTGATCCAAGCACTGTATTGTGTTTATATTATTTTGGTCTTATTTATTGTCTTATTTAAACCTTCTTTTTTTTTATTTTCTTTATTAAATCGAGAGGCACAGCTGTTTAAATATAGTAACAAAAGGAAATTCAAATAAATAATCTAATATTAATTAAACTGGCGACAAATTAATGATGAAAATAAAACCTAGATTAGAAATATTAACAATAAAAATAAAGGCAAACAATAAACAATAGCCTCTACTAAATAAAATAATAATAAACCAACAGATCTACTAATAATAATAACTGTTATATGTGTCCATTGTTATTATTAAGATTATGTTTTTTGTGTCTGTATTAGAGGGGGAATAAAGAAACAGGTCTTTCTTTGTCTATCGATCTATCTATCTTGCTTGCACCCGACCATCGATAAAGAATGTTTGAATTGGAAACCAGTTCTCTAAACTGCTAACTATATATATTCTACCAGTGCTGACTCAATCATGTTCTGTCCTAATATATAAATACGCGCTTCGGTCGACTTCTTTTTTTCTTTTTAATTCTTATTTGTAGATTGTAAATTCTTTTAATTAATATTTAGAATCTTTATATTGATTATGATAGGAATCAAATCTAGGGAAGAGATTGGCACATTAGATTCCCGGTTTGGGATAAAAGCTGCCGGTTATGGACTAGTATTGCCTGTAATGAGGACATCGGGTTAACTAATAATATATTTTCACTTTCGCCAAACTCCTCGATACAATTTCAGATTTTACGATTTCGAGGAAATCTCCCAAACGAATCCTTCCTAGAAAAAAAGCCTCTGAATTTAAAATCTACCTCTGACGATGGATGATACAATGAAAATGCGTACTTTGAAAAAAAAAATCAACAATATTAAGTGAAATATTTTAATTCCATTTCCTGCAGATAATGCAACAATACATCTTAGCTTTGCGGGTCTAGCCTATAACCGCTCGGCTAATGGGGCGCCTTACAAGATTAAAACCATTAAATAAAATCCAAGGTTTAGATTAGAAATCGAACCCACTAACCAACAATACATCTTAGCTTTGCGGGTCTAGCCTATAACCGCTCAGCTAATGGGGCGCCTTACAAGATTAAAACCATTAAATAAAATCCAAGGTTTAGATTAGAAATCGAACCCACTAACCAACAATACATCTTAGCTTTGCGGGTCTAGCCTATAACCGCTCAGCTAATGGGGCGCCTTACAAGATTAAAACCATTAAATAAAATCCAAGGTTTACATTAGAAATCGAACCCACTAACCAACAATACATCTTAGCTTTGCGGGTCTAGCCTATAACCGCTCAGCTAATGGAGCGCCTTACAAGATTAAAACCATTAAATAAAATCCAAGGTTTAGAAACCGGGAATCGAATCCACTAACCAACAATACATCTTAGTTTTGCGGGTCTAGCCTATAACCGCTCGGCTATTCGGGCGCCTTACAAGATTTTTTTACGACAACCCAGATCTAAGGAAGTGATCATTTCTTTTGAGTAATTTTTTTAATCTCCTTTATATTGGTCCTGCAGCATCCAAGTCTTAATACGAGCTCAAATTCATTTATAAATAAATAAATAAAAAAATCTTCTACTCACTAGACTGACTGGTAATTTTAAAAACAGTTATTCTGGTAAATTACTTCTTTATTTTTCAAGATATGAATTAAAAAGAGATCAAATCAAATGAATAAAAATGTAATTTTACATTCTGAAATAACTATTTAAAGTAAATCATTGCAATATTTAACGAGCTCTTTAATACAGCGTAAATGCAAAATTTATAATTTAAATAAAATTCTTACTCTCATTTATAGTAAGAAATTTATACATCTTTTATCCTTTTTTTCTTCATTTTAAGTGTTCGCAGAAAAATAAAACTATTAAATACAGGAATAAAAAAGCACTTCCCGTTATTCTGAATGGAACTTCTGGTTTATTCCATTAAGTAAATTTAAAATAAATGAGTGAATAAAAGTTTTAAGAAGATTAGCGGCGATATTAGCGATTATAAAAATAGTTTCAATATCACGGAATCGGGTACTTTGAAGATTATCAAAATGTTGTAACCTTAATATTTCTCAGAAAAGATTACGTTAAGTCAAAAAAAGGGCCGATTGCAATTTTAAAAGAAGAATAAAATAATGCCGTCACTTGTGCGCCTTTTTTACTTTACGTCATAGTTCAAACTCGTAATACGTCCTGCAAATTACTTTTCTTTTCTTTTTTTAAATATTTAAGAAAAGTATTTATTTGAGCTCGGAGCTTTATTCAGTGCACTGCCGGCCTCTCGTAATAGAAGCTCGTCGGGAGAAAACATCTTAAGGTCCAGCAGCTGGATTGAACATGAGTATTTTTTTACACCAGTTTTTTTTTTGGTTTTTCCATCCGGAAACCTTAAAAATGTATTTCCTGTGAGAAGTATTTCTCGAAGATTGGTTCTTGATTAAAGCACTTCCGGATTGTTGCAATTGTGATTGCTTAAAGGGATCATAACAGACCCAGGAACTTGGAAAGAAGCGTTCAAGATCTCCGAGACAAACACTCTTCTAAGGAACACTGTTCACAGCTTCTCCCAAGACCTTGGACTCGCAAGAAAAAGGGATCATAACAGAACCAGGAACTTTTTCCTGTTGGAAAGAAGCGTTCAAGATCTCCGAGACAAAGACTCTTCTAAGCAACACTGTTCACAGCTTCTCCCAAGACCTTGGAATTGCAAGAAAAAGGGATCATAACAGAACCAGGAACTTTTTCCTGTTAGAAAGAAGCGTTCAAGATCTCCGAGACAAAGACTCTTCTAAGCAACACTGTTCACAGCTTCTCCCAAGACCTTGGACTCGCAAGAACATGCCGTGCAGTTCGAGAACACTATGTACCAACACAACTACACCGTTCGACTTTGGCAAACTGAACTCTTTTTTTTTTGAACTCTTTAACAATAAATAATACATGCACATATCTTGCATATATTTACCGTATAATTAACATGTAAATTGAGTACATTTTTGCAACGTTTCTAAAAGGAATGAGAGGAAAGAAAAGCAGTTAATAAATGATAATTAATAAAAGATAGAAATAATTAGAAGTACTTTTTACAATGGGTCACAGAGAATAAATTGATCATTTAGCTGTAATCATTGATTGTAATGTTCGGATGTTTCACATTCTAAATCCGAAGAGATGATTGTGTGAGTTGGTTGCAGGTCATGTTAAAATAATGAACTACAGAAACGGAATTGTACTACACGTTTAGAAAAACAGAACAGTTTCGATATATAGATAGAGTCTAATAGTCTAACCAGTTAATCGTTTAAACTGGGGACCAATCTGGTATCAAAGATTATGCGGCTGATGTCAAAGAATTCTCAGAGCCGGCTGCAACGTTCAAGCATTCGGAACCTATGGGCAAATCTCCTAGATCAGGGGTCGGCCATTCGCGGCTCTCGAGCCGCATGCGGCTCTTTTATCCAAATTGTGTGGCTCTTCAGCCAGCCCAAAATACTTTTTATATTTTAATTTTATTGAAACGAATGAAAATTCCATTTATTAAAGGTATTTTTCCCCAAAATAATTTTAAATGTGATAGGTTCGAAATTGAATAGAATTATACAATATTAAAATAAAGTACTTGATTATATATTGTAAGAGTGCCGCCTTTTCATTGGTTAAGTTATTATTTATTTGTTTATTTACTTTGCAATATGTGGAAATAATATATAAAACATTTAAATGTTGAATATCATAAAATAATAATTTGAGAATACAAATGATCTACAGAGTTTGTTTACACTATCATCCTTACGATTCTTGGTTAGCTATATTAAAATTATTTAAGGAGAAATGGCTCTCTACTTAAAATAGGTTGCCGACCCCTGTCCTAGATTCTTTGCAAAGGAATAATATGTCCACGTTTAAGTTTGAACCCAAAATGTGGGTACTGGAAGATGGTCATCCTTTCCCCATTAAAGCGCTAGGTTCATCCCAGTTTTTTTTTATCACAGAAAATTGAGGGAATACTGAATGAAATGTACAGCAAACTCAACAATCTGAGCGAGAGAAATGAAGCCCATTGACGTGGTCAGTAAAAGCAAAAGATATCCTGGTTCCGGCATCCTGGCTAAAGTGGGGCTCGAATCCTCTTGATCGTTCACTTGTATTAGAAGCAGTTTTCCAGGATAAATGGCATTTTCGCGAGTTTTCCGGCTAGGGATGATGCTGAACACTGCTTTAAAGTGCAGTTTCAGCAAGAGTATGGTACAGGTACATTGACTCTGCTTTCCCCCACCACACAAATAGTTTTTCAGGTTTGTATTATGCCGTCACGAGTGAAAGCAATTTTTGTTCCTCTTTTTTTTTTCAGTTTGATAATTATCCCCAAATAAACAAGGCTGCCATTATCATTATCACTTCTAGTATAACCTTCCCTTGCGTGTTGATTAACCTTCTTCATTCATGTTTACGTTGATGTAGTTTTTTCCCCTGTTCGACAAGATTAATCTCCCTCTCTCTGGTGCCATTAAAGACAATAAGTTAATGGGGTCCCAAGTTACCATTTGACAACAACTAAACTAAAGTAATTAATTATTTCAATTAGCCTAGAGTGTGTGTGAATGTAAATAACCGTGTAGATATCTCCTTACATTACATGGGCCCGCAAGAATATATTTTCAAAGTCATGAATGAAGTTCCTAGTATAAGGTACTTAACATTCTATTAAGTTCATCCTCATCCCAATTTTTGTTTGTTTATCTTCAACGTCATAACCTTAAAGTAGAGTATCATGTTACCTCACTCAAATTAATGTCCCCCTCCACCAATAGGAGTACGAGGGGGTACCCAAAAAAAACCGGAATTATTTTTTAAAAGCTATTTATTTACAATTTTTTTACAGAACAACCTTATCCCCTTCAAAATACTCTCCATTACAACTAATACATTTGTCCCACCGGTGCTTCCACTGTTCGAAACATTTTTTGTAGTGATCTTTAGAAATGGCTGACAGCTCCTTCTTCGTTTTTTTCTTGACCTCTTCAATGTTGTCAAATCGGTGACCTTTCATGCCCTTTTTCATGCGTGGAAATAAGAAAAAGTCGCACGGAGCCAGGTCAGGCGAGTAAGGTGCGTGGGGCAGCGGAACCATGCCATTTTTAGCCAAAAACTGTGTAACAGAGAGTGCTGTGTGTGCAGGTGCATTGTCGTGGTGGAAGAACCAGTCTCCTGTTTGCCACAAATCGGGTCTTTTTTGGCGAACACTATTGCGCAATCTTTTCAAAACTTCCAAATACAAGGTTTGATTGACGGTCTGACCTGGGGGGGGACAAACTCTGAATGGACTACGCCTTTGGCATCAAAAAAGCAAATCAGCATTGTTTTGATGTTTGACTTGACTTGACGACATTTTTTTGGTCGGGGTGAAGATGACGTCTTCCATTGGCTCGACTGTTGCTTTGTTTCTGGGTCATAACCATAGCACCATGACTTTGACAGAAAGTCTGGATCAGTTTCAAGCTGTTGTTTCAAAGCACGACATGTTTCAACTCGATGTTCTTTTTGATTGTCAGTCAGAACTCGAGGAACAAACTTGGCAGCAACCCTTTTCATCCCCAAATCTTCCGTTAAAATTCGCTGAACCGAGCTCCAAGATAACCCACTACTCTCTGACAGTTGATCAATTGTCTGTCGACGGTCTGTGAACACCAGCTCTCGAATTTTTTCAACATTTTCGTCGATTCGGGCAGTTGATGGACGTCCAGAACGAGGTTTGTCATCAATCGACATGTCGCCATTTTTAAACCGAGTAAACCACTCGTATACTTGAGTTTTTCCCATAGCGTCATCTTTGTAAGCTGTTTTCAACATTAAAACACTTTCAGCAGCATTTTTGCCGAGTAGAAAACAAAATTTCAGAGCTGCACGTTGTTCACTTAAACTTGCCATCATAAAAAACGAAAAAAGAACAAAACAGCGCTGGTAAAAACAATCACTGCAGATGAACAGAACAAGCCAGGCAGACAACACAGGCAGGACTGAACTGGCAAGGAATTGCGCTATACACGTCTAGCGGCAGAAATGCGTACTACATAAGCTCCATGCGCGGCAACGCAATTCCGGTTATTTTTGGGTACCCCCTCGTATATATTGAATTTTTAATTTCAATAATTAACTAAGACCCGCCTTAAATTATCTTTTTCTTTTCTACAAATTTTCTCATCTCTTTTTCTCGAGATGTACAGGTTAACTGTTATAAAGTAATCGCTTATTTTTCATGAGGGGCTTAAATGTACGACTACCAATTATGTATCGTGAACAGGAGGAACAGAAACGTATACTTAATGTGAACATTTTTTTTTTTTTTTTCTAACAGATAAATAGCTACACGCGGGATTCGAACTGGGAATCTTCTACACCAAAACCCACTCTCTAAACCACTAGACCATACCGGCCCGCATAGTAATATAGTCTTTCAAGACTTCTGAAACAATAAGTTTATAGACAAATACATTATTTGAAAAAAACCTAAAAAATAACTTCGAATCTTAAACTGGTTAAAGCTTTTTATTTATTTATTTAATTACATCTTGATAATAAAGTCAATTTGCAAATTTTACTTTGTGTATACTTTTTTGTTAATACGTAATTAGCTTCGCAGTCTGCGCCTCTACAACGGACGGAAAATTTCTGTTACGAGTAAATTATGATGGCAGTTGAAAGGAGGTTTTTCCTCCAAATTTCCCATTTCGAGGTTATGCCTAATTTTACCATCCTGGATAACGTTAGTCAAGGTTAAAAATATATGTTTTCAATATTTGGAACTTTAAAAAAATATAAAGTAAAACTATAAATTAAAAATCATGGTTACAGCTGATCTGTAATATTGAGGAAAACTTATTTTTTTTTTAATGGATTATTAGAAAATTTTGGAAAATTAATTATTCATTGGTTAAAGTGAATAAACATAAAAGCAATACGTATTAGCTTATACGTAAAGCTCGCTCTGCTCTATGTTCGCATTTATGTACAATACATGTGAAGTATACATAATGTTTTCGCTTGTTACATATGTTATACTTTTGTTTCAAAACTATTAAACATTTATACTTAATATTTTATTAAAGTATTGTATATGGGGATTTTGTATTGTTGGCATTATTATTATTATAGGTTAATTTCTAGTTAGTTTTAAATATGTACTCGTTCATATATGCAATTATATCTGTGTGTTTGTGTGTAATTCGTTATATAGGTGTATAATATACGTGTATATAGTGATATAGAGTGCGCGATATAAACCAATCACTGTACAGCTTTATTATTATTATAATACCAGCTTCATATTAACTGCATTAGGTTAAGTTTAGTTTGTTTTAACAGCTTTCCCAATATGTTTCGCCTACTTTATACATACATATACATATGTGCATGTACAAAAGGTAGCGTGCAGCGCTGTGTATATGTGCACATGAACATAATACAATTTCCGCTCTCAGTGTTACTCTTCTACTTCCTCTTCTTCATCGCTCTGTATAGTTTCCCTGTCCTGCTCGCAGATTTGCTAGCAGCCGTTTTGATAATTTATAATACGCGAAATAGGTGTACAATAACACACAATAGAAACTGTGCAATAGTATATTTTGTGTGGTGTATGTAGACCTAAATATATATGCACGTTTTGTAGGTTTTGGTTTAGCCAGTTAACTAACAACTGGCACCTGGAATGGTCCCAGCAGAGTCTGCTGAACAGTATTTCAGCATCTCCTGGGAGGCCCTAGCCTGGGTTGGTAGTAGAGCGCCTATATAAGTTTGCCACTATTTCTTTATGCACAGGAAGAATTTTGATGTATGGCTAATGGAGCGCATTACAAGATTAAAACCATTAAATAAAATCAAAGGTTTAGACTAGAAATCGAACCCACTAAACCAACAATACATCTTAGCTTTGCGGGTCTAGCCTATAACCGCTCAGCTAATGGGGCGCCTTACAAGATTAAAACCATTAAATAAAATCCAAGGTTTAGACTAGAAATCGAATCCACTAACCAACAATACATCTTAGCTTTGCGGGTCTAGTCTATAACCGTTCGGCTAAGTGAGTGGATAAACAAATATTTCCGGAAACCCTGTTTGTAGTAATCTCACGTTACGGTCTTTGAGAGAAAAATAATAATATTTCGATTATGGGCATACCAATCGATTAAAAATTGTTTTGACACTTACTGACGAGTTTTTCTTCTATTAGGTTACACCTACTGGGGCTCGATAAACACGTCACTTTTAATGTGATGAATGGTCGCTGAGTATTAGTCAGGAACACGGCAGAAGTAAGAAAAACCAATGGTTTGTACCATTTCATTACTCAGGTGTTACTGACACATTGGTAAACAGTAACTATTCAGTACAAACAAACAAAAATTCTTCTCGGGAATTGGAGGAATTACTGTCAAAACTAAGGTAAATGCTCGGAACACCTTCATGGTTCTCGGGAATTAGTAAAGTTACCCTTAAATGAATAAATAATTGACTACACCAAAAATAGTAGCTTTATTTGTGGTTATTATCAAGGAAAAATTGACTTTAAGCAGGATTCTGACGAGAGTCTAGAATATGGAAACCATAATCCGCGGATTTGATGGTGACGCTGATTCTAAGTAGGCTATGTATATAAAACTGGGTGGGTCACAATCACTGGGCAGGTAATTTGTGGGAGATTCCCCTTAACTGGTCAGGTTATAAACACTGAACTTTAGTGAAATTTGATGCTGTTATAGGTTAGTAATTACTGTTCAAGAGTTGTCATGGAATTGGTCCAGTACCAGATCTTTTTTTGGGGGGGTCTTAATTTTTTTTTTTTTTTGTGGGATGATTCCATTTTGGGCTATTCAGAATGTTTAAGGGATGGAATATCGTCCTGAACTGTGTGAGAGAGAGAGGAATTAAAGATTCTGAAGCCCTTGCATTAACCTATTACAACCCTACAATTGTCTGGGATTTGTGTTACGGATAATTTATTCTAAAGGATTTCTGGTTAAACCATAATAATTAGATGCAATAGCAATTTGTCATCCATTAAATACAAAAAAGAAATTAAAATTGCTTTTATCCTAATTGCTCCTAGACTTGTTTACCTGAACTAACTTTAAATATTTGTTCCACACGAAATGTTTTAGTAGATGTAATTTTCTTTTTTTCTTCTTCTTTTTTTCCACGAGAAAGCTGTTCAAGTCTCCAAATTGTTTGTGTGCTTTAGCTGAAAGTGAACATTTTGAACAAATATTTCCCAGGGAATAAACCCGTTTTTCCTGAGTCAAGTAATTCGTGCGGGGGGGAAAAAAGGAAAATTAAATTCAAACATCTCTTTCCGTGGCCGGTTGGCGGTCAGATTTCCACGCAATCGTCTAAAAGTTTTCATAAGTAAAGTAAAGTAATTGCCTATTTTTTTCAGGCGGGGCTTTACGTGTAACTATTAAATTAGGTGCCGTGGACGGAGGTGTCTAGTAAACATACTTTACTGTAAATTTCTTTTATTAACCAATAAATAAAATCCAAGACCTATTCCAGAGGAATCGAATCCACTAACCAACAATACATCTCAGCATTGCGGGTCTAGCCTATAACCGCTCAGCTAATGGGGCGCCTTACAAGATTAAAACCATTAAATAAAATCCAAGGTTTAGACTAGAAATCGATCAACTAACCAACAATACATCTTAGCTTTGCGGGTCTAGCCTATAACCGCTCGGCTACCGTGGTGCCTTAAAGTTATCATAATGCGAGTTTTATAGAAATGAAGTAGCTGTAACTTTTCCCCTCGATGAACAGCGCTGCCCAGTTTGTCTTAAGATACGCAAATTAGCCAATCTAAAGCTGACCAGCCGTGTGTAATTATGTTTACAGTATTTTACTATGTCTGTGTGTGTGTGTGTTTCTGTGAATACACAGTTGTTTCTAACCTATTCTCTTATCTCATTCTATCTTCCTTTAGACAATAATAAAAACTGTTTTAATTTCTTCCCCCACCCCCCATCTTCTTTCACTTTAATTAGAGATAATTGTTATGTGTATGGGCTGAAAAGACGTAATAACATATTTTGTTACACTTAAAGCGGGGAATTAGAAACTATAATACAAAACATTATAATACGGAACTCTTTGGGAGTTTATTAAAGATTCTTCTTTGGGAACCAAACTCTCTTCCGTTCTGGCATTTAGTTGGCCCAATTGGCCGCCTGAGGGCATCAAAACTATGAACATAGCGTAGCTTTATAGTTCAGTGTATACATAACCTTTTATGTATTACCTAGATGGAGAAAAGTTCACCTGCCCTTCAAATGGATTCTTGTCCTTCGAAAATGTAAATTTAGAATTCAATGTAGAAGCTATCTTCATTTACTTCGAAGAATCTCAGAAAATATAATCTAGAACTAAATAAAACTCAAAGTAAACTGAGAGAGACTGTGTAGCGACAGACAAATCAAGGCATGATAGGGTACTGTCTTGGGTTTCAAACTTTTTGGACTTGTTACAAACATAAACATGCCGATTAAAAGTGAACTTAATCAGTTGGATAAAGTAATTGCTCTTCTTGTATACAAAAAAAAAACCTATAAGTTACCTCTTTTAAAAAATTACATAACGAGAAAAGTAATGCCTATTTTTTTCGGGCAGGCTTTACGTCCAACTACCAAATTAGGTGTCGTGGATGGAGGCGCTAGCAAACATACTTTACTGTAAATTTCTTTTATTAACCATTAAATAAAATCCAAGGCCTAAGACCAGGAATCGAACCCACTAAACCAACAATGCATCTTAGTATTGCGGGTCTAGCCTCTAACCGCTCAGCTAATGGAGCGCCATACAAGATTAAAACCATTAAATAAAATCCAAGATTTAGACTAGAAATCGAATCCACTAACCAACAATACATCTTAGCTTTGCGGGTCTAGCCTATAACCGCTCAGCTAATGAAGCGCCTTACAAGATTTAATTAAATAAAATCCAAGGTTTAGGCTAGAAATCGAATCCACTAAACCAACAATACACCTGAGCTTTGCAGGTCTAGCATAAATAATAATAATAATAATAATTTATTGAAAATGTTGAGTACATGCATGCATATAACCGCCTAACATACTTCACTTTAAATTTCTCATATTAACCATTAAATAAAATCCAAGACCTAGTGGTAGGGAATCGAATCCACTAAAACCAACAATACATCTTAGTATTGCGGGTCTAGCCTACAACCGTTCGTCTACCGAGGCGCCTACATAACCAGGTTATATTGTTGGGAATAGATGTTATTGTTATCCGTATCAATAGAAAACGAAGATCGGAACTTTAGAGAAGTTCCTTAACCATATCCGTTTCACAGAAATGTCCGAAAATGTTCCTCCGTATAGTTCAATCAATGACTGTGTAAATAATATGGAAGCTTAAATTCTCTTAAATCTCTCCACCAAACTGTTGAATCAAATACTCTGATGGTGGAAGAAGATTCAAACCAAGTTAATTGTAATGAATAAAAAACGGAAATGTGGCGTATAAATGTAAACGATATTTTGTTTAATTAATTTTTGTAATTTAGACCGACGCGGATACTGGTTATTTTTTAGTTTAAGCGGAATTCATGAATATATGGAAATTATTACTCTGTGTGTGTATGTGTATGAGGATGAGAGAGAGTGTGTGAGAGAGAGAGAGATTGTTTAGGGAAGGTTTCCCTCTCAATGTGATTTAACTGTTTTGTGATGTTTGCGCTAGAATTCTACCGTTAATCAGCTCTGCAGGTTATGTTGCTAATCAGTTTGTCAGTGCATGGCTCATGAAATCCAGCCACGGAGGATGGTGTAGCCTAGAGTATCTGGGCGGACCAATCAGTCAAGGCTGGGGTGGGGGAGAGTCTAAAGCCAGGCAATATCGCTAACGGTAGGCAGTAATTCTAGGCCAGTCCGGCTCTTGATACTCGGGGGGCAAAGCGTGTACAATAGTTATGCTCACACTGCCCCCCTCCATAAGTACACATGGATATGCAACAATAGTGAGCGTAAACAGCCTAAAGTGAGCAGAATGAAGGCTTGCGCAGGTCGAACAGAGTGACCAATATGTTTAAACTGGCGTCGACCCATTCCATGGTCATGTTTGGGCAATCCACCAATACTAAACAGCGGATACGATCACACATTTACCGTACATACATAGAAACATCTCATTGTGTTACCTACCTATTATGTACATATAACTTAACTTCTATATAAATTAGTTTGAATCCATAATGCATACATTTAGCTTTAGTCGGGTTGGCGTTGGTAAATATACTGTAAATTTTAGTCAAGCATTTCATGTTTGTGCATGCTCAAGGTTATGTTTTTTTTTGTTTTTTTTTTTTTTTTGCTTTCAAACTTACAAATCTATATATCAAGCAAGCATGATTTTTGATTCGCCTTCGTGGAAATATCATTAAAAAAAAAAAAGATTATTAAGATTTCCAGCTTCTTTTATTTTTGCTTTTAAAAATAAAAGATACCGAACCTGTATTTTCCGAGAAAACTGCATGTTTTTGAACTATAATTTTTCACAGCATTTTTCTTCCTTTATTGCTGCAGTAAGAAAATGAAAAACAAAAAAAAACATCCTGTCCAGAAAAAATTAATACGTTTGTTTTGGACACTTTAATACCCGACACTTTAATATTGGGATGAAGTGAGGCGAGTTGAACAACCTCCACAGCCTACCTTAATCATTCAATGTAAACAGTTTGTTAGAGTGTATTAAATCTATAGCAAGTATAATAATTGATTCCTCTATAATCTATATACAGAAATATGTTGCGTCATATTGGCGGATGAATGACGTCATCTTGGCTTATAAATAGATATTTTATTTTTCTCATTTATCATTCTGTATTTTACTTTAAATTTAATTACTGCCATTATTAATAATTTCCTAAATAATATTCTGAATTGCTAATAATAAATTAATGTAGGCGCTACGGTAGCCGAGCGGTTATAGGCCGCAATGCTAAGATGTATTGTTGGTTAGTGGATTCGATTTCTAGTCTAAACGTTGGATTTTATTTAATGGTTAATAAAAGAAATTTAAAGTAAAATATGTTTGCTAGTCGCCTCCGTCCACGACACCTAAATGGTAGTTGGACATTAAGCCCCGCCTGAAATAATAGGCAATTACTTTACTTACTTAACTTTAATCAATTAATGTAGAATTTCAAAGTGGTTGTTAGCAAAGCCGTTCCCATTATTGATCGTAAATTCTCTCTCTCAGAATAAAGTTCGGATATGTTTTGAGAACGTAGCGTTCTTCTTTTTTGTTGATTTCTGCTAGACTTAAGGAGAGACAGAATTAGGTTTTGATATCTAAAGATCTAAAAAAAAAAAATTCGATCTGTTTAATGGAAATACTATTAAGTACTCTTAAAAGTCTAAGAGTGAATGTCGGACAACTTAACGAGAACTCCTAAAATGACTAAAAATTGTAACCTGATTAGCTTTTCCATAAAATAACCAATAAAAACGATAAAAGAAAATTGCACTGACCGCTCTGATCACTGGAAGGATGTTCAGGACCTGAGAACCTCCATTTTGCACCATTGGCTGGCTGATGACCACGCAGAAAAGCGGCCGCAGAAGGACCGAGTGCACTCGGCGGTGCGGGACCAAATCTTAACGGCGGCGATGTACCACCACTCCGTCGATCTTCCCAATCGCCAGGAGGTTCTACAGTAAATAGAAGCGATAAGTTCTGCGCGCACATAAGCAAGTTTTTGCAGGCATAATCTCTTATTTAAGTCCAAAAAAAAAAAAAAAACTAACATACCTGAGATATGACCATTCTCATAACCACTGGATGGATAGTCCCCGTTGTCCAGGCGATGTTTCTTGATTTGTTGCGAGAGATGCGAGGCTGCCAAGGATAGTCCCACCGGAGCCCGCTTAGGCGGCCGTCCAGGCCTGTAACTTTAACAAGTTAAGCCACCAACAGAACAGTAATAAAGTAATTAAAACCATAAATTTAAATTGTTAATTACACACACACTAATGCAGCTAGTACAAATAGAATACATAAAATTAATAATACCTAAATAAAATCAACAAAGCGTGCGTTTAAATTATTTAGACAATTCTAAATCTAACAGTAGCTCCAAAATTGTAGAGCACATGCAACCTAACATGCTAATTTATGTATCACGTTTCCCCTTTATATATATATAAATAAATAAGCCACCTTTCAGTTTGTATGTACATATATACAAAGATTGGGAACATGGTAAAAATATTTATTTATTTATTATAGATTACTTAACTTATACATTATCTAAAGATAGATCGTCTTGTTTGCTTTATATAAAGCAAAAACAAATCTGAACATGTCTACCAACTTACAAAAAAACATTAAAAGAAAAAATCATTTTTTTCTAGACAATTAGCAAACCTGGACCTATTCACAAACGAAATATTTAAAACCGATCAATTAAAATTAACAATATGCATAAGTTAATTATTTTTGTTAACATTTTGTACAAAAATTAAGGAACATTTACAACTCAACTGTATGTTTAAGTAGCCGTAAAGATGATTCTAGTCCTGGGTTCGAAAACTTAGGAAAAGAAGTAAAATATAATAACCGAAATTAGCATTATTCTCTCTTCCTTCTGGATTAATGCCTTCAGGAAAAGGATAGAAAATAATCTGAGACCATTGTAGAGAATAGTTACATCTATAACTGACAATAATAGCAATGTTTTAGTGATAATAGTTAATGAGATATGGAAGGTTAAAGTTTTGTGGTTTTCAACTTTCTTAAAATTTCAAACCTTTATATCTCTCTTCGTATTCATTAGAATTCAATGATTTCGTTACCTAATTCTAGAGAATAGAAAGCTCTATAACTGACATTAATAGCAATGTTTTAGTGATAATAGTTTATGAGATATGGAAGGTTAAATTTTCGTGTTTTTCAACTTCCTATAAATTTCAATTCTTTATATCTCTCATCGTATTCATTAGAATTCAATGAGTTCCTTACCCAATTGTAGAGATTAGATAGCTTTATAACTGATATAAATAGCTTTGTTTTAGTGATAATAGTCAATGTGATATGGAAGGTTAAAGTTTTGTGGTTTTCAATTTCCTTTAAATTTCAATCCTTTATATCTCTCATCGTATTCATTAGAATTCAATGATATTTATTACCTAATTCTAGAGAATAGGAAGCTGTATAACTGATTTTAATAGCAATGTTTTAGTGACCATAGTTTATGAGATATGGAAGGTTAAATTTTAGTGGTTTTTAACTTCCTCCAAATTTCAAACCTTTATTTCTCTCATCGTATTCATTAGAATTCAAATAATTAGTTACCTAATTCTTTCTATTCGAATAGAAAGCTCTATAACTGATTTTAATAGCAATGTTTTAGTGACCATACTTTATGAGATATGGAAGGTTAAAGTTTTGTGGTTTTTAACTTCCTCCAAATTTCAAACCTTTATTTCTCTCATCGTATTCATTAGAATTCAAATAATTAGTTACCTAATTCTTTCTATTCGAATAGAAAGCTCTATAACTGATTTTAATAGCAATGTTTTAGTGACCATACTTTATGAGATATGGAAGGTTAAAGTTTTGTGGTTTTTAACTTCCTTCAAATTTCAAACCTTTATATCTCTCATCGTATTCATTAGAATTCAATGATTTCTTTACCCAATTATAGACAATAGAAAGCTCTATAACTGATATTAATAGCAATGTTTTAGTGATAATAGTTTATGAGATAGGGAAGGTTAAATTTTCGTGTTTTTCAACTTCCTTCAAATTTCAATCCTTTATATCTCTCATTGTATTCATTAGAATTCAATGATTTCTTTACCCAATTATAGACAATAGAAAGCTCTATAACTGATATTAATAGCAATGTTTTAGTGATAATAGTTTATGAGATAGGGAAGGTTAAATTTTCGTGTTTTTCAACTTCCTTCAAATTTCAAACCTTTATATCTCTCATCGTATTCATTAGAATTCAATGATTTCTTTACCCAATTATAGACAATAGAAAGCTCTATAACTGATATTAATAGCAATGTTTTAGTGATAATAGTTTATGAGATAGGGAAGGTTAAATTTTCGTGTTTTTCAACTTCCTTCAAATTTCAATCCTTTATATCTCTCATTGTATTCATTAGAATTCAATAATTTAGTTACCCAATTATAGACAATAGAAAGCTCTATAACTGATTTTAATAGCAATGTTTTAGTGACCATACTTTATGAGATATGGAAGGTTAAAGTTTTGTGGTTTTCAACTTCCTTCAAATTTCAAACCTTTATATCTCTCATCGTATTCATTAGAATTCAATGATTTCTTTACCCAATTATAGACAATAGAAAGCTCTATAACTGATATTAACAGCAATGTTTTAGTGATAATAGTTTATGAGATAGGGAAGGTTAAATTTTCGTGTTTTTTAACTTCCTTTAAATTTCAAACCTTTATATCTCTCATCGTATTCATTAGAATTCAGTGATTTCTTTACCTAATTCTAGAGAATAGAAAGCTCTATAACTGTCATTAATAGCAATGTTTTAGTGATAATAGTTTATGAGATATGGAAGGTTAAATTTTCGTGTTTTTCAACTTCCTATAAATTTCAATCCTTTATATCTCTTATTGTATTCATTAGAATTCAATATTTCTTACCCAATTGTGGAGAATAAATAGCTCTATTACTGACAATAATAGCAATGTTTTAGTGACTATAGTTTATGAGATATGGAAGGTTAATGTTTCGTTGTTTTTAACTTCCTTTAAATTTCAAACCTTTATATCTCTCATCATATTCAGTAGAATTCAATGATTTCTTTACCCAAATATAGAGAATAGATAGCTCTATAACTGATATTAATAGCAATGTTTTAGTGATAATAGTTTTTGAGATATGGTAGGTTAAATTTTCGTGTTTTTTAACTTCCTTTAAATTTCAAACCTTTATATCTCTCATCGTATTCATTAGAATTCAGTGATTTCTTTACCTAATTCTAGAGAATAGAAAGCTCTATAACTGTCATTAATAGCAATGTTTTAGTGATAATAGTTTTTGAGATATGGAAGGTTAAATTTTCGTGTTTTTCAACTTCCTATAAATTTCAATTCTTTATATCTCTCATCGTATTCATTAGAATTCAATGAGTTCCTTACCCAATTGTAGAGATTAGATAGCTTTATAACTGATATAAATAGCTTTGTTTTAGTGATAATAGTCAATGTGATATGGAAGGTTAAAGTTTTGTGGTTTTCAATTTCCTTTAAATTTCAATCCTTTATATCTCTCATCGTATTCATTAGAATTCAATGATATTTATTACCTAATTCTAGAGAATAGGAAGCTGTATAACTGATTTTAATAGCAATGTTTTAGTGACCATAGTTTATGAGATATGGAAGGTTAAATTTTAGTGGTTTTTAACTTCCTCCAAATTTCAAACCTTTATTTCTCTCATCGTATTCATTAGAATTCAAATAATTAGTTACCTAATTCTTTCTATTCGAATAGAAAGCTCTATAACTGATTTTAATAGCAATGTTTTAGTGACCATACTTTATGAGATATGGAAGGTTAAAGTTTTGTGGTTTTTAACTTCCTCCAAATTTCAAACCTTTATTTCTCTCATCGTATTCATTAGAATTCAAATAATTAGTTACCTAATTCTTTCTATTCGAATAGAAAGCTCTATAACTGATTTTAATAGCAATGTTTTAGTGACCATACTTTATGAGATATGGAAGGTTAAAGTTTTGTGGTTTTTAACTTCCTTCAAATTTCAAACCTTTATATCTCTCATCGTATTCATTAGAATTCAATGATTTCTTTACCCAATTATAGACAATAGAAAGCTCTATAACTGATATTAATAGCAATGTTTTAGTGATAATAGTTTATGAGATAGGGAAGGTTAAATTTTCGTGTTTTTCAACTTCCTTCAAATTTCAATCCTTTATATCTCTCATTGTATTCATTAGAATTCAATGATTTCTTTACCCAATTATAGACAATAGAAAGCTCTATAACTGATATTAATAGCAATGTTTTAGTGATAATAGTTTATGAGATAGGGAAGGTTAAATTTTCGTGTTTTTCAACTTCCTTCAAATTTCAAACCTTTATATCTCTCATCGTATTCATTAGAATTCAATGATTTCTTTACCCAATTATAGACAATAGAAAGCTCTATAACTGATATTAATAGCAATGTTTTAGTGATAATAGTTTATGAGATAGGGAAGGTTAAATTTTCGTGTTTTTCAACTTCCTTCAAATTTCAATCCTTTATATCTCTCATTGTATTCATTAGAATTCAATAATTTAGTTACCCAATTATAGACAATAGAAAGCTCTATAACTGATTTTAATAGCAATGTTTTAGTGACCATACTTTATGAGATATGGAAGGTTAAAGTTTTGTGGTTTTCAACTTCCTTCAAATTTCAAACCTTTATATCTCTCATCGTATTCATTAGAATTCAATGATTTCTTTACCCAATTATAGACAATAGAAAGCTCTATAACTGATATTAACAGCAATGTTTTAGTGATAATAGTTTATGAGATAGGGAAGGTTAAATTTTCGTGTTTTTTAACTTCCTTTAAATTTCAAACCTTTATATCTCTCATCGTATTCATTAGAATTCAGTGATTTCTTTACCTAATTCTAGAGAATAGAAAGCTCTATAACTGTCATTAATAGCAATGTTTTAGTGATAATAGTTTATGAGATATGGAAGGTTAAATTTTCGTGTTTTTCAACTTCCTATAAATTTCAATCCTTTATATCTCTTATTGTATTCATTAGAATTCAATATTTCTTACCCAATTGTGGAGAATAAATAGCTCTATTACTGACAATAATAGCAATGTTTTAGTGACTATAGTTTATGAGATATGGAAGGTTAATGTTTCGTTGTTTTTAACTTCCTTTAAATTTCAAACCTTTATATCTCTCATCATATTCAGTAGAATTCAATGATTTCTTTACCCAAATATAGAGAATAGATAGCTCTATAACTGATATTAATAGCAATGTTTTAGTGATAATAGTTTTTGAGATATGGTAGGTTAAATTTTCGTGTTTTTTAACTTCCTTTAAATTTCAAACCTTTATATCTCTCATCGTATTCATTAGAATTCAGTGATTTCTTTACCTAATTCTAGAGAATAGAAAGCTCTATAACTGTCATTAATAGCAATGTTTTAGTGATAATAGTTTTTGAGATATGGAAGGTTAAATTTTCGTGTTTTTCAACTTCCTATAAATTTCAATTCTTTATATCTCTCATCGTATTCATTAGAATTCAATGAGTTCCTTACCCAATTGTAGAGATTAGATAGCTTTATAACTGATATAAATAGCTTTGTTTTAGTGATAATAGTCAATGTGATATGGAAGGTTAAAGTTTTGTGGTTTTCAATTTCCTTTAAATTTCAATCCTTTATATCTCTCATCGTATTCATTAGAATTCAATGATATTTATTACCTAATTCTAGAGAATAGGAAGCTGTATAACTGATTTTAATAGCAATGTTTTAGTGACCATAGTTTATGAGATATGGAAGGTTAAATTTTAGTGGTTTTTAACTTCCTCCAAATTTCAAACCTTTATTTCTCTCATCGTATTCATTAGAATTCAATGATTTCTTTACCCAATTGTAGAGAATAGATAGCTCTATAACTGATATTAATAGCAATGTTTTAGTGATAATAGTTTATGAGATATGGAAGGTTAAATTTTCGTGTTTTTCAACTTCCTATAAATTTCAATTCTTTATATCTCTCATCGTATTCATTAGAATTCAATGAGTTCCTTACCCAATTGTAGAGATTAGATAGCTTTATAACTGATATAAATAGCTTTGTTTTAGTGATAATAGTCAATGTGATATGGAAGGTTAAAGTTTTGTGGTTTTCAATTTCCTTTAAATTTCAATCCTTTATATCTCTCATCGTATTCATTAGAATTCAATGATATTTATTACCTAATTCTAGAGAATAGGAAGCTGTATAACTGATTTTAATAGCAATGTTTTAGTGACCATAGTTTATGAGATATGGAAGGTTAAATTTTTGTGGTTTTTAACTTCCTCCAAATTTCAAACCTTTATTTCTCTCATCGTATTCATTAGAATTCAAATAATTAGTTACCTAATTCTTTCTATTCGAATAGAAAGCTCTATAACTGATTTTAATAGCAATGTTTTAGTGACCATACTTTATGAGATATGGAAGGTTAAAGTTTTGTGGTTTTTAACTTCCTCCAAATTTCAAACCTTTATTTCTCTCATCGTATTCATTAGAATTCAAATAATTAGTTACCTAATTCTTTCTATTCGAATAGAAAGCTCTATAACTGATTTTAATAGCAATGTTTTAGTGACCATACTTTATGAGATATGGAAGGTTAATGTTTTGTGGTTTTTAACTTCCTTCAAATTTCAAACCTTTATATCTCTCATCGTATTCATTAGAATTCAATGATTTCTTTACCCAATTATAGACAATAGAAAGCTCTATAACTGATATTAATAGCAATGTTTTAGTGATAATAGTTTATGAGATAGGGAAGGTTAAATTTTCGTGTTTTTCAACTTCCTTCAAATTTCAATCCTTTATATTTCTCATTGTATTCATTAGAATTCAATGATTTCTTTACCCAATTATAGACAATAGAAAGCTCTATAACTGATATTAATAGCAATGTTTTAGTGATAATAGTTTATGAGATAGGGAAGGTTAAATTTTCGTGTTTTTCAACTTCCTTCAAATTTCAAACCTTTATATCTCTCATCGTATTCATTAGAATTCAATGATTTCTTTACCCAATTATAGACAATAGAAAGCTCTATAACTGATATTAATAGCAATGTTTTAGTGATAATAGTTTATGAGATAGGGAAGGTTAAATTTTCGTGTTTTTCAACTTCCTATAAATTTCAATCCTTTATATCTCTTATTGTATTCATTAGAATTCAATATTTCTTACCCAATTGTGGAGAATAAATAGCTCTATTACTGACAATAATAGCAATGTTTTAGTGACTATAGTTTATGAGATATGGAAGGTTAATGTTTCGTTGTTTTTAACTTCCTTTAAATTTCAAACCTTTATATCTCTCATCATATTCAGTAGAATTCAATGATTTCTTTACCCAAATATAGAGAATAGATAGCTCTATAACTGATATTAATAGCAATGTTTTAGTGATAATAGTTTTTGAGATATGGTAGGTTAAATTTTCGTGTTTTTCAACTTCCTTCAAATTTCAAACCTTTATATCTCTCATCGTATTCATTAGAATTCAATATTTCTTACCCAATTGTGGAGAATAAATAGCTCTATTACTGACAATAATAGCAATGTTTTAGTGACCATAGTTTATGAGATATGGAAGGTTAATGTTTCGTTGTTTTTAACTTCCTTTAAATTTCAAACCTTTATATCTCTCATCATATTCAGTAGAATTCAATGATTTCTTTACCCAATTGTAGAGAAAAGTATACTCTATAACTGGTATAAATAGCATAGTTTTAGTGATAATAGTTGATGTCAGAAATTCTGAGATTAAGATTTTAAAAAATAATTTATTTAATTAAAATTGTTTAAGGAATTTCTATTATACTTGTAAGAAATATTCAGTTCTTGTAAGAATCAAAACAATTGTTTGCCTGAAGCTCCATTCCAGAGCATCTGCTATTCTTCTTTCAAGATAAAGCTTCCGGTTATTTTCAAAATTACTAACAATGCTTGTAACAACGATTTGATTGTTAGTTTGGTAGAGGAAACATTTATTGGAAGGAGAAAGGAAGTTTTATGTGTGGTTATATTCTGGTAAGGTTTTTTCCTTTTAATTAACGAAGTGAAAATGGACGACTAACTGCAAAGAGATATATATTGTTATATGGCTTATTAAAGAAATGTTTCTTCTTAAAGAATGAAGAAGAGTGAATCCCAGGAGAAGGGAGACGGACACTGGACTCTGGATGTAAAGATGCTGTAAAGGGGAAGAAGGCATTGTAAGAAGTAATAAAATTAAAGATATGATTTATGTCAGCTCATAACTTTCCGAACCACAACAAGGCTCATCTTCCTTAAACTAAAAAGAGAAAGAAAAAGGCACAAAAAGAAGATAAAGAATTACAAGTGTTTTGGTACTTATCTGTGGCCTGAAACAGTCGTAACCGATATTATTGGCATTGCAACCTTACAATAAACACTGTGTGGTTATAATAAGGATAGGTTATGCTCTTATTGTAGCAGGTCTGTTGTGCTTTGTCGTTTGTGTGAGGAGGTATCATTAAAGTGTAAAGGTTTTAAATGTTCGAACTAGAGGGAACCTCTTCTTCCATTTAGGAAAACAATTTTTAATGACTAATTTCAGAAAAATGATTATTTACAAGAAACAATGGAACGTTCCCGGGGAGTTTGGGTCCTGACAGTACCAGTATCATGAGTCCTTAACAATTCTATTGGCGGAATAAAACCGTCCAAAAAAAAAAAACTGTCTTATATCCAGCCTGATTGCTTCATGAAACCCATGAAGCTCTTTGGGAGCCAGCAGGATAACATGCAAGAACTTTTAGTGGGAAGATTCTGGATCTTATATATATATATAAAAAAAAAGGAGTTTTAGGCGAACAGGTTGGCAAGTTAGCGGGGAACGGGGCCCATCCAATTCCATCTCCTGATTGAACAAAAATAATAAAAACCTGAATTTATATAGAAGTTCCCTGCTTTTTGATGAGTATCCTGGGTGCAAAAAAATGATTTTAGAAATATTTAGGCTAAATAAGTGTGAATATTTGTGGATTAAACCACTCCTGTAGGACAGTTGTATAAAGGGTTGATCTTCCAAAAAAGTGCTCGAAAAAGCGTAACTTTTGAAAAGCAACCCAACTTTGACAATTTTTTTCTCGTTTTCTATAAAAGATAGAATTCCCTATTTTTTTTTATTTTTTAAATAAAAGGCAACAATCCTCGTTTGTCGATTAATAGGAATGACGCGGGTACACACAGCCACAATCACAGGAACGGAAGTACAAAGAACGGATGACGTAACTTATATTTCTTTTCTGTCAGTTACACGTATTTACTTCCTTTGTGAGTAATTTCTTTAACTTTGACTTCTTTTTCTTGTATTCTTGACAAAGAAACATTCCAAAACGCAGAGTGCAATGATGTAACGATGATTTTTTTCAATGATTCGTTTGTAAGATTTGTTTTCTTTTAAAGAAATACTACAGAAAGGAGACGAACAATTCAAACAAGAAAGCGGTAGATAGATTTAAGAAAATTAAATGTAAAATGTTCATTGGGCAGGAAATCACAGTATTGCCAACTCAAACCACACTACCACAAAAATCCCTTTCTCTTGGGCGCTATCTCACTGTTCACCCCCCCCCCCTCGTTTTTGTTTTATCCTTTAGATCTTTAGATCCTGAACATTCCTTTAAGGAGATGGGGAGAGAGAGAGAGAGTGAGTGAGAGAGCGGGAGCGGAAGCTTCTAAGTGATTTGATAGAGGGAACTTTTCCAGACAGTTGGAGCAGCTTTTAACTTTGAGGAAATTAAAATTAAAATAAAATTTAAAAACATCTTAAACCCACATCTTATTCTAGAGAGGAAAGCGATTTTCTAATCGGGATGACTTGATTGGGCGAACAATGCTAGATCTCTTTTAGCGGCTAGGCGCGCACAGTTGGTCTTCTAAAAGTAAACAACATCTTTCAAGACTAAAAACTGTGGTGATGCTCCTCTCATCTTTCTAGCCTTTATCTCTTTTGTTCCCTCCCTTCCCAGAAAGTAAGTATTTATACTTCCGTTACTTTAGTCTGTATTTTAAAACCAATTTTGCGCACAGTTTCCGCTCTTGCGTTCAAAACGCTTCAACGCTCCGGCACTCTATATCCTTCAAAACAACAAAGTTGTTTCCGGTTAATCCGCTTTAATTTAGAATAATTAAAATCTGTTGCCTTCTTACCTCTTTACGATTTCAGATTGGGGAGGAGGATATAGTCCTTCAAGTGAGGGAAGCCATCCACCCAGCCTTTCTCTTCCCCCTTTAAGAACACAAACTTGAAAGGGTTGTACTTAAGGAGGAAGTACATTGTGCCAAGGGAAAGGGCTTGGAATAACTGACTGGACCAACTGGGCGAGGTGAGGCTAAGATAGTCTCCTCCCTACCTCCTGGGGTGGCTAATGCTTTTAGACATCCCAAACTGGGAGAGAACAACCACCGCTCTCCTTTAGGCTAAAGGGGTTGTTGCTACAAGTAATAAAAGGGCCTTGCAAATATGTAAATAATAAAAACGTTTTAATCGGTCCAAAGGTTTGGGAGGGTGTTCTTCCAGAGCGCTGCTCAAGACATACGGACCCTACTCTTCCCTTAAGAGCGACCCCTTTACTTTGCACCAACAAAACTTATTTGTTACGCCATTAGCAGCCCTTAAGAATGGAAGAAGAGACAACCTCATACTTTCATCTACAGCTAAAAAAAAATACCATCATGTTTTCTTTCGCCAAGGGCAGAATACGTTGCTCGCTATTGGCTGATAGTAAAGTAAAGTAAAAAATCTTAGATTATTTGTGGTCATCAATTTTAGCCTCCAGCTAATTGTGGATGTTGTCGTTACCCAGAATTGATGAGCCGGTTCCCAGGAGAGGGTCAAGAAAAACTGGGATCTACCGGATGTGGACGAGCAAAATGTTTTAATGCAAGTTTTTCCGCAAATAGTTACAAAACTGTAAAGTCGTCGGTCTTCTTTGCAATAAGAGATTGCCACCACTATGATCTTTACTCTGCTACCGGATGTTCGCTTTTAAGCTCTTCCTGTAGTTCACGCAACTACTGCCGTATTGTTTTAGTTCAACCGTGGAAATTACACTTCCCCAAAAGTGTAAATCAAAATAAAAAGAACTCTGTCCACTCTAAACTTCCTTTCTTCCAGCGGACACGCCATCTCAACTAAGACCTTAAAGGTTATGTTTACGTAAACATTAGTCGAACAGCTGACGTGACATTCTTCGCAAGGTTGCCAACTAACACCTATAAAAGTTCAAATTCCCTGCATTAAGTGTTTGCCTTCATTAAATTGGTTTCTCTGTTTCTATACATCTTGTACAAGTGGGTGGTTGCATCACGATAATGCTCCTTGTCACACAGCAATTTCAATAAACCAGAGTTTTTGGCCAGTAAAAAACATTCCTGTGCCTCCTTATTCGCCTGACTTGAGTCCTTTTGACTTTTTTTTCCTCTTCCCGAAGTTGCCGAAATCACCTCAAGGGAACTCATTTTGGGACAGTCCCAAAAACATTCAAACGGCTGTGTAACCGACCAGGCTGAAGGCTATTCCATTATCGGAGTTCGAGCACTGCTATGAGGAGTAGTGTGGCTTCAGAAGGAAGTTATTTTGAAGGTGACAATATAGAATTGGTGATTCTTTTTGAATAAATTTTTTTTAAAAAAATCAGTCTCATTATTTAATTTTATAGACCTCGTATGACATTAGAAAATTTCCGCTAAAAATTGCATTCATTTGCAGAAAACGGTTTAAACAGAAATACAAACTGTTAAGTTTAGAATTCATTCGCGTACCACAAAGGGGAAAAGGTCGAAGCTGCTAAGGTTTACTTTAATGTAATCCAACTTAACATTAAGCCCTAGTTAAAATGTTTGGTTATTTAATACACTCTGTTAATTATGTATTAAAAGAGAGCTATATTCAGCAATAACTTTCCGAGTATATTATATAATACATAGTTTATTTAATGCAAAGGTAGAACATTATACCTATTTATGTATTCAAAACGAACGGAACAAATAAAAAAAAAACTGTAAGGTTAAATACATGGATTAGATGTTTTTCATAAATATTTAATTAGAAATAATCTGTTCAGCACTTGCATTTTATGTTGCATTCTCAACTGCATCTAAGTATTTTTTTTTTTTTTTACTTATCTTAATTATTGCACATCACAGTAATTAAAGTCGAAGATAAAAACAGAAGTTTCTTAAAGAGATGAAGGAAAATTATTATTAGTTTTTTTAATAAAAAGAAAGAACAGCTGTTTTTTTTTTAAACATTTGTACGTAATAATTATGCAAGTTAATGTTCGTGAATACGAGGTGTGGCTATCAAATAACAAGACTGATGCTGCTACAGAAGAACTAGGCATACGCCAAATCCTAACGACCGACAGCAGTGCTGTCTCAAAGCCTTTTCTTTCGATTACAGCGTCTCACGTGTTTGTAGAGAAATCTGTCTGACCGGAAACCGTCTTTTGGGTAAGAGTTGTTAGTTTCGTTTTGCCGAAAGCATGATACCTACACATGTAGTAGAGCAACGAATTGTCGTGAAATATTCACATCAAAACTTGGGTAAAACCGCTACTGAAACTTCATCTTTTATTAAAAGAAGTTTATGGCGATGAATATTAATCACGTGCACGAGTTTTTTAATGGTTCAAGCGTTTCCAAGATGGCTGAGAAGACGTCGGAGATGATGAACGCACGGGTCGCCCTTCCACGTCCAAAAACGATGAAAATATCGATTATAATTAATCAACATTATTACTACCGGTGAGGTGCTTGCTCAACTCCGTGTTAAGATTAAGGAAAAAAACGATCCGATTTTTGTGGAAGAACAAGCCCACGGGGTTTTCCATCAAGACAACGCGCCGGCTCACACTGCATTGTCTGTCACAAGACGTTTTTAGCCAAGTAGAACATCCCAGTTTTAGGCCAACCGCCTTATTCGCCTTACCTGGCCCCATGTGACTTTTATCTGTTCCTCAAAGTCAAATCTGTATTAAAAGGAACACGATTTCAGTCCGCTGTGAAGCTATGAAAGAAAAAGCGGCAAGCGTCATGCAGGAGCTGACAGAAAAAGACTTCCAGCACTGTTTCTGAACAATGGTAAATTCGCTGTGGAGCGTTGTAGGGATAGGGGAGAGGTGTATATTGAAGGTGATAATAACTAAATATGTATAAATTTAAAATAAAATGTTTTACAGTAATAGTCTGGTTATTTAATAGCCACACCTCGTAGATGTCTTTATTTACTGCATAAAGAAGCATTCTGACGTTGCAAAGCAATCCGGAAATACTTTTTGTTCCACCAGACACAAAGCTGCAGCGATGATCGGATGCTGTGGCTCGTATCCAGCAGCTTCTGGATAAAACAAGTATCCCAAAAGTGGACGAAGTCCAAAGAGGTTCGATTATATTTTCGTTCTTAATAATTCCCGTACGTCGGCCATCTGCTGCTGTCCCCTCGATTCATGCTAAACTGTAAATCTCCCAAATAAGATTCGAAGGCCCAGAATTTTGTTTTTTTCTCACGTTCCTTAAAAAAAAGGGTGAAGGTTTAATTGTTTTCTTCTACCTCAAGTGATTTCTTCTTTATATTGATTCTAATATTTTCTTTTGTTCTTTGCATTAAAAAGAAACAAACTAGCACATTAATTGTTTGTACAAAGTATCTCCCCAGTGAACAACAAAAAACTAATTATTGTTTGTTGTTGCAATTATTTAGTTTATAACAATTAAAATTCGTTACAATTCAAAATCAACTTCCTTTTGTTACTTTGTTCACTGTACTGTATACAGTACTGTGTACAACAAACGAACAAACAAACATGCCCAGGTTTAGAGTAGTGTCTTGATATTGTTTATATTTAACGTGTATTGTGTTTGAATTATTGGTACACTAAAATACAAAACACATAGTAACCACCACAAGTACATATAAGCGCCTAGTCCAGCAGCATATAGGGATAAGGGTCCCCTGGTAACTATGTGCTGGTACCGACGAGAGGTACTGTCCATAGTAGAAAGACAAATAGCAGGTACCCAGGACACGGAGGAGAACAAGGATAATAGGGAGGGGGAGGAGGAGGAGAGCTTACTATATGGTGTACAGGAGCATTGTTCTCGCAGTTCTAGCGTTAATTATCGATAGGGCTAATGTGTTGGTTGTAATTCAATCGATTTCCTCAGCCATTCGCCCGATCTATTCTCTTAATTCAATAAATAAACTATACACACACACACGCATTCAGAATGTTAAATTCTCACGAAAATCATATCCAAAGTGCGCGCGTATGCAGGTATTTCAAATAATAATGATTCCCGTAACCAATGTTGGTTACAAATTATAACAGACGGTTAACATAAAATTGTTAGGTAATTGTGGCTTAACAAAAGGCTATACTGTTTACAATTAGCGAATACTAAACTAACTACTAATTATTACGTACCTATTTTTTGTTCACTTCCGGTTACTACGAGAGTATTGTGATCAGGCTATATATTCCAAATTTAATTCCTACCGGAAGTATTCGTGCGTTTACTTAGTAATGAAAAAAAAAAAAAAAAATCTCAGAAGGAAGACTGAATGTGATCGGTCTGTGTGGTCTGTGTAAACCTTGGATTTTATTTAATGGTTTTAATCTTGTAAGGCGCCACGATAGCCGAGCGGTTACAGGCTAGACCCGCAATACTAAGATGTATTGTAGGTTTAGTGGATTCGATTTCTGAGATTTATTTTACTGTTCATTATTTTTGGTGACTGAATCATAGTTTCAATAGGATAAAGACAAATAACTGCCAGTTTCAGTCATTATAAACTTTATTATGCCGCGAGCTTTCGACCTAAGGACTAGGTCATCTTCAGGGCTGTGGAACATATTTACAGTGTGTTAACAATTATATTACCAATTAATTATATTACAATGAATATGTATAATGTAACGAAAGTTTACAAAAAATATTTACCTAATTTATAATATATTGTTTTTTACATCATTAAAGGGTTGGTGTGTCTTCTGTCTTGTCTCTGTTCATGGACTGACTGTGATCGATCTCTGTGTGTGATTTGTGTTAGGTTGTGTGGAAGTCAGTGTTGCCAATTGTCACAAGTATTTTTGTAGTAAGTTGGGCGTATTTAAGTATTTTTGTGTTTGGGAAATCGAAAATGTGATGATTTTCTTTGCTGTGTAATTTCCACAAACACAAAGATACTTAAATCAGAACCCAACACACCGAAAAAGGAAAGTGGTAGAAATGATATAAATATCTAAGACAGAAAACAGTCTAAATTTCCAAAACTGACACCAACAATTTAAACAACATATACGCCCCAACTTACTGCAAAATACTTGACAATTGGGAACACTGGCTTCCTTACACAATCACATATCACACAAAGACCGTTCACATTCAGTACATGTACAGACAAGACAGAAGACACACCAACCCTCTAAAGAGGTAAAACAGTATATTGTAAATTAGGTAAATATTTTTGTAAATTTTCGTTACATTATACATTATACATATTCATTGTAATATAATTAATTGGTAATATAATTGTTAACACACTGTAAATATGTTCCACAGCCCTGAAGATGTGACCTAGTCCCCTAGGTCGAAAGCTCGCGGCATAATAAAGTTTATAATGACTGAAACTGGCATTTATTTTTTTATCCTATTGAAACTATGATTCAATCATCAAAAATAATGAACAGTAAAATAAATTTCAGAAATCGAACCCACTAATCAACAATACATCTTAGCATTGCGGGTATAGCCTATAACCGCTCGGCTAATGGGGCGCCTTACAAGATTAAAACCATTAAATAAAATCCAAGGTTTAGACTAGAAATCGAACCCACTAATCAACAATACATCTTAGCATTGCGGGTATAGCCTATAACCGCTCGGCTAATGGGGCGCCTTACAAGATTAAAACCATTAAATAAAATCCAAGGTTTAGACTGGAGGATCGAACCCACTAACCAACAATACATCTTAGCATTGCGGGTCTAACCTATAACCGCTCAGCTAATGGAGCGCCTTACAAGATTAAAACCATTAAATAAAATCCAAGGTTTAGACTGGAGGATCGAACCCACTAACCAACAATACATCTTAGCATTGCGGGTCTAACCTATAACCGCTCAGCTAATGGAGCGCCTTACAAGATTAAAACCATTAAATAAAATCCAAGGTTTAGACTGGAGGATCGAACCCACTAACCAACAATACATCTTAGCATTGCGGGTCTAACCTATAACCGCTCAGCTAATGGAGCGCCTTACAAGATTAAAACCATTAAATAAAATCCAAGGTTTAGACTGGAGGATCGAACCCACTAACCAACAATACATCTTAGCATTGCGGGTCTAACCTATAACCGCTCAGCTAATGGAGCGCCTTACAAGATTAAAACCATTAAATAAAATCCAAGGTTTAGACTGGAGGATCGAACCCACTAACCAACAATACATCTTAGCATTGCGGGTCTAACCTATAACCGCTCAGCTAATGGAGCGCCTTACAAGATTAAAACCATTAAATAAAATCCAAGGTTTAGATTAGAAATCGAACCCGCTAACCAACAATACATCTTAGCATTGCGGGTCTAGCCTATAACCGCTCAGCTAACAGGGCGCCTTACAAGATTAAAACCATTAAATAAAATCCAAGGTTTAGACTGGAGGATCGAACCCACTAACCAACAATACATCTTAGCATTGCGGGTCTAACCTATAACCGCTCAGCTAATGGAGCGCCTTACAAGATTAAAACCATTAAATAAAATCCAAGGTTTAGATTAGAAATCGAACCCACTAAACCAACAATACATCTTAGCATTGCGGGTCTAGCCTATAATCGCTCAGCTATGGAGCGCCTTACAAGATTAAAACCATTAAATAAAATCCAAGGTTTAGACTAGAAATCGAATCCACTAACCAACCGCTCAGCTAATGGGGTGCCTTACAATATTAAAACCATTAAACCATGAAAATGTATATTTCGATTTGGTCATCGATTAAAATCCCATTTTACCAGAAATAAAAACATTTTCAAGAAAAAAAATATTGTATTTTTTTTCTAATTCAGAGAATTTCTGAATTGACTATTGTGTCATCCGGGGCCATTTTAATACTTGCGATTTCCGGCGATACAGTCAACATGATACAACGAGACTTCCTTTTTCTATCTATAATACTTTAAATTAAGGTGCGAGCTAATGAACCGGAGATAAAAACATCAAAATATCGTTTGAAGATTTTGTAAAGAAAAAAAAAGGAGTGCACAGCATCTGTTTTGTAATTAATTGTGCATCGCCTCAGTTCTTTCCTCGCCTCGTGTGGCCATTTTCTTAATTTAATAAATAATTAAAAAGATGACAGTACAAAGATTTAATGACTAGCTATAAGAATAAAAGAGAAAAGAGAAGAGAGTAAAGTAGGGAAATCAGGAGCTGTTAGCTGGAGTAAAACCAGAAGCTGTTACTCTGATGGGATAAGAAACGGGAATCTGCAGATTGGCTGAGGACGTCGTCTGCGGCACAAGGAGGGGAACAACAGGATCAAAATACCAACACATAAATATCTCCATCTAAGACGACACAAGTATTATTATTTTTTCTTCGTCTTTTTATTATTATTATCATTATTTCCATTTATTTATTACACATCTCGCTTTTTCGCATCTTTATTGCATGGTCGGCGTGCGGCTGTAAATTATCTGTATTGGTGAAGCCAGTTTGTGCTATCCAACACGAGATACACCTCGGCATCTTTATTATTTAGTTTAAAGAATTATATCTCTGTATAGTATACAAGGTGACGATTTATTTAGCGACTCTGGAAGGAATATTATTTCTATTAATTAAGAAAGTAAATCTGGAGCCAGACTGTCCCGAATACTGTGGTACACTGTCTCCAGCATCCCGTTCTCATGCTAGGCTCGCCTTCACAGCCAGAATTCTTACCATGTCCCGTTTATTAGTTTTCTTCAAATTCAGAATTCATGTAACGCTCCCGATATTATACAGGAGAAATGATTTATAAATTACCCTCATATCTCATAATTAGAGGAAACTCTATCCTATCCTTTTCTCCCGGAAGTGACTCTAATACGTACGAATTGCTCTCCTACGAAACTATATTTCAAATATCAGTTGTAGATGAACAAGTGAACAATGTTTTTTAATAGGATGAAAAAATAATTGCCATTTCAGTCGTGATACATTTATTCTGCCGAACTTTCGACCTAGGGACTAGGTCATCTTCAGGACTAGTTTACAAAGTAATATTTTGCATCATTAACGGGTTGGTGTGTCTTCTGTCTTGTCTGTTCATGGACTAAATGTAAAAATATTACTTTGTAATATTTGTACTAAGTAATTTTTGTAATATTTGTACTATGTAATGTAAAAATATTACTTTGTAAACTAGCCCCTGTAAACCCTGAAGATGACCTAGTCCCTAGGTCGAAAGCTCGGCAGAATAAATGTATCACGACTAAAACTAGCAATTATTTTTTCATCCTATTGAAACTATGAATCAGTCACCAAAAATAATGAACAAGTTTAAGTTTTTACAAACGATAGATCTTTGGGAACAGAACCCAGAAATGCTGACCAATTCCGCAACCTTCCTCACTTCCGGTGGGCTAACTATCTCTAAACTTTCTTCCCACCATTTCTAAGAAAGAGGAAAAATCATTAAGAAGAGCATTATAAAAATTAATGCAGCTTGACCTAGTGTGTTGTTTAAAGTGCATTCTTTAACTCACGCCTTTAATACAAATGCAAAGAAATGGAAAAGATATTATTGCCAAAAAAAAAGAACAATGTGGGGTAAAAGAAAAAAGAAAAGCGAAAGAAAACCCTATTCCAGCATGAAGGTAAGAAAATGCAAAGGTATTAGTTGGAAAATTACATCCCTCCACTTTCATTTTCCAATTAAGGTGAAAACTCCATGAATCCTAATGCGATCCGGTAATAAAATATCCATTTTGGTTCACTGAATTAGAGGGAGGCGCCAAGGGATAAACTCGAGTTAGGGTCTAACTCGTAGAATAAAAGGAGGCCCAAGATGGGCGGCCAATTAACATTTTTATTAATAAAAAAGAAAAAACAAACCGGAACAGATGCGCAGTAAAGTGGTGCCTCGGGAGTTGCCAGGATGTCATCTTAAACTCCGGTTACACTCTAGAGCTTATTCCGGTTTGAATAAGGTTGGCTATTTTGATGGCAGACCTTCTGATCTTAATTTGCAGCATTTAATAGTGCGTAAATTTGTCAACATTTTAGGGCTAATTTTAAGGATTTAATTTGGACTGCTCCTATAACCTATAACAACCGCTCGGCTAATGGGGCCCCTTACAATATTAAAACCATTAAATAAAATCCAAGAACTAGACCGGGGAATCGAATCCACTAACCAACAATACAATTTAGTTTTGCGGGTCTAGCCTATAACCGCTCGGCTAATGGGGCGTCTTACAAGATTAAAACCATTAAATAAAATCCAAGACCTATACCGGGGAATCGAATCCACTAACCAACAATACAACTTAGTTTTGCGGGTCTAGCCTATAACCACTCGGCTAATGGGGCGTCTTACAAGATTAAAACCATTAAATAAAATCCAAGACCTATACCGGGGAATCGAATCCACTAACCAACAATATATCTTAGCTTTGCGGGTCTAGCCTATAACCGCTTGACCACCGTGGCGCCTTAGTGCAACGAATCTATTTTACCTTTACTGTAATTAACTCACATCTCCCTAATCTGATACATTTCATCCCATTATTCTTATTAAACTTCTTCCATTTCCTTGTTGTTTCACGTAAGAGTATCTCAGCCTAAAAGTCAAAGAAGGTGGCATTAATTTGGGTTCAATATATGGTTTTATACTGGATAATTTAGGGATTATTGAAAAACTCGGAATTTCACGTTTTTGAACTTTGACTTGAAGAGTAGGTCGTTTGAGTTTTCACAATAGATGTGCTTTGTTTACCTTCTGCAGTTGGCTGATCAAAGTGGTTCGAAACCCTTCAGTGGTTCAAAATTTCTAAAGTAGTGGAGTTGTCATTGTGAATTTCGTCTTAATACAGCGACAAGATGTATGTTTTAGAAGTTAATAAATGCGCATTAGGTAAGAATTACGTCTAATTCGTAATTTTTTCTTTGTGAGCATTGTAGTTGCAGGGAAAATCAGATGAAAATTTCTAATCCTATTTGTTACAATGGAAACTTGTTTTCTACTTAAGTAGAGGAAATGGATCCACTTTAAAAACGGTTTGCTTTTTTTAGAAAAAATCCAATAATGATAAAAAAAAAACAATGTTACGTCATAGAGAAAAGAAAAAACAACTCGAAGTTATATTGAGCTTGTAAAGCTGCCATATTAGTGAGCCACTGACTGGGTTACAACGATAAAAACGTAATAACAAGGGATTTGTAAATAATAAAAAGGAAAATAGAGAGAAAGAGAAAATATTGGGATAAAAAAGGAGAAGGAGGAAGAGAGAGACCGAGAGAGAGAGAGAGAGAGAAAGGAGAGAGAGGGTGTGTTTTCTGGGGGGGAGGGATAACAGGGTTGCACATGGCCCTGTAACACCACAGCAATACTACTGCGGGGATTTTTTGTGTTTTTGACTAAGGGTGGTAACACTGCTCATCGCCTACCACTGCTACCAACATATATATATATATATATATATATATATATATATATATATACGATAATATAAAAAGGGAAGTTAAAAGCTTCTAAAAGCCTTATGTGAGCGTAGAAGTGACTAACAGAGGAGAGTGGCTCGTGTCATTTCATTAGGACAGACTGGGGGAAGAAGGGCAGGGGGAATCAAAATCTGATAACATGGAGCTGATGGTTTTATTGTATTTTATCTTGTCTGACAAGCAGCCGCACTTCTTGTGTTTTTTTTTATTGGTGCAGGGGTGGTGACGTCAAATGCAACGTCATATGGAAGGCCCTACCCCCAATGCTGCCCATAATTCTATTACATTCTATCTTTGTTTTTTTGTTTATTACCATTTATTCAGAAAGCTCGCGAGAATCATGACGTTTTCTTTAGTGCAGCTTTCACAGCTTTAACAAATAGGCAAGCAATTGTAGACTAAATATTACAAAAAACGAAAACACAATAAAACATTGAAGGCTGTGCTTCGAAGTATACATACACACCGCTTTCATCAAAGCTCTTGCGGAAATAATTACCAAAGCTTTGAAAGAATAGAAGATAGGACCCCACAGTGAAGAGGCCAGCTTAATTTATGGTAAATGATTGTCTAAAGTGATTGTAGAAGCTACTATTCTGGACATCTTCGAAGCGATTGGGAAAAGAGGAATGAAACAATAGGAAAGGGACATAAATAAAATGGAATGCGATGAAGGTTCTTAATATGCAATACTAATATACAATAAATTTCTCATATTAAAACCATTAAATAAAATCCAAGGTTTAGACTAGAAATCGAATCCACTAACCAACAATACATCCTAGCTTTGCGGGTCTAGCCTATAACCGCTCAGCTAATGGGGCGCCTTACAAGATTAAAACCATTAATCTCTCTCAATTTAATTTTCAACTGCCTAATGTAAAACCAAAATATGGATAAAGAACAAACCAAACAACAAACAAAAAGTTGATTCACATGGCCCCCCCCCAAAAACACAAAAGTTGTAACTTTGTAATTTTATTAGCACTTGTTTGTTTCCGTTATTTTTAAAAGAAGTCAAATTCTCTACATATGATGATGCAGGAAGATCCGAAATCGGTCACAAATAAAAAATAAAAAAACGCATCCCATGACCGATAAAATCAACCAATCCAGTTCTACCGTTCCCAACCAAATTTTTTGAAAAATATTTAAAAATTAACCTACTTAAAATAAATTACAAAATCCTTTTTAACATACTTTGACTTTTTCTCATTCTGGTTAAGAGGAAATATGAATGATCTTGTCAAATTTGTTTGAAATATATTTTTCCACTTGTTCAGATGCCTGAGTCTGGGAAAAAAAGAGGTTTTGTCGGGGAAAACGATGGTGTTTGTGAAAAATATTCTGGAAAAGAAAAGATCACGAGAAGTTGTAACTTTTCTTGTTCTTGCTTGGGACCCTGTAGCGTAGAGATGCACTTCCTTCACCGGAAGTGCCATACTGCTGATTCTGTGATTTCCTCCAATAATGGCTTCTACGATTCTCCTGAAGCTTCAATCGCTAATTGAAGCGCAGGATTTTGTTTTTTTTTTTCAAATTATGATTAGAGAAAACAATTAAGCCGACCAGTTCGCAACGGTAGTCCATCAGAGTTTACATCAGACGGGAGCGCGGACATTAGGACACCTACACAGTGTGCAGAAGGGCCAGAGGTTTGTTACTGTAGGTGTGGATGAGGCGGAAGTGGAGGTAACAAAACCCCCACAGGACGTGCTCTATCTGGCAGTCCCGGCTTCAGACAGACCTCCGCCCCAGTAGACTAGCCGCTAATAGTCTGCCGCTACTAAATCAAACTCTTATCCTCACCCAATAAAACTGGTATCGTCTTTACCACAGACAGATCACCCTATAATATTTGCTATTTCTGTTAACACCTACTTCCAGTTTTTATTTTTTAACGTGGGAGGGCGCCAGTGTAAGAAGATTATTTTATTTTTTCTTTTAATTCTAGAGAAACTGAGTGCGTAATATTTCTAGGAAATGAAGTTCACACAGGAAGTACATATTTTCTTGAGATAACCTGAACTCGCGAAAAAAGGTTTCAAGTAAAAGGCCTGTTATTATTTGAGAACAAATTAATTATTAGAGAAAGTCTGGCCACCCCCCCCCCCATGGGGTGGCACGAACACGACTTCTACGATACTTATTCTGCATAACTAAAGTTAAGTAATGCCTATTTTTCCAGGCGAGGCTTTACGTTCGACTGCCAAATTAGGTGTAGTGGACGGAGGCGACTAACAAACATACTTTACTGTAAATTTCTCACATTAACCATTAAATAAAATCCAAAGTTTAGACTAGGGAATCGAACCCACTAACCAACAATACAGCTTATCTTTGCGGGTCTAGCCTATAACCACTCAGCTATCGTGGCGCTTGAATCTGCATTAATATTACTATAACTTACATTTGCAACATTTTCCTTCCTGAAATGAAGTTCTCATTAATTAAGAACACTTCTGGGAGAAGGAAGTGGTTTGGCATTTTTGTAAGTACCCAATTTGATCGCAAGATCCTTACCACTTATTACCTATTAAACATATTAATAAGGATTATTTTTGCCCCAGAAATTCCTAGTTCCAAGAAAATTGGATGACCGGAAATGCAGATTTACGTAGTTTTAGCGATCCCCCCCCCCCCGGAAAGCTACCGTTAAAGCGAACAGGTCTACTATTGAGGTCAACTACTTTTCACTACAAAAAAAAAAGTTTCAAGAAAATTTAATTACGTCATCTTGGAAAAGAGGAAGTCATGAGTGTGTTCACAGATTTTTTCCCTCCATTTTTTTTTTTTTTATTGAAATGTAACCTCTCAAGTGTCAATTCACTTCCTTTTTTTCCTTAATTTAAAGGCTTCATTTTATAAATTACGCAGGAAGAAAAATTAATAAAAATACCAGAACTTAATTAAAAACTGAAACAGAAAACCACTTGTACTTGATTAGATAACCCTTGTATAACCTCTCTATTCACTTTTGCATGTTTATCATTCCTGCCAATGGTGTTCTGTCTGTCTCTCTCTTTCGGTTTTGTTTTTTAAACGAGTGAAATAAAGTCTTGGGAAGGGTTGAATTTTTATTTAATTTGACCCTGAAGGGCTAAAGGGCGTATACAGGCAATGAAGCATTGAATTTTATTTCAACTTAATTACCTCTCTGAGTACGTGAACTCAACGGAAGTATTGGCCATATCTTATTTCAGCACGTGATTACCCTCCGGGGGAATGATCGTTAACATAACAAATGTAAACAGGAAATGGAGTGAAAAAAGAAAAAAAGGGTTACTTATCTGCCAGCAGTTATGCAAAAGATTCGGTCCAGATTTCAAGGGATCCTGGGCGATGGAAATGAGAGTGGTAAAACCAACAATTGTCCAGGTGGTTTTTGTGGGGGAACATTTAAGAGAAGGTTTTAAGAAAATTCAGAATTTTTCTCCGCCCTCCCAAAAAAAAAAAAAAACTTTCCATAAAGGGGTTGTTGAGCATTTTCTTTAAAACAATGAATACTTGAATTTAATTACGTCTTTGTAGCGGAAAATTGGGTATATACCGGAAAGAGATTTTTTTCAGACGGGGCTTAACGTCCGTCCAACTACCAATTAGGTGTCGTGGACGGAGGCGACTAGCAAACATACTTTACTATAAAATTCTCATATTAACAATTAAATAAAATCCAAGGTTTAGACTAGAAATCGAATCTACTAACCAACAATACATCTTAGCTTTGCGGGTCTAGCCTATAACCGCTCAGCTAAAAGGGGCGCTTTACAAGATTAAAACCATTAAATAAAATCCAAGTTTTAGACTAGAAATCGAATCCACTAACCAACTATACATCTTAGCTTTGCGGGTCTAGCCTATAGCCGCCAAACATAGTTACTTTACTATACATTTCTTTTATTAACCATTAAATAAAATCCAAGGCCTAAGACCGGGAATCGAACCCAGTACCACAATACATATTAGCTTCGCAGGTCTAAGTTCGCTGCTATTTAAAGCATTTTCACACCAAAAATAAGCTCCTAATAATGATCGGCTATGACCAAGACCAAAACGAAGCAACATATCAGATTTTAGTTGAAAATTTCATAGTCTTCTATATATGATACATATGGCAGTACCTTTGAAGAGGGCTTAACTCTACAACCAACTTTAAAGTTTTCTAAATCTTTCTATATTTAGTTTCTAAATATTACAGAAAATTGGAAAATATCACAATAATTTTCTAGACTTACTGAAAGAAAAAACAGATAATGTATTGAGAAAAATTTACTTACAGGAATACAGTCATGTCAGTTGTTTACAAGAGGAGGAATGATGTCATGGTTTTAGAGAGAGAGAGAGAGAGAGAGAATGCATTGCCCTTTCAGTGGGCATCTCTAAACACGCAGACAGAGTGCATTTCGATGTAGATCAACAGTGTAACAGCCTAAACTGAGAATTATTTGAGACATTTAGATATTTTGAACGGAAGAAAAAAAAAACTAGTCTGTTTAGGTTATAAAACCTGCGGCAGAAGTTTCCAGAAGATAACAGATGCACACGTGTTCTGGTGCAGTTTCTACTACAGACACACACAACACAGAACTCCTGGGGAAGTATGGTGTATCGAGGGAAGTAGTGCTTGGCTGAGTGAGTGTGGAGCCGAAGGAAGAACAGAGTTGTTTACTTTCAGAGAAATAGAGGGCGCTTAGTAAACACTATCCGGGTGGTGTACTCAACTATTTATTGGTGTAGGTCAAGGCAAAAACTTGTTTTTCTGGCCGGTAGTCCCCTTTTCACTGGAAGAATTCCTTAAAAAAGTGTCCCTCAAAAAAGACCACTTCAACAAATCTTCTTTAATCTTGGTATGCACGTTATGTATTATTACACACGCGTAGATTTATAATTTTGTTTCCCTCACTTATATATTTCCTAGAATAAAAATGAACGTTTCAAGAAAATGTGCTGCAGAAGATGGGAAGAAAAGAAGGAATTTAGAAGGTACGGCTTGGAAGATGGAAGAGAATAGCTAAAGAAATCCTGGACTGGGAAGCCGAAGGAAGAAGAAGAAAGAGTAGACGCAAGGAAAAGTGGATAGATGGCGTCCAAGGAAGGCTCCACGGTTACGGACTGAAAGAAGATGTTATCTGGAATCCGAGTAGATCCAATTGGAAGATGAAATTAAAAGGAACTTAGAATTCTAGATTGTCGAGGAATCGGTCTAAATATCGTAAAAACAACAACTCGTCTTTTTGCCAACATTTCGACAAATTTATTGTCCTCTTCAGGGCGTGGACTATGCGGGTTGGTTGAGTTACAGAAAACTGTAATTGCAGAAGCTGTAACTGTAGTTTCTGTAAACTCAACCAACCCGCATAGTCCACGCCCTGATAGAAGACAATATATTTGTCGAAACGTTGGACAAAAAAGACGAGTTTGTTGCTTTATTTGGACCGATTTCTCGCCAATCTAGAATCCTAAGTTTAACAATTTACGATCACGAAACCCATATATTCATTAAAAGAAACATTTGGAGTTGAGGAATACCTCACTATTGAGCAACCCCGTAAAATAAATAGGAGTTCCAGATTACTCGATTTAAGGACTTAGCGAGTTAGGTATCCTTCCCTCAAAAAAATTCATTACAATGAAATAAACAAGGATCACACCATGTCTGGGTTAATAAAGTTCCGAGCTTGAAAAATTCCTAAAAACGGAAGTTATCACTTTACTGGATCTTAAGTAAAGCCTGTTTTGGGGGGAAATTTTGCAGCAAAGATGCGGTTTAGTTGGCAGGGCTGGATGAATAGCTTGGATTTTATTCAAGTTTATTGTTTTGTACTATCATTTTATCAACAGAGATCAATTTAGATAGCTGGGCGTCAGGGATTAGTCTCTTCACATTTACTGTTTGGCTGAGTACAGTGCGAATGCAAGTCGGTATCGTAAGATCCCAAGTTTGAAGAAAAGAAAAAATTATCGATAAGTAATCATTGTGGAAAAAAGACTTTTCCCTTAAATAGTTCCTCCATAACCTCCCTCCCAAAACCACGGTTTCAACCCGAGAAAAATTAAATTTCTCCCACCACCACATGGTTCAAGTAAGAGCAGTCTGGGTTTTGCCCAAAGTTTTACATTAAGTTTTTTGTTAGAGTGGATTTAATATTAATGTACATGAGTTTAAAAAAAGAAAAACAGAATGGAAAATTGGAAAAGCAAGGTGTGTTTTATTGCAATGTTCAAGGCAATGCCTTTTTCTACTTCAGTATTTTTTTTTTTTCCTGGCAACGAGGGCGTTAGTAACATCCCTTTTTAGAGTTCAGAGGTTATTAAAAACTGAAACAACCGAACAACCAGTAATATCAGGTACGGAAAAGCGGAAGTTATTCCTCCCACCCTTGGTGGAAAAAGTAAAATTATTTTTTTTCTTTTTTAGTTCTGTGATAGGGGGCAAAAACTCTTTATGTGAAAAATCAAGAAGTATGAAATAGAGGGAGTTCTTAAAGTAAAGATGTGTACCAAGAAAGAGCATGGAATCAGTAAGGAATAAAAGAAGGAGGAAGAGGAGGAGAAGGAGGAAACAGAATGTGGTAGTAAGTAGATTAAAATATTATGCTGATGGCCCTAAAAGTCTCAACATTACGATGTTTCTGACCTCCTTCCCGCTGCCGCCAAAAAAAACGCGCCACTATACGCACGCTGGTTACATCTTATCCCTTACTTGTTTTATTTTCATTTTTTTTTTTTTTAACTCTCGGTGTATAAATCTTATTTCCCAGCCTCTGCTACATCTTCACTTCCCCAGAGAGATCATTACAACGTGGCTTCCGGCTTTATAAAACCACTTACAAGAAATTAAGGCAATATTTTTGTTGTGTTCAAGATAAAAAAAAAAATAATAATAATATTGTGACATTTATGTTGAATTCACGAAGGAAGAACGGCTAGCAGACTGCGGCACAACACTAGCATAAGGATGGAATATCTTCAACAAGTTCTGAAGATCGACAGGACTAGAATTGAATGGTGTTTGATCGCTCATCTGCTTACATTGAATCAATTTTGAACAATCGATCTACGTGTGTACAATCGTTGTAACTTGCACTCCGCGAATCGAACAGCTGACACCTCTAGGATTTCCTAGGGAGTTTAGCTGCACGATAAGATAACTTAGCTTAGAAAGCATGGCCGCCATTTTGATCTTTAAATGGCCTCATTTAGATAATTATTAAAGAGCACAACCTGAAAATAATTCAAAATATAATTTGCTATTCGCCCCTCTTAGTGACTGGTCTTGTTAGGAACAGTAACAATCTTGTAACCGAATTACTGTTTATTGTTTTTGTTGATTGATTCATTAAAACTGTCCGGTAGGACAGTTGTATAAGGGTAGATTGTCAAAAACTGCACGAAAAAGCGTAACGTTGAAAAACACCCAACTTTGACAGTTTTTTTCTCTTTTTCTATAAAAGATAAAATTCCCAAATTTTCTTTAAAATATAGGGCAAACCCTCCTATATAGTAGTTACAAGTGGATGAAAAAAATAGTTGCCAGTTTCAGTTATGATATATTTATTATGCCAAGCTTTCGACCTAGCGACTAGGTCATCTTCAGGGCTAATGTACAACGTACTGTTTTACATCATTAGAGGGTTTGTGTGTCTTCTGTCTCACTCAGTCCATGAACTGACAAGCATGAACAGACACGCCAACACTGTAATGTTGTGAAACAGTACATTGTACATTATCCCTGAAGATGACCTAGCCGCTAGGTCGAAAGCTCGGCAAAATAAAGTTTATAATCACTGAAACTGGTAACTATTTGTTCATCCTATTGTAACCGAACTTTACTTTATACATCCGGAATTATAGAATCATACAAAACCAATTAAACCTCTGTTTAAGAGTCAGTTAAGAGTCATTTTAATTTTTCAAATTTCCACACTGTCTAATCTGACAATAAAAACAATTTCTAATTCGTATAGATATGCAAATATCTTTTTTACTAAATGCAGATACAGAACAATACGGGGGGGGGGAAAAATCATTCATCTTTATACATGCACACTTGGACATGTAGAGACATGTTGTGTGCCAATTAGGGGGTAGAGTGTTGGTTTGTGTGTGTGTGTAGTGGTCTCTATCCAAACATTTACACAAAACAAAACAAAAAATCTCTCTTTTACAGTTTCATATTTTGAAAACTGAACGAAGCCAACTCTTGACGGCAGGAGAAGAGTTCATCCATCCCTTTTCATCCTCCTGTCTACACCCCACCGCCCCTCCACCCATTACAAACGTAACTAAACTAGACATGATGTACAGATAGACACATGGAAACAACACAACGAGTAAATACAATGAAAACAAAATGGGGGAAAAAATGTACTGAATGGGAAAGCTGCTGAACAATAGGTGGGAGAGTTCATTGTTAAAATATAACATTGGGAAGGGAAGAAACCTCCCGTGACATCATAACCTTGTTGATTTAGGAGATGTACATGTAATAATCAGCGCACCCCACACGATCTGTGTAAACGAGCCGAGTATATATGAGCCAAATGCTTGTAAACTGAATTGCAAAGGGGGAAGGCCAAGATAACTCATACTGCAAAACATTATTTGTGTATCCGATTATTTTCAAATGACAATAATAATAACTATAATTCTATATATATAGTTACATGTACCCAGAAAAGGGTAAAGTAATACAAAAAAAAAGAAGAAAGAAAGGGATATTTCAGTTTATGGATAAGGGGTTGGTAGCATTGCTGCCAATATAAGATCAGATTACCCCCCCCCCCTAGTTTCTGTTTTGTTTAGTACGTACTTATCTTATTTCACATTCAGTCGAACTAGATCAATTTATAGAACAGAAAATTTCTATGATAATGGGAGATTTTTATTTACAGATTTTTTTTTGGTCGCACATCTGTTCCCCCCCATTCCAGTATGGAAGTTAAAGGGGCAAACTAGACCCTTTTTTTGTATCAACTGACAAAATATTGGACACCACCGGTTTGTTGAGGAGTGGGGGGGAGAGACTTAGCTAGAGTTGTTAAGGCAAATGTAAACAACATTCAATAGTATGGTGACACAGAATCATTCACGTATCAAATTGGGGGGGGGCAATTCTGGGGGGCAGGAGACAGATTTCTGGACAACGGGGGGATTTTTTGGCAGAGTTTTTGTTTTCTTTTGCGTCAGTAAAAAAGGGAAGTAATATGAGATCCATTGTAGTAAACCGTTGCGTTATTACAAACATACAAACTGTAACTTTCTTAAAATAAATACAGAAAATGTATGAATGGATATTGTTATCTGATATTAAAACTATAATTATTATAATTATTGACAAATTCATTTTGCAATTAAAAAAAAATGTATAGACTTAGCGTGGTTATATCTTTCGAGTGGTTATAACTTCTTCTAGTGGTATCTTTGTATGGAACCCAGATTTAAAAATCTTAAACAAAAATACGTGAAAAAAGAAATAGTTCGCTGGTCCACTAGCTGAGCAAAGTAAAGTAAAGTAATTGCCTATTTTTTCAGGCGTGGCTTAACGTCCAACTACCTATTAGGTGTCGCGGACGGAGACGACAAGCAAACATACTTTACTGTAAATTTCTCATATTAACTTTTAAATAAAATCCAAGGCTTTAGACTAGCAATCGAATCCACTAACCAACAATACATGTTAGCTTTGCGGGTTTAGCCTATAACCGCTCAGCTAATGGGGCGCCTTACAGTATTAAAACCATTAAATAAAATTCAAGGTTTAGACTAGAAATCGAATCCACTAACCAACAATACATCTTAGCTTTGCGGGTCTAGCCTATAACCGCTCAGCTAATGGAGCTCCTTACAGGACTAAAATCATTAAATAAAATCCAAGGTTTAGACTAGAAATTGAATTCACTAACCAACAATACATGTTAGCATTGAGGGTCTAGCCTATAACCGCTCGGCTAACGTGGCGCCTTTTTCTTAACAAATAAAAAGGTAGTCATGCAAGGGATTCGAACTATAACTATAATGCCACGCTTTTGACCATTAGACCAACACCCTTTCTCTTGAGTACTAGTACATTACTCGTTTCTTTGAGAGGAACAGATTTGAACATTAATCTAGTTCTGTGCAGAGAATTTGAGCACTGTTTCATCATCATTGGCGTCTTAAATGGAATGTGTACAGCATAGTGTTGTTGCTGAGATATCTGACTTGGTCATCAGTGGAGCTTGGGAGTCTTGTAAAGGTAGGGAAAGATAAGTCCGGGAATTAATGTTAAGGGGGTTGATATTTGTTTTGTTTTTTTTGACAGGCATCAAGTCCTCTAAGAGGTTAAGGCCTTTCCGTAGGGTACGAGAGGAAAAAAAGCAGGAAGGGATCTGAATGAGAGCAAGGAATATATTGGAAGCTACTTAGCTGGGAAAGAGTTGGATTCAAACACTCCATCAACAGGAAATACCTGGCTTTGAGGTAGCTGAGAAGGATTAGATAATTGTAGGTTCATGCATAATATCCTTGAAAAGGAAACAGTTACAGCAGAACTTGATGACATGCTTAGACCATACTTCGAAACTTTTCCATTATAATATTCAGAGGCCCTCAAAAAATGAACTAAATTTAGAGACTTGTCTGTATCACGCTATTTCTCTACTCTTATCCAGGTCTAAGAGAAGATTTAAGCCGAACGGCGCCTTTTGTAGACTGGAGGATGGGTCTATGGCTACGGAGGAAAAGGAAATTCTTAATAGATGGGCACGGCATTTCGGAAATCTTTTAAACGATGAAACAAGAAATGAAAGCACCCAGCTAGCTATCCCTAATGATGATGAAATGGAGCCTCCTGATGAAGAAGAAATCAGGGATGCTATTAACAAAATGAAGAATTGTAAGGCCCCTGGGTATGATAATCTTAACCCGGAACTGTTCAAGTATGGGGGCGAAAATCTTATAAAAGAACTGAGGGAACTGTTTCTCGAAATTTGGACTACGGAAGTTATACCCGATTCCTGGAGAAAAGCAATTATATGTCCCATCTTTAAAAAAGGAGATCAGTTAGAGTGCAGTAATTACAGGGGAATATCACTCCTTAATTGTGCATATAAGGTATTCTCCAATGTTTTGTATTCAAGATTGCTTCCTTACGCTGAGAGAGAGATAGGCAGATACCAATGTGGATTTAGAAAAGAAAAATCAACATCAGACCAAATGTTCTCACTAAGAATGATACTAGAAAAAGGAAGAGAATATGGTCTCCAAACCCACCATCTCTTCATAGATTTCAAGTCAGCCTATGACAGTGTCCAACGAGAAGAACTGTACCACGCCCTGCTACAATTAAATATACCCCCAAAACTAGTACGCTTAATTAAGATGACAATGAAAGACACTGTGTGCGCAGTGCGTATTAAAGGGTGTCTTTCATCAGAATTTAACAGCACTAAAGGTCTAAGGCAAGGAGATGCTCTATCCTGCCTACTGTTTAATCTTATTTTGGAATATGTAATGCGTGAGGCAGAAATCCCGCTGTTCGGTAGTATATTCCACAAGTCTGTTCAGGTTTTAGCCTACGCAGATGACGTGGACATAATTGGAAGATCCTTCCAAGATATGGAAAGGGCCTTCCTTAATCTGGTTAGAGTGATTGGAAAAGTGGGACTACAAATAAATGCTGCCAAGACCAAATATCTAAGAGCCGAAGGACCTGCAGATCATCCCGCGCACGTAACACTTGGCAATTATATGATTGAACAAGTAGATTCATTCATATACCTCGGAACCTTAATCTCTAGGGATAACGATGTATCCCTAGAAATAAAAAGAAGGAGTATGTTGGCCAATAGGTGTTATTATGGATTGAATAAGCATATGAGAAGCAACTTAATATCAAAAAATACAAAAGTGCTTCTCTATAAGACCCTGATCCGTCCTGTGTTAACATATGGCTCCGAAGCTTGGGTGATTTCAAAAAAAGATGGGGGGATGCTGCAAGTTTTCGAGAGAAAAGTTCTTCGACGAATTTTTGGCCCTATTAAAGAGGGCGCGATTTGGAGAAGAAGGAAGAATCGGGAACTGCAGCATCTATTCCAGGAAGCAGACATCGAAAAGGTAATCAGGCTTGGCAGGCTCAGATGGGCAGGCCATGTGGCAAGGATGTCTGATTTGGAAACACCCAAACGGCTTCTGCAAGAAGAAGTACATAGGATCAGGAGAGTGGGCAGGCCCAAATTGAGATGGAATGATGGGGTATGCGTGGATGCCAGAGACCTGCTTGGAGTGAGGAATTGGAAGGTTGCTGCAATGGATAGGAGTGACTGGCGGAAGCGGATTGAGGAGGCCAAGGCTCAGTAATGGGCTGTAGCGCCAGTAGTAGTAGTAGTAAGAGAAGATAATGATTTCTCTAAGCTGATTCAGAGCGGAAGTGAGAGAGAAAGAGAGCGGGTGTTTGCAAGCGAGATAGAAGAGGAACAAGTCAACAAGTAAATATCGGACGTATAGATCGATTTGGCCGAGTGACTCACAAACTGGTTTCCATGGTTACCATATGGTCTAGTTCTTCTCCCCCTTCGGTTGCATATATCATATTTCACTCTTCAGCCTCCACTTACCTACCCAGCTTACACCTTTCTAATGTCAACCTATATTCTATGTTCTATCGGTTTTTCTGCGAAAAGAAAAAAAAAAGAAAAATCTTTCGTGAATCATTCAAATCACTTTCCCAATTCACGCAGGTGAATTTTCAGAATTTACCCCCGTCCAGTTTCTGTCAATTTTCTAATAATGCATTACAATAAAAAAAAACGGAAGGTTTTTAACCCTAGTGAACGGTACGCGAAAGTTAAAGAAAAAGACATTTCGTTCCAGGGAAAATGCATTTCCGGTTTATTTTTTGTTCAATCTCGTAATTTAAGGAACACATTTAAATGCTCAGGTGGTAATATCGTTCCATTCATAACAATAGCACTTTAGAGGTCACTCTGTCCTTCACCATTTTCCTGGAACCGCTCTAAACATTGTTATCCTGGACTTGAGCGTATCCCCAGGGTTTGTGGATGCCAGTACAGTAGTACAGAAGTTTCTAGTCTGGGTCATCCGCAGGTTCCTGGAAAGAGTTGTTGACCAAAGGGATTAGAGAAAGTGGAAAAGCGGCTATTAAGACGCTGAAAGGGTTTTCACTCATCCCTTTTTAATACTTATCTAATACTTCAAATAAATATATTTAAGAATAATATAATTTTCCGATAAGAGATTTAATTCATGCCATAATTTGATTTATGGGCGCTGGGAGAAACCATTAACTGATAATGGGGAAGACTAAGGAATTGTCTTAGTCTAAAGTAAAACTCCCAGATGTTCTTAGCAAGATTAGAGTTTCCATTTCCTGCAGGGTAATGAACCATCTTCTTCGCCTTTTTTTTTTTTTAAGGAAAACCAAGCTTTTCCTCACCATCTTCGTGCATTGTTAGTTAGTTTTGTTTAATGACTTCCAAGGAGGCTGGTTTTTAGATAGCTGGAAGGGATGGACTGGAAAGGAAGAAAAAAGGAGAGGTTAAGTTTACGTATCAAAGGAAGTGGATTTTTAGAAAAGAGAAACTGTACTGAAGAAATAGTAGAAGGGTTGGAAACAGGAAGCGACAGGATTTTCAGAAGAGGAAGGGAAAGGTTTTGGAACTTTACCAGCGTTTTCCTTGAAAAGTAGAAAGTGGTAAAAGAGAGATGATTCTTCTTGTCTGAGAACAGGGAGCTGAGATTCCTATTTGGTGTGGGAAAGGTGGGGGGCTCAGCAAAAATTATAATTAAATTTTGAATTAGTTATAAAGAAAATGGGTTTTGGAGAGAGAGAAAGGAACTGAGTAACGACAGAAGAAGCCAATAATAAGATGAAGAAGGCGAAGCGTTGATGCCAGCCGGGGGGGGGGGGTGGAGGGGGGAGTAAATACAGGACCAGAGTTAATTAGGGAACACCTTACTTCCTTGCAAGGGTTATATCAAACCCAGCCTAACCTTACTTTATAAACAATGTACAGATCTGTGCCTGTGCTCTTTGCTAACTTAATATAAATACGTTTTTTTTGTTAAACCAGCAACAGAACTTGAAAGTTATATTCCTTAAATGGTGGGTGGAGCACGTCAGAAATTCTCATCATGATATTATAAGATATTGTAACTTCCAGCTAGTCGTCAAAAATCATGGAATAATACTTTGATGGTCGCCAAAAAACTTTAAAAATTGCTGGCAATAAAAGCTGCAAACTGATTAACACTACATGACCGAAAGTTGTCCTAAAATGGCGGGTAAATTAGGTACTCTTTCTATTCTCAAGTTCCTGTGTTTAAACTACCAGTCTCAAAATAAATAAAAAATTAAAACTGTCCGGTAGGACAGTTGTATAAGGGTTGATCGTCAAAAACTGCACGAAGAAAGCGTAACGTTGAAAAACATCCAACTTTGACCATTTTTTTATCTTTCTCTATAAAAGATAAAATCCCCAAATTTTCTTTAAAATAAGGGGCAAACCCTCCTTTATAACTGTAATTTTTTTGCAACCACCCAGATCTAATAGGTTTCGAGAAAAAAGTTGCTGAAAATGAGCAAAAACGGCTTTTTCAAAAATTGGTTCTTCTTGTTGTTGTTGTTACCTTTTTTTTGTAAACTGCTTAGCGCCTAAACGCGCGAACCGATTTTCATGAATGAGGTGTCATTCGATTTGGAATTTTATATAGTCGTGCCTTTTGGGGAGGGGGTCTCGACGCTGTACATCGAATGGAAGAGGAGTTAGCCCCCTTTAAGTAAGGCCCCTCCAAATTATTATTACTAATAATTCTCTGTAAATCTTAGCCCGATTTGGGAAAACAAAAATTGGCAGGATGAAAGGGTTAGGGCTCCCCCCTACGTAACATTAAAGCGATGTTCTGTTCTTACACCTATTAAGGGGAAGTATAGCAATCGTTTCAAATTATCGACGCGTGAACCGATTTTCATGAATATAGTACATATTATATTGATTCCACGAGCGAGTCCAAGCTTACGATAATGCGTTCCCATTTCTCTGGTGGTTACAAATTCCCTTTGGACAAAGAAAGGATTACTTCCATGCTGCCATAAATTAAAAGGGATTCCCCCTCCGCACAAACACAAACACACCAATTTCCCATAAATAATTGAATTGATATATTCTTGTTGTCCAATAACAATAATTGAAGAATGATGGTAATGATGACGTTAGACTGGGTAGCATTTTTTCCCCGTCCGGAGGAAGTTAGTAGGGCTAAAACGCGGAAGAATGGTGGGGGTTAATTCAGGGTTTCGTGTTCATCGAAGGTTGTATTACTTCTTCAACGTTTTTCGGTGGTTTGGGTATTCAAATTGTCTGGTAAGATGGGCAACCTTACTAAGGGCTAGGGCTGTCTTTAGGACTGAATCTAAGGCAGAGTTTTTTTTTTTCCTCTCCTAAAGGATAAGGGCCAAGGGCTAGGCTCAATCTAGTAAAGTGTTCTTTGGGGCACCCAGTTGGGTTGGGGGGAAGGCAGCATCAATCAGTTTGAACGGTTGCGTGATCCAAACCCGCCTACTGTAGCCCTGGCGAGTTCCCCCCTAACTCTGGTACAGAGTTCTAATACGGCTTAAATTTTCTCCAGTTTCGTCTAAAAGCCATGTTTCAAAAAGTTTTGTTAAGTGCAGTGTTTTGTCACTCCAGCAGGAGCGCATTGCAGTTGCACAGCTTTTCGAGGAAGAGAAAGTTAGAAGAAAATATCATTTTTACGATTCTAACTCAATCTTATGATTCCAACTCATTATTACAAATCCAATTCATTCTTACGATTCTAAATCATTCTTACAATTCTAATTCATTCTTACGATTCTAACTCAATCTTACGATTCCAACTCATTATTACGAATCCAATTCATTATTACGATTCTAAATCATTCTTACAATTCTAATTCATTCTTACGATTCTAACTCAATCTTACGATTCCAACTCATTATTACGAATCCAATTCATTATTACGATTCTAAATCATTCTTACAATTCTAATTCATTCTTACGATTCTAACTCAATCTTACGATTCCAACTCATTATTACGAATCCAATTCATTCTTACGATTCTAAATCATTCTTACAATTCTAATTCATTCTTACGATTCTAACTCAATCTTACGATTCCAACTTATTATTACGAATCCAATTCATTCTTACGATTCTAAATCATTCTTACAATTCTAATTCATTCTTACGATTCTAACTCATTATTACGATTCTAATTCATTCATACTCTTCAAACTCGGAGTATTATCCCAGATACGATTTTTCCACAAAATCGTAGGAGTTGGTTTTAAGAAAATCTTTTTCTTTTTCTTTTTTTTTGTAATCCAAAATTTTATTCAGAAATGTAGCACTTCCGGTAATAGATATTGACTAAAACCTTATGTTACCTTCTTTTTCTTTTTTTTTGTTATTTTTGTATTTCCGTTTACGGTGGATCACATCGAAAAATCAGCTTTTTTGGCGTCAAAAATTCTTTTTCAAAAATCAAGCTCGATTACAATTAGAAGTAATAAATACATCGCGATATGAAGTAATAAATGCATCGATATGCAAACTTTAGAAGCTGTGAAGTACTCTGGAGATATAGAGTGAGTGCAGCTAAGCACTCTACGACTGATTGAAAACCGGTTTTCTTCCCATCTTTCTTCGAAAGCAAGAAGCAGATGAAGAAGTAGATGACCAGGTTTTTTTATAACTCATTAAGCTTTACATATGATAAACGTCTGATTGGACGAAGCAGGAACAAGTTGGCCTGCTGTTGACGACAAAAAACGTATTATTAGCCTTGCCCCCGCCCCCTCTCACTACTACCACCTTGTCATTGCACACATGCACATACACACCTACACACTGAACATGCTATAACATGCAACACAATTTGCATGATCTCCTCCTATTACCATCTGCTTGCTAAGCCTGTGACTTCCATTTGCCATTCCCCTGGCTAATATCTTGGACACCGGCCTAGCCTGAAGAAGGATTGCCACCGACAGTGGGCAGAGACTTCAAAAAAACTCTCTCTTACTCTAAACACTAAAGAGATACTTTGAATGGGTAAACGCATTTTTACTTATTACGAATTTAAGTGCGTAATCTTTTAAAACAGTAACAAAAAACAACAACTAACCGGCATTAATAATCTGGCATTTACTTCACGTTTGATTTAGTTCTACATTATTACTTTACTTCTACTTTCAATTCATGATCTCCTACTACCACTACTTCATAAAAAACATCGTGGGAATTCAGAACTATGTTGGAGCTATACTTCTTTTATTTTATTTTACATTTGCTTTGGCTTAAATTCTGAAATTACGCATATACGTATTTATTAAAACAATTAAGGAAGATGCTGGCAAATAAAATCTAACTCAGCTATTACTCCATCATGACGGACTATTATTAAACTGTTCCTTCAGGAGTAACCCATTTCATAGATATCATTTAAATTGTAATCTGCAATTGATAATAACTGCGAATTGAAGGCGATGTATTTTGTTTTTTTGTAGAAACTACAACTGAAATTGCAGCTTGCACATTTGCAGTTGTCTGCAGTGTAATGTGCACGATGTAAAAAAAAAAATTTACTTTGAACACGTACTCAAATTTTTCTCTTAATTCAGCGCTCAAAATTTCAGCGCTCATTCAACTCAATTTAGAAATAATATAATTCAACCCCTTTTAATCGAATTTCCGGTACAAAAAAATGTTTCCAGTAAAACGTTTGAGCCGTTTGCGTCGAAAAATCCGAAAAATGCGGTAAATTGCATTCGATAAAGTGACACTTCCGGTGTGACGTGTTTTTTTTTTTTTGGACAAGTTTAGAAAGTCATTCTCACATTTGGTTCTCATTAATACTATACACCTGACTAGGCAGTGCAATAAACAGTAATGGCACGTTAGAGGTATACCTAACAACCACGGCCGGAAGTGCCCTTAATCGAATTTTACAGATCTACGTATGAGCAATTAGATAGAGTACCAACTTGGAAATCGCAGGAAATCCAATTTGGAGAAAATATTGGAAAACTGAAAGATCTACCCCCATGTAAACTGTCACTTCCGGTTGCGCGATGTAAACAAAACAGTATTCTGGCATCCTCTGTTCGTACAGAACGTTTGTTCTGTTATCATTGTTACTTATAGCGCTGACGCGATGATTGCAGCACAAGTAAACGTAAAAAGAAAAAAAAAATTAATTAATAATAAGACGATAATGAGAGAATAGAAGATTAACAGTTAGCTATAATCGCCTTCACATTATCAGCAGCTTCTGATTGATTGGACCACAGATCCTTGGCACAAAGAGAAAACCACCTGCCTCTCAAAAAAGAAACACACCCCTCCTAAAGATCAACCCTAAACAGTACTAGTTGTCTGCGGACACCCCTTGGCGGCCATGGGATGCTGGAGACTGTACACTCAAGATGTTTAGACTACGACTGACACAACCCTGTTTCCTTTTTTTTGTTCCGTTCCCCAACTATTCGGTTCTTTTATTCCCTTTTCCTTCGGTACTTCTGAAAGCCCCTGGGTTTCTTCAGATTTCTTGTTTATTAGACATATATTTTTTTTTTGTCTTCCCCTTTTTTTTTTAAATCAATATTTGTTTCGTCTAGTTGATGCTGGATATCTGGAGAGCATCATCCACAAGATGATGTTTAACCTACAAAAAAAATCTACTAAATGATGTAGGGTTTTATTAGTACAAGAATTCTAGTTAAAGTGTAGATTTAACTTAAAAGATAAGTGGTAAGGAACTGTACGTTTTACTGATCTGAAGCTTTAGAACTGAGTTTTGACGATGAAAGCGTCACTTTATAATCTGACCTTGAAATACTCACATGACTTGCTCTTGAGATTGTGCTGAATCTCTTAGAGTCAGCGGATGTGCAGTAAACACATAATTTAAGCCACATAATCACATTTAATGCATATAAAGTAAAGTAAAGTAATCGCCTATTTTTTCAGGTGGGGCTTAACGTCCAACTACCAATTAGGTGTCGTGGTCGGAGGCGACTAGCAACCATACTTTACTGTAAATTTCTTTTATTAACCAATAAATAAAATCCAAGACCTATTCCAGAGGAATCGAATCCACTAACCAAACAATACATCTCAGCATTGCGGGTCTAGCCTATAACCGCTCAGCTAATGGGGCGCCTTACAAGATTAAAACCATTAAATAAAATCCAAGGTTTAGACTAGAAATCGAATCCACTAACCAACAATACATCTCAGCATTGCGGGTCTAGCCTATAACCGCTCGGCTATCGTGGCGCCTAACATTTAATGCATGTACGAGTATATGGAGATAAAACCGTACAAAATCCCTAGAGAAGGCACTCTAGAGGGAACCTTATCTCCATTCAAAACGGTAGTACATTTCCTTTCACTAAATGCAATTTTTGCAACAAGTATTACTTCCAGGCTGAGGGTTTAGAAAAAACCTTACGGTTACAAGGACGCGCGCGCCCGTCCACTGTTTACTCTTCAGAAACTGAGTGTAGCAAATTAGAGTTATTTGCTTTTCTAAGAGTAGGGAGACCTGGCTCCCTACATAGCCTAATGATACAGACGAAATGAGACACTAGAGTTACTACCTGCGTAACAGGTAGTTCTTCACCTAAATGGAATCACCTTTCTATTGTGGAGGGATAGCCCCCCCCCCCCAGGTACAGGCTAGAAATGAAATCAATTTCTAAATGAAAAATGACTTTGTGAATGAGTTCCATCAACTGTTTCTTTTGCTGATGTTGAGGGCGCCGAAGAAATGGTAGCAATTTTTCTTTTAACTACCAAGGTCCTCTCCCTTACACCCCTCCCCCCGCAAACCAAGGTAAAGCCGTGGTCTGTCAGTCCTTCTGTTTGTATTTTAAACATGTCGAAACTAATTACCTATGCCTATTTCTAGTTATCATCAATTTTATGCGACTTAGCCTTTTTTTTTTGTAATCTTATTTACGAGAAATGAATCAATAAGGGGCAGCTTAGAGATTCAACCCTTCGAAACCAAGTTAGTGAATCGGCAATTGGGGGCGGTTTGGCCACGTCTACAGGAGAAGCGGAAAGGAGAAGATCAGGTGCTTGATGGAGGCCAAATTCTGAAGGCTGCAGATCAAAAGATTTTTTTATTTATTTCCGGTTACACTTAATTTCATCAAATCGACACGATCGCTCTAAGGGAATGATTGATTCATCACGTTGAACATCAGTGTTGTCGCAGCCTCAGCAGTCAGGAGGATGAAAAAATGTGTTTTTAATAATTTTTTTTGCCCAAACTTTTAAAGAGTTCTGTTGTAATTGAAAAGATTGACTGTAAGGTGCCGTCGGCTTCTGTTACAGTATGAAACATACAGGATGTCTAATAGGACTCCGTAAACGACGGTACGGGCTAACACACACACACACACACACACACACACACACACACACAAAGGAATTTAGAGAGAGGATGGGAGAGAGAGAGAGGAGAAATTGTAAATCATCCACCCTTATCTTTTTAGAACTGAACGGAGAATTCTCTTAGACATGTTTTTCTCTTTTTGAAAACAATTTCTTCTTTCTCTTACTGTAACAACAGGTAGTATCGCGATCGTGGCCAATGTTAGCTTATAGTAATTTTATTAATATATATATTTTTTTAATTTTTTATTTCAGGCAAGTCACTCCAATTCAGCATATTCAGTTGTACGCTGCTTATCCTGACCTTATCCTTCTTATAATAAGAAGTAAAGTAATTGCCTATTTTTTCAGGCGGGCTTTACGTCAAACTACGAATAAGGTGTTGTGGACGGAGGCGACTAACAAACATACTTTACTGTAAATTTCTTTTATTACCCATTAAATAAAATCCAAGGCCTAAGACCAGGGGAATCGAACCCACTAAACCATCAATACATCCTAGCATTGCGGGTCTAGCCTATAACCGCTCAGCCAATGGGGCGCCTATCGAAGGTGTAGACTAGAAATAGAATCCACTAAACCAACAATACATCTTAGCTTTGCGGGTCTAGCCTATAACCGCTCAGCTAATGGAGCGCCTTACAAGATTAAAACCATTAAATAAATTCCAAGGTTTAGACTAGAAATCGAATCCACTAACCAACAATACATCTTAGCTTTGCGGGTCTAGTCCTCTTAACGCTCGGCTACCTTGGCGCCTTCTAGTTTTATTTTTAATTGGAATATTTGTCGCTATGTTTCCCTTTACATGTGAGGATCATGTATAAGGTTTTGAATTAGTTCTTGCCTCTGAAGATAGTCCGCGCTGCTGGCTTTGGAGCTTAGTATACCTCTAAGGGCTACTATAATCCCCATTCCATTTATGCCAATAGTACTCAAGGGCCGACCTAAACTTTAATAAAGTTGTTTACTAGAATTGTATTGCTGCACTAAGAGAGGGAATTAGTGATTCACTCTCCGGAGCTCCCCCCCCCTCCACACCGTTTTAGTAACGAAGAGGCAGATATCCTTGTGAGTTAGGTTAGGTCTTGGAGTTCTGCGGTCAGGTTAGCCTCCTCCTCCTCCCACTCCGGCACACTGTTGTTCTCTCATCAGTCATCACGAACATGATTGTGCCGACCGTGACCACCTCTTGTCCCTTTCAGCTTAGCTACCCATCAATCAGCCAATCAATCAGGCCTAACAGAGCATTGTAATAAACGTATTTCTTTCTTTGGCTCTCTCTTCTTTTACGACCGCATCCTGATCCTCTGGAGACCATCATCTCTCTTACACACTCACACACCCACACACACTAACGTACCTATAACCACCGAATAGATGTAATAAAACATATCAATAACCAACTCCTTCCAACCACTTATAAAAAGGGTATATACGAGGTGTGTTCAAAAAGTAACGGGAATTTTCGTTTTTTGAAAAAAATATTTATTTATTCATCTACATTAATATTGTCGCCTTCAAAGTAGTCCCCTTCGCATACAATACACTTGTGCCAGCGCTTTTTCCAATCCTCGAAACACTTCTGAAACTCGATCTTTGTGATAGCTTTCAGCTCTTTCAGCGATTCGCTTTTAATGTCATCTATGCTTGTAAAACGACGGCCTTTTAATGTTCTCTTTATGTTTGGAAATAGAAAAAAGTCACATGGAGCCATGTCTGGCGAATATGGAGGCTGGGACATCGTTAAAGTTTTGTTTTTGGCCAAAAATTCACGAACAAGCAATGAAGTGTGAGCAGGTGCATTATCGTGGTGCAAAATCCATGAATTGTTTTGCCACAAATCCGGGCGTTTTTTTCGGATTGCTTCACGCAAACGGCGTTGAACTTGTAGGTAGTACTCCTTATTGATTGTTTGACCTTGTGGCAAGAATTCATGATGCACTATGCCATTAAAATCGAAGAACACAGTGAGCATAACCTTCACATTCGACCGCACTTGTCGAGCCTTTTTCGGTCTTGGCGATCCAGAATGCCTCCACTGGGACGATTGAGCCTTAGTTTCGACATCATATCCGTAAACCCATGTTTCGTCACCTGTTATAACACGTTTCAGTAGATCCGCATCGTTGTCGACTTCATTGAGTGACTCTTGAGCAACTTCCATTCTCCGCTGTTTTTGTTCGAAATTCAACAATTTTGGAACAAATTTTGCTGCCACACGTTTCATACCCAAAACATCCGAAAAAATTTCATGGCATGAGCCAATTGATATGGCAACATCATCAGCGACTTCTCTGATTGTGATTCGGCGATCGTTCATAACCATTTCTTTCACTTTTTTCACGTTTTCATCGGTTGTTGATGTGCTTGGACGTCCAGGTCGTTCGTCATCTTCAACGTTTTCGCGGCCATCTTGGAAACGCTTATACCACTCGTAAATCCTTGTTTTACTCATAGCAGACTCACCATATGCCTTTATTAACATTTCACACACTTTATTTCATTTTTTACGCAAAATTTAATACAAATTCTTTGATCCATTTTTTTTAACAAACAAAAATCGCCAAGCTCGAAAAACACGTCTAACCTTAACGGCTGCCACTTAAGAAGTAAACAATGAATATTACTGAAAATTTTATCCAACTTCAGGGGCATGTGTACCAACATAATAAAAAAAAAATTTTACAATCAGACTCTCCATACCCGCGAAATTTAAAAATTCCCGTTACTTTTTGAACACACCTCGTACATTAACTGAAAAGATAACCTACAAAAAACCTTAGGCTTTCTCTTAAATACCAATAAGATATTGCTTCTTTCTTTCTTTTTTTTAATATTCATTATAATTAGTTTATTGGTGTGTGCGTAAATGGGCTGTAAACTAAGTTCTTGGTATACTGGACGCTGAGTATACCCAGTCATTTATTGAGCTCAACAACTTATTGTGCTTTTATTTGAATAAAATTCCAACTCTTGAGTTGTCATGGTACTTAATCATGGTACCTTAAACACCAGAACCATTCCTTTAAAAAATCAATTTGTACCAAAAGAATTGCGAAGGAAACTAACAGATTTCCTTAACTGAATATACGGGATACGGGAGCTAAAACGAAAAATCGTTCAAAGCAGAAACAAACTCACAATTTAAATATGTATGTATATAAAATTCTCGTCGCACAATATGGCGCCACGGTAGCCGAGCAGTTAAGAGGCGAGACCTGCAAAGCTAATATGCTTTGTGGAACTGGGTTCGATTCCCGGTCTTGGCCTTGGATTTTATTAATGGTTAATAAAAGAAATTTATAGTAAAGTATGTTTTGCTAGTCGCCTCCGTCCACAACAGCTAGTAAATTAACAAATTAGCACTTTGGTTGGAAGTCTATCCCACATTCTTCCCCCCAGATAGGCCAAAAAATTAATTTTTTCTGGAAGGGGAAAAATCTTACAAAAAAAAAAATCACAATCTTTCGTCTTACCAAGAAAATTCACCCTAACTCACACATCAGTTCCGTTAAACTCAGAATTTTGATCGAGTAAATTTGATTTCCGGTAATAGAAAAATGTAATTCATGGAAATGGCCCTAAAGAAGAAGATACGACCAACCAATTAAATCCTCTTAGTTATTTTGGACATATGTTTAAAGGAGATCGATTAAAAATTAATTTCCCGAAAAAAAATCATTAAAAAATTCAATTATCGATATCTTCCAATCGATCAATTTTGATCGAAACCTTAATGTCGCATCACCTGGTGGCTTTTAGGCGAAATATCCGTTTAAAGAGAGTCAGCGATTGAGAGAGTTCTTCTATCTCAGGTGTCGCCAAACTTTTTTGATCATGGACCCCCTCCTTATATAATTTTTCGAAATCTCCATCGACCCCCCCCCATGAAAGTAATTTTTAGTTAATTAAAAATAAAACTATCTATTGGGTACTGTGTTTTTTTGTACATTTATTTTATGATTTTTAAACATTTATTAAAGTAATTTTACATTGTGTAACAAATAGTTTTATGAAAAATATCTTGAATGTTGAAATGTAAATACCTTAATATCTTATTAAATAATAAGTAATTATAAAATAAGTAAAGTAACTACAGTATTGCGTCTTAATTAATGGAGATGAGTGTGCAATGGTGTTTCTTTGCAAGGTTCCGCTATATTGGGTTCGAAATTGTTTTTCCTTCGACCCTCTGGCTCAGATCGACCCCCTACTTTTGTTAAATAGACCCTTGGGGGTCTATATAGACCACTTTGGCGATCTCTGTTCTATCTTCTTAAAGAGAAAAATCTAATCGTTCATTTTTCGGAGAAGAGAAAGTTGACAAGAGAAAGTAAAATAAAAAAATTAAAAAGTACCATCCTAATGGGAGCCCCCCCCCCAATTCCACAGTTTGGTTAAGGACAGGATAGGGAGAGGGTCTTCAACTAGGGGGATGCCACAATAGATCCTTGGGGTGTCGCGGTGGCGTAGGCTGAATAGCCAATTCCCCCGATGGAATCTAATCTAATCTAATCTAATGTAATATTTTCATTTCCACCACCCTTGTGTGGGCCCTAAATTAATAAAACTATAAAATTTAGAATAGTAGACCAAAATATCTATAAAACCAATTCTTTGTACAGATATTTTATTAGGAGATAGATAGCAAAAAGTAATAACTGGTTTAGCTTGTTAGCTGACAGGTAGCGCTGTGCGCGCCACAATTATATTTTTATATATAGTTATAACTGCCTACGCATTTCCGCCTTCTGTTGTTCGTATAACTGCTGCATTCGACACACTTCTCGTCTTTGGCACAAACTATCATTACAGAGCATTGGGCACTGCTGTTATTATTATTGTTATTATTATTATTTTTAAGGTAGAAATAATGCTATAATCATTTAGTTAACCGTTTTTGCTCCCTGAGTAGATCTACGTTACATTTAGTTAGATCTACAAAAATAGAAGTTTTTTTTTGTTTTTTTTTGACCATTTGGTGATCAGGTTAAATAGAAATAACGAATTTTAAAGTTAATTTTGTTACATTTGTTGTAGTTGTAAACATCTCTTAATAAACTGAAAAAAATTTACGCTCGTAACAATTTTCTGCAACTTTTCGTATTCCGATCACTCAAAAGTTCTTTATAAAAATAAATAAATAAAATTATACTGAAAAATTGTTTGAAATAAAACTGATAGGTTTCATGTTAACGAAAGGTTAACTCGTAAATGTTAAATTTACAGTTAATAACTGAAGCTTTTACGAAAAAAAGTTTCGGCTTGAAACTTTCGCTTTACGTCCACCAATTAGGTGTCGTGGACGGAGGCGACTAGCAAACATACTTTACTGTAAATTTCTTTTATTTAACCATTAAATAAAATCCAAGGTTTAGACTGGGAATAGAACCCACTAAACCAACAATACATCTTAGCTTTGCGGGTCTAGCCTATAACCGCTCGGCTACTGTGGCGCCTTACAAGATTAAAACCATTAAAATCCAAGGTTTAGACTAGAAATCGAATCCACTAACCAACAATACATCTTAGCTTTGCGGGTCTAGCCTATAACCGCTCGGCTACTGTGGCGCCTTACAAGATTAAAACCATTAAAATCCAAGGTTTAGACTAGAAATCGAATCCACTAACCAACAATACATCTTAGCTTTGCGGGTCTAGCCTATAACCGCTCGGCTACTGTGGCGCCTTACAAGATTAAAACCATTAAAATCCAAGGTTTAGACTAGAAATCGAATCCACTAACCAACAATACATCTTAGCTTTGCGGGTCTAGCCTATAACCGCTCGGCTACTGTGGCGCCCTTCCCAGATAGTATTGGTACAACGTAAGCGCACTTTTCACATCATCAATTTTGCCGCCCTTCAAGTCGTATTCCCGCTTTTTTTTTTTAAGTTAAATCTTTTATTGCGCTCATCTTAAGGGCTAATTAAATTCAGTAGAGGCGTAATATTTTCAGTTTAAGGGGGGGGTCATACTTTTTTTTTGTTTACTTTACTAAATAATCTTTTACTGTCAAAAGTGATTGGCCCTTACGCAAGGCCCAATATATTAGGTACACAGAATTTTTCTTTAAGTGGAACTCCCCCAATATCTCTTTGTTGGCTGGAGAGGGGAAAATCTCAACACCTAATTAGGCTGAAGAAATTTTCCAACCGATCTGTTGAGGAATTTCCATGTTTTCTTTCAGGGTATCTTTCAGATTGGGTAGGCAGTGATCGAGAGAGGAAGTTACTCCCTAATATAATACGGTTCCGGTGTTTTTACAGGCTGTTCATTTCTACTCTCCTACCTCCTCCTCACCCACCCAGAGCTTCTTTTGAATATTGCCTTTCTGTCTCTGTTATTTTTCATTAAGTCTATTTTAAAGAATGCTTCTGAAGAGATGGACTAAGAATGCGCTGTTTTCTCCTGCCACCTAGGTTGCTGGCCTCTACTAAGACCAGTTCTTCGTAGTGGAGGCGAAACAGATCTTGGATTTAATTTCAATGTAATGAGCCAGAATATGCTCTGTGCATATCAGTTTGAAATCTCACAGGAGGGGGCCCCACTTCAGAGTTGGACTTACTCTGCTTGCTCTGTTCGCTCACACTTTAAAAAAAAATGTTCTCCCTGAAACAAATACTCTTCTCCCAACAGACAACTGGATGGCGTCTTTAGATGGACTCCAAGATGATGTGAGGGGGAATGAGTGGGATTGATTCTCCCTTTTTTAATGCAGAGCCTCCTTCATTTGAACAGTTAGTGAAAAATAGATACTAATTTGTTAGCGTTAGTTCCCCCTTTGCCTTCGTCTGCTCTTTGTTTCTTCTTTGCTTCTTCCAGCATCCTGTGAAGGACTATCACAACCAGACGATTGCCTCTTCTTAATAATTTCTCCACTCTTTCAGAGCAAAAAAAAAAATATATACACTCCTTCAAATTCTTTTCTACTTTATTAATCCTTGATTATGAACCCCTGGTTAGACAGAATGTTTAGAGGAGAGCCAAGCTCCTGCTCATTTTTTAACACTTTTAATACGCTTGTTTCAAATTTTCGAGATAACCTATAAAGTTTTTACGTTTATTTTTTTTTTTTTTTTTTGGAAAATTGTTTCAGATTTTCTTTAAAGACTTTTCATATTTTCTGTACACACACACACTGAAGATCTATCATTTTCAGAACATTTTATTTTATCTTAGGGTGGGAGGAGATGATGCAGGTTGAAACCTGTTTTACAAAACATTCTCAGTATCAAGTAAAAATTCATTGATTACTAAGTAGGAGAGTTGTAGTAAAAATTCCTAAGTTTCCCTGCTGGAAGTATGCTGATATTTCCAGTATTAATATTATGTAATCAGTATCAGTGCTAGTAGATAGTGTTTGCTCTAATAATACGATGATGGCAGGTTGTCGTGATCAGTACATGGTTCGATGCCTAACGGCTACATTCGAGCACTATAATTCAAACAGTTTTTCTATGTAAACATATTTATGTTTAAACGAAAAGTACTGCAACGACGGAGGAGGACACGGCCTAATTTGAATACGCATGCTTGGATTCTCTAGTCTATTTTGGCTAATGAACTGGTAAACACAACCGGATGTGGCACTAATTAGAGCTAGGAAAGTTGCAACAGTGAGCTCGAACGCTATGAGAAGGGTGAATACGCTACAGCTGAAACAGATGAGCAGATTGAGCGTGCTGCCTGCGAGTAAACCTACCCCTCCTCCACACAGTTAGTTGCCGCCCCCAAGCCAGTTTCCCTCTGACAGAAAAGAGTTTCAAACCCTGCGGAATGAAATCTTCTCCTAATTTAACATCCACTACCATTAACCTATTGCCTAAAAGCGTGTTCCAGGGTTAAAACCTCCTTCTCCTCCTCCTCCACCATACCCAGAGGCATTCAGGGAGCTCTGAATTAATTCTAAACCCCTAAACACCCTTCCTTCCCAAACTTGCGAGATAGATTGTTTTAATTTCAATTTAAATCGCTAAAGTAATCGATTTTTAAGAGCTATTTATTAGCAAATGTCACCAGTTGCATTTCTACTTTCACTAACTTCCTCTCTTATTAGGAAGTATATTTTGCATTCGTACAGAATTTTTTGAGTTTGTGTGTTTCAACGGAAATACATGTTTTGAGGTTTTCCGGTTACATGAAAAAGGGTTTTCAAAGGAAAAAATTATGCGAACAAAATCTTATTTTAAGTTTTGATTGAGTCAGCAGAACTCGATTCAAGAGATCAGACTGTAACTTATCGGTCTAATTCCCTCTTCCGGAAATACTGATTGCTTAATCGATTTTTTCTTTACAAAAGCGGCTTTAATTATTTTCTTTAAACTTGAAATGTTTACTAATCACTCGCTTATTATTTGGAAAAGTTATCCTAGGACAATTTGGAATGTAGATATTTCCGGGAATAGAGGCCTGTGATTGGCTGTCTTCTAAAGTGTTGTTCCTGTATCCTTTGGGGGGCTTAAATGTTCGTCGTGGAAATTGCAAGAAAGAAATCTCTAAAAACGGACGCACCTTGCTACAGGACAGTTTTCTTTTCATTTTTCCGGGATTTTTATCATTTTCAGATTAAACAGCTCAAATCTCCTTTTACAGGACCATGAATGCATCTGTTGTGTGCATAATTCTATAATTCAAAAAACAAGGTGGAGCTAAGTTTAGATTAGATTGCATTGCTCATCATAGCTTGGCTAAAATCATCCTATTTCGTGGTTGGAATAATGACCGTGTAAATTTAGCTAGTAAAAGTAAAGTAAAGTAATCGCCTATTTTTTCAGGCGGGCCTTAGCGTTTAACTACCAATTAGGTGGACGGAGGCGACTAGCAAACATACTATACTGTAAATTTCTCATATTAACCAAGGTTTACATTAGAAATCGAACCTACTAACCAATATTACATCTTAGCATAGCGGGACTAGCCTATAACCGCTCAGCTAATGGAGCGCCTTACAAGATTAAAATCATCAAATAAAATCTAAGGTATACACCAGAAATCGAACCTACTAAACCAACAATACATCTTAGCATTGCGGGTCTCGCCTCTAACCGCTCGGCTACCGTGGCACCCAATTTAGCTAGTAATGAACTTTTTTTCCACCACTTCCTTCCGGCCAATTTCAATTTCCGCTGCTGCGAATCATCCACACTTTGTTGATGGCAGTATTCTGAATTAACTTTGTAAGACTTGAAGAGAGTAGAAAATTACGATTCTGGAATCAGAACTAGTTCTGTGTGAAAGACCAGTTACCTTAGGCTTACCCAGATATTACCTTCCTTGGATCAAACCCCCAGCTTCCGTAGGCTTAAAAGAGATCATGCTTACATTTATTTTCAAACAAATTCTTAGAAACGATTTAATTAAGTGTTTGTGTCCGATAAAGTTACGCATTTAGTCTTCAAATCCAAAAAAGGTTTACGTCACTGCCTGTTTTTCCTCACTGGTGTTGAAATAAAAACAATAAAAAAAAATAATCATCATCTTTCAAACAGAAAAACGGTATTCAAACTAAAAAATGCTGTATAGTCTTTATTTCGCGCATGGTTGCCTTTTTGTTAGTCCAATACGTGGTAGCGGTGCTTTAAAGTCAAGCTTGCCCGTTGACTAACCATTCCTCCCCCCACGGCATATTGGAGGATTTAGCCATGAATGGCAATTTTGCCACTGTACATTCCGGCACGCACTAGCTAAAAGTGTTTAGTCATAGCTCGCAGTATTTACCAAATCAAAGCAGAAGAAGAACAAGAATTCAATGGCGGAATGTGGTGGGGGAAATGCGGTTCGCGTTTCTTCTTTCTTTCTTTCTGGTTGGAGGGTTCTGGTTGTTCCTCTTACACGGTTGCCAACATTATTTGAGTTTTAGACAATTATTTTCTTGTGCACTTCTACTGGTTATTTTTTTGTTTTCAATTCTGAAGGAGTTCCTTCTAGACCGATTCTCCTCGCTTTGGATACTCCTGTCTGGAGTTAGCCTATCTAGGAGTTTGTTTTGTCATTTCGGCCATACTCAGCTCATTTTCCAGTGCACACCGTGACTTCCAGGAACTGCTTGAAAGATAAATCAATTCAATTAAATATGAAATTATCTAGTAAAATAATTCAGACACAGAAATGTGCCTTTCATTCGTGTATCCGGTTGTAGACCACTCTCACGACTTCCTCTTATATTCCCCAAAGAGTTCGAACTCACAAATTTCCCGTTAAAAGCTCCGAACGATGTTAATATATTTAATCCTTATCATTTGTAGAATGAAAGTAGATTTAGCCTTCATCCAGAAAAAAAGTTACCGAGAAAATACGGAAAATTCTATTCGGAAAAGTGGCACTTCCGGTGAGCCGACTTCCTTCAAATTTAGAAAATTCAGTCTTATATTTTAATATTATTAATATTGTACAGGTGGTAAGCCAGTACAATAAACAGTAATGGATAGTTTAAAAATGGCCAGAAAAGTGCCTTTCATCGAATTACCGGGGCGCCACGGTAGCCGAGCGGTTATAGGCTAGACCCGCAATACTAAGATGTATTGCTGGTTAGTGGATTCGATTCCCCTGTCTTTGGCCTTGGATTTTATTTAATGGTTTTAATCTTGTAAGGCGCCCCATTAGCTGAGCGGTTATAGGCTACCCGCAATGCTAAGATGTATTGTTGGTTAGTGGATTCGATTTCTAGTCTCTAGACCTTGGATTTTATTTAATGGTTTTAATCTTGTAAGGCGCTCCATTAGCTGAGCGGTTGTAGGCTAGACCCGCAATGCTAAGATGTATTGTTGGTTTAGTGGATTCGATTTCTAGTCTAAACCTTGGACTTTATTTAATAGTTTAATATTTAATATATTTAATAAAAGAAATTAACAGTAAAGTATGTTTGCTAGTCGCCTCCATCCACCTAATTGGTAGTTGGACGTTAAGCCCCGCCTGAAAAAATAGGCGATTACTTTACATTACTTTACTTCATCGAGTTACCGTGGAAAAACTTGTTCAAATAAATGTTTTTGAGGAAATATTTTTATTAAAAAAACCCTGAAAAATTCGATCAATAAAGCGAAACTGTCAGTGGACCAATTTTGCCCAAAACATTATTGTGTATCGGTATCTAAATATCTATTACAGACTTCCTGTGATTTCTCAATTATGAGTTACAGTAAGATATAAACTGACAAACAGAAATTAATTTTGTAAAAACCAATTTTAATGCCGATATTTCTGGAAAAATCGGATAATAGAAAAGTTGCAAGAAAACACAGCACTTTCCCGTACTAAAGCAATTTTTTTTTTCGGACTCTAAATTCAATAGAGTGCAGATTAGTATAGATTACAACTGGGCTTAAGAGGAAGTGCCACCATTAATTGTGAGATTTCTTTTTATTTTATTTTATTTTATTTTATTTTTTTGGTGAGTACAAAACAGATTATTACACAGTTGGTAGAACTGTGCCTGCCTGTTAAATCCTGTATTGTTAACATTATGTTTAGGTGTGTTTGTTACAATGAGAATGATCTTTTTTTTCACGTAGATTTGTATCTTTCTTGTGTATGTATGTGTGTGTGTAAGTAAAGCGACAGAATGAACACTTTAGTACTAGAGTGTGACATTTAGGCAAGCAAAAGGAATCTCGTGCACGCTCCCTTGGGTCCTCTTTAAAGCGAGGGGTTTGTCCCTATATCCCAAGGAAGGTAAAAGATCTTTGCAAACCCTCTTTCAGCGTGTCATCGTAGGTACAGAATAGCAAAGTCCCCACCTCTCCCCCCACACACCCAACAACACTTTGTAAGTAGTAAATAAGTCCCAGGAGTGCTTGATAGAGGATTAAAGGTTTTCTTTTTTTTTTAAATAAAAATAAAAAACAGAAGAGCCAAAAGATACGTTGTTAAAAGGAATAAAAACTAAACTAAGTAGAAGTGGGAGTATTAGTTGTAAGATTGCCCACTAGGGGGTATTCTAGCGCTAAGGTGCCGCCACTAATAGCTCCAAGTTTTTTGTTTACTTAATCTCAAGATCCACTGCTTCTTTTTTTCTTTTTTTATCCTGCATATTCCTTCTTCAGATCCCTTAAATCTGTCCTTCTGCAAGCCCCCAGCCACTGGTATTATTTAGTCTTTACAAAAGACTTTACATGCTACTTAAAGTGAACTTTTCAAGTCTCTTTTTTTTTGTGAACGTTTTTAAGGGACTTTTTCTTTTTTTTAAGCCATGCGAGGAAATTTCTTTTACTGATTCAAATCTAGGTTTCGAGACAAAAAAAAAGAAGACGCTTTTTACATCAGTATACTAGATTTTTGGCAAAGTGGTTTTTCCCAGTAATAGCACTAAAAATAACGATAATAAGGAATAAGAGGGAAGGGATTAGCTATGAGGTTAGCATACTGGACTCCCACGCGGAGGTCCCGGGTTCGAATCCAGCAGCTGACCCTTAGATTTTCTCTTCCTAGGAGCTTCTTACAGCTCACTGTCCGGTGATGGACAGTGATGTCTGTAACAAGAGAACACTGTCCGGAGGCCGGCAGTGCACTGGAAAAAGCTCCGGGCGCTAATAACATCAGCTGTTGATGCGCCAAAAAAAAAAAAAAAATCCGTTACAGAGATCCCCGGGTTCGAATCCAGCAACAGGTCCATGGATTTTTCCTCTTCCTTTGGAGCTTCTTACAGCTAAATAAAGTTACATTAAATATAATATTATTATATTATTATATTTAATGTAACTTAGAGATCATATTTCACAATATAACCTCCATGCAACTCTCACGACAAAATTTCTATTCATCTGTGAGTCTTGTCCGTCTATCATGAACAGGGTGTTTCATGACTAATTGTGTTTCAGAAAATAAAAGTAGTAAAGTAATAGGCCTATTTTTTCAGGCGGGGCTATACGTCCAACTACCATTTACTAGGTGTCGTGGACGGAGGCGGCTAGCAAACATACTTTATTGTAAATTTCTTGTATTAACCATTAAATAAAATCCAAGGTTTCGAGCTGAGAAATCGAACCCACTAACCAGCAATACATCTTAGCATTGCGGGTTTAGCCTATAACCGCTCAGCTAATAGAGCGCCTTACAAGATTAAAACCATTAAATAAAATCCAAGGTTTAGAGCTGAGAAATCGAACCCACTAACCAGCAATACATCTTAGCATTGCGGGTCTAGCCTATAACCGCTCAGCTAATAGAGCGCCTTACAATATTAAAACCATTAAATAAAATCCAAGGTTTAGACTGGGGAATCGAACCCACTAACCAGCAATACATCTTAGCATTGCGGGTCTAGCCTATAACCGCTCAGCTAATAGAGCGCCTTACAAGATTAAAACCATTAAATAAAATCCAAGGTTTAGAGCTGAGAAATCGAACCCACTAACCAGCAATACATCTTAGCATTGCGGGTCTAGCCTATAACCGCTCAGCTAATAGAGCGCCTTACAATATTAAAACCATTAAATAAAATCCAAGGTTTAGACTGGGGAATCGAACCCACTAACCAGCAATACATCTTAGCATTGCGGGTCTAGCCTATAACCGCTCAGCTAATAGAGCGCCTTACAAGATTAAAACCATTAAATAAAATCCAAGGTTTAGAGCTGAGAAATCGAACCCACTAACCAGCAATACATCTTAGCATTGCGGGTCTAGCCTATAACCGCTCAGCTAATAGAGCGCCTTACAAGATTAAAACCATTAAATAAAATCCAAGGTTTAGATTAGAAATCGAACCCACTAACCAACAATACATCTTAGCTTTGCGGGTGTAGCCCATAACCGCTCGGCTACCTTGGCGCCTCAGAAAATAATAATATTGTTTACAAATTTTCTGCTTTTATAGTAAATGGACTTTTTGTAAATTAAAATATAATACTCTTTCATAAATAACTTTCATATATAACTTTCATAATACTAGATAAAAAATAAATTAATACAGCTTAGAAAATCCACACCTGCAGGACTTCCACTCTTTCTGTCCCGTGTTTTGGATGGGACTTCACCCGTTTTTCTCCGTAAATACCTTGGCTATAACTCCTTACACTAAAACCATTACATTCAAAACTAAGTTGACCCATCTGAAAGTTTTGTGTGATGAACTACATAATAATGATGCCAAATAAAAGCTCATTTTCTCCCAAAATTGGACTTGAATCCCTTTTTTTTCCATGCGAAATTCCAAAATTAAAGAGAAATTGGTAAAGCGGAAGTGAAATAAATAAACTCTTTGGTTTTACGAGTGTTTGAATGTTTCCGTTAGAGATAAGCTTACTCGTATCAATGATTGATCTTTCCAAATCTGATTAATAAATTGCGGAAGCTATTGACAGCGTTTCTTTTAAGAAGTGGATTACAGAGGCTGTGGCATTACCCAAAAAAAAACTCGTAGAGTCTTCGACAATTTCTTTATTACGTTTTAGAAATTCTGTTACCGAACACTAACCAACTATTTCACACACTATTTCATCGTAAAAAAACAAACATAAATAAACTAAATAACTTATCCCAAATTATGTATTAACTGTTTTACTCTCTAATATGGTTTCCAATTGTATTGACGATAAAACTATTGTAACATTAACTCACTTATAGTAATCCTGAGAGATTATTTAAAAGGAAATTGATACTGATGGGAGTTTTAAAGAATTATGTTCACATACAAAACTCCCTGATTGCTTGGGAGTTAACCTTATGTGTTCGGTTGTTCTTAGATATCCCCGAACAATTACAATAAGGAAAGTAGCAGCATCTTAAATGAATCCTTATTTCCATAATTAAGAATAAAAAAAAACTACAAGCTAAAAAAAGGAACAATAATTGAATGGCCTACTTCATTAATTTCAATATTAATGAAACCGCTTCCGCGGTTAAATGATTTTATTATAAGAACAGCTGTTTTCTAAAATCCTGTTAAAATAATCAGCTGTAGATGGAGCTCTGCTCTGTTATATGATCATTCAAAGTGGGCGGGATTAAAAAAAGTTAACGGAAATAAATAATTGACAAATTCTTGAAAGGTCTTGATCTCAGGGTTGTTGTAGTAAGGGTGGTGCGGGGGGGGGGTTATTCTGACAGTTTCCAGCATTTTAAAACTGACACCACAATTTCACAAAAAAAAAAAAAAAATGCAATTACTCGATTCAACTGGAATTTATCGTATTGAAAATCGGAAGTTATTGTGATCAGGCTGAAATTAATCGATCTTGAAAAATATCACCGGAAATATCCGAATTTGGGCCGAAATTTTGGGTCCTACCAAATTTTCTTAGCTCACATGAAAACTCACAGTTAGAACTATAATTATTTTGGTTCAAAAGAAGACTTTTCCCCTAGGAAAATTTGATTAAAGTCACTCCGGAAAAGGGGGGACACGTTTTCCGCCCACGGAATTTATACAGGAAGTTAAAACGTTTTGCTAAAATTTCCATTTTTTAAAAGAAAACTTCTTACTTTCATAACTTAATTTTTCTCCCAATTTTTGTTTTTATTAAGACCAGTTTTTTTTGGAAAATTGAATTCGAAATATTTTTAAAGAAAATTCTTCAAACCGGAAGTGGCCTATGAATGAATGAATTTTTGAATTTTAATGACATTTTCTCGAAATATTTTTTTTGTTTTAATTTTCTCTAAACTTTATTTTTTTTTAAATTCATTTTAATTTTGGGTAAGTTGGGGTTGTTGGGCTTAGCACTAAAGTAGAGTTTCTAATTCTAAGTCGGCTATATGATCTCTGGGACACAATGCATCACTTTCTGATGAGAGTTTTTTGTAAAAATTCCTAATTTGTAAGAAATTTATCAATTGCAATTGTAATAGATCAACCTGCAGCAGCATTGTACAATTATTTTTATATTTAAATTTAAATCTGTTTATTTTTGTTTATTACAACTGTGATTATTACAACTGTGTTTATTACAACTGTGATTATTACAACTGTGATTATTACAACTGTGATTATTACAACTGTGTTTATTACAACTGTGATTATTACAACTGTGATTATTACAACTGAGATTATTACAACTGAGATTATTACAACTGTGATTATTACAACTGAGATTATTACAACTGTGATTATTACAACTGTGATTATTACAACTGTGATTATTACAACTGTGGACAAAGTACGCTACCTTGGACTGCACCTAGACAAACGGTTGGACATGGAATCCCCCATACTAGACTGAAAAGACAAGAAACTAACCAATGCTAAAACTTCTCGCCAGACAAACGTTCGAAACTTAACCTACATAACGAAAGACTCTTTTATCTACTGCTACTGCGACCCATTTGGTCATACGGCATCGAAGTATGGGGGATCGACTAAACCGTTCCAACTCACTACGCCTCCAGACATTACAGACCAAAAATACTTCGAAAACTTCTTAGCGCTCCGTTCTATGTTATGTATCTAACCTCACCATCCATAATGACTTCAAAATCCCTTTTTCATTACAGATCTTGCTAACACTCATTTCTTCAAATTTCATTCCACTCTACAGCAGTTCATCCCTAACCCTCTCATAGAACACCTATCTTCCTCCACATTACCAGGTAATCCTCTAAGGAGATTGAAGAGAAGATGGCCTCGTGATCTTCTCTTATCGTGAGAGCAAAGCACGTTACTGGAGTGACACCACTGGGTGCCTTCTCCACTCATGATTTTCTTCTATTTCTTTTTTCTTTTTTTTTTACCATATTTGCTTGTTGCAACAACTGTTGCGCTGGTAAATTACAATAAAAGATTAAATGCGTTTTACGATTACAATAAATGCATTTTCATACAAAATTATTGAAGATTAATCTGATTATTTTAATTATTTACTCAAAGATTTAAATTTAAATTTAAATTTAGGTACGTGAATGATTCAAGGTTCCTGCGCATATGTTTAAAGAATGAATCTGCAGATTAACCAGAGATCTTTAGTTAAAATTAGATTTGTCTCGCTGATTTAAAGCAATACGTCATTTCATTAATTCTAAGATTGAGTCCAGCATCAATAAACATCGCTAGAAATGTCCAATGAAGACAGTTGATTACCAGGAAGTCTGATTATAAAAATAAGTAGCTAATTTTCTTTGATTTTTATTAAACACCTAAAACTGTAAATACTAATGGCAATTTAACAGGAAAAAGGAAAACTTTTTCCAACTTAAACCGGAAATCAAACTTTGTCCCATCATTTCCCTGAGGGTGTGAAAATCTTAATAACAATGTAAACAAAAGAAGGTTTTTCCCTGTTTGTCTATCGCAAGGGTTTTCAATGTTCAAATTTTCCAGGGTTGATGTAATAACAAAAGGGTATATATAGGTTGTGGCGAACGAGGAGGGACAGGGACCCCTAACCCTGGTGTGTGATTAGAAGGGAGTATAGGGCCGCCGCTGCTACCCACCAGCTAATATCCTCCAGGGAGTTTTAATACCCAGGGATTGGGATCAACGTCATCATCAGGGTGTTAGTAAGGGTTCACCTCTCTGCCTCTGTCTCTCTCTAGTCTGACGTCTAAGAGAGAGCAGAATTTGGTTTTAAATAGGACAATGTTTTCTACTCTTTGTCCATTATTAGAGCCCAGGAAGGCATAAAGAGACCAGTTAGCCAACAAACTGCAGAGCTCATCGCAGGACAATCTTAGTTAAAAACATGTGAATAGAGAGCAGAAGGCACCAATTTGCATACAAATGTTTGCCAAGAGCTCGCATTTAATATGTTGCTTTCTTTTGTTTACTTCTAACATTTCAGTTCTTATTTACAAAACTTTAATCAAATGAACAGACTACGGTCCAATAATAGGAATTTGCATTTGGATTATCCACTGTTTTTACTCTTAGTAACAATCTGTGTGACGTTGCTTTACTTTTTAAGACGCCAAGGCTGAGCGTAATGTGAAGGTTCTGAAATAAATTCGAGGTGTGGCTATTAAAATGACGAGACTGATGCTGCTACAGAAAAAACTATACATGCGCCAAATCTTAACGACCTGTCAGCTGTGCAGCGTAAAGCCTTCTCTTTCGATTGCCGGCGTCTCACGTGTTTGTAGAGAAATCTGTGTCTGACCGGAACCGTCGTTTGAGGTAAGAGGTGTTAGTTTCGTTTTGCCCGAAAACATGATACCGTACACATGTAGTAGAGCAACGAATTGTCGGTGAAATTTCACATCAAAACTTGGTAAAACCGCTACTGAAACTTCATCTTTTATTAAAAGAAGTTTATGGCGATGAATATCGTTGTATCACGTGCGTAAGTTTTTGACTGGTTCAAGCGTTTCCAAGATGGCCGAGAAGACGTCGGAGATGTTGACCGCCCGAGTCGGCCCTTCCACGTCCAAAACGGATGAAAATATCGATTATAATTAATCAACATTACTACCGTGAGGTGCTTGCTCAACTCCGTTGAAAGAAAGGAAAAAACGACCCGAGAGTTGTGAAAGAACAAGTCACGGGGTTCTCCATCAAGACAACGCGCCCGGCTCACACTGTATTGTCTGTCACAAGACGTTTCTAGCCAAGTACAACATCCCAGTTTTAGGCCAACCGCCTTATTCGCCTGACCTGGCCGCCCCATGTGACTTTAGATCTGTTCCCCAAAGTCAAATCTGCATTAAAAGGAACAAGATTTCTGTCCGCTGTGAAAGAAAAAGCGGCACGCGTCATGCAGGAGCTCAGACAGAAAAAGATTTCCAGTACTGTTTCGAACAATAGTAAATAGAGCGTTTTAGGGATAGGGGAGTGGTGTATATTGGTGGTGATAATAACTAAATATGTTTAACTTTAAAATAAAAAAGTTTTACAGCAATAGTCTAGTTATTTAATAGCCACACCTCGTATATGGGTGTGTGTGAGTATTTGTGACCCAAAAACTGAATGAGATCTTAGGTACCCTGGTTTAAAGGCTACAACGCTTTATCCCTCAGGGAACTAGGCTGAACTGGTCGGTTCAGCAGATCCGACAGATGGGTCCTAGTCGAAATACGAGTATAATGTTGCAGTTTCCGGTGATTTGAACTCCTTTGTGAGCCATTTAATAGCGTTATTAAATTACCTTATTAGGTAAAGAAAAAACAAAGTTCGTGAAAAACGTGCTTTATTTGGAGAGTTAACGTAAAAAATATAATCCTTCTAAATTGAATTAGCACGCAAAAATCCCAACAACTTCTAGAATCCTAATATTTAAGATACTGGGAAAAACAAATGCCATCTTTATTAAAACATAATTCTTGTTTGAGGTTAGAAAGTTAGACGTACCCAACAACGGCACGAGCAAGGTTTGGCGGATTGTTGTTGTTGTAAAGCTGTAGTGTAGCTGTTTTTGTTTTGTTTGTTGTGTGTAAAAGACTTTAAATGGGAAAATAACATTTTGTAGTGGGGGGCGTCCTGGAAGTGGTTAAAAGTGGTGGCAGAGAATGAATCTTTCCCAACTCTCTTGTAACCAATTTTCCTCGATTCTAGGGGGCGCTTCTCTTCCCGTCCCCTTGAAGAGCCGTGTGCCTTGCCATTAGAATGTATATGGTCTTCGGTGGAAGTAGAAGAGCTTTGAAAGTTTTTGGAGCTTGACACAGAGTGGGGGTATGTGTGTGTGTGATTACTGTGGAGAGAGAGCAGGAAGCAGCAGAAGCGAAGGTTATATAACACTCAGATATCCTTCCCTGTCTTGAAGGGGTGGGCAGAGTAAGGCGCGTTTCACGATGAAATGGACGAAGGGGGGGGGGGAATCTCCTACAACAATTCCTTGGTTCAGGCTTATTAAAATGTTACCCAAAGTCTTATTTCATATACTGGAGCATGTTTTAAAAGGGATTGTTTCCTCTGTGTGTATGTGAGTTAGGTGACTGGGGGGCTGTTGGGTTCTTGTTAATGCAGGAATATGGGGGGGGATTAAGGAGAGACAGAGAGACAGAGAATGTGAACGGATTGGGCGCTGCTAGAACGGAGAAGACGGCCAAAGAACTTGGGCCTCTAAGGAACAAACTGTTAGGATGCTCATCTTGTTCAAGGTTTTCGGGGGGGGGTAGGATACGGGGGAGCCCCCACATTACGCACGATCTCTCTCTCTCTAACTTCCTTCACCTTGGTGCCAACAAAAACCATACCTAAAATATACGCGCGCTCACACACAGTGTTGCCACAACATAAAACCATATATACCTAACCTTACCTTACTAGCAGGGCTGCCAGCCGATAATTTACGCCTTCTAGATTGTCATTGTTTATGGTGGCAGCACTTCCCTAATAATTGTTTTCACTAAATTCTTCTTTAACCACCCCCTTTTCCAAGTTTCCACTTTCGCTCTCCTTAATTCTTCTTGTAATTTCCGAATGTGTGTAAGTCTAATCATAATAAAGAAGATTTAAACGCTTGCCACAAAAAGAGGGGGGAGCAGGAAATTGCTCGCTCCCATAATAAGACATAATCAAAACCGACAATGTTTAAAGCAGTTGCAATTTTACCCCTTTTTCTGCCAGAGTTAACAATGCACATGATATTACTCCTATAAGTTTCTATTAAAATCCTTAATTATCCCCCACCCATACCTCTCTACTAACATTGTATTTCCTTTCTTATTAGTTTGGACTTTGGTTACTGTTGGTTGAGGCACAATAAGTCTTATTGTCGCTGCGGTGCCAAAGGGGCATACCTCTCGTCCCATTTCCTAATCTTCTGTTGGTTGTGCTTTGGGAATATGTTATGACTTTTGGAAGTTTTGGAGTTTTTACTCTGAAGTCATCCAGGTAAAAAAAAGATATGGTTACAAAATTTTTGTTTTTTTAAATTTTCTTTGTTGGCTTCAATACTACACATGTTCATGGTAATAAAGGAAAGATGACATCATAGCTCTCCAAGAATCGCAATAAATTCTATAAGAAAAAAAATGATAATTAACAAAAATCGCCCAAAAAACTATGAACCACTTCCGGTAAAAAGTGGCAGGCACTTCCGTTTGAATGATTTTCTCCAAAAGCTTTCCGGCACAGATTCGATAATGGAATCCAATTTTAAATATCGATTTTTTTTCACAATTTCTAATAAAAATAGCATGGCATGGACATGTATAAGGAGGATGGGTCCAGAGAGAGAGATTGTCTAAGGTGGTGATGGACAGAGCGAGGTGGATGGCCTAAGGAGGAAGAGAGGAAGACCCCAGAAGTGGGTGGAGGGACCAGGTGAAGGAGATGATGGCCGGGATATGATCTGACAGAGGAACAGGCAGAGGATCGTGTCGCTTGGAAGAAGGCATTTCACTCGCGTTGGCTGAAGGGAACCACGAGTTGTGGAGAACACCTTTAAAATAAAAAAATAATAAAAATAGCTAGGCTTTATTAGGTCCTACTACCAAATTAGGTGTCATGGAAGGTGGCAGCTAGCAAACGTACTTAATGTGCCATATTAATCATTAAAATAAAAAAAAACAAGGTCTAGACCGGGAATCGAACCTACAACCTCAACACATTTTTCGACATTTAGCGGCCAGCGCCTCTAACCGCACGGCTATCGTGGTACTTAAACTTCATATATTCGTATACTGATTCATAACACGAACATTTAAGAATCCAATTTGTAAAAACCATTTTAGATATTTATATTCAAATTCAAAAACACAGTTATTAATATTGCTTAATAATAAAACCTAATTAATAAAGTGAAATAATGCACTAATATTTCAAACAGACAGCCTCTAGCTACCGCTCAGGTGTCTGTCTTGACAGTTTAACATACTTTACTCGATTAGTTTTACACATTATATGATAATCAAGTTCATCTCAGCTCGGCGCCTCAGCAAACAAATGGCTCCTCATAATATCGAATTATTGTTATACCTACACAAAACAATTCTGAGATAACAACTTTTTCTGGATGCGGAAGTACTCAAAGTCGAGAAAAATTTCCGTTCAAAACAGGAAATCAAAAATTTGACACAATCGTGGTAATTTCCTCACCCAATCGGAAGTATTTTAATTAATAAGATATTAATTAAAAAAGTAATTAATCTAAAGGAAGCCGTGAATATTTGTTAAAACTCTATTTATATTTTATTAAACATCGTTACAATGATTTTCAGTTTATATGTAGCCGCAAAAAAAGACGTGCGAATTTTAGTAATTATTATTAATTCTGTTAATTATTTAATATATACGTTATTATTAGCATCTTGTATTCAATGAAAATCCGCAGTAACCTTGGCAATGCTATGAAAATCATGTAAATACTCTCGTAGGTTAATTAATTTTTATTGGGAAAAATATTTTTAAATTTCTCTTTCCTCATCTAATTTTGTTGAATTTAATTCTGGCTTAATGACGTCAGTTCTTTCTTCTTAATTTTTGGACTTCCTGAATTTTAAGTGATAACTAAACCTGTAAGTCGCCATTAAGAGAGATTTGACCGTAAATTGGAGAGAAAAAAGGATCTGTTTTCACGATCTTGTCCTATTTTTTTTTTTTTTTATTTCCTGTTTTGGCCGGAAATTTACGTTTTGAGGGCTAAATGTGTGTCTGTCTGTCTGTGAAGAGTTCGTCCAGCAAAACTATAAAACGAAAGAAATCGCCGGAAGTTCAAATTTTTTTGGACCAAAATTACCAAACCGGAAGTCTCCCCCACTTTACTGCGATCAATTTTGCAGTTTTTTTTTTTTTTTTTTTTTAAAGAGATTTTCTTAAACTTGATATTCTTAATGCTAATACTATAATCTTCAACCATAATTTCCAACATTTTCTCCAAGAAAATTTGGAAAAAAAAAGGCAATTCTGGGCGAACGGCCCCAGTTGGGCTTTCCCGAAAAGTTTCATTTCCGCTGATTGTTTGGACTTGTTGTCAATTAGGTATTTCTAAAGATATTTTCAAATTTGAAGGAAAATTGGCCAAACCGGAAGTGCAATTTCACCTTTATCAAGTCTCAAAGAAAAACAAAGGAAGTAAATAATCAATTCAGTGAACTCAACTACTACTATTAGAGAGCTACTTTTAACGATCGGCTGGTATTCGCAGTTTAAGGGGGAAAAATCGCTTTTGACCGGAAATGTGGTTCTTTAGAGAGCGACTTCCTCTCTTATTAAATTCGATGGCAGGAAGAATTCATTTTTGAGGTATCCGGAGACCAAAATAGTGGTTTTTATGTGTCTGTGTTTGTGTGTCTCAGTGAACATTCTCGCTCAATCTCCGCAAGCTCGAACTCCAAAAATTTGAGACCCTGATTTGTGCTTTTACTTTTAAGGAGCTTGTGAAATTTTCACCAAACTAAAAATTTTAGCAAACAAAATTTAACTCGACTTTATAATCATGTAAAAAGTGCAAAAAACTTACATCATTTTCAAACTGTTCTCTTACAGGAAACCATCCACTCACTCAAAAATGGCACGAATAACTTCCGTTAAAAGTTTTGCTATGCTAACTACAATTACGAATAAACTATCAGGACAATAGTCTTGTAGTAAAATAGTCTTGGATTTTCAAGGCCAATTTAGCTCGGGGGAAAAGCGGTAACAATTATTTATAGTAGTGGAGGCGCTTTTCTGTAGATTTACGATCTAGCGTTTCCAGTAGTTTTGATTGGAGGACAGCAAGGAGTCACGGGAGAGGGGGATGTGATATTGCTGAGGTATAAATTCACCTTAGAGTTGACACTAATGAAAACTCTCCCGCTTGGTCCCGTCTGGAGCCCGGAAGTACCCGGGTATCTCTGGGTGTAGTAGCAGTGTAGTCGTCTGCTGTATGAGATACCAACAAAACCTGGATGTACAAATCTTTCCTTTGAACGAGTCTATATACTTACAAACCTAGTACAAACAGACAGAGAGCGAGAGCTTACTAAAAGATTAATGTCTCAACTGAACGCTTCTAGTGTATATGTATCTAGTTAGCAGTGCAAAGTAACAATATTATAACCTCCCTTAATCAGCACATGCACTTACATGTTTCCGGAGAGACAATGGCAACTCCAATATAGGAGTTAATTAAAATCTAACACCCCTCCTTTTTGTTTAGCTAGAAATAGACAGACTGTCCTTGTCTTTAAAACACTTGTTTAATAATTATACTAGGTTGGTAGCACTGTATTAGCGCCGTTACTCTTTGCATTATTCGTGCACTTCAGGGTTCCAGAAATTCTTTAACATTTTCTTTTGATGACTGTTTATTTGATTAAATATTACAGAATATTCAGCAGATAAGTTGGAATGCGCAGTTTAAGGGAGAAAAAAATCGCTTTTGACCGGAAATGTGAATTTTTAGAGAGCGACATCGTTTTTACTTCCTCTCTCATATCAAAATTCGATGGCCCCAGCCGGATGAATTCATTTTTGAGGTATCCGAAGACCAAAATAGTGGTTTTTTTGTATGTGTGTGTGTGTCAGTGAACATTCTGGCTCAATTTCCGGGAGCTCGACCTCAAAAATTTGAGACCCTGACAATAGTGAAGAAATTTCTTCAAGAAAATTTGGAAAAGGAAAACCGGAAATGACACTTTACAGAAATTTTTTGTTTTTCAATATAACACGCACATGTTGCAAATATCTTGATTTAAAAACCTTTATTTAGAAAACTATTTCAGGAAAATTCATTTGAAGAACTTTTCCCTGAAGTGCTATTTTGGTATAATGTACGTCTTAACACTTATTTAATAGGTGCGAAGATAAAAATGGGGGAAGGAAATGGCTGGACAATTTCTAGCCCTATTTCGTTGTCTAAAAGATTAATTGTTGTTCATTCTTGGTGACTGATTCATAGTTTCAATAAGATGAAAAAATAATTGCCATTTCAGTCGTGATACATTTATTCTGTCGATCTTTCGACCTAGGGACTAGGTCATCTTCAGGGCTAGTTTACAAAATAATATTTTTACATTAAATGGTTGACAGAAGACACACCAACCCAGTAATGTAAAAATATTACATTTGTAAACTAGCCCTGAAGATGGACCTAGTCCCTAGGTCGAAAGCTCGGCAGAATAAATGTATCACGACTGAAATGGCAATTATTTTCTGATCCTATTGAAAGATTAAAGTTTTGCATAGCACTGTCAATTTTACTGTATTTTCTAGAGGTTAGGGCACCACTAGGAGGGGATAGGGCTGTGTAAGGCCATCACTAAAAGCATCTAACAAGGTTGATTTCCGGTTTGACCTTACTGTATAAATAAAGAGGAAACAAAAAGATCAAGTCTGAAGTTTGGAAGTCTTGGAAGATCTGCAGTAAGAGAGCGTCATGTGAATACCATGTGTTTCCGCCGGAATATCGATATGTGCTCTTTTTCGTAAAAATACTTAACACTTAACGAGGTTTATAGCACGTTAAGTCAGCTTTACTAATTGTGAGTCTCCCTCCGCGCCTCAGGTTAATGATGGTAGTTAACTAGGCAGTTAACTGACTGTCGAACTTAACGTAGTATTTAAGTAAAAAGGTTGATTTGTAAAAGGCGATTGGTTAGATTCATTTCTGGTTGTCTCGTCTATCCTCACTCACACGAACACACACATTAAGGCTAGAAATCTCAGCTCTGAGATAATTAGTATCACCTCAGTAGCTATGGATGCTTAATGCGTACAGCTAATTACGGGAGAGACCCGTCTCCCAGGTAATCCGGTAGTTTTAAAGAAAAGGCTAAAAACCTGCAATGTCATCCGTCACAACTGTACTAATCCACACCATCAGCGAAATAGCCGACAGGTTCATAGTCTTAATTAGACATCGCTTAGACTGCGTCTATTTTTTTTTTTTTTAGAGCTATCGAAATATCTACAAACAAATCTACTTTGTTTTCTTTTCTTATTTCTCCCATCCACATTCTTTAGCGCATCCCTCTTCCTTACTCTACGAGAACAATATAAGTTATTGTAATCGTGCACATTTTCTTATCTGAATTTCCCGAGAAAAATGTTCGCTCTATGGTCCGTCCTCTGAATCTGGGGGAGAAGAAAAAAGATTTTTCACAATGCGGTGGAACTAAATTTCTAAATTTCAAGAAAAATCAGCAAGCGGAAGTGCCACATTACTTTGATGCTGTGAAAGGAAGTAGATTCCCTTCAACCAGTTAAGCGCGTTCGACGAGTATACTCGTCGTGAAAAATATAAAATTGCCATTAACTTTAAAAAAAAACTCGAAATTTTAATAAAATACAATAAGAATATTATTTGGCGAGATGTTTCCTTTATCTTACCAATAGAACTGCCAAGTATTTTATACGGAGTGGGTGGTGGAAGTCAGCCAAATGATAAGTGGTTGGTACATGTTTGCTCTCCGCATTAGAGATTGGGAATTACGGACACAAATAGAAGCTCACAACCCTTGTGCAATGCCCGTTTTTACCTTTTAGATAGAGATTCAGTACCTCAGTACGAGCATGATTTCATTTTGCACAGAATTCAAAGCTCTTTTCTTCTGCCTTGTAAAAGCTCTTGCGTTCCTAGTTAACTAGAGCAATGTATACGTGAAGAGGCAAGACCTACGAAGCTAATATGCATTGTGGTACTGGGTTCGATTCCCGGTCTTGGACTTTATTTAATGGTTTTAATCTTGTAAGGTGCCCCGTAAGCTGAGCGGTTATAGGCTAGACCCGCAAAGGTAAGGTGTATTGTTGGTTAATGGGTTCGATTTCTGTTCTAAACCTTGGATTTTATTTAATGGTTAATAAACAAAATTTACAGTAAAGTATGTTTGCTAGTCGCCTCCGTCCACGACACCTAATTGATAGTTGAACGTTAAGCCCCGCCTGAAAAAAATATAGGCGATTACTTTTTTTTTACGTGAAGCGGTGCAAGATTTTTGAAAGAGCACAGAATGCTCTGGTAATCTTTAAGCTCCTCAGAAATTGCAGTAAAAAATAGTCGCTTGCAGTGACTATATTGCGATGTTGTAAACTTTTGGTTGTTTTTTTGCCCTGCTTTCGACGTGTACACATTGTCATTGTCTGATTTTAATTCCGCACACTGTGGCGGGTTTTTTTTAAAAATTAAATTCCCCGCTTAACTGGTTCTAAAGTGCCTTTTTTGGGTGGGAATGTACGGTCCTATCACTTCTTTACTGTTCAGGTTTACTGTTCTCCCTCACCGGAAACTATCTTATTACCCAACCAAAAATTGCTCCTTTTCACGATATCCATTTTTGTAAAACAGTTTTTCAAAGTAAACCTTTTTCCTGTTTTATCCTCGCAAAAAATTCTTTCCAAAAAAGGAATAAAAACGGAACATCAACAAAGAAGAAAAAGATGACTTAATCGGATCCAACATCAACGACTCTTATCAAGTTAAAAAAAAGAAAAAAAAGAAGCTATTTCCACATCCTCTTTTATGTTCGATACGGCAGCATCAGTTTTCCCTGAGTGTGAACAGAAAAGAGTGGGAGGTGGAAAATTATTGAAAAGTATGATCAAAGAAAAAAAAAAAAACACTCTTTTGTTTCAACGAATCCATCCGCAAAGAGAAGTTTTGGAGTGGGGAGAAGATCCAGAAGGAAGTGCTCTGTTCCTCCTTGGTAACGAAGTCATTTAGATGAATTATCGTCCCCTCCCTTTACAAGGAAACAAATTAAATTTTAATTACTTTGAAGTAATATTAATAAGTACGGGGTTAGAGAGGGACAGACAGACAGAGAGAGAGTGAGTGAGAGAGAAGAATAATTAGTAAAATGAATAATAATTGTAACAAGCTTGTCGGTATGATGAAACCAATCTTTAACAACCCACACCACAATCGTTAAATAACCAATAGGAACAGCCCCTTTTATCATTTCATTTTCTACACTGAATAGAAATTGAAAACTTCTTTGTTAAAAAAAAAAAAAAAAAAAAAAAAACCGGATATTAATATTTTGTATTGAATATTAATTAATAACTAAAACAAAATAAAAGTAACAATTTTTCTGCTAACTCACCACAGCTGTAAAAGAGTTATTGAAAATTATTGATGCAGCACAGAAAGGAAGTAGTCACTTAAGAAATATTTAGAAATAAAAAAAAAAAGAAGAAAAAAGGCCATCATTTTGGCCATCGGCAATCATCGACCGGCATTGCACGATATTGCCCGATTTTATACGATTCTAATCGAATCTAAAATTTTTGTTACGGTAACTTTTTCTCTCTCTCCCTCTCTCTCTCATTCTCTTTCGTTTTAATTTTAATAAAACAGATGACTATGCTCATATTTTTAGGATATTACAATCATGGTCCATGCACAGTTAAAATTTCCCTAGACTAGGGAGGGGGAGGGAAAAAAAATTAAGAGGAAATCATTTTCCACGCTTTCCGCCTGTTACTAATTCTATTGTCTATTTTTTGGTTGGTTGTTTGCCACTTTTTAAATCGATTTTTTTTATTCATATTTATTATCATTAGTAAACCATGACTTTTTTTTGTGTGTAAAAGTGTTCATTTAAAACACAAAGTGAATCTGAGAGATCCGTAAAAGTGTCTCTAAAGCAGCGTTTCCCAACCTTTTTGTGGCTCACCGTACCACTTGGTTGTACATCATGTTAAATTCTACCACTTCGTGAAAATGATTTGTATTTCAAGAAACTTGTTTTTCCGAGTGTTATTTTACTATTACTATCTTTATTTGTTTAGAGATATAATGTATCTATTACTAAGGAGTTCCAAGTTTATGTTCACTTCATAAACTTTGTAAAGTATAAGATCTTAGTTTTAAAACTTTTTTTAAATTAAATTTAATGTTGCTTGGACAGAGCTTACTCATTACAATCAGTTTCTTTAAGCTGATTTTTACACAGTTATCATTCAAGCTCTGTCACATGATAATTCTATTAAATTTTCTTTATCTTTTATCGATAATGTTGTAGCTTTTCCTAAATTTTCTTTATAGAAGGCTGTTTGAAATCCAATTATCATTCGTATTTTCGGGTTTTGGAAAATTCTCCAAGAAAGGCAATTTTAATCCTGTTAAATGGTGCTATTATATTTTCTCGTATATCTCGAGATAGATTAACCTTATTACTGTACATATTAACAACTTTATTGTATAATATTATTAATTAAAATAATTTGTATGTATTATAGGGAAAAATCGTTTCTACGATATTTATTATGATTTTATTTTTTATGTCCGCCATTATTGATTTATTTTTCGCGTACCACCAACCCAGCAACTCGCTTACCACAGGTTGGGAAACGCTGCTCTAGAGCACTAAGCGCTGAGCTCAAAACCTGTCCCTGTTGAAGAGATTGAGCTTGTTCTCAATAATTTGAACCTTGAAGATTGCTGTTGTGAGGAAAACACACTGGATTTGATTTTATTCTAGTTCAATTGTTTCATTGGTAATACAAAAAAAAAAGATGAATAGTTATAAAACTTTTTTGATAATTAATTTGCATCCTTAATTTTAAAGGAATAATTCAAGGAAGGGAAAAAAAAATCGGACAGTTTTATTAAGGGCTATAAACAATAATAAAAACAGGTGAAGACACTACGTAATAAAACTTAATAGAATGAATTTTTTTTTAAGATTATATATATATAACAAAATAAATGATAGGTTAGTTGGTTAGTTTGCGTACGCGGACACCAGTACTGCTGTGAACACGCTACTGTCAGTCACTCCCTGCTGATTCAGTTTCAAGCCATACTTATGAAATTATTCTGCATTAAATTATATAAAATCTATACAAATTAACTTTTATAATAATTGAGTAGTAATTCTTCTAGAATTAATTAGCTAATGGCTGATTTTATTAAAGTAGACTCTCAAGAGAAGAGAATTAATTACCTTCCCACTTTCTCTTTTGTTAAAAATTACTACTACTTTATCGTCCTTCCCCTCGTGACAGGAAGTACTGCGATCGTGCATATTTTTGGTCCTTACCGGAAGTATGATTTTTCTTTCTTTTTGGGGGGGGGGAGGAGTACAAAAAATGATTTTTTAGAAACTGATTTGTGCATCTGTGCTTCGATGTAAATCAGACGACAACGCTTTGTCTTAAAACTTCGAACACACTAGTAGAAGACGAAGACACACAAGTAGTAGCAATTCAGATGTATAATTGCACATAAATTTGACTGAATAGTAAAAAAATAGAAAAAACCGGAAACGAAGAAATATAAAGGTAATAATTACTAATCTGAACTGTGAATCTAATTTTAAAACTGTTAATTTAAAAATTAAAATAAAAAAAATTAACTAATTTAACTATTTTACATATTTAACAGTACGTATATATATTAAGAAGGCACTGGCAATTACTGGAACAGTGTGGATTTCCTTGCTTTTGTAAGTGTCTGTCGGTCTGTAAGATCAGAAATCAGACCTTGGTATTTTTTTGTCTTAATTTATGTAAATATTCACGTGAAACAACTTAATCGTGAGTAATCGATTTTTTGTCTTCCGTTTTCTACAATACAATGTTTATGTTTTTCTTTTTTCTTTTGGTTTTAATTCATTTTGGTTTAAAATTATGAGACAAGATTTTCTTTTACCAAAATCAGTACGTCCAAATTCTTCTCGTCGTTATGTCAAATTTGATTCGCGCTAATGTCGTAGATTTACAAAAGATATTGTCAAACATTTAATTGGCTTACTCGCCCCCCCCCCATTAGGGTGCCTTGCTTTTTACTTCCTGCCCCTCCCCAAAGTTTCAACCTTTACAAATTTTCTTTCGACTTGGAATTTTCTAAAATATTTTTCTTTATAGAATTATAGCTGTTCATAAAAAATCGTAATTTTACAATTATAGGTTTTCATTTAAAAACCACTTTGGCTTTTTGGCAACAGGGCCCGCCCTTCTGTTCTTTAAACCGGAAGTCACCAAACTATTGGTCAGTTTATCACGCCCCCCCCCCGCCGACTTGGTTTTTCTCGTCCTTTAAAAGAGCCCAAATAATTTTTTATCGCATTGCAGGGCTTAGTAATCCAAAAAGTTTCATTAAATGAATTTGAGTTGGAAAATTTCCCTTTTCCCAGTGTATAAATATTGTATTTTGCAGGAATTTTTCTCATTTTTGAAAAGTCCCATTCCCTTCCACAAAAAAAAACGATGATTTATTTGTTAAGTAAGCTTTGAAATGCGAGAAACACCTTGTTTTTGCCTTATTTTGCTCAAAAATGTCTTTTTTATTGATTTTGAATGTCGAAATTTCATTTTTATCATTTATAAAATACATCAATCTGTCGGAAATTCCCTCAGCTTCAAAATGCATGCATTGGTTTTGCAAAAAAACTGCATTGTTTTTCCATTTATTAGGCTTCCATTTAAAAGCCGTTTTTTGACCTGAAAAATTAAAAAAAAAAAAAATCCACAACGTAAACCGATTTGGTTTTGCAGTGGTGGATTTTGGTTAGTTTTGACCCAAATAATAAGGAGAAAGAAAAATTTTTCATGTTGGTGAACTTTTCAATTAAAATCGTTCTAGGCGAACCGTGATATATATTTGTACAACTGTTTTTAAATTGTAAATAAACTTTTCAATTTCAACTGTGGTTGTAAGTGAAAGTAGTTAACAATTCTCGAGTAACTGAATTGAGAACAAGGCTCTTAGTGTAAGGTAGGTTTTAAGATCAAAGAAGATCTTACTGCTTCTTAAAACTGGGTTTTTTTTTTGTTAAAATCAATCTTTCATATCATCTTTAATAATTGTAATTAGGACAATTAAAGATATAATTGAAGAACTAAAGCATTCGCTTCTTATATTAATTTTAAACGGAGTATAGTTTAGGTGTGAATCACATGGGTCTGCCTTGTTACTGCAAGATACGCCGCCAAGAACAAAAAAGAATTAAGACAAAGATGGAGATGGGGAAAAAGGAAGAAAAGGAATATAGATCTAAAGGAACGGGGGGGGTGTAATGGAATATCAGGTGTAATGTGGCTCTTTGGCGCCACTTTTCGTACGCACATACCAACAGACACCGGAAATACTCTAATTACGTGGTTCGCGCGGCGGCAAGAAGAAGAGCTGCAACTAAACTAGCCTAGTTACTTCCGGTCATCTTGGCAGCCCGCTATAGCTATCTCTTTCTAGTTCCCATCCAATATACAGAATAGCTTTTCTGAGACGGCTGACAGAACAGTTTAGCCAACTGTAGCCTGTTTAAACACGTACACACACAAGGAGTATAAAAAATGATTGTGTATAATTATCACTTTAACAGTAATAATGTGCGAAATATTCACCAAGCATGTATATCACCTTCTTTGTCTTTGGTTTTATTTTCTGTTTTTCTTAATACATTAGTGCAGTTTTGTGGGCGCCATGATAGCTGAGCGTTTATAGGCTAGACCCGCACTGCTAAGATGTATTGTTGGTTAGTGGATTCGATTTCTAGTCTAAACCTCGGATTTTATTGAATGGTTTTAATCTTGTAAGGCGCCCCATTAGCCGAGCGGTTATAGGCTAGACCCGCACTGCTAAGATGTATTGTTGGTTAGTGGATTCGATTTCAAGTCTAAACCTCGGATTTTATTTAATGGTTTTAATTTTGTAAGGCGCCCCATTAGCTGAGCGTTTATAGGCTAGGCCCGCAATGCTAATATGTATTGTTGGTTAGTGGGTTTGATTCCCGGTCTAAACCTTGGATTTTATTGAATATTTTTAATCTTGTAAGGCGCTCCATTAGCTGAGCGGTTATAGGCTAGGCCCGCAATGCTAAGATGTATTGTTGGTTAGTGGATTCGATTCTAGTCTAAACCTTGGATTTTATTTAATGGTTTTAATCTTGTAAGGCGCCCCATTAGCTGAGCGGTTATAGGCTACTCCCGCAAAGCTAAGATGTATTGTTGGTTAGTGGATTCGATTTCTAGTCTAAACCTCGGATTTTATTTAATGGTTTTAATTTTGTAAGGCGCCCCATTAGCTGAGCGTTTATAGGCTAGGCCCGCAATGCTAATATGTATTGTTGGTTAGTGGGTTTGATTCCCGGTCTAAACCTTGGATTTTATTGAATGGTTTTAATCTTGTAAGGCGCCCCATTAGCTGAGCGGTTATAGGCTAGACCCGCACTGCTAAGATGTATTGTTGGTTAGTGGATTCGATTTTCTAGTCTAAACCTTGGATTTTATTTAATGTAGTAATGTGAGAATTTTATAGTCAAGTATGTTTGTTATTCGCCTCCGTTCTCGACATCTAATTGGTAGTTTGACGTAAAGCCTGCCTAAAAAACATAAGAGTTTCTGAAGAAGTAAATCCCCCTCCACTTTTTTGCCAAATCTTTGGGCATCTTTGCTGACTTACATGTCCTACCACTTTACCAGTTCCTTCCCAGTTACTCTTACCTCTCTCAGATAGTTGGGGAAATGGGGGAACAAGGGCTATCCATTATTAACCTCATTGTGACCTCCAAACGAGAGTCGTAAAATCATGAAAAATTGTAATTTTAAATAAAGTAGGTAACAAGATCTAGTTTCTTTGGTTGAATTCCCCTTATATTAGGTAACCAGTGAATAGTACCTGTTTGGATATTAAACAGACTTTAATATTATTGCAGAAAGTGCATAATTGTAATTACACTTCAGTTATGCATAATCCCTACACTTTTTATCTCAGCTTATTAAACGTGTTAAGTGAGCGGGCCATCCTAGATGCTAAATAATTACAATTTTACAAGTACCTAATTATCTTTTTTAAAGATTAAACAAAAAAGAAAGAAGTCTTTTAATTATTTAAGAAGTGGGGGAAACGTTTTTTTTTTTTTAGGAATATAAAAGAAGTTCATTGGCTATTAAGAAAATACTGATTATGCGAAATATTATTCAGTGGTAAGCGTCTCAAACTGGCTTCACATATTCAGTCGCTTAATTAACCGTGTGTTTAAGACTATGGACTGTGATGAGCAAGTTTCTAAATGTGGTTGTAATAGTAGCATGGGATGGGCCATTTTAAAAATCGACTCCAGATGGGATTGCTTTCAAGAATTCCTTAAAATGAAACTTCTATTCTCTGGTCGTTGCAGAATCATCGAATCGGTTCAAGTTGTAGGAAAATTCTGCTTATGATTCTTTTCCTATTGGTGCAAGTTTTTCTAAGGGACAGGATTTGCATTAGTGGCTAGGCCTTGAAGTGGATTCCAACGCCGGAGATCTTGGATACCCAATCCAGCTGCTGATTCTTAGATTTTTTTCTCTTTCTAAGAGCTTTTTTTGGACAGCTCACTGTCCAGGTGATAGCCAGTGTTGTCTGAAACGAGATAACACTACTGTCCACAGACATCACAGCATTATAAACTTGGTACAATAAGTAAATTAATGGAAATCTACAAGAATTAACATGCATTCACCTGAGGCCATCGCGCACAATACATTGGATCTTGTGAAAGGCGGCCATTCAGTGTGACTGCCATTCAGCAGGCCGTTACATTCCCACTAAGGGCAGCCGGTCGTCAGGTTTCCACATGGTCTTGGGAGGGTTCGTGACTAGTGTGGGGGGGGGGATAAATGGATTTGAATGGGAAGATTTTGTTTGGAATGGAAATTTCCGTTGGCGAGTAAACATAGAAGTTTAATTGGTGCTTTAATCAAAATAATTCCACCAGACCAGAAACTGAAGTATCCCATTTAAATTCACAATGAAAACAACTTTTCCAAAAAAAAGAAAAATAAAAAATTGACCCGATTGGCTAGCTGTACTTTGTGGAAGCATTAACATGTGTATGAAATTCAAGCAGTTTCCGTTAAAAACACAATTTCGAAATTTTAACACGCTAAACAGGAAATGAACATAAAACAATTTAGACGTAGTGCTGCTGTACAATATCCCTTATCTCACAATCAATCTCTGTCAGTTTCAATAAATCCGCATTAATACCAACCTACTGTTGTTAAAAAAAAAAAAAAATATCCCTCAAATATATATATTCCTCAAATATATAGGAAGAAGCATTTACCGGAAGGAAACTGGACTAGCTTCCGATTTTGTGTAGAGCAACATGCTCTAATCAAAAAAACTAAAAAAAAATCCCCCCCTTTACTGAAATTAACTTGTTAAAAGAAACAAAAGAAAGATGGACGTCTTAAAAAGAAAGAAAAGGGGAGACACAGTTTTCTCTGTCTTTCTTCTTGGAGGATCAAGTTACTTTCACTTTGGGGAGATCCCTAATGAGTGCCAGAAGACGTGTAGGGTGTACGAACTGGAAATAAAAGAACAAGCGTGTTAGGGTATGAAAACATCCCTTCTGATGGGGTTTAGACCAGAAGTAGCTCTGTAGATAGTCATAAGGGGTTGCAGTAGCCGCCCCCGCGTGTATAGTCTCCCGCCTTGAATACAGTACTACCAACGCAAATGGGGAGGTAACTCTTTAATTCCCTATGTTTTCTTTCTTATTAATTAATCTGGTAATACTGGGGGGGGCGCACGCCTCATTCTTTTTTTTCCTCACACCCCCCGCCACAGCTCCCATAAGTTCACCTTTTCCCTTTAACCAAAAGACCCTGGAGCAGAAGCAAATTCTTACTTGTAGCTCTGCTTTCCTGGTAGATACTCTAATCCCACAGAACTGACGGCTTCCGGCACAGACTTGCACCATCCACTAAATACGGAACTACCCTTTTATTTTACCCTTATTTCTTTCTTTTTTTCACTTAATCTTGCACACCCTTTTTGTTAAGACATAAAGACATTACCACCTGAGACCCGAAGGATGTATCTTAAACGGCAGACTTTTTTTCTTTTCTTAAAAACAAATATTCTAACCAAACAAATTAAAGCAATTAAAACATTGAAAATAGAATTTTGCTTTTTTATCAGCCATTGGAATGGAATTAGTTCCAGGTTCATAATGTTCTGGAGAAAGAAACTACGTTGTTGATAAACTTACAAAGGAAGCCCACCAATAGTGGGGGAAATGGCTAATTATAAATTACCACACACACCGATATCAAGTGTACAATTGCAAAAACAGCACTACAAAAATGGCCAGACAGATTACAGTAATGGTAATAAAGGGAGATTCTATAAAACTATGTGTAGATCAGTTACCTAGACAACCATGGTTTAAGAGGAACTGTCACTAATAAATGGGTTGTTACGACAATAAGCAGGCTGAGAGCGAACCACGCGGTGTGTGTGGATCCGTATCTTCACAGGATCAACAAAAAGGTCCATCTCCCCTCTTTGCGTAGATTGCAATGAGGAGGAGGATTTCAGGATAATATAATAATGGATATGTCCACGTTATGTAGTAGAAATGAAACGAAATGATTGACGACTTGTACAGGTATTTAGATGCACCATTTCGCTAAGAAGACATAATATTCTTCACCAACATCTATGTGATTAAGTCTATAGCAGAGCTAGCAAAGAAATAGCAAAGTGTACGAGGGGGTACCCAAAAAAAACCGGAATTATTTTTTAAAAGCTATTTATTTACAAATTTTTTACAGAACAACCTTATCCCCTTCAAAATACTCTCCATTACAACTAATACATTTGTCCCACCGGTGCTTCCACTGTTCGAAACATTTTTTGTAGTCATCTTTAGAAATGGCTGACAGCTCCTTCTTCGTTTTTTTCTTGACCTCTTCAATGTTGTCAAATCGGTGACCTTTCATGCCCTTTTTCATGCGTGGAAATAAGAAAAAGTCGCACGGAGCCAGGTCAGGCGAGTAAGGTGCGTGTGGCAGCGGAACCATGCCATTTTTAGCCAAAAACTGTGTAACAGAGATGGCTGTGTGTGCAGGTGCATTGTCGTGGTGGAAGAACCAGTCTCCTGTTTGCCACAAATCGGGTCTTTTTTGGCGAACACTATTGCGCAATCTTTTCAAAACTTCCAAATACAAGGTTTGATTGATGGTCTGACCTGGGGGGACAAACTCTGAATGGACTACGCCTTTGGCATCAAAAAAGCAAATCAGCATTGTTTTGATGTTTGACTTGACTTGACGACATTTTTTTGGTTGGGGTGAAGATGACGTCTTCCATTGGCTCGACTGTTGCTTTGTTTCTGGGTCATAACCATAGCACCATGACTCATCACCAGTAATGACCTTTGACAGAAAGTCTGGATCAGTTTCAAGCTGTTGTTTCAAAGCACGACATGTTTCAACTCGATGTTCTTTTTGATTGTCAGTCAGAACTCGAGGAACAAACTTGGCAGCAACCCTTTTCATCCCCAAATCTTCCGTTAAAATTCGCTGAACCGAGCTCCAAGATAACCCACTACTCTCTGACAGTTGATCAATTGTCTGTCGACGGTCTGTGAACACCAGCTCTCGAATTTTTTCAACATTTTCGTCGATTCGGGCAGTTGATGGACGTCCAGAACGAGGTTTGTCATCAATCGACATGTCGCCATTTTTAAACCGAGTAAACCACTCGTATACTTGAGTTTTTCCCATAGCGTCATCTTTGTAAGCTGTTTTCAACATTAAAACACTTTCAGCAGCATTTTTGCCGAGTAGAAAACAAAATTTCAGAGCTGCACGTTGTTCACTTAAACTTGCCATCATAAAAAACGAAAAAAGAACAAAACAGCGCTGGTAAAAACAATCACTGCAGATGAACAGAACAAGCCAGGCAGACAACACAGGCAGGACTGAACTGGCAAGGAATTGCGCTATACACGTCTAGCGGCAGAAATGCGTACTACATAAGCTCCATGCGCGGCAACGCAATTCCGGTTATTTTTGGGTACCCCCTCGTATTTAAAAGTTATAGAATGAATGGAAGAAAATGATTAGAGAAGGATTAAGTGATTTTAATTTAGGTTAAGCTATAAGGATGGCAGGAATATAGAGTACTGATCCATCTATTAGTTGTAAGTTTGTTTGTAAATAGTAGAATATAGTAGAGGGATGAATGTGTGAAGCGAATGTTATTTATAAGTAAGAATGGAGAGTGAGTGATATTCTAGTGATAAGCACCTAGATGATGCTGGCTGTATGGCGAAAAGAAAGCAAAAAGAAAACAAAAAAGAAATTACGTCATCACTGCTCCCCCCAGAACTCCCTTAAATCAATATTATCTGAGAAATAGTTTAAAAAACCTGAATACAATAACCTCTTTGGACAGAAAACTATGAAAACTCGAAAAAAAAAGCTTCAACGAAATCCACTTCCGGAAGCAGATATACTGAAACAGTCCATTCGAGATGTGCTAATAAACTCTTCTTTAAAAAAAAAACCATTTTCCGGTAAAAAGATGTTGGACCGGAAATATCAACTTTCGAGGATCCGAAGGTCCAGAAAAAAAGGTTTTCAACAAAGTGGTCTTGATCGCTTCCGTTTTAGATATAAATATTTCAAAATAACCACATAAATAAAACGCTAGGTTTTTTATCGATAAAAAAATCATTCGATTGTGGAGAAAGAAATTCTTGTGGAGGACGAACAGCTGTTTTTATAGATTACATAAAATATGCACATTACCGCTTTTGAGCAATTTCTATTTATTTTTAATTGGATTAAGTGTAAACAGCTGTCTAATGCTTTGCTTTATAATATATAGTAAATAGCTAGGTACATAGCCATGAGTAAACATGTACTACATATGTAACCTACCATCTCATGGAATTACTAAGGCGTGCATGCTGCCCATAGTAGTTTGGAAGTTTAACGGGCATGTGTACGCGGTTACTTCCTTTAACCCCCACCCTCCATCCTCACGCAGGTCAATCTGCATACATGCACAATTTCCGCACACCTTGCCCTTCATTGAGAAGACCTAAACAACATGCAAATCCCGTTTCATCATGAAACGTCATAGAGAACCCAATTACTCATTTACCGGCCAGTTTTTTCTTTTCGCTTTGTGAAAGAATTGTTGACGTAAGCATGACTACTGTATACACATTCGGATATAACAGCTAAAGGAAATAGTAAAGCCCGGAAACTGCTGTCAGCTAAGTTCCGTGTGAGCATAAAATTGCCAGCAGAAAGGAAGTGCCTTTGATTAGGTTTGCCATAACAGTATTGCGTGTTCCATTATATTGCTATATTACTTGTCACCTCAGTTTTTCTTATTATGGAAAAAACTTTCTCTTACTTCTGTAAGTAGGCCTTGAGTGTATCAACTTCTTGTATTAAACTCCACTTTCTGAGAAATCTTTGGAACTTCGATTATATTGCCATTCAGTAGGTATTATAGACAGCGCTCTCTGACGAGCAATAGACGAAAATCTAACGCCTTTTTTTATTTTTACGTCTTTAAAAATTTACAACAACGCTCATACTCACCGGAAATACACGAAACTACAAAAAATGATATTTTTTTTTTAATAAGTTAGCGATCGAACTGTAAAGGAGCTAATGGGGCGCCTTACAAGATTAAAACCATTAAGTAAAATCCGAGGTTTAGACTAGAAATCGAATCCACTAACCAACAATACATCTTAGCTTTGCGGTTCTAGCCTATAACCGCTCAGCTAACGGGGCGCCTTACAAGATTAAAACCATTAAATAAAATCCAAGGTTTAGACTAGGAATCGAATCCACTAACCAAACACAGCAAACCATGACCCAAAAAAACAATTCAACTCTTAATATCTTCACAACTAATGGATCAAAATAGATGAAACTATAGCTTTTAACTGAGTAAAGTATAGTGTATAAGAGGACAAAATTTCATACCAATAGTCTGCTGTTTACTGAACGAGCTATAGGGGCGCAAAAAATTTCTACTCTTAATATGTTCACATTTGCGGATCTTTACTAAAAAAAAAAAAAATATTGCTTATAACTTGAGTAAAGTATAGCGTTAGGGTTTGATAGGAGTTTTTGTTTTATGTGCAGGTTATAACATGTTTAATTTTGGATCGAGTGAGTCCCTTTTATTGCTCTTCATTCACTCTTTTATGACTTCTCCGTTTCTCTCAAAACCCCAATTACAACTAAAATTCTATTCTTTAGATTCTTTTATTAGTTAGAATGCTAATTAGAGCGTCGATAATTTCGAGAATTTAGCACCAGATTTTAATTTCTATATTTACAACTAGAGATGGGGAGGCAACTTTCCGAAATGGTTACTAACTACTAATTACTAACTATTCACAACTGTTATGTGTATACGTCTTAAAATCAGCTGACAGAGCGTTGAAAACTTAAAAAACAACTTAATGAGCTGCGTAATTATTATAAAAGATAACGCTAACTAGAAAACTAATATCTTCCGTCTAAAGTATGAATATTGTAATTAGTAAATCTATCCATGCTGTATTGTTGAAAACTTATTTCCGTTTTATGAATAATCATTATTTAAAAAAAAAAGGAAAAAAAGATAAAGAAATTATAAAGTAAATAAATACTTTAATAAAAATTCAAATCAGTAAGATGTTCCATTAAACAAAGCGGTCTGATTCTGTCGCCATTTTCATTCTGTTTTCTCTGTTCATTCGTTAGTTGGTTCGCTGACTCTAGATCCTGTCCAAATCAGGAAGAAACTATCCCTGCTTAACATTGCTCATTTAACTTAATGTTAAACTATACATTTAGTAGAAATGTAATAACAATTTAAATTCATCAGCAGTAAATTTGATAATTTAAATAATATTTACTTGTAAACAGGACGAGTTTATCGATGTTTATCGACAGTTATTATCAGAAGGCATTATTACTGTAAGCAATCCGGTAACTTTAATGCTTAACGGTAGAGTGCGCATCTATGAGCGTGCTCATAGTAACCAATGTATTCATTGTAATCTAGGTTAGGATTTAAATAATTTCAGTTTTTCTTTTTATACTATTATTAATAACTCGTGCTGACAAGTATAGTGCGAGACGTAAAGATAAGTGAAGTCGAGATCTCTACTGATTAATCTAACTTCTGATGATGGATGAAACTCCTAATCAGTCAGGGGTACAATAAACAGTCACGGGTACAATAAACAGCCAAGGATACAATAAACAGTCAAGGGTGCAATAAACTCATGGGTACAATAAACAGTCACGGGTACAATAAATAGTTACGGGTACAATAAACAGTCACGGGTACAATAAACAGCCACGGGTACAATAAACAGTCAAGAGTACAATAAATAGTCACGGGTACAATAAACAGTTACGGGTACAATAAACGGTCAAGAGTACAATAAACAGTTACGAGTACAATAAACAGTCAGGGGTACAATAAACAGTCGAGGGTACAATAATCAGTCACGGGTACAATAAACAGTCACGGGTACAATAAACAGTGACTGTTTATTGTACAGTCACGGGTACAATAAACATCTGGGGTACAATAAAAAGTTGCGGGTACATCTCCGGAAGCACAGTGTTGACGAAGATTACCACTGTACATCCAAACTTTCAACACCAGTGAACTTTTGGTCATCTGTGACAAAGAAATGTCAAAAACATAAGAAATTCAATAAAGATGACACTAATATCAGTCATTGTATCAAAACCCAATCAAAAAGGCAGTGAGTGGTAACGGACCGTCATTGCCAATCACCTTCCTACAACCTAACCTGAATATAACCTCCACCCTGATGACTTGTCGGTACTAAATCGTAAAAAAATAAGGATTTAAAATTAACAAAACAGTGTTAAAATATAGGAGTCATTTCGATGGAAACGCACACCGGGTTGTTTTTGGTTTACAACTGAAGCTTTGTTTCAAATGTGAGGATTCACTTCCGGTACAGTAAAGGAATGTAATTAAAAAACTTGGCGTTATACAAGGGTTAATATTGATAGAGTAGAAATTTACAGAAGATAGAGAGTGTAATATATAACTGGGGAGATGCAGAAGTAAATTGAGAGGAAGGAAACATGAAGTAAAAGGGTTGAAGGTAGAGAGGGAAGAACAGGGAGCAGAGTGAGCTCGCAGAAGGGATGGGGATAGGGAGAAACAGTGGGATATAATAGTTGAATTATTAAGCACTAGCAGGAGGCGATGTAGACATGGTCCGTGGGTTCGGAGGAACGCCCGCTATCAGGGTTGGCAAATCTAGTTAACAAGGCTATCTAGTGTTCACAGACAGAGACTCGCACTCTCTAGGGAGATGGGAGATCAACAACGGCGAATAAGGCTTTGTGGGGGTCGGTCCATTTACAGCATCCATTAGTCACGAATATGTCTTGTGTTGTATGGTCCTTCTAGTCGTCAGTAATATTCACAAATATCCTCGTAGTTCGTTTTGGCTTTCATCAACCCATCCGCTCACTTTGCCTTCAATCGACTTCTTTGTGGTAATACCGGCGAAAAACGGGTGACACTTTCTAAAATTTCAATCCATCATTACTTATTGCAAAGACTAAATCGATTCTACTGATTTAGTGTTTCCTTTTCTAGCTTGCAGCTTCACAATCGCTCAAGTACAGCCTTAAAGTAAGTCCAAGAATAGAAATTGAAATTGCTGTATCTTAAAGATTAAAAAACATCAAAATTTTTGTCTCCAATCGAATATTGACAAAAAAAAAGATTGCAAACCTGCTGAATATATGAAAGATACTCGGACGTATAATGGGAAGGAAAGAACCTCACATTTCCGGGAATTATACAGTGAAACGGATTTGAAAACGGAAGAAGAGAACGTGCCGTTGAAAGTGGCGAAATATTTTGCATTATCCAAAAAAAAAAAAATATATATATATATATATAACAAATTATACAAAACATTCTATGGATATTTAGGAAGGGTAGATGTAAGGGATTCGGCAAGGGAACGCACTGAGGGATAGCGGCCCTAAGGGACGATGAAACAGAAGCAATATGAAAGAGGGTCCATATGTACTTCTATCTTCCTAATATACATTTTAATATGCTGTTTATGCGGTTTTTACTGAGCGTTTTCCAAGGGGTTGGGGAGTGTTTAAGGGGGCGGAGGGGAAATTGCGGGTTAAAGCGCAAGCGTACGTTAAAAAATTTTTTCCTTGAACGTTCATCACACCCTGCAGGAAAAAAACCACTTTTAGCCACAAACCACCGCAGAGCCCTTGGTGTATTTTTTTATTTGTTTCAGCACACTGAACATCCCTTTTAAAGGGAAGAAGAAGAAGGGTGTAAAAAGCGCCCTTAGACCCTATCGCCGAGACACATACGCGCGTATGTGTTATCGCGTGAATAAAAAATGAACTCTCATTGGCCGAAAGGGATGCGGCGGGCAGAGGAGTACAATGTAAATCGGCAGATAGCGCTCAACGCCTCGTCCAACGGCCGCTCTCTATTTCTTTTCCAAGTCTTCTGGTAGAGTCTACTGGGTACAACAAACCCTGGTGTTTCTTGCTCACTTCCCCTGTAGTATCAGTACATTACAGCCTTTGCCAACGCGTGTGCTTACATTTAAAACATCATCACTCATTCTGCTGACGTTACCGCTTCCTGCCATTCCACCTGAATCACAAAACAAGCAGGAAAGCGAAACCATTGCTACCAAGCAATATCATAAAGCTCAATATCCCCACAGCATCCCCCGGCTCAAATCTTCCGAACCGCTTTTCAGTCTTCACCATCACCTCCGGTATGGAAGCGCATCATCTTCTTCTTCTTTTTACTTTCCCCACCTGGGCTTATGGTCCGCCGTTCCCTTCTTGGCAGATGATTTATACAAATGATGTTCTTGCTAACTTCCGTTCCTTGCTGTACAATCTAATTCCCGCACAAACACTCGCTCACAAATCTCCATTCCTTTTTTTTCCCTGTTATTATTGTTTTCAATTTCCATAAAACTCCTATTTGTATCAACTAGCCTAATATTTTTTCCAGAATTCTTTGTTTTTTTCCCCCCTTGAATAAAGATCCTCGATTAGGTGAGGTATCTTAAATAAAGGAAAAAAAAAAAAACAATTATCTCTCGTCTCCAACGGTTCTTAAATCCGTAAAGTTTTGTAAACATTAATTAAATGTATTTTGTAAACACAATATAAAGTTCCAATAAAGTTACCGTTAAGTGGTACAGGGGCACTTCCGTCAGGAAATATCCAATACATTTGGAAACTCAGCTCGCATTTGATTCTTACAAATAATAAAGTAATGGAGTGTCTACTTTTTGAGGGTGTCGTGAACGTAGGCGACTAGCTAACATACTTTACTGTAAATTTCTCATATTAACTATTAAATAAAATCCAAGGTTTAGACTAGAAATCGAATCCACTAACCAACAATACATCTCAGCATTTCAGGTCTAGCCTATAACCGCTCGGCTAACGGGGCGCCTTACAAGATTAAAACCACTAAATAAAATCCAAGGTTTAGACTAGAAATCGAATCCACTAACCAATAATACATCTCAGCATTGCGGGTATAGCCTATAACCGCTCGGCTAATGGCGCGCCTTACAAGATTAAAACCATTAAATAAAATCTAAGGTTTAAACTGGGGAATCGAACCCGCTAACCAACAATACATCTTAGCTTTGCGGGTCTAGCCTATAACCGCTCGGCTATCGTGGCGGCTCTTATTAAAATATTATACTGGAGATAAGCCAGTGCAGTAAACAATGATGGCACTTTAAAGTGAAGCCAAATCACTCCTTTCTCCCAGAATTGGCACTTTTTCGAATTTTCCTGCAAAAAGTACTCCAGATACAAGTTATTGGCCTGTGTATGCACAAAATTGGCGCCCCAATTTGAAGGAAAATCTTAAAAAACTAAAAAATTTCCTCCAGTAAAGTGAACACTTTTTCGAATACAGGGGATATCAAAATTTCTCATCGGAAATCTGTTCTAAAACAATACATTCTCTTATTTGAGCAAGAGAAATTAAACGAACTTTGTTTTTCACGAATTAATGAGTAAAGAACTACTTTTTTTTATGAGAAACAAATCGCAAAGATGTACGCTAACTATTGATTTCGATTAAGTATTTTGATAAAGAAAAAACTAATTTAAATACCGTTTGAACTAAGATACCAAAAAGACCATGAAAGGAAAATGATGAGCTTTCTAAAGCTTCTAACGCAAATTTCCTCTTTTCCTTTCAAAGAAAATAAAAAACTAATCCATAACTGCATAGTTAGTTGAGTTTCCCATTTACTGCGGGAGAGAACTTGATAACATCATTTAAATGGAAATTTTTGTTCGTCTCTCTCTTGGGTTTTTCCACCCACTCAGTGTACCTCTCTCTTCTTTTCCTGGGGTCGCGCGGCCGACAGAGAGTGCACCCCCTCATAGTTTGGTTAATGAGCCGAGCCATCTTAGCGCCCTCAGGAAGGGAATCCTCTCCTGCACCTCCATTTCGTTCTTATTATCTTCATTAGACTTGATGCTCAGTCCAAACTTAGCCGTGTTTTTCCAATTACTGAAATTTCTTCATTTAGTTACTCCATCTTTACTTCCTCATATCGGTTTTGCGGTCCCCTGAGTCCAAAAAAAAAAAGTGATTTTTAGGGTGTGAGTGAGGAAAATATCTAAAAATCACCGGAATCTAAAACATTATATTTATGTTAGAGAAAGAGCTAAAATTTCAATTTGTCTAGAGCCAAATGATCCAACGAGATCTTGAGTTTGATTAGCCGTGTGTGTGTGTGTGAAGGGGCATTGTCGCGGAGCAAACCGTTCTCCTTTACTTAGCATACCTTAGCCTTAGTTTTAGATTGTTATCTCCACAAACTTTACTGATCTCAAGATGAATTTCAACTTTTTCTTTTCTTTTAGCACTAAGAAAACCAATAACAGCGCGTATTTCATATTCGGCGGAGGCGAATTTAAGTACGTTTACAAATGAACGTAAAAGCGGCTGGTTTCTTTCTGACAGTGCTGTAGGTATACAGAGCGCATGCGCCAAATGTCGACCGCAGCACTGCAACGGCCGAATTTCAAAAAACGGTACTTACTTAAATAGTAGTATTTAAGGGATCGTTCAGCATCTTTCAATACTAAAATGTTCAAAGTGTTTTATCGACGCTCACAGTCTCTAATAAAATGATTTTTTTTTTCAACAGAACAGCTGTTTAATATTAAAAATTGAAAAATGCAATAAACTATACTTTCTTGCGATCATAATGGCACAGGTAATTCTTTCTTTTTATAATATACATACAGCCATTTACGGTACATATGTTTACAATACATCGCTTATTATATCCCGTTGTATTAGTTTAAAAAAAGAAATTTAATTGAATAGGTTCATAACTGCGGTAAGTGCAACTGAGTATGCATGTTTTTCAATTACTTATTATTGCGATCTATTCATCCGTAGATTTTTCACGAGCATGGAGGGGGGATTTATTTAGAAGTATTTGTCAGCAGGACATTTTTAAGCAAAGAAAGAGAGTGTGAGGAGGAGGGGCACGGGGGTTGATCCTTTCTGGTTTTGTCCTTCTTTGATAGGGGGAGGTTTCAACAACACAAAAAAAAGGTTATATTAGTTGTGTCATTGGTTATGCTACTGTATGTTACCCCTCTACGGCGACTAATGGCCGTCTAATAGCTCGTTTCCCGACATTAACTGCCCCCCCCTCTAATACTACTGTTGGGGCGAGTAAATAACTGCCCATGGGGTACCTTAAGACCTTTGTATTGTCTCTCAAAATAATACAATTGCATTCTACTAGTTTTTATTGTATATTTTACTATACTCTCGTCAATTCTCTTAATATGGTTGGATTAAGGGCGGAGCCTTTTTTAAAGTACCATAGGGACCGCGGAGTGGTTGTGTGGGGGGGGGAGCAAAAGATTGTCGCCCTCCTTTCAGTGTCTTTGTATAACTTCCCCTCCAATGGGGCGATGCCTTCATACATGTAACAAATTCTGCTACTGGAATGACAGATGTTTACTTATTGTTGTGTATTAGAACACTTTTCACTCGCCATCAAAAAGCTTCAAAAGCTGTCTGCGCGGGTGAATACGTCCTACATACTGCTGATGAATACGAATTATATTGGTGCAGCACTCAAGGGCCAGCGGAAGCTTGTACGTACGTATGTCTGAAGGCCAGTTATTTTTGAATGAGTACCTTTTTGTAGGTCGGCCCTTTTTGTTCCATTCTTACTTTGCTCTTTTCTAATCTTTTACTGTATTAGTTATTGTCTCGACTGAAAACGACATGTGTGCCCTTCATAATAATGGCATCCCTTTTTTTTTGAATCGCCATTGCATTTCATCGCTATTAACCCAGCAACACTTACTATATTTCTCACCCTCTCTAATTATTTTTCTGAAAATAAATGGAATGTTGATTGACAAAAATTTCATATTCCCCTTATCCCCCTAAGGGGATGACAAAATCTCCCCCTAATTTGATAGTTCCCAGAAGTGCTCTTTCATCGTGCTCAAAGGGCTACTACTACCCTATACAGAAATGCTTCGCCATTGCAATCAATATGGCCGTCTACAACTTCCGAACAATTATCTGGATACCAATAATTATGTACTCTGGTAGAGTGGTAAGCAGAAGTACTGTGATCGTGTCATTGAAGTTTCACCGGAACTTAGCGTTCAAGAATTCTTCAACCGGAAGCACCGTTAAAATGAAAGGATTTTGTAACATCGATTAGATGTTACTTGACGCTTCTACTTTTTTTAAAAACAATTCACAATTTATCAGATATCGAAAGCTGCCTGCATGCACTTTGGAATTGAGGGAAGTTTTTCCACAAAAAGAATAAGTTGGTTATAACATAAGAAAATATTTCAGGAAACCTGTACATTCTACTGGGTCCCTACAACGGAAGACCCGTTACTTGACCACCAAAATTCGTCAACCGAAAGTAGTATTATACTGGAGGTTTTCTCGAAAATAACTCTTACGATAATTTTTTCCCCACAATATTGGTACACACTACGACAACTGTTTGTAATATTTTTCTAAGAATATCCCCATTAAGAGCAGTAGCACACTTCCAGGGAAAAAAGCAAATATTTTTTACTATTTAACAATTATTATCGAACAAATAAAAAGTAGCTATACGCGGGATTCGAACCGGCAACCTCCCACACACCAATTCATGCTTTATTACACTAGACAAATGGTTCTTAACCGGTGTTCCGCGGAATATGGTCCAAGTGTTCCGCGAAATTTCAATTTTAAATGTATTGAAATTTAGAAACTTAGGAAAGATACGAAATCAAAAAATTGTTTCATTTTTTTTTAATTTAAATTTAATTTTAAGTTCTTCCGACGTACCGAATTTCAAATTATTTAATGTTAGTGTTCCGCGAGAAAAATATATACATATAATTATGTACCGCGTCTTTGAAAAAATTAAGAACCACAGATATAAAGGGTTAAAAATTTTATGGGTCATGAAATTCTGTAAAATTATGGCCGTTCTATATCTCCTACTGTGAACCACGTATTGATATTGAATTTTGTTCTCTTGTACACTTTGTTTTTCTCAATTATAAACTATCGTTATTTTGTGCACAGATCTATAAATGTGGAAGATATAAAGGGTTGAAAATTTTTTGGGTCATGAAATTCTGTAAAATTATGACCGTTTTATATCTCCCACTGTGAATCACGTATTCGTATGAAATTTTGTTCTCTTGTACACTTTGTTTTTCTCAATTATAAGCTATAGTTATTTTGTGCACAGATCTATAAATGTAGAAGATATAAAGGGTTGAAAATTTTTTGGGTCATGAAATTCTGTAAAATTATGGGCGTTCTCTATCTCCCACTGTGAACCACGTATTCGTATGAAATTTTGTTCTCTTCTACACTTCGTTTTTCTCAATTATAAGCTATAGTTATTTTGTGCACAGATCTATAAATGTAGAAGATATAAAGGGTTGAAAATTTTTTGGGTCATGAAATTCTGTAAAATTATGGCCGTTCTATATCTACCACTGTAAACCACGTATTCGTATGAAATTTTGTTCTCTTCTACACTTCGATTTTCTCAATTATAAGCTATAGTTATTTTGTGCACAGATCTATAAATATAGAAGATATAAAGGGTTGAAAATTTTTTGGGTCATGAAATTCTGTAAAATTATGGCCGTTCTCTATCTCCCACTGTGAACCACGTATTCGTATGAAATTTTGTTCTCTTCTACACTTCGATTTTCTCAATTATAAGCTATAGTTATTTTGTGCACAGATCTATAAATGTAGAAGATATAAAGGGTTGAAAATTTTTTGGGTCATGAAATTCTGTAAAATTATGGCCGTTCTCTATCTCCCACTGTGAACCACGTATTCGTATGAAATTTTGTTCTCTTCTACACTTCGTTTTTCTCAATTATAAGCTATAGTTATTTTGTGCACAGATCTATAAATGTAGAAGATATAAAGGGTTGAAAATTTTTTGGGTCATGAAATTCTGTAAAATTATGGCCGTTCTCTATCTCCCACTGTGAACCACGTATTCGTATGAAATTTTGTTCTCTTCTACACTTCGTTTTTCTCAATTATAAGCTATAGTTATTTTGTGCACAGATCTATAAATGTAGAAGATATAAAGGGTTGAAAATTTTTTGGGTCATGAAATTCTGTAAAATTATGGCCGTTCTCTATCTCCCACTGTGAACCACGTATTCGTATGAAATTTTGTTCTCTTCTACACTTCGTTTTTCTCAATTATAAGCTATAGTTATTTTGTGCACAGATCTATAAATGTAGAAGATATAAAGGGTTGAAAATTTTTTGGGTCATGAAATTCTGTAAAATTATGGCCGTTCTCTATCTCCCACTGTGAACCACGTATTCGTATGAAATTTTGTTCTCTTCTACACTTCGATTTTCTCAATTATAAGCTATAGTTATTTTGTGCACAGATCTATAAATGTAGAAGATATAAAGGGTTGAAAATTTTTTGGGTCATGAAATTCTGTAAAATTATGGCCGTTCTCTATCTCCCACTGTGAACCACGTATTCGTATGAAATTTTGTTCTCTTCTACACTTCGTTTTTCTCAATTATAAGCTATAGTTATTTTGTGCACAGATCTATAAATGTAGAAGATATAAAGGGTTGAAAATTTTTTGGGTCATGAAATTCTGTAAAATTATGGCCGTTCTCTATCTCCCACTGTGAACCACGTATTCGTATGAAATTTTGTTCCCTTCTACACTTCGTTTTTCTCAATTATAAGCTATAGTTATTTTGTGCACAGATCTATAAATGTAGAAGATATAAAGGGTTGAAAATTTTTTGGGTCATGAAATTGTGTAAAATTATGGCCGTTCTATATCTCCCACTGTGAACCACGTATTCGTATGAAATTTTGTTCTCTTCTACACTTCGTTTTTCTCAATTATAAGCTATAGTTATTTTGTGCACAGATCTATAAATGTAGAAGATATAAAGGGTTGAAAATTTTTTGGGTCATGAAATTCTGTAAAATTATGGCCGTTCTCTATCTCCCACTGTGAACCACGTATTCGTATGAAATTTTGTTCTCTTCTACACTTCGTTTTTCTCAATTATAAGCTATAGTTATTTTGTGCACAGATCTATAAATGTAGAAGATATAAAGAGTTGAAAATTTTTTGGGTCATGAAATTCTGTAAAATTATGGCCGTTTTCTATCTCCCACTGTGAACCACGTATTCGTATGAAATTATGTTCTCTTCTACACTTCGTTTTTCTCAATTATAAGCTATAGTTATTTTGTGCACAGATCTATAAATGTAGAAGATATAAAGGGTTGAAAATTTTTTGGGTCATGAAATTGTGTAAAATTATGGCCGTTCTCTATCTCCCACTGTGAACCACGTATTCGTATGAAATTGTGTTCTCTTCTATACTTCGTTTTTCTCAATTATAAGCTATAGTTATTTTGTGCACAGATCTATAAATGTAGAAGATATAAAGGGTTGAAAATTTTTTGGGTCATGAAATTCTGTAAAATTATGGCCGTTCTATATCTACCACTGTAAACCACGTATTCGTATGAAACTTTGTTCACTTCTACACTTCGTTTTTCTCAATTATTAACTATAGTTATTTTGTGCACAGATGTATAAATGTAGAAGATATAAAGGGTTGAAAATTTTTTGGGTCATGAAATTCTGTAAAATTATGGCCGTTCTCTATCTCCCACTGTGAACCACGTATTCGTATGAAATTTTGTTCTCTTCTACACTTCGTTTTTCTCAATTATAAGCTATAGTTATTTTGTGCACAGATCTATAAATGTAGAAGATATAAAGGGTTGAAAATTTTTTGGGTCATGAAATTCTGTAAAATTATGGCCGTTTTCTATCTCCCACTGTGAACCACGTATTCGTATGAAATTTTGTTCCCTTCTACACTTCGTTTTTCTCAATTATAAGCTATAGTTATTTTGTGCACAGATCTATAAATGTAGAAGATATAAAGGGTTGAAAATTTTTTGGGTCATGAAATTCTGTAAAATTATGGCCGTTCTCTATCTCCCACTGTGAACCACGTATTCGTATAAAGTTTTGTTCTCTTCTACACTTCGTTTTTCTCAATTATAAGCTATAGTTATTTTGTGCACAGATCTATAAATGTAGAAGATATAAAGGGTTGAAAATTTTTTGGGTCATCAAATTCTGTAAAATTATGGCCGTTCTCTATCTCCCACTGTGAACCACGTATTCGTATGAAATTTTGTTCTCTTCTACACTTCGTTTTTCTCAATTATAAGCTACAGTTATTTTGTGCACAGATCTATAAATGTAGAAGATATATAGGGTTGAAAATTTTTTGGGTCATGAAATTCTGTAAAATTATGGCCGTTTTCGATCTCCCACTGTGAACCACGTATTCGTATGAAATTTTGTTCTCTTCTACACTTCGTTTTTCTCAATTATAAGCTATAGTTATTTTGTGCACAGATCTATAAATGTAGAAGATATAATGGGTTGAAAATTTTTTGGGTCATGAAATTCTGTAAAATTATGGCCGTTCTCTATCTCCCACTGTGAACCACGTATTCGTATGAAATTTTTTTCTCTTCTACACTTCGTTTTTCTCAATTATAAGCTATAGTTATTTTGTGCACAGATCTATAAATGTAGAAGATATAAAGGGTTGAAAATTTTTTGGGTCATGAAATTCTGTAAAATTATGGCCGTTCTATATCTACCACTGTAAACCACGTATTCGTATGAAACTTTGTTCTCTTCTATACTTCGTTTTCCTCAATTATTAGCTATAGTTATTTTGTGCACAGATGTATAAATGTAGAAGATATAAAGGGTAGAAAATTTTTTGGGTCATGAAATTCTGTAAAATTAAGGCCGTTCTCTATCTCCCACTGTGAACCACGTATTCGTATGAAATTTTGTTCTCTTCTACACTTCGTTTTTCTCAATTATGAGCTATAGTTATTTTGTGCACAGATCTATAAATGTAGAAGATATAAAGGGTTGATAATTTTTTGGGTCATGAAATTCTGTAAAATTATGGCCGTTCTATATCTACCACTGTAAACCACGTATTCGTATGAAATTTTGTTCTCTTCTACACTTCGTTTTTCTCAATTATAAGCTATAGTTATTTTGTTCACAGATCTATAAATGTAGAAGATATAAAGGGTTGAAAATTTTTTGGGTCATGAAATTCTGTAAAATTATGGCCGTTCTCTATCTCCCACTGTGAACCACGTATTCGTATGAAATTTTGTTCTCTTCTACACTTCGTTTTTCTCAATTATAAGCTATAGTTATTTTGTGCACAGATTTATAAATGTAGAAGATATAAAGGGTTGAAAATTTTTTGGGTCATGAAATTCTGTAAATTTATGGCCGTTCTATATCTCTCACTGTGAACCACGTATTCGTATGATATTTTGTTCTCTTGTACACTTTGTTTTTCTCAATTATAAGCTATAGTTATTTTTTGCACAGATCTATAAATGTAGAAGATATAAAGGGTTGAACATTTTTTGGGTCATGAAATTCTGTAAAATTATGGCCGTTCTATATCTCCCACTGTGAACCACGTATTCGTATGAAATTTTGTTCTCTTGAACACTTTGTTTTTCTCAATTATAAGCTATAGTTATTTTGTGCACAGATCTATAAATGTAGAAGATATAAAGGGTTGAAAATTTTTTGGGTCATGAAATTCTGTAAATTTATGGCCGTTCTATATCTCTCACTGTGAACCACGTATTCGTATGATATTTTGTTCTGTTATACACTTTGTTTTTCTCAATTATAAGCTATAGCTATTTTGTGCACAGATCTATAAATGTAGAAGTTATAAAGGGTTGAAAATTTTTTGGGTCATGAAATTCTGTAAAATTATGGCCGTTCTATATCTCCCACTGTGAACAACGTATTCGTATGAAATTTTGTTCTCTTGAACACTTTGTTTTTCTCAATTATAAGCTATAGTTATTTTGTGCACAGATCTATAAATGTAGAAGATATAAAGAGTTGAAAATTTTTTGGGTCATGAAATTCTGTAAAATTATGGCCGTTCTCTATCTCCCACTGTGAACCACGTATTCGTATGAAATTTTGTTCTTTTCTACACTTCGTTTTTCTCAATTATAAGCTATAGTTATTTTGTGCACAGATCTATAAATGTAGAAGATATAAAGGGTTGAAAATTTTTTGGGTCATGAAATTCTGTAAAATTATGGCCGTTCTCTATCTCCTACTGTGAACCACGTATTCGTATGAAATTTTGTTCTCTTCTACACTTCGTTTTTCTCAATCATAAGCTATAGTTATTTTGTGCACAGATCTATAAATGTAGAACATATAAAGGGTTGAAAATTTTTTGGGTCATGAAATTCTGTAAAATTATGGCCGTTCTCTATCTCCCACTGTGAACCACGTATTCGTATGAAATTTTGTTCTTTTCTACACTTCGTTTTTCTCAATTATAAGCTATAGTTATTTTGTGCACAGATCTATAAATGTAGAAGATATAAAGGGTTGAAAATTTTTTGGGTCATGAAATTCTGTAAAATTTTGGCCTTTCTCTATCTCCTACTGTGAACCACGTATTCGTATGAAATTTTGTTCTCTTGAACACTTTGTTTTTCTCAATTATAAGCTATAGTTATTTTGTACACAGATCTATAAATGTAGAAGATATAAAGGGTTGAAAATTTTTTGGGTCATGAAATTCTGTAAAATTATGGCCGTTCTCTATCTCCCACTGTGAACCACGTATTCGTATGAAATTTTGTTCTCTTCTACACTTCGTTTTTCTCAATCATAAGCTATAGTTATTTTGTGCACAGATCTATAAATGTAGAAGATATAAAGGGTTGAAAATTTTTTGGGTCATGAAATTCTGTAAAATTATGGCCGTTCTATATCTCCCACTGTGAACCACGTATTCGTATGAAATTTTGTTCTCTTGAACACTTTGTTTTTCTCAATTATAAGCTATAGTTATTTTGTACACAGATCTATAAATGTAGAAGATATAAAGGGTTGAAAATTTTTTGGGTCATGAAATTCTGTAAATTTATGGCCGTTCTATATCTCTCACTGTGAACCACGTATTCGTATGATATTTTGTTCTCTTGAACACTTTGTTTTTCTCAATTATTAGCTTTAGTTATTTTGTACACAGATCTATAAATGTAGAAGATATAAAGGGTTGAAAATTTTTTGGGTCATGAAATTGTGTAAAATTATGGCCGTTCTATATCTCCCACTGTGAACCACGTATTCGTACGAAATTTTGTTCTGTTATACACTTTGTTTTTCTCAATTATAAGCTATAGCTATTTTGTGCACAGATCTGTAAATGTAGAAGTTATAAAGGGTTGAAAATTTTTTGGGTCATGAAATTCTGTAAAATTATGGCCGTTCTATATCTCCCACTGTGAACAACGTATTCGTATGAAATTTTGTTCTCTTGAACACTTTGTTTTTCTCAATTATAAGCTATAGTTATTTTGTGCACAGATCTATAAATGTAGAAGATATAAAGGGTTGAAAATTTTTTGGGTCATGAAATTCTGTAAATTTATGGCCGTTCTATATCTCTCACTGTGAACCACGTATTCGTATGATATTTTGTTCTCTTGTACACTTTGTTTTTCTCAATTATAAGCTATAGTTATTTTGTGCACAGATCTATAAATGTGGATGATATAAAGGGTTGAAAATTTTTTGGGTCATGAAATTCTGTAAAGTTATGGCCGTTCTATATCTCCCACTGCGAACCACGTATTCGAATGAAATTTTGTTCTCTTGTACACTTTGTTTTTCTCAATTATAAGCTATAGTTATTTTGTGCACAGATCTATAAATGTAGAAGATATAAAGGGTTGAAAATTTTTTGGGTCATGAAATTGTGTAAAATTATGGCCGTTCTATATCTCCCACTGTGAACCACGTATTCGTACGAAATTTTGTTCTGTTATACACTTTGTTTTTCTCAATTATAAGCTATAGCTATTTTGTGCACAGATCTATAAATGTAGAAGTTATAAAGGGTTGAAAATTTTTTGGGTCATGAAATTCTGTAAAATTATGGCCGTTCTATATCTCCCACTGTGAACAACGTATTCGTATGAAATTTTGTTCTCTTGAACACTTTGTTTTTCTCAATTATAAGCTATAGTTATTTTGTGCACAGATCTATAAATGTAGAAGATATAAAGGGTTGAAAATTTTTTGGGTCATGAAATTCTGTAAATTTATGGCCGTTCTATATCTCTCACTGTGAACCACGTATTCGTATGATATTTTGTTCTCTTGTACACTTTGTTTTTCTCAATTATAAGCTATAGTTATTTTGTGCACAGATCTATAAATGTGGAAGATATAAAGGGTTGAAAAATTTTTGGGTCATGAAAATTCTGTAAAATTATGGCCGTTCCATATCTCCCACTGTGTACCACGTATTCGTATGAAATTTTGTACTCTTGTACACTTTGTTTTTCTCAGTTATAAACTATTGTTATTTTGTGCACATATCTATAATTTTAGAAGATATAAAGCAGTGGTTCTTAACCGTTGTTCCGCGAATATAGTCCAAGTGTTAAGAACCACTGCACTAGACCAACCCGTCTAACTTGATATTCTTGTTACAAATAATCCATTATAAAACATTTATTAGAAAAATTTGAATTAAAGGCACTCCTGGGATGGTTGGGCTTCCCTCAATCAATGTATGGATTAAATATTTAACGAAAATTACACATAAGAAGAAAATTTACTGACAGGAAGGAAGTGGCCAGTTTCTGAATGAATTTTTTCACTGTCTTGAAATTTTCTCGACAAAATACTCCTAGGATTTTCCTTAAACATAGAGCACTTATTGCGCATGTGTAGTTCTACAATTTTATTAGGAAAATCTCGATAATCTTTAATTACCATCAATTTCTTCTTAGTTATCCAAAAAATAAAAATAACTGTTACTATGTTTGTAAACCTCCAATTACGTATGTTAGTTTAGAATTATAACAATTATCTTACAATTCCAAGATAATAGTTGTATTTAAGAAAGACAGAAAAGATGCTGCGTGCGATTGATCTTTCTTTTCCTTTCTTAAACGCATCTCCTTTTTTAATACAAATATCTAAGTGAATGTTTCTAGAATCTAGAAACTAGCGACACCAGTTTCTTACTTAAATGGCGACATTTAAGCCCAAAATAGCTTCAGGGAAATATTTTATCAAACACATGTTTTTTTTTGAAGTGTCTTTTTTTTTCTTTTCATTTTTTTTTTTTTTTAAATTGTAAATCTGTGTGTAATTTTTTAAATATATAAAATATGTATAATTTGAATAAATTTAGGGTTATGGGACGTTTCTTGGGAGACGTGCGACATCCAGAACCGATAATTACACTTCAGGCTATTTCCTCTACGTCCAAACTGCTGCCGCTGCCATCTTGTCGTAATTTTCTAAACCTGTACCCATTATTCCAAAGAATGAGAACCAAAAATTTAATATATATATATATATATATATATAATAATTCTGCTAAACATTATTTTTAAATGTTAATAATTTTGTGTCGTTAAAATATTGTAATAAAAATATTTCTCTTGTAATTTAAATTTAACTCTTTGTTAAATAAATAAAAAAAGCTACCGTGGGAATTTTGTATTTTTTAGCATTTCTGAAGCTTTTTTTTGTATCTTTGTAATTTGTTACAAGCTTTAATTAATGTCATTTGTAGAGGTGATTTTAGTATGAATAAAAAGCATTGGTGACTTGTCAAAAATACAACTGTAGTCAAAAACTGTTTTTAAGTTTATTTAATCTGTTATTTATTAATTATTTTTTTAAATAGGTTATTTACCTTAAAAAATAACTACTGTTTTTATCATTTATACCCTATATCCTGTAAAGTTTTTGTATTAACGCTTAATACTGCTGACCCGGAAGTGTGTCTTCATGGTGTCAAGTTCAAGTTATTTTGGAGAAAATATTCCGGAGGCTATTGAACGGCTAAAATAGAGTAAAGTAATTGCCTACTTTTTTTTCAGGCGGGCTTTACGTCCAACTAAGTCGTGGACGGAGGCGATTAGCAAACATATTTAACTGTAAATTTCTCATATTAACCATTAAATGCAATCCTAGGTTTAGATTAGGAATCGAATCCACTAACCAACAAAACATCATAGCTTTGCGGGTCTAGCCTATAACCGCTCAGTTAATGGGGCGCTTTACAAGATTAAAACCATTAAATAAAATCCAAGGTTTAGACTAGGAATCGAATCCACTAACCAACAATACATCATAGCTTTGCGGTCTAGCCTATAACCGCTCAGTTAATGGGGCGCCTTACAAGATTAAAACCATTAAATAAAATCCAAGGTTTAGACTAGGAATCGAATCCACTAACCAACAATACATCATAGCTTTGCGGGTCTAGCCTATAACCGCTCAGTTAATGGGGCGCTTTACAAGATTAAAACCATTAAATAAAATCCAAGGTTTAGACTAGGAATCGAATCCACTAACCAACAATACATCATAGCTTTGCGGGTCTAGCCTATAACCGCTCAGTTAATGGGGCGCTTTACAAGATTAAAACCATTAAATAAAATCCAATGTTTAGACTAGAAAACGAACCCACTAACCAACAATACATCTTAGCATTGCGGGACTTGCCTTACAAGATTAAAACCATTAAATAAAATCCAAGGTTTAGACTTGACATCGAATCCACTAACCAACAGTACATCTTAGCTTTGCGGGTCTAGCCTATAACCGCTCGGCTATCGTGGCGTCTTGAACGGCTAAAATATTTTTAGCGCATGATCAGATCGTACAAATAAAACTAGTTCCGTTTTGATGGCTGTAAGAAAACATACAGGCGCATTCCCTACTAGACTACCTCCTTTGCTCCCAGCTATCTAAACTAGGGGGCGGATATCTGGAGAAATGAAGGCTATAGTCTTATTCAATGACGGGCTGGCTGTTTAGAAATCCTAGCGATTAGTGGATTTGCCGAAATAAGGTTTTCTTCAACTGGGGGTGTACAGCAGGGTATTTCAGGTTACTGGGGGCAATGAGACGGCCTTGGCCCGGCGGGAAAGAATCCTATGCAGTCCTTAAAGAGAACTGAACTTTTTTTTTTTGGCTGTCATTACAGGAAATTGCCTTGTCAGTGCGGCCATCATGAGATGGGAGGGAATCTTGGCCTGAAGGGCCTAAAATTTAAGGGCGGTTACTCGTCCAAATTTCCCGGCCATTACGATGATCGAGGAAATTACCTAGACAAAGGATATCCCGTACAGGAAGAATAGGGAAAAAGCAGTGTGAAGGTCTAGTTAGGTCCAAAGTTTTGGATCTTCGAAGAAGAAAACCACGCCTTCATACTTTGCCCTAATTCGTGAAAACCAGAGGTTTTACTTCTACCTAAACAATCCTCACAAAGAAATAATTGCAATAATGAAAAGTTTGGAGAAAGCAAAATCTGATCTAGCCTTTAAAAAAATAAAGATAAAATAGAATAATGTTATTCTATTCACGAATTATAATAGAAAAAAAATCTTTGAAAAAGTAGGGTAATCCAGAACCCAAAGAGGGATCATACATTAAACATGAACAGTAGCAATGGGAAAGGACAAGGGATTTTCTGAATGAAGTGGGAAAAAAGGCAGGAAGGAAAAGTGGAAACGAACAGGGACTCAAGTTTGTCAGCCTGCAGCAGGACTGTTACGGGGAGAAGTGGTTTAGATTTGTTTAGTACGAGTGTGCCTTGGTGTGGAAATGTGGAATTTATACAGGAGAGAGGGGGGAGGAGATGGGATTCCAGTTCTATTGCGGCAATAAACAGGGTGGGTTAAGGGAAAGCCCGGCAACAGGTTGGTATCACTGTGTCGTGCCTATTCCATTTCCGGTGTATTTCTGCTCTGTCTTTCTCTCTAATTCTCCCAGCTCGTCCCCTCCACACAGAGCTCACTGCCAGCAATCCAAGCCCACTTCTACACCCACACTCTCGACTATAACACAAACAGAACATTCCTCTACCATTCAACAGATCGTATAATGTCTTCCTCTCCTTCTCAATCCCCGGGCTTCCTTCCTCTCTTTCCACCCGGTTTATTTCCAGCTAAAAACCAGACGTACTCCACTCACTCACACTCACACAAATACACAAACATAGCAGACAGACAAACCGACTGGCTGGATATCCCACCAGACCCAACAAAACCACGATCTACCTCAACAACCAGACATCCTGCCAGACATAAATAGAAATGTCACAAATACACAAAAACCACAACGGGGACCACTCGTCTTCATCCTCCTTTATCTTCTACACTAGGACGACCTTGTGGTTATGTAAACTACCTACCTCAACTCGAACTGAAGCGATCTCTTCTTCCTTCTTTCTTTTTACCAAGAACTTGCGTCACTCCAGGACTGTTTTATCATTCCATCTTTTTTCAATGAGTACTGAAGAAAAAATTAATTAATTTGGGCGTTAAGACGTTTACGCTGTAGCTTTCGAAAGACGTCCGTTATTCTTCAACAATTACGGCTTTTCTATTCTGCAAACTTTTCTTCTCCTTGTATTCTCCGAATGATTTGCTCGTCCCTATCAATTTAAACTAACCCTCTAAGGCAGTGATGGCGAACCTATGACCCGCACAAGCTTTTTCACTGACCCACACAATTGCTAGGCAACCATTTGTTTTTTTACGCGGGTTGATTTAGATTTTTCTAATTGTATGGATAATTTATATTCTATCTGTATTTTTTTTTCAATCATGCATTGACACAAAAGCATTTTAAATGCTATCTACAACCTTTAGTTTGATCATTACAGAAACTCATTCAAAACCATTAACCAAACGTCTCCATTCCTTGAACCAACCTAGGTAATTCACAGAGACAATTGAAGCCAAAAAAAGATAAAAAGCAATCACCAATCAACTCCATCTTTGGATAGCTCTGAACATAATTGTATCTTTTAAAAAAAAATCGATACGCCTACGTCCATAACAAATTCTTTGTAGCTGAAGCCATTTTTTGTTTTGTTCTTGTTCTTGTTCCTTTTTGAAATGCCCCCTAATGCAAGAACAATTAAGGGACATTTAAACAATTATAGCTCTTCAGAAGAAATACGAATGTAATGGGCTCGCATGACACTTTTAGACAGACAGTCACAACACTTGATTTCGTGATGGAATCTCTCTCTCTCTCTCTCTCTCTCACTCCAGGGCAACAGACCCGCCTATTATAATCTAGAAGGCTGTGACCGGATGTATTCACGTCCTGTAGAATGTGTTTTCCATTTGTCGGCCATTATTCCGTTGGCGTTCATCAAAAAGCTAGATTTCTTTCTAGATAATGTATTGTAATATAATTGACGACACTAGTCCGTACAGATATATAATGTATTTTCTACGCTCAATTTTGAACCATTTTGATCGTCAATGCTAAAGGCTAACTTACAGAATTTTTTTTTACTTTTTCCCGGAAAAATTCGATTAAGGACCCTTTTATGGCGAAGGGGAGGTCGGGATTTTAGGCGGGGCTTAACGTTCAACTACCAATTGATTTTTTTTTTTTTTTTTAATGAAATTCTAACCTAAAAATGTGTCGATGATCGCCAGCTGTTTTAATTAATTACGAAACAGTTATGACATCATAAAAAAAAATATCTCATAAACGCTAAAATGACTAAATCATTAAAAATAATAACTTACAAATTCAGGAAACTGTAAATTCAGGCGATTAATTATATGCCTTTAAATCATAATGTTTTGAGCGATTATAATTGGAGTAAAAAAAAAGGTGCACCAGGTTGGAGTGGTCCATACACCTAAGAAGCTGTTACATCTCATTTGGGAACAAAATAGAAGAAGTTTATACAAACTGTTGTCTTAAGTTCTCAACCATTTTTTTTTTTTTTTTAGACATTTTCACATTTTAAAACAAAATTTAATATTCTGGTCTTTTTTTTTTTGTTGGTTTGTGTGTTGTGTCTGACCAAGACCTAGGACTGGAATCGAATCCGCTAAACCAACAATACATCTTAGCTTTGCGGGTCTAGCCTATAATCGCTCAGCCAATGGGGCGCCTTATAAGATTAAAACCATTAAATAAAATCCAAGGTTTAGACTAGAAATCGAATCCACTAACCAACAATACATCTTAACTTTGCGGGTCTAGCCTATAATCGCTCAGCCAATGGGGCGCCTTATAAGATTAAAACCATTAAATAAAATCCAAGGTTTAGACTAGAAATCGAATCCACTAACCAACAATACATCTTAACTTTGCGGGTCTAGCCTATAACCGCTCAGCCAATGGGGCGCCTTATAAGATTAAAACCATTAAATAAAATCCAAGGTTTAGACTAGAAATCGAATCCACTAACCAACAATACATCTTAGCTTTGCGGGCCTTGCCTATAACCGCTCGGTTACCCTGGCACCTTACTTCCCTTAGGAATCTAGATTATTTTGGACATCCTTCAGGGGAAACATTATTTTTCTGGCATTTCCTTGATCTACTTCAAATCTTTTATATTGTTTCTTACAACAGTAAGAACAAAGCGCTTCATGGAAGCCTAAAAGTTAGCTATGAATCACTTCAAGTGCCCTACTTAACCGTTAGAGTGCTCTACTTGTGCAAAATAAATGAACAATGCTGCCCACTGCTAACTGTATCTCTCTGCACATTATCTGTATAAGACAAATGTTGTGGTTTAACAAATCAGCTGTTAGGGGTATAATAAAGAGCTGGAAGGCACCCTACTTGAAACAGATTTACTGACAAAACAATAATCCCTCTCCACTACATTCTACCCCCACTTCTACGATTCCTTATTGGGGGGGGGGGGGTCGAACAACTACGGCGGCAACCTATATAGGGCGAGAAAGAAAAATTTTTGTATTCTCCCCTCCACAACTCCAAAGGGTTGTACATTACTATAGAACGTATAGTGTTGTAAAAAAAAAAAAAAAAAAAATACCCTTTCCATGTGTGTGAAGGGCGGCCATTAAAGGGTTCACACGCGAATAGTGACGTCATCAAAAAGCGTGTCCAACCAATGTGTAGCGTCACTGTTCTACTAACAATAATGTGCATAGGGTTTGTTTTTTTGGTTGCTTCCATTAGATGTGTCGTTTTTGATGGCCCTTTTTCGGTGCTTACAACAAACTATTTGGGGGTTTCAAGGTTCTTCGATTCTTAACCAATAGTCTGAACGAAAAGGGCAAATTCTGAAACATAGGACACAAGGTGGTGGTTGCACATGATTATAAATTTAGCGCCCAAAAGATTCGGATTTTCATGGATCATCAGAGGTATATTAATGAGGTGTAGAGATTTCATCTGATTAATTAAACTCTGACGATGGATGAAGATCTGAAGCCGATCAGGGATACTACATGCTTACTATGACGAATCAGGCTTTAACCAGCCTTGTGAGTAGTGAGTCGTACGATGTTTTAGAAGCACAAATGCTTATAGGAGAACTTTTGTCCTTGGGTTGGGAAATATGCCTGCAGTGGATACCCAGCCATTGTGGTATCCAGGGTAACGAAGAAGCAGACCGTCTTGCAAAAACTGGATCGCTAAAAGATCAACCGCAAGCTCCCTTGGATTACGCGACAACGAAAAGACTCCTACGTCATAAATTTAACTCCGAGGCGATAGAGAGTTTTGAAAGGCAGGCAGAAGGGAAAAAGTGGAGGGTTCTGCTTGAACAGGGAGGACGAATTCCCCATAACCTCCCCAGAAACGAATTAGTTGCCTGTTTCAGACTAGCCACTGGACACGATTACCTGCAGGCTCATCTTGCCCGAATGGGAGTCGTGAACAGCCCTAGTGTGTTGTGTGGCGTTGGGAGCATGACTGGCTCTCACCTAGATGAGTGCCAAGCTCTTTTAGACATTCAACAACTGCCAATTAGGCAGACTGATAACTATAAGTATCAATCTATTTTATATTGGACTGCTCGAAGTCGAATGGCTGAACGCCAATCATGACTTGGCATTGGAAAAAAAAAAAAAAAAAAACTATGACGAATAAAATCAAAGATATTTAGTTCTTCATTTGATTTTATTTATAAATATATCTGTGTTAATCATGACAGTCAAGTCATTGTGAACAATCTGGCCTTACTTCCGCTTCAGAAATAGTGTTAGAGTGGATTATTGATTCCCCCCACCCAAAATCCATTCAATACCTACTAGATTATACACAAAAACAATGTAAAGTATAATACAAATTAAATTAAAAATGGAGTATTTTGTTTCCTTTTTTTATATCGTTATACCTAATTATGACGAACATGGCACAAAAAAATAATTATTATAATTACATACCGTAAACAATATGATTGACACAATCGCTTATTTACGTTAAAAAAAAAAGAAAAAAAACTGTCTAGGTGGGGATAGAAAGGAGGTGTGTCTATGCGTACTTAAGTTGGATATCATGGACGGGTTCAAACTACTCAAGCTTGTTCCTTAATTTCTGCCTGTTTTAACATGTCATTAATTTCGTATGGAAAATATCATAGTAATAAACATATGATTTTTTTTTTGTTCTACATTTAAAACATATGATTTACATATATTATTTGTAAGAAATATGTTTAAAGAGGGAAAAGAAAAAAAAAAATCTTTAATTACTACGTAGTTTCTTTTTCTCTATGCTTGGGATTATAATTTTGTTATTTCTTTCATTTTTAATTATTATGTAACTTAAAAGGAAGAAAAAACAGCGCATGCGTAATTTATTCAAACGTTGGGGGGGGACAGGGGTAACGTCATAGACTTCTGGAGTCACTCTTTTCCTAGTTACAAGAAAGTAATAGCAATGATCAAATTATCGATATTGAGTATTCACTGCAAGTACATCGGCAGAAACCCCTAACTTAAATGTTTTGTTCGATTTTTTTGGGCAAAAAAAAAAAACAGTATCGATTCTAAGCGGTAAAAATTTGTTTTAGGTACAGTCAGGATGTAAGCAAGATGTGTTGTGAGTTCACTATTAGGGAGAGCATACAGGAGATGGACCCATAAAGTGCATGGGAACGCATGATGTCGATAACAGCTAGGTAGGAGCATTTAACTAGTAATAGGCACTTCGTGATAAATTTAGATTTAATTAAGAATACTAATTTATGAAATAAACCCAACAAATACTGTATTAAATGTGGTTAACTACTCCAGAGATATTGTACTAAATTCGCCTAGGCGAGGACCCATCGACTTTTTTTTGCGTACAGGGAAATTTGATGGGTCACAAGTGCCACACTGTTTCAATCAAAATTTTAAGCATTTATTATTTTTTTTTTTATATCTTAATATCCAAAAGAAGTAATACGAACAAACAAACCAAAAAAGAAAAGTTTAAAAATGCTAAATAAAACCTTTCTCCATTCCTGTTTGATTAGTTCCCCAGATATGAACGTTAAATTATATGCTTCGTAAGACCTTATGTCTTAAGTCCTTCAAAGATCTTGCATCTAATTAACTTCTGGATTACACTCCTTCTTTTTTAATAAACAAGAAAAAAAATTAATAATTATTACTTAAACATTTTTATAAATTTTTAATTATTTCTTATTAACATTTATTATTGTGGAAAAAAAAGCAAAATTATTAATTTGAAATGAATAAAGAATAAGAATAGATAATATTATTCAACGAAAAGTCAGCTGAGAGAATAAAAACAGCTGTATCATAATCTTCCTCTAATTCAAGAAATAATGAAAACAATTTTTAGTTCCTGGCGTTACCAAGCATGATTATTCTTCTTCTTTTTATTGTAAAACTTGTCATTTTTAGTGGACTGAACAATGTTGGAGGGTGACTTGCAATATTGTTAAAAAATAAAAGAAAAAAAAAGTCTATCAGAGTGTGGAAGAATGCTACTTTATTCTGACAATGAGACCCGTCTCTGTTTACTTTATTCTGACAATGAGGCAGATTCTGTTTACTTTATTCTACTGTAGTAATGAGGCCCGTCTCTGTTTACTTTATTCTGACAATGAGGCCGTTTCTCTGTTTACTTTATTCTGACAATGAGCCCGTTCTCTGTTTACTTTATTCTGACAATGAGGCCCGTCTCTGTTTACTTTATCCTGACAATGAGGCCGTCTCTGTTTACTTTATTGTAACAATGAGGCCGTTTCTCTGTTTACTTTATTCTGACAATGAGGCCGTCTTTGTTTTCTCTATTCTGATAATAAGGCAGTTAAGTTTCAAGAAATACACACATCAAAGGGAGCCCCATTGGTATACGCTAATTTTAGAGATTTTTTTTTCTCTACAGCATCTTTCTTTTAAAGTTTTTTTCCTTAAAGAAAAGCTTCTAATACTTGCAGTTAGGCGATTCAGATTAAAGAACACCATTTTGAGTCTTAACTAGTAAGAATGGAATTTGGTATCGTGCAGATTTTTGAGATTTCACTGGAGATTCCCATTTTAAAGACCACTAAGTTTGGAAAAAGTGAATTTTTACTAATTGATCTGTGAGTAGGAATCCATCTAACTCAAAAGAAAAAAATATATGTATATATACATATATATAGCGGAAAGCTTAAATCGGACTTTTCCGCGTAGATACCGCCCGGAGTCGAATTTGGTGGACTAGAAAATAACACTTTACTTGAATAGTTCTTTAGTTTTCCCGAGATTTTTACTAAATTTTGTGTACCTGAAGATATATGAATTTTATTTGTAATATTTCCTCCATCCCCGCCCGCCAAAAATCGATCAAGGCACTTCTCAGAAAGGGAATAGTTAGGTTACCCTCTGAAATGCAATTTTTCTGCATTATAACCTTTTGTCAGCTGTTTAATAATACTAAGAATTAAATGTGGAACTAAATTTCCCAATTAGATTGGCCGGAAAAGCCTAATGTAAAGAGTTTTCATTATTTTAAATTCCCTTCCTCCTCAGAAACAGCTTCTAAAAATGGAGTCTCATCATTATTATAAATCTAATCAATAAAAATATATGTATAAAAAAAATGCACTGGGGCGAACGCTGTGTGTCAGATAAGAAATATAAATGACTGATAATGGCTTAAAAGCATTGAAAAGAAAAAGACTCGAATTAAACACTTAACAGAATGACTTAGCAAGAATCAAAGTAAATAGAAATAATTTCATCACTGTCTAAGGGTGTAACAAAGCAAGCTGGTCCCTGGTATCCCTACTCTGCAAAGTAAACTATCAACTATTATGTGTCCCTGTATACAGCAGAATAACACAGGAGATCACTCTAGTTACATAGAGCGTTCTCCCCAGACTCCATAAAGCTATCAGAGGGGTGATGAAGCTATTGCACGACTGAAATAGATGAATAAAAATATTTAAAAAAAATACTAAAAAAATGCGGGAGTTTTGTAGACAAAAAATAAAAATAAAAAATTATAAAAAAGGGAAAGAATTAAAATCACTGCGTCATTGGATGGCAGTGGAACATCTGCACACGCCGAGTGGGCGCTCTGAAGCAGGAATCTGTGTGTGGGAATGAAAGGTCCGCTCAAGTTCGAATTATTTCTCTTACTCTACTTTCTCTTTACTGCTTTCCGTCTACTTTCTCGGATACGAAAACAAGCAAGCGGGCTAATTTTCTAGCGTGATCTTTATCCGGAAGTTTGTACAAAAAGGAGAATGGCGGGTGCGCCGAAATTGTGCAAAATTGGGTGATTTTCAAAGGAAACACAAAATGAGAATTCACTGCTTTGATAACCAGTCAACCACTTTGGTCCAATTGCCCAATTTTGGTCGAAAATCTGTTAGTCGCAAAAAAATAATAATAATAATAATAATAATTTGACTATTTTCCCGTTTTCTTCGTGGTAGGGGAGGGAGAAATGTTCTCATCAACTTCCGGTTATTTCGTTTTTTACGGGGTAGGTGTGACCGTAAAACTGCAACATCATTTCCGGCCCCTTAGTGGTGCATACATCACCGCATCCAATCCTAGGTATCCAAGAAAGTCCAGGATTTGAGACAGGTATTTATCTTTTTCAGCGCCTACTAGCTCGCCCCAGTTGACTGAATCTTCCTCGAATTATGCTGTTCAGTCAGAACGTGCAATGAAGTTTATTCCGTCTCCTCGCCTCCTCACAGAATCTACAAGTACCGCGATACCGTTCTCTGGTACTCTCTGAGATGATAATACGTCGAGAGAGCCAGTTAAAATAGCCGGCCCAGTTTGCGAAATTCATCTTTAAGCACGGCTCTAGGACACGTCTTAGATTACACAGGTGTAGATTTTAACCTGTCACATACCTGGAAAGATATTGATTGTATAATAATAAACCATTAGCCAAAAATAAAACCTTTATCTCCTAAGATTTGGTAACATTACCCAGTAAACCAAAAAAAAAGTCATGAGAGTGTTCAGAATTGATTATTCCCGATTATTTTAAGGATCACCATTTTGCGCAGCCTGAAAATTGCTACACAATGAACGGCAATCAGTCTAAAATTCATCTTAATTGTTAACTGAACAATTTCAATATTATTGTTAAAAAGTGGCTATTAAAAATAACTTACTCCATTCTAATAGAAAAAATAAATTGGTATAAAACAGCAATTATAATTATTAAAAAATGTGTAATAACTAATATCGTGGTATGTTAGTTATTTTTGATGTCAAATTATTTTAAATTTCAATCGAATTAACGATACACATTTTTTTTTAAAGAAAAAGACTTCCATAGATCAAATTGCCTCCAAAAATGTCACAATGTTTAATTTAATTTTAAATTGAATGCCACAATAAATGTCCTTGAATTAAGATTCAAATTTTCCCCCCCCTCTAAATAAAAAAAAAAGTTCGCGGAAAATCTAGCTCGATCTTTTCAGATTTCCTTCTAAAAAAAAAATAAGAAAATAAAATATTTAGCTGAATTTCCTAAAAAAGAAAGCATGCTAAAAAGACTGAGATTGCAAAATAAATTTCTGATTTAAAACAAAAATAATTAAAGATAAATTAAAAATAATAGAAATTAATTAATTTTTTGATAATCTATTAGGAAAACAAGATAATCAAAGAAAAAACAAGCAAACTTATTAAAGAAAAACTATGTTACAAACAAAAAATATAGATAATTAACATTAATATAAATAATTAAAAAAAAAAACATCATTAAGTTTTTCTATTAAATGCATAAAAAAAAATTTTTTTAATTATTTCCCTTATGTATTAAAATAAAACATGCAAAAAATTAAACAAAAATATTACAAAACGTGCAATTCATTTTAATTAAACAATATTAGGTGAAATTAACTAAAAATTAAAGCATGCTTTAAAAAAAAAGAATCAATTTCTGTATATAAAAATGTATATAAAATATAGTTTAAATTAATTTAAAATAAATTAATAAATACGACAAATATATGTATATATATATAACAATTAGATTTATAATAATTTTTTTTTTTTTGTTATTCTTTTATATATAAAAAAAAAGGGGTACTAATTAGAATCCTACCTGTCGTTAGCTTTGTTTGTCATCAGACACCTGTAAAACAAGAACAAGAATCTGTCTAACTAACGTGTTTAAAAAAATTGTTTAAAGTTGTTTTTTTTTTTTTTTTAAATTAATTTTATTCCAAAATATATTAATTTTTTTAAATTAATCTTTATTATGATTATTTTTTAAAAAATATACAATTAAATAACAGACAATATTTAAAAAAAAAAAAAAGTATAAAAACAAAATTAATAACAAACAAATTGGAATAAAAATTAAAAAGAGATAATAATTATAAAAAGTAAAAAAATATATAATGCCATTCATATTTGCCTGAGTTCCCAAATTTTGTCTTTTAAACTTCACTTTGTACACAATAGAATGCCTTCATTTTTTAATTTTTTGCGTGTTTACATCATTATTGTTTAAAAAGTAAACAAATGAAAAACAATAATAACTCGGTTTGTTGTCTTTCAAAACAAAGTATATCGTATACACTATTTAACCCCCCCCCCCAAAAAAAATATAGTTATTATTTCTTGACTTTAATTTGACTTTTATTATATTCCTTTCTGTTATTTTTTAAACACATTGAGTTAAACCGATTTCTTGGACTTGTTCTTTAAATGTAAAGAAAATTAAAGAGATATCTTTAATTGTTTCTTTTTTTTCACTTTCTTACAGAAAAACTATTCAATGACGTCTACTAAAAAAAAAAAAAAAAAAGGTTAGGCCCAATTTAGCTTTAAATTTAAGGGAGAAATTAAAGCAGTGTTGGGATTGTATATTTCAATCAATTTGTATTCTTTCTCGCAATCAACTAAAAAAATAAATAAATAAAAAATAAAAAGACAAACTCATGCAATCAATCAAACAATCCCACCACCTATCCAAACAAAAAAGCTTTCTAAAACATTCTAATAATTTATTATTTATTATTTATTTTTGGATAAATAATCTTAAATTGATTAAAAAAAAAAGAAAAAAAAGGAACACACTGTCCAATTTAATGAATTAAAATGTATTTAAATAATGATTTGTACTTTTGTATTCTATTGTTTTTATAAATTTATTTTGGTTTATACAAATTTAAACGTTAATATTAATTATTGTTCATTGTTTTTTGGTGACTCATTCATTAAACAAAATAGGACGAAAAAGATAATGCCAATTTCAGTCATAATTTTTTGGCATGCCGAGCTTTCGACCTTAGATCATCTTCAGAACTGTGGAACATATTTTATACTCGTAATTTATTATATTTACAGTAATTGTATTAAATGTGAGTCTATGTAATGTATTTTTTTAAATGATTTAAGGCGCGTCAACATCTATGGTTATTGGAGCCCGGAGCTTTTTTCAGTGTCCTGCCGGGCATCCGGACATTGTTCTCTCGTTACACTGTCCATCACCGGACAGTGAGCTATAAGAAGCTCCTAGGAAGAGAAAATCTAAAGGTCAGCAGCTAGAGTTTGAACCCGGGACCTGCGCGTGAGAATCCATTACGCTAACCGCATAGCTAATCCCTTCCCTAAAGATTTATCTTATTAACAATAAAATATTTTTTTTTTAGATTATTATAAGGTTTGGTGTATCTTCTATCTTCTCTGCTTATGAACTGAATGGGGATCCGGTGTGATCATAAGCAGACAAGAAAAAAGAAGAAGAAGTATTTAAGCCCTGAAGATGACGTAGGTTGTAAGCTCGGTATGCCAAAAAAAAAATCATGACTGAAATTGGCATTATTATTTTCTTCCAACTGAATTTAATATTAATAATAACCGTTTAAATTATTTTAAATTAAGCGTAAATGATAACTTAAGGGGCCAGCATATGTTAGTGAAATTAGGGCATTCCACAATGGCGTACTTTGAACTTTATTGTCCCCCCTTTGAAAAATTCGTACTTTGTACTAAAGCGGGGCATTTAAAGTGAAGGATAGAGGTCATCCAAAAATCCAAGTGATGGCGGTTAATGTGCAAAGTACAAAGTAAGTGGTAGAACCATTTGTTTAACAAAGCTGAGCTTTGTGGGAATTTAGTTAGAATCGTATTTTCTGTTGTGCATCCTTTCTTCTGTTTGTTTCATCGTAAAAGACAAACTACAGCAGGTTCAAACTTGCTAATACACGTTCAGCAGCAACTTTTGAAAAAGAGAAGGTTGACTTCTAAGGCCATCTAATTGGAAATGCCGCTCTTCTCAAAGGGTATCTCTTTTTCTTTGCAGTTATTCCAATTTTCCTTGAAAATTGTGATTCAACTTCACCGAATATTTAAGGCTCGCCCAACTTCGCATTTTAAGATGGTTCGATATTTGCAAAATTTCTCATTTGTTTATTGCAATTGTGATCATTTTTTTAATCGATTGTGTTGCACAGAATAAAGTTAGCACCACAATTTATCTTGCATATTTGCGTAAATTTATATTCCTTCAGTTATAATACCAGCTGTTTTAATTAAACTTATTAGAGTCAAACAAGACAATGGCAAAATGCCAATTGCTTTCGATTATATTGATCGATATATTTCCATTGTAAGTTCTACCAAAATAAAAATCTCACTTAAACTTTTTACTTAGTCCAACCATTATCCTTTTTTTTTCAATCGACCTTCACAAATATTTTCAAGGTTATTTACTTCCCAGCTGGGACAGATCTGTCAACAGACAATGGGAGAGAAATGGCTCTTATCCCAGGTGAATGAACTATAATTTTGTGAATAAGTGGTCACTTATGTTTTCCGTATCTTCCAGCCGTGGCGAGGTGGGAAATTTCATTTTAATGACTAGTTAATTTCTGTAAAGTGAAAATTGGTCCAATTTTGTTTTATTTATGTTGGTAAAGATGCTGTGCGCAAGTAGAAATATTGCTCATCTGATCGCAAAATGTAAATGTTGGCTGTGCCGTTTATCTCTTCTTTCTTAAGAAATTTAGTCAGGATATTGATTGTCAAGTACCCGAGGGAACATTTACTTCCTCTATGATACTCTGGTCTTCCTTTAGTCTGCGATCATCACGGCCATGGCCTTTTTTTTATAATTCCGGAAAGGAAGAACTCTTTCACGTGAGGTTTTAATGCTCAAGACACCCCGTCTAACAAGATTGACTTCCAGCACTCTTTTGGACCTCCAATCTATACTTGAATTCACCATGACATCTAAGGGAACTAAATAGACCTTTCCTTCAGGACTCAAATTATATTTTTCCGATAAGATAATCAAATTCAAAACTTTGACTTGGTACCAATACTTGCTCTGACAATATGAGGACAAAAAGAAAAGTAAACGCGGCATTAAAAGAGAAAACAATTTGATCATATATTACCTCATAGATTGATGACGTCATTGTCTTTTTATAAAACTTAATAAATAATAATATTTTAATCAATAAAAAATAAAAATTAGGTCATGGACTAAAATAAGTCGTTTCTTTTCTGCCTTAAGTTTAATAATGGAATTGGTAATTATTTTCACTAGCGAGTGGGTGTTAAGATTTTTCATGGTACATTACTGCGCATACTTGTTTGCGCAGAATAACAATGAACCTTATCTATGGGAGTCGTGTGTCAAAGCTTATATTTTATTTTTTTTGGTCTGTCTATCTGTAGAAAACTTTCTTTGCAGCGTTCAAATGGTTTGCCTAAAGATTTCCTGGATTTTTTTTTTCAGTTTAGACAGTTATTTCTTAATATCCAGATAAATGGAAGATGGCGAATATCACCCAGCCATCCTACATCCGGTTTATATGCTTTGCACTTCCTGTAGAACATATATCCGGCAACTAGCTTGAAGTGAATCGGGAGGAAACTATCCAGCTCAAAGTACATGAAAAGTATTGGGTCAAACACAACAAGAGAGTTATGCCCTTTTTGTGCAAACAAAGAACCAAAGTGACTCTAGGTTTGGGCAAAAATCAGATCACTCTGATTACAGGCCTATTCACAGGGGCGCGGAAGGTTCAGGAAGCACCTGCACAAGGTAAGGGGGGTTTTATTAGTTCGGAACCGATATGCAGATTGTGCCAGGAAGAGGAAGAGACGGCCTCTTACCTGCTTTGCAATCGAGAGACTGCGCTACCAAAATCTTTGGTACCTTGAGACCAGAGGAGATTGTAGCGCAGAAGGAACTGATAGGGAAAGCCCTCAACCTTCTTAGAAGGGAAGGTTTCACCTACTAGACTTAAAGGGGAAGGCACAATAAGCCTGTTGGTGGCTGCAGTGTCGTTGGGGCATGGGTCCCGTCTCGCCGTGTAAAATCTAAAATCTAATCCCAATTTTGTAGGATCCTTAGAGTTCAGCCGGAAGTACCGGAAGCTTGGAGATCACCAAGTAATGAAAAGGAATATCTCTAACATTGAAAATCACTGTAAGATTAGTCTCTTGTTTTGATACTGTCGCTGTTAGTAGGCTAAGGTTTTGGCCGACATCCGTTTATCGGAGGAAATCCGTTTATTAATTGTTTGTTTAATTTAAACTTTAAAATTAATCCAGATATTCGTTCACTCTATTACTGTACTTTCATTACTTTACTTACGAGGGTCGTTTGAAAAGTCCGTGCAAAGTACGGTTAGTAGCATCTCTTGGAAGAACACACACCAAGTTTCAGCCAGATCGGTCTATTTCTTTGTCTTTGGCATTCGTTTGAATCGAGGAAGTCGAGTGATTTTCAAAAAATGGACGAAAAAGAATTTCGTGTGTTGATTAAACACTACTTTATGAAAGGCAAAACGCCTCAGGAGACTAAAGAGAAGCTTGATAAACATTATGGTGACTCTGCACCTTCGATTAGAACAGTTTATAAGTGGTTTCAAAATTTTCGGAGTGGCCATATGGGCACAAGTGACGCTGAACGTTCTGGACGCCCTGTTGAGGTTACTATTCCAGAAATCATTGATAAAATCCGTGATATGGTGATGGATGACAGAAGAGTGAAGGTGTGTGAGATTGCTAGTGCTGTGGGCATCTCGAATGAACGGGTACATAATATTTTGCATCAACATTTGGACATGACAAAGCTATCCGCAAGATGGGTGCCGCGATTGCTCACGCTTGACCAAAAACGAAATCGTGTGAAGTGTTGCAAGGACGGTTTGCAGCTGTTCCAGAAGAATCCGCAGGACTTTAAGCGTCGTTTCGCCACTGTGGATGAAACATGGATACATCACTACACTCCTGAGACCAAAGAACAATCTAAACAATGGGTTACCAAGGGGGAATCTGCGCCAAAAAAGGCGAAGACCGTTCCTTCGGCCGGAAAGATTATGGCGACTGTCTTTTGGGATTCGCAAGGAATAATCCTCATCGACTATCTGGAAATGGGTCAAACTATTACAGGTGCATATTATTCATCGTTATTGGACCGTTTGAAAAACCGAGCTGCAAGAAAAACGCTCACGATTGGCCCACAAAAAAGTCCTTTTCCATCACGACAACGCACCAGCTCACACCTCAGCAGTTGTGGTCGCAAAATTAATGGAAATAGGGTTCCAACTCGTTTCACATCCCCCCTATTCTCCAGACTTGGCTCCCTCGGACTACTATTTGTTCCCCAATATGAAGAAATGGCTGGCGGGAAAAAGATTTTATTCAAACGAGGAGGTGATTGCAGAAACGAATGGCTATTTTTCAGACTTGGACAAATCCTATTATTCGGAAGAGATCAACAAACTAGAGCAGCGTTGGACGAAGTGTATAAGCCTAAAAGGAGACTATGTTGAAAAATAAAAAAGGTTTACCCCAAAAAATTAAGTAGTTTTTATTTTTGCACAGACTTTTCAAACTACCCTCGTATGTTCGCTGGCAACGTGAATCTAAACTCCCAATTTCGAGAGGACTATCCCAGCTGATTCGGCGCCTGGGTCGAATCAAGAAGTTCACATTTCCTTGAGACTCTCCAAGCTTCGCCACTGCTTAAAACTGGAATTCCCGTTGAAAATTACATTCCCAAAATTTAACACGATCATAATTACCTTTCTCTTTATCCAACAGGAGGGAGCTGAACACCTGGTTACTCTAATTATTTGTTTTAAAATGAAAATAATTTTTTTGTTTTGTTTTTAACCCAAAAAATAAAAAATATATTAATTTTTTGTATTATACATATTTGTATAATACAAAAAATATTAATCATAAATATAAAACAAAAAATGGGCATTAAAATACGATTTAGTCGCGCGATATCACCAGGCAGATGTTTATTTGTATATAAATTATTTGATGTGTCTCACCCTTTCAGTGAGAGTGACTGTACCGCCATCTGCTGTTGTGTTTTAATAGAATTTTTATTTATTTATGATTATTTTACGTGTCAGATTCAAATTGAGAAAAACCAAGAGATAAATATTATTGTTGGTTTTTATATTCGAAAAAGTTTCGTTCTATTTTTTTTTTTTCGATTGTTTGGTGTAAGTTGGATTAGTTGGCCCTCCATTACTTCAGGGATTCGAGCTTCTCTATCCCAGCCTAATAAACGGGAAAAGTCGTGTGAGTGATCACGCTTAAAAATTTGTAAACATAAAAGATAATTGTTTAAATTTTATTTCAGGTTTTTTTTTGGTAAAGGATGTATTTTTTTAATTTAAATGTTTCTTCAAATTATTTTGGGGGGGAATTTAAGCTAGAAAATTTTAGCAGTGGTAACACTGATCATCAGATACAAACGACTAGAGAAGTTACCCACCCCAAAACACTGAACAATCTGACCACTCTCTTCACTAGAGAGATCATGAGGCCCACTATATTTTTTAAGACCATCTTGTTGGCTTATCAAGGAAGAGTTCTAGAAGCAGAGATTTTGAGCTACAGGGATTAGCGTGTGAGATTGCAAGTTGAAGTGGAGTTTCCTGTATCGAGTTTTCTGGTGACTTGGAGGCGATAAAAGGAATCAATTCAGGATCTGTGTTATGATCTACAAAATAGTCCAAAGAGATGCCGTAAAATGGATCTTTAACTATGTATCGAAGTATTTTAGATTGTAGAGACTGAATCCTTTGGAGATTGGGGCGTTTGGTCGAACCCCGCAAGTTCAATTCCAAACACCCAGATAGGGTTTCAAAATAGTAGTATAAATAAATCTTTTCTGGCAAAGAGACAGTTTAAATCGATTGTTTCAAGTTATCGAAAGCGACAGTGTAGCCTGCGTCATTCTTCGTTGACAATTTGAGAATTAAAATCTTTAATCTTTACTACAAGGAAACTTAATAAAAAATTAAAACGTAATTTCCCAAAAACAGTTTTTCCATTTTCATTCCTGCCAGGAAAAGTGAAAAAATATCATTATATTGATGCGTTCACTATTACAGGCGATGGTCCCTAAGGACTTCTACTTCTAAAAGTAAATTATACTATCGATCACGGTTCAGTTTATCCAAATAAAATAACAAGTATAGCATAAGCACTGATGCCCATAAACGCTACATATGATTAGGAAACAGTTACAGCTGATTTTATTTTATTTTATTTGTTACCATAGTAACTTGCGAAAACTAAAAGGTTTCAATGTTTATCTCCAAAATTTTTTGTTTATAACCTGTCCCTCTACAAAACATATTGAAATAAACACGAATGAAACCTATTGCTGCTCTGTTATAGTCACAGCCACATGTGCACATTTGTTTATTACACACACACTGAGGAGGAGGAGGAGGGGTATGGAGGCATAAAAACCATTTTTGTATATACATAGATTTATCAGTAAACAGAAGTTATAAACAGCAATAAGTCCAGGAAATAGGGCAGCAACAACAACAACAAAAAAAACAGGAGAAATTTTGACCTGAAAAGTTGGTAACATTGCAGCCTCTACCGGCAATGTTATATCCTCTACTAGGGCATATATCTTCTCTATTTAGGTTTCATACAACTATTTGCCTCAGTCTATTGTTAAAATTACAATAGTATATATAGACTACTAAATATGTTATAGATACGCCCCTTTTATGGTATATCTACATTTTTTTCCTAAGTCTATGAAAATAGATAAAGAAATATCTTAGTAAAAATAAAAATGAAATATTACGAAACATTAAAAAAAAAAAATATTTTTAAAATCAGAAGAATAGGGGACCCCCCTTTATTTGACAATTGTTAAATAGAAAAATAAATAGCTTTGAACTCACTCCTCTTTTACAACTAAAAGTGCGGATTACGGTTAAACACAGAACCACCTCTACAAAAGAAGAAATAATGTGCACACTTGGACGATATTCTCTATTGATTACGGTTCAGTTTACCCAAATAAAGTAATTGGAAAGCACAAGCACTGATATCGATAAGCACTATATGATAGGAAATAGTTTTAGCTGATATTATTACTATTATTATTACTGTTATTATTATAATTTTTTTAATGATTTAAGGCGCGTCAACAGCTAGAGGTTTTTCAGTACACTGCCGGCCACCGGACAGTGTTCTCTCGTTACAGACAACACTGTCCATTACAGGACAGTGAGCTGTAAGAAGCTCCTAGGAAAAGAAAATCTAAGGGTCATCAGCTGGATTCGAACCCGGGACCTCCGCGTGGGAATCCAGTATGCTAACCGCTTAGCTAATCCCATCCCTATTATTATTATTGTTGTTGTTGTTTTTACTATTATTATTTTTTTGGTTTTAAGTGATCATACAGACCCATATTCATTAACAGACTGACTGATTCTTCGTAACTGAGACTCATAAGTGGCTATGAGAGGTATCCTCAAGCCTATCTTACATGCTAGAAGATAGGATGAAAAAATAAATGCCGTTTCAGACGAGTAAAATTTATTTTGCCGAGCTTTCGACCTAGGAACTAGGTCGTCTTCAGGGCTAGTTTAGAAAGTAATACTTTTACATTTCAGGGTTGGTGTGTCTTCTGTCTTGTCTGTTCATGGACTCTATCCATGAATCAGTCACCAAAAACAATGAACAACAATGCTAGAAGATCTATAACGGTTCCCTAATGTTTGTTGTCTTAGTTACAGAATTAGTTATTACAGAATATTAGTTATAAGTTGGAATACTTATTAGATGTACATACATCTAATGTACATACATTTAATACATATTAAATAAATTATGGTAAATATATTAATCAATTCACAGGCGCATATAAATAACAACTTTGTAAAAATCTTATTTCCGTTTTCAGAACTCCAGAGGATCTCAATAAATTGAGAATCTGCACGATCGCAGATTTTAAACACATCTTCTTACAAAAGGTAAGAGAATATGGGAGGGGGGAATCTAACATTTGAATCGATCTTATATAATCAATAAACAAACACCCAAAAAGACATGAACTACACCCAACAGATGTCCCTTAAATCACCTTCGGCCCTTTTCTTAAAGTTTTATAGAAATTCTATTTCTAAAGTCCATATTAACACCCTAAAAAGGAGGCTGGCCCTAGCCCTTGTATAGTAAGTGTGCCCAGCGGGAGTTCCATATTCGTTTCTATTTCTGCCCTTAAAGCTAGGTAGCACTCTTCCCTAACTGTACTAAACTCATTCTATTCTCTGGCTTCTTCCGGAAAATAGATGTAAATTTTTTATCTCTCCCTTTTTCCCTTCAAATACTCACGAGATCTTATTTGTTTGACATCATCTTTTCAGCTAGCCACGTGCTCTATTTGAAGTTCATTATCCTTCCTCTTGGATTTTTCCCTTGTTGCCAAAATTAGAGGATAATCCCCTCTTTTGCATTTGCCCTGTGGCGGCAATAACAGATTTCCAGCTGTGTGAGAGTAATTTTTAAACTCAGCGCACTCTATTTTCGAGTTTAGGTGCTTAAAAACTGCCCCTCATATTAAGTAGGATTTATCGTTAGTAAGGGATACCCGGGAACAGACAGCTGTAAACAGCTGACTTTGTGGAGACAGAAATCAAACCTTGTCCACATCTGCAAACATTGTCCGCCAATCAACAAAACAAAACGAAGTGAATATCACGATACATCTAGGCAAGATCTAGACACTGGAAACAAGTTATTTAAAAAGGTATTTAAAAACCCAATTTTGTTTTTGCTTCTTCAGTGTTAAAATACTAAAAATCAATAAATGCAATGTTAGTGTCGAAGCTATTTTTACATTTAGCGTTCACATAATATTACTGATGTACGGCGCCACGGTAGACGAGCGGTTATAAGCTAGACCCGCAAAGCTAAGATGTATTGTTGGTTAGTGGATTCGATTTCTAGTCTAAACCTTGGATTTTATTTAATGATTTTAATCTTGTAAGGCGCTCCATTAGCTGAGCGGTTATAGGCTAGACCCGCAAAGCTAAGATGTATTGTTGGTTTGGTAGATTCGATTCTCGGTCTTGGGCCTTGGATTTTATTTAATGGTTAATAAAAGAAATTTACAGTAAAGTATGTTTGCTAGTCGTCTCCGTTCACGACACCTAATTTGATAGTTGGACGTAAAGCCAAGCCTAAAAAAATAGGCAATTACTTTACCTGTAATAATGTAGGGTTAAAAAGTAAATAAGTAACGAGCGGAACTATTTAAAACTGATGTTTCGGTGACAAAATAAAACTACCGGAATAAGCGTTCATATGTGTAGACCAACCTAAAAGTCACTAAGTGGACATACAATAAGTATAGTTATGCTTGTACATTATATAAAGTTATTAAATGTAAACGTCTTAGTATCTACCAATGTAAGCCTCTGGATTAACACCGGAAGCAGATCTCCCATTCAAGTAAGAAAGGGTGTGTAGTTCCAGAGATGAATGGGTTTCATTTGACAATAAGTCTATTTGTGGTCAAGAAAATTATAGACCAGAATTCAGTGGAGAATCCCTAGTTGATTGCGTTTCCGGTAACTACGTTCCTGTTATTAACTCCGGATTGAGCTATTATTATTATTATTATTATTTTTTGAATACGCCCTGGAATCTGCGGATTTTTTACTCTCTCTCTCTCTTACTACATTAGGTGACAACCGGAAGTGCTGCGATTGCGTCAAAATTTTTCGATATCAAGCTTCGACCGGAAGTATTCGTTTTTTGAGAACCAATATGTCGTAAAAAAGTGGGCTTATGACTCAATAAGGGGAAAATCTCAGAAAGCTTCCAATTTGAACGTAATCAGCCTAAAGGGAAGTATCTTAGGATACATAAGGATTTATTTGGACGAAGACAAAGAGTGTGGTATTTTTGGAAATTAGTAAGTTTTGAACCCTTTTTTTCTCAAGCTGTGACCCCCACCCCACCCCACCTTTCCAACCAAAATAATAAGCACGAAATTCTCAGCAGGAACTTCAAGAACAAAACAGAACAAATTGAAGAATAACAGTATAGCTTCCTCTTTTAAAAAGGCCCAGAAAAATTAAAAAAACTTATAACGGTCGGTGATTTGGGTGGCCTTGGGTTTGTAAGATTAGGGCAGCACTGGTTTAGATGAGCCGGCTGATTCCTGTGTGAGTGAGGAGAGAAACAAAAAAAAAACGTGAGATGACTTTAAAGCACGCGTGCGCAATCTATTGAGCGCGGTAAATTCCAAAATACTGCGAACCAAAAAGATATAATTAACCAATAAGCTCGTCCAATTTGGAGTTTATTAGATAGCAGGTTAGTTTAATTTATCTTCTATAATGATGCAGTATATGAAGATTATTTTTTTCACCATATTTTACGCTTTCTATTTAAAAGCGTAAAATATGAACAGCCGAGCGTTTGCTCTATTAACTGAAACTTTTTTAAAATAAAATAAAATAATAATGTTCAGGTTAGACATCCGAATTAGATCGTTACAGCCTGTCAGTTCTTCCTTATAAATACACCTCCAGGATAAAGGACTTGTTTGGAATCTTAGTTTAGAGATCTTTAAGAGAAATATGACTTGGAACTTTCTATTACGGCAATTTTCGGGATCCAAAGTTCATTATTAAAAATGGATCTTAAAAATAATTAGTGAAGAAGCACTACCGGTAACCGATAGTGGCATCAAAAACCAGATATTATTGCCCTATTATTATTTTTTTTTTTCAGGCGAGCTTTACGTCCCAACTACCAATTAGGTGTCGTGGACGGAGGTGACTAGCAAACATACTTTACTATAAATTTCTCATATTAACCAATTAAATAAAATCCAAGGTTTAGACTGGGAAATCGAATCCACTAAAGCAACAATACATCTTAGCATTGCGGGTTTAGCCTATAACCGCTCAGCTAATGGGGTGCCTTACAATATTAAAACCATTAAATAAAATCCAAGGTTTAGACTAAGAAATCGAATCCACTAAACCAACAATACATCTTAGCTTTGCGGTTCTACCGTGGCGCCTGGTAAAAGTTTTCAACTAGCCTTCATTGGTTACGATATTGCCACTGCGCAAGGTTAATAAAACCAGATATTAAATTGGAACGTTTTTGCAAATTTTGCGATTCTGAATCAGCTGATCACATTATTCAGAGGCATAGACGTTAAAAGGCCAATTTGTACGTGAAAATCACTTCTTCTCTTTTTTACTGCACTCGAGGTTGTTTCCGATTTAAAATCGATATCGACAAATTGCACGATACAAATTGGCACGAGCACAATACTTGCTGTGGTTACCCAGTTACCCAGTTAAGGCAAAGTAAAAGAAGTGAGCCCCCAATAGACATATTTTAGGGTCAAGGGTTCAGCCCCCTAATAGCTACCCCTTCTCTGCGCGTCTAGTGCTCACTCAAGGGTAATTAAAACCAACCTCTCTCATTAGAAGGAAGATGTGCGATGATGATGGGCAGAACTTGGACAGGTCCAGGAGTTTGAGGGTGGAGAGGGTGTAGCAATCAGTGGGAGGAATACATGCAGCTCATGTCCTCTCTTTTCTAAGGAATTAGTAACGAAAGGGACCTTGCCTCCCTGTCTCTTTCTCTCTCACACACAGCATCTTTTTGTTTGAAGATCATCAATACAGGTACGAGACCTATTATTATTTACTATTTAATACTTTACATACAATTATTCCAAACGACCAGAGTAGCATTTTAGTTAAGATGATTATACCGGAGGAAGAGATGAAAATGGGCAGCAAAAAGGAAATGGAAATGGTCAGGTGATTGAAAACAAAGGAGAGGGGCGGAATGTGATTGGTTATCCCGTCGACTTGAGTCTTGATTAGTTGGACTGACAGCGTATTCTGTTCCAGTGTCATCACTACAGGCAGACAAACTTCTAACTTTCAACTCTTACTGTCTAGTCGTATGAAGAGATCTTAAATGATTATTTTTTTTAAAGATGAAGCGTCTGCATGCACTAGTGTCACTCAGACTTGCTAGTCTAGTACGAGACGGAAACGTGAATGTAACCAAAAATTTCAACATCGAACTGACTTAACTACGGATGAAAGTCCGTTTACGGTCAGCTATACACAATAAGCATGCGCACTACGACCGGATAAGATCAAAAGCGATGCCTTCATGATATCTGTCGATCGAGAAGTTTACAAATAATCGTTAGGACGATTTTTCAAGAAAGTAACACGCAACAAAACCTGAAATACAGCTTCCGAATAATCTGTCCAGAATTTTAGTATCAACAAGCCGGATATCTGTACCAAAAACGACCTTCAAAATTTAAGTACAGTCGAGCCTCCTATAAAGGACACTCTCACTAGCGATCACCTCCATTTACGGACAGTTTTTGGATTTCCCCGTTTTACCCTTATACATTGTCTATATGAAAGAACCTCAGTCTAACTCCTCACTCTACATAGCGACCGCGGACATTGATTTTGGGGAACGGATTAAATGTTTTACCTCCCACCAACGACCACCTTATTATTAAAAGTTCGTTAAAAGTTTCCTATATAAGCTCCATACATCTTGTACCATTTTAATCATTTTTCAATATTACTTTGGACGAACAATATTATTTTTTCCCGATATGTCTCTCGAAACGAAAGTGGTTAACTCTAGAAGAGAAAATAAATGAGTTGGAAGATTTTGCAAAAACCAAATCGAGCCATCATCAACTTGCCGAAAGGTTTGTTCTATTTTTCTAATAATAGATGATAGTATGATGATAATTTTACCATAAATTATTATTATGAATAAATGTGATGATTATTATAAAAATTATTAATTAAGTCAATGATATGTAGTTTTTTGATAATTTTTTTGGATAATTAAGAAAAACTTGATGCATATCATGTAGCTGCAATAATTATGCAATTATCTACGTTTTTAAATCTATTAGTAATAAACAGTTTTTAAATAGATGTTTGGTAAAAAGCCCATATTTTTTCATTATGAAACTTGCCTACCTCCTTCTAACGACCACCTCCAAACAGCGGCCACTTTGCTTTCCCCCGCAAATGACCGTTATTGAGAGGCTCGACTGTATAATTCAATTTTTTTTTTTTTTTTGTTATTTGAAATATTTCATTAAAACACGCGCTAAAAACCTTTAAAATTAATTTACAATATGAGGCGCCCGACTTCGGGCAGGCAATAAATGACCTCTGCCCTTATTTCAGGGTTACATTTCTTTTCGTATATTTTGTGGGAAGAGGGGGGGGGGAATGTTCCTTGAAATTTATAATTACTAATACATTCACCCTTTGAAAATTCACCCTTTTTATTCACCCGAAGGTGACCTCTAGCAGAAAAAATAAAATAACTAGGGCAACAAAACCTAAAAATAATGATTTTGCAACAGAATATCATTAAAAGGTACGAAAGGAAATTCAGCAAAAACGTACATCATTAGTTCTGTTTTTGAATAATAGTTTCATTGTAAATATTTGATACTGTGACAAACTTGAAATTAATGAGTTACGTACAATGTTTTGTCTGAGTACAAAAGACTGTTGTACCGCTCCTCTGCCTAGAAAAAACGAACCTGGTCCAATGTTGTTTCCCCTTCCGCTTAAGTACAACATATGTATAGGATATGTACACTATTTTTATTTACTTAAAAAAATTAAATAATGAAAAAAATGCGGGGCATTTCGAATTACTTTTTTTTTGTGGGATCAAAAATGGTTCTATACATCTTCAACCCGTTCTTAGTGTTTCCAATTACGATCGTAACGAATCTTGTGTATACATATGTTGAAAGAATTGTAAGCGAGAGAAAAGAACTAATAGATTGGACAAGTAATGTATTATACATTAAAAATAAAAATAAATAGCTTGATCAGTGAAGCTGTAGTGGTAACAAAGATAGGCTCTCTTTTTGGTATAAGTTAGAACTAACAATATAAATTGTAAGATCTGTTGCACACACTTACGGAGACAGGAGGGAAGGAATTACACGTAGATCTTCATAAATCATTAACAATCAAGAGGAAGCCGAGATGTAAGAAGAAGAAGCAGAACTGGAAGAATGGTCCTAAGAAGAACCCTGCAGTACACCATTTCGTCACACTTTTATTGACTTCTTCAGTTGTATGAAGATTTGTTCCAGAGACTGTTTTTTTCTTGATACTTCGTGTGTTACGTGTATCCAGTGTGTGTTAGTTTTTCTATTGTAATACTGATGACACGTCTCTAATTGTGTTTGGATTGTGAAGCGGTTGGAAAAACATCTTCCACCCTATCTCTGCTAACTTTTCTACTCACAGAACTACAGTTTGTGTTCTTCTTCTTCTTCTTCGTAGTAATGGACGTGTTACATTCCTGCAAGTAGATGATAGGTGTTTGGGACATACATTGGTAACCCCCAAGGTGTTTTTTTTTTAGTGTTAGTGTGTAAACAAAATGTTTTTTTACACACACATACCCTCTCTCTATAGATTCCTCTATAGTTTGTTTTCTTTTTTCTATCTTCCTATCTGGTCCATAGCTCTAACCACACAGCCTCCCCAATCTATAGAGAGAGAGAGAGAGATCTACCTGTCCAGCATCCCAACAATATCATTTGTCAAAAAGGAAATAAGAAAAAAATCACGTGAGAAAAGGATTCACTAATTCTTTCCCCGATCAGAGTACAAATTAGTTAAATTTTTTTTTCGTTTTATTTTTATAAAATTCATTTACAGATCTTCCATTTCTTCTAATCATTTATCTTTCTGCCTCTTCCCTTTTATCTTTAATTAATTTTCTCAAACAATAATTTGTTTACCTTAATTATTGTTTTCTTCTTTGCCAGCTACGTCTATTCCATTTATTTTCTATTTAGGGATATTCTCTGTGGCTGCCTGTTCTTAATCGACTGCACTTTCTTCCACTGTTACCAAAACTACATTTCAACATGGTAAAGTAAAAGTAATTGCCTATTTTTTTTTCAGGCGCTCTTTACGTCCAACTACCAAATTAGGTGTCGTGGAAGGAGGCGACTACCAAACGAACTTTACTGTAAATTTCTCATATTAAACATTAAATAAAATCCAAGATTTAGACTAGAAATCGAATCCACTAAACCAGCAATACATCTTAGCATTGCGGGTCTAGCCTATAACCTCTCGGCTAATGGAGCGCCTTACAAGATTAAAACCATTAAATAAAATCCAAGGTTTAGACTAGAAATCGAATCCACTAAACAACAATACATCTTAGCTTTGCGGGTCTAGCCTATAACCGCTCAGCTAATGGGGCGCCTTACAAGATTAAAACCATTAAATAAAATCCAAGGTTTAGACTAGAAATCGAATCCACTAAACAACAATACATCTTAGCTTTGCGGGTCTAGCCTATAACCGCTCAGCTAATGGGGCGCCTTACAAGATTAAAATCATTAAATAAAATCCAAGGTTTAGACTAGAAATCGAATCCACTAAACAACAATACATCTTAGCTTTGCGGGTCTAGCCTATAACCGCTCAGCTAATGGAGCGCCTTACAAGATTAAAATCATTAAATAAAATCCAAGGTTTAGACTAGAAATCGAATCCACTAAACAACAATACATCTTAGCTTTGCGGGTCTAGCCTACAACCGCTCGGCTAATGGGGCGCCTTACAAGATTAAAATCATTAAATAAAATCCAAGGTTTAGACTAGAAATCGAATCCACTAACCAACAATACATCTTAGTATTGCTGGTCTAGCCTATAACCACTCGGCTACCGTGGCGCCTTTTTAACGTGAATTCCTCCACAAGTTACCATTAAACTTGGCTAAATCAACTATTAGAGTTCTACAACTTGTATTTGTCGGTAGTAATCAATCATCTGATCAGATTTATGTAACTACATTTATTTTGTTTTCTTATTTTTGCCTTATCATAGTTTATCGTTAACTTATCAGTGATCAGAACTTCCATAGAGATAGAGCCTAGTTTATTAATTCATTCATTAAATGATGAAAAGTCGATAAAAAACCAAATTTAATATAATAAAAACTGTTAACATTATAGTTTGTTTTTTAGATATATTATAATAATATTTTAATAATGTAATTATTGTAATTTATGTGCGAAAACATCGTAAAAATTGTTCATGCCAAAGGTGTTGTTTACCTTAATACCCTATCTGTAGTAGTTATACTAGGCTGATGTTTTGGGTGGGAGGGGGGGCCTCGTATTTTGTTTGTACTTTAATTGATAATAGTGATATTTAATCTGATATATGTATTTATTTGAATTGGTAATAAAAGTGCGAATATTATGTACGTTTTGTAATTAAATTGGTTGCTATTTTGTTCACACGTTATGGAGCGCTTGAGTGGATATTGTTTATTTATGGAGTAACATTATTGGATTAGTTTTTGATCTTAGAAAAACGTACAAAACGTTTCTGTATTCCCCCCCATCAAACTGTAAGAACAATTTTGTTCCAAGATTGTGAATATAAAAATTTTGTTTCAACGATGACAATTTTTTTCTTTGTGTATAAGATGAACAGATTTTACTTTATGCAAACAAAATAATATAAAAAGAACAGACTAGAAAACAAATCGATCAGAACCGATTGAAAGAGGAACATTAAAAAAAAAAAACACAAAACTACAGTAAAAACTCCAAACAAGTAAACATGAAGTACGTGCGAGACCTGATTACAGAACTCTGGACAAAGCGCACTATAGATGCTGCTAGTCCCTGGACCATCGTGAACTCTCTTTTTAACTTCCTCCTAGGGAAGGAAGTTTTGTGTTTTGACTTAGTAAAACTTGACAACACGTCGGCTGGAGGAATATTAAAGCGTTCCAAATTGATGGGTTTCTTCCATCCAATATCAGGCGAGCTGCCCTCTAGCAGAGCCCGTCACGCCTTCTCTAATGGAGCTGTTTTTTTTTTTTGGTGTGCACCTTTTTTTGTGGTGTATGCTCTTTTCAAGGCATTTTATTTTTTTGGATCCTTCATGAAGTGAATGGCGCAATAGAGACCGGATAATGAATCATACGATTCCCGTTTTGGAATTTTCAATTCAGCTCTGACAGATAACTCATTATTATGAGCAACAACTAATTACAGTAGACCGGAGTCTTTGATGGAAATCTAGTCGCAGGTCTGAGCTATCTAAGATTCACAGAGCATAGCCCATCTCCTCCATGGTCAACCTACCAAAGAACCTAAACCGGAACCTTCCACCCTAAACATTGTTTCATAAGATGGACGACTCTTTTACTCCTCCGACACCATTATCTCTATATAGGATATGAGTTCCATTTCGGAGCAATGTCTTCCTTAAACCACAATGTCCAGCACCGACTGTCTGAGAGTTCCATCTAAGATCAAGTTTCTCAACCTTACTGTGGTTTGTGCTGGCTGCTTCATCAGACATTTCTTTTTTCTTTTTTTTTTGCACAACCAAAATGTCGAACGATCTTCGATACCGATCGGAAGTGCTTCTGCCTGTCAGGAAGTCACCATGACCGGTGGTGTCCTAAAGCAACCTCATCCTCTTCTTGTCAGGACCAACATTTATGTGAATGGCCCGCGAATCTATTAAAGTCCTCCAGAAAGGAAAAAAACAAGAAATTGGTGGATGAAATGCAGCTGCCCAATCTTACTGATCAATCCTTCTTCAGCTGCATCAGTGTGCAATAACGCAATTGTTTGGTTTAGGAGATATTTCTCTGAGAATAAATGCCTAAGGAAGTTAGATAATAGAACATTGTTGGCACGTTATTTTGCTTTAAATTTATCCAGTAAAAATTTTTTTAAATCCTGTTAATGAAAATTTAAGTAGCTAAGGAAGGTGTTGCCTGATAATAATAATTAGTGATAATCCCAATGTGTTTTACAAAAGATAATGGAGGCTAATGGCGAGTACGGACTGGCAGACATGGCAAGTTGTTCTGTGCGAGACATGTGACTAGTGAGTGAACTTATCCACTGCCTACATGATAGCACGCAAACTTGATCCGAATATGTATTTATTGTAAGATGGTATCACATGACGTATTCAAAGTACTAAGTATATTTTAAGTTCCCCTTTCCCCTATTATCACCTTGAAAGTACGAATACATGGTTCTCTTGAATTTTCTTATTAATAAGATCATCGATCTTTTTTCACACAAACTCTAAAAACCACCTAACTCAATTGTTATACTTTTAGTTCTGTATATATACATCTTTGAATAAATACACTATCGATCTTACGGCTTGTTTAAAGACTAGCGTGAGTGAATTCATCAAACTTATTTTTTCAACTGAGTTTCTCAGTGGGCAGAATCGACTATTAGTCAAGCAATCAAAATACCATAAAATGGAATTGATATTTCAAGAAAAATTAATCAAGTAAAATAAGAAGAAAGAATTAGACTAAATCGATTTAAAAACTAAATTGGTTTCTCACAATCAACAATCAACAATCAACAATGCTCTTGCTTTCGCAGATCTGGAGCGCTACTTTGGGCTCTTCATAGACAGAAACGGCTCACTTGAAACCCGTACACTAGACTTGAAAGACTTTGCAATGACAAAACGTGCAAAACTGCTTAACTTGGATGACGCTACAAATTGGTAATAAGACTCGGAAAGTGTTCAATATACAAAAACTATCGTCAAACCTATATAGTCTTACGGGCTAGAACTGTGTCAGGGTTCAGACAAACCAAACCCACAAACTGTACGGACTATGTACAGACATTCGGATCAAAATATTCCCGATATCTGTCATATAAAACCCTTACTCTTCTCAAAGGCCCTCAACATCCCGTTCGTACTAGAACTTGCCAGGATAAAACATCATCACAAGTTATCCATACTGCACTCTCTTTAATTGTTCAAATCCTTTCGTTCAGTCTTTCGCTTTTACTGTCATTCCGTCGGGTTTCTAATCGAAATTTTCTTGCTACAACATCCTACGGATTTTTTAGCTTTTCGGTTATTTTAGTCCACACACATACGCCCAAACGTCACTGTATTTAGGGCATCACCTTGGACTTGTAGAGGAGTTTGATTTTCTCTATATCCTTCACATAATATTACTGATATGCGGCGCCGAGCGGTCATAGGCAAAGCTAAGATGTATTGTAGGTCAGTGGATTCGATTTCTAGTTTAAACCTTGGATTTTATTTAATGGTTTTAATCTTGTAAGGCGTCCCATTAGCTGAGCGGTTATAGGCTAGTCCCGCAAAGCTAAGATGTATTGTAGGTTTAGTGGGTTCGATTCCCTGGTCTAACCCTTGCATTTTATTTAATGGTTTTAATCTTGTAAGGCGCCCCATTAGCCAAGCGGTTATAGGCTAGACCCGCAAAGCTAAGATGTATTGTTGGTTAGTGGATTCGATTTCTAGTGTAAACCTTGGATATTATTTAATAGTTAATATGAGAAATTTACAGTAAAGTATGTTTGCTAAGTATATTTGATTACTGATGTATTTATTTGTATTTCGTTAAGAGCTTCAACTTTTTAGTTGAAGCTACTTTTTTTCCCGAGCTGCTCTACTTTCAGAAAACCTAGCACAGCCATCACTCGTTTTTTCTCGTTCAATTTTTTTTTTTGTCACCAAACAGTGGACAAACAAACAGACAAAAAGTGGAAATATCAAATAGAAGACGTGACCATTTTGCATCAGACTTTTCTTTTTTTTTTAAGATTCGACGCGGACGCAATGTATAGTTTTGTCTCCCAGTCATGACAAAGGACAATCTAGAGACTCCTCGTCGCATCACACACTGTGTGTGTATAAGGTAGACAGAAAGCAGTAGGAATGGATGATGATGGAAACGAAGTGATAGAAGAAGAACAAGATAAAAGGAGATGGTTTAAAAAAATAAAAAATGGTACAACAGAAAGATTTTATTGGTCGAAGCGTTTCTTAAGACTGCGCTTCAACGAGGAAATGTTCCAAGCACCAAAACCAATTCGATTCTATCTGGTCTCATCGATGCCTGCCTGCGTCACTGAGTCTGTACGTATGTTTATCTAAGTATAAGCCAATACCTTTTTTTTTAGTTCCTTCTGTATTCTTGTATTGGTATGATTACCCTAGCTCTGTCTTTCTTTATGTCTTTTCTCAGTTCTGTTTCTCGGAGAGATGATTCCTTTTTTTAGCTTCCCCTCTACGCAACTTTGTCTCCAAACTGGCCATAGTTACGTATTGTTGTTTGTTTGTACTACTAAGCACTCATGGTACCTCTAATTCAAGGCAAACACGCATTCGTTCGCACACAAAGACACCACGTCATCTTCCTCAAACGATCCATCATATTTCCGTAGCTGGGATATTTCCTCTTCACATCGTCCACCAACTTATACTGTCACCTACAAACATGCACAGACACACACGTACACACAGTATGCTTCAGTGTGTGTGTGTGTGTGTGTGTGACATCTGTCTGCACGATTTTCCACGCGTTCACATTGTATCGTGTACGTGCAAAGAGAAAAAAGATTCGATTGTGTTCGATTTTTTCTTTGTTGTTACCAATGAGAATTGCCTCACGGGATCATTTAATCAAGTCCCTCACAGTCTACTCTCTTTGTCCTTCCGCTGCACTTCCTCACCCCCTCTCTCTCACAGAATCACACACACATTGAAAAATACGAAAGTGTAAAAATGATTTGTCACAAGATGTATTTCCGTTTATACAATAATAGAAATTGGAAGAGATTATTTTTAATATAAAAAGCCCCACACCAAACACAAAAAAAAGTGATCGGTCATTTCTGGATGTCAAGGGTGAAAGAATAAGGGATCTTGCTGGACACTCAAACCCATCTGGACACACTCTGAGAAGGAGACGACAGTTTGTTTCCTATCGATCTGTTTTTGAGAAAAGGGGATGATCGTGTGGACAGTGATGGATTTGAAGTCAAAGAAAGAGAAAGAGAGAAATATTTTTTTATTTACTTCCCTTTTTGTTAAGGGGTAGAAAAAGTTGCCTTTTCCTTGTTCCCTAAGTGGTTTTGATGATTGAAAACATTCTGGATGATTGGTACTGTGGGTGCCACTTCTTAGTATGGTCTATTAAAGATTTAGAGCGCTAGTATTGCACGCTAAACGGGAATGCAAGAAAATGTGTTACTATGCCTAAAACTGTCGCCTCCGTCCACGACACCTAATTTGGTAGTTGGACGTAAAGCCCCGCCTGAAAAAAAATAGGCGATTACTTTTTTTACTTTACTTTTTTTATCGCTGCGGTTTGATACTTCAACTTAGGGCAATCATAATCTTCCATGTCCTTTTGGCTAGATCATGCTTGCAAGCTTTACACTGGATTAAAAGAGATTCCGTGATATCTCAACATTCTTTCTAAACACTGAAGATGGCGGATAATCCAATCAAGCGGTGACAATAAAGCAAAAATCATCATAGAAATGCTCTAGCTTGGAGGATCCAGAGCATATGCTTTTGACCAAGTTCGAAACTTTGGGGAGCTTCATGAGCTAACAGTAGTAGGTAAAGGTCACGTCATACTCAGTGTGGTAAAAAACGTCTTCTGTCGTGAAAAACCTGATTAATACTGCGTGAATCTATGGTGAAAAATCTACTTTAGGCTAAATCCCAATATGAGAGTAGACGAGAACATGACTGTGTCCATAAGAATTGTATATGCTTGTAATCCGTCAAAGATGACAGCTAAAAGGGGTAACTGTTTAATTGCAACAACTCCTTACAAACAGATCGAACAGAAAAAAAGGAGAAGATTTCACTGGATGAGAGATTATCCAGTACCACAGTGTGGTTGAACAAAAAGACATAACAGTAACTACCTGGAGTACAGACATACCTACTTACAGACATATTAGAAGTGTAAAAACTTCAGAAGTAACTGAGGAGTTAACTGTGTGTTACTACTGGTATTATACTCCAAAGAGTAGAGAAGCAGATGTAGCAAATACCTGCCCCTAGGTAACTTCATGGAAGCCAATAGTAACCCCTCCAATATCAAGTTTACTTGCTCTTCTTGCTGACTTAGTCATGCGTTATAATTGATAGATATTTGATTACAAAAATAACCCCCAGTTTACAATCGAAAAAAAATAGGGACTAAACCAGCGAGTGCCTGGATCTTAGCGAAGGGCAACCAAATAGACACATATCGTATCTATTCTGTATGTGTGTGGCTCCCCTCTGTATAGTTTCTAGGTAGTAACTATGTTACCAATAAAAACCTTAACCACTTGAAAAATCCCTAAACTGGAAACTGAATATATCGACTTGGTATTTATAAAACAGTTTTTACCTCGAGACAGCCGGCAAAAACGTTTTTTTGTTCAACTCCATTGGTCTTCAGTACTTCAGCAACGATTATAACCATGGATCTATGAAACCTACTCAACGGGGATTTATAGGTTAGGAAAATGAATTATTTGATTTTCCAGTATTAGTGGAAGTGTTGTTGTATTTTCCTGTACAGTTTGGTGTAGATTTTGCGACTTTAAATGAAAACGCGGCGAACATTTAGACGTCATTAGCGCCCATGATTTGTTTTCCAGAATGCTGTAATAATCACAAAATCCAGTCATGCTCCAAGGAAGGGAAACGAGTTGAAGTACAGACAAAACTCTAGCGCCCCAAATTCCCCCACGTGGGTTATCCAGTGCACTAATCACTGCAGCTATAATCTCTCTCTCTGCCTCTTCCCTCACTGCACCAAACTGGGGGTCTTGTTTTCCTTTTTTAGATTAGTGTAGCTGATTTAATTATAACCAAAAAATCAGAGTTATCTAAAAATAGAATAGCTTTTTTTGATTTTATCCGCCAAAGCGCGCATGTCTGTTGTAACCCCTGACCGGTTTCAAGCTTTTACAGGCACCATTAGAGGTAGATAAATCAGTTTGGCCTAAAGATTTCGGCTTCAGTCACGTTGCCGTCTCATACCTATCTGCCACTGATGGTGGACGATAGCCCGAAACCGGCCAGAGATACAATAATGACATTGCCTATCAGTGCGGCAGCCCCTAATCATTTTAAGTAAAACATTTTCTATTTTTTCAGGCGGGCTTTACGTCCAACTTCAAATTAGGTGCGGTGGACGGAGGCGACTAGCAAACATACTTTACTGTAAATTTCTTTTATTAACCATTAAATAAATAATCCAAGGCCTAAGACCGGGAATCGAACCCACTGTACCAACAATACATCTTAGCTTTGCGGGTCTAGTCTCTTAACCGCTCAGCTAATGGCGCGCCTTACAAGATTAAAACCATTAAATAAAATCCAAGGTTTAGACTAGGAATCGAATCCACTAACCAATCTTAGCTTTGCGGGTCTAGCCTATAACCGCTCGGCTACCGTGGCGCCTAATTAAGTGAAATAGATACATTTTTTGATGTAATCGATTCCAGTCCCACTTTTATTTAACTTTGATGTATTTTTTGTTTTCATAATAATGTTGAACAACCAAAGAAATCATGATAAATGATGATAGCTCCTGTAAGATCCGAAACGTTCAAAATATCTTATAAACAAGTTGGTAGTGACTGAAACGGTTTGTTTTATTAGCCGAACAATATCATTGAATTAGAAGTTTTTTTGTTATAAACTGAAACATCCAAACGTGAGTTTTTAGTGCTGCACGAGAAACGAGACAAATCTCAAGTCTCGATCTCGAGACGAGACTTGAGCAACCGAGACCGAGACCGAGATCGAGACATGTTATATATCTCGTCGAGAAATCTCGGTCTCGTCTCGGTTTTTCAAATATTAATTTTTAGCTACAAAATTATAAAATTGTGTTCTTTATTAATAAATAATCATTACGGGTATTGAATTAATTATTAAAAGTTACGATTTTATTATATATGTTCAATATTACTACATCTATTTGACTTCGAATTACATAAGTAAAGTAAGCAAAGTAAAGTAATCGCCTATTTTTTCAGGCGGGGTTTTACGTCCAACTACCAATTAGGTGTCGCGGACGGAGGCGACTAGCAAACATACTTTACTGTAAATTTCTTCTACTATCCATTAAATAAAATCCAAGGCCTAAGCCCGGGAATCGAACCCAGTACCACAATACTCATTAGCTTCGCAGGTCTTGCACTATTTTCGTTTTTAAGTTACTCTTTGCCCAAGCATTGATACAGAAAACAGCTTTTACTGAGTCAGAAGTTAAAGAAGATCTTCTATTGGTCATTATCATCGCAGCTTGCGAAAATAATCTTTCCGATGGCACTGAAGTTGCACAGATACTAAAAATATCTTTTGCCATTCTAGACAAATTTTTGAAGGAATTCTCAAGTGTTTTCCACCATTCTAAAAATGTCAACGTCTACTGGTGCTTGGTCTAATTTGGTAAATTAGTTATTTCCACTTTTAATACTTAAACAAAAATTCAAAAAAACTGAGACCGAGACCGAGACCGAGATTTGAGCGACCGAGACCGAGACCGAGATCGAGACTGCATAAAGTCTTGCCTCGTCTAGGTCTCGTGCAGCACTATGAGTTTTCAAAAACTAAAAATATGAGATCCCGGAAAACCGAAGAGGGAAAAAACAAAGTTTTTCACTGCATGGTTTTTTTTTCGGAAAAGTAATGATCGAAAGAACGTGAAAAATTTTGAACTTAGAATTTTGGTTTCCCCACTATAAATTCCCCAAAATAAATTAATAAAATACAATATTAAAAGCATTTTCTTTTGGAATTCCAAATTTGTAGACAAGGAACAAAAAATAGGATGAAATAATTAATGCCAGTTTCAGTCATTATAGACTTTATTTTGCCGAGCTTTCGACCAAGGGACTAGATCATCTTCAGGGCTAATTTACAATATACTGTAACCTGGACAGACCAGACAGAAGACACACCAACCCTCTAATGATGTAAAACAGTATATTGTAAATTAGCCCTGAAGATGACCCTAGTCCCTAGGTCGAAAGCTCGCGGCGTAATACAGTTTGTCATGACTGAAAATGGCATTAATTTTTCATCCTATTGAAACAATGATTCTGTCACCAAAAATAATGAACAGTAAGAGAAAAAAAAAAATATTTAAAGCACAAAAAATGTTTTTTGGTTTTGTAAATTGTTTACAAACTAAAATTGAACTTGTTTAAACTTTGATGTGACCTTTAACCGCTAAAAACTAGCTTTGTATCAACAAGTTTATTGTATTGAAAATGTTTTACTCTGAGTATTGTTCGACAACTTCTTTCCTTTTTCACCGGTCTACTCTATTTACCGTGACGGGGCACCAAGATTAAAATTTTGTTCTTATTTTTTACAATTTTATTTCTTTAAAGTTCATTACCATAAACCTGTACAAACCTGCACAACTCTCTGGTAGCGGTTTAATGGTCAAAGTATTTTTTATTTTTTTTATTTTTATTACATTTTATTACTAACCGATGTTCTTCTTTTCTTTTTTTATGACTTCTTACTATTAGTAATATTGAAAATATGGACAGTAAAAATTTTAAAAAAATAATAAAATACGTACATATTTTTTAATGGTTTTTAAACCTGAGTATTCAGTGATGACATTTCTAAAATGACATAAAACAAAATATTAAAAGTAGAAAAAAATAAATTATTATTGGAGTTGGATTTGCCTGGAACCCACTACTGGAATCACGACCACTCCAGCATTATGTTGAATCCCAATCTTAGACAGACAGACAAACTACAAAAAATAAATTTTATTATTTATTTTATTTTAAGGCTGAAAAAATTATTAGTGTTGAGTTTCAAGCTCCATCCTCTTTTCAGAAGTCGTAAAAATGAGCTTTATTTTATTTTTTATATTTGTTCACATATTTAATGAATGATTCTTTATTTTTTATTTCTACACATCTTTTATTCTTCATTCTTCAGCTGTGAAACTAAAAGACAAACACTTCGTGTCTTCTTTAAATAAAAATAAAGAGGCAACCATTGAATCTTTGGGCCTGGCGTATTATGAGGGTCAGCATGAGGCCATTTTTTTTAATTTATACTTTGTTCACTGATAGTTTATTTTTATATTTATTTTTATTTCATTTATTTTTTTTTTTTATGACTTTACAATAATTCATTTCTTGTTCTGATTCACCCTTCATCGCTCAGCGTTTCTTCGTTATTCTTTCTTTTTTTTTTTGTTCTTGCTTTAATTTTATTATTATTATGTTCTTCATTTATTTATTATTTAATAAAATATTTTGTATTTATTTATTTTATTTTATTTATTTATTTTTTTTTTTTTTTGGACTAATGCCCAACTTTTTCTTATCTCCAAAGCAACGATTCTAAACCGTTTTTATTACTGTGATAGATTTTATATATTTTAAAGAGAACTGTAGCATTTTAGCCGTGCATAATCTAAGTTAGCTGAGCCTCTATACAAGGAATGGCGAACCTTTTTGAGACGTAGGTCAAATTTTCTTCATATTTTTTTTTTCTAGTACTAGCTCTTGGGTCACTAATGCCCATTCGGCACAAGAGTTAGGTTTAAAAATTTTAAACTGAATATTTTCAAAAACTAAACATCTTTAAAATTCAGTTGGCTTAACGGGGTAACACGGGATGAAACAAGTGATTATGGATGTCTCTCTTTTTACAAACATAACCTGAACAAAACCTGAACAAAAGTGTGTTTTATCTGAAGAAAAATCTAAATATGGTTATTTGCTTTGGGTTGTCGATTTTTTTGTAACAAACAAAATATGAGTAATATTATAGATTTTATTTGATATTTTGGAAACACTTTTGCTTTATTTCAAATACAACAAAAGCATTTGTCGTCATTTGCTTGTTAGAACTGTAATGATCAAACTAAAGGTTATAGATAGCAATTTAAATTGCTTTTGTGTCAATGCGTGATTGGAAAAAAAATACAGATAGAATATAAATTATCCACCACAATTAGAAAATCTAAATCCACCCGCGTAAACAAACAAATGGTTGCCTAGCAATTGTGTGGGTCAGTGAAAAAGACCCACGGGTCATAGGTTCGCCATCACTGCTCTATACAATATCAAATAAAATATTAAATTTGAATTATCTGTGAGTTTTCGTCTTTTAATAATGGCGGATATGGATATGGACTGACAGACAGATAAACGGATGGACGGATATAGTGACAAATTCAAGATCAGAGAAAGATTTCTACTTACTCAGAGGATTTTTGCGTGAAATCAGCACGATTACAGAGTACACTCTCTTACGGCTGTAAGATAAAATTACTAAGCCAACTCTTAGCTATAATTCACGACTGGGTTTTCTCATACAGATGACTAAATAATAATTTTGACTAGCTACTAGTTGAATAATTTAAACAGGAATTAAACGTTCCAAAGGGAAAGCGTCTTAAAAGGCTTGCTGGAAGTCTTGGAAGTCTTTAGCGCAAAAGGGGTCCCACCACGCTGGGTAAAGGAGATGGGATGGGCGTACGTATGGTGGTGGAAGGAAACGGCAAACTGGAAGTAGTAGGCGAGGTAAAGTGAACTTTACAAGAAGGGAATCAGTTATTAGATATTTGCTAGAAACATTCACTGTTTGAGACTGGAGACTGGAGACTGGAGACTGAGCTTGTACACACCCTACTCCTGCAAAGCCAGCCAGCCAGCCAGCTTTGGAACAGCGGAGTTGGCAAAGGGAGTTTGAGGGATTCCTGCGGTCTACTCCCTAAGAGTTTTGTACTCAAACTGATTTCTGCAGTTGTACAATCTCTCTCTCTCTCTCTCTCTCTCTCTCTCTCTCTCTCTCTATCTGTCTCTCTCTCTATCTCAAGGAGGCCGACGCCAAGAAACTCTTGTTCAGTTTTGTTATAGTATATTAATAATGTTTAGTTTGATGCCAAGGATTGGGATGCTGGTGTTTACTCTGGGAGCGAATATAAGTAAGCATCAGGATTATTTGGGTATAAGGGTAGTGGAACTGATCAATTCCGTCCATTATCTAGTTACCAACAACACTAAAGCAAAAGTATATTCTGTACATTGAAGCTGAGCAAAAACAGCTTCCAGACGGAGACAAATATGGCGTTCCAAAACTGGGCAAAATGATTTTATTTTCAAAATGAAGTCACAAAAAAAAAAAAAGGTGAAAGGAATGTCCACTCAGTAAAATGGTTCATCCAAGGAAGGTTTTCTCAAGAGTGACGTCACGATTACAAGTGAAAAAATAATAATGGCGTCCGGAATGATCAGCTGTTTTCAATTAAAATCCAGTAGGAAATATCAATTTAAAGCCAGCTGATCTAATAAAATTTCTTAATGTTTCATATAGGCTAGAAGGAGGAGGAGGAGGTATCGTTGAAATATCGATTTATTTCCGCCCCCCTTTTTTCAAACAAGCGTAGTATCTTCTGTGATTTCCAGCTGTAATAGAAGAGGTGGAGGGTGGAACCAGAATTACGGTGGCCCAGTACTCGATATCTGGGGGAACTTCCCTCAGTTTAGTGGGTAGCTGTATCCAGTTCTGCTGGGGGGAGCTCTGCTAGGTTATTTTTATTGAACTTATCTTGGATAACTTCTCTCCCCCTCCGCTCAAAGATAACAGGATGTTTTCAGTTTTTCCACGATTTCACTTGAAAGTGCTACATTTTCTTTCAACTTTGATTAAAAGGTTACGCTTAAATTTTTCCCCTAAAATCACTTTTATTCGGGAAATTTTTTTTCCCCAGTATTGTATGTTCAGCGATCTTTTGGAGCATGCAACATCGCAAGCAATATAGATGCTGCCAGTAAGATACTGTAATCAAATTCCAGAAATTCCCTGGATTTCAAAAATCGCATCCCTGTTCAGATTGTTAAGCGTACCAAACATCTGTATTAATAGAAGCCAACTATTTAGATAATTCTCGCAAACCATATAACATGTTTTATTTGTTAAGATTAATCTGTTTGTACATATGTTATGTATACATAGATAGTGTAAACTAGAAAATAAAGCTCCGGGTAACAATGAAATATAACTCAAACAGATAAAGCTTTGTATGTTTTTAGTTAATCTTTACAACAATACAAAACAATGGGGTAATTCATGTACACTATTTATTTATTTATTATATAAAAGAACGTATAATAGAAGGATGAAATTATATATTTTCAAAAAAACTGTGCTATACATCCGTCTTGACATTTTACCTTGCTGCAATTATAAATTAATTTCTGGTTTATGGTTATGGCTTAGCGTTTTTTATTTCTTTTTTTTGGTTATTACCAAATTGTTTTATGCAGAAAATGGGTTATAATTACGAATTTTGACTAAAACAATTAATTTATATTTATTGTATTTAACTGCTCATAAAAAGATGTTCAGCGATCTTAATTTCTTAGAAAAGGATACAGTATTTTTTCAAAAGTGGGTGGCCCAAATAATTGTGGACGCATGCGTATTAGAGTACTTGGTAAATGGCTTTTCCTTTGAAAATAGAAAATCTTAGAAGCCAATTTTTCGAGATAAATCTTCGGATTAATTCTGTAAAGTTAAAGTTCCGGTAGGTTCTGATTGTGGCCATCTAAAGCAGATATCGAATTTGAATTTCCTGTGGATTTTTTCCCCAGGAAACCCACAACAAACAGACATACAAACAGAGTACTATTTGGAGGCTGAGGAGATCTCAAAATGGTTACTTCCGGTGACTTTCCCAACATTAGATGAATAAATGGTGAATATTTTGATTAATACAGAAAGCTGGTATTTCAGATTATTTGTTTGAAATCAAAACGTCTGCTGACGTCGTTTCCACTACTCTATTGTAGGTTTGCGTGATAACAACCGGTCTTTGTAACAATTGTAACCGCCTCGTCTTAACTTCACACTAGCTATAATTTTAATTAAAAATAATAATACAAATAGAATAAAATAAAATGGACGCTCTCTGGTTTGAGAAAGAGGAAAAAACAAAAAGGAAGAGAGAGAAGGTAATTTATGTTATATACATCTTAACCTTCACATAAACTTTAATAATAAACGCGGATTTCATGAATAGTAGATGAAAAAGTACAATTAGTTTCGTAGCTTTTGTATTTTACTTAAGTTCGAACCTGAAACTGAACTTAAAGTGAAAGAAATGAATAGGAAGTTCTGGTTTTAAGCTCGTCGAATTCTAAGGTTTTTTTTTTAAAAAAAATCAAAATCCAAGAATAAGGTAGTAGGGCGTCACGATAGCCGGGTGGTTAACATACTAAACCCGCAAAGATCGTTTCTAAAATATTATAGTAATTTCCCAGTTTCTAAATATTATTTAAAAATGCGATAATGAACACTTCCGGAGTGAAAACTACTTGGCTTCTCTTCTATAATTTACACCTAGCACTTCCGTCTTAACATGGATCGGGGATCTAGAGTGCGATCTTCTTGGAAGCAAAAAAATGGAAAAAATGGAAAAATTTCTTGTGATTTCTTTGTTTAAAGTGTCGCCCCAGTGAATTGTACATAATTCTATCTAACTATTATTGGGCGCCACGGTAGCTGAGAGGTTATAGGCTAGACCCGCAAAGCTAAGATGTATTGTTGGTTAGTGGGTTCGATTCCCCAGTCTAGGTCTTGGATTTTATTTAATGGTTTTAATCTTGTAAGGCGCTCCATTAGTTGAAAAGTTATAGGCTAGACCCGCAAAGCTAAGATGTATTGTTGGTTAGTGGGTTCGATTCCCAGTCTAAACCTTGGATTTTATTTAATGGTTTTAATCTTGTAAGGTGCTCCATTAGCTGAGCGGTTATAGGCTAGACCCGCAAAGCTAAGATGTATTGTTGGTTAGTGGGTTCAATTCCCCAGTCTAGGTCTTGGATTTTATTTAATGGTTTTAATCTTGTAAGGTGCTCCATTAGCTGAGCGGTTATAGGCTAGACCCGCAAAGCTAAGATGTATTGTTGGTTAGTGGGTTCGATTCCCCAGTCTAGGTCTTGGATTTTATTTAATGGTTTTAATCTTGTAAGGCGCTCCATTAGTTGAAAAGTTATAGGCTAGACCCGCAAAGCTAAGATGTATTGTTGGTTAGTGGGTTCGATTCCCAGTCTAAACCTTGGATTTTATTTAATGGTTTTAATCTTGTAAGGTGCTCCATTAGCTGAGCGGTTATAGGCTAGACCCGCAAAGCTAAGATGTATTGTTGGTTAGTGGATTCGATTCCCCAGTCTAGGTCTTGGATTTTATTTAATGGTTTTAATCTTGTAAGGTGCTCCATTAGCTGAGCGGTTATAGGCTAGACCCGCAAAGCTAAGATGTATTGTTGGTTAGTGGGTTCAATTCCCCAGTCTAGGTCTTGGATTTTATTTAATGGTTTTAATCTTGTAAGGTGCTCCATTAGCTGAGCGGTTATAGGCTAGACCCGCAAAGCTAAGATGTATTGTTGGTTAGTGGGTTCGATTCCCCAGTCTAGGTCTTGGATTTTATTTAATGGTTTTAATCTTGTAAGGCGCTCCATTAGTTGAAAAGTTATAGGCTAGACCCGCAAAGCTAAGATGTATTGTTGGTTAGTGGGTTCGATTCCCAGTCTAAACCTTGGATTTTATTTAATGGTTTTAATCTTGTAAGGTGCTCCATTAGCTGAGCGGTTATAGGCTAGACCCGCAAAGCTAAGATGTATTGTTGGTTAGTGGGTTCGATTCCCCAGTCTAGGTCTTGGATTTTATTTAATGGTTTTAATCTTGTAAGGTGCTCCATTAGCTGAGCGGTTATAGGCTAGACCCGCAAAGCTAAGATGTATTGTTGGTTAGTGGGTTCAATTCCCCAGTCTAGGTCTTGGATTTTATTTAATGGTTTTAATCTTGTAAGGTGCTCCATTAGCTGAGCGGTTATAGGCTAGACCCGCAAAGCTAAGATGTATTGTTGGTTAGTGGGTTCGATTCCCCAGTCTAGGTCTTGGATTTTATTTAATGGTTTTAATCTTGTAAGGCGCTCCATTAGTTGAAAAGTTATAGGCTAGACCCGCAAAGCTAAGATGTATTGTTGGTTAGTGGGTTCGATTTCCAGTCTAAACCTTGGATTTTATTTAATGGTTTTAATCTTGTAAGGTGTTCCATTAGCTGAGCGGTTATAGGCTAGACCCGCAAAGCTAAGATGTATTGTTGGTTAGTGGGTTCGATTCCCCAGTCTAGGTCTTGGATTTTATTTAATGGTTTTAATCTTGTAAGGTGCTCCATTAGCTGAGCGGTTATAGGCTAGACCCGCAAAGCTAAGATGTATTGTTGGTTAGTGGGTTCGATTCCCCAGTCTAGGTCTTGGATTTTATTTAATGGTTTTAATCTTGTAAGGTGCTCCATTAGCTGAGCGGTTATAGGCTAGACCCGCAAAGCTAAGATGTATTGTTGGTTTAGTGGGTTCGATTCCCCAGTCTAGGTCTTGGATTTTATTTAATGGTTTTAATCTTGTAAGGCGCTCCATTAGCTGAGCGGTTATAGGCTAGACCCGCAAAGCTAAGATGTATTGTTGGTTTAGTGGGTTCGATTCCCTAGTCTAAACCTTGGATTTTATTTAATGGTTTTAATCTTGTAAGGCGCTCCATTAGCTGAGCGGTTATAGGCTAGACCCGCAAAGCTAAGATGTATTGTTGGTTTAGTGGGTTCGATTTCTAGTCTAAACTTTAAATTTTATTTAATGGTTTTAATCTTGCAAGGCGCCCCATTAGCTGAGCGGTTATAGGCTAGACCCGCAAAGCTAAGATGTATTGTTGGCTTCCATCTTTTTTTTTTTTTTAATCCTCGATTCTTCATTACACAGAAGTCTGATTACAAATTTTATTTAAGATTTCTTTTCAAGACAGAAAGTTAAGGGAACTTTTGAAGGGTCAATTTGGGGTTATGTACGACCCTATTTTGAGATTCGAAGGAAATTCCTCCACCAGAAGTACTACTCTACTGTCTTGTAACTTTGTTTCACTTCTTTAAAGATTTTCTGGGGAAATATCAATTTTTAGGGCTGTTGTGAGGGGAGTTGGTTGCCTCTAAAGTGTCAATTCCGTGTAATTTACGATTTCACAAAGAAAACACAGTTTTAGTAAGAGTAAATAGGTTTCATAAATCCGGATTTTTAGAGGAGTTAGGACTTAATAAATTTCTAGAGGAAGAATTTTGCTTATCGTCACTTTAAATTTTGATACGAACTTTATAATAAAACTTGGGCGACTTCAGATTTACGCATTAGAAGGGAGCAATTTAAATAGAAATTGATTTCAAAATAAGAAGCGCTACACGTTCCAAGCTTAGTGCACAAATGTTTTGTTTCTTGCAGCTGCAAAACATGATAAGCTTTTAAAAGCGACTGTAGATCTCATAAGCCGAGCTTCCTTTTTTCTTGTTCCCAGTCTATTCTTTTCCCAATATTGATTGATTGATTGTTTGATTCAATAAGCTGGCCATACTCTAAAAATAAACATTGTCCCCTCTTTCTCAATTCAGCTAGCTCTCTACCTGGTGGTTAGCAACTCTAAAGGAAGTTATCTAGTACAGAAGAAGTTTTTGCGCAGGATTTTTTACCTCCGGTTTTTGGGAATCTTAAAAATTACTTTCGGGTACGAGTGATTTCGAATCTAAAAATTTGATAAACCGTATTCAAATTACCAGCACCTTACTTATGTATGCCATTTGGCTGGGTAATTATGGATTAGAATAATAAGTTTAAGCCTTTTTCCACGTATTTCCAGTCGGCGATGATTTCTTGAAAACTTCTAAATAATAAAAACAAAGATCCATGGATTTCGAAACATGTTTCTACTTCCGTTGAACTCTCTTTTTTTTTGCGTAAATTTGACATCTTACCATACGACTACTTTCTCTTTAAATAAATGCGAAGTTATAAAATTATTTATTATAACTTCTTCAAATTAAGGTATACCATTTTGCTGGTTAGTAAACAAAAAACACGCATCTATATGTTATATAAAGAAAGGCCCTTTGTTACTATAAAACTAGAATAGAGGGCGCTGTTAAACCCTTGGGTGTCTTCTGTTAGTTGTACAACTGGAGGATTATGTTTCATAACAGTTTCCAATACTGACAGCCTTTCGGTTCTCTCTCTCTCTCTGTCTCTCTCTATTTAGCTGCCCTTCAGCCCTAGTTAGGGCCGTCTGCTATAAAGTTACAGCACGCTGCTCTCATCGTCTAACGGTTTGTAAAAATGTATCAATAGTTTCATTTCTAAAATACTCGTATCTTAACAAAAAAAGATATAAAGAGTGATATTGTGCCTTTAATGCTGATCTGATCAGTTCATTCTCGTGTGCTTTCCTAACTTTAATTTTTTAAAACTCAAAAATTGTTCTCTAATTTAGTGAAATTATTAACTTTTACGGTTTGATCTGTTATAAATTATAAGCGGTTAAGTAAGCTGTCGTTGATTGTAACAGTTGTAGCACGTATATTGAATTCCTATTTCCGGCTTTCAACCATTCGATAGTTGAGATTTGGTGTAGAGGTTTCGTCTTCACTTCCGGGCTAACAAGAGTAACGCGTGAGGGATTAATCTACTTCTAGTCAGATAGTCCATGCATGCTTCGTTGGATAAAATCAACCAAACCAGCTAAACCACACTTTGAAACTGACTGTTGGTGCCACTGTCAGAGTACACGGAAAATATATCCGAAAATTAAAGTGCATCGGAAAATTGCCTCTAATAAAAGTTTAGTTGCAATAGGATGAAAAAATAATTGCCATTTCAGTGGTGATACATTTATTATGTCGAGCTTTCGACCCTAGGGACTAGGTCCATCTTCAGGGCTGTGGAACATATTTACGGATTGTTAACAATGATTCTATTAAAATAATAATATAATATGTATAATATAATATAATGAAATTTACAAAAAATTATTTACCTAGTTTAGAAAGTAATATTTTTTTACATTACAGGGTTGGTGTGTCTTCTGTCTTGTCTGTTCATGGACTTGAGTGTGATCGGTCTGTGTGTGATATGTGTTAGATTGTGGAGGAAGTCAGTGTTGCCAACTGTCAAGTATTTTGTAGTAAATTGGGCGTATATGTTGTTTAAATTGTTCGTGTCTGTTTTGAAATTTAAACTGTTTTCTGTCTTAGATATGTATACATGACTATATCATGTATCACGACTGAAATGGCAATTATTTTTTCATCCATTTGAAACTATGAATTAGTCAACAAAAATAATGAACAGCAAAAGTGTTTAGTTTAATATGTAAACAATTAGTATAGCCAAGTTTAGTAAATATTAGTAGGAGCCACTTTCGAAAAACCAGTGAAAAAGTTCAGATACTTATTTTGGAAAGCACTTCCGGCTATAATCGATTTCTTTTTTTTAGTTTAAGGTTTGAAATTGAAGCAGCGCCTTCACTCTTACAGCGACAAAAGTGTGCATTGCCCTGAAGCGTCACTTTAGAGGTGTGCTTCAAGGGTAGGTTGGATAAAGGAAATCCTGGGGAAAAACGTTAAAGATAGAAGTGACCATTAAGGGAAACAGTGGATGAAGGTTATAGGAAATCATTGAAGCCATTTTGGGAGGATGAATACTTAAAGAAAAGATCGCTGCAATAAAGTCACACTTCCGTTTAAAAAAAAGAGTCAAACTTTTAATCGTAATGGATTTACGATTTACATAATCTTTGTATTTGTATTCTAAGGATTAGACTTTAAGGATTGATTAATCCTTATTAAAGGATGATGGGGAAAAAAATACGCGTTTTTTTTTTTTTAATATAAGAGGAGGAAAAGGATACGTTGTTTACAGCTTGATGGCCTGAGCCGAAGTGAGTTAAAAAACCCAGGAAATCCCTAAAAGAGGGAATTCCACTGGCACTGGTCGGCAAACCAGCGAGAGAAAGGGCTGTTCATTCTCTAGCATTGTGAGGATAAACAGGGAGCGGTGGAGCTTTGTAGAAGAGTCCCCGGGAGGAATGCTTGAACTGACTGCGCAGTCACCGCCCAATTCTAGTATTGTACGTCTGTTTGTGTGGCTAAAGTTCTACTAAATCACATCCCCAGAGGGGAGAATCCGACCACCTGTTAGAGTCACACTGACAGAGAAACCACTCCTGGGCTGGGGTTGGGGGACAAAATGACAATTGTGGTGGTGTGTTTGTCTATGTGTCTCCGTTTGTGTTACTGTTACTACAAACAGTGGCCCCCCCTCCCACCCGCTCTGAAATATAATTTACTACTACTGACATTCCCTTTTAACTGCTCACTACAAACTGACGTCTCTCAGAGTGTACGCGTGGGTGGCTGTTATTACTACAACTGTTCATTCCAGTATTGTTACGCCCGCCTCGAATTCGTGAACCATTTTGTGAATGGAAATCTCTGTACGACTGCTTTTGATGAGGGTGGGTTAAAAACGGATACAACTCTTTCATTCATAAAATGGGATTTATGCTTCAATCCCATGGCTTTTTCTACTTCCTGTTCTTCCGAACTGTTCGGATTCAACGCCCTCCTTCAGTCCTTTCATTACACCAACACAAACAAAGAGAGAATAAAGTTAATATTAAATTCTTTCCCGATTTTATGATTATAAAATTACAAATTAACAATTAACCTTTTCAATTTTAATTATTCTACGACAAAGTAATAAAAAATAGCGATAAAAATTAATAAAGTTAAGGAGTAGATAATAATTGAGGCGATGAAGGTAGTATTATATGAGTAAGATCAGCAGGTCTCCTAGGCAACCAGCATGTGGTCCTCCAATGTACCCAGAGCGATCTCCTCTATAAGCTAACACTGAAGGAAGAGAGATTGCATTATAATAATAAGATCGACTAATACAGAGAAGCTACTGTTTGTTCTCGCCAGAAGAGTTCTCGCCCTTCGCTTTTTTAGAACACGCTTTATATTACAATAATTTTTAATTTATTTGTTGTACTGAAAATATCATCGATTTCTTATTTCAATATATTACCTCGGTACCCAGCCAGCCTGTCTAGCTAATTAAACCTGTCTGATCCTGCTCATTAGAACTGGATACAAAAATTTTATTACTTGTTCAAAAGAACACGCATATCAAGAACAAATCGTGCAAGTACTGGAAACACATGACGAAGCACAAAAATACAGTTCTTGCTCTTGTTCTCAGAGTTCAGCGTTTCCCAACCTTTTTGTGGCTCACCGTACCACTTGGTAGTACCAATCATGCTAGTTTGTACCATTTCGTAAAAATGATTGTATTTCGTGAAATTTGTTATTCCCGAGTGTGTTACTTTATTAATGTTATCTTTACTTGTATAGAGATACAATGTATCTGTTACAAAGGAGTTCAAGTTCATGTTCTCTTTATAAACTTTGTAAAGTGTAAGATCTTAGTTTTAAAACTTTTTTTAAATAATAAAAACGTTGCGTACATATTTTTCTCTTCAAAATTATTTATTAATTTACAAAGTTCTCCTTTAGGTTTACTATATTTGTGCCCAAATCTTCTAAATTAATATCTATTAAGCATTCCAACTACCTGTAAGTACCAATTAAATTTAATGTTGCTTGGATAGAGCTTACTTCGTTACAATCAAGTCTCTTTAAGCAGATCTTTACATAGTTATCATTTAGGTTCTGTCACATGATAATTCTATTAAATTTTCTTTATTTTTTATTTGATAATGATGTAGCTTTTCCTAAATTTTCTTTATAGAAGGGGGTTTGAAATCCGAATTATCATTTGTGTTTTCGGGTTTTGGAAAAATACTCCATGAAAGACAATTTTAATCCTGTTAAATGTGCTATTATATTTTCTCGTATATCTTGATACAAACCAACCTTATCACTTCTACATATTAACAACTTCACTGTTATATTATACTATATACTATATTATACTATATACTATATTATACTATATACTATATTATATTATATACTATATTATTATTGGAAAAAACGTTTCTATATTTTGATGCTTTCATTTTTTTTTTAATTTTTTATGTCCGCCATTATTGTTTATTTTTCGCGTACCACCTACCAGCAACTCGCATTCCACCAGGTTGGGAAACGCTGTTCTGGACTATTGTTCCCTTAATGTTGAACGCACGTTTTTAAGAGTCTCATTCAAAATACAGCATCACAGGAAGGAACTCCCAACGGCTAACCGTACTTACGAAGAAGATATGCCTAATTCTTTTGCACTTGGTAAGTATAAAGAAGTAGACCTTAATTTTTGTTCAAGCAATATTTTTATTTAGATCATTCGAGCAAAGTAAGTCGGGAGGTAAAGAAAGGTAAAACGAAACACCTGTTGTACCCTCTTCCTTTTCCTTTTTGCAGTAATTTAAAAGTTTGTGGTCAAATCAATTAATTTCTTCTTCTTCTTTTTTCAGTAAGGTAAAGTAGTAGTAATTGAAGATAATCGATCATCCCAATCAATTTTATTGTAAAGATCGTTTCTAAAATATTATAGTAATTTCCCAGTTTCTAAATATTATTTAAAAATGCGATAATGAACACTTCCGGAGTGAAAACTACTTGGCTTCTCTTCTATAATTTACACCTAGCACTTCCGACTTAACATGGATCGGGGATCTAGAGTGCGATCTTCTTGGAAGCAAAAAAATGGAAAAATTTCTTGTGATTTCTTTGTTTAAAGTGTCGCCCCAGTGAATTGTACATAATTCTATCTAACTATTATTGGGCGCCACGGTAGCTGAGAGGTTATAGGCTAGACCCGCAATGCTAAGATGTATTGTTGGTTAGTGGGTTCGATTCCCCAGTCTAAACCTTGGATTTTATTTAATGGTTTTAATCTTGTAAGGCGCCCCATTAGTTAAAAAGTTATAGGCTAGACCCGCAATGCTAAGATGTATTGTTGGTTAGTGTATTCGATTTCTAGTCTAAACTTTGTATTTTATTTAATGGTTTTAATCTTGTAAGGCGCCCCATTAGTTGAGCGGTTATAGACTAGACCCGCAAAGCTGAGATATATTGTTGGTTTAGTGGATTCGATTCTTGGACTCTTGGCCTTGGATTTTATTTAATGGTTAATAAAAGAAATTTATGTTTGCTAGTCGCCTCCGTCCACGACACCTAATTGGTAGTTGGACGTTAAGCCCCGCCTGAAAAAATAGGCAATTACTTTACTTTTACTCTCTAACTATTATAATAAAGAGATTTACTATAAACTCTAGCCATTGCGACCTCAAGGATCTAATTGTGGCTCCCTAATGCATACAGTGTTTGTGCCCAAAATGTTTTACGTTAAATATATATGTGTGATTGTGATGAGCTCGAATTTGCCTGTGGGCTAGGCTAAACCCATAACCAATAGATCATCCATTAAAATATATGATTGGATTTAATCAATTGGGTCCAATGGAACCGCTTTCAGCAACTCGTTGATAGTTTCTTCTTCTTCTTCTTCTTCTTCTTCTTCTTGGAGAGCCTCCCCTGAACAACGAAAGATTGCTGGTGGGTCTTCAAAATAATCAGCCACATCGAAAAGGTGAAAGATGCAGAAGTAAAATTCATTTATTACAGACTAGGAAAATGCCTCAGGGTTGCGAATGATGACGTACTTAGTGGCAGAAACTAAAAAGCAAATTGTGACGAAAATAATGGTGTAGAAGAAATGACGAAGTGAACTAAGGGCGAACAGTGAGGGAATGAGTGCTCATTGTGAATACTTTGTTTATTTTTCGCGTACCACCTACCAGCAACTCGCATACCACCAGGTTGGGAAACGCTGTTCTGGACTCTTGTTCCCTTAATGTTGAACGCACGTTTTTAAGAGTCCACTTACGGCCGACGGAAGTGGATATAAGCTAAATCCGATAAACACTAGCTAAATTTACGTCATTAAACAACTGATTGATATGTATATTTTGTATGTATTTGGCAAAATGACTACTGTATCGAATTAGTCCGTAGGGCAGTAATTATTTAGCCCCAGCTGTCTGGAATACAATCTGTCCGAGGGAGGTGTTTCCGGTTTGACCTCCCCACCACCGTATTTATCCCAATTTTAATGCGCACCTTCCTGTGTGAGATGAATTATAACATTAATTTGAATGAAATTAATTTTTTGTTCAAAATGCACCAATGGAAATAATATTATGAAAATGTGTTCAAAATAAAGTTAACTTCATTTATTTTGGCAAAAACTTTGGATTTTCTTTAGTGAAAAACGATATTTTCCAGGAGTTTTCGACAAAGTAAGTGAGAGATCAAAACTTCCGACTTTATCGCTCCATTTTAGGCAGGAAATTGTAGCGAAAAGTACATACGTGAAATACATTTTTTCGACCGGAATTCAAGAGAGCGTAATGTTGGGCTGTCCTTTCAACGATTGCACAAATGAGAACTTTTTATAAATTTTTATATCAAACTCTTTAAAAAAATCCACAGTACATTCTTAGTCAAAATTTTAAAAACGTATTTATAGAAATCTTTTTAAATTTGATCATTGTTTCTCATCTCTCCTGATTAGAACAGTGGTTCAAGAGCTTAATGAAACTAAGTCGCAAAACATCACCATCACTCTTCGTCGCATTACTCTTCCTCCAGTTTTCTATAACCTAATACCTCTACCAGTAGTGAACGTTGCCCGCTACCTTGGGCTTTACTTAGGACCGAAGACTTTCTTGGAATCCCCCAGACTAGACTTAAAAGAATAGAACTGAACAGACGCTATCGACTACTTAAAAGACTCTTAGACGACAGAGAGAGACAACAAAAGACTGATTTATACTTCTATTTTGAAACCCATCTGGTCGAATGGAATAGAGCTGTGAGGTTCAACCAAACGCTCCAATCTCCAAAAGGATTTAATCGCTACAATTTAAAATACTTCGAACTATCGTAAACGCTCCATTTTATGTCTCCCGGCCTGGACTATACACACTGTGACCTTAACATTCCTTTTGTCAAACCAAGTTGCTGAAAACACGATACAGAAATCTCCACTTTAACCTGCAATCTCATATAGATACTCTAGCTCAAAATCTCTGCTTCTAGAACTCTTCCTGATAACCCGAGACCAGACGTCTTAAAAGATAGTGTGACCTCGTGATCTCCTCTCAAGTGAAGAGAGTGTGACTAACCATAAAATGTTTTGGAGTGTTACCACTGGAGTAACTTCTCCACTCATTTACTTCTATTGTTCACTGTTATCATACTAACGCGCTGATTGTAGCAAAAATAAACGCAGAAAAAGGAAAAAAGAAGATCGTTTATTTTTTCGTAGTTATTTCTTTGTGAGAAATCACAAATTGTTCAGAACGTTAATAAGTTTAGATCCCCATTCATTCTTTTATAAATTGTATTCTAATGATTAATCTCTTTTATTAACTTTGTTCAGAACAAATTAGAATAAACAAAAGAACAAAAAAATAAAGCAGAAGAAAAATTACTGCGAAACAAACTATTATACATTAAAGTTAGTATTTTAAAATCCATTGTTTTCATTTCAAAGTTGACTTTATGTATTGTATTTTTATCAACAAACTTCTTTCAAAGTTCCCCCTCCCTCCGCACAAAAAAATAAATAAATAAATGAGTTTAAAAGAAGTCGAAATTATAACAATACAAAAGAATTATAAAAGTGAAAATATTCTTAAAAAAAAAGGAAAGTTAATAAATAATATTACAAAATAAAATAAAAATTAACAAAAACTGGGAATAATGGGATAATAGTTATTCTTTTTTTTTATTCTAGTTGGTTTTGTTTTCAGAATAATTTAGTTTTTTGTGGTTATTATTCAATTTTATTACAATTTCTAATGCTGATAATTTTTAGCGTGGAATTCTCATGTTGATTGAATAATTATTCAAGTATTTATGTTAACAGCAGCAGGAAAAAACTGGGACTTGACGAGGAAGAGGAAAACAGGATTCTGGAAAAATTCAATCATTGATTTTCACCCAAAAAAGAAAGTGAATAAAACAACTTACTGAAATGTTTACTGATTATCAATTCCAGCCACACTGAATTTTCCTTTCCTTTCATTGATGCTTCCGTTTCCCCGGCCACTTTATACACTTTCATTAAGTGCCCGGAAAACCAAGAAAAATTGCATTCTACCAGTGATGGACACTTCTAGTTTTCCAGGAAAGCGGTAGTTTTAGGCGAAAAAAAATGTGCGTCTTTGTTTGTGTTTTTGTGTCTTCGAAGCCAGGTATTCCTGAAGTTGAGGTTTTTCCTATAGGATATCCTGGATAGAATGTGCAGTAATTAAGATCTGATTTCTTTTTTTTTTTTTTTTTTTTTTGGATCATTCATTTATAATATATGCATGGCCGCTAAAAAGAGTGTAAATACGTGGATGAGCTAGTCCAAGGGTTGGCAACCTATTTTAAGTAGACAGCCATTTCTCCTTAAATAAATCTTAACCAAGAGCCGCAAGGATGATGGAGTAAAGAAACTCTGTAGATCATATGTACTCACAAATTATTATTTTATGATATTCAATAACATTTAATTGTTTTATATATTTATTTTCACATATTGCAAAGTAAATAAACAAATAAATAATAACGAATGAAAAGGCGGCAGTCTTACAATATATAGTCATGTACTTTAATTGTATAATTCTATTCAATTTCGAACCTGTCACATTTAAAATTATTTTTGAAAAAATACCTTTAATAAATGAAATTTTCATTCGATTCAATAAAATTGAAATATACAATGCATTTTAAACAGGCTGAAGAGCCACACAATTTGGATGAAACAGCTGCGGGTTGCCGACCCCTGATGCTAGTCTGTACTCTTTACTGATACAAATGAAAGATAATAAAAGACCTGCAGAGGTAGTTGGATTCGTGGGTGTAGGGAAAGCTACTGGAAAATTCCATCTCATCACACACATTATTGGTACTATACAGGGGACAACGAGTCTGGGGAAAACCTCTAGGACGCTTAACGGCGACCGCCCTTTAAATCTATTAGAATCGTACAGATTTTGATAGAAAGCCAACTCCTCTTACAAAATTTGTAAGTCACGATCCAGAAAGAATGCGCAAAAGTAAAATCTGATACTGAGCTTTCTTGGGTGATATCGTAATTAAAAAAAACTACGTAGTCTGATCGAAGCTATAACTCTTCAAAATATGAAACGCTTAAGACTTATTTACTTAAATTCAAACTTTTAATTTCTTAAAAAAATTTAGAATTACAAAGTAAATATTGCCAAAAATAAAAATTTTTGAACGATATAATTGTAAACAAGTATGAATAGCTTACTGCATTCTGCCAAAATAATTATTTCTTTGCTCAATAACTTTTTTTTACAGCTCAATGCAACTGAAAAGAATACACCGTAATCTAAGTCAGACATAGACGTAGATATAGTTTTGAAATTACGGATTTTCTATTACCTGCTTCTAGTAGAGTATTGTTATATATTTACATTGTTTACAGCTCTATTATATTCCTATTATATTACGAGAAATATTTCATAAAAAACAGATACTTCAAAATAACTTCAAAAGAAAATAAAGCCGACACGAACAGATAAAAACCGCTAAAGCTTAATATTGTTAGGAATGGTGTAAAATTTGAAAAAAAATAAAGATAAAAGGAATGTAAGAATCTTCTACAAGAATCTTTTTACAAGAACTTCCGCTCAGGGTGTCGGTTGTGTTTATTCGCATTGTTGCCACTTCCTTTGCTGATAACTTTCTTTTTTTTTTTTTAGTTACATTTTTTTATTTCGCGAAAAAGCGAAAGATTTGAGACTGGGAATCAGGACTCGAAAAACTATATCTTTTAACTCAATTTACCATGGAGGAAACAGGATGAATGCTTAATTCTCAATATATTTAGACTAAGAGCAACAGTTTTCTTGGATCCCGATTGGGGGGGGGGTGGGGTGGAGGAAATAGGAAATAAGTAAAATGCTGTTCGCGAAAACCTAGAAAAACAGGAGTGGCTTTGAAACAAGAGAAATACGCTGATTTTTAATGCTCAGTTTTAATAACTCTTATTCAAAAATTAATTAACTTCACAACTTGATCTTCTTAAAGTTTTTAAATGAACTCTTTGAGACATCTAAATTTTCTAAATACGGTAACCAAATTATTCTCAATTCTCAAAACTAAATTTCAAAATACAAAATAACAAAAGAACTTGGTGAATTCAATCGTAAATGCCCAAATTCTTCGTGTATTCCAATTTATATTTTAGAATAACCATCATTATAGTAAAATAAAAAAAAATATTCTAAATATAATAATTAAACAGCAAGAAAGTATTAATTGTAATTAATCAGCTGTTTGATATTTTAACAGCTGTTTTTAAATGGAATAAAACAGCTGTCCATCACGTGAACGACACCTTTAATATTTTATTGTTTTACGTTTATATTTTAATAAATATTTTCAGCAAAGAACAACAATAATTTATTTTATAAAATAGATTAATGCAAACATCAAAACTGAAGAATAGATCCGACATATATGAATAGAGTTTACCCGCAAGAAAATTATCTTCAGTAAACAATAAAAACAAATCTGTATCTTATTTGACAGGATTTACTCTGCTGGCGATTTCCTGTCTAAGCAAATTATTCACGCGCTTATTTTAAAGTTTAGTTTGTTGGAGGTAAAGAAGCCGTAGTACAACCTTTCAGTAAAATATTCAATCAGCTTCTGAAAAATAATAATATATTCTATATTCTCAACATCTCTTGTCATTTATTTACAATTTTGAAAATACCTCGTTTATTCTCTTTATTTCTAGCCTCATGAATAAAATAAGACAAAACACACGAAGTAACAAATGATTAAATCTTGAATTTTTGTACGTCTTTTGTTTGTCTTTAATTCTGTCAGCTTGCAGACTTTGCAGAGGTTCTCGGTAAATTCTTTACATCAATTGCAATAATGGACGATGTTTGAAAATCCCGAAATTTTTCGGAATTAGGAAATGCAAGCATACTATATATAGACAACTTTATTTAAAAATTAATAAATCGATATCACTTTAATTGATTTCACCCTTTTCCCTATAAAACAGTGGTTCCCCAACCTTTTTTATGACCAGGGACTATTTTAATATTTTTGTTGTTAGCAGCAGGGACCAAAAGGTTCAATATCACAGTAAACTAGTTTTAGATTTTAAAAATAAACTACAATTGTGATTATGTTTTCAGTTATATTAACGTGCTTTTGGAGCTTGCATTTTCTTAACAAGATGGGGTAGTAATCCTGGGGATTGATGAGATCGCTCAAAGCGACATGCACCATCATCATTTGCTGCTTTTAGTAGACTCCTGGACCTTGGCGCTCTAAGCTCGCTCGATGTCCCATTCACCGCGTTGTCGCCGCACAAGCGGCCGCGTGTCAAGTAATTATATAATTATTTTAAAAATGTTCAAGTGTTTCTCGGACCATATTTTAGTTCTTGCGGACCACAGTGTTGGGAACCACTGCTATAAAACATCCAGAACTTTTTTTATGAACTACAGGATATATTTGCCGGCGTTAAAATTCTTTCTTCTTGATCAGGTAGATCTCTGAAAGAGCAAAGTGGCCAAGGAAATCCCTGTGGATATCCCACCCTATTAACTGGTTAAAATCCAAGCTCATTATCACAAAAAAAAAAAACCTCTAAAGCATAAATTTTGTAAAATTTACTGGACATTTTGTATTGAACAATAAAATACTGATATCACGGGAACTATCAAAGATTCTATTTCGATCGTACAATTGTTTGATTTTTTTGGGGGGAGGGGGAATTTGTGCGCTTAAAATTGTCCAATTGGCCGAAATTGTTATTTAAACTTATAATGAACGTTTTGTTATTATTCCCAATACCTAAATTGCATAGCTTTGAAGCTCTAAGTACCAGCTGGGTCCGCCAAAAGCGGGTATTTCCTTTAGGGCAATTCAGTTTAGACATAATGCACTAGACCGGGGGCCGGCAACCCGCGGCTCTTTTATCCAAATTGTGTGGCTCTTCAGCCTGCCCAAAATATATTGCATAGTTTAATTTTATTGTATCGAATGAAAATTCCATTTATTAAAGGTATTTTTTCAAAAATAATTTTAAATGCGATAGGTTCGAAATTGAATAGAATTATACAATATCAAAATAAAGTACTGGATTTATATTGTAAGATTGCCGCCTTTTCATTCGTTAAGTTATTATTTATTTGTTTATTTACTTTGCAACTTGTAAAAATAATATATAAAACATTTAAATGTTATTGAATATCATAAAATAATAATTTGAGAATACAAATGATCTACAGAGTTTGTTTACAATATCATCCTTGCGGATCTTGGTAAGATTTATTAAAATTATTTAAGGAGAAATGGCTCTCTACTTAAAATAGGTTGCCTACCCCTGCACTAGACAAAAAAACATTGTACGCCTTGAATCTGGAGCCTGGTATTAGGCTAAATACGGACTATACGGTAGAATGAACTATACTTCCTTTATAAAGGAAGGAATCAAAATAATTTATACCCTCTGTTGCCAGAACTTAGCTCCCTTAGAATGTCTCCTATTGGTGCAGAATGCTGCAATTCACTCGCTTAACTGTGTGATTCCTTTGGGATCTATGTTCAACTTCCAATCGTTGTGGCATAGACAGAGTGCATCTTGTCTAGGCCATAAAATTGATGAATACTATCTAAAATCAACTAAGTATATACCAAGTAATAGTATCTATTTTTAAAGAAAAATGTAGTTTTAATTGTAGATCTTGATTTACGTATATGTGCCAGTTATTTGGTCGTGAGTTCATTGATTTTTTTTTTGTTCGTCCTGGACATTACAACTTTAATCGACAGACCAAAAATTGAATAAAATCGATGAAAATAGAAGAGAAAAATAAGTGAATAATGACAGATAAATCAGCAGGAGGAAAAGAATTAAGAAAACAAGTCAGTTTTTTAGTTGATGCTTCCGAATGACGAGTTTATGAGGGACAAAGCTTGGAAACTAATAAACTAATCTTTAATAAAACATAGAAGTGAGTTTCCGTAAAGAACTCTAAATCCAAATGGAAAAACACGCTCTAAAATTAAACATTAATTAGGCTCCATCGCGAGGTGTTCCTGGATTTTTTCATTCGCCAAAACAGCAGGAGATGTTTAGAATTACCAATGCCGTAAATGTGGCAGAGAGAGACAGAAATTGGTGACAGTTTTCTTTTAGATGCTCTCCAAAACACGCTTTTCGTGGCATTACGCCATAATTACACCATAAAGCTTACGATAAGCTCAAAAAAAACACAAAGGAATTTATTTTCGAATCCGCAATATTGGAAAAATAACTTGGCTTTGAAATTCTGGAGCTAGTTTCACCGAGTTTTCTCGGAAAATGGAATCTACAATTTAGGGAAAACTTTCTTTAGTAAACCTACGCACATGAACTTCTTGACTTCACTCGGAGAAATGGCGGGAAAGGAAGAAACTCTTTCTCAAATCAGAATGAACTTGATCTGCACAATCCGCAAAACTTTGTTAACCGGCTAGAATTAGCCGACAAGAAATATTACGCATATGAAACAAATAATAATAGTAGTAAAACTCCTCATAAAAGATTTTGTCACTCACGACAAAACTTTCCGAACATGACTTCCGAGCAAGTTCCGAGCTATAGATGTTCTGGAGAATTGTCGGGAGATACTTCCGAGAGAGAGAGAGAGAGAAAAAAAAGAAGATTATTCAACGAATTAAAGTTCTTTCGGAGAAGTGGGAAATATTGAGTTCGCTAAGCAAAAAATGTTGGCACAGAAACATGGCGGAACTTACGACATTTGTACGAAGTATTGCAAAGTTTCAGATGCTTAGGCGGCTGAATACTTGGTGGCTGAAATACCTGAAGATTCTTTCTGTAATGGATGGTCACCCTTGGTATAAGATGGCGTGTTAAATGAAAGACATTTGGGCGCCTTACCCCGATAGTATTTCTTCTTTTACGTAGTAGTCTTTATGAACTAGCCAGTGTCGTGTTTAAGATCGTCAATAGCGCTCAGAAGTAAAGTGGATAAGTTGATTGATAAAGTCTTGTGATTTCATTCTCAAAATTGTGGGGGGTCCATAACAGTAACCCTCCAAAAAAAATTTGACTGAACACTGAACATAGTAAAAAATTATGGTGAAACGTTTGTTGTTGGACGATTATCATAGCACGCATCTTTTTTTTCCCCTTCTATTTCTGATTGGTCTCAGATATTTCTCATTCAACACCAATCGAAAACATCAGTTGGCTGTAGAAAAGTTTTATTCCACTTTAAGGAACACACTCTTCGTCAGCACTAAAAAAAACTGATTAATTTTAATCAATTTCCGATGATTGTTGAGCATACGTGAAACGGAACCAAAATATTTGAACAAAACATACGTATATTATGACGTAGAAAATTAGTGATTTTATTCTGTAACGTGGAACGTACAATTTGCACCAATTTGTCGAATTTATTATTATTTTTTAAGTAATTGCATTATGGAGAAAGTAAGTAAAGTAATAAGTAAAATTAAGAATAAAGTAATTGAATAAGTAGAAGTTGAAAATAAAAAAGAAGTAAGATTAAAAGTAAAGTGTACTTATAAAAAATTATAATAAAAAGATTTATTGCTAAAAATTTCAAACGTCTCATTAAAATAATAAATAATAAAGAAAATAATCGCCGGAAAATTTTTAATAAAACCTTATTACCAATTTTCACAAAGAGATTTTTAAAAATTTGTGGAAAAAAAAAAAAATTTCTTTTTTCAAGAAATGTCTTCTTTTTCTTTTGAGTATAAAGATTGTGACCGCGATGAAAAGATTCCAAGATAAAGAATGAATCAAAAAGTTAAAAAACAGTTTGTATTTCTAAAAAAAAAAATGTGGGTCGATCTTTAGTTGTTGTAAGAGAACTCGTCTTAAGATCAACTTTTTTTTTTTGCCCGGATTAGATTCTCCTGAAAGTAAAAAAACTTGTCCAGGATCAGTTTTAAAATTATTTTCGTTGCAATTAAAATAAAAAGGAAGAATGAAGAAAACTGGGAACACCTTTTATTCCCCTTTAAAATAAAAATAGAATATAATTTTGATTTTCTAGGTTTTAACCTTAGTTTTGTGTGTTTATTGCCAAGTTTTACCGAACGATTTTTCTGTATTAATAATAAGACTCGTAATGGATTACAAGAATGTTATTTTTTTTTTTAAACTAAAATTGTTTTTTAAAAAACAGCTCGGAAAACATGGCCTTATCAGAACAAGTTCAAGAAGTAGGTTTAAATTTTTTTTTTTTAATTTACAAAACACAGTTACAGTGTGTTCCCCCGGATTCGAGACTATTTTGTTTTTGTTTAATTAATTAAAAAAATTAAAATAATAAAATGAAAATGAAAAATAAATAAACTTTAAATGATTTCTAAAGTTTAATTTTTGAAGAAATAGAATTGGATTTACCTGGCTGTTGTACAATCCCTGTACAGGATATCAAAGTCTTTGCACGATAGTAGTTTACATCTGTTGACACCCGGCTGGATGGCGCCCAATCCTCGAAGGATTCTCACCTGTTCCACGTTGCAAACCAATGGTACAATATCCAAACGTTTCAATTTTGTATATACTGTATGCAGTCCACCGACTAGATGTTTCAAAAACAGTTCAAAAGCTTGTGGTAAACACAACATCGTATCACCGGCAATGATAAAAGCGGCCACTTTTTGTCCACGATAGTCGACCAGTTTACACTCATTTGCCGTCGGATCTGAGGTGGATATGGGCGGCGGACTTGAATATGATCTTGGCGGTGGATGATGATGGGCAACGGCCATCAAATCCAATGGGGAATGCGGTACCATGCCCAATAGGCCAAGTCCTGGCGGTGGTAGTGCTAGATGCCTTGGTCCCAGCGTGGCTGTAATACTCGTTGGCGTGCTCACTGGTGGCGGTGAATGATGGACATGTGGTTCTTGTTTGACGGCGGCACCCGCTTGCGGCGAACCTTTGGGCACAGGTGAACCCGCTGACATTTGGCTGCTACGGTCGCTGTGCGATTCCAAGTTATCCATCAGTCAATACATAGCACTTAACTTGAAGATATTTTTTTTAATTTTATTTATTCATTTAAAAAAAACAAACTAAAAACCAAAAAAAACTAAAACTAAAACTAAAAAACAAACTTGAAAACAAAAACACAATACACTTCACGCGTCAGGAAATTTTGTAAGCCAATGTTGGAAGATTGTTGGTGTATGTTTTCTGAATAAGAGCAAACCAGAAGAGATTTGAGAATGTACAGAATGTGGATGAAAGCAGAATTTCAAGATATTTTTTCTCTCTCTCTCTCTCTCTCTGTTTGTGTATCCAATAATAAAAAGAGTGTTATTTTTTTAGAATAATTGTGATAAAGTAGAAAACCTAAAAAAAAAAAAAAAAGAAAAAAGAAAAACAACTAACAACGAGAAACCCGGCGATTTTAAAAAAAACGTTGCAGACTATACGGCACCCGATCAGGCAATAACCTCTACAAGCTCCTCACCACTGGAAGTTGGTGGGCGTGTCCTAAATAGATGCGCACGCATTCATGCCACTATTGGCTTGGCCACGCCTACATTAGCGCCACGCCTCCTGTCCCCCCTTATCTAAAAATGTGCCCTACCTCTTCCTCTTCACTCCTACTATCCCCCACAGTGCGCGCACACATGAAAATAAAGAGTCCCACAATAAAAACCAAACTAGAGAAATATCATTATACAGTGCTGCTGCTATAGCAGAGCTGCCCTTGCCCGTACCCCCCCTCTCCCTCCCCTACACCCCCCAAAAAAAACATCCTAACACTGCCTCTTTTTCTACTTAGAAAAATAAAATACTAAAAAAAATAATAATAATGCTTCTACTACTTTTTTTTTTTTTTTATTTTTGGTTTAGGTCGCCTCCTTTGCTTGTACACCAATGTGACTACGCATTTTCCAGATTTATCACTTCTATCCGCCACTACCAGAGGCCACTTCTTTACTTGTATTTACATAATAACACCCTCTCGTTCTCTTCACCGCACTATCTCTTTCTCTTTCGCCTGTACTGCCACTTCTTTTTTGTATTTTTAATATAAATGTAGAATTACAGTTGCCTCACTTTAAATCATATACAACATTAATACTGGTGATACGCCTATTGTTAAAACCTTAGAAACTTGTTCTAATATTATCGGTACATCAATATTATTAGAATTATTTTGTGTACAACTTTTTAAACAGTTGAATTTTAAATATAATTTAAAGAGGAGCTTAAAAAAAATGTTTACCTTTATTATATGTATTATTTCAAGTATTAAATTTGTTAACATAATTCTAAAAAGACGGAAAATGATATGGAGTTAAAAATTTGTATTAGGAGTAACATACAAATAATTATTTCTAATATCCTGATTATAATTTATTTTAAAAGAACAAGAACAGTAACAAAATTGTGGTAAACATTTTAAGGATCTATGAAAATGAATATTTGCTAGTACAAAATTTGCCTACTTTTCTTTTTCTATTTAAACAAAATTATAATCAGGATATTAGAAATAATTATTTGTGTGTTTACTCCTGATACAAAATTTCTATTCTCCATATCATTTTCTGTCTTCTCAGAATTATGTTAAAATTTAATACTTGAAAAGATTTTAAATTTTAGAAAACCCACTTCCCTATTCCTGTGGAAATTCCCCCCCCCCCTAAAACAGGAAATTTTCCATGAAAATTGATTAATTTATTATTTATTTAGTTCCACTCAGGCTAAATATACCAAGTTTGGAGAAAGTTAATATATTTTTTCATTAGATTGAGACCATTGTTTTTGTTCCAATATTTAGCTTTTAGCAACATATATTTAAAGTTCTTGATGCTTATTGTATCCCTGATCGGTTTCGGACATTCATCCATCAGCAGAGGTAGTTTGGGAGTAGAGATTTCGACTTCACTTGTGTTATCGTCTTGTTTATACACACTGAATCAACAAGTTCAGTACTAGACGATTAATGTAAGTGAAGTTGAAATCTTTACACCCAAACTGATTAATCTACCTCTTGAAACTGGTCCGGGATACAACATCCGTGATATGACGGATACAATCAAAGCCATTTATCCAGCGCTGCCAACCTAACCATATTTTCAATATTTAAAGTTCCTCAATGGAGGCTGGGTAGGAGCTTACGATACATTGAAATCATACTTTAGAGGAAACCTTAACTACCCACTCCCTCGGTAAATCGATTTTTGGAATCGATTTTTAGTTTTTCAAACAATCGGAATGAGAGAGAGAGAGAGAGAGTGAGAGAGAAAGAGATTGACCAATTTTCTGGAAATCACCGCAATGCCTACACTTTCTTTAAGAGGAAGTAAAAATGAAATGGATTAAAACATATTAAGGATAATATAAAGCTGACTTCCGTTATGCTCATGGTTAAATTTTGATCATTACCTCTGGGACTCACAAGATTTGACGTCCCCTAAAGTGGTTATTTTAAATTAAGTTATGATATCTGGAATATTTCTTGAGGTGAGACAATGTCCTGGAAATCAAGGATGGATCTTTGGAAAGTGAATCTTTTCAAAACTTTCTTAATCTTCCTGCGATGGTTGCCCAGTGTCTTTGTTTAATTCTCCTCTCAGTAATGACTCCAGAAAGTCTAGTGTTCGCATAACACAAGCAACAGGCCACCAAAATCAAGTGATTCCCCTTCTTCACTTGCTCTGCTTATCCATAACCAGGTTCTGTAAAGCAAAGTTACTATTTCCCCCGCTTTTCTTTTGCATTTTCACCGGGGGCAAAACCATTTGGTTTTTTCTGTATTTTTGTATTTGAATTAAAAAATATTTTTTATTATTCAAATTATTCATAAAAAAAAAAATATGGTCATATCACATTAAACCATTATTTGGTAATTTTAGAGTATTTCAAGTGAAGCAGTAGTTAAGGCGCCACGGTAGCCGAGCGGTTATAGGCTAGACCCGCAAAGCTTAGATGTATTGTTGGTTTAGTGGGTTCGATTCCCCTGGTCTATGCCTTGGATTTTATTTAATGGTTTTAACATGAGAAATTAATTTATAGTAGAGTACGCCTGATAGTCGTCTCCGTCCACGACATTTAGTTTTGGCAGTTGGACCTAATAGGCATTACTTTACTTCATTTTACTTACAACTTTTAGTTTTTTAATTTATTGAAAGATCAAGTCATGTAGCTAAACTATACTTATGTATATCCCCCATCTTTGGTCACGGATTGTATTCCAAAATCATTATAAATAATAATTACAGTATTGATATTTATTGAGTCAATTAATAGCTGAATTTGGTCCAGAAAAGCATCCCAAAAAAATTGTCAGATGTAATGAACGTTTAACAGATTAAACATTTCATTCGTTTATTCTAAATGTAGCTCTAATTATTTTGGTTATTTCAAATATTATAACTAAGGAACAGATTTTTATGTATTTAAAAATGCCAAATATTTAACTAAAATATGCATTTATTTTCGTCAATTATGTGGAAAATATGTGATTTTCTTAAAATATTTTCTGGAATATTTAAGTAAAATGGACATTTTTTTTATGAAAATGGATTTTTTTTTGGGGGGGGCAAGTTATAATTATTTATACAAGAAAAGAATATTTTTACAATTTAGGGTGAAGGGACCAGTAATTGACTGGGCACCAGTAATTGACATACCAGATATAAACTGGTATTATAAGGGATATGAGCCGTTTTTAGTGGTGATTCTTTCAATTTCGTTATTGAGAAGCCTTTGGGCAGCAGTTCCAGAAAAATATTAATTATTGGAATGTTCCTTGGTATCAGTGGAAGGTTATTTGTGTTAAAAGTTCAAAATCAAGGAAAAAACAAGCCGTTGCTAAGGAGGATTGATAAGAAAATAATTTTTCTTTTTTCTTATTTTTCGTTTATTTGTTCATATATTCGTGTGGTTATCAATGTTCTGTTATAATTAGTATTACTTGTAGATTTCATTTATGTAGTTTTTTTTTAATTATAAGAAGCATTGAGGATTAAAATGGGGCTGTCAATCACTGGTCCTTGAAACGGCAATTTGCCCAGTAATTGACATGTATGTCAATCACTGGTCCTACAGCTTTTTTGTTTGAGACCAGTGATTGACTTCCTGGGAAAATGATAAGATGGGTTGATAGATTTTATTATAATTAAAAATTCAATACATTGTAAAATAAAATCATTGATAAAAATCGGCAACATAAAATATGTTTAAATTAATGAATTAGCAAATGTACGCCTTATTTCAAAAGGGCATGCAGAATGATTATTCTGTAGAGAACAACAATGTATGAACAACAAACTGGAATAATCGTGATCGCCGAACAGCTTCCGAGGCCTACGTGATTGATAAAAACGACGCCCACTTATCGGAGTTTGAAAATCTCTCATTCTCCCTCAGTTTTGGGTCCTTGCCACATGCCAAAGAAGAAAGGGAGGAAATGGCTGAACCATAGAATTCCATCAAATAAAACGGCCAGGGGAAAAATGAAGCTCCCTCAAGAGAAGTACCAGGTGCGAAATTAAACTTAAGTGGAGAAGTTGGTGACTTAGTGATGTTACACATTACTTACTTTTTAATCTAGTTTTTTTTTCATTGATGTTTCATTTATTTATTACTGTTGTAAGTGCGAATGCTTACAACCTGAGGCGGGACGCGATTAACGTGCACACAGTGTATATATAAATGAGCCCAAGAGGTAACTCAGTAATAATAAACAATCAAATACTGTTTAGATGCAGAAAATAAGAATGAATTACATTCAGATAGTTTGGTTTCGAAGCAAATGATACTGGCAGCACAGATTGTGGAAAATATTAGCGAAGCGCTCCAAAAGAAGGGAAGCGTAGGAGAAATTTTGTTCACTAGAAAGCACCAACAACTCGAACCCAAAGACGCGTAGATGCCATCAGTAGCAACGTTATAGGCGGAATGGATAAAACAAGGATGTGACCACATAGTCTAATCGGAAGTAGAGAGTTTGGTAAAGTGAGAACCAAAAAAAAATTCCCAAAAAGAGGTTTAAGTAACAAAATATTTAGCGGAAACTTGGAAGGATAAGAGAGCGGAAGAGTTGAGAGAAAAAGATAAAAGCGAGCCGACAGACATTCTGTACGATCTAACAAGTATGTTAGCTAATATCTCCTTGGTACTATTGAAAGTAAGGGCTGTTAATCAAATTACCTGTCTTGGCTTGGGGACTTAATTAAAACTGTCCAGTAGGAGAGTTGTGTTAGGGTTGATCGTCAAAACTGCATAAAAAAGCGTAATGTTGAAAAATATTAGATTATTTAGGTTTGCCTATTTAAAAACTGACTGTAATTAATTATGAATAAGACCGATTTTTGTTATAAATCCAATTGAAAAAGTGATTTGGGTGATTTAAGTGATTTATTTAGATTTAAAAATGATTTTGAATGCATATCTTATGTCGTTTCATGAATATATTTGTATGTCAATTACTGGTCCCACCCCATGTCAAACACTGGTTCCACCGAAAATTCGGTACGTCAATTACTGGGTCATTGACATACTTCCAAAAAAAATCATTTTTGGTTGACATAAAGATCGAATTTACTGCTTTTAAAATATTAATAAAATAAAATACATCCTACTGGAGCGGTACAATTTTACAACCTACACCTGGAGCCAAAATAACGGAAGTTATTCTACCTTAAACTCGAATTTTTTCTTAAGCAGTCAATTACTGGTCCCTTCACCCTATAATAATTTATTAGGAACAAAATAATTTGTTTGTACAAGTTATAATGATTTATACAACAAAGAACATTTTTACTATTTATAAAAAGATGTGTTAAATTTTCAATTTTGAAAACTTCACTCTTCGAAATTGTTTGCAACCACATGAAATTTCAAATGTTGGAACGTAAAGTGACGACGATCTGGGCGTAAGATGGACTTGTAACGACTAAAAGATCGTTCAACATCTACAGATGTTATAGGTGCCTTGCTGAAAGAAGTTATCTCGTTGGTTGTAAAGGGTACACGATGTTCTGAGGTGACTTCTGTTCCACTGATAATATCAGAAATCTGTCAGATGGTCTCCCACCCTTTGTTCTTGCTCAGTACTTCTACCAGTTTTGATCTGATCAGATCTCCCTTACTCCCAGGTATTCCTTCCATCTTTTCGATGACTTTTTTAACGATGGACACGTTTTCTGTCAGTCGAACATTTTGGGACTCAAGTTGGGTAATGGCTTGTGCAATAAATACGCAATTGTCAGAAATGAATGCAAGGTCGTTCCTTAAATTAGGTTTCTCGAATAAAGACTTGGTTGTATTTATCGCTACTGCTTCGTCTTCGAGATGTGAAAGGACATTCTTGATTTTATTGTAGTTTTCATAGTAATACTGAGCTGCTTCCAGCCAAGTACCCCATCTTGTCAATATTGGTTCTGGCGGAAGGCACAAGTCTGGATAGAGATCTTTTAGCATTTTAATGCGACTTGGTGCTTTTAAAAACACTTTTTTAACCACTGTGATTCACAGTCTGTGGTTCACAGTCTGTGGTTCACAGTTCCTGTCAACCACCTCCCAATTATGAAAATATGCCCAAAATGAAAAATATGTACATATTTTGATTAAATATGTAGAAATATTTATTTATTTTAATCAAATATGTATAAATATGCGATAACATCCAAATATGTGGAAATATGTGAAATAAAAGTAGACTCAAACGGCTTAAAAAGTGTCAGTATGAATACTTCTAGTTGAAAAACGTCTGTAAATTGCCTAGAAAAAAATATGTAAATACATACGAATCCGTTCCCTAATTATAACCATTAAATTGTTCTAAAGTCTATAAATTATTAAGTCAAGTACCGTACTTAACTTAAAAGTGATGGTACGATTGATTTGCCGATGAAGACCTAGTGTGTGGTAGATTGGTAGAGTTACAGCCAGCACTATCTGTTGGCAGTTTCAGTAAACTCCTCAACTAGTACCGTTTTTATTTACATTAATACTTATTTATTTATTTAGATAATCAATTCGACTAACATTACATTTATTAATAATACAATAATTATATTTATTTTTTTTTTATAATTACATCCTGACAACAATTGCAGGTGACAAACTGCAACAAAACAACTTATTTCTCAGCAAACTCGCATCAAATTGGCTTGTGAAATTTTAAAAAAGTTCTCATTAATAAAGAATACGCTACTTATAATGTTTAAACAGTGGCCGGGAAAGTTAATATCTTTATTTTGGATGCCTCAAAATGTTTTATAATTTAAATAATAAATAAGAAAAAATAAATAACGGTTCAACTATACCGGATTTCTACTTTATAGAATAAATTAGAGCAGGTAAAAAATAAAATTATAAGAATAACTTATAAAGGTAAATGAAAACCACACGGCAAGCGGTAGGCCAGCAATCCAATACACTGATCGAACGGAAATGCCATCTAGTAGTGACAGCAGTAAGCAACATATTGGAAGCCCGGCCTGCACAGGTACAGGCTACAGCTTCATTCTTCTTTGTTTTAATAAAAAGATATTGAATTTCTTTAAACTTCCTTTAACTGTAGCCTCATCCAAGATATTTGTGCGTAACTCTGTGTGGTTGTTGTCTCCTGTCAAATCTTCCGGAGGGAAGTACGTTGCTCTTTCTTCTTTTTACTACTTCAAGTAGAAACTAATTTTGTTCGTATGGTTAAACATTTTCATCTCTATTATCCGGCTTTAGGTAACCTGTGTCTTTTTTTATTCTCCTTCAGGAAGAAATTAGAACGGGACACTTCTTCAACTTCTTGGTGTACCTGAAATGGTATGCCTGATATCAAAGGACGACACTTATATTCTGGACGCTCCCGTCGCTTGAACAATACGCACACGGCACAGCGATTAGTTTACGTCATACAACACTAAACAACAAGCACTATTTTCAATATCAGTACCCCGGAGGTACACAACACTATGTCCAGTTTTAAATTTTTTACAGGAGAGCAGATGAAAGAGTTTTTTTGTGGTTTTCTCTTACTTATAAGCCCATGGGAGTTATTTTGCTTAAATCTTTGATCGATAATAAGTAACATAGATGCACCATGATGGTTGGGTAATAAAAAAAGAAATTTTGTATTAGAAACATTAAACAAATAAATTTTGAAAAAATGGACTTAGTGTTGTGTACCTCCGGGGTACTGATACAATAAAAGACTTATTGAGGGAAGCGTAACGTCATGAAATCGCTCCTTAAAATCAATAGTCTGGTAGACGATAGCTTAACTGAAATCGTGAAGAGGGAGAGAGAGACAGAGAGACACTTCTGGATGTTGTGATAAACTCGGACCAAATATTCAGGCGGGGCTAAACGTCCAACTAGCAATTAGGTATCGTGGACGAAGGCGACCAGCAAACATACTTTACTGTAAATTTTTTTTTATTGACCATTAAAACTAAACCATGGATTTTACCAAGGTTTAGACTAGAAATCGAATCCACTAACCAACAATACATCTTAGCTTTGCGGGTCTAGCCTATAACCGCTCAGCTAACGGGGCGCCTTACAATATTAAAACCATTAAATAAAATCCAAGGTTTGGACTAGGAATTGAACCCACTAACCAACAATACATCTTAGCTTTGCGGGTCTAGCCTATAACCGCTCAGCTAATGAGCGCCTTACAATATTAAAACCATTAAATAAAATCCAAGGTTTGGACTAGGAATTGAATCCACTAACCAACAATACATCTTAGCTTTGCGGGTCTAGCCTATAACCGCTCAGCTAACGGGGCGCCTTACAATATTAAAACCATTAAATAAAATCCAAGGTTTGGACTAGGAATTGAACCCACTAACCAACAATACATCTTAGCTTTGCGGGTCTAGCCTATAACCGCTCAGCTAATGAGCGCCTTACAATATTAAAACCATTAAATAAAATCCAAGGTTTGGACTAGGAATTGAACCCACTAACCAACAATACATCTTAGCTTTGCGGGTCTAGCCTATAACCGCTCAGCTAATTGGGCGCCTTACAATATTAAAACCATTAAATAAAATCCAAGGTTTGGACTAGGAATTGAACCCACTAACCAACAATACATCTTAGCTTTGCGGGTCTAGCCTATAACCGCTCAGCTAACGGGGCGCCTTACAATATTAAAACCATTAAATAAAATCCAAGGTTTAGACTAGAAATCGAATCCACAACCAACAATACATCTTAGCTTCGCAGGTCTCGGCTACCGTGGCGTGGCGCCTTATCCAGACCAAATATAACGGATGGAAATACGGGAAAAGATTCAAACTTCAAAATTTTTTTTTTTTTTAGATGTTCCAAATCTGCACGTTTACAATACATCTTGGAACAGTAAGAGGAAGTACAAACTAAGTATTTGGTACTTAACTTCAGCCTACTTAATCTCGATTCAATTATAGCTCTTTTTGGATTTATTTATTTATTTATTAAGGGGAGAAAAAAAATTTTAGTCATGAGCCGTGATTTGAACCTATGCTCTCAGCTGACAATAAAACATATTTCACCTTTAAAAAAAAAATTATTTATTTAAAAATATAAAGTTGCAAAATAATCGCCTATATTTTTAAGAACGTGACCAAATGCCCATTCTGGGTGCTAAAAATTGAGTGACCACTCGCCAAACCCACGCACCAATCCCATCGATCAGTTGTAACAAAGACTAATAACAGTAGTCCGGCTGACCCATACGTCAATCAGTGCTGTAATTTCCCCCCTCCCCCACCCACCAAAAAAACAAGGCTCGGAAAAAATATGTTATTTGTTGAATTCACGTAGCTAATTATGGGCGTGATGGTTTACACATTGGACGTGAACCTTTTTTCTGTTACAATTCCTTCGCTTTGAACTACGTACTAGTCATTCTCTTTCTAGGTCTAGAACTTCCAGTAACCTCCAGTTCTTGGACAAACAGCCTGCCTAATTTTTTTAACTCGGAATTTTTCAAAAAGTATTTAATTTAACTATGGAAAGCCGCAGAGCTTTCTAAAAATGGAACATTGAGGGAAACGTAAAAACTTTCTTCCTCTCTAAGGGTACGTTCACAACGGAGCATAGATGATAGCGGAGATGATAGCAGTGATGCATCAGCGCTTATAGAAAAACATAATACATTCAAATGTGAGCGTGCACAACGAAGCTTCGACTAGTGACTCATATACGCTGCTATAAACGAGCATAGATGATAGAATTAAATATTCCATTTTTCTGCTAGCTGAACTCCAGTATCGGAGCTTCAAAATGGACCTAGAAAAATTAATTAGTGCTGTATTTACTCATTATTTTTTATTATTTACTTTTAAACAATATTTTGTTTTTTAAATCGTGCTTACATTTATTTTTATGTGTATTTATTTGTTTTTTCTCAATAAAACCATTACTTACCAGAGTAATCACTAGTTTTTCTTCTGTGGTTATAGGATTTCCATGACAATTTTTCCAACGTTTTCTTAATTTTGACCTTATTTTTTCTAAAATTTAGTCGAATGTGGTTGGACCCATCCTCACATATTCAAAAAAAAAAAACGATCCGGATAATTTCTAAGTTCCTCATATAAATGGTGAAATTCGCCCAAAGTACTTCGTTTTTTATTTGTAGGATGTACATGATATTTTCTAAAGCGTTTTTCCTTTAAAATATACCATTTCGTGGACGCTGAACATAAAAACTCTTCTTCACTACTCGGACATGTTGCATGTATCACAGCTCCGTTGTGCACACTAATCAGCGATTATATTTTACTCTATCAGTTATCATCTCTGCTATCATCTATACTTACAGTTCCGTTGTGAAAGTACCCTAAGAAGTTGTTTGATCTTCTAAAAAAATCCCAATGATGCAAAACTGAGCGTACGAAGTTTTAAGTGCGTTGAAGTCTTTTTTAAAAATCTTTAAAATGTAAAAAAAAAGAATCCTTATAGTAAAGAGGATTAAAGGATTTCAGTACAGTTTCTGAGCGGGATTAAAGGAAGAATCATCTATCTCAAAGTATTTACATTTTAAAATACAGAGGCTAAAGAAATTGGTCCAGTTAGAAGCTGGAGAATGAAAGCCAGAAAAAAAGTCATGCGAGATTTTTGTAGTTTAAATTTAGAAAAACTGATTTATTATTATCGATTCACTGGAAGATACGATTGTGGCGAATGCTGCCAGTATGGGAGAAGCGGGTATGTCCTATCCATGACTGAAATAACAGATCTGCTCTATATATGGCGGCCCCCAGATTGTTGGACTGAAAATGAGGGGTTAAACCAGTGGTATTATTATGATTATGATTACGCCACTGGGTATCATGGTGGGGAGTAGATGAGAGATTCTGGTCCAAAACAGCAGCATCACTTGGCGTGGTCGCCTCTGGCTCTTCACGCCAACAATAGGCGAGCATGTACCCGGCTTGGAGAGAGAGTGTGTGTGAGAGACAGAGACAGAGACAGAGAAATAGAGGCTTATCTTCGGTGCAGTCGGCTGCAACTGTAACTCGATGGAGTCCAGCTGGTGCCCTACTCCTCCTTCTCCACTCGCCCCATTGCGGCCGCTAAAAGCCCATTGCACATATTGCACATTGTTATCACTAACTCGCCGCATTCATCTTCCAATTTATCTTTTCAACACTTCTCGATTCATCCTATCTCTCTTTTTACCCGCACAGCATCACATTATTTCTTTTCTCTTTTTTTTCAATAAAAAATAAAAATATTAAAAAAAAAAATGTTACACAAACACAAAAATGTTTAGTTGATAATCATTCAACCGTTCCGATACGATAACTAGAATGAATCGATAGTAGGGCAAACGGATATCCCACGAAGTAAATTTTTATGTTAGCAGCGGTGAGTCTATGAGTGCTAGGCTAACCATTGAAACAGCTGGTAGAAATAACGCTAGATCGACCAATATTTTGTAGAGCAATGTCTACCATAATAGATAGCCTAAAGCTATGTCGACTTTCTCTTTAAAAAACAACAATTGTCCATCACCCGGACAGTGCTTTCTCTTTAAAAAAAACAATTGTCCATCACCCGGACAGTGCTTTCACTTTAAAAAAACAACAATTGTCCATCACCCGGACAGTGCTTTCTCTTTAAAAAAAAAATTTTTCCATCACCTGGACAATTATTTCTCTTTAAAAAACAACAATTGTCCATCACCCGGACAGTGCTTTCTCTTTAAAAAAAAAAATTTTCCATCACCTGGACAATTCTTTCTCTTTAAAAAACAACAATTGTCCATCACCCGGACAGTGCTTTCTCTTTAAAAAAAAACAATTGTCCATCACCCGGACAGTGCTTTCACTTTAAAAAAACAACAATTGTCCATCACCCGGACAGTGCTTTCTCTTTAAAAAAAAAATTTTTCCATCACCTGGACAATTCTTTCTCTTTAAAAAACAACAATTGTCCATCACCCGGACAGTGCTTTCTCTTTAAAAAAAAAAATTTTCCATCACCTGGACAATTCTTTCTCTTTAAAAAACAACAATTGTCCATCACCCGGACAGTGCTTTCTCTTTAAAAAAAAAATTTTTCCATCACCTGGACAATTCTTTCTCTTTAAAAAACAACAATTGTCCATCACCCGGACAGTGCTTTCTCTTTAAAAAAAAAAATTTTCCATCACCTGGACAATTCTTTCTCTTTAAAAAACAACAATTGTCCATCACCCGGACAGTGCTTTCTCTTTAAAAAAAAACAATTGTCCATCACCCGGACAGTGCTTTCACTTTAAAAAAACAACAATTGTCCATCACCCGGACAGTGCTTTCTCTTTAAAAAAAAAATTTTTCCATCACCTGGACAATTCTTTCTCTTTAAAAAACAACAATTGTCCATCACCCGGACAGTGCTTTCTCTTTAAAAAAAAAAATTTTCCATCACCTGGACAATTCTTTCTCTTTAAAAAACAACAATTGTCCATCACCCGGACAGTGCTTTCTCTTTAAAAAAAAAATTTTTCCATCACCTGGACAATTCTTTCTCTTTAAAAAACAACAATTGTCCATCACCCGGACAGTGCTTTCTCTTTAAAAAAAAAAATTTTCCATCACCTGGACAATTCTTTCTCTTTAAAAAACAACAATTGTCCATCACCCGGACAGTGCTTTCTCTTTAAAAAACAACAATTGTCCATCACCCGGACAGTGCTTTCACTTTAAAAAAACAACAATTGTCCATCACCCGGACAGTGCTTTCTCTTTAAAAAAAAAATTTTTCCATCACCCGGACAGTCAGCTGTAAGACGTTCCTCGGAAGGAAAAAAAATCTAAGAGCGAGCAGCTGGATTAGAAACCGGGATCACGGAGTGGGAATCCACTAAGCGTATCTCCTCGCTATCGAATATTCCCATTATTTTAATTTAATTTTTTTTTTTATCCTCTTTTTGATTTTGTTCATTAAATTTATATTAAACGTGATTTTAAATTTGTGATGTGCAACCATTGTTACTAATTATCTAAAAAGTGCATCTCATGGCGTTCAGCCAGCTCGCTGATGGGTGCATTTCGATGGTAAAAAGGAGGTTGGGGGCAAGTAGTGGATTTTAAAACCCAATAGCTCACCCTCTTTGGTGCGTGTGGTGGGTCCATATCAAAACTGTAAAAACCCACATTTGATTATAGCATTTGTTTGTATGTTCGTACGCGCTGATGATGAAAGCAGATTCGCTCATAGCAACACCTCTACCATCCCCCATACCACCAACTAACGGCGCCGATGCATATTTTACCGCACGCTATAGTGTGACGATGACCATGCTATCTGGGCCGGACAAATGAGATTTGTCAGATGGTAATTGTAAAAGCTCCTGACGGAGCCCCGTCATTGGTGTGCCAACTATATATGACACACATCTACACACTATGGGGCGCTATTGTGCTCACGCTATTGTGTAGCCGCAGTTAATGTAATTTAACCAATGTGCTACTCTCCCCTACCCCCCTGCTCCATTCCAACAGCGCTAGAGCTCTGGTGATTGAGAAACGTTTTAACTTTTCGACCAAAAATTTGCCCCAACCTTCTCCCCCCCCCCACTTCTTGTACAGACCATTGCATCAATACACTTTAGTAAAATGCATTTCTAATCAAATGATCTCTGACGCAGAACAGAAAAACCTCCTCCTCTGACAGGGGTTCTATTTATGCAAGAGATTTACTGGGGGGGTGGGGACTTGGTTAGCAAAAAGCTCCAGGTCCTTTTACTGGACTAAATTCTGGGGGCCACAATTTCCAATTTCTGCAATTTCTACTGCAAAGCACTTTTAAGATGGCCTAGCCGAAGAAAAGCAGCTGCTTTTAACGGAGTATTAATGCGCTATACTCTAAGAGCGTTTTGTTTGGCTGCCCGGAAGCAACTAGAAGGACGCTTACAGTCTGTGCAAAACTTGAAAAGTTTTGAGCTTTTCTACGTTCAAGTTAACTGGTTTCCTGTTCTGTGATTGCCACGATCCCAATCGCCCATTTTTCCAGGCTGGGTTAAACGTCTCCAGCTAAATTAGGGGACGGAAGGCGCTGCGGAAGCTTATACCCTTATTGGCAAAACTTTACTATTAGTAATCAATTAAAAAGTATCTACACCCTGAACTCGAACTGGTGATCTCCCACTCTATCCCGATCATCCACTACCCCAGAACTATTCTGGAAATAGCTCCTGTTTGACTATGTGTGCGTGACAAAAAAATCGTAGGATTCAGCTTCAGTGCTGAATATTTCTTTCAATTCGTGTTCAGTTCGCGATATTCATCTCTTAATGAGGAAACGGACTTGGCGTAGCTACCTTCAGAACTTGCAGAATTAAAGAGAGAAACCATTATTTCAGGAACTACAGCCTGGCTTTGTAAAATCAAGTATATACGTACATATTTATTTCCACCTAGCGTAGAACATTATACAAGTTGTTTGTTGCATTAATTTTTACTTCAAAGATATTTCCATCTAAAATCCACTAAAATGTGATGCTGGAAGAAGGAACTTTATATTTCGATTAGATCCCACCAGGGGACGGAACAATAACTTGGAGGTACCGGAAGTTATCACTTTACAGAATTGTTTTTTCATTTTTCTAAAGACTTTCTGGAAAACGGCTTCACGATTTTCTTTTAGGCAACAGTTTTTCTAGGAAAATTGATTTAAGAATTTATTATATTACATTCGTCAATTGTTTGTCAATAAATTCCTGTGATCTCACTTCCATGGAAACTATTATACAGAAAGCTCTAGGAAGCTTTATTACGTTCAGTTCGTAGTGAAACGTAATAAAGCCTACTTCCGCTTTTCTGCATCTTCATGTCTTAAAGGGACTTCAGAATTTTTCTGCTGTCGCAGCTTCCCAAGCAATGTTTTTTTATTTTTCGGAGTGATTGGAAAAAAAAAGTATTGAAATGCAAAGAGAGAGATTTTGCCCTTTGTGAACTGCGATTTCAATGACAATACTAGCTGGGTAAGGAAGATTTTATTCTCCACCATGACGTCAATCATGACTTCCTATTTTACTAGACCCCTCCCTAAAACTAATACAAGTGTCATTTCACGTGCAGTCAATATGGCTGTGTTGACAAAGGCTAAAAAAGATGACGCTTTTCTGAGTGAAAAGTTTAGTTTAATTTTTTTTTGCTAAAAAAAGTTATGAAGCTGTCAAAAGATTTCCGGTTTAGGTCCTGTGCTCTATTACTGATAAAAAGTAAGGGAAAGGTTGAAAGATGAAGAAAAATATGAAGTTGTAATTCCGAGTGTCAAAATGGTAGCGGAAGTTGCGTGTTTAAATTTAGTTGCGAAACGATTTGAGCAAAATGTATGAAGCTTTCATTCGTTTTAGACAAAATTAGGGTGTCGTGGACGGAGGCGACTAGCAAAAATACTTTACTGTAAATTTCTTTTATTAACCATTAAATAAAATCCAAGACCTATTCCAGAGGAATCGAATCCACTAACCAACTATACATCTCAGCATTGGGGCGCCTTACAAGATTAAAACCATCAAAGAAAATCCAAGGTTTAGATTAAAAATCGAATCCACTAACCAACAATACATCTTAGCTTTGCGGGTTTAGTCTATAACCGCTCGGTTATCGTTGCACCAGTTGTTCACAATTAACGAACAAAAAAAAAATCAGTGTAAATAAAAGTTAATTTATTATGGAGGGAACGCTAAGGGTAGACCTGGCAAAAACTGTAACATAGGAGAACCTGTTTTAGGTATGCTTTCTGTTACTCACCTTGTCTGTTTTGGTCTAATTAGGGCACTCCCCATGGCGTTGTTACAAAAATTTTATTTGTACGAAAAAGCAAAAAATAAAACAAAAAATTTAAAATGATTTGTTTATTTATTTGTGGATTATTATTTAACGAACTACATCCATTGTTTGTGGTGCAAAATACTAACAATGAGCTACAAGATATACGGGCAGATGTCCATAGGGATGAAATTAACTAAATAACAGTTAAACGGATGTAAAAACTTGGTAACAACCGGTTTTTGGCAAACTATAAATTAGGGTGAACTCCACAAAAAAGGAAAAGTTCATTTGTTTGGTATTATGGACAAGAGTTCTTTCCCAAACCCCTACCTTTCCGCAGTTGGACAGGATTATTTATTTATTAATTATTTGCAACATTATTTATTTATAAGTTTAATTAGTACACTGTTATGTGCCACGGTAGCCGAGCGGTTAAGAGACTAGACCCGTAAAGCTAAGATGTATTGTTGGTTTAGTGGATTCGATTCCTAGACTAAACCTTGGACTTTACTTAATGGTTTTAATCTTGTAAGGCGCCCCATTAGCTGAGCGGTTATAGGCTAGACCCGCAATGCTAAGATGTATTGTTGGTTAGTGGGTTCGATTTCTAGTCTAAACCTTGGATTTTATTTAATGGTTTTAATCTTGTCAGGCGCTCTATTAGCTGAGCGGCTATAGGCTAGACCCGCAATGCTAAGATGTATTGTTGGTTTAGTGGATTCGATTCCTAGACTAAACCTTGGACTTTATTTAATGGTTTTAATCTTGTAAGGCGCTCCATTAGCTGAGCGGTTATAGGCTAGACCCGCAATGCTAAGATGTATTGTTGGTTAGTGGATTCGATTCCTAGTCTAAACCTTGGATTTTATTTAATGGTTTTAATCTTGTAAGGCGCTCCATTAGCTGAGCGGTTATAGGCCTAGACCCGTAAAGCTAAGATGTATTGTTGGTTTAGTGGATTCGATTCCTAGACTAAACCTTGGACTTTATTTAATGGTTTTAATCTTGTAAGGCGCCCCATTAGCTGAGCGGTTATAGGCTAGACCCGCAATGCTAAGATGTATTGTTGGTTAGTGGGTTCGATTTCTAGTCTAAACCTTGGATTTTATTTAATGGTTTTAATCTTGTAAGGCGCTCCATTATCTGAGCGGCTATAGGCTAGACCCGCAATGCTAAGATGTATTGTTGGTTAGTGGATTCGATTCCTGGTCTAGAGGCCTTGGATTTTATTTAATGGTTAATAAAAGAAATTTAGAATAAAGTATGTTTGGTAGTCACCTCCGTCCACGTCACCTAATTTGATAGTTGGAATTAAAGCCTACCTGAAACAATAGACAATTACTACTACAATTAGTCTACTGTTTAGCAGACATATTACAAGCCTGAGTTTCAAAGATGAAAATATTTTGGAATAGAATAATTTTCAGTTCTATGATGACAAAGGCGGTGAAAGATGTACGAACTAAGAGAAGTAAAGTTAAAATTATTATGAACGCTTCCGAATCACTGGATAACAACTCGATTATAAATCGATATTTAAAAGGCTTGGCTAGAATATGTTTTAGTAAATGGCCGAGCGATATATTATATGATAGACATGGTAGTGTGCTGAAAGTGATGGACCAATGTCTCCTGCTTCTGGTGATAAAAAGTGACGTTATAGTTTTTTTTTTTGTTTCTTTATCATACATCCATCTATTTACAACTGTAAAATTTACAACAAGCAAATGTGAAGCTAGAATAAAACGACTTGAGTGACATTTTTTTTTTGTAGAAGATACCCGGGGAATTTGTGAAGTTGATCAAGAGGCCACTGGCGGCGCTTCAGTTGCGCCTGAAGAGGGCAGTTGGTTTGAAAGATGTTTGAACAAGAGGATAAGGAGTTGTAGAATTGGGATTAGTGGGATTTTATTGGAGACGTAATAAAGAGTGTATTGGTGATTTATCGAAGGATTTGCCAAGAGAATTTAATTTTTTTTTTTTTTTAAATGAATTAAATATAGTTGTAATATAATTGAATAAAGAGCTCAGAAAAGCAATAACAGTTGTGGAGGGGGCGAGAAATAACTCACCCCTCCACGAGGAAATGCATTGAATCGCTTCCCCCATCCCAAAAAGTTGTTGTACTGGGTGCACACAATTGGCCAGTGTGAAGATATGAAACGGTATGGGGGAGCGGCGTTAAAAAAACAGCCGACTAACTCTGCGTTCATCAGTTTCTTTCTGCAGATTCACTGTTCTTGATTTATATCTAGCTCAATCGCACAGCCTCTCTCTGCCTGGGTTTGTGCGTCTCTGAGTTTATCTTCTAACCTAAGCTAAAAGAATTGTAACCATGTCTAGAGGCACCCTCTTCCTTCTTGGTGTGTTATAAGTGATGTCTGTTCACTTTATTATCAACTTGTAGAGTTACTTCTATTATAGCATTTGATTTATTACATCTGCGTTTTGTTGGTTTTTCTTTAGAGTTATCTTTTCTCTATTTTTTTCCGACCCCCCTTCCTTTTCCTTTTTACATTATGTCATAGAGAAAATGATCTGGTCAGAGAGGGGAGATAATGACTGGCTAAAAATAGATTAATGCATTTCTCTGTAACTGGGCAAAAGCTGATGTCTTATTGGTCGATTCATTGTTTTGTAGGGCCTTTAAAAACTCTACTAATTAAATCAAACAATCTCAGCTGCCCTAAGTTGCAGTTTTACCACCTTTTTTTTATAAGTGAGTTCAGAGAATTTTCATGGTAGTAACTTAATACAATTTCTTAAAAGTTTGAATTTCAAAGAAATATTTAATAGTTCTTGCCACGGTAGCCGAGCGGTTATAGGCTAGACCCGCAATGCTAAGATGTATTGTTGGTTTAGTAGGTTCGATTCCCGGTCTAAACCTTGGATTTTATTTACTAGTTAATATGAGAAATTTACAGTTAAGTATGTTTGCTAGTCGCCTCCGTCCTCGACACCTAATTGGTAGTTGGACGTTAAGCCCCGCCTAAAAAAATAGGCAATATTTAATAGTTCTTTCAAGACTTTTTTTTTTTTAGAGTTCGTAAACCCGTACTTTCTCTGAGATGAGCGCTTTTGAGCAAAATCTAAGCTTACCAGAACTGTGCACAACCTGCAATTCGCCACCACACACTTCTCACACTTCTGATGTTGCCAAAAAATTAAGAGTAAATCACAGATCAATCAACAGAGATTTGGTAAAGCATTAGTATTCCTTAATTAATTCTATTTTAGCTACAACTTTAAAGGTAGTTCTTTTAAAGCAACAACAAGCAACTATTGTATCATCAAATTCCCGAAATTAAGAAATGATAAAGTCTACATAGAAGTCTACAAGTAAACTAATCAAACGGCCAATGTTTTCAGGCGGGGCTTAACATCCAAGCTACCAATTATCTGCCTTGGACGGAGTGGGCAGAAGCTCATACTTTAATATAAACCATTTTTTTTCTTAAAAAATAAAAAGTAGCAACACGCAGGATTCGAAATAGTGATCTCCCACTTACAAAGCCACGCTCTTGACCACTAGAACCAACCTCCGAAATCCATAAAAATCAGAATCCACCAATTGGCCGGATACTAAATACCAGTTATCTCTTCAGTAAAATGTTTATTCAAGGCGCCACGGTAGCCGAGCGGTTATAGGCTAGACCCGCAAAGCTAAGATGTATTGTTGGTTAGTGGGTTCGATTCTCCGTCCTTAGGCCTTTGATTTTATTTAATGGTTAATAAAAAGAAATTTACAGTAAAGTATGTTTGCTAGTCGCCTCAGTCCACGACACCTAATTGGTAGTTGGACGTAAAACTCGCCTGAAAAAATAGGCGATTACTTTAATTTACTAAAATGTTTATTCAATAATGTAATGTTCTATCAAGGAGTTATTTATGTTTTGAAAATTTACGCAATCAAAGAAAATAACACTTCTACAGGGAAAATGGATTTCCCAGATTTTTCTTTTTTTGGTTTTTCTACCTTTTGGTCTCGAAAATCATTCCACCTGAACTAATTATTCTTACTCAAGTACGTATACTAAGCACAAGGACTTATCTGATTTACCTAAGAAAATGGTGAATATATATTGCTTCAATTAAGTATGTCGCTGAAATCGAAGTTGCTGAAATTATTGAACAGTAAGAGATAGAAAATATAAGGTTTAAAGTTCCTCTAAGTTGAAGAGGAAAATACTGAACATAAGGTTGTGTTCATGATCTCTGGCAATCAACAATTTCTCTGACTGTATCAAGTTAACATCGGTGGGTAGATTGACAGCCAGTTCTGGATTGGGGTAGAGAGAGGTAGTTCTTCTGGAAATGACTTGACGATGTTTTGAATGACTGGCGAGGGTGAACTGAGTTTGGCGCAAGGAGGAGGGTCGACGACGATGGTTCTGTAAATGATGGACTGTCAACCTGGAGTTTCGCATTAGCTACACATTAATATTTGGTAATTCCAGCTTGATCACAAACTTCTAAGGAAAGCTGCAATTAAATCTTTGGCTGAATAATTAGCGGAAGTAGGCACCCAGTTGAATGACAGAAACCACTCGCTTCCCTATTTCCGGTTGCAGTTCCCTCTCTCTTGACGTTTCAATTATATTCAGATAATTGGGCTCTTTTTAAAGGTATCAATATTTTGCTTTTTAGAGTCAGAACTCAAATTTCAGTGGGCTGATTATTTGTTCTTACTATTAGTAAAAGGAAGTAGCGTAATCGTGCTGATTTTTTTTTTAATTTCAAATTTTCACCGAAAAATATCTGTTTTGACGACTCCTGAAACAGGAAATTGAAAAAGAAATAGTCGCAGAATGTTCAAATTTGATATTTGGCCAACAGAGGATGCTGCAACAAAACTTTAGTCAAAATTGGTTTCTAAGATATTCTGAAAAAAAAAAAAACAGTTTCTGCAATCTTCTTTTTAACTTTGATCAGGGCAAGGTTTGAGAGAAATACCCCAACAGAGAATGGAAGATCGGATGTGTAAAGTAAAGATCATGGACCCATTAGTAAAAAAGTAAAAAAAAAAGTAATCGCCTACTTTTTCAGCGGGCTTACGTCCAACTACCAAATTAGATGTCGTGGACGGAGGCGACTAGCAAACATACTTCACTGTAAATTTCTTTTATTAACCATTAAATAAAATCCAAGGTCTAGACTGGGAAATCGAACCCAGTACCACAATGCATATTAGCATTGCGGGTCTAGCCTATAACCGCTCAGCTAATGGAGCACCTTTGGACCCATTAGTACTAATCTGAGGAACTTCAGCCTCCCCGCAACTAAGTCAAATTAAATTTATATTTGTAATTATAAGAACATTAAATATGTGAACAATATATATGTATAAAAAAAGGGTTTTTTATGCAAAGAAATATGCGCATGGAAATTAATGAATAAAAAAGAGAAGCGGAAGTGAAAGGGACCCAAAAAAAGAAAATACCTTCCTGGGCCACTTAAGGAAGGAGAAGGGCCGTTGGAGAAGTTGCTGACGGTGCGAATGACAGATTAATCACATGCAGGAATTATAAAAGAGTGGCAAACTAAGGGGCGCGTATCCACTTTCTTGTACTTCTTGTAGGTCTTCTGTCCTGCTCTCACTCTCTCACTCTCTCTCACCGGCGTACATGGGGGAGCCCTTCTTGTGTAGAACAGCTGAACAGTAACAGCCAGGAGTCCCCGAGATGAAGAAAACCCGTGCATCAATCACGGATCTGTCAACGGGATTAATTAAAGTGAGAGTATTAAACGTCTGGGAAGCTGTTGACGGGGGGTGGGTGGAAGTCGCTGGGCGCCTTCCCTCTCTCTCTTCCGCTCGTGGGGGGAGGTGTCATATTATTGTATGCATGGTGTGGAGATATGATGTAATGGGAAGGCGATCAGGGCAATGCCAAGTTCGCTCGCAAACCAGCGGCTCCAAAATCTTGGTGTGAATTCCAGAACCCAGATGAGGGTTTCGAGGATAAGACCCCCCTTCCAACCGAAAATTCTAATTGTGTTCTAAGTTAGGTTTAAAGAAATATTGGGTTGTCCGGAAAATAATGCAGGATTATGGTTTTAAAAGAAAAAAATAGAAATTAATGATTTATAACTGTTTTTATTAATCAAAATAGTCTCCATTACTTTCTATACATTTCTGCCAACGTGTGGGTAACTTTTCCACGTACCCTCTGTATAGAATTTGGAATCCTTGAGAATTTATAAATTCAGAAAACGCATTTTCTAATGTTCTTAGGTCAATAATTTTTTTTTGTTTTGTAAATAGCCAGGTCCAGGTGTCTAAAAAAAAAAATGGTAATCAGTAGGCGAGAGGTCCGGTGAGTAGGGCGGGTGTGTGGCAGAGTCTCAAAGGCCAAGCTCCAACAATTTGTGGGGAAGACAAACGTGAGATATGTGGCCGAGCGCTGTCATGCAACAGAATGAGCCCCCATTTTGATTGACTAAAGAAGGCGCCCATTAGCCGAGCGGTTATAGGCTAGACCCGCAAAGCTAAGATGTATTGTTGGTCTAGTGGGTTCGATTTCTAGTCTAAACCTTGGATTTTATTTAATGGTTAATATGAGAAATTTACAGTAAAGTATGTTTGCTAGCCGCGATACCTAATTGGTAGTTGGACGTTAAGCCCCGCCTGAAAAATTAGGCGATTACTTTACTTTACTTGATTGACTAAAGATGGCTTCATTATTGCCAATTATTCTGATGCATTACGTCAATTTGGTGTACAATACGATTCGGCATTCAATGGTTTCGGCCAGGATTCAAGAAGCTGTAATGAATCAAGATCAAATGAAGCCTCACCAAAACAGTAATTATCACCTTTTTTTTATATTATTGATTGTAGCAAATCAAAGTGGATTGAAGGTTCGTTCACACGTTGGCAACAGCTTAGAATTTTGCCCATGTTAGCTCCTATGAGTTTGACACGCTTGGAGACAGTTCCAAAGAAGAATCTAGAGGAATTCCAGCGCCCCTGTCGCACCCCATAACATACTTAGCACAGATACACCCAAGTTGTGCGCGCAAAAAAATTTCCTAGTTTCCGTCAGTTAGTTACTAAAAGAGATGTTGACAGCAGCACTACTTCCTGCATGGAGAGGGCCTTAACTTTTGTAAACATATATATATATTAATAACAAATCTCCCCCCCCCCCTTAGCGTAATCGTTAAAATATCATCTCGCTTCTCCTAACCCATAACTGTATTGTTTACTCATCGCGTGTTTAAAATATTGTTCACAGGATGAAAGCTAGCGTATGTTTTTAATAGAACATGGTTTGGGGATAAGGTTATATTATATAACAAGAATAACCTTCATTTGAGGGGTACCGTTTCTCTCTGTGTTACAAGAACTTTGCCCACCCAGCAGGAGGTCTGTGTGGCCGTTTTGATTAAAATCTCTATTGTTTTTCCCGTAACTTGAAATGATTAATGGAAATAATTTCCATGAAAGTTACTCATCATGTGGGGGAAAAGCGCTTTTCACTTGCTGAGTAAGTTTCCCTATTCTCTTTGGATATTCAAGAGTGTGTATGTGGAGTATATATTCATAGGCTACGGTTCATTAAGGAGTATCCAGGCGAAGGAACCAGGACTCTAACTTCAGAGTGAAGTGAGAATTTCACTAAATTAGAAAAGAAAACACGAGCTTAAGTTTTTGGCCTACAGGAAGTTTGGTTTTACCTCCAGGAGAGGCTAAGGTCCTCCAGCGAGTATTGGGATACAATAGTAGTGTGCATGGTCTCAAGATTCTCAGATTCCCGAATCGAAAGCTTATCAAAGAATGTGTGAAGAGTTTGGATCGGATTCGATCTTCCTCAATACCTGGTTCGTGTGGACTATTGAAATCCCTTACAGCTCCAATTTGCTCACTTAATTGTGGCACTCTTAGGGCAGAAAGGTTACTTACGTAATGTGAAGGCGGACGAACTTGCTCGGTTCAGTTTTACAGTAAACCTTACTGCCTTAGAAATGATATATATATCTAAGACAGAAAAACAGTTTAAATTTCAAAACAGACACGAACAATTTAAACAACATATACGCAAACTTACTACAAAATACTTGACAATTGGCAACACTGACTTCCACACAACCTAACACAATCACACCAGACCGATCACACTCAGTCCATGAACAGACAAGACAGAAGACACACCAACCCTGTAATGTAAAAATATTACTTTGTAAACTAGGAAAATAATGTTTGTAAATTTCGTTACATTATACATATTTATTTTAATAGAATCATTGTTAATACACTGTAAATGTTATGTTCCACAGCCCTGAAGATGTGACCTAGTCCCTAGGTCGGAAAGCTCCGGCATAATAAATGTATCACGACTGAAACTGCCAGTTATTTGTTTTCATCCTATTGAAACTATGATTCAGTCACCAAAAAGAATGAACAGCAGTAAACCTTAAGCTTTTTTTTTTATTTTTAATAATATAATTTTCAGGAAGACCGGAAATGGAACCTCCCGTACGCTAACCCATTCCATGATCCTCTTCTTAAGCAGAACTGTACGAGTAGCTGCAAGAACTATTAATAGGTCTGATGGACGATATAGTCATTGTAGGTTCTCCTTGACTAGATAAGAGACACTCGTCCTAATCCATCGCCAAGATCTGGAAGATTAATTCCTCAAACTGAGTGAAAGACTTTGGAGCCGATTGGTTGTGAGTTCTGAACTGGCGAATGTGCTCTGAGCCGCTGGTTATGCGGGGAGATGTTGCAATAGATCCTTATAGATTGTGTCCAAGCCAAGAGGAAGTAAGAAGCAGTATTGGGATGGACCAATATCCAAGTTGCACAGAAGTAGAATTGAAATAATCTAGTCAGAGATATCCGAAAGTGTTTTTTCCATACAAGACTTCTTGTAACCTAATATTTTGTCAATTTAAAATAAATAAATGTGTGTAAAATATTGTTTAAAGAGAGGGTTGGATGACGTGTGTTTGTGATTGTAAAGTTGATGGTGGGTAGGCTTTACTGTGAAGAAGGGTTGAAGCCTTACGGCCTCACAGCAATAGCGTCACCACTAAAAGATAGCAATGGAGGGGTTAGTGACGAGCGTAAAGTGAGCGCTCAAGCGTAACCTCCAATTTCACACTGCCTGCTTCTTTAATACACATAATGAATATACAATAAGCACACTCACACAAAGCACACCTGCTTGCCAAGCTTCTCTTAGCCGATTCTCTCATCTCGAATATCTCCCTCACTTTCAGTTTTTTGATTATCATTTTATTAAACATTTTGATAAGAATAATCAAATCAAGAAAAATAAATCAATATTTTTTTATGTGGAACTAAGCACAACTTCCGTTCTAAGCCTTGGAATTTATGTAATAGTTAATATGAGAAATTTACAAGAATTTGTACAAGTTCTTGACTTAAATCAATATTTTCGGTAAGTCAAACTTTCAAACCTACAACTTATCATACATTTCCGTTAGATTGCCAAGTTAAAGAAAACCTAGGAAATCTATTTGCTACAATAGGCGCCACGGTAGCCTAGCGGTTATAGGCTAGACCAGACCCGCAATGCTAAGATGTATTGTTGGTTAGTGGATTCGATTTCTAGTCTAAACCTTGGATTTTATTTAATGGTTTTAATCTTGTAAGGCGCCCCATTAGCTGAGCGGTTATAGGCCAGACCCGCAATGCTAAGATGTATTGTTGGTTAGTGGGTTCGATTCCTGGTCTAAATCTTGGATTTTATTTAATGGTTAATAAAAGAAATTTACAGTAAAGTATGTTTGCTAGTTGCCTCCGTCCACGACACCTAATTGGTAGTTGGACGTTAAGCCCCGCCTGAAAAAGTATAAGCCATTACTTTACTTTTTTAAATAATAAATATAACAAAAAAATAATGGATAGGAATATTCCGCTTGGACTATTAGACGGTAAAAAACCCTCATTTTGCGGTTACTCGTAAACGATTTTCTGTTTTTTAGAAGATTGAAAATAGATTTTGATAATACTAAATTTCATTAATTTTGTTTTGTCTTTCTTGAGACCGGAAAAGGGGTAACAAAAATAAGTATGAAGAGAGTTTCAGCTCTTGCAGCCGGTTTTATTCCCAGGGAAAGCCAAGGAAACCTGACGGCGATCCCCTAAACCAGTGGAAATAACATAGTCATATCTTTTCGGCACAGCGTATCCATAAAAATGCCGCCCCTACAAAAGAAGGAAGAAGAACTAACTGATGTGGCCATTAAGTGGGTAGTTACACTTTACGCCATTCCGCAAATGGAACATTAATAGTTTTTTTTCACTTATCAAAATAGTTTTCTTTTTTGTAAGGCCAAACTATTCGAAACCACAAAAAAAAAAAAAATCTCTCAAGAGATGCTAACTTTTGATAAGGACTCCACGTGCAAAGCCACGTGTCCTACTCTGAATCATACATATTCCCCCCTCCTTTTTTTAGCAGAAAAGAGAAAAACTACTACAAAAATAAATAGTTGCAGTAGATGAAGGCTAGAACGTTTGTGTGTCATAAAAGTTGTAAATTATTATAGTGTGAATTGTGAATTGATAAAGTGTTGTGTGGATTTTAAGGGTGATTCTATATAAAACGATTATCGATCTAAATCAATGACTTGTCTGAGAAAACCTCGGCTAATCTTAACAGCTTCAGTACATCATCAATTTTTCACTGTTTCCTTATTTCCGTTCCCAAAGTACGTATTTACGTATTTTCACAAAGATCTGTTTTAAATTTTCTAGTAAGAAATACACGTCTGTGTATATAATGTGCCCATATCCCTAAAGTGCTGCTGTATCCCTGAAGTGTGATTCTATCCGTTTAATAATTTTAATCACAAAATGGTTATAAAAGCTACTACAAAATACAACACTTCCGGTTTGACTATTAGACGGAGAAAAACCTTACAGTGACGCTTATCTCCATGGTTACGCTATTGTGATAATGAAAATGAAATAGAATGCGAATTTGCAGCGAATAACAAAAAAAGCAAAAACAATTATGCCTATCTGGTCAGGCGAGCTTAACATCCGGCCAAATTGGTGAATATTACTTGTAAGATTGTCGTGTTTTTGGCTTTTTTGCCTTTTCTTTTTTGCCATTGGCTTTCGCCATACAGCCAGCATCGTCTAGGTGCTTATCACTAGAATATCACTCACTCTCCATTCTTACTTATAAATACATTCGCTTCACTCATTCATCCCTCTACTAAATACAACTATTTATATAAACTAATGGATGGAGCAGTACTCTATATTCCTGCCATCCTTATAGCTTAACCGAAATTAAAATCACGTAATCCTTCTCTAATAATTTTCTTGCATTCATTCTAATCGGCTATAACTTTTAAATACACTTCGTACGTATTTCTTGTCTAGCTCTGCTACAGATTTAAGCACATAGATGTTGGTGGAGAATATTATGTCTTCGTAGCGAAATGGGGCATCTAAATACCTGTATAAGTCGTCAAACATTTCGTTTCCTTTCTACCACATGACGTGGGCATATCATTATTATATTGTCTTGAAATCCTCCTCCTCATTGCAATCTACGCAAAGAGGAGAGAGGACCTTTTTGTTGATACTGTGAAGATACGATCCGCAAACGGCGTGGTTCGCTCTCTTAGCCTGCTAATTGTCGTAACAACCCATTTATTAGTGATAGTTCCCTTAAACCATGGTTGTCTAGGTAACTGATCTACACATAGTTTTATAGAATCTTCCTTTATTACCATTACTGTAATCTGCCTGCCATTTCTGTAGTGCTGCTTTTGCAATTATACACTTGATATCGGTGTGTGGTAATTTATAATTAGCCATTTCCCCCACTATTGGTGGCTTTCTTTGTAAGTTTATCAACTATTTCATTCTCTTTTATACCACAATGACCCCTTACCCACAAAAAATTAATGCAGGCCCCCATTCTCTTTAAAAATGGCTATAATTTCTACCAATCTCTGCGATAATATGATTCATTCCTGCAGACTGATGTCGTGTTTCTAACATATGTTTTATGTATTTATTTCTAAATCCAACTTTTACTTTGACCAAAAATAAATTTGACATTTACCGAAAAGCCAACGGTATTTTATTTGCACACAATCTTGAGAGAGGGGATGAAATATATTTTTTCTAAGGGTAGAAATAATTTAAAATAAATAAAAAAAAGTTAGTAAAAATAAACTCATTTTTTTTTATTTTAAAGATGGCTACCTCTGTGACTAAAACAAGTTTATGGAAGTGGAAAAAAAAAATATATGCGACACACACACACGAGTCTACTTGGAAAATTCAAACAACTCCCCTCCCTTCTTCCGCTTTTCCAACACGATCAGAATTTAATCGGGCAAAATGTGTTTCTGAACGGATGAATTAAAATATATCATCTCAAGCGTACATACACACATACCCACAATGTGGGGTACCTACCACTTCGGGCACTCTTTTTCCTCCTAGCCACACCACACACCCCCCACCATCAAAAAAAGAGTACATGGTCTTTACTTTGAAAAGTATATATAAGTTGCCACTGAAGCTTGTTGGAGGGGTGTGGTGTGAGTGGCAAGCTTTCCCATTACCGTTATAACACATAGTCACTTCTGTTTGGGTATAAACCAGTACCGGAAATGGAGTAGCCTGTTCTGGTTGAGGAAAAATTTATTAGGTTGAAATTTTTAGTACGATAAACTCACTTAGAGTTTCCGTTTTTTTTTTTCGCACAGGATGTGCGATAAATTTTCATAACGTATTAATAAATCTGAAAGTTTTTTCTTAATGATTAAGAATAATTTAAATACTTACAAAAAAAAAAAGTCGAGAACAAAATGATTTCTTGACGCTAGAAAAAATATTGTAACTAGAGTCGGAAAACTTTGCTCAGTAGTACAAAAAAAATTATCATCTCACTAGGGGGTGAGTGTTGGTCTAGTGGTCAAGAGAATGGCTTCGTATGTGGAAGATCACCGGATCGAATCCCGCGTACGGGCTACTTTTTATTTGTTAAAAAAAATTGTTTATAGCAAAGTATGAGTTTCGGATTCCGTTCAAGACACCTCATTGGTAGTTAGACGTTAAGCCTGCCTGAAAAAAATAGGCAATTGCCTAATTTTAAGTGAGTGTTGGTCTAGTGGTCAAGAGAATGGCTTCGTATGTGGAAGATCACCGGATCGAATCCCGCGTACGGGCTACTTTTTATTTGTTAAAAAAAATTGTTTATAGCAAAGTATGAGTTTCGGATTCCGTTCAAGACACCTCATTGGTAGTTAGACGTTAAGCCTGCCTGAAAAAAATAGGCAATTGCCTTTGCTTATTATTCTCTCTCTAGGAGCAGGAGAGTTGAAAATTAAATTTTATTATATTTATAGAAAGGTCCTTTGTTTTGATTCTCATCTACTTTCTCGCACTGTTTTTTGAGAGAAAAAGAGGGATCAAATACCGATCGGGCGGGGGCACCATTTATTTTTTTTGCTAAGATAAATTTATAGTTTGTATATTGTTAATAATACATGCAATCTACAAAAAAATATATATATTTATATATTTAATTCCATAAGTAAATTGTAACATACAAAAAATTATTGTCATACATGCATTTTTATTAAAAAAAAAAAAATAAATTAACTCTGGCGGCGCGACGATCATAAAAGGAAGTGCTATCTAACTGGTGCACAGCCATCCAAATATCTACAAAATATGTTTTCTAATCTTAAAGCCATTCCAATAGATTGGTTCACTTACTCTGTGTGAGTGTGCGTGCTAAACTCGTAATTCAATTGCCCTAGTGGTATTATCTTGTGGAATGTATGCAGAGATGGAGATATATGCACGTATCACGGGGACGTTGAAGAAGCTGAGGGAGATTTTCTGTGGGTGCTTATATTGCGAATGAAAATTTATATTTTTACCCCTATTCTTAAAAAAAAAAAGAAACGCCTCTGTATCAATGCTATAAAAAGATTCCCGCCCATTGTGTACGTAAAGCCCGTTGAAGGTGGGATTGAAGTTGAGACATCCTTGCAGAAAGCTCAAGGACAATCAGGACAGAGGGGAGGACTTAGCTGATAAGTAGAAATGCACTTTGCTTCACAATAACTTCTGCTTTAAAAAAAAAAGTACATACTTCTATACAAATATATGTACATAAAACCATATTTACTCCGTCATGGTCGCTTTTATTCCATAAAGATTGGCACGGCAATAAGGAGAGGAGACTTACTGGATGGAAAAAATATATATATGAGGAATGTGATTGAAAGTAAGTGATTTTAAAATTGGACACGGAGCCGGGGTCCCTCTCATGTAACCGACAGGGCATACCGTATACGAAATATACCAACACATTGTTAAAAGTATAAAATGGTAGGAGGATTTAAGACCTGATAATATTTGGAAAAAATAAAAAAAATAGTTTTTATTAATAGTAGGATTTACTAAGTACTTAAGGCTGACCAACCCTTAGTAACTGTCCTAAAGTCTCCCCCCTTTCCACGCTGGAAACCCAGCTGCCCTTTATGGCCAAATCTATAAACCGAATTATGGACAATAATACTTGAAAATAAACTAAAATGTAATTTTAAAGCGTGCCGCGAATGTTTTGAAGTGTGCCGACAAAATTCTAGAAATGCCTACGATAAAAATTATATATTAAATGTAGAAGACGATATGAGAGTAGCATTATCATTTATAAGACCAAATATAAACTGTAATTATCAACAAAAAACATCAAGCTCAAATTTCTCATTAAAAGTATTCTTATTATTAACTTGTAATTAATCCCTTAATAAACATATATACTGTTGTTTTTTGTAGTGCATATTATTTTATTTTATATTATAAAATACTTTTTTCTGCAACCATGTAGGAATGTTCACATTACTCAATTAAAATCAGCTGTGTAATGCCCAACTTTACCTCACTAGTGGGGAAAAATTCCCATTAGTGTCACTTTCCTCACTAGTGAGTAAAAAAACTTTATTGTGCTTCCTTGATATAAGAAGTTTTGTTATTAAATATTTTCTGTAAAACTTTAATAAGCTTATTTAATGTAACTAAATAATTAAAAACGAATATTAAAAAAATAAAATAATAATTGAATGGAATATAGAAATAAAAATAATATTTTAATAAATAATTAGATATTTTTAATTATAACAGTTAAAAAGGTTATAGTGTTACCTTATAGAAATTTAAAATGGATTCTAGTGATTCCTGTTTAGTTTTTTTTTTAGTTAATAACCGTAATGGTTGTAGAAAAAATATTTAACTCGAGTGTAAAGTATTTTCCTCATACTCGGCAATTTGCACTTGCACTCGCCTAGCTTCGCTCGCTCGTACGTGCAAACCCTGCCTCGCGTGAGGAAAAGTACTACTTTCCACACTTGTTAAATAAGTAACTATTAAACTTATCTTATTGTTAGTGTACCACCAAATTTTGAAGTTGTTAAAATTGTGCCGCGACAAAAAAAAAGGTTGAGAATTACTGGCCTAGGATTCATGAAAATCGGTTCACTAGTTTAGGCGCTCTGTTGTTAATAAGAGAAAAGGGAACAAGAACAATTTTTGAAAATACCGTTTTTGCTCATTTTCAGCAAATTTTTTTTCTCAAAAATCTATTACATCTGGGTTGTAGCAAAAAAAAAAAAAAAAGTTACATTTATAAAGAAAATATGCATAGAGAAAATGATTATAAAAACATTTTTATCTTTTCCCTGCAGAATACTTACCCAACAATATTGTAAGCGCAGATAAGCGGCTCTTAAGCATAATTAATGCTTCCCGACTGGGTGGGTAGTGCTGAATTGGACATAACCTGAACTCGTAGCGCTATCTAGTTGTGAAGAAGTAGAAAAGTTTTATGAAAATTGTATTTTTTTAAAAAAAACGAAAGAGCGCAGGCCTTGCTCATAGTATACTTATCTGTTGTTCATACATAAGCGCAAATTTTAAAAGAAAAAAATAATGATAATTTTGCTCTCGGTCGCTTATCTCCATTTTCCACTGATTCTGATCGTATATACAGGGTGACCAAAGTTATATGCTCCACCCACTTTTTTTTTTAACGGCGGGAAATTTCGAAAAAATAAAAAACACGTATTTAATCATTTTTAGTCTAGTTTATTTTCAGTGATTGACCCATTTTTTTAAACCCCTGTATCTCGAGATACAGCATCCAACTTTTGTTTTTCAAATGGAACGTTATATTTTTTGTTGCATATTTTTGTAGTATTTGAGCTCCTAAAAACAACAAAAAAAAGTTTTTTGAAATCGGTTAGGTTTTTCAAAACTTATGGTAATTTAAAATATGAAAAACAAATTTCAGTTTACTGTCAAAATTACTTTATTTTTTTTTAAAGAATCTATTCAAACTGGGCACAATCAACGGATAGGCAAGCCAAAACTCTGGACTCCCACGCTTTGCTTGTAGCAGCACTTATGGTGGCGAAGTCAAGATCTAGGCAGGCTAAAGTAATTCGACGTTTCTGATCATCGACTGAAGCCACGGGATTAAGGATACTTTACTCTTTATATTTTTAGGTATCCCCACAAAATATAGTCCATTTGGGTCAAGTCCGGAGATCGAGGTGGCCATTGGATGGGACAATAAGTCCTTTACGCACTTTTAATGGAAATTTCTGCCCAGCTAACCTCGAACCACTCTCGCCGGGCAACCATCTTGTTGAAAATACATATCTATCCGACGTTGTAGATGAACATCTTCAAGCGGAACTGGTAAAATGTCTCTGAAAAAAAAGTTGGATACCTTTCACCAGTTAAGTTCTCTCTGTAGAAGTATGGGCCGATTAGTTGATTTCCTATAACTCCACCTAAACGTTTGTAGAAAAAACAACCTGAACGTCGAATACTTCTAGCCTGCCTAGATCTTGACTTCGCCACGATAAGTGCTGCTAGAAGCAAAGCGTGGGAGTCCAGAGTTTTGGCTTGCCTATCCGTTGATTGTGACCAGTTTGAACAGATTCTTTAAAAAAAATAAGGTAATTTTGACAGTAAACTGAAATTTGTTTTTCATATTTTAAATTTCCATAACTTTTGAAAAACCTAACCGATTTCAAAAAACTTTTTTTTGTTGTTTTTAGGAGCTCAAATACTACAAAAATATGCAACTAAAAATATAACGTTCCATTTGAAAAACAAAAGTTGGATGCTGTATCTCGAGATACAGGGGTTTAAAAAAATGGGTCAATCACTGAAAATAAACTAGACTAAAAATGATTAAATACGTGTTTTTTATTTTTTCGAAATTTCCCGCCGTTAAAAAAAAAAGTGGGTGGAGCGTATAACTTTGGTCACCCTGTATGTAAAAGTGAAGTGCCTTCTTTTTAACAATTTTTATTTCTTGGGGCGCGCTTGTGAATTGTTTGCGTATTAAGAGGAAGGTTAAGTGAGGTTAACGCGTCTTACACGCATTCAAAGTTAAAAGTTTTTCATGTTTTGTAGTGGCTTTATATTGCAGAATTTTACTATAAAAACCAATTTTCTATTTTAGGTAAGATTTTGGTCCATTCGTTTCTAATAGTTATTACTTTTAATTATTGTATTGTTGTAACAAAATAAAATTTTCTATTTTAGGAAAAATCTGTGATAAATCTATAGTTACTGTGTCAAATTCAACCTATTTTCCACATTATGTGTATTCGTAACTTTATTTTTAATTTTCAGGAAGATTAAAACAACATGATGGAACTGAGAAGTGGGTATGTAAAAGTATGTGCGTTGTTTTAAAGATCACAGTATGGCCATCGTCTTGGACTGGTGAACGGTTGTCATTACAGAGCGATCTCCATGCTGACATCTCAGGTATTCAGATGGTTGGTCGGCCAGCTATTTTTTGGCTGGTGTTGGATGAGGAAATTTTTAAACAGGATAGTAGTTTGATATGGAATTTTGAGACATCGGGATTTTTGGACAAGGTCGCAAGGAAGGGGTATTTCAGATTGTTTGGATGCAGTGTTTTGGTGAGTTATATACGAGTTATATATGAGTCGTACATTTGGCAGTACTATGTTATGCCCTTATTAGAGCTAGTTTTGGGGATCGAATTGTCTGTTAAGCAGAGTTCAAAGGTGAACTTTAATATCGCTGACTTTTCTACATCATAGCATATATTTTTTTAATCTGACCGGTTGCGAACTTTCACCCATGATCAGAAGTTGAATAATCGACGCTTAATGACTCACTACTCGTTAATTTTTTTTTAACGTAAAAGTAGCATTTTTGGTGAAAGTAGTTATTGATGAAGGCGTCACGGTAGCCGAGCGGTTAGAGGCGAGACCTGCGAAGCTAATATGTATTGTGGTACTGGGTTCGATTCCCGGTCTAAGGCCTTGGATTTTATTTAATGGTTAATATGAGAAATTTATAGTAAAATACGTTTGCTAGTCGCCTCCGTCCACGACACCTAATTGGTAGTTGGACGTTAAGCCCCGCCTGAAAAAATAGGCGATTACTTTACTTTACTTAGTTATTGATGAATGAAACCTTGACCCCCCCGCCATTCTACACCACAAAATAAAGAGACAAAGCATCCAGAATATAAACTTTAGTAACCCCGAACTACGATTGCCTTCCTTACTTCACATCTCCATAAACGTGAGTGGTTCAGAAGGCCGTGTATTTCCATTAGCAGAGGAGACCTGTAAACATCTTTTCCGTAGCGCATAAACTATCCACTCCTTTATATATATACTTTATGCATCTCTGTTTCCTTCCAAATGGATTTCCTCATCTTCAGAATCTTTCAGTGTGGTCCCTGGCCTTTTTTTTTTACAGCATCACTCTGTTCCCTTTTCCCATCTTGTTCCTTATCTTTACCATCAACCGGACGTTGTAGGAAAATTTTTTATTCACAAAAATATTAAAGAAGAAAACAGAATGGGAGGAGAAAAAGAAAATGGTCGCTTTCCGTTTTATGCCATAAAGAGGTCATTTTCCACCTTCAAGTTCTGCTCGCAGCAAGGGGAAACTAAGTACAATGCCAAAGCTGTAACCAAAACCCTTCCTCAGCCTCCAAAGACAACCTACCTATATGCCAGAAAACACATTGACCCATCAGGTCCTTTATTGAACCCTGATTCTTCTAGACTAGTCCAAGCTCTTTTTTTCATTCTTTTACGACTAGAAGGAGAAGTGAGCAGGGAGGCAAAGAGGATCGAACCATAAAACAGGAAACTCTAGCGCAAAGTCCTTTTTTTACTTCCCAACATCCGCCTACTGCTTTCAGCCACTTCCTTAACAACGTCACCAAACCTTTATTCTATTTCTCACTCCCTAGGTTCCATCGTACTGGCTGTTTTTGCTCCAAAGATATGGGGGTGCCCGAGGCAGTGTGAGTGTAAGTGATCTTACTCCAGCCTGTACCATCCAACCATCTAGGAGGCCTCGATTTATGATGATGCGCTGTGTCTAGCTGTCGGCAAGTATTGGTCTCTTATAATGCTGTATGGTGAACAGCAGAGAGGTTGTGGAAAAGTTCTTCTTTATTTGAGCCCAAGCAGTTTGGTAGAAAAGTGGTCTCTTTATGCCATTTTGATACCTCTCTCCAAAAAAAAAAAAATAATAATAATAATAAAGGAGTAAACACCTTAATGGTCTTGCTTTTGTTCCCTTTTAACTCTTAACCATTACGGTCTGAGGTAACATTATGGTCTATGGAGTCGTTCGTAGTTTTGACAGCGGTAAGATAATGAACTTACCAGCCTAATTTATTTGGAACGTTAATTTTCTAATTTAAGTTAGATTAAGTGAAATCTCGAAATGAACAACACCTGACTAGAGTGAAGCTGAAGATCTAACATCTTCAGAAAGTTTGATGTCCTTCTTTGTATTGGGAATTACCACTTTTCTGATCAGGCATCCGAAGTGAACACTCAGATGACCACTAACTTACTAATTTGCTGGGGTCAAACAAGGCAAGAGTGTCATGCCCTTGCTGTGTAAGCAAAGAACCAAAGATGATGCTCTGGGCTTGGGCAGGAAATCAGATTATCCTGGTTACAGACCTATTCACAGGGCACGGTAGGTTCAGAAAGCACCTGCACAAGGTGGAGCGGCTTATTAGCTCGGAACCGTTGTGTAGGCTGTGTCAGGAAGAGGAGCAGACGGCTTCTCACCTGTTGTTTGATTGTGTTGCAATCAAGAGACTGCGTTACGATATCTTGGGAACTTTTAGGGTCCGGGAAAACTTCCGGGAAGTAAACGTTTCCAGTAAAAGTTGTAGATTTATGGTGTTTGCAATCACTACTCAAAGTTTTGAATAAAAACGTTTAAGCCGTTTGCGTCGAAAAATCGAAAAATGCGGTAAATTGCATTCGATAAAGTGACACTTCCGATATGACGTGTTTTTTGTTTTTTGGACAAGTTTTGAAAGTCATTTTCACATTTGGTTCTTATTAATACTATACACGTGACTAGACAGTGCTATGAACGGTATTGGCACTGTAGAGGCAAGCCTAACCTCCAAACTGACATTTATGTGATACTGGGTTCGAAAAAAAAACAGAATCATTTGTACCCACTTCCAGTTGAACTTAAGTCTTCAGTAAGAGGAGCCAGTAGCTCCTCTAGACGTCAGAAACAGAATAATAAGAATACTGAACTGCAAAATTGGGTACGCCGATAAAATCTTATTGTGTGTGTCTGTCTATTTACCGAAGATTGATTCATCTCCCAAAAAGTATGCAGACATTCTGAATGGTCTCAGAGAACCCATGTATACCTTCAGATTATCTACCATCGTGAAAAACCCAAACCATATTCTCTAAATCGACCCTCAACCTCCTTACACTTTGCATCGTCTATCGTAACAGATGTCTACCGCCCTGTTTCCTTATTTTTCAATATTAAAATCAATATATCTATATCGTATTTGAATAATGGACCTGTATTACATACATTCTTAGCAATCGGTGTGTTATCCTTGAATCTGGAAGAAGGTTATACGGCCTTTAAAACTGCATTGCCTTCTCTATCTTCACTTACTTCGCTACAACGCTGGTGATTTATACATACAAGCTTTCATACAAAATGGATTCCTGCAAGCTGTCCTTCTCTTCTATGTTATCATTCCCAAATCACGCTCCTTTGCTGAACCACTCTACTGATAAATTTGGAAATTAAAACTTATTGCCATCCATCAAAGAAGCTTACTGAAAATATTGGCCTAGTCAAATTTCTGCCCGTTTTTCCCGGAAATCTGCTTTCATCTTCGGAAATATTAACTAGCATGCGTGATTTACTATTTTATTGTGACAGTGTTGGTTCCACCTCAGTCTAATCATTAGTAAGCCTAGTGTAAATTAACTGCAGTAGAATGAAACACAAGGATCCGTACACTTTGTACTTTTATCAGCCACTGATGACCAGAACGCATCTGAGTCGAATCGTGTGACAAATAAAGAAACATTACCTACACCCAACTAGGTGCCACGATAGCCGAGCGGTTAAAGAGACGAGACCTGTAAAGCTAATTAATGTATTGTTGGTTTAGTGGGTTCGATTCCCGCGGTCTTAAGTCTTGGATTTTATTTAATGGTTAATAAAAGAAATTTACAGTAAAAGTATGTTTGCTAGTCGCCTCTGTCCACGACACCTAACTAGTAGTTGGACGTTAATCACCGCCTGAAAAATTGGCATTAAATAATACCTATAAACCCAACTGAAGCAATCGAACCAGTAAGCAATTAATTAAAAAACATAACGAACTTTAATCAAATTGTATATTTTACTGCAATTACGAAGATGTCTAAACTAAAGCCAAAACGTACGTTTACTAAATGAAACTGCAAAAATAAAAGGTTGCAAAATATTAATTTTCTTTGTAATTAAAATCATAATCATTCATATTGCTTTAAATAACAAAAATATAAAGTAATATTATGGTCATAATTTTTTTGTTTTCTTTAATTTTTAAAAATGTTCTTTGCTACTTTAATATTTAGTTTTAAATTTTGTTTCAAAAGTCCCTATTTTTGGAAAACTTGGTAAATTTAATGTACTAAGCGATTACCGAAATACTTCTATAAGAATAGACCTCAGTCTTACCAGCTGATTTAACCAAATTCATTTTATTATCGTATTTCTTGTTAAATTTTTTCCTTAATTTTTATAGCTAAATCAATGGTTTATTTATTTAGAGCTTTAGAGCACTTTTTAGTTAGTTGATCTGGAAATAAATATTCTAAAAAAAAAAAAAAAAAAAACCTGACTTATTCAAAGAAAGCCTTGAATGTGCTGCTGACCTGGTGGTGAACTGATGAAACACATACGTGTTAAGGCAACTAGCAAGTTCTTTTTTTTTTATTATTATTATTTATTTATTTATTTTCACAACTGCAGTATAATTCTGCATCAAGTGAAACTGATACAACATGATAATGGAATAGATACATGAATACATGAGGGGAGAATTCACCTCATTGGTGAAACTCCCAAAGTGGTACAGTTCACTATTGTACATTGGCTCTTACTTCATTTAGAAGATCGCGTGGCCACCTGCGCTTCAGTCGTCTTGGAGTACTTCCTGGTAGAGTAATCAGTTGAGCTACTAGAGGATTGGGATGTGAGGTGATTGATGTGTGGAATCTAAAGTAACAGGATCTTACAGCTTCTGAAACATAGGGAACAAGGAAATCTCGGTGCAAGGTAGAGTTAGGAACATAGTAAGGAGCATTAGCGATTCTACGGAGAGTTTTTTGACTGGAAGGATTGGATACTGTAGATACTAGGAAGCTTTGGCTGAGCCCCAAAGTCCAGGCAGGTTTCAGTATCATAGTGTAGATCAGTCGTTTATTCTGTAGAGAGAGTTTAGATCGCTTGTCGAGAAGTCTAGAGTGAAGTTTAAATCGTCTGTTTCAGTTCTTTCTCCGTTTAAGTCTAGTATGTAGAATTCCAGGTTAGGCGTTTGTCCATGAAGAGTCCTAGGTACTTACCACAATCTGTTGTGGGAAAAGGAGTGAGGTTTAGGTAAACGGGTGGAAGGATAGTTCACCTTCGGGAGAATGTAATGTAATGAGAACATTTGTTTACATTAATTTTAATTCTCCATTTCTTTAGCCAAGGCTCAAGAGATTCTATATGGGATTGGAGGGAGCGATAGGCAAGGACCGGGGTCTTTATGAGGAGAGAGGATGGCCGTATCATCGGCATAAGTAAAAAAAGGAAGGTATGAGGATTGGTATGAATATCAGCAGTGTATATGGTGTAGAGTACAGGCCCAAGGACACTTCCCTGGGGAATCTTCTATATATAACCAAATAATTTTGATTCTATAACCAAGTAGTACAGCCAGTACAATAATGAACATGGAGGGAATCCCTCATTTGCAAAAGAAGAAGTTAAAAAACAAGGAATAGCCTTCTAGTTAGTCCAGAATACTGCTATTTTGGTCTTTCTCAGCGAGTAATAAAGGACATTACTATAATGAATATTAAAGTGTAGCTTTCTTTTGGAAAATAAAAAGTAAAACTCCACAGGTAAACATAGAATTGTCCTCTAGTTCGAATTGGAAGACGGTATTTTTGAATCTGTCAGTAGTTTTCAATTTCACTTGCATATTTGTTTCATATGAATGTTTTTATAGGTGGTGTGGAATGTACGTTACATTGGAATGGCACATTAGAGTAATGGGCCCTCTTCAACCCTACCAAAAAGTGTCCCTAATGAGTTTTTCGAGGTAAATGTTTCAAATAAGTACGATTATTCGTATCATAGATCTATTATATTTACGTTTAATTGTGTTGTATCTAGTTTAAGAAAAGTCGAGCAGTTTTAAGTAATTTTGTGCTTCCCTTTTCAGCAAATTTGGTTTTTAATTTCTCCTTTCCACTAATTATAGACTTACGTAATGATTATCTAATTTGATCAGAGGGGCGCTTCTCTAAAAACTAGGGCCTTACCAAACAGTTCAATTAGTTTATCTACATTAATTAAGGTTGCGTTATCGGTTACGCGTGCTTTTAATTTCTTTTCCGTTCAATATTTTGTGATGTGGAGTTGTTTTTACAATTAGTCTTAAGGCTTCTTTCCGTTGACAACTGTTAAAGTGCAAGTGAATGAACAAATAGGATAAGTACCAAAACTAGTAAAGGTTCTAGGCGACACTGTTCTGTATTCAAATTCATTGCCTACATTCAAACGTAAGGAACATTCTTAAGGCCAAATTTTAGCCAGTATTTGACCAAATTTGTATCTATTTAAATAATATTACGTTTGAATGATAATTATTCCGAAAAATCAGTCAGGTCGGCCTCTAGAAAAGGTACGAAAGCGGTCTAGCATTAAAATTAAAAGAATTAAATCTTACTGCAATTCTCGAATAGGAATATTTTAGCTTATACCTCAAACTGAACAAATGAAATTTCAAAGAAAAATTATACAAATGGAAACTTTTGAATTACCTTCGAAGGTTAGAGAAAATTTAGAAAACATTTTCGAAAGAAAATCTGAGAAACGTGGATACCTCATTTATGTTGTGTTTTATTTCCTGTCGTCTTAAGATTTTATTCCAACGTAATCGCCCATTATTAATAATAAGCAAAATCGTCCAAATAAATGGTACTTTTGGGGAAACAATAGCCCACCTTTCTTTCCCCAAAGAGGTCCCAAAATCGCATTGCCCAGGAAGTATTAGTGTTCACCAACACTATTGCAATGAGAATATAAGTGAATAGCTGTAGTTTGATAGTTGTAGTAAGACCAAGTCGTGTGAGTGTCTAGACCTGATTTCCGGTTAAAGTTGAATTGTAAACATTTTAATTACTACTTTAATACTTGTGGTTTGTGGAAATTTAATTTTCTTATTTTCAGATTATGTTGGGAGTAAAAGAAGTGGCGATTGTGGTGGCCATTTCTCTATGTTTAGCTGAGTCCTTCACCTTTGTGGACCTGAGCCATGGACTAGTCCTACTCCTTTACCGATCATGATTCCTCGAGAACAGGTACTCTATTTTCTAGAAATATGCTCTATTTCCCCAAGGTCCAGCACAGCACTGCCCTTGGTCATCAGGTAATCATTCTTATCTATTTTACAAATAAAAAATAAAAAAATAAAAATAATCTAATAATATTAAATAATGCTTAAACATTTCCATAATTTTAAAAGTTAACTCAATATAAATAGAAGATAAAAAAAATCTTCAATAAATGAATGGCAAACATAACAAATTAGGAACAGTAATTGTTCCAAAAAAAAGAGCTTGCTGCCAACAGTTAAAAGTAATCTAAATAGTTGCAATTATGTAATTAAAACACATGAACTTCAATCAAATGTATAATTTACTGCAATTATGAAGATGGTTAAACTAAAGCCGAAACTTACGTTTATTAAATGATAAAATAAATGGGTGCGAAATAAAAATTGTCTGCTTATTATTATTATAATTAAAATAATCATTCATATTGCTGCAAATAATAGAAAAATAAAGTAATGGTTATAATAATAAAATTTTTGTTTTCTTTAATTTTTAAAAGTGTTCTTTGCTACATTAATATTTAGTTTTTAATTTTGTTTCAAAAGTCCCTATTTTTGGAAAACTTGGTAAATTTAATTTACAAAAGGATTACCGAAATACTTCTATAAGAATAGACCTCAGTCTTACCAGCTGATTTAACCAAATTCATTTTATTATCGTACTTCTTGTTAAATTTTTTCCTTAATTTTTATAGCTAAATCAATGGTTTATTTATTTATAGCTTCAGAGCACTTTTTAGTTAGTTAATCTGGAAATAAATGTTCTTAATATTCTAAAAAAAAAAATCTTACTCAAAGAAAGCCTTGAATGTGCTGCTGGCCTGGTGGTGAACTGATGAAACACATACATGTTAGTGCAACTAGCAAGTTCTAGAGATAGCCGCTAGTTTTGACTCTATCTCATTCCAATTCTTCTTCTTTGAATCAACATAATGGATAGTCCTCATTTGGAACTGAAAATGTAAAATACAGGAAAAAAAAAACATAGAATTATCCTCTACTTCGAATTAGAAGATGGTATTTTTGAATTAGACAACAATTTTGAATTTCACTTGCATATTTATTTCATACGAATATTTATGGTGACTGTTCGTTACATTAAAATAGCACATTAGAGTAATGTATCCTTTTTCAATCACACCAAAAAACTGCCCTTATATGAGTTTTTCGAAGTAAATGTATCAAATAAGTACAATATTATAGATCTATTACATTTACATTTAATTAAATTGAATTAACTTTAATGGAAATCGAACCGTTTTAAGTAATTTTATGCATCCTTTTAGGCTAGTTTAGTTTTTGATTTCTTCTTTTCACTAATGATTGTTTCACATAATGGTGACCCAATTTGATAAGGGGGGAGCTTCACAAGAAACTAGGGCGGTATAAAAAGTGCAATTTGTTTATCTATGTATATTAATTAAGAACACATTATCGGTTGAGCATGCTTTTAATTTCTTTTTCATATTCCAGAATTTATTGATATGGAGTACTTTTTTACTATCAGTCTTAAAGTTACTTTCAATCGTCAACTGTTAAAGTGAGTGAATAAACAGAATAAGTACCAAAATTAGTAAAAGTTCTTGGTGACATATTTTTTTATATTGAAATTCATTGTCAACATTCAAACGTAAGGTACATTCTTGAGGTCAAATTTTTAACTATTTCAATAACAATAGAGTGGGCGATCCCCAGTTCGAATCCCGTGTATGACTACTTTGTAATTATTAGAAAAAATGGTTTATAGTACAATATGAGCTTTCGGCCCCGTCCACAAAACCTAATTGGTAGTTGGACGTTAAGCTTCGCCTGAAAAAAAATAGGCGATTACTAAGAACACAGTTAAATGATAACTAATTATCCCAAAAAAATCCGTCAGATGTGTTTAACTGCCGGTCTAGAAAAGGTATGAAGGCGGTCTAACATTAAAATAAAAGGAAAAATACCTTACAATTCTCGAGTACGAATATTTTAACCTATGTACAGTGGAACCTCGCATAAAGAGCACCTCTCTTAACGAGTAATTCGCATAACGAGTAAAACAAATTGATTCTTATAGCGAGCGAAGTTTCGCATAACGATAGTTTTCTAATGACATTTCGCTGACTGCGCAGTTTTCGCTGACTCATCGAAAACTGCGCATTCTTCGATTAGTCATTCCTGTTTACGCATATGCGTTTCATATTCTCCACGTATCTAATGCATTGATACAGCCGAAACCGAACTTCACCGAATGAGTGGTGTATAGGGGAAGTCCATATAGTGACATTTGTGTTTAAATATTATTGTGTTTATTTTGTTATCCCTCTAACAAAATGGTTTCGAAAAGAATTAAAATAACGTTAGAATTGAAACGTAAAATCATTGAGAAACGAGAAAATGGTGTAAGTGTGGCTGATCTAGCAATTATCCCCTTTTATTTTAATTTATATGAAAAAAATTGTTTCGCTTAACGAGTATTTCGCGTAACGAGTAAGGTTCTGGAACGAATTATGCTCGTTAAGCGAGGTTCGACTGTACTTATATGTACCTCAATAACCTCATATGCACAAAACAAATCATCAAGAAACTTTTAAATCACTACTTCAAACTTGTGGTTTGTGGAAATTTAATTTTCTTATTTTCAGATTATGTTGGGAGTAAAAGAAGTGGTAATTGTGGTGGCCATTTCTCTATGTTTAGCTGAGTCCTTCACCTATGTGGACCTGAGCCATGGGCTTGTCAATTTTGGTGTGCCTACAGTTGATGATGTAACGGTTTTCAGGTAAGGGCAATTTAAGCCATTCTACTTTAATAGAGAATTCAAGTCGAAAGGTTCTACGGTCACTACTGGATTGTTCTAAAAGAAAACACCATTTTTGTTAATTTAAAATTGCAGCCAACAAAAAAAACGCTTGTTACTAGTTCACATTTTTAAATCAATAGACTCTAGCGAATTTTAAAGTGCGATCTTGTTGCAAAAATTCCGTATTCTAACTAAACTGAAAACGTTTTTTTTATTACCAATTAATTTCGAACTGGAAAAATGTGAAAGTTAGGGGAGCTGAGGTCATGCCAGACTAAAGCCGTTAACGTCCTTACCTCCAGAGGGGGATTATATCCTCCTTTACCACCTAACAGTAAGGAAGACTTTCTTTGGCAGATCAAATGCCTTCCCATTCTCGTACAGTTTACGACAATTTCATCCTTTTGAAGCAGGTGGCATATCGCCTTGGCTTGGGATACGGAAGAGCTGGGAACACCAGTCAAGGTCACTCCCTAGTACTGTCTGCTCCGTTCCCATCACTATCCAGATTCCCCAAATGTTCTGAAGATCGCTTTCTGTGCTCTCACCAATTGCCATGATTAGTTTTTGTTTAAAATGTGTATCTACTAATTTATTTTATGAAAGTTTCTGGTACCCAATATCTAATTCTTAATTCTGTGACTCATTTAGTCGTCAAATTAAGAATTGTCATAACTAAAGTTTGCCTAAACAGTACTTCAAACTTCTGCCTTTAAATAAAATGGAAATTTTGCGTTTACTGTTAATAATAAGTATATTAATATTGATCATTGCAGATATACCAAAATGGCTCAAGAGGACAGTCAAGGCACTCTGTTCAGATACAATGATTACCAGACTGGAGAACACTGTGGATCACATATGGATGCTCCATATCATCTTATCGAATGTGGACGCACCATCGATGAGATACCAATTGAACGTTTCATTACTACAGGTACATACATGAAATTGCATTTTTAGAAGTTCTTCAAAAAGTAATTCTTAAATGGTTTGGTTATCTGTTGTAATGAATTTTTAGTTTCAACTGGTTCTTTTTTTGAATTCTTCACCACAACTTTTGCAACTAACATTTTGAGAGTTAGCTTTGTACATTGGTAAGTTATCTCTTAGTTGTTTGCCCATTAGGAGTGCAGCAGGAGATCCTAAGTCTCCGATTGGTATGTTGCGGAAATGGAGAATCGCCATGAACCAATCACTAAATAAATTAATATTGTACAAATTATTATGAACAATACCTATGAAGCTGCTAAAAAATAAACTTTTTCCACGCTAAGTTAATTGTAGAGAATCAGTCAAACCTAAAGTAGGCAATAAAAACTAAAACTTAGCGAATAGGTGGGGGAACGTTATCATGGATTACTAGAAAAGATAACGAAATATAGTACTACCACAGAAAATGGTAAATTTCAGGTATCTTGGTAAATGCAACTGCTGAAGCCGGAAACAATCCCAACTACTCTCTCCCAGTGGAGAAACTGCAGAAATGGGAAGCAGAAAACGGCCCATTGCCAAATCCTTGCGTAGTACTTATTGACTTTGGATGGCATAGATTTTACGGGGACAGTCAACTGTTTGTTGGACCAACACCTGATGAGCCACAGAATCCCGGATTGTCAAAGGAAGCTGCCGACTATTTGGTACAAACTAAAAAGGTTGTTTACAGTCTATTGTTGATGGTCGATATTTCCTTGATGTCAGTTATCTTCGCCACTTTATTGAATGACTCTCGTATATTGGATATTAAAGTTTTGATTATGTAACAGGTTTACGGTGTTGGTGTGGACACCATAACTATTGATATCGGATTAGAACTAACAATACATACGACGTTGCTAGGTAACGACATCTACCTCTTGGAAACTCTAGATCTATCAACTCCGCTACCTCCTATCTTCAATTTAGCTGCTCTGCCTCTAAAATTGGTCAACGGTACAGGGGCACAGACAAGGGTGATCGCCTGGTACTGATCTTTGGATGGTCAAATTAAAAATGTAAAGAAAATGTATGAAGGAATAAACAGTGTTTCTGAATTAGTTTAATAGAAAAACTGAACAAAGCTCTCACTAACAATATATAGTTTGTAAAACCTTTCATTTCACTGAAATGCAACTTACTAGGGAAGCCCTTTCCTTAACTGAACCAATTGAAGAAAGATAATAAAAGTGAAAACAGTAAATCTATGTTTATATTTTTAATAAAACGGAAGTTTGTAGAAAATCTTAGGAGCCACTTTCGAGATTATCTCTAAAATCCGGAACAATTCATTATTAGTAGCAGGGTACTTCCGGTTCAGGAATCTTTAACTCTCCCTAAAAGAAAGTACACAAGAAGTAGGACCGTACATTATAGAACATGACTCTAGTAAAGTTATCCACCAAATACGGAAGCTGATTGCACATTTATTAAAGAGCTTTTTCCAGCGTGCTATACAATTTCAATTACTCTTTTACGACTGTTAATAGTAAATACTTCAGTGATTTCATTACCATAAATACAGTACCAAGATTGTACGGATCATGTCCGCTATTTGTAACTGTGTATTCCCTAAATCCAAGACCTTTGTAATTCTCCATTTTATCACCTGAAGAGCGTCTACATCAACACCATACCTTGCCAGCTCCTGCTCCAGATTCCTATTTGCTCCCACTTTGGCTGATTCATATTGATGAGAAAGTAAAAGAGAAAAGGAGATGACGGGTGTGTAAAGAACTGGGGATTAGGTCGGCGGACAGTTGCGCCTTGAGTCGCCTTTCCAAGACCTCTGTACGTCTCCATTTGAGATGATTATAGGAATGTACTCCTAATTATGCTACTATAATAATGTAAATAATTTTCTTTATCTTATTGAGAATATTTCCGGCATATAGTACAGAATAACAGTATAAATCTCTTACCTCTACTAAATTCTATTTTCATTTCTCTACATGACACGGCTTCATAAGTGAAGTCTCCTACTACTTAAAGCAGAATACATTTTTAAGTACTACTTCTTTACCGATCATGATTCCTCGAGAACAGGTACTCTATTTTCTAGAAATATGCTCTATTTCCCCAAGGTCCAGCACAACACTGCCCTTGGTCATCAGGTAATCATTCTTATCTATTATACAAATAAAAAATAAAGAAATAAAAATAATTAATAATATTAAATAATGCTTAAACATTTCAATAATTTTAAAAGTTAACTCAATATAAATAGAAGATAAAAAAAATCTTCAATAAATGAATGGCAAACATAACAAATTAGGAACAGTAATTGTTCCAAAAAAAGAGCTTGCTGCCAACAGTTAAAAGTAATCTAAATAGTTGCAATTATGTAATTAAAAAACATGAACTTCAATCAAATGTATAATTTACTGCAATTATGAAGTTGGTTAAACTAAAGCCGAAACTTACGTTTATTAAATGATAAAATAAAAAATAAATGGGTGCGAAATAAAAATTGTCTGTTTATTATTATTATTATAATTAAAATAATCATTCATATTGCTGCAAATTACCGAAATACTTCTATAAGAATAGACCTGTCTTACCAGCTGATTTAACCAAATAATTTTATTATTGTACATATTTCTTGTTAAATTAATTCGCTTTATTCTGTATAGCTCAATCAATGGTCTATTCATTTACAGCTTCAGAGCACTTTTTAGTTAGTTAATCTGGAAATAAATATTTTTAATATTCTAAAAAAAAATCTTACTTAATGAACACCTCGAATGTGCTGCTAGCTTGGTGGTGAACTGATGAAACACACGTTTTAGTACAACTAGCAAAATGTAGAGATAGCTTTTAGTTTTGACTCTATCTTATTTCAATTCTTATTTGAATGAATGAACATAAAGGATAGTCCTCATTTGGCCAGTAAGAATTAAGAAACAAGGAATTGTCTTCCAGTTCAACCAGAATGCCCTGTTTTTATCTGACAGCGAGTATTATGGCAAATACTAGAATAAAGGGTGGCCCTAATTTGGAGAATAAGAAGTCAAACTCTATGGAAAATTATAGAATTGTCCTCTAGATCAATAAAGATCTGCAACTATCTGCGAGTAATAAGGCCAATTCTAAACATGAAGGGTAGATCTCGTTTTGAAATTAAGACCAGGATTGTTCGATATTATCATTTGCTTCAAACTGGAACATGCTATTTTTTAATTAGACAAGAATTTTGAATTTCAAAAATAACAATATTTTTATGGTTGGTGTGGCTGTACGTTTCATTGAAATAGTCCATTAGTGTAATGCCTCCTTTTTCAACCCCAACAAAAAGTGTCCTTATATAAGTTTTTTGAGGTAATCTTTTCAAATAAGTACAATATTATAGATCTATTACATATAAATCTAATTAAGTTGATTCAACTTAAAGGCAAATCGAGCTATTATAAGTAATTTTGTGCTTCGCTTTTAGCAGGTTTGGTTTTTAATTTCTTCTTTTCACTACTGATTGACTCATATAATGGTGACCCAATTTGATAAGGGGCGCACTTCACGAGAAACTAGGGCGGTATAAAAAGTTCAATTAGTTTATCTGTATTAAGAATAAATTATCGGTTATGCGTGCTTTTAATTTCTCTTTCGTACATAATTTAGTGATATGGAGTACTTTTTTACTATCAGTCTTAAGGTTACTTTCAATCATCAACTGTTAAAGTAAGTGAATAAACAGGATAAGCACCAAAATTAGTAAAAGTACTCGGTGACATACTGCTTTATATTGAAATTCATTGTCAACATTCAAACGTAAGGTACATTCTTGAGGGTAAATTTTAACTATTTAAAAAACAATAGAGTGGGCGATCCCCAGTTCGAATCCCGTGTATGTCTACTTTGTATTTATTAGAAAAAATTGTTCATATTACAATATGAGCTTTCGGCCCCGTCCACAAAACCTAATTGGTAGTTGGACGTTAAGCTTCGCCTGAAATAAATAGGCGATTACTAATAACACAGTTAAATGATAATTATCCAAAAGAAATCGTGAGATGTGTTTAAATGGAAAAGGTAAGAAGGCGGTCTAACATTAAAATGGTAAAAAGGTAAAAAATACGTTACAATTTTCGAATCGAATATTTTAACCTATACCTCAATAACCTTACATATAACCTCATGCGCACAATATGCACAAAACAAATCTTCAAGAAAATTTTAATTACGTCTTTAATACTTGTGGTTTGTGGAAATTTAATTTTCTTATTTTCAGATTATGTTGGGAGTAAAAGAAGTGGTAATTGTGGTGGCAATTTCTATATGTTTAGCTGAGTCCTTCACCTTTGTGGACTTAACTCATGGGCTAGTCAATTTTGGTGTGCCTGTAGTAATTGATGATGTAACGGTTTTCAGGTAAGGGCAATTTAAGCCATGTTAATTTAATAGGGAATTCAAGTGGAAAGGTACTGTGACCACTTTCGGATTTTGCAAGTCATTAGTCCGTTTTAAAAGCAAAAAACTATGTTTGTTAATTAAAAAACCGCAGCCAAAATACTACTGAAAAACCTCTGTCTTTCATTTACATTTACTGACAAGAATATATTGAGTAATATTGATCATTGCAGATATACCAAAATGGCTCAAGGGAACAGTCAAGGCACCCTGTTCAGGTACAATGATTACCTAACTGGTGAACACTGTGGATCACATATGGATGCTCCATATCATCTCATCGATTCTGGACGCACCATCGACGAGATACCAATAGAACGTTTCATTACTACAGGTACGATGAAGGATTAACCTAAACAATTATGGTCATCGAACATGAAATTGTCCTTAATGCATTTTAACAAGTTCTTCAAAAAGTAATTCTTAAGTGGTTTAGTTCATCTGACGTAATTAATTTTTGTTTTCAATTGTTTTGAATTCTTTACCACAACTTTTGCAGATAACAATTTCGGCTTTAGATATTTTGGTTAATAAATTCTCTTGCTTGTTTCCTAATTGCCAGTTAAGCAGGAGATCCTAGGACTTCGATTGGTGTGTTACGCTAGTGAAGAATCCTTATGATCAAATCAAATAACTTTGAACAAGTTGTTATGATAAATACCTATGAAGCTTCTGAAATAATTCTGCGCCGAATTAAACATAAATTAGGCACTGCTATCTAAAAATCTGCTCAAAACTTAGCACGTTGGTGGAGGTAATTATTTATTAGAAAAGACAACGAAACATAGTACTACCACAAAATGGTAAATTTCAGGTATCTTGGTAAATGCAACTGCTGAAACCGGAAACAATCCCAATTACACTCTGCCAGTGGAGAAACTGCAGAATTGGGAAGCAGAAAACGGCCCATTTCCAGATCCTTGCGTGGTACTTGTTGACTTTGGATGGCATAGATTTTACGGGGACAATGAACTATTTGTTGGACCATTACCTGATGATCCACAGAATCCCGGATTGTCAAAGGAAGCCGCCGAATATTTGATACAAACTAAAAAGGTTGTTTACAATCTATTGTTGATTGTCGATATTTCCTTGATGTCAGTTATCTTCGTAAATTTATTGAATGACTCTCGTATATTGGATATTTATGTTTTGATAATGTTACAGGTTTACGGTGTTGGTGTGGACACCGTAGCTGTTGATATCGGATTAGAACTAATAATACATACGACGTTGCTAGGTAACGACATCTACATCTTGGAAACTCTAGATCTATCAACTCCGCTGCCGCCAATCTTCAATTTAGCAGCTCTGCCACTAAAATTGGTCAACGGTACTGGGGCGCAGGCAAGAGTGATCGCCTGGTACTGATCTTTTTATTAAAGAGGTCTATTCATTTATAGCTTCATAACACTTTTTAGTTAGTTAATCTGGAAATAAATATTTTTAATATTCTAAAAAAAAATCTTACTCAATGAACGCCTTGAATGTGCTGCTAGCCTGGTGGTGAACTGATGTAACACATACGTTTTAGTACAACTAGCAAAATGTAGAGATAGCTTTTAGTTTTGACTCTATCTTATTTCAATTCTTATTTGAATGAATGAACATAAAGGATATTCCTCATTTGGACAGTAAGAATTAAGAAACAAGGAATTGTCTTCCAGTTCAACCAGAATGCCGCTGTTTTTATCTGACAGCGAGTATTATGGCCAATACTAGAATAAAGGGTGGCCCTAATTTGGAGAATAAGAAGTCAAACTCTTGTTATGGGTTGAAAAGAAAATAATAAGCAGGTCGGTCACCCTGGTGGAGGAGATAAAACAAAACAAAAAATAATAATAAAAATCCGGGTTCGAATCCAGCAGCTGACCCTTAGATTTTCTCTTCCTAGGAGCTTCTTACAGCTCACTGTCCGGTGATGGACAGTGTTGTCTGTAACGAGAGAACACTGTCCGGAGGCCGGCAGTGCACTGGAAAAAGCTCCGGGCGCTAATAACCTCAGCTGTTGATGCGCCAAAAAGAAAAAAAAAAAAAAAGAAAAGGGTAAAAAAATTAATAACTAAAAATAATTAACAATGATCTATATATTTTTCGTTGAGGGGGGTCAGTCATTTTTTGGGCACCTCCTAATAAATGGAATGTAATTTTGTTTATTTAAAAAATTAGGCTTAGCAATAGTGGGGAAAATAAAAGGATTAGAAGATAAAGAAAAATAACTAAACAAAGGAAGAGAGAAGATCAAGGATTGCAGCAGGTAGTGGTAGCTGGAAAAAAAATAAAAATAAAAAAGGTTAATAAAGAAGAGTTGGTTCTGACGCTTGGAACGACACATGTATTGAAGGAACAAATAATTTTGAATCTGGAATAGCTTGCTTTAACCACGCAGGATTAAGCCGGCAAGATTTCTTGCATCATACTACAACAAAAAAAAAACACACGGAGTGAGAACCTGGTCTGTCAAATTCGAAGTTGATTTGAAGGAGAGCGGTACGTGTGGCAGTGACTCCAGCGCTGGTGGGAAACTAGGTAAAAAGAAATTGGACAGAATGAGAAGTGAGCCAGTTCTATTTTGAACAGTAGTTTTTTATTATTAATATTATTTATAATTGTTAGGAAACATATTACATATTTTTAGCCAGCTGGGTTTCAATGTAATTATCAGCTCTTTTTGTGGTTAATATATTATTTCATAATCTATCTAGAATTTTCTTTTACTCTTCCTTTTTGGCTATCAATTGTATGAGGTCTTTTGCTGGTGCAACATAATTTGACTGATTGCCCCGTTAATTTGAACTAGATAAAATAAAATAATAATACTGTTTCTCCGTTTCCCTTTCCTTCTTAGTGACTGTCCGCCTATAATCGAGGGAAAGTTTTTCCCTTTTCAGCGATACTTACTGTTTCAGGCATTGGGGTTTCTTCGCTGTTGTTCCCCCAAGGACCATTACTTAACCCCTAAGCATCCTCTCTTCCTACTCCTTTGTTTATTCATTTATTTTCCTTTATCTACTTATTTACTGTTTTTTTTTATATCTTTTTGTTTTCCTATATCCGATTCTTATTTGACTCTGAACAACAGCGTGGCGCTCAAGGTAAGTATAAACCACCCTTCCCCACACCCATCTTCACTGAGCTGGTGGCATTCCTTTACCTCCCCCATCTGAGGAGGGTAACACTCTATGGAAAATTATAGAATTGTCCTCTAGATCAAAAAAGATCTGCAACTGTCTGCGAGTAATAAGGCCAATTCTAAACATGAAGGGTAGATCTCGTTTTGAAATTAAGACCAGGATTGTACGATATTATCATCTGCTTCGAACTGGAACATGCTATTTTTGAATCAGACAACAATTTTGAATTTCACTTGCATTCACTTGTGGATGTACGTTTCATTGAAATAGCACATTAGAGTAATGTCTCCTTTTTCAACCCCAACAAAAAGTGCCCTTATATGAGTTTTTCGAGGTAAATGTTTCAAATAAGTATTATAGACCTTTTACTCGTACATATACATCTAATTGAGTTGAATCAACTTAAAGGCAAATCGAGCTATTATAAGTAATTTTTTGCTTCCCTTTTCAGCAAGTTTGGTTTTTAATTTTCTTCTTTTCACTAATTATAGACTCCCTCAATGGTGATCCAATTTGATCAGGGGGGCGCTTCACGAGAAACTAGGGCCGCACCAAACAGTTCAATTAGTTTATCTACATTAATTAAGAGTACGCTATCGGTCATGCATGCTTTTAATTTCTCTTCCGTTCAATATTTACTGATATGGAGTTGTTTTTACTATCAGTCTTAAGGTTACTTCCGGTTGATAACTGTTAAAGCGCAAGTGTATGAATAAACAGGATAAATACCAAAATTAGTAAAAGTTCTAGGTGACATTGTTCTGTATTCAAATTCATTCCCAACATTCAAACGTGAGGAATATTCTTAAGGCCAAATTTTAGCCAGTATTTCACCAAAATTGTATCTAATTAAATAATATTACATTTGAATAATAATTATTCCGGAAAATCAGTCAGGTGGGCCTCTAGAAAAGGTATGAAGGCGGTCTAGCATTAAAATTAAAAGAATTAAATCTTACTGCTATTCTCGAATAGGAATATTTTAGCTCACACCTCAAAATGAACAAATGAAATTTCAAAGAAAAATTATACAAATGGAAATTTTTGATTTACCTACGAAGGTTAGAGAAAATTTAGAAAACATTTTCGAAAGAAAATCTCAGAAACGTGGAAACCTCATTATGTTGTGTTTTATTTCCCGTAGTCTTAAGATTTTATTCCAACGTAATCGCCCATTTTTAATAATAAGCAAAATCGTCCAAATAAATGGTACTTTTGGGGAAACAATAGCCCACCTTTCTTTCGCCAAAGAGGTCTCAAAATCGCATTGCCCAGGAAATATTAGTGTTCACCAACACTATTGCAATGAGAATATAAGTGAATAGCTGTAGTTTGATAGTTGTAGTAAGAGCAAGACGTGTGAGTGTCTACACCTGATTTCCGGTTAAAGTTGAATTATAAACATTTTAATTACTACTTCAATACTTGTGGTTTGTGGAAATTTAATTTTCTTATTTTCAGATTATGTTGGGAGTAAAAGAAGTGGTAATTGTGGTGGCCATTTCTGTATGTTTAACTGAGTCCTTCACCTTTGTGGACCTGAGCCATGGGCTAGTCAATTTTGGTGTGCCTACAGTTGGTGATGTAACGGGTTTCAGGTAAGGGCAATTTAAGCCATTTTAATTTAATACGGAATTCAAGTGGAAAGGTTCTGTGGCCACTTTCGGATTTTGCAAGTCATTAGTCCGTTTTAAAAGCAAAAAACTATGTTAAATCAAAAACGCAGCAAAAAAATGCTTTTTACTAGTTCCAATTTTACCAGCTCTAAATGTGATCCTGTTGCTAAAATTACGTATCCCAAACCTTAATAAAAACCTTTTTCTCAATAAATTACTTTCGAAGTGAAAAAAAAGGTGAAAGTTTGAGGAGTTGAGGTCATCCCTGACTGGGAAGACCAATCCCTGGAGCCGTTAACGTCCTTACCAACAGAGAGAGAATATATCCTCCATATTACCCAACAATAACGAAGACTTTCTTTTGGAGATCAGATGCCTTCCCATTCACCTAAAGTTTACTACAGTTTCATCCTTCCAGAGGATGACATTTCTGGGACTCATTTAGTCGTAAAGTTAAGAATTGTCATGACCAAAGTTTGCCTAAACAATACTCCAAATCTTTGCCTTTCAAGTATTGAAATTTTACATTTACTGTCAATAATATTGTAAAGTTTTTGTCCTTTTACTAAAAACTTCACAGCTACAACTAGTGACTGCCACTAGTTATGAAATAATTTATGTGGGTTTGATAAATAATAAAACTCGCTAAACTTTTAACTAGTAATTTGATTTGTGAACACATTAACATTACTAACATTAACATTTACTAGCAACTAACGCTATTCATTACAGTCACCATTTACAACAGTCACAACAGTTTACTGTTACTCACTACGTAACGCCACAAAACTGTTCCACGACTGACCACTGGTCCGCACTGCACCGAATTGCGCTAGACTCAGCTGCACTAACAAAGCTCTACTCACTAACTGACTACCTGCCCAACTGGCTAACTCTGAAGCACTCCGTAACACTGACTCTCTCTAACTGTCACTTCCAAAGTGTCTCTCCAAACTGACTCTCAAAGACTAACTGATTGACTAGCTACCACTCTGTCTCCCTCAATTTTAACTGCCTGTCCTCTCCAACTGGGACTGTCCTCCTCCAACTCTCTGTCTCGCTCCAACTCCGTCTGTCTCACTCCCACCTGCCGCTCACTGGCTGAGGAAAACACATACTGCCACCACCCCAACTGGGGCCTCTCTCTTAGCTGGCTTTTACACAGCGGTGGACCGTTACAGGCTACGGTCACTAAACTCCTGGAACAATCTAGCCCCTTTCTTCTTCGGCTCAGGTAGAGACCGGCCTTTTGTTTACACTGTGGTTACCGACTTTGGTCGCTCAACCCCTAGAACAATCTAGGCCTTTCTTTTCTGCCCAGGTTAACTTCGTTACAATATATTTATTAATATTGATGTTTGCAGATATACCAAAATGGCTCAAGAGAACAGTCAAGGCACCCTGTTCAGGTACAATGATTACCTAACTGGTGAACACTGTGGATCACATATGGATGCTCCATTACATCTTATCGATTCTGGACGCACCATCGACGAGATACCAATAGAACGTTTCTTTACTACAGGTACGGTGAAGGATTAACCTAAATAGTTATGGTCATCGTACATGAAATTGTCTTTTTGCATTTTAACCAGTTTTTAAAAAAGTAATTCTTATTGGGTTTATTTCATCTGGCGTAATAAATGTTTTGTTTCAACTGCTTCTTTTTTGAATTTTTTAACCCAACTTTCGCAGATAACAGTTTGGGCTTTAGATTTTTTGATTAATAAATTCTCTTGGTTGTTTCCTAATTGCCAGTTAGGCGGGAGATCCTAAGTCTTCGATTGGTGTGTTGCGCTAGTGGAGAATCGCTATGATCAAATCAAATAAATTAATCTTGAACAAGTTGTTATGATAAATACCTATGAAGCTGCTGAAATAATTCCGCGTCGAGTTAAACATAAAGTCAGGCAGTAGGTCTAAAAATCTACTCAAATCTTAGCGAATAGGTGGGGGGGTACGTTATCATTGGTTAATAGAAAAGACAACAAAAATAGTACTACTACAAAATGTTAAATTTCAGGTATCTTGGTAAATGCCACTGCTGAAACCGGAAACAATCCCAATTACACTCTGCCAGTGGAGAAACTGCAGAAATGGGAAGCAGAAAACGGCCCATTGCTAAATCCTTGCGTGGTACTTGTTGACTTTGGATGGCATAGATTTTACGAGGACAGTCAACTGTTTGTTGGACTAAAACCTGAAGCGCCACAGAATCCCGGATTGTCAAAGGAGGTGGCCGACTATTTGGCACAAACTAAAAAGGTTGTTAACAGTTTATTGTTGGTGGTCGATATTTCCTTGATGTCAGTTATCTTCGCCATTTTATTGAATGGCCTCGTATATTGGATATTAAAGTTTTGATAATGTTACAGGTTTACGGTGTTGGTGTGGACACCGTAGCTGTTGATATCGGATCAGAGCTAATAATACATAAGACGTTGCTAGGTAACGACATCTACATCTTGGAAACTCTAGATCTATCAACTCCGCTACCTCCAATCTTCCATTTAGTAGCTCTGCCACTAAAATTGGTCAACGGTACTGGGGCACAAGCAAGAGTGATCGCCTGGTTCTGATCTTTGTACATTACAGAGGTCTATTCATTTATAGCTTCAAAGCAGTTTTTAGTTAGTTTTACCTGGAAATAAATATTCTTAATATTCTAAAAAAAACTAACTTATTCAAAGGAAGCCTTGTATGTGCTGCGGACCTGGTAATGAACTGATGAAACACATACATGTTAGGGCAACTAGCAAAATCTAGGCTAGCCATTAGTTTTGAATCTATCTCATTTGAATTTTTATTTGAATGAATGGACATAAGGGTAGTCCTCATTTAGACAATAAGAATTAAGAAAACAGAATACATTTTTAAGTCCTACTCCTTTACCGATCGTGATTCCTCGAGAACAGGTACTCTATTTTCTAGAAATATGCTCTATTTCCCCAAGGTCCAGCACAACACTGCCCTTGGTCATCAGGTAATCATTCTTATCTATTATGCAAATAAAAAATAAAGAAATAAAAATAATCTAATAATATTAAATAATGCTTAAAAATTTCCATAATTTTAAAAGTTAACATCGATATAAATTAAAGTAAAGATAAAAAAAAATCTTCAATAAATGAATGGCAAACATAACAAATTAGGAACAGTAATTGTTCCAAAAAAGCCAACAGTTACTAATCTAAATAGTTGCAATTATGTAATTAAAACACATGAACTTCAATCAAATGTATAATTTACTGCAATTATGAAGATGGTTAAACTAAAGCCGAAACTTACGTTTATTAAATTATAAAATAAATGGGTGCGAAATAAAAATTGTCTGCTTATTATTATAATTAAAATAATCATTCATATTGCTGCAAATAATAGAAAAATAAAGTAATGGTTATAATAATAAAATTTTTGTTTTCTTTAATTTTTAAAAGTGTTCTTTACTACATTAATATTTAGTTTTTAGTTTTGTTTCAAAAGTCCCTATTTTTGGAAAACTTGGTAAATTCAATTTACAAAAGGATTACCGAAATACTTCTATAAGAATAGACCTCAGTCTTACCGGCTGATTTAACCAAATACATTTTATTATCGTATTGCTTGTTAAATTAATTCATTTTATCTTCTTTATCCTCTACTTCGAATTAGAAGATGGTATTTTTGAATTAGACAACAATTTTGAATTTCACTTGCATATTTATTTCATACGAATATTTATGGTGACTGTTCGTTACATTAAAATAGCACATTAGAGTAATGTATCCTTTTTCAATCACACCAAAAAGTGCCTTTATATGAGTTTTTCGAAGTAACTGCTTCAAAGCAGTTTTTAGTTAGTTAATCTGGAAATAAATGTTCTTAATATTCTAAAAAAAAAAATCTTCCTCAAAGAAAGCCTTGAATGTGCTGCTGGCCTGGTGGTGAACTGATGAAACACAACGTTTCAGTACAACTAGCAAAATGTAGAGATTGCTACTAGTTTTGACTATCTCATTTCAATTCTTCTTCTTTGAATGAACATAAAGGATAGTCCTCATTTGGACAATTAGAATTAAGAAACAAGAAATTGTCTTCCAGTTCAACCAGAATGCCGCTGTTTTTATCTGACAGCGAGTATTCTGGCCAATACTAGAATGAACATAAAGGGTGGCCCTAATTTGGAGAATAAGAAGTAAAACTCCATGGAAAAATATAGAATTGTCCTCTAGATAAAAAAAGATCTGCAACTGTCTGCGAGTAATAAGGCCAATACTAAACATGAAGGGTAGATCTCGTTTTGAAATTAAGACGAGGGTTGTATTATCATCTGCTTCAAACTGGAACATGCTATTTTTTAATTAGACAACAATTTTGAATTTCACTTGCATTCACTTGTGGATGTGCGTTTCATTGAAATAGCACATTAGAGTAATGTCTCCTTTTTCAACCCCAACAAAAAGTGCCCTTATATGAGTTTTTCGAGGTAAATGTTTCAAATAAGTATTATAGATCTTTTACATATACATCTAATTGAGTTGAATCAACTTAAAGGCAAATCAGTCTTTTTATGGTTGGTGTGGCTGTACGTTTCATTGTTATAACACATTAGAGAAATGTGTCTTTTCACGACCCCATCCAAAAGTGCCCTTATATGAGTTTTTCGAGGTAAATTTTTCAAATAGCTATCATAGATCTATTAAAATTACGTTTAATTATGTTGTATCTAGTTTAAGGAAAGTCGAGCGATTTTAAGTAATTTAGGGCTTCCGTTTTAGCTAGTTCGGTTTTTAATTTCTCCTTTCCACTAATTATAGACTCCCTTAATGGTGATCCAATTGGATCAGGGAGGCACTTCAGGAAACTAGGGCCGTACAAAAAGTTCTATTAGTTTATCTACATTAATTAAGAGTACGCTATCGGTCATGCGTGCTTTTAATTTCCTTCCGTTCAATATTTACTGATATGGAGTACTTTTTTTACAATCAGTCTTAAGGTTTCTTTCAGTCGTCAACTGTTAAAGCACAAGTGTATGAATAAACAGGATAAGTACCAAAATTAGTAAAAGTTCTAGGTGACACTGTTCTGTATTCAAATTCATTGCCAACATTCAAACGTAAGGAACATTCTTAAGGCCAAATTTTAGCCAGTATTTGACCAAATTTGTATCTATTTAAATAATATTTCATTTGAATGATAATTATTCCGAAAAATCAGTCAGGTGGGCCTCTAGAAAAGGTATAAATGCGGTCTATCATTAAAATTAAAAGAATTATTTCTTACTGCTATTCTCGAATAGGAATATTTTAGCTTATACCTCAAAATGAACAAATGAAAATTCAAAGAGAAATTATACAAATGGAAATTTTTGATTTACATACGAAGGTTAGAGAAAATTTAGAAAACATTTTCGAAAGAAAATCTCAGAAAGGGGGAAACCTCATTTATGTTGCGTTTTATTTCCCGTAGTCTTAAGATTTTATTCCAACGTAATCGCCCATTTTTAATAATAAGCAAAATCGTCCAAATAAATGGTACTTTTGGGGAAACAATAGCCCACCTTTCTTTCGCCAAAGAGGTCCCAAAATCGCATTGCCCAGGAAATATTAGTGTTTACCAACACTGTTGCAATGAGAATATAAGTGTTTAGCTGTAGTTTGATAGTTGTAGTAAGAGTAAGACGTGTGAGTGTCTACACCTGATTTCCGGTTAAAGTTGAATTTTGTAAAAATTTTAATTACGACTTTATTACTTGTGGTTTGTGGAAATTTAATTTTCTTATTTTCAGATTATGTTGGGAGTAAAAGAAGTGACAATTGTGGTGGCCATTTCTGTATGTTTAGCAGAGTCCTTCACCTTTGTGGACTTAACTCATGGGCTAGTCAATTTTGGTGTGCCTACACTTAATGTTACAACGGTTTTCAGGTAAGGGAAATTTAAGCCATTTTAATTTATTAGAGTATGCTAGTCGAAAGGTTCTATGGCTGCTTCAGGATTGTGTAAGTCGTTAGTCTGTTCTAAAACCAAGCATTATTATTGAAGAACACTTTCTATTAGTTTCCATTTGGCAACTCTATAACAAAAACATTCAGTTGAAAAAAAAATTGTGTATAAGAGTTGATTACTGTACAAATTTGAATCACGAATTTAAAATAAAATTTGAATCTTCAACTCGTCTAACAGAAATATTCCAAAACACAAATAACACACAAATAACACAAAGTTTTTCCACTTACTAGTGAGGAAAGTGACACTAATGGGAATTTTTCTCCACTAGTGAGGGAAGTTGGGCATTACACAGCTGATTTTAATTGAGTAATGAGAACATTCCTACATGGTTGCAGAAAAAAATAATTATTGATTTCTCTATTGCAACACAGGTAGTCAGTCCCTTTAACTGCGTAGCACCTAAACGATTAAACCTATTTTTATGAATGAGGTGTCATTCGATTCAGAATTTCCATGTATGTAAGGCCCTCTCCAAAATTATTATCACTAATTACTATGTAAATCTTGGCCCGATTTTGATAAAATTTGGTAGGATGATAGGGTTAAGGCTTCCCTAAGTAACATTAAAGCGCGATCAGCTCTTACACTTGTTAAGGGGAAGTATAACAATCGTTTAAAATTATCGACACATGAACCGATTTTCATGAATAAAGTGACATTCGAATCAAAATTTTGTACAGATTTGCACATTAAAAGGCTCGACGCTGTGCCTTATAAGGAGGGGAGTTCGACCCACCCAAATAAGGCTTTTTCTAAAACTATTATTACCAATATTTCTATAACCCTAAGTCCAATTTTGTTAAAATTTAGCAAGAAGAAACGGTTAAAGCTCCTCTACGTGGCTGGGAAGTGCCTTCATGCTCATACATCTACTAAGAGGAAGTACTGCAATCGTTAAAATTATTGAGTGAACATATTCACATCAATAAATTGACGTTCGACTCAAAATCGTGGCCTCTTTGCCTTTAAGAGAGAAGAACGGTATTCGCAGTTTATTTTTCTTACTCCTCTTAAAAGGAAGTACATACTGAAATCGCTGATTAATTTTGCCATTTACGTACAAATACCTTCCGATTTTATTCAAAGCTTTCTCAAAACAATTGTTATTGAGGATGGTTTGAGGACCGCAATTATAATCATTCTTTAAAAAAACAGTGAAATATTTAACTTCAATTATCTCGAAAACTACTCGATAGATTTGGTTTATATTTCACCTGTATATGAAGACAACTTTTGTCTATAATTGTATAAAATATCGTAAAAATCTGTCGAGCAGGAAACGAGATATTCGGAGTTGAAATTTGGTTTCATTTGAAACAGTGAAATCTTTAACTTCAATTATCTCGAAAACTACTCTACAGATTTTGTTTATATTTCGGCTGTATATGAAGACAACTTTTGTCTATAATTGTATAAAATTTCGTAAAAATCTGTCGAGCAGGAAACGAGATATTCGGAGTTGAAATTTGGTTTTGTTTGAAACAGTGAAATCTTTAATTTTAATTATCTCGAAAACTACTCGATAGATTTGGTTTATATTTCAACTGTATATGAAGGCAACTTTTGTCTATAATTGTATAAAATTTCGTAAAAATTTGTTGAGCAGGAAACGCGATATTTGGAGTTGAATTTTGCTTTCGATTGAATCAGTGAAATATTTAACTTCAATTATCTCGAAAACTACTCGATAGATTTGGTTTATATTTCACCTGTATATGAAGACAACATTTGTCTATAATTGTATAAAATTTCGCAAAAATCTGTCGAGCAGGAAACGAGATATTCGGAGTTGAAATTTGGTTTCATTTGAAACAGTGAAATCTTTAACTTCAATTATCTCGAAAACTACTCAATAGATTTAGTTTATATTTCACCTGTATATGAAGACAACTTTTGTCTATAATTGTGTAAAATTTCGTAAAAATCTGTCGAGCAGGGAACGAGATATTCGGAGTTGAAATTTGGTTTCATTTGAAACAGTGAAATCTTTAACTTCAATTATCTCGAAAACTACTCGACAGATTTTGTTTATATTTCACCTGTATATGAAGACAGCTTTTGTCTATAATTGTATAAAATTTCGTAAAAATCTGTCGTGCAGGGAACGAGATATTCGGAGTTGAAATTTGGTTTCATTAGAAACAGTGAAATTTTTAACTGCAATTATCTCGAAAACTACTCAATAGATTTCGTTTATATTTCACCTGTATATGAAGACAACTTTTGTCTATAATTGTATAAAATTTCGTAAAAATCTATCGAGCAGGAAACGAGATATTTGTAGGTGAATTTTGGTTTCGTTTGAACCCGTGAAATATTTAACTTCAATTGTCTCGAAAACTACTCGACAGAATTTGTTTATATTTCACCTGTATATGAAGACAACTTTTGTCTATAATCGTGTAAAATTTCGTAAAAATCTGTCAAGCAGGAAACGAGATATTCGGTGTTGAAATTTGGTTTCATTTGAAACAGTGAAATCTTTAACTTGAATTATCTCGAAAACTACTCGATACATTTGGTTTATATTTCACCTGTATATGAAGACAACTTTTGTCTATGATTGTATAAAATTTCGTAAAAATCTGTCGAGCAGGAAACGAGATATTTGTAGGTGAATTTTGGTTTCGTTTGAAACAGTGAAATCTTTAACTTCAATTATCTCGAAAACTACTCAATAGATTTAGTTTATATTTCACCCGTATATGAAGACAACTTTTGTCTATAATTGTATAAAATTTCGTAAAAATCTGTCGAGCAGGGAACGAGATATTCGGAGTTGAAATTTGGTTTCATTTGAAACAGTGAAATCTTTAAATTCAATTATCTCGAAAAGTACTCGATAGATTTGGTTTATATTTTACCTGTATATGAAGACAACTTTTGTCTATAATTGTATAAAATTTCCTAAAAATCTGTCGAGCAGGAAACGAGATATTTGGAGTTGAATTTTGGTTTCGTTTGAAACAGTGAAATCTTTAACTTCAATTATCTCGAAAACTACTGAATAGATTTGGTTTATATTTCACCTGTATATGGAGACAAGTTTTCTCTATAATTGTGTAAAATTTCGTAAAAATCTGTCGAGCAGGAAACGAGATATTTGGAGGTGAATTTTGGTTTCGTTTGAAACCGTGAAATCTTTAACTTCAATTATCTCGAAAACTACTCGATAGATTTTGTTTATATTTCACCTGTATATGAAGACAACTTTTGTCTTTAATTGTATAATATTTCGTAAAAATCAGTGGAGCAGGAAACGAGATATTCGGAGTTGAAATTTGGTTTCATTTGAAACAGTGAAATTTTTAACTGCAATTATCTCGAAAACTACTCAATAGATTTCGTTTATATTTCACCTGTATATGAAGACAACTTTTGTCTATAATTGTATAAAATTTCGTAAAAATCTGTCGAGCAGGAAACGAGATATTTGGAGTTGAATTTTGGTTTCGATTGAATCTGTGAAATCTTTAACTTCAATTATCTCGAAAACTACTCGATAGATTTGGTTTATATTTCACCTGTATATGAAGACAACTTTTGTCTATAATTGTATAAAATTTCGTAAAAATCTGTCGAGCAGGAAACGAGATATTTGGAGTTGAATTTTGGTTTCGATTGAATCAGTGAAATCTTTAACTTCAATTATCTCGAAAACTACTCGATAGATTTGGTTTATATTTCACCTGTATAAGAAGACAACTTTTGTCTATAATTGTATAAAATTTCGTAAAAATCTGTCGAGCAGGAAACGAGATATTTGGAGGTGAATTTTGGTTTCGTTTGAAATAGTGAAATCTTTAACTTCAATTATCTCGAAAACTACTCGATAGATTTTGTTTATATTTCACCTGTATATGGAGACAAGTTTTCTCTATAATTGTGTAAAATTTCGTAAAAATCTGTCGAGCAGGAAACGAGATATTTGGAGGTGAATTTTGGTTTCGTTTGAAACCGTGAAATCTTTAACTTCAATTATCTCGAAAACTACTCGATAGAATTTGTTTATATTTCACCTGTATATGAAGACAACTTTTGTCTATAATTGTAAAAAATTTCGTAAAAATCTGTCGAGCAGGAAACGAGATATTCGGAGTTGAAATTTGGTTTCATTTGAAACTGTGAAATATTTAACTTCAATTATCTCGAAAACTACTCGATAGATTTGGTTTATATTTCACCTGTATATGAAGACAACTTTTGTTTATAATTGTAATAAATTTCGTAAAAATCTGTCGAGCAGGAAACGAGATATTTGTAGGGGAATTTTGGTTTCGTTTGAAACAATGAAATCTTTAACTTCAATTATCTCGAAAACTACTCAATAGATTTGGTTTATATTTCACTTGTATATGAAGACAACTTTTGTCTATAATTGTATAAAATTTCGTAAAAATCTGTCGAGCAGGAAACGAGATATTTGGAGGTGAATTTTGGTTTCGTTGGAAACAGTGAAATCTTTAACTTCAATTATCTCGAAAACTACTCGATAGATTTAGTTTATATTTCACCAGTATATGAAGACAACTTTTGTCTATAATTGTATAAAATTTCGTAAAGATCTGTCGAGCAGGGAACGAGATATTCGGAGTTGAAATTTGGTTTCATTTGAAACAGTGAAATCTTTAACTTCAATTATCTCGAAAACTACTCGACAGATTTTGTTTATATTTCACATGTATATGAAGACAACTTTTGTCTATAATTGTATAAAATTTCGTAAACATCTGTCGTGCAGGGAACGAGATATTCGGAGTTGAAATTTGGTTTCATTAGAAACAGTGAATTTTTTAACTGCAATTATCTCGAAAACTACTCAATAGATTTCGTTTATATCTCCTTAACCTAACTTAAGCCCTAACTTAAGCCCTAACCCTATCATCCTACCAAATTTTATCAAAATCGGGCTAAGATTTACAGAGTAATTAGTAATAATAATTTTGGAGGGGGCCTTACATAAAGGGGGCTAACTCCTCTCCCATTCAATGTACAGGATCGAGACCCCCAAAAGGCACATCTACATAAAATTCCGAATCGAATGACACCTCATTCATGAAAATCGGTTCACGCGTTTAGGCGCTACGTTGTTTACAAAAAAGGTAACAAGAAGAAGAAGAAGAAGAAGAAGAAGAACAACAAGAACAAGAACATTTTTTGAAAAAGCCGTTTTTGCTCATTTTTGGCAACTTTTTTCTCGAAACCTATTAGATCTGGGTGGTTGCAAAAAAATTACAGTTATAAAGGAGGGTTTGCCCTATAATTTAAAGAAAATTTGGGAATTTTATCTTTTATAGAAAAAGAGAAAAAATTTGTCAAAGTTGGGTGTTTTTCAACGTTACGCTTTTTCGTGCAGTTTTTGATGATCAACCCTTATACAACTGTCCTACCGGACAGTTTTAATTTAAAACCAAAATAACATATGTTCATTCTCGGTATTGAAAAAAAAATATTGTATATCGGGACAACAAAAAAGATTCATTGCGAAAAACAAATTCTATTTCAATGATATATTTTTTTAAAATAGAAACATGCACAAACAAAAATAATTAATATTATCATTAAATAAAAATCGCATGCAGTCAGTCCACTGTCCGTTACCTGCTGGCTCTCTAACGACCGAAATGAAATATTTTAAATTAAAAATTTATCGGTTTCGTTTTAGTTTTTACAATGTTTTTGTTTTTAAAAATAAAATGTATGCGTCTTTTAATCCCGGATTAAATTTAAAATTAAAATTTATAATTTCGTCATTTAACGAAGTCCACGAATTATTTTCTCTTTTTATCGCGCAAACATAGTGACCGGAATTAAGGCCCGAACCGTAATGGTAAATCACGGACGCCAGTGTGAAATTAAAGCCGTCAATTTTAACATTATGTTCATCGAAAGAGTGAATTTCATTTAAAACACGATTTCCTTGGTAACGCTTTAATATTACAATTAGATAATCCGATACCGAATTTAATTTACTTTTAATATAAATCTTATTTTCCCCGCATTCTGAACAAGTTATATCCGATAATTTATAGTCGAATAACGTTAGAAAACTAACCGGTTCGTTATTTTGGACAACCCCGAATTCTAGGAAGTACATTACTTCAGGATTAATGGGAACGTCATACCAATAATGATTACAATTGAAACATTTTCTTACGAATTTAACTGTGCAATCAAATAACTTGCTCGGAATGTAATTTTCTGTTTTTAAAGCATTTATTACGAACGATAGAAATTCTTGCGCGTCTTGCTGAATATTAGCGTTGAAGTGTAGTTCGCTATCGTGAGCAATCAATTCGCGGAGTCTTTCGGTGTTAGATTTTTTGGTTCCACGAGTTATTCCGGATTTTAAAATATTAAATAATTCGAAAGTTACACTCACTTTTTGGTAGTTATCGCGAGTTTTTGGATCCGGGAAAGTTAAGTTTATATTATTGACGAGGTTATTCGTTAGGTTAAATTTAACGGAATCTATATTAATCAAACACTGTGCAACAACATTCGCGTAACACGAAACGCCATCAGAATTCGGTAAGCCAAATATTCGTATTTCCCTTTTAGCAAAAAGTTCGCGATTAACATTAGATTGGAGAAGGGATTCTTTTTTTGTTAACTTTATGGTGGGGGAAACGCGAATATTATTATTCGCAGTTTGCAAACATGGTAATTGGATCATTTTATTTAAACGACGGTATTCACTTATCGCGTCCGTATCTACTTTTATTTTTGACGAATCGAAATCAATTAAATACAAACCGGTTAAATTAGTGACCCGCGAGAGAGCTACATAGTGCATGCCCGGTGCAAACACTTCTTTTCCTAAACTCGTGAACAAACAATCCAAGGTTAGGCCTTGAGATTTGTGGATGGTTACCGCGTACGAAAGAGTCACCGGAAATTGTTTCCTATGCACGTAAATATTTTTTAACAACAGAAATCGCGCTTTTACCCTTTCTAAAGTAAAGGGCTTGTTATTCACGAGAATTATTAAAGAATCTACCACGTTTCCTTTATAAACAAACCGTTCAACTGTACCTATCGTTCCGTTTACAATTCCGCTAGCAATATCGATATTTCTTTTAATCATTACTTTCGCGCCAACAAATAAATTTATTGTTTTAGATAAATTAGCAGTGCGGGAGACGTCTTCCGAAATTTTATTAATTAAAAAGTTCAAATCTTTTATTTTTTTATTCGTGAGTTTAAAATTATAATCGATTTCATCGATACTATCTATTGTGACTATTTCTTTCGCGAATTTATCTGAATACAGTTTATTAAAAGATGTGCACTGAGCTTTAGTTGCGAAGAGACATAACGGATTTTTACCGGAATCGAGTAATTCTTTATAATTTTCAATTATATTATTTAAATCATTTTTTGGCAAAACACGCGAGTTTAATAGTGCGATGTCTTCTGCGCAGATATTGCCCGACCGAATATTGAGCAAAGTGTTTACGAAACCACTTTTATCATTTTTCTGTCTCACGTTAATTTTTAATTCATCGTATTCGAACATCGACCAAAGATCAGCAGAACCGATAGACCCGAGTTTGGATTTGCATTCGATGCGAGTTAATTTTTTAAAAACTTGATTACCTTTAACTGGCTGCAATTGTAACAAATCACCGAAAAGTAAAATATTAAAATTACCGAAAGGTTCATTATTTTTGGCAATTTCCGTCAACCGAAGATGAATATAAGCGAAAACGAGACTCGAAACTAAACTAATTTCATCTATTATCAACAATTTCATGTCTTGAAGAACGTGCCTAATCGCCCGACAGCTTTCGACGTTTAATTTATTATATTCGGCGGTTTGTTGGTGCTCAACCGGGAGCGATAAAAGCCGGTAAATGGTGACGCCATTTACATTATGTGCAGCCAGGCCGGTCGGAGCCGTTATAGCCACTGAAATAGTGTCTTTCTTGGGTGGAAATGTATTGTTAATCCAAACTTTTAACGCTTTTAAGAGATACGATTTACCCGTACCGCCTACACCAGAGACGAATAATTTTATTTGACTATTGCATTTTTTTTGACTTTGGTCGATAAGTGTTTTAGATATTTTATTAAAAATCCGGCTCTGATCTTCGTTTAAATTAAATTTACTATCGCGATCATCAATACTGGTATACATCGCCGCGCATACTTCCAACATCGCCACGTCTGCATCCTGCACTTCTCGGATAATATTATCCTCTTCTAAATTAATGAAATTCTCTTCTTTGAATTCCGCAATTTTGCTCTGAAGTTCTTTGATTCCTTCTTCAATCATAATTAATTTATCGTGATAAGTCATGGCCTCTTTTAATTCCGCGGAATAATGGTCAAACGCTTCTTGGTACGTCCGAAAACCTTTTAAAATATCCGATTCATTTCGCCACGGTTTAAAAAGAAGTAAAAGAGAATGATAATACTTATTGCGGTCTTGTTCTGTATTTAACGTTTTGTAAATGGGGTGTTGAATCACGTAAGGTTTGCCGCGCTTTCTTAAAATAACATTATTTTTTAATTTTATTCGGTTTTCGGCTTCTAATTGATCGCGGGAAAGATCGTGATAACGACAGAAATCGTACAAGTTTAAAGTTTCTAGATTGTCGGGTCGATTCGGATAATAGTCGTTCAGCCATGACTTCAAATATATATCCGTGGAATTAGCCGGCATATTTTTTAGTTCATTATAAGGTTTTAAACATAGTTTTCTATTTTCGCGAAACGTGGTGCTGATATATCGCATATCTTCCGATTTACCGTACAAATGATGCCCGAGTAACCGATCCACTGTTTCGTATAACCCGATCTGCCGATGCGTTAATTTCTTTAAACCTAAACTCCACAACGCTTTTCTATTCGATTCTTTACATATATCAGCCCACAAATCTTCTAATTCCGTTTTTTCATTTTTAGATATATAACTAGTTACGTAAATGACTAATCTTAAATCACCGTCTTTAACAAATTGCACGTCAACGTTAAACCCGCCGGAAGCTAATAGAAGGACAGGGTTGTAGTCATTAATGCGAACCTCACTTCTCTGTCTGGGCAAGTCGTAAACACGTTTCGGACCGAAACCTTTAACTCTAGACGCGATTGTGGAAATTATATCATTAATTATCAATTCGTCGGTAACTTTACGCGGAAATCCAAACCGACATCTGGTATAAATTTTTTGTTTAACGCGATATTTTCGTTGGCAATACGAGTTACACTTATGCAATTGATATTTCCGGACAAACGAGTGTAAGACAGGTGACTCTAAAGGATCCGGTAACCGAGCACAAATATATGTGTTAATAAAATCGGCAACCTTTTTAAAACAATCATTATTAATTTCCGGACTATCCCGAATCCACAATAACATGTGGTAATGCGGCGCCCCCCTTTCTTGATATTCTACGCGCCAAAAATAGTGCTCCACGAAACCTAATACCGGGTTTATTTTATCGTTAATTAGGAACTTGAACATATTTCGGATGAGACGGTGATAATATCTACATACGCTAGCCGGATCTAACGCACATAACTCCCCGGCGGACATTTTCTCCACGTTAGAAACATCATTATTAATTTTGACAATGTATTGCAATAATTCGGAATGATCATATTCTGCACATGACAAAGTTACAAAAAAAGTCGGCGCCCCAAAATCGCGTGTCATGGCATTGAGTTCTTGGCGTCGACGTTGCCAATACTCTTTAGTACCCCGTAACGAACTAAATAAATTGATTAAATGCTGTTCCAACTGTTCATCGTTTACGGTAACTTTAGTTAAAATATCATTTACCGTGTACGGTTTGTACGCGTGTACATTTAACAAGTGGGCAATAGCCCCGCCAAGATATTTAAATTCACTGTCATTTAACAAATGAAATAAATAACAAGGATCCCGCCGAAATCGCCCGTCTTTATTCAATATTCGCGTTTTACGATACTCAGCGTCCGACAGAGGAATATTTCTATTTATGTCAAATTTTCCGAACCTGCCTTTAGGAAATAGATGCGGAAATGTTAAATAATCTAAATTTTTATCAAAAACCGACACGTACTCTCCCTTCATTTGCTGCATTTGATACGACTCGATTTCGCTCGATTCAACTGCGTTCATATTTATCGGATGAAGGGAGTGAAAAGTATAAAATCCGGTTTTATAAAAAGTTGTGCTATCTACTTTTTTTATGGATGCCCCGGATACATCCTTAAAAGTATATTTATTACCTATATTTTCGTTGATATTCGGTAACAATTTTACATTTAGATTAACGTTCGCGTATAACGGGTTAATTTCTTTTAACGCGGCAATCGCTTTGTAAATTTTATTCGCGCTCACTAAATCTCGCCATATGACTCGGTTTTGTGTAGGTACGCCATTAACCAGTACAACCACTTCATGATTTTGGGGCAGTTCGTTCGGTAGCAAGTCCACGTTTTTCTGCAAAGGGAGGGGTAAATAAGTGACGCGACCCTTTAACCCTTTAAGTTTTTCACTGACCGCAATTTTCCCTTTTTTCGGCTGGAGACGAACTACACATTGAAACGATTTAACTAATTGGGTCAGCATTGTTTCGAAAATATTCAGCTTACCAACTTCTTCAGGCACGGGATCTACTTCTAAACAGTTATAAGCGGCGCGTCCGGGAATACAATTTTGATTCAATTTTCGTGCACAGTATGTACAAATTTTAAGACCACGTCGGCGAATATTGTCATAGTTTTTATTAATATAAAGAATTATAGATTGCCATGATTTGTTATTGTTTTTCTTAAAATTTACGAAATCTTTTAAATCCTCGTCATAAATTAACATATTGCAACACGCGCAAAAAGTCTCCGGAAAAGAAGAGACTGTACGTTTTAAGGAAGATAAGTTTTTTTTATATTTATGCAGAATATTTATTTCATTGGTGTCGCAACTAGTAGATGGTACGTACTTCTTAAATTTATTGGTGTCGATTTTAAGTGTTCCGAGAAACTTTTTTAAATCATTAACGGACCGTAAAATAGATTCGAAATTATTTGCTTTATTGATTCTTGTACTTACACGATTAATTTTGAAAAATAGATTACGTATGATGTAAATCTGTCTTTTAATGTTCCTAAACGCGGTGTAATGTACCGATAATTCCGAAAGAATTTGCAGAAGCGTACTGCATTTGAATATACTGTTGTGTGAAGCGCAGTGTATGGTGTGTCCTTTTTTTTCGTGATGTCTGTACCGACATTTGTTCGCAAGCTTTTTGATTGACACAGTATTTATAGCACCGTGAACAAATTCTATTAATTTATTTAAAATAGTGCTCATACTTTGTTTTGAAAATTTACACGTGATACCGCAAGGCCATTCTACAATATTATTACCTTTAGTAATGTACTTTTTTAAATTGTGTCCGTTCACGAAAACGTTCTGGCTATTAGCAAGTAATGTATGACCGGGAGGAATCGCGCTGTAAGAGCTTTCGAAGAAATAAGGTTCAGAATGGGCCGTGTGTTTCTGTTTACCTCCAAAAACTTTCACGATATTTTTAGGAGTTAGGGTTTTAATTTTATTGATTTCGAACTTATTAACGGCCTCATCAACAACGGCTTTTAATTTATTGTTTAGAAATCTTAAGTATGATCGAGCGATTCCGACTAAATGATTAGCATGTTTTATCAGGTAATAAAACACTGTGCGTTTAGTTTTATTTTTGACAATGTAATGTTTATTAACTTTACTATTTAGCTTTAAATTTGCACACAATCTGTTTATTAACGCGCATTCACCTTGAAACCTATTTATCTTTTTTCGAGTCTGTACCCGTTTTTTCAATAAATTTGCGAATGACACCGAGGGCTTATTTACGCTTTGACGAGTCAAAAAGTACCGAATATTTCTTTTTAAGTTAATAACAGCTCGATTTCTTCCATCATAACGTTTTTGTCTACTGCTGACTTTGTTTCTTTTCTTTTCATTGTACTTTCTTTGTGTTTCAGTCTTCTTTTCACTGTTTATTCTGTCTTTTTGTTTCTGCTTCCTTGCTATGCCAACTTTATGGACAACATTGTATACTCTTTGCTTCTTTCTTTTTTGTTCTGAATGAGCTGTGTCATATTCTCTCTGTTTCTTCTGTATCTCCTCTTTATGAGATAAATCGTACTCTCTTTGTTTTTTCTGTATCTCCTCTTTATGAGATAAATTATACTCTCTCTGTTTTTTCTTTACTTTCTCTTTATGAGATAAATCGTACTCTCTCTGTTTTTTCTTTACTTTCTCTTTATGAGATAAATCGTACTCTCTCTGTTTTTTGTTTATTTCCTCTTTATGAGATAAATCGTACTCTCTCTGTTTTTTGTTTATTTCCTCTCTATGAGATAAATCGTACTCTCTCTGTTTTTTGTTTATTTCCACTTTATGAAATAAATCGTACTCTTTCTGTTTCTCTTGGATTTTTTCTTTATGTTCTAAATTGTACTCTTTCTGTTTCTCTTTAATGTGTTCTTTATGTTCTAAATTGTACTCTTTCTGTTTCTCTTGGATTTTTTCTTTATGTTCTAAATTGTACTCTTTCTGTTTCTCTTGGATTTTTTCTTTATGTTCTAAATTGTACTCTTTCTGTTTCTCTTGGATTTTTTCTTTATGTTCTAAATTGTACTCTTTCTGTTTTTTTTTTTTTTTTTTTTTTTTTTTTTTTTTTTTTTTTTTTGGCGCATCGACTGCTAAGGTCATTAGCGCCCCTAATCGTTTTTAGCTTCTCTTTACTTTTATCCACTCGAGCTGGGTCGGCACGCGTCACCTTCGGGCTTCCACATACTGCACCTTGCATAGCAAGGTAGGGTGGAGCCCGGGTATGTTGGAGTATATATCCCACCCATCCCCTCTTGTCCATCGATCCAGTCGACGAGGGGGAGAGTGGGACACATTCGTGCCTTCCCTTATCTACACAAACTAAAGATATTAAAGCAAGACCAAAAGTGTTTTATTAACAAATGTAACTAATTACTAGACCTAATCTACCATAAGGAGGCTATTTCCTTAGAACTATGATAATGTGCAGTACTTTTAACAAATTTTCCTGCACATTCTAAAATAAACTTAGTCTAAAATTAACCTAGAGGGGTTGAAATACTTTTATAAAATTTCTTTCAACCCCGGACTGTGATCTATCCTAAACATTCATACAACATTCTTGCTAATAAATACTTTTACTCAAATAAATACATTCATGCCAATAAATACATTCACGCCAATAAATACATTCACGCCAATAAATACATTCACGCCAATAAATACATTCATGCCAATAAATACATTCACGCCAATAAATACATTCACGCCAATAAATACATTCACGCCAATAAATACATTCACGCTAATAAATACATTCACGCTAATAAACACAATCGCACCACAAGGGGAAAGTACTCGATATTCCTTTCCCCTTTAAAAGAACTTAACTATAAACTAACCTAAATTTTACAATATAAATTAATATGTTTTAAATATATAAATAGCCTCCTTATGTAAGGAGAACCCTCTTCAAGAATCGCGCGCTTGTCATGTGGCAGGCCTGCTCTTTCTCTTTGGCTACGCAGTGCCTGACACCCTTCCAACACGTGCGACACTGTCAGCCTTTCTCGGCATCGGGGGCACCTCGGCCTTCTTTCGGCGATTAGGAGGTACCCATGTGTCACACGTGTATGTCCAATCCTTAGCCTTGTCAAAATCACAGATTCGTGCCGCGGGTAGTTCTCGACTGTAGCATTCCAAACACGTGGTTTTATTTCTTTTAATTTTTCGTTTGTGCGGTCCCACTGCCCCTGCCATTTATTTCTTATTAGAAGTTTCATATATACTTTTAGGTCAGTGGGACGCACAGGGATGACTTCATCTGTAGTTGTAGAGGCGGCGCGTTTGGCCGCCTCGTCCGCTTGTTCATTACCGGACACACCAATGTGGCCCGGGACCCAAGCGAACGTCACCCTTTGACCACGTGAAAACAACTCAGATAAATAATGGCAAATTTTGGAGACCAATGGGTCCGTCGAGAACTTATCCCGGAGAGCCATGACTGCACTTAGTGAGTCAGTTAACACCAACGCTTTATTGTAATTTTTGTCCATGATTAGCTTTAGGGCCTGGCATATAGCATACAACTCGGCTGTGTACACCGATGCATAATGAGGGAGTGTCCAACTAAGGGTAACTCCCTCTGTGTACACAGCGCTACCCACACCGTTGCCCATCTTCGACCCGTCCGTAAAGACAGGTCGGGAGTCAAAGTACAAATTCATAATTTCTAATAACTTTTGTCTATAGACAACGGGGGGAGTTTCTTCTTTTTTGTGGATTGCCAGGTCCATGCGGACTTTTGCAGAGGGCAATAGCCAGGGAGGGTCGGGTGCAAAACCCCAATTCATAACCTCTCCTAACTCAATGCCCTCCGCTGCTAAAATTTCTTTTACCCGGACCCCGAGGGGCCTCGTCCGCGTGCGTTGGTGTCGGAATTCCATATCATGTGGGCTCTCAAATATGGCGGGGTACAAGGTATGAGACCGTTTCCCCCATATTCCGGCTGCGTAGGCCAGGGTGAGTTGTTCTCTCCTGAGCTGGGGTGGCAACATCCCTGACTCTACGTAGAGGCTTTGTAATGGACTGGTTCGGAAGGCGCCTGTAAATAATCTAATTCCTTCATTATAAATTCTATCTAGTAGTTTCAGGCGTGACTTGCGCGCAGAGCTATAAACCGGGGCTCCATATTCTAATTTTGAACGGGTGAGCGTAGTGAAAATACGTTTTAAAATTTCCCGCTCCGTCCCCCACTTATAGCTTCCTAAAAATTTTATTATGTCGAGGGTTCTCCTTGATTTTTTACTGGTGTAGTCTATATGATCCTGCCAGGATAACTTAGTATCGAAAATGAGGCCCAGGAAACGAACATTGGGTTTGTACTGAATGGGCGTGCCTTCCAAGTATAGTGTTGGAGCATTATGCTCATGTCTTAGTCGACAAAAGTGTAGGCACACCGTTTTGGTTCTAGAGAACTTAAACCCGTTCCTTTTGGCCTCATCAGCCACTCTGTCTATCGCCTGTTGTAGGAGTTCATTAACCTCGTGTAAGTCCTTGCCTGCTAAATAAATGGCGAGGTCATCAACATACAGTGATATTTTTAGGGGATCTCCTACAACTTCGGCTAGACAGTTGACCGCTATCGTGAAGAGTGTGACACTTAATACCGATCCCTGTGGTATTCCATTTTCCAGATGGTAATGGTCTGAGAGTATTGACCCCAGACGCACTCGAAACCTTCGTGACTCCAAAAATCCACGAAGGAATTTTGGTAATTTCCCTCTCAGACCCCATTCGTGACACTTCCGCAGGATCGCATGTCTCCATGTGGTGTCGTAAGCCTTCTCGAGGTCGAAGAACACGGCCAGAACGTGCTCCCTTCGCATAAATGCATTCTGTACATAGACCTCAAGGTGGCTCATCTGATCCAAAGTGGAACGATACCTGCGAAATCCCGCTTGATGCTGGCTGTAAAGTCCTCTTGTTTCTAACACATATACTAATCTATAATTGACCATAGATTCGAGAACTTTACTCAAGCAGGTGGTCAACGATATGGGCCTGTAACTAGAGGGATCGCTGGGGTCTTTTCCTTCTTTAAGGATCGGTATGACAATTGCTTCCCGCCAACCATCAGGATATTGGCCGGTCTCCCATATGGTATTATATAATCGGAGAAGGCCTTCTTTCGCAATTGCATTTAAATTTCGAATCATGGCATATGGGATTCCGTCCACACCTGGGGCAGAATCTCTGCATTTCTTTAAGGTATTTTCTAATTCATGTATGGTTAGCGGTTCATTGTAAGTTTCACTGATAGCGGTTTCAAATTCGAGTGGCTGTTGCTCCACGTTACCTTTTCGCCGGAGGAATTCTGCCGAGTAATTTTGTGAACTGGAAACTTGAGCAAAGTAACCAGCCAAGGACTCAGCTACCTCTCTCGGCTCGGTAACGACGACATCATTGACTTTTAATATTGGTATCGACGGGGTTTTGCGTCCGCCAGAGAGAGTCTTTATTTTGCTCCAAACCTCCTTCAAAGTCGTTGACGTGGAAATCTTCGACACGTAGGAGGTGAGACTTGCCCTTTTTGATTCATTAATTATATATCTCTCTCTGGCTCTCAGTCTTTTAAAGTTTATTAGATTTTCATCCGTCGGATACCTCTTGAATCTATTTAAGGCCTGCTTTGTAGCTGCTATAGCGTTTTTACATTCTGGGGTCCACCATGGGACGGGGGTTCGTGGGACTCTCCCGCCAGCTTTCGGAATAGAACCACCAGATGCATCTTCCAGGGCCTTGACAAACAGCTCGCTATCCAGAGTGGTATTTCCTGTAGGGGGTGGTATAACCACTCTGGCGGCATAAGCAGGCCAATTAGCCTTGTTGATGTCGTATCTCCAATGTGTCTCAAAGTCGGATCTGGAGATGGAGCTCGATACTAAGATAGGAAAATGGTCACTATTATATAAATGGTCTAATGTAGTCCATTCCAAACGTACTGCAATGGTGGGTGTTGCAACACTCAGGTCAATTGCACTAAAGCCTCCTGAGTGTGCATTAAAATGTGTTGCTTCACCACTATTGAGGAGCATCAAGTTACTATTATCTATAATCTCCTCAAGAGCTCCGCCTCGAGCATCAGTCCTAGCTGACCCCCACCAGGTGTTGTGACAGTTGAAATCTCCCATCAACAACACCGGGGCAGGGAGCTGCGAGAGCAGATTCTCCAGATCACTTCTACGCCAATAAATGTCTGGCAGATATATGCTAGCTAACGTGATCTGTAGTGGTGTAGTTAGACGCACGGCCACAGCTTGTAGATTAGTTTGTAGGTTGAGCCGCCTGCTAGGGATATTATCCCGTACACAGACGACTACACCACCGTGCGCCCTCCCACCTGGGGCAGGTTGTACCTCATGACTGTATATTTTGTACCCAGGTATGTGAATGATATGACCTGGGCGTATCTTCGTTTCCTGAAGGCACAACCCAAAAGGACGATATTCCGCCACCATTCTGCGTAGTCCTTCCTTATTACTATTGTAGCCCCTCATGTTCCATTGGATAATGGACTCAGACATCATGGTTTTCCCAAATTATTAAACCTGGCAGGATCTTTTTATTATTAATTGCATTAAAAATATTTAATAAAGGTAAGCTGTTGTTCATTATGTTATTTAATAAATTCAGAGTACGTAAATAACTGCTAAAATACATTGATGCTGTGATATGGTTTAAACTAGAATTCAATTACTCAGTGGCACACTTATCCTTGGGCTTGCCTTTAGGCCAACCCTTTTTTCTTCGTCTGGGGGGATTGTCAGAGGCATTTCCCCCCTCCGATTCTGACGCTTCAATGTCCGTCCCAAAAAGAAGCCACTGCTTCCTGGGAGAACGGACTTTGGATTGGGAGGACGTTTGTCCTTCCATTAAAGATTTTTTCCCCCTAGTCCTGGTAGGATATGGGGGTGACATAATCGTCTTTACTTTCCGCCTCAGGGAGCGTTTAGGTGGGCTTACCACTTTCCACTCCCCTTTGGAGGCGGTTGCATTTTGTGGCGGGTTTAAACCCACCTTTATGTCGCTCCCACTAGTAGTGGGGGCAGTTGATTGTAGCCTTGAGGCTACTGGCTCCCTGTGAGGGGAGCTTAGTTTTGATGGTGGGGTCGAACCCACCTTTGGAACTGCTCCCCTTAAAATTGGGGAGGTGGTTGATGGTGGGATTTCTCCCACTTTTACTATTGTCCCCTTCAAGGCTGGGGAGGGGCCTTTTATTAAGTGCCCTTGAATTTGGGCGGAGCTTGTAAAGTGTGCCACTGGTATGGGTGTCCTCAATTTTTCTGCAAAAGTTATTGCACTTGAAGCATACGCAGCACTTTCTACTATTGCCCTAGCCTCATGGTAGGGCAACTGCTGCAATGTCTTAACTTTTTGAATTTCCTTTTCTTTTATTAATGTAGGACACCCAGAGGATCTGGCAGAGTGCTCCCCGCCACAGTTTACACAGGTTATTGGTGGAGTGCATTCACCATCATGCATTGGCTTTCCACATGTGCATATTGCTTCTGAAACCTTACATCGCATTGAGGTGTGCCCGAACTTTTGACACTTATAACATCTCATTGGAGACGGTATGTACGGGCGCACCTTCAGTTTATAAAACGCTGCATCTATTGTCTGTGGCGGTTTCGGTCGATTGAAGGTGAGTACAAGAGAAGCGGTGTCCACTAAGGACCCATCTTGCCTTCTCTTGATCCTCCTCACCTCTACTACTCCTTGATCTGCCAAACCCTCTTTTATATCTTCAACCGTGCTATTTAAGAAATCCCTACAAGTAATTACCCCCTGCGAACTATTTAGTCGCTTGTGGGGACCAGCCTCAAGGTCAGCATCCATGTATTTTTGCAGTTTTAAGATTGCTGCAGCTTGCATACGGTTCTCCGCTTCTATACAAATAGAACCATCGTTAAGTTTTTTAACACTTTTGGTCTTGCCAACTATGCTCTTAATAAATTTATGCAATTTAAAGGAACACTCGTTTAAGAATGTACCCTCCTTCTTTTTAACTATAAAGAATCTTCCCCAGTTGTCCTCTTCAAAATCTATAAATTTATTACTTACCTGACTCTTGTTGCCGCCCTTGGCTTTCTTCCTTGGCGGGGAAGAAGGGCCGAATGGTTGCAAGGTAAACTGCAAACCCGATTCCGTTTTTCCTGTCGAAATGTCCATTTCCTCGCCTTGTCGTTGCCTTGTTGTACCGGTCGTTATTGGGAGATTATAAGGATGGGAGATGGGGGAAGTATAATTGGGAAGTGGCTGGTTTGGAGCTGAGAGAGGTAGAGGGAGAGGATTATTTGGAAGAGGTAAGGGATTGGGGATTTGGGTAGGGAGAATGGGTGGGCTAGGCCCTAATGGGTTGATTTGATTATCCATGATAAATCAAATGGGATTCATCGGGGCACGTGGTCCCGCCTCCACGGACGCTCAGATGGATCCGGTTACTTTCCGGATAGACCATCACACCCCGACATAGACCGGTGCCACGGAAGACAACGTTCCGGTACCAGGTACCGACCCGTGCCCCCGTGACCCCCTTCCTACCCCTAGGAACCTGTCTGAGACAGAGTTCCCTAGCCGATTTCCTGAAGTAGGGGTATCCTCCAGGTGGAGCTCTCGGGTGAAGCCGAGGCCAAAGACATGTGTTGGGATAAGCTGCCCGCAGGTCAACGTCTCCCTCAATGCCCAGGATCCTCTTTTCCACCCTAGCCCCAAAGCCTCGCCACGGCACGCGAGGGAGAGATATTTATACTCTGACTCTCGACGAGTGCGTGTCCTTGTTCGTGCAGTGTGTGTAGTCGTCTGTATAGTGTGAATGTTAAGGTGTAAATGAGTGTGTGTGTGGAGGGGAGCTCGAGTTTACCTGTGGGTTCGCTAAACCCAAGTAGCTGCACACATCAACTACCTCTGCAGGTTACTCTTTCTGTTTCTCTTTAATGTGTTCTTTATGTTCTAAATTGTACTCTTTCTGTTTCTCTTGGATTTTTTCTTTATGTTCTATATTGTACTCTTTCTGTTTCTCTTGGATTTTTTCTTTTTGTCTAAAATTATATTGTTGCTGTTTTCTTACTATTCCCTCGCGATTTTTAACGTAGTACCGTTGTTGCTTAGTGGCGGCGGGAGTCACAGTAGTGTAGTTCTCGAGCTCAGCAGTGCTGTCAATTGTCTGTCTAATGCCCGTTACTAAATTTTTAATTATTTGCTTTCTTTTTCGATATTTAGAAGGCATTTTTGTAAAAATATAAACATAAGTAAATAATTAATATAGAAGATAAATACTTAACGTATATTTTTTCTTAGATTCTGAAAACAAAAACAAAAATTATTTTTTAACTTTGTAAAAAGAAGTGATTTTGGTTTGTTGCAATAGAACTTCAAAAAGTAATGTATCCGATTGGGAATATTTTAGTATAGAAAAAAAAAAAAATGGACCGCCAGAACAATAGTTGACCATAACTACAAACAGTAATGGAAAAAAAAAATTTTTAGTTATCCAAGCTGAATATGATTTATGGAATATATCAGATTTGCAACTTACACAAATAAAAAAAAAACCAAAAGGAAAATTAAAATTATGTAAATTAAAACTTAAAAAACCTGAACTCAAACGAGAATGAATTTTCAATGACCGAGAGCTAAAAAAAAGACTGGAAGTATCTTCAATCTTGGAAGTTTAGGACTCATGTAATCGTATTTCACACTAAATATAATAAAGCACTTTGACAAAATGTTTCAAATAAAACCTATTTATTGAAGTATAAAACTAAGCTCTAGTAATCGTGAAAGTGAAAAACTACTTAGTAAAGTGGTTGACACTTTCGGTAACAAGTTTATTATCGACTTGAACTAATTTGGGCGATTGGAATATTTTCCTCACCAGAAGCAGGCAAAAAAAATGTTGCAAGTAGATCAAACAAAGGATAGAAATAAATAAATAAATTAGGGGATCCACATCTAAAAACTACATCAGGCAAGTAATTACTTTATTCTTTTGATCAAGCAACTAAAACAATCTAAGCAATATAATAATAACTTGTCGAAATAAGAAACTGAAATTTAACAATTAATCAGAACTAGGCTTAGTTTTTGACGAGACATCAGCAATTAAGGTGCACTCAATCTTACTAAAACAAGCTCTAACGAACTTTGAATATTCAGCTACTTTTTGAAGTAAATTATTTGAAACTAAGAAATAGCAAAATATCTACTTACAAAATTAAGAAGAATGTATGAATATGTAGTCTTCAACAAAGTTGCTTAATAAATAATAAAATCGCAAAAATTGCTAGCACTTATTTCAACAATTGTTAAAAGACGTTTGATTTAGGTTAGGTTTTTGTCTTTACTTCTATTTTACAGTGTGTACAAACCATAAAGGAGAGGGGAATCACAATACTATAACCTTTATTAAGTAAAATACTATTTTTTTGTTCACAACCTCAGACAAAAGAATAAAGTATAGTAAAATATATTTTATTAAGTTAGGAATTAGTTGTAAATATATTATCAGTATAGACATATCGTTTTTCTTTTTAAAATTTTAGAAGTTTTCACAGTGGGGCGCGCTAGTTGATGTAGATAGCAGGTAACAATGTTTAGATACACAGAAGGTTACAATGCAAAATAAATAATACGGTGTGTCTGCGTGCTTTTTCAAACACTGGTGTAATATTTATAATAATTAATAAAGATTTTTGAACAAACCTGTAATAATAAAGTCGTTGTATGTTTATTTTTTAATTTTAAACATTCTTTTGTTGTTCATTCATGAAAATCAGATCACCCATCGATAATTTGAAACGATTGCAATACTTTCCCTTAGTAGAGTAAGAGCAAGATGGCACTCGCAAATTTTATCAAATTCGGGCCAAGGTTTACCGAGTTAATAATGATAATTTTAGAGTGGCTTAACTTAGGTGAGGCAAACTCCCCTCCTTGACTATCTTCTTATCATTTTCCAAAATATTCTAAACCATTAAAAGTCTATTCTATAAAGTTTCTATTCTGGTTTACAGGTTTTGTCAACATTTGGGATAAGCAATAGTTTTATGCACTGTACTTTAATACTTTATATTATTATTATACCAAGTTAGTGGAAGGTATCTCAAATCAAATTAGTATCAAATTAGTGAGTAGAAGATAAAGAATAAAGAAAAGTTAGGGAGGAATGTTGCCAAGTTGTTATGAAGAAAATGCAGACTGGGAAAAGTTATGGGGGATTAGTGAACAACTAGCCGGAAAGTGTAGAATGAAAATAAAAAAATGTTATAAGTTATGTGGGAATGGTAACAAATTGGTGGTAAGAAAGTGGATATTGAGAGAAATGTTATGGGATGAAATGATGAATGATTCCACATCCCATGAAGAGGTACAATAGAAAGAAAATTGTAATTACATTACCTTCTAGTAAGAGCGGTGAGATAAATTGTGATTACATTGCTTCCTCTGAGGGATTTAAGAGAAGTAGAGCTCTGATCGCAATAACCTCTTCCAAAGAGGGGAAAGAAAAGTTATCTACAATTAAAGTTCTTCATCCTAAAATTTAAACTGCAATAACGGCATGATTGCAATACATCCCCTTTGTAGGTGTGAGATCAGAAGGCACTTAAGTGTAACGCACTCTAAATTCTTCTTCTTGCGAAATTTAATCAAAAACCGGTGAAAATTCACAGTGTTATTAAAATGATTAATAATAATATATTAGTTTGAGGCGGTATTATTTACGTAAGAAAACTTCCCTCAGAAAGTATATAATGTGTCGAGACCCTCAAAAGTCATTTCTACATTAATTCTCATTCTAATGGCGCTCTATTCATGAAAATCAATTCACGCGTTGATGATTTGTAACGTTTGCAATACTTCCCTTTAGTAGATGTTAGAGCATGATGGCACTTTAATGTCACGTAGGAAAGCTTCAACTACCCCTACATGCTAAATTTTATCAAAATCTGGCTCAAATTTTCAGAGTTATTAGTAATAATAATAGTTTTACAGTGGCCCTTACGCGCGTGGGGCGAACTCCCCTCCCAAAGATGCCCTCTAAAATTTAAATCTACTTAAAATTTGGAAAATAATGACACTTCATTCACGAAAAGCGGTTCTATAGCGACGACCGATTAAAACGATTGCAAAACTTCCCCTTAGTAGGTGTAAGAGCAGAACGTCGCTTTAGTGGTACGTAGGGGAGCCCGAACCCTTTCACCCTCCCAAATTTTATCAAAATCGGGCCAAGATTTACAGAGTAATTAGTAATAATAATTTTAGAGGGGCCCTTACATAAAGGTGGCTAACTCCTCTCCCATTCGATGTACAGCGCCAAGACCCCCAAAAGGGACATCTACATAAAATTCCGAATCGATCTGTACAAAATTTCGATTCGAATGACACTTCATTCATGAAAATAGGTTTACGTTTCGATAATTTGAAACGATTGCTATACTTCCCCTTAACAAGTGTAAAAGCAGATCGTCGCTTTAATGTTACGTAGGGGAGCCCTAACCCTGTCATCCTACCAAATTTTATCAAAATCGGGCTAAGATTTACAGAGTAATTAATGATAATAATTTTGGAGGGGGCCTTACATAAACGGGGCTAACTCCTCTCCCATTTGATGTACAGGGTCGAGACCCCCAAAAGGCACATCTACATAACATTTCGACTCGAATGATACCTCATTCATGAAAATCGGTTCACGCGTTTAGGCGCTACGTTGTTTACAAAAAAGGTAACAACAACAACAACAACAACAACAACAACAAGAAGAAGAAGAACAAGAAGAACAAGAACAAGAACATTTTTTGAAAATGCCGTTTTTGCACATTTTCAGCATCTTTTTTCTCAAAATCTATCAAATCTAGGTTGTTGCAAAAAAAATTACAGCTATAAAGGAGGATTTGCCCTTTATTTCAAAGAAAATTTGGGAATTTTATCTTTTATAGAAAAAGAGAAAAAAATTGTCAAAGTTGGGTGTTTTTTAACGTTACGCTTTTTCGTGCAGTTTTTGATGATCAACCCTTATACAACTGTCCTACCGGACAGTTTTAATTTCACCTGTATATGAAGACAACTTTTGTCTATAATTGTATAAAATTTCGTAAAAATCTATCGAGCAGGAAACGAGATATTTGTAGGTGAATTTTGGTTTCGTTTGAACCCATGAAATATTTAACTTCAATTATCTCGAAAACTACTCGATAGATTTGGTTTATATTTCACCTGTATATGAAGACAACTTTTGTCTATAATTGTATAAAATTTCGTAAAAATCTGCCGAGCAGGAAACGAGATATTTGGAGGTGAATTTTGGTTTCGTTTGAAACAGTGAAATCTTTAACTCAATTATCTCGAAAACTACTCAATAGATTTAGTTTATATTTCACCTGTATATGAAGACAACTTTTGTCTATAATTGTATAAAATTTCATAAAGATCTGTCGAGCAGGGAACGAGATATTCGGAGTTGAAATTTGGTTTCATTTGAAACAGTGAAATCTTTAACTTCAATTATCTCGAAAACTACTCAATAGATTTAGTTTATATTTCACCTGTATATGAAGACAACTTTTGTCTATAATTGTGTAAAATTTCGTAAAAATCTGTCGAGCAGGGAACGAGATATTCGGAGTTGAAATTTGGTTTCATTTGAAACAGTGAAATCTTTAACTTCAATTATCTCGAAAACTACTCGACAGATTTTGTTTATATTTCACCTGTATATGAAGACAGCTTTTGTCTATAATTGTATAAAATTTCGTAAAAATCTGTCGTGCAGGGAACGAGATATTCGGAGTTGAAATTTGGTTTCATTAGAAACAGTGAAATTTTTAACTGCAATTATCTCGAAAACTACTCAATAGATTTCGTTTATATTTCACCTGTATATGAAGACAACTTTTGTCTATAATTGTATAAAATTTCGTAAAAATCTATCGAGCAGGAAACGAGATATTTGTAGGTGAATTTTGGTTTCGTTTGAACCCGTGAAATATTTAACTTCAATTGTCTCGAAAACTACTCGACAGAATTTGTTTATATTTCACCTGTATATGAAGACAACTTTTGTCTATAATCGTGTAAAATTTCGTAAAAATCTGTCAAGCAGGAAACGAGATATTTGGTGTTGAAATTTGGTTTCATTTGAAACAGTGAAATCTTTAACTTGAATTATCTCGAAAACTACTCGATACATTTGGTTTATATTTCACCTGTATATGAAGACAACTTTTGTCTATGATTGTATAAAATTTCGTAAAAATCTGTCGAGCAGGAAACGAGATATTTGTAGGTGAATTTTGGTTTCGTTTGAAACAGTGAAATCTTTAACTTCAATTATCTCGAAAACTACTCAATAGATTTAGTTTATATTTCACCCGTATATGAAGACAACTTTTGTCTATAATTGTATAAAATTTCGTAAAAATCTGTCGAGCAGGGAACGAGATATTCGGAGTTGAAATTTGGTTTCATTTGAAACAGTGAAATCTTTAAATTCAATTATCTCGAAAAGTACTCGATAGATTTGGTTTATATTTTACCTGTATATGAAGACAACTTTTGTCTATAATTGTATAAAATTTCCTAAAAATCTGTCGAGCAGGAAACGAGATATTTGGAGTTGAATTTTGGTTTCGTTTGAAACAGTGAAATCTTTAACTTCAATTATCTCGGAAACTACTGAATAGATTTGGTTTATATTTTACCTGTATATGAAGACTACTTTTGTCTATAATTGTATAAAATTTCGTAAAAATCTGTCGAGCAGGGAACGAGATATTCGGAGTTGAAATTTGGTTTCATTTGAAACAGTGTATTTTTTAATTTTAATTATCTCGAAAACTACTCGATAGATTTTGTTTATATTTCACCTGTATATGAAGGCAACCTTTGTCTATAATTGTATAAAATTTCGTAAAAATCTGTCGAGCAGGAAACGAGATATTTGGAGTTGAATTTTGGTTTCGATTGAATCAGTGAAATCTTTAACTTCAATTATCTCGAAAACTACTCGATAGATTTGGTTTATATTTCACCTGTATATGAAGACAACTTTTGTCTATAATTGTATAAAATTTCGCAAAAATCTGTCGAGCAGGAAACGAGATATTTGGAGTTGAATTTTGGTTTCGATTGAATCTGTGAAATCTTTAACTTCAATTATCTCGAAAACTACTCGATAGATTTGGTTTATATTTCACCTGTATATGAAGACAACTTTTGTCTATAATTGTATAAAATTTCGTAAAAATCTGTCGAGCAGGAAACGAGATATTTGGAGTTGAATTTTGGTTTCGATTGAATCAGTGAAATCTTTAACTTCAATTATCTCGAAAACTACTCGATAGATTTGGTTTATATTTCACCTGTATAAGAAGACAACTTTTGTCTATAATTGTATAAAATTTCGTAAAAATCTGTCGAGCAGGAAACGAGATATTTGGAGGTGAATTTTGGTTTCGTTTGAAATAGTGAAATCTTTAACTTCAATTATCTCGAAAACTACTCGATAGATTTTGTTTATATTTCACCTGTATATGGAGACAAGTTTTCTCTATAATTGTGTAAAATTTCGTAAAAATCTGTCGAGCAGGAAACGAGATATTTGGAGGTGAGTTTTGGTTTCGTTTGAAACCGTGAAATCTTTAACTTCAATTATCTCGAAAACTACTCGATAGATTTTGTTTATATTTCACCTGTATATGAAGACAACTTTTGTCTTTAATTGTATAATATTTCGTAAAAATCAGTGGAGCAGGAAACGAGATATTCGGAGTTGAAATTTGGTTTCATTTGAAACAGTGAAATTTTTAACTGCAATTATCTCGAAAACTACTCAATAGATTTCGTTTATATTTCACCTGTATATGAAGACAACTTTTGTCTATAATTGTATAAAATTTCGTAAAAATCTGTCGAGCAGGAAACGAGATATTTGGAGTTGAATTTTGGTTTCGATTTAATCTGTGAAATCTTTAACTTCAATTATCTCGAAAACTACTCGATAGATTTGGTTTATATTTCACCTGTATATGAAGACAACTTTTGTCTATAATTGTATAAAATTTCGTAAAAATCTGTCGAGCAGGAAACGAGATATTTGGAGTTGAATTTTGGTTTCGATTGAATCAGTGAAATCTTTAACTTCAATTATCTCGAAAACTACTCGATAGATTTGGTTTATATTTCACCTGTATAAGAAGACAACTTTTGTCTATAATTGTATAAAATTTCGTAAAAATCTGTCGAGCAGGAAACGAGATATTTGGAGGTGAATTTTGGTTTCGTTTGAAATAGTGAAATCTTTAACTTCAATTATCTCGAAAACTACTCGATAGATTTTGTTTATATTTCACCTGTATATGGAGACAAGTTTTCTCTATAATTGCGTAAAATTTCGTAAAAATCTGTCGAGCAGGAAACGAGATATTTGGAGGTGAATTTTGGTTTCGTTTGAAACCGTGAAATCTTTAACTTCAATTATCTCGAAAACTACTCGATAGAATTTGTTTATATTTCACCTGTATATGAAGACAACTTTTGTCTATAATTGTAAAAAATTTCGTAAAAATCTGTCGAGCAGGAAACGAGATATTCGGAGTTGAAATTTGGTTTCATTTGAAACTGTGAAATATTTAACTTCAATTATCTCGAAAACTACTCGATAGATTTGGTTTATATTTCACCTGTATATGAAGACAACTTTTGTTTATAATTGTAATAAATTTCGTAAAAATCTGTCGAGCAGGAAACGAGATATTTGTAGGGGAATTTTGGTTTCGTTTGAAACAATGAAATCTTTAACTTCAATTATCTCGAAAACTACTCAATAGATTTGGTTTATATTTCACTTGTATATGAAGACAACTTTTGTCTATAATTGTATAAAATTTCGTAAAAATCTGTCGAGCAGGAAACGAGATATTTGGAGGTGAATTTTGGTTTCGTTGGAAACAGTGAAATCTTTAACTTCAATTATCTCGAAAACTACTCGATAGATTTGGTTTATATTTCACCAGTATATGAAGACAACTTTTGTCTATAATTGTATAAAATTTCGTAAAGATCTGTCGAGCAGGGAACGAGATATTCGGAGTTGAAATTTGGTTTCATTTGAAACAGTGAAATCTTTAACTTCAATTATCTCGAAAACTACTCGACAGATTTTGTTTATATTTCACATGTATATGAAGACAACTTTTGTCTATAATTGTATAAAATTTCGTAAACATCTGTCGAGCAGGGAACGAGATATTCGGAGTTGAAATTTGGTTTCGTTTGAACCCATGAAATATTTAACTTCAATTATCTCGAAAACTACTCGATAGATTTGGTTTATATTTCACCTGTATATGAAGACAACTTTTGTCTCTAATTGTATAAAATTTCGTAAAAATCTGCCGAGCAGGAAACGAGATATTTGGAGGTGAATTTTGGTTTCGTTTGAAACAGTGAAATCTTTAACTCAATTATCTCGAAAACTACTCAATAGATTTAGTTTATATTTCACCTGTATATGAAGACAACTTTTGTCTATAATTGTATAAAATTTCGTAAAGATCTGACGAGCAGGGAACGAGATATTCGGAGTTGAAATTTGGTTTCATTTGAAACAGTGAAATCTTTAACTTCAATTATCTCGAAAACTACTCAATAGATTTAGTTTATATTTCACCTGTATATGAAGACAACTTTTGTCTATAATTGTGTAAAATTTCGTAAAAATCTGTCGAGCAGGGAACGAGATATTCGGAGTTGAAATTTGGTTTCATTTGAAACAGTGAAATCTTTAACTTCAATTATCTCGAAAACTACTCGACAGATTTTGTTTATATTTCACCTGTATATGAAGACAGCTTTTGTCTATAATTGTATAAAATTTCGTAAAAATCTGTCGTGCAGGGAACGAGATATTCGGAGTTGAAATTTGGTTTCATTAGAAACAGTGAAATTTTTAACTGCAATTATCTCGAAAACTACTCAATAGATTTCGTTTATATTTCACCTGTATATGAAGACAACTTTTGTCTATAATTGTATAAAATTTCGTAAAAATCTATCGAGCAGGAAACGAGATATTTGTAGGTGAATTTTGGTTTCGTTTGAACCCGTGAAATATTTAACTTCAATTGTCTCGAAAACTACTCGATAGATTTGGTTTATATTTCACCTGTATAAGAAGACAACTTTTGTCTATAATTGTATAAAATTTCGTAAAAATCTGTCGAGCAGGAAACGAGATATTTGGAGGTGAATTTTGGTTTCGTTTGAAATAGTGAAATCTTTAACTTCAATTATCTCGAAAACTACTCGATAGATTTTGTTTATATTTCACCTGTATATGGAGACAAGTTTTCTCTATAATTGTGTAAAATTTCGTAAAAATCTGTCGAGCAGGAAACGAGATATTTGGAGGTGAGTTTTGGTTTCGTTTGAAACCGTGAAATCTTTAACTTCAATTATCTCGAAAACTACTCGATAGATTTTGTTTATATTTCACCTGTATATGAAGACAACTTTTGTCTTTAATTGTATAATATTTCGTAAAAATCAGTGGAGCAGGAAACGAGATATTCGGAGTTGAAATTTGGTTTCATTTGAAACAGTGAAATTTTTAACTGCAATTATCTCGAAAACTACTCAATAGATTTCGTTTATATTTCACCTGTATATGAAGACAACTTTTGTCTATAATTGTATAAAATTTCGTAAAAATCTGTCGAGCAGGAAACGAGATATTTGGAGTTGAATTTTGGTTTCGATTTAATCTGTGAAATCTTTAACTTCAATTATCTCGAAAACTACTCGATAGATTTGGTTTATATTTCACCTGTATATGAAGACAACTTTTGTCTATAATTGTATAAAATTTCGTAAAAATCTGCCGAGCAGGAAACGAGATATTTGGAGGTGAATTTTGGTTTCGTTTGAAACAGTGAAATCTTTAACTCAATTATCTCGAAAACTACTCAATAGATTTAGTTTATATTTCACCTGTATAAGAAGACAACTTTTGTCTATAATTGTATAAAATTTCGTAAAAATCTGTCGAGCAGGAAACGAGATATTTGGAGGTGAATTTTGGTTTCGTTTGAAATAGTGAAATCTTTAACTTCAATTATCTCGAAAACTACTCGATAGATTTTGTTTATATTTCACCTGTATATGGAGACAAGTTTTCTCTATAATTGTGTAAAATTTCGTAAAAATCTGTCGAGCAGGAAACGAGATATTTGGAGGTGAGTTTTGGTTTCGTTTGAAACCGTGAAATCTTTAACTTCAATTATCTCGAAAACTACTCGATAGATTTTGTTTATATTTCACCTGTATATGAAGACAACTTTTGTCTTTAATTGTATAATATTTCGTAAAAATCAGTGGAGCAGGAAACGAGATATTCGGAGTTGAAATTTGGTTTCATTTGAAACAGTGAAATCTTTAACTTCAATTATCTCGAAAACTACTCGACAGATTTTGTTTATATTTCACATGTATATGAAGACAACTTTTGTCTATAATTGTATAAAATTTCGTAAACATCTGTCGAGCAGGGAACGAGATATTCGGAGTTGAAATTTGGTTTCGTTTGAACCCATGAAATATTTAACTTCAATTATCTCGAAAACTACTCGATAGATTTGGTTTATATTTCACCTGTATATGAAGACAACTTTTGTCTATAATTGTATAAAATTTCGTAAAAATCTGCCGAGCAGGAAACGAGATATTTGGAGGTGAATTTTGGTTTCGTTTGAAACAGTGAAATCTTTAACTCAATTATCTCGAAAACTACTCAATAGATTTAGTTTATATTTCACCTGTATATGAAGACAACTTTTGTCTATAATTGTATAAAATTTCGTAAAGATCTGTCGAGCAGGGAACGAGATATTCGGAGTTGAAATTTGGTTTCATTTGAAACAGTGAAATCTTTAACTTCAATTATCTCGAAAACTACTCAATAGATTTAGTTTATATTTCACCTGTATATGAAGACAACTTTTGTCTATAATTGTGTAAAATTTCGTAAAAATCTGTCGAGCAGGGAACGAGATATTCGGAGTTGAAATTTGGTTTTATTTGAAACAGTGAAATCTTTAACTTCAATTATCTCGAAAACTACTCGACAGATTTTGTTTATATTTCACCTGTATATGAAGACAGCTTTTGTCTATAATTGTATAAAATTTCGTAAAAATCTGTCGTGCAGGGAACGAGATATTCGGAGTTGAAATTTGGTTTCATTAGAAACAGTGAAATTTTTAACTGCAATTATCTCGAAAACTACTCAATAGATTTCGTTTATATTTCACCTGTATATGAAGACAACTTTTGTCTATAATTGTATAAAATTTCGTAAAAATCTATCGAGCAGGAAACGAGATATTTGTAGGTGAATTTTGGTTTCGTTTGAACCCGTGAAATATTTAACTTCAATTGTCTCGAAAACTACTCGACAGAATTTGTTTATATTTCACCTGTATATGAAGACAACTTTTGTCTATAATCGTGTAAAATTTCGTAAAAATCTGTCGAGCAGGAAACGAGATATTTGGAGTTGAATTTTGGTTTCGATTGAATCTGTGAAATCTTTAACTTCAATTATCTCGAAAACTACTCGATAGATTTGGTTTATATTTCACCTGTATATGAAGACAACTTTTGTCTATAATTGTATAAAATTTCGTAAAAATCTGTCGAGCAGGAAACGAGATATTTGGAGGTGAATTTTGGTTTCGATTGAATCAGTGAAATCTTTAACTTCAATTATCTCGAAAACTACTCGATAGATTTTGTTTATATTTCACCTGTATATGGAGACAAGTTTTCTCTATAATTGTGTAAAATTTCGTAAAAATCTGTCGAGCAGGAAACGAGATATTTGGAGGTGAGTTTTGGTTTCGTTTGAAACAGTGAAATCTTTAACTTCAATTATCTCGAAAACTACTGAATAGATTTGGTTTATATTTTACCTGTATATGAAGACTACTTTTGTCTATAATTGTATAAAATTTCGTAAAAATCTGTCGAGCAGGGAACGAGATATTCGGAGTTGAAATTTGGTTTCATTTGAAACAGTGTATTTTTTAATTTTAATTATCTCGAAAACTACTCGATAGATTTTGTTTATATTTCACCTGTATATGAAGGCAACCTTTGTCTATAATTGTATAAAATTTCGTAAAAATCTGTCGAGCAGGAAACGAGATATTTGGAGTTGAATTTTGGTTTCGATTGAATCAGTGAAATCTTTAACTTCAATTATCTCGAAAACTACTCGATAGATTTGGTTTATATTTCACCTGTATATGAAGACAACTTTTGTCTATAATTGTATAAAATTTCGCAAAAATCTGTCGAGCAGGAAACGAGATATTTGGAGTTGAATTTTGGTTTCGATTGAATCTGTGAAATCTTTAACTTCAATTATCTCGAAAACTACTCGATAGATTTGGTTTATATTTCACCTGTATATGAAGACAACTTTTGTCTATAATTGTATAAAATTTCGTAAAAATCTGTCGAGCAGGAAACGAGATATTTGGAGTTGAATTTTGGTTTCGATTGAATCAGTGAAATCTTTAACTTCAATTATCTCGAAAACTACTCGATAGATTTGGTTTATATTTCACCTGTATAAGAAGACAACTTTTGTCTATAATTGTATAAAATTTCGTAAAAATCTGTCGAGCAGGAAACGAGATATTTGGAGGTGAATTTTGGTTTCGTTTGAAATAGTGAAATCTTTAACTTCAATTATCTCGAAAACTACTCGATAGATTTTGTTTATATTTCACCTGTTTATGGAGACAAGTTTTCTCTATAATTGTGTAAAATTTCGTAAAAATCTGTCGAGCAGGAAACGAGATATTTGGAGGTGAATTTTGGTTTCGTTTGAAACCGTGAAATCTTTAACTTCAATTATCTCGAAAACTACTCGATAGATTTTGTTTATATTTCACCTGTATATGAAGACAACTTTTGTCTTTAATTGTATAATATTTCGTAAAAATCAGTGGAGCAGGAAACGAGATATTCGGAGTTGAAATTTGGTTTCATTTGAAACAGTGAAATCTTGAACTTCAATTATCTTGAAAACTACTCGATAGATTTGGTTTATATTTCACCTGTATATGAAGACTACTTTTGTCTATAATTGTATAAAATTTCGTAACCTAAACTTCTGTCTTTTAAGTATTGATTTTTTACATTTACTGACAATAATTTATTGATAAATATCGGTAATTGCAGATGGACCAATATGGTTGAAGGGAGCAGTCAAGGCATTAAGTTTAGGTTTAATGATTACATGACTGGAGAACACTGTGGAACACATATGGATGCTCCATTCCATTTTATAGAATCTGGACGCACCATCGACGAGATACCAATAGAACGTTTCATTACTACAGGTACGGTGAAGGATTAACGTAAACAGTTAAGGTCACCGAACATGAAATTTGCCTTAATGCATTTTAAGAAGTTCTTCAAAAAGTAATTCTTAAATAGTTTAGTTCATCTGACGTAATTAATTTTTTTGTTTCAACTGGGTCTTTTTTTAATTCTTCGCTACGTTCATTATTTTGTAGGAAACAGTTTTGGCTTTTGATTTTGTAGTTAATAAGTTCTCTTGATTGTTTGTTCATTACCACTTAAGCAGGAGATCCTTGGTCTTCGATTGGGGTTGATGCGCTAGTGGAGAATCGCTGTGATCAAATCAAATAAATTAATGTTGAACAAATTATTATGATAAATACCTATGAAGCTCCAGAAATAATTCCGCGTCGAGTTAAACATAAAGTCAGGCAGTAGGTCTAAAAATCTACTCAAAACTTAGCGAATAGGTGGGAATACGTTATCATTGATTATTAGTAAAGACAACAAAAATAGTACTACCACAAAATGTTAAATTTCAGTTATCTTGGTAAATGCAACTGCTGAAACGGGAAACAATCCCAATTACTCTCTGCCAGTGGAGAAATTGCAGAATTGGGAAGCAGAAAATGGTCCATTGCCAAATCCTTGTGTGGTACTTGTTGACTTTGGATGGTATAGATTTTACGAGGACAGTCAAGTGTTTGTTGGACCATCACCTGATGATCCACAGAGTCCCGGATTGTCAAAGGAAGCCGCCGACTATTTGGTACAAACTAAAAAGGTTGTTTACCGGTTTTTTTTACAGTCTATTGTTGATAGTCGTTATTACCTTGATGTCAGTTATCTTCGTCAATTTATTAAATAACTCTTTCACATTGATATTAAAGTTTTGATTATGTTACAGGTTTACGGTGTTGGTGTGGACACCATAACTATTGATGTCGGTGTAGATCTAACAATACATACGACGTTGCTAGGTAACGATATCTACATCCTGCAAACTCTGGATCTATCAACTCCGCTGCCGCCAATCTTCAATTTAGCAGCTCTGCCACTAAAATTGGTCAACGGTACTGGGGCGCAGACAAGGGTGATCGCCTGGTACTGATCTTTGGATGGTCAAATTAAAAATGTAAAGAAAATGTATGAAGGAATAAACAGTGTTTCTGAATTAGTTTAATAGAAAAACTGAACAAAGCTCTCACCGACAATATACAGTTTGTAAAACCTTTTATTACACTAAAATACAACTTACTTGGGAAGCTCTCTTCCTAGGAGCTTCTTACAGCTCACCGTCCGGTGATGGCAGTGTTGTCTGCAACGGGAGTACACAGTCCGGAGGCCGGCAGTGCACTGAAAAAAGCTCCGGGTGCCAATAACCAGAGATGTTGACGCGCCTTAAATCATTAAAAAACAACTTATTTGGGAAGTCCGGCCCAACACCTCTTCTAGACTAGTCCTAGAACCAATTATTTAAACAAGGTTATTTAAGAGAAATCAGTAAATCTATATTTATATTCTTTATAAAACAGAAGTTTGTAGAAAATCTTAGGAGCCACTTTCGAGATTATCTCTAAAATCCGGAACAATCCTACTTTGGCTGATTCACTTTGACGAGAAAGGAAAAGGGAAAAAGGAGAATTTGAAACGGAGAATAACGGATTGGATGTTTATTAGTTGACAGGAAATGCGACATTACAGTATTATGTTGACAGTAACTTCCCTTTTAGCAAAAATCCAAAGGAAAGTCATTTTGCCGTTTTTCAAAGCATATTAATTATTGTTTTATAATGGCATTGGGAAGATTTACAATGAGGTAATTATAATTGAGGAGATGTGAACCTCTGTTGGAGGACGAAGATGTTGCGCCTGCGTCGTATGCAGATCTCCTTATAAATTACTAAGGCTATCTTAAATAACCGGTTGCTAGTGTAGTGAACCTCCTAGTTCACAGTGCAATCTCGACGCTGTACAGATTAGTGTGCTAGTCAAGAGCAATTCATTCTGTGGTTTCTTCAAAATATCGTATCTTCTATTCCGAGGTATAGTTTTTTTCTGAGTATAATCTGTAAAGATCTAAAAATCTATTTCGAAGGTGTAACTCACAAAAATCTTTCAACTCTAAACATTTGAGACACATTAAATTCTTTCCAACATTATGCTGTTTACAAATTCTTTCATTACAGTCAATTGTAACTATCTAAGAAATCTTACTCTTCAAAGCTACCCTTGACTCAAATTTTTATAGAAGATAATAATAGTAAAAGCCATAAATTTATACATAATAATGTAATTTACGTAGTTAACAGAAACCCCAGAAAGTGTTTTCGAAAACAAAACCTAAAAACACATGAACAATCCATTTAGTAGCGGAGTACTTCAAGGTGGAGGAAATTACATCAGACTTCATTTTAGAAATCTCCTCAAAAAAGCACCCAAGATTTAGCACCGTACATTATACCATAAAAATGGCACTAGAGAAAGAATCTAATCGCCCGCTTTCCAAAACCTTATCATTTTTCAGAAAATAAAGTTCAGATGTTTGTAAATACTATATCAAATGTTATAATACGAGGAAGTCGTATAATCGTGACTCGTATAATCACAGGAAGTCGTTTTCGGAGAAAACTTAAACTACTGAAAAATATAATTCTGGTCAGTTGAGTTTCTTGGAATTTAGCTTATCGTAAAGTAAAGTAAAGTAATCGCCTATTTTTTCAGGCGGGGCTTAACGTCCCAACTACCATTTACTACGTGTCGTGGACGGAGGCGAATCGCCTCTTAACTCGCTCGGCTACCGTGGCGCCTTAATTTAGCTCATCGTTCTTATTAATCTTAATAAGAACTTCAAATCTTGATCAAGGAATTTCTTTGGAAGTTTCCCTATTCAAAAATCAAAGCACCCTGGATGGCTTTATATAAAAGTTTCAAATTCATCAAATCAAACACTTTGATTATTGTTGAAAGGTGATCATTTTTAGAAATCATTTGGTTATTGTTTGGAAAATTTTGGAAAACACAAGAAAAGTCTTTTTGGATGGTCGATCTTTTTAATGAACGTGACGTATATATTCTCTCTAGATGGCCTACGGGTAATTGAGCGGTTAGAGGCCGGGCCACAAAGCTAAGATGTATTGTGATTCTTGGTAAGGTTTCCCGGTCTAGGCCTTGGATTTTATTCAATGGTTAATTATGTAAGGAAAAGTGTATTTGCTAATCTTCAATTTCAACTGAATCGGAAAAGCTTAATTTTAACCTGTCTTAAGAACTCTGCTGGAATAACTGAGAAAATGATTCAATTAAAAAAACTATCTACAAAGTTGAAAGAAAAATCTATTAGATCGATTTTTTTAAGAAAATAAAAATAAAAAAAGAGAGAAAAATCCATTCTCAGTGAAGTGCCATTCCAGACGATCAGTTTAGACCAGTGATGGCGAACCTATGACCCGCGGGTCAGACACTGGACCCGCGCAAGCTTTTTTACTGACCCACAATTGCTAGGCAACCATTTGTTTGTTTACGCGGGTTGATTTAGATTTATTAATTGTGTGGATAATTAATATTCTATCTGTATTTTTTTCAATCACGCATTGACATAAAAGCAATTTAAATGCTATCTATAACCTTTAGTTTGATCATTACAGTTCTAAAACGCAAATGACGACAAATGCTTTTGTAGTATTTGAATTAAAGCAAAAGTGTTTACAAAATATAAAATAAAATGTAAAATTTTACTCATATTTTGTTTGTTAAAAAAAATCGACAACCCGAAGCCAAATAACCATATTTAGATTTTTCTTCAGATAAAACACACTTTTGTAAGGTTTTGTTCAGTTATGTTTGTCCCGTTTTACCCGTTAAGCCAACTGAATTTTAAAGATGTTTAGTTTTGAAAATATTCAGTTTAAAATTTTTAAATTTAACTCTTGTGGCAAATGGGCATTAGTGACCCAAGAGCTAGTACTAAAGAAAAAAATGATCAAAATTTGACCCACGTCTCAAAAAGGTTAGACCATTCTTGGTTTAGACCAACAATATGTTGTCGGGTCATTTAGGTGCATTTAGTCCGATTTATTAATTTTACATTTTCCACAGTTTTCCCGGATTTCCTTAAGTGTTAAAGTTTGCACACACCGCCACACATAAGTTGGAATCAAATTCGTAACTGACGGTTAAGTGTCAAAATGGTTTACGATTTGTTTATATATTGTATATTATAAAATGTAAAAAAAAAGCTATTTTATTTATTAAAGCTTTATTCATTGCCATTATCAAAAGATGCATTTAATTGTAGTGAAAACCCATATTCGAAAAGCTGCACCATCAGAATGCTTCCTGCAAAAAAAAAGGCAAAAAAAATAAAATAAATACTACATAACGGTTCACTCTCATTTCCTTGATTAATAATTAGTTTCACAGAATAATTTAAAAAGTACAGCACTTACTTCTCTCACCATTACAAATTATCCGGGGGCTTTCCTAATCTGTTGTGTCTGAGTCACCTGTATTCTAATTTATTTATTAAGGAAACCAGACCAAATTTACGATAAAGTAACTTATAATTATTTCTAAAAACAATAATAAGTATTAAGAATATTCCTTGTTTAACTATCGATAAAGTAACCTTATCGTTTTAATAGCTGATTTAATTTTATCGCTGGGTTATCATCGTAAATTTAGTTTTCTTGATTTTAGTTTCACTGATTATGTGAATCTATATTTTTAGAACAATACAATTGAGCTAAATTCAAGGTTTAATTTATAGATAGCATTCTAGAAGGTTTGTTGTTGTTCTTTTCACATTTGTAAATTACTACAACTTTCCACTGAATTATATTTCAGGGCGAGTCCTGTTTTACGAAGCACAAATTTGATGAGGGGGGGAATTTAGTGTGAGCACTCAAACAACTTTTCTCTTAAAAACTTATCTCCTAAGAAATACTACCTTAGGAATTTTCTTTATTTTCCAAAATTTGAGTTTAACATGTACACTACGTCAAAAGGCAGAAACTGAAGCTGCATTTGAACTGGAGATTTCCCACTTAACTAAGTACAACTGTCCGAACTCATACTAACCGCCTTTTTCATATTTATTTATTAATAATATTATTCAGTATGTGCAAAATCCTCAGCTTTTCCTCACGAACTGCCCTTAAACGAATTTTCCTAAAAAATGGCACATAAATCAATGAATACTGTCGAAGTTTCAGATATAACCTTAAGGATAATCAAGTAAGAGGTACTTCTGGTCCATTGAGTCACCAGTTTGATGCTTCATTGATACTAAATAAGTCGTGAAACAATGCAATTAAGATGCTCTGAGGAAAGTCTAGCCACCTGCCTCTCAGAATTACCAAGAAATAATGTTTCCAATAAAAGTTGAAGACCTAAATATAAGCAACTTGTTTACAAATTTTGAAGAAACAAGTAGGATCCTTTTTTTTTAAAAAAAACAAAAAATTCCTGAAAGCGCTAAAATTGGACACTATTAAATTTGATCCTCCTGTAATTCCTCGTTTTTGGGTTACAAATACTTACAGACCAATTTATAAAAACCATCTTTTCTAACTCGGGGAACCTTAAACGGATATTTCTGTTCAAAATTCTGAATAGAAAAAATCCGCACGATTTCAAAACCTTTAACTTTAACTTCAAGACTCAAATTTTTGGAGAAAACTCATTATCTTAAATTTTGACATATTCTTTCTTCTGAAGCAAAAAGGCTGATCATAAAAACCCACTTTTTTGGTTTCATTATTTACATTACTTGAAGTGGTAAATTTAAAAATTAATAATTTTCTAACATGTTTCAGATGATGCGATGTCTAGAAATAGTTCTATGGCTGATGATACCATTGTTATGTCTGTGCAAACATACTCCTACTCCAGTTGATCTAAGTTTTGGATATGAAAATAGTACTGTCTACTATCCGGGTGGTGCTCCCTTCAGGTATACGATATGACCTTTCTACACACTGTAATGTTGGTAAGAATGAAATATGTCAAAATTGTTGGGAGTTTAAAGGTACTTTCTGGTTATAACCTTACAATGTAGTAGTGATGGGCAGAACGAGTCCGCGTTTGGAGTCGTTGGATTTGAATCGGTTCCAGGGTTGGAATCGATTCCAACAACTCGTTCACTGATTCCAGTCTGTACTTACCCTATGCATTAGTACAAATGTCACGCATTGTAATTAAATAAATCATTAAAAGTTAGCTTTTCCAGTTAATAACAAAACTATATTTCTTTAACACACATTAAGTAGTTCCCTAATTTCCAATTGATCTGATAAATATAAAATTAACAACGTAACCAAATATTAACAAAAATAGGCTAGTCAAATATAAAAATTAAAGCAACTGCAGTTTTGTCGTTATCTAGCTTGACCAGCGGAGTTAACTTGATTCAAGAAGAAAAACGCAAATGGGTAGGAAATTATTCCCATAAAAAAAAATTATAACCCTTCAAACAAAATGATAATTACTCATAAAGAAAGAAATATTTATTTACTATGAATTAATATCAAGCTTTTAAAATAGCTTATTATTTTACAAAAAGAAAAAGCTGTGTGCCAAATCTTTAACTTAGCGGCTGGACGCTCTTTCTCTTATCTTCATTGGCGAAAGTTAAATCGTGTACATGTCATGACGACGATCAAAGTAATACTGAGCTAAAAAATATTATTACCTAAGTGGTTTACTTACTGCTGTATCCCTCCCACTCTATCACCTATTTCACAAACATTCGTCGATTGGAAGTAGGTTTTAGTTAAATATTTGTTTCATTTGAAAACAAAAAACATTATAACGATTTCTCAATTTTTAAGTTTTAAAAATTTGTTTTTGTCCATTACTCTTGTAAAATACGAAGAATTTCAAATAAAATATAATGTACAAACACAAATGATCTAGAATGCAGGTGGAGTCAGTCGTCGTTGTCATGGTGATGGAACCGTTTAACGACTCCGGTTCCAGCTCCAGCATTTTCTATTGGCTAGATTCAGTGAACGAAAAAATGGAACGAGTCCGGTTTCAAAAGGATTTAAATCACTCCGGATTTGACTCCACCAATTCCAGTGGATTTAACCAATGAAATTGCTGGTGTTGGGCCGGAGTCGTTAAACGGTTCCATCACCATGACAACGACGACTGACTCCACCTGCACTCTAGATCATTCTGTGTTTGTATATTATATTTTATTCGAAATTCTTCGTATATTATAAGAGTAATGGACAAAAACAAATTTTTAAAAATTAAAAACATCTTGAGAAAGCGTTATAATGTTTTTTGTTTTCAAATGAAACGAATATTAAACTACAACCCATTTCCAATCGACGAATGTTTGTGAAGTAGGTGATAGAGTGGGAGGGATACAGCAGTAAGTAATCCAGTTAGGTAATACTATTTTTTAGCTCAGTATTACTTTGATCGTCGTATTAACATGTACACGATTTAACTTTCGCCAATGAAGATAAAAGAAAGAGCGTCCAGCCGCTAAGTTAAAGATTAAGCACACAGTATTTTCTATATGTAAAATAAAATATTAAATAATAAGTAAAGTAACTACAGCATTGCTTTTTAATTAATGAGATGGGTGTGCCTGGTGTTTCATTGCAAGGTTTGCTATATTGGGTACGAAATTATTTTTCCTTCGACTCCCTGTCTTAGATCGACCCCTACTTTTGTTTAGAAATTAACAAAATAATAAAATGAATATTATTTTAGAATTGATATTCTAAAAAAACCTTCGAACTTATTTTATTCTTCAAGCATCAGTATTTAAGCTCGCCAGGTTTTGTATTTTGGTGTGTATTCCTCTTACAAGTTGGAATGTGTCAGTGAACTTCTACATAGTAGCCTTAAGTCAGTTTTATTTTAGTGTAAACGACTACAGTATTAATTATTTTCATTTTAATTTGCCTCAATTTTTTGGGGCGGGGCGGAATCACTTTTTTTAAAATAGGGATTTGAATCAACTCGTTCCACCATCGGACTCGTTCCAGTGGAACGAGTCCGCTCTAATAGCCCATCACTACAATGTAGTAAGAAATTGTCTCGTAAGTGTTCCAGTGTTTTCAAGTTTTTTTTCCATGCCAATTTATTTTACAAATTATGCTATTAAGCCTAATTAAATGCTATACAACAGAAAGTAAATAAACATTTTATTTAATAATGAAAATTTGCAGATGGACAAACAAAAGGATTCAAGAAAATCCAGATGGAACGAAGTATGCAGCGTTTGATTTCGAGCTCGCAGAGCATGCTGGCACCCACATTGATGCTCCTTATCATTTTAAGGAAGACGGCACTACGGTTGACAAAATTCCTTTACACAAATTTTTCACTACAGGTAAAAAAAAATCTAATGTTCATCAAAAATCATTTCTAGAATGCACGCTAATTTTACTCAGTGAATAACAAGGTTATGGTGCTGGTCATCTAAGTGGAACAAATGTTGCATAAAATGAGCGCGGCATGTAGAAAAATGATATCACAAAATGTTAAAATCTGGCATTTCTGCTCCACTTAGCAATCAACAGGGAATGCGGCACTGATGTTTTGGACAAAACTAAATCTATCAGAAATTAACACCTTACTAAATCGATTTTGTGATGTATTCTGTATCAAGTGAAGTTTGATCAAAAATCCATTAATAATGGATCGTTCACTCTGTCGAAGTTGTTTACTAGGCTATTCTGTAAAGTTCGTATTTGTTTAAGTAGGCTTCTCACACTATAATGTTGGTGAGTGTTAATATGAATCAAATGAGCGGAGTTTGGAGAATATTAATGATTTTGCGAACCTTGAGAATAGCACTAACAGGAAGTCGTGTGGGTATTTGTTAGTCTAATCTCCTTTTGCTCTACTATTATTAAATACTTGCAGCTTCTGCTACAATTTTCTCCTAATTCCAATTTGTTGTTGACCATTTCTAGGCATATTAATCAACGCAACCACCGAAACTGGCACAAACTCTTCTTACATTTTACCAGCTTCTAAATTAATTGAATGGGAACGAGTGAATGGAGAAATACCAGAAAACAGTGTGGTAATGATCAATTTTGGCTGGGCCAAACTACATTACCCAGATCGCAAACACTATCTAGGACCTACTGATCAAGATCTCAGATTTCCTGCACTGTCTATTGAAGCTGCCGAATGGATAGTGAACACTAAAAGGGTAAAATCTTTTTGAAGCACTTGTTTTTTAATTTAAGGTCAAATCTGAGGTCACAATCGAAACATTATTCAGCGCACTACCGGGCCTCCCCGGACAGTGATCTCTCTTTTCATTTACTATTCTATAGCTGGTAATAATGAATACGTACTTTAGTGATTTCCTTACCGTAACTCCAGTCCCGAGAATATTCAGATCATGTTCGCTATTTATCACTGAATATGTTCCTGAATCCATGGCCTCTATATTTCTCCTCCATTTTATCCCCAGAAGAGCGTCTACATCCACTCCATATCTTGCCAGCTCCTTCTCCAGATTCCTACTTGCTCCCACTTTGGCTAATTCATTTACATTCCATGTCGTTTATGTTTAGTGATTTGAGCAGTCATTTAACTCGCCTAGTTCGTGCACCCGAAATCTGCCCAGTTAGCCTTGAGTTTGTTATCGTCACAATTCAAGGTTTTATGAGGTAGGGTTGTCAACCCTTCGTACTGCCTCCATTTTCTGTTAGGGTTTACTCCTTTAGTCGTTGAAAATTATTTCTAAACCACTAGCAAGGGCCACTAATTTGGTTTCTGTCGATTTTTCTTTACAAATCCTAAGTTTGTTTCTAACATACTGAAAACAATCACCTAATGTTTTCATAGTCTGAACATGATGCTCATTAAGAATCCTTTACCTGCTTCCAAGAAGTCCTGCATGCCAGCTCATCTGTCTTCTCCTTATCGCCGAATATCCAGAATGGACAACTTTACCTTTGTCTTATTTTAGGAATTCCTTGTAAGTTTACTTTTGCATTCTCTTAGCTTTATTTTCACTTTCCTGACTTTTTCTCCGGACTTATCAGTGAAAGATTGTAAATAGTTTAAACCGTTGGTCCCTTCCAACAAACCTTTCCACGTTATACTCTTGGATCATCATGACTTCTGCATGAACTCTCGTTTTAAGTTCACCCACAATACTAACTTTCTTGATTGAATCCGTCTGTTAAAAAGATCAGCGTTCTTAGTTCTGTATTCCTGATAATCCATAATTCCTTATCATTTAAAACCTTCTGTTCCCGTTAAGAATGAAATATTATACTATACAATCATCCTGTTTACTAATTTAATGACGTTTTTGCACAGGTGGTCGGAGTGGGAGTGGACACCGCATCACCTGACAAGCCGCCACAGGCTGGAATACACGAACTGTTCGCCAACAATGACATGTACATCCTGGAGAATTTGAATATTTCTGAACCAATGCCGCCAAAATTCAGAGTGATCATCTTACCAATGAAATTGGTTGGAGGCACCGGCGGACCCGTTCGAGTTGTCGCCTTTGTCTAAAATTTTATTTATTGACGTATTTATTTATACAATTTTTCATTTTAATTTTAGAAGAAATGTAAAGTTTTATAAAAAAAAAAAGTATTTTAAGATATTTTACACTAAAGTCCCTCTGCCGAACATCCTTCCTAATAAAAATAGATCGTGTACGAGTTCCATTTATTCTAATCAAGATTGTTTCTAGGATTCGCGGGTCACCCATTATTACTTTCATTGTTCGCTATTTTTTTATCATGGTATTGAAAGTTATTTGAAAATTATTATCTAATTAGTTGTAAATTTCAGAAATAAAGAACAAACGAAAAAATAATAAGTTTTTAAAACCAAGATCAACATTTTAAAACTGTATTATTGTAACTTTTTTTGACGTGAATACGTCTTAAAAATTTGAATCATATGGTGGCAACCCAAAAAAACCTAATGATAACAAAATCGGGGGATACAGTTTTCATGTTTTTTAGACGCTTATTTTATTTTTTTGCATTCGCACAACAACGTTAAACTGGTAAAAGTCGCAAAGCCGGTGGATCACCATATATCGCAACATCAATAGCTTTCACTGATTGTAATAGAGTTAACATTGACATATCGGAAATTTATTTGGAAATGAAAGACGCAAAAGCTGGTGATGTCTGTCTAGTAAACGAAAAAGGCCAATGTCATCTTCAAATTCGTACTCGGGTGTGTGTATATCCATCCGGGCACAGCGTTAGCAGAATTTAAACTCTTTATGTTACGATCGTTGTTAAAATATTTTACAATCATCTCTAAAATTATACCCGTTTACAAGCCTGATCTTACTACTACAATTATGGTAGTTGGAGACTTTAATGTTGATGTCTCACAAAACCGCTCATTGCCGCCCGACTTCATGCTCAATGCGAGTTCAATTTGTCTTATATTGAAACTTCTCCAACAACGTTAGGTAATACCTGTATTGATTTAACTTTTACCAGAAATCTCAATGTATCTTGTATGCCATTTGTGTCGTACTTTTCGTATCACAGACCTATAATTAATAAAGTTATATTGTAACACAGTAATTACTTCTTTCCTTGATTTCATCCTAAATACATAAATAAAAATATTTTATATAAAAAATATAACCCGTTACGTAAACGTATTCACGTCCATGACACAGCCACAGTAGAGCTATTTTCTCAACCAAAACCGTCATGAGAAATGTATATTTTTTTGGCACGCAAATTATCTGTTGATAATTATGTTAAGATTAGATCGTTTCTCTTAGGATATCCACGATTATAGACAGTCATTTTAACTTCCAAAAACTGGGTCCTTACTAATGACGCTGGAAAATATGTATAATGGATCACACAAGAAAAATTTTCTGCAATCAGAAAACGGAGGACAAATATGTCTCTACCACATGTTTATTAATTAGCGTTCATTGACCAAAAAATGTTGGAACTATTTCTTAAATACCATTCATTGTGAAAGCATAAAAACTATTGTCTAAATTAATTTAAATTTAGTTTTCTTTCAAGATTGCTTTGTAATATTATTGCTCGTCAAAGATAACATTGTTATCCTTTTCAAGTTTCTATATTTTTGACATTATCAGCTTGGTGGTAAAGTTAATCATTTTTCAGAATGGATATATATATATAAATTTTTCTTTTTCATTTTTTACATACCTTGCTAAAATATCTGTGAAATTAGTGCTGAGACGAATCTGTGACTTTCTTAAAGTCACGTTTGCGCAGGCTTTATCAAGAAAGTACTCTTCTGCTTTCAGTAAGTATACTAATAAATTCCACATTGTCTTATACTTGCTCCTTATTAATTTTTACATTGTAATAAATGAAATGTTGACCAACATATTGGATCGATAAAGTTAGGACAGCATTAGCTAGGTATTTAAGAAAAACAATTTGAAGGATAGACTCGAAACGAAAAAAAAAAATCAACTTCTATTTCTTTGCCTAGCCTTAATAAAAATCAAAAGTAAACCAAATCTTCAGATGGAAACTTTTCTGATTGTCTTGCTGGCCACTACTTTGCCATGGTTCGGTGACTGTTTTAGTCTTAAGTTAGTCGATCTAACTTATAGTTACGACAATGTAACGACCAGTACTCAAGGATGTATTCCATTCAGGTAACTTAACCTTGTACACTTTGCCTAAATATTATTTTAAATGCAAAATCTGTCAATAAGTCACTTAATAATTGGATTGGAAGGTTTGAAACTGGAGAGTTCTTGGGCACCTACATGGACGCACCACGTCATTTCAAAAACGATGCACTTGCCATCGATGAGATACATACTGATCGATTCTTCGTGACAGGTACTGCCAGTTTACTGAAGTTAAAATTGCATATGTTTAGTAGTGTTAGTTCCAATTGAGCCTTGGACAGGTTTGTGATTGTCCATAAGTGAGCATTATAAGAAGGTATTCGTTACTTGAAAGTTCCTAGGACTCGCCATTATCGTCCGTCATTCTCCATCTCCTGAAAATCATATTCCTAGGTTCCTCTTCTACCAGACAGAGTCAACTAAAAGGTTCGTTTCATCAACAGGCTTTTTGAACCTTCTATATCACTTCTGAAGAATTAAAAATTAGACTAGAGTCATTCCTACATTAAATTGACCCTCGGAAGGTCATTCCTAGATTAATTTAAAAAACAGTGGAAAAAGTAGAAATTCCGACCTAGGATCACGGAAAGTGATTTTTAATCTCAAATAAGCACTATCAAGTGCAGGGCTGGATAATACCACTTAGAACAGTACCTTTTACTTCAAAGTGAATGCTTTGGAAGAAAAATGGAACTTTGAAATAACTGACTTAATTAAATTGACAAGTTATTTTGAATGTTCTTGACACTTTTGACGTTTGACAATTTGTGAATATTGGGGGACATCAATTTACTATAAAGGCACTTTTGATTCGTTTCACTTTGAGTGATAACAGGTCAATTGATTGTGTTTCGACAATTTTGGTGTTTTTTTTTTTTTTTTAAATCCAATTATTTAACATATTTTCAAACTGTTGATAGTGCTTTAATTAATCTGCAGGCATTCTTATTGATGCAACATCAGAGACTGGCACAAATTCTGCATACAAATTACCAGAAGAGAAATCGATCGAATGGGAACGATTACATGGTGTAATGCCGGACAACAGTCTAGTGTTTGTTAACTACGGCTGGGCCAAACAGTTTTACCCAAATCGAGAATCATATGTTGGACCATCTAAGGATGATTTCCAATTTCCTGGCTTGTCTCAAGAAGCAGCACTTTGGATTGCTGGAACAAAGAGGGTAATCATTTTATTTGACTACGATTAAAGTATATCAATAACCGATAAGTTTTACTGTTTTTTGTTGAATTCTTGCGAGTCTGTGGTGACGTGACGGGGTTTTTGAAGTTACTCTCTGATGAGAGGAGTTACAGCTAATTGTAATGTTGCTGGATCATGTTGAATACGTTTTGATACTGTTGTCTATTTAGAATGTTGTTTGAATCCGTTCTGTAAAACTGAGCCACATTTTTTGTTTTAATTTAGGGCCCATTATAATCAAGAGCGCCTGACAATTGCAGCCTCTGAACTTTTTACTTAGTTATGATCAAAATTGACCTTATGCAGAGTTCAGAAACTCTATAAACTGGATATGGATTCAAATCTGGTTTATTATTATTATTATTATTAAGACGCATCATTTGCTGTGGTGATTGGTGCCCAGAGTTTCTGTGTACTACCGACCTCTCGTTCTCTTGTTACAGACAACACTGTCCATCACCGGACATTGAGCTGAAAGCAGCATCCAATAATTATCCTGAACAATAATTGATCTTAAATGCATTTACAGATTGTAGGCGTTGCAGTTGATACACCCTCAGTTGATCAAGGTTCAAATAGAGAAGCGCATACGATCTTGGCGGAAAATAACATCTACACGATACAAAATGTGAATCTAACGGAGCCACTACCTCACAGGTTCCAAGCTATAGCTATGCCGATGAAACAGCAAAATGGAAATGCAGCTCCAGTGCGAGTTGCAGCAATCTCCGTGGATGATGATTAAATGAGTGTTATGTTAATAAAACCGTAATAAGTATGAAGTTGAGTTCTACTTTTGTTTTGAGGTGATTGGTGTCCAGAGCTTCAGTGCGGCTTCTGGACAGTAGTACCCATCTCATGGGTAAGCACACGCTCAGATTAACCAATTCCCAGCTTACTCACCGGCAACTGATATATACAGAATTTTTCTTCAAAGTCTTCACCCCATGACATAAACCGAACTCAAACTTTAATGTTTCTTAAAAATTATATTCCGATTAAAAAACATGGCGTAACCTTCACACCCTTTACGAACCATAATTCTGGAAGTGCTTACTTACCTGAAAACATTGTTAACCTTCATATCGAAATGCCCAAATCGAATTTGGTCCCGAAAAATTATTTCAATAAAAAACTTTTGATTTAAATCGAATATAAAGAGAAGTCGAAAATATTTACTCAAGCAGTACTTCCGGTTTAGGATTTCTTTTTTTTTTTCTGTACTCAGAATTTCAGCGACACCTTCTCTTTATAATCTAAAAAAAAAGCTTACAACCAAACATTATACTGAAATGGTATTTTAGAGATAAGATTATTCACCACCAAACAGTTATACCCAAATCGAGAATCATATGTTGGACCATCTGAGAATGATTTCCAATTTCCTGGCTTGTCTCGAGAAGCAGCACTTTGGATTGCTGGAACAAAGAGGGTAATCCTCTCATGCCAATTTCTTAACTATGACGCTCATTTCACGTGTGCTCCATACAGTCAAAATACAAAAAATATGCTTAATTGAAAGCGTATCCTTAGTTAATGAACGATTAAGGTTTACCTGCTTAAGAAAAAGAAAACAAAAAATTATTATTTTTTGTTAATATTATTTATTTACAAAACTTTACTTATGTACACAAAAATGAAATAATACAGAAATTGAGGTTTCAAGCTTAGCGCCAATATACACTCATCAGATAATATTAGTACAGATTAAAAGGGAACATATTTACATACGTATTAAGGGGGGATAAAATAACAAAACACCTTAGCTTGATACACAGGTACTTACGACAAAATATGCTTGAAGCGCTTAAGTTTATATTTTTTATGACCAAGAGAACTTGCCAATTTACAATGGCTACTATATGAGGATACGGACAAATTTTTCTAGAAGATAATAAACAGTAGTGAAGATGCTAAGTACCGCTTGCGTCTAGTCTATGGGCGTCCATCTGGGAAATGAACCAATAACAATCTGAGGCATTTATTCTGTGTTCTCTGTATTTTACTGTAATTGGTAGCACACATGTGAGACTAGACAGGGGCTGCAGCGTACAGGAGTATTTATTTATTTATTATGTAATGAACGCAAACAGTAAATAACTGAAAATGAAAATAAATAAATAACCTTAAAAAAATATTAAAGTTTTCAATAGGATGAAAAAATAAGATATAGAAATGATATACATATATCGTAAGACAGAAAACAGTTTAAATTTCAAAACAGACACGAACAATTTAAACAACATATAGGCAAACTTACTACAAAATACTTGACAATTGGCAACACTGACTTGCCACACAACCTAACACATATCACACACAGACCGATCACACTCAGTCTCCATGAACAGACAAGACAGAAGACACACCAACCCTCTAATGATGTAAAAATATTACTTTCTAAACTAGGTAAATAATTTTTGTAAATTTCGTCACATTATACATATTCATTTTAATAGAATCATTGTTAACAATCTGTAAATATGTTCCACAGATCTGAAGATGTGTCGAAAGCTCCGGCATAATAAATGTATCACAACACTGAAATGGCAATTATTTTTTCATCCTATTTGAAACTATGAATCAGTCACCAAAAAGAATGAACAGTAATTAAAGTTTTCATAATCAGAAAACAAAAATTGGTTTATCTTTACATTTTTTTCTATTTTTGAACATTGTGACCCATTTTTTAAAACGAGAAATAATGACTAAAGTTATATTGCTAGCCACTAGTCATAGAAATTAAGTCAGCCATGACTTTATTTGTCAATTCAAGGTAATTTATTTTAGACAGGGATCTATCAATTACGAGGGTCGTTTGAAAAGTCCGTGCAAAGATAAAAACTACTTAATTTCTTGGGGTAAACCTTTTTTATTTTTCAACATAGTCTCCTTTTAGGCTTATACACTTCGTCCAACGCTGCTCTAGTTTGTTGATCCCTTCCGAATAATAGGATTTGTCCAAGTCTGAAAAATAGCCATTCGTTTCTGCAATCACTTCCTCGTTTGAATAAAATCTTTTTTCCGCCAGCCATTTCTTCATATTGGGGAACAAATAGTAGTCCGAGGGAGCCAAGTCTGGAGAATAGGGGGGATGTGAAACGAGTTGGAACCCTATTTCCATTAATTTTGCGACCACAACTGCTGAGGTGTGAGCTGGTGCGTTGTCGTGATGGAAAAGGACTTTTTTTGTGTGCCAATCGTGGGCGTTTTTCTTGCAGCTCGGTTTTCAAACGGTCCAATAACGATGAATAATATGCACCTGTAATAGTTTAACCCTTTTCCAGATAGTCGATGAGGATTATTCCTTGCGAATCCCAAAAGACAGTCGCCATAATCTTTCCGGCCGAAGGAACGGTCTTCGCCTTTTTTGGCGCAGATTCTCCCTTGGTAACCCATTGTTTAGATTGTTCTTTGGTCTCTGGAGTGTAGTGATGTATCCATGTTTCATCCACAGTGACGAAACAACGCTTAAAGTCCTGCCGGATTCTTCTGGAACAGCTGCAAACCGTCCTTGCAACACTTCACACGATTTCGTTTTTGGTCAAGCGTGAGCAATCGTGGCACCCATCTTGCGGATAGCTTTGTCATGTCCAAATGTTGATGCAAAATATTATGTACCCGTTCATTCGAGATGCCCACAGTACTAGCAATCTCACGCACCTTCACTCTTCTGTCATCCATCACCATATCATGGATTTTATCAATGATTTCTGGAGTAGTAACCTCAACAGGGAGTCCAAGAACGTTCAGCGTCACTTGTGCCCATATGGCCACTCCGAAAATTTTGAAACCACTTATAAACTGTTCTAATCGAAAGTGCAGAGTCACCATAATGTTTATCAAGCTTATCTTTAGTCTCCTGAGGCGTTTTGCCTTTCATAAAGTAGTGTTTAATCAACACACCAAATTCTTTTTCGTCCATTTTTTGAAAATTACTCGACTTCCTCGATTCAAACGAATGCCAAACACAAAGAAATAGACCGATCTGGCTGAAACTTGGTGTGTGTTCTTCCAAGAGATGCTACTAACTAAACATAACCTCGATACGCGCCAGTGGTGCTATCTCTCTGACTTTGCACGGACTTTTCAAACGACCCTCGTATGTGTTTTATTAACTATAAATTTCAATATTAACACGTAACTTCTTATGTAAATATTGTACAGAGAAGTTTCTTAAAAACAATTTAAAATAAATAAATAAAAATTGGATAGATCTTAGTCAAAACGCCTATCGACTGAAACCAGAGTTACAAAATATTTTGAGTCATACACTTTGAAGAACCTTAATGAACGAAATCCATAATTTTTTACAATCAAGTTCAGTTACTGATTGGATCCTGTATCAATAACTGAATCTTTTACACTTTAGAATTTAAAAAACCCTTTACTCACTTCTGTAAACATGGAATGAAGATATATCAGTGGCAAATCATTTTTTTCTTATAACCAAATTTTATTTCTCCCAATATTATTGTCAGGCAAAGTTTTATTACAAAATGAAAACAAAAATTTTAAATTTGAAAACCTGAAGAAAATATTAAGGCTTTCAAAGACTATTTAAAGATCTATTTTTGAAAAACACATACCTGATACCATGGAACAAAATGTTATTTAGTTAAATTTATAAGTTCGAAGGAACATGAGATGTTCTTACAATAAATGGTATAAAAACAAAACTCAAATTACATACGTGAATAATATTTGTAAATAATGAAAGATGACAGATAGAAAGTTTATTGTGTCATATCCTCAAAGCGATTTTTTAAATAATTTTATTTACTGTGCTGTGCTAATAAATCAGGCTTGTTACAAGTTTAGCATGTTTTATCATTTACGAACCTACTTATTAACTTGCGGCAGTTTACTAGTTGTTGTTTTCAAATAGAGGCAATTTTTACATTCGGTGTCAGAAGTTGGATAAAACCGGTAAACGAGTAAGTATTCTGGGCGAATTACCGAAGAAGTTTGAATATCGTATTTGGAAATCTGACGGGGGATTTTTCACTGCTTTTTGACATTTGACATTTGATTCCAATTTTGTTATATGCACGTAAGTACTAGAAAGCAGAACATGGAAGCGTTAATTACACTGATTAAGGAAATGAGAGAAGAGATGAAAAAGGGCCAAGACGAAATGAAAGGAGAGATGAAAAAGGGCTAAGACAAAATGAAAGAAGTAAAAAAGGGCCAAGACGCGATAAAGGAAGAAATAAATAAGATACGAGAAGAAACCAAAAACGAAACAGACAAGGTCCGGTAGGAAGAAGACAAAAGTCCAAGAAGAAAAGAGAAACAGCAAATCCGAAGTGGTGGAACTGGAGAGAAAAATAGGGGCGATGGAACAGTATGTCCAGAAACAGAATAAAGGACGCGGAAACGTGTAAGCCAGGAAATGAAGGCCCGAGAATTGTGTACGGAGCCGGACTACAAATCAAACCGCCCAGCCTTCGATGTAACTTCATCGTGGGCCAATTAATTTAGTACAGTTCAATGCGGCAGCTTCTGCAAATGGTTGGACGGTGCGAGGCAAAATAACTGATAGTCTCGCTGCGGGGAGAAGCTCTGGACATACTCCAGAATGTTCCAGAGGCTCACCGACAGGATTTTGGTCTCTTGACTGGACATTTGGAAAGAAGGTTTGGCGATCGGCTATACTATACTGCATACAATTTAGGACACGATGACAACAACTAGGGGAAGCTCTCCAGCAGTTTAGTACAGATGTAAAAATAGTTTTTAGCTCAGAGAACTTGTCAAGGCTAAGGCCGCCTGCGTTCCAGAATAGAACTTTAAAAGAGGCTTTGTCAAGGCCGTTTGTATTGGACCGTGTATGTGTTGGCCGTTGCATTTGTCGCATAAGTTGGGTTGCTGGCGACATTGTAGATCGTTCAGCCGTATAGAAATACGTTTCCAGGGGGCACTACAAGGAAGCAATCTACACCCCCCCCTCCAAATATTTCAGTGGATCCCCAGCCATTGCGGATTGTACGGCAATGAGAGAGCGGACGCATTAGCGCGAGAAGGCTCATTGAAGGCCCAGCCGGTGAATGAACTGACGTTCCACTCTGTGAAAAGAATCACGCAAAGCCACTACAAAGCAATACGAAATGAGAAAAACTTCCAGGCTGCAGTAGGGAAACGATGGAAAATCTACTTAACCATAACATCCCACCTAACCTGAGGAGAGACGTGGCAGTTGCATGTTTTCGATTGCATAGAATCGGTGTGTTTGACACCCCCATTTGCCCACTATGCAGACAAGACGAAATGGATGCCGAGCACCTCGAGGAGTGTTCTGCTTTGCCAGACGCTCGGGAGTCGGCTAAAGACCTTAATCAATATAGCCGGGCAGCGATGCTCTATTGGGTTGCGCGTGGTCTAGAGGCCGCAAGGCTGGAGACCGGCGTAGGTTATTAAAAAAAAAAAAAGTACAGTTGTCTACCGCTTGGCAAGAGCTGCGTTTCCTGGTGTAAATGATGATCTATTAGAGGGATTTGCCGTGGATGCCTTCACGGAAGGCCTAAAGAAGCAGGCTTTTAAGTAAATTAGCCAAATCAAAGACACTCGGGGAGACGCTGGCTAGAGCTTTGGAGTTCGAGGCAGTAAAAAAAAAAACATCCAAAGGGATCCAGTTCAGGTGAGGCAAACCTACCTGAAGCTATCCGCCGCTCCAAGCACCGGGTAGAGCGAAGGACAAAATTGAAGAAGTTCTGGAGCGATTTGTACCCGAGATTCGAGGACTGGTGCCTTCAAATTCAAATAATAGAAAATCCCTGAAATGTTCATCATTGTCACGAGTTTGGACATGTGAAGAGAGTGCACACTTCCTCAACGCAAAGATCAACAAAAGGAAATAGGAAATGCCACGGGCAGGTGCAGAGGAGTGATAGAGACGCGATTGGTAGGAATATAGGTTTCAGCCAGCGCCCTATTGTAGCAGCCCACCTGCAAGATATGTTAAATAAAAATATCATCGGCCCATCGAAGAGCTCATGGTCTGCGCCAGTAGTTCTCGTGGCGAAAAAAGGGGAGGACGGTTCACCCCTAAATATAGGCTCAGCACCGATTTTAGGGGCTTGAATAAAATTACGAAGACTGACGCATATCCTCTCCTCCTGGTAGTCGAAACCCTGGGAGCGGTTAAGCCGGTGCCGGCATTTTTCCAAGCTGGATCTAACAAGTGGCTATCACCAGATTCCGATTTGGCCGGAAGATCGAGAGAAAACTGCATTTACGACGGAGAGAGGGCATTTCGAATATAAGAAGATGCCCTTCGGCCTAGTCAATCTTTCAGCGGCTCATAGACCGGCCGTTGGCGGAAATCAAAGGTGAGGAATGCCTTTGTACTTAAATGATATAATCATCTTTAGTTCCACACTGGAAGAACACTGCCAGCAACTGGTACGTGTTTTAGTGAAGCTGGAAAACGCTCCGGGCCAATTTGGAGAAATGTACGCTTGCTCAGGAAGTGGTGCGCTACTTGGGTCATATTGTGTCGGCCGAGGGCGTCACTCCGAATCCAAGCAGGTGGAAGCCGTAGCTAGATACCCGGTCCCTCGCGCCGGCAGGGAATTGAAGTCTTTCTTGGGCTTGGCGGGGGTACTACCGACGTTTTGTGAATGGGTTTGCCGACCTAGCCAAACCACTAACCACAACCTGTTGCACAAAGAAATGAAATTACTGGTTACAAAAGTAAACGGTTCCCTCGCACTGCCTTCACGTCGTCCGTCTGTGCGTTAGACTGGCCAAGTAGAGCGGAAGTCCAGCGATAGCCACAGCTCTGATCACCCGAAGTACACCTGTCTAGTGCCACAGGCCTTACTGGCTCTCTGACCCATTGGTGGTCGTTCTCCCCACTCCGCTACGCTGTCACTCATCTACTTCATTGCCTTTACTTAACCCAGATGTACCTGATGTCCTACATGTAGGACACGGCCTTTAGAATTTTTCGAGGTAAGGGAATTTTTTTTTTTTCCAAATGGCAACACTGAAATTATTACCGCCAAGTTCTATTCTACCTGCAAAAATTGTATTTCGCTGTTCTACTCGAATAGAAGTGAAATTTATTGTGCCAGCATTATTACTTTTTAAATATTTGGTTGTGTAGTGATTATGGCGTCTTCTAGGTGAGTATATTTTAAATATTGAAATGTAAATTGGTTTTTCTTATTTACTAGGTTTGAATAAAAGTAATTAATTGGTTTATGAACCATTTGGACGTAAATTTAAAAAATTAAGCACGCTAAACTTTGGTGACCTACATGTAGGACGTTAGTGACACAACGTATATTATTTTACTTTTCTTCTGTTTTCAGTCAATATACGCTAAATGATCTGGTTATGGCATTTGAGGAAGGTCAGAAACAATACCGAGATATTGAAAGGATAAAATTAAACATCTTGCCACCGCTAAATGCTTGCGAGATTTTAACCGACGAAGATTCAGGGGATGAAGAATTAGTGATCGTAAACAACTTACCGGGTTCACAATTGCTTGCTGAAGCAGAAGTGGAAAAAGGTGAAGTGGAAGTCCATCCACAATTGTTACCGACTAAAATTCGGGTAACAAAATTTAGTTATACTTTTAATTTTAAATAATTTAATCTAAAAAGCAAATGCAAGCTTAGCATAAGCAATACGTAGTTTTTATGCACAAAACAATAGAATAGAGTGAAGGTGTACTTTGGACTGCTGGCGAAGGGAAAAAAAAGCAGAGCGGCGCATAGTTAAGAGGTGTGAGGGTCAGTGAGCGCTGGAGCTCGGTGCGAGGCACATGGCCACCTTTTCCTGCGGCTAGGCCGGATTTGGACCTCTAATTTTCCTGGTTGGGAAATTAGGGAAGTTCTGGAAAGGAAAGGGCTAGGAGGACAGTGTGAGAGCTAGCGTGCGGTGTGAAGGACCGGATTTTCCTTTTTCTACGGCTAGGCCGGTTTAGTATTCCTAATTTTTTCCTTATTAGAAAATTAGGAAAAATTGTGTAGCGGGTGAATTACCAGTGGTAGTACTAGTGCCGTGGTAATATACCCTTGAGCAGGGATTGTACGCTACCAAATAAAAAGGGTAAAAAGGGAAGAAGAAAGTGCGTGGAGGACTGCGCTGGAAAAAAGCTCTGGAACAGCATCGTGGGGATCCCGAAGAAAGAAGACAGCGATCCCCTCCGTAAATATCACTCTATGAATTACACCAAAAAGAACAACAACCAGGCCGGGGGTAAGTCCCGTTTTGATTCAAACTGTTTCCCGGAGAAGCGTCTGCTGACAGGCTCTGATTGGATAATCAAAGAACTTTACCTTTTCTTTTAGTAGTTACTAGTTTTACTATTTCGATTCTTTCTTTTGTTGCATGTAATTAATTTTTCTTTGTGGTATTAAGGTTTTCATTATAAAAAGTGTTTCTAGTATTTTTGTGTTAACATTCAGCTTTTATATAAGTTCTAGTTTTTTTTGTCTGTGTAAGGAAGCTTCCGTAATTAAGGTAATTAGCGTAACGTTCAAACTGGAACACGTAAACTAGGTTGCATTTGCCATTATTTCTGTTTCTTTGTGCTTAATAGTTTTTAATATACGCATTATATACTCCTACTTGCCTTTTCTTTGATTTTCTTCCTGCTCCCCCTTCCCACGTAGGTTTCGCCGTTTACTACGGAAGTTCATGTTAAAACGGCGTGGCGCCCAAATATAACGCAGGTATATATATATATTTCCAATTTTTATACACTTTATTTTATTTTCTTTTATTTATTTATCTCTGGTGCCTACACCTCGGCCCACCCCGTCTCCACTGAAGCTACGCCGGGGTAGCGGAAGTTTAGTGTAACACCACCAATCATCACTTCTAAAAATAAAAAAAACCAAAAATTATGAATGGGTAAGAGAAGATCTCCAGAGAGAAGAGGTTCCCTGGGAACTTGAATCTTCTAGGTCTTATGAAAATTTGACCCCTCTGGATCTCTTCTATTTGTTTTTTGATGACAATTTATTTCAAAATCTGACTTTGGGAAGCAACCGTTATGCGGGCAGCAAGAATAACGTAGCTGACTCAACAGTGAATGAAATAAAATGTTTCATAGGTATTCTTATGATGAGTGGGTACGCGATGCTCCCTAGAAGAAAAATGTATTGGGAAACTGCACAAGATAGTCATAACCATTCAGTGGCTCCAGTGTCGTTCTCTTGCATTCCTGCTTTCATGGATAGAGTATGGGATGATTTTTAGGCTAAGGCACCAAGACCTTTTGCTCAGCTTGATAATGTAATAAGGTAGTGTAGAGACAAAGTGGGGATAGAGCTCACTCAGGTGGGCCGGTCGTGGGGGGAGAGAGAGATAGTCAGTAAAAGCTTGGCTGCCACTGAGAGCGGTGTAGTTGCTGTCTGTATGGTGGTTATTAATATTTGGAGAAACTAGGGGCAAGTTGTTGTTGAGCCGAAATACCGAGGTGAGCTAGGTGTTGGGAATTGGTACACTAACTCTCTCTCCTTCCCCGGCCAGCAGGCTATTGATATTACTGTACAAATAATATTATAATTATTCAAATGTAATTTCTATGTAATAGTAATTAAGTTAATTAGATTTGTAAGCGAGTGTATGTTCGTGTAGATGTGGTATGCTTGCGTTGAATGAGTGAGGTTGAGTAATTTAGTCTGTAGGAAATACGTTATGTTTATGGGTTAGGTTTTCTAAGGAAAGAAAAGTGACTCTCTGATTTAGTTGGGGTTGTAGATAAGTGATAGAAAAGTTTTAGTTTCTGTTAATACACTAGTACAGTGAAGCGAGTGTTTTATTCCTTACCTCTCCGTCGGAATCCCCTCCTAACAGGCCAACTGATTACAATAACATTCACAACAAAAACATATTCAAAAAGGGAATTTTAATTCTTAATGAAGTCAAATTGGCTTGCACTGGTCTTACAATTTGACCATCGATTGATATATGATTGCCAAATGTATGACTAGAGACCGATTTGAATATATTGTTGCACTTATTCAATGTAATGACAATAATAAGTTGGACAAAAGTGATAAATTTTCAAAAGTGCGTCCTCTTATAGATCACATGAACGAAAAGTTTCTCTTGCATATGCCACCTATACAACAGCATAGCATCGATGAGGCTATGGTTCCTTACAACGGCCGTCACGGCTGTAAACAATTTATAAAAGGTAAACCGATAAGATATGGTTATAAATTTTGGGTGGGCGCAACTTACTTCGGTTACGTTGTGTGGATGGAACCTTATCAAGGAGCCAGCACAATTACAAATCCCTTTTATAAAGATTATGGCCTGGGAGCAAGTGTGTTATCTTACGTAGATATTCTTTCCTCAAAATATCCTAATATAAAATTTAAATTATTTTTTGATAATTTTTTTTCTAGTATACATTTATTACAGATGTTATCAGAAAGAAATATGTTGGCACCTGGAACTGTCCGCGAAAACAGGATTTGTAAGTGTCCTTTGCCCAAAATAAAAAATTTCCAAAAAGAACCTCGAGGTTCATTTGATTATTACTCTGCAGAGGACAGAAAATTACTAGTAAGCATTTGGAATGATAACAGCTGTGTACTGATGGCTTCTAATTCCACTCCGGTATTACTAACTGTCGCGTATTACTACGCGAATTTATATAAAAGGGATACCTCAGTGGGGGGACTCCCAATTTTTCTACATATGGTTAACTGGCCACACTGTTCGGTTAGCCATCTTTATTTCTTATTAATTTTTATATTCAGTTAGATTCATTTCTTTAGTGTCCGGTTTCAATATATACCTTTTATTCCTTGGTGAACAAAATAATGTTTTATACACGTCTTTCAACTATACACTTCAGAACATTATGTTGCTTGACTTGACTAAATTCGGTGGGCAGTGCTAAGTTGGACACACCCTGTTGGTTGCTAGTTCTACAGTCGGTCGTAAGTCGTCATTGCTCTAGCGGAGAATTGACTGTGTGCCTGTACGAAGTACAGCCTTTGAACTGGACTTGAACGCCATCTTGCCTTCTGCTTGCACATGTCTGCCTTTTGGAAGTTTTTCATCTATCTGCCCTAGACGGCTTCTGTTGTGGCAGTGGCTGTTCTTTTATACTGTGCCATTACACTTATCAAGCGGCATTATTACAATTCACTCAAATATTGGACTCACAGGTGAACTAATTCTTGAAGCGGTAAGTCAGCCTATCTTCTCTTAATACCCCTGGGTGATTCTTATTATTATTGCTTATTCCTTACACCTGAGAGTGGTCTGGCTTACTGGCGAATGATTATTCACCCTTTTAGCAAAATTCATCAGATTGCGCAACACTTCCGCTGCTGGATTCTTCAACTTATTTGGCACTACCTTCAACTTGTTAACACTGTATTATATTCATTTTTCATTATTACTAATACCGGCTATCCCAGTGTTTAAGGGACATTACGCCAGAAGCTTGGTAGCTGTGCCTACATCTCAACAGTGTGCGTCCAGTTAATCTCAGCCTCCTTCTTAGCGCTAATTCAGAGTAGCCTCATCTTTAAGGTTAGAGCTGGTCCTCCATTTGACAGGAAACCGGATTGTGGGGACTTGCTTCTACATCTGCCGTTTCCAACATTCACACCAGCACCTTGGATCTGCATGGGCTACTACAGCTTAATCCAGTCCATTACCAGTGCGCCTGACAAAGGCGTTGCCCGCTGAAGACTGGGTTTTGGGTTATCATCACCAAAAATGATGTAGTGTAGAAGAATAAATGTATAGTCGTTGAAAGCACTGAAAGACTAATTCTTATTTTTCGACCACCTGATTCCTGATCTCTAGCAAGTGGGGTATTTCCATTTTAAATACTCCACACCGACCGTAAACGTGAAACAATTCTCCCAAAAAGAGAAAAAAATGATCACAATAGCCCAACTGGCACTGATAAAAGTATATAATAAGTACATGGGGGGAGTCGACAGGTGTGACGAAAACGTGAGTTTGTATAGAGTAACCATCAGGAGTAAGAAGTGGTATTTCCCAATAATGTCACTGCATTGATGTTGCCGTACAGAACGCATGGCAGCTTCATAAAATATCGGGTGGTAAACTGGATCAACTAGCTTTCCGAAGGCGAATAGCGACCGATTATTACTAGCAACGGCCCTGCCACGACGCCAAAGAGAGGTACAGGTAGACCGTCATCGGTCGAAAATGTGGATACAAGATATGACCGTTTGGATCACTTGGTTGAGCCGCAAGAAAAGCAGACCAGGTGCAGATTATGCCACACGAAAACCACAACCAGATGCCGAAAATGCAATGTAGGATTACATGTTAAATGTTTCATTAAATATCACGGAAATTAATTAATTTCAATTTTAATTATAAATTTTAAATAAAATACATTTTTTTTTTTAAATAATTGACTACCTATACTTGTTTACCTCTATACTTATAAGGGGTATACTAAACCCTGATGTCCTAAATATAGGACGCCCTCAAAAACACATTTATAAATAATTAATAAATTAAAAATTGTTATACGAGGGTCGTTTGAAAAGTCCGTGCAAAAATAAAAACTACTTAATTTTTTGGGGTAAACCTTTTTTATTTTTCAACATAGTCTCCTTTTAGGCTTATACACTTCGTCCAACGCTGCTCTAGTTTGTTGATCCCTTCCGAATAATAGGATTTGTCCAAGTCTGAAAAATAGCCATTCGTTTCTGCAATCACCTCCTCGTTTGAATAAAATCTTTTTTCCGCCAGCCATTTCTTCATATTGGGGAACAAATAGTAGTCCGATGGAGCCAAGTCTGCAGAATAGGGGGGATGTGAAACGAGTTGGAACCCTATTTCCATTAATTTTGCGACCACAACTGCTGAGGTGTGAGCTGGTGCGTTGTCGTGATGGAAAAGGACTTTTTTTGTGGGCCAATCGTGGGCGTTTTTCTTGCAGCTCGGTTTTCAAACGGTCCAATAACGATGAATAATATGCACCTGTAATAGTTTTACCCTTTTCCAGATAGTCGATGAGGATTATTCCTTGCGAATCCCAAAAGACAGTCGCCATAATCTTTCCGGCCGAAGGAACGGTCTTCGCCTTTTTTGGCGCAGATTCTCCCTTGGTAACCCATTGTTTAGATTGTCCTTGGTCTCTGGAGTGTAGTGATGTATCCATGTTTCATCCACAGTGACGAAACGACGCCTAAAGTCCTGCCGGATTCTTCTGGAACAGCTGCAAACCGTCCTTGCAACACTTCACACGATTTCGTTTTTGGTCAAGCGTGAGCAATCGCGGCACCCATCTTGCGGATAGCTTTGTCATGTCCAAATGTTGATGCAAAATATTATGTACCCGTTCATTCGAGATGCCCACAGCACTAGCAATCTCACGCAGCTTCACTCTTCTGTCATCCATCACCATATCATGGATTTTATCAATGATTTCTGGAGTAGTAACCTCAACAGGGCGTCCAAGAACGTTCAGCGTCACTTGTGCCCATATGGCCACTCCGAAAATTTTGAAATCACTTATAAACTGTTCTAATCGTAGGTGCAGAGTCACCATAATGTTTATCAAGCTTCTCTTTAGTCTCCTGAGGCGTTTTGCCTTTCATAAAGTAGTGTTTAATCAACACAAGAAATTCTTTTTCGTCCATTTTTTGAAAATCACTCGACTTCCTCGATTCAAACGAATGCCAAACACAAAGAAATAGACCGATCTGGCTGAAACTTGGCGTATGTTCTTCCAAGAGATGCTACTAACTAAACATAACCTCGATACGCGCCAGTGGTGCTATCTCTCTGACTTTGCACGGACTTTTCAAATGACTCTCGTATACATTATTTATGGATTAAATGCAACTGAAAAAAAATATCAGTTAATTTAAAAAAGTTGCATTTCGACTTTAGGGTTATCTGGGTTAATAATAAAGGGACCGGCAAAAATTGTTGTGTATAATAACAATTATCAAACTATAAACGAAATCATAAGAGCACTCCGTATAAATTTTGCAGATAATCACTCTGTGTCAGATCTTTTCTATAAATGAACACAAAGCAAATGATCTATTGACAGCCAGTCGCATTAAGATTGGATGGATAAACTGCAGGATGCGACGAAGAATGGTCGTGACTAGATGCTATGCATGTTTTAGGATATGGTCATCGCCAAATAGATTGCAAAGGGCCTAACAGAAGATTAGAAGGAACATGTATAAACTGTGGCAAGTCAGGTCACTTTAAGGATTCATTAACTAGTGAATGTTTACTAGCTGTGGTTTTCAAATAGAGAACATTTTTACAATATTTAACAACTAGTATAAAACCTTGCAGAGGGCGCCAGTATCTCATAGATACAGGTCAAGCCTAAGACGGAGCGACGGAAGATGGAGATAGTTTTTGAAAGGGAAGGAGATTCGGAATCTAAGCGAAGTCTAGAAAAAAGCAAAGAGGGTGATGATGATCCCAATTTGTTATACTGCGGTTCGAAGAAAGTAATACAAACCTGGAGATGGAATAAAACACCTACAAAAAAATCAAAACGTAAAATTACTAATTTACTAGCGGTGTTGAAATTTCTGTTTACAGACGAAATGATACAAGACATTCAAAGATATACAAATGTATATATTCTAATGTAGGGGACGGAATTGTGGTTTTGGTGAATTGTAATTATATTTTCTTTTAGAATTCAATTGCTATACATAGAGAATGTAACATTGCTATACATAGAGAATGTAACATTGCTATACATAGAGAATGTAACACGAGGCCGATAAGGTAGTCTTAGAATGCATAGTCAGGAAGTTGATAGGAGCATTGTGCGCGCTGCCGACGGAATGGTGGGGGCCTAGAGAGTGGTGTGTGTGTGTGTAGGGTGTGTCAATGTGAGTCTGTGTGAGTGATAGTATGAGAGAAAGGAAGGAAAGAAAAACAGAACAGTGAGTGTGACCGAACGGAGTGGCTGGTGCTGAGTGCGAAAACCCTGACAATATCAGAGAAGATTTTGGCGAGGAATGGTCAAGCTGCATGTGCTGGCGGCGGGTAAGCCAAATTTGTCTTGAGATCTTTGGGGTCGCCACTCTCTGGTCCCGGTAGGCAGGGCGACGGGCGGTAAGGGGGAACTCCTGTCGTAGTGGTTGTTTTTATAATTCTTAGTCAAGGGTTTTTAATTCATTTTCACATTTTTGTCACCCTTTTTAGTTAATTTACATATTTACAATTTACGTGTATTATTAGTTACGTTACATATTTACAATTTACGTTACTTAGTTAATTATTAGTCAAGGATTTTATGTAAGATAATAAAGTTTTAAAGTGTCGACCAGGTGTTCTTTTTTTTTTTAAATTGAAACCCCTAAGGTTGAAGCAAACATAATGAAGCATTACATTGGTGTCAGGTGTGTGGGGTTTGCGAAAATAACCCCGAACCCGGAGGTATTCGAAGAGTGTTCTATAATTACGTTATTTAAGCACGAAATTGAGGTTTTCGTAAAGGGTGAAATATCGGTTTATTGTTTAGTAATTTTTAATATCAATATTTAGTAAGAAAATATAATTACAATTCACCAAAACCACAATTCCGTCCCCTACGCTAACAATAAAAGATAGATGGACATTCAAGGGAGAGGGATTGCCGAGAAACGGACTCAGAGGAAATAAGAGCTTTGATAGGTCTATTGTACTTAGCCGGGATTTACCACGCCAACCGCATCGACCTAGAAGAACTGTTGGGCATGGACGCCTTCAGACATGTAATGAGTTTGAAGGGATTTTGATTTCTAATAAAATGCATTAGGTTTAATAGTTTCGAGACTAGAAATGCACGAAAGGAAATGGACAGTTTGGTTCTCGAACAAGGTTACGCCCCCCCCCCCAGGACTGGAATTTCTTTGAGTGTCAACCGTCAGTTGGCAGAATTGATGGTTTGGACAAAGTGGAGTTATTGGCCGGTGCAGGTGAAAGAGTTCAGTTCCCCTTGACTTGTCCAAGGAGTTACTAGATGTGTGTGTGTCTTGGCCCTGTCTTTCAACAAAGTGCCAATGGCGGCGCCATCTTGGTGACGTCCTTCTGCTATATAACATTGTGCCAGTGTTTATGGAGAGAAATTGTCTGTTTAAAACTGGATATTAATGTCCCCATTGGTATTGATTATTGTAATTCCTGTATTACCAACTTATGTTAAGTCTTGTACATTTATTATTAAGAAAGCTTTATTTGAGGTATTTGACGGGGGGGTACCCTGTCTGGGGTTTTGATTGTCACAATAATTATTCATGCCCCGATACCTCGTCTGGTATTTTGTAAATGGTTTAAAGAGAATTCCCTATGCACATCCCTGGACATTTATTGTATTGTTAACATTTGTCTCCTACCCATAATACCGTGCCTGGTATTTGTGAAAGAATAGATATTGGATTCTTTAATAGTTTTACTTGTTTAAATGAACAGTTGTCACCCAATACCGTGCCTGGTATTTGTGTTAAAATATACATAGGATTCTGTAATTATATTAATTGTTTATTGAATATTTGTCATCTAATACCGTGTCTGGTATTTAAGGAAAAAATAGATATGGAATTTGTTCATTGTTTTAATTGTATTATAAACGTTTGTCATCTAATACCGTGTCTGGTATTTGTATAAAATTAAACATAGGATTTGTTAATTACTTTAATTTGTGAATAAACAATTATTATTTAAAAAAGGGTATTTCAAGTGTTGGTGGTGTCCCCCACCCTTGTTCCATCCTTTAGACATTTATTTAAATTTGAATTTTAACGTTTTACTTTACACATTCCCCCCCCCCCCCTCATTGGAATTTCATTCATAGACCATCTAGCTCCAATTAGGGACTAATTTGAAACATTTGTACTTAACCCTTTCCAGCTCGATGATGCCATATGGCATCACTAGTTTAAAATGTATTATTTCTTGCTTAATTTTGACCAAATAATACAATTGGCATCATTTTAGTTTTCTTTCATGCCTGTTGGGGCAGCACAAGTCGTAATTTTTACATAATTCTTGCCCGCGAAAATATAATATGTTTTTATTTCATTGTTGTCAACCACCAGAAAATCGTCTTCATTACAGTTGTATTTGTGAAATTTTTTTTGCATGTTTTAAAGCTTTTTTGTTTCTTAATTATTTGTTTTTGTAGAAACTAAGTGTTATTTATCTTTAATTAGGTATGTTTCAATTTATTTAACTTATATTTATTTGTATAATCGAAATTTTAAAAATGAGTCCATATGGACTCTTTGAGCAAAACTTGACTATTAACCATTCTATTTTTTTTATTACATAGGGTATATTCTGACCTGTTTTTTTTAACATGGAGCGCATGTATACACCCGAAGAAGCTATAAAGATTATATTAGACGGTAATTGGTCAGATGTTGACTTAGAATCTTCAGATTCTGAAGATGAACAAATTGGGGAAGTTGATGCCAACGCTAATTTACCCCCAAAAACAGACTCTAATTATACCACTTTACCAAATGAAGATGAGTTTTTTTTACTGAGGATGAAAGATCAGCTAGTTCGGAAAATATTTCAGGAAACCCTTCCAATAATTTGCAGGATCCTGTTTTACCAACCCCTGAAGCAAAAAGGAAACTTCCAAAATTATTACGCGGGAACAACATTAGTTGGGTACCAGTTAGGGATGATTTTCACTTGAATTCTACTAATTTTTCTTTCAATAAAAAACACAATATCACTTATGGATGTGACAAGCCCATAAATTATTTTCAACTCTTTTGTTCGAATGAAATTTTAAAAAATTTTGTGGAGCAATCTAATTTATATTCTGCTCAAAAGACTGCCCAATCTATTGGCACCACAATTAATGAAATAAAATAAATTTTGGGTATAAACATCATGAGCGGAATTGTAAAAATGCCAAGCTATAGAATGTATTGGGCCAGAGATACCAGGTATCCTTGCGGATGCAATGAGCAGAAATCGTTTTGACAAACTTCGCACATTTTTCCATGTGAATGACAATACAAACTTTATCTCTGATCCAAATCACCCTAATTACAATAAATTGTACAAAATTCAACCATTCCTAGATGGAATAAATAAAGTTTTAATTATTTTCATTCTTGCTAACTGGTGCCCAATGATGCCATATGGAATCATTTTCCAAAAAATGTTCAAAACATTCAAAATGGAAAAAAATATTTGATTTGTTCATTTTAAGCATTATTTATTGCAGTGAAAAAAGTTTTTTTTCTCTCTCTCTCTGTATAATAATTCGGTCCGGAAAGGGTTAACTGCCAAAAGTGATACTCCCCTGGAGTTAGAGGTGATGTGGCTTCATTCAATACATGCCCAAATAAATGTGAGATCAAAATTTATGCTATGGTACGCGAGAATCTTCTACATTCATAATGTAATATACTCGTATATGCTTTGATGAAGTGAAACTAGCCTATGGAAGAAAACAGCGAAACATGCCTATTCAAAAAGCGATTCTGCTCCATGACAGAACGCTCGGCCACACACACACACACACACACACACACACACACACACACACACACACACACACACACACACAGCTGCATTAACCCAAGAAACATTGGACAGAATTCATTGGAAAACACTGGAACATCCGCCCTATTCCTAAAGTCTCGATCTGTCGCCGTGTGACTACCACCATGTTTGGGCCACTCAAAGAAGAACTGGGGAGTCATAACTTTGACGACGGCGATGGTGTTCGTGCGCAATTGGTTACCGACGAGACCAGATTCAGAATTTAAAAAAAAACAAAAAACTTCTGATTCGGTGAGAAAAATTTGTGAATAAAAGAGGAGATTATATAGAAAAATAACGGTTATGATGCAACAATTATGATGACGAAGCTCAACAGTAAACTCCACAAATTTTACAATACCCTGAAGAAGGTAATATACTGGGTGCTTCAAAAAAAAGTATACACACTTTGAACTATTGTAGTTTTCCCGCTCTACAAGGTTAATGTTATATTTCTTCGCCAGGTGCCAGCATGATCGTCCCTCTATGTTATATTATCAGTTGGAATTTGTAATATCAACATGGGGGACGTACGTTTGAGTTTTGAAGAACGTAAGCAGGTTATTAAGTGGTACTGGAAGTTTGAGAATGTAAATGAAGTTCAAAGACAGTGGAGAAGGGAGTATGATACAGAACCACCTTCAAGATTAACAATTACACGCATACGAGACAAATTCGAAGTTCATGGAACAGTGTGTGATGTGCATAAAGGTCATTCAGGTCGGCCTCGAACAGCTACAAGTGATGAGTCATCAACGGCAGTCTTGGAACTGTTTCAACGCTCTCCTAACAAATCTTCAAGGCAAGGGACACGTGAAAGTGATGTAAAGTGCTAGCAGCGTGCTACGCATTCTGAAGAGAGGAAAGTATCGTGTTTACATTCCAAGGCTGGTGCAACAGCTAAATGACGACGATCCAGATCGAAGGTTGCAATTTTGTGAATGGATACAGGAGATGGTGATACGTGAATCGGGATTTATGGGTAGCATCATTTGGTCGGATGAAGCCCAATTCAAACTTAATGGAACTGTCAATAGGCACAATTGTGTTTACTGGTGTAAGGAAAATCCTCACATTACAATTGAAAAAGCTGTAAATTTGCCTGGTGTAAATGTGTGGTGCGGTTTGTCTTCAAGGGGACTCATTGGACCTTTTCGATTTGAAGGCACTGTAACTGGTATTAATTACCTAACAATGCTTGCTGATTTCATATTTCCTGCCATTCGTGCATTATACGGTAATGATGATTTTTATTTTCAACAAGATGGTGCTCCGCCGCACTATCACAGGGACGTACGAGCTTACCTGGATCAAAATTTGTCGGGCCAGTGGATAGGACGCAGGGGGCCAATCGAGTTTCCAGCACGCTCTCCAGACCTTACACCACTGGATTTCTTCTTGTGGGGCACAGTAAAAGATGAGGTGTACAAACGTAAACCACGTAACCTAGACATTCTTTGGAATGAGATTCAAGCAGTGTGTAGAGAAATCTCATTGGACGTTTTGATACGATGTACAGAATCTGTGGTGACTCGTACTCAGAATTGTATTGATGCTGCAGGTCACCAATTTGAACAGTATTAACATTTGTTATTTATGTTTCATTTACATTGGACTTTCAGCTTTCTATTTTCCTGAAATTTAACTTTGTAGAACGGTAAATAAATTTTCTATGGAAGTTCAAAGTGTGTATACATTTCTTTGAAGCACCCAGTATTTACCGAAACGTTGGTATGAAGGAACAAAATTTGTTTTTGAATTTAAGACCACCTCAATATCAATATTCACGAAAATCATCAAAAATCATAGAAAAATAAGGTGTATTCAAAATTTTATTTACTGAACCAATAAATATTCTAAAGTAAAAGTCCATAGTATGGAAGGGAAATGAAATTAGTTAAACAAAACCCGTGCCATTGATAAGTATGAATGGCAGTGTCGAGTCTATTCGACTTACGCTCATCAAGTGGCATGAAGTGTTTCGACTTACGCTCATCAAGTGGCATGAAGTGTTTCGACTTACGCTCATCAAGTGGCATGAAGTGTACGTAAGGGTTCTTGGTTCAAAAAAAGAAAAATTGCTATTGTGGATGTTCTTTTGATGACTCGAGTTTTTTGGTTATGCAGCGAACGCAAGGTGATGTGCGCTTGGAGTTTGGGTTCAGTGAACGGACTGTGGGTGATTAGCGAAGTTTCTATAGAGGTGTGTATGGAAATTGTTTTAAATGTGAGCAGTATGCTTGGAGGAATTAGATTGTTGAAATTGATGATAACAAGTTTGGTAAAAGAAAGTACAATAGAGGAAAGCATGTGGATGTAGATGGGTGTTTGGTGGTGTGGAGAGAGGGAGGCGTCTAAATGCTTTTTCAGGGTCGTCGAAACTAGGGATAAAGGAACGTTGCTAGATATCATTAAGACTTTCATACTGCCAGGATCCACAATTTACTCGGACTGTTGGAAGTCATATGACTGTCTGGAAGACAAAGGATTTGAACATTTGAAAGTGAACCATTTCCTAAATTTTAAAAGACCCAGAAGAAACTGGTGTGCCCACAAATGTAATTGAGGGCACATGGAGCTCAATAAAAAGGCACCTTCCAAGAAGGACCGCCACTGGCCAGTTTGACTCCTATTTAGCAGAGTATATGTGGCAAAGGAGTAATTCTTCCCAGGGGCGATCGGATGAGAGCATTTATAGAAAGAGTGAGGAAAGTGTACACTCCTCAGGATAAGGATTTCACTGAATAAGGTAACTTTCTTTTTGTGTTGTTCTTTGTAATAACTGTAATGAATCATGTGACTCAACTATAAAATTAAGGGTGGTTTTGTAGATCAGAAGGGGTGAAAAAATAAAAAGTAGATCTGGGGAATGCTGGATCAGCAGGCGTGGGACGTCAGGAGGCGTAAAATTTAAATAAAATTATCAATTTTTAAGTAATAATTCGAAGTGATTTTGATTCGCTGTTAAAATGTAACCCGCCAGATTTAAATGTAAAGATAAAATTAAGAAATATTTGAATATGACGGGTTACATGGTAACAGCGAATCAAAATCACTTCGATATTAGGCCACACCTCCCAGAGCTATTGTAAAGATTTACCTATAATACCAGTAAATCTGGTGGACAGAAGACCATTAGAGGTGGCAATGAGATTTCACCCCTACTTTAGGGGTAAGGGGTGTGGGCCCGATCTTCGTCGCGCTGCTCCTAGTAAGCAGGTTCCTCAGGGAGATACGAAAACTCATCAGCAGAAACGCGACAAAGAAACGACCACAGCGAGGTGTACTCATGGCTTATCCAGCAGAGCTTGTTACGGAACGTACCTACCCCCCGGTTGAACTTGGGTATGGTTTATTTTTGAAAAATCCACAACATACTTTTCGGTAAAACCTAACATGAAGCATCGAATGTTGAACAAATATCTGCCGAACGTCTTCGGGAAGAAAATGAATGATTTTCAACATGGCCACGCAGAAAGGATAAAACAGGCTCGCGATCGTCAATAAGACAGCGGTTCAACATTATTTTATTACATCTTCTTATAGATTTCGTACAATTGCAACAAACCCAGTAAATCTTACTATTTAGTATTTTTTTTACATATAAAATGTACTAAATTAAAATAAAACGTTTATTCACGCTTTAAAGTCGATTAAAGTTGAGCCAGAGTTAGTATTAAGTGCTGCCTTGAGAAACTGAACTTCATTTAAGTTTAATGAAGTAATTTAGCGAGTTGAACATATGGTTGAGTTCACAATGCCATAGTGTTGAGAATGTTGTTGGCTGCTCTGACTTACCTTCACTCTTACTTACTTCTTAACCTCTAATAGAGAAAATGTGGTGTTCACATATATATGTACATATATCTAAGTTTGTTATATTTCTTTTATTAATAAATTATAAGATAATAAACTATAGTGCAAACAATGTGTTGACTTATGCCCAATGTAATACAACTACAACAGGTTATGGGCCCAGAATGCTAATATTCTTGGAGTGCTAACATTCTCATAGTTTAAAGTAATCTTTTCGTGGTTATTCTCACATCAGCGATTCTGTTTAATTTGGTGTGTAAAATAGTAACATTTATTAACCTTAAAAGGAATAAATAAAAACAAAATATGTCTAGCTCAAGAAATACTGCTTATCCACAAATAGAAAAATTAATTGGTCGAGAAAATTATTCAGATTGGAAGTTTGCTATTTGAACAACTTCTGAAACTTGAGGATTACTGGAACGTAGTTAAAGGCACAGAAAATGACGAAAAGAAAGACGTCAAAGGATTTGCAAAAATAATTCTCTACATAGATAAAGTTAATTATTCTCATGTCAAAGGAGCAAAATCAGCTAAGGAAGCTTGGAAAGCGTTGGAAAGAGCTTTCGAAGACTCAGGTCTAACTAGAAGAGTTGGATTGCTTTGTACTTTAGTAACAACAAAACTTGCTGACTGTCAATCTGTAGAAGAATATTGTGACACTATCATTTCTACGGCTTACAAATTAAACGACATTGGATTAAAAAGGGGACGAAGAATGGATAGGCACACTATTATTGGCTGGATTGTCTGACGACTACAAGCCTATGATTATGGGTATTGAAAGTAGTGGAATAAAAATAACAGGAGACTCAATTAAAGTTAAAATCCTTTAAGACGTAAGACCACCACAAGAAGTGAAACCCTCACAAGACAGTGAAACAGCATTATATTCTAAAGGTAAGAAACAAACTTTTAAACCTAAGTGCAATTACTGCCACAAATTTGGTCACGTTATGTCAAAATGTATAAATAAGAATAAAACTAATTTTGATACTAAGCCTGATAAATGGACTAAAAAAAACAGAAAAATAATGCATTTCTTGCATGTATGTCATCAGAAAATTTCAATCAAGAAGCCCCTGGTATCTTGATTCATGTGCATCCACTCATATTACCAAAAGTAGTGAGGAAATGTATAACAATACACCAGCTACTAATTTGCAAATGTATATCTAAGTTTGTTATATTTCTTTTATTAATAAATTATAAGATAATAAACTATAGTGCAAACAATGGGTTAACTTATGCCCAATGTAATACAACTACAACACATAGTACAACTACCTTTTAGAGGACACATAATAACGATTATAGATTTCTAGTCTTAAACAAAATAAATAGTTCAGATACATATATGATTAGCAAACTTTTGCAAAAACCAACAAACTTAGGCTTTACAAACAACCTAATTGTTCACAAATCTTAGGATTCTCTACTAAACCACAACAGAGAAGGTACTTAGAAGCATACAAGAAACTCACCACTGAAGAAGAAGAAGACCTCACATTCCTAATCAAATGTAAAAGCAACAATATTGAGTACATAAACAGTCAGGACGAAAGACACACCAACTTTTGATGTAAGGATCTAAATAATATTATAATTGTTAATTGCCTAAGCCCTGAAAATGACCTTTAGGTCGAAAGCTTGGCATAAAAATATAATGGGCGCATTCAGCAGACAAGAGCGCCGCTACCAGATCGCTCCCAAAGGGAGCGCTTTATTTCTCTGGACGCTTTGCTACTAATAGAGAGAAGCCTGCTACGAAATAAACATCAACCTTTTTTCGAATTGTTTAGTGAAAATCAATTATTATAAAAAATGAATATATATATATATATATTGATGTGTAGTGAAGTCTGGTGAAGAAGTGACAAAGTTCCAATAGAACAAGGAGTGGGGAGTGAGCTGCTGACTAAAGCGGAGTCAGTCGGGCTAGGTGTGTATAGTGAATGAGATGCTAAGTACAAGGGTGCACCCAGATGAATAACTTTAATTAATTTTAAGGTAAAATTAAGTTTGATTTGTTCTATTCTTATTTGAGTAACTTTTATAATAATTATAATTATATGTAAAATTAATAAAGAGTTGTTTTGAATTTATTTTGTACGAATTGTAGTTTTCTTGTTGATCCAAGAAACCAACCACATTTAAATTGCCAACGGACAGAGCAATATATTGTCTGTGTCAGATGGAATATTATTACCGACTAGTATTGTTCTTTGTATCGTCGGTAAAGTTACTACATGTAAGTTTTGTACATTTCTGTTAAGAACAAATTCATTTGATATCCCCTGTCTGGGGGGCTCATAGTTATTATTATTGAATTTATGCCTCGATACCCTGTGTGGTATTTATTATGCGCATAGAAAAGTCCCCTGTGCACAGCCCTGTACATTTATTACTGTAAAGCTGAATCTTTCCCCAATACCGTGCATGGTATTATTACTCAAAGAGAGTCAGAGCTCCATTAGTCTATTAATTGCCTTTAAATAATTATCCCCAAGTAGATATAAAGTGGGGATCCTGGCGCAGGGCAAATGAGCCAGGCCCCCCAGCCACCTCCGGTTTACGTTATCCTTACCCCTCTCCCTAAACATTGTGCAGGTAGTCCCCCTCTACCCCACCACCACTTTTTTTAAGTGGTTTCCGCATCCAACTTTAAAAAGGTTGCTCTGGTTGGTTTTTTACTTTTATTCCAAGTCTTAGAGAGGGGGTTCTCCGGCGTGTACAAAATAGGCCGGGTTTAGATGGAAGACATTGCACAACACCTGCACATACCGGACCATAATGTAAGTAGAAATAATTTTCTTGTTTTTTTTGGTTTAATTGTTCAGACATGTATAAAGTTCAATAGTATTTTTTTTTTTTTTTTTTTTGTGGCCAGGGATCTTTGTCAAGCCCTCAATTCTGCGAGCGCTAAAGGTGCGGTATACATAAAACCAGCAGATTTAATAACAGGAAGGAAGTATAGAATAAAGGAGATAGGAGTGCTGGACACCAGGTACGGGAAGTCATTGAGAGTGACTATAGCATACGACCAAGGGATCGCACATCTCTTCCTACCCAAGAGGATTCTTCAGGCAATCGATGAACAGCTAATTAACAGTTATAAAGGTAATCTTAACCTCATTTATCTGGGGGAAAAAGGAGGGTCCCAATTATACAAATTTGTAACTGTGGCTGATAAAGAAACGCAGTCGGGATTGGAAGAAGAGGAAGAGGAAGAGGAAGAAGAAGAATAATTAAAACGTAATAAGACATGTCTATTGTAAATTTAAATTGGAAATCGTTGTTACACAGTTTGTTTGTTTTTTAAGTGGTTTGCGCATCCAACTTTAAAAAGGTTGCTCCGGTTGGTTTTTTACTTTTATTCCAAGTCTTAGAGAGGGGGTTCTCCGGCGTGTATAAATAGGCCGGGTTTAGATGGAAGACATTGCACAACACCTGCACATACCGGACCATAATGTAAGTAGAAATAATTTTCTTGTTTTTTTTTGGTTTAATTGCTCAGACATGTATAAAGTTCAATAGTATTTTTTTTTTTTTTTTGTGGCCAGGGATCTTTGTCAAGCCCTCAATTCTGCGAGCACTAAAGGTGCGGTCTACATAAAACCAGCAGATTTAATAACAGGAAGGAAGTATAGAATAAAGGAGATAGGAGTGCTGGACACCAGGTACGGGAAGTCATTGAGAGTGACTATAGCATACGACCAAGGGATCGCACATCTCTTCCTACCCAAGAGGATTCTTCAGGCAATCGATGAACAGTTAATTAACAGTTATAAAGGTAATCTTAACCTCATTTATCTGGGGGAAAAAGGAGGGTCCTAATTATACAAATTTGTAACTGTGGCTGATAAAGAAACGCAGTCGGGATTGGAAGAAGAGGAAGAGGAAGAGGAAGAAGAAGAATAATTAAAACTTAATAAGACATGTTTATTGTAAATTTAAATTGGAAATCGTTGTTAAACAGTTTGTTTGTTTTTTAAGTGGTTTGCGCATCCAACTTTAAAAAGGTTGCTCCGGTTGGTTTTTTACTTTTATTCCAAGTCTTAGAGAGGGGGTTCTCCGGCGTGTATAAATAGGCCGGGTTTAGATGGAAGACATTGCACAACACCTGCACATACCGGACCATAATGTAAGTAGAAATAATTTTCTTGTTTTTTTTGGTTTAATTGCTCAGACATGTATAAAGTTCAATAGTATTTTTTTTTTTTTTTGTGGCCAGGGATCTTTGTCAAGCCCTCAATTCTGCGAGCACTAAAGGTGCGGTCTACATAAAACCAGCAGATTTAATAACAGGAAGGAAGTATAGAATAAAGGAGATAGGAGTGCTGGACACCAGGTACGGGAAGTCATTGAGAGTGACTATAGCATACGACCAAGGGATCGCACATCTCTTCCTACCCAAGAGGATTCTTCAGGCAATCGATGAACAGTTAATTAACAGTTATAAAGGTAATCTTAACCTCATTTATCTGGAGGAAAAAGGAGGGTCCTAATTATACAAATTTGTAACTGTGGCTGATAAAGAAACGCAGTCGGGATTGGAAGAAGAGGAAGAGGAAGAAGAAGAATAATTAAAACGTAATAAGACATGTCTATTGTAAATTTAAATTGGAAATCGTTGTTACACAGTTTGTTTGTTTTTTAAGTGGTTTGCGCATCCAACTTTAAAAAGGTGGCTCCGGTTGGTTTTTTACTTTTATTCCAAGTCTTAGAGAGGGAGTTCTCCGGCGTGTATAAATAGGCCGGGTTTAGATGGAAGACATTGCACAACTCCTGCACATACCGGACCATAATGTAAGTAGAAATAATTTTCTTGTTTTTTTTGGTTTAATTGCTCAGACATGTATAAAGTTCAATAGTATTTTTTTTTTTTTTTGTGGCCAGGGATCTTTGTCAAGCCCTCAATTCTGCGAGCGCTAAAGGTGCGGTCTACATAAAACCAGCAGATTTAATAACAGGAAGGAAGTATAGAATAAAGGAGATAGGAGTGCTGGACACCAGGTACGGGAAGTCATTGAGAGTGACTATAGCATACGACCAAGGGATCGCACATCTCTTCCTACCCAAGAGGATTCTTCAGGCAATCGATGAACAGTTAATTAACAGTTATAAAGGTAATCTTAACCTCATTTATCTGGGGGAAAAAGGAGGGTCCCAATTATACAAATTTGTAACTGTGGCTGATAAAGAAACGCAGTCGGGATTGGAAGAAGAGGAAGAGGAAGAAGAAGAATAATTAAAACTTAATAAGACATGTCTATTGTAAATTTAAATTGGAAATCGTTGTTACACAGTTTGTTTGTTTTTTAAGTGGTTTGCGCATCCAACTTTAAAAAGGTGGCTCCGGTTGGTTTTTTACTTTTATTCCAAGTCTTAGAGAGGGAGTTCTCCGGCGTGTATAAATAGGCCGGGTTTAGATGGAAGACATTGCACAACTCCTGCACATACCGGACCATAATGTAAGTAGAAATAATTTTCTTGTTTTTTTTGGTTTAATTGCTCAGACATGTATAAAGTTCAATAGTATTTTTTTTTTTTTTTGTGGCCAGGGATCTTTGTCAAGCCCTCAATTCTGCGAGCGCTAAAGGTGCGGTCTACATAAAACCAGCAGATTTAATAACAGGAAGGAAGTATAGAATAAAGGAGATAGGAGTGCTGGACACCAGGTACGGGAAGTCATTGAGAGTGACTATAGCATACGACCAAGGGATCGCACATCTCTTCCTACCCAAGAGGATTCTTCAGGCAATCGATGAACAGTTAATTAACAGTTATAAAGGTAATCTTAACCTCATTTATCTGGGGGAAAAAGGAGGGTCCCAATTATACAAATTTGTAACTGTGGCTGATAAAGAAACGCAGTCGGGATTGGAAGAAGAGGAAGAGGAAGAAGAAGAATAATTAAAACTTAATAAGACATGTCTATTGTAAAATTAAATTGGAAATCGTTGTTACACAGTTTGTTTGTTTTTTAAGTGGTTTGCGCATCCAACTTTAAAAAGGTTGCTCCGGTTGGTTTTTTACTTTTATTCCAAGTCTTAGAGAGGGGGTTCTCCGGCGTGTATAAATAATGGCGATTTTGTAAAAGAATGCTTAGAAATTGCCGCTAAGAAAATGTGTCCAGAAGCAGCAAAAAAGTTTGAGAAAATTCAACTGAATCGTATGACTATCCAAAGACGAATTATGTCTTTGTCAGGTAATATTGCGAAACAATTAATTGAAAAAACTAAGATCATTGAATTTTTTTCATTAGCACTCGACGAATCCACTGATATTAGTTCCACAGCTCAACTTCTCATATTCATACGAGGTGTTACTCAAGATTTTGAAGTCTTAGAAGAGTTATTAGGAATGTGTTCATTGAAAGGTCAAACCAAAGGAGTTGATATACTCAATGTACTTTTGGATGAGTGTTCAAAAACTGATTTGGACATCAAAATTATCGGGAGTTGCGACTGACGGTGCTCCTTCGATGATTGGTGTCAATTCCGGGCTAGTTACTTTGCTGAAAAAGCATCTGCAAGAAAAAAAACATAAACGCTGAAGATCTCATGCAGTTTCACTGCATTATACACCAAGAAGCCCCCTCTGTTCTAAAAAAATTGAATTTCAAAATGTCATGAAAGTGGTAGTTTCGACTGTAAATTTCATAAAATCACGAGGACTCAATCACACACAATTCAAACAATTCCTTGATGACATCGAAAGCGAATACGGAGATTTACTGTATTATACAGAAGTAAGGTGGCTAAGTCGTGGATTGACACTGGAACGATTTCTAAATTTAATAGAAGAAATTGGAATATTTCTGGCGGAAAAGCAAAGGGATGTCCCGGAACTTAAAAATCCTGATTGGTTGTGTGATTTGGCTTTTTTAGTTGACATTACAAATCATTTGAATGTCTTGAACACACGGCTTCAAGGCAAAAATCAACTGATATCCCAGCTCTACGCTCATGTATCATCCTTTCAATACAAGCTGACACTTTTCAGATCACAATTGAATTCTGGAAATTACAATCATTTTCCGAATTATAAGAAAATGGCTGAAAAATTCAACAAAACTGCGATTAATTTCAGTTATGTAGAAAAGCTAGATATTTTGATTCAATCTTTTCAAGACAGATTTTCGGAGTTTAAAAAAGTGAAACCTCTGTTGGACAAATTCAGCAATCCTTTCACGATTTCAGTTGAAAATGCGCCAGAGTCAATGCAGTTAGAAATTATCGACATTCAAAACGACCAAGATTTACGCAACAAATTCAACGAAGGAGACTTGCTGAACTTTTACCGCTGCATTGATAAAAATATGTACGAAGAGTTGCGCATAAACGCTCTGAAATGCAGTGGCGTACCTAGGGGGGGCGGTGGGTGCGGTCCGCACCGGGCGGCACTTACCTTGGGGCGGCATTTTTTATATTTACTTATAGTTGTAAAAAGCAACTTATTCATTTCATATTTATTTTCTTTCTTGAATAATAAATGATTATTATAAGTTTAATATTTGATTTATATAAATTATGATTAACTATATGATTTCGAATATTATTCCTCAGTGTATATAAATGCATTTTAGTGTAAATTTTGAATTCTAATTCAAGAACAAGATAATAATTTTATTTTATTGTATTCATTAAAATTCGTTGAATTCGTAAAAGGATCTTTACGATTTTGTTCGGCAATTTTTCCTAACTAAAATTTTTTGATATCAGTTTATAAATGTCATTTCTTTTGAAAAGTTTATATGATTACTTTGAAGTGATATATCAATATTTTTTTAAATCATCGATGATCGATTTTTCTTTTGAAAAGCAGGGCCGGCGGAAGGCGGTCTGCTAGGTCTGCAAAGCATTAGGGCGCCGGCATAAGAACTATCTTTTTCAAACAACAAAATCTAAACGAGACAAAACAAAAATACTGACGAAGTTACAATTTCAGGAATCGCAAATAGATAAATATACTCAGTCCGTTTTGAAGAATTGTATTTGGAATGATAAATTGCTTATAAACCATTTTGTTCATTCGCGATTCAATCTTTTAACAGTGAAGAGTGAAACAAATTATTAGGGTGCCAGTGCATTTGGAGAGTTTATTATAGGTAAGTATATTATATTACGTATTATAGATATAGATGTTATTCTAAATGCTATTCAGAGTAGTAAAATGACTTTGCCGTTTTCTATACATAATATACTATTTATTTCGACTTTCGACAAGTTATATTTTTATTATATATCCCTAGGATGAAACGAGTAAAAGAAAGTGGTGCGTCATTTAGAAAGAAAAGGAAGAGAAGGGAGGAAATACAGACTAAAAATACTGGAGCACTACTCAAATATATCTCCCATAAGTCAACTTCTAGTTCTTTTAGTATTGTTGCCTCAAATACGGGCGAAGAAGCAACCCTCGAAGGCGAAAAAACATTTTCCAATGTTGTTTGTAATGGTTTAGGAGAGAGATGTTGGTTGTAGATGTTGATTGATAAATAACACTTTTAGTATCGGTATAAGATATTATATTTATATGTGACTGACTGCCAAGGACTGTATACTTTACACAAGAACCGAACAGACTGACTGACGTGGCTAAACGATGTGTACAACTGAAGTGTAAGACTTTGAGCAGAAACTTCGAACTCAATATGTAACGCAATATCAATATGATCTATCACTGAATTGAATCCCAGTTGAATATCCTCTTGTTCTTATATACCTTCGTCGAGCCTCCCTTCTCTGTGTGCCAAGGGGGCTGAACCTCTCCCTCTGGCTAGAGTGGATGAGTGGTGGGGTTTCACTACCCCTACGCTAGGGTGGATGAGTTGTGGGGGGGTTCACTACCCCTACATGTTCAAGAGGAAAGACCTGCTTCACATACTGGCGAAGAAGTAGAAAGTTCATCAAGTTCTGATGAAGAATCTGCTGCACAAATTATTCCATCTATTTCTATGAAAGATATTGGATTATGGCCTAACAAAATTGACGACAATACAAGAGTATTTCTGGTACGTCAAGGTCCCTTTGCAATTCAAAATTTGTACGCCGACTTCAGCGAAGGAGTAAAACGTCCTAATAATTCAATCAAAGCCAAAGGTGAAACAAGTCAGGACTGGTTTTTTCAAATTTTGCCTAATGGCGAAAAGCTCTTAAGATCGTGGATGGTATATTCACCATCGAAGAAAAGTATTTATTGTTTCTGCTGCAAACTGTTTGATAATCTTTGTCAAGCAGGTTTTAATACGGAAAATGGTTTTAACAAATGGTGGAAACTTAATCCCAAAATTAGTCAACATGAGGTGAGTCCACTGCACATTCGATCATATTCCAAACGGAAGGAATTAGAATTAAGACTTGGACGTGGCGCAACTATTGACAAACTACAACAACAGAATATTGATAAAGAAATAAAAAAATGGAAGGAAATTCTAACAAGAATACTTGATATAATTAGATTCTTAGCAGAACAAAATTTGGCGTTTCGAGGACATCGTGAAAGTGTTCATCAGGAAAACATCGATTCAATGGAAAATAGAGGAAATTTTCTTGAGCTTGTTGACTTATTGGCTAAGTACGACCCAGTATTACGAGGACACGTAGTAAAAATTAAGATGGGTAATAAATATAGTATCTCTTATTTGTCGCCGAAGATTCAGAACGAATTCATAGAGCTATTGGGAGGCGCAGTCAGAAAAACAATTATGCATCAAATAAAGCAGGCTAAATACTTTTGTATTATATTTGACAGCACTCCTGACATTTCACACAAAGATCAAACCAGTCAAATTATTAGATATGTAGTTATTGATGGTAGCGAAGTTAAAGTTGTAGAATCGCTTATTGACTTTGTAGAAACTAAAGGAAAAACTGCTGGTGAAATCACAGATATAATTTTAACGAAATTAGAAAATGACGGTTTAGATATAAAAAATTGCAGAGGACAGGCTTACGATAATGCTGCCGTCATGGCAGGAAAGCACAGCGGTGTTCAAATTCATATTAAAGAAATAAATCCAAATGCAGAATTTGTAGCATGTACAAATCATTTTTTAAACCTGGCATGTTTACACGCAGCTTCTACAGCTATCAATTCCATCACATTTTTTGGAACTATCGAACAGTTGTTTTCGTTGTTTTCTTCTTCCACTCATAGATGGAATGTTTTACTTTCTGTCACTGGTCAAGGTGTTAAACGCAGTGTAGAAACTCGCTGGAGCGCTAGAGCTGCCGCGGTAACTATAGTAAAAAAACATTTTTTTAACATATTAAGCGCTTTGGAAAAATTGACATCTGAAGAAGAAAATAGTAAAACGAGATCAGATGCTGGAATATTACTCAATTCTATGCAATCTTTTTCTTTTCTATGTTACCTTCATTTATGGGAACCCGTCCTTTTGGAAATTAATGACGCTCAAAAATACCTGCAAATAAAAGGGTTAAATGTCCACCAATGCCATATAAAACTAAATTCTTTGCAAACACATTTCATGGAACAAAGAGATACGCTAGTACAGGGGTCGGCAACCCGTGGCTCGCGAGCCGCATGCGGCTCTTTTATCCCAATTGTGTGGCTCTTCAGCCTGCCCAAAATATAATGTATATTTTAATTTTATTGAAACGAATGAAAACTCCATTTATTAAAGGTATTTTTAAAAAAAGAAGATCAAAACTGGTGGAAGTACTGAGCAAGAACAAAGGGTGGGAGACCATCTGCCAGATTTCTGATATTATCAGTGGAACAGAAGTCACCTCAGAACATCGTGTACCCTTTACAACCAACGAGATAACTTCTTTCAGCAAGGCACCTATAACATCTGTAGATGTTGAATGATCTTTTAGTCGTTACAAGTCCATCTTACGCCCAGATCGTCGTCACTTTACGTTCCAACATTTGAAATTTCATGTGGTTGCAAACAATTTCGAAGAGTGAAGTTTTCAAAATTGAAAATTTAACACATCTTTTTATAAATAGTAAAAATGTTCTTTGTTGTATAAATCATTATAACTTGTAAAAACAAATTATTTTGTTCCTAATAAATTATTATAAATTGTAAAAATGTTCTTTTCTTGTATAAATAATTATAACTTGCCCCCCCCCAAAATAAAATTCCATTTTCATAAAAAAAAAATGTCCATTTTACTTAAATATTCCAGAAAATATTTTAAGAAAATCACATATTTTCCACATAATTGACGAAAATAAATGCATATTTTAATTAAATATTTGGCATTTTTAAATACATAAAAATCCGTTCCTTAGTGATTACAAATGATCTTCAGAGTTGTTTACACTCTATCACCCTTGCGGCTCTTGGTAAGAATTATTAAAATTATTTAAGGAGAAATGGCTCTCTACTTAAAATAGGTTGCCGACCCCTGCGCTAGTACAAAACGCTGTTATAGCAGCCAAAATAATTTGTGAAGATTTGGAGATATCGACTGAGCGTCGAGTTAGAAGGAGAAAAAAATATGAGTGGGGAAAATTCGCGAGACGTGGGGCTATCCTTAGAAGAAGAAGTACGAAGAGAAATGTTTTCATCTATGGACAGAATTATAAAGGAAATAAAAGAACGCTTCGATCAGTTGCATGGCCTTGTAAGAAAATATTCGTGTATAATACCGTGTAACCTACTAAATGAAGAATTTGAATGTCAAATAAATGACTTGATTGACATTGATAAAGAACAGTTCCATATTGAAAGAAAAAGGATCCAGGTTTTTATGGCTGTACCTACACTAAAAGAAGAGGCAAAACATTGGAAAAACGGGGAGAAGGGCCCTCTTGATCTGCTAAAATTTATTCAGCAGTATAGGTTGGAAAATTCTGTTCCCAACATTGTAATTTTGTTAAGAATTTTTTTTAACAATTTCAATCAGTGTCGCTAGTTGCGAAAGAAGCTTCTCAAAATTGAAGTTGATAAAAAATTAACTTCGTTCTACAATGAGTCAATTAAGACTACAAAATCTTGCAATATTGTCAATAGAACAAGAAATTACAAATAATATAAATTTTGAGAGCATTATACACGATTTTTCTAGTATGAAAGCTAGAAGAGTAGATATTATATAAATATGTTTACGAGTGCATACAAATATGTCTAAAAAAATTTACTCTGTGTATTAATTTATATTGATTAAATAACTTAATAATTTATTTATTTGTATTAATTTATAAAAACCACTATTTGATTGACTTATAATAGAAAGGGCGGCAAACTGGAGATCGCCCCGGGCGGCAAAAGTTCTAGGTACGCCACTGCTGAAATGTGCCAGCTCGAAACCGCCTTGCAAATGAAAGTTTGGAAGCAGTTTTACGTGTTGCTACAAGTAAATTTGAGCCAAATATAAAAAAGATTGTAAGCACTATGCAGTGCCACGCTTCAAATTAAGAAATTCTTTTTCAATTTTAATAAATTATTATCAATTCTTTATTGTCTTTAATTACCTATACTTCTGGCGGCCGGCCCGCCATCAGTTCATGATTTGCCCGAGTGGCCCCTAGTCTTATTAAGTCTGTGCAACCAATGATTTAAAATAACTCGCAAGAATTTCTCCAACATTTTTTGAAATTAACTGCGAAAAACGGAAGAAGAATTCGAACTATTTCCATATTAGTAAGTTGTCTCTTTATACTCCGGTACAAACCAACCATAGAGGGGGAGATGTAAAAGTGCCGTCAGAGGGTGCTGACGACAACGCCACACAGCCTGAATGTTAGGTTATAGTCTGGGAAGGTTTAGCGTCACTTAACGAGTGTTTACGTTACATAGAGTGTTTTCGTAGTGTTTAACGGCGGTGACATATAAACTAATAATTTAATTATTCGACTAATGTAAAGAATAGCCCACGGAGGTGTGGCCTGTTTATTTTTAGGGCATGCGCAGTTCAGCTCAGTTCCGCCAATGTTCAATATATTCTTTTTAAATTTCTTGCCTATTTATGTTTAGCGCGCATGCGCAGTACACTTACTGCACAGTAACTGCACTGCGCATGCGCAGTACACTTACTGCACAGTAACTGCTTCCTTTTCAATGTATTATCAGTTCCCGCCAGTGGCTACATGTGCAACGTTTTCAGCAAGTTTTGTTACTTTGTAGGTGCCTATTTTTTGAAACTCCATTAAAAAGAGCGTTTTGAATTTAGAGTCCTTGTACTTCTTAAAGCATGAATATAGTTTGAGTGAGGATGGAGAAATGAAAGTTTTGCAATTTTGTATGGATGTTGCTTTAATTGGTAGTAGATATGTATGCCCGAAGTGTGGATGTGATATGAAATTGAGTAAACAAAATAGTGCAATTGATAAGTATGATTGGAGGTGCCGAGCATATTCGACCCCTTTTCACGATCTGAGAAGAAGTGTGCGTAAGTGTTCCTGGTTTGAAAGAAATAAGATTGCTTTGATTGATATCTTACAGATGACTTGAGTTTTTTGTACAAAAGAGGACGCAACATGATGTGTATTTTGGATTGGGTTTGAGTAGAGTTTCTGTGTTTGACTGGCGAAGTTTTTATAGAGAGGTGTGCATGGAGATTGTGATTAATGAAAATAGTATGCTTGGAGGCGTCGGTAAGATTGTTGAAATAGATGAAAGCAAGTTTGGTAAAAGAAAGTACAATAGAGGAAAGCATGTGGATGTAGATGGGTGTTTGGTGGTGTGGAGAGAGGGAGGCGTCTAAATGCTTTTTCAGGGTCGTTGAAACTAGGGATAAAGGTCCCTTACTAGATATCATCAAGACTTAACTGCCGGATTCCATAATTTACTCGGACTGCTGGAAGTCGTACGACTGACTGGAAGACAAAGGATTTGAACATTTGAAAGTGAACCATTCCCTAAATTTAAAAGACCCAGAAGAAACTGGTGTGCGCACAAATGCAATTGAGAGCACATGGAGCTCAATAAAAAGGCACCTACCTTCCACGAAGAACCGCCACTGGCCAGTTTGACTCCTATTTAGCGGAGTATATATGGCAAAGGAGTCATTCTTCCAGGGATGATCGGATGAGAGCATTTTTGGAAGGAGTGAGGAAAGTGTACACTCCTCAGGATAAGGATTCCACTGAATAAGATAAGTTACTTTTTGTGTTGTTCTTTATAATAATTGTAATGAATCATGTGACTCAACTATAAAATTAAGGGTGGTTTTGTAGATCAGAAGGGGTGAAAAAATAAAAAGTAGGGTAGTTACCCTTTGTTTCATTTTACGTTGCGGCTTCACCTTAAATATGTTCGGAAAGTATTATCGTTACGGACGAATTTAATTAGAAAACGCATAGCTCTATATATGATGCGAGAAGAAAATTGGTTGGTTTAAAGAGATGTCAGAGTTGTGCAGCCAACATAATTTTGATGCCGTTAATATTTACAAAGATGATGATAGATTACTATAATCAATTTGTGGAGATCCTAAAAATTGATTTTCAGAACTCTTTAATCTCCAAAAGGGACCAAGCGAGTTTTTATAGTTTGTAAGTGATTAAATGTTCAACTCGCAAATAACCATTACGTAAATGACAGTAATAAGCGGTATTTTATGTCCATTTTGATGAAAGTGAGAGGGGGGAATTATTGGGATTGAACTGCTCTGTAACTAGATCCGAACGTGTGCACAATTGCTCATTATGTAATCTTGATGTTGTGGAAGACGTCTATCATTTCATTGCTGAATGCCCTATTCTGCGAGGGTTTAGAAAGGCAGCTTTAAATATGGAAACTTTAGATTTTAATAGTTTCTTTTTATATTTGAATGGCCGGAATTGGCAGAATTTGTTTATTTTTGTCGTAAATGCATTAAAGTATAGACTGTTGGAAGTCATATGACTGTCCAGAAGACGAAGGGTTCAAACATTTGAAAGTAAATCACTCCCTACATTTTAAAGACCCGAAAAGTGGAGTGCACACGAATGCTATTGAGGGCACATGGAGTTCCATAAAAAGGCAGCTACCAAGAAGGACCGTCACAGGCCAGTTTGACTCCTATTTAGCGGAGTACATGTGGCATAGGAGTCATTCTTCCAGTGGCGACCTAATGCGAGATTTTCTGGAGGGTGTAGCTGCCGTATATAAGCCGTCTGAAAGGGATTAGCCACATTAAGGTAAGCTCTTTTTGTTTCTATCATTAGTTGTTTGTGAATGTGAACTCTTTTAAACATTAGGGAGTTTTAGGGCACGCTTTATTGGTATGCCGGGAAGAATGCACGATGCGCGTGTATTCAGAAATAGTCCACTTTTTCGACAGCTAACGATGGACCAGAATCCACTTCTTCAGCAAAATCAACATTTGATTGAAGATTGTGCCTATCCTTTGATGGTCAATCTAATGACTCCATTTCGGGATTATGGACACTGTTGGATCCTCGCAAGGAGGTGCGGCCCCCCTTGTGGGAAATTTAGATTGATGCAGTGGAGGGTTGGCTGCATTGGAGATCTGGAAGGAGAAAGGGACTGCGTACGTGACCAAGCTCAGGCAGTTGTCCTTGACTTCACAAGGAAGTTAGAAGTGTCGTTTTGTCAAGTATAAGTTTTTGTCTATATAGCGTCATTGCGCCAAGTTTGTTTTGTTTTTTTTACAAATCGTCAATGTGTTTTTGGTCTAGCCAGTGTAGTCTGCCTGGAGTTAACATATTAATACAAGTATCTGTGGAAAATAACTCCCCTTTTGACATTATTGTCATTTATGTTTTCTCGGCATATAGTTGCCCCTTCAATGTTAAAGGCCTTAAATCTGTAAGTGACAAACATTGTACGTACCTATTTGTACTCCCATTTGGAGAGATTTCCCTTGTCGCCAGGCAAGAAAATTGTAAATTTGTTCGCATTAACATTCCCTCCGCCAGGAAGGATAAATTGTGTAATTGTCAATTGTATGTTGTCTAGCCAATTAGTATTGTATTATCAATAAATAATTGTTATTTTTTGTAAGGCATTGGCGAAGGTATTTTGGGTGGCTGTGGCGTCCACCACATTTTATTTCCCCTCCTTTCAATACAACATAATTAGATTAAACTGCTCTCCCACATTTCGTCCTCGCCTTGGATATTTCATTTAGCCCTCTTCGAGTATTTTTCAGACACCTTCTCACATCTCAAGAGCGCTACAATAAGAGATTCGAGTTTAATTCGTTCAATTATTGAACGGGCATTTGCGACTCCTAAAAGTAAGATTTCGACGTCTCAAATATACTGACTGTAAGGGTCAGTGGACTATAAGGGTTGCAAACTACGGTGTGAGAACCGCTAAGTCGACACCGTATCAATAAAACTGGGCTACTGGCTGGCCACGACCTCAGTTGTTTTTCGGAGGAAAGAAAAGACCCAGGCTGCTGAAGGGGTTCGTCGGCTGGCTGGTGAGTTATTGTAGCCGTCCAGTAGTAACTTTAATTGCGGTAATTGTTGAGCCCCAGAGTGGCCGACTCAGCGGTTGCAAGGACGGAATTGGTGGCTTGTATCTGTACGATTGTAAATGTAACTTATTGATGTGCTGAGGCGCTTATTTGTAATAGGTTAGAGTCAACTTAGATATTTATATAATTGTATGATTATGTTCAACTATTAGGTAATAAGTACGGGAAGAATCATTGGGAATAATTTAATTTGGTTATTTGTTGATAATTTGTTTTGTCCTTTAATTAAGAATTAATAACGTCGCAATCTACCTAATAATAAAATATGTATCAATAATATTCCACTGTGGGAGTTATTCACTTAGTAAAGGGTAGGATTATTTGGTACAAATTCATTTTGTTTGTTGCTTGTTGTTGATAATGTATTTTATTTTTGTGTTGTGTTACCGACTAAAATTCGGGTAACAAAATTTAGTTATAATTTTAATTTTAAATAATTTAATCTATAAAGCAAATGCATGCCTAGCATAAGCAATACGTAGTTTTTATGCACAAAACAACAGAAAAGAGTGAAGGTGTACTTCGGACTGCTGACGAAGGGGGAAAAAAAAGCAGAGCGGCGCATAGTTAAGAGGTGTGAGGGTCAGTGAGCGCTGGAGCTGGGTGCGAGGCACATGGCCACCTTTTCCTGCGGCTAGGCCGGATTTGGACCTCTAATTTTCCTGGTTGGGAAATTAGGGAAGTTCTGGAAAGGAAAGGGCTAGGAGGACAGTGTGAGAGCTAGCGTGTGGTGTGAAGGACCGGATTTTCCTTTTTCTACGGCTAGGCCGGATTAGTATACCTAATTTTTTCCTTATTAGGAAATTAGGAAAAATTGTGTAGCGGGTGAATTACCAGGGGTAGTAGTAGTGCCGTGGTAATATACCCCTGAGCAGGGATTGTACGCTACAAAATAAAAAGGGTGAAAAGGGAAGAAGAAAGTGCGAGGAGGACTGCGCTGGAAAAAGCTCTGGAACAGCATCGTGGGGATCCCGAAGAAAGAAGACAGCGGTCACCTCCGTAAATATCACTCTATGAATTACACCAAAAAGAACAACAACCCGGCCTGGGGTAAGTCCCGTTTTGATTCAAACTGTTTCCCGGAGAAGCGTCTGCTGACAGGCTCTGTTTGGATAATCAAAGAACTTTACCTTTTCTTTTAGTAGTTACTAGTTTTACTATTTCGATTCTTTCTTTTGTTGCATGTAATTCATTTTTCTTTGTGGTATTAAGGTTTTCATTATAAAAAGTGTTTCTAGTATTTTTGTGTTAACATTCAGCTTATATATAAGTTCTAGTTTTTTTTTGTCTGTGTAAGGTAGCTTCCGTAATTAAGGTAGTTAGCGTAACGTTCAAACTTGAACAAGTAAACTAGGTTGCATTTGCCATTATTTCTGTTTCTTTGTGCTTAATAGTTTTTAATATACGCATTAATACTCCTACTTGCCTTTTCTTTGATTTTCTTCCTGCTCCCCCTTCCCACGTAGGTTTCGCCGTTTACTACGGAAGTTCATGTTAAAACGGCGTGGCGCCCAAATATAACGCAGGTATATAATATATTTCCAATTTTTATACACTTTATTTTATTTTTCATTTATTTATTTATCTCTGGTGCCTACACCTCGGCCCACCACGTCTCCACTGAAGCTACGCCGGGGTAGCGGAAGTTTAGTGTAACAGTTGTGTTAATAATAAATGCTGTAATTGAAGACTAACAATATGTATGGTGTGCAGAATCCCAAGTTGGGATTATTGGTCCTTCCTTTTTCGAGGATAATGGGCGAACCGTCACTGTCACCGCAGAGCGCTATGTGACAATGTTGGAAGAGTTTTTCTGAACCTGAGCTGCAAGAATTGAGTGAAGCAAGTAATCTGGGAGACATTTGGTTCCAACAGGACAGGGCTACATCCCCCACTGCTAGGATTTCAATGGCGAGATTGAGGCAAGTGTTCCCCCCCAGTGCCTCGTCTCTCTCTTTGAGGGGTGATGTGGAGTGGCCTGCGCGCTCACCATATTTGAGCATTTGTGATTTTTTTTTTTTGGCGGTACGTACATAAAGGAAAAAGTTTTTAAACATCGTCCACATACCCAGGAAGAACTTAAGGACAGAATCAGAGAGGAAGTTACGGCAATACCCATCGAAATGTGCAGAAGAGCGGTTGAAAACTTCAGAATTCGCCTTCAAGAGTGCATCGCGGCTGACGGCCGCCACCTACGTGATATCATCTTTCATACTTAATGTAAAAAAAACTAGACTCTGTACTGAATTAAACAATATAAACATAATTTCTGTAAGTTGAATTGTTTTTGTTTGACATCCCTTTAAAACCGGTTCATACCTTTGGCCCCACCCTGTATTATACTGAGTCGTGATTGGAGTGATCACTTCCTGTTTCCTCAGCGTGCGCGTTGGCTACACCCCCTTACACTGATGGAAACTATCAAGTGTATTATTTCATTAAAAAGATTTAGATTCTTACTTTTTCCAGCATCCCAAATGAATTAAAAATTAAAAATGTACTTAGAGAATCTAGCTTTCAGAGACTGATGGATTCGCTAGGTTGAGATGATGATGTGCTTAGTAGCTCTTCGCCAAAACGCCAGTAGGTTCTCTTAGGCTTCATATGCCTAAAAATATAAAATCTCGTTAAATAAAGATTTATTACAAAAAAAAAAAAAGTTACAAATAGCTTTATAAGGAGGATATTATTTTTTTAGGATTAGCGCCTCTAATTTCCGTCTCTTCTGGGACTTACTACTTCTTAAGTATATATTCAGTTTGTTAATAAAATTTTGTACAATTATTAATAGTGTTGATATTGTGGGTAAATTCGCTGAAGTTTTCATTTCAGCTTGTAACTTATAACTGCCTTAAAATTAATTTTCCGATAAGAAAAGTTGCCAACAAACTTAGTATGAATTCATAGTTAACATACTAAGTTTAAATAATTCCAAGAAAATCCGTTACCATCGGGAAATTCAAGCCCTCCGTCACGCTCGTTTCTTTAAAATCGAAATACAGCAACTCATTTACCTTTGTTGATATTATTAAACAAAAACATGTGTGCACAGGTTCAGTACCTCGGAGGTACACAACACTATGTCCAATTTTAAATTTTTTACAGGAGAGCAAATGAAAGAGTTTTTTCACGGTTTTCTCTTACTTATAAGCCCACGGGAGTTATTTTGCTTAAATCTTTGATCAATAATAAGTAACATAGATGCACCATGATGGTTGGGTAATAAAAAAAGATATTTTGTATTAGAAACATTAAACAAATAAATTTTGAAAAAATGGGCTTAGTGTTGGGTACCTCCGGGGTACTGATGTATAGAATAGTTAATGAAAATGATTTCAATTTGAACTAAGAATTAAAACCTTTCGACACCTTGATATGCTTAATTTTCCTTTCCAATCTTAAAACGATGTTATTAGGAATGGATAGAGGCCCAAATATAATGAGATTAACGTTGTTTTGTAACATTAATTAATGTAGATAAAGCAAAGTAGAAAATTGCAACTTAATGAATATCTAACCTATGGGTGTCAGAAGTTGAAAGAGGAAATTATTTGTTTTAACCAATGCTTTGTTAATTGTTAATAGTTTTAAGCTCCTGAGTCAGAATAGAGTTTCCATGAAAAATGATTAAAATGAAAGCTCTAAGTAGTGAGTACACAAAGTTTTTAAGAAAATTTCTTAGAACAATTTTTGAGAAAAATGTAAAGAAAAATGAAAAATCTTATCAGTGATATTTCCGGTTGGAAATATGGATAACTTGTTGCATTTCCCATGAAAACACAACATCGAAATTCTGCACAATTCTTCTTTGGTGGGTTAAAGAAAAATAAATAACATACACAGAATAGGAACTCTTGTAATATGATTAACCGAGCTAGCAGTCAGGGGCTACCATACAAATATAATTGCACTCGCCAACTAAATTGGCTTACTAAAATTGGCTTAACCACCTCCATTTTGTTTTTGTTTTTTTTTTCTCTTTTGCTCTCTTCTTGCTGACTATTAAATTTGCTAAAAATTGTATCAGTCTTGGAAAGTTTCGCAGGAAGTTGGTTAGCAAGAAAAAGGAAGTGATATTTTGAAGGGTGATCCTCGTCTTGTTTAGCATATTATACATGAACTAAAGGTATGTATTGGTTACTCATTCAATAACAATAGTGTAACATTTTTTTTCACATTAAAGGCAAAAAAAAACTACAACAGAAAAGAATAAGTGACATTTATTTTAATAAATATAAGGGACAGCTAGCAATAAGTGAATACATACGTTTTCATGTGAATTTCACTTACTTTAAATAATGATTTCTAAACTTAGTCTAAGTAGAGCCAAAACGGAACACCAAGTTTGAATTATTAACAACTTCCTGCTTTTTTGACATTCTGTTAACGCACACTAAATAAGAACTGCCGATGAAAACTTAATTTTGTAAATCAACCATGATCGGAAAAAGAAAACGGAAAAATTCCCAGTTATAGTATTTAGAAAAGAAAGAAAACCAATAGTGTTAAGGAAAAGACAATAATTTTAAGTCGTTAACAGCTTTTAAAATTTAGTATTTTACAAACTCCTTTGGTGGCTTTAAAAGTCACCTCTGTTCAAGGAACTCTCTCTAAGTATAAAGAAGAAGTGCTCCATTTCATTTGGAAGAATGTGATGTAGGATAAAACTTTAAACCTATCTAATAAAACCTAAAACGTATATAAGTTTCATTCTTTAAGGGCGGACAGGCTAGCCTAAAGTAGGCTGATTACTTTCACTTCTTAACTTAAAATAAAGCTAACTCTGCACATACTTAAAACAAAATTTTAATAATTTTTGTTATTTTATACACATTTTATGATTTCCATCAGAGATGCCGCCAAAGGATCCAGAAACGCTTAAGTTCAAACAAGAATTAGAAGAATTGATAAAAAAATGTCAGGTAAGAAAAAAAAACAAAAATATCTGAAAAGTCGGCATTTTCTTCGCTTTTAATTAATATGCAAATTTTTCATTTATCAAGTGCATGGGGAACTCTAGCGGTTTTTCAAAAAGATAACTCCAGTTCTAAAGATACATCTATACAGATCTCTACTCTAATGAACTACGATATAAGCTTGTACGTGGTTTTATTTCGACTGGGACTTAGGGTAGCTAGAATTGAAATAAAAAATTACTGCCACGGCAATGAAATTGTCTAAAAGAATGCCCACTTAAGGTCCATTTCACATTTAAGCTGAGAGTGCATACATACTCTCATCCGGACCATTTTCTAAAAGCCATTTGTTTGGAATCAAAAGAAAACGGGCCTTACTTAATATTTGAAGCTTTAACTCGATATCAGAAATGTGAAATAATTGCAATACCTTACATAACGGTGAGAAAGTAAAAAATTAGATAAAAGTATACCAGCACCTTTCGACAACATCCTCGCGAATCTCCATTATCAAAACATATGTAGCGTCTCGATACTTGCTGCATGAAATCTGATTCTATTCCAAGCCTTTGAACAAAATAAAATCAATTAATAAATTACAAAATGAAATTTAAAGGAGGCGCAAAGTAAAGTTGCTGACACAAAATTGGAGGATGCCTGCTCTGGTATAGCTGAAGCTCCCAAAGTCCGGCTTTCTACCAAGAAGTTGCTCAAAGGGCATATTAACAAAGTAACGGCTGTCCACTACAGCGGTGATAGCAGGTAAATGGAAACATTATTTACAAGTAATAGCATTAAAAATTGACTATTAATTACTTCAAACTGAAGTCTTAAACCGTAAAAAGCACAACCAGGGTGGTACAGTGATCAGAGTGCACTGATCTAAGGAATGACATTCTGGTAGGCCCAGGAAAACTGGCCACATGGCTTCAGGTAAAGATAGATACTACCAACTCTTAGAAAAGGAAGATCAATTAGTTATAAATTTTCTGAAACTGTGGATTAGGTACGCAATGCTGGGTAACTCTAGGTGAAAGATCAAAACCGGTCGGGGTTACAACCGCGTACGACGGATAGTCAATAATATAAGTCTCTTAGTTATTCAAACTTTTCTATCAACATAAGAATAAGACGGCACTCTGCACGGTGAAAGATAAGTCCCCATGATACCCTCAAAGGGCCTGAGCCATTTACGGGTATTACTGCTAAATGCTAGAATAGTGCAGCGCGAACTAAGTATGAGCGCATAAGTAGTAATAGCAAATGACAAAAAATAACGACCCCTTGGTTTCTTAATTAGAAAAATGAGCTTTAACTTTTTTTTTTTTACTTTCACAGGCATTTAGTTACTGGATCTCTTGATGGTAAACTAATAATATGGGACACCTGGAGTGGTAACAAAGTCCAAGTGATACCATTAAGATCATCTTGGGTTATGAGTGTAGCCTTTGCAAAATCTGGAAACTTTGTGGGTAAGTTGCAGGTTAAACGTTTTAAGCAAATTTTTCAATGGAAAAGGCGTAAGACATCACAATTTTTCTGAATACCAAAGATACTTTCTTTTTAAAGAATATCTTGGAAGAAACAAAACCTGGCACAGACAAACACCAATTGGCATTGTTTTTTCTTAAACTATTAAATACTTCAGTCTAATAAATGCTATTTTATAAATTAACTGGTGTTTATGATAAATTCTTAATTGCTGAAAGTTTTGCAATATTTTTATTCCTTATGAATTGTTCAATTTTAAAGCAATAAGATTTAAATTTGCTTCTAAAGTTGAGAATTCAAAGAAAATGCCTAACTGGATGAATTTCTTAAAATAAAATTTATTTATTAGATTTTTCCAGAGTTTGAACATACACTAACACCTACAACTTATTAAATGATTGGCTTAAAATTCTTTTGAGGGTAGTTTCAGAAGGAGTGTAGGGTGACATTTTAGTTGAATGTATTCCTTAATAAATAGTTAATAATTAGAAAGAATAAAATAAGTATCAAAAACACTCCGAGCTGGAAAAAATGTACCTTAAAAAATTTCAGGAAAGCTTTCTGATTCCTTCAGAAAATTTTTTTTATTAATAACTACTTTTCTTTTTTAGCTTGCGGAGGCATGGACAATATGTGCACTATTTATGATGTGAATAACAGGGACGCAAGTGGATCAGCGAAAATGGTACGCGAGTTGTTAGGCTATGAAGGTTTTTTATCTTCATGTAGATTCATTGAAGACAACAAACTGATCACTGGCTCGGGGGATATGAAAATGTAAGTAAAAAAAAAAAAATAGGACTTACCACTTTCAGGTTTTCTTTTTTCAACCACCCAACTGCTAATTTTGTAATAACTCAAGTATTAACCCTAAGAAAGAAGGAGTTAAAATTAAAAGAATTTATAATCTAATAATAACAAACTTAAATTATAAAAAAGTTGACAAAATTGTCCACTTACTTCACTGCAGTTTAAAAGGTAACTTGTGATCTTCTTTTTTGACTTTCATAACTTTCTTCTTCATATAACTTTGTAACTTCCCTTTTGACTTTAGCTCTTCATATTTATCAACTAATTCTGTCAATCTCTTTTCTGACTTCGTTCGAAAATGAACCGGTTTACCTTCCATTAGTGACTTCTTTAGTTTTTCACTTTGTTCTATCCTCTTCTTAGCTTTGGCTCTTTTCTTCTCGTTTTCCCTTTCTTGATCTTTAATTCTCTTCAGAAGAAATTGTATCTGTTTTCTTCTTTCAGGATTTACCTCTTTTTTAAGGCTAATCTCTAATTCACGTCTTTCCTTTTTTTTAATATCATCTATAAAACTGTAATTCTCTTGGTAAAATGTTTCATTAAACGTGCCACATAAACTATCAAAACGTGGATCTCTCATTTGTATTTTTCTACTCCTTTCCAGATGTACAGGCTTAACCGGAACTTTCGAGGATTCTTCTCTAGGTCTGTTCTTATTGGAACGTTTATTATTTACCTTTGGTTTTGGTGATTCCTCTTCGTGAAAGATTAATTTATTTCTTGTCTTACGATCAACATTACTTTGAAGATGTACTAATTCTGCTAAACTCAGCTCATTCTTCTTAGCCATGGTACTCAAATCTGAAAAAGAATGTAGAAGTTGTTGTTCAAATTAACGTTTTCCTTCCAGTTTTCGATGATCAACCCTTATAAAACTATCCTACAAGAAACGTTTAACAAGAGAAAATATAGATATTACTTTTAAACGTTAGTTAAAAAGTGTAGACTATTCTACCAATTACCACGTGATCAATAATGACTACAGAAACAAAATATTTGTCTAATAAAATGACATTAACTTACAGAAAAACAGGAATATCTTTATGTTAAAACTTTGTTTCGCAATAAGCGAAAATGCTTCACATACACAAACAAACTTCTCAAAGAGCAGCAGTTCTTGACTGAGGACGAATTTGTAATGGCTGCTCGGTGCCTGCCAACATGAAGCCTGCTAGCCCAGCGACAGTTACGGCGCTTGCGCACAAACTACTTGAGAGTTGGCAAGCACGTCTGTCGTAGCATTGTTAGATCACCTGTGTAATTCAGAACGCAGTGCCTTTTATAAAATTACAAAATAATATAATTATTAAGAAACTGCAGTTATTTACTAATAATAATTTATATTTATAGATATTATTCCTAAATAAAATATCGGATTAATAATATTCAAAAAATACACGAATTTGATTTTGATGAGGATTTTTCCGTTTTCTGAATCTCTACATCCAAAACCAGCCGACCTAATGTGTATAATATATACTTGGCATTGAAAGTACAATGTTATAGAAACAGAAATTAAAGAAATTCCAGCAAAACTAAGAATGATTTTGTATTTTTCTCTTTTTTCTGAATCTCAATATCCAAAATCAGCCGACCTAATGTGTATAATATACGCTTGGCACTACAGTACATATTATGTTACAACCAGAAATTGAGGAAATTCTATCATAATTAATGATGATTTTATATTTTTCTAAATCTCGTATTGCGAGAATACCCGACTTAACTTTTTTAAGAAGCTCCCTAATAAGTCTCCAATTTAACTTTCCTCAAAAACTTCAATATACTCTTCGCTACCCAACTAATTCACTCTCACACTTTTACTTTCCGTAGTTGTGTTTGGGACATATCAACAGCCAAAAAAAATTTAGAATATGAAGCTCATGCTGGCGATGTTGTTACTATATCCCTTGCTCCAGACATGAACACTTTCATCACTGGAAGTGTTGACAAAACTTGTAAACTGTGGGACATCAGAGATGGTACATGTAAGCAGACATTTTTTGGTCATCAAAGCGATGTTAATTCTGTTTGTGTAAGTAACAGGTCCATTAACTAGATTTTATACTTAAAAAGCAATAATAACAATTAATTAACGATTTTCCAGTACCATCCCGGTGGCTATGCATTTGTAACTGGTTCTGAAGATAAGACAGCTCGGTTATTTGACATCCGCTCAGACCAACAAGTCGCTGTATACAAACCACCTTCAGGTCAACCTGGATTTACTTCCTGTGGTCTATCTTTTTCTGGAAGATTTTTGTTTTGCGGTAGTGATGATAATAATGTTCATATATGGGATGTACTAAAGGCCCAGCATAATGGTATGTAAAAATAAACCTATTTTCTAATGATGTTTCATGGTTTTAGAAATAAATCTTGTATGAATGTGTTTTGAAACTTGTTGCACTGAAAATGGTTGCAAAAAAAAGGTATACTCAGTCGATATGGTACCATATTTAGAAGCTACTGTAGTCGCGAGTGGGTTTTAAGAGCACATTCCTCTTTGCAGCTGTGAAGATAGTTAACGGAACTTACTGTGGAAGCACCCTTACGCCTTTAAGAAGTTATATTTTTTTTTTTTATTTTATTCATTGACTTCCTAGCGATTATTCAAACGCTTACATCCTCAGTGTTCAAGAGGCCAACAGTAAGCTAAAGATTCATAACATGGTCATTGTGGAATTCTTAAACACTAAATTTTCGAACTTTGAATAAGAATTTAAAAAACTAAATTTAGTTGCGAAAAACGATTAATTGTGTGGCATTTCTTTAAATGAATTTCTTGTTTTTTCCAGGTATATTATCAGGGCATGAAAATCGCATTACGTCCCTCTGTGTTGCGCCCAATGGTGTAGGGACAGCAACTTGTTCTTGGGATCAAAATATAAGAGTCTGGGGTTAAAAATTATTTTTATTTATATTAAATAATGCAAGTGAAATAAATATTTATCTATGTTAATATTAACTGGAATGTTTTTAATTCCGAAATTGTGAATTCTCGTGCCAATATTGTCAATATGCTTGTAATTTAATAATTTCATTGCTTAATTTTTGAAGTTAATAAAAATAATCCCGTTCTTTCAATCACAAATAATCCAACGAAAATCCAAAATAGGACGCTACTAAATGATATAATGTTATAATTTGTTCTTAATTTCTAAACATGTGATAATTGTAACCTATCATAATCCATTACAAAATAAAGAATTACAATTGAATTAAAATTATTAACCCTGTGAACCGACATTTCCATAGAGCAGGAACCTTTTTGAGGCAAAGGGCAAAAAAAAGAGTAGAAATTCTCAATTTCTTAGGACTTAATCTGACAACTGATGACTGATAAAACAACGAATAATTTTCTCTCCGCAGCAAAATTGAATTCTCTTCACTAAACTGATTAATCTACCTCTGGTGATGGATGCAAGTTCGAAACCGGAAAGGGATGCAAGAAACATGCATGCTACGACGGATAAAAATAAAGATATTTGATAGATTTGTTTGGGAGTGGCAGTAAAGCCATTAGCACTGCGATCAGAACCTCCAACTGGGCCTACCTTAACTGACAATGAGAGTTAATAAATTATAGACGAGTATTAAGTGTGAGTGGCGGATGAATTTATGATGAACTACAGATGACCTGTGGGTTAGTTAAATCCTTGCAGATGCCTGTAGCAACTATGTATCTCTACAGGCCCTATGTATATATTGTGTGAATGTCAAGGATGTCAGTAGAAGCATTGTTTGCGTTGTTAGGCTGGGTTAGCCTCAGGGACGCCAAGATCCCTGAAGAGTTGGCTACTCCACTACCCCCTATGGAGTGACGCTAACGTTGTAGCACCTCCCAAAACCCCATTTCTTTTTTTTTTTTTGAGGTTCGTTAACCTCATCTTATCTTGTGTCGTATCTTAATGTTAGCATGGTTTCCTCTGCATCTCGTCCTAAGATGTTACTTCACTAACTGAACGTTAACAGCTAACATAAAATGTTCTTCCCGCAACTCTCCTGCGGTATCTGAAAATTTTCAGAATATTAATAGCAAACATCCAGACGTTTTACTTCATTTCATCGAACCAAAAATCTTGCCGAACTGTCTAGTACTATTAAGCCCTTCCAGGTTTCTCTCGGTAAACACTCTTGCCCCAATTCGTGGTAAACCGTGTCCATGATACTATATCTCCATGAGCGTTTGATACAATAACTAGATAATAATTCCTAATACATTTATAAATAATTTTTATTTTAAATAAGAGAACCAAACTTAAACAATAAAAAGCCAATTCGACTGGCAGTCAAATTTTCTACGTTTCGGCTCCGTTTAACAGAATTGTTTCCAAAATTACCGAATAGATTAATACCTCGATATCGATACTGATAAGATAGACAAAACTACATTTTAACATAACCTGGCCATACTTGTTATTTTTTTTCTTAAAATTTTAAAGTTACCTGCCATAACTTGACGGTATTTTGAATTTCTATAGATCTTTAATATTTAAAGAACGTCTTCAAGTACCAGGATTGGATTCAATGAATAAAATAATTTCTCTTATTTTATTTGTTTATTTTATACAGGTTTGTACATGTATGTATTCACAGGATATGTAAGTTATATTAAAATTTTAAGGTGTAGCAATTTTGTATCTGATTAAGTAAGCCACAATGATTATATATTTCGATTTTAATCAACAATTTGCATATAAAAGGCAGCAGACATTTAGCTATTGCTAAACTAATGCAATAATCCAATTAAATTTCTATTAAGGAAGAAGAGGACGGGTAAATTTCCCTCTTAAAGTGTCGCTTCCATGTAATTTAAGATCTTATCAATCATGTAATAGTAAACATTCTTAAAAACAGATTTTTTTTTTGCTTGTTTTAGATTCTCTCAAATAAAGCAGCTACCATTTCCACCAATCTTTGCGTATAAATTACATATACATTCGATTTAAAACTTTTATTAAAATAATTTCATGGCAATTCTAGGGAATGGGCGGGAATAGACATCCCTTTAAGTGTGTTTTTCCATTAAAATGTATAGTCTAATTTAAGCATTAATTAATTCAAAAATTTGACGTTTAAAATTTCAAGATTTTCTTTAATTTCGAATAAATTTGCATACGTATTTACCTATAATACGTAATTAAATAATTTTTCTAGTTGTAAGCTAGATCTTGAGGAAATTAGTGGGGTTTAGTAATTCATTAAAGTGTCGTAATGTTATAAGATTTAGTAAGAATGACATATGTTTCACAAAATTCTGTGTCCAAAGAAAATTTAAGCATTTGAACCATGAGAATTTAATAAGATACAAGTTGTATGAGTGCCTGCGCCAATATATTTAGGCAAAAATTATTTTTACCAAGGTTTCTTCTCTGAAATTAACCTTTTCTCCAAAGTAACCATTTAAGTATTGTAAGTTGCTAAATGGTTTGAGGATGAATTTTATATAAAATTTCGAAAAGGAAGAATATATCAGCTTACCGAAAGTGTTACTGTTTAGAATGGCACTAATAAGTGAGGTTCTGAGGGAGCTTTATACCTCAGATCTTCAGGGTTGGGGGAACATATTTTACATATTTAGTAAGGTGAACACATTTGTTTCTTTAAAAATATTTTCCACGGCCAAAAAAGATGAACTAGTCCCTAAGTCGATAGCTTGGCATAAAACAAACCTTATTAATTATTATTATTTTTAATGAAATTAAATATATTTTAATAAATTATATTTTAATGAAATTTAATCTTGCTTCAACTTAAAAAGAAAATTCTAACAGAAAACAGCCTTTTATTATAACCCTTAATTGACTTTTCCATGCCTCAACAATTTTTGAGTCATAAAATTCAGAAAACTTTCTTTAAGTAATGAGTTTTGATTCTCTCTTATTGACTAAAGAGTTTTTTAACATTATTCATGTTTGACGGCAATAATTCTACAACAGATTTTATGTTACCCTCAGAAACACTAAGCCGAAATCGGTCAGATGGTCACCTAATCCGGCCTCTATTACAATCCAAATTATATTTAAACCCAAACATAAAAAATAGGTATTTATACCTAACTTAAAACTACAAATACTTCACAAAATCAATAATGATACAAAAAAAGGTGATATCACAGCATACATAATTAAAAAAAAGGTGTAACAAAAAATCAGTGCGTTTCATTCTCATTCTCTCTCTCTCTTCCTTTTCTCTCTTAAACGTCAACCCCCTTCGTACTTTGAGTTTTTGAAAAAAATATGCTATTTGAAAAAATGGCCAAATTAAATCTGGAGAAAACTAAGTGTGATTTTGCGTCACTATTTTAACAAACAAACGCCGTTTCCTAAATTAATTGAGAAGAAACAGATCTGTTTTGATTGACGAAACTTTCAGGTGAATTAAGCGTGTATTTAGAATCGAAACCATTCAGCGAGCAGCCGGCATTGATGCCGAAGCATTTCGCATCTATTTATGTCCATATACTTTGTATCAAATGAAGTATTACTCATAAAAAGGTAAGATTTATTTCTATCAGGGGAATAAAAAACGAAACAAAAGATGAGAAGGATCAGAGAAAAAAGTAAACTCTATTAAGAAAGTGGATACTTCATCTCGCTGAAGAATATATTGCTCTTCGGTAATTCAAAGAACAGTACCCTTTAAATATAAGGACTTACACGTATCGGCTCTTTTGTTCTCAACAATTTGAAGAGCCAGCTCCACCCAATGAACCGTCCATTCTTGGCTTCCTTTGATTATTAACTTCCACAATTCTATCATCCATTTGTTTACAAAACAGAAGAGTTTGATACAGGATGTTTGCAGTTTTTGCTCCTAAGAAAATACTTCTAGAATCAGAACAGCATAGAATTGACGGTTTACGGTAGGTACAAACTTCAGAAAGTGATAGCCTACTTTCCGAGGTAAGTAACCTCTTACTCTTATCAGAAAACATACTCGTTTTTGAAAAACACACTGTTGTTTGTTACAACCTGGTAAAAAAAATAATGCATTTTAAAAAAAGATATCCAAATACTTATTTAAACTAAATTATACAGTTATTTACTAACTAATTGTTAATAAGAATTAAATAATAAAAAATTAAAGCATACAATACCACAACCAAGATTATTAATATTCAAAAAAAAAAAACCTAGTTTGAGAAATCTTTGATTTAAACTAGCTACATGGCTTTTTTAGTCCTATAATAATTAAAGTAACTATTTCTACTTTCTAATATTTCTTTAAATAAATAATAGATTACCTAATAACCTTTAGCCCAGTATATGTAAGGACATCAAGTCAAGCTTCAATTTTATTAGTTGTAAGGAAAACGTCCTTGAAAGACAGCTGACTCACAATGAGTTCTCTTGAATGATTGTTGCATTCCAAAATTAATTAAATTTAAACATTTTACTAAGAATACATCAAAAATCTAATATGCTTCTTCTCAATAGATTGAAAATTACAAATTATAGAGAATAGTTTGTGTAAATATAAAAATCGTTCGAATTTTGGGATTAAAAATTACTATATTTCATTTTAAAGTTCTGATAATGTAATATTTACTTTCCTTTACTGTATCAAGTAAGTAAAGCAAAGCGAACTTGTCAAATGCTTGAAATTCAGTTTATCCGATAAATAAATAAGTTTGGTAAAGTCACACGCTTTTCCATCCCTGACAATCCAACTTGCCGATTGAAACGCCAAGTTATGGAGTTAGATCTGTCTTGGACGCCAGTAATTTGGGCTGATGTGGAAAGGCCTCTAGAACGGTTGTTGGGCGTTCAGCTACCGAGTAAGTCCATGTTTTTAGACTCCACCTTGTTACGAAGACGAGAGCCCTCTTTCAAACCTTGAAACTTTTAATTAGATACTGCTTAAACCAACTTCCTAGCATTATGCTTTTAATAGGGGGCTGTAGCCTAATTAAATATTTTCAAAAGGGGTTCCGCGGTGGATTGGTGATATCTAAGTCAGGAAGAGAGGAAACAAGTCTCTTATATCCTGTATGATTGCAATCACTAGTTTGCAATCTGAGACTTAAACGCAAAAGTGAATGTTGGGAAAACGTTTAACCTCGTTAAATAATCCTCTTTTGGCTATAAGATCTTGGAGAAATAATATCACTCCATGTGTTAACCTCAAACTACGTTTCCAAGGAGACACTCAATAAAATAAATTCGAGTTTTTTTAATTCTAGAATTTTGAGTTACAATGTTTCATAAACAATAAAAGAATTTACTTTAAAAAATTTGAGAGGTTCAAAGCACTATCTCGTAAGGGGAAAAATCAGCTTTTCTAATCCTTTTCCTTGAGTACAATAGGCTTTTACATCAAATGAAGATCTAATAGTTAATTTCAGAATTTCAACCATTTTATTTTTTTCAATGTATCATTCGTTTCATTTATACACATAAATTTATAGATATATTCGAAGTATAAAAATAAAAATAAGAATTACAAAAAAAAGAAGCAGTACGAGTATGTATCTAAATACATAGATAAACTGAAATAAGTAGTAATTTAAGTAGTAATAATGAAAACTATAAAAATAGTTTTGCCAATAGTTAATGCTAGAAGTGTGAGATAACAGAAAACAAAGGTTTGGATTATTTATTAATATTAAGTATTTTCCAAAGAAGTAGTATTGTTTTCTTTGCGAGGGTGCTCTTAGAGCTATATAAATTCATTTTAGTTCTTTTTCTAAAACTTAGATCTGGAAATAAACCACTAACTGAAAAAAAAGGGTCAAAAGTTCTTTTACAAAGAACAAAAGCACAGTATTAACAATTTAAAATAAAGTCTTGAGATACAAAATCATTTTGTAAACTTGAAAAAAATAATAATAACAGAATAAAAAAAGAAGTCTTACAATGATTGTAAAAAAACAAAAAAAAAATCCAGAAGAACGATCGTAAATAAAGAATTAATAATATTTACCGGTAATTACAATAATTTTACAATCAACAGACTTATACCAGAACCACACGCAATACCAACTCCAAGAAATGCTGCTAACATTGTGGAAGCTACCTCTTGTTCATGAGCTGCCACAATTCTGAAATTTATTAGGAAAAATTATTTTATTTTACATATAAAATACGAAGTAAATGCTTAAAAGAAAACCTTTTTCAGAATATGAATTTATAACTTTTTCAGAATGATTTCTTGTAATAGCTTCGAAGGAATTACTACCAATTTTTTAAACTATTTGGCTATTTGTTGGATTTCTTAACTAAACCTACCATAATTCTTGCTACCTAACCTGAAAGATCATGAAAGACCAACATGAGAGACTTGCTATAGTATTTCATTAGTTGGAATCTGTGACTCTTAGGAATGTGGCCAGATTTCCAAGCTGAGATTAATGGCATAATGCTTAAAGCTGAAGAAGTAGAGGCAACTATTCAAATTCATTTTTCAAGGTTATAACAATCCATGGCTATAACAAGATATGAGCCCTATATCTTTAAAATAACGTCCAGGTTGTTGACTGAATTAGAATTTAACAACCAAAACAACAATGAAAAAGTTTTTTAAAAAGCATCTAAGAACACTACAATGGTATCTTTAAAAAACGTAACTTAACAGAAGAAAACTAAGAAAATACTTTACTTACTTTGGTACCGAAATAAATGTAATGTTTGCCAGATATCCATTTGATAAGCCGAAAGCAATTATTATGAATATATAAAGCCAATCAGATGCAATGACCACTGGAAGATGATGCCGCGGTTGGGCATTACACATCATCACTAAAGGGATGAAAACTGTACGAACAATACTAATTACTGCAATTATCCAGCTCTCCTTCTCCGGCTGAAAATCAAAAAAAGAAAAAAAATATTAGTCTTCAACAGAAAGCAACAATATAGATAAAAACTATGAACAATTAAAGTATTGATTATATGGAGAGGAAAGAATTGGCGCACTTATAAAACTTTTCTTATAATTATGGGTTTAACGTAAATGACATAACTTTTGACTACCTTTTCAAACTACTCAGAACAATGAAGAACACTATGTTACCAGAAAAAGTACTTAGATTAGATTAGATTAAACTAGGGCGGCCTCAAGGCCTACGCCACTGCGACCCCTTTGGATCTATTGTGGCTCCCCTCACTCTAAAGCTCACCCTCCAGATATGTCCTTTTAATCAGACTCTTGATGCTGGAGAGCGGCTCTTGGGTAAAGCTCACAGGCCTTGGTTTTTTCCTCCCCGAGAAATAACATCTTTAGCCATACGAGCCCCTCGCACTGACACAACACGTGCAGTGCCGTTTCCACCTCTTCCTGACAGAACCTGCAAAGGCTATCATCTGCCAGGCCCATGCGATGCACGTGTTTCCTGAGCCTGCAGTGGTCAATTAGTAGAAAAAGAAAAAGTACTTAAACAAATCACACAAAAAAAAATTTTAAAAATCATTTCAAGAAAGGGACACTTTCGGTTAAATAGCAACCTTAAAACCTTAAACAACAACCCTAGTGATGCTTAAACGAAACATAATTTTAACGCTTAAGCACAGTCGGAATGACAAACCTTTTTTTTTTTAGAACTCCGAGAACTTCAAAACCTGCAATTCTAGGGAATAGTTAATATTTAAACTCTTACGAAGAATAAAAGAGGGTTAAAAATATAGCTTACCCACTGAAGGAAACCAGAGATGATACGTCCCAAATAATCGCAGAAACTATAAAGCAGGAATGTTACAACAGGAACAAAATATACGTCTGGAATTTGAATAGAAACATTGAATAATTAATTATTTTTGTATATGATTAAATCGCAATAAACTGGTAATTATTTTTTGCAGAAATTGTTTTCTTTAATTATTATTTAGTTTTTTCGTTTCCATGTTATTGTTATGAAGTTGAAAACTCTAGTGTGAATGTTTACACGTCTTTCTCCCACTGGGAAGGTTTTGTTTATTGTTAATTTGCGACTGTACATTAGTGAAAGTGTACATGACAGGAACTTGTGGTATAGATTATGTCATCGGGAAGACTAGTTGAAGGAACAGGTTGGAAAGCGAGAAGATAGCGGGACCAACGTCGTTTTAAAAGACTTGGGAGGATTATCAGGAGGGGAATGTGTGGATAAAGATTGGTCGAGAGGATTCAGGAGATGGAAATTAGGAATCAAGTGTGGATTACTAAGTAAGTAGTAAATAGTAAGTAAAATGAAAATTTGGACAAAATCTGTGTTTATTTAAGTAAATTATTATGTTACATTTAAATACTACATACCACCCCATTCAGATTTGTTCCCTTCATCCACGGATTTCACTAATACTGTGACAGCTGGATACACACAGAACATCACTACAAAACAGTACCATAACGACATACCGTGCACCCAGATCTAAAAAAAAATGATGATACTCAAGTATACTTTCTTTAAATTTTTGACAGAAGCTAGATTAGGTATTCTATTTTTTTTTTTTTAGTGTAATTATTCAAAAAATTAAAATAAATACCTTTCCAAGTATGCCTGTATAAGAAATATCTCGTACAATTGGGCTTACACTTTTATCCAAACTATGCACCGGCTTATACTGAATCGAGCCGTCTCTTGGTAATTCTTTACTATGATATTTAAAAAATAACTGCAAAATATAATTAAATATATGTAATTATTAAAAAATGTACAAAGTTAATTCCAACAAAAATTAATTCATTAGCCAATCATACGAAAAAAAAAGTCCTTATCCTGAGACACATCTAAATTTAATGTTGTATTAATTTTTTGATAAGTATAAGCCCTGAAGATGATCTAATCTCTAAGTAAAAGCTTGGCAAAAAAATAATTAAAAAATGTACTCGACTCGTATGACTGAAATTGGCAATGATCATTCTTCCTTTTAGATTAATGGATCAGCCTCCAAAAAAAGATGAACAACGCTCTATAACAAACCTCTTTGAAACCCCCAAATTTTTTAGACATATTTAGTTAGTACCAATATTGTACAGTTAATAAAATCGTACATTGTATTGAAATGTAACCCTACAAAAAAGACTTGCTCCCCAAAAATGGCTTGCTTCAAACACGATTTTAGCTACAAATTTTATCATCTTTAACACTACCTAAAGTATAGGAACATCTTAAAAACGAAACTTCAAAGGGAATACACCCATCCCCTCTCTTAATCGCAATTTCTGAAAAAAAAAGTTTCAGATAAAAGTTTTAGAGAAAGAGAGAGAGAGAGAGCATCTGCAAAAATCACTTGTTCGTACTCAGGGGACCCAAAAAAGTTTATTTCATTTAAAATATACTGACCGTTGAAGCTAGAAACATGTAAGATAGTATAGATATCACGATGAAAACGTCCGCCATTATGAAATAGACCAGAGCTGAAAGCATTGGTGATGCACCAACTGTGAGTGATACAATTTGTGCTACAGCTGCCATGATACCGCCCAATGCTTGTCCGCTAACCGCACCAGAAATGTAACGCGACGGAAATCTGCCAACTACGCCAAATACTGCGCTCTGTAGTATAGCTGAAGCAACTATAAACAATTAAAAAAAGAAAAAGATAACTAATTATTCACATTATTATTAAATTAATGATAAAATTGGTGCTTTTATCGATCTTAGTACCTTAAATCGATCTTGATGCCTTAGTACCATTATTAGTACTCATAAATTGAGCAAAAAAAGCATTTTTACCAATATTTTAGCAAAATTGATTCGCCTTCTTCTGAGTCTGGTAAAAGAATTAGCTTTAATGCTGACTATCAAATCTACATTCGTGGTGTCTTAACCCTTGGAGGAACCTGACACCCCCAACGAAACCTTTCCAACCGTCTTTGCTGTTACCTATTGCGCATACCCGGAAAATTTCTCACATTTTTGACAACACTGTCTGGCCACCACTAGAGTCTTTTCTGGTCATGTCCGCCTCTTTTCCGAAGTTCTCCTTGTCATTGAACATTCTCCAACCCAGATCAATGTGTCAAGCACTAATCCGCTTTTCCGTACAGTCCATACATCTTATTGTTCTTTACAAATTACTCGTCAAATTACTAATCTCTACAAATTACGTTCATTCACTTCAGTTTTCAATTTTACTTTAATTTTCCTTTCAAATGCAAGGAGTTTATTTTAATCCTCTTTATAATGGTTCTGGAGAAGCGTAGGTTAAGACTGGTGGAATGAGCGAAATTTTGGTTTCCTGGTGGATCAGGTACTGTACTTCATAAGCCTAGTTATTCTCGTATTTGCCATAATTCATTTAATGCATGCCTGACAGATGCTATTTATGAAATTAGCTAGTAAACGAGGTAACTAAATACATGCCCTCTCCGAAAAATACAAGAATCTATTTTTTCCATGGATTTTTCCAGGGTTTGTGAATTTTCTCCCTGAGGGTGGATCCTCTCCCAAACATACAATGCACTTTGTCTTATCTTCAGTTCTAATCAGACTAACTGAAGTTGCCATAGTGCAGATAGCAATATAGGTAAAACAAAAAATTATATAATTAAGCAAGTAGTTAAAATTTGTAGCAAACAACGGGAAGTCGTACTTGCTCAAAATTCAAAAGAATGCTGTTAATTTAACTCGTATTTAAATGAATTTTTAAAATAGGAACATTTCCTAAATATTTTTTCATCGAAATTTGGTTTAAAAAAAAACACAAACGTAAAGATAAGAAAACGTAAACAGACTAGAAGGTCAAATTTGCGATATTATGGAATACTATGTTGTATAATAAAAATCCATCAAACATTGAAATATAACATTAATAATAACAATAAATAATAAGTACTTACTGTTTAGAACCACCACAATTCCAAGTGTGAAAAGGAAAAATTCATTTTGCCCTGGAAATAACCAAAAAGGAAACAGTTTTACGTCATTTAAAATAAAAAATATTTTTTGGAAAATTAGACTGATTAGTTGAATCATGGAAAAAAAGTCAATAAAATCTTTAATTTTAAGAAAGTAGATGTTTCAGCTCTTTCCAGAACCCTTTAAATATCAACTATCTCTGTGTTGACAAATGTAAAAATATAGGGGCTCCTTCCAATAATAATAAAAAATTACGAAAAGCAGTAGGGTAATAATAATAAAAAGAGTTAAAACTGGTAAGATATCCATGCCAAAAGGAATTTCTTCTTAAAAAAATTTAAACAAATAAAAGAGATCAACTAAATCATGTGATAATAGTTAGCACTTACATGAATCTGTATTAACTTTCACAAAAACTGTCGTCACAATAAATAGTATCAACATAGTCAACAAAGAACCAATCATTCTTATATTCAAAGAAATTCTGTGGAGAAAAACAAAAATTAATCAAGAAAGTTGTCTAAGACGATTTTGTAAATAATAGTTGAGCAAATTAGATGATGAATAGAGAGACTTACTTGTGATTAATTAATGGGTTAATAATTAAAAACAACGTTGAAGGTACTGTGGCAGCAATAGTCATGTATGAGGTAAAACATGCTTGTAATTCAGATCTTCCATTTTCTGTGAGAGTTACATTTGTATTCAATGCTCTAAATTTGTACATCCAGAACTGTAACAGAAAATTAATAAAATGAACATTGCACATACGTTTCTGTCCTTTTTATGAGTACCAACATTTCGGGGGGGGAAAAAACAGGTACTGTGAAGAAGATGCCTAGGTGAAGCTACTTAGTCATCTGTCCGATCCTGAATGTCTTCTGTGGTAGTGCTTCTGACGAAAAAGAGCTGAGTCCGAAAGGAGCAGCTTTTGGAGAATACGGTGAGTAACAAAAGCTTTTCCATTTTGAGCCACATTCTTAATAGACAAGTGAACATTTGGACTAGTTTTGCTACTTAAAATTTCCCTCTCATTTCGGTAATTTTCCTTCAAAGCTTCTTCAAAAACCAATTGTATCCATAGTGCGTCCAGTAACAATACCAGATGCTTTTAGTAGTTTGTGGCATATAACCCCCTTTTTGATTCTATCAGAAAGAAATCATAAACAACGAGCTAAACATATTCTGGATCAACTTGAATAAACCACATTCACCTGTGCTAGTTGATGCTTGAGATGGACATCATTAATCCAAAGAAGCGATTTCCAAATAAAAAGGCCAGAGCAGCAGCTCATCACACCCTTTAGTCTGCTCTGCTAACTTACCATGACTTTCTCCAGCAACATATCCATAGAATTAGCAGTGCTGATGTTCGTCGCACGATTTAGAGAATATGATGATGGCAAAACGTCTATTTAGAAGTTCAGCATTACAACATATTTATCCTGACGACCATCGCTCTACTATAATTAAATATAATTGGACTGTGCTTTATAAAACGCCAGTAAGTAAGACTATTTTGGGGGGAGAAGGGGTTCACAAGTTGTGTCGATGAAGAACTCGCCGTAAATTTCCACAAGCAAGCAGTATGCCCCGTCGGCTTTTCTTCGAGACAATATAATAAAATTTTCCGTAAGTGCTGCATTACCTGAATAAAATTAGACATTTAAAAATCAAAAAGTCAAAACTACTATTTACTAATTGCTTTTAACAAATATCCCATATTAATTTGAAAGCTATCGGTGTTAGATTCATGACATGCAAGGATACTACTATCTACATCAGTTATAGAAGTGCGGAGTCTAATTATTTCCTCTATAATGTTAAAGCCTCGTCATAAAAAGACTGTCATATGGAAATACAAAAAAAAAGTGGGAATTCCTACCTCTTCGGCAGTTATGAAGAAAAACCAAGGAAGAAGGATGATCGTTCCTAATACATAGAAGATTATATACCCAATATTGTATCTAGAATTAGAAATTTTCGTTGATAAACTAGTACAGGAACATTCTTATAATTTAGAGTAGTTCTGAAAAACAATTACCTGTCTGTGGGTTCCCAGGTATTGAACAAAGGTCTAGTATCCTTAATGTCAATTTCATCATCCAAACCCTCTTTCCTAACAGCAATAGGATCTTCATCAAAATCACTGTCTGTGTCACTTCTTTGTAAGAGTGGCCTCGTGTTAGTAACAGTATCCATGATCTTAACACTGTTTTGCTTCAACAAATGGGTTGACTGATTCTGTCCACTTAAGTTAAATTTACAATTATAAATTTGGTTAAATAAAAAAAAGGTTAGCCATGAAAATAATTCTTTCTTACCTAGTTAAAACATTCCTTACTTTAAAATTGAATCATATTTACTGGCGTTCTATAATAAACATAACGGCACGAAACTAGATAAACGAGTTATTAATTTAATGTAATATCGTCCTTCATTTCTTAAAGCATCCTATAATTTATATAATACAAAACAAAACGTATAACAACTATCATTGGCCTTATCCCCTCTTCTGGCACTAGGCTGCATATCGATAATAAGGAAGGCTTTACTTGTCTTGTTTTTCTTGTTTACTAGTCAGGTTATATTTATTCAAGTGTTGTGTTTACGATTTTCAAGAACCCGGCCATGACTACTAATAAAGATGCCAACATTGTCAAAATCGCCGTGGAAATGGACGATCAAGTACCACAACTTATATTATTTAATCAAAAACAACCTTTAGCTGGTATCATACAAGATCTTTGCAATGGGTGGGGTCTATCCGAAGCTGATCAGTATGCACTACAATTTTCAGAAAAAAATAACACTAATTATATAACTGAAAAAAATAGAAATGAAGTAAAAAATGGTTCTGTTTTGCGTTTATCTTATTCTCCTTCAAAAACTGCTACAGACATACTTCATACATTACACAATGGTACATTAGAAGAAAAAACTGATTCATTGGAAAAATTAACTGATCTTAGCACTGATGTTACATTTGCACAAGAATTTATCAATAAACAAGGTCTATCGTTAGTAATATCTTTAATCGGCGGTGGAAAGATGAAAGGAAACATGCTCGCATTTCTTCTGAAATCATTTGTTGAACTAATGGACCATGGTATTGTCTCATGGGAAATTCTTGAAGGACCTTTTATAACTACAATCGCCAGTTATGTAAATAATAGTCCTGTACAACAAGATGGTAAAGTAATTCAAGCATCACTCTCAATACTTGAAAATATTATCGTGAATAGTTCAGGAAAGTATGCCCAAGTAGAAAAAGAGGTTCTATTCCACATATTAGAAGTACATTTGCAAACGCAAAATCCAGTAATTCAGCAAAATACTTTAGCTTTAATCAATGCATTCTTGGCGAAAGCTGATGCCAGTAAACGTAAAGCACTCGCAGTAAAATTGTGTTCTAAACAAGTTAGAAATGCAATTCTAACTTATATTATCCAACCATCTGGTCAAGTAAGTTTCAATTTAATGTCAGTTTACTTTCCGTCAAGTGGAATATTAAAGTTTTTGGGAAATTTGAAGCAAATCTTTTGACTTTTTCTTGTAGGTTGGCGCAGAGATGGCTCATCAACTTTATGTGTATCAGACTTATCTGCTAGGTTTACTTGAGCCAAGGATGCGAACAAAAATGGATACCCAGGTTCATTTATTGATTAAATTTTATAAGATTTTTAAAACTAAAACACTTGTTTTCTTATTATTTATCTTATCTGCAGGACCAAGATGCACATGATAAGATTAAAGAACTTAGAAAAATTGCATTTGATACTGAAGGTACAATTGGTACTGACTCAGTAGCAAGGCGGCAATTAGGGGTTTTTGCTAAGGATTACAAGAAATTAGGCTTCAAATATGACATCAATCCTGCTTTAGATTTCACTGAGACTCCACCTGGGATGCTTGCCCTAGACTGTATGGTTTATTTTGCTAGAACCCAAACTGAGAATTATACTAAGGTAAGTCAAACTGGATGATAAACTTTGAAAAAGATACAAAAAAAAAAAAGTCACACTACTTAGGAAACCTAAGGTGATCGAAACATTAAACTAATAAAGTTCCATGTTATTAAGCTTTGTAGTTAAATGCTAGTCCTTCTATGTAATAAGGTTGGGGAATTAAACAATCCCATTCTGTCTTTACATACATTGTTTCTTTGTTAGCTCATGACTGCGTCCATCTACGCATATTAAATCTTCACCAAATTTCACTTGCATATCCAATTGAGCATCATTAACTCAATCATCAACTAGCACGAAATCTTGTTCTTCTAAATCAGGACAATTAGTGTAAAAGCTTACCTTGAAGCTTGAAAATTCTTACGACCGCTTCTTTTGATTGAACTTCTTCAACCGCTGACTGTTGAACCTCCATTGCTTTTTTTTCTTCTTTACTCTGTCATTATCTACATGTATTAGACTTATGTTTATGTCTTTGGAGGTTTCAAAAGAATTATTACTTTTTTCTGAAATCTGTTTACTCCTTAATTGCATAATTAGTGTAATTGTCTGTACGTGAAAGTGTAGTTCTAACATGCCCTGGTAGGATTTTGAACATTCCTGAAGTTTAATTAAACTTGTTTTAGTATTTTATAAAAAAGATTAATATCTTTCGTCACTAACACTTGTTGTTTTAGTTGTTGCAAAATAATTTTATTTAACTTTCCAAAATAGGACTGAATAAATGGTCAAAAATATGAAAAATTCTTCGTTGGAAATTTTTTTTTAGTTTCTTCTGTGATTTAAAAACAAATAAAAGCTAAAAAGAACTAAAAAACGAATGACATATCGATTTATAATAATTGTATATTCTAAATTCTAACCTTGATGGAGGTTATAATTCAGTGATTATTTGTGTTTGTGTAGTTTTCAAAAGTTCCTGTAGTGTTATTATTGACGTTATTTAACTATCGTAAACACAAATGGATGGAAAAGAAGACCGTTATTATTGTAAAGATTGTGTAAAATCATATACGCATCGAAATAATTTAAGGCGGCACGTCAGAAGTGCTCACCTTTCTAACAGATCAATACATAAAAGGCCAGCAGTTATTTTCAGCTGTCCAGAAACTTGTTGTGATTATACTAGTGAAAAAGATGATATGTTATCCCATTATGAAGATGACCACAATATAGAAATAATGTATGAAAATTTTACTTTTTTATCTATGGCTGCATTTGAGGTATGGAAAAATGATATTGAACGTAAAACTATTGCTCAGTTTGTTAAAGTTAGACAAAATCGTGTTAACAAAGGAGGTACCACAAAAATAGATTATATTTGTCATCGTGCTGGATTTTCTAGATTAACTGGTAAGAATATTAGAAAAACTAAAAAAGTTGGAAGCAACAAAATTAATGCCTTCTGTCCGGCAAAAATGAAGGTTACAATTTCTCCAAAAGGGGGAGTGCAAGTGGAATTTATTAACACTCACGTAGGTCATACCATGGATTTAGTTAGGATAAATCTGAACAAATTGGAACGAGAGGAAATAGCAAAAAAACTGGCTGAAAATACCCCATTTGATTGTATTCTAAATGACATTAGGAACTCCATAACTAAAGATAATCTTGAAAGAGTACATCTTTTAACTCGTTCAGATCTTTATAATATAGAATTGTCATACAATCTGAGCCATGATTGTGCCCGGCATAAAAGTATTCCTGATGGTGTAGAATCTTGGGTTGAAGAAGTTCAATCAAAAGAAGCGGTCGTAAGATTTTTCAAGCCTCAAGGTAAGCTTTTACCAAATTGTCCTGACTTAGAAGAACAAGATTTCGTGCTAGTTGTAATGAATGATGCTCAATTGGATATGCTAGAGAAATTTGGCGGAGATTTAATATGCGTAGATGGAACGCATAGTTTAGGCTCAGTGGATTATCAACTTTTTACCCTCCTTGTTATAAACGAAATGAGACAATGTTTCCCTTGTTCGTTTCTTGTAACTAGTCGAAGCGATGAAACAGCCCTTTATATATTTTTCACAGTTCTAAGAGAATCGCTACGTTCTTTGAAGCCTATAAAACCAAATGTATTCATGTCAGACATTGAGGATGCTTTCTATGATGCGTGGAATTGTGCTATGTTAGCTCCTACCACTAGACTATACTGTTCGTGGCACGTTGACAGGGATTGGCGGTTAAATTTACAGAAAATCAATAGTAAGAATAAACAAGCGGAGGTGTACAAAAAAATGAGAATATTGTTGGATGAAAGAGATGTGATAAATTTCAATATAATGTTGAATCAAGTATTTGAGGAAATGGAAACAGATCCTGATACTGTCAGTTTTGCCGAATATTTCAGCCAGTACAAAGACAATCCGCAAACATGGGCTTCATGTTATCGTCAGGATACTGGTTTAGATTCCGTGCTTCATCTTGAAAGAATGCACAAGACTTTGAAATATATTTACAATCGAGGTAAAGGTGTGAAACGATTGGATAAAGTGATGCATGCCATTATGAGATTTGTAAAAGATAAATTGTTCGATCAGTTTGCAATGTTTAATAAGGCTAATATAACAAGTGCTCTTCGAGAAGTGGTGAAAAGACACAAAGCTGCCGCAGAGCTTTCTTCAAGTGGTGCCGAAGTAGAACAAGACGGTGATTCTTGGGTGGTGCTATTAAAATCTAATACAACTGTTGGGAAACATAAAGTGACACCAGCTCATCCTGACTGCTTGTGCAAACTGAGGTGTGATTCTTGTTCTGTCTGCATACACGCTTTCGTGTGTTCTTGTCCAGATTCTTCAATCAGGTAATTATCATTATTCTGTGGTTAATTAAAATTCAAAGAGATTGATTTCTATCAAAGTTCATATTCCGAAACACAACCCAAGAAACAAATAATATACTTTAAACTCGATGCTACGAAGAATTATCTCTTAGATTCTGGCAGTTTTTCGTCTTAGAATGCATGTATTTTTTGTGCTAGAGGTGTTTGGCTTCATATGCCTTCAAGCCAATTGCTCTGTTTCCTGCTTAGTCTACTCTAAGACCACCAATGAAGTAATTTTATTTAAACGCAATTTTTAAAATACGCATTTTATGACTCTCATAGAAATCAATCTTTCAACGAACGCTTTGAATGTGTTTGTTTATTTATGATATTGTTATTTTGTGTAGGTGGAATATGTGTAGACATATACATCTTGTCTGCCAGGCATTAAGAAGTCTTCCAGCATTGTTACCAACACTTCAGTTAACCACTAGTACAACGGATCAAGAACAAAATACTACAACCCAAGTGATCGTTGCATCACCAACTCAACCAGAACTTACTCTTACCCAAGAAGATAAAGATAAGTGGGCAGAAGTATTGGAAAATCCACCGGAACACATAACGATTGCCACAAATACCATAACACAGGATATACATATGACAGAAACGAATGACACCCCAGTACAAGTTGTAGTCACACCGGATACAGTTTCGCAACAATTAGTAGTTACCACAACTTCTGATCCTAATCACATGGTTGTGACTACGGTTACAGCAGAGCCTGCACAAACTTTGGAAATGGTATCCGAATCTAGTTCCACACCGCAGATGGATCTTATGACAAATGTTACGGAAGCGTACATTTTACAAGAATTGAAAGCTACCGTAATGTCTGATCACGATTATACGGAAATCTCTTCCTATAAGGATCGTTTGAAAACGGAAATCTGTTCGATTATTGAAAGTGCAGACAGTATCGATGAGCTGAATCTTTTAGAGAAATTAATGTCACCAATTAGTCAAACATTGTCCGCCTATCGTGCTAAACATTTCTGTTGTCATGTACCTGCACCAACTTTAGAAACAAAAACTTACAGTCTGCATCTGTGAAAGATATTACTTTTCATTTTGAGCTGTTGAGACGTTTAGTGATCTCATAATTTTCAGAGAAAATAATAAATAAAAGTCAGTAAATTTATTCGGAGTCAATTAGTGACATCATTTGATTACAAAATATTCTTCATCGTTTTAACATCAAACTTATACGGAAGAATTTTTGGGCTCAACAGCAGTAATCAGTCTGCATATTGCCTACAATTTTTTTTGAAATAAAAGCAAGCGTTCTAATAATTTCACAAATAGGTTTGAAAAGAAAGGCTTGAGAATCATATATGTGCCCTTTGCCTGTGGAGATTAAAGGATGTAATGAATCACTAGAAATGATTGTTTTAACAGCTGTAGAAAGTAATTTTGAAGAAACATGACCAAGTCATTTCTAAAATTGTCGAGTAATTCATTTTTAAAAAAAAACTTGAATTAATATTGACAATATTAAGAGCTTAGGAAAGTATTGTAAATGAATCTAAAAAGGCTTCTTCTTTTTTGTCTTAAATGTTTCATAAATTTAGAAGTTGGATATTCGTTGATGTGATCTCAAGTTTTATCAAAAAGGTATTGGTGAATCCACAATTTTTATTAGTGTATGTTACTATTTTAAATTCAGTCGCTTAAGTTCATTTCCACATTCACAAATCATTTCGTTCTGAGGTTATTTGCTTCTGGAACTTCTAGTCCTACCAGTTGATGCTAGTGTTCTCTCATTACTAAAAATCATACTATTACAGTCTCCCGGAACATTACAGTTCCAATTTCGGTGAAGATAAAAACTTGATTAGACTTTCAGGGTGGTCAGATCATCCTATTGTTGAAAGTTGACTTCCTTCCTGTTCATTCGAAATTACGAAGAATAACATAGATCACAGACTCGAAGGCAGATGTCCATTTATCCAGGAACTCCGTCCAAGTGTTCTCCGTCCGCTCTTAGAATTTCTATCTAATTCTGGGGCCATGATTATTGTTGGGCAGGGTCAGAGCCCGGCCTAATAAAATCCCAATGGGCCCGCGTATAGCTTCCTCGGTGTGGATTGGCTGTAAGGCTGCATGTGTATGAGTGAGGGTATGTATGATGGTGAAGCCTAGAGGTGCCTGTAGGTTCGCTAAACCCAAGTAGCTGCAAGCAACAACTATCTCTCCAGGCCGTCTTATGTTAGTAGCGTGTTTTGGGGGTGTAAGTGCAAATGTTCGTATTGTTAGACTGGGATACCCGCAGGGAAGCCGAGATCCCTGAAGAAGTGGCTATTCCACTTACCCCTAAAGGGGGGGACTGTCCCTATCCCCTAAAGTAATTTTCAAACGAACCCTTTGTTAACCAATCATCATTTAATATAACTTAATGCTGTAAGAATTACCAAAAGCCAATCAGTATCAAGTGACACTGCCAAAAAGAAAGTCTATGATGCATACCCACCTCTGTCTCAATAACTTATTATTGAAATACCTAATTGAGTTAAGTACAGCAATCATTTAAAATTTAAAACGTAAGTTCTGCTATCAAAATGTAAAAAGTGCTCTATCAAAAATCAGTTAGTAGTTTTAATACAAACTTTCTCTGCATTCCAGGTTGTATTGGAGAATTCTTGTCGAGCCGATGAACATGAATGCCCATTTGGCAGGACTTCTGTAGAATTGGTGAAATTATTATGTCAACTGTTCCATATCGGTGATCCTCCAACCGAACAAGGAGCCGTGTTCTATCCGATGTTTTTCACCCATGATTCACCTTTTGAAGAATTGTTTTCCACTTGTATTGTTCTGTTAAACAAAACTTGGAAAGAAATGCGCGCTACAATTGAAGATTTTACTAAGGTATTGTACTTATTTGTTCTTTCAATAACTAATACAATTTTTACCATATTTGCTGCATTATCTAGGTTTTTAATCGGAGCAATCTAAATGTGGAAGTTTTCAATTTGTTCTTTAACAATTTGTATAAATGTAAAAGACAAATAGTCTATTCTCTCACTCATCACGAAATCCCCAAAACTACAAAGATAGCAGCCAGCATGAAATTTGGCCCATAGGTTTCGCTTGGGGTTCTACATGCTCGCTAAAATGTTTTTTTTTTGAAAATTCTATGTCATAAAAACGTAAAAGTGATAAATTCCATCACAAAGAAAAAGCTTAGTTTTAAGAACTGAAATTTCTCACAATTTTTGTATTTTCTTTGACTCTATCAGTAAGAGAAGATATTGTGATGGTTCACAGTTTACGCTAATATGAGATTTCCCCGGAAATCGTTTTAAGGTCCCCTGCGCATGTAAAAGTGGTTTTTACAAATAGGTTTGTGTGTGATATCCGTTATTCAAAAAAACGCTAAGTTCAAAGTTGATATTACGATTGGAGGCCGATAAAGGGTGCCACAATAAGGTCAAACTCCGGACGATAGGAAGTATTTCTTTACTGAAAGACTTTTCATTTTAAAATTTATGATTACAATGTTTATGACGTTGTTAAAAAATTAAAGATGACTAAAATGTTGGGGGGTTTGAATCTTGAAAATTGAACCTTATATTTTTTGTTCAACACTTTTAATGATTCGAATGGTGATTTATTCAAAACTAATTACCTTAAATATTACTTCTATTTAATATCTTTTTTTGTTCAGGTATTCAGCGTTGTGAAAGAGCAGATTACTCGTGCCCTAGCAAGCCATCCTATAGCTTTTGATAAGTTTCGCTCTCGGTTGTTTACTTTGACCTACAATGAGATCACGAATCTATGGCAACAAGAGCGAACCTCGCGTGAAGAATGGGAAAGCCATGCCACGCCTATAGTACAATTGAAGGAAATGGTCACGCCGGAGATACTGGAATTAATTCAAAGACATAGGCTTGGTTTTCTAGTAGACGGGACAAGATTTACAAAGTATTCCCAGCGTGGACAAGTAAGTAAACTATTCAAGTAAATAAAATATCAATGTACGTTGTTAAGGAGCAGCCAAACATCTAGATAGATAGATAGATAAAAAAATTTATTACACATATAAAATACATATATACAGAGTGGAGTGCCAGTTGTGAACTATAACCTCCAGACATAGTTTCTTACAACTAATTTATTAAATTATATTGTATATTAAGGGGAAAACAATGAAAAACCCCTAGCTTTTAAGAAATATTTCATGTCAGGGAGTCCCTAACTCTCCTGTGCCTGTGCACCGTGTCCACATTATAGTCACCTATTCGTCTGCAAAGGTGGTTGTGACCTGGATTCGCATTTGCTGAAAAAACCAGTAGCGAGGTACTTTATGTAGTGTTCTACATAATCCATGTTGGTGGTAGAGTGTAAGTCTATAATACGCGTGTAGCGGGCGGAAGTTGTCACAAGCTTGAGGAATTTATTTTGAATTGTTTGCAGCGAGGCGATGTTGAATCGACACGTCAAATTCCAGGAGGGACAAGCATAAAGTAACATGGGCCTAACCACTACCTTGTACAGCAGGAGTTTATTCACTGTGGACAGTTTAGAGTCCCTGCAGAACAGCGGGATTATCACCCGAATGGCTGTCTTACCTTTATTGACTCTGTCCTTTATGTGGGGGAGTAAAGGTCAGCCCACGATCCATTATTACTCCCAGGTACTTGATAGTGGCAGCCCACGGCACAATCCGTCCCCCGAAGTGGACATGTCGATACAAGATCGGCCTGCGCTTGGTGAAAAGGATAGCCTCTGTTTTTAAGGGATTAATTTTTATTTTCCACTTCGTGAAAAATCGGTCCATACCTGACAAGGCCCTAGTAAGCCTGCCGACTATCGTGTCTAATCTCCAGGCCGAAGCATAGACAGCGACGTCATCAGCGTACAAGGCCAATCGAACATCCTTTGGTCGAGGCATTGGGAGCCAAACATCTTTCTTTTAAAAGATATTTGTGATTAATCAGTTAGTGGCATAGACTTTGACATCAGCTGTGTTTCTGTCATACCTTGCTAACTGAATGAGGAAGGTTACATGGTGTGTATGTAATATCTGCAAATGAAAATCATTATGAAAAATGAAACATTTTTAGAAAATTATTAAAATAAAATTATAAAAAATAGTTAGCATTTTCAATTACTCTTGATTCAACTTCAATAATATTGTTGCACCCAATGAGTTTATTAAAAGACAATATAAGTGTTTTTATATCAATTCTGACTACCAATATAACAACATACAGATGTATATTACAGAAAAAAAAACATCCTTGTTAAGAAATATAAAGTTTTTTAAATTTTTATTGTTTATTTAATTTTTTTGTTTTCTAGAGAATCAAAGATAAATTTTGGTTTGTTCGTCTCTCGCCAAGCCATAAAGTTTTCCATTACGGAGATTGTGATGAGAAATCTTCGCCTAGCGTTGAATCGTTGCCCAACAAGCTGGCTGTGGTTGATATTAAAGCGTTGGTCACTGGTAAAGATTGTCCACACATGAAGGATGCAAGGTATTGTAAATTTTTGAAGTTAATTTTTTGAAATAATGGCCATCTAGGTATTTTAATTTTTGACTGAAAGTTACCGTGATGTTTTTTTTCCTCTTTGTGGCGCTGAGGTTCTTGGTAGAACTAAGGACTATCTTCAACTATCTTCCACACTTCAAGATCATGCGCTTCTTTTCTCTTCTATCTTCGCACCCTGATCTTTCTCAGATCCACATCATCTGGCCATCTCATACGTGGTTCTCCGCGGTTCCTTCTTCTTTCTTCTTTCTGGATCTGTCTTCTCTATATGACCCAGTCATTTCAGCAGAGTTACCTTACCTAGTATACCTTACCTTCACCTGGTCGTTTTCCCTGACATTTTTCACGTTTTTTTTTTTTTTTTTTTTGTAACCCAGGACTCAATTATCTATCGGATGTATTATTGTCCTGGTACTAGACCCTACCACTTCTTGGTAAGCTACTGAAATTCATTATCTTCTGAAAAGCTTAAAAGCATCGATTTCCTACGATCATTATTCTTCCCTATTTTTTTTAATGATTTAAGGCGCGTCAATATCTTAGGTTATTGGCGCCCGGAAGCTTTTTTCAGTGCACTGCCGGTCTCCGGACAGTGTTCTCTCGTTACAGACAACACTGTCCATCACCGGACAGTGAGCTGTAAGAAGCTCCTAGGAAGGGAAAATCTCTAAGGGTCAGCAGCTGGATTCGAACCCGAGACCTCCGTGTGGGATTCTTCTCTATTATCTCTGTTATTATATTATCCAAATTTTAATTGATTTTGTTTCATTATTGCCTGTTTAGAGGAAGAAAGACCACTCATCAATTAGCATTTTCATTGACACTTGATTCAGTTGAGGTCACTTCATTAGATTTTGTTGCACCTGATGAAATGGTATTCGATTACTGGACAGATGGAATTAATGCACTTTTAGGTGAGTTTACTGCACCGTGTTTACTAAGTACTTGAAATGTTTTTTTGAAATTTGTAAGAAAATGTGTTATTGTAGCCGTAGAAAGTCTTAAGTGTGAGCACTCTAGATTCTTTTCTTTTCTTTTTAAAGGAAACAAGATGGTCAGCAAAGAAACAGATAACGATCTGGAAACTTTACTGTCAATGGATATTAAACTAAGACTGCTGGATGCAGAAGGAGTCGATATACCACAAGATCCGCCGCCTTTACCTGATGATCCACCAAACTATGATTTCTGCTGTGACATCAAGTAAAGAAAAGAAGCAGTATGAGGGCAGCTTTTCCATTAAGGTTTTTCTTTCTATTTTATAATTTAAAAAAATACCCTACACTAGTCAGTAGAAATTATTATAAGCCTCGAATTTCTATCAATCCTAAAAAAAAAAAATTTTTATAAAATATTTTTCTTAATATTATAACAAATTAACACATTCTTCGGACATTAAAATGAAAATAAGACTTTTCCTGTGGCTTTTGAAGGTTACAGTTTATTATTTTTTGTTGCTCTGAGAAATTTTTCTTTTTTCCTCCATTTTGCTTCAAAATAAACATTGTCTTCCCGAATGGCCAATAAGCCTTTTTCTTTTAAAATTAAACAAAATAGTATTTCCTCGATTATTATTTTTTTTTTTTAAAGTGTAAACGAAATTCCTATTTTCGTTTAATGTTTGTAATGGTGGAGTATTCACAGACACACCTTTTATTTTATTTCTTGTAAAATGTGAACGAATTAGGTGAAAAACAAAAATAGATGGAAGATAAAAATTGCCCAAAATCATTTGCCTAACGAGGTATAAATACCACCTACAGACAGAATGGAAAATGTACCAATTTCTATGCGAATAAATGAAATTAAATTTTTCCAGTTTTGAGGATTTTCTGAAAAATTGCTTTAACGAAACGCGCTAGTTGCATCTGTTTAGAAGTTTACTTTAGATTGGAACATGTTTTCCAAGAAAATTCGAATAATGGGCACTTCTGGTGGAAGGGGGGGTTTTAGATTTTCCTCCAAAGTGTCATTAAAGTTTGAGTACTGTCTGGCAATCTGTATAATATCATAAAGAATCAATCGTTAGACTTAATTTCTAAATATGAATCGAAATCAATTGTCCAGGAATCACCACTTTCCCAATCTATCACTGAATAGAATTTTCCCTTTTTCTTTTAGATTATTATTATTATTATTATTTTAATAAGGATGAAAAATTAATGCCATTTTCAGTTATGACAAACTTTATTCTGCCGCAGCTTTCGACCTAGGGTGACTAGGTCACATCTTCAGGGCTGTGGAACATATTTACAGAGTGTTAACAATAATTATATTACAATGAATATGTATAATGTAACGAAAATTTACAAAAAATATTTATCTAATTTACAATATACTGTTTTTTACATCATTAGAGGGTTAGTGTGACTTCTGTCTTATCTGTTCATGAACTGAATGTGATCGGTCTGTGTGTCTGATTGTGTTTGGTTGTAAGGAAGCCAGTGTTGCCAATTGTCACAAGTATTTTTGTAGTAAGTTGGCAGCGAATAAGTTGTTTAAATTGTTGGTATCAGTTTTGAAATGTAGACTGTTTTCTGTCTTAGATATGTATATCATTTCTAATTGTTAACACGCTGTAAATATGTTCCACAGCCCTGAAGATGACCAAGTCCCTAGGTCGAAAGCTCGGTAGATAAAGTTTGTCAAAATGAAAATGGCATTAATTTTTCATCCTATTGAAACTATGATTCAGTCACCAAAAATAATGAACAAGTAATTATTATTTTATTTAATAATCAATTACATAGCCAAAAGAAATGTACAAAATAAATGAAGCTTTTGGCAAAGCCCGTCTTCTTGAGTACATTGCTTAAATAAGTTTTAATAGATTTAAAATAATCAATAAAATAAACTATAATCAATAAAAATTTCCTTTAATCGATATCCAAGTTAACAATTTTATATTTAATTAAATTTAATTTAATCTGTCTTGCGCAGTGGCAATATCGTAGACCAACTAACAAAAATACATGTCCGAAGTTTGTACATCTTATTTTTTGATTTCCATTCCCTTACATTTTATATAATGCACCAATGTTTTAAATTTAGTCATTTATTTTATGCATTTTTTTTTATAAATTTAAGTTCATTTAACCCCTTAACGTGCACGCTCGAGTTAACTCGAGCGCGCTAAACTGGCCAAACTGTGCACACTCGAGATAATTCGAGCGGCGTTGTTCCTTATGCTGCTATAATTTTTCTCGCTCGAATATAATCGAGAATTGAAAATAACAATGTGAAAGCAAAGAAAAACAATCGTTTTATAGATATTTAACAAAAAAAACTGTGCATTAAGGGGTTAATAAATAATGTCACAAAAAATTTTGTATTATCTTATAATTTCTTATATAACTATCAGCCCGAACAGGCTTTAATTTTACTACTTTAAGAAGTTAAAAAATATTTTTAGAATGAATTTTTTGTAACTAAATTTGCATTTTTATTTTTTTGCACTTGAAACTATTTAGATTATAGCAAAAATCATACCCAGGGCATCACTGTTTTTTAAACATATATCTAAATTTTTTAATGGTATTTACTGAGTTTGTTATCATTATGGAACATTCAACAGACAAACTACTATGAACCTGAATTGGAACAACAGTATATCAGCGTACGTTAAAAAATGAATTAAATTACGTTCTTTTTCTTGGAGGGGGCCGTTTATTTTGTAGTATTTGCAAGATTTTGCTGTAAAGTAGTAAATGTAGTAATTGCAGAATTTACATTATTTTAAAATGATCTTTCTTTGTTTTTTATCCCATTTGTCTCAGGGTTGATTACCTATTAAGGAAAATTCATTAAAAAATAGAATATAACAGTTGCCTTTTGAAAAAATGTGTGATTAATTTTAAAATTACTTTTTCCCTAAAAATTTTTTTGTTAACCTTAAGGAACAAAAAAGTCTAATTTTGCTTAAACAAATTATGTCTTAAGTATTGCATTCCTTTAAATAAGTTTTGCTGCAGTTCTACTTTTCTCTCTTTTTTTTTTTTTTTATAGATATTTGTACAAATATTTTTGCATTTTTATAAATATTTTTTTTATAAAAAAATATAATGAAATAAATAAGCACAAAATTTAAATAAATAGTGAAATTAAAAGAAAAATTGTGATTTGATGAATATAGAAAAATTAAATTAAAAAAAAAAGTAAGATTTGAAAAAAATGTAGAGGGGAAACAAGAAACTAGGTATGTTTAATAAAAATACAAATTAGCTTTAATTTAATGAAGTGTAATTAAACTTTACACTTGATGTAAACATGTGGGAGGTAAATTGAGAAAAAACAAAATCTGTTTCTTGCAAAAAGAGGATCAAAGATTTTGATGGACTTCTTTGGTGAATTACTTTCAGTGAAACCTGGTGGTATTTTAAAAACAATTCGTTCTGAGTAGCGCGTTAAGAATGGTTCTAAATCCCAGGGCAGGGAATGAATTTGAATGGGGAAAGCTGAGGGAGCAATAACAGTAATGAAAGTTATACTGAATTCGGAAGTGATATACTTTCAGGTTTCCTTCTTGGGAGCGAATTTGGGAAAGCAGTACTTTTTATGTGATTAACAGAAAAAAAGGAGGTTTGGAAATAAGAAACCAAATACCACGCTGTTTAGAAACCCCAGTAATAAGTCTAGGGAAGGGAGATTAGCTATGCGGTTAGCGCTAATGGTGGACTCCCACGCGGAGGTCCCAAGTTCGAATCCAGCTGCTGACCTATTAGCTTTTCTCTTCCTCTAGGAGCTTCTTACAGCTCCCACTGTCCCAGTGATGGACACAGTGTTGTCTGTAAAGAAGAGAACACTGTGCGGAGGCCGTATAGTGCACTGAAAAAAAAAAGCTCCGGGCGCCAGTAACCTCTAGAATGTTGACGCGCCTTGAAATCATTAAAATAATAAAGTTATACTGAATTCGAAAGTGATATACTTTCAGGTTACTTCTTGGGAGCGAATTCGGGAAAGCAGTATTTTTCTGTGATAAACAGAAAAAAAGGTGGTTTGGGAGTAAGAACCCAAATACCACGCCGTTTAGGAACCCCAATAATAAGTCTACGCGCACATTAAATTGTGGATTCAAAATGAATCCTAGTCACGCTAACCTCAGTAACATATCCTCTTCAGTTCAGCACCCCCATCACGCGTCTTAAACCTATCTACTCAACTTGGCATCTCCTCACCCTGGACAGTCGGATCTGGATAATGCATTAATCTTTATTGTTATTAAATCTTACAATTTATTTATTATTAATCACGAATTACCTTCCACCTTTCTTCTAGGAAGCACAGAAACGTCAGAAGAATTTTTATCCTTTACCCGATTCCTCCTTTTTCTCTCAGTCGTTGATAGAAATGACGTCAGAAAGAAAAAAAAGCAAATTAGTAATAGTATTTGCAAGGAAGTATTATAAGATAAGAGATCTTATTGCGTAATTGAAACGCCAGTCTTTTAATTTGCCTCCACACATTGCTTTTGCCCAAGAAGAATTATGCTCTTTAATTTTAAACTAAATTTAATAAATAATACTTTTTTTTAAAATAGCGCAAAAATAAAAATAAATGCCACATGTGGAAATTAAGTACAAAATATTTACGCATACATTTTTAATTTTATTTATTCTACGTCATGGAATGTAACTGCTCCAATTAGCTTTTTTCTCTTTTGCAAATTAAAAATTATATATATTTTTTATTGACTTAATTCCAGTATATCATTAATGATATAATAAAGTGTAATTAAAATTTAGTAATTAATGCTGTGATTGGATGAAAAAATTAAAATGAAAATAAAAATAAAAATGAACCAAATAAAATAAGAATAAACAGATCAAAATACAAATATTATTTTTAGTTGATAGAAGATACAAGGAGAGATAACACAAAAAATTGTAATTATTGTAGAAATAAGTGCCAAAAATAATTTTTATAAAGATTCCAAATTAACGAGAGAAAAATATTAGTTATAATTATGTTGCTTTAAAAAAATTACATATCATTTATTGTTTTTAAAATAATAATTACAAATTATTATTGTAATACGTTCACTACATTCTTTTGCATGAATTCATTTTTTGAAATTGTATTATTTGGATTGATTTTCTACATTTATTATTAATTATTAAATTTGTATTTAATAAATGTATTCAATATTTTAATTAAAAAGAATGAAAATGAGATACATACCTCAAATGACGATCAATTATACAGTGTATTTGTATTTTATTAATATTTATTTTTCATATCTCTCTGCATCAGATTTAAATAAATACTTAAAATATATTGTTTGCTATTATATTTAAAAGTAAAACTATGTAAATTTGTCAGAGAATTAAATAAAAATAAATTGTAATAAAATAAAATGAATATTTTGCACTTGAAAGTACTCCCTAACTAATTTACTGTTAATCGTATTGGAGGTCGGTATTTTTTTTTTTTTCAGTGCACTGCCGGCCTCAGGACAGTGTTCTCTCGTTACAGACAACACTGTGTCCATCACTGGGACAGTGGAGCTGTAAGAAGCTCCCTAGGAAGAGAAAAATCTAAGGGTCAGCAGCAACTGGATTCGAACCCGGGGACCTCCGCGTGCGAGTCAAGTACGCCAACCGCAGGTGTTGTGAGTGGACATGCGAATTTAGCGTATCATCTTTTTAAATGCGGCCCTATCCAGTCGCCAAATTGTGCTGGCTGTGGTGAGTCCGAAGAAACTGTGAGGCACTTTGTTGAGGTGTGCCCAGTTTATTCTAAAACTAGGATTCCTCGTCTTCAGAAGGTCAAATGTCTCCCTATCGGAGATTGTAGCATCTGGTAATCTTAACGAACTCTCTAGGTTTATTCAGTGCACTGGGCGATTGATTCGTCACGCTCCCTAGTGCCCTGTTGCTACTTTATTAGGTTACTATATTAGCATCTGGCAACTTTTAGCCGGATTTGTTTTTCTTTTAAACCCCGGTATCTCTCATGAGATGAGGGGTGGGCGGGGAACAATGGGCATTAGGATTTCCTGCGTTCCTTCCCCTTTTTTTTTTTGGTGGAACCGCCCGTCTTAAGCAATCTAATCTAATCTACGCCAACCGCATATCTAATCCCTTCCCTTGGACGGTATTGATCAGAGAATGAACACAGGATGCGTGAAAATTTCACCTTGTTGCAGAATAATGTAAGTATTTTAAGGGAAGGCGTCGTGGTAACAGAAAAATTGTGGCTAAATTTGAAGGTACCTTGGAAGGAAGCGATCATCTCCCCCCGATAATAGTTAGAAGTCTAAGGCTGGATAGTGATTGGTCCCAAAATTTAAGCTATTCAATAGGAAGTGGACAATTTGCTGATAGTTGCTAGGAAGTGTCAGGCGTGTGCCCCCTGAAGTAGATAAGGGTAACTATTCAGTAGAAGACGCGCTTCCTCTTTGATTATCTCTCAAAGTTTGGGTTATGGTTGAACTAACTGACTTAAAAGGAACGTAAAAGTAAATGGAATTAAACAAACAACGAGAAAGATTAAGTAGTGTCTCTCTCTCTATATAAGCGACCTCTTGTCTGCAACCGGAACCAGTTCAATTTCCTTCAAAACTGATCATACCAAGATTTCGAATGGAACAATAGATTGAGAAGAGTAGGAATAAAATTGCGATCTCTATAAAGAATGTACCTAGTCAAGCAGCAGCGGCAAAGTCAAAGCAGTGGTCCTTGATTATAACAAACGGACCGGAAATCTCGGTATGGAATGCTAACAAGAAAGTGTGGGTGGCAGCGCGTCAGCCCCCAGTGATTGCTATTCAAATGAGTTTTGCCGCCTCCACCCCCCCATCCACCACACCGCTCACAAACAAACGTAATAACATCCTCCCGTACTGCACAGGAATGGAGATGGCAGAAGACCTTGCGGTTGCTAAGGTAATTGGCGCACCTTCTTCCCTCCAACTGACTATGCCTTCTGCATCTATTCAACACTCTAACACAAACAAACGTACACAATTCCTAAACACTATTTCCGCTTGTTTTACACTCTTCTACCTTCCTCTGAGATTCATATCTTTCCTCTTTCATCAACTTCTTCTTTACGTCCGTCCCTTTCTGCGTAGAAACGTTTACATTTTATTTCTTCTAGTTAAATCTTACCTAGAGTTTTTTTTTTTAAATTTCTGTCATTCATTGTTAGGGATAAGAATTACAATCATACAGAATTTCAATTTATGGGTTTGTCTGTGGATCTGTAGTCAATAAGACTCAAAAACAAATAAGGCAATAGCCTCTGTTTCCTGACAAAAAACAGCCAACCAAAAGTGCCACTTTAGATTAGATTAAATTAGGGCGGCCTCAAGGCCTACGCCACTGCGACCCCTTTGGATCTATTGTGGCTCCCCGACTTTAGAGCTCACCCTCCAGACCCGTCCGTTTAATCAGACTCTTAATTCTGGAGAGCGACCCCTGGGTAAAGCTAACAGGCCTTGGTTTTTCCTCCCCGAGAAGTAACATCCTTAGCCATCCATACAAGCCCCTCGCACTGACACAACATGTGCAGTGCAGTTTCCTCTTCTTACTGGCAGAACCTGCTGTCATGTGTTTTCTGAGCCTGCAGTGGGCCAGTTAATAAGCCTACAATTATCCTTATAGCCCCACACGGTCTTGACGGATTTAATTCTGCAGTCAGCCTCGGCGAATAGCCTCTGATGAACTCCTTCGCCTGTCTCTGTCCAGTGGTGGCGAGCCACCTGTCTCCTGAGACCTACTCTGCAGCCACAACTTAATGGCCGCAGTCTTAACACACTTTGGAAACCCCAAAACAGGGCTCCGGGCCAACGAAGTGTCCCGTAGAGCCTTCCCCGGCCCAATAAATCTGCCACTTCGTTTCCCTTATATCCTGAATGACCAGGTAACCAAAACCAGAAAGACCTTATTTTGGTCACTAATTTCCTTCAGGGCACCCAGACAGTCCCAAACCAAGCCTTGAGTTGACCTGGTAGGAACTAATTGCCCGTAGAGCAGCCTGACTATCCGAGAAAATTACGACCTTGGAATTAATAATTCCTCGCCCTTTATTCTCGGTAGCGCAGAACCTAATTGCAGCTAGCTCAGCCTGAAAAACTGTAGCTAGTTTTCCTAGGCTAAAGTGCCACTTTACTGAATCGTTTTTTCAGTCTTTTGTGACTTATAAAACTAGGTGCACCAAATACTTACGTCAGCCCCAGGGATGGTTCAGTGCAGTGCAATATGCGCCATTCTGAGGTTAAAGAAAATTTTTAAGTTAAAACCTCCAGAATTGTAATAAAAGTCGAATAGATTTTTTGGGAGGGGGCAATAAGTTTTTGAACTTGTACTCAGTTAAACTATTTTCACTGTAGTAGACTGCAATAAACAAGTACTGTATGTTAATCAGGGCAGTAAACATGACAGAGGTACTGTACAAGTCAACTGATCCAAGTAAATAGTGACGAGCTATTTTATGTTTAATTTGTGTTGTTAGTTCTGTAAATCTTCTACAGAGGGAGGAGTCGCTGTCCACTTTCATTTCAATCTAATTGAATTCCCCGACACGATTCTGTCAGCAGCTTTATCTCTCGTTTAGAATGCGAGGTTTTTGTACTAAGTTACGTTTCATTAAATTATTGCCTTTTATTACCGACAATAATTTTTCATTTATTTTTATGACCACAATAAACTCACTAGAACTGTATCCAATTAAAAAGAAACATTTTTTTTTTAATGCAGTGCTGTGCTTTAATGTTAGGAGAGCGATATCAAGTTGAACAACAAAGTTTTCTACATAAATTTCGTTTGTATAATTTTGACGCACTTTCTAATTTGCATAGCATTATCAATTTTTTTTTTTTTAGCTTGGAACCAGGGCTGGTTCCAGATTTTTTGTGGGCGACAGAGTCTCAGTAGGCCTCTTTGTGGAAAAAATCATGAGTACGTCAGCCTACTAGATTAAAATTTATACAGTAAATAAAATGATCTAAATAAATAGGCTACGCACTCGTTAGCTATCCTGGAACATCGTCTTCTTTGGCAGCCATGTACTTTGTACTTCGTTGATTCTAATTCTTAATGATTCTGCATTACATTAGAAGTATGAAAGCGGAAATATAATGTTCAAAACTTGTTTATTTTGGTCATTTTTAGGATATCAATTTTTATTGCATTATTCGATTACTTATCAAATACCTATGAGGGAAAAATTAGTAAAAAAAATTTTAATAGTATTTTTCCTAGAAATAATCACCAAAAACGATTGGCTAATCTCATTGGCGAACGGGATGTGTGATGTAGGCGGGCTGAAGCTGATGACGTATGACAACGTAAGCCACTCCCTCACCAATAATAGGACAGTTATCTAGTACATAAAATGGTGCTCTTTCACTTTCATTCAATGATCTAGATTTTACCTTCTTTTACTTTAGGAAAATATTTCGTTAACTTTCTTGATTCTGCATTACATTAGAAGTATGAAAGCGGAAATATAATGTTCAAAACTTGTTTATTTTGGTCATTTTTAGGATATCAATTTTTATTGCATTATTCGATAGATTATTAAATACCTGTGAGGGAAAAATTAGTAAAAAAAATTTTAATAGTATTTTTCCTAGAAATAATCACCAAAAACGATTGGCTAATCTCATTGGCGAACGGGATGTGTGATGTAGGCGGGCTGAAGCTGATGACGTATGACAACGTAAGCCACTCCCTCACCAATAATAGGACAGTTATCTAGTACATAAAATGGTGCTCTTTCACTTTCATTCAATGATCTAGATTTTACCTTCTTTTACTTTAGGAAAATATTTCGTTGACTTTCTTGATTCTGCATTACATTAGAAGTATGAAAGCGGAAATATAATGTTCAAAACTTGTTTATTTTGGTCATTTTTAGGATATCAATTTTTATTGCATTATTCGATTACTTATCAAATACCTATGAGGGAAAAATTAGTAAAAAAAATTTTAATAGTATTTTTCCTAGAAATAATCACCAAAAACGATTGGCTAATATCATTGGCGAACGGGATGTGTGATGTAGGCGGGCTGAAGCTGATGACGTATGACAACGTAAGCCACTCCCTCACCAATAATAGGACAGTTATCTAGTACATAAAATGGTGCTCTTTCACTTTCATTCAATGATCTAGATTTTACCTTCTTTTACTTTAGGAAAATATTTCGTTAACTTTCTTGATTCTGCATTACATTAGAAGTATGAAAGCGGAAATATAATGTTCAAAACTTGTTTATTTTGGTCATTTTTAGGATATCAATTTTTATTGCATTATTCGATTACTTATCAAATACCTATGAGGGAAAAATTAGTAAAAAAAATTTTAATAGTATTTTTCCTAGAAATAATCACCAAAAACGATTGGCTAATCTCATTGGCGAACGGGATGTGTGATGTAGGCGGGCTGAAGCTGATGACGTATGACAACGTAAGCCACTCCCTCACCAATAATAGGACAGTTATCTAGTACATAAAATGGTGCTCTTTCACTTTCATTCAATGATCTAGATTTTACCTTCTTTTACTTTAGGAAAATATTTCGTTAACTTTCTTGATTCTGCATTACATTAGAAGTATGAAAGCGGAAATATAATGTTCAAAACTTGTTTATTTTGGTCATTTTTAGGATATCAATTTTTATTGCATTATTCGATTACTTATCAAATACCTATGGAGGAAAAATTAGTAAAAAAAATTTTAATAGTATTTTTCCTAGAAATAATCACCAAAAACGATTGGCTAATCTCATTGGCGAACGGGATGTGTGATGTAGGCGGGCTGAAGCTGATGACGTATGACAACGTAAGCCACTCCCTCACCAATAATAGGACAGTTATCTAGTACATAAAATGGTGCTCTTTCACTTTCATTCAATGATCTAGATTTTACCTTCTTTTACTTTAGGAAAATATTTCGTTAACTTTCTTGATTCTGCATTACATTAGAAGTATGAAAGCGGAAATATAATGTTCAAAACTTGTTTATTTTGGTCATTTTTAGGATATCAATTTTTATTGCATTATTCGATTACTTATCAAATACCTATGGGGGAAAAATTAGTAAAAAAATTTTTAATAGTATTTTTCCTAGAAATAATCACCAAAAACGATTGGCTAATCTCATTGGCGAACGGGATGTGTGATGTAGGCGGGCTGAAGCTGATGACGTATGACAACGTAAGCCACTCCCTCACCAATAATAGGACAGTTATCTAGTACATAAAATGGTGCACATTCATTTTCATTCAATGATCTAGATTTTACCTTCTTTTACTTTAGGAAAATATTTCGTTAACTTTCTTGATTCTGCATTACATTAGAAGTATGAAAGCGGAAATATAATGTTCAAAACTTGTTTATTTTGGTCATTTTTAAGATATCAATTTTTATTGCATTATTCGATAGATTATTAAATACCTGTGAGGGAAAAATTAGTAAAAAAAATTTTAATAGTATTTTTCCTAGAAATAATCACCAAAAACGATTGGCTAATCTCATTGGCGAACGGGATGTGTGATGTAGGCGGGCTGAAGCTGATGACGTATGACAACGTAAGCCACTCCCTCACCAATAATAGGACAGTTATCTAGTACATAAAATGGTGCTCTTTCACTTTCATTCAATGATCTAGATTTTACCTTCTTTTACTTTAGGAAAATATTTCGTTGACTTTCTTGATTCTGCATTACATTAGAAGTATGAAAGCGGAAATATAATGTTCAAAACTTGTTTATTTTGGTCATTTTTAGGATATCAATTTTTATTGCATTATTCGATTACTTATCAAATACCTATGAGGGAAAAATTAGTAAAAAAAATTTTTAATAGTATTTTTCCTAGAAATAATCACCAAAAACGATTGGCTAATATCATTGGCGAACGGGATGTGTGATGTAGGCGGGCTGAAGCTGATGACGTATGACAACGTAAGCCACTCCCTCACCAATAATAGGACAGTTATCTAGTACATAAAATGGTGCTCTTTCACTTTCATTCAATGATCTAGATTTTACCTTCTTTTACTTTAGGAAAATATTTCGTTAACTTTCTTGATTCTGCATTACATTAGAAGTATGAAAGCGGAAATATAATGTTCAAAACTTGTTTATTTTGGTCATTTTCAAGATATCAATTTTTATTGTATTATTCGATAGATTATCAAATACCTATGAGGGAAAAATTAGTAAAAAAAATTTTAATAGTATTTTTCCTACAAATAATCACCAAACACGATTGGCTAATCTCATTGGCGAACGGGATGTGTGATGTAGGCGGGCTGAAGCTGATGACGTATGACAACGTAAGCCACTCCCTCACCAATAATAGGACAGTTATCTAGTACATAAAATGGTGCTCTTTCACTTTCATTCAATGATCTAGATTTTACCTTCTTTTACTTTAGGAAAATATTTCGTTAACTTTCTTGATTCTGCATTACATTAGAAGTATGAAAGCGGAAATATAATGTTCAAAACTTGTTTATTTTGGTCATTTTTAGGATATCAATTTTTATTGCATTATTCGATTACTTATCAAATACCTATGGGGGAAAAATTAGTAAAAAAATTTTTAATAGTATTTTTCCTAGAAATAATCACCAAAAACGATTGGCTAATCTCATTGGCGAACGGGATGTGTGATGTAGGCGGGCTGAAGCTGATGACGTATGACAACGTAAGCCACTCCCTCACCAATAATAGGACAGTTATCTAGTACATAAAATGGTGCACATTCATTTTCATTCAATGATCTAGATTTTACCTTCTTTTACTTTAGGAAAATATTTCGTTAACTTTCTTGATTCTGCATTACATTAGAAGTATGAAAGCGGAAATATAATGTTCAAAACTTGTTTATTTTGGTCATTTTTAAGATATCAATTTTTATTGCATTATTCGATAGATTATTAAATACCTGTGAGGGAAAAATTAGTAAAAAAAATTTTAATAGTATTTTTCCTAGAAATAATCACCAAAAACGATTGGCTAATCTCATTGGCGAACGGGATGTGTGATGTAGGCGGGCTGAAGCTGATGACGTATGACAACGTAAGCCACTCCCTCACCAATAATAGGACAGTTATCTAGTACATAAAATGGTGCTCTTTCACTTTCATTCAATGATCTAGATTTTACCTTCTTTTACTTTAGGAAAATATTTCGTTAACTTTCTTGATTCTGCATTACATTAGAAGTATGAAAGCGGAAATATAATGTTCAAAACTTGTTTATTTTGGTCATTTTTAGGATATCAATTTTTATTGCATTATTCGATTACTTATCAAATACCTATGAGGGAAAAATTAGTAAAAAAAATTTTTAATAGTATTTTTCCTAGAAATAATCACCAAAAACGATTGGCTAATATCATTGGCGAACGGGATGTTTGATGTAGGCGGGCTGAAGCTGATGACGTATGACAACGTAAGCCACTCCCTCACCAATAATAGGACAGTTATCTAGTACATAAAATGGTGCTCTTTCACTTTCATTCAATGATCTAGATTTTACCTTCTTTTACTTTAGGAAAATATTTCGTTAACTTTCTTGATTCTGCATTACATTAGAAGTATGAAAGCGGAAATATAATGTTCAAAACTTGTTTATTTTGGTCATTTTCAAGATATCAATTTTTATTGTATTATTCGATAGATTATCAAATACCTATGAGGGAAAAATTAGTAAAAAAAATTTTAATAGTATTTTTCCTAGAAATAATCACCAAAAACGATTGGCTAATCTCATTGGCGAACGGGATGTGTGATGTAGGCGGGCTGAAGCTGATGACGTATGACAACGTAAGCCACTCCCTCACCAATAATAGGACAGTTATCTAGTACATAAAATGGTGCTCTTTCACTTTCATTCAATGATCTAGATTTTACCTTCTTTTACTTTAGGAAAATATTTCGTTAACTTTCTTGATTCTGCATTACATTAGAAGGATGAAAGCGGAAATATAATGTTCAAAACTTGTTTATTTTGGTCATTTTTAAGATATCAATTTTTATTGTATTATTCGATAGATTATCAAATACCTATGAGGGAAAAATTAGTAAAAAAAATTTTAATAGTATTTTTCCTAGAAATAATCACCAAAAACGATTGGCTAATCTCATTGGCGAACGGGATGTGTGATGTAGGCGGGCTGAAGCTGATGACGTATGACAACGTAAGCCACTCCCTCACCAATAATAGGACAGTTATCTAGTACATAAAATGGTGCTCTTTCACTTTCATTCAATGATCTAGATTTTACCTTCTTTTACTTTAGGAAAATATTTCGTTAACTTTCTTGATTCTGCATTACATTAGAAGTATGAAAGCGGAAATATAATGTTCAAAACTTGTTTATTTTGGTCATTTTTAGGATATCAATTTTTATTGCATTATTCGATTACTTATCAAATACCTATGGGGGAAAAATTAGTAAAAAAATTTTTAATAGTATTTTTCCTAGAAATAATCACCAAAAACGATTGGCTAATCTCATTGGCGAACGGGATGTGTGATGTAGGCGGGCTGAAGCTGATGACGTATGACAACGTAAGCCACTCCCTCACCAATAATAGGACAGTTATCTAGTACATAAAATGGTGCACATTCATTTTCATTCAATGATCTAGATTTTACCTTCTTTTACTTTAGGAAAATATTTCGTTAACTTTCTTGATTCTGCATTACATTAGAAGTATGAAAGCGGAAATATAATGTTCAAAACTTGTTTATTTTGGTCATTTTTAAGATATCAATTTTTATTGCATTATTCGATAGATTATTAAATACCTGTGAGGGAAAAATTAGTAAAAAAAATTTTAATAGTATTTTTCCTAGAAATAATCACCAAAAACGATTGGCTAATCTCATTGGCGAACGGGATGTGTGATGTAGGCGGGCTGAAGCTGATGACGTATGACAACGTAAGCCACTCCCTCACCAATAATAGGACAGTTATCTAGTACATAAAATGGTGCTCTTTCACTTTCATTCAATGATCTAGATTTTACCTTCTTTTACTTTAGGAAAATATTTCGTTAACTTTCTTGATTCTGCATTACATTAGAAGTATGAAAGCGGAAATATAATGTTCAAAACTTGTTTATTTTGGTCATTTTTAGGATATCAATTTTTAATGCATTATTCGATTACTTATCAAATACCTATGAGGGAAAAATTAGTAAAAAAAATTTTTAATAGTATTTTTCCTAGAAATAATCACCAAAAACGATTGGCTAATATCATTGGCGAACGGGATGTGTGATGTAGGCGGGCTGAAGCTGATGACGTATGACAACGTAAGCCACTCCCTCACCAATAATAGGACAGTTATCTAGTACATAAAATGGTGCTCTTTCACTTTCATTCAATGATCTAGATTTTACCTTCTTTTACTTTAGGAAAATATTTCGTTAACTTTCTTGATTCTGCATTACATTAGAAGTATGAAAGCGGAAATATAATGTTCAAAACTTGTTTATTTTGGTCATTTTCAAGATATCAATTTTTATTGTATTATTCGATAGATTATCAAATACCTATGAGGGAAAAATTAGTAAAAAAAATTTTAATAGTATTTTTCCTAGAAATAATCACCAAACACGATTGGCTAATCTCATTGGCGAACGGGATGTGTGATGTAGGCGGGCTGAAGCTGATGACGTATGACAACGTAAGCCACTCCCTCACCAATAATAGGACAGTTATCTAGTACATAAAATGGTGCTCTTTCACTTTCATTCAATGATCTAGATTTTACCTTCTTTTACTTTAGGAAAATATTTCGTTAACTTTCTTGATTCTGCATTACATTAGAAGTATGAAAGCGGAAATATAATGTTCAAAACTTGTTTATTTTGGTCATTTTTAAGATATCAATTTTTATTGTATTATTCGATAGATTATCAAATACCTATGAGGGAAAAATTAGTAAAAAAAAATTTAATAGTATTTTTCCTAGAAATAATCACCAAAAACGATTGGCTAATCTCATTGGCGAACGGGATGTGTGATGTAGGCGGGCTGAAGCTGATGACGTATGACAACGTAAGCCACTCCCTCACCAATAATAGGACAGTTATCTAGTACATAAAATGGTGCTCTTTCACTTTCATTCAATGATCTAGATTTTACCTTCTTTTACTTTAGGAAAATATTTCGTTAACTTTCTTGATTCTGCATTACATTAGAAGTATGAAAGCGGAAATATAATGTTCAAAACTTGTTTATTTTGGTCATTTTCAAGATATCAATTTTTATTGTATTATTCGATAGATTATCAAATACCTTTGAGGGAAAAATTAGTAAAAAAAATTTTAATAGTATTTTTCCTAGAAATAATCACCAAAAACGATTGGCTAATCTCATTGGCGAACGGGATGTGTGATGTAGGCGGGCTGAAGCTGATGACGTATGACAACGTAAGCCACTCCCTCACCAATAATAGGACAGTTATCTAGTACATAAAATGGTGCTCTTTCACTTTCATTCAATGATCTAGATTTTACCTTCTTTTACTTTAGGAAAATATTTCGTTAACTTTCTTGATTCTGCATTACATTAGAAGGATGAAAGCGGAAATATAATGTTCAAAACTTGTTTATTTTGGTCATTTTTAAGATATCAATTTTTATTGTATTATTCGATAGATTATCAAATACCTATGAGGGAAAAATTAGTAAAAAAAATTTTAATAGTATTTTTCCTAGAAATAATCACCAAAAACGATTGGCTAATCTCATTGGCGAACGGGATGTGTGATGTAGGCGGGCTGAAGCTGATGACGTATGACAACGTAAGCCACTCCCTCACCAATAATAGGACAGTTATCTAGTACATAAAATGGTGCTCTTTCACTTTCATTCAATGATCTAGATTTTACCTTCTTTTACTTTAGGAAAATATTTCGTTAACTTTCTTGATTCTGCATTACATTAGAAGTATGAAAGCGGAAATATAATGTTCAAAACTTGTTTATTTTGGTCATTTTCAAGATATCAATTTTTATTGTATTATTCGATAGATTATCAAATACCTATGAGGGAAAAATTAGTAAAAAAAATTTTAATAGTATTTTTCCTAGAAATAATCACCAAAAACGATTGGCTAATCTCATTGGCGAACGGGATGTGTGATGTAGGCGGGCTGAAGCTGATGACGTATGACAACGTAAGCCACTCCCTCACCAATAATAGGACAGTTATCTAGTACATAAAATGGTGCTCTTTCACTTTCATTCAATGATCTAGATTTTACCTTCTTTTACTTTAGGAAAATATTTCGTTAACTTTCTTGATTCTGCATTACATTAGAAGTATGAAAGCGGAAATATAATGTTCAAAACTTGTTTATTTTGGTCATTTTTAAGATATCAATTTTTATTGCATTATTCGATAGATTATCAAATACCTATGAGGGAAAAATTAGTAAAAAAAATTTTAATAGTATTTTTCCTAGAAATAATCACCAAAAACGATTAGCTAATCTCATTGGCAAACGGGATGTGTGATGTAGGCGGGCTGAAGCTGATGTCGTATGACAACGTAAGCCACTCCCTCACCAATAATAGGACAGTTATCTAGTACATAAAATGGTGCTCTTTCACTTTCAATCAATGATCTAGATTTTACCTTCTTTTACTTTAGGAAAATATTTCGTTAACTTTCTTGATTCTGCATTACATTAGAAGTATGAAAGCGGAAATATAATGTTCAAAACTTGTTTATTTTGGTCATTTTCAAGATATCAATTTTTATTGTATTATTCGATAGATTATCAAATACCTTTGAGGGAAAAATTAGTAAAAAAAATTTTAATAGTATTTTTCCTAGAAATAATCACCAAAAACGATTGGCTAATCTCATTGGCGAACGGGATGTGTGATGTAGGCGGGCTGAAGCTGATGACGTATGACAACGTAAGCCACTCCCTCACCAATAATAGGACAGTTATCTAGTACATAAAATGGTGCTCTTTCACTTTCATTCAATGATCTAGATTTTACCTTCTTTTACTTTAGGAAAATATTTCGTTAACTTTCTTGATTCTGCATTACATTAGAAGTATGAAAGCGGAAATATAATGTTCAAAACTTGTTTATTTTGGTCATTTTTAAGATATCAATTTTTATTGCATTATTCGATAGATTATCAAATACCTATGAGGGAAAAATTAGTAAAAAAAATTTTAATAGTATTTTTCCTAGAAATAATCACCAAAAACGATTAGCTAATCTCATTGGCAAACGGGATGTGTGATGTAGGCGGGCTGAAGCTGATGACGTATGACAACGTAAGCCACTCCCTCACCAATAATAGGACAGTTATCTAGTACATAAAATGGTGCTCTTCACTTTCATTCAATGATCTAGATTTTACCTTCTTTTACTTTAGGAAAATATTTCGTTAACTTTCTTGATTCTGCATTACATTAGAAGTATGAAAGCGGAAATATAATGTTCAAAACTTGTTTATTTTGGTCATTTTTAAGATATCAATTTTTATTGTATTATTCGATAGATTATCAAATACCTATGAGGGAAAAATTAGTAAAAAAAATTTTAATAGTATTTTTCCTAGAAATAATCACCAAAAACGATTGGCTAATCTCATTGGCGAACGGGATGTGTGATGTAGGCGGGCTGAAGCTGATGACGTATGACAACGTAAGCCACTCCCTCACCAATAATAGGACAGTTATCTAGTACATAAAATGGTGCTCTTTCACTTTCATTCAATGATCTAGATTTTACCTTCTTTTACTTTAGGAAAATATTTCGTTAACTTTCTTGATTCTGCATTACATTAGAAGTATGAAAGCGGAAATATAATGTTCAAAACTTGTTTATTTTTGAAATGTTTAGGATATCATTTTTTAATGCACTATTCTATTACTTATTAAATACTTATGGGGGAAAAATTAGTAAAACAAATTTAAATAGTATTTTTTAGTACAGCAGAATCGCCCACAGTGTCGATGTAACACCATCAGGCATGTGAAGAGATTTCTCGATAGGCAATTCGATGGGCGTGTCATATCGACTCGGGCGGCGATTCAGTGGCCACCTCGTTCTCCGGATTTGTCAACTATGGACTATTTCCTTGGGGGATACCTGAAAAACAAGGTGATTATTTATAACTTTTTTTTTTTCTTATTTCTGCTTATCTAAAAGCATTTCGAAATCTAGGTGTATCAGAATCAAATCCGGAATTGCATCTGTAGATGAACTAAAGCAGAGAATAATAGATGCCTGTAACTCGATTAAAGCCGAATCTATTTTTTTGACAGTAAGGGACAATTGGCAGGAAAGTGCATGACTATGCATCTCTAATGGTGGAGGCCATTTCGAGTATGATCTGTAATATTAATGAGGAGTAAAATTTATAATAAAATAGTACTTTTCTTCTTATTCAATTAAAAAAACTGTTATAATATTATCATTTTGAAATTTCTTATAAGAATCGTGTTTTCATTCATAACTTCTAAAATATCGCTCACAGAAAAAAAAAACGTTCGAGTAAATTTTTCTTTAAAAAAAATAGAGGAATCTATTTCTGAATTAAAAACCACACCTTCCCATTTGAAATAATAATAATAATAATTACGGGAATTCTCCTTTGGTTTTCTTTAAATTGCATTTTCTGGAAATCCAGAGTGAATCAAGAGTTCCGTTTCAATGTTATTGCCATGTAAGTCTAATGGTGAGGGAAAAGAATGAGGTGTTCCTAATAATAAATTTCGGATAGACAGAACGGGTATTACAAGGGAATTTTAAAACTAGGAGGACGAAGAATTCAGATATCTGTTTGGATGGGACAGAGGCAGAAGGTTGCACATGGTTAAGATAACAATATTAGCATGATAGCCGGCCGGCTTCATGTAGAGTGTAACGCTCGTACTTGACTAACCATCTAGAGTAGTCTCGAGTAGTGTGGATTACTAATGGAGTTAAGGTAGACAGGAGGAACACCATGGAAGACAAACTAGTGTTCACCGAAGTGACCAACGAACGCCGGCCCATCTTGGGCAGCCGGGGGGGGGGGTTACTTCTGGATACCCGCACAAACAGCATGGAGAAATGCCGTAGTGTTTTGTCACAAGGACCGGGAACTGTTTACTGAACAAGAGTGTGGAAGGGTTTCAGGAACGTAAGGAGGAAGGGTTAGGAGACATGCATTTTAACGACTCTAGTCACGTACATATTGTGTGGAGGGGATGGAGCAAGAGGGACATCAGCAAAGGTCTGCATACTGCAGTCCCTTTAGTGCTGTTGGTTTTAGAGCCAAAGGGTATATTGGGGGGTAGGGTTGTTCCAAGGGAAGGCGCTCCCAATGCCGCGAGGGCAGAACTAGGATCATCTCTCTCTCTCTCTCTCTTGTAGTCGTCCAGGGACGGGTCCAGTAAAGCAAAGAGAAGTGAGACAGTGCTACATGGGCTTGGCCGAGACAGAGAGGAGATGGGAGGCCGAACAACGCAACAAAACCAAACCACCCACTCTCCCAGCGCCCATCACTTTATCTGGATTTACAGTAGCGTAACCACGAGGGGAGCAGCATCCAGAGCTAAAGATTTATGTCGGCCCCCTTAACTCAAAGAGAGAGAGCGTCTGCAGTGAGAATCGCTACGACATTTTAAACAATATCGCTGCGCTGCAGCTTCTTTTCCCCTCCACTCCGGCAAAACAAACCCAAAGCTGGTTGCCTCAAACCTTTTTTTTTCTTAAAAAAAAACATTCATTTCTATTCAGAGGCGTTCGCTGAATTTTGAGGCAAGCAATCAGATTAAAAAAAAAAAATATTGTTACAGAAGTTTTTAGCTCAACAGCTTTTTTAAAGACAACTAGAATTAATTGCGTAATCATTGGCACTTATTTTAATTAAATATTCTCTTCTTGAAATTGTAAAACTGCATTCAAGTACAAGATCACAACGATCACGCTCACGGCCGCGCGGTTTTGCCCGTACCACTTGCTTGCGAGCGTTACAATCGAAAACCTAAGTGGAATGGACTATTTGGGCGTTTTACTCGTTTATGTAAACATTACAAATGGCTACCTCGAAAATAAGTCTGAAGCTTGAAGAGGTTATTTTTAAATTTTAACCCCGTTTATAAGCAGTTATAATAAACTTTATTAATTATTGGTAAAGTTGACTTATATTAAATATATATATATATAGATATATAATTAAATTTTTATATTACTTTTTCGGGGAGTATTTATAAAATTTACGTTTAAAAAAAATTAAAATGTCTTTTGTGGCAACAGTAGGATATTTATTAATGCAACGTAATAATGCTTTAGAAAGTTCTTCATCTACGAGGGTCGTTTGAAAAGTCCGTGCAAAGTCAGAGAGATAGCACCACTGGCGCGTATCGAGGTTATGTTTAGTTAGTAGCATCTCTTGGAAGAACACACACCAAGTTTCAGCCAGATCGGTCTATTTCTTTGTGTTTGGCATTAGTTTGAATCGAGGAAGTCGAGTGATTTTCAAAAAATGGACGAAAAAGAATTTCGTGTGTTGATTAAGCACTACTTTATGAAAGGCAAAACGCCTCAGGAGACTAAAGAGAAGCTTGATAAACATTATGGTGACTCTGCACTTTCGATTAGAACAGTTTATAAGTGGTTTCAAAATTTTCGGAGTGGCCATATGGGCACAAGTGACGATGAACGTTTTGGACGCCCTGTTGAGGTTACTACTCCAGAAATCATTGATAAAATCCATGATATGGTGATGGATGACAGAAGAGTGAAGGTGCGTGAGATTGCTAGTGCTGTGGGCATCTCGAATGAACGGGTACATAATATTTTGCATCAACATTTGGACATGACAAAGCTATCCGCAAGATGGGTGCCGCGATTGCTCACGCTTGACCAAAAACGAAATCGTGTGAAGTGTTGCAAGGACGGTTTGCAGCTGTTCCAGAAGAAACCGCAGGACTTTAAGCGTCGTTTCGTCACTGTGGATGAAATATGGATACATCACTACACTCCTGAGACCAAAGAACAATCTAAACAATGGGTTACCAAGGGGGAATCTGCGCCAAAAAAGGCGAAGACCGTTCCTTCGGCCGGAAAGATTATGGCGATTGTCTTTTGGGATTCGCAAGGAATAATCCTCATCGACTATCTGGAAAAGGGTAAAACTATTACAGGTGCATATTATTCATCGTTATTGGACCGTTTGAAAACCGAGCTGCAAGAAAAACGCCCACGATTGGCCCACAAAAAAGTCCTTTTCCATCACGACAACGCACCAGCTCATACCTCAGCAGTTATGGTCGCAAAATTAATGGAAATAGGGTTCCAACTCGTTTCACATCCCCCCTATTCTCCAGACTTGGCTCCCTCGGACTACTATTTGTTCCCCAATATGAAGAAATGGCTGGCGGGAAAAAGATTTTATTCAAACGAGGAGGTGATTGCAGAAACGAATGGCTATTTTTCAGACTTGGACAAATCCTATTATTAGGAAGGGATCAACAAACTAGAGCAGCGTTGGACGAAGTGTATAAGCCTAAAAGGAGACTATGTTGAAAAATAAAAAAGGTTTACCCCAAAAAATTAAGTAGTTTTTATTTTTGCACGGACTTTTCAAACGACCCTCGTAGTTCCGATGAAATGTGGAATGCAATTTTACAAAATCGCAATAACTTAGCAACGTGTTATTAACTATCAAAGTGTAATTGGTCGTTATTCAGTGATTTAGTATTTAAAGGGACAAGTAATTTTTCATGTCATTATTTTTTTTAGACTTTCAAGAAACACATTCAATTATTTACATGAGATAATACTTTCATTTACCTGATATAAGTTTTTCGGGCGCCATCTTTTCTTTTAAAAATTGCGCCAAATTTCTGAACGCCCCTCTTCGACCCAGCTCTTAAGGTGGGTGGGCGCTGTGAGCTTCTCGTGAGCGAAAATAATGTCATTAGTGTCGTTTTCGCCAAGACCACTACGACCGCGGTCGTCATGTGGAACGACGGCTGAAGGTACATTTTGATCGTTGTGAGCGCTTAGTGGAAAGCAAGGTTATTCAAACATCGTTTCATTATGATTTCTTTTTTTGAACTTTAAATGATCAATAAAGCACCAATCATCAACTCTACATGCACTTGAAACTTAATCAAAAAAACACAGCAATGAGTTATGGGATAACATCTTAAAAAAAAAGAAGTTACATTATACTCAAATTGAGGAGGCGTAGTTAAGAAATTGGTAGCTTGCATTGTGCTGCTACCTTGTGAACAGTTATGCCCCTACTCAGTGGAAACGTCCTTTATGTTTTTGCAAGCATTCAACCATTTCCCGCGCCATTAGCTGCTTCGTTCACCACCAGTTGACGTCTTCACCAAAATCTTATTGTAATATGGCGCTGATCGTCTTCAAGAATTTTTGGCCCAAATTAAATTTATAATTAAATTATCTAATATGGTTGCTTCACATCACGCATGATTATTGTTTCCCTGACAGGGTTTCGAATCTTTATATATCATCAGAGGATTGATCAGTTTCGTTAAAAAAAAAAATACTACGTCTAAATAATAAAAAACTTACTTAAATAGCCATAGAATCTCAGACTTCTACATATATTGGAGAAGACCGATCTTGCAATGAAATATCTACGTAAGAACATACGAACACACAGACAAACCAAAGTGGTGGGATATTGAGTTAACTCCCCCCTCCAAATACCACGTCCTAACAGGATAAATTACTTTTCTCAGCAGATGAAAATGGATTTTTGGTGAGTGTATGTGCGTGTGTAGTAACTGAAATGTATGGTTGAGTAAACAAGTTCCGGCTGGTTGTGCGGACCGGATGTATCTGTGGGATATAGAAGGAACATGGCGGGCGGTTTTGCTTACCAACACGCAGCCAGTCCATCAGTAGTATACCACACACAGAGAGAGTTTCAACCACATCATTACAAGCCCATCTTTCGGTGGCTTAGGATGGGTTTATAATTTCACCTGACATTCGTGTTAAAATATTTCAAGACAGCAGAATAAATAACTATTCAGTTTCATCTATTTCCTTCACTAATTTACTAAATTGTAATTTTTACAGTTTCTTAACGCTTGGTAAAAGGAAGTACTGATCTCAAGCCAATTCTAAATTTTCAGTGGCTCTTTGAAATACTGAACAAATATGTACAAAATAAATCCTGTTAATTTTTCTAGAAAACTGCAGAACAGGGACGGCTCAACTTTTTGAGGCGAGGGTCAAATTTTGTTCATTTTTTTTTTTTTTTAGTACTAGCTCTTGGGTCACTAATGCACAAGAGTTAAGTTTAAACAATTTTAAACTGAATATTTTCAAAACTAAACATCTTTAAAAATTCAGTTGGCTTAACTGGGTAAAACGGGACGAAACAAGGTGCTATGGAAGTCACTTTTTTACAAACATAACCTGAACAAAACCTTACAAAAGTGTGTTTTATCTGAAGAAAAATCTAAATATGGTTATTTGGCTTCGGGTTGTCGATTTTTTTGTATTAAACAAAATATGAGTAAAATTATACATTTTATTTCGATATTTTGTAAACACTTTTTTGCTTTATTTCAAATACTACAAAAGCATTTGTCGTCATTTGCGTTTTTTAGAACTGTAATGATCAAACTAAAGGTTATAGATAGCATTTAAATTGCTTTTGTGTCAATGCGTGATTGAAAAAAAAAAATACATATAGAATATAAATTATCCACACAATTCCTTGGCTGTGTAAGCAAAGAACCAAAGAGACCCTGTGTTTAGGCGGAAATCAGATTACTCTGATTACAGGCCTATACACGGGGCACGGTAGGTTCAAGAAGCATCTGCGCAAGGTGGGGCTTATCAGCTCGGAGTCGTTTTGCAGATTATGTTAGGAAGAGGAGGAAACGCCTGTTGTTCGATTGCGTTGCAATCGAGCGTTTGCGCTATGAAACCTTTGTAACGTTGAGGCCGAAGGAGATAGTAGCGCAAAAAGAACTAGTAGGGAAAGTCCTCAACCTCTTTAGGAGGGGAGGGTTCGCTTACTAGAACTAAGAAGGGGCTGGCACAATAAGTCTTTTGTGGCTGCGGTGCCGTGGGGCGTAAGGTCCCGTCCCATCTATTATCTAATCTAATCCACACAATTAGAAAATCTAAATCAACCTCCGGAATCGCATAAAGCTTTCAACCGGAGTCACAACGACCTTGTGGACCTGCGTAAACAAACAAATGGTTGCCTAGCAATTGTGTGGGTCAGTGAAAAAGCTTGCGCGGGTCATAGGTTCACCATCACTGCTGTAGAAGATTTGTTGTAAGTTCTACGGTTGCTAAGTTTTACAAAAAAAACGAAACTCATCCCTGGTTGTAAGTACTTTACATGTGATGTGTTTGCCCCTTGACGGATTTCCGCTTCTTAGCACAAAAAAGCAGGGCTGCGTACAACACATGGCCGCCCTGATTCTTGCATGACCGAATTCTTTTGGTTCTTGGAGTGTTCCATCTCTACAAAACATTAAGGCATCACGTAACTTCTATTATTTCTTGTAGTCACCACCTTCAAGCTTTTTTTTTTTGGCTGCTCATTCTGTAGACTCTCGAGATGCAGCCAAATCACCCCCCCCCCCCCAGCACTTACCGGGTAGGATTCCTCTCCTACTTCTACTGAAGACCACCAGGTCTTCAAATGCTCAACACATCAAATCTATGTTCAAATCCACAAAGTTATCATCTCAAGGCAAACTTTCCTCTATCCTATCTGATTAAAATATAATCTCCAAAATGTCTAGGGTCTGGGAGATGACGCAAGAAGCAAAATCCTGCGATCGAGTGCCCAGTCACGTTTTCCATCTATCTCTCTCTCTCACACACAATGTCAAATCTAACCTTTGCCTTTCTCCATCTTTGCGGCAGTCACAGTGCTGGGTTTGCCAATTCTTTGCCGATTGAAATACTGCGAGAACCAATATTTACTCTAAAGAGCAGAGTTATCCAAACATTCTGTCATTTTAAGAAGCAAAAGAGAATACTCTAGTGAACAATCACACAACTTTCTCTTACTTCATTTTCTTACGATTGTAACTCATTAATATTCTTCGAATATCTCAACCATATTTAATTCTTACGATAATTATACTTATCTTTTTTAGATTGATGTCGTTCCTACAAGAAAAAACAACAGCAAGAAGATCGTGATCAAAGAAATGGGTTAAATTGATTCCACGTTGTTAATCGCACTTTATTTACATATAAAACATAAACATTATTTACACCTATAAAATAATTTGATTAAAAAAGAAAATAAATGTCTAAAAGATTTATTTACAAATTTAAAAATCCAGAAGTTTCGGCACTCTAAAGTAACATATGTACCTCTTTTTTACAATTCCAATTCTTTAGACCTCCACAAAAATGCAATTGATTGGATACTTTCCATAAAAAGCAGCTTGAAAATTGATTATTTACATCAGAAAGTATGATAGGGTAACTTTGCTCCGCTCTCAAAGTGGGATTATCCTAATTTAATGGGGGGGGGGGGGGAGAGTTCTGGAGCATAATTTGATACATGTTGGCGATGTAACACTTTGGGGAATTTGTAGAACGCGGATGTCGCATGGGTCTGTCACGATGGTCTGCCAAATATTAATGCTATCCATAAGCTTTTAGGAAAATTAAATTAAATTAATAAATAATAAATTAAAATGAGCAAAGGATTGCATGTCTCTCTGGATAACCGCATAACTGTCCTAAATATTTTATAAAGCTTTTTTGATAATTATACTGTGCCTCAGTTGGGGGATCATTTCCGGTTTTTTTTTTTGTATTCAATGGAAGGAATTAATATGACTTCCTTTTTCGAAATCATCAGGCAAAATGACGACTTAAAAAAAAATTGGTTTTAACCCTCACACGACTTTGAGCTTACTAGAATTATCAAGGTTCTAACTTACCCATTTTTCACCCAGAACCTGTCCTGGCGATCACCAAGGGTGCAGTTCGTGAGGCTCTCAGAGATTGGATCTGGAGAGAACAGGAAAAGAACTGGGTGATGCTTCCTGGGGTCAAACACGGCAAGAGTGTCCATGCCCTTGGTGTGTAAACACAGAACCAAAGAGACTCCTGGGCTTGGGCAGGAATCAGATTACCCTGGTTACAGGCCTATTCACAGGGGTACGGCAGGTTCAGGAAGCACCTGCACAAGGTGGGGCATATTAGCTCGGAACCGTTGTGTGCAGATTGTGTGAGGAAGAGGAGAAGGAGACGGCCCATCACCTGTTATTCGATTATGTTGCAATCGAGCGGCTTTCTTTGGAACTTTTGAGACCAGGGGAGATAGTAGCGCAGAAGGAATTGATAGGGAAAGTCCTCAACCTTTTTAGAAGGGAAGGTTTCATCTATTAGACTTAAGGGGAAGGCACAATAAGTCTCTTGTAGCTGCGGTCCCGTCCCGCCTTTCAAAATCTAAAAATCTACACATTTTTCAAAAATATTAAAACGATTGATTCTCTTATATCACCCAAGATGGTGGATTCCTTCAAATACTTAGGAGCAACTGTTAACACAATAAAAAGGAGAACGCGATGGCTGAAATCTAATCCTGCAGACGACAGCAGGATGTAAGTTTTTTCCTTACAAAGGATATTAAAATATCTGAACCGCTCTTGAACATCCAGAGATCGATGAATTATTTTGGTAGCAATCCGATTGATCGTGACAACTGAAACATGTGACCATTTTTTTTTTGTTATGGGAAAGAAAAGGTGCCCGTGTTTCGCGCAACGGGAATTGGCTGATTCGCCCAAAAAAGAGAAGAAATCAGGAAATTGGACATTGTTACGTCAACAATACTGAGACAGAAGTAGCTTGTTGGATACGGAATACTGGTACTTTATTGCTGAATATTATATTTTCGAAGGAACCCATTGAAGCGTAATTTTTCAAATATATTTAATAGTCAAAGATCTGGGGAAGGTGCCACGGTAGCTGAGCGGTTATAGGCTAGACCCTCAAAGCTAAGATGTATTGTTGGTTTAGTGGGTTCGATTCCCCAGTCTTAGGCCTTGGATTTTATTTAATGGTTTTAATCTTGTAAGACGGCCCATTAGCCGAGCGGTTATAGGCTAGACCCGCAAAGCTAAGATGTATTGTTGGTTTAGTGGGTTCGATTCCCCAGTCTTAAGCCTTGGATTTTATTTAATGGTTTTAATCTTGTAAGGCGCCCCATTAGCTGAGCGGTTATAGACTAGACCCGCAAAGCTAAGGTGTATTGTTGGTTTAGTGGGTTCGATTCCCCAGTCTAAACCTTGGATTTTATTTGATGGTTTTAATCTTGTAAGGCGCCCCATTAGCTGAGCGGTTATAGACTAGACCCGCAAAGCTAAGATGTATTGTTGATTTAGTGGGTTCGATTCCCTACTTGGATTTTATTTAATGGTTTTAATCTTGTAAGACGCCCCATTAGCCGAGCGGTTATAGGCTAGACCCGCAAAGCTAAGATGTATTGTTGGTTTAGTGGGTTCGATTCCCCAGTCTAAACCTTGGATTTTATTTGATGGTTTTAATCTTGTAAGGCGCCCCATTAGCCGAGCGGTTATAGGCAAGACCCGCAAAGCTAAGGTGTATTGTTGGTTTAGTGGGTTCGATTCCCCAGTCTAAACCTTGGATTTTATTTGATGGTTTTAATCTTGTAAGGCGCCCCATTAGCCGAGCGGTTATAGGCAAGACCCGCAAAGCTAAGATGTATTGTTGGTTTAGTGGGTTCGATTTCTAGTCTAAACCTTGGATTTTATTTAATGGTTTTAATCTTGTAAGGCGCCCCATTAGCTGAGCGGTTATAGACTAGACCCGCAAAGCTAAGATGTATTGTTGATTTAGTGGGTACGATTCCCCAGTCTAAACCTTGGATTTTATTTGATGGTTTTAATCTTGTAAGGCGCCCCATTAGCTGAGCGGTTATAGACTAGACCCGCAAAGCTAAGATGTATTGTTGATTTAGTGGGTTCGATTCCCTACTTGGATTTTATTTAATGGTTAATAAAAGAAATTTACCAGTAAAGTATGTTTGCTAGTCGCCTCCGTCTACGACACCTAATTTGGTAGTTGAGAGCTGAAGCCCGCCTGAAAAAATAGGCAACTACTTTACTTTTTAATAGTCAACGATCTGGAGAATACGGTACTATTTCGCCTTTCGCTTTGTAGACAAACACCTCATGCAACTTTTTACGTAGAACAGAAATGCTGTGAAACATGATGTTTTCTGATAAATTCTTTTCATTCGACATGAAATTAATAATAAGGACAGGGAGTCAGCTGACTCTATCCCTTCAACTCCTCTGCAGTTTTTGGTTTTGTCGACTCTGATTGTTTCCATAAGTTACACAATTTAAGAATCAATGGCTTTTACGACCAAATATATAGGCTGACATTTAGAAACCAATTCCGTTTCCACCAATGAAGAATTCACGTATTATTTATTCAACTCAGGTTCGATTGCCACTGCATCCTCTTCTACAGAAACTTTACGATTTCTTAGTTTACTAGGTATTACAATTTTTCCTTTATGATTCTCATCATAGTATAAAATTATATAACAACAAGCTGCTGACATTATAATCGCCACAAAAGCTGGTAAAACGATTAGTTGCCAGGTTTTGGATGTGGTTTCCATTTTTGCGAGCAGAATTGCCAGGGGCACCTGAAAACAAAATTTAATGTGAAAACTTCCCATGACTTCCTCTTCCCATTGGGGGCGTGGGGCAGTTTGGCTTCCCTGCGTGCATTCCAGCTTATCTGCATCATGTCACACTAAATTTAGTGTTGCTCAGGAAATGCCCCTTTTTCTCTGGATCCCCATTGAACCAGAAATATCTCCTGTGAAGCTTCAAGTTATTATTAGAGAGTCCAGTTTTAAGAGAACTCCATTGTCAGTAGATCAAACTAGTTGTAGAGCAAACTTTTCTCTTCAATTTGGTATAAGTTTCATTAAATTCTGAAGAATAGAAAGAGAGATATAGGGGTTTGAAATTTGAACGATTTAAAAAACATCCAAAATTAAACCTCCTATATCTCATCTCCTATTATGACTAAAACAACGCAATTTATATCAGTTGTAGAGCAAACTTTCCTCTTCAATTTGCTATAAGATTCATTAAATTCTGAAGAATAGAAAGAGAGATATAGGGGTTTGAAATTTGAACGATTTAGAAAACCTCCAAAATTAAACCTCCTATATCTGATCTCCTATTATGACTAAAACAACGCAATTTATATCAGTTGTAGAGCAAACGTTTCCCTTCAATTTGGTATAAGATTCATTAAATTCTGAACAATAGAAAGAGAGATAAAGGGGATTGAAATTTTAACGATTTAGAAAACCTTCAAAATTAAACCTCCTATATCTCGTCTCCTATTATGACTAAAACAATGCAATTTATATCAGTTGTAGTGCAAACTTTTCTCTTCAATTTGGTATAAGATTCATTAAATTCTGAAGAATAGAAAGAGAGATACAGGGGTTTGAAATATGAACGATTTAGAAAACCTCCAAAATTAAACCTCCTATATCTCGTCTCCTATTATGACTAAAACAACGCAATTTATATCAGTTGTAGTGCAAACTTTTCTCTTCAATTTGGTATAAGATCATTAAATTCTGAACAATAGAAAGAGAGATACAGGGGTTTGAAATTTCAACGATTTAGAAAACCTCCAAAATTAAACCTCCTATATCTCGTCTCCTATTATGACTAAAACAACGCAATTTATATCAGTTGTAGTGCAAACTTTTCTCTTCAATTTGGTATAAGATTCATTAAATTCTGAAGAATAGAGAGAGAGATATAGGGGTTTGAAATTTGAACGATTTAGAAAACCTCCAAAATTAAACCTCCTATATCTCATCTCCTATTATCACTAAAACAACGCAATTTATATCAGTTGTAGAGCAAACGTTTCCCTTCAATTTGGTATAAGATTCATTAAATTCTGAACAATAGAAAGAGAGATATAGGGGTTCGAAATTTGAACGATTTAGAAAACCTTCAAAATTAAACCTTCTATCTCACTAGAATTTTGTAATGTTACGCTTTTTTGTGCACTTTCTGACGATCAACCCTTATACAACTGTCTACCGAACTGTTTTAATTGTAGAAAATCATTTATACAGAAATGTTTATATTTTGATCCGAACTAAGGTCAAATTGAAAGACTAGCCAGATTAATTGATGTCCAAGATAAGAAAAAAATTTGGAGTACCTTTATATTTTTTCTTATCACTTTCAAGGTTCGCAAAGTGCTTTTTATTCTCTTAAAAAATGTTCACACTAATTGAACTAATGGTGGTCCATAACATTTTTTTCTCAATTAAGGGTATTTGTGGAAGAGGAAGTGGTTGATAGGGTTCTCCATAATGTACCCTTTTAGTACCATAACTTTGTCCCTTTGCTAGTTAGACGTGTTGTAATTGTAGAGATTTTCGATTTTGAACTTTCACCGAAAATTTGGGGCCGTACTAAGGGCCCCTGGGAAACAAAACATATTGCAGGAAATTAAGGGCCGTACTAAGGGCCCCTGAGAAACAAAACATATTGCAGGAAATTAAGGGCCGTACTAAGGGCCCCTGAGAAACAAAACATATTGCAGGAAATTAAGGGCCGTACTAAGGGCCCCTGAGAAACAAAACATATTGCAGGAAATTAAGGGCCGTACTAAGGGCCCCTGAGAAACAAAACATATTGCAGGAAATTAAGGGCCGTACTAAGGGCCCCTGGGAAACAAAACATATTGCAGGAAATTAAGGGCCGTACTAAGGGCCCCTGAGAAACAAAACATATTGCAGGAAATTAAGGGCCGTACTAAGGGCTCCTGAGAAACAAAACATATTGCAGGAAATTAAGGGCCGTACTAAGGGCCCCTGAGAAACAAAACATATTGCAGGAAATTAAGGGCCGTACTAAGGGCCTCTGGGAAACAAAACATATTGCAGGAAATTAAGGGCCGTACTAAGGGCCCCTGAGAAACAAAACATATTGCAGGAAATTAAGGGCCGTACTAAGGGCCCCTGAGAAACAAAACATATTGCAGGAAATTAAGGGCCGTACTAAGGGCCCCTGAGAAACAAAACATATTGCAGGAAATTAAGGGCCGTACTAAGGGCCCCTGAGAAACAAAACATATTCCTTAGATGTTACTAGAGTGGTCAACCGCAAGTAACACTTGTATTGAATTTTTTGTTTTTTTTTTCAAGATTTTGTTTAACACTTCCTAAACTCTGCCGCCTACAAACTGAAATCTGCGGAATACTTGCTGGACACAGCAATGGCGTTAGGAATCAAACTGGAGTGCTGTGAGATATCTTACTGAGGGCACGTTGGATCCTCGCTCAATGGAGTCAGTATAATGCAATAAACTTACCTCCTCACTATTGGCCAGTCCCTCTTTGACAAGTCCAGCTTTACGCAGATCTTCCACAGCCTCATTAAAGGCAACAGTATTGCTCAACAGTTCAACAACGGCAGCATTCAATACGGATTCCATTGGGTTGGCTGACAACAATGCAATAGTACTATTCGTGTACGATCTACTCTCGCTGGTGCGAAGTAATTTAAAATCCTTTCCAAGGATGGTACAATGGCTGACATTAGCCAATATATTGGTGCCAATCAGTTCAGCGTCTTCAGTTTCCTTGGCATCATCACAATGGAGTGAGATTCTAGTCGGTTCGGCCACGCTGTATATCCAGCCGTTATTCTCCTTATCAACCAGCCAGACTGGGCGATGTGGTTTTGTGAGGAGATTATGTTTACAGTATTCCTCCATGTTTTCCTTTTCTTGGAAGAATGTCGCACTTGTACAAGTTGGCACATGTCTGGCAGTTAAGATCATAACTGGTGGACAAATCTTCGGCAAAACACTGGTACATTGTTTCAAATCATTGTAGGAGAGTAAAGCGTAGTATTGTTTATTCTTGCTAACTAGAAAATACTCGCATTCTAGTTGTATACGAGTAATTTTATCAAAATTTTGGACCATCATGGGAACACCATGTAGTTTGTACAAATCAAATCCTTGTTCTTCGGAAATCAGTGGTAATCGCACTGATAGCATGATTAAATCATTATAAGCAATGGCAGTGACTTGGGCAACTTTCCTGTATTTGTACATATCCTCTGCACGTAGCCCAAAGCTTGGCTTCAAATCGAACGGAACCATTGAGCTAATTTTCATGGATTCCTCTTTCAATTCTTGGTCGCTGATCAAGGAAAAGCTAAGCTTACCTTGGGCGGCCATTTCGAGGCCAGATTGCAGTTGATTGGCCAGTAGCAGTGAATGTAAGCTAATTGCTTCTAATAAACGAAAATTTGAGGACAAATTTATTAATTTTATATATATTTTTTTTGGCTCAAGTACACTGCTTCCAACTCTTGCATCAAACGTCTGAAATTCTTGACTGATGTTCGCTGTCAAATAGATCAATTTTTCCGTATTTTCTTCAATTTTTTGATTAAATAATTTCTTAATTGACATTTGATACTTAGAAGATGATTCTTGACTAGCCATTCGCGATTGTAGTTCAAGAACTCTTCGTGATAACTCTTGCATCTCTTCATTGCGGTCACCACCAAACAATGCTTTAGCCCGTTCATTTATAAAATGTTTCCCACTGTCTTTGTTCAACATATCCGTCAATCCTTTGTTTACGTTTAACAAATCCTCTGCAATGGAACGCAATCTATACAGTTCTTCTCCGTATGATATTGTATCAGTGATAATGGATTTTCTAACAATTTCTTCCAAATTCTTTACATTTTCTTTAAAACGTTGTGCATTTAAAAAATATTCTGTAACGTTCATCACCAAGACTATGGTCCAATGGTCGTCATCCATTAGCACCTCATCTTCTTTTAGAAAGACTAACCCAGAAGGACTAAGATATGTATCGTGTACCAGCTGTCTGTGAGCATGCGCGTTACGTCTAGCTGAAACATAAACAAAAAACATCTAGCGTGAAACCTCTCTCTCTCGATTTTGCCTAACTCACAATGCCTATTGAGTAATTTTGCCTAACTAAATAAAGTGGCCATTATGCTAAGTGAAATTCGTTTGTACATTTATATTAAAATTAATAAAAGTGTAATTTTTTTTCCTCTATCTTTGGACTACACTAAGTGTACTTGAAGTATCGACTAAAAAGGTTGTTGCAATTTCTAATTGACAAAAACAAAAAAAAGGACCTTGTGAACGTTTTAGACTAAAGCTGACCTTTGTGAGATAAAGTTTAATCGTACCACTTGTCTGCAAAAGTGAAGTGTAATTAATTACTTCTTTTTTTTTCAGACGACCAAATGAGGTATCGTAGCAGAGGCGACTTAGAAACATATTTCGCCATAAATTCCTTAGGTTAGCTTAATGGTTATTAAGTAAAGTCCAAGGCCTAGGCCGGGAATCAAACCCAGTACCTCCATTCTCTAGGGATCTCTTAATTTCGGAAACTGGAATAGATCGTAAGATTTTCCTTTCCTTGTTTGTATAAGAGAGAGAAAATAAAGCCATAGTTACTTCCACATGTTAGACAGCTTATCTCTTTCTTATCTAAGCTTTAAATTTTCTTTTATGGGCAAAATATTCCCCAAATTATTGTTATTAAATTACTTTCTGTTTTTATCTTTAAAAATATTGTTAAAAATAAATTGTTCTTAAGAAAAAATGAATAGAAAAGTCAACTCGAAGGTAAGTGAAATTTATACTAACCCAGAGAAAGTGCCAAGAGTATGACTATCCACATCTTGAGGCGCTTTCCTCGGTGGACGTATTATTAGATGATATTGCCTTTAAGGAAGCCTAATTTTCTTTCTTCTTTGTCAATTTTCCATCACATTCTAAAAAAAAAGAAAGAAGTTTTGAACTGTATTGCACAAAGGTGACTTAATGAGAAATTTAAATAGTTTATAGTTTAGCGTTTACAATAGATGAAATTAACAATAGTTTTCAGATAGAAGTTTAATGAAATTAAACGTATTATCGCATTAAAAACAAACGTTCTGTTTATAAATTTAAAATGCAGAATCAGTTAATAGTCTTCAGGCTAAAAAAAGACGAGGTTGTTGCTCCGAAGAGTTGAAGGCTAGAACGCAAGAGAACGATGGGGATACCCAGGTAGACTGTTAAGGAAAGGTTAAGGTTAAGGTGACCTACAGGGAGCGTGTTCAAAAGAGGAATGGTCATGGTTGGTAAAAGAAAAAGGTAGAGACAGATGGGTCAGGAACTCTGGACTAGGTAACTAAGACAATAACCGAACGATTGTGGAGAATTTCACATATTATACATTTCGGTCTGTCTATACAGGAATCATTAATCTGAGTTTACCTGGGTTCTTGAAACTTACTAACTGTCATCTCACAGAAACAGTTTGGATTTGAGACAGTTTGAATGCACACACATTATATTCATGATGATCAAAAATATTTATTTAAAAAAAATTTCAATCTAAAGTCCTTCGGCACATAGTCAACGCTCCTTATTATGTATCCAATTTAACCCCTCCTAAATCCATTTTGTCTATGACCTAATACATTCTCAGCTTCCTCAGTTTCCATAATAGCTTAACCATACATCCTAATCCCACAGCTTGTGCCTTATCCACAACAGCCCATCCCGAAAGTCCTCCTATCTATCTATCTAATTGGCGTTACAACCCTTGGTGGGTCCTAGCCTCCCCAATGAGTCCATTCCATAGTTCCCGGTCACTTGCAGCCGCTGCTTTCCAATCTCTCACCTTTAACAGGTTTCTTGCGTCACTGATGACACTATCCTCCCATCTTAACTTCTGCCTACTCCTCTCTTTCCAAGCCTATCTCCATCTCGAGCGAATCGATCCGCCATCCATTCTCGTAACATTCCCCGCCCAGATCAGTCTTTATCTCAGTCCATACATCTCCTCTCCCTACATCACAGGACCGAAAATCCTTCGAAGGATTTTTCTTCCAAAGATCAGAAGCCTGTCCTAATCGACTCTGGGAACAGTCCATGTCTGAGAGGCGTACGTCAAAACTGGGCGAATCAATGTTTTATATAGCCTCACTTTCGTGTTCCTAAGTTAGGAAATAGCATCTGTTAGCTATCGTTATTCTTTTGCCGATCTCCTGCGAAATGATATTGGAGTTATTGACTTGGGAGTCAAGGTACACGAACTCTTCAACTTTAGCAAACAAAAAAAAGAAGGAGTCTATTTGAATACCGTCTCCAGGAGGCCCATTGCCACGTCCGACGTACATGTATTTTGTTTTACTTTCCAACAGTCCTCCAGGACGCCTAAAACGACCTTGGCCCCGTGACCTTTTATCAATTTCCTAACTATTATCACAACTTTAAGAGAGAGTTGCAGCATTGGCTGGCCTCTCACTTCATGCCTCCTCCATTGTGGCGCTGGGATCCACCAGGATTTAGCAAACAATCTGTGTTTAACTTGATATTAGACCACATTTACATGATGTAGTTATGTACAGGTTGTAAAAAATAAAAAAAACAGGATAATTCAAATTAAAGTCCCTTCCAGGAAAGTGAGCACGGGCAGGCTCCTCCTCTGGAGAAGTGGTACGCATCAACCTTGACCCCGGCACAAGAAAGTTATTCCCCGAATATCGCGTCACACTAACAAGTACATTATATTTTTGAATCTTTTCAACGCTAAAAATGAACATTTACTTTTACCTATCTTGAGCAATACGAAACAACGAAAGAGGCAATTACTGTACAAATGATCTGGATGAGCCGTGTGAACGAGTTTCCTTGAACTGCGATATGCTTGACTGTTTTACTCCAATAATTGCCCACTAGAGATAAAAAAAACATTTTCAATGTCAAAGTCAGAACTATATAAAGCGGCAGTAAATGTTGATGTAAATTAAATTGTATTTCTTAGTTCAAAGTTGGATCGATTCAAAGCGGCACCCCACTACATTATTCTTTCATTTCATTTCTTATTGACATTATTTATTCACGACGGACCCCACATGCAACGCGCCGGCCGGACTTATCAACTTTCGAGTTCTACCCATTATGTTATGTGAATCAAACACTCGGCACGCCGGTTACTGAACTACCGGCTTAAATGAACTAATGTCTGGTTTAAGTTTTCTAAACATTGTGATGTAACACTGAATGTGCCGCGCTAAATTTATGGCAGATGAAAATTGTAAAACCAGAATTAACCTTAGATTTTTTTTTTGTTTTTATATTTTACATTTTGAGATATAAGTTCAAAATGTTTCGAGTGTCAACCACACATTCGAGAACTGAAGTAACAGCAAAGAGAAATTCCTGCGAGTCATGTTTACTCCAGATTTTTTGAAGGGAGAAAAATATCTCAAAATAAAAATAAGAGCAAAATCACACTGAAAGACACTCCGTAAGTAACTAACAAGAAAACATTTTGGTTAAAATCACGGCTGGTTAATAGTTAAAAAGTAATACTATAGTTTGTTATGAGGAAAACAATAGCATAAATAGCATTATGCAATACACTATTTCCATTTAAAAAAAAAACAAAAATATCTCACGGTCACAGAATAATTATTCAAAGAATTACTCACCATTATAAAAGTATTCATTTACTGCTCTAGGAATAATTTGGAGTACACTTGTCTCATTGAACAGTAATTTATCAACTGTGTAAGTGTCCACCTTATCAATGTAAACTTATTCCCACTCTCAACTGCTTTTAGCAGAAAATTTCCCCACTCCAGGTACAAAAATGAAGAAATAATTTACAAATATTGATTGAAAAAAATGTGATTATAGATTAGTGTTAGAATAATATCTTACACGAACTCTAAAAGTGCTAACTCATAAATGTTGAAAATATAGTTAGATCCTAAGTAAAGGATAATATTTTAGATTTTATCTGACGTAGCCATGTTTATTGTATCCTTTTCCGGTTTCAGTCTTCTCATCCAGCATCAGAATTTTGATTAATCAATTGGTTTTAGAGAATACTTAACTTCAATTACGTTACCGCCTCGCACAACACTTGTTTACTGAGTGAGACAGGTTATATGGTGGTTATCTGTGTTATTTTAAATCTTAATGAATCGTTAAACTTTTTTTTTTTTTAGGAATAGAAGAAAATTAATTAATGAACCCTAATATTAGTTTTAGGGTTCTGTAGGTTTAGTGCATGTGTAAGGTTTTAGAGTTAGTAAAACTGGAGTTGTATTTTATATGGAGGGCGCGCAAATTTACGTAATAAACCCAGAAGTATTCTTATTTGATTGGCATTGGGAAATAATTATTGTAATATAAAATATAATGAATATATGATTCTAATCACTTAGTAAATAATGCGTTATAGAAGAAAAAATTAAAAAATAAAACTTTAAAAAGTAAAAAAAAAATATGCAACATGCAATTATATTCATCTTTTGTGTGTTTTGGCGAGGTTTAACCAGGTGTGTTTGTATGTTTAGTACGGAATGACTATAACTTGGTCGTTCATAATTATTTGTAATGGCTTTCTATTTTTATATCTCAATTCTTTTTAACTTGTCCCTAATACGATATCTTTTTTCTTCTATATAAGAGTAAATGTTACTCTAAAAGTGAATTTGAGTATTAACTTCTTCCTAAGATTATACAGTTTTTAAGACTGACTGAAATAAACACTTTCCAAGTTTTCTCAAAAGCCTGTGTAGTCTCCGTCTGTAAAGTTTTGTACTGTGAGTTACTGAAGTGTTTATTTGATTTTATTTTGCGTTAACCATCCGGCAGACGGATTTTCCATGCCGTACAACGTTTTTCTTTTATATTTTTTATTTATTTTAAATGAAAATGTATTTATTTATTTTTTTTGTATAAATAAAGCATTATTTATTATTATTAGTAAGGTGACCAATCGTCCTCCTTTTGTAGGTTCTGTCCTCCTTTTCGATATTTGTCCTCCTTTTTGATATGTTTATTTCTGTATTCAGAAATGCCGCGCCGAACTGTTACGAGTCATGTGACGGTAAAGTACGGAAAGTGGCGATTATGAAACGCATGCGCAGGAGAACTTAACGTGTCCCGCACTATCGCGCATATTACTTTGTTTAATGTTTACTTTATTTCTGTATTAATTTTATACTTTGTGTTTACTTCTAACGTACGAAATGGGCAGATATTGAAAATTGTGTTGAGTTTTTATCGATAGAAATGCCTGATATTAAAATCGATGACAATTGTCTGTTTGAATAAATTAGAAGACTGAATATATATTTAAATTCTGATAAATTAGAACAATGGGAAAATCAACATGTTGAAATTGACAAAAGATGGGTGGAAATATTTAACCATTTCAAAAATGAACACATTCCATATGAAAATTTAGTAATTCCTGTTGAATTTACGTTGTGCTGCCCTGGAACAAATGCAGCAGTTGAAAGAGTTTGTTCAATGGGTAATGATTTTTGGCTAAGTGAGAAATCAAGATTGGATGTTGATACTCTAGCTGTAGCACTTACTGCAGAGTTCAATATGAAGGATATTTCTTGCTCCGAAATTTCCAATATACGTACTGTTAAAAAATGATACATTGACAAAAAATATCCATTCAATGGAAAAATACTCGTTTAATTAAATAATTATAGGAAGCATAATTTGTAAATTATTGAATTAATAAAATGTTTCACTTATTTACGTTGTACTTTTTTCTTAAATTTTTTTGTCCTCCTTTTCATTGTAAAAAATGGTCACCTTATTATTAGTCTCGTCTGTTAAGGTTAATTTCTTGCCCTGATATGTTTAAGTCTTGAAAGTTCCAAGTTAGAAGAATGTAGAGCTCGAGTTAACCCATCAGAGTAGCAGTAAGTTGTCATTGCTGTTGATGTTTTTTTGATGACCGTTTTCATTCAAGTGACAAAGTAACCTAAATACATTTGCTGGGACTGACCCAGCACGCCTGTTTATTGAATCCCACTTTGTTTTGTGAAGTTTTTAGGGCAGTATACACTGGATTTTAATGCAGAGACCTCAGGTTCGAATCCAGCTGATGGCCCTTAGTATTTTTTTCTTCTTCTTCTTTTAAGGAGCTTCTTTCTTTTAGACCACACTCTGTCTTGTGATGTTTCGTTGTCTGCGCAACAAGAGAACACTGTCTGGAGGCTACCAATGTACTGAAAAAAAATCAGGCACAACTTATGCAAATCACCAGATAAAAAAAATCCGAAACCTATCTAGGGTTTCGACGAATAGAATTAGCGATTAAGAGAAAATCGACTGTTCACAGCTGATTTAATTGCTGTAAACTTTACAGCAATTTGGGGGGGGGGGCAATTGAGCCAATTAAGCTAAGGGTTGCTGCAACCACTTGGATGCTATTAAAGTGGAACCCCACTCAGTTAAGTGTTGAGCTCAGGAACCACAACAAATAAATAATATTTCCCAACTTATATATTTTGGAAAGTAGGTACTCAGCGGAATAGGAAGAAATGACAGCCAGACTTCGTGCTTGGGACAGCAGCTCTCTCCTCTATCCCGGCCGGACATGTAGAGGATTTGAACAATGCCACGTTCACACGTCCGTGCTGACGTCATCGCCTTCTCTTGGCAAGGGCCGACGGAAACTGCCCGTTCAGCTTTGATTATATCAGCACGAATCCCTTTTTTTCCCCCTCTAACCTAACCTTTCTTTTTCTTCGGACCTTATAAAACATCGAGGAACCCAGACTTACCTCCTCCTTCTGATAAGCCAACAGAATTGTTAGCTGGAGCCCAAGTCTTGCCAGCTCGGCCACTGTAGCCAAATACCTCTGCCTGCCTGTTTCTATTTACCATCTTTCCTGACACCCAGCATCCCCCACGTGCAAGCTGTTAGGAGCTTACTTGCCATCACTCCCCCTCTCTCCACCACTACTTCCTTCGTAAATACTCCTCCTCTTGGCTTCCGGCTTTATTTCATCCCAAAGATATTCAAAGAGGCTTTTCCCCCCCCCCCTTTCAGTGTTTAAATAAAATACTTTGTATTCTAACACATTCCTTCCAGGTTTCCACAACCAGGAAGTCTTTTGAGTTTTCACTTTGAATTCATGTTTGAACATGCAAATATTTATTATGAACACCCACTATAGTTCTCAGGTTTCCAAATTTCTAACTTACAGAATTACTAGAGGAGGTGGTTAGCGTCCCAGCCGTAGATCCCGGGTTCGCATCCCTATCCTCTACCCTCTTCTCTCCCAGTTCTCTTCCCAGGAGCTTCTTACAGCTCACACAATCCAGTGACTGTCTGGAGGCCGGCAGTAAAAATGAGCAAAATTCTAGGTACCAATATTCTTTGATGTTTTAAATTAAGCACCAAGGTCTTAAATTAAATTAAAATGACAAACAATTAAAAATTACTGAAACTGTTCACTTGAAAAGCTGTACATTACGTGGAAATGGCCATGGGCTTATGGGAATGTAACGAGAAAAAGATGAACCTTAAAATACAGCCAGAACAATCATCCAAGGTATTATGTAAGGATGAGGAAATTGGATGATTAGAATGTCTTTTTTTAATGCTGAAAGCGTGCTGTCATGGAAAAACCCCTTTTATTAATTTGATTAGTGGATTAAGGAAATGAAATATAAATACGTGTACTTTTCTATTTAGGGTAAACATCCATCCAAAGAATAGACATAAACATTGCCAGAGTCCCTTTTGCCCTTTGTTGGGCAAACAGAATTATAAAATATTGTCTGTTCGCTGTGTACACAGTGATGGAAGCAGTAGTTTGTGTATTGTCAGGGAGGGGTGACTCCCGCCCTGGTAAACAAAGAGTATTACTTCCTTTTTGAGATACTTTATTGATACCGGAAACATGATGGCAGTAAATTCTAGAAGGTAAAAAAAGTATTTTTCATTGGGTTATTTTAATACAAGCGAGTAAAAAAGGAAAATCCAAAATTTAAAGAACATACTTGCCCGCTTAACGTTGGTGATTTGGTCGCTACCTAATAAGATTCTGAAGGCTTTTTTTTAAGGCTTCAGTCCGGTCTGTTATGGAGTGACTTCTACGCCAAATCTTTGGCGAACTATTGTGGCTCGTCCGTTTTGAGGCTACTTAAGTCCTAAAACAAATAGACTCTCTCCCTTTCTGTGTGTGAACAAAATATAAAAACTGCAGGAAACTGAAAAGTTGATAGACTAAGTCAGGGATGGCGAATCTTTTTGAGACGTGGGTCAAATTTTGTTCATTTTTTTTTTTTTTAGTACTAGCTCTTGGGTCACTAATGCCCCCATTTGCACAAGAGTTAAGTTTAAACAATTTTAAACTGAATATTTTCAAAACTAAACATCTTTAAAAATTTAGTTGGCTTAACGGGGTAAAACGGGACGAAACAAGGTGCTATGGAAGTCTCTTTTTTACAAACAAAAGTGTGTTTTATCTGAAGAAAAATCTAAATATGGTTATTTGTTTGGGTTGTCGATTTTTTTTAACAAAGAAAATATGAGTAAAATTATACATATTTTGTAAACACTTTTTTGCTTTATTTCAAATACTACAAAAGCATTTGTCGTCATTTGCCTTTTTTAGAACTGTAATGATCAAACTAAAGGTTATAGATAGCAATTTAAATTGCTTTTGTGTCAATGCGTGATTGAAAAAAAAATACAGATAGAATATAAATTATCCATACAATTAGAAAATCTAAATCAACCCGAGTAAACAAACAAATGGTTGCCTAGCAATTGTGTGGGTCAGTGAAAAAGCTTGCGCGGGTCATAGGTTCGCCATCACTGGAATAAGTCGTTTCGGTGACGTAACTGAAAGGTAGCGATGAAAATCCTTATTCCCAGGGAAGGAACATTTGGTGTTTTTCCCAAAAATAACTCCAACGCTTTTACCTTTGAAAACTGAGTGTACACACTGTACTCAACAAGTTAGTCTACAACTTTTATTTGAAAAATTCCCCATCGGGAAATTCATTTAAAAAGATAACGGTTGGCTAGACTGTCTTCTAAAAGGCTATTTGAGTGTAATGCACCAGTTAATGTTCTACACATTGTACAAGAGCGTAAAATTCTTTATTTATTGATAAAGAATTGAGTTAAACGAAAATTGCCCCCTGGAAGGGGCCACCTCATTCTATAATTTTTTTGTTTCAGAATTTCCCAAAAAGGTAGGTTAAACGATTTTCTTAAAAAATTAGTATTCTCACGGCACTTTGTTGTTCTTTAATTTTCATCAGGAAAATTTACCCCAGGCTATTCCAATAAGGGGAATCTTCAGCGAAAGGGGGGCACGGATATTACCTGGCCAGGTAATTACTAATATTATAATGAGTTTTAGGTAAATAAATATTATCCCTGCATCCTATCGACGTTGTAGAACAGAGGTGGAGCAGTGGATTTTTGAAGGAACATTGGAAACGGTGGAGATCCCGACGAGATGACTGCCGTCAGGCTAAAGAAATTCTTGGCCTGTCAAAAAACGGCTATAGTTGGTTTTAACAGGTACCGGATCCGTCCAGTTGGTTCAGGTGTTGAGTGGACATGCAAATTTAGCGTACCATCTTTTCAAATGCGGCCTTACCCAGTCTCGCCAATAGTGTTGTTTAACAGCAGAGCCCTAAGGCTATAAGGTTCGAGCCTTAAGCGCTCGAGCTCTCAGGGTTCAGTGGGTGGCTCGAGTCAGAGCTCGAGCTAAAGCCTCACAGAGAGCTCGGTGAGCCTTCAAGGCTCGGCTCAAAAGGCTGGAGCTTTCTTTTTTTATATAAAGCATTTTATTTGTACTAATTAATAAATTCATTTCTTAAAATAAAATCAAGTTATATCAGTTAATTAATTTTTCAAACATATTTTTTGTATAAATGAATACAATGAATTTTAAAATGTTCGTTGTTCATTGATTACTCGTCATTCCTTAAGAATTTTAAAAGGCTTGCACTTTGTGAGCCTTCAACTCCAGGTTTGTGAGCCTCCAACTTGAGCTTCACGGCTCAAGCTTCGAGGACTAAGGCTCGAGCTTTGAAGGCTTAAGCCGTAAAGGCTCGAGACGAAGCTCGACTCGCTTGAGCCTTCAGCTCGGACCTCAACTGAACAACACTAGTCGCCAATCAGTGCTGGCTGTGGTGAGTCCAGTTTTTGTTCTAAAACTACGATTCCTCGTCTTCGGGAGGTTAAATGTTTCCCCACCCGGAGTTTTGTGGCATCTGGTAATCTTTACCAGAACTTTCTAGGTTTATTCCAGTGCACTGGGCGATTGAGTCTCCATGCTCCCTAGTGTCCTGTTGCTACTTTATTAGTTTATTGTTTTTGGCGTCAGGCAACCTTTAGCCAGATTTATTGGTCTTGAAGCCCCGGTATCTCTCAAGAGATGAGGGGTGGGCGGGGAACAATGGGAACCATTTTGGATTGCCTGCGATCCTTCCCCTTTTTGATGGAACCGCCCTTCTAATGAAGTTTTAAATTTAACGGAAGGAAGTTCTGGTAAACTTTTTCGAAATTTTAAAACCAGAAGTTGCTACCATTTTGTTGCTTTTCCGCTTGTTTTTCTGCTTCGAAATTTCTTCCCCCTGCTACAATTTTTTTCTTATCTTTTTATGTTTTACAAAAAGTTTTACATTTAAATAATTTTTTTTTGGGTAGGAGAGCGAATTCGTTTTGGGTACTTTAAGGTGTAACTTAAAATGTTCCCCTAAGTATGCAACTCGAGAATTGTAAAGATAGAGTCGTGTGTGTGTGTTAACAGATGATTTTTTTTTCTCTCTCCACTCTCTGAGAAAATACTTGTAAAAATTACAAAGGATCTACGTGATTTCTCTTAGCATCCTGGGTAAAGTTAAGGAAAGTCGCTTTTCAAATTGTAAAAAAAAAAAAGTAGAAAAAGAATCCCATTTTCAGAAAAGAAATGTTAGGACTCATAAAGAGCACTCGACGTCCTAAACTTTTTCACCAAGTCGCTCTTGAAGAGCAATAAAGAGAGATATATAGCTTTCACTCTTTTTTTCTTTTTCTTTTCCTTAAAAGTCCAAGTAATTCTGTGTGTGCGAGCGTGTTGGTGGGGAAACGGGAAACGGGGGGGTGGGGGAAGGAGTGAACAAATAGCCCAGCTACTCCGTTGTTTGGCCGCCGTTGTAGTTCTGCCACTAAACCTTAGAGTAGGTAGAAGAAGCATTAAAAAGTGCGAGCTCCACTAAGTAGGGGAGAGAAGGCGCGGAGAAATGAGAGCTTTTTAACAGGAGGATGTGTCACTGGCGGCGAGAGGAGCAAAGGGATGGATATGTGCTAAGAAGACGTGTGAAGGGACATTTAGACTGGATGTGTGGGTGTGTAAAATAGGGGACCTATCTAGCGAGGGGAACGATGTGTGACGATACCGACCTTCTCTCTCTCTCTTCGGCAGTTTCCCAATGAGGGAGGAGGGCCAAGTTTTCCAGCGGGGACGTAAAGACCAAGAGACAGAGAGAGAAAAGTGTCGCCCAGCAAAGTAAAGACATTCAGGAAAAACTTGTTTTCCGAACTTTTACCATCACTAAGAGAACTTAGGAAAAAGTACCCTCTCATTCACCGCCTCCTCTTTAGGGCTACTTTAGGGCTTCCAACTTCTCCACTCATCATGAAGCTTCTTAGCTAGACACTGTCGAGAGCATCTCTTTAAAAGGGTGAACGGCACGGGAGGGTGGAGGGAAAGTGTAACTCCCCTTTTTTTAAAAAACACATTTAAAGTGCACACACATTATCAACCGCACAGTTTATCAACTAACCTTGCATACAGTTTGTCATTTCCATCAAACGCCATTTTTTTATTAACATACTTACTTGAAAGGGGGCACGTGTCTAGCTTTGAACACTCACGTGACCTACTCTTATCACCTAGGAATTTGTACTAAAAAAATTAGGTGGCTTTAATATTTTATACACGTGGCACAATAATGGAATCATCACCGAAAAAATTAATTTAATTAATTGAAACTTCAGGCCAGTTGAATTTCATCAAATTTAGAATTTTGGTCGCATAGTTGACCGTTCGTTATTAATTAATTAATAGGCAAAATGGGTCTTTTTGAGCAAACCCTAACTTCCTGCCCTTAAACATCCTTAATCACGTTTTTCTGGAAAATTGTTTTAAAAAAACGTTAAAGTAACTTATAACCTTCGGCCCAAAATATTGAAGACAAGTTCAAAGAAAATAACAAGGAGAAAAACTCCAAAAAACCTGAATTATCGAATACTGTACCTGAAAAAAAAAACAAAAAAAACTAACTAAAGAGAAAAATTCAAAACTGTAACTTTTACCTTTGAATATCCCTGCAAATATCTTGCATATCCATCGTAGTCCCTTGTGTCTTCCAGGCAGGGTAGTGCCCTGATCCCCATGGCACTTGACCCTAGTTAAAAATACCTATGACGAAAACAAAACCTTTTAAACGCATCACTGGAACAGAATTTGAAAAATATCCGCAACAAAACACAATTTTTTTTATTCACAAAAAAAAAAAAACATTTTAATAAAGTTAGGATGGAAGATTTGCGAGGAACCGGTCAAATAAAACAACTCGTCTTTTTGCCAACGTTTCGACAAATATATTGTCCTCTTCAGGACAACTCTGTAAATTGTTTTGTATTTGTAATATCCAGGCCCTGAAGAGGACAATATATTTGACGAAACGTTGGCAAAAAGACGAGTTGTTTTATTTGACCGGTTCCTCGCAAATCTTCCATCCTAAGTTTAACAATTTGCGGTCACGAAAACTATATATTCATTTTAATAAAGGGAAAAAAGTTCACCCGAACAATCATTCCTGGGGACTTTAACAATCCCCAACAATGTGCCTGTAATAATAAGAATATATAAGGATTAGTAAAAAATAGTTGTTATTAAAAAAAATATAATAATAATGAGTAAAAAGTTGTCAAAAAATGAAAAGACAAGCTTCCCTCAAATTATTATTATTTTTTCTTAAATTCAGGCATCATCAGCTTGAGAAATGACAAGATTCTTTGACCAAAACCTTGTTATATAGTCCATAATTTTCAACAAAATCTGTAACATATCTAACTAAAAATTAAATTCTTGGGTAAATGTAAAGAATAGCGCCCGGAGGTGTGGCCTAATTCGAAGTGATTCTAATTCGCTGTTACCATATAACCCGCCAAATTCAAATGTAAATATAAAAATATTTCTTTATTTTATATTTACATTTAAATCTGGCGGGTTATATGGTAACAGCGAATTAGAATCACTTCGAATTATTAATTCAAGATTGAAAATTTTATTAAAAAAAAAATTTCGTGGGGGCTGTGCCCCCACACCCCCCTTTTTGTGGGGGCTTTGCCCCCACGCCCCCTGATCTATTTTTTGTTTTTATGGGGGCTTCGCCCCCCACACCCCCTCACTGCCCCACTAATACAACTCTAATTTGTAATTCAGACACATGGAAAACAAAAGAAAAGAAGCCTACCTTATTCAATGCAATCCCTATCCTTCTGTTTCTACACTTTATTCACTCCCTTAAATAATGCTCTCATTTGATCGCCCATGGAAAAATGACTCCTTTTCATACTTATCTCACTTCCACACTTCGGACCTACATATCTATTACTAATTAAACCAACTCTTATTCAAAATGATAAAACTTTCATCTCTTTATCCTCCCTCAGACTACATTCATGCTTTAAATTAAAGAAAAACTGTAAATTCAAAACGCTCATCTTTTATGAAGTTTCAAAAAAAAAGAACCTAAAGTTACTCACTGGCACTAGCGGGAACTGATAATACGTTGAAAAAGAAGCAGTTACTATGCAGTAAGTGTACTGCGCATGCGCGCTCAACATAAATAGCTAAGAAATTCAAAAAAATTATATACAGCACATTAGCGGGAAGTTGAGAAATTTAAAAAGAATATATTGAACATTGGCGGGAAGTAGTTTAAAAAGTCAACGGTAACTGTGCTGTACTGCGCATGCACCAAAAATAAACAGGCCACACCTCCGGGCGCTATTCTTTACATTAGCCAATTCTTGTTTTTAAATTTCATAATTTCTTTTAGAATGTTTAATGGTCAATTTAAATAATATTTTTATCTCTATTAAAATGGAAAATATGTCCAAAAATTACTTGAAGAATAGTTAAAGGGCGCCACGGTAGCCGAGCGGTTAAGAGGCGAAATTACTTGAATAGTTAAACGGTGCCACGGTAGCCGAGCGGTTAAGAGGCGAGACCTGCGAAGCTAATATGTATTGTGGTACTGGGTTCGATTCCCGGTCTAAACCTTAGATTTTATTTAATGGTTAATAAAAGAAATTTACAGTAAAGTATGTTTGCTAGTCGCCTCCGTCCACGACACCCAATTAGGTAGTTGGACGTTAAGCCCCGCCTGAAAAAATAGGCGATTACTTTACTTTGAAGAATAGTTTAAAGCTTTGTTATAAGTGCCAACCAGTTGAAAAAAAAAATGTATATTCTTATTTTATAAACTGTTAAAGATTTGAAATATTTTATGAACACAATATATGTGGGGCTAAATTTTACGTAATAGTTAAAACATTTACTGAGTCTAATTTAAAAACCTATCAATTAGAATAATATTATACCATTCAAATTTCCAATTATTTCATAATTACTCAATTACCCCATTCTTCTAAATTTAATATTAAAAATTAATTAAATGTCATTAATATCTACCTCAAATAAAGGGAATTCTTAATGCACTTAAAAGTGCACATACATAAAAATAGAAAAGTCACCTGAATATACAAATAATAAAGAAAATGTACTTACCACGCAACCGACACGCTACCTAGAACAGTCTATGAATAGAAATGGCCTAATGGCCGTCATGTTACATGAGATTATTACATGTTTATTAAAAAATATTTATTACAGGAAGATTGAAATTGAATTTTGTGTAAATTTTGACTTGAAAAAAATTTTAATTCATGCAAACAATATTTTTTAATTGGCTTACAAGGAGACAATACGGTATTTCGAGAATAAAATATTTTCAAGTATTGAACATCTTCTTATCTTTCCTACTGTACTTAATATAGATTTTGGTAAATAATTCCTGATTTTGAAAAAAGAAAATGAACAGCTGATACTAACGACGTTCTTTTAAAAACTGTCGACAATCTTCTCAATCGCTTTAACATTTAAAATGAAATTTTAGAATTCATTTAAAGATATAAATAAAACGTACAATACATTCAATTACAAGAGAGTGATATGAAAGGATCATTGATTCTTCTAGGAATTTGCTACAAATCTATTTTCTGTATGTTCCTTCAATCGATTTCCCTAAAAGTTACTGATGTATTCTATTGAAGAATATTCTTCCTACTTCTGAGGATGAAAGAACGCACGAACTGCCTTGAAAAGAAATTCTGAAAGGAGTCAAAGCGGCTCAAATGATAAAGCGTAAAGAAGGCCAATTTTTCATGTTCATTGTCATATCTGATAACCAAACTCGTTTCAATGATTTTACAAAACATCAAATATGTATGCTATGTGTAGTGTAACCTAGGAGCTAGATGAAGGCGTTTGGGTACATTTAGTTACAACTGCTTTATTGCTTACAGTTACTTGAAATGCTGTTTTGAATCACGATCCCAAAGAATTGGGAAGTATCAATCACCTAAAATGTGGAGGTAATCTCGAGTCGAGTGATCAAAACTGGCCCAGCTTAATTAAGTAAATACTTACGGTCCATAATATTACTTAGGCTTAAACTACTAACAAAGAGTTCAAAATCAAACATAGAATCTATCCTCAACTACCCACAGGTTGACAGAGCAACTACTTCCTCATCAACGTGGGCTCAAGATCGTCCAAAGGTGTCAAACAAATAAGGTATCTAAAATTCAAGTAAACCTAACTATAAGCTCAGAACCATTGAATAAGTTAATATTTAAATTAATATTCGCTTTAGAAAAAGAATTATTTAAACAGCTGATCAATGTAGTAGTATAAGTTTGAATCAGAAGAAAACAAAGTGCAGTTTATGCTAAAACGTATCATATGTTGGACTTAGTTCAATTATCACGATACTGAGTTTATTAATTTCCAGAGAAACAGATAGTTACCAGAAACAGTATAGTTATTAAAATTACCATATTTGAAGAAATTCGAAAGTAAAAACATCAATTACCGTTGACTGAATCACTTTACAAACTACATTGCATATATTTTATCATCTAGATACAATAATACTTATTTTAAGGCTAATTTAAGATTTTCAAGAAATGTTTTTTAAATATAATTGTAATAATTGCAACAAAAGGTGCAGAATGTTCAACTACATTCCTTTAAACTTTAAAATGAATCATAATTATTAGAGACTGTGACAATCCTACTAAATTAAAGTAACATTCATTCTTTGCATGAATAGAGTACTCGTATATATTACAAGTTCTCTCAATTTTGAAAACTTGTTTTTCCTTTGTAAATTCAAAGACTTTGTTAACTCGATATTAAGCTGTTTTGTAACATTCTATTGCTTTCATTCATATTCAAGTTTTTGGGACCGTCAAATGAAGTTTATAAAAGTACCAAGTTATAAGGAAATGTTAATTAAAATTGTAATAACTGTAGCAAAAGGAATCTGTTATGGGTATTAAGCCCTTTAGGTTTTTTAACTTCTAAAGGAATTTCTTTTACTATGGGCTGAGAAAAATCTAATTAAGTTTAATATTATTTATTCTTAAATATATCAGAGTATTCTCACTGATATGAAAATCCCTTTAGAAAAGCAAAAGAAGATGCGAGTATTGTTTCCTTCCCTTAAATTTTTCATTATTTACAGAAATGAAAATGGAAAAATGCAGCAATAAGTACAATTACAACATTAAATGTAAAGAAAATATTAACTTACCAGGTAGAAGATTAGTTAAGTTTTACTTATCCCTTATTTCATGGTCAGTAAAGTATTTTAATAACATTCTGGCAGTTTTAATACATACAACCGAATGAACATTTCAAGCAAAACTATGTTGTATGTAACATGTATTTCCAGTTTGACTAAAATTATGGACGCAGCTAGTTTAAATTAAACTTTGTCTAACAATATAATTTTGACTTGCCTTTATGTATGTAAGCAAACAAAATAAACTACATCTATCTAAGTAATAAAACAATGAAATGTCAACAATGTTAAGTACAAAGTACAGTCTCAACAATTCACACCAGAAGAAAGGTACTTATAACCTAAATGCAAGGCAGGGCTTTATGTTTATGACCTGCTAGGTTACCAAATCTTCCTGGACCTTTTCTTCTTAAAAGGTTATTGCATTCAACCAAACCTTCTTACTTCTTAATCTCTTCCAATTCTCTCACACTTTGCTTGCCCTTTTTGGAAATATGTTTCAGTTACGTTACAGGCTGTTCTTGTTAGAAAATTATACCTTTTAGTCGCAGTTAGGTTTAAACTAGTGAAATCTTGTACTACGCTTTCATTCATAAGGTTAACCAAAATTTTTATTAGACAACAACAGTTTTTCTTAGATGAAGAATTATACAGAGAAGTTTAAGTGTTCAAATGAGAACATTGTAGCGCTGCCTCAAGGTAATTCACAGTAGTTGGTTTGTCAAGGTCATATCTTACGACCACTGGCTTAGAACCCTTGTTTAGTATTTTTACTTGAGGAAACAATTCTAGAGTGCCTCATCCAGGCCCATTTTTTTCCAGAATTCATGAGATTCAGAGGGAAATATTCATTCATTTCCTGGATTCAGGTAATGAGCAGAACAGGTTCAGGTTCTTCTGTTGGAACAGCTTGATCGCGCAAGAGTTTAGGTTGTATTTAAAGGTGATCCTGTTTGGATGAATGTGAATCTTGTCTAGATGGTACCCAGTCTCGGAACGGATTGTTTTCCGAGACTCTTCTTGTGTTGCTATTCTCTTTGACTAAGATGGGCCCACAGGAACTTTGGCCCACTGCCACAGACATGTAATAGAAACATATTTAGCCGCCGGTATTACAATATGAGTTGGAAGATCATAAATTACATTAAAATTTCTTTTTCTGAGGAAGTATTTATTGATTTTTAGTAACGCTTTTTTCATTAATACGTCAATAAATTAGTCATAAATAATGCTGACGTCAACGATCTTTAATGTACAAATTCCCAGTATGAAGAAAATGGTAATTACTGAAATTGCGGGAAGAGAGAAAACGTAGTGTGCTTTTTCACACTAAGAATTTAAAAGATAATTCTAATTCTAATGAGTTAACTAACTATTAGACAATATTTCAATAAATATGCATCAATTTTAGTAGTCTGTCTACTCAGTCGTAAGTTCGCTGTTGAGAATCTCTAAATGATTATGCATGAATTTCCCGGAAATTAAATTATTAACTCTTGAAACTAACGGCTCTTAGGAACTAATACCCGTATTCTGAGGGTTGCCAGAATTTTAGATCAAGCACAAGCTAAACTTTTGAAATAATCTTGCTCTGAACATTTTAGATATGACGCAACTTTGAAATAGCTTACAATTTACGTCAAACTCCTTTAAGAGAGAGTATTTATTGTATTTGCATAAAATATTTGATATATAGACTTTTCCACAGTAAATTCTTCTTGTTTTCCCGGAAAAATCCCTGCGAAATAGAAGCATTATGATATGGGAAAGCATGTTTACGTTAGATTTCCCAATAAAACGAAAACATTTATTAAAAAAATTAAAACAAAACTGCTCTGCTTTGGATTGTGCTGCCTGTTCTCAACGCTATCAAACATTTTTTTTTTAAAGCCACTTTCAGTTGACTGATTTTTATTTAAAGCTTGTTGAGGCATCTTTTATAAGCAACTAAACGAAATTTTAAATGTCACTTTTCTGTGTAATTTCCCGTTTTTTATTTATGGTGGATACAGACACATTTATTCACACATCACACACAATTTCTAATAATTTTACGAAAACTAATCAATTGTTATAATAAGTGATAAATTGTTATTGATGTCTGACACGCCTAATTAACTTTGCTATTGTCTTTGAAAAACAGTAAAATAACTGTGCAAGAATTATTCCAAAATTATTAGTTATTGTTCTAAAAGAAAGTAAATTTGATTAACAACAGTTACAAATGTATAAAACACAAAAGAATTGATTTTATTGGTCATTATTGATAGAAATTTATTCGTTATTTTGTTGAATTAATTTTTGTCGACATTTGAGCAAACTTTATAATTTCTGAGTTTAGCCCCCTTCACAAAAAAAGGATCATAATATAAACTATCTAATCTTGTTGAGGTAAGGTTATTTATTGATTTTTTTTTTAAAGAGTGTTTTCTTTGCATTTTTATTTTCAATTTATTATTTTACAGTAGCGAAAAACTTATTATGATTTCCACGAGAACATTGCTGACCTCAATGGTCATTGTTACTGCTTATGTTTGCAGTACTGAAGCTAAAACTGAAGTTAAAGTTAGTCGCATTGCGGTAAAGTGTATTTTTAGATTTATCTTCTCCTTATTTCTACGCTTTCTCATGCAAACCAAGAAGGATAGTTTTGCTATCGTGTTAAAGCTACTTGCTATGTGTTCTGACAAAAATTGAATCCCTGAAATAATTTAATTTCCCAGGATGGTGGCGCAGATTGTGAATGCGGTAAGGTGAAGGATGTTGTTTGCGGATCTGACAATGTCACCTACATGAACGAGTGCGTATTAGAGGATTGTGAAGCAAAACATAAACCAGGCAAAAATATAAATAATTATTAATAAAAACAGAAAATGGCAAAAAAAATTGAAAATAACGGGCAGAAAATCAGTCATAAAAATGACTTTTCCGACTCAAAGAACCAGAAAACGGATACTTGCCGTGAAAGCTCATACTTACAGACTGACCGACATTATCCAACCTCTTCTTTGCAGAGCTTCTTCTTCCGGTTCTCAGCCAGCTACAGCCTACTTCTCCAGTTGCTTAAACCCTCTCTAACATTCTCCACTCATATTCTTCTTGCACGAACCCAAGGATGTCTATTTCCTTTCAATCTTACTACTTTTCTGCCCACTCTATCATTGGCCATCCTGGTAAAGTGTCCAAACCGTTGTAACTTGTTAGTTCCAAGTGCCCAGGTTCTTTCGGACAGCGGCATTTCTAATTTTGTCTATCCCAGCAATAAAATGAAAATAAACTACTAATACTGTAGTAGCTGACTGTTAGAGCCGTGGCCCGCAAAGCTAACATGTATTGCGGCACTGGATTCCACTCTCGGCCTAGCCCTTGGTATTTATTCAATAATTTTTTCGCTAAATTTGCCATAAAGATGTTTGTTAGCCTCCTTACACTACACCTAATTAGACAGTTGTACGTCTTAAAAAAATAAGAATCATTTTTTGCATTTGACTTACTAGTAATGAAATTTTTCGGTCGCCTTTCACTATGATTTCATATTTACGAACGAAAAATGTGCTAATAAATAAAATGAACTTCCAGGATTATTAGTACAATACCGTGGAGCTTGCAACCTTGCTAACACGATCCAAAGAGAAAAGAGAGCTCTCCAGTTACACCGGACATTGAATCCAAGGAAATTCCTATTGCACACAAGACACCAACCAGTGGGAACTAAACTTTTCTCACCAAGAAAACCCAAAAAAGTTGTTGAATATGTAAAAAAACCATTGGGCAGACAGCAAATAACGGGTCACCAAAAACAACTATGGTACAAAGCCAGTGCGAAATAAGCAGAAGATAGCCAAGCTAGTTGGTGCCCAATTTATGGATTATAATATCTTATTGTACTTTATTGTCTTCTTTTTCTCAATAAATAATTGATCTTATGCAAAATGTTTTTTAAATTTACTTCAAGCTCCGATCGTGACTATGCTATTGTAATGCAAGACGGTAACGGAAATGAAGTCGAAATCTTTACACCAAACTGACTAGTCTACCTCTGCTGATGGATGCAAGTTCGAAACCGGAAATTAATTCAAGCCAAAGAAATTAGATTAAGGTAATAATTAGCCTCAAGTTCCTGCATAGATAAGAGTAAACGTCCTGCGCCAATCTTCGTACGACCGATGAATGTTTACCTGCTTGGCAACTACCCACCTGAGACCTACACAAAACCTACCTGCACGCAGATTTTGAATACATCAGACGTCGATTATGTGTAGTACTTCTGAGAGTGGAAGAATCTCACTAATAATACCTCGAGGCCAGGAAAACAAAAAAAAACATTAAAAAATCTCAGCTCAATTAATTAATTTATTTATAACGCACATTTATGAATATGACGTCAGCAAAAGATGGGGAAAAGGAGGAACTCAGTGTCCTTGGTAAATCTAAAAGTCAGACAATAAAATAAAATATAATTTAAACTAAACTAAATTTTATTGCATACAGTTTTATTGACCAAATCTGATTGTTCCATTAAACTATGTAATAATTAAAATTAAAAAAAATACATTTATTGCTTTTATATTACCATTGCTTTAATTATTTATTATAAGATCGAAATTAAATCTGCTTTAGGTTGTCTCAAGATTGTCAGCTGAACGGGCGGCCAGAACATTGCAGAACCGCTCTTCAGGTAATTTTTTTTCACATATTTATAATAATTATTCTAAATAAATTTTTAAATTAAACTTTTAATAGAGATGGTAGGCGCACGAAGGAAGGTGCCCAGTTGCGGGGGGAGCGGTAGGTGCCCAAGGGGCGCTGCAAGAAATAGTAAAGTAATCGCCTATTTTTTCAGGCGGCGCTTTACGTCCAACTACCAAATAAGGTGTCGTGGACGGAGGCGACTAGCAAACATACTTTACTGTACATTTCTTTTATTAACCATTAAATAAAATCCAAGGCCTAAGACCGAGAATCGAACCCAGTACCACAATTACAGGTCTCGGCAAGAAATAGAATATTAAACAAAGAAAATGAAAGAATGAATGAGTGTATAGAAGAAAAGGGGATGTTTACTTACCCTTTGGTGCAAGGAGCGATGTGCGTGAGGTATGTTGACAAGACGCGGGAAAGGAAATTGTAGAGCGGAAGCGTGTGTGTGTGTGTAGTTGTACTCCGAGGGAGGTAGGAAATATTTGGGCTTAGGCCTAAAGAGGTGGATCAGAATTGGGTAAGCGGAAGAGTGAAGGGGAATAGTGCAGTTAAGTGCACTAGATGCGGATGTGGGTAGGTAATAGTGCAATCAATGCACAAGATGCGGATGATGCGATGTGCTAGGTATACCAGCAGGCTGAGATGCGATAAGAAGCACACCAACAAGTAGAGTCGAGTAATGTACAGGACGCTGGTCAGACTCCCTTCTCAATAGATAAGAAGGTGGGTGACCATATAGTCTAAGAGAAGGTAGAGGGGGAAGTTTTTATAGCGCGAGAAGGGCACAGAATAAACGGAAACAACAAATTTGGATAGATAAGAAGGCTTAAGGGAACAAAAAAAAAGTGAACGTCCGAACAGGCGGAAGACTAAAATAATAACTTGGTTACAAGCGATAAGAAACAGAAAAATGAAATTAAAGCGGATACGTACTTCAGTAAGCGGGCGGGCCAGCCAAAGCGGAAGCCAGCCAAATTGGCCGAACGTACCCGGCCGCGCCCGAACAGAGATAATTGGGTATGATGTATACCGGACAGCGTTTTCCCATTTCAGACAACACTTTCCAAACACCGGACTGTGAGCAATAATAAAGCAAAAAATCTAAGGGCCACCAGCTGGATTCGAACCCATGATCTCCGCGTTGGAATCCAGTATTCGCTAATCACTCAGCTAATCCCTTCCCCATACTAACTTATTTAAACCAGTTTTGAAATAATGTATTTCAATTACGAAAATAAAATATTTGGAAAATAATTATTGAAATAAAAGCAGTCTGCAACTTCATCCGTTTAACTTGGGATAACCTATAACTTATAATGCCTCAGAGATTAGCTTAGTGTACTCGGAGATCCAGGGTTCGTGTCCAGGATGTAGCTCTTCCTGTATGAAACAAGGTCACTCTGTCCAGAGATCGGCAGTGCTCATCTGTTGACTCACCTTAAGCAAGTACCCAAAGTTAAACATAAAAACAAGGCCACTTCAGTGCCATCTAGGTACTCCCTAGCTTTTTATAAGATCAATGGAAATCAACATCTGACTAATATTCCCAGTTCCAAAGAATATCTTGGAAAATGCCATTTAGCTGAATGTACTTTAAATTTGGTACCGAGTCTACTTACAATGTTGGTCTATTACTCTCTTTTGAAACCCGTGATTCAAACCCAGCTTTTTCCAAGGTTGATGTTAAGCATTTATCTAGATTGGGCTTTCAGTATATCTTAAGGTTCTAATTACTGAAGAAGATCCAAGTCGAAATAATATCAGCCATTCAGGAAGAAGAACTATTCAGCAAGGCTTCTTTTGTGGCGATAATTTTGTAAGTAGACACTCGATCAATCGATTTTAGACATGAGTTTACGAAAAGTCTAAGGAGGTTTTTCAAAGAAATTTCGCTTTATCGAAGCCAGGCTTTAGTAACAGTTCTGGCAGAGGATATGCTCTGTCAGTTTCTCTCGTTCAAGTCAACACTGTCAATCACCGGTGAGTTAGCTCTAAGAAGCTCTTAGGAACTCTCTACTTATAAATTATTATCCGGATATCCGGCATATTTCATTAGACAGGATTTGCAAAACTGAGACTAGTAGGTCGCGCGGGACATTCTTGCAAATTTTTTTTTTTAGATTCGAGATCATCAGAGATTCATTGATTTGAGTGTAGGGATTTTTCAAATACTTGATGTATTTGCGCATGAAATTTGGCAAAAATTCTTCGATTTTAATAAACGGGAAAATGTGATAGTCAGTAAATTTAGATGTATCGTAGGTCCTAAGTTCGATTTCCTGTCTAGGCCTTGGATTTTATTTAGTGGCTAACATATTCTCATAAGGAGTTTACAGTAAGCTAGTCGTCTCCGTCCACGACACCGAATTTGGTAGTTAAACTATGGTTCGTTAAGCCCGCCTGGAAAAAAAGTAAACCAGTATCTAAAGAAAACCAGTATATTTTGATTAGGATAACTGCTTTATGATGAAGAAGAATAAACCTAGAATTTCCATATGTATTTAAAGCTGATATCATTAAAACCATTTCAAAGACAAATACCGAAATACACTAATTTATTTATATTTTCAAATAACTTTGGTCTATCTATTTGCAGCATGTATTTCACCAGGATAATGTTGATCTCCTTGGGTGTAGTTAGCCTTATCAACAGCAGTAGAACAGAGTCTAAGGTCAACAAAACAGATAAGGTAAGGAAATTAACAATAATTTTGTAATTGAAAATGTTGTTAGGTTGGCACACTGCTGGATAATATCGTTGATTTTATCCTGTTTTTTAGCACGCATGTTTATTGTATCCTTCACCAGAATCGGACTTTGATACATCATCAGAGGCAGATAATTCGGTTCAGTTGTAGATTCCAGCATAGTAGATGAAATAATAGTCCCCCTCCTTGTAAAATATAACTCCAACTCTACTAATACTCAAACACTAGACTTACAGAACCCTAAAACTATTACTAGGTTTCATTAACTTTATTTTACTCTTCATTAACATCTTAAATAATACGCACTCACCCAAGTAACCTCAATACACTTAAGTTGGAAGTGCAACAAGTGTTGTGTGAGACTAACTCAAACGACTAACTTTCAACATTAAAAATAGAACAAAAAACTTAGTGAGGTGTTTCCAATTTAAATAACTACATGATAATTCCAAGGGTGGCCAAACTTTCCGAAGAAAAGCGGAAGACTGTACTGAAAAACTGACAAAATTCTTCTGTGCAAATCTCACAAATATATCGTCTAAAGTTGCAAGAGGAAAGTAAAAATAAATTAGTGAAACAAGCACACCCATGAAGTAATAAGTTTGTAAAAAAATTCTTACTGGTTGCGATCCGCAATCCGCAGGACTATGTTGGTGGGATCGTCAGCTGGAAACCTAGCTTTATTCCGTGGTCTACTAGGGTCCATCTTCAGCCTGTTGAGATTTTTTAGAATTTATTAGATGTCACAGACCCTTATGCTGGCCACTTCATTTATAATATTTTTTTGTTATAATTATGATAATTCACATATATACGTACATGCATGTTAAAGTATAAAAAGACAAAGTTAGAGTAGGCTACTGTCTTGAATTCGTTTTACCGAAATATTCGTGAGCACAAATAACACACAGTTATAACAAGTAGATTATTCAACAACAATTATTGTAAACGTTTGTTTACCTATTATTATAAACGTTTGACTACTTCATAAAATAACAATTACTTTAATCGAAGAATGAACTTAAACCGACGATTTTTATTTAAAAATAAAAATAAATAAATAAAATAAACAAAATCATTGATGTATGTTGGTGTAAGCATTTTCTAAAAAAGGTTTTGAATTTTTTAGCCTCATATTTTTTTTTTATATTTTTTATAACGTTTTTCTTTTAAACCTGTAATTAGTAGTTTGATTATTATAAATAACTAGATATTACAGTCAATCTACAGTGCTACTTGAACATATATTTTGTAGACGAAAATGGCCAGCATAAGGGTCTGTGACATCTAATAAATTCTGAAAAATAACTTATTAATGAAAATTAATGCAGTAGAATTACTTAAATATTAATGAAATGTTGGGTACTCGCTGATTTGTGTACCTTTTGGCGTTTAATCAGCCCTTATACTTAACATTTTAAACTGTAAGTTTTTGTTAAGGAGATTTTTGTACCTTTTGGATAGATTTTCCTTTTTGTCTATTTGGAATGTTACATATCTGCTTTACAGATTTTTTTAAAATTTGGAATAAGCAATTCTATCATTATAACCTGATAAGGTGGTAAGTCGGAACCATAACTACCTCTGGAGAGATCTTTTTAAAGATTGATTTTAGTTGCGGTGCTCCAAACCATCCTCAATAACAATTTTTTGAAAAAGCGTTTTGAATAATATAGGAAGGTATTTGTACGTAAATAGCAAAATTAAACTGCGATTTCAGTACTTCCTTTTAAGAGAAGTAAGAAAAATAAATTGCGATTGCAGTACTTCTCCCTAAAAGGCAAAGAGGCAAAGATTTTTTAATCGACAATTCATTGATTTAAATCGGTTCACTCATTGATAATTTAAACGATTGCAGTACTTCCTCTTAGTAGATGCAAGAGCATGATAGCACTTCACAGCAACGTAGAGGAGCTTTAACCACTTATTCGAGCTGAATTTTATCAAAATCGGGCTAACCGTTATAGAAATATTGGTAATAATAGTTTTAGAAAGGGCTTTATTTGGGTGGGGCGAACTCCCCTCCTTATGAGACACTGCGTCGAGACTTTTAAAGTGTAAATCTGTACAAAATTTCAATTCGAATGACACTTCATTCATGAAAATCGGTTCACGTGTCAATAATTTGAAACGATTGCTATACTTCCCCTTAACAAGTGTAACAGCTGATCGCCGCTTTAATGTTACGTAGGGCAGCCCTAACCCTATCATCCTACCTATCATCCTAAATCTGTACAAAATTTCAATTCGAATGACACTTCATTCATTAAAATCGGTTCACGTGTCGATAATTTGAAACGATTGCTATACTTCCCCTTAACAAGTGTAAGAGCTGATCGCCGCTTTAATGTTACGTAGGGCAGCCCTAACCCTATCATCCTACCAAATTTTATCAAAATCGGGCCAAGATTTACAGAGTAATTAGTAATAATAATTTTGGAGGGGGCCTTACATTAAGGGGGCTAACTCCTCTCCCATTCGATGTACAGGGTCGAGACCCCCAAAAGGCACATCTACATAAAATTCCGAATCGAATGACACCTCATTCATGAAAATCGGTTCACGCGTTTAGGCGCTACGTTGTTTACAAAAAATGTAACAAGAACAAGAACATTTTTTGAAAAAGCCGTTTTTGCTCATTTTCGGCAACTTTTTTCTCGAAAACTATTAGATCTGGGTGGTTGCAAAAAAATTGCAGTTATAAAGGAGGGTTTGCCCTTTATTTTAAAGAAAATTTGGGAATTTTATCTTTTGTAGAAAAAGAGAAAAAAATTGTCAAAGTTGGGTGTTTTTCAACGTTACGCTTTTTCGTGCACTTTTTGTCGATCAACCCTTATACAACTGTCCTACCGGACAGTTTTAATTTGCTCTTTCGATTGATTTAGGTCTTTATTTATTTATTTATTTTTTTTTAGGAAAAATGCGCAACAGATAAAAAGGTTTGCGGCTCGGATGGTAAAACTTACGCAAATAGCTGTGCGTTGGAAGAAGCAGGTGAGTATTGATTTTATTAAATTATTATTATTATTATTTTTAAATTTAAGGCAAAGATTATTGGCATCCGGAGCTCCTTTCAGTGCACTGCCGGCCTAAGGACAGAGATCTCATCTTACAGACAGCACTACGGAGATTTGGCGGTAACAAGGAGGTGACAGATTATTTATAGCGAGCACAACCCCCTGTTTAGTGGTGCTAAAACAGCTGGTTGCATGACAAATGTATGTGTAAGCCTCGCAGCTTGTGGGCCATTAACGTTTCAAAAAGCTTAATTAGTGCCCATTCAGTATTGTTAGGTAGATGTTGAAGGGTTTCCCAGAGAATTGAATCCTTCTCTGCATGTCACTCTTAGCACTCTAAGCATACAATATGAGAACGCATGGCCGAACATTACTGTAGAGCTCGCCATGTATTTCTGACAAATAACATTGGTTGTTAAAGCAAATTACATTGATCAAGCCATCAATAGTGGCCAGCACCTCTAATTATTTAATCAGTTCTTCACATTTTTTTTGTTGTTGTTGGAACATTCACGAAAATGTGTCCTACAATTTTCTGTAAACAGTGAAAAGCCCTTTTGAAGAAAATATAAGAATTATTAACCTGCGAATATAATAATAAAACTCGTGTACCCGTTTTACAATGGCTTAATTTACTTTTTTCCTTTTCCAGGAACAAAACTGGCCCATGAAGGAGAATGTGTTAAACAGGGAGCAACTAAAACAGCGTACAGACCTGACTTGATTTTAAAATCCAAAACTGTAAATAACAGTGACGAAGGAATTCAAAAAAAATTAGTAAAACATTTTAATCCAACCACTGGAAAATGGGAGTACACAGTGGAAATTTTGCCAACCATAGTGATAACCCCAACTTTTCATCAATTAAAGGAGAAGGTCCATGCAGACAATTTAAAAGCTAAATATGATCTAAATAAAATATTTGGGGCCGCCGGTACTGTAAAAAATGCTCAGGCAAGTCATTCAGAATTCAGATATCCTTTAAAAGTTGGTGGAATGAAAAATATCAATTTAACTGTTTCTAAAATGAACATCGAAGTCTCTGAGAAAACACCACTAAAAGATGACGATCATCAAAAAACCAATTTATCTACTTCTACAGTGGAACTTAAAGGTGATGATGATTATTCAAAAAGCGACTTAAAAGCACCTAACTTGCCAACACATTTTCCCAAAAATACTCTTTTTCTTAAAAGTAATTTACCTCCTCCAAAACTACACGTTACAAAGAAACCTTTAAAACCTGATTTCACCGTAAAAAGCAATTTAACAGCCCCTAAAGAGCCACATAAAACCCCTGAAAAAACTATGAAAGGTGCGGTTCATCCAGAAAGCCATTTAAATGCTTCCAAAGGGCAACTTCATGTTCCCGAGGAACCTAAGAAAGGTGTGGTTCATAGAAAAAGCAATTTAAATCCTCCAAAAGAGGAACTAAATGTTCATAAACAACCTCTTAAAGGTGACGTTCTTCCAAAAAGCCACTTAAATGCTTCTAAAGAGCAACTTCACGTTCCCGAGGAACCTCTAAAGGATCATGTTCTACCAAAAAGCCACTTAAATGCTTCTAAAATGGAACTTAACATTTCCGTGGAACCTCGAAAGGGCAATGCTCTACCAAAAATCTATTTAAATGCTTCTAAAGAGCAACTTCATGTTCCCGAGGAACCTAAGAAAGGTGTGGTTCATAGAAAAAGCAATTTAAATCCTCTAAAAGAAGAACTAAATGTTCATAAACAAACTCTTAAAGGTGACGTTCTTCCAAAAAGCCACTTAAATGCTTCTAAAGAGCAACTTCACGTTCCCGAGGAACCTCTAAAGGATCATGTTCTACCAAAAAGCCACTTAAATGCTTCTAAAATGGAACTTAACATTTCCGTGGAACCTCTAAAGGGCAATGCTCTACCAAAAATCTATTTAAATGCTTCTAAAGAGCAACTTCATGTTCCCGAGGAACCTAAGAAAGGTGTGGTTCATAGAAAAAGCAATTTAAATCCTCCAAAAGAAGAACTAAATGTTCATAAACAACCTCTTAAAGGTGACGTTCTTCCAAAAAGCCACTTAAATGCTTCTAAAGAGCAACTTCACGTACCCGAGGAACCTCTAAAGGATCATGTTCTACCAAAAAGCCACTTAAATGCTTCTAAAATGGAACTTAACATTTCCGTGGAACCTCTAAAGGGCAATGCTCTACCAAAAATCTATTTAAATGCTTCTAAAGAGCACCTTCATGTTCCCGAGGAACCTAAGAAAGGTGTGGTTCATAGAAAAAGCAATTTAAATCCTCCAAAAGAAGAACTAAATGTTCATAAACAACCTCTTAAAGGTGACGTTCTTCCAAAAAGCCACTTAAATGCTTCTAAAGAGCAACTTCACGTTCCCGAGGAACCTCTAAAGGATCATGTTCTACCAAAAAGCCACTTAAATGCTTCTAAAATGGAACTTAACATTTCCGTGGAACCTCGAAAGGGCAATGCTCTACCAAAAATCTATTTAAATGCTTCTAAAGAGCAACTTCATGTTCCCGAGGAACCTAAGAAAGGTGTGGTTCATAGAAAAAGCAATTTAAATCCTACAAAAGAGGAACTAAATGTTCATAAACAACCTCTTAAAGGTGACGTTCTTCCAAAAAGCCACTTAAATGCTTCTAAAGAGCAACTTCACGTTCCCGAGGAACCTCTAAAGGATCATGTTCTACCAAAAAGCCACTTAAATGCTTCTAAAATGGAACTTAACATTTCCGTGGAACCTCGAAAGGGCAATGCTCTACCAAAAATCTATTTAAATGCTTCTAAAGAGCAACTTCATGTTCCCGAGGAACCTAAGAAAGGTGTGGTTCATAGAAAAAGCAATTTAAATCCTACAAAAGAGGAACTAAATGTTCATAAACAACCTCTTAAAGGTGACGTTCTTCCAAAAAGCCACTTAAATGCTTCTAAAGAGCAACTTCATGTTCCCGAGGAACCTCTAAAGGATCATGTTCTACCAAAAAGCCACTTGAATGCTTCTAAAATGGAACTTAACATTTCCGTGGAACCTCTAAAGGGCAATGCTCTACCAAAAATCTATTTAAATGCTTCTAAAGAGCAACTTCATGTTCCCGAGGAACCTAAGAAAGGTGTGGTTCATAGAAAAAACAATTTAAATCCTACAAAAGAGGAACTAAATGTTCATAAACAACCTCTTAAAGGTGACGTTCTTCCAAAAAGCCACTTAAATGCTTCTAAAGAGCAACTTCATGTTCCCGAGGAACCTCTAAAGGATCATGTTCTACCAAAAAGCCACTTGAATGCTTCTAAAATGGAACTTAACATTTCCGTGGAACCTCTAAAGGGCAATGCTCTACCAAAAATCTATTTAAATGCTTCTAAAGAGCAACTTCATGTTCTCGAGGAACCTAAGAAAGGTGTGGTTCATAGAAAAAGCAATTTAAATCCTACAAAAGAGGAACTAAATGTTCATGAACAACCTCTTAAAGGTGACGTTCTTCCAAAAAGCCACTTAAATGCTTCTAAAGAGCAACTTCATGTTCCCGAGGAACCTCTAAAGGATCATGTTCTACCAAAAAGCCACTTGAATGCTTCTAAAACGCAACTTAACGTTTCCGTGGAACCTTTAAAGGGTGATGCTCTACCAAAAAGCCACTTAAATGCTTCTAAAGAGCAACTTCATGTTCCCGAGGAACCTTTAAAGGGTAATGCTCTACCAAAAAGCCACTTAAATGCTTCTAATGAGCAACTTCATGTCCCCGAGGAACCTTTAAAGGGTGATGCTCTACCAAAAAGCCACTTAAATGCTTCTAAAGAGCAACTTCATGTTCCCGAGGAACCTGTAAAGGGTCATGTTCTACCAAAAAGCCACTTAAATGCTTCTAAAGTGCAATTTAACGTTTCCGTGGAACCTGTAAAGGGTCATGTTCTACCAAAAAGCCACTCAAATGCTTCTAAAGAGCCACTTCATCTAAAGGTAAATACCTCTAATTTGCAATTTCAAGTTCCCAAGGTACCTCTAAAGGGTGAATTTATACCAATAAACCCTATAAATGCTTCTAAATGGCCAATTCAAGTTACCGAGGTTCCCCAAGATTCAACAACCTTTAAAGCGCCACATGTAGGTTTTGGAAATCTTAAGGTAGATAAGGTTCATGGTCTACATAATGGTCCTGTTGAACCCAGAAGACTAGTCACTGTAAATGAACTAGAGCGAAATTCGCCACATACCAAACTTGATGATGACAAGTGGGGCACTTATCATATAAAATTGCCAGGAAATGTGTCAGATTATATTGATTTTTATATTAATTGGCAAGCATTACAATCGGAAAAAAATGCACCTGATGTAACAGTAAATATTAGCGAGGAGTTGGGGAGTAAAAATTATACTTGGCCAAAAGGTTCTAAATTCAGTTCGGATAATACAGTTCATGATAAATTTATATCCAACAGTTTAAAAGAAGTAAATACTCAAGTCGAACCGATTGTCTCGAATGTGGTTTGGCACAGTACCGACAAGAGTTATCCACAATACGATGAAAACAGTGTTAATAAAGGAGTCGATGTACCGCTTAACGTTAAACAAACTGTCCAAACTAAGACATATCAATTAGAGGATGAGTTGAAACTGAAACCGACTAAGTTTGGACAGCCAAAGGGTGCCATAGCACAAATAAGTCCTTTGGAGAAACTGTATTCCAAAGAAAGTGGTCACACTATGGAAAAGTATGGCAACTATTTTCTAGATTTACCAGGTGATGTGGGCGGTAAATATAAATTGAAATTCAAATGGGTATTAAAGAATAAACTACCAGAATCAATGAATACACCGATAGATGTTAAAGATAAACTAGTAAAGTACGAATATAAATGGAACTTTGGTAATAGCAACTCAAAAAAGAAAACTGTCTCAATGCCGGAAAATGTGAACCACGCAGGAGGAAAACACTTCAACTCAAATAAGGCCATCGTTAGACCTATGTTACCAAAATACTCAGGTCCTGGAGTTAAACCTCATTGGATGGTACCAAAATTTTTTAGCGCAACTAAACCAACGGATAATAGGAATTTTGAGGCACTATTAAATAGAGCTGCTCCACAATCTGCCAACAATAGGCCTAACACTAAGCTCTTTCCAGGCTGGTATTACTTGGAAATGTTTTTCAACGCAGACAATGGCAATCAAAACCAGTTTCCATACGACAATCAAAACCAGCTTACAAACGACAATCAAAACCAGTTTCCATACGACAATCAAAACCAGCTTACAAACGACAATCAAAACCAGCTTACAAACGACAATCAAAACCAGGTTCCCCAAAGATCACTATTTAATAAAAATCTATTATCCCTTTTACCAATTTCTCATCCCAGTTTTTTGGATAAATATGCAATCGCACACGCAAAAGCTCACCAAAATGGTGGAAAATGTCCTTTGGAAAAGAAGTAAAAAACGAGCTTTAAAGGGAATTTTTTTTGATAAAATTTAAAAAAATAAATGGGATAGGTTTAGAAAGTTGGGTGATTTTTGAAATTTAATACTTATTTAATGAAAATTAGAATAAATTTAAAAAAATTAGTCACAGCTCAAGTATATGTTAATTTTTCCTTTTTTGACATTTTTGTTATAAATTGTCAATGTAATTTATGTTTTATAATTTCAAATGAATGATATAATTTAACAAAACCTTTGTATATAAATTCACTCAAAAACAAAAATGTATACTTAATGTAAACTAAATTTTGTTCAATAAACAGAAATATTGGTTTTCGAAATAATAATGTGTTATTCCTTAGATGAGTCATACTTCTTACAAAAGCTGATCAAGGGATCAAATTCTCAAGGCCGAAATTTCTGAGACCAACAAAGCTTTGTTATTGGCCAAAATAGAGTGAAGTAGTGCTTCCAGTTGGCCTGTTGACGGACCTAAAATGGCAATGTTATAGAGCTATGCCTGTGCAATCTACAGAATGCCGCTCATATTAACTTTTTTAGATTCAGGGCAACTCAAAACAGATATTTCTGAAAATCAAGCACTTGACACGATTCCAATACCTTAGATTTTTACAGTGTACACTGACCGACTCCATTGCTGTTTTTTTTTGAAGCCTATTATTCGATCTACCGAACTGATTGGTCATCTTCCTTGACAGTCTTTGACATATCATCTTCCTTTTATCGCATTTTACCTGTGCGAGCTATCCACCAATAGTGTCCACATTACCATTAATTTTTCAAGACAATACAGAGCAATGAAGTAACTGGATTCAAAATTCATAACGATGATTGAACAGATAATTGATTGGAGTTCAACGGGCACCTTAGCTACACGGTTGACAAGCGCATGACAGGTGAATGATCTTTGGCAAGCAGGTAAAGTTTCCAGTCATGAGTAGGTGGTCTAACTACACGGAGTATTGCCTGTATTAGAGTATGAAGCCCAGGGCTATCTTACGCAGTGCCACTCTGGAGTTTTACACAATTGCCGCGAATCCAAAATTACTTTCTAAGTCTAGCAATGGATGTTCCAGCTACATGCAAATTGCCTTCTTTCATTAGATTACATTCGTCCAATGAAACACAGCCTAGTGGATCCCTGAGCAAGGTGGACTTAAACGCTACGAAGCCAATGATAAAACTGCAAAAAAAATTAGCATTAGTATTATATAATACTAAAAAGTAAGAATTAATAATACTAAGAAGGGAATTAAAGTCTAACTACCAATTAGGGGTCATGGATGCCGTTGAAAGCACATACTTTACCACGAATATTTATGAAACCACAGAAATGCCAGTTACTGTCCGGCAGGGATCCGGTCCTCCTGTCTTCTTCAACAGTAATCCTCTACCTTGCGCAGATCTGGTGCGCTACCTTGGGCTCTTCATCGATAAAAAACGACCCACTTGGAACCCACAAACTAGACTTGAAAGACAAAAGCAATTGACAAAACGTGCGAATCTGCTTTACTTGGATGACGCTCCAAATTGGTTATTATAGGACTCTAAACGTTTAATATACAATACTATCGTCAAACCTATGTAGTCTTACGGACTAGATCTGTGGGGGTTCAGACAAACCAACAAGCATACCGACTGTGTACAGACATTCCAGTCAAAGCGACTGCGACAGATAGTTGACGCTCCTTTCTAAGTCACTTTTACTACAACAACCTCAACATCCCATTCGTTCTACAGCTCGCTAAGACAAAATATCGCAATTTCCACACTGCTCTCCCTAATTGCTCTAACCCTTTTTGTACAACCTCTCGCCTCTGCCTTCATTCCTGACAATCCACCGACTAAATCAATGCGCCAGAGACTTTTACTTCAAGAGAACATCATCGTCATCACTATAGAGTGCTACCGTTGTGCAGTTTCTCTCCTTATGCACTCGTATTTACTTATTGAAAATATTTGTATGCAGATTGTTAATTGCTAAATAAATAAATAAAAAATCTGTTGAAAAATGATTCTGTTGAAGAAAACTTGATGTCCTCAGCTTCCAGAGAACTGCGGAAGACAATTATTCTAATCTAACTAGGCCCTATGTCCTAGGTCCTACGTCCTAGGACCTACGTACTAGGTCCTACGTCCTAGGTCCTACGTCTTAGGTCCTACGTCCTAGGTCCTACGTCCTAGGCCCTACGTCCTAGGCCCTATGCCTGAGGGCACACGTCTTCAATGATAATAATAATTCTACTTTTTCTTAAACTACAAGGCAGAAAAGCATTGCAATCGCGAACAGTTTCCTCGGTCTACGAAAATCAGTTTCCTGTACCTTACAATTTCTATTAAAAGTTACAGTGTTAAAGTTAAACTTCAATGTTACGGATGTTTACTTAATAAAAAAATTATAAATATTAATACAGAAGATTAAATATCTTTTGATATTAAATTAAGAAATAAAAACAGTTTAGTTATTAACGATCAGTACATAAAAACTATGACAGTAAACTAATAAAACCGTAATGAGACAAGTCTGCGATAAATGTTAAAATAAAAATAAACTTGGAATTATTACTGCATTGTTCAAAATCAATTTTTACGTGTCCATCTAAAAATGCTAAAAAATATTAACATTTACGGTTGTAAAACTGTGTTACAACTTGCCTACAGAACATATGTGGGTGCCCAATGGAGTCTGGGCAAGAAGTAATCTCTATAGCTTGTGGAACGGTAAAAGCTAAAGACCTAAGCGAGAACCTCGCCCAGTAGCACCCATTACTTCAGTGCTTTTCCAAAACGAGCTTATCCATTGTCTACTCAAAGAGAAGTGACTTATTTGAAGAACTATGCTTATCATTCTGGACCTAATTTTAAGGGAGTAACTCGGACGCGCAAGACGTTTATTAAACAAGACAAAGAAATAGCAGAGAAGTGGCGTTTGGACTTAAAAGAATATGAAAAGTTCATCCATTTGTAAATGATGAAAATAGATCACAAGCCAATCGTTGCCTGAAACTGGTGGAAATAGTGGAAATAAGGTGAAATCCCAGACTAGAACACGAAAACCTTTGAAACGAACAATGTGAGATATCTTGCTTTTGAATGGTTACGCATCTATACCAATGGATCAGTTGAAGATGCAAACTTAAACGCCGGTATAGGTGTTCACACGGAAGAGTTCAGACGATTGATCCTATTGGAAATGAGCCTCTCTTTTCATTTGGGGTAATACCTGTAGCGTTAAAGGTATTTGAACATTAATTTGATGGCAGGTAATTGATATTAGTTGAATCACAAGCAGCTACTATCGCCATTTTTAGTCCAAAAAAGTCCGAAAGGCTTGTCCTATGGAAGTACAATACAAGAGCTATTTCTCGATAGAACGCAAAATAACAGATATGCAATGAATCCCTCTCCATTGCAGACTATCTAGGAATGAAGCTGCAGACTTGCAGATTCCTTGAACAGCAAGGAATAAACTGAAATGCGTCAGCCAAATCCTCACTACCAATGAACGCAGGCAGTCGCTTAATCTATGATGGAAGTACGATATGTTCTCTGTTGTTATTGTAGCCGAGTTACGTTACCTCAAATTAGATCCGCGAGGAAGAGTCAACTGGCGGCGCCTGTTCTGACAGAAGAGCTGGGGTATTATGAGGAGGTGGAGACTGATTGTCCATGACTTACCTGGGTCTGGCGTTAGAGGAAACTAGAAAAATCTATCGACCAACTCGACCTACTGCCTCATCGACTGGCGCAATATAAAACACTTGTTGGTTGGCATTGCTCATATTTAATGTTTTAACCAACTGGAATTATTGCTTATCCACTTCTCCCGATCAGACTTTCGTATGACCTGTGATAGTTAACGTGTTTGGTAACTTCACACCTGACCAACACAAAATATGCTTCGTCAATTTTTCTTGCGAGTTACCTGGTCCGTCTGCAAAAGAGCCTGCATCGTATTACAGACAAACAGTCCAAGAGTCATGCATATAAAAATATATGTTAAAAAAAATAAAAATAAATGTACACCATTTATTATGCAAAATGAAGAATTAGTCATAAAAACGGTGGAAAAAGAAGATACTAACAGTGTTGCCAAATTTAGAAACTTGGCAAAAAAATAAAAATCAATTAATAATTTAATTTGTTCAATAATGAGGGATGATTGTTTAGAATTTTAATGCACATTTTTGTTTTATTACCCTTTTAAACAATAGCATAATTAAAATTGGCAAAGTTATTACTTTTAAATTACCTTTGTATAAATTTATTTATTAGACCGAAATCAATTTTGCATTAAGCTCGAGGGGCGGCCCGAATTGTACGGAACCCATCTTCAGGTAATTTTTCTAAATTAAACATTTAATAAAGATAATTGCAGATTTTTGATTTTGAAATTTGTTAAAATCTTATAGTTTGTAAAATACAGGGTCTTTATTTGAGTTAGTCCTTAGGGATAACTATTAAATCCCTCTAAAAAGGCCGTTGCACCTTAAGGTTCTTACATTATGTGTATTTTTATCAGTTAGTAATGTCTCAAAGAAATTGTGAGCTTTAAGAATATCAGCCAACCAGAACTTTAACCTGTTTAAGAGTTTGCAGTATATTTGTAGGTACTCGCTTAAAGCGTTTCTTTTTGAACTTTGAACATAAAAGGTAAAGAAAAGACAATTTGAATCTTAGCCAGCCAATAGAAGCAGTTAATTAATAAATCATTATTTGGATACAAAATATTAGTCGGATTCATGGTCATCAAAGATCTGTTTATTTAAAAGAATGGCCAACTCGGATTTGCTGTACCCGTTTGAAATCTGATCCTTTTAGGCATTTAGAGAACGTTGAAATATTTAAATTTAAATTTAGATAAAGATAACATCAGATTTCCCATTACGTTCCAGCACCATCTTTCATTCTCCCCTCGAGTAATAATTCCATCAAGTTCAACCATCCTGGAACCCTGGCTCCGGAAGTGGAGTAAAAAAAAAAATCCAAGCACATTCCATAAAATCTTTCCTATCATACTCGTATATTTCAATCATCTCACTTCCTTCCCAGTGGTTATTAAAATCCGCTATATAGGGCTCCACCTTGGAAGACACCTTGACTTGGAACCTTCACTTTTCACTCAAACGAATTGAACAAATTCACTGATACAGAAACTAAACTGACAAAAAGCCCCAAAAACTGTACAACTACGTAACTTCCGGCCATATGGACTTCTGGACTTGGGACTCTTCAGGCTGTCAAATCACTATCACATTTAATCCTTACAAATCCAAAACCTACGTAGGGGAGAGTGAACGCTCCCATTTAAGGCAGAATTCCGCGACCTGAAATTCTCCTATACCAAACAGCCCATTCATTCCAATCCTATCCTGCTAAACCCCATACCACACAAGAACCCTCCACGGTTTTTTTTTTCAGGAGCGACCAACTAGATCCTGCGAAGGCTGCTGGTCTTAAGCGTTCGCACATCCATTTTGTACACGCGCATCAATTTGTACTATTGTACCCAAGTTTTAGAATGAAATTCCTAAATAAGTAATTCCTGGACAAGACTAGAAACAAAGCACACAAATTTGAAACACAATGTTTTCAAAATATGCCAGCTTAAAATGCCTGAAAATTTTAATCATTACTGAAAAAAATATTTTAAAGATAAATTCTAAAGTACACTAATTTATTTATATTTTCAAATAAGTTTGTTCTATCCATTTGCAGCATGTATTTCACCAGGATATTGTTCATCTCCTTGGGTGTAGTTAGCCTTATCAACAGCAGTAGAACAGAGTCTAAGGTCAACAAAACAGATAAGGTAAGGAAATTAACAATAACTTTGTATTTGCAGCACAGATTTCATCCTTGACAGGACTTTTTTTTTTTCTAGAACATTCTGACCGTTTTCGAATTTTTATCCATCATCAGGGATAAAAATCAGTTTATTTTTTGTTGAAGTTTCACTGTTGAATTCAATATTAAAAATGACAAAACAATAAATGAAACCATTCCCACCAATGACGTGCAAAAAAAAAATATATATACCTATATATATTCTTGTTGGTTGCGATCCGCAATCCGCAGGACTATGCTGCTGGGATCGTCAGCTGGAAACCTAGCTTTATTTCGTGGTCTACAATGGCCCATCTTCAGCTTGTTGAGATAAAGCGGTGGGAATATTCACAGAACAACGGACCGAAACCAATCAAATCTCTGACAGCCTTTTCTTTGAGGAAATTATTCTCTTATTTGCTCTTTCGATTGATTTAGGTCTTTTTTTTTAGGAAAAATGCGCAACAGATAAAAAGGTTTGCGGCTCGGATGGTAAAACTTACGCAAATAGCTGTGCGTTGGAAGAAGCAGGTGATTATTGATTTTATTAAATTTTCATTTAAGGCTAAGATTATTGACATCCGGAGCTCCTTTCAGTGCACTGCCGGCCTACGGACAGAGTTCTCACGTTACAGAGAACACTGTCCATCACCGGACAGTTTCATCTGCAATAAGCTCCTAGAAAGAGGAAATCTAAGGGGCCAGCTGCTGGGCTCCTGAATCCCAGGATATTCGGGTTCATTCTTTCTCTTAATCCAATCAAATGGAATTGTTTTGATTGTGACAAGATTTCAAGTTTTCTTTTTAGGAAATGGCCACTATAACACTACTAAAAAAGTAATCCATCTAGCTTCGCAACGCTAGATAGCATCTTTGATCTTATTACTCCTAGCATGATTGTGTCCCTGACCGGATGCTGGCTTCTATCGTGCGTTACCGTCTCGCACTATACTTCCTGCCTGAGTGAGGGAGGCTGCATGGTGTGTGGCTATAGTCTCGAAAATATAGGAATTTTTATTTGTAGAGGCAATTGGTGAAAAGCTTCCTTTTAAGGAAAATGTAATAATTATTAGCTTGAGAATGTACTTTCTTATTTTTTCCAGGAATGAAACTGGCCCATGAAGGAGAATGTATTAAACAGGGAACAACTAAAACAGCGTACAGACCTGACCTTATTTTAAAATCCAAAACTGTAAATAACAGTGACGAAGGAATTAAAAAAAAATTAGTAAAACATTTTAATCCAACCACTGGAAAATGGGAGTACTTAGTGGAAATTTTGCCAACCATAGTGATAACCCCAACTTTTCATCAATTAAAGGAGAAGGTCCATGCAGACAATTTAAAGGTTGCTAAATTTATGGAGAGCGACAATGAAACAGCTCATATGGATCTAAATAAGACTGGTCCATTTGAAAGTGAAACAGATTCGCAATCAACTAAGAATGTGCCAGAGATAGTAACACCAGTAACTACAAAACATACTCCACAACTCATATCACATCCTTTATACCACGGATTGAAACCAAGTTTATCAAAAAAGCTTACGCAACCTCTAAAATTAACACAACCCCTACAACAACCCCAGAACAAGACTCGTCTATTTAAAAATGAAACAGAGAGTGCTAAAATACCTGAAACTAAGAATGCCGGTCACGTCAGTGATTCGCAATCAACTAAGAATGTGACAGTAACAGCAGCACCAGTAACTACCAAACATACTCTTCAAATCATATCACATACTATACACCACGGATCGAAACTAAAAAAGCTTTCGCAACCTCTAAAATTAACACAACCCCTACAACAACCCAACAACAAGACTCGTCCATTTAAAAATGAAACAGAGAGAGCTAAAATACCTGAAACTAAGAATGCCGGTCACGTCGGTGATTCGCAATCAACTAAGAATGTGACAGTAACAGTAGCACCAGTAACTATCAAACATACTCCTGAACTCATATCACATCCTGAACACCACGGATTAAAACCAAAAAAGCTTTCGCAACCTCTAAAATTAACACAACCCCTACAACAACCCAACAACAAGACTCGTCCATTTAAACATGAAAAAGAGAGTGCTAAAATACCTGAAACTAAGAATGCCGGTCACGTCGGTGATTCGCAATCAACTAAGAATGTGACAGTAACAGTAGCACCAGTAACTACCAAACATACTCTTCAAATCATATCACATACTATATACCACGGATCAAAACCTAAAAAGCTTTCGCAACCTCTAAAATTAACACAACCTCTACAACAACCCCAGAACAAGACTCGTCCATTTAAAAATGAAACAGACAGTGCTAAAATACCTGAAACTAAGAATGCCGGTCACGTCGGTGAGTCGCAATCAACTAAGAATGTGACAGTAACAGTAGCACCAGCAACTACAAATCATACTCCTCAACACATATCACATCCTGAACACCACGGATTGAAACCAAAAAAGCTTTCGCAACCTCTAAAATTAACACAACCCCTACAACAACCCCAGAACAAAACTCGTCCATTTAAAAATGAAACAGACAGTGCTAAAATACCTGAAACTAAGAATGCCGGTCACGTCGGTGAGTCGCAATCAACTAAGAATGTGACAGTAACAGTAGCACCAGCAACTACAAATCATACTCCTCAACACATATCACATCCTGAACACCACGGATTGAAACCAAAAAAGCTTTCGCAACCTCTAAAATTAACACAACCCCTACAACAACCCCAGAACAAGACTCGTCCATTTAAAAATGAAACAGACAGTGCTAAAATACCTGAAACTAAGAATGCCGGTCACGTCGGTGAGTCGCAATCAACTAAGAATGTGACAGTAACAGTAGCACCAGCAACTACAAATCATACTCCTCAACACATATCACATCCTGAACACCACGGATTGAAACCAAAAAAGCTTTCGCAACCTCTAAAATTAACACAACCCCTACAACAACCCCAGAACAAGACTCGTCCATTTAAAAATGAAACAGACAGTGCTAAAATACCTGAAACTAAGAATGCCGGTCACGTCGGTGAGTCGCAATCAACTAAGAATGTGACAGTAACAGTAGCACCAGCAACTACAAATCATACTCCTCAACACATATCACATCCTGAACACCACGGATTGAAACCAAAAAAGCTTTCGCAACCTCTAAAATTAACACAACCCCTACAACAACCCCAGAACAAGACTCGTCCATTTAAAAATGAAACAGAGAGAGCTAAAATACCTGAAACTAAGAATGCCGGTCACGTCGGTGATTCGCAATCAACTAAGAATGTGACAGTAATACTAGCACCAGCAACTACAAATCATACTCCTCAACTCATATCACATCCTGAACACCATGGATTGAAACTAAGTTTATTAAAAAAGCCTTCGCAACCTCTAAAATTAATACAACCCCTACTTCAACCCAACAAGACTCGTCTATTTGAAGTAGATGGTCCTAAGTTACCAACAGCTCCAGATTTTCTAACATCTGTTTTTAGTGAATTAAAACCAATGGGTGATATGGAGAAAACGCCGTGTCTAACAAAACCACAAACTTTTGTAAAATCTGTAAAAAATAAACTTGACACCGAACTTTACCCCGGATGGTATTACATGAAAATGTTTTTCTTTGTAGACCAGGACCATAAACCAATGACTATTGACTAATCATTAGTTAACAATCAATAACAGTCAATATCAATAAATCTCGCCCAAAGGAAGATAAAATTACTTTAATTAAATGCATACATTATGTATATTATTATGTACGTAAAATCTGGAATAAATAAAATCATTGATTTCTGAAATAAAAAAATTATTTTGAAAAAATATTTATAACCTAACATATCTTAACAAATTCACTTGCCATACATTTGTATGGGTCATTTGATTCTAAACCTATCTATCAGCTGAAATGGCGCCTACAGCTTAGTTATACCTATACGTATGTAAAAACATCTTTTTTGATCTTAATCCTCTAATCACACACACCTATCCTCTTCCACTTTACCAGGTAATCCTCCAAGAAGATTGAAGAGAAGATGGCCTCGCGATCTACTCTTATCAAGAGAGCAGTATAGCATATATTCACGACAATGGGGTGACACCACTGGCTGCCTTGTTCACTCAATTTTCCTGATATTTTCTTAACATGCACCACATTAGCTTGTTGCAACAATTGTTGCAGTTGTAAACTTCAAAAAAAAAAATGAAAAGATAGTTACACTCTCAATAATAATTGAGTATCAAAAAATAAGAACAAAAATTAGTTAGTATTACTGCAGTGGAATAACTAAATTTGTTACCTAAAATAAAACAAATCTGTATTTGTAATGAAGCGTTCTTTAATATATTCAGAAAATTTGCTGTAAGATAGTCTATCAACAATATTGGATTAAGTACACATTCCATTCACAAAAACTTTTGATAAATAACATATTAATATCCATAAAAATAAAATGAACAATTTCTTTTGAATAATTCAACACAAAAAATATTAAATCTACAATTAGAAACGATTTACAAAATACAGTAATAATCATGTAGTTAGTTGAACAGCAATTACTAAATATGTTGTAGCCACACCAATCGTCTGTTCTCAGTCAAACATGCAACAGAAAGAAATTACAAAGAGGATAATTATTAGGTTAAGTAATGTAACAATTAGCCCTATTTTTTATTGATTTATTGTACACAAAATCAAATAGCCAAATTTGCAAAAAATCCAAGATTTTTATCAAGAATACTTAAGGCGTTTTTTTTTTTTGTTTGAGATTGTAGGAAGCTTACAGAAAGTTAAGAATTCATTAAATATCAAAACAAATTTCAGTTACCCAACTATAGTCCGACTGTAAACAAAATCCATGACAGGGGGGGCCCGAAAATAAGACAAGAAGCGCAATACAAGCTGGTGCTGTCGAGCGGCATTATAACCTGCAAGAACTTAACCTGATCGAGAATTAAAAATGTGATTGTTTTGGTATAAAGTATTATTTGTGATGAATTTCAAATTCATATTCGTGAAAAGAAATCGATGTGTGATTTTTTTTTATTTTTGTAATTTTATTATATTTATTTGGTGTTACTTTCAGATACATTAACACTTTTGAACATCAATTAAAGTAAGAATAAGTCCTACTTTTGCCTGGTTTTCCAAACAGGTGTTCTGGACTGGGGCGACTAGCAAACATACTTTACTTTGAATTTCTCATATAGATCACTAAATGAAATCCAAGACCTGGCACTGGGATTCGAACCGAGAACCAACAACATATACATGTACATATTAGTTTTGCGGGCCTCGCCTCAAACCGCTCGGCTATTGGGGCACTTTAAACATCATTTGAATGAATTATATGAGGTAAGAGTAGTAATAAATAAAAAATTTAGAGGAATTAGATATAAGTGGAAGTACGTATTACATTTTTATTAAAGCATAACCATAGAACATAGTCAAGGTAAAAAATCCAAATCAAGATGATAAACTCAAGAAATTAAGTGAAACCACATTATTGGTTGGCTAAAAAGAGCCTGAGGTCATAAATTATAATTATAAATAAGAACTGAGCAGAATTGACAAAGAACTGGCAAGTGAAAATAGCCTCAATTCTTTAGAGAAATGGTAAAATTTCTCTTTTTACCTGGCTACAGTTTTGAAACCCAGTTGGGGCAGTTTGAAGACTAAGGTGTATCTGGTAAAAACCATTTTGGTCATTAAAATAGGTATTATTATAATCTACATATATAGACAAGTCAAGGTGCAGATTGCAAGGAAATAATCAAAAAAAGCACAAATAATGTTAAGACATACTTATTGGAATACAGAAAATAATTGACTATTGGCATAACTAACCGAGGTTATTAAAGGATATCCGATGTTAAAAAAACCACAGGCCGAGAATTGGACGTTTTGCTTCATCAAACAATAAAACCGTAGATTTCCCTGAAATGGGAAACAAATTTTTAATTAAATTAAAAAAAAAAAAAACATTTTTCATGAAAGCCATTAAATAATGTGACAATTATTAAATGAAAGTCTACTTTTAATTGTGTGTGTGTCACTGAAAGCCAGAAAAAACATAACTTTTTATTAAATGTGATTTTTTGTTTTTGTTTAAGGCGTGTCAACATTGAGGTCAACACTGCCCGGCGCTTTTTACCTGTGCACTGCCAGCCTCCGGACAGTGTTCTCTCGCTACAGACAACACTACCCATCACCAGATTGTTAGATGGTCTTTCTGCACTTTTTCTGGTTCTCAATTCTTTTATTGTATCAAATCTTCGCAAAGAATAATGAATTTAAAAATTTATCTTAGTAAATTATTGGAATTTCTGAAGATTGGTATAAAATGATGACATTGTTAGTTCTGTAAGGACAGAATCCTTAGCCTATCGTTGAGCTGAAACAACTTGTTGACTGCACCGTAGGAATATGAGATCAAAATTATGTACTGTTAGAAGGAGGAGCTGTGCTGCCCGAATGGAGATCAGCTTGTGTCATTGGAAAAGCCAGTAAAGCTGTCCGAGGGTAAGCAAGCTATCTAAGTTTAGTAAATTATAAATCCGAGAGGAGCCAGTACTCTGCTCCGTATGATACGTAGCCTTCAGCTTTGAAATTATCAAGTTAATAATTGACACAAATTATTACAGTTTGAGATTCACATTCCTTCTCCTGTCCGCAGTGTAGGCGCAAATTAAGCTACACGAAACCCAAGTTGATGAAGACTACAAGAATTAAAATAATTAATTATTTAAATAAGTAACCCTCGTCAAAATATTAAATTACACTTCAAAACTTGTGGTTAAATCAAAAAGGGAGGCAAGGACAAGGCGGAAGATGCTCCTTTAGCGAGTAGAAGGGTCAAACTGGGATGCTCTTCCAGCACAGAGGACAATTTGAGAGCAGCTCAATAGTACTTACTAGTCTGTGATGATCGACCAAAATAACTTTTAAGCAATGATCGAAATATTTAATTATCTGAGATCGTGTAATACAAATTACAAGAGAAAACATTCAACCCTGTAATACGGCCGTTCCTAAATAACAAACTGCAAGCAACCATTTCCACCTTCCGCAAAACAAACTTTCCAACATAAAAGAAGGGAAAATCTGTATGTGGGTGTTTTTTTTTTTTTTTTATAAAGCTAACTTGGTGAAGATGCTGGGAGATTCACGGTGCTGAATCAATCACAGCTAGAGTGCAGATGTAAGCTTAGAGTGTCATCAAACAATCATTCTTCAAAGAGCAAAGCACAGTAACAACAAAATAATAATTTGAATAGCAAAATCTAAAAAGCTGAGATCAGGAAAAAGGATGGAAAACTCAGAAAAACAGTTTTCAAAACATTCAACGAGTAAAATTTACATATTCACACTAACATATATATCTAAATTTCCATCTGCTTCCAGCAATTTATACAAATTTAAATTGAAATTCTCAGCCTGAAAAAAATAAATTAATTTAAATTAAATAAATAAATCTTTATACTTGGGCTGACCATACCTGGGTAAAGAGGACGTATTGCGATCGAGGCCCTATTTCCGTTTCACATTTTTACTGGAAATTTCCGTTTTGATGTGTGATAGTGATTTCAGGAATTGGTGGGAATGCCTTATTTGGAATGTGGGCACAGAATGACTAAAGTTCGAATTTCATTTCTGGTTTTGCTGACATCATCAGTTCCGATAGTGTCAAAATCAGCCAACCAAAAATGTCACTTTTCTAAATAGATTTTTTTCAAAAGTAGCTCTAACTTGGAATTGCTTATTGATCATGCGCAGTTCTAACCTCACTTCTGGTTTTCAATGCCATTTCAATTTTAATTTAAAGGACTTTGTACCTATTAAATAATTGTAAGAATTAAATATATAGGGTGGGGCAAAAGGGATGAACCGGTTTTAAAGGGATGTAAAACAAAAACAATTCAACTTACAGGAATTATGTTTATATTGTTTAATTCAGTACAGAATCTAGTTTTTTTTACAGTAAGTATGAAAGATGATATCACGTAGGTGGCGGCCGTCAGCCGCGATGCACTCTTGAAGGCGAATTCTGAGGTTTTCAACCGCTCTTCTGCACATTTTGATGGCTATTGCCGTAACTTCCTCTCTGATTCTGTCCTTAAGTTCTTCCCGGGTATGTGGACGATGTTAAAAAACTTTTTCCTCTATGTACCCCCCAAAGAAAAAAAAAATCACAAATGCTCAAATCTGGTGAGCGCGCAGGCCACTCCACGACGAGGCGCTGGGGGAACACTTGTCTCAATCTCGCCATTGAAATCCTAGCAGTGTGGGGGATCTAGCCCCGTCCTGTTGGAACCAGATGTCTTCCAGAAAGTTTTTAAACATCGTCCACATACCCAGGAAGAACTTAAGGATAGAATCAGAGAGGAAGTTACGGCAATACCCATCGAAATGTGCAGAAGAGCGGTTGAAAACTTCAGAATTCGCCTTCAAGAGTGCATCGCGGCTGACGGCCGCCACCTACGTGATATCATCTTTCATACTTAATGTAAAAAAAACTAGATTCTGTACTGAATTAAACAATATAAACATAATTTCTGTAAGTTGAATTGTTTTTGTTTGACATCCCTTTAAAACCGGTTCATACCTTTTGCCCCACCCTATATAAGAAACTAAAATTACGAATTTTGGCATAAATTAGGTTCCCAGAAGTGCCATTTCAGTGAATCAAAAACTAAAAGTTAAAAATCTCTACGATTAGAACAGCTTATGTTAACTGCTGCAGTATTGTAAGGGTTTTAATAACTGAACTTTTAGGAAACAAATTAATTTCAAGCTCGACTCTCGAATGGTCTGTGAAGTAACCATTTGGTTATGAGTTACAAGGATAAAGCGCTTTTAAATCCGATCTCGGACGGCTTTGCACCGCCTTCAGGAGGCTGAGGTAAGAATATATGATCTATGGTTCACATGATAATATCTAATAACTTACCTTTTTAACAAACATTTCACAGAAATGTGCAGCAGAAACTATAGCCAACAATACCATAATTATAGAAACAGATTTCTGTACTAGAAAAGTAATATCTACTCCGTGGAAGGTACAAATCAAATTATAAGTAACCATAACAAAGGTGATAAAGCAGTAGGTACAAATAAATAGTAACACTTTAGAATATATAGAATCAATTAAATATGCAAAATAGATTAATTTCTGATGTTTTATTGTCAAAGAAAACAATTTTTTTATATTTATTCTAGAATCGAATAGAATTATCGATTTCAATTGTTGGTCTAATCGAGTCAATAGTATGGTTAATCGTTCTACCTGGATGAAGAATTGTGCTATTAATAGCATTAAACTGATGTCATAGTAAGTATATATTACTCTACGTACAAATTTGGATAAATATCCAAATTTTGTGTAGAATACTGCACTAACTTTTATGCCAACCAATAATAACCATAAATATATGAATAATTTCACTTTGGATACATCCACATTGTGGCCAATATGTTCTTGTATTTTTTGCAAATATTTTCTATTCTTTAACAAAGAATAAATGTGCAGAAAGTTTGCTGGAAGAATGAAAATCACACGGGCATATAAAGTGAATTCTTTAGCAATGAATTCCAAGCCATGGGGTTGTGCCGTTGAAGTTCTTAAATATATAAACAAAATGGAAACTATCATTTCTAACAGTCTATCCAACAGGGTCACCGTTAGAAATAGTTTGGATAGTTGGAAATTATTATTCAATGGTAATAGACCATAAAATCTGCAGATATTGTGTAAACTATTAAAACTACTAAGAAACCGCACCATCTTGGTCTTTTGGAGGGGAAGAACAAAGTGGAGGAAGAAATAGAAGCTGGCAGAACAGCTGGCAACCAACTGAAATGATCCAACAATGTCGGTGTTGGTTAAAAAGGTCACCTTAAAAAATAAAATAAATAAATAAATGAATTTAGGTCGCGCAATGCGGTTGTTCAATAATAATTATCTAACAAATAATTCTGCATGCTATTTGGCTATATTCCGCCTGCCAGAACGCCAAGATACCATCTCTAGCTACGATGCTCCAGGTTCTAGCCTTCGATCGCGTTTTTTTTATCAAAATTTTACACCGTAAAACCGGTACATCATACTGGAAAAACAACTTACAGAAGGAAGTCTTTCAAAAAACAGCCCTGAAATGGAAAACTGTTGATTATCTATTTGATTGTAATGAACTTACGAAGTTTCCAGGAAATCCATAAAAGTGAACAATCCAAAAAGCAAATAGATACTTCCGGGAGAAATATTTAGTCCAAACTTGGCATATTATGGGCACAGTATTAACACACAACAGGCCCTGTACATTACACACACAGAAAAAGGCTCTTTCCATTAAATCTAACCCCCCCTCTTCTAGAAACACCAATTTTCCTGGGAAATACGAAATACACAAGGACTCAAGTCAGGCGAATAAGGAGGAGCCACAGGAATGTTTTTACTGGCCAAAAAAACTCGTTTATTGAAATTGCTGTGTGTGTGACAAGGAGCATTATCGTGATGCAACACCCACGTTGTTCTTGATGTTTGGTCTCACACACGAATGACCCTCCTTTTTCGAAGTTTTTCAAGAACCTCTCGGTAAAAGTGTTGATTGACCGTTTGAAAAACTTCGAAAAAGGGTCATTCGTGAGAGACCAAACATCAAAGAACAAGTAGGTGTTGCATCACGATAATGCTCCTTGTCACACACAGCAATTTCAATAAAAGAGTTTTTTGTCCAGTAAAAACTTTCCTGTGGGTCCTCAGCCTCCTTATTCGCCTGACCTGAGTCCTTGTGACTTTTTTTCTCTTCCCGAAGTTGCTGAAATCACCTCAAGGGAACTCATTTTGGGAACAGTCAAAAAACATTCAAACGGCTGTAACCGACCAGGCTGAAGGCTATTCTAGTGTCGGAGTTCGAGCACTGCTCGAGTGGAAGAAACGTCTCCAGCACTGTGTGGCTTCAGAAGGAGGAAGTTATTTTGAAGGTGACAATATAGAATTGTAATTCTTTTTGAATAAAAAAATTTAAAAAAATCAGTCTCATTACTTAATTTACAGACCTCGTAGTTTTTTTTTTAATAAGTTATCGATATCTATGTAATCAGTGCGCCATGTTTTAAGAAAATTGTTAAAGCCTTTTTTTTTTTTTTTAGAAAATCTTAGAAAACTGGAAAATTGTTACAGAAAAATAAGGTACTTCCAGTAGAGCTTATTGTGACCCAAGCCTTACGGCAGGCATCTAAGCGAAACGGCCGAACCGGAACTTTGGCTTTTCCATATTTACTGGCTCAAAACGGCTATTTTCGGTGAAAACTTGATGCGGAAATTTTGATAATGATCGAAAACACTTCCGGTTACCTGTGAAACAAAATAAAAAACATTAAACTAACCTTTTCCATAAACTGTTCACCAAAATAACTAAAAGAGATGATAATCGATAACATTTGAAAACTAGAAATCAATTTCATCAATGTAGAGGACAATGCTTGATTTTTGTAATCGCATATAATATCATAAGTGAGATTGATGAATGCGAACACAGCGAATGTGCACAGCGAAAGTATCAGTTTACCAAAAGTATTGTTAATTATCTTAGCGTTGCACAGAATATGATCTTGTAATTGTACACAATCATTTAATTTTATGTAACTCATTTTGCGATATTTGTCAACAGTTAATTTTTCCACTAATTGTTGTGAAAGTTTAGTGTAGCATTCTAATAATAGGAAAATTTGCGATGAAATAATTATTAGAATTAAATCTCGATAGACATAAAGAAAATGTTTTCCTATCGATAATGAATCGAAACGACCAGCACATATGAAACACACCATTTTCAAAAAAATAAACAAAAATATAAATAAAATAAACATTTTCGTTGAAATAATTTTTATATTTACGTCGATATAGTTAATTAATATCCTCCATAAATGATTATGCTTAAAATGGACGTAAATATGGCAGAGATTTATTGGTATTAATGTTAAGATTTGCAAGTGAATTAGTAATTCTAAGATCAGATGTTTGGTGTCTCCACTTGTCTGGTTTGCATCTCTTACGAACAAATACAGCGAACAGCTGATAATTTCTAATATGCGCATCAAACCAGTGAACAGTATTGATGGCAGTGTTAACTGCAATTCATCACTGTACGGATATAGGCCGAACAATTTACTAAATCTGATCATAAATTTCATCTCTGTAATTAAGATATTATTCTTTTTGCCATAAATAGTTGAAGAATTAAAGATTTTATTAGATTTCTTCCAGGGTAACATTCTAATAATGGGCAAACACGTAAATGATGTTACTTAACAGGGCACTTCGTTTCATTAATGCACTAAAGAGTTGCAACGATTTAACTGACCTCTCAAAAACAAGGTCCTACTATGCACCTAAGCATGTTGCATGTTTCAACTTTCATTACGTGATCCATTATGGCTACTCGCGTTTTGTTTTGTTTTAAACTATAATATATAATAACTATTGCAGAAAAATAAAATAGTTAAATTAGAAAAACTACAAACAAATTCTAAATTAATTACCTCCTGTAACTCCTGACAACAGAAAGCATTACAATCTTTTTTTTTTTTTTTTTTTTTTTCAAAATTATTACAATCAGAAATCCACGTTTTAAGGACGTCAGATCTTGAACACATGTGCTGAATTTGATATGTCATTCAGCGGATGTCACGGTAGCCGAGCGGTTAGAGGCGCAGCCTATAAAGCTGAGAAGTACTGTGGTTTATAGGTTCGAATCCCGGTATCAAGATCTTGGATTTTATTTAATATGAGAATTTTGTAATAATATATTATTGTTAGTGGCCAGCGTTCACGACACCTAATACTTTTATTACTAATCACAATCGTGCCCAATTTTCTCAGTGGAAATTCTCACCGGGAAATGTCCGTTTTCAGCTACCCTGAGCCTATGATGAGCCAAAAAATGTGGTTTTCACAAATTAGTCTGTACGTTTGTGTATTACTCAATAATGAAAAAAGAAATCTGTTCTAGATTTCACCAAATGAGTGGTGGGAAATAAGTTTCACCAAAGATATGTGAAAAATTGAACTTGGAAAACTTTCAAGTTGTAGCCAATAAAATTCCGAGATTTTTTCTCTAGGTATTTTCTATTTTTGTGTTGAACTATGGTTTTTCTGTTCGCTTCTATTGAAATGCTTTTCTTGTAGACAAATTATTTTTTGTTAAAATAACTTTAAGCAGACAAACTATTAGACCCACTCATAGAAATGCAATAGTTTTAATGCCTAAATTAAAATTACAATTACTACTAGCTGACCCACAGCTGAAGACCATCAATCGAAATCTTTGATTAAAATAAATTAAAGAATGGCGCATTGCAGTTTCAATAATTGGACCTTAAATAGTTCTATTACCTTGCCACGTGTTGATCTGTTACGTCCTAATCAAGCATAACACAGTAATTGTCAGGTAATCATGCAGGCTAACGCAGTGAGGCGATTGTCATGCACGACGCTAGGCACTGCTGTGATCGTGGTTTAAATGATGTTTCCCTCGTTTAGTCAAATTAATTATTGTTTTCTATCCAGATGCGTGATTAGACCCTGTACATCCCTGAGTTCTAGTACATGCTGAAGTCCTCTCAAGCTTTCACCATGGAGTGGTCAGGTATCTCTATTCCCATTCCTTCTCTTATTCCTAGATCACTTTCTTCTTTCCCTTCTTTCAATCTGTATCATGAATTCCTTTCTTCTTCTTGCGAGTGAAGGAAGGTTAAGGTGCTCTTCAGGGTGAATGGCGACTCTAGACATACGAACAACATAAGCAGCTTACATTAAACCCAGGAACAGGCTTACACTGCATACAGAATTGATTCAAGCCTGATTTCTTCAGGAGTAACAAGCCTTATCTAAATATGGCAGACTGGGAAGAGCGTTGAGAAGTTCTCCTGAAGAGGCTGAAAACTGATCAGGATTGTGTGTGCTTGAAGGGGTATCAGGGATACTTTTGGCCCCAGAGAATGGTTATCCCATTTTTTTGTTGGGGGCTTCCCTAGAGAGTTAGTGAGTGGGTTGGAGTATGCTGTGGGTTGCCTAAGGTGCATTAGCAAGTTATCTATAAGCGGCGCATCACGTTTCCCCCGAAGTACACCTAGATTGGAAGGTATGCTTGCCCAGACACTAACACCCTTAGGCCAATTCCTCAAAAGACCTCAAAAGAATAAATGACTCAAGAACTTTTGAACTCAAAGAAAACTAATATTGTCAGTTCTCTTACCAACCTTAATATAAAAATTCACCCGCAGATTTTCAAAAACCAAAATCGCAGCCAAATAGTTGGGATTCCTAAAAAAAAAAACAACTGCGGGTAAAAAATCAAGCATGCTTTCAGTCAGCATTTAAGGGGAAAAACCGCACACAGCACATCAGCCACTCGAACAGGCTTTCTAGTCCTTGAAATTGCCTCTTTCACCGCTTGTATGATTGTACTGACTACAGACTGGTGGAATGCTTGCTACAAAGTGCCTACCATCTAGGTAGTATGGATGTGTTGCACAGGATGTTGCTCAGGATGTGTTGCACAGGATGTCGTGGGAGTAGTCACACAGATTAAAAAAAAAAGAAAGCTAGAAAATAAAGATATAAACTTTATTTTTTAAAGTTTTGAAACTAATATATCAGCATCACTAGTTTGGGCCACTACTAAGCGTACACATCGTGGCTACCCTTTCACAGGTTTGTCAAGTTCGAATATATACACTGGCGGCACTAACAACGCTCCCAGAGAATGTTCGTGGCGGGTGCACATGTAATACCTCCAGTGGGTGGTAGATCGTCAGACGAGGGACTAGCCTATACGCGCTCTCAGTAGACGGTCGGACTTCAGACCGTGCCGGACTTAGGTAGTGCTACCAACCATCTATTTGTAAATAGCATATCTTGAATACGAACAGCGAGATAAAACAAAACAAAACAAAATAATCACAATCAAGAACGAACGGAAAAATATCTAATAGTTATGTGGAGTGAAACAAATATGGTGCTTTATTTATATTCATATTATTTTATTACTTTATTTTTTGGTGATAGAAAAAAAAATGTTTAAAAAATTAACTTTAAGTTAGTGCGTCATATATTTTTTCCAAAAATTTAGAAACATTTTCATTTTTTATTTTAAGAAAATTAAAAAAAATCATCTCTTAAATAGTAAATAACCAAAAATGGTAATTTTACTTGTAGCAGCATTTCTATCAATTACTACAGGTATGTAAGCTTATATTATCCTTTTTATTCCATTTGTTTTTTTTTTATGACGAATAATCTCCGATAATAATAATAATAAGAAAAGGGGAAGGTAGTAGGGTCAGCGGAAGAGATCTTGAGGAAGTGGGGGGTGAGAGGGATCCTTCCGCTTGTATTTTCCACACTTTGGCGCCTAAAAAAAGGGCTCTATGTAAAGCTTAAGGGCATCAGTTTCTCTTTCTCTCACTTCAGACGAATATTTAGCTGCCCATGCCTTCCATCAATGTGCATGGGGGTCCATCCAAGGCGTCTTAGGGTACGTTCACAACGGAGCTGTGAGCATAGATGATAGCGGAGATGATAGCAGTGATGCATCAGCGCTTATAGGAAAAACATAATACATTCAAATGTGAGCGTGCACAACGAAGCTGCGACTAGTGACTCATACACGCTGCTATAAACGAGCATAGATGATAGAATTAAATATTCCATTTTTCTGCTAGCTGAACTCCAGTATCGGAGCTTCAAAATGGACCTAGAAAAATTAATTAGTGCTGTATTTACTCATTATTTTTTATTATTTACTTTTAAACAATATTTTGTTTTTTAAATCGTGCTCACATTTATTTTTATGTGTATTTATTTGTTTTTTCTCAATAAAACCATTACTAACCTAAGAGTAATCACTAGTTTTTCTTCTATGGTTATAGGATTTCCATGACAATTTTTCCAAAGTTTTCTTAATTTTGACCTTATTTTTTCTAAAATATAGTCGAATGTGGGTGGACCCATCCTCACATATTCAAAAAAACGATCCGGATAATTTCTAAGTTCCTTATATAAATAGTGAAATTCGCCCAAAGTACTTCGTTTTTTATTTATGGGATGTACATGATATTTTCTAAAGCGTTTTTTCTTTAAAATATACCATTTCGTGGCTGCTGCACATAAAAACTCTTCTTCACTTCTCGGACATGTTGCATGTATCACAGCTCTGTTGTGCACACTAATCAGCGATTATATTTTACTCTATCAGTTATCATCTCTGCTATCATCTATACTCGCAGCTCCGTTGTGAACGTACCCTTAAGGGGACACCAGAATTGTTACCGATGAACTTTTATCACCAAGCTGCTGTTTCCACTCTATACTATTCGTAACTATTCGGATGCTCATTCTTTGTTGATTGACTTTGTTGAAGCATTCCACCAGTCTGTAGCCAGTTCGATCGTACCAGCGGTGAGCAGACATTTCAAGGACGAGAAAGCCTGTTCGTGTGACTGATGAGCTGTGGGGTTTTTCCCCTTAAATGCTGACTGAAAGCATGCTTGATTTTTTACCCGCAGTTTTTCTTAAGAATCCCAACTATTTGGCTGCGATTTTGGTATCAGAAAACCTGCGGGTGATTCTATTTTAAGATTGGGAAGAGAACACTCAATATTACTTTTGAGGTTCTTTGAGTTCAAAAGCTCTTGAGTCATTTATTCATTCGAGGTTTTTGAGGAATTGGCCTCATCCCAGCATGACTTAAAAACGTAGAACCGCAGAAAGTTCCGTCGTATTTCGGCTAGCTGTCAGCACGAGTTACCACGATGAGATTTTATTCAAAATGCATCTTTAAAAGTAGTGCAATATTAAATTTTAGGTTACTATAAAAAACTTTAAAATAAAACCATTGAATTTTCGAAATATTACTATACTTCCTTCCACGCTAATGCAGTGAGAAGCAGATTTTAGATTTCTAGTTTATAATGGACACATCCATTTTGAGCTACATTGGGGGTCTGAAGAAAGTGTTGGACTGTGTGTGATGAAATTCTCAGGAAGCTGGGCACCAACGGTCGGGGAGATAGGTCCCTCCCCCCACAAAAAAAATGTGATTTCGGTGTGAGGCGGAGGTATGCACAGTGTGCATAATGTTAGTAAAAATTAACAGTGTTTTAAAGTTTTGAGTTTGCGAAATATAAACTCCGCGAATTGTAGCGAGAGAAAGTCGTGTGAGTGTGCCACACCAAATCTCCTCCTGAGGTAAGAGCCAAACGGAACGGTTATCTTACTAGATCAATTTTTTTTTCAGTCATTTAAGATTTAAGCATACTTGTATATTTATACTTTAAGTATTTATTTCGCAGATCCAAACTTGACGTGAATCACAAACTGACTATTTACAAGACCCTGTTAAGACCCATATGGACATACGGAGCAGAAGTGTGGGGCTCAACCAAACCCTCTAACTCCAAACGCCTACAGACATTACAATCCAAAATCCTAAGGAAAATCCTGAATGCTCCTTATTACATTTCTAACCTTACCATACACACTGACCTACACATCCCTTTTGTCACTAACCTAATAAAGTCTCGCTACCGCAACTTTCACAGCCTCCTAGCTCTCCGTCCTAATCCTCTTGTCCAACAACTCTCCTCTCCTCACCTTCCCGACAATCCTCCTCGACGCTTGAAGCGAAAATGGCCTAGAGATCTGTTGTGACTAAATCATTGCGAAAGAGTTTCACCAGTGGGTGATTGCTCTAATCATGTCATAACAAGTGAACTGAACCAGTAAGATCATGTTTACTTGGTGCAACAATTGTTGCAGTTGTAAATACACAAATAAAGTGAAAAAAAAAAAAAAAAAAAAAAGTATTTATTTAAGAATACTTGTTGCACGCTAGTAGTGGTACAGTTTTTTCGGAAACATCCATTTTGGGCTCTCCTAGGCGAGAGAGGTGCTTTCTTGACCTAAGTTATGGATTTTCTATTTTGAGCTAGGCTTTCAACGTTCAACCACCAAATTAGGTGTTTTGGCCAGAGGTGACTAGCGAACATTCTTTACTATAAATTTCTCGCATTAACCATTAAATAAAATCCAAGGTTTAGACTAGAAATCGAACCCACTAAACCAACAATACATCTTAGCTTTGCGGGTCTAGCCTATAACCGCTCGGCTAATGGGGCGCCTTACAAGTTTAAAACCATTAAATAAAATCCAAGGTTTAGACTAGAAATCGAACCCACTAAACCAACAATACATCTTAGCTTTGCGGGTCTAGCCTATAATCACTCGGCTAATGGGGCGCCTTACAATATTAAAACCATTAAATAAAATCCAAGGTTTAGACTAAAAATCAAACCCACTAAACCAACAATACATCGTAGCATTGCGGGTCTAGCCTATAACCGCTCAGCTAATGGAGTGCCTTACAAGATTAAAACCATTAAATAAAATCCAAGGTTTAGACTAGAAATCAAACCCACTAAACCAACAATACATCTTAGCTTTGCGGGTCTAGCCTATAACCGCTCAGCTAATGGAGTGCCTTACAAGATTAAAACCATTAAATAAAATCCAAGGACTAGACTAGAAATCGAACCCACTAAACCAACAATACATCTTAGCTTTGCGGGTCTGGCCTATAACCGCTCAGCTAATGGAGCACCTTACAAGATTAAAACCATTAAATAAAATGCAAGGTTTAGACTAGAAATCGAACCCACTAAACCCACAATACATCTTAGCTTTGCGGGTCTAGCCTATAATCACTCGGCTAATGGGGCGCCTTACAATATTAAAACCATTAAATAAAATCCAAGGTTTAGACTAGAAATCAAACCCACTAAACCAACAATACATCTTAGCTTTGCGGGTCTAGCCTATAACCGCTCAGCTAATGGAGCGCCTTACAAGATTAAAACCATTAAATAAAATTCAAGGACTAGACTAGAAATCGAACCCACTAAACCAACAATACATCTTAGCTTTGCGGGTCTGGCCTATAACCGCTCAGCTAATGGAGCGCCTTACAAGATTAGAACCATTAAATAAAATCCAAGGTTTAGACTACAAATCGAACCCACTAAAGCAACAATACATGTTAGTATTGTGGGTCTAGCCTATAACCGCTCAGCTAGTGGGGCGCCTACGTATAGACTTCATGATCTATTAAATAATAATAAGGATAAAATAAGTTATCATTGATTTGATTGCAGCCATGTTTATTGTATCCCTGAATGGTTTCGGACTATCATCCTTTGTCAGGGGTAGATGAATTAGTTTTCAGGTTAATCTTTTCTTTTTTTTTAGATTAATCGATCGTAATAATGAGATGTAACTAGCTGGAGACTGAATCGAAATTTCCACACCAGACTGATTATTCTACCTCTGAAGTCCAAATTGGTCCGGAATGCCTGCTACGATGGATTATGAAATATCGAAAAATATGCAATCGAATTTCTAAGTTGAAAGAAAATTGACCGGAAATGTATTTCAATGAATAGATTTTTGTTTTTAGCGGAAATGATTCTTTTTTTAAAGTGAATATTTAAAATGTTGAAGTTAATATTATTAATTAATTTATTTGTTTAATAATTCTGAGCTCCGAGAAAATTGAATTACGTCATAAATTGCGTTAATAAAACAGGACGTGACGTGTATCTCATCAGAATATTTTACCATTTAATTAGATAATAAAGTTTTAGATTAGTTAATTTGTAATGATTATTATTTTTTTATTTAATGACCAATCCAATCATTAATTACGCTCGTTTAGGATGTTGGATAGTTTTACGATGAATATCGACCATTAATCTTTTATTTGGCCTAATTTAGAAGTTTTAACTACCTCATGGAATTTAATGTCAGTTTGTTAGAAATTCACCAAAGATGTTATTTGCCTCCCATCTCTGCCACTAGTATTGATTTAAACCATTATTATACGTATATAATTTTATCAAACTTTTTAATCACTTTTCAAAATTGTTTAAAATACGATAATTTTAACTTCAATTTACAGGAAACTTTGGAAAATTGTTAACCGGAAATTATTTTTCTTTCTATTTTAGTTGGAATAAATGTTTTTATTAGTTAATGTGGTTTGGACCGGAAATTGGTTAAAAAGGAAAATTACAAAAAGTTGTAACCTACATTTCTTTAGATACCAATTTTCCCTTACCGGAAATGACGCTTCATTTTACTATTCGCGTATTTGTATAAGGAGATAGTGAAATAAATACTTTGTAGAAGTAGCTCTTTTTAATGCCAAATTATATTAAATTTTTTAATTTTAATTCTAAAGATGCATCTCTTCACCTAGCTAAGATATACAGCGAGTTCGACTGTTAGTCTAGGCCAGGGATGGCGAACCTTTTTGAGACGTGGGTCAAATTTTGTTCATTTTTTTTTTAGCACTAGCTCTTGGGTCACTAATGCCCATTTGCACAAGAGTTAAGTTTAAACAATTTTAAACTGAATATTTTCAAAACTAAACATCTTTAAAAATTCAGTTGGCTTAACTGGGTAAAACGGGACGAAACAAGTGGCTATGGAAGTCTCTTTTTTACAAACATAACTGAACAAAACCTTACAAAAGTGTGTTTTATCAGAAGAAAAATCTAAATATGGTTATTTCCTTTGGGTTGTAAATTTTTGTAACAAACAAAATATGAGTAAAATTATACATTTTATTTTGTAAACACTTTTGCTTCATTTCAAATACTACAAAAGCATTTGTCGTCATTTGCGTTTTAGAACTGTAATGATCAAACTAAAGGTTTATACGGATAGCATTTAAATTGTTTTTGTGTCAATGCGTGATTGAAAAAAAATACTAGACTCTAGGCCTTGAATTTTATTTAACGATTAATATAAGAAATTCACAGTACATTATGTTCCAGACACGACAACTATTTAGGTAGCTGGACGTAAATAGAGGTCCGACTGAAATAAGAGATTTCAGTACTTATTTTTACAATCTTCATCTTCTTGTGGGTATCCTCTCCGTACTACTTGCTCTTAGGACAGTAGCCCAATAGAAACGATTCGAGGGCTTCTCTCATAGCCGGGATCAAAAGCAATCTTTAGTATATCCATTCTCCACCTGGCTGGGTTGCGAGCAATGGAAGTCATCATGGCCAAGATTGTTGGGAGAAAGGAAAAGGAAATGTCCATTGCTGGGGAACTAGGAAGTAGGAAAAAGTGCCTTTGAAGAACAGGGAACCTTCAAGGAGCGCCTTACAGGAATTTAGAATCATTTTAAATAATTTTACTGCATTAAATTTTCATTAATATTATTTAGAATTTATTAGATGTCACAGACCCTTGTGCTGGCCATTTTCATTCTTAATAATTTCTTTTGTTTGAATAATAAAATGTGAAAAACATAAAAAGGCACTCTAATCCAAATTATTATTGTGATTTATATATTTTTATGCCCTTTATTTTGGAATAATCATTCCAAAAAATTGCAGTTATAAAGGAGGATTTGCCCTATATGGCAAAGAAAATTTGGGAATTTAAATCTTTTATTGGAAAAGAGAAAAAAAAATTATCAAAGTTGGGGTGTTTTTCAACGTTACGCTTCTTCGTTGCAGTTGTCGGCGATCAACCCTTTATACAACTCTTCTACAGGAGAGTTTTAATACAAAGATGGGATGTTTTTTGATCGTAATCGTGATTTACTTTTAAGGAAATTAATTTTTTGGTTTGGGTCTGTGAGGTAAATTATTGTTTTTTCGTTTTTTTGATTTGAGGCGCGTCAACATCCTAAGGTTATTGGCGCCCGGAGCTTTTTTCAGTGCACTGCCCCGGCCTCCGGACAGAATTCTCTGTCCATCACCGGACAATGAACTGTAAGAAGCTCCTAGGAAGAGAAAAATCTAAGGGTCAGCAGCTAGATTAGAACCCGGGACCTCCGCGTGGGAGTCCAGTACGCTAACCGCATAGCTAATTCCTTCCCTATTAGTGTATTATTATTGTTAGAGGAAACAAATCTAAAGATGTTTTAGTCATGCTGTAGGCAGAAATCAGATTACCCTGGTTACAGGCCTATTCACAGGGCATGGCACTGTTTAGGAAGCAGTTCTGAACACAAGGTGGGGGGCTTATTAGCTCGGAACCGTTGGGCAGATTGTGTCAGGAAGGGGATGATTTGTTGTTCGATTGCGCTATGAAACCTTTGGCTCTTTTAAGACCAAAGGAGATAGTAGCGCAAAAAGAACTAGTAGGTGAAAGTCCTCAACCTCTTTAATAGGGTAGGTTTTGTCTACTAGATCCAAAAAAGGGGATGGCACAATACTAAGTCCCTTGTAGCTGCGATGCCATGGAGCACAGGTCCTGCCCCCATCTATTTTATTCCTTATTCCTCAAGTCCTGAAGGTTTCTCTGATCACAGACCTATTTACAGGGCATGGCACTGTTCAGGAAGCAGTTCTGTACAAGGTGGGGGCTTATTAGCTTGGAACTGTTGGGCAGACTGGGTCCGGAAGAGGAGGAGACGTGGCCTCTCACCTGTTGTTTGATTGTGTTGCAATCGAGCGGCTGCGCTACGATATCTTTGGATCTTTTGAGGCCAAAGGAGATTCGTAGCGCAGAAGAAACTGGTAGGGAAAGTCACCAACCTTCTTAGAAGGTGAGGTTTCATCTATTAGATCCAAAAAAGGGGAAGACACAATCTGTAGTGCTTTGGGGCATGGGTCCCATCCCGCCTTTTCAAAATCTAAAAATCTAGTCATGCTGGAAACAGACACTAAAAAAAAAAAAAAAAAAAAAAATGATCCCTATACCCAAGGGACCCTCCACCCAAGCCAAAGAGGATATTTCTAGTAAAAATTTAAAAATCGAAAATCTGCAGGATTATAAACAGATTCTGTAACTAGCAGCTGGAGTATGTAAACAAAATGGCAGAGATAATAAAAAGCAAACAAAATAATTGAAAAACTTCTGGTAAAGAGGGATGGGAGAGGTGGGGGGTGCAAGAGTGACCGCCCCCAATTGGGGATTCATTTCATTTATATCTACCCCCCGACTAAATTGAGTACCACGTCACTTGGGGAATATTAATTAAATTTTAATAAAGTTTTTATTCCCCTTAGAATGGAGGGGGTAAGGGAGGGGAGGGTAGGGGAGGCAATTGCTGCTGTTATTTTGTAACTTTGCGTGAATTTTACCTAAATGTATACTGGCCATAGTGGAAAAGGCATTAGGAACAAAATGGTTATATTAGGAGCAGGTTAAGTTTTAAAGTTATAACCTCCCTCCAAGTCAGATGGTTTCCCCCCCACCACTCTACACACCTTTGTTAATTCTTAATCCATTAATTAATTCAGCAAAGCTGTTCAATTTGCTGCCTCTCTCTCTCTTCCACTCTCTCTCTCTCTCTATCTATCTCTGTCTCTCTCTCTGTCTGTCTGTCTCTAGCACAACATCCACCCACACAAACACATTATAATATAAATAACCTTCAGCCAACTCCAAGTAGTTAACATTTTATCTGTGTTCCATGTCCAAGACAATGCCATTTGCAATGTAATTCCTTTTTGGAGAGAAGTTAATTAAAAAGAGATAGAAGGAGAGATATCCCGATTCTTAGTGGAATAAGAGAGTAAGGAAGGACTAAATACTGGATACAAGAGATGTAAGCTATCCCCCCACACACACACACAGAGGATGAAAATACCACCTGAAGGACTTTAAGAACAAATTCTTGTCTTAATATTATTTCAGTTTCCATTGGTTCGAATCCGGCTGCTGACCCTTAGATTTTCTCTTCCTAGGAGCTTCTTATAGCTCACTCTGTCCGGGTGATGGACAGTGTTGTCTGTAAGAAGCTCCTAGGTAGAGAAATTCTAAGGGTCAGCAGCTGGATTCGAACCCGGGACCTCCGCGTGGGAGTCCAGTACGCTAACCGCATAGCTAAACCCTTCCTTTATTATTATTATTTTTTTTTTTTTGGCGCCTCGACGATTACGTGCCATTAGCACCCCTAGAGCTATATTCTTTTCTCGGACTATGATGGCACAATGTCTCTTTCTACCCGATTAGCGTCCAAACCAATATCTCAACCAGAGCTGCGGGCAAGCCGACCCAGGTTCACACTCTCTTCTTCATAGGTCGGTCCAGCCGACAAGAGGGAGTGCAGGATTGTTTACTTATTGATCTTTACTCCTTCATTTTCTCTAAACTAAACACAAATTAAACGATCATGTCAAATGTTTAGGTTTTTTTTACTAAAATTATCCTTGTTTTGTGGTCCCTTAAGTTCGAAATAAGTATATAGAGAATTGCTGTTCATTATTTTTGGTGATTAATTCATAGTTTCAATAGGATGAAAAATAATTGCCATTTCAGTATCGTGATACATTTACTATGCCGGAACTTTCGACATAGGGACTAGATCCATCTTCAGGGATGTGGAATATATTTACAGATTGTTAACAATGATTCTATTAAAATGAATATGTATAATGTAACGAAATTTACAAAAATTATTTACCTAGTTTAGAAAGTAATATTTTTACATTTCAGGGTTGGTGTGTCTTCTGTCTTACCTGTTCATGGACTGGGTGTGATCGGTTTGTGTTATATACGAAATAGAATGTAAAGACTGTCACAAAAAATATATAGGCGAAACATCACAGTACTTAAAAGAAAAAGACTGTACCAACACTCTTACGACACAAAACTAAAAAAGAACACCACAGCACTTTCCTTACACAGTACAGAAAATCATCACATTTTCGATTTCCCCAAACACAAAGATACTTATAAATCAGAAACCAACACACAAAAAAGGAAAGTGCTAGAAATGATATACATATCTAAGACAGAAAACAGTTTAAATTTCAAAAAACTGTCACCAACAATTTAAACAACTTATACGCCCCAACTTACTACAAAATACTTGGACAATTGGCAACACTGACTTCCACACAACCAAACACATATCACACACAGACCGATCACACTCAGTCCATGAACAGACAAGACAGAAGACAGACCAACCCTGTAATATAATGTAAAAATATTACTTTCTAAACTAGCCCTGAAGATGGACCTAGTCCCTAGGTCGAAAGCTCGCGGCATAATAAATGTATCACGACTGAAAACTGGCATTTATTTTTTTCATCCAATGTTCATCCATTGGAGAATGTGTACAGGGAATAATTGGATGATAATCGTCGATAATATTTCCGAGAAAATTAAGAAAAACCTAAATTTAAAAACTCGAACAGATAATTTCATTTCCTGTCGGCTTCAAAATCGCTGCTGCCAAGTTTGAACTTCCTTTACTACTACTACTTCCTAATAACACACACACACCATTAAAAGTAAAAAACTGGAGAAATTATTCTGGAATTTCCAGCAAAAAAGTTTCCAAAACTTATAAGCAGTAAACAAAATTGAATTCCATTGCCTTAATTAAATTTATTATACAATGGACACTCTGTTAAGAATAGTTTGCTTAGTAACCAGAGTATACAGGAAGCGGAACTGAAATAGAATCCATCTGACAAACTCGCTAAAGGACTAGATAATGGAGTCTTAGGCGTAGGATGGCTCTAGGCTAAGCACAAAAGATCTATTGTAACATATCTCCCTTTTGTTCAGGAAAATATCCTTTATCCTTTACCCAGCAAGATGAAGATGAAAAGGAGGTGTCTTTTATCTGTCAGATGTCGGAAGTTGTAAATATGAAAAGAAAAAAAAACTCATTTGTTTGGTAAGATTTTCAAAATTTTTAAATTCAATAGACAGTTTAAAGGTGTGATTTTTTTGGTGTGGATTTTGAGTGCTCTTGGAATTTATTTTAGGCAGTTCGACAAGATTCGTATGGGACGCTGCGTGCTTGGTGCTGATGATGTTGATGCGTGTCGTATCCGAAATCTAAGACGCTTACTCTCCTCCGTTTTGGCGGAAGTTCATAAATCTCCTGGAACTGGGAAAAAGAGTTAAGTCAACAACGCAAGGCTGAGTTTCAAGCATCTCGCCAATTTAAAAAGTCAAATCCAGATTCTTTCCGGTTACCAGTTCTTCCGCAATTGTAGTCCAAACATTACATTGTAACCTCACACAAGACTTCCTCTTAAATGCTACATTCTCAAAGTTCGAATTCATCAAATTGTCTTCAAACTTGCAAAATTTGAGCCATATTTAGTACTTTCTAACATTATACAATTTGAGACCCTAAAATGTAACCTTAAAGGAAATCCTCTGCCTCACACCTGAGGACTACACTCTAAAATGAATTTTTTTTCTGAAAAATGAAAAATCCGCAATTTTTTCTAATTTAACTTTTCAAAATGATGTCTTTTTCTACAAGTTTTGAAACTATATATTTTGTAATCAAAATTATACGGAAACACTTTCTAATAGAATATTTCAAAATTGACTTTAATAGAAAGCATTTCCTGTACCACTGCAAAAACAGGCGCCACGGTAGCCGAGTGGTTATAGGCTAGACCCGCAAAGCTAAGATGTATTGTTGGTTTAGTGGGTTCGATTTCTAGTCTAAACCTTGGATTTTATTTAATGGTTTTAACATTGTAAGGCGCCCCATTAGCTAAGCGGTTATAGGCTAGACCCGCAATGCTATGATGTATTGTTGGTTAGTGGATTCGATTTCTAGTCTAATCCTTGGATTTTATTTAGTGGATAATAAAAGAAATTTATAGTAAAGTATGTTTACAGAGATTGTTGGGAGCAAGAAGCTGGGCATTTCTACATTTTTCTGCATTTTATTATAAAAGAGTTAATTGTTTCAGTAAAATACGTAATTTGTAGAAAATTTCAAAACCAGAAGTAACATATTTCTGAGTTGTTTTTTTCTAGAACAGCTGATTGTCTCTGAACTAAGTAATTAGATCGACGTTTTTTAAACAGTAAAACATTTTTCTGGAAAAAAAGTTTATTTAAGGCATTTTGAAAATCATCTTTAAAGCTTGATTTTTCGGTTGAATAACGTTATTATTTAGTCATAAACTTCTGGTGAATAATTAAAATAAAGAAATTAAACATGTCGTGAAATTAAACATGTCATGAAATTAAACATGTCATGACATGAAAACTTTTAAAAATCTCTTTTTTTCTTTTCTTTTTTTTTTGTACAAACAACTCTGTAAGCATTTAAACTCAAATTAATTGAGGCAACTTAATGAAACAATAAAACAAAACATAATATTTGCTAATTATTAAAAGTTAATTATACTTTTACTATAACAATTAATTAGTTGTTTGTTCAAACCCCTTACTTTCAATTGTTTCTTTGTTTAGGCTAAGTTAAACAGAAAGCAACAATAAAACAAACAAATCATTAATTAGTAATCCATAATTTAATTATTAACAATAGTTTTAATTATATCTTTTATTATTTATTAATAATTTAATTTATTCAGAAAATCTATTACATTTTGAAATAAATAATTTAAACAAATTTGTACATGTTTAAACATGTTTGTACAAACATGAATTTTTTAGGCAAATATAAGTGTATATATATATATAAATTTTTTTTTAATTTCCAAACATTTTCTCAAATATTTCAGAGAGATCAAAAAGTAAATGTTTAAAGTGCAATTTGTAACCTTTGACTTCCTTATTTTAAGACGGCCTACTTTAGAAATTGACTATTGGTCCATCTAAAAGAGTTTTCAATGAATTTGATAAACTAACACTGTTGTGTGCTCGTGAACACGTTTTCTTGCAAAACAAAATGTAATTTCTCGTATGAAGATAAAAAGGAATCCTGGAAAATGATATACCGCATTAGAAAGTCCACATTAGACGAGGAAACTTTTATTAGAAAAGTGGCTGGCACCTAGGTCTGATAATGATCACATAAGGGCCTAATGAGTTTTCTTAAATATTTTATTTTATTTTTCCAGGTATCTGGAAGCTGTTTGGAGAATAGCTTATGCTTTGAAATAGTGTTAATTTTTAGAAAATTTATCTGTCTATCTAACCGTGTCATCAGAATCGACTCTCGGACTAAAACTTTCTGAGTAATAACATTTTTATTGGAAAAAAGTAATGATTTTAGAAAAAAAAATTAAAGTGACGTCACTCAAGAACCAGTGGAAAATATGAAGTTGGCCAATACGTCATTGAACTCCACTTTAGATGTACTTCACTCAGTAGGCCTATGGACATTTCTTACTGGTTCACCCGTATATTGACCGGAAGCATACTATTAGTTGCCTCCCACCGGAAAGTAGAGACCGGAAGTTTCACTACGTGAAGTAGGTACTTCCGGCAACACGTTTACATCTTCTTTATAAATGAGCACAAGGTACAAATTATAATCTAACTTAATATGTTACGGGTAATATCGGAAACTTTTCTAAAAGAATACGTCAGAATTGACTTTTATAGAGAGCACTTCCTGTACCACTGCAAAAAATGGTGTCCACACGAAATGGTTTTTGAAAATCATTTTCCTAAATAACATTTACTGTTTATTTAAACCCGGTTTATACCAATAGTTAAATAAATATATTTATTTTTAGATCTCTTCCTTCTAATCAACCAATTACGCCTATATCTGACCCTCTTTTAAACTGGTTCTAGGATAACCCACAATTCCCAATAATAGTTTATAGGGGGAAGAAAAACCCCTAAACAAACTTGGGGAAACTCTTTTACAAATTCCACTTTAATCAATTCAATTTAAAGTTGGTTAATGCTGGGCAACGAAGTCTATGGTAGGGGGAAGGGGAGCAGGAAAAGGAAAGACCGGAAAGAAGGGAAATACCAAGAAGGGAAGTCTTCTTTCTCCACTTCCTCCTACTGCTGCTCGCTTCCTGGAGCTAGCATCACTGGGGATGAGCTTAGGCTATTAAAGTAACATTTTTCAACTGGTTAATCTGGAAAAACCTTGATGTGGTTCTACTTATTTCTACGGTAAGCTTGTTGGGTTTCCTTACAGTTCTACAGTCCATTTGGCATACCTATCTCGAACTGTATTACTTACTGAGTATTCAAGCTTTAGCTCAATATATTTTTTTGTGGGGATTCGAAGATGTTGGTAAGTACTAATTTGAATTGAGGAAGTGCTTTAGTGAGCACGATTTATTCAGAAAACTAACTTCCTCTTCCTATTTTTTGAAATAAGTTTTCGAATTCTAATTTATTGAAACGAAAAACAGTTTCCGGACTTTTGTAAAGAAACACTCACATGACTTCCTGTTCCTACTATCTCAACGTGCTCTCATGAATTTGTTTCCGAAAATTTAATTTCTATTAAAATTACCCAGTTTTTACAGTAAATTACCCTGAAATAATGAGGCTTCTCGGTAAAGTTTCATACCTAATCTTCCCCCCTCCCTTTGAAAACTGCCCTAAAACTAATTTCTGTAAAGTGAAGTAATCGCCTATATTTCTCAGGCGGGATTTACGTCCAACTACCAATTAGGTGTCGTGGACGGAGGCGACTATCAAACATACTTTACTGTAAATTCCTCATATTAACCATTAAATAAAATCCAAGGTTTAGACTAGAAATCGAATCCACTAACCAACAATACATCTTAGCTTTGCGGGTCTAGCCTGTAACCGCTCAGCTAATGGGGCGCCTTACAAGATTAAAACCATTAAATAAAATCCAAGGTTTAGACTAGAAATCGAATCCACTAACCAACAATACATCTTAGCTTTGCGGGTCTAGCCTATAACCGCTCAGCTAATGGAGCGCCTGACAAGATTAAATCCATTAAATAAAATCCAAGGCCTAAGACCGGGGAATCAAACCCACTAAACCAACGATAAATCTTAGCTATGCGGGTCTAGCCTATATCAGCTCGGCTATCGTGGCGCCTTAATTTTTGTGTAGAAAACTGTTAAAAGAAAATGTTACAAAATTTATGTATAAATAATGCATACGGGAAGCAGAAATCCTGGTCACATCTAGGGACATCCCTGAATGACCTAAATCCCGACATGACACATGGCCTCCTACGCGCTACATCTCAGCCACCTTAGTCATCTTTGTGAATTATAGACCCAAAATTCAGCTTCATACCAAATTACAGACATATTCTACGGTACTATAGAATCGCATTATTATCGCGATAGTAATGACCTCGTGGTTTTCGAATGGCAGGGTGGAGGGTGGACAGCGAGGGAAACTTTAGTTTCATTTCCTCCTGGGCCTCCGTTTGCCGTTATTCCGGAAGTTCTCTCAGATCACTGTCCAATAGTCTTAAAATATTAAACTGCTCACTAAAGTGGTAAATAATGTTTCTGCAATCGCATTTCTCCCAAAACTAGTGTGGTTTAATGATAGTGAAAAGTATAAAAGTTTAATTTAGATTGTCAGTTATCTCTGTTCATGGTGATTCAGATGGTGTTCCTCCCCAAACGGAGCTAGCAACGCTTGTCAATATAAATAAAAAAAGGAAGTGGGGTGCAAAGGTCACTGCAGAATTGATTAAATAAAAAAACAGGAATTATTTGGTTGGCAGTGTGTTTAAGAGGCCGACAAACATACGAACCCTACTAACGTTTCACAGAGAGGAATAGGCCGACAAACATACGAACCCTACTAACGTTTCACAGAGAGAAAGAGGCCGACAAACATACGTACCCTACTAACGTTTCACAGAGAGAAAGAGGCCGACAAACATACGAACCCTACTAACGTTTCACAGAGAGAAAGAGGCCGACAAACATACGAACCCTACTAACGTTTCACAGAGAGGAAGAGGCCGACAAACATACGAACCCTACTAACGTTTCACAGAGAGGAAGAGGCCGACAAACAAACGAACCCTACTAACGTTTCACAGATAGAGTTGATGCTCATTTCTACGTCATAAAGCTTAATTATGATACATCATACAGCGCTCATTTAATAATACCTATACATCATACAGCGCTCATTTAATAATACCTCTCCTCTCCTGCCATTCCCCTGGCCGACTAAACCAGGAGTGGTTCTGAGATTTCCTTCGGGACTAACCACACAGTCTAGTTAGTCTAGTTCTTTCACGTTTCCTCCTCCCAAACTCGGGCGCCAGAATCCTCACACTTTAAAAAGGAACAGATAAGAGAATAAGAATAAGAGCTTGCGATCTTTCCTCATTTTCTAGAGTAGAGGCCACTGGACCAACGATCCAGTAAAATTGGGCGAGACACAACTTTAATCAAGCTAAGTGCTGGATAAATTTCAAGGTAGCAAGATCCGTTCTAATAAAACAATATTTCCGATCAGATCAATCATAATACCACGACAGACATCGAAGACGGAGTTGCCTTTACCTATTATTAGATAATTACGTTCCCATCTCAAAAGCTATTAGATTTGACCTTCGACACTGAAATCTGATCCAGTCATAGACATGACATCGCCCGCCATATTTGATTAGATTTTTTTTTTTACATTTTCCGAGCTCCTAGTAGCAGGAAGTGTTGCAGTTTTGCCAACTTTTCTACATTGTTTTTTACCGGAAATACAGTAATAATTTGTTGAACAAAATTTACGAAAGAAATGTTCACTTCAATATCCGCGTAAAGTCACGTAATTTTCGTAAAACATTTTCGAAAATAATTTCATTCTCACGATATTTTTATTGCATTTTATTGCTGCACGGAAGGAAGCAGTTATTACAATATTTTTTTTTGTTTAACTGTATCTTCCTTTATTTTACTTCCTATACGAAGTGTGGCTATTAAATAACGAGACTATTGCTGTAAAACATTTTATTTTAAATTTACACATATTTAGTTATTACCACCTTCAATATACAGGGTGTCCCAAGCTATATGGATAACGACTTTTTCTCGGAAACTAAGATAGCTAGAAAAAAACTAAAAAATACGTGTTCCCTTAGTTTTTTGTTAGAAATCCAAATTTAATTTGTAAATTTTTTTCGGTGCTTCCAGAAGCGAGATACAGGCACCAACTTCATTTTTTCAAATGAGAAGGTGCGGTTTTTATTTCAGAAATAGATTCCTCTATTTTTTTAAAGAAAAATTTACTTGAACGGTTTTTTTCTGTGAGCGATATTTTAGAAGTTATGAATGAAAACATGATTCTTATAAGAAATGTCAAAATGATAATATTATAATGGTTTTTTGATAGAATAAGAAGAAAAGTACTATTTTATTATAAATTTTACTCCTCATTAATATTACAAATTCATGCTCGAAATGGCCTCCACCATTAGAGATGCATAGACATGCTCTTTCCTGCCAATTGTCCCTTACTGCCAAAGAAATAGATTCGGCTTTAACCGACTTACAGGTATCTATTATTCTCTGCTTTAGTTCATCTACAGATGCCATCCCGACTTGATTCTGATACACCAAATTTAGAAATGCTTTTAGGTAAGCAGAAATAAAGAAAGAAAGAAAAAAGTTATGAATAATCACCTTGTTTTTCAGGTATCCCCAAAGGAAATAGTCCATAGGTGTCAAGCCCGGTAAGAGAGGTGGCTACTGAATCGCCATATAACACGCCCATCAAATTGCCTATCGAGATATCTCTTTACATGCCTGATGGTGTTATATCGACACGGGAGGCGATTCAGTGACCACCTCGTTCACCGGATTTGACACCTATGGACTATTTCCTCTGGGGATACCTGAAAAACAAGGTGATTATTCATAACTTTTTTCTTTCTTTCCTTATTTCTGGTTACCTAAAAGCATTTCTAAATCTAGGTGTATCAGAATCAAGTCGGGATGGCATCTGTAGATGAACTAAAGCAGAGAATAATAGATACCTGTAAGTCGGTTAAAGCCGTTCAAGTAAATTTTTCTTTAAAAAAATAGAGGAATCTATTTCTGAAATAAAAACCGCACCTTCTCATTTGAAAAAATGAAGTTGGTGCCTGTATCTCGCTTCTGGAAGCACCGAAAAAAATTTACAAATTAAATTTGGATTTCTAACAAAAAACTAAGGGAACACGTATTTTTTAGTTTTTTTCTAGCTATCTTAGTTTCCGAGAAAAAGTCGTTATCCATATAGCTTGGAACACCCTGTATATCCCTCCCCTATCCCTACAACGCTCCATGCGAATTTACCATTGTTCGAAGCCGTGCTGGAAGTCTTTTTCTTCTGTGAGCTCCTGCATGACGCGTGCCGCTTTTTCTTTCACAGCTTCACAGCGGACTGAAATCGTGTTCCTTTTTAATGCAGATTTGACTTTGAGGAATAGATAAAAGTCATATGGGGCGGCCAGGTCAGGCGAATAAGGCTAGGATGGCCTAAAACTGGGATGCTGTACTTGGCTAGAAACGTCGTCTTGACAGACAATGCAGTGTGAGCAGGCGCCGGTTGCCTAGATGGAGAACCCCGTGACTTGTTCTTCCACAAATCTCGGGTCGTTTTTTTCCTTACTCTTTCACGGAGTTGAGCAAGCACTTCACGGTAGTAATATTGATTAATTATAATCGGATATTTTCATCCGTTTTGGACGTGGAAGGGCTACCCGGGCGGTCATCATCTCCGACGTCTTCTCTTGGCCATCTTGGAAACGCTTGAACCACTCAAAAACGCATTAACATTCATCGCCATAAACTTCTTTGAATAAAAGTGAAATTTCACGAGAATTCGTTGCTCTACTATATGTGTAGTATCATGTTTTTTCGGCCAAACGAAACTAACACCTCTTACACAAACGGTGGTTCCGGTCAGGCAGATTTCTAATCAAACACGTGAGACGCTGCTGTTTCGAAAGAGAAGGCTTTACGCTGCACAGCTGTCGGTCGGTAGGATTTGGCGCATGCATAGTTCTTCTATAGCAGCATCAGACTAGTTATTTAATAGCCACACCTCGGACATATAGGCGAATACAAACCTACCTTTTTCTGTTTGAGAAAACCTAATAATGTCTAGTTCGGGCAAAAATAAAAAAAACAAAAAAAAACATGTAACTAAATAGATAGTAGATAAATGGGATTTATATTTATTTATTGAATATAATGGAATATATACGTACATATACGAGGTGTGTTCAAAAAGTAACGGGAATTTTTGAATTTCGCGGGTTTGGAGAGTCTGATTGTAAATTTTTTTTTTTTATTATGTTGGTACACATGCCCCTGAAGTACGATAAAATTTTCAGTAATATTCATTGTTTACTTCTTAAGTGGCAGCCGTTAAGGTTAGACGTGTTTTTCGAGCTTGGCGATTTTTGTTTGTTAAAAAAAATGGATCAAAGAATTTGTATTAAATTTTGCGTAAAAAATGAAATAAAGTGTGTGAAATGTTAATAAAGGCATATGGTGAGTCTGCTATGAGTAAAACAAGGATTTACGAGTGGTATAAGCGTTTCCATGATGGCCGCGAAAACGTTGAAGATGACGAACGACCTGGACGTCCAAGCACATCAACAACCGATGAAAACGTGAAAAAAGTGAAAGAAATGGTTATGAACGATCGCCGAATCACAATCAGAGAAGTCGCTGATGATGTTGCCATATCAATTGGCTCATGCCATGAAATTTTTTCGGATGTTTTGGGTATGAAACGTGTGGCAGCAAAATTTGTTCCAAAATTGTTGAATTTCGAACAAAAACAGCGGAGAATGGAAGTTGCTCAAGAGTCACTCAATGAAGTCGACAACGATGCGGATCTACTGAAACGTGTTATAACAGGTGACGAAACATGGGTTTACAGATATGATGTCGAAACTAAGGCTCAATCGTCCCAGTGGAGGCATTCTGGATCGCCAAGACCGAAAAAGGCTCGACAAGTGCGGTCGAATGTGAAGGTTATGCTCACTGTGTTCTTCGATTTTAATGGCATAGTGCATCATGAATTCTTGCCACAAGGTCAAACAATCAATAAGGAGTACTACCTACAAGTTCAACGCCGTTTGCGCGAAGCAATCCGAAAAAACGCCCGGATTTGTGGCAAAACAATTCATGGATTTTGCACCACGATAATGCACCTGCTCACACTTCATTGCTTGTTCGTGAATTTTTGGCCAAAAACAAAACTTTAACGATGCCCCAGCCTCCATATTCGCCAGAGATGGCTCCATGTGACTTTTTTCTATTTCCAAACATAAAGAGAACATTAAAAGCGAATCGCTGAAAGAGCTGAAAGCTATCACAAAGATCGAGTTTCAGAAGTGTTTCGAGGATTGGAAAAAGCGCTGGCACAAGTGTATTGTGTGCGAAGGGGACTACTTTGAAGGCGACAATATTAATGTAGATGAATAAATAAATATTTTTTTCAAAAAACGAAAATTCCCGTTACTTTTTGAACACACCTCGTATAGTTGGAGCAGAGAAATTAGTAATGTTAAGGTTCTCCAACTCACCCTTCAAAAAAGAGCAACTTTATCAGTGGGCGGGGTCCTAGACTACTGATAAGCGGGAGCCAATCCCATAATGATATAGCCAAGAGAAAGTATGGTGGAATGGGCAACATAAGCTCCTCTTAATGGCTCAGTCAGTTGTAATATCTGTAAAGTGTTTTGGATTGGCGCCCAACTCCTGGGGGCAAGTCCATTAGCTTTGCTGGCAATTGGGGGCAGAGTGAGCCAACCAATAATCGAGTGTGTGATCTAGAGAGGAAGCGAAAAGGTTTTGAGTTCAGCCAGTTAAAATATAATACACAAGGGATATGTTAATTAAAAACAATAATGATGGATCTTTTTTCCTCGCTACAATTTACAAGTTTTTCTACTAAATAAAAACTTAATATTAAGTTATTTGCTGGTTCATATAACAGGGTACTTTAATTAAAGAACTTTTGTGCAAAACAAGCCGTTCCAGAATCCAGTCTTACCAACCTATCAATTCTTACAAAAAAAAATTATCAAGAAAACTATTTTAATAAAATAGGTGCTTTCCAAAATGAGGGGGGCCCCCTAAAACAAACAAAAAACAAAAGTTCGTTCCAGAATTATACTTCCAGTAAAGAGGTTTCCCAGTTCCCAAAGGATACAGCTGTTTAGCGGTTCAGTATTTCTGATTGTAATCGGGAGGGATATTTTCAAGAATGACTTTTGTCCCGAGAACTGGAATTGAGTTCACCTGAGATCCTGAAAAATAGGCTTCTGATTATTTTGACTTTCGACTTCCAAGGCTTTGAAGCATGTTAGTGCCATTTAATGAAAGAACTCTCAAAATAGAGGAAATTCTGGTTAAAGGATCTTTTGATTCACAAACTTCCGGCCCGAGTAGCCCTGGCCAAGCTTCCTGCGTATGACGTCAAAATTATCCTCCTTCCAAAACGGTCAAGCCCCCTTGTCCGGCTGTACTCGGAGCAAGAGCCCACCTCCTATACACTGCACCGATTTCTCCCAACAGCCTTTACGTTTGAGGATATCCTGTTGGACAAGTGTTTTTGAAAGATACGGGAACTCTAGTTCTTCTTGACAAAACTACTTTTGGGCCTACAGATCGATTTTACTTTTACTCAAATTAATGTAATTGAACTGTTATTCACTCTTTTCACCAGAGTGGAGATCATGAGGCCACTGTCTTTTTAAGACCATCTTGTTGGATTATCAAGGAAGAGTTCTAGAAGCAGAGATTTTGAGCTCTTCAGAGGATTAGCGTGTGATTGCAGGATGAAGGGGAGTTTCCTGTATCGCGTTTTAGCCACTGCGTTACCCAATCGGTAACACTCCAAAACACTGAACAATTTGTCCACTCTTTTCATTAGAGAGGAAATCATGAGGCCACTGTCTTGGATTGTCAAGAAGAGTTCTAGAAGCAGAGATTTTGAGCTAGAGGATTAGCGTGTGATTGCAGGTTGAAGTGGAGTTTCCTGTATCGCGTTTTAGCCACTTGGGTGACGCAGTTACCCAATCGGTAACACTCCAAAACACTGAACAATTTGTCCACTCTTTCCACTAGAGAGGAGATCACGAGGCCCACTGTCTTTTTAAGACCTTTCTTGTTGGATTATCAAGGAAGAGTTCTAGAAGCAGAGATTTTGAGCTAGAGGGTTAGCGTGTGATTGCAGATAAAGTGGAGTTTCCTGTATCACGTTTTGGGTGACTTGGAGGTGATGAAAGGAATGTTAAGATTTGTATGTATATTTGGTTAGAGGCTAAAATGGAGCGTTCACTCTGGATCGAAGTATTTTAAATTGCAGAAGCTGCAATCCTTTTGGAGATTGGTGCGTTTTGTTGAACCCCGCATAGCTCTATTCCCTACGCCCAGCTAGGGTTTTAAAATATTGTAGTAGCATAAAGTTAATTAAAAAGACAATATTTCCGTATAAAATAATTCATCCGCACCATCAATACTGCAAAGAAAAATCCTAAAATAAGAACAGGACAGATCGAGATCAAACCAATAATAGTTGCACTCCTATTCTGGGCACTATATCCCGTGAACAAATGTGGTTGGAGACAAAGCCAGCCTGGAATACCCGCAGGGACGCTAAGTCCCATCAGAAGTGGATAATCTTCTCCCACCCTCCCACATGAGGGACTAAAACTGAATCAAAGAAAAATACATCATCAAGCTGAGTTAAGCTAACTCAGTCATCATCACAGTTGGATTTTAGTTAAAAAAAAAAAAAAAAAATCTAATTATCCCTTTTGCTATTTTTATATTCATCATCAGAGAGGACCAAATTAATGTTGGTGGACATGAGTAACTAATGCTAATGGTATTAACGATAATGAAGGCCTAGATTTAAGAGGATTTAAAAAACGCGGTGATGAAGAGGCAAAAAAACAAAACACAAAAGATAAAAGAACTTTTTCCAAATTATTGAAACAAAAAAACTTTGAATCCTTATTTCCGTTAACTTTATTTGACAGAATTATTATAAGTTTGGAGTTTCATCCGCTAAAAAAAATAAAATTCTGGCTACAGATGTTTCTTCATACGCCACTGGATATCAAAATGGATCTAGAACTATATCAAATACATCGTAAACTAAAAAAGAATTATGGTCAATTGTTGAAGGACATTCCACCTAATAAATCATAGACGATATATGAAATTGTAGTAATAATGGGTCCAAATAATAGCCATCCGACTTACCAGCCGACCATATTCGATGGCCACAAATTATACATTCCTCAGATATCGCCTGGGGATATTGTGAAGGGTCAAGGGTATATGTAATAGAGGAATTTACCCTCTAAGTATCCGTCTAATTTAATAAATAATAACACTGAATACTAAATTTCAATTATTAAGCCCAAAAATACAGATTTCTACAAATAGATATTATGTATAATATTAGCCTGAAGAAGGTAGTAAAAATTACCGAAACGTTGGTATAAAGCAAACAAAGTTGTTTTTATTTAAGACCGCACCTCGATATTCCCCAAAAATCATCTATCAACAACGGGTCGAATTAAAACCAAAAATCATACAATTTTATATTTACCAAGTAAGTTACAAATGATATAACGTCCTAGATTTTAAATAATATATTTTATGACCAGAGTAGACTTTAGCGGGCACAATATCTCACTGGACACATGCGCCTGCCGACGCGCCAGAAGACCAAAGATGGCTGAACTGCAGACAAGACTGATATATAGGGAACGGATTCGTATGTATTTACATATATTTTTCTAGGCAATTTACAGACGTTTTTCAACTAGAAGTATTCATACTGACACTTTTTAAGCCGTTTGAGTCTACTTTTATTTCACATATTTCCACATATTTGGATGTTATCGCATATTTATACATATTTGATTAAAATAAATAAATATTTCTACATATTTAATCAAAATATGTACATATTTTTCATTTTGGGCATATTTTCATAATTGGGAGGTGGTTGACAGGAACTGTGAATCACAGTGGGTACAATGATTATTGTAATTTACACAGAATGCTGCTAAACAGTGACGGGCACTTGTTAGTTCTTTGAAATTGTCTGACGTTGTCTGTTCTTTCAGCTCGTTCGTTGAAGTGTCCAATTCATTTCGTTCGGTCACTTAGTGTATTCTTTTTTGGGTGAAATGCCACAAACATCGGCCTCAAACAAACAACTGATTGCTAAATATCTTCGCGAGTTTCCAGCAGAAATTTTTCGAAGTGATGGAGACATTTTGTACTGCACAGCTAGTGAAAAGCGCGTTTCTTGCTCTCAACGTTCCCAAGTCACCCAACATATTGCCATCGGATCGCACATAGAGAATAAAAACAGAAAGAAAGAGAGGACGTCCTATCAAGCCTTCCTTACATCTCCATCATCAAGTAAGCCTACTCTGAGTACAGATCTGTGTCGGGCTTTGGTTAGAGCAGATATCCCTTTCCACAAACTTAAAAATCCTCATTTCAAAGGATTCTTAGAGACCTATATTGGGAAAAAAATGCCTGACGAGAGCACTCTGCGGAAAAACTACCTGGAAGATATCTATAAAGATTTCATGTGGTTGCCAACAATTTCGAAGAGTGAAGTTTTCAAAATTGAAAATTTAACACATCTTTTTATAAATAGTAAAAATGTTCTTTGTTGTATAAATAATTATAACTTGCCCCCCCACCCAAAAATTCCATTTTCATAAAAAAAAAATGTCCATTTTACTTAAATATTCCAGGAAATATTTTAAGAAAATCACATATTTTCCACATAATTGACGAAAATAAATGCATATTTTAATTAAATATTTGGCATTTTTAAATACATAAAAATCCGTTCCTTACGTGATATACATATACATATACGACCCCATTGAGAAGCCCAAGGGCAACTGGCTCATGGTTCCAGCACAAGCTGAAGCACCCTCTACTTCCTTTTTTCCAGTACTGCCAACTGGGAAATGATGCGCTAAAAATTCTAGGCAGGGGGGGCCGCGCACATCCTTTCGAGGATCGAACATAGATTAAGACTATAGTTTGAAAAAAAAAAAATTAAATTTAACATCTAAAAAGGAATACCTGCATACATGTTTTTACACGAACGGATTCCTGTACCAAAATGTGGTTAGGTCAGCTGGGTTGGATAATAATTTTGGTGTTATCCATCGTAGCACGCATTTTGATGGTAAGTCTGGCCTGTAAATCTTCACCCATCATCAGAGATCGATTTGGTGTAAAGATTTCGACCTGCAAACGCTACTATACTAGTATAACAGGAACTTCGGCAGTTTAAGTCGTCCTGCTTAATGCGATGGATTTATTTTCTGTCAGACATCGATCTATAAGTGAGAGAGCATGTGCGGGAGAGGCAGAGGGCAAAAATCGAAGTTGCAACTTTATTATGCAGCGTATTGTCCACGTTCAGGTCAATACTCCGGGTAAACCAGCGCGTACAGATAACAAACAGTTGGCTCATTCATCCTTAACAATGAATTGATCACATATACGCACAGTTTGGATTCGTAGTTCACACAAATAATTTACCAACCGACAAACAGCATTCATTCTCTAGTATTTCCGCATAAAATACGCGCTGAAATCTCAATTTCTGTATTGAAAATTAACTTACACAAACAAGAATCTCCTTTTTCTAGTTTTATGTACCTGGTGAAAGGAAGTAGCACGAGTATTTCAAGTTTTGGAATGTGAGACGTCACCGGAAATACTTGAGTTCCACCATTAGCTCGAAATTTGTGTTTGTGAACAATAAAATTTTGAAAATACTAAAACTTGGTTTATAATTTTGAAAGTGAGTAAACACAATAATTTTGAAATTTTTATGAATAAAGAATAAATGAATTTAAGAGGAAGAAAGATTATTACCAATTTCAGTCATAATTTTGTTATTTGTAATAATGGAACTAGTCAATCAGTAATGGAACTAGACTAGTAGGAGCTAGCTAGCTAGGCCATCTGGGATCAAATTGTACTGAAACACATTACAGTCAGAGTTGGGCACTGATTAAAAAAAAAATTAAATTCTAAATTCAATTGATTAAATTTTTAAATTGATTAAATTTATTTTTAATTTTAATCAGAATTGAATCGTAATTTTAATCATATGACAATTATTTAATCAATTAAATTTCAGATTTAATCGTTAATCAAACTAATTTAATCAAACTAAAAAAATTATGATTAAATCTGAGAATTAAATTGAACTTTAATTTTAATCACCGAATTAGTTCAATTCCAATCGTTAATCAAACTAATTTAATCATCCACTTTTATGGCTTTTCAACCAGTGGTTCGAAACACGTTTTGGCGAAGCCATTTTTCTAAGCGTCTTCAATAAATACTTTTCGGTTAATTTTTGTAGACTTGGACTTCTTCACGAGTCTCTAGACCAGCGGTTCTTAACCGGTGTTCCGCGAATATGGTCCAAGTGTTCCGCGAAATTTCAATTTTAAATGTATTGAAATTTAGAAACTTAGGAAAGATACGAAAACAAAAAATTGTTCCTTTTTTTTTAATTTGAATTTAATTTTAAGTTCTTGCTAAATACCGAATTTCAAATTATTTAATGTTAGTGTTCCGCGAGAAATATACGATCCATATAATTGTGTTCCGCGTCTATGAAAAGGTTAAGAACCACTGATATAAAAGGTTGAAAATTTTTTGGGTCATAAAATTCTGTAAAATTATGGCCGTTCTATATCTCCCACTGTGTACCACGTATTGGTATGGAATTTTGTGCTCTTGTACACTTTGTTTTTCTCAATTATAAACTATAGTTATTTTGTGCACAGATCTAAAATGGTAGACGATATAAAGGGTTAAAAATTTTTTGGGTCATAAATTCTGTAAAATTATGGTCCTTCTATATCTCCCACTGTGTACCACGTATTGATATGGAATTTTGTTATCTTGTACACTTTGTTTTTCTCAATTAAAAACTATAGTTATTTTGTGCACAAATTTTAAAAGGTAGAAGATATAAAGTGTTGAAAATTTTTTGGGTCATGAAATTCTGTAAAATTATGGTCGTTCTATATCACCCACTGTGTACCACGTATTGATATGGAATTTTGTTCTTTTGTACACTTTGTTTTTCTCAATTATAAACTATAGTTATTTTGTGCACAGATCTAAAATGGTAGAAGATATAAAGGGTTGAAAATTTTTTGGGTCATGAAATTCTGTAAAATTATGGCCGTTCTATATCTCCCATTGTGAACCACGTATTGGTATGGAATTTTTTTCTCTTATACACTTTGTTTTTCTCAATTAAAAACTATAGTTGTTTTGTGCACAGATCTAAAAAGGTACAAGATATAAAGGGTAGAAAATTTTTTGGGTCATGAAATTCTGTAAAATTATGGCCGTTTTATATCTCCCACTGTGTACCACGTATTGATATGGAATTTTGTTCTCTTGTACACTTTGTTTTTCTCAATTATAAACTATAGTTATTTTGTGCACAGATCTAAAAAGGTAGAAGAAATAAAGGGTTGAAAATTTTTTGGGTCATAAAATTCTGTAAAATTATGGCCGTTCTATATCTCTCACTGTGTACCACGTATTGATATGGAATCTTGTTCTCTTGTACACTTTGTTTTTCTCAATTATAAACTATAGTTATTTTGTGCACTGATCTAAAAAGGTAGAAGATATAAAGGGTTGAAAATTTTTTGGGTCATGAAATTCTGTAAAATTATGGCCGTTCTATATCTCCCACTGTGTACCACGTATTGATATGGAATTTTGTTCTCTTGTACACTTTGTTTTTCTCAATTATAAACTATAGTTATTTTGTGCACAGATCTAAAAAGGTAGAAGATATAAAAGGTTGAAAATTTTTTGGGTCATGAAATTCTGTAAAATTATGGCCGAACTATATCTCCCACTGTGAACCACGTATTGGTATGGAATTTTGTTCTCTTGTACACTTTGTTTTTCTCAATTATAAACTATAGTTATTTTGTGCACAGATCTAAAAAGGTAGAAGATATAAAGGGTTGAAAATTGTTTGGGTCATGAAATTCTGTAAAATTATGGCCGAACTATATCTCCCACTGTGAACCACGTATTGGTATGGAATTTTGTTCTCTTGTACACTTTGTTTTTCTCAATTAAAAACTATAGTTATTTTGTGCACAGATCTATAAATGTAGAAGATATAAAGGGTTGAAAATTTTTTGGGTCATGAAATTCTGTAAAATTATGGCCGTTCTATATCTCCCACTGTGTACCACGTATTGATATGGAATTTTGTTCTCTTGTACACTTTGTTTTTCTCAATTATAAACTATAGTTATTTTGTGCACAGATCTAAAAAGGTAGAAGATATAAAGGGTTGAAAATTTTTTGGGTCATGAAATTCTGTAAAATTATGGCCGAACTATATCTCCCACTGTGAACCACGTATTGGTATGGAATTTTGTTCTCTTGTACACTTTGTTTTTCTCAATTATAAACTATAGTTATTTTGTGCACAGATCTAAAAAGGTAGAAGATATAAAGGGTTGGAAATTTTTTGGGTCATGAAATTCTGTAAAATTATGGCCGAACTATATCTCCCACTGTGAACCACGTATTGGTATGGAATTTTGTTCTCTTGTACACTTTGTTTTTCTCAATTATAAACTATAGTTATTTTGTGCACAGATCTAAAAAGGTAGAAGATATAAAGGGTTGAAAATTTTTTGGGTCATGAAATTCTGTAAAATTATGGCCGTTCTATATCTCCCACTGTGAACCACGTATTGGTATGGAATTTTGTGCTCTTGTACACTTTGTTTTTCTCAATTAAAAACAATAGTTATTTGGTGCACAGATCTAAAAAGGTAGAAGATATAAAGGGTTGAAAATTTTTTGGGTCATGAAATTCTGTAAAATTATGGCCGTTCTATATCTCCCACTGTGAACCACGTATTGGTATGGAATTTTGTGCTCTTGTACACTTTATTTTTCTCAATTAAAAACAATAGTTATTTGGTGCACAGATCTAAAATGGTAGACGATATAAAGGGTTAAAAATTTTTTGGGTCATGAAATTCTGTAAAATTATGGTCGTTCTATATCTCCCACTGTGTACCACGTATTGATATGGAATTTTGTTCTCTTGTACACTTTGTTTTTCTCAATTATAAACTATAGTTATTTTGTGCACAGATCTAAAAAGGTAGAAGAAATAAAGGGTTGAAAATTTTTTGGGTCATGAAATTCTGTAAAATTATATCCATTCTATATCCCCCACTGTGAACCACGTATTGGTATGGAATTTTTTTCTCTTATACCCTTTGTTTTTCTCAATTATAAAATATAGTTATTTTGTGCACAGATCTAAAAAGGTAGAAGATATAAAGGGTTGAAAATTTTTTGGGTCATGAAATTCTGTAAAATTATGGTTGTTCTATATCTCCCACTGTGTACCACGTATTGATATGGAATTTTGTTCTCTTGTACACTTTGTTTTTCTCAATTATAAACTATAGTTATTTTGTGCACAGATCTAAAAAGGTAGAAGATATAAAGGGTTGAAAATTTTTTGGGTCATGAAATTCTGTAAAATTATGGCCGTTCTATATCTCCCACTGTGAACCACGTATTGGTATGGAATTTTGTGCTCTTGTACACTTTGTTTTTCTCAATTAAAAACAATAGTTATTTGGTGCACAGATCTAAAATGGTAGACGATATAAAGGGTTAAAAAATTTTTGGGTCATGAAATTCTGTAAAATTATGGTCGTTCTATATCTCCCACTGTGTACCACGTATTGATATGGAATTTTGTTCTTTTGTACACTTTGTTTTTCTCAATTATAAACTATAGTTATTTTGTGCACAGATCTAAAATGGTAGAAGATATAAAGGGTTGAAAATTTTTTGGGTCATGAAATTCTGTAAAATTATGGCCGTTCTATATCTCCCATTGTGAACCACGTAGTGGTATGGAATTTTTTTCTCTTATACACTTTGTTTTTCTCAATTAAAACCTATAGTTGTTTTGTGCACAGATCTAAAAAGGTACAAGATATAAAGAGTTGAAAATTTTTTGGGTCATGAAATTCTGTAAAATTATGGCCGTTTTATATCTCCCACTGTGTACCACGTATTGATATGGAATTTTGTTCTCTTGTACACTTTGTTTTTCTCAATTAAAAACTATAGTTATTTTGTTCTCAGTTCTAAAATGGTAGAAGTTATAAAGAGTTGAAAATTTTTTGGGTCATGAAATTCTGTAAAATTATGGCCGTTCTATATGTCCCATTGTGTACCACGTATTGATATGGAATCTTGTTCTCTTGTACACTTTGTTTTTCTCAATTATAAACTATAGTTATTTTGTGCACTGATCTAAAAATGTAGAAGATATAAAGGATTGAAAATTTTTTGGGTCATGAAATTCTGTAAAATTATGGCCGTTCTATATCTCCCACTGTGAACCACGTATTGGTATGGAATTTTGTGCTCTTGTACACTTTGTTTTTCTCAATTAAAAACAATAGTTATTTTGTGCACAGATCTAAAATGGTAGACGATATAAAGGGTTAAAAAATTTTTGGGTCATGAAATTCTGTAAAATTATGGTCGTTCTATATCTCCCACTGTGTACCACGTATTGATATGGAATTTTGTTCTTTTGTACACTTTGTTTTTCTCAATTATAAACTATAGTTATTTTGTGCACAGATCTAAAATGGTAGAAGATATAAAGGGTTGAAAATTTTTTGGGTCATGAAATTCTGTAAAATTATGGCCGTTCTATATCTCCCATTGTGAACCACGTATTGGTATGGAATTTTTTTCTCTTATACACTTTGTTTTTCTCAATTAAAAACTATAGTTGTTTTGTGCACAGATCTAAAAAGGTACAAGATATAAAGGGTAGAAAATTTTTTGGGTCATGAAATTCTGTAAAATTATGGCCGTTTTATATCTCCCACTGTGTACCACGTATTGATATGGAATTTTGTTCTCTTGTACACTTTGTTTTTCTCAATTATAAACTATAGTTATTTTGTGCACAGATCTAAAAAGGTAGAAGAAATAAAGGGTTGAAAATTTTTTGGGTCATGAAATTCTGTAAAATTATGTCCGTTCTATATCTCCCACTGTGAACCGCGTATTGGTATGGAATTTTTTTCTCTTATACACTTTGTTTTTCTCAATTATAAACTATAGTTATTTTGTGCACTGATCTAAAAAGGTAGAAGATATAAAGGATTGAAAATTTTTTGGGTCATGAAATTCTGTAAAATTATGGCCGTTCTATATCTCCCACTGTGAACCACGTATTGGTATGGAATTTTTTTCTCTTATACACTTTGTTTTTCTCAATTACAAACTACAGTTATTTTGTGCGCAGATCTATAATTTTAGAAGATATAAAGTCTAGTGAGTGGTAAACATGGTGGAATGTGAGTGTAAGGTGGTCCTATCTAAGTCTAGTGAATGGTTAAGATAGTTAAATGTGTGTGTCAGGTGGTCCTATCTAAGTCTAGTGAGTGGTAAGCATGGTGAAATGTGATTGTAAGGTGGTCCTATCTAAGTCTAGTGAGTGGTAAACGTGGTGAAATGTGGGTGTAAGGTGGTCCTATCTAAGTCTAGTGAGTGGTAAACATGGTGAAATGTGAGTGTAAGGTGGTCCTATATAAGTCTTGAGAGTCACTAACATGGTATTGATGAGTCACCAGACTGGTAGAATGAAGGTGCCAAGTTTGGGAAAAGTGATAATATTGATAGTGAAGAGGCACCAGCTAGGCGGAATAAAGATGCATTGGTCCGATTCTGGTTTAACCATTGGCAATGTTTAGTTTTAAAAATTTAATCTCTCAAATTTTGATTAAATTAAAAAATTTAATCGTCCAAAGTGATTAAAACTAAATTTGGAATTTAATTCAATCAATTAAAATTATGATTATTTAATTTTAATTTTAATCTTAATTTTTAGTTATGATTAAAAATTTTAATTGATTAAATTCCGATTAAATTAAAAGTGAATTTAATTTTAATCAACTAAATTTGGCCGATTAAATTTTTTAATTTTAATCATGATTAAAGTTAAATTTCGGTTTAATTCAATTGTTTTTTAATTGATTAAATTTTTGCCCAACTCTGATTACAGTGATGTAAGAAATAGTTTTCAACAATTATTATATTTATTAATAATGGTAACATTGATTTACATAATGGGTTGATTTACATAGTCTTAAAGGTTGATGTGTCTTTAGTCCTGTCTGCTTAAGAACTGAGTGGTCGATCTAAAAATGTTCTTGTTTGTGACAAGTCAGTGTTGCCCAATGTCAAAGAGATTGTTGAAGAGTAAAAGATTTTTGTGTATTTTTTTAGTAAGCTGGCTTAAATGTTGTTTAGATTGTTCGCATCTGTTTTTGAATTTAAATTGTTTTCCAGTCTTAGTTATGTAAATGATTTCTAATACTTTCCTTGCTCTGCCTGTGTGTCTCGAGACTTTTTTCTGGAAAAGGCAAAGAATCAACCCAGTATTTAAAAATAAAAAAACTGTTGCCAACGCTAGTATGATACAAAAATAAAAAAGAACACTACAGCACTTTCCTTACATAGCACGGAAAACCATCACACACTAAGAGGAAATAAACAAATCTAACTATCTAAAAACATAAACGCCCAATAACCAAAAAAATAATTCAAAATAAACCGTTTTTTTGAAACACTTGGCAACACTGACTTGTCACAAACAAGAACATTTTGAAACCTACCATTCAGTATTTGAAACAGTCATGTCATGACCAAAGGCATGCTAACATTTAAGGTTAATAACCAACATTAGGAAACAAGTTACAATTATTAATAAGTATAAGGTAAATGATTTGTATAAACTATTTTTTATATCTCCGAATTACAGTGTACAGTGTAATCTACTTCTGTTAGGTATGTTCTACACCCCAGAAGATGACCTAGTCCCAGGTAGAAAACTGGCCATTAATGCATTAAAATAACATTATAAGTGAAATGGGCAATACTCTTACTTCACTTTGATTTAATGAATTTCCAAAGAAGATAGTGCGTAAGTAGTCTACAATAAATGCATTTATTAAACTGTAAAACCAAGATTAGATTTATTTGACAATTTTCATTTAAATGCACTTTTACTTGTTTTAAAACTTTTAAGTGGTTTTACATGCTTTTTCTGTTGTGTTATTTTATTTTAAAATAAAATCCATCTGGGTTAAGTAAAATAAACATTAATCTCATCAAATCTATCGGACAAGAGTTTATCTTGTTGATAAAAATATATCCTGGATTAAATGGATTCATTTGACAGGAAGAGAAAAAGAGGAAATATTTCGCTCTTGGTTTGCGGGAAAAATAATTAAATTTAGTAACTTTTTAGAAATTTTTCAGTGGAAAGTGGGATGACGGCTGTTGATGTTTGGATACAGAACTGGAAAAAAAGTTAATATTGAATTTTTCCGATTTCCCAAAGAGGTTTTTGGGGGAAGAGAACCTGGTAAGAACACGCTCATGGTATTTTTCTTACTTTTAAATTAGAATGGAATAGTAAGTGACTTCAATATCTTTGACTTTCCCAAGCGGTTTTCCCAAGGAAAACAATTTCGAATGGAAATTTTAGAACTACTCATATACAATGAATCTTAGGAGCCATTTTCGATTCGAAATCAAAAATTGAATTATGCATACCGCACATTTTATCTAAAGACAAATCAATTTTTAAAACCTTTTGACTTCCTTTTTTTTTTTTTTAATCTAAATGACATATTTGACTGGGAAACTGAAGATAAGATTAGAGTCGCAGCTAGGTCTTTGGAAAGTTAAGATATCGGTATCCTTTACCTAGCAATTAGTTAATGAAACGTGAAATTAAATCTTGAGACTAGAAGTGTGTTGCCCTGGAGTATATCTTGGATTAGCGTCCTGTATAGAGTACCTTAGCCAGCGACGCAAACATTCTGGGAATCAATGAACCATTTAGATTCTTTACCCGTCAATCGGGGCTTTAATATTATCTCTGGGAAACAATAAGCCGCTGTGAATCATCTTACAGCGGCACCGCTCTTATACACCGTATCTATGGAGACCATGAGAGGCCAGGGCTAAGCCTGGATTGGAAGAGCCGGCCGCACCATAGCCGGTACCCCTTGCGAAACACTAACTGCCCGTTTTCCTCTCTAACTCCCGCTAAACAGACCTCAAGACTGCCGCCAACCCCACTTTAGGCTATAACCATTTAGCGCAGATGCTGTATTAAACTTCCAAACCCATTCTCAAACGCTAAGCTAGAATCCCTCCTTCTCTGGCGATTTCCCTCTGCACCCCTAAAACCCCTAAAAAAAATAATAAATGCTTAATTTACAAGGATTATTACAAATAAAGTCTAGCTAAGTAAATTGCTATTTCAAGTATAATTGTAATTGTTAGTCAGAGAAACAATAAGAGAATTCGCTGGGCAGACTATCTCTTAATGCTGTTCTCAGAGTTCGAACCCACAAATTGTCTTCAAACTCCAAATTTTGAAACCCCTTCTTAATTCTTACTTTAATTTGCTAGACTGTAACCCCTTCATTCATAAAAATCGGTTCATGGGTTTAGGCGCCACAATTAACAACAACAAGGACAATTCTTTGGTAAAGTTTTTCTCAGTAACTATTAAATCTACAATAGGATGAAAAATCAATGCCATTTTCAGTCATTATAAACTTTATTATACCGAGCTTTCGACCTAGAGGGGCTAGGTCAGGGTGGGCAATCTTTTTCTGTAAAGGGCCACATGAGGTTATTGGTTTATTATCGAGGGCCGCAAAAGGTTATTGGTTTATTACCGAGGGCCGCAGTATATACATTTCTTTTTTTAATGAATTAATTTATATTTATTTTGGGTTCTTTTTTATTAATTGTTTTTATTTATTCATAATACTAATATTATTAATTAATGAAAATGAAATTTATTAACAAATCAACAAAAAAACGGCATTAGTTACTTCTATGAAATTGCTTCATATCTTCCTTCATCATTTTTTCTATTAAAAGCCAGACGAAATAAAAATAATGCAATTGCATTCATATTTATATATCACCATGAAATAAATAACTAGAGAAGAAGCGAAAATCCGCAGCTTCGTCGGCGACAATACGCTTTGTGTCGGTGTAAAAATGGCGTACTAAAAGTCGGGTGATCATACAAAGAAAGAGCGCGGATTACTAATACGAATCATAATACGAAATCGTATAAGATTTGAACCCTGAGACAATACTTGTACTAGACAAAATTACCAAACTTTATTAACATAAAACTTGAAATATTTGATGATTTAAATGTTTATTATTTGCCGTTTTGTGCCGCGGGCCGCAGGAAAATGTTAAAAGGGCCGCTAGCGGACCGCGGGCCGCACGTTGCCCACCCCTAGTCTAGGTCATCTTCAGGGCTGTGGAACATATTTACACTGTGTTATATTGGTGTCAGTTTTGAAGTTTAGACTGTTTTCTGTCTTAGATATGTACGAGTATATCATTTCTACAATTTAAACAGCATACACGGCCAACTTACTGCAAAATACTTGGCAATTGGCAACACTGACTTCCTTACAACCAAACACATATCACACACAAACTGATCACATTCAGTCTATGAACAGACAAGACAGAAGACACACCAACCCTCTAATGATGTAAAATATTACGATACATTGTAAATTAGCCCTGAAGATGACCTAGTCCCTAGGTCGAAAGCTCCGGCATAATAAAGTTTATAATGACTGAAACTGGTATTAATTTTTCATCCTATTGAAACTATGATTCAGTCACCAAAAATAATGAACAAGACGAAAGCCAATCGAATCAGTGTCCATGAACAGACAAGACAGAAGACACACCAACCCTCTAATGATGTAAAACAGTATATTGTAAATTAGCCCTGAAGATGACCTAGTCCCTAGGTCGAAAGCTCCGGCATAATAAAGTTTATAATGACTGAAACTGGTATTAATTTTTCATCCTATTGAAACTATGATTCAGTCACCAAAAATAATGAACAAGACGAAAGCCAATCGAATCAGTGTCCATGAACAGACAAGACAGAAGACACACCAACCCTCTAATGATGTAAAACAGTATATTGTAAATTAGCCCTGAAGATGACCTAGTCCCTAGGTCGAAAGCTCCGGCATAATAAAGTTTATAATGACTGAAACTGGTATTAATTTTTCATCCTATTGAAACTATGATTCAGTCACCAAAAATAATGAACAAGACGAAAGCCAATCGAATCAGTGTCCATGAACAGACAAGACAGAAGACACACCAACCCTCTAATGATGTAAAACAGTATATTGTAAATTAGCCCTGAAGATGACCTAGTCCCTAGGTCGAAAGCTCCGGCATAATAAAGTTTATAATGACTGAAACTGGTATTAATTTTTCATCCTATTGAAACTATGATTCAGTCACCAAAAATAATGAACAAGACGAAAGCCAATCGAATCAGTGTCCATGAACAGACAAGACAGAAGACACACCAACCCTCTAATGATGTAAAACAGTATATTGTAAATTAGCCCTGAAGATGACCTAGTCCCTAGGTCGAAAGCTCCGGCATAATAAAGTTTATAATAACTGAAACTGGTATTAATTTTTCATCCTATTGAAACTATGATTCAGTCACCAAAAATAATGAACAAGACGAAAGCCAATCGAATCAGTGTCCATGAACAGACAAGACAGAAGACACACCAACCCTCTAATGATGTAAAACAGTATATTGTAAATTAGCCCTGAAGATGACCTAGTCCCTAGGTCGAAAGCTCCGGCATAATAAAGTTTATAATGACTGAAACTGGTATTAATTTTTCATCCTATTGAAACTATGATTCAGTCACCAAAAATAATGAACAAGACGAAAGCCAATCGAATCAGTGTCCATGAACAGACAAGACAGAAGACACACCAACCCTCTAATGATGTAAAACAGTATATTGTAAATTAGCCCCGAAGATGACCCTAGTCCCTAGGTCGAAAGCTCCGGCATAATAAAGTTTATAATGACTGAAACTGGTATTAATTTTTCATCCTATTGAAACTATGATTCAGTCACCAAAAATAATGAACAAGACGAAAGCCAATCGAATCAGTGTCCATGAACAGACAAGACAGAAGACACACCAACCCTCTAATGATGTAAAACAGTATATTGTAAATTAGCCCTGAAGATGACCTAGTCCCTAGGTCGAAAGCTCCGGCATAATAAAGTTTATAATGACTGAAACTGGTATTAATTTTTCATCCTATTGAAACTATGATTCAGTCACCAAAAATAATGAACAAGACGAAAGCCAATCGAATCAGTGTCCATGAACAGACAAGACAGAAGACACACCAACCCTCTAATGATGTAAAACAGTATATTGTAAATTAGCCCTGAAGATGACCTAGTCCCTAGGTCGAAAGCTCCGGCATAATAAAGTTTATAATGACTGAAACTGGTATTAATTTTTCATCCTATTGAAACTATGATTCAGTCACCAAAAATAATGAACAAGACGAAAGCCAATCGAATCAGTGTCCATGAACAGACAAGACAGAAGACACACCAACCCTCTAATGATGTAAAACAGTATATTGTAAATTAGCCCCGAAGATGACCCTAGTCCCTAGGGTCGAAAGCTCCGGCATAATAAAGTTTATAATGACTGAAACTGGTATTAATTTTTCATCCTATTGAAACTATGATTCAGTCACCAAAAATAATGAACAAGACGAAAGCCAATCGAATCAGTGTCCATGAACAGACAAGACAGAAGACACACCAACCCTCTAATGATGTAAAACAGTATATTGTAAATTAGCCCTGAAGATGACCTAGTCCCTAGGTCGAAAGCTCCGGCATAATAAAGTTTATAATGACTGAAACTGGTATTAATTTTTCATCCTATTGAAACTATGATTCAGTCACCAAAAATAATGAACAAGACGAAAGCCAATCGAATCAGTGTCCATGAACAGACAAGACAGAAGACACACCAACCCTCTAATGATGTAAAACAGTATATTGTAAATTAGCCCCGAAGATGACCCTAGTCCCTAGGGTCGAAAGCTCCGGCATAATAAAGTTTATAATGACTGAAACTGGTATTAATTTTTCATCCTATTGAAACTATGATTCAGTCACCAAAAATAATGAACAAGACGAAAGCCAATCGAATCAGTGTCCATGAACAGACAAGACAGAAGACACACCAACCCTCTAATGATGTAAAACAGTATATTGTAAATTAGCCCTGAAGATGACCTAGTCCCTAGGTCGAAAGCTCCGGCATAATAAAGTTTATAATGACTGAAACTGGTATTAATTTTTCATCCTATTGAAACTATGATTCAGTCACCAAAAATAATGAACAAGACGAAAGCCAATCGAATCAGTGTCCATGAACAGACAAGACAGAAGACACACCAACCCTCTAATGATGTAAAACAGTATATTGTAAATTAGCCCCGAAGATGACCCTAGTCCCTAGGTCGAAAGCTCCGGCATAATAAAGTTTATAATGACTGAAACTGGTATTAATTTTTCATCCTATTGAAACTATGATTCAGTCACCAAAAATAATGAACAAGACGAAAGCCAATCGAATCAGTGTCCATGAACAGACAAGACAGAAGACACACCAACCCTCTAATGATGTAAAACAGTATATTGTAAATTAGCCCTGAAGATGACCCTAGTCCCTAGGTCGAAAGCTCCGGCATAATAAAGTTTATAATGACTGAAACTGGTATTAATTTTTCATCCTATTGAAACTATGATTCAGTCACCAAAAATAATGAACAAGACGAAAGCCAATCGAATCAGTGTCCATGAACAGACAAGACAGAAGACACACCAACCCTCTAATGATGTAAAACAGTATATTGTAAATTAGCCCTGAAGATGACCCTAGTCCCTAGGTCGAAAGCTCCGGCATAATAAAGTTTATAATGACTGAAACTGGTATTAATTTTTCATCCTATTGAAACTATGATTCAGTCACCAAAAATAATGAACAAGACGAAAGCCAATCGAATCAGTGTCCATGAACAGACAAGACAGAAGACACACCAACCCTCTAATGATGTAAAACAGTATATTGTAAATTAGCCCTGAAGATGACCCTAGTCCCTAGGTCGAAAGCTCCGGCATAATAAAGTTTATAATGACTGAAACTGGTATTAATTTTTCATCCTATTGAAACTATGATTCAGTCACCAAAAATAATGAACAAGACGAAAGCCAATCGAATCAGTGTCCATGAACAGACAAGACAGAAGACACACCAACCCTCTAATGATGTAAAACAGTATATTGTAAATTAGCCCTGAAGATGACCTAGTCCCTAGGTCGAAAGCTCCGGCATAATAAAGTTTATAATGACTGAAACTGGTATTAATTTTTCATCCTATTGAAACTATGATTCAGTCACCAAAAATAATGAACAAGACGAAAGCCAATCGAATCAGTGTCCATGAACAGACAAGACAGAAGACACACCAACCCTCTAATGATGTAAAACAGTATATTGTAAATTAGCCCCGAAGATGACCCTAGTCCCTAGGGTCGAAAGCTCGGCATAGTTTATAATGACTGAAACTGGCAAGAATTTTTCATCCTATTACTTACTTTACTTGTCAGAACATTCCTCTCTGCATCCGTGTGTGAACTCGGAGCAAAATTTGTAAGTCCAGAAACCAGTACAAGTTCTAACTTCATTTTAAGTTCTACTTTACTGCATCAAACAGTGTTGTCTCAGTGAAAAAAGAGAACACTGTCCGGAGGCCGGCAGTGCTTTGAAAAAAAAACTCTGGGGGGGGGCCAATGACCTTAGTTGTTGACGCCTCTTATTTTTATTTTATTTTTTTTAAAAGTCTTGTAATAAATGAGCTTGCCACTAAAGTGTTATTTCTGTATAATCCACATTTTTACCACACCTGCATAGATTTACTGAAAATTAAATATTTTTAATAAAATTCCAGAAAATCTGTGGTAAAATTGCCCATGTAGAATTCCCCTCCATAGACCAGTTTTTTGTTTTTATTCCAACCGTAAGCCTTAACAAATTTCACATTAATAAAGGGTTTTACAAAGCCCGGCGAACAATAAAGTGGGGTAATTAGGGCGGTGTTACCGCAAGTACTAACACCAGAGGATTAGCGAGAGCTCTGAAGCCACATAAAGAACTTGTTTTTTATTTTTTCATTTTAGAAAAACTGTTATTTGTGTTGGTTGTGTATGCGATCGTCTGGAAAACTCCCTCTGCCAATGAAAAGCGTTTCCCTTTCTCCTCCCTATCTATCTCTCTCTCTCTCCTTCAATCGCTATTTCTCTCTCAATCATAATCTTTTTTTGTGCATGTTTGTGCACGCTTCTCTAGCTGGATTTATTCAAGTTAATCGAACATGACCCGTATGAAAGCATTGTTTTATTCGAAATTTAAGTATTTTTATTTTTCTGCAATATTTTTAGATTTTTACAGATTTATCAATGTTGCCATGGAAATAAGCTTTGCATGGCTCCACCTAGATGGTTTTATTTAATGCTTCAATCGTAATCGTATGTATACAGGGTGAAGCAGTAAGTATTGTCCATAGGCCTACAGTGTGTAGTACATCTAAAGTGGAGTTCAATGACGTATTGGCCAACTTCATATATTCCACTGTTCTTGAGTGACGCCACTTTAATTTTTTTCCAATAAAAATGTTATTACTCAGAATGTTTTAGTCCGAATTCGATTCTGATGACACGGTTACAGAAAGACAGATACATTTTCTAAAAATTGACACCATTTTGAAGCATAACTTTTTCTCCATACAGCCTCAATCTTCCTCCGGAATACCTGGGAAAAATAAAAGTAATCGAAAATTTTTGAAGAAAACTCATTAGGCCCTTATTTGTGATCATTATCAGACCTAGGTGCCAGGCACTTTTTATGTAAAAGTTTCCTTGTCTAATGTGGGCTTTCTAACGCGGTATATCATTTTCCAGGATTCCTTTTTTATCTTCGTATGAGAAATTACGTTTGTTTTACAAGAAAACGTGTTCATGAGCACACAACAGTGTTAGTTTATCAAGTTGTTTAATTCATTGAAAACTTTTTTTAGATGGATCAGTAGTCAGCGCAATGTACAGACTGAAAAAATCTCCAATAATCTCAGATGTTGTGACGCCTTCAATTAAAAAAAAAAAATAATAATAATAATAAAATGGGAAGGGATTAGCTATGCGGTTAGCGTACTGGACTCCCACGCGGAGGTCCCGGGCTCGAATCCAGCTGCTGACCCTTAGATTTTCTCTTCCTAGGAGCTTCTTACAGCTCACTGTCCCTTGATGGACAGTGTTGTCTGTAACGAGAGAACACTGTCCAGAGGCCGGCAGTGCACTGAAAAAAGCTCCGGGCGCCAATAACCTGAGATGTTGACGCGCCTTAAATCATAAATAATAATAATAAAAATGAGAGCGGAATTCAAAGTAATGGTCAAGAAAAAATATGATTTTAAATCAAACAATAATCGGAGAAGGAAGGACTCTCTTGGGCCTCCCCGCGAAAGCCCGGTTGCTTGAAGTGATTTCTAAAAAAGTGATTCAAAGTTTTTTTTAAAAAATCTTTTTAGAATTCTGGTTGGTCATTCTGCACCAACATGGGTGTTTTTTAAAAAAAATAACAAATACTTCATTAAAATATATGGTACAACCTCCAAGACAAGAACGAAGTATAAAATGCCAAGAAAATGAGGAAAAGAAAAAATGTAATAAAACATAGGGTTCCTTTAAGAGAAATAAAAGTTTGTATAAAATGAAAACCACAATGATATGTGTGAGATATTATTACATGAAGGAGGTACAAGTTGGGATAGTGTAGTGGGTGAGCTCACCCCTTGAATGATGGACTGATTCTCACTCCCTTCTAACTTGCATCAATCATGATTACCAAGAGAATGATTAAATGATGGAAATAATGATCTCATAAGGGTTTGGAAGAACAAGCAGAATTTGGAAAAAAGAATGTCTTGTTCTGCTAAACAAAATTTTGTGTTCTAAAGATTTGTGATGCCTGTAACTCCAAAAATGATGTATAGCAGAATGTGTCTAATACAGTTGTGGACAAAATCATTCGACTGAAAGTGGTTCTTTCATGTTGATGAGCATAGACACGTAGAACCAGATAAAAGTGGGCTAGTAAATTAATAGGCACCAGCGGATAGATTTGATTAGGATAATTAAACTATAATTACTAAATAGTGTAAACTGAAACTATAAACTATTTCTACATGAATCGTCATCCATACAGAGTAAGCCAGAGAGAGAGCAGTGGTTTGGCGACCTTTTGAACTCTGATGGTTGCATAGGTTCTATCGTCCTGAGCTGACCCAAATGATCTTGGGAGCCACTTGGGGAATTCATTATAAGCCTACGGGCCGCTTATAAAATTATATGTATATCTATTAGCTTGGGCAGACTTCAAAAACGTTTAGCAGTGAAAAGTCAAATAATAATTAATTATTATTATTGTTTTGGTTATTGAATCATACATATTTACAGAGATAATAGAATAACAATTATGAGATGATTGAATAATATTTAATTTATTCAATTAGTGAGATACTCGTATTTGTTTTTCAACACTTTCAATTATATTTTACAGAACGATCGCAATGCGCGTAATTTGAACAACACAATGATACAGATTTTCAACCGCTAAGTTCAAGTATAATCAAAGAATAGTAGATTTCATTTTTGAATAAAACGGCTTGCAGGTGAATGTAGATGGAAAAGCGTTATCAACAATTGTGACAGATTTCCCAAATTAGAAACATTTCACTCTTGTTACGTAAGTGTTATAAGAATATATTTTTGATTCTGATGTTTCAAAAATGTGTTTTAGTTCATTATTAATACATTGTAAGTCAGACGCCACGGTAGCCGAGCGGTTAGAGGCGAGACCAGTAAAGCTAATATGCATTGTGGTAATGGGTTCGATTCCCGGTCTTTAGGCCTTAGATTTTATTTAATGGTTAATATGAGAAATTTACAGTAAAGTATGTTTGCTAGTCGTCTCCGTCCGCGACACCTAATTGACGCCCCGCCTGAAAAAATGGTCGATTACTTTACTTTACTTTTACATTGTAAGTCAGATGGTTCCATTAGGAAATAAACAAATTATCTTACAAATATACCTGCTGGCCTCCTGTGCTTTAAATCATTCACAGCTCATTTTTCCTCTGTATTGAATTTAGACTGAATGAGAATCCTGGAAAATTATATAAATAGCTGGCTATTATTCAGCACTTCGGACTTAACTCAAATCATTTTCGAAAATTCGGACTTTATTCTTACTTGCAAAGAATGGACATGGTACGCTTAGCTATTAAAATTAAGTGAAGACAACAGACTTAGTTTTGTTTCCAAGTTGATAAGAAAAGAAAAGACAGAGGAAATACTTTAAAAAAGTCCACCATGTTTAGATGGAAGAGATTTATGAAGTTATCTGAACCGTTGTCTCCACTCCGTTTGGTGGGTTGGGTATAAATGCTTAAATCAAAGTAAAAGACTAAGTAACTAAGTACAAGACTTGGTTGTATTCATCAACATCTCTAACGGTCTTTAAAGGGTTTCTTTCTAAGACGAGGCCAAAGTGCCGCCAGCGATATATTTCCCCCCGCTTTTTTCGACTAAAACTTTTCCTTTTTTTTTGCAGGCATCGCCAGTCAGGGATAAATGTAGGAAGCAACAGTGCGAAAAGGCGGCAGGGGGAAAGGGAAGTTGAAGAAAAGCTTGTGAAGTTCTAGATGCTTGTTATTATTTCAAGTGCCTGTCAGCCAGCCTGGTTTTTCCTTCTGTTTTTCAGCATCCCCGGCCAAGCTTTTGGGAGTTTCCTTTTTTAAAAAAAGGGGAGAGAAGCAGTTGGTTTTCCACCTAACTCAAACCAGGAAATCACCCTTCATCCTCTCCAGTCGGCCAGGTCTACCAGCACTCACTCTTAGCAGGAAATCATCTCTACTAGTGTCTCACTTGTTCAACAAACTCCGCCCCTTTTTCACGCTGCTCTTGCTCTATCCTAATCCTTCCGTCCTCGGCACTTACTAAAGGACTGGCTCCTTCTCCAAGAAAACTGTATCCCTTTCTCAGTTGCACCGTTCCTATTTCATCCCTCCTCGTACTATAACCAGACTTTACTAAAAGTTTTAATTAACTAAATTAGCCTCCACTACTGCTACTTAGTAGTGGTCGTGCTAAGTTATTTCTCTACTCTTCCATATTCCTGTACTTCTTTAAAAGGCGTAATCCCTTCTTTTTGTTTTTCTTTGAGAAGAAGATGCTCCATCTCAATTCTTTTCTCTTTCCATTTCTTGGTCAAAATTGATCTTTACTTTCCCCTTTTCCCCACCCACATCCAACAGCATCCTGTTCAACATTTTCACGGCTCTCCTCAGTAGAACAGCCCACTGGTGGTCTACAGGATATTGAACAATCCTAAAATTTCCACCATCTCCTGAATCCTCCATTCCAATATAGAGTTACCCACCATACACTTCATCTGTACTATCCTAAGATTAAAATTTACCCTAAGATGTAATAAATCTTTCTAAGCCTTACTAACGCGACTCGCTTTTCTCGGCCAAATTTCTTGTTTAACTTAATTTACTTCTTTTATGAACTTAAATTTTTAAAATTTCCTTGATTTTACGTTTTTCTCAATTATGATTATGATGATGATGATTATTATTATTTATGATTTAAGGCGCGTCAACTTCTAAGGTTATTGGCGCCCGGAGCTTTTTTCAGTGCACTGCCGGCCTCTGGACAGTGTTCTCTCGTTACAGACAATACTGTCCATCACCGGACAGTGAGCTGTAAGAAGCTCCTAGGAAGAGAAAATCTAAGGGTCAGCAGTTGGATTCGAACCCGGGACCTCCGCGTAGGAGTCCAGTACGCTAACCGCATAGCTAATCCCTTCCCTTATTATTATTATTATTATAAGAGCCGATTTCCAAAAATTGGTTTTAAGATTCGATTTGGTTTCCAGTAGTCATTGTCTAGGCTAGAGTTTTCAGAAGAAATACCTATGTACGTATAAACTACCTGAATCTCCCAATGCTTTTGGCTAGAGCCGAATCGTAACAAATGCAAGTTAGAGCTCTCCATTCAGCCTTTTTGGACTGGATCAGGAGGTAAACCTCATCGCGTTCGCCACATCCTTATACTTCTTCATAAAAGGACTAAGTTTAACGGTTGTTTATATAACTTTTTCTGGTCAACAGGATCGTACGCCGATTTGAAATCGATGAAGAGGAGATGTTCCTTCCCTTTTCCAGGAGATGATTCTGGCAGAAAGTTATTAACTCTATCTTGTTTAAACAAGCTCTGGTAATTGCTGATTTCCCGTTCTGTCCCATAATCAGGAGAGTGACATCACATTTTTTTTTGTGATTTCGTTCATTCAAAGTACATCATCAGCACATAACCTGTGATTTGGTGATAACGAAATTAACATAAATTAAACTTTGTAGTTAAAAGGTCTTATCAAATCTAGTATTAAAGTTTATCACATTACACGTACGTGTGTCACACAATAGTAAGTTATTAGTAGTGCATAAGTTTTGCGACTTCCTTATCCTGTTTGTAATATGAATGTCGTATGACGAAATGAAGTTTCCCCCATTTTAACGCTCCGACATATCTCACATCAGAAAGCACTCAAGAAGTTAGTCAAACCGTGGAACTTTCCTTTAAAACATCCCCAGATTATCTTAAGATGTCTGGATATTTATGCAAGTTGGTTATTCAATTTAACTAACTTAAATTTAATTAATATTGAATTTAAATTTAGGTTCTAACTACTAAATGAATGTGCAATAATTGTAAATATTGAATTTCAGTGTTTTTAATTAGTGGATTTTGAAAGAAATTATCATTTTAAAAGAAATCATATAGATTTAGCCCTAACACGAAGTGATAAAAAAGAAGTAATGTTTTAAGTTTTAAGTAAAATGTTTTTAACGTCAGAAAAAATATTTTAAACTTCTAGATTCTGGGTATATTTATTGATAACTCGAATCATTTTTCCAGACGTTTCTTCTAAGGGTATTCGCCTTTACCAATGGCTATGTTAGAGAGATGTGCTACTTGAGCGATATAATAATCCGTGAGAAGGTTACGCTCAGCTGTTGTTACAATCCGGTGACTGTAATGGCGGCTGTTACCACTGCTTTCTTGATTAAAGTATTATTATTTTAAAGTGCTAGACTTGTCATATTATTCTTCTTGTTTAGGGAAAAAACTTATAAGCTTTTCAAATTTCATTAGAACATTATTATTTTTCCTCTTCTCTTAATTTTCTTTGATTTTTCCAGACGGTGAAGAAAAAAAAGAGTTCATTGCTCAGAGGAGATTGCGATATCGATTCAGAAGAGGAAGGAGTTCCTAGATGACGAAATTGTTGATAATGGCGATCGAATTAAAGATGTAACTCTTTTTCCGAATTGTACACCTCGGTTAGATTATACAAAAATGCGAACGCTGCACGGAGACGGACAGTGCAATAAGGTGGAAGGTTCCGGGCGCCGAAGTTGTTTCGGTGACCTCAGATGTGGATGTTGCCTTAAATTAATAAGTATTAATAACAGTAATTGATTTACCTACAACTAGGGAAGGTATTATGGCATACGTAATAAGAATTTTGTTTTTTACGCAACATAATTTGTGAGTAAGGTTCATGAAGCAGGAAGTTCTACGCGATAAACTACACGACCGGAAACGGAAGTCGCAAATAGTGTTGCGTCTCGCTTGAGTCTCACTTAAAATGATCTAAATTTACGCATAGAAATAATTTACTAATCTAATTCAGTAATTTTAGCCTGGAGAACAATTACTCAATTGTAATTACTAACTTTATGTTCAACAAAACTGAACTTGGGCTAGTGTTTTACTAGTAATTGTTGTTATAAAGTAAATTTACATAGTTTTATTGGTGCATTAATAAAATTAGCAAGATTAACTGCTGTAATAAAAATTATTACAGCTAAGTTCTAGCTAGGTTTGTCTTTAATGAGGATTATCCTGTTGGGCGAGAGGGAATGCTTGACACGGTGACACAATTACACAGAGTGTTTGCTGCATCACAATACTCTAAGGGCAGCCATGAATATTTGTAGGTGTTATATATTGCGCATGTGCCCAAATTAGGTGTGTAGATATAAGTGTGGTCTTGTATGTAATTGTGGTTTTAGATGGAACGATATTGCCAGCACATGAATATGAAAGTGTACGTATATACATACATTGTATGTAAAAGGGTAATAAGTGCCTTTGTGCTAATAATACATTCATACCTACAGACACACAATAGTATAACTAGGGCGTACATATTACCTTAATGATTTCAACCTTTCGTAATCTTAATGTTTACCAGCATACAGACACAAAATCTTACAATGTACACACATTCGCACAGAGTAACATGTAAGCTTATCTGCTGATGTTAGTATTGTAATTAACACATTGATGGTGCCATTTATATACATACACTGACTTGTCCGAGCTAACTGAAGGCTATAACAGTCAGTAGGCCTTCAAGTAAAAGTCGGGCTCACTTAGCCCCCGATAGCGGCGAAGATCCAGGATAAGGCTGAAGTTTCTTTATGACTGTAGGATAAGGAATTGTTTCTTGAACCATTGCATTAACTGTGGAACAGGATACATTCCGCTCTCTCCCAAAACAAAGGTAAGAATTTGAGAGCTGATTGGAATTGGAACAAAATCTGCAATTATATTGAAACGGTTGTTTAGATAGAGACAAAAAGAAAATTCGGGTTATCCTATTTTCTTGTTTCAAATGAAAAAAATGTAGACATGTAGCCGTACAAAAAGGAAAATCGTCTAAAAGTAAAAATAACTTCTCAGTAATTTTCAGTAAAATTCCAATTTTACTTCTGAAATTGGAAATAAGAGAGTACGCAATGCATGGACTCAATACGTCCAAATACGTATATAAAATAAAAGTAAATAATAAAAGTGATAATATGAAGACAGAATTGAATTATATATACGATGACGCTCCAAATTAGTTTCTTCTGCGGTCAGATGATAACGTTGGGCGTGGACCAACCATAACGCCCAAATATAATATATCGTGCCAATCTTAAATGTCAATATTATCTCATCCAATCACATTTGATTTTTATAAAATTAAAGCCAATGAAACAATTGGATTTATTACTGTTATTATTATTTTTATTTAAGGCGACTCCAACAGCTGATATAATTAGCATCATTCCTACCGGGCAGTGTTACTCCTGTTACAAACAACATTGTAGATTTCCTAGGAGCTGTAAGAAGTACCTAGGAAGAGAAAAATTCTAAGAAATAGCAGCTGGATTCGAACCCGGAATCCAGTATACGCTAACAAACTCAGTTAATTCTTTCCCAGTTGTTATTAATATTATTATAACACTAGAGGTATAAAATACCTTTAATAAGATATAAGTAAAACTTGGTACATCTACATGGATAGAATTTCCTGTCCAGTAAGTTCTCTGTATATGATGCTAAAACTAAGTACAGAAACTTGAAAGATACTTTGAGGTTATGTGAACGTGCTTCGCATAATACATAAAAGTCATACTTTGCACATACATATATACAGACAGACACATAACTCGCATACTCTTACTTCCTGGAAATCTAGAAACTTTACTCATTCCAATAGCTCCTATAATAAATATAGATATTTCAAAGTGCTACTGGACTTAACCAGAGAGTTGGTAAATATATATATATATATATATATATATAATATATATTTTTTTTGTAGGGAGCGTAAGCTATCACTTTACACATCAGGTCATCATTTTTAACTTTTTTAGTGCGATTATTATTTAGGCTAATTTAGGCTATAAATGAGTATTAAAAGTCACTAGTAATAAGGCAAAAAGTTTTAATAAGTGGTTCACTTTAAAGTTTACGAAAAGAAGTAAGTAACCAGTGCCAGTCAAATAAAATATTAAGCTACGTATAAAGGTCTTCGCTCAAGTACTGTGACTGTGAAAATATTACGAACGTTCGAAAAACTGGGATTTTATTTTTTTGAAAAACACGTCAAACCCGTTACAAGAGCCAACCAATTTATTTGATAGATCGAAATGATAGTTGATGTACTTCGTTATGTTACTGGTGCCAAGATATGAAAAACAAAATTTCGGTGATAGCAGCGCCACGCATAGACGAGCACTTTCTTTTTGGTAATAGTTAAGTCTGTAATAATCAACAAACTACAGATAATTTTCAATGGTATTATGTGTAAGATCAGTGTGTGTACGTGAGGTTATGAAAAGCATGTTTGGTTATAAACCCACACTCCCTTGGTACTAGGATAGCAAATTAGTGTAGGAGGCCGGTTGGCATGTGCGTAGCAAGTCCATCTGTCTGTCAGTTCGCTTGTGACACATACATACTACATTGTGACTGTTTACAGAGCTCTAACGTTCATGCCATCCTGTCCAGGATGCCTACCGTGCTTACTGTAAACAGCCATGCTAATTAGTGTCACCGATTCTCTGATCTGGGTGTATCATCCACTGCAAACACGGTAGACTATATTCTACAACAATAATCTACCCATTTTCATGTTCTAATAATAACAAGTATCAAGAAAACCTCCATCACTAACTGTAGTTGTATATAATTCCATGTATTTACTAAATGATGTATGCACATAGTAATATAGATATACTTTACCCACACATGTATTACACTACAACAACTACCGTATTGAATAACCAAGTCGGTTCAAAAAGTTGAATAAGAAGGTTACATTAAAGTAGTATTCGCCTACTTTATATGTAGCAAGTAAATCCAGGGTTGGTTCAATGTAACATAAAATGAAAATTACTGTAATCTTTACATAAGACTAAAACAATTACTCACAAATTAACTGAGCAATGTAGCCTTACGTGAGATTTTGCTAATCCAGGAACGTCCTACCAAACGAGGTTCCTCCAGAGTGGAACAGCAAAGGTGTAGCAAAGAAGTAGCTCAAAAATACTTACTTCACTAACATGGAGATGTTTAGTAGATAAATTGACAAAATGATAAACCAATAAATGAATAGGTTACATGTAAAATAAGTTAAATTTGAGTGTAAGATAGTCCTATATAAGTCTAGTGAGTCGTCAAAATGATTAAATAAGGTGGACTAATAAAAGTGTAGTCAATCGTCAACATGGTTAATTATGAGTGTAAGATAGTATTTTATAAGACTAGTGAGTCGTCAACATGGTTAAATATGAGTGTAAGATAGTACTATATGATACTAATGACTCTCAACATAGTTAAATATGAGTGTAAGATAGTCCTATATAAGTCTAGTGAGTCGTAAACACGGTTAAATATGAGTGTAAGATAGTCCTATATAAGTCTAGTGAGTCGTAAACACGGTTAAATATGAGTGTAAGATAGTCCTATATAATGCTAGTGAGTCGTAAACACGGTTAATTATGAGTGTAAGATAGTATTTTATAAGACTAGTGAGTCGTCAACATGGTTAAATATGAGTGTAAGATAGTACTATATGATACTAATGACTCTCAACATAGTTAAATATGAGTGTAAGATAGTCCTATATAAGTCTAGTGAGTCGTAAACACGGTTAAATATGAGTGTAAGATAGTCCTATATAAGTCTAGTGAGTCGTAAACACGGTTAAATATGAGTGTAAGATAGTCCTATATAAGTCTAGTGAGTCGTAAACACGGTTAAATATGAGTGTAAGATAGTCCTATATAATGCTAGTGAGTCGTAAACACGGTTAATTATGAGTGTAGGATAGTATTTTATAAGACTAGTGAGTCGTCAACATGGTTAAATATGAGTGTAAGATAGTACTATATGATACTAATGACTCTCAACATAGTTAAATATGAGTGTAAGATAGTCCTATATAAGTCTAGTGAGTCGTAAACACGGTTAAATATGAGTGTAAGATAGTCCTATATAAGTCTAGTGAGGCATGTTTGCCAAGTGTGAATATAGAAACTGAGTTTATGTTTACAGAAATGACCACCAGAGTTCTTCACAGGGTGGAGTATAAAGAAGGTTACAGCCTATTTAATGGCGGCTTACTAATCTACAATATGCCCATTCCTATTTTATCTATTTTACGATTAATCAATATGAATTCTCAACTTTTTTGTTTCTATAAAACGATAATTGGGAAAAACATGAAGTATTATACCAAAAGAAATATAATTTATCGTATTTATAAAGGGATTTTTTTTTTCTTGCTTAATTCGAAAGTTTATCAAATACCTATGGGAGAAATGTTGGACAAAGTTTTTTAAATTACTTATTTCATTGATATAATTACGTTCAAAGTAGTGGCCAATCACAATGTAGTAGGGTGGCAGGATGTGGGTGGGTCACGCCCACCTCTAGTTATAGTCACGCCCTCGTCCAATGGGAACGAATTAGCTGGTCAAAGCGTATTTAACAATGGTGTTTCAATACCTTCCACTTATTCTTCTAAATCTTTTATTATTTTCTCATATTTTATTATTATTCATTCTTTTTTTAATGTTATTATAGAAATAATATTAATCATAGGTAGATATTTAAAAAAAACGCCGACAAAATATTCAAAAATGAAATTCCCAATTTTCAAGAAAGCTTAGATTAAGTTAAGATCGTTTTCGAATACTATGCCACAGTTTAATTTTATTTTCACATGAAAAGAAACTCGCAAGAACACCCATATGACTTTTTCATATAATTGAATTATCTTGTAATTTAGAATTGCATAATAATAATAAAAAAAAAAAACTTAACTTAAAATATCTCGAAAACTACTCGATAGATTTTGTTTATATTTTACTTGTATATGGAGACGTATATTGTCTAAAGTTGTGTAAAATTTAGTAAAACTCTGTCGAGCAGAAAACGAGATATTTAGAGTTAAATTTTGCTTTCGTTTGAAACAGTGAAATCTTTAACTTCAAATATCACGAAAACTACTCGATAGATTTTGTTTACAATTTACTTGTTTGTGGAGACTATTATTGTCTATAATTGCGCAAAATTTAGTAAACATTTGCTGAGAAGGAAACGAGATATTTTGAGGCAAAGTTTGTTTCCGTTTGAAACAGTGACATTTTTAACTTCAAATATCTCGAAAACTACTTGATGAATTTCGTTTATATTTTACTTGTATATGGAGACATCTATTGTCTACAATTGTGTAAAATTTAGTAAACATTTGCCGAGTAGGAAACGAGATATTTTAAGTTAAAGTTTGTTTCCGTTTGAAACAGTGAAATCTTTAACTTCAAATATCTCAAAAACTACTTGATGAATTTCGTTTATATTTTACTTGTATATGGAGACATCTATTGTCTATAATTACGTAAAATTTAGTAAACATTTGCTGAGAAGGAAACGAGATATTTTGAGGCAAAGTTTGTTTCCGTTTGAAACAGTGACATTTTTAACTACAAATATCTCGAAAACTACTTGATGAATTTCGTTTATATTTTACTTGTATATGGAGACATCTATTGTCTACAATTGTGTAAAATTTAGTAAACATTTGCCGAGTAGGAAACGAGATATTTTAAGTTAAAGTTTGTTTCCGTTTGAAACAATGACATTTTTAACTTCAAATATCTCGAAAACTACTTGATGAATTTCGTTTATATTTTACTTGTATATGGAGACATCTATTGTCTATAATCACGTAAAATTTAGTAAACATTTGCCGAGTAGGAAACGAGATATTTTAAGTTAAAGTTTGTTTCCGTTTGAAACAGTGAAATCTTTAACTTCAAATATCTCGAAAACTACTCGATAGATTTCGTTTATATTTTACTTATATATGGAGACTACTATTGTCTATAATTGTATAAAATTTAGTATAAATTTATCTAGTAGTTTTCCAGATATTTTGAGTTAAAGTTTGTTTCCGTTTGAAATAGTGAAATCTTTAACTTCAAATATCTCGTAAAGTACTCAATAGATTTTGTTTATATTTTACTTGTATATGGAGTCATCTATTGTCTATAATTGCGTAAAATTTAGTAAAAATCTATCAAGTAGGAAACGAGATATTTTGAGTTAAAGTTTGTTTCCGTTTGAAACAGTCAAATCATTAACTTCAAATATCTCGAAAATTACTCGATAGATTTTGTTTATATTTTACTTGTTTATGGAGTAATCTATTGTCTATAATTGCGTAAAATTTAGTAAAAATCTATCGAGTAGGAAACGAGATATTTTGCGTCAAAGTTTGTATCCGTTTGAAACAGTGAAATCATTAACTTCAAATATCTCGAAAATTACTCGATAGATTTTGTTTATATTTTACTTGTTTATGGAGTAATCTATTGTCTATAATTGCGTAAAATTTAGTAAAAATCTATCGAGTAGAAAACGAGATATTTTGCGTTAAAGTTTGTATCCGTTTGAAACAGTGAAATCTTTAACTTCAAATATCTCGAAAACTACTCGATAGATTTTGTTTATATTTTACTGGTATATGGAGACGTATAGTGTCTATAATTGCGTAAAATTTAGTAGAAATCGGTCAAGTGGAAAACGAGATATTTTGAGTTAAAGTTTGTATCCGTTTGAAACAGTGAAATCTTTAACTTCAAATATCTCGAAAACTACTCGATAGATTTTGTTTATATTTTACTTGTTTATGGAGTAATCTATTGTCTATAATTGCGTAAAATTTAGTAAAAATCTATCGAGTAGAAAACGAGATATTTTGCGTTAAAGTTTGTATCCGTTTGAAACAGTGAAATCTTTAACTTCAAATATCTCGAAAACTACTCGATAGATTTTGTTTATATTTTACTGGTATATGGAGACGTATATTGTCTTTAATTGCGTAAAATTTAGTAGAAATCTGTCGAGTGGGAAACGAGATATTTTAAGTTAAAATTTGTTTCCGTTTGAAACAGTGAAATCTTTAACTTCAAATATCTCGGAAAACTACTCGATAGATTTTGTTTATATTTTACTGGTATATGGAGACGTATAGTGTCTATAATTGCGTAAAATTTAGTAGAAATCGGTCAAGTGGAAAACGAGATATTTTGAGTTAAAGTTTGTATCCGTTTGAAACAGTGAAATCTTTAACTTCAAATATCTCGAAAACTACTCGATAGATTTTGTTTATATTTTACTTGTTTATGGAGTAATCTATTGTCTATAATTGCGTAAAATTTAGTAAAAATCTGTCGAGTGGGAAACGAGATATTTTGAGTTAAAGTTGGTTTCCATTTGAAACAGTGAAATCTTTAACTTCAAATATCTCGAAAACTACTCGATAGATTTTGTTTATATTTTACTGGTATATGGAGACGTATATTGTCTTTAATTGCGTAAAATTTAGTAGAAATCTGTCGAGTGGGAAACGAGATATTTTAAGTTAAAGTTTGTTTCCGTTTGAAACAGTGAAATCTTTAACTTCAAATATCTCGAAAACTACTCGATAGATTTCGTTTATATTTTACTTATATATGGAGACTACTATTGTCTATAATTGTATAAAATTTAGTATAAATTTATCTAGTAGTTTTCCAGATATTTTGAGTTAAATTTTGTTTCCGTTTGAAATAGTGAAATCTTTAACTACAAATATCTCGTAAAGTACTCGATAGATTTTGTTTATATTTTACTTGTATATGGAGTCATCTATTGTCTATAATTGCGTAAAATTTAGTAAAAATCTATCAAGTAGGAAACGAGATATTTTGAGTTAAAGTTTGTTTCCGTTTGAAACAATGACATTTTTAACTTCAAATATCTCGAAAACTACTTGATGAATTTCGTTTATATTTTACTTGTATATGGAGACATCTATTGTCTATAATTACGTAAAGTTTAGTAAACATTTGCCGAGTAGGAAACGAGATATTTTAAGTTAAAGTTTGTTTCCGTTTGAAACAGTGAAATCTTTAACTTCAAATATCTCGAAAACTACTCGATAGATTTCGTTTATATTTTACTTATATATGGAGTCATCTATTGTCTATAATTGCGTAAAATTTAGTAAAAATCTATCAAGTAGGAAACGAGATATTTTGAGTTAAAGTTTGTTTCCGTTTGAAACAGTGAAATCATTAACTTCAAATATCTCGAAAATTACTCGATAGATTTTGTTTATATTTTACTTGTTTATGGAGTAATCTATTGTCTATAATTGCGTAAAATTTAGTAAAAATCTATCGAGTAGGAAACGAGATATTTTGAGTTAAATTTTGTATCCGTTTGAAACAGTAAAATCTTTAACTTCAAATATCTCGAAAACTACTCGATAGATTTTGTTTATATTTTACTGGTATATGGAGACGTATAGTGTCTATAATTGCGTAAAATTTAGTAGAAATCTGTCGAGTGGGAAACGAGATATTTTGAGTTAAAGTTGGTTTCCATTTGAAACAGTGAAATCTTTAACTTCAAATATCTCGAAAACTACTCGATAGATTTTGTTTATATTTTACTGGTATATGGAGACGTATATTGTCTTTAATTGCGTAAAATTTAGTAGAAATCTGTCGAGTGGGAAACGAGATATTTTAAGTTAAAATTTGTTTCCGTTTGAAACAGTGAAATCTTTAACTTCAAATATCTCGGAAAACTACTCGATAGATTTTGTTTATATTTTACTGGTATATGGAGACGTATAGTGTCTATAATTGCGTAAAATTTAGTAGAAATCGGTCAAGTGGAAAACGAGATATTTTGAGTTAAAGTTTGTATCCGTTTGAAACAGTGAAATCATTAACTTCAAATATCTCGAAAATTACTCGATAGATTTTGTTTATATTTTACTTGTTTATGGAGTAATCTATTGTCTATAATTGCGTAAAATTTAGTAAAAATCTATCGAGTAGAAAACGAGATATTTTGCGTTAAAGTTTGTATCCGTTTGAAACAGTGAAATCTTTAACTTCAAATATCTCGGAAAACTACTCGATAGATTTTGTTTATATTTTACTGGTATATGGAGACGTATAGTGTCTATAATTGCGTAAAATTTAGTAGAAATCTGTCGAGTGGGAAACGAGATATTTTGAGTTAAAGTTGGTTTCCATTTGAAACAGTGAAATCTTTAACTTCAAATATCTCGAAAACTACTCGATAGATTTTGTTTATATTTTACTGGTATATGGAGACGTATATTGTCTTTAATTGCGTAAAATTTAGTAGAAATCTATCAAGTAGGAAACGAGATATTTTAAGTTAAAGTTTGTTTCCGTTTGAAACAATGACATTTTTAACTTCAAATATCTCGAAAACTACTTGATGAATTTCGTTTATATTTTACTTGTATATGGAGACATCTATTGTCTATAATTACGTAAAGTTTAGTAAACATTTGCCGAGTAGGAAACGAGATATTTTAAGTTAAAGTTTGTTTCCGTTTGAAACAGTGAAATCTTTAACTTCAAATATCTCGAAAACTACTCGATAGATTTCGTTTATATTTTACTTATATATGGAGTCATCTATTGTCTATAATTGCGTAAAATTTAGTAAAAATCTATCAAGTAGGAAACGAGATATTTTGAGTTAAAGTTTGTTTCCGTTTGAAACAGTGAAATCATTAACTTCAAATATCTCGAAAATTACTCGATAGATTTTGTTTATATTTTACTTGTTTATGGAGTAATCTATTGTCTATAATTGCGTAAAATTTAGTAAAAATCTATCGAGTAGGAAACGAGATATTTTGAGTTAAAGTTTGTATCCGTTTGAAACAGTAAAATCTTTAACTTCAAATATCTCGAAAACTACTCGATAGATTTTGTTTATATTTTACTGGTATATGGAGACGTATAGTGTCTATAATTGCGTAAAATTTAGTAGAAATCTGTCGAGTGGGAAACGAGATATTTTGAGTTAAAGTTGGTTTCCATTTGAAACAGTGAAATCTTTAACTTCAAATATCTCGAAAACTACTCGATAGATTTTGTTTATATTTTACTGGTATATGGAGACGTATATTGTCTTTAATTGCGTAAAATTTAGTAGAAATCTGTCGAGTGGGAAACGAGATATTTTAAGTTAAAGTTTGTTTCCGTTTGAAACAATGACATTTTTAACTTCAAATATCTCGAAAACTACTTGATGAATTTCGTTTATATTTTACTTGTATATGGAGACATCTATTGTCTATAATTACGTAAAGTTTAGTAAACATTTGCCGAGTAGGAAACGAGATATTTTAAGTTAAAGTTTGTTTCCGTTTGAAACAGTGAAATCTTTAACTTCAAATATCTCGAAAACTACTCGATAGATTTCGTTTATATTTTACTTATATATGGAGACTACTATTGTCTATAATTGTATAAAATTTAGTATAAATTTATCTAGTAGTTTTCCAGATATTTTGAGTTAAAGTTTGTTTCCGTTTGAAATAGTGAAATCTTTAACTTCAAATATCTCGTAAAGTACTCGATAGATTTTGTTTATATTTTACTTGTATATGGAGTCATCTATTGTCTATAATTGCGTAAAATTTAGTAAAAATCTATCAAGTAGGAAACGAGATATTTTGAGTTAAAGTTTGTTTCCGTTTGAAACAGTGAAATCATTAACTTCAAATATCTCGAAAACTACTCGATAGATTTTGTTTATATTTTACTTGTTTATGGAGTAATCTATTGTCTATAATTGCGTAAAATTTAGTAAAAATCTATCGAGTAGGAAACGAGATATTTTGAGTTAAATTTTGTATCCGTTTGAAACAGTAAAATCTTTAACTTCAAATATCTCGAAAACTACTCGATAGATTTTGTTTATATTTTACTGGTATATGGAGACGTATAGTGTCTATAATTGCGTAAAATTTAGTAGAAATCTGTCGAGTGGGAAACGAGATATTTTGAGTTAAAGTTGGTTTCCATTTGAAACAGTGAAATCTTTAACTTCAAATATCTCGAAAACTACTCGATAGATTTTGTTTATATTTTACTGGTATATGGAGACGTATATTGTCTTTAATTGCGTAAAATTTAGTAGAAATCTGTCGAGTGGGAAACGAGATATTTTAAGTTAAAATTTGTTTCCGTTTGAAACAGTGAAATCTTTAACTTCAAATATCTCGAAAACTACTCGATAGATTTTGTTTATATTTTACTGGTATATGGAGACGTATATTGTCTTTAATTGCGTAAAATTTAGTAGAAATCTGTCGAGTGGGAAACGAGATATTTTAAGTTAAAATTTGTTTCCGTTTGGAACAGTAAAATCTTTAACTTCAGATATCTCGGAAAACTACTCGATAGATTTTGTTTATATTTTACTGGTATATGGAGACGTATAGTGTCTATAATTGCGTAAAATTTAGTAGAAATCGGTCAAGTGGAAAACGAGATATTTTGAGTTAAAGTTTGTATCCGTTTGAAACAGTGAAATCATTAACTTCAAATATCTCGAAAATTACTCGATAGATTTTGTTTATATTTTACTTGTTTATGGAGTAATCTATTGTCTATAATTGCGTAAAATTTAGTAAAAATCTATCGAGTAGAAAACGAGATATTTTGAGTTAAATTTTGTTTCCGTTTGAAATAGTGAAATCTTTAACTTCAAATATCTCGTAAAGTACTCGATAGATTTTGTTTATATTTTACTTGTATATGGAGTCATCTATTGTCTATAATTGCGTAAAATTTAGTAAAAATCTATCAAGTAGGAAACGAGATATTTTGAGTTAAAGTTTGTTTCCGTTTGAAACAATGACATTTTTAACTTCAAATATCTCGAAAACTACTTGATGAATTTCGTTTATATTTTACTTGTATATGGAGACATCTATTGTCTATAATTACGTAAAGTTTAGTAAACATTTGCCGAGTAGGAAACGAGATATTTTAAGTTAAAGTTTGTTTCCGTTTGAAACAGTGAAATCTTTAACTTCAAATATCTCGAAAACTACTCGATAGATTTCGTTTATATTTTACTTATATATGGAGTCATCTATTGTCTATAATTGCGTAAAATTTAGTAGAAATCGGTCAAGTGGAAAACGAGATATTTTGAGTTAAAGTTTGTATCCGTTTGAAACAGTGAAATCATTAACTTCAAATATCTCGAAAATTACTCGATAGATTTTGTTTATATTTTACTTGTTTATGGAGTAATCTATTGTCTATAATTGCGTAAAATTTAGTAAAAATCTATCGAGTAGAAAACGAGATATTTTGAGTTAAATTTTGTTTCCGTTTGAAATAGTGAAATCTTTAACTTCAAATATCTCGTAAAGTACTCGATAGATTTTGTTTATATTTTACTTGTATATGGAGTCATCTATTGTCTATAATTGCGTAAAATTTAGTAAAAATCTATCAAGTAGGAAACGAGATATTTTGAGTTAAAGTTTGTTTCCGTTTGAAACAATGACATTTTTAACTTCAAATATCTCGAAAACTACTTGATGAATTTCGTTTATATTTTACTTGTATATGGAGACATCTATTGTCTATAATTACGTAAAGTTTAGTAAACATTTGCCGAGTAGGAAACGAGATATTTTAAGTTAAAGTTTGTTTCCGTTTGAAACAGTGAAATCTTTAACTTCAAATATCTCGAAAACTACTCGATAGATTTCGTTTATATTTTACTTATATATGGAGTCATCTATTGTCTATAATTGCGTAAAATTTAGTAAAAATCTATCAAGTAGGAAACGAGATATTTTGAGTTAAAGTTTGTTTCCGTTTGAAACAGTGAAATCATTAACTTCAAATATCTCGAAAATTACTCGATAGATTTTGTTTATATTTTACTTGTTTATGGAGTAATCTATTGTCTATAATTGCGTAAAATTTAGTAAAAATCTATCGAGTAGGAAACGAGATATTTTGAGTTAAAGTTTGTATCCGTTTGAAACAGTAAAATCTTTAACTTCAAATATCTCGAAAACTACTCGATAGATTTTGTTTATATTTTACTGGTATATGGAGACGTATAGTGTCTATAATTGCGTAAAATTTAGTAGAAATCTGTCGAGTGGGAAACGAGATATTTTGAGTTAAAGTTGGTTTCCATTTGAAACAGTGAAATCTTTAACTTCAAATATCTCGAAAACTACTCGATAGATTTTGTTTATATTTTACTGGTATATGGAGACGTATATTGTCTTTAATTGCGTAAAATTTAGTAGAAATCTGTCGAGTGGGAAACGAGATATTTTAAGTTAAAATTTGTTTCCGTTTGAAACAGTGAAATCTTTAACTTCAAATATCTCGGAAAACTACTCGATAGATTTTGTTTATATTTTACTTGTATATGGAGACGTATAGTGTCTATAATTGCGTAAAATTTAGTAGAAATCGGTCAAGTGGAAAACGAGATATTTTGAGTTAAATTTTGTATCCGTTTGAAACAGTGAAATCATTAACTTCAAATATCTCGAAAACTACTCGATAGATTTTGTTTATATTTTACTGGTATATGGAGACGTATAGTGTCTATAATTGCGTAAAATTTAGTAAAAATCTATCGAGTAGAAAACGAGATATTTTGCGTTAAAGTTTGTATCCGTTTGAAACAGTGAAATCTTTAACTTCAAATATCTCGGAAAACTACTCGATAGATTTTGTTTATATTTTACTGGTATATGGAGACGTATAGTGTCTATAATTGCGTAAAATTTAGTAGAAATCTGTCGAGTGGGAAACGAGATATTTTGAGTTAAAGTTGGTTTCCATTTGAAACAGTGAAATCTTTAACTTCAAATATCTCGAAAACTACTCGATAGATTTTGTTTATATTTTACTGGTATATGGAGACGTATATTGTCTTTAATTGCGTAAAATTTAGTAGAAATCGGTCAAGTGGAAAACGAGATATTTTGAGTTAAATTTTGTATCCGTTTGAAACAGTGAAATCATTAACTTCAAATATCTCGAAAACTACTCGATAGATTTTGTTTATATTTTACTGGTATATGGAGACGTATAGTGTCTATAATTGCGTAAAATTTAGTAAAAATCTATCGAGTAGAAAACGAGATATTTTGCGTTAAAGTTTGTATCCGTTTGAAACAGTGAAATCTTTAACTTCAAATATCTCGGAAAACTACTCGATAGATTTTGTTTATATTTTACTGGTATATGGAGACGTATAGTGTCTATAATTGCGTAAAATTTAGTAGAAATCTGTCGAGTGGGAAACGAGATATTTTGAGTTAAAGTTGGTTTCCATTTGAAACAGTGAAATCTTTAACTTCAAATATCTCGAAAACTACTCGATAGATTTTGTTTATATTTTACTGGTATATGGAGACGTATATTGTCTTTAATTGCGTAAAATTTAGTAGAAATCTATCAAGTAGGAAACGAGATATTTTAAGTTAAAGTTTGTTTCCGTTTGAAACAATGACATTTTTAACTTCAAATATCTCGAAAACTACTTGATGAATTTCGTTTATATTTTACTTGTATATGGAGACATCTATTGTCTATAATTACGTAAAGTTTAGTAAACATTTGCCGAGTAGGAAACGAGATATTTTAAGTTAAAGTTTGTTTCCGTTTGAAACAGTGAAATCTTTAACTTCAAATATCTCGAAAACTACTCGATAGATTTCGTTTATATTTTACTTATATATGGAGTCATCTATTGTCTATAATTGCGTAAAATTTAGTAAAAATCTATCAAGTAGGAAACGAGATATTTTGAGTTAAAGTTTGTTTCCGTTTGAAACAGTGAAATCATTAACTTCAAATATCTCGAAAATTACTCGATAGATTTTGTTTATATTTTACTTGTTTATGGAGTAATCTATTGTCTATAATTGCGTAAAATTTAGTAAAAATCTATCGAGTAGGAAACGAGATATTTTGAGTTAAAGTTTGTATCCGTTTGAAACAGTAAAATCTTTAACTTCAAATATCTCGAAAACTACTCGATAGATTTTGTTTATATTTTACTGGTATATGGAGACGTATAGTGTCTATAATTGCGTAAAATTTAGTAGAAATCTGTCGAGTGGGAAACGAGATATTTTGAGTTAAAGTTGGTTTCCATTTGAAACAGTGAAATCTTTAACTTCAAATATCTCGAAAACTACTCGATAGATTTTGTTTATATTTTACTGGTATATGGAGACGTATATTGTCTTTAATTGCGTAAAATTTAGTAGAAATCTGTCGAGTGGGAAACGAGATATTTTAAGTTAAAGTTTGTTTCCGTTTGAAACAATGACATTTTTAACTTCAAATATCTCGAAAACTACTTGATGAATTTCGTTTATATTTTACTTGTATATGGAGACATCTATTGTCTATAATTACGTAAAGTTTAGTAAACATTTGCCGAGTAGGAAACGAGATATTTTAAGTTAAAGTTTGTTTCCGTTTGAAACAGTGAAATCTTTAACTTCAAATATCTCGAAAACTACTCGATAGATTTCGTTTATATTTTACTTATATATGGAGACTACTATTGTCTATAATTGTATAAAATTTAGTATAAATTTATCTAGTAGTTTTCCAGATATTTTGAGTTAAAGTTTGTTTCCGTTTGAAATAGTGAAATCTTTAACTTCAAATATCTCGTAAAGTACTCGATAGATTTTGTTTATATTTTACTTGTATATGGAGTCATCTATTGTCTATAATTGCGTAAAATTTAGTAAAAATCTATCAAGTAGGAAACGAGATATTTTGAGTTAAAGTTTGTTTCCGTTTGAAACAGTGAAATCATTAACTTCAAATATCTCGAAAACTACTCGATAGATTTTGTTTATATTTTACTTGTTTATGGAGTAATCTATTGTCTATAATTGCGTAAAATTTAGTAAAAATCTATCGAGTAGGAAACGAGATATTTTGAGTTAAATTTTGTATCCGTTTGAAACAGTAAAATCTTTAACTTCAAATATCTCGAAAACTACTCGATAGATTTTGTTTATATTTTACTGGTATATGGAGACGTATAGTGTCTATAATTGCGTAAAATTTAGTAGAAATCTGTCGAGTGGGAAACGAGATATTTTGAGTTAAAGTTGGTTTCCATTTGAAACAGTGAAATCTTTAACTTCAAATATCTCGAAAACTACTCGATAGATTTTGTTTATATTTTACTGGTATATGGAGACGTATATTGTCTTTAATTGCGTAAAATTTAGTAGAAATCTGTCGAGTGGGAAACGAGATATTTTAAGTTAAAATTTGTTTCCGTTTGAAACAGTGAAATCTTTAACTTCAAATATCTCGAAAACTACTCGATAGATTTTGTTTATATTTTACTGGTATATGGAGACGTATATTGTCTTTAATTGCGTAAAATTTAGTAGAAATCTGTCGAGTGGGAAACGAGATATTTTAAGTTAAAATTTGTTTCCGTTTGAAACAGTAAAATCTTTAACTTCAGATATCTCGGAAAACTACTCGATAGATTTTGTTTATATTTTACTGGTATATGGAGACGTATAGTGTCTATAATTGCGTAAAATTTAGTAGAAATCGGTCAAGTGGAAAACGAGATATTTTGAGTTAAAGTTTGTATCCGTTTGAAACAGTGAAATCATTAACTTCAAATATCTCGAAAATTACTCGATAGATTTTGTTTATATTTTACTTGTTTATGGAGTAATCTATTGTCTATAATTGCGTAAAATTTAGTAAAAATCTATCGAGTAGAAAACGAGATATTTTGAGTTAAATTTTGTTTCCGTTTGAAATAGTGAAATCTTTAACTTCAAATATCTCGTAAAGTACTCGATAGATTTTGTTTATATTTTACTTGTATATGGAGTCATCTATTGTCTATAATTGCGTAAAATTTAGTAAAAATCTATCAAGTAGGAAACGAGATATTTTGAGTTAAAGTTTGTTTCCGTTTGAAACAATGACATTTTTAACTTCAAATATCTCGAAAACTACTTGATGAATTTCGTTTATATTTTACTTGTATATGGAGACATCTATTGTCTATAATTACGTAAAGTTTAGTAAACATTTGCCGAGTAGGAAACGAGATATTTTAAGTTAAAGTTTGTTTCCGTTTGAAACAGTGAAATCTTTAACTTCAAATATCTCGAAAACTACTCGATAGATTTCGTTTATATTTTACTTATATATGGAGTCATCTATTGTCTATAATTGCGTAAAATTTAGTAGAAATCGGTCAAGTGGAAAACGAGATATTTTGAGTTAAAGTTTGTATCCGTTTGAAACAGTGAAATCATTAACTTCAAATATCTCGAAAATTACTCGATAGATTTTGTTTATATTTTACTTGTTTATGGAGTAATCTATTGTCTATAATTGCGTAAAATTTAGTAAAAATCTATCGAGTAGAAAACGAGATATTTTGAGTTAAATTTTGTTTCCGTTTGAAATAGTGAAATCTTTAACTTCAAATATCTCGTAAAGTACTCGATAGATTTTGTTTATATTTTACTTGTATATGGAGTCATCTATTGTCTATAATTGCGTAAAATTTAGTAAAAATCTATCAAGTAGGAAACGAGATATTTTGAGTTAAAGTTTGTTTCCGTTTGAAACAATGACATTTTTAACTTCAAATATCTCGAAAACTACTTGATGAATTTCGTTTATATTTTACTTGTATATGGAGACATCTATTGTCTATAATTACGTAAAGTTTAGTAAACATTTGCCGAGTAGGAAACGAGATATTTTAAGTTAAAGTTTGTTTCCGTTTGAAACAGTGAAATCTTTAACTTCAAATATCTCGAAAACTACTCGATAGATTTCGTTTATATTTTACTTATATATGGAGTCATCTATTGTCTATAATTGCGTAAAATTTAGTAAAAATCTATCAAGTAGGAAACGAGATATTTTGAGTTAAAGTTTGTTTCCGTTTGAAACAGTGAAATCATTAACTTCAAATATCTCGAAAATTACTCGATAGATTTTGTTTATATTTTACTTGTTTATGGAGTAATCTATTGTCTATAATTGCGTAAAATTTAGTAAAAATCTATCGAGTAGGAAACGAGATATTTTGAGTTAAAGTTTGTTTCCGTTTGAAACAATGACATTTTTAACTTCAAATATCTCGAAAACTACTGGATGAATTTCGTTTATATTTTACTTGTATATGGAGACATCTATTGTCTATAATTACGTAAAGTTTAGTAAACATTTGCCGAGTAGGAAACGAGATATTTTAAGTTAAAGTTTGTTTCCGTTTGAAACAGTGAAATCTTTAACTTCAAATATCTCGAAAACTACTCGATAGATTTCGTTTATATTTTACTTATATATGGAGACTACTATTGTCTATAATTGTATAAAATTTAGTATAAATTTATCTAGTAGTTTTCCAGATATTTTGAGTTAAAGTTTGTTTCCGTTTGAAATAGTGAAATCTTTAACTTCAAATATCTCGTAAAGTACTCGATAGATTTTGTTTATATTTTACTTGTATATGGAGTCATCTATTGTCTATAATTGCGTAAAATTTAGTAAAAATCTATCAAGTAGGAAACGAGATATTTTGAGTTAAAGTTTGTTTCCGTTTGAAACAGTGAAATCATTAACTTCAAATATCTCGAAAACTACTCGATAGATTTTGTTTATATTTTACTTGTTTATGGAGTAATCTATTGTCTATAATTGCGTAAAATTTAGTAAAAATCTATCGAGTAGGAAACGAGATATTTTGAGTTAAAGTTTGTATCCGTTTGAAACAGTAAAATCTTTAACTTCAAATATCTCGAAAACTACTCGATAGATTTTGTTTATATTTTACTGGTATATGGAGACGTATAGTGTCTATAATTGCGTAAAATTTAGTAGAAATCTGTCGAGTGGGAAACGAGATATTTTGAGTTAAAGTTGGTTTCCATTTGAAACAGTGAAATCTTTAACTTCAAATATCTCGAAAACTACTCGATAGATTTTGTTTATATTTTACTGGTATATGGAGACGTATATTGTCTTTAATTGCGTAAAATTTAGTAGAAATCTGTCGAGTGGGAAACGAGATATTTTAAGTTAAAATTTGTTTCCGTTTGAAACAGTGAAATCTTTAACTTCAAATATCTCGAATCTACTCGATAGATTTTGTTTATATTTTACTGGTATATGGAGACGTATATTGTCTTTAATTGCGTAAAATTTAGTAGAAATCTGTCGAGTGGGAAACGAGATATTTTAAGTTAAAATTTGTTTCCGTTTGAAACAGTAAAATCTTTAACTTCAAATATCTCGGAAAACTACTCGATAGATTTTGTTTATATTTTACTGGTATATGGAGACGTATAGTGTCTATAATTGCGTAAAATTTAGTAGAAATCGGTCAAGTGGAAAACGAGATATTTTGAGTTAAAGTTTGTATCCGTTTGAAACAGTGAAATCATTAACTTCAAATATCTCGAAAATTACTCGATAGATTTTGTTTATATTTTACTTGTTTATGGAGTAATCTATTGTCTATAATTGCGTAAAATTTAGTAAAAATCTATCGAGTAGAAAACGAGATATTTTGAGTTAAATTTTGTTTCCGTTTGAAACAGTGAAATCTTTAACTTCAAATATCTCGAAAACTACTCGATAGATTTCGTTTATATTTTACTTATATATGGAGACTACTATTGTCTATAATTGTATAAAATTTAGTATAAATTTATCTAGTAGTTTTCCAGATATTTTGAGTTAAAGTTTGTTTCCGTTTGAAATAGTGAAATCTTTAACTTCAAATATCTCGTAAAGTACTCAATAGATTTTGTTTATATTTTACTTGTATATGGAGTCATCTATTGTCTATAATTGCGTAAAATTTAGTAAAAATCTATCAAGTAGGAAACGAGATATTTTGAGTTAAAGTTGGTTTCCATTTGAAACAGTGAAATCTTTAACTTCAAATATCTCGAAAACTACTCGATAGATTTTGTTTATATTTTACTGGTATATGGAGACGTATATTGTCTTTAATTGCGTAAAATTTAGTAGAAATCTGTCGAGTGGGAAACGAGATATTTTAAGTTAAAATTTGTTTCCGTTTGAAACAGTGAAATCTTTAACTTCAAATATCTCGAATCTACTCGATAGATTTTGTTTATATTTTACTGGTATATGGAGACGTATATTGTCTTTAATTGCGTAAAATTTAGTAGAAATCTGTCGAGTGGGAAACGAGATATTTTAAGTTAAAATTTGTTTCCGTTTGAAACAGTAAAATCTTTAACTTCAAATATCTCGGAAAACTACTCGATAGATTTTGTTTATATTTTACTGGTATATGGAGACGTATAGTGTCTATAATTGCGTAAAATTTAGTAGAAATCGGTCAAGTGGAAAACGAGATATTTTGAGTTAAAGTTTGTATCCGTTTGAAACAGTGAAATCATTAACTTCAAATATCTCGAAAATTACTCGATAGATTTTGTTTATATTTTACTTGTTTATGGAGTAATCTATTGTCTATAATTGCGTAAAATTTAGTAAAAATCTATCGAGTAGAAAACGAGATATTTTGAGTTAAATTTTGTTTCCGTTTGAAACAGTGAAATCTTTAACTTCAAATATCTCGAAAACTACTCGATAGATTTCGTTTATATTTTACTTATATATGGAGACTACTATTGTCTATAATTGTATAAAATTTAGTATAAATTTATCTAGTAGTTTTCCAGATATTTTGAGTTAAAGTTTGTTTCCGTTTGAAATAGTGAAATCTTTAACTTCAAATATCTCGTAAAGTACTCAATAGATTTTGTTTATATTTTACTTGTATATGGAGTCATCTATTGTCTATAATTGCGTAAAATTTAGTAAAAATCTATCAAGTAGGAAACGAGATATTTTGAGTTAAAGTTTGTTTCCGTTTGAAACAGTCAAATCATTAACTTCAAATATCTCGAAAACTACTCGATAGATTTCGTTTATATTTTACTTATATATGGAGTCATCTATTGTCTATAATTGCGTAAAATTTAGTAGAAATCGGTCAAGTGGAAAACGAGATATTTTGAGTTAAAGTTTGTATCCGTTTGAAACAGTGAAATCATTAACTTCAAATATCTCGAAAATTACTCGATAGATTTTGTTTATATTTTACTTGTTTATGGAGTAATCTATTGTCTATAATTGCGTAAAATTTAGTAAAAATCTATCGAGTAGAAAACGAGATATTTTGAGTTAAATTTTGTTTCCGTTTGAAATAGTGAAATCTTTAACTTCAAATATCTCGTAAAGTACTCGATAGATTTTGTTTATATTTTACTTGTATATGGAGTCATCTATTGTCTATAATTGCGTAAAATTTAGTAAAAATCTATCAAGTAGGAAACGAGATATTTTGAGTTAAAGTTTGTTTCCGTTTGAAACAATGACATTTTTAACTTCAAATATCTCGAAAACTACTTGATGAATTTCGTTTATATTTTACTTGTATATGGAGACATCTATTGTCTATAATTACGTAAAGTTTAGTAAACATTTGCCGAGTAGGAAACGAGATATTTTAAGTTAAAGTTTGTTTCCGTTTGAAACAGTGAAATCTTTAACTTCAAATATCTCGAAAACTACTCGATAGATTTCGTTTATATTTTACTTATATATGGAGTCATCTATTGTCTATAATTGCGTAAAATTTAGTAAAAATCTATCAAGTAGGAAACGAGATATTTTGAGTTAAAGTTTGTTTCCGTTTGAAACAGTGAAATCATTAACTTCAAATATCTCGAAAATTACTCGATAGATTTTGTTTATATTTTACTTGTTTATGGAGTAATCTATTGTCTATAATTGCGTAAAATTTAGTAAAAATCTATCGAGTAGGAAACGAGATATTTTGAGTTAAAGTTTGTATCCGTTTGAAACAGTAAAATCTTTAACTTCAAATATCTCGAAAACTACTCGATAGATTTTGTTTATATTTTACTGGTATATGGAGACGTATAGTGTCTATAATTGCGTAAAATTTAGTAGAAATCTGTCGAGTGGGAAACGAGATATTTTGAGTTAAAGTTGGTTTCCATTTGAAACAGTGAAATCTTTAACTTCAAATATCTCGAAAACTACTCGATAGATTTTGTTTATATTTTACTGGTATATGGAGACGTATATTGTCTTTAATTGCGTAAAATTTAGTAGAAATCTGTCGAGTGGGAAACGAGATATTTTAAGTTAAAGTTTGTTTCCGTTTGAAACAATGACATTTTTAACTTCAAATATCTCGAAAACTACTTGATGAATTTCGTTTATATTTTACTTGTATATGGAGACATCTATTGTCTATAATTACGTAAAGTTTAGTAAACATTTGCCGAGTAGGAAACGAGATATTTTAAGTTAAAGTTTGTTTCCGTTTGAAACAGTGAAATCTTTAACTTCAAATATCTCGAAAACTACTCGATAGATTTCGTTTATATTTTACTTATATATGGAGACTACTATTGTCTATAATTGTATAAAATTTAGTATAAATTTATCTAGTAGTTTTCCAGATATTTTGAGTTAATGTTTGTTTCCGTTTGAAATAGTGAAATCTTTAACTTCAAATATCTCGTAAAGTACTCGATAGATTTTGTTTATATTTTACTTGTATATGGAGTCATCTATTGTCTATAATTGCGTAAAATTTAGTAAAAATCTATCAAGTAGGAAACGAGATATTTTGAGTTAAAGTTTGTTTCCGTTTGAAACAGTGAAATCATTAACTTCAAATATCTCGAAAATTACTCGATAGATTTTGTTTATATTTTACTTGTTTATGGAGTAATCTATTGTCTATAATTGCGTAAAATTTAGTAAAAATCTATCGAGTAGGAAACGAGATATTTTGAGTTAAAGTTTGTATCCGTTTGAAACAGTAAAATCTTTAACTTCAAATATCTCGAAAACTACTCGATAGATTTTGTTTATATTTTACTGGTATATGGAGACGTATAGTGTCTATAATTGCGTAAAATTTAGTAGAAATCTGTCGACTGGGAAACGAGATATTTTGAGTTAAAGTTGGTTTCCATTTGAAACAGTGAAATCTTTAACTTCAAATATCTCGAAAACTACTCGATAGATTTTGTTTATATTTTACTGGTATATGGAGACGTATATTGTCTTTAATTGCGTAAAATTTAGTAGAAATCTGTCGAGTGGGAAACGAGATATTTTAAGTTAAAGTTTGTTTCCGTTTGAAACAGTGAAATCTTTAACTTCAAATATCTCGAAAACTACTCGATAGATTTCGTTTATATTTTACTTATATATGGAGACTACTATTGTCTATAATTGTATAAAATTTAGTATAAATTTATCTAGTAGTTTTCCTGATATTTTGAGTTAAAGTTTGTTTCCGTTTGAAATAGTGAAATCTTTAACTTCAAATATCTCGTAAAGTACTCGATAGATTTTGTTTATATTTTACTTGTATATGGAGTCATCTATTGTCTATAATTGCGTAAAATTTAGTAAAAATCTATCAAGTAGGAAACGAGATATTTTGAGTTAAAGTTTGTTTCCGTTTGAAACAGTGAAATAAATAACTTAAATATCTCGAAAATTACTCGATAGATTTTGTTTATATTTTACTTGTTTATGGAGTAATCTATTGTCTATAATTGCGGAAAATTTAGCAAAAATCTATCGAGTAGGAAACGAGATATTTTGAGTTAAAGTTTGTATCCGTTTGAAACAGTGAAATCTTTAACTTCAAATATCTCGAAAACTACTCGATAGATTTTGTTTACTGGTATATGGAGACGTATAGTGTCTATAATTGCGTAAAATTTAGTAGAAATCTGTCGAGTGGGAAACGAGATATTTTGAGTTAAAGTTTGTATCCGTTTGAAACAGTGAAATCTTTAACTTCAAATATCTCGAAAACTACTCGATAGATTTTGTTTATATTTTACTGGTATATGGAGACGTATAGTGTCTATAATTGCGTAAAATTTAGTAGAAATCTGTCGAGTGGAAAACGAGATATTTTGAGTTAAAGTTTGTATCCGTTTGAAACAGTGAAATCTTTAACTTCAAATATCTCGAAAACTACTCGATAGATTTTGTTTATATTTTACTTGTTTATGGAGTAATCTATTGTCTATAATTGCGTAAAATTTAGTAAAAATCTATCGAGTAGAAAACGAGATATTTTGCGTTAAAGTTTATATCCGTTTGAAACAGTGAAATCTTTAACTTCAAATATCTCGAAAACTACTCGATAGATTTTGTTTATATTTTACTGGTATATGGAGACGTATATTGTCTTTAATTGCGTAAAATTTAGTAGAAATCTGTCGAGTGGGAAACGAGATATTTTAAGTTAAAATTTGTTTCCGTTTGAAACAGTGAAATCTTTAACTTCAAATATCTCGTAAACTACTCGATAGATTTCGTTTATATTTTACTTATATATGGAGACTACTATTGTCTATAATTGTATAAAATTTAGTATAAATTTATCTAGTAGTTTTCCAGATATTTTGAGTTAAATTTTGTTTCCGTTTGAAATAGTGAAATCTTTAACTTCAAATATCTGGTAAAGTACTCGATAGATTTTGTTTATATTTTACTTGTATATGGAGTCATCTATTGTCTATAATTGCGTAAAATTTAGTATAAATCTATCAAGTAGGAAACGAGATATTTTGAGTTAAAGTTTGTTTCCGTTTGAAACAATGACATTTTAAACTTCAAATATCTCGAAAACTACTTAATGAATTTCGTTTATATTTTACTTGTATATGGAGACATCTATTGTCTATAATTACGTAAAGTTTAGTAAACATTTGCCGAGTAGGAAACGAGATATTTTAAGTTAAAGTTTGTTTCCGTTTGAAACAGTGAAATCTTTAACTTCAAATATCTCGTAAAGTACTCGATAGATTTTGTTTATATTTTACTTGTATATGGAGTCATCTATTGTCTATAATTGCGTCAAATTTAGTAAAAATCTATCAAGTAGGAAACGAGATATTTTGAGTTAAAGTTTGTTTCCGTTTGAAACAGTGAAATCTTTAACTTCAAATATCTCGTAAACTACTCGATAGATTTTGTTTACTGGTATATGGAGACGTATAGTGTCTATAATTGCGTAAAATTTAGTAGAAATCTGTCGAGTGGGAAACGAGATATTTTGAGTTAAAGTTTGTATCCGTTTGAAACAGTGAAATCTTTAACTTCAAATATCTCGAAAACTACTCGATAGATTTTGTTTATATTTTACTTGTTTATGGAGTAATCTATTGTCTATAATTGCGTAAAATTTAGTAAAAATCTATTGAGTAGAAAACGAGATATTTTGCGTTAAAGTTTGTATCCGTTTGAAACAGTGAAATCTTTAACTTCAAATATCTCGAAAACTACTCGATAGATTTTGTTTATATTTTACTGGTATATGGAGACGTATATTGTCTTTAATTGCGTAAAATTTAGTAGAAATCTGTCGAGTGGGAAACGAGATATTTTAAGTTAAAATTTGTTTCCGTTTGAAACAGTGAAATCTTTAACTTCAAATATCTCGAAAACTACTCGATAGATTTCGTTTATATTTTACTTATATATGGAGACTACTATTGTCTATAATTGTATAAAATTTAGTATAAATTTATCTAGTAGTTTTCCAGATATTTTGAGTTAAAGTTTGTTTCCGTTTGAAACAGTGAAATCTTTAACTTCAAATATCTCGTAAAGTACTCGATAGATTTTGTTTATATTTTACTTGTATATGGAGACATCTATTGTCTATAATTGCGTAAAATTTAGTAAAAATCTATCAAGTAGGAAACGAGATATTTTGAGTTAAAGTTTGTTTCCGTTTGAAACAATGACATTTTTAACTTCAAATATCTCGAAAACTACTTGATGAATTTCGTTTATATTTTACTTGTATATGGAGACATCTATTGTCTATAATTACGTAAAGTTTAGTAAACATTTGCCGAGTAGGAAACGAGATTTTTTAAGTTAAAGTTTGTTTCCGTTTGAAACAGTGAAATCTTTAACTTCAAATATCTCGAAAACTACTCGATAGATTTCGTTTATATTTTACTGGTATATGGAGACGTATAGTGTCTATAATTGCGTAAAATTTAGTAGAAATCTGTCGAGTGGGAAACGAGATATTTTGAGTTAAAGTTGGTTTCCATTTGAAACAGTGAAATCTTTAACTTCAAATATCTCGAAAACTACTCGATAGATTTTGTTTATATTTTACTGGTATATGGAGACGTATATTGTCTTTAATTGCGTAAAATTTAGTAGAAATCTGTCGAGTGGACAGATATTTTGAGTTAAAGTTTGTTTCCGTTTGTAATAGTGAAATCTTTAACTTCAAATATCTCGTAAAGTACTCGATAGATTTTGTTTATATTTGACTTGTATATGGAGTCATCTATTGTCTATAATTGCGTAAAATTTAGTAGAAATCTTTTGAGTGGGAAACGAGATATTTTGAGTTAAAGTTGGTTTCCATTTGAAACAGTGAAATCTTTAACTTCAAATATCTCGAAAACTACTCGATAGATTTTGTTTATATTTTACTGGTATATGGAGACGTATAGTGTCTATAATTGCGTAAAATTTAGTAGAAATCTGTCGAGTGGGAAACGAGATATTTTGAGTTAAAGTTGGTTTCCATTTGAAACAGTGAAATATTTAACTTCAAATATCTCGAAAACTACTCGATAGATTTTGTTTATATTTTACTGGTATATGGAGACGTATATTGTCTTTAATTGCGTAAAATTTAGTAGAAATCTGTCGAGTGGGAAACGAGATATTTTAAGTTAAAGTTTGTTTCCGTTTGAAACAGTGAAATCTTTAACTTCAAATATCTCGAAAACTACTCGATAGATTTCGTTTATATTTTACTTATATATGGAGACTACTATTGTCTATAATTGTATAAAATTTAGTATAAATTTATCTAGTAGTTTTCCTGATATTTTGAGTTAAAGTTTGTTTCCGTTTGAAATAGTGAAATCTTTAACTTCAAATATCTCGAAAACTACTCGATAGATTTTGTTTACTGGTATATGGAGACGTATAGTGTCTATAATTGCGTAAAATTTAGTAGAAATCTGTCGAGTGGGAAACGAGATATTTTGAGTTAAATTTGGTTTCCATTTGAAACAGTGAAATCTTTAACTTCAAATATCTCGAAAACTACTCGATAGATTTTGTTTACTGGTATATGGAGACGTATAGTGTCTATAATTGCGTAAAATTTAGTAGAAATCTGTCGAGTGGGAAACGAGATATTTTGAGTTAAAGTTGGTTTCCATTTGAAACAGTGAAATCTTTAACTTCAAATATCTCGAAAACTACTCGATAGATTTTGTTTATATTTTACTGGTATATGGAGACGTATATTGTCTTTAATTGCGTAAAATTTAGTAGAAATCTGTCGAGTGGGAAACGAGGTATTTTGAGTTAAAGTTGGGTTCCATTTGAAACAGTGAAATCTTTAACACGAGATATTTTGAGTTAAAGTTGGTTTCCATTTGAAACAGTGAAATCTTTAACTTCAAATATCTCGAAAACTACTCGATAGATTTTGTTTATATTTTACTGGTATATGGAGACGTATATTTTCTTTAATTGCGTATAATTTAGTAGACATCTGTCGAGTGGGAAACGAGATATTTTGAGTTAAAGTTGGTTTCCATTTGAAACAGTGAAATTTTTAACTTCAAATATGTCGAAAAATACTTGATAGATTTTGTTTATATTTTACTGGTGTATGGAGACGTATATTGTCTTTAATTGCGTAAAATTTAGTAGAAATCTGTCGAGTGGGAAACGAGATATTTTAAGTTAAAGTTTGTTTCCGTTTGAAACAGTGAAATCTTTAACTTCAAATATCTCGAAAACTACTCGATAGATTTCGTTTATATTTTACTTATATATGGAGACTACTATTGTCTATAATTGTATAAAATTTAGTATAAATTTATCTAGTAGTTTTCCTGATATTTTGAGTTAAAGTTTGTTTCCGTTTGAAATAGTGAAATCTTTAACTTCAAATATCTCGAAAACTACTCGATAGATTTTGTTTACTGGTATATGGAGACGTATAGTGTCTATAATTGCGTAAAATTTAGTAGAAATCTGTCGAGTGGGAAACGAGATATTTTGAGTTAAAGTTGGTTTCCATTTGAAACAGTGAAATCTTTAACTTCAAATATCTCGAAAACTACTCGATAGATTTTGTTTACTGGTATATGGAGACGTATAGTGTCTATAATTGCGTAAAATTTTGTAGAAATCTGTCGAGTGGGAAACGAGATATTTTGAGTTAAAGTTGGTTTCCATTTGAAACAGTGAAATCTTTAACTTCAAATATCTCGAAAACTACTCGATAGATTTTGTTTATATTTTACTGGTATATGGAGACGTATATTGTCTTTAATTGCGTAAAATTTAGTAGAAATCTGTCGAGTGGGAAACGAGGTATTTTGAGTTAAAGTTGGGTTCCATTTGAAACAGTGAAATCTTTAACACGAGATATTTTGAGTTAAAGTTGGTTTCCATTTGAAACAGTGAAATCTTTAACTTCAAATATCTCGAAAACTACTCGATAGATTTTGTTTATATTTTACTGGTATATGGAGACGTATATTGTCTTTAATTGCGTAAAATTTAGTAGGCATCTGTTGAGTGGGAAACGAGATATTTTGAGTTAAAGTTGGTTTCCATTTGAAACAGTGAAATTTTTAACTTCAAATATCTCGAAAAATACTCGATAGATTTTGTTTATATTTTACTGGTGTATGGAGACGTATATTGTCTATAATTGTGTAAAATTTAGTAGTCATCTGTCGAGTGGGAAACGAGATATTTTAAGTTAAAATTTGTTTCCGTTTGAAACAGTGAAATCTTTAACTTCAAATATCTCGAAAACTACTCGATAGATTTCGTTTATATTTTACTTATATATGGAGACTACTATTGTCTATAATTGTATAAAATTTAGTATAAATTTATCTAGTAGTTTTCCAGATATTTTGAGTTAAAGTTTGTTTCCGTTTGAAACAGTGAAATCTTTAACTTCAAATATCTCGTAAAGTACTCGATAGATTTTGTTTATATTTTACTTGTATATGGAGACATCTATTGTCTATAATTGCGTAAAATTTAGTAAAAATCTATCAAGTAGGAAACGAGATATTTTGAGTTAAAGTTTGTCTCCGTTTGAAACAATGACATTTTTAACTTCAAATATCTCGAAAACTACTTGATGAATTTCGTTTATATTTTACTTGTATATGGAGACATCTATTGTCTATAATTACGTAAAATTTAGTAGAAATCTGTCGAGTGGGAAACGAGATATTTTAAGTTAAAATTTGTTTCCGTTTGAAACAGTAAAATCTTTAACTTCAAATATCTCGGAAAACTACTCGATAGATTTTGTTTATATTTTACTGGTATATGGAGACGTATAGTGTCTATAATTGCGTAAAATTTAGTAGAAATCGGTCAAGTGGAAAACGAGATATTTTGAGTTAAAGTTTGTATCCGTTTGAAACAGTGAAATCATTAACTTCAAATATCTCGAAAATTACTCGATAGATTTTGTTTATATTTTACTTGTTTATGGAGTAATCTATTGTCTATAATTGCGTAAAATTTAGTAAAAATCTATCGAGTAGAAAACGAGATATTTTGAGTTAAATTTTGTTTCCGTTTGAAATAGTGAAATCTTTAACTTCAAATATCTCGTAAAGTACTCGATAGATTTTGTTTATATTTTACTTGTATATGGAGTCATCTATTGTCTATAATTGCGTAAAATTTAGTAAAAATCTATCAAGTAGGAAACGAGATATTTTGAGTTAAAGTTTGTTTCCGTTTGAAACAATGACATTTTTAACTTCAAATATCTCGAAAACTACTTGATGAATTTCGTTTATATTTTACTTGTATATGGAGACATCTATTGTCTATAATTACGTAAAGTTTAGTAAACATTTGCCGAGTAGGAAACGAGATATTTTAAGTTAAAGTTTGTTTCCGTTCGAAACAGTGAAATCTTTAACTTCAAATATCTCGAAAACTACTCGATAGATTTCGTTTATATTTTACTTATATATGGAGTCATCTATTGTCTATAATTGCGTAAAATTTAGTAGAAATCGGTCAAGTGGAAAACGAGATATTTTGAGTTAAAGTTTGTATCCGTTTGAAACAGTGAAATCATTAACTTCAAATATCTCGAAAATTACTCGATAGATTTTGTTTATATTTTACTTGTTTATGGAGTAATCTATTGTCTATAATTGCGTAAAATTTAGTAAAAATCTATCGAGTAGAAAACGAGATATTTTGAGTTAAATTTTGTTTCCGTTTGAAATAGTGAAATCTTTAACTTCAAATATCTCGTAAAGTACTCGATAGATTTTGTTTATATTTTACTTGTATATGGAGTCATCTATTGTCTATAATTGCGTAAAATTTAGTAAAAATCTATCAAGTAGGAAACGAGATATTTTGAGTTAAAGTTTGTTTCCGTTTGAAACAATGACATTTTTAACTTCAAATATCTCGAAAACTACTTGATGAATTTCGTTTATATTTTACTTGTATATGGAGACATCTATTGTCTATAATTACGTAAAGTTTAGTAAACATTTGCCGAGTAGGAAACGAGATATTTTAAGTTAAAGTTTGTTTCCGTTTGAAACAGTGAAATCTTTAACTTCAAATATCTCGAAAACTACTCGATAGATTTCGTTTATATTTTACTTATATATGGAGTCATCTATTGTCTATAATTGCGTAAAATTTAGTAAAAATCTATCAAGTAGGAAACGAGATATTTTGAGTTAAAGTTTGTTTCCGTTTGAAACAGTGAAATCATTAACTTCAAATATCTCGAAAATTACTCGATAGATTTTGTTTATATTTTACTTGTTTATGGAGTAATCTATTGTCTATAATTGCGTAAAATTTAGTAAAAATCTATCGAGTAGGAAACGAGATATTTTGAGTTAAAGTTTGTATCCGTTTGAAACAGTAAAATCTTTAACTTCAAATATCTCGAAAACTACTCGATAGATTTTGTTTATATTTTACTGGTATATGGAGACGTATAGTGTCTATAATTGCGTAAAATTTAGTAGAAATCTGTCGAGTGGGAAACGAGATATTTTGAGTTAAAGTTTGTATCCGTTTGAAACAGTGAAATCATTAACTTCAAATATCTCGAAAATTACTCGATAGATTTTGTTTATATTTTACTTGTTTATGGAGTAATCTATTGTCTATAATTGCGTAAAATTTAGTAAAAATCTATCGAGTAGAAAACGAGATATTTTGAGTTAAATTTTGTTTCCGTTTGAAATAGTGAAATCTTTAACTTCAAATATCTCGTAAAGTACTCGATAGATTTTGTTTATATTTTACTTGTATATGGAGTCATCTATTGTCTATAATTGCGTAAAATTTAGTAAAAATCTATCAAGTAGGAAACGAGATATTTTGAGTTAAAGTTTGTTTCCGTTTGAAACAATGACATTTTTAACTTCAAATATCTCGAAAACTACTTGATGAATTTCGTTTATATTTTACTTGTATATGGAGACATCTATTGTCTATAATTACGTAAAGTTTAGTAAACATTTGCCGAGTAGGAAACGAGATATTTTAAGTTAAAGTTTGTTTCCGTTTGAAACAGTGAAATCTTTAACTTCAAATATCTCGAAAACTACTCGATAGATTTCGTTTATATTTTACTTATATATGGAGTCATCTATTGTCTATAATTGCGTAAAATTTAGTAAAAATCTATCAAGTAGGAAACGAGATATTTTGAGTTAAAGTTTGTTTCCGTTTGAAACAGTGAAATCATTAACTTCAAATATCTCGAAAATTACTCGATAGATTTTGTTTATATTTTACTTGTTTATGGAGTAATCTATTGTCTATAATTGCGTAAAATTTAGTAAAAATCTATCGAGTAGGAAACGAGATATTTTGAGTTAAAGTTTGTATCCGTTTGAAACAGTAAAATCTTTAACTTCAAATATCTCGAAAACTACTCGATAGATTTTGTTTATATTTTACTGGTATATGGAGACGTATAGTGTCTATAATTGCGTAAAATTTAGTAGAAATCTGTCGACTGGGAAACGAGATATTTTGAGTTAAAGTTGGTTTCCATTTGAAACAGTGAAATCTTTAACTTCAAATATCTCGAAAACTACTCGATAGATTTTGTTTATATTTTACTGGTATATGGAGACGTATATTGTCTTTAATTGCGTAAAATTTAGTAGAAATCTGTCGAGTGGGAAACGAGATATTTTAAGTTAAAGTTTGTTTCCGTTTGAAACAGTGAAATCTTTAACTTCAAATATCTCGAAAACTACTCGATAGATTTCGTTTATATTTTACTTATATATGGAGACTACTATTGTCTATAATTGTATAAAATTTAGTATAAATTTATCTAGTAGTTTTCCTGATATTTTGAGTTAAAGTTTGTTTCCGTTTGAAATAGTGAAATCTTTAACTTCAAATATCTCGTAAAGTACTCGATAGATTTTGTTTATATTTTACTTGTATATGGAGTCATCTATTGTCTATAATTGCGTAAAATTTAGTAAAAATCTATCAAGTAGGAAACGAGATATTTTGAGTTAAAGTTTGTTTCCGTTTGAAACAGTGAAATAAATAACTTAAATATCTCGAAAATTACTCGATAGATTTTGTTTATATTTTACTTGTTTATGGAGTAATCTATTGTCTATAATTGCGGAAAATTTAGCAAAAATCTATCGAGTAGGAAACGAGATATTTTGAGTTAAAGTTTGTATCCGTTTGAAACAGTGAAATCTTTAACTTCAAATATCTCGAAAACTACTCGATAGATTTTGTTTACTGGTATATGGAGACGTATAGTGTCTATAATTGCGTAAAATTTAGTAGAAATCTGTCGAGTGGGAAACGAGATATTTTGAGTTAAAGTTTGTATCCGTTTGAAACAGTGAAATCTTTAACTTCAAATATCTCGAAAACTACTCGATAGATTTTGTTTATATTTTACTGGTATATGGAGACGTATAGTGTCTATAATTGCGTAAAATTTAGTAGAAATCTGTCGAGTGGAAAACGAGATATTTTGAGTTAAAGTTTGTATCCGTTTGAAACAGTGAAATCTTTAACTTCAAATATCTCGAAAACTACTCGATAGATTTTGTTTATATTTTACTTGTTTATGGAGTAATCTATTGTCTATAATTGCGTAAAATTTAGTAAAAATCTATCGAGTAGAAAACGAGATATTTTGCGTTAAAGTTTATATCCGTTTGAAACAGTGAAATCTTTAACTTCAAATATCTCGAAAACTACTCGATAGATTTTGTTTATATTTTACTGGTATATGGAGACGTATATTGTCTTTAATTGCGTAAAATTTAGTAGAAATCTGTCGAGTGGGAAACGAGATATTTTAAGTTAAAATTTGTTTCCGTTTGAAACAGTGAAATCTTTAACTTCAAATATCTCGAAAACTACTCGATAGATTTCGTTTATATTTTACTTATATATGGAGACTACTATTGTCTATAATTGTATAAAATTTAGTATAAATTTATCTAGTAGTTTTCCAGATATTTTGAGTTAAATTTTGTTTCCGTTTGAAATAGTGAAATCTTTAACTTCAAATATCTCGTAAAGTACTCGATAGATTTTGTTTATATTTTACTTGTATATGGAGTCATCTATTGTCTATAATTGCGTAAAATTTAGTATAAATCTATCAAGTAGGAAACGAGATATTTTGAGTTAAAGTTTGTTTCCGTTTGAAACAATGACATTTTAAACTTCAAATATCTCGAAAACTACTTAATGAATTTCGTTTATATTTTACTTGTATATGGAGACATCTATTGTCTATAATTACGTAAAGTTTAGTAAACATTTGCCGAGTAGGAAACGAGATATTTTAAGTTAAAGTTTGTTTCCGTTTGAAACAGTGAAATCTTTAACTTCAAATATCTCGTAAAGTACTCGATAGATTTTGTTTATATTTTACTTGTATATGGAGTCATCTATTGTCTATAATTGCGTCAAATTTAGTAAAAATCTATCAAGTAGGAAACGAGATATTTTGAGTTAAAGTTTGTTTCCGTTTGAAACAGTGAAATCTTTAACTTCAAATATCTCGTAAACTACTCGATAGATTTTGTTTACTGGTATATGGAGACGTATAGTGTCTATAATTGCGTAAAATTTAGTAGAAATCTGTCGAGTGGGAAACGAGATATTTTGAGTTAAAGTTTGTATCCGTTTGAAACAGTGAAATCTTTAACTTCAAATATCTCGAAAACTACTCGATAGATTTTGTTTATATTTTACTTGTTTATGGAGTAATCTATTGTCTATAATTGCGTAAAATTTAGTAAAAATCTATTGAGTAGAAAACGAGATATTTTGCGTTAAAGTTTGTATCCGTTTGAAACAGTGAAATCTTTAACTTCAAATATCTCGAAAACTACTCGATAGATTTTGTTTATATTTTACTGGTATATGGAGACGTATATTGTCTTTAATTGCGTAAAATTTAGTAGAAATCTGTCGAGTGGGAAACGAGATATTTTAAGTTAAAATTTGTTTCCGTTTGAAACAGTGAAATCTTTAACTTCAAATATCTCGAAAACTACTCGATAGATTTCGTTTATATTTTACTTATATATGGAGACTACTATTGTCTATAATTGTATAAAATTTAGTATAAATTTATCTAGTAGTTTTCCAGATATTTTGAGTTAAAGTTTGTTTCCGTTTGAAACAGTGAAATCTTTAACTTCAAATATCTCGTAAAGTACTCGATAGATTTTGTTTATATTTTACTTGTATATGGAGACATCTATTGTCTATAATTGCGTAAAATTTAGTAAAAATCTATCAAGTAGGAAACGAGATATTTTGAGTTAAAGTTTGTTTCCGTTTGAAACAATGACATTTTTAACTTCAAATATCTCGAAAACTACTTGATGAATTTCGTTTATATTTTACTTGTATATGGAGACATCTATTGTCTATAATTACGTAAAGTTTAGTAAACATTTGCCGAGTAGGAAACGAGATTTTTTAAGTTAAAGTTTGTTTCCGTTTGAAACAGTGAAATCTTTAACTTCAAATATCTCGAAAACTACTCGATAGATTTCGTTTATATTTTACTGGTATATGGAGACGTATAGTGTCTATAATTGCGTAAAATTTAGTAGAAATCTGTCGAGTGGGAAACGAGATATTTTGAGTTAAAGTTGGTTTCCATTTGAAACAGTGAAATCTTTAACTTCAAATATCTCGAAAACTACTCGATAGATTTTGTTTATATTTTACTGGTATATGGAGACGTATATTGTCTTTAATTGCGTAAAATTTAGTAGAAATCTGTCGAGTGGACAGATATTTTGAGTTAAAGTTTGTTTCCGTTTGTAATAGTGAAATCTTTAACTTCAAATATCTCGTAAAGTACTCGATAGATTTTGTTTATATTTGACTTGTATATGGAGTCATCTATTGTCTATAATTGCGTAAAATTTAGTAGAAATCTTTTGAGTGGGAAACGAGATATTTTGAGTTAAAGTTGGTTTCCATTTGAAACAGTGAAATCTTTAACTTCAAATATCTCGAAAACTACTCGATAGATTTTGTTTATATTTTACTGGTATATGGAGACGTATAGTGTCTATAATTGCGTAAAATTTAGTAGAAATCTGTCGAGTGGGAAACGAGATATTTTGAGTTAAAGTTGGTTTCCATTTGAAACAGTGAAATATTTAACTTCAAATATCTCGAAAACTACTCGATAGATTTTGTTTATATTTTACTGGTATATGGAGACGTATATTGTCTTTAATTGCGTAAAATTTAGTAGAAATCTGTCGAGTGGGAAACGAGATATTTTAAGTTAAAGTTTGTTTCCGTTTGAAACAGTGAAATCTTTAACTTCAAATATCTCGAAAACTACTCGATAGATTTCGTTTATATTTTACTTATATATGGAGACTACTATTGTCTATAATTGTATAAAATTTAGTATAAATTTATCTAGTAGTTTTCCTGATATTTTGAGTTAAAGTTTGTTTCCGTTTGAAATAGTGAAATCTTTAACTTCAAATATCTCGAAAACTACTCGATAGATTTTGTTTACTGGTATATGGAGACGTATAGTGTCTATAATTGCGTAAAATTTAGTAGAAATCTGTCGAGTGGGAAACGAGATATTTTGAGTTAAATTTGGTTTCCATTTGAAACAGTGAAATCTTTAACTTCAAATATCTCGAAAACTACTCGATAGATTTTGTTTACTGGTATATGGAGACGTATAGTGTCTATAATTGCGTAAAATTTAGTAGAAATCTGTCGAGTGGGAAACGAGATATTTTGAGTTAAAGTTGGTTTCCATTTGAAACAGTGAAATCTTTAACTTCAAATATCTCGAAAACTACTCGATAGATTTTGTTTATATTTTACTGGTATATGGAGACGTATATTGTCTTTAATTGCGTAAAATTTAGTAGAAATCTGTCGAGTGGGAAACGAGGTATTTTGAGTTAAAGTTGGGTTCCATTTGAAACAGTGAAATCTTTAACACGAGATATTTTGAGTTAAAGTTGGTTTCCATTTGAAACAGTGAAATCTTTAACTTCAAATATCTCGAAAACTACTCGATAGATTTTGTTTATATTTTACTGGTATATGGAGACGTATATTTTCTTTAATTGCGTATAATTTAGTAGACATCTGTCGAGTGGGAAACGAGATATTTTGAGTTAAAGTTGGTTTCCATTTGAAACAGTGAAATTTTTAACTTCAAATATGTCGAAAAATACTTGATAGATTTTGTTTATATTTTACTGGTGTATGGAGACGTATATTGTCTTTAATTGCGTAAAATTTAGTAGAAATCTGTCGAGTGGGAAACGAGATATTTTAAGTTAAAGTTTGTTTCCGTTTGAAACAGTGAAATCTTTAACTTCAAATATCTCGAAAACTACTCGATAGATTTCGTTTATATTTTACTTATATATGGAGACTACTATTGTCTATAATTGTATAAAATTTAGTATAAATTTATCTAGTAGTTTTCCTGATATTTTGAGTTAAAGTTTGTTTCCGTTTGAAATAGTGAAATCTTTAACTTCAAATATCTCGAAAACTACTCGATAGATTTTGTTTACTGGTATATGGAGACGTATAGTGTCTATAATTGCGTAAAATTTAGTAGAAATCTGTCGAGTGGGAAACGAGATATTTTGAGTTAAAGTTGGTTTCCATTTGAAACAGTGAAATCTTTAACTTCAAATATCTCGAAAACTACTCGATAGATTTTGTTTACTGGTATATGGAGACGTATAGTGTCTATAATTGCGTAAAATTTAGTAGAAATCTGTCGAGTGGGAAACGAGATATTTTGAGTTAAAGTTGGTTTCCATTTGAAACAGTGAAATCTTTAACTTCAAATATCTCGAAAACTACTCGATAGATTTTGTTTATATTTTACTGGTATATGGAGACGTATATTGTCTTTAATTGCGTAAAATTTAGTAGAAATCTGTCGAGTGGGAAACGAGGTATTTTGAGTTAAAGTTGGGTTCCATTTGAAACAGTGAAATCTTTAACACGAGATATTTTGAGTTAAAGTTGGTTTCCATTTGAAACAGTGAAATCTTTAACTTCAAATATCTCGAAAACTACTCGATAGATTTTGTTTATATTTTACTGGTATATGGAGACGTATATTGTCTTTAATTGCGTAAAATTTAGTAGGCATCTGTTGAGTGGGAAACGAGATATTTTGAGTTAAAGTTGGTTTCCATTTGAAACAGTGAAATTTTTAACTTCAAATATCTCGAAAAATACTCGATAGATTTTGTTTATATTTTACTGGTGTATGGAGACGTATATTGTCTATAATTGTGTAAAATTTAGTAGTCATCTGTCGAGTGGGAAACGAGATATTTTAAGTTAAAATTTGTTTCCGTTTGAAACAGTGAAATCTTTAACTTCAAATATCTCGAAAACTACTCGATAGATTTCGTTTATATTTTACTTATATATGGAGACTACTATTGTCTATAATTGTATAAAATTTAGTATAAATTTATCTAGTAGTTTTCCAGATATTTTGAGTTAAAGTTTGTTTCCGTTTGAAACAGTGAAATCTTTAACTTCAAATATCTCGTAAAGTACTCGATAGATTTTGTTTATATTTTACTTGTATATGGAGACATCTATTGTCTATAATTGCGTAAAATTTAGTAAAAATCTATCAAGTAGGAAACGAGATATTTTGAGTTAAAGTTTGTCTCCGTTTGAAACAATGACATTTTTAACTTCAAATATCTCGAAAACTACTTGATGAATTTCGTTTATATTTTACTTGTATATGGAGACATCTATTGTCTATAATTACGTAAAGTTTAGTAAACATTTGCCGAGTAGGAAACGAGATTTTTTAAGTTAAAGTTTGTTTCCGTTTGAAACAGTGAAATCTTTAACTTCAAATATCTCGAAAACTACCCCTGATAGATTTCGTTTATATTTTACTGGTATATGGAGACGTATAGTGTCTATAATTGCGTAAAATTTAGTAGAAATCTGTCGAGTGGGAAACGAGATATTTTGAGTTAAAGTTGGTTTCCATTTGAAACAGTGAAATCTTTAACTTCAAATATCTCGAAAACTACTCGATAGATTTTGTTTATATTTTACTGGTATATGGAGACGTATATTGTCTTTAATTGCGTAAAATTTAGTAGAAATCTGTCGAGTGGACAGATATTTTGAGTTAAAGTTTGTTTCCGTTTGAAATAGTGAAATCTTTAACTTCAAATATCTCGTAAAGTACTCGATAGATTTTGTTTATATTTGACTTGTATATGGAGTCATCTATTGTCTATAATTGCGTAAAATTTAGTAGAAATCTTTTGAGTGGGAAACGAGATATTTTGAGTTAAAGTTGGTTTCCATTTGAAACAGTGAAATCTTTAACTTCAAATATCTCGAAAACTACTCGATAGATTTTGTTTATATTTTACTGGTATATGGAGACGTATAGTGTCTATAATTGCGTAAAATTTAGTAGAAATCTGTCGAGTGGGAAACGAGATATTTTGAGTTAAAGTTGGTTTCCATTTGAAACAGTGAAATCTTTAACTTCAAATATCTCGAAAACTACTCGATAGATTTTGTTTATATTTTACTGGTATATGGAGACCTATATTGTCTTTAATTGCGTAAAATTTAGTAGAAATCTGTCGAGTGGGAAACGAGATATTTTAAGTTAAAGTTTGTTTCCGTTTGAAACAGTGAAATCTTTAACTTCAAATATCTCGAAAACTACTCGATAGATTTCGTTTATATTTTACTTATATATGGAGACTACTATTGTCTATAATTGTATAAAATTTAGTATAAATTTATCTAGTAGTTTTCCTGATATTTTGAGTTAAAGTTTGTTTCCGTTTGAAATAGTGAAATCTTTAACTTCAAATATCTCGAAAACTACTCGATAGATTTTGTTTACTGGTATATGGAGACGTATAGTGTCTATAATTGCGTAAAATTTAGTAGAAATCTGTCGAGTGGGAAACGAGATATTTTGAGTTAAAGTTGGTTTCCATTTGAAACAGTGAAATCTTTAACTTCAAATATCTCGAAAACTACTCGATAGATTTTGTTTACTGGTATATGGAGACGTATAGTGTCTATAATTGCGTAAAATTTAGTAGAAATCTGTCGAGTTGGAAACGAGATATTTTGAGTTAAAGTTGGTTTCCATTTGAAACAGTGAAATCTTTAACTTCAAATATCTCGAAAACTACTCGATAGATTTTGTTTATATTTTACTGGTATATGGAGACGTATATTGTCTTTAATTGCGTAAAATTTAGTAGAAATCTGTCGAGTGGGAAACGAGGTATTTTGAGTTAAAGTTGGGTTCCATTTGAAACAGTGAAATCTTTAACACGAGATATTTTGAGTTAAAGTTGGTTTCCATTTGAAACAGTGAAATCTTTAACTTCAAATATCTCGAAAACTACTCGATAGATTTTGTTTATATTTTACTGGTATATGGAGACGTATATTTTCTTTAATTGCGTATAATTTAGTAGACATCTGTCGAGTGGGAAACGAGATATTTTGAGTTAAAGTTGGTTTCCATTTGAAACAGTGAAATTTTTAACTTCAAATATGTCGAAAAATACTTGATAGATTTTGTTTATATTTTACTGGTGTATGGAGACGTATATTGTCTTTAATTGCGAAAAATTTAGTAGTCATCTGTCGAGTGGGAAACGAGATATTTTGAGTTAAAGTTGGTTTCCATTTGAAACAGTGAAATCTTTAACTTCAAATATCTCGAAAACTACTCGATAGATTTTGTTTATATTTTAGTGGTATATGGAGACGTATATTGTCTTTAATTGCGTAAAAGTTAGTAGAAATCTGTCGAGTGGGAAACGAGATATTTTGAGTTAAAGTTGGTTTCCATTTGAAACAGTGAAATATTTAACTTCAAATATCTCGAAAACTACTCGATAGATTTTGTTTATATTTTACTGGTATATGGAGACGTATATTTTCTTTAATTGCGTATAATTTAGTAGACATCTGTCGAGTGGGAAACGAGATATTTTGAGTTAAAGTTTGTATCCGTTTGAAACAGTGAAATCTTTAACTTCAAATATCTCGAAAACTACTCGATAGATTTTGTTTATATTTTACTGGTATATGGAGACGTATAGTGTCTATAATTGCGTAAAATTTAGTAGAAATCTGTCGAGTGGGAAACGAGATATTTTGAGTTAAAGTTGTTTTCCATTTGAAACATTGAAATCTTTAACTTCAAATATCTCGAAAACTACTCGATAGATTTTGTTTATATTTTACTGGTGTATGGAGACGTATTTTGTCTATAATTGCGTATTATTTAGTGAAAATTTTTCGAGAAGAAAACGAGATATTTGGAGTTAAATTTTGGTTTCGTTTGGAACAGTGAAATCCTTAACTTCAAATATTAGGTTGATATATAATATTTTTTGAAATATAAGAATTCAATGATTTCTTTATCGAATTTTCGAGAAAATTTAGCTGTATATCTGGTATAAATGGCAATGTTTTAGGTATAATAATTTGAGAGATAGTGTAGGGTAAATTTTTGAGGTTTTCGAATTCGTTCAAATTTCAAACGTTTCTATCTCTTTTCGTATTTATCAAATTTCAATGATTTCTTTACCAAAATGTAGAGAAAAGTAAACTGTAGAGGTGGTATAAATGGCAATGTTCTAGTGATAATAGTTCGTGAGTTATTCGAGATTAAAATTTGGTCGTATTCAAATTCGATTCGCATTCGAAAGATTAAGGGTGGACCTACTTTGGTTTAGTGAATCGTAATGCTAGTGAAGTCGAAGTCAGAAGAAATCTGGTGATTAAAATTAATGTTCGATAAAAATTCTCAGAATTAATCGTATTATTTTTAGTTCGATTAACGTTTAAATTTAGAATTTAGTTCACTAATTGATTGTCATATGATTTAAAGTTCGATTAATTTCGCCGATTAAATTCTGATTAAATTAAAAAAAAAAATGTAATTAATTAAAAAATTTTATCGATTAAATTGTATTTTTAATTAGTGCCCACCTCTGATTTTAACGACCTGGAACGTGAAACCACTAGTTTCACTTCAAATGATTTTAATTATAAAATAGTCTAAGTGCTTACAATAAGCATTTCTATAATTTTCTGGTTGAATTAAATAATGTTAAGCAGTTCTGGTATTCACAAATAGATGTGGTGGGGTACGTGAATGTCCACAAAGGTGTGATGAGTAGAAATATTCACATACCATAAATTAAGTGCATACACACAGGAAGCCATGGTATTGTTTATGCAGGGTTACCAACCAACCTCTGTGAACGCTCTGTCCTCAGTGACCTGGAGAAGACGCAACAGAGTGAGAGAGACATATGCCCAGCGCTACCAACTTAACATAATTCACATTCTTTGCTCCTTATGCTACCAGGTACACTAATTTCACCTACGGGAAATATATTATATATCTAGAAAAGGGAACTAGATCCTTTCTTTACTATCTCTTACTCCTACTAAGGAGGAAGTATTGCAATCGTAAAATCTTTTTACACACCAGAAATATAAATTTCGAGGTCAGATAATTTGGGACCTAAAATAAGGTTTTTCTTGGTAATGGTACTAAATATTTTTCTTAAACTTGGTACTTACCTCGTAGGTCAATAACTTCAAAATAGGAAAATTCATCGTAAATCTGTCTTGATTTCCTTCCTCTACAGCAGCTCATCCTAACCCACTCATAGAACACCTATCTTCCTCCAAATTACGCCAGGTAATCCTCCAAGGAGAATGAAGAGAAGATGGCCTCGCGATCTAGTCTCATCATGAGAGCAGTATGAGAGCATTCACGATAATGGTGTGACACCACTGGGTGCGTTGTTCGTTCAGTTTTCCTGATATTGTCTTAACATGCACCACATTTACTTGTTGCAACAATTGTCGCACCTAAATAAAAAAGAAAAGAAAAGTTTAAACTAAAAAAAAAGCCGGTCCTGAGAGAGAGGGAAATGGTAAAATTTCAAATTTGACAAAAATAAAAACCGGAAGTTATCCGCAATTTTCTCAAAATCGATGGAGCTAAACTCTGTATGTGTTCTCTCCATTCGAAAAATGGCTGTGAATATCTGATTGCAAATTCTTTAATGAAAATTGATACCTAAATGACCGGATCATCTCCATAATTTTACCGGAAATTACATTAGTAAGTTTTAGATAATACGTAAACCAAAATTGTGCTTTCAACTGTTCTTACAGCTCTTGTGTAAGAGAAAATCAAGTGTCTCGTCACACCCCCGGATGTTTGCTTCCTCTTACTTCAGTAACCGGAATTATTGCAATCGTATTTTTAATTTTTCCTGTAAAAACTCTTTCAAACAGGAAACCACAGTTCGTGTGTTTGTGAGACTATCCAAAAAAACTTGAAGACCAAAAAAAGAAAAGCTAAAACTTAGTACGCAGTTTTTTTGTTTTTGTTTTTTTTGAGGCGGTCACTTCCGGTAAATAGTCCAACAAAAAATGCTTCCTTCCGTTAAACCGTTAAACAGTGTGTTAAATACCACACTATATCCCTGGAGAGCTGCCACATATTGTTGCAGCTCGACAAACTCAATTTCTCTGGATTTAGTTCCCCAAAATTAATGTGTTTTCAAGTGTGTGTGTGAGATGATTACACGTGTGTTTGTTTGTGTAGACGTATTGAGCGAGGATATGTAGGTATGGTTGTTAGGGCTATTTGCAGTTCTATGTGTAGAGTACCCTTCGAACCCTTTAGACCAAACTTTGCCACCAATATAAAAGCCCTTCTATTACAAAAGTTTTTGAGGGTCCTCTCCAAAATTGGATGTATTTTATTATTATAACGATTTCAGGTATTTTAATATTTAATTAGAATACCAAGTTTAAAAAAAAAATATATTGCATATTTTTCTGCAGGAACACATTTAATAATAATAATTGCGTTATTTAAAAAATAACTAATAAATATTTACAAATTCACATTATATTACAAACACATCTACATGGCCATGTGTCCTGTCTGCAGAATTGTTTTAACAAAAAGAATACTCTGATTAAACTTAAACCCAAAAACAAAAAAATTAACTTTCTATATATTTTGAAAAAATTTATATACAAAATTGTATATACATTATATACAAAACAAACAAGAGAATGTAACTTCTAACAAAACATAACCCTTATTATCATGTAAAATAATAAAATGCCTTCTATTTATTTAAAACATAAAAAAATTAATGATGGTTTTGGTTTAATTCGACCCGTTGTTGATGGATGATTTTTGGTGAATATCGAGGTGCGGTCTTAAATAAAAACCACTTTCTTTGCTTTATACCAACGTTTCGGTAATGTTTACTACCTTCTTCAGGCTATTATAAAAAAAAGTTTGTGAAGTTTAATGTAGAGCTACGAGTATATCATCATAACTGTTGTGCCCCTGAAGAAGAAAGTAAAAATTACCGAAACGTTGGTATAAAGCAAAAAAGTTGTTTTTATTTAAGACCCACCTCGATATTCACCAAAAATCATAAAAAAATTAACTAAAAATTAAATTCGTCAATTAAAGCTTTTCTATACTTTAATGCATTTATAACAAAAATAAACAAATTCTGCCAATTCCGGCCATTCAAGAAACTATTAAAATATTTTTTTTTTTTAATTTATTTATTAATTTACACCAGCGCTAGACACACTATTAGTAACAATGACAATAACTGACACCACTACAAACTCTACTAATTGATGGGGGAGAAGTTACCGCTACTCCTTAAGTCGTCTCTAAGATTAGCTACTCTCTTCAGAAGAGAGAAAATCGCCGAGACCACTGGCATTGCGGGTCTAGCCTATAACCGCACGGATAATGGGGCGCCTTACAATATTAAAACCATTAAATAAAATCCAAGGTTTAGACTAGGAATCGAACCCACTAAACCAACAATACATCTTAGCATTGCGGGTCTAGCCTATAACCGCTCGGCTAATGGGGCGCCTTACAATATTAAAACCATTAAATAAAATCCAAGGTTTAGACTAGGAATCGAACCCACTAAACCAACAATACATCTTAGCATTGCGGGTCTAGCCTATAACCGCTCGGCTAATGGGGCGCCTTACAATATTAAAACCATTAAATAAAATCCAAGGTTTAGACTAGGAATCGAACCCACTAAACCAAATTGTGTGGCTCTTCAGCCTGTCCAAAATAAAGTGTATATTTCAATTTTATTGAAACAAATGAAAATTTCATTTATTAAATTAAAGATATTTTTTTCAAAAAGAATTTTAAATGTGATAGGTTTGAAATTGAACAGAATTATATTAAAATACAGTGTATGTAATATGTAGGTCTGCCGTCATTTTCATTCAAACACTATTATTATTTATTTGTTAGTTATTTATTTATTTGTTTAGTTATTATTTATTTGTTTATTTACTTTGCAGTATGTGAAAATAAATATATAAAACATTTAGGGTGAAGGGACCAGTAATTGACTGGGCACCAGTAATTGACATACCAGAAATAAACTGGTATTATAAGGGATATGAGCCGTTTTTAGTGGTGATTCTTTCAATTTCGTTATTGAGAAGCCTTTGGGCAGCAGTTCCAGAAAAATATTAATTATTGGAAGGTTCCTTGGTATCAGTGGAAGGTTATTTGTGTTAAAAGTTCAAAATTAAGGAAAAAACAAGCCGTTGCTAAGGAGGATTGATAAGAAAATAATTTTTCTTTTCTCTTATTTTTCGTTTATTTGTTCATATCTTCGTGTGGTTATCAATGTTCTGTTATAATTAGTATTACTTGTAGCTTTAATTTATGTAGTTTTTTTTTTAATTATAAGAAGCATTGAGGATTAAAATGGGGCTGTCAATCACTGGTCCTTGAAACGGCAATCTGCCCAGTAATTGACATGTATGTCAATTACTAGTCCTACAGCTTTTTTGTTTGAGACCAGTGATTGACTTCCTGGGAAAATGATAAGATAGGTTGGTAAATTTTATTATAATTAAAAATTCAATACATTGTAAAATAAAATCACTGATAAAAATCGGCAACATAAAATAAATAGTAAAACTTCCAACAAAATATGTTTAAATTAATGAATTAGCAAATGTACGCCTTATTTCAAGAGGGCATGCAGAATGATTATTCTGTAGAGAACCAACAATGTATGAACAACAAACTGGAATAGTCGAGATCGCCGAACAGTTTCACGAGGCCAACGTGACTGATAAAAACGACGCCCACTTATCGGAGTTGGAAAATCTCTCATTCTCCCTCAGTTTTGGGTCCTAGCCACAAGACAAAGAAGAAAGGGAGGAAATGGCTAAACCATAGAATTCCAGCAAAGAAAACGGCCAGAGGAAAAATGAAGCTCCCTCAAGAGAAGTACCAGGTGCGAAATCAAACATACGTGGAGAGTTGGTGACTTTGTGATGTTTGTGATGTTACCGGTAGTACAGTTGTGTAAGGGTTGATCGTCAAAAGCTGCATAAAAAAGGGTAAGGTTGAAAAAATATTAGATTATTTAGGTTTGCCTATTTAAAAACTGATTGTAATTAATTATGAATAAGACTAATTTTTGTTATAAATCCAATTGAAAAAGTGATTTAGGTGATTTAAGTGATTTATTTAGATTTAAAAGTGATTTTGAATGCATACCTTATGTCGTTTCATGAATGTATTTGTATGTCAATTACTGGTGCCACCCCATGTCAAACACTGGTTCCACCGAAAATTCGGTATGTCAATTACTGGGTCATTGACATACTTCCAAAAAAAATCATTTTTGGTTGACATAAAGATCGAATTTACTGCTTTTAAAATATTAATAAAATAAAATACATCCTACTGGAGCGGTACAATTTTACAACCTACACCTGGAGCCAAAATAACGGAAGTTATTCTATCTTAAACTCGAATTTTTTCTTAAGCAGTCAATTACTGGTCCCTTCACCCTAAATGTTATTGAATATCATAAAATAATAATTTGCGAATACAAATGATCTACAGAGTTTGTTTACACTATCATCCTTGTGGCTCTTGGTAAGATTTATTAAAATTATTTAAGGAAAAATGGCTCTCTACTTAAAATAGGTTGCCGACCTCTGATCTAGTCGATCCTCTTTACTACGCCAGTAACAACATAATCTACACAGACCTGACACTGTCTTCGACCACGATCTAATTCTAGAATAACACAATAGTCTCCGTAATTCATCGCAGCCGTACTGACCAAAATCTTTCCTTGAATTCACTGCCAGGAAATTTTATGTGACTTCGAAACTTTTGTGCACAATGTTGTGGCCCTTAGAGTTCACAAAGTTCTGCACTATAAGGGCCACGACATTGATTCTATTCATTCAACAAGTTGGGGGGGGGGGGAAACATATTTGGAAAACTCTACAGCATTCCACCATCTATTGGCTGCCATCTTCAAAGAGGAACTCGCTAGGCCATCGTCTTTTAAGTCGTCCAGAAGAATGATGTTATACCAATGGAATATAAATTAAGATGGAATTTTCTGTAACCGATTTGAGCAACTTCTGCGACAAAAAATGAATTTCGAAACCAAAAATAAATAAATAAATAAATAAATAAATAAATAAATAAATAAATGTTGCCTAGATTTCTATAAATAATGGGATTAGTTTAACTATTTGCGGTGCCATACAGCTTTTGCTTAATAATAACCAATAAGCATTTCTCTTTATTACTATTCATAATGGCAATTTAATAATCTATAAAGTGGGCAAATCATTAATTTTTAGCAATGATTTCATTGGATATTAGATTAAGAGGTTTAATCTCTAGAGTAGAACGGCAGGCCATTAGCCCTCTTCCTCACTTCACCCACGGTGGGCGTTTCGCGCGTCATTTGGCTAATACATGCATGTATGATAACATTTTACAGTAATATCATCATTAACTTTATATATTCCTTTTTGCTTTTATCACATTAATTACATAGCGTATTTATATAGTATATAATTGAATAACAATAATATTGTATATATGACAATAACATAATGTAATTAAAGGTAAAGTTTAATTAGGTACTCCCTTTTTTAAAAAAACATAATGATTGGTTGCGAACAAGTTAGGGTTGGGTGTTGATTGATGTTCATTCATCGCTACGATGAACGGAAGTGGCGTACCCAAATCATCGTCTTAGTTTGATTAGGCACTTCCGCCTATGTGCTTGTCTTGAGGAATTTCTTAACGTAATTATGTAAATGAGAGAGCAACATAGGAGGAGGTAGTGACTGCTAGACACTGTTGCTGAAAGTATAGGCAAACCAGGAGATGCTGTAAAGATTTGTCCTACAGTCGGGTAGGTGGGGAATTGAGTTAATCCACAATGTTAAAGGCCTAAACTACTGAATGATGGGTAGCAGGGGGAAACATCCTCAGGACATTTAGGCTGGAAACATAGTGGAGCGGCGAGCAAAGCGGCGCTGATAGCGAAGAGCGAAGCGGCGAAATCAAACACAAGTTAACATATGGGACCGCGCATAGTGGCGAGCAAAGCGAAGATAGAGCAACTCTATCTATTTCTAGTTTTTGTTTTTGCCGCTTTGCTCTTCGCTATCATCGCCGCTTTGCCCGCCGCTCCACTATGTTTCCAGCCTTAGAAAAGGGGATAAAAGGGAGCATACGTCACTAAGTGAGCCAGATATCCCAGACTGCAGCTTTCCTAATTTTTCAACACATCCCTACCACAATTCAAAACGACGTGCCGAAGGATGGGGTAACCCAAATGACTTGAAAGCGTAGTTTTCTGACGGAAAACCTTGATTGTTATGAGAAAATGTATGTTAGCCAGGATCCCCTGGGAGCCAGCTCCAGCAGAACATTTCGGGAAGACATTAGGGGGAAGGTGAATTGATACCCGGAAGTAGTATATTTTTCGCATTCCTGATCCCCACGTTTCCTTTTTGAAACTTCCCTAGAATATCTGAGCGGGCTATTCCATTAACGAGACTGCTTAAGGTCTTCTTCATCAGAAAACCCCGTTGAGACAAAAAAAAAAGTGTATTTCTCACCAAGATTTTCTCTTACAACAGTTAGAGAAAGATGAACAAACGATGCTGTATTTTATTTTTTCAGCCATTAAAATGCACCGACTTTTTTACTATTTTTTCAAGTTTCATAAATGTTTGTTAAAAGTTAAAATACAACAACGTTTTGTTTATCTTTCAGGCTAAAGAATGACAAAAAAAAACAATATTTTCTCATCTAGCTAATCCTCTGTGAGAAAGTTTTCTCACGACTCCAGATTTATCCAGAAAGCATAAAAAGAAAAAACTATTGTATACAAGGGTCTGTGAGAGTCAACTGTCAACTATAAAAGTGTTCAGCCAAGTGTTCAGGAAGTGTGGAACAGATGAGGTGAACAACAACAACAACATGGTAACTCATAATTCCAATAGAACACTCTGGGAATAGTTGCTGAAAAACAGGATATCGTTTGGGAAAAGGATCTTCCTTAATCTTGTAAATATAGAGTTATCTTTATTTTCTTTTAAATTTATTTTGCGCTCGATGTTTTTCACTTTTTCTTAATCCATTGAGTAAGAAAAGGTTTTTCTTTCCATTAAAGCAGATTTTCCTCTTTTAGTTTATTAAAAAAAAAAAAAAAAAAAAAAAATTATGAACATGAGAAAATAATAATTACAAATTGTTCTGAGAACGAGTTGTCTCCATCAGTCTGTTTTGAGTACGAGTTGTTTCCATCAGTCTGTTCTGAGTACGAGTTGTTTCCGTCATTCTGTTCTGAGTACGAGTTGTATCCATCAGTCTGTTCTGAGTACGAGTTGTTTCCGTCATTCTATTCTGAATACCAGTTGTTTCCATCATTCTGTTCTGAGTACGAGTTGTTTCGTCATTCTATTCTGAATACGAGTTGTTTCCGTCATTCTGTTCTGAGTACGAGTTGTTTTCGTCATTCTATTCTGAATACGAGTTGTTTCCGTCATTCTGTTCTGAGTACGAGTTGTTTCCGTCATTCTATTCTGAATACGAGTTGTATCCATCAGTCTGTTCTGAGTACGAGTTGTTTTCGTCATTCTATTCTGAATACGAGTTGTTTCCGTCATTCTGTTCTGAGTACGAGTTGTTTTCGTCATTCTATTCTGAATACGAGTTGTTTCCGTCATTCTGTTCTGAGTACGAGTTGTTTCCATCTATCTATTCTGAGATTGGATTTGTGCCACCACATCTCATTTATTTTTACGTTAGATTCTTATTAAAACTATCCAATAGGACAGTTGTATAAGGGCTAATCAGTCAGAAACTGTTCGGCAAAAGCGTAACGTTGAAAAACACCCAACTTTGACAATTTTTTCCCTCTTTTCCTATAAAAGATAAAAATTCCCAAATTTTCTTTACAGTATAGGAAATCTTCTTGTTTACAAGTGTAATTTTTTCCAAACACGTAGATTTAAATAGAATTGGAGAAAACCTTTATATTTTATTTATTTTTTTTATTTAAAGCGCGTCAACGTATTCGCGCTCCAAAGCTTTTTTCAGTGCACTGTCAGTACAGTGTTCTCTCTTTACAGCTTAGTATCCATCATTGGACAAAAAGCTAAAAGAAGCTGCTAGAAAGAGAAAATCTAAGAGGTCAGCAGCTGGATTCGAACCTGCAATCTCTGCACAAGAAAAGGGGGAAAAAATCTGCATTTTTATGTAGATGGTAGGGCTTATTTAACCCTTATTAATATTTTAAAAGGTGATGTTCATACTTGGAGTCATTAATGGTAGTACCTAGAGGAAGGGCCTAACCATCCTTCCGGCCCAGAACTACCCTTCATCGAATTTCCTCAAGAAAAGCTTTTAAATAATGGGTGTTGAACTACTCATGCGCAATAAGTGAAGTTTAAAGATGATGCCACAAGATTGAAAAATAAATTCAGCCACGTGGCACTTCCGGATCAGCTGATTTTACCAAAAGTATATTGTCAGGTCTGAAGATGATCGTAAAACTGACAAACAGTACTTTTACTCTAACATTAAAAACAAAAGAAATCCATTTCCTTATAGTTTTTCTCACTACAATCTCTAGATAAAAGTTTTATGGACAAAATTTCCTGTTTTACATGGAAGTTTTACTAAGCAATTAATAGTTACAGAATAGTTGGTAAAACTGTTTAGTTTTAATTGAAATGCACTTTCAAATTAATGAGTGTGTAAATTCAGTGCCCATAATAAATAGTTTAGATTTAGACCTGCGCCCTGGAGGGTTGAAATGGAATTACTTCCATTTCTTCACCTACAGATATGGCCCTAGCCCTACAACGCGAACAGCTGTTCGTAACAGACACACCACTACGCCCTTTAGGGATAATTGAAGGGCAATCTAACTATATTACTGTTCTACGCAATTCAATTTTTGTTGAAGTTTCTCTTTACCATCACTGCCTTCATGACTTGTACTTCTACTTCTAAATCTGACAAATACACTCAGTTTAGGAGGTCCAACTGTCTAATTAGTTTCCTTATTTTTCATTAACATTTCTTTTTAACTTAATAAAGGAAAATCGAGGTAAATGTAAGTCTATTCGCTGATTCCGAGTTTTACCCATCTGCCTGTCCACCATTTTAACTTCTCATTTTCGCTCTTAATAGGAAAACTACGATCGTGAAGTCTATTTATTTCCAGTTTCAGCAAAGCTGAAATGAATTTATGTGCTGAGTTCGATTCTCGGTCTTGGATTTGGGTTAACTTGGACCTTATGAATCTTAGGGTAAAGTCTGTTGGCTAATAGAACATCTGGCAAGGGACTGGTCAGGTTCTGAGTACGAGTTGTTTCCGTCATTCGGTTCTGAGTACGAGTTGTTTCCATCAGTCTGTTCTGAGTACGAGTTGTTTCCGTCATTCGGTTCTGAGTACGAGTTGTTTCCATCAGTCTGTTCTGAGTACGAGTTGTTTCCGTCATTCTGTTCTGAGTACGAGTTGTTTCCATCAGTCTGTTCTGAGTACGAGTTGTTTCCGTCATTCTGTTCTGAGTACGAGTTGTTTCCATCAGTCTGTTCTGAATACGAGTTGTTTCCGTCCGTCCGTTTTGAGTACGAGTTGTTTCCATCAGACTGTTCTGAGTACGAGTTGTTTCCGTCATTCTGTTCATCTGACATCTGGCAAGGGATTGGTCAAGTTAAGGTTATTATGAATCTTAGGTTAAGAAAGACTGTTGGCTATACGCCTGTTGGCTAATAGGACATCCGGCAAGGGTCAGCTCTGAAATTAACTTTTTCTTTTTTGATTCCACTTTCTCTTACACTAGTAAGTGGGGGTATTGTAATAGCGCTGATTTCCCAATATTCGGTTTGAGAACGAAAAAATGGTTTCTACAAGTAGATGGGCGTATGTATGGGAGTTAGCATATAGAACTACACTAGAAGTGAAGTGCGTAATGGAAACATAAGTGAAGTCAACATTTTGTAAAACCTCTGATGATGTCTGAAAATCCGAAACTAGCCGGAAATACAATAAACACGAGCGCTACGTAGAATAAAATCAAAATACTCTTTTAACTCGATCTACCACTTTTATTTTTAAAAAATGTTTCTCAGAAAATTCCATTAAAAGGGAAATTTCTGAGGAAAAACAGATGTTGGGTTTTTCCTTAAAGTTCCCCGTTTTAGCTAACACAATAATGTAGCATTAGCGGAAGGAATATAAAGGATCAATCAAATTTCTAAATTGAAAATAATATTAAATTTTCTAAAAGTACGAATTTCCACAAATTCTTAATTTTCATTTTTTCCATTTTCCGCGATTGTTTTCCTATGGTTTCCGTGAGAAAATTTTATTTTATCAAGTTTTTCGGAAGAGCACCCCTATAGGGAAATCGTATAGTTTAATTTTACCAGCCGTATGCTTTTACTAAGAAGTTGCTTAATTGACGGATTTTGCTGGAAATCCGGAAAAGTATTTTCCACTCACGCCATGTGTAAAACAGGAAGTTGAACAAAAGCTTTTTCTTTAATTGAAAACCCAGTTTTTCTTCTTTTCCTTGTTCCGCTCTGCAGAATTGTTCAAAAATTTACACGATCTCAGAGCTTTCTTTTTGTTAAAAACAAAGATAACTGGAATTTCCCTTGAAATACAGAGATAGCATGCAAAATTTTTCTTGAAGAAAGAAAATTATATTCAAATTTTAATGAAAAACATTTTTTTTTTTACAACGCTACCCTAGATATGGAAATTTTTCTTTTAGGTGCTTTGCATGCAAAGCAAGTCTCGAACCTTTTGCAATGGGCTGACCACCACCACAATTATAACACAAAATATTTTCATTTTCTTGTTTAAAATTCAAGCGAGGTGGAGAATAAAATTTTCTCTTTATGTTTCAAACTTTTCCAAATAGATTTTTATGATGTTCACTTAATGAAGCATTTCCCATGCACTACGCAAGAATTTTTTTTCATACTAGGAGCCGGTAAAAGTTCATCTCTGTGTCCCAAAAAGCCGGAAAGGTTACGTCCACATGCGCACATCCTTCGGAGAAATCCATGAGCGTCACCAAAAGATGTGTGCTGTCTTTCTGAGAAGAAATTTCTTTCCTCAGTCTGTTGTTACATCCAAAAATGATATAAATCATTGTATTCAGGCAAAATGAGTATGAATAGTGTAGTACGAGACGGAAACGGAAATGAAGTAGAAAACTCTACACCTCAAACTGATTAACCTGAAGATGGCTGAAAGTCCGAAACTGATCATGGATACAACGAGCATGCGCACTACAAAGGATAAAATCGAAGGAATCCAGTTCTGCGAGGTGGAAGGAGTAAAAAAGAAGGATAACCGCTGACCACCTGGGCAAAACAGCGTAACCTATGCCATTTACATAGATATAAACCAGAACTGAGGGGGGAGTACAGAGTTTCCCGGCGGGAATAGAACCAGGAGCAATAGAAATCTGTTGGGTTCCCTCTTTTATTTATTTTTATTTTCATCTTTTTTTTTTTGCAATGAGTTAATTAAAATACATCAGAGCGGAACACAAATGGTTTGCTTTGCTCTGGGCTCCATGAATGGTGGCAGCAAGTAAAAATAGAATTCAAGTGGCGCGGGAACAACAAAAAAAACTTGCGTGAAGGGAACAGGCAACTATAGCCACTCTGGAGCTCTATAGCCACCACAGCAAACCACTCTGGGGTGGCCTACTTAACAGCCAATGAGATCTTCACTTGTACTTTATTCCTGTAAAATCATGTAATTGGAATTTCTCTCTCTCTCTCATGTTTTTCCACAAACCACAGCTGTTTTTCCCTTACTGTGTACTAGATAAGCGAGGCGCCACGGTAGCTGAGCGGTTATAGACTAGACCCGCAAAGCTAAGATGTATTGTTGGTTAGTGGATTCGATTTCTAGTCTAAACCTTGGATTTTATTTAATGGTTTTAATCTTGTAAGGCGCCCCATTAGCTGAGCGGTTATAGGCTAGACCTGCAATGATAAAATGTATTGTTGGTTTAGTGGATTCGATTCCTAGTCTAAACCTTGGATTTTATTTAATGGTTAACATGAGAAATTTAACAGTAAAGTATGTTTGCTAGTCGCCACTGTCACCTAATTGGTAGTTGGACGTAAAGCCCGTCTGAAAAAATAGGCATTACTGTACTAGATAAGCGGAAGTATTGTGATTCCATTTTCACAGGTTGGCCTTCCAGAAATAACGTTTCCGAAGTCTCCGGAAGTCCCCCCGCCCAAAAAAGAGGAATATTTTTGTTTTATGATCTGTTCTGTATGTGTGTATGTCTGTTTGTGGTCAACCTGAGCCAATAAGGTTTTGCACTAGATCAGCATACCGGAAGTGCCACTTTACTGAATCGATTTCTCACTTTCCCTTAAAACAGCTCCTATGATTTTTCTTTAAACTGTGCTGATTTCCCAAGATGTAGTTCCACAACTTTGATTCGAAACGTTTCCCCTGCGGGAAATTTGATTAAGGGGCTCTTCCAGGCTCGAGATTTCCCCTGAATCACCATGTCCACTGCTGAAACAAGCACGATGAGTTATTCTGTGCACACACACAACACTTCCGGCGCTCAGGTTGCCGGAAAGAAAACAGTACTTCCAGTGTAAACTAAAAAGAAATCCTCACGATTACAATACTACCTCCTACAAAGTATAAGAGAAATTATACACATTAGTTTACAAAAGATAAGTTTTGCCGGATGCAAGCAATAAATTATACAAGCATTTCCAACATTCACTACTATATCGATATACGTACTTCGCGTGACAGTATAATTAATCGATGTGTTATCTGTTTCTGATATCAGCTCCAAACGCTTAAACTTGTTCCATTGTTTGTGGGGATAATCTGTAGATGTATCCAGCCTGACTTATCTGGCTCCAACAACAGCATCTTTTCCTCTTACGCCCTCAATCTGAGTGTTACTGATATCGCAACAGTGCTAGTCAGAATTTACAACTATAGCCCCATATGGGTCACAACTAATGATCTTTAGAAAAATATTATCGGAATTATATACGTAGGTCCTTAAGTTGACCTTTTTGTAAAAGGGACTTAATTTTGTAATTAAGTTGGTAGATGAAAATCTAGCGTGTCCAAGAAGCACACGATTTTTTTAAAATAATAATTCACTGCACTTTAAATTGTAGAGAGCCATTTAATACGTCATAGTTTTCATAAATTAAATTAGATTGACATTTCTATGAGGGAAGCGTGTAGCCAAAACCCTTGACCTTCAAGTGCCCTAAATTGAAGTTTCTGGTAAAAAAAAATTGTCCAATAATAGTTCAACATGCATAAATCAGTTTCTAATTTTAAACAAATTCGTTGGAACGGGAGGGGGCATGCAAAAATCGATTCAGCAAAGTGACATTTTCAATGGATCGATTTAGAACTTCTAAAAAAAAAAAATTCTTTTTTTTTTATTACGAAAATTCGAAGACTTATCTATTAACGTAGTTTAGGTAATTAAATTTTTTCGAAACCTACAATTTGAGCTTACTGATTTTTCTAAATAGTAATCTTTAATATTGACTATTGCATTTATCGTTACTAACTATAATGCCACAAATATTTTTTTGTTTTTGCCTTTTTTTGGGTATTGGCTTCCGCCATACAGCCAGCATCGTCTAGGTGCTTATCACTAGAATATCACTCACTCTCCATTCTTACTTATAAATACATTCGCTTCACACATTCATCCCTCCACTATATACAACTATTTACACAACTAATAGATGGATCAGTACTCTATATTCCTGCCATCCTTATAGTTTAACCGAAATTAAAATCACCGTAATCCTTCTCTAATCATTTTCTTGCATTCATTCTAATCGGCTATAACTTTTAAATACATTCATATTTCTGTGCTAGCTCTGCTACAGATTTAAGCACATAGATGTTGCTGGAGAATATTATGTCTTCGTAGCGGAAATGGTGCATCTAAATACCTGTATATGTCGTCAAACATTTGTTTCCTTTCTATACTACATAACGTGGACATATCATTATTATATTGTCCTGCAATCTACGCTAAGAGGAGAGAGGACTTTTTTTGTTGATCCTGTGAAGATACGATCCGCACTCAGCAGGGTTCGTTCCTCTCAGCCTGCTTATTGTCCTAACAACCCATTTATTCAGTGACAGTTCCCTTAAACCATGGTTGTCTAGGGGTTTGATTGAATATAAAAAGTTGGCCAATGTACAATAAACATCGCATCATCCTAAAAGGGAGAAATGGTTCCCCCCATCTTCTCCTAAGGAAGCCATAAAACAAAATGCAATGCTCCGAAAAATCCATCCTATATTTGGAAATGCCGATCGAACGGATAAGAATTAAGGTGGTATATAATACAGACAGACAGACACATGTTATTTCGTTAGTTAATGGGCACAAAAAATACAAATACAGTAATTAATGAAATGAATTTCTATTAAGTTTTTGAATAAACTTGTTGAAAGAAAATTTAATTGATAAAACACTCTGGTGTGTGTGTACGAAACCAGTTTCCCGCCATTTCCTTGTCTGTAGAGGAGGGAAAACTTAGTTTACGCCCATGTGGAGCCTTCCCGCCCAAACCACCCAGGGCTTTTTGTTTCCATATTCCGTTTGTTGTTCAGGCTGAATAAAACAACACTGTAAGCATTGTGCAGCCTACATTTACTGTAAATAATTCAGAATTCCACCCTTGTTTCTCATTTAAATAATATGCCAAACGTTGTACCAGGATGTAACTTCATTTTATTTCAGAGTGTAACATACTTGTAATCATTTATGTAAATCCGGTTTTTTTTTTGTTTACTTCCGCTTACTCCAAGAGTGGGAGAGTCAAGTTTTACCGGAAATTACCCTACCTTAAGTGGCGGAAAAAAAAAAATTACAAAAATTTGGCCAGTATTTGCTGTATATGATCAGCAGGAATTTTTGTTTTGTTCTTTGTGGTCTACAATGAATGCGTTGTCGGTATAAGTAACAATGGTAACACTGAACAACAGATACAAACGACTAGAGCCAGTGACCCAATGGGTACAACACTCCAAAACACTGAACAATTTGTCCACTCTTTTCACTAGATAGGAGATCACAAGGCCCACTGTCTTGGATTGTCAAGTAAGAGTTCTAGAAGCAGAGATTTTGTGCTAGGGGATTAGCGTGTGATTGCAGGTTGAAGTGGAGTTTCCTGTATCGTGTTTTATCCACTTGGGTGACGCAGTTACCCAGTGGTAACACTGAACAATTTGTCCAATCTCTTCACTAGATAGGAGATCACGAGGCCCACTGTCTTGGATTGTCAAGTAAGAGTTCTAGAAGCAGAGATTTTGTGTTAGGGGATTAGCGTATGATTGCAGGTTGAAGTGGAGTTTCCTGTATCGTGTTTTATCCACTTGGGTGACGCAGTTACCCAATGGTAACACTTAACAATTTGTCCAATCTCTTCACTAGAGAGGAGATCACGAGGACACTGTCTTTTTAAGACCATCTTGTTGGATTGTCAAGTAAGAGTTCTAGAAGCAGAGATTTTGAGCTAGAAGACTAGCTTGTGACTGCAGGTTGAAGGGGAGTTTCCTGAATCAAGTTTTTAGGTGCCTTGGAGGTGATAAAAGTAATGATTAAAGATCTGCATGTATATCCGGTTAGAGACTAAAATGTAGCGTTCACTCTGGATCGAAGTATTTCAGATCGCAGGGATAGAATTCTTTGGGAGATTGGTGCTTTAAGTTGAATACTACCACAGGATCTATTTCGTACAAAAAAATTGAAAGAAAATAAAAAATAAGTTTTAAATTAGTCTTTAGAGTTGTCAAGACTCAGTTGAGAACTATTAAGTCTAAAAGTCTTACCAGCATAACTTAAAATACGAATTTTGTAGTATTTGTAGTAATTTCAAATTTAATATTTTGTTTTAAGTTCTATTATCGGTCCCGGAAATAAGCTTTAGGACAAAATCAGGCAAAATCGAAAGTGCCGATTTTCTGCTGCTTCGGAGATTACTTCACGAGGCATTGTCGGACTCAGAGGGCACTTTCTAGAAGAAGTGGGTCTAGAACGCCATGGTTTTTGTAGTTCTTGGAGGAGATAGAAGGAAACTCTAATGTATACCTCCTAAATCGCCATTATTCTAGGAAGATTCAAAATACATGGGTAATTGCCATGTCCTGGAGGAGGAAAATGTGCTCTCAGATTCTGGAATTTATTAGTTTTCTGGGACTGGAAGGGGTTATTGTTTTGGTGAGAGCTCGAAACCAAAGGAGAGGGAAAGTAAAGGCGAAAATAAGCTAAGTAAGGATAGAGGAATTACTCAGGGTGACATTAAACTATTACTTAAGTATGAATAAAGTGGTCAAAGGATTAATGATAATGATCTTTGGTATTGAATAGTGCCTTAAGTAAGCAGCGGTTGCCACAAGTATGCAGCAGGGCATAGCAGGGACTTTGTTGGCTGTGTGATGGAAACTGTGGCAATCCAGAGGTGGAGGTCTTTCTCTCCTCTCTCTCTCTCTGCTAAGCATTCCAGAGGCTGGAAGTATCAAGTGAGCCGAGGCAGGGATCAGTTAGCTCTCTCTGAAAGTTTCTCGTAACTTTACCGCTTCACCCACCCCCACTAAACTGGTAGAGGTGAAGAAGGGAAGCCAGAGGTTAAACATATTTTGGCTAGCCAATGTTATTTCACGCCTGTTGGTAACAAGTTTTCCCATATTAATGATCAGCTGTGTTGTTTAATTTAATTAGAAAATCGATTTATTGCTCTAGCTTACATGGCGCTCACAGTGTGTTCAGAGACCTAGAGCGGACCTGTCGAAACATGCAATTCTACTGCACATTCACGAAAAACATTTGGGTTTTTATTTAATTCTTACTAACATAATATACTTTATATACTATTTTAACGTAACTTTACCGGAAATGGGTCACCTTTTTCAATACCTGCGAAGCTAATATGTATTGTGGTACTGGGTTCGATTCCCAGTCTTAGGCTTGGATTTTATTTAATGGTTTTAATCTTGTAAGGCGCCCCATTAGCTGAGCGGTTATAGGCTAGACCCGCAAAGCTAAGATGTATTGTTGGTTTAGTGGATTCGATTCCCAGTCATAGGCCTTGGATTTTATTTAATGGTCTTAATCTTGTAAGGCGCCCCATTAGCTGACCGGTTATAGGCTAGGCCCGCAAAGCTAAGATGTATTGTTGGTTAGTGGGTTCGATTCCCCGGTCTTAGGCCTTGGATTTTATTTAAAGATTCATAAAAGAAGTTTACAGTAAAGTATGTTTGCTAGTCACCTCCGTCCACGACACCTAATTGGTAGTTGAGACGTTAAGCCCCGCCTGAAAAAATAGGGTCACCTTTTTCGTAGCAATTAGATATCGCTGAAGAAACTAAGTGCTTGAATGCAAAGACAGTTCGTCTCTAACTCAATCAACCCGGACATCCTCGCCCTGAAGAAGACAATAAACTTGTCGAAGCTTTGGCGAAGACCTACGGACTTTCCGAACTAATCAGGACAGAAGACACACTAACCTTTGATGTTAAAAAAATGCAAAAAAAGAAATATTACAATTGTAAAATAAGTATAAGCCAATCATCTAATCTTAGCCTGTGACAAATATACCAGCGGCACGGATCAGCTGTGGAAGGCAGTACTGAAGACAGACTATCCTCTACCGGCCGATTTACACACTATACTGACACACCATACAGACAACATCTACTTAGAACTGTACAACTACATCCGAACCAATAACATAACCATATAACAGGAATAAATTAATTATAGTTCCTCTATGACATCTTGTGGCCCCTCACACATGTAGTAAATCCAATTGTTCAACCTTAATTAGGCGCAAGTATAAGCCCTGAAGATGACCTAATCACAGGGGTGGGCAATCTATTTTAAGTAGAGAGCCATTTCTTCTTAAATAATTTTAATAAATCTTACTAAGAGCCGCAAGGTTGATAAAGTAAAAAACTCTGAAGATCATATGTATTCACAAATTATTAGTTTATGATATTCAATAGCATATAAATGTTTTATATATTTATTTTCACATATTGCAAAGTAAATAAACAAATAAATAATAACTAAACCTGTGTTTGAATGAAAATGTCGGCAGCCTATATATTACGTACTGTATTTTAATATAATTCTATTCAATTTCAAATCTGTCACATTTAAAATTCTTTTTGAAAAAAATATCTTTACTTTAATAAATGGAATTTTCATTTGTTTCAATAAAAATTAAAATATACAATGTACTTTGGGCAGGCTGAAGAGCCACTAAATTTGGATAAATGAGCCGCGGGTTGCCGATCCCTGCTCTAGTCCTTAGATCAAAAGCTTGGCAAAAAAAAAAAAAAAAATACAGAAAAATTAAAACTGAAATAGTTAAATAACCAACCGTATTATACAGTGTTATTTAAACGATAAATACCGGAAGCCAGATTTAAGCTTAACACTTGAATTTAGCAGTTAAAAGTCGCTCTTCATTGTTTTTTTTTTTCAGTATAAGGGGAAACTAAGCACGGCTCCAGAGCTTGGAAGGGATTTCCCACTTCTGCTTTTTTTTTTCCTTCTTCCCTCCCACGTGCACTTAAAAACTTAGTCTACCGCCTAAAATAGACTCCCTTCCATCGTCTTCAGTCAACAGCGACAGCCCTTCTTCTCACCTGGCTTGTGCAAGAGGGAGGCGTTCCCTAACCATTTCATTAGCGCAGTAAATCTTTCTCCCTTCAAGTTCTTTTCAGCGCGCCCTTGCTAATTAATTCCCTTTTAGTATATTTAACAAAAGGGAAAGGGCGTAGGGGCGGACCCTTTCTTCTTAGCTGCCAAAGAGGATATTTCCATTCGCCGCCTTCAGACAGGAATGATTGTTGATTATTTAATAATGAGATTATTTGATGTAAAGTAAGTAGGAGGAAGCTTTGCCATCCACTAAGCTGAAAGAGAATTCATCAGCTACACTTAAGGGAAAAAACTGGTCCATGAACAGCATCAAGTCTTTCTCTTACATAAATTCTCCAATGTTTCCTAATGTTTGATTGTAACATCTCACTGTTTATGACGCAACTGATTAATTCATCCCTGATGATGGATGAAGTCCGGAATCTGGTCAGGGAAACAATAAACACGCACGCTGCGATGGACCAAATCAAAGATAACAATAAAATGTTCAATATAAGAAAAGATTTCTGCTCCTGAACGCAAGAAAAAAAGCTGCCCTTAATTTTAATTGGCAAGGTCAAAGCGGTCCTTCCGGCCATAAAAAGGCTTAGCTCAAAGGAAGTGGACGGAAGTTGTCACAATTTTCATAGATTCACAGGATGCCATTAGTCTGTAGGATGAGCTTAAAAATGGTGTACACTCAACTTGCTGGGAAACCTCCTGGAATAGACAGACGATGATGTGGCGAGCTGGTGGTATTTTTTCTATTTTTAGATTACTTTAGACGGGCGGCTCCGCCAGAAAGGGGAAGGAACGCAGGCAATCCAAAATGCTCATTGTTCCCCGCCCATCCCTCATCTAATAAGAGATACCTGGGCTTTAAAACAACAAATCCGGCTAAAGGTTGCTAGATGCCAATACAATAAACTAATAAAATAGTAACAGGACACTAGGGAGCATGGCGACTCAATCGCCACAGTGCACTGGAATAAACCTAGAAAGTTCTGGTAAAGATTACCTGATACCACAATCTCCGGTAGGGAAATATTTAACCCCCCTGAAGACGAGGAATCCTAGTTTTAGAATAAACTGGACACACCTCAACGAAGTGCCGCACAGTTTCATCGGACTCAGCACAATTTGACGAGACTGGATAAGGCCGCATTTGAAAAGATGAATACGCTAAATTCGCATGTCCACTCAACAACACCTGAATCAACTGGCTGATCCCGGGACCTGCTAAAACCAACCATATCCGTTTTTGACAGGCCAAGGATTTCCTTAGTTGCAAACAAGGAATGGGATATGCTCAGTGATTAAGCTGGATTATGCTGGAGTCCAACGCTGGAGATCCTGCTTTCAAATCCAGCTGCTGATCCTTGAGACTTTTTTTTCTTTTTCCAGATACTTTTTACAGTTTAATGTCTGGTGATGGATGGAGAGTGAATTCTATAATGGGAAGAACACTATCCAGAGGCCCGGCAGAGCACCTGGAAAATGGCTCCAGGCACCAATTTACCTATAGATTTTGATACAGAGTAAAATAAATTCTTCAGAGTATCAAAGGCTGCAGCTGATTGGACAACCAGATAAACCACAAATCAGCAGCCCTGACCTAATTTAAGCACGCTCCATAGGCTTATAATTGCGCTTTGCGGTTTCAGTTTGTACATACACAATAATGTACCTGCTTGTGAGTAATGTGTTAAAATGTGAAACAAATTTGGTAAAATGGATGATAATAAAATTCACGACAGTTATTATTACTCATTAAAATTTATGGTTGCAGATATTCCAACCATAAATAATTTTATAATTAGATTTCCCCCCATCTAATTTTGGATAGACACCAATAATAATTAATTAAACAAATATTTATTTAAATTTGTATTTATTTATTTATTACTTTCGAATAACAACTACTGAAATAAGTTACGAAAAGTTGGTCACAATGTTAGTACGAATAAAATCAATTTTCAAAGAGCATTCATTTTACATCTCGATGTAAATAAGGCTTAAAGAAATATCAAAACTAATATCTTCCGCCAAAGATTATGATATCCGGCAAAGTAAAAAAATTTTAGATTTACTTAAGTAATTAGGATATTTTGACAAGGATCAGAAATGTTCTCAATACGTCATAAAACGGGCCAAAAATAAAAATAAAAAGAAATATTTAAATTTAAATTGACCTTGTAAAAAGATTCAAATTTCCTTATTTATCTGCAACAAACAGAAATGCAATAGTTATTTATTTAACAAGTGTGGAAAGTAGTACTTTTCCTCACGCGAGGCAGGGTTTGCACGCACGAGCGAGCGAAGCGAGGCGAGTGCAAGTGCAAATTGCCGAGTGTGAGGAAAATACTTTACACTAGAGTTAAATATTATATTTTTTCTGCAACCATTTATTAACTAATAAAATTAAAAATTTCATTTTTACAGTCTACAAAAAGTAATTTATTTATTATAAACATTTATCGTTATATTACAATTATTTACATTACTTACGTATTTACATTACTTATTACATTTTCTGCTGTTTCTTTTATTGATGGAGGAGTGTTTTCTAAACAGGAATCACTAGAATCCATTTTAAATTTCTATAAGGTAACACTATAACCTTTTTAACTGTTATAATTAAAAATATCTAATTATTTATTAAAGTATTATTTTTATTTCTATATTCCTTTCAATTTTTATTTTATTTTTTAATATTCGTTTTTTAATTATTTAAATAAAATAAATTTAAATAAGCTTATTAGAGTTTTACAGAAAATATTTAATAACAAAACTTCTTATATCAAGGAAGCACAATAAAGTTTTTCCACTCACTAGTGCGGAAAGTGACACTAATGGGAATTTTTCCCCACTAGTGTGGGAAGTTGGGCATTACACAGCTGATTTTAATTGAGTAATGAGAACTTCCCTACATGGTTCCAAAAAAAAGTTATTAACAAATCTCTTAATAAATAATATCTACTACATTTGGAAAGCTAAATTGGGAAACGAAGCTGGGCACTGCAGCCTTAAATTATTCCATTTTTGAACTCAATTTAAGAAGCTGCGAAGTTAAACGCTTGCCGCTTTAGTACGAGGCATGTTTTTTTTTAAGTAAGTACCGTTTTGGAATTCGGCCGCTGCAGTGCTGCGGTCGGCATTTGGCGCATGCGTGCTGAGTACCTACAACTGTCAGAAAGAAACCAGACGCTGTTAAGGAAACATTCGATCGTACTTACTTTTGTTTGTGAGTATTTAAAATGGCTTCCGCCGATTGAGGATCCCGTCGAGACTGTGAAGCCACAGTCTGCGAGAAGGATTTGATGGGAGGTTAGTGTAGGACAAGTTGCTGATTAAGGGATTATGGATTACGATGTAGCGGGATTGGGCAAGGTCTTGAACAAATGGGATTCACAGGTCTGTGTGCTTGGTCTGGTTGCTCAGGGTAGAAGGGTGCGTCAGTGATGGCTTTGGTTCGAACGCTTAGCTGTACCGTACAGTTCAAGTCCGTAAGTCCAGATAGGAGCAATTAAGGGCTGAGTATAGCCGTTACTTGTTTGTAAGAGTCAGTTTTGATCGTTTGTCGAGTAGTCTTTTGAGCATTCGATATCTCTGGTTTAGTTCAAGTCGTTTGAATCTAGTCTGTGGATTCCACGTGAGTCGCTTGTCAAGGTATACACTAAGTAAACGAACATATGGTGACCAGAGTTATATGCTCCACCCACTTTTTTTCTTAGTCAAAAAAATTTTTAAATCGTTTTAAATCGTAATATGTGTTCATTACAATAGAAACAATAATACTATAATAATGCAATAATATAATAATAATACAATAATTGAAACAATAATGTAAATATAGTTTTCGTAATTTTAATTAATAATAAAATTTGTAATTCAGTAGTTTAGAGTATGCAAAGTTAAGCAAATACCATGTGTATGCATGTATATGAGATCCGGTTGTCGACTGTAATTTATGTATGTATTTTGTACTTGGGTGTGATTATATGGTTTAAATGTATAATGTGCCTGTATGGAACTGACGTTAAATTCCACTAACATGCCACCCTGATCGTCAGCCAGATGAATTTAACATTAACATATGTTGATATTGGCCTTTCATGTTAATTAAATCAATGATTTTATAAATCAACTAGTTATAAGCTCACAATGTTTGGGAGAAAAATTAACCTCAAAATTATAAAAAGCATCATTAAGGAAAAATGGAAAAATCATTTACACAATTTTCACTTATAATCTCATAATTTTATGTTAAATGAGAAATTTTTCTTCGCATTTTCCGAAATTTGGGATCCAAAAAAATGTTATAGCATTTATTGTTAACCAATTTTTAAAGAAATCAGCAAAGAGTGATTAAATTGCTGAAGCGGAAGTAAGCTTTCACCTCACGGAAGTAGGTCAGTCCATTATCTGCACTTTATGACCTCGACATAGTTGAGCATAATTTCTACTGCTCTAAATTCAACTCAGCTTATCCAGATGACTGAGATGACTCAAAGTGAGTATTCAGTTTTAAATAGATTATGATAACCGATTATGACAAACATCCAACCTATTATCACGTTTTGAGGCGCCAAGGTAGCCGTGCGGTTATAGGCAAATCCTGCAATGCTAAGATGTATTGTTGGTTTTGTGGGTTCGATTACCCAGTCTAGACCATAGATTTTATTTATTTAATGGTTTTAATCTTGTAAGGCGCCCCATTAGCCGAGCGGTTATAGGCTAGACCCGCAAAGCTAAGATGTATTGTTGTTTAGTGGATTCGATTTCTACTCTAAACCTTGGATTTTATTTAATGGTTTTAATCTTGTAAGGCGCCTTAATAGCTGAGCGGTTATAGGCTAGACCCGCAAAGCTAAGATGTATTGTTGGTTAGTGGATTCGATTTCTAGTCTAAACCTTGGATTTTATTTAATGGCTTTAATCTTGTAAGGCGCCTCTAATAGCTGAGCGGTTATAGGCTAGACCCGCAAAGCTAAGATGTATTGTTGGTTAGTGGATTCGATTTCTAGTCTAAACCTTGGATTTTATTTTAATGGTTAATACTTATTAACCATTACTTGGAAATTTACAGTAAAGTATGTTTGCTAGCCGCCTCCGTTCTTGACACCTTCCATTCATTTATAATAAGATTGTGTGAGAAAAAAAAAGGAAAAAACTCTGGAAAATTTTGGAGAAAAACGGAAGTTTAGAATGTTAGACCGACATTACAGCTACAGTAAATTCATAGATTTTGCTATTAACCATTATTGTGTTAATTTTCTTTAATGTAGGCACTCACACAAGTACATATTTGTATGTAACATATGTAGTGTGTGTGTATGTTTTTAATGTGTGTTTTGTATGTTTAATGTAATTGTGTTAGTAATAAATAAATATTATGTTCTCATTTGTGTGCACGCGTTTACAGAATTAATGTAACAACATTAAATGTGCACACAAACGTCTCATGGAATAAGGCAAACCGCTTGTAAACTGTAACAAACTACTTTGTTACACTTTAGTAACACCGTATTTTAATGTAAATAAAGGATGTTGTAGCACAAGGTACATGTGGTACAAACTTTAACCATATACAAATTAGTGGAATTTATCTTTTTCTTTGTGAGTGTTATAATAATTACTTTCTCTCACTGATGATAAGGAGAATTTATTTTATTTCTTAATCATGGTAATGAAATTAATTTTTTTTCACTAAAAAAAATGGGCCCCCACCCCTGGAGATAGGAAAATTTGTTTTTAAAAAGTAGTCCACTTGTTTTGTCGATAAAATATTTCCAAAAATGAAAACAGGAAGTCAAATATTTAGTAAGACCAGAGGATCTGCCTTTAAACTTAGCAATAAAAATCTCGTAACCGAAAATACCATAAACGCTGATTGGGCATTTCCACACTGAAACGGCTCCTACGATGATTTTGTCACTCTGTAGTTCTCATGGTCCAGATTTTTGTTTCAAAATTAAGATTAAGGAGCATTTCTGAACAAGAGGATAAGTAAAGTTCCATCTTAAGTTTCAATTCAGTATAATGTACGGTCTGCTGTGTTGAATAAAAGGGGTTTAAGGAGATTTTATCATATATATTTAGGTATGTATTGGTCAATAACTTTTATTTGGATATGTTTCCTAAATAATTGCAATTATGGAAGTTCTGTGAATGGATAAAAGTGGATAACAGCGTAATTTCAGCATAATATGCAGTTCTACAATGTGCATAATATACTAAAAATTTTAATTTTATTTTAAATTTTTATTAGATTATATTTTTAATTATATATTATTTATATATATTATATATTATATATATAATTATTATATATTATATATATAATTATTATATATTATATATATAATTATTATATATTATATATATAATTATTATATATTATATATATAATTATTATATATTATATATATAATTATTATATATTATATATATAATTATTATATATTATATATATAATTATATATTATATTTAATTATATTATCACGTTTTGAGGCGCCAAGGTAGCCGTGCGGTTATAGGCAAAACCTGCAATGCTAAGATGTATTGTTGGTTTTGTGGGTTCGATTACCCAGTCTAGACCATAGATTTTATTTATTTAATGGTTTTAATCTTGTAAGGCGCCCCAGTAACTGAGCGGTTATAGGCAAGACCCGCAAAGCTAAGATGTATTGTTGGTTTAGTGGGTTCGATTTCTAGTCTAAACCTTGGATTTTATTTAATGGTTTTAATCTTGTAAGGCGCCCCATTAACTGAGCGGTTATAGGCAAGACCCGTGAAGCTAATATGTATTGTTGGTTAGTGGATTCGATTTCCAGTCTAAACCTTGGATTTTATTTAATGGTTTTAATCTTGTAAGGCGCCCCATTAACTGAGCGGTTATAGGCAAGACCCGTGAAGCTAATATGTATTGTTGGTTAGTGGATTCGATTTCCAGTCTAAACCTTGGATTTTATTTAATGGTTTTAATCTTGTAAGGCGCCCCATTAACTGAGCGGTTACAGGCAAGACCCGCAAAGCTAAGATGTATTGTTGGTTTAGTGGGTTTGATTTCTAGTCTAAACCTTGGATTTTATTTTATGGTTTTAATCTTGTAAAGCGCCCCATCTTCTCTCAAACATCTTCCCAAAGAGTCACCCCAGACAGGACACATGAGGAAACGGAAAAACAAGAATTTTTCTAGCTTCTTGAGAGGACAGAATAAAAAACATGAAAAGATAAACAATATTTCCGGTTTCTAGGCATAAGAGAATGTAATAAATTAAATAATAAAAACAGGAAGCGAATGTGTACTTCCGGTAACATTCTAATAGAAGATCAATTGTATAACATACATATCTGATCTGGAGGGACCGAAGATGGTTCTTGGTGATTTTCATAGTTTATTGGATTCACTGAGACGAAGAATGCTGAAGGTAAAGAAGAAGAAACAGAAAGAGAATTGAGAAGTGAATTTCGTGAGTGTAAGTGTGCATAAGAGAAGGGTTACGTGACGTATGTGACACACCTGCTACAGGACAGCATCCGTCACTTATCAGATTTCTATTTAAATAGGTTACGGATATCCGCTAGAGATGGCAAACTTTATATTTGAATATTTCCTTTAAAAAAACAACTCTATTATGTAGTTTTCTTTTTTTTCTCTCACTTACAAACTTTCTCTGCTAGCTCTCCTGAATTGTGCAGACTTCCGGCTTTCAGTCTGCACCGGAAATGTCACTTTTTTTGAGGTTTCCTGAGACCGTAATTTTTTTTTTTTTTTGGTCACTTAAAAACCTAAAGTTTCGGTTCGTCATTTCGCTTAACTGCTATCAGAGTATGCTGCAGTAAGGATTGGTTCACAATAAGGTCAACCGGAATACCACATCACTGAACGGAAATTTTCAATTTTCCAAGATCCCACCCAAACAGCTCCTGCAATTCCTATTAAACTATTTAGCAGGAGTTTCTTTACACCCATCCAAAGGAAAACCAATTTCTTTTTTGAGGTGCTCAGAAAAGTGGGTGGTCGCTTTTCCAATGAAGGAAAAGTTACATTTTCAATGTACTGATTTTCTCTCATTTCCCCTGTTTACAAATTTCCCATCACTATTTTCGTGTAGCGTATTAAAATGCACTAATTGGACAAGCGTTTTAATTTAAGTCTATTAATTGAAACTAATTTTTAATTTTTCTCGCCGAATGTTTTAGTAATCAATAATAATTAAGGATAAAAAAGGAAATTAAAGAGAAATGAGCATCAGGAAAAACCAGAAGAGGCACACAGAATAGTGCAATAAATTTTCCCTGAGCTTGAATTGGGACGTCAGACTGATTGTACTTTACGCTTTGCAGTACTAATTGGCATTGATCCCTGATTGATTGGCAAAGTGCATCAATTAATATGTTTTTTAGTTAAACAATTTCTAAATATAATTAAAACTGCAATTGTCTTTATCTGCTTAGCTGCTTTTAGTAATTGTCAATTTAAAAGTGCAATTTAGTTTTTTTAATTGTACGCCCCTCACTGTTTAAAAAAATTAGTTATTGTGATTGATTTAAAATTAGTAATAGTCGGAGGGGGGGCTTGTTTCTTTCTCTCTCTTTTTGGTGAAGTGATGAACAAAATTGTATCGGTCAACATGAGTTCTAGAGTCTGTGGTCAGAGTAATTTAAATTTACGGCCTCATTTCCGGTAAATTATTATTTGAAAAACAGATATTTAAGTAAAAGAAGGCGCCACGGTAGCCGAGCGGTTAGAGGCGAGTCCCGCAAAGCTAAGATGTATTGTTGGTTAGTGGATTCGATTTCTAGTCTAAACCTTGGATTTTATTTAATGGTTTTAATCTTGTAAGGTGCCCCATTAGACGAGCGGTTATAGGCTAAACCCGCAAAGCTAAGATGTATTGTTGGTTAGTGGATTCGATTTCTAGTCTAAACCTTGGATTTTATTTAATGGTTTTAATCTTGTAAGGCGCCCCATTAGCTGAGCGGTATAGGCTAGACCCGCAAAGCTAATATGTATTGTTGGTTAGTGGATTCGATTTCTAGTCTAAACCTTGGATTTTATTTAATGGTTAATAATAGAAATTTACAGTAAAGTATATTTGCTAGTCGCCTCCGTCCACGAGACCTAATTGGTAGTTGGACGTAAAGCCTGCCTGAAAAAATAGGCAATTACTACTACTACTATTTAAATGAAAAAAATCCCATTTGCAGGAAATCCAGTACGTTAACCAAGATAATTTCTGTTTTGGCATTGTTATTTACGTCTACCTGAATCTTTGATTTTCAACAAACGTGGAAAAAAGAAAGTTGAAAAGAAAAGTGGAAGTTTAGAGTGATGTAGAGAGGAACTGTGTGCGTGTGGAGAGAGGGAGAGGAGTCCAAGATTACCCGGGGAGTTCGGCCGTTCCAGATCCGTCATACAAGAGTAAGTGAGATTCTACGTGGCAGAAATACCGAATAACTTTGTGATGTGCGCCGGCCGAAGATAAATAAGAGAGAGAAACAGCAAATAATCCAATTACTGAAGATGAAAGTAAATGTGAAGGAAATATTACAAAATGTTTTTTTCTTTTCTTTGTACCGTTCATTGGCGCTGAAAACTGGTCGTGAAAACTGTTGGAAAATTGGGGAAAAAGTAAAGACGCATCATTTTAATTTTCTCCTACTCCACGACCATACTCATTTCCGCTTTTGAGTTTAGAACGGAAATAAATAAAATTCCATCACCGGAAAATTCCATTTTCTCTAAAACGTAAGAATTCATTGTTTTTTTTTTTTTTTAAAAAAAAACCTCTCTAGAGTGTACAAAGAGGAAGAGGTTTGAACCACCAAGAAGGGGAAGTCGTAGGAGTGTTCATAGCTAATTAGTTTTTGCTTTTTTTGGGTTTTAAATTAAGCCGCATCAAAATCTGAGAACAGTAAGGTTTCGAAGCTTACTTAGTTTTTGCTACTAGTCTCTGGTGAGTGTTCTCTTATCCCAGACAGAAAGCAGCTTCTTGGATAAGAAAATCTAATGACCGGTGGCTGGATTCGAAACCGGGCTTACCATTGAGAGCCTCAGAGTGTATTAACCACTAAGCTAATCTCCTTCCTTTCTACTGTTATAATAAATGAAAAATTAGAAATCATAATTTCTAAATCAAATTCACCCCCCATAAATTATTTCTAAAAATAGAAATAGAAATGGTAATAAAAGAAAATGCAAAAGAATTAGGTTGGAAAATTCTAAAACCATTTTCCCAGCTGTCCGGAATTTCCTTCCTTTTTTTTTATAGTTTAATATAAGTGAATATTAAGACGGAATAATCCTGAGAAAAATCAACAGAGTGGGGGAGCACAAAAACGCTACTTTAATGGGCAATTAAAGTCAAAAATGGTAACTGTAATCAGTTAAATTATTATAGTCAAGCAAAATTTTATTAGCCTCAATTTTAATGAAGATTTAATTTTTTTTAAAAAAAATCATAAATTTTATGGCTCGATAGTAATAAAAAAAACAATTTGGTTGTTGTAATTATTTTTGTCTAATTATGGTTTATGAGTTCTTATTTTGGTATTATGAGCTCCATTATGGTATTGCTGGTTTTAAGCTTCGTAGAAGTATTTTTTTTTTAACATTACATTAGTGGTTAGAGAATTTTGGACTACAACTAGTTATGTTTGAGATTTGGGCGCAACGGTAGCCGAGCGGTTATAGGCTAGACCCGCAAAGCTAAGATGTATTGTTGGTTAGTGGATTCGATTTCTAGTCTAAACCTTGGATTTTATTTAATGGTTTTAATCTTGTAAGGCGCCCCATTAGCTGAGCGATTATAGGCTAGACCCGCAATGCTAAGATGTATTGTTGGTTAGTGGATTCGATTCTATTCTAAACCTTGGATTTTATTTAATGGTTTTAATCTTGTAAGGCGTCCCGTTAGCTGAGCGATTATAGGCTAGACCCGCAAAGCTAAGATGTATTGTTGGTTAGTGGATTCGATTTCTAGTCTAAACCTTGGATTTTATTTAATGGTTTTAATCTTGTAAGGCGCCCCATTAGCCGAGCGATTATAGGCTAGACCCGCAAAGCTAAGATGTATTGTTGGTTAGTGGATTCGATTTCTAGTCTAAACCTTGGATTTTATTTAATGGTTTTAATCTTGTAAGGCGCCCCATTAGCCGAGCGATTATAGGCTAGACCCGCAAAGCTAAGATGTATTGTTGGTTAGTGGATTCGATTTCTAGTCTAAACCTTGGATTTTATTTAATGGTTTTAATCTTGTAAGGCGTCCCGTTAGCTGAGCGATTATAGGCTAGACCCGCAATGCTAAGATGTATTGTTGGTTAGTGGATTCGATTCTATTCTAAACCTTAGATTTTATTTAATTGGGTAATATAAGAAATTTACAGTAAAGTATGTTTGTTAGTCGCCTCCGTACACGGCACCTAATTGGTAGTTGGACGTTAAGCCTGCCTGAAAAAATAGGCAATTACTTTACTTTTACTTTACTTACTATGTTTGAGACTTAACATAGCTACACTTTTTATCTCCTGCTAGGGAGAAATATGCATTCTGTAGCATCTTGTAAAGTGCCTTAATAAAGTTTGTAAGTGTTGTTAGGCGAGATGTTGGGCTCAGTGGTAGTCCAAAAATGGTGTAATTTCCGGTTTAAACAGAGCAATTTACCACGATCTCAATACCCATAATAATAATAATAATAGTATAAAAAAACTTAATATGTTCAAGATAGATCTAAATAAAATTTTATGGAATGCTGGGTACATTTCCACCGACTAGAGTTTCCCACGTAATTCGAATAATTGAGTGGCCGCGCGGCCGTAAGGTGGGGGCGAAAAAAGGGAAATTAAGTAATATAGAGGGGAGAAGCAAGCATGAATGAAAAATCTGTACAGTCAGCTTATTAAAGCTGCGGGAAGTCTGGAGCAGAGGAAGTAAGCACTGACGCGCGCACGCACGCACAGACAGGAAGTTGGCGGTGTGTGGGAAGGAAGTAAGAAATGAGGTCTATTACAAGCAAGGCCCTGGTGGCCGTTCTCTGCGACCCATTTTGGGGTTCGGAGAGGGGTGAGCAAGAGAGAGAAAGAAAAACACTTATTACCGGCCACACCCTTTCCGCCGCTAAAACCCATTGTCTCATGGGTTTGTGGGTTCGCAATCTCTTTTATAATTATTTTATAGACTTAAGTTATTCCTTCTCCTTTTTTTTTGTTTTGGCCAAGAGCTCGAGTATATCTCTTTTTGCTTTCCTTCCTGCCCCTCTCTCGTTCGAGGAAATCCTGTACACGTGAAAAAATTCTTATTTTAAATTATCTGGTTTTGTAGGCCTTTATGCATGGAAAGAAATTGTCTTCTCAAATCGCTTAAATAGGTAAGAGACGGTAAAACCGTCTAATGCAGGGCCACACTGATCATCGTCCGAACAGTGACCTGTAACGAAGAGAAAAACAATCTGTGAGCCAGCATCTGGATTCGAACCCACGATCTCCGGCGTTAATTACTAAACCATTCGCTAACCACTTACCTAATCCGTTCCCTTATTATACGTATAAAGTAAAGTAAAGTAATCGCCTATTTTTTCAGCCGGGACTTAACGTCCAACTACCAATTTAGGTGTCGTGGACGGAGGCGACTAGCAAACATACTTTACTGTAAATTTCTCATATTAACCACTTAAATAAAATCCAAGGTTTAGACTAGAAATCGAACCCACTAAACCAACAATACATCTTAGCTTTACGGGTCTAGCCTATAACCGCTCAGCTAATGGGGCGCCTTACAAGATTAAAACCATTAAATAAAATCCAAGGTTTATATTAGGAATCGAATCCACTAACCAACAATACATCTTAGCTTTGCGGGTCTAGCCTATAACCGCTCGGCTAATGGGGCGCCTTACAAGATTAAAACCATTAAATAAAATCCAAGGTTTAGACTAGAAATCAAATCCACTAACCAACAATACATCTTAGCTTTGCGGGTCTAGCCTATAACCGCTCAGCTAACGGGGCGCCTTACAAGATTAAAACTATTAAATAAAATCCAAGGTTTAGACTAGAAATCGAAACCACTAAACCAACAATACATCTTAGCTTTGCGGGTCTAGCTTATAACCTCTCGGGTGGCGCCCTTATTATACGTATATATTATTTTTTTATTTTTCGTTTCACTCACCGACAACCCTTAGAGCAATACCCCAATATTACGAGCCCTTTTGGCAGTAAGTTCATAGCATAACACCCAGAAAATTCCCAGAATAATTTAAGAACTTGTTTTTCCCCCAGATTTTATTTTAGTTTAAAAGATGAATTTTCACCACTCGTCAAGAAAATCTATTTAAAAAAAAAAAAGAAAAAGGAAAACCAAAACAGTACAGTAGGAACTTACAGAACTTTACTATGTACATATTAAAATACTTGGTCCTTGTTTTTCCCTGATTTTATAGGGGGTATAACTTTATTTTTTACTTCGAACATTTTCTCGAAGGAAAATTTATTTAAAAAGATTTCTGGAAAAGTATGGGAAAGGGGTTTTTCTTTTTTGGAACAACTTTGTGGCATATTTACAACTTAGTTTTTAGCCATTAAATAGATCGTAAAATATGGCAATGTGAAAAGAAGGGGCCGGAATTGAGCAGTCTGGGGCCCAGAGAAAGATGTGCCCAGGTGCCCAATGTTGGGGATTACGGCAAGAAGAAGGGTTTCATCGTGAGTTTCCGACGGTAATGGACGACCTGAGATCCACTGAGTTCAAAGCTGTGCTTTGAACCACTCTCATGACTTCATCTAACTACTATTCTCAAAGTTCGAGTTTCAATATTTTTCCTTTTTTTTACATATTTACATAGTTACTTTTTAGTGATGGCTCAACACCACTGGGCAGAGACAGGCGAAGGAGTTTATTAGGGGCTATTCGCCAAGGCTAACTGCGGAAATAATCCGTCAAGGCCGCGTGGGGCTATAAGGATAATTATAGGCCTATTAAATGGCCACTGCAGGCCCCAGAAAACACATGCATCGCATGGGCCTGACAGATGATAGCCTTTATAGGTTCTGTCAGGAAGAAGAGGAAACGGCACTGCACGTGTTGTGTCAGCGCGAGGGGCTTGTATGGCTAAGGATGCTACTTCTCGGGGAGAAAAAACCAAGGCCTGTGATGAGCTTTACCCAAGAGTTGCTCTCCAGAATTAAGAGTCTGATTAAATGGTCTGGAGGGCGAGCTCTAAAGCTGGGGAGCCACAATAGATCCAAAGGGGTGCCTTGAGGCCGCCCTAATTTAATCTAATCTAATCTAGTTACTATTTAAAAGAACCTAGAACACGATGCGCAGAAATGATCCAAATTATACAGCAGCCATCTTCTAGAAATGCCAAATATATGTAATTGACCTTGAAAAATGTTTAAAATAACCCACATGAGCGTGCAAATTTCATTAGAGTGTGGAATTCCTTTGACACTGGATTGTACATATTACTGAAATTTGGAAAGCGATAAAGTTAGCAGCGTAAGGATTCGGATCCACCAGCTGGCCGAATCCTTGGAGTATCTTACAGCCTCACTTCCTGTAACGAGTGAACACTGTTCCGGTGGCCGGAAAAAAAAATCTCTGGACGCCAATGACCTCAAAATGTTGTGGGCCCCTCCTTAATGGATGGGATTAATCTTATCCCAAGATTAATATTCCCAAACTCGAGCTACTTCCATCATTCTACTGATGTCTCTGAGGCGGCTCCATTGAAACCATTATTCAAGCGAAGGAAGGAAGGACTATGCTTAAGAAGGTTTGATAACCTTCCCCCAGGTAGGTTATAGTATAAAGCACTTGGCGTAAAATATTAGCGTAGAATGAAACTTTCAGTAAGAAAGAAAATGTAAGTTTAAAAAGTTTTACTTTTATACATAGTTGGTAAGTCCCATAAATCATTTTATAAATAGGGAAAAAAAGTACCCCTTTAAAAAAGTCCTGCATCAAAAAGTTTGCTTTTGACTTTACACTTCTTTTGATGAGAGAATCGCAATTATATGACATTTAACAAAATTGATTTAAAAAACGCTGGTAATTGGCGTTTTCAAGCACGCCGTCTGAGTCAGAAAATGAAGGATTGTCCTCCCTCTCTCCCCCACATTTAAGCTTAAACTTAATCCCCAGAAAATCGTTAAAGCTATTTTCCCGGAAAATCTTCGTTAAAAAAAAACGGGAAAAACTAATCGATTTGGACCAAAACTTTTTCTTTTCTTTTTTCTGTACTATCTAAGATAAATCTCGAACTCCTACGATATACGACTTTTATTTTAGTTTTAAGTTACAATTGATTGTAAACACATACATTTGTCAGTTAACAGTAAAAGATATTCGAAAAAATGATTTCAGCTGTGTTTAGTTTAAATTATTTCAACAGCTGAGTCGCATGATTGGACCTAACTCAAATCTAAGCACACCTAAACAAAGTAACTCTCTATAAGACATTACTTTAAACCCAACTGGACTTACGTATCAGAGCTGGTGGGGGCTCAACTAAACCCTCCAATATCTCCCTCGCATCCAATCCTTCCAATCACAACTCCTCCACCGTTACTGCTCCGTATTGGGCACCACGGTAGCCGAGCGGTTAGAGGCGAGACCCGCAATGTTAAGATGTATTGTTGGTCAGTGGCTTCGATTCCTCAGTTCTAGAGCTTAGATTTTATTTAATGGTTTTAATCTTGTAAGGCGCCCCATTAGCTGAGCGGTTATAGGCTAGACCCGTAAAGCTAAGATGTATTGTTGGTTTAGTGGGTTCGATTTCTAGTCTAAACCTTGGATTTTATTTAATTGGGAAATATGAGAAATTTACAGTAAAGTATGTTTGCTAGTCGCCTCCGTACACGGCACCTAATTGGTAGTTGGACGTTAAGCCCGCCTGAAAAAATAGGCAATTACTTTACTTTTACTTTACTTACTATGTTTGAGACTTAACATAGCTACACTTTTTATCTCCTGCTAGGGAGAAATATGCATTCTGTAGCATCTTGTAAAGTGCCTTAATAAAGTTTGTAAGTGTTGTTAGGAGAGATGTTGGGCTCAGTGGTAGTCCAAAAATGAAGGTTCGATTTCTAGTCTAAACCTTGGATTTTATTTAAAGGTTTTTAATCTTGTAAGGCGCCCCATTAGCTGAGCGGTTATAGGCTAGACCCGCAATGCTAAGATGTATTGTTGGTTAGTGGGTTCGATTTCTAGTCTAAACCTTGGATTTTATTTAATGGTTTTAATCTTGTAAGGCGCCTCATTAGCTGAGCGGTTATAGGCTAGACCCGCAATGCTAAGATGTATTGTTGGTTAGTGGGTTCGATTTCTAGTCTAAACCTTGGATTTTATTTAATGGTTTAATACGAGAAATTTATCAGTAAAGTATGTTTGCTAGTCGCCTCCGTCCATGACACCTAATTGGTACTAATTGGACGTAAAGCACGCCTGATAAAATAGGCGATTACTTTACTTTACTTTCACTGCTCTCTATTATGTCTAATAACCTCATCCCTCACAAAGACCCTAAAAATATCTCCCCTTTAGTCACTGAAACGGAATCCATTCATGTATTCCTCAATTCCCCCACACAGAAGCCTATATCCTGCCACATCACCAATTACTCAAACGGCTCCGAACTCTTTTCCTCATTAACCCCATCCTGATAATCCGTCCACGACGTGATGTTGTAAAAACTATCTCATGGCCCCGACGTGATCTACTATCCTAGATAAAGTTTCCGAGAGTGTCAGCACTGGCTGATCTCTTCCTTACTGTGTCGTCCTACGGTTGCATCGTCAAGCGTCGGCTATGCTGGGCCGCTTTAGCATCCATATATTGGTAGTTTACTCTGTTCACACTTTGCCTGATGTTTATGTATTTTTTTTTTATACAGGAAGCAGTAATAATATATTTAAACAATAAATAATATATTTTAAAGACCAATGTGCTCGCAAAAACTTCTTCTTCGGATTCAGAAGACCTTAAAACGATGAAAAACTCCAATCTGCACTACTACAATGGTTTCTCTTAGTTTTAAATACGATGCTAAAATCCCTTGTGTGTGCAGGAAAACTAAGACCTCTAAATATTTTCCACTCTGTGAAAATTTGTAATAAATCGCGAGAATGTTTGCAAATCATAAATATTTATTTGTTTGTTTTAATTAAGGAGCGTAAAAAATAATATTTACATAAATAAATAAAGAAATTGTTGAAGTAGAGCTTTAAATGTAGAAATTCAAAAGGAAAGCCCAAGAGGTGGTGGTATCTCAAGATTTTTAAAAGGAAAGCTCTCTGCTGAACGTTCACATTTTATACAATAGAGAGCAGCACTAACGGAAGTACCCCCACCCGTCGGGTTCTCTCATCCATATTCAAAACGCCAATCCTTTTACTCTGAAAGACGTTTCTCTCGGAAGTAACTATATATATCTACAGTAATTAAATCGATAAAGAGACGACTTCTCAACTTCTTACACTTGTCGACAATATATCTCATTTCCATATTGTGGTAATAATTAAATTTTATTGATTGATTGCAAAATTAAATTTTATTATCTCCAGTATAGCATATATATTTTCATCGTGGAGATTTTTAGCATTTTAGTTTTCATTGGAAAATATATTTTTGAGGCCAAAAATCTGAATACTTTTTGTACTATCGTAAGCAGGGCCGGATTTTCTTATAGGCTAACTAGGCTTCAGCCTAGGGCCTCAAGATCAAGAGGGGCCTACATTCTAATTGTCAGCAAAATTAAAATTACACTATTCTAAAAACAGTGGACACAAAACACAGTTGTAGTGATGTATTTTATTATCTCTCATACATAACATAAAAACTAATAATAATAATAATAATAATAATAATAATAATAATAATAATAATAATTGGGCCGAGGTGCCCCCGATGCCGAGAAAGGCTGACAGTGTCGCACGTGTTGGAAGGGTGTCAGGCACTGCGAACACAGAGAGAATCAGCAGGCCTGCCACATGACAAACGCGCAATTCTTCGAGAGGGTTCTCCTTATGTAAGGAGGCTATTTGATTTCTTGAAAAATATAAATTATTATAATAAAATTTAGGTATAGATTAGGTTAGCTTAGTTTAGTTCTTTTAAAGGGGAAAGGAATATCGAGTACTTTGTACATAATGACTGAGTAGTATGTTGTGTTTAATAGCGTGAGTGTATTTATTGGCAAGAAAGTATTTATTAGCGTGTATTTATTGGCGTGAATGTATTTATTGGCGTGAATGTATTTATTGGTATGAATTATTTTATCAGTGTACGTGTATTTATTGCGAGAATGATGGTACGAATGTTAGATTTAGGCTTTTAATCCGGGGTTGAAAGAAATTTATAAAAGTATTTCAACCCCTCCTTAGGTTTAAATTCATTTAGGATTAGGGCACTTTTAGAGTGTGCAGGAATATTTGTTAAAAGTACTGCACACTTGAGTTAGATTCTACGGAAATAGCCTCCTTAGGATAGACTATATACTTGAAGCGGATAAGTCATCATGATTGTACATATGTTTAAATGAAGCTAAACCCAAATATAATACTTTAATTGATTGATCCTTGACAAAATGTGAGTTTTGCAAAATATGAGTAATGAATTAAGGGATGTACCATCGGCGAAACCGCATTCCCTCTCGTCGACCAGTTCGATGATGTAAGAGGGGAGCGCGGTCCGATATCCGATAGCCTAGGCTCCACCTTGCCTTGCTATGCAAGATATGTATGTGGCAGTCCGATAGGCCAATAGGTACCATCCCAGCTCTAGTGGCCTTTTTATGAGAAAAGAGAAAATGTGTGGTGGGCGCTAATGGCCATAGACGTCGATGCGCCGGCAAAAAAAAAAAAATATAGATATATAATAATATAGATTACTATGATTAAAACTATTCATTTCTTATAAATACTCTCAATTTGAGCGACCCTACTATGTACTCGTACAAATAGATATTATTCGCCTGATCTTTGTCTTGGATTTCCAGCAATTTCGTTATTTTGGCCACTTTGTCATTCACCCCATTCATATATTTATTTTGCCAGATACTGCACTCTTAAAGGTTAAAAGGTGAAGTTCATCCATTGAAAAAAACCATCTCTCCACCGGAAGGCCTATTTTGGTAATATTATGTTTTTCTTTCAGTTCGTAGCAAATTAGTTTTAAAACACGGATTATGGTTTTATTGAAAACGTGTATGAATCCTAAGTGATGGACAATATCTTGCGAGTTTGTCAGTCCGTAGCAAGGTCACTTTTCCCAATTTCTGACCTATTTCATACTTTTTATTAGCCCATCAGAGGTTGATTTATCCATTTAGTGGTTGAGAATTCGACTTTACCATTAATTTAAAGATCAATTTTTGGCAATTCAACATCAACTTCCGTTTATATTCAGTTAGAGAGGAAGTAACATAAAAACTGTATGAATTCAAGTATACTTTTATCGATTCAATTCATACCATTTTGAGATAGAATGCAATAGGGCACGTGAAAAGCTTTTAAAAAGGGCATTAATGTAATGGAAATTCTGTGTTTATCCGGGGAAAATAGCACTGGCACAGATTTCCACACTCAGTGCTGCGCCCTTCAGTCCATTCTGCAATAAAAAAAAAAAAAAAACCTCAATTAGGTAATCCTAGGAAATTTATTGTACCTATTTTTCCCGTAGTTTTCCTTTTAAATTAAAGGTTTGGATTAACTGGAATGAAAAATCTAGTACAGGCCACTTATACCACCTTTTTCTTTTCCTGCTGCAACTTAATTATCGTATTTTCCACTAGTGAATTTCCCTAAACGTACAATTCGCAGGATGATGGAGGACACCAATTACTACTTGATTTCCCTCAGTAAAGTTTTCTCTAAATGATGTGTGAACTTAATATTCTGAAAAATCAAAGTTCATGAGAAGCTCAGATTCCGTTCTTTTTATCCAATCATATACTGTATTTATTCTATCTCCTAATAAATGAGCCTAAAACCTCGGCAGATCTTGTTTCTCTTTTAGCTCTTAGTTAATCACTTTCTCTTAACAAAAAAAAAGGCTGAGGGATTTGGAAGAAAATAGAGAAAAAGGGAAAAACCCAAGAGAAAAATAAAGATTAATTACTCGGATAGGAGATGAAAACCAAGGGATCTTTTGCTCCTACTCAGGAACGTAACAATTAGTAATTTTTCCGTACTCTGGCATTTGTGGGATTTTTTTTTTTTTTTTTTTTTTGGTGTTTACAAGAGTGGTTTGGCAACACTGATTCACTTGGCAGTAACAAATGAGCGATGAAGGAGAGCGGTGAAACCCGCGAAGGGGGGGGGGGAGACTCCTAGAAGCAACAGACAACTCAGGGACAGCAGCTCCTTAATTAACAGCTATACCAACAGATAGCTCTTAAATTTATTAACTGGAATCTTTTCGCAAATTCACTGTTTTGAGTGTAAACAGGAACTACTCATTCTTTTGATCGCGGCAAAAACTGGACTTCTTAACAAAGTGCTCTGTTTACACGTTTACAAATTAGTGACGACTGTAGAAACTCATTTCCGCTTTCTCAAAGTACTGTTCCGCAATCATTTTAACGCAATTTTCTTCGGCTATTTTCTCATCAGTCTTTCCATCTTAATTAAGCTAAGGGAAATTGGTTGAAGCTATTTCCAAGATTATTGTTTAAAAAAAAAAAAAATCGAATTAATAAAGTTGCACTTCCGATTGTTGGATTTAAACCCAATCCTTAGAATGTGAAGCAACAGGAAACAAAGTTAGAGCTTCCTGCAACTTATCTTTTTTTTTGAGATACTCTTTTTTTAAAGAAAAGACACTCCCACAAACTATGAGCTAAAAATTGTTCATATAAATTTGTATTCAGGGGACCCCATTGCATGTATGTGGAAAAAGGGGAAAGGGAAGACTGGGATAGGAGAAGAAGGGAAGGAAGAAAAGGATGGTTAAAGTGAGAAATTCGTTTAAGTTTGGCAGTTGTTATCAAGTTGAACCAGTTAAAGACGCTCTTTTGCTTTAAGTAGTACACAGGAGTTTGTTTTTTTTAAGGTTGCTAGGTTACGAATGTTTGTTTTTTTTACGGTTGCTAGGTTACGGGTTTGTTTTTTTACGGTTGCTAGGTTACGAATGTTTTTTTTTGTGGCGTTTCGCGAATTGAACAGTTTACGTTAAAAGATTATAGAGCTATATTAAAACTGTCCGGTAGGACAGTTGTATAAGGGTTGATCGTCAAAAAGTGCACGAAAAAGCGTAACGTTAAAAAACACCCAACTTTGACAATTTTTTTCTCTTTTTCTATAAAAGATAAAATTCCCAAATTTTCTTTAAAATAAAGGGCAAATCCTCCTTTATAACTGTAATTTTTTTGCAACCACCCAGATCTAATAGATTTCGAGAAAAGCGATGCGAAAAATGCGCAAAAACAACATTTTCAAAAATTGTTGTTGTTCTTCTTCTTCTTCTTCTTCTTCTTGTTGTTGTTGTTACCTTTTTTGTAAACCGCGTACCGCCTAAACGCGTGAACCGATTTTCATGAATGAGGTGTCATTCGATTCGGAATTTTTTGTAGATGTGCCTTTTGGGGGTCTCGACGCTGTACATCGAATGGGAGAGGAGTTAGCCCCCTTTATGTAAGGCCCCCTCCAAAATTGTAATTTCTAATTTCTCTGTAAATCTTGGCCCGATTTTGATAAAATTTGGTAGGATGATAGGGTTAGGGCTTCCCTATGTACCATTAAAGCGAAGATCTGCTCTTACACTTGTTAAGAGGAAGTATAACAATCTTTCAAATTATCGAGACGTGAACCGATTTTCTTGAATAAAGTGTCATTCGAATCAAAATTTTGTACAGATTTGTACTTTAAAAGTCTCGACGCCATGCCTCATAAGGAGGGGAGTTTGCCCCACCCAAATAAGGCCCTTTCTAAAACTATTATTACCAATATTTCTATAAAGCTTAGTCCGATTTTGATAAAATTTAGCACGAAGAAGTGATTAAAGCTCCTCTACGTGGCTGTGAAGTGCCATCATGCTCTTACGCCTACCAACAGGAAGTACTGCAATCGTTAAAATTATCAATGAGAATCGATTTACATCAATGAATTGTCGTTCGATTCAAAATCTTTGCCTTTTAGGGAGAAGTACAGTAATCGCAGTTTATTTTTCTTGCTCCTCTTAAAAGGAAGTACTGAAATCGCAGTTTAATTTTGCTATTTACGTACAAATACCTTCCTATTTTATTCAAAACGCTTTCTCAAAAAAATTGTTATTGAGGATGGTTTGGGGACCGCAATTATAATCATTCTTTAAAAAGATCTCTCCAGTAGTTACGGTTCCGACTTAACGCCTTATCAGGTTATAATGATAGAATTGCTTATACCAAATTTTAAAAAAATCTGTAAAGCAGATATGTAACTTTGCAAAATAGACAAAAAGAAAAATCTATCCAAAAGGTACAAAAATCTCCTTAACAAAAACTTACAGTTTAAAAAGTTAAGTATAAGTGTTGATTAAACGCCAAAAGGTACACAAATCAGCAAGTACCCATCATTTCATTTATACTTCATTGATATGATTTAAGTAATTTTACTGCATTAACTTTTCCTTCACATTTTTAGAATTTATTAGATGTCACAGACCCTTATGCTGGCCAGTTCATTCATAATATTTTTTTGTTATAATTATGATAAAATGAGTTCTGAATTATTCTGAGTAGTCACATATACATGCATGTTAAAGTAGAAAAAGACAAAGTCAGAGTCAGCACTGTTTAAATTTGAATCACGAAGGATTTAAAACAATATTTCAGTCTTGAATTCGTCTTACCGAAATATTCGTGAGCACAAATAACACACAGTTAATAACAAGTTTTAATTGGGTACGCTCGCTTAGAGACCAGCTAGTTACCATTGGAGCTCAGGATGTCTGGTTCTCACAATCCAGTTTTACTCTAAAAGAAAATATGCTCAACTTAAAAGAACAGTTTAAAAACCATTGTTTAAGCAAAGATGTGAATGCCGCTATTCATTCTAATTTTAACAGTTATTTTAGAAATATTAGCACTTTTAATATCGGTGAAAATTACCTACTTTTTAAAGTTCACATCAATAAATTAAGACTGATTGCTCAAATTCGCCTGGCTAGCTGCAAGTTCCCTACATTGTCTATTAAAGGAAACAAATGTAAATTTTATCCTGAAAAGTGTTGTAATACCTGTTTCACTAACAGCTCAGATAGTCTATCACATTTTATTGTTAATTGTCCGTTTTTTAACTCAATTCGGGAAAAACTTATCAGTAAATATTTGAATGATACCAGTCCCCTGGAATCTCTATTAACTATCAAAACTATTGAACAAATTAACGATATCTACCATTTTTCGCTAAAGGCTATTGAGAAAAAAACCAAAGCAATTCAGATAGTTTTAGGTCAAGCTGACTGAACATTTGATTTAATAAACATTAACTGAACAGTGTTTGATTTAATAAACATTAACTGAACAGTGTTTGTAAGACATTTCATAAATGTGTTATTTTTTGATACCACTACTACCGATTTTTAAATTGCTCTTAGTCACTCATTACCATTAGTCCAACCGTTCAACTTTTACTCTACATCTCCACAATATTATTAAACTAGAATCGTCGTTTCATTATTTCGTGAATAGTCTCCTATTCTTGTTTATGCGTTCTTTCTTTCCTTTTTTTTTTTTTTTTTTATATATAAAGATCTTGTATTTTAAGTTACTTATTACTTTATTTTTCTTTTTCTATTTTATTATTATTTCTGTAATTTCACAAGGATAATCATTTATTTTGTACAACTATGTGTATATTGTCAGACTCCTCTGCAAAGAAGATGTATCTTCAAAAGCAAATAAAATTATTATTATTATTATTATTAATAACAAGTAGATTATTCAACAATAATTATTCATTTCTCAATTGTAATTTAATTTAGTCCCCCTAATTTTACTTATAGTAAAATACTGGAATAATTAGCTGTCCTAAAAATATGCATATCTTATTTATTTTATATTACATATATACAACATTGTGGGATGAATACCTAGATTGAGAATGTAATTGAAGAAAACTATATTATTTGCGCTAAAGCCAGATTAATTATTACCTATTATTATAAACGTTTGACTACTTCATAAAATAACAATTACTTTAATCGAAGAATGAACTTAAACCGACGATTTTTATTTAAAAATAAAAATAAATAAAATGAAATCATTAATGTATGTTGGTGTAAGCATTTTTTTAAAAAAAGTTTTTGAAATCTTTAGCCTAATTTTTTTTTTCTTTTTAACCTGTAATTAATAGTTTGTTTATTATAGATAAATAGATATTACAATCTACAGTCTAGAACAAATATTTTGTAGATGAAAATGGCCAGCATAAGGGTCTGTGACATCTAATAAATTCTAAAAATGTGAAGGAAAAGTTAATGCAGTAAAATTACTTAAATCATATCAATGAAGTATAAATGAAATGTTGGGTACTTGCTGATTTGTGTACCTTTTGGCGTTTAATCAACACTTATACTTAACTTTTTAAACTTTAAGTTTTTGTTAAGGAGATTTATTTTTAAGAGTTCAGTGTTGGTTTTTTTCTTTTTTCTTTTTTTTAAAAAAAAGGTGCATATTGAATCAGTTGGATTGCGCGTATTTTGAAATTATGAGGCAGTGAAGTTACTTCTAACGGAATACATACTCCTCTACTGACGTATTTCCGGTAAAAAAACCCAATTTTAAAATCTTGATGCGATCGCTATTAATTTCTCCTAATCCTAGAAAAAAAAAAATACGAAATTAAAATAATGAAGGAACCAAACATTTAAAAAAAGAGAAGAATAAAAAGCGCTTAGATCGACATAAAAGCAGACGAACAAGCAGAATGCTTCTTTTATGGAGCTCACGACTTATTTGGCCGTATCTCTGCCCGCTGGAGAATCTCTATCCAATAGAATTCTACTAAAATCTATCAACGGCTTGTCACAGGAATTGCCCATTTTGTTAGCGAAAGCTAAATGGAAGGAACCACAATGGTATTATATTTTCCAGTTAAATAGCTTTCCCAGGCCTTTGACAAGTTTTCCTTTCATGTATTCCTTTTTGTCGCCTGTTTATCTGTACATCAACAATTTCTTTTTCTTTTTTTAATCTGTCCCAAACAGAAAAAGGGAATCTTTTTTTTTTTGCACGGAATCGATCTTTGGGTAACAACTAATTTAGTATTACGAGTACTTTTATTCCAGTAAAGGTGCTCATCTTCCTTGGAAAATATCCACCCTTACTTTACTCGAGTTGCCCCGAATTTGTGCCCACACTGTACCCGAATCTCTGTCCCATTTCGTGAAACTATCACAGTCAAGGGAATGAAGGAAGTCATTGTTTGCATTGGGGAAGCCAAGCAAAAAAATTAGGGGCATTAAGATAACAGAAATTCAGGCACGAGCAGTGAAGGATTTTAAAAGCAAAAAGAGAGAGCAGATCCTGCAGTCGGTAACAATCTGGGTGTCCCTCAGGATAGTGTGTGACAGCTACATGGTCTATCCTGGGGCTCTTTTGCTCTATGTAAATGGCCAGTGATTTATGATTGACAAATAATTTTCTGATCCTTCCCTTATTCCGGGATCTCCTTATAAGTAAAGTAAAGTAATCACCTATTTTTTCAGGCGGGCTTTACGTCCAACTAACAATTAGATGTCGTGGACGGAGGCGACTAGCAAACATACTTTACTGTAAATTTCTTTTATTAAACATTAAATAAAATCCAAGGTTTAGACTAGAAATCGAATCCACTAACCAACAATACATCTTAGCATTGCGGGTCTAGCCTATACCGGCTCAGCTAATGGAGCGCCTTACAACATTAAAACCATTAAATAAAATCCAAGGTATAGACTAGAAATCGAATCCACTAACCAACAATACATCTTAGCTTTGCGGGTCTAGACTATAACCGCTCAGCTAATGGAGCGCCTTACAAGATTAAAACCATTAAATAAAATCCAAGGTTTAGACTAGAAATCGAACCCACTAAACCAACAATACATCGTATCTTTACAGGACTCGCCTCTTAACCGCTCGGCTACCGTGGCGCCAGGGATCTCTTTATACCATCCTAGTCCGTAAACGGTTTTCGAAAGTTTCCTCTGCGGATGTGAAAGACCCGGTACTAGTGAACAGGGCATATTTACAGGAATGATCGACATATTTACCAAGAAGCAGTGATTATACATTGAACTGAAAAGGTATTTCAGGCAAAGCCTAACTAAAAAAAGCTCTGTCCACAGGGATGGCCAAACTTCACGACTTATAGAGGACACTGTTTTGTTCTTTAAACAGGTTGTGGTCCTAAATAGCTAATAATATAAAGTAATGCCTTTTTTTCAAGGCAAGGCTTTACTTCCAGTTTAGGTAACGTGGACAGGGGCGGAAGCACGTACTTCCAGCTAGACGCGGGATTCGAACTGGTTATTCCGAACTTACAAATCCACACAACTAACACCAGCCCTAAATACCTCTGTTAATGATAGGCATCAAAATTGGCAAGAAAAATCTGGTGCAACACTCTCACGACTTCCAATTTACTAAATTAATTACAATTTAGTTGTCAAATTTTCATTCATCATTGAATTTAGTCGAACGTTCCGTTATCCCTGGATAACTAGATGGTGCTAGTAGGGCTACCATTAATTCACTTCAGTTAGAAAAGATAAATTTTCACAGTTCTTGGCTTCTCCCAAAGCGGATCAAGTGGTGGGGGGTTTAAGACAGTTCCCCTCCCTTCTCTGTCTAACCCTTGAAGAACTAGCTTGGCTACATTCAACAGAAGATAGTGGGTGACGGAGGAGGAGGGGCTGTGTGTGTGACAAGATAACAAGAAGAATGTTCTTTTCCCTTCTTCCGGCGAACATGGTGAAGAAGACCGTGAAGAGGCACAGGAAATAAAAGAAAAAGTAAAACTCTTCCAGCTGCTTAATATATGAAAGTTAGGCAACACAGTGCTACCAACTTATACAAACTAAAAAAAAAAAAAAACTTACAATGTTGGCATATTACCAATATCGGAAACTACTTTAACACCCTTTATTGCCACCATTTCTGTTCCATATTAACCCGCTTCGCCCCCCCAAAAAAAGAAGTATCTCTTTCTCATTTTCCGCTACCACCGGAAGCGGTGGTGAAAGGTGGGTAATATCGTTTTAAAAAGGATGTCTGACAGTCAAACATAATGGACACAGTTTTCTGTTCGTTCTTATTGGTTTTTAAGGCATTTTTTTGGTGGGAGGGGACGCCCCTTCCAAGGAGTTTTAGCGAAGGTATTGTAATCGTGCAGAATTTCAACTTTTTACCGGAAATATCCGGCTTAATGTCTTTGGAGCCTGAAAAATGTGATTGTTACAAATTGGTCTGCCTTTCCGTTTTGGAGTTTGAAGACAATTTTAGTTGAGTTCGAACTTTAAGAAAGTCATGTGCGTGTCTACTCCAGATTTGTTTATCAATTTTAAACGCTCGAAACATATGAAGTTGGAACTACTTGCGGTTTTTTTCAATATCCAAAATTTGCTACGAACACAATGCTGTACTCAAAAGAAAGCAAAAATCAAATTACTGGGAATTGAGTCAGTATGGTTACCTTTTTTCTTTTTTTTTTAATTAAATATCTAAATTCTTGTGGGGAAAGAAAACCTTTTATTAAGGGACGTAACGTCCTTAATTATTAAAACAGGAATAGGTCGAGAGAAGGGTTCAGTTTTGCCACCAAGATCTAGGATAGATATGGATAAGCAGGAAGAACGGTTTTGGCGAAACTCTAGCCAACGCCAAAAGGGATTAAATTAGAGAGAGATCCTGCAGATAGCCCAAGATTGGCCAAAGGGATTTATCCCAAACGTAGATAGTACCAACAAGAACATCCGGAGGAGGAATATGGTCCAGTCCAAATACTCTGATACAGCCTTGCTCTTAGAGTGTATAGAAGCGGCTAATCTACGCTAACACTGCAGATAACTTATCGATCTTATATGAGATTATTTTTGTATTTATAAATTTTGGTCACGTTTTTCCCTCTTTTAATTAACTGACCCGGTGTTGGGGGGTGGCCGGAAGCAGGATACCCCCCCCCCGCGAGCAGGAATACAGTGTTACTGTTTTAGGATGTCAAAGTGTCGGTATTTTCAGTTTACACAGTGAGAGGACTTTCATTAATTTTACTTCCGTTGTACATTATCTAATAATATTATCTTTTTATTTAAGATGAGTCGTCAATTTTCTACCGGAAAAAAGGAAGCATTATAATCGTGTTATATTTTCCAAATTGAGTTTCCACAAGAAGTACATGATCTGAGTTTAGGGTGAGTCAGAAATGGTTGGGGTTTTTCCTCCCAAAGTATGTGGTGAGTGTTCGCTACGTTTCCAGGCGGACCAATAGGAGCTGAATATTTCTTAGCGGGAATGCCACTGTACTATTTGTGATGTTACTTTTTAAGTAAGAATACTTACGGCGCTACGAACTCGCGGCGAGTCCTGGCCTCCCTAATGAGCATCCTGCTCTATCCTGTGCGGCTGCTTTCCAGTTGGAAATTCCCAAAACGTTTTGCGTTAGCAGCCACTCCATCTAGCCCACCTCAGCCTCGGCCTTCCCCAGCCCTTTTTGTTCGGTGAACAGTCTCTTCTAACACTTTCCTTGGGATCTCAGATGCCTCCATTCTAGGCTAGGTGGTCAGCCCAGGTCAGCTTTCCTGTCTTGACAACTTTAACAATATCCGCTTCGGCGTACAAGTCGTACAGCTCCCTATTCTCCAGACTTCTTCCTCTTTTACTGGGGCCAAAAATTCTCAGAAGGATCTTCTTTTAAATAGGAATAAGTGAGATAATGTTCCCCACTAAAACGTGATTTTTTTGGGGTAATTTATGAGACCCCTCTCGCTTAAAGAGGATTAAAAGAGTGGATACAATTTTGGTTTTTAGGGAAAATGGATTTAAATTAGAAGCGAAAATTTCATGAAAAACTATTTTCTAGAATGGGAGCCACGATAGGAATATTACTTCCTGTTCATCCTTTAAGCAAGAAACTATAAGAAAATTGGAAAATTCTTACGATTAGCAATACTACCTGCAGGTAGAATGTTATGTGTTATTGTGTAAGATCATTTCAGAGAAATGAATATTTCACCTGGTTAAACTTTAATATCAACTCGAGTGAAAATGTGGCGTGGAAAATGTAGCGAGGTTGAACATAATTTGTAGAGTGGAAAATGGGAAATGGTGGTGAGAGAGACAGAGAGGCATTTGTATGTTTCACTCGACTTTTCTCAAATATTAAATTTGAAAAATAGAGCTTAGATCTGTGTTCTTCAACTGATTCTCCCATCCGAGTAATTCTCAACTAATGAAGCCAAAATTGGCCGTATGCGATTTGCCAAGAGAAAAAGTCTTAGAAGAAACTTTACGAGTCCTTCAATTCGTTCATTCGTAACCTGTCCCAAAAATACCCTCCCTAGAATCCTACACGTAAACTGAGGGTACGATAGAGAAGGGCATGCAACGAATTCACTTCATCGGTAACCTGGATCAGGCGATTTATGATGGCCATCGTTAGATTCAATTCTGTTTATGTAAATGTTGCAGCTGTAAATTAAAAATGGAGATAAATAAAGAAATATTATTTCCAACTAGATAAAAAATATAAAAATGAAAAATCAGCAATTGGTGAAGGAAAGAAAATTCGTGGAAAACCCTAGGATATAAAGAAGTTTTCCCCCCCCTGAATCTTAAGAGTAAAATAAGTAAAGCAGGTGTTGGTATAAAAAAAAAAGAAAAGTCAAGGAAAACATTAATGCCACAGTAAGAATGATATTGGTGAGGGGAAATGTATGGACTATAAAGTAGTGGGGGAAGAGGGGAAAAGAAACTTTTTGGGGGAAATTATCTAATACTGGCCAAAGTTTTGTTGGTAATACTGGTGGTCTTCCGCGACGATGAAGTAGTAACGCTGGATTTATTTTCATCTTGCTCTCCTCCCACCCAACAATGAATCAGGCTCGTTTTTCCAACAACACTCTATCAAAGTTCCAGAGAACTTAGTGAATTTGAGAGGGGGGGAAGGCTAGCTTGGAAGAAATTTCAACATAAAATACAAAATTCTGGTGAGATTTACTGGTGACGAACCATTCTATTTTTACGCGATTAAATTTCCTTGGATTTGTGTAGAGAGAGAGAGAGACAAATGAATCGGCCAGTTATAGTTATGGAGATGGAAACATGAAAAAAAAACAGGAAAAAAATTTGATTAATGCTACCACTGATGATGGATGAAAGACCGAAATTCGTCGCAGGGGATACCTGACATCACTCATGACGAGCATGCTTAATCCATTTGTAAGAATCACTGTAAGGATTGAGCATTCTATACCAGAAAATGAACAACATCTTCGCCGGACCAAGATTTTGAATACAGTCTATATCCAAATCGATCAGGACGCTCAAACAAGTTCAGACACGGTCAGATATGTTCAGACACGATCAGACATGTTCAGACACGATCAGACATGTTCAGACACGATCAGACATGTTTATTGTCTCCTCCTAATCGTTGAGGAAAATAAAAAGTTTAATCAAGATCTCATAAATAGGTAAACAGGAACAATTTTTTTTTTTTTGTTCATTTTATTTACGACTTTGAACACAAAGAGAGAGACAGGAACAACGTAAAGTTACAATAAAGGAAATGTTCAACAATTACCGTTATTACTACTTAAATGAAAAAAAATAAAAATACGGGAGCTTTTTAAAAAAAGCTCAAAGGAACAATACCATTACAATGAAAAGAGGGGAAAAACTTTTTTCTCGATACAATAAAAAGAACTTAGAGAAATTTGTTTCTGTTTAGTGGAAAGCGCCTGAAGAAAATAAAGAGTTTCATGGGCAAAAAAAAGAAGAAGAAAACTTGAAAGGGGGAAAACTCAATGACAAATAAAACATGGAAAAACTAAATATAAAAAAAAAGCGGGAAGGAAGAGGAAGAAGTGTATACTTAATTCTATAGATAGCGCTGGCACACATTTTCCTGAGGGGTTGTTTAGTTGTTTCCGGTGTATCTGATACCTGTGCAAATAAAACTTTTTATCCAACACTTTCCCTTTCTCGCAGGAAAATAACCAAACTGTTTTTTCTCTTTCCCCTCTCCACCACCCACCCAGCCTAAGAGTAAATTCTACACTGTAATCCAACTAAATGTGTAGCAATCGATGATGACCGAGTCGATTGCTAACAGCACATGCACTCCAGTCGAGCTACAAATAAAAAACAGAACATTCTAACGCTCATAGTTCCCTGGAGTATATTTCCATTTTCAGTAGGATTTCCCGTCTCGCTATATTGAAAAGTTCTCCCTATAGGCTCTCTCTACCAGACAAAATAACATTCACTCAGGATTACCTATCCTGTTATGTCGATGGACTTAGAAAAAAAACAAAACATTTTGTTTGGGTTAAGTACTCGTCTACACTTTTGCTTCTAACTTCGCTGGGAAAAAAGAAGAAGCACTAACACTCGTCAAATACTTTGGCCATCTATCCAAACACTCAACTAAGTCCAAGTTTAATCATTTTCTTTCTTACTTTCTAGTCTGAATGGCCCCTGAAGTGGAATGGAACAAAAGGAGGTTACCTTCTCATTTTAGAAAAGCCCAGTAAGACAAGAAACAGTGGAGTCTACAGAGGAAAGAAGAAATTGTCATTTCTTTAAAGATCCTGGCGTCTTAAAACAGACAATCCCCTACAAATAACCAACTATAATGATACTCTACTTCTTAACCCACAAACCAAGCGCCGAAGTGAGTGGTAGATCTGGGCTAAACTAATTGAGCTTAGTGAATTATCAGGACAAGCCCAGATCAATCAAAAGCTCAAAAGCTGCTGATGAAAGGGATAATACGAGGGTGGTTTGAAAAGTTCTCGGAATCACCGCTAGATGTCAGTGCTAGAGCAACAAGGTTCCCGCGCAATAATCACACATCCTTTGTGAGTGAACACGTGGTGCGTCAGTGCTCTTGCTGCAGGAGAGTGGAAGTGACGACTCTTTGTTGTTGTTCCCGCGTAGTGATTTGTGACAATGGAAAAAAAACTGAGATTCGAGCAGTGATTAAGTGCTTTGTAAAGATAGGTATGAAAGCAAAGGAAATTCATGCCGACTTTCAGAACGCACTGGGGGACTCTGCTCCTTCATATTCAACTGTTGCCAAGTGGACCAGCGAGTTTAAATTTGGTCGGGAGAGCTTAGATGATGATCCGCGTAGTGGACGGCCAAAAAGTGCTACGTTACCCCAGAATTTATCGCAAAAGTGCATAAAAAGGTCAGGGAGGATCGTCGACTGAAAGTGCGAGAGATTGCTGAAGCTGTAGGGATGTCATCTGAACGGGTCATCTGAATGGGTAACTGCGTTGATTTCTCCAACCTTCCAGATACCTAATTCGAATAAGTAGCCTTTTCCGGTCTAAAGCGTACCCTGGAGGACATTCTTACCCGACAATAAGCTTGCGAAGTTCCGGTAGTAGAATAGAATATCATTCTATTGGCAGGCAATGAGTGTGCAGACTCCAGAGAATAGAGTTTCCGCTAAACCAGAGGCCCCATCTCTTTCTGGGTGTTCCCCGAAGTGCCCTAAATTTGTGACGATATATATTCTCCTAAAACAGAATTTAGGGAATTTAGAACTCAAATTGGGAATGATTGGCTCCCAGAGTATGTAATGGTTATCGGGATTGCAAGAATATACATATATATACACCCAAAAATACCTGGGGGTGCCACTTTTTGGAACATCTGAAGAGAGCGTAGTGTGAATGAGTGAGTGTTGGCCCAACAGGAAATGGCTATCCCTAACTTCCGGCTCCCTTCACATGCTGGCATTTCCCAGGATAGCCATTTTCCCTTTACTTCCAGGAGACATGCCCTATTCACGGAACTTTCATTACATGTAATTATGAAAATTTGAGAAATCTTGTTGAAAGAAAAACTATTTAACGAACAAAACGGAAAAACCAACTACTGTTCCCAGTAAACTCATTTTGTTATCTGGAAAATTTCCCTTTTACTTTTTAAAACTAATTTTGGAAATTAAGATGGGGTTAATTTTCTAAGTAAATGAGAACTGTTTGATAAACTGTCTTGACATTCCAGTATTAGGGTGTAATTCCGGGTAACCTTGAGCTCTCACTGCGTTTGTGTAATTTATTACGTAACATGGAGTTCCGGAAAATTTAGTGGGAATATCTTGCATTGTTTAATACAATATATATGTATGTATACCGGGTGTATGTATAACGGATAGTAAATTTAGATCTGCAGCTTGGTAATATGTATATAACAGTGTATATGTGGAGTGAGCTAGCATGTGAGGCGTAATTAATTGGATATCCCAGTTAAGGCGAGTATTATTAAGGATATAAGACGATAAGATGGGGTAACCTAGGATAGGCAAGGTACCTAGGATTGGGGGACAGGTAGCCTAGGTGTAACTCATATTATTCAAGAACGGTAACCAACTAAAGAGGTATGGCGGAAGGTCATTATCTACTACGCGAGCTGCAAGGTAGATCAACCTAAGCTACCTGTACAAGCCAGAGGGAGAGGAGAGAGGGAGAATATAAATTCAGAGGTAATCTCCAAGACTTATAATGTCTGCAAGAGTGATCTTCTTTGCTAAGAGATACACAGCCTCTAGGGGATGTGCATTCAATCATATTCTTCAACAATATTACTATCGAATTTCCAGATATTTAATTTAAAAAAAACCTAAAGCTAAATGTTCCTGTAATAATTACAGTAAATTATGACGTTTATGTATAAGTAATTAAATATGTAATTACTAATTAGATGTAATCACCTAAAAGCAATTAACATTATCAGCCAATTATATACACGTTTAATTAGAAAATTTGCATAATTATTAGAATTAATTTACGAGTATTATTTAGTATCTCCATTAATATTCGTTCTTCCCAAAAAAGCACCCAATCTAAAAAATTTGTAACTTTTATTTCCATCATTTGGCAGAGAAATTTCTTGACGGCACTCTGAATAAATCGCAGGAATCTGTTCGAAACATGGTATAAATAAAAGTGAACTTAATCTTGTAACGTCACAGGAATAAATCGCAGGAATCTGTTCGAAACATGGTATAAATAAAAGTGAACTCAATCTTGTGACGTCACAGGAATAAATCGCAGGAATCTGTTCGAAACATGGTATAAATAAAAGTGAACTCAATCTTGTGACGTCACAGGAATAAATCGCAGGAATGTGTTCAAAACATGGTATAAATAAAAGTGAACTTAATCTTGTGACGTCACAGGAGTAAATCGCAGGAATCTGTTCGAAACATGGTATAAATAAAAGTGAACTTAATCTTGTGACGTCGCAGGAGTAAATCGCAGGAATGTGTTCGAAACATGGTATAAATAAAAGTGAACTTAATCTTATGACGTCACAGGAGTAAATCGCAGGAATCTGTTCGAAACATGGTATAAATAAAAGTGAACTTAATCTTGTGACGTCGCAGGAGTAAATCGCAGGAATGTGTTCGAAACATGGTATAAATAAAAGTGAACTTAATCTTATGACGTCACAGGAGTAAATCGCAGGAATCTGTTCGAAACATTGTATAAATAAAAGTGAACTTAATCTTGTGACGTCACAGGAGTAAATCGCAGGAATGTGTTCGAAACATGGTATAAATAAAAGTGAACTTAATCTTATGACGTCACAGGAGTAAATCGCAGGAATCTGTTCGAAACATGGTATAAATAAAAGTGAACGTAATCTTGTGACGTCACAGGAGTAAATCGCAGGAATCTGTTCGAAACATGGTATAAATAAAAGTGAACTTAATCTTGTGACGTCACAGGAGTAAATCGCAGGAATCTGTTCGAAACATGGTATAAATAAAAGTGAACTTAATCTTGTGACGTCACAGGAGTAAATCGCAGGAATCTGTTCGAAACATGGTATAAATAAAAGTGAACTTAATCTTGTGACGTCACAGGAGTAAATCGCAGGAATCTGTTCGAAACATGGTATAAATAAAAGTGAACTTAATCTTGTGACGTCACAGGAGTAAATCGCAGAAATCTGTTCGAAACATGGTACAAATAGAATTTTTGTCTGCCTTAATTAACGGTAAGTAACAATGGTCCCTTTGTACATAAGTAATCGGCCGAGTTTTTTCACTTAGGTTCACCTTTTAACATACTTAACAGGAATAGATTGGACATACATACTTCCAGAAGATTTTTGGATTTTGGGCTTCCATCGGGAAAACTTGTACATTGAGGTGCTTGAATTTTAACCCTTTCCGGACCGAATTATTACACAGAAAAAATGCCGTCAAAAATGTAAAATTCACGATTTGTGCTGCCTCAACAGACATAAAAAGAAAACTAAAATGATGCCAATTGTATCATTTAGCCAAAATTAAGCATGAAATAATACATTTTAAATTAGTAATGCCATATGGCATCATCGAGCTGAAAAGGGTTCAGAAAAGGTTGTTTTTTTAAAATCAAAATCAAGTGTTCAGTATAACTTAGGAATGGAAATTTTCTTTTGAACACAAATTAACATTGTTCAAAACTTGACTAATGTTAAAAACACAATATTTTGCAGGCGTCATGGTAGCCGAGCGGTTTAAGGCGCGTCTCCTAAAGCTAAGTAGTATTGTGATTCTGGGTTCGATTCCAGGTCTCAGCATTAGAATTTTTTAATGAATGAAATATTATAAAAATATACAGTAAAAGTCAGTAATGCGCCTCTGTCGATTAATTAAAAAGGAAAAGCCTGCCAGGGAAAAAAAAAGAAAATGGAAAAGGTTTTTCTTTTATAAATTTCTTATTGCACTGAATTGCTCGAAATAACAAAAGCAAAACGGAAAATGGGAAAGTAACGATACAATAAGTTACGTTGATTGGTTTCTAATTAGATGATAAATGATTTACCATTGGGTGATTACTCAAAAAAAATTGTCCAGAGTTAAAAAAGGGGACGAAACCTAAAATAAATTTAACCTCTCTTTTATATTTTGTAATGTAATTAAAGAAAAGTGATGCAAAAAAGAAAGAAATAAAAAGAAATCAAAATGGCCGACCATTCCCAAGAAATAATGTAAATTAAACGAACAAGATGGCCGTAAAAAAGAAAGGAAATAAGGAGAAATGGGCATTTTATTAAGTGGTGCTGTTCAAATGGAGGAAAAAAAAGAGAAAAGAAATCCAGCTGCTCTTTCTGGAATAGAGAGCCGGAATTAAATTGATGACGTAGACGGAAGCTCTCTACTTATAATTGAGAAGCCGACCTCTGGTGACCCTGTTTTATTAGTTAATGATGTCGCAGCTGGAATGGTAGCCTCCATAGTTAGTGGAGGCTCCAGAATCGCTGGAGTTTTTTTTCTTTCTCTCTCTGACAATCCAAAAAGGTTTGGCCTGCAGTGATTGACCTTTGAGTGGAGGTTTCCCAGCAATGCAGGAAAAACAGGGTTTGTCAAAACCCTAAAGGAATCTCCTCCAGTTATAGAGAAATTAGGCTAATTTTTCCTTGGTAGTTAACGCTTTTCATTTCGTTAATCATGGTGCAGTAATTTTTTCCATGTAATTGGAAAAAATATTTGCGTTGTAGTTTTCTTTAAAATACATTTTCCCATAAAAAAAAAACAGCGTTTTTCCTCGCCTATGAGGATTTCCTTCAAACTTTTCAATCGAGAGCTGCGTATCCCAACCTGGTGGTACGCGAGTTGCTGGTTGGTGGTACACGAAAAATCATCAATAATGGCGGGCATGAAAAATTAAATCATAAAAATATCATAGAAACGTTTTTTCCCCTATAATTCATAAAAATTATTTTAATTAATAATATTATACAGGCGCCACGGTAGCTGAGCGGTTAGAGGCGAGACCTGTAAAGCTAATATGTATTGTTGGTTAGTGGATTCGATTTCTAGTGTAAACCTTGGATTTTATTTAATGGTTTTAATCTTGTAAGGCGCCCCATTAGCTGAGCGGTTATAGGCTAGAACCGCAAAGCTAAGATGTATTGTTGGTTAGTGGGTTCGATTTCTAGTCTAAACCTTGCATTTTATTTAATAGTTAATAAAAGAAATTTACAGTAAAGTATGTTTGCTAGTCGCCTCCGTCCACGACACCTAATTGGTAGTTGGACGTAAAGCCTGCCTGAAAAAATAGGCAATTACTTTACTATATTTTTTTTTACTTTTAATAATATTATATAGTAAAGTTGTTAATATGTATAGTAAATAAAGTTAGTCTGTCTCAAGATATCCGAGAAAATATAATAGCACATTTAACAGAATTAAAATTGTCTTTCATGGCCTATTTTCCCAAAACCCAAAAACACAAATGATAACTGGATTTCAAACCCCCCTCTATAAAGAAAATTTAGGAAAAGCTACATCATTATCGATAAAAGATAAAGAAAATTTAATAGAATTATCATGTGACAGAACTTAAATGATAACTATGTAAAGATCTGCTTAAAGAGACTGGATTGTAATGAGTAAGCTCTATCCAAGCAACATTAAATTTAATTGGTACTTACAGAGGTAGTTGAATGCTTAAAAGAAATTAATTTAGAAGATTTGGGCACAAATATAATAATCCTAAAGAAGAACTTTGTAAATTAATTAATAATTTTGAAGAGAAAAATATGTACGCAATTTTTAATTATTTAAAAACAAGTTTTAAAACTAAGATCTTACACTTTGCAAAGTTTATAAAGTGAACTTGAACCCAGAACTCCTTTGTAACAGATGATAATAATAATAAAATAACACACTCGGGAGTAAAAAATTTCACGAAATACAAATCATTTTTACGAAGTGGTAAAATTCAGCATGATGTACTACCAAGTGGTACGGTGAGCCAAAAAAAGTTGGGAAACGCTGAACGAGAGAACAACAGGTTATCAGGCGCCACGGTAGCCGAGCGGTTAAGAGGCGAGACTTGCAAAGCTAATATGTTTTGTGGTACTGGGTTCGATTCCCGGTCTTGACCTTGGATTTTATTTAATGGTTAAATGAGAAATAGTAAAGTACGTTTGCTAGTCGTCTCTGTCCACGACAACTAGTAAATGGTAGTTAGACGTTAGATACCGCCTGAAAAAATAGGCAATTACTTTTTTACTTTACAATAGGTTATCGACTAAGAATTATCTCAGGCAGTCAGGCTGCTTCAGGAAAGACTAGAGTGTTCATTAAAACTAGGTAAAGGAAGCAGGCCTAATGAATTAGGCCGAAAAAAGTAAGGATTTTTTGGATTCTGCGGTTCCCAGGAAATCAACGGTAATCGGGGTATTTCTGGTGGGAAAAAAAACAAAATCGAAAAGTAATGGCTTCCCTTACCTAAATAAGAGAAGGAAGTAATGGACTAATGGCCAACAAAACAAGGACGGAAACCATGGATTTATTATTCATACAGGAAACTTCAAACAAAATGGATTGTTAGTAAATTATTTACCAAAAACAAAGCCGAAGATGGAGAACGAAATGGAATATGGGTGTGGCGTTTGTTAAAATGTTTTATGCTTAGAACAAGCACAAAGCTCGGAACAATAATAGATAGTAATTGAAACTTTACGCAGTGTGGACTTTCATGCATAAAATCGTTTACATCCTGCTGAACTGTGTGTATGCTCAAGCAGAGTGAACGAGTTAGGTACGTAGTAGCTTTGGCAAGCTACAAGAAGTGAATATATTAGAGGAGCTTGTTTTGGGACGGTCCTCTCATCTGGGGGTGGGGCGGCCGCCCCCAAAACCCCCGTCCAAAGTCCGGGATTCCCTAGGGTCCAACTTTTGGCGGGAGGGGGCCCTGGTACTCTGACCGGATTAGTTTTAAATATTAATATAGCAATTGTATCCGCTGTTGGCCTGCAAAGCCCGCTCGCCCCCCCCTCTGTTCTGTCACCTCCATGTTACTACGCACCGCAGTACGGATGTATTTTTTTGGGGGGGGGGCCTTATACTCGGGAATATATATTTGTCCGTCCCTAAGAGATTTTCTCTTCCAAAAACAGGGACGCAATTTACATGAATATCACAAAACAGTGCACATATAGTCATACAGCTTTCCTATATTACGCAATTTATTTAATAATAACCTTTCCAATCGATAACTCTTGTCTGATTTAATGATTCGATTAATACCTTTACTTGCAACTTGTAATGTATAAGATTTTTTTTTTAGAAATCATGTACAAACACTCACATGACTTTATCATGTACCAATTTAAGCATGCAATTTTTACCGAAATAAGGACCTTCCACTTGCAAAGCCACGCTCTTGACCACTAGACCCTAATACCCGCCCGCTCATATGAAAGAACACAACAAATATACGAATTTACTCCACTGAATACAAGATCCTGCAGGACTTTTCAAGCAACCTTATTAAAAAAAAAAAAAAAAATCCTTATACAAAAATGAAAAAGTTAATTCATGAATCGTACGTGTCCCAAAAATACAAGTTTTGTGATGTTGTTGTTGCCCCCCCAAACTTCAAGTCACATAAATTACCTCCTCCATTAAATTATACTCAGTGGAGCAATTTGGGATTTAAAAACCTTCAACAGACTTTTATAATGTTGTCCTAGATTTGGGCATGGTACTTTTTCTCTTTTTTAACTTTGTCTAATCCCTTTTTTTTAGGGCCTAGTCTGGACAAAATAGATGGGCAGCCCTCATTTGGCCCTCAGGAGCATAATGTGCATCTAACCTACGTGTATATTACGATATGTATACATAAAAAATTATTACCAAAACTGGCAATAATCTCTCTTCCCCTGGGATTAATGATTCGGTCACAAAATGGCAGGAAGTTGAGAATGTATTTATACCCCCCACTACGTCACTTCGCGATCAAAGTTTCCCTATCGGAAGCTTTTTATTTTCAATTTCCTGTTTTATTTTTTCCCGAAAGAGGCTGAACGAGTATTTGAGCATTTTTCTTTGTTTTAAAGAAAATTCCTTATATTTACGGTGACCATTATTTTTGTATCAAAAAACAGGACAAGGAGCAAAAAAAAAACCTATAAAAAATAATACGTTTATTAACACGAGGTCGGCTATTACAAAACAATGGTCCATATTCAGCCGAAACTGAGCGACTACTTGAACTGTACACTTATTAATTAGTAACAAAATGTAAATAGTAACTCTTGTAACGTTTAGCGATCGATGTTTACACTAGTCGACTAGTCTACTCTATCGGTAAAACAGGTTGTGTTTTACGCTAAAGGTTCGTCCAAAGTTAATGTACATAGAAAAATTGTTTCTAAACCATTATTTGCGAACTTAATTATTATACATTTATACTATATTTTTCCATTTCAAAAATTAAATTTGAGTATAATTTAAATTTCATTGAAAAACAGTACAAATAAATAAAAATCAGGACATTTATGCTTAAAAATAAAAGGACAGCGTCTTAAAAAACAGTACTGTCCTGCCAAAAACAGTACGAATGGTCACTGTACTTATAGTGCACTACGAGAACGGACAGGGGTAGGCTCCATCTAACGTGTCATTGCAGTGTTAGGAACAGTTTTACAATCTGAACAAATATTGATAAGAATTGAATATTTAAAAAAAAAAACTCACTAGACTTAAAAGAACAGAACTAAACAGAAGCTATCGACTACTTAAAAGACTCTTAGACGATAGATCTAAACTCTCTCTGGACATCAAAAGACTAATTTATACCACTTCTATTTTGAAACCCTATCTGGGCTTATGGAATAGAGCTGTGGGGTTCAACCAAATGCTCCAATCTCCGTAAGGATTCAGTCCCTTCAATCTAAAATACTACGAACTATTGTAAACGCTCCATTTTATGTCTCCCAACCTGGACTATACACACTGATCTTAACATTCCTTTCAGTCACACAAGTCGCTGAAAACACGATACAGAAAACTCCACTTCAGCCTGCAATCCTCATATAAATCCTCTAGCTCCAGAATCTCTGCTTCTAGAACTCTTCCTGACAACCCGACAAGACGTCTTAAACGACAGTGGCCTCGTGATCTCCTCTCCAGTGAAGAGAGTGACTAACCATATAATGTTTTGGAGTGTTACCACTGGGTAACTTCTCCACTCATTTACTTCTACTGTTCACTGTTATCATTGTTACTTATAGCGCTAACGCGCTGATTGTAGCGCAATAAACGCAAAAAAAAAATCACACTTTGAGAAAAATGTTAATTGTTAATTCCTCAAGATTTGCAGTACAAGAAAGTCGTGCGCAACTGTACGAGTTAAATTAAATGTGAGATCTAACCAACGATGGATTATCAATTAATAGCCAGATCAAATAATACCCTTAAAGGATGACGTAATGCTAAACTTAATTAAAGCCTAAGGCAACATCCTGCCTATCCACAATCATCTCCAGATACACTTGACAACATATATTTAGGGTAAATATCTAAAATCCAAATTTTAGTAGAACCTTTGCATTTACTCGATTCCAAGCATCGTCGACATTAAATCCAAAACAGCATATCTCGGGTTACAGCTGTATGGTAGTGCTCGTCTAAGGAAGAACCCCCTCCCCTCAGAGCTAGAGATGTGTTGTGGAATAGTACTGGGAGATGCAAGCGGCTACACATACTGGGAATCCTTTTCCAGTGATTTATTATGATATTCACTCCCAAAGTTCCGCATTCAAAATCAACATCAAAATAGGATGTGAACGTTCTACTGTTCGGATGGAGGAGGGTTCGCTTCTTGTTCTGGACATGAAATATAGTAGTTAGAGTTGACTAGCGCCCGGAATCCATCCTCCACCGCTCTTTGGATACTGCAGACGCAAGTTCCGCTGTTTCGTGCTCTCACTTCATGATAATATTATATTGCATAAATCAAATAAATGCTCTTAATAATAAATTATGAAAATAGAACAATAATAGAACCATATCATGCTGACCTGATTTCAGAATAATAATAACCATCAGGGAGGGAATTAACTCATTGGTAAGGATACTGGATTCCATCTTCATAATGGAGACACTGTGGGGAAGAATCAGAAAAGGGAGAATAGAAAGAAACTAAGGGCGACTTCCGGTTGTAAAACTTCCTTCTAAACTCTGCATTAGAGCAACTCATTCAACCCTCCTTTACATAGAGACCCAGGACGAGACGTTCTGCTGAAATGTTACTGTAAAGGGAAATCTACAAAAGTAAAAATCATCCCCCGCTCTCTCTTAGAAAAGCCCTTAATCAAAATTTTCCAGGAAAAACGTACAACTAATCGTAGACAACCAAGAGCGCAATGGTGGACACAGAAGATTAAAGAAAACCAATTAGAAAATCCGGGAGTTCTTAAAATGAGGGTTTCTAACTTCATTATTCTTTGAAGAAACCATGCTTATTTTTAATTCAGGTTAAGCTACAAGGATGGCAGGAATATAGGAGTACTGATCCATCCATTAGCTGTAAGTTTGTATGTAAATAGTTGTATATAGTAGAGGGATGAATGTGTGAAGCGAATGTATTTATAAGTAAGAATGGAGAGTGAGTGATATTCTAGTGATAAGCACCTAGACGATGCTGGCTGTATACCGGAAGTCAATGCCAAAAAGAAGAAAGAAAAAACCATGCTTAAAGAAAGGAATCCTAGAAAAATGTTTCAAGGGAAGGTAGTAGCTATGTGGTAAGGGTGCTGGATTCCCACCAGAGATCACGGGGTTCGAATCCAGCCTTTCAGCCTCACAGTCTGATTATGGATAGTGCCCTGTAAAAAGCTGCGTACTACAATGATTTTAAGTGTTTGAGATAAAAAAGAAAAAAAGCACTTCAAATAGATGTAAAAGTTCATTAAATAATTGAAATTGTTTTCGAAAAACTACTTAAGGTACTCAATAGCACTTTGGATAACCAATTTGCTGAGGCCCTGCTTTTTTCCCCCAGAGGAAAGCCCATCTCCCATTCTTACCCCCCCCCCTCAAATGCCCTCAAATGAATTCTCCTGTAAAAATGTTTCAGAAAAACGCTACATGTGTGCAATAAATATGCCACGTTTTTTTTAAAAAAATAATTGAAGCTATTTTCGAAATAAAGAAAAACAAAAATGTGAAGAATTGATTTCATGTCACTTCCGTTTGGATGATTAATTATCTTTGTCGCTATCCTCCCACACAAGTGGATAGAGGAAAGAAAAAAAAATATAAGAAATTAACTGGAGAACATTATCTAGAGGCATTAGACATCTAGGCGAAACTGTTAAACGGTAAGAGGTCCTGAAGGCGCTTAAAAAAAAATACAAGAATTGAAAGGGCCCCCACCAGATTAAAGACTTACCATCTTTAAAGACTTGGGGGAGAGTGTATCCCACAATTACTAGATGTCTCACCAGACAATTCTTAGTAAATTTCCAATAGACCAGATTATGGCGCTGGGATTCAATATAACCAAATGTTTACTGGAAACCATCAACTCCAGCTGCTCCAATGCAGATCATTCTGGATATGAATTTAATTCCATGCAAAGGATGACTAGAATCCCTTATATCGATCGTAATGATGGATGCAATTGAAATCAGTTATAACTTTATTACTGTCTAGTTTCAATTTTGAAATTAAATGCAAAATTAATTTACAATTTCTATGTTTAAATTAATAATTTAAGGGCGAAGTAAATCTACAAGTGAAATTATTCAACGAAAGCCCCCCCAAAAGAAGTTGAATCAAGAAATTTAATTTTTCATCAAGAAAATATTATCAACTATTTGATTGACTTTAGTCAATAAATTCTGGAGCTAGCTAAATAATTCAAAGAAACACTTACATCCAACATGTAGTTTTCATTGAGAATTTCCCTTATTTTCTTCTAAAGAAAAACTAAGCCTTTGGCTAATAAAGTTTTTGATTCATATCAGTAAACCAAACGCCACTTTGCTGAGATGTTTTTTCGGCAAGCCCTAAAATTCAATTTAAATTCACCGACTCGTGTTCTTATATGTAGATAACAGAAACCCGAAAGGTGTGATCAAGAAAGGGGGAATTGTAGGGAACAGCAAGAAAAACAGGACACAGGGAATTGGGGGAAAAATCTAATTAACGAATTTATTTTTCAGGCGGGGCTTAACGTCCAACTACCAATTAGGTGTCGTGGACGGAGGCGACTGTAAATTTCTTTTATCAAAACCATTAAATAAAATCCAAGGTTGAGACTAGAAATCGAACACACTAACCAGCAATACATCTTAGCTTTGCGGGTCTAGCCTATAACTGCTCGGCTAATGGGGTGCCTTACAAGATTAAAACCATTAAATAAAATCCAAGGTTTAGACTAGAAATCGAACCCGCTAAACCAACAATACATCTTAGCTTTGCGGGTCTAGCCTATAACCTCTCGGCTAATGGGGCGCCTTACAAGATTAAAACCTTTAAATAAAATCCAAGGTTTAGACTAGAAATCGAACCCACTAAACCAACTATACATCTTAGCTTTGCGGGTCTAGCCTATAACTGCTCGGCTAATGGGGTGCCTTACAAGATTAAAACCATTAAATAAAATCCAAGGTTTAGACTAGAAATCGAACCCACTAACCAACAATACATCTTAGCATTGCGGGTCTAGCCTATAACTGCTCGGCTAATGGGGTGCCTTACAAGATTAAAACCATTAAATAAAATCCAAGGTTTAGACTAGAAATCGAATCCAGTACCACAATACATTAATTAACGAATTTATTAATAATAATTAATTATTTAATAATCTTCGATTTGAATAAATTAAAATCTATAGCATTTTATATGTTGGTTGTAATTAATAGAAAGAGGCAAATTTATTTTGAGAGATTTTATTTAATTTTACTTTATTTATTTGAAGTTATTTATATATTTACTCGCTTATCATTCAATAATTTGTTTTCAAAAGGAGTGTAAATTTATTAATTTATTTTCAATTTTATTTATTTGTAATGGAAATGCAAAACAAAAAATGTACGAAGCTGACGACTCCCTGTAATATGTAATATTGTAAAAATACAGAATTATTATTATTATATCTAATTAACGAAGCGTGAACTTAAATGTTGAAAATGAATTTAAAAAAATGGACTATACTTATTTTTACATCATTTTTTTACAATCATGAAAACCTCTTTGTACACAGTAATTACTGTAACTACAGAATTTTCTTTTGATTTCCCATTTGGAGAGTCCTAATTAGCCACTTTAAAAGAAAAAAAAAATTGGAAAATTAATTTACTCATGAAAATGGAACTCATGAATAAGAAAATACAGGTAATTTGTAAGAAAATTCCAGCTTTGTTTTGGTGCCTTTATTGATTGCCAAGGCTAAAAGGGTAATTTTGATTGCAAACCATAGTACAACATAACACAAATGTGTATGTGCATGACCTAATCTAAACGTGGATGAAATCAATTCAGGGTATGTTGACCATTTGACCGGGAGGAATCAATGGGTATTGCCAACAATAATGGTACCACAATCACAATTGCTTAACAATGGGCCCAATCTTACTGTTTAGATTTAAATATTTTACAACAGTTTTAGGAGTGTTCAGATTTTATGTATTTCATTCAGCGAATGGATGGAAATGCAATATTCTTGTCGCCGTGTCGTTTAAATTAAACTAAGATATTTTGAGGAAGGACCAAGTGCTAAATTAATTGCTAATTAACTCTGCTTTGTTACGTACTTTCCTTAAAATTGTTACAAAAAAAAAAAGTTGAAAGCTTAATATCTATTACATTTAAATAAATAAAATGAATTTGTAAAGAAATTTAAACTGATGATTATGACATAACACGATAGTAATTCATTCGTATAAAATGTGCGTGAGAAAATAAATATTTAACCTTTTTCCAACTGAGAATATTTTATAAAACGAAATCAAAGTAATACCAGCAAAAAATTGATTAGAATCATTAAAAATTTAGTCCTTGGATGCTGTAGATTTTGAATTTTGAAAGAAGTTACGAAGCTAGCTCATAGATGGCACACTTACGACCAACTTAATAACCTTTACCACCAACTATAACACTAATATAACCAACAAAACTAGGGTTAGATTAGTGTTATTTGTCTCATCTCCAAGACCAGGAATTTGTGTTGCATTATTTGCTTTGTGGTGGAATTACAATACAAAAATGTTAACGTGAAGAATTTGTTGATTATAACTTCTGTTTGTGTTTTTCTGATTTGGAATTTGTATTTGCTCAGATATTATGGATAACAATATTAGAAGTGAGTAAAGGGAAAAAGCATTCATTTTAAGGGTATTAATTAAAACTAATTCCGGTAGGACAGTTGTATAAGGGTTGATCGTTAAAAACTGCACGAAAAAGCGTAACGTTGAAAAACACCTAACTTTGATAATTTTTTTCTCTTTTACTATAAAAGATTATATTCCCAAATTTTCTTTAAAATATAGAGGAAAATCCTCCTTTGTAACTGTAATTTTTTTCCAACAACATAGGTGAAATAGATTTCGAGGAAAAAGTTGTCGAAAATGAGCAAAAACGGCATTTTCAGAAATTGTTCTTGTTGTTACCTTTATTGTAAACAACGTAGCGCCTAAACGCGTGAACCGATTTTCATGAATGAGGTATCATTCGATTCAGAATTTTATGTAGATGTACCTTTTGTGAGTCTCGACGCTGTACATCGAATGGGAGAGGAGTTAGCCCTATGTATATAAGGCCCCCTTCAAAAATTATTATTACTAGTTACTCTGTGAATCTAGCCCCGATTTTGATAAAAATTGGTACGATGAAATGCGACTGGCAAACATACCTACTTAACTGTATATATTTTTTTTTATTAACCATTAAATAAAAATCCAAGGCCTAGAGACCGGGAATCGAACCCAGTACCACACAATGCATATTAGCTTTGCAGGTCTCGTCTCTTAACCGCTCGGCTACAGTGGTGCCTACAGTTCTGAGTGTGATCCATTACTTAGAGATTACTTAAAGAAATCCTTCTTAGCTTGAAAATTTAACTATTTTTGTTTTGTTTTTTCTCCAAACGCTTAGTTACCTTTGAAAACATATTCTAGTACTACTGCAGAAGTTTTAAGTTTTTTTTTATCTTTAGTTTGAAAAGTAGAAAAAGTAATTTTATGCTGTTCGTTTAAAGATAAAAAAGGGTTAAGATACAGCCCTAATTTATGGTGATTTGTAAATAATTAATTGTTTGTAATTAAAAGCAATGAACAGCTGAGTTTTTTAATTACTAATTAATTCTCTTGAACATTGTTTTATTAGAAGAAAATAAAATATCTTAATAGGGTTTTATGGGTTAAATAAAAATTATATTTTAGGGTCATTTGATATCGAATGAGTTTAATAAATCTAAGCTTTAATTAGTAAGCTTTTATTAAGCTCTTTGTAATCTTGTTTTTAATTAAACTTTTTATTTTTATTTTACCAAATGAAAGTGAAGTTATTAGCATTATTTATTAGTTATTGTAAAATTCATTTTTAATGTCTTGTACCATTAATTGCTTTTACTGTAATAACTAATTGAAAAACAACTTGGTGCATCAAATTTGATTTTAGAATTTGGTGCCACTTACAATAAGCTTTAGGATAAAGTGGCACCGTAATTTGATTTATTTTTTATGTATTTATTTATTTATTTTGAGATTTTCTTTAGTCATTTTTACACACGTTAGGGAGTTAATGGAAAACCGCTAACATCATTCCAGGGAGGAACTTAATTCTCTGTAAGAGTTCAGTGGATCATTCCAGTAGGATTCCAATCTCATTCATAACACGCAGATAAAACTTTAGATTTACTATTCATTGCATTTAAGAGTATTTACTTTGAATATGGGACGCTGAAGGGAAATGTGAATAGACTTACTAAGGTTTTATTCATTCCCTTTCTAAATATAGCTCAAGATGAATATTAAATGTAGATTACATAATTAGATTCAGCTCTCTTGAATGGAAAATTCACTCCAGGGAATGATTTTTATTTCTATAAAGATTTGTTTCATTTTTCCTTGGAAAGTAAAGTAAAAGTAAAGTAATTGCAAACTTTTTTTTAAGGCAGGTTTTACGTCCAACTACCAATTAGGTGTAGGCAAACATATTTTACTTTACTGTAAATTTCTTTTATAAACCATTAAATAAAATCCAAGGTTTAGACTAAAAATCGAACCCACTAACCAACAATACATCTCAGCTTTGCGGGTCTAGCCTATAACCGCTCAGCTAATGGGGCGCCTTACAAGATTAAAACCATTAAATAAAATCCAAAGTTTAGACTAGAAATTGAATCCACTAAACCAACAATACATCTTAGCTTTGCGGGTCTAGCCTATAACCGCTCAGCTAATGGGGCGCCTCATTTTCGCTTGTATTCATCTTATTATTTCGCAAGAGAAAGCAAGTTCTGGACAATTTTCTCAATCTAGTATAAATATTTCTCAAAATACGGTGTTATTTTCTCCAGCTTCTTGCGGGTTTTTTCCCCCCGCACTGAAGAGCCTTCAAAGCGGATGTTCCCGATTACTAGTGGAGTAAGAGAATGTAAAAGCGGCAACACTCTGGATAGATACCTCCCCCCATTACAGCCACCAGGGGGCGGCAAAATAAGCCTCCATTGTCTACAGTGCCACCGCTCTTATCTAAGCTAATCTTTGAGAGATCTGTTCTTAAGAAATATTTCTAGTTATTATCGGCATAATTGCTTAAGATGAAGACGTCTTTGAGATGTTAAGATCAGATTTTCGGTCCTCTTTTAGGAAGTTTTTTTTTTTAAAAAAAAAAAATAAACTAGTAATGTGGGTATTTACTCCCACCGAATTCAATGGTAATCCCAGAAATTCGGTTTTCCGTCTACTTCTTTCTTCATTTATCTAATAATACTTCCGCTGGAGTGGAGAAACTTCATCCTGACGTAAGAAGAAAGGTGAAGAACTCTCTTTCCTAATGCCTGAGGAACAAGGGAAATCCCTCTTACTTGGCTAGAAACACCTTTATATACGTATAAAAATGGCTACATTAAATAAATCCACCCTGGATGGATTTATAACTTAGGTTCATGTGTGGGTGAGGTAAACAGGTAGAAAATGTCATCCAGTTAAGCCCTGTTTGCGTTGAACGATGAAATAAGAGTTAAGGATCTATCCCATTCACCCACATAGCTCTTCCCGTGTGTGTATGAAAGGATAAAGAAGAGAAACCTGTTTTATGTATAATATTTCCGGAGAGAGGAGCTCCGAAGGCCATTCACTCACTGATATTTACTTTATTTATTGCGTTGGTTTTCCCCCACCAAAAAAAGAAAATGGTTCCTATTATGATCTTTTCCAAAAATGAATAATTCCAATAAACAGAATTTACAAAAATAAAGCTCACGTTCTCGTGACTCAGGGGGCTCCCGTATTCTGTAAGCATTGCTGCCACTTCCGTTTTTACTGCAACATATTAGTTCACTTTAGTATGGTTTCACTCATATTAAATGGCTTTTAAGGACAGAAATGACGTTCTAGAATACCTCCATGGAAGTTATTTTTATGAATGAAACAGTGTCCCAGAATTAGGAAATTCAAAAGTTGTAATTAGAGGCTGTGGAAGGGTTTAAAGGGTTAAAGCCCAGATAGTGCTCAAAACAATGGGAGCTGCCCCAAGCTTCAGAGTATTTAAGGACACCAGACCACCACTCGGGACACTGAAGCGCATTCAGACATTTCATTCATTCCCTGAGGTTCATTTTTACACTCTCTTCACGACCTTACTCTACTCCGTCATTCAGTTCAACCAATTCTTTTAGAAGGGTTTAAGCCAGGTATGGCTCAGAACAATAGAAGCTTCCCAAGAGTATATAAGGACACTCAATCGCATTAAGGCATTACATTCACTCGCTGAGGATTCATTCTTACACTCTCTTCACGACCTTACTCTACTCCGTCATTCAGCTTAGCCAATTCTTTTAGGAATAGTTTATATTTAGTTTACTCTAGTTATTAGTAAAGTAAAGTAATCGCCTATTTTTTCAGGCGGGGCTTAACGTCCAACTACCATTTACTAGGTGTCGTGGACGGAGGCGAATAGCAAACGTACTTTACTATTTCTCATTTAACCATTAAATAAAATCTAAGGCCAAGACCAGGAATCGAACCCAGTACCACAATGCATATTAGCTTTGCAGGTCTCGCCTCTTAACCCGCTCGGCTACCGTGGCGCCTTACTCTAGTTATTATTGTTCATTATTTTTGGTGACTGAATCATAGTTTCAATAGGATGAAAAAATAACTGCCAGTTTCAGTCATGATACATTTTTATTATGCCGAGCTTTCTACCTAGAGACTAGGTCATCTTCAGGGCTAATTTACAATATATTATATATTGTCATGAACAGACAAGACAGAAGACACACCAGCCAATGATGTAAAACATTGTAAACTTTGTAAATTAGCCCTGAAGATGACCTAATCCCTAGGTCGAAAACTCGGCAGAATAAAAATGTATCATGACTGAAACTGGCAGTTATTTTTTCATCCTATTACTCTAGTTAGTTATTGTAAACTATGCTCGTTGCTAAGTTAGTGTTAATGCTAGCCTTTCTACTCTTAGCCAGTAATATTATCCTTTATTCTATTTCAGCTCTTCAGCCTTCCTAATCAAATCACAATATTCTGCTGGTACCTATAAATTAGTAGCTACTTAAATCACCTTTACGTGGCGTTATTTTACCACCATCAACATCTAAGGGAAGGGATTAGCTATGCGGTTAGCTTACTGGACTCCCAAACGGAGGTCCCGGGTTCGAACCCAGCTGCTGACCCTTAGATTTTCTCTTACTGAAGCTTACTGTCCGGTGATGGACAGTGTTGTTTGTAATGAAAGAACACTGTCCGGAGGCCGGCAGTGCACTGAAAAAAGCTCAGGGCGCCAATAACCTCTAGATGTTGACATCAGTACAGCTTACAACACAAAAAATAAAAAAATAAAGAGACTACATCTTTATCATTAACTTTATTGAGTAGTTAGTTAATTTTAAGGGAAATAAGAATCCAATCGTTCCCAGTACAAGAGATCGTGCAGTGCATGCGATCAAGGACTCCTGAGAGGACAGGGGTTGGATTGTTTTCCAAAGATTGGGATTTGAGGAGCCACTGGAGCAATCCAGGCGGTAATCCGTGCTGTAGAAAGATGCGGGCGGCTTAACTATGACAGGATGATGTACAGGGATTTGGGTTGCCATCAAAGCGGTGGGTTCATGTGGTAAAGAGTTCGGAAGGAAATAACGTCATGTTGTTTTGGCGCTAGATCTTGAGGAGGCTAACTACCTGGCAAGGCAAGAATTTGCATCCTTCCGTGCAGGAGGATGGTGTGACCAATAGATGAGATCGACGTACGCATTCCTAGAAGTAAATTTTGAACGTTCACAGCCACCACAAGTTTTGCAATACTTCCGTCTCAGTTCTTCGTCACTTTGTTTTCACAATGAAAGAGGTAGAACATAGAAAGGTCGTATTCTCCATTTTAAGAATGTATGTTATGAAGGATAAGGAGAAGACCAAAAAAGACAATAGTTTTGTTGTTCTTGGAGAAATGTAGAAGGAAAGTGATGAGATCGCAGCAAATAAAAAAAAAAGAAGCTCCTGAAGATGGACGAAGACATGTTGCGGGTGTAAGGGGGGAGGACATGTTGCGGGTGTAGGGTCGGGTGTTCAGAAGGACTGACGGGCTAAACTAGTCGTAGCATGATATTCATGAGGGTGATCACGTGACCAGCTGAGCCTTTATGGGCACGTGACCAAACGTTATATCACGTGTGACCGCCGGCCAACTAGAGGAGGCTGTGGCTGGCTCTCGCCTCCCCCCCTCCGACAGAAATACACACATGATTGTTGAGTCCAAGAGCGTAACCACCCCCAACACATCACACACAGCTCTACACACACACACTCACAACTACATAAATATGCACCAATATGGTCACTAAGCCACAAAATATAATTTATTTTCTAATAATTCCACCCCCACCCACTCCAGCTGTACCACGGCGACCCAAATAAATATTTATTTCGCAGTTTGACCACCACACTCCTTAGTTTTGATGTTTTATTACGTAATTACTTTTAGATATTTTGACGTGAATACGTCTTTAAATTTGCCATCATATGGAGGCAATCCAAAAAACCTAATGATAACAAAATCGGGGGATACAGTTTGGCATTTTTAGTTTCGAATCTATCGTCTACATCCAAAATTAAATTAGACCACTGGATAGCTAAAGGATCAAAGAATTCATTACGATAAGCGAGGACTGTGACGCATCGCGCGCGGTGGAGGGGGAAGCGCCGCCATTTTGAGATCATTTTGCTGCATATCGAGATTTGCAATTAGTATAACTTTTGACTCGAAGAAGCTATGATGTCCGTTTAAGTTTTAATCGTCAGCTGTCGTCACAATCTATCGATTGTATATAAAACATTAGTGTAAAATAGTGACAGTGAATATAATAAGGTGTTAGAATAAAAATATAATGTCGGCCTATACGCATCGAAAAGCCAAAACCAAACACAGAGATCGTATACGGTTGGAAAGGGCTTCTCAAGAACAATCGAATGGTAATAATAAAACACCATATGACCGAGTCAAGCTGTGCCGAGTACGTAAAAGAATGAATGCGGCCGAGCGGATCAACGACGGTGTCAGTACATCTGCAGCTGGGGCGGTTGAAATTATGCAAGTGGATGACGAAATCGCTTCTACATGGACAACGGACTGTATAGACATAGATTGTGTTCGATCGTCGATTTGTTTCCTTGATTTCATCCTAAATACATAAATAAAAATATTTTATATAAAAAATATAACCCGTTACGCAAACGTATTCAAGTAAAACACACGGCCGTGACCATGACACAGCCACAGTTTTTTGTACACTTCCGCTAACTGATAAACGTTCCCCCACCCCACACACACAAAGTTTCACAATTACGTGTTGCCACCGGGAATACCGGTTTTGAGTCCGATAAAGGTGTTCCCCCCCAGAAAATATCTGGCGAGAAAAAAATACCCAAAAAATGAAAAATTAGAGTATTAATACAAGAATTTTTAAAGTAAAGTATGTTCGCTAGTCGCCTCCGTCCACGGCACATAATTTGGTAGTTGGACGTAAAGACCGCCTGAAAAAATAGGCGATTATGAGTATTTTACATTACATACTTTAAAGAATAGGATGCAAAAATATATGCCAGTTTTTAGTCGTGATACGTACATTTATTCTGCCGAGCTTTCGACCTAGGGACTAGATCTTCTTCAGGGCTAGTTTACAAAGTAATATTTTTGCATTACAGGGTTGGTGTGTCTTCTGTCTTGTCTTTTCATGGATTGATGTATTTACAAATATTACTTTGTAAACTAGCCCTGAAGAAGACCTAGTCCCTAAAGCTCGAAAGCTCGGCAGAATAAATGTATCACGACTGAAAACTGGCATTTATTTTGTTCATCCTATTGAAACTTTGAATCAGTCTCCAATAATAATGAACAGCAATTACTTTAAAAAAGTTATAGTAAGCAGAAACTAGAAATTTCGATTATAATCCTAAAAAAAAAAAAACTCGATTAGTCGCACATATCGATCAAAATATTCCTCAACCAGACATATGCTAGTTTACAGAGAGAGAAATTTTTTTGCAGACTGAGTCACAAAGTCTTGAAGTTCTGCGGTTGTCTGGAGTTTCTCTGATCACAACTAGTTCAGGAGTTTTCGCTGTGGGTTCATCATTTCCTCTTAAATCGGCAGCATCTCCCTTGTTCCTTTATTTCTGACCCCCAACTGGTGTTAAATATGAGCGTTGGCTTCATAATGCGTTACAACCACAACGAGAATCTGCTGCGTTCTCTCTCTCTTTCTCTCTCTCTCTCTCTCTCTGTGTGTAAAAAACCCACTTTTGGCTCACACCCAGCCGGATGTTATCGACTAAAACTGTTTATATTAAAGTTGTTGACCTGAATACTTACTTAGGGGATTCCACTGAGCTGAATTGAGCTAAATATCAGCCTCCTCTGAGCGAGAAAACGTTGTGGCTATTCCCGAGGAAGACCTGATCCTGGAGACATGATTTGGCCTCCCTTCGTTACGATGAAAACCATTCGATGGACAAGAATTCCTTTTATTCCTTTTTTCCAGGAAAACAGGATCACTAAACAAAAAATCCCCATCAAATTTTATGGACAGGAAATAATTTACTACCCAATTTACATATTCTAGGATGGATACAGTATTTCTATATTGTGCACAATGTCCAGTCCGGTTATTACGATAGAAATACATTTCCAGCACCGTTATCACTCTTTACAATCGTCTGGGGGTGTGTGGGAAGGAGTTGAATAAAAATAAATTCTGCACGCTGACAGTCAGGGACTCTTGGTTGGGAAAATGATTTTACTATAGTAAACTTTACGGGCCATAAATCCCTTACGGGCAAACACATTCTATATTACTAGATTTCATTCATATGCACAAGAAATACGTCTTAAAAAAAAAAAAGAAATACATAAAAAACCCACGTTATTCTTCATGCAAATAATAAATGCATATAATATGCAAGTGCAACCAAATTTGGTGTGAACACTCACACAACTTTTACTGATCTGATTTACGTCATTAAACTTTTTTTGAACGTTAAAAATTTTGTACTGAATTGTAGATCACTTTAATATTTACAATTGTTCACTTTAAGTGTTAAAAAAAATTAAATAAATAACTAGAAACAACAAAAAATCTAAGCAAAGAAAGGGTTAAAGCCAAGGTACCGCACCCGCAGTTCGCTAAGGGCGGTAAAGTAAGGCTTGTATTTTCAGGCGGGCATTAGATCCAACTACCAAACTAGGCGACTAGCAAACATACTTTACTATAAATTTCTCGCATTAACCATTAAATAAAATGCAAGGCCTGAAGTCCGGGGGAATCGAATCCACTAAACCAACAATACATCTTAGCTTCGCGGGTACAGCCTATAACCGCTCAGCTATTGGAGCGCCTTACAAGATTAAAACCATTAAATAAAATCCAAGGTTTAGACTAGGAATCGAACCAACTAACCAACAATACATCTTAGCTTTGCGGGTCTAGCCTTTAACCGCTCGGCTAATGGGGCGCCTTACAAGATTAAAACCATTAAATAAAATCCAAGGTTTAGATTAGAAATCGAATCCACTAACCAACAATACATCTTAGCTTTGCGGGTCTAGCCTATAACCGCTCAGTTATTGGAGCGCCTTACAAGATTAAAACCATTAAATAAAATCCAAGGTTTAGACTAGAAATCGAACCAACTAACCAACAATACATCTTAGCTTTGCGGGTCTAGCCTTTAACCGCTCGGCTAATGGGGCGCCTTACAAGATTAAAACCATTAAATAAAATCCAAGGTTTAGATTAGAAATCGAATCCACTAACCAACAATACATCCTAGCTTTGCGGGTCTAGCCTATAACCGCTCAGTTATTGGAGCGCCTTACAAGATTAAAACCATTAAATAAAATCCAAGGTTTAGACTAGAAATCGAATCCACTAACCAACAATACATCTTAGCTTTGCGGGTCTAGCCTATAACCGCTCAGCTATTGGAGCGCCTTACAAGATTAAAACCATTAAATAAAATCCAAGGTTTAGACTAGAAATCGAATCCACTAACCAACAATACATCTTAGCTTTGCGGGTCTAGCCTATAACTGCTCAGCTAAATGAGCGCTAAGAGCAGTACACTCGCACAAGAAATTATATAAATACTCCCTCACAAACGGATGACAAAAAAAGAGTATTTAGCGTCAGGACGATCATAATTAGCGGTAAAAAATGAATTATTTTGTTATGCCTTTACCTCCTTCTACATATTACATTTTGGGATAGGATAGAGAGGAACGGGACCCCTAAATTGCTTATTCGGGATGAAATGTGCTGTTCCGCAAACTAACTGTATCTAATGTTATGGGGAATTGAATATGTTTCCAAAATCCCATTGTTCGAACTGTTGAACCGTATAAAAATAGGGTTACAAGTCTCAGTGCTAAATTTTATTTTCCTTTTGAACGGGTACAAAATGCCCGATATTTATTACCACCATTTTGTAAACGCACACACACAACTTGAAACAAAGAAGTGGAAGTATAGAAAATAAACCAAAATAAAACAAATAAAAATAGAGCGAGATAAAAATGGGCGGAGAGTGGTAGTGGAGTCCGAGAGATAGCCAAGCGTACAACTAAGTTTCTATTGGTGGACATTTGGCCAGCATCCAATAAGATCATTGCCCATTTTCTTCACCCAAAAGGAAAGGAAAAAAAACCAAAATCGAAATTCCTCGCCTAGTTATTTTTTATTTTTATTTTTACTGAACGTTCTTCTTTTTTTTTGCTTCCTCTTTCACTGTAGATGAGTAGGTTTTGTAATCACGCAGATTTTCGATTTTGAGCTCCTCTGAGTTCTGAAAAGAGTTATTTTTAACAACTTTGTGCGCGGCATGTCAGCGAGTTTGTCCACCATACCACCATAACTCAACAATAAGCGCCGGAAGTTGAACTTTGCTATTAGTACCAACAGAGGACGCTAGAATCAGCCTACCGGAAGTGCTCTCTCTACTGAATGAATCTAGTTTGGGATTTAATGAATTCTATCATTTTTTTAAAAAAGAAATAGTGTACCGACATCTTTTCTAACTTTCATTTTTTGAGTTAGCCACAATAATTTGTGAACAGCTATGATGTTTATAGTAATTAGCGTTTGAATCTTAAACTACTTCCGGTGATTGAGAGGGGTAGAAACGGAAGTGATTTACTACTAGCTGGTGGGCTCAGTTTCGGACGGGAAAATGGGGAAAGCGTGCGTACAAGCATCCAGGATTACCAACCCTTGCCATCGGCAAAACAGTTTAGGGCTTTTACCCTACTAGAATTTCAATTTGAAATTACCTCGGCTTAATATTGCAACTTACTCGCTCGTATATAAATTCATTTCTCTACTGCTGCTTCAAAAATTCATGAATATCCAAAGAGAAGACGGAACTTATATATTTATTACTTTTTTTTTTTTCATAAATCATATTTTTAAAAATGTAAATTGAATTAAAATTTAAAATTTCAAGAGGAATTTTAGGATGAAATAGTCACAAGACTTTCTCTTCCAAAAATTTTCCAAGTTTTCTTCAAACTAAGCATTTTTACTGAATGTTAGTTGAACTCAATTTAGTTTTGGCTATGATGAACTGGTCATTTTTGGGGACGCAGTGTCGTCTCCGAGAACACTTCTTTATCAAATCAAATCAGTTTCCAAGAAAGAATTTCAAACCAAAGCGAGAGGACTTTAATCTGTGCAGGTGACTGAAGTCAAAAAAAAAAAAGAAATCGGTCAAGAGACTCACACTTCCGGTCAAAAGACTCACACGTCCGGCCAAGAGACATATTTCCGGTCAAGAGATTCACACATCGGTCAAAAGACTCCCATTTTCGGTCAAGAGACTCCCATTTTCTGTCAAGAGACTCACACTTCCGGTCGAGAGACTCACATTTTCGGTGAAGAGACTCACTTCTGGTCAAATACACACTTACGGTCAAGAGACTCACACTTCGTCGAGAGACTCCCATTTTCTGTCAAGAGACTCACACTTCCGGTCGAGAGACTCACATTTTCGGTGAAGAGACACACTTTCGGTCAAAAGATTCACACTTCTGGCCAAGAGACATTTCCGGTCAAGAGATTCACACATCCGGTCAAAAGACTCCCATTTTCGGTCAAAAGACTCACACTTCCGGCCAAGAGACATATTTCCGGTCAAAAGACACACTTCCGGTCAAGAGACTCCCATTTTCGGTCGAGAGACTGTCACTTCAGGTAAAGTGATTTTCTTTCACCAAACTTCAAAAAGTTTTGAAGAAAGTGGAAAATTTATTCAATAATTTTCTTTTACTTCCGGTTGAGGGGGGTTTTTTTAGTTTGAGTTTTCTAGTTTGACTAAAAATGAAGATGAAAAATCACAATCTCGGACTTAAGGGGAGTGTCCCAAAATGGGTATTCCCAAGAAAAACTTAATCTGGAAAATTGGGCATAGCCGTAGTAAATACTTTTCATTACGCGATGGAGCAGTAATTACAACAGAATTACAAACTCGGCATCACTTTGATCCGCCATTAAAACAGTTGAATACATTAAAGAAATTTATTACGAACCAAAATAAGATAAATTTAGTTTTAAGGTTTATTGCAGCTGTAATAAACTTTTATTACACCTGTAGACTAGCTTTTGTTTCACTTTAATTACAGTTCTAAATAAATGAACTTTTTAAAAATCGTGACCATGACTTTTATTTTGTTAATAAATTAAAATTAAAATAATGATCTGTTTGGTACATTACAAATAATATTTGGCAACTTATTAAATTCTTTAGTTTCTAGCCAAGCGATTGGCTTGTGTTAATTGTAATAAAAAAAATGTGATTTGTACTTATTTAGTATGAAGTATACAACAAATATACACATTGTGCACTTGATGAAATGGGCTCCTAATTATTGTTGGTATTACAAAAGTTAGACTTTCCAAGTTAAACCAACAAAGACGGCCAGATGAATAGACCAATACCTAAAATTACATACTACATTGTAACCAATTGTTTTGTAACTTTTGACAAAGAATTGTTCTTCAATGAAGAAGAATATTTGAAAGAACACTAAATACAGTCTAACCACTTGTGGATTCTCACCATCATTGGTGGCAATGGAAATGTGGTGGCAGGAAGTGCTGGTTACTTGATTGACGGAAGCGGAGGTGGGTCTTTAGGGTTAGGTTTCTAATAGTTTCGGAAATGCTTGCCACCAAAAAAAAAAATTTGGAACGATATGGGAGGAAGTCACTGGTTTAGACGGTAGATGGTCATCTAGGGTGGGTGATTCTATTCACTCAGGGATCATTGACGAAGATCTGGAAATCTAGTCTATCCTGCTTTCGATAACAAGCTCTCCTTTCCCAAATCAGGATCCTGGATAACTAGGGTTAATTAAGTTGTAATAACCTTTCATTTTTACAATTCACTATGGAAAAAGTTCAGTATAAATTAAAATTCACCGTTAAATGGATTTCCAGGTACGAATTCAGCTGTTGGTGTCGAATCACAGTAATTTTTCTTTTCTCTGTATCGAGAGAACACTGTACGAAAGCTGGCAGTGCACTGAAAAAAAGCTCCCGGGTGCTAATGAAGTGTGTCTCTTGATCGGAAGTGCGAGTCTCTTTTCCGGAAGTGCGGATCTCTTGGCCGGAAGTGTGGGTCTCTTGACCGGAAGTGCGAATCTCTTGGCCGGAAGTGTGGGTCTCTTGAACGGAAGTGTAGGTCTCTTGAACGGAAGTGTGGGTCTCTTGAACGGAAATGTACGTTTCTTGACCTGAAGTGTGGGTCTCTTGACCGAAAGTGTCTCTTGTCCGGAAGTGTGGGTCTCTTGACCGGAAGTGTGGGTTCTTGACTGGAAGTGGAAGTTTCTAGACCGGAAGTGTGAGTCTCTTGACCGGAAGTGTGGGTCTCTAGACCGGAAGTGGAAGTCTCTTGACCGGAAGTGGAAGTCTCTTGACCGGAAGTGTGGTTCTCTTGACCGATTTCTTTTTTTTTTTTGCTTAAACATGTCACCTTTACAGATAAAGTACTCTCGCTTTACTTTGAAATTCATTACTTTATCTGAAATGTTGGCGCTGCTTTGATTTTTTAACTAAAATTTGAGTGCAGCTTAAAGTTCTTACTAATGCATTTTGGTCATTCTTGCTCACTTAGAACGGTGTTGGTGATTATGAAGTATGAATTTTGTTAGTAGGTGATCGCCAGTTCGAATCCCGCGTGTAGTTGCTTTTTGTTTGGGATGATCACAAGACGGGAAATAAGTAGGCAATTACTTCACCTTCCTTTTCTTTGCTTATTTTAATTCTTACTTAAAGTAAGTACTTAAAGCCTGCACGGAATGTCCTCCAGCACCGCCTTCAGATCATTGATAGCCATCTCGTTATCTCTTGAATTACAGCCCTAAATCTTGTAGAGCAGGCCCTAAAAAAAGAAAAGGGTTAAAGTAAGTACTAGAGTATCGTGAGCAATTGATATCAATTTTATTACTTGCCAAACAATGTAGTTCTTGTAGTGTGAAACATAAAAATAGGGACGTAAAAGAAGGGCTCGACCATAAACCAAGAAAGACCCTTCTGATCTTGACTCGACGGACGGGGGGGGGGTATAAAAAATTTATTAACCATCACTGGTGAAGAAAACGAAAACTCTCGTTTTCTTGGTAGATCCAATCCACCTTGTTCATCATCTGTTCTAAACTCCTGTAGGGAGTTCACCAAACACTAGAAAGGTGAGCAGAGTTTGAGGACAGTCTTTGGTTATAACGTAGTTTACACCGGTAGTGCTAACAATTTGGTCTTCAGCTTACTGAACTGGAAAATATTTATACCTTCTTTGCATATTGATGGATTTGCAATTCTTGAATTTTGGATGTTTATTTCCTTCTTCAATGAAAGAAGGCTCTTTATGGTTATAACACAAAAGAAAAGGTTACAATGCGTCGTTACTACTACTACTTTCACAGAAGATGTATTAGTAGTAATTGTTACTACACTATACAGTGGAACACACATTCTTAACAATACACAAAAGATAGACGTAGACATTTGAACACAAATGGCACTTTTGAGGCATTCAATTCATTCCCACTCCCATTCAAGTGCTGCTACAGGAATTCTCTCGGAAAATCCAAGTGTGGAGTCGTTGCTTGCCCTGCTTCGGCGGGCTCAAATCTGATGAAGAATGGATAGGAACTGTCCTTAAAGAATCCCCCCTCAAGTACTGGGACAGGAACTCGGGTAAGACGGGAAGAAATGTCCCTATTTGAGCGTGTGATCTCAACCCGCCCCACTTGGGGACCAAGCGAGGGGGGAGTGCCTGGATTGGTACTTCTGCCACGATAAGGACTTGGCGCAACAGCCTCACCGTGGAGGTGATATTTTTCTCTTGTAAAACTACCCTGTGCTTCTTGCAACAGGGGGACTACTATATCCGAATGGATGGGTACAGTCCTTAAAGAACCCCCCAAGTACTGAGAACAGGAACTCGGGTAAGACGGCAAGAAATGTCCTATTACACAGAGACTACATGTTATCCCATCTGAAACATTAAATTCGAATCTAAGATTATATCTACAGAGGAAATTACCATTTTCTTTTTGCAAAAAAATTGAACTCAATCACAAATATTGACTCTATAAAATAGCTTTCTTTTGTCTTCGGTTGTTACCATTTTATAAAAAATAATTTGTAATTTAAAAGTTTGTTTTATATATTTTATACTGAATACATATTTGTTAAGAAATATATTCAGTTTATGTATGTTTGCGTAAATAAAAAGGAAATTCAATAATTTCCCATTTCAGCTCCATTTAACTTCCGTTCCCCTATCTGCCGCCATGTAAAAAAAGGGTTCTTTACCCCCTGCTCCCACTCTTTATCCGCCATTTCTATCTATCTCACGTTAATGTATTCAGCCAAAGTGTTTTGATATTGATTGATTTATTTATTTCGCTTTGCACAATTTCCACACACAGAATAAAGAGTAAAGAATAAAGGCAAATAAAGTAATACATAAAGAAATGGAAATCACAATTTTCTTACATTATTGTATTAGGTATAAAAAGAAAATGTAAAAGATAACAATGGCTTGTGAAAAACTTTATCTAATAGGATTATTCTTAGAGAAATTTTATTTTTTCTTACTACAAGGTTCTTAAAAAAAGATTTCGAACTGGAACTGTTATATTCTAGAAGGCGCCACGGTAGCCGAGCGGTTAGAGGCGAGACCCGCAATGCTAAGATGTATTATTGGTTTAGTGGGTTCGATTTCTAGTCTAAACCTTGGATTTTATTTAATGGTTTTAATATTGTAAGGCGCCCCATTAGCTGAGCGGTTAAGAGGCTAGACCCGCAAAGCTAAGATGTATTGTTGGTTTAGTGGATTCGATTTCTAGTCTAAACCTTGGATTTTATTTAATGGTTTTAATATTGTAAGGCGCTCCATTAGCTGAGCTGTTATAGGCTAGACCCGCAAAGCTAAGATGTATTGTTGGTTTAGTGGATTCGATTTCTAGTCTAAACCTTGGATTTTATTTAATTGTTATTAAAAGAAATTTACAGTAAAGTATGTTTGATAGTCGCCTCCGTCCACGACACCTAATTTAGTAGTTGGACGTTAAGCCCCGCCTGAAAAAATAGGCGATTACTTTTCCTTTTTTACTTTTTATATTCTTGAGATGACTAATGGGGGTGATACGAGCATAAGATGGAACTGTAATGGCTGCCCAAACTACGTACGACATTTGGAGGGGGAATACAAAAAAATATATTCATTTCACAAGGCTGAAATACTACGGATCAACCCCAAAAATCCTAGGATTATAGACGAAGTAAAATTTGAAGAAAATCAAAAGTAAACTTCGAGAGATTAATTCTTTTTCTTTTTCACCGTTTTCACGTCTTGCAATTTAGATTTTTTTCTCTTTCTAAGAGCCTCTTATAACCTGAGCAGTAGTTACGAGTGAACACTATCTGAAGGCCGGCAGCCCATTGAAAAAAAAAAAAAGGTTGATGGTGGTAATAACTACAGTTAAGGTTTTAGATTGGTTAGGATTCCCTCTTAAGTCTCATTTAACGGAAATGTACAGTATTAAACACCTTTGTAGAATTACAATAAAACATCGCTAAACAGGAAATTGTACAAATTTTTTTCTATTCGAATTCTTCAGTAGATTAGATTAGAATTTAGTAGCGGGACGGGACCCATGCCCTACACACAAGAGGCTTATTGTGCCTTCCCCTTTTTGGATCTAGTAGATGAAACCTCCCCTTTTAAAAAGGTTGATGACTTCCCTACCAGTTCCTTCTGCCCTAGAATCTCCCCTGGTCTCGAAAGTTCCAAAGATATCTGTAGCGCAGCCACTCGATTGCCACGCAATCGAATAGAGGTGAGCTTCCTGACACAGTCTGCACAACGGTTCCGAGGTAATAAGCCCCCTCCTTGTACAGAACAGCTTCCTGAACCTGCCCTGCCTCGTAAATAGGCCTGTAATCAGGAGTACTATATAAAAAATATACTCCTTTAGAGAAATTACTAATGTCCGTAAATGTGGATGTCCAACGATTTTATTCAATTACAGCTCGCGTGTACAATGGTGATAAAAGCTTTTCTTTTAATTGAAGTCAAACTTTATAACTAACTTCTGAGGATGGATGAATGTTTGTAACTAGTCAAAAAATAGTCCAAAACATGCTCACTATTAAGGGGATTAAAAATCAAGAACTATGGCCTATATTTGAAATACTTTCCATAAAAATTGAAGTTAGGAGAGGTTTTTTGTGAAGATTCTGTAGCGAAACTAAATCCGGAGGGAAGAGGCTCTGAGTTCAATATGGAAATGGGAGTTAAGCAGGGTTGTGTGCTTAGCCCCCTTCTTTTCTCTTTATTCATCAATGATATTGAGGAGTGTCTGGACGGGGGTGGTGTGCTTGTTGGCTCCAAAAGAGTAAAGTTGTTAGCATTTGCTGACGATATAGTGCTTCTTGCCTCCGAGCCCCAAACGCTGCAAAGAATTATTAACTCTCTTTGTAACTACACGCAGTTATGGAACTTGAAAATAAACATGAAGAAATCTAAGATTATTGTTTTTAGGAATGGAGGAAGGCCTGCAAAACGAGAGAAATGTTAGGTTAGGTTAGGTTAGGTTAGGTTAGGTGAGGTGAGGTTAGGTTAGGTTAGGTTAGGTTAGGTTAGGTTAGGTTAGGTTAGGTTCTGCCATAATGAAGTTGTAGAAACGGTAAATGAGTACAAGTACATTATAATTACAAGTACAAGCATATTAAAAGTAATGTGTCTAAAGCTAAACAAGGGCTGAACACGTTATGGAGTCGACTTATAGAAAATAATAGTATAAACTATCATTCGAAACTAAAATTATTTAACAGTGTAAGTCGCTCTATGGCTTGCTATGGGGCCCAGGTTTGGGGAGGAGACCAATATGAAGATCTAGAAAAGCTATACCGTTTCTTTATTAAAAAAGTGTTTAAACTGCCATTATTTGTCCCATCTGCCTTTATTTATTGTGAAACTGGTTACCTTCCAATTTATACTCACACCCTCAAATTACAATTAAATTACATTGTTAAAGTTTTTGCTATGAGTGACAACAGGTTACCAAAAGTAGTTGCGACCCAAATTGTTTCTAAGAAGCTTTTTTGGTTTCTAGAAATCATCAACCATTTAAAAAAAATATCATGTAAACTTTGAATGCAATACTAACAATATAGCCTCATGGAACAATATTTTTAATAAATTAGTAAAATGTGTCCAACTACAATTTAAAGAGGAATTTATGCAGAAAGTTTTGGAACTCGATTCCTATAACATTTATAAAGAGCTTAAATTTACCTTAGGTAACAAACATTACTTCAATTGTAGTTTATCATTGGGGCAAGTCAGGTGGATAATTAAGGCTCGAGCTGGTTTATTGTATTTAGGTAGTTCTCCGCCATACCACCATGATAATACCGAAGAAGTTTGTCTCTTATGTAATGATCTAATGCTTGATCGAATGTACCATATATTGGTAGTTTGTTCTAGACTGAGTGAGGTCAGACTAAAATATTTTAGGAATATTTCTATAACAAATGTGGAAATATTAGAAATATTAAATGGTTCTGATTGGCCTCGGTTAGCACAATATTGTAAAGCAATAAGTATACGAGGGTCGTTTGAAAAGTCCGTGCAAAAATAAAAACTACTTAATTTTTTGGGGTAAACCTTTTTTATTTTTCAACATAGTCTCCTTTTAGGCTTATACACTTCGTCCAACGCTGCTCTAGTTTGTTGATCCCTTCCGAATAATAGGATTTGTCCAAGTCTGAAAAATAGCCATTCGTTTCTGCAATCACCTCCTCGTTTAAATAAAATCTTTTTCCCGCCAGCCATTTCTTCATATTGGGGAACAAATAGTAGTCCGAGGGAGCCAAGTCTGGAGAATAGGGGGGATGTGAAACGAGTTGGAACCCTATTTCCATTAATTTTGCGACCACAACTGCTGAGCTGTGAGCTGGTGCGTTGTCGTGATGGAAAAGGACTTTTTTTGTGGGCCAATCGTGGGCGTTTTTCTTGCAGCTCGGTTTTTCAAACGGTCCAATAACGATGAATAATATGCACCTGTAATAGTTTTACCGTTTTCCAGATAGTCGATGAGGATTATTCCTTGCGAATCCCAAAAGACAGTCGCCATAATCTTTCCGGCCGAAGGAACGGTCTTCGCCTTTTTTGGCGCAGATTCCCCCTTGGTAACCCATTGTTTAGATTGTTCTTTGGTCTCAGGAGTGTAGTGATGTATCCATGTTTCATTCACAGTGACGAAACGACGCTTATAAAGTCCTGCGGATTCTTCTGGAACAGCTGCAAATCGTCCTTGCAACACTTCACACGATTTCGTTTTTGGTCAAGCGTGAGCAATCGCGGCACCCTCATCTTGCGGATAGCTTTGTCATGTCCAAATGTTGATGCAAAATATTATGTACCCGTTCATTCGAGAAGCCCACAGCACTAGCAATCTCACGCACTTTCTACTCTTCTGTCATCCATCACCATATCTTGGATTTTATCAATGATTTCTGGAGTAGTAACCTCGAACAGGGCGTCCAGAACGTTCAGCGTCACTCCGAAAATTTTGAAACCACTTATAAACTGTTCTAATCGAAGGTGCAGAGTCACCATAATGTTTATCAAGCTTCTTTTTAGTCTCCTGAGGCGTTTTGCCTTTCATAAAGTAGTGTTTAATCAACACACGAAATTCTTTTTCGTCTATTTTTTTGAAAATCACTCGACTTCCTCGATTCAAACGAATGCCAAACACAAAGAAATAGACCGATCTGGCTGAAACTTGGTGTGTGTTCTTCCAAGAGATGCTACTAACTAAACATAACCTCGATACGCGCCAGTAGTGCTATCTCTCTGACTTTGCACGGACTTTACAAACGACCCTCGTATACGGTTCTAGTATTGGTTAAATTACATAATAGAAATAAATGTTAGATTTATAGGGTAATCCATTACTTTCTGCAAAAGGTTATTATTAATTATTCGCAAAGGATTTTTTGAATACTTTTACTTACCAAATTTTTTTTTTTAACTCTCTGGTTTCTTTAATAATATTAACAATAATAATATTAACAATTTTTTTTTTTTTTTTTTCCGAGGGGGGAAAATGCCACAGGCACCTTCCAGATGAAGTCTGGGTGTGTGGGGTTCTACCCACTAAAAAACCCCCTCCTCTTCAGGCATAACGTCCACCCCGGAACCGCCATAAGCATTACTTCAGGGTGGTGCCTCGTATTAAATGCATCATATATAATAATAATAATAATAATAATAATAATAATAATAATAAAAAGAAAAAAAAATTGTATTAACCACTCCGCCGACGGTCATTGACCATGGCAGATGTCTTTATAATTTATTTTGTACACCCAGGAATGTATTTTATTTTTATTTTTATTTTAATAAATAAAGACTGTATAAATAAAAAAATAAACTAAATCATAATTTAAATTTTTCATTTTTAAAGTAACTTGTGGAAATTCGTGAGGATGTGTACGTCAGATTTCCTCGCGACCTCCCTTTTTAATTATAAATCCAAGCGCTGCAATCTTTAAAAGATCTTCAATATTTAATTAGCTCTTAAAGGAATGTAAATAAATAATAAAAAAAATTATAATAAATAAAAGATAGCTCTGTATAAATTTGAATAAAATTACGTATAAATTTACAAAAAGAAAAAACAAGTACAGTGGTTGGGGGAAATCGATGAATTGTTCCTTCTTTTGAGAAAGAGAAAAACTCTTATAGCCTGAAGACGTTTTCAAATAAATTCTCCGCTCTATTTGAATAGATATACAAAGATTAAAATCTTTTCTTTGTTCTTTGGTAGAGAAACAATTGTGATTTACAATCCTCTTTGTTCGGTCTGGCGTTCTCTGTTTCTTTTCTTTCAAACAACACTTAAAACGGAAATAGTCTTGGTAAATACAAAAAAAAAATAAAAAAAAATTGAGTTATTTATTTTAACTTTATGGTAAAATATATAATGCATTCCCTTAGTTCTTAAATGTGATTGGGAGTCGTTATAATCTAATATTTCATTAATATTCTATTGGGTGGAAAAGTCTCATGCGATTTCCTTTTCACTATAATTGCTGACGTAGTAGCGTTCATTTTTTTGAACTATGAATTTTTAAACACATTTTCTCCTCTCAATTCCGAAGCTGGAATTTCAAACATTTTATCCTTCTTAATAATGTTTAAAGGTTAGGTGCCTTAGTCGAGCGGTTATAGGCTAGACCCGCAAAGCTAAGGTGTATTGTTGGTTAGTGGATTCGATTCCCGGTCTAGACCTTGGACTTTATTTAATGGTTTTAATCTTGTAAGGCGCCCCATTAGCCGAGCGGTTATAGGCTAGACCCGCAAAGATAAGGTGTATTGTTGGTTAGTGGATTCGATTCCAGGTCTAGGCCTTGGATTTTATTTAATGGTTAATACTCAAAGCATCTTAAAATGGATTATTCCGGTGAAAACTAAAATTTTACACCATCACAATAATTTTCTTACTAAATAAGAGAAAGTGGAAAAACTCTCATCTTCCTCACTTCCTGGAAAAGAAATCTGGAAAAGTCTGAAAGGAAATTCAAGGTAAATTTACTGAATGAAAATTAAACGTTCTTAAATGTGTTAGTAGAATTGGTTCCTAGGTTGGTTACATCAACTGAAAATTCTAAGATAAAAGTCAAGTTTTGAGAGTTGGGCCTTAGGTAACCATGTATTTATTTGTAACATGGTATGGTTAAATTGTTACATTTTCTATTACAGTAAAGGTTACATTAAATTGTTACATTATTTTCCTTTGGTATTTTCTTGTTATTTGTTATTGTTACGTTCTACACGGGCGCTTTCTCGCGCCATTTAGGTCAATTAAGTTTTATTACATTTAGAACTTCTCTAATAAAATGAAATTGACCTTCATAAAATTGTTTTTCTACTAAAAACTTGTAGCTACCATCTTGTAGTCTTATGTTGTAACGAATTTTGTTGCAGCATCAATTTGTAGAACAGGTTATTTCTTTTCCGCCAATAGAATTGGAACATCCAGTGTGAAACACTCACACGAGTATCTTGTACGGCTTTACTGCCACGCGGTAATCCTGGATCGGAATCCAGCTGATGGGTCTTAGATTTTCTCCTCCTTAAGGAGCTTCTTACACTTTCCGAGGGTGGGCGGTGTATTCTGTAAGGACCGGCAGTGCAAGGAAAAGAAGCTAGAAGCGACAATGATCTCAGTTGATGGTTATGAAAAAAAAAAAAAAAATTATGTACTCAAGATTCTAAACTGGGAAAAGTTCTTCAAAAGGGTATCCTTAAAAGGGCGCCTGATGGCCCCTTCCCGAGAAGAACCCTAAAACTAATTCTCTGCTGCTAATTTGATAATCAACTTCTATTAATGTATACCGTAGCCTTGGTTTTTCTTTTTTCGTGAAAATTTTATATATTTCCGGTATTCTTTTGCGTCAGTTCATTTATTAATCTGGTTTTAACACTCACACGACTTGCTCACCACAAATTAACGTAATAAAATTTTCCTTGAAACTAGGATGTTTTGTTGAAATAAAAAATAGTTCCCTGTGATAAACTATAACTATTGGAGGAAATACGAAGTCACAGCTTCCCTGAGAATCACACAATGATTGTTGAGAAAGGGCTAGACCCGCAATGCTAAGATGTATTGTTGGTTTAGTGGAGTCTAACCCTTGGATTTTATTTAATGGTTTTAATATTGTAAGGCGCTCCATTAGCTGAGCGGTTATAGGCTAGACCCGCAATGCTAAGATGTATTGTTGGTTAGTGGATTCGATTCTCGGTCTAAGCCTTGGATTTTATTTAATGGGTTAATATGAGAAATTTGTATTAAAGTATGTTGGCTAGTCGCCTCCGTCCACGACACCTAATTGGGTAGTTGGACGTAAAGCCCGCCATATATTAAAACTGTCCGGTAGGACAGTTGTATAAGGGTTGATCATCAAAAACTGCACGAAAAAGCGTAACGTTGAAAAACACCCAACTTTGACAATTTTTTTCTCTTTTTCTATAAAAGATAAAATTCCCAAATTTTCTTTAAAATATAGGGCAAATCCTCCTTTATAACTGTAATTTTTTTGCAACAACCTAGATTTGATAGATATTGAGAAAAAAGATGCTCAAAATGAGCAAAAACGGCATTTTCAAAAAATGTTCTTGTTCTTGTTCTTCTTGTTCTTCTTGTTCTTCTTGTTGTTGTTGTTGTTGTTACCTTTTTTGTAAACAACGTAGCGCCTAAACGCGTGAACCGATTTTCATGAATGAGATGTCATTCGATTTGGAATTTTATGTAGATGTGCCTTTTGGGGGTCGCGACGCTGTACATGGAATGGGAGAGGAGTTAGCCCCTTTTATGTAAGGCCCCCTCCAAAATTATTATCATTAATTACTCTGTAAATCTTAGCCCGATTTTGATAAAATTTGGTAGGATGACAGGGTTAGGGCTCCCCTACGTAACATTAAAGCGACGATCTGCTCTTACACTTGTTAAGGGGAAGTATAGCAATCGTTTCAAATTATCGAAAAGTAAACCGATTGTCATGAATAAAGTGTCATTCGAATCGAAATTTTGTACAGATTTGCACTTTAAAAGTCTCGACGCTGTGCCTCATAAGGAGGGGAGTTTGCCCCACCCAAGTAAGGCCCTTTCTAAAACTATTATTACCAATATTTCTATAACGGTTAGTCCGATTTTGATAAAATTTAGTAAGAAGAAGTGGTTAAAGCTCCTCTACGTGGCTGTGAAGTGCCATCATGCTCTTACACCTACTAAGAGGAAGTATTGCAATCGTTAAAATTTTCAATGAGTGAACCGATTTTCATCAATGAATTGTAGTTCGATTCAAAATCTTTGCCTCTTTGCCTTTTAGGGAGAAGTACTGTAATCGCAGTTTAATTTTGCTATTTACGTACAAATTACCTTCCTATTTTATTCAAAACGCTTTCTCAAAAAAATTGTTATTGAGGATGGTTTGGGGACCGCAACTATAATCATTCTTTAAAAAGATCTGTCCAGTGGTAGTAACTCCGACTTAACACCTTTTCAGGATATAATGATAAAATTAAATTTATTATTCCCAATTTTAAAAAAATCTGAAAAGCAGATATGTAACTTTGCAAAACATACAAATAAGAAAATCTATCCAAAAGGTACAAAAATCTCTTTAACAAAAACTTACAGTTTAAAATGTTAAGTATAAGGGTTGATTAAACGCCAAAAGGTACACAAATCAGCAAGTACCCAACATTTCATTAATACTTCATTGATATTATTTTAAGTAATTTTACTACATTAATTTTCATTAATATTTTTTTGAATTTATTAGATGTCACAGACCCTTATGCTGGCCAGTTCATTCATTTTCTTTTTCTTTTATGATTTAAGTCGCGTCAACATCAAGGTTATTGGCGCCCGGAGCTTTTTTCAGTGCACTGCCGGCCTCCGGACAGTGTTCTCTCGTTACAGACAACTCTGTCCATCACCCGGACAGTGAGCTGTAAGAAGCTCTTAGAAAGAGAAAATCTAAGGGTCAGCAGCTGGATTCGAACCCGGAACCTCCACGTGGGAATCCAATATGCTAACCGCATAGCTAATCCCTTCCCTTTGTTCATTCATAATATTTTATTTTTTTGTTATAATTATGATAAAATGTACATTATATTTTCGTAATTAAATAGGTACTTTATTTTAGCTTTATTCCAAATTATTCTTCTGATTTATCTTTATTATGCTCTTTATTCTGAATAGTCACATATATCGTATGTATGTACATGCACGTTAAAGTAAAAAAAGACAAAGGCAGAGTCGGCTTCTATTTAAATTTGAATCACGGATTTAAAATAATATTTCAGTCTAGAATTCGTCTTTCCGAAGTATTTGTGAGCACAAATAACGCGTAGGTAATATCAAGTAAATTATTCAACAATAATTATTCATTTCTCAATTGTAATTTAATGTAGTCCCTCTAATTTTACTTATAGTAAAATACTGGAATAATTAGCTGTCCTAAAAATATGCATATCTTATTTATCTTATTACAGTCAATCTAAGTTAAATGGTGTTCTACTTGAACAAATATTTTGTAGATTAAAATAGCCAGCATAAGGGTCTGTGACATCTAATAAATTCAAAAAAATATTAATGAAAATTAATGTAGTAAAATTACTTAAAATAATATCAATGAAGTATTAATGAAATGTTGGGTACTTGCTGATTTGTGTACCTTTTGGCGTTTAATCAACCCTTATACTTAACATTTTAAACTGTAAGTTTTTGTTAAAGAGATACTATGTATACATTGTACAGGTTTTAGAACCGTAAATGTCTAAATTGGCTCTTCAGAGGAGAGTACTTAATTCACCCCCCTTCTAAGTTTCTGGGACTTTTCTTTAATGTTTTATGCTGACGTCACACTTTACAAACACATACATACACATACACACAAATTGAAAAAAGGCACTTTTTGGGACTCAAGGGATCTCATTATATTTTTTAAAAAAAGGGAAAAAAAATTTACTTTTGATATTTTTCAACTTTATAATGCTCAAACCGTATAATTGATAAATAATAAATAAAAACACAAATAAATCATGGAAAGAAAAATATATAATACAAGCACGATGGAGAGTTTATAAGAGAATTGACGAAGTGGAGGTACACCGCTCGAGGGAGAAAAAAAGTACAGCAATATATAATATATAAAAATTCAGTTAAAAGTTAAATTATGTTGTACATAATGTTGGTTTATAAAATATTAAAAGCCCTTATAAGGTAAGAAGAAAAGGCAGAGAGAGGCGGAAGGGCTCCAACTGTAAAAAGAATAAATGATGCGAGAGAAAGCTCTGGGATGGAGAGGGGGGGTTAATTTAAAGAAAAATAAAATTCAACCCGCGGCCGGTGTGGAAATGGGAAAATTGTGCGGACTTAGTAAAGAGTGCCTGTCGGGAAAACAAATATTAAATGAAAACATTTTTACTCCGGGGGGTTTTTCCTTCTGTAACGGAGAGAGAGAGAGAAAAGACAAAGGAAATACTACTTCTCTTTTTGCCCGGACAAACCATCAGGCTTGCCAATCTATAACTGGAAAAGTGAAAAAAAAAAAAAAATTCTTTTGCGAACATTTATCGTGACTTCCTCCTCACCATGAAATCCCAAGATTCGCCTGTTCCCACAAAGGTGCCTTGTTTTTATGTATTTAATAATAAAAGAGAATTAAATAATTGGTCAAAGTTCAGATAAATCATTTTCATCAAAGGATTTCCCCCAAAAAAAGCTCTAAATGGTCCCTTGAAAGCTGCTATCCCACATTGTATTCGTCTAGAGCAGGGATCCCCAAACTACGGCCCGCGGGTCACATTCGGCCTCCTGAGAACATTTATTCGACCCCCGCCGCACTTCCGGAAGGGGCATCTCTTTCATTGGTGGTCAGTGAGAGGAGGAGCACTATATGTGGCGGTGCCGCAAAGCGCTGCGTCGCTCATGTACAGTACTACTTCCGATGACGCGGGATGCGGGAAACAGTGTAAAATAACCTAAAAAAAAATGCTTGCCGGTAAGAAATTTCGCTCAAATGAAGAGGTTATCGCTGAAACTGAGGCCTATTTTGAGGCAAAAGATAAATCGTTCTACAAAAGTGGTATTGAAATGTTAGAGCGGCGCTGGAATGATTGCGTTGTTCTTGATGGAAATTACGTTGATGAATAAAGCTAATTTTGAACGAAAAAAAAACGTGTTTTCTTTGTTAGGCCCGGCACTTTTCAGCCCATGTTTTATAACTAAACGGACATTGGACCATCTCATTAGCCAAAAACAGGTCCATAGTTCCCACAGAAATACTGGGCAGTTTTTGTGATTTAAATTTACTTGTTCTTTGTTTTAAATATTTTATTTGTTCCAGTTTTTTTTTTGTTTTTTTTTACATTAAAATAGTTTTTTTCTTATATTCTGGCCCTCCAGCGGTCTGAGGGACGGTGAACTGGCCCCCTGTGTAAAAAGTTTGGGATCCCCTGGTCTAGAGCCTTTAATTTGACCCATTTTTCCAGGTAACTTTTTTTTTATCTTCTTGGGCACTCAGGATGAGAAACTAGCCCAGTTTTCCTGTAAAGAAATATTTCCGCATAACCTTTTATTTTGTTTAAATAAAACTTAAAGGAAAAGGTTAAAAATTTAATATTGTAAGGCCATTAGCTGAGCGGTTATTGGCTAGACCCGCAAAGCTAAGATGTATTGTTGGTTTAGTGGATTCGATTTCTAGTCTAAACCTTGGATTTTATTTACTGGTTTTAATATAGCAAGGCGCCCCTTTAGCTGAGCGGTTATAGGCTAGACCCGCAAAGCTAAGATGTATTGTTGGTTTAGTGGATTCGATTTTTAGTCTAAACCTTGGATTTTATTTACTGGTTTTAATATTGCAAGGCGCCCCTTTAGCTGAGCGGTTATAGGCTAGACCCGCAAAGCTAAGATGTATTGTTGGTTTAGTGGATTCGATTTTTAGTCTAAACCTTGGATTTTATTTACTGGTTTTAATATTGCAAGGCGCCCCTTTAGCTGAGCGGTTATAGGCTAGACCCGCAAAGCTAAGATGTATTGCACGCTGCAGATTATTATTTTAATGGAGGCATCTCCTTGCCAGGTAAGCACTCCTGGAAAGATCTGGTAGGATTTCTCTATTCCTGGACTACGGAAATACCCACAAATGTAATTCATCCTGCCAAAAAAAAAAGCATCTCCCGGCAGAAAGTTTACAGTGGGATAAATTGGTCCTTAATCAAGGGCAGCTAATCTGTAGTTAATCGGCGGCTCAATTAGTCCCACTTCTCGCCTCTGTGTGGGAACGCTTGTACCAGGAATATCAAGTTAAGGGCTTCTCCTCACCCCCATCTATCCAGGCTTAGCAATCTCACAGTCGTAACTTTTTTTTCTTTTTCTTTTTTGTGCCTCTAAAACCACTTTTCAGAAGTGTCCTGTCTTATTCACTTCATCCATCCTTCCCACACTAACCCGGTCTTTTTCCCCTTTAAATCCAAAGAAAGATATAGTGACCTCATTTTCGGTGCGGGTAAAGTACGGGGTTTGGTAGCAGGCAAGTTTAGACATGTACAAGAAAGCCGGAGGATTTGAAAAGCATTTGTATCGGTTGGTTAACTGTCGGCGCTTGCCAGGGAAGGTTTTCTTATCTATAAGGGCGGCTAGGAGCTGAGTCACACCGAAGAAGATAAGGGTTAATGTGTTCCTTGGTCGGCTCTTATTTCTTGTTACTCCTCTCTTAATCTAGCTCTCTCAGTCTCACTCTATATATATTTGGATCTGCTTGAATTTCCAAGAATAATGTATTTAAATTTAAAAATTTAAATAAATAAGAAATTTAGTATTAAAATGTAAAGCTCAGTAAAGGAGAGGAGACACGAGGAACAGGAAGTTAAGAAGCTTGCAAGCCCACCTATTCCATGTATTAAAACTGTTCCCGGTAGGACAGTTTGCGGGTCTAGTATCTTAACCACGGTGGCGCCTAATAATGATTATTATTATTTTGTATTTAATCGAGTCTTATTTAGTTCATTCATTTTAACTTGACTTCGACTTTATTTATTTCAAAAAACTTGTATACTTACTACATAAAAAATTAATGAATATCACAAAATATGTATATATCCTTAACAAAAACCTGCCGTCTAAAAAGTAAAATATAAGGCTTGATTACTCGTAAACGACCAAAAGGTACACAGAAATCAGGAAATGAAATTTTCCAGGGTTCCAGTATACGTCAAAAATGTTATTAGCTAATGGTCCAGTATGTACGTGCGTGCGCATGCTTAAACTTGCTGCCCTAAAAAGGAAATAATTCTGGAAAAAGGATTGAAATAGATTTCTATGTGTTTGTAATCGCTGTTGAAAGATTAGGGAAAGGGACACACTAACATAGTCACACACGTATTTGGAAAAACAAAAAATATAATTGAAGGGACCACTTAAAGGGATATTTCCGGTAAGGAAGATAAAATAGAAAATTGGACACAATCGCTGAACTTCCCTTTCTTGAGTAGGTGGAAGAACATGCGTGGTAATGGCGGCAATTTAGTGGGAACCCTCTCCCTCAGGAGATTTACAATATACCATCTCCTACCTAGGAGCAGGAGCTAGTAAATACAATTCTTTTATTATTTTCTTTATCTACAGTGGCCCCCATTATAAGGGAAAGCTCCTTAATAAGAAGTCGAATAAGAGGGGTGAGTGCTACAGGAGTCCAGAAATGGGAAAGAAAATTACTCAACATAAACTGGAATAAACAAAGAAAAATTCACATAAAAGTATAATTTGGAAAAACAAATAAGCGCAACAAGTGGCTCAAAGAAAAGAAAATCTCTTTTCCGAGAGAGAGAGAGAGAGAGAGAGAGAGCTTTCCTTCTTTAATTCTTAATTTCATTTTCTTTCGGGGCATCCCCCAAATTTAATAAATTTCAAGCCATTTTCCAGTATATACAAGTAAGGGAAAAGTAAACATAATATTTACAGTATGTTTTTTGAAGAAAAGTACATCCAAATGGCAGTGTTTTCCTGAACAGTGACGTGTACGAAAAACAGGAAGCTCCCAATAAGTGAATAAAAAAGAGAAAGAAAAAGAGAATCACGTAGGAGTGGTGAAGTTGAGTGCAAACTGCGTCATATCCGCCATGTATATACGAGTATTACGAGTATGTGTATAAAACACACACTCTAGACTAAGTTAGCATTGTATTTGTGTAGTAGATATTGAATGTCATTGTATTTGCACAAAAATAGATCACAAATTCCCCGAATACAGGCTGTTAGCTAACCGTGGATCCAGTATTTCATTTCGTTTTATTCCTGTGGAATGGAGTAAAAGTCGGCCATATTGGTCATCCAATATCTTATTTCCTTTATTTTATTATCTAAAAAAAAAAAAAAAAAAAAATACAAATCGATTTAGATGTGGGCGGGGGAATTCCAATTTTATTCCCTGAAATCTAATATTACTTAACACTCTAGGCTTTTTATTTTAATTATTTTTAATTGCTTTTGAGGAAGTTAAATGACGATCACTGTACTGTAAGTAGAATAGGCATCCGCCAGATCTGTGATAAAAGTTTTCATGTTCTGGGTTCTGTGTTAGGGATGCTTTGAACTAAATACTACATCAGCAAAAAGGGAATGATAAAAGAAGGTCTTGATATCAATTATAGTTGTCAGTTAACAAAATTGTCATTTAGTGGTCTAGAAAGTACAAGTTAGGTTTTTCCACAACGGTGGAAAACTCACCAAGAAGTTAAGAAACTGTCTAACATCTGAATTTAATACAATTTATTGAATAAGAAAAGTCAGAAAGAGGAGAGAGGGGTGAGGAGGAGAAATTATCCTTTAGTATATTTGACGCAATACCTTTATTAAATAATAATATAAAGGGGGAAAAAGTTAGGAGTTACAGGAGACAAATTGTGACGTCAGAAATAATTTATTATTAGGTTTTTCCTTTTACAGTTATTAATTTAGGAAGTTTCCTCTCTTTCCTTATTAATATGCAGGAAAAATAGGACATCATTTTTATCCTTTTTTTTCACTTTCTCCATTTTTCCGCTTGGGAGGAGGTCACAATTGAGCAGATTTTCCAGATACTGGAATTTTCACCCAAAAATACATTTTTGAGATTTCCATTGTATGAAAACATAGTTTTACTAAAATAGGTCTGGGTCTATTTTCCTTGGATCTATTGATCTGAACCAAAAATCGTTCTATTGAGTTTCTTTAAACAATTGGAGAACACTCTAAGAGGCTATTCTACTTTATTTGAGATAATTTTCCAGGTAATTGTGTTTAAGCTCGTGGTTTAGATGGGGTGAGGTGAAGTTCAGTGCTCCAATAAATTGTGGTTCCAGGATATTGAACTGTTCTAACAAGAACAACGTTCAGGCGTAGGAAATTTGTCAACAAAAATTCTAAGTAGCCGAGCGGTTATAGGCTAGACCCGCAATGCTAAGATGTATTGTTGGTTAGTGGGTTCGATTTCTAATCTAAACCTTGGATTTTATTTAATGGTTTTAATCTTGTAAGGTGCTCCATTAGCTGAGCGGTTATAGGCTAGACCCGCAAAGCTAAGATGTATTGTTGGTTTAGTAGATTCAATTTCTAGTCTAAACCTTGGATTTTATTTAATGTTTTTAATCTTGTAAGGCGCTCCATTAGCTGAGCGGTTATAGGATAGACCCGCAAAGCTAAGATGTATTGTTGGTTTAGTGGGTTCGATTCCCGTCTAGGCCTTGGATTTTATTTAATGGTTCTAATATGAGAACTTTATAGTAAAGTATGTTTACTGCTCGCCTTCGCCCACGACACCTAATTTAGCAGTTGGACGTAATGCTAACACAATGTATCTTTTCATGCTGTTTCATGTCATCTTTGTTTATTAACTTTATGCCCACGCAATATTTTTATCAAAGGAAGTTAGGATGGAAATAAAAATAAATAAACAAAAAAAACTGCCGCTGTAAGTGAGGAAAAGATGATCGAACAAGGTGGAGAAGAGAGAGAGATAAAGGGCTGAGGGAATGATGAAGGCGAGAAGTAAGGGTCTTGCTGTATGGAAAGGGCAGGTACAACCTCCTGTCGGCAAGCCCTTTAGTACTTCTCTTTGTGTCAATATTTATACTATTGATAAACTGTTTTACATGTTACTTGCCCACGTAAATATCGATATGCTTCTGTAACTAGATTATTAGCGTATACAATTTCCTTGTACTCGCGCCGCCTACACACATCGATATCATCTATCGATCGGGCATTCTTATTTCAACACTTGACAAGAAAAGTAATAATTTAATAAATTATTCTGATTAATTTTAATGGTATTTTATGGTGATAATTTTTTAAATTGTGTAAATATATTTTTTTAAGGTTTAGACTAGGAATCGAATCTACTAACCAACAATACATCTTAGCATTGCGGGTCTAGTCTATAACCGCTCAGCTAATGGGGCGCCTTACAAGATTAAAAAGTTTTCTGTAAACATGAATTTTAAATTAGCTAAATTTGTAAAACACGATAAAATTGGAATAATTTTCATTTTCATAATGAGTTTTTATAGATTACAGTCGAATATATTTTGAATCAAGAAATCAAAATAATAGTTAAAATAGAATAACTCCAAGATTTATGGACAAGTTCCTACTTTACCTTCCCTAAACCGTGCAATCAGGTTTGAGCGGGAATACCGGGATTTAGTAAACAGAATCCAAAGCATAATATATCTGTAAACCACTGGTCCCTCCGGTCGGTCCCACACTCCTAGTTCTTGCTCCTAGGTAACCTCTGATGATAGATGGCCTTTGGAAATTACCAAGGAAGTCCTAACTAATGGGGTCTTGTGGGAGATGCTGGAAGCGGTTGCTGGGAGTAACTAAAGTAGGCCGGATAGTACTGAACAGCTGATATTGGAACGCAGTGCTAGTTATGTCGAACTGGATTATGTTAGAATTATGGCAACATACCGGGGCGTAGGCGTGCTTGCACAGGTGTTGCTTCTAGCATCTCTGTAGCATCCATAAGCAGTACATCCTGTGTTAATCGTGGCAGGATAAGCGTACAATCTCTATGGAGCTGTTACATAGAAATTTCAACCAACTCTAAATACTACTGGGAATTCTATTTCTATCAACGTTTGGACACTGATCAGACAACAAATAGAAACGTTAATAACCATGATGTTTGGGAAATAATTAAAGATTTACTAAATCATTATTTGAGAATCAATTAATCTGACACATGATTGTAATTAACACTTTGTTTAATTACTTAGTTGTGAAGCTGACATTTAGTCCAATCACCAATTAGTGTGATAGAAAATACTTTAATTATTGGCAGTACTGCATTTGCGTCATCATTGCAACATTGAGTGTCCACTAAGAGGACAGTTATTTTGTCAAAATAATGAAAGCATTGTATTTACACCAAATTAATCTAAAAAGTAGAGAAGGGTACGATAATGCGGAGAAAGGGATGAAGGTTTGAAACAGTGCCCTACAAACATGAAAACTCTTCACTTAATGTCCTAAAGAAAGCTTCTGTGTTCGCTCCCTTTGCCCTGCATGTAATCTGAACCTTCCTTAAACATCCCTAAGGAGGACCTAATGTTACAATACATCTGATACATGCTACTTCAGAGTATGTTTTATGTATATCGTTATGTGTATATTTTATGTAAGTAAAGTTTATCTATTTCAGCATTATTGTGGGGAATTTTTAAAGATGATATTTGATATGAGTGATAATTCTTTAACAAAAAAATATAGTTTTTGTCCTTCTTTCTCTCTTTCTTTACTTTCTCTTTGCTCTCTTTCTTTGCTTTCTTTTATTGCTCTCTTTCTTTGCTTTCTTTTCATGCTCTCTTTCTTTGCTTTATTTACATGCTCTCTTTCTTTGCTTTCTTTTCTTGCACTCTTTCTTTGCTTTCTTTCTTTACTTTCTTTTCTTGCTCTCTTTCTTTGCTTTCTTTTATTGCTCTCTTTCTTTGCTTTCTATTCTTGCTCTCTTTCTTTGCTTTCTTTTCTTGCTCTCTTTCTTTGCTTTCTTTTCTTGCTCTCTTTCTTTGCTTTCTTTTCTTGCTCTCTTTCTTTGCTTTCTTTTCTTGCACTCTTTCTTTGCTTTCCTTCTTTACTTTCTTTTCTTGCACTCTTTCTTTGCTTTCTTTTCTTGCTCTCTTTCTTTGCTTTATTTTCATGCTCTCTTTCTTTGCTTTCCTTCTTTACTTTCTTTTCTTGCACTCTTTCTTTGCTTTCTTTTCTTGCTCTCTTTCTTTGCTTTATTTTCATGCTCTCTTTTTTTGCTTTCTTTTCTTGCTCTCTTTCTTTGCTTTCTTTTCTTGCACTCTTTCTTTGCTTTCTTTTCTTGTTTTCTTTCTTTTGCTTTCTTTTCTTGCTCTCTTTCTTTGCTTTCTTTTTTGCTCTCTTTCTTTGCTTTCTTTTCTTGCTCTCTTTCTTTGCTTTATTTTCTTGCTCTCTTTCTTTGCTCTTTTTTATTGCTCTCTTTCTTTGCTTTCTTTTCTTGTTTTCTTTCTTTTGCTTTCTTTTCTTGCTCTCTTTCTTTGTTTTCTTTTCTTGCACCCTTTCTGTGATTTCCTTTTTTATTTTATTTTCTTGCTCTCTTTCTTTGCTCTTTTTATTGCTCTCTTTCTTTGCTTTCTTTTCTTGCTCTCTTTCTTTGCTTTCTTTTCTTGCTCTCTTTCTTTGCTTTCCTTCTTTACTTTCTTTTCTTGCACTCTTTCTTTGCTTTCTTTTCTTGCTCTCTTTCTTTGCTTTATTTTCATGCTCTCTTTTTTTGCTTTCTTTTCTTGCTCTCTTTCTTTGCTTTCTTTTCTTGCACTCTTTCTTTGCTTTCTTTTCTTGCACTCTTTCTTTGTTTTCTTTTCTTGCACCCTTTCTGTGCTTTCCTTTTTTATTTTATTTTCTTGCTCTCTTTCTTTGCTCTTTTTTATTGCTCTCTTTCTTTGCTTTCTTTTCTTGTTTTCTTTCTTTTGCTTTCTTTTCTTGCACTCTTTCTTTGTTTTCTTTTCTTGCACCCTTTCTGTGCTTTCCTTTTTTATTTTCTTGCTCTCTTTCTTTGCTCTTTTTTATTGCTCTCTTTCTTTGCTTTCTTTTCTTGTTTTCTTTCTTTTGCTTTCTTTTCTTGCTCTCTTTCTTTGCTTTCTTTTTTGCTCTCTTTCTTTGCTTTCTTTTCTTGCTCTCTTTCTCTGTTTTCTTTTTTACTCCCTTTCTTTGCACTCTTTCCTTGCTTTCTTACTTTCCACTCTTTCTTTGCTCTCTTTCTCACTCTCTTTCAGTTTGGTGACATACCTTTCAAGATCCACGGGATTACACTACTTCTGTTCCAAACAATGTGCAACAATTAAGATCCTAATATATTACAACTCAGGTATTATCACAATTGGTAAATTATGTATTTTTGAACTATGGGGTTGAACAAGCCTTTCAATTCCCGTCGCATCCAGTCATCCCAATTCGAAATCCTTTGCCGAATTTCAGACCTTCTACCTTACCATCCGTAATGACCTGAATAACCCTTTCGTTTCCGCTTTGTTTACATCTAAATTATTATAAAATTCCACTCCAGTTAGCACACATGCCGCTCCTCTAGTGTCGTCATCAACAGCTATCACTCCTCCGGAAAACTTGAGGCATCGTTTGAACAGACCATCTCATGCAGTAATACAAATCTTTAGTTACGGAAGCACTCTAATGGGGGATTTCTATTTCTATCTCGGCGATTTATTTTAGATAAATAACACAATCACATTGAGAGTTGCAAGAAGTTTTCTAATTATCTGGAAAGCAGTGTTCATGTGGAAACAGTGGGTTTCCTATTTACTTCTTCAATCACATTATTAGCTTTATTAATAATAATTCTAAATTATTTGTTTGTTTCAGGTAAGAAGATAATTATCAGAAAATTCCAAGGTATGCATGCATGTCTATTGTTATTTTTAATTTCATATTGTGTTGAGCATTACGTCCAACTGCCAAATTAGGTGTCGTGGGCGGAGGCGACTAGCAAACATACTTGATTATAAATTTCTTTTATTAACCATTAAATAAAATCCAAGGTTTAGACTAGAAGTCGAATCCACTAACCAACAATACATCTTAGCATTGCGGGTCTAGCCTATAACCGCTCAACTAATTGGGCGCCTTACAATATTGAAACCATTAAATAAAATCCAAGGTTTAGACTAGGAATCGAATCCACTAACCAACAATACATCTTAGCTTTGCGGGTCTAGCTTATAACCGCTCGACTTATTGAATATATAAGTCCCTATTTTTGTGTTAAATTCGTTACCAAAATCTATTTGAAGACAATTCCTTAACCAGAAGGAAGTACTTTTTAATTTGTCCTGGAAGGCTATTCTTTAAACTTCTAAGTACCACACATAAAATTAGAGCATCGTCTTTTATTACCACTTTTCTTGAAAAATTAGTTTTTTTGAGCACATCTGAGGCCGGTGTTGGGTTCCCTGTAAGTTTGTGAGTTAGAACCTTGAGAACAGTGGTAACAGAAAGTCTGGTGAGAATTTTCTCCAGATCCTCAAAAAAAACAAAAAAAAAAACAAGAATACAGCTGACCAACTGAAGAACTAACCGCAGGCCAAAGGAAAGGACTAGGGACTCTGCAGCGCTCACGGAATAGTCTGAACTAATCTATCCTTAGTATCCTTAGTAATTATAATCGCTGCAATATTTTAGCAACATCTTTGATGTTGCAACAACAGTATCGGCTGCAGTTATTGTTGCTGCGGGCTAATTAAGCCAATATTGGCCCGGACACACACTGCCCCCTCTGGAAATGGTACCCAATGTTGCAACTTCATATAATCTAATTAACTGGGGTGCGGCCTCCTGATTAATTGGGTGTTATCAAAATTATGAAGTTGCCTCTCCTAATTAATTTTCGTCAGAATGAAAAGTAATTAATAACGTTTTAACAGTAGTGGTGGGAGGCAATGGCGGATGTGTAAGGGAGAGAGGTTACTTTGTGTTTCCCATTCTAACCTTACTGTTTAAAAGCTCCATGTTTACTAAATCAATTAGCAAAATTAAATAAAAAAATGTTATGCACGAGATTGAGCCATTAATTAATGGAGGTTGTTTTGTTGTAAAGTACGTATTGTTTTCTAGTATACGCTGATGTTCATGGAGTTTGTCCAGCTGGAGTTATACGTTACTGGTCGTCTATTTGGGCCCGGATATTCAAACTCTGGTTCCAGCGCTTCCAGCCAATTGTATTCCATACAATAACCATGAATTTCATTATAAACGTAACGCGCATGTAGTCAAAGAAGAGAGAGAGGAGATTTGTTTATTGGTCAACATTTTTGGACATTCCCTCACAACTCCTCTAAATTTGCTCCCCAAAATTCGAGTTTTAACTATTAGCTTTTACTTTTTCTTTACTCTAAGTAAGAGTAGATATTGTTTTCCTGCGGATTTTACGATCTGAGGTTTTTACCGGAAACATTCGTCCTGAGGACACCGGAAGAAGAGTCCAAAGAATGGTTTTAGTTCTTGCCAGTATGTCTGTTTGCTCTCAGACAGTGGAGGAGTGTGTGGCCAGCGTAATTCAAAAAAGAAAAAGTTGCAAAAAAATTCCAAATTTGTTTTATTGTGCCACTATTGGCCCTTACAATCAGCTTTTGGCTGAAATCCTGCAGGAAACAAGCTAAAGGATTAAAAGACAATTAAAGGACTTACTGAATCTATTTCTCACTTTCCCTAAAAACAGTTCCTGCGATTCTCTGAAAATTGTGCTTATTTCCCCAAGATGTTGTTCCACAACTTTGATTTGAAACGTTTTCCCTGCGGGAAATTCGATTGAGGCCACTTCCAGGCTTTGAGGGTAAGTTAGCTTCACCCAAAATTACCTATTTATGAAGAAGTAGTAAAGTAATCGCCTTTTTTTTCAGGCGGGCTTTACGTCCAACTACCAAATTAGGCGCCGTGAACGGAGGCGACTAGTAAATATACTTTATTGTAAAGTTCTTATATTAACCATTAAATAAAATCCAAGGTTTAGACTATGGGAATCGAACCCACTAAACCAACAATACATCTTAGTATTGCGGGTCTAGCCTATAACCGCTCAGCTAATGGGGCGTCTTACAAAATTAAAACCATTAAATAAAATCCAAGGTTTAAACTAGAAATCGAATCCACTAACCAACAATACATCTTGGCATTGCGGGTCTAGTCTTTAACCGCTCAGCTAATGGAGCGCCTTACAAGATTAAAACCATTAAATAAAATCCAAGGTTTAGACTAGAAATCGAACCCACTAAACCAACAATACATCTTAGCATTGCGGGTCTAGCCTTTAACCGCTCAGCTAATGGAGCGCCTTACAAGATTAAAACCATTAAATAAAATCCAAGGTTTAGACTAGAAATCGAACCCACTAAACCAACAATACATCTCAGCATTGCGGGTCTAGCCTATAACCTCTCGGCTACCGTGGCGCCTTACCAATTTAGTCATAATCTACGGTTTTGTGTCCCTATGTTATAAGGAAGAATTAAATATGTTAAATTTTCTATTTGAACGGCAAAAACGTTTTCACCACCTGGGTTTGATTTTTAATGACGTTTTGGTGGGGGGGGGGGGATAGATCCTTGAAGTGTGTCAATTTATTGTGGGTTTTGCATCTGTTTGGACTTTAAAGGCGCTTCACATACCATTTCTAAACGAGAAGTTATAGAAGTTCTTCCTGTTCTATGTGCGGGGTAATATGGGGGGACTGGTTAGCCAAAAGTGGGAGCCATACTGCTCCCCTGTACAGGAGATCCTAAACACAGTTTCCGGCTCAGTGTAGCCCTTACAGTATTCATTCTTCTGGAAGAACTGGAAGAAGTTTTTTTTTAAATTGTGTACCTATTATCCTTTTGGAGATGATTCTAAAACTATCATCAACATTAAACTTTAATCTTTGCAGACTAACTAATTTCCATCGTAATAAATATTTTGGAAAGCAAGACGAAAATTCATTAAAATATCAAAATATTTTAATAAATTTTGGAAAGCGAACAGTCAGACAGACACCTTTTCTTAGAAGCAAAATTCATTACAGTTTCTCCCTCTCCCTGATATGAAAATTTCTAAGGTATAAAAGCGTGGAGGGGGGGTGACGTCTTTCAGTAGAGGAGACGGGGGAAGTGAAATTCCCAAGGTAATAAATCAATTTCCGGCCTGCACTTGAATAAAACAACTTGTCTCAATATGTCGAGCTAGAACGTTACTTCGCCTCTGACTACCCTAGAAGATAATTGACTTCTTCCCTCCACCATGCCACTAAGTGTAATTACTTACATTTTTATTTTTTTATTAAATTATTTTTTTTAAGGCGCATCTTACATCTTTGGTCATCGGCGCCCAGAGCTTTTTTTCAGAGCTGCACAGCCGGCCTCCAGACTAGTGTTGTTCAGTTTGAGGTCCGAGCTGAAGGCTCAACGAGTCGAGCTTCGACTCGGTTGAGCCTTCAGAGCTCGAAGCTGGAGCCGTGAAGCTCAAGTTGAAGGCTCATAAAGTGCGAGCCTTTTAAAATTCTTAAGGAATGACGAGTAATCAATGAACAACGAACATTTTAAAATTTATTGTATTAATTTATACAAAAATATGTTTGAAAAATTCATCAGCTGCTATAACTTGATTTTATTTTAAGAAATGAATTTATCAATTAGTACAAATAGAATGCTTTATATAAAAAAAAGAAAGCTCCAGCCTTTTGAGCCGAGCCTTGGAGGCTCACCGAGCTCTCTGTGAGGCTTCAGCTCGAGCTCTCTGACTCGAACCACCCGCTGAGCCCTGAGAGCTCCAGCGCTCAAGGCTCGAATCTTATAGCCTTTACAGCTCAGCTCTTGAACAACACTACTGTGGACAGTGTTCTCTCGTCACAGACAACACAGTGTGCTGTAATACGGCCAACAGGGATACACAAACCACTGTGCTTATAATAATCCCTGCCTTCCCAACATTTATTGAAGGCACACAAAACTGATCATCACACTTTGCTCTTATCGCAGGTTATGGAACTAAATTTTCTTGAAACTCAAAATTTTATTTAAAGGATTTGTTAATTTGTTATTCTCGAAACAATCTAAGAAGTTTTCTCAGAAAAAAGTAACACTTACGATTGGGTGATTTTCTTTGAATTTGAAATCCTGTTTTGTTTTTTTTTGGTAATCGATTCTAATTATTATTTAACAGATGATAAGTCCATAATTCCATTAAACGCTCCCTTCAGCCCTTCTATGAATGTTCAATCACCTTTCTCGCTTAGAACGGCCCATTTAATCGAATTTTCCGTTCCCTTTAACCAATAGATATGGACATAATGTAGCCAGGCGATCAAGTTAATACCTAACTATAAATGTTGGAGAACGGTAAACTTTGCATTAGTTCCCTTAATTTAAAGTAGGAAAGCTTGCTGGAGTTTGATCAACTCCATTATAGTGAAAGGTTGCTTATTTCTCTCTCTCTCTCTCTCTCTTACTCTAAGGAAATTTCCCTACAATCTATTTAGTATTCATAGAAAGGGACCTTTGAGTTTCGCCTCAACAGGGAATCCACCATGCACAGTAAGCAAAGACAGGAAGACGTCCTGACAGAAAGAGGAAAATATAACAAAGAGGTATAAAAAACTAAGACCTGAAAAAAATTCCCCATAGAATATTATATTCCCCATGGTTGTTCATGCAGAATAATACTTTATACATGCGATCAATTTATGTACACCTGGTACACAGGTAACACTGTTTACCTTCCTACTGACAATCATCCCTGTTTATTTAATACCGGTTGTTTATTTTCAGATCAGCTGTTTACATTTTAGAATGCACAGGAAACAATGAACATTATTATTATTTTTTTAAACTCAAGAAAACAAACATATTGTGTATTTTAGAGTTTTATCCCCCCCCCCACTCCTGCTTTGTGCTTATTTTTCTTACTTTCTCTTACACAAATAAGAGGAGGTATTGTAATCGTGCAGATCACCGAATTTCAAGTTTTCAGCATCTACTCTGATGGTTTGTTTAAAATATTTCTGGAGCCACGGTAGCCGAGCGGTTATAGGCTAGACCCGCAAAGCTAAGATGTTGGTTAGTGGATTCGATTTCTAGTCTAAACCTTGGATTTTATTTAATGGTTTTAATCTTGTAAGGCGCTCCATTAGCTGAGCGGTTATTGGCTAGACCCGCAAAGCTAAGATGTATTGTTGGTTAGTGGATTCGATTTTATTTAATGGTTTTAATCTTGTAAGGCGCTCCATTATAGGCTAGACCCGCAAAGCTAAGATGTATTGTTGGTTAGTGGGTTCGATTCCTAGTCTAAACCTTGGATTTTATTTAATGGTTAATAAAAGAAATTTTCAGTAAAGTATGTTTGCTATAGTCACCTCCGTCCACGACACCTAATTGGTAGTTGGACGTTAAGCCCCGCCTTAAAAAATAGGCGATTACTTCACTACTTTACTAAAATATTTCCTAACATTTTCTAAAATATTTCATAGAGATCAGAAGTAATTTTTTTTAAAGTGCACTTTGACTTCCTTATTTTAAGACAGCCTACTTTAAAAAATTGACTACTGGTCCATCTGAAAGTGTTTTCAATGAAATCAAACAACTTGATAAACTAACACTGTTGTGTCTTGCTCGTGAACTCGTTTTCTTGTAAAATAAAACGTAATTTCTCATACGAAGATAAAAAGGAATCCTGGAAAATGATATACAGCGTTAGAAAGTCCACATTAGACAAGGGAACTTTTATTAGAAAAGTGGCTGGCACCTAGGTCGGATAATGATCACACATAAGGGCCTAATGAGTTTTCTTCAAAAATTTTCGATTACTTTTATTTTTCCAGTATCCAGGAGGAAGATTGAGGCGGTTTGGAGAATAACTTATGCTTCGAAATGGTGCCAATTTTTAGAAAATTTATCTGTCTTTCTAACCATGTCATCAGAATCGAATTCGGACTAAAACTTTCTGAGTAATAACATTTTTATTGGAAAAAAGTAATGATTTTAGAAAAAAAACTTTAAAGTGACGTCACTCAAGAACAGTGGAAAATATGAAGTTGGCCAATACTTCTTTGAACTCCACTTTAGATGTACTACACACTCTGGGCCTATGGACATTACTCACTGGGTCACTAAGACGGTTTCTTTGATACCTTCACAGGTCCACGCAACATTAAGGAATTTTTTAAGAAATTACAGCGCCTCCAAAACGGAATTTTCCACAATGGAGGTATGGAGGTTTAGATTGTCGGCTGTTATTTGTGAAATTTTAATATTTTCCGCGGTCATAAAGGAAATAGATGAAATTGATTTGTAAAGTAATAAAATTTAGAAAAAAAAAGTGATATAAAATATAATTTGAAAAATAAACCAATCAAAAGCTCCCATATCTTCCCTTTTATTTATTTTATTATTTATTATTTCTTTTTTCGTACATGTTTGACGATTCTTTAATGTTAGCTGAACTGTAAAACTGGATCACCTTTAAAGAGAATAAAATATATAATCAACTTATATATTTATTTTAGGACCTTTTAAAGTAAATAAATAAATAAATATAAATTTCATTTTCTCTCTGGAAATATTACGATCATATTAAATTTTTCGGAATTTGTATTTTAAAATTAAAATTTAATCGATTACAATAATTTCTCTAAAAATCGAAAGTCTAATCGATTACAATACTTTCTTTAAAAATCGAAAGTCTAATCGATTACAATACTTTCTTTAAAAATCGAAAGTATAATCGATTACAATACTTTCTTTAAAAATCGAAAGTATAATCGATTACAATACTTTCTTTAAAAATCGAAAGTATAATCGATTATAATGCTTCCTCTCACTAAAATAGAATAAGAGAAAGAAAGTTTTCCTAAAAATTGAAATCATTTATTAAATGAATACACATAGAAAACGAGCCACAATGTAATGAGGTTGCGCCTGTTAATTAATGAGCTATTACATTTTACTAACGCTTTTCCCCATTTTTCTTCCCTCGGTGCAATGTTAATCGTTTACAATATATTATTAATTAAATATGGTTATAAATAACTGGTAAGAAAATACTTAATAATATGAAAATGAGAAAATAAATTTGATACCATTTAGAAAATAAATTTATTGGAATTAAGTTGGAAAAGCAATCAATAAATGCCTGTAGGAAACTCCTCACAATAAGTTTTCCTTAAATGTTTTTCTCCAAACATTTAATTTATTTTTTAGTATTTTGGGTCTTAATTGCCTCATAAACCATTTATTGTTTTCGTGGACTAGAAAGAAGCAACATATTGGTATTCAGAGCTACTGTTGGCTCTAATACCTCAATTTACCGATATATATTGGTATTCAGAGCTACTGTTGGCTTCTAATGCCTCAATTTACCAATATATATTGGTATTCAGGCTACTGTTGGCTTCTAATGCCTCAATTTACCAATATATTTTGGTATTCAGAGCTTCTGTTGGCTTCTAATGCCTCAATTTACTAATGTATTGGTATTCAGAACCAACTGTTGACTTCTATTGCCACAATTTACCAGCTTTATCTTTTCGAACCTTCATTTATTTTAAAAGAATAGTTTCTTGGCAGCCATATCTTTTTCCTTTTTCTTTATGACTTGCTAGAGATAAGAGTGGTTTTTCTTCTTCGTGGTTTCCATGAGATTAATGTGGCTTCTGTCTACTGCTTTCTTCTTCGTCACTTCCAAGATGAGAAGTGTGATTCTCTTCCAATTCCTTCTTCTCCATGACTTCTACGAGATAAGAATGGACTTCCTTTCTTTCTACTTCTTTCTTCTTATTCTAAGATAAATTGAGCGCTATATGCAGATTTATTGCCATTCTAGGAAATAACGCAATGGTATCTTTGATTGTAACTTCGCTGAGTGTTTTGATTTGGAGTACTCCAGTTGTACTATCGATGCGTCTTCAAACATGCAATTTTGAATTAAACATTCATGGTCATGAATATACGGTTTAAGTGTGTAATCAGGTTGCATTCATTGATGTTCAATGTTTTGAAACCAATTCCGTATTTGTGGGGGGAAAAAGAAACCTACCTCCATTTCCTGCGGAAGTTTGATAAATCGTAATACTTCCGTTTACTGTTAGTACAAGAAAGTATAAATTATAATCATTTGTTTTGACATTGTTGTGTTGGGTTTTTGTGTTATTAATGTCTAAAGGGTCCATTTTATATAATGCTGTATTTCCTCCAGCTAAATGTGATCTTAGAAGGTATACTTAAGTGAGGGTGGTATGGCGTAGTGGGTCAATTACACGGTCTGGTTAGCACTCCACGCCCGATAGAGAGGGTCTGACCAAACGGAGCTAGAGCTAGAAAGAGATGATCACTTGGAGATAGGATGATGAAGTGAAGTAGTGATGAGATAACTGAAGATGGAGTGGTTTAGTGAGTGGAGTCTGTAAGTTGATCGTTTTCAGCGCAGCAACCCACGCACGCACAGATGAACAGACAAACTGATACTAGTGCTGCTACACCGGAACTAGTGGTGGGAAGACACGCTAGGGGACAGCAAGGGCGTCTTCTATCAGCCTTGTACGCGCCCTTCTTCCCAGTTTTAACTCCTCCTATGGCTTGTAAGCACAGCTTTTCATAGTTTTCCTCGCAAGCTGGAGGGCAAGTACAAAGCTCCGGGTGGTAGGGTAGGGGGAATTGTGGCAGTATGCCAAAGTGTAATGAAGGTTAGGGCTTAACGTCGTCACCACCTTCCCGCCCTGGGACGGTTCTTTCTCCTTCTATCTCGTCACACTTGGGATCTTGGGAAAGGAGTATCTCCACTCAGAACAATTGCCAGCTAAACCTAAACAAGACCCTGGCCTGGCAGCTTCCGGTTTGCAAGTGCTCCTCGTATATGACTCCCCCCCCACTTCATCCGCTCCTCTAATAATAGTTTCATGCACTACTATCAGTAGCTCGTTCAAATCCAACTAACTTTGCCACCATCATGCGCTGAACCTCTCAACCTCTCCATTTTAATGGATTGGTTTTTACCCTCCGCACCCTATCTTTCCATTTTCCTTTTTCCGGAATCCCCGCCAGTTATTGCTTAAAGGAAAACTTCAATTTATTAAATTGAAATTGTAAATAGATTGTTATCCTCGAGAAGTATTTCTCTCTCTCTCTCTCTCTCTCTTACCTCTCTAATGAGCATTCATTTGAGGTCCCTCAAGTTCGAAAAAGTGATTTTGGTCTCAGCATCTCTTTCTGTCTGTATCAGTACATCTCAAAAACAAATTAACAAAAAATCATATTATTAAAGTGAACATATTCGGTATAGTAGCTTCAGTATTCTTTTAAGTTTGGGGGGGGGGAGAAACAAATATTTTATTACCTACGTCATGAGAGATTACGGAAGTGACGTGAATGTTCACACTAGATTTCTTTTTCATCTTTTTTTTTTGTGATCTAAAGTAATAAAAGACCAAGTTTCGATGGCATTGCTTTTTCTTAACACATGTTTCTTGAATTTTTTGTTTTTGTTTTGTTTCTCTTCTTTTCAACCAGATTGTTGAAGACATGAGAAAAGTTTTTCATGAGAAAAAAAACAAAGAGACATTACTTATAAGATTAGTTCTTATTCTTTATCTTTGAAGCAAAGTAAAGTAATATTAGTTTCTGAGTTAGCCGTAACTTTGTATTTTTCCAAGACTTACTGAGCTACTAGAAGGTAGAAGGAGAAATCATTATTCTAGCTCAAAGAAATAGATCGTCTGACCGTGGATCTTTGTTCTTTGTACGCCTAACGATTTGTGCCGTTTTGGATAGATAAAAAAATCTTTATTATAAATATGTACAATAAATACAAACATGAAGTGCCAATGAACAATACATTATAACCTTCATAACAATAGAATTGGGAAAGCTTAAGATGTTAAGGATGCAGAATGCAGCGAAAAAAGGAAGGAAAAACCTGGAGCTAGGTGTAGAAAGTTTACGTAGAGAAGGATGTGTTATAGTCTTTTGTGTCCTGTAGGTAATAGAAGGATCTGTAGGAGGCTATGTCACGGCAGAGTGGATTAGGATGGCAGTCCTAGGATGGAAAGGAGTTTCAGCAGACTGATTTTGGATTATACAGGAGTGTACAGGGGATAATGGATGCAGTCTCTGCGGTAGTGAGTCAATTTTAGTCAGTCGCAAGTCTGACGAAATTTGTCTTTGGAGTTTCTTGATGTTGCCACTTAATTACAAGTCCACGGTAGCCCCGAGCGGTTAGAGGCAAGACTTGTGAAGCTAATATGTAATGTGGTACAGGTTTCGATTCCCCAGTCTTAGGCCATGAATTTTATTTAAAATGGTTAATAAAAGAAATTTACAGTAAAGTATGTTTGCTAGTCGCTTCCGTCCACGACACCTAATTGATACGTAGTTGGACTTTAGGCCCCGCCTGAAAAAATAGGCAATTACTTTACTTACTTTTACTTTACTTACAAGTCCAGGTTCCAGGCAGAGCAGGCGTAGAGGAACATCGGTCTGATGACCACTTTGTAAAGTGGAGGAGTTTGTTGGGGTCACAGTCTTTTTTGGAGTCACATGAGAAGTAGAGGAAATAATAGTCGTTGTAGTCCAGTTTGCCTGAGTTTACTTTGTCCTGAACATAAAGTAGTGAAAATCAGTTTGTTGTCCAAAGTTAGGGCTAGCTACTTAATGTGGGCATACCACGGGATCAGAGTATTATTATGCCTTAATTTGGTCGATTAAAGGAGGGTCTACGTTGGGTTGAAGAGTATAGCGTTAGTCTTATCGTGTTTTTTTTTTTTAAATTCTCCACTTAGTGCAGAATTTGGTTAGTCTGTCGGTTAGTATGTTGGTTATGGTGTCCATTCTCCAAGATGACGTACGTGTACATCATCAGAGTCGTAATAAATGTGTAAATAATCAATACTTTATAATTGAAGAGCCCACTCTCGAGTACCAATCATCGATTGATTGCAATCAATTTTTTTTTGATACTTAGAAAATCCATAAAGAAGAATTTCATACCGTCACAAAAGTGGTCGAAAAATCAAATCGGTTATTACGTACAAGTAGTTGAATTATCAATGACTCAATTCAATGACGTCAGACGGTTGGATAGTCATGCACTGGGAGGAACTGTATAATTATTAAGCACGATTGCCAACACAATGTTTACAAATTACAAAATTTAGGCTAGATATTAAATTTAGACATTACGCGACTTCAACCAGTAAGCTGTTTATATGGTTGGTAATTGAGGGGTTAACCATTGCATACTCGGTTCTATCCGTTAATGATGCACAGCGATCTATGGCTACGCCATTACAGGCAACCAATCTTCTGTCAACTTGTACGGTGACGTATTCATTACGTTCTCTCCAATGAATACGTTCATTTTGAACGAAGAGGAAAACTTAATTTAATTAAGGCAGGTTACCATGACGACAAGCTCCATTTAAATGAATTTTAAGGTAGAAAATTTCTCCATTACCAATAAACGAATACAATAAATATTCTGATTTCATTTATGGACACATTTCCATGAACTGCAGTTTTAATATTCATGCATATTGTAAATATTAGCAAAAAAAGAAAAAATTTAGGCAAATAAAATCAGCATCATTTAAATTTAAATGAACATGGTCCCTGAGGAAAATTTTGCTTCCATACTTTTCTATACAGGAAATGTAATCAACCAAAATAGAATTACGTAAATACAGGAAACAATCGCGTACATTGTTTTGCTTTCCCCATCCTTTTTTTTATGTATTGTTATACATTTAATGCTTAAATTCAAAACTTTGGTGGTATTTATCCAGTTGGAGCCACCACTTAGGAAGGTGAAGCACAATTATTATTAGGCGTTACCATAGTACCCAGAACTAAATTGTTTATTTATTTAAAAACATAAAAAAAAATGCATTAACTTTACAAACAAAAACAGAAGTAATCATAGTTCTGTACGTTTGGAGCTTAAACCGGAAACTGTAACAGTAACTAAAAAGGTTAATGTCTGGTTATAAACCTGCAAACGTTGCCGCCACAAAAAACCATCTGTAATGAACATTCATATGATCTCTTGCTATTCCCGCAGTTCTGCAAGGACTCTAAACTATCTCCAGAGAGAATAAACTCCTCCTGTACAACAAGTTAGTGGTTTAGGTCCATGTTACTTTATGCTTGTCTCCCTCTTGGAGTTTCGACATATCGATCCAATATCGCCTCGCTGCAGATCCTGCAAAATGAATTCCTCATGCTGGTGACAACTTCCCCCCCCCCCCGGCTACAGACTGTATTATAGACTTACACGCCAACACCAACATGGACTATGTAGTCAACACTACATCAAGTACCTCGCTACTGGTTTTTTCAGCAAGTGTGAATCAAGTCACAACCAACTCTATGCAGACGAATAGGGGACTATAGTTTGGACACGGTGCACAGGCACACAGGAGAGTTAAGGACTCCCTGAGCTAGAACTTTCCTTACAGGCTGAGTTTTTCATTGTTTTTCCCCTCATTACTTACTGTTATATTCTGTAACAATTTATGTAATTAGCTAGAGGTTATAGTATTTATACTGGAACTCCTTATGTACATATGTACGAGGTGTGTTCAAAAAGTAACGGGAATTTTTAAATTTCGCGGGTTTGGAGAGTCTGATTGTAAATTTTTTTTTTTTATTATGTTGGTACACATGCCCCTGAAGTACGATAAAATTTTCAGTAATATTCATTGTTTACTTCTTAAGTGGCAGCCGTTAAGGTTAGACGTGTTTTTCGAGCTTGGCGATTTTTGTTTGTTAAAAAAAATGGATCAAAGAATTTGTATTAAATTTTGCGAAAAAATGAAATAAAGTGTAATAAAGTGTGTGAAATGTTAATAAAGGCATATGGTGAGTCTGCTACGAGTAAAACAAGGATTTACGAGTGGTATAAGCGTTTCCAAGATGGCCGCGAAAACGTTGAAGATGACGAACGACCTGGACGTCCAAGCACATCAACAACCGATGAAAACGTGAAAAAAGTGAAAGAAATGGTTATGAACGATCGCCGAATCACAATCAGAGAAGTCGCTGATGATGTTGCCATATCAATTGGTTCATGCCATGAAATTTTTTCGGATGTTTTGGGTATGAAACGTGTGGCAGCAAAATTTGTTCCAAAATTGTTGAATTTCGAACAAAAACAGCGGAGAATGGAAGTTGCTCAAGAGTCACTCATGAAGTCGACAACGATGCGGATCTACTGAAACGTGTTATAACAGGTGACGAAACATGGGTTTACGGATATGATGTCGAAACTAAGGCTCAATCGTCCCAGTGGAGGCATTCTGGATCGCCAAGACCGAAAAAGGCTCGACAAGTGCGGTCGAATGTGAAGGTTATGCTCACTGTGTTCTTCGATTTTAATGGCATAGTGCATCATGAATTCTTGCCACAAGGTCAAACAATCAATAAGGAGTACTACCTACAAGTTCAACGCCGTTTGCGTGAAGCAATCCGAAAAAACGCCCGGATTTGTGGCAAAACAATTCATGGATTTTGCACCACGATAATGCACCTGCTCACACTTCATTGCTTGTTCGTGAATTTTTGGCCAAAAACAAAACTTTAACGATGCCCCAGCCTCCATATTCGCCAGACATGGCTCCATGTGACTTTTTTCTATTTCCAAACATAAAGAGAACATTAAAAGGCCGTCGTTTTACAAGCATAGATGACATTAAAAGCGAATCGCTGAAAGAGCTGAAAGCTATCACAAAGATCGAGTTTCAGAAGTGTTTCGAGGATTGGAAAAAGCGCTGGCACAAGTGTATTGTATGCGAAGGGGACTACTTTGAAGGCGACAATATTAATGTAGATGAATAAATAAATATTTTTTCCCAAAAACGAAAATTCCCGTTACTTTTTGAACACACCTCGTATATACTTCCAAATATTAAATAAATTTTTATCTATCTATCTATTCTACTTCAGTTGTTTTTTTGAATTTTATTAAGACAATAGTTTGTGATTCAGTGCACAATACCTGTGCACTATACATAGGGTTACCATACGTCCCGGTTTGGCCGGGACTGCCCGATTTTAAGCACTTGTCCCAGCAGGTTGTTAAATGTGTCCCGGTTTTTAAAGGTAAAAAAAAAAGATTTAATATTGGTTAAATATAAAGAAATCGTTTGCTCGAGTGTAACGTTGGCGCCTTATTATTTTGTAAAACTAATCTAAATTGGAAATGTAGTAAACTTTACGATTTAATTAGAAATAACGAAAACTTTCTAAAAAAAGTACAATCTTCTGAGAAATTCTCTTGTACAAGTAAATAATATACATACGAGGGTCGTTTGAAAATTCCGTGCAAAGTCAGAGAGATAGCACCACTGGCACGTATCGAGGTTATGTTTAGTTAGTAGCATCTCTTGGAAGAACACACACCAAGTTTCAGCCAGATCGGTCTATTTCTTTGTGTTTGGCATTCGTTTGAATCGAGGAAGTCGAGTGATTTTCAAAAAATGGACGAAAAAGAATTTCGTGCGTTGATTAAACACTACTTTATGAAAGGCAAAACGCCTCAGGAGACTAAAGAGAAGCTTGATAAACATTATGGTGACACTGCACCTTCGATTAGAACAGTTTATAAGTGGTTTCAAAATTTTCGGAGTGGCCATATGGGCACAAGTGACGCTGAACGTTCTGGACGCCCTGTTGAGGTTACTACTCCAGAAATCATTGATAAAAATCCATGATATGGTGATGGATGACAGAAGAGTGAAGGTGCGTGAGATTGCTAGTGCTGTGGGCATCTCGAATGAACGGGCACTTAATATTTTGCATCAACATTTGGACATGACAAAGCTATCCGCAAGATGGGTGCCGCGATTGCTCACGCTTGACCAAAAACGAAATCGTGTGAAGTGTTGCAAGGACGGTTTGCAGCTGTTCCAGAAGAATCCGCAGGACTTTAAGCGTCGTTTCGTCACTGTGGATGAAACATGGATACATCACTACACTCCTGAGACCAAAGAACAATCTAAACAATGGGTTACCAAGGGGGAATCTGCGCCAAAAAAGGCGAAGACCGTTCCTTCGGCCGGAAAGATTATGGCGACTGTCTTTTGGGATTCGCAAGGAATAATCCTCATCGACTATCTGGAAAAGGGTAAAACTATTACAGGTGCATATTATTCATCGTTATTGGACCGTTTGAAAACCGAGCTGCAAGAAAAACGCCCACGATTGGCCCACAAAAAAGTCCTTTTCCATCACGACAACGCACCAGCTCACACCTCAGCAGTTGTGGTCGCAAAATTAATGAAAATAGGGTTCCAACTCGTTTCACATCCCCCCTATTCTCCAGACTTGGCTCCCTCGGACTACTATTTGTTCCCCAATATGAAGAAATGGCTGGCGGGAAAAAGATTTTATTCAAACGAGGAGGTGATTGCAGAAACGAATGGCTATTTTTCAGACTTGGACAAATCCTATTATTCGGAAGGGATCAACAAACTAGAGCAGCGTTGGACGAAGTGTATAAGCCAAAAAGGAGACTATGTTGAAAAATAAAAAAGGTTTACCCCAAAAAATTAAGTAGTTTTTATTTTTGCACGGACTTTTCAAACGACCCTCGTATATTATTACTATTAGTATGTAAGTGCATTTTATTATATTTTCATATTTAATACCTACATTTTTTGTGATTTTTCACGATATACGTTTAGTTTTGTGACACTCAATAATATTAATAATTTGTAATAGCAAAATATTTATAAAAGTGTAAGTTATACTTTATTAACAACGAAAAAAATATAACAAATTATACTGTAAGCGCGTGAGGCTTACACCCAGTTGCGGAGAGGGGAAGATGACGTAAACGTAATTTAAATCGATACGTGTTCGGGGGGGGGGGATAAATAAATACAAAGAAAATATTTAGTAATGAAAATGGTCAAGAAAACACTTACCTTTAACGCACCGGAAGCGAGCGCACTCAGCATCCGCCAGGCGGTAAAGGATCTCTAATTAAGCAGTAGAAGGGAATAGGAACTATTAAAGAGCTTAGGTAAGTAAACAAGTGTGTAAAGATGTGTGTGTGTGTGTAATGTGTAGCTGAGCTCCTAGAAGAGTAAGGAATATTGGGGTTCAAGCCCAAAGAGGCGTATTAGAATTGGAAGTGAGGTAAGCGGAAGAGGGAAGGGTAATAGTGCACCAAGTGCGGATGAGGAAGAAGTAATAGTACAATCAATGCACTAGATGCGGATGAAGCGAAGTGCTAGATATCAGCGGAAGTGTCTCTTAGCAGGCTGAGATGCAGTAAGAAGGTACACCAGTAGGCAGACTCGAGTGACGTAGGGCCGGAAGCAGCCGATGATGAAGCGTTGCGGAAGTACGAAAAGCTGTACTTGAAGCGTTGGTCCAGCGGACGCGTACTATATCTGTTGCAGAGCAGGGCCAGACGTCGACTCGCTTGAAGCGGTATGGAATTGAGGAACACTAACTTCCTCAATGTTAGTGTTACAACATGCACAGAGAACTACAGCAGACAGAAAAACCCCACGGGTAAGAGAGTATAGAGAAGGGGAAGGTTGAAACCATGGGAACTGAGAAATAAACAAAACTACAAAATAGCAGAAAAATAAGATATTGGCGGCAACAACAAAGGAAACGATTAACGAAAAATAACGCGTACTACGAGAATTGGAATAAGGAGAGAGTGAGAGAGAGAGAGAAATAGAAAAAGGCGAGCTGGAGCACTGTCAAACGGTACCGCCGTGATAGGACGGTACGCGGCTTAACATATACTATTTATTTATTTTTACCTGACTGTCCCGGTTTGGCGTAAAAAATATATGGTAACCCTAGCTATACACAAAACCTGTAAAATGGTGCTTTTTAAGGGCACCATCACGTCACAACTGCCTGGAGAATGGAGCCAATATGATTGGTCCCCTGGAAAAAAAAAGAAGGCCAAAGAGATCGCTCTAGGATTCTTGGACAGGAAATATTTCCATCCGATGCCTAATAAACCACCAAATAAATTGATATAAAACAAAATAGTAATAAATGGATTAATGAAACTGATGATGAAGGTGAATAGAGAAGTAAAGTTATCGAAGTATCAAAAAAAAAAAAAAATGATTGCAATCAATCGATAATTGGTGCTCGAGAGCGGGCTCTTCAATTATAAAGTATTGATTATTTACCCATTTAATACGGCTCTGATGACGTGGTATTTATAGACGTCATCTTGATGAATGTGCACTATCACCAACAGACTAACCAAATTCTGCACTAAAAGGTGAAATTAAAATAAAACCACACGATAAGACTAACGCTATACTCTCTCCTTTAAGCGACCAATTTTTTTTTGGCACTACAGCCCTTGAAGGGCCTTGACCTCCTTAGTAATTTGCCTCCAGCTCTCTCTATCTGTGGCCTTTCTTCTCCAATTCCTCACACCAAGCCTTCTGAGGTCTCCTTCCACATCCTCCAACCATCTCCTTCTAGGTCTTTCCACTTTCCTCCTTCCTTCTGGCCAATTCCGGAAAAGCTTTTTCAGTGCTCGATCCTCGTCCATTCTTTCCAAATGTCCCAGCCATGCCAATCTTTTGCTCCTTACCTCGGCAACCAATTTCGGCGATGGAAACAATTCTTTCAGCTCCGTGTTACTTTTTATCTTCCACGAGCCATTTATAAGATTTGGCCCGTAAATCTTACGTAACACACGCCTTTCCCACACAAGAAGTTGATTGTTTTCACTCTCATTCAGTATCCAAGTTTCCGAAGCATAAAGAACTATCGGTCGGATAACTGTCTTGTAGACGTTTATTTTATGTTTTCGAGAGACATTTCTGGATTTAAGGATCTTGTTTAAAGCAAACATGCACCTACTTCCGGCCGCCAACCTCTCTTTAATTTCTTTTCTGACGTCCATTTCTCTAGTGAAGATGGCACCCAAGTATTTAAAAGCTTGTACATTTTCAAACGCTCTTCCGCTTAACATCACAGAAGGAGCGTTGCAGATTCGGTTATCGTGCCTAGAGCATAGCATATACTTGGTCTTGTCAGTATTAATGGACAGACCCACAGCCTTGGCACTGTTTTCCAATTGGTCATAGCACTCTTCCAGAGCCCTTAAGGTTCTTCCTAAAAGTACTATGTCATCTGCATAAGCCAGGTACTGCCCTTGACCTATTAAATATCGTTCCGTTTGGGTTTGTCTCAATATCTGTGACAACTTTCTCCAAGGACAGGTTAAATAGGATTGTGGAGAGGACGTCACCTTGCCTAAGACCTCTGTTTATCTCAAACTCTTGAGAGTAATCCCCTTTAATTCTGACTTTCGCAGTAGCGACCAAATTAGATATAATAATTCTCTGATCCCGTGGTCTACCCACATTAAGTAGCTAGCCCTAACTTTAGACAACAAACTGACTTTACTACGCACGTTCAGGGACAAAATAAACGCAGGCATAACTGGACTACAACGACTGCCTTTACATCTCACGTGACTCCAAAAAATACTGTGACCCCCAACAAACTCCTCCACTTTACAAAGTGGTCATAAGGCCGATGTTACTCTACGCCAGGCTCTGCCTTGGAGCCTGGACTTGTAAGTAAGTGGCAATATCAAGAAACTCCTAAGACGACAACACAAGAACAAATCTCTGAGATTCGCAACAGACTCTCTCCACGATGCACTAGTCGTTGACTAACTCCACGGAGGCTGCGTCCATTATCTCACGGTACACTCCTATGATCCAAAACCTTTCAGCCAACCTTTCATTATAAATTTTTTGGATAACAAGGTTAAAAAAAACGGAAAAAGAAAATATTATTTCATTTCAAGCAAATCACTTTTAATATTTTTCCCCCTCCCAACGAATTGTGAAATTGTTTTTGAAAAATAAAAAATAAATAAAAAAGATATAGACCCGTGAAATGGGAGAGAGCTCAAGCGATATTAATTTCACAGATATAACCGAGAATCCGTAGAAAAAAAGGAAGTGGAGAGCAATATGGAAACGTTTTAGGCTTGTAATTCCCCCCACTTCCGTTTCGTTCTAACTTCCTCTCTCAATGGAGAGTATTGCAGTACTATCAAAATATCTAAATTGAGTTTTTTTTTTACTTTGTTTATAGGGTCTGTGGGAAGGTTACAAAAAAGAACCTGAAAAAAGACTGTTATCTTTCTCATCTATTTCTCAACCTTCTGCGCACGCACCCTAACAAGGATTGTTTCTCAATACTATCATCCTCATTGTAAAATCTTGTTAACACAGTTTATTACAGGGTAATCCATTTTAAAACGCACCAATCGCTAATAACTTTTTAGGAAAACAGGAAATCCGAAAAAAAAAACCTCATTAAATAAACTATATGGTTTTTTTTTTTTAGTCTAGTTTTCACAAATTTTCCACCCCCGATGTTGTATCTTTTCATTTTTGGCGAAGTTACGGGCCTAAAACCTGATCGAGGTTTCATAAGGACCACTGGTTTTTGTCAATGATTATGAAAACTACAGAAAACACTGTGAAAAATGACGTTGACCCCGTTTTGATATCCCTAATATTGGTCGAGATATTTAACTTCAAAGTTACAATTTTATCTAATAAGAATACGTGATCGGTTTTTCAATATTAATTTTCCACCAGAAATACACGTTTTGGGAGGGTCCTCTGGCTGCAAAAAAAATTGTTATTTGTGACGCTAAGAACAAAAAATTATAATAATTGAAGATTTTAAAGAATGTAGTGTAATGTAATTGTTGTGTGAGTGAATCAGGATAAATTTGTTTTATCATCAAATAAAAGCAATCATCACATCATTTTAATGTACCCCGCGTATGCAAGACTTCTTGACCTATGCTTACGGTAAGAATATCTTGCCAGGGATGGGCAGGTGTTGGTCTAGTGGTCAAGAGTGTGGCTTTGTAAGTGGGAGATCACCAGTTCGAATCCTGTGGGTGCAGTCATTCACAATGCTTAATAAATCATAACACTTTTTTAAATAAAATGTAGTCATACGTTGGGAATATGTGGCTGAAAATCCATTTTGAAGAAAATTTCTCGACCTCGGAAAATACGTCTGTAGACCAATGGGTTGTCTATTCAATTCTGGAAAATGGTTTCCTGTACGCTTTGTAAGTTTACATTTATTTATTGTGGGGTCCAACCAAACGCTCCAATCTCCAAAGGATTCAATCTAAAATACTACGAACTATTGTAAAACGCTCCATTTTATGTCTCCCAACCTGGACTATACACATTGACCTTAACATTCCTTTTGTCACACAAGTTGCTAAAACAAGATACAGAAAACTTCACTTCAGCCTGCAATCTCATACAGATCCTCTAGCTCAAAATCTCTGCTTCTAGAACTCTTTCCTGATAACCCGGACAAGACGTCTTAAAAGACAGTGGCCTCGTGATCTCCTCTCAAGTGAAGAGGGCGACTAATAGTCTAATGTTTTGGTGAAGTTACCACTGCGGTAACTTCACCACTCGTTACCTTATCATTTAATACTCTATTGTATCATTGTTACTTATAGCGCTGACGCGCTGATTGCAGCACAAGTAAACGTAAAAAAAAAAAACATTTATTTTTGTTTTTTTTGAGGGGGGGAATATTTGCTGGGATGATGTTAGGTTTCCCTATAAGGTTACATTTCCGTGTAATGAGCGGTTTTACCAACTGTACAGTGTTGGTAAGTCGGTAATCTTGAAAATAGCCGAAAAAAGGAAGTCGTGTGAGTGTGCTAGGCCAGATTTTTTTTTTGGTTTTGGTTGGTTACGTAAGGTGGTTGCTGAAGACCCGTATTTGAAACAGGAATGTTGTCTCTTCCATCATCTTCCCGCTCCCTAAATGCCGATCCTCACACCCAGACAGTTGATCATATTTTCCTTTCAGGGAATTTCCCATCTTTCCCTTTTCTTTTTTTACACCAATCTCGTTTAAACTCATTCACAAGAAGTCGGAAAACTTTTTTTCTTTTTGAAGAGAAATTTTTTCTTTTCTCGCTTGAACATGTCTGAGGCATGTCGTCGTCGCTGGCTGCATGTTTTTGTTACTTATTTCCCTTTGTAAAGGGAAATATCCGCCCTATAGTTCGCAGAATGGCCCTAACCTTCTCATACCATGCATAAACCTTCTTCTTCTACTTCTTCTTCCTTAAGAGCCATTTCTTTGCCGAGACATTCCCTTTTTTCTCCCAGGTGAAAAAGAGAGCAGCATCTTAAGGAATTTAACTACCTAAAGTGAAAAAATCTTTACTATTTTTCCCTTCACCTTAAAGCTTCTATTTTCCTAAGTTACAGGGGGGAAAAAATGAAGGATTTTTCTTTTATAAAAAATTTTCCTTTTGTTTAAAATTTAAAAAAAAAAATTCTTTAAAGTAGGAAGAAAAAAAAGACAAAGAAAATGAATTTTCTTGTTAAACTTGGAAACATATTTTAAAAACGTAAAAGTTCCTCCCTACCACCACAAAAAACGTGTAAGTTTTCCGGTAACAAGGCACCAAAATGAAAAAAGCTTAACCATAATTGAATTTAAACAATTTAAAACCTCTCATTTCCAGTCCAATATTTTGAGACCCATTTCATTGGCCCGAAACTTTTCTTCTATTCCTTCCATTGGACGGTTAATGGACCAATTGTGATTATCATTATTTTTTATTGGTGGTGCTCCTATTTTAATTTGTTTGTTTGGTTTTTTTAAGTAACTTAAATGCGTATTTCCGCTCTATGGGGTTTCCGTCAGCTCCTGTCCCCAAACCTCTCTATTCCACCCTCGCTTAGACTTCCTCCTTTTATCTATTTCCTGTTCATCGAAGGCTTCCACTTCCTTATCTAATTCTTAAGTTTTTAAATCATAATCCATAATTTTTTTATTGAAAATTATTTTCTTTTTCTCGACTGTAAATAATATGAGCAAGGTGTTATAAAACAGATTTTCAATTATGGTATTATTCATTTTGTGGGGTCCCCTGAGTTCGAAAAAGTGCTTTCAAAACGGAAACTTGTAGAAAGTTTAAATCTAAACTGTAGCTTTAGGTTCCAACAGAGGATGTTTGAATAAGGTTCCGCTCAATACCGGAAGTATAGCTATACGAAACAGATATTTTTCACTTTTTGTTTAACGATTTTCGCGAAAACTATTTGCACGATTTTCCTCAAACCTTTGTGTAGCCGAGTAGATCTTGAGCGCCGGCTCACACTGCATTGTCTGTCAAGACGACGTTTCTAGCCAAGTACAAACATCCCAGTTTTAGGCCATCCTAGCCTTATTCGCCTGTCCTGGCCGCCCCATGTGACTTTTATCTGTTCCTGAAAGTCAAATCTGCATTAAAAGGAACACGATTTCAGTCCGCTGTGAAGCTGTGAAAGAAATAGCGGCACGCGTCTTACAGGAACTCACAGAAGAAAAAGACTTCCAGCACTGTTTGGAACAATGGTAAAGTTGCATGGAGCGTTGTAGGGATAGGGGAGTGGTGTATATTGAAGGTGATAATAACTAAATATGTTTAAATATTTAAAATAAAATGTTTTACAGCATCAGTCTGGTTATTTAATAGCCTCACCTCGTATTTTTGTCTCTTAAACCAGTACATCTCGCCCTCTATCAAATTTACAGGCTTACCACTTTGGTTTGAACCTTCGTTTTACGAGGAAAATAATGTCTTTAATAAGTGTATTGGGGAGCTACGTAATATTAAAGACAATTTTTTTTTTCTAGTATAAACTCCAAGTTTCAAGGAACTTTAATTACATAAACAGAGCGAAAAGAGGTGGGAGGGGGGTCTTCTGTGTGTAGTTAATGAAATTTATTTTTAGTTACTCCGATACTCTAGACAGGAGTATAATTTCAAAAGTTGTGTATACCGCCAGAGGGCGGGCTCTCGTTTAAACCTTTTCCCTGTATTTTTCTTTTTTGGGCCCGTTTCTATCCCACTTTTATCCTTTCTTAGAGAGATTTTCTTCTACTTCAATAAGCTCAAAGGTAAAAGTGGAAAATGAGGAAAGCAGGGAAATGGTAAAAAGAAAAAGTTTGAAGCGGAAAAAAGGTGGAAAACTAAGTGGTTAACCTCTTTAAACAAAACTTCCCTCGCCTGAGATCGTCTTCTTTGCCCAACTTGTAATTTAATCTGACGCACTACCTTGCCGGAACTTTCAATTATAGTTCTTTCTCCTGTTTTGGCCTGTAAGTCCGCAGGGAAATGTAGAGCATTCAAGGATGTATTCCTGGATTTGAGTTCCATGTAAATACATAACTTCTTCTGAACTACCCAAAAAGGTCATTTCTTCATGTGGACACCCAATTGCTGGCCAATTTAAGGCAGATATAGCCAACATTGGGGTAGCTATACGATGCCAAGGCTTATTGCCGAAATGTGGTTGTAAAGAAAAGTAAAACGTAATGGGAAAAGGCAGGGATCGACATTAATGTCAGAAAATCGGATGGGAATATTTATTTTACTCGTAGCTTTTCCTGGAGTCAATCTGTTAGAGTGCACGCTTCTAGTCTAGTAATATCTACATATATCTCCTTAACAAAAACTTACCAGTTTAAAAAGTTAAGTATAAGGGTTGATTAAACGGTAAAAGGTACACAAATCACCAAGTACCTAACATTTCATTCAAACTTCTAGTATCATATTTTTTTAGAATGTATTAGATGTCACAGACCTTAAGCCATTTTCCGTAATAGCCATTTTCATGCATATAATTGTATAAAAATTCATAAAAATCTATCGAGCAGAAAACGAGATATTTAGAGTTAAACTTTGGTTTCGTTTGAAACAGTGAAAACTTTAACTTCAAATATCTCGTAAACTACTCAATAGAATTTGATTATATTTTACCTGTATATGGAGGCAACTATTGTCTATAATTGTGTAAAATTTAGTAAAAATCTATCGAGCAGAATACGAGATATTTAGAGTTAAACTTTGGTTTCGTTTGAAACAGTGAAAACTTTAACTTCAAATATCTCGTAAACTACTCTATAGATTTTGATTATATTTTACCTGTATATGGAGGCAATTATTGTCTATAATTGTGTAATATTTAGTAAAAATCTATCGAGCAGAATACGAGATATTTTGAGTTAAACTTTGGTTTCGTTTGAAACAGTGAAAACTTTAACTTCAAATATCTCGTAAACTACTCTATAGATTTTGATTATATTTTACCTGTATATGGAGGCAATTATTGTCTATAATTGTGTAATATTTAGTAAAAATCTATCGAGCAGAATACGAGATATTTAGAGTTAAACTTTGGTTTCGTTTGAAACAGTGAAAACTTTAACTTCAAATATCTCGTAAACTACTCTATAGATTTTGATTATATTTTACCTGTATATGGAGGCAATTATTGTCTATAATTGTGTAATATTTAGTAAAAATCTATCGAGCAGAATACGAGATATTTAGAGTTAAACTTTGGTTTCGTTTGAAACAGTGAAAACTTTAACTTCAAATATCTCGTAAACTACTCTATAGATTTTGATTATATTTTACCTGTATATGGAGGCAATTATTGTCTATAATTGTGTAATATTTAGTAAAAATCTATCGAGCAGAATACGAGATATTTTGAGTTAAACTTTGGTTTCGTTTGAAACAGTGAAAATTTTAACTTCAAATATCTCGTAAACTACTCTATAGATTTTGATTATATTTTACCTGTATATGGAGGCAACTATTGTCTATAATTGTGTAATATTTAGTAAAAATCTATCGAGCAGAATACGAGATATTTAGAGTTAAACTTTGGTTTCGTTTGAAACAGTGAAAACTTTAACTACAAATATCTCGTAAACTACAGGATAGATTTTGATTATATTTTACCTGTATATGGAGGCAACTATTGTCTATAATTGTGTAAAATTTAGTAAAAATCTATCGAGCAGAATACGAGATATTTTGAGTTAAAGTTTGGTTCAGTTAGAAACAGTGAAAATTTTAACTTCAAATATCTCGTAAACTACTCTATAGATTTTGATTATATTTTACCTGTATATAGAGCCAACTATTGTCTATAATTGTATAAAATTTAGTAAAAATCTATCGAGCAGAATACGAGATATTTAGAGTTAAACTTTGGCTTCGTTTGAAACAGTGAAAACTTTAACTTCAAATATCTCGTAAACTACTCTATAGAATTTGATTATATTTTACTGGTATATGGAGCCAACTATTGTCTATAATTGTGTAAAGTTTAGTAAAAATCTATCAAGCAGAATACGAGATATTTAGAGTTAAACTTTGGTTCTGTTTGAAACAGTGAAAATTTTACATTCAAATATCTCGTAAACTACACGATAGATTTTGTTTATATTTTACCAGTATATAGAGCCAACTATTGTCTATAATTGTATAAAATTTAGTAAAAATCTATCGAGCAGAATACGAGATATTTAGAGTTAAACTTTGGCTTCGTTTGAAACAGTGAAAACTTTAACTTCAAATATCTCGTAAACTACTCTATAGATTTTGATTATATTTTACCTGTATATGGAGGCAATTATTGTCTATAATTGTGTAATATTTAGTAAAAATCTATCGAGCAGAATACGAGATATTTTGAGTTAAAGTTTAATTCAGTTAGAAACAGTGATAAATTTAATTGAAAAATCTCGTAAACTACTCGATAGATTATGATTATATTTTACCTGTATATGGAGGCAACTATTGTCTATAATTGTGTAAAATTTAGTAAAAATCTATTGAGCAGAATACGAGATATTTAGAGTTAATCTTTGGTTTCGTTTGAAACAGTGAAAACTTTAACTTCAAATATCTCGTAAACTACTCGATAGATTTTGATTATATTTTACTGGTATATGGAGCCAACTATTGTCTATAATTGTGTAAAGTTTAGTAAAAATCTATCGAGCAGAATACGAGATATTTAGAGTTAAATTTTGGTTCTGTTTGAAACAGTGAAAAATTTACATTCAAATATTTCGTAAACTACAGGATAGATTTTGTTTATATTTTACCTGTATATAGAGCCAACTATTGTCTATAATTGTATAAAATTTAGTAAAAATCTATCAAGCAGAAAACGGGATATTTGAGGTTAAAGTTTGCTTTCGTTTTACAGAGTGAAAATTTTAACTTCAAATATCTCATAAACTACTCCATAGATTTTGATTATATTTTACCTTTATATGGAGGCAACTATTGTCTATAATTGTGTAAAATTTAGTAAAAATCTATCGAGCAGAATACGAGATATTTTGAGTTAAAGTTTAATTCAGTTAGAAACAGTGATAAATTTAACTTCAAAAATCTCGTAAACTACTCGATAGATTATGATTGTATTTTACCTGTATATGGAGGCAACTATTGTCTATAATTGTGTAAAATTTAGTAAAAATCTATTGAGCAGAATACGAGATATTTAGAGTTAATCTTTGGTTTCGTTTGAAACAGTGAAAACTTTAACTTCAAATATCTCGTAAAATACTCTATAGATTTTGTTTATATTTTACCTGTATATAGAGCCAACTATTGTCTATAATTGTATAAAATTTAGTAATAATCTATCAAGCAGAAAACGGGATATTTGAGGTTAAAGTTTGCTTTCGTTTGAAACAGTGAAAACTTTAACTTCAAATATCTCGTAAACTACTCTATAGATTTTGATTATATTTTACCTGTATATGGAGACAACTATTGTCTATAATTGTGTAAAATTTAGTAAAAATCTATCGAGCAGAATACGAGATATTTAGAGTTAAATTTTGGTTCTGTTTGAAACAGTGAAAATTTTACCTTCAAATATCTCGTAAACTACACGATAGATTTTGTTTATATTTTACCTGTATATAGAGGCAACTATTGTCTATAATTGTATAACATTTAGTAAATCTCTATCGAGCCGAATACGAGATATTTTGAGTTAAACTTTGGTTTCGTTTGAAACGGTGAAAACTTTAACTTCAAATATCTCGTAAACTACACGATAGATTTTGTTTATATTTTACCTGTATATAGTGGCAAACTATTGTCTATAATTGTGTAAAATTTAGTAAAAATCTATCGAGCAGAATACGAGATATTTAGAGTTAAACTTTGGTTTCGTTTGAAACAGTGAAAACTTTAACTTCAAATATCTCGAAAACTACTCCATAGATTTTGATTATATTTTACCTGTATATGGAGGCAACTATTGTCTATAATTGTGTAAAATTTAGTAAAAATCTATCGAGCAGAATACGAGATATTTTGAGTTAAAGTTTGGTTCAGTTAGAAACAGTGATAAATTTAACTTCAAAAATCTCGTAAACTACTTGATAGATTATGATTATATTTTACCTGTATATGGAGGCAACTATTGTCTATAATTGTGTAAAATGTAGTAAAAATCAATCGAGCAGAATACGAGATATTTAGAGTTAAACTTTGGTTTCGTTTGAAACAGTGAAAACTTTAACTTCAAATATCTCGTAAACTACTCAATAGAATTTGATTATATTTTACTTGTATATGGAAACAACTATTGTCTATAATTGTGTAAAATTTAGTAAAAATCTATCGAGCAGAATACGAGATATTTAGAGTTAAACTTTGGTTTCGTTTGAAACAGTGAAAATTTTAACTTCAAATATCTCGTAAACTACTCTATAGATTTTGATTATATTTTACCTGTATATGGAGGCAACTATTGTCTATAATTGTGTAATATTTTGTAAAAATCTATCGAGCAGAATACGAGATATTTAGAGTTAAACTTTGGTTTCGTTTGAAACAGTGAAAACTTTAACTACAAATATCTCGTAAACTACAGGATAGATTTTGTTTATATTTTACCTGTATATAGAGGCAAACTATTGTCTATAATAGTATAATATTTACTAAAAATCTATCAAGCAGAAAACGAGATATTTGAGGTTAATGTTTGCTTCGTTTTACAGAGTGAAAATTTTAACTTCAAATATCTCATAAACTACTCCATAGATTTTGTTTATATTTTACCTGTATATGGAGGCGACTATTGTCTATAATTGTGTAAAATTTAGTAAAAATCTATCGAGCAGAATACGAGATATTTAGAGTTAAACTTTGGCTTCGTTTGAAACAGTGAAAACTTAAACTTCAAATATCTCGTAAACTACTCTATAGAATTTGATTATATTTTACTTGTATATGGAGCCAACTATTGTCTATAATTGTGTAAAATTTAGTAAACATCTATCGAGCAGAATACGAAATATTTAGAGTTAAACTTTGGTTTCGTTTGAAACAGTGAAAATTTTAACTTCAAATATCTCGTAAACTACTCTATAGATTTTGATTATATTTTACCTGTATATGGAGGCAACTATTGTCTATAATTGTGTAATATTTAGTAAAAATCTATCGAGCAGAATACGAGATATTTAGAGTTAAACTTTGGTTTCGTTTGAAACAGTGAAAACTTTAACTACAAATATCTCGTAAACTACAGGATAGATTTTGTTTATATTTTACCTGTATATAGAGGCAATCTATTGTCTATAATAGTATAATATTTACTAAAAATCTATCAAGCAGAAAACGAGATATTTGAGGTTAATGTTTGCTTCGTTTTACAGAGTGAAAACTTTAACTTCAAATATCTCGTAAACTACTCTATAGATTTTGATTATATTTTACCTGTATATGGAGACAACTATTGTCTATAATTGTGTAAAATTTAGTAAAAATCTATCGAGCAGAATACGAGATATTTAGAGTTAAATTTTGGTTCTGTTTGAAACAGTGAAAATTTTACCTTCAAATATCTCGTAAACTACACGATAGATTTTGTTTATATTTTACCTGTATATAGAGGCAACTATTGTCTATAATTGTATAACATTTAGTAAATCTCTATCGAGCCGAATACGAGATATTTTGAGTTAAACTTTGGTTTCGTTTGAAACGGTGAAAACTTTAACTTCAAATATCTCGTAAACTACACGATAGATTTTGTTTATATTTTACCTGTATATAGTGGCAAACTATTGTCTATAATTGTGTAAAATTTAGTAAAAATCTATCCAGCAGAATACGAGATATTTAGAGTTAAACTTTGGTTTCGTTTGAAACAGTGAAAACTTTAACTTCAAATATCTCGAAAACTACTCCATAGATTTTGATTATATTTTACCTGTATATGGAGGCAGCTATTGTCTATAATTGTGTAAAATTTAGTAAAAATCTATCGAGCAGAATACGAGATATTTTGAGTTAAAGTTTGGTTCAGTTAGAAACAGTGATAAATTTAACTTCAAAAATCTCGTAAACTACTTGATAGATTATGATTATATTTTACCTGTATATGGAGGCAACTATTGTCTATAATTGTGTAAAATGTAGTAAAAATCAATCGAGCAGAATACGAGATATTTAGAGTTAAACTTTGGTTTCGTTTGAAACAGTGAAAACTTTAACTTCAAATATCTCGTAAACTACTCAATAGAATTTGATTATATTTTACTTGTATATGGAAACAACTATTGTCTATAATTGTGTAAAATTTAGTAAAAATCTATCGAGCAGAATACGAGATATTTAGAGTTAAACTTTGGTTTCGTTTGAAACAGTGAAAATTTTAACTTCAAATATCTCGTAAACTACTCTATAGATTTTGATTATATTTTACCTGTATATGGAGGCAACTATTGTCTATAATTGTGTAATATTTAGTAAAAATCTATCGAGCAGAATACGAGATATTTAGAGTTAAACTTTGGTTTCGTTTGAAACAGTGAAAACTTTAACTACAAATATCTCGTAAACTACAGGATAGATTTTGTTTATATTTTACCTGTATATAGAGGCAAACTATTGTCTATAATAGTATAATATTTACTAAAAATCTATCAAGCAGAAAACGAGATATTTGAGGTTAATGTTTGCTTCGTTTTACAGAGTGAAAATTTTAACTTCAAATATCTCATAAACTACTCCATAGATTTTGTTTATATTTTACCTGTATATGGAGGCAACTATTGTCTATAATTGTGTAAAATTTAGTAAAAATCTATCGAGCAGAATACGAGATATTTAGAGTTAAACTTTGGCTTCGTTTGAAACAGTGAAAACTTAAACTTCAAATATCTCGTAAACTACTCTATAGAATTTGATTATATTTTACTTGTATATGGAGGCAACTATTGTCTATAATTGTGTAAAATTTAGTAAAAATCTATCGAGCAGAATACGAGATACTTAGAGTTAAACTTTGGTTTCGTTTGAAACAGTGAAAATTTTAACTTCAAATATCTCGTAAACTACTCTATAGATTTTGATTATATTTTACCTGTATATAGAGCCAACTATTGTCTATAATTGTATAAAATTTAGTAAAAATCTATCGAGCAGAATACGAGATATTTAGAGTTGAACTTTGGCTTCGTTTGAAACAGTGAAAACTTTAACTTCAAATATCTCGTAAACTACTCTATAGAATTTGATTATATTTTACTGGTATATGGAGCCAACTATTGTCTATAATTGTGTAAAGTTTAGTAAAAATCTATCAAGCAGAATACGAGATATTTAGAGTTAAACTTTGGTTCTGTTTGAAACAGTGAAAATTTTACATTCAAATATCTCATAAACTACTCCATAGATTTTGATTATATTTTCCCTGTATATGGAGGCAACTATTGTCTATAATTGTGTAAAATTTAGTAAAAATCTATCGAGCAGAATACGAGATATTTAGAGTTAAACTTTGGTTTCGTTTGAAACAGTGAAAACTTTAACTTCAAATATCTCGTAAACTACTCTATAGATTTTGATTATATTTTACCTGTATATGGAGGCAATTATTGTCTATAATTGTGTAATATTTAGTAAAAATCTATCGAGCAGAATACGAGATATTTTGAGTTAAAGTTTAATTCAGTTAGAAACAGTGATAAATTTAATTCAAAAATCTCGTAAACTACTCGATAGATTATGATTATATTTTACCTGTATATGGAGGCAACTATTGTCTATAATTGTGTAAAATTTAGTAAAAATCTATTGAGCAGAATACGAGATATTTAGAGTTAATCTTTGGTTTCGTTTGAAACAGTGAAAACTTTAACTTCAAATATCTCGTAAACTACTCTATAGATTTTGATTATATTTTACCTGTATATGGAGATAACTATTGTCTATAATTGTGTAAAATTTAGTAAAAATCTATCGAGCAGAATACGAGATATTTAGAGTTAAATTTTGGTTCTGTTAGAAACAGTGAAAATTTTACATTCAAATATCTCGTAAACTACACGATAGATTTTGTTTATATTTTACCTGTATATAGAGCCAACTATTGTCTATAATTGTATAAAATTTAGTAATAATCTATCAAGCAGAAAACGGGATATTTGAGGTTAAAGTTTGCTTTCGTTTGAAACAGTGAAAACTTTAACTTCAAATATCTCGTAAACTACTCTATAGATTTTGATTATATTTTACCTGTATATGGAGACAACTATTGTCTATAATTGTGTAAAATTTAGTAAAAATCTATCGAGCAGAATACGAGATATTTAGAGTTAAATTTTGGTTCTGTTTGAAACAGTGAAAATTTTACCTTCAAATATCTCGTAAACTACACGATAGATTTTGTTTATATTTTACCTGTATATAGAGGCAACTATTGTCTATAATTGTATAACATTTAGTAAATCTCTATCGAGCCGAATACGAGATATTTTGAGTTAAACTTTGGTTTAGTTTGAAACGGTGAAAACTTTAACTTCAAATATCTCGTAAACTACACGATAGATTTTGTTTATATTTTACCTGTATATAGTGGCAAACTATTGTCTATAATTGTATAAAATTTAGTAAAAATCTATCAATCAGAATACGAGATATTTAGTGTTGTAGTTTGGTTCAGTTTGAAACACTGAAAACTTTAACTTCAAATATCTCGTAAACTACAGGATAGATTTTGTTTATATTTTACCTGTATATAGAGGCAAACTATTGTCTATAATTGTATAATATTTAGTAAAAATCTATCAAGCAGAAAACGAGATATTTGAGGTTAAGGTTTGCTTTCGTTTTACAGAGTGAAAATTCTAACTTCAAATATCTCATAAACTACTCCATAGATTTTGTTTATATTTTACTTGTATATGGAGGCTACTATTGTCTATGATTGTATAGAATTTAGTAAAAATCTATCGAGCAGAATACGAGATATTTTGAGTTAAAGTTTAATTCAGTTAGAAACAGTGATAAATTTAACTTCAAAAATCTCGTAAACTACTCGATAGATTATGATTGTATTTTACCTGTATATGGAGGCAACTATTGTCTATAATTGTGTAAAATTTAGTAAAAATCTATTGAGCAGAATACGAGATATTTAGAGTTAATCTTTGGTTTCGTTTGAAACAGTGAAAACTTTAACTTCAAATATCTCGTAAACTACACTATAGATTTTGTTTATATTTTACCTGTATATAGAGCCAACTATTGTCTATAATTGTATAAAATTTAGTAAAAATCTATCAAGCAGAAAACGGGATATTTGAGGTTAAAGTTTGCTTTCGTTTTACAGAGTGAAAATTTTAACTTCAAATATCTCATAAACTACTCCATAGATTTTGATTATATTTTACCTTTATATGGAGGCAACTATTGTCTATAATTGTGTAAAATTTAGTAAAAATCTATCGAGCAGAATACGAGATATTTTGAGTTAAAGTTTAATTCAGTTAGAAACAGTGATAAATTTAACTTCAAAAATCTCGTAAACTACTCGATAGATTATGATTGTATTTTACCTGTATATGGAGGCAACTATTGTCTATAATTGTGTAAAATTTAGTAAAAATCTATTGAGCAGAATACGAGATATTTAGAGTTAATCTTTGGTTTCGTTTGAAACAGTGAAAACTTTAACTTCAAATATCTCGTAAAATACTCTATAGATTTTGTTTATATTTTACCTGTATATAGAGCCAACTATTGTCTATAATTGTATAAAATTTAGTAATAATCTATCAAGCAGAAAACGGGATATTTGAGGTTAAAGTTTGCTTTCGTTTGAAACAGTGAAAACTTTAACTTCAAATATCTCGTAAACTACTCTATAGATTTTGATTATATTTTACCTGTATATGGAGACAACTATTGTCTATAATTGTGTAAAATTTAGTAAAAATCTATCGAGCAGAATACGAGATATTTAGAGTTAAATTTTGGTTCTGTTTGAAACAGTGAAAATTTTACCTTCAAATATCTCGTAAACTACACGATAGATTTTGTTTATATTTTACCTGTATATAGAGGCAACTATTGTCTATAATTGTATAACATTTAGTAAATCTCTATCGAGCCGAATACGAGATATTTTGAGTTAAACTTTGGTTTCGTTTGAAACGGTGAAAACTTTAACTTCAAATATCTCGTAAACTACACGATAGATTTTGTTTATATTTTACCTGTATATAGTGGCAAACTATTGTCTATAATTGTGTAAAATTTAGTAAAAATCTATCGAGCAGAATACGAGATATTTAGAGTTAAACTTTGGTTTCGTTTGAAACAGTGAAAACTTTAACTTCAAATATCTCGAAAACTACTCCATAGATTTTGATTATATTTTACCTGTATATGGAGGCAACTATTGTCTATAATTGTGTAAAATTTAGTAAAAATCTATCGAGCAGAATACGAGATATTTTGAGTTAAAGTTTGGTTCAGTTAGAAACAGTGATAAATTTAACTTCAAAAATCTCGTAAACTACTTGATAGATTATGATTATATTTTACCTGTATATGGAGGCAACTATTGTCTATAATTGTGTAAAATGTAGTAAAAATCAATCGAGCAGAATACGAGATATTTAGAGTTAAACTTTGGTTTCGTTTGAAACAGTGAAAACTTTAACTTCAAATATCTCGTAAACTACTCAATAGAATTTGATTATATTTTACTTGTATATGGAAACAACTATTGTCTATAATTGTGTAAAATTTAGTAAAAATCTATCGAGCAGAATACGAGATATTTAGAGTTAAACTTTGGTTTCGTTTGAAACAGTGAAAATTTTAACTTCAAATATCTCGTAAACTACTCTATAGATTTTGATTATATTTTACCTGTATATGGAGGCAACTATTGTCTATAATTGTGTAATATTTTGTAAAAATCTATCGAGCAGAATACGAGATATTTAGAGTTAAACTTTGGTTTCGTTTGAAACAGTGAAAACTTTAACTACAAATATCTCGTAAACTACAGGATAGATTTTGTTTATATTTTACCTGTATATAGAGGCAAACTATTGTCTATAATAGTATAATATTTACTAAAAATCTATCAAGCAGAAAACGAGATATTTGAGGTTAATGTTTGCTTCGTTTTACAGAGTGAAAATTTTAACTTCAAATATCTCATAAACTACTCCATAGATTTTGTTTATATTTTACCTGTATATGGAGGCGACTATTGTCTATAATTGTGTAAAATTTAGTAAAAATCTATCGAGCAGAATACGAGATATTTAGAGTTAAACTTTGGCTTCGTTTGAAACAGTGAAAACTTAAACTTCAAATATCTCGTAAACTACTCTATAGAATTTGATTATATTTTACTTGTATATGGAGCCAACTATTGTCTATAATTGTGTAAAATTTAGTAAACATCTATCGAGCAGAATACGAAATATTTAGAGTTAAACTTTGGTTTCGTTTGAAACAGTGAAAATTTTAACTTCAAATATCTCGTAAACTACTCTATAGATTTTGATTATATTTTACCTGTATATGGAGGCAACTATTGTCTATAATTGTGTAATATTTAGTAAAAATCTATCGAGCAGAATACGAGATATTTAGAGTTAAACTTTGGTTTCGTTTGAAACAGTGAAAACTTTAACTACAAATATCTCGTAAACTACAGGATAGATTTTGTTTATATTTTACCTGTATATAGAGGCAATCTATTGTCTATAATAGTATAATATTTACTAAAAATCTATCAAGCAGAAAACGAGATATTTGAGGTTAATGTTTGCTTCGTTTTACAGAGTGAAAACTTTAACTTCAAATATCTCGTAAACTACTCTATAGATTTTGATTATATTTTACCTGTATATGGAGACAACTATTGTCTATAATTGTGTAAAATTTAGTAAAAATCTATCGAGCAGAATACGAGATATTTAGAGTTAAATTTTGGTTCTGTTTGAAACAGTGAAAATTTTACCTTCAAATATCTCGTAAACTACACGATAGATTTTGTTTATATTTTACCTGTATATAGAGGCAACTATTGTCTATAATTGTATAACATTTAGTAAATCTCTATCGAGCCGAATACGAGATATTTTGAGTTAAACTTTGGTTTCGTTTGAAACGGTGAAAACTTTAACTTCAAATATCTCGTAAACTACACGATAGATTTTGTTTATATTTTACCTGTATATAGTGGCAAACTATTGTCTATAATTGTGTAAAATTTAGTAAAAATCTATCCAGCAGAATACGAGATATTTAGAGTTAAACTTTGGTTTCGTTTGAAACAGTGAAAACTTTAACTTCAAATATCTCGAAAACTACTCCATAGATTTTGATTATATTTTACCTGTATATGGAGGCAGCTATTGTCTATAATTGTGTAAAATTTAGTAAAAATCTATCGAGCAGAATACGAGATATTTTGAGTTAAAGTTTGGTTCAGTTAGAAACAGTGATAAATTTAACTTCAAAAATCTCGTAAACTACTTGATAGATTATGATTATATTTTACCTGTATATGGAGGCAACTATTGTCTATAATTGTGTAAAATGTAGTAAAAATCAATCGAGCAGAATACGAGATATTTAGAGTTAAACTTTGGTTTCGTTTGAAACAGTGAAAACTTTAACTTCAAATATCTCGTAAACTACTCAATAGAATTTGATTATATTTTACTTGTATATGGAAACAACTATTGTCTATAATTGTGTAAAATTTAGTAAAAATCTATCGAGCAGAATACGAGATATTTAGAGTTAAACTTTGGTTTCGTTTGAAACAGTGAAAATTTTAACTTCAAATATCTCGTAAACTACTCTATAGATTTTGATTATATTTTACCTGTATATGGAGGCAACTATTGTCTATAATTGTGTAATATTTAGTAAAAATCTATCGAGCAGAATACGAGATATTTAGAGTTAAACTTTGGTTTCGTTTGAAACAGTGAAAACTTTAACTACAAATATCTCGTAAACTACAGGATAGATTTTGTTTATATTTTACCTGTATATAGAGGCAAACTATTGTCTATAATAGTATAATATTTACTAAAAATCTATCAAGCAGAAAACGAGATATTTGAGGTTAATGTTTGCTTCGTTTTACAGAGTGAAAATTTTAACTTCAAATATCTCATAAACTACTCCATAGATTTTGTTTATATTTTACCTGTATATGGAGGCAACTATTGTCTATAATTGTGTAAAATTTAGTAAAAATCTATCGAGCAGAATACGAGATATTTAGAGTTAAACTTTGGCTTCGTTTGAAACAGTGAAAACTTAAACTTCAAATATCTCGTAAACTACTCTATAGAATTTGATTATATTTTACTTGTATATGGAGCCAACTATTGTCTATAATTGTGTAAAATTTAGTAAAAATCTATCGAGCAGAATACGAGATACTTAGAGTTAAACTTTGGTTTCGTTTGAAACAGTGAAAATTTTAACTTCAAATATCTCGTAAACTACTCTATAGATTTTGATTATATTTTACCTGTATATAGAGCCAACTATTGTCTATAATTGTATAAAATTTAGTAAAAATCTATCGAGCAGAATACGAGATATTTAGAGTTGAACTTTGGCTTCGTTTGAAACAGTGAAAACTTTAACTTCAAATATCTCGTAAACTACTCTATAGAATTTGATTATATTTTACTGGTATATGGAGCCAACTATTGTCTATAATTGTGTAAAGTTTAGTAAAAATCTATCAAGCAGAATACGAGATATTTAGAGTTAAACTTTGGTTCTGTTTGAAACAGTGAAAATTTTACATTCAAATATCTCATAAACTACTCCATAGATTTTGATTATATTTTCCCTGTATATGGAGGCAACTATTGTCTATAATTGTGTAAAATTTAGTAAAAATCTATCGAGCAGAATACGAGATATTTAGAGTTAAACTTTGGTTTCGTTTGAAACAGTGAAAACTTTAACTTCAAATATCTCGTAAACTACTCTATAGATTTTGATTATATTTTACCTGTATATGGAGGCAATTATTGTCTATAATTGTGTAATATTTAGTAAAAATCTATCGAGCAGAATACGAGATATTTTGAGTTAAAGTTTAATTCAGTTAGAAACAGTGATAAATTTAATTCAAAAATCTCGTAAACTACTCGATAGATTATGATTATATTTTACCTGTATATGGAGGCAACTATTGTCTATAATTGTGTAAAATTTAGTAAAAATCTATTGAGCAGAATACGAGATATTTAGAGTTAATCTTTGGTTTCGTTTGAAACAGTGAAAACTTTAACTTCAAATATCTCGTAAACTACTCTATAGATTTTGATTATATTTTACCTGTATATGGAGATAACTATTGTCTATAATTGTGTAAAATTTAGTAAAAATCTATCGAGCAGAATACGAGATATTTAGAGTTAAATTTTGGTTCTGTTAGAAACAGTGAAAATTTTACATTCAAATATCTCGTAAACTACACGATAGATTTTGTTTATATTTTACCTGTATATAGAGCCAACTATTGTCTATAATTGTATAAAATTTAGTAATAATCTATCAAGCAGAAAACGGGATATTTGAGGTTAAAGTTTGCTTTCGTTTGAAACAGTGAAAACTTTAACTTCAAATATCTCGTAAACTACTCTATAGATTTTGATTATATTTTACCTGTATATGGAGACAACTATTGTCTATAATTGTGTAAAATTTAGTAAAAATCTATCGAGCAGAATACGAGATATTTAGAGTTAAATTTTGGTTCTGTTTGAAACAGTGAAAATTTTACCTTCAAATATCTCGTAAACTACACGATAGATTTTGTTTATATTTTACCTGTATATAGAGGCAACTATTGTCTATAATTGTATAACATTTAGTAAATCTCTATCGAGCCGAATACGAGATATTTTGAGTTAAACTTTGGTTTAGTTTGAAACGGTGAAAACTTTAACTTCAAATATCTCGTAAACTACACGATAGATTTTTTTTATATTTTACCTGTATATAGTGGCAAACTATTGTCTATAATTGTATAAAATTTAGTAAAAATCTATCAATCAGAATACGAGATATTTAGTGTTGTAGTTTGGTTCAGTTTGAAACACTGAAAACTTTAACTTCAAATATCTCGTAAACTACAGGATAGATTTTGTTTATATTTTACCTGTATGTAGAGGCAAACTATTGTCTATAATTGTATAATATTTAGTAAAAATCTATCAAGCAGAAAACGAGATATTTGAGGTTAAGGTTTGCTTTCGTTTTACAGAGTGAAAATTCTAACTTCAAATATCTCATAAACTACTCCATAGATTTTGTTTATATTTTACTTGTATATGGAGGCTACTATTGTCTATGATTGTATAGAATTTAGTAAAAATCTATCGAGCAGAATACGAGATATTTTGAGTTAAAGTTTAATTCAGTTAGAAACAGTGATAAATTTAACTTCAAAAATCTCGTAAACTACTCGATAGATTATGATTGTATTTTACCTGTATATGGAGGCAACTATTGTCTATAATTGTGTAAAATTTAGTAAAAATCTATTGAGCAGAATACGAGATATTTAGAGTTAATCTTTGGTTTCGTTTGAAACAGTGAAAACTTTAACTTCAAATATCTCGTAAACTACACTATAGATTTTGTTTATATTTTACCTGTATATAGAGCCAACTATTGTCTATAATTGTATAAAATTTAGTAATAATCTATCAAGCAGAAAACGGGATATTTGAGGTTAAAGTTTGCTTTCGTTTGAAACAGTGAAAACTTTAACTTCAAATATCTCGTAAACTACTCTATAGATTTTGATTATATTTTACCTGTATATGGAGACAACTATTGTCTATAATTGTGTAAAATTTAGTAAAAATCTATCGAGCAGAATACGAGATATTTAGAGTTAAATTTTGGTTCTGTTTGAAACAGTGAAAATTTTACCTTCAAATATCTCGTAAACTACACGATAGATTTTGTTTATATTTTACCTGTATATAGAGGCAACTATTGTCTATAATTGTATAACATTTAGTAAATCTCTATCGAGCCGAATACGAGATATTTTGAGTTAAACTTTGGTTTCGTTTGAAACGGTGAAAACTTTAACTTCAAATATCTCGTAAACTACACGATAGATTTTGTTTATATTTTACCTGTATATAGTGGCAAACTATTGTCTATAATTGTGTAAAATTTAGTAAAAATCTATCCAGCAGAATACGAGATATTTAGAGTTAAACTTTGGTTTCGTTTGAAACAGTGAAAACTTTAACTTCAAATATCTCGAAAACTACTCCATAGATTTTGATTATATTTTACCTGTATATGGAGGCAACTATTGTCTATAATTGTGTAAAATTTAGTAAAAATCTATCGAGCAGAATACGAGATATTTTGAGTTAAAGTTTGGTTCAGTTAGAAACAGTGATAAATTTAACTTCAAAAATCTCGTAAACTACTTGATAGATTATGATTATATTTTACCTGTATATGGAGGCAACTATTGTCTATAATTGTGTAAAATGTAGTAAAAATCAATCGAGCAGAATACGAGATATTTAGAGTTAAACTTTGGTTTCGTTTGAAACAGTGAAAACTTTAACTTCAAATATCTCGTAAACTACTCAATAGAATTTGATTATATTTTACTTGTATATGGAAACAACTATTGTCTATAATTGTGTAAAATTTAGTAAAAATCTATCGAGCAGAATACGAGATATTTAGAGTTAAACTTTGGTTTCGTTTGAAACAGTGAAAATTTTAACTTCAAATATCTCGTAAACTACTCTATAGATTTTGATTATATTTTACCTGTATATGGAGGCAACTATTGTCTATAATTGTGTAATATTTAGTAAAAATCTATCGAGCAGAATACGAGATATTTAGAGTTAAACTTTGGTTTCGTTTGAAACAGTGAAAACTTTAACTACAAATATCTCGTAAACTACAGGATAGATTTTGTTTATATTTTACCTGTATATAGAGGCAAACTATTGTCTATAATTGTGTAAAATTTAGTAAAAATCTATCGAGCAGAATACGAGATATTTAGAGTTAAATTTTGGTTCTGTTAGAAACAGTGAAAATTTTACATTCAAATATCTCGTAAACTACACGATAGATTTTGTTTATATTTTACCTGTATATAGAGCCAACTATTGTCTATAATTGTATAAAATTTAGTAATAATCTATCAAGCAGAAAACGGGATATTTGAGGTTAAAGTTTGCTTTCGTTTGAAACAGTGAAAACTTTAACTTCAAATATCTCGTAAACTACTCTATAGATTTAGATTATATTTTACCTGTATATGGAGACAACTATTGTCTATAATTGTGTAAAATTTAGTAAAAATCTATCGAGCAGAATACGAGATATTTAGAGTTAAATTTTGGTTCTGTTTGAAACAGTGAAAATTTTACCTTCAAATATCTCGTAAACTACACGATAGATTTTGTTTATATTTTACCTGTATATAGAGGCAACTATTGTCTATAATTGTATAACATTTAGTAAATCTCTATCGAGCCGAATACGAGATATTTTGAGTTAAACTTTGGTTTAGTTTGAAACGGTGAAAACTTTAACTTCAAATATCTCGTAAACTACACGATAGATTTTTTTTATATTTTACCTGTATATAGTGGCAAACTATTGTCTATAATTGTATAAAATTTAGTAAAAATCTATCAATCAGAATACGAGATATTTAGTGTTGTAGTTTGGTTCAGTTTGAAACACTGAAAACTTTAACTTCAAATATCTCGTAAACTACAGGATAGATTTTGTTTATATTTTACCTGTATATAGAGGCAAACTATTGTCTATAATTGTATAATATTTAGTAAAAATCTATCAAGCAGAAAACGAGATATTTGAGGTTAAGGTTTGCTTTCGTTTTACAGAGTGAAAATTCTAACTTCAAATATCTCATAAACTACTCCATAGATTTTGTTTATATTTTACTTGTATATGGAGGCTACTATTGTCTATGATTGTATAGAATTTAGTAAAAATCTATCGAGCAGAATACGAGATATTTTGAGTTAAAGTTTAATTCAGTTAGAAACAGTGATAAATTTAACTTCAAAAATCTCGTAAACTACTCGATAGATTATGATTGTATTTTACCTGTATATGGAGGCAACTATTGTCTATAATTGTGTAAAATTTAGTAAAAATCTATTGAGCAGAATACGAGATATTTAGAGTTAATCTTTGGTTTCGTTTGAAACAGTGAAAATTTTTAACTTCAAATATCTCGTAAACTACTCTATAGATTTTGTTTATATTTTACCTGTATATAGAGCCAACTATTGTCTATAATTGTATAAAATTTAGTAATAATCTATCAAGCAGAAAACGGGATATTTGAGGTTAAAGTTTGCTTTCGTTTGAAACAGTGAAAACTTTAACTTCAAATATCTCGTAAACTACTCTATAGATTTTGATTATATTTTACCTGTATATGGAGACAACTATTGTCTATAATTGTGTAAAATTTAGTAAAAATCTATCGAGCAGAATACGAGATATTTAGAGTTAAATTTTGGTTCTGTTTGAAACAGTGAAAATTTTACCTTCAAATATCTCGTAAACTACACGATAGATTTTGTTTATATTTTACCTGTATATAGAGGCAACTATTGTCTATAATTGTATAACATTTAGTAAATCTCTATCGAGCCGAATACGAGATATTTTGAGTTAAACTTTGGTTTCGTTTGAAACGGTGAAAACTTTAACTTCAAATATCTCGTAAACTACACGATAGATTTTGTTTATATTTTACCTGTATATAGTGGCAAACTATTGTCTATAATTGTGTAAAATTTAGTAAAAATCTATCCAGCAGAATACGAGATATTTAGAGTTAAACTTTGGTTTCGTTTGAAACAGTGAAAACTTTAACTTCAAATATCTCGAAAACTACTCCATAGATTTTGATTATATTTTACCTGTATATGGAGGCAACTATTGTCTATAATTGTGTAAAATTTAGTAAAAATCTATCGAGCAGAATACGAGATATTTTGAGTTAAAGTTTGGTTCAGTTAGAAACAGTGATAAATTTAACTTCAAAAATCTCGTAAACTACTTGATAGATTATGATTATATTTTACCTGTATATGGAGGCAACTATTGTCTATAATTGTGTAAAATGTAGTAAAAATCAATCGAGCAGAATACGAGATATTTAGAGTTAAACTTTGGTTTCGTTTGAAACAGTGAAAACTTTAACTTCAAATATCTCGTAAACTACTCAATAGAATTTGATTATATTTTACTTGTATATGGAAACAACTATTGTCTATAATTGTGTAAAATTTAGTAAAAATCTATCGAGCAGAATACGAGATATTTAGAGTTAAACTTTGGTTTCGTTTGAAACAGTGAAAATTTTAACTTCAAATATCTCGTAAACTACTCTATAGATTTTGATTATATTTTACCTGTATATGGAGGCAACTATTGTCTATAATTGTGTAATATTTAGTAAAAATCTATCGAGCAGAATACGAGATATTTAGAGTTAAACTTTGGTTTCGTTTGAAACAGTGAAAACTTTAACTACAAATATCTCGTAAACTACAGGATAGATTTTGTTTATATTTTACCTGTATATAGAGGCAAACTATTGTCTATAATAGTATAATATTTACTAAAAATCTATCAAGCAGAAAACGAGATATTTGAGGTTAATGTTTGCTTCGTTTTACAGAGTGAAAATTTTAACTTCAAATATCTCATAAACTACTCCATAGATTTTGTTTATATTTTACCTGTATATGGAGGCAACTATTGTCTATAATTGTGTAAAATTTAGTAAAAATCTATCGAGCAGAATACGAGATATTTAGAGTTAAACTTTGGCTTCGTTTGAAACAGTGAAAACTTAAACTTCAAATATCTCGTAAACTACTCTATAGAATTTGATTATATTTTACTTGTATATGGAGCCAACTATTGTCTATAATTGTGTAAAATTTAGTAAAAATCTATCGAGCAGAATACGAGATACTTAGAGTTAAACTTTGGTTTCGTTTGAAACAGTGAAAATTTTAACTTCAAATATCTCGTAAACTACTCTATAGATTTTGATTATATTTTACCTGTATATAGAGCCAACTATTGTCTATAATTGTATAAAATTTAGTAAAAATCTATCAAGCAGAATACGAGATATTTAGAGTTGAACTTTGGCTTCGTTTGAAACAGTGAAAACTTTAACTTCAAATATCTCGTAAACTACTCTATAGAATTTGATTATATTTTACTGGTATATGGAGCCAACTATTGTCTATAATTGTGTAAAGTTTAGTAAAAATCTATCAAGCAGAATACGAGATATTTAAAGTTAAACTTTGGTTCTGTTTGAAACAGTGAAAATTTTACATTCAAATATCTCATAAACTACTCCATAGATTTTGATTATATTTTCCCTGTATATGGAGGCAACTATTGTCTATAATTGTGTAAAATTTAGTAAAAATCTATCGAGCAGAATACGAGATATTTAGAGTTAAACTTTGGTTTCGTTTGAAACAGTGAAAACTTTAACTTCAAATATCTCGTAAACTACTCTATAGATTTTGATTATATTTTACCTGTATATGGAGGCAATTATTGTCTATAATTGTGTAATATTTAGTAAAAATCTATCGAGCAGAATACGAGATATTTTGAGTTAAAGTTTAATTCAGTTAGAAACAGTGATAAATTTAATTCAAAAATCTCGTAAACTACTCGATAGATTATGATTATATTTTACCTGTATATGGAGGCAACTATTGTCTATAATTGTGTAAAATTTAGTAAAAATCTATTGAGCAGAATACGAGATATTTAGAGTTAATCTTTGGTTTCGTTTGAAACAGTGAAAACTTTAACTTCAAATATCTCGTAAACTACTCTATAGATTTTGATTATATTTTACCTGTATATGGAGATAACTATTGTCTATAATTGTGTAAAATTTAGTAAAAATCTATCGAGCAGAATACGAGATATTTAGAGTTAAATTTTGGTTCTGTTAGAAACAGTGAAAATTTTACATTCAAATATCTCGTAAACTACACGATAGATTTTGTTTATATTTTACCTGTATATAGAGCCAACTATTGTCTATAATTGTATAAAATTTAGTAATAATCTATCAAGCAGAAAACGGGATATTTGAGGTTAAAGTTTGCTTTCGTTTGAAACAGTGAAAACTTTAACTTCAAATATCTCGTACACTACTCTATAGATTTTGATTATATTTTACCTGTATATGGAGACAACTATTGTCTATAATTGTGTAAAATTTAGTAAAAATCTATCGAGCAGAATACGAGATATTTAGAGTTAAATTTTGGTTCTGTTTGAAACAGTGAAAATTTTACCTTCAAATATCTCGTAAATTACACGATAGATTTTGTTTATATTTTACCTGTATATAGAGGCAACTATTGTCTATAATTGTGTAAAATTTAGTAAAAATCTATCGAGCAGAATACGAGATATTTAGAGTTAAACTTTGGCTTCGTTTGAAACAGTGAAAACTTAAACTTCAAATATCTCGTAAACTACTCCATAGATTTTGATTATATTTTCCCTGTATATGGAGGCAACTATTGTCTATAATTGTGTAAAATTTAGTAAAAATCTATCGAGCAGAATACGAGATATTTAGAGTTAAACTTTGGTTTCGTTTGAAACAGTGAAAACTTTAACTTCAAATATCTCGTAAACTACTCTATAGATTTTGATTATATTTTACCTGTATATGGAGGCAATTATTGTCTATAATTGTGTAATATTTAGTAAAAATCTATCGAGCAGAATACGAGATATTTTGAGTTAAAGTTTAATTCAGTTAGAAACAGTGATAAATTTAATTCAAAAATCTCGTAAACTACTCGATAGATTATGATTATATTTTACTTGTATATGGAAACAACTATTGTCTATAATTGTGTAAAATTTAGTAAAAATCTATCGAGCAGAATACGAGATATTTAGAGTTGAATTTTGGTTCTGTTTGAAACAGTGAAAATTTTACCTTCAAATATCTCATAAACTACTCCATAGATTTTGTTTATATTTTACCTGTATATGGAGGCAACTATTGTCTATAATTGTGTAAAATTTAGTAAAAATCTATCGAGCAGAATACGAGATATTTAGAGTTAAACTTTGGCTTCGTTTGAAACAGTGAAAACTTAAACTTCAAATATCTCGTAAACTACTCTATAGAATTTGATTATATTTTACTTGTATATGGAGCCAACTATTGTCTATAATTGTGTAAAATTTAGTAAAAATCTATCGAGCAGAATACGAGATACTTAGAGTTAAACTTTGGTTTCGTTTGAAACAGTGAAAATTTTAACTTCAAATATCTCGTAAACTACTCTATAGATTTTGATTATATTTTACCTGTATATAGAGCCAACTATTGTCTATAATTGTATAAAATTTAGTAAAAATCTATCGAGCAGAATACGAGATATTTAGAGTTGAACTTTGGCTTCGTTTGAAACAGTGAAAACTTTAACTTCAAATATCTCGTAAACTACTCTATAGAATTTGATTATATTTTACTGGTATATGGAGCCAACTATTGTCTATAATTGTGTAAAGTTTAGTAAAAATCTATCAAGCAGAATACGAGATATTTAGAGTTAAACTTTGGTTCTGTTTGAAACAGTGAAAATTTTACATTCAAATATCTCATAAACTACTCCATAGATTTTGATTATATTTTCCCTGTATATCGAGGCAACTATTGTCTATAATTGTGTAAAATTTAGTAAAAATCTATCGAGCAGAATACGAGATATTTAGAGTTAAACTTTGGTTTCGTTTGAAACAGTGAAAACTTTAACTTCAAATATCTCGTAAACTACTCTATAGATTTTGATTATATTTTACCTGTATATGGAGGCAATTATTGTCTATAATTGTGTAATATTTAGTAAAAATCTATCGAGCAGAATACGAGATATTTTGAGTTAAAGTTTAATTCAGTTAGAAACAGTGATAAATTTAATTCAAAAATCTCGTAAACTACTCGATAGATTATGATTATATTTTACCTGTATATGGAGGCAACTATTGTCTATAATTGTGTAAAATTTAGTAAAAATCTATTGAGCAGAATACGAGATATTTAGAGTTAATCTTTGGTTTCGTTTGAAACAGTGAAAACTTTAACTTCAAATATCTCGTAAACTACTCTATAGATTTTGATTATATTTTACCTGTATATGGAGATAACTATTGTCTATAATTGTGTAAAATTTAGTAAAAATCTATCGAGCAGAATACGAGATATTTAGAGTTAAATTTTGGTTCTGTTAGAAACAGTGAAAATTTTACATTCAAATATCTCGTAAACTACACGATAGATTTTGTTTATATTTTACCTGTATATAGAGCCAACTATTGTCTATAATTGTATAAAATTTAGTAATAATCTATCAAGCAGAAAACGGGATATTTGAGGTTAAAGTTTGCTTTCGTTTGAAACAGTGAAAACTTTAACTTCAAATATCTCGTAAACTACTCTATAGATTTTGATTATATTTTACCTGTATATGGAGACAACTATTGTCTATAATTGTGTAAAATTTAGTAAAAATCTATCGAGCAGAATACGAGATATTTAGAGTTAAATTTTGGTTCTGTTTGAAACAGTGAAAATTTTACCTTCAAATATCTCGTAAACTACACGATAGATTTTGTTTATATTTTACCTGTATATAGAGGCAACTATTGTCTATAATTGTATAACATTTAGTAAATCTCTATCGAGCCGAATACGAGATATTTTGAGTTAAACTTTGGTTTAGTTTGAAACGGTGAAAACTTTAACTTCAAATATCTCGTAAACTACACGATAGATTTTGTTTATATTTTACCTGTATATAGTGGCAAACTATTGTCTATAATTGTATAAAATTTAGTAAAAATCTATCAATCAGAATACGAGATATTTAGTGTTGTAGTTTGGTTCAGTTTGAAACACTGAAAACTTTAACTTCAAATATCTCGTAAACTACAGGATAGATTTTGTTTATATTTTACCTGTATATAGAGGCAAACTATTGTCTATAATTGTATAATATTTAGTAAAAATCTATCAAGCAGAAAACGAGATATTTGAGGTTAAGGTTTGCTTTCGTTTTACAGAGTGAAAATTCTAACTTCAAATATCTCATAAACTACTCCATAGATTTTGTTTATATTTTACTTGTATATGGAGGCTACTATTGTCTATGATTGTATAGAATTTAGTAAAAATCTATCGAGCAGAATACGAGATATTTTGAGTTAAAGTTTGGTTCAGTTTGAAACAGTGAAAACTTTAACTTCAAAAATCTCGTAAACTACTCGATAGATTTTGATTATATTTTACCAGTATATAGAGGCAACTATTGTCTATAATAGTATAAAATTTAGTAAAAATCTTTTAGTTTTTTTAGATAGTGTTTTGTTTTTTCAGATAGTATTTTTTTTTTCTGATAGTGTTTTGTTTTTTCAGATAATGTTTTGTTTTTTCTGATAGTGTTTTGTTTTTTCAGATAGTGTTTTGTTTTTTTGGATAGTTTTTTGTTTTTTCAGATAGTGTTTTGTTTTTTCTGATAGTGTTTTGTTTTTTCAGATAGTGTTTTGTTTTTTCAGTTAGTGTTTTGTTTTTTTAGATAGTGTTTTGTTTTTTCAGATAGTATTTTGTTTTTTCTGATAGTGTTTTGTTTTTTCAGATAGTGTTTTTTTTTTCTGATAGTGTTTTGTTTTTTCAGATAGTGTTTTTTTTTTGGATAGTTTTTTGTTTTTTCAGATAGTGTTTTGTTTTTCAGATAGTGTTTTGTTTTTTCAGATAGTGTTTTGTTTTTTTAGATAGTGTTTTGTTTTTTTAGATAGTGTTTTGTTTTTTCTGATAGTGTTTTGTTTTTTCTGATAGTGTTTTGTTTTTTCAGGTAGTGTTTTGTTAATGGTTAATATGAGTAATTTACAGTTTAAAGCATATTTAGTAGTCGTCTCCGACCAGGGCACCTAATTTGTCACTGGCTTAAAAAATAGGCGTTACAACACTTACTTTTCAATAAGTTTAGAAGTTCTTTTTTTTTTCTACTTAAATAGTTGCCGCAATACTAGGCCTAAAAATTATGGGCAGCACAGAGCCTTTGTAGGCACCAGACTGAAACAAAACTCAGCAAAATTATATTATCAATAGCCTTGGAACTTGGACTTTGCAAACTTTAAGGTCTGAACTTGCTTATTGAAATAGTAAATATACAGAGTAGAGCTTTAGAAGCGACCCCCCTCTTAGAGTGCACCAGCTGTGGGGCTAACCACCACGATTTGTCCCTACAGAATACAGTTAAACCATTTTAATCGCTTATCTCCAGGATTTATTGAATTGTTAATTCTCTGTACTCCTGGAAGTTTGGTATGTTTCCTTCCGCCCAGGCTGTTATTATCTACGAATGTGTCCTAATGCTGCATTTCCTTTGCCATAAACTTCTTCGACATACTCTTAGATGTGCAACTGGGCTAGTCATTTCGTAGTTTTTTTTGTTTTTTTTATTTTTTTTTTAAATTTTCCATCCGCAGATGAAACCATTTTATTTTTTTTTTAAATTTTATACATCGTCATTTTTCTTCAAATAATGAATCAACCTCTGATTATGCATGGAAATTTGAAACCGATCAGAAATAGTTTAAAAATAATAATAATAACTTGATTACTACCGCGAATAAAATCAATGACCCCACCTTTTTGCTTCCGAGTCTTAAGAAAAAGACCCCTTCCTTCCGAAAAAGGATGGAAACAATGTTGCCAACTTCAGTCATTTTTTTGTAATTATTAGTATTATGCCGAGCCTTTTTTCGATCTAGGGCTCTAAGACAGTTAAATAATTTGAACAGTTTAAATTTTCAAACTCCAGATACCATCTAATCTGAAATAACATTTACGGCCCCCCCCATAACTTAATTTTACAAATCAACATTCCGACAAGTTGGGCAACACTTCGTTTTCCTCCTGATTCACTAACCAGAATTATTTTTTTTATTTTTTTTTTTTAAACTCGACCACAAACAGTCCTGGACAAAAAAATACGCACGCCATCCTTTGATGTTGGAGAATGTTAAAAATGTTTTATTGTCGGCAACCATTTGGTAAATATAATTTTTATTTTTTACTTTTTTTGTCCCTAGGTTCGTAAACTTCGCAAAAAATAAAACAAATTTTTACATTCTGAAATTGGGGATGATCTTTTTCTTTATTTTCATTTGAAAGGAGAACAGAGAGGAAAGAGTTACTTTTAATTTGAATAGAAGTATAAATATTGATTAGCCAATAGAATATTGGAACGCCATTAATCAAGATTGAAAGAGGACAACGTAAATGAATACACTTCCTTTTTTGTAGCAAGTTGTAGCAGGATGTAGTTCTTTTTTTCAGAAAATAAAAAAAAAAAACACCATTTTTTCTCTGTCTCTTTTTCTAAAGCTTTCCAATTGAATTGTGCTTTGTTGGGAAATTCTAGGGTTCGGAAAATTTAAAAAAAAAAAAAAAAGGAAAAAGAAAAAGAGTGATTTATATCGAAATGAAAAACGAATTTAAATAACACTAAGTTTAGAGTATTGATTGAAATTTGGTGGCTATTGAATTTGTAAATGAATTGAGAGCACGTTTTTTTTTTTTTGAAACGTGTATATGGGAAGGGGCGATCACAAAATGGGGGTTTTGTTTAGGGTTTATTGGCAGAGGAGCTTTACAGTATTGGTAGCTGAAGATTAAATATACTACATTGGATCTGTTTTCCCAGTTTTTTGTAGGCTGCGGTAAAGAAGAGGTGTAGAGAGGAGAGGTGGTTTTTTTTTTTTTATTGGGAGAGATGTAAAGAGACCACCCGCGGGTGATCCCGGAAGTGGCCAGCATGTAAACCTTCTGCGGTAGCATTAGTATGACCATACCAATTGATGCACACTCTCTCTCGGCATCATTTCAATATCGGTTTAAACGTGATGTCATAGTAAACCCATTAAGTAGCGCCTGGTCCATCCATTGTGTGGGTGCTTTAGCTTTTTAAATGAAACTCCCCGCCCCCAAGGGGGTGGTGTAGGGTAGATCATGTGATTGTGGATATAGATTTCACTTTTTTTTGTGGGGGAGGCATTTTTTTTTTTTTTTTTTTTTTTTTTTTTTCTAATCGTATGCTTTGATCGACTTCCTTCCTCTCACGTGTCTGCTAAAGAGTGTTCTGTGGGTCTAGAAAGATTCTCAATTTTGGCAAACACCTCTGTGAGAGTAGTAACTCCACCGGATCGATCATAGAGTAGCCTTTTTGGCAGTCTATCCTTCTCCACACGACGTAACCAGACGACCTTTCTGTATATAAAGGTCACGAGGTCTTCTTCAATAATAGTAAAGAAAAGTAAAGTAATAGCCCATTTTTTCAGGCGGGCTTTACATCCAACTACCAATTAGGTGACGTGGACGGAGGCGACTAGCAAACATACTTTACTGTAAATCTCTTTTATTAACCATTAAATAAAATCCAAGGCCTAGACTGGGGAATCTAAACCAACAATACATCTTAGCATTGCGGGTTCAGCCTATAGCCGGTCCCTTACAATATTAAAACCATAAAATAAAATCCAAGGTTTAGACTAGAAATCGAACCCACTAAACCAACAATACATCTTAGCTTTGCGGGTCTAGCCTATAACCGCTCAGCTAATGGGGCGCCTTACAAGATTAAAACCATTAAATAAAATCGAACCCACTAAACCAACAATACATCTTAGCATTGCGGGTCTAGCCTATAACCGCTCAGCTAACGGAGCGCCTTACAAGATTAAAACCATTAAATAAAATCCAAGGTTTAGACTAGGGAATCGAACCCACTAACCAACAATACATCTTAGCATTGCGGGTCTAGCCTATAACCGCTCAGCTAATGGAGCGCCTTACAAGATTAAAACCATTAAATAAAATCCAAGGTTTAGACTAGAAATCGAACCCACTAAACCAACAATACATCTTAGCCATTGCGGGTCTATCCTCTTCTTCAATAATAATTATATGTGTTTTAATATTCAGTGTAGAAGAAAATTTTGTAAGTTACAATCGTGAGAATTTTAGTAAGAAAAAGACGTGTGAATGTTCACATCCGGTTGGTTTTAGATTCTATCCGGAAATAACCGTAGAAATGGGTCATTTTCGTTTTCTACAATACAACCTGTTGCAGTTATTGTTGTTACTTATCCGCTAAAAAGTGTACGCATGTGTTTTCTTTTTCTCTGTGTTTTCAAATGAGGCAGTTATCCTCTGTTTACATACATACAAAACACCGTTTACATACACATATTGGAGGGTTGATATCTAGAGATGACGGTGTAGATGACAACTCTGTCTGTATATTCTGAAAATGTCTGTGGTGAGGTATTTGTAAAGGGGGATTATTTAGTCTAGGGTAGAACGGAATTGATAATGGAGTTGAAAGAGATAGAAATGTTTATTAATTAATACTTCAGTGTGTGTGTTGTTGTTGTTGTTGTTGTAGGGGCGGAGTCTAGCTGGAGAGAACAATATGGATTTAAAGAGTAGTGGAATAGATAATGGAGGGAAACTTGACGTCAACTAATTGAAATAAATATCACACAGGTTTTTTTGTAGCGTTAACTGTAAACATTCATTGACTTTAGTTTAGTTGAAAATCGATTTAGTTAAGTGGGCATTTCCGTTTTGTTCCAAAACTATTTGAGGCGATCAAAGCTTCCTGCCTAGTACTAAATAGTAAGAAAAAAATAAAAAAAAAAACTGAGGCTGTGTCATGGTCACGGCCGTGTGTTGTACGTGAATACGTTTACGTAACGGGTTATATTTTTTATATAAAATATTTTTATTTATGTATTTAGGATGAAATCAAATTTGTCATTATTTATCGATGTTGATGAAATTAAAACTCATTGAGTCGCGATTTAGAACCCAACAATGGTGCGATACAGTCCGTTGTCGATGTAGAAGCGATTTCATCATCCACTTGCATAATTTCAACCGGCCCCAGCTGCAGATGTACTGACACCGTCGTTGATCCGCTCGGCCGCATTCATTCTTTTACGTTCCCGGCACAGCTTGACTCGATCATATGTTGTTTTATTATTACCATTCGATTGTTCTTGAGAAGCCCTTTCCAACCGTATACGATCTCTGTATTTGGTTTTGGCTTTTCGACCCGTATAGGCCGACATTATATATTTTTGATAATATTTTTTTTATTCTAACCCCCTATTATATTCACTGTCACTATTTTACACTAATGTTTTATATACAATCGATAGATTGTGACAACAGCTGACGATTAAAAACTTAAACGAACATCGTAGCTTCTCCGTGTCAAAAGTTATACTAATTGCAAATCTCGATACGTAGCAAAATGATCTCAAAATGGCGGCGCTTCCCCCTCCACCGCGCGCGATGTGTCACAGTCCTCGCTTATCGTAATGAATTCTTTGATCCTTTAGCTATCCAGTGGTCTAATTTAATTTTAGATGTAGACGATAGATTCGAAACTATAATGCCAAACTGTATCCCCCGATTTTATTAGGTTTTTTGGATTGCCACCATATGATTCAAATTTAAAGACGTATCCACGTCAAAAGTGTAAAAAAAAATCGAAAGTTCAGCAAGAGAAAGCGATTAAGAGGGACACATTGAGTTCCCTGGAGGGGAGAACTATTAGGGAGCTTCAGCCACACTCCCAACGGGAGCATCATCGTAATCCTTGCATCCTCCCTAACACAATGAATGGATTATAACTTTTGGAAAATAAGATTTGAGCAATTAGTAAAACTTTAATAGGGGAAAGGGCAAAAGGAGGTTATAGTTTGGGTGGGTGGGGGAGCGGTAAGGTTTTGGGAGAGTTCATACTATCCTTGAGGAAGGGGATTAGCAAGTTGTTAGGGCTGTTGATGGGCCCAATTTAACCATTAAGCGGCCCAATAAACCTCGGTCTCCCTTTTGGTGGCTAAGTTACCCCAACAACTGTGGGCCCCAAATCTTGTAACTATGTATATATACTGACGCACCAAACTTATACCATGCAAACTTGTTTAATGAATTGATAATCATGTAATGGCTGCGAGCAGTCCTGCGTATAGCAATTAAAGGGCTTCAGCGTCCTAATTACATAATGTTTATTGTAATTACAGCTGGTACAATTACACTTAATGTAATTTTTATTACATTTTTACTCAGCTCCCTTCCTTTGTACAGGAAGTATTTTGCAGTTTTTGAGCAGAACTTCCGTTTTGCGTGTTCACCGGAAATACTCCGTGAAATTGGTCAGTTTGTGCGCAGTCAGCCTATTTAAAATCCGTAAATCCCCTCAAAAGGTTTCGAGACTCTAAATCGAACAGCCGGAAGTACTGTTTAAATTTTTTTAAACGGAAGTACATATTTATTCGAATAGTTCAATTTCTCGATAATGGCTCCTACAAGCCCGAAATTTACAAAAAAAAAAATACTGTACATTTAAATTTGTTTGGGGCTTGCTAATACAATCGTGTTGATTTGCATACATTTTTATACATTTTTCTTTAAAAAAATGTATACAGGGTAAACCAGTAAGTATTGTCCATAGGCGTACTGTGTGTAGTACATCTAAAGGGGAGTTCAATGACGTACTAGCCAACTTCATATTTTCCACTGTTCTTGAGTGACGTCACTTTATTTATTTTTTCTAAAATCATTACTTTTTTTCCAATAAAAATGTTATTACTCAAAAAGTTTTAGTCTGAATCCGATTCTGATGACACGATTAGAAAGACAGATAAATTTTCTAAAAATTAATACCATTTTCAAGCATAAGTTATTCTCCAAACAGCCTCAATCTTCCTCCGGATGCTGGAAAAATAAAAGTAATCGAAAATTTTTGAAGAAAACTCATTAGGCCCTTATGTGTGATCATTATCAGACCTAGGTGCTGGCCACTTTTCTTATGAAAGTTTCCTTGTTCAATGGGCTTTCTAACGCGGTATATCATTTTCCAGGATTCCTTTTATCTTTGTACAAGAAATTACGTTTGTTTTACAAGATAACGTGTTCACGAGCACTCAACAGTGTTAGTTTATCAAGCTGTTTAATTCATTGAAAACTCTTTTAGATGGACCAGTAGTCAATTTTTAAAGTAGATTGTCTTAAAATAAAGAAGTCAAAGGTTACAATTTGCACTTAAAAAAAAAAAAAAAAAAAAAAATCTGATCTCTCTGAAATATTTTAAACAAGCACTATTTTTATAAACAAAAATTCATATGTACTTACTCCAAATTACAATTTCACACACAACTACCTGTTGAAAAAGAAAACAATCTGACTAACCTTAACCTTTTCTTTTTTTAAAAAAAGTGCAATTTGTAACCTTTGACTTCCTTATTTTAAGACAATCTACTTTAAAAATTGACTATTGGTCCATCTTAAAGAGTTTTCACTGAAATCAAACAACATTATAAACTAACAATGTTTGAATGCTCGTGAACACGTTTTCTTGCAAAAACAAACGTAATTTCTCTTTTACGAAGGTAAAAAAGGAATCCTGGGCAAATAATATACCGCGTTTGAAAGCCCATTAGGCAAGGAAACTTTTACATAAAAAGTGGCTGGCACCTAGGTCTGATAATGATCACATAAGGGCCTAATGAGTTTTCTTCAAAAATTTTCGATTACTTTTATTTTTCCAGGTATCCCGGAGGAAGATTGAGTCTGTTTGGAGAATGATTTATGCTTCGAAATGGTGTCAATTTTTAGAAAATTTATCTGTCTTTCTAACCGTGTCATCAGAATCGAATTCGGACTAAAACTTTCTGAGTAATAACATTTTTATTGGAAAAAAAGGAATGATTTTAGAAAAAAAAATTAAAGTGACGTCACTCAAGAACAGTGGAAAATATGAAGTTGTCCAATACGTCATTGAACTCCACTTTAGATGTACTACTCACAGTAAGCCTTTGGACAATATTTACTGGTTCACCCTGTATAGTATATGTACATATTTAAGATGATTCTGTGGAGACATAATTCAGCTCCCAAAATTAAAAACGTCATTTATAAATTAAATGTGAGCTCTCAATATCAGGTACAACGTTATCCAATTGGAATTTTTAACTTTAAAAACAATCTATTCCAAATTTAATATTTAACAGTTTATCGTTAGGTAAAATTTTGTTCTGTTATTCTGTGTGTGTTTTCCCGTGGAACGAACCCCAGAATATGTGGTAGACCTAACTACTACGCGTACATTGTGCCTTTCTAAACGGAAACTGCTATTGGTTCCTTGAGGGCAAATTGGTTTTATAACGATCATTTGTTATTAATGCCGAGCCAAACTTCCCAGCTAAAAACCCAATGTTCTTGATGTTATTTTGAAATTTTAATTAAATTGGAAAAATTCACGTTTTGTGTTGCGAGTATTCGTCTTTTCTCTGTACAAAATTTTCACTTGCTACACCTTGATGGGTAAAAACAACATTGAGGTATTTGCTCTAAAAAAAAAAAATTAGAATAAAATATAGACAGGAAGTGAGAAGTGAGTTTTGGGGCCGTTACTGTTGGGTAGAGATCGCCTGCCCGGAAGCTACTTTCCCCAGCACTTCCGGGGGCCACCGAAGTTCTTTTGTTTTGAAACTTGAAATTTAGTCAACACACGCTTGATTCCGTATAGCATTTCCTGGGTTCGAATCCAGCTGCTGACCCCTTAGATTTTTATTTTTATTTTTTTTCTTCCTAGAAGTTTCTTAATATCTCACTATCCGGTGATGGATAAAATGTTGCCTGTAACGAGAGAACATCGTCCTGAGGTTGGTTGTGTACGAGAAAAAGCTTCGAGCAACTTTTCACCTCAGATTTTGACGAGACAAAAAAAAAGAAGAAAAAAAAGAGAAAAGAAAATATTATCACAGGACTAAGACCGTTCATTGCACTGCAAGAACACTTTAGAGGCAAGCATACCCTCTCTAATCCAACCCCAACCACACCCCAGAAAAGTAAAAAACACCACGTAGAAAATTCTTGAATCCAGTTTCGAGATAATTGAAAATGAAAAAAATTCAATTTAATGAAATACTGTTTTTCCGTTGACGAGTTTCCGTTTCGGCCGTACTTATATTTAACTGTACTTAATTGGAGGAACGTGAGTCCATCGCATGAGTCCCTTTAATACATGTAAGAGTATTGTTAATCTTTTTTTTTTTGGAGACTGATTCATTGATCCCAAAGGAAGGCAAATTTTATTACTCACTTCAGTCATAATTTTTATATTATTTTTTTGCTAAGCTTTCGTCCTATGGACTAGGGACATCTAGGGCTTATTAAATAAAGTACAGTAAAGTAAACGCCTATTTTTTCAGGTCAATCTACCAAATTAGGTGTCGCAGATGGGGACCGGAAGCTCTTACTTTACTATAAACATTTTTTTTACAACAAATATAAAGTAGCCATACGCGGGATTCGATCCGGTGATCTTCCACATACGAAGCCACTCTCTCGACCACTAGACCAACGCTAGGTCTAATTATCTAGTCTTATAAAAATAATAATATTTTTGTCCATAGCATCTAAAGGTTGTTGTGACCTTCTGCCCTCACTATTTAGGCCCTGAATGTGGTCGTGTTTGTGTGTCTACTTAAATACAATGTGTATGTGTTAGGGGACAATTTTTTTTTTTTGTATAACTCTCTAAAATATTAAATATTTGCTGAGTAAATAAGTTGAACTTTTTTGGATTCAGGCATTCCACTTCTAGAGTTTAAACGATTACAGGACATCTCTTAGTTGGTTGAATGGGGAAAAATAGGCGGAAGGAAGGGGATTATATAAAACAAATATTAATTTAACGTTGATTGTTAAATATTTCTAATTAGCGCTTTAATCAAGGATTATCGGATTAAAAATGGAATGATTATTATTTGTGGTAATCTGTTAATGCTGTTATAAATGATTATTTGTGGTAATCTGTTAATGCTGTTATAATGTCACTTATATTGTTGTAATTAATCTGGGAGCATAATGTGATGGTGAGATAAAAGGTAAACCCGTCGGGTGCGATATCGTGCTTGGAATTGGGATGCTGGATGAACATTGATAATGATAACAATCCCCCCCTTTACTCCAGAGAGTAACCGGCTCTCTTCCTTCCAGAAGGAAGGGGAAGAGGCTGGAACAGGAAGAGATGTGTGGGTCTCCAACCAGCAAGCACCCCACACATACTCACACAAACTCACTTTCATCTCGTTTTTCACATTCACACAGCATCACTGAAGATTACTAAAAAAAATTAAAGGCCCTGGGGCTTCTAAATCAAATAACATTGTTCTAGAAGCAGTGCTTGATATGTACAGGTTGTAGTTTTGTAATGTGTCCTAGTGAGTTCTCTTTGCTTTGGTTCTATTGAATGCAGCCAGACAGCCAACACAAAGATGTACTTCGTGTATATTGTGACGTATGTTGGGATGCCCCTGTATCCTGGCACCAGCCTGGCTGGTCAACTCCCTCACCCTATTTGGTACTCCTTTCTGTACCACATTTCTGTACACTGACCTACCACCACACAAACATGTTCAGGCGTGCACGTGTACAGTTAAACCCACACATACAAGCCCAATACCCCCAATAGCCCCAAATACTCTTTATTTACGGCTGATCCAATCAAACCCCTGCCCCCTCCCAAAAAACACAACCTCCGGCAGCCATTATTGTTTATCATTCGGGACAATCGTGCTGCCGTCATCTACCCTTCCCTTATGATGGTTAACGGCGTCTACTATGATAACTGCGCAGCCTCCAGCAACCTGGAGTTCCCCCCCTCTGCCTTCTATATTCTGCTGTTATAAAAACACGAACAAACGGAAGGAAATAGAACCAAAAAATAAAAATAATAATACGGTACTGATATTTGTTTTTCATCAGTGCTTTTTTCGCGTTTATACATATATATGTATAAAAAGTTTTCTTGCGCGGAAAATAAAATTTTATTTTTGTTGCAATGATTGTTCTAAACTTTTCCTCAACTTCATCCATCGTTTCCTCAATCATGCGAAAATGAAATTGAGTACATAGCATAATTAAGTAATTAAAAACTTTATATTAAGTAAGCACTGATGCAGAAAAACTACATCTGGTCTGCACACTCTCACGACTTTCTTGAAGGTTCGAACTCACCAAATTGACCTCGAACTCCTAACGATTGAATTGCATTTAATTCTCATCACTTTAAGGGGGGGAATCGTATTTAATTCTCATCATTTTAGGGAGGGAATCGTATTTAATTCTCATCACTTTAAGAGGGGGAATCGTATTTAATTCTCATCACTTTAAGGGGGGGAATCGTATTTAATTCTCATCACTTTAAGGGGGGAATCGTATTTAATTCTCATCACTTTAAGAGGGGGAATCGTATTTAATTCTCATCACTTTAGGGAGGGAATCGTATTTAATTCTCATCACTTTAAGGGGGGGAATCGTATTTAATTCTCATCACTTTAAGGGGGGGAATCGTATTTAATTCTCATCATTTTAGGGAGGGAATCGTATTTAATTCTCATCACTTTAAGGGGGGGAATCGTATTTAATTCTCATCACTTTAAGAGGGGAATCGTATTTAATTCTCATCACTTTAAGGGGGGGAATCATATTTAATTCTCATCACTTTAAGAGGGGGAATGGTATTTAATTCTCATCATTTTAGGGAGGGAATCGTATTTAATTCTCATCACTTTAAGAGAGGGAATCGTATTTAATTCTCATCACTTTAAGGGGAGGAATCGTATTTAATTCTCATCATTTTAGGGAAGAGAATCTAGTTAATCACTCTCTCAATTGTAGCAATCGATTTTTCATGTAATAAATCTTATGTTTTTCATACGGCTCTCCACTATAAAATTCATAAACTTCTTTGTTTACTCCCTTGCGGGTGGTTTGATGACGCTGGTTTTTTAGGACAAGTAAAAAGGAAGTAATAAATAGAAAATACAAAATATATTTTCATTTTTTTAAATTCCATTTCCTGCTGGAAAATATAAGAATATTTATGACTTGACAGTAAAAAAAAAGGTACTAGCAGAACAAATTGTTGTACATGGGTTCTTTTTTTTTTTAACAGCAGTTAGGACTTGCCTTTATCTTCCATTCTTCATGCATCTTCAGGAATTCTGGGGGTTGTATGAATAGAATAGTGGTAGTAGTTTCTGTATTGAGGTATATTAAGGGTTATGTATATATATATTTTAGTAAAGCCTTCAAGCATTTTCACCTGTCTACTGGAAAAGCGTGTAGAAATTTCCCAGCCTTTCCCATCTACTCTGGTTATTTTTCTCTGTCTGTGTCTTGGTAGGAACATGAATATTTACTAGGGATCCAAGAGAGAGAGAGAGAGAGGTGGCGGGAGGTCTACCTGGCAGGTGTGAAAGATACATAGCCCTAAACTTTATACGACCTTGTTGGGCACTTTCTTTCCCTTTTCTTTTTGTCTGGACGTTAGGGTGGTGAAGTGTTAAGTTACCTGGGGTCGAATTCTGTAATTTGCGGACCATCTTCTGTTTGCTGAAGATTTCCAACATTGGAGAAGAAGAAGAATTCATCAAAAGCTAGCAAACATTATTTCTCAAATTGAATGCAAAGTTTAAACAGTTCAGGAATTAGTTTGCTGTTGTTAGCTTTGCATTAGGTGTAGTGGTTATGAAGCGTTGATTTGTAAGTGGGAGATCCGCCAGAAACATATATTCTCTGGCAGTGGTTCCCAACCTTTCTTTCTTCCTGAACCTCTAAAGAAATTTCACTCGAACCTCACAACCCCTGAAATTTAAAATTAAAAAAAAATCAAACACATGAAGTATTTAACAAAGAAAGTATACTTTACAAAAAAATAATAATCGAACATCAACCGACTTCAAACCTTACAGTCTCAAATTCTAAGAACAATAGTTAACGCTCCCTTCTACGTCTCCAATCATACTATACACTCTGATCTAAATATTCCTCTCGTCTCTGGAAATAGCCTAATCTCAATACACAAAACTCCACTCAAATCTAAACAATAATTACAACCATCTGATCCACAACATGTCTACTACAACACTTCCTTCAAATCCATAGCGCAGACTGAAGCGGCGTGGCCACGTGATCATCTCAACATTTAACGGCGACCTCCTAGGATGGTTGCTGTGTAAGCTTGCCAATCTGGCGAACTAACGGCTCCCATCACTGGATGGTCGTCGTTCACTCAACTCACGCCTCTTGGCGCACATGCATGTTGTATCTATCACAGTTGCAAAATAAATAGATGAATAAATCCTTGAAATATGTGCAGTATAACAATGAAAAATATTTGAATTATAATAAACATCCAATTATTTACCAGGACTTTTCTTGCACCCCCTGGAATATCGTCTCGCAGCACCCCCAGGTTGGGGAACCCCTGCTCTATGATCTTCTTGAACGATTTCCTAATTTTTGGAGGGTGGGGAGGAGTTTTGTGGAAGAAGCTGTTTCAAAAATTAAAGTGATGGATCGAAATATCATCTGATGGCACATTGCAAATAGATTTTCTCCATGAACGACCCAGTTTTTGGTACCGCTCCAGTCGTTTTTTGTACTTCTTTATTCAGATTGTGGACGCATTTTTTTTTTGGCTGGCTTCAGATACTTAAGAGAAAAGGCACGCGAGTCTTTGCACCAGGAATTCTATTTTCTCATTTTCATCCAGTATGCTCTGACTGGAAGCAAGCCCTTCAGGAGTTTGGAAACTCTTATATTAATGGAAAGTTTTATTACATCCATATTGCTTTCACATCATTAAATATTTTGACTTTATTCAATCAATATCTATATACACTGAGCTTATATTTAAACTAGTTACTTTTTAAAGGGAAGAAGTTTTCAAAGTGAAGTTCACAAAGTTACTCATTAAAACTCCACTGAAACAAACTTCCGGAAATACTTCTCAGCAGTGCGTAAAGCGGTGGGTACAGTTCGCTTCGAAAACCCACGCCTTTCCGGTTTACCACACTATCGGTCCATGGCTCTAACCTAGGAAAATGTAACATTTTGGGCGCGGTGAAACCTTTTTAACTTTGAACCGTCATTGCCTCTCTCTCGCTCTTTATTCAAGTTGAACAATGTGGGCGGGATACCGCAAGAGTCTTTCCCCTTTCTCTCTCTAAAGAGCTTCCATCATCAGAAAAGGATGTTGGCGGCCCCCGGGTATCGAAGAAGTTCAGCCTATAGCCGTTTCTCTTCCACAGCCCTTAGGAGGTAACTGGGGACCCAACGAGGAAACTTTGCTAGTTGTACTAGGCTATTTATATCAGAGGCCCAAGAAGAAGGGAAAGTGAGGTTGGCTCTCCAGATCTCCATGGTTGAGATGCTGTAGAGTGAACCCCAGCCACATCTTTGATACTCATAATACTATTACCAAACTTAGCCGCCACACTAGTGTACTTTATAGTATACACACAGCATCCTGACATAATTCCCTTTCTGTCTGACAGTCTGGCTGAAAGAGGGGTACACCTATACATGCACTCTGGGAGAGACAGAGAGCGTGCGATGTGGAGGCCAAGTGAGAGACAGAGATAACCAACCTTCTCCCAGTTGCTTCACTTAATTTCCTCGCGAAGCTTACCGCACAGTGTATGTACCTAAAGTTTTGGCCTGCCAGTATCACCCACAAAGAACCACCTATTTAAATATGCTGTTCACCGTGCCTAATTATCATCTTATTATCTTTAGCTGGTGGAATTTTCCCAAAGTTTTCCATCATACTTACATAAATACTAGATAGGCAACATTTTATCTAACACAGAATTTTTAAAAACATGTTTAATTTTAGCTGACAACGTGCAGATAGTAAAACTGCTAGCTAAGATGTAACCACACTTTTAATCAGTTTCCATTCCATCTCAGAGTGCTCTGAAAGAATTTTCCTTCTAAATTTTCCATTATTCAAATGAAAAATTCATAGAACTTAAGTGTAAGTTGTACTTGGAAAAGTTATAAAAACATTTTAAGGGAGGTGCCACGCTAGCCGAGCAGTTATAGGCTAGACCCGCAATACTAAGATGTATTGTTGGTTAGTGGGTTCGATTTCTAGTCTAAACCTTGGATTTTATTTAATGGTTTTTAATCTTGTAAAGCGCCCAATTAGCTGAGCGGTATAGGCTAGACCCGCAAAGCTAAGATGTATTGTTGGTTTAGTGGATTCTATTTCTAGTCTAAACCTTGGATTTTATTTAATGGTTTTAATGTTGTAAGGCGCCCCATTAGCTGAGCGGTATAGGCTAGACCCGCAAAGCTAAGATGTATTGTTGGTTTAGTGGGTTCGATTTCTAGTCTAAACCTTGGATTTTATTTAATGGTTTTAATATTGTAAGGCGCCCCATTAGCTGAGTGGTTATAGGCTAGACCCGCAAAGCTAAGATGTATTGTTGGTTTAGTGGGTTCGATTTCTAGGCTAAACCTTGGATTTTATTTAATGGTTTTAATATTGTAAGGCGCCCCATTAGCTGAGTGGTTATAGGCTAGACCCGCAAAGCTAAGATGTATTGTTGGTTTAGTGGGTTCGATTTCTAGGCTAAACCTTGGATTTTATTTAATGGTTTTAATGTTGTAAGGCGCCCCATTAGCTGAGTGGTTATAGGCTAGACCCGCAAAGCTAAGATGTATTGTTGGTTTAGTGGGTTCGATTTCTAGTCTAAACCTTGGATTTTATTTAATGGTTTTAATGTTGTAAGGCGCCCCATTAGCTGAGCGGTATAGGCTAGACCCGCAAAGCTAAGATGTATTGTTGGTTTAGTGGGTTCGATTTCTAGTCTAAACCTTGGATTTTATTTAATGGTTTTAATATTGTAAGGCGCCCCATTAGCTGAGTGGTTATAGGCTAGACCCGCAAAGCTAAGATGTATTGTTGGTTTAGTGGGTTCGATTTCTAGGCTAAACCTTGGATTTTATTTAATGGTTTTAATGTTGTAAGGCGCCCCAATTAGCTGAGCGGTTATAGGCTAGACCCGCAAAGCTAAGATGTATTGTTGGTTTAGTGGATTCTATTTCTAGTCTAAACCTTGGATTTTATTTAATGGTTTTAATGTTGTAAGGCGCCCCATTAGCTGAGCGGTATAGGCTAGACCCGCAAAGCTAAGATGTATTGTTGGTTTAGTGGATTCGATTTCTAGTCTAAACCTTGGATTTGATTTAATGGTTTTAATATTGTAAGGCGTCCCCTTAGCCAAGCGGTTATATGCTAGACCCGCAAAGCTAAGATGTATTGTTGGTTTAGTGGATTCGATTTCTAGGCTAAACCTTGGATTTTATTTAATGGTTTTAATGTTGTAAGGCGCCCCAATTAGCTGAGCGGTTATAGGCTAGACCCGCAAAGCTAAGATGTATTGTTGGTTTAGTGGATTCTATTTCTAGTCTAAACCTTGGATTTTATTAAATGGTTTTAATGTTGTAAGGCGCCCCATTAGCTGAGCGGTTATAGGCTAGACCCGCAAAGCTAAGATGTATTGTTGGTTAGTGGGTTCGATTTCTAGTCTAAACCTTGGATTTTATTTAATGGTTTTAATGTTGTAAGGCGTCCTTTTAGCCGAGCGGTTATAGGCTAGACCCGCAAAGCTAAGATGTATTGTTGGTTTAGTGGGTTCTATTCCCGGTCTTAGGCTTTAGATTTTATTTAATGGTTAATATGAGAAATTTACAGTAAAGTATGTTTGCTAGTCGCCTCCGTCCACGGCACCTAATTGGTAGTTGGACATTAAGCCCCGCCTGAAAAAAATAGAAGATTACTTTACTGTACTCTTTACATTTTAAGGTTCGGAAAATCTGGTGTGACACTCACACGACATTTTTCTTACTTCTATTTTCATCAATTTTCTTCAAACACTGAAAATTTAAAACAATCAATTCTTTTCACCAATAATATACCGTAAATGCTTTTCTTATACTGAAGCTCAGCCCTAGACCTCTCCCTAAACTGGTCCCAGAACCAATATCATTGAAGAAAGATAATAAAAATGAAAACAGTAAATCTATATTTATATCTTTAATACTCGTAAAACGGAAGTTTACAGAAAATCTTAGGTGCCACTTTCCGAGAAAATCTCTAAAATCCGGAGCAATCTATTTTTAGTAGCAGGGTACTTCCGGTAGTGGAATCTTCTTCTAATTTGATTGTAGTAACATTTTTGCAAGTGATAAATAATGCAAAAAAAATATTGCAAGTGATAAGACCGTACATTATCCAAAAAAAAAAAAAGGGCTCATTGGAGTGAATCTATTCACCATCCCTGTCACCAAGTTCCCTTTGATCGAATTTTTAAGTGAAAGCGTATTAAATTGAAGTCGTACCTATTATCTGTTTGTAATTGATAAAATCGATGTTGTGAATTTAAACGTAGAAACCGTTTGCGAGGGAAGCTGAAAAAAAAAATGTAGAAAAAATTTGTAATTGAAAGGCAGTAAAACAAAGCTTTTACTACCATTTGACTTTATAAAGCTCATGACTTCCGGTGTCCTGCGTTACTGTGGGCCTGACGCATCAGTACTTCCTGTTTGCTGAGCTGGTATTTCCCATATTGTTCGATTATGTCGTTATAACTGCAGTTAGATACTGTGGAGTGTGTGTGCCTTCCAGATTTAGAAAAGAAATACCCTTATAATAAAAATAGCCGAATTATTAGTGCTCTGGGTGGGAGATACCAGAGGGACACACAATACGTTAAGAATTTTTGCTCAGTTGTGGTGGGGGGGGGGTACTCCTGGGTATTGGAAAGTTTGATTTATTGGCCGAGCATTACCGTTGTGTAATTTCCCTAGTGGATCGTACATCTGGAAAAAATATTGTTTTGATCCCCCCCCCAATTTCACGAAGATGGGGGCGGATCTTTACCTGCTGGCTTCCCCCCACCCCTGGGCCAGCTTCAAATTTAGTATCAATCTACACTATAACTATCTCTCGCGCAACTATCTGCACAGAAGATATAGAAAGTTGTGACCTGATTTTTATCCGATTTTTTTTTTTACATTATTACTGACGTCACAAAGTATTGTAATCATACGTCATTTCCGGAATGAGGAATCCATTAGTACGTACCTGGGAGGCGCTGAGTAATTTTCCTTTCCGGTGGTGCGAAAGATGCTTCATTGTTCATTTCCTAGTTCAAGATTTCGACAAATACGAAAGCCCCGGGTTGGGCTCAACCGAAATTCAAGTTTGAGGAAATGAAGTTAGGACTGTGAGCAATGCAGTAAAAAAAAAAAGGAAGTCGTGGGAGTAGTGCCTCCAAATTTGTTTTTCTTCCTTTTCTGACTTTTATCTTTTTCCTTGCAGAAAACTGCTCCTTAAACAGATCCTTCCTCTTCTCGGGTCATCCTAGAGAAAAGAGTGTTGCTCAAGGTGTCTCCTCCTTGATCGGGTAGAACCATGCCATCAATCGAGTTTAGCGCTTGGGACTGTTCTGGAACAGTCTATATCAGTGCTATCCAGAGTTATTTACATTGATTACAAATGATGGTTTAACAATTTAAAAACCAAAGAAAATCTTTATATTTTTTTACAATACATAAATGGCGGCGAGCGGTTTGTCACGTCACGGCCGTAAAAATAAGTGAACTTAGGATGGGCACCCTATTGTAAACATTGATCCTACAGGCACTGGCCAGTTTATTATTCTGTATTCTGAAGCCGTATCAATAGTAGTGGACAGATAAAGCATATCATACATTCCCTGTTAGAAGTTAGATGAGCCCGTAGTTGATGAGCATAGGATTGAAACACTTCCTGCACAGAGCAGGGAGGGGGCAGGAAATAGAGAGAGATAAAGTAAAAATTAGCGCACCATTCAGCAGCAACGAGCTAACGTGACCTGAGATTGGGATGTGTAACTATTACAACCGGCGGGGATATTCGAGATGTGGCAGTCGATCCCTTCCGGTATTCAAGCGTCCCACTAACCGGGTTATGGACGGGCCATTATCTCTTCTGCCAAAAGGGATAATCCCGTTTTTTTTTTTTTCCTCCCTTTTAGTACGCTAAATTTTAGCCTGATTAATAGTTGCAGCAATGGAGGTCTAACACAATAACCTTCACAATCAAATTAGCAAGCGAAAATGATTGCTTTTAGATGTGTTGGAGGGGGGCTGCTTATTTGACTTTCTTTGTGCTTTGAGATTTGTTCGGTTGGTTTGTAGGTCGTGAAAATTGTCCTTTATGTGACGAGTGTGGTAAATGATTCTTTCACAATATCTCCCATGGTAACACTTATCAATATATCCAATAACTAAGCGATACTTTCAAATTTAAATATCTCTTCTACTTAAAAAAAACTTAACAATTAAACTTAATCAATCAGAATTCTATTCACTTCTAAATATTAACGCTTAAAATTACTCAATTTTTAATTAATAATAATAATAATAATAATAATAATAAGGGAATGGATTAGCTATGAGGTTAGCTTACTGGACTCCCACGCGGAGGTCCCGGGTTCGAATCCACCAGCTGACCTTTAGATTTTCTCTTCCTAGGAGCTTCTTACAGCTCACTGTCCGGTGATGGACAGTGTTGTCTGTAACAAGAGAACACTGTCCGGAGGCCGGCAGTGCACTGAAAAAAAGCTCCAGGTGCTAATAACCTCAGCTGTTGATGCGCAAAAAAAATAAAAATAAAAATAAATAAATAAATAAATAAATAAATAAATAAATAATAATAATAATAATAATAATAATAATAGTAATAATAATTGTAATAATAATAATAAAGGGAAGGGATTAGCTATGTGGTTAGCGTACCGATTCCCACGCGGAGGTCCCGGGTTCGAATCCAGCTGCTATCCCTTAGATTTTCTCTTCCTAGGAGCTTCTTACAGCTCACTGTCCGGTGATGTACAGTGTTGTCTGTAACGAGAGAAAACTGTCCGGAGGCCGGCAGTGCTCTGAAAAAGCTCCAAGCGCTAATAACCTCAGCTGTTGGTGCGCTAAAAAAAAAAAAAGGTTAGTTTAACCATTAAACGTTACTTTGCTTTTTTTTTTACTAAATAAATTAATTAAAACTCAATTTTTGTTTATATTTCTATGAAATTAAATTAGTCGAATTGAATTAAATTTTTATCATCTTACGTCAGTCTTCCGTCAGTCTTCTGTCAGTTACTTCCGTCATTTTTTTCCCTCAGTTACCTGCGTCAGTTACTTCCGTCATTTACTTCCGTCAGTCTTCCGTCAGTTACTTCCGTCCTTCTTCTGTCAGTTACTTCCGTCAGTTACTTCCGTCAGTTACTTCCGTCAGTTACTTCCTTCAGTTACTTCCGTCAGTTACTTCCGTCAGTTGCTTCCGTCATTTACTTCCGTCAGTCTTCCGTCAGTTACTTCCGTCCTTCTTCTGTCAGTTACTTCCGTCATTTACTTCCGTCAGTTACTTCCGTCATTTACTTCCGTCAGTTACTTCCGTCAGTTACTTCCGTCAGTTACTTCCGTCAGTTACTTCCGTCATTTACTTCCGTCAGTTACTTCCGTCAGTGCTCTCGACATGAACTAAATAGAACTGAATGAATATAACTTATAGTACAAGTTTAAACATGAAATAAAAGGAATTTTGATTTCATAGAAAAGTGCTTTCCAATTTCCCAAACCCTAACCTTGAAGTAAAGACTGATTTCCGCACAACCTCTGGAAAACTCTTCCTTTTTTTCTTTTCTATTTACCAAATGATTGGGCATGAATCTGTATCCTCATCAGTGGCTGCTATAAGACAGTGGTATGCTTGAAGTTGTGCTGACGACTAGAAGCTACACACACACTTGTCTATCACTTAGATAAAAATGTTTTGCAAAAAAAAAAAAAAAAAAAACTGTGAACAAACCATTTTGAGCCTGTCGAAACACGAAATTTGCAGGATTACATGATGAAGACCACATATACATGTAAATTAAAGACAAAGTGCTTCCACACAAATAAATACATTAAATGTAGAAGATTATTATCAACAACAGCAAGTACATAGATGTGAGAATGGAACAATATGGGAGAGGAGAGAATTGATATCAGAAAGATAAATATTGTCTCTTCCATACCTTGGCGTCCAACAAACTTCGACAACTTCAGAATAAACAAATTAGAGACAATACACATTGTCTTAAGATCCTATCTCGGTGTACATACTACAGAATAAATACAAGTAACGCTTAAATCAGATATACAACCCATATATTCAAAACCCAATTAAGATGATGGCTGCGGCAAGAGCCGTTTTTATAATCAACCTATTATTGTAACCGCAACAGACTATAACCACCACGATGATGTAGCCTAACTCCGTTACTACCTCACTCACTAATTAGGACAGGTTTAGTAAGTGAGTAAATGAGACAACATAGTTTTACAAGACCTGAAACACTGCTAACCAGATCTCAAAACTTTTGATTAGATGTGCCAATTATTAGCCTTTGTTTCCTTTCTTGTGACCGCCAACGCATCTTCCTTTTCCTGTCAAAACACTTCATCGTCCGGAAAATTTCAATCCACTAAACCATTTTCCAATTCTTTTCTGATTAGAGTTTAGAAATACTTCTTACGCGTACAGCATTTAAGGATCTTTGCAGACAGAATGAGTCACCTTGCCCGAAGATCTTTCTTTGTAGAAATTCGTGCGGTTCATCAAATCTTTCGTGATGTATTCAAACTGTTTGAAGTAGCTCTACTGTCTTGCTTCTTTCCAAAACTCTTTCCCAAGATGTCCGAAGCATCTTTCAAGCAAGATTCTGCTTTGCTCTATCATAGCCTAATCCCAATCCGTTGCTGGCAAACTTGCAGAATCTGCAACCAATCGCATGCCACCCTGGTCATCATCCTCAAACTCGTTCCTAAGTCTTACTTTGCTGTTCGTTTCTATGTAAGAGTCCAGGATTTATACAAAAAAAAAAAAGTCCCGTTCTCTAAATAGGTCCAATTGCTCCGTTTTTACGGATCCTACAAGATTTCCATATTCTTCAGCAAATTCTAACATTGTCTTCAAACCCTTAATACTTCCGCTGCGAATTTAGATTTTCCTTTTCTCTATTTCTTTTTTGACTGGTATACAACACTTACGAAGGAAAAATAATAAAACACTTTTACCATAATAATTTTGAATATAAAGAAAAAAGAAAAACCGGGTCATCTTACCAATTTTCCTAGAATGGAAATGAAAATAAAAGGAAAAAAATAAAATAAGCAGCGAATGGGAAGGAAGCCGTTAAGAAAACTAGAGAGATGGAACCAGAGTGAGATGCTGCAGGATGAGCATACAGAAACGTGGAAAAAAGGGTCCATTTTGAGGTTAGACACTGTACCACAGTGAGTACTTACTAGAGGGTGGCAGTTTAGGTTCCCTTTGGAATAATAATGTGGAATAATGCTCTAAGGGAAAGTAAAGTACCCCCTAATGCTTGCCAGTTGGCTGTTCGAAGACAAGACTTAGTGAAGTGGCGGGGGAGAGAAAACTACCTTCAGATGTAACCAGGGAAATACCTAGAGGTAATGCGGTCTTCCTCTTTTTTCTCCGGTAAAAAAGGGAAAAAATTGGGCTATTTCTTGATATTAAATTATCTTGTAACTTTGGCAACACTGCTGTTTGAAATTAAGATGCTAACTGCGCAAAATGTTGAACCCTCATCTGTACGGAGTGGATTACCAGTAACCGCAAATAGAGCGATCGGGTCAAATTTTCATAAATCGCATTTATAACCGGTTTGTAGTTTGAGGTTTCTAGATTTTATTTCCGTTTCCTGCATTCTAGTTATAACAAACAAAAATTAATCGATTCAAATATTTAAATTTCCATTTTGAAATAAATGTATTAATTATTATTAATCAATTATTAATAAATTGGATTAAGTAGCAGTTTTTCAGATCAAAGTCCACTAGTCGGTTAACTATTGTATCCAGATTCTTCTATGTCGTATAACTTTGCAGGCCAGTCTTCAAATTAGATGGTCGCAAGTTTGTGCGGGTCGTATTTTCTGAATTACTGTAGAGGTTTAGTCTATTATATGTGGATTAGTGAACTACAGAGGTCGCCAAAGTGGTCTATATAGAGACCCCCAGGGGTCTATTTAACAAAAGTAGGGGGAGGGGGTAGATCTGAGCTAGGGGGTCGAAGGAGAAAAAACAATTTCGAACCCAATATAGCGGAACCTTGCAAAGAAACACCCAGGCACACACCCATCTCATTAATTAAGAAGCAATACTGTTGTTACTTTACTTATTTATAATTACTTATTATTTAATATAATATTAAGGTATTTGAATTTCAACATTAAGATATTTTTCATAAAAACTATTGTTACACAATGTAAAATTACTTTAATAAATGTACAAAAACAAAGTACCTAATAGATAAGTGATAAAAGGTGAAACATGTGCATTCAACTAGAATAATAGAATTTTTGGCTTCTTTATGGTTCTTTTTTCAGTTTAATACAGTTTTTTAGAAACTGCTTTGCATTAACATCTGTTTTTTGGTGAAAATACTGTAAATACATAGCATATACTGTACTGTACGTTTAAAAGTTTATGTGTGCATAGTAGAAAATAAACTTTGATAAAGTTTTAACAAACTCGTCGGATAAGCGTGTGAAACAATTGTTTTGAAAGAACGTCCCCCCCCACCCCCACTTCATAGCAGCAAATAGTAAAAGGATAGAGATAGCGTTAGAGTGCGAGCGAACTACAGTATGTTATTTGTTGTGAAGTCAGAGTCAGTATGTATGTGGAGGAGGCCAAGTCCAAATGTTATTGTGTGAAAGTTGTGTGATAACGATGGAGGAGAAACTCTGTACAGTTGAAGGGTGTGTGTGGAAACTAACCCCCACAATTCTGGGGGTTACTGGAGGATACTAGAGAGGCAGCAGGCTGGGGATGGCTCTCCAACCCCCCCTTCCCAGAAGTGTAGTCCTGGTAAGGAGTAACAATGTAACAGAACACTGGTGAGTGGTAGAAGTGGGTTTTCCCTAGCATTCACTCATGCACACCCTAGCGGTGGTTCTAATAGTTACTACACAAATGTTCCGTCCGTACGTACGTACGTATGAACCGCTCTATGAATGACGTAACCAAAACTTTAGCAAATAACAGTAAAATGCTCCAATATAACCAACCAAAAATAGTCTAGAATATATGCCTGTATATACGCTTCCCTCTGCGTGTGGTTTTAGTGTCAACTCGATTCTGTCGAATTGATGAAACTTCCTCCGGGTTTGTTAGAGTGATGTTGGCAAACCTGTTTTTTTATTTATTTATTTATTTATTTATTTTCCACATCCAAACCATTTTAAAAACTAAATTCTATCGAACGTAGATTATTAACATTGTCGAAAAGTTTGTATTTTAGTTTTAGCCGGTACGTACGTACATCGAATAAAATTGATGAATGTATGCCCATCAGAGGGGAAAAAATAAAGGTTTTTCTCGTTGTCAGTGTTGGACATTATCACCGTGGAAAAATCTGTCACTTTAGAGGGAAATCTATCCACACACACACATACACACACTTTTCCTAGAAATCTACCCATAAAATCGGTATTTCCTGCAAAATATACATATGTATACAATTCTGCGTGTATACAAAATTAGCATGCCCAACTTTTTAAAAGAAAATCACAGCAGCCATTTTGGAGAAAATCTTTGAAATCTGGAAAAATACTGGAAAATCTGTTCACATTGAAAGTGACGTCACCTTTCCGCCAGCTGTGCTTTTTCCTTCAAATTTGGAAAATCTGTTCACATTGAAAGTGACGTCACCTTTCCGCCAGCTGTGCTTTTTCCTTCAAATTTGGAAAATCTGTTCACATTGAAAGTGACGTCACCTTTCCGCCAGCTGTGCTTTTTCCTTCAAATTTGGAAAATCTGTTCACATTGAAAGTGACGTCACCTTTCCGCCAGCTGTGCTTTTTCCTTCAAATTTGGAAAATCTGTTCACATTGAAAGTGACGTCACCTTTCCGCCAGCTGTGCTTTTTCCTTCAAATTTGGAAAATCTGTTCACATTGAAAGTGACGTCACCTTTCCGCCAGCTGTGCTTTTTCCTTCAAATTTGGAAAATCTGTTCACATTGAAAGTGACGTCACCTTTCCGCCAGCTGTGCTTTTTCCTTCAAATTTGGAAAATCTGTTCACATTGAAAGTGACGTCACCTTTCCGCCAGCTGTGCTTTTTCCTTCAAATTTGGAAAATCTGTTCACATTGAAAGTGACGTCACCTTTCCGCCAGCTGTGCTTTTTCCTTCAAATTTGGAAAATCTGTTCACATTGAAAGTGACGTCACCTTTCCGCCAGCTGTGCTTTTTCCTTCAAATTTGGAAAATCTGTTCACATTGAAAGTGACGTCACCTTTCCGCCAGCTGTGCTTTTTCCTTCAAATTTGGAAAATCTGTTCACATTGAAAGTGACGTCACCTTTCCGCCAGCTGTGCTTTTTCCTTCAAATTTGGAAAATCTGTTCACATTGAAAGTGACGTCACCTTTCCGCCAGCTGTGCTTTTTCCTTCAAATTTGGAAAATCTGTTCACATTGAAAGTGACGTCACCTTTCCGCCAGCTGTGCTTTTTCCTTCAAATTTGGAAAATCTGTTCACATTGAAAGTGACGTCACCTTTCCGCCAGCTGTGCTTTTCCCCTCAAATTTGGAAAATTTAGTTTCGCCTTTTATTTTTTATTTTGTGGAAAGCCAGTACAATGTGGAAAAGCGTACTTTTGGGGTACCTCTGAAGTATAACATTACTGCTCGTAATACTTTTTTTTTAAGAATGAAATGTGAGAAGGAAGTTCCAAATTTGGTGAAAAAAATCGCTAAAACCGGAAGTGCCACCTTTTTTTCCGTACAGAATTTTTCCAAATTTCCAGATTTTCTCACAAAATAAAAATTGCCTACGATTCTTTCAAAACTTTTACCGGAAATAAGTAAATTTCCCCCAGTAAATTCGATTAAGGGTAACTTCCGTTGAGGAGGAATGGTGGTGGGTGGTGGTAGTGGTACCTTCTAAAGTATTACTCAAACTTTCAGCGTTCTGAAAAGGAATTAGGTGAGTTCAAACTTTGGGTATAGTAGGAACAGGAAGTCTTGTGAGTTTATTTTTCTTGTACGACCGACAAAACTAACGGAAACACCTCTCACCAAACCTAATTTTTCTGGTATCAACCAATTTTATTGTATGGGTTGTTACGATACAATAAACAGGCTGAGAGAGCGAACCACGCTGTGTGCGGATCGTTGATCTTCACAGGATCAACAAAAAGGTACTCTCTTCTCTTGCAATGAGGAGGAGGATTTCAGGACAATATAATAATGATATGCCCACGTTATGTAGTAGAAAGGAAACGAATGTTTGACAACTTAGACAGGTATTTAGATGCCCCATTTCGCTACGAAGATATAATATTCTCCACCAACATCTATGTGCTTAAATCTGTAGCAGAGCTAGCAAAGAAATATGAATGTATTTAAAAGTTGTAACCGATTAGAATGAATGAAAGAAAATGTGATTAGAGAAGGATTACGTGATTTTAATTTAGGTTAAGCTATAAGGATGGCAGGAATATAGGGTACTGATCCATCCATTAGTTGTAAGTTTGTATGTAAATAGTTGTATATAGTAGAGGGAGATGAATGAGTGAAGCGAATGTATCTATAAGTAAGAATGGAGAGTGAGTGATATTCTAGTGATAAGCACCTAGACCAGGGGTCGGCAACCTATTTCAAGTAGAGAGCCATTTCTTCTTAAATAATTTTAATTAATCTTACCAAGAGCCGCAAGGATGATAGTGTAAAAAGTTGTAGTAGATCATTTGTATTCACAAATTATTATTTTATGATATTCAGTAACGTTTAAATGTTTTATTTATTTCTGTACCTCGGAGGGAAAAGGCACCATGCCCATTTTTTTCGATTTTCAGATTTTGGCATCATTTTACAAATTTTTTGTTGCTCTTTCTACAGGTGTAAAGCACTATGTCCTATGTTTACTATTAAGCGATTTATGTATTTTTAAAAAGCGCTATGATACTTCATTGCTTAAGGGTAAAAGGCACTACATGGGCATAAATTTTTTCACAATGGAGATGAAAGTAAAATATTTTAAAATATGGGAGTTAAAGTGGCCATACCAACTATAATAATTACGGTGAGAAGTACAGGAAAGAGTATAACCGGAAAAGTGGAACAAAAAATGAATTTGGAAAAATATCTTCATTTGGCTCCCCTGTAAAATTTACTTTTTGTGACATGGTGCCTTTTCCCTCCGAGGTACAGATTTATTTTCACATATTGCAAAGTAAATTAACAAATAAATAATAACTAAACCTGTGTTTGAATGAAAATGGCGGGAGTACTATATAATTACGTACTGTATTTTAATATAATTCTATTCAATTTCAAACCTATCACATTTAAAATTCTTTTTGAAAAAATATCTTTATTTTAATAAATGAAATTTTCATTTGTTTCGATAAAATTGAAATATACAATACGTATATTTTAGACAGGCTGAAGAGCCACAAAATTTGGTTAAAAGAGCCGCATGCGGCTCGCGAGCCGTGGGTTGCCGACCCCTGACCTAGACGATGCTGGCTGTATGGCGGAAGCCAATGCCAAAAAAGAAAAGGCAAAAAAAAAAAATCAACCCAGGGTTGAGATAAGTGATCTTTTGAACCAGAATAATCCTTGATTTTCCCTTTGCACTCATCGCAAGGGAAGTGTAGTAAACACGTACATCTCAAGGATAATATTAATTGAATTTGGGGAAAAGTTTGCTAGAAATTGGTGGAAAGTTTATAAAAAGTTTTTCCCTCCTTGAAAAGCTGTTATGGCAGTTTTCTTTCACAATCTCTCTTATTAATATTATCAAAAATTCCAACTTTGGAAAAATTCGAACTATATTACCAACATTACATAGTTTTGCGGTTGAATCACATTTTGGGTACCCATATTGTGTTAGCAACGTGGAAATGCTTTGCGAGTTTCCCATCCTGTAAGGTAAACTTTCTCATTACCAGAGAATTATGGCAGATAAGCCTCATATTAACTGAGCACAATTGTGTTCCTCATTAACCAGCTTTTTACCCACTTCACACACACACACACACACACACATACGTTGCTCCAGAGTTCATGTTCCCCCAAGCATCCCCCAATAAGAAGAGCTCTTGAAATTCTCTCCCGACTAGACAGCTCATTAGATTGGTATTTTTCCCTTTTTCCTTTTTACCAGCTAATTCCTTAGAGATCCTTTTCTTCTTCCTGATGGGTTTCAAAAGGTGACTGGCTTCTCTGTTGGTTCCCATATCTCTCCAGTTATCCTGTCAATTCAGATGCTTAAACTAATTTCAAAAGTTTTCTTCTTAAGCTTAAAGCCAATATTTAGTCGTCTTTTTCCCCCAATTTTCTATGTGCTTTCATTTGAAGAATTTCCATCAACTTCTGCTTCTAGCCAGCCAGTTCCTCCATAATTCATTACTTCCTCTTCCTTTCTAAGAATGTTGCTTTCCTCAAGCTTCAAGGCTGATTCTTTTCTAGGAATAATGTCGCCAGAAAGTGCTAGTCTAGACAGTCAGGTTCTGCTTGTTATTGGTATTAATTATTATAATTATACTTGATAATTAGGTCTTAAAAGTTAAAGCCGATTTGGGAATAATGCTTTTTACAAAGAGAACACTGACATATGAATTGTAAAGCTCGTTTTGTAATTAAAGCTACATCGTGGAACTGTCAAAGCGCTTGTTGACAGAGGGAATTCTTTGAACTTTTCCTTTCAGCTTCTCGAAGCTGAGGAGCCGTTACCCAAGGTATTTCGATCTTTCTTGCATCCCCCAAGAATTCCTATTTGAAACTAGCTGCTAAAGACTGTGCTTCTTTAGTCTTCTTCCAGGTCTTCTTTCTCTTCGCCTCAGTATGCCATAATAATATGAGACGAACTCTTAATGCTCTCCGAAAGTGCTAGCTCATTCTGGCTTCAGAGGTGATGAAGTTGCGGATAGTTGGCTAGAAATGGAGTCCAGAACCTGCTCTTGGTAGGTATTACCAAGGTCACCGTGCGTACAGCTGTTTTAGAGAGAACACGAAAAATTCAAGTTATTAAACGTGGTAAAAGTGTTTTGCCCTGTATGTGTAAAATCAGAACCGAAGAGTCCTTGAATATCCTGGGTAGGAATCGAATTACTCTGGTAACTTGGATAAAAGTGTATGTTAAGTTCAGAAAATGTCTTCACATGGTGGAATTATTTAATCCAGAACCTCTGTGTAGACTACGTTGGGAAGAGGAGAAAACGGTTTCTTATATCCTGTCTGATTGCGTAGCCAGAGGAGATTATATCACAACAAAAACTAGTAAGATCCTGGACGCAGTAAGAAGAGGAGGATTCACCTACTAGATTACCTAGGGGATGGTGCAGTAAGCCTCAAGGCTGCGGTGTCTTGAGGAACAGGGCATTCCTCCTGTTTTACTGGTGAGTTAGATCTTGGACCTAGTGAGAAGGGGTGGATTCATCTGCTAGATTACCTAGGGGATGGTACAATAAGCCTCAAAACTGCGGTGTCTTGGGGAACTGGGCATGCCCCTTGTTTTACTGGTGATTCAAGATCTTGAACCTAGTGAGAAGAGGTGGATTCACCTAGTAGATTAACTAGGGAATGGTACAATAAGCCTCAAGGCTGCGGTGTCTTGGGGTACAGGGCAGTCTCCTTGTTTTACTAGTGATTCAAGATCTTGAACCTAGTGAGAAGAAGTGGATTCATCGACTAGATTGCCTAGGGGGATGGTACAATAAGCGTCTCTGGCTGTGGTATCTCACTCTAAATGCTTTAACTAATGCCTCCCGATTCCCTTAGTTTTTGAAAAGTGACTCAGAACGTACAACTTCCTACTACTCTTCTTCGATTCTCTTCATTTCCATCTTATACTAAAGTTAATGCTCATATTTACCTCTTCCACACACTCTGCTTTAGCAATAGCAAAAGCACACTGAATGCCCGACATATCAGAAAGTCCCGTCATCCTTCAGGCGAATGCTATAGAGTATTTCCTTCTTCTTCTTCTTCTTCTTCTTCATCTCCTGTCACATCCTCATTCACTAAATTATAATACACAACATGGTTCCTGGGGGGTTAAAATGACAGAGGCCTCCCTCCTCGCTGGTTGTACAGTATTTACTGTGCTCTGTTCTTCTGTTTGCTAGGTTACTAACATGTGGTGGCATGTATGTATGTTCCACCCAGTTTATGTACACGTATGTATATGGATGACAGTGTCCTCCTATCCATGACAGTTTGCCATACAAACTTGTTTAATTAAATCAGCAAGTTATCCCCACCACCATCACTGGGGGGCCTCCCTACCATTGCTTCTTCTACTCCCCACCACTATCGCCTCTTCCCCCACCCAATTCTAACAACTACCAACTACTATCAGCTGATGTTCTCTGTCTCTCTCCGCCGCCCTAACTCCACTTTTCATTTTACCCAAAATATGTGCGCACCATATCCGTCGTTCTTGTTTTGTTCCCTGGTGAACGTGTTTTTTTTTGTTTTGTTTTGTTTTGTTCCAGTTCACACTATTTCACTTCCAGCGTGGTGTGATATGTAAGCACACGCTCACGCAGGCACTAAACTTATGTGTGATACGAAGTAAATATTCACATTTCATGTTTATGTTCTACAACTTCCTTTTTTGTGCGTATGTGTGTGGTGACCACGACATAATGTTAATATTAATGGAGGTTTGTTGTTTCCTCTCCGTTTTGGTTTTTGTTCTATTTTTTTCACGAACATGTTTTCCGTAGCACTAACCATTACGCAGCTAAAAAAACATATTTTATCCTAATTTGGTTAAAAGCTAGATTAAATTTAAATTAAGGTAAATAGTTTTACCAAACTAATTAGAATCTATTTAAAAAGATATTAATGCCAGCTTGCGTCATTAATTTTAAACTCGTTATAAAGGACTGTGAGAGAAGAAGTGTGTGACGTCACGCTTACCCTCCACCCCACCCCCCACCATACACCCCAGTTTACGAAATTAAATTTTCTTTTAAACTTGGAATTCGTACTAAAACAATATGGCTGCCTTTACATACTTACCGGGGTTCTTACTTACTTACGAGGGTCGTTTGAAAAGTCCGTGCAAAGTCAGAGAGATAGCACTACTGGCGCGTATCGAGGTTATGTTTAGTTAGTAGCATCTCTTGGAAGAACACTCACCAAGTTACAGCCAGAACGGTCAATTTCTTTGTGTTTGGCATTCGTTTGAATCGAGGAAGTCGAGTGATTTTCAAAAAATGGACGAAAAAGAATTTCGTGTGTGGATTAAACACTACTTTATGAAAGGCAAAACGCCTGAGGAGACTAAAGAGAAGCTTGATAAACATTATGGTGACTGCACCTTCGATTAGAACAGTTTATAAGTGGTTTCAAAATTTTCGGAGTGGCCATATGGGCACAAGTGACGCTGAACGTTCTGGACTCCCTGTTGAGGTTACTACTCCAGAAATCATTGATAAAATCCATGATATGGTGATGGATGACAGAAGAGTGAAGGTGCGTGAGATTGCTAGTGCTGTGGGCATCTCGAATGAACGGGTACATAATATTTTGCATCAACATTTGGACATGACAAAGCTATCCGCAAGATGGGTGCCGCGATTGCTCACGCTTGACCAAAAACGAAATCGTGTGAAGTGTTGCAAGGACGGTTTGCAGCTGTTCCAGAAGAATCCGCAGGACTTTAAGCGTCGTTTCGTCACTGTGGATGAAACATGGATACATCACTACACTCCTGAGACCAAAGAACAATCTAAACAATGGGTTACCAAGGGGGGAATCTGCGCCAAAAAAGGCGAAGACCGTTCCTTCGGCCGGAAAGATTATGGCGACTGTCTTTTGGGATTCGCAAGGAATAATCCTCATCGACTATCTGGAAAAGGGTAAAACTATTACAGGTGCATATTATTCATCGTTATTGGACCGTTTGAAAACCGAGCTGCAAGAAAAACGCCCACGATTGGCCCACAAAAAAGTCCTTTTCCATCACGACAACGCACCAGCTCACACCTCAGCAGTTGTGGTCGCAAAATTAATGGGAAATAGGGTTCCAACTCGTTTCACATCCCCCCTATTCTCCAGACTTGGCTCCCTCGGACTACTATTTGTTCCCCAATATGAAGAAATGGCTGGCGGGAAAAAGATTTTATTCAAACGAGGAGGTGATTGCAGAAACGAATGGCTATTTTTCAGACTTGGACAAATCCTATTATTCGGAAGGGATCAACAAACTAGAGCAGCGTTGGACGAAGTGTATAAGCCTAAAAGGAGACTATGTTGAAAAATAAAAAAGGTTTACCCCAAAAAATTAAGTAGTTTTTATTTTTGCACGGACTTTTCAAACGACCCTCGTATATAAAAAGATATGGCTGACACAGAAACTGACGTTACAACCCCCCTCCTCCCTCCCACACACACAAAAACCTTAAGAACGCTAATAATTCTTCATCTAATTTTATTCGAGAATTGCCTTACATAATAGTGGTGTTCCACCCGTTTCTTTTTAAGTTCATTGTTTACTTGTCAGATCATCGATTGTAGTCCAGCATCCAGGATGCTGGTTAAAAATGACAAATCGACTGTGTGTGTAATACATAGGTGTAAACAGCCAACTCTGGTTATACACAGTGCTGACTGGTTGGTCAGCTTTCCCCGAACATACTCACAGATGGAAATCGAAGTCAGCAGTATCGATAGAATTTCTTGTAAATGGATGTCAGTATTTTTTTTGTTCCATTTTCGTGGACACTATCAGTTATGTGAACCACGATCTATGGAGCTGTATATAAAATGTTTTATATACACTATATCATGGTATCCTGGTCTCGTATTTGTATATCTGTCATCCTGATGAATTCACACCCATATGTTTGACTAGGAGCTGTATAAAATGTTTTATATGCACTATATCATGGTATCCTGGTGTATATATCATAGTATCCTGGTCTATATGAATGTATATCTGTCATTCTGATGAATTCACACCCATATGTTTGACAACCGCGCGTGGTGCGTGTGTGTGTGTGTGTGTGTGTGGAAAGTTCATTCTAAATTGCTTCAATAAATGTCTGTGATCCTGGTATATTCTAGCCTTTACGGATGATTTACATGATTTCTTTTGACCTCTTCCTAAAATTATAATATATCTGGATGACACATTTTTTTTTACTTCCTGTCAGGCCTACAATGTCCACCTTAATGCTACTGTATCCACTTCCTGCTTAGATTTTCGGCTGCCACTGGAACTGGAAGTGGTGTTTTTTTTTTGCAGTTTTTCTCAATTTTGAAAATCCTCATATCTATGGGGGAGCATGACTAACATGAAGTATGTATGTAGCTCAAGCATGAAGTATGCAGTTTGGCCTCCCTGGAAGGAGGACTTCGCCCAGAAGAAGAATTTTGTGGATAGAAATAATAAAGAGGAGAACTTGTTAAAAGTTAATTTTTGACTTTACTGTCGACAGGCGGCAGGTGTACACAGCTGGAGTTGGTCCTACGTGAATTTGTCTGTCTGTCCAAGGCTATCACACTGGATAAAATTGCTGCTGCTGGCCCCCCTCCCACAAAAACATTTTACCAAACTCCCTTATACGAAATACCCTTGTACCACATTTCACGTTATTACGTTCCTTCCTCCCTAAGTGTTAGTAGGTAATAATTGAAGTTTCTGGCGCACTATACGTAATTACATCCTTTTCTCTATCATGTAGAGGAGTTTTGTGACAATACAGTTCTGTCCGCCAGGAGTGTGTGGAGGCAGCACTAGGTTCTCTCCTCTAGTAATTCTATTGCAACAGAGACCCTCCTGGACCAGTGGGCCAACATTACTAATAATACAAATTTAACCTTCCCCTGTTATTTAACAGGACATGAATGGTTGAACACACATATACAGACTAATACAATCGCATCTCTACTGCCCTATAAATTGACCGGAACTCTTAAACGGTAATTTACTGACCCCTTTAAAAACAATCTTTTGCCCACTATTGGTAGAGCTAAATGTAGAGCGGAAAAGTTCCGGGAAATGGTTCTTGGAGTACTCTCTTTAAATTTTTTATTCGTTAAGGTAGACTTCTCTGTAAGATGGCAGTGAAATGTATTGGGTTGTCCGAAAAATAATACAGGATTATGGTTTTAAAAGAAAATTAATGATTTATAACTGTTTTTATTAATCAAAATAGTCTCCATTACTTTCTATACATTTCTGCCAACGTGTGGGTAACTTTTCCATACCCTCTGTATAGAATTTGGAATCCTTGAGAATTTATAAATTTAGAAAACGCATTTTCTAATTTTCTTAAAATTTTTTATTTTGTAAATAGCCAGGTCCAGGTGTCTGAAAAAAAAGGTAATCAGTAGGCGAGAGGTCCGGTGAGTAGGGCGGGTGTGGCAGAGTCTCATAGCCAAGCTCCAACAATTTTCGGGAAGTCAAACGTGAGATATGTGGCCGAGCGTTGTCATGCAACAGTAAAGTAAAGTAATTGCCTATTTTTTCAGGCGGGGCTTAACGTCCAACTACTTAAATTAGGTGTCGTGGACGGAGGCGACTAGCTATCGTACTTTAATGTAAATTTCTTTTATTAACCATTAAATAAAATCCAAAATCTAGACACCAGGAATCGAACCCACTAAACCAACAATACATCTTAGCTTTGCGGGTCTAGTCTATAACCGCTCAGCTAATGGAGCGCCTTACAATATTAAAACCATTTAATAAAATCCAAGGTTTAGACTAGAAATCGAATCCACTAACCAGCAATACATCTTAGCTTTGCGGATTTATACTATAACCGCTCGGCTACCGTGGCACCTATTGTCATGCAACAGAATGGGCCCCCTTTTGATTGACTAAAGATGGCTTCATTATTGCCAATTTCTTGATGCATTACGTCAATTTGGTGTACCTTTACGATTCGGCAATGATGGTTTCGGCCAGGATTCAAGAAGCTTCACGACAAAATGAAGCCCCACCATGTTTAAAAAGGAAAAAATCCTGCATTTGAAAAGTATAGTAATTGCCTATTTTTTCAGGCGGGGCTTAACGTCCAACTACCAATTAGGTGTCGTGGACGGAGGCGACTAACAAACATACTTTACTGTAAATTTCTCATATTAAACATTAAATAAAATCCAAGGCCTAGACCTGGGTAATCGAATCCACTAACCAACAATACATCTTAGCTTTGCGGGTCTAGCCTATAACCGCTCAGCTACCGTGGCGCCTCCTGTATTATTTTCTGGACAACGCCACTATCAATTGGTCATGGTCATTATTAAAGGTATCAAATATTCCAAGTTCAAAGAATATTAATGGGTTTAGAACCTTGATGAGAATAGCACCAGCAGGAAGTCATGTGAGTGATTTTTTTTTTGAACCCCCCTGGTAGCAGGGAATCAGTTCTGTTTCTGGGTTATTAAGCATGACCTAGTTCTAGTTGAATTGGGGCTACCTTTCTCTTTTTTGGGGGGGTTTAATGGGGGGAAAAGGCAGGTTATAATTTATTCTTCTTTTTTTTTGGTGAAGTAACCCCAATAAATTAACCTTGAATTTATGGCGGATAACATGTGGGGTGTCACCTCTGATGGTGTGGTGGGTTTTGGTTGTAACTAATGCGTGTCCACTGAGTTCATGTTGCATTGGCTCTAAGCTCTAAGCTCACTAGTTACAAAAAGAAAAAAATAAACCCATGAGTTTGCTTTTGTTAAAATTACCTAGGTACTGAATTTTTATCTCATTCATTTATTTGCTCTAACTCTGCAGTACACTCTGGGAAGTGGAGGTGGAGGGAAATAGAAGAGAAATGACCTCATTAAACTTGGTCTGCTCTAATTTTCACTCGTGAGCTCCTACCCTACATGAAACCCATCAAGCTTTCTGCTGTTCCTCTTTTATACCTTTCTCCTGTGATCTTCAAACCCATTGTTTGTTTTTTTTGTTTTACTCCTGGCTATTCCTATGGAACAACATTATTTGTTCTCGTTGGGAATGCAGAGAGATATATATATATATCTTTATTCCATGTTCCCTGGTGGGTTCATTGTGTGTCCGTACGCCACCTGTCTCTTTCTATGCCTGTAACGCCACACACGTGCACAGTCCAATGGGTTGGGCTTCTGGCCAAGTCAACAGGTATCGTCAACTTCATTATTCTTTACCCTCTACTCCAGCTGGTTTGTCACGTTCCCGCCCATTCCTCTAGCACATACAACTTTAATAAAATTATACAGGACGTACTCCGGACGTTTTATATCTACTTTTGTGCCGCCTCCAACTTGGAGGCGGCAACTAACTCTCCCTGCCCCCCCGTTGTTCTTCTCCCTAGTGTACGTGAGAACATCCTCTAACCCCTTTTTTCCCTAACCAAAACGAGAATGTATACGTTAAAATCATTTTGTCTCACTTAGTGTTTACTATGAGGTACTACATTTTGTTTTGCCCATCACCATTATTACGTATTATTATTAATATCCCTACTCTGCAGGGATTTTTCATGAAAAGCTCCATTTTTTTTTTTTTTATACTTTCCCTTGAGTTTTTCTTTTATTATATAATATGGAATCGCTAACATAAATATCCTTTTTTGTCTGCTGAATACGCACAGATGAGTCTGTGTGCATGCTTCCCAGAGGATTTTCCTTTAACGTAATTAAATTTTCCTGACTTCCCCGCATATGGTATTATGTCCCTGAAAGATTTCCGATATTCACCCATCATCAGAGATCTAGATTAATCACATTGAGATGAAAATATAAAAGTTGAAATCTTCTACAATCAAACTGATTTATATCTATTTCTGATGATGTGTCTAAAGTCTAAAACCGTGATGATGCTGCGGCGAAGAATAGAAAAGATTTTTTTTTCCCTAAAACCACATTTTCTACGATTAAATTTTTCTTAGAACTCTTAAAATGATGGTACATAGAATTTTCAGTTGGTAGATAGATAGATAGATAGATAGATAGATAGATAGATAGATAGATAGATAGATAGATAGATGGATAGATAGATAGATAGATAGATAGATAGATAGATAGATAGATAGATAGATAGATAGATAGATAGATAGATAGATAGATAGATAGATTGCTTTATTTTTAAAAACACTATAAAAATTGCAATACATAAATTAAGCATTTTACTGACATGGACTTATCCGTCTGTCAGGAGCTGTTATTAACAAATAAAATTACATTTCTGGCATTATTTTTTTTTTTTTTATTTATTTTGTAATTTACAATCTGTATAAGTATATAAAAGTAAATAGGATGTAAAAAAAAGATGAGATGAACTGGAGCAGTAAGAGCAGGAGGAGAGAAACTACCCAGCGGTAGCACTTTCTATAGGAGAGAGGAGAATGTGAGGAGGAGATACGAGGAGGAGAGAGGAGAGATTTAGTTCTTCAGACTGTAAGGAAGTCTCGGGGCCACTGGCGATTCAGTCGGCGAGGAGTATTAGGGATGTCAGAGGAGGCGAGAGACTGTACAAGAGGATTTGAGCAAGTAGAGAGAGCAGTTTGGAATTTAATTGGTATTTAGTCTTGGAGAGTTGATCCTGTGAAAGGGATGTTGAGGTCGTTGTGAGGAGTGAGATTAGTCACCGTAGAAAGGAGCGTCCAGCTATTTGTCGAAGGAGTTCTGACTGAAATATCCTGTACAGTCCGTATGTTTGTAGGTTTGGCTAAACCCCACAGCTCTAGTCCTGTAAGTCCACATAGGTTTGAGGATAGTACTGTACATTAATCGTTTGAGTTCAATGGGTAATTTGGAGCGTCGTCCCAAGTAGTCTGTAGAGCAGTTTAGCACGTTTTGTCATTGCTCGTCTTTTAAGTCTAGTATATGGGTTCCACGTGAGTCGTTTGTCTATGTAGAGCCCAAGGTCGGCGCACCAGATCTGTACAAGGAAGAGGATTGCTGTGTTGAAGAGGACAGGTGGACAGGCGCCCCGCCGGAGAGTAAACGTGGCATGCTGGCATTTCTGTGGGTTCATTTTAATCCACCACTTCTTGGCCCAGGATTCTATTTTATGTAAGTGAGTCTGTATCTGGCATTAATTAACAAATAAATTAATAAATTGGGAAAAAATAAAATATAAAATGAATAAATGCACCACTGTTATTAATAAAAAACAAACTTATACTCTCTAAAGATAAGGAAAAACCAATTAAAAAAAAACAGATAAGGAAAAACAAAACGGAAATATCTTAATAAAATGGCTTACTAAAAATTGTCTATATTTGCCCGCCATTTTTACAAATAGACACAATTTTTGCCAATCTATTCCATTTAAAATTTGAATAAATTCTTCTTGAGTCTTATTAACTAGTCTTATTGAAGGCGGATTTCCTAAATTCATTCAACACCGGGCAGCTTGCTATGAAATGGAACGTATCTTCATTCTGGTTTAAATTACACAGAGAGCAACGATATTCTTTATTTACCATATATAGCTTACAATTCAAATTTAGTAGATCGCCCCTACAGCTTCATTACAATTCTAATATCCTTTAGTTTTTAAAGTTGAATTCAGGTAATTAATATTATAATTCAAATGACGGTACAGACTGTGATAAGTGGTTTTTGTGGCCCGTTCAATAGATTTCTCCCTATTCCTGGAAGCGAACCTTGCTACAGTTATACTCGTATTTAATATTTCCTTCAATTTATCTGAATTTTCAGTTTAGTTAGGAGGATTGGTTGCGGTCAAGATTTTCGAAACAGAGAAGATGAGAGTGTTGTTGTCCTGGAGCTTGGAACTGGAGTGAGCAGGGCATGGTCTTCCAGTATTCCAGTGGTGGTAGTATGTGTGTGTGTGTGTGCGTAAGTTCCATTGGTTGCCACCGGAAAGAGCTGCTAGCGAGCGTAACAATAGTTTTGGTTAAAGGGACTTCGTGTACATGATCTGCTAGGACAGCCCTTGTTAAGCTTGTGAGGTAAGCATGGAGCTGTAGGACTTCTTCATGGACCCCATTTTCTTCTGGACCAAAACTAGACGTTTTTTTTTTAGGGGGGTGGGGGTGGAGGAGCCTCATTCTATCTCGCTTGCCTCTAGCTGTCTCTTTTCTTCTGAGCCTTTCTTTGTTACTCGTTACAGTAACGCACGAGTTGTTCCCATAACATAAGGGAACAGCCGTCCGTGGGTGGAGGGAGTTAAAGAGAAACAGGAATACATGTGTGTGCCTGTCTGGAGTAACATGAGAGTCGCTAAAAGGAGAGGAGAGCCTGAGATAAAGACTAAGGAAACGGGTGGGGTGACTCTAGCAAAATACAAAATATATATACTTTCTACTACTTCTACTACCTCTCTTACACACCTGTCTCTGAAGGAGCTCCTTCGCCATCAACTTCCGGTCTCTCGATGGGAAAGCTTCTCCCATCCCAAACGCCCCCTACCCCCAACCATCCACTACCTTTTCAATTCTGTTTTTGCACGCCTCTTGAGAATATATCGCACTATATCCATTATTTCCTGAATCCTTAATATAACATCAACAATTGTTTCTCTCTGTTCGTTTATCAAGCACTCTTATCTTTACTCTCTTGGTATTGTCTGCAAAAGTGTCTCTTTCTTAAGATACATAGCGCTCTTGAATCATTCAATACATCCGCCAGATTTCTTCCTTTAATTAAAACAATTTCTTTTAGTAAATTTCAAGTTTTTTTTTTTTTTTAAATCTTTTATTGTAATTTACCACTGCAACAGTTGTTGCAACAAGCAAATATGGTGAAAGAGAAAAGAAATAACTGGAAATCATGATTGGAGAAGGCACCCAGTGGTGCCATTCCAGTAACGTGCTTTGCTCTCACGATAAGAGAAGATCACGAGGCCATCTTCTCTTCAATCTCCTTAGAGGATTACCTGGTAATGTGGAGGAAGATAGGTGTTCTATGAGAGGGTTAGGGATGAACTGCTGTAGAGTGGATTGAAATTTTAAGAAAATGAGTGTTAGCAAGAACCTGTAATGAAAGGGATTTTGAGGTCATTATGGATAGTGAGGTTAGATACATAGAACGGAGAGTTAAGAAGTTTTCTGAAGTATTTTTGACTGTAATGTCTGGAGGCTTAGTGAGTTGGAACGCTTAGTCGATCCCCCATACTTCGATGCCGTATGACCAATTGGGTCGCAGTAACAGTAGATATAAGTGTCTTTTGTCATGTACGTTAAGTTTCGAACGTTTGTCAAGTAGTCTGGCGAGAAGTTTTGTAGCGTTGGTTAGTTTCTTGTCTTTTCAGACCTAGTATGGGGATTCCATGTCCAACCTCTTGTCCAGGTGCAGTCCAAGTTAGCGTACTTTGTAATACAGTTGGTGTAGGAGTTTGGTTCAAGATGATGGGAGGTAGGATTTTCCGTCTGAGAGTAAATGCTATAAATTTTGATTTCGTAACGTTGGTTTTGATTCTACATTTGAAAAGCCAGTCCTGTAAGTGGTTGATGTGTGTGGAATTTGAATTTGAACAGAATTTTCGTAATTATATACTTCCGTAATTGGTTTACACTTGGATAAGATGGGTGGAAATGATAGAATTCCAGAATGGCCACGATGGGTTCCGGTTTCACTTTAAAATGCGATTTGTGTAATTTTCATCCTCGCATTGTGAGATAATAATGAAAATTCATTATAAAGTAAAATTCAAAATTGATTCGAGAAAAATTTGGGTGGACCGGAAGTACTGTGCAAATTTTTGTGACAATTCTCTCACGTAAGAATTGTGGTAAAGAAAACTCGTGGCAATGTTTGCGCCTGGAACCTGTTTTTCCTTAGTACAGGAAAAGTGTTGTGATCGTGCTAAATTTTCCAAAATGATTTTTTTGCCTGGAAGGACACTTTGAGTTTTCTGTAGCGTGAAAAGTTAACTACAATTTCCTGCCTTCTGGATATCATCAACTGTAAAAGTTTTTCATTGGTATTTTTTTTTTTATATTCCTATTTTAATTTAGTGCAAATTAAAACTGTACTATAAAGAGTAAGTGGGTAGAGTATACGAGACCGGAAGTAACTTTTATAAAACTGGAGGAAATTAGAAATAATTAAATAATTAAAAAGGGGGAGTGTAAGATTCCTTCTTCTCGGCGGAGGCGCTTCCGTTTCCTCCTCTTTATTTCACCCTTTTTTCCCGCTGAAACCATCGCAAGTTGGGTCGGCCTAAACTTAACTGAAATTAAGTTCTTCCACAGTGCTAAAGTGGAGTAGCCAAATTAACTCATTTCAACTTAATTCCTCTTTTTCGTCGGTTGCTGGTGGCTGGGAGAGACTTGGAGACGGAACAACTTATTTTCCAGGGAGTGCACAATCCTCCAGTAGTAACTGTTTTTCCTCCCCACTCTCTCTTTTTCTGGGAGAAAGTAGCTTTCCAGGATAGAGAATTGGATATGAGTAGCAGTGAGAAATACTAATTCTAGTCTCTTGAGCTTTACACAGGTAAAATCTCTTGTAGCGGAGCTAAGGAGACTCGAACCCACTTAAGATTCGATAAGCAGAAGTAGTCTATTCCCAATTCTTCTTTCTCTAATGGACAACCGTTGTCCAATCTTTCTTTTCCGTTGGGTTCATCAGCATAGTCCAAGAAATAATCAATATTTACGAGGTGCTAAAGAAATCATAATGTCTCAATTTGGCTATCCTAAAATATAATTCACCGCAGGTACACACTTCAAGTCCCACTAAGTACGATAAAGAGATTCTCACTCCTGTTATATTTCAGAGCCTACCAAGATGTAAGTGGTAAGTAGAGCCACCTTAAAAACAAAAACAGAATTTTTCACAGGTCTTTAAAGTAATTCTCCTCCCTGAATCTATATATTCTCCAATGCCTCTAGCTTTTACCCTTGCAACGGAATCACTTTCGTCTTCCTTCAATCTATTTACACCAACCGGAGATTCCGACGTTGACTTTAAATTTCTGTCTAAATACAAGCAAAGAAAGAAAATTCCGTTCTTAGTAAAGAAAAACCTAAGTTCCAAATCTAAATAGCATCCTAACTGAAAATAACTGCCAGTTTCAGTCATGATATATTCTTATTATGCCGAGCTTTCGACTTAGGGACTAGGGCCATCTTCAGGGCTAATTTACAATGTTAATATCTGCAGGTTTTTCCTCTCCTTTTTTCCCTGCATTCCATTCCTCCTCATCTAACTTTTCTCTTACTTCACTAGATAAGAAGGTTGAAATGTAAAGTACATTTACACTTCTGTATTTATTTTATGTATATATTTATTGTATTGTATTGTAGATTATTGTACCAAGTTAATATTTTACACCATTAAAGGGCAGTCCATGAGCAGAGACAAGACAGAAGATACACCAATCCTGTAATGTAGTAAAATATTACTTTGTAAATTAGCCCTGAAGATGACCTAGTCCCTAAGGTCGAAAGCTCGGCGTAATAAAAATATATCATGAATGAAACTGGCAGTTATTTTGTCCTATTGAAACTATGAATCAGTCACCAAAAATAGTGATCAGTAATTCCAAATCTTACTTAACCTGTAATTGTTTACATCAGCACTAAATAAAACCCAATTCAGAAATCAAGAAATCGATACGTTGAATTTCCTTCGACAGAGAGAGGTTTAGGCCTGGTTTACTAATCAAGGGCTCTTGTTATTTAATGTACATTTATATGTTCGTTAAAAAATGGTGAAGGTATTGGTCCAGATCTTTTATTCTTTCTTCGTAGAGCCAAGTGCAATCCAAGAACTCTATTTTACAAGCTCAGACGGTCAGACCCCCACCCCTCCGTCATTGGGGGGGGGGAGCCGCGTCTTTATTTTGCTTGGCTCGAGAGTTAAAATTAAACTTTGGTAAATTATTAATAGCCGCAGAGTTTAGGTACAACAATGAGTAATAGGAGGTGGGTGAAAGAAAAATGGTTTTTAGCTTGAGAAAACTCGATCTTCCTTTATCCCCCCCAACCCACCTCTAAAGGAAAATATTCACTCGCGCCCGTACACAATGGAAAGTGCCCTTAGTCCTTTTGGAGTAGGATGAGATTTATGTAGCTCAACAGCGTGCCCTCTCGAGGCTGCATCACCGCCCTTTAAAAAGAAAAAAAAAAAACCTATCTCTCAAGGGAAATAAAAAAAAAATTCAGGTAAGCATATTGTGAGGGGGGCCCTTTATTTTAATTATGTTAAAAAACTACCGTTTAATTGTTCACTCGACTTTCACTTAAACTAATAAGTATAATTTTTAGGGCTTAAACTTAAAACATATTCTTCAAAAATACGTACCTCAATTCAGATAAAAAAAACCATAATTTAATACTAACAATAAACAGTCTTGTAAACTCGTTAATTACACTGGAAAAACACACGTAAAATGCTAGCCGTCCATTTCCGCTTTCCCAGAATTACCCCCCCACAAAAAAAAATTCTCTTAGGATAAAATCATTTACATAAAATTATAGTTATAAGTGGCGGGGCGGAGGAATAAGGAGATTTTTCCAACAAAGAAAACACGTGGTTTTTGGGGGGGGATGGGGAAATGGCGGCTTTGCAGAAAAATTTGGGGGCAAACTAAATGCTATAACAGCTGGAGGACCAAAACCAATTATTGTTGAACCCTTTCTGGTGCCCCCTCACTTGCAATTTTCACCCAAATTTTCTGCTTAATCTTACAGATAGATAATATTTTGTCTATTTAATTACCATTGGAGAGAAAAAAAAATTATAATAGATGATCGTAATCGATTAGTTATCAATATAATAGATAATCGATATAATAGGTAATCGATATAACAGGTAATCGATATAATAGGTAATTGATATAATAGATATGTCAAAAAAATGTTGCATAACAATTGCCCAATTAAGTATATACGGGACTAAAGATAAAATTTAAACACTATCTCATCAAGGTAACTGGGAACAACTCTGGAAACCTGGTTACCTGATATATTTGTTTATACTAAGTGAATAATATTTACATATTTGATCAACTCAAGCAAAGTAAATGGTAATTCTGGCATAATATTTTAATAAAGTTCGCGTGAATTCAGAGTAAAGACTCCCTCCCTCTCGCTCTCTCTCTGCCAACCCCCACCACACCAACCGCTATTTGCATAACTACACTTCACAAACTGTTCGTTTTAATTACAATACACACACATACACTTATACACTTGGTGTACTTACTATTTAGTCAACCTAAAATAATGATATCAAAATTTGAATTTAAAATTTCCGTATTATGGGTGGAAAATTTGATGGTTTTATTAGTGTAAAATTTGTTTATTATTAATTTCTTCTGTTTGATTTAATTTGTTGTGGTTAAATAGTTCATAAAACAAACAAATTTCTTGTTTTGTTTGTTTGTTTCTTGTAAACAAATTTAAAAAGAAAAAAAAAATTGATGGTAAATACTGAAACATTGAGGCGCCACGATAGCCGAGCGGTTATAGGCTAGACCCGCAAAGCTAAGATGTATTGTTGGTTAGTGGATTCGATTCCTAGTCTAAACCTTTGGATTTTATTTAATGGTTTTAATATTGTAAGGCGTCCCGTTAGCCGAGCGGTTATAGGCTAGACCCGCAAAGCTAAGATGTATTGTTGGTTAGTGGATTCGATTCCTAGTCTAAACCTTTGGATTTTACTTAATGGTTTTAATATTGTAAGGCGTCCCGTTAGCTTAGCGGTTATAGGCTAGACCCGCAAAGCTAAGATGTATTGTTGGTTAGTGGATTCGATTCCTAGTCTAAACCTTGGATTTTATTTAATGGTTTTAATCTTGTAAGGCGCTCCATTAGATGAGCGGTTATAGGCTAGACCCGCAAAGCTAAGATGTATTGTTGGTTAGTGGATTCGATTTCTAGTCTAAACCTTGGATTTTATTTAATGGTTTTAATCTTGTAAGGCGCCCCGTTAGCTGAGCGGTTATAGGCTAGACCTGCAATGCTAAGATGTATTGTTGGTTTAGTGGGTTCGATTTCCGGGTGTAGGCCTTGGATTTTATTTAATGCTTAACACGAGAACTTTATAGTCGCCTGCATCCACGGCACCTAATTGAGTCTTTGGGCCTAAAGCCGGCCTGAAAAAATAAGCAATTACTTTCTATTAACGATTCTCAGTTGTAAATTCGTCAGGTTATCTCTGAGTCTAATGGCTGTCATTAGTACAGTAGCGGAGAATAGAGAGGCGTTCGCAAAAGTGATTGGCAAGTTCGGAAAACCGGATATGCTACATATAGATGAAGAATACGCTCTATGATTCCAGGGATCATCCTAGATCAAACTTGGTGGGGGATCTATTCTAAGTACACTCCCAACTTCCAAATTTGGATCAACTAAATACCATCTGTGCGGTTTTTCATCTTTTCGTCCATACTAGACTGAAAACAAAAGTTTCTTCAACAATTGAATTCATATCTCATCCCAATATATATTTGCCCAAAAGTAGGCTTTGGCAGTTTCAGCTGGTGTAAGAGTTTTGAAACATTTATCGTACCATTAGGGAGCCTCGATTGTGAGATTGTAACGACGAGTACAAGATCGCTTTGATCTGCCTTGGCGATTTTTTACCATCCAATAAAATAACATTCCCTGAGTTCTATAGAATCTATTCTTCATTTCATTAATCCTGTTATCGCATTATCTTGGCGAAGGAAATCTTATAAATCGCCAACAGTTGTGGGAGAAAGTTTAGTGCGTCTAGTGAGTGCCGATTTAAGAGCATTGTATTTGTGAAACCGGATGCCGTAGCCAAGCAACTCCAGCATTATTTACGTGTTCCGCACCACTAACATTCCAGTTAAGACTTAAAGCAATCCTTTTTCTTTGTCTTGCATTCTTGCAAACCCGCCTTTCCCACATTCTCTCTCTCTCTCTCTCTCTCTCTCTCTCTCTCTCTCTCTCTCTCTCTCTCTCTCTCTCTCTCTGTCTTACACATGCATTTCTCCTTTTCCTACTAATTCCCGTTTTTCTCTCGGATTTTACCAACTGTTTTCCTTTGCTTTACTTAACTATTTAGATTAAGTAATCTTTTACTGTTTTCACGAAGTAATTGTATTTTAACTTGTTTTTGTACATTCACTGGAAACTTGTGTATCTGTCAGTTTGTGGCATTAATTAAAAAATCCGGAAATTCTCAGAACGTTCAAATTTGTCTTGGTAATAGATATCCGGTTTAAAGCGATCAACCGGAATTGTATTTTTAACTAGTTGGTTTTTAACTTACAAGATTAAAACCATTACATAAAATCCAAGGTTTGGACTAGGAATCGAATCCACTAACCAACAATTCATTTTAGCTTTGCGGGTCTAGCCTATAACCGCTCAGCTAATGGAGCGCCTTACAAGATTAAAACCATTACATAAAATCCAAGGTTTAGACTAGAAATCGAATCCACTAACCAACAATACATCTTAGCTTTGCGGGTCTAGCTTATAACCGCTCAGCTAATGGAGTGCCTTACAAGATTAAAACCATTACATAAAATCCAAGGTTTGGACTAGGAATCGAATCCACCAACCAACAATACATTTTAGCTTTACTGGTCTAGCCTATAACTGCTCGGCTACCGTATCCATGTAATGTCCAGTTCTCTTGAGTATTTCTGGGTTCTCTGAGTAAACCATGGGGGGCGTTCTAGTGCAATACGTAAGTACTCTACTTTGAAGAGTCTATAGTCTTATCGTCACTGCACTCCAGACTAGGCGCCTCCTCTGTTATGTTAAAAAGAGGTCTAAGGGGCGTGTCTTGTAGAGCAGTACATCAGTGCCCAGGAGTTGTTTTATAGCGATGTGTTTTTGTTAATTGATTGGATATAACAGTTTCAGTTGAGTTTATGGTTGATGAAGTTTCGGGTTGATATGCAGTCTCCAGTAGTGTATCAGAGGATTTCATCAGGATAGAGTACTGCTTAATGATTTTTTTGTTTTACTAGGGAATTTCCTTGAGTTTTAACAGGTGTAGGGCTTCAAAATAAATAAGAAAAGGGTCCCTTCTGGTCTACCGTTAGTCTTCAAATTTGGTATTCTTTTTAAATAATTCGAAATCACACAAGGGATCAAATCTTCCTTTTTTCCTCCCAAAATTTACCTTTAAGTATAGTTTTTCTAGGAAAGTGTCTTAAACGGAAAACTTTTAGAACTACTTTTAAGATCTTTTTTTTTCCAATTTTGAAGAAAATCGTTAGTATATTGTTTTCTGATAAAAATCCTGGAATTGGAAAACTCGATTCCAGACATGTGATCCTGTGGAAAAGCCTGGATCCCAACACACACTTATTAGTAAAAACTCCTGTTTTTATTGCGCTGCCAGAGACCGTAGAAGGTGTATTTCCTGTTAAATTCAGCACGATAACAATAACTCTCCTTTCTCATGTGAGAAAAGCAGAAAGTTTGAATGATCTTCTGGTTTTTTTTTGTTTCATGTTTTAGATGTTTTTGTAACGCCCACATGCTAGATTTTCCAACCAATTTTCTATTCTACGTCATCTATTCTCTGTTGATGGAATTATTGTTCTATTGATTTGTGTTCATATTGTTCCAGCTGAGGAAAATGTTAAAAAAAGAAATTTTTTTCTCATTCATCTCCCCTATCCCCTCCACTCTACAGAATCAACAGAACAAATGCCTTTTACATTGAAACTGTATAACGGCCCACGAATACAGTACTAATTACAGTTTATTGGAGGTCAAATAATTGATTCCAATTGATCTAACTCATTTCAATCGCAAAATATGCAATCATATTTCTTTTAATCAATATTAAAGGGATTTGATTATTGAATCGTTCAATGGACGATTTAATTAACTTGTTGATTTCTAGTTTTTTATTTTTTACCAATTAATTTTTCATCTAGTTTTTATGTTCTGTCGATGAAATTGGGAAAGAATCAATCGAGAATTTTTCAATGTATTTATTAGACGGACAATAAAGAGCAATTACCTTACTAGACAGGCGTTGGAGGGGGGCGCAGACAAGATAACTAAGCGCTACATTGTTAGTGATGCCCGTTGAAATTTTTGTACAAAAATTGTACAATGCAACGACGTCACAGGAAATACGTTTTTTTTTTTTAGTATGGGACATAAATTTACTGCGTAAAAAAAGCAGGAAGTTGCTAAAAGCGCAGCCTTTCTTGTAATTGTTGAACTTACTTCGTCAATTTTTTTGGTGTTCATAACTTTTGATTTAATGCGTGTCAACATCTGGAGCTATTAAGACATAATATTCTCCAGCAACATCTTAAATCTGTAGCAGAGCTAGCAATGAAATAGGAATGTATTATAAAAGTTATAGCCGATTAGAATGAATGGAAGAAAATGATTAGAGAAGGTTAAGCTATAAGGATGGCCGGAATATAGGAGTACTGATCCATCCATTAGTTGTAAGTTTGCAGGTAAATAGTTGTATACGAGAGAGCAGTGCTTCCCAACCTTTTTCAGGTCCAAGGCTCATTAGTCAGATACCAAACAGTAAACGGCATACCGGAACTGAAATGCTCTCATTTCATTTTAAAATGACGTATTATGGCTCAACTAGTGCTGTACAATAACAACACTATTAAAATCCCACAAAAATACAAGTTTTCGTGGCAGGCTGTAACATTAATAACAAACCCAATCATTCACCGTTCTATGTCAAAACGATTAACTACATCTTATATAATAGCAATGAATCTTATGACGAAGAAATTCTTTATTTTAATGCCCATTATTGATGCCATCAAGAAGTGCCTGTAATTCATCCGTAACTACAAAGAAAGTGATTAAAAGCACCTCTAAATGAGATTAAAGTTACCAAAAACTAAATAGTCAATAAAAAAGAACGAAGAAAGCTATGACATATTTTACTAATTCTCCATCTTGAATCCTCTTGAAGCAAGTTAACTCCAGTCTTCTAGTGGTCAAGCTAGATAATGACAAAACTACATTGCTTTACTGCTAGTTTTGGGTTAATATTTGTTGTTAATTTTATATTTATCAGAGCAATTGGAAATTAGGGATAGTACTTAATGTGTGTTAAAGAAATATAGTTTTGCTATTAACTGGGAAAGCTAACTTTTAATGTGTATATTTTAATAAATTGCGTGACATTTTGTACTAATGCATTGTGGGTAAGTACAGAGACTGGAATCAGTGAACGATTCCAACCCTGGAACTGATTCAATTCCAACGACTCCAGACTCGTTCTGCCCATCACTGTTGATACTGTTATGGGACGCCACCACCACCAATCAGAACTGATGAAGTGAGGTTTGTTTTGTGTAGAAACTAATGGTATGTCCGCATCATTTTGGGTTTTATTTCATTATAGGAATATGAGGTTATACTATTTTAACTTATAATTAATTTTAATGCAACCCCTTTATAATTTTTTGCCACGGCACACTTCTACCGTAGCCTTGGCACAGTTGTGTGCATAGGTTTGGGAAGCACTGTATTAGAGGGATGAATGTGTGAAGCGAATGTATTTATAAGTAAGAATGGAGAGTGAGTGATATTCTAGTGATAAGCACCTTGACGATGCTGGCTGTATGGCGAAAGCCAATGGCAAAAAAAAGGCAAAAAAAAAACTTTTTTCAGTGCACTGCCGGCCTCCGGACAGTGTTCTCTCGTTACAGACAACACTGTCCATCACCCGGACAGTGAGCTGTAAGAAGCTCCTTGGAAGAGAAAATCTAAGGGTCAGCAGCTGGATTCGGACATAGTTAATCCCTCCTCCATCTGAACATTATTTTGGGTAAGCTTAGTCTTGAAGCTTAAAGATGTAAGCCCATTGACATTGGGCTAATTAAACGTCACATTTCCAAACTTTTTGATTGGCAATTTTCAGTCGAGTCAATTTTGTCTTTAGTCAATCAGAAGTATTACAATCAAACATTGTTCGGTTTTAAGTTTCCAAATTTTGGTATAATGTTTCCACGTAAAGACATTCTTAGAAGGTAATAATTTTGAAATTTAATTAAATGTCCCTCTGCCTACCCTCTAATATGGTTCCATCTCAAAATTAATTTTCCTGTGTACTCTGCTCTTTCAAATTAGCCAAGCATTTAATGAGTATACAATAGAACCTCCTTTGACAACATAGCAGTCACGAGAACAAAGTGGAAACCGGAACCTTTAAGCTTAGAATAAAAGGCAAGGCTGAGAAATTGTTCATTACCAGGAAATTCAAGTAAAAACTCTTTAAAAATAAAGAAAATTTACAACATAATATTGGCCCCAAATTGCTCTGTTCATTGTGAAAATTGGGTTTGCTAAATTTTCTAAATGATGGTACTTAGGAGGTTTTTTAATTTAAGTTTGGAGATACGAGGTGTGGCTAGTAAATAACGAGACTGATGCTGCTACAGTAGAACTATGCATGTGCCAAATCCTGACGACCGACAGCTGTGCAGCGTAAAGCCTTCTCTTTTGATTGTAGCGTCTCAAGTACTTGTACAGAAATCCGTCTGACCGGAACCGTCGTTTGTTAGTTAGAGGTGTTAGTTTCGTTTTGCCGAAAACATCCATACTACACATGTAGTAGAGCAACGAATTGTCGGTGAAATTTCACTTGATACTTGGTAAAACCGCTACTGAAACTTATCTTTTATTAAAAAGAAGTTTATGGCGAACAAGTGCGCAAGTTTTTGAGTTGTTCAAGCGTTTCCAAGATGGCCGAGAAGACGTCGGAGATGACGTCCGCCCAGGCGTTGCCCTTCCACGTCCAAAAAGGATGAAAATATCTATTATAATTAATCAAACTTTACTACCGGTGAGGTGCTTGCTCAACTCCGTGTTAAGAGTAAGGAAAAAAAAAACGACCTGAGATTTGTGGAAGAACAAGTCACGGGGTTCTCCATCAAGACAACGAGCCCGGCTCACACTGCATTGTCTGTCAAGAAGACGTTTCTAGCCAAGTACAATATCCCAGTTTTAGGCCATCCTAGCCTTATTCGCCTGACCTGGCCCCATGTGACTTTAGATCTGTTCCCCAAAGTCAAATCTGCATTAAAAGGAACATGATTTCAGTCCGCTGTGAAGCTGTGGGAAAAAAAGCGGCATGCGGCCATGCAGGAGCTGACAGAAAAAGACTTCCAGCACTGTTTCTGAACAATGGTAAATCCGCATGGAGCGTTATAGGGGAGGGGTGTATATTGAAGGTGATAGTAACTAAATATGTTTAAATTTAAAATAAAATGTTTTACAACTATAGTCTCATATCCACACCTCGTATCAACATTATGGCATGCTTCATCATAAAACGGTACTTTACTTATTTAATCAATAGACAAGTATACTTAGGGCTGACCTTTAAAAAAATAAGAATAAAAAAGAATTCTAATAAATGTAACAGATAAAGAAAAAAATAAAAGAAAAAAAAATCATTACCTCCCTCCAGGCGACGTGATTTATCTCTTGCAGACACGAATGCTGAACTTTAGTTTGCAGTTTAATTTGGATTTTCCTTTTCAGCTGTTATGAATGACGTAGGTTGCAATCTCAAGCAAAATTATTAACATTTTTCTTTCCGGCCGGAAAACTTTTTTCCTGATGGATTCTTCCCTTTCTGGTTAATTTTAAGCTCCATTTGGAGCTTTTAACCAATTTTTGCGCAGAACATAGCTGCAGAGATGCTTACACCACTAGTAACGAGAGTAAATTTCATCTTTGCCATTTAAGTCCTTTAATCGTTTGCTTCATGTAGTTCTTTGTCTTGAATGGATATTAGTGAATCTTCAGTTTACTGGAAAGAGCTCCCCCACATCTCAGCCATTCTCCTTCGACGACATAATTATTATTATCATTTTTTACAAACATTATCCAACTTGACAGTCTTTTATTATATAGTTTTTATGGGAATAAATGTTGAAAAATAATAAAAAGAAGCCATTAAAACTGTTTTTATTTATTTATTAACTATTGCAGGAGTTGGTGTATAGTATATATGTATATATATAACATAAATAATAATTTTATATACGTATAAGACATGTTTATGTGTAAGATATATCGTAAAAGAAACGATAACCATCTAAGCTTGTTACGTTTTTTTGGTTTTGTAGTAACGTTATGCGGTGAAATCATAAAGTAAGTTTGTGAAGTAGAAGTAAAAGGTGTGAGCTAGCACAATATTCCCTTCCAAGAGTGTTACTATATTTTCTAATGAAAAGGCCTTTTCTCTTTTGTGTGTGTGTGTGTGGGGGGGGGGGAGGGATTTCGATGCAGCTTCTGCTATAAAAGTATACACCCTTAACATTTACGATCCTTTTAAAAGCATCAATTCACCAACATGTAACGTGTAAAAACAGGAGATATGTTCTGTACGCTTGTGGTAGCCAGTATTTAAGTGTTATAGTCACATTGGTGGTGGGGGGGGGGGGGGTTTGGCGGGGGCGGAGGGGAAAATATTGAAGCTGTGTGTTTTGTGTAATGTTGGTGAATTGTTACTAGACGTACCTACATGATACCTTGGATCGTATAAATCCAGTGGTAACACGATCCTAACCAACTTATTCTCTTGAAATAGAAGAAGAACCAGAAGTAGAAGAAGATAAAAGAAAAACCTCAATGGTTCTGTGAAATAAAATAGAGAACAAGAAAACCCACAGAATTCTGCTTTGAACTTCTGGTGGGAAGGGGAGCTCTTGGCAGCAGTCTGAACGATCTAAATTCTAACCCATTTTGTATTGTTGTTTTTTTCTTTTTACGCTCCTTAACCTCTTAAGAGGAGAACTACCGTAATCGTGCACATTTTTGGTTGTTAGGTTCTTTGTGGAAGAAAAAGTGGTTCTTATAAATTGGCTATATGTTAGCCTCTGGATCGATAAGTTCGGTTTACTGTGACTCAAAAGCAGAAAAATAGTAAAAGTTTGATATCTGGACTTGATTTTGACCAAAATTTGAGATCCAAAGTTTAATGAGAGCTGATTTTCCAAGTTTTTGAAGGAATTTACTTTGAACAGCTTTAAGCTTTGCATATTTTGGGGTCATTCTTCCCTCCAGAGAAGACCCCCCCCTCTTACTGCAGAAAATAAGCGTTTTTTACGGATCCTATTATCACTGTAATTGGAAATTAATATCTTGCTGAAATTGTGAGTTTAATTTTATTGAAATAGAAATGTCTATTTTACTGTATTAATTGATCTTTTAAATTGAAATCCATGATGATAATAAAAAAAAAACCCAAAATGACGAAAATAATGAAGTAAGAAATCGAATACGGCCGAACGCACTCTCTCCCCCCCACAGCTGGTCCCAGCTGAGAGTGGGCTAGTGTTGTTCACTGTAGTTCCCATGGAAACTGCTCTAATGGCCAGCAGGGAGTCGCTCTGCAGCTTGGCCGACTTAGTCAGCAATTACTCATTCTATTAATGAATATTGTTCATAAAAATTAAAGATCAAATTACAGAAAACTAAACCCGGATACGAATTTCTCGCACGAATTTTCATGGCAAGGGAAATTTATGTTCTGCAAATAGAGGACAGACCTGGGGGCAAATGTTACATTATGTTTAGAGAAGAATAAATTCATGTGCAGTAGTACAAAGGAAAAAGCCAAATATCCCTTCTTAATAAATAAGGATATTTCACATCTGTAGGTTATATCAAAGCATAAAATTATTGGCGAATCAGTTTTCAATTTAGGAATCTAGCTAATCAATCAATTTAACTTTAAAATTTTTCTCGCTGAAATTCTCTGGCTCTTGTTTTACTCTATAAAAGACAGACGGAGGTGACTAACAAGCATTTTTTACTATAAATTTCTCATATTAACCATTAAATAAAATCCAAGGTTTAGACTAGAAATCGAATCCACTAAACCAACAATACATCTTAGCTTTGCGGGTCTAGCCTATAACCACTCGGCTAATGGGGTGCCTTACAAGATTAAAACCATTAAATAAAATCCAAGGTTTAGACTAGAAATCGAATCCACTAACCAACAATACATCTTAGCTTTGCGGGTCTAGCCTATAACCGCTCAGCTAATGGGGCGCCTTACAAGATTAAAACCATTAAATAAAATCCAAGGTTTAGACTAGAAATCGAATCCACTAAACCTACAATACATCTTAGCTTTGCGGGTCTAGCCTATAACCGCTCAGCTAATGGGGCGCCTTACAAGATTAAAACCATTAAATAAAATCCAAGGTTTGGACTAGAAATCGAATCCACTAAACCTACAATACATCTTAGCTTTGCGGGTCTAGCCTATAACCGCTCAGCTAATGGGGCGCCTTACAAGATTAAAACCATTAAATAAAATCCAAGGTTTAGACTAGAAATCGAATCCACTAAACCTACAATACATCTTAGCTTTGCGGGTCTAGCCTATAACCGCTCAGCTAATGGGGCGCCTTACAAGATTAAAACCATTAAATAAAATCCAAGGTTTAGACTAGAAATCGAATCCACTAAACCTACAATACATCTTAGCTTTGCGGGTCTAGCCTATAACCGCTCATCTAATGGAGCCCCTTACAAGATTAAAACCATTAAATAAAATCCAAGGTTTAGACTAGAAATCGAATCCACTAACCAACAATAAATCTTAGCTTTGCGGGTCTAGCCTGTAACCGCAACATTTCTTTGTATAAGCTCTAGTTAGAAGTGTGAATAATAAATAAATGTTAACTTTCAACATATTTGTTAAAAGTGAAAGCGAACGTTTAATCCAGCATCAAAGTGGGTTAAATGGAGATTGGTAATCCAGCCTAAATTTTCATTTGAATTAAACATATTTAAAAAATATAATTTCTGTTTTTGAGCTCTACTCATCCGCCACTAGGTACAAAATAATTACATTAAGTTAAATTAAATTTTGGGAAAATCGAAAACATTTCTGTGAAGTAGCACTTCAGGTGCAAATCGCCATCAAATTTGAAATTCTGGTTCACGCCCTCTACAGACAGATAGACCCACTAATTCAGGCCAATTTGTAAAAAACCTATTTTTTTTTATATTCAGATGACCTCATAACGGTGAAAACTGAATAAACAATCACGATCGCACCGCTTCCTCTTCCTCTAGTAAGAGGAAGTAAACCAAACAGGCTTGCTAAGATTGGCCGAAATCACTTATTTTCCAGTATTGGCAACCTGGCTTATTTCCTTCAAAAATGGGTACATTAATTTTTTTTTTTTTTTTAAGAAAATAAATTCAGCCATTTTATTAAAAATAGATAAAAGAAAATTAATTAAAATTAGTGTACAATTGGCCTTGTTGAAGAGGAAAATTATACAACCGGAAAATACTGGTTAATTTTCCTTCATTACCTAGAAAATTAAAGGAAATGTAATTACTTAATTAGATTACCTGCATTTATATGAATTTAGGAAGATTGAATATGAGCGAAGTTGTATTTATAAAATATACTTAATGAATTTGAGCTTAATTAGAAACTTGAATCTGTGCTTTTCATTGGCTGGAAGGAGATAAAAGGCAATTTTCCTTTGCAAAGTTATTTTTAAATAGGACATGAAGCCTATTATTAAGCCTAACTTAGCTACACCATTCCCATACTAGGTCGGAGCGAAAAGATCTTGCCATCGTGGCAAAAAATATGGTTTTTTGTTACCGGAAGTCTCTTTTTTGAGGTAAAAAGTAATTTTCAGGAAATGGATTGTCATGAAGTTGGTGTGTAGTTCGATTTAATGCCACCAGAGGACCCCAGTGTAACTTAGCGATCAATATCACTCGACCGGAAGTTCCACTTCACCGAATGTTTTTTTTCTTCTTCCCTTTTATGGGATTTTCTTAAAAATGACCCCAACGATTTTCATGGATCTAAGCATGTTTACTGTACAAGTTTACTTGAACTTCCGCCGCCCCCGTGTCACCTGTATTGGTAGCTGGAACAAAAGGGCGATCAATGAGAAAGGAGTTTGGAAATGAAATCATCTCCAGATTACGTGCTCAGTTTCTCATTCACTGATCTCGAACCTTTTTTTGGATAATTTTTTCTCCATAGAAATTCATTTCAGAGCATTTCTCGGATAAGGAGCGCTGTTGGTTTTCCAGTAAGATGTCGTCGTTTTAGAGTAATGAACAGTTTGACATTTGTAAAAGTTAGAACTGTGAGAATTGTAAGAAAAAGTCGTATGAGTAATTATTTTTATTTTTAAGACCTAGACACCGGGAATCGAATCCACTAACCAACAATACATCTTAGCTTTGCGGGTCTAGCCTATAACCGCTCAGCTAATGGGGCGCCTTACAAGATTAAAACCATTAAATAAAATCCAAGGTTTAGACTAGAAATCGAATCCACTAAACCTACAATACATCTTAGCTTTGCGGGTCTAGCCTATAACCGCTCAGCTAATGGGGCGCCTTACAAGATTAAAACCATTAAATAAAATCCAAGGTTTAGACTAGAAATCGAATCCACTAAACCTACAATACATCTTAGCTTTGCGGGTCTAGCCTATAACCGCTCAGCTAATGGGGCGCCTTACAAGATTAAAACCATTAAATAAAATCCAAGGTTTAGACTAGAAATCGAATCCACTAAACCTACAATACATCTTAGCTTTGCGGGTCTAGCCTATAACCGCTCAGCTAATGGGGCGCCTTACAAGATTAAAACCATTAAATAAAATCCAAGGTTTAGACTAGAAATCGAATCCACTAAACCTACAATACATCTTAGCTTTGCGGGTCTAGCCTATAACCGCTCATCTAATGGAGCGCCTTACAACATTAAAACCATTAAATAAAATCCAAGGTTTAGACTAGAAATCGAATCCACTAACCAACAATAAATCTTAGCTTTGCGGGTCTAGCCTATAACCGCTCATCTAATGGAGCGCCTTACAAGATTAAAACCATTAAATAAAATCCAAGGTTTAGACTAGAAATCGAATCCACTAAACCTACAATACATCTTAGCTTTGCGGGTCTAGCCTATAACCGCTCAGCTAATGGGGCGCCTTACAAGATTAAAACCATTAAATAAAATCCAAGGTTTAGACTAGAAATCGAATCCACTAAACCTACAATACATCTTAGCTTTGCGGGTCTAGCCTATAACCGCTCATCTAATGGAGCGCCTTACAACATTAAAACCATTAAATAAAATCCAAGGTTTAGACTAGAAATCGAATCCACTAACCAACAATAAATCTTAGCTTTGCGGGTCCAGCCTATAACCGCTCATCTAATGGAGCGCCTTACAAGATTAAAACCATTAAATAAAATCCAAGGTTTAGACTAGAAATCGAATCCACTAAACCAGCAATACATCTTAGCTTTGCGGGTCTAGCCTATAACCGCTCATCTAATGGAGCGCCTTACAAGATTAAAACCATTAAATAAAATCCAAGGTTTAGACTAGAAATCGAATCCACTAAACCAGCAATACATCTTAGCTTTGCGGGTCTAGCCTATAACCGCTCATCTAATGGAGCGCCTTACAAGATTAAAACCATTAAATAAAATCCAAGGTTTAGACTAGGAATCGAATCCACTAAACCAGCAATACATCTAAGCTTTGCGGGTCTAGCCTATAACCGCTCGGCTAATGGAGCGCCTTACAAGATTAAAACCATTAAATAAAATCCAAGGTTTAGACTAGGAATCGAATCCACTAAACTAGCAATACATCTTAGCTTTGCGGGTCTAGCCTATAACCGCTCATCTAATGGAGCGCCTTACAAGATTAAAACCATTAAATAAAATCCAAGGTTTAGACTAGAAATCGAATCCACTAAACCTACAATACATCTTAGCTTTGCGGGTCTAGCCTATAACCGCTCAGCTAATGGGGCGCCTTACAAGATTAAAACCATTAAATAAAATCCAAGGTTTAGACTAGAAATCGAATCCACTAAACCTACAATACATCTTAGCTTTGCGGGTCTAGCCTATAACCGCTCATCTAATGGAGCGCCTTACAACATTAAAACCATTAAATAAAATCCAAGGTTTAGACTAGAAATCGAATCCACTAACCAACAATAAATCTTAGCTTTGCGGGTCCAGCCTATAACCGCTCATCTAATGGAGCGCCTTACAAGATTAAAACCATTAAATAAAATCCAAGGTTTAGACTAGAAATCGAATCCACTAAACCAGCAATACATCTTAGCTTTGCGGGTCTAGCCTATAACCGCTCATCTAATGGAGCGCCTTACAAGATTAAAACCATTAAATAAAATCCAAGGTTTAGACTAGAAATCGAATCCACTAAACCAGCAATACATCTTAGCTTTGCGGGTCTAGCCTATAACCGCTCATCTAATGGAGCGCCTTACAAGATTAAAACCATTAAATAAAATCCAAGGTTTAGACTAGGAATCGAATCCACTAAACCAGCAATACATCTAAGCTTTGCGGGTCTAGCCTATAACCGCTCGGCTAATGGAGCGCCTTACAAGATTAAAACCATTAAATAAAATCCAAGGTTTAGACTAGGAATCGAATCCACTAAACTAGCAATACATCTTAGCTTTGCGGGTCTAGCCTATAACCGCTCATCTAATGGAGCGCCTTACAAGATTAAAACCATTAAATAAAATCCAAGGTTTAGACTAGAAATCGAATCCACTAAACCAGCAATACATCTTAGCTTTGCGGGTCTAGCCTATAACCGCTCATCTAATGGAGCGCCTTACAAGATTAAAACCATTAAATAAAATCCAAGGTTTAGACTAGAAATCGAATCCACTAAACTAGCAATACATCTTAGCTTTGCGGGTCTAGCCTATAACCGCTCATCTAATGGAGCGCCTTACAAGATTAAAACCATTAAATAAAATCCAAGGTTTAGACTAGAAATCGAATCCACTAAACTAGCAATACATCTTAGCTTTGCGGGTCTAGCCTATAACCGCTCATCTAATGGAGCGCCTTACAAGATTAAAACCATTAAATAAAATCCAAGGTTTAGACTAGAAATCGAATCCACTAAACCAGCAATACATCTTAGCTTTGCGGGTCTAGCCTATAACCGCTCATCTAATGGAGCGCCTTACAAGATTAAAACCATTAAATAAAATCCAAGGTTTAGACTAGAAATCGAATCCACTAAACCAGCAATACATCTTAGCTTTGCGGGTCTAGCCTATAACCGCTCATCTAATGGAGCGCCTTACAAGATTAAAACCATTAAATAAAATCCAAGGTTTAGACTAGGAATCGAATCCACTAAACCAGCAATACATCTTAGCTTTGCGGGTCTAGCCTATAACCGCTCATCTAATGGAGCGCCTTACAAGATTAAAACCATTAAATAAAATCCAAGGTTTAGACTAGGAATCGAATCCACTAAACCAGCAATACATCTTAGCTTTGCGGGTCTAGCCTATAACCGCTCATCTAATGGAGCGCCTTACAAGATTAAAACCATTAAATAAAATCCAAGGTTTAGACTAGAAATCGAATCCACTAAACTAGCAATACATCTTAGCTTTGCGGGTCTAGCCTATAACCGCTCATCTAATGGAGCGCCTTACAAGATTAAAACCATTAAATAAAATCCAAGGTTTAGACTAGAAATCGAATCCACTTAACCAGCAATACATCTTAGCTTTGCGGGTCTAGCCTATAACCGCTCATCTAATGGAGCGCCTTACAAGATTAAAACCATTAAATAAAATCCAAGGTTTAGACTAGAAATCGAATCCACTAAACCAGCAATACATCTTAGCTTTGCGGGTCTAGCCTATAACCGCTCATCTAATGGAGCGCCTTACAAGATTAAAACCATTAAATAAAATCCAAGGTTTAGACTAGGAATCGAATCCACTAAACCAGCAATACATCTTAGCTTTGCGGGTCTAGCCTATAACCGCTCATCTAATGGAGCGCCTTACAAGATTAAAACCATTAAATAAAATCCAAGGTTTAGACTAGGAATCGAATCCACTAAACCAGCAATACATCTTAGCTTTGCGGGTCTAGCCTATAACCGCTCATCTAATGGAGCGCCTTACAAGATTAAAACCATTAAATAAAATCCAAGGTTTTGACTAGGAATCGAATCCACTAAACCAGCAATACATCTTAGCTTTGCGGGTCTAGCCTATAACCGCTCATCTAATGGAGCGCCTTACAAGATTAAAACCATTAAATAAAATTCAAAGTTTAGACTAGAAATAGAACCTACTAAACCAACAATACATCCTAGCATTGCTGGTCTAGCCTATAACCGCTCATCTAATGGAGCGCCTTACAAGATTAAAACCATTAAATAAAATCCAAGGTTTAGACTAGAAATCGAATCCACTAAACCAGCAATACATCTTAGCTTTGCGGGTCTAGCCTATAACCGCTCATCTAATGGAGCGCCTTACAAGATTAAAACCATTAAATAAAATCCAAGGTTTAGACTAGGAATCGAATCCACTAAACCAGCAATACATCTTAGCTTTGCGGGTCTAGCCTATAACCGCTCATCTAATGGAGCGCCTTACAAGATTAAAACCATTAAATAAAATCCAAGGTTTAGACTAGGAATCGAATCGACTAAACCAGCAATACATCTTAGCTTTGCGGGTCTAGCCTATAACCGCTCATCTAATGGAGCGCCTTACAAGATTAAAACCATTAAATAAAATCCAAGGTTTAGACTAGGAATCGAATCCACTAAACCAGCAATACATCTTAGCTTTGCGGGTCTAGCCTATAACCGCTCATCTAATGGAGCGCCTTACAAGATTAAAACCATTAAATAAAATCCAAGGTTTAGACTAGGAATCGAATCCACTAAACCAGCAATACATCTTACATTTGCGGGTCTAGCCTATAACCGCTCATCTAATGGAGCGCCTTACAAGATTAAAACCATTAAATAAAATTCAAAGTTTAGACTAGAAATAGAACCTACTAAACCAACAATACATCCTAGCATTGCTGGTCTAGCCTATAACCGCTCAGCCTTTCTGTCTGTATTCACAAAATCAATTTGAATTTTTTTTACCTAACCATCTTCATATTCAGGATAAGTTCCCTTCCTCTAATGGTTGGAATTAGTCAACCAAAGGAAGGAACTGGTTCGATTGAACTTCATTTGCACTTCTTACTGCAGAGCATGTGCTAAAAGCATAAATATCGTATTCAGATGACCTTGAAACTATGAAAACTCAATTTTTTTTTTGAAACTATGACTCTGGTATAATATTTTTCATTTCTAGAATTAACTGTGAGGGAAAACTGTTTTTATCAAGGTTTATCTTGAGTTTTCTAAATTTAGCAGCCTACTTTGAGCGGGTTTATTTCCTGTTTCGAGTTGATTGTGACAACAGTTTGCTGTAAAAGTTTTCAACAACTTTCATGTCACCCCTCACCAACAGAGCGTGCTGTTGTCTAGCAAACTTTTGAACACCCCCTCCGGCCGCCCCCGCTGATTCTTCCAGCCTAAAACCTCGTACGAATAGTCTGCACTTGTCATACTCAATTTTTATTTCTATATGTTCGTTTTTCTTTCACTCCCTCTAGGCTGTCGCTGAGGGAAGAGACAGTTTTCAACAACACACACTAACTCAACAGCAAAACAGAATTGAGTGAGCCGTGGTCTGTTGTCAGTTTTTCTGTTTAACTAACTTTATTTTTACGTAAACATATTTAAAAACTTGTTAGTTTGTCGGGGTAGTTTTTTATTTTTTAATTTTTTATGTAACTTTGCAGAACGTGAGTTTTTGCACAAACGCCTTGACTGGATATACCGAGCGAACCCTCTCAATTCTAGATAGAACGTCTAAATCTTACAATTTGGGTGGAGGGAATTTTTTATTTGGGAAGTAATCACCATTTTATTAAAAAAAAAAAATTAGTAAAGTAATGCCTATTTTTTCAGCCAGTCTTCAAGTCCAACTACCAAATTAGGTGTCTTGGACGGAGGCGACTAGCAAACATATTTTAACGTATATTTCTCATATTAATCCATTTGGAATATAGCCTAGTACCGCAACACATCTTAGCTTTGCGGGTCTAGACTATAACCGTTCGGCTAATGGGACGCCTTACAAGATTAAGACCATTAAATAAAATGCAAGGTTTAGACTAGAAATCGAACCCACTAACCAACAATACATCTTAGCTTTGCGGGTCTAGCCTATAACCGTTCGGCTAATGGGACGCCTTACAAGATTAAGACCATTAAATAAAATCCAAGGTTTAGACTAGAAATCGAACCCACTAACCAACAATACATCTTAGCTTTGCGGGTCTAGACTATAACCGTTCGGCTAATGGGACGCCTTACAAGATTAAGACCATTAAATAAAATGCAAGGTTTAGACTAGAAATCGAACCCACTAACCAACAATACATCTTAGCTTTGCGGGTCTAGCCTATAACCGCTCGGCTAATGAAGCGCCTTACAAGATTAAAACCATTAAATAAAATGCAAGGTTTAGACTAGAAATCGAATCCACTAACCAGCAATACATCTTAGCTATGCGGGTACGTTTTTTATTTAATTAGGAATTTTACATTTTGTATATTCTATACACTTCCCGCAAGGAGTGTCTGTTGCATGCAGCGACCCACAGCACTGTACAACATGCAAACACAATACACACACTCACTACTCTAAGACCACAAATTGTACACAACCTAGGGATACCTTCCTAAGTAACGTAACTTCAAGTTTCAGTTATTAGTAATTTCTTGTTTTTGTTGGTGATATTCTGGTCAAAGCACATGCCAAGGATACGTACAGAACATTTGCTAAAACTGCCGGTCGCAGCTCAATTTTAAAATTTTTGAAATGATCACAACATTTTACTTAACCAGGAATAAAAAATGAAGTAAAAAAAAAATCAATAATCATAAATTTTTATTATTCTATGGTGAAGAAATTTGTGTAAAAGATTTACAACTAAATAATAAATAAGTTTGGATATAAAAAGAAACACTAAGAATAGAAATATTGAGTGTCGTATGAAGGCTTATTGTGTTGGCCATTGAATGTATCGCCATTCTAAACGATAATTGGGGCGGGTAGCCTCTATAACGGTCGGCAATAAATTCTGAAACAAAAGGCCCTAAGAATATATCGATACATCGATACTTGGCAAATAATTGTTTTCATATCTTTGTGTGATGCTTTTATTTGTTGGTTTTTTTGTTTTTGTTAAGTCGTAATAACTAATCTGTTCCAACGATAAATTTATGCCTTCCAGATATATGAATTGAGGACGTCATAATATGTACGTATATACATACTGAACATTAGGCTTTTTTCGGTGCAGTTTATAACGATCAACCCCCCCCCCCTTATAAAGCTCGGCTGTTTTAATTTTGTTTTGTTGATGATGGATATGCGTATCGAGGCATCAGCACGATGTTGAGTTGCGAAATTTGCTAAAATATAATGATATAGCTCAGAGGTTCCCAATCTTTTTCGGTTTGCGGTTCCCTAAATAATCGGATATTTTCCGCGGCGCCCTTTAGATACATGAGATTTTTTTCTAAATTTTTGACTTTCTTGAAAAATTGGAAAACGTTTCCTTTTCAAAAGCGATTTAACAGCGAAAAATTAAAAACAGAACCTTGGGATAATATAAAATATCTAATTCCAACTGTTCCGGTAATATCCATATCGAGGCAGGACCACCACCCTGTGGTTAGGCTAGTTGGAACAATAAATTAAACGCGAATTTTAAATTCACAGACAATTTATTGAACGTCCATTGATGATTAACATTATTAAAATTATCAATGGGATGGATGGGCTTGTTGTTCACTACACAGCTTCTCTAATCTCGGAATAGATATGGCGACCCTCATTTCTTGTTCAACTTTAATTTTCGAGCGATATTTATTTTTTATTACCGCGACCGCCGAAAACCCAGCTTCGCGCCAATAGGATGTTGCAAATGGAATTAATATTCGTAGAGCCTTACCACTAACCAGTGGATATTCCATTTTTACTGATATCCAAAAAATCAGAAAGTTCCATGCTACCAAATTTTAACTTATTTTAAGTATTATCGCAAGACAAAGCTAAATTCTTGGAATTTTGTCAGAATACACGATTGTTGGCGCAAAAATTCGAGAATTGGAAATTCCAAGAAAATTGCCGAATTGTTTAATTGAATATTTCGCGGCGCCCTTATGACAGCACCGCGGCGCTCCGGGGAGCCGCGGCGCACTCTTTGGGAATCACTGGTTTAGCTCCATAATTCGATTTATATGAGAGGGAAATCACTGTACATTTTCCTCTAATCGTCATTCCCAGGGGCTGGTGAGTGTAAGTTTCGATAACAATAAGACCAATGTACAGATTTACCACCTAGTGTGTGACATATATTGTATATACTGAAACAATTCTGAACACGACTAAAGGGAAAGCTTGAACACGAAAAAACAAGAAAGAAAAATAAAGAAAAACCCCTAGATTTTCTCTGGGCGTAGCCCCATTTTTCTGCCTGTCCCCCCCTAATTCTGCTGGAAACTTCTCGTACCCCCCCACTCTTAAAATATATAGAGCAATATAGTGCTGGTGTATACATATAACAGCTCTTTCCCCGCCGTTATTCTCACACCATTTCCGGCTCCGGAAAACACTCGGCAAAATATCTTATTCATTGTTAAACATAACTGTGGCGCTGTAAACTGCTGCTGCACAGTTCAGCTGCTGTATATTACTGAAATGATGCCATAAACCCCCCTCCACTGCATCTGCAAGATTCCCGCTAAAACTGGCACAAATTATTCACTAAGTGAAATTTATTGCTGCATCCACATCGTCTTAATTTTATTAATATTAATTTTTATTACAGCAAATGGCGGTTTTTTTCCCCCTTGTTTTTTTTTGGATTATTATTATTTTTTTTATAACCAGAAAAATCTTAAATAACTGGAAAAACTCGATGCTGTGACGTGGTTCTTCCGGTTTAGCTGATTTTGACTGAAATCTTATAGTATTCAATTCTATGGTGGTACAGTGGTACCACTATGGTGGTATAGGAGATATTTCGAATTTCAGGAGTGTTTTTTTGAATTTCTGTTTTCGAGTTCAAATGTCCACAAACACATTAGCGGACTTGATGAATACTGGATATACTTTTCGCCGACTTTTCTTTTTTTCCAAATAAATGAAAACTCATTTTCAAAACATTTTAACATGGTCACAATTTTCATCGAAACTGTATGAAGTTGTGTGTAAAGTAAAGTAATCGCCTATTTTTTTTTTTAGGCGGGGCTTAACGTCCAACTAGTACCAATTAGGTGACGTGGATGGAGGCGACTAGCAAACATACTTTACTGTAAATTTCTTTTATAAAATCCAAGGTCTGGAATAGGAATTGAATCCACTAACCAACAATACATCTTAGCATTGCGGGTTTAGCCTCTAACCGCTCAGCTAATGGGGCGCCTTACAACATTAAAACCATTAAATAAAATCCAAGGTTTAGACTAGAAATCGAACCCACTAAACCAACAATACATCTTAGCATTGCAGGTCTAGCCTATAACCGCTCAGCTAATTTGGCGCCTTACAATATTAAAACCATTAAATAAAATCCAAGGTTTGGACTAGGAATTGAACCCACTAACCAACAATACATCTTAGCTTTGCGAGTCTAGCCTATAACCTCTCAACTAATGGGGCGCCTTACAAGATTAAAACCATTAAATAAAATCCAAGGTTTAGACTAGAAATCGAACGCACTAACCAACAATACATCTTAGCTTTGCGGGTCTAGCCTATAACCTCTCAACTAATGGGGCGCCTTACAAGATTAAAACCATTAAATAAAATCCAAGGTTTGGACTAGGAATTGAACCCACTAAACCAACAATACATCTTAGCATTGCGGGTCTAGCCTATAATCGCTCGGCTACCGTGGCGCCTTAAAAATCCAAGCTGCCTAGACCGGGAATCCAAACCTTTGTTACTCGTACTTCAGCTTTGAGGGCCACGCCTTTAACCGCTCGGCTACCGAGGTGAGAACATTAAGATATTTTTTTTTTCTGAAGTTGTGTGTAGTTACGCACATGTGACGAAACAAGTCAATTTTCTGTTAAAAGTATTGTATCTCCTTAACTGATCTGCTCGTCATATTTATGGGTACGACAGGATATTGGTGCTGCAAAGAGATAAAAGCTAATCCGATATCAGCGATATCTAGTTCTACTAATGGTACTTGCATATAAAGTGAGTACCATGGAAAGCGAATGATCCAAGAACTACTATGACCCCCTTCTCATGTTGGTTGTTGAGGGGCTGAAAAATGTGGGAGGACTTAAATGCTTAGCTTACAGGACACACGTGTGCTGTGTACTTACACGTGTGCGGTACTTTACAATATAAATATAGTAGCAAGCGCCTGGTTATGTTTTGATCCTTCTATTAGCTAGGCAAAAGCTCGCCCGGTGTCCCGTTTTTATAGCTTCGCTTCTTTCCTTCGCTTTTTCTTTTTATAGCGCTAAAGTGTCTCCTCTCATGCTTTCTATATGGCTCTCTTCCTCTCTCTCTTGGCTTTTCTCCCACAGTAAATAGGAGAGAGAGTTACCTTGGTTATAGTGAGAGAGAGACTCAAGACAGAAACTGATGGGTACCACAGCCAATCCCCAATAATACCACCTGCAGACAATCCACCTCAAAAAAAGAAAAAAAAAACCATCGCGTACCCAAAGTATTGGGCCACCACACAAATCCCCAGTCTTTGTTCGTCCCGTACATGGCCTGTACATGTTTCCTTCCAAGTAGACTTTCCTTAGGGCGTACATTTAATAACCGCATTTAATATGCTTGTGGATACACGTGTATGAAAGAATGGAAGTACCACGTGTGCCTCTCATAGATTTAAAACTAAACACACCCAATCGACTTCCTTTTGCGTCGCATGATGCTGGTTTTCTTTTATCGTACCTATTCATATCGAATTTATAAATCGATAATTATCGGAAGGTTGTTGTAGTCTCTGCAGCATTACTCTTCTTTGTTTTCTTTCTTTATCCTTATATCCCCACTTTTAGGGAATACATTTCTAAAAAAGGACATCCTTTTAGTCTTAGAATAGATCCTGTCCAATACCTGTATTCTTCAACTAAAATGGGGAGGCTATCACTTCATTTTTTTTTTTTTTTGAGTACATCTTAAAAACTGCTTTAACGAGTTTCCCCAAACTTGGTGTTTGTAAGTACGTCTGTGACTTGTCTCTTAATCAAATACATTTCCAGCAAAGTTCAAAAGTGCGCAAGTTTCAGGAGAAGATGTGAGTACTGTCTTCTAAGTGCCATTTCAAGTGGTATTGTCACGTTATTTCTAATCTAGAGTAAAAAAAGGTTTTCAGCGATTTTTCTGAAATTTCCTTAAAAACGTCCTTAACCAGTTCGACCATGTTGGAAAATGTGCGCCCCTACATGCGAAAGTAAAAATTAAGCGATGACAAGTCATATTCGTCAAAACCCAGAGTATGTTTGATATGTGAAATTGGGTTGCTGCAATTATCCCGAGCAGGTCGTAACATTACAGACCTGGTATTTTGCTCAAATGAATCCCTCTGACCAGATGATAAAATACAAACAATTATGCAGGGAAATATCTTGGCAGGTTAGTAGCCCAAGACTCAGCATTTTGGATGATCGCTAAATCTTGAACACCGCACATGAGCCAAAAGCTCCGCTTCTTGTATACACAGGTAAATGGGGAATAAAAGGATCCTCATCCCGTTTTTTATTACCAGGCGCGCCACTTACTGCATAGTCTAGCCTATCACAATATATGAATTCGTTATTGTGATTCAGTGATGACTAATAAAAGACAAGGATACATTTACGAAGACTAGTCCATATTATATCGTATCTATTAGTTCTTTTTATTTCGAGAAGGCCTCAAAATATTCCAAACTTCTTGCAGTTTACGAATATATTGTTAGTTTTAATTAAAATTGCAAAATTAACTGCCTGCCGATGGTCACTACTGAAAACGCATGACGAATATATTTCGTCATAACACAAAATTTTACACTTTTTTGTTCATGACGAATATCTTCGTCATAAACAGTTAACTTGTTAAGCACACTACGGTCTATGATAGCCTATTACGATTAGTATTAGTAATACTTTCCCCAGGCCGCTTTATCTAAGTGAGCTTCTCAGGGAAGCGGAAGGAAATGGCGCTTTCCAGTAAAAAGCGTCATCTACGGTTACTCACATCTGTGTATCTACCGCATATTTAACCGTAATTTAAATTAATGACCCACAAAGTTTGCAAAAAGTTAGGTGGTTTCCATTTATTGCAGGCCACCAACGTGTTTATTCACATGACATTGTTTCATCCTCCGTCTTCACGTGTGGTAAACACGTGCTTACAAGCTGTATGTGTTTGGAAACAAGTTGTCAGGAGCGTGTTGCTGTATATGCAGTGTAAGGTTGTTGAATGGAATTAATTGGAACTTATTCCCTCTCCTCTAACTAAGGAATAGCCTGACGCATCATTCCCTTAACTTCCCTTATTGTAAACAATCGCTAATCTCCGATTCTGGAAAACCAATTCCACAAAACAATTTTGGTTTTTGTAGTTTTTTGTTTCTCAATTTTTATTTCTCTCAACCAAAACTACGAAGAAGGAGGAAGTCTTGTGACAAATTCTTTTATATCAGGTTTAGAACCGGAAATACTAGGCTGTGATCCATCATTTGACCGAAAATTAGAATCAGGTGGTTGGGTGTTTTCGTCGGGTGTGCCACCCAATCAATGTTGTCTTTGTGCTTTGTTGATTTTATAAGTCATAGAACGCAGGTTTATTGTATTTCTGCACATTATCGAACATTTAACCATCATCAGAGTGTAGATTAATAAGTTTGGCGTGGAGAATTAGACTTCAACTATGTTTCTGTTAGTGTATAAGGATGGAAATATAAGTGATGACGAAATCTCTGCATCAAACCGATTTAATCTGCCTCTGATGATGGATGAAAGTCCGAAACCGGAAATGTGCGTGCTACGACGGTTAAAATCGAAAGATACTATCCAGTACTGCCAACCTAACTAGCTTTCAACTTTGTACATCACCTTGGTGATGAAATACGTAAACAAAAACTCTAAATTTGAAAATAATTGACTGCCCGGAAATACCATTTCACTATTCACATTTTTGTCGTTTTGACGTGAATACGCCTTTAAATTTGCTATCATATGGAGGCAATCCAAAAAACCTAATGATAACAAAATCGGGGGATACAGTTTGGCATTATTGTTTCGAATCTATCGTCTACATCCAAAATTAAATTAGACCACTGGATAGCTAAAGGATCAAGGAATTCATTCTGTGACGTATCGCGTGCGGTGGAGGAGGAAGCGCCGCCATTTTGAGATCATTTTGCTGCGTATCGAGATTTGCAATTAGTATAACTTTTGACTCGAAGAAGCTATGATGTCCGTTTAAGTTCTAATCGTCAGATGTCGTCACAATCTATCGATTGTATATAAAACATTAGTGTAAAATAGTGACAGTGAATATAATAAGGTGTTAGAATAAAAAAATATATAATGTCGGTCTATTCGCGTCGAAAAGCCAAAACCAAATACAGAGATCATATACGGTTGGAAAGAGCTTCTCAAGAACAATCGAATGGTAATAATAATAAAACACCATATGACCGAGTCAAGCTGTGCCTAAGAACGTAAAAGAATGAATGCGGCCCAGCGGATCAACGACGGTGTCCAGTACATCTGCAGCTGGGGCGATGAAATTATGCAAGTGGGCTGATGAAATCGCTTCTACATCGACAACGGACTGTATCGCACTGCTGTTTGGTTCTAAATCGCGGCTCAATGAGTTTAATTTCATCAACGTCGATAAATAATGACAAATTTGATTTCATCCTAAAAATATTTTATATAAAAAATATAACCCGTTACGTAAACGTATTCACGTACAACACACGGCCGGGTCCATGACGCAGCCACAGTTTTTTTTTTTCTGCGAAATTTGTGATCATCATAATTTATATCGATTTTGCTTTGTCCAGATTTAGTGGGCCCGAAAAAGGGAAACCACCTGAGCTCTAAGTTGAGTTATTAATATGGCAATTTTAGGAGCTGTATAGCAGATAGCAACGCTAGGCTGTGGCACTGATAATAGCTTAAGTACAATCCGATTTATGTGGAATAATTTCAGACTAGGCTGTTATACAAATTAGGGGGGGAGAGTTTATACTCTGAATTACAAACACACTGACCGACGGAATTACCACCGCCACCACCGCCCCAGAGACCTTCTTCCCTCTCTTAAGGGAGATGTAATGATTTAAGCGTATTTATTTCCTTTATTGGTGAAAGCGGATGTAGAATTTCTATTTTGAGGTATCACCGGAAGTACTTGTAATCTAGTAGGTCCAGGATCCTGCTTACTAGTTAGACAATAAGCGGGTCTTCTTCCCCAAAACAGCCAAGAGGCTTATTGTATCTTCCTCTAGATAATCTAGGAGAGTAAATCCTTCGCTTCTAGTAAGAAGTAGTAAAGCCCAGGATCCTACACCCAACTATTTTCTGATATGATCTCCTCCGGATGCAGAATGCCAAATATCTCCCAATAATGGGATCTAACTATAAGTTTTAGTGCCATAAAATCAGTCTACCAGAAGTGCCCCCATTATTGATTAGATATTTCCGCTTTTAATAGAGTTTTATAGAAAAAGAGAGGAATGGCTCTAACTTAGGGGTAGGCAACCTATTTTCAGTCGAGAGCCATTTCTCCTTAAATAATTTTTAATCGATCTTACCAAGAGCCGCAAGGATGATAGTGTGTAAAAAAAATCTGTAGATAATTTGTATTCACAAATTATTATTTTATGAGGGAAGGGATTAGCTATGAGGTGAGCATACTGGACTCCCACGCGGAAGTCCCGGGTTCGAATCCAGCAGCTGACCCTTAGATTTTCTCTTCCTAGGAGCTTCTTACAGCTCACTGTCCGGTGATGGACAGTGTTGTCTGTAACGAGAGAACACTGTCCGGAGGCCGGCAGTGCACTGGAAAAAGCACCGGGCGCCAATAACCTTAGATGTTGACGCGCCTTAAATCATAAAAAAAAAAAATATTATTTCATGATATTCAATTACATTTAAAGGTTTTATATATTTATTTTAACCATGTAATTGTAGTAAAAGAAACTCTTGTGAGACATACAAACGACAATGTTCTCTATAATGTCATTATAATATTTAAAGGGGAATAATAAATAGGATTGTGATAATCTATTTTGAACAATTATAATAATATTACGTATAATATCCCTTGAATAATACATGCTTTACAACAATAATTACAATTCTAAACTCAAAAGCGTTGGCATCCCTATTGTAAGTGTAATTAGTGATAATAAATTGTAATTTTCTAAAGCATACGAGTATACATACTCCAACACTAAATAAAAATACGACTAACTTTCAATCAATAAAATATCAAATCCTAGGAAAATGGAAACTACTTTTTCTGTCCTGTTAAGGTTAAGATTTATCTGTATAAATCGTGGACAATCCCAACTTTTTACCAGTATTTTCAAAGGAGATATAAAGTGTTGAAATTTCGGTGTCTTCTATTTGGTTCAGATTTCAAAGTGCTGTATCTCCTGTTCTATTGAGGTAAATCTAGCGAAAAAGCATACAATTATAGTACACATTTAGCTCTACAATCGTGCACAATTACAACGTTTTAGCTATATTTTTAAAGGAGATATAAGGTGGTGAAATTACGGTGTCTTCTATTTGGTTCAAATTTCAATGTGCTGTATCTCCTGTTCTATTGAGGTAAATCTAGCGAAAAAGCATACAATTATAGTTCTCATTTACCTCTACAATCGCGCACAAATACAACGTTTTAGCAGTATTTTCAAAGGAGATATAAGGTGTAGAAATTTCGGTGTCTTCTATTTGGTTCAAAATTCAATGTGCTGTATCTCCTGTTCTATTGAGGTAAATCTAGCGAAAAAGCATACAATTATAGTACACATTTAGCTTTACAGTCGCCCACAATTACAACGTTTTAACTATATTTTTAAAGCAGATATAAGGTGGCGAAATTTCGGTGTCTTGTATAGCTATATTTTTAAAGGAGATATAAGGTGTTGCAATTTCGGTGTCTTGTATTTGGTTCAAATTTCAAAGTGCTGTATCCCCTGTTCTATTGAGGTAAATCTAGCGAAAAAGCAAACAATTATAGTACTCATTTAGCTCTACAATCGTGCACAATTACAACGTTTTAGCTATATTTTTAAAGGAGATATAAGGTGTTGAAATTTCGGTGTCTTGTATAGCTATATTTTTAAAGGAGATATAAGGTGTTGCAATTTCGGTGTCTTGTATTTGGTTCAAATTTCAAAGTGCTGTATCTGCTGTTCTATCAAGGTAAATCTAGCGAAAAAGCAAACAATTATAGTACTCATTTAGCTCTACAATCGTGCACAATTACAACGTTTTAGCTATATTTTTAAAGGAGATATAAGGTGTTGAAATTTCGGTGTCTTGTATAGCTATATTTTTAAAGGAGATATAAGGTGTTGCAATTTCGGTGTCTTGTATTTGGTTCAAATTTCAAAGTGCTGTATCTGCTGTTCTATCAAGGTAAATCTAGCGAAAAAGCAAACAATTATAGTACTCATTTAGCTCTACAATCGTGCACAATTACAACGTTTTAGCTATATTTTTAAAGGAGATATAAGGTGTTGAAATTTCGGTGTCTTGTATAGCTATATTTTTAAAGGAGATATAAGGTGTTGCAATTTCGGTGTCTTGTATTTGGTTCAAATTTCAAAGTGCTGTATCCCCTGTTCTATTGAGGTAAATCTAGCGAAAAAGCAAACAATTATAGTACTCATTTAGCTCTACAATCGTGCACAATTACAACGTTTTAGCTATATTTTTAAAGGAGATATAAGGTGTTGAAATTTCGGTGTCTTGTATAGCTATATTTTTAAAGGAGATATAAGGTGTTGCAATTTCGGTGTCTTGTATTTGGTTCAAATTTCAAAGTGCTGTATCTGCTGTTCTATCAAGGTAAATCTAGCGAAAAAGCAAACAATTATAGTACTCATTTAGCTCTACAATCGTGCACAATTACAACGTTTTAGCTATATTTTTAAAGCAGATATAAGGTGGCGAAATTTCGGTGTCTTGTATAGCTATATTTTTAAAGGAGATATAAGGTGTTGCAATTTCGGTGTCTTGTATTTGGTTCAAATTTCAAAGTGCTGTATCTGCTGTTCTATCAAGGTAAATCTAGCGAAAAAGCAAACAATTATAGTACTCATTTAGCTCTACAATCGTGCACAATTACAACGTTTTAGCTATATTTTTAAAGGAGATATAAGGTGTTGAAATTTCGGTGTCTTGTATTTGGTTCAAATTTCAATGTGCTGTATCTCCTGTTCTATTGAGGTAAATCTAGCGAAAAAGCAAACAATTATAGTACTCATTTAGCTCTACAATCGGTCACAATTACAACATTTTACCATTATTTTTAATGGAAGTAAGGTAATATTCCAACTTTTTAAGGAATCGCTTGAGCGGTGTGCGGCCGACCAGTTAACTGTAAGTATTTTGAAATGTTTTTAAGTAAATGTCATCAATAGGTGGTGATGTTTAACAGCTTTATGTTGTGTGAATATAACTAATAACAGTCCATAAATACGAGTAAACACCTTGTCATTTTTGTAGTGATGCGAACTTTTGAACGAACTAAACAACAATCAATCCCCAAACAATTAACATTTTTTGGTTATGATTTGTAAAGTGAATGGCCGCCAATCACCAGTGATGAGTGTATTGACGTGCTGGCCATCAAGCTATTTGACATGTTTGCCAATTGATGTCAAGTTTTGGCGGATTGACGTTTCTCTGTAATGACGTGCTATTTTTATTAGTCGTTGGTAAAGAAATGTTTGTTTGTCCCATAGTCGTTTAAGTCGATTTTTCTTTGTGAGTCTTGAAAAAGTTTAGTTTTTTTTTCCATAAATTTGTCTGTGTGTTCGACCAGGGAAGTTGATTTTCTACCCAGTGTGTTAGTGTGGGGTGTAATTAGGTGTGTATCTTAAACCAAAACACGTAGTAAGTTGAAATGTATATTCGATCAATTTATTGGAGGACACCATGTTAAAGTTTTAGTCGAAATCAGTGGCTCTCAAATTTTTCACACCAAACAAAAAGCATTTATTCCGTTTTTTATTACTAATAAATGAGACCAAAGCATTTTCATTTATTTAATTAATTACGTTTATGTTAAATATAATAAAAATTAAGAGTTACTACATTTAGTATAATGAAGAACAATTCGTAATATTGAATTATAAAAAAAATATTTAATTTAGCTTTTAAAAGGGAATCGTGCTTGTCCCCATTCAGTAGCTCGTAGTTAATTACTTTTAAAAGCAAGCCTAACTTTTATGGACAGTAACTGGCTGTGTAATTCATAAATTGGTCAAAGTAAACTTTCTGGCAGACAGACTGGAAAATTAATAAAGAATTACATTTTTTTTTTAAATTCGCTGTCGTGCATTTATTGTCTGTCGCAGTGGGTAAATGAGAGAAGTTAAAAATATAAGCATTTTTTTTTTTTTAAATTGCGATGATAATAGAAGAGCAAAACTTTTGGTGGAGCTTGTGAAGGCATGATTGTGGAATACTTACGAGCTGGAGATAGATCTGAAATGTATTAGCCCGCTCTACGTATTGACGATGAGAACCATCGGACTGACTGCCTATGAGTAGAACCACTTCATGGTAGTTCAAAGTGCAATTTAGGTGCAGAGCTGCAGGTTACTAAGAGCTTTGGAAAAAGGCATACGGCATCCAAAAGCTGGAATAGACCTTCAAAAAGTCCGTGCAGCTCCTTGTACGGCAAAGATTCGCCTAACTCCCCTAATCCATGTTCACGGTAAAACTGTCCAGTAGAACAGTTTTATATTTAGAAAGTAGATATTATTTATAAAGAGATTTGTTAATAACATTTGTATTTCTGTTTGTTGCAGGTATGTGAGGAAAATTTGAAGCATATACAAGGTACGCATGCAGTTTTTTTGGCAAATTTAAAGTCAATTTCAGTTTGCTTAACCCGCAAAGCTAAGATGTATTGTTGGTTAGCGGATTCGATTTCTAGTCTAAACCTTGGATTTTATTTAATGGTTTTAATCTTGTAAGGCGCTCCATTAGCTGAGCGGTTATAGGCTAGACCCGCAAAGCTAAGATGTATTGTTGGTTAGTGGATTCGATTTCTAGTCTAAACCTTGGATTTTATTTAATGGTTTTAATCTTGTAAGGCGCTCCATTAGCTGAGCGGTTATAGGCTAGACCCGCAAAGCTAAGATGTATTGTTGGTTAGTGGATTCGATTTCTAGTCTAAACCTTGGATTTTATTTAATGGTTTTAATCTTGTAAGGCGCTCCATTAGCTGAGCGGTTATAGGCTAGACCCGCAAAGCTAAGATGTATTGTTGGTTAGTGGATTCGATTTCCAGTCTAAACCTTGGATTTTATTTAATGGTTTTAATATTGTAAGGCGCTCCATTAGATGAGCGGTTATAGGCTAGACCCGCAAAGCTAAGATGTATTGTTGGTTTAGTGGATTCGATTCCTCTGTTCTAACCCTTGGATTTTATTTAATAGTTTCAATCTTGTAAGGCGCCTTATTAGCTGAGCGGTTATAGGCTAGACCCGCAAAGCTAAGATGTATTGTTGGTTAGTGGATTCGATTTCTAGTCTAAACCTTGGATTTTATTTAATGGTTTTAATCTTGTAAGGCGCTCCATTAGCTGAGCGGTTATAGGCTAGACCCGCAAAGCTAAGATGTATTGTTGGTTAGTGGATTCGATTTCCAGTCTAAACCTTGGATTTTATTTAATGGTTTTAATCTTGTAAGGCGCTCCATTAGCTGAGCGGTTATAGGCTAGACCCGCAAAGCTAAGATGTATTGTTGGTTTAGTGGATTCGATTCCCGGTCTAGGTCTTGGAAAAATTGTAATATTGAGGACATTTCTGCTCATTTCCAGAGAAATTCACCTAGATTTTTCAAATAACCAGTTATTATTATTGCCGGCAGAGATCAGGATACATATTACGTCCAGTCCTATTTGTATGAAAGGCAATTTTTCTAAGTGCCCGGCCCCATCTCGTCTTCTGCCATTTTTTTTTTTTTTTGTCGGAATTATAGTCATACATTGCCCACAGTGGGTGGGAGGGCAAGAAAGTTGTTGTACAGTGATCGTGATGTTGGTTATCGTTCTACAGCGGCAATTCCAAGTGTGCGGACACACAAACGCGACATTAATCAATACCTTAGAAGGTAAGATAAGAGAAAATAATAAGGTGAACTTCTCAAAGAGAGAATACAGAATCACGTGTTCAGCAGCGAGCGAACACATTTCCAGGATTTAGAATACGAATGAAGATTTTTTTCATTATTCCTCCCCACCATGTATAAAATGTTTCCATGGAGGAAAAGCGACGGGAAAAGCGAGGTCTTTTTGCTTGTGGTAATAATTTTCCATTAAAATAGCCGCGTACACTAGGAAGGGTGTAGTACATTCCGCCCTACTTCCTGCCAAACTGGGGTTTTCCAGGCGCTGAAAACTCCTACAACATACTAAGCGAATGTTCCCCCACTTCTGCTGTACAGAAATTAGTTTATTTTATTCCAGGCTAACACCACTTCTCCAATAATCCAGATTTAGCCTAGAAATGCTAGATTTTTGTATATAAATAAATCTAGTTACGGAGGAAACAAATAAATTTTAAGCTACTTAAACCACTGCCAACAAAATCTAACCTCAGTCTTTTTTTTTGTTTTTGTTTTTTAAATTCATGAAAATTCTCTGGTGAAAATCGTTATTCTTTTTGTCAGGTTGTTGTTCCTTTACTCCATTCTCGCACTTTATTGATTTGGATTCTCTGTTCTTTAGATTCTAATACTTGGGATAATCTCCATTGGTTAACAAGTTTTTCTTTCCTTTTTCCCCCTCATGAGAGAAAGTATTCGATTGGTGCATGTTTAGATTTTCAGTTTTCACCGGGAAAATCTGTTTTGCCGCCTGAATAGTTATAATCTGGTGCGGTCACTTACACATTTTATTTTTATAAGGAAATTTAAATTATTAATAAATTTGAAAACGTTTATTTGCGAGAGATAGTGGGGGTATATTATGTTGGTAGGGTTGCAGGTAAAGAGGACCAGAATGTTCTATTGTCCTTTTAGTTCAACACCCACAAATATTTGTACTTAACGTTGTAGAATCTCCGGTAAATAGAAGTCGCTCTATAGCCGAGCGGTTATAGACTAGACCCGCAAAGCTAAGATGTATTGTTGGTTAGTGGATTCGATTTCTAGTTCTAACCTTGGATTTTATTTAATGGTTTTAATCTTGTAAGGCACCCCATTAGCCGAACGGTTATAGACTAGACCCGCAAAGCTAAGATGTATTGTTGGTTAGTGGATTCGATTTCTAGTCTAAACCTTGGATTTTATTTAATGGTTTTAATCTTGTAAGGCGCTCCATTAGCTGAGCGGTTATAGGCTAGACCCGCAAAGCTAAGATGTATTGTTGGTTAGTGGATTCGATTTCTAGTCTAAACCTTGGATTTTATTTAATGGTTTTAATCTTGTAAGGCGCTCCATTAGCTGAGCGGTTATAGGCTAGACCCGCAAAGCTAAGATGTATTGTTGGTTAGTGGATTCGATTTCTAGTCTAAACCTTGGATTTTATTTAATGGTTTTAATCTTGTAAGGCGCCCCATTAGCCGAACGGTTATAGGCTAGACCCGCAAAGCTAAGATGTATTGTTGGTTAGTGGATTCGAATTCCCAGTCTAAACCTAATTAGGTATCATCATAAATTATTTAATAAGATTTATAACTTTGTCCCTTAGAGTAGTGGAATTAAAAATATAAAACAAATAGTACCATCTTTTGCCCTTTGACAACAGCGCTAAAGGGTTAACCTCCCATCATCTTTCTCGCTTAATCTTTACTTTTTTTTTTCAATTTTATTTTGGTCTGGATATTACAGCTCATTATATCCCGTAATGTCCTTTTACTATAAATTTTCTTCCTCTTGTTAAAAACACCCTCTGCAATGCACCTAAGTGTGAATCTCCAATAAAATCATCCAAACGTTTAAATTTCCTTTCGATATAAAGCACGATCACAATGCTTCCTACTTAGCCGGAAGTAAGGAATTCAAAAGTAAATGATTTGAAGTAAATCGGAATAAAAATTGTCCCTATTAAATAAATATTTTCCAGAATAACCATTTTTAAAAGAAAACCCTTGGGAAGAATAATTTATTTAATAGAACTAAAGGATAATATGACAAGGAACAATTTCCAGAATAAATAGCCTTTCATGTGCGGACCATTAGTACAAGGGCCATGCCCCGCCCAACACACAGGTTAGCCCTTATAAATTCTCTGCGATTTATAGGAAAGCCCTTAAATTACATTTTCATTCAAGCCTTTAACTCGATAGAGGTAAATTCTTTCCCTTACACTCAGTGTATACTTTCCTCCATTAAGGGCTCTTCTTCTTCCTCCTCCTTTATACTCTTCTTCGTCTCTATCTCGGACGCAGGGGAAGTCTCCTGACGAAAATGAGGTTTTTGTTCATCCTTTGAATTTTCATTTTTTCTTGAAAGTTTTTTTTTTTAAATTGTTGTAGTAACGGGGTTTTTGCAATAAAAATTTGTTATTGGTCTTAAGCAGATATTCCTCAAACTAGTTCAGTGTTTTTCTGTAACGAGAGAACACTGCGTGAAGTATTCAAAAAATTGATCATGAAATGCCTCACTTAACCTACAAATTCTGGAACTTAGAGGGATCCCCAGACTGTCCCTTATGTGGTATGGAATGTATTGAGGACCTTGCATCACTTCATGACTGTGTGCCCCAAGTATAATGACTTGCGTCTTTTTCGGGTATTTTGGCAGTATGCAGCTTCTTACCTCTGACTGTTTGGAGGTAATGAATGGTAGGGATTGGTCGGCTCTTGCTGCCTATGTTCGGGATGCGTATCACCGTCGCTCGAGCATTATTAAAGAGATTATTTTATAATTGTATTAATATTTTTATTTACTGTTTCTGTTTGTGTAATGTCAAAATTGTAATTTTATTTGTTTATTTTTATTCAACCTTATTGTCATTCATTATTATTCTATTGTTTTTGTATTAAATTTGGTAATTCGCCTGACGGCCGATGACCAAGGCTATACATTTTAATGAAAATTTGGCGATGTATACAGGGTGATCCATTTAAAACGCACCAATCGCTAATAACTTTTTAGAAAAGCAGAATTTCGAAAAAACCCACGAAGTAAACTATATGTTTTTTTTGGTTTAGTTTTCAATTTTTTCACCCCGATGCAGAACCTTCACTTTTTGCGGAGTTACGGCCAAAAACCCGATTGGGGCTTCATAAGGACCACTGGTTTTGACAATGATTATGAAAACTATATAAAAAGCTGTGAAAAATGACGTTAACCCCGTTTTGATATCCCTAATATTAGTTGAGATAATTAAGATCAAAGTTACAATTTTATCTATTCGAGAACGGTTTTCAATATTAATTTTCCACCAGAAATACACGTTTTGGGAGGTCCTCTGGCTGCGAAAAATGTTATTTGTGACGCAAAGAACAAAAATAATAAGAATTGAAGATTTTAAAAAGTGTAGTGTAATTTAATGGTTATGGGTGAGTCAGAATAAATTTGTATTATCATCAAATAAAAGCAATCATCACATCATTTTAATGCACCCAGTATGCAAGACTCCTTGACCTATGATTACGGTAAGAATATCTTGCCTGGGTGTTGGTCTAGTGGTCAAGAGCGTGGCTTTGAAAGTGTAAGATCCCCAGTTCGAATCCCGCGTATGCAGTCATTCTTATTACTTAAAGAATCATAATACTTTTTATAATAAAGTATAGTCATACGTGGGATTCGAACTGGGGATCTCCCACTTACAAAGCCACGCTCTTGATCACTAGACCCTGGCAAGATATTCTTACCGTAATCATAGGTCAAGAAGTTTGCGTACGGGGTACATTAAAATGATGTGATGATTGTTTTTATTTGATGATAAAACAAGTCTATCCTGATTCACTCACAACCATTACATTCTCTACATTCTTTAAAATGTTCAATTATTATTATTTTTGTTTATTGCGTCACAAATAACATTTTTCACAGCCAGAGGACCTCCCAAAACGTGTATTTCTGGTGGAAAATTAATACTGAAAACCGTTCTCGAATAGATAAAATAGTAACTTTGATCTTAAATATCTCAACAAATATTAGGGATATCGAAACGGGGTTAACGTCATTTTTCACAGTTTTTCATGTAGTTTTCATAATCATTGTCAAAACCAGTGGTCCTCATGAAACCCCAATCGGGTTTTTGGCCGTAACTCCGCCAAAAATGAAGATACAGCATCGGTGGTGGAAAATTTGAAAACTAAACCAAAACAAAACATATAGTTTACTTCGTGGGTTTTTTCGAAATTCCGCTTTCCTAAAAAGTTATTAGCGATTGGTGCGTTTTAAATGGATCACCCTGTATAAATAACTAAATAAAAAAAATAATCACAGATGTTAATGCACCTTAAATTTAGGAAAAAAAAAATAGGCAGAAGCGATCTTCAAGCATTTCAAGCCTAGGCTTCCTTTAGGCCCCAATGTTTCGAAAAAAAGCAAACTTATTATGTTATTTGTGAACGTCTCAGTGAGTGACTTTAATACATGTAACCTTCAAGTTTCTTTACTTACGTAAGTTCAGAGGAAGTAAGAAAAATTTAAACCGGAAGATCTACTCCTGAAAATAAAAAATCTTTAAGGATAAGAAAATGTCCGTCATTTCCAAAAATAGTACTTTTCTCGAATCCTAAAGTTGAAATAACCCCTTTAATGAGCAGCCAGAAGTGCGGGTGCGAGAAATATAAATCTACCGGATTCTAGCACTTAACTAGCACTTTAATTTGAAATTCTGTCATAGAACTGTGATTGCATAGCACCTTCTGGCTAAGTTTGGAATTCATGCTTCTTCCAGTGAAGTTACTTAGTGTTTACGTTTACGTCTTCCAACTTCCTTCCTTTTCGTTATAAATATACTGAGCGGAAAGGGAAATTCTTGAATGTTTTCACACCAGATTCTACTTTTTTTCAATTCAAGGAAAACCAGGTTATAAAGAACGGTTAAACTCCCCGAAGATTATTAATTTTGTGGCGAGTGATGCTGGAAGTAAGTTGGAGAAGCTAAAGAGTTTAGAAATAGAGTTGTTCTGGTGATGATGTGGATGTTTTGGGAAACTGTTTGAAGTTTGCCCAACCAAGACTTTGCCCTAAACAGGCTTGCGCCTCGAGCATGAGAAAGAAAACAAAAAATCTGTAAATAAAGATGGACGACGAAGGGATGAGGCAAGTAATATACCAGAGAAGGGCTTTGTTGATACTAAGTGCACCCATCCCACTTGGGAAAATAAAATTATAGCAAGAAAATGTGTATATATATATATATACACCAAAAAAAGAAAGAAAAATGCAAAGTTTTTCCTTTTTACATCTTTCCACTACTCGTAACCCAACTCACTTACTCTGCGAACCCAATGTTCCATGGGCTAGGGCTATTTTAAATGATGGGGGGGGGGGAATGATGAAAGAATGGACGGGTTTTCCAAGCAGGCCAGAGAGCATGAGAATTGGGGTTTGTAGCGTCAACCCCAAAAAACAAGGCCGTATAGCCTAGAGATGGTGGAAAACTTTGGGAAACATGGGTCAACCTCCCTCGAGGCAGGGAAAGCTGCAGTTGGGAAAAACCTCAAACCTGCTGCCTTCGTGCTGCCCACTCTGTCTCCCTTCTTGTTGTTACCCTATCGGAGAGTAACTGTGTATTTCAAAGTGGGGTATCACTTGGGGCTATATGAAGAAAGCTAGGAGAGTATGGGGCGGTGGTCGGTGGTACCATTGCTGGGACCCTCCCTCAGGCGATCCTGCTCACAGTTTAAACTCATCCTCTCATTCTCTCTCCAACCAAAACCAGTAGCAATTAATTTTCTTAGCGCTCAAGGAAAATCGACTTAAAACCCACTCACTGTGAATTCCCCACAATTCAGAGTGCTAGTTTTTCCTCACTTCTCGCTTAAAGTCATGTTTTCCTTTGAATTTCCCATCTATCTCTACTTTTTTTTTTCTTTTGCTAACAGATTTCCGGCTCTAATTTGGTGAACTTCATTATTTCCCAGTAGATCTCTCAGTCCATTTATTACTGGCCGTTTATAGGAGCTCATTGGGTCCGAAGAAACGGAAATAAATTTTCAGTTTTGCACCTGGTAACTTTTCCTAGTAAGTACTTCGAGGAAGTCACTTAAACGCGTCAAATATTAGATTTATTTTGGTTGTTTTGATGCTGGATTCCAGCATCAAATATCCCAATTTTCATCCCAGCAAGATCATTTCTGTTGAAATGAAAGCTCAGAATGCAGATATTACAAAAACCGGTCTCCTCACCCACGGCTCTCCTTCACCACGGCAGCCCCCTCCCTCACAGTGCTCCCTAGATGTTCTAGGGATAACTCCTCCAGATTTAAAGTATATAAAGTGAAGTAAAGTAATCGCCTATTTTTTTTTAGGCGGGGCTTAACGTCCAACTACCACCAATTAGGTGACGTGGATGGAGGCGACTAGCAAACATACTTTACTGTAAATTTCTTTTATAAAATCCAAGGTCTGGAATAGGAATTGAACCCACTAACCAACAATACATCTTAGCATTGCGGGTCTAGCCTATACCGCTCAGCTAATGGGGCGCCTTACAAAATTAAAACCATTAAATAAAGTCCAAGGTTTAGACTAGAAATCGAATCCACTAACCAACAATACATCTTAGCTTTACGGGTCTAGCCTATAACTGCTCGGCTAATGGGGCGCCTAGATTTAAAGGAACTAAAATGTATTAGAAATTATTATTTTTTTCTAAAATATATTATTTAATTAACCCGTCTGTATAAGATATACGGACCTGAATTAACAAGTGAGGTTAATATTACAACCAACATGGTTGGTTTAGAAAAAGGATATTAGCACCAATCAGATTGAGTTATTCCCTTTCGTATTCTCGCCTAAGTCTCTCCATATGTAAAAGATATCTTTCTTGAGATAGCTCCCAGATTGGTTTTAGATGACTACTTTACCTAGCGGTTAGAAGATTATTTCCATTTGGTAGGATGATCGGGAAAGATGGAGAAAGAAGTGCACAAGAAGTGAATTGGGTAGAAAAAAAAAAAAGTCATCTCATTCAGTTTGGAGGGGTTTATAAAGGACAGGGTAAAGAGTCCTTAGGGAATTTGTGGTGCACAAATCGGGACGGATGGGCTGGAAGTGGTTGAGCTTCTTTCTTGCATAAAGGTGCCGGATATCCAATACTCCTGTGCTGACTTCATTGTGGGGGTGGGGGTAAATTGGAAGCAACTAGAGTGGGGAGAGTGTTGCCTTCATATTTCCACTTCTTGGAAGTATACCCCCACTTGAATTGGGTCTCTAGGATGCCAGCAGAGAAGGTAAGACCCTTTTTCCAGGACTTCTTCTTCTTCACTTTAATTTAAGCCCTTCCTAACTGTGCACTAACCATGAGCACTGCTCTTTCACTCATGGGTAAAAACTCTAATAAATCCCATTAGGAAAGGTAATCCTGAAGTCGACTGTTTTTTCTCTTTTCTCTGCTTTTTTTTTATTAATAACTTTCTCAGGGAAGGGATTAGCTATGAGGTTAACATACTGGACTCCCACGCGGAGGTCCCGGGTTCGAATCCAGCTGCTGACCCTTAGATGTTCTCTTCCTAGGAGCTTCTTACAGCTCACTGTCCGGTGATGGACAGTGTTGTCTGTCCGGAGGCCGGCAGTGCACTGAAAAAAGCTCCGGGCGCCAATAACCTCAGCTGTTGACGCACCTTAAATAAAAAAAAACTTTCTCTTACTATTGAAAGTAGTGAGCGTGTATGTGCGCCAAATTTTGGAAATGTTTAATTTTTACCGGAAATGCTCAATTTGTTTTGAAAATTCAGGTTGGGAAAACTCACTAGAATTCCTCTTCGTTTAAGTAGTCTCTCGCTTCCTGTTTTTTTCCTTACTTCCGCTAATGGATTGAAATATTGATCACGTTAAATATCTAGTTTCCACCCCTCCCCCGAAAAGCACAGTATCCTGAAGGAGCGCCCCTAGCCTCCTTACTGGCTTGGTCCCCTTTAATTCACAGGCTCAAGGAAATTTTGATCAATTCTACGTTTTCTACTAAAATTAACACTAAATTAAATTTTGTCAAATATTAATCAATTTTAAAGGATGATTCTTGAAAAAGGATGATTCTTGAAAAAGGATGATTCTTGAAAAAGGATGATTCTTGAAAAAGGATGATTCTTGAAAAAGGATGATTCTTGAAAGAGGATGATTCTTGAAAAAGGACGATTCTTGAAAAAAAAAATTCAAATTCCATATATTGTAAATTTATTTACAACATTTCACACTCTGGGATGCTGTATCTGACATTTACAAATTGTTCTATAGCCTGCATTTGGCTGGATAACTGTGTTCTTCATATTATTTTCATTCTATCCCAATATCCCTAAATTACATATTACAGGAAAACAAGAACCATTTGTTTCTGATTGTATTACAATAGGGGGTACATTGTTGTTTAATATTTATGGACTATTTCAATTCTCAACTCTGACCAATAAATGGTTTGGACAGGATTATCAGGTTGGATGAGCCCGAGGGTTTTTCTGATATTTAATTATTTAAAAAAAACAGAGCGTCTTAAATTTTTTTTTTTTTTTAAATAACTTAGAAGATAGTTTTACGTGTTAATTACAAAAAAAATGTAAATTTTGACACGATTAGGGACTGTAACGTGGAATAAGGCCACGACCATAACCGTTATCTTTTAGTAGGTTTTTTTTTTTTTTTTTAGAACAATCATCACGTCTTGTGGTAGTGTGTGTGTGTGTGTGTGTGTACTCCAGTCTGGGTCTTGTTCCGGTTTGGTTTGACCAAACTAAAATATTTCGGAAGTACAATTTAAATTACATGTTTACCAAAAAAAAAAGAAAAGAAGTCTGAAAAATTTGTTTCCAAACTGGACTTACAATGTAGGCGGAAATTGTTTATTCTTCAGGCGTCTTCTTTGAAAAGCTTCCTGCTATTGTGTGTGATGCTTATAACTAAGGAACGGATTTTTATGTATTTAAAAATGCCAAATATTTAATTAAAATATGCATTTATTTTCGTCAATTATGTGGAAAATATGTGATTTTCTTAAAATATTTTCTGGAATATTTAAGTCAAATGGACTTTTTTTTTATGAAAATGGATTTTTTTTGGGGGGGGGTAAGTTATAATTATTTATACAAGAAAAGAACATTTTTACAATTATAAATAAGTTTGTGGAAAGGGATATCTGCTCTAACCAAAGCCCGACACAGATTTGTACTCAGAGTAGACTTATTTGATGATGCGAGATGTAAGGAAGGCTTGATAGGACGTCCTCTCTTTCTTTCTGTTTTTATTCTCTATGTGCGATCCGGTGGCAATATGTTGGGTGACTTGGAAACGTTGAGAGCAAGAAACGCGCTTGTCACAAGCTGTGCAGTACAAAATGTCTCCATCACTTCGAAAAAGTTCTGCTAGAAACTCGCGAAGATATTTAGCAACCAGTTGTTTGTTTGAGGCCGATGTTCGTGGCATTTCACCCAAAAAAAAGAATACACTAAGTGACCGAACGAAATGAATTGGACACTTCAACGAACGAGCTGAAAGAACAGACAACTTCAGACAACTTCAAAGAACTAACAAGTGCCCGTCACTGTTTAGCAGCATTCTGTGTAAATTACAATAACCATTGTACGCACTGTGATTCACAGCCCTGCAGTCTGTGGTTCACATTTCCTGTCAACCACCTCCCAATTATGAAAATATGCCCAAAATGAAAAATATGAAAAAATATGTACATATTTTGATTAAATATGTAGAAATATTTATTTATTTTAATCAAATATGTATAAATATGCGATAACATCCAAATATGTGGAAATTTGTGAAATAAAAGTAGACTCAAACGGCTTAAAAAGTGTCAGTATGAATACTTCTAGTTGAAAAACGTCTGTAAATTGCCTAGAAAAAAATATGTAAATACATACGAATCCGTTCCCTACGTTATAACGATAGATTTACGGAGCACAACAGATTTACGAGTTAATTTCGGTCGAAATGCTATATTTAAATATATTGTGGTTCTGGATTCAATTTCCGGTTTAGGCCTTGAATTTTATTCAAATATACAATATAATTTTTTTTTTTTTTGCGTTTATTTATGCTACAATCAGCGCGTTAGCGCTATAAGTTACAAAGTTACAATGATAACAGAGTAACAAATGATAAGGTAACGAGTGGAGAGGTTACCCAGTGGTAATACTCCAAAACATTATATGGTTAGTCACTCTCTTCACTGGAGAGGAGATCACGAGGCCACTGTCTCCTAAGACGTCGTGTCGGTTTGTAGGGAAGAGTTCTAGAAGCAGAGATTTTGAGCTAGAGGATCTACTATATATGAGATTGCTGGTTGTAGTGGAGTTTTCTGTATCGTGTTTTCAGCAACTTCTGTGAATGTTGAGGTTAGTGTGTACAGTCAGGTTGGAGACATAAAATGGAGCGTTTACAATAGTTCGAAGTATTTTAGATTGAAGTGATTGAATCCTTTGGAGATTGGAGCGTTTGGGTTGAACCCCACAGCTCTATTCCATAAGAGAAAATTAAAATAAAATGTTTTTGCCCTCTCTTCCTCCCCCCGTGTCTACGTTGTAAGCTTAAGTTTTGCAATAATAGATAAAGCTCCACCTGAAATGTGCATACGAAGTTAAGGAACTTAAATGCAGTTTTCGAGAAAATCCCTTCCTTGACAATAGATCGCGAGGCCATCTTCTCTTCAATTTTCTTGGTGGATCACCTGGTTATTGAAGAAGAAGATAGTTGTTCGATTAAAGGATTAGGATGAGCTGCTGTAGGGGAATGAAATTTTGGGAAAACGAGTTTTCGCAAGATCTTTTAACGAAAAGGATATTGAGATCAAAAAACGTAATGGAAATTTAAATTATAAAATTGGCAATTAATGCTAATATTAATAGTATGTCACTTCCTGTTTAATTAATGTTCGAAGTTGGGTAATACGAGGTGTGGCTATTAAATAACGAGACTGATGCTGCTACAGAAGAACTATGCATGCACCAAATCATAACGACGGTCAGCTGTGCAGCAGCGTAAAGCCTTCTCTCTTTCGATTGCAGCGTCTCACGTGTTTGTAGAGAAATTTGTCTGACCGGAACCGGACGTGTTTGTGTAAGAGGTGTTAGTTTCGTTTTGCCGAAAACATCGATACTACACATGTAGTAGAGTAACGAATTGTCGGTGAAATTTCACTTCAAAACTTGGGTAAAACCGCTACTGAAACTTATCTTCTATTAAAAGAAGTTTATGGCGATGAATGTTGTATCACGTGGTTCGACCGTTTCCAAGATGGCCTTGAAGACGTCGGAGATGATGACCGCCCAAAGTCGCCCTTCCCGCGTCCAAAACCGATGAAAATATCGATTATAATTAATCAACATTACTACCGGTGAGGTGCTTGCTCAACTCCGTGTTAAGAGTAAGGAAAAAAAAAACGACCCGAGATTTGTGGAAGAACAAGTCACGGGGTTCTCTCCATCAAGACACTGCATTGTCTGTAAAGACAACGTTTCTAGCCAAGTACAATGTCCCAATTTTAGGCCATCCGCCATATTCACCTGTCCTGTGGCCCCCAAACCTGACTTTTATCTGTTCCTGAAAGTCAAATCTGCGTTAAAAGGAACACGATTTCAGTCCGTTGAAGCTGTCAAACAAAAAGTGGTACGCGTCATGCAGGAGCTGACAGAAAAAGACTTCCAGCACTGTTTCGTACAATGGTAGATTTCGCATGGAGCGTTGTAGGGTTAGGGGAGGGGTGGGTGTATATTGCAGGTGATAATAACTAATTATGTATAAATTTAAAATTAAATGTTTTACAGCAATATTCTCGTTATTTAATAGCCACACATCGTATACCTTTGCTGTAGTATTGGCTATAAAGCAGGTGGTGGCCTCCAAAGGCATCGAACTACCCAGCACAGTAACTGGAATTGAATTGCTAATATTAATTGTCATCAACATACGATATATATACTTTTTGGGGAAAAGTCTCTAGTCTATGTTTTATTTAATAATAATACATAAATAACACTTATTATATTTTTTTGTGGTCGTCTCTATTTTTTCCACAGATCACTATTTTTTATTTTTCTCATTTACATCTGGTCTCGTAACGCACTCAGCACTCGACTGATTCTATACAATAAAGTGTTTAACAATCTCCATATTTAATCATATGTAAATTTTATTATTTTTTATTATGATTTTTATTAAGTGACTCTTGCGGGTGGGGCCCCTACATACTTTTGAGCTGAGCCTGTAAAAATCCATGGTCATATTCCCTAAAGCTTCGAGCTAACCACCATCATTTTTATCTCAATGAGCTCTCATTAAGTAGGAAATGAAGTTGGAAGCCCTAAAGCATGCAAAGAAATATGGGTGATCTCCAGTAGAAAAATATGATGACACTTTGGCCGGTGTAAAGAAAAAAAGTAGGAGGCAATGTTATTAACCCAGAGAAGACCATGTTATGGCTCAGGTAACTTTGTGGCCGAGATAGAGGTCGCCGCCTCTAGGTTAGATGATAGATGGAAACCGGCGGAATGACGGCTATGGAGGAGGAGGAGGCGGCTACCGCACATGACCCACTTAGATCTAGCCGGCCAGATACTCTCCAGTACAAATGATCGAGCATCGAGTCTTCATTATTGCCAGTGAGAGAGGGTCTTTGATTTATGGCCCACTACTTCCCATATTTTTTTTTCTTTTTCTTGAGGTTTTCCTCCTTCATCATCACCGTTCGCGCCTATCAATAAGATTTTCTTCATTTTTCTTTAACTTTTCTTCTTTTTCTTTCAACACAATATCGCTAATTCCAATTTAAATGAAACCCATTGACTCTTTTATGTTTATAATAGAATAATATAGAATATAAATATTTATTATAATAAATATATACAATTCATAAAATAAATATAGAAGTATAAATGTATAAAAACATTTCAACCTTCTCAATTAAGTGAAGTAAGAGAAAAGTTAGGTGAGGAGGATTGGAATGCAGGGAAAAAAGGAGAGGAAAAACCTGCAGCTACTGTGGAGAGTTAGAGTAGGATATGTTTTAGTCTTCTGTGTCTGTATGTGGTAGAAGGATCTATAGGAGGCTATGTCGCGGCATAATGGATTGGGATGGACTGTCTAGGGTGGAAAGGAGTTTGAGCAGATGATTTTGGATATAGGAGTGTACGGGGGATGATGGATGCAGTCTCCGTGGAGTGAGTCAATTCTAGTGCGTCGTGGAGAGAGCCTGTTGCGAGTCTAAGAAATTTGTTTTGCGTTGTCCTGGAGTTTCTTGATGTTGCTACTACAAGTCCAGGCTCTAGTCGGAGCAGGCGTTGAGCAACATCGGCCTAATGACCACCTTTGTAAAGGAGTAGTTTGTTGGGTTGTGACGTTGCGTCAAGTAATAGCGGGGGAAACTACGAGCTCGAAGGGCTGTAAGGTGCTGCGGCCACCGGACAGAAAATAAATTAACAAAGAGGCAGTGAGAGAGAGGGGAGCCGAACGGACCAGTATTGGAGACAGAGCGCCTGGTGACAAGTGAGATAAAGAACTTAGACCGAGCGACCTACTTTTTACTGCCCGACCCGCCTCTGTGGTTCTAACGAAAAACGGTACAGAAGCCTGAGCAACCGAGCAACCGAACTACGAACCCGGAGACCCATCGGCGGAAGTAGGTGGTCGTACCGCACCGCCCCCAGGTACTCTTGTGGTATAAAGTTCCCCCACTAACCTAGCAGGAGCTGTCGGGAGTGACTAACAAGCTTGAGTTAATTCGTAACCCGAATGGGAAGACAATTAGTTAATATTGTTTTGTATGTTTTAAGAAGTATTTTGAGTTATTGTTTATCATAAGACCATTAGGTGAAGGATCCTTCTGTTTTGTATTTCTTTTGTATTATTTTCCTTTTTTTGTTTTGGTCAATATGATTGTTCAAACTAAATGCCTCGTTATTGTTAACCTGGCTATTGTGATTGTGATCTGGTTCCTTGCTGGTCAACACTACTATCAGTGGTGTTACAGGGTTCACAGTCTTTTTTGGAGTAGAGGAAATAATAGTCGTTGTAGTCCAGTTTGCCTGAGTTTACTTTGTCTCCTATACGTGGTGTAGTGAAAGTCAGTTTGTTGTCCTAAAGTTAGCCCTAAGTACTTCACGTGGGTATCACCACGGAATGAGTGTGTTATTATGTCTGATTTGTCGGTTAAGAGTGGGTCTGCGTTTGGTGAAGAGTATAGCGTTTGTCTTGTCAAGGTTAATTTTAATTTTACATTTGTTGTAGAATTTTGTGAGTCTGTCTATTGCTGCAAGAGTAAGTCTGGTGGTGATGGTGTCCATTCTCCAAGATGACGTGTATAAGGCTACGTCATCAGCGTACAAGGCAAGGTTGACTTGAGGAGGTTTGGGGGACCAGGGTGCCTTTTAAGGTTTTACTGAGTAGCACCCCTTAAAATAATCAAATTTCCTACAAAAATTTGAGGATGCACCAGGATAAGATCCTCATAATGATGACAGCAGCCCCTCACAATGCACTACACCCACATTCCCTCTCTCACTTGCCCAAGAAACATTTTCCCATTTGAATATTTCATTACTAGCGATGAAACTTTCAGTAGAGACACTTATTATATGAATTTTCAGGCGTAGCTTGTGCTTTGTACAAATGTTCGTACGTATATACTTATACAAGTGACAGTTCTAAGCTAGTACTTCAGTGTGTTAGTCTCCCAAGTGAAGAGTCACTCTTCTGTGGTATTTGTGTGTGTGTGTGTGTGGGTGCGTTATTAAAAGCAAGTTGTGAGACAAATTAATGTCAGCTAGAGCTTTACTCAGATAGAGAGAGTGAGAGAAGAGATATCAACCTCACCCTGTACCAGAACCGCCCTATTCCTGCTACTTTATGACATTACGTCATCACTTGTATATCTTCTAACCTCTTACTTGAAACAAGATTTACACTGACAGATTAAGCGAATATTCTCCTCTAGAATATCCTCATTACCTCCACTAATTTACAACATACATCAACCCCACCACAAAACCCAAATACTCTCACACAATATATACACTACATGTACGTATTATACCACATTCATATCTAAATAAATACCACAACATACGTTTATAAAACATTACATGAAACCAAGTATGTTTAGAATTTACTATCTCTTGTATCTTTAATAAGAAGTATTATCGATGTATTCTTGCAGAATTTCTATTGTTATGAGTTTATATAGGGAGAACACAATGTGTGCTTCTTTGAGTTTAACTAAATAAATAGGGCTGTACATATATTGTTCATTAATCGATCTTTATAATTCAAAAGTAGATGCAGAATTCAGTTTTAACGAAAACAAATCCCAAACTATTGGATTGGAACCCGAGACTAAACAAAAAGAACTGAACTCACCAGACGTCACCAACTATTAAAAAGACTTGGATCACAAATCCAGTCTCTTAACAAACAACAACTTATATCACTTCCATTATAAAACCTACCTGGACTTACTGAATCGATCATTGGGGTTCAACCAATCCGTTCCAACCTCCAGAGAATGCAATCTCTTCAATCCAAAATCCTGTGAGCAATAGTTGATGCTTCCAATCGGGAACCTTGATATTCCTTTCGCCAGTCTAGTCAACCCGATCCTGTTACTACCAATTTCTTCTTCTTCTTCTTCTTCTTCTTCCAAGGTATTTCCCTAACCAGGATTCCATGCGCCAAGCATCCATCCTCCCCTATTCTGAACGTCGCTTTCGCATTGATCTCGCGCTATCATGATTTCTGTTAACTGCGCGAGCCAACTACACACTGGGCCTTCCTTTTCTTGGTCTGCCAGTAGGTTGCTAGTGGTGAGCTTTTTTTTTTAGGGAGGCGCTACATTAAATTGAATCCTCGCAGATCTATCAGTTTTATTTGAAATGTTCTAGAAAAAGCTGAAACAATTCCTTCTAGAACAATTAAAGGGTGATTGGGTAGTTTTGCTTTATTATTGTCTAGGCAGGGGTCGGCAATCTATTTTAAGTTAGAGATCCATTTTTCCTTAAATAATTTTAATAAATCTTACCTTTGAGCAGCAAGGATGATAATGTACAAAATTCTGTAGATCATTTGTACTCACAATTTATTATTTTATGATATTCAATAACATTTAAATGTTTTATATATTTATTTTCACATATTGCAAAGTAAATAAACAAATAAATAATAAATAAACCTGTATTTGAATGAAAATGGCGGCAGTCCTAAATATTACGTACTGTATTTTAATATAATTCTATTCAATTTCAAACCAAATCTCAATTTAAAATTCTTTTTGAAAAAAATATCTTTACTTTAATAAATGAAATTTTCATTTGTTTCAATAAAATTGAATATACAATTTATTTTGGAGAGGCTGAAGAGCCGCACAATTTGGATAAAAGAGCCGCATGCGGCTCGCGAGCCGCGGGTTGCTGACCCCTGGTCTAGGGTGTTCATATTAGTGCAATAGGTGGATATTGTCTCTTATAAACTTAGTCTTATTTACACGGATTACGTAGTTGTAGATTACCCAGAAGTCCGTTTTGCCTGGAAAGCCTTTAGAAACTTAACATGGTGGCCCTACAATCATCACACCCACTTGTTAGAGAAAATAAAGAACGGGAGTTAATCAAAGATGTGAAAAAAACACAAAAAAGGAAAAGCAAGAAGGTGGAAAAATTTGTGGCAATATTTTATTTGGTGAAAATGGTGAGAATGTAACTGGGATGAAGTGGATGGGAGTGTCATAGGTCGTCGGGACGAAGAGACATTCTGTTTTCCATAACCCTCACCTCCAAGAAGCACTGTGAAGGAATGAAACTGGTTCTTGGCGAGTTTCCGAAGGGGCACAGGCGAGATGGTAGAAAAAGAAGAGCAAGCGGCACAACTAGCCAAGCTGTTGGATCGAGTAGGTTCCGGAACTGAAGTACTCCTTCTTTTCCGAGAATCCTTCTTCTTTTTTTTTATCGGAATGGTATAAAGCAGGGAAATTGAGAGCAGAATGGTTTAATACAGGAGGATAGGTGGGTGCAAATGGGTGGGTGAGTTAGAGTTTAGATAGTATTCGATTTACCATGCTCCCAGTCGAGGTGGGGTAACAAATGTCTAAGGCTAGATATTTCATCATGCTTACTCGCCGATACATCTTCTACAACCAAACGGAAGCTGCGCTACACATCCAAACATACGTGCCTAACATACGTACACAATCACATTCGTTCCTTTAAAAAAAAGAAGAATAAATTAACCTTCTTGGATCTATTTTTGGCCAATATACTGCTTGATAAATTCCCACGCGTGATCCGGCTCTCATCAAATAAAGGAAATAGTCGGCACCGAACACTCTCATGACTTCTTCTTTCAACAATTCTCTGCTTTCTTTCTTACTACTTCGAATTGCCAAACATACTGTAACCGGTAGGTAAAAAATGTGTTTGGTTCGATTCCCCAGTCTATTGGCTTTGGACTTTATTAAATGGTTTTAATCTTGTAAGGCGCCCCATTAGCTGAGTGGTTATAGGCTAGACCAGCAAAGCTAAGATGTATTGTTTGTTAGTGGATTCGATTTCTAGTCTAAACCTTGGATTTTATTTAGAGGTTTTAATCTTGTAAGGCGCCCCTTAGCAAAGCGGTTATAGGCTAGACCCGCAAAGCTAAGATGTATTGTTGGTTTAGTGGGTTCGATTTCTCAGTTTAAACCTTGGATTTTATTTAGAGGTTTTAACTTTGTAAGGCGCCCCATTAGCCGAGCGGTTATAGGCTAAACCCGCAAAGCTAAGATGTATTGTTGGTTAGTGGATTCGATTTCTAGTCTAAACCTTGGATTTTATTTAATGGTTTTAATCTTGTAAGGCGCTCCATTAGCTGAGCGGTTATAGGCTAGACCAGCAAAGCTAAGATGTATTGTTTGTTAGTGGATTCGATTTCTAGTCTAAACCTTGGATTTTATTTAGAGGTTTTAATCTTGTAAGGCGCCCCTTAGCAAAGCGGTTATAGGCTAGACCCGCAAAGCTAAGATGTATTGTTGGTTTAGTGGGTTCGATTTCTCAGTTTAAACCTTGGATTTTATTTAGAGGTTTTAACTTTGTAAGGCGCCCCATTAGCCGAGCGGTTATAGGCTAAACCCGCAAAGCTAAGATGTATTGTTGGTTAGTGGATTCGATTTCTAGTCTAAACCTTGGATTTTATTTAATGGTTTTAATCTTGTAAGGCGCTCCATTAGCTGAGCGGTTATAGGCTAGACCAGCAAAGCTAAGATGTATTGTTTGTTAGTGGATTCGATTTCTAGTCTAAACCTTGGATTTTATTTAGAGGTTTTAATCTTGTAAGGCGCCCCTTAGCAAAGCGGTTATAGGCTAGACCCGCAAAGCTAAGATGTATTGTTGGTTTAGTGGGTTCGATTTCTCAGTTTAAACCTTGGATTTTATTTAGAGGTTTTAACTTTGTAAGGCGCCCCATTAGCCGAGCGGTTATAGGCTAAACCCGCAAAGCTAAGATGTATTGTTGGTTAGTGGATTCGATTTCTAGTCTAAACCTTGGATTTTATTTAATGGTTTTAATCTTGTAAGGCGCTCCATTAGCTGAGCGGTTATAGGCTAGACCAGCAAAGCTAAGATGTATTGTTTGTTAGTGGATTCGATTTCTAGTCTAAACCTTGGATTTTATTTAGAGGTTTTAATCTTGTAAGGCGCCCCTTAGCAAAGCGGTTATAGGCTAGACCCGCAAAGCTAAGATGTATTGTTGGTTTAGTGGGTTCGATTTCTCAGTTTAAACCTTGGATTTTATTTAGAGGTTTTAACTTTGTAAGGCGCTCCATTAGCTGAGCGGTTATAGGCTAAACCCGCAAAGCTAAGATGTATTGTTGGTTAGTGAGTTCGATTTCTAGTCTAAATCTTGGATTTTATTTAATGGTTTTAATCTTGTAAGGCGCTCCGTTAGCTGAGCGGTTATAGGCTAGACCCGCAATGCTAAGATGTATTGTTGGTTAGTGGATTCGATTCCCCAGTATAAACCTTGGATTTTATTTAATGTGGTAATGTCAGAACTTTATAGTAAAGTATGTTTGTTAGTCGCCTCCGTTCTCGACCTATATAATTTGGCAGAGATATTTAAGACCCACCCTAAAAAAATAGGTTTTCTTATTTTAACTTATTTTTTAATGAACAAGAACTATATCTGAAAATGCTGTTTTTTATCCCTTTTTTACTACTTTTTCTCGAAAATCTATTCGATCAGTTGCAAAAAAATAAATAAATATTCGAGGTTATGTCCTGAATGTTAAAGAAAATTGAAATTTATCTTTTGACGGGGGAAAAAAGAGAAAAAATTAACATAGTTGAATGTCTTTGAACGTTGCTTGTTCGTGCAGTTTTTATCGATCAACCATTACAGATCAATTCGACTGGACAGTTTTAAAATAAAACTTATTTATCCAACACCAGAAATTTGAAAACGCATTTAAAATTTAACTGAACGAATACTCTAAAATTCTATCACTTCATTATCAGCTTTATCGAGACTAGATCTCCCCTAGGTGCTACTTTTAACCTCTCGTCTGAATGTTCTAGATCACTCTAGCTCGAACATTTTACGGTTGTAGTTCAAAGAAAGCAAGGTGATTGCGTATTTGGTTGAGGCGGGGCTTAACTACCGAATCAGGTGTTGTGGATTGGGGGCGGAAGCGTTATTAATAATTTGTTTCTTTGTTTTCCTACAAAGAATCAAAGAAAAAATAACTAAACGCAGGATTCGAACTTCTGATCTCACAGTTACAAAACCACGTTTCGTAACCAACTTCAAACTCCCGCCTCCAATGTGCTTCATGGACCAACACTTCCTCCAGCTGATAGAAATCCCTCTGTTAATTTTCTCTGCGACTCCAAAAAAATATCAATTTTTCCCAGCTAAACTGCACTTTCAACCCGATAAATTCTTTATATGGAACATTTGTCCCAGTTCTTCAGAATCAAATTCCCACAAAGAAATTAAATTATATTTTACATATAAATTTACTAGATATGAAAAAGGAAAAATTATGATCTAAACAGCTCAGAAAAAAAGAGAGAAATATTGGAAAACTCTATTTCCGTCGTAGAGCATGCAATAATTTTTCTTCCTGGCCAAAGAAATGTTTATTTCTGAACAGAGCATTCCTGCTGAGTGTAAACATGCTTCTGATTTCAACCAAACCTTAGGGAAAACGAGTTTTCTACATGTTTAAGTGTGTGTGTGTGTGTGTGTGTGTGTGTGAGTGGTTTTTCCCTATTTGTTGCCGTCTTTCTCCCGCCGCTTTTCCCACCCGGGAATTTCCCTGAGTGCCACCCTCCCTCCAGCCCTCCCTATCCCAGTCAGAGCGTCTTCCCCTTTTTTTTTTACTCCCTACTGCATACTCAGCAAGCATGCTTATATAGTAAACAGTGCAAATTGCGTCAACATTAGGTAAATGTAAATTCTGCAAATTCTGCTTACTGTAGGTAGCAGGAACTGCAGTATTCCTTTAGGAACTTGGGTTGTTACAACGCTTACTGAGGTCATGCTTACCCTCCGTGCACGCACACACATGTATATATCTCCTTAACAAGAACTTACATTTTAAAAAAGTTAAGTATAAGGGTTTGATTAAACGTCTAAAGGTACACAAATCAGCTGGTACCCAACGTTTCATTCTTACTTCCGCTCTTAATTTCAGCCATTTAGAAACGTTCGAAGTAGCTCATGTGTCAAGTTGACATTTTAATTTATCATTTAAACTTTCTCGACGTTGCTCAGGCTTTCGATCGCTTCCGGTGCTGGGGATTGCTTGCTAAACTCAACGGGCATCCTGTCAACTACATATTTTCTCATCCTTCAATCTTATCTTTCTGGACGCTTTTTTTTTTGGGTCGTCTGTGGAAATTCCTACTCTCCTTGTTACCCCAGTTCGTGCAGGTGTTCCCCAGGGAAGTGTCCTTGGGCCTGTACTCTATACCAAATACACTGCTGATATTCCTACCAATCCTCACCACCTTCCTTATTACTTATGCCGATGATACGGCAATCCTCTCTCCTCATAAAGACTCCGCTCCTTGGCCTATCGCTCCCTTCAATCCCATATAGACTCTCTTGAGCCTTGGCTAAAGAAATGGAGAATTAAAATTAAAATTAATGAACTGTGGGGTTCAGCCAAATCTACAAACATACGGACAGTACAGGACATTTCAGTCAAAACTCCTCCGTCAGATAGCTGACGCTCCTTTCTACGGTGACTAACCTCACTCTTCACAACGACCTCAACATTCCCTTCATAGACCAACTCGCCAAGACTAAATACCAAAAATTCCATACTACTCTCTCGACTAGCTCTAATCCACTTGTACTGTCTCTCGCTTCCTCTGACATCCTTAATACTCCTCGCCGACTGAATCGCCAGTACTATACTGCTCTCTCGACTAGCTCTAATCCCCTTGCACTGTCTCTCGCCTCCTCTGACATCCCTAACAATCCTACTCGCCGACTGAATCGCCCAGTGGCCCCGCGACTTCCTTACAGTCTGAAGAACTAAACACCATTATTCTGCTATCTCTCCTCTCTCTTACTCATATTCTCCTCCTCACACTATCCTCGTATTCTCCTCTTCACATTCTCCTCTCTCCTATAGAGTTCTCTCCTCCTGCTCTTCCCGCACCAGTTCATCTCATTCACCTCCTATTTACTTATTGTATATAAATTGTAAATTACAAAATAAATTTTAAAAAAAAATTAATGAAAACAAATGTAATAACATTACATTCTCCCGAAGGCGAACTATCCTTCCACCCGTTTACCTAAACCTCACTCCTCTTCCCACAACAGATTGGTGTTAAGTACCTAGGACTCTACATGGACAAACGCCTAACCTGGAATTCCACATACTAGACTTAAACGGGGAAAGAACAGAAACAGACGATTCAAACTTCTCTCTAGACTTCTCGACAAACGATCTAAACTCTCACTACAGCAACACTAAGCGATCTAAACGACTTATCTACACCATGATACTGAAACCTGCCTGGACTTACGGGAATGGAACTTTGCAGCCAAAGCATCCCAATATCTACAGAAATTCAATCGTTCCAGTCAAAAACACTCGAATTTTTAATCGCTATTGCTCCCCTTACTTTGTCTCCAACTCTACCCTGCACCGAGATTTCCTTGTTCCCCTAATGTTTCAGAAGCTGTAAGATCCCAGTTACATTAAATTCCATACTTCAATTTCCTCACATCCCAATCCTCTAGTATCCCAACTTACTACTCTACCGGGAAATACTCCAAGACGGCTGAATCGCAGGTGGCCACGCGATCTTCTAAATGAAGTAAGTGAACGATAGTGAAATGTTCTTCTTTGGGAGTTTCACCAATGGGGTGAATTCTCCCCTCAAGCTATTCATTTAGTTATCTATTTAAAAAAATAAAACTTAAAATAATCGATGCTGTTTCCGGAAAATTTCAAACCTTTAAAAGTCTATTTCATAAAAGATAAAATCAAAGCGCTAACCTCATTTTTTTAGGGAATGCTTGATTAAGGACATTTCCTTAAGGATGGGTGGGACAGCTTTTTGGATTAAATATCGTAGGGTGCATGTTTTTTCTTTCACCTGATTTCAAAGCAATCCAGTATGGGGACATTTGATTTTTTCATCATCTCACTGGTAAAAATGGGAATTGAGTTGGAAAAACTGGCGCGTTTCATTCACCAGAGTTTGTTAGATCTTCCACTCCCACAGGTTGAAAAATGGAATTAAGAAAAAGTATGTGGTGATCCGTGGAGACCAGGGATGCTGCGCTATAGTTTCGAGGTATTCGATAAAAACAGAGCCCTCCTTGGTGAGTTCACACAAACAAACACACTTGGGAACACCTCTCTTATGGTCCTGCCCCCCCCCGCCAAGATGGAAGACCATACTCACCATTTACTCACCAACAACTCTTTAACAATGCTTCCGGCACACACACACACACACACACACACACACACGCACACACAAACTGACAAACAAAGTTTAGAAGGAAATAAGAAGGTGAGACAGACAGACTGGGGAAAACTTCTTCCAGTAGACCCGTGGAGGCACAATACCTTATTCTTTCCCAGTCACCTTAAGGACCTTAAGCAAAGAAAATAAAGCTCACATTCCAAAACTTACACAAAATGAGGATCCCGGATGTCCTGTTCCCCCTCCCACGAATTTCCCACTTGGATTTGGTGTTTTCCTCCCTGGTTAGATTTAAAGAAAAGTGCGAGGAGGGGGGAAAATCTTCCTTTAAAAGAAGATTTGCCAGAAAACTTGGGAAATATTTTTCTTTTCATCCACTCCTACTCTAATCATCACCGCTCACTCTTTTATTTTTACAATTTCCCTTCATTCAAATTTTTCTTTTCATCTCCTTTTATGTTAAAATTTTCCAACATGTCAAAGAAAAGAAGAAATTTATCAGCTGTCACTGTGGCGCAAAGCTTTCCAACAGCTTTTGTTCTAGATAAAAACATCAATTTTTCCCCCCCGCGATAATTATTATTTATAAAAATCGATAGAAACGATGTCAATCCAGAGTTAACATCGCCGTTCTGTGAAATTGATAAAAAAAAAAAGGGAAACCAATCAAGTCATCCGTCAGCTTGTGTCACCATTTATCCCACCTCTTTCATCAATGTCTTTTAGAAAACCCGAAAGTGGGTTTTATCAACACTTCGGTTACAGAAGGTTAAAACGAACATAGCGTTAATATGCTCGCTTATATTTAAAGGGAAAGAACGGCGATAACCTCTAAGATAGGATTCTCCTAGAACGAACAATGGTAATCGTAAAAAAAACGTGGTGGTGATTTATCTACTGGAGCTTCTTCATGAAGTAGCAGAACCTTCACCAGGCGAATTGAAGGCCATTTTTTTTTTTTCTTCTAATTATTTTCTTACCCGCCTGAACTTAAGGTATTGAACTGTAGGGTTCAACGAAACGCTCCAATCTTCAACGAATTCAATCGCTTCAGTCTTAAAATTCTCCGCACTATCGTTAAACGGCTCCATTTTACGTTTAAAATCTAACTATCCACCGCAGACTTGGAAATTCCGTATGTAGGTCCAGGTAGCTAGAACCAGCTATAGAAACTTTCGTCAGAACTTGCACTGTTTCATTCCAATCTTCTTGTCCGCTGCCATTAATCATCTCATCACCATCCAGATCATCCTCCCAGACGATTAAAACGACCTCGCGATTTTCTCTCTTCTGAAGAGAGAGTAGCTAATCCACGGAGACGACTTAGGGAGTGTTATCACTGAGGGAACTTCTCCCCTCAGTTAGTGGAGTTTGTAGTGGTGTCAGTTATTATCATTGTTACTAATATAGTGTATCTAGCGCTGGTGAAACTAAATAAATAAATTAAAAAATATATATAACATATTTTCTTGACGTGTTAACTCACTAAAATTGCGTGATTAAACGCCATGTTTAAATCATGCCACCATTCACAAATAGGCTGAACTGTAGAAACCACTTTCTTAAAATATTTCCGGTTGAATACGCCATTTTTAAGACTTTACCAAGATCCAATACTTCCTTTTACTGGTGTAAGATAATAAATTTAAAATTTACAAAATAAATAAATAAAAGTCTGGTTTGAACTCACGCGACTTACTCTTACAGCAATTCATGGACTTAAATTTTACTTACAGTTAGCTCTAAAAAGTGTTGCACTTCAATATTAAGTACGGTGCACTTAACAGGAGTATTTCGAGGAAAAAAAAAATTAATCGCCGAAAACTTCGAAACATTATTAAGTGGAATAGCATTTCCGGTCAAACATTCAGTAAAATGGCACCCTCTAGCCCGGAAATGTCCCTTTTATTCGAACTTTTGTTTCCAATAAAAGTGCCAGAATTACGTAAGCTCCATAATAATTCCAAGTTTTTTAAAAAAATCGTCAATTTGTTTATTTTGGCGGGGGAAAATCACGAAAAACTGCTGAATCTATTCCAGTAAATAGGCATTTCCGGTTTGGTTGGTTCTATCCAATAGCTTATTGTCTGGTGGCTTCTATATTACGTACGTATTAAATTTGGACTAAACTGTGATATTTTTTTCACCCACTTTTGAGTTTGCTGACCCACAAAAGACCCACAATAAGACCCAACACGGACAGACCAATTTGTAAACCAAAAAATTTCAAACAGCCGGACGGACTCTGGAGTCCATGCCTAAGTGTTTGTAATCTGTTCGTATTGTAAATATGTTCTTTTTGATTCAACAAAACACTATTATTATTATTATTAAATTTCAAAACAGATATTTCCGGCGAAAAGTTGTAATTTAACACTTTTTTCCCAAGATGGCTGAATTTAGGATTAAATATTTATTTATACTCGTAACATGGTAGGAGAAAGAGGGGGGGAAGTAATTGAATACAATTCCTGTACATAAATTGTTTATATCAATGGAGTTTAGATCGAAAGAAAAAGGAATCGATCGTGCTTAATCAAGGGGAATTGTATTAGCAGGTGATTGAAGAAGGAAATAATCGAGATTGACAGCCATATTAGATTTTCTCTTCACTCCAAGAGAGAGAAGAGAGAGGAGAGGGAGAGAGAAAATTAAAGCTCCTCGTTCTTGCTGAGAATAATTACTTTCTCTTTACTGACTGTAATTTTATTTTTCTTTCTTCTTTTTCATTTGAGCGGGAATTTAGGTGACGGCCATTAAAATTTCTCTCCCCCCTCCTCCTATAATATTTTGTGAGCGTTGATTTTTTATTAGACTGGACTTTTCTAACAATAAAGTCGGAATCCTTGAAGGTCATAAAATCAAGGATTTGCGGAGAAAAAACTTTGTTTAAAACATAATAGATTCTCTCGAAATCTAATAGTTCTGGGTTGTTGCAAAAAAAATTACAGTTACAAAAGGACGATTTGCCCTTTATTTTAAAGAAAATTTGGGAATTCTATCTTTTATAGAAAAAGAGAAAAAAAATTGTCAAAGTTGGGTGTTTTTTCAACGTTATGCTTTTTCTTGCACTTTTTGGACGATCAACCCTTATACAACTGTCCTACCGGAAACAGTTTTAATAAGACAGATAAATGAAGCTGGTATGTTCACTCACACAACACTTCCTGTTACTGCCTTGCTCCAAAAGCTCTAACTCGTCCATTTCCTTAAAAATCCAGAATATTTGATCCATATTAATTGCTCACCAACATTACAGTTTACAATTTTGTAAAACCGTACATTACATTGAAATGGAACTTTACATCTTAACAAACAAAACAATACATCTTAGCTTTGATTAAAACCATTAAATAAAATCCAAGGTTTAGACTAGAAATCGAATCCACTAAACCAGCAATACATCTTAGCTTTGTGGGTCTAGCCTATAACCGCTCAGCTAATGGGGCGCCTTACAATATTAAAACCATTAAATAAAATCCAAGGTTTAGACTAGGGAATCGAATCCACTAACCAACAATACATCGTAGCTTTGCGGGTCTAGCCTATAACCGATCGGCTAATGGGGCGCCTTACAAGATTAAAACCATTAAATAAAATTCAGAGCCTAGACTGGAATCGAACCAAACACATTTTTTAATCAGCGCGTTAGCGCTATAAGAAACAATGATACAATAGAGTAATAAATGATAAGGTAACGAATGGAGAAGTTACCCAGTGGTAACACTCCAAAACATATGGTTAGTCACTCTCTTCACTTGAGAAGAGATCACGAGGCCGCACTGTCTTTTAAGATGTCTTGTCCGGGTTATCAGGAAGAGTTCTTGAAGAAAGATTCTGGAGCTAGAGGATTTATATGAGATTGCAGGCTGAAGTGGAGTTTTCTGTATCGTGTGCGATAAAAGGAATGTTAAGGTCAGTGTGTATAGCCCAGGTTGGAGACATAAAATGGAGCGTTTACAAGAGTTCGAACTATTTTAGGTTGAAGAGATTGAATCCTTTGGAGATTGGAGCGTTTGGTTGAACCCCACAGCTCTATTCCATACGCCCAGATGGGTTTCAAAATAGTAGTATACGTAAGTCAGTCTTTTGTTGTCCAGAGAGAGTTTTGATCTATCTTTCTAAGTCTAGTGTGGGGAGTTCCAAGAAAGTCTTCGGTCTAAGTAAAACCCAAAGTAGCGGGAAAAAAAATATAAAATAGAATATTGATTCATAAAATTATTATAATATATATGTTAATAATGGCGTTTATGTAAAATAAAATTGTTAAATAATGAAGGGTGCGTGTGTCATTTATTGTGAAGAAGAAGGAGCGACGTGGTAGAAAGTTTGGAAAGCACAGGAGGCCTAGGAAAACATGCCGAACAGGAGCCCTTGTTAGGGAGTAAAAAGCCCTTCACAAGAGCTCAGTAAAGTTTTGTAAAGCGACCTTTCCACGATGACCAGAGTGCTTTTGCCAGTATTACCAACATTCACCCCCCTCCACACATACAAAATATTTGTCCCTTTCGATTCTCCCTATTTTTCATTGCCTACAGTGAAAGGCCAGCCTGACTGTTTAGCCCATATCTACAAGTGTTGGGTAAATATTTAAGTGTAATTACCAAAAAAACAAACAAACACAGAATTAGGGATCTGTATTTATTTGCTAATCCGAAATTGGCTTTTTGGCAATCCAGTGGGAAGCCAATAAACAACCAATTACAGGCAAGGTAATTGATCTGTAGTGACGTTCGTTGGTGTCCAATTACAAAATCTCCATTCATGACCAACCAATCAGATGCCGTCAGCCTTCTAACCCCCTCCCACATTTATACGTCTCTTTTAATTAACTTTCCAGGCGAATATTTAAAGGAATTTCCGTTTATTTGGAACTTCCGTGTTGTGGATAAATTTTGTACCTAAAAGACTTTCACTTACAACACAACCAGAAAAGAATTTTGAGAAAAGCTCTTCAATAACTAGCGAAAAATAATTAGAAAAAGTGGAAAAGTTTTAATATCAAGGAACGGTCTTTGAATTTAAAAACAAACCCATTAAAATATTCACATTTCCCAGCTTTTTTGCTTTAAAAATTTTTAATTTCAACTTTCAACAATAGATTTATTATCGTACAATAGTGTGAAATGGTACTTTAGATAGAAGCAATGCTTAAATAAGAGCAATAGAAAAAATTGTATTAGTGAATCAAGTAAGCAGCGGCAAGCCTATAACAGCTCAGCTAATGGAGCGCCTTACAAGATTAAAACCATTAAATAAAATCCAAGGTTTAGACTAGAAATCGAATCCACTAACCAACAATAATACATCTTAGTATTGCGGGTCTAGCTCGTAACCGCTCAGCTAATGGGGGCGGCTTACAAGAATAAAACCATTAAATAAAATCCAAGGCTTAGACTAGAAATCGAATCCACTAAACCAACAATACATCTTAGTATTGCGGGTCTAGCCTATAACCGCACAGCTAATGGGGCGCCTTACAAGATTAAAACCATTAAATAAAATCCAAGGTTTAGACTGTAGAATCGAATCCACTAACCAACAATACATCTTAGCTTTGCGGGTCTAGCCTACAACCGCTCGGCTATCGTGGCGCCTATTGCCCACCTTTATGGAGTGTTTTTAACATCCTTAACGGAACGTTTAGTTGGCTGACAATGAAGTTTGAAACTCTACAACTAACTGGTTTCAAAACATATATTAGTAAAGCATACTTCGGTTTGATTGATTCCTACCAAGAGCCTATTGTCATGTCAATGTTGTGAGCAAATAAGTGCAACCAAAATTTTGTTTTTTCTTTTTGTTATTTGGTTTGTTTTTTTTAAACAAAATTTTACCAAAAGTTTAAAATCAGTAAATAATCTAAAAAAGAAAAAGAAAATTATTTACTAATTCACCTTCAGTTAATATGAAAATGGGAAATAAGCAAGAATTTTCAATTTTCTAACTCAAGTTGTATTATCATTTAGTTTTCTTTGAGAATTTATAAATTTTCTAAAACAATCTCTGCTAGCTAGTTTAACATAATGTGGTTTCCTATCATCCATACAGAAAACTTCTTCATACATAATATTACATTTAATGTATTCCATGTATTACTTGTGGGGGGTAACACGTGTATATAAAGACTATATGAAGCACACCTATACTTTGTCTACCTATATCTAGGACTTAACAAAACTTCTTTATATTATGATGATGGTAGAAAAATAAAAAACTCTTTCTTAACTTTTGTTTATTTTCGCCGGCCAGTTTATCCGGAAGTTGGCACACATGTGTGCCAAGTTAACGTGACGCAGTTAATGGGAGGTGTGAAACTTAAGAGCGCTGTTTTGAGAAAATTGGGAAATCCTGGAAATTCTGCGCCGCTGCTGGAGCAGTTAAACATTTTATTCTTTGCAGCATGCCATGTTGGTTGTGTGGTTATCTGTCGCGAGTTCAATAGAACCGGAAGTTCAGTCTTCAGCAGTTGGGACTGTGGTAAGGTGATTTCACTCAGAAGAAGGGTGGGGGTGAGCGACGTGGTAGAATAACTATGTCAAGGGGCGCCCCCTGAAGAATAACTGTGTCCATTCACTACTCAAGCTCATGATTTCGGCGTGAAGGATGTCATTATTGGTCAGAGATTAGAACATTTGTGTTTATTTTGTTGTATTTGGAGGAGTTTAAACAGTGTATTCCGGTCGTAGCCGGGGACCCTCGGCTAGTTTGGCTAGTTTCCGCTTCGCGCGGGACAGCCCTTCGCCCGCATCCGCTTTAATCTCCTTTTTCTATTTCTTATCGCTTATAACTAAGTTACTACTTCGCTCTTCCGTTTGTTTGGACTTTCACCGTTGTTTGTGTGTCCATATTCTAGAACCCTTTGCCCCACTACTTCCTTTTGGACCATGAGGTCACTCTTCCTGTCAGTACAGTTCGCTGCTAGGCATTGCACCAGAAGCATCTCTGCTAATCACGCTTTAGCAGTCTTTCCGCATCTCAGCCTGCTACGCATCAATTCTGCTGACACCTAGAAGTTCTCTGTGGGGCATTACATCATACAGTTTCTGCTGTCTGCTTTTGGTGTTCTTCTTAACGCATCTAAGCTTGCTACTCAGCACTTCCGCTGACAGTTAGCAGTTTGCATCATCCGCATCTAAACGCATCTCCAAATTACTGCTTCACGCATATTCATCCGCTTCTAGTGCATCTATTTGCACTATTATCTTTCCTTCATCCGCATCTAGTGCACTTATCGCACTATTTCCCTTCACTCTTCCGCTTACCCCGCTTACCTAATTCTGATCCACCACTTTGGGCCTAAGCCCAAATATTTCCTACCTTTCTCGGAGTTCAACTACACACACACACAAGTGCTTCCGCTCCACAACTTCGTTTCCCGCGTCTTGTCAACACACCCCACGCACATCGCTCTTTGCACCAAAGGGTAAGTACCTTCCCCTTTTTCGTCTCTACACTCATTCATTCTTTCATTTTCCTTGTTAATATTCTATTTCTTGCCGAGACCTGTAATTGTGGTACTGGGTTCGATTCTCGGTCTTAGGCCTTGGATTTTATTTAATTGTTAATAAAAGAAATGTACAGTAAAGTATTGTTTGGATTTTATTAAATGGTTTTAATATTGTAAGGCACCCCATTAGCTGAGCGGTTATAGGCTAGACCCGCAAAGCTAAGATGTATTGTTGGTTAGTGGGTTCGATTTCTAGTCTAAACCTTGGATTTTATTTAATGGTTTTAATATTGTAAGGCACCCCATTAGCTGAGCGGTTATAGGCTAGACCCGCAAAGCTAAGATGTATTGTTGGTTAGTGGGTTCGATTTCTAGTCTAAACCTTGGATTTTATTTAATGGTTTTAATCTTGTAAGGCGCCCCATTAGCTGGGTGGTTATAGGCTAGACCCGCAAAGCTAAGATGTATTGTTGGTTAGTGGGTTCGATTTCTAGTCTAAACCTTGGATTTTATTTGATGGTTAATAAAAGAAATTTATAGTAAAGTATGTTTGCTAGTCGCCTTCGTCCACGACACCTAATTCGGTAGTTGGACGTAAAGCGCCGCCTGACAAAATAGGCAATTACTTTACTATTTCTTGCAGCGGCCCTTGGGCACCTACCGCTCGTATTTACGAGGCCCCCCACATCTGGGTGTAGACGTATTCGCGCACCTACACAATGCGTACATTTTGTTTTTAAAAAGTTAAGAATAACTTTTGATAAATTCAATAGTGAGTGAGAATAACTGTATTATTTACAAAAGTTCCTCAATAAAAATAAAAAAGCATACAATAAACTTTAAAAAGTGTTTTTGAGAATAAAGTTATTCCAATAAAATAAATAATAAATAAATAAATAAATAAAAAAAATTCCCAGCACAAAGTTCGAGAAGAGATTTTCCTTTATTTTATTTACTATACTTTAACCCTAACTTCAATGAATAATGGATTTTCCATCGCCAGAGAATGAATACACTTTCCCACCCCCCCACATTCATAAATCTCATTTATTTGCTTTTCTTTATTCTTTATAAATAAATATGCGAATATTTATATAAAATTGTTTTTCCAGATACTTTCTGTTTCATCTAGCGGGAAGGGAGGGTTTTAGATCGTAGGGATTATCGATTTTTTTAGATTTTTACTAACAAAAAAATGTATATACGATTTTTGTAATGTTGGTGATGTAGATTGCTAAATTTTGTTTGAAAGATTATTGCGTGAAAATATCAGTGTTATTTTTTTTTTATTATTATCATTATTAAATTTTACATTTATGATTTATTGTTGTTCTTTTATATGAACAAGAACCATAGCGAGCCGCCAAAGAGAGCGCTGTTCAAAATGGAAAGAAAAATAAAAAACATTTGCTATTTTATAGTGGAGGGGGCGCGCGCACAATGAAATATTTCCTACAGCGCCCCTAGTGTGAGAGATTGGCAAAGCATTAAGATAACCTTCTTCTTACTACACGCTATTTTCTCTACTCTACCAAGGTCAGTGTATTAATCACGTCATTCTGTTTGTTCACGCCGCTTTTCTATGTAGTTTCCCCAATTTTTCTCACTAACTGTACTGTTTGTTTATTCATTTACATTTGGCGTGTTATATTCATTTCCCTTGTCGGTTGTTTCTTTTTTACTCTTATTTTTCCAACGTGCTGCTTTTAGATCCTTCCGTTTTTCTATAGTGGATGTGGTGTTTGTTCATTCCGGATGGAGCGCGGCGCTTTTGATGCAATACATAGCATTAGTTTGCTAAAGAGCTTAAAATTGTTTCAAGAGTTTTGTTTAGGTGTTTAATTTTAATTAATTAATGAAATTTATTTAGAATTGTGCAGTAATTGTCCAGCAATTGCTGAAAGAGTTTTGTTTAGTTCTTTAATTTTAATTAATTAATGAAATTGTAATGAGAATTACCCAGCGATTGCTGAAAGAGTTTTGTTTAGGAGAGTTTTGTTAATGAAATTGAATTAGAATTGAGAAGTAATTGCCCAGCGATTGCTGAAAGAGTTTTGTTTAGGCGTTTAATTTTAATTAAATAATTAACTTGAATTAGAATTGTGCAGCAATTGTTGTAACAGTTTTGTTTAGGTGTTTCGTTTTAATTAATTAATGAAATTGGATTAGAATTGCCCAGCCATTGCTGAAAGAGTTTTGTTTAGGTGTTTAATTTTAATTTATGAAATGAAATTGAATTAGAATTGCCCAGCTATTGCTGAAAGAGTTTTGTTTAGGTGTTTAATTTTAATTAAATAATTAAATTGAATTAGAATTGTGCAGCAATTGTTGTAACAGTTTTGTTTAGGTGTTTCGTTTTAATTAATTAATGAAATTGGATTAGAATTGCCCAGCCATTGCTGAAAGAGTTTTGTTTAGGTGTTTAATTTTAATTTATGAAATGAAATTGAATTAGAATTGCCCAGCTATTGCTGAAAGAGTTTTGTTTAGGCGTTTAATTTTAATTAAATAATTAAATTGAATTAGAATTGTGCAGCAATTGTTGTAACAGTTTTGTTTAGGTGTTTCGTTTTAATTAATTAATGAAATTGGATTAGAATTGCCCAGCCATTGCTGAAAGAGTTTTGTTTAGGTGTTTAATTTTAATTTATGAAATGAAATTGAATTAGAATTGCCCAGCTATTGCTGAAAGAGTTTTGTTTAGGTGTTTAATTTGAATTAATGAAATTGAATAAGAATTGTGCATTAATTGCCCAGCGATTGCTGAAAGAGTTTTGTTTAGGTCTTTAATTTTAATTAATTAATGAAATTGGATTAGCATTGCCCAGCGATTGCTGAAAGAGTTTTGTTTTGGTGCTTAATTTTAATTAATTATTGAAATTGGATTAGCATTGCCCAGCGATTGCTGAAAGAGTTTTGTTTAGGTGTTTAATTTTAATTAAATAATGAAATTGAATTAGAATTGCCCAGCAATTGCTGAAAGAGTTTTGTTTAGATGTTTAATTTTAATTAATTCATGAAATTTTATTAGAATTGTGCTTGAATTGAGGTGAGTTATTTTTGGGTTTAATAAAACTCAATATGTACTTATATTGGAGGAGCGGTTGGAAAGCTGAGGAAAAAGGCCACCACCATAATGGTGGAAATGTGTTGGAACAGTTTCCCCCTTATAACTCATAAATCCCCAGGAAGCCAGTCTGAAGAGAGAGAGCTATATTTTCTATTGGACGATGACCAAGAGGGAACCCCGCCCTTTTAGTTCTCCAACAATAACTTTTCTAGTTTGGAAATACGTTTAGTTTAGTTTATTTTCTCAGACTCTCTCTCACTTTATACCTATCTCTTTTCATCCTTCTGGGTGGTCCCTTGTCCTAAACTAGGAAATTGGGTGTTGAACACTTTCCTTCAATAAATTATTGACATTTTTTTCTTTATAAAGATAAACTATCGTATAAATGTCAATACTACTATCAATTTTTTTTTAAATCGATGTTTTAATCGTTTCTTACGATTCTGGTGAGCACACTCACACGACTTCCTCTTACTGCTATTCTCCAGGTTTGAACTCACCAAATTGTCTTCAAACCCCCTCCCTTTCTGTTTAAGACATTTCCAATTATAAACTGGAAGAAGAAGAAGGTCTTAGTGGTGATTTCGATTGTTTGATTGCTAGAGATTTAAATAGTTGATTTAATGACGTAAAGTGTTTTAGTTTGCTTTCTACATCTATGTATGCAGTCTTCCGTGGAGGAGGTGATTTTGATTGTTTGATTGCTAGAGATTTAAATAGTTGATTTAATGACGTAAAGTGTTTTAGTTTACTTTCTACATCTATGCAGTCTTCCATGGAGGAGGAGGTGATTTCGACTGTTTGATTGTTAGAGATTTAAATAGTTGATTTAATGACGTAAAGTGTTTTAGTTTGCTTGGTACATCTATGCAGTCTTCCATGGAGGAGAAGGTGATTTCGACTGTTTGATTGTTAGAGATTTAAATAGTTGATTTAATGACGTAAAGTGTTTTAGTTTGCTTGGTACATCTATGCAGTCTTCCATGGAGGAGAAGGTGATTTCGATTGTTTGATTGCTAGAGATTTAAATAGTTGATTTAATGACGTAAAGTGTTTTAGTTTGCTTGCTACATCTATGCAGTCTTCCGTGGAGGAGGAGGTGATTTCGATTGTTTGATTGCTAGAGATTTAAGTAGTAGACTTAAGGAAGTAATGAGTTTGCTTGCTACATCTATGCAGCCTTTCGTGAAGGGGATAGCCTTCCTGATTTGGCTAGGGTTACATAGAGGGTTTTTTGGGATGGTTCCCTTATCTTAACTATTTTTTTTTTTTTTTGCCCTTTGAGGCCAATCCTCCTCTCCTGTGTAATCCTAACTAGACGAACCAATGCTAACATATTTTTTTTAAAGAGGATTAAGGGTCGTTCATCCAAATTACAACCAAGTATCCTCAGCTTGGATATCAACAAGCCACTCTCTGAAGCGTCCCATAAAGTTGCTGGGCAGGGTGGGGGATTGGTTTTCTTCTACCCTTTCAGTTTTAGGGCCAGTTTCAGCTCACTCTACGGCCGCATCTGTTTCATCTTACAAATAAATTTCTTAACTATCTTTACAGTATAAACTAAGCGCTAAAACTCCATATGTTTGTTACAGGTGCAGTACTGGGCGGAAGGCTAGAGTTAATTCCAAGTATGAACGAGACTGAACGATATGAAGGTGATACATACGTAGTTACGTGCAAAGGAGAGGATGCTGTGAACAGTACCTGGACGGGACCTAATGGTAAACCAATCAGGGAAACCAGAGGAAGGTAATTTAAAAGTTTCATTTTTGTTGGTATTCCGTTTAATAGATTATAAAAGTTCTGCTTCAGGCATTTACGGACCAAATTCTAAAACCGGAAATGTGACTGCGACTTTATTTACATTTTTTTTTTTTATTTCCGCCAAAAAAAACACAGAGGCCTCACAGTAAACTATGCTCATCGCTATCTTTTACTTCCTGTAAAGGAAAGGTTTTGAGATCGTGCTGATTTTGGATTTGAAGTTCTCTCAGTGGCTGTTGAGGGTAGGGTCCTGGAGTTTGAAAAAGTGTTTTTTTTTTTTTAGAAATTATTCGTTATTTTGTATATGTATAGAACATACACACACAAACAAACAAAAAAGCAGGAAGTTAAAATTAGATATACGTACGACTTAGGTGCTGCTGAGCGATTGTTCTTCCGTTTTCCGGTATTCCGCTTCGTGAGTAATTTATCTGGCCTTAGATTTATGAATGAATTAAAATTTCATCGAAAATAGGCGGTATTTTTCCAAAACTAAACTATTTACGTTCGGTCAGTAGAGCTTCTACAACACTTCAAAAATGCGGGAATTGCATTATGTACGGTAGTGCCAGCGTTTCTGTCCCAAAAGAATTTTTTGGAATTTGCTTGGGACGTATGTGTCCTGTTAGGCGCGAAAGGGTTACGAGTATGTGATGGTAAAAAAAATGCCGAGTTAAAAAAAAGAAAAAGATAGTTTACCGGAAGTACTATTGTTCTAAGACTTAAGTAGTGAAAATTTAAGCTCTTACAAATTTTATATTAATAAATTTTTCATCTCTTTTTTGTAATAATTTTCTAAAAGTTGGCAAAACTATTTCCTGTAAATCTGTACATATCGTCGCTACTAACGGAAGTATCCTAGCTTACACTTCGAGTTGAAACTTCCTCATTTGGAATTTAGTCTTGGGGTGGGGGTTTAAAGGAGCAATGACGTCACACTTCCTTCAACAATATCAGTTTTATTTAAGTGACCATAATCATGAAATCACAAAAAGCTTCTTTTTTTTACTACGAATTCCAAGTTTCCCCAAAAAAATTGTAATTACTTTAATTACTACAAAAAGTCGTGTGAGTGTCTGTAATAGCAGGTTTTTGTTTTAATTTTAAAGTGAGAGAGAAATAGAAAGTTAAAAGAATCAATCATTTAAATGATATTAACCAGTTTTATCATCAATAAAATCGCCTTGATTTTGCCTAGTGATTGATGGCTTTTCCTTAGCGTGACAGCTTTCATTTGGAAAACTCAGAAGAGCAGAAAATTAAATTTATAAACCTCATGCTAGAAAACTGGTTTTCCGGATACTCTAACAAAAATTTAAATTAAAAAAGAAAAAGAAAACTGTATCTTTTCCAGATAATTTGGTTTGTTTTTCTTTCTCATCCTTGTAGAGAGAGGTAGTACTGCGATCGTATCCAATTTTCATTGGAAATACATATTTTGAGGTGAACACGAAAAGGAAAAACTAGTTTTCATCACAAGGTATAGTGTGAGAAAACTAAGAATGCAGTAGAATTTTCATTTTTTCCCCTAAAAACCAGTGGAAGATCGACAGTATACGAGTTGTGGCTGTTAAATAACGAGACTATTGCTGTAAAACATTTTATTTTAAATTTATACATATTTATTTATTATCACCTTCAATATACACCCCTCCACTATCACTACAACGCTCCATTGTACGAAACAGTGCTGGAAGTCTTTTTCTGTGAGCTCCTGCATGATCGCGTGCCGCTTTTTCTTTCACAGCTTCAACGTACCGTGAAATCGTGTTCCTATTAATGCAGATTTGACTTTGGGGAACAGGTAAAAGTCACATGGGGCGCCAGGTCAGGCGAATAAGGCTAGGATGGCCTAAAACTGGGATGTTGTACTTGGCCTAGAAACGTCGTCTTGACAGACAATGCAGTGTGAGCCGGCGCCGGTTGTCTTGATGGAGAACCTCCGTGACTTGTTCCTCCAAAAAATCTCGGGTCGTTTTTTTCCTTACTCTTTCACGGAGTTGAGCAAGCACCTCAAGGTAGTAATGTTGATTAATTATAATCGATATTTTCATCCGTTTCATGGACGTGGAAGGGCGACCCGGGCGGTCATCATCTCCGACGTCTTTTCGGCCATCTTGGAAACGCTTGAACCACTCAGAAACGCGCGCACGTGATACAACATTCATTACCATAAACTTCTTTTAATAAAAGATAAGTTTCAGTAGCGGTTTTACCCAGTTTCATGTGAAATTTCACGACAATTCGTTGCTCTACTACATGCGTAGAATCATGCTTTCGGCAAAACGAAACTAACACCTCTTACCCGAACGACGGTTCCGGTCAGACAGATTTCTCTACAAACACGTGTGAGACGCTGCAATCGAAAGAGAAGGCTTTACGCTGCTGCACAGCTGTCGGTCGTTAGAATTTGGCGCATGCATAGTTCTTCTGTAGCAGCATCAGTCTCGTTATTTAATAGCCACACCTCGTAGCTCCAAACTTAAATTAAAAACCTACTAAGTACCATCATTTGGAAAATTTAGCAAACCCAATTTTGGCAATGAACAGAGCAATTTGGGGGGAAGGGGTGAAAGTTTAGAACGTTTGTCAAAGAAGTCTAGAGAGGTTTGAATCGTCTGTTTAAATCTAGTTTGCGGATTCCAGGTTAGGCGTTTGTCCATGAAGTCATTTTACCGAAAAATTTAGGATCGTCTTTAAAACTATGTAGATACACCATGTAGATAAATAACTTTTATTTGAATAATTTGAAGTGGCACAACTTTTTTTGGAGAGGCACTCTGAGGACGAATAGGGGGGGAAATAGGTCTCCTAGAAGTGTCATTTCCGGGTATTGTGCTAGATAAAGTTAGTAAAAATTATATAGGTTTAAAAATTCCATGTTTTAGAGAAGAAAATTGTATGAGAGGTTCTTGAGGAAGCCATGTGAGAGTGCCCAGCATATTTTATCTTCTTTTTTTTCATCAAAAAGGGCATTCTAGGCCTCCCACTAGGTCATCAGCTTCTACCAATCAGGGTTATACTTATAAATTGATTAATTCTGTGTCCACTCCTTCGATTCTACTTTGGTGGAAACATCTACGAGTTAGATGCGTTTCATTTGACATGGTAAAATCTTAATTTAGATCATCCGTTTTGACCTATTTCTCTCTCTCTCCCCTCTCCGCCCCCACTTTCCCAACGGCCACTTCACCACCAAGAAATCATTACAGACTATGAAGTTGTTGAATCAGATAAGCGAGATAGACAGCCGTCTGAAATACCTTTGGTCACCATCGCCGTCGTAGTTATTGTCTACTTGAGAAACCCATTCAAATAGCACTTGGTCTCGGTCCAGTGTACTGGGAGTCTGATACACACACACACACACATCTTCTCCTGACTTCCTGCTAGCAACGAACCGTTGTCACCCAACCCCGCCAGCTTTTCTTTGTCGCTCTGTTTCCTGTCGGCTGGATACCTTTATCTTTAATTAACTAGATTTGTAAAGGGTGGTGGCGGAAGTTAGATAGAATATATATACTATATAGCTGACGTTGTCACCATTGGCCCAGGATTGGTTTGTCCTCCTGAGGGTGATATTTAATTAGAACTTGCAGGGGAGGTGCTAGCACCCTCCTTTTCTCCACATTCTGGCTGGCTCCTCTTTTGGCCGCGCATTCCAGGAAATAATCCTTTGTTGAAAATTAATTATTTTTAATTAAGTAGCCGACAACATTCTCTCGGATTGGACTGCAGAACTATCTCAGGCATTTTGCTACAGTTATGTACGCGGCTACATCTGGCTGGTAATCAACATTTTCTTAAATCTTTAAGAATTTTTACTGTCAATAAAGTATGCTAAACACAAGAACACTTGGCTAAAGTGAGGCCGCTGTTTAAGGAAGTGTGGCGTCACTGCTCTCCCGGAACCCCTTCCGCCGGAAACAAGCTCCCCTTAATGTGAACTTATTAAAGAGAGCGCGAGACATCCCCCAATTCGAGTTATGCGTGGTACCTCGTTCCTCTTTTTTCAATGTTCTCAAGCTTTCTGCAAAGTGGTGCCCTCGCCTGCATCTCCATAATCGAGCCACCTGAGATCCTCAAACCAAAGATGAACAAATCTCTCTCTGTAAGTAAAGTAGGGGGGGGGCACTTCCGCTCAGGAGGCCGGGTTTCTTTAAATTTGCAAAATTTAGTTCCATATGTAACGCATATTATTATTATAATTTTTTTTTAATGATTTAAGGCGCGTCAACATCTAAGGTTATTGGCGCCCGGAGCTTTTTTCAGTGCACTGCCGGCCTCCGGACAGTGTTCTCTCGTTACAGACAACACTGTACCGTCACCGGACAGTGAGCTGTAAGAAGCTCCTAGGAAGAGAAAATCTAAGAGTCAGCAGCTGGATTCGAACCCGGGACCTCCGCGTGGGAGTCCTGTACGCAACAGCATAGCTAATCCCTTCCCTAACCCATATTATTATTATTATTATTATTATGTAGGTGGTAAGTCAGTACAATAAGCAGTACTAGGCACTTTAGAGAAGAGCCTGGAGCGTAACACACCCCCTCTTTAGAAGTATCCTTAATTGCATTTTCCTGGAAAAAAATGTTTCAAATAAAAAATCTGACGCCCTAGGCTACAGGAAATCATAGGATCCATTTTGGGATAAAGGGAAATTTAAATAAATGGAAAAGAGAAGGGATTAGCTATGCGCTTAGCGTATTGGATTCAATTCCAGCTGCTAACCCTTAGATTTTCTCTTCCTAGAAGCTACACTGTCAGGTGATGGACAGTGTTGTCTGTAACGAGAGAACACTGTCCGGAGGCAGGGCAGTGCACTGAAAAAAGCTCCGGGCGCCAATAACCTTAGATGTTGATGCGCCTTAAATCATTAAAAATAAATAAATAATAAATGAAAAACTTCTCAGTAAATATCGCACATTCGGTTGCCGAATTTTCACCAAAACCTTTTTCTATTTATTTTTTTTGGGGGGGGCCATCCTATTTTCGGCGCTTAATGGAAATAACAAAAAAATTTGAGAAAAACCTGCGATATTGATAAAAATATTTTTACCAGCCGAAACTATATTGAAAGGGTAACTTCCGCTCTGTGAATGCATACAGATAACAGCTGGCCGATGTTTACAGTGTACAGACCAAGTTTTTCTTTTTATTAGTGTGTTATGGTAAAAACACTTGTTGATACTTTTTGTTGGTTATGAATTGTGAATGGTTTTCTCTAGTGTTGTGGTTGCCTTTATTTGTTGGTTGTTGTTTTCCTTCATTGCGATTGGTTGATGTTACAATTGGGTATATGTTTACCCACAGTATTGCCAACTTGTACTTCAACCCCCCCTTTTTCTAGGGGGATGGAAATCTCTCAACCGGAAGTATCACTTTAGCGAGCAGTTTTACGAAAGCGGAAATAGATTGTTTAACCACAAAAAAAAAATCCCCTATTGTGCAGGAACAATAACGTAATAATAATCACTAATTATGATTTAGTAATTCAATGACGTCACAGACCATGTAATTATTATAAGTTAATCATATACTGCAGTAATTAGAATATTCTACCAAATCCCCGCTTATATTCAATACCATTTTATACAATATCTCCTTATAAAAAAAACTTACAGTTTAAAATTATTAAGTATAAGGGTAAATTAAACTACCCTTTGGCGTTTTACGAAAATCTGGCGAGTAGAAAACGAGATATATAGAGTTAAATTTTGGTTTCGTTTGAAACAATCTTTAACTTCAAATATCTGGAAAAACTACTCGATAGATTTTGTTTATATTTCATCTGAATATGGAGACTACTTTTGTCTATAATTGTATAAGATTTCGTCAAAATCTGTCGAGTAGGAAACGAGATATGTAGAGGTAAATTTTGGTTTCGTTTAAAAACAGTGAAATCTTTAACTTCCAATATGTCTAAAACTACTCGATAGATTTTGTTTACATTTTACCTCTATATAGAGACAACTATTGTCTATATATGTGTAAAATTTAGTAAAAATCTATCGAGCAGAAAACGAGATTTTTCGAGTTAAAGTTTAGTTTAGTTTAAAACAGCGAATACTTAAACTTCAAATATCTGGAAAAACTACTCGATAGATTTTGTTTACAGTTTACCTCTATATAGAGACAACTATTGTCTATATATGTGTAAAATTTAGTAAAGATCTATCGAGCAGAAATCGAGATTTTTCGAGTTAAAATTTGGATCAGTTTGACACAGCGAAAACATAAACGTCAAATATCTCTAAAACTACTCGATAGATTTTGTTTATATTTTATCTGTATATGGAGACAACTATTGTCTATAATTGTGTAAAATTTAGTAAAACTCTATCGGGTAGAAAACGATATTTTTTGAGTAAAAGTTTGGTTCAGTTTGAAACGGTGAAATATTTACCTTCAAATAACTCGAAAACTACTCGATAGATTTTGTTTATATTTTACCTTTACATAGAAACAACTATTGTCTATATATGTGTAAAATGTAGTAAAAATCTATCGAGCAGAAAACGAGATTTTCTGAGTTAAAGTTTGGTTCAGTTTGAAACAGCGAAAACTTAAACTTCCAATATGTCTAAAACTACTCGATAGATTTTTCCATTATATTTCCATTCTTTAACTCAAAGCAATGTGCTGTACTTCCTTTGTACGAAGTCTTGTAAGAGGAAGTAAATATATTCAACTCATCTTGCTTAGTAAATAGTGGCTAATGGAAACTTGGAAGTTTTACTATCTCGAAAGAGCAGAGACTTATTTATTCTAATTACGTATTTATTTCCTGTCTACAAATCTTGAAATGAAAGCAGTGGAATTACTTTTTCCCCTTTTTATGAGTTCCGTTTACTTTAAAAAAAGTGGAAGAAGAAAAAAAAAAATGTATATCAAAAGAAATAAATTGGTTTCAACATCAAAGGCAACTGTAATCATTCATAATTCGTTTTCTTTATGTACTTCCGTTTAATGTATGTCGGCTTTCAATTTACCTTGATCTTTATTCACCCTTTCTTTAATTACCGCCATTCTCCGGATACTCCCCCTTGCAGTAATCTACAGCTTGTGAACTTCACAGAAATGATTAAATCAATTGGGCGTGAGCTTTTCCATTTTAGATCAATTTTGGGTTTTCTATTTTCTTTTATATTTTCCACTTTCTGGCCAGTTTTATAGGAAGTTAGGTTGGGTGTGCCAATTTCCGATATAGCAAAATTTGACGCAATCGCAATTATTTTTGTCAGTAGCGTAAGCGAAATAAAAAGTTCACACAAAGAAATTTAAATAGACAAAACCGTTTTGGCTATTTAAGTAATCCTGGAGATTTTCCGTTTGAAGTTTCAGACATCATTAGAGGGTACAATGGCCGACTGGCGGTCCTTTTACTCGGCTTTCCTTCCTACCTCGCCCAGCCATCCAAAAACCTCCCACAAGGCTCGTTAGGGAGTTCATCATCTTGTATTGTCCTTCCTTGCTAAATTATTAACTAGATGAGAACCCGGCGGACAACTCTTAGCCCTTATAAGGGGGGGGGAGGTTTGGAGTACTTTAGCCATTTGCTTGAGGCACATCTGAGAAGTCTCGCCCGTCACTTGGACCCTCCGCGCGCCTGCAACAACCAGCTTCTTGTATGCTCTCTCTCTCTCTCTCTCTCTCACACACACACACAATGTCTCACTTTCAGTTTGGAAAATTAAGCATTACTTGTTACCAGTGGAGTTTGTAAATCCTTTGCCTCAAGTCTAGTGTAGGCGCTTTCCCTTTGTCCCTACAGCCAGTTCGCTTTATGAAAGGAACTTCATTCTCCCTTCTCACAAAAGATCTCTTTTGCCCTTTATAATTAAACACATCCTTAAGGAATACAATCTTTTAAAAAAAGAGCATTGGTCTTCTTTAATGATGCACATTATTTTTAAGTAAAGTCATCTTTAGAAGAAGTGAATCCGGATTAGGCTATAGGTTTTTTTTTGGGGGGGGGGGTTGCAACTGCAATCTCAAAGATCTTTCATCCCATGTTGTTGCAGCATCTCCTCCGGTCCCTGAGAGGAAGGAATAATCCCAGAATGTGATTCACCTGATCAATTTCCAAGAGATTGCGGTTTATCCACTGTTCCTAAACACTGACGTACGACTTTGTCCCTAGATGTATAAGGACTTTTGGATCCTTTATATATGTAGTATATATTATTGTACATAAAGCACATCAAAAGTAAATAGCACTCGTTAATTTTGTTTTGTTTTTAGTGCTCTGCCGGCCTCCGGACAGTGTTCTCTTGTCTTTCATATCATACACGTTTCACCCTCATCTCCAGATACAGTTATTATTCAATATGCTGAGCTTTCAACCAAGGACTAAGAATATCTTTAGTGCTTAAATTTACTTACTACTACTTTTTTTTTTTTTTTGGCGCATCAACAGCTGAGGTCATTAGCGCCCGGAGCTTTTTCCAGTGCACTGCCGGCCTCCGGACAGTGTTCTCTCGTTACAGACAACACTGTCCATCACCGGACAGTGAGCTGTAAGAAGCTCCTAGGAAGAGAAAATCTAAGGGTCAGCTGCTGGATTCGAACTCGGGACCTCCGCGTGGGAGTCCAGTATGCTAACCTCATAGCTAATCCCTTCCCTATACTTACTACTACTATTATTATTATTATTATTATTATTATTATCAAAGATATAAGTATCTGGATAAGGCGGTCTTTCGGAGAAGTAGACTTCTACCTTACCCAACTCTAGAGTGGGCATGGCATTTCCAGAGCATACCTCAAGAGTATGGGTACGGAAGCTCAAGAAGATTGCTTATATTGTCCAGGAGTGACAGATGACGCCTACCACACCTTTTTTGTGTGTGAATGGTGGGGGGGTCGCGACAGAAGAAATTTGGAGTTGATAATCGGGAGGTTGACTCCTGAGAGGTTGGTGGACGCGATGCTCTCTTGCAGGGCTAATTGGACGCTAGAGGCTGGTTTTGCAAGAGAAGTACTCTTCTCTCGTTGTCTTGATGGAGAACCTCCGTGACTTGTTCCTCCAAAAAATCTCGGGTCGTTTTTTCCTTACTCTTTCACGGAGTTGAGCAAGCACCTCACGGTAGTAATGTTGATTAATTATAATCGATATTTCCATCCGTTTCACGGACGTGGAAGGGCGACCCGGGCGGTCATCATCTCCGACGTCTTCTTGGCCATCTTGGAAACGCTTGAACCACTCACGCGCCCGTGATAAACATTAATCACCATAAACGTCTTTTAAACATGGAACACCATTTGAGTAGGGTCCCCTGAGTAGGGGCAGGATTGAGGCCTAGCCTGATGTAATGCTGACATCACAGCGAATCCAGACTAGGCCTGGTAGTAGGGGGGGGGGTGTTTTAGTCGGTAGGCCGCGAGGGAGTCGTGCACAATGTGCGTAAGTTGCATTTCACCCCTATTTTAAAAAAATATTATTATTATTATTATTATTTATTTGTCATTAAGGCCTAAGTTTTATACAAACAGAGTGTCAATAATCAATTTACATATGTGATACAATTGTAAATCTTGGATTATTATTATTATTATTTATTTGTCATTAAGGCCTAAGTTTTATACAAACAGAGTGTCAATAATCAATTTACATATGTGATACAATTGTAAATCTTGGTTCATTATTTGGTTAACCTCAAAGGACTGTTGATGTGTTTTTTTGGTTGTTCATATTATTTTTTAGATAAATTACTCCAATAATAGTTTTATTCTAAACTTCTGTTGTTTTCTTTTGATTGCAGGAAACATGTAGAAGACAGAAAAGACGGAAGCAGTAACAGTCTGTCGTTAATATTTGAAAGTATCATTAGAGCCGATCGAGGAAACTACACCTGTACTTCGATCATTAATGGAGGTGTCGTTAGAGTTACCTTTCAATTAATAGTAAGGAGTAAGTATTTCTTACTAAGTATTTACATATCTATCTAATTTATTATGTTAAGATACGAACTTGGTACGGGACTTAGAACGGGACTTTTTGGTGTTTCTGCTTATCCTTCTGCGGTAAATGCTCTCTTCTTGTGTAACAACATCGAGCAAAAACAGACTTGAACTTGTTCCACCAACCAGTTGTTCCACTACTCCAGCCTTGCTCCCAGACTCTCAGGAATTGGATCTACTTGTAAACAACTTCGTTGTCCAGCTTTAAGGTCTTCTCTAATTCCAGTAGGTGAAGTAAAAAGAAACAACTCTTGCAGCTTCAAAATAATTACAAGTGATCAAGTTTCTTTAAAGTAAGAATTGTTACTAAATGAGCAGGATATCATTAATAAAGTGGCTACATAAATAGAACAGTGAGGTAAAAAAAAACATCGCTGCAATTCTTATCAAAAGAACATTACACTAATCATTATAACTTCTACCTTAGTGATGGTAGAACAGTTCCTATCCGCCAACTCATTTGTTAGCTAATAAAACTAACTTAAACTCTAACTAATAGTGATCAGCACACTCCAAAAGACAATAAAACAACCACAGAGTTCAGTAGTTTGTGCTTAGTGGTAGTTGACGTCACGCAATAGTTAAGGATAATAACAACGATAGAAGAGTAAATTAGAACACGCGATCCTAAATTTAACTAACTACAAATATATACATATATTTAGGTGTGTATTTAATTAAAAGAAAAAGCAACTGCAAGCTTCGACAAAAGTCAACCCGAACGATGCAAATTGTTGCAAAACAAAAATACTAGCAGCGACACCGTCGCACGTCATTCTCTTTCAGCAAATTATTAAACTCCTCCCTTTCACCATTCAAAAGTTCATATCACTGTACAAAACTACCAACATTCTTAAAAATTACCATAAGATGTCTAATATAAAGCTGAAGAATTACTAAGTACTCATACTTTGTATCGCTGTCGTACCTTGAATTGCTCTATCTTGCTACTTGTAGCGCTAAACTCGGTAATGGAATACGAGGTGTGGCTATTAAATAACGAGACTATTGTAAAACATTTTATTTTAAATTTATACATATTTAGTTACAATCACCTTCAATATACACCCCTCCCCTATCCATACAACGCTCCATTGTACGAAACAGTGCTGGAAGTCTTTTTCTGTGAGCTCCTGCATGATCGCGTGCCGCTTTTTCTTTCATAGCTTCAACGGACCGTGAAATCATGTTCCTTTTAATGCAGATTTGACTTTGGGGAACAGATAAAAGTCACATGGGGCCGCCAGGTCAGGTGAATAAGGCTAGGATGGCCTAAAACTGGGATGTTGTACTTGGCTAGAAACGTCTTCTTGACAGACAATGCAGTGTGAGCCGGCTCCGGTTGTCTTGATGGAGAACCCCGTGACTTGTTGTTCTTCCACAAATCTCGGGTCGTTTTTTTCCTTACTCTTTCACGGAGTTGAGCAAGCACCTCACGGTATTTTCATCCGTTTCATGGACGTGGAAGGGCGACCCGGGCGGTCATCATCTTCGACGTCTTCTCGGCTATCTTGGAAACGCTTGAACCACTCAAAAACTTGCGCACGTGATTAACATTCATCGCCCATAAACTTCTTTTATTTAATAAAAGATAAGTTTCAGTAGCGGTTTTATCAAGTTTTGATGTGAAATTTCACCGACAATTCGTTGCTCTACTACATGTGTAGTATTCATGTTTTTGGCAAAACGAAACTAACACGTCTTACACAACAACCGACGGTTCCGGTCAGACAGATTTCTTTACAAAAACACGTGAGACGCTGCAATCGAAAGAGAAGGCTTTACGCTGCACAGCTGTTGGTCGTTAGAATTTGGCGCATGCATAGTTTTTCTGTAGCAGCATCAGTCTCGTTATTTAAAAAGGCACACCTCGTATTTTTGGAGGGGGGCGTGACTTTGTGATGTTATTGAACATTATTGGGCCTAATTTCTTTTAGTTTTGGGATTTTACCGACTGTGGGGGGTAAAAAGGTCCCCCCCCCAAAAAAAAGCATTTATTTTTCACCCAGTGAATTAGCAAAAAGTAATCTATTTTAGCATCAAACCTTTACTCTAATCTTTCACAGTTAACTTCTTGATGTTCCAATTGTCCTGAAGTGGAGTCTCCTATAAACAGAATGTCAGCAGAGCCTGAATTCCGTTGTAATATTTCTAGTTTAATTAGAATTAACCTGAGGAATATTAATTGTGACTTCAGTTTGCAGTTGTTATTTTATATTTTACTTTTTTGTATTGGCCAACCTGATAATCAGCTGGTAACATTATAGTGTTTGAAGTAATACATAATAAAGTTGTTTCTTCTTCTAAAATATACTTTTTCTGGCACAAAGTTCCTCTAATTCAAATTTATCTTTTGATAAATTAATTTAAAAAAAGATAGTGGGTTGATAGTGTTTCTATAATTGTAAGTAAGATGGTTATTTCAAGAAGATATTTTTGTTAGGGTCGAAATTGTTTCCAAGTAGATTAAAGAATTCTTGTGTAAAGGCTTTTCAGTCAAAATGTATTAAAAGGGAAAAGGAGAATCAAGAAATGGACCAGAAGAAGTAAGAAGTGAAGTATAAATTGCGAGAGCATGCTTAATTCCTTACCTAACGCTTTCCAGCTTTCTCAGTATGGAATAAAAGCATACACGTTCTCTCCAGCTGGCTGGCTGTACACTGGAATTAATGTCGTATCTCCTCAACATCTTGTTCCTTCTGCTAATTCCATTTTCCACCTTATAGTAAACTCCCAAGTTTAGTAATTTCCACTATATTAACCAACTTCCCCTGGGAGGAGTCTCCACTTCTTCCTTTTTATAGTTACGTGAATATTTTACCGTATCAAAGGATATATCTTTTAAGATTTGCATGCAGCTCAAGTTAAGGAACTTTAATAAGTGAGTACTTTTGTTCCTCTTCTCACTGACGTTACTTTATCATGTGCTTAAGTCAAAACTTAAACTAGAGATAAGTTTTTTTTTATTTATTTTTACTTGGTACTTTATCACTTGAGTTAGATGAAACGAGTTACTTACTTCAAGTGAAAGTTATTGATAAATTAGAAATTTTAGCACATTTTACATAAACCAAAAAAAAATGCACAAAACGTTTAATTTCAACTGAAATGGACTGTCTTATTTTGAAATATATTCCAATAACATAACAAGCGTAAACCACAACTTAACTTTTTGATTTCAGAACCAATATCATTCGAGGGCTCATTTTCGGAACAGTATGTGACAGAGAACACTAATCAGAAGGTCCGCTGCGAGGTCTCAGGCGACCCAACACCGGCCATAGTCTGGCAGATTAATAATAAACATCCAAAAGGTGGTAATTTTTTTTGGTACTTATCTTGTTAGCGTAAAAATATACTAATCGAAATTTTGTTAGGCTTAAGCCTAAAAAGTTATAAGTAAGTTTATTAGCAAATTTGTTTCCTTGAATCGTTGTAACATTTTTTTATTTTTTTATTTTTCTGTGTGGGTAGACCACACTCAATTACACGCCCACATACCAATTCTATCGTCCACCATTAAGACTTTTTAAGCTATTTTTCTAGTCAAAAAATGTACTCTAGAATTTTTCCACTATTTTTCCCTCCATAGGTATTCAATAAAGAATGAAATTATGCAAAAAAAAAAAAAAAAATTATTGTGAAGATTTATATTACGGTAAACCATCAACTACGGTTTATGAATGATTGCAGATTATGTTTTATTTCAATTATTATGTGCCTAATTTTGATTTGATTGAAGAATTTGATCGGAATAGAACAGATAAGTTAAGAATTACATTAATTTTTGAAGTATTTATTTTTATTGCATAAGTTGATTCTTTTTGAAATACCTACGGAGGGAAAAATAGTAAAAAAATTCTAAACTTTTGTTTTAATAGAGTAAAATTGCATTAAAAATCTTAATGGCGGATCGAACAAGTGTACAGTGGGAGTGTGTACTGGCCAATAGAACCGTAGGTAGGTCGGGATAGAGCAAGCTCAGTTACACGCCCACTTAACACTTCTATCGTCCACCATTAAGACTTTTTAAGCTATATTTCTAGTCAAAAAATGTACTCTAGAATTTTTCCACAATTTTTCCCTCCATAGGTATTCAATAAAGAATGAAATTATGCAAAAAGAAAAATAAATTATTTTGAAGATATATTTTACGTTTCACCATCAACTACGGTTTCTGAATGATTGCAGATTATGTTTTATTTCAATTATTATGTGCCTAATTTTGATTTGATTGAAGAATTTGATCGGAATAGAACAGATAAGTTAAGAATTACATTAATTTTTGAAGTACTTATTTTTATTGCATAAGTTGATTCTTTATAAAATACCTACGGAGGGAAAAATAGTAACAAAATTCTAAATTTTTGTTTTAATAGAGTAAAATTGCATTAAAAGTTCTAATGGCGGATCGAACAAGTTTACAGTGGGAGTGTGTACTGGCCAATAGAACCGTGGGTAGGTGGGGATAGAGCAAGCTCAGTTACACGCCCACATACCACTTCTATCGTCCACCATTAAGACTTTTTAAGCTATTTTTCTAGTCAAAAAATATACTCTAGAATTTTTCCACTATTTTTCCCTCCATAGGTATTCAATAAAGAATGAAATTATGCAAAAAGAAAAATAAATTATTGTGAAGATTTATATTACGGTAAACCATCAACTACGGTTTATAAAAGATTGCAGATTATGTTTTATTTCAATTATTATGTGCCTAATTTTGATTTGATTGAAGAATTTGATCGGAATAGAACAGATAAGTTAAGAATTACATTAATTTTTGAAGTACTTATTTTTATTGCATAAGTTGATTCTTTATGAAATACCTAAAGAGGGAAAAATAGTAAAAAAATTCTAAACTTTTGTTTTAATAGAGTAAAATTGCATTAAAAATCTTAATGGCGGATCGAACAAGTTTGCAGTGGGAGTGTGTACTGGCCAATAGAACCGTAGGTAGGTGGGGATAGAGCAAGCTCAGTTACACGCCCACTTAACACTTCTATCGTCGACCATTAAGACTTTTTAAGCTATTTTTCTAGTCAAAAAATGTACTCTAGAATTTTTCCACTATTTTTCCCTCCATAGGTATTCAATAAAGAATGAAATTATGCAAAAAGAAAAATAAATTATTTTGAAGATTTATTTTACGTTTCACCATCAACTACGGTTTATGAATGTTTGCAGATTATGTTTTATTTCAATTATTATGCGCCTAATTTTGATTTGATTGAAGAATTTGATCGGAATAGAACAGATAAGTTAAGAATTACATTAATTTTTGAAGTACATATTTTTATTGCATAAGGTGATTCTTTATGAAATACCTACGGAGGAAAAAATAGTAAAAAAATTCTAAACTTTTGTTTTAATAGAGTAAAATTGCATTAAAAGTTCTAATGGCGGATCGAACAAGTTTACAGTGGGAGTGTGTACTGGCCAATAGAACCGTAGGTAGGTGGGGATAGACCAAGCTCAGTTACACGCCCACATACCACTTCTATCGTCCACCATTAAGACATTATAAGCTATTTTTCTAGTCAAAAAATGTACTCTAGAATTTTTCCACTATTTTTCCCTCCATAGGTATTCAATAAAGAATGAAATTATGCAAAAAAAAAAAATAAATTATTGTGAAGATTTATATTACGGTAAACCATCAACTACGGTTTATGAATGATTGCAGATTATGTTTTATTTCAATTATTATGTGCCTAATTTTGATTTGATTGAAGAATTTGATCGGAATAGAACAGATAAGTTAAGAATTACATTAATTTTTGAAGTATTTATTTTTATTGCATAAGTTGATTCTTTTTGAAATACCTACGGAGGGAAAAATAGTAAAAAAATTCTAAACTTTTGTTTTAATAGAGTAAAATTGCATTAAAAATCTTAATGGCGGATCGAACAAGTGTACAGTGGGAGTGTGTACTGGCCAATAGAACCGTAGGTAGGTCGGGATAGAGCAAGCTCAGTTACACGCCCACTTAACACTTCTATCGTCCACCATTAAGACTTTTTAAGCTATATTTCTAGTCAAAAAATGTACTCTAGAATTTTTCCACAATTTTTCCCTCCATAGGTATTCAATAAAGAATGAAATTATGCAAAAAGAAAAATAAATTATTTTGAAGATATATTTTACGTTTCACCATCAACTACGGTTTCTGAATGATTGCAGATTATGTTTTATTTCAATTATTATGTGCCTAATTTTGATTTGATTGAAGAATTTGATCGGAATAGAACAGATAAGTTAAGAATTACATTAATTTTTGAAGTACTTATTTTTATTGCATAAGTTGTTTCTTTATAAAATACCTACGGAGGGAGAAATAGTAACAAAATTCTAAATTTTTGTTTTAATAGAGTAAAATTGCATTAAAAGTTCTAATGGCGGATCGAACAAGTTTACAGTGGGAGTGTGTACTGGCCAATAGAACCGTAGGTAGGTGGGGATAGAGCAAGCTCAGTTACACGCCCACATACCACTTCTATCGTCCACCATTAACACTTTTTAAGCTATTTTTCTAGTCAAAAAATATACTCTAGAATTTTTCCACTATTTTTCCCTCCATAGGTATTCAATAAAGAATGAAATTATGCAAAAAGAAAAATAAATTATTGTGAAGATTTATATTACGGTAAACCATCAACTACGGTTTATGAATGATTGCAGATTATGTTTTATTTCAATTATTATGTGCCTAATTTTGATTTGATTGAAGAATTTGATCGGAATAGAACAGATAAGTTGAGAATTACATTAATTTTTGAAGTATTTATTTTTATTGCATAAGTTGATTCTTTTTGAAATACCTACGGAGGGAAAAATAGTAAAAAAATTCTAAACTTTTGTTTTAATAGAGTAAAATTGCATTAAAAATCTTAATGGCGGATCGAACAAGTGTACAGTGGGAGTGTCTACTGGCCAATAGAACCGTAGGTAGGTCGGGATAGAGCAAGTTCAGTTACACACCCACATACCACTTCTATCGTCCACCATTAAGACTTTTTAAGCTATTTTTCTAGTCAAAAAATGTACTCTAGAATTTTTCCACTATTTTTCCCTCCATAGGTATTCAATAAAGAATGAAATTATGCAAAAAGAAAAATAAATTATTTTGAAGATTTATTTTACGTTTCACCATCAACTACGGTTTATGAATGTTTGCAGATTATGTTTTATTTCAATTATTATGCGCCTAATTTTGATTTGATTGAAGAATTTGATCGGAATAGAACAGATAAGTTAAGAATTACATTAATTTTTGAAGTACATATTTTTATTGCATAAGGTGATTCTTTATGAAATACCTACGGAGGAAAAAATAGTAAAAAAATTCTAAACTTTTGTTTTAATAGAGTAAAATTGCATTAAAAGTTCTAAGGGCGGATCGAACAAGTTTACAGTGGGAGTGTGTACTGGCCAATAGAACCGTAGGTAGGTGGGGATAGAGCAAGCTCAGTTACACGCCCACATACCACTTCTATCGTCCACCATTAAGACTTTTTAAGCTATTTTTCTAGTCAAAAAATGTACTCTAGAATTTTTCCACTATTTTTCCCTCCATAGGTATTCAATAAAGAATGAAATTATGGAAAAAGAAAAATAAATTATTGTGAAGATTTATATTACGGTAAACCACCAACTACGGTTTATGAATGATTGCAGATTATGTTTTATTTCAATTATTATGTGCCTAATTTTGATTTGATTGAAGAATTTGATCGGAATAGAACAGATAAGTTAAGAATTACATTAATTTTTGAAGTACTTATTTTTATTGCATAAGTTGATTCTTTTTGAAATACCTACGGAGGGAAAAATAGTAAAAAAAATTCTAAACTTTTGTTTTAATAGAGTAAAATTGCATTAAAAATCTTAATGGCGGATCGAACAAGTTTACAGTGGGAGTGTGTACTGGCCAATAGAACCGTAGGTAGGTGGGGTTAGAGCAAGCTCAGTTACACGCCCACTTATCACTTCTATCGTCCACCATTAAGACTTTTTAAGCTATTTTTCTAGTCAAAAAATGTACTCTAGAATTTTTCCACTATTTTTCCCTCCATAGGTATTCAATAAAGAATGAAATTATGCAAAAAGAAAAATAAATTATTGTGAAGATTTATATTACGGTAATCCATCAACTACGGTTTATGAATGATTGCAGATTATGTTTTATTTCAATTATTATGTGCCTAATTTTGATTTGATTGAAGAATTTGATCGGAATAGAACAGATAAGTTAAGAATTACATTAATTTTTGAAGTACATATTTTTATTGCATAAGTTGATTCTTTATGAAATTCCTACGGAGGGAAAAATAGTAAAAAAATTCTAAACTTTTGTTTTAATAGAGTAAAATTGCATTAAAAGTTCTAATGGCGGATCGAACAAGTTTACAGTGGGAGTGTGTACTGGCCAATAGAACCGTAGGTAGGTGGGGATAGAGCAAGCTCAGTTACACGCCCACATACCACTTCTATCGTCCACCATTAAGACATTATAAGCTATTTTTCTAGTCAAAAAATGTACTCTAGAATTTTTCCACTATTTTTCCCTCCATAGGTATTCAATAAAGAATGAAATTATGCAAAAAAAAAAAAAAAATTATTGTGAAGATTTATATTACGGTAAACCATCAACTACGGTTTATGAATGATTGCAGATTATGTTTTATTTCAATTATTATGTGCCTAATTTTGATTTGATTGAAGAATTTGATCGGAATAGAACAGATAAGTTAAGAATTACATTAATTTTTGAAGTACTTATTTTTATTGCATAAGTTGATTCTTTTTGAAATACCTACGGAGGGAAAAATAGTAAAAAAAATTCTAAACTTTTGTTTTAATAGAGTAAAATTGCATTAAAAATCTTAATGGCGGATCGAACAAGTTTACAGTGGGAGTGTGTACTGGCCAATAGAACCGTAGGTAGGTAGGGATAGAGCAAGCTCAGTTACACGCCCACTTATCACTTCTATCGTCCACCATTAAGACTTTTTAAGCTATTTTTCTAGTCAAAAAATGTACTCTAGAATTTTTCCACAATTTTTCCCTCCATAGGTATTCAATAAAGAATGAAATTATGCAAAAAGAAAAATAAATTATTGTGAAGATTTATATTACGGTAATCCATCAACTACGGTTTATGAATGATTGCAGATTATGTTTTATTTCAATTATTATGTGCCTAATTTTGATTTGATTGAAGAATTTGATCGGAATAGAACAGATAAGTTAAGAATTACATTAATTTTTGAAGTACTTATTTTTATTGCATAAGTTGATTCTTTTTGAAATACCTACGGAGGGAAAAATAGTAAAAAAAATTCTAAACTTTTGTTTTAATAGAGTAAAATTGCATTAAAAATCTTAATGGCGGATCGAACAAGTTTACAGTGGGAGTGTGTACTGGCCAATAGAACCGTAGGTAGGTAGGGATAGAGCAAGCTCAGTTACACGCCCACTTATCACTTCTATCGTCCACCATTAAGACTTTTTAAGCTATTTTTCTAGTCAAAAAATGTACTCTAGAATTTTTCCACAATTTTTCCCTCCATAGGTATTCAATAAAGAATGAAATTATGCAAAAAGAAAAATAAATTATTGTGAAGATTTATATTACGGTAATCCATCAACTACGGTTTATGAATGATTGCAGATTATGTTTTATTTCAATTATTATGTGCCTAATTTTGATTTGATTGAAGAATTTGATCGGAATAGAACAGATAAGTTAAGAATTACATTAATTTTTGAAGTACATATTTTTATTGCATAAGTTGATTCTTTATGAAATACCTACGGAGGGAAAAATAGTAAAAAAATTCTAAACTTTTGTTTTAATAGAGTAAAATTGCATTAAAAGTTCTAATGGCGGATCGAACAAGTTTACAGTGGGAGTGTGTACTGGCCAATAGAACCGTAGGTAGGTGGGGATAGAGCAAGCTCAGTTACACGCCCACATACCACTTCTATCGTCCACCATTAACACTTTTTAAGCTATTTTTCTAGTCAAAAAATATACTCTAGAATTTTTCCACTATTTTTCCCTCCATAGGTATTCAATAAAGAATGAAATTATGCAAAAAGAAAAATAAATTATTGTGAAGATTTATATTACGGTAAACCATCAACTACGGTTTATGAATGATTGCAGATTATGTTTTATTTCAATTATTATGTGCCTAATTTTGATTTGATTGAAGAATTTGATCGGAATAGAACAGATAAGTTGAGAATTACATTAATTTTTGAAGTATTTATTTTTATTGCATAAGTTGATTCTTTTTGAAATACCTACGGAGGGAAAAATAGTAAAAAAATTCTAAACTTTTGTTTTAATAGAGTAAAATTGCATTAAAAATCTTAATGGCGGATCGAACAAGTGTACAGTGGGAGTGTCTACTGGCCAATAGAACCGTAGGTAGGTGGGGATAGAGCAAGTTCAGTTACACGCCCACATACCACTTCTATCGTCCACCATTAAGACTTTTTAAGCTATTTTTCTAGTCAAAAAATGTACTCTAGAATTTTTTCACTATTTTTCCCTCCATAGGTATTCAATAAAGAATGAAATTATGCAAAAAGAAAAATAAATTATTGTGAAGATTTATATTACGGTAAACCATCAACTACGGTTTATGAATGATTGCAGATTATGTTTTATTTCAATTATTATGTGCCTAATTTTGATTTGATTGAAGAATTTGATCGGAATAGAACAGATAAGTTGAGAATTACATTAATTTTTGAAGTATTTATTTTTATTGCATAAGTTGATTCTTTTTGAAATACCTACGGAGGGAAAAATAGTAAAAAAATTCTAAACTTTTGTTTTAATAGAGTAAAATTGCATTAAAAATCTTAATGGCGGATCGAACAAGTGTACAGTGGGAGTGTCTACTGGCCAATAGAACCGTAGGTAGGTGGGGATAGAGCAAGTTCAGTTACACGCCCACATACCACTTCTATCGTCCACCATTAACACTTTTTAAGCTATTTTTCTAGTCAAAAAATGTACTCTAGAATTTTTTCACTATTTTTCCCTCCATAGGTATTCAATAAAGAATGAAATTATGCAAAAAGAAAAATAAATTATTGTGAAGATTTATATTACGGTAAACCATCAACTACGGTTTATGAATGATTGCAGATTATGTTTTATTTCAATTATTATGTGCCTAATTTTGATTTGATTGAAGAATTTGATCGGAATAGAACAGATAAGTTAAGAATTACATTAATTTTTGAAGTACTTACTTTTATTGCATAAGTTGATTCTTTATGAAATACCTACGGAGGGAAAAATAGTAAAAAAATTCTAAACTTTTGTTTTAATAGAGTAAAATTGCATTAAAAATCTTAATGGCGGATCGAACAAGTGTACAGTGGGAGTGTCTACTGGCCAATAGAACCGTAGGTAGGTGGGGATAGAGCAAGTTCAGTTACACGCCCACATACCACTTCTATCGTCCACCATTAACACTTTTTAAGCTATTTTTCTAGTCAAAAAATGTACTCTAGAATTTTTCCACTATTTTTCCCTCCATAGGTATTCAATAAAGAATGAAATTATGCAAAAAGAAAAATAAATTATTGTGAAGATTTATATTACGGTAAACCATCAACTACGGTTTATGAATGATTGCAGATTATGTTTTATTTCAATTATTATGTGCCTAATTTTGATTTGATTGAAGAATTTGATCGGAATAGAACAGATAAGTTAAGAATTACATTAATTTTTGAAGTACTTATTTTTATTGCATAAGTTGATTCTTTATGAAATACCTACAGAGGGAAAAATAGTAAAAAAATTCTAAACTTTTGTTTTAATAGAGTAAAATTGCATTAAAAATCTTAATGGCGGATCGAACAAGTTTACAGTGGGAGTGTGTACTGGCCAATAGAACCGTAGGTAGGTGGGGATAGAGCAAGCTCAGTTACACGCCCACATACCACTTCTATCGTCCACCATTAAGACTTTTTAAGCTATTTTTCTAGTCAAAAAATGTACTCTAGAATTTTTCCACTATTTTTCCCTCCATAGGTATTCAATAAAGAATGAAATTATGCAAAAAGAAAAATAAATTATTGTGAAGATTTATATTACGGTAAACCATCAACTACGGTTTATGAATGATTGCAGATTATGTTTTATTTCAATTATTATGTGCCTAATTTTGATTTGATTGAAGAATTTGATCGGAATAGAACAGATAAGTTAAGAATTACATTAATTTTTGAAGTACTTATTTTTATTGCATAAGTTGATTCTTTATGAAATACCTACAGAGGGAAAAATAGTAAAAAAATTCTAAACTTTTGTTTTAATAGAGTAAAATTGCATTAAAAATCTTAATGGCGGATCGAACAAGTTTACAGTGGGAGTGTGTACTGGCCAATAGAACCGTAGGTAGGTGGGGATAGAGCAAGCTCAGTTACACGCCCACTTAACACTTCTATCGTCCACCATTAAGACTTTTTAAGCTATTTTTCTAGTCAAAAAATGTACTCTAGAATTTTTCCACTATTTTTCCCTCCATAGGTATTCAATAAAGAATGAAATTATGCAAAAAGAAAAATAAATTATTTTGAAGATTTATTTTACGTTTCACCATCAACTACGGTTTATGAATGTTTGCAGATTATGTTTTATTTCAATTATTATGCGCCTAATTTTGATTTGATTGAAGAATTTGATCGGAATAGAACAGATAAGTTAAGAATTACATTAATTTTTGAAGTACTTATTTTTATTGCATAAGGTGATTCTTTATGAAATACCTACGGAGGAAAAAATAGTAAAAAAATTCTAAACTTTTGTTTTAATAGAGTAAAATTGCATTAAAAGTTCTAATGGCGGATCGAACAAGTTTACAGTGGGAGTGTGTACTGGCCAATAGAACCGTAGGTAGGTGGGGATAGAGCAAGCTCAGTTACACGCCCACATACCACTTCTATCGTCCACCATTAAGACTTTTTAAGCTATTTTTCTAGTCAAAAAATGTACTCTAGAATTTTTTCACTATTTTTCCCTCCATAGGTATTCAATAAAGAATGAAATTATGCAAAAAGAAAAATAAATTATTGTGAAGATTTATATTACGGTAAACCATCAACTACGGTTTATGAATGATTGCAGATTATGTTTTATTTCAATTATTATGTGCCTAATTTTGATTTGATTGAAGAATTTGATCGGAATAGAACAGATAAGTTGAGAATTACATTAATTTTTGAAGTATTTATTTTTATTGCATAAGTTGATTCTTTTTGAAATACCTACGGAGGGAAAAATAGTAAAAAAATTCTAAACTTTTGTTTTAATAGAGTAAAATTGCATTAAAAATCTTAATGGCGGATCGAACAAGTGTACAGTGGGAGTGTCTACTGGCCAATAGAACCGTAGGTAGGTGGGGATAGAGCAAGTTCAGTTACACGCCCACATACCACTTCTATCGTCCACCATTAACACTTTTTAAGCTATTTTTCTAGTCAAAAAATGTACTCTAGAATTTTTTCACTATTTTTCCCTCCATAGGTATTCAATAAAGAATGAAATTATGCAAAAAGAAAAATAAATTATTGTGAAGATTTATATTACGGTAAACCATCAACTACGGTTTATGAATGATTGCAGATTATGTTTTATTTCAATTATTATGTGCCTAATTTTGATTTGATTGAAGAATTTGATCGGAATAGAACAGATAAGTTAAGAATTACATTAATTTTTGAAGTACTTACTTTTATTGCATAAGTTGATTCTTTATGAAATACCTACGGAGGGAAAAATAGTAAAAAAATTCTAAACTTTTGTTTTAATAGAGTAAAATTGCATTAAAAATCTTAATGGCGGATCGAACAAGTGTACAGTGGGAGTGTCTACTGGCCAATAGAACCGTAGGTAGGTGGGGATAGAGCAAGTTCAGTTACACGCCCACATACCACTTCTATCGTCCACCATTAACACTTTTTAAGCTATTTTTCTAGTCAAAAAATGTACTCTAGAATTTTTCCACTATTTTTCCCTCCATAGGTATTCAATAAAGAATGAAATTATGCAAAAAGAAAAATAAATTATTGTGAAGATTTATATTACGGTAAACCATCAACTACGGTTTATGAATGATTGCAGATTATGTTTTATTTCAATTATTATGTGCCTAATTTTGATTTGATTGAAGAATTTGATCGGAATAGAACAGATAAGTTAAGAATTACATTAATTTTTGAAGTACTTATTTTTATTGCATAAGTTGATTCTTTATGAAATACCTACAGAGGGAAAAATAGTAAAAAAATTCTAAACTTTTGTTTTAATAGAGTAAAATTGCATTAAAAATCTTAATGGCGGATCGAACAAGTTTACAGTGGGAGTGTGTACTGGCCAATAGAACCGTAGGTAGGTGGGGATAGAGCAAGCTCAGTTACACGCCCACATACCACTTCTATCGTCCACCATTAAGACTTTTTAAGCTATTTTTCTAGTCAAAAAATGTACTCTAGAATTTTTCCACTATTTTTCCCTCCATAGGTATTCAATAAAGAATGAAATTATGAAAAAAGAAAAATAAATTATTGTGAAGATTTATATTACGGTAAACCATCAACTACGGTTTATGAATGATTGCAGATTATGTTTTATTTCAATTATTATGTGCCTAATTTTGATTTGATTGAAGAATTTGATCGGAATAGAACAGATAAGTTAAGAATTACATTAATTTTTGAAGTACTTATTTTTATTGCATAAGTTGATTCTTTATGAAATACCTACAGAGGGAAAAATAGTAAAAAAATTCTAAACTTTTGTTTTAATAGAGTAAAATTGCATTAAAAATCTTAATGGCGGATCGAACAAGTTTACAGTGGGAGTGTGTACTGGCCAATAGAACCGTAGGTAGGTGGGGATAGAGCAAGCTCAGTTACACGCCCACTTAACACTTCTATCGTCCACCATTAAGACTTTTTAAGCTATTTTTCTAGTCAAAAAATGTACTCTAGAATTTTTCCACTATTTTTCCCTCCATAGGTATTCAATAAAGAATGAAATTATGCAAAAAGAAAAATAAATTATTTTGAAGATTTATTTTACGTTTCACCATCAACTACGGTTTATGAATGTTTGCAGATTATGTTTTATTTCAATTATTATGCGCCTAATTTTGATTTGATTGAAGAATTTGATCGGAATAGAACAGATAAGTTAAGAATTACATTAATTTTTGAAGTACTTATTTTTATTGCATAAGGTGATTCTTTATGAAATACCTACGGAGGAAAAAATAGTAAAAAAATTCTAAACTTTTGTTTTAATAGAGTAAAATTGCATTAAAAGTTCTAATGGCGGATCGAACAAGTTTACAGTGGGAGTGTGTACTGGCCAATAGAACCGTAGGTAGGTGGGGATAGAGCAAGCTCAGTTACACGCCCACATACCACTTCTATCGTCCACCATTAAGACTTTTTAAGCTATTTTTCTAGTCAAAAAATGTACTCTAGAATTTTTCCACTATTTTTCCCTCCATAGGTATTCAATAAAGAATGAAATTATGCAAAAAGAAAAATAAATTATTTTGAAGATTTATATTACAATAAACCATCAACTACGGTTTATGAATGATTGCAGATTATGTTTTATTTCAATTATTATGTGCCTAATTTTGATTTGATTGAAGAATTTGATCGGAATAGAACAGATAAGTTAAGAATTACATTAATTTTTGAAGTACTTACTTTTATTGCATAAGTTGATTCTTTTTGAAATACCTACGGAGGGAAAAATAGTAAAAAAATTCTAAACTTTTGTTTTAATAGAGTAAAATTGCATTAAAAATCTTAATGGCGGATCGAACAAGTTTACAGTGGGAGTGTGTACTGGCCAATAGAACCGTAGGTAGGTGGGGATAGAGCAAGCTCAGTTACACGCCCACATACCACTTCTATCGTCCACCATTAAGAATTTTTAAGCTTTTTTTCTAGTCAAAAAATGTACTCTAGAATTTTTCCACTATTTTTCCCTCCATAGGTATTCAATAAAGAATGAAATTATGCAAAAAGAAAAATAAATTATTGTGAAGATTTATATTACGGTAAACCATCAACTACGGTTTATGAATAATTGCAGATTATGTTTTATTTCAATTATTATGTGCCTAATTTTGATTTGATTGAAGAATTTGATCGGAATAGAACAGATAAGTTAGGAGTTACATTAATTTTTGAAGTACTTATTTTTATTGCATAAGTTGATTCTTTTTGAAATACCTACGGAGGGAAAAATAGTAAAAAAATTCTAAACTTTTGTTTTAATAGAGTAAAATTGCATTAAAAATCTTAATGGCGGATCGAACAAGTTTACAGTGGGAGTGTGTACTGGCCAATAGAACCGTAGGTAGGTGGGGATAGAGCAAGCTCAGTTACACGCCCACATACCACTTCTATCGTCCACCATTAAGACTTTTTAAGCTATTTTTCTAGTCAAAAAATGTACTCTAGAATTTTTCCACTCTTTTTCCCTCCATAGGTATTCAATAAAGAATGAAATTATGCAAAAAGAAAAATAAATTATTGTGAAGATTTATATTACGGTAAACCATCAACTACGGTTTATGAATGATTGCAGATTATGTTTTATTTTAATTATTATGTGCCTAATTTTGATTTGATTGAAGAATTTGATCGGAAAAGAACAGATAAGTTAAGAATTACATTAATTTTTGAAGTACATATTTTTATTGCATAAGGTGATTCTTTATGAAATACCTACGGAGGAAAAAATAGTAAAAAAATTCTAAACTTTTGTTTTAATAGAGTAAAATTGCATTAAAAATCTTAATGGCGGATCGAACAAGTTTACAGTGGGAGTGTGTACTGGCCAATAGAACCGTAGGTAGGTGGGGATAGAGCAAGCTCAGTTACACGCCCACATACCACTTCTATCGTCCACCATTAAGACATTTTAAGCTATTTTTCTAGTCATAAAATGTATTCTAGGATTTTTCCACTATTTTTCCCTCCATAGGTATTCAATAAAGAATGAAATTATGCAAAAAGAAAAATAAATTATTGTGAAGATTTATATTACGGTAAACCATCAACTACGGTTTATGAATGATTGCAGATTATGTTTTATTTCAATTATTATGTGCCTAATTTAGATTTGATTGAAGAATTTGATCGGAATAGAACAGATAAGTTAGGAGTTACATTAATTTTTGAAGTACTTATTTTATTGCATAAGTTGATTCTTTTTGAAAAACCTACGGAGGGAAAAATAGTAAAAAAATTCTAAACTTTTGTTTTAATAGTGTAAAATTGCATTAAAAATCTTAATGGCGGATCGAACAAGTTTACAGTGGGAGTGTGTACTGGCCAATAGAACCGTAGGTAGGTGGGGATAGAGCAAGCTCAGTTACACGCCCACTTAACACTTCTATCGTCCACCATTAAGACTTTTTAAGCTATTTTTCTAGTCAAAAAATGTACTCTAGAATTTTTCCACTATTTTTCCCTCCATAGGTATTCAATAAAGGATGAAATTATGCAAAAAGAAAAATAAATTATTTTGAAGATTTATTTTACGTTTCACCATCAACTACGGTTTATGAATGATTGCAGATTATGTTTTATTTCAATTATTATGCGCCTAATTTTGATTTGATTGAAGAATTTGATCGGAATAGAACAGATAAGTTAGGAGTTACATTAATTTTTGAAGTACTTATTTTTATTGCATAAGTTGATTCTTTTTGAAATACCTACGGAGGAAAAAATAGTAAAAAAATTCTAAACTTTTGTTTTAATAGAGTAAAATTGAATTAAAAATCTTAATGGCGGATCGAACAAGTTTACAGTGGGAGTGTGTACTGGCCAATAGAACCGTAGGTAGGTGGGGATAGAGCAAGCTCAGTTACACGCCCACATACCACTTCTATCGTCCACCATTAAGACTTTTTAAGCTATTTTTCTAGTCAAAAAATGTACTCTAGAATTTTTCCACTATTTTTCCCTCCATAGGTATTCAATAAAGAATGAAATTATGCAAAAAGAAAAATAAATTATTGTGAAGATTTATATTACGGTAAACCATCAACTACGGTTTATGAATGATTGCAGATTATGTTTTATTTCAATTATTATGTGCCTAATTTTGATTTGATTGAAGTATTTGATCGGAATAGAACAGATAAGTTGAGAATTACATTATTTTTTGAAGTACATATTTTTATTGCATAAGGTGATTCTTTATGAAATATCTACGGAGGGAAAAATAGTAAAAAAATTCTAAACTTTTGTTTTATTATAAATAATTGGCAATAAAAATCCCAATGGCGGATTGAACAAGGGTCTAATGAGTGTGCGTACTGATAGACATCTTTAGTGAATTTACTAGGAAATGCAAAGGCAGCAGGGGAAGCGAAGTTACAGAAAAGTTCCACAGACTGCGCTAGAGGATTGATCCTCAAATCTTTTCTTAAAAAAAAAAAAATTATTTATTTTTTTCCGTAGGCAATCGATATATGACTCAACCTGGTGGGTTGTACATAGAAAACATTACCCAAGAAGACGAAGGCATTTATACGTGTACAGCTTACCAAGTGACTTCCAAGACTAGCAATTTTAAGTCGCAAAATATTCGACTGTTCGTCCTGCGTAAGTACATCTAATTTTTGTTTTTTTCTTCAAATTATTACGTAATATAAATTAATATTTCGAATTTCCGCCCTAGAAGTTTCGAAGAAAAATGAGATGCATTTAAATGCATAATTTTGGTATTAACTTATTGTGCAAATTTACAATAACTGCAACCAATCATGTTTGTCTACACATGCCACTACTGTCTTGTGTTGATCATGTCCAACAGATTCTCTTTTCCTGGAATATCCCTAAGAGAGTACCAGTTGGTTTCCAACTCCCCTTTCTACAGTCCTACAGTTTCCAGGGGAACTTAGTGAATCGGCTCCAGGAAGTAGTTATCCCTTCTCATACAGAACTTCTTTAAGAGTAATCTCGGCCAGTTGTTTCATCACCTGGAAGCGTTGGCAGGATCTCCATCAGTAGAGGGCACAATAGGTCAAATTTAAGGTCGTACAGTACAGAGTAATTCGTTAATACAAAAAAATATAGTGTAACTTAACAAATACAGGCTCCATCTGGTCTCATCATGAACCACTGAAGCACTTTCTAAAACAATAACCAATAAAAATTAAGTTATTTTTCACTTAATTCTAGGTAAACCAAAATGGCCAGAGAGTAACCGATCTGAAGGAGACATAAGTTATGGTTATAAAGGTGGCGTTGCCAACATCACATGCCTGGCGCTTGGCAAACCTTTTCCAGAGTACAGTTGGTCTCGTTTCAACCAGTCGTTGGACCCGGTTACCACCAGTGTGGTCACTTACGAAGAAAAGTCCGTGTTACAGGTAATAAGTAGTTGCAAAAATTATTCCTGTCTGTATTAGTAACAGAAGATACGTTGTGTAGTTCATTCTATTTTGTGATTCCATCGGAAATAACTTTTTTGTGTATGTATGTTTGTGTTGGTATCCTCTTAAAAGGGAAACGAAATATTCGCAGGAAGTCCGAATTGGATTATTTCGCTTAGCTGCCAACAGAGGATGCCACAATAAGGTTTTGGTCAAAATTGGTCAACCGGATACTCCTTTATTGAAATGTTTTCCAACTTTTAATATTTCTAAAAATGGCCTCTATGATTATCTCTAAACTAATTGAATATATAGATCTATAACAATAGGATGGAAAAATAACTGCCAGTTTCAGTCATGATATATTTTTATTATGCCAAGCTTTCGACCAAGGGATTAGGTCAATCATCAGGGCTAATTTTACATCATATCAGAGGGTTGGTGTGTCTTCATGGAGACAGAAGACACTGCAAATTCGATTAAGAAGACCGGACTAGTTGGGTTTTTCCTTCCAAAGTGCCCATTTTTCTATATTTTGCCATATTGTCACATGTAAGAATCGAATTGGCAGATTTATTGGCCCGGAAAGGCTCTGCGGGACACTTCGTAGGCCCGGAGCCCTGCTTTGGGGGGTTTCGAAATGTGTTAAGTCTGCGGCCATTGACTTATGAGTGCAGAGTAGGGCTCAGGAGTGGTGGACTTGGCCACCATTAGGCTGAGACAGGCGAAGGAGTTCATCAGAGGCTGACCGCAGAATCCGTTAATCCGTCAAGGCCCGCGTGGGGCTATAAGGATAATTGTAGGCCTATTAACTGGGCCACTGCAGGTTCAGAAAATACATGCATTGCATTCGACCTGGCGGATGATAGCCTTTGTAGGTTCTGTCAGGAAGAGGAGAAGGAAACGGCACTGCACGTGTTGTGTCAGTGTGAGGGGCTCGTGTGGCTAAGGATGTTACTTCTCGGGTAGGAAAAACCAAGGCCTGAGAGCTTGAACCCAGGAGCCTTTCTCCAGAATTAAGTGTCTGATTAAGCGGATGGGTCTGGAGGGTGAGCTCTAAAGCTGGGGAGCCGCAATAGATCTATAGGGGTCGCGGTGGCGTAGGGCCTTGAGGCCGCCCTAATTTAATCTAATCTAATCTAAGAATCGAATTTGGAAGAAATAAATTTTGAAATTTAAAGAAAATGAGCCAATCAGAGACGTTATTTTTTTTTTTTTGGAATAATTTTTCAGTATTTTTGAGATTTTCTAGCAAACGCCCTCTATCATTTTATTGGGGTACTAACCGGGGGCTAATTTATGTTTTTTCCCTCTGCTGTTTCTGTTTATGGGAATAGGGTGGGGTTGATGTGATGGTTTTGTTCAGTAATTGCAAACTCTCATTGCAGGTGAAGATGATAAACGACAGTGTTCTGGGAGAGTACACCTGCGTGGCCAGAAATGGTTTAGGAAGTGCGACTAAGGTGAGTTACTAAAGCTCAGTTTCACCCTAAGTATAAATAATTTTTTTTGCCTACGAAAAAGAATACAAAAGTCTTGGATCCCATAAGTTAAGTCCATAACTCTGGGATGACATAGTTAGCCGCAACATGCGGATTGCTGTCTAGCCTAACTTTACCTAGCTCAGCAACCTTACAGTTTGTTATCTCTCACTAGATATCTTCGAAGATGGATTAGGATGGAAGAAATTTGCTTTAAACAAATCTTATAATCAGTCACAATAAGTTCTAATAACATGGAGAGAATTCTTCTTCTCTTGGATTAACGATCCAGACAATTATAATTGTGCACAATAAAAGATGCGACTTATTGTTTTTTTTTTTTCATGTGCAGGTGATAACATTGCGAGAAGGCTCGAGACCTCGTCCGCCCACGCGTATACATTTGCACGCTGTTGGCGTACAATCGGCGCAATTGAAAATCTTTGGACCTCCTAAAGAGCAATTGGTGGGCTATAGGATACAGTTTGTCAAGAATATACCATCGATGTCGATAAACAATGGCGACTACCAGGATGTGTTCGTCAGTAAGTGATCAAACTTTTTTTTAGAGCCTTCTTCCTCCTCCCATAGCTAAAGGAGGAGCCAAAATGTGGTTGGGAAACTTGGCCGATTTTCTCTTACTGTCCTGATTGCAGTTCCTTACTTTTCTACTTAGTCTTTTCTCGCCCTTGATTGTGCGGTAAATATACTCTAGGTTCCTGTTCGTGTTAAAGGGCCTTGTCGGCTCCCAGAACTGGAAACTTCTGGCAGGTGCGGACAGTAAGAGAAGTTCGGGATAAGTTTCTCCCTCGCATGTTATTATGGATTTACTTTTTCTTTATTTTTCCCCAAATGATCGTACAAATGAACATAGCCAATTTTCTAAAATTTCTATTTTATTCCCAGGAGATGGCCAACCGTTTGTAATAATAAATTTAACAGAAAACACGGAATATATCTACAGAGTGGCGACCAGAAATCCAGCCGGACTCTCCATTTACAGTGAAGAGCATTTCTTCCGGACAAGAGATGCCAGTTCTTCCATCTCCAACCATCCGAGTATCCCCAGCTACTTAATCGGATTATTAAGTATACTTCTTTTAGCTTTAAGAACTCGCTAGCCATCTTATTCTTAACTTCAAAGAAAAAGAAAATCTGATTCTACAATTTTTTTACTGTAAAAAGGAAAATTTTAAATATAAGTAAAAATATAACAAATCTGATCCTCCGCCCAAATAAAAATCTGCACAATTTAAAAATAAATAAAATCGATTTATTCTGTGTTCAATCGTCGAATCAATTCTCGTGGGGAGATCTCACTGTAAATAAATAATTCTATTGAATTTTTAATGTAAGTTGGGGGGGGTTGTTCCTTGAAGTTGATGAGGGATTATTTAATGACTGGACGACAGTGTACCCAGTCCATTGTACTGTGTAAAAATTCAAGTTAAATGCTTTAATCTGAACTATCTTTAATTAGGCTAAAGTTCAAAACAAAAAATTAATTCTTAATAAATTATGGGATTGTCACAATGAAATGTGTCGATTCCAGTTGTTGTATTGTTTTATGAATCTAGAATCTAAATTCTGAATATTTCGCATTTAGCATTTTTTCAATAAATTTATATAAGACACTATTAAAAAAAATTGATCTGTTTCTTAGTCATCAAAGGTTTTTTTCAAAAAGGTTATCTTTCCTTCTACCAATCATCTTCAAAATATATTTCAGAACAAAAGAAAAATGGTTGAAAAAAAAAAGAAGAAAAAGAAGCATCCAAAATTTGGAGCAATGAGAAATTAGCTTTAAAAAATTTGGATCTAAACTAGTCGAGCATTGGAGGTCCAAAAAAATTGTAAACAGTTCCAGAATACCTCGGGTTCAAAAAAAAAAGGTCTCCCATTATCCTGGAGATGCAAAAGTGTAGTAAAGTAAAAGTCAAACTGTGCTGGATTTTTGTCTTTGCCAAGCAGGTATGTCCAAAATGCAAGAAATTTCTTTTCTTTTTTTAAAGAATCGTACTCAGTATAATGAATGTTGTGGCGAGACTACCTTGAAAAAAGAATACTGCTGAAAAGTTTATCAAGAAGTCAGCTCAAGGAAAGGAAGGAGTTCTAGGATCCTTGGGAAGGACCTAGAACTTGAAGAGATTAAAGAGAGTTTGATGGATCCTGGGCTAAAGGAATCCGTGGGGTCAAAGGCTAACAATGGCATTTAGGGAGGGCCTTTTATTGAATATTTGGGACTCATTGGGTCGCGGGGAATGTAGGCGCCCCATTAGCCGAGCGGATATAGGCTAGACCCGCAATGCTAAGATGTATTGTTGGTTAGTGGATTCGATTTCTAGTCTAAACCTTGGATTTTATTTAATGGTTTTAATCTTGTAAGGCGCTCCATTAGCTGAGCGGTTATAGGCTAGACCCGCAATGCTAAGATGTATTGTTGGTTAGTGGATTCGTTTCCACAGTCTAAACCTTGGATTTTATTTAATAGTTTTAATCTTGTAAGGCGCTCCATTAGCCGAGCGGTTATAGGCTAGACCCGCAAAGCTAAGATGTATTGTTGGTTTAGTGGATTCGATTTCTTGTCTAGACCTTGGATTTTATTTAATTGTTAATACAAGAAATGTACAGTAAAATATGTTTGCTAGTCGCCTCCGTTCACGACACCTAATTTGGTAGATGGACGTAAAGCCCCGCCTGGAAAAATAGGCAAAAATAGAATAGATAGAGTGGCGGGGATGTGAAATTTAGTCTCACGTGATGATTGAGCTTTTCGAATTGTGCGCTCATTTGACTGGATCTATTTAAATTGGTGAAATCAGAGTCTGTATCTTGTTCCATTGGTTTGGAAATTGAAAATGAAACCAAAAGTAAAAGTCAAGTTTTTGGCGCCTTCCTATCAAAAAAAAAAAAAAAAGAAGCCCCATCACTGTATGGAATTTTTAAAGAATGGGTTTTTTCAAGGGCAGCTTTGCAGCTTTTGGCTTTGAAATTCATCCTTGATTCTTGTTCTTCGAGAAATGGATTTGTTAGAGTATCCTAACATACTGCTGCGAGGTTCAAAGTCCCCTAATGATCATCCTCAAATTTAGGCCAATTTCGTACATAGATTTCCTGTCTACAATTTCCAAAATGATTTTCGCTGTATATTCAAAAAAAATCTTAGTCCGTATACGAGGTCGCAAAGATATTCTTGGAACTGACAATGCTTCCGATAAATTATTTTTTTGTACTAAATCAGATATAGAAAGCAATGGAAAGTGAATGTTTCAAAATCATGTTAATTTAATATAAAAGAGACAAAATGTTCTAAAATTTAATATTATTATTGATCATTAGATTAACTTATAAATGAATTCATTTCAAATTGTTATTTAAGTAAATTAAGTTATTAAGTCATAAATGAAATTCCCAAGTAGTAGAACAATTATAATCATATTTAAGAAACTTTAATTCAGAAAGTAAACTTAATTTTGCTAAATACTCTGGCAGACACTGTGTTGAGACAATTCGTTGACAGAACTTTGACATTTCAAACACCTTCTTTTTATTGTGATGTAAATTTAGAAGCTGAAGTTTAAATAGAGAGAAGCATTTTTTGGCCCTGCAGCAGTTATTATCAAACAATCTTTTATGCAATAAAATTAAATGGTGCGCATAAATTATGCTAGTTTTTTTTTTCAGTATTTTTAAAAGTTAAAATTACAAATATCCTTCCGTACAAGCATTTTTTTAACTGTAATTTAGATGTTTTTGGGGACTTAACCTAATCAGCAAAACTGCATTTATGCACTTTGTTTTTCTCAGTTTTTTTTTTTTTTTTATTGCTCCTTGAATGTATTGAGGGTCCAAAGGCTTAGGCTTTCATAATTTCTGAACTGGAAATTATCAAGTTTAATTGTTCTGTTTACAGTGCAGTGTCGAGTCACAAAATGTGTGTTCATCAGTTCCAGACAATCACTGGTTTCTTACTTTATTAGAGGTCCTTCCTCCCACCCTCTGATTTTCTTCACTCACCCCCCCCCCCCAAAAAAAAGTACCTGCAGATCTATCCGTGTAACCCTTTTCCTTTCTAGGGGAAGCAAAAAATTGGGAGATTTACTACGGCGTTATTGCCCCAAAAACAGTACAAATATGTAACTAACAATATGCTCTGTTAGGGAAGGGATTGGCTGAGTGTTGAGCGAATACTGGGATCACCACGCAGAGATCCCCGGGTTGTTCGAATTCAGCCGCTGGCCCCTTAGGCTGGAAACATAGTGGAGCGGCAAGAGCAAAGCGGCAAAAACAAACACAAGTTAGCATATGGGACAGCGCATAGTGGCGAGCAAAGCGAAGATAGAGCAACTCTAATCTATACAGTGTTTGTTTTCGCCGCTTTGCTCGCCACTCCACCTATGTTTCCAGCCTTAGGGTACGTTCACAACGGAGCTGTGAGCATAGATGATGATAGCGGAGATGATAGCAGTGATGCATCAGCGCTTATAGAATAACCTAGTACATTCTTATGTGAGCGTGCACAACGAAGCTTCGACTAGTGACTCATACTCGCTGCTATAAACGAGCTTAGATGATAGAATTGAATTTTTCATTTTTCTGCTAGCTGAACTCCAGTATCGGAGCTTCAAAATGGACGTCGAAAAATTATTTAGTGCTGTCTTTACTCATTATTTTTGGTTATTATTTTATTATTTACTTTTAAACAATATTTTGTTTTTTAAATCGTGCTTACATTTATTTTCATGTGTATTTATTTGTTTGTTTTTCAATAAAATCATTACTTACCTAAGAGTAATCACTAGTTTTTCTTCTATGGTTATAGGATTTCCATGACAATTTTTCCAAAGTTTTCTTAATTTTGACCTTATTTTTTCTAAAATATAGTCGAATGTGGGTGGACCCATCCTCACATATTCAAAAAAAAACGATCCGGATAATTTCTAAGTTCCTTATATAAATGGTGAAATTCGCCCAAAGTACTTCGTTTTTTATTTATGGGATGTACATGATATTTTCTAAAGCGTTTTTTCTTTAAAATATACCATTTCGTTGCTGCTGAACATAAAAACTCTTCTTCACTTCTCGGACATGTTGCATGTATCACAGCTCTGTTGTGCACACTAATCAGCGATTATATTTTACTCTATCAGTTATCATCTCTGCTATCATCTATACTCACAGCTCCGTTGTAAACGTACCCTTAGATTTTCTTTTCCTAGCAGCTCCTTTCAGCTCACTGTCCAGTGGATAGTCTTGGCAATACATGGTACTCCTACATGTTCTTGAAGGCCCACCCTCCATTGCTTTGATTAATTATTATGATGCTTTTTAAAGACGTTTCCCAGCAACCCTTCTCACTGAACCCGAGAAGGACAGTGTTGTCATTAACGAGAGAACACTGTCCGAAAGCCGGTAGTGCACTAAAAAAAAAAAAGCTCAGAGCACCACTCTGATTAAATTGAAATTTTAAAAACAAAATGCTTTCATTTTATTAAATATTAAACTATTATTTAATAAATTTTATTGCTGTTGAAAAATATTTTCATTAAAACCAAAAAAATTTAAATCAAGTTGAAATATGGATTTTAAAATATACATAAAAATTAATTTTTAAAAAAAAAGGTATGTTGAAAACAAGATATAGTTATACATTTTTAATTTTAAGAAATTGTTCTCTTGTTCTTATTGTGTAATTATTGAATGTTGACTGGAAAAAAAAATTATGTATAAAATTCCAGAAAATGATTTCATATTGTTTAATTATTATAAAAATTTAAAACGAAATTGTAAATAATGTACTGAATTTTTATGTAATATTAAAAATACAAAAAATAAGATTAAAAAATTAATTAAATACTGGACCAGTGACCATGAATACTATTAATTTACAGTTACACAGACAAGAAATATATTTGGAATAATTGTTATGAGTGTATGATAAATTGTATTAGTAAAGAAAACCTTCCAATTAGTGAAAAACGGCGATATAAATATCAAGCTAACTCTTTATACCAGAAATATTCGTTTGTGGTCTGTCTATGTGTGTGCGTATTTATTTTATTTATTTTTTATTTATTTATTTATTGCCTTTTATTTTATTTATATAAAAATACAAAAGGCACGTCAAAATATTTCGAGTCTTCATAATACAAGAGTAAACAAAATTATTTTTTGTACCATAGATCTTGCCGACCCAACCAAACATTTTTTTTTTTTTTTTTTTTTTTTTTTGGCGCATCAACAGCTGAGGTCATTAGCGCCCGGAGCTTTTTCCAGTGCACTGCCGGCCTCCGGACAGTGTTCTCTCGTTACAGACAACACTGTCCATCACCGGACAGAAGCTCCTAGGAAGAGAAAATCTAAGGGTCAGCTGCTGGATTCGAACCCGGGACCTCCGCGTGGGAGTCCAGTATGCTAACCTCATAGCTAATCCCTTCCCTTATTATTATTATTATTATTATTATTATTATTATTATTATTATTATTATTATTATTATATCCTACCAAGAAAGAACTAGGATCGTCGCTAGTAACGCGGTCAAGTATCTGGGGGTTCGCCTGGACACTAAACTCTCGTTTTGGGAGCAGATCAGGCATTCTTCGGAGAAAGCTGCGAAGGTGACATCGGTGACGTCTAGTAAACGGCGACTTCTGATGTCGGTAACGAACGTCATACTTCTTTATGGGTGTGAAGTTTGGGCTGACGCTCTTAAAAAGGAAAATTACCGAAAGCAGATGGCTTCGATTCAAAGAAGAGAAGCGTTAAGGATCGCCTCTTCCTATCGAACGGTCTCGGAGCCTGCGGCACTGGTGGTGGGTGGCTGGGAGTGATCCGCATCGATTTGATGGCCCCAGGAACGTAAGATGGCTTACGTTTTAAGGGAAGTCCTTGGAAGATCCAGAGGCGAAAGTGGTGGCCAGGGATCACTCAATTCGGTCCTGGTATGAGAGGCGGCGGACGGACACCCGAGGCAGATCGGGCTGCACGGCTGCTCATTGGCAACCCTTCTGTGTGGGCCGGAAGAGAGCAAGGCAAGAGGTCGACTACTACCTCACCCAGTTTCTTACAGGGCACGGATGTTTCACCTCGTACTTAGAATAGGATGGGGAAAGTTGGGAGACCCGTGATGCATCTTCGGAGACTCTGACCTCGATGACGCCCATCACACATTCTTTCTGTGCGATAGATGGGTGCTGGAGAGAGGGAGAGCTCGGAGCAAGAGATCGGGGAGAATCACGCCCGAAAATGTAGTAGAGATAATGTTCTCTCACAGAGACTGCCGGGACCGGGTGGCTACCTTTGCCAAGGTGATATTAAAAAGAAAGAAACAGGAGCTGGACTTCCGTCTGCTCCTGTCGTAATAGAGGATCGTATAAAGGCCGGCAGGAGCTCGTATAAGCTATTGTGAGGCACCACCCTGAAGTAATGCGTAAGTGGTTCCAGGGTGGGTTTCTCTGCCTCTAGGGGAGGTGGGTTTTTTAGTGGTTCAGTGTCCCACATACCGTAGGAATTTCTCCACGACGATGCATAATGCATTTTACCCCTCAATAAAAAAAAATTATTATTATTATTATTATTATTATTAATTGTTTTACCGGTGGAAGAAAATATTCATAACATTCTGTAAAAGAATTGAACGGTTAAAAATGTATAACTACTCTATTCAGCGATTCAAATCGGAACGTCTGAATAGAAGCTCTTATCCAGATGAATCTGGAAAAATTTTAATTCAATCACAATACACTCTTTAAAGGTAAGTTAAAGATAAATAATTGAAGGTAAATTTTGACAGTGAAAATGAAAAATAGTGAATAAAACTGAGCGAATAAGTTCATAAACCTGTTGTATGGTAGCAGCACTTACTGGACTAGTCTGAGTTGAACTTAATAAACTAAGTTGCTTGCATAACTTAAAAATAAATGCATTGTCTTATTTTATTTTATTTTTTTATTAAATAATTAGTTTATCTAGACAATTTTACCATAACAAGCCGAGCTGATTTATCTTTTTATTATTATTGTTTTAAGAAATAAAATTAATTTATAGATAACAATGGGTAATGTTTGACTTGAGTGTTTATTGATAGAATTATCTTTTTCTTTAATAATCATTATATCAAAATAAAATCAAATATATATATATCTAATAATTTTATTAAGTAAAAAGCATTTATTTTAACGAAAACAACAAAATGCAGTGCATTTTTATTGAAACAAATGAAACACGCCACGAACTTACGAAGCTAGTTTTTTAAGTGCATTAACTAGGTACAGAAAGTATTGCTTAAGTAAACAATTTTCGATTTCGAGTATAGATCGACCAGTTCAACTGAACGGTGTAACGATTCCTCCAGGACTGTACATTGACAAGAGACTCAACGTGGAACTCAGATACTCGACTGAAACGACAAGACGTGAACAGACGCTACAAGCTACTTACTTCTACTTGACCGCAGATCCAAACTCGACTTAAATCACAAACTGACTATTTACAAGACACTGTTTTAAGACCCATATGGACATAACGGAGCAGAAGTGTGGGGCTGAACCAAACCCTTGTTAACTCCAAACGCCTGCCGACACTACAGTCTAAAATCATAAGAAAAATCCTTAATGCTACCATTGCCATACTACCATTTTCTAACCTTATCATACACACTGGACCTTCACATCCCTTTTGTCACCGGCCTAATAAAGTCTCGCTACCACAACTTTTACAGCCTCCATCCTAATCCACTTGTGCAACAACTCTCCACTCCTCACCTTCCAGACAATTCTCCTCGTCGCTTGAAGCGGAAGTGGCCTAGGGGTGACCCTACTGATGTGAGTGTAATATCCACTGAGAAAGAGTTCCATCAATGGGTGGTTGCTCTTACATCACATTCATGAGAACTTAACCACTTTCATCAAATTTACTTGATGCAATATTTGTTGCAGTTGTAAATGTTGCTAATAAAGTGAAAAAAAAGAGGGTAGATCGCAAACATCTGTTTTGAAATCTCCTTATCACTAAAAAAAAAGGGAATATTTTACAAGAAAAAGCTCCGGAAGCTAGACCTCACTACAGGACCTGACCGCCAACTAAACGATCAGAATACCGCCATCGGAAGTACCACATTACTAAATCGATTTTTTTCAAGTTTCTGAATTTTTCTCCCCCCCCCCCCCCAATGATTTCGATAATGATATCAAAAATTTTCTCCTAAATTTATTTCAAAAGTATTTATTTTTGATAGGCAAAATCATTTTCACTGGCATGGTATTTTGGTTTTTATAGGCAATAATTACTTCTGTTTTTTTTTTTTCGAACTATCTGACAAATTCTACTTTTTAAGTGTAGTAAATCCGAATCAGCAGCATTCGGTTGGCTGCAATGACAAGCGTTTATTTTTTCTGAATTCTTCACTATAAAAATGGAACTTACCCCATGTTTTCTTTGTTTTTTATCGTTTTACGAGGGTCGTTTGAAAAGTCCGTGCAAAGTCAGAGAGATAGTACCACTGGCGCGTATCGAGGTTAGTTAGTAGCATCTCTTGGAAGAACACACACCAAGTTTCAGCCAGATCGGTCTATTTCTTTGTGTTTGGCATTCGTTTGAATCGAAGAAGTCGATTGATTTTCAAAAAATGGACGAAAAAGAATTTCGTGTGTTGATTAAACACTACTTTATGAAAGGCAAAACGCCTCAGGAGACTAAAGAGAAGCTTGATAAACATTATGGTGACTCTGCACCTTCGATTAGAACAGTTTATAAGTGGTTTCAAAATTTTCGGAGTGGCCATATGGGCACAAGTGACGCTGAACGTTCTGGACGCCCTGTTGAGGTTACTACTCCAGAAATCATTGATAAAATCCATGAGATGGTGATGGATGACAGAAGAGTGAAGGTGCGTGAGATTGTTAGTGCTGTGGGCATCTCGAATGAACGGGTACATAATATTTTGCATCAACATTTGGACATGACAAAGCTATCCGCAAGATGGGTGCCGCGATTGCTCCACGCTTGACCAAAAACGAAATCGTGTGAAGTGTTGCAAGGACGGTTTGCAGCTGTTCCAGAAGAATCCGCAGGACTATAAGCGTCGTTTCGTCACTGTGGATGAAACATGGATACATCACTACTCTCCAGAGACCAAAGAACAATCTAAACAATAAGTTACCAAGGGGGACTCTGCGCCAAAAAAGGCGAAGACCGTTCCTTCGGCTGGAAAGATTATGGCGACTGTCTTTTGGGAATCGCAAGGAATAATCCTCATCGACTATGTGGAATAGGGTAAAACTATTACAGGTGCATATTATTCATCGTTATTGGACGGTTTGAAAACCGAGCTGCAAGAAAAACGCCTACGATTGGCCCACAAAAAAGTCCTTTTCCATCACGACAACACACCAGCTCACACCTCAGCAGTTGTGGTCGCAAAATTAATGGAAATAGGGTTCCAACTCGTTTCACATCCCCCCTATTCTCCAGACTTGGCTCCCTCGGACTACTATTTGTTCCCCAATATGAAGAAATGGCTGGCGGGAAAAAGGTTTTATTCAAACGAGGCGGGTGATTGCAGAAACGAATGGCTATTTTTCAGACTTGGACAAATCCTATTATTCGGAAGGGATCAACAAACTAGAGCAGCGTTGGACGAAGTGTATAAGCCTAAAAGGAGACTATGTTGAAAAATAAAAAAGGTTTACCCCAAAAAATTAAGTAGTTTTTATTTTTGCACGGACTTTTCAAACGACCCTCGAAATTAATATTATATTTAAGGATAAACTGTGCATAATGAATGTTTTTATAAAGGGCCTGAAATAGTTTTGTGTGTAAAATATTAGCACATTTGTTAAATTAGAATGAGATAAAATAAAATAGAAAAAAAAAGGTGAAGGTCACTAGCGGGAAAAAAGGTGATTACAGGTTATGATGATGATTGCTGCAGGTTACATAATGCAAGTTTGTTGATGAGGAGGAGTTTGTGTTTGTCTGTAAGGAAACAGAATAAAACAGAAAAACAGAAAACAAAAATAAATAATAACCAAATAGTATACACAGAATCGGTGAGTGGTAGGGCGCTTCACTGAAAAATAAAGACCCAACAGTATTCTCTATTTCGTGTTTTATAATATCGCTAGTATATTTACATTCTTACATTTTGTTAGCTACAACCTTCGTGATTGTGTGTGTGTCTTATAGAAGGAATTGTTTTTTAACTACTACAGACTATCGTCTCTTCATTGTTTTACCCACAGAGTTAATCGACATCAATTGAACAGAAAAAAAAACATTTTAATCATGGGTAAGTGCAATGCATTTAGAATAATAAAATACATTTGACTGTTTTTTGCTTAATCAGTAATGATTAAGAATGATTAAGATGGAGGTATTATACGATTGTGTTTCTAGGAGCAACTTAGCGTCTTCTTAAACTCTATGGTTCTAGAACCGGTTTCAGTTTGTAATATATATTGTGGCACGTTAGTGATAGGCCCTGTTTTTAAATCAGTACCACGGAGGTATACAAAATTATGTCAAATTTTTTTAATTTTTTACAGGAGAGCAGATGAAAGAGTTTTATCGCGGTTTTTCTCTTACTTATAAGCCTACGGCAGTTATTTTACTTAAATCTCTGGTCGATAATAAGTAATGCTCGTTAACAGATGGTTGTGTAATAAAAAAAATAATAATTTTGTATTAGAAACAGTAAAAAAAGAAATTTTGAAAAAAATTGACTTAGTGTATTATACCTCCGAGGTACTGATATTTATTCATTATCTTTCTCATCTATAGCATTCAATAGATCACCTTGGTGGCGGTAGTTGAGCGTCGTCCAAAAAAAAACTGCAAAATGTAACGCCCGAAAAAATCACAAAAGAAGTTCGATTGAAATCTTCTCAGAATCATCTTGATCTTTTTTTTTTTTCTTTTTTTTTGAACCCTTGGATGAAAAATAGAACTTGTAAGATTTCAAAACAACCTCTTTAAGATTTCTACTTGAAATGAGAATATATCCAAGTACAAGTCTGAGAAACTGAGACGTTCAACCTTGGACTACAACAATAATGATAATAATGGTGTTATCAACGATAATGCTTGTCGGATGTTCAAATCTCTTGTTAAATCTACATAGTTTGGTCTCTTTTTCTCTCTCTGTATGTGTGTTGAGTGTCTATCCAAAGTTACACAAAAATGAAAAATCACAGCCAATGCGAGTTTTATATCTCTGCTTTAAAGTACTTCTAGGCAAGATGGGCTTTTCTCTAAGCTCCCATTTCAGTTTAATTTATGGGCTTATCACTTTATTAAATATTAGTAAAGATTAAGTAAGTAACTGATCAAAGGTGCCATTTCTTGGATTTGATTTATAATAACGATACAAAAATAGCGATTTTTTTAAAAATATATTAAATCAGTATTGCACTGTACTCGTACATTACCTCAAAAATAACAATTGACAAATTAAAAAAAAACAGTGTATATTTACATAAATATGAAGTACTAATTCATCTAAAAGGGAAGGGATTAGCATACTGGACTCCCACGCGGAGGTCCCGGGTTCGAATCCAGCAGCTGACCCTTAGATTTTCTCTTCCTAGGAGCTTCTTACAGCTCACTGTCCGGTGATGGACAGTGTTGTCTGTAACGAGAGAACACTGTCCGGAGGCCGGCAGTGCACTGAAAAAGCTCCGGGCGCCAATAACCTTAGATGTTGACGCGCCTTAAATCATACATAATTCATCTAACATAAACTAGAACTATCTTCATTAAATACATATAGTTTTTATGCCGCAATATATAAAGTTAACATGTTTTGGCATTGAGATACACTTGTCCAATTCTATTTGTATATCCTTGACATCCTGATCAAATGGTCTTATTAATGGGCGATATGTCATAAATCTTTTTCTGTGTGAGAGAGAGAGAGAGAGAGATTCCTTTTAATATTATGACTTTATGGTCAATTCTGTGCAATTTTATTGCTTTTAGATAAGACTAAACTTTTAAGGAGGATCCTCTGCACCCATGGCAGCAGAAAGAGACTTATGATGTCATCCTTTTTTTTTATAAGAAACCTTTGCGTTTTGGCGAGGTCTTAAAAAGTTTTCCCAGCATCTCTTCGGTGCAGCTCAAGTTGCACAAGGCCAATCAGGACTTTAAGAAGGGTTGCCTTTTCTGCTCCTGGAAAAATTATCGAACGACTTTTTTGTTTGATGCCCTTACAGCAGTTAAAAGATAGATCTCCTTTTTTTTAAAAAAAGCAAAAATTATTTCATCATGAGGTTGCTGGATAAGACGCTTTCCTTGTACTAGGTAATCCTGCCGTGAAGATAAATAACTTTTATTACATTGAAGCTTTTTAATATTTAGTAAAGCTGCCAAGTGAAAAGTGAACTTTAAGAGTAAAAGGGTAATTCGAGTGGAAGTTTTTTTTTTATAGAGATTTTTGTTTATAATCATCTTGAGAAGTGACTAATCGAGATATTAATAGCGGCCCACAAGTGGACCATTTCTGCGAAGTGATTACTTTAAAGCCTTTTGCAGCAACCCTTTGTATTTGGACACTGATGCAAGGTTACGTAACTTACTGATAAAATTTGTATGCGTAAATAGAGACTCGCTTAATTGTCATCCCTCTTCTCAATGTTACATTATCATTTGCAATAGTTGAAATGTTGCACAAGTATGGAAATATCACTATCAAAAAGCATTAAAGTATTTACAAACTTTCTGGCTAACTAACACTATCAATATTTTGCGGTCTGTGGAAGGCATTGTTTGCCTCATCAAATGCAATTTGCATAGAAGATGATCATTAATACTATGAAACTATTTTGCAATAAGCGTTTAAAGTGCTTTAAAATAATTTTTTTTTTTTATTTTATTTATTTTTAATCAGGATCCTTCATACATCATCTTTCTCATAGTTTTCGTCCATTTTTAGACTGTTGCTCACCTTGAAGATTATTTTTTTGTTGCCTTTCAACAATTGAAGAGTTGTTCATCTATTGCTGCCTTACGTTTCTTCAGATGATTGTTTACAAACTGCTGTCCAAACTTACTAGTACTCCTCTAATCTAGAAAATATAAAATAATTTTCATACCCGTTGAGGGCTCGGGCGAGAAAAGACCCACGGTATCTCTGCCTGACGTAAGAGACCCTCACTGCCAGAGTCTAAGGGTCTCCCTAACCTTTCCTCTTTATTTTCCACATTTCTCTCCTATTTCCTTACGCTTTCCCTTTTAAGTTCCTTGTCCCCCAGCCTCTTTCTTTTTTTCTATTCATCAGCAGGCTGAAGGTATGAACAGCAAAACGAATTATGAAGCGAATATTAAGAAATCATGTTCTTAATTCTTAAGGCGAATTGGCTAGGATCCTTTCAACACTATGCTGTTTACGCTGCACTGAACTGACAGTCTAATACCGGGCAACCCGTAAAGCTGAGTGCTAACATTGCAACTGAACTTAAGACCGCTCTTGCAAGCGTAAGACCAGTTTAAATAAAGTTGTCACTAGGGTTTAATGAATTTGTAATGGCAACTTAGTACTGCCATGCCACCAACAATGAAAAGGACATAACCGCTTTTCGAGAAAAATAAACTTTTGAAGAGAATCCATAATACCATCTTTGTTTAAAATCACACTTGGTGAGGAGCAAACGCACAATCACCTATGAGGCGTAGAAGTTTTTTGACAATTTCAAATACATTAAATCAGGATATTAAGGAGTCCCCCAAGAATGCAGCTGCCTGGACTCGTGAGACCAACCAACCTCTTCTATCGCTTTCACCGTAGTTTTTGGAGATCAGACCAATCAGAGGTGGTAATCATCGCTACTTAGCCAGATGATATTGTCGTAACTCTCTTAGCTCTTGAAAAAAGCATGTTTTTCTACACTAGGCACCGCCATGTCCGCCTATCCATTATGAGTCATCTAGCACAGGATACCGATGAAGGATGCTCATTTCTCTCAGTAGATCAGATGATCAGTAGATCAACCGGGAAGAATTCGTAGTAAATATAGTCTAGGACAGGTTGCCTAAGTGCAGGTTATAGTTTTGGGTCAGTTTGGAATGAAATTTGGTGTTAAGGGGATTTGGGTTATGTCATGGACATAGGCATTATTAGGTTATGGTGGTGAATAGTGTGATTGTTCAGTACAGATAAGTTGGTTTAGTTTGTCAGGTATCTGTGAATCGTTCAGCAATGTGAGTTAAGTTTCATGTAGCTTGAGTTATTTTATTATTACTATTTAAAGGTTAAGCGATAATTTTGCAGAGCAGTTAATAGACACGCTATCGCAAGGACAACCAAGTGTATTTTTTTTTAGTATGAAACTTTTTCTATTTTAATATTTCACTTGAAATATTATAAAAGTAGTTTTTTAAAACTATTTTATAAGCCTTCAACTGTTTTTTTTTTTTTTTTTTAAATATCTTGTAACTTTTTATTTCTATTCATTCATTCGGGAACTCTATCGAAAATATCACATTGTTCGTCCGCTGTAGTAGTACTGACGAGCAAATTAATTTTGTCAAGACTGGCATGATAAGGGCGCTCCCCTTAGTTCTGTATTAGTAGCTTTATATCGAACAAAAGTTTAAATATTTGTTCCTAGAATTCCCTTTCTTTTAACAAAAAAAAATCTGCTGACGTTTACTTCTGGGAATTTCCCAATTTTACTTTCTGTAAAGATCTTCATTTAGTCTCGCAGAAAGTAGCTTCCTCATTCCAATGTATTCCTCTTTCTTTTGACCATCTTAAATTAATCAGAATGACCATTTATTCTGTCCAAGATTAGGCTGTGAGTGGTGGGAATAACAGGAACAAAAAAAAAAGGAATTGGCAGCTCATTCAGTTTTCCTGAATTTGATAACAAAAAGAATTATCATTCTGTTGTTTGTTAAAATTTGATTCAATCTGAGGAAGGAAATCGATAAGAGTCGTGATTCAGTAACAATAACTTACTAAATCATTTGGTAAAGGGAAATAAATATTTTATGTTATTTTTTTTTTAACAAATTAACTCTCAAATATGAAAATGAACATTCATTTATTTTTTTGAAGGAATTCGCTATCTCGATTTATGCCATCGATTCTCTTATATTGTTACTATATCCTGGAAATCAGTTACTGTGGACCAATCAGGTCATCGATTGTGCCTTTTCAGAGGTGTAAGCTAGAGAATTATTCTTTTTCTTGCTAGAAGATTCTTTTTTTTTTAAATAGTGAAAGGGGGAATTACGTATTCACAGGAAAAATTGAGACGATACAAGGACTTGTCCTACATCCAAGTTTAGGGGTGGTTATCATCCCATTCTGCCAGCTTCCCTTGAGATGCTGGATGATAGGTTTCACATCCCAGGATGTAGCATCAGGCACCAGTTAAGGGAACACTAAATCTATTTTGATCGCAATGCAGGGAAGATCCACACACGCACAAAATTATAACCTTCACTAGTAACCTTAGATGCACTTCTCTTCACTGTCAGACCGCTTTTGGTCAATGGAACAGCGTGAAGTAGACTGCTGTATACGTGGGTCGTTTGAAAAGTCCGTGCAAAAATAAAAACTACTTAATTTTTTGGGGTAAACCTTTTTTATTTTTCAACATAGTCTCCATTTAGGCTTATACACTTCGTCCAACGCTGCTCTAGTTTGTTGATCCCTTCCGCATAATAGGATTTGTCCAAGTCTGAAAAATAGCCATTCGTTTCTGCAATCACCTCCTCGTTTGAATAAAATCTTTTTCCCGCCAGCCATTTCTTCATATTGGGGAACAAATAGTAGTCCGAGGGAGCCAAGTCTGGAGAATAGGGGGGATGTGAAACGAGTTGGAACCCTATTTCCATTAATTTTGCGACCACAACTGCTGAGGTGTGAGCTGGTGTGTTGTCGTGATGGAAAAGGACTTTTGTGGGCCAATCGTGGGCGTTTTTCTTGCAGCTCGGTTTTCAAACGGTCCAATAACGATGAATAATATGCACCTGTAATAGTTTTACCCTTTTCCAGATAGTCGATGAGGGTTATTCCTTGCGAATCCCAAAAGACAGTCGCCATAATCATTCCGGCCGAAGGAACGGTCTTCGCCTTTTTTGGCGCAGATTCCCCCTTGGTAACCCATTGTTTAGATTGTTCTTTGGACTCACGAGTGTAGTGATGTATCCGTGTTTCATCCACAGTGACGAAACGACGCTTAAAGTCCTGCGGATTCTTCTGGAACAGCTGCAAACCGTCCTTGCAACACTTCACACGATTTCGTTTTTTGTCAAGCGTGAGCAATCGCGGCACCCATCTTGCGGATAGCTTTGTCATGTCCAAATGTTGATGCAAAATATTATGTACCCGTTCATTCGAGATGCCCACAGCACTAGCAATCTCACGCACCTTCACTCTTCTGTCATCCATCACCATATCATGGATTTTATCAATGATTTCTGGAGTAGTAACCTCAACAGGGCGTCTAGAACGTTCAGCGTCACTTGTGCCCATATGGCCACTCCGAAAATTTTGAAACCACTTATAAACTGTTCTAATCGAAGGTGCAGAGTCACCATAATGTTTATCAAGCTTCTCTTTAGTCTCCAGAGGCGTTTTGCCTTTCATAAAGTAGTGTTTAATCAACACACGAAATTCTTTTTCGTCCATTTTTTGAAAATCACTCGACTTCCTCGATTCAAACGAATGCCAAACACAAAGAAATAGACCGATCTGGCTGAAACTTGGTGTGTGTTCTTCCAAGAGATGCTACTAACTAAACATAACCTCGATACGCGCTAGTAGTGCTATCTCTCTGACTTTGCACGGACTTTTCAAACGACCCTCGTATCAATATCTAATCAGATAACATGCTACTTAGCTTCTTGCACAGTATTCCAGTGTAGACTATAATTTTATTTACTTTCCAAAGTTACAGTTAGTAGTACTATAACTGCTACGCTTCAGTGAAAAAAGTAACGAGTTCCAGTGATTTATGTTTCCTTTCATTATCAATTGGTTCTCCCTGCTGTATCTAAACAATTATCGGAGTGTCTACTTAGTCATGATTCTGCTGTAGAAAAGTCTTCCCAGCAGCGACCAAAGTTGTCGTTTGTTTATTAGAACTCTTGAGAATGGTCTTTTTTTTCTTTTGTGAAAAGACGAATAGGGGTTGTCCTAAGACCTCTGTAGAAAACTTCTGTTAGCGTTGTACTCGATTTATCACCATTTTGGTCAGCAAAAAGTATAGCTTCTAGAATTACAAGGTTGTACGTACTTAACTCATTTCCAATGACAAATTATTTATTTATTTATATTAACGGGCAATATCCAGTTACAATGAAAACAAAAATATTTGAATACATAAAACATAATTTGAATGAAACAATTATAAACATATATATAAACAAGGAATAAAATGTTAACTGTGGTACAGTAATAAACAAAATAAAATAAGATACTTATCAGCTGTTCGTATAGAAAACAGCGAATCTCTCAACAGAAAGAACTTCGATATGAAACAATTTATTTAAAATATTTAGAAATCTAATTGATTTTTTAATACTTTATTTCTTAATGGGACATATAAGGCTTGTAATATTGACATATTGGTTGTAATCGGTTTGTGTTGGTCCATTAGTCTAAGTAAGCCAAGCTAACTTTAGTTTTGGTGGGATTGCTTGATGATGGTGGTGTATATTGAGTACAAGAGAATAAGAGATTTCTCCGAGATTGAGTGTCACAACTGGATAGATAGATAGATAGCAGGTTAGTGCCAGAATCGTCTAGTATCAAGTGTTTTACAGCCATTTCTAGACATCAGTCTATGCTGTTGTCTCTTCGTAAAAGTAAAACCAAATAAACATTCTTTGTACAGCTTCAATTTATCATTGATTCTGTTCATTGGCGCTTAACACAAAACATTAGGAAATAATCTTTGGTCTGTAAACACTTTAAAAATGTAATATTAGAAATGTTTTTTTAAAAAAACATATGTTCCAGACCGCTTGGTAAACTTCTTCAATTATATTTCATTATTATGATTTATAAAATTCATATCAATACATTTTTATTGACAAACGTTAAGCTTTAAACAAGGCAACTGGGAGGAATAACAAGTGTTTACTCACGAGCAAAATAATAAAAAATGAAGTAAATAAAGCCTTGTATTGTTATCTATTTTATCTAATCAAAATTAGAGATAGAAGACCAGATTGTTCTATAGTTGGACAATTGTCATAAAATTTTTGACAATCAACGCATGTGTAGCTGTTGAAAAAAAAAAAGGGTTATTCATTCATAAAAAAAAAAGAAGTAGAAAGAATTATCATTTTGTTTCCCATAAATTTCCATTAGAGACATTTTTCATTTTCTCAGAATTTCCATCAACTGTCCGTCACTTTGAAAGCTTTTCCCAAGCATTCTCCGAGTTTCTCAATGTATTGCAACATTTAGTAACTCTCAAAATGTGCCACTTAATAAGTGTTCAGTAACACCATCAACACAAGTATTAACTTGGAAGCCGTTTTAATGTGGTTTTTTTCTAAATGTTACACTTACCAGTAAACTCTGCTGTTGGTAGAACATCTTATTACTAATTTTCTGCTCCTAAAATTGGATTTTTAGAATATGATGTGTAAAGGTATCTCAAAAACGAGAGGATAATCGATCTTTACCTGGATAATCGATTAGCTTCTACTGGCTTACTGTATCTAGCGATCAATATTATTTAACTGGAATGACCAAGTTTCCGAGTGGATTTTCCAAGTATTTGGCATTTTCTTGTCAATTTTTTCATACCTAAGTTTTCCACTCAACTTCTAATGTACTACACGCACTTTTCTTTGAATTTCTGGCCCTCCCCCACCAAGAAATTCAGGTTTTAGGACAGTTTTGGAGGACTAGAGAGGCTATAGACTTCCATTTAAATGACCATTTCAGTATAATTTATATTATAATCTCCTTAACAAAAACTTACAGTTTAAAATGTTAAGTATAAGGGTTGATTAAACGCTAAAAGATACACAAATCAGCAAGTATCCATCATTTCATTTATACTTCATTGATATTATTTAAGTAATTTTGCTGCATTAACTTTTCCTTCACATTTTTAGAATTTATTAGATGTCACAGACCCTTATGCTGGCCAGTTCATTCATAATATTTTTTTATTATAATTATGATAAAATGAGTGATGAATTATTCTGAGTAGTCACATATACATGCATGTTAAAGTAGAAAAAAACAAAGTTAGAGTCGGTCTACAGTCTTGAACAAATATTTTGTAGATGAAAATGGCCAGCATAAGGGTCTGTGACATCTAATAAATTCTAAAAATGTGAAGGAAAAGTTAATGCAGCAAAATTACTTAAATAATATCAATGAAGTATAAAGGAAATGATGGATACTTGCTGATTTGTGTATCTTTTGGCGTTTAATCAACCCTTATACTTAACATTTTAAACTGTAAGTTTTTGTTAAGGAGATTTTTGTACCTTTTGGATAGATTTTTCTTTTTGTCTATTATTTGGGTGGATCTCATGATGCCTCTTTTTTCCCAATTAATAAAAATAATCGCTTGCTCCTTCTGTCTTATGCGGACGATATCGTGTTATTCGCGAGTGCCTTACCAGATGTAATTGAAAAACTCTCAATTCTAGAAAAATATTGTAATGAAAATTCCCTTTATGTTAATTCTTCTAAAACTAAAATTGTCTATTTCTCTAAAAGTACCCGCCCGAAGAAGTTTCGGGGAGTGTTTCTCGCTGGTGAACCGATAGAGATAGTAAATTCAGTGAATTACTTGGGATTGCCATTAAGTGCAACGGGTAAGTTTTTTCAAGCTTGTAAGTATTTCACCGCAAAAGGTAACTTGGCAATAACCCGTGTACACAAACTTTTGATAAAATCCCGTATCCCAGACACAAAAGTTAGAGATAAATTATTGCACGCTTTAATTAGGTCTACTTTGTTATATGCCGGAGAATTGTGGGCATTTAACTACTTTGATGAAATTGAGAAAGTACAGCTGAAATTTATTAAACAAATTTATAATGTCAGTAAATTTACGCCAAATAGTATTGTGCGTCTGGAATATGGACTTGTCCCTTTAAAAGTTAGAATATTTAAAAGTATGGTTACCCTTGCAGTAAATATACTTGGGATGCCCCCAACACGATTGCCTCGTATCTGCTTTGACGCTCTTCTCGCTAGGGAAACTCTTCCGTTTAATAAAATTCAATACAACTGGGTCACCCAGTTTAAATCAATTTTAAGTTCCATAGGGGCTTTAGATTTCATGCAGGGAGATCCCGTTATTCTTAAATCTCAAATTAAAAATTTAGAAAAACAACTTTGGAATGACTGTTTAAGTAGAGATATCGCCTATGTAATTGACCGGTGTAAGTATAATATTTTGTACCGTCACATAAGTAGTCTGGGCAGCAATGAACTGCATCTATCTTGGCTTATTTCCATTAAAAAAATTCGCTTATTATCCCAGCTTAGATTAGCTAACCTCAATAAAACAAAAATCTATTTCAACTCTTGTACTTATGTCTTTGATAGCTCCAATATATGTACTCTATGTAAAAATAACGTTTCAGACACCTTGCTCCACTTCCTTTTCTCCTGCCAGGTCTTTCAGTCATTCCGAACACATAAATTAAATAACTATATTGCAACAGCTTTACCTGAACCAGAAAACTATGTAAACCTATTTTCCATTAACTCTGTAAATCAAATCAATGCTATATGTGATTACGTTAAATTATCTTTACAAATAAGAAGCTTTTTACTTAATGAGTGGTAACTTCTTAAAAAGCTAAGAAAGCTATTGAAAGTTAAGGTCTGATTTAAGACAGAAAGGAAAAGAAAAGCTCTTGGGATGTTCATATAATTTTGTTTTTACGAATTTAAATTTATTTTTTTGCGTATTTATATCTACCATTTATGTATCATTGTATCGATTTATTGTATTTATGTATCAATGTCAAACTCCATGCTAAGGGGATAAGCCCCAAAAGCAGTATGAAATAAATAAATAAATAAAATTATTTGGGTGGGGCAAACTCCCCTCCTTATGAGGCATAGCGTCGTGACTTTTAAAGTACAAGTCTGAACAAAATTTCGATTCGAATGACACTTCATTCATGAAAATCGGTTCACGTCTCGATAATTTGAAACGATTGCTATACTTCCTCTTAACAAGTGTAAGAGCAGAATGTCGTTTTAATGTTACGTAGGGAAGCCATAACCCTATGATCCTACCAAATTTTATCAAAATCGGGCCAAGATTTACAGAGAAATTAGAAATAATAATTTTGAAAGGGGGCCTTACATAAAGAGGGCTAACTCCTCTCCCATTCCATGTACAGCGTCGAGACCCCCAAAAGGCACATCTACATAAAATTCCGAATCGAATGACACTTCATTCATGAAAATCGGTTCACGCGTTTAGGCGCTACGCAGTTTACAAAAAAGGTAACAACAACAACAACAACAAGAACAACAACCATTTTTGAAAATGCCGTTTTTGCTCATTTTCAGCAACTTTTTTCTCGAAATCTATTATATCTATGTTGTTGCAAAAAAATTACAGTTGTAAAGGAGTATTTGCCCTACATTTTAAAGAAAATTTGGGAATTTTATCTTTTATAGAAAAAGAGAAAAAAATTGTCAAAGTTGGGTGTTTTTCAGCGTTACGCTTTTTCGTGCAGTTTTTGACGATCAACCCTTATACAACTGTCCTACCGGACAGTTTTAATGTTTGTAAGAAGAATCAGATAAGTTTTAAAGTTCGAAGTTTGAAGACAATTTATAATTACAACCTTTAAAATGAGGAAGTCTTGTGAGTGTTCAAGTCAATTTTATTTTTTATTTTAAATAATTAACATAAATAAATTTTTTCTCCACTCATGTGATGTTCTGATTTTTCGTATGTACCCATCGATCATCATTCGTATTTTCATTTTGCACTGTCATTTTTATTTATAATGAGTAAAAGTTTTTGTCTGATAAGAATAAAATAAAATAGAGTGGGGTAGACTGGGTTAAAGTAGACGGGGACAGTTTGGACAATATAAAACATAAAAGCAACAAAAACAACTTGAGATAATGTGTAATTGCGATTTGTTATATTACCTTCGCCACTGTATTCGTTATCTTAGCTATGGGCAAAGCAGAAGTATGAACCAACACACAGCAATAAGTATTAATTAGTTGTGAACAATCTGTAGTGCAGTGTGCAGACTCTATAAATGTGTCTACTAATCAGGTATTTCAACTTATCTCAAGCTAATTTCATACTCTTTTTTTTTTTGTCTTGTCCAAGTGTTCATTAGATAAAGCATGCAATCAAGCCAATTCATGATTTTGAAATTAAATATCGGAAATATGAATTTCGATTTTGTGGTTTACTTAAACAGGCAAAAGATTTTTTTTAAAAAATTATTTTCTATTATGTGTTATTCTGTAGGTATGTGTAAAATTGTTGTTAACATTTTATTGTTCGTTTAGGAGTCGTTGGGGGGACCCCAATAACAAGATTTTTGGTTATAATCGATCAACCAAAGTGTCGCACCGTAAACGCATCGATTTTAACCCCTAAATACTTCAAATTTCGTATACTTTAAACCTTGCAGATGCATTACATCGTAAGTTTATTCCTTTATCCGGGAGCTTTTATCTAAGCAGGATTTTTTCAGGGAAAGTTAAAGTTAAGCTTCAGTTTAATGTGCCGTTTTACTAAATTACTGATAAAGAAGCTGTTTTGAGTTCTCGACAATTTTTATTTTATGATCGTTTATCTACTTTGGAACTATTTCTTTTCAGAGTATACCCAAGTATTTAGACGTGGGAGACATTTCTGAGACATCTCATTTAGTATTTGATTTTATAGAGAACATGTTTAACATTAGAAGTTAGCTGTCGTTTCAGGACAAATTTTGAAATTTAAGAAAATTTAAATTTAATTGTAAATGTGGGGAGGGTGGCAAAAGAAAGTCATGTGAGTGTTCACGCCAGAATTTGTAACCTTCCCTTACCTTTTCTAAGTGGAAGTAATGTAGTCGAAGAGAATTTCCTTTTTATATATTAGCCAGGAAAGTGTTTTTAGAAATTCTACGATGAGTTAAACCATCGGTCTATTTTAAATTGTAATTAGTTTAAATTTGATATTTCTGTTAATGTTGTCAGTTAACATGACAGTAAAATTTAGGTCATAATTAACCGAAAAATTTTTTACTTTAATGAAACGATTGTGCAGTAATTGTTTTATAGTTACAGTAAATATTTAGGTTAATTACCGGTAGTTATAATGAATTTATTATAAATTATTTTTGTAAGGAAAATACAGAAAACTTCTTGAAAAGCTGTGGTTTGGTTACGCCTCCCTCTAAAGAGCTATTTTAGAGTAGCTTCTGGCCATACATTCTGAACTTGAACCAGCGAAGCCGGAGTATTCTCCAATTATTGTTTTCCACGATTAACACGAAAACAATTTCAGGTATTTTCTTTGAATTTAATGGAAAGATGTAACCTTTTACCTGGCCGTGAAAGTTCATTTTGGGGGTAGTACTGTGTTGAGGCGGAAGTCAGCGTGTTTCTTGTGTAATTTTCCTGAATTGTACGCTCTTTACAATGTATGTATGTTATTGTTTGTGGGAAGAATAAAATATTTTTCCTAAAAATGTCGATTTTTAAAGAAAACTGCTTGAGCAGAAATGTGAAATTCAATTAAGAGAAATCAAAAACCGTGATCTGAAATCAGAAGAAAGTACCATTTTTGGGTTGTAATTCTTTTCATGAAAATTAATTGTTTTGGAGAGTGATATGGGATCGTTTCGGGAGTCTCTTTACTGTGGATGGTTTACCTGTACAGAAGCCAGCTCATTTGCAGTTTTAAGACCCACCGGAGAATGTGGTTAAAAGTGTTCGTTCAGTATCGTCTGAATCTTCGATACATATTTTGTTTTAAAAACTTTAAATTTCCACTTTTATCTTAAACATTTCTAAGAGATTTTCTATTAAAATTAGATTTTATAGAATTGTGGGAAAGCGATGACTTAATCCCACCCACGCTATTTCAGTTTGCTCCTATGGTTTCATCTCTAAATGAAGCTGGGAGGAAATTAAATGTGCTTAGAATTGCACCAAACGATAATTACAATCACTACTAATGAGTCTGTGAAGAACCTCTAGTTGTGAAAGAGAGAGAGGGAAGTATTGAGTGGTCTCTCTCTTGGCCGCAACTTGCGTAATTTTTCTCGGTAACTATGTCGCACGAAAAAAATCGCTTTAAAAAAAGACATTTCCGTTAAGCCGATTAAAAATACATATTCAGAACTTCGTTTATATATTTCATTCTTATTAACTCAGGTGATGAGGCCGGTGATTACATTTAATGACATTTTACTCCAAAGACTTGTCATCAAAAAGAGGCTTTAATGGAATTTCCATGAGAAAATGTCCCAAACAAAGTCGTGGAGCTACCAATCCACAATTAGTCTTCCAAGTTGAATGAAAATCGCTGGAATTAGTGTCGAGAAAACTTTCTTTTAACTGGAAAATATAGATTCACTTTATTTGACTGATTTTGTCGGGAAAGCTTAGTGTCGAGTTTGATTGGGAAACCTAAACTAAATAATCAAAAATTTGAAGTTTCTAAGATTTTCCGTCTTTGAGTTATGCTGGCCACCAATTTTGAACAAACTACCACTCCAAGAATTTAAAAACAGATTACCAATTAACTGTAGGATTTCTTCGTTTTTCGCCCAGATCTTAGAAATCTTTTCTACATAAAATATAATAAAAACTATTGGAAATACTCCAATAAAAATACTTTCCGATGATGGACCACCATATTTTCTGTAACGAGAATACACTGTCTGGATCCCGGCTGTGCAATTACAAATGGGCACTAAATGGCCACAGATGTTGGACGCACCTTAAATTAAATTAAAAATAAATAAAGTCATATTTTTAAAAAATTGTAACAGATGGCTAAAATGAACTTCTATTTCATTATTTACATTTATCATTTTATTGTCATTATCTCCAAACATTTGGCAATAAACATATTGTATAAAGTATCGTTCAGTTTTCATCTTATTTATTTATTTTTTAATCTGGTGCCCCCTAGTCTGACACCTTAAAATATAAGCTATCCAAGTTCGGCAACTTGAACCCTGACACAGTATTACTATTCGCTTCCTAGACCAGTAACTATCTGCGTAAGAACAAAAATAATCTGAACACCTAGCTGCCAGTCTGTAATTTTGTTTATACAATGGAGGATGGTAAAATAGACAGAGTGGGTTTCAACAAATACTGTAATCGTGAAGATTTGTTAGTTTGTTTTCATCAGAAATAAACCGATTTCGGTAGCGAAACGGTCGTAGCATTAATTTTTAAATAATCTGTAATGAAGTGAAAGAAATCGAGCAAAGATAGAACAAGAGTACTCGTATTTTAAAAAAATGACTAACAAAACAGTGTAAGTGGGTCAGCATTACATAACTGATTACTGTAATTATTAATACTTGCAGAATTTGTTTTGTCAATTCCTTTTACTCAATGTGCATTTGGGTATTTTTATAGATAAAAGCGATTTTGTTTCAAGTTATTTCTCCAATAATTGGTTACTATCAATTATTTTAAAGTTAATTCTCTTCATTCTACGAAAACTTGTCTCATTACAATTTTTTTTTTTGTTATGTCTATCTTTAACTCTCTTACAACTCTACAACTTCCGCTTGTAACATTCCTCCAACAAAATTAATTTAATGACAATTCAGGGAGAGAGATTCAAGGATGATGCTTTTCTCCAAAGTAACATTTCAAGTAAAATGTATTGTATAATCTAATGGACTGATATATAATATTAACGAATACAAAAGGAGTTAAGAATAATATTCATCATAATAGTTGGAAGAGAATCACTTGACCTGGAAGATGAATTAATGTTTCTACTGAAAAGATTTAGTTAAGTCCAGATGTATCGATCGCACTCAGGGTATTGACAAAAATCAGTCAATTTGGAGAAAATCGCCATTAAATCGGGGTCCCTTTCATTAATTTAAGACATAAGAACACCGATTGTAGCTTACAATCTGATATTGAATAAAATGTACAGCAAGGAATGTCCTTGGTTAGTTGGACAGATTCTTCGGAACGATGCACATTTCCTGAAGAACAAAAGTTAGCCTATTTCCGGATAATGCCCCTAAAAAAAAAACAATCCGGATTATTCTGAACACCCTTCTTCCAAACCGCTTTCTGAATTTCTCTTTGAAAGAGAAAACAAAGTATCACCAAGAACTGTTTTATCCCTAGTCTACTCCTTTCACTTGAAACCAATTTGTCTTTATCATACCGAATTCCTTTTAACAAAGAGTTAGGTCAAGCTTATCTGTGGCGAACATAGACACTGAATACCTTTTTCTGCCAATTGTAGTGTGAGCGTTGATATGTTGTGTCCATGTTATTCGCGTTGTTAGGCACTTCAAGATAAAGATCCCAAAAGAAGTAGGTAGTCTACTCCAATTAACGGAAAAATTATTTCCTTAACTAAAGGCTAAAAGATTTACGCATTTTTAGGGAGGGGCACTCCCATTATTCGCATGGATTTCGAACATCCTTTTCTTTTCTTTAACATTGATTGAGTTTTAGTACTGATATTTTACATAAATTCCAGATAGTTGAAGGTGGAAAAGCATTATCTAGTTTATTAAAATATATTTCTAATAACTATTATTATTAAAAACAATCAACTAGTAAGTTCATAGAAATAACTAAAGTATTAATTTTATTTCAAATTACATTCGATTACCTTTTTTAAAGTTAAAATTGAATTCTTTATAGTCGAATTTCTTATAATTCAAATTCATTGATATTTTGTAAATGTCTACACAATTTAGCGTAACATTTTTAAATCAATTTGAAATAAACTCGTTCATTCTCAAGTGCCGTCATCATATTACTGGATTAAAAAAAAGTTAAAAGTCATTCTCAAATAATTAATCACTTTGTTTGCGTTGTTTGATACATAGTATAACATTTTCTCTCTATGAACAACAAAAAATAATTCAAATTTTAATTGTTATAAATTGCAGAGATTCGTTCAAGGATATAAGGCTCGATAACCTGCCACAGTGTTTTTAGTCTAACTAAGAAGCCCTAGCGAGGGGTCATGGAAAATCCTTCTCTGGATCGCTTTTGTGATTCACCTTTTTGGGTAATTAAATATATTTGTTTAATATAATTTATTCATAGTGTTTAAGTGCACTAATTTTCGGAGTGCTCGTAAATAAGTGAATGTGTTAAACAATTATGTATATTTTTCACATTTATTGAAATTAGGTTAAGGGATGTGGTTATAGTATTTGTATCTTCAAATTATGGAGGTGATTCTGTAATAAAATGAAGATGATTCTATTTTTCTCGATTGGATTTTCAGCCATCTAAATAAAAGTACTAAAAATTATGACATGGTTGTCAAAAAGTGTGATTTTTTTCTTTTTTTTTAGAACTTTGACTTTTCAGAAATCATTGAGTAAGTAAAAACATAATTGTATATTTTTCAGGATACTGATCTAACTTGGAATACCGATTTTCCATTGTTGACACCTTGCTTTGAAAAAACCGTCCTCGTTTGGATACCTTGCTTATTCCTGTGGGTTTTCTTACCATTTGATATTTATTATATTTACAAAAGTAAAAACAAAAATATACCATGGAATTGGAGAAATATACTGAAATTGGTAAGTAGTAATTTGTTTTAAATTATTATTTTCACTAATCCTCATAATTTTTGGTACAGTTTTAATCAGCCTAAGGAGCAAAAAAAAAAAAAAAAAATACAACTTGCGTTATTTGAGTTGATTTTATTAATTTTTTGTTTTCGTCTTTTAACGCTATCGAGATACATGAAACCATTATTGGGCCCAAATTTGTAATTTGTTGAGTTTTTTTTTGTGTGAATATTTAAAGAGACTAGAAAGAGAAATAAGCCAGCTCAAGAGGCACAGTTATTTCCAGAGAATTGATTACATTTATCATGTTGAAATGATTTAATGTTTATTTGTTCGGTATTTTATTTGATTTAAAAGTAATGTCGCAGTATTTTTCTCAATAATAAGGCTAACAAGGTTGCTGAAGGCAGGAACTGTTACCACATATCGCACAAAAGGCACTAGGTTAATTAACTTCATCCTGTTAAAAGAGTGCATTAATGGCTAAAAATGGTGTCATTTGTTGCAGGTGATATCACTTTTAATGGTGTTAATATGTTGTATAGACTTAGTTTATTCGTTAGTAATATTTGGAGAGACAAGAGTTGTGGACATTTTTACACCTTTAATCAGAATAGCAGCAATTGTAAGCAATAATCATTTAGCTATAAATCAATTTCTCTAATTATCATCTTCATAAATTTCAGCATTATTCTGTTCTTTGCCTAGGCAACATACATAGGCCTGGTAATCTGTCACAGAAGGAAAGGAATAAGGTCTTCGGGCCTTGTCTTTCTTTTCTGGTTCTTACTAGTTATAATGGGAATAGCTCAATTCACCACAGTCATCAGACTACATTTATCTCAGGTAAATATCTTATATTTATTTGCTGTAAAAATGAGATAAGTTTGTTCTAAACTTTCAACAATGCATTTTAGTAAAGATTAACTATTAGTTTTTCAAAATCGAATAACAATACTTCTAAACAATATAAACGAAAATGCTTTTATTTTATAACGATAGTTTTGTATCAAACATCAGATTTGGCCCTTCGACAATTTTTTTCCCCCTCGTAGCCTAACATAATGCTTCCAAGTAGTGCCGGTACAGCCGAAGGTGGTGAGAACCTACAGAAAATAATTAATTTAATTTCACTACATGTAAATCTGAATAATAAAAGAGAAATTTTTATCTTGCTAGAAGTCACTCAAAAATTAGCTCTACCATTATTTTTTTTCTCTTGAGGTTAACGGGGCTGAATTGGGAATTCAGAATACTGTTCGTATTTTATTGAGAGATTACACGTCTCCAAGCTCAAGTGACAATTCTCTAGCTAGGGGAATATTTTGTAGTAGTTCATTAGTTTCTTTTTTTGCTGCCTCCTCGCTTTTTTTTAAATCCCTAAGTCCTTAATTATTCAGCGTTCATGATTTCGGGGAGGAATAGCCTAAAAAGGCTCATCATGATATGGTTGCACTACTCCCGTTGCTGCTGTTCGATCATTTGCTTAAATTATACAATAAATCACCTACAAATAAGAATACTTTGAGCTCATATCAATTAGACTAAAGGTAATGGGATCCTTGTGCTGAAATATAAACAGATTTTACATTACGTATCAATTGAGTTCTCATCTAAAGAATATCGATTCGACTGTATTTTCTTCTCTAGTACAATCATTTACAGCCATAAAGCTAATTACGAAGATAGAAACCACAAAAACAGTTCTCTTGTAGAGCTGGTTGAATTTGGGTTTTAATTTTTTTTTCATAGTCTCAAAGTCATTCATTAGCTCCACGTATAATGGTTAATTTTCCGAGAGTACTTCGTGGTACTTGCTTGGAAACATCAAGCAGATCGTAAGAACTAGCTGCAACAGCGAATTTTCGAAAATCTACTTCTTTAAAAAAAAAAAATGAATCAATGACCAATAATTTTTAGATAATCTGCAATGGACAAGTGGTACATACATTTTTAGTAAAGAGGATTCTGTGTAGCAGACTATTTTTTTTTCGTCAGAATAAATCTTTTATTGCAATGAAGCTCTAAGTATCTTTGCTTTTGCTTTAAAGTTTACATTAAAGTTAAACACCAATGTTTAACTAAAGCAACTAAGGTTTGCTAGAACAACTTATAGTTGCTTCTATGTCGTTAGTTTAAAATTCGTATCGTTAAAATGCAGTGGCTAACTGGCAAAACAAAACTAATGTAAATTTCACAAAAAACAAACAAACAACATACTATATTAACCAATATAACGTACGTTATAAAAAAGAAAAAAAAATACCTTGTTGACATTGTTCTGATAGTAAGTAATTGCTATGTCGATTGATTTATTACAATATTTTCTTATAGAGGATATCATCAATCAAAAAGCTCTTCTTTTCTAAATTTAATCTAATTGTTTATTGGGATCTTTTCAGGAAAAAGCTGACCTTTATACTTACACCTATGTTATCTATTTTATACTGGGTATATTTGTACTATTGTTAAACTTCTTAGCAGATTTGGAGCCTCAGGATACCAAATATCCTCGTGTAGATGTAAGTCATATTTAATACTGTGTAATATATAGAATAATGTATGCAAAGAAAAATAAATTATTTAGTTTTTTAACATTTAGAATCCTTGTCCGGAGGGTGGAGCTTCGTTTCCTTCTCGCATCACGTTTTCGTGGTTTGATAGTATGGCATTCCTTGGCTATAGAAAACCTTTAGTCAATTCAGATCTCTGGCATATGAATTATGAAGATATGGCCTCCGAGATTATTCCAATATTTGATCATTACTGGAATAAGACAGTAAGAAAAAATAATGCTACTACGTTGGCTATGTAAGTAACTTTTTTTTTTTTTTTTTTTTTATAAAAAAAAACTGAATTCTTTTACTAGATACATGCTTAGGTCATTTTTATCAAGTGTCAAGAAATTGTTAGCTGACTTTTTAATTCATTAATAGAAATTAAAATTGAATCTTAAAAACTTAGCAAATTTTGAAGGGCCTCAACAAATCTGCGCCCTCTCTCCCTGGGACTCACATTTTCTCTGAATGGCCATGCTTTTATGATTGAGTCTTTTTTTTAAAAAAGTTACTGCGTACTTTAGAGATGATTAAACATGGTATGCATTTTTTTTAAAAATTTTTAGGAATGGTGTTGCCAAACCTGTGATGTACAAAAGTACTGGTAGTATTGATTTTGCTGGTACGGACAAGGCCGGAAATGTAAAGCAGAAAACATCGTCAATATTGCCGGCAATTTGTTTTTCATTTGGACCTACTTTTCTATTTGGAGCTATTCTTAAACTTATTAATGATTTATTAGCTTTTATATCGCCGCAACTTTTAAAGTAAGTATTTTTAAATGATTATTATGTTTGAAGTTGAACGGAAGATAAACGTTTTATCCATGGGCTGAATCTTTCAGATCTTTTTATTGGTCGAAATTAAATGATAAAAGCGAAAGTAGTATTACGATTCTCTTCAGTAATTCTAAAGTCATCGCTATTAAATTTTGAAAACAGTTGAAAAATTGAATAAGGGCATCTTTTCGATTTCACAGGAGGCAGTACTTTGTTTTTTCTAGTCAGACGTATGTAAGGTTACGATAAATTTTTCGTAAGACCATTCACGGTTTTCGAAAAATATTCCTGTTAATACTGACAGAATGGGAGAGAGATACTAAGACAAAGCGAAATTATTCTTCGACTTGTAACAGAGATTGCTTGGGATATCAAACTGTAGTCATATTAGAAGAATCAGACGGTAAATTTTATCAAGAATTAAATTTGAAATTTATGGCAAGCAGGGTTCCGCGTTTTTATATTTGGAGCAACAAAAAAATGCAAAAAAGAATATTATAGCAACCTTTGAATTATTTTAAGAAGAATCCAAGTGATTCAGTGCGCCGACTTGTTTCTGCGATGTGTGGTTCCACTAACAAGAGGCACTCTGTTTTTATTGATTTCCTTGAAAAAGAAAAAAACCTAATTGACGAATACTTCGCAAGTCTTTTGGAAGGAAAAATTAGTGGAGGAGAGTTTTGGTAGTAGGACGTTAAGTTTTAGAGGTCACTTGAGATCGCAGAAGTATTTTTTACTAAAGTCTTTTTCTTTCTCTCTCTCTCTCTCTCTCTCTGACGTGTGTATGTGTTGCGGGGGGGGAGTAAAAATAAATTGTGAATTTCTAAAGTTAGAAGAGAATTTTTGAGATTGCCTTGAGTATTCACATCAGACTTTTTCTCACTTGAATCATATTTAATTTCAAAAACACTTACAAATGTTATGTTCTTCCCCAGGCTATTAATCGAATTCGTATCCGGTGATGAGCCACACTGGCGAGGCTATTTGTACGCTACGCTTCTTCTACTTGTTGCGACTATTCAGACGTTAACTTTAGCTCAATATTTTAACAAAATGATGTTAATAGGTCTTCGTATTAGAACAGTACTAGTGTCAGCTATTTATAGAAAGGTAAACGAATCTTTAATATTCATAATTTTTTTGTTTTTAACAAAAATTTGCCTCAGAAATCATTTCAATGCTGATTTGCTTTAATTTTAGGCTTTAAAACTGTCTAATGCAGCTCGTAAGGAATCAACAGTTGGTGAAATAGTAAATTTGATGTCAGTAGATGCCCAGAGATTTATGGATCTCACCACTTATATAAATATGATCTGGTCAGCCCCATTACAGATCGCGTTAGCTTTGTACTTTTTATGGCAAACATTAGGTATTTATTTTTATTATTATAACTAATTCAATCATTTCTTTTGTATTTCTTACCCTTACGATAGGCAAAAAAACATGTTTGTATTGTAAGGAATCCTTAAAATGAACTATGCCATTTTTGACTACTATAACTCATAATGACTGTGCGGGAAGTTATGTGAGAGTTTGGTAAATTTTTTTTTTTTTTGTTCTCTTCCAGGTCCTTCAGTTTTGGCAGGACTTGCTGTAATGGTTATCCTGATTCCTGTTAATGGCTTCATCGCTAATCAGGTCAAGAAACTTCAGATTAAACAAATGAAGAACAAGGATGAGCGTGTCAAAATGATGAATGAAATCCTCTCAGGAATTAAGGTAAATTATTCAAAATATATTTTCCATAAATAACCAAGATTTTCTCTTTTTTTGCACTTGACTTAGTAAGTTTTCATTAAACGTGGAATTTGTGAGAAACAAAAAAAAAATCGGGAAAAAACAAATTTGTGAGAGACGGTGACGTAACTGAACTCGGAAGTCTCCACACTAAACTGATACATCGATCTCTGATGAGGAATACAATAAACATTCATCATACAACAAACAGAATCAAAGATATCCAACACTGAGGAACTAAATATATATTCAACACCATGTAACTTCTCAATTAGTCAAATTTTTCATCACGAAACTGAAGAATAAAGCATCGATGATAGATGATATACCGAAACACAAATAGAAAAACTAACATGCTTGGTACCATAGAAAAGCATCATCGATACATCGATACGAAAAGATCGTAGTAAGACATTTTTCCCGATTCAATACGAATATTTCCTGTAAACGTTCCAAATCAAAATGTTTCCTCTTTCAGCCGGTAAAAGAAAGGAAATATAGTCGTGTTTACCTTCCAAATTTTACATCTTTTCTTTATATTTTCATTGCACTGTCGGCCTCATGTACTCGCGTTACAGATTACGGTCAATCACTAGACAGTAAGCTCCTAGGAAGAGAAAAATCTAAGGACCAGCAGCAAGGATATATATATATATTTATAATATTGTTCAGCTCCTCATTTATAATATTGTTTCAGGTTTTGAAACTGTACGCATGGGAGCCAAGTTTTGAACAGCAGGTGCTTCGAATTCGTGAAAAAGAGGTTAAAGTTTTAAAACAATCAGCTTATTTTAACGCTATGACCTCTTTTATTTGGACTTGTGCTCCGTTTTTGGTAAGTTACTTTGTCATATTATTATTATTTTCACCAATGAGATTACTAATGAAAAGGAGATCAACAGTGATGATTAATTATTTTTTAGCCTTTTATAATTGTTATTTATATGTTATGTTCATATTTGAAAGTTCCGGAACATAATTAAAATCTTTCTTGGTTTTGTTATTATTTCATGTTTATCAAAAAAAAAAAATTAAATATTTCAACCCGTTGGTTTCTTTTGTATTATTGAAGGTAAAAGACGAGATTTTGAAAGAAATGAAAAGTATTCAAATCGTAAGTGTATTTGATCTGTTGGATTGAACTATGGATGACATGTGTAATTCATATATTTGCTGAATTGTTAAGGTTTCAGTAGTGACATTCACCACGTACTTACTATCAGACGAGAATAATATCTTAGATGTGAAAACAGCATTCGTCGCTCTAGCATTGTTCAACATCATGAGGATGCCGCTCTCCCTTTTACCAATTATGATCGTAGGTGTAATAGAGGTGAGATAGTGTACATCCCCGAAGCCAAATACATCTATTTTTCTATCACTGCCGTGGAGGAGGGCACTTTGGCTTAGCATTTTGTTTTACTTAGTGCGAAGAATTTGAAGATCCATCTTACTATTCTAACATTATTATCATCATGAAGCTTTGGTTCACTTATGCACGAATTACTAGTATTATTATTATTATTTTCTAAAGGAATTTGGTGGTTTGAGTGCTATTTTTTCGAGCAGCTTTTTTTTCCCCCAAGCATGAAATCCGTGTTCATTCTTCGTCATTCTTTTATCAAACAATCTATTGTTGCGGCAGATGGTCAATTTGAAACAGATTTATAGGCAATTCATTACAGTTTAATAATACGTTAAATGCCAGTAAAATTGAAAATGACAAATTTTAGCATCTGTAGCGCCGTTGGATGATGATGAGCATCACCGCTATTTCCGAGCTAAAATTATTTTGCCAGATTTCACAAAGTAATTTCCTAAGTTATTGAACATAGTTCTTCACAGTTGGTGTAACCTTGTAAAGCAATGGTTGTCGAAATCTAAATTCTTTGCCCAAGACCTTGTCTTCATCTGAAGATTAATTTATATTTATAGGGTTATTGACATTAATGAAAATTCACCTTCTGTTTTGAAGATTGAATTTAATTTTTTCCAAAGCGTTGGAGAGAGCCTAACCATCCGAAATGGAAAACTTATAATTTTTTTTTAACGGCAACGCACTGCAACCAAATAGAACTATTATGCCCTCCAAAGGTGGGGACCACCGCATTCCCAGGTGATTGAAGTAACTTACTTGTTTTGGTAAGTTCTAGGTAGAGCTGTAGGAGCGGCTGCTGTTAGAAAATAACTACTCCAATCATGCACTTCATCTATCCCTCTATTGATATTTCCCAGATACTCTGAAGAAAACTTCCTTAAACACGTTATATCAAACATAGTCTCTGCGGGTTCTTTCCCCAACTGAGGACAAAGCCGGACATGAATTTTAAGCTGTGACTGAATGAAAAATAGATTTCTGTAAGTCACTCTGCGAAAACCCACAATAATTGTGAAGTTAGATTTGCTAATGTTATTTTAATAGAAATAGTAATTCTTGGGCTAATTCCCAAAATAAGGGTCAAACAATAATTTTCAGTGTAAGCTCATTAAATATAGGTTTTCACTTATATTACTTAGACAATAAATAATATCAGTTAATGCACTCAACCTGACAATAATTATAATACATTGCTTTCAAGTACATACATAGGTTTTACATGGTGGAAGGTTATTTGTTGCAGGTTTCTTTAGTTACATTCGCCGTGTATGTATTATCAAGCGAAGACCATGTATTGGATGCCAAGACAGCGTTTGTTTCTTTGTCCCTTTTCAATTTACTTAGATTTCCACTCTCTATGCTACCTATGATGATCACAAGTGCTATTCAAGTGAGTAAATAATCTGTAGCAATATCTTGTTTCAGTTTTATTTTTCTTACATAAACGAAATCTTTTAGATATTAATTCACAACTTAAAATGAAGTTTTAAACGGAAATTAAACTTGTTTTAGATCTAATATTATAGTAGTTTAACCTCTAATGGTTTTGTAAAAATTATTGACAAAGGGTTGTTCACTTTTATTTAAATAATACAAAACCATAAAATTGAGGAAGATTTAAATAATAATACAAAATAAAAACAGTCTCAGCTTTTTCTTTATTTTGTACCCTCTATCTAAAAATACGTAGTGTATACGGCGTTTATAATTAACTTCCAGAATTTTTTGTTACTCCTAACGATGGATTAGCTATTGTACATAAAAAAAGCAACATAACATTCTAAAATTTATAGTTAAAAATTGTTTAACTTCCCAGTATATTTAACAAATCTTTTATTTGAAAACCATTAGTGAGTCTTCTAGGAAATTAAAAAAAAATTAATATCTTTCTCCATCTTTACTGGCTTACGAAAGGTAAAACCTTGATCGAGTGTTAAATGCTACTAAAATTATTTGAACTGGTGTGTGTATATATCGTAGCAAGTTTATAGATAGAATACGTATACATTTTCTATAACTCAGCTCTAGATAACCTTTAGTTTTTAAGTTGGTTGTCCCTTTAGTTATGACTTATTGTTGATTAATGAAAAAAAAAAAAAATTGCGTTTCCTTAAGCATTTTCATTTTGAAAAACCCAAATTTTGAATGAATTAATGAGTCAAACCTTTATAGAACTGTCCTGCCGGACACTTATTGCCAATCAGACCAACCTATTTAGAAAGTTTGCTGTTAAGTTTTTCCCTACATAGTGTTTAAAGTGTATCGCAATCTTTTCTCATATTGATTTCGCTGATCGAATGCCTAAAATTTGCCTTCTGCTTAATTTGCACAGCTATAAAGCATGTCACGATCTATTCTTTTTACCTCCATCTATTTCTGATTAAAATGTCTATAATATTTCTTAACATCTCTTTAAATCTAAACATGTATATAATTTTATTATTATGTTTGTTTTCAAATAATTTTTGGTATTTTTTTTTAATGACAGTGGTTTTAAATGTTAATTTACGTTTTAGACTAGCGTATCCGTAAAGCGTATCAACAAGTTCATGAACAGCGACGAGTTGGATCCAAGTACAGTTTCTCACGAAGAAAATGAAGGTGATTTTCAGCATAGTATAAATCAATTTAATTTTCTACCTTTTAGAGGAAGTATTCCGATCGAATCAAATCATTGATAACGAGTTCATTAAATTTAATTGATTTCAATCATTTGAATTTAATGTTGGAATTTTGGAATCTAATAAATATTTAGGTGAATTTTGAATGCAAATTAAAAAAAAACTACTATAATCTTCCTCAATATGCATTGTTTTCAGCTGATTCATTAGTTATGGAAAATTGTACATTCAAATGGGCTTTTGAAGATGATGTTCCCGTACTTAGAAATATCTCTTTAAGAATTAAGCCCGGTTCTTTGGTTGGTGTTGTGGGAGCGGTAGGAGCTGGCAAGTCATCATTATTGGCCGCTTTTCTTGGAGAAATGGACAAGGTATGCGTTTTGCTTTTAAATAAACATTTTTTTGTGGTCTTCTTCGAACGAAAAAAGTAGTATTTTTCTGAATGTATGTATGCATGTAAACAGAGAGAAGGTTTTTTTACTGTTAATTTTAAATTCGAAGAAGTTTCTGTGAGTAGATAAAGTCGTCTAATCGTTTTACATCGTATGTTTTGTTTTCTTCTGTTTTATAGTTATCTGGACGAGTTAACACCAGGGGTACTGTAGCGTATGTTCCTCAGGTAGCTTGGATACAGAATTGCACCCTTCAGGATAACATATTGTTCGGTAAACCTTTAGATAATAAGCAATATCAGAAAGTTGTGGAATCCTGTGCCTTGAAACCAGACTTAGATATGTTACCTGGTGGTGATCAGACGGAGATTGGGGAAAAGGTTGGTTTAAATTCTCTTTAACTCTACTCTGATACTAAAAATTGTTTTTACTGAAATCATTTATTCATAATAATTCATTTTAATTAGGGTATAAATTTAAGCGGTGGTCAAAAACAGAGAGTTAGTTTGGCCCGTGCTGTGTATTACAATTCTGATGTTTACTTCCTGGATGATCCGCTTTCAGCAGTGGACAGCCATGTTGGAAAGCATATATTTGAAAACGTCATCGGACCAAAGGGGATTTTGAGAAGAAAGGTAAAAAAATTTACGTATAAATTCATGCATATATATATATATCTTTTTGAGGCTTCTTCTTAGGCATATCGATTACTGTAATCGCAATAACATTGCAGTTTTGACAATCTCATTTGTTAATCCGGTTGCTCTAACTTCTTCCTCTTTGTCCTTTAGTCTAAAAAGGACCTTATTCTCTACTAGAAGATGGCTCCCAGCCATCTCTGTCCTCCGTGGCTTTCTTTTTCCTGTCGTCTAGCGTCAATTAATCCGCCTCTTATTGTGTCACCGAACCGCCCACCTTTGCCGCCTTTTAGGTCTCTTTCCGCATGTAAATCTTGAGCCATAAATGGATCGCAGAAAACCTCTTTTCCAGCAGTTCTACCTTAGCTTATCTCATCATAGTCATGAGTCCAAGTTTCTGATCTATGGTGGCTTTTTATATCTAGCTGCATAACTTCAAGTAGAGCTTGAGTATAATCTTGAGCAAGAAGAGTGCGTAGATTGGGAAGGTAGAGAGGGGGCATTCTACTTTGATGTCTACCTTCATTGCAGCTTCCTTCTAATCTTTTTGCAGTTTAATATGGTTTGCACTACTATTGAGTTTCTTTCACAAATACAGTTAGTATTTTGGAACGATGCCAATGCTGGCCAGATGATATGGAGAATAATTATGATCAAATAATATTTTACTGTAAAAATTCTCATTTTGAAGCATTGTACCACCAAAACCATGTTTTCTTTGGAATTATTGCTTGCAGTGGACAAATTCTCATTTTGAAGCATTGTACCACCAAAACCATGTTTTCTTTGGAATTATTGCTTGCAGTGGACAAATTCTCATTTTGAAGCATTGTACCACCAAAACCATGTTTTCTTTGGAATTATTGCTTGCAGTGGACAAATTCTCATTTTGAAGCATTGTACCACCAAAACCATGTTTTCTTTGGAATTATTGCTTGCAGTGGACAAATTCTCATTTTGAAGCATTGTACCACCAAAACCATGTTTTCTTTGGAATTATTGCTTGCAGTGGACAAATTCTCATTTCTAAAAGGGTTTATATCGTTGTACACCCTTTTAGCTTTCGGCCTTGACGAATGATTTAATATCTTGAACTTGTTCTTGTTTTGGGTGATTAATTCAACCAATGCAATTGCACTTCTTGCCTTTTGTATAGCCTACTGCTTTTCTCTGCAGTTCTGAGCGACTCTTTAGCCTTGTTAAATGAAGTCTTCCCCTACAATCATTGAGTTGTGTAGTGATTGAATGGTTTCCAGAATTGCAAATGGGGGATTTTTTTCCTTTTCTGGAACATTTTCACCATCAGTTAATACTGAATTTTAATTCAACCATCACCTTAATTATACTTTAACTCCATAACATACATTAACTTAATTTTTTTCCTTCTTCTTTTATTCAACAGACACGAATACTTGTAACTCACAGCATCACGTATCTTCCAGAAGTAGATTTAATAGTAGTGTTAAAAGATGGAGAAATCTCTGAAATGGGCACGTACAAAGAATTACTGGATAAAAAAGGAGCTTTCTCTGAATTTCTAACCACTCATCTGCAAGAGGTCGACAATGCTGAACTTGATGGTAAAGTTATGCAATTCCATTTTTACTGTAATTACCAATAATCTAACTTGTAAATTTTTCTCAAAATTGGGCTAATTGGCTCCAATATGAAGCTACAAAAGCCATAACCTTCTCAATCTTCTACAATGAATCTACAAGAAATGGTTCTTTAGGAAAGAATGAAGTCCAAGTAAAGCTCCAGTTTTTAACTTTACAACTATTTAAATTATAGTTTAGTAAAACAGTTTCGTACAAGAACGAAAGGTACTTCTCTTTAAATAGTGATGATTTATGAAAACAAAACACAATACCGCTGGTAGAGAATTACTTCAAAACTCCAAATTCTAACAAAATAAGGGTATAATTCGCTGAAATGACACATTAGAGATAAGCCTAAAGTCAACACACTAAATAAGGTTATGGCCGTCTGTATCTGTAGAATAGTCCCCACCAAGTTAATTGCAGAAAACTGAAAAAAAAAAAACCTTCAAGAAATTCTTATTTCCATATTTATATGTAATTTCTTTTAAATGGACTTTACGATGAGGTAATCGCTATTTATATTTCAACAGATTTGGATGACCAACTGAAGAAGCAGTTGATTGATACTAATCCAGAACTTCAACACCAAATGAGCCGTCAGAAATCGGTGAACAGTGATGCAAGCTCAATGTCATCGTTAACCAGGTTAGAAGGTTCAATTGCTTTCTTCTACTCAAAGTAATGACGAGGGTATTATGTTCAGCCCACTAAATAAAATAAAAATAAATAAATCATGTTTTGAAGAACTAAAATTACCATTGGAAGTTAACAGCCATCCAAAATACAGGAAAAAAATGAAAGAAAAAAGTCGACCTAAACTTTTAAACAGTTTTCTAAAAAATGACCAGTTGTTATAAAGAATAAGAATTTTTTTATTTAATATTTCTGTCCATTTAGGCGCAGATCATCTGGAAGTAGTAGTCATGGACCTGATGAATTCAAACCATCTGGTGGGATTGAGAAGCTGATAGAAGAAGAAAGAGCTGAAATTGGTGGGGTAAGTTTAATTTTCTGGAGATTTGGTACAAATTTAGGGGAATAAATTAAATAAATATAATCTAAATCAAATAATAAGGCTAGAGTTGTAAAGTCTTGGAAGTATTGAGACATTTAATGTAATGCCATCAAAGAAACCGAGTGTTGTCTTGCTGGAACGAAATGTTTGCATTAGTCAAATCTGTGTGTTGTGGAACAATTTTTTTACTCATTTTTGAAAAGAATCTTCAAACTCCCAAGTACTATGTAGCGGTTTTAATTTCTCATTATCTCTCGTAGAAAAGTAAGAGAAAATATTGCGAACCATGAACATTCACTAGGTACACACTTGTTTTGAGTACCAAAATGATTTCTTTTTTTGAAAATTCCAAAGTAAAAAGTTAGTGTTCAAAACCATTTTCATGAGATTTTCTTAATAATGGCTTCAAAGATTTTCTTTAAAATTATTTCCCACACGTAGATCTCCAACGCTTATTTGGATTAAGGGTATTCATGTGGGAGGGGTGCTAACACTTTACCTCTGAAGTACCATTTTAGTAATAAGTTTGAACATACTACTTTTTGAAAAATTAGTCAGCTGATGAAATTCCAATTTTGAAAAAGATGGTAAGGCGCCAATTTCCCAATCCAGCTGAACTGCATAATCTGCGTGAATATTCACGTAAATACAGTTATTCCTGAAAAATTATTTGAATAGGAGGGTCTACAGACGAGAAGAATATTTAGGTTTCATTTTAATGTGCTATTTCTATTAATGCTACAGGTTTTACCACCTTTACTTTCTTAAATGACTTAAATATGTTCTAAAATTCCAGTCCAATGAAAAACCTTGTTTTCTGTCTCCATTTTCATAGGTTAAATGGGAAGTCTATGCACACTATCTACGCAGTATAGGAACATTTTTAACGGTGGCCACTATTGTTTTGAATGTGATCTTCCAAGGTTTTGCGATCGGATCAAATCTCTGGCTGTCCGTATGGTCCAGCGACAATTCAACTATGGTGAATGGTACTCAGGACCAGGACACGAGTAAGCGTGACCTATACTTGGAAGTATATGGAGCGTTGGGTCTTGGACAGAGTGAGTCAGGCTCCAAATTATTGTATTTAGTTATATTGATTATGCTTCATTGCTATGATTTTTAGCAAAAGTAAATGCGGATATTAGCTTAAGTGTTATTGGTGTGTGTGTATGCGTGCGAATGGTTATGAACCCATAGCTTATAAATGGGTTCGGTGAACATTGTTAGTTGGACAAACTAACTTCCCTTGCTAGCCCTTTATCTTTTATTCGTATTTTAATCGAATTATTAACAATGACATCGAGGGGGAAAAAACCTATAATTTTGTTTTCGTAAGGCTTTATTAATTCTGGCCCAACTTTATTAATAGTAACAAAATGTAATTGAATAATTATTGTCGTTTGATCAATATTTTTTCTTTGGAAAAATGTTTGGTTTAAGTTTTGATTGAATTTGAAATACAGAGCAATAAATACGGCCAGGCAGGCTCCCCCAGGGGGGGAGCTAAATTGGGAGAATCTAAAAATTGGGAAGATTCGAGGTAGGTTTTTGGTTCTTCTTGCAGCTCCCCTACTTTCTCTAGATAATGCTCCTTGAGGAACTCTTTCAAGAATATCAAATCTTTTCCTTACTCTGACCAAAATTACTTATGATCCTTCCTTGTTACAATTACCAAGAAAAGAAAAATCTAAATCTGTCTTTATTTCTATGAGTTTTTCACCAAAGTTTGGCTCCTTATTGAGCTGTTTATGCATAGAATTGTTGTCTATTTTGTTTTTTTTGGGGGGGGGGGCTTTTTTTTTTGGCAATGGCTTTCGCCATAAAGCCAGCATCGTCTAGGAGCTTATCACTAGAATATCACTCACTCTCCATTCTTACTTATAAATACATTCGCTTCACTCATTCATCCCTCTACTATATACAACTATTTACCTACAAACTTACAACTAATGGATGGAGCAGTACTCTATATTCCTGCCATCCTTATAGCTTAACCGAAATTAAAATCACGTACTCCTTCTCTAATCATTTTCTTCTATTCATTCTAATTCGGCTATAACTTTTAAATACATTCATATTTCATTGCTAGCTCTGCTATAGATGTTGGTGGAGAATATTATGTCAAACATTCGTTTCCTTTCTACTACATAACGTGGACATATCATTATATATGTTTGTCTATTTTGTTCCAATTGGGTTCTGACCACATTTCAGAGTTTGCAGCATCCTCTTTTGTCTTGGAGGGTATCGGTCTCCTTCATTTCCCACCTTTGAAAAGGAAGTGATTTTATTTTTCTTTTTCCAAGGGATCACTATATCTGGTCCCAATCATTAACCAGCCTGGAATTTGTAACCTTAATCTGTGGTCATCTAAATTTTTTTCTGGTATACAACCGTTTATACATAAATCTTGAGTTTATGAGTTGAAATCCTAGTAATTGAAATAAAAGGGAAGTTATATGAGTGTTTCGCCCCACTCTTAAAAAGAGCTATTTCCGCATTTACTTTTGTACATATTTTTAATTGAACAAAATTATGTATATTTATGTATAATATAGACCAATATATTTATATTGGTAAGAATTCAGTCAAATTATAAGCGCTTTGATTGTAAGACCACGAGGTTGTTTATAAAGACAGGATGTATGAAACATTTAGATCACAGCGATCTATTTTGGAATGAACATCCTCTTCATAGCTAACCTCATTACTTTAATTGCTTCTAGCTAATATTGAATTAACAAAATTTCAAGTAAAGTACATAAATGTAGTCAATTAAATTAATTGAACTATAATTTCTAATTAATTGCCTCATGGTTTTAATTAATTTTTAACATTTCAGCCTCCAAAATTTATAGTTTGATATTCTTTTAATTTCTTATATTTTAAGATATTTAGATTATTTTTTTTAATTTCGATTTTTTTTTTCTGTTTTTGTTATTTAAATCAACTGGTTTCTTTTCAATTGGTAGTTTTTTAATTTTTAGTTAACATGAGACGGTTTTTTTTTTTAATTGCATGGTTTCAAAATCCTTCATAGCACAAGGAAAAATTAATGCTTTGTTAATGTTTCTTGAATTAGCTCATTTTAGTTAATTTATTTGCTTTATTTTATGGCGTAGTGTTTTAATTTTCAGTCTTTGTTGATTTATTTGAAGCTTTTTCGTAATTATTTTCACGCATTGTTAAGGTGTTTTGTTCTGTTTGTTTGTTTGTTGATATCTGTAATGAAAGTTTCATTTGATTGGGTTTTATTTCGTGTAGCTTGGTAGAGGAATGTTTTTCTGTTCCGCAAGCCTTGAACGTTTCGCCAAAAAAATTGATGTTCATTGTTGAATTATTTTTGTCTGTCAGCAAAAAACTTGTGTTGAATTGTTTTTTGTAATGTGCTTTATTTTCATGTAAATTATTTAAAAAAATAATAATAATAAGTTCTACGTCAATCAGGTACAAAATAAATAAATAAATAAATAAATTGGGATCAACTTAATTATTGTGAGTTGTTGTTGGTTTAATAACTTTGTTAAAAGCGCTTCCGGGGGCTAGTAACTGTTTTGATATTTTTTTTTCCCGGATTAAGGAAAGTTTCCTTTAAAGAATTCGCTAAATTAGACATCTGATACGTTATTTGGCCTTCATCTCTTTAACTCATTTTGAGTTTGTTATATTGGGTTTAAAACCTTCTGAAAAGATGATGCCCAAGTAGTGGGGTATTATTGATGTGAAGGCATTAGTTATCGATTGGGTTTAAAAACCTTCTGAGAAGACGATGCCCAAGTAGAGGGTATTATTGATGTGAAGGCATTAGTTATCGATTTGGTTTAAAAACCTTCTGAGAAGACGATGCCCAAGTAGTGGGTATTATTGATGTGAAGGCATTAGTTATCGATTGGGTTTAAAAACCTTCTGAGAAGACGATGCCCAAGTAGTGGGTATTATTGATGTGAAGGCATTAGTTATCGATTGGGTTTAAAAACCTTCTGAGAAGACGATGCCCAAGTAGTGGGTATTATTGATGTGAAAGCATTAGTTATCGATTGGGTTTAAAAACCTTCTGAGAAGACGATGCCCAAGTAGTGGGTATTATTGATGTGAAAGCATTAGTTATCGATTTGGTTTAAAACCTTCTGAGAAGACGATGCCCAAGTAGTGGGTATTATTGATGTGAAAGCATTAGTTATCGATTTATTGTACTTTTATACTATTTCAGTACACGTTTTGCTTTAATAATTGTTAAGTGATGCAAGAACACTGTACAAATATAGATAGAATAAAAAATGAGGTTTAAGATCGTATCTTGGTTCAGTATTTACGGAAGCTTACGAGCCCATTATTAAATTAATGTAAACCCATACATACTCCTGAGTAAACAGGAGCAGCTTTAAGCTCAGACAGATCTTTAACTGACCCTGAACTTCACATACAACACGGGGGCATCACCACTCTTTAAATACCACAACATCAATGGGAGATACAAAGATGTCATGTCCTTAGATGAGTCACCATCATCTTCCCCCAATCACTGTATTCTTATTATATCTTCTGTCGAGATTTATTCTAGGAAATGCCACTGTTTTCCTTCTGTTTTTCTCCTCTGTCCAATATACAGGATAACTTATATCTTCTTTCCATAAATACGAGGGTCGTTTGAAAAGTCCGTGCAAAAATAAAAACTACTTAATTTTTTGGGGTAAACCTTTTTTATTTTTCAACATAGTCTCCTTTTAGGCTTATACACTTCGTCCAACGCTGCTCTAGTTTGTTGATCCCTTCCGAATAATAGGATTTGTCCAAGTCTGAAAAATAGCCATTCGTTTCTGCAATCACCTCCTCGTTTGAATAAAATCTTTTTCCCGCCAGCCATTTCTTCATATTGGGGAACAAACAGTAGTCTGGAGAATAGGGGGGATGTGAAACGAGTTGGAACCCTATTTCCATTAATTTTGCGACCACAACTGCTGAGGTGTGAGCTGGTGTGTTGTCGTGATGGAAAAGGACTTTTTTGCGGGCCAATCGCGGGCGTTTTTCTTGCAGCTCGGTTTTCAAACGGTCCAATAACGATGAATAATATGCACCTGTAATAGTTTTACCCTTTTCCAGATAGTCGATGAGGATTATTCCTTGCGAATCCCAAAAGACAGTCGCCATAAACTTTTTCTTCGGTCTTCGCCTTTTTTGGCGCAGATTCCCCCTTGGTAACCCATTGTTTAGATTGTTCTTTGGTCTCAGGAGTGTAGTGATGTATCCATGTTTCATCCACAGTGACGAAACGACGCTTAAAGTCCTGCGGATTCTTCTGGAACAGCTGCAAACCGTCCTTGCAACACTTCACACGATTTCGTTTTTGGTCAAGCGTGAGCAATCGCGGCACCCATCTTGCGGATAGCTTTGTCATGTCCAAATGTTGATGCAAAATATTATGTACCCGTTGATTCGAGATGCCCACAGCACTAGCAATCTCAGGCACCTTCACTCTTCTGTCATCCATCACCATATCATGGATTTTATCAATGATTTCTGGAGTAGTACTACCTCAACAGGGCGTCCAGAACGTTCAGCGTCACTTGTGCCCATATGGCCACTCCGAAAATTTTGAAACCACTTATAAACTGTTCTAATCGAAGGTGCAGAGTCACCATAATGTTTATCAAGCTTCTCTTTAGTCTCCTCAGGCGTTTTGCCTTTCATAAAGTAGTGTTTAATCAACACACGAAATTCTTTTTCCTCCATTTTTTGAAAATCACTCGACTTCCTCGATTCAAACGAATGCCAAACACAAAGAAACAGACCGATCTGGCTGAAACTTGGTGTATGTTCTTCCAAGAGATGCTACTAACTAAACATAACCTCGATACGCGCCAGTGGTGCTATCTCTCTAACTTTGCACGGACTTTTCAAACGACCCTCGTAATTCCCCGCTTGGGCACAATTCTTGTGTTTCCAGAATACTTGAACTCAAAGAAAACAAAGAAATAACAGTCTTTAGTCAATAACAAAGAAATCATATAAACTAATGTGAACAGTTTTCTAGAAAGAAATCAATTCGACAACTTCCAAGAGTCCTAGTTCATAGTACTTGAGAGAAGTGTATTAGACCAATATTTCAAAGAAAACAAAACGATCTCCTTTTCTTTTCTTTTTTGCACCCAAGTGTATTGTTCAATATTTTCGTATCTTAGTTCAATTTTTGTTGAATTTTATGTGTTATTGGTTTAATATTAGTCAAAGAGTTAGTGTTGAATGAATTGTTAAAATGAATATTGTGTAATGATAACCTTTTTAGTTTTTTTTTTTTTTAAAAAGTCTTTTACATTTTATTTTAATAAAGTAAAAACTCCTTTAGAATAAAATTTTTAATTAAAAATTTAATGTAGTTTTATAATATTTTGCTATTTATTTTTTACTAATAAAAGGTCGCTCACTTTGCCAAAATCATTAGTACATGTGCTGCATTCGCGTTCATTTTCTTATCTTCTAAACATATTGTTACTTCTTAGCCAACAACATAGATTAATTTTACTTTACACCATTTATTGGGATCGTTAAAAGTCGACGAGGTCTTCCAGAGTTTGATAAATAATAGAAGATTTAATAAAAATAATGAAGTTTAACCGTGACATTTATTTATAAAAAATAAATAAATAAATAATGAATATTCAATAATTAGCCATTCCATCGAAGCAAGTGGTTTTCAAAATGAGTTTTTGGTCCCTTTTACGTTATGGGATGCTTTCTAGAATTAATTTTTTAAGCGTATACTATTTTTAAGGAGAAGTACAACAATCGTGTCGATTTTTTCCAAGTTTTTACAGAAATTGTGCAGTTTTAAGATCTTCTTGAGTAATAAAACCGTTTTTTAAAGATTTATTTGTTTCAACCATAATTTTGCAATAAATTAGTGAGCCCGTTCGGTCTCGTGTAATGTAAATCTTCTTACCTTTTTTTTTCTAAATGTTAATCAATGAATTTTGTAGCCGAAATGCGAGAATTGATGAAATTCGATTTTCCCAAAGTTCATGAGTTTCTTGTTTGTTTGTAGCATTTTCCGAGACTGCGACGGAAAAACATTACCAATTAAAAAACTAGCCTTATGTAGAAGTAGCTCATTTTTTTGTAAATTCAGTCTTATTCCTTAGTCACTCTACTTGAATATCAGATAAATCCTATTTTTTTTTTCCTGGAATTATTATTTTATTTTACAATTTAGGGATTTTTAGGGTGGTGTTTTTAGGGATGAAATTGTCTTGTTGTGTTCTATATGTTCATTGATGTTACTGTAATGTTTGGCTACGTATTTATTGTTTGTTAAAAATCTACGTTGTAATTCTGGAGATGTCTTACTATTTGTTTGTGTAAATGAAAGGATATTTGGAAACAAAAATGCAGTTTTAATGTAGAACTGAAAAATTATCAATTCTAATTGGTTAGGAGTTTAAAAATAGGTGTTTTCTGTGTTATTAATAGAACACTTTAAATGAATATTACAAATAAAAGGGTTTAACAATATTCAGAATACATAACTACATGATCATTTCGAATCATTTCACTTAGAGTTCAATATCATTTTTTTTTTTTTTAACTTTCTCTTACTGCTAAAAAGTTTAGTTTTAGAAATGGAATTTTTACTGAAAATACGAGTTTTTGAGAGTTGGTTTCCTTTCCGGGTAGATCGGAAAGAAAGTGGGCTTCAGAAAAACGTCTCTGAAGATCGCAAATCAAAAATAATGAAGAAAAATATTAGTTTAAAGCTACCGATTTGTAATTTAAACTTATTTATAGAGGATATAGAACAAAAATAAGGTAATAATTCCAAGTTTGAGGGAAAATCATCAGTTATAGAATCTTGAGAATGAAAAGAAAAGTCATGTTGAGTGTTCAAATTTATCAAGGTTTTTTTTTGGGTATTTATAAATAAGCTCCTTGATCAAACTATCAAATGCTATTGAAACTTGTGGTTAGATTCGCCGTGCTGGATAATATCTTTGCTTTTATTGGTCGAAGCACGCCTGGACCGGCTTCTGATTTTTCATCCATCGTCAGAGGTAGAGGAATCAGTGTGGCTTAGTGGTTTTGGACTTCATTTACGAAGTCTGTTTAAAGAAGTATCACGATTTTGAATTTCCGCGGATTACGTGTATTCGATTTTCGATTTTTTTTTTTGTGGCGTTAAGTTGGTACTCATGTCTCTCACTTATGTGGCCGACAAGTTCGGTCATTTTGAATGTTCAGTTTATTTTTGACAACTGCTTTGCTTGCGCGTGTTATGCGTCTTCGATTTTTGCCTATTCCAAAAAATGGATCTAAGAATCTTTTGTGTGGAAAAACAAAATTAAGGGCGCGGACGCATTCCGAATGTTGACTGTGACATATATGGTGAAGCTACCTTGGGACCGAAGCAACGTTTATCGGTGGTACAAAATGTTCTCCAGAGGGCCGAGAAGATGTGAACGACGAAGAGCGTGCCGGACGCTCTGAGCACGTCAACAACAGAAGAAAACATTGATGAAGTGAAGAAAATAGAATTGGCCAATCGTCGAATCATCGTTGAGAGAAGTTGCTGAGGACCTAAACATATCGATTGGCCCGTGCCATACGATTTTTTACCAATGGGCATGAGACGGGGCGCCGCGAAATTCGTACCGAAATTGCTCAATTTCGACGCTCTATTTTTGGCCAAAAAACAACACACTAATGATGCCGCAGCCACCGTATTCCCCAGATCTGGCCCCCCTATGACTTTTTCTTGTTCCCGAAACTGAAGAGGCCCATGAAAGGACGAGTGAGGAGATAAAGACGGCTTCGAAGGAGGAGCTGAACAAGATCACAAAAAATGATTTTTTGAAGTGCTTCGAGGATTGGAAAAAAACGTTGGCACAAGTGTATAAGGGATTACTTTGAAGGGGACAAAATAGATATTCATGAATAAATAAATTCATGAATAATTTTTGAAAAAACACAAAATTCGCGATACTTTTTGAACAGATCTCGTTTATTTCCGTGTCGTGCTGCAACTAGTCAGCAAGTGTAGTGCGAGACAGTAACCTAAGTAAAGTCAAAATCTCTACACAAATCTCATTAATCACCCTTTCTAGTACAAGTACTAAATGAAAGTTCGAAACCGGAACAATAGAGATGCTGTTTACGCTTTAATTTACTTCCTGTTTATTTTATGATACTAAGCACAGTAAGAATTCAATTTCCAAGAAACTTTGTTTCTTACGAATGTGGGAGAAGTTGCAGTAAGAGAAAGATCGCCATTTCAGATCAGATCTTTTTGGTTTTAATAAATAATCTTAATATTTTTCATTGTTTTACTTCTTTGGAAGGCTGAGAGAATTTTAAAAATGCATAAAAAACAAACATCATCAAAATAAATCTTTTGTTGATTCTTCCAATAGTACTTACAACATTCCTCGGAACGCTGACACTCTCGATTGGTTGTATCAAGGCCGCTTTGGCACTGCACAACTATCTTCTACATCATACACTGCATGCACCCTTGCAGTTCTTCGACACCACTCCTATTGGCCGGATTGTCAACAGATTCTCCAAAGATGTAGACGTTATGGACAATGTGCTGCTTTCTTTACTTCGTTCATTAGTTGTTTGCCTGTTCATGGTAATGTTTTGATTTGTTGCTTTAGAAAAACCAAAAAACTTATTTATTTTATTTATTTTTATTTTAAAAGATTATTGTGATTCTTAAAGTATTTGTATTTTGTTTACTCATACTGGCCGGAAGAGGAAGTTATGTCAGCCTCGCAGATTTTTTTTATTTTGAATTTCCCCTAGAACATAACTTATTGTGAAGTCCATCTTAAGTAGGGAAAAATACTGTTAGTACAACATGTCTGTGATTTGAAGCCACCTGGAGATAACAACAAAATCGATCAACCAGCTGTAAATGACCTCAGTGATTTAATTTAAACCCATTCTAGGCAATCTAAATCAATAATTTTTTACTTGAGGCATTTTCCTCTCTGAGAAAAAAAAGAAAAGTTTCTCAGAAATATATTGAAAAAAATAATGTTTTGTAAATTCAAAATATTAGAACACAGCTGTACGTCTGCTAAATTTGCTTAGACCTCTCTTTTCCTTATGTTATCTTTGATGGCAGTCACCCTTAACGTGTTTCAGTTGTGGAGCTTCATGACACTTTTTCCCTTCATGATGAACTTACCAGCAGTTTCTTCCTGCATTCATTGATCAGTATATCTTTATCTTCCCGAGACATTTTCTTCATCTTTTTTTTTTTTTTTTTTGTTTCAACGCCTCTTATAAGCTGTGAGTTACATTTCCCACTCTTCCCCTTCTTGGAACCAAGACTCTAGCGAGGTTAAGAGAGAAATGGCTGTGCCTTTGGAGGAGATATAGTTTATTTTATTTCACAATGGCTCTTACGTATTCCAATAACCTTACAAATCAATCTGTGAAGATGGATTAGCTGTACATACAAATTGGTTAGAATTTAAGAAATTTTCTGCACTGTTCTTTCCTAAATTTGGAGTTTTCTCATATATACAGGGTGATCCATTTAAAACGCACCAATCGCTAATAACTTTTTAGGAAAGCGGAATTTCAAAAAAAACCACGAAGTAAACTATATGTTTTGTTTTGGTCAAGTTTTCAAATTTTCCACCACCGATGCTGTATCTTCATTTTTGGCCGAGTTACGGGTAAAAACCTGATTGAAGTTTCGTAAGGACCACTGGTTTTGACTATGATTATGAAAACTACATAAAAAAAACTGTGAAAAATGACGTTAACCCCGTTTAAATATGCCTAATATTTCTTGAGATATTTAAGATCAAAGTTACAATTTTATCTATTCGTTAACGGTTTTCGATATTAATTTTCCACCAGAAATACAAGTTTTGGGAGGTCCTCTGACTGCGAAAAATGTTATTTGTGACGCAATAAACAAAAATAATAATAATTGAAGATTTTAAAAAATGTAGGGTAATGTAATGGTTGTGGGTGAATCAGGATAGACTTGTTTTATCATCAAATAAAAGCAATCATCACATCATTTTAATGCACCCAGTATGCAAGACTTCTTGGCCTATGATTACGGTAAGAATATCTTGCCAGGGATGGGCGGGTGTTGGTCTAGCGGTCAAGAACGTGGCTTTGTAAGTGGGAGATCCCCAATTCGAATCCCGCGGGAGCAATCATTCATAATAGTTAGTACATCATAATACTTTTTTAAGTAAAATGTAGTCATACGCGGGGTTCGTCCTGAGGATCTTCCACTTATAAAGCCACGCTCTTGACCACTAGACCAACACCCGCCCATCACTGGCAAGATATTCTTACAGTAATCATAGGTCAAGAAGTTTTGCATTCCGGATACATTAAAATGATGTGATGATTGCTTTTATTTGATGATAAAACAAGTCTATCCTGATTCACCCACAACCATTACATTACCCTACATTTTTTAAAATCTTCAATTATTATTATTTTTGTTTATTGCTTCACAAAATAACCTTTTTTTGCAGTCAGAGGACCTCCCAAAACTTGTATTTCTGGTGGAAAATTAATATCGAAAACCGTTAACGAATAGATAAAATTGTAACTTTGATCTTAAAATATCTCAAGAAATATTAGGCATATTTAAACGGGGTTAACGTCATTTTTCACAGTTTTTTTTATGTAGTTTTCATAATCATAGTCAAAACCAGTGGTCCTTACGAAACCCTAATCGGGTTTTATAGCCGTAACTCCGCCAAAAATGAAGATACGAGGGTCGTTTGAAAAGTCCGTGCAAAAATAAAAACTACTTAATTTTTTTGGGTAAACCTTTTTTATTTTTCAACATAGTCTCCTTTTAGGCTTATACACTTCGTCCAACGCTGCTCTAGTTTGTTGATCCCTTCCGAATAATAGGATTTGTCCAAGTCTGAAAAATAGCCATTCGTTTCTGCAATCACCTCCTCGTTTGAATAAAATCTTTTTCCCGCCAGCCATTTCTTCATATTGGGGAACAAATAGTAGTCCGAGGGAGCCAAGTCTGGAGAATAGGGGGGGATGTGAAACGAGTTGGAACCCTATTTCCATTAATTTTGCGACCACAACTGCTGAGGTGTGAGCTGGTGCGTTGTCGTGATGGAAAAGGACTTTTTTGTGGGCCAATCGTGGGCGTTTTTCTTGCAGCTCGGTTTTCAAACGGTCCAATAACGATGAATAATATGCACCTGTAATAGTTTTACCCTTTTCCAGATAGTCGATGAGGATTATTCCTTGCGAATCCCAAAAGACAGTCGCCATAATCTTTCCGGCCGAAGGAACGGTCTTCGCCTTTTTTGGCGCAGATTCCCCCCTTGGTAACCCATTGTTTAGATTGTTCTTTGGTCTCAGGAGTGTAGTGATGTATCCATGTTTCATCCACAGTGACGAAACGACGCTTAAAGTCCTGCGGATTCTTCTGGAACAGCTGCAAACCGTCCTTGCAACACTTCACACGATTTCGTTTTTGGTCAAGCGTGAGCAATCGCGGCACCCATCTTGCGGATAGCTTTGTCATGTCCAAATGTTGATGCAAAATATTATGTACCCGTTCATTCGAGATGCCCACAGCACTAGCAATCTCACGCACCTTCACCCTTCTGTCATCCATCACCATATCATGGATTTTATCAATGATTTCTGGAGTAGTAACCTCGAACAGGGCGTCCAGAACGTTCAGCTTCACTAGTGCCCATATGGCCACTCCAAAAATTTTGAAACCACTTATAAACTGTTCTAATCGAAGGTGCAGAGTCACCATAATGTTTATCAAGCTTCTCTTTAGTCTCCTGAGGCGTTTTGCCTCTCATAAAGTAGTGTTTAATCAACACACGAAATTCTTTTTCGTCCATTTTTTTGAAAATCACTCGACTTCCTCGATTCAAACGAATGCCAAACACAAAGAAATAGACCGATCTGGCTGAAACTTGGTGTGCGTTCTTCCAAGAGATGCTACTAACTAAACATAACCTCGATACTCGCCAGTGATGCTATCTCTCTGACTTTGCACGGACTTTTCAAACGACCCTCGTACAGTATCGGGGGTGGAAAATTTGAAAACTAGACCAAAAAAAAACATATATATTTTACTTCGTGGGTTTTTTCGAAATTCCGCTTTCCTAAAAAGTTATTAGCGATTGGTGCGTTTTAAATGGATCATCCTGTATATATATATATATCATTATTCATCATTGTTCTTAAATTCTAAAATAGAATAGGAGAGACAGAAGATGCTTCTCGGTCCCCTGTTTCCTGTGAAGTTTCTTATCTTTAACGTAAAAAAGCATGTCCTTCTTTATATCAGAAAGTTTTGGTGGATTCATTGATAAATAAATAAATTATTATTAATATTTAGCTCAGTCTCTAATGAATGAGTAAAAAAATTTTTGGAAAAATCATAATAATATTCTTGCATGTCTTTGTTTGCATCTGATTATTTTACATACAACCATTTAATGTTGCGATTTTTGTTTTTTTGCATGTTAGAAAATATATTTATTTTTACTTGTCAACATTTTTTTTGGAGGATCAAAAACATTTTACGCTCGAAGTATGATTTTTTTTTAGGTTAATCTTCATTCATCAATTTTCAAAAGCTTTCCTTTTTTTCACAAATCATTCATAAAAGTTTCTTTGGACTTTTACGATTTCATTGAAAAAAATTTCTACATAATTGACACAAGCATTCATTACATTTACATGATATTGCATAATATTTTGTACAGTCTAACCTAAAAATTTGTTAATTTTTACTTGTTGCTTTTTTTTTACTTGTTTATTAATTTATTTGAATTATTTATTTAGTTTTTAGTGTAAAAACTGCCAGAGTGGTTTTACTGTTTTCAGAATTATTGTATTTATGTTTCATTTGTGGTTTCACTTTTAGAGATCTAAATCAACGTTGAATTTATATTAACAATTTCGCTTTAATGAGGTTTTTATAAATGAGAAAAGGAAGTTTAAACTTTGTAAAATGTGTTTTAACTTTTCTCTCTCTTTTATTTTTACATGTCCTGTTTACTTTGTCATTGTTATTTACTTTGTTTTTATTGCTTGTTTATTGTTTTACTTTTCACTATTTATTTTTATTTTTTGGAATCGTCTTTTTTTACTAGTGTTTAACGAGTTCTAATTTTCAATTGAATATATTTTTTTTTGCTGAAGAGGGATGTTTGTGAAAATTTTGTAAGATCATATCCATTTTTTCAATTTATTTATGCATTTTTACTAACACTCTTAACTAAGCACTGCATGCATCATGGTGCATGAATTTTGTTCACCATGTCACCTGTTAGTATAGGTTAATTAGAAGTAGTTTATAATTGTAATTTTCAGTTTTTTTTTTGTTTTTTTTTTCAGTCAATTTTTTATGAAATTTCAATTCTTTTAATCTCTTGAAGAGTCTTCAAGCAAAAATAGCTTTTCCATTCTGTTCTTCATGATTACTCTTGCAGTTGGCGATTCTTCTTTTTCCCTGATACACATCCCTGTAGTAAATGATTCGGTCTTACGTACACAGAACCAACATTTTGGTTATAAGCGCCATAAACTTTTCTATGTGTTACTCAATAAACGTTCCTTTAATTATTAGATTTTTTTGTCCATCCGATCTCAGATTTGTTTCGAACTCAGGGGCACTGTCCGCGTAGAGAGTACACATCCTAAAAATACATTATTTCGAGGCCATTACATTTTTTTTGTTGGATAAAGAGAATTGTCTTCTTCGTTGAAGCGCTGGAAAAACAATCCGTTTAATTGTGATTTTGATTTTTTACTTAGCCTGAACGATCTTTTCGGCTTAATATGACACAAATGTCTTGTAAAAGGGAAATAAGAAAAGATTGAATAGGAAAAGTCGAGTTAGGCTGGAAACATAGTGGAGCGGCGGGCAAAGCGGCGATGATAGCGAAGAGCAAAGCGGCGAAATCAAACACAAGTAAACATATGGGACCGCGCATAGTGGAGAGCAAAGCGAAGATAGAGCAACGCTATCTCTAGAGAGTAGAGCGAAGCGTTATGACATGTTTGATTTCTTCGCTCTCATCGCGCTCAATTTGTAAAGGTTATGGATATTGATACATTATTGGTTTAGTTTGTTTAAAGAAACCTCTGTGGGGCCATAGTATTTGTGAAGCTACAATAGTTTTTAATAATTAATAGTTTAAATTAATTAACAATTAGTAGTTAATGGAGAATTCAGGTAATTTTTGCTACATTTAATTTGGTTCTCAATCCCTTAATGCTAACTTTCATCTAAATACTAGGCAAAATTAAATTACATTTTCACTTCCTACTACTTCTGATCAGGACGAATTCTCCAATCCTTCTTCTGTAGCGTCGTACTACTCCAGTTTTTCAGATGAACAACATTAATTTACGACAAATCATGGTGTAGTGATTTAATAAAATTATTGTGTTTTTTTAATTGACTAATTTCTTTTTATCTGTATATATTTCTATTTATTTTGATTTTCTTATCTTAAAGTAACTGCTAGGATTAATGGGGTTACACAGATTTGTATTTAGTAAATAACCTAAATAGTTAATTTTTCTATATTGTGCCTAACTCATGTTATGAGCTGTATTACTCAAAAAAAATAAAATTTGATTTTGATTAATGGTGTTACACTGGGCTAGTATGTAATCAAATGTTGAAATAGACATTCGAAAATACGCATGAAACTTGCCAGGATGCTCCCGAAGTTGTTGGTACAAGTGATGAAATTCACCAAGTTCATTTCTAGACTTATTTATGTCATGTACACTGCAGCTCCTACTACTAAGCTGCTGCAAATACCAAAGTTTCAACGAAGAATTTTCATATAAAAATAGTTCCTCCATCTTGTTTTGTCAAAAGGAGAACGCGACTAAGCTCGTCACTATGTGCATGCGAATCTTTGCTCGCTGCTCGTCGCTCTCTTTGATCTGAAGCAGCTATCATCGCCGCTTTGCCCGCCGCTCCACTATGTTTCCAGCCTTAGACTGACTTTAGTTAAAATAATAATAAAACAAGTAGTCTCATCTGAATAACCTCTTTTTTTCCATTTCACAACCTAAAAACATATGTTAAAATGTTTTAGCAGTTACTCGAAATTGTTTTCTGAGAAATAGAGTTATGACGGTGCCAACTTCCTGCGCCGTTGACTCAAGTTCGTCCATTGTTGAAACGATACTCACTTCCAATCATTTATGTCTTCCTTCCCTTTGAACGTCTCTCTCTTTGCTAACATGGAGTAAAGTGAACAAAATTTATAATAATAATAATGACGAAAGACGATTCCATAATTTTAATGTTTGCTTTTATTTAAGTAGAATAGGTAATTCAAGATAACTTGCAGCAACTCTTGAACTTCTTGAAGTTTTATTGTGCGACCAAAATTTCTCTTCATTGGAGTATCATATATCTTATTTTCATCATATTTGAAATTTCTTATGAACGTGAGGGCGACCTATTTCTTAGAAAAATTTTGTTTTGAACCATTCTTAGCATTAAAATGTATTTAATGATTTTTGAAATTTGAGCAAAATTGGTGTAAAAGGAAGGGTTTCTTAAAAGTTTTGGCAATTTTCTCGGTATATACTTGATGCTTATAAGGCCTGTTAATTTTTTATGGAAATTGGTAATAGATTTCCATGTAGGTCGTTGGACTTCTTTTTCAGTTTTTCCACCCAAGTTTTCTTTGTGAGACACAAGTGCTTGCTAATGACAACTTTTGAATTATTACTGATCGCAGCAGCACAAAGCTATTTTGCAAGTAGCTCTTCCTGAAAGACTCTGATTAGCCAGTAAATCCATCTCCCACTCCTGAGGCTCCATGAACCGCACAGAGCCACCAGGCTATGGCAAACTTCTCTACCCTTTTGTTGTAGAGCATAGAGTTGTCGGCAAAGCTGTATTTGGAGCTAGCTTTTCGCAGAGAAGTGTGGAAAAAAACCGGGCCCACCTTCTTCAGTACCTCGCATAGTCTTTAATATCTGCTAGGCTTTGAGGTGGCCGTAGCTTACCCTTCAGTGGTACTGCAGTGGGCAGTTGTATGCAATGAAGTGGTAGATATTAAGAAGAATGTGCAACAGTAACTGACTAAATTCACACAATAACGCCTTGAAGGATGCAACGAATTCTTCGATAAGATGCAAAGTGTAGAATTGTAATTTGTTTGCTATTGCTAGTCCACAAAAATGAAAATCCAAATAGCTCAAAATACACTTTTTGTTGTACCAATGAAGCAGCAGAATTTGGTCACATAATGATAAATTGAACGCGTTCAAAAATTGGGCAAGTTATTTGAATTGCTGTACCTACATTTTGTACATACATTGAACAAAGAATACATATATATATATATATATATATATATATATATATATATGTTTATTTATAATGCATACATTTTGGGGGTGCTTGCTTTTATGTGTGGTTATGAGAGGGGTCTTTTATTTCTTCTTTTCTTTTTTTTATTTTTACTTACTATTGTCCTTGTTGCACCGCAGTGGTGTTCATATTGTTCGCCGCGCTTACGACATACGTGGGTGCATTGAAAGCTGCATTCTTACTGCACAACGTACTCTTACATACGATCTTGCGAGTGCCGATCGCCTTCTTTGACGTCACACCGTTAGGCAGAGTGCTCAACCGTTTCGCTAAGGATGTGGACATATTGGATAGTGTTCTACCAATAACGCTACGCGGTTGGGCCATGTGCTTTTTTGGGGTAGGTGTGCACCTGTAAATATTATTTGTTAATAGATAAGTGTGTGTACTTGTGTTGGTGGGTTTGTGAGCGTGTTTATGAGAGAGAGGTTTCCTTAGCTATGCTGTTATTTTATAAGGTTATGTTGGTTTAGACAAAATATTGTTTATTACAGAAGTAATGAAATAAATTTATTAAACATTGTTTTGCGCACTCTCGTGAGGATATCCTACACTACGCTTTAACTCCGCCAATTGAGAATTTTGGACTAATTCTGGAATGAACTCGAACGATTAATGAAACTTTTTCACCTGCCTTGGACTTCTGATCTAATTCCTAAAACTTACGGAACACCTTTGTTTCGTTCACTAGTGCGCGTGGTCAAGACACTTTGTTACCTGAATCCTTGATTTAAAAAATCTTATCCGCTACCTGTTTTTAAGGATCACTGCACTATAATCCATCTTGTGCTCCTCTCTTCCAGAGAAAGCCTGAACAGCCTCGTGTGTATTTTCCATCGCCTTCCATTTTGGATTGCTTTAGACTTCACAGTAACCCCTTCTTAGACTATTCGACCTTAGCCTTGAAAATAAGGGCTACTTCTCAAATTAGGGGGCTGCTTCATATCAATATCCATCAGAGATTGCCTTTCACATCTTTTTACCCTTCCATATCGTTTATACTAGTTTTCTGCTAGAAGTTATTCCTCTTTTTTTTTACATTCGGACGTGTCTAAACGTGTCTAAAAATCTAAAACAGTTTCAGATTTGTCTCTCATCGTCAGAATCTGAAATATCAATTTTATATAGATTTCTTTGATTTCCAAACAAGAGTGGTATACAGTTACAAAAAAAAAAAAAGTATTCAGATTTAAATTTAATTAGAACCAGTTTCTGACATGGGAGGGAAAAAATCTAAAGTTAAGTTAAGGGCACACAAAAGCGTTTTAAAAACTTAGCGCTAAAAAATCACTTAGAAAAACTGATAAGGTATGAATGAAAAATTATTTATTTGATATTATGCAAAAAGTATAATATTTTAAAATTCCAGAACTTCCTTATTTTCAGCTACAAATTTTAGTAATAATATGAAATTTATGATTATGTATTATGATCTTTTTGTTTCTATTGATATAAAAATTGAACACAATTTTTTCAAACTATGGTAGTACTTTTGGTGGGGAAATCTTTATTCACTGCAAGATTACAGATCTGTTCGGATCTCTTCGCTAGTTCTAGTGTAAGGATGAAGATCCTGCGATTTTTGGCTAATAAACAGTTTCATGGTGTATTTCCTTGGTTGTTCGACTTGCAAGTTCCCCCATTTTCCTCGTTGAGCTTACTTATTGAACCCTGAGACTTTCATTTTATTTAAAATTGTTACAGATATCATGTTGTAAAATTATTTTAATTTTTGTTTTTCTGTATCAATTCCAAGATGTGTTTAGACAAACTTAAGTACAAATATATATATAAAAAAAAGCACGAATTTTTTAAAAACTGACCATCATGCTATTTTTAATCACTTTTGATTTGTGTTTGGGTAAATTTGTAAGACAATTTCAGGATCATATTTTCAGTATAACGGTCATCTTTCATGCGGGCTTTTACGTTCAGCTATCAAATTTAGACGCACGTTACCCGAGCGTTTAGTGGGGCCCGCAAAGCTAAAAAGATGTATTGTGGTAATGAGTTCGATTCCCGGTCCAGGGCCTTTGATTTTATTTAATGGTCAGTCGCCTCCATACTTACTTTTCACTATTTACATGAATTTGGCAAAAGTGAGTTTGGCCAAGCAGTTGTAGTATAATCAGAGCAAACATTGGAGCTCCAAAATCACAGTAAGCTTTTGATAGGTGCTTAATTTTAGACCGGTTCAAACATGATCATTAAGGCGGACATTTTTTTTTTTAACTCATCAGTTATCAGACTTTTTTTTTTTATTGATGAGTTGTTCGTAAAGGAAGGACGTCACTTCCATTATAATGGCATAGAATTTTTTTGTTTTTAAACAGAAACTTCTTTCTTTAAAGGAAGCATTAAAATAAAATACAAAAATCCTTCCATCCAATGGTTACGTTCACTTAGTTTGTTACATCCTAAATAAATAATAAAGGAAGAGAAACCTCATTAGGAGTGAATTCAGAAGGGCTCAGGCCGCGCAGCGCGGAACTAGCTGCCTTCCTTGGGTTGTTGTTCCTACCGATTATGACATTTCTTAGAACTGCCTCCCTCTCTAACGCGAGAAAATGAACCAGACTAGGTGGGCTCCCGGTGTCCATGTCTTCAAATGATGACTTACTTCTCCAATTGTATTCTGATTATTCTACCAATTTTATTGCTAAAACGACGTATCTTTTTTTTTTTTTACATATAATTTTTATTGCACGGAAATAAAACTAAATTTAGTTTCTAAGACTTTTCTTTGTATTAATCATTTTAATAACTATTGTATAATAAGTTTGTATATAAATTGGTCTAAAATGGTGCTTATGAACTTACTTAAAACATTCGCTTTTCTTTCTTCCGCTAGATACAAGCATTATTTTAAAAAGCTTATAAACACTGTAAGCTGCAAAGCATTTAGTTTCTTTAAAAAAAAAACGAAAGTTAGTTTTACTTTCTGTACAGCACTATTGAAATTTATTATAAATAAGCAATCAAATATTTAAACCGCTCCACTGTAAATACGTACACTGTAACCTGCTTATTAGTTAGTTGATAGCTACTTGGATTTAAAAGGAAAAATAATTAGCATAATCTTTAACACTTTAAATATTTTCACTTTGACCAATTTAAAAGGCCAGTTATTTTGATAATAATATTAATGAGAGAAGTACTTGAAAATATTGGTACTTTACGATTAAATAAAAATCATTAATTAGCAGTTCTTCATCAGATCAGTATTTGCGGTTACTCTCCTTCACTTTTCTTAAATTCCATGTCTTTTACTGAAATAATAATTCCTTACCTTAAATTTTACTGCTAAAATGCTGGTGTAGTTTTTTTTTTTCATACTGATGCTAGCTTCTTTACTACGTAGCGCTGGTTTTTATCTAATACATTTTTAAGTCTTAGTCGCATTTGTAAATGAAGTATCATTATGCCGCAATAGCTTTTTTTTTTTTTTACGAACCGCAGAAGAATTGAAATTGCATCGTTTGAAGCACAGTTAGTTTCGCATATTTTTGATTACAGCTTGTGGTAAGATCCGTTTGAATTGCATCGTGCTTGGCTTGATTTAAAACAACTACTTTAGTGGCATTACTAGGCGATTTTATTCTTATTCTTAGATTATGAATCGGATGATCACTTGACGGAAAGAATTGCACTTTAGGCTACAATTCGAAACATTCAATAGCACATATCGTTTGATAATTTATTATTCTTTAGAACCTTTGATGATAGTGGCTTTTAGACGCTTTATAATTTAATCATTTTTTTTTTTTACTTTTTAATACCTGATCTTTTAGGCAAAAAGAGAAAACATAATAAGGGTAACATAATTATGATTACTTAGTCAAAAATATTGGCAGATTACTAATCGATTGTAAATAAAACAAAACAAAAAAAGTCGCAGAAAAAAATCCAACACTTGTCGATTAGAGCTTATCGATACTGATCTGATGAATTCAAAAAAGATAACACGGCAGCTTATCCAGTAACCTGTCACATTAAACCTCTGTCGGATTTATGCCTGGATAAATCTAAAATTACATTTAATTAGTTCTATTTCTTGTTTTCGGTTAACCTAATCCAAGAATAAGTTTTTAAAATGTTAGTAATAATTAACTAATATGTAAAAAATAACTATTTTTTTTCGATTAATCTCAATTCATTTCAGTGAGAGGTAGGTACCAGATATGTTTTTATTTATTTTTTTAATGGATTCGGTTTTTTACTTAAGCATGTTTACATTTTTTCCCTTTTATTGTCTCAGTGATAGTACTTGATTGATTTCAAAAGCTATTTTTTCATTTTGTGCAAATTACTGCAGGGATAGCTTGGCATAAAATGTTCTGATTACTTATTTCGTGTATAAAACAGATCGTTCTGTGAGTTGTTAATATTTGATGAAGGATTTGATTGGTAATTTTGCATTTGTTTTGAATACTTTTCATCTGTTGGAGGTTGGTTCCACTTCACTTAGCGCATTACTATAAGTACGTCTTTGTATAAATACCTTTTATATTTTATATTTCTAAATAAAAAGTTTATACTGCCTGAGTAGTTGCGAGGAAAAAAATAGGAAAATCAGTTTAAAAATGCAGAAAGCAAATTGAAGTGTTTTTACTTTCTCGTAATATTGCTAATTTTCAATAGTGGGTTTTCAGAGGAAATTCATTCAGGTTTTGAGGTCTTCTAAGCAATCCGGAAAAGAGTCGTGTTTGTATATCTCAAATGGAAATCAGTACAAAGTTAAAATTATGTTGTTTTATATGCTATCAAAAGACGCGAAATTATTGCACTGTTTTACCACCTATCTAATATTAGTGAGGATTAAATCTATTGATGAAACTCGCGAATTTGAAGGAAAGCGCAAGGATTCAATTGAAGTAGTTTTAAGACCGTGATTTTCCGTTCTCGGAACTTTACAGTGTCCACCTAAGGAGCAGCTAGCGCATGATTTTGAGTTCGTAACCTAACAAAAAATAAGCTGCCTCTTGTATAAATTAAGTTTGTAAATCTCTGTTTTATAGACTGAGAGGATGAACATAAACAAAAATGTTTCGTTTTGGACTTTAATTGCAGGAAGCTTTGAACTGAAAAAGCAACTTATATGTATACATAAATTTCTCAAATTAGTCAACCATCAGGAGAAAGATAATTTGAAGTTTATAGAATACCTTCAGAATTGTGGAAAAAGAAAGTAGTCTGCATCTTTCGGCTTCTGATTTTCTCTTTTAAAACATTTGCTGGAAAAACATAAATCTATGTAGAAATCCCCACACGTGGGCAGAGATGTTGGGTAACAAAAACTCTGCGGATACTTAAAGCCGCCCGGAATAGATGGTGGCGTGGTTTGGATGGGACTTATAAGATCTTCTCATTTGGTGCGTATTTCTGTTGAAGGATGTGCTAGTGATGTGGGACCTACTCCCAACTCCTAACGACCTCAGCCGTTGGTAGTGTTCGACTATTGAGGGTCAAAGCGGTCTGGAATCACCGATGTTATCGCGTGGAAATAATATACATGTGCCTACCTCTCAAGAAATTAATCTTTTCTCTTTTTCTTGGCTAATCTCTTATTGTAACTTGTAATCGCCATTGTTTTCCTTGCTGTGGCCAGGTATTGCCATCTTCTTCTCTGACCTAGCGCCTCGTTTGGGCTGCTGGCTAGCAGCATGCTCGCTACATAATTCGCTTCTTCGTGGCATTTTGCGTGCACCGCTCACATTCACCGATGTTACCCCTTCTGGTCGTATACTATCCAGGTTTGCTAAGGGTGTTGACACTTTGGACTCTACTCTGCCAATGGTCATCTCCGATGCTGTTTACTGTGGATTTGACGTATGCTTTTTTTTTTTCTTTTTTAAATTTCTCAATACACTTTTTCATTTTTCTTAAACCTAATGTATGAAGTGGACACTAGTGCGCAAGCGTTAACATAATTAAAATACAGTTAATGTAGACGTTAGTTTTAACTTATAATAACAAGAATGCTATTTTTTGGGGATGTTCACTGCACTGCTACCAAAAGGAGGTCCAAGTTGTGGGGATAGCTGCGTAAGCACCGCATCTGGTCAATCCCCTGAGAAATACTTGGGAATTCTAGGAAGGAGAATATTTCCTCATCATTAAGCCATGGAGTCTCCAGAATCTGAAGTGACTTTTACTTCGAAACCCTGAGCTGGTGCTTCCCTGATTTGCTTTGGTGAAGTAAAATCGTTAGCATAATTATACTGCTGTTTATCGGAGGCCTTTTGACTTCCTACATCTTAATCTTCTCCATTCAAGAACATCCAGTCTCAAATTAGTCGTAGCTATATAATCCAAGGCATAAACATTGTGGTGCGTTTGGCATCCCACGCTATTATCCAACGGATAAACTTTAGATACTTTCATTGGCGTTTGGATAATGCCAAATCTTCCGAAACCATGTATCGTGATTGACCTTGTGGAATACTTTCCATGGCCTACCTTTCAGAATCCACGATTCATCCAAGTTGGAGAGGACTCTCATTGCTTCGCTCTTTCTCAATAAGACATTCAGTAGTTTCGTTGAGAAAACTCTTTATGGAGTTCCCATCACGGATATCCTTTCAAACTACGGCTTACATAGTTTCTGTTTCTCTTTTCTGTTCTTTAGAAATCCAAAATGTGGTCGATCTTTTCAAAATGCAGCAGGTTCTTAAGTCGGACTCGTCTTCATAGACTGAGGACTGTTTTCATAGTAGTAATAAAAACAGTATTTACCAATAAAAATAATAAAAACAAACAAATATCTCCATTCTCCTGTCTACTCTCCATAATGGAGCGTGTATTCACAACAAAATACTTACTCTGCTTTTAAACCAAACGTCTACAAGGAAACCCAAAGAAGTGTTCAAGTTGATTGAATTTACCTAGTTATTGAGTATTTATGGTGTTTTGGTCTGCGGAGGGAGTTACCTATGAACAGTATGCTAAATACAAGTTCTCTTGTGAATATAATCTTAGCAAACATAAGGGAATTCCGCCATATTTTAACAAAGATATGTTTCCTGTACTGGAAACTGACATCTTTGAGATCTCTCTTATGTTACTTAGTATGGTGAATTTGAGCGGCAACTGGCCAACTGTGCTGGCATTTGTGTTTTTTGTAAATTTGGGAGAACATCTATGTGTCTAGCTTGGTTCTGCTTTCTGTTAAGATGTAACTTTTGTTGCTTCGAATGACTTCTCTGAAGTACTCTTTCAGGTTTCATTTTAAATTTTGGGATTTTAAATTTTGAATTTGTGTGTCGAAGTCTTCTTAAGAAAAGTCACTCTTTAAGGTATTCTTTGTGAATAGTTCCAACTTGGCCAATCTTCCAACCTGAGGAACTTTCTACCTTAGATTTACAGCTGTCTGAAACAATGATGATCTTTCTACTGCCATAGACATAGATGATCAGGGAGTAAGCTGACACTGTGAATATTCTTAAGAGTCATTTAGGCTCTAGGTGAACAGTTATGCTGTTATCTTTTAAGACGAACTATTTCCTCTTGTCTTTTGTGATATATCGCGTCAAACTCAATTTTAACGCTCTAGACTTCAATCAATACTGATTTCTTGGCAAAAGAAGGATTTCTGACTCTTGGCAGCTCCATCATTCACCCATCCACTTGTCTCCGGTGCCAGTTTCAGGCAACCCAGTATAGGATATGATTGGCATACTTGTAACAACCTCATTTCAGGAAGTTGTCGCTTCAGGTTCTCTCAGGTATGGCAAGTGTTAGCCACGACTTATCCTAAGACCCAACTAATGTGCCTGATCATTTCCAAGTCCTTCCTTGCTCTCAAGAAACATAAATTCCAGCCACAATGCAATCTCTTATTTTTCTATCAGTTAAAATGTTAGAGTCACGTAAAAAGAAAAAATGGCTTTCTTTAATCTGTAGAGAATACCTTCTTAAACACGGTAATCAATTGAACTCCATTTATAAAGTTTCACTTGCTCTTGTTAAATATTTCTCTATCAGATTTTCCTTTGCTTTTGGGATCTTTTTTTCGTTTGTGCCAAAATTTTCTTCCAGTTACGGATTTTTGTTTTATTTAGCTGGATTGTAGATACTTTAGTTTTTTCCAGCGCTGAGAGAAAATTATGACTTTTCACAGAGATAGGGTGAGTCAAAGAAAGAGTTTTCCTAAAACATAAAATTAAATTAATTAAGTTATTGGAAATAATCGTAGATGTAGTCTCCTAGTTATGATGCAGTAACCCATTTCTCAACGAGTAGTTCGATTCCATTTCTTTTTTTCGATTACAGTTTAGACATTTCTGTACTACACCCGTGGCTTCCCCTAAATTGTGGCATCGTGGTGGCTTGGAAGCAAATGAGTTCTTGATGGGTTAGTTGACAATCTAGATTCATTTTTCCAAAAGTCAGCTGCTGCCGAAGCTGTGCACACAAGTTACGCTGAGGTGGGAATCAATGATTTTTACAGTAATGGACAATTTTTTTTGCAGTAATTCATAACGGGTGGAAAAAAGATGACCGTCGGGAATAGAGTCGATGTTCAATAAGTAACCAAGTCTTGAATCTGAAATCAGACTTCTTAGTTACTTCCATTGAACTGAATCCGCTAGAATAGTTCATCTCTGTAGTAACTAAGCTGCTAACCGGCGATTACATGCGTACTGACGCTGGTATGACGTGTCTAGGCGTTGCCCAACAATCGGAATCTGCCCTTGAACCTTGCACCCTCTTAAGACTCCGGAATAGATTAGGTTAGATTAGACTAGGTGCGGCCTCAAGGCCTCCGCCACTGCGACCTCTATTGTGGCTTCCCAACTTCTGAAGCTCCCCCTCCAGACCCGTTCTTTAGATCAGACTTAATTCCGGAGAGTGACTCTTGTGTAAAGCTCATCAGGCCTTGGTTTTTCCTTCCCCCCGAGGAAGTAACATCCTTAGCCCAGACAAGCCCCTCACACTGACCACAACACGTGCAGAGTGCCGTTTCCTCCTCCTCTCCCTGACAGAACCTACAAAGACTGTGCCATCTGCTAGGCCCATACGGTTTTCTGAGCCTGCAGTGGCCTGGTTAATAGGCCTACAATTATCCTTATAGCCCCACGGCCTTGACGGTGAGACTCCGGATGTTCATGCGTAATTTTATCCAAAGAGTATTGATAGTTGTTTTTTTTTCGGCTCTCTAATCCAATTTCATGTTATTGATTTGTTTGTATTTAAATTGGGGAAACTGAGTTTTCTCTTTGATTGCTTCACTGCTGTATAAATTATCCCCAAACGGAACAATTCCATGGATGAAACGCTCAACCCAGTTTTATTTTCAAATTTAGGCCGCTGTTTAGCGCTGGTGTCAATTCGTGTGGGATTGCCAGACTCCTACAGGTTAGTGTATCCGAAGATCTCTAATTGTGACTTTCAATTCATGCTGGAGTCACTACTCTTTAGGATCTTTGTTACCCGCGTTGAGCAGCGCAGATCATTCAGTAAATATTCCCCTATTACTTCATTACTTCCCTGATTGCTTCGGTTTCCCTTTTACTAACACTTCCGCAATCATATTATAAAATAAATTTAAACTTGGAAGACTTTTTTTGACTCACCCTGTTATCAGGAATAGTTGCAAATATCTTAACTATAAATTCAATTTTCAAGTTAATTGTTAATATTAATGGATTTCAGAAGACAGATATTTAATTTAATCATTTTTTCTGCCAATTTTGATTTTATTAATCTTATTTATTTATTTTAAAAAAAGTAATTTAGTTGATTCCCAATTTCTCTCACCTTAATGCCAGGTATATTTGTCTACATATCGGATGCTGTGCCATTGATAGCTAGTCTGTCAGCCGCTTTCAAATTCCACAACATGTTGCTGGCGGGAATCCTGAGAGCTCCCTTATCCTTCACCGATACAACACCCTTAGGGCGCATCCTGGCCCGTTTCTCCAAGGATACCGATGTACTGGACAATGTGTTGCCAAAGGGCTTCTCAGATATTTTCTATTATATTTTCGATGTACGTCAATTAAAAAAACAAACAAAACCTAAATTAATAAATTCCTAAGAAACACAAATGAATAAAAAGAAACGGTAATTAAGAAAGATCTTTATTTATTGTTTTCTTGATTATAACTATTTATTTTTATTTATTTTTTTGTGATTTATTTCTTAAAATTGGTAAATATGAATTTATTATTTTTAGTTTTTTAATAAGCTTTTAAGCGACTGCTAAATTTTATTTTCTAAACCTTTTATTATTTCTCAGGTGAAATATTGCGGATTATTTTAATTTTCGTTATGTTTGCATTCTGTTGAAATAATCCGCATTTTCATTGTTAATGGACATGGATTGCCACAGATTTGACGTGCTGTTAAACATTTGCTATCAAAGCAAAACTAGGCCTGATGTCATCTTGTTAGTGCGTGATGATCCAGCTGTTGAATGAATTCTTGATGTTCCCTGAAATACTCCTTTTGCAGCCAAAAATAAATCTTTTTTTTTTTTTTTGGAAGGGGGAGAATAAGAAAGAATATCTGAAGAATCAAAAATAAAAATAAACTCTCAATTTTGTATTTCTTCCAGGTAACGTTGTCGGTTATCGGAATTTACCTATCGTCCTTGAATTTACCTGCGCAATCGGTTTCTCTAAATGCAAAAATAAGGATGAAAAAAAAAGGAAAATATTTGCATCATCTTTTTGTCTTCTGCAACGAAGAAGTTTACAGTTTCATTTCATTTAGTGTTACGGAGTTATGTTTCAAGGAATATATTTAGGCCAGCATACGAGTTATTTGACAAACTAAGGATTCAAGATTGGCGAGGAATCGGTCCAGAAATAAAAACAACAACAACTCCGTCTTTTTGCAGAAACAGTTTATGTAACTCAACTGCAACCCGCATAGCCACGCCCCTGAAGAAGACAAGTATATCTGTCGAAACGTTGGCCAAAAAAGACGAGTTGTTGTTTTCCATTTGTGGACCGATTCCTTGCCAATCTTGAATCCTTAGTTTAATAATTTACGGTCACGAAGCCCCTATATATTCTTATTTGACAAAGATATTTTATTGTATAAACTTTTTTTGTATTCCTTTAATGGACGTAAAATATATTATTGAACTACATAATCGATTTAAAAAAAAAAAAAAAAATGTATAAAATTTTGTGCGTCTGTAGCTATGGATGAAAATCATTGTAAACGTTTGTCTTCCAAGTTTCCTGCAAGAACCGGCAGTGGAGGTTCGAAGCTTTGAAAGCTTTTTGAGGTTACGTGATGGATACCTTCCAAAATTCTTTAACCATGAAGATGTGGTGAACTTCTGTATCACAGAGAAATGACGCATATATCAAACCCAATTAGCTTTGAGGAACGGCTTTATGCGACTGTTACGATTTTTAGCCACCAGCAAAAAAAAAAAAAGACCTAACACAAGCAGCCCTCACCAGTACATTTTCTTGTGGAGACTTAGAAGGTGGCGCAACTATTCCCGAAGGCAAACCAACCATCCTCTTTCCACGCAATAGATCGTGGGGGACTCAACCCATCATCATTGCAATACCTCGACCACCACGAAATATTTCCTCAACTCGCCTCTCCAGTACACAGTACAGCACTCGCATTTTCAATATTGAAGAACACCATACAGCATGTGATAGTTATATATTCAGAAATTAACCAGCTTCGTAGCCGCCATCATGAAACAACTTCACGAAATCTTTGCATAAAATTTAGGATGAAGTTATAGAGAGTTGCACTATTACAATTGTCACATTTCTCATCAAACTTTTTTTTTGTAGAAGAAGATTAGAACTTTTATAGTGCCAATAATAGAAAGAGTTGTTTACATGAAGCATCTCCGGGGTAACAACTTGGGTGGAAGAACTATGGAGGTGATTTTGATTTATTCCCTGAAAGTGGTAATTTTACAGGAGGTTATCGCAACATTCCGGGAAGAAAACAAGAAGGCAGTAGATCGTCAAGTATGTTCCCGTGGGATTACTATAGTTTTACCAAAAGCTCTCTTATTAGGGTTGCGCTTTACTAGGCTCTCAGCTAACTACTGGATCTTCTTTCACAGGATCTACACCCTGTGAATACTTTAAAATTCATTAATTTTGGAAATCAAATCAATTTCTAATAATTTTACTTTTAAGATTCAAATAAGACGCTTTTGATTTGTTTTCTTTCTTTGTAATTTAACAGGTCGTTGCAACTCTGGTGGTGATAAGTTATACCACTCCGATATTTATTGCCGTCATCATTCCCATTGGTGTTGTCTACTATTTTATACAGGTATATACCTAATTTATTTATTACTGTATATAATTAATTTTCTAAGCTTATATTTTGAAATACAAATGCAATGAAAAAAAGCCTCAAGACCAGCTGGATCGTTTTATTTGCTTTTTTTAAATTGTTGTACAGAGGTACTACGTAGCCACATCTAGACAGCTGAAGCGTTTGGAGTCTGTAACCAGGTCGCCAATTTATTCACATTTTGGAGAGAGTGTTACAGGTGATTTTATTTAACATTTGGAGGGGGGAGCAAAAAGCAAAAAAAAAAAGGTGTAAAACCCACATGACTTTCTGTTAGTGCTATTCTCAAGGTTCGAACTCAGTAATATTCCCCCAAACTCCCCTTATTTGACCCATATTAACACTCACCAACGTTATAGTTTGTAAAACTGCACATTACATTGAACTGTAACTTATTAGGGGAGCCTACCCCCAATCCTTCTCCAAGAATTGATTTACAATTATATTTTCTAGAAAAAACAATGAATTTAAGTGTTTATACTATATTTAGATAAATAATTTTATCTTTTAGGATCAATGACCATTCGTGCCTACAATGTGCAGTCCAGGTTTGTGAAAGAATCAGAACAGAAAGTAGATTACAACCAGGTGTGTACCTACCCGAGCATCATTGCCAACAGGTTAGTTTTTTTATTCTTTATTGTTAATTTTTTTTTAAACCGTGGCTGTTTTGAATAGAATAAGTTTTCTCCAAATATTTATTATTACAGGCCATATAAAAAATGGGATACTTTTTTTTTGTTTCCAGATGGCTAGCTGTACGTTTAGAGATGGTCGGCAATTTGATTATATTCTTCTCAGCTCTATTCTCAGTAATCGGCAGGAATAGGATGAATGCAGGTCTAGTTGGTCTGTCCGTCAGTTATGCTCTACAGGTATGATTGATAATGTAATAGTTTTGATGTCTTTCATCGTTATATATTTTTCTGCGGCTTGGTGCAAGAAGTGCCAATGTCAGATTTTGGTAAAAGTGAGTAAAAAAAATCTGTTTTGATATATTAACCATCAGAATTTTTCTTGCAAGGAGTGCCGAAGTCAATTTCAAAGTAGTAACTGAGTTACTAAAACTTACTAGTGCCAATATCAAAATTTAGCGTCAATATTTCCTCCCCCTCCAGGTAAACCAAAGAGGACGTACCCTCGTAATCCTTTTTTTGACATTGGCACTTCTTGCACCAAGCCACAGATATAACATATTAGTATCCTTCTTGGAGTATACGCATCCATCTAAACGCTCTGCCAGCCTCCGGAGTAGTGTTCTCTGGTTGCCAGGGTCAATCATCGGGCAAAATAAGTTCTCCTTAAGTTTATTATATTTATAATTTTATTCATTTGCAGATTACCCAAACGTTGAACTGGTTGGTTAGAATGACCGCAGAAGTGGAAACCAATATTGTGGCTGTGGAGAGGATCAAGGAATATGGGGAAACTCCGCAGGTATGATTTTTCCATCTGTTTTAGCTATAATTTTATATTATATTTATTTATAACTTAAAGTAAGCTGTTTCTGTGTAACTACTTCTTCTGCTCAACAGCTGATATACTTTCTTTTTCTTTTTTTTTTTTTGATGCAGCTAGAAGATTGCGTACATCATGTCCAATCACCATCTATCGGGCTCCCTTTAAATTGGCCCAAATTTGGCAGATGGTATCCCCCAAACTAGACCCTTAAAAATCTAGCCTATCCCAAACCACAGACAAGAAAACATTTGGGCAAACAAAGAATAGCAGTTACCCCATCCTTCCTTCCAGTTTACTACAGAAGGAATCTTAACCACTAACCTCAAAGCGCCATTACAAAGTCTCTTTGCAAACCTTCTGATATTCTCTTAATATAAATAACTTTTTCTGTGGCATCTACCGTGCTCTTAATTGCTTACAGGAAGCCGCTTGGGAAATCACTCCAAACGTTGTTAACGAGAGTTGGCCAGAGAAAGGAAACGTTGAATTCAAAAAGTTACAGATTAGATATCGAGAAGGTCTGGAACTAGTTCTGAAGGGAATAACCTTCGAAATAGATGGTGGAGAAAAGGTAGGTTATCATTATTATTAATAATAATACATTATCCCTGATATTATTACTAGGATAACATTATATTCAATTAACAGTAATATCATAGGGGAAAAAAATGAATCAGGTAGCTTATGTGTGACAAAGAGGTTCATATAAACAAAGTATAAATGTCGAATGTTTTTAGAAGAAGCAGTTATTTAATTTTTTTTTATTAATAAAGTAAGAGAAGAAAATATAAATTTTGATATTATAACTGCCCGGTAGGACAGTTGCGTATGCGTATAAGGGTTGATCGTCAAAAAGTGTCCGAAAAAGTGTAACGTTGAAAAACACTCAACTTTGACAATTTTTTTCTTTTTTTCTATAAAAGCTAAAATCCCTTAAGGTACAAAAATCTCTTTAACAAAAACTTACAGCTTAAAATGTTAAGTATAAGGGTTGATTAAACTACCTTTTTGCGTTTTACGAAAATCTGTCCAGTAGGAAACGAGATATTTAGAGTTACACTTTGGTTTCGTTTGAAACAGTAAAATCTTTAACTTCAAATATCTGGAAAACTACTCGATAGATTTTGTTTATATTTCATCTGAAAATGGAGACTACTTTTGTCTATAATTGTATAAGATTTCGTCAAAATCTGTCGAGTAGGAAACGAGATATTTAGAGGTAAATTTTGGTTTCGTTTAAAAACAGTGAAATCTTTAACTTCAAATCTCTCGAAAACTACTCGATAGATTTTGTTTATATTTCATCTGAATATGGAGACTACTTTTGTCTATAATTGTATAAGATTTCGTCAAAATCTGTCGAGTAGGAAACGAGATATTTAGAGGTAAATTTTGGTTTCGTTTAAAAACAGTGAAATCTTTAACTTCAAATCTCTCGAAAACTACTCGATAGATTTTGTTTATATTTCATCTGAATATGGAGACTACTTTTGTCTATAATTGTATAAGATTTCGTCAAAATCTGTCCAGTAGGAAACGAGATATTTAGAGTTAATGATTTCTCTTTTTCAAACGAAACCAAAATTTAACTTTAAATATCTCGTTTTCTACTAGACAGATTTTCGTAAAACGCAAAAAGGTAGTTTAATCAACCCTTATACATAACATTTTAAGCTGTAAGTTTTTGTTAAGGAGATTTTATTATTATAATTACTGGTATTATTATTATTGTTATCATCAAATGATATCTTTGGAAGTGAACTTATTTTAAAAATTTAATGAAAAGACAAAAAAAAAAGCTAAAATCTTTTTCCCCCTGCACTGTTTACATTACACACTCTTAAACTAAGAGCTTACCAGGGTTTTTTATTTAATTGTTATTTCATTATATTTAATTGTTATTTCATTATATTTAATTGTTTTGAATTTTTTTTTTTTTAATTATTTATTTTATTATTGAAATAAAGTGCATCCTATATTCATATCTATCTGCCCTCATTTCAGGTTGGTATCGTTGGTAGAACCGGTGCTGGTAAATCGTCGCTAACACTGGGACTGTTCAGAATCGTGGAAGCTGCTGGCGGAAGTATTTACATTGATGGTACAGACATTTCCACTTTGGGACTGCATGCGCTCAGATCAAGAATAACTATTATACCTCAGGTAGTTGTTTGTATAGTAATTGGGTCCTATATATTTAACCACTCTATCTTGCTTTGATAGAGGTAATTCGGTTTGGTACTTAGAGATTCAAATTATGTGATCGGAAAATACGACTTTACTGATTCGATTTTTCAGTTGCCTCGAAAATTGCCCATATAATCGACTTTTAATCAGACTTCTTAAACTCATTGCACATATAAAGAGATCTCCTTCACCAAAAGAACTCCAAAACTACTTCAGTTGAAAATTTTCGGGTAAAAATTAATTTAGTGAGGTTCCGGGAAAGGAACCACTTCAGTCTTGCCAAAATTTAAAGATTGAAATTATTTTCATGAAAACTGACTTTTACGGAAGCTTTTTCCAAATTTTAAGCCACAATTTTAAGTTTAAAACTAAAACAGACTAGTCATGGGAGCATTTCCACCAGATTTAGTTTATGATTATTAAAAATACTGTTGCTTGTTTTTTTTTTTTTTTAGGACCCTGTATTATTCTCTGGAACCTTGCGTATCAATTTGGATCCATTTGAGAAATACTCTGATGATCAGATATGGCGTTCGTTGGAGTTGGCCCATCTAAAGGCATACGTCAAAACATTGCCAGCAGGACTTCAACATCAGGTTTGTGTTTTTAAGTAGACTGGATTTGTGTTTTAACATGGTCTAACATGTTATCCTACCCCCAGTCTTCAAGGAATCAAATGCTACTGGGAATCCTATTTTTATGAATCTTTAATCTACTCACCCATTTTTGTGTACAGGTAAGCGAAGGCGGAGACAATCTGAGCGTAGGGCAGCGTCAATTGGTATGTCTGGCCAGAGCTTTGTTACGGAAGACCAAGATTCTGGTGTTGGACGAAGCCACAGCAGCCGTTGATCTAGAGACAGACGATCTTATTCAGTCGACAATTAGAACAGAATTCGCAGATTGTACTGTACTTACTATTGCTCATCGTATAAATACGATTATGGATTCTGACAGGTAAATTCTGAGACTTCCGGTTAGTTGAAAGTGTTTGTATGCGCGGAACAGAAGAATGACTTGGAAAACCTTGTAAAACCCAGGCGAGCTGAGGTTATTTTTCCTCAATTTTCCTCAACAAATGAATCGCAACTATTTTCTTTCATGTCAGTTCATACTTTGCATGTCAAGGATGCACATCTTAATGGACTGATGCATACCAATTTTTCTTTCAAACAAAGTGCGAAAAACAAATGGAAACCGTCTTGCCATGAAGAGGATTCTTCTTTTCGAATACTATGAGTTCGAAGAGCCTGTATGGCTTAGGGCTTTTCAGAATAAGAAGCCACGCCCCCCAAAAAAAACCTGTGGCCAATCTTCCCCCAGAATCTTAACCTATTCCATCTGTCTCAGTCCAATGAATATCTCAATTCAGAATCTTGTTTGTAACATTAGCAACATCCAGTGAGAGAGTTATGTTCGACTGTGTTTCGTGCACAATGTTCACAGTCTCTCTCTTATCCTTAACAAATTCATCCTGTATCTGAAAATCGTTCCAAGTTCAAATTTTTTGATTTAGAAACCTTTAAAGAATCCCCCCCCCCCAAAAAAAAACGGAAGCACCACACATTACATAGCTGTTTTAGTTCATATTTTTGTACGATTAAACCATAGATTGATTTTTGTATTCCCTCAGGCGCACTGTAGATAAAAAGAGTATTAATGTGCCTTGCCAGTTTTCCAGGAAAATTGATTCTATTTTCTCCATTAAATGTTCAAACTACTTTTTTTTTTCTAAGTAGTTTTCAATTACATGCATATTCTTGTACAATTTTTTTTTTTCCAGGGTACTCGTCCTGGACAAGGGAGAAATTGTGGAATTCGACTCACCAAACACTCTATTAAGTGATGCAACCTCATTGTTCTATTTAATGGCTAGAGATGCTGGATTAATTTAAAAATAAAAGAAAAGAAATGATGATAGTAAGAAAAATTTAGAGAATATGGAGAAATGAGAGCTTTAAATACTTTTTTTTTTAAATATACTTTCTTCTTCTTTTTTATAATCATAGATACATCACAGAATCCATTGATTAATCACATTAATGGAGTTGCCTTCTTTTATTAAAATTAATAAATAAATTAATTATTAGGGAAGCAAGTACTTTTGTCAATATGAATGAAAATGAGATACCTAAAATTTTTAGAAAAGTACTTATATAAAAGGGAATTTAGTGTACTTAAAGGAAATTAAGTGATTTTCTTGATTGATGGTTTTTTCCTTCTGTAAATGAAATAGTTTTTCATTGTAATTGTGGTCCATTCCTTGTTTTTACTGAAACTCTTTTTCTAAAATCTATTTCAATAATTTTTATGTAAGATATTACTCAATTTTTTTTTTCCTTTTTTTACAAGTATTTATAAAAACTATGTACTTTTATTTATTTATTTTATATGATTCCTATTATTAAAATGTTATTAAACAAAAAAAGGTTTGTGAAATTTTACAAAGTATACTGTTCAAATTAAATTATACAGTTTTTTAATTACTTAATGATTTTATAAAAACTAAATCTGTTAACTTTTTTCTTTTTTTGTTGTACTTAATTTATCTACTTAATTATATGTAATAAAATGCAGTGGGTGATTCGTGTAATTGTGAGTATATATATATATATATCAGATAATATTTTGGGCGTTTTCCCTTCAACTGTATTTATACAACTTCTACAAAGCTTTCTCAGTGTTCATTATTACTGTAAGAACAGTGATGGCGAACCTTTTTTGTTAAGCTCCGGCGTGACAAAATTTTGGAAAACCCTATCTAACCTCTGGTGCCGCAGTCAATATAGAAATACTTCATAATTTTTTGATATTTACAATCATAGTAAAAACAAAAAAAGATTTATTAAATGGCCCAATTTATGGTGGTAATTGATCTGAGGAAAGATTGCCAAGATCCTTATTCTCAATTATTACCGTAATTTCTTCAAAGTACTCGCTAAATTATTTAAAATTATATAATAATTTTTTTGTCCCTGTACAATTAAATTATACAGTTTTTAATTACTTAATGATTTTATAAAAACTAAATCTGTTAACTATATATTTTTTTTTGTTGTACTTAATTTATCTACTTAATTATATGTAATATAATAAGGTATACAATAATATATATACAATGCGTGTCACCCAAAATGAGTGCGCGTGTCATAGGTTCGCCATCACTGCTGTAGGGCGATCACTTGTCCTTTATAACGCTCAGTCCTCCTGATTTCCACTCTGGGAAGGGCAGGAAATCCTTATGCAGCTTAATGATGGTGTTTTACTGCATTCAGAACTACGACAAAGCTTTCTCAGTGCTCATTACTGTAGGGCGATCATTTGCTGTCCATTATAACGCTCAGTCCTCCCTGATTTCCACTCTGAGAAGGACAGGAAATCCATAAGCAGTTTAATGAAGGTGAAATTAGGTCAAGTTTCAAATAAATTCTAACTTTACAAAATATCCTGGAGGTAAAAAAAAAATACTCGCATTCCCCAAAAAATCGATCACTTTATCCTGTGGAAGAGGATACGACCTGTCCAGGGCCACTGGGGTCGAGCGTATGCTATGAAATATAGCTGTTTTAGTTCATATTTTTGTACGATTAAACCGTAGGTTGATTTTTGTATTCCCTCAGGCGCACTGTAGATAAAAAAAAAGAGGATTAATGTGTGCCTTGCCAGCTTCCAGGAAGAAGAACACCCTTCTTTCATTTTTTTTTTTTAAATTCTGTTTTGACGTTTGTCCTCTCCGCAATCCTAGCTCTTTGTCAAGGAAATTTCGCCCTACAAAAATTCTTTGCAAAACAGTATTTTCTTCTGTTAGCCATTTCTGTAATATAGTTTAGGAGCTCACCCTTTTGGCCATTTCTACCATCGTATCTTCTAATCTCTTTACCGATGTATTTTAAAAAAAAATCCTAAACAGTAAAACCTAACTTTCTCCTCCCCGGATTGAATATTTCAACAATTACATATTTTTAAAAGTTCAGCTTAATAGATAAAGTTACTGCAGGAATATATTCAAAGCAAACCGCAGTAAGTAATTTAGTTTTATTCAGTCATCCTTTCTTAAGACTGAATTAACTATCGCCAATGTTGCTCACCATTGCATATGTGTATATTCTCATTTTAAAATTTTTCTCCCGATAAATCTTGTTATTTTTTTATGATTATTATTAATTAATGAAAGTGAAGATATTTTTTATGAAAATTACAATTTTGAAAGATTTATCTATTGGATAAGATAATCCGTAATTAAAACTTAAAGGAAGGCCTTAACTTATTGTTACCTTAATTTGCACATAAATCTGGATTGTTGCCGATGAAGATTTCTTCTTTATTTAAAAGTATATAATATAGTTATATACATATATATAAGTAAATAAATTCCTATGACTTTTGAAACAAAATAAGTATTATGCAATTTGTAGCGCTGTTTCATATATTTTTTTAAATTGTTAAAAAGAAAAAAGAAAAGAAAAAAAGATGTTAGTTTAGATTGTAGATCGTCTTTTAATTTTGTATGTGTAATCTTCTCTTTTCTTATTTAAGTTCAAATATACTCGATTTTTCTTTTTATTTTTTAAATAAATTTTTGGATTCTTTTTTTTTATTTCTTGAGTAGATCTGTTCAAAGAGCGTTTTGATTCTCCTTTTGACCCTTGGAACTGATTCCAGAATAAGCCCCAACCAAAAAACCATATCCCCAATATACCTTCCATATCTCTGTTATGGATTATTACATCCATTAAGTGGTGTACATAAGAATCAAGAAGCATAAGGCTGGAAACATAGTGGAGCGGCGAGCAAAGCGGCGATGATAGCGAAGAGCAAAGCGGCGAAATCAAACACAGGTAAACATATGGGACCGCGCATAGTGGCGAGCAAAGCGAAGATAGAGCAACGCTATCTCTAGAGAGTAGAGCGAAGCGTTATGACATGTTTGATTTCTTCGCTCTCATCGCGCTCAATTTGTAAAGGTTATGGATATTGTTACATTATTGGTTTAGTTTGTTTAAAGAAACCTCTGTGGGGCCATAGTATTTGTGAAGCTACAATAGTTTTTAATAATTAATAGTTTAAATTAATTAACAATTAGTTGTTAATGGAGAATTCAGGTAATTTTTGCTACATTTAATTTGGTTCTCAATCCCTTAATGCTAACTTTCATCTAAATACTAGGCAAAATTAAATTACATTTTCACGTCCTACTACTTCTGATCAGGACGAATTCTCCAATCCTTCTTCTGTAGCGTCCTACTACTCCAGTTTTTCAGATGAACAACATTAATTTACGACAAATCATGGAGTAGTGATTTAATAAAATTATTGTGTTTTTTTAATTGACTAATTTCTTTTTATCTGCATATATTTCTATTTTATTTTTATTTATTTTGATTTTATTATCTTAAAGTAACTGCTAGGATTAATGGGGTTACACAGATTTGTATTTAGTAAATAACCTACATAGTTAATTTTTCTATATTGAGCCTAACTCATGTTATGAGCTGTATTACTCAAAAACAATAAAATTTGATTTTGATTAATGGGGTTACACTGGGCTAGTATGTAATCAAATGTTGATAAGACATTCGAAAATACGAATGAAACTTGCCAGGATGTTCCCGAAGTTGTTGGTACAAGTGATGAAATTTACCAAGTTCATTTCTAGACTTATTTATGTCATGAACACTGCAGCTCCTACTACTAAGCTGCTGCAAATACCAAAGTTTCAACGAAGAATTTTCATATAAAAATAGTTCCTCCATCTTGTTTTGTCAAAAGGAGAACGCGACTAAACTCGTCACTATGTGCATGCGAATCTTTGCTCGCTGCTCGTCACTCTCTTTGATTTGAAGCAGCTATCATCGCCGCTTTGCTCGCCGCTCCACTATGTTTCCAGCCTAAGGAACTATGGAAACATAGTGGAGCGGCGAGCAAAGCGGCGCTGATAGCGAAGAGCGAAGCGGCGAAATCAAACACAAGTTACCATATGGGACCGCGCATAGTGGCGAGCAAAGCGAAGATAGAGCAACTCTATCTATTTCTAGTTTTTGTTTTTGCCGCTTTGCTCTTCGCTATCATCGCCGCTTTGCTCGCCGCTCCACTATGTTTCCAGCCTAAGACGCTTTAGAAACAAAATTGGACACTCACATGACTCTCTCATGGCGCAATCTGGAGTTGATATCAAGGAACTGGAAAAAAATGTACACTAAAAAGTGTCGAAAATCGAATTTTCTCCAAATAATACTTAGGAAAGTGAAAAATCCAATGTGGCCGGTTTTGTAATTCTGTACGAAATGAAAGTTAATTGAGGCATTTATCCGTTCTTAAATACACGCAAGAGTCAAACATGCTGAAATGTTACCTTAGGCCAGGGATGGCCGAACCTTTTTGACACGGGTCAAATTTTGTTCCATTTTTTTTGTTTAGTACTAGCTCTTGGGTCACTAATTTACACAAGAGTTAAGTTTAAAAATTTTAAACTGAATATTTTCAAAACTAAACATCTTTAAAATTCAGTTGGCTTAACTGGGTAAAACGGGACAAACGTAACTGAACAAAACCTTACAAAAGTGTGTTTTATCTGAAGAAAAATCTTAAATATGGTTATTTGCTTTGGGTTATCGATTTTCTTAACAAACAAAATATGAATAAAATTATACATTTTATTTTGTAAATACTTTTGCTTTATTTCAAATACTACAAAAGCATTTGTCGTCATTTGCGTTTTAGAACTGTAATGATCAAACTAAAGGTTATAGATAGCATTTAAATTGCTTTTATGTCAATGCGTGATTGAAAAAAATACAGATAGAATATACAATAGGCAAAAAAAGTATTTGCACACCCTGTTATTTTAAGGTTTCATATAAAAAAAAATCGCTTTTTTTCTCAAATTACATTTATTTAACTTCTTAAATCAAGCCCTATGAGATGATAAATATAAATATGCAAAAGAGTCAAATAAATTAAGTATAAAGAACATAATGTTATTTTATACTGCAAAAAAAGTATTTGCACACCTAGTTAAACATTTCAAAAAATAATTTGGTTGACCCATAACCAATCATAACATTGTCCTTAATATTTAGTGTGCATCCCTTTAGCTTCAATTACGGCTTGTAACGCCTTGGCATTGATTCAACTAAATTTCTTGTCACCTCATCTGATAAATTGTTCCAGGAATTAACTGACACTTGTCTTAAGTGCTCCTTACTTGTAATAGAGGTCTGGCGGACTTTCCTGTCCAAAATATGCCACAGATTTTCAATTGGGTTCAGGTCTGGTGATTGAGGTGGGTTCAGTAATCTTCTTGGGGCATTATAAAGGAGCCATTCTTTTGTAATGTTGGCCGTATGTTCTGGATGGTTATCCTGCTGGAAATGAAAATCGTTCTCCAAACATAATTTTACAGCACTTGCCTTCAAGTTGCCTCGCAACACCTCCAAATAAGACCGAGCTGTTATTATGCCCTCAATAACTTCTAAATTACCCACCCCAGAGTAAGCCATACAGCCCCAAACCAAGATATATCCTCCTCCATGCTTAACAGTTTTTAATATATTTTTTGTATTCAAACCAGTTTTATTTCTTCTCCAGATTGTTATTATATTTTGTGGTTTAAAAACCTCAATCTTGCTTCCATCAGAAAAAAATAATTTTTTCCCGAAATTCAACAGGTTTTTTAACAAATTCTTTGGCGAACTCAAGACGTTTTTTCCTATTAACCTCACTAATATATGGCTTTTTTAAGGGTCGCCTGCCTCGTATGCCTTTATTGTGAAGGACGTTTCTTATTGTTTGAGGTGTAACCGTCTTTCCTGAACAAGACGCCAGGTCATGCGCAAGTTTTTGAGCGCTGTGAGTTGGTTTCCTCAGCGTGTCTTTGACGACCTTCCTCCTCTCCCGTTCATTTAAGGCTCTTGGTCGACCTGTTCGCTGTTTATTTTCTGTTGTTCCTCTTTTAATGATATACCTCACTGTTAAAAACGATAAATTTACTTTATTTCCGATTTCTCTATTACTGTTTCCAGCACGATGTAATATAAGCACTTCCTGTTTCACACTCACAGGAATTTTTCTAGATTTTGGAGCCATCTCAATGCACTAGTTGAAAACACAATTAAAACTAATGAATCTAGTAAAGGGAGTATAGACAGTACCAAAGGTGACGTTAATCCTCTTTTGTTAGGGCATTTGTTTTATTTACATGTCAAGAGATCCCAAATTACAGCTGTACAAATACTTTTTTTGCAGTATAAAATAACATTATGTTCTTTATACTTAATTTATTTGACTCTTTTGCATATTTTTATTTATCATCTTATAGTGCTTGATTTAAGAAGTTAAATAAACGTAATTTGGGAAAAAAAGCGATTTTTTTTTATATGAAACCTTGAAATAACAGGGTGTGCAAATACTTTTTTTGCCTATTGTAAATTATCCATACAATTAGAAAATCTAAATCAACCCGCGTAAACAAACCTAGTTGCCTAGCAATTGTGGGTCAGTGAAAAAGCTTCCGCGGGTCAGTGTCTGACCCGCGGGTCATAGGTTCGCCATCACTGCCTTAGAGACCCTCAATTTCGACAATCGACCTAGAACAATCTGCGAGAAGAGAAAATTTAAATAGAATAGTTAAAGCTATTTTTAAGGAAATCTAAAAGAAGTAAGTAAACCATTCAGTAAAGTGTTACTTCCTTCCGGTAGAGAGGTTTTTTTGGGGGCAAACTCAGAATTTTTACAAAGAATTGAAACTCTTTTTAGTTAGTACACAATACCATTGTATTCATACCATACTGAAGTGGAAGACCAACCCACTGAACTTAGAGTTTTTTTCACTACAGTGAAGTAATACCTCCTACGCTTTATAGCCTTAATTGCAGCCTGTTTCCAATAATTTTACTTTAGTCTTAAACCCAAAAACAAGATCAACGCACCACTATTGAAATCAAATCAAACTCAAGCTGCCTGTAACCTTCTAATTAACCGAGCGTCATCTGTAAAAGCTTCAATACTCAAGAGTCTTGACTGTAGTATGTCTGTAGTTAAACCTTACTATACTTTGCTTTTCCCCAAATGGGTGCAGTATTGGGGAGATTGCATTAAATTAGCTGCAGTATTTCATTGTTAAAAGCTGTAATTGTGTGCAAAGTCGAGATGAGTATCATGCGGTTTGGAAGTAAGGTAAGCTTGAACTGTCTTTAAAATTTAATCACCACGAAGAATTAGGAAGTCAAGGAAAACATTCAAACGAGATATTGTAGATGGAGATGCTACGTAATCTTGCGAACATGAAAGCCAGAGAACTTGGGTTATTATTCCAACTAAGAACTTCAGAAGTACATTTGATACCTATAAATATGAGTTAATTTACAGATGTCAGAATCGTACAAAAATATGAAACAATTACTACAAAGGTGAGTCTAACTTCATCTCTCCCTTAAGATTATTTCTTGTGAGTATTTCTAGAAATATATTGCGCCCATTAGCAATAGACACTGACATAGCCGTAAGAGAAAATTTAAATTATCTAAACTTCTTAAATTTATCCATTTCACAAATTAGACTAACAATAAAACTTACAGTCTGCACAATACCGTATTTAGAAGTCCACTTCTTCAGGGATCTTGGCGTTCCTGCTGATATCCCAGCCTAACAACATGAACAACATTTACTGTCACCTCCTGACATTCACATAATATCTCCTTCACAAAAAGTTACAGTTAAAAAGTTAAGAATTATTGGTGATTTGCGTTGAATTTTTCAGCCTTTTATTTTTTATTTTTTAAAAAAAGGGCTTTAATTGATACCCATCATTTTACTGAACAGTAAAAACCATCGGGAATACATGAATCTTTCCACTTAATTTCGCGGCAATGCTGCCGTGAAAGCTGTTTCTGCATTCGAAAGTTAATATTAAGAACAATGCTGGATTGAAGATGCCAATCTATTATGAAAAACAGGAAATAAAAACTATTAGCAAAACTAAATGTGTATTGCATTTTTTTTTTCTTCCATAAACTTATTTGCTCAGAGCAAGGTCCAAAGAAAATAATAAATTATAGCCTTATAATGATCAGCTGTTTATAGTCAGTTAGCGGTTATCGCGGCATCCGTGTTTGCATTAGAACGTTATCGCTATTTTAATTTCACATAATTTTAAGATTTGTCACTATATTATAAGTGGAGATAGTGTTTAAATTATTTAGTGTAAGTAATTCGGAACTCGTGAATATCACCGTTATCTTATGTTAAGTTGTGATTTGTATTAAATTTGTGTAAAAGTAAGTGATTAACGGATGACCTGGGCTCAAGTTAAGGCAATCATCATTAAGAGGAGAATTACAATTTTAAACAAGGTAAGACTTTGTGTATATTTTTAATTACTTTAATAAATGATACTGAGTTTCCCAGTTTTTTTTTTATAAATCGAATCAGTATTTGTTTTAAATGAACTGAATGAGTTATGATTGCATTGCTTGAATCCATTTGAATTAACAGTTAACTGAATTTCCAATGCATTCTATTGTAGCTATCAAATACTACTGTTGATTAATAATTTCATAATTAGTGCGATTTATATTCACTTATTTTTTTAAATTGAATCTTTGTTCTCTTTGATAACGTTACATCTTTGCTGAGTTACCGCTAGGTGCGCTATGTTTTGGCTTAGCATGATCGTGATTTGAAATTATAAGTGCCTAACTTTTTCTGATTCTTTTGTAGTAAACACGATTGTTTTCAAACGACCTAACAAACACCAGTGTTTGAAATTACTATTGTAATTTTTGAATTTTTACCAGCTTAAAATTTTACAATTTTACCCATTTGCTTTTAATGTATTACAAAATCAGGAATTTGGTACCTTTTCAGACAAACTTTAAAACTTTTGGGAGCGAAAATTTTGTAATCAATTTTGTTCCTTATTTAGAACGAAATGAATCAGTTATAATTCGAAGTAATTCGTCCATTCAATTTATCCATTAGTGTTGCCTAGGTTTTTGTAATTCTAAACCAATTTGGATTTTTTAATCATCTGCAGAGATTGAATAAACTATCAAGTTTGCGAAGAGAAATTTGAATTCAGTCCGTTGTCATTCAGCTTTTTAAATATTTAAATTTAAAAGTATAAATACTATTAAGGGTTTTAGATTTCCTTTCTTTTTAAATAAAAGAAAGATGAGTTTTCATTATTTGATGTAATACGGTGGTTAATACGAGGGTCGTTTGAAAAGTCCGTGCAAAAATAAAAACTACTTAATTTTTTTGGGTAAACCTTTTTTATTTTTCAACATAGTCTCCTTTTAGACTTATACACTTCGTCCAACGCTGCTCTAGTTTGTTGATCCCTTCCGAATAATAGGATTTGTCCAAGTCTGAAAAATAGCCATTCGTTTCTGTAATCACCTCCTCGTTTGAATAAAATCTTTTTCCCGCCAGCCATTTCTTCATATTGGGGAACAAATAGTAGTCCGAGGGAGCCAAGTCTGGAGAATAGGGGGGAATGTGAAACAAGTTGGAATCCTATTTCCATTAATTTTGCGACCACAACTGCTGAGGTGTGAGCTGGTGCGTTGTCGTGATGGAAAAGGACTTTTTTGTGGGCCAATCGTGGGCGTTTTTCTTGCAGCTCGGTTTTCAAACGGTCCAATAACGATGAATAATATGAATAATATAATAGTTTTCCAGATAGTGGATGAGGATTATTCCTTGCGAATCCCAAAAGACAGTCGCCATAATCTTTCCGGCCGAAGGAACGGTCTTCGCCTTTTTTGGCGCAGATTCCCCCTTGGTAACCCATTGTTTAGATTGTTCTTTGGTCTCAGGAGTGTAGTGATGTATTCATGTTTCATCCACAGTGACGAAACGACGCTTAAAGTCCTGCGGATTCTTCTGGAACAGCTGCAAACCGTCCTTGCAACACTTCACACGATTTCGTTTTAGGTCAAGCGTGAGCAATCGCGGCACCCATCTTGCGGATAGCTTTGTCATGTCCAAATGTTGATGCAAAATATTATGTACCCGTTCATTCGAGAAGCCCACAGCACTAGCAATCTCACGCACCTTCACTCTTCTGTCATCCATCACCATATCATGGATTTTATCAATGATTTCTGGAGTAGTAACCTCAACAGGGCGTCCAGAACGTTCAGCGTCACTTGTGCCCATATGGCCACTCCGAAAATTTTGAAACCACTCATAAACTGTTCTAATCAAAGGTGCAGAGTCACCATCATGTTTATCTAGCTTCTCTTTAGTCTCCTGAGGCGTTTTGCCTTTCATAAAGTAGTGTTTAATCAACACACGAAATTCTTTTCGTCCATTTTTTGAAAATCACTCGACTTCCTCGATTCAAACGAATGCCAAACACTAAGAAATAGACCGATCTGGCTGAAACTTGGTGTGCGTTCTACCAAGAGATGCAACTAACTAAACATAACCTCGATACGCGCCAGTAGTGCTATCTCTCTGACTTTGCACGGACTTTTCAAACGACCCTCGTAGTAGAGTCGAGCGACTATTGAGATACGAATAGCGTTATGGTAGTAAATAACCATTAATTATTGGTAAATTTTACTTATAATTAGAACCACTAATTATTTTTTATTTACCAGACATATTGCAAGATGTTCTGCATTGTAGTTTGAAGTAAGAAACCAAAATTATTTTGGAAGTTGAGTTTCTAAAAATAGTATCCCCTTTTTACTATAACTAAGGTAACTTATAACCACAATTTTACAGTTAAAATATGAAAATGTAAAGTGCAAATAAAAATTAATTTTAAGCCCAAAATATTTTAGTTTATTCAAGGTTTTTTAATAGAAGTTTTTTAAATATTGTCATTATTTTATTGTTCTATCAACGTGGAATAGTTTGGCATGGTAAATTTTAAATTGTGTGCTAATGTGATGCCGAATTGTTGACATCCCTAGATCCTTATTTAGCATGGCTGAAACATGGTGCTTTCACTGCAATTCTTGAGATTTCTTTTCTCTTTTTGTAATTCTTGTAATAGTTTTCATTTGTAAGCAAGGAGGTCTGTAAATAGCTTCATACATGACTAGTTTCATTTGGTTTTTATTGTGATTGGTACTTTCGATTGATGATTGGGAATAGAAGAGATTTTAATTCGTCTTGTTGATGGTACGTGATTGTTGATCGTTTTTCTTAGAGTATGCCAAATTATTTTACAATTTTATCTTTTTGGGGTTCAAGGTAGTAACTGATTGAGAGATAACTGGTGGCTTATTGGATCTTTTTTCAGGCCTTCATACAGTAATTTCTAATAAGTATAATAAATCTTCATTTTATGATTTTAAATTTTAGTAAATATAAATCCCCGCGACTTCCTCGCAGTCTGAAGGCCTAAAATAAATATCCTGCAGAAAGTGCTGCCGCTGGGCAGTTTCTTTCCTCCTGCCTTTCACGCCTCTATACTTCTATCTCCTTATTTACTTATTGTATAGTGTATTATACAGATTGTAAATGGCTAAATAAATTTAAAAAAAAAAAAAAAAAAAAAAAAAAAAAGTAAATATAAATAAGAAATTCAGTTAAATTCATTATATAATTTGTAATGAAACTTTTGAACTTTGGTTTAAGTTCATGGAGAATATTTCGTGCGTTTTATAAATAATAAGGCCTTCATACTTAGCCAATCATTATTTATTAGATTGATGCGTAATTGTTGCTTACCTATTAAAATTTTGTTAGCCACTCATTATGCCAGTTCTGCAGCAAAAACCTGATATGCTTATTTCGCTACTTATGTACTTTCACTTTGTTTAGTGTTTCTCGCAAAATGACTCCTAGGATTTCCTGCAATCTTCGTAGATTCCCTGTATTACGCAACCGGAAGTACGTCTCTTCACTCCATGGATTGTTCTAAGACTTTGTTGCGTGTTTCTCGAAAAATGATTCCTACGATTTCCTATGTAAACTACGTAGATTCCCTGTAACATTTCAGTTCCTTGTAATGTTTTACAAACTTCATAAAGTTTAAGCTATGTTTCAAGTTCCATTATTTGGAGCAAACTAGCGAGTTGTAACTTTAAAGAATAGTAGTTAGAGAAAGTTGTTTCTAGAAAGCTCCATTTTGTGGATATTAAAGATGGATTTAGCTGACAGTCTGTAGAACTCTAACCGGAAATTTTGTTACGTTTCCGAGTAATACTGGTAATAAATGATAAAAAGTCAGGAAGTAGGTTTAAAAAATCTTTGTAACATAAGTTTGTATAAAAAAAAACAAAGATATCATTTGGCTGATAAAAATGGCTTATTACCTGCTATAAACTTAACCAGATTTAGTGCAGTTCGTGAGGTCGACCTAAATATTACGAGGTTAGGTCGATTTTTTTTTTGTTATTATGGTTACTTTTCTGGGTCGATCATTATGTTGTGTGTTACGTCATTTAAGTTTTATAACTTATACCCTAAATTAAAAAGAGTTAATAATCCTCTTTATCGCCTCTTTGTCAGTAACAATTTACCCCATATTTTTAATAAATGGAATATTTAAATCGAAAAATAGGGGGAAAAACAGCTGTGACCTTAATTTTAGTAAAGAATTAATTCGGTTGCGCACATTTGGATTTATAAAAAAGAGGGGTTGGGTAATACGACATTGATGAGCTAATCAATACTTTTTCTAAATAAGTGATGAGAAGACAAAGTTTAATGACGTAGTTGTGCTCCTGCCGTAAGTTGTTGGTAGTTGGTCAACAACTTCTTTCAACTGTCATTTACAAAATGCTGTTCTGTCTCTCTTGATCCAATGGGAGGGGGTTTCTCTGTGGCGGCATGCTTTAAAGTGATTCTATTGTTATTGAGTGACCTGCTCTTGCGGGCCAAAAAAAGGCGTACCCTGCAATCGCTTAGTAGATAAAGACCTACCCGTTTTAAAGAGTCCAAAGTTTAACCTGTTCTTTGTACTTAATAGGACAGGAAAATATGATCATATCGAATTTTCTTTTTCTGGTTTTCCCCTGGGAAATACCCGTTTTAAGTTTTGAAAGGAAAAATATTGCAGAAAGATGAAACTTTACATTTCAGTTCTCGTCTCACCAAGGGATCCGCCTGAAACTCAGGGGTCAGATTCCGCTCAACCGGAAGTATCCCTTTATAGAAGAGATTTTCCACTTTTCCTATAGCTTTTCTCGAAAACAGCTCGCGACGATTTCCGTTAAAACTTTGTCCGTACGTTGTACTTAGGGTGTCTTACAACCTCATTTTTTTTATTGGAAACCCTAAAATGGTATTGAACAGGGAAAAATCACCAACGCTTTTTCCTAAAAGTTACCTTAGCATTTTCCGGGGAGTAAATTGTTGCAAATGAAAGTTATAGAACTACATACGAGGTGTGGCTATTAAATAACGAGACTGATGCTGCTACAGTAGAACTATGCATGCGCCAAATCCTAATGACCGACAGCTGTGCAGCGTAAAGCCTTCTCTTTCGATTGCAGCGTCTCACGTGTTTGTAGAGAAATCTATCGTTTTGCCGAAAACATGATACTACACATGTAGTAGAGCAACGAATTGTCGTGAAATTTCACATCAAAACTTGGGTAAAACCGCTCCTGAAACTTATCTTTTATTAAAAGAAGTTTATGGCGATGAATGTTTATCACGAGCGCAAGTTTTTGAGTGGATCAAGCGTTTCCAAGATGGCCGAGAAGACGTCGGAGATGATGACCGTCCTGGTCGCCCTTCCACACGTCCAAAACGGATGAAAATATCAATTATAATTAATCAACATTATACTACCGTTAGGTGCTTGCTCAACTCCGTGAAAGATTAAGGGAAAAAAAGCGACCCGAGATTTGTGGAAGAACAAGTCACCGAGGTTCTCCATCAAGAAAACGCGCCGGCTCACACTGCATTGTCTGTCACAAGACGACGTTTCTAGCCTAGTACAAAATCCCAGTTTTAGGCCATCCCTAGCCTTATTTGCCTTGAACTGGCCCCATGTGACTTTAGATCTGTTCCCCAAAGTCAAATCTGCATTTTAAAAGGAACACGATTTCAGAACGTTGAAATTGTGGAAAAAAAAGCGGCACGCGTCATACGAGTACAGGAGCTGACAGAAGAAAAAGACTTCCAGCACTGTTTCGAACAATGGTAAATTCGCATGGAGCGTTGTAGGGATAGGGGAGGGGTGTATATTGAAGGTGGTAATAACTAAATATGTTTAAATATTTAAAATAAAATGTTTTACAGCATCAGTCTGGTTATTTAATAGCCACACCTCGTTCATGCAGTTAGTAATGTTTTTTTAAAACTAAATTGTAACATTTTTGAAAGAAAAGTTAACCAAAATTAAAAATTGCGTAAATTTACAAGAAATTTCGGTTAAAACCGGAACTAAAGTGTCGGCAGTTTGTTTATTTACGACTTCTCATTTTGTTGTGATATTCTTTTTTGTCATTTGTCTTAATTTCTTTAAATGTACTTCCAAATTTTATAGAAATGAAAATGTTATTTTTTAATTAAGTATTTGTTTAATAATTTTTTTATTAATAATAATAATTATTTAATAGTCACGAAGAATTGTAAATAACTATATAAAATAACCCGCTATTATGGAGTAGGTATTAAAGTTTTGTCAGAATATAGGAAAAGTAAATTATGTTTTTATTAGGCTTAATGGCCTATTGACATGTGGAATTATTCTTTGACACCATTACTGTCCGCTCCCAGTAGAGGTCAGCACTATTTATAATCGTGGGCGAAGGGGAGAGGGGGTGTAAAAATCAATTTATAAAGGAGACAGTATATTAATAGGCTCCCAGTCGTAACGGTGTTTTGTCTTGTGCATCATTGCATACTCTCGTGTAATCTTATGTAAACAATGGGGGAACTTCTAGCGTAATCGATGATGATCTGGCTTCAGATCGATTTTTTTTGTTGCCTTATTGGGTGACTTCTCTAGTTCGAGAATTTCCCAAGATAACTGAATTTTAGTAACACTAAATGTGTTACAAGTTTAGGTAGTTTAAGTTTATTTGGAATATTTTTGTAAGTCAAGCCAAGTGTAATGGATTTCCGCTCAAAGCGTCGTGAGATCGCGCTACAGAAAGCTTGTTTCTTGGCGATATCGCTAAATGTCTGTTTTGATTTAAATTTTTTGGAGCCTTGGCTTTAAAAACAAAAACAAAGAAATTGTTTTGAACCTCAATCGACTTCCATTTACTCGCAAGGTTCTAACTAACAAACAAATCGTCAGGCGCCACGGTAGCCGAGCGGTTAGAGGCGAGACCTGCGAAGCTAATATGTATTGTGGTACTGGGTTTGATTCCCGGTCTGTAGGCCTTGGATTTTATTTAATGGTTAATAAAAGAAATTTACAGTAAAGTATGTTTGCTAGTCGCTTCCGTCCACGACACCTAATTCGGTAGTTGGACGTTAAGCCCCCGCTTGAAAAAATCGCTCACCTCCCGTTTCAGTCTTCTACTACCTCTTTTTTTCTCCGTTCCTGGGATATGGATTTTCAGGATGAGCTAAACAGATTTATGTAAGAGTTATAAAAGGAAGGAAATCACCTGTTAGACCATTTAGGCCAGGAGTCGCCAAACTTTTTTGATCATGGACCCCCCTATATAATTTTTCGAAATCTCCATCGACCCCCATCATAAAAGTAATTCTCAGTTAATTAAAAATAAAACTATTAGGTACTGTGTTTTTGTACATTTATTTTATGATTTTAAACATTTATTAAAGTAATTTTATATTGTGTAACAAATAGTTTTATGAAAAATATCTTGATGTTGAAATTTAAATACCTTAATATTTATTAAATAATAAGTAAAGTAACGACAGTATTGCTTCTTAATTAATGAGATGGGTGTGTGCCTGGGTGTTTCTTTGCAAGGTTCCGCTACATTGGGTTCGAAATTGTTTTTCCTTCGAACCCCCTGGCTCAGATCGACCCCTGGGGGTCCATATAGACCTATGATTTTGGGGGGTTTTATACAATAAACTTGTCAGACTGCCACTGCCTTGAGGAACCAGATCCGTCCCAATGAATCCAAGAAATTATTGTATTGAATTCCATCGATATGTTGGAAGATTACAGATCAGATGATGATCGTTCTTTGCCAGTAAGTCCAGATTTCGTCTGTAACGCCCCTATAGGGGGTGAGCAAGAAGTAGGGGTGAGGTGAAAACTTTCGTGGGCGTCTTCGCTTGAGTGATACCTCAAAAGGAAATGGACTTAGGATTTGAGGGATTTGAACATCCTGTGCAATATTCTTAAGTATTAATCAATAATTTGCAAAAATCTTGATTAATTAATTAATTACTCAAAAAAATCAAAATCTAAAATATCACGATCGCAATCCACCTTAAAGTTTTTTTGTTTTTTTTGAACCCCCAGCGGTTGTGCGCTCAACGTGAGCAATTGAGTGAACTAAAAGTAAACTAGTCCAATTCCAAAACTTTAAAAAAAAAAAAGAGCTGCAAGAATAGGTTAGTTAAAGGGGCGGGGGGAAACCCAGAGCAATGGGAACTACATAGAGGGGGGGTGGGGACGCAAGCTGGAAGGGGGGGGGGGTAGCATACACAACAATATTGTGGTGGTAGTTTTGAACGCGCCTGTTGTGGAAGGGATATTTTGTGGCGCAGAAGTGGGGATACGCTCACAGCTTGGGGTCTTCAGTACCTCGGTCGACGGCGTCGCGACCAGCGGGAGCCTCGAGCGACCCCCACACACATACATACACACACTGACACACCAAAATAAAGAATTTTTTATTATTATTATTATTATTAATTACAAAATATTATTATATTATTAATTTTTTGTTTTTTGTTTTTCTTTAAACTATTGGACGTATATTAATCGTTATTTTTTGGGGGGGAAAAACTACGCGTTTTCCGGGCCTGCCTCAAAAAAAAAAAAAAAAAATACTGAGAAAAAGTATTTTTGAACTAAAATTATGTGATCCAACTTTTTTTGGTTCCATTTTTTAAAAAATTTGGGTTCTTTTTTTTTTTTTGATTTCTTTAAATTATGTGCTCACACAAAATTATAGGACCAAATAGGATTTTTTATATTTATTTTTAAATATTATTTATTTATTTTTTTAAATTTCCAAGTTTTTCTTCATTTTTCTTTCTTTTTCTTTTTTTTTTGGCGTAGATGATTTGTAAATATATATATATATATATATATATATATATAATATATTCATTATATATTAAGTAATGCAATAACCAGAGAGTGCCTCAAAAAAGCGTGTGCCTCCAACAATCGTGTATTTTGTTAGTCAAAAATAAAATAAAATTAAAATTATTAATAATTTATTTTACAATCTCACAAATAAAGATTTAAAAAAAAAATAAATACTTATCTGCCTATATTTCTTGCACTAAATTTAAAAAAAAATTGAACTCAGAATTTTTATGATTCCTTAATTAATATCGATTCACTGGGGAAAAACTTTTTAAGCATCACACTTTTTTCAATACATTAATTATTATATACTTTAAAAATATATGTATATAAATATAATATAATTAATATATAAATATATTTAAAACAAAAAAAAAACTTATGGTTGAAACAAACAAAATGTAAGAAAACAAATAATAACCGCGAGTGCCGAACAAATAAACCAACATCCACAAAAAGAGGAAGTTCAAAAAAAAAAAAAAAAAAAATCATAAAAAGTTTATCAAGAAAGTGTGGGTCCACCATTTTGGTTTTTAAAATATTTTTGTTTTTTTTTTATTGTTTTAATGGAAGAAAGAAGATTTTTTTCGACTGAAAAAAACAAAAAACAAAAAATTTTTTTTTGGCAAAAATCCAAATCGACCATAAAACAAAGGGAAGCGTAACGAATTTTTTAAAAAGGAGAAATCAATATTCAGAAGATTGAAAGTGTTTTTTTTTTTTTTTATTGTTCTGCTTTTAGTTTTTTTTTTATTGATTTTTTTGGATAAATATTTTTATTGTGTTTAAGTTATTTTTTATAAACAATTTTTTTTTTTTGGAGTTCCATTTGTTTTTTGTTTTAAAAGACAGTGTTTTTATTTTTTTTATTATTATTATTGTTTTTAAAAAAAAGAAGTGGCAGTGCTGGAAGAAAAATTATAGTTAAGCCCTTTCTTGGAAAAAAGAAAGAAAAGTGTTGGTCTTTTGCAAAAGTTCCCAAGTTTGTTTTTCTTTTAGTTTAATGATTAAAATAAGTGTTAAGCTAGTTAGCTTAGTTTTTTTGGTTTCATTTTTTAGTTTTTAAATTTCTTTTTTGGATCAACAATGCCGGTCCGCAGAGGTCACGTGGCACCTCGCACCACCATCATCGAGACTATTATCAGGAAGTTCGACACGCATAGTAAGTAAACCAAAAAACAGGAAAGATTGTTATATTGTGTATATTGATGCATTTTTTTTTTTTTTTGCGTTTGTGTGGTAAATCAATTTACCTGCATTACAGTGTTAATGCAAGAATGCACTTTTAATCAAAATACCAATTATATTTATTTGCTTTCTTTCATTATATTGTTCAAGGGAAGTTCTCTCACTCTCTCTCTCTCTCTCTCTCTCTGTGTGTGTGTGCGTGTGTTCTTCTTTAATCTCACGTACCGGTAGTACCACGTTTTTTGTGGGACTTTTGATAGGAAGTGGGTGGGCCTGTGGGAGATGGAATCGCCAGCTGATTCTGTGGCGATTTCTCTTAAAGCTTGGACATGTCCATGGACAGGTGGTGCGAAATTATTAGTAAAATTATTGCAAATTTTCTGTGTAAGATAAGATTCTAATAGGGTGGCCTTTTAAGGCCTACGCCACTGCGACCCCTTTGGGAGATCTATTGTGGCTCCCTCCAACTTCTGGAGCTTGCCACCCCCCACCCCCCCCACCCACCCCAGACCCGTCCGTTTAATCAGAATCTTAATTCTGGGTAAAGCTCTCCCCCCTGAGGGAGTAACATCCTTAGCCCCTCACACTGACACAACACAGAACAGAGTGCCGTATCCTCCTCCTGACAGAACCTACAAAGGCTGTGTCATCTGCCAGGTGCCCATGCGATGCGATGTGTTTTCTGGGGGCCTGCAGTGGCCAGTTTAATAGGCCTACAATTATCCTTTTTAGCCCCACGGCTTCGACGAAATTCGGTGTACTCTTATTACGTAGAGTATATCCGGGTGGAGGGGTTAACCCTTTCTTTATCACTACTTCCTGTTACTCTACTATAGTAAGAGATGGTATTGTGATTGTGTGGATTTTCTCCCCTTTTTTTTTTACCGGAAATATCTCCGATTTGAGATCCTCTGAGGCAGAAAAAAGTGCTTTTCTACAAATTGAGCTGGAAAAAAAAATTTGCCGAGTTCCAATTTGATATTAGGCACCCAAGAGAAGAAGTCACAATCAGGTTTCTAGTGGAAATTCAGTGAAGCGGAAGTTTCACTTTACCCAATAGAATTTTTCCATATTTTGAGATTGAACTCACAAACGGCTCTTATGATTTGTCCATTTTTATTTTTTGTTTATTGTGATCATAATCACATTGATGTACAACTTTAAGTGGATCCATCTTTCTTTAAACCCGATTGGTTGCTTTGTCAGGTAGGGTGAGCAGATTTCCTTTAATGTTCGAAGTATAAAGGAAACCTGTAAGTTACAACTTTGAGAATCCTTGTAAGGAAAAGTCGAGTGAGGCTTCAAAATTATGGATATACACCTGTTTTGAGTTGCAATGATCTGAAAAGTAACACTTCTTTTTGGAACGACTGCTACTCTACACTACCCCTGTGCAATTATCGTCTCTCCTGTGAGAATGGATGGCCAGGCTCTCCAGGGTCACTGAGTGTCGCTGTGTTTCATCTAATGTCCTGTGGTCTTCCCCTATTTTATCCTCTCTTCACTTTCTTCGCTTGTTAGCCACTAAGAATTGCTGTCTTCTTATAAAATGCGCAGTGTCTCTTAGAAGAGTCTTCATGTTTCTATAGCAACATTCTTTATTCTTGATTGTTCTTGGAGTTTCATGCTTTGATTTTTTTTTTGTTTATATTCCTGGCATCTTCGTACCATCACTGTTTGTTTATTCTACAGTTGTGGTCGCCTTTGTCGTAATACCTTGTTTTAAGTGTTTTCCTATATTTTAAATTGTGTCACTGATAGGTGATATTACTCTAGGTTTTTAATTAACCTGAATGCACAGATAAGTTTAGTCTTCTAGACATCAGCAGATCAAAAGAAGATCGCATGTCGCCAGTTGGTGGTCTTTCAATGCTGACGCATTAAACATCATTGCAGATCTAGCAAGCTTTTTGTTCCCGTACATTTTTTGCCTTCCTTATTTACTGCCAACTGATTGGACTGTGTATAACTAAGGCTAGACTAGATTTAAAATAGCAACTCTTTCGCGAAACACTTAACTTTTCATACACACAATGAATTGCTCTCTTCCGCCGGAGATACTAACATCTGGGTAATACTTTGTTGAGCCATTATAGATTTTAGTGGCGGTGGCAGTGGGGGGGGGGGGGTGGTGGTAAAAAAAGGCTTTTTAGAGGTGGCTGACGATGCCATCCGTTAATGAAGACGATCTTGAGTGGGTCTTGCCGACGGCGCCATGTAATGGCTTGTGACGTATTTCGCTAGACTGAGAGTGTTAACAACTGATTTATTAACACGTACCATACCGTAATGTGTAGTTAGGGGTGGGGATAACCCATACAAAATCACAGTAACACAATACTTTGTAGTTTTTCGAACGTTAACCCCTAACATCTCGCCATAACCTACCTTTTTTTTACCCACAGGCTTTACGTCCAACTGCCCGAATTAGGTGTCGCGAGGACGGAGGCGACTAGCAAACACTCTTTACTATTAATTTCTCATATTAATCATTAAATAAAATCCAAGGTTTAGACTAGAAATCGAATCCACTAAACCAACAATACATCTTAGCATTGCGGATCTAGCCTATAACCGCTCAGCTAATGGGGCGCCTTAAAAGATTAAAACCATTAAATAAAATCCAAGGTTTAGATTGGAGAATCGAATCCACTAACCAACAATACATCTTAGCTTTGCGGTTCTAGCCTATAACCGCTCAGCTAATGTAGCGCCTTAAAAGATTAAAACCATTAAATAAAATCCAAGGTTTAGATTGGAGAATCGAATCCACTAACCAACAATACATCTTAGCATTGCGGGTCTCGCCTATAACCGCTCGGCTACAACATTTTGCAGAAGACTTGGTTTAAGCATGGTTCTTAGTGAAGAAAATTTCAACTCTAAAGTGCAGTTTTAATATAATGTACGATTCTAACACATGTACAGTAATGTTGAAAATGTAGTTAGATCCGATGTAAAGGATAATATCTTAGATTTTATTTGACGTAGCCATGTTCATTGTATCCTTTTCCGGTTTCAGTCTCTTCAACCATCATCAGCGTTTTGATTAATCAATTGATTTTAGAGAATACTTAACTTCAACTACGTCTCCGTCTCGCACTACACTTGTTTACTGAGTGAGGGAGGTTACATGGTGGTTATCTGTGTTATTTTAAAGCTTAATGAATCGTTAAACATGTTTTTCTAGGAATAAAAGAACAAAAATTAATGAACCCTAATATTAGTTTTAGGGTTCTGTAGGTTTGGTGCAATGTGTAAGGTTTTAGAATTAGTAAAACTAGAATTGTATTTCGGAGGCACTTGAATTCAAGCAGAAGACTTGGAGATATACCTAGTTCCTTTATACTGAGAAATAATTATTGTTAAATAAGATATTGATAATTGTGTGAGACAGAAACATATAGAAATATACTCAAATATACACTATATAGAACTGATTATTCAACCCCTAATGATGGGTGTAAGTCCAAAATAGTGGTTTTGACTGAGTGAATAATATTACCATAATTCTGAAATGGAAAAATATAATTTAACCGGGTATGTGTGACTCTGTACAGCGTTCTCAAGTTTTGTGTAGTTTTCTAGACAGTCTCAAAATGGGTTTCTTCTGGACTTGGCGTTTACGTCAACGAGGCTATTCTCTTTACTTAGGTAACAATGTTGATTTTGATTGGCTTTAGGTGGAGAACTGACGACGACATTAACTGTTGTGTACCATTTATAATTTACTATAATGAACATGAATGTTTCTAAACTCAACTATCTTTACAAAAGAAATGTAAATTTAATCACGCGAACTGAGGAAACCGGAAGCCGTGAGTGATCCCACTAGAATTCCGCCTAATGATTGGTGGGTGAATGATTAATGAATTGAAGAAATTGAATAAACTGAGAAGGGCAGGGCAGCGATTGGAGGATCGTGATAAATTGGACCCCTCCCATTTAGCTCATTATCAAATGGAAAAAAATCTGTAGGAAAAATTACATTTTTTCTTTTTTTTTCTGCCTTTCCCCCCCACCACCTGGATAAGTTAATGTTCCCAAAGGAAGTAACTATTAACCTAAAATTAGCTACTAATTCACGGCAAGTTTTTTCTTTGGGAATTCAATAAATCTTTACAATCTATTTTTAATGATGAAGAAGCAATCCTTCATGAGATAGAGAAGCCCTCTGTCAGCATCCCGTCTTTCATTGAGATTAATCTTCTTCCCGGGCAGATATCTTAGTCGCTTTTAAAGACTGGTTTTTTTTTTGTACTTTCTCTGGATTCTAGGACTTCCAGGACTTTCTGGCAAACCTTCCATTCATAAATATATTTCTAGCTCCTGTTCGTCTTCTTTGGTGGATGATTCCTTTCCTCCAAAAAGGAACAAAGTATTTCGCCAATTTCATTCATCATTTATTTTATTTTTGCCAAGCTTTTAATCTAGGGATTAGGTCATCTTTAGGGTTTATATATATCTTGCTCTCTTATTCGGTGATTTCCCAGTTTTTGGATTGCCCTTCAGGTCAGTGCTAAATTCCACGAATTCTCTATCCTGCCAGTTACCACCTCTCATTCTTCTCAATCTCATAGGGTAGTAAAGGATAGCTCATAGGGTAGCAAAGGATAGTTCATAGGGTAGTAAAGGATAGTTCATAGGGTAGTAAAGGATAGCTCATAGGGTAGCAAATGATAGCTCATAGGGTAGCAAAGAATAGCTCATAGGGTAGCAAAGGATTGCTCACAGGGTAGCAAAGCATAGCATATAGGGTAGTAAAGGATAGCTCATAGGGTAGTTAAGGATAGCTCATAGGATAGCAAAGGATAGCTCATAGGGTAGTAAAAGATAGCTTCATAGGGTAGCAAAGAATAGCTCATAGGGTAGCAAAGGATTGCTCACAGGGTAGCAAAGCATAGCATATAGGGTAGTAAAGGATAGCTCATAGGGTAGTTAAGGATAGCTCATAGGATAGCAAAGGATAGCTCATAGGGTAGTAAAAGATAGCTTCATAGGGTAGCAAAGGATAGCTCATAGGGTAAATATCTCATATTCTGCGTGATAGATTTTTACTAAATTTTACAAATAAAACATAAAGTTTGGTTCTGTTTGAAACAGTGAAAACTTAAACATCAAATATCTCGTAAACTTCTCGATAGATCTGGATTATATTTTACCTGTATATGGAAGCTACTATTGTCTATAATTGTGTAAAATTTAATAAAAATCTATCCAGCAGAATACGAGATATTTTGTGTTAAAGTTTGGTTCAGTTTGAAACAGTGAAAACTTTAACTTCAAATATCTCGTAAACTACTCGATACATTTGGATAATATTTTACCTGTATATGGAAGCTACTATTGTCTATAATTGTGTAAAATTTAGTAAAAATCCATCCAGCAGAATACGAGATATTTTGTGTTAAAGTTTGGTTCAGTTTGAAACAGTGAAAACTTTAACTTCAAATATCTCGTAAACTACTCGATAGATTTGGATAATATTTTACCTGTATATGGAGGCTACTATTGTCTATAATTGTGTCAAATTTAGTAAAAATCTATCGAGCAGAATACGAGATATTTTGTGTTAAAGTTTGGTTCAGTTTGAAACAGTGAAAATTTTAACTTCAAATATCTCGTAAACTACTTTGGTTTTGTTTGAAACAGTAAAAACGTTAACTTCAAATATCTCGTAATCTACTCGATAGATTTTGTTTATATTTTACCAGTATATGAAAGCTACTGTTGTCTTTGATTGTGTAAAATTTTGTAAAAATCTATCGAGCAGAATACGAGATATTTAGAGTTAAACTTTGGTTTTGTTTGAAACAGTGAAAACTTTAACTTCAAATATCTCGTAAACTACTCGATAGATTTTGATTATATTTTGCCTCTATATGGAAGCTACTATTGTCCATAATTGTGTAAAATTTAGTAAAAATCTATCGAGCAGAATACGAGATATTTTATGTTAATTTTGGTTCAGTTGGAAACAGTGAAAATTTTAACTTCAAATATCTCGTAAACTACTCGATGGATTTGGATTATATTTTACCTGTATATGGAGGCTACTATTGTCTATAATTGTGTAAAATTTAGTAAAAATCTATTGAGCAGAATACGAGATATTTAGAGTTAAACTTTGGTTTTGTTTGAAACAGTGAAAACTTTAACTTCAAATATCTCGTAAACTACTCGATAGATTTTGATTATATTTTACCTGAATATGGAGGCTACTATTGTCTATAATTGTGTAAAATTTAGTAAAAATCTATCTAGCAGAATACGAGATATTTAGAGTTAAAATTTGGTTTTGTTTGAAACAGTGAAAACTTTAACTTCAAATATCTCGTAAACTACTCCATAAATTTGGATTATATTTTACCAGTATATAGAAGCTACTGTTGTCTATAATTGTGTAATATTTAGTAAAAATCTATCGAGCAGAATACAAGATATTTAGAGTTAAACTTTGGTTTTGTTTGAAACAGTGAAAACTTTAAATTCAAATATCTCGTAAACTACTCGATAGATTTTGATTATATTTTACCTGTATATGGAACCTACTATTGTCTGTAATTGTTTAAAATTTAGTAAAAATCTATCGAGCAGAATACGAGATATTTTGTGTTATAGTTTGGTTCAGTTTGAAACAGTGAAAATTTTAACTTCAAATATCTCGTAAACTACTCGATAGACTTGGATTATATTTTACCTGTATATGGAGGCTACTATTGTCCATAATTGTGTAAAATTTAGTAAAAATCTATCTAGCAGAATACGACATATTTAGAGTTAAATTTTGGTTCAGTTGGAAACAGTGAAAATTTTAACTTCAAATATCTCGTAAACTACTCGATGGATTTGGATTATATTTTACCTGTATATGGAGGCTACTATTGTCTATAATTGTGTAAAATTTAGTAAAAATCTATCGAGCAGAATACGAGATATTTAGAGTTAAACTTTGGTTTTGTTTGAAACAGTGAAAACTTTAACTTCAAATATCTCGTAAACTACTCGATAGATTTTGATTATACTTAACCAGTATATGGAAGCTACAGTTGTCTATTATTGTGTAAAATTTTGTAAAAATCTATCGAGCAGAATACGAGATATTTAGAGTTAAACTTTTGTTTTGTTTGAAACAGTGAAAACTTTAACTTCAAATATCTCGTAAACTACTCGATAGATTTTGATTATATTTTACCTGTATATGGAGGCTACTATTGTCTATGATTGTGTAAAATTTTGTAAAAATATATCGAGCAGAATACGAGATATTTAGAGTTAAACTTTGGTTCTGTTTGAAACAGTGAAAACGTTAACTTCAAATATCTCGTAATCTACTCGATAGATTTTGTTTATATTTTACCAGTATATGGAAGCTACTGTTGTCTATGATTGTGTAAAATTTTGTAAAAATCTATCGAGCAGAATACGAGATATTTAGAGTTAAACTTTGGTTTTGTTTGAAACATTGAAAATTTTAACTTCAAATATCTCGTAAACTACTCGATAGATTTTGATTATATTTTACCTGTATATGGAAGCTACTATTGTCTGTAATTATTTAAAATTTAGTAAAAATCTATCGAGCAGAATACGAGATATTTTGTGTTAAAGTTTGGTTCAGTTTGAAACAGTGAAAACTTTAACTTCAAATATCTCGTAAACTACTCGATAGATTTGGATAATATTTTACCTGTATATGGAGGCTACTATTGTCTATAATTGTGTCAAATTTAGTAAAAATCTATCGAGCAGAATACGAGATATTTTGTGTTAAAGTTTGGTTCAGTTTGAAACAGTGAAAATTTTAACTTCAAATATCTCGTAAACTACTTTGGTTTTGTTTGAAACAGTAAAAACGTTAACTTCAAATATCTCGTAATCTACTCGATAGATTTTGTTTATATTTTACCAGTATATGAAAGCTACTGTTGTCTTTGATTGTGTAAAATTTTGTAAAAATCTATCGAGCAGAATACGAGATATTTAGAGTTAAACTTTGGTTTTGTTTGAAACAGTGAAAACTTTAACTTCAAATATCTCGTAAACTACTCGATAGATTTTGATTATATTTTGCCTCTATATGGAAGCTACTATTGTCCATAATTGTGTAAAATTTAGTAAAAATCTATCGAGCAGAATACGAGATATTTTATGTTAATTTTGGTTCAGTTGGAAACAGTGAAAATTTTAACTTCAAATATCTCGTAAACTACTCGATGGATTTGGATTATATTTTACCTGTATATGGAGGCTACTATTGTCTATAATTGTGTAAAATTTAGTAAAAATCTATTGAGCAGAATACGAGATATTTAGAGTTAAACTTTGGTTTTGTTTGAAACAGTGAAAACTTTAACTTCAAATATCTCGTAAACTACTTGATAGATTTTGATTATATTTTACCTGAATATGGAGGCTACTATTGTCTATAATTGTGTAAAATTTAGTAAAAATCTATCTAGCAGAATACGAGATATTTAGAGTTAAAATTTGGTTTTGTTTGAAACAGTGAAAACTTTAACTTCAAATATCTCGTAAACTACTCCATAAATTTGGATTATATTTTACCAGTATATAGAAGCTACTGTTGTCTATAATTGTGTAATATTTAGTAAAAATCTATCGAGCAGAATACAAGATACTTAGAGTTAAACTTTGGTTTTGTCTGAAACAGTGAAAACTTTAAATTCAAATATCTCGTAAACTACTCCATAGATTTTGATTATATTTTACCTGTATATGGAACCTACTATTGTCTGTAATTGTTTAAAATTTAGTAAAAATCTATTGAGCAGAATACGAGATATTTTGTGTTATAGTTTGGTTCAGTTTGAAACAGTGAAAATTTTAACTTCAAATATCTCGTAAACTACTCGATAGACTTGGATTATATTTTACCTGTATATGGAGGCTACTATTGTCCATAATTGTGTAAAATTTAGTAAAAATCTATCTAGCAGAATACGACATATTTAGAGTTAAATTTTGGTTCAGTTGGAAACAGTGAAAATTTTAACTTCAAATATCTCGTAAACTACTCGATGGATTTGGATTATATTTTACCTGTATATGGAGGCTACTATTGTCTATAATTGTGTAAAATTTAGTAAAAATCTATCGAGCAGAATACGAGATATTTAGAGTTAAACTTTGGTTTTGTTTGAAACAGTGAAAACTTTAACTTCAAATATCTCGTAAACTACTCGATAGATTTTGATTATATTTTACCTGAATATGAAGGCTACTATTGTCTATAATTGTGTAAAATTTAGTAAAAATCTATCTAGCAGAATACGAGATATTTAGAGTTAAAATTTGGTTTTGTTTGAAACAGTGAAAACTTTAACTTCAAATATCTCGTAAACTACTCCATAGATTTGGATTATATTTTACCAGTATATAGAAGCTACTGTTGTCTATAATTGTGTAATATTTAGTAAAAATCTATCGAGCAGAATACAAGATATTTAGAGTTAAACTTTGGTTTTGTTTGAAACAGTGAAAACTTTAAATTCAAATATCTCGTAAACTACTCGATAGATTTTGATTATATTTTACCTGTATATGGAACCTACTATTGTCTGTAATTGTTTAAAATTTAGTAAAAATCTATCGAGCAGAATACGAGATATTTTGTGTTATAGTTTGGTTCAGTTTGAAACAGTGAAAATTTTAACTTCAAATATCTCGTAAACTACTCGATAGACTTGGATTATATTTTACCTGTATATGGAGGCTACTATTGTCTATAATTGTGTAAAATTTAGTAAAAATCTATCTAGCAGAATACGACATATTTAGAGTTAAAATTTGGTTTTGTTTGAAACAGTGAAAACTTTAACTTCAAATATCTCGTAAACTACTCCATAGATTTGGATTATATTTTACTAGTATATGGAAGCTACTGTTGTCTATAATTGTGGAATATTTAGTAAAAATCTATCGAGCAGAATACGAGATATTTAGAGTTAAACTTTGGTTTTGTTTGAAACAGTGAAAACTTTAACTTCAAATATCTCGTAAACTACTCGATAGATTTTGATTATACTTAACCAGTATATGGAAGCTACAGTTGTCTATTATTGTGTAAAATTTTGTAAAAATCTATCGAGCAGAATACGAGATATTTAGAGTTAAACTTTTGTTTTGTTTGAAACAGTGAAAACTTTAACTTCAAATATCTCGTAAACTACTCGATAGATTTTGATTATATTTTACCTGTATATGGAGGCTACTATTGTCTATGATTGTGTAAAATTTTGTAAAAATATATCGAGCAGAATACGAGATATTTAGAGTTAAACTTTGGTTCTGTTTGAAACAGTGAAAACGTTAACTTCAAATATCTCGTAATCTACTCGATAGATTTTGTTTATATTTTACCAGTATATGGAAGCTACTGTTGTCTATGATTGTGTAAAATTTTGTAAAAATCTATCGAGCAGAATACGAGATATTTAGAGTTAAACTTTGGTTTTGTTTGAAACAGTGAAAATTTTAACTTCAAATATCTCGTAAACTACTCGATAGATTTTGATTATATTTTACCTGTATATGGAAGCTACTATTGTCTGTAATTGTTTAAAATTTAGTAAAAATCTATCGAGCAGAATACGAGATATTTTGTGTTAAAGTTTGGTTCAGTTTGAAACAGTGAAAATTTTAACTTCAAATATCTCGTAAACTACTTCATAGATTTGGATTATATTTTACCTGTATATGGAGGCTACTATTGTCTATAATTGTGTAAAATTTAGTAAAAATCTATCGAGCGGAATACGAGATATTTTGTGTTAAAGTTTGGTTCAGTTTGAAACAGTGAAAATTTTAACTTCAAATATCTCGTAAACTACTCGATAGATTTGGATTATATTTTACCTGTATATGGAGGCTACTATTGTCTATAATTGTGTAAAATTTAGTAAAAATCTATCGAGCAGAATACGACATATTTTGTGTTAAAGTTTGGTTCAGTTTGAAACAGTGAAAATTTTAACTTCAAATATCTCGTAAACTACTCGATAGATTTTGATTATATTTTACCTGTATATGGAGGCTACTATTGTCTATAATTGTGTAAAATTTAGTAAAAATCTATTGAGCAGAATACGAGATATTTAGAGTAAAACTTTGGTTTTGTTTGAAACAGTGAAAACTTTAACTTCAAATATCTCGTAAACTACTCGATAGATTTTGATTATATTTTACCTGTATATGGAGGCTACTATTGTCTATAATTGTGTAAAATTTAGTAAAAAGCTATCGAGCAGAATACGAGATATTTAGAGTTAAACTTTGGTTTTGATTGAAACAGTGAAAACTTTAACTTCAAATATCTCGTAAACTACTCGATAGATTTTGATTATATTTTACCTGTATATGGAAGCTACTATTGTCTGTAATTGTTTAAAATTTAGTAAAAATCTATCGAGCAGGATACGAGATATTTTGTGTTATAGTTTGGTTCAGTTTGAAACAGTGAAAATTTTAACTTCAAATATCTCGTAAACTACTCGATAGATTTGGATTATATTTTACCTGTATATGGAGGCTACTATTGTCTATAATTGTGTAAAATTTAGTAAAAATCTATCTAGCAGAATACGACATATTTAGAGTTAAAATTTGGTTTTGTTTGGAACAGTGAAAACTTTAACTTCAAATATCTCGTAAACTACTCCATAGATTTGGATTATATTTTACCAGTATATGGAAGCTACTGTTGTCTATAATTGTGGAATATTTAGTAAAAATCTATCGAGCAGAATACGAGATATTTAGAGTTAAAATTTGGTTCTGTTTGAAACAGTGAAAACTTAAACATCAAATATGTCGCAAACCACTCGATAGATTTGGATTATATTTTACCAGTATATGGAAGCTACTGTTGTCTATGATTGTGTAAAATTTTGTAAAAATCTATCGAGCAGAATACGAGATATTTAGAGTTAAACTTTGGTTTTGTTTGAAACAGTGAAAACTTTAACTTCAAATATCTCGTAAACTACTCGATAGATTTTGATTATGTTTTACCAGTATGTGGAAGCTACTGTTGTCTATAATTGTGTAAAATTTAGTAAAAATCTATCGAGCAGAAAACGAGATATTTAGAGTTAAACTTTGGTTTTGTCTGAAACAGTGAAGACTTTAACTTCAAATATCTCGTAAACTGCTCGATAGATTTTGATTATACTTTACCTGTTTATGGAAGCTACTGTTGTCTATTATTGTGTAAAATTTAGTAAAAATCTATCGAGCAGAATACGAGATATTTAGAGTTAAAGTTTGGTTCTGTTTGAAACAGTGAAAACTTAAACATCAAATATCTCGTAAACTACTCGATAGATTTGGATTATATTTTACCAGTATATGGAAGCTACTGTTGTCTATGATTGTGTAAAATTTTGTAAAAATCTATCTAGCAGAATACGAGATATTTAGAGTTAAACTTTGGTTTTGTTTGAATCAGTGAAAACTTTAACTTCAAATATCTCGTAAACTACTCGATAGATTTTTATAATATTTTACCTGTATATGGAAGCTACTATTGTCTGTAATTGTTTAAAATTTAGTAAAAATCTATCGAGCAGAATACGAGATATTTTGTGTTAAAGTTTGGTTCAGTTTGAAACAGTGAAAATTTTAACTTCAAATATCTCGTAAACTACTCCATAGATTTGGATTATATTTTACCTGTATATGAAGGCTACTATTGTCTATAATTGTGTAAAATTTAGTAAAAATCTATCGAGCAGAATACGAGATATTTTGTGTTAAAGTTTGGTTCAGTTTGAAACAGTGAAAATTTTAACTTCAAATATCTCGTAAACTACTCGATAGATTTGGATTATATTTTACCTGTATATGGAGACTACTATTGTCTATAATTGTGTAAAATTTAGTAAAAATCTATCGAGCAGAATACGAGATATTTTGTGTTAAAGTTTGGTTCAGTTTGAAACAGTGAAAATTTTAACTTCAAATATCTCGTAAACTACTCGATAGATTTTGATTATATTTTACCTGTATATGGAGGCTACTATTGTCTATAATTGTGTAAAATTTATTAAAAATCTATTGAGCAGAATACGAGATATTTAGAGTAAAACTTTGGTTTTGTTTGAAACAGTGAAAACTTTAACTTCAAATATCTCGTAAACTACTCGATAGATTTTGATTATATTTTACCTGTATATGGAGGCTACTATTGTCTATAATTGTGTAAAATTTAGTAAAAAGCTATCGAGCAGAATACGAGATATTTGGTGTTAAACTTTGGTTTTGTTTGAAACAGTGAAAACTTTAACTTCAAATATCTCGTAAACTACTCCAAAGATTTGGATTATATTTTACCTGTATATGGAGGCTACTATTGTCTATAATTGTGTAAAAATTAATAAAAATCTATCGAGCAGAATACGAGATATTTTGTGTTAAAGTTTGGTTCTGTTTGAAACAGTGAAAATTTAACCTTCAAATATCTCGTAAACTACTCGATAGATTTGGATTATATTTTACCTGTATATGGAGGCTACTATTGTCTATAATTGTGTAAAATTTAGTAAAAATCTATTGAGCAGAATACGAGATATTTAGAGTAAAACTTTGGTTCTGTTTGAAACAGTGAAAACTTAAACATCAAATATCTCGTAAACTACTCGATAGATTTGGATTATATTTTACCAGTATATGGAAGCTACTGTTGTCTATGATTGTGTAAAATTTTGTAAAAATCTATCTAGCAGAATACGAGATATTTAGAGTTAAACTTTGGTTTTGTTTGAATCAGTGAAAACTTTAACTTCAAATATCTCGTAAACTACTCGATAGATTTTGATTATATTTTACCTGTATATGGAAGCTACTATTGTCTGTAATTGTTTAAAATTTAGTAAAAATCTATCGAGCAGAATACGAGATATTTTGTGTTAAAGTTTGGTTCAGTTTGAAACAGTGAAAATTTTAACTTCAAATATCTCGTAAACTACTCCATAGATTTGGATTATATTTTACCTGTATATGAAGGCTACTATTGTCTATAATTGTGTAAAATTTAGTAAAAATCTATCGAGCAGAATACGAGATATTTTGTGTTAAAGTTTGGTTCAGTTTGAAACAGTGAAAATTTTAACTTCAAATATCTCGTAAACTACTCGATAGATTTGGATTATATTTTACCTGTATATGGAGACTACTATTGTCTATAATTGTGTAAAATTTAGTAAAAATCTATCGAGCAGAATACGAGATATTTTGTGTTAAAGTTTGGTTCAGTTTGAAACAGTGAAAATTTTAACTTCAAATATCTCGTAAACTACTCGATAGATTTTGATTATATTTTACCTGTATATGGAGGCTACTATTGTCTATAATTGTGTAAAATTTAGTAAAAAGCTATCGAGCAGAATACGAGATATTTGGTGTTAAACTTTGGTTTTGTTTGAAACAGTTAAAACTTTAACTTCAAATATCTCGTAAACTACTCGATAGATTTGGATCATATTTTACCAGTATATGGAAGCTACTGTTGTCTATGATTGTTTAAAATTTAGTAAAAATCTATCGAGCAGGATACGAGATATTTTGTGTTAAAGTTTGGTTCAGTTTGAAACAATGAAAATTTTAACTTCAAATATCTCGTAAACTACTCCAAAGATTTGGATTATATTTTACCTGTATATGGAGGCTACTATTGTCTATAATTGTGTAAAAATTAATAAAAATCTATCGAGCAGAATACGAGATATTTTGTGTTAAAGTTTGGTTCAGTTTGAAACAGTGAAAATTTTAACTTCAAATATCTCGTAAACTACTCGATAGATTTGGATTATATTTTACCTGTATATGGAGGCTACTATTGTCTATAATTGTGTAAAATTTAGTAAAAATCTATTGAGCAGAATACGAGATATTTAGAGTAAAACTTTGGTTTTGTTTGAAACAGTGAAAACTTTAACTTCAAATATCTCGTAAACTACTCGATAGATTTTGATTATATTTTTCCTGTATATGGAAGCTACTATTGTCTGTAATTGTTTAAAATTTAGTAAAAATCTATCGAGCAGGATACGAGATATTTTGTGTTAAAGTTTGGTTCAGTTTGAAACAATGAAAATTTTAACTTCAAATATCTCGTAAACTACTCCAAAGATTTGGATTATATTTTACCTGTATATGGAGGCTACTATTGTCTATAATTGTGTAAAATTTAATAAAAATCTATCGAGCAGAATACGAGATATTTTGTGTTAAAGTTTGGTTCAGTTTGAAACAGTGAAAATTTTAACTTCAAATATCTCGTAAACTACTCGATAGATTTGGATTATATTTTACCTGTATATGGAGGCTACTATTGTCTATAATTGTGTAAAATTTAGTAAAAATCTATTGAGCAGAATACGAGATATTTAGAGTAAAACTTTGGTTTTGTTTGAAACAGTGAAAACTTTAACTTCAAAAATCTCGTAAACTACTTGATAGATTTTGATTATATTTTACCTGTATATGGAGGCTACTATTGTCTATAATTGTGTAAAATTTAGTAAAAATCTATCGAGCAGAATACGAGATATTTAGAGTTAAACTTTGGTTTGGTTTGAAACATTGAAAACTTTAATTTCAAATATCTCGTAAACTACTCGATAGATTTTGATTATATTTTACCAGTATATGGAAGCTACTATTGTTTATAATTGTGTAAAATTTAGTAAAAATCTATCGAGCAGAATACGAGATATTTTGTGTTAATGTTTGGTTCAGTTTGAAACAGTGAAAACAGTGATTTGGTTTATATTTCTGTTAGAATAAAAAGTACGAGTATGAATAAGTTAGTATTAGTATTAAAAGGGCACTACGTTTTAACCCTGTTCCAAATTATTCTTTTGATTTATCTTTATTCTGAATAATCATCACATTCACTTGTATATTAAAAAGAAAAAGGGAAGTTAGAGTTGGTCTTTTTTGCTTTAATTTTAATTACAGTGTTAAAAGGAAATTTTACACTTAAATTCGTCTTAAGTGAGCACAAATTACATAGTTAATGACAAATAAATGACACTTGTAATTATAATTCATTTATTTTCAAACTTTAATTTAATGTAGCCCTTTAATTTGAAATTGATTGATTGATATTAAATTAATTTCAAATTATAACAATAAATGCATTATATTCCCTAATTTAGACGTTTCAGTAATAAAAATTATTATTTTTTTCAATTCTGCATGAAACACTTAAAAAATGAAATGATTTTAACGGTTATTAATAGAAATTTTTCAAAAATGTATATTTTTCTTAATATTTTTTTTAAACAAAATAGAGCTTCTTTAATTATTCATAACTTCGAAAAAGAAATTGGCCATCAAAATGATTCCAACTGCATTGTCTTTATAGCAAATTATATTTAAATAAACTTTGCGCAATTACATGTTCTGCTAATAATTTGAAAAGATACAAAAACATATAATTAAGATCTTTTATATAAAAAAAAAAGCAAAAAAAAATTTTTTTGATCAATGGTATCGACCTCTAAAAATTAATCGATTTCGCTCTATTTCGAACGAAACTTTTGGTTTTTAAATGAACTTTGATTTTCCGTCCGGCGCTCTTTAAACTTTAAAAGTCATCATTTTTTGAAACACCCTAATATATAAAGCCCCTTTATCACATCCCTTAACCAAACTCTCTACTGGTTTACTACCTAATGTTAATTTAAATTCTTCAAAAATAGCTCTTATCTCGTCTTCAAAACAACACCAGCAGGCAATTCTGTAACGGTCAAAGGAATCAAGAAGAGATTTTTGTCCATCTTCAGTTTTTAAGCCTAACAATTTTTTCCCTAGTGCATACCTATCGAGTTTAACATAACCCAAGGTATCATCGACTTTCCAACAAATTTTGCTTTCTAGAATTTTCTTTAAAAAAGGTGGTAGTATTATGCTATTCCATCTACTAAATAGTCCCTGATACATTACGTACATATAAACCTTGAAGATGAACTAGTAGCTAAGTTGAAATCTTGGCAAAATTAATTAAAGAAAGCAAAACATTATTGCAGAAATTGGCAAGAATCTTTCTTCCAGTATTTCTATATAAATTATGATGTAAACACCAATGAAGCTGCTCTTGTCAGCGGCCATTGAATTTTTAATTACTGATTCTTTTTCCCCCTCATCTATCCCCAAACGCTTGACCACTTTAGGGGACCCTTCCTCCTCTAAAATGTCACCTTGGTGTATTAAAGTAGTTTTTTTTTTAAATAAAAACTGTGTGACGTCATTAGTAAGAATAACTTGATGATATGTTTCCTTGAATTTAGAGGATATAGAAGATGTCCGCCCGTCTGACGTTATAAACCTTGCGAACTGCAGTAATAGAAAGTTAAGTGAATCTTTCACATCAGGAATTCAGGCGTTCTAGAAAGTATATGTATATATAATAAATTCTTTATGAGCAAACGAAGTCATTGTGAGCGTAATAAATAAATAAATAAAATGCGTCTAAAAAAAAGGCCATCCGAGGTTGCAAAATAGAAAAGCAACTTAGATAGAAAGAAAAAAAGAAAAACTGAAATAAAATAGGATAGAGCCGGGAAAGTCTTTTGTTTGTTGAGTAGTTAAAGAGTTTTCATTTTCCGCGGCGGACAAAAGAAGCGAGAGAGTTGGTCTGGGTTTATTTTACGCAGCCAGCTGTACAGATGTGGTCCAGCATTCAGCCGCCCTACACTTCTCTGCATAATCTTCTTCTAAAATATTACTACATCGCCTCTTTTGTAAAAAAAAAAAAAAAAAAAAAAAAATCTTCAAAGATTTAGGGAATTTATTTTAAATATAAAATATATTTCTATTTATTATTTGGCTACCGGATTATTTTCGTAATTTTATCTGCATTTTCTCTATTTTCTCATTTCCTCTTGTTCTTACTAAGAGTATTTAGATCGTGTCAAAATTATCAAAATGGAATTACTAACCGGGTAATGTACGTTCAAGATATCCGGAGTGCGCAAAGTTGTTTAGCCGCAGATAGACCAAGATTTCCTAAAGAGTTGTTCCCAAGTTGTTGACGTGAAGTCCTAGGTGCGGAAATTGAACACACCAAAGCGGCCGTCATTTCCCTCTCTTGCCCAGCTGGAGTCGTGGTTGGAGAAGCAGGATTTTCCACACATTTTTTTGTTTTTTGGATGAGAGGTATTCTGAGGCCCTGCCACTGACCACCCGGATACTACAGCACCCTCCCTAACTCAGCCTAGTACACTAGAAAAGTTTGAGGAGAAGAAGTGGGTTAGCCAGTAGTAAAGGATAGCTCATAAAGTAGTAAAGGATAGCTCATAAGGTAGTAAAGGATAGCTCATAGGGTAGTAAAGGATAGCTCATAGGGCAGTAAAGGATAGCTCATAGGGTAGTAAAGGATAGCTCATAAGGTAGTAAAGGATAGCTCATAGGGTAGTAAAGGATAGCTCATAAGGTAGTAAAGGATAGCTCATAAGGTAGTAAAGGATAGCTCATAGGGTAGTAAAGGATAGCTCATAGGGTAGTAAAGGATAGCTCATAGGGCAGTAAAGGATAGCTCATAGGGTAGTAAAGGATAGCTCATAGGGTAGTAAAGGATAGCTCATAAGGTTGTAAAGGATAGCTCATAGGGTAGTAAAGGATAGCTCATAGGGTAGTAAAGGATAGCTCATAAGGTAGTAAAGGATAGCTCATAGGGTAGTAAAGGATAGCTCATAGGGCAGTAAAGGATAGCTCATAAGGTAGTAAAGGATAGCTCATAGGGTAGTAAAGGATAGCTCATAAGGTAGTAAAGGATAGCTCATAGGGTAGTAAAGGATAGCTCATAGGGCAGTAAAGGATAGCTCATAGGGTAGTAAAGGATAGCTCATAAGGTAGTAAAGGATAGCTCATTGGGTAGTAAAGGATAGCTCATAAGGTAGTAAAGGATAGCTCATAGGGTAGTAAAGGATAGCTCATAGGGCAGTAAAGGATAGCTCATAAGGTAGTAAAGGATAGCTCATAGGGTAGTAAAGGATAGCTCATAAGGTTGTAAAGGATAGCTCATAGGGTAGTAAAGGATAGCTCATAGGGTAGTAAAGGATAGCTCATAAGGTAGTAAAGGATAGCTCATAGGGTAGTAAAGGATAGCTCATAAGGTAGTAAAGGATAGCTCATAGGGTAGTAAAGGATAGCTCATAAGGTAGTAAAGGATAGCTCATAGGGTAGTAAAGGATAGCTCATAAGGTAGTAAAGGATAGCTCATAAGGTAGTAAAGGATCCAAGTCTGAAGAAATGTTTCGTAGAAAAGAGGCAAGAAAGAAAAATCTGTGGATACTCAGTGTGTGGAAATATTGACTTTTAGAAGCGGGAAAACCCCCCCATAGTGATAAAGTAGTGAAATAAATGTGACTTCTGTGATCGTAGATGAACGCAGCCTGTCGTCATGTTGCTGAAACATGGACAGGAAATGAGAGAACGTATCCGTTCTGTGTAATTGGTGAGGCTCCAAACGTGAAGAAAACATTTTATTTTTTTCCAAACGACACTGGAATGCTATCGATATATCGATTGTTCCATTAACTATCGTACTTGTTGATCAACTTTATGTTGGTAGCATTTTTTTTTTTCTCTCTCTAGTATTCACAAGTAAATACTTGAATACATTTAGGTTAGTTTCCCCAAATAACTTAGATGGGTCTTTGCTGCTCCATGTGCTTTATAGGGTCAGCCTTATGTACCGTGCATTCTGATAGTGGGGTGATCAACTTTGCCTAAATCGCTTTTAAAAAAAATTTGTTTTTTGTTGTTTTTTTTGCCTTTTTTTTGGGGCATTGACTTCCGGTAAACAGCCAGCATCGTCTAGGTGCTCATCTCTAGAATATCACTCACTCTCCATTCTTACTTATAAATACATTCGCTTCACACATTCATCCCTCTACTATATACCGAAATTAAAATCACGTAATCCTTCTCTAATCATTTTCTTCCATTCATTCTAATCGGCTATAACTTTTAAATACACTTCATATTTCATTCCTAGCTCTGCTAAAGATTTAAGCACATAGATGTTGCTGGAGAATATTATGTCTTCGTGGAAAAAAATTTTCCAGAACCAGAAACCATTCAAAAAATAACTTTTTCTGGAAAAAACGAGTTATTAATGGCATAGGCTCACTACAAAATGGACTCTAAATGGCCGTGACTTGTAGAGATAAAGTTTCCGGTTTGTAACTTCCCCAAGTTACTTGAGTAGGGGGGAAAAACAAAAAAAAAATCGTAATTGGTGGGGAGAGGTAGTTAAAAATTAAGAGTAAGTTTATTTTCTCGATCAGAAGTACATGTGTATAATGCTTGCTGCTTTATTTTTTAAAAGTTAACGCTGACTGGAGTTGTAAAAACAAACATGACTACGCAGGGCGTCAACCACCCCCATTTCCTTGTCCGGCACCCAGAATTGGAGACATTAGCGAGAAAATCTTTAAAAAAAAAGAAAAAAGTGAAAAATCCATAAAACGGAACTTCCGGGGGGGGGGGAAATGTGATCGCAAAGGTACTTTCGATAGTCTTTCAATCGATCTATAAAGTTTCAGCCCCCATACGATTTCCCCCCCTCCATTTCTTAAAGATATTTTGTTTACGCACAGAGAAATAATCATCAAGAGCACCACTTCTTTCCGGACCATTCTTGGAGCCCTTAAAACAACTATTTCCGGTCAAAACTCCGAATAGACAGATTAGAACATAGTAACCTAACTTATAACCCACAGAAACCTCTCAGTGCGTATTAAAGTTAGATTATCAAAATTTACGTCAAAACAAGTGTTTTTTTTTCTTCACGAAGTTTGTTATAACATTCTTTACGTCATTTAATTGAAAAAAAGAACTTCTCCTTCCGTTAGTTGGACGGGGGGTGGGTGGAGTTATCTTCCTGTGAAGGGATTTCATCAGAATTTAGATCGTTTGTTCTGAAAGTTGGTCATATAAGGCTGCCTCTACTGTTACCTCACAACTTTCTATTTTACTTTCCCTTACTTGGTTTAACAAAGTTAAAATTTATTTATATATTTTGCATCTCTGCGGGGTTGGGGTCTAAGAATACATCCACAGCATCCTCTGCTTGTCGTAAGAGGGGACTAAAAGACTGAGACCCTGAGTGTCCCGGACTGTGGGCTTAAGGTTTCCCCTTTTCTTAGCCTCCTTCATAACCCCTCATTCCATCCTTTTAAATTTATCCCTGGTATGATGAAAACGGTGTCTTGTCGGGAGGACTGGGTCCCATAGCCGAGATAATGGATAAATACCCATTCCCTAAATAAATAAATACTCTTAGGAAATAGAGAATGGATTAAGAAGGGAATACTGAGATGGCTAGGGCATTTAGTGAGGATGGAAGATTCCAGATTTCCCAGGAAAATAATGAATGGGCACCCAGAGTGGGGGGCAGGCGAGAAAAAGAGGAAGACCGAGGATTAGGTGGCTGTGAATGGTGTAGAAGAAGATATTAAAAATCTGGGAAGTAAGGACATGCTAGAGGACATGGTGGCTTTTAGAGGAGGGCAAGGTCCAGCCCGAGGAGAGAGAAGAAATAGATGGAACCCGAGATAGCCTCCACGGTTACGCGGCCTGAGTGAAGTATCTGGGATAGATCCCGTGGGAAGCTGAAATTTAATAGAAACATGAATATATATTGGTTTCAGTGACCGTAAAATATTATCTAAAGGATTCAAATTGGCGAGAAATCGGTCCAGAAATAAAAAACAACAACTCGTTTTTCTGTAACTCAACCTATGCGGGTTTGCCTCGCCCTGAAGAAGACAAGTATATCTATCGAAACGTTGGCAAAAAGACGGAGTTGTTTGTTTTTTATTTCAGGACCGATTCCTTGCCAATTTTGAATCCTTATTTAATTGGCACGTTTGAATTAGTGTACTGAGGAGGATCTAATGTACCTCTAACGTACCATTATGGTTGTAATGTGCTGTTCTACTATCTGGATAGTGTATAGTAAAAAATTTAATTGCTTTAAACCTCAAAATTAGAAAAAATTGGGTAAACCTTGAGAATTGAAAGTCGATAGAGTCACCGGATTTCCTGTTTAAGTTTTCAGTATTTTTCCTTTTTTATTATTTATTTTTCCAACAAATTTATTTCTTCTCTCCAAGCCCCATTTATCTTTATTTATATCGATTTATTGTGTGTTACGAATCTTTCCCGATATCCTTTTAGTAACGTAATCCGTCCATCTGTTACGTATTAGAGACAGTGTTGACAGTGGTTAAGTTTAAGAGCCAATAGTTACGAATATATATGGGGAAATTTCCCCTCACTTTCAGTTATATTTGGCACCCCTGGCTTTTCTTTCTCCCCCATCCCTTTAAACGATCACCAACCACATCAGTATGGCCAACATTAACTTGCGGTTGAGGGCGCTTTGTTGTGAACAGGAAGTGATGGACGGTTAACAGCTTGTGGTTACTTCTGCTAATCTTCTTTCAATACAGCAAGTCTCCCTTGATGGTCATAGATCCATGGCCGGAAGTGCCACAGCCGACTCGATAATATCAGAAACTCCGCCCATCCATCATTGTCATGACAAGTTTTTCTTCTTCTTCTTCTGCAGCTTGTGTGCAGGGGGTTTCCTTAAACTAACAGACTGAATTAGATTAAGTTGTCAGAAATAACGGAAGTTAATAATAATATTATCCAAGTAAGGAGCTGAATTGTAATCGTATCAAAGTTTCTATTTACCGGAAATGTAAGGTTTTATAGTCCTTTGAAGTGTACCTGCGAAGGAAATATCTTCAGCAAGAATTGTACGCTGAAAACTCTACCGGATGGACCATTTTTTTCTGGTTCAACTTGGAAAATTAATTGCATAAATATAGTTTTTATTTGTAACATTTTCCCCGGAAAATGAAATTTCAAGAGCTTTTTATTGGGGGGGAGGGAATGGGTTTTTCCCAGTTGGTACTTTGTTTTAAAAGTACCATTGATAAGTGTGAAACATGATTTTATTAATCATAGTTTGAACATAGTCTCCTAACTAGGTACACAGTGAATCTAGCTCCATACATGGTGACATATCTTGGGAAGATAATGGACTTTCTAAAAGGGCAGATATCACGTCTTCGAGCCCTTATGGATATTCTCTTAAGATTTCCTTTTCGGCTAGTGAAGACTCCAAGCCAATTTATAACCAATTTTGGAAAATAACAGGTGCTCCGGAAATGTAGGCTTTCTAATTTCCTTTCTGAAAGCAATGGTGTTGCGTAAATAGTTGTTCCGCCTCGGAAGTCTTGTTTTTTTCCCCCCCGGAAGCTCTTATATCCAAAATGTCTTGAGCTTGTTTGATAAATAGTTCTTCCGCCTCGGAAGTCTTGTTTGTTTTCCCCCCGGAAGCTCTTATATCCAAAATGTCTTGAGCTTGTTTGATAATCATCTACTTAAATCCATTTACCCTAAGTTTTGGATACTTTTTTTTTGTTTCTGCAGCAAAATTACTGCTGTTCTCCTATAGTATCATCATTTTTATCAGAATCCCGGATTCAGGTCAGAGGAGAGTCCCTTCCCGTCTGCAGCCAGCAATCTTTGATTTGCTTTTTCTTCATTTTGGGGTCCATGCTGTTTCTATGGTTATCAGTAATAACTGGTTGTTGGTAGATGATTGGTTTTCGGTATTTCTTTCCGAAGTTTCGACATTATTTTCTGTATTATATTTTTATACCACAAAGTACACATGTCCCTTTATAGGTCATGGATGTGCTAGAATCTGGTAGGAAATGTTTGAAAGTCTTTATGGAAAAATCATTTCTTATAAACGGAAACTACTTTTTATTTTCTTTTATTTTAGATATAAATCTGTTTTCCATTAGATGCACAGATAGTGGAAATATAAAAAAAAAGTACAAAACTAGTAATCTATAAGAAGTATTTAAGATGGGGGCATCTATCGATATAACAATCGAGGTTAACCGGAAGCTCTGACAGCGGGAAGGAAGGTTAGGGTCGATGAAACCTCCCCCCAACATCCTTAACTACCTTTTAGTCTCATCCTTCTTTGCAACGGAAACGATAAGAAGTTTAATCTTTTATCAATTTCATTTTATTGTAAGTTACAATATATTTCAAACAATATACAATCACATCAGGGAGATATTGGTGAGTTATCTATTTAAACATTATAGTAATAGATTTAGAGGTTTATGGAGATGGAGAATATCTTTGTGGTACTCGTTTGTCATCGTAAGAAGGAGATGTTAGTGCAGATTCTCTTGGATTGGTGTTTTCACCAGACTCCAAAATGGTGTCTTTAGAAGGGGGGATTTTTCCCCTCATCTTTGTGTATGCACGTATGTTCGTCATGCGTTTTACAGTAGTCACCATCGGCAGTTAATTTCGCAATTTTAGTTAAAACTAACAATATACGAGGGTCGTTTGAAAAGTCCGTGCAAAAATAAAAACTACTTAATTTTTTGGGGTAAACCTTTTTTATTTTTCAACATAGTCTCCTTTTAGGCTTATACACTTCGTCCAACGCTGCTCTAGTTTGTTGATCCCTTCCGAATAATAGGATTTGTCCAAGTCTGAAAAATAGCCATTCGTTTCTGCAATCACCTCCTCGTTTGAATAAAATCTTTTTCCCGCCAGCCATTTCTTCATATTGGGGAACAAATAGTAGTCCGAGGGAGCCAAGTCTGGAGAATAGGGGGGGATGTGAAACGAGTTGGAACCCTATTTCCATTAATTTTGCGACCACAACTGCTGAGGTGTGAGCTGGTGCGTTGTCGTGATGGAAAAGGACTTTTTTGTGGGCCAATCGTGGGCGTTTTTCTTGCAGCTCGGTTTTCAAACGGTCCAATAACGATGAATAATATGCACCTGTAATAGTTTTACCCTTTTCCAGATAGTCGATGAGGATTATTCCTTGCGAATCCCAAAAGACAGTCGCCATAATCTTTCCGGCCAAAGGAACGGTCTTCGCCTTTTTTGGCGCAGATTCCCCCTTGGTAACCCATTGTTTAGATTGTTCTTTGGTCTCAGGAGTGTAGTGATGTATCCAGGTTTCATCCACAGTGACGAAACGACGCTTAAAGTCCTGCGGATTCTTCTGGAACAGCTGCAAACCGTCCTTGCAACACTTCACACGATTTCGTTTTTGGTCAAGCGTGAGCAATCGCGGCACCCATCTTGCGGTTAGCTTTGTCATGTCCAAATGTTGATGCAAAATATTATATACCCGTTCATTCGAGATGCCCACAGCACTAGCAATCTCACGCACCTTCACTCTTCTGTCATCCATCACTATATCATGGATTTTATCAGTGATTTCTGGAGTAGTAACCTCAACAGGGCGTCCAGAACGTTCAGCGTCACTTGTGCCCATATAGCCACTCCGAAAATTGTGAAACCACTTATAAACTGTTCTAATCGAAGGTGCAGAGTCACCATAATGTTTATCAAGCTTCTCTTTAGTCTCCTGAGGCGTTTTGCCTTTCATAAAGTAGTGCTTAATCAACACACGAAATTCTTTTTCGTCCATTTTTTGAAAATCACTCGACTTCCTCGGTTCAAACGAATGCCAAACACAAAGAAATAGACCGATCTGGCTGAAACTTGGTGGGTGTTCTTCCAAGAGATGCTACTAACTAAACATAACCTCGATACGCGCCAGTAGTGCTATCTCTCTGACTTTGCACGGACTTTTCAAACGACCCTCGTATATAAAAGAAAAAATAATAATTTTTGTTTAGTTATATTTAGAACCTAGAATATATTATATTTCCGTTAAGAATCTTTTTCCAGTTCAAATTACTAGACTCATTATAATTTCTTAATTATTTGCTATTAAGTGCTTTATTTATTTTGTACTTCTTTTTATGTACAAACCTCTTTGTATAGACCGCGGTCTCAACCAAATAAATAATAATAATTAAAAAAAGAAGATTTAAGGCGCGTCAACATCTGAGGTTATTAGCGCCCAGAGCTTTTTTTCAGTGCTCTGGTGGCCTCCGGTGTTTTCTCGTTACAGACAACACTATCAATCACTGGATAGTGTGCTGTAAGAAGCTCCAAGAAAGAGAAAAAAAAATCCAATGTTCAGCAGCTGGGTTCGAACCCATGATCTTGGAGAATCCATTACGCTAACTGCATAGCTAATCCCTTCCCTAAGAGCGTATTATAATTGTTCGTAAGTCTATTTGTTTTTGCAACAAACTTTATGTTTGTAATCCCCCCCCCTATACGGTGCTTCAATGAAATTATGGTACGTCATTTTTGACGAAATCTTAAAATTGCTGGAGAATTTTTTTTTCCGAAAAAGTGACACTTCCTGTTTTGGCCAATTTTTTCGTTTTTTTTTTGTTTTTTTTTAATATGGGATAAAAATCGCCTGAACGGAAGTGACACAAACATAAAATTTGTTGCAAAAATAAAATAGACTTACCAACTATTATAATACGTACGCTCTTAGGGAAGCGATTAGCTATGCAGTTAGCGTATTGTATTCTCACGAGGAGATCATGGGTTCGAATCCAGCTGCCCCGGCTCTTAGATTTTTTTCTCTTTCTAGGAGCTTCTAACAGTCCTACACTAGGTGGCAAGGCACAGTACTATTATTAACAGTGCTGAGTTTTCTAGAGGAAATCCTGTCTAATTGTAAAATTTGATTCAATAAGATGGTATTTCCGGGTGGGCCCGATTTTGATCAAAACCTTATTGCGTCATTTCCTGTTGGCACCTAGCTGTGAATTCTCAAAATTTTGCGAACTTTTTTGCAATTTTTCGTTTTCAGAATTAAGGTGGCTACATACTGACAGTCCGAGTATCTAGTGGAAAGAAAACACTAGATCTCCTAGGACGGTGAAAATGCATAATAGTGTTCGATTGAAATACCTTAGAAAAAGTTTTAAAAAAAATGGAATCACCCAATTTTATTGAAAGTCACCAGAAAGGTTTGGCATTTCCTGTTGGTAATTAAATGACGTCACCCTTAGACTACAAAAGAATTGCTTGTTTTTTTTATTTAGCCTCCTTAAAGCGGATATAAACTGATATTTATTAGCAGAGCTTATTGTTACTGGTACTTGGCACTCAGAGGTGCTTATTGTCGCCAAAGACGCACAAAAAGGAAGCAGACTATGTTAGTTGACAACAAAATGAATAGATTGCCCAGCTGTTCTGATATTTTATAGATAAAAACCAATCCAAACTGTTTGTTTGTCGCTGGCCTAGTGTTGCAACTTTTTATGTTGTTGTTGTCCAGGGTGAAAATATATCGATCATTATGTCGCTCTTAAATCTTGGGAGAGATCTTTGATCTCTGACTTCAGCGAGCGATAGATCTAATCTAAGCTTTATTTTTTTATCGATCAAAAATAAACTTTAAAAAATTTCAACATTAAGTTTAGTTTTTTGGTTTAAATGCTGGACTTTGTATGGAAAATTATTGCCTGAAATGACGTATTTCCGGCTAAGCGATATTCTTTACGATGGGTTTTATAACCTCTTAATTTTTTTTCAAAAAAGTTTTTCAATATTGTTATTAGGTTTTCGTTTTTTTTTTCGACCGTTTTTGATAGATGATTTTTAGGGAATATCGTGGTGCGGTCATCATCAATAAATACAACTTTTTTGCTTTATACCAACGTTTCGGTAATTTTAACTACCTTCTTCAGGGTATTATAAAAAAGTTAGCGAAGTTTAATGTAGAGCTATATCAACATAACTGTTATGATGATTCGTTAAACTTTACAAACTTTATTATAATACCCTGAAGAAGTTAGTTAAAATTACTGAAACGTTGGTATACCTAAAGCAAAAAAGTTGTATTTATTGATGATGACCGCACCTCGATATTCCCCAGAAAATCGTTGTTATTAGGGTTTAAGGAGAGACTGAAAGCATTACACCATCCGGGGTTTGACCAGGTCCCTTAAGGGCCTATAGCCTCCAAGAAAACAGCAAGCCTGTTAAGCTGTTCAACTTTTCAGACTAATAATAATAATAATAATAATATTTATTTTACATATGAAATATTTACAAATTACAAAATGAAAATATTGTACGGCTTGAAAAATCCGTCAGCCGGAGTCGATGTTACTATAATACAAAGAGAAAGGAAAAACAAATAAACCAAAAAATAATAATAGTAATAATAAACAAAAAATATGACTGACCTAGAAATAAAAATAAAACAAAATAACCAATATATAACAGAATTATAAATTAATAATTAAACTCCTGAACCAGCTGATACCGATAAGACCAGGCATGGCGAGCATATTTAACAAGAGGTTGACAATTTCGCGTTCCATTTAGGAAAGAAATCAATTGTTCTCTCGTAAGTACTGAACGTCCGAGATAGAGTCTCCGGATCTCAGAAAGAATTGAGCAGTCACCAAGAAAGTGAACCACGTCCTCAATGCACCTTGAATTACACAGAGAACAAAGTTCAATCTCCCTAGGCAGCCATGGCGTATGATTCAGGTAGACAAGCTCACATCTTAACTTAAAGATCCAGCGGAGTTCAGTTAGAGTTAGACCCAAGGAATTATCCTCATTCAAGTGACAAAGGCTAAATGAGTGGTCAAGTTCTCTGTATAAAAGGAAGCGGGACGAAAGAGAGACGCGGTCCAGAAACCCCCGACGATGAGCTGCTTTCATCTTAATCAACAGGGAGGCTAATTGATCCTTCCACGCAGGTATATTTTCTACAGAGGCCACAAAATCGCAGGAATACTTCTGAGCCAAGTCTATCCAATGTCGAAACCAGAAAATCTTTTTATTGATAATCTCCAACGCTAAGATTCTCGGTAAGCGGCACTGGGGGAGATCTAAGACTCTTAAAATATATTTAAAATGGAGTTTCAAAGTAAATACCTCCAACAGGTCCACAGCGGTCTCAATGTAAAGCATATTAATTAGGCGAAGATGAGGGAAGTGCAAATAACTTTTCAGACTAAATGCGGCCAATACGATGCATGTATTGAGCGCAGGACAGGGTGTGTCCTTTTTTACAAATTTACAATCCTGCAGGAAGATCGTGTCCTAAAGTGTGTGTGTTGCGTGATTGGCTCCTCGTGACTCCATTTGGCTTTCCCGTTTACCCATGTCTCTTCTTCCATATAACATACAGTACCACCCTCCCAGACCCGTCTAAACGCGGAGATTAGTGGGGAAAAATGTGGCGTTTTAGGGCTGGGGCGCACAACCCACAATTTAGGCAAGATAAGATACGTTTAGGTCCACGATAGATGATCTTATGGTGCAATGCGTATCCGTAACATCGTGTCCGATTGAACAGGGAACGTAACTCTACTGCAGTCACCAATCGGAATACACTGCTAGAAAGTTTTGCCTCATCCTCCGTATTCACCGAGCCTGGCACCTTCTGATTATCATTCATTCTGATAGTTGCAGAACTGCATGAATGGAAAAACTTTCGATAACGAGAAGACTGTCGAAAAACATCTTGATTGGTTTTATCGACGATAAGCTACAGACACGTTCTACGAACGTGGTATAATGAAGTTGGTGGAAAGATGGCAAGAAGTTATCAATAAGAATGGTCAATATACAGGGTGTCCCAAGCTATATGGATAACGACTTTTTCTCGGAAACTAAGATAGCTAGAAAAAAACTAAAAAATACGTGTTCCCTTAGTTTTTTGTTAGAAATCCAAATTTAATTTGTAAATTTTTTTCGGTGCTTCCAGAAGCGAGATACAGGCACCAACTTCATTTTTTCAAATGGGAAGGTGCGGTTTTTATTTAAGAAATAGATTGCTCTATTTTTTTTAAAGAAAAATTTACTCGAACGGTTTTTTTCTGTGAGCGATATTTTAGAAGTTATGAATGAAAACATGATTCTTATAAGAAATTTCAAAATGATAATATTATAACAGTTTTTTGATTGAATAAGAAGAAAAGTACTATTTTATCATAAATTTTACTCCTCATTAATATTGCAGATCATGCTCGAAATGGCCTCCACCATTAGAGATACCTAGACATGCACTTTCCTACCAATCGCCCCTTTTTGCCAAAGAAATAGATTCGGCTTTAACCGACTTACACGTATCTATTCTCTGCTTTTGTTCATCTACAGATGCCAACCCGGCTTGATTCTGATACACCTAGATTTAGAAATGCTTTTAGGTAAGCAGAAATAAGGAAAGAAAGAAAAAAGTTATGAATAATCTCCTTGTTTTTCAGGTATCCCCAAAGGAAATAGTCCGTAGTTGACAAATCCGGAGAACGAGGTGGCCACTGAATCGCCGCCCGAGTCGATATAACACCACCAGGCATATAAAGAGATATCTCGGTAGGCAATTTGATGGGCGTGTTTCTTTTCTTCTTATTCAATCAAAAAACCGTTATAATATTATCATTTTGACATTTCTTATAAGAATCATGTTTTCATTCATAACTTCTAAAATATCGCTCACAGAAAAAAACCGTTCCAGTAAATTTTTCTTTAAAAAAATAGAGGAATCTATTTCTGAAATAAAAACCGCACCTTCCCATTTGAAAAAATGAAGTTGGTGCCTGTATCTCGCTTCTGGAACCAGCGAAAAAAATTTACAAAGTAAATTTGGATTCCTAACAAAAAACCAAGGGAACACGTATTTTTTAGTTTTTTTCTAGCTATCTTAGTTTCCGAGAAAAAGTCGTTATCCATATAGCTTGGGACACCCTGTATACGAGTATCACGGGTTCGCCTAGAACGATTTTAATTGATAAGTTCACCAACATGGAAAATTTGTCTTTCTCCTTATGATTTGGATCAAAACTAACCAAAATCCACTGCAAAACCAAATCGGTTTACGTTGTGGATTTTTTTATTTTTTTTATTTTTCAGGTCAAAAAACGGCTTTTTTTTTGCATTGTTAAGCCTAATAAATGGAAAAACAATACAGTTTTTTTTGCAAAACCAATGCATGCATTTTGAAGCTGAGGGAATTTCCGACAGATTGAAGTATTTTATAAATGATAAAAATGAAATTTCGACATTCAAAATCAATAAAAAAGACATTTTTGAGCAAACTAAGGCAAAAACAAGGTGTTTCTCGCATTTCAAAGCTTACTTAACAAATAAATCATCGTTTTTTTTTGTGGAAGGGAATGGGACTTTTCAAAAATGAGAAAATTTACTGCAAAATACAATATTTATACACTGGAAAAACTGAAATTTTCCAATTCAAATTCATTTAATGAAACTTTTTGGATTACTAAGCCCTGCAATGCGATAAAAAATTATTTGGGCTCTTTTAATCCAAAAAGTTTCAAAAAAAATTGTTATTTATTCCAACCTCAAAAACCGAACGAACTTATTTGCCAACCAATTATATCTATCCGTATCCAGGAGATATCGGAAACGAAGTCATTTCGGGTGCATAATCAAATTTTTCGCAATCACAAGGACCGTGTCTAAACATAGTGTCCGATTGAACGGGGACGTAACTCCACAGCAGTTAGAAGATCTAAATCTACCGTATCCAGGAGATATCGGAAACGAAGTCATATCCGGTGCATAATCAAATTTTTCGCAATCACAAGGACCGTGTCTAAACATAGTGTCCGATTGAACGGGGACGTAACTCCACAGCAGTTAGAGGATCTAAATCTATCCGTATCCAGGAGATATCGGAAACGAAGTCATATCCGGTGGATAATCAAATTTTTCGCAATCACAAGGAAGAAGTACTAAAAGTCAGTAAAATAAACAATCACTAAAGCGTAAATTCTACAAAATAATTAATTAAAAAAAAAACACCTAATATTGAAATTTCTGAATCGAGAATATGACAACAAAATTATAATCGATTATTATCGATAAATATTTCTGTGATGATTTATTGGCACTGTTGCCCTCATATTTATTTTTTTAAATATTTCTTTAGCTTTATACCGGGCCTCTGAAGTTCCCCTACTCTTTTTCTTTCTTTATCTGTTATCGATCTTCTTGAAAAGAGTTCGTGGAATACATTGGCAACATGATAGTGGAATGCCTCATCAAAAGGAGAACCCATTAAAAAATTCATACTCTCAGTTCTAGTTTCTCTTTTAGCATTCTAGCATGCAATCCATGCTAACATTAAAGCATTACCAATCGTTTTGGTGAAAATATAAAAAAAGTGGCTGTTTGTACGGTAAGTAAGTAAAAGGTATTGCAATGGTGCAGACTTTCTAGATCGAGAAACTTTCTACATCCGGACTTTCTAGATCGGAATTATCCCATTTTAAGGTCTCGAAAGGTCCGCCTTGATTTCATTACACGTTATAAGTACAATGGGGTGTTTCCTGCTACATCTCAAAAATTCTAAAAATAAACAAGGTCTGTTATAAGTTCCAGGTAGTGCTGCACGAGACCGAGACGAGGCGAGACTTTATGCAGTCTCGATCTCGGTCTCGGTCTCGGTCGCTCAAGTCTCGGTCTCAGTCGAGATATCTCGGTCTCAGTCTCGGTTTTTTGAATTTTTGTTTAAGTATTAAAAGCGGTTTGCTATTAATAATCTATTCAAAAAATTCTATTATTTTCTAATAATTATTTTAATTTATATATTGGTAATGAAAATGTGTGTAAAAGAAGACAACTACTTACACTTCAATGCATCATATGTTACTATTACTGTTATATATCTTTATATAATTTCAAATAGGTGTTGAAAACGCGCCAAATGAAAGACCCAAATAACATATCTGCCTCCTATAACAAGTCGATTTGTGAAATAAAAAATACACCTCCCAACAAACTTCCCGCTCCATTAGTTATGGCTGTTGGTGAAGATAAAGAATCTGATGATTCACCTTTTGACGACGACGACGACTGCATCAATATTTTTGCACCATTTGCTCAAAAATCAGCAAATATCACCGAAGCATGGAAGACAGAAATAATTAATTACACCAAATTAGACCAAGCACCAGTAGACGTTGACATTTTAGAATGGTGGAAAACACTTGAGAATTCCTTCAAAAATTTGTCTAGAATGGCAAAAGATATTTTTAGTATCTGTGCAACTTCAGTGCCATCGGAAAGATGATAATGACCAATAGAAGATCTTCTCTAACTTCTGACTCAGTAAAAGCTCTTTTATGTATCAATGCTTGGGCAAAGTGTATCTTAAAAACGAAAATTTGTGGCAATATTTTTTAGGTGCATAGATAGTCTTTTTTTTCAAATTCACTAATTCCAAAATTCTAAAATATAATTCAAATAATATCAAAGTTCAAAGTATTAGCTTATTAATAGTGAAATTTATGAAATTGAATGAATGAATGATATGAATAGTGAAATTTAGTGAATTTATGTAAAAATTATGTAATTCGAAGGGGGCCGCCACGGTAGCCGAGCGGTGCGAGACCTGCGAAGCTAATGTGTATTGTGGTACTGGGTTCGATTCCCGGTCTTAGGCCTTGGATTTTATTTAATGGTTAATATGAGAAATTTACAGTAAAGTATGTTTGCTAGTCGCCTCCGTCCGCGACACCTAATTGGTAGTTGGACGTAAAGCCCCGCCTGAAAAAATAGGCGATTACTTTACTTTGCTTACTTTACTTATGTAATTCGAAGTCAAATAGATGTAGTAATATTGAGCATATATAATAAAATCGTATCTTTTAATAATTAATTCAATACCCGTAATGATTATTTATTAATAAAGAACACAATTTTATAATTTTGTAGCTAAAAATTAATATTTGAAAAACCGAGACGAGACCGAGATTTCTCGACGAGATATATATCATGTCTCGATCTCGGTCTCGGTCTCGGTTGCTCAAGTCTCTTCTCGGTCTCGTTTCTCGTGCAGCACTAGTTCCAGGTTCGAGAGTATCGTTTAAATACCAGTTAGGTATCGTAGATGAGACCGGAAGTACATACTAACTAATAAAAAGCAGGATTCGAACTGGTGATCTCCTACTTACCCCAAAACCATGCTTCATAACCACTAGACCAGTGATGGCGAACCTATGACACGCGTGTCAGCACTTCACATTTTTGGTGACACGCATCTTCAAAGATAAAAAATTTCATAATTCAATATTTATCTTTCAGAGTTGGTTATTAATAATAATATTAATGTAAGTCTCTAAATGTAAATTATTGGTTTCACAATTTTGGTTTTTGCATTTTAAATGGCATTAAACAAATAATTATAAATATTTCTAATTTTTTTTAGTCTTTACTTTTGAGATGTGTGATGACACGCCACAAAAATTATGTTTCAATTTTTCGAAAATTTTGAGACACAACGAGCTCAAAAGGTTCGCCATCACTGCACTAGACCCAAGTTCCAATTTAATACCAGCCAATGCTGGTATTGATAGCGCTTCTTTTTTTTTGTTTTTCCGTTTTGTGCAGGTTAGAACGTGTTTAACAATCTGTCGACATGTTCAGTTTTGCAAAAGGCTAAAAATATAGAATTTATTTAGGACACAAAAGGTTTATGCGCCATCACTTGATGAAAAACAAACAAACCAATGTTTCCCTTTTTCTTCTTAATGAATAATTATTGGATAAAAACAGGAAATGATGGAAAAGTTATTCTAGACAGTGCGTACTGTATAAATTTAGTGCAGATTAAATAACATTTTCAGCTTCGCATAAGGTTAACAAAAAACCTCCCCCTAGCCTTATAGCCGTCGTTGGTGTTTCCATTGATAATTGGGCCAACAGCCATTATGCTAGCCACAAAGGTCATTCGCTGCGCAACTAAGTTCATCAATGATCTTTGTTAATGTTTATTTTGTAGTTTTATTCACTTTTTTCTTTTCAAATTTAAGGGATGTCAACCAGCTGAGAGATCATAAAGTAAATCCCTCCAAGAAATTCGAGCCTGTAGCGCAATCTGAAATTAACATATAACAGTAACAGTCAATATATTTCCGTTATAAGTACCTATTTAATTGATGGATTCTAGATTTATAGTTAGTAGAGTCCTTTATAATACAGGGCGCCCATAAAGTTCAACCTCTGAAACAGCTTTAATGTTCTATTTATTTTGGTGGCGCCTTTTTTTTTCTGTTTTGTGCAGGTTAGAACGTGTTTATCAAACTGTCAACATGTTTAGTGTTGCAAAGGCTAAAAATGTAGAATTTATTTAGGACACAAAAAATAATAATAGTTTATGCGCCCCATCACATGAACAAAAAAGTTAGTTGAAGAACAAGACAGTGCTTGCTTACTATTGGTGTTTACTTTTTGTTTGTTGAACTAATAATAATAATAATAATAATAATAATAAAGGGAAGGAGGGAAGGGATTAGCTATGAGGTTAGCATACTGGACTCCCACGCGGAGGTCCCGGGTTCGAATCCAGCAGCTGACCCTTAGATTTTCTCTTCCTAGGAGCTTCTTACAGCTCACTGTCCGGTGATGGACAGTGTTGTCTGTAACGAGAGAACACTGTCCGGAGGCCGGCAGTGCACTGGAAAAAGCTCCGGGCGCTAATGACCTCAACTGTTGATGCGCCAAAAAAAAAAAAATAAAGGGAAGGGATTAGCTATGAGGTTAGCATACTGGACTCCCACGCGGAGGTCCCGGGTTCGAATCCAGCAGCTGACCCTTAGATTTTCTCTTCCTAGGACCTTCTTGCAGCTCACGGTCCGGTGATGTACAGTGTTGTCTGTAACAAGAGAACACTGTCCGGAGGCCGGCAGTGCACTAGAAAAAGCTCCGGGGCGCTAATAACCTCTAGATGTTGACGCGCCTTAAATAATTTAAAATAATAATTTGACTGAAACTTCGATAGAGAAGTTTTTAGTTTTCTGAACGCTTCTCAGTGACGTATTAATGAACTCTCTGAAAGGGAAATTCGTTTTTCTCACCTGAAGAAGTTCCTTGTCTGTTAAACTCCTCCTTTTGGGCTGTAGTTTAGCAACATGATGTAGTTGTAAGATTTGTAATTGGGCAGATTTCAAGTTTTCATTCAAGTACACCTTTTTTTGGATTACGAAGAAGTAGTTTTTGGACAATTGGGCCATTAGTTGGCCAATATCCATCAACAAAAGTACCTTAACTTAATTAACTAACAACCAAAAAGTGTTCTCCATTCGCAATTACCGGTAAACGCTAACAAGATTAAGGAAGAAGGCGGAAGGATGAGAGGTAACGAAGTGAATTCCCTGGAAGGAAATAACGCTCTATGAAGATAGTTATTTTTATGGCTGCTATGACCGGGACGCCGAAGAAGGTGTTGTGGTCTTCTTCAATGATCCTCTAACGTCTCTTATCCAGGACAACAGACACAGCATCATTCTCCATTTTCCTGGAAAAACTCTCTAGAGTAATCCCACCTCATTGTGTTCCTTCTCCTATCAGTTTATTTAACTTTTGTGGCGGGGGAGGCGCCTATATAGAATTTTCTTTCTAATATTCTGGGGAAAAGTTAGTGGAAATTCACACATTTTCTCGCGAAGTACAAAAAAACAAAAAAAAAGGGAAAGGAAGTCCCAACTTTATTATGTATTCCACTCATGGTACTTATCTAACTTTTTCTATCAGTATTCTTTACCCGATTTAATCACAGAAATAAAATAATCTTTATTTCATTTTTTTTTTACCGCTAGTCAGCGTTCGTGCTGATTTGTTTTTTAATATACACCGGAAATCCTTTATTTTACCTTAAAAAAAAGTGGCGTATTTGTTTAGCGTAACTCAAAAACCGGAAAATCGTAGCAATAAGCAATTTGAAGTTTGCTCACTTCGGACTCAGGCTATCTTATAACAGCGGGTATTTCCGGTGACATCTTGATTTAAACGCAATACGCTTTTCTTAGTGATGATGAGGGATGGGAAAAAGGTGGTGTAAAGGAAATTGTTTCACACAGATCAAGATATTATCGGCGTACGTTAAAGCGATAAATGTTCCTACATGACGGAAACAGAATTTCATTGATTACACGACCTAGCACTTTTCATCTTGCGCCAGTGACAAGAAAGAGTAAAAATATAGGAAAGAGGAAGAAAAATTGCGGAATTAGTTGGAAAAGATCAACCGCAGTGGATCAGATGGTTGGGTTGGCTGAGGGCCACGCACATAATGCGAAATAGAAATGACGCGGTAATACTTCCAGAACTTGGACAGACGGAGAATGAGATTATAATGAAACGGTTGAGATATCTCTAGTAGCGGAAGTGGCGGAATAGTGGGTGGCCAACATGACACCGAATTCTCCGCAATCCTGCGTTAAAAGGGGGAGTTTTTTTTCTAAACTAGCGTCCGGCCACAAACTGGGGAGTTCCAGAACTTTGTCGCAACTTGTTTCCTGCACACTATTTTAGCCGGAACTACTCTGTCGCCCTCACCACGACTTCCTGTTTAGGGGAACTTTCTAAATGACTGGTTATTCTTCGTCTGGCTCTTCTTTTCTTCCATTTTCCTCAAGTTTTCTTTTCCTCCCTCTGAAGGTTACTTTCTCTTATAAAGGAAAATGTTACGATCGGGTCAGATTTGCGATTTCGAATTTCAGCGGAAAATGTTCTATGAAGTTAGCGAATCTTCAAGCTCACAACACTTTTTTTCCGTGAATAACTATCGGTAACAAAAATATGAACAAAATTATCGGTAAATATTTTAAAAATCGAAAATAAGCATGACTGCTTTTACTCTAGGGCAGCGTTTCCCAACCTTTTTTTGTGGCTCACCGTACCTCTTGGTAGTGGTATCATGCTAAATTCTACCATTTCTTAAAAATGATGGTATTTCGTGAAATTTGTTATTCCGAATGTGTTATTTTATGTATCTGTTTTCAAAGGAGTTCAAGTTCACTTTATAAACTTTGTAAAGTGTAAGATCTTAGTTTTAAAACTTTTTTTAAATAATTAAAACTTGCGTACATATTTTTCTCTTTAAAATTATTAATTAATTTACAAAGTTCTACTTTAGGATTATTATATTTGTGCCCAAATCTTCTAAATTAATTTCTTTTTTCTGCAACCATATAGGGAAATTCTCATTACTCAATTAAAATCAGCTGTGTAATGCCCAACTTCCCACACTAGTGGGGGGAAATTTCCATTAGTGTCACTTTCCGCACAAGTGAGTGGAAAAACTTTATTGTGCTTCCTTGATATAAGAAGTTTTGTTATTAACATAAATATTTTCTGTAAAACTTTAATAAGCTTATTTAACGTAACTAAATAATTAAAAAACGAATATTAAAAAAATAAAATAAAAATTGAAAGGAATATAGACATAAAAATAATACTTTAATAAATAATTAGATATTTTTAATTATAACAGTTAAAAAGGTTATAGTGTTACCTTATAGAAATTTAAAATGGATTCTAGTGATGCCTGTTTAGAAAACACTCCTCCATCAATAAAAGAAACAGCAGAAAATGTAATAAGTAATGTAAATACGTAAGTAATGTAAATAATTGTAATATAACAATAAATGTTTATAATAAATAAATTACTTTTTGTAGACTGTAAAAATGAAATTTTTAATTTTATTAGTTAATAAATGGTTGCAGAAAAAATATAATATTTAACTCTAGTGTAAAGTATTTTCCTCACACTCGGCAATTTGCACTTGCACTCGCCTTGCTTCGCTCGCTCGTGCGTGCAAACCCTGCCTCGCGTGAGGAAAAGTACTACTTTCCACACTTGTTAAATAAATAACTATTAAGCATTCAAAGTACCAATTAAATTTAATGTTGCTTGGATAGAGCTTACTCCATTACAATCAGTCTCTTTAAGCAGATCTTTACATAGTATTCATTTAAGCTCTGTCACATGATGATTCTATTAAATTTTTTTTATCTATTATCGATAATGATGTAGCTTTTCCTAAATTTTCTTTATAGAAGGGGTTTTTGAAATCAAATTATCATTAGTGTTTTTGGGTTTTGGAAAATACACCATGAAAGACAATTTTAATCCTGTTAAATGTGCTATTGTATATTTTCTCGTATATCTTGAGACAGACCAACCTTATTACTGTACAACAACTTTACTGTATAATTTTTTTTTATGATTTAGGGCGCGTCAACATCTTAGGTTATTGGCGCCCGGAGCTTTTTTCAGTGCACTGCCGGCCTCCGGACAGTGTTCTCTCGTTACAGACAACACTGTACATCACCGGACGGTGAGCTGTAAGAAGCTCCTAGGAAGAGAAAATCTAAGGGTCAGCTGCTGGATTCGAACCCGGGACCTCCGCGTGGGAGTCCAGGATGCTAACCTCATAGCTAATCCCTTCCCTTTTACTGTATAATATTATTAATTAATTTTTTTTTTTAAAGAATTATAAGAAAAAAACGTTTCTGTGATACTTTTATGATATAATTGTTTTTAAATTTTTTCATGTCCGCCATTACTGATTATTTTTCGCGTACCACAGGTTGGGAAACGCTGCTCTAGGGGGGAGCATTCCCCAAGGTATTCCATGTTTCCTGTAGTATTCACGACATTAGTATAATCTGCTAAAAAATATTCTACACCATGTCTTTGGACAATAGTAAATCCATAATCCCAGCTGTTTTAGACCAAATGACTCTGGCAGTGTTACGTATACTTCCTGCAATGGATGTGCAGAACATATACCTGGGTAATCCTTATTTTGGATGGCTGTTTGGGGCAAGGTGTGTGTGTATGTGTGTGTGTGGGGAGGGGCGGTTAAGGTAAATACCTGACATCACATAGTCAGCTCACGTACTGGGCCAGCTCCCTGCGGAGGCGGTAGAGGCAACTTGCTACAGACCTACAGACACGCTAGTGAGTAGCAATTAACCGCCTCCCTATGGTGTTTCTACCCTTTGGGGAGAAAGTTGCCGCCTCCAACTGTGTGCAGAATCTATCCCAGCTACGACTACTGCAAATATCCTTTCTTGGCTTTAAAATAATCAATCGTTGCCTCAACTTTATTTTTGACCAGGCGACAATATCTCTTCCAGACTGTACTTCTTATTTAGATTTTGGTGGTGGATATAAAGACATTAACGAGTTTGCAAATTCGAGAATACAGTTTTTACAGGTAATATAAGTACAACAGCCATCTTTGATCCTCGGAATCCCTTTTTTTCCCTCCCTCCTCTGTGAGTATGTAAGACAGAGAGGGCCTGAGAGAGGGCAAACACTCTTCCCTAGAAACCGCGGGAAGCCTCAACTTGAACATTTCGTTAAAGTTGGTAATGTAATATTTTGTGGGCGTGGTCATGCATAAAAATAAATAGTAATTTTCGAATTTCTGGAGACTTCCCAAACCGGATTTCCGTGAGCTTTGTGTTACACTTCATTCCTGGAAGGTGAAGTAATGAAAAAGATAATATTTAAGAACAAATAATTTACAGTAAGAATTATTTTTTTTTTTATGTTTACTTGTGCTGCAATCAGCGCGTCAGCGCTATAAGTAACAATGATAACAGAGTAATAAATGGAGCAAACGACTAGGTAACACTCCAAAACATTAGGCTATTAGTCACTCTCTTCACTAGATAGGAGATCACGAGGCCACCACTGTCTCTTAAGACGTCTTGTGCGGGTTATCAGGAAAGAGTTCTTGTAGAAAGTTGTTGAGCTAGAGGATTTATATGAGATTGAAGGCTGAAGTGGAGGAATTTCCCTGTTTTCAGCAACTTGGGTGACAAAAGGAATGTTAAGGTCACAGTTTGTACAGTCCAGGTTGGAGACATAAAATGGAGTGTGTACAATAGTTCGAAGTATTTCAGATTAAAGAGATTGAATCCTTTGGAGATTGGAGCGTTTAGTTGAACCCCACAGCTCTATTCCATACGCCCAGATGGGTTTCAAAATAAAAGTATTGTATAATAGTAGTAAATTGTTGTCTAGAGACAGTTTAGATCTATCGAGTCTTTTACCTAGTCGGCAGCTTCTGTTTAGTTCTGTTCTTTTACGAGGGTCGTTTGAAAAGTCCGTGCAAAGTCAGAGAGATAGCACCACTGGCGCGTATCGAGGTTATGTTTAGTTAGTAGCATCTCTTGGAAGAACACACACCAAGTTTCAGCCAGATCGGTCTATTTCTTTGTGTTTGGCATTCGTTTGAACCGAGGAAGTCGAGTGATTTTCAAAAATTGGACGAAAAAGAATTTCGTGTGTTGATTAAACACTACTTTATGAAAGGCAAAACGCCTGAGGAGACTAAAGAGAAGCTTGATAAACATTATGGTGACTCTGTACCTTCGATTAGAACAGTTTATAAGTGGTTTCAAAATTTTCGGAGTGGCCATAAGGGCACAAGTGACGCTGAACGTTCTGGACGCCCTGTTGAGGTTACTACTCCAGAAATCATTGATAAAATCCATGATATGGTGATGGATGACAGAAAAGTGAAGGTGCGTGAGATTGCTAGTGCTGTGGGCATCTCGAATGAACGGGTACATAATATTTTGCATCAACATTTGGACATGACAAAGCTATCCGCAAGATGGGGGTGCCGCGATTGCTCACGCTTGACCAAAAACGAAATCGTGTAAAGTGTTGCAAGGACGGTTTGCAGCTGTTCCAGAAGAATCCGCAGGACTTTAAGCGTCGTTTCGTCACTGTGGATGAAACATGGATACATCACTACACTTTTGAGACCAAAGAACAATCTAAACAATGGGTTACCAAGGGGGAATCTGCGCCAAAAAAGGCGAAGACCGTTCCTTCGGCCGGAAAGATTATGGCGAATGTCTTTTGGGATTCGCAAGGAATAATCCTCATCGACTATCTGGAAAAGGGTAAAACTATTACAGGTGCATATTATTCATCGTTATTGGACCGTTTGAAAACCGAGCTGCAAGAAAAACGCCCGCGATTGGCCCGCAAAAAAGTCCTTTTCCATCACGACAACACACCAGCTCACACCTCAGCAGTTGTGGTCGCAAAATTAATGGAAATAGGGTTCCAACTCGTTTCACATCCCCCCTATTCTCCAGACTTGGCTCCCTCGGACTACTGTTTGTTCCCCAATATGAAGAAATGGCTGGCGGGAAAAAGATTTTATTCAAACGAGGAGGTGATTGCAGAAACGAATGGCTATTTTTCAGACTTGGACAAATCCTATTATTCGGAAGGGATCAACAAACTAGAGCAGCGTTGGACGAAGTGTATAAGCCTAAAAGGAGACTATGTTGAAAAATAAAAAATGTTTACCCCAAAAAATTAAGTAGTTTTTATTTTTGCACGGACTTTTCAAACGACCCTCGTAAGTCTAGTGTGGGGTATTATTAATTTTTTTTTATTATTTATTTATCCTTTTAATGAGATTTACACCTGTACCTACAGGGTGGTACAATAGGTAAATGCGATAAGTGTATAAATAAATAACGTGGCCGACGTGAATAAATAACGTGAATGACGGTCCTCCAGTGATGGCCGCCATTAGTACACCCAGTTGGACACGGGGCCAACGGCGCCTCAGCCGTCTTCGAGGATTGGAGGGTAGCGTAGTTGTAGATAAGTTTGCAGCTAGAGGGTTGGGATGAAGTGAGAGTTTTCTGTGGAAAATGTTTATATCGGATTTTGGCAAGTTCGGAGATGAGTGGAATTTGGAGATCTGTATGAATTGTGTGGTTGCTAACATAGAATGGAGCGTCTACTACGCGGCGGAGTATTTTAGATTTGAGAGTTTGAAGTCTATTGATGTTGGATTTTTTTAGCTGTTCCGTAAAGTTGCGAGTCCGTAAGTCCCATATTGGTGGTGAGAAGAGCTGTATAGAGTCGTCGTTTGTTCTGTAGTGAGAGTTTTGAGCGTTTGTCGAGTAGTCTGGCTAGAAGTTTGTATCGTTTGTTTAGTTCGGTACGTTTAAGTCTCGTATGGGGGTTCCAGGTAAGTCTCTTATCTAGGTACATTCCAAGGTACCGCACATGGTCGGCTGGTGGGATTATTAATTTAAAATTCAAATTTTATTATAATTTTTAGTCAATTAATAACAATGCCATTCGACGGTGGTCAATCTTATGTGAAGTCGAATAAATTAAAAAAATAAATAAATAACTTGTCCGGTGGCAGTTGGTAAGCATGTAGAAGTGCCTCCAGTATGTGGTGGCCAGTCGTAGCACCACTTCCTGAGAGGTGGCTAACCAACCCCAACGATTCAGGTCAGTGGCTTTGCTAAAACACGCCACCGACTGGTTTTCGGAGGCACTTTTAGTGGTAATGTGACCATGTTGCAGGAAGTTATTCCGTCAGTCTCTAGTTTTTTTAAGAATTCGCATACATTTTTCCTGGTCACAGTTTCGAAACTGAAAGTTTGGGGGTTCTGGACCAATTTACTGAAATACCACTCAGACTTATTTATAATTCCTCTCGGATCTAATAACTTACCGGACTACACTCGGACAGCTTATTTGGCTTTTTCAATGCCACACTTTGGTCTTATTTCCGGCAGCGTAGCCTCCCTTGCTTAGAAGTGCCTTTAACCCAATTACCCCCCCCCCCCCAAACTGAAAAGTCGATCATTAAAATGAACTATCGATTATCCGATTTGAGCAAAACATTAAACGCCTGGAAAGTAAAAAAATCGAAATATTAAATTGCAATAATGCACAATATTTTTTTTTTTTGAGTAACAGTTAGTAATACACACACAGACCAAAGCAAGCGATCGAACTCGATAGTGAATACTTCCGGTGAGTAGACTAAATCAAAAACCTGCACGATTACAGTAGCCATCGCTATCCAGAACAGCTAATATAGAATAAAACAGATGAACTTTTTGGTAGAAGTTAAACGAATTATTTTTGAATAACCATTTGACCTCAAAAGCTGACAGCTGGGCGGGCTTTAATCGAGCTTTAAATTTAACTGAATCGATGTTTTTTTTAGAGCGGCTCACTGAGCTTGCTGCTGGTTGGTTGCGCGGAATGGGCGTCTTTATTTCCTGCACGCTATCCACTTCCTGTTTGATGGATAATGTTTTTTTTTTGTTAATAATATTAGAAAATAAAAGTACAGGCACACTCGCACGACGGTTATTAATTAAATAAACTTTTATTCCCGATTGTAGGCAGGTCAGTTGTTGTTGTGTTGGGTGATATCGCTGGTATTATCCGGCGTAGCGTGCTTCTGAACTTCATCCATCGTCAGAGGTTGATGTAGAGAATTTTGCTTCAACTATGCTTCCGTCTCACACTATACTTACTGTGCTACAATCTCGTACTTCCTATTTTAATAAAGATTCGGGTCCATACAAGCTGCTGATTGGAGACTTCAGAGAATAGTCCAGCCCCTTAATAGAATTTCCCCATAAAAAGTAAAAAAACGAAAGAAAACTGTCCCTATCCCTACAGGAACTTCCTATTAGGGAAGGGATTAGCTATGAGGTTAGCATACTGGACTCCCACGCGGAGGTCCCGGGTTCGAATCCAGCTGCTGACCCTTAGATTTTCTCTTCCTAGGAGCTTCTTACAGCTCACTGTCCGGTGATAGACAGTTGTCTGTAACGAGAGAACACTGTCCGGAGGCCGGCAGTGCACTGAAAAAAGCTCTGGGCGCCAATAACCTTAGATGTTGATGCGCCTTAAATCATTAAAAAAAAAAAAACTTCCTATTTCGAAATGGTTCCAAAAGTAGGATATTTATGGGAGTTCTGGGTCAACAGTGAATTAGTTGCAGTGCCAGTTTTCTGGGACTGGGACATATTTATATTTTTTTATGTAGTTTTGCCAGTGATGGACAATAATGTACACATTTCTTCACTGCCACCTGTATTTATTTCAAGGATAAAAACGTTACATTCTATATGTATCAATTACACTTGCAATTTCAAACAGAATGTAGCCCGTGTTGATGTTATATTGGTTAGTTTGAGAAAGTGCCACGAGACGGCAGCTCTTGTCAAAGAATTCAACTTTGTTTTAGTCGAATTGATTGTATCGATCTAATCTTGCCGTAGTGCTTGGGTGGGACTGCTGGCTAATGTCTGATGAATGATAGTTGTCCAAGAAAACGCTTTATTAAGTTACTAACTTGTCCTACTTCCGCTTACCACCTCATAAAAGGAAGTACTGTAATCTTGTAGTTAGGCAACTGGAAGATTTACTGGAAATACTAGGTCCTGTTAATTCGAAAACTTGGTTCTTCTAATTTGACTATATACTCGTATGTTTAACTTAAAAACGGGAAATCGAAGAACGTTCTGAATTTGATATTTGATTAGGTATTATTTGATCTGCACTGCGGACAAAAAGGTCTAATGCACCACTCCTGGTGAGGCCAGATGAGACCTCTCATCCAGCAGCACACCCGGGGTGATAGAACAACCATCCAGCTCCACATGTTCCTCATATGTTTTGAGGAGGCTCCCAAAATTAAGGGCAGCTCCATTTACTGGGGATGTTCTAAGAAAAGAGGGGAGTGCTAGTTTGGGGTAACCACGCCTTGGCGCAATTCGTTCGCTTTTCCACAAAACCAGCCCATAAATGTTTTTTAAGATGTTGGCAGTATCCCTAAATCTAGCAACTTTCTGGTTACCTCTAGGGTAATCCCAGGCGAGGCGCGAAGGATAAATATGCCCTATTACCTCTTTCCTCAATTCTACTAGAGTGGGTACATCCCTAGTAGATGTAAACATGTCTGTTGGTGCTTTATTTTTCTGCCAATGATCTAAGAGAAGAGAAGATTCTTCAGAAAGCAGAGACGTGCTGAACAGGTTCTTGAAAATGCTGCTCTCCAACTCTCTATGAACACTCAGGACTACCCCAGTGGGTTGTAGAAGAGTGTTTCCAAACAAGCTGGGGTTTAGTGAACCCACTTAAGGCATTGTTGAAAGCGGGGGTAAGTACACCCGTTGCCCTTATTTACGTCATCGTCTATAAAGCCCTCATGTGCACAAATAAACCCACCATTATAGATCTTAGTGCTCCATTTAACTGTTGCAACTATTTGTCAGACGCATCGTCTCACTGCTGGTTGTTGTAGGTTAAATCTTATTGAAATCGTGAATTGAGAATATCCGCTTGCAGAAAACCTCTTACCTGTACAAAGAGGAAGTATAAATCGTGTTAATTATTTCAAATTTGACCTTTTCACCGGCGATAGATTATACATCCATTGAGGCGAATCGAATGAGATGTAATTGAGTATATTGAACTTGGTTCCAAAGTTTTAAATTTACGATGTTGCAATTACCCATGATTTTTCACATAAATCTCAACAGCCTAAACGACCCCATTCTAAAATGACTCGATCTCTTCATGGCGAAACACTAAACTGCGAAAAGTCCAAAATCAGTCACTGCAAGTACCACGTTTCCCCCCCCCCCACACAAAGATGGCTTCTACAATTTTCTGCAATCTTTGGATGCTAATTGAAGAATGTTGGTTGGAATTTAGCAAATAAATAGTAGTAAAAGGGAATTAATCTGCAGATTTCGCCACGGTAGCCGAGCGGTTATAGGCTAAACCCGCAATACTAAGATGTATTGTTGGTTTAGTGGGTTCGATTCCTAGTCTAAACCTTGGATTTTATTTAATGGTGTTAATCTTGTAAGGCGCCCCATTAGCTGAGCGGTTATAGGCTAGACCCGCAAAGCTAAGATGTATTGTTGGTTTAGTGGATTCGATTTCTAGTCTAAACCTTAGATTTTATTTAATGGTTAATATGAGAAATTTACAATAAAGTATGTTTGCTAGTCGCCTCCGTCCACGACACCCTAATTTGGTAGTTGTTCGTAAAGCCTGCCAGAAAAAATAGTCAATTATTTTAATCTGCTGATATGAATATGTAGATGATCAATGAACTGCATATTTGCAAAAAAGAGCCTCTTTTACCAAAAAACAAATTCGTGGATTGAATATTTGGTAGGCCATGACCCAAGCTAACTTTAGCTGCGGCAATCTCCTCCATCCCTCGCTCCCCCTACTCTAACCACTGCACTCTCTCTCACACACACACACACAGAAACGTGTAGACTAACACATTTTACACACAGCAAGCTGTTTAGTGTGAGTGTGTGTGTGTGAGGGTATACATTTTTTTTTTTTTTTTTTTTGTTGTTGCTGAGGGAAATTTTTCTTTTTTTTGTTTGCTACACTGTTTATTAGTATATAGTACGCGGTCGCTTGGCAACCATGACCGGCTAAGAACACGAACAGCGTTGCGCCAGCGCGTTCTGTCTAGTACTGTGTGCAGGGCCAAGGTTTCTCTCTCTATCTCTGTTAGTTGTATGACACTAGTTTGTATTTACTCTCACCCACCCCTCCTAATATAGGGGAAATTGCCCCCCACCTTCAAGTATTTCCAAAAAATTTTTTAAAAGGAAACCCCCCCGCAATTCCCCTACTTTTTGTTTTATCCTCCCTCCCGGTGTATTGGTGAATAACACGAAAGAGGGCGCTAGCTTATACACTGATCCAATCCCTTTTTGCAAACATTTTGCAGTATAACCTTCCATTCTAATTGCTCCCTCCCTTCTCTGTCTCTTTCCCCTCCTTCTTCGTAGCGTTTTATCCACCACCTGCTACGCTGAGAGTTTCGTCACCTTTCTTCTCCTGTTAACAGCTCCACACTTCTGCAAAAAAACTGCCCCTTCTTTTATTTCCCCTTTAATTTAAATAAATATTTTCCTCGCGTAATTCCTCTTTTATCAATAATTTCCGCCTGAGGAACAATAGTGTGCTCTTTCTCTAACTCTCCTCAAGGAACGTCCAATTTCTCATCCCGAAAACCCGTTCTGATGTAAGCAGCCACAGTGTCGCCTCCAAGGATTTTGCAGTTCCTATCTAAAATGGGATTCATTCATTTTAAACATCGTCGAATAGGTACTTTAAATAATAAGTTATCTATTTTTCTTCTATTATCTATTATGCTTTATTAAAATTTTTTTTTTCTTTGCATGCACATTTTAAAAGAAAATAATGCAAAAAAATGAATAAGAAATAATTTTTTTTATCCCAAAGCTACTCGGCTAGCCGAATTGAGCCAAGCTGGTTGCATGTCTCCCCGTCACACTGTAACGTAGCAGAATTACTGCAGTATTACACTAAAGCAACACCTGTAACTGTGGAGGGGCAAGATCCAGTCCATTTTATGAATTTTATTTTACCTATTTTAATTTATTTCTTCACATTGCTTCTACTTTATCACCTTCTCTTGTTTCTCGTTAGCAGATATATTTTTTTGGAATCGTGATTTTGGATTACCTGTTGTTCACTGGTAGTATCCGTTTTCTCTCTCACTTTCATCCTTTTTTTTGTGTGTGTGAGTGTTGGTTCGGTGTTAACACTAAACTGGAAATTGTTAGTAGTTCAAATGTGGTGTTTGAACTCGGCTTTAAAAAATAGGACTTAAATAAGTATTATTTACGGGAAGGATATTTATTAAGTCCTCAGAACTAGGCGCCACGGTAGCCCAGCGGTTATAGACTACACCCGCAAAGCTAAGATATATTGTTGGTTAGTGGGTTAGATTTCTAGTCTAAACCTTGGATTTTATTTAATGGTTTTAATATTGTAAGGCGCCCCATTAGCTGTGCGGTTATAGGCTAAACCCGCAATGCTAAGATGTATTGCTGGTTAGTGGGTTCGAATTCAAGTCTAAACTTTAGATTTTATTTAATGGTTTTAATATTGTAAGGCGCCACGGTAGCCGTGCGGTTATAGGCTAGACCCGCAAAGCTATGATGTATTGCTGGTTTATTGGGTTCGATTCCCCAGTCTAAACCTTGTATTTTATTTAATGGTTAATATGAGAAATTTACTGTAAAGTATGTTTGCTAGTTGCCTCCGTCCACGACACCTAATCGATGTTTTCAAAAAAATTGATACTTCATTAGGGAAAACATCGTTTGCCTAGTAACATCGATTTTTTTTTACAACAACTCTCTTTTCTACTGCAGTCTACAATCTATAAAAGTACGAGACATTGACTATGTTTTAGCTATCAATGCCCATAACCCCCACACTGACTTGTTGCTTTTTTGTAGGGACACAGTGCTGTCAGCCACACACCGTGCTTTCCGATCAATGGCCCAACGCGCCATTGGTAACACTGATTTTTTTCCGCAGAAAATAGTTTCAAGACAATTTCTTTGCTGAAGAGGAAGTCATGTGTGGGTTTTTGCAGACACTTCCGGCCATTTTGCAGCACATTGCCTGCCTCCTTGACAGTGTTTTCTCTTTATCAAGGCTATCCATCTTAAGACACTGTAAAAAGATAAGAATAAACAGCTGAATTCAAATCCTAGATCTCTGGGGTAAGAATCCCATGGAGCTGCTTCATTTACCAGCTTAAATCCTTACTCTGAGTCCCTCAGCACTCCCAAGAGCAAACTCTAGCACATCACCACACTTATAGGCACACTTCCTTGAGCCAACATTGCTGTGGATTCTATGGCATAGGCTTTCTGGCCCCAACTCTTGTTGAATCCAATCAAGGCTAAATACGAGCCTATGCTAGTCAACGTGCTGGTTGATGTGTGAGTTACTTGACCAAAGAATAAGTAAATTATTTTTTAGTACTTACTTGGGCAACCGTCCCGCATTTAGAGTCTCTGAGAGAGTGCACTGAATTACTTTCTCCTCAAGGAGTAATCAACTAACACTTGGTAGGATTTCCAAGTTAGAAGAAACCCAACAGAGTCGGAAAAGGAAGTCATGAGAGTGTCCACTACAGTTTTGATTCCTCACAGTAATTCCACACCATTTTTTCAAAACGGAAGTATGCATATTAACGCTATTTCTCTCTTGTTTCCGGTAAGTGGAACAGTTTTCTTGTGAGCAAATCCGTCTGGCAATGCTGTGAGAGTAACAATTGTAGTTTTATTAAGATTTATGTACATTACCAGGTTACGCCGCTGTAATACGAGATATCCCCGGGATATTTTTGCTGTCCCATCTTTTGTAAAATATTGTCGAGCATTATACTAGGAAGATACCTTCCGATTACTGGAGCACACCTGGCAAGTTCCAAGAAGGTGGAGGAATTCCATGAATCAGTAATTCCATTCCCTCAGAAATAGGAAGAAAGGTACACTGGTGTCATAAAGATTTAGAATTAACCTAATATAAGACCCTAGGGCGTTATATTTATGTTCAATATTGGATTTCAGTTTTACAAACATTCTGTTTACCAAGAAAATGTATTGATTTCCGCTAGAATATAATATTCTATGGAGGGGGCATTAATAAAAACTGAATTGGTTTTTATTGATTAACTTTTGGTGTCACTTATTCGACCCTAGTTCGAGGAGGTTCTGCCGTTGTTTCAAATATTTGAAATACAATTTTTGGGGTCACCAGAATGTAAAATGAACATGCAAAAAGCTTATAGGTACTTTGAAAGCTTGGCTTGTGGAACTGATCCTAGGTTTAATTGTTAGAACCCTAAGGCAAAACAAGCCATTGTGTCTACTGTGTTGGTTGAAGCATTTATCTGTACTACTACATTTGTTGGACGGGGGGGGATAATTAATTTTGTAATAAAGAAATCAATTCATCTGAGTTCACTAGTTATTCGAACAGCATCACTGTGGTGGAATTTTGATTGAGATGAAGTGATAAAAGGCATGGGTACGCACATAATGAGTTTGTGCAGCAGGCTGACCGTTTGGGTAGTCGCCTATAACCACATAATCAATCAAGAAGGCAGTGGGTACTACCGCAGTTATAGTCAGCTGATTGTAACCAATACATAGTGTAACCTTCACATAACTGATATCAAGCCACTTTTTTTGAAGGTCTACAAACATCCGTGCCGAAAGATTTTGAAAGTAGTGTAATTGTAAATGTTGCCAATACTCAGTTACTTCCAACGTTAAATGATCCAAATTTGCCGTCCGAATGGTTTTTAAATATAGAAATTTAAATTATAAGTTTAAAAACAAAAAAAAAAAAAAAATAAAAGGTTATAACAAACGAAAGCCATATGTTATTTGTCAGCTGTTCAATACAAAAAAAATCTGTGCTAACCAGTTTTTCAGAGCTTACAGCTGAAGTGTTGTAACGTGTATGTGAGTGCTCTCTGTACGGAAATAGAATTCATTAATGTATGCTCCACAAACAGACACAGACAGACGCGCGGTTTCCGTTTAATAAATAAATAAACTAAAATATATATACTCTGAATTTTAATTCAGTGTAATTTTGCCTGTTGCGTTTATTATCTTTTATTCTATGCCAAATTCTTGTTAAGTACGTATTAAACTGTTTCGAATCTTTAATTGGATTCCTTTTTATTTTCACATTTCTTGTTCCGGTCGGGCAAATTTTTGGATTCGGTGTATTGGAGGGGGGGGCTGCTGAACGTGAAACAGTGATTTCAGCAAATTGGTGTGTCTCTTTTAGAGTGTGTTATTAATATAGAGTGTGGAGGCCTTAAATTTGAAATTTTGGTTTTGGTGCCATCAACTCACTTTGATGGTAGCCAAGCTGTTATAGGCTAGACCCGCAAAGCTAAGATGTATTGTTGGTTTAGTGGATTCGATTGCCCAGTCTAAACCTTGGATATTATTTAATGGATTTAATCTTGTAAGGCGCCCCGTTAGCTGAACGGTTATAGGCTAGACCCGCAAAGCTAAGATGTATTGTTGGTTAGTGGATTCGATTGCCCAGTCTAAATTTTGGATATTATTTAATGGATTTAATCTTGTAAGGCGCCCCGTTAGCTGAGCGGTTATAGGCTAGACCCGCAAAGCTAAGATGTATTGTTGGTTAGTGGATTCGATTCCTGGCATAAACCTTGGATTTTATTTAATGGTAGGATAACCAGTTTGGTGTAGAGATGTTGACTTAACTTACGTTACAAGACGGTTATCCATTATCCAACCGCTGCGAACCTAACCACATTTTCATCCTTACAAATAATGGGATCAGATGCTGAAATCCTGAGTTGTAAATGTTGAAATACCACCGGAAGAAAGCGGTTTTCCCTTTTATTTTTTTTAGATTTCCTCTGAACTAGCTCCCACCATTTTTGTTTAAACATAGATCTAAAGTTTTATCTAAATTCCATTTTTGGGACAGTTCCGGTTGAGAGGGAATCCCAACCTCGCTGTTTACCATTTTAGAGGTAAACTAGTTATCTAAATTCTGAAGCTAAATTTAATTTATGAGTTAGTACCTGGAGAATTAAGTATATAGTTAATGGAAGTAACGTTAGTGTTGGGGAAAACAGGATTTTCATTTGTCTGGAAAACCTAATTTAAAAACTTTCTTTAAAGGAAAACTTTTAAAGGAAACTGCTGTTAGAATGGAGGTGGTCATTCGTTTCATTAATTAAAGTCAAATAAAACGGAAAAGCCATTTTAAAGAATGCGTCAACGGAAGTGACGGAAGCTGTGTGAAAAAGAGTTTATCTAGGGAGTAAGCTTTTTGGATAAAATTGTTCAATTGGAGGAATTAATTCTTTTTGTTGGAATGCTATTGGTCGGGAGACATTTATTGTTCATTTGGTGATTTCAGAGCTTTATCCACAACGGAGCTACATATTAATTTCCGGCCGCAGTGTTACTCCGGTTATCACCGTTTGGCTCTTAGGTTATCCTTTTAAGAATTTTGATTATCCTCATTCATGTCTTCGATTCTCTACAGCTTACTCGAGATTCTGCGTTGTCCTAATCTTCATTGATCCGCAGTCCAAAATTCTTTGGCTTTCGATGCGGTTTTTTTTTCTTTAAGAAACTGATGTTTCTGAAGCGGATGATATTGATCTTATGATATTGGCCAAATTTTTGCGTACGACCAGCATTGTATCGTATGATTTTTGATACATCCTTTTACTCGTTCATCTCACTCAAAGAAATTGGTAAAGTAAGGATTCAAAATTGGCGAGAAATCGGTCCAAATAAAAACAACAACTACGTTTTGTTGCCAACGTTTTACCAATTAGGTATCGAGGACGGAAGCGTCTAGCATACATACGTTACTGTAAATTTCTTTTATAAAAACCATTAAATAAAATCCAAGGCCTAGACTAGAAATCGAATCTACTAACCAACAACACATCTTAGCTTTGCGGGTCTAGCCTATACCGCTCAGCTAATCGGGCGCCTTACAAGATTAAAACCATTAAATAAAATCCAAGGTTTAGACTAGAAATCGAATCTACTAACCAACAATACATCTTAGCTTTGAGGGTCTAGCCTATTGTTCCCTTACAATATTAAAACCATTAAATAAAATCCAAGGTTTAGACTAGAAATCAAACCCACTAACCAACAATACATATTAGCTTTGCGGGTCTAGCCTATAGCCGTTCCCTTACAACATTAACACCATTAAATAAAATCCAAGGTTTAGACTGGGAATCGAATCCACTAACCAACAATACATCTTAGCATTGCGGGTCTAGCCTATACCGTTCAGTTAATGGGGCGCCTTACAAGATTAAAACCATTAAATAAAATCCAAGGCCTAGACTGGGAATCGAATTCACTAACCAACAATACATCTTAGCTTTGCGGGTCTAGCCTATACCGCTCAACTAATGGGGCGCCTTACAAGATTAAAACCATTAAATAAAATCCAAGGTTTAGACTAGAAATCGAAGCCACTAACCAATAATACATATTAGCTTTGCAGGTTTCCTGTTTATTATTATATGTTGATGTTGTTTCCTCCCTGAACTACCTCTTATTTTGTTTCCTTTCGAATATGAGCAAAAGAAAAGAACAGTATACTTATTATTGAGTGACATTTTCCTTTTTCGTTTTAAATTCATTCGCAGTTTTATGTGTTATGTTTAATTACAGTGTTTGTTTATTTCAATTATTTGTGTATCTTAATTCTTATAATACAGTAAAAGGCTAACTCTTTCTGTAACATGCTACTTTGTATTACATAGAAATAAATAAATTAATTAATTAATAAAATAAATTGAACATTAAATATTTGTAGAAAAAGGTATTATTTAATATTATCACCATATTATTCTAAAACATATTTCAATTTGGTTTCCATACTGAAGTATGAATTTGAAAACTAGAATTTATTGAAAAGTGAAAAGGCTATACCCTAAAATGTTTTCCTCTTTTTCAGAGAAAGCTCTGAAATGTAAAGTTTCAAACTAAGTGGAGTTAAATGAAAGGTTGGAAGTTTAAGCTAATGAAGTTTGTTTTATAAGTTTTGAAATGAGCGGGAAAAAGATTTAGGTTATAATAAATTTCTATAAAGTAAGCCAGTAAGTTTATTCAGGTCGTAAATAACGATAAATACCTTTTATAGAGACGGATTGCCATCGCTCAAGTTGAAATAATGCGCATTTTAAACGGAAGTAACAGTGAATTATGGTCTTTTTTTTTTTTTCTTTTACCGGCGTAATTGGCTAGTTCTGGCGCAGAGGGTTTTGCATAATTCGTTGCTTGATGATCTTCTATATTTCTAGCTTTAATGTTGGAAATCTAGTCTGATGGGTGTTGGTCTTAGAAAACTCGTCTTTCTCTGACATTGGCAACGTAATAAGGACATGGCGGAACGGGCCAAGCATTACAGGCTCACTTCGCTCATTATACTAGTAACACAGCTTAAACATCTACATACAGTCCTGTGAAAAAGTATAAACTCAAGATGAAGAAATCTTCTCAAACTGTTTTTAAGCTTCTATTCTGAATGTATTTAACAAAATATAATACCTTGAAATATAGTTTGCATGATTTGTGACAATTTTATTGTTAGTCAGAATACATATCCTGGATTAGCTAGAAAATGTAACAAAATAGTAAAAACAGATGTGAAAAATTATAAACTCAAAATGTTTTAAGTGAGAATACCTTTTAATAATTAGATCTTTCCCCACGTTTTTTAATTACCTCCAACAGCCTTCTGGGAACACTTATTACTAACTTTATCAAAATGTCCTCTGGGATGTTTTCCCAAGCTTTTGTGAGCCTTTCTTTGAGTTCTTTGACATTTTGGATCTCTGGCTTCTGAAAGTCATAGATCTCCCTTGCCATGAGCCCTCACAAATTTTCAGTAGGGTTAAGATCTGGACTAATAGCTGGCCAATCCAAAACATTGGGCCCGAAATCCTCAAACCACTGTTTTGTGGACCTTGCTTTGTGAATCGGTGCATTTTCTTGATGGAAAATTATCTCTTCTCCTTCTAGTAATGTAATAAAAGGCAAAAGCAATTCTTCCAACACTTTTTTATAACTTACTGCATTCATTTTGCTAGTGATGAATACAATTTGAGACTTGCCCTTTTCATTGAAAGCAGCCCAAACCATCACTCCACCACCCCAATGTGACCTTCGAGAGAATTTTTTTTTCTCCTTCCTTATGTCGTGCCAGTAATAGTTGAAACCGTCGTGGCCATCAAGATTAAACATTTTTTCGTCATTGAAAATCACCCTGTACCAAATTTCGCTTTCCTGGATGTGTTTTTCAGCAAAGTGCAAGCGCCGTTGTAAATGATGTTTTTTGAGCTGCAGTTTTCTTGTAATTTTACGATATTTTAAATACCTGGTTTAAGCTATCCACTTCCGTATTAAGCTGGCATCGCACCCTAGGTTGAATCGCTTCACAATTGGAGCAGAAGAAGCACCAGTTTTTGAAATTTCTCTTAAAACGGCGCGTTTCACATAACTGGAAAATCTTGGAGGCCTTCCAGCTCTTTTATTTTTTCCATAATTTTCTTGGCCTAACTTTAAAAAGTTTTTAATCACACCTTGAGAGCGGTTTAGATCACTAGCGATTTGCCTTTGTGTCATGCCGACTCTTTTTAAGTCGATTATTCTTTGTTGCTCAGTTTCACATAATTGAATCCCGCCCGGCATATTTTAAATTAAGAAAATCAACACGAATATTTACTCTTTTATTTAAAAAGGTGAACTGAATTGATATTCTTTCAAAAATATAAAATTAAGTTAAAAATAATCCTTGATCAAAACCTTGAGTTTATATTTATTCACAGCTTCAGCGTGCATAAGATATGTTTACATGATACGGTTTTCTTATTGTTAGATTAGCAACTGGAATAATGGACCTTTGAGTGCTTTCTGACATAGTATTAATATGAAATACAGTTTAAATTATAGAATTGTTGTACAGATTTAAAAATATTTCAGTTTTATCTAGTGAGTTTATACTTTTTCACAGGACTGTATATGCAAGTAGTATTTTCTTAGTCTTAAAGAAAATCCCTAAATGATCTCTTCAGAAGATACTTCAGCTGGCAGAATATTCAGAAATCGCCCTTTAGAGGAACTGTAACTATCCTTTCTCCAAGAAGAGATCCCTGGGGACCACAAAGTAAAGTATGCGCGAAATTTTTGTAAACAGTGGATTCAAAAATGGCGATGGAGATTCCTGGGGTTCGAATCCAGGCTGGCCGGTTCTTAGGGTTTCTTTTTTCCCAGCTTCTTATTGTCCAGTGAGATTGGTAGTTGTTGTCTGCAATGGAAGAAGAACATTGACTAGTGATTGCTCATGTTGTCTGCAATGAGAGAACATTATCCAGTGTTTGATAGTGTTTCCGCGATGAGAGAACATTGTCCAGTGACTGGAAGTGTTGTCTGCGATGAGAGAACATTGTCCAGTGTTTAATAGTGTTGTCTGCAATGAGAGAACATTGTCCAGTGTTTGATAGTATTGTCTGCAATGAGAGAACATTGTCCAGTGACTGGTAGTGTTGCCTGCAATGAGAGAACATTGTCGAGTGTTTGATAGTGTTGTCTGCAATGGAAGAAGAACATTGACTAGTGATTGCTCATGTTGTCTGCAATGAGAGAACATTATCCAGTGTTTGATAGTGTTTCCGCGATGAGAGAACATTGTCCAGTGACTGGAAGTGTTGTCTGCGATGAGAGAACATTGTCCAGTGTTTAATAGTGTTGTCTGCAATGAGAGAACATTGTCCAGTGTTTGATAGTATTGTCTGCAATGAGAGAACATTGTCCAGTGACTGGTAGTGTTGCCTGCAATGAGAGAACATTGTCCAGTGTTTAATAGTGTTGTCTGCAATTGAAGAAGAACATTTTCTAGTGATTGCACATGTTGTCTGCAATGAGAGTACATTGTCCAGAGGTCCCGGTAGTCTTTCATTAGCTAGATAATCTCAAGAGACTAAAAATAAAAAAGATCCTATAAAAAATGGCATTTTCTGTTTGGCATTGAACCATAAGCTCCATATCCGTATCACATTTCAAGTTCCTGCAATGTATTAGTTTTTGAGTGACCCCACGCTCCAGTCACACTAACTTTTGAGCTCAGGAAGTCACAAAGCGACCATTTCTGGTGAAAACGTGAATGGTACATTTTGTTACGATTTCCAGAAATTGGGAAAAATAATTATCTATATCAGTCCGCTCCAGAAGTTAACAAATTCTGTTATATAACTCGAACAGTTAATCATCGCTGTAAAACATCTTGAACAAGTTGCTTTATATAACGTTTACAATAATAACAATGTTAATTTTTTTATAATTCATACATAATAATGTGAGATTAACCAAACGCCCAGTCTGCCAATAGAGATAACAGAAAATCTGTTAAATAGATTTAGGCTGTTTCCACTAAATACTTAGGACAGCATCTTGTTTGCCAGAGTGTTGTTGTGTTGGTAGTACGAGATTGGCAACCTTTCAAAGCATATGTTATCCTCAGTATCGTGTAGGATAGATGGCCAAACGATATTGTACATCCTTCACACTTTTACAATGCTTAATTATAAAACTTATTGGCTTAGCTGCCCCCCACTAACACGGCCACAAAAAAAAGGTAACTGACCTCAATCACTTTTCTAACAGATGGGTTTATTCTAATTAGATCAGCTGTTTGGGGCTTTAGTTCTTTGAATGGCTGGTTCTTCGTAATGTGTATTCTAAAATTAAATGCATCATGTAAACGTCTTGGTGTAGAATAACAAATCTACTTTTCTTTTTCTTTTAAATTAATGATTAAAAGGTGTTGATTTCTTTAGGATGTTGAAAACTGAGGAAAACAAATCGAGTTATAAATAAACTGGGTTATTCCTTCAATAATTTTAATGTGATTTAGTATCATAGATCTTGTAGATCCAGATGGTACATATTATTAAATTCGCAGCTTAGAGGTTTACTTCTCCTAGAATCTATCCAGAAAAAAAAAAGCCTGTTATAAATATATTTCCCCCGTAGGGAGGAAATGGATTAGCCACTTCCTTAGAGATCTTGGCGTCCCAGCGGGTATCCAAACCTAGCATCACGAACCACACTTACACTGACATCACTTACGCCACGGTAGTCGAGCGGTTATAGGCTAGACCCGCAAAGCTAAGATGCATTGTTGGTTAGTAGGTTCGATTCCCTTGGTCTAGGGCCATGGATTTTATTTAATGGTTTTAATCTTGTAAGGCGCCCCATTAACTGGGCGGTTATAGACTAGACCCGCAATACTAAGATGTATTGCTGGTTAGTGGATTCGATTTCTAGTCTAAACCTTGGATTTTATTTAATGGTTTTAATCTTGTAAGGCGCTCCATTAGCCGAACGGTTATAGGCTAGACCCGCAATGCTAAGATGTATTGTTGGTTAGTGGATTCGATTCCTAGTCTAAACCTTGGATTTTATTTAATGGTTGATAAAAGAAATTTACAGTAAAGTATGTTTGTTAATCGCCTCCGTCCACGACACCTAATTGGTAGTTGGGCGTAAAGCCTGAATTTTCCTTATTTTAAGATTTCCTCCACGACGCCTGAAACGACGTTGGCCCCGTGACCTTTTACCTATTTCCTAAACTTCCTTCCAACCTCTAGAGAGTTCTAGCATTGGCTGGGCCCTCTCTCAGCATGCCTTCCCGATTGTGGCGCTGGATCCTCGGATTCAGCCTACAATCTGTGCCTAACAAAATGATGAACTGGATGTATGTTATATGTATTCAGGTTGTAAATAAATAAATATATACAATAAAAAAAAAAAAAAAATTAAGATTCACGACCGCTAAGAGTTTATCTTCAACTTTGATTTGTGATTACAAATAGATAAATTTACAACTTTTACTGCAATCATTACCTTTTTTCGTTAATGTGCAGTTTTCGCAGTTCGAGCCATCGTTCCAAATGGAATTGTGAACGAACATTCAGACAAACATTTCACTTTGTGTGTGTGAATAGAAATTTTATCTCGGCTGCACCCGTTATCTAACTGCTGACCGTGTTATCGCCACCTTCCAATAGCCTTTCCTCCTCTCATCTATTTTTAACAAATCAAACTAAAATATCGATTGAAATATTTCGATTATCTTGTCTACTAACCACAGTACTTTCGTATTTGAGTTGTTTAAAAAAAAAAAAAAAAAAACTCGGGAAAAACTGAAAAATTAGTTCAGTAAAAGCGTACTTCCGGTTGATCAATTTAGATTAAAGTGCTTCCGCTATTGGCTTGTACCCGAAATATCTGGTTTCTACTTTCTGCGATTTTCCTTTTCGAGTGATATGGTAGGTATATACGAGGGTCGTTTGAAAAGTCCGTGCAAAAATAAAAACTACTTAATTATTTGGGGTAAACCTTTTTTATTTTTCAACATAGTCTCTTTTTAGGCTTATACACTTCGTCCAACGCTGCTCTAGTTTGTTGATCCCTTCCGAATAATAGGATTTGTCCAAGTCTGAAAAATAGCCATTCGTTTCTGCAATCACCTCCTTGTTTGAATAAAATCTTTTTTCCACCAGCCATTTCTTCATATTGGGGAACAAATAGTAGTCCGAGGGAGCCAAGTCTGGAGAATAGGGGGGATGTGAAACGAGTTGGAACCCTATTTCCATTAATTTTGCGACCACAACTGCTGAGGTGTGAGCTGGTGCGTTGTCATGACGGAAAAGGACTTTTTTGTGGGCCAATCGTGGGCGTTTTTCTTGCAGCTCGGTTTTCAAACGGTCCAATAACGATGAATAATATGCACCTGTAATAGTTTTACCCTTTTCCAGATAGTCGATGAGGATTATTCCTTGCGAATCCCAAAAGACAGTCGCCATAATCTTTCCGGCCGAAGGAACGGTCTTCGCCTTTTTTGGCGCAGATTCCCCCTTGGTAACACATTGTTTAGATTGTTCTTTGGTCTCAGGAGTGTAGTGATGTATCCATGATTCATCCACAGTGACGAAACGACGCTTAAAGTCCTGCGGATTCTTCTGGAACAGCTGCAAACCGTCCTTGCAACACTTCACACGATTTCGTTTTTGGTCAAGCGTGAGCAATCGCGGCACCCCCATCTTGCGGATAGCTTTGTCAAGTCCAAATGTTGATGCAAAATATTATGTACCCGTTCATTCGAGATGCCCACAGCACTAGCAATCTCACGCACCTTCACTCTTCTGTCATCCATCACCATATCATGGATTTTATCAATGATTTCTGGAGTAGTAACCTCAACAGGGCGTCCAGAACGATCAGCGTCACTTGTGCCCATATGGCCACTCCGAAAATTTTGAAACCACTTATGCACTTATGAAATCGAAGATGCAGAGTCACCATAATGTTTATCAAGCTTCTCTTTAGTCTCCTGAGGCGTTTTGCCTTTCATAAAGTAGTGTTTAATCAACACACGAAATTCTTTTTCGTCCATTTTTTGAAAATCACTCGACTTCCTCGATTCAAACGAATGCCAAACACAAAGAAATAGGCCGATCTGGCTGAAACTTGGTGTGTGTTCTTCCAAGAGATGCTACTAACTAAACATAACCTCGATACGCGCCAGTAGTGCTATCTCTCTGACTTTGCACGGACTTTTCAAACGACCCTCGTATACCCACTTACAGACACACAAATTTGTAAAAACCGTTATTTCCGTCTCAGGGCTAATTATCTATCCAGTTTTCTTTAAAAAAAACTAGTTTTCTTTCTTAATTTTCTATTCGTCTAATTTTCCAGAAAGCACACTTTAGCAAACATAAAACTTAATAATAGATGAAACAATCTTTTCCGGTATTTGCTGCATATTTTATACTTTTCCTGAAGGCTCCCTAAGGAATTTTAGGGATCCAGCTGCTTTTCCTCCGTGGTTTTGGCCTTAATGAAAAATTTTTGTGAAAAACAATCAGGACTTCCTCTTACGTCAGATTTTGTAAATAGTTAAAAAAAAAAAATATCGAAGTTATACAGAAAAAATAATGTTTTTTTGGCGTTATACGTGATCTGTAAAAGAACATCTGTTCAGTAAAACGGAAATAAAAATCAGAAAATCACTATTTTTCATTCTTGATTATTCAAATCGTGTACTTACGGTTGAAACTCAGAATAGAATATCTGAAGGAACTCGCAATGCTTCTTCTTGCTGGGACAGCCAAGAATGCAGACAAATCGAGTGAAATCGGCGCCAAGTGTTGTCGTCGCATTTGGCGGGAAGGTAAGCCGGGAGAGAAGTCTTGCTCATTTCCAAATGAATGCATCTGTAATTCAACAGGCCTCTATAAAGAGAAGCCAAGGAAAAGGCTAGGGGACAAGGAGCTTTCACAAAGGAGGCTTCAAAGAGAGGCGCTCATGTGAGAAGAGCAGGGAGTCAGCGTGGGCCTGCTATAGAGGGAGAGTCAGATCGAGTGGCTAGGATGCTGAGAGTGCCCGAGACGGAGGGGGCTTGGAGAGTATGTCTACATACTTGCGCCGACCTCTGGTCTTCTTCGTCATCTTCTGCAGTACACACCCACCCACACATACGCACTCTCCTTTTAGGAGTTAAACTAGGATAGATAGTAACCTCATCCCTCCCCGAAGCGGATGGTTCTAACCGTCCAAAGGTAGTATGAGGGAGTTTCCTCTTTTAGTTGAACAGAAGTGTGTGACCGAGAGAATTGCCATTTGAAAAATTCATAGCTCTACTAGTCTCGTAGGACTAGTAGAGCTAGTAAAAGGGCTCTTCTATGTGTTGGAGGGAGTGCCCCTGGTCCTTCTTCTATTGCTCTTGCAAAGAGCTAGCTGACGCCCCCAGTCCTCTAACTGGGAAAAACTGGGACGATCTACAGTCAGTTCTTTCTCCCCCGGCTGCTCCTAGTAAGAGTCGCACATGTCCAGAAAGGAGTTTTTACAATCAACCGATTTCATCTCCCCCCCCCCGCTACTAACTGATGCTGGTGGCAGTTTGGAAATGGGGGTGCTCCCAAGTAGAGGGGCGTCTGCTTGCACTGTTTAGTTTGGGCCAAATCTTTTGTTCACTCCCTGTGAACTTCATTTAAAATATTTCATTTGAACATCTTCTCTGATGGATAATTTAGCCGCCATCTGATTGACGTGCTCATTATAACAGTACCCAGACCTGCAAAGCTAATATGAATTATGGTACTGGGTTCGATTCCCGGTCTTTAGGCCTTCGATTTTATTTAATGGTTAATAAAAGAAATTTATAGTAAAGTATGTTAGGCTAGATCCGCAATGCTAATATGTATTGTTGGTTAGTGGATTCGATTCCCCTGGTGTAGACCTTTAGATTTTATTTAATGGTTTTAATCTTTTAAGGCGCCCCATTAGTTGAGCGGTTATAGGCTAGACCCGCAATGCTAATATGTATTGTTGGTTAGTGGATACGATTCCCCAGTCTAAACCTTGGATTTTATTTAATGGTTTTAATCTTGTAAGGCGCTCCATTAGCCGAGCGGTTATAGGCTAGACCCGCAAAGCTAAGATGTATTGTTGGTTATTGGATTCGATTCCCAGTGTCTAAACCTTGGATTTCATTTAATGGTTTTAATCTTGTAAGGCGCTCCATTAGCCGAGCGGTTATAGGCTAGACCCGCAAAGCTATGATGTATTGTTGGTTATTGGATTCGATTCCCAGTGTCTAAACCTTGGATTTTATTTAATGGTTAATAAAAGAAATTTATAGTAAAGTATGTTTGCTAGTCGCCTCCGTGCACTACACTTAATTTGGTAGTTGGAGGTTAAGCCCCGCCTGAAAAAATAGGCGATTACTTTACTTTTACTTTCCTTTTTTTATAACAGTACCCAAAAAAGGTTCAGTACGCGACTTGTTGGAAATGGATTCCTGCAGGTGACCCGACAGTAACTTAGCGATCAATATCCATCCCTTCCAGGGGTACCATGTTACTGGAAAGGTTTTCCACAATTTTTCACGTTTTCTTAGAAAAATGTCTTCGTGCACTCATCGTGGTCAACAACATGAATTTTTCACTTCCTTTTTCTCTCACTGTAGAAAGGAGAATGCGCTGTAATATCGTGCAGATTTCATATTTTTTATCTTTCATTGGAAATATCTGTTTTTAAGATGTCAAAGTTGAGTGTTTTTCAACGTTGCACTTTTTCGTATGCACCTTTTTGATGATGAACCCTTATACAACTACGATGAGTCCAAAAAAATAGTTTTTACTGATTGGTCCGTGTGTGAATGTGGGATTTGTGGGAAATAAATCCCAAACCCAATTAAAATCCTCCAAAGAATGGGCCAGCCTAGTGGCGATATGAAAACAGCAGCGAAACGGCCTCTCAGTTGTTGTTCGATTGCGTTGCTGTGAAACCTTAGGCTCTTTGAGACCGAAGGAGATAGTAGCGCAAAAAGAACTAGTATAGGGAAAGTCCTCAACCTTCTCAGTAGGGGGAGGTTTCATCTACTAGATCCCCCTCTCTAGGCTACGGTGCGTCCCGCTTTTTCTATTCTGCTCACATAGGTTTTTCTTAAGGAAATTAAGGGTGCCATCTTTAAACAATGTGAGGAGCCCATTGGACACCAGGATGTGTTCATCTCAATGACATGTGCACTACGACGAAATACAGTAAACATTTTTCCAATTGGGAAAAACACGTAGTTTATGAAAGTTTTTCACTTTATTGTTTTTAAGGATCGCCATTTTATTGTCTTATCTTTTTTGAGAGAATGATGAAGCAGTAAGTACGAACTAAGATGCAAGAAAATTTAAGTACGTTAACTGTATATATTTATATTTTTATATTTATATTTTACAACTGTTATAACCATAAGGTACACAGTGGGAGTTGCACAGATTTACAATAAATGGTTACTCCTAAATTAATATACAGCTGACAAATTACATACAAAAATGAGCCACAATTATGCGTGCACTAGCCTACAAAATAAGCTAACTAAATCAATACATAATACTTCGAACTATGAAATCAACAAAACTTACATACAAACAAAAATAGACTATGTAAACAAAAATAAACATAATAAATGTGTTTGCACAAACCGAGCGAACAGAACCGAACTTTTCACTATTTTTATATATTTCCTAATTTCATTTTATATATTTATTACTACATATTGCTAACTTTGATTATATTGTAATATGTACAAACTTATTATTTTATTTATTTATTTATTTATTTTATTTCATATAATTCATTTGTTTTTTCTGTTTTATTTCTTTTCCTTTCCTATTGGTTAATGACAAACGCTCTTAGTTTAAGCGCACCCGTACAGTAATAAAATATATCGTCAATTTGCTGTCTACATTTAATTGCAATTAGTTGTTCAAGTCTGGACTCTTTTACTACGTCACCTATGTATTTGTGAATGTACTTATTTCTCAGAGCTGTATAGAGTGGACAGTGGCACAGGTAGTGCTCTAAACTCTCCTCCTCCATGGTGTTACACATTGTGCATATGTCTTCAGTACCCCATATATATCTATTACTTTTATAATATATATTTATTCTTTTTTCGTTACACATTCTCAGTTGGCTAATTATTGTTAACTTTGTAAAAGGTACATCATTCAACAGTAAATAATTGCTGGTAGCGTTTAAGTCACAGATAATGCTTTGAAATAGCGTGTTATAGGTCGAAGATTGTATTCTATCCCAATCATCCTGCCAAATTTTTTTATTAAATTTTTCTATTAGCTCTTTCCGGGACTCTTTAAGTTTTTGAGGGCATTGTTCCAGCCACACCTGCTCGAATCCTGAATCATACATGATTTTCTTAAATTGACTGACCCAATTATAATTAACATCATTATTACAAGAAGAATCTATAACCAATAGTCCCCGATAACATCGTTTTTCTACTCTGTAACTGGGCATTAACAATAAACTGTACCACCAATCAATGGCTCTTTTAAATACGCTACTACCAAGTTTTAGTACATTACATTCTCTACGCACCATATACCCTGGAGTAGTTAAAGGAACACCTAAAAGTTGTTTAAGAAATTTTACTTGTGTTTTCTCTATATGATCAAAATACCTAAGTGACCAAATTTCACTCCCATATAACAGAGTATTTTTTACAATATTATTATATAGAAACATTTTTGCATCCCAGGGGGTACATTTTATGCTTATCAAAATTTGTCTGACAGCTGCTATCGCAGCTGTGAACATTAAACTGCGTTATAATTATGTTATTGTCAACTCAAGAAAGTTGTTTTATGATGATATAATAGAGGCCGACGATATTCAAGTAATACAGAAGAAAAAGAAAACTCCGCAAAACGTTTCACAAGTACGTTAACTGTACTTAACTGTAAAGTCGTGTGAGTGGTCACTTCAAATTTTTATTTCTATATTAGATTAATATTTTTAAGGCTTACCTTATTATTCTCTTTATAAAAATGTATAAATCTTTAGTTTGAAGGGAAAAAGGAAAACAAAATGAAACTAAAAAAAGAACTTCCTCTTAGATGACGAGGGCGGCCGGAAGGAAGGGAGGAAGGATAAAAAAAAAGGAAGTACCAAAAGAAAAGCAAACAACTTTCTTCTAGCAAACTAGAACACCGGGTTAGAGCGGGGCTTGATAGAGGGGCGTCGGTAAATCTTGTAGGAAAGTTTTCATTCATTATGTTTGCTCCAGAGAAGAGGAGATGCTGCGACGAGAGTGTGGCCAGCCGGCCCGTCTTCTGCAGTCTTCAGCATCCTCCTTTTTCTTTTCTTTTTTGTCCCCTCATCCTCCTGCTCCTGATGCTGCTGCTGTAGCTTTTCTTGTTAAAATCTTAAACAAGAACAAAAGGACCAACTGTTGTAGAACAATGTCATAAGTTGGTCCATTTATTTAGTTCTCTTTCGTTTCTTTTCTCTCCTCCCCCTCTCTGCTTTTCTGCAACATGCCGCTTTTGGGTGACTTCCACGATTTAGTAAAAATATATATATATATTTCTATCGCTGACTGTATTTCGTCGTAATACACATGTTATTTATCTATTTTTATTATTCCTGACCGGTTTCGTTCGACCTTTCATCAACAAAGACCTCTTCCTGTTGCAACTCACGTTCCCCTATCCAGAGCCAGTTTCAACAAACCTCAAATTAAATTGAACCATTTCAACCGGGGAATTGCTGGATGAGAGGGAGTAACAGTGATCAGGGGATAAACACATCCTGGTGTCCAGTGTGCTCCTCACACTGTTTAAAGATGGTACCCTTAATTTCCCTTAAAAGCGGGACGGTACCTACACCCTACGGAAATGCAGCCACAAGTGGCTTATTGTGCCTTCCCCTTTTTTTGTATCTAGTAGACGAAACCTTCCCCTACTAAAGAGGTTCAGGACTTTCCCACTATACTAGTTCTTTTTGCTTTACTATCTCCTTTGGTCTCAAAGTTCCCTAAGGTTTCATAGCGCAACCGAACAACAAATGAAAGGCCGTTTCGTGCTCCTCTTCCTGACACAATTTGCACAAATAAGCCCCCACCTTATACTGATACTTCCTGAACCTACCATGCCCTGTGGATAGGACTGTGATCACAGAAACCTTTAGGACTTGAGGAATAGAGAATAAAATAGCGAGGGCAGGACCTGTGCTCCACGTCACTGCAGCCACAAGAGACTTATTGGGCCTTCCCTTTTTTTTTTTTTGGATCTAGTAGTCGAAACCTCCTCTACTAAAAGAGGTTGAGGACTTTCCCTATACTGGTTCTTTTTGCGCTACTATCTCCTTTGGTCTTAAAAGATCCAAAGGTTTCATAGCGCAACCGCTCGAACAGCAGCTGAGAGGCCGTTTCATCCTCTTCTTCCTGACACAATCTGCACAACGATTCCAAGCTAATAAAGCCCCACCTTGTATAGAACTGCTTCCTGAACCTACCATACCCAGTGAATAGGCCTGTAATCAGAGAGTAATCTGATTTCAACCCCTGGCCCAGAGTCTCTTCAGTTCTTTGTTTACACAGTAAGAACATAATACTCTTGCCCATTCCAGCCGAACTTTATTATGCCGAGCCAGTTGTTTCTGGGCCTTTCTACATTCCCAAACCAGGAAAGAGATGGTGAAGGGCCTTCAGTGCAGCTTGTCTGTCCGAAACAAAAAAAAAAAATGCAAATCTCCCTATTCCAAAGATCCATTCGCAGATTTTCCTCAGCACAAGTTTTAATGGCAAAGACCTGAAAAAACGGTGGCTTATCTCCCAAGAGCTCTCTCAATGAGCATCTTAGGTTTAACACTCATAAACTCCAGCGCCGGTCCCACAGGCCATCCGTGAAGCACGTGACTCCCTGCGGGCACTGTTCACAGTCCAGTTCATCCTCCATTCAGTCCTCGATCTGAAATGGAGCCTGGAAACTGTATCTAGGACAGATACTGTCCTCAGCCATGCCTATTACCTGCCCAGGGTCGACCTTATTTGTTAAGGATGAGCTGAAAATCGGAAAACACTTCTTCCTAGACACATCCTTCCCCCCCTCACAAAATGCCTTCCAAGAGGATGTATCCCATTTTAACCATCTAGGAAAGCTCCAGGAAGAAAGGGAGCTGACAAAATGTGGGTATAAATCCTTTTAAACACCGAATATATAGGTTTCGTGACCGTAAATTTTTAAACTTAGGATGGAAGATTGGCGAGGAATCGGTATAGCGGGACTTACACGGGAATTTTGGTAATGACAATGGGACAGATTCAATAGACTAATTACAATGTTCAATTTTGACAATAAAATAGATATTGGGAAAATTTCTTTTAATACAAAAAGCCGGAAAAACCAAAAACCCTTATGAACTAAATAACATAAGAACCAAATGATTAGAAGTAAATTTAAAAAAACACAGCAATAATTATCCAGGCCCTGAAGAAGACAATATATTTGTCGAAACGTTGGCAAGAAGATGAGTTTGTTTTTTATTTGACCGATTCCTCGCCTTTTAAACACCCTTCTCCTTTCCCAGAGGAAGTGTATTTGTTACTCCAACTCATGCTGGATAAAATCCTTGAAGGAAGAACTAGCTGACAACTCGCATCTTATGCCCAAATTATCCAGAGGATATGTCTCTTTATTTCCAACATTAATACAGGGACAGTACTCAATCACCTATGGTAGTGTAAACGACAAAATTATGCTCTTTTTTTTTTGTAAAAAGTTGTCGGTTGGTCTTTGAATAGTCATTTTATATTCCTCCAGTTTTCTTAGAAGATCTAATTCCATTTGATAACCACAAGCTATAAACTTCTAATCAAAGAAATTAATCTTGAACGAGTCGCTAGGATAATGCTCGTCAGTTCAACAAGATCGATCCATTTCTTCAATTGCTTTCTGTTGATTTCACATTTCCGCTTAGTGCTGGCTGACGGAATGTATTATACGTTCTCTCACTTCTAGTAAAAATAATTGTTTTTAATTCCGGAAGTTGGACAAGATCGCAATGTGTACGAAGATAGAAATGAAGAAATGATCGTGTCTGACACAATCTCTTGATTGCTACAAGATTTTAACGTTTTTTCCCCTCTGTTTCCATTGATGAGCCCGGAAAAGCCACTGGGATTTTCCAGAAATTAAACTTTTAGAAGTACTTAAATAAAGTGACAATAAAGTTTATTGACGTAAAGTTTTGATAATGGGAAATGTAGGTTAGTGCGCGAGGTCATTTGCCTCGGTCACTCTGGCCAGACTCACCAGCGCCTCAGTGACGACGACTATATTCAGCCTCCACCTCTACTACACTCTCTGGACCACAGCTGAAAACACAACCCAGCTGTACAGATGTCTTCACTTATTTCGCTACAATGATGCTCTCTTTCTCTGTCTTTCTCCGGCGACAGAAGAATGTTTTTAAAATTTCCTTCTTTTATTCACTATAGTGACCCTTTTGTTACTTCCTCTTCCTCTTCTTCTTCTTCTTCTTACGATTCTCATTTCTCTTGTATAATAAAGCATTTTTGGCTGGGGTTTCCGGTTCAAAATATTTAGGTCAAAACTTTTAATTTTTTTTTTTTTTTGTATTAAACAAAGAGGAGGCTGTGGTAATAATTTTCTTATTTTCCATTCTGTCATCAAAAATATAAAGTTTTAACATCAGCTGTGACATTATTAACTTTTTTTTTTGCCGCTCTAAAGCGGAAGTATGGAGGATTACACATTGCAGCGCGCTTTTTTATCGTATCTCTGACCAGTTTCTGGCTTTCGTCTATCAACGGAAGTAGTTTAATCCGTTTGGTGTAGTGGTTTCGAATTCACTTATGTTTCTCTCTTACACACAGCAACATGCAGCGAGTGTAGTGAATTCGAAACCTCTACACCAAACTGATTAAACAGCCTCTGATGATGGATGAAGGTCTGAAACCGGAAAAGGAAACTTTAATCAAGCGTGTGCCTGTATAAATAAAATCGACTCATAAAATAGTATTCGACTTGGTGTCACAATCGACTACCGCGAGTTGCTACGAATCGAATATCTCCTTTGTCGCGCTTTTAGATGAATTATTTGCTGTTGTGGGTAAATATAAAGAACTGGTGGGGATTAAGTGGTTAGCGTGTTGGTTTTCCCACGCGGAGTTCCCCGGTTCGAATCCAGCTACCGGATCTTTGATTTTTTTTTTCTTCCTTGAAGCTTCAAGAATTTATTTTGGATTGATGAAGTACACGAAAAGAAGGCTCTCCTTTCTAGGCAATCCAAATACACTCCGTACAAAACCCTTATCCGGCCAGTACTTAAACAGAGCGTTCATTTTAAGACGGCTCAAATGCATTTCATGCTTAAGCGGTTGATATGAGCAAAAAAATGGTAGAGGAAACATTTTGTTGGCCGTCACCTCTAGTTTCAGAATATGGGACTTGATTTTTTTTAGATACGCAGGTTAGAAATAAGTTGAAAAATTGAAATATTATTAATAAATATCAGATTTTAAAATGGCCTAGCACCTTTAATGCGGTTTCCGGTTTCTTTCATAACTTTGTATACTCTTTAAAAGCTGTGTATATGAAAATGGGGGTCAACTGCGAACCCTCACTTTTGGACGCGCAGGAATCTAAAATCAAGTCACATATTCTGAAACTAGAGGTGACGGCCAACAAATTTTTCCTCTACCAATTTTTTTGCTCATATCAACCGTCTAAGCATGAAAAAGGCATTTGATCCGTCTTAAAATGAACACTCTGTATATGCTTCCCAGACTTGGACCCAAGACAGATGAGAAGGATTTGCTCATTTTCAAGAGGAAGATCCTTCGGATAAATTTTTTGGCCCCAGTAAAAGAGAGGAGAAGTCTGGAGAATACGAAAGAATAGGGAGCTGTACGATCTGTACGCCGCGAAGCGGATATTCGTAAAAGTTATCAAGACAGGAAGGCTGAGCTGGGCTAGCCACCTAGCTATAGAATGGAGGAATCTGAGATCCCAATGTTTGAAGAGACTGTTCACCGAACTAGAAAGGCTGGGGAAAGGCCGAGGCTGAGTGGCTGCTGACGCAAAACGTTTTAGGAATTTCCAACTGGAAAGCAGCCGCACAAGATGGAGCAGGATGCTCATTAGGGAGGCCAGGACTCACCGGGAGTGGTAGCGCCATAAGTAAGTAAGTGAAGCTTCTAGATCAGTGTTGGCGAACCTATGACACGCGATCTCATTTTAGGTGAAACGCATCGACAAAAAATTATTATATAATTTTAAATAATTTAGCGAGTACTTTGAAGAAATTACGCTAATAATTGAGAATAAGGATCTTGGCAATCTTTCCTCAGATCAATTACCACCATAAAGTGGGCCATTTAATAAATCTTTATTGTTTTTACTGTGATTGCAAATATCAACAAATTATGAAGTATTTCTATATTGACTGCGGCACCAGAGGTTAGATAGGGTTTTCCAAAATTTTGAGCTCAAAAGGTTCGCCATCACTGTTCTAGATAGTGAGCAGTGTGTCCGTAGGCCGGAAGTGCCCTTAAAAAAAAACCTCCAAGTGCCAATGGTAATGCTGATTGACGACCCTTAAATTGATTAATAAAAGACCTAATTTACAGTCAGTATAATTACGTATTTACTTATTTACTTATTGAGCATTTTATGTCCGTCAGCATTCTCAACAGCCTGTACGCAACGTCTCCACTCTTTACTAGGTTGACAATGCAGGTTTCCCCAACAGCCTCAATCTAAATCTTGGTATTGCCCCAACACTGGATTGACAGTTCTATTTGTTGTCTATTCTTAGAAAAAAATCTATCGATTTAATTTGCACCATTTTCCGGACCGGAATTGATAAGAAAAGAGAAAAGCTTTACTATATTATTCCAAGAATGAGTGGGAATTTTCATTTAGTTTTTCTGAGTTTCGCGTGACCAACTTAGTGAGAATCTATATTGAGTTCACAATAAATGTTAGTGATTCCGGTGGTGGCCTTTTAGCCTAATTGATAACAATATATTCTTTAACAAATCTATACGTTTATTCTTCTGCCTTCTGATGGGGGAAAAAAATAAATAGACTGCTGTGTACTCGAACTCAGTTTGTGAGAGAAATAAATCACACTAAAAATTCTTATTTTCATTTCCTTTTCTAACGTCTAGTGTCTAAAGGAAGTAGATCATTTCATACTTTCAAGAATGAATTTTTAACCGGAAATAACTGCTTAGTGTTTTGCCGGATATGAAAAAGTGGTTTTTCCAAAAAAATGTTTGCAACAACAATAGGAAGTTGGAAACCACCTTGGTGGTATACCAACCATATTAACGGAGGAAAATCTCTCGACCGGAAATACCCACTTCTCTGATGGTGGTATTCGTTAGAGATATTTCCCGAAAATGGATTCCAAAATTCAAGTGACTGTATGTTTATTTCCTATTTCTTCTTCTTCTTCTTCTTCCTTGTCCTTAGCTCTTATGCCTTTCAGAGTCGAGTTTTAGATAGCTTAGAGGTCAGAGGGTCCCCAGACTACGGCCCGCGGACCACATGAGACCACTTATCCTGCCCCTGCCACAGTTACCCGGAAGGGTACCTCTTTCTCATTGGTGGTATTTGGCGGCGCCGCTCACGTACAGTACTACTTCCGGTGAATTTGGTACGCACGCGTCACGGCTCCGGAAGTAGTGAGAAATAACAGCAGAAGTAGAAAGAAAGGCAAAGCACTAGCTAAACCGGATATTGACTATCTCACTAGTCAAAAGTAGGCCCATCGTTCCCATTGAGTTTTTTTTTTTTCTGGCATTGGCTTTTCAGCATCTTCAAGCCTTCCCAGGATATTTGATCTTAACTATGTAACTTCCTATCCACAAGTATATTTGTTAATCAAATCTTCAACAGGTTTCAGGGCATAGACATCACTGGAAAAGATGATGTCTTCGTATCTAAATGGCGCAATCAAATTTTTGTACAGCGAGATGAACAGCTCATCTCTTTCTTTCTTATAGAGTGGACATTCCATGACGACATCTTTAAAATTTTCTTCCTCCTTAAACTTTTCGCATAACGGAGTTACTGGGCAATTTGTTGATTTAAATTAACATGTTCTTTATTTGAAATATTCTATTTGTTCCCATTTTGTTCTTTTACTTTAAAATAAGGTATGTGCAGTGCGCATAGGGATTAGTTCACAGTTTTTTTTTATAGTCCGACCCTCCTACGTTCTGAGGGACAGTGAACTGGCTCCCTGTGTAAAAAGTTTGGGGGGCCCCTGGCTTAGGCCTTTAACCATATTGGCGTGGACTCTTCTCCATTATTGGCCCAATCTTCGGATAGATGACCTTGTCTGATCTTGCTTTTGTGGCGTTTCTCTGTAGCCCAAATAGCCTAATCTGTGGCCTTAAGATTTGGCCTCCATCAAGCATCTAAATTGTTGTTCCCATTTTTATTTCTATTAAGAATTAGTGGGATACCAGGTTAGGGTTTTATTTTCTCTTCATTTTAGTGGGACCATATGGTCTTATAGCTTGCGTTAACGGGGGATAAATGACGTTTCTTAAAAAGAGAAGAAGACATTATTCATCAATAATTCATCGTCTCATCATCCTTAAAGCTATCATCATTAGTCCATTGAATAACTAAAAAAGAATAAACTTGCCTCATCTTCTTATCCCTTCACCGAGAAGAAGTTTTCACCTTGATCTCGAAACCAGTTCTGTACTTTTTTTTCTGCACCTCTTCTTTGTCGTTGAACTGGATGCCACGCAAAGCTTTTTTTTTTCATCGAACGAAATAGATAAACATCCGAAGAGCAAGTTCAGGGCTTTGAAGTTTTGAAAGTGGATGAGTTTGGAGCTCTTCCGATCCCCATTTTGCCAATAGTTCCCTGGGTCAGAGTTGTGTCGTTTGAGATTAAGCGATGTCTTCAAGAAGAAGCACCCCTCTTTTCTCTGACATCTCGGATATTTCCTTATCAGCGCCGGTTTGTCTTTGTTCTTAATCTTACACTCAGTACTATAGACTGTTGATAGTGCGTCACTCTTCCAAAAAGACAAAAATCATACTCCTAACACACCCACGCGTAAAAACTACTGCCCGCTTATTGTTTGTTCTATCCTAGAGAATATTTCGTGATGGTTGTACACTTCCCGAAAGTAAAAAATCGGAACCAGAGAACGATGTCCATCTAAAGAAAGTACTTCCCTTCCAGCAGATACGCCATCTTAACTAAGACTTTAAAGGTTATGTTTGCGTAAATATTAATCAAACAGCTGACGTGACACTCTTCGCAAGGTTGCCAACTAACACCTATAAAAGTTTCAAATTCCCTGCAGCATTAAGCATCACCTTCACAGAATTGGTTTCCCTGCTTGCCTATTCAATGACCCTCCATAGAATCAACCTCAAACTTAATGCTATTCAAAATTTTTAGTAAAAAAAAATACGAAATTTGAGAATTAAGGCGATAAGGTGTGTAAATTTGTATTGTTTTATATTATATTCAACCTAAATAATACTATAACCGTACCCAAATATTGCTAGCGGTTATTTCTGGACGTTCATTATGATGCACAGCATCCAGCGCTACGTTAATCAATACTATCTAATTAACTGGAGTACCGCTTTCATCAACGCAGTATGTTTATAATTAAATCAACAAAAAAAAAAAGTTGTAAACAATTTAGGAGATACTGTAACCTAAATTCACTAATTTGGTAAATTGACTTTGTTTGATTGGTCGTTTGTTAAGCACATAATTAATCTTTCTTTTTGTTTACTTAAATTGTCTGAATATCCGGCGGCTTTGCTTAAAGATTCGATAAGGAAGGAAGTAAGGTGTGAAAATTTGAATCCAGTTCACTGATAGGTTGCGCAAAGATGTATCATTAAGGATTAAGGATTAAGGAAGGGACAGGGCGGGACCTGTGCTCCATGGTGACCGCAGCCAAAAGAGGCCTTAAGATGTACGTACCATAAGTGACTGAGCAAATGAATATTTTAAAGGAATAGATGTGGGTGCGTGAATTTGGTGGTAAGATGTCGTCTCTGATTAAGGTGGTTAGCGAATGTTGCTGTTTTTAGTTGTTGAAATCATTGGTAACCGATGGTAGTAACATTTTACTGTGGACAGTGTAACAAGAGAACACTGTGCGGTGGCTGGCAGAGCGTTTTGCAAGAAGTCCAAGGACCAAAAAAGCTCAAGGGCGCTAAAGGGCTAAGGTGTTCAGACGCCCTTATAATAGTAATGAATGTATTTTATGAGCATGATGGTTGGTATTTATTCGCCTGAAAATGTAATTGGTGGATGAATTTGGAAGGAGGAAGGGGTCATGCTTTAATCCTGCAAAGATTTGTAATAATCGAGTGGGGGGGGGGGGAATAACCAAAATCGGAAAGTCCAGGGAGAGGTCCACTCCTCTTTGCGTAGATTGCGATGAGGAGGAGGATTTAAAACATATAATAATGGATATGTCCACGTTATGTAGTAGAAAGGAAATGAATGTTTGACGACTTATTTAGATGCTCCATTCCGCTACGAAGACAGCAACATCTTTGTGCTTAAATCTGTAGCAGAGGTGGCAAAGAAATGTGAATGTATTTAAAAGTTATAGCCGATTAGAATGAATGCAAGAAAATGATAAGAGAAGGATTTCGTGATTTTAGTTTAGGTTAAGCTATAAGGATGGCAGGAATATAGGAGTACTGATCCATCCATTAGTTTATGTAAATAGTTGTATATAGTAGAGGGATGAATGTGTGAAGCGAATGTATTTATAAGTAAGAATGGAGAGTGAGTGATATTCTAGTGATAAGCACCTAGACCAGGGGTCGGCAACCTATTTTAAGTAGAGAGCCATTTCTCCTTAAATAATTTTAATAATTCTTACCAAGAGCCGCAAGGATAATATTGTAAACAAACTCTGTAGAACATATGGATTCACAAATTATTATTTTATGATATTCAGTAACATTTAAATGTTTTATATATTTATTTTCACATATTACAAAGTAAATAAACAAATAAATAATAACTAAACCTGTGTTTGAATGAAAATGGCGGCAGTACTATATAATTACGTACTGTATTTTAATATAATTCTATCCAGTTTCTAACCAATCACATTTAAAATTCTTTTTGAGAAAATATCTTTACTTTAATAAATGAAATTTTCATTTGTTTCAATAAAATTGAAATATACAATTTATTTCGGACAGGCTGAAGAGCCACAAAATTTGGATAAAAGAGCCGCGAGTTGCCGATCCCTGATCCTAGACGATGCTGGCTGTATGGCGAAGGCCAATGCAAAAAAAAAGGCAAAAAAAAGTCCAGGGATGTCTCGGCAACCTGTAAGCACACTAATTTGTTTGTTAGTTTGAAATTTATGCTTAACCCTCGTATGTAGCACTACTATATGTAGATGCTTCAAAAATTAAGTAGAAGTTGATTGGAGCAAACTTAGCTGAAGTTAAGAAGTAGAAGAATGTGCAGTAACAGAAAGTCGTGTGAGTCAAGATAGAAATGTGATTTCTCAGTGGAAAAGGGAGGGGGGAAATTGTTCACTCATGTAGAGAATCAAGCAAGTGTGAGAAAGTTTGAATGTGGAAATAGAGGAAAAAGAAAATTCTTTTGGCGAAAAAGAGTAAAAAAAAGAGAGAGTGGCTGAAATATGGTCCAGTTGAATTGTCACTCTGCAAGGCAGATAGTTGGGGTAAAAAAAGGAAGGAAAACGGGACAAAAGACACTAGATCTGGGAAAGCCATCTCAGTGAACTTTTCATTAGGTTGCCAACTTTTCTCCTGGTATTGTGTGACAAAATGGCTGGAATTTTCCCCTAAAAAAAAAGAAAAAAGAAAAATAACTAAATAAAAGGAAAAAAGGTATACCTCTCCAACTTCCGATAAACTTGTTACGTCACCAAGTTCGTTTCCTGCAATATATGGCATTAAATAGTTTGAATTTGCTTTAAATTTCTGAAAATGGCAGTTTGATTTGCCATCCAGTCGGATCTAATTATATTACTCTAATTTTTGCTAAAGTGAACAGGTTAAGAAAATCTCACTTGAAATGGCTCTTTACGTAGATGAAAACAAATCCCCAATTATCGTCCAGAATTTTCAGAAAAAAAGAATTTCCTTGAATTAATGGAAGAAAAGTTATAGATGAAGTGAAAAGGTAATCTGTATGACGTAATTAAGTGAAAATCATTAGGGACCAGTTCTTAGAAAATCTCCCACCCAAAAAAAAAAACCTGGAAAATTCATTCAAGAAGTGGTATTTCCGGTTGCGTAATTTCCCTCTCCCCAAACCGGGAAAAGCTTTGGCAAGTTAATTAACCCACCTTATTATGCAGGACTTACTTTATACTAAATTTTTGGTAGTTAATAGAGAATAGCCTTCATTCGTCCCTTTTTCCAGGAAGTTTCCTTAATAGAATTTTACTGGGTAAATTTGGGGGTGGGTGTTGGTTGTAGTGGTCAAGAGCGTGGCTTTGTAAGTGGGGGAGATCCTCAGTTCGAATCCCGCGTTTGACTACTTTTTTATTTGTTAGAAAAAGGCGCCACCGTAGCTGAGCGGTTATAAGCTAGACCCGCAATGCTAAGATGTATTGTTGGTTAGTGGATTCGATTTCTAGTCTAAACCTTGGATTTTATTTAATGGTTTTAATCTTGTAAGGCGCTCCATTAGCTGAGCGGTTATAGGCTAAACCCGCAATGCTAAGATGTATTGTTGGTTTAGTGGGTTCGATTTCTAGTCTAGACCTTGGAATTCATTTAATGTTTAATATGAGAAATTTATAGTAAAGTTTGTTTGCTGGTCACTCCCGTCCACGACACCTAATTAATAACGTAAAGCCCACCTGAAAAAATAGGCAATTACTTTACTTTACTTTTACTGGATAAATGCTTCAAATAAATGTGGTAGACAAATATGGTGATAATGGTTATTCACTTTAAAACAAAAAACTCATTGGAGTCATTTTGGAGAAAACGAATACTTCCGGTTTAAAATAAATTTCTGGTACTTTGCAGAAAAATGCGGTTTCTACGTCTAGAATACCAGGAGATCAGAAGAATCAGCCTCTTTTCAGGTCTGCAAGGACCTGGGAAGTTAGCTTAGGCTCAAAATCTAATCCAGACAGGGAATGCCTGCGAAATAGTACCAACTTGTTTTGTCCTGTTTTTACACCTAAAATCTGTACTAACAAACAACAACTCCCAACTTATTGCCAACCACCCATATTGCTTGCTAAATCCGACGTCAGAAAGACAAATAACAATACTGTACCTCAGTCTGTTATTGTTTACCCCCCAAAAAACATAGGTGCGTGTTATTTGTTGGGCGGCAAGTGTTGAAATCTCCAATCTAAGAAGACCATCCTGGGCTAGGATGGTCTTCTTGGATTATGAATGATCTCCATCCTCTTTGTTGACATCAGTTTGTACGTATTATGCCCTTCTAGGCCACATCGTACACCGCCATATGTATACAGTATACGGAGCACCTCCTGTTTACGATGACTTCCCTTACAGAACTTTGCTATTTTTGTTTTGTCTTGTTTACAACACTGTTTGACTTGGATATTTACTTCCCACTCCTTCTTCCTAGCAAAGATTGAATTGTTTCGAGTTTAGTGCAGTGGCTTGGGTTCATCTGTTTAACAATATGTGACTTGGTTGGCTGCCTGCAGAGTATCTGGGGGCTGGCTTGAGCCTGAATTGGAATGAGACAAGAAGGGTAAAGGGTTTGGAAATATGGCGCCTTTATTAGAATTTCCCCCCCCCCCCAATAAAAGCTTTTCCATTTAAATGTTTGTAATCACCATCAAGAATATTGTGGTGGAAAAGTGGCCCACTTCCGGAGTGACTGATTGTTTTTCTTGTAAGTTCGGAATTTCAGTCGCTCAATTTGATTTTTTGTTTTAATTAACATTGTACAGTTGGCAAGACTGTATAATTAACAGTAATGGCTGACTTCCACTCTCTACCCTCCCAGAAAAGGCCTTAATTACATTTTCTTACGTAAGTTATAAATCTTAAATTTTATGCGGAAAATGCGCTAGTTTCTGAAAAAAGAAAAAAATAATACGTAATAATCTGAAAGAACTGAGGATTGATTTTAAGAAAGAGGCCCACTTCCTGTTCGACCGATTACGAACAAATACCTTATTGTCGGCTTTCTCTGGTTGATTTCTATCCAAAATATCTAATTTGAAGTTTCTGCTGATGATTTTGCTTTTTTTTTTACGTACAAAGAAAGAAAGTTTTTCCACTATTTGGGAAACCGGGTTATTTCCGGTGCAAACTCAGTCTAGAAAATCCGCACGATGACTATATCTTTTCTTAGTAGCCTTAGAGAGATAAATAAATTAATAATATAAAACAACTTTATTAATAATTTTCTGTGAAAATGATCCTGTTTCACGCTAGGTTTCCTGTTCATTTCCCTCTGATTTCATCTTTTATACGATTTTCCTCTATTTCCCTATTTTTGCTAAACATCTGGCCAAATTTTCTTTTATAATCATCTCTAAGAATACTTGAAGAGCAAAAAATGTCTAAATATATTTCTTCTTTTTTTAAACTTAAGACAAAGTTAGACTTAATTTCATTAATAAATTCAAACCGGAAGCCATACGCGTTGATTGCTTTTTATCATAATTTATTTGTTATTTTAAAATCCCGTCCGATGATTACTGTTCACACTATACTAATATTGCTTGGGCGCTTTATATTCCCTTGCATTTTCCAGCATTTCCATTAAGGGAAAACTTACAATCAACCGTTGAACCGGACGCTGTCCAAAACGCTTTAAACAAGCGACGCTACACAGTAATTTTAATTTTCAAATTCTGCTAAAATGTAGATCTCTTTGTTGTGTTTAATTACTTTCCTAATATATATATCTCTTTATTATCTACTTAAAACAGATTAATTACAGCATCAGTAACGGTAATATCAAAGAAAAAATAAATCCAAACCCTTTTTAGTTTAGATTTGGTCAGGATCCAATATAAACTAAGCACACACGTGTATAATTGGACCAGATGAATGTTTACCTAAACTCTTCTATCTCCTTCCAATATACACTGCATTATTATTCTGGTTAATTATTAAGAGCATTTTCTTTTATGAATTTTCCCATTTTTGGGGGAAAATGATCACCTTATCCCATTTGCAGCAGGTAAACACGAATGGAATTTTGAAAATCATCTTACTTCCGGTACCAGCTGTTACTCATGAGTATGAAGTTAGAAAACTAAGGTTTAATTTTAATGAAAAAGAGTAAAAATACCTATGTTACCGGAAAACACAACCAATGGTTAAGCCGACCTTAACCAAGATTATTATAGATGCAAATGATTTTTTTGTTTTTTTTAATTAACCAACCGGAATGAGAATATTAATTACAAAGGAGAGAGAGAGAGAGAGAGTAGAATTAATTAAATTTTCAAATAGAAAAACTTTAGTGGAGGAGGTAGAGTGGGAGGAGAATTTTCACGGTGAATTAGAACGAGTTTTTCCGGGTTTGGTAAATGGAATAAAGGTGGCTGTGGTAATAATAGAAATTATTGTAATCATGTTGCTAATCGATTTTTGAGGTTTCAACGTAAATATCGATTTTTTTTTTGAGGTCATCGTGAGTACGTGTGTGTGCGTGTACATCTTCCTGTTTTAAACCGTAAAAAATGAAAAAAAAAAAAAACGTTGAAAGGAAATAGTTCACTTAAGCACTACCGGAAGATGACGCAATAGGATTTTGGGGTTAGAATAGGTCAACCGGAACTACTACCTAAATTTTAAATTGATTTTACACTTTTTTTGTAAGATTTTTTTTTTTTACGAAAATGGTTTTTTGGCGATTTCCTTTTGCAATTTTGTGTGCCTAGTTGTGTTGTTGTAGATCGGGGTAATTTTCATTTTTGTAAAGATTTTTCCAAGAAAGAAAAAACTTCTGGGTTTAATGTGATGAGTTTTCATTATTTTCTCTTTAAGAAAACCATTTCAGTTTTTCGTAATTAATAATAACAGGAAATATCACTTTACAGAACCTTTCCACTTTTCAGGGTTACCTTTTCTTTTTTCCTGCAAAGAATTCCTCTAATATTAGACGTTTAAGACTTTTTGGTCTAATTTGGTCTAGGATACTTCATCTAAAGGAGAAGTTGAAAGTTAGAATTTAGAGAATCGTAGCCACTTATAAGTTTCCATATTAGACTCAAATTCAGACTCGAAAGACTTCAAAACAGATACTTCCGGCAAAAAACAGTAAAAGATTTCCTTCTAGACAAAATTTAAATAGTATCTAACTGGAATAACTTAAACCTAAGGTATAACTAGACTTAGATACTGAATCACCACTATTTGACAAACATCGTCAACGATTACTCTTTCTCAGCTATTTTTGGAAGATGTTAGGACAGCTGTTCGACAAAAATATCTGTAGATAAATAAAAATGGTGATTATGAAGGCTGTGATATTTATTTTTATTATCACACCAAACTTTTTCGCAATTTTGTTTACTTTTTCTTAATGTTGAAACTACTCCGATCTAAACTCGTACTAATTATTACGTAATTATATTGAATTCAACGTCACTTATAGTAAGAATTCCTGGTCAAGAAATCTAAAAAAAGCAATACGTAATTAGTAGTAAAAATACACCATGTCTGTTCCAAAAAGCTTCTTAATTACTCTTAATTGGTAAAAAAAGAAATACCATCCGGCTGAACATCATAAATCCGAACAAATTGTACTTAAAAAAAGAATGTGTTTTAAGGTTTCGCCCACAACAGAACTCCAATAATTGAAAGTATTTCACTTGGTGGCGCAAAGAATTCAATAATGTTTTACACAAATGTAGACAACAACTATGTCTAAAACTGATAAAAATATCAAGTCCGTAGCTGAAATACAAAAAGAGATATAAGGAGTTGAAATTTTGACACTTTACAAAACACCGAAATTTGAAAACGGAATATCTCAATTTGTAGCGTAAAGAATTCAATAATATTTTACACATATGTAGAAAACAACTATGTCTAAAACTGATAAAAATATCAAGTCCGTAGCTGAAATACAAAAAGAGATATAAGGAGTTGAAATTTTGACACTTTACAAAACACCCGAAATTTGAAAACGGAATATCTCAATTTATAGCGTACAGAATTCAATAATATTTTACACAAATGTAGACAACAACTATGTCTAAAACTGATAAAAATATCAAGTCCGTAGCTGAAATACAAAAAGAGATATAAGGAGTTGAAATTTTTACACTTTACAAAACACCGAAATTTGAAAACGGAATATCTCAATTTGTAGCGTACAGAATTCAATAATATTTTACACAAATGTAGACAACAACTATGTCTAAAACTGATAAAAATATCAAGTCCGTAGCTGAAATACAAAAAGAGATATAAGGAGTTGAAATTTTGACACTTTACAAAACACCGAAATTTGAAAACGGAATATCTCAATTTGTAGCGTACAGTATTCAATAATATTTTACACAAATGTAAACAACAACTGTCTCTAAAACTGATAAAAATATCAAGTCCGTAGTTGAAATACAAAAAGAGATATAAGGAGTTGAAATTTTGACACTTTACAAAACACCGAAATTTGAAAACGGAATATCTCAATTTGTAGCGTAAAGAATTCAATAATATTTTACACATATGTAGAAAACAACTATGTCAAAAACTGATAAAAATATCAAGTCCGTAGCTGAAATACAAAAAGAGATATAAGGAGTTGAAATTTTGACACTTTACAAAACACCCGAAATTTGAAAACGGAATATCTCAATTTATAGCGTACAGAATTCAATAATATTTTAGACAAATGTAGACAACAACTGTCTCTAAAACTGATAAAAATATCAAGTCCGTAGCTGAAATACAAAAAGAGATATAAGGAGTTGAAATTTTTACACTTTACAAAACACCGAAATTTGAAAACGGAATATCTCAATTTGTAGCGTACAGAATTCAATAATATTTTACACAAATGTGGGCAACAACTATGTCTAAAACAGATAGAAATATCAAGTCCGTAGCTGAAATAAGAATGGAGATATAAGGAGTTGAAATTTTGACACTTTACAAAACACCGAAATTTGAAAACGGAATATCTCAATTTGAAGCGTACAGTATTCAATAATATTTTACACAAATGTAAACAACAACTGTCTCTAAAACTGATAAAAATATCAAGTCCGTAGTTGAAATACAAAAAGAGATATAAGGAGTTGAAATTTTGACACTTTACAAAACACCGAAATTTGAAAACGGAATATCTCAATTTGTAGCGTACAGTATTCAATAATATTTTACACAAATGTAGACAACAACTGTCTCTAAAACTGATAAAAATATCAAGTCCGTAGCTGAAATAAGAATGGAGATATAAGGAGTTGAAATTTTGACACTTTACAAAACACCCTAAATTTGAAAACGGAATATCTCAATTTGTAGCGTACAGAATTCAATAATATTTTAGACAAATGTAGACAACAACTGTCTCTAAAACTGATAAAAACATCAAGTCCGTAGCTGAAATAAGAATGGAGATATAAGGAGTTGAAATTTTGACACTTTACAAAACACCGAAATTTGAAAACGGAATATCTCAATTTGAAGCGTACAGTATTCAATAATATTTTACACAAATGTAAACAACAACTGTCTCTAAAACTGATAAAAATATCAAGTCCGTAGTTGAAATACAAAAAGAGATATAAGGAGTTGAAATTTTGACACTTTACAAAACACCGAAATTTGAAAACGGAATATCTCAATTTGTAGCGTACAGTATTCAATAATATTTTACACAAATGTAGACAACAACTGTCTCTAAAACTGATAAAAATATCAAGTCCGTAGCTGAAATAAGAATGGAGATATAAGGAGTTGAAATTTTGACACTTTACAAAACACCCTAAATTTGAAAACGGAATATCTCAATTTGTAGCGTACAGTATTCAATAATATTTTAGACAAATGTAGACAACAACTGTCTCTAAAACTGATAGAAATATCAAGTCCGTAGTTGAAATACAAAAGCAGATATAAGGAGTTGAAATTTTTACACTTTACAAAACACCCGAAATTTGAAAACGGAATATCTCAATTTGTAGCGTACAGAATTCAATAATATTTTACACAAATGTGGGCAACAACTATGTCTAAAACAGATAGAAATATCAAGTCCGTAGCTGAAATAAGAATGGAGATATAAGGAGTTGAAATTTTGACACTTTACAAAACACCGAAATTTGAAAACGGAATATCTCAATTTGAAGCGTACAGTATTCAATAATATTTTACACAAATGTGGGCAACAACTATGTCTAAAACAGATAGAAATATCAAGTCCGTAGCTGAAATAAGAATGGAGATATAAGGAGTTGAAAATTTTGACACTTTACAGAACACTGAATTTGAAAACGGAATATCTCACCACGTAATAATGTTTGGCTCCTATATTCGTAGTTAATACCTCGAGAATTGTAGAAACAGTGAAAGTTGTGCTTGTGTTCACTCTGTTTGTGTGTGTGTTTGTTGATTTAAAATTCAAATTCCAGTTGGTTAGATTGGACTTTTTTACGTGTCGGTTTTTATTGTTTCCTTTTATTAGAGCCCTTTGAAAAAATAGAATATTTAAAGTGGGTGTCGATGTTTTCCCGCAGTTTTTTTGTTATTGTTTATTCTCTTATTCATTCATTAACTGTTGTGGTTTGCTAAAGTTAATGAATTTATTATTGTTTTTTGTTTCATATGGTGTATTTTGAATTTAATATCCTTTTACTCAATATCTTACATAGTTTTTTACTTCGTTCAATGTGATTCTGGAGTCTCGTATAATGTTGCAATGTTAAAGTAGAAAATAAAGAAGAAAATATAATTTTTCTTTTATGGTAGCTTTTCAATAGTTCCGATTTCACATAAAGTAGGTCCGGCCTGTGTATCATTAAATATTCTCAGGAAGATATGAAAATCCTCTTCTAGTAGGTTTTATGTGTCGTAAAAAATAAGAAAAAAAAAGAAAAAGGGTCTCGTTTATGTATTTGCAGAAGTGAGTTGGCAGGCCTGTAAAATTAATAAAAACAGCTGTTTAGATGTCATTTACTTTTTTTTATTAAACGTATTGTTCTGAATATACTTGGTATCCCTTGGTTACTCAGCATTTACTTTAGGGTTGTTTTGATAGGTAATATGTAGGGATTCTTATATGTGCTACCGGTTACGCTTGTTTGACATTTTTAGTTTTTTAAAAAATTCAGTACAATTTCTACTCACTTAATACGTAGGTTGTTCGTTTAAAATTATTCTTAAAGCGCTTTATTATCAAAATTTTTATTTGAGGGGGCAACTCGTGACATCTCCCCCTAAATTTGAAACAATCTTTACAAAGGCGCCACGGTAGCCGAGCAGTTAGAGGCGAGACCTGTTAAGCTAAGATGTATTTTTGGTTTAGTGGGTTCGATTCCCGAGTCTAAACCTTAGATTTTATTTAATGGTTTTAATCTTGTAAGGCGCCCCATTAGCTGAGCGGTTATAGGCTAGACCCGCAAAGCTAAGATGTATTGTTGGTTAGTGGATTCGATTTTTAGTCTAAACCTTGGATTTTATTTAATCTTGTAAGGCGCCCCATTAGCTGAGCGGTTATAGGCTAGACCCGCAAAGCTAAGATTTATTGTTGGTTAGTGGATTCGATTTTTAGTCTAAACCTTGGATTTTATTAAATGGTTTTAATCTTGTAAGGCGCTACGGTAGCCGAGCGGTTATAGGCTAGACCCGCAATGCTAAGATGTATTGTTGGTTAGTGGATTCGATTTTTAGTCTAAACCTTGGATTTTATTAAATGGTTTTAATCTTGTAAGGCGCTCTATTAGCAGAGCGGTTATGGGCGGCTAGACCCTCAGTGCTACGATGTATTGTTGGTTAGTGGATTCGATTTTTAGTCTAAACCTTGGATTTTATTTAATGGTTAATTTGAGAAATTTACAGTAAAGTATGTTAGGCGGTTATAGGCTAGACCAGCAATGCTAAGATGCATTGTTGGTTAGTGGGTTCGATTCCCCTGGTGTAGACCTTGGATTTTATTTAATAGTTAATAAAAGAAATTTACAGTAAAGTATGTTTGCTAGTCGCCTCCGTCCACGACACCTAATTGGTCGTTGGACGTAAAGCCTGCCTGAAAAAATAGGCGATTACTTTACTTTAATCTTTACAAAGTCATCCAAAACACATCTATGCATTTCCAAATATTCTCTAGGTTGGTTATTATTTAGTTGAACCTTTGCCAGGGAATAATGTCAAGGTAATAAAGAAATAGAGGAGAGGTTTTGGACTCAAACTAACCGCACTCATCATGATATTGTGATTTATTATTATAATAGTAATTGTTTATTTAAAATAGGAAACTATTTATCACCGTTTTTTACTTTGAGGTAGTTTGTGGAAATATTGTAATTGTGCAAATTTATGAAAAAAAAATTTTAAGGAGGATTTTTTATCGTTCAGTTTCTTACGTAATTCATTTTTTTCTGGAGGGGGAAATCCTAATTGAAGAGAAGAAAATTTGAGCTTAAAGAAAACCTTCCATGAGAAATAATGGCGGTTGCCTCTAGGTACTTTTGCCAAATTTTGATAGAAATTACCCAACTAAGGAAAAATAAAAAATAAACCTTACTGAACGTTTGTCAGCCAAACAATAAGGCTCCTCTACAAAGGATATCCAAGAAAAAAAAAAGACTAAGTGACCTTGAAGGCGGCCATTCATTGGGCAAGAGAAAAAAAAAGCGCGAGTATTGGAAATGTGGTGTTCAGCTGATGGATGGAGAAGAGAAATAAACACCAGCAGCATTGTAAACAATTATGGGGTGTTCTTCACGCCCACGCCACACTCTGGGAGGGGGGATAGCCGACTCCACATTCCCCGTCAGACTGTCTGCACTGCACGCCACAATCAGCCACTCGCTCTCTGATCAATATTTATTTATGAGTCAGCTGGCCGAATCTTTGACTCCATTCACGTAGTTATTACTTTTTACTTTCTCTCTTCATTACTAAGCGGAAGTATTGTAATCGTGCAGATTTTCGATTCGGCCATTACACCGGAAATATCCTGAACTTTAAAAAGTGGTCCATGTTGTTTAAGTATAAAAAAAAACGTGGTTTTTGGCTATTGTACTAATGGTTTTGAGTACACGCTTATAGCGTTCGATACAAGAAGTATGAAGTTACAGAACAGACACTACGCAAACCACCTCATCAAAAGATAGACACCAACCGGACATTATCAAAAACACAATGGCGCTATTACATACAGGAAGGAGAGAACACGTATGGACATCTTAGAAAGAGTACAAATGTACAAACAGAAAGCCAATTCGCCAAAACATTATGAATGACCAAATTAACCTATAACTCTGAGACACTCTTTAAAGTCATTCCATAACACAAACACAGCTTAGTAACAAAACTCAATCAAAACACTACAGTATAATAAACACAAAAGTGCGTGATCTGTACTAAGTAAAGTAAAAGTAAAGTAATCGCCTATTTTTTCAGGCGGGGCTTAACGTCCAACTACCAATTAGGTGTCGTGGACGGAGGCGACTAGCAAACATACTTTACTGTAAAGTTCTTTTATTAACCATTAAATAAAATCCAAGGCCTAGAGACCGGGAATCGAACCCACTAAACCAACAATACATCTTAGCTTTGCGGGTCTAGCCTATAACCGCTCAGCTAACGGGGCGCCTTACAATATTAAAACCATTAAATAAAATCCAATGCCTAGACCAGGGGGATCGAACCCACTAAACCAACAATACATCTTAGCTTTGCGGGTCCAGGCTATAACCGCACAACTACCGTGGCGCCCGTGATCTGTACTATGTAAGATTTTATATATTTAAGCATTTTTACTATGTGATTAGGATCACATTTATCAATATCTTATTTAACAATAATTATTTCCCAGTATAAAGGAACTAGGTATACATATCTTCGAGTTTTCTGCTTGAATACAACTGCCCCGAAATACAACTCGCAACTTCACTAATTCCAAAAACCTTACAATTCCACTAAACCTACAGAACCCTAAAACTAATACTAGGGTTCATTAATTTTTGTTCCTCTATTCCTAAAAAAAAATGTCAAACGATTCTTTAAGATTTAAAATAACACAGATAACCACCATGTAACCTGTCTCACTCAGTAAACAAGTGTTGTGCGAGGCGGTAACGTAATTGAAGTTAAGAATTTTCTACACCAAACTCATTAGACAACCTCTGATAATGGATGAAACCGGATAATGAGTGAAGTTCGAAACCGGTCAGAGATGCATACTACGATGGATAAAAATCGACGCAATGGAAATATACAGTTTTAAAAAACAGGTAAACAGCAAAGCAGTTGATTAATGAAATTTTGAATACGTTAACTTCCTGTGGAGATTCGATTAATTATATATTCAAAAAACCCACAAATACTGGCCGAATCTTTCGCTGATTTATTATGGTGGCTGTGATATTTATTGATGAATTTGTCGGCAAGTGTAGCGGATGGTTTTTGTCCCGATACTGCCGCCCCTTCTTGTAGCAGAGCCCAGTTCGTTGGGGGTGGTGCTGTGGTTTTGTGGAAAAGAATGTCGCTAGTTCTAGGGATACGGACCCTCGGTGACCTCTTCCCAGAGTTACTAAGAAGTAATTGTTGTGAGCTACTAGAATTAGTAAGAAACTCAGTCCTCTTACGCCTAATACGACAGCGTATTGATATCCTCCGAGTACGCAGAAAAGGAAGTGGTATGTTTACGCGACCTTGAACTTGAACTTCAAAATTAACCTAACCTATACATGAGCATGACGTCAATGTATGCAATGAAGACTTCCGTCCTAATAATCCCACCTCATTCATTTAAATTACATCATTGAACTTTTTTTTTCGGCCCCCCTTCTAAAATTAAAGAAATAATTACTCTTTCATTAATGCAGCAATAAAATTAAGTAAATCCTTCTATTTTAATTAAAGTTATTACTAGTAGTAATAAAATCTTAGAACAGGAGAAGGAAGTACAATAGAAGCGGAAGAGTGATGACGAGAATATAATTAAATATTTGCCTGTAGGTCTGCCACTGAATTATTATAGTGCAGCGTTACACACAGTAAAGGCCCTTGCCGAACAGTTCATTAATTGAGCCCTTTCTCGCCATAAAAGGGAACATTTTCACCAACCCTAGAGATAAGCATTATTTTGAATTTTCATAATTATTAAATATTCGATATTATTATTTAGCGATGTTCGATTAAAATTAATATCGCACTACGTAAATCAAATTATAATAAACATTCTTAGAAGTTTGTAACAATAGTTTAGGGAGTTACATGGATTTTTTGAAATACCAGTTTTGGGTGATACCAGCTGGGCCTCAGTAAACAGTCTGCAAGGGACGTGTGTTCATTCCGGGATAAAAAAACAGTATATCTTTTCTCCCATCCTTGCTCCCAATTTTAAACAGAATTCAAGGAGCCGTGTTGAAGAAGTAACTGTTTTGGCGTAAATCCCACGGGGAGTAATAATTTTTGTCTGCATGAAAGAAAGGAAAAAGGAAGTGCCCTCAATCATTTGTTCCTGGAAAATTTACGTTGTGGAAAAGAATGTTCAGAGTGGGGGGAAAAAAAGGAAATCTTTAAGAGAAAGAATTAGGTATTCATTAGAATGGCCTTCGATCATTAAATTTCAGCAACACTCCTTTAACTACATACAGAACTCAGGACTGTACTTTGTACTGAAATAGTACTTTAGAGGAAAACCTACCTACTAATATCTCCAGAGGTGTCTCTCGTCATTAAATCGAATCGTCTTGGCGAAATGTTATGAAATAAATGGGAGTTCAATGTAGTGTACTCGGCGGATCGATTTTTTTTGTTTTGAGAATCTCAGAAAAGTGAATAATCCGCTTAGTAAAGGGGATAACTTCCGGTGGCTACATTGCTGCCAGTTCCTGTAGTAAAGTTTCTCAGCTTCCGGCGATTCTTAGTTTTCTGCTATTTTCTACAAAATGGTTCCTATGATTTTATTTTAAAATTTTTATAATGATTAGAAAAATATCGTAAATTTGAGACACTGTTCTAGAAACAATCGAATTTGAGATATTGATTTAATAAGCATAATTTCTAATGTTCAAATTCACTTCTAATGAAGCAAATTTTGTGAATTACGAGAAGCTTTTGTAAGAGAAAGTCATGTGAGTGTGCTTGCCGGATGTGGGTTATATATCTATCTATTTCCGGTTTATGACGATGTGCTATAACCTTGCAGATCCATTGGACGGCCCTTTATTCTTGTCAGGCAAGTCTCTTTTAGCATTTCTTCCAGGGCCAGATTTCTAAGAAACCCCAAGACTTCTTTCTAGTCCCCGGTAGTTCCCCCTGGTGACTGTATCTTTCTTGGATAATAGCGTCGCAGTTAGTTTATTGAGATCTGTTCCCATCTCCCCACTGTAAAGTAAGTAAAGAAAAATAATTGCATATTTTTTCAGGCGGGCTTTACGTCCAAACTACCAATTAGGTTTCTTGGACGGAGGGGAATAGCAAACATACTTTACTGTAAAATTTTTCATATTAACCATTAAATAAAATCCAAGGCCTAGACAGGGGGGATCGAACCTACTAAACCAACAATACATCTTAGCATTGCGGGTCTTGCCTAACCGCTCAGCTAATGGAGCGCCTTACAATATTAAAACCATTAAATAAAATCCAAGGTTTAGACTGGGAATCGAATCCACTAAACCAACAATACATCTTAGCATCGCGGGTCTAGCCTATAACCGCACAGCTAATGGGGCGCCTTACAAGATCAAAACCATTAAATAAAATCCAAGATTTAGTCTAGAAATCGAACCCACTAAACCAACAATACATCTTAGCTTTGCGGGTCTAGCCTATAACCGCACAGCTAATCGGGCGCCTTACAAGATTAAAACCATTAAATAAAATCCAAGGTTTAGACTAGAAATCGAATCCACTAACCAACAATACATCTTAGCATCGCGGGTCTAGCCTATAACCGCACAGCTAATGGGGCGCCTTACAAGATCAAAACCATTAAATAAAATCCAAGATTTAGTCTAGAAATCGAACCCACTAAACCAACAATACATCTTAGCTTTGCGGGTCTAGCCTATATAACCGCTCAGCTAACGGGGCGGCTCCATCTTCTCACTGAATCTGCAGGTGCCTACTGCATTCCCAGCTTCTTTGGGTTTCCCTCTGGAGCTGACCAATACATCGTGAGGGAACCTGTCAGCAAGGCTACAGTTCTCATCCGGTTGTAATTGCCCAAATAGATCTTCACCTACGTATCTCAAAGGGAGTTTGGTCTCAGCAGACTTCTTAAGATCGTTTTCTTTCTTCAACTCCTGTCGAAGTAAACCATCTCCATCCTTACTTGCGCCCAGACGCTGACCTTTATCCATTCTGCATGGTTGTTATATCATACGATGTTATATCGTACTTAAAACAGAGGCAAGAATAAACACACCACATAAACGAACCTTTATTTAAACGAATCACACTTCTACAAATCACTGCGAAAAAGTATGAGTAGAGAGGTAAAAAAACGGATGTCAATTCAACCCATAACGTATATCGACCATGATGTGTAGAGTCACAGTTATTTCCACCGTACTACACCAATCAAATCACTGTTCAGATATGACAGAGGGTGTCGTCGAATATTATATTCTACGTCAACTTGGTGGTGGGCTTGGGTGACAGTTGATTTGTGTTTTTGACCATAGCTTTTGTGGATCTAGAAATAATTGTAACTTATTGTTTTTCTATTTTCCGTAGGGGTTTTTAATGACCAGCTAACGAATTAGATGTTGAGGAAGTCTAACCCAGAAAGGGATGTTAGCATATACTGGATTACCACGCGGAGGTCCCGGGTTCGAATCCAGCTGCTGGCCCCTTAGATTCTCTTTTCTTAGGAGCTTCTTACAGCTCATTGACCGGTGATTGACACAGTGTGGTCTGTTCGGCATTGCAGTGGAAAAAGCTGTTGATGCGCCTTAACCTTTTGCGCTATTTTGGCGAGCAATGTATACGTCTTTGATAATTTTCTCCTATACTGAAAATAACGTGCTTCCCAAGTCTACTAAATTTTCTGAGATACTGTGTACTACTTGCTACATTTTTCTATTTTTCGGGTTGGTAATACTGTACTTAACTCTTAACTAAACACCTCTTATTCAAATGTGAAATTAGTGCAATTACACGAGAACTGCCTTTTTTTATTTAGTCGTATATATTAGATTTATAACGGTATAATAAATTAAAACCTGGTCAGTACAAATAATAGTTTCATTGTTATTTTTAGTAAGTACAGTCGAACCTCTCAATAACGGACACTGGTGGGGGAAAGCAAAATGGCCACTATTTGGAGGTGGTCGTTAGAAGGAGGTAGGCAAGTTTCTTGATGAAAAGATATGGGTTTTTTTTTTTCCAAACATCTATTTAAAAATTGTTTTAAGGGGAAGTATAGCAATCGTTTCAAATTATCGACACGTGAATCGATTTTCATGAATGAAGTGTCATTCGAATCGAAATTTTGTACAGATTTGCACTTTCTGCAAAACTCTCCTCATAAGGAGGGGAGTTTGCCCCACCCATGTAAGGCCCTTTCTAAAACTATTATTGCCAATATTTCTATTATAATTGTTAATAGATTTAAAAACGTACATAATTGCATAATTATTGCAGCCATATGATATGCGTCAAGTTTTTCTTAATTATCCATAAAAATTTATCAAAAAACTGCATATTATTGACTTAATTAATAATTTTTATAACAATTTTTATAATAATCATCACATTTATTCGTAACAATAGTAATTTATGGTAAAATTATCATCATACTATCATCTACTATTAGAAAAATAGAACAAACCTTTCGGACCAAGTTGACGATGGCTCGATTCGGTTTTTACAAAATCTTCCAACACATTTATTTTCTCTTCTAGAGTTAACCACTTTCGTTTGAGAGACATAGCGGGAAAAAATAATATTGTTCGTCCTCAAAGTTATATTGAAAAATGATTAAAAGCTGTACAAGATGTATGGAGCTTATATAGGGAAACTTTAGGAAAAACCAGAAAAAAAAGAAAAACTTAAGAGGGGATAATTATTTTGTTCACCGCGTCAAACGAACTTTTATGATAATAAGGTGGTCGTTGGTGGGAGGTGAAACATTTAATCCGTTCCCCAAAATCAATGTCCGCGGTCGCTATGTAGAGTGAGGAGTTAGACGGAGGTTTCTTTTATACAGAAAGTGTTATAGGGGTAAAACGGGGAAATCCAAAAACTGGTCCGTAAATGGAGGTGGTCGCTAGTGAGAGTGTCCTTTTGTGGGAGGCTCGACTGTATTATCCTTATTCGACCACTCTCAAAAAGAGAGCGAGCAATGATAAGCGAGGATGGAGGAGACTGGATAGTGAATCCAGCGTCATTGTTTGTTCATTACCGGTAAAAAAAAATCTAGAATTTCAGACGAAGAAGATGGAATTGTTTGGGTGTGGAAAAAATGAACCAAATAATAATAGAGTATGGCATTTCTCGAGAATTTACGATATAGAGAAATCAACGCTTGTGAAGTTATGGGACAAAAATGTTACACTGTTACGAAGTAGTCCAATGCTATATTGAAAGCATATTTTGCTTCTTTTTTTTATCCAGTGGGATGGGCACACATTTTTGACGGTTAATTATAGCGCAAGAGGTTAATAAAGTCTTTAAGAAGGTGGTGGCTTTAGCTGTATATAGCTGTTTGTCAGACTTCCTGCACACGGATAGTGAAATAAGGATAAAAACAAATCCATAGAGGATTAAAGGAATAATTGATCGCTTTAAGGGAAACCCATTGCCTCCTAAATGCATTTTCTTTAAAAAAAAAATTTAAAAAAATATGATAGACATTTCAATCCTTTACTATGGTAATATATGATTTAAATAAAATTAGCAAGAAATGCATCTTAGCATTTTTACGATACAAGTTTTTAATCAGTAATTAAAATCAATTAATTGAATAGTTAGTTATTGTAACTTAAATAGTAATGAAACAGTGGAAATCATTGGGTAATTTTTGATTGCTGAGATTGTGATACAGCCCCCCCCCACACACAAAAAGATGTACCTGAAGTTATGCAAGCTGCATTTTTGTTATTGCTTACAAACTGTTTATTAATGTAGGTATTTTATTTTTCTTATTTACTTTGTAATCAAGAAAAGTTATTTATTTAGCTGTCTCAATTTTGGGATGAAATTTTCTAGGAAAAGACAAAGGGTGGTTTTAAGATTGTTTTTTTTTAAAAATTTTGGTCTGTAGTGGTTGCTGCCCTTATTCAAAGGCATACTCTGTATTCTCGAGCAGGCTGTGTACTGTAGGTTTCCATAAACGGCTTTGGGATGCTGTGGCCCTAAATCAAATAATATGCATGATTAGATTTTTTTTTTGCATTCAAATTTATTATAAAACTTATTGTAAAGATTTTTCCTTTTCTATTTGAAAAACTGCAACTACAACTAGTGACTGCTGCTAGTTATTAATAAAAGTGGGTTCGTAAAGAATAAAACTCGCTAAACGTATAACAAACCTTATTTATTAGCACACAGTAACGTTACTTACAAACATTTACGTACTAGCAACTATTACTATTCACTACATTTACTACGAGGGTCGTTTGAAAAGTCCGTGCAAAGTCAGAGAGATAGCACTACTGGCGCGTATCGAGGTTATGTTTAGTTAGTAGCATCTCTTGGAAGAACACATACCAAGTTTCAGCCAGATCGGTCTATTTCTTTGTGTTTGGCATTCGTTTGAATCGAGGAAGTCGAGTGATTTTTCAAAAAATGGACGAAAAAGAATTTCGTGTGATGATTAAACACTACTTTATGAAAGGCAAAACGCCTCAAAGAGACTAAAGAGAAGCTTGATAAACATTATGGTGACTCTGCACCTTCGATTAGAACAGTTTATAAGTGGTTTCAAAATTTTCGGAGTGGCCATATGGGCACAAGTGACGCTAAACGTTCTGGACGCCCTGTTGAGGTTACTACTCCAGAAATCATTGATAAAATCCATGATATGGTGATGGATGACAGAAGAGTGAAGGTGCTTGAGATTGCTAGTGCTGTGGGCATCTCGAATGAACGGGTACATAATATTTTGCATGAACATTTGGACATGACAAAGCTATCCGCAAGATGGGTGCCGCGATTGCTCACGCTTGACCAAAAACGAAATCGTGTGAAGTGTTGCAAGGACGGTTTGCAGCTGTTCCAGAAGAATCCGCAGGACTTTAAAGCGTCATTTCGTCACTGTGGATGAAACATGGATACATTACTACACTCCTGAGACCAAAGAACATTACATTTACTATTCCCTACAGTCATTACAGTTTACTGTTACACACTTACTACATAAATTACTACACAACAAAAACTGTTCAGCGACTGAAACTACTGGTCCGCACTGCACTGGATTGCACTAGACTCGACTGCGCACTAACAAAGCTCACTAACTGACCAACTGCCCAACTGGCTGGCTAACTAACTCTGAAAAAATAAACTGTTCAACTGGGAGCGCTCACTTGCTTTTTTTTTTTTATACAGTAATGGAACGTTCTAGAGTTCACCAGAAACTTACAGAAACAATCTAGGCGTTTCTGTCTGGCCCTGGTCATGTCTGGACTTTCGACATTAGCTCAATTTTTTTTTTTGGCAGGAAACATTAATTTTAAGAACACTAGGGAATAAATGAATTCTGTAAAAGTAGATAAGTTTCTTTATTGTTCCCTGATTCATTGAGATCGAAACTAAACATTTTTCAATACTTCCTCATTCTCCGAAAAATCGATGTTTTTATTTTTCTTCTTCTTATTCTTTTTCTAAAAAAAAAAAATGTATTAATTTATTTTCCAGCCATGAATATCATGTCTATGCTATAAGCTTTAATTGGGGAAAATCTAAACCAAAACAGACCACTCAACAACCACAGATATTATTTCCTATGGAATATTCAAAACAATTGACACTGATTATTCCAGAAAGGAAAACAGTTAAAGAACCGATTTTAGAAGACATGATTAATAATCGTCTAAAAGTGGAGAGGAAAAATAAAAAGAAAAAATTATTTTTCACCCCAAAAAATAGGAAAAAAGGATTTGATAAAATGCGTAATAAACAAGTGAAAATTCCTATGCAATGGAATTTTCTAAATGATAGAAATGAGAATCATACATACATGTACGTAGATATGAATAATATTTACATAAATTATGCACCAAAAGAAAAATTGAATAACGACAATGAAACTGTTAAACGGAAAAAATTGAATTCACTAAGCGCGTTTGGTGAAAATTTAGAATCATCTAATAATTTAGATAATCAAGTTCTGGATTCAGCAGATGATTTGAGAAAACTCTTTTCCAGTCTTCAGCCAGGTAATCGTAATAATGAAAATTATGAAAATGAAAATAATGTACTAATTTCAATTGTGGGTGCTTTAAAAAATACTTATAGTTCTTCAAATATTAAAGATAATTTTGACAATACTTTAGATCAATGGCAATATTTATTTAAAGCTGAGAAAAAAGATAAACAAGAAAATTTATTGTTGAAAAGTATGTTAAACTCATTATTGTTAATATTACAAAATATGGGCATAAAGACCACTGGAGACTTTAATCATAACAACGATATTGATAACCACAATAAGATTGACGATAAGCAAATAGCTCGACATCGAATCAATGAAAACGGTGTTCAATATATCTTCCTACCAAATGTCTCCCCTGCTATAACAACAACAACAACAACACATGTTTATGATAAACTATACGAAGTATTCACTAAATCTACACTAGAAAATTTGGCGCATAATTCAACGACAACGACAACAGCAAGTCCAGCAAGAACATATAGAATAGATCACAACAAAATTGACCAACAAACTACCAAACCAGGTACGATCTATAAAAATAAAAAAAATCATGTCAAATCAGGTGATTATAGAAAAGATCGTGAAGTAACTGCAAAATCAGTTTTCACTTTTGAAGATGAATGTGTACTAAGTAATCGAAGGTGGAATTTCCATTGGTTGAATTTTACAGAAGATAATCATAATAATTTAAAAAGAAATACACGTGATTTGATTAGCATAGATAAATCAATAAAAAATCTATTTGAAAATAATAAAAAAAATAAATATAAAATTAATAAAAGACTATTTAATTTTCTAACAACAGCAACGGTTGATAATTCTGTAACTGAATGTCATGCATCAACTCCAAGTTGTGGTGAACAAATTAAGACAACAACAAGAAAATTTCGCAAAAAGACTAACAGAAGATCAAAAATTGTCAACAATAATGTTACCACATCAACACCAGTACCGATTGAAGATAATAATCTTGCGACAGTTTCTTTGTGCTCAGGTAGTGCGGTATGCCCAGTTTGCAACAAGACTTTTAAATTTCAATTAAAATCGAACGCAAGACTGGCTAGGTCTTTAGCAAAGAAACCAATCTTGAGTTGGAAGTCAAGACAGGAGAGATAACTGCTGATTAGATTCCAAGGACCAGTCCTTGTTGGCTGTTGAAACTCTTATTGACTTCTTCTCATTGAACTCCCGTTAGCTCTATTTTGAGTGGATAATAAATGAATGAATATAGATTAATAGTGTTTTTCTTTAATCGTTAAATAAAGTAAGAGTATTCAGAAATTATATTTAGCATTATTATGCTAAATTTAGCGAAGAAATGTTCAAATTTTCAGTCGCTAGTAATTGCAAAATGTTCAATCGCAGTTTTGTACTCTGATACCGCAGTGTTTGCTTAGTTATTAATTTTAGTTCTTTTTTATAATTAGTTATCTAGCGTACAAACAGAGTAATGCAGCATCATTGATTGTATTCATCATAGTACGTATGTTTATTGTATCACTGCCCTTGTTTCGGATTTTCAGCCATCATCAGAGGTTTGAAATCTACCTCTGATGATGGCTGAAAGTCCGAAACCTAATTAAAGTACAATAAATACGTGTACAATCTTATTTTATCCATTACAGCGGACCTAACCATATTTTCAAACCAGCCTCGAGCGGATATCCTCGAGCAACCGTAAATTTCGCTAAAAACGGAACTTTATACACGGAAGCTTATCTCTCTCTCTCTCTCACTCTCCCTTTATTACCTGTAAAGGCCGTAAATGGATTTTTGGAAAATTTAGCAATAATGCTTTTCCTCTGCTGCTGATGGATGCTATTTGCCTATCATGCACAGACCATGTTGGATTAATCTAGTATATACAGGGTGTTCATTTTAAGACGGCTCATGCCTTGGCAATATTTTTAGTAGAAAGGAGATGAAAAAATACATAAAATTGACCTATCGCGTGCTCTTCTTTCTTTTTGATAACAAGTTAACAAATTGAAATATGATTAATAAATACCAGATTTTGAAATGGCCTAGCACCTTTAATTTTGAAGATATCGAATTGCGGTTTCCGGTTTTTTTTTCATAACTTTGTATACTCTTTGTAACTGTGTATATGAAAATGGGGGTCAACTGCGAACACTCACTTTTGGTCGAGCGTCAGCCGCGTATGCGGGCAGGGATCTAAGAATCAAGTCACATATTCTGAAACTAGAGGTGACGGGTAAAAAATTTTTCCTCTACCATTTTTTGCTCAGATCAACCGTTTAACCATGAAATGCATTTGAGCCGTCTTAAAATGAACACCCTGTATATAAATATATACACATTCGAAGTTATTTACTTTTAGCTTTTAAGTGGTTAAATTTTAAAAATATCTAGTGTATGACGTAGCCATCGGCAATTGAATTACCATTGTGTTCTATTAACAACAACGTTGATGTGTACGCTTTTGAAACTAACGTTAAAGCTATCTACTATCTCTCTCGAACACTTCACCAATGACAGGCTCTGAACATGAAATGCAATATATGCATAGAAACAAACAACACCAAAAAAGCGAAGAAAGCCATTATTTCCTGTTGTGTTTTACCATGATTTCGTAATTAAAAATATGTCTAAAAAAAAAATATAATTTAGAGATAATTCTCTGATAGATTTCCCTTGCTATCCCTGAGTTGTTCACTTTTAGGAAACATTTATTCCAACTCTAAATGCACACCAACAAATTTGTCTCGAAAAAATTGTTTTTTTTTGGGGGGGGGGGGAATATGATAAAAATACAAAATCCATTGAGTAAGTTGATACTTACGGCATTTTGGGGATTTTATACGTGAACTTGGAATTTAATGAATACAAAAAACCATCCTATATAATATAAAATCATGTTTTACAAGCTCTATTTGGCACCTTATGGTTGAAACATCATCACCATTAGATTAGGAATTAAGACACTTGGTGAAAGCTCCTAGAAAAATATGTGAAGGCATGAGTAGTAGGAAGTTGTACGTTCTGGGTCACTTTTGCATGAGTAGTAGGAAGTTGTACGTTCGGGTTCACTTTTCATAAACTAAGTCCAAATCATTTAATATGGTTGTACGGTTCTGGGCCACTTTTCAAAAACTAAGTCCAACAGTTAGGTCCTCAAAGAGCCCAGAACTCCAGGCCGTATAGCATTCCTGTGAACAACCTCGCACGTTTCCCCTCCTTTTCCTTGACCAAACCTACAATGGCCTACAATTGTTATAAGGCCCTTAGATGCATTAGATTTGTTCGACTGCAATGGCCCTAAGGCCTACTATTATTTAGTATAGTGTATAAAATAGAACGGAAGTATCAAAACCTGAAACTGGACAGAAACAGAGAAAACAAAAGCTTGGCCTCAGACGGATATAATGGAACCTGTTATAAGTAGTATTTACCCAAGAAATATTTTTCTCACTTAACCAAAGCCAGTGAGTTTAAGTGGCGAGTGAAAGAGCGACACTATTTCCTCGAAAGAACTGCGCCAAAAAAGGGGAGTAAATGTGGCGTTTAACACGCCATTGCATGATTTACTGATAGTTATATTTATTTTGCGTGCTGCTCCCCTGCGCCATTGTACATTTGGCTTTTCTCTCGCTGACTCATTCTTCCTCTTTTATCAATAAATTTTGTCGTATTTTGTTTTGTTTTCAAACTTCTGAGTAATTCCTTTTGTTTCATATTTCATAACCCTTGTCACATCCTGTGAGAGAGGAAGCGATTCACTCCTGGGGGCGACCTCTCTACCGAATAAACCATCTGGAAGTGACCTGTTTATTCTCCGTACTCTTTAAACTTTAAAAAGAGAATGCGAGGTGCCGTGACAAAAGATTAATTGTTTTTTGGGCGGAAATTCCTCTTGTGTAATAATTTTTTATCCGCATAAAGAAAAGAAAAGAGAAAACTACCTCACCCTCAAGAGCCCTTAACTAAATTTTTCCCTGATTAAATGCTTCGAATAAACGTTGTAGACGTCATGAGAGTGTACATGAAGTTGAAAGAAAATAGAATAATGAAAACTAGTACTTCCGGATTTCCGGATAAGCTTTTAAATTTAAGCTACCAATTTAAACCCTCTCTATATAAGACCCTTATGTATAAAACGCAGGACTGAAATAATACTATAAAGGGCAACGTCCCCACCAACCTCCTCTGGTCATTACGTTTTGCAATCATTGACGATAATTCATTGCCCATTTCTAAGTCCACCCAGTTTGACTGGAAACTACTGTTTCAATGAAAAGTAACTGAATTTAGGGAATGGAGAATAGCATCCGGAAGTGGGTGGTCAAAAAAAAAAGAAGTTGTCTTTTAATCGATCTCTTTTGTTTAGTCTAGTGCAGTGGTACCCAAACCAGTGGTCCGCGGACCACCAGAGGTCCGCAAGAACTAAAATATGGTCCGCGAAATACTTAAGCTTTTTAAAATAATAATAATATTTATTTGACATGCGACTACGTGTGCGGCGACGACGCGGTGAATGGGGACGTCGTCGATCGAGCGTAGAGCGCCTAAAAACAAGTTCCCAGGAGTCGACTAAAAGCAGCAAATGATGATGGTGCGTGTCGCTTTGAGCGATCTCATCAATCCCAGGATTACTACCCCATCTTGTTTAGAAAATGCAAGCTCAAAAAGCACATTAATATAACTGAAAACATAATCACAATGTTACGATGTAGTTTATTTTTAAAATCTTAAAAGTAGTTTACTGTGATATTGAACCTTTTGGTCCCTGCTGCTAACAACAAATTATTAAATTGGTCCCTGGTCATAAAAAGGTTGGGAACCGCTGGTCTAGTGGTACGTTAGTGAATAATGATAGGACGTTCAGGGTAGGAAGTGATACGTAGCTGCATAAACTGGGAGGAGTTTTAGATCCCATTGTTATCATTTAGGAGGTTGAAGAGAAGATAGTAGAATAATAATCTTCTTGTATTTGTGGGCATCATCAGAAGACTTAATGGCAATAAATATCTCTAAAGAGTAGCCTGTTTCATGAAAAATATAAGTCTAATGAGAATGTGGTATCTGTTATTGAAAAAGTACTCGTTACGCTTGTATGTACAAAACAAAATGGCTGCCTCGGGGACATATTTGATCGTACAAAATATATCCTGAAATACGGAGTCCTTATTTACTTCTGTCGGGTTTGGTGTTTACTTGATGTATCGGTGGCTTAGGGTAACCCCACCCCCCATCACCACCCTAGAAGAGGTACTTTACTATAAAAACTTGGCGATATACATATATATATAAGTAAGTCCCACACACCTGTTCTATCTAGAGATGACGTTGCATCAGCTAGTTCCAAGATTCATCTGTTTACTTTAAATATATTTATTTATTCAAATATATATTAACATTTTGTTTGCTTCTTTTGTATGATTTTATTTATAGTAAACTATTTACACAATGTGACCAAAGCTAACTTCCACTATCTGTGCTACTTTTTATGCCTTTCCCCATGCGCCAGACTCCTTCATTACTTCTACTTGCGCCGCCATTTTGTAATATTTCTGGTGCTTATAGATTACGTGTTTATTCTAATGTTCTTGTTGTTGATCATTTTCTTCTACTTCTTCTTCCTTTTTTCTTTTGCAGTCATTACCAATTTCTGTTTCTCTCTCTCATTGCCCCGTTAGCGGAAGTGTTCATGTTTTCACTGTCAGTGACGTATTGATATCGCATGTATATTGAAATAAAGGGATAATCGTAGCGTAAATTCAAATCTCAAAAATTCTCAAAAAGTGAAAAATCTATCCAGTTTAAGTTTTACGTCTCTTAGAGGAATTTCCTTCCGGTTACAAACTTTTAGCAATTTTATTTAATCCTCTGTAGTGATAATAACCAATTACCTAAAAATAGCTCTCCAGAGAGACAGCAGGAGTGCCTAGTCTCTTTCTTGCACAGGATTTCCTTGCCCTTGTTGGTCCTTTCCCTGCTTTCAGCCTAGAACTAGAGCTATTTAAAAAAAAAAAAAAGGATCGCGCGGGGAGGGGAAAAAACCTGATTAAAGTGGCATTGTCTGCTGTAAATTGAAAGGATATTGGGTATTGGCCAAGCGGCGGGAATAGGAAGTGGGGGTGTGGATCCTGTGCCCTTCCAATGTTACCAACATAGCGATTAGTGGTTTGTGGGGTTGCTATCGATATATATATATCGATTGACACTAAGGAAAGATGAACTCTGTTGATTTTATATCTTGTCCTCAACCACCTGTCCTGCTGCCAGCTTATTGGCCGGCGGCCCTCCTTACTGGTCCACCTTCACCATAATCACTACTGGCGCCCCACCCGTTATATCTATATATTTTAGATAAATTACTAAACTAACAGATGTGATCTTGTCCAAGGTCAAAACATTGCTAATTTAATAAATATCTTACCTAAGTTTTTTACGCGGTTTATTAGCCGTCATTTAAGTTACTTTTAGCTTAATATTTTATTTATGGCTGGCATCTTTTTAATTAAAAATAAATTTATCTAATTTAAAATTACGAAACTTTTGGTGTAAATACGCTCGGCTATCGTGGCGCCTATAATAATACTAGTAAAAATAATAATAATAATAATAATAATACAATAATAACAGTACTTTACTTAAAAAAGTAACTACCTACATCTTTTTAAAAAAATAAGAATGGCATGGCTACAGCTGTATGCCAGAGTTTACTATAAATGAAAATAAAACTATTTTTCTTAATGAAATAAACAAAAAACTAGTCCACTAACTCCCAAAGTAAGAATTAAGTTTAATTATTCTTATCAACTCGACGCACTGAAAAGTAACCTTACAAAAAAAAAGCCTCCTTGGTTTTTCTTAAAGGACCCTTTACTTTCTTTAAAATTCTCTTCCTGTGCAAGATAAGTTACTGCGATCGTGCAAATTTTCTATTTTTGGTTTTTCCCCGGAAATGTCTGTTTGTAGGTGATTGCTCTCAGTTCGGTGCGTGTGTGTGGATGTGAGTACAGGAAGCAAAATGGTTAGCACACTCAACAACGGAATAATGTGGAAAGTTGAAAGTCGATAATATTCGATTAAGTCCGATATGAAGAATAGACGACAATAAGCCTTTGTTTTGAATTTGACTAGTCGAAAGTTCAGCTTTACTCAAGTAACTTTTCATTACGATTTGGAATTTTCCTCGAAAACGGCTCCAGAATTTTCTTTAAAAATGATGCTAATCTTTGATTAGCACTTATGCCAACTGAACCCCTGACAGGTACCGAAATTACATCCATCATCAGAGGGAAGATTAAACAGTTTAGTGTAGAGAGAATTAAGAGAAGTCAAAATATTCATAAAAATGAAAATATTTTAATTTCGAAACAGAATTCAAAATATTATAACGGAAGCAAAAAAAAAAAAAGGTCGTTAAGAGAACAAAAGTACAAACCACAATTTGGACACGAATTCATCGGCTACTTCTTCTTGCAGTGTTACGCAACATGAGAGCCGAATGATGGCGGCTGCTTAATGGCCGGAAAATATTAGTATAATGCCAGCCAGACAACCACAATGTCGGTCCAGTGTCGCGGAAGCGGAAAATTAGCTATATTCTGCTAATTATTATCGCATCACTTCTCAAATTGATGGTGAAGACTTCCTTTGTTCTCGGCGCACTGTCGTCTGCTCATACTGATTATGTATTTCTAAAATTTTGATTTTGGTTAAATATTTTTTGAAAACTTTTCATTAACTTCATTAAGAAAGTTACTAATTGTGAAAGACTCAACTAGATTTCATGTGGAATTAAAATTTCATTCATTTTTTTTTTTCAAGAAAATGGAATTTCCTTAGAAAAGAAGCTTTAGTCTTGGAAAAGAGATAACAAATCAAGGGGCTATGGGGCTACATAAGTACAATGTGGTTACTAAGTTTGAGGCAAATCATAATAGTTATTTACCAGGGCGCCACGGTAGCCGAGCGGTTATAGGCTAGACCTATAAGATGTATTGTTGGTTAGTGGATTAGATTCCTAGTCCAAACCTTGGATTTTATTTATTGGTTTTAATCTTGTAAGGCGCCCCAATAGTTGGGCGGTTATAGGCTAGACCCACAAAGCTAAGATGTATTGTTGGTTAGTGGGTTCGATTTCTAGTCTAAACCTTGGATTTTATTTATTGGTTTTAATCTTGTAAGGCGCTCCATTAGCTGAGCGGTTATAGGCTAGACCCGCAATGCTAAGATGTATTGTTGGTTAGTGGATTCGATTTCTCCGGACTAGGCCTTGGATTTTATTTAATGGTTTTAATCTTGTAAGGCGCCTCCATTAGCTGAGAGGCTATAGGCTAGACCCGCAAAGCTAAGATGTATTGTTGGTTAGTTGATTTGATTTCTAGTCCAAACCTTGTATTTTATTTAATGGTTAATAAAAGAAATTTACAGTAAAGTATGTTTGTTAGTCGCCTCCGTCCACGATATCTTATTCGATAGTTGGACGTAAAGCCCGCCTGAAAAAGTAGGCAAATACTTTAATTTACTAGAAAAACTAAAGTAACGTGGAAATCCCTACGGTAAAATCTTTTAGATTGAAGTGATAGTTTTTCACTTAAATTATGCGTGTAAAAGAAATCCAAGATTTTCCTGATTTTTGCCATGTTTTTTCTATTTTTGACTCTTATTTTGGATTTTCATTCATTATCAAAAGCTGATTCATCAGCTTTGTGTTCAGAATTCGAGTTGAACTACATATGTTGCTGACGTACTGTACTCGGTCATCAAGAGTAGTAGTGTAGTTTAATCGGTCAGAATTATGAAAAACATGAAGTTCTACGATGAACTCATGGTTATTATTCAGTAGTGCTCCTAACCACATTTCCCAAAAGACAAAATTATTTAAGATCGTGTGCTTTAAATGTTTGCTTTTTTCGCATGGACTAAAACCAAATTTCCTGGATTACGTGAAACTTTAATCACCATGATAGTTTGATGTTTGAACAAGACCGGATATGAATGTGTAGGGGAAGATTTGGTGGGGGGCAGAAGATGGCGGTCCAAGAGGATGGTTACTGCCAAAGGGATGCACGACTCCTTTCTTCACTAGTCTAAATGGAATTAGGTTTTTCCTAGCCTAGCGTCCTTTTTGCTAGATCCAGTCCCGCTTGATAGGAAGGTTGAGGGCGAAGACTAGAGCAGCAAATTGGAGCATAAACCCCACCCCCACCCGAAGAGGGTGTGTCTCTCAGTTAGAGTGTATGCATTCCGATTGGGTTACAGTGGAGACTAAAGTGTAAGCTAAGGGGAACACCATAATAGGGTGTGAGTTCTCAACGAGCTTTAGCATCTTAAGTACCACATTCTCTCTCTCCACCCGCCCAAACCCAGATGGCCTCAATACTGCTCACTATTACTACTCTGGTCTCACCCGAGTAGTAGCCACCAAGAAGAAGATCGACAATAAACAACCCATACTCAGCGACGTTTATAACCCTAGTGGATGGAACACTAACCTTCCAGATATGAACTAAAACTGGGCCAACAGATATTCATTCGCTCTAAGCTCATTTTTCTGTGCATTACATTCTGCTTAAATTCTATTACATTTAAGTTTGTGAACTTCCAAGTATTACCCATAAAAAGCTTCATGTGGGTGCTTAATCAACTTCATCTTAACTCACTTTACGTTATTCCAATCTAAGGAAATTCTAATGGATGTAACTTAGACTAATTGATTGATAAAAAAGATATTTTTTATTTTTATATACAAGAAAATATAACTAAATGTATGTACAAAATAACTAACTAAAAATACTACCTACAACTAAAACATGTTAATAAGTGAGGGCTTCATAATAATAATAAAAATATCTACACAAATAATGGTTAATTACCAAGAAAATAAATAGAAAACTTGGAAAATTCAAATTAGCATAAAAGTAAAAAAAAATGCCTATTTTTTCAGGCAGGCTTTAAGTCCATCTACCAAATTAGGAGCCGTGAACGGAGGCGACTAACAAACATACTTTACTGTAAAGATCTTATACTAACCATTAAATAAAATCCAAGGTTTAGGCTAGAAATCGAATCCACTAAACCAACAATACATCTTAGCATTGCGGGTCTAGCCTATAACTGCACGGCTATCGTGGCGCCTTACAATATTAAAACCATTAAATAAAATCCAAGGTTTAGGCTAGAAATCGAACCCACTAACCAACAATACATCTTAGCATTGCGGGTCTAGCCTATAACCGCTCAGCTAATGGGGCGCCTAAACAATTACTATTAAATAAACAATATCCTTACTTTAAGAAGATTCACAAAAAAAATAGGAAAAAGAAATCATTCAGCTTATTCTATATGTCCTGGCTCTAAAAAACTCAGTAAATACATTCATTGCTCCATCGTACGTTTGTAATATATTTGTATAAATATATATATTTTTTTTAATGATGTTAAAAGTTGGACAAATTAAAATGCTATGAGCTAAATCGTCAGGTTCATTTAAAGTACACAGCTTACAGGAGTGGCTAGAGTCGAACTGAAATTTATTTCTATCCAGGTAAATGCCAGAACGTTTTTATTAGCTACACGTACTTGGGCTAGCAATCTTAGTTTACTTGTGGGAGTGTGAGGGAATACAAAGGGATATATCGGGATAAATTAAAGATTACTTTTACAATATTAAGTAAACTTAAAAAAGAAACGGATTTAGAATCTCTTTCTAGCTTCAGCCAAATCTTCTATTCCAATTGTTGCATTAAATTAAGGTATTGATTTACATACTAATTAGTGTCTTTCTTGTTGAAGCTTTCTATCTCAGAAGCTCTGGGTGTGTAGGTGCATTTAAATTAGCCCGTCCGTTTACAGTGTAGATGCAGATCTGGTCTTGTAAACATTCATTGTTCGGACAAAGGTAATCACCACTATCATTTATAATTACCTATTATATCAGGGCGCTGCCTAACTTAGCTGTGATGAAGTCATATGTTTGATACAGGATTCTCAATCGATTACGTAAGTTTTTGGAGAGAATATCAAATCCCAGTTATCGACTCGCTGCTTGGTATACATATAATGTAAATTACAAATGTCCGCTTCCGAGAAATCGTGCGTCTTATAGTCAAATAAAAAAATGTTCTTATTTGCTTCAATTGTATAGATACTGGTTTGAAGAAGACATCCAGCATCTTTTTGCTCTGCTGGAAGTGCATATCATCAACTCGTGGACACCCCTAGCCTCTCTGACTAAAGAGTTTACAAAAGTTTGTTTCGCCTTACAGCTTCTGTTATGGAGGATGGAACAAAACTGACTTGTGGACATAGGATGTATAAACAGCGAAGTCTCGTTGTCATCATTCCATGAGGAAGTGGGCTCCAGTAGTGCTAACATACTGTCTTACTGAGACAATCTTCAGCACTAATCGTCTTTAGTGAAGCCGAGTCGTGTTTTGTGCGCGGTAAAGGTGTGAATGGAGCAATTTTAAGATTTTGTTTACTGGAGGTAGTTTTGAGATCGATTGTGTACAGTATCGATGATACTGTATGTATTAAGTTTAGTCACTTCCAGTCTCTAGTATAGTAATTGCCTATTTTTCCAGGCGGGCTTTACATCCAACTACCAAATTATTTTTTTGAGGAATAAATATTCTGTAACAGTTTATTCTGTTTTTTAACACTATTAATGTTTTAAAAATAGAAAACTTTTCCCCGCTGAAAGTAGCTCGCCCTTTTAAAGCATTAATTGCCGCATTAATTAATCTTAAATGTCATCCAATGTCGCGGATGTGCTACCTAAATACTAGTACCCCACCGGCTTTGTAAGCCTAATTATATTTAACTAAACTTTTTTGATTGTTAACGTGGTTATTATTGTTAAAGTTACGTGTTTTCTTTCTCTTTCTCTTGTTAATGGTAGTACAGAGATCGTGACAAATTTACGATTTAGAGTTTCCACAGCATTTTTTTTTTTTTTTTTTTGACGTCCCCTGAGTTCGAAAAAGTGGGTTTTTTGAAGGTTATTTTTGTGTGATAAAAAAAGAAATGATTTCAACTACAAAAAAATTGCAGGAACCTGAAACTTTATATTTAGATTACTTCCTGCAATGTCCTGTTAGCCATCACAAGTATCGCGTATTTTCGGTTTTTTAGATTTTCTCGGAAGTGGCTCCTCGATTTTCTTTTTTCTTAACGCATTGTACTCATGATGGTCAAGAACTTTAATTTTGAAAGATTTTTCCGGGACAACTATATCAGGGTATTTCTGCGGGAGGGGATGGTTTGTAAGGCTTTTTCCCTGATTGGAGTGTAGTGTAGGATTTGATAGTATAATGTCCTGCAAATTATAACTCGAACTCAACTCAACTGTTAAAATACACTACGGCCCATTTAGGACCTTGGTCTCCGCCAGTACCTGATTCCCAAAGCATCTCTATCTAGAGCTTTTCTTCTCCACTGTCTTAGATTTAGTTCCCGGAGATCCTCTTCCACATCGCGCATCCAACGCAGCCTAGGTCTCCCCCTCAGTCTACTGCCTCCTGGGTGACCCCTCCACCGCTTTTCGTGGTGCTCTCTCACTTAACGCAACCTTCCCTGCTTGACGACGGATACTAAATCCTCTTCCACGGTACCAATCTCTTAACTCCGCGTTTTTTTCGGCACCTCCAGACTCCATCTTGGCACACTCTGGTCCTTAGATCGCCCTCAATACACCAAATTATAAAGCAGGATTAAACATGTTGATTGAATCCCAGGATTAATGGAAAATCCACAACCGAAAGTTTCTCTTCCGGGAAACTGAAAGCATTATTCCCTCTTCTTCTCAGAGATTTTTCCCAAAAACATGGCTCCCAGAGATTTCCATTCCATTTTGATTAAAGGAATTCTTGAATGAGGGTACAAGTATTCTTCCTCCAAACCTACCTTTATAGTAACATGTACGGTTCTGTGTATTTTAAATTATAAAACGGTGGGGTCAGTTAAATGTCTTAATCTTGAGCACCATTTTGGAAAATGGTTTTTCCAATTTTTTAAGATTTTTTTTTTTGGGGGGGGGGGAAATGCCTCTCAAAATTTTCTTCTAAAATATTCCTTGAGAATTGTACAGTAAGGGGAGGGGTAGAGTGGTGAATTCACGGCAGATTATTGGATAATTACATGCTATTTTTAATGTTTACTATTGGTTGAAATGAAAACTAAACAATATCTCGGAAGATTTCCTATTTTTATGATAGCCAAACTATCTAATAAATATTTCGCTAGTTGGCACGGCACTATATTGCGTATCTATATTTGAGGGGTGAGGAAGAATCTCTAGAATCAACTACTATGGCGCACTCTATAAATATCTGGGTAATTAACGTCAACGTTTATTGGAAAGCACCAGTTTCCTGTGAGCTTGGATTGTGTGTTCGTGGAAAATATTAATTAAAAAGAAAAATCCATTACAATTTTCCACAATGGAATTACGGCGAATAGTTTTTTCTGATAGAACCAATTTTCTCTTTAGATAACGTAGTTTTCCCAAACTGGACTCCTGAACAGTATTCATGGAAATCGTCATTTATTGCTTTTGTTTCGAACATTTCCGGTGGAGACTTCATTTTAACTGCACGTCTGCAGGAAGGAAGTGGTCACTCTTTTCCGCTAAAGAGCAAGTTTCCGCCAGGTATGGCATTCAGCCCTATAGCCCTTGGAGATAACCTCTCTTTCTTTGCAGGGTCCAACGATTTTTTTGGGGGCATTATCTGCTCTAATCAACTTCAACTTCTTAAAAATCGGCGTAAGAGGCCCTTGAAGTTAATGAGAATGAAGCTAAAAAAAACTTGTTATTACCTGATCTCGATTTTTAAACGACGAAGAAGGATGCGCACATGGAACGAACGCAGTCAGGATGTTCCATCTCTTATTACGGAATACCAGAGTAACTCCATGGGGAAGCGGAAGGATTTTCCATTCAGTAGCAGAAGACATTCTACAGGATGGTTCGGAATACTGGGCAACCTCCAAAAATAATTAATGTCGAAAGTTAAAATCGTATGAAAATGGAGAGAGGAGAGAGGAGGAGAACAAGAGAGGATTTAGGGGAAAAAAAGGAAATTATGAGAGAAAACAGAAGTAAGAAAGGATGTTGGCAGAAAGTGGGAATAGTTTAGATAACTTGGGCATGATTCGGGTGTAGAACTTGGCCAGTTTCCTTCTTTACTTTCACCTGTAGCAGCGGCTTGTGGGAAGAAGGGCTTGAAAGAGTGTCCTACGAGAGAAGTGGCCTAAGAGAGTGTAGATCTCTGTAGATAGACGAAGGAGGGGATGGCCAGCAAGTTGTTAGGAGGAAGAGATGGAGGACGAAAGAGGTTTAAAAGGTGGGGATGGGATTGGCAGGATGATATGGAGAGACTAGAGGCAAATTGTCGAAGGATACCCAATTTTAAAAAGAAAAAAAAGTAAGTAGAATCTCCTCTGTTCGGCAAGTACCAAAAAGCCATCATAACGCAACCTTTCCGATTTCTACGCAATCAAACAGGAGATAGATGCCCCGAGGCTGGACCCACAAATCCGTGCTGCATAACCGCGCCCAACAGTTCTCCACAGGTTGCTATTGTTCTTAGGCCCTCCTAAAGACAAAACTATACCTTGTTCGGTTACATTTCCATCGCTGTTGCAGTAGTTTTCTTTCTGAACTAAGTCACATACTCTAGTCGAGAAAGTTGTGGAAAACAACTTGAAACAAGTTTTCTCCTTTTGGTTCACTCCATTTTAGAGAGCCCCCTCTCTCTCCCTCTCTTTCTCTGCTCGATTCTCCAGGCCGTGCACGCTCACATTTCCTTTTCATTGCACTAGTCACATACAAGATTGTCGTCAACTTTTATATCTTTTCTTAACTTTTAAGCTCTGGCAAGTTGGAAAGATTAGTTTCGATAGAAGTGGGTAATCGATAGTGGTGTGCAATCGATAGTTCTTTAAACAAAAGTTTGAAGGACGCTTTTAGTTAGCATTTTCCTGGTTCTTCTTATTGTCCGGTAATGGTCTACAGCTAGAGAGTCCGGCAGTACATTAAAAAAATGCTTCGGGTGCCAATGACTTTAGTAAAGTAAAGTAAATTTTCTATTTTTTCAGGCGGGCTTTAAGCCCAACTACCAATTAGATGACGTGGACTGTGGCGACTAGCAAACATACTTTACTGTAAAGTTCTTTTATTAACCATTAAATAAAATCCAAGGCTTAGACTAGAAATCGAATCCACTAACCAACAATACATCTTAGCATTGCGGGTCTAGCCTATAACCGCTCAGCTAACGGGACGCCTTACAAGATTAAAACCATTAAATAAAATCCAAAGGTTTAGACCAGGAAATCGAATCCACTAAACCAGCAATACACCTCAGCATTGCGGGTCTAGCCTATAACCGCTCGGTGCCTACCGTGGCGCCTGCCAATGACTTTAATTGTTGATCATCCTTAAATAAAAATAACATTTAAAAAAATAAATAAATAAACTAATTTATTGTTTTGTTTTTCTTTTTGAATTCCAGATCGAAGCTTTGTGGTGGCGAACGCCCAACAGAATTCCTGTCATATTATTTATTGTTCTGACGGGTTCTGCCGGTTGACCGGATTCAGCCGGGCGGAAGTTATGCAAAGGCCTGCCGTCTGTGATTTCCTGCACGGCCCGCTAACATCTCAGCAGGCCGTCACTGTGGTCAAGGAAGCGTTAGCAGCCGGTGTTGAGAAGCACTTCGAAATACTTTACTATAGGAAAGATGGTAAGTTTTTTTTTACATTCTTCTGTCTATCAAATTCATTTATTGTATTCTTAAAAATTTAGTTAGAGCCATAACCTTGTTAACTGGCGACATCAAAGGAGAAACTTGTTTATAATAATTTAATCAATTAAAGATGCTAATTTGTTTTTGTTTTTCACTAAGAAAATTATCCTGATGTATCGATTAAACCAATTTAAAAATTCACATACGATGAAAAGAATATAAAGGCACAACAACATATCGAACATCTTGTACGGGCGATAATCGAACTTTACAGGGCAAGTGTATTTTAGGAAAAATCAAAAAGTAAATACCTTAAACACATTAACCGGATTAGCATTAACCGTTTTACACCTGAGTATAAATTAGATCCAATAATATCCAGCGGTATAGGTCAGAGGTGAAAATTTATTGGCTATCTTATCAGGGCAGATTAGCCGATTACGTCTGTTAGTTTGGCATCCTAACAGCGCTTTTATCTGGCCAGCTTTTGTTGTATGTTATAATATTATCACTTTGTCTTCAATTTAACATTTATAACAATAAATAAATAAATAAGCTATTTATTGAGCTCTAGAAAATAGGCATAAATCTAACAAACAATATTTCAAATTTAAGTTGCCTTGTCTTGAGTACATGAAACGATAATGGGAGTTTTTAAATTTAAGTTGTCCTTGTCTTGAGTACATGAAACGATAATGGGAGTTTTTTAATTTAAGTTGTCCTTGTCTTGAGTACATGTGGGAGTTTTTAAATTTAAGTTGTCCTTGTCTTGAGTACATGAAACGATAATTGGAGTTTTTAAATTTAAGTTACCCTGTCTTGAGTACATGAAACGATAATAGGAGTTTTCAAATGTAGGTTGCTCTTTCTTGAGTACATGAAACGATGATGGAGCTTATAAGTACATCAAATTTGAGCTAAGAAACTTTCAACTTTGAGATCAGAAATTTTTTTTTGTTAAAAAGGAAGGATACAATAAAGTTCAACATTAAAAGGAAGTCGTGAACGTCCATTCACACCCAATTTTTTTTTTTAAAGGGGAAAATATTGAGGTGACCCAAGTTTCCGTTTTGAGACCGGTTGTAAATAATGGAGAGGAGGATACAAAAAAATATATATTAAGAGAGATAAAGAGTTTGTATAGAAATAAAGATTTAGGTAGCAGGCAATGTTTAGAGAGGAGAGTTATAGTGGAGCTAGGTTTAGTTTATTACACTCGTAGAGATCAGCATCCCTGGTCCATAAAACAACTCAATAACGCATCTCAAAACAATGCAACTATCTTTTTCATTTTGTCTTATTGCTTATTACTTCAGGTGTTCCTCGCGCATGATCTGTACATTATACTGTAGACGCCCCCCAAAAAAATCGCAATTTGACTTAGATGCTGCGATTTTTTTAAAAAGTTTCCTGTGATTTTCTCAACTTTAATTTTTCCAATTCATTATTTTTGCTGAGGAAATCCAATTTTCTTCGTAATCCGACTCAAAACTTCGCAATGTAAAGTTTAGAGCAATTATTTTGTTTCCGTTCTCTTACGAGATTAAGAAACTGCGTATGGCCATTGTTTTGAAAAATAATGCACTCACCGGAAATGTGTCTCGTAAACTCGTTTGGGCTCAATGTAATTTTGAAAAGCAATCTTCCTTTTTCATAATAAATAAATGGCTAGTATCCGGTCTAAATGGATCTCACAAATTTAATTCAGACTATCTAAAAATTGACCTTGTTTATTGCTGGAAGTAGTAAAAAGTGTCTCAAAAGTTATTGAACGCTGTAAAACTATCCATAATAGTGATGATGTCTGGGCCGATAGTTCTGCCCCTTTCCTGAACATTCCTCGCCCCACCCCTTGGGCATCCTCCTAAATAATATCTTGTACCCCCATCTCCTACAAAAACTATTCCATGGATAACAAAACTAGGACATTTTATTTTTTAAAAAAACACTATAAGGAGCCTAATAAAGCAAAAGAAAAGTGGTATCCAATAAACTAAAAGTAGAAAAGCCAATGAAAACTGAAATAAATTTTAAATTTCCACCAAGCTACTTGGAGCGCATGCGTGCGTGTGTGTATGTATTCCAGTATATTTGTCTGTATCTGGAGTATAATATTGATCGGCTGGAAAATACCCCGGTGGAGTTTTCCAAGACCACACAAACTATAAACTGTCAGATGGTGGAAAAACTTACCTTTAGTAATATTTTCTTTTTCAATTGGTAAAGTTTTTCCTCCCCACTGGCTTTTCCAGTCGTCATTATATACTTGGGAGTATTGGAAACTGTTCCCTACTTCTCTGCTACTTATTCCTGTCATTTCAGATTGTTTATTACTGTTGCTGCAGCTGCTGTAGCCCGGGTTATAGTCAGTGGTATTTAAATTAGTGGCTCATCAGACCTGAAACAACAAAGATAATGAGCAGGTTTCTATGGGCAGTAGCCGTTCAAGAATCAGTTCCTAGAGTACAAGAAACACATATCCCTACTTTTAAAGTAGTTCTTGATGATGGATACCAATGATAACCCGGACACATATCAGATTGGGGAGAACGGGGACACTTTTGAACAGAATTTACATTTTCTGTTACAGAGCGTGCACAGAATCTGTATTATTGAACCTTTTTATTCTGTCTTCTTACAACTTTCAAGTCTTCTTAACAGATCTGTATCAAAAAACAGTTGGTACTTTACGTACACATCTATATTTTTTCATTTTAAGAATATTGTGTCAAATGTTAATATCTGCCCCACTGGTGGGGGTAGATTTGAACACAATATAAAATAGAAAGAAATGATATTACTTTACTCTGAATCTATCTTCTATCAGTTATTTCTCTCGACTACTACAATTACTTTCTCTTTTAAACCACTGAAATCTAGTTCAAAAAACAAGAATGACTCAGTTCGGGGATGTTGTACCCGAAGTGATGATGGGTTTGGAAAGTTTGAACAAAATATTCGGGTTTGTTGTGCTTCTTAATGTAGTAAGTTCGGACCACTTTCCCCTTCTCTGCGATTAAACAAAAAAAAAGTCCCAAAACTTGCAGGTCGGTGGGGCGGCACATTTTAATGGTGATATTGAAATGTGTGCCCCCTCTCCTTCCATAAAAGAAAATATAATATCCAACACTTTTGTGCAAGCAAATAGACTTTTGTAAATACTAGATTTAAAAATACGAATTCCAAAATGTTAATATGGGGACTAACAATACGAGGGTCGTTTGAAAAGTCCGTGCAAAGTCAGAGAGATAGCACCACTGGCGCGTATCGAGGTTATGTTTAGTTAGTAGCATCTCTTGGAAGAACACACACCAAGTTTCAGCCAGATCGGTCTATTTCTTTGTGTTTGGCATTCGTTTGAATCGAGGAAGTCGAGTGATTTTTCAAAAAATGGACGAAAAAGAATTTCGTATGTTGATTAAACACTACTTTATGAAAGGCAAAACGCCTCAGGAGACTAAAGAGAAGCTTGATAAACATTATGGTGACTCTGCACCTTCGATTAGAACAGTTTATAAGTGGTTTCAAAATTTTCAGAGTGGCCATATGGGCACAAGTGACGCTGAACGTTCTGGACGCCCCGTTCGAGGTTACTACTCCAGAAATCATTGATAAAATCCATGATATGGTGATGGATGACAGAAGAGTGAAGGTGCGTGAGATTGCTAGTGCTGTGGGCATCTCGAATGAACGGGTACATAATATTTTGCATGAACATTTGGACATGACAAAGCTATCCGCAAGATGGGTGCCGCGATTGCTCACGCTTGACCAAAAACGAAATCGTGTGAAGTGTTGCAAGGACGGTTTGCAGCTGTTCCAGAAGAATCCGCAGGACTTTAAGCGTCGTTTCGTCACTGTGGATGAAACATGGATACATCACTACACTCCTGAGACCAAAGAACAATCTAAACAATAGGTTACCAAGGGGAAATCTGCGCCAAAAAAGGCGAAGACCGTTCCTTCGGCCGGAAAGATTATGGCGACTGTCTTTTAGGATTCGCAAGGAATAATCCTCATCGACTATCTGGAAAAGGGTACGTAAAACTATTACAGATACATATTATTCATCGTTATTGGACCGTTTGAAAACCGAGCTGCAAGAAAAACGCCCACGATTGGCCCACAAAAAAGTCCTTTTCCATCACGACAACGCACCAGCTCACACCTCAGCAGTTGTGGTCGCAAAATTAATGGAAATAGGGTTCCAACTCGTTTCACATCCCCCCCCCTATTCTCCAGACTTGGCTCCCTCGGACTACTATTTGTTCCCCAATATGAAGAAATGGCTGGCGGGAAAAAGATTTTATTCAAACGAGGAGGTGATTGCAGAAACGAATGGCTATTTTTCAGAGCTGGGACAAATCCTATTATTCGGAAGGGATCAACAAACTAGAGCAGCGTTGGACGAAGTGTATAAGCCTAAAAGGAGACTATGTTGAAAAATAAAAAAGGTTTACCCCAAAAAATTAAGTAGTTTTTATTTTTGCACGGACTTTTCAAACGACCCTCGTACTTCACACCTTGTCCACTACAATCTTCACAATACACTTCCCAAAGCTGCAACAAAAATTTTTACTTCCACCTTACAAAATATAGCATTTCTCAATTCTGGACTTTACCAAACAATGAAAACGGAAGGGAAACTCGTGTCAATTATACACAACAGGTCTACCAACCGTAATTACCAATTACCAATCATAAATGTTTTAAAAATATTTGGGCGGAAATTAAAACTGTTCAAAGGTGCCCCCCCTGTTCAAATGTACCCCTTGATTGTATAATCAAGAAATTGGTCTCCTGAGTAGAATCTCTCCGGCCATTGACGATAAAAAACCTAAAATAAAACCCTAGCGGAGGCATTGTATTCTCGCTAAGCTTCCATTTTGTACTTTTTACCGGAAGTATTTGTTTTAAGGCTGAAATTTGGTCCATCCTAGTCTTTCCGGTATAGAGTTGAACTGGCTGTACAATACAAAAAAGCTGCTATTTGTTTAGCATATTTGAAATTACGTAGTATTTAGTGGTTTCATAGTATTCACTTAATTAAACAGCTGGTGCCATATCAATATTCTAAATTTACGACTAGAGAATTTAATTAATTTTTTCTGATTAATCGATTCAAACTTTCGATAATAACTTTTGCTTACATTTCCCTTCGTCTCCTCAACCACGCCAACCTTACTTTTGAAAGCTCGTCGTGCTTGCCAAATATTTTTCCTAGCACACATTTCTACAGAATTTATAAATAGATTTGTAAACATATACTGACGGGGAGAGTAACATTCTATGAGAGCCACTTATTTTTTTAATCGAGATATCGAAAGCCTTGACGGTGTGATAACTTATAAAATTACTTAGCAGATTAGTAATTGGGCTTAACGAATGGTCTAGTTTTTGGTTTTTCTTTTCTTTTTTTTTTAACGATTATTAAATGATAAGACACAATCGCTGATTTTATCCGGTACAGCTTGGATGTTTTTTTTAATCACTCGATTTCGACTTAATCGATTTTAATCGATTTCGGACTTTCATCGATCATCAGAGGTTGATTAATCAGTTTGGTGTAGGAAATTATGTGTCGGTCTCGCTCTACACGTATAAACATATAAATTTGGCTTTAAATTTATCCAAAAAAATCGATCAAGTTTGCTTTATATTATTTTTTTTTTTTAAATTTATTTATTTAGTAATTTACAATCTGTATAAGTGTATAAAATGAGTAAATATGATAAATATGATGAACTGATGCTGGAAGAGCAGGAGGAGAGAACTACCCAGTGGTAGAATAGAATAGAAAAGAAATTTATTATTCTGGGACAATTGGCCCCTAAGAATAAATACCGGGAACAACCTTAACAGTTTGGCCTGTGATTAAACAGAAAATAAATAAATAAATAAGTATTTACAAAAAGTGAAAATAAAAATAACAGCAGAAATTAAGGAAATAAATTAAAACAATTAGAATTTCGGAGGAAGCTGAATAGAAAGGAGATAACTGAATAGACGGGATTTAAAGATAGATAGGGCAGGCTCATGGCGGACAGATGATGGCAAGGAGTTCCAGAGAGAGGTAGCACATATTAGGAAGTACTTGTCAAAGGATGAGGTACGGTGAGAGGGAATACAGAGATCAGATGAGCGAGATCTAGTATTACGGGAATGGATGGAGGATTTAAACTTAAGGAGTTGAAAAATATAGGAAGGCCTTTGAGACTGGATGATTTGAAAAAGGAATGAAGCCAAAAGATATTGGCGGCGATATACAGGAAAAAAACCATTTCAACTCATCGTAGCAGTGCGAAATGCGGGAGTCTCTGTGGAATGCTGAAAATAAATCTTATGAAGCAGTTCATGGAGGCGCTTGAGCTTAGCTTCAATTTCACCAGAAAGACCGGGCCATACACTAAACAACCATAATCGAGATGTGGGAAAAATAAGAGAGGAAACTAGGAGTTGCCAGGTAATTGGAAAAAGGTGACGGGAACTATTAAAATAGTGGTAGCACTCTCTATAGTAGAATAATGATGTTTAAGTCTTCAGGCTGCAAGGAAGTCGCGGGGCCACTGGCGATTCAATTCGGCAAGGGGGTTTATTAGGAATGTCAGAGGAGGCGAGAGACAATACGAGAGGATTAGAGCAATTTGAGAGAGAACAGTATGGAACTTGTGATATTTAGTCTTGGCGAGTTGGTTGTACGTATGGGATGTTGAGGTCGTTGTGAAGAGGTTAGTCACATTGAAACGGTGCGTCAGCTATCTGTCGGCAGTAGTTTCGACTGAAATGTCTGTACTGTCCGTAGGTTCGTTAGTGCCTTCTAAAGGTGCCATTTTAGTAAAATGTTCGGTCGTATTTCTTGTATACCGATAAGGTGTTGCTGAAAATCCAATTTGAAGGAATTCTGTCTGAACCCGCAGGAGTCTTCTAACGGAATAGTTGGACTTCCTGATGTTTTGACCAAGAATTCTCCCTCACTCCCTCTCCTCCTGTCACACCCACACACAATTAAAGAACACTTCTTTCTTACTCACACTTCAAACACTTAGCATTTCCTGTTTAGAACTTAATACAAAAAAAAATTGAAAGCAACTCTACGTTAGAGAAAACAAAGAAAATGATTTCAAGGTTATGTAATCTTAACTTGCAGCAGTAAATAACCTTTCCTTAATAGCTTGTAAAAGTGATTCCCTACAATGTTGGTTTTACATGTTGGTAAACCTGACACGGCTACAATTTCTGTCGCCCTCAAATTGTGAAAGGATTTGTAATGGCAATCTGTTTTCCAGGAACTGACGTAAGTTGTTGCGTAGTAAGAAGAGGAAGTGGTTGCGGCTAGAATGGCGGTTCTCAGTAGCGTTACCAATTGTAATAGTTTGGGATGGCGGGAGGGGGAGCCATCACCCACTTCCTGTGACAGTTAGGGAGTCCCGCCCCCTTTGGCTGTGAGTTGAAGCAGGGCTACACTTTAATTGTGAGTTACTGGCAAGCTAAACACTGACGCACAAACTATTTGTAAGTTCATTGATGTGATTGTTCTACTCATTTGTGGCCACAATAGAAGATAATCTGTGGATTTCATAGTAAGACGGAAATCTATTGTTTAATGGTTATCTTTTGTTCTGTGGAAGAATCTTTGGGGTATTTGCGTCGTATAAGGGGCCGACGTTGGTCAGAAGATGGTATATCAGTTCAGCATCTTTCTAAAGTTAGATGTTTCCCAAATCAATAATGGTGAACCTCGCAACCTGAAAAAAAATCCTCAATACAACGAACATGGGTGTTACAGCGGATACAATCACAGGATATTGCCCAGCATTCTGGACCAATCCACATTTTCAATTCTACTCCAATGCCTTTCTCTAAAAAAAAAAATGTAACTGCCCATTAAAGACTCCTTCTCCTGTAGTTCCGAAACACTGTTTCTTGTGTTCACCATTTCTTGTGGTTTGAAAAACTGAAGGGAAATTAACAGCATTTTTCTTCATTTTTTAAAATAATTTTAAATACAGAAGTAAAAAGTGGGGGTAAAAAGGAAATCGCCACTTTCTAGCCCCCGATTCAGGGGGTAATACAGCAATAAAATCAAAAAACACTAACACCAAGGCGGAGGAGGGTGTGGGAGCGGGAGTGTACGGGGCGAAACCGAAATGTGGGTTTGCGGTTAGCCTAGGAAAACTGTTTTCAGACTGAGCCAGCTGCAATTAGGTTCTGCGCTACCGAAATTAAAGGGCGAGGAATTATTCATTCTAAGGTCGTAATTTTCTCGGATTTTCCTACCAGGTCAACTCAAGGCTGGTTTGGGACTGGCTGGGTGCCCTGAAGGAAATTAGTGACCAGAATAAGGTCTTTCTGGTGTGGGTGCCTGGTCATTCAGGATATAAGGGAAACGAAGCGGCAGATTTATTGGCCCGGTAAGGCTCTGCGGGACACTTGGTTGGCCTGGAGCCCTGTTTTGGGGTTTCGAAATGTGTCAAGTCTGCGGCCATTAACTTGTGGGTGCTGAGTAGGACTCAGGAGTGGTGGCCCACACTGGGCAGAGACAGGCGAAGGAGTTCATTAGAGGCTATTCGCCGAGGCTGACTGCGAAATTAATCCGTCAAGGCAGTGGGGCTATAAGGATAATTGTAGGCCTATTAACTGGGCCACTGCAGGCTCAGAAAACACATGCATCGCATGGGCACCTGGCAGATGACATAGCCTTTGTAGGTTTTGTCAGGAGGAGGAGGAGGAAACAGCACTCTGTTCTGTGTTGTGTCAGTGTGAGGGGCTAAGGATGTTACTTCTTGGGGAGGAAAAACCAAGGTCCGAGAGCTTTACACAGGAGCCACTCTCCACAGAATTAAGAGTCTGATTAAACGGACGGGTCTGGAGGACGAGCTCTAAATTCGGGGAGCCACAATAGATCCAAGGAGGTCGCAGTGGCGTAGGCCTTGAGGCCGCCCTAATTTAATCTATTCTATTCTAACACCATCACAAACTAGAGAGAAAATACTTCAACTAACTTTATGTCCCTTTTTGTTTTTGCTATCTCCCGTCGTTTAAGGGTTATTTCAAGAGTGGCCCCGTTTAAATGGGACACCCTGGATATGTGTGCCACAACAAACCGGAGAGCTACTACGATTTAGATCAGGTGTAATACCAAGTTTATTTTTTTGTATATCCATGAAATACAGTTTGCCCTTTTTAGGGAGGAGGGGGTTAATTAACAGTTAACTCGCCGAGCTAATCAGGTGTTCGAGTTTTAGTTAATTTTCCATCTAACCTCTTCCGGTACAATAAATGGCCGGACATCTTGTTTCTTGGGACTTTCCAAAATCCTCCTTAGTTGGCAATTTCCTAGGTGGGCTATTCGTCCATTTGATCGATAAACTTAATTCGTCCATATTTGATTTGACCTTTGGCCTCTTCCACCATTTTAATTGGAACTTTCTCCATGAAATTTGGGCAAACTTAAGCTATATTTAAGCTGTTGAAAATTTAGCTTTAGTGGGCAGTAATTAATACTGTTTCTGGTAGGACAGTTATATAAGGGTTGATCGTCAAAAACTGCACGTAAAAGCGTAACGTTAAAAAACACCCAACTTTGACAATTTTTTTCTCTTTTTCTATAAAAGACTCCTTAACAAAAACTTACAGTTTAAAATGTTAAGTATAAGGGTTGATTAAACGCCAAAAGGTACACAAATCAGCTAGTACCCACATTTCATTCATGCTTAGTTCATATAATTTAAGTAATTTTGCTGCATTAACTTTTCCTTCACATTTTTTAGAATTTATTAGATGTCACAGACCCATTTTCATCTATAAAATATTTGTTCAAGTAGCACTGTAGATTGACTTTAATATCTATTTATCTATAATTATGAGGCTAAAAAATTCAAAAACTTTTTTAAAAAAATGCTTACATAAAAGATAAAATTCCCATATTTCCTTTATAATATAGGGCAAATCCTCCTTTATAACTGTAATTTTTTTGCAACATAGATCTGATAGATTTTGAGAAAAAAGATGCTGAAAATGGGCAAAAACGGCATTTTCAGAAAATGTTGTTGTTGTTGTTGTTACCTTTTTTTGTAAACAACGTAGCGCCTAAACGCGTGAACCGATTTTCATGAATGAGGTATCATTCGATTCGGAATTTTATGTAGATGGGCCTTTTGGGGGTATCGTTTTGATTATGTTAAAATGTGATTGGATTCGCAGTACTGGGATAATATCTGTTTTTCTGAACCGTCATCAGTTTTTTTCGGATTTTCATCCATATACAGAGGTAGTTTAGTTTCAAGTTTTGTTTGCAGAGATTTTGACTTTACTTACTTTGTAAAGCAGATGTAATGATGGGGAGTCAGTAATGTTATATCTAAGCACTGGGGCCATACCCGGTTGTGAGTACAGTGCTCACAAACACCATTTGTAGGAACAATTTCCGGTGTATTACTAAACTCCAAAATGGCGATTGATATGAGAAGAGTGAGTAAAGTAATGCCCCTTTTTTTTCAGGCTTACCTTAACGTCGAATGACCTATTACGCATCTTGGACAGAGGCGGAAACACATTCTTTACAACTAACAATCATTTTTTGAACAAATAAAAAGTTCATAACCACTTCATCAAAACCCGCCTATCAAAAATAGTATTTCCGGTGAAAATCGATATTAATCGATGCAATACCTTCTTCCTCTACTTGAGACAGTAAAAATATATCAGTAAAATAAATGAATCCATTAAATAAAAACCATTTTAACCCGCTATTTGGCAGACAATATTAGAAACAAAAAAAAAAACCATCTTGGTCACAATAGAAACAATGTGTCTATGCAGCAGTATGATGAAATACGGTCCACTATTAATAAACTTAGCGACAGGTGGCGCTGACTGTCTCCAACATTTTTATTTTTATTTTTTTTTTAATAATTAAATTGTTTTATTATTATTTTTTATCTCTCTCCCTCCCACGCACAACAATCTACAACAATTAACTGCTCTGTTTTAACAATAATACTTTAAAAACTTGTTTGTAAGAGTTTTGGCAAAAATCCAAGTCTACACTTAGAACACAACAACTTGTGTTGTAAATCGTAAGAAAACAACAGGGAACACTTTGTAAATAAACTATAAAAATTACAAGTCATTATTGGCTTAAACACCTAATTTAAAAACGTATTGTTTATAAAAATATTTTTTTTTTAAGTTTTAAAGTCCGGAATCTTTAAATACGTACTTTGTGCTAATTGTGAATGACGTAAGAGATGGACTGTGCTAATTGTGAATGACGTAAGAGATGGACGATTTTTACTTTCTCTTGACGATTACAGAAAGTATTGCGATTCCATGGAAAACAACAAACTGGTCTTCTGAATCCGGAAAAATAATTGTAGGAGATTTCCTTGAAAATAGCTCCTGCTAGTTTTTCCTAAACGGACGGCAGCTTTGGCAACTACTTCCAGATTCGTTTCTCAGCCCCTTTTCCGATACACTGTGTTCACGTAGATCGGTGTGAAGACAGTACGCAGGATCATTCCTAGCGAAGATTACAGCACACGCCATTAAAGCATTACCTACCCACTAGCTCCTACTTGGTGTGCGTAGACTATACCCAAGGTCCTCACCTGTTCTTGAGATGTTGATTGTTCTCTTTTGGCAAAACAACTAAACCAGCCGGTGGGAGGGAGGGGTTGTCTTTGAAAGTTTACCAATTAAACTGTTATTAATTACTTTGGCAAAGTTTTGTAATAAAAGGTATCAATTTTGCTAGGAACTTTATCTACTGGAAATTTATTTTTGAAGGGTTCCCAGGGGATGGGGGGTATTAGGCTTGCCTCCAACATGCCAATCGTGGTTTCTGCACCTGTATTAACTTCCGAAATGAATAACTTTTTGGTTCTTCTGAAAGGTAACAAAATAAGACTTATAAGCCCACTTCCGTAATAATCGACGCCTTTAAGGCCGAGATTTATTTGCTACTTTTTAGGCCCTAGCTGAATGGATATCGTAGAGTGTCTTGCGGGAAAAAGAAAGGTTAATCCAAGATTAGTTTTGTGAAGGAAATCCTGGTTTAGAGGAATTCTTTAGCGACAATTTTTAGTAGAAGGAAGTCGTGAGAGTATGCTTATCAGATTTAGTCGTTGCATTTAGAATAAACAGCTTTGTTTAACATTCCGTTAATTCTTGTCCAAGAGTATTTATTCTGGATAGGAAGACAGGGCGGCCATGTCGAGTGTTCAGATAAGAGACCAAGTTGGTGGAAGTAGTAAAGCAAACAGTTGCTTAATGAGATCTGTTTAAAGAGGGAGTCTTGTAAGTCCAGCCCTGTTACACACCTGTATTGTTTATACAATCTTCCCGGGTTTAATATTTATTTAATCTTATTTAAATGGGTGGATATTAATTATTTCACTTATTTACTTTGGGATTGTCAGGGATTAGGCAGGGATTTGTTTCAATGGGGTCATCGTGTAGGATGGGCCGCAAGTAATTGTTTATCCTCACAAAGGCTGGGTGGCCATCTAACCCCTTCTTTTTCTGTTGAAGACTCTTAAATTGGGGAATTTATCTTCTTCCTGTTTTATAGAATTTTACTCCTGTCTGTTTAGGGAGAAGTGGGCTAGCCACTTCTTCAGGGATTTTGGCGTCCCTGTTTTGGTACCCCTGTCTAACCAACACTTACTCTGACACCTTTAAACACTCTCATAATACAGACTAATGACCCTGCAGTGGTAGTTCATATGTGTTCAACCATTTTGGGTTTTTAGCGAAGCCACAGGGTTCAAAAACTCTAGCTCTACATCACACACAAACAGTTTACAAAACTCCACATAATAACACTTAACAAAGGGAAGAGAGATTAGCTATGCGGTTAGCGTACTGGATTCCCACGCGGAAGTCCCGGGTTCGAATCCAGCTACTGCCCTCTTAGATTTTCTCATCCTAGAAGCTTCTTACAGCTCACTGTCGCTGGTGATGGACAGTGTTGTCTGTAACGAGAGAACACAGTCCGGAGGCCGGCAGTGCACTGAAGAAAGCTCCGGGCGCCAATAACCTGAGATGTTGACTCGCTTTAAATCATTAAAAATAAATAAATGAATAACACTGTAACATTAGGGCGCCACAATTGATCTTTTAGACCGTGTTGGTTTTCGGCTCTTTTAGCCACTTCCTACGTAATCAATACCTACTCCTCTGCTTACTTTTTGATTAGTTTTTTTTTTTACTTTTAACATGGAATTCTTACTAAAGGTTTGTTCGCTTTAGAATAACTTCACTGTAATAAAGGAATTTTTGAGCGGATCCTTACCCCAATCAATATTAACTTTTTGAGAAAATAATTTTAACAATACTGGTCCTTTTATCTGGGAATTCGGCTCCAATTCTCAAAGAAGATTTGAAACCATCACGAATAGTTTCCTTACCTAGTTAATAACAGAGAAGATAAAACAAAGTATTTCCGTTCAATAAACTAAATTTCTTAAATTTCCCCACAAATGCATGACTTCCTCTTTTTCATTGTGGGGGGCGCGGTGCAAAGTAAAAAAACAAGTGAGAAGAGGAGGAAAAGCCGCCCCCTCAAAATAATGTGAAAACAGTTTTGCCAACTTCTTTTCCTGGAGAACTATAAAAAATTTTACCCCCCCGACTAGGACATTCTTATCGGACAGTGGCACCCACACACACGCTGCCTCCTCACCAAGTGGTGGGATTACTCCACCAATTTGGCGCCACCATCACCCGCGCTTTTCTCTCCCCCCTCCAATAGACCGTAGATTACCCTCCATTCACTCCCAACACTCCGTTTGGTCTACTTTATTAATGATATGTTCGTGACAAAATGTTATAAATCTTTTTTAAAAAAGAAAGAGAAAGAGAAACGAAGAAGAAACATCTGGTGCGTATTGCCGCTAGATTCTGCCTCGCCACGTGATTTCACTTTTGCGGCAATGAAAAATACGTAGAAATTAGATATCAGAAATAATCCAATCATTAGCTACCTAAAAATTAAGTTCCACAAAATTTAGTAGAAACTATGTAGAGACAAAATTTTAGTCACTCCTGACTAAATTTGTTAATAAATATACTACCCTGAGCTCTAGAAAGCGGAAAAATTGCGTAAAATCTTGGTCGTTATCTTGAAAGATCATCGCCGAATGGCAACTGGAGCATACTTGTTGATTTTCCTGGTATGCACTTGGGCGATATAATTAGGCTGTAAAATACGAGCTTAAATTGCTCTCAATTCTCATCCAAATTACTAGTTGCAATTACTACTCCTACCCACGGTAACCGAGCGGTGTAGGCTAGACCCGCAAAGCTAAGATGTATTTTTGGTTAGTGGATTCGATTTCTAGTCTAAACCTTGGATTTTATTTAATGGTTTTAATCTTGTAAGGCGCCCCATTAGCTGAGCGGTTATAGGCTAGACCCGCAAAGCTAAGATGTATTGTTGGTTAGTGGATTCGATTCCTGGTCTAAACCTTGGATTTTATTTAATGGTTAATAAAAAGAAATTTACAGTAAAATATGTTTGCTAGTCGCCTCCGTCCACGACACCTAATTGGTAGTTGGACGTAAAGCCGGCCTGAAAAAATAGGCAATTACTTTACCCTTTTTTTACTCTACAGTAAGCGCCTCAGTACAATCTATTATTTGATTTCTTTAAATTTTAATGAACACTAAAAACATAACTAGATTTCCAAATTTAAAGGAACAATTTGGTAACCGGAAATACGACTTTACGTACAGTATTTTTGGGATGATTCATTAAGGCTACATCTATTATTTATCTATTTGCTTACCAAGCTGCCTTTGGTTTGAAGAGTTTTCCCATTAAAACGGATTGACAGTACTAAAGGATCTCTGATGTTGCAAGGAATCTGTGATCAATGAGGAAAGATCTAGGATGCTGTACTGTTAGATCTTTCACCATTTTTTTTTTCCTGCAAGAGATTTTTCTAGAGTTCCCCCCTCACATTGTCTGTTTATTTGTGGGGAACCAAAACTTAGAAGCTTGGAATCTGTAAGAATTATAGCTGGAGGAAGTCTTGTGAGGGTTAAGTTCAGATTCGTAAACAAAATATGACAAATATGGAAGCGAGAAAAATGAGTAGAAACTCATTGCGCCGACTCAACTATAAATATAGCGAGTAGTTTGCTAACATTTTCGCCAGTACGTACTGCGCATGTGCTTAAAATATAAAGGAATATTAACATATGTTCGCTATGTTTATATGTTGGTCAAGGTGAAGGTGAAAAAATTGTCTGCCTGGCCAATGAAAGGCTAAAACTTTTCTAGTTGGGAAATGTATTTGTTTTTCTATGATTGGAGCACATTGTCTTGCTGTTTTTGTCCCCCCAATGGATAGATTCTATCCTGGATGTCCAGTTCTGGGAAGTTCTGCGAAATCCCATCAATGGCTGCAAAAACACCTCTTTAGACTTGAGGACAAAGTAGGAGCCAAAAACAACAGTAGCTATGCCAAATCCTAGTGGAAGGTTGGCTGTTCGAAAAATGCTACTTCAAAGAACACATTTTTCTCGTACCCAAAGCGCCTTCAGTTTGTGGAATGCATTGTTTTTTTTGTCCTGATGTTGGTCTAGAACAGTGGTTCTTAACCTTTTCATAGACGGGGAACACAATTACGTATATGAATATATTTTTCACGCGGAACACTATTAACATTAAATAATTTGAAATTCGGTATTTAGCAAGAAATTAAAATTAAATTCAAATTAAAAAAAAAGGAACAATTTTTTGTTTTCGTATCTTTCCTAAGTTTCTAAATTTCAATACATTTAAAATTGAAATTTCGCGGAACACTTGGACCATATTCGCGGAACACCGGTAAAGAACCACTGCTTTATATCATCAAAAATTATAGATCTGTGCAGAAAATAACTATAGCTTATAATTGAGAAAAACAAAATGTACAAGAGAACAAAATTTCATACGAATAAGTGGTTCACAGTGGGAGATATAAAACGGCCGAAATTTTACAGAATTTGATGACCCAAAAAATTATCAACCCTTTATATCTTCTACATTTATAGATCTGTGCACAAAATAACTATAGTTTATAATTGAGAAAAACAAAGTGTAAGGAGAACAAAATTTCATACGAATAAGTGGTTCACAGTAGGAGATATAAAACGGCCGAAATTTTACAGAATTTGATGACCCAAAAAATTATCAACCCTTTATTTCTTCTACGTTTTTAGATCTATACACAAAATAACTATAGTTTATAATTGAAAAAAACAAAGTGTACAAGAGAACAAAATTCCATACCAATACGTGGTTTACAGTGGGAGATGTAGAACGGCCATGATTTTACAGAATTTCATGACCCAAAAAATTTTCAACCCTTTATATCTTCTACCTTTTCAGATCTGTGCACAAAATAACTATAGTTTATGATTGAGAAAAACAAAGTGTACAAGAGAACAAAATTCTATACCAATACGTGGTTTACAGTGGGAGATGTAGAACGGCCATAATTTTACAGAATTTCATGACCCAAAAAATTTTCAACCCTTTATATCTTCTACTTTTTCAGTTCTGTGCACAAAATAACTATAGTTTATAATTGAGAAAAACAAAGTGTACAAGAGAACAAAATTCTATACCAATACGTGGTTTACAGTGGGAGATGTAGAACGGCCATAATTTTACAGAATTTCATGACCCAAAAAATTTTCAACCCTTTATATCTTCTACATTTATAGATCTGTGCACAAAATAACTATAGTTTATAATTGAGAAAAACAAAGTGTAAGGAGAACAAAATTTCATACGAATAAGTGGTTCACAGTGGGAGATATAAAACGGCCGAAATTTTACAGAATTTGATGACCCAAAAAATTATCAACCCTTTATTTCTTCTACGTTTTTAGATCTGTGCACAAAATAACTATAGTTTATAATTGAAAAAAACAAAGTGTACAAGAGAACAAAATTCCATACCAATACGTGGTTTACAGTGGGAGATGTAGAACGGCCATGATTTTACAGAATTTCATGACCCAAAAAATTTTCAACCCTTTATATCTTCTACCTTTTCAGATCTGTGCACAAAATAACTATAGTTTATAATTGAGAAAAACAAAGTGTACAAGAGAACAAAATTCTATACCAATACGTGGTTTACAGTGGGAGATGTAGATCGGCCATAATTTTACAGAATTTCATGACCCAAAAAAGTTTCAACCCTTTATATCTTCTACCTTTTTAGATCTGTGCACAAAATAACTATAGTTTATAATTGAGAAAAACAAAGTGTACAAGAGAACAAAATTCTATACCAATACGTGGTTTACAGTGGGAGATGTAGAACGGCCATAATTTTACAGAATTTCATGACCCAAAAAATTTTCAACCCTTTATATCTTCTACATTTATAGATCTGTGCACAAAATAACTATAGTTTATAATTGAGAAAAACAAAGTGTACAAGAGAACAAAATTCTATACCAATACGTGGTTTACAGTGGGAGATGTAGAACGGCCATAATTTTACAGAATTTCATGACCCAAAAAATTTTCAACCCGTTATCAAATTCTGTAAAATTTCGGCCGTTTTATATCTCCCACTGTGAACCACTTATTCGTATGAAATTTTGTTCTCCTTACACTTTGTTTTTCTCAATTATAAACTATAGTTATTTTGTGCACAAATCTATAAATGTAGAAGATATAAAGGGTTGAAAACTTTTTGGGTCATGAAATTCTGTAAAATTATGGCCGTTCTACATCTCCCACTGTAAACCACGTATTGGTATAGAATTTTGTTCTCTTGTACACTTCGTTTTTCTCAATTATAAACTTCAATTATATCTTCTACTTTTTCAGTTCTGTGCACAAAATAACTATAGTTTATAATTGAGAAAAACAAAGTGTACAAGAGAACAAAATTCTATACCAATACGTGGTTTACAGTGGGAGATGTAGAACGGCCATAATTTTACAGAATTTCATGACCCAAAAAGTTTTCAACCCTTTATATCTTCTACATTTATAGATTTGTGCACAAAATAACTATAGTTTATCATTGAGAAAAACAAAGTGTAAGGAGAACAAAATTCTATACCAATACGTGGTTTACAGTGGGAGATGTAGAACGGCCATAATTTTACAGAATTTCATGACCCAAAAAATTTTCAACCCTTTATATCTTCTACTTTTTCAGTTCTGTGCACAAAATAACTATAGTTTATAATTGAGAAAAACAAAGTGTACGAGAGAACAAAATTCTATACCAATACGTGGTTTACAGTGGGAGATGTAGAACGGCCATAATTTTACAGAATTTCATGACCCAAAAAATATTCAACCCTTTATATCTTCTACCTTTTTAGATCTGTGCACAAAATAACTATAGTTTATAATTGAGAAAAACTAAGTGTACAAGAGAACAAAATTCCATACCAATACGTGGTTTACAGTGGGAGATGTAGAACGGCCATAATTTTACAGAATTTCATGACCCAAAAAATTTTCAACCCTTTATATCTTCTACCTTTTTAGATCTGTGCACAAAATAACTATAGTTTATAATTGAGAAAAACAAAGTGTACAAGAGAACAAAATTCCATACCAATACGTGGTTTACAGTGGGAGATGTAGAACGGCCATAATTTTACAGAATTTCATGACCCAAAAAATTTTCAACACTTTATATCTTCTACCTTTCTAGATCTGTGCACAAAATAACTATAGTTTATAATTGAGAAAAACGAAGTGTACAAGAGAACAAAATTCTATACCAATACGTGGTTTACAGTGGGAGATGTAGAACGGCCATAATTTTACAGAATTTCATGACCCAAAAAATTTTCAACCCTTTATATCTTGTCCTATTTCAGATCTGTGCATAAAATAACTATAGTTTATAATTGAGAAAAACAAAGTGTACAAGAGAACAAAATTCTATACCAATACGTGGTTTACAGTGGGAGATGTAGAACGGCCATAATTTTACAGAATTTCATGACCCAAAAAATTTTCAACCCTTTATATCTTCTCCTTTTTCAGATCTGTGCACAAAATAACTATAGTTTATAATTGAGAAAAACGAAGTGTACAAGAGAACAAAATTCTATACCAATACGTGGTTTACAGTGGGAGATGTAGAACGGCCATAATTTTACAGAATTTCATGACCCAAAAAATTTTCAACCCTTTATATCTTCTCCTATTTCAGATCTGTGCATAAAATAACTATAGTTTATAATTGAGAAAAACAAAGTGTACAAGAGAACAAAATTCTATACCAATACGTGGTTTACAGTGGGAGATGTAGAACGGCCATAATTTTACAGAATTTCATGACCCAAAAAATTTGCAACCCTTTATATCTTCTCCTTTTTCAGATCTGTGCACAAAATAACTATAGTTTATAATTGAGAAAAACAAAGTGTACGAGAGAACAAAATTCCATACCAATACGTGGTTTACAGTGGGAGATGTAGAACGGCCATAATTTTACAGAATTTCATGACCCAAAAAATTTTCAACCCTTTATATCTTCTACCTTTTTAGATCTGTGCACAAAATAACTATAGTTTATAATTAAGAAAAACAAAATGTACAAGAGAACAAAATTCTATACCAATACGAGGTTTACAGTGGAGATGTAGAACGGCCATAATTTTACAGCATTTCATGACCCAAAAAATTTTCAACCCTTTATATCTTCTCCTTTTTCAGATCTGTGCACAAAATAACTATAGTTTATAATTGAGAAAAACAAAGTGTACCAGAGAACAAAATTCTATACCAATACGTGGTTTACAGTGGGAGATGTAGAACGGCCATAATTTTACAGAATTTCATGACCCAAAAAATTTTCAACCCTTTATATCTTCTACCTTTTGAGATCTGTGCGCAAAATAACTATAGTTTATAATTGAGAAAAACAAAGTGTACAAGTGAACAAAATTCCATACCAATACGTGGTTCACAGTGGGAGATATAGAACGGCCATAATTTTACAGAATTTCATGACCCAAAAAATTTTCAACCCTTTATATCTTCTACCTTTTTAGATCTGTGCAAAAAATAACTATAGTTTATAATTGAGAAAAACAAAGTGTACAAGAGAACAAAATTCTATACCAATACGTGGTTTACAGTGGGAGATGTAGAACGGCCATAATTTTACAGAATTTCATGACCCAAAAAATTTTCAACCCTTTATATCTTCTACCATTTGAGATCTGTGCACAAAATAACTATAGTTTATAATTGAGAAAAACAAAGTGTACAAGAGAACAAAATTCCATACCAATACGTGGTTTACAGTGGGAGATGTAGAACGGCCATAATTTTACAGAATTTCATGACCCAAAAAATTTTCAACCCTTTATATCTTCTACCTTTTTAGATCAGTGCACAAAATAACTATAGTTTATAATTGAGAAAAACGAAGTGTACAAGAGAACAAAATTCCATACCAATACGTGGTTTACAGTGGGAGATGTAGAACGGCCATGATTTTACAGAATTTCATGACCCAAAAAATTTTCAACCCTTTATATCTTCTACCTTTTTAGATCTGTGCACAAAATATCTATAGTTTATAATTGAGAAAAACAAAATGTACAAGAGAACAAAATTCTATACCAATACGTGGTTTACAGTGGGAGATGTAGAACGGCCATAATTTTACAGAATTTCATGACCCAAAAAATTTTCAACCCTTTATATCTTCTACCTTTTTAGATCAGTGCACAAAATAACTATAGTTTATAATTGAGAAAAACGAAGTGTACAAGAGAACAAAATTCTATACCAATACGTGGTTTACAGTGGGAGATGTAGAACGGCCATAATTTTACAGAATTTCATGACCCAAAAAATTTTCAACCCTTTATATCTTCTCCTTTTTCAGATCTGTGCACAAAATAACTATAGTTTATAATTGAGAAAAACAAAGTGTACAAGAGAACAAAATTCCATACCAATACGTGGTTTACAGTGGGAGATGTAGAACGGCCATAATTTTACAGAATTTCATGACCCAAAAAATTTTCAACCCTTTATATCTTCTACCTTTTTAGATCTGTGCACAAAATAACTATAGTTTATAATTGAGAAAAACAAAATGTACAAGAGAACAAAATTCTATACCAATACGTGGTTTACAGTGGGAGATGTAGAACGGCCATAATTTTACAGAATTTCATGACCCAAAAAATTATCAACCCTTTATTTCTTCTACGTTTTTAGATCTGTGCACAAAATAACTATAGTTTATAATTGAAAAAAACAAAGTTTACAAGAGAACAAAATTCCATACCAATACGTGGTTTACAGTGGGAGATGTAGAACGGCCATAATTTTACAGAATTTCATGACCCAAAAAATTTTCAACCCTTTATATCTTCTACTTTTTCAGTTCTGTGCACAAAATAACTATAGTTTATAATTGAGAAAAACAATGTGTACAAGAGAACAAAATTCTATACCAATACGTGGTTTACAGTGGGAGATGTAGAACGGCCATAATTTTACAGAATTTCATGACCCAAAAAATTTTCAACCCTTTATATCTTCTACCTTTTTAGATCTGTGCACAAAATAACTATAGTTTATAATTGAGAAAAACAAAGTGTACAAGTGAACAAAATTCCATACCAATACGTGGTTCACAGTGGGAGATATAGAACGGCCATAATTTTACAGAATTTCATGACCCAAAAAATTTTCAACCCTTTATATCTTCTACCTTTTGAGATCTGTGCACAAAATAACTATAGTTTATAATTGAGAAAAACAAAGTGTACAAGAGAACAAAATTCCATACCAATACGTGGTTTACAGTGGGAGATATAGAACGGCCATAAATTTACAGAATTTCATGATCCAAAAAATTTTCAACCCTTTATATCTTCTACATTTATAGATCTGTGCACAAAATAACTATAGTTTATAATTGAGAAAAACAAAGTGTACAAGAGAACAAAATTCTATACGAATACGTGGTTTGCAGTGGGAGATATAGAACGGCCATAATTTTACAGAATTTCATGACCCAAAAAATTTTCAACCCTTTATATCTTCTACCTTTTGAGATCTGTGCACAAAATAACTATAGTTTATAATTGAGAAAAACAAAGTGTACAAGAGAACAAAATTCTATACGAATACGTGGTTTGCAGTGGGAGATATAGAACGGCCATAATTTTACAGAATTTCATGACCCAAAAAATTTTCAACCCTTTATATCTTCTACCTTTTTAGATCTGTGCACAAAATAACTATAGTTTATAATTGAGAAAAACAAAGTGTACAAGAGAACAAAATTCTATACCAATACGTGGTTTACAGTGGGAGATGTAGAACGGCCATAATTTTACAGAATTTCATGACCCATAAAATTTTCAACCCTTTATATCTTCTACCTTTTGAGATCTGTGCACAAAATAACTATAGTTTATAATTCAGAAAAACAAAGTGTACAAGAGAACAAAATTCTATACCAATACGTGGTTTACAGTGGGAGATGTAGAACGGCCATAATTTTACAGAATTTCATGACCCAAAAAATTTTCAACCCTTTATATCTTCTACCTTTTTAGATCTGTGCACAAAATAACTATAGTTTATAATTGAGAAAAACAAAGTGTACAAGAGAACAAAATTCTATACGAATACGTGGTTTGAAGTGGGAGATGTAGAACGGCCATAATTTTACAGAATTTCATGACCCAAAAAATTTTCAACCCTTTATATCTTCTACCTTTTCAGAGCTGTGCACAAAATAACTATAGTTTATAATTGAGAAAAACAAAGTGTACAAGAGAACAAAATTCCATACCAATACGTGGTTTACAGTGGGAGATATAGAACGGCCATAATTTTACAGAATTTCATGACCCAAAAAATTTTCAACCCTTTATATCTTCTACCTTTTTAGATCTGTGCACAAAATAACTATAGTTTATAATTGAGAAAAACAAAGTGTACAAGGGAACAAAATTCTATACGAATACGTGGTTCACAGTGGGAGATATAGTACAGCCATAATTTTACAGAAATTCATGACCCAAAAAATTTTCAACCCTTTATATCTTCTACCTTTTTAGATCTGTGCACAAAATAACTATAGTTTATAATTGAGAAAAACAAAATGTACAAGAGAACAAAATTTCATACCAATAAGTGGTTCACAGTGGTAGATATAGAACGGCCATAATTTTACAGAATTTCATGACCCAAAAAATTTTCAACCCTTTATATCTTCTACCTTTTCAGATCTGTGCACAAAATAACTATAGTTTATAATTGAGAAAAACAAAGTGTACAAGAGAACAAAATTCCATACCAATACGTGGTTTACAGTGGGAGATGTAGAACGGCCATAATTTTACAGAATTTGATGACCCAAAAAATTATCAACCCTTTATTTCTTCTACGTTTTTAGATCTGTGCACAAAATAACTATAGTTTATAATTGAAAAAAACAAAGTTTACAAGAGAACAAAATTCCATACCAATACGTGGTTTACAGTGGGAGATGTAGAACGGCCATAATTTTACAGAATTTCATGACCCAAAAAATTTTCAACCCTTTATATCTTCTACTTTTTCAGTTCTGTGCACAAAATAACTATAGTTTATAATTGAGAAAAACAATGTGTACAAGAGAACAAAATTCTATACCAATACGTGGTTTACAGTGGGAGATGTAGAACGGCCATAATTTTACAGAATTTCATGACCCAAAAAATTTTCAACCCTTTATATCTTCTACCTTTTTAGATCTGTGCACAAAATAACTATAGTTTATAATTGAGAAAAACAAAGTGTACAAGTGAACAAAATTCCATACCAATACGTGGTTCACAGTGGGAGATATAGAACGGCCATAATTTTACAGAATTTCATGACCCAAAAAATTTTCAACCCTTTATATCTTCTACCTTTTGAGATCTGTGCACAAAATAACTATAGTTTATAATTGAGAAAAACAAAGTGTACAAGAGAACAAAATTCCATACCAATACGTGGTTTACAGTGGGAGATATAGAACGGCCATAATTTTACAGAATTTCATGACCCAAAAAATTTTCAACCCTTTATATCTTCTACCTTTTGAGATCTGTGCACAAAATAACTATAGTTTATAATTGAGAAAAACAAAGTGTAGAAGAGCACAAAATTCTATACCAATACGTGGTTTACAGTGGGGGATGTAGAACGGCCATAATTTTACAGAATTTCATGACCCAAAAAATTTTCAATCCTTTATATCTTCTACCTTTTGAGATCTGTGCACAAAATAACTATAGTTTATAATTGAGAAAAACAAAGTGTACAAGAGAACAAAATTCTATACGAATACGTGGTTTGCAGTGGGAGATATAGAACGGCCATAATTTTACAGAATTTCATGACCCAAAAAATTTTCAACCCTTTATATCTTCTACCTTTTTAGATCTGTGCACAAAATAACTATAGTTTATAATTGAGAAAAACAAAGTGTACAAGAGAACAAAATTCTATACCAATACGTGGTTTACAGTGGGAGATGTAGAACGGCCATAATTTTACAGAATTTCATGACCCATAAAATTTTCAACCCTTTATATCTTCTACCTTTTGAGATCTGTGCACAAAATAACTATAGTTTATAATTCAGAAAAACAAAGTGTACAAGAGAACAAAATTCTATACCAATACGTGGTTTACAGTGGGAGATGTAGAACGGCCATAATTTTACAGAATTTCATGACCCAAAAAATTTTCAACCCTTTATATCTTCTACCTTTTTAGATCTGTGCACAAAATAACTATAGTTTATAATTGAGAAAAACAAAGTGTACAAGAGAACAAAATTCTATACGAATACGTGGTTTGAAGTGGGAGATGTAGAACGGCCATAATTTTACAGAATTTCATGACCCAAAAAATTTTCAACCCTTTATATCTTCTACCTTTTCAGAGCTGTGCACAAAATAACTATAGTTTATAATTGAGAAAAACAAAGTGTACAAGAGAACAAAATTCCATACCAATACGTGGTTTACAGTGGGAGATATAGAACGGCCATAATTTTACAGAATTTCATGACCCAAAAAATTTTCAACCCTTTATATCTTCTACCTTTTTAGATCTGTGCACAAAATAACTATAGTTTATAATTGAGAAAAACAAAGTGTACAAGGGAACAAAATTCTATACGAATACGTGGTTCACAGTGGGAGATATAGAACAGCCATAATTTTACAGAATTTCATGACCCAAAAAATTTTCAACCCTTTATATCTTCTACCTTTTTAGATCTGTGCACAAAATAACTATAGTTTATAATTGAGAAAAACAAAATGTACAAGAGAACAAAATTTCATACCAATAAGTGGTTCACAGTGGTAGATATAGAACGGCCATAATTTTACAGAATTTCATGACCCAAAAAATTTTCAACCCTTTATATCTTCTACCTTTTCAGATCTGTGCACAAAATAACTATAGTTTATAATTGAGAAAAACAAAGTGTACAAGAGAACAAAATTCCATACCAATACGTGGTTTACAGTGGGAGATATCGAACGGCCATAATTTTACAGAATTTCATGACCCAAAAAATTTTCAACCCTTTATATCTTCTACCTTTTTAGATCTGTGCACAAAATAACTATAGTTTATAATTGAGAAAAACAATGTGTACAAGAGAACAAAATTCTATACCAATACGTGGTTTACAGTGGGAGATGTAGAACGGCCATAATTTTACAGAATTTCATGACCCAAAAAATTTTCAACCCTTTATATCTTCTACCTTTTTAGATCTGTGCACAAAATAACTATAGTTTATAATTGAGAAAAACAAAGTGTACAAGTGAACAAAATTCCATACCAATACGTGGTTCACAGTGGGAGATATAGAACGGCCATAATTTTACAGAATTTCATGACCCAAAAAATTTTCAACCCTTTATATCTTCTACCTTTTGAGATCTGTGCATAAAATAACTATAGTTTATAATTGAGAAAAACAAAGTGTACAAGAGAACAAAATTCCATACCAATACGTGGTTTACAGTGGGAGATATAGAACGGCCATAATTTTACAGAATTTCATGATCCAAAAAATTTTCAACCCTTTATATCTTCTACATTTATAGATCTGTGCACAAAATAACTATAGTTTATAATTGAGAAAAACAAAGTGTACAAGAGAACAAAATTCTATACGAATACGTGGTTTGCAGTGGGAGATATAGAACGGCCATAATTTTACAGAATTTCATGACCCAAAAAATTTTCAACCCTTTATATCTTCTACCTTTTGAGATCTGTGCAAAAAATAACTATAGTTTATAATTGAGAAAAACAAAGTGTAGAAGAGCACAAAATTCTATACCAATACGTGGTTTACAGTGGGGGATGTAGAACGGCCATAATTTTACAGAATTTCATGACCCAAAAAATTTTCAATCCTTTATATCTTCTACCTTTTGAGATCTGTGCACAAAATAACTATAGTTTATAATTGAGAAAAACGGAGTGTACAAGAGAACAAAATTCTATACGAATACGTGGTTTGCAGTGGGAGATATAGAACGGCCATAATTTTACAGAATTTCATGACCCAAAAAATTTTCAACCCTTTATATCTTCTACCTTTTTAGATCTGTGCACAAAATAACTATAGTTTATAATTGAGAAAAACAAAGTGTACAAGAGAACAAAATTCTATACCAATACGTGGTTTACAGTGGGAGATGTAGAACGGCCATAATTTTACAGAATTTCATGACCCATAAAATTTTCAACCCTTTATATCTTCTACCTTTTGAGATCTGTGCACAAAATAACTATAGTTTATAATTCAGAAAAACAAAGTGTACAAGAGAACAAAATTCTATACCAATACGTGGTTTACAGTGGGAGGTGTAGAACGGCCATAATTTTACAGAATTTCATGACCCAAAAAATTTTCAACCCTTTATATCTTCTACCTTTTTAGATCTGTGCACAAAATAACTATAGTTTATAATTGAGAAAAACAAAGTGTACAAGAGAACAAAATTCTATACGAATACGTGGTTTGAAGTGGGAGATGTAGAACGGCCATAATTTTACAGAATTTCATGACCCAAAAAATTTTCAACCCTTTATATCTTCTACCTTTTCAGAGCTGTGCACAAAATAACTATAGTTTATAATTGAGAAAAACAAAGTGTACAAGAGAACAAAATTCCATACCAATACGTGGTTTACAGTGGGAGATATAGAACGGCCATAATTTTACAGAATTTCATGACCCAAAAAATTTTCAACCCTTTATATCTTCTACCTTTTTAGATCTGTGCACAAAATAACTATAGTTTATAATTGAGAAAAACAAAGTGTACAAGGGAACAAAATTCTATACGAATACGTGGTTCACAGTGGGAGATATAGAACAGCCATAATTTTACAGAATTTCATGACCCAAAAAATTTTCAACCCTTTATATCTTCTACCTTTTTAGATCTGTGCACAAAATAACTATAGTTTATAATTGAGAAAAACAAAATGTACAAGAGAACAAAATTTCATACCAATAAGTGGTTCACAGTGGTAGATATAGAACGGCCATAATTTTACAGAATTTCATGACCCAAAAAATTTTCAACCCTTTATATCTTCTACCTTTTCAGATCTGTGCACAAAATAACTATAGTTTATAATTGAGAAAAACAAAGTGTACAAGAGAACAAAATTCTATACCAATACGTGGTTTACAGTGGGAGATGTAGAACGGCCATAATTTTACAGAATTTCATGACCCAAAAAATTTTCAACCCTTTATATCTTCTACCTTTTTAGATCTGTGCACAAAATAACTATAGTTTATAATTGAGAAAAACAAAGTGTACAAGTGAACAAAATTCCATACCAATACGTGGTTCACAGTGGGAGATATAGAACGGCCATAATTTTACAGAATTTCATGACCCAAAAAATTTTCAACCCTTTATATCTTCTACCTTTTGAGATCTGTGCATAAAATAACTATAGTTTATAATTGAGAAAAACAAAGTGTACAAGAGAACAAAATTCCATACCAATACGTGGTTTACAGTGGGAGATATAGAACGGCCATAATTTTACAGAATTTCATGATCCAAAAAATTTTCAACCCTTTATATCTTCTACATTTATAGATCTGTGCACAAAATAACTATAGTTTATAATTGAGAAAAACAAAGTGTACAAGAGAACAAAATTCTATACGAATACGTGGTTTGCAGTGGGAGATATAGAACGGCCATAATTTTACAGAATTTCATGACCCAAAAAATTTTCAACCCTTTATATCTTCTACCTTTTGAGATCTGTGCAAAAAATAACTATAGTTTATAATTGAGAAAAACAAAGTGTAGAAGAGCACAAAATTCTATACCAATACGTGGTTTACAGTGGGGGATGTAGAACGGCCATAATTTTACAGAATTTCATGACCCAAAAAATTTTCAATCCTTTATATCTTCTACCTTTTGAGATCTGTGCACAAAATAACTATAGTTTATAATTGAGAAAAACGGAGTGTACAAGAGAACAAAATTCTATACGAATACGTGGTTTGCAGTGGGAGATATAGAACGGCCATAATTTTACAGAATTTCATGACCCAAAAAATTTTCAACCCTTTATATCTTCTACCTTTTTAGATCTGTGCACAAAATAACTATAGTTTATAATTGAGAAAAACAAAGTGTACAAGAGAACAAAATTCTATACCAATACGTGGTTTACAGTGGGAGATGTAGAACGGCCATAATTTTACAGAATTTCATGACCCATAAAATTTTCAACCCTTTATATCTTCTACCTTTTGAGATCTGTGCACAAAATAACTATAGTTTATAATTCAGAAAAACAAAGTGTACAAGAGAACAAAATTCTATACCAATACGTGGTTTACAGTGGGAGATGTAGAACGGCCATAATTTTACAGAATTTCATGACCCAAAAAATTTTCAACCCTTTATATCTTCTACCTTTTTAGATCTGTGCACAAAATAACTATAGTTTATAATTGAGAAAAACAAAGTGTACAAGAGAACAAAATTCTATACGAATACGTGGTTTGAAGTGGGAGATGTAGAACGGCCATAATTTTACAGAATTTCATGACCCAAAAAATTTTCAACCCTTTATATCTTCTACCTTTTCAGAGCTGTGCACAAAATAACTATAGTTTATAATTGAGAAAAACAAAGTGTACAAGAGAACAAAATTCCATACCAATACGTGGTTTACAGTGGGAGATATAGAACGGCCATAATTTTACAGAATTTCATGACCCAAAAAATTTTCAACCCTTTATATCTTCTACCTTTTTAGATCTGTGCACAAAATAACTATAGTTTATAATTGAGAAAAACAAAGTGTACAAGGGAACAAAATTCTATACGAATACGTGGTTCACAGTGGGAGATATAGAACAGCCATAATTTTACAGAATTTCATGACCCAAAAAATTTTCAACCCTTTATATCTTCTACCTTTTTAGATCTGTGCACAAAATAACTATAGTTTATAATTGAGAAAAACAAAATGTACAAGAGAACAAAATTTCATACCAATAAGTGGTTCACAGTGGTAGATATAGAACGGCCATAATTTTACAGAATTTCATGACCCAAAAAATTTTCAACCCTTTATATCTTCTACCTTTTCAGATCTGTGCACAAAATAACTATAGTTTATAATTGAGAAAAACAAAGTGTACAAGAGAACAAAATTCCATACCAATACGTGGTTTACAGTGGGAGATATCGAACGGCCATAATTTTACAGAATTTCATGACCCAAAAAATTTTCAACCCTTTATATCTTCTACCTTTTTAGATCTGTGCACAAAATAACTATAGTTTATAATTGAGAAAAACAAAATGTACAAGAGAACAAAATTCTATGCCAATACGTGGTTTACAGTGGGAGATGTAGAACGGCCGAAATTTTACAGAATTTGATGACCCAAAAAATTATCAACCCTTTATTTCTTCTACGTTTTTAGATCTGTGCACAAAATAACTATAGTTTATAATTGAAAAAAACAAAGTTTACAAGAGAACAAAATTCCATACCAATACGTGGTTTACAGTGGGAGATGTAGAACGGCCATAATTTTACAGAATTTCATGACCCAAAAAATTTTCAACCCTTTATATCTTCTACTTTTTCAGTTCTGTGCACAAAATAACTATAGTTTATAATTGAGAAAAACAATGTGTACAAGAGAACAAAATTCTATACCAATACGTGGTTTACAGTGGGAGATGTAGAACGGCCATAATTTTACAGAATTTCATGACCCAAAAAATTTTCAACCCTTTATATCTTCTACCTTTTTAGATCTGTGCACAAAATAACTATAGTTTATAATTGAGAAAAACAAAGTGTACAAGTGAACAAAATTCCATACCAATACGTGGTTCACAGTGGGAGATATAGAACGGCCATAATTTTACAGAATTTCATGACCCAAAAAATTTTCAACCCTTTATATCTTCTACCTTTTGAGATCTGTGCATAAAATAACTATAGTTTATAATTGAGAAAAACAAAGTGTACAAGAGAACAAAATTCCATACCAATACGTGGTTTACAGTGGGAGATATAATACGGCCATAATTTTACAGAATTTCATGATCCAAAAAATTTTCAACCCTTTATATCTTCTACATTTATAGATCTGTGCACAAAATAACTATAGTTTATAATTGAGAAAAACAAAGTGTACAAGAGAACAAAATTCTATACGAATACGTGGTTTGCAGTGGGAGATATAGAACGGCCATAATTTTACAGAATTTCATGACCCAAAAAATTTTCAACCCTTTATATCTTCTACCTTTTGAGATCTGTGCACAAAATAACTATAGTTTATAATTGAGGAAAACAAAGTGTAGAAGAGCACAAAATTCTATACCAATACGTGGTTTACAGTGGGGGATGTAGAACGGCCATAATTTTACAGAATTTCATGACCCAAAAAATTTTCAATCCTTTATATCTTCTACCTTTTGAGATCTGTGCACAAAATAACTATAGTTTATAATTGAGAAAAACAAAGTGTACAAGAGAACAAAATTCTATACGAATACGTGGTTTGCAGTGGGAGATATAGAACGGCCATAATTTTACAGAATTTCATGACCCAAAAAATTTTCAACCCTTTATATCTTCTACCTTTTTAGATCTGTGCACAAAATAACTATAGTTTATAATTGGGAAAAACAAAGTGTACAAGAGAACAAAATTCTATACCAATACGTGGTTTACAGTGGGAGATGTAGAACGGCCATAATTTTACAGAATTTCATGACCCATAAAATTTTCAACCCTTTATATCTTCTACCTTTTGAGATCTGTGCACAAAATAACTATAGTTTATAATTCAGAAAAACAAAGTGTACAAGAGAACAAAATTCTATACCAATACGTGGTTTACAGTGGGAGATGTAGAACGGCCATAATTTTACAGAATTTCATGACCCAAAAAATTTTCAACCCTTTATATCTTCTACCTTTTTAGATCTGTGCACAAAATAACTATAGTTTATAATTGAGAAAAACAAAGTGTACAAGAGAACAAAATTCTATACGAATACGTGGTTTGAAGTGGGAGATGTAGAACGGCCATAATTTTACAGAATTTCATGACCCAAAAAATTTTCAACCCTTTATATCTTCTACCTTTTCAGAGCTGTGCACAAAATAACTATAGTTTATAATTGAGAAAAACAAAGTGTACAAGAGAACAAAATTCCATACCAATACGTGGTTTACAGTGGGAGATATAGAACGGCCATAATTTTACAGAATTTCATGACCCAAAAAATTTTCAACCCTTTATATCTTCTACCTTTTTAGATCTGTGCACAAAATAACTATAGTTTATAATTGAGAAAAACAAAGTGTACAAGGGAACAAAATTCTATACGAATACGTGGTTCACAGTGGGAGATATAGAACAGCCATAATTTTACAGAATTTCATGACCCAAAAAATTTTCAACCCTTTATATCTTCTACCTTTTTAGATCTGTGCACAAAATAATTATAGTTTATAATTGAGAAAAACAAAATGTACAAGAGAACAAAATTTCATACCAATAAGTGGTTCACAGTGGTAGATATAGAACGGCCATAATTTTACAGAATTTCATGACCCAAAAAATTTTCAACCCTTTATATCTTCTACCTTTTCAGATCTGTGCACAAAAAAACTATAGTTTATAATTGAGAAAAACAAAGTGTACAAGAGAACAAAATTCTATACGAATACGTGGTTCACAGTGGGAGATATAGAACGGCCATAATTTTACAGAATTTCATGACCCAAAAAATTTTCAACCCAATATATCTTCTACCTTTTTAGATCTGTGCACAAAATAACTATAGTTTATAATTGAGAAAAACAAAGAGTACAAGAGAACAAAATTCTATACGAATACGTGGTTTACAGTGGTAGATGTAGAACGGCCATAATTTTACAGAATTTCATGACCCAAAAAATTTTCAACCTTTTATATTAATGGTTCTTAACCTTTTCATTTACGCGGGACACAATTATATGTATATATTTTTCTCGCGGAATACTAACATTAAATAATTTGAAATTCGGTATTTAGCAAGAACTTAAAATTAAATTCAAATTAAAAAAAAAGGAACAATTTTTTGTTTTCGTATCTTTCTTAAGTTTCTAAATTTCAATACATTTAAAATTGAAATTTCGCGGAACACCGATTAAGAACCACTGGTCTAGAACAATTATGGCGAACCTATGACTCGCGCAAGCTTTTTCACTGACCCACAATTGCTAGACAACCATTTGTTTGTTTACGCGGGTTGATTTAGATTTTCTAATTGTGTGGATAATTTATATTCTATCTGTATTTTTTGTCAATCACGCATTGACAAAGGAGCAATCTAAATGCTATCTATAACCTTTAGTTTGATCATTACAGTTCTAAAACGAAAATGACGGCAAATGCTTTTGTAGTATTTGAAATGAAGCAAAAGTGTTTACAAAATATCAAATAAAATGTATAATTTTACACATATTCTGTTTGTTAAAAAAATCGACAACCCAAAGCAAATAACCATATTTAGATTTTTCTTCAGATAAAACACACTTTTGTAAGGATTTTGTTCAGTAATTTTTGTAAAAAAGTGACTTCCATAGCACCTTGTTTCGGTCCCGTTTTACTCCCGTTAAGCCAACTGAATTTTAAAGATGTTTAGTTTTGAAAATATTCAGTTTAAAATTGTTTAAACTTAACTCTTGTGCAAATGGACATTAGTGACCCAAGAGCTAGTGCTAAAAAAAAAAAAAAAAAATGAACAAAATTTGACCCACGTCTCAAAAAGGTTCGCCATCCCTAGGACTAGGACTTTCTCTTTTTGGGAAATAGGTCCAGAACTAGGGATTCTTGGGAGAGGGGATGGTTATTCTTCCCCTCTAATGCACCATTTCAGTGAGTCCCAATATTTTGTAAAAAAATCCCAAAATTTGGGTACCCTGAGAGAATGTCCGTGGGCGTGTTCCCACACCAGATTTTTTGTTATGATACCCCCCAATCTTGGGGGCTCTCCTTGCAGTTTTTTTTTTAAATCTTATTGGTCCAAGAGTCTTTGGCTAGCATGGTTTCACCCCTGTTCATGACCTAAAATGAGTATTAATCTTTCCTTCCTTTGGGATTAATGAATCAGTGCCAAACAAGATTGGAACAGTCCCTGTTTTTAATACTTCTTGCACCGTTACTAGTCAAGAAAGTTTGATATTCAGCCCATAAGTTGTATTGTTTACACGCCGTAGGCCGGTAGTGAATAGTTTTGTTCAAATTAACGGCGACTCCCTTCCGTGGAATAAGGAAGTTAAATACCTCGGGTTGGTGTTGGACTCCAAATTAACTTGCACCAAACACATAAACTCAGTCTATTTCCTCTCTTGAACCGCAACTCTAGCATAGATTTTCTTAATAAAAAAAACTAATATATTATCTTTATATCCGTCCAGTACTCTTATATACAGCCTCTGTGTGGTCCCAATACTTGTTGCACCAATTACGGGAAGTTACAAAGAGTTCAAAACAAATGTATATCCCCGATGGACACCCATGGACTACATACATGTAGCACTTGATGTTGCCAGCGTGTCTACATTTATCTACAGCGCCACGGAAAACTTTGTAACTTCCTGTGTACATAGTCCTTACCCTCATGTAAAGAGTAAAAGTAAAGTAAAGTAAAGTAATCGCCTATTTTTTTCAGGCGGGGCTTTACGTCCAACTACCAATTATGTGTCGTGGACGGAGGCGACTAGCAAACATTACTGTAAATTTCTTTTATTAACCATTAAATAAAATCCAAGGTTTAGACTGGAAATCGAACCCACTAAACCAACAATACATTTTAGCATTGCGGGTTTACCCTATAACCGCTCAGCCAACGGGGCGCCTTACAAGATTAAAACCATTAAATAAAATCCAAGGCCTAGACCGGGAATTGAACCCAGTACCACAATACATACTAACCGTGGCGCCCCATGCAAAGAGTATTGTAGACTATAACTTAAGTTCTCTTAGATAAAAAAAATATTAGCACAAAAGGCTAAAGTATATCTTGCTTTAATTAACTGTATATAGTAAGGTTTTTTGCCTTATATTAAGTTTGGACCATTTATCAATCTAAATATTAAGGTTGTTGAGAGTATACAGGCACTGCAGCCTGAAACCTCCTTTTGTATATATCTGTATATATTTACGTTTAACTGTTTTAAATTGCAAATAAACTTTGTCAAACTCAAACTCAAAACTGATATACAGCCCATAAATTCTTTTTGCCAAAATGGCGAGCATGCCAAAACAGCTGATCATTTCATGAATTGATGATGAACAGGTGGTTTCAATTTATATTATTATTTTTGGTTAAATGGTGCGTAAAGTTCTTTATTTTTTTACGCACCAGGCTTTTTGAATAGATGATTAAAGAAAGAGATTGTTTCCGCTGTATGCCGTACTGGTACCGGCGCTAGCATCTCGGGCAGGTCGCCCTGAATAGTATTATTTTGGAGCTTGCCAGTTCTGGGCCGGCTTGATGACGTCATTATTTCTTATTCTCGTCAAAGTCTATTTCTTTCTCACAATAGATAATGGACAGATTTAGGTCGGATTCTCTCTTTCTGATATTCGCATTTCTTATTTTTATTTTGTTCTCTTTCTTTCCTTTTTTTAACATTCATGAAAGAGAGGCAGAATTAAATTATTCAATCGCGTTACCAGGCAGTTCCTCTCTCTGTCTCTCTTCTCTCTCTCTCTCTAGAGCCAAATTATAACTATCTAATTTTGAACACAATAACTCTCAGATCACGTAATTACGTCTTCTTCTTTTTTTCTTGAGAATGAAGACATTGAGATCGTTGCAAAGTTAGGGTGCTTTCGGCGATTTATTTTTCATAAAATCGAAGGTTTTGAAACCTTATTATAACTAAACATAAATGATAAAAGGATAAAGAATTATACTGTGTGGCATAGTAATTTGGGATGATTGCATCGATTTGGGTACTTGATGTCGGAGTTTGAGATGTGGTTTCGAGCTTTGCATCCATTCTGTGACATCAGACTTCTTGCTCTGGTTTTTTTTATCCTTACAACAGCAAGACTGCGGCGAGGAATTATGAATTCTAAGGTCGTAATTTTCTCGGATAGTCAGGCTGTTCTACGGGCAATTAGTTCCTATCAGGTTAACTCAAAACTGGTTTGGGACTGTCTGGGTGCCCTGAAGGAAATTAGTGACCAGAATAAGGTCTTTCTGGTCTGGGTACCTGGTCATTCAGGACATAAGGGGAAACGAAGCGGCAGATTTATTGGCCAGGGGAAGGCTCTGCGGGACACTTCGTTGGCCCGGAGCCGTGTTTTGGGGTTCCGAAGTGTGTTAAGACTGCGTCCATTAACTTATGGATGCAGTGTAGGTCTCAGGAGTGGTGGCTTGCCACCACTGGGTAGAGACAGGCGAAGGAGTTCATCAGAGGCTATTCGCCGAGGCTGACTTCAGAATTAATCCGTCAAGGCCCGCGTGTGGCTATAAAGATGATTGTAGGCCTATTAACTGGGCCACTGCAGGCCCCAGAAAACACATGCATCGCATGGGCCTGGCAGATGATAGCCTCTTGTAGGTTCTGTCAGGAAGAGGAGGAGGAAACGGTTGTGTCAGTATGAGGGGCTGAGTCTGGCTAAGGATGTTAACCCAGGCCTGAGAGCTTTACCCAAGAGCTTCTCTCATTAAGAGTCTGATTAAAAGGACAGGTCTGGCGGGTGAGCTTTGAAGTTAGGGGAGCCACAATAGATCCTAAGGGGTCGCAGTGGCGTAGGCCTTGAGGCCGCCCTAGTCTAATCTAATCTAAGACTGCGGCGCTATGGTTGGATGTAGCCCATGCCCTCCTACTCTGGAGTGTCACACTTTTTATTTGGTAACTTATTCTTTACTTCAACCTAAACGTACGTTTCAGTCCCACCTTCAGTGCCCTCATCAATGGATCTGTGTCCTCTGTATTGTAATAAAACACTTCGGTTTGCTGTGTACCTCTCATCAGGCTGCTGCAATATGATCTCAACTAGATCTTTTTATTTTTGTATCACAAATAATCTCGAAAGAATGGCTAAAAAAAAACAAAAAAATGCCTAAACATTTGAAGTAATATTTCATTCTTACCAGAGCTGATTCTGTTTGTAAAAGCGTACATTATACTGAAATGTGACCTGACAGGAAACCTCTCCGAGTACTGCCTCAATTTTTCTTTGGAAAAACAAAATGATATAAATTGAAAATGATTCCATTTCCGGGAAAGTGAACAATCCATTGGGAGTGAAGAGGTACTTCCGGAAAACCGATTTTGAGCGCGATCCCACTATTGGCACTCTAGCGGAATACCGGAAAGCAAAACGAGCGAAAAGCAGATATTTTGCTCAAAACCACAGGCAAAACTAGCGCACTCAGCAAAAAAAAAAATCGGAATTAACTAGCATTTCTTTCAAACTCGGCGACTTCCGGCAAGATATATGTATTATTGTCACTTCCTCTTAAGATCAATGATCACGCAGTACTTCCTCCTCTTTGTACTTCTGATAGAAGGTCAGGAAAATAATTCCACTTTCCCTTTCTACAGGTTATAGACCTAGTTGTGTTGGTTGGCCACAAGCTGGGGAGTGTCAAATCTAGGCCAGTTGAGATCGATCCAAGATTCAGGTTAATCTATTCTTAAACTCATGAATTAGATCAGTTAAGAAAATTGTGCTTTGTCTTTTTTTTTGTCTTTTTTTTCTGACTAAACTGAACTAAAATTTTGATGCTGGGTAATTGATTGGGAGTGCCAAGTCTTGAGGAAGACTAGTGGTGTCTTCTTCAGTACTTCATTGGGTTGCTGAAAAGTTTCTCCATACCCTAAGAGGAAAGAGAAAAGATTATCTGAAAAGTTCGCCTAAAACTGTAGGAGGTGAATGTTTTCCATCGGGTTGGTTAATGCCACTCAGTAATCAGGTACCTAATTACTCCAGCTGTTGTTGGTTCGAAACAACTTTCATATGCTTCAGGATGTTCAATATCTTGTCATCAAGTACACGCACGTGTTGTAAGAGCTCAATTTAGTTCGAGAGCTTAACGTAAAAGACTTAAGATTATTGTCATTCCTGGAGTTAAGATTTCCGTTCTATTTGTTTCTGAAAATTGTAATACTAATATGTACAGAAGTCTCCTTTATATCTCACGAACTTCCGGAAGTGGCTGAGCTAAAGTTCGGCACGGTAACTCTTGCAAAAAAGTTACCTAGCTTCGTCCCTTTTGCTATGGAAGCCCACAAAAGAAATAGTTTTGTTTTAGTTACTCTTTCCCATTATAAGAGGAAGTATTGCTTTTCATCTAACCGCTCCTGTTTTGACTTTTCACAGGATATATAAGGTGAATACACATTGCTGCAGTGCCACCATGGGATGCAGGACCGCAAAACGGAAACACCACTTATGTTTGAATCGATTTTCCAGCTTATCGCTACTAAGGTTTTCCTTTAATGACGTGCCGCAATAACTTCCTGAAAAATTTCCCAGGAAAATAGATTTAAGCGGCAATTTTATGATCGGGAGAAATTAATCTTTCCTGTTTAAATACGAGTATGTAGTTATGTGTTCTGGAAGGATATCCGTGTTCATCTGAAGTGCGCAGTGATCATTTCGATTGTTCTATAGTTGTCTGGAGAGTCGCCAAAGGGTTTCAGTTGAATTTAAACCTTATTTTGGATTAGGTCTTTTTCGCTTTGGGTTGAAATTATGAACGAGGATTAAGGTTCTAGAAATGATTCTTTTGGGTAGCTGCGATGTCTCGTTTCCTTCAACAGAAACAATTCACTGGATAGACCACATTGTATCCAACTGACTTCTTTAGTACAAAGTCAGAGTTTCAAAGAAAGATAAACGATGAGTGGGAGAATCGTGTGGGTGATCATAAACACGATTTCTGTTATTTTATTGTAGCAAAACGTAAGAAAGCAGTGTTACATCATTACTGCAATCAAAACTATTATTCTCTTTGGAATTGTATACACTATATAAAAAAAATGTAAATGGTTACTCAACAGAATCTGGCAACTGTCAGACAAAAGACACAGACGTCCTTGAAATAGTGTAGCCGCGAGATGCGATGCCAGAAAAAGAAGTTGCTTGGATAATAAAATAGCTTTGAACTGTTTAGTTTTTTGTTTCATTTCTCCTGCAAGGTGGGGTGTGGTGAGGGGTACTGCAGAGTAGGAGAGGGGGCTAGCTGCTGGTTAGAATGAGAGGAAATGACATCAGGCGAGTTCAAACAGGTTACAAACTCTTGGACTCCTGCGGTGGTGCGTTCTCTGTGGCTGGGTGCGTACGCTCAACTATGACGTCATGATTATAACGTGCTAGTATGATTGTGCTATTCTTGGACGGTGCCATTTCCTCCTGCACCTGTATCCTCATCACCCCCCTGCCCCTGCAATACGTCTCGTTCTGGATATCCCCCCCCCCGCTGACTTATACTGAGCATGTCCAAAAAGTTGGAAGTGTTTTTTTTTTGCGTGGAGGGGGAATGATCTTTGGACGCCTGCCAAACTGTAAGAGGGGGGGTGAATTATTCTCTTTTGAAGTCTGCGGCTGAACTAGCTGCATATATAGACTCTATAAATGCCCCATTATGCTTTATATACTTTGTTTATCAGGCGTCACGGTTAGAGGCGAGACCTGTAAAGCTAAGATGTATTGTTGGTTTAGTGGATTCGATTTCTAGTCTAAACCTTGGATTTTATTTAATGGTTTTAATCTTGTAAGACGCCCCATTAGCTGAGCGGTTATAGGCTAGACCCGCAAAGCTAAGATGTATTGTTGGTTAGTGGGTTCGATTTATAGTCTAAACCTTTGATTTTATTTAATTGTTTTAATATTGTAAGGCGCCCCATTAGCCGAGCGGTTATAGGCTAGACCCGCAAAGCTAAGATGTATTGTTGGTTAGTGGGTTCGATTTCTAGTCTAAACCTTTGATTTTATTTAATTGTTTTAATATTGTAAGGCGCCCCATTAGCTGAGCGGTTATAGGCTAGACCCGCAATGCTAAGATGCATTGTTAGTTTAGTGGGTTCGATTCCCCAGTCTAGACCTTGGATTTTATTTAATGGTTCAACCAACATCAGCCTAAATTTTAGATATCCCAGACTACAGGAACCGGTTCTCCAGTTTTATTTCCAAAACAGTGGTGCCATCTCAAAATTGTTTGATTTTTCAAGGAAAGTATTACGATTCGTGGAAGTTACAATCTTGTCTGTTCACCAGAAATATAACGTTTTGAGGTGGTCCCCTGAGTCAGAAAATGGAGATTTTTTTTATAAAAACGGTCTTTCTGTGTGTGTGTGTGTGTGTCTAAAATATCTCGAAACACTGAGGAATTGCCTAAAGCAGCTGCTCCAGATCCCAGTGAAGGGAATAAAGGCTTTTAAAACAGGCTAAAAATGGAAGCTAAGATTCTAACTTCCTAGGCCAAAGTTACACTTTTAAAAATAACTTTTTGCCTGTGGCAAGTGTAAAGTTATTAGCAAGTTTGTAATACTGTAGTAAATGTCGGTAGCAATTTTTAAACATGAAGTAAACAGTTTGCAAACAATTAAAGAAATATTTACAGACAAACAGACTTTAATATGCGTGTATTTCTTGTTTTAATATTAGGTTTACTTTACAAACCGAACTAAAACTTCAATAGTTCCACTTAGAGCTTTAGTTCCGGCCTAGTTCACGTACATGAAACACTTACATGTGTGATATATGACGCAATCAATGTCTACGTATCGGTTCTCGTATTTATAATTTATGATGTCATTTTTTTGTTTATTGTGTAACAAAGCGATTGTTCTTCTAAGATATAATTATAATATGAATAGCTAATCAAATTGTGCAAGATTTCAGATTATTTTTTTAGATCTTTAAATTTGTGCTTTGTTCAGGAACATCTTGGAGGCCATTTTGGGTGTAAAGGTAAAGGTGAAATGATTACCTCTAATTATCTGGCTTCCGCTTTTTCTTTCAACAATCGCTTTAAAGAAGCTGGAGAGGGTACTGTGGGCGTGGTCTCTCACCCGTTACCGTTAGGGTACATCAGATCTTTTTTTTACCTGCAGAGCGGAAGAAACCACAGTTAAGCGCCATCTTATCGCCGCTTCCTAAAAAATTGAAGAATTAACAGGATTGTGAGAAGGGATTAGCAGTTAGCATATTGGATTCCCACGCGTAGGTCCTGGGGGTTTGAATCCAGTTGCTGACCACTTAGTTTTTGTCTTCTTAGGGAGCTTCTTACAGCTCATGGTCCCGGTTATGGACAGTGCACTGAAAATAATCTCCAGACACCAATAACCTTAGATTTTGATGCGCCTTAAATCATTAAAATAAAATAAAATCACAGGATGTCTTTAAAATTGGGAATCAAAGAATCACTTTCAGAATGTTTTAAATTATTTCTAAAAAATATTTACTTTATTCTAAATTCTTTTCTTAAAAGCCATTTTGGAAGAAATATAATAGAAGTTCTTCCTGTTAAACTATTGACGTAATAAGATTAGATTAGATTATCGGGGTGGGACCTATGCCCCACGGCACCGCAGCTAGAAGAGGCTTATTGTGCCATTCCCTTTAGATCTAGTAGACGAAACCTCCCCTACTAAAAGAGGTTGAGGACTTTCCCTATACTAGTTCTTTTTGCGCTACTATCTCCTTTGGACTCAAAAGATCCAAAGGTTTCATAGCGCAATCACTCGATTGTAACGCAATCGAACAGCCAGTGAGAGGCTGTTTCCTTCTCATCCTGACCCAATCTGCATACAATGGTTCCAAGCTAATAAGTCCTTCACTTTGTACAGATGACTGTGCCTTAAGTGTACTAAGTAAATGTATTGGGGTGTTACAGTATATGTTGCTCATGTTCATGTTGTTAGGCTGGGATACCCGCAGGGACGCCAAGTATCCTGAAGAATTGGCTTTACTTTACTTACTATTAAGATTTTACCCCTCTGTAGTTACACAACATTTTGAAATGGACATGTATCTTCATCAGATGCTTTCATATATTACTTAGTCGTGGTCACGGTCACGTAGATGTAATGAAAACCCGCTGCCCTCTAATTGGGTTTTAATTTTGTGGTCGGCTGTAATTGGTTCAAGTTACCGGTTTCTGTCCGTTTACTAATTAAAGTAGGATCTTTGTCTGAGGATCGGATGTCATCACAGATGTGGTTTTATTGTTCCCTTTGATCGCCATGCTAGAATTACTGGAGTTCATTGTAGCATGAAGTCCCCAAGCTGTGTTTTGTCGCTTTCAAGTTTTTTTTTTATAAATTCTTGATTCTAATTGGTGTAGAATCTGTCCACTGTATAAACTAATTGGGATTCCTCTATCCCTGATAATGAACGCATCCTGAAATGATTTAAGGGATAACCGAATTCTTTCTCATAATCACGAACACCATTCTCCTCTTTCATACCGGAAACATTGTTTTCTTTCCTTCCCCCTCTCCTTCCTTCTGATATTTATAACAGGAAACTAAAAAGCATTCCTCCATTTTGTACGATCAGTTTACCCAAGTTAGTGCTGACCTATGTCCTTTATATTGAAACGCACTCACACATATGCTCATTCAGGAAGTGGCGTCTCTAAGGTTGGATCTATTTATAAAACATATCAGGAACTATTTTTACTTTCAATTCTCTTTAATAAACAAACTATTTGAAAAAAAAATAAGGAGAACTAGTCGAATATATTATCTGTTTCACTTTATTCTGTACATCTATATTTTTAGCTCGACAATTTTTATGTCACTTACACTCATAGTAATGGGAAAGAAGTCAAAAAAAGTGGTAATAATTTCCATTAAACTAGAAAGAAATTAGAATAGATATAGTTTGACTCTAATATTAGAACGGCTATATTTAAATTCTTGGTTTTAATTTAAAACTAAATATTTTTATTTAATTTTATTATAAGCGTAACGGCTTATTTTTATTTAGTTTATTAGAGATGATGTCACCGCTCTAGTGTTGACGTATTCTGGATTAAAAACAAGGCGCCACGGTAGCCGAGCGGTAATAGGCTAGACCCGCAAAGCTAAGGTGTGTTGTTGGTTAGTGTATTAGATTTCTAGTCTAAACTTTGGATTTTATTTAATGGTTTTAATCTTGTAAGGCGCCCCATTAGCCGAGCGGTAATAGGCTAGACCCGCAAAGCTAAGATGTATTGTTGGTTAGTGGGTTCGATTTCTAGTCTAAACTTTGGATTTTATTTAATGGTTTTAATCTTGTAAGGCGCCCCATTAGCCGAGCGGTTATAGGCTAGACCCGTAATGCTAAGATGTGTTGTTGGTTAGTGGGTTCGATTCCCGGTCTTTAGGCCTTGGATTTTATTTAAAGGTTAGTAAAAGGAATTTATAGTAAAGTATGTTTGCTAGTCGCCTCCGTCCACGGCACCTTATTGTTAGTTGGACGTAAAGCCTGCCAGAAATAATAATAGGCGATTACTTTACTTTTTTTAACTTTTTCTGGATTAAAAACAAAGTTGGTGCGAACTTTGTGTCTTTCATTTATTACAAAAGCTCAACTTGGGGTTGTTCACAGCTGACGTCTTGACGTCAATAATGGTAGCGACAAGTCTGCTCTTGCTGACTACGTAAGAGATGCGAATCATTGAGGTCACTTTATTATTTCTATTTATTTATTTATTTTTAATTTAAGGCGCATCAACATCTGAGGTCATTGCGAGCCCGGAGCTTAGTGTACTGCCGGTCTCCGGACAGTGTTCTCTCGTTAAAGACCATACTGTCCACCACTGGACACCGTGAGCTGTAAGAAGCTCTTCTAGTGAGAGAAAATCAAAGGGCCAGCAGCTGAATTTGGACCCTAAAGGATGATCGCGTGGGAATCCAATGTTCTCTGAACTATGAGATCGCTGCATAGTCAAGTTTATGTCGTAAATAGTAATTATTACATTATCTAGGATGATTATGATAATTCCAGAATTTAAAAACAAAGCGAAAAAATCCGGGATTATGATCAGAAAAAGTTTTCCAACAAAATAATTGGCGTACATAATAAACTTTGCGAAGAAAATCTAGTATTATATTTAGAATATAATAATAATGCAATGGGAATTCCTGTATTATCAAATGATCTGGCCAATGATAGCGAGGGAAGTGAGAATGACATGTCTGCCAACATTCTGGAACATAGTGAAGAAGTTTCGAACAGTGTTGCATGTTTTATTAGCTGGCAATGCATTTCCTGTAAAACTAGGCCGATAATAACGACCATCCCTGTAACTCGGAACAGTATATAATTACGTTACTGCGTTATACGAGCAGGCTAACCATTAACCATTGTATGCATAAATAACCTAGTTTTGGCGAGTACTAGAGGTGGTGTGATGCTCTCTCGGTTAATACCAAAGACGATGATAGTATGCTGCGTAAATAATAAGGCGCCGTGTTACGTCATATTAGCTTCACAGCAGCCCCAATGCTGGTGGAGGCCCCTAAGATTGTAGATTGTGGAGTTTGACAGGCCCTTAAAGCTCACTTCCAGTAGCTTAACGTGATCCCCCAACACTAAGCTTAGTCTAATATAATATTGTTTAAAACTTATCCTGTGTATGATATTTATAATACAGAAACATAACTCTTCCCCAAACTTAAGGGCTTTGTCATTCAACTGGGCGGTCTTGTGCAATATCCGGTCTTAATCTGCTCGACTTCAACTAGTACTGTCCGGTATTATGCTAGATCCATTCATCCTGTCAGCCACCAAATTCCTCTAACTGGAGTGATGGATAGCATTCCTTCTCAACTCATTATTCTTCTCCTGACATGGTTTCATTCTTAGTTTTCCCCTCCAATAAGGATCGCTCCCGTTCACTCAATCCTGAATTAAAGCATTCATTCTGTTGTCCCATAAACTGGAATCATTTTATTTATTCATTTCTATTTTCCAACTCATTCATTAAACTGATAGAACTAGCTTAAATACCAGTATTTCCGAGCATTATTGAGTAATGATAGTTTTGGTTTTCGACCATTGTTAAGTGATGGTTTTTGGGGAATATTGAGATGCGGTCAATCAATAGAAAGTTAAAGGAAAGTAAAGTAATCGCCTATTTTTTCAGGCGGGGCTTTACGTCCAACTACCAAATTAGATGTCGTGGACGGAGGCGACTAGCAAACATACTTCACTGTAAATTTCTTTTATTAACCATTAAATAAAATCCAAGGTCTAGACTGGGGAATCGAACCCACTAACCAACAATACATCTTAGCATTGCGGGTCTAGCCTATAACCGCTCAGCTAAAGGGGCGCCTTACAATATTCAAACCATTAAATAAAATCTAAGGTTTTGACTAGAAATCGAATCCACTAACCAACAATACATCTTAGCTTTGCGGGTCTAGCCTATAACCGCTCAGCTAAAGGGGCGCCTTACAATATTCAAACCATTAAATAAAATCTAAGGTTTAGTCTAGAAATCGAACCCACTAACCAACAATACATCTTAGCTTTGCGGGTCTAGCCTATAACCGCTCAGCTAAAGGGGCGCCTTACAATATTCGAACCATTAAATAAAATCTAAGGTTTAGACTAGAAATCGAATGCACTAACCAACAATACATCTTAGCATTGCGGGTCTAGCCTATAACCGCTCGGCTACCTGCTGGCGCCCTGCGGTCAATCAATAAATTCAAACACAAATTTTGTTTCTTCATATCAACGTTTCGGTAAATATATTATTACCTTCTTTCAGGGTATTGTAAAAATTTGTGGAGTTTAATGTTTTTAGCTACATCATCATAACTGTTGATAATTGATCAATATTTCCCAAAAATCATTATTGAATAAACATGTTGCTAGTTGAATGCTGATGGATAACATCTAACCTAAGGAATACTGAACTGATTCCTGGTTGTAACCCAATTTAGGGGTAACGCCCTAGTTCTTGTAAACAATGATCTGTTCAGAGACTTTGAATCTTCTGATTCTCTCACATCCCAGGCAGTCAGAGATTTTTTTTTCTTTTGACGCATTGGATTTTTTTTTTGCTTTTTTCTTGGCATTGACTTCCGCCATACAGCCAGCATCGTCTAGGTGCTTATCACTAGAATATCACTCACTCTCCATTCTTACTTATAAATTTTATACATTCGCTTCACGCATTAATACAACTATTTACATAAACTACAGCTAATGGATGGATCTGTACTCTATATTCCTGCCATCCTTATAGCTTAACCGAAATTAAAATCACGTAATCCTTCTGTAATCATTTTCTTGCATTCATTCTATCACGACTGCCGAGATCATTAGCACCTCTACTCATTTTGTGCTCCTCTGTTCTTTTGGGCCTCTCGAGTCGCTCCGGCACGCGGAATTTTCGTGCTTGCGACGATCGATCTAGTCGACGAGAGGGAGAGTGGAATACATTCGTGCCTTCCACTATCTACATCAACAAGTCGGGGATTAATGGTAAAGTCTCTTCTAGCTTCTGAAACTCCGTAAATAATAACGGTGCAGTATGAGTCTGTTACATGTAAGCATGTCTTGTCCTTAAGTTTATAAGTACATAAATTGACTGTTTCCAGCTAATGACCAGTTTTAGAATAGTTGTCCCAATTACGTACTTGCATTTACTCAAAAATTTCGACTTCCGGTTGTAATCTTTCTCCATTAATAGTTGCGGAAATAGCCGCCATTGGACGGACCCCCCCCCCATTCTGACAATAAATCTAAACTAAAACAAACTAGAAGATAATGTAAATTGTGTAAAATGGTCAGAGACTTGTAGAGTTACAACATGTCCACAGTGTACTGGCGCTGTTGTTGTAACACAGTAGTGCCAGCAACACACCAGTGTCTACATCGGGGCTCTCACAACATTATTCAACAAACACTGACTTTGGTTAACACATTGGCGTTAACACTGAATAAACATTTTGACATGAGAAACCTGTTAACATATAATATTTCATTCATTAGTATACATTCTGGCATCGTCAGAGTGGGCTCACTTTCGCCGAAATTCTCTCCTAGGGTAAAAAAACTTCGTTTATACATTCCTAACTTGATTTATTACTTCGGAATTTCCACTTTTCTTTTGCAAAATTCGTTTTAGTGCAGTTTCCAGGATGAGCTGCGTGGTTAGATCCACAGTGTTGGGTGATGCTGTTAACTTGTAAGTTCGCTGTAGGAATAAATTTAGTTTTAGAGATTTGAGAATATTAGTTAGAGACATTAGTATAATGTTTATGCGGAACTTGGCCCACGGCTATACAGGGAGAACCAGTAAGTATGTCCATAGGCCTACTGTGTGTAGTACATCTAAAGTGGAGTTCAATGACGTATTGGCCAACTTCATATTTTCCACTGTTCTTGAGTGACGTCACTTTAATTTTTTTTTTCTAAAATCATTACTTTTTTCCAATAAAAATGTTATTACTCAGAAAGTTTTAGTCCGAATTCGATTCTGATGACACGGTTAGAAAGACAGATAAATTTTCTAAAAATTGATACCATTTCGAAGCGTAAATTATTCTCCAAACAGCCTCAATATTCCTCCTGGATACTGGAAAAATAAAAGTAATCGAAATTTTTAAGAAAACTCATTAGGCCCTTATATGTGATCATTATCAGACCTAGGTGCTGGCATTTTTTAGTAAAAGTTTCCTTGTTTAATGGGCTTTCTAACGCGGTATATCATTTTCCAGGATTCTTTTTATCTTCGTATGAGAAATTACGTTTGTTTCGCAAGAAAACGTGTTCACGAGCACTCAAGAGTGTTAGTTTATCAAGTTGTTTAATTCATTGAAAACTCTTTTAGATGGGGACCAGTAGTCAATTTTTAAAGTAGATTGTCTTAAAATAAGGAAGTCAAAGGTTACAAATTGCACTTAAAAAAAAAAAAAAATCCGATCTCTCTGAAATATTTGAGAAAATGTTAGGAAATATTTTAAACAAGTTTTATAAACAAAAATTCATATGTACTTACTCCAAATTACAATTTCACACACAACTACCTGTTGAAAAAGAAAACAATCTGACTAACCTTAACCTTTTTTTTTTTTTTAAAGTGCAATTTGTAACCTTTGACTTCCTTATTTTAAGACAATCTACTTTAAAAATTGACTACTGGTCCATCTTAAAGAGTTTTCAATGAATTAAACAACTTGATAACTAACACTGTTTGCGTGCTCGTGAACACGTTTTCTTGTAAAACAAATGTAATTTCTCATACGAAGATAAAAGGAATCCTGGAAAATGATATACCGTTAGAAAGCCCACATTAGGCAAGGAAACTTTTATAAAAAGTGCCAGCACCTAGGTCTGATAATAATCACGTAAGGGCCTAATGAGTTTTCTTAAAAATTTCGATTACTTTTATTTTTCCAGTATCCAGGAGGAATATTGAGGCTGTTTGGAGAATAACTTATGCTTCGAAATGGTATCAATTTTTAGAAAATTTATCCGTCTTTCTAACCGTGTCATCAGAATCGAATTCGGACTAAAACTTTCTGAGTAATAACAATTTTTATTGGAAAAAAGTAATGATTTTAGAAAAAAAAATTTAAAGTGACGTCACTCAAGAACAGTGGAAAATATGAAGTTGTCCAATACGTCATTGAACTCCACTTTAGATGTACTACACACTGTAGGCCTATGGACAATACTTACTGGTTCACCCTGTATATTGCATTTCTGGTTTATTGTTGTATGCGTAGAAGGTTGTATGCTACGAAGAGTGAGCAAGGTTTTGGGTGTTAATGTGTCCGCTTGCAGTTTAGTGCAATATTTAGCGAAAGTTCGATGAGGTCAAGACCTGCACATTCTAAGACTACGTGAAAAGGTACGATTTCCTGTGGAACGACGATAGACGACGACCCATCAGAAAGAGAATACCCCCCCCCCCCCCACCAAAATACATACATAGACTAGCAAAAACATGAGCACCGCGGCGGCAGCAGCAGGGTCTAAAGCGTCTGGTACTGGGTATCGATCCTACTGCCGATGTGTACCAGAATGCTCTCCCAACACACTGGCTGAATGACGTCATCAGGCCGCTAACACCCTTTCTCTCCTATTCTTCTCTTGTAATGACGTCACTGTGAGTAACCTTTCACCTCAAACAGGGTTGTAGCTTGCTACACTACACGTGCCTCCATAAATGCTCTCCCTTTTTTTTGAATCTCCTTGAGGTTTCAAGCATGTTATCAATTTTTAACCTTCCTGTTTTCAATTATTTTATAACCGCTTTAATAATGTGACGATTATTATTATTATTATTATTTTTAATGATTTAAGGCGTGTCAACATCTAAGGTTATTGTCGCCCAGAGCTATTTTCAGTGCACTGCTGGCCTGCGAACAATGTTCTCTCGTTACAGACAACACTGTCCATCACAGGGCAGTGAGCTGTAAGAAGCTCCTAGGAAGAGAAAATCTAAGGGTCAGCATGACGTTTATTCCTTTCAAAGTAATAGATAAATTAATACTCTCACCGGACTATTTTGTAGATCTTAACGCAGTTCTTGAATTGATTCCTTTTACCACCTCCAAGTCACCAAAAAACTCGATACAGGAAACTCCCTTCAACTTGCTAACCACAAGCTAATCCTCTAGCTTAAAATCTCTACTTCTCTAGAACTCTTCCTTGACAATCCAACAAGATAGTCTTAAAAAGACAGTGGCCTCGTGATCTCTTCCTATGTGAAGAGAGTAGACAAATTGTTCACTGTTTTGGAGTGTTACCACTGGGTAACTGCGTCACCCAAGTGGCTAAAACACGATACAGGAAACTCCCCATCAACTTGCAAATCACAAGCTAATCCTCTAGCTCAAAATCTCTACTTCTCTAGAACTCTTCCTTGATAATCCAACAAGGTCGTCTTAAAAGACAGCTAACAAAAGATTATCCGCACCGTGGCTCAACAAATTAACATCATCCGATCAAGAAAGATCCATTGAAGGCTACTTTCTCCCTAAGAGAACATTTATTTTGTAGCGATAATCTTCCTTACCAATTTTTGAAGAGATCAAGAAAGCAAAAGATTCAAATAACTGTTCCTCAACTTGCCCCAGGTCATAACCCCCCCCCCCCCATTGTACAAGATCCAACTTTTCTCAAGTCTACTTCTTCAGTCTGGGAGAATTGATTTCGACGTAATAAACTTCACAATAAACTTTTGAAGAGATCAAGAAAGGAAAAGATTCAAATAACTGTTCCTCAACTTGCCTCAAATTATAAACAACATCCGTACAAGATCCAACTTTTCTCAAGTCTACTTCTTCAGTCAGGAATGATTAATTTCGACGTAATAAACTTCGCAATAAACTTTTGAAGAGATCAAGAAAGCAAAAGATTCAAATAACTGTTCCTCAACTTGCCTCAGATTACAAACAACATCCGTACAAGATCCAACTTTTCTCAAGTCTACTTCTTCAGTCTGGGAGAATTTAATTTCGACGTAATAAACTTCGCAATAAACTTTTGAAGAGATCAAGAAAGCAAGATTCAAATAACTGTCCCTCAACTTGCCTCAGATTATAAACAACATCCGTACAAGATCCAACTTTTCTTCATTCCACTTCTTCAATCAGGAAGGATTAATTTCAACGTAATTAAAACTGCCCCGGTAGGACAGTTGTATAAGGGTTGATCGTCAAAAACTGCACGAAAAAGCTGTAACGTTGAAAAACACCCAACTTTGACAATTTTTCTCTTGTTCTATAAAAGATGAAATGCCCAAATTTTCTTTATAATATAGGGCAAATCCTCCTTTATAATATACTTTAGATACAATAGCGGCCTCGTGATTTCCTCTCTAGTGAAGAGATTAGACATATTGTTCAGTGTAGACATGTTACCCAATGGGTAACTTCTCCACTCGTTCACAGCTGATTATTATTGTTACTCACAGGGCCAATGCGCTGATTGGAGCACAAATAAACGAGAGAGAGAGAGAGAGAGAGAGAGAGAGAGAAAGAAAGAAAGAAAGAAAGAAACTTTTATTTTGTCCTGGGACAATATCCCTTAAGGACAACAAACAAAATTTAAATTACAAAATTAATTACAATAAGTTCTCTATAATATAAAAGTAAAATTATTATAACAAAAATTACATTGAAATGCACTTAATTTATAGATATAAAACTAAATAATAAATTCTCTAATGAGAAGCGTCTACTATGAAGGACCGCATTAAGAAATCATACAATGCATTTTTAAATGAAGCTATTGTACTTTTATGAATTAATGTAAGAGGTAAAGAATTCCAGAAAAGAGAAGATTGCACAAGAAATGAATTTTTATAGGTAACTGTTCGATATGGAGAAATATAAAATTTGAAATTAGCAGTTCTGGTATTTTTTAAATCTAATTGGGCCTTCCTAATAAACCGATTAAATAAATATTCAGGACGTTTATTTTTTAGAAGCATAAACAGAAACCTTCCCAATAAATACTTCCTTCTATACTTGACATTCAACCAATTAAGAAAAATAAAATGAGGAGTGATATGCTCATCTCTTCTTACATTTAGAATAAAACGAACACAGGAATTTATTGACCTTTGTAATTTTATGTTCAATTCAGCTGTTAAATCATTGTACACTAGCGAACAGTAATCTAAATGCGGAAATATAAGTGTAGTAATCAGCTGTTTTCTTAGCGAAATAGGCAGAATATTCCTATTGTATTTAAGCTGGCACAAAGTTTTAGAAATTTTGTTAGATATGTCACCAACATGATTATTCCATGATAGAGTACTAGTAATAGTGACACCCAAACATTTAGCAGAATCTACATAAGGAATAGAAGCCTGATCTATTGTTATTTTTGAAATAGAACTCACATCAATATCGTTGACATAAACAGACAGAGAGAGAGAGAGAGAGAGAGATAAACCGGAAATACATTTTTCGTTCGTCAGTTCGTGAATTATGGGTGTATTTCGAAAACATGTGGGGAGCAACTCCACTAAATCTTATTGGTTTGGAGTTGTCCTTTTAAGGAAAATGGTAGTGAGGCTAAAGGTGTTTCCGTTTCCTTGGTATTGTGGTTGAGGAGTGCCGGTGAATAAACAGAATTTAAAGATGGACGTATAAAATTATGGGATTTTTTATACCAGTATAACGGAGTTAAGGGTATACTGCTAAAAATTAGAAATATTACTCGGGTTAATCGATCTATTGTACGGTTTTCCTGAATAATATTAGGAAAACGTTGTATAACTTTAAAAAATAATAATAATAATATGTTAATGCGTTCAGTGGTTTAAGCATGCACAATATGATGCATGAGAATATGGTAGAACATGCAGCTACATAATTCGGCACTTTGTTCAGTGTTGTTCATGCACACGAATCAATATAGACTGTGTGGTGTGATGTCCTACGCCCGTGTGCGTATTGACCTAGCTGCTTAAGCTGAAGTGGCCAGGGCCGAAGTATTCTGTCCATTATTTTGGGTGAAGTACCGTTTTTCTGGTCATTAAGTACCCTTCTTCCAAGATTTCGTGGGAGAAGTTTAACTGATTTCTCCTTATTATTATTTTGGCCAATAAGGTCAAAGGATCAGAATTTATCACTTGTTTCTTGGATCTTTTTATTTGATAAAGTGACAGATGAAGAAGTATGCAGAAGAAAGCAGATGTATTAAGTACAATAAAGGAAAGAAAGGTGCAGTACTTTGGACACTCTAGGAGAGAGGAGGAAAAGTACGAATTGTTGCAGCTGATTGTGCAAGATAAAAAACACAAGGAAGACGTAGAGCCGGAAGATAGACGTCATTCTAGGTTAAGGAATCTTCGCGATTTGGTTTCATTGCAGCGCTTAATCTTTATTTGGAGCCGCTGCGGCTAAAGTAAACCTGTAGCCAAGATGCAAATGGGAAGCGGAAGGAACACATTAAGAAGAAGCTGTGCTAGCTCTGTTACGTCATGTAGTATGTGTAGCTTGCGTGGTTTTATCTTCTTTGTGATCATCAGCTGTGGTTTCTGATGATTTGATCAACACTCACTGACATGGACGCTTTGTATCTACGGTTCGTAGATGGCTTTTCTGTGTGTTTGTCAATGTGTCCTTGTGTATAACTACGAGGGTCGTTTGAAAAGTCCGTGCAAAGTCAGAGAGATAGCACCACTGGCGCGTATCGAGGTTATGTTTAGTTAGTAGCATCTCTTGGAAGAACACACACCAAGTTTCAGCCAGATCGGTCTATTTCTTTGTGTTTGGCATTCGTTTGAATCGAGGAAGTCGAGTAATTTTCAAAAAATGGACGAAAAAGAATTTCGTGTGTTGATTAAACACTACTTTATGAAAGGCAAAACGTCTGAGGAGACTAAAGAGAAACTTGATAAACATTATGGTGACTCTGCACCTTCGATTAGAACAGTTTATGAGTGGTTTCAAAATTTTCGGAGTGGCCATATGGGCACAAGTGACGCTGAACGTTCTGGACGCCCTGTTGAGGTTACTACTCCAGAAATCATTGATAAAATCCATGATATGGTGATGGATGACAGAAGAGTGAAGGTGCGTGAGATTGCTAGTGCTGTGGGCATCTCGAATGAACGGGTGAACATAATATTTTGCATCAACATTTGGACATGACAAAGCTATCCGCAAGATGGGTGCCGCGATTGCTCACGCTTGACCAAAAACGAAATCGTGTGAAGTGTTGCAAGGACGGTTTGCAGCTGTTCCAGAAGAATCCACAGGACTTTAAGCGTCGTTTCGTCACTGTGGATGAAACATGGATACATCCTGAGACCAAAGAACAATCTAAACAATGGGTTACCAAGGGGGAATCTGCGCCAAAAAAAGGCGAAGACCGTTCCTTCGGCCGGAAAGATTATGGCGACTGTCTTTTGGGATTCGCAAGGAATAATCCTCATCGACTATCTGGAAAAGGGTAAAACTATTACAGGTGCATATTAATCATTGTTATTGGACCGTTTGAAAACCGAGCTGCAAGAAAAACGCCCACGATTGGCCCACAAAAAAGTCCTTTTCCATCACGACAACGCACCAGCTTACACCTCAGCAGTTGTGGTCGCAAATTTAATGGAAATAGGGTTCCAACTCGTTTCACATCCCCCCCCTATTCTCCAGACTTGGCTCCCTCGGACTACTATTTGTTCCCCAATATGAAGAAATGGCTGGTGGGAAAAAGATTTTATTCAAACGAGGAGGTGATTGCAGAAACGAATGACTATTTTTCAGACTTGGACAAATCCTATTATTCGGAAGGGATCAACAAACTAGAGCAGCGTTGGACGAAGTGTATAAGCCTAAAAGGAGACTATGTTGAAAAATAAAAAAGGTTTACCCCAAAAAAATTAAGTAGTTTTTATTTTTGCACGGACTTTTCAAACGACCCTCGTATCTATCCACCGAGACATTGCAGAAAAAAAAATCAAATTTTAATATTTGAGCCCAACAGTAAGCATGCCAAAACAAGGTTTCGGTGAAGATTGGGCCAACCGGAAAGTAGCGCACATTAGTAAATAGACCTTCCGAGAAAACACTCCTTGCGGCATCCGGATAGAGAACAACAACCACTAAACAAATGAAGATCACGTAGATTTTCACGACTCTAGCTGAAGATGACGTTTTGTAATGTCGTCAGATAGTTGGGGCGATGTCTGACTTATTCCTAGTTTAAGGACGCTGGGTGTTCTACTTTCGCCACTTTCCCGTACTGATTAAAACACATACTTTTGCGAGAGGGGGGGGATTTCCCGGAAATTAAGGCTAATTCTAAGGAGAGGAAGGGAAAGTTACAAGAAAATCTGGTACTTTGAAAATAATAGTAAGAAAAAGTCGTGTGAGTTGTTCACGTTTTTCCTACCCAACTTAGGACTGTGTTCTCTCGCTACAGGCAAATAAAAATTAGAAAATCAAATAGCCAGCAGCTGGATCCGATCCTGGGATCTCCACTTCGCTGACCGCTGAACTAATCCCTTCTCTGAGTGTTTATCTAATATTTTCTTTGGAAAATGGAATGGTAAATTTTCTTTGTTCATTCCTTTTCTTGGAATCGCTTTACTAGGAAAATTCAATTTAGGGCAGTTCTGTGTGTGTTGGGGGGGGGCAGAAAAGCGGTGGCTCTACTGGTTTTCCTCCTACTGCAGAATGTCATTTCTGAATAATGAATTGTTTAGCAAACTGTGCATGTTGCGAAAAAATTAAATATGGTTGGAAAAATTCCTAGTTTAAAGAAAATCTGACAATTTTTTGAGAGTTGGGTGGGTGCAGAATTTTCCGTTTATTATTAGAAATGAGGACTGCGCATGAATACGATCTCGAGAGTAAAAAGTTGTATTTTACTCACGTTAAAGAAAAAAACCAACGACAACTATTATCTTTTTTAAAATGCCTTTGTTTAAGTGTGACAGAAGCAAGCAATTAGCAATAAAACTTGTCCAACATCCAAGATGTCTCTGACTAGGTATCACAGATATATCGTATTAGTGCAAAAAACTTGTCTTCGTGTAAAAGATAAATGATGTTTGTATTCTGTATTCACTATGGCAGAAACCTTGGTTGTAGTTTACTCCCGAAGTACAGGGAGTGTGTTATAAAACCTTTAATACTACCTTTCTACCTCCTGGGACTCCAGTTTTACTAGATCTATTTGTAGAGGCCAGGTTTGAAGCAGTCTGTAGGGAATATGGGCTAGAGATTTGTAAGTAGAGGGCGTCTCTCATTCAGATACTCACAGACACAATAGGAGAGCAAGTTTAAGTTCCTCTTGCTCTCTACTGGGCCAGTGTTACATAAATAATGGGAGTGACCTGGTTACGCAAAGAACATGTGGCTGGATGTGTTCAAGGCTGGCGAGCTTTTGGAGCTTTCATCCCCTCCATCAGAGATTGATTTATCAGTTTAGTGTAGAGGATTCGACTTTCAACTTGAAAGGGCGAGATGAAAACAGAATTGAAGTCGAATTCTCTACACCAATCAGATTAATCTATTTCAGATGATGAATGAAGTCCTGTCTGGGCTACGACGGAGGAAGTCAGCATGTTTATCTTCTACTTATGGACATCTGTAATATGTTATACATTGTTGTGCGAGTTAACCACAACAAAGATTGGTGTCTTAGCTACTGACTGTGGTGGTCCTGACGGCCTAGGTATATGGCGACACCTTCGCCCATCCTCTAGAGCAGGAGTGGGCAGCGAGCGGCCCCCCGACACAAAACAGCAAATAATAAAAATTTAAAAAATAAAATTGGTCGAATTTGATGTTATTAAATTTTGGTAATTTTCGCTAGTATAATTACAGCCTCAGCGTTACAATTAGTATCACATGACTTTGACAGATGATTAATAGAAAAAATTATGAAGGAAGATATGAAGCAATTTCATAGAAGTCACTAATGCCGTTTTTTTGTTGATTTGTTAATAAATTTCATTTTAATTAATTAATAATTTGTATTATGAATAAATAAAAACAATTAATAAAAAAGAACCCAAAATAAATATAAATTAATTCATTAAAAAAAAGAAATGTATATACTGCGGCCCTCGGTAATAAACCAATAACCTTTTGCGGCCCTCGATAATAAACCAATAACCTTTTGCGGCCCTCGGTAATAAACCAATAACCTTTTGCGGCCCTCGATAATAAACCAATAACCTCATGTGGCCCTTTACAGAAAAAGGTTGCCCACCCCTGCTCTAGAGAATGCAATCAGCCACTGGTTCTCCAGATTCTATTCTATTCCTTTACCGTTGCAGGGTTGCATCTCGGTTACTGCTTCTCTGCCATTCAGGCGAAGGTCCAAGAAATTAGTAGATGGCAAGTCCTCAGGCCTCACGTCATGCTTTAGGTATGTAGTAGCGTACTAAGGATGCAGGCATTATATCCAAACCCGGATGCTTGCCTACAGTTGGTCAATACAGACTTCCTCTTCGAGTAAAAGAATTCCTGTGCTTGCATAAAGGGACTGCTTTGCGGGAATAGTGCTGGGACGATCCTTAAATATCCCTGAGTTCAAAGTGGAAAATTATTAAGAGGGCAAAATGTTTAGGTACTGGAGTAATTTTTTGTTGTTAACGTTCTGCGCGACTGGCCGTACATGTGCTAACAAATTACAATTAAAAAAATTAAATATTAATTTTTATAATTAAAAACAGATAAATAATATTCTTATCAGCTACATAATCAGATATAAAATTATGTGATTATATTATATTATAAACTTCAGAAAAAAACTAAGGCTGTATAGTGTAAAGCTAAGTTCATTTAGCTACCGGCGGAAATGGTTTGATAATTATTCGCAGTGCGGTCGGCGGAAGTTTGACACGCGATAAACCGCCTTCCGCTCTCACTCCGACAGCAAGGCGCCATCCTTTCTATGTATTCGTTCTGCCAGTCTTATGTCGGGCCATTATTCTGGAATAGTTTCACTAAGAAATCAGAACCCATTTACTATATCCATTTCAGGAATAAATTTAAAAGTACAAAGTAAAGTAATAGCCTATTTTTTTCAGGCGGGGCTTAACGTTCATCTACTAGGTGCCTTGAACGTGGGCGTAAGCTTATACTTTACTATAAACAATTTTTTTCTAACAAATAAAAAGTAGTCATACGCGGGGATTCGAACTGGGGACCGCCCACTTACAAGGCCACGCTCTTGACCACTTGACCAGCACCCGCCTCGAAATAAATATATATTATGACTAAATGAGTAGAAAAAGGCGTTTAATAGATCTATTTACAAGATTTTCTTTACCCCTCAAGAATCTATCGTAACAATTTTCCATCCCAATTAATGAATATTTATGTCTTTGTTACCAAATAGAATAAAGTGTACAGGAATCATTTTCGAGAAACACGCAACAAAGGGAACAATCCATGGAGTGAAGACGTACTTCCGGTTGCGTAATGTAGGGAATCTACGAAGATTGCAGGAAATCCTAGGAGTCATTATCGAGAAGAAATGCAACAAAGTGAACAATCCATGGAGTGAAGAGACGTACTTCCGGTTGTGGAATACAGGGAATTTACGAAGTTTGCAGGAAATCCTAGGAGTCATTATCGAGAAGAAACGCAACAAAGTGAACAATCCATGGAGTGAAGAGACGTATTTCCGGTTGCGGAATACAGGGAATCTACGTAGTTTACAGGAAATCCTAGGAATCATTTTCGAGAAACACACAACAAAGTTAACAATCCATAAAGTGGAAACATACTTCCGATTTTGCAAAATAGAGAATCTAATAAGTTTGCCGGAATTCCTAGGAGTCATTTTCGTGAAACACTCAACAAAGTGCGTACTTCCGATTTTGGAATTTTTAATAACACAAATAACCGTCCTTAACAGTGCAAGAAATAGGACCGTACATTAAACAAATACGACACTCTACAGAGAATCGATTCAGCTCGCTCTTAGAAGCAAACGTAGAAGTGCCCCGAACAGAAATTCTGGGAATTGTGTCAACTTAAAGTTTTGTAGATTTATAATCGAAAAAAAACCGCTTCGATCGAAAATCGATTAGGTAAAGTCGTATTTCCGGTTGAACCTTTTTGACATAAATCTTATTGTAGCATCTCAGCGAATTATACAATCAAAATCATTGACTTCTTCCGCAGTAGTAGAGTGAGAAAAAGTTCAGGGTAAACTGAAACAGTTGTTAAAAGTATCTAGAAGAAGGGGAGGTTACTGAGTGCAGGTTATGGTTGTGCGTAAATTATCCAACAAGTGAGAAAAGAGAATCCTGAGTGTGAGGCAATCAAAAGCTAGATGGCCAAACTGATCTTTGGGGGATTCCTCCTACGGTGCCTACCTTTGGAATTGATTATAATTTAAAGAACTTTTATACCTGTTCGTGTAAAAGATTTACTGCTTCTTAGCGGTTAGCCTTTCTCAGCCCATGACTCTTAAAGTGGTTAAAAAGTTGTTCTTTTCATGGTGCTATTAATGTTGCGAAGTTTTGGTTAAGATGAATAATTAGTGGGTTTGTCTTCAGCAGAGAGGAGCACTGGTTTCTTTCTTTGATTGAATCTGTAAATACGACTAGAAATAGTCCAGCTACAATGTTTTACTCGTACATCATTAGTTGGTGTGTCCATGAACAGACAAGACAGAAGACACATCAACCAATGAAGTAAACATTGTAAACTTTGTAAATTAGCCCTGAAGATGATCTAGTCCCTAGGTCGAAAGCTCGCGGCATAATAAAGTATGTCATGACTGAAACTGGTATTAATTTTTCATCCTATTGAAACTATGATTCAGTCACCAAAAATAATGAACAGTATTAAATTATAATATATACCTTTCATAAAACCAGACAAAAAAATAAATACAGCTTGGAAATCCACTCCTACGGACTTCCACTCTTTCTGTCCCGTATTTTGGATGGGACTTCATCAGTTTTTCTCTGTAAATACTATGGCTATAACTCAAACATTACATTCAAAATTAAGTTGATCCATGTGAAAGTTTGTGTGATGAACTACTTAATAACGATGCCATAATGAACTCATTTTCGTCAAAATTGGACTTAACCCCCTTTTTATCCCCATGTAGTCTTCAAATATATTTAGGGCCGACCTGCAAAGCTAATATGCATTGTGGTACTGGGTTTGATTCCCGGTCTTAGGCCTTGGATTTTATTTAATGGTTTTAATCTTGTAAGGCGCTCTATTAGCTGAGCGGTTATAGGCTAGACCCGCAATGCTAAGATGTATTGTTGGTTAGTGGGTTCAATTTCTAGTCTAAACCTTGGATTTTATTTAATGGTTAATACAAGAAATTTACAGTAGAGTATGTTTGCTAGTCGCCTCCGTCCACGACACCCTAATTGGTAGTTGGACGTTAAGCCCCGCCTGAAAAAATGGGCGATTACTTTACTTTACTTATATTTAGGGCCTTCAGAGATGGTTGGTTGGTACATCTGTTTTTGGCTTCTGCTTTAGACTTCCACTTCAAGCTATTGGCGACCCGTGCCGAAGGTTAAAATGTGCGGAGAGCCCTCTTGACAGCTCCCTTGGGATATAAGTTTTTGCCCTGGGGCGGACGACTGGCTAAGAGAAACAACTCAGAATGGTTGTTAACTTTTCTGAATTTTTAAAACAACGTTTTTACGAAAAGTGGCGGAGGTAGGGGGCTCAACGTCACTGAATTTATCTATGACGTATTTCTGGGAATGTTGATTTGGCAATATTCTTAGTAAAGGATTATACCCCTAGTCGGCCAATGAATTATTCCATCCTTAGCAGCTCTAACGGCGCCGCCATTGGCTGCAGCAATACTTTGGCGATAAATCAGGCGGCCCCTTCCCTCTCTCTCACTGGCTCTTTTGTTCCTATTTCACTTCATATTTATCGGGAAACTCACTGTAGTTTTTTTATTGAATTTCCTTTTTCTCAGTTTTCCATCTTATCCACTTTCTTTCGTAGAAAAGCTGAATTCTGAATTACCATTCGTTGATCATTATTTTGTATCTTAATTTTGTCTTTATCCTGTACAGAGGAAGTATAACAATCCGGAAAAACCATTCAATGTCATTATTTTCACTGACATTAAACGTTTGGAAAAACCCAAGGTCCTGGAAAAGTGATTTTTTAGAAAAAAAGACAATGATAAGTGGTTTTTGCGAGAACTTCCTGGGTGGCTTAAAAGAAACAGCCAGACCGGAAGTTTGATTTTTTTTGGGGGGGGCCTTTTCTCGCCGGAAAATAGCAATATGATGCAGAATACATTTTTTTTAGTGCCACTCTGGGGGATTTGAGGGGGGTAAACATCTTTCTAATCAGCCATATCCACAGCCAATAGTAATATTAGAATCATATTGGTCCCAAAAGTCGAAAAAACTCAAAAATGATTCCCCCCCCCCAAAGATATCATTATTCGACCTTGTCCGCTTACCACAGGTTAGTCTTTCAAGATCAAAATTCTATCAGAATTGTTGACGATATATGTTTTTGTCGATATTTTCATCGATTATAAAAAAAAAAAAAAAACTAACCTACAGAATATGTTATACTTCGTGCTCTATATATTATTAAAAGTTTATAGATTCGTTTTCCCGGAGTTGAATCGATTTTCTTTTCTTTTTTAAAGGTCTTTTCAGAAAGAATACAAAATTAAATATATCTAGGTCGAAATTTAAAATAATTAAAAAGGTCACACATTTCAACAATTTCCCGCCCCCCCCCATTTTTCAGGAGAGTACTTGTAAAGAAAATTTTAATGAAAATCTGAATGAAAAACAAAATTAATTTAATATATTTTCTTCCCTGTTTGAATTGTGGTAGTTTGGAAAAAAAAAAAAATTCTCTTTTCAATGATTCGGCGAATGGTGTGTGCCCTGTTCAGTGGCTCTGATGAGATGCAGAGTTATTCTTGTTGCGTGAAAGGTTTCTTACTCTGTAGAGTTTAGGAACATATAACTACAAAAAGAAGGCCAGAAGATTGTTTATTGGGGATTAAGATTGGGGTCGGCAACCTATTTCAAGTAGAGAGCCATTTCTCCTTAAATAATTTTAATAAATCTTACCAAGAGCCGCAAGGATGGTAGAGTAAAACACCTCTGTAGATCATTTGTATTAACAAATTATTATTTTATGATATTCAATAACATTTAAATGTTTTAAAACAGTGGTAAAAGGGTTGATCGTCAAAAAGTGCACGAAAAAGCGTAACGTTGAAAAACACCCAACTTTGACAATTTTATATATTTATTTTCACATATTGCAAAGTAAATAAACAAATAAATAATAACTAAACCTGTATTTGAATGAAAATGGCGGCAGTCCTATATATTACGTACTGTATTTTAATATAATTCTGTTCAATTTCAAACCTATCACATTTAAAATTCTTTTTGAGAAAATATCTTTACTTTAATAAATGAAATTTTCATTTATTTCAATAAAATTGAAATATACAATTTATTTCGGGGCAGGCTGAAGAGCCACAAAATTTGGATAAAAGAGCCGCATGCGGGTTGCCGACCCCTTGGTTAGACAAGTGATTCTCAACCACTGTGCCGCGAAAGTTTTGAAGTGTGCCGCCAAATTTTAGAAATGCATACAATAACAATTATAATAGGGTAGGGATTAGCTATGAGGTTGGCATACTGGACTCCCACGCGGAGGTCCCGGGTTCGAATCCAGCAGCTGACCAGCTGACCCTTAGATTTTCTCTTCCTAGGAGCTTCTTACAGCTCACTGTCCGGTGATGGACAGTGTTGTCTGTAACGAGAGAACACTGTCCGAAGGCCGGCAGTGCACTGGAAAAAGCTCCGGGCGCTAATAACCTCAGCTGTTGAATAACAATTATATATTAAGTGTAGAAGACGATATGAGAGTAGCATTATCATTTATACCACCAAAAATAAACTGTAATTATCAAAAAAGATCAAGCTCAAATTTCTCATTAAAAGTATTCTTATTATTAACTTGTAATTAATCCCTTAATAAACACATATCCTGTTGTTTTTGTAGTAAATATTATTTTATTTTATATTGAAAATAAACATAAACTATTTTACACAGTGTATTATGGGATAAGTAAAATACTTTTAAACTTATCTTATTGTTAGTGTACCGCCAAATTTTGAAATTGTTAAAATTGTGCCGCCGCAACAAAAAAGTTGAGAAACACTGATTTAGACAAATTTTATTAATGTTCAATTTTACATGAATTTAAGTGCAGACTTTGGTTTGGAACTGTTTTTTCTGGTATTGTCGATGTAAGTAAAGTAATCGCCTATTTTTTTTAGGCGTGGCTTAACGTCCAACTACCATTTACTAGGTGTCGTGGATGGAGCCAACTAGCAGACATACTTTACTATTTCTCATTTAACCATTAAATAAAATCCAAGGCCAAGACCGGGAATCGAACCCAGTACCACAATTATCGATGTTAGTGAACTTTAGGGAACTGCAAATTCAAGATTCCTTCAATGAAACTCTTTCTACTTTGCAGTTATCTGGGTCAATCTTTTTTAAGTACATGTTAGGTCTAGGAAAATGTAATTACGCTAATTGCGGTCATAAAATAGTCTTGTGAGGGTTCATAACAAATTTAAAAAAAAAAAATAATTTATTATATTAATTGGGGTTTCCCGTGGGTAAGGTTGGGATGTGCTAAACTCAGAATTAGATAGTGGCTAAGTCGTAAATGTAGGTCGCGTCGAGGTTTAACTGCAATGGGTACCAATTCCTCCTCTAATCTATGCGTTACGTACAGACACACTTACATACATTTCTCATTAGATGAATTCTGACTATGGAGGCCAATTATTTTAGAGTCTCTAGCGGACCGTATGTCCCCTACCAATCAACTAGATCGATAGAGGGAAGCCTGCGAAGTAGGGGAGGCGGGGTTCCCGGCTCCCGACTTGTCTGCCCCCCCACACTATAGAGTAGACAATGATACACCCCCCCGGGTCTTAAACCTAATCATTCTTCTTTATTCTTACTCAATCAGTCGCTGAAAATCGACTTTCTTTTATTGAATATAGTATAATCGATTGTGAGGTCCGATTTTATCGTCTATTCTATTTCTTAACAACTTTCTTTTTTGTTTTCCGCCCCCAAGTCTTTTACGATATGGTTTTATATAAATAAAATATTCTCAAAGTGTTTGTGCAAGTGTGAATTCGACAGAAAAACGAAAAAAAAAAAAGATTCGAGAAAAAAGAATTAAGATTAGTGTCTCAAATTGTGAAGTCGATCGCAAATTCGAAATGAACTTGAAATCTCTGCAACAAACTCCCCTGATGATGGATAGAAGTCTGAAAAAAAACCAGTTCAAATGAGTAAATAACATCCTGGGTCTAAAGCAGAACTTAAAACCAGGCAAATAACTTGTATTTACCTAACATATCAGTTCTGTTCCTTAATTATTTTCAATTATGTTTTCCATTATTTTCGTACTTTATTTTGCTGGTTTCGAGCCTGCCTGATTTTCCCCTTTTCAATCTAAAATAAATTGAGTAAAATTTAGGAAAGAATTTTTTTACAGGAGAGTAGCCTCTATTGTTTTATATTATTTTTATTTATTAATTTTTTTTATAGGGGCCCCGTGTTGGGCTAATTAGAAGAAAGGGCGTGTAATTAGGCTAATATGTTTTTAATGATGTCTTACGTTTCTATCGTAAAAATGGATTATGAAATATAAAGAAAATGTTATAAGTGACTAGGCGCCACGGTAGCTGAGCGGTTAATAGGCTAGGTCCGCTAAGCTAAGATGTATTGTTGGTTTAGTAGATTCGATTCCCGGTCTTAGACCTTGAATTTTATTTAATGGTTTTAATCTTGTAAGACGCCCCGTTAGCCGAGCGGTTACAGGCTAGACCCGCAAAGCTAGGATGTATTGTTGGTTAGTGGGTTCGATTCCCCTGTATAAACCTTAGAAATTCACAGTAAAGTATGTTTGCTAGTTGCCTCCGTCCACGGCACCTAGTAAATGGTAGTTGGACGTTAAGCCCCGCCTGAAAAAATTGGCGATTACTTTACTTTACTTTTATAAGTGACTAATAAAACAAAAAAAGAAATCGACGAGGGAGAGAGAGAGAAAAGCCGATTGAGATAAGAAATTTCCACATCGATTTCCGGTCCGTACTTCCTGTTCTAGGGAAGGATAATCCCGGTTTGAATTCAGCCGCCTTTTGCTCTACTTCCTTCCAAATCTTAAACTTCGTTAATTTTAGATGAATTTCCAGCTTTTGTCAATAAATCGTTCCAGGACGAGCAGTTTTATTACGATACGAGTTTCGCGGTATTCCAGCAGTGTGTGTATGTGTGTGGCATTTCAACGAAACGAACGGAACAGGAAGGAAAAGCTCTTTTAATTTGTAGAAAAACGAAAAATTTAACCCCAATTTTTCCTACGGATTATTCATCTCTATTATTATTTAATTTAAATGAATCCTCGTGTTAAGATTAATTACAAAACAGCTGTCTACTAACGGGAAGTAATATTTTGATGGATTATAACTTCCTCTTGAAGTTAATTAAAATACAAAAACTTTTCTTTTTTTTCCAATGCCATTTCCTCTTCTTTCTCGCTTTTCCCGCTGTGAGTGTTAGTAGCGAATTACGTCAGACGTAGGAAACAAACCAAAGGCTTGGAAAAATGGTTGCTTTTAACAATTAAGAAGAAAGAACAAGAAATATGACGTGAAAAAAGGGGGCTCCGAAAGGAAAATGAATTTAAAAAATATATATATTCTTGCATACACCCACTCTTTCTTAATTTCAGACAAAGACGAGGATAGAAAAACACAGAAGCTTTGGGAGTTGGAAAATTTAAAGATTAACTTTTCTTTTTCGTTTATTGTTTGAAAATTCTTCAGTATTTTAATTTAAATCTCTTTATAATTTGTCCATAATTCAATTAAATTCCGATGATCGATGTGATAAATATCGATAGTATATACTAGTACCATCTTTTGCTCTCCAACTTAGAGGCAATATTTTACGATTGTGTTGATTTTTCAAATTGAAAAATTGATTTTTTTAAGTGTTGAATTTTTAAAAGGGAAATTGGGGTAGCTTTCTGAGCCTTTTTCGTGCTCAAAAATCGGGATGAGCAATCCGCCTGATCTGCGTGCAGTCTCTGAAATCTGGAACTGGAAATACACGGGGTTGAAATGTCAGAATCAGGTTATGTACACCCTGACGTCCGCCCGCCAGCTAGGACACCATTATAGGAGGGCTGTCGAGTCTTTAGTACGGAAATGGTTTGGCAATAATGTGGTTTTCCTTACTGTGGAGGCAGCATTACTGACACAGTAAGCACGTGAAGTAGTTGGTACTATAGATTGTTGGCACCTGCTGGATAAATAGCGGAGACTCCTGTAACATCTCCTAAATGTCTGCAATGTAATCTTCTTTCATGGACCTCGCATGAGATACACGAGTTTTTACTAGAAATTCCGCCGTAAATTACGTATAGGTTGGCCTCGAGCCGTGATAGTGTACGGACGTCTCTGTATTTGTCTCGTGTTTTATTAATTTTGGTCGGTTTATTATTAGTTTTGTATAGTGATTTTTATATCAACTGTTTCAGAAAATTCCGCTAAATACAGTGGTATAACTTTTATTTTTTGCTTTCTGCTGTTTGAAACAATAATTTATGCAAAAACTTGTGATTAGTTGATTATTTTGTAGTGCCATTGCATATTTACTTTGTGCTAAGTGTTAAAGTCCAAACTTGGCAGTGACTATGAGTAATACGGCTAGCTGTAGTCTTGCTAGTGGAGGGGATGCGCTCACTGTCATTCTCTCCAAGCTTGAAACAATTAATAACGATCTAAATACTATTCAAAAAGATCTATCTACACTAAAAGTGGACAATCAAGGTACTTCGTCTGCTATAATCGATATTAAAAATGAAATTAATAAATTATCTGTGAATTTGGATAAAAGAATTAAAAATACGAATAAAAGCATTGAGTATTTACTAACTGAAAATAAAAATTTAAATTCTAAAATTGAAGAATTAAATCGTGCTTTTGCTGAGTTTTCTAGTTTTCCTTTTCAAAATGTAATTAAGGTAGATAATATTCCTGTGAGGGAAAATGAAGATTTACTTCTACTTATTACGGCGTTAGCGAATGAAATTGACTTTACATTTAATGCCGATTTAATTGATAGTATTTACCGCCGTCGTATTACCAAAAATAATCTCCCTCCATCTGTATTCATTAAATTTATGAAACACTCAGAAAAAACTAATTTTCTTATTAAAGCAAAAATAAATAAAAGTAAACTAAATACTGAATTTATGGGTGTTGTTCGTTCGCCAATTTTTATTAATGAATACTTATCACCCATTAATTATGGGTTATTAAAGCAATCAAGAAACTTTGTAAAGGAAGGAAAACTGTTTCGGACTTGGACTAGGAATGGAAAAGTGATGGTTAGAAAAGCGGAAAACGCTACACCCGTTTATATTCAATCTTCTGGTGATCTCTTGGGTCTAATTAAAAATGAGGCTGATTTTTACGAAGCTGAGTCTGTTGGTGATGAAACGGATACCTCCATCAGGTCATCTACTTCCATTACTTCTAAGAAAAGGAAAATTAAGTCTGCTAAGAACCTAGATGCGGGATCGCTGAAACCTTTTTTGAGGAAAAAGTCTACCGCGATAGAGGCGCCGAAATAGAGGATGCGGAGAAGCTGACAACTGTCTCAGAGGAGAATAACGTAAATATTGTTAATTATAAGGTAAACAGTGAATTTTCTTTTGACTTTGATTTAAATAGAATTTGTTTTTGGAATGTTAGAGGGTTCAATACGTTATTTCATATGGAAACGAAAGATATTAATGATCTTCTACTTAATGATATTATTTGTTTATCAGAGACATGGATTTGTAAAGAAAAATTTAATACACCCTCTTTTTTATCGAATTATTTCTATTTTTATAGTTTAGCTGTAAGGAGTGGTTTGAGAGGGAGAAATAGTGGGGGAATGTTGGTTTTTTGCAGCAATAAGTTAGTGGGTAAAGTCTCTGTTTTACACATCTGCCATTTTTGGATTGCATTGTTGATTGATATTCAGCCAACCCCTTTAATTCTATGGGCTAATTACTGGAACCCAAGCATAACCGACCAGACAATGATTGATTTATTTCAAGACCAGATGGATGTCATTATTTCTAATTACAGTTCCTATCATTTAGTGGTGGGAGGTGATTTTAACGCCAGAATCGCTGAACTTAATTGCTTAGATGTTAATCAGTTCCTTGGTACTCCTTTCAAACATGAGAGAATCTCTTTGGATAAGAAGCTAGACAAAAGAGGCCAATTGCTTGTAAGTGTTATGCAATCTTATGGTCTGTTTGTAGTTAATGGCAGATCGAAATGCGATTATCCTGCTCAGCACACCTTTCTCAGCCCTAATGGATGCAGTGTGATAGATTTGGTCTGGATTAATCAAGTAACTCTGTACTCCTGTGATGATTTTGTGGTTTCCCCATTATTTGGCTCATCAGACCACGCGCTTTGCTATTTATCATTAAAATGTCCTCTTATTAATAATCATGTTTGTAAACGAACAGTTATTTCCAGAAATGACACGCAGAAATGGATAAAATATAGAGCAGAACTTGAATGTTCTCAAAATATTTATTATTGTAGTGAAGATGTGGAGGATTTATATGATAATTTTTTGAATACGATTTCTCTAGCATTATCTGGAGCGGGGATTATTACAACCTGGTATAGTCATGGCAGGGGGAATTTCAATGTGCATTTTTCTAATAGTTGGTACTCTAAAGAATGTAAATTATCTAAGAATAAATTAAACCGTTTATATAGGCAGTATAGAAAATGTAAGACTCAAGACTGCTTAACTAGTTTTGTCAATGCCAAAAAGGAGCATACTTTACTCATTAGGCAAACAAAGAAGGCTTATTATAATTTTATTAAAGAAAAACTTGGGGAAGCCAGAGACACAAAAGAGTTCTGGGGTGTTATCCGGTTATTTCAAAAATCGTATTTTCATCATAGCAATATTGATGTGGAAAATTGGGAGATATTTTTTAGGACAGTCTACCCGCAACGTATATTAACAGATATTTCTTTTTTTGGGGTGCATGATCCTATTTTAGATACCAGTTTTACTTTAGAGGAAATCATAAATGCTATTAGGATTAGCAAAAATGGAAAAGCCCCTGGTTTAGATTGTATTCTAAACGAGAGTATGAAATTATTACCAGACTCTTGGCTCCATTATCTGTTGAACCTATTCAATAAGATCTGGCATGAAGAATCTATCCCACGTTCCTGGTCCAAAGTGAAAATGAAAATGCTTTACAAGAAAGGTGACCCAATGGATCATCATAATTACCGGGGTATTGCCTTGCTTAGCATTGTCACTAAATTGTTCACACAAATGCTTAGTGTGAGACTAACTAATTGGTCGGAATGTAACAATATCATTCCCGAAGAACAGTTCGGCTTCAGGAAAAATAAAAGTTGCACGGATGCTATTTTTACTTTATCGTCAGCAATTAATTATCAGTTACGTCTTACAAAAAGAAATATTTTTGTAATTTTTGTTGACTTTAGACGAGCTTTTGACTCTATACCGCATAATCATTTATGGGAAAAGTTATTTAATATAGGGGTTAGCCCGAAATTTATCCGGGTAATTAAACAGATTTATGATAAAGCCACGTTGCTAATAGAGGAAGACTACCGTCTTTCTAATGAAATAGAAGTGTCGCAGGGGGTTCTGCAGGGGGAAAAGCTCAGTCCGCTGCTTTTTAATTTTTACCTGAGTGATTTTGTAGGTTTTTTTAGGGAAAGAGGTGTGGAGGGTATTCACCTTAAGGGTGGTAAGGATGTCACGATCTTAATGTATGCAGATGACGTGGCAATAACCTCTTATTCTTGGTATGATGCACAAAATAAATTGAAATTGCTGTCGGATTACTGTGAAATTAATCAAATTAAAGTGAACCCACAAAAAACGGTAGTGCTACACTGTCACAAAGGAGGTAGAACGAAGAAAGTAAGGGATTTTTTATATGAAGGAAGTAAGCTAAGTTTAGTAAACAGCGTTTCGTACTTGGGGGTCCCTTTTTCCGCCTCCGCCAAGTTTATCTTAGCGGCCAAGCACTTTGTAAAAAAAAGTTCTGTCGCTATGGCTTCCGTGTTGAGTCTCATAGCCAGATCCGGGTGCAACTCTTGGAGGGATAAGATGTACATCTTTGACAGTATGGTTTCGAGTGTTTTACTCTATGCTTCGGAAATTTGGAGCCCTAATTATTTCGACCTTCTGGAAAGAGTGCATTTAAAATTCCTAAAATCGTTACTGCATCTTTCTCGCAATACGCCTGACGCTTTTGTCCGTTTGGAAAGTAATCGGCTGCATATTAAAGCTCTAATTTTTAAACGAATGTTGGGATTCTGGTCAAAAATCTTAAATCTACCTCATGATAGTCTACCAAGAGTCTGCTATAATGGTTTGTTTGAACAGTCAGATACTATTCAATTGCCTTATAACTGGGTAATGGAATTTAGAAGACTCTTATTTTCTATAGGTGGCGACGATGTGTGGCTAGCGCAAAGTTCGGAGGAATTTAGAAAGAGGAAAAACTCCTTGACAGAAAGTTTTAATAATAATTTGTTGAGTAAGGATGTACTTTCTGTGACTCATGCTTCCTTTAATAACTATTTTAGAAGCATAAGCCTTCTTGGTTTGCCTGAACCATACATCTACTTCAGATGTGATCCTAAATTTATTCGGACTTTGTCACAAATCCGCCTAATGAGCAAAATCAAACCTAGAATTTATCTAAAGGGAACTGTGCATAGCTTCAATCCTGACAATGTTTGTTCTTTATGTAAATGTTCTAAAGATGAATTTGCACATTTTTTGTTAGAGTGTACTGTATTATCTTTCTTTAGGGACACTTATTTAAGAAGTTATGTGCGATCGAATGTAAATTTTCAAGACCAAGTGGAAGATCTCCTTTTTGTTGATAACTTGAGTAAATTAAAAAGTATATATTTTTATGTTTATAATGCATTAAGGCTAAGAGCTATACTTGTGGCTTGATATTTCGTATTTGTTTGTTTTTTAAACGCAGATTTGTTTACTTTTTCTTTCTTTTGATTTGTATACTCTCTCTCATAGTTATTTAATTGTGTGTTGTATATAGATATATAATAATGTGTAACCGAGACCAACCCTTGCTATGAATTGTACAAAATTTAAAAGCAATAAATAAATAATAATAATAATAATAAATTACGTATAAATTTTAAAAAAAAAAGAGCAAATTAGCAGCGAACTGGCCTTGGTCCGTAACAGCGAACAGGCCTTGGACCGTAACAGCGAACTGGCCTTGGTCCGTAACAGCGAACAGGCCTTGGACCGTAACAGCGAACTGGCCTTGGTCCGTAACAGCGAACAGGCCTTGGACCGTAACAGCGAACTGGCCTTGGTCCGTAACAGCGAACAGGCCTTGGACCGTAACAGCGAACTGGCCTTGTTCCGTAACAGCGAACAGGCCTTGGACCGTAACAGCGAACTGGCCTTGGTCCGTAACAGCGAACTGGCCTTGGACCGTAACAGCGAACTGGCCTTGGACCGTAAGAATTTGAACTCTGCAGGTAAAGTTATATATATATATACACACACCTGTTGAAGAGATGAGAAATTTATTAGTGTGCCAGCCCTAGATAGAGTATATAGTATATAGTGTGTGGGAGGAGGTGGTCAGTGATGCTCAGTGATGCTGCTGGCCTCAGGATGAAGGATGATGAACTATATAATACAGTGGGGATAGATAGAGTGGGGTAGAGCAGTGAAAAAGCAAGTTTTCCATTTTCACTCTCCTGCCAGCAATTATTTAATTATCTCAAAGAAAATATCTTCTTTGCAGCTTTTCCTAATCTGCTTAAAAATACATTTATGCATTTCTTTGGCAGGATTTCTCTTTTAATTTATTTACTATCGCTTTATTTTCAGTTTAATGTATTCCGTCATGACTAAATTGAATACAACAAAAAAGGAGGGTTTATATTATTCAATAAAACATCATTTTTTTTAAAAACACTTTTGCTGAAGGAATATTGGACACCTCTCCCTTAAGAACTTAAGGGACCTTCCCGTTCTGCCGTTCCTGCCTCTGCCTAACAATACAAACTGTTATTGAGGAGGATAATAGCTTAGCTTTAACCCAAATTAAGTCTGGTTACTTTACTGTTAACAATTTTTTTCTAACAAAAAAAAAAAAATAGCTAAACCCAGAATTCGAACCAACGATCTCCCACTTACAAATCCACGCTGATCACTACGCCAACACTCGTCCCAACAGCTGATGTTATTGGCGATCTCGGAATTTGAAACCGGTGATCGGTTACCCCAGTATAATCTCCTCAACTGACACTTAAAGGAATCTTGTACAAATTAAAATAATTTTTCTGTTCAAAAAAAGAAGAAAACTCTTAAGTAAGACAAAGATCCAAACTTAACTTGAATCACAAACTGACAATTTACAAGACACTGTTAAGACCCATACGGACATACGGAGCAGAAGTGTGGGGCTCAACCAAACCCTCTAACTCCAAAACGCCTGCAGACACTACAGTCTAAAATCCTACGGAAAATCCTGAATGCTCCAAACTACATCTCTAACCTTACCATACCACACTGGACCTTCACATCCCTTTTGTTATTGATCTAATAAAGTCTCGCTACTGCAACTTTCACAGCCTCCTAGCTCTCCATCCTAAGCCTCTTGTACAACAACTCTCCTCTCCTCACCTTCCAGACAATCCTCCTCGTCGCTTGAAGCGGAAGTGGCCTAGGGACCTACTGATGTGAGTGTAATATCCACTGAGAAAGAGTTCCATCAATGGGTGGTTGCTCTTACATGACATTCATGAGAACTTAAAACCAGTTTCATCAAATTTACTTTTTGTTTTTTGCCTTTTTTTTGGCATTGGCTTCCGCCATACAGCCATCATCGTCTAGGTGCTTATCACTAGAATATCACTCACTCTCCATTCTTACTTATAAATACATTCGCTTCACTCATTCATCCCTCTACTATATACAACTATTTACATAAACCTTACAACTAATGGATGGATCAGTACTCTATATTCCTGCCATCCTTATAGCTTAACCGAAATTAAAATCACCGTAATCCTTCACTAATCATTTTCTTCCATTCATTCTAATTCGGCTATAACTTTTAAATACATTCATATTTCTTTGCTAGCTCTGCTATAGATTTAAGCACATAGATGTGGGTGGAGAATATTATGTCTTCGTAGCGAAATGGTGCGTCTGAAAACCTGTATATGACGTCAAACATTCGTTTCCTTTCTACCACATAACGTGGACATATCATTATTGTATGTTTGAAATCCTCCTCCTCATTGCAATCTACGCAAAGAGGAGAGGACATTTTGTTGATCCTGTAAAGATAAGATCTCAGCCTGTTGTCGGTTGTCGTAACAACCCATTTATTAGTGACAGTTCCCTTAAACCTTGATTGTCTAGGTAACTGATCTACACATAGTTTTATAGAATCTCCCTTTATTACCATTACTGTAATCTGTCTGCCATTTTTGTAGTGCTGCTTTTGCAATTATACCCTTGATATCGGTGTGTGGTAATTTATAATTAGCCATTTCCCCACTATTGGTGGGCTTCCTTTGCAAGTTTATTAACAATTTCATTCTCTTTTATACCACAATGACCTCTTACCCACAAAAAATTAATGCAGACTCCCTTCTCCTTAAAAATGGCAATAATTTCTACCAATATCTGCGATAATATGATTCATTCCTGCAGACTGGTTGGGTACACTTGATGCAAACATTTGTTGTAGTTGTAAATATGGTAAATAAAGTGAAAAAAAGTAAGCTAACCTGTTTGATTATAACCTCCACACCAAAAATTCTGCTATACAAGAAATTCAGGTCAAATCAGCTGATGCCTGAATCAGTGGCGTGCACAAGTATTATAAATCGCTTAAAGGTTTAAACCGCCAAGTCTACCAACCTTTGGCTTGCACGATATGAGAATTGTTGTTGTTGAGTTAGTCAAATGATTTGAATCGTGTATCTTTCCCTTTTTGTTTGTAATAAATTAATAGCACGTGCAATTACTCATAAATTTTGCATGAAATATCAAGTTAATCAGTTCAACGAGGTTTTTTAACTTTTGATTTGTTCAATTTATTTATTTATTATTATTATTTAATCATTTATTTAGTTACAATCGACGCGTTTTGCGTTATAAGCAACAATGATAACAATAAGCAACAATGATAACAATAAGCAACAATGATAACAATAAGCAACAATGATAACAATAAGCAACAATGATAACAATAAGCAACAATGATAACAATAAGCAACAATGATAACAATAAGCAACAATGATAACAATAAGCAACAATGATAACAATAAGCAACAATGATAACAATAAGCAACAATGATAACAATAAGCAACAATGATAACAATAAGCAACAATGATAACAATAAGCAACAATGATAACAATAAGCAACAATGATAACAATAAGCAACAATGATAACAATAAGCAACAATGATAACAATAAGCAACAATGATAACAATAAGCAACAATGATAACAATAAGCAACAATGATAACAATAAGCAACAATGATAACAATAAGCAACAATGATAACAATAAGCAACAATGAAACAATAAGCAACAATGATAACAATAAGCAACAATGATAACAATAAGCAACAATGATAACAATAAGCAACATTCACACACATATCTGAGTGGAGAAGTTACCCAGAGGTAACACTCCACAAAACATTCTACATTCTACGGACTCTCTTCATCAGAGAGGAGATAGCGAGGCCACACTGTCTTTTAAGACTGTCCTGGAAGTGTTACCTGGAAATATTCTGGAAGATAGATGTTGGTACCAGTGAGGGATTGTGATGTGATTGAATGTTAAGATGGAATTTTCTGTATCGTGTTTTCAGCCACTTGTGTTGCACGAAAGTCTGTGTGAATGGTTTGATTGGGTGACGTAAAAAGGTGGCGTTTACTATAGAGCAGAAGAATTTTAGATTGCAAGGATTCTGGATCCTATGCAGATTTGAGCGTTTGGTTGAACCTCCCACAGTTCGATGCCATAAGCCCCAGACTGGCTTTAATATACTTACGAGTATCTCTCTTCGTATTCATTAGAATTCAATGATTTCTTTACTAAATTGTAGAGAATAGATAGCTTTATAACTGACATTAATAGCAATGTTTTAGTGATAATAGTTAATGAAATATGGAAGGTTAAAGTTTAGTGGTTTTTAACTGCTTCCAAATTTCAAACCTTTATACGTATGTAAGTCTTTTGTTGTCCAGAGTGAGTTTTGATCTGTTGTCGAGTAGTCTTTCAAGTTGTTGGAAGCGTCTGTTGAGTTCTGTTGCTTCTTAAGTCGAGTATGAGGATTCCATGTAAGTCTTCTGTCAAAGGGTAAAGCCCAAGCTAGCGGACTACTGGTTGACTACTGGTAAAGGAATTATAAATTGTAAAAGACAGGAGGAAGATTGATGCGTCGAAGAGTGAAAGTAATGTTTTGAGATTTTGTTTTGTTCAGTTTGATAGCCCCATTTTTCTAAGGAGGTGAGGTGAGACTGAAGGTTTCTATGAGCTATTATTGGATCTTTGTTAGTAGATAAGATGGCAGTATCGTCAGCATAGGTGAGAAGAGTGTTAAATTTATTTCAAAAAAAATGCTTTGCTTTGACGTTGTAATTTCAACGCGAGCTCGCATTCCCCCCCCCCTCCCAGGAAAGGAAATGAAATCCAGGAATTAACATTTTTACTTCCGATTTTAGCTCCTAAATTCTATTAATTTTTCACAGATTTTTTTTTGGGGGGGGTTTATTCTTATCTTTCTTTAAAAGTCATTAGAGGTTAAAAACAGTTGGTATTTTGCCAGAATTCTTCCTCCTTCTCCTTCTCCCGCTTCTTCCTTCCGTTTAGCAGCTTACTTTGACCTTGTTTTTTATTTAATGAAATCCCCTTTCGTATTTTATATAGATCCGGAAGTATTTCATTTGTTACGAAGATCATGCATGATTGGATTATCTATGGGTGCGTTCCACTAAGCGTTGAACAACGATCACGCTCACGACCGCGCGGTTTTGCCCGTACCACTTGCTTGCGAACGTTACAATCCGAAAACGGAATGTGGACTATGGGGTGTTTTAACCGTTCATGTAAACATTGAAAAATGGCGACCTCGAAAATAAGTCAGAAGCTTGAAGAGGTTTTTTTTTAATTTTAACCCCGTTTACAAACAGTTATAATTATAAACTTTATTAATTATTGGTAAAGTTGACTTATATTAAAAATATATATATATATATAATTCAATTTTTTATGTTACATTTTAGGGGAGTATTTATAAAATAAAAATGTCTTTTGTGGCAACAGTTGGATATTTATTAATGCAACGTAATAATGCTTTAGAAAGTTCTTCATCTAGTTCCGATGAAAAGTGGAATGCAATTTTACAAAATCTCAATGGTGAAAAGCGAAAACTTAGGCCACGTATTATTAACTATCAAAGTGTAATTGGTCGTTATTCAGTGATTTAGTATGTAAAGGGATAAGTAATTTTTCATTTTATTATTTTTTTTTAGACTTTCAAGAAACACATTCAATTATTTACATGAGATAAAATACTTTCATTTACCTGATATAAGTTTTTCGGTCGCCATCTTTGCTTTTTTAAAATGGCGCCAAATTTCTGAACGCCCATTTCGACCCAGCACCTTAAGGTGGGTGGGCGTTGTGAGCTTCGCGTGAATAATGACGTCATTAGTGACGTTTTCGCCACGATCAGTATGACCGCGGTCTATTTAATAGTGGAACGCACCCTATATAATATGAGGATGTCATATTTGATATTTCTGTTACTTTTCAACAAGAAGGTTACAATAAGGTTTTGGTTACAATCAGTAAACCGGAAGTACCCCTCTACACTGATTAGATTTTCCACTTTTTCACGATTTTCTCGAAAAAAAAAACTGGTTTTTCTTTAAGCTTGGCATATTAATTGCTCATTCATGGATCTGTAACTACTCGTAGTTTCATTTGGCCTTACGTGAGTTAGCCCCTTACCTGTCACTTCAGTTTGGTCTTTCTTTTGGCTCAGAGACTTCGTCGATCTTAGTGGGATTCTGGCGGAGCTGTGTCCATTTTATCAATAAAAATCCTAATTTTCAGGAAAAGTTAATTACGTTGACTGCTATGGTCGTGAGAGTGTCCACACAGTAGATTCTATATTTTGGTTTATGGGAAGTAATTAATTTAGTATTAACAGTGCTACCAACATATCTAGAATAAAAACAAAAAAAATGGTTGCCGAGGTCAATTATTATAGCCATAAATAACCAGCAGTGGTCGCTGAATTAAACAGCAGCACAAAATATACACACCGGATTAGGTGCGCATGTGAAGTTTGGCTATCCCGGCAGGTCTGGAATGGAAGCAACAGTTGGCCTATTCGATTGTTATGCGGCGTGTCCAGGAGGATAGCCGCCTCCTGGAGTGTACCTTCTGTATCCTGTTCTTTTGGCGGCAATGTGCTCTTCTCCTGCTCCTGTTCCTCGCATCTGCAGCCAGCCATAATCAAATTCAACTCCAACCAGGTAGCAGCATCTGGTGGGGAGGATCCTCTCTGGACAGGAAACTTAACAAGGGATGTTTATCTACCCTTTAATTCATTTCCTCTTTCTGTGTCTAAAGAAGTGAACATGGTATACCAACTTTTCCCATTTAGCCCTTGGATGTTTACATTTTAATATCTAGTTCTTCTGCCACCATTTTGGTCTTTTTTCCCTTCATTTGTCTTTGGGTCTCTCTTCCTTCGCTGAAAGACACACACATCTTGTAACAATTTAATTCTATATTAAGCGCTGTCTATTTCTATCACTATTTATTGTTTTTATTAGACTGAAATTCTGTGATTTCTTACGACTGCATCTTACTGCATTTTGTTTACACAGTTCGAATTTAGTGTTAGTGAAGAATCAGTGTTTAGGGTGTTAATCAGGGATATCATTAACATTACAGCCCATCATATTCAGACATTGTTCCATCATCAGGTATTATAATCAGTTTTTCTGTCATCAGAGATTTCGACTATAACTTTACATTTCCGTCACCCCCACTTGTTGACTGTATGTGAAAGGTGGGACATGTGTTTTGTGTGTTATTTAAGATGTTAATGAACAGTAAAATAAAGTTAATGAAATCTAGTAATAGTTTAAGAGTTCTGTACGTCTTGTGCAGTGATTCTCAACCTGTTTTTTTTTTGGTCGCGGCGGCACACTTTTAACAATTTCAAAATTTGGGGCGGTACACTATCAAAAAGAAAAGTATTTTACTTATCCATAATACACTGTGTAAAATAGTTTATATTTTATTTTCAATTTAAAATAAAATAATATGTACTACAAAAAAACAACAGTATATGTTTATTAAGGGATTACTTACAAGTTAATAATAAGAATAAGTCCATGAACAGACAAGACAGAAGACACACCAACCTTGTAATGTAAAAGTATTTGTAGGCGCGCGAAGACGCCTACACCCAGAAGCGGAAAACGCGATAGTTTTAGAGAGGGTTAATCTCTAGTGCCCTTAGTACGTAAGCCCCACCACCTCGACAAGGTTGGACACCAAGTGGGGTCAAGGCCTGAAAGGCCAGGGCCATAAAGAGGGCAAATAAAAGACACCGAGATAACCCTGCAGATGTAGATTGAGAAGAACTGATGCTGAAGAGAAGTGTGATGTAAAGGATACAGGAAGGCGGTTGTTGCTCCTTCTTCTTGCCGATGACGAGATGCACTGTAGCCTGAAAGAAGAGAAGTGAAAACACTATGAAGGTTACAAGATGCGAGGCTACAGAAGTTTGGCGGGAACCAAAACGCGGGAAAAGCATGGCGCGAAAATTTAAAAGGATGGGGGCGCCGCGAAAAGATGAGTTCGACTGAACAGTATTACTTTCTAAACCAGCCCTGAAGATGACCTAGTCCTAGGTCGAAAGCTCGGCAGAATAATTGTATCATGACTGAAACTGGTATTAATTTTTCATCCTATTGAAACTATGATTCAGTCACCAAAAATAATGAACAGCAATAAGAATACTTTTAATGAGAAATTTGAGCTTGAGGTTTTTTGATAATTTCATAAATATTTGGTCGTATAAATGATAATGCTACTCTCATATCGTCTTCTACACTTAATATATATCATTTTTATTGTATGCCTTTTCTAAAATTTAGCGGCAAACTTCAAAAACTTTCGCAGCACACAAAAGTGCCGCCGGCACAGTGGTTGAGAATCACTGGTCTAGTGCTTGTGTATTAGCAAAGTTGGGGTTGTACTCGTATTTTATAAGGAGGGGGACTATTATTTCATCTACTATGTTGGAATCTACACTGAACCGAATTATCTACCTCTGATGATGTATCCAAAGTCCGACACTAGTCAAGGATACGACAAAACATGCGTGCTAAAAAACAGGATAAAATCAACGATATTATCCAGCAGTGTGCCAACTTAATACCAAATTTTCAAAATAAAATCTTCTTCGAGTACAACAGCAATAATTATTCTTTCCTCAAAAAATAATCTCGGTCGGTAAAAAACTAGATTTGGGGTACCCCTCTAATCAGCAGGGGCCAGGCGAGTCCCTGCAGCATCCTGAGGTAGGGATAAATCACAGGATACTGTATTTATTAATCTGAGTTTCATAATAAATTTATAATAAATGTGAAAATGTAAAAAAGAAAAAAAACACAAACTTAAATAAAGTGATAGAAAGATTTATTATAAATAACAGGGGCTATTATACTACTAGATCTCGTTCTTCCTGATCTCTGTATTCCCGCATGCCGTACTTCATCCTTTGACAAATCCTTCCTAATTCTTTTTAGAACTCCTTACCATCATCTGTCCGGCATGCTCCTACCCTTTCCATCTTTGAATCCCTTCTGTTCAATTATCTCCTTTCTATCCAGCTTCCTCCGGAATAATAATTGAATTTCATTTATTTACTTAATTTTAATTCTTATTTTTGTAAATACTTGCTTATTTTTCGTAAATAGATATCTAAAATATAGGCAAAACATGTTTTTATTCTTAGGGAACAATAGCCCCAGGAAAATAAATTTATTTTCTTTCTTTCTTTCTATTATTGGGCGATTGCAGGAAAATTAAATTCAGGAGTTTTCCACCCCCCCCCCTTCATCAACAGGACCAATCATATGTTTGGTTATTAGCAACGCTTCCAGTACATACATCATTTACTTCTTTCTACGTGGTTAAAAGTTTTGGTTTAATTGATTAAAGTAAGATGTCTTCTTGGGGGTTACTTAGTAAATGATTAATCATTGCTTATCGTAAGCACAACTTGGTTAAAAACCCGTTTCACCATATTACTACACACTGATACGGAAGGGGTTGAGTGGGGGTAGTGTTGTTTGAAAAAGTAGATTACTAGAAGAAAAGTTGGTTGGCTACATCATGCAGAAGGGAAATGGCCTGTGGAGATAATGGCTTTCCAGAGGTAGTCTTCCGCCCCTTCCACCCCCCCCTCACGAACACATTCCCACTCCAGTGGCTCAGTGTTGCCAAACTGTAAATTTATGCTTTACGGATAAGCTAATGCTTGTGGTATAAAGCTATTAAGAGAGCATTGAAGTAGTAATGTTGGCAGTACTCGTATAACGTATACGAGTGGAGCTCATGTTTGGGTGAGGGGCATGGCGGGAGAGGCAGGATGATTTTAGTGAAGTGGATGGGGGAGGAGACTTGATGGAGGCTACGTGAAGCCCCCTTTTACTTATCTTCCTTGTCACTAAGTGACACTAACTTCATCATTGAGTGCAGATCGTCTGGCGGCTACCGCTAGGACTTACTAGTGATGAGGCTTGTCTGCAAGATTGATTAATTCCGGATCTCTAGTCAATATTCCGCAATGGTTTTTTTTTTTTTTTGGTTTTCCGGAACTTGGAGAGCATCACATAGTGTGCTTTACTTCTCGCGGAAAGCTTCCTTTTTTCCCGCACGATTTTCCGCAATGTAGTTCTAAAAATTTTTCTTGAAACTTCTTATAAATCGATTTCTCTTATTGGGAAAATTTTCCAGAGAGTCCTGAAAGAAGAAGTACATAAGCGGAATACCTGGAGTGTCCAGCATCACAATGTACAGCTCTAGAGCTCTTCATTGTTATTAGTAACAACGAAGAGTAGGAAGAAGTATCCTTCTATAACATAGGTCCAGATTTCATCCTTAGTGACAATGAAAGGGTTTCATCGCCCCCGAAAAAGGGTTTAAAGGGAGTTAAAGGGAGTTCGTAGACTAGAGGATGCGTTTTAATTCGAGCGATATACTCGTATACACGGCCTCTGGCTTTATCGTTAGCCACCCAGAACTATGCTTATTTCTGTTTCATTGGCGAAGATTCGAAAGCTGTTCGTGGGGGGGGGGGAATACCACCAGCCGTCTACAGCCCTTGGAGATTCTGAGCTGGTGACATGCAAGTCTATCTGGGGCCGGTAAAACGTGGAAGATTCCCAGTTCCCAAAATATTTTGAGTAGGTACTTTTCATTTGTTTTGAGAAAAAAGAAAATGTTGATAGTAAAGTATCGCCCCCGTCAACGAAATCTAAAATCGCTAGTTGAGCCCCGCCTGAAGAAATAGGCGATTACTTTACTTTTTACTACCAGTTTGTCGTACACTTCCAGGCCAGGCTAAGTATCCTTAATTGGTTCATAGGATATCTTGGGCAAAGAAAATATCTCCAGAAGGACTCATTTTCCAGTTCCTTCTTGGGCAGACAGTGACGAAAATCAACTTACGTTTTACACCCTGAGATTAAATGGAAAGAATGTCTGTCTGAGATGATACAAAAATCAAATAATTTTTTTTTTTTAATTTATTTTGTAATTTACAATCTTTATACATTGTATACAATAAGTAAATATGGAGAGAGCGATGAACTGGTGCGGGAGGATAGCAGGAGGAGAGAAACTACCCAGCGGTAGCACTCTCTATAGGAGAGAGGAGAATGTGAGGAGGAGAGAGAAGAGTAATAATTTAGGTCTTCAGCCTACAAGGAAGTCGCGGGGCCACTGGCGAAAAGATTTTAAACTCAATTAATTACAGAGCTGACTCAAATAATGTAATAAATCCAAAATATGTAACTACGAGGGTCGTTTGAAAAGTCCGTGCAAAGTCAGAGAGATAGCACTACTGGCGCGTATCGAGGTTGTTTAGTTAGTAGCATCTCTTGGAAGAACACACACCAAGTTTCAGCCAGATCGGTCTATTTCTTTGTGTTTGGCATTCGTTTGAATCGAGGAAGTCGAGTGATTTTAAAAAAAATGGACGAAAAAGAATTTCGTGTGTTGATTAAACACTACTTTATGAAAGGCAAAACGCCTCAGGAGACTAAAGAGAAGCTTGATAAACATTATGGTGACACTGCACCTTCGATTAGAACAGTTTATAAGTGGTTTCAAAATTTTCGGAGTGGCCATATGGGCACAAGTGACGCTGAACGTTCTGGACGCCCTGTTCGAGGTTACTACTCCAGAAATCATTGATAAAATCCATGATATGGTGATGGATGACAGAAGAGTGAAGGTGCGTGAGATTGCTAGTGCTGTGGGCATCTCGAATGAACGGGTACATAATATTTTGCATCAACATTTGGACATGACAAAGCTATCCGCAAGATGAGTGCCGCGATTGCTCACGCTTGACCAAAAACGAAATCGTGTGAAGTGTTGCAAGGACGGTTTGCAGCTGTTCTAGAAGAATCCGCAGGACTTTAAGCGTCGTTTCGTCACTGTGGATGTAACATGGATACATCACTACACTCCTGAGACCAAAGAACAATCTAAACAATGGGTTACCAAGGGGGAATCTGCGCCAAAAAAGGCGAAGACCGTTCCTTCGGCCGGAAAGATTATGGCGACTGTCTTTTGGGATTCGTCTATCTGGAAAAGGGTAAAACTATTACAGGTGCATATTATTCATCGTTATTGGACCGTTTGAAAACCGAGCTGCAAGAAAAACGCCCACGATTGGCCCACAAAAAAGTCCTTTTCCATCACGACAACGCACCAGCTCACACCTCAGCAGTTGTGGTCGCAAAATTAATGGAAATAGGGTTCCAACTCGTTTCACATCCCCCCCTATTCTCCAGACTTGGCTCCCTCGGACTACTATTTGTTCCCCAATATGAAGAAATGGCTGGCGGGAAAAAGATTTTATTCAAACGAGGAGGTGATTGCAGAAACGAATGGCTATTTTTCAGACTTGGACAAATCCTATTATTCGGAAGGGATCAACAAACTAGAGCAGCGTTGGACGAAGTGTATAAGCCTAAAAGGAGACTATGTTGAAAAATAAAAAAGGTTTCCCCAAAAAATTAAGTAGTTTTTATTTTTGCACGGTCTTTTCAAACGACCCTCGTACATAACCAAAACTCAATCTAGAAACTATGGTCGGCATTACTATAACCTGTAATTATAACAGAGTATAACCTTGACTCATCTCTGTACACGTAACAAACCCTCCGTATTTTTTTTTTTTTTTTTAAAGAATTAATTAAGTAGAATTTAAATTATTAACTATCCACAAATAAGGTTGAATTTAAAATCTAATTAAAAAGTTTTCTCCTTAGTATAGTTTCTTAGTTTGAGCATTATCATATATTTCTTAAATATGCAAATTAAATAGCATAATTATACTTTATGTTCTTATAATGTGTGTGATATTTTATGGTGCTATAAAATGTTTTAAACTAACGTGATCTGAATGTTTTCAAAATTTTACAAGCCTGCAAGGAATTTAATATTGTGTTATAAACATTCTAAAACTTCTTCGCTTTTGCCTCATCTATAGGGGCATCTTCTACGTCAAAATGTATGAGATACCAAACTACGACAGAATATGTTTTTACAGGAAGTAATAAAACAGTTCAAAGGTTTTATGTTGAAGTAACCTTCCAACTATTTTCATAAATTTTAATAATTCATGATTACGATTTACGATTACTGTAAATGTGACGTGATAATGCATAAATTGGTTGAAGTCGATTGGTGATCAAAATATCTTGTGATTTTGCTCTAATTCAGATTGTTGAAGATCCTAGATTGCCTTTGAGAGTTGGGTATCTTGAACTCTTCGGTTAGAGTTGATTAGTCTCACAGAATTATAAAATTCCAATAAACTCCAAACTCAGGAACGAGTTTAATAGAATTGGCTGAACTGAATGACGGAGTAGAGTAAGGTCGTGAAGAGAGTGTAAAAATGAATCCTCAGTGCAATGAATGCAGTGCTCTGAATGCGATTGAGTGTCCCGAGGGGTGGTCTGGCATACTTACATACTCTGATGCTTGGGGCAGCTCCCGATGTTCTGAGCCCTACCTGGGTTTTAACCCTTTAAACCCTTCCGCAGCCACTTTTTCTGTCTATTTAATTTCCTAACTCTAGGGACGACACTGTCAGGGTTAACAAAAATTGTGTTCCAAATTCTCTGCGCCCAGATCTAAGCTTATTGGACAAAATGCAGACCAGGGGATACGCCTCCAATTCTTGCTGATTGCAGACCTCTTCCACATATGCCAAAGTCCAAAGTTAAACTCCTTCATCAAACCTATATCACACAATAAAAAGTAAAGTCATTTTTAAATTAAAGTATTTTTTCAGGCGAGCTTTACGTCCAACTACCAAATTAGACGAAGGCGACTAGCAAACTTACTTTACTGTAAATTTCTTTTATTTACCATTAAATAAAATCCAAGACCTAGACCAGGGGAATCGAATCCACTAACCAACAATACATCTTAGCTTTGCTGGCCTAGCCTATAACCGCTCAGCTAATGGGGCGCCTTACAAGATTAAAGCCATTAAATAAAATCCAAGGTTTAGACTAGAAATCGAGACCACTAACCAACAATACATCTTAGCTTTGCTGGCCTAGCCTATAACCGCTCAGCTAATGGGGCGCCTTACAAGATTAAAGCCATTAAATAAAATCCAAGGTTTGGACTATGAAGCGAACCCACTAACCAGCAATACATCTTAGTTTTGCGGGTCTAGCCTATAACCGCCCAGCTAATGGAGCGCCTTACAAGATTAAAGCCATTAAATAAAATCCAAGGTTTAGACTAGAAATCGAGACCACTAACCAGCAATACATCTTAGCTTTGCTGGCCTAGCCTATAACCGCTCAGCTAATGGGGCGCCTTACAAGATTAAAGCCATTAAATAAAATCCAAGGTTTGGACTAGGAAGCGAACCCACTAACCAGCAATACCTCTTAGCTTTGAGGGTCTAGCCTATAACCGCTCAGCTAATGGGGCGCCTTACAAGATTAAAGCCATTAAATAAAATCCAAGGTTTGGACTAGGAAGCGAACCCACTAAACCAACAATACATCTTAGCTTTGCTTTGTCTATAACCGCTCGGCTACCGTGGGCGACTATATCACACAATATTATTTCAAATAAATAATCAATCAATCTAATCCGTGACTATTTGTTACTGTTACAGGTACAAAATTTCTATGTTCGGAGGTGATAGCGCCGGTGAAAAGTGAGGTCGACGACATATGCCTTTACATCATCAATTTTGAGGATCTGACGTCACCGCAGAGCCCCCTGGATGTGACCGCACCAAACCATAGGCTCAGTAAATGTTAGAAATATTATGCACTTTATTGATTTCCTGTTTACAATATTATTGCTGCCCCCCCCACTCAGATTCTGCATCTTTTTTTTTCTATCTGACACCTATTTTTTTCCTGATTTTATCTTTTTTAGAGATACGTAGTTTTGGTTTGTTAAATTTGAGCAATATTAATTGGTTAAAAGAAATTTGGCTGGTAATTGGTTTTAAGTAATTGGTTGGCCGTCAAATTATTTAAAGATTACACTGAAGATCAAATTAAATTAAATGTTTGGCCCTTTCTACTACACTGAAACTCCTCACTGTGATTAAAAAAAAAGTCTTAACTGCTCGACATTTCGGACACTTTAGGGCTCCTTCTTCAGGACACATTCTCATCACTTTAGAAAAAAAATCTACCCACCCTCCTTTCACTGAAGTTTCCTTATTCGTATTTCTGGGAAGAATTTTTCCAGTAAAAGGGTAGATTTGTCTGCTTGTAATCACTATACAAAAATAATCATCTATCTAGGTCGGTTATATCGTAACTTCACCAACCAATTTCTGAAAAAGTGTCCAAAATGTCGGAACATTTCAGAATTTTTCGGGCTTCAGCCTACCAATGGCAGTTTGTTTTAAGATTAGGTTTAGATCCTCTCAAAATTCTGATAATGTCATCTTACATTATCCAGCTAGTGTCCTGATGTAGAGCTCTTAATGGACATGGTATCCTCGATCAAGGTATCAAAGACATCTAATGACTAGCAGAGTGTAGCTCTTTACAATCATGGCATCCACATACAATCATCAAGAAGACACCTGAATTCTGATAATGTCGTCTACATTATCCAGCGAGTGTCCTGATGTAGAGCTCTTAATGGAGATGGTGTCCTTGATCAAAGTATCAAAGACATCTAATGAATAGCTGAGCTCTTCACAATATGGCCACATACAATTTTCAAAAAGACAACTGATGGACCAGTCATGCTGAAGACTTTACACATCTCGGAAAATTTAGTTGAAGTCTGTAGGCAAGCTCTGTGGAAAAGTTTTGTGGATTAATTTTCAATTTTCTCTTAATTGGAATTCAGTTTTAGTTGATTCATTGATTGATCTGTTGTTATTGTTGTTGGATTGTTTTTAGTTGACCGTGCGCGACAGTCGTTCAGGTATTCTTGATCAAGGTATTAAAGACATCTAATGACTAGCTGAGTGTAGCTCTTTGCAATCATGGCATCCACATACAATCATCGAAAAGACACCTGAATTCTGATAATGTCATCTACATTATCCAGCGAGTGTCCTGATGTAGAGCTCTTAATGAACATGGTGTCCTTGATCAAAGTATCAAAGACATCTAATGAATAGCTAAGTGTAGCTCTTTACAATCATGGCATCCACATACATTCATCAAAAAGGCTTATTAATGACCAGTCATGCTGATGACTTTACACATCTGGGAAAATTTAGTTGAAGTCTGTAGGCAAGCTCTGTGGAAAACTTTTGTGGATTGATTTTCAATTTTCTCTTAATCAAATAACTATTTAATTGGTATTCACCTTTTAGTTGATTCTTTGATTCATCTGTTGTTATTGTTGTTGGATTGTTTTTTAGTTGACCGTGCGCGACAGTCGTTCAGACAGTCATTGAGGATGGGACCACTGAGGAGGCAGGCCAGGACGTCTTCTTCAGGCAGTGGTACAGGATACCTCAGTCCGCCTCCGTCGACCACAGCCGACCAGTCACCGCTCACGCCTAGCCCCTCGCAGCAACGGTCAGTCTTTCATTTTATTATTAGTGAAATTTATTTTTATTTGCTCTTCCACTGTCTTTTATATCGTGATCCTACCCTAAGGAAGTGGATGAAAAGATTAGTGAAGTTGGTGAATTCAAGTCATTTAGGGCACAGAATCAAAAGAGAAAGTGTCGATCATCCCTAGGTATGCCTTTGGAGCTTACCTGAATATTTAGTCAAGGAGACTTGTCCAGCTCGAATATGGTGGGAAGAAGAGCAATATTACTCTTGGTTTTGTTCCCCGCTGTGATTCAGGTAACGATTGATTAGTGATGATTAGAGTGTGCTGATTCAAGGAAGTGTCGAAAACCATAAGTAAATTCGAAGCCTTTACAACAAACTAATTAATCTACATCTGATAATGGATGTAAGTCTGAAACCAGTCAGGGATATACAATAAACATGCGCACTGCGACAGATAAAATCAAAGATAAAACTCTTTAACAAAAACTTACAGTTTAAAATGTTAAGTATAAGGGTTGATTAAACGCCAAAAGGTACACAAATCAGCAAGCACCCAACATTTCATTAATTCTTCATTAATATTTAAGTAATTTTACTGCATTAATATTCATTAATATTTTTTAGAATTTATTAGATATCACAGACCCTCATGCTGGCCATTTTCGTCTACAAAATATTTGTTCAAGTAGCACTGTAGATTGACTGTAATATCTAGTTATTTATAATAATCAAACTATTAAATACAGGTTAAAAAGAAAAACGTTATAAAAAATAAAAAAAAATTATGAGGCTAAAAAATTCAAAACTTTTTTTTTTTAAAAAAAAATGTAATATGTAATATAAAGTAAATAAGATATGCATATTTTTAGGACAGCTAATAATTCCAGTATTTTACTATAAGTAAAATTAGGGGGACTAAATTAAATTACAATTGAGAAATGAATAATCTACTTGATATAACTGTGTGATATTTATGCTCACGAATATTTCGGTAAGACGAATTCAAGACAGTAGCCTACTCTAACTTTGTCTTTTTCTACTTTAACATGCATGTGCATATGTGTGATTTATCATAATTATAACAAAAAATATTATAAATGAAGTGGCCAGCATAAGGGTCTGTGACATCTAATAAATTCTAAAAAATATTAATGAATATTAATGCAGTAAAATTACTTAAATATTAATGAAGAATTAATGAAATGTTGGGTGCTTGCTGATTTGTGTACCTTTTGGCGTTTAATCAACCCTTATACTTAACATTTTAAACTGTAAGTTTTTGTTAAAGAGATTTTTGTACCTTTTGGATAGATTTTCCTTTTTGTCTATTTTACAAAGTTACATATCCGCTTTACAGATTTTTTTAAATTTGGAATGAGCAATTCTATCATTATAACCTGATAAGGTGTTAACTACTACTGGAGAGATCTTTTTAAAAAATGATTGTAGTTGCGGCTCCCAAACCATCCTCAATAACAATTTTTTTTGAGAAAGCGTTTTGAATAACATAGGAAGGTATTTGTACGTAAATAGCAAAATTAAACTGCGATTTCAGTACTTCCTTTTAAGAGGAGTAAGAAAAATAAACTACGATTGCAGTACTTCTCCCTAAAAGGCAAAGAGGCAAAGATTTTTTAATCGAACAATTCATTGATTTAAATCGGTTCACTCATTGATAATTTAAACGATTGCAGTAATTCCTCTTAGTAGGAGCAAGAGAATCAGCAACGTAGAGGAGCTTCAACCACTTATTCGAGCTGAATTTTATCAAAATCGGACTAAGCGTTATAGAAATATTGGTAATAATAGTTTTAGAAAGGGCCTTATTTGGGTGGGGCAAACTCCCCTCCTTATGAGGCACGGTGCCGAGACTTTTGAAGTGCAAATCTGTATAAAATTTCGATTCGAATGACACTTCATTCATAAAAATCGGTTCACGTGTCGATAATTTAAAACGATTGCTATACTTCCCCTTAACAAGTGTAAGAGCTGATCGCCGCTTTAATGTTACGTAGGGGAGCCCTAACCCTATCATCCTACCAAATTTTATCAAAATCGGGCCAAGATTTACAGAGTAATTAGTAATAATAATTTTGGAGGGGGCCTTACATAAAGGAGGCTAACTCCTCTCCCATTCGATGTACAGCGTCGGGACCCCCAAAAGGCACATCTACATAAAATATTGAATCGAATGACATCTCATTCATGAAAATCGGTTCACGCGTTTAGGCGCTACGTTGTTTACAAAAAAGGTAACAACAAGAACAACAACAACAACAACAAGAAGAACAAGAACAAGAACATTTTTTGAAAAAGCCGTTTTTGCTCATTTTCGGCAACTTTTTTCTCGAAACCTATTAGATCTGGGTGGTTCAAAAAAATTACAGTTATAAAGGAGGGTTTGGAGTAAGATTTAAAGAAAATTTGGGAATTTTATCTTTTATAGAAAAAGAGAAAAAAATTGTCAAAGTTGGGTGTTTTTCAACGTTACGCTTTTTCGTGCAGTTTTTGATGGTCAACCCTTATACAACTGTCCTACCGGACAGTTTTAATCCAGTTGAGCCAACCTAATCACATTTACAGCATCTACCATCATCGATAGTTGAAATTGGGCCACTGTGTGGGGGACGGGGACCAAGCATGCCCATATGCAGACTCACAGCTAGCCCGAAATGGGGCGGCCATCCTATGTGGTTGTATGTAGAGTGCCTGACCAGATTTTTCACCTCATCGACGAACAAACAAGTCACAATTTGTATCACCAAATCACACATAATTGTCAACCCTATGTTCAAAAGCGATAACCGTAAAAGTTTGGTGAAGTTAGAAATTAAATTCGCGTTCATACAACTGACAGTTTGATCTTCACTTCCATTTATATGCAAATTAGTTCCATTTTTTTTCTTTTATCACGTGACAAACTATCTTATTTCTACTGAGGAATATATGCGGCGAATCTGGCCGCAGTAACATCCCCATTATGGCTTCCAGATTTTTTCTGTTGATATCAGTAAAACTATAATAATAATGAAATAAAAATATGTGGTTCTATATGTGGGCGGAAAAGGAAATGATAAATGCCTTACAGGAAAACCGGCCGAAAACAAAGGAATGCAACTTTAATTTAAATAAAATCAAATTAGGAAATCCGGTTAAAAGACGAGGAAAACCACAAATACGTAAAAACAAAAAAAAAGAGTAATTCTGCACTCGGGTTAAATGAAGGTTATTTTTAAAAGCTGACATAACCGTTAACCTGCCCTTAAAAGGGTGACAAGGTCAAGGTGCAACCCTCTGTTCAAACATCTCTTAGCGTTCACTAGAAAACGGACAATTTTAATGAAAATAAACTGGTCTCAATATCCACAAAATTTTTATTTCAACTGTTCTTTAAAGACTCCAAATCGTAATTTTCTTTTTCAAAATCCAAATCGTGGAACCATCACCATCGAAAACCTCTCCAATTAATGTCACGTTGCTATACATAAGCAAAGCACGCACAAACTAAGCTTATTCTGAACATTAGCTAAAACATGTACATAAAGCTAAACATTGCCTTAAAATTTAGGCAAGAATTTAAGGATAATCGACCCATATCAGTTTTACATTTGAACACACATAAACCTAATACGCTTTTGAGTACGACAAATGAAGTATACCCATTATAGCAATAGCCATTATTATATTAGGCAATACATTAGAATCATCGCGTAGATAACTAAAATAGTAAGACATTATAAACGAGAGAACTGTAACGCAGAACCTCTCGATTAGGCTAAATTGCAGATAAATCATAGTTTATGTACGGCTACTAGGGAACAAATATGGATGCTATTACATAGGAGCAGGAGTGCACAACCCGCGGCTCCAAAATCCGCATGAGAAACGCCTTGAAAAAATTTATGCCCCGCGAAATTCAATAAATTTCCCAAATTTCTTTATTATCTCCAAAACAAACAGATTGAATTACAAAGTAATAAGGACATATAACGTGATAAAGTTTTGGTGTATTGCATTTGGTTCAAATTTCAAAGTGCTGTATCTCCTGTTTTCTTAAGATAAATCTAGCGGAAAAGCACACAATTATAGTACTCGTTTATCTCTGCAATCGTGCACAATCCCAACGTTTTAGCGTTACTTTTAAAGGAGATATAAGGTGATAAAATTTTGTTGTATTGCTTTTTGTTCAAATTTCAAAGTGCTGTATCTCCTCTTTTCTTAAGTTAAATTTAGCGGAAAAGCATACAATTATAGTACTCGATTATCTCTACATCGTGCACAATCCCAACTTTTTATCGTTGTTTTTAAAGGAGATATAAGGTGATAAAATTATGGTGTATTGCTTTTTCTTCAAATTTCAAAATGCTGTATCTCCTGTTTTCTTAAGGTAAATTTAGCGGAAATGGATACAATTATAGTACTCGTTTATCTCTACAAGCGTGCACAATCCCAACGTTTTAGCGTTGTTTATAAAGGAGATATAAGGTGATAAAGTTAGGGTGTTTTGCATTTGGTTCAAATTTCAAAGTGCTGTATCTCCTGTTTTCTTAAGGTAAATTTAGCGGAAAAGCATACATTTATAGTACTCGTTTATCTCTGCAATCGTGCACAATCCCATCGTTTTAGCGTTACTTTTAAAGGAGATATAAGGTGATAAAATTTTGTTGTATTGCTTTTTGTTCAAATTTCAAAGTGCTGTATCTCCTGTTTTCTTAAGGTAAATTTAGCGGAAATGGATACAATTATAGTACTCGTTTATCTCTACATTCGTGCACAATCCCAACTTTTTAGCGTTGTTTTTAAAGGAGATATAAGGTGATAAAGTTTTGGTGTGTTGCATTTGGTTCAGATTTCAAAGTGCTGTATCTCCTCTTTTCTTAAGTTAAATTTAGGGGAAAGGCATACAGTTATAGTACTCGATTATCTCTACATTCGTGCACAATCCCAACTTTTTAGCGTTGTTTTTAAAGGAGATATAAGGTGATAAATTTTTGGTGTGTTGCATTTAGTTCAAATTTCAAAGTGCTGTATCTCCTGTTTTCTTAAGGTAAATTTAGCGGAATGGCATACAGTTATAGTACTCGTTTATCTCTGCAATCGTGCACAATCCCAACGTTTTAGCGTTACTTTTAAAGGAGATATAAGGTGATAAAATTATGGTGTATTGCTTTTTCTTCAAATTTCAAAATGCTGTATCTCCTGTTTTCTTAAGGTAAATTTAGCGGAAATGGATACAATTATAGTACTCGTTTATCTCTACAAGCGTGCACAATCCCAACTTTTTATCGTTGTTTTTAAAGGAGATATAAGGTGATAAAATTATGGTGTATTGCTTTTTCTTCAAATTTCAAAATGCTGTATCTCCTGTTTTCTTAAGGTAAATTTAGCGGAAATGGATACAATTATAGTACTCGTTTATCTCTACAAGCGTGCACAATCCCAACGTTTTAGCGTTGTTTATAAAGGAGATATAAGGTGATAAAGTTAGGGTGTTTTGCATTTGGTTCAAATTTCAAAGTGCTGTATCTCCTGTTTTCTTAAGGTAAATTTAGCGGAAAAGCATACATTTATAGTACTCGTTTATCTCTGCAATCGTGCACAATCCCATCGTTTTAGCGTTACTTTTAAAGGAGATATAAGGTGATAAAATTTTGTTGTATTGCTTTTTGTTCAAATTTCAAAGTGCTGTATCTCCTGTTTTCTTAAGGTAAATTTAGCGGAAATGGATACAATTATAGTACTCGTTTATCTCTACATTCGTGCACAATCCCAACTTTTTAGCGTTGTTTTTAAAGGAGATATAAGGTGATAAAGTTTTGGTGTGTTGCATTTGGTTCAGATTTCAAAGTGCTGTATCTCCTCTTTTCTTAAGTTAAATTTAGGGGAAAGGCATACAGTTATAGTACTCGATTATCTCTACATTCGTGCACAATCCCAACTTTTTAGCGTTGTTTTTAAAGGAGATATAAGGTGATAAATTTTTGGTGTGTTGCATTTAGTTCAAATTTCAAAGTGCTGTATCTCCTGTTTTCTTAAGGTAAATTTAGCGGAATGGCATACAGTTATAGTACTCGTTTATCTCTGCAATCGTGCACAATCCCAACGTTTTAGCGTTACTTTTAAAGGAGATATAAGGTGATAAAATTATGGTGTATTGCTTTTTCTTCAAATTTCAAAATGCTGTATCTCCTGTTTTCTTAAGGTAAATTTAGCGGAAATGGATACAATTATAGTACTCGTTTATCTCTACAAGCGTGCACAATCCCAACTTTTTATCGTTGTTTTTAAAGGAGATATAAGGTGATAAAATTATGGTGTATTGCTTTTTCTTCAAATTTCAAAATGCTGTATCTCCTGTTTTCTTAAGGTAAATTTAGCGGAAATGGATACAATTATAGTACTCGTTTATCTCTACAAGCGTGCACAATCCCAACGTTTTAGCGTTGTTTATAAAGGAGATATAAGGTGATAAAGTTAGGGTGTTTTGCATTTGGTTCAAATTTCAAAGTGCTGTATCTCCTGTTTTCTTAAGGTAAATTTAGCGGAAAAGCATACATTTATAGTACTCGTTTATCTCTGCAATCGTGCACAATCCCATCGTTTTAGCGTTACTTTTAAAGGAGATATAAGGTGATAAAATTTTGTTGTATTGCTTTTTGTTCAAATTTCAAAGTGCTGTATCTCCTGTTTTCTTAAGGTAAATTTAGCGGAAATGGATACAATTATAGTACTCGTTTATCTCTACATTCGTGCACAATCCCAACTTTTTAGCGTTGTTTTTAAAGGAGATATAAGGTGATAAAGTTTTGGTGTGTTGCATTTGGTTCAGATTTCAAAGTGCTGTATCTCCTCTTTTCTTAAGTTAAATTTAGGGGAAAGGCATACAGTTATAGTACTCGATTATCTCTACATTCGTGCACAATCCCAACTTTTTAGCGTTGTTTTTAAAGGAGATATAAGGTGATAAATTTTTGGTGTGTTGCATTTAGTTCAAATTTCAAAGTGCTGTATCTCCTGTTTTCTTAAGGTAAATTTAGCGGAATGGCATACAGTTATAGTACTCGTTTATCTCTGCAATCGTGCACAATCCCAACGTTTTAGCGTTACTTTTAAAGGAGATATAAGGTGATAAAATTATGGTGTATTGCTTTTTCTTCAAATTTCAAAATGCTGTATCTCCTGTTTTCTTAAGGTAAATTTAGCGGAAATGGATACAATTATAGTACTCGTTTATCTCTACATTCGTGCACAATCCCAACTTTTTAGCGTTGTTTTTAAAGGAGATATAAGGTGATAAAGTTTTGGTGTGTTGCATTTGGTTCAGATTTCAAAGTGCTGTATCTCCTCTTTTCTTAAGTTAAATTTAGGGGAAAGGCATACAGTTATAGTACTCGATTATCTCTACATTCGTGCACAATCCCAACTTTTTAGCGTTGTTTTTAAAGGAGATATAAGGTGATAAATTTTTGGTGTGTTGCATTTAGTTCAAATTTCAAAGTGCTGTATCTCCTGTTTTCTTAAGGTAAATTTAGCGGAATGGCATACAGTTATAGTACTCGTTTATCTCTGCAATCGTGCACAATCCCAACGTTTTAGCGTTACTTTTAAAGGAGATATAAGGTGATAAAATTTTGTTGTATTGCTTTTTGTTCAAATTTCAAAGTGCTGTATCTCCTGTTTTCTTAAGGTAAATTTAGCGGAAATGGATACAATTATAGTTAGTACTCGTTTATCTCTATATTCGTGCACAATCCCAACTTTTTAGCGTTGTTTTTAAAGGAGATATAAGGTGATAAAGTTTTGGTGTGTTGCATTTGGTTCAGATTTCAAAGTGCTGTATCTCCTCTTTTCTTAAGGTAAATTTAGCGGAAATGGATACAATTATAGTACTCGTTTATCTCTACATTCGTGCACAATCCCAACTTTTTAGCGTTGTTTTTAAATGAGATATAAGGTGATAAAATTTTGGTGTGTTGCTTTTTGTTCAAATTTCAAAGTGCTGTATCTCCTGTTTTCTTAAGGTAAATTTAGCGGAAATGGATACAATTATAGTACTCGTTTATCTCTACATTCGTGCACAATCCCAACTTTTTAGCGTTGTTTTTAAATGAGATATAAGGTGATAAAATTTTGGTGTGTTGCTTTTTGTTCAAATTTCAAAGTGCTGTATCTCCTCTTTTCTTAAGGTAAATTTAGCGGAAATGGATACAATTATAGTACTCGTTTATCTCTACATTCGTGCACAATCCCAACTTTTTAGCGTTGTTTTTAAATGAGATATAAGGTGATAAAATTTTGGTGTGTTGCATTTGGTTCAAATTTCAAAGTGCTGTATCTCCTCTTTTCTTAAGGTAAATTTAGCGGAAATGGATACAATTATAGTACTCGTTTATCTCTACATTCGTGCACAATCCCAACTTTTTAGCGTTGTTTTTAAATGAGATATAAGGTGATAAAATTTTGGTGTGTTGCTTTTTGTTCAAATTTCAAAGTGCTGTATCTCCTGTTTTCTTAAGGTAAATTTAGCGGAAATGGATACAATTATAGTACTCGTTTATCTCTACATTCGTGCACAATCCCAACTTTTTAGCGTTGTTTTTAAATGAGATATAAGGTGATAAAATTTTGGTGTGTTGCTTTTTGTTCAAATTTCAAAGTGCTGTATCTCCTGTTTTCTTAAGGTAAATCTAGCAAAAAAGCGCACAATTAAAATACTCTTTTTTCTCTGCAATCGTGCACAATCCCAACTTTTTAGCGTTGTTTTTAAATGAGATATAAGGTGATAAAATTTTGGTGTGTTGCATTTGGTTCAAATTTCAAAGTGCTGTATCTCCTCTTTTCTTAAGGTAAATTTAGCGGAAATGGATACAATTATAGTACTCGTTTATCTCTACATTCGTGCACAATCCCAACTTTTTAGCGTTGTTTTTAAATGAGATATAAGGTGATAAAATTTTGGTGTGTTGCTTTTTGTTCAAATTTCAAAGTGCTGTATCTCCTGTTTTCTTAAGGTAAATTTAGCGGAAATGGATACAATTATAGTACTCGTTTATCTCTACATTCGTGCACAATCCCAACTTTTTAGCGTTGTTTTTAAATGAGATATAAGGTGATAAAATTTTGGTGTGTTGCTTTTTGTTCAAATTTCAAAGTGCTGTATCTCCTGTTTTCTTAAGGTAAATCTAGCAAAAAAGCGCACAATTAAAATACTCTTTTTTCTCTGCAATCGTGCACAATCCCAACTTTTTAGCGTTGTTTTTAAATGAGATATAAGGTGATAAAATTTTGGTGTGTTGCATTTGGTTCAAATTTCAAAGTGCTGTATCTCCTCTTTTCTTAAGGTAAATTTAGCGGAAATGGATACAATTATAGTACTCGTTTATCTCTACATTCGTGCACAATCCCAACTTTTTAGCGTTGTTTTTAAATGAGATATAAGGTGATAAAATTTTGGTGTGTTGCTTTTTGTTCAAATTTCAAAGTGCTGTATCTCCTGTTTTCTTAAGGTAAATTTAGCGGAAATGGATACAATTATAGTACTCGTTTATCTCTACATTCGTGCACAATCCCAACTTTTTAGCGTTGTTTTTAAATGAGATATAAGGTGATAAAATTTTGGTGTGTTGCTTTTTGTTCAAATTTCAAAGTGCTGTATCTCCTGTTTTCTTAAGGTAAATTTAGCGGAATGGCATACAGTTATAGTACTCGTTTATCTCTGCAATCGTGCACAATCCCAACGTTTTAGCGTTACTTTTAAAGGAGATATAAGGTGATAAAATTTTGTTGTATTGCTTTTTTTTCAAATTTCAAAATGCTGTATCTCCTGTTTTCTTAAGGTAAATTTAGCGGAAATGGATACAATTATAGTTCTCGTTTATCTCTACATTCGTGCACAATCCCAACTTTTTATCGTTGTTTTTAAAGGAGATATAAGGTGATAAAATTATGGTGTATTGCTTTTTTTTTCAAATTTCAAAATGCTGTATCTCCTGTTTTCTTAAGGTAAATTTAGCGGAAATGGATACAATTATAGTTCTCGTTTATCTCTACATTCGTGCTCAATCCCAACTTTTTAGCGTTGTTTTTAAATGAGATATAAGGTGATAAAATTTTGGTGTGTTGCTTTTTGTTCAAATTTCAAAGTGCTGTATCTCCTGTTTTCTTAAGGTAAATTTAGCGGAAAGGCATACAGTTATAGTACTCGTTTATCTCTGCAATCGTGCACAATCCCAACGGTTTAGCGTTAGTTTTAAAGGAGATATAAGGTGATAAAATTTTGATGTATTGCTTTTTGTTCAAATTACAAAGTGCTGTATCTCCTGTTTTCTTAAGGTAAATTTAGCGGAAATGGATACAATTATAGTACTCGTTTATCTCTACATTCGTGCACAATCCCAACTTTTTAGCGTTGTTTTTAAAGGAGATATAAGGTGATAAAGTTTTGGTGTGTTGCAATTGGTTCAGATTTCAAAGTGCTGTATCTCCTGTTTTCTTAAGGTAAATTTAGCGGAAATGGATACAATTATAGTTAGTACTCGTTTATCTCTATATTCGTGCACAATCCCAACTTTTTAGCGTTGTTTTTAAAGGAGATATAAGGTGATAAAGTTTTGGTTTGTTGCATTTGGTTCAGATTTCAAAGTGCTGTATCTCCTCTTTTCTTAAGGTAAATTTAGCGGAAATGGATACAATTATAGTACTCGTTTATCTCTACATTCGTGCACAATCCCAACTTTTTAGCGTTGTTTTTAAATGAGATATAAGGTGATAAAATTTTGGTGTGTTGCTTTTTGTTCAAATTTCAAAGTGCTGTATCTCCTCTTTTCTTAAGGTAAATTTAGCGGAAATGGATACAATTATAGTTCTCGTTTATCTCTACATTCGTGCACAATCCCAACTTTTTAGCGTTGTTTTTAAATGAGATATAAGGTGATAAAATTTTGGTGTGTTGCATTTGGTTCAAATTTCAAAGTGCTGTATCTCCTCTTTTCTTAAGGTAAATTTAGCGGAAAGGCATACAGTTATAGTACTCGTTTATCTCTGCAATCGTGCACAATCCCAACGTTTTAGCGTTTTTTTTAAATGAGATATAAGGTGATAAAATTTTGGTGTGTTGCTTTTTGTTCAAATTTCAAAGTGCTGTATCTCCTGTTTTCTTAAGGTAAATCTAGCGGAAATGGATACAATTATAGTACTCGTTTATCTCTACATTCGTGCACAATCCCAACTTTTTAGCGTTGTTTTTAAATGAGATATAAGGTGATAAAATTTTGGTGTGTTGCTTTTTGTTCAAATTTCAAAGTGCTGTATCTCCTCTTTTCTTAAGGTAAATTTAGCGGAAATGGATACAATTATAGTTCTCGTTTATCTCTGCAATCGTGCACAATCCCAACGTTTTAGCGTTTTTTTTAAATGAGATATAAGGTGATAAAATTTTGGTGTGTTGCTTTTTGTTCAAATTTCAAAGTGCTGTATCTCCTGTTTTCTTAAGGTAAATCTAGCAAAAAAGCGCACAATTAAAATACTCTTTTTTCTCTGCAATCGTGCACAATCCCAACTTTTTAGCGTTGTTTTTAAATGAGATATAAGGTGATAAAATTTTGGTGTGTTGCTTTTTGTTCAAATTTCAAAGTGCTGTATCTCCTCTTTTCTTAAGGTAAATTTAGCGGAAATGGATACAATTATAGTTCTCGTTTATCTCTACATTCGTGCACAATCCCAACTTTTTAGCGTTGTTTTTAAATGAGATATAAGGTGATAAAATTTTGGTGTGTTGCATTTGGTTCAAATTTCAAAGTGCTGTATCTCCTCTTTTCTTAAGGTAAATTTAGCGGAAAGGCATACAGTTATAGTACTCGTTTATCTCTGCAATCGTGCACAATCCCAACGTTTTAGCGTTTTTTTTAAATGAGATATAAGGTGATAAAATTTTGGTGTGTTGCTTTTTGTTCAAATTTCAAAGTGCTGTATCTCCTGTTTTCTTAAGGTAAATTTAGCGGAAATGGATACAATTATAGTACTCGTTTATCTCTACATTCGTGCACAATCCCAACTTTTTAGCGTTGTTTTTAAATGAGATATAAGGTGATAAAATTTTGGTGTGTTGCTTTTTGTTCAAATTTCAAAGTGCTGTATCTCCTGTTTTCTTAAGGTAAATTTAGCGGAAAGGCATACAGTTATAGTACTCGTTTATCTCTGCAATCGTGCACAATCCCAACGTTTTAGCGTTTTTTTTAAATGAGATATAAGGTGATAAAATTTTGGTGTGTTGCTTTTTGTTCAAATTTCAAAGTGCTGTATCTCCTGTTTTCTTAAGGTAAATTTAGCGGAAATGGATACAATTATAGTACTCGTTTATCTCTACATTCGTGCACAATCCCAACTTTTTAGCGTTGTTTTTAAATGAGATATAAGGTGATAAAATTTTGGTGTGTTGCATTTGGTTTAAATTTCAAAGTGCTGTATCTCCTCTTTTCTTAAGGTAAATTTAGCGGAAAGGCATACAGTTATAGTACTCGTTTATCTCTGCAATCGTGCACAATCCCAACGTTTTAGCGTTTTTTTTAAATGAGATATAAGGTGATAAAATTTTGGTGTGTTGCTTTTTGTTCAAATTTCAAAGTGCTGTATCTCCTGTTTTCTTAAGGTAAATTTAGCGGAATGGCATACAGTTATAGTACTCGTTTATCTCGGCAATCGTGCACAATCCCAACGTTTTAGCGTTACTTTTAAAGGAGATATAAGGTGATAAAATTTTGTTGTATTGCTTTTTTTTCAAATTTCAAAATGCTGTATCTCCTGTTTTCTTAAGGTAAATTTAGCGGAAATGGATACAATTATAGTTCTCGTTTATCTCTACATTCGTGCACAATCCCAACTTTTTATCGTTGTTTTTAAAGGAGATATAAGGTGATAAAATTATGGTGTATTGCTTTTTTTTCAAATTTCAAAATGCTGTATCTCCTCTTTTCTTAAGGTAAATTTAGCGGAAATGGATACAATTATAGTTCTCGTTTATCTCTACATTCGTGCAAAATCCCAACTTTTTAGCGTTGTTTTTAAATGAGATATAAGGTGATAAAATTTTGGTGTGTTGCTTTTTGTTCAAATTTCAAAGTGCTGTATCTCCTGTTTTCTTAAGGTAAATTTAGCGGAATGGCATACAGTTATAGTACTCGTTTATCTCTGCAATCGTGCACAATCCCAACGTTTTAGCGTTACTTTTAAAGGAGATATAAGGTGATAAAATTTTGTTGTATTGCTTTTTTTTCAAATTTCAAAATGCTGTATCTCCTGTTTTCTTAAGGTAAATTTAGCGGAAATGGATACAATTATAGTTCTCGTTTATCTCTACATTCGTGCACAATCCCAACTTTTTATCGTTGTTTTTAAAGGAGATATAAGGTGATAAAATTATGGTGTATTGCTTTTTTTTTCAAATTTCAAAATGCTGTATCTCCTGTTTTCTTAAGGTAAATTTAGCGGAAATGGATACAATTATAGTTCTCGTTTATCTCTACATTCGTGCTCAATCCCAACTTTTTAGCGTTGTTTTTAAATGAGATATAAGGTGATAAAATTTTGGTGTGTTGCTTTTTGTTCAAATTTCAAAGTGCTGTATCTCCTGTTTTCTTAAGGTAAATTTAGCGGAAAGGCATACAGTTATAGTACTCGTTTATCTCTGCAATCGTGCACAATCCCAACGGTTTAGCGTTAGTTTTAAAGGAGATATAAGGTGATAATATTTTGTTGTATTGCTTTTTGTTCAAATTACAAAGTGCTGTATCTCCTGTTTTCTTAAGGTAAATTTAGCGGAAATGGATACAATTATAGTACTCGTTTATCTCTACATTCGTGCACAATCCCAACTTTTTAGCGTTGTTTTTAAATGAGATATAAGGTGATAAAGTTTTGGTGTGTTGCAATTGGTTCAGATTTCAAAGTGCTGTATCTCCTGTTTTCTTAAGGTAAATTTAGCGGAAATGGATACAATTATAGTTAGTACTCGTTTATCTCTATATTCGTGCACAATCCCAACTTTTTAGCGTTGTTTTTAAATGAGATATAAGGTGATAAAGTTTTGGTGTGTTGCATTTGGTTCAGATTTCAAAGTGCTGTATCTCCTGTTTTCTTAAGGTAAATTTAGCGGAAATGGATACAATTATAGTACTCGTTTATCTCTACATTCGTGCACAATCCCAACTTTTTAGCGTTGTTTTTAAATGAGATATAAGGTGATAAAGTTTTGGTGTGTTGCATTTGGTTCAGATTTCAAAGTGCTGTATCTCCTGTTTTCTTAAGGTAAATTTAGCGGAAATGGATACAATTATAGTACTCGTTTATCTCTACATTCGTGCACAATCCCAACTTTTTAGCGTTGTTTTTAAATGAGATATAAGGTGATAAAGTTTTGGTGTGTTGCATTTGGTTCAGATTTCAAAGTGCTGTATCTCCTGTTTTCTTAAGGTAAATTTAGCGGAAATGGATACAATTATAGTACTCGTTTATCTCTACATTCGTGCACAATCCCAACTTTTTAGCGTTGTTTTTAAATGAGATATAAGGTGATAAAGTTTTGGTGTGTTGCAATTGGTTCAGATTTCAAAGTGCTGTATCTCCTGTTTTCTTAAGGTAAATTTAGCGGAAATGGATACAATTATAGTTAGTACTCGTTTATCTCTATATTCGTGCACAATCCCAACTTTTTAGCGTTGTTTTTAAAGGAGATATAAGGTGATAAAGTTTTGGTGTGTTGCTTTTTGTTCAAATTTCAAAGTGCTGTATCTCCTGTTTTCTTAAGGTAAATCTAGCAAAAAAGCGCACAATTAAAATACTCTTTTTTCTCTGCAATCGTGCACAATCCCAACTTTTTAGCGTTGTTTTTAAATGAGATATAAGGTGATAAAATTTTGGTGTGTTGCTTTTTGTTCAAATTTCAAAGTGCTGTATCTCCTGTTTTCTTAAGGTAAATTTAGCGGAAATGGATACAATTATAGTACTCGTTTATCTCTACATTCGTGCACAATCCCAACTTTTTAGCGTTGTTTTTAAATGAGATATAAGGTGATAAAATTTTGGTGTGTTGCTTTTTGTTCAAATTTCAAAGTGCTGTATCTCCTGTTTTCTTAAGGTAAATTTAGCGGAAATGGATACAATTATAGTTTTCGTTTATCTCTACATTCGTGCACAATCCCAACTTTTTAGCGTTGTTTTTAAAGGAGATATAAGGTGATAAAGTTTTGGTGTGTTGCAATTGGTTCAGATTTCAATGTGCTGTATCTCCTGTTTTCTTAAGGTAAATTTAGCGGAAAGGCATACAGTTATAGTACTCGTTTATCTCTGCAATCGTGCACAATCCCAACTTTTTATCGTTGTTTTTAAAGGAGATATAAGGTGATAAAATTATGGTGTATTGCTTTTTTTTTCAAATTTCAAAATGCTGTATCTCCTGTTTTCTTAAGGTAAATTTAGCGGAAATGGATACAATTATAGTTCTCGTTTATCTCTACATTCGTGCACAATCCCAACTTTTTATCGTTGTTTTTAAAGGAGATATAAGGTGATAAAATTATGGTGTATTGCTTTTTTTTTCAAATTTCAAAATGCTGTATCTCCTGTTTTCTTAAGGTAAATTTAGCGGAAATGGATACAATTATAGTTCTCGTTTATCTCTACATTCGTGCTCAATCCCAACTTTTTAGCGTTGTTTTTAAATGAGATATAAGGTGATAAAATTTTGGTGTGTTGCTTTTTGTTCAAATTTCAAAGTGCTGTATCTCCTGTTTTCTTAAGGTAAATTTAGCGGAAAGGCATACAGTTATAGTACTCGTTTATCTCTGCAATCGTGCACAATCCCAACGGTTTAGCGTTAGTTTTAAAGGAGATATAAGGTGATAATATTTTGTTGTATTGCTTTTTGTTCAAATTACAAAGTGCTGTATCTCCTGTTTTCTTAAGGTAAATTTAGCGGAAATGGATACAATTATAGTACTCGTTTATCTCTACATTCGTGCACAATCCCAACTTTTTAGCGTTGTTTTTAAATGAGATATAAGGTGATAAAGTTTTGGTGTGTTGCAATTGGTTCAGATTTCAAAGTGCTGTATCTCCTGTTTTCTTAAGGTAAATTTAGCGGAAATGGATACAATTATAGTTAGTACTCGTTTATCTCTATATTCGTGCACAATCCCAACTTTTTAGCGTTGTTTTTAAAGGAGATATAAGGTGATAAAGTTTTGGTGTGTTGCTTTTTGTTCAAATTTCAAAGTGCTGTATCTCCTGTTTTCTTAAGGTAAATCTAGCAAAAAAGCGCACAATTAAAATACTCTTTTTTCTCTGCAATCGTGCACAATCCCAACTTTTTAGCGTTGTTTTTAAATGAGATATAAGGTGATAAAATTTTGGTGTGTTGCTTTTTGTTCAAATTTCAAAGTGCTGTATCTCCTGTTTTCTTAAGGTAAATTTAGCGGAAATGGATACAATTATAGTACTCGTTTATCTCTACATTCGTGCACAATCCCAACTTTTTAGCGTTGTTTTTAAATGAGATATAAGGTGATAAAATTTTGGTGTGTTGCTTTTTGTTCAAATTTCAAAGTGCTGTATCTCCTGTTTTCTTAAGGTAAATTTAGCGGAAATGGATACAATTATAGTTTTCGTTTATCTCTACATTCGTGCACAATCCCAACTTTTTAGCGTTGTTTTTAAAGGAGATATAAGGTGATAAAGTTTTGGTGTGTTGCAATTGGTTCAGATTTCAATGTGCTGTATCTCCTGTTTTCTTAAGGTAAATTTAGCGGAAAGGCATACAGTTATAGTACTCGTTTATCTCTGCAATCGTGCACAATCCCAACTTTTTATCGTTGTTTTTAAAGGAGATATAAGGTGATAAAATTATGGTGTATTGCTTTTTTTTCAAATTTCAAAATGCTGTATCTCCTCTTTTCTTAAGGTAAATTTAGCGGAAATGGATACAATTATAGTTCTCGTTTATCTCTACATTCGTGCACAATCCCAACTTTTTAGCGTTGTTTTTAAATGAGATATAAGGTGATAAAATTTTGGTGTGTTGCTTTTTGTTCAAATTTCAAAGTGCTGTATCTCCTGTTTTCTTAAGGTAAATTTAGCGGAATGGCATACAGTTATAGTACTCGTTTATCTCGGCAATCGTGCACAATCCCAACGTTTTAGCGTTACTTTTAAAGGAGATATAAGGTGATAAAATTATGGTGTATTGCTTTTTTTTCAAATTTCAAAATGCTGTATCTCCTCTTTTCTTAAGGTAAATTTAGCGGAAATGGATACAATTATAGTTCTCGTTTATCTCTACATTCGTGCAAAATCCCAACTTTTTAGCGTTGTTTTTAAATGAGATATAAGGTGATAAAATTTTGGTGTGTTGCTTTTTGTTCAAATTTCAAAGTGCTGTATCTCCTGTTTTCTTAAGGTAAATTTAGCGGAATGGCATACAGTTATAGTACTCGTTTATCTCTGCAATCGTGCACAATCCCAACGTTTTAGCGTTACTTTTAAAGGAGATATAAGGTGATAAAATTTTGTTGTATTGCTTTTTTTTCAAATTTCAAAATGCTGTATCTCCTGTTTTCTTAAGGTAAATTTAGCGGAAATGGATACAATTATAGTTCTCGTTTATCTCTACATTCGTGCACAATCCCAACTTTTTAGCGTTGTTTTTAAATGAGATATAAGGTGATAAAATTTTGGTGTGTTGCTTTTTGTTCAAATTTCAAAGTGCTGTATCTCCTGTTTTCTTAAGGTAAATTTAGCGGAAAGGCATACAGTTATAGTACTCGTTTATCTCTGCAATCGTGCACAATCCCAACGGTTTAGCGTTACTTTTAAAGGAGATATAAGGTGATAAAATTTTGTTGTATTGCTTTTTGTTCAAATTACAAAGTGCTGTATCTCCTGTTTTCTTAAGGTAAATTTAGCGGAAATGGATACAATTATAGTACTCGTTTATCTCTACATTCGTGCACAATCCCAACTTTTTAGCGTTGTTTTTAAAGGAGATATAAGGTGATAAAATTTTGGTGTGTTGCATTTGGTTCAAATTTCAAAGTGCTGTATCTCCTGTTTTCTTAAGGTAAATTTAGCGGAAAGGCATACAATTATAGTACTCGTTTATCTCTGCAATCGTGCACAATCCCAACGGTTTAGCGTTACTTTTAAAGGAGATATAAGGTGATAAAATTTTGTTGTATTGCTTTTTGTTCAAATTACAAAGTGCTGTATCTCCTGTTTTCTTAAGGTAAATTTAGCGGAAATGGATACAATTATAGTACTCGTTTATCTCTACATTCGTGCACAATCCCAACTTTTTAGCGTTGTTTTTAAAGGAGATATAAGGTGATAAAGTTTTGGTGTGTTGCAATTGGTTCAGATTTCAATGTGCTGTATCTCCTGTTTTCTTAAGGTAAATTTAGCGGAAAGGCATACAGTTATAGTACTCGTTTATCTCTGCAATCGTGCACAATCCCAACGTTTTAGCGTTGCTTTTAAATGAGATATAAGGTGATAAAATTTTGGTGTGTTGCTTTTTGTTCAAATTTCAAAGTGCTGTATCTCCTCTTTTCTTTAGGTAAATTTAGCGGAAATGGATACAGTTATAGTACTCGTTTAACTCTACATTCGTGCACAATCCCAACTTTTTAGCGTGGTTTTTAAAGGAGATAAAATGTGTTAAGGCAAGTTATGGTTAAGGTGTAGATTTTTGACTTCTTTTTTTTTACCGGAATGATTAAGATTCTGTGTGTCCGTAAATTGGTTTTCAAAGTTTGTGTGTGTAGGCTGGAGTATCTAAAAAATTGGAAAATCCAAGAATGTTTAAATGTGGTATTTCTACTCAATAGCATTTAGAGGCCCGGCATTTAGTGTTCAGTCTTAATCATTGAACGACCGAATAGTTACCATAACGAGTGAATATTTTCTTTGCAGAAGACTGAGTACCGATCAGACAACGACATATGAAACTGATAGACTGAGCGAGACGGGTTTAGCAGCTGCACACCGAATAAGTGCCTCATCCCAGACAGCCCCAATCGCTTCCCCAGAACAGGTGAGTGTCATTTATATGGTTATTATTTTTTTAAAAATTATCCATATTATGGTACTACCGCTGGAGAATCCAGTCAAATCTCTTCTTTTTTTATTTATTACGTCATCACCTATCTTTGGCAACAAAATGATATCAAACACCCTAGAGGCCGCAAGGGTTTTGAGTTTTCGATTTGTAATAAATAATAACATTGTGTAAAAAAAAAAGCCTGTTCTTTTCGTCAAGTTTGGCAGTAAGTTAAGCCGGCAACGGTTGTAATATTATAAAATATTGTAATGCAGTAATATAAAATACCTGTAACATTAAAAAATAATGAAATTAAGGCTCCACGATAGCTAGACCACGATTTCTAGTCTAAACCTTGGATTTTATTTAATGGTTTTAATCTTGTAAGGCGCCCCATTAGCTGAGCGGTTATAGCCTAGACCCGCAAAGCTAAGATGTATTGTTGGTTAGTGGATTCGATTCCTAGTCTAAACCTTGGATTTTATTTAATGGTTTTAATCTTGTAAGGCGCCCCATTAGCTGAGCGGTTATAGGCTTGACCCGCAAAGCTAAGATGTATTGTTGGTTAGTGGATTCGATTCCTAGTCTAAACCTTGGATTTTATTTAATGGTTTTAATCTTGTAAGGCGCCCCATTAGATGAGCGTTATAGGCTAGACCCGCAAAGTTGTGATGTATTGTTGGTTTAGTGGCTTCGATTCCTAGACTAAACCTTGGACTTTATTTAATGGTTTTAATCTTGTAAGGCGCCCCATTAGATGAGCGTTATAGGCTAGACCCGCATTGCTAAGATGTATTGTTGGTTAGTGGATTCGATTCCATAGTCTAAACCTTGGATTTTCTTTAATGGTTTTAATGTGAGAAATTTTTTCAGTAAAGTATGTTTGCTAGTCGCCTCCGTCCACGACATCTAATTTGGTAGTTGGACGTCGTAAAGCCTGCTTGTTGTCTTTAAACATGGTTATTTAATGAAATATACGCATAAAAACTTTAAAGAATTTTACCAATATCTAACTTACTGCATGTTTACTTTAGTTTAGAATTTAAAATAACGATCTTTTCTGGCCTAATAATTGAAGAGCTCAATTTCTATTGCCATAACTGGACCTCAATAAGTTTATTACATCGTCTCAGACTTCAATCTTGGAACGCCATCTTCTGATTCCCTTATCTTTCGTATTCTCTCACCAGTAGGATCTTAGCTCCCTTAGAAAACTTTTTTCAGCTACCTTCCACCGACCTAAGACCTTTTTATATCTATTTATGCGTGCCTAAATTGAAAGCTACACATTATTTCAGCATTGACCCCCAGAAACCTGCCTTTTTAGTGACATCACATACAAAGGGATTATAACTACGGGGAACCCAACTAGAAGTGAGGGTTCTCTGCTCTTTATATACCCTATTACCGGAAACTATGTGAATAGATGTGTATACTCGCTCCTACCTCGCTACACACATACTCATGCGGCATCTAACCAATTAGAACAGCTGGCACCGAAATGAAATATAATTTTACGCTTTAGATAACTTAATTAAAGAATATTAATCTAACTTTGTAAGAAACCAAACCAAAAGATGTTACCGGATGGAAGTTAATTATTTAATAAGCATTATTTGTAATATAAAAACCTTACCACAGGAAGTACTGCCTTCAACATCCCCTAACCCTTCACAATCTTATTTAATTCAAAGGGTATAAGAAGTTAGTATAGCCACTCGCCTCCAATAGCCTCACTCTTAGGGCTGCAGAAACTTTTCGATTGGCCCTATACTAGCCATTTTATTCGCTAGCTTCCGTCCCTTTTTTCTACTGTTTTGCATCATAATAGCGGATGGGGGGAGTTGGTTAACTTTAACTAACCCTTAGGGCTGTTTTTTTTTTTTTTTTAACTAAATTAACCACTTTCTTAAAGCAGGTTGGATACTTGAAAATCGAAAACTCGTTTCCGCCTTCCTCTTTTCAAGGGATATTTTCTTAGAGTTTAGGGGGTTATTCGCCATATCCTCTGTGTGGGATACTATTTCCGCTTATTGCATTTCTTGTGAGAAATCTAATTCCGGTGAGAAATAAAATAAAAACAGAATTAATTAATTGGAGGCTGTTAACATACAAGAGATGCTGGAACAACCAACGGGGTGGTGCTCTTGCTTTTAATCCCTGAATTCCTAACTAAATAGAGGACACCTTCTTCTTACCGTTTGATGAAACGTCGAAATATTTTATTCAAATAGAAACTTTTAAATAGTGTACGAAGTTTTAATAAAAATCGTGAGACGCATTTGCGGAAGTGTGAACAAATTTAATCAGTGTTTAAAGGTATTTCCGGTAGTGGTACAAAAATTACTCGAAATTTTAGAAACTTTTTTTTTTTTTTATTTAAGGCGCGTCAACATCTAAGGTTATTGGCGCCCGGAGCTTTTTTCAGTGCACTGCCCTGCGTCCGGACAGTGTTCTCTCGTTGCAGATTACATTGACCATCACCGGACCAGTGAGCTTTAAGAAGCTCATAGGAAGAGAATATCTAAGGATCAGCAGCTGGATTTGAACCCGGGACCTCCGCGTGGGAATCCAACAATACGCTAATCCTTTCCCTAGCAACTCATTTAATTCACCTTTTTGTTGTATGCAACAGTCCCAATGTGCTCAAATGGCCCTTCAGATAAAAGAGACTGCTCAACTTCCGCTCCAAAAGGAATAGTTCAATATGAGAGTCCATAACTGGGACCAAAAATCTCGATAGAACCATTTACTTGGAATTCTGAAGCGCAAAAGCCAAGGGCACTTCCTGTTTGCAATGTTTCTTTTCAAAAGCTCTCTATGTAAACAAAAAAAAAATGAATTTGGGGAGTCCTGCAAGCTTTCGGATTTATGTTCTTAAGTTATCCGGATTTAGGTTGGATTTAGATTAGATTCTAATAGGGCGGCCCTTAAGGCCTACGCCAATGCGACCCCTTTGGATCTTTTGTGGCCCCCCCTTACTCTAAAGCTCACCCTCCAGATCTGTCCGTTTAATCAGACTCTAAATTCTGGAGAGCGACTCCTGGGTAAAGCTCATCATAGGCCTTGGTTTTTCCTCCCCTGAGGAAGTAACATCCTTAGCCCAGACAAGCCCCTCACACTGACACAACACGTGCAGTGCAGTTTCCTCTTCTTACTGGCAGAACCTACAGAGGCTAGCCATCTGCCAGGCCCATGCGATGCATGTGTTTTCTGGGGCCTGCAGTGGCCTACAATTATCCTTATAGCCCCACTCGGTCTTGACGGATTAATTCTGCAGTCAGCCTTGGCCGAATAGCCCGTTATGAACTCCTTCGCCTGTCACTGCCCTATGGTCTCAAGCCACCACTCCTGAGAACTAGTCTGCATCCATAGTTTAATGGCCGCAGTTTTAAGACACTTGGAAACCCCAAAACAGGGCTCCGGGCCAACGAAGTGTCCCGCAGAGCCTTCCCGAGCCTATAAATTCCCTTGTGTCCTGGATGACCAGGTACCCAAACCAGAAAGACCTTATTATGGTGACTAATTTCCTTCAGGGCACCCAGAAAGTCCCATACTAGCCTTGAGAATTGACCTGGTATGAAGCAATAGCTCGCAGAGCCGCCTGGCTGTCCGAGAAAATTACGAAATTAGAATTAGTTATTCCTTATCCGACAATCTCGGCGGATCTAAGTCTACAGCTTTATCTTCCCAGTAACCTCTCGGCAGCTCATAGTCCGATGATGACTTTTTTGGTTATTGGCACCCTAAATACTTTTTTTTATTATCATTATTAACTTGTAAGGAGAGAATTTTTTTTTTTTTAATTACCCTAGGTTACATTTGATGATTAAAGGTATCCGGCCCGCTGTGGGGAGGCGAACCACCTCCGGCGGCGGCAGATGCAGTGCCCCACGCCAGTTCGTTGGACGGCATCTCCACGACTAGAAGGAGCGCCGTGTCCAGATCGCCGGAACCGACCAGGCCGCCCGCTCGTAGCGCCACTTGCTCCGTCCGTAAGTTATCCATCTCTTTATCTCTCTACTTCAAACAAAAAAAGTTAATACAGAAATATTGTCTAAATAAAAACATTTTATTCAAAATACTTCCGCTTTCGTGTTCAACGCTAATTTCTTGTTTCCCTTAACTTTGATGGTGGTCCATTTCTTAAACAAATTTTGAATTAAATTTGAAGTTCACGGCTTGATTTTTGGATCAATTCAAAAAAAACTGAATAATTTACGTAATTGTTTACGCAATGAAAAAACTACGTCATTTTGATAAATGGCGAGATCAACAACTCTCACGACTTCCTGTAACAACTCAGCTCGTCGAATTTTTTTTTTTTTTTAAATTTTTGCCAACATGGAATTTTTACTCTTTTGACAAGCAGGATTTGGGGAAAGGGGCGGATTCTGTTCCCGGAAGCCAACAGGAGCAATAGCTCTATCCCCCTATTTATAAGGCTCCAGGGGCTTGTTTACAATTTACTGGTCCGATGATGGTCATTGTTAACGAGAGGACATTGTCCGGAGCCCTCGGCAGTGCACTGAAAAATGCTCCGAGCGTCAATAACCATAGATGTTGATGCGCATAAAATTAAAAAAAAGAAAAAAAACAACAACAAAAACGAAAAATACAGAACGTTTTCCGCCTTCCGCTTTTCAGTTTTCCTAGTAAACGGCTCATCCTATTTTCTTTGAACTTTGTCCATTAGGCCCTGGAAAATCTCTGCAGTTTGTCTTTCAGACCCATGGAAATTCAATAAAGGGCACTAAATTGGGACTGCCATTAAATGAGTTACTAAAAATTGCGAGTTTTAAAGTTAACGACATTACCGGAAGTGCGAATTAGCCGAGCAGTATTCCGCGATGTTTTCCACGAATTTTAGCGGTTTCCTTTAAACTTCTTTTTCATAAAGGTAGTATAACTAGTGTGTAACTTATTTCCTCAATTTTACAATGATGTTACGTAATTCTCTCCGTACTACGGATGCAATTTAGTAAGACGCTGGTAGGTCCCACTATTGCGCCAATTGTTCCCAGCAATAAATCTTCAAACTGCTTTCAATATAATGGTTCTTCTAATTAACATAATGGATAAAATGGATAGAATCTTCAGCCAGAGTTCATCCACCCACTCACCACATGGGCCACTATCTTACTTGTGGGCAGAGGGTATTATGGCAAAGTATAAAACACGGTCTCTTCTGCCTATTGGCGGAGATCAATTGCTGTTTTTGGATCTTTACCAAATTGGAATGGCGAACTACACTGGGGGGGTCCTCCGCCAATCACGATGCCTAACCTTTATCATTATTTATTACATTCAGATAGAGGACCTGTTGGGATAAATTATTTATTATACAGACGGATAGATACTCAAAAGATTTGAGTAACTGAGTTGGGAAAACGTTTTTTTTTCCAGATCAAGCGGACCTCAAAATGGATTTTTCCGGCTATATTTCAAAAATTGAAAATCTGTTCGTCTACTAAAACGAGTGTCATTACGTACTTCGTCAACAATCAAATTGATTTGTTGAGGAAGATTACTAAACAAAATAGTCCTATTAAAAAAAACTTAAAACAATAAATGGAATATAGTTTTTTTTTAAAGTTTTTCATTTTACTAATTCAAAAGTAAATAAATTTACGATCAACTATATAATATATTATATATTATGCATAAATGTAAGTTAATAACATAACCATAATGTTCTTGGGAATGTTACATTAAAACGAAGTCGAAAAAATAAAATATATGTACGCACATATGTATTATTTATGTTTTTGAGTGTTGATGGGTAATTGTGTTTAATTATGGTTAATTACTATATAATTAATGTGTGTTGCATGTTTACCAACTTTTATGTTTACATAAATGTTGCTATATGTGTTTTTATGTTTTTTGTGTATTATTATGGTAATTTCAATATTCAAACTGTTCATCAAGGAGTATTTTTCTATGTGAATCAATATTTTCTATCTATTGCATTTTCTTAATTGAAAATTCGCCTAAATTTACCACATGATTTCATACTAACAAGGGCCGAGCTGATGATCGGGGTCAATTAAGATAAGTCTTCAAGGGTGATGTAAAAGAAATGTTACTTCAGCACGAAGGGCTTGTGTGGATATAAGGGTTTGGTACATTGCCAATAGTTCCTCACCATGTTTTTGAAGGCATGCATATAGGACAAGGCTGGAGAAAGAACTAGTAAGGAAATGTGGGAGTTTAGTTGAAGTTATTTAGGCGCCACGGTAGCCGAGCGTTTATAGGCTAGACCTGCAATGCTAAGATGTATTGTTGGTTAGTGGGTTCGATTTCTAGTCAAACCTTGGATTTTATTTAATGGTTTTAATCTTGTAAGGCGCTCCATTAGCTGAGCAGTTATAGGCTAGACCCGCAATGCTAAGATGTATTGTTGGTTAGTGGGTTCGATTTCTAGTCAAACCTTGGATTTTATTTAATGGTTTTAATCTTGTAAGGCGCTCCATTAGCTGAGCGGTTATAGGCTAGACCCGCAATGCTAAGATGTATTGTTGGTTAGTGGGTTCGATTTCTAGTCAAACCTTGGATTTTATTTAATGGTTTTAATCTTGTAAGGCGCTCCATTAGCTGAGCGGTTATAGGCTAGACCCGCAATGCTAAGATGTATTGTTGGTTAGTGGATTCGATTTCTAGTCTAGGTCTTGGATTTTATTTAATGATTAATATAAGAAATTTACAGTAAAGTATGTTTCTTAGTCGCCTCCGTCCACGACCTCTAATTGGTAGTTGGGCGTTAAGCCCCGCCTTAAAAAAAAATTGCAAGAAAGGGGTTTACCTCACGAAAGCTGCTCTGGTAATCTCAAAAAATACAGGATCGTCAGGAAGTGATGATTGGGGGGGGGGGTAGAATTGAAGAGGCTGTCGAACAGTCCAAGAGTTAATCCAGACATTATAGGCTACTTGCCCTAAATCTGGGGGTAAAAAGGCATTCAAAAGAGTTCTGTTGCGGTAATAACTAGGGCGTGCTATTTGTTTGTGACTGGTGTAGCTGCAAACCAATCGGCAAGGAAGACCAAATTTCTTCTGGAGACTGGATATCATTTTTTTCGGACCCCAACCTTCACATCACATAGCGGATTGTTGGTCTTAGGATGTTTGGGCACTGGCCGGCCCCCCCCCCCACCAGATATTAAGAGGTCGCTTAAAGTTCATTGATAGTTTTGGGTGATTACATTGAGTTAGGATCTTGCGTTAGATTAGATTAGATTAAACTAGGGCGGCCCCCCAAGGCCTACGCCACTGCAACCTCTTTGGATCTTTTGTGGCTCCTCACACTCTAAAGCTCGCCCTCCAGACCCGTCCTTTTAATCAGACTCAGTCCTTGGTTTTTTTCCTCCCCCCGAGGGAAGTAACATCGGGATCTTGTGCTATCTTGTGGCCAAAATAATAACTAGAGAAGGTTCTGGAGGCAGTCGCTGAAGAGAGTAGTCATCCTCTATGTATCTCTTCCCTTTAACTTTTAGGAAGTAGTAAAGATCCTTGATGAATAGTTTGAATGATGAGATTGATTTTTAAAAAAAAGATCAATAATTCAATATAACTTAAATCAAAATAAGAAAAACCACAAAGAAAATAATCAAGCTAAAGATAAGTGCGGAATGTTGAGAAAGCTTTTATGTTGTGTCTGATGTGTTCAGTTCCCAGTTCGAAACCGCCCGAAGGCATTCCAACAAGACCCAGACCTCACACTCTAGATAATTTTTCCGAAGGTAAAAAACTAAAAAGAATAGATCAAGATTAATTTAAATTTAAACTTCATTTTGCTTTTTCAAACGATAACAGATTAGGAAAATTGAAGTCTTAAATTGATTAATCTTCTTTTTCTCTAAAGAAAACCAATGAGACTTGACTTTTTTAAACTACGAGATTCTTTTAAGTTTTAATTTTTTGCTTATGGCGTCTCTGCTTTATTAATTAATTTATTTTATTTTTATTTTTTAGAATTTATTAATTTAAATTTAAAAATAATCAGTCCATTCTGTTCATTTAACTAATTGTTATAATTGTTTTGATCTTAGAAAAAAAAATATTGAGTAATGATGTACTATTAAAGTTCGGTTTGTCGGTTCCCCCGTAGGACTAGCCACTTCTTCAGGGATCTTGGCATCGCTGCGGGTAACCCAGACTAACCAACGCGGAACAACGCTTACATTCAACGGAAGGTATTAGCTGGATTACGAGGTGTGGCTATTAAATGACGAGACTATTGCTATAAAACATTTTATTTTAAATTTATACATATTTAGTTATTATCACCTTTTATATACACCCCTCCCCTAACCCTACAACGCTCCACAGCGAATTTACCATTGTTCCGAAACAGTGCTGGAAGTCTTTTTCTTCTGTGAGCTCCTGCATGGCACGTGCAGCTTTTTCTTTCACAGCTTCACAGCGCAGTGAAATCGTGTTCCTTTTAAAATGCAGATTCGACTTTGGGGGGAACAGATAAAAGTCACATGGGGGTGGCCAGGTCAGGCGAATGGCCTAAAACTGGGATGTGTGGTTCTTGGCTAGAAACGTCGTCTTGTGACAGACAGTGCTGTGTGAGCCGGCGCCGGTTGTTCTTCATGGAGAGAACCCATGGCTTGTTCTTCCACAAATCCCGGGTCGTTTTTTTCCCCCATACTCTTTCACGGAGTTGAGCAAGCACCTCACGGTAGTAATGTTGATTAATTATAATCGATATTTTCATCCGTTTTGGACGTGGAAGGGCGTACCCGGGCGGTCATCATCTCCGACATCTTCTCGGCCATCTTGGAAACGCTTGAACCACTCAGAAAACTTGCGCACTTGTTCGCCATAAACTTCTTTTTAATAAAAGATAAGTTTCAGTAGCGGTTTTACCCAGTTTCATGTGAAATTTCACCGACAATTCGTTGCTCTACTACATGTGTAGTATCATGTTTTCGGCAAAACGAAACTAACACCTCTTAACAACAAACGACGGTTCCGGTCAGACACACATTTTTCTACAAACACGTGAGACGCTGCAATCGAAAGAGAAGGCTTTACGCTGCACAGCTGTTAGGTAGTTAGGATTTGGCGCGTGCATAGTTCTTCTGTAGCAGCAACGAGTCTCGTTATTTAATAGCCTTCATCTCGTACAACGCGCAGATCTCGGGTTCAGCAACTGGCCTTTAGATTTTTCTCTTCTTACTTAACAGCTCGCTGTCCTGCTGTTGGACAGGTATTGTCTGGAACAACAGGATACTGTCCCAGAGTGCACTGGAAAAAAAAAAAGAAAAGCTCTGGACGCCAGTGTGATCTCAGATGTGTTGAAACAACATTGTCACCACAAAATTCCAGCTAAAGAGACATATTAGGAGGGGCTGCAGAGGTGGTTCATACTATTTGGGTTTAGTGGGACTCACACAGGCAAACTCGAGCTCACATCACACACACACACACACACACTGTTTCCCATCACTCCCATACTACTTTACAAACACTACCATTTGAAGCGAAGCGCAATAGAGCTCTTAGGTAGCCATAGTCTCCGGCTTTATAGACACTTCCAATCAAATCTCTCCATCTTGATTAGTTAAGTTTATTATTTTTTTAGGAATAGGGCGCTCACTGGCTATTTCATGGTCACACACGGGATAGGGCTTTATTGGATCTTTAGAAGGTAACAACGATAACGGAACACCAGTCTTTTTCTTTTAAAGATGTCCAGAAATGTTACCGAAAAATGTTCTGGAAGAAAGGTTTTTTCTAATAAATCGGGATGAGATTCTAAGTTAAGGTGCCTGAATTATGGTTAATATTACTACAGAGCTTAACCGAAATTATTGGAGTATCAACTAAAAATAAATAACCCATTAATTGATGAACTAGATTAGGCAAATTATTATTTGCATATGCGCTAGAAGTTTGGCTAAATAAGTGTGCTTCTGTGAGCTTTTTAGCTGTGAGCTTTTACTTACTCTTTTACGGAGTTGAGCAAGCACCTCACGGTAGTAATGTTGATTTGATTATAATCGATATTTTCATCCGTTTTTGGATGTGAAAGGTCGTCCTGGGAGGTCATCATCTCCGACATCTTCTCGGCCATCTTGGAAACGCTTGAACCACTCAAATACTCGCGCACGTGATTAATATTCATCGCCATAAACTTCTTTTAATAAAAGATAAGTTTTAGCTGTGAGCTTTGGGAGAAGCGGGAGGCTAAGTGGGTTTAAAGCTTTTTAAAACTGGGATGTTGTACTTGGCTAGAAACGTCGTCTTGTAACATACAATGCAGTGTGAGCCTGCGCGTTGTCTTGATGGAGAACCCCGTGACTTGTTCTTCCACAAATCTCGGGTCGTTTTTTTTCCTTTACTCTTAACACAGAGTTGAGCAAGCACCACACGGTAGTAATGTTGATTTGATTATAATCCATATTTAACTTTCGTCCATCATCAGTGATGTCAGAAAAATTTTGACATTCTGATTATTGGTCCGATTTGGACTTCTTTTATGAGTATTCTGAAATAGCTAGCCAAGCAGGATACACGAACGTATTGAAATGATGTTAAGTTCTTCATCTTTGAACGAAGCATTAACCTTAAAAGGCAGATTATTTTGTTTATAGCTGCCCTGGCCGATTACAAAACATGCAGTAACTGTAATCGTGTTTACAGTTAAATTAAGTACAACTTTAAGCAGTTTTCTTTTTTCTTTTCTTTTGATGAAAACATTTCAAAGAATTTTCTAACGAGTATTATTTAAGTTACTAACAAGGGAAACGCCTTTTTTGACGGCAATTTTCTCAGAATAAAATTTAGAGGTTATGTCATCTCATTAAAAATAAAGTTGCCAATATTTTTTTATTAAGTTTATTGTTTTTTAAAAAGTCATAACTATTTAAATTTTTGAATTAATTAAATTTAATTGGAAAACTGAAGGAAAAGCCCAATTAGCTAATTTCCTTAAAATCTTTCTAAGTTTTCATTTTTAATGGACTTCCACAGAAGTGAGTAAAATTTAGATACGTAATTCTGAATTTCGCCTTATGTACAAGTATAAACCACATATGTTATTCTACATATACATATATATATGCCTGTTACCAAATTACAAAACATTTACATATTCATCAGAATCTCCTAATCCCTGCCCTATAATACAGAATAATATAATAGATAATCCTTTAATACTAAATAATCTTACCTTGCATAATCCCCAGTAATATTAACATTGTAATTTACCACTTCATGAGATGTGTTACATTTTACGTAAAAATTATTTGTTCAGTTTACGGAATAATTAGGTGTTCAGTTCAGATTCTAGGACAGGACTTTTGTTTTTTCGTCGAATAGCAGTAAGCTAATTTGGATTTTTGGGAAAAGCTCAGGAATTACGTCTTCAAAAGTAATTGGAAAAGAGTCTCAAAAGATACGGGCCAGCCCATATGATTTTTTCTTTTAAATTATGCGGTTCAAATGTATTAAGTGGCAGTTCAAGAAGGATTAGCAACATAAGCCTGGTTACAATCCAGATTTAATACAATTACCAGACAAGTGTTGACCCTATTTGATAACGATTTATGATTGGGTGAAGGATCGGATGTCACGTGCTTTTTTAAGGATTCTAATCCTTACCTATAATTGTCATTTCTCTTAAAAAGAATTAAAAAAAAAAAAAGAAAAAAGTCGAACACGTTTAAGCTTGTAGAAAACGAGAATTAAAGATGTTTGTACAAGATCTTTATTTAACATTAACCATTAACTGTCTATAAAAGAAAAGTAAAATAAAGTACGTGATAATTTGTTTGTTTAAATTTACAAAAAAAAAAACTGTTGTAACTTCCTGTGCGATTGGCCGGGATCGGGCGAGTGGTTCCTGTTTGATTGTTTTGCCAGATGAGTGGCTTCATTGGTGGCCGTTTAGTTTGGGTTGTTTACTCGTTGGCTAACATAGTAGGTTTTTTTTTTTTTTTTAAATTTTCTTTCATTCATTCAGTATAACCAGTAGGTAGGTAGTGATTTGTAATAGTTTGGTTTGTGTTAGTGGTAGCAAATTTAGGTTATAGTGCCCCTAAATATAAACATGGCTATTTGTTCTTCTTGCTGATTTGTTTCTTGGTTTTTTCTGGACTATTTTCATCTCTCTCTTTCCCTCTAGAAACTGGAGAAAACCTAGAGAAGAAAATGCCCCTTTAAATTTCAAGACTTATTAAAAGTCTTCTTAATTAAGGCGCCACGGAAGCTGAGCGGTTAAGAGGCTAGACCCGCAAAGCTAAGATGTATTGTTGGTTTAGTGGATTCAATTCCCTGGTCTGAACCTTGGATTTTATTTAATGGTTTTAATATTTTAAGTAAGGCACCCCATTAGCCGGGCGGTTATAAGCTAGACCCGCAATGCTAAGATGTATTGGTGGTTAGTGGGTTCTATTTCCTGGTCTAGGCCTTGGATTTTATTTAATGGTTTTAATCTTGTAAGGCGCCCCATTAGCTGAGCGGTTATAGGCTAGACCCGCAAAGCTAAGATGTATAGTTGGTTAGTCGATTCGATTTCCCAGTCTAAACCTTTGATTTTATTTAATGGTTTTAATCTTGTAAGGCGCCCCATTAGCCGAGCGGTTGTAGGCTAAACCCGCAAAGCTAAGATGTATTGTTGGTTGTTGGATTCGATTTCCCAGTCTAAACCTTGGATTTTATTTAATGGTCTTAATATTGTAAGGCTCCCCATTAGCCGAGCGGTTATAGGCTAAACCCGCAAAGCTAAGATGTATTGTTGGTTAGTAATTTATACAAAGTAATTTTTACATTGTGTAACAAATAGTTTTCATGAAAAATATCTTAAATGTTGAAATTTAAATACCTTAATATTTTATTAAATAATAAGTAATTATAAATAAGTAAAGTAACTACAGTATTGCTTCTTAATTAATGAGATGGGTATGTGTCTGGTGTTTCTTTGCAAGGTTCCGCTATATTGGGTTCGAAATTGTTTTTTCTCCTTCGACCTTCTGGATCAGATCGACCCCCCTACTTTTGTTAAATAGACCCCTGGTCTATCTATATAGGCCACTTTGGCGACCTCTGGTCTATAATATTATTAACAATTTACTATTTTTTTACCATTTGTTTTCAAGAATATAGACAGAAGAGGACTGATAATATAAAAAATAAATAAATATTTAAATTTTATTTAAATTTTATAACAAAAAAGAAATCAGCTTGCTTTCTTAATAATCCTCAGAGCTTTCTATTTTAATTTTATTTTGTAATTAAATTTGATATAAAAAATATATTGTTGACAAATTATTTATTTTGTACATAATTAGAACAGCAGACTGCATACAAAAATAATACTAACCGCTTCTTTTTTGCACTTGTGGAAAAACCCTGTGTAAGAATTTAAAAAAAGAACACTTTACACTTCGCTCACCAAAATAATATATATATATATATATATATATACGTAATCTTTCCAAAAGAATCACAATAATTTCACCAGCTGATTCTAGGGGCTACCGATGAGTACACTTGCTTTGTAACTTACACGTAATTAAAAATGGTTATTTATTTGTAAAGTGAGTGATATTGTGTACTTTTTTACACTCGATTTTTTTTTTTTTTTTTAAATTACTAAACGAGCGCTCAGGGGTCGTGGAGAAGTATAAAGTAACGTCATCAAGGATGTCGAGTGTAGAAAAGTAATAAAAATTTTACTCACTTGTTAACTTTTTTTTTTTTTCCTGCAACTGCAATGAATTGGTTTCTAAACTAAATGGTACCAATACTGACAATTTCTAATTATCGTAAATTCAGTTTTTAAAAAAAGTACTGCAAAGTACGCGAACCAGAAGTCTGCTTTGATGAGACTGGAGAAAAAGCCTTTTTGAATTTGTTGCCCTTAGCGTAAGAGTTAGTGGCTTTTTGGGAGATGCAAGGGTTAGGGCCTTGAAGGTTGTACAAGTAGCTGCACGTGAGAGAGGGAGAGAGATGGTCCTCTTTTAGCAACTTCTAGTCCTATGGTGCTTGGAACTACACACTACTAAATCCATTGTTAGATTCAGATTCTGATTCTAATAGGTCTACGCCACTGTGACCCCTTTGGATCCCCAACTTCTGGAGCTCACCTTCCAGATCCGTCCTTTTAATCAGACTCTTAATTCTAGAGAGCGACTCCCCAGGGTAGGCGCCACGGTAGCCGAGCGGGTTAAGAGGCGAGACCGACCTGCAAAGCTAATATGTATTGTGTGGTACCGGGTTCGATTCCCGGTCTTTAGGCCTTGGATTTTATTTAATGGTTAAATGGTAAGCGGTTATAGGCCTAGACCCGCAAAGTTGAGATGTATTGTTGGTTAGTGGATTCGATTTCTAGTCAAACCTTAGATTTTATTTAATGGTTTTAATCTTGTAAGGCGCTCCATTAGCCGAGCGGTTATAGGCTAGACCCGCAATGCTAAGATGTATTGTTGGTTTAGTGGATTCGATTTCTAGTCTAAACCTTGGATTTTATTTAATGGTTAATATGAGAAATTTACAGTAAAGTATGTTTGCTATTCGTCTCCGTCCACGACACCTAATTGGTAGTTGGACGATAAGCCCCGCCTGAAAAAATAGGCGATTACTTTACTTTACTCCCAAGGTAAAGCTCCTTTGGCCTTGGTTTTTTTCCTCCGCCGAAGAGTAACATCCTTAGACATTTTTCCATTATTAACCTGGCTGATATTGCTTAGAAGTTTTCTGACCCAATGGACCTGATTCAAATGATTTATCGAAAAAAAAATCTCACAAATTTTTGCACAATGCTACACTGTAAGACTGAGTGGAAGTGCAGTGATAAGGACGGTGCAGTGATCTCATTGCAGTTTCCCCCGCGAACAGCGAGACTCTTCTATACAGGGGCAAAACATGAGCTGCATTTTGTTCCCGTAGGAAAGTTTGGTTTCCGGACCGAAGTTGTGCAGTTTCTTTGTGTACAATGCGCTTGCTCAGGAAGGATTCACACCCTTCTTCAAGTCACCCACCTCACCTAATCTAAATATAGTCTCGAAGGGCGCCAGATAAAAGGGAAAAAGAGTATAGTCCACCTGCCTAAAATTGAATAACATAAAGTAGTGACTGTAGCTCTTTTACCTTCAGTCAGTAGTGACTAAAGTATAGCTCTAAAATAACTTTACGTCTAATAATTGCCACATTACCAGACGGTTGCAGCAAAAAAGGAACTCACGGCACTTGTTACTGTTTATTACACTTGTATATAAATAAATCACCTACCTTACTACTGTTTTATTGCATTTTAATGAAACATGGCACTTTTACAGCAACAATTAATTTACATAAAATAAATATTAACAATGAAACTATTTAGTTTTAAAAATATTTTTATCATCACAAAGATTTGATTATCAGATGCATGGTTATACTTTATTTTTGTTCTAGTTATACTTGAGTATAACTTATAAGTATATTGTTACTTATAAGAATAATTTTATAGAGAAAAATATTTAAATCTACAAAAGATAATGATTTTGCTAATTATTTTTAAGTATAAGTCGTTAAACAAATTAAGTAAAGACTTAGTGCACGTAAAGAAAATAAACTCGTACCTATAATAGTGTCTGAAAAGAAACGTAATTTTTCACGAGAATAGTTTGTAGCGATTATTATAGTGATTAGTTGATTATAATATCGACGTTGATAAGGGTTGATAAAAAGAAAAAGAGAGAAAGAAATCATCAAGACTGAAAGATTTTCTGATGTTGGAGTCTGGAGGCTGAAATTATGCTCAAACTGACCTACAAGCTCTAATATAAAATGTGCTCAAACTCACCTGCAAGCTCTGCTATAAAATGTGCTCAAACTCTATAAGCACAACTATAAAATGTGCTCAAACTGACCTACAAGCACTATTTCCGTTTTATTAAAAAATAATTCTTAATATGTACGAGTAAATTAATAATTTGATAGTGAAAAGTCGGTTACGCAACATCCCAGTTTTCTGCATTTACAACCCTCTGTTGGGGGTAGGGTTTTATTAAAAAGCAAAGAAATTCATATGGTCTTGATGCTCAATAAATGCACAACTTTTCCTGCAATTGGGTGACTCCTTGATTCATTATTCATCGAAAAAAAAATACAGATAAAAAGTTTAACCAAAATCGTCGAGAACAAATTTTTTAGACATTCAAGTTAAAAAATTTCTTGGTTTATAAGAAAGGTTTTTAGGCTCTATATTGAGCAAATTTGTAGGAAATTTAATGCTCTTTAGTTTGGAATAAGCAGATTTGTTGTAGGCTAAAGGATAGAAAAGTTACGGCCGTTTTTATGGGCGAAAAAACGCAAATATCGACGGAATAGTTAAGAATGCAAATATCTTGGACACTATTGAGAATCAGGTCAAAATGAATAGAATATTTTTTGTTGCATTTGAGCTGTTGAATCCAGCTCCCGAAATTTCGTCCACTCCTCCGTGTATAATAATTATTTGGTAAAACTAGCCCAGAAATTGAGCTAGCGATAATGTTCTGAATCATTGAGGAAGCCAAATTAGCTTTACAACTGTAAAGCTTGGGTATAATTACGTGCTGTTCAACTAATTGTGTGCAAGAATGGACATGAACAGACAGGCTGAAACATGCCAAATGGTATTGTGTATTATGCCCATATTTTTCGCTCTAGATGTGAAAGAAATCTGCTTAATTCAAATAGTCACTCTCTAGTCTTTCAAGCTGTAAAATTACTACCGGAAGTTTAATTGACGGCCCACTGCCATTGCTCGGATTTTTGTTTTTTTAAATATCAAAAGCGAGAATACTCGGATTATTATTTTTTTTCCCACAAATTTTTCTTTTCGATTAATTTTTTTTCCGAAACTAGCTCAAAACAAAGACAATTTTTGTCCGTTGGGGGGGGGGTGACAAACAGTTTCAAAACTTGGTCAAGATCTCAGTACTTCTTCATGATACAAGTATGAGCTATTAATGGTCGATCAATTAGAATATGCAGCTAAATTTTTTTAATACTACAGACGCTTGCTAATTGATGAAGAGACTGTACGCAGAAACGACAAAATGTTGATGCTGTTAATGGCAATTGGTACACAGCTGATTAAAATTGAACTTTTATAATTTTTTTATTTTTATTTTAATTCAGTCTAGATATTTTCTCTTTTCTCTTTTTTAATCAACTCTTATAAGAACGGCGGAAGTGGACGGTGTAGGTAACTGTCAATAGATGACAGATTGATTTCATAGTTCCGCCAATCATCTGTCACTGTCTCTCTGTTTACATTCCTTATTTTGGAAAGTGTGAAGTATATTAAATTATTAATTAGATTTGTTTTTCTTTGTTTTCTCCCACTTTTTAAAAAAAATATTTTGTTGTTCAGTGGTAGATTAATCGAGAAGTAATGTTATTTTTTTAATAAATTCTATGATAATATAATTTGTACCTATTTTTTGATTAGTTACTAATATTTTTTCAGTTTTTAGTTTCATTTAAAGGTTTTATTGGTAGTTAATTATTGATAACAAATAAATTAGTGTTCTTTTTTTTTTAATAAGAAAAATTGATTCATTAAACAAAAAAAAAGATCATAAAGAGATGTCCACTCAGCTTTGCGTCAACAATTGAGAAAATCCACGGCTATCAAAATCCCTCTTCTGGAGAAATCCAGTACACATTATTGTTCTCCAGCAAACTTTAAAGATGTTAGTTACAACTACTAGTTGATTGTTTGGACATTTATGGACTCGGCTCATTCTTAATTCACTAAGAAATCGCCTAGTTGTCATGAAGTTTTTGACGGCGCCACGCTAGCCGAGCGGTTATAGGCTAGAGACCGCCAAAGCTAAGATTTATTGTTGGTTAGTGGGTTCGATTTCTAGTCTAAACCATTGGATTTTATTTAATGGTTTTAATCTTGTAAGGCGCCCCATTAGCTGAGCGGTTATAGGCTAGACCTGAAATGCTAAGATGTATTGTTGGTTTAGTGGGTTCGATTCCCCAGTCTAAACCTTGGATTTTATTTAATGGTTTTAATCTTGTAAGGCGCCCCATTAGCTGAGCGGTTATAGGCTAGATCTGCAATGCTAAGATGTATTGTTGGTTTAGTGGGTTCGATTTCTAGTCAAAACCTTGGATTTTATTTAATGGTTTTAATCTTGTAAGGCGCCCCATTAGCTGAGCGGTTATAGGCTAGATCTGCAATGCTAAGATGTATTGTTGGTTTAGTGGGTTCGATTTCTAGTCAAAACCTTGTATTTTATTTAAAGGGTAATAAAAGAAATTTATAGTAAAGTACGTTTGCTAGTCGCCTCCGTCCACGACACCTAATTGGTAGTTGGACGTTAAGCCCCGTCTAAAATTTTACCAGTTTTACTTTACTTTTCTTTCCATGGAGATCAGCAATATCTGAGCCGCTAACATTCTTTTTCGCTTCAATCAATGCCACTTCCTCAAAACGCTTCCCCTTTGAGGCCACATTTGAGTTAGGGGAAGTGCATGAAGTGTTCGTGTGGTGTTAAATCGGGCTAATATAGCGGGCTATGTTCAAGGACTCTAGCCTTCTCTGTTGACCAAAAACTGGCGCACAAGAACAGTGTCACGACAAACTCTCGCGTGCAGCTGCTTTGAGGAATCCCCCCGTCACCGTAGAAAGGCCCCAGTGTTACAGTGTTGAGAATTCCCAATGAATTAATTTCCTCTTCAGGATGGTCAACTATTAAAACAAAACTTGATTGTGTCACATATGCCAATCAGTGACGTAGATCACGAGTACAGGAAACAAAAATAAAAAGTTATTAGAGGAAGCTGATGTGGTTCCACATTTGGCCGAGAGATTCGCCACTTGATTCTCTTAGCACAATATTCATTCCAGGGACTTATTGAACCGATGTGTATGCAGTAGTGTGTCGATACTGTTCTGTCCAAGAAAAATATTCTTGGAATTGAAAGGCAGGAAATTATGCATCAGCCTATTGCAAACCAATGAAATGAGTTTATTCAAATCAATTAGTTTTTGTCTGACATACAATATTTGTTAATTTCATGTATGAACCTGTCTAGACCAGATTACACCTGTCTTCTTATTTCTCTCTCTCCCCTCTCTCATCATATGGATGAGAATGTGTGTGTGTGTGGTTGAATTAATTTACACCCCCCTCGGAGATCGTATTTCCAAAAGGGTTCTATTATTAGTTTAATTAGGAAGAATTTAATCAAATAAATGGCGCCGCTGTTAAAACAGCATTGTGGTCCAGATTGTGCCAGCGCTGTGTGTCCAACTGCAAGCTCCGCTCCTTCCAGTATAAGAGGCTTAATTGAAATCCTAGGGATGGGGAGGTATTAGAGGAGTAAAGTATGAGATAGTCTTTTTGTTCCTTGGGATTATTTTGAATTGCTATTAAGGAAAAATGAAATTATTTCATTTTCTTTGTAATTTGATATTTTTTTTCCCTCCCAGTGCGAGATCCATTTAAAGATGCAGAATCTTTAAAGAAAGCAGCTAAGTTAAAGCAAGATTCATTTCTTATAAACAAAATTTTGGCTCTTAAGATTAGCCCTGTCCCAAGTATAAAATTATTTAGTCTTGGACTCCAGCGCCCAAAGTGAGACTCCTCTTGTTAAAGCTTTTAAGGCCAAAGCTTAAAGCTTAACTTATGGGTGCAGAGTAGGTCTCAGGAGTGGTGACTTGCCACCACTGGGCAGAGAGCCAGGCGAAAGAGTTCATCAGAGGCTATTCGCCGAGGCTGACCGCAGCAGAATTAACCCGTCAAGGACCGCATAGGACTATAAGGATAATTGTAGGCCTATTAACTGGCCACTGCAGGCTCAGAAAACACATGCATCGCATAGGGCAGATGATAGATAGCCTTTGTAGGTTCTGTCAGGAAGAGGAGGAACCGGCACTGTAAGTGTTGTGTCAGTGTGAGGGGCTTGTCTGGCTAAGGATGTTACTTCTTGGGGAGGAAAAACCAAGGCCTGTGAGCTTTACCCAAGAGTCGCTCTCCAACATCAAGAGTCTGATTAAGCGGACGGGTCTGGAGGGTGAGCTCTAAAGTCGGGAAGCCACAATAGATCCATAGGGGTCGCGGTGGCGTAGGCCTTCAGCCAGATTAACAAAATCTGCATTGCCTGGAGAAATTGTCAGACCTGTACGCCAGAATGTTTCATCAAATTGTCTAAAGCTCTTAAGACGCTCCTGATGGTGCAGTTCTGCAGGTGAAGCTTTTTCTCGCCTAACCCAAGCTAGATGGAGTTCAAAGCCACATTTCCGCAACTTTTGTGGACGTAAAGCTGACGTTTAATTTTATTTATTTTCAATCAAACTTTTCCAATTTCCTTCTAAATTAGTTAATTTTTCTTTATATTACATTAAAAAGAAAACAAACAAATTTTTGTTACAGCAACTCGGAATCACGTGTCGAAATGTTTTCCTATAACAAGTTCGGAATCGGATTTACAAAGGTATCGTACTTCAGCCCTTTGGGATCCAACGGCCTCGCTGTCCAATCTCGCTTCGGACAGTTTAAAGCACAAGGTCAGAATCATAAGATCAGTTTTCGATATCAGTTTGCAATTCAGCTCGATATTTTTTTTAAAAAAAGACTGCATTATTTGATTCCAGTATTCTATACAAGACAATGGCTCGGCCAAATTCTTCCAAGGCGCCCTGCATACCCCAAATATGGGTGAAAAAGTTGCTCAGGTAAGTTTAAAATTTTTCTAATAATTTTTCTTTTCATTATTTATTTATCGATATTTCTATTGTTTTCTTACAACTTAATATTTATTACGCTTATCAGTTTGTATTTTCTGAATAAATCGGTTGGCCATTATGATTTATTTTATCGATAACATAATTTCTTTATTGTAACTCTAGACTTACAAAAACACACGATAAGGAATTTATTACAAAATGGCGGCACACCATTTGCTATTCTAGTTTATGGAATTTTGATAATAAATTTAGAGTTTTAAAAAAGAGATAATTCATGAAGCTGTACTGATTACAAACGTTAGATACTTTTATATTACTTAATTAACTTGAAAAAATTGCCTGTTTTTATTTATCTCATTAATTTACAATGAAAAAGTGTCATTAATAATTAAAATTAACATTTTTTTTATTAGCAATTTCCAAAAACCTTTTGATTACTAATATCGTTGAGTTTAATCTTACAAATAGACTTCCAAAAGCGTTGTTATCAGAATTTTAATATACTTTTATTGAGAGGACGGATTAGCTGAGTGGTTAGCGAATACTGCTTTCCAATACGAAGATCACAGGATCGAATCCAGGCTGCTGGCTCTTAGATTTTTCTTCTTATTAGAAGTTTCTTTCGGCTCACTATTCCGTGTGTCTGTAACTAGAGAACACTGTCCGGAGGCTGGCAGTGTACTGAAAAAACATCTCTGGGCGCCAGTAACCTTCAGATGTTGCGCGACTTATGTACACAAAAATTGAAATATGCTTATATTTTTTTTTGTATTCAACAAAGATGGCTACAAAGAGAAGGACAAATATTATTTAATAATAATAATAATATAACTTCGGAAGTAAATAAGATTTCAAATCTGAAAAAAAAAAAAAAACGGAAATGACGCTTAGCTAAATGAATTTTATTTGGTTGTTGTTTTTCCATAAAAGTTCCATGTTTCAAGAAAATGTTTTTATTTAAATTTAGACACGAGAAAATTGTGTAAATGTTCACTCCACTGTGTTTACTGTGTGAATTAAACTATGGCACTGCCGTAATTTATTACAGTTTAGATTGTGTTCCGTTTACATAGGGCTGTAATAATATAATGTATTCTCCTTAGGGATGTTACCCAGGTAAATAGGGGTTACCGTATGACGTCATACTGTACATCCCAACATCAACATCATCCCAATTAGAGACAGCATCTCTCAAATTCACTTAAACCCCCAGCCGATGCAGTGTACAACTGCACTCTAGATCCTGATAAGGTTATTATTCCCACGGAAATTTTGAATGAAACTTCCGGTTCACTTACCCAATAAGAGTGGTTATTCTTACCGAGTTGAATGGATATTAGAATTGGCTGCGATTTGATGATGATTTCTTGGGACAGTCACCTGAAGGAGGTTTACTGTAATGGCGGCGCTTTAGGTAGGGGGGGACTACTTTTTTTATGCTTGGAGCTCCTAGTTTTTATGAAACTATGTGGTAAGCCATTATCAGGATAAAACTGCTTAGGGAGGGTCTAATTTTTTGAGCTCTTTTTGTGCTTGGAGCTCCTAGTTTTTATGAAACTATGTGGGGAGCCATTATCAGGATAAAACTGCTTAGGGAAGGTTTTTTTTTGAGCTCTCTTTGTGCTTGGAGCTCCTAGTTTTTATGAAACTATGTGGGAAGCCATTATCAGGATAAAACTGCTTAGGGAGGGTCTAATTTTTTGAGCTCTTTTTGTGCTTGGAGCTCGTAGTTTTTATGAAACTATGTGGGGAGCCATTATCAGGATAAAAGTGTTTATTCATTAAGGCGATTTAGGTCATGCAGAATTCATCCTCAATATCTATAAGGATATATTTATTATTGTAATAAAATTAATAAAATCTCTTTATACTTAGTTTACTAATATGGAGAAACTGAGGATGGACTCAGCCTCATTCTTAAGACGATCATAAACCACTCTTAATATCAACCTATAAAATAAAGAAAACAACATTTTTTTTTTTATATTAATAACAAGGCTTTTCTTCAAAAGATGTGTATCCTCATCAGTGACTTTGATAATTTTGCAGAAATTTCTTATCTGCTCATTAATCAGTAATTTAATTTGTTCTTCATTGACTTCCATTAAATAATTGTAGCCCATTTGGCTACAATTTATTCAAAATAATGTACGAGTATGTTTGAATGACAGCTTAGTGGTTTATAATTTGAATTTGAATAAATATTATATTTATTTTTCATATTATTTTCATTGGGAATAAAATAAATTAATCGTGTAATAATAATAATACAAAAAAATGATTTGATTGAAACTTAGTTTATTGAAGCTTAAATTTAGAATTTGATTTCAAAGTTTAGAATAATCGCAACAAAACAGTATATCCGGTTTGACTTTCTCTGACCGCAGTTGACCTCATTAAATTTCCTGTAAACTAAAGTAACCCTTGACTTTAATATTGCTCAAGTTCACTTTAATAAATTGATTGACCGATGAATAAAAAGTCTTTGTTATAACTTCAACAATAACTAATACAATAGATACTCTTATATTAGTTATATTGTTGATGCTTCCAATGTAACTTTAATACTGAATCTACTATATCAAAGCATGGCCTGTCAAAAACGGCTATAGTTGGTTTTAGCAGGTCCCGGATCTCGGCCAGTTGGTTCAGGTGTTGTTGAGTGGAGGTGCGAATTTAGCGTATCATCTTTTCAAATGCGGCCTTATCCAGTCTCGCCAATCTGCGCTGGCTGTGGTGAGTCCCCAATGAGACTGTGCGGCACTTTGTAGTGGTGTGTCCCCGTTTATTCTAAAACTAGGATTCCTTGTCTTCGGAAGGCCAAATGTCTCCCTACCGGATATTGTAGCATCTAGTAATCTTCACCAGAACTTTCTAGGTTTATTCAATGCACTGGGCGATTCAAGTAGCCATGCTCCCTAGTGTCCTGTTACTATACTTCATTAGTTTATTTTATTAGCATCTGGCAATTTTTAGCCGGATTTGTTGTTTTGAAGCCCCGGTATCTCTTATGAGATGATGGGTGGGCGGGCAACAATGGGAACCATTTTGGATTCGCCTGCGTTCCTTTCCCTTTTTGGTGGAACCGCCCTTTTAATACAATCTACTATATCACCGCAAAAAGAAAAACGTACCTATCGATTACAATATACTTATCAGATATTCATTAATAAAATTTAACTTGAATTAGAGATAAATTTAAATTGCTCACCCAAGTTTTGTTACAATCGATTCAAGATTAGATATTGAAGGCAAGCTCTAAGTTAGTTACATAAAGCAAAACTTTTAGAACGGAACTGTTCCAATTGTCTGACAAGCTCATTCACTTTAATAAAAGCTTTTAGCAAATTAACATTAAAATATATACTAATTAATAAATATATATAATTGTAAGCATGTATAATTATGAGCAGATTATTCTCATAAACCACCTAGAACTAAGTACATTAAAAAGAATATTAAAGTAGCAAAACCCAACTTCTAAACTAGAGTGTAAAGTTCAGTGATATGTAAATTTAAAATCTAATTTAGTATAAAAGATACTGGGGAGATATTATAATTTTATATAAGTTTAGAGTGACAAGTAGTAAATTAGGTCAATCGGCCTATTGGGGGCAAGGGTTATCACGTGAGTAGGTCAGTACGTGTTAGCAACGTGAGAGCAAAGTGTGCTTACGTGAAAACGGCAAAACTCGGAACTTTTATCAAAAAGCAATAAGCTTTTTTTTCCCCCCTCCAAAAAAATTAAGTTCTCACCAGAAAAGTTCTGTGAACTTAAAATCAATTTGAAGATTATCAATAATATACAGGGTGAAGCAGTAAGTATTGTCCATAGGCCTACTGTGTGTAGTCCATCTAAAGTGGATGGATTTTATTTTTTCAACATCCGGAGGAAGATTGAGGCTGTTTGTAGAATAACTTATGCTTCGAAATGGTATCAATTTTTAGAAAATTTATCTGTCTTTCTAACCGTGTCATCAGAATCGAATTGGGACTAAAACTTTCTGAGTAATAACATTTTAAAGCACCCAGTATGCAAGACTTCTTGACCTATGATTACGGTAAGAATATCTTTCCAGGGTGTTGGTCTAGTGGTCAAGAGCGTGGCTTTGTAAGTGGGAGATCCCCAGTTCGAATCCTGCGTATGCAGTCATTCTTATTACTTAAAGAATCATAATACTTTTTTTTAATAAAGTGTAGTTATACACGGGATTCGAACTGGGGGTCTCCCACTTACAAGACCACGCTCTTGACCACTAGACCAACATCCGCCCCTCCCTGGCACCGTAATCATAGGACAAGAAGTCTTGCATACAGGATACATTATCATGATGTTATGGTAGCTTTCATTTAATGATAATACAAATTTATTATGTCCCACCCATAACCATTATATTACACTACATGTTTTAAAATCTTCAATTCTTATTATTTTTGTTCTTTGAGTCTCAAATAATATTTTTCGCAGTCAGAGGACCTCCCAAAACGTGTATTTCTGGTGGAAAATTAATATTGAGAACCGTTCACGAATAGATAAAATTGTAACTTTGTTCTTAAATATCTCGACCAATATTAGGGATATCGAAACGGGATTAACATCATTTATCACAGTTTTTTTATGTAGTTTTCATAATCATTGTCAAAACCAGTGGTCCTTATGAAACCCGAATCAGGTTTTTAGCCGTAACTCCGCCAAAAATAAAGATACAGCGTCGGGGATGAAAAATTTGAAAAGTAGACCCAAAAAAACATATAGTTTACTTCGTGGGTTTTTTCGAAATTCCGCTTTCCTAAAAAGTTATTAGCGATTTGGTGCGTTTTAAATGGATCACCCTGTATAGACAATTGTATCACGTAAGTATGCACTAAATATCACTTGAAACGATGTATTTACTTACCATAGATAAAAAAAAATCTTCAAACTCTGTATATCTCATATCTTGTAAATTTAGGGCTCAATATCTCTGTTTCGTAATTATCATATCGTCACCAAATTTTACACGATTATCGAGTATACCCAATCTATGCAATTTTATTGATTATCACTCCAGAAGTATGCATTAGTTTTGAAGAAAATGAATGTTAAAGTTTCGACACTTCTATCATCCCTGTAGGGTCATTATCTCTTTTCGTAATTATCATAATATTACCATATATCATAGATTTATAATCCCTGCTTCTCTCTCTTTAAGTGTTTACATCGCTCAAAAGGGTGCCTTAGTTTTGAAGATAATGTTATACAAAATTCTAGGGAATTATATTCATTGCTCTTTGTGTATGCAATAAAAGATTTTGTTTTTTGCGCGAAAAATGGTTTTTAAACCGGGTGGTTTTCTGATGGTTTTCTTCTTTTGGTTTATGGTTGGTCGTGTGTTCTCTCAGTAGCTTAGAGTAATATTGATTTTGAGTGTCTGGTGAGTTTTCAGATATGTTTTACTCGCTTAGCGTCTATTTGGTTAAATTATTATAATTTTTTTTTTTACTCGGGGGGCTATTAAAAATGTAAATAGAAAATTAGACTTGATTACGTACTTCCCCTTGTTGGTTGCTTTAAGAGAATTTAATGAAAATAATTAATTACAACGAAATTTCACAGCAATTTTAAATTAGAATAAAAATATACCATTTTACGTTTATAGTGAATGAAATAATGTTAAATGAAGCAATAGAATATAACTGGGTAATCGATGAAACAATTGCAGAATTGGTAAAGCACTTATATCGGCCCTCTCACTCGCACCCCCTCTTAGCTGCATTGTAGTGTTTGTCACACGGTCCGGTGCCTTGCCCACCACACAGTGTCCTGTATTCTTTCTCTCTTTTGTTTACTGTTTATCGGTCACCATGCCAACCATGTTAGTTCTCAGTTTGGCCATCAGAAAGCAGCAGTGACTGGCCAAACGCCCAAGTTGTGTTTGGTTTTAAGTAGAGCTCCTGATTTTGATGTGTCTCATTTGGATTTAGTTCTTACATTTGCCTGAAGAATGCAGCACAGGTTATAGGTTTTAAAAAAAATCTGATACAGATGACCGACTCTTTACTGAATGTTAGTTTGTCGTAGTATTAAGTGTAATATACAAAAAAAAAAAAAATTAGGGAAGCATGACTTTGGGGAACCATTCCCGAAAATCAAATTGGCCTCAAAAATAATTTCTAAAATAATACTGGTGGAAGGGTAGAGCACCCAGTAGACTCGATATATCGTCTATGTTTTCAAACTTTCGGTAGATCGATTTTATTCAAACTCAGAACTTTTAACCGTTTAAATTCTTTTAATACTACTGAGAATGCGGTACAGTACTGTGGATTGGCATCTACTACGCTTAGCACAACCGGATAACTATGTCACCCATTATAACCGGAAGGTGCCGTGCTAAAAATTGGTAAGTAACAGCAGTTTACGTAACGTTACTAAAATTACCGCTGCCTCTAAAAACTGTTCTTGGTCGCATTTTCCTTAAAAAGATTAGAATAAAATTTAGAAACCAAGATAGAAGTAAGTCATGCTCGTAGTTTTTGGAAAAATCTCAAATGATGTTTAAAAAAATTATTTCCGGTTGAAGAACTTTCTTTGCTGAGTTCCTGTCTGGTCTTATGTGGGTACTAAAACGATTGTAGCTTCCTGTAATATGACGTTTTTTGATCTAAAGTGTTCAAAAACCTCTTGAACATTTCTTAAATAAAAAATCACTTTTTATGTTCCGGAATACTTTACGAGAAGAATATTTCCCGTGTAACTTCCGTTCGAACGCAACAGTTCCTACTAATTATTAACCAGTTAAGCGTGGAATTCAGTTAAAACAAACCGCCACAGTGTGGGGAATTAAAATCAGACAATGACGTCGTACATACACGTCGAACGCAGGGCAAAACAACCAAAAGTTGTACAACGTCATAATAAATCACTGCTAGCACTTTTTCTGCATTTTCTGGGGCTTGAGATTACAGAGCATTCTGTGATCATTCAAAATCTTACACCGCTTCACGTATGCATTGCTCTAGTTAACTAGAGACGCAAGAGCTTTTACGAGGAAGAAAAGAGCTTTGAATTCTGTGCAAAATGAGATCTGAATCTGTATCTAAAAGGTAAAAAAGGACATTGCACAAGGGTTGAGAGCTTCTATTTGTGTGCACAATTCCCCAATCTCTAATGCGGAGACCAAACATGTACCAACCACTTGGTCATTTGGCTGACTCCCACCGCAGTTCTATTGGTTAGATAAAGGAAACATCCCACCAAATAGTATTCTTATTGTATTTTATTAAAATTTAGAGTTTTTATAGTTAATGGCAATTTCATATTTTTCACGAGTATACACGTCGAACGCACCGTAATAGAGTTTTGGTTTGACGTGTATACCGCGGTTAAGTGATAGGGAAAATATTTAATCATGCACAAGATCAACTACTAAAAATAGAAACTGGCTAAATGTTGTCCAAATCTTGATGAATATCCCAATTGGAATTATTAATCTGAGTGGTCAGTCTTGAATCTGAGGATATTTGAAACATTGTTAGCAATGGAGCAAGAAATGTTGGAAGACCAAGGCTAGAATGTCTGGCGTCTGGGTTTATCGAGAGGAGTGGCTATCAGTAAAGAAGACCTTCCCACTCACTTTTAGCGTAGGAGATGGACATGCCGAAGGGGAAGAGTAGGATACAGTGTCAGGTCGCGCTGACCTCCTGAAGGTTACGTCTATCACGCCAAACCAAGCCAACCCACACCCAGCCAGCGTTTCTACCCATGAGTTATCTTTTAGTCACGACAGTTTTAGCATTAATCAGCGAAAAACCGGCCGCCTCTATGTTGGGAAATCTAATCAGGAACTCTGTGTGGAGTTGTAGTAGATATTGACGTAGCCTAATTTCTGTCTCGCAGTGTGTGTGTTTAAACGTGTGTACGAGCGCGTATGTATTAACCCGACAGAATCTTGATTTACTTTCACCACTTCATGGGTTACGGCAAATCTGGTGTAAATTAAAAGACTTCCTCTTTGTCGCAGTTCACGTAATGAAAATTTCTTTTAAGTTAGAAGTAGTCGTGAGGTACGAGGTGTGGCTATTAAATAACGAGACTGATGCTGCTACAGAAGAACTACGCATGCGCCAAATCTTAAAGACCCTAAAGCAGCCTTCTCTTTCGATAGCAGCGTCTCACGTGTTTGTACAGAAATCTGTCTGACCGGGACCGTCGTTTGTGTAAGAGGTGTTAGTTTCGTTTTGCCGAAAACATGATACCTACACATGTAATAGAGCAACGAATTGTCGTGAAATTTCACATCAAAACTTGGTAAAACCGCTACTGAAACTTCATCTTTTATTAAAAGAAGTTTATGGCGATGAATGTTATTCACGTGCGCAAGTTTTCTGAGTGGTTCAAGCGTTTCCAAGATGGCCGAGAGAAGACGTCGGAGATGACGACCGCCCGGGTCGTCCTTCCACGTCCAAAAACGGATGAAAATATCTGTTATAATTAATGAACATTACTACCGTGAGGTGCTTGCTCAACTCCGTGAAAGAGTTAGGAAAAAACGACCCGATTTGTGGAAGAACAAGTCACGGGGTTCTCCATCAAGACAACCGGCGCCGGCTCACACTGCATTTTCTGTCAAGACGACGTTTCTAGCCAAGTACAACATCCCAGTTTTAGGCCATCCTAGCCTTATTCGCCTGACCTGGCCCCATATGACTTTTGTCTGTTCCCTAAAGTCAAATCTACATTAAAAAGGAACACGATTTCAGTCCCAGTTGAAGCTGTGAAAGAAAAAGCGGCATGCGTCATGCAGGAGCTCACAGAAGAAAAAGACTTCCAGCACGGTTTCGAACAATGGTAAATTCGCATGGAGCGTTTTAGAGATAGGGTAGGGGTGTATATTGAAGGTGATAATAACTAAATATGTATAAATTTAAAATAAAATGTTTTACAGCAATAGTCTCGTTATTTAATAGCCACACCTCGTATTGTATAGACATGTTATTTCATGTCGCCATTAAAATTCTTCTCAATGGACGATTTATCGCTAACGTAAATCCGTCCAAAGTTAGTGATGGTCGTTAGGAGTCTGCTACCCCAGATTAATTGGAACAGTGCCGAAATCGGAGGATTAATATGAACTAACTTGGATCTACACGTGCAGCTGTTGGAAGACGGAAGAAGCTGTGACGTAGACAGACTCGCGTTGATGTGCTGTTTCCTATTAATAAGTTAAGTGAGGGAAGAATATCACGAGAAACAGGGCGAGCGTAGTCTCGTCAGCTGTTCTTCAGCTTAGCTTAGGTTTTCCAGAATTCCAGGAATTCTTCGTGGGGGAAAGAAAGTCCACTACTTGAGCGAATAAATGCAGTTTTAAAGTTGAGAACTACAGGTCGAAATTCACTACCAGCATCCCTTACAGCCTTCTGAAGTCAGCTACTCCTCAGATCGGTTTTACACCCAATAATCTAGCACAGAAAGTCAAAGGTTAAGACCTGTTAAGCATCTGAGACTGATCAGGTCATGAATTTGAAATCTATTTGGCAGAGAGATAGATAGCGAGCTGTTCTCCCTCTCTCTCTGCACCCCCACCCCTGTAATCAGACCTTCATATTTAATTCACATTGCCGATAATTTACCCCATTTATCCTCTTATCAGGTTCGGGAAACAGTTGTACCCACATGTTCGTCCCAATGAATCCCAGTGTAATGTGCTTCCTGTATATATAGAGTGAACCTTCATTATCACTTGATTAAATATTAACGACCTCATCAATTCAATCACTGACTTACTCCATAGGCTGTTGTGTGTTTTCTCTTTGTGTTCTGGTAATTACGTCATCAAGTTATTCATAATTTCAGATCATTTAAGTAAATCTTTAAGAAAACCCCCACTCTAAAAAAAAAAGAAAACTAATTTAAATAATTATGATTAGCTCAGTAGTTAGCGAACTGGATTCCCATGCGTAGATATCGATTTCGAATTAAGCTATTGGTCCTTAGATGTTCTTTTCTTTAGAACCTTCTTAAGTGTGGTATGTAACGAGAGAACACTGTCCGGCGGCAGGCATTGCATTGGAAAAAGCTCCGAGTGCCACCACAGATGTTGACGCACCTAAAATACAAATAATAATAATAGTAATAATAACAGTAATAATACTAATACTACTATTTCTAATCCCGCAGTAAATCCCGCAGGGATGCACAGCTTCCTGCGTGTTGCAATCCCACGGGTTCCTAGCAGAGTACTATACATTGCACTTACACTAAACGATAGCATTACACTTACACTGCATTACATAACATTACACTTACACTGCATTCACCTAAACGTATAGTACACAACAAAGGGCTATCCTCCCGCGGTGATAGCTGCGGCAAATGGAGGTAAAATCCTTTAAAATATGAGGTGCTCCCATTGTATCTGAGGTTTGCCGACAATTCTACCGAGCAAAACCTAAATACGTCTCGAAAGCTCAATTGGAAACTTGAGGAGGCTAGGACCCTTCATAGCATGAAATGGTAAGAAAGAAGAAGGAGAATTAGAAAAAGATATGGATGCTGTGAGGAACAAAAGTGGTGTGAAGAAGAAGAATTAGAAAAGATACGGATGCTGTGAGGAACAAAGGTGGTGTGTTTAAGAGAGTCTATTCAGGTCTGTGAGGCGCTCAAGTTATGCACAATGAAACATTGCTCTGTGTTGCTGGTTTAGTATAACACGATTGTGTCTAATGTGTTGTTCCAAGTATAGTTAGCTTTGAATTCTGTTCAACAACTACGAGTAACTTAATCGCAATTTATTTATTTACATATTTATCCTTTTCATTATTCAAACCCCTATCTCAATTCTACCCCCACCATTACTGTATTTATTTGTTCGGAAAATACTTTTTAAATAATGTATTTATATTAATAACAGGAAAAAAAGTGTGCCGGAATTTATTTAGCACAATATTTGTACAAAGTAGCAGTGATAGCGATTACGGGAACAAAGTGGGTAGAAATACTTAAGGGATTTCCTATTTTTAACTCTGGAATTGGTGCATTTGTTCGATGCCATGGATTTGTGTGTTGTATTTGTTTATTGTAATGGAGGAATTATATCTCCGAGATAAGACAGAGATGGAATGAGAGAGAGGCAAAAAAAAATTGGGTAAAATATTATTGTACGAAGGGAAAATGTTTCATTGGCTTAGCGGGGGGGGGGATGAGAAGGCGCCACTTGAGATACCATAAACATATCTCACAACCAGAAGGAGGAGCTCAATTCCTCTTATCCAGCTTTATCGTTCTTGTAATTCCATTGAGAGTGTTGTGTATAAACCTTGAGAATGAGGCGGCAGAGAGAGAGAGGTAACTGAGAAAGAGGATCATTCACACTGGCTTGACTGGGGTAGGTAGGGAACGCCAAACCCTATCCCAGAAGAATGGCCCAAAAACCAGCCGAGGGGATACTCTGCTGAGAGCAGTATCCCAAAGGAGAGGGCAAGAATCTTCCCCCCTTCACGGCCATACCGCACCCTCTATGCACACATCCCTCTGAGTTTGTCATTCCCAACCCCCTCTTACTCTTGCAATCTCCCCCCTCCTAGTAGAACGACCACCCTCTACAACGGTGGCGCCTGGTCTGCCCTCACGCGGAACTCTACCTTACTAAATACTATCAGTTCAGTTGTTCGTAGACCACAAGTCGCGTGCTGTCAGGAAAAAAAAAATAAGCCGGAAATACGTGCAGTGTTTTTGTTTGTATGTTTTGTATGTTTTAGGGGAAAAAAAATTTCCCTAAGCACTGAGTGATAAAACAACAAAATTGTGAGTTTAAAAAAAAGAGTAATCATATCCTGTAACAAATATATATGTATATTTAAAAAATCTCTTTATATTGGAAATGGTAATCCAATAGCGTTCTTTAAATTTATCAATTTTTGTATATTAACAAAATAATGGTTAATTTTTTACGAAAAAATAAATTATGAGGAGGCTATAATACAAAAATAAAAAATAAAGTGCTAAATGAGGTATTTAACGTAATCTTGAAGCGTGCAGGATCACGTGTAGCCACAGTGATCACGTGATTAATATAATGTTTTAATAAATTATTTGTATTAATAGCTGTTCATTATTTTTTGGTGACTGAATCATAGTTTCAATAGGATGAAAAATTAATTGCCTTTTTTCAGTCGTGATACATTTATTATGCCGCGAGCTTTCAACCAAGGGACTAGGTCCATCTTCAGGGCTGTGGAACATGTTTACAGATGGTTAACAATGATTCTATTAAAATGAATATGTATAATGTAACGAAAATTTACAAAAATTATTTACCTAGTTTACAAAGTCATATTTTTACATCATTAGAGGGTTGGTGTGTCTTCTGTCTTGTCTGTTCATGGAGACTGAGTGTGATCGGTCTGTGAGTGGTATGTGTTAGGTTGTGTGGAAGTCAGTGTTGCCAATTGTCAAGTATTTGGTAGTAAGTTTGCGTATTTGTTGTTTAAATTGTTCGTGCCTGTTTTGAAATTTAAACTGTTTTCTGTCTTAGATATATATATCATTTCTAGATGACCTAGGTCCCTAGGTCGAAAGCTCGCGGCATAATAAATGTATCACGACTGAAAAAAGGCATTCATTTTTTCATCCTATTTGTATTAATTTATTTGAATTCAATATTTATGATTAGAACTTTCTCTTACTTTATTCGATTTCGATTGCATCGATATATTTGCTATTTCTAGGTTTTCATTGCAAATCTCTGTTTTCAGCTCTCCCCTCACCGCCACAGAAAAGTGATTTCTATCACAAATTTGTTCGTGTATGTGTGCATTTCTGTTCGTGTCTTCTTCTCTAGGGTAGTTTTCCTTTTGAGATTCTCTTTGATGAGAAGGCTATCTAAAACTTGGTATTCTCTCATTGTGCATAAGTCAGTTCGACAATTATTCATTTGAAGCGTTTTTCCCGGAAAAATTCAAGTGATGGTACTTCCGGGCCTTGAGGGTGATTAGGTTTTTTCTTTTTCTTTTTTTGAAAGTGTCATTTAAGTGAATTTATGGACCCAACAAATGTGTAACAAAAATTCCAAATTCCAAATTAGACGTAAAACTGGCTAACCGGAAGTGCCTACTTCAATTGGTAGTTGTTTGAAGCTTTTAGCAATTTTTTTTTTTTTAATTTCGGAAATTACGCCTTCAAAGAGAACTACTTTCTACTGGAGATTTTAAGTACCAAATATAATCTAAATGACGTAATTGGCGAAGAAAGAAAGTGTTCACAGTAACATTAAGATCTCTACTACTTCTTTCATGAAATGCAAATCTGTTATTATTATTAGTAAAAGTAAAGAAAAGTAAAGTAATCGCCTATTTTTTCATGCGAGCTTTACGTCCAACTACCGATTAGGTGTCGTGGACGGAGGCGACTTGCAAACTACATACTTTACTGTAAATTTCTTTTATTAACCATTAAATAAAATCCAAGGTTTAGACTAGAAAACGAATCCACTAAACCAACAATACATCTTAGCTTTGCGGGTCTAGCCTATAACCGCCCAGCTAACAGGGCGCCTTACAAGATTAAAACCATTAAATAAAATCCAAGGTTTAGATTGGGAATCGAATCCACTAAACCAACAATACATCTTAGCTTTGCGGATCTAGCCTATAACCGCCCAGCTAACAGGGCGCCTAACAATATTAAAACCATTAAATAAAATCCAAGGTTTAGACTGGGAATCGAATCCACTAAACCAACAATACATCTTAGCTTTGCGGGTCTAGCCTATAACCGCCCAGCTAACAGGGCGCCTTACAAGATTAAAACCATTAAATAAAATCCAAGGTTTAGACTAGAAAACGAACCCACTAAACCAACAATACATCTTAGCTTTGCGGGTCTAGCCTATAACCGCCCAGCTAACAGGGCGCCTTACAATATTAAAACCATTAAATAAAATCCAAGGTTTAGACTAGAAATCGAACCCACTAACCAACAATACATCTTAGCTTTGCGGGTCTAGCCTGTAACCGCTCAGCTAATGGAGCGCCTTACAAGATTAAAACCATTAAATAAAATCCAAGGTTTAGACTGGGAATCGAATCCACTAAACCAACAATACATCTTAGCTTTGCGGGTCTAGCCTATAACCGCCCAGCTAACAGGGCGCCTTACAAGATTAAAACCATTAAATAAAATCCAAGGTTTAGACTAGAAAACGAACCCACTAAACCAACAATACATCTTAGCTTTGCGGGTCTAGCCTATAACCGCCCAGCTAACAGGGCGCCTTACAATATTAAAACCATTAAATAAAATCCAAGGTTTAGACTAGAAATCGAACCCACTAACCAACAATACATCTTAGCTTTGCGGGTCTAGCCTATAACCGCTCAGCTAATGGAGCGCCTTACAAGATAAAAACCATTAAATAAAATCCAAGGTTTAGATTAGAAATCGAATCCACTAACCAACAATACATCTTAGCTTTGCGGGTATAGCCTATAACCGCTCAGTTATTGGAGCGCCTTACAAGATTAAAACCATTAAATAAAATCCAAGGTTTAGACTAGAAATCGAATCCACTAACCAACAATACATCTTAGCTTTGCGGGTCTAGCCTATAACCGCTCAGCTAATGGAGCGCCTTACAAGATTAAAACCATTAAATAAAATCCAAGGTTTAGATTAGAAATCGAATCCACTAACCAACAATACATCTTAGCTTTGCGGGTATAGCCTATAACCGCTCAGTTATTGGAGCGCCTTACAAGATTAAAACTATTAAATAAAATCCAAGGTTTAGACTGAGAATCGAACCCACTAAACCAACAATACATCTTAGCATTGCGGGTCTAGTCTATAACCGCTCAGCTAATGGAGCGCCTTACAAGATTAAAACCATTAAATAAAATCCAAGGTTTAGACTGGGAATCGAATCCACTAAACCAACAATACATCTTAGCATTGCGGGTCTAGCCTATAACCGCTCGGCTAATGGGGCGCCTTACAAGATTAAAACCATTAAATAAAATCCAAGATTTAGACTAGAAATCGAATTTTGTAAACGAAAATTTGAAATGAGTTTGAATTTTATTTTTGCTTAAATAATATTTTTATCGATTTTAATTGTACTTATAACTAGTATAATTATTAGCAATAAAAGTGTTAAATCTAATTTCTTTTAATTATATTTTATCGTTCTTGTACTCGTTACAGGAAGTGTGCGATCGTTCAGATGTTTTTTTTAAATCAATATTTTTTTTTTGCGTTTCCACCGGAAGTAGGTATATTTTGAAGAACCTAAAATATTGAAAAGTTTTTACGAGACCTGCAAAGCTAATGTGTGTTGTGGTACTGAGTTCGATTTCTAGTCTAAACCTTGTATTTTATTTAATGGTTAATAAAAGAAATTTACATTAAAGTACGATAGCTAGTCGCCTCCGTCCACGACACCTAATTTGGTAGTTGGACGTAAAGCCCCGCCTGAAAAAATAGGCAATTACTTTACTTTTATAAACAAGTTTTTTTTTGTTTGTTTTTTTAACAAAGCTGTTTGTTTGGATGTTCCTAACTTTGTTGGAGGGCTACAAAACGGAAGTTCTACAGAAAGAGTAAATTTAATATTTTACGTATGTAAATCAGGGGTTCTTTAAAATACGTCATACCGGAAGATAATTTTACTCAAAGTAGGTTTTGGTTTTCTGAAACATTTTCTCAAAATTTTACTACTTAATTTTTTTTTTAAATTTTTGTAAACATTTTATATATATGTATACTTATACTATATTATACATATAGTAGATATATAAGCACCCTTAGTTAACCTTAACTGCTGTTAATTATTACAACTTCAACAATTAAGTATGTTTGGACTGAGTATTAAGTTGTTTCCTGTCTTATTAAGTTTAATTTTTATGCCTTACTCATTTTAAGTTGATGAGATACTTTAAATTGTTATTGTTTACTTCGTCAAATTACAGATGCTTCATCCTATGACTTAAATTGTACTCTTCGTAATAATCTCTAAATTCCATATTTTACTGAAGCTCCTCAAACTAAATATCTAAAAAATTTCAAAGTTCCTTTTCTATGCTCAAATCTTATGATACAGAATCTTGTCTCCACCAACTTCTGCGAGAGCGTTGCCAATGGGGGTATCTGTATCTGAAGATCTTGCCCGAAAGTTCTTGCTCGGCAAAACCTTTATACTTCTCCGAAACCTTCATTGGCAAATTCTGGCTACTAGGATCTTCCCTTGGGGCTGTCCTGCCCAAGAAAGGAGGAAGAAATCATTTTCCTCAATAATAATAGTTATTTATTTAACAAGTGTGGAAAGTAGTACTTTTCCTCACACGAGGCAGGGTTTGCACGCACGAGCGAGTGAAGCGAGGCGAGTGCAAGTGCAAATTGCCGAGTGTGAGGAAAATACTTTACACTCGAGTTAAATATTATATTTTTTCTGCAACCATTAGGGTTATTAACTAAAAAAAAAAAAAATAAACAGGAATCACTAGAATCCATTTTAAATTTCTATAAGGTAACACTATAACCTTTTTAACTGTTATAATTAAAAATATCTAATTATTTATTAAAATATTATTTTTATTTCTATATTCCTTTCAATTTTTATTTTATTTTTTAATATTCGTTTTTTAATTATTTAGTTACGTTAAATAAGCGTATTAAAGTTTTACAGAAAATATTTAATAACAAAACTTCTTATATCAAGGAAGCACAATAAAGTTTTTCCACTCACTAGTGAGGAAAGTGACACTAATGGGAATTTTTCCCCACTAGTGAGGTAAAGTTGGGCACTACACAGCTGATTTTAATTGAGTAATGAGAACATTCCTACATGGTTGTAGAAAAATAATAATTTCATTTAAATGAGGAACCTGAAAAATGTTATTTCCGGTGGGGTAAAACTTGTAAATCAACCATCCTGTACGTTGTTATTATACACACGTTCATTAAATATTAAAACTAAAATACACAATATATATTTATGTATTGTGTATAAATATTTTAACATTGGGGTATCGGTCAAATCGATAAGCAGGTTAGAAATAGATCGATATATTTTACAATATTTAAAACACAAGTACAGTGTAGTTTTAGCTATATATATACACATTCGCTCGCACACTTGCGTACCAAGAATCTTGGAACGCTTCATGTATATCGAGTTGTGTGTCTGTTTTTTTTTATACAACATGGCAGTTATACGTCTCTTTTAAAGATAGAGAGAGACAAAAAAACAATTTTTTTAACTAACACAGGTGTTTCATTACAGGTATATTTAAAAAAGGCAGAATGGTTGTAGTCTCTCTCCTCCACTACAGTTCACGTTCATTCGCAATTCTTACTGGTATATCCCCCAATCTCAGATCGACAGAATATTCTTTTTAAAAAAACCGTTCAGTGCAAAAAGATGGCGCTGGTTTGCCCAATAATTTTTATTTATTTAACTCAAATATTTGTAGAAATTTGAAACAAAACAAAAATTTCTCTGTATTTTTACTCGTTGGTGGTTCAATTTGCTTCGAGTGTTTTTCTCTCACTTCCTCAGTTTTGCTGTGTACGAGTTTAATTTATTCATTTTATTTATTTAGATACATTTATTTGATTTATCGTTGATGTTTATTCACGCAAAAAGCAGCAGCCGGTGACATATTTAGATGGAAACGAACTGCTCCGTGGATAGAAATAGAAACGCTAAATATTATGCTCAGGTTTGGAACTTCTTAGCATCTTGTGTCTATCTGTTTGTTTGCTTATTTATTTTTTTTATTCTGCTTTTAATATTATTTATTCTCGCATTATTCTGTTAATTTTGTAGCAATAATAAAATAATTATTATTATCTTTTAATATCTTGCTTTTTGGTGACGATTCATAAATACCAAAAGAAGAAAGATTATTGCCAAATTAAATCGTAATTTATTTTTATTAATTGTTTTTGGTCAAGATTTCGATCATGGGACATCTTCAGAGCCGTAGAGAATAAGTTATCTATTAAATTATCTTGTATGAATATTCCCAAGACTTTTTTCTGCAACCATAGCATAATGTTCTCATTATTCAATTAAAATCAGCTGTGTAATGCCCAACTTTACCTCACTAGTGGGGAAAAATTCCCATTAGTGTCACTTTCCTCACTAGTGAGTGAAAAAACTTTATTGTGCTTCCTTGATATAAGAAGTTTTGTTATTAACATAAATATTTTCTGTAAAACTTTAATAAGCTTATTTAACGTAACTAAATAATTAAAAAACGAATATTAAAAAATAAAATAAAAATTGAAAGGAATATAGAAATAAAAATAATACTTTAATAAATAATTAGATATTTTTAATTATAACAGTTAAAAAGGTTATAGTGTTACCTTATAGAAATTTAAAATGGATTCTAGTGATTCCTGTTTAGTTTTTTTTTTTTAGTTAATAACCACAATGGTTGCAGAAAAAATATAATATTTAACTCGAATGTAAAGTATTTTCCACACTTGTTAAGTAAATAACTATTATGGCAATTAAATATAATTAAATTTTATTAACGCTCCAATCTCCAAAGGATTTAATCTCTTCAATCTAAAATACTTCGAACTATAAGTAAACGCTCCATTTTATGTCTCCCCACCTGGACTATACACACTGTGACCTTAACATTCCTTTTATCACAGAAGTTGCTAAAAAACAAAGATACAGAAAACTCCATTTCAGCCTGCAATCTCATATAAATTTTTTTTTTTCGTTTTCTTTCTTTTTTTGGCATTGGCTTTCGCCATACAGCCAGCATCATCGTCTAGGTGCTTATCACTAGAATATCACTCACTCTCCATTCTTACTTATAAATACATTCACTTCACTCATTCATCCCTCTACTATATACAACTATTTACATAAACTACTGCTAATGGATGGAGCAGCACTCTGTGCTCCTGCCATCCTTATAGCTTAACCGAAATTAAAATCACGTAATCCTTCTCCAATCGTTTTCTTCTTCATTCTATAACTTTTAAATACATTGATATTTCATTGTTAGCTCTGCTATAGATTTAAGCACAAAGATGTGGGTGTAGAATATTATGTCTTCGTAGCGAAATGGTGCGTCTAAATACCTGTATATGACGTCAAACATTCGTTTCCTTTCTACCACATAACTTGGACATATCATTATATGTTTGAAATCCTCCTCCTCATTGCAATCTACGCAAAGAGGAGAGGACCTTTTGTTGATCCTGTGTAGATATGATCTCATATAAATTCTCTAGCTCAAAATCTCTGCTTCTAGAACTCTTCCTGATAACCCGAACAAGACGTCTTAAAAGACAGTGGGCCTCGTGATCTCCTCTCCGGTGAAGAGAGTGACTAATCATCAAATATTTAGGAGTATTACCACTTGGTAACTTCTCCACTCGTTACCTTATCATTAGTTACTCTGTTATCACTGTTACTTATAGCGCTAACGCGCTGATTGTAGCAAAAATAAACGCCAAAAAAAATATTGAAATTCAATAATTCGTACTACAAAATAGTTTGACATCAATATTATAAGTGTTCACATTAAAGGTACCATTTTTTGACTGAGGGGGAGGAGGAAATCTGGAAAAATCTTTTTGGAGAAATGACATTTTTTAAGTCAGCAAATTTTCTATAAAAAAAATTTTGGGATTTTGGGGATACATATTAATAATCCTTATAAATATTTAATAAGTGATAAATCCGTACATTGTTCTGGAATTCCACTTTAGAAGATAGCCAATTCTCCCAGCATTCCCCACGCCCAATATTTCCCAAGTTTTCCGGGTATATGAAAAATTTTAGAACAATTTATACGCAATTAGTTGTGCCTAGTTTAAAGAAAATCGTGGAGAAATGTGACTCAGTAAAGGGTCATTTCCGGTTGGTTGATTAAAAAAAAAGTAAAGTAATTGCCTATTTTTTCAGGCGGGGTGAAAGTCCAACTACCAATTAGGTGTCATGGACGGAGGCGACTAGCAAACATACTTTACTGTAAATTTCTCATATTAGCCATTAAATAAAATCCAAGGCCTAGAGACCGGGAACCCAGTATCACAATGCATATTAGCTTTGCAGGTCTCGCTTCTAACAGATCGGCTATCGTGGCGCCTGGTTGGTTGATTATTTCCCTGAAAAGCCATTATCTCCTTAAAGACAATACTGTCCCGAAAAATGGGCTGTATAAAACCCTTTCTAGAAGCAGAAAATCTGAAGGGGTCAGCCACAGCTGGATTCAAACGCAAGGGGACCTCCACGTTCTAATCCAGAAGCTAACCACTCAGCTATAATCCCCTCCACCACTATTTCAGCTAATGTTCAACATAAAGTTGCCAAAAAATTCACAGATGGCTAACTCGTCTCTATTAATGTAACATTTGTTTGTCAAAATAGTTTTGAAAGATCACTCTCAGAGAGGCGACAGAAAATAAAGTGGCTAGCACTCCATTTGTCTGAATGTTACATACATATATATACGCCTAGATAAATACTATTTATAATTTACATATAAACAGAGGGATCATTGAAAGGCCAAATTTTAAATTTTTAAAGCGGCCCAAACTAATATTTTTATTTGGGTAGGTAGTAATAATCGTACATTAAACTATTAATGGCTTCGTTGTAGTTGTTTTTATACTTTATATTTCTCTTGAGAAAGCCGTACTTTCTCTTACTAAACTGGGAAGAGAAACTTCTTTAATCGGGAAGATTCTCAATTATGATTTTTCAGAGTTAATGTCCGCTTATAAGATCCCTCAAAAAAATAGGTTTTTACCAACTAATCGGTGGTGTGTTCATGGGGGGGGGGGCAGCAAAACCAGTTTTTCGAAAAAGTTACCCAACCAGAAGTAGTCTCTTTACAGAATAGATTTTCCACTTTATTAAGTAGATCTATGGGTAACACATATAGGCTCTTTTGCCTTAAATATTAATGTACGCTTCTGCTTCATATTAATTTGTTTTTCATTATATTTAAATCATTAACAAAAAAATGAAGAAAATCGGCTAACTACTTTAGTCCATAGATTTTTCATTTATTTTTTAAGCGATTTTTTTTTATATTAAAGTTCCGGTGGTTTCCGGAAAATTTGTGGAAATTTGTTGCCACCATTACGTATGTGTAGGTGAATTGTTTTTAATTTGAAACGTTCTTCCAGGAATCTTTATTTCAGCAGAGTCCTTTTGTTTGCTTCAGCATCCTGAAGTGTCATTTCAGTATATTGTAACGGTTACAACTCCTACAATTTTATTTATAAATAAAGTAAAGTATTTGCCTATTTTTTCAGGCGGGCTTAACGTCCAACTATGGAGGCGACTGGCAAACGTACTTTACTGTACTCGTAAATTTCTCATATTAACCATTAAATAAAATCCAAGGTTTAGACTAGAAATCGAACCCACTAGACCAACAATACATCTTAGCTTTGCGGGTCTAGCCTATAACCGCTCGGCTAATGGAGCGCCTTACAAGATTAAAACCATTAAATAAAATCCAAGGTTTAGACTAGAAATCGAACCCACTAACCAACAATACATCTTAGCATTGCGGGTCTAGCCTATAACCGCTCGACCATGGCGGCGCATTTATAAATATTAATAGTTTCAAGATTTTTGAAAAAATCCATCAAAACGGATTAAGTGTTCTCTGTAGATCCGCTTTTTTCCGAGTTTATTGCCGCACTATTTCATTTGAAATCCCTTGAAATAATGTTAGTTTTAGTTTTAATTTAGTTTTGAAACCACTTATCAGGAAGTAATAATTTCAATCGCATTCTGGGGTGAGCTGTGACGTTACATTTTCTTAGAGGGTATCACTTTATTATCTTTCAGTTTCGAGAAAATTTAATGACATCAATTGAAGTAAGAAAAAGGTCCTGTTTTTGAGCTGATTTTGGCATCGGTGGAAATCTGCAACCAAAGTTTTTTTCACCATTGGAGAGAGATTCTGGGTTTTTCCTGAAAGTGCAGTTTTCACTGTACAAGGAAAGCAAGTTTTTCCATCTGCACCTTTTCAATTCTTCTTTCCTTCCGCCCCACCCCCAAGTGATTCTTCCTTGGGCAAAAGTGGGCAGTATTTCCATGTTGGCCGCACAGAGGCTCCTTGCATTACCTTTTAACCTTCTTCTTCTTGTTCCCACTGTAAGTTTCTCTTTTCCCAATTATTTTCTCTCTCTTTCTCTTTCTCCTGGCAATTGTGTGGGTCTTTTTTCTTGATCTTGGCCAGGACTTACTTCCTTTCATTATTGGCGGACAGATGCAGAAGGTTACCTACCTTCACTTTAGTTCTAAGGAAGCGGAGCTTGTTATTGGCAGATCCATCTTGTTAGTTTCTTTTACTCTCGACAAAGTAAAAGAAGGTACTTTTATAATCTAGACTGGGTTTTTAAATTTGACTTTCCGCCAGAAATATCTATTTTTTCAATACCCATGAGTCCGAAAAAAAAGAAGTGGTATTTTTACAATTGATTGGCCTGTAGGATCTGTCGTGTACGTCAGTGACTCCAACGCATCTCAAAAATGAATAAAAATTGATAGAAATTTCAAATTCAGATATTCACCTTACAGGGGGGGGGCTAATAGAGGTTGCCATAACCTGGTTTTGTCTAAATTGGTCCACAGGATGTACCAAAGACGAGACTGAATCAGTTTTTTTTTTCTGCTTTTTAGTATTTTCTTGAAATCAGCTGCAGTGAGTTTCTTCTAGCTTTGTGTGTCCTAGTTGCATGTTTCTAGATCTGTATCATTTCTTTGAAACCATTTTCCTCCAAAAATTTGATTAAAAGGACTTTTCTTGGAGAGAAGAAGAAAGAAAGAAGAAAAGATACGTTTATTATGCCCTGGGACCTAGGACTAATGTCCCTTAAGGGCTACAAAAATAAATAAAATTTACATAATAAACACAAAAAAACTCTCGGTTAAAATAATAAAATATAAAATAAAATCTATACAGCTGTTCACAAATAGTTATTTATTTAACAAGTGCGGAAAGTAGTACTTTTCCTCACGCGAGGCAGGGTTTGCACGCACGAGCGAGCGAAGCGAGGCGAGAGCAAGTGCAAATTGCCGAATGTGAGGAAAATACTTTACACTCGAGTTAAATATTATATTTTTTCTGCAACCATTAGGGTTATTAACTAAAAAAAAAAAACTAAACAGGAATCACTAGAATCCATTTTAAATTTCTATAAGGTAACACTATAACCTTTTTAACTGTTATAATTAAAAATATCTAATTATTTATTAAAATATTATTTTTATTTCTATATTCCTTTCAATTATTATTTTATTTTTTTAATATTCGTTTTTTAATTATTTAGTTACGTTAAATAAGCTTATTAAAGTTTTACAGAAAATATTTAATAACAAAACTTCTTATATCAAGGAAGCACAATAAAGTTTTTCCACTCAATAGTGAGGAAAGTGACACTAATGGGAATTTTTCCCCACTAGTGAGGTAAAGTCTGGCATTACACAGCTGATTTTAATTGAGTAATGAGAACATTCCTACATGGTTGCAGAAAAAAATTATTTACAATAAATACCTTCACAACTAGAAAACAACAACATAAATGAAATAAAATTAAAAAAAAAATAAATAAATAACTATTTCCTACTAGATTCCTGTAATAAGTAGTCATAAAATAAAAATCTGAAATTAGAAATTGTTTTCCTAGTTGGTCCGTTGGTAGGTCGTTCCACAGTCTACCAGGAAGTGACGAAAAAAGAATTCTGATAGGTAGCAGTCCTGTAAGTTGGTATGTATAGTCTGGTGTGAACAGTCCTTGTAGTCCGTAAGTCCAGTACACCCTTAGCAGTAAACATGTGTCAAACAGATATCGTGCAGTCTGCGTCCTAAACAACCGGTACAGAAAATTGCTCTTAAAATATTTCCTGCGGAACTTTCAACATTAAGCCACCCCAACTCATGGTAATGTGCTGTTATTTGTTCATCTTTTCGCACATTTAATATAAAACGGACACATGAGTTTAGTGATCGTTTTAGCCTTAAGTTGAGTGCCACAGTCAAATCAGCATACACTAGGCAGCAATAATCTAAATAAGGGAATATCAGTGTACTGACCAGCTGTCTACGGAGCGGTACAGGTAGCAAGTCTTTGTGGAGTCTTAGCTGGTACAGAGTGACTTGTAAATACTGTTTGAAATATTACTGACATGATTATTCCAGGACAGTGTATTTGAAATGGTCACTCCTAAACATCTAGCAGACTTCACATAAGGTATTGCAATGCTATCATTCACAATAATTTTCGGTATATCCAACTTAATAAGTGAGAGAGAGTTTCGAAGCTTTTCATTGTACTGTCAATATTAATAAGAATCAAATAAGGAACCTAATTACTACAAAATTTTCTGAACCGGTAGTGTACATTTATCGAATACAATTTATCGTTTTTAAAGATTTATTTCTTTCAGAAAACGACTCCCAAGATTTAATTTAAACTTTGTACAGTAATTACGAACAGATAAATCTACAATTTTTAATTGGAAACATTTCCCCCCCCCAGATATTCGATTAAGGGAAGGGGTAGGCAGATTCCTTCTTACAAAGTGATAAGAATTAATTTGGGGGGGATCATATATTCCGAGTTCGGGGACTATTAATGAGTTCGAACTTCGAGAGTGGTAGTGAGAGAAAGTCCTGTGAGTCGTCATACCGGGTGTTTTTTACTTTAAAACGTAATAATGATGAACCGATAACGAAATAGTGAAAATGAAAAAAAAAAAATCATAGTAAACACCGTCATTTACGTCACTAATCAGCTGTTTACTCTTGATGACATCATTCTATTCGTTTCTACTCTTTTTTCCTCCACTAAGAGAACGCCAACAATGGAGGATTGTTTACTATCTTTTTTTGCCATTATATATTTAGTTTAATTTCATTTATCCTCGTGTGACTTTATTCATCGCGCTGGCCGCGTAGTGCGCCAGCCTAGTTAGCGAAGTACGATTGGATAAAAATTCCACAGCGGTTTATTTGCCAAGTTTATTTTTAACATGTTTATACTTTTTGAATGGAGCTCGGATTAATCCTTGGATTATGAACTCAGCTAATTTTGCTCCCTAAAAAAAACGCGAGACGACATTTTCTTAACCCAGTCATTCAAAATTTTATTTTATTTTTTTTTTCTTTCTGGTGGTGACGTTTTCTGTGATTCAAGTTATGTTGAACTTAACTGATATAATCTGGCTCCATTAGCTGAGCGGTTATAGGCTAGACCCGCAAAGCTAAGATGTATTGTTGGTTAGTGGGTTCGATTCCTCAGTTCTAAAGCTTGAATTTTATTTAATGGTTTTAATCTTGTAAGGCGCCTTATTAGCTGGGCGGTTAGGCTAGACCCGCAATGCTAAGATGTATTGTTGGTTTAGTGGGTTCGATTCCCCGGTCTAGAGGCCTTGGATTTTATTTAATGGTTAATAAAATAATTTTACAGTAAAGTATGTTTGCTAGTCGCCTCCGCCCATGGCACCTAATTTGGTAGTTGGACGTAAAGCCCCGCCTGAAAAAATAGGCACTTTTCTTAGTTTATAAATCATTTATGAATTTAAGTCTTACAAATGAACAATTAGCAGAAATAATCTGGTTTTTTTTACACCAGTTTTTGTTAAACCACAATCCGGGTAAAACTGCGTGTTATATTTTGTATTTCTAGGTGGACATTACAAATCCTACCTTTCAGCTCTCCTTTTCTAGACAAGAAGGATCTAAATGTTAGTAAAAAGAAGGAATTTTTCTTGAAGAAGATTTACGAAGATTGTGGTATATAGGTGTCCCCACATGGGATCCCATATGTCATGTCGTGTGGCTCTGCGACTTTGTTTTCACATCCCACAAGTGGGGGGGGGGGGGTCTTACCCTCGTGGAAGTCACATCAAGCGACATAAATACTGTGAAAAATATTTTTCCATAAATTTTCTAGGAAATTGCGAATTCTTTTTTTTTCCCAACTTTTAAATCAGTGATTTCCAGAAGAGGAATTGCGTCATTATTGGGTCAACTTTCAGATCAGTTGTGACAACTTTAGAATGACTTCACTAGTGTTGTTGAATGTTGTCACCCCTGCTGTGGGTTCGTATAGTTCCGCTAACAGTCATCGTTGGTACTATTTTCGTTCGTTATCTACCATTGTCTGGTCGGAAGAGCGATCGTTTACAAATGCTTATCGAATGGAGGTTTGTAACACTTTCTACGGCGTGGTTTTCATTTAGTGCTTTTCAGAGGGGGCGTGAGTAGTTCGTTGTTAATGGTATCGTTGTTGTCTGAACTAGAGAGCTATTACGTCAGTTGTTGTTAAACTTGCGACTTTTCTACTCATTCTGATTGATGACGCTTCGCGTTATTTAATCGTCCTATCAAAGGGCAATCAAAGAAGTGAGTTAATTTCGTAACGAGGCCAGTAAGCCGGAAATGAGGATAAATATTGCAAACGGAAGGATGTTAACAGATCGTAGGTTGACGAGAATCTTTTGCAGATGACGGGACGAGTTGAAGGGACATGAACACGAGTTGCTGAACAAAGATTTGAGATGGTAATTATCACAATAAGATCAAAGCCCGGAAATTTTTTTTACGGGATATTGTTTTTATGGAATTTGCTGCATGGTAAGGGATGAAAGTTGGTGTTAGAGTTCAGATAGTCTGAACATATATATAGATAGTCTTTTCAGATGGACTGCCTGCGCTTTCTGATGTGTCGCGTTGTCAAGTTGAGCAGTAAATAATGTCTTTAAATGTACAGCAAATAGTTGGTCCATTGAGTCAATTAAAGTAGCGCTTGGACGATGCTCTATTTCAATTAGCTAACCAAAGTTAAAGACAAGTTATAGAAGTCATTTTCGAGAAGTAATAAAATACCATTAAAAAAACCCTGGTCTTTCGGTAGGGTATTTTGGTCCAAAAGCCTATTTTAGGGCCCCGAGGGTGGCTCTTAAATCAAATAACTAGTTTAAACTTTCAGTTTTTCGAGTTATGTCTCGCAAAAAACTCAAATCACTAGACTACTATTTTTTTTGGTAAGTAAAAGTCATGCGAGTGAATTTAACCAGAATGATTCTAATCGATTAAAAAGCAAGACGTCAACCTGGAGTTTTCCGGACTGGAAAAGCTGAGTAACTTGGTGTCAAAGTTGCCATGTAATCAGGTGATTCTAAGCAGGAAGTGCAGGTGTGTAAAATAAGTTGAGAAGTTTGTATTAAAGTTTGGTAAAGTTAGATTGTTGTAAAACATTCACCAGTATTGCTCCCCAGGGAGCGCTGTGTCTTTCTGGTCTCCCCCTTTCCGCCAGTGAGCTCAGTCTTCTCGACCAACCTCTTTATAATCAATATTATAATTCTATCTTGCTTATTATCATAGGCTCCACGATAACCGTGTGGTTAGAGGCCCGTCAAGCTAAGATGTATTGCTGGTTAGTGGATTCGATTTCTAGTCTAAACCTTGTAGTTTATTTAATGGTTTTAATCAGGGAACGGTTATAGGCTAGACCTGCAAAGCTAAGATGTATTGTTGATTAGTGTATTCGATTTCTAGTCTAAACCTTCGATTTTATTTGATGGTTTTAATCTTGTAAGGCGTTAGAGTCCATTAGTCGAGCGGTTAGAGGCTAGACCCGCAAAGCTAAGATGTATTGTTGGTTAGTGGATTCGATTTCTAGTCTAAACCTTGGATTTTATTTAATGGTTTTAATCTTGTAAGGCGCCCCATTAGCTGAGCGGTTATAGGCAAGGCCCGCAATGCTAAGATGTATTGTTGGTTAGTGGGTTCGATTCCTTGTCTATTCTTTGGATTTTATTTGGTAGTCAATATGAGAAATGGAGTACTACACCCTAAAGTTCAAAAATGATAGCTAGAATAGTTTGGGAAAGAATAATAGATGCAAATAGCCTTTAGGTGGTGAATAAAACTGAGATGAGACGATTGGGTTGGGTAAGAAGAGGATGACACTACTGGGTACCCGCACTCCCTCTTGTCGGCTGGGCCGATAACTTAAGAAGGGAAGTGTGGACCTAGGTCGGATTACCCGGGGCTCCGCCATGCCTCACTGGATGAGACATTGGTTGGACGCTAATCGGGTGGAGAGACATGTGCCATCCTAGTCCGAGAAAAGAACACAGCTCTAGGAGCGCTAATGACCATAGTCGTCGATGCGCCAAAAAAAAAAAAAAAAAAAAAAAATATGAGAAATGGTAAAGCACGATACCTAATTGCTAGTTAGACTTAACTAATCATATAGCTGATTTTTTCCCAGCTTTTAACTAGCTTGGCGTAAACAAACTTGCAGTCAGCGACTTGAAAATCCATGGAAATTTGATGAAAAGTGAATCTATTGGCGTAAAAACAGTTCGTAACTGGCAGTAGTTAAGTCATGGCCAATCAGCTTCCGGCTTAGGAGACGTAAATCTTCTTTAGTGCCAGCGCAAATATTCTAGATATTAACAGCATTGGGATCAAATATTTGAAAGAATCCCTTTTCTGTTACCATCAGATTCATGACTCATTTCTTTCAATCAATATTATCAAGAATTCTTTGCTATCAAAGAGGAAATCAAAGAAGTGAGTTTATTTTAGTGGATAACTGTTTCGAAGCGTTTTCTATTGCGTTTTAATAGAATTTATTTCACCAGTATAATATTTTTGAGTACGTAACTTAAATATGCTTACGAAGACCACTGCTTTAAAATATCGTTTCGAGATAAAAATAGTTATAAAAAAAGAAAGAAAGGTGCTTATCTGAATTAAGACAGAAAGTAATTAAAAAGAAACCCATTAAACAGATAGTATAATCCTTAAATTATTCTTGAGGGAACACAAAAAAGTGGGGATATAAATTTTGTGCTTAATGTCAAGTATAAAAAAAGAAAAAAAAACATTCTCTGTTAGCCTGTTACAAAAAGAAAGTAAAACCCAGTCAGTGTGGCCACGAACGCGGAGACAGGGAATTTCGTGGATAACATTGGATGGGTAGTTGTGGTTACACGGAGCTGTACGAGTGACGTAATGTGCGGAACTAGCAGACCGTCCGAGTTTTACACCAACAGCGGAAAGAGTGTTCATCTTTTTTATTTTTACTTCTAATAAAGTTTAGCTACGTTTCTCTCTCTTATGATATATTTCCTTTACTAAACTTTTAGACAAGATTCTTTCTTGGAGAAAAGAGAGTTTTCCTTCAAGAATATATATATATACACACACGCACACACACAAAATAAAAGAAAATCTAATCAAATAAATACCATTTTCCCTGCTTTGAAGCAATCTAACCGCTAATTTCCCTTGAGCCTATTGTTTATAAAAAAGGGTGGACTCTTTAAGTTAAAGCCGAATTCAGTACGAGTTCAAGTCCAAGCACCAGAGCTTTGTGTTTGATGGCCGCTCAAAAGTCTCCCCCACCCCACAAATCGGCTCCTCCAATTCTTGCAGCGGCCATTTCCGGCCCTGTATGAACCCTGCACCACCACAAATTGAGAAGGGTGTGTAACCTTTACGTACGCGGTGGTAGCCACTTCGAAACATTCAATAAACGAGGCGACAAAGAAAGAGGTTCTTCTTATTGGCAAGTCTCGAAGTACGAAGTGATTCCTCAAAGTTCGAGAAAAGATTCTGACTCAATTACGATACTTTTTCTCACAAATAAATAACCAAAAAACTAATTAGAAATAATTCTATATTGATGAACCGCAAGTTATTTATAATGTCAGCACTTTTCAATTCTAACTAAGCCTCTTTAGAATCAGTCAGGTGTAATTAGGTCGAGTACTGTGTGTTTGGTTTTCAAGTAGGCAGGTTGTTTTGAATATGCAATGCTTTTAGTTACTAACTGAGGAAAACTTTATACCATCATAATTATCTGACTTTTCCTCTTGGCCCTTTTTCCTTTTTGTAATTCTAAAAGAGAAGTTGGAGAAAAATTCCATGAAAGCAGAGTGTGGTAAACCAGTTCCTCCAGCGGGATCATTAATCTCTTTTCAGGGAACAAGATAAATAAAATGAGAGTTCTCTGGTTGTAAATATAAAATTATGCAGAAAATTATTCGCTAATGGCTGCAATGAGCTACAGGTTTATGGAAATAAAATTCATTCACAAGTAAAGTAAAGTAATCGCCTATTTTTTTCAGGCGGGGCTTTACGTCCAACTACCAATTATGTGTCGTGGACGGAGGCGACTAGCAAACATACTTTACTGTAAATTTCTTTTATTAACCATAAAATAAAATCCAAGGTTTAGACTAGAAATCGAACCCACTAAACCAACAATACACCTTAACTTTGCGGGTTTAGCCTATAACCGCTCAGCTAATGGAGCGCCTTACAAGATTAAAACCATTAAATAAAATCCATGGTTTAGACTAGAAATCGAATCCACTAACCGACAATACATCTTAGCTTTGCGGGTCTAGCCTATAACCGCTCAGCCAATGGGGCGCCTTACAAGATTAAAACCATTAAATAAAATCCAAGGTTTAGACTAGAAATCGAACCCACTAACCGACAATACATCTTAGCTTTGCGGGTCTAGCCTATAACCGCTCAGCTAATGGGGCGCCTTACAAGATTAAAACCATTAAATAAAATCCAAGGTTTAGACTGGGGAATCGAATCCACTAACCACCAACAATACATCTTAGCATTGCGGGTCTAGCCTATAACCGCTCAGCTAATGGGGCGCCTTACAAGATTAAAACCATTAAATAAAATCCAAGGTTTAGACTGGGGAATCGAATCCACTAACCAACATTATATCTTAGCTTTGCGGGTCTAGCCTCTAACCGCTCGGCTAATGGAGCGCCTTACAAGATTAAAACCATTAAATAAAATCCAAGGTTTAGACTAGAAATCGAATCCACTAAACCAACAATACATCTTAGCATTGCGGGTCTAGCCTATGACCGCTCTGCTAATGGGGCGCCTTCCAAGATTAAAACCATTAAATAAAATCAAAGGTCAAAAGCAAAAACTACATTTATTTACGGTCAAGCTTTTATATGCGAAAAGAAATTTCCTATCACCAATTGTGACTGGAAAAATGGCTAAAAAACTCAACAAACATTATTCAGAAAGGTGGCAGCACTTCCGCTGGTTCCAGTTTCTTAAAGTCGGGAATTTCATGTTCATAAAGATTTCCTAATAGTATTAGGCAGACGTGTATTAAACTAAAATGGAACTTTAAAGGGAAAACTTGTTCCCAGCACTCTCCTAGAACTGCCTTAAATGGAAAATGTTTTCATTTATAAGATGAAAAAGTTAATGCCAGTTTCAGTCATTATCTAAACTTTATTATGCCGACCTTTCGACCCTAGGGACTAGATCATCTTCAGGGCTAATTTACAATATATACTGTTTTACATCATTAGAGGATTGGTGTGTCTTCTGGCTTGTCTGTTCATGGACAGAATGTGGAAATTGATCAGTAATTTCCATTGATAGTTATAGACAAGCAGGCCAATGTTCTATTAAGCTTAAAAAGCAAAGTCTCAGAGCAAAAGTTGGGGAAAAAGTTTCAAAAAACTGAAATAATGCTTCCTGCTAAGTGACACTTCCTCTAAGCGGACTTTGTGGAAAAGCTTATTTTTATGCTGCAGAAGAAGATGTAAAATTTCAAAAACTCTTAAAATTTGTTGGTTTTTAAGTAATATTAACAAACAGGTCCATTAATAGACGGACCAATTTGTCAAAAAAAAACTTTTAACGGAAATAGAGGATGTTAAACGTGTATTTCCGGGAGAAAAGTGAAAGCAGTAAGCATGCTAGAAGTAAAGTTACTGTTAAGAGGTTTAATAATTGCCAAGAAATACACCATTACTGGAGGAAATAAGGGCTCTAAGGAAGACACTAATTATCCTCTCTAGCTTATGCTCATGGGGAGTGTTCTCCCTTTATAGGGTACTAGGTTGGGAACAAAGGAGCCTACCTCGGTGGGAGGCGGCGGAGGCGGAACCACTCCATTTTCACACCACTATCCTTGGGTTACAGTGGAGGAGCTAAAACTTCTCTTTCAGGTATCCCCCTGACCAGGGGTACTAGTAGAGTCCGGGAGAATGGGTTTGAAAGGAGGAGGTAAGCGGCGACCACCTCACCACACCTTGCAACAACACCCATTGGTGTGAACTTTCGGAAATTAAGTTTGGGGTGGTGGCGTTTACCTGCCCAAGCCGACCACCAACAGAAACCGCATAAATCGATTTATCATCACTAAGATACAGCCGAGCTTCGATTATTGAGAGCCACACTACTTATTAACACCATCATTGCGTGATGATTTTCATTGCTCACATTCAAGCTCACTAATGGAATTGGAAGAAAATGAGGATTTTCCTCAAGGGGAAGGGAGAAACCTTTATCTAAACCCACAAGAAAATATAATGAACCCGAATTTTCGACTAAATAGATCTACACACAAATTAATAGATCACTAGTAGTGCAGCATAGCCACAACTCGATCATTTCCAGAAATCATCTTACACAACAGGCATCAGGAAACAGAGATGCTGGGACTGGCACCTGGATAAAACAGTTTTGAAAACCTCCACCTTCTCAGTTTGCCACTCATTTGAGCGAAGAACTTAATTGAAGAATTAGATCCACTAGACAAAAATGACTTGAAACCACTCGAGATTTGCCAAGCTATGCGCCAGAATGACCAGAATCTGACAGAGAAGACGTCTTCTCAACAACGAACCATGAGCTTGGTTTGTTAAGCCGTAGGAAAAAAAAGGCTTTAGCATGTCCCTATGAATATTGGACAACCTTGTTAATGACTTTACATGTAAAATTTAAAAACAGGAGCTTCAGGAAAAAATCTACTTCAATTTCAATGATAGAAAAAGGAAAATGTGGATAGAAGGAACAAGTTAGTAAAAGTATAGAACAAAAAGGGAGAACAAAGTAGCTGTAGTACAAAGTGCAGAGCTCAGCTACTTCGTCATAATAAAATTTACACCTGCGAAAATTCTCATGTGTCGTCCTCTATCTTAATTTAATGAAAGGTAAGAGCTAACCCTTCCAATGCAGTATCTCTATTTGCATTGCTACCTGACTATTTACAACTTCATTACAATAAAATCCGATTATTATTCTATCCTCTTAATATTTTTTAGTACACTGATGGTTAGGCAATAAGACGATTAAATGCTGACGTAATTTCGGTAGACTACGAGCTCTGCCTCCCTTCTATTTCCTTCCTGAAAAGGGGATCAAATAATTGGAGGATCTTTCTAAATTGTGTGATTGTTATAGATGAAATAGATGCATTAATGAGATTCTAATTTTTATGTACTTATGCTCAATTAAAGTCTTTAATATACAATTAAAGTCTTTAATACGAAATATAGAGAGTTAAACTTTAGTAGGTTTTCGTTTCCCCTAAACATTAAGTAATAATATCTCGATTACTACTGCACGGAATTCTGTGTACTTTTGCTCAATTATAGTCTTAATCTATCTCTAGAATTGAGAGTAATCAGTTGTTTTTAGATGCAATAGAATACGAAATATAGAGAGTTAAAGTTTAGTAGGTTTTCGTTTCCCTTAAACTTTAAGTACTAATATCTCGATTTCTACTGCACGGAATTCTATCTAATTTTGCTCAATTATAATCTTTATCTATCTGAAGAATTGAGAGGAATCAGGTGTTTTTAGATGCAATAGAATACGAAATATAGAGAGTTAAAGTTAAGTAGGTTTTCGTTTCTCCTAAACTTTAAGGGTCAATATCTCGATTTCTACTGCACGGAATTCTGGGTACTTTTGCTCAATTATAATCTTTATCTATCTCTAGAATTGAGAGTAATCAGGTGTTTGTAGATGCAATAGAATACGAAATATAGGGAGTTAAAGTTTAGTAGGTTTTCGTTTCCCCTAAACTTTAAGTCTCAATATCTCGATTTCTACTGCACGGAATTCTATGTAATTTTGCTCAATTATAATCTTTATCGATCTATTGAATTGAGAGAATTGAGGTGTTTGTAGATGCAATAGAATACGAGATATTGGTAGTTAAAGTTTAGTAGATTTTCGTTTCTCCTAAAATTTATGTCTCAATATCTCGATTTCTACTGCACAGAATTCTATGTAATTTTGCTCAATTATAGTCTTTATCTATCTCTAGAATTGAGAGAATTGAGGTATTTGTAGATGAAATAGAATACGAAATATAGAGAGTTAAAGTTTAGTAGGTTTTCGTTTCTCCTAAACTTTAAGGGTCAATATCTCGATTTCTACTGCACGGAATTCTGGGTACTTTTGCTCAATTATAATCTTTATCTATCTCTAGAATTGAGAGTAATCAGGTGTTTGTAGATGCAATAGAATACGAAATATAGAGAGTTAAAGTTTAGTAGGTTTTCGTTTCCCCTAAACTTAAAGTCTCAATATCTCGATTTCTTCTGCCCTGAATTTTATGTACTTTTGCTCAATTATAGTCTTTAACTATCTCTAGAATTGAGAGTATTGAGGTGTTTGTAGATGCAATAGAATACGAAATATGGAGAGTTAAAGTTTAGTAGGTTTTCGTTTCCCCTAAACTTTAAGTACTAATATCTCGATTTCTACTGCACGGAATTCTGTGTACTTTTGCTCAATTATAGTCTTAATCAATCACTAGAATTGAGAGTAATCAGGTGTTTGTAGATGCAATAGAATACGAAATATAGAGAGTTAAAGTTTAGTAGGTTTTCGTTTCTCCTAAACTTTAAGGGTCAATATCTCGATTTCTACTGCACGGAATTCTGTGTACTTTTGCTCAATTATAATCTATATCTATCTCTAGAATTGAGAGTAATCAGGTGTTCGTAGATGCAATAGAATACGAAATATAGAGAGTTAAAGTTTAGTAGGTTTTCGTTTCCCTTAAACTTTAAGTACTAATATCTCGATTTCTACTGCACGGAATTCTATGTAATATTGCTCAATTATAGTCTTTAACTATCTCTAGAATTGAGAGTAATCAGGTGTTATTAGATGCAATAGAATACGAAATATAGAGAGTTAAAGTTTAGTAGGTTTTCGTTTCCCCTAAACTTTAAGTACTAATATCTCGATTTCTACTGCACGGAATTATGTGTACTTTTGTTCAATTATAGTCTTAATCTATCTCTAGAATTGAGAGTAATCAGGTGTTTGTAGATGCAATAGAATACGAAATATAGAGAGTTAAATTCTAGTAGGTTTTCGTTTCCCCTATACTTTAAGTACTAATATCTCGATTTCTACTGCACTGAATTCTATGTAATTTTGCTCAATTATAATCTTTATCTATCTCTAGAATTGAGAGTAATCAGGTGTTCGTAGATGTAATAGAATACGAAATATAGAGAGTTAAAGTTTAGTAGGTTTTCGTTTCCCCTAAACTTTAAGTACTAATATCTCGATTTCTACTGCACGAAATTCTGTGTACTTTTGCTCAATTATAGTCTTAATCTATCATTAGAATTGAGAGTAATCAGGTGTTTGTAGATGCAATAGAATACGAAATATAGAGAGTTAAAGTTTAGTAAGTTTTCGTTTCCCCTAAACTTTAAGTAGTAATATCTCGATTTCTACTGCACGGAATTCTATGTACTTTTGTTCAATTATAGTCTTAATCTATCTCTAGAATTGAGAGTAATCAGGTGTTTGTAGATGCAATAGAATACGAAATATAAAGACTTAAAGTTTAGTAGGTTTTCGTTTCCCTTAAACTTTAAGTACTAATATCTCGATTTCTACTGCACGGAATTCTATGTAATTTTGCTCAATTATAATCTTTATCGATCTATTGAATTGAGAGAATTGAGGTGTTTGTAGATGCAATAGAATACGAGATATCGGTAGTTAAAGTTTAGTAGATTTTCGTTTCTCCTAAAATTTATGTCTCAATATCTCGATTTCTACTGCACAGAATTCTATGTAATTTTGCTCAATTATAGTCTTTATCTATCTCTAGAATTGAGAGAATTGAGGTGTTTGTAGATGCAATAGAATACGAAATATAGAGAGTTAAAGTTTAGTAGGTTTTCGTTTCTCCTAAACTTTGAGGGTCAATATCTCGATTTCTACTGCACGGAATTCTGGGTACTTTTGCTCAATTATAATCTTTATCTATCTCTAGAATTGAGAGTAATCAGGTGTTCGTAGATGCAATAGAATACGAAATATAGAGAGTTAAAGTTTAGTAGGTTTTCGTTTCCCTTAAACTTTAAGTACTAATATCTCGATTTCTACTGCACGGAATTCTATGTAATTTTGCTCAATTATAGTCTTTAACTATCTCTAGAATTGAGAGTCATCAGGTGTTTGTAGATGCAATAGAATACGAAATATAGAGAGTTAAAGTTTAGTAGGTTTTCGTTTCCCCTAAACTTTAAGTACTAATATCTCGATTTCTACTGCACGGAATTCTATGTAATTTTGCTCAATTATAGTCTTTAACTATCTCTAGAATTGAGAGTAATCAGGTGTTTGTAGATGCAATAGAATACGAAATATAGAGAGTTAAAGTTTAGTAGGTTTTCGTTTCCCCTAAACTTTAAGTACTAATATCTCGATTTCTACTGCACGGAATTCTGTGTACTTTTGCTCAATTATAGTCTTAATCTATCATTAGAATTGAGAGTAATCAGGTGTTTGTAGATGCAATAGAATATGAAATATAGGGAGTTAAAGTTTAGTAAGTTTTCGTTTCCCCTAAACTTTAAGTACTAATATCTCGATTTCTACTGCACGGAATTCTATGTACTTTTGTTCAATTATAGTCTTAATCTATCTCTAGAATTGAGAGTAATCAGGTGTTTGTAGATGCAATAGAATACGAAATATAAAGACTTAAAGTTTAGTAGGTTTTCGTTTCCCTTAAACTTTAAGTACTAATATCTCGATTTCTACTGCACGGAATTCTATGTAATTTTGCTCAATTATAATCTTTATCGATCTATTGAATTGAGAGAATTGAGGTGTTTGTAGATGCAATAGAATACGAGATATCGGTAGTTAAAGTTTAGTAGATTTTCGTTTCTCCTAAAATTTATGTCTCAATATCTCGATTTCTACTGCACAGAATTCTATGTAATTTTGCTCAATTATAGTCTTTATCTATCTCTAGAATTGAGAGAATTGAGGTGTTTGTAGATGCAATAGAATACGAAATATAGAGAGTTAAAGTTTAGTAGGTTTTCGTTTCTCCTAAACTTTGAGGGTCAATATCTCGATTTCTACTGCACGGAATTCTGGGTACTTTTGCTCAATTATAATCTTTATCTATCTCTAGAATTGAGAGTAATCAGGTGTTCGTAGATGCAATAGAATACGAAATATAGAGAGTTAAAGTTTAGTAGGTTTTCGTTTCCCTTAAACTTTAAGTACTAATATCTCGATTTCTACTGCACGGAATTCTATGTAATTTTGCTCAATTATAGTCTTTAACTATCTCTAGAATTGAGAGTCATCAGGTGTTTGTAGATGCAATAGAATACGAAATATAGAGAGTTAAAGTTTAGTAGGTTTTCGTTTCCCCTAAACTTTAAGTACTAATATCTCGATTTCTACTGCACGGAATTCTATGTAATTTTGCTCAATTATAGTCTTTAACTATCTCTAGAATTGAGAGTAATCAGGTGTTTGTAGATGCAATAGAATACGAAATATAGAGAGTTAAAGTTTAGTAGGTTTTCGTTTCCCCTAAACTTTAAGTACTAATATCTCGATTTCTACTGCACGGAATTCTGTGTACTTTTGCTCAATTATAGTCTTAATCTATCATTAGAATTGAGAGTAATCAGGTGTTTGTAGATGCAATAGAATATGAAATATAGGGAGTTAAAGTTTAGTAAGTTTTCGTTTCCCCTAAACTTTAAGTACTAATATCTCGATTTCTACTGCACGGAATTCTATGTACTTTTGTTCAATTATAGTCTTAATCTATCTCTAGAATTGAGAGTAATCAGGTGTTTGTAGATGCAATAGAATACGAAATATAAAGACTTAAAGTTTAGTAGGTTTTCGTTTCCCTTAAACTTTAAGTACTAATATCTCGATTTCTACTGCACGGAATTCTATGTAATTTTGCTCAATTATAATCTTTATCGATCTATTGAATTGAGAGAATTGAGGTGTTTGTAGATGCAATAGAATACGAGATATTGGTAGTTAAAGTTTAGTAGATTTTCGTTTCTCCTAAAATTTATGTCTCAATATCTCGATTTCTACTGCACAGAATTCTATGTAATTTTGCTCAATTATAGTCTTTATCTATCTCTAGAATTGAGAGAATTGAGGTGTTTGTAGATGCAATAGAATACGAAATATAGAGAGTTAAAGTTTAGTAGGTTTTCGTTTCTCCTAAACTTTAAGGGTCAATATCTCGATTTCTACTGCACGGAATTCTGGGTACTTTTGCTCAATTATAATCTTTATCTATCTCTAGAACTGAGAGTAATCAGGTGTTTGTAGATGCAATAGAATACGAAATATAGGGAGTTAATGTTTAGTAGGTTTTCGTTTCCCTTAAACTTTAAGTACTAATATCTCGATTTCTACTACACGGAATTCTATGTAATTTTCCTCAATTATAGTCTTTAACTATCTCTAGAATTGAGAGTAATCAGGTGTTTGTAGATGCAATAGAATACGAAATATAGAGAGTTAAAGTTTAGTAGGTTTTCGTTTCCCCTAAACTTTAAGTACTAATATCTCGATTTCTGCTGCACGGAATTCTGTGTACTTTTGCTCAATTATAGTCTTAATCTATCATTAGAATTGAGAGTAATCAGGTGTTTGTAGATGCAATAGAATACGAAATATAGGGAGTTAAAGTTTAGTAAGTTTTCGTTTCCCCTAAACTTTAAGTACTAATATTTCGATTTCTACTGCACGGAATTCTATGTACTTTTGTTCAATTATAGTCTTAATGTATCTCTAGAATTGAGAGTAATCAGGTGTTTGTAGATGCAATAGAATACGAAATATAAAGACTTAAAGTTTAGTAGGTTTTCGTTTCCCTTAAACTTTAAGTACTAATATCTCGATTTCTACAGCACGGAATTCTATGTAATTTTGCTCAATTATAATCTTTATCGATCTATTGAATTGAGAGAATTGAGGTGTTTGTAGATGCAATAGAATACGAGATATTGGTAGTTAAAGTTTAGTAGATTTTCGTTTCTCCTAAAATTTATGTCTCAATATCTCGATTTCTACTGCACAGAATTCTATGTAATTTTGCTCAATTATAGTCTTTATCTATCTCTAGAATTGAGAGAATTGAGGTGTTGGTAGATGCAATAGAATACGAAATATAGAGAGTTAAAGTTTAGTAGGTTTTCGTTTCTCCTAAACTTTAAGGGTCAATATCTCGATTTCTACTGCACGGAATTCTGGGTACTTTTGCTCAATTATAATCTTTATCGATCTATTGAATTGAGAGAATTGAGGTGTTTGTAGATGCAATAGAATACGAGATATTGGTAGTTAAAGTTTAGTAGATTTTCGTTTCTCCTAAAATTTATGTCTCAATATCTCGATTTCTACTGCACAGAATTCTATGTAATTTTGCTCAATTATAGTCTTTATCTATCTCTAGAATTGAGAGAATTGAGGTGTTTGTAGATGCAATAGAATACGAAATATAGAGAGTTAAAGTTTAGTAGGTTTTCGTTTCTCCTAAACTTTAAGGGTCAATATCTCGATTTCTACTGCACGGAATTCTGGGTACTTTTGCTCAATTATAATCTTTATCTATCTCTAGAATTGAGAGTAATCAGGTGTTTGTAGATGCAATAGAATACGAAATATAGAGAGTTAATGTTTAGTAGGTTTTCGTTTCCCTTAAACTTTAAGTACTAATATCTCGATTTCTACTACACGGAATTCTATGTAATTTTGCTCAATTATAGTCTTTAACTATCTCTAGAATTGAGAGTATTGAGGTGTTTGTAGATGCAATAGAATACGAAATATAGAGAGTTAAAGTTTAGTAGGTTTTCGTTTCTCCTAAACTTTAAGGGTCAATATCTCGATTTCTACTGCACGGAATTCTGGGTACTTTTGCTCAATTATAATCTTTATCTATCTCTAGAATTGAGAGTAATCAGGTGTTTGTAGATGCAATAGAATACGAAATATAGAGAGTTAATGTTTAGTAGGTTTTCGTTTCCCTTAAACTTTAAGTACTAATATCTCGATTTCTACTACACGGAATTCTATGTAATTTTGCTCAATTATAGTCTTTAACTATCTCTAGAATTGAGAGTATTGAGGTGTTTGTAGATGCAATAGAATACGAAATATAGAGAGTTAAAGTTTAGTAGGTTTTCGTTTCTCCTAAACTTTAAGTACTAATATCTCGATTTCTACTGCACGGAATTCTATGTAATTTTGCTCAATTATAGTCTTTAACTATCTCTAGAATTGAGAGTAATCAGGTGTTTGTAGATGCAATAGAATACGAAATATAGAGAGTTAAAGTTTAGTAGGTTTTCGTTTCCCCTAAACTTTAAGTACTAATATCTCGATTTCTACTACACGGAATTCTATGTAATTTTGCTCAATTATAGTCTTTATCTATCTCTAGAATTGAGAGAATTGAGGTGTTTGTAGATGCAATAGAATACGAAATATAGAGAGTTAAAGTTTAGTAGGTTTTCGTTTCTCCTAAACTTTAAGGGTCAATATCTCGATTTCTACTGCACGGAATTCTGGGTACTTTTGCTCAATTATAATCTTTATCTATCTCTAGAATTGAGAGTAATCAGGTGTTTGTAGATGCAATAGAATACGAAATATAGAGAGTTAATGTTTAGTAGGTTTTCGTTTCCCTTAAACTTTAAGTACTAATATCTCGATTTCTACTACACGGAATTCTATGTAATTTTGCTCAATTATAGTCTTTAACTATCTCTAGAATTGAGAGTATTGAGGTGTTTGTAGATGCAATAGAATACGAAATATAGAGAGTTAAAGTTTAGTAGGTTTTCGTTTCTCCTAAACTTTAAGTACTAATATCTCGATTTCTACTGCACGGAATTCTATGTAATTTTGCTCAATTATAGTCTTTAACTATCTCTAGAATTGAGAGTAATCAGGTGTTTGTAGATGCAATAGAATACGAAATATAGAGAGTTAAAGTTTAGTAGGTTTTCGTTTCCCCTAAACTTTAAGTACTAATATCTCGATTTCTACTGCACGGAATTCTATGTTCTTTCGCTCAATTAGATGCAATAGAATCGAGTCTTAATATCTTGATTTCCAATTCGCGTACGTACTGTTATGCGAAAGAGGCAAATTCTGGATTTATCGATTACGGTTGAAATTATTGGATATCATTTTTGGTGGAAAAGTTGGGTTTAAATTATTTAAAATTATTATTTGTGCGGATTAAATAAATTAGTTAAATTCCGATTTAAAATAAGGTTTTAGAGATTTCGTAATGCATTATTATTTTTTCAAAGAAATCGATTTTCTGGCCGATATTTTTAGATACTTTTCTTTGCTATCGATTACTTATTTTCCGTTTATAGCTTTATGGAAAACTTGGGGATTGAAAATGTTTTTTGTTAGAGGAAATGATTTATGTATTTACCTTTGAATTTCTGGTAAAAGATAAGTATTTATTGTTTATTGACAAAAATGAATATCTTTTTTTATGAATGGCTGATTGCGTGTTAAATCGTAACAAATATGCGGTTATTCTGACAACAATAAATGCCACGCACATATTTATTGTTTTAATCCGTTTAATGAAGAACATGTTTAATTAGGGAGTTAATAAGGAGATATTCAGAATATTTGACTTAACTACAAATTCCGCGAATAACATTGTTCTTCTTGAATGGTGTTATTGTGTAAATAGTAGATATTCTCTCTACGAAACATTACATACACAAATTTATTATATATATCTCTAGCTGGAGCAAAGTTTATGTATTTCTGATGAGTCTATTTTATCACTCTAAAATATCTGGACGAATCCCAAGTAAAACAATAATAATTTTATCTGTTGACTGGTTAACTGGGTCAGTATATGTTATTTTCTCTCTTTTTTTCCACGTCATATCGATTACGTCACACATTTTTTTATGACAGGTACTTTGTTTTCAATCTTTTGTCGCAACTTGGGGGGGAGGTAGGAATTTTACCCAGAATAATGGGTATGAATTTGCCCTAAATTCTCGTAAGGCTAAATGATTTAGGGAAGTAGGGTGAAGGTATATTGTATATGTGATTTGCAAGTTACATTTCGAGTCAATCTCCATCATCACCAAACTGTGATTCAATTTAACCTCTGATGGTGAATGAAAATGCGACACCGGTGCACAGCATACATATATATATAAATAGACAATGAGGCTCAAGCTATAGGCTTTGTTTAAAGGCAAGTATAATGTTTGATAGTAGTTTGGATGTTTCTATTGGTGAATCACCACAGTATTGTTTACCTGTAAGCCTGCCTTCAGGGATTTTGTTTCCCTTACTGTTATGTTGGTAGTACTGACATTCAGCTGGAACGGTGAGCGTGTTTAACCTGTCTCTTTGTCATTCCATTAGAGAATCACTGTATGCCTAATGTGATCACATGCCACTGAAAGTGTGTATACTCTAACAACAAATCAATCCTCTGTTAGACTGTATATATTTATACAATGCTTTCACTCACAAAGTGACACAAATACATTCTCCATAAACATGTATATATATATATATATATATATATTATTATATATATCTCTAGCTGGAGCAAAGTTTATGTATTTCTGATGAGTCTATTTTATCACTCTAAAATATCTGGACGAATCCCAAGTAAAACAATAATAATTTTATCTGTTGACTGGTTAACTGGGTCAGTATATGTTATTTTCTCTCTTTTTTTCCACGTCATATCGATTACGTCACACATTTTTTTATGACAGGTACTTTGTTTTCAATCTTTTGTCGCAACTTGGGGGGGAGGTAGGAATTTTACCCAGAATAATGGGTATGAATTTGCCCTAAATTCTCGTAAGGCTAAATGATTTAGGGAAGTAGGGTGAAGGTATATTGTATATGTGATTTGCAAGTTACATTTCGAGTCAATCTCCATCATCACCAAACTGTGATTCAATTTAACCTCTGATGGTGAATGAAAATGCGACACCGGTGCACAGCATACATATATATATAAATAGACAATGAGGCTCAAGCTATAGGCTTTGTTTAAAGGCAAGTATAATGTTTGATAGTAGTTTGGATGTTTCTATTGGTGAATCACCACAGTATTGTTTACCTGTAAGCCTGCCTTCAGGGATTTTGTTTCCCTTACTGTTATGTTGGTAGTACTGACATTCAGCTGGAACGGTGAGCGTGTTTAACCTGTCTCTTTGTCATTCCATTAGAGGATCACTGTATGCCTAATGTGATCACATGCCACTGAAAGTGTGTATACTCTAACAACAAATCAATCCTCTGTTAGACTGTATATATTTATACAATGCTTTCACTCACAAAGTGACACAAATACATTCTCCATAAACATGTATATATATATATATATACATATTAACCAGCGTGTTTTACCCACACTTAGCCACTCTTTATGTTTTATGTAAATCTAAACTTGTGTGCTGTGAAATAGTAGTGATGGCATCTAATAATAGGGAAGGATGGATTTCCTATGTAGTTTATAATAGGATAGAGCAGCGTTTCCCAACCGGTGGTAGGCCAGTTGCTGGTTGGTGGTACGCGAAAAATAATCAATAATGGCGGACATAAAAAATTAAATCATAAAAATATCATGGAAACGTTGTTTTCCATAATTCATAAAAATTATTTTAATTAATAATATTATACAGTAAAGTTGTTAATTTGTACAGTAATAAGGTTAGTTTGTCTCAAGATATACAAGAAAATAAAATAGCACATTTAACAGGATTAAAATTGTCTTTCATGGAGTATTTTCCAAAACCCGAAAACACCAAATAATAATTGGATTTCAAACCCCTTCTACAAAGAAAAATTTAGGAAAAACTACATCATTATCCAATAAAAGATAAAATCTGCTTAAAGAGACTGATGAGTAAGCTCTATCCAAGCAACATTAAATTTAATTGGTACTTACAGGTGAGTTGGAATGCTTAAAAGATCTTAATTTATAAGATTTGGGCACAAATATAATAATCCTAAAATAGAACTTTGTAAATTAATTAATAATTTTGAAGAGAAAATATGTACGCAATTTTGCATTATTTTAAAAAAGTTTTGAAACTAAGATCTTACACTTGATAAAGTTTATAAAGTGAACTTGAACTCCTTTGTAGCAGATACATTGGTATCTCTGTACAAAATAAAGATGATAATAATAATAAAGTAACACACTCGGGAATAACAAATTTCACGAAATACAATCATTTTTACGAAGTGGTACAATTTAGAATACTACCAAGTGGTACGGTGAGCCAAAAAAAGGTTGGGAAACGCTGGGATAGGGCTTACAGATAGGGGGATCCAGGGAGAGAGAAAGGATTTAAAGGAAAGGGAAACGAGTGAACAGTGTCTACAAATTAGGCAGTAAAGTGATTACATTTGGTTCGCCAGATAGTCAGCTTGTTTAATAAATAGAAATCTTTCAAAAACTGTATATTTTTCTTAATATTTTTTTTTTTTAAATACAGCTTCTTTAATTATTCATAACTTTGAAAAAATTTCTTAGGCAATCATACCAGAAAAATAGTTAATAAATTCAAAAAAAAGAATGAATAGTCAGTATTCCCTAATAACTCAGAGAGCGTTTATCTTACCCAGTTTAGATAAAGGACTGGCGCAATCAGGCACGACATCTTTCGTGCAGAAATTGATTCTGTTTTCTTACCTCCACTCTGCGTCCCTCCTATGTTGTCTTCATCACATGTTCCATGTTTTTCTATTCGTGGGTATAATTATTCGAAAAAAGATTTTTACATAAATTCAATACTTTTAGTTTCTTTTAAGTAACTAAAAGTAATTCTTAATAACTGTTCGGGACATCACTATTCACAACTCCGAAGTCGTCACTTTAAGGCTAATGAGACTAAGCAACTCAAATCTTGCCTTAAAGTGCTCTAAGTATGTCCCGGTGTTAACTGTATCGCAGAAGATTCAAAATAGCAGGAATTTCCTTTTGCAAAAGATTTTTTTTTTTTAAAGCACCGGAGAATATAAATTGGGAAGCTGGTCAGGTGATCAACTTGATGAACGTCTGCACAGTTTCCATGCTCTAGTAACCCGGTCAAATTAATTTTAAAGAAAGTCACCTGGTTATTGTAAGTAATTTAATCCAGAATTAAGTGTTAGAAATTTGTCTGTTACAGGATTAGATTACTTACAGTACAGGGTGCGGCAACAGTGATTGGCTAACTCGATTTTAGAGTGGGTGATTTTTCAAGTACCTTACTTCATTTGAATATAAATTGTAATGAATTGTTTCTTCTTAGCATCTTTATAAAATACCAGTCTTGTAAGAATTGTTTTTATGATTTATATTCTCTCCAGCTGGGGAATGGGTTTTTATTTTTGGAGATTTTTAGTCCAGCTGTTCGGAATAAGTATTCAGGAAAAATATGGGATTTTGATGTTAATACAGGGAGCCTGTATAGAGTACTAATGAAATCTGGAAAAAATAAAAAAATATTGTAACTTATTTCCCACTTTATCGTCAAGTAAAGTATAAAGGGGTAAGTGTTGGACTAGTGGTCAGGAGCGTGGCTTTGTAAGTGGGCGATCCCCAATTCGAACCCCGCGTACGACTACAATTTTTTATCTGTTAGAAAAAATTGTTTAAAGTAAAGTATGAGCTACCGCCTCCGTCCACAGTTATATAAATGGATGAAGAAGTAAAGTTTTTAAAAGCAAAAAACTTTATTAGAAGGGAATACAGACACTGAGAAAGATTACAACACTTTGGCAAAAACAAACAGTATAATGTCTATTGAACGAAGTACGTAATAGGTGTGTCTCTCCGCTCTTGATTGCTGGAGTATATATATTATTTGCGGTAGCTTATCTCCGCAGGTGTTTATCTCCTGGGAAAGGCATCTGTAACTCACGACACCTAACTTCCACACAGGTTCGTTATCTAGGACTCTACCTAGACAGCCGTCTAGTCTGGGAACCCTCACATAAGACTCTTAAAAGACAAGAACTGACGCAGACGTTACGTACTACTAAGGAGACTTCTTGGGCCGAAATCCTCCATGAACGTACAAAACAAACTTACACTTTACAAACTCACTATTACGACCAATATGGACATGTAGAGCAGAATTGTGAGGCTCCGCCAAACCATCCAACATCCAACCTATCCAATCTTTCCAGTCTAAAGTCCTCCGCCGAATTGTTAACGCACCATTCTATGTGTCTCCAACCGCACCCTCCATCATGATCTCAATATTTCCTATGTAAATGAATTAATCCACACCCGGATTCCTGAAATTTCCACAGCAAACTCTCTGTGATCTCCTAAATCCTCTGGCTCAATCTGCTATCCACATCGTCCCATCCTGACAATCGCTTAAAACGGCGCTGGCCACGTGACCTCATTGCCTCCTACACCTTGGAGAGAGTTCCTAGAGAGTTCCAGCGCGGGCTGGTTTCTCTCATCCCCGTCATCCTGGTTGTGTCACTGAGCTTTTCTTACTTCCGTAAAGTATTTTTTAAAATTATTCCTAAAAAATAATAATAAATTATTTTAAAAAATTATTGGTGCTTTTAGTTTTTTATATTACAACTAAATGAACTTTTTGGGTATCATTGGAACTTTAAAAAAGAACTTTGTTGGGCAAAACTTACAACTAAAGTCAAACTAAGTTCAGGGAAGTTAGTTAAATTTCCTAACATCTTGCGGAAGATCACGTGATGGAAAGACTCATCTAGTACACAAACTGGACAGGAAGTATCATAAACGATTTCCGATAACCAGGCTGCCCATTAAAGTGCTGAAATTTTTTCCTGAATTAGGTGGAAAATTATTTTGGACAGCTTCTGTCCGCGCCTAAGCTAGGGGTAAACAGGAAATAGTTATACTAGGTGCCAGGAAATGGCAGAATATTAGCTCGCACAAAGCAAAAAAAAAGGTTCCCAAATCTCATCTTAAGGGGCCCTAAACCTTTTTTAATGGTAACAGATCTCTCTAGGAGCAGAATAGGAAGGAAGCGAGTGTCGCCCAGTACTACGACAAGAGAATCTGGGTACCTGTAACCGGAAGTGACTAAAAATTGGGAAGTCCAATAGATTTTTCTTGAGGAGCATCGTCAACTTTAACCAAGAAGTTGTAATAACACCATCTATCCCAATCTATATTTACGATGTTCAATTTTCAAGTTTCAATTAACAATTTTAATTTCATGAAAACGGAAATGGAAATTGCATTAAGAGGAAGCGTATGAAATTTTCACATTTCATTAATTTTCTATTAACTTCAATCAATGGATTGAATCTATTTAAAGATTCTAATGGGATTAGGAGAGAGAGAGAGAGAGCTGTATATCCATATTTCAGCAATATATGGATTTATCGGTCCAAGATAGTTTTAAAAACTTCAAATACCCCACTAATAGGGCTCGTTAATTGATTTTAAAATGGTCTACAGATTGATGTTAGCCAATCAGATGACTTCACTTAAAAACCAATTGGAATATTTTATTAACGAGAACCCATGTTTGTTTATTTATACTGTTAGTATAAATATATATCCATCCAAGTTTAGTTGCAATTTAATTATGAATCACCATCATCATCATCATGGAGCAAGAGTAGAGGGGGGAGATGTTTATTTGGCACTGAGGTTATGATTTCCTTGGTGGCCGCCATCACTTCTGTCGCTGGACGCCATCTTTAAAAAAAAAATATATATATATAAATCTCTGATGACGTTGCAAACTACATAGTTATATTAGTGACGTAGTACTTACATACCATACAGGTCAAAATAGTTTGGGCTTAAAATATATCTTCAGTCATACTCTTAATAATGTCATGTCCAAAATATCTGACGGTGAGCACAATCTGTAACTACTAGAACTTAATCTTGAACTTAGTTTCTAAGTCGTATTGAATTCTTATCACTTTAGAAGTTCCTTTAAACGAATTTCCGGTGAGGAGATGAGGGGAAAAAAAAGTTGTAGATTTATGTGTTCGCAATCTTTTATCACAAAGTTGAATTAAAATGTAGGGAGTTGTTTGTGATAGAATTGCACAGCTGTGGCAAGTCGGTGGCAATAAGCAGTAATAGCGCTTTAAAGGGAAGTGGTAAAGGGGCCCCCTCTTCCGGAAGTGCTCTGAATCGAGTTTTTTGCTGGATTCAAATACAAATAGAATGCATAGATCTACGAATGTAGAAGAATTAAAGTGCTAAGTTTAAAGACAATTCTTCGAGTTCTTTTTTTTTTCGAAAAACCAGTAAAATTATTCACTTCCGGTTGCCTGATTTGACGAAAACCTTATTGTCGCGATCAACTGGTAGTGTTGGAGAACAGATTTAAATTCTCTCTGCAAATATTTTTGTTTTTTCTGTAAGGGTGAACATAAATTCAAACCCCCCCCCCCACACACACACACACTTTGAGTGCTCAGCAATGTTTTGGACTGTTATGAGGGGGAAAAAGTCGACTGATTACTGTGGACGAGATATGTGGCCCATTACAGCATCCCCAAAACTAACATCCATCAAAGTAATGGGGGTGAAAGACGGATACTCTGCATAAAAAAAAAAGGTTGATTTTATTTTACATCAATTTCAGGGGGGGGGACACCCCTCCAAGATTTATTATTTTTACTGATAATCTAAAAGTGTAAAGCCATAGTTGACGAAGACCTAGGCAACATTTCTGAATCAATTCGAGAATGTACAACTACGGGAAAGCTACAGGATTCCCAATATTTTGCACCCAGATGAATTGCTCCTAGTCCCAAATCATTCTATTGGCTATTTCCCATTCATTCCAGAATCTTACTTGAAAGATGGAGTCCATTAATCTTTGGAGAGACCATTGTAAAGCGCAGAAATGTGTAAATATAGAAAATTTAATGCACTTTTTTTGTACTAAATGCAGTTTTCAGTATTAAGTCGAGATATTTTTTTTTACCTTTACTGTTACATTAGATTGCACAATAAGGTGCTCATGAAGGAAACGTAGGCAATGAATGTCTTCTTGATTCCCGTTCTCGTTCTGGGAGCGTCAGGAAGAATCTTCCAGCCGATGATGATCGTAAAACACCACCGCATCTTTTATGACAGAGACATAACGGACCAGAGCATCCCAGAAGGCTTTTATTAAATTGAAAGGGTTCGTTCAACTTACTGGCAGGAACAATCTCTGAAAGAGCATTCCCGTAGATAGGAAATCCGGTTCAATATTAGGCGCTAAATCCTCATGGCTCGTTAGTTTCATTATGCTCATCATAGATAACGCCTCCTTGGCTTGAGCGCCTCCACCACTTCCGGTTTATTATTAGAATCCACTGGTCCACCTTCAGTCTACAGTACTGATCGGAAACAGGGGGTTATCGTTCTTATGATTGAAAAGTCATTTAGGATTCACAGCTCCATCTTCAGCCTACAGTACTGATTGGAAACAAGGGAGTTATCCGTGTTATGATTGAAGAGTCATTTAGGATTCACAGCTCCATCTTCAGCCTACAGTACTGATTGGAAACAAGGGAGTTATCCGTGTTATGATTGAAGAGTCATTTAGGATCCACTGCTTCACCTTCAATCTACAGTACTGATCGGAATCAAGGGAGTTATCCCAGTTATGATTGAAGAGTCATTTAGGATCCACTGCTTCACCTTCCATCTACAGTACTGATCGGAATCAAGGGAGTTATCCCTGTTATTGAAGAGTCATTTTGTGACCAACTCCTTCAGGTGCCTTATCAGCAAAATAATTCCTGTAATACCCAGTAAAAGACCAGAAAACTGAAACATTAACCTTGCCATAATATTTGTAGTAATTATTATAAAATTGTCCCAAGTAGATATGAACTATAAAAGTTGCATATTGTTCTAGTAGCAGTTTGTCCTAATGGATGGAGATTAGTCATGCAGTATGCAGTGCATGTAATGCACTTTAAAAGAACGATTAATGTGTTTTATGAGCTTTAAATATGTGGATAATAGGAGTTCATTAAAATGCATTACCTTGTTCTAGGGTTGTTACTATTTATCTATTTAGAGTTTGTTCTCGAAAGGTTTGAATCGATTCTCGAAACTATGTACAAGCATATACGGGGCTGAATGTACTTTTAGCCCAGCAAATAGATTTAAGCTGACTTGTCTTGCATTTCTATTTCGTGTTCAAGGTTACTGTTCAATAATAGTTACGGTTCAAATATTCTGAACTCTATTTCTTTCCAGCTGTTCAAACCTTACGTTCCTTGCTCTAGTTCTTTTCCTGAAGGGATTCTAAACAAATAAAAAAAAAACCTCTCCCAACTACGCTTCCTGCCAACGATAACGTTTATTGGAAGTCTTCGGGGAAGAGATATTGTGAGAGAGAGAATTGAAGAACTCTTTCTCCACAATTCCTTGGCAATAAGGAATCTATTCTATTCTGTTTTAAGTTCTCTTCATCTTCTTCGCAAACTTCATTTCTCCAATGTTTATTTTATTTTCTTATCTAAACTTCATTTAGATTTCTCTTTTCTCTTTTTAATTGCGCATTAAACTTGGTCACTTTCTCTTGAGCAGTAAGAGAAAAGTGATTTTTAGAAATTGGTCTGTCCATCTGTCAGTTTGTATCCACCATATCTCAGAAACCGAGAATCTCAATAAGTTCAAATTTGGTATTTAACTTAGGATTCAGCAGAGGAAGCCACAATAAGGTTATGGTCAAAATTGATCAAGCGGAAGTACAACTTTTTATCGTTTTTTAAGATTTTCTCGCAAAAACGGCTTCTTTGATTTTCTTTAAACAAGGTGAGCTTAATTGTTATTACGTGGATCTTAAACTTTCTTTTTGGAACATTTTTACAGGATGATGTCCAGGTAACTTAGTAGAACTTCCACAAAGGCTACTCAGGACTAGTCTGTCTCTTGTCTTTTCTTGTACCAGTTCCAGCAAAGTGTGCTTGCCATGAGCTGCAAACTTGCAAACTGTAACTTAACTTCTGTACTTGAATAAGTAAGATTTAGATTGTTCCTCTAAGTATGACGTAAAAAATTCCCTTTCTCCTCCTCCTCCTGCTTCTTCTACATCCTAGCGCTACATCTCAGTGATGCGGAAGTTTTGGCAACCTTTTAGATATTTCTGTCAGCTGTCTTCATTTGCTGCGTCGCCAAGTTGCGATTCTGTTGGCACTCCATTTGCCTATTCTTGCCCCTACTCCGTTCTGTCTTCAATTTTTTTGCTGTCTCTCATAGAAGACTGAAGAGGTATCTTTGAGTGTCCATCCATCCAAGGTCGGCCAATCTCAGTCTGCTCATCTTAATCCAAGATGCAATGGAGGGTTTCTTCATTTTTTATTTTTCTTTGACGTTGCATATTCTTGCTCTTGGTGCATTTTACGTAGCAGATTTCTTTTGGAAAAAAAAAACAGCCTTCAAGATGGTCCAAAATGTCTAAGATGGAACAAAAATTCAGTGCCTCTTGTTAATAGTTTGCCCTTAAAATGCTTGCTTAGACCTTGGGTAGTAGCCTTGGCCAATAGTAACCAACTTTTCACTTCCTGAGAAGTATCCTACTTTGCGGAACACGAAGAGATACAAGAAGTCTAGCTTATCGTTTCCCACTCAGTTCTAGGTTGGTAGAGAATCTAATTGTGTCTTCGTTACCTACTCTGAGACCTATCCTCCTGCATTCTAAACATTCTAAACTTAGTAACTAACGTGATTGTGAAAAGTGGAAAGAATTCTATTGGTGGGCTTTTCTCTCTAGTTTATTAATATCCCGCCAGCTTTGCGTGACTGATGGGGCTGAATTCAATAAAACTTTCTGAATCACTTAAAGTATACTTTAACAATTAATAAGATTTTAAACGAATTACAGGAAATACTAAAGATGGCGAACTAAACTAATATATTGATGGAAAATGTAGGAAAATTTAGTCGGCTTTAGTTTTAGGTAAAAGGAAATAACAATTCCATCTACACTCATGTAACTTTGTTCTTTGTTCTATTATACATATGTCGTATATATAAGGCGCCACGGTAGCTGAGCGGTTATAAGCTAGACCCGCAAAGCTAAGATGTATTGTTGGTTAGTGGATTCGATTCCCTAGTCTAAACCTTGGATTTTATTTAATGGTTAATAAAAGAAATTTACAGTAAAGTATGTTTGCTAGTCGCCTCCGTCCACGACACCTAATTGGTAGTTGGACGTAAAACCTGCCTGAAAAAATAGGCTTTACTTTACTTTGTGTATATATATATATGCTTACCCTCACATCAATTTGTAAAAATCTCCTTTTTGGACTCAAGGGACCTCAGACCGGATATTTCCGGTAAGCGCATAATCTAATATCCGCACGGTTACAATAATCTCCCCTTGTAATGGTGAGGGAAGTGGTAGTAAAAAAATGATTATAATCACGTGACAACAGCTTCTTATTACTGTGTATCGTGCAAGTAGACAGAGCAGAGCGAAAGCGAATGGTCAGCGGAAGCGGTTAATAAATAGTTCTTAATTTTCCTGGATAACCGCTACTAATGCTGCATACAGCAGCGTAACCATGGTACTGCAAAAAAAAAACTCATTTCACCTGACATGTGGGAGCCAACGACCCACATCATTCACCCACACGGAGGGTGAGAAAGTGTGGCTCATGTGTGACGCCGCAACTGTATACTCGCGTAAAGTACCCCACAAGTATACTGGCTTGTTCCATACTACCCTTCATTTCCAAACCTCTCCTGGTTTTCCTCTGCTGCTTTCTCTGGCTTTTTTCTGCTTCCAGAAAATCTTCGTATGCTTTCCTCATCTCTCAACCAGCCTTCCCTTTTTTTTGGTGAGCTTACTCCCTCGTCCTGGTCTGTAAGCTTCACTAACAAAGCATTATTATTTTTTTATTATTACTTACCAATCTTTGATTTCATCTGGCTTAGCACACATGCTTATTACATCGCTGACCGGTTCCGGATTATCAACAGTGTAGAGATTATCGATTTAGTGTAGAGATTTTGGACTTCACTTATATTTCCGTTTCGCGCTACATCAGCTGATTCACTTCCCTCAATACTTCAGTTATAATAAAACTACTTTGAAATCATCTAAAATAACAATTAGTTAGACAGCATGTATAGTGCAAGGCGCTAACGGAAGTGAAGTCCAAAATCACTACGCCAAGCTCATTTATCTACCTCTGATGATGCATCGAAACCGGAAAGGGATACACGTATGTGTTCTATTGCAGATAAAATATCACTTTTTACTAACTCATGGTTTTTTATTGTTTCATTAAAGGTTTTACACATGAAACTTCTTGCTTCATCACCTTTTACTAACTCATGGTTTTTTATTGTTTCATTAAAGGTTTTACACATGAAACTTCTTGCTTCATCACCTTTTACTAACTCATGGTTTTTTATTGTTTCATTAAAGGTTTTACACATGAAACTTCTTGCTTCATCACCTTTTACTAACTCATGGTTTTTTATTGTTTCATTAAAGGTTTTACACATGAAACTTCTTGCTTCATCACCTTTTACCAAGTCATGGTTTTATTGTTTCATTAAAGGTTTTACACATGAAACTTCTTGCTTCATCACCTTTTACTAACTCATGGTTTTTTATTGTTTCATTAAAGGTTTTACACATGAAACTTCTTGCTTCATCACCTTTTACCAAGTCATGGTTTTATTGTTTCATTAAAGGTTTTACACATGAAACTTCTTGCTTCATCACCTTTTACCAAGTCATGGTTTTATTGTTTCATTAAAGGTTTTACACATGAAACTTCTTGCTTCATCACCTTTTTACTAACTCATGGTTTTTTATTGTTTCATTAAAGGTTTTACACATGAAACTTCTTGCTTCATCACCTTTTACCAAGTCATGGTTTTATTGTTTCATTAAAGGTTTTACACATGAAACTTCTTGCTTCATCACCTTTTACTAACTCATGGTTTTTTATTGTTTCATTAAAGGTTTTACACATGAAACTTCTTGCTTCATCACCTTTTACCAAGTCATGGTTTTATTGTTTCATTAAAGGTTTTACACATGAAACTTCTTGCTTCATCACCTTTTACCAACTCATGGTTTTTTATTGTTTCATTAAAGGTTTTACACATGAAACTTCTTGCCGCTTATCGTTCCTTCCAGTTTAGTCTCTGCTCACAATTAAATAAATACTGTACTCATGGAAAGTTTTCCAGTGAGCTTAAAGCTTGTGTTTCTGGAAAAACTGTTGTCCAAAAAAAAAAAAAAAAAATTGACCCACATATGATACTTTCCAGGTCAAAGATACAGCACCAAAGTACCCCCTAAATCAAAGGGAATAATTTTCTACAAAATAAGCCAGCGTAAGGTTTGAAAATCACAGCAGCTTAATTATATATATCTTTATTGCTGTTTTATTGCTATTTTGTGATGCTAAATGTAGAATGGTTTCCGTAGAAGTACGAGTACAGTGCTTGAGTAAACAATACACCCAGGTCTTTTGTTGGACCCTTATAATGTGTAGGTATTAAACCTCCTTAGTATTAGGGCCTTTTAGGTATTGCTCGGGGCCCTTACTATTCCACCAGCTATTCTGCATTCCCTTTATTCTCTCACCCTTTATCGCCTGGAGGGAATGTAACGTTCTTCTGCTCCGCAAGGAGGATGGAAATAAATTCAGTCCAGTAAAAATAAAAGAAAGAATTAACAATGGAGTAACTAAAGGAACACCTACAACAATCGCGCTGTGTTATACCTAAAATAAAACTCATAATTCTTTTTGTAATAAAATAAAAAACTAGCGTGAATACAGTAATACTCTCTCTTACACAGATAAATTTTCTTAAACGTGGCATTTATACCAAAAATTGTAGATTTATCATTACTCGTGTTTACATAGAATGGTGCTATCTTCAACAAAACCGCTAAAAACTAGAATAATCTCTTCTTTTTATGAAGAAGCACTGGGACTTCCGGACAGCTGATTTTCCTTGAATTTAACATTTTGGTTACCTTATTTAATTCTTATTTGTGTTATATAGACAGACAACTCTGAACTTAAGGGGGAACCCAACCACCCCTCTGCCCCTAAGAAGTGCCTTTAATCAGGTTTTTCTGGATAAAATAGTTCAGGATAAAGAATCTGATAAACGATAAGAGCAAACAGTCACAAGAAGATTAAAGAATCCATTCTGGAAATTATCAAATAAAGACCAAACAATTAGACAGAAATATCAATTCAGTAAAGTACTTCCAGTTGATTGATTTCGTCCATAAGCTTATGTTTGGTTCGTAGTTGATTGATTTGGTCCATAAGCTTATTGTTTGTTCACAATTGTTTCGATTGTGAGTGATGCAGTTGATAGATTTTGTTCATAACCTTATTGTTTTGTTCACGATTATTTCTATTGCGAGCGATGTAGTTGGATTGATTTGGTCCATAACCTTATTGTTTGTTCACAATTGTTTCGATTGTGAGTGATGCAGTTGATAGATTTTGTTCATAACCTTATTGTTTTGTTCACGATTATTTCTATTGCGAGCGATGTAGTTGATTGATTTGGTCCATAAGCTTATTGTTTGGTTCGTAGTTGATTAATTTTGTTCATAAGCTTATTGTTTCTTCACGATTGTGAGCGATGCAGTTGATTGATTTTGTCCATAAGCTTATTGTTTTGTTCACGATTATTTCGATTGTGAGCGATGTAATTGATTGATTTTGTTCAATAAGCTTATTGTTTGTTCACGATTATTTTGATTGTGAGCGATGCAGTTGAGTAATTTTACTGATTGTCTGGCTGGATATCAGATTTTACTATAAGTAGGAAACATTGGTTTGCTATTTTGATTATTTCTAGGTTGATTATTTATATGAATTGCAATTATTTTGTCTGTTAGGTCATAAAGGAAACATTAAAATTACATCTTCTACCGCAAAGATCATGCTCATGGTTAATTCATGCAACAGCACGTGTACTCTCTTTAGGGACGTAATAGCATTTTGCAGCATGCTCCCGGTAGATAGCAGCACTATGACTTAACTCAGGTTCTACTTCGTCGATTATTCCTAGCTGCTTATCTCCCCTTCTCAGTGATATTAACCCTCTAATGTTTAAATATTCACCTATATCTTGCCTGGAGACAGTTTTAACATCCTGTAGGAGATGTGTACACTATACTCGTATGCTCGCAATATCCACTAGAGTATTTGGAAATAGAACATAAATTGTAAATAACTTTATCGCAGCGCTATTTCGTGGATGTTTGAAAAAGATGAGGGGGTAATCTGGTTTTAACCGCTACAGGTCATTCTTTTATCGTAAACCTTAAGGTTCTAACCTGAACAGTTTCTTAAAACGTTGAATGTTTACTAAATCTTAGTTTGGCTAAGTATTTCCGGCTACATATATTTCTTAGCTAGATTTGTGGGCTCAGATAAGAGAATATCCGTTTGAACTTCCTGTTATCTTCTTTGAGACGTTCTGTTCACTTCTGAAAACCACTTTGATGAGTCAATGATACAAAACGCCCGTTTGATGAAAGAAGTGCTTACAGGACTTGAAAGTTGGATGATTCCTTAGTCCAACACTCTACTACTGTGTCATCCTGAGTAAGATTGTCTTAATCCCGGACAGGGGAAGTTCTCATTCAGTTTCTGCTGCTCCCAGGAGCCATTCCCCAATTGAGATCAAGTTCTGCTCTCTTTGTTGAGGAAATACTTTATCAGTGAACATTAATACTTCCACTTCTTTTTTTTAGGAACAGAAAAAAGCATAAAATTAAAAAAAGAGCTTAAATTAATTTTACTCTTGACAAGCACACGATATTTAAAAAAAAGCTTTGCTCGCCATATTGGACTGTGGCTAGCAGATTAGACAGGAAGTTATATATAGTTAACTAACCTGCAGGAACAATTCTTAATTGGTTTAGCTTCCTGTACTGGTGTGTTAGTGTCGCTAACAGAGAGCAGCAGCAGCAGCAGCACATGCAGTTATAGATATGTGCGCCAGTATGTGGGCCTATTTGACCTCCAGAACTAAAACTCGTGGCTGTTGAGTCGAATCTGGTAGGGTTTCCACATGAGTTGTTGCTGTCGAGTAGCCTACAAAAATAAAAAAAAAAGGCGAAGCTTTCAAGGCCGCTGCAACCAATCACCTCTCTCTCTCTTTTTTTCCGCTCAAATTCACATTTTCCCGTCATCCATCTGTAACCAACCAACCACTCTGGGAGGCTACATCCACCATAAAACAACATAATTTATTAGCCACTTTGGAGGTTTAACTTTTTTTTTATCGCTCTTGCAGAGTTCTTTTCCCTCTCCCTGCCTCACCCCTCCAACTCAAACCCTCTCTCTCTCACACACACAGAGAGTGAGGGAGAGAAGGAGAAAAGGAGAGAGTTTTAATTAATTTAAAGTAAAATATTCTAGATCCTAAAAATTTGCCACCAGCTCCTTCAATTTAAATGAAATTTCAATAAAATATAATACAGTAAAGAATTAAAATCAGGCAGGCTTTACATCCAACTACCAAATTAGGTGTCGTAGACGTAGACGACTAGGAAACATACTTTACTATAAAATTCAATTTACTAACCATTAAATAAAATCCAAGGTTAAGAACAGAAATCGAATCCACTAACCAACAATACATCTTAGCTTTGCGGGTCTAGCCTATAACCGCTCGGCTAACGGGGCGCCTTACAAGATTAAAACCATTAAATAAAATCCAAGGTTTAGACTGGGGAATCGCACCCACTAAACCAACAATACATCATAGCATTGTGGGTCTAGCCTTCAACCGCTCGGCTAATGGGGTGCCTTACAAGATTAAAACCATTAAATAAAATCCAAGGTCTAGGCTAGAAATCGAATCCACTATCCAACAATACATCTTAGCTTTGCGGGTCTAGCCTATAACCGCTCGGCTAATGGGGTGCTTTACAAGATTAAAAACCATTAAATAAAATCCAAGGTTTAGACTGGGGAATCGAATGCACTAACCAACAATACATCTTAGCTTTGCGGGTCTAGCCTATAACCGCTCGGCTAATGGGGTGCCTTACAAGATTAAAAACCATTAAATAAAATCCAAGGTTTAGACTGGGGAATCGAATGCACTAACCAACAATACATCTTAGCTTTGCGGGTCTAGCCTGTAACCGCTCGGCTAATGGGGTGCCTAATAAAATTTAATACTTGATAATAAAAATTAATTTTAGGAAAAACGGGACTCTAGCCTTGCCTTCCCTTACCGTGGTCTACTAAAATTGATTAGATATATCCTTTAAACCTGGATGTTATACTGAACAGCTTCCAAACCAAGGACCAGTAAGAATTGAGAACGTGTTAAAATTGTTGAATGTTTTTGATTCCAGAAGGGATTCTCCAGTTTTTTGGTGCTTCTCTGGAAAAAAAAAAAAACATTGTAGCCGATTTTCTCTCGGAGAGTTGCTGGGATCTAAGTTGTATTTAGTGACTGGTTACACGCAAACTTAGCGAATAATGGGAACCATTTCTCTCAACACTAAGACGGCTTTTTACATACCTCACATTTCCCTGGGAATACCCAATTTCCGGAGAGAATGTAAAAATAAAGGAAGAAGGGGAACAATTATCCTAACGACCCGATAACTGCCTGATGGTTGCTATTAGTTTATCTACTTTTTTTAAAAAAATTGCAATAACAGACTTAGCCTAGCCAGCACTGGGGAGATACAAAGGTGAATGGAGAAGTAAGGCTAGAATCCCCACCCACCCAGCTGGGAGCTATTGCCACTCCCGGACACGTGTACATCCCAGTTGGGTGTGAGGGGAAAAAACTAGATACAGTGAACGTGTTGAGAGGCGGCAAAACGTTGGAGACGGCGGCGGGGCTGGTGTGTTTGAAATAGGAATTACCTGGAAATAGCCAAGTTGATGCAGCCACTGTAGCCGAACTAGGTACGAAAATATTCGACTGTGGCCGAAAGTATGGCTGGTTGGCCAAAGTGTTTTGCAGCAGTGTGGTAAAAGGAGACGACACCATTTGCTGTTTGAACCCCTTGAATATTTAACGTGTATTGTTCCTGTTCTAGCCCCAATTCCGCTTTATTTCTTTTTAAGGTCTACCCTAAAAGAGAGAGAGAGAGAAACAACAAAATCTGGCGTGGACACTACGTTCTATTTCCGTTCAGTTTACGTAATTAAATTTTAATTAATTTCCGTTGAGTTCAAAAGGTGGACTTTAAAAAGTGGTGACCATCACTGGCTCTTCCGGAAATGCCCTAAGTCGAATTTTCCTAAGAAAATGTTTCAAATAAAATATATAGATCAGCGTTTCCCAACCACTGGTGGTACGCGAGTTGCTGGTTGGTGGTACGCGAAAAATAATCAATATTGGCGGACATACAAAAAATTTTCCCAAAAACACAAAATGTTTAATATATTTTGGAATTTTCATAATTTATTACAAAATGTTGGCCAACATTATTTAAGATAAATTCCTTTCTTTTCAAGTTTATAAGAATTGTTTCTGAAATAAGATTTGGTGGCCCTTAATCAATAATGTAATTTTGTACAATCAAACCGAAAGATCACATTGTTTAATGTGTAATAAGAATGAGCCGGAAACATTGATTGTTTATCACCCTGGTCCAGTCTATGAAAGTTTTAGAATCCCACTCCATATAAACAAATATAATACTCCTAAAGAAGAACTTTGTAAATTAATTAATAATTTTGGAGAGAAAAAATTGTTCAAAATTATAATTATTTAAAAAAAAGTTTAAAACACTAAGATCTTAGACTTTACAAAGTTTATAAAGTGAACATGAACTTGGAACTCCTTTGGTAACAGACACATTGTATCTCTGTAGAAATCCTTAACAAAAACTTACAGTTTAAAATTTTAAGTATAAGGGTTGATTAAACGCCAAAAGGTACACAAATCAGCGAGTACCCAACATTTCATTAATATTTAAGTAATTCTACTGCATTAATTTTCATTAATAAGTTATTTTTTAGAATTTATTAGATGTCACAGACCCTTATGCTGGCCACTTCATTCATAATATTTTTTTGTTATAATTATGATAAATCACATATACGTACATGCATGTTAAAGTAGAAAAAGACAAAGTTAGAGTAGGCTACTGTCTTGAATTCGTTTTACCGAAATATTCGAGAGCACAAATAACATAGTTATAACAAGTAGATTATTCAACAACAATTATTGATTTCTCAATTGTAATTTAATTTAGTCCCCCTAATTTTACTTATAGTAAAATACTGGAATAATTAGCTGTCCTAAAAATATGCATATCTTATTTACTTTATATTACACATATTACAACATTGTGGGATGAATACCTATATTGAGTATGTAATTGAAGAAAACTATATTATTTGCGATAAAGCCAGATAATTATTACCTATTATTATAAACGTTTGACTACTTCATAAAATAACAATTACTTTAATCGAAGAATGAACTTAAACCGACGATTTTTATTTAAAAATAAAAATAAATAAATAAAATAAACAAAATCATTGATGTATGTTGGTGTAAGCATTTTCTAAAAAAGGTTTTGAATTTTTTAGCCTCATATTTTTTTTTATATTTTTTATAACGTTTTTCTTTTAAACCTGTAATTAGTAGTTTGATTATTATAAATAGTTATTTATTAGTTATTTATAAATAAATATTTATTTCTAGTTAGATATTACAGTCAATCTACAGTGCTACTTGAACATATATTTTGTAGACGAAAATGGCCAGCATAAGGGTCTGTGACATCTAATAAATTCTAAAAAATAACTTATTAATGAAAATTAATGCAGTAGAATTACTTAAATATTAATGAAATGTTGGGTACTCGCTGGTTTGTGTACCTTTTGGCGTTTAATCAACCCTTATACTTAACATTTTAAACTGTAAGTTTTTGTTAAGGAGATTTTTGTACCTTTTGGATAGATTTTCCTTTTTGTCTATTTGAAATGTCACATATCTGCTTTACAGATTTTTTTAAAATTTGGAATAAGCAATTCTATCATTATAACCTGATAAGGTGTTAAGTCGGAACCGTAACTACCACTGGAGAGATCTTTTTAAAGATTGATTATAGTTGCGGTGCCCCAAACCATCCTCAATAACAATTTTTTTGAAAAAGCGTTTTGAATAATATAGGAAGGTATTTGTACGTAAATAGCAAAATTAAACTGCGATTTCAGTACTTCCTTTTAAGAGGAGTAAGAAAAATAAATTGCGATTGCAGTACTTCTCCCTAAAAGGCAAAGAGGCAAAGATTTTTTAATCGACAATTCATTGATTTAAATCGGTTCACTCATTGATAATTTAAACGATTGCAGTACTTCCTCTTAGTAGATGCAAGAGCATGATAGCACTTCACAGCAACGTAGAGGAGCTTTAACCACTTATTCGAGCTGAATTTTATCAAAATCGGGCTAAGCGTTATAGAAATATTGGTAATAATAGTTTTAGAAAGGGCCTTATTTGGGTGGGGCGAACTCCCCTCCTTATGAGACACTGCGTCGAGACTTTTAAAGTGTAAATCTGTACAAAATTTCAATTCGAATGACAGTTCATTCATGAAAATCGGTTCACGTGTCGATAATTTGAAACGATTGCTATACTTCCCCTTAACAAGTGTAAGAGCTGATCGCCGCTTTAATGTTACGTAGGGCAGCTCTAACCCTATCATCCTACCAAATTTTATCAAAATCGGGCCAAGATTTACAGAGTAATTAGTAATAATAATTTTGGAGGGGGCCTTACATTAAGGGGGCTAACTCCTCTCCCATTCGATGTACAGCGTCGAGACCCCCAAATTGCACATCTACATAAAATTCCGAATCGAATGACACCTCATTCATGAAAATCGGTTCACGCGTTTAGGCGCTACGTTGTTTACAAAAAAGGTAACAACAAGAAGAACAACAAGAAGAACAACAACAAGAAGAACAAGAACAAGAACATTTTCTGAAAATGCCGTTTTTGCTCATTTTTGGCAACTTTTTTCTCGATACCTATTAGATGTGGGTTGTTGCAAAAAAATTACAGCTATAAAGGAGGGTTTGCCCCATATTTTAAAGAAAATTTGGGAATTTTATCTTTTGTAGAAAAAGAGAAAAAAATTGTCAAAGTTGGGTGTTTTTCAACGTTACGCTTTTTCGTGCAGTTTTTGACGATCAACCCTTATACAACTGTCCTACCGGACAGTTTTAATAAAGGTAATAATAATAAAATAACAAACTCGGGAATAACAATTTCCATGAAATACAATCATTTTTATGGTGTGGTACAGTTTAGCATGATGTTCTACCAAGTGGTCTAAGCGAGCCAAAAAAGGTTGGGAAGCGCTGATCTAGATCTACACAGATGCGCGGAACTCTAGCGTACACTAACATTAAAACAAATCGTAAAGCATAACTACGAGAGATCCCCTGTCAGTTAAATGCAATTTCCGGTTACTCTGCGGTTATCAAAGTTAAACTTATTACGTGATCTTTTTTTTTCGCTTTTGAGTTGACGATGGACATACACACACACACTTCCTTTTCTTCGTATTCAGGAGCTCTCAAAACGGATATATGTCGGGAAATCTCAAAATAAAACATCATCTTGATCGTATTTTCTCTTAGGATCGTGCTCCTTGAGAAAACAGTTTTCCAAGATCCAGTTTCCTGCAATTAGAGTTCAAGACAGTGAAAAAAAAACTTAGTGCATAAAACAAAAAAATCTTGAAAATCTTGATCTGTTTATTTGTAATTTACCCAATGAAAATGACCGAATGAATGGCGTCCGCAAGCTGGATTTTCCTTTAATTTGGTATCCCTGTATGTTTTATTAAGTTCCCACAATGACGACAAAGTGAGAGAGAGGGGCGTAGGAGAAAAGAAATATAACATCCCTTTTTTTTGGTGAAAAAAAGAAGTTTATTTTTCAGAGACATCTTCAACAATGAAGTACGACTTATTTGACTTTTTTTGGAGGGAAACGTGAGGAGTGGTGGTGGAGGTTTGAGGGGAAATGAAAATGAGTTTTTTTTGAAGTCAGCTAAGGAAATTGGGGAAAAACTGTTCTGCACATTTCAATGTCTTGTTGTTGACTTCATGTTCAAAGGCGTAGCTCGTTTTGTTAGTATACATTTCTGGGAGTTTTATTCCTTTCTGCTGGTTGTGGCGGAAGTTACTGAGGATTCGTGGCCAAACTTTGACCGGAAATACTAGATTGAGGTTTTCTTGTGTGGGCAGAAAATAAATTTACAAATAACTACGTATATTGGAGTAGCACTGATAATAAGTAACTAACAAAATTATAGAAATTTCCTTTGGATGAAAGAATAAATGCCAGTTTCAGTCATTATAAACTTTATTATGCCGCGAGCTTTCGACCTAGGGACTAGGTCACATCTTCAGGGCTAATTTACAATGTACTGGTTTTACATCATTAGAGGGTTGGTGTGTCTTCTGTCTTGTCTGTTCATGGACTGTCACCAAAAATAATGAACAGAAATTTATTTCTTTTTTCATTAAATGAAGCCTAAGCAGTGTGACAATGAGCCAGGATATTGTAATCACAAAGAGGCTTAATCTTAATTATTTTTAGATGAAATCTTAAACATTTTCAATCAAAAGAAATTGATTCAATTCTTAGGCCAAGCGCAGTAGAAATATGAATTAGAATTTGTGAATAATGACGTATCATTCCATTAATTTGTGAGTCTGCACAAAATTGAAAAATAATGATCAGAAGTAAACCAAATTGACATTCAGCGTATTTTGTTTAGAGTACTAATCTCCAATAAGTCTCTCAGAAGCTGCTTAAAGGAGGACATTCCAGTAAAAACGGCTTGACTATTAGGAGATTTATCTTGTACTTCATTCCTAAGAAGCCCCTGAAGCTGTTCTGCTACCAGCGAGCAGGCTCCTCGCTTTGCAGGCCGTGTCCTTTCCAACGGGAAATACAGCTACAGTAATTAGTGTCTTACTGGAGAATTCTTCTCTCTTTTTTTCCGCTTCGCCTTTCTTAGAACGGAAAATGAAAAACAGTAATTAATTTTTCACTTTCATTTTCCAAAACTTTTTTGTTAACCATTACAAACAACATAATAACAAAGTTATTTCATTTTAATTAGATTTTTTTTTTGAAATTTTTATTCTCAGAATTTGAAAAACTAATGTCCAAAGGAGGCGTATTTTTAGAGACGAGAAAAATTAGTCTTGTGAGAAATACGCCCAAGGCAAGATTCTATTACTTTTAAAGGCTGTAGTTTGTAAATTTTCTTCAATACATTTTTATAATTACCAGTTAGGCGCCACGGTAGCCGAGCGGTTGGAGGCGAGACCTGCGAAGTTAATGTGTATTGTCGTACTGGGTTCGATTCCCAGTCTATAGGCCTTGAATTTTATTTCATGGTTTTTAATCTTGTAAGGCGCTCCATTAGCTGAGCGGTTATAGGCTAGACCCGCAATGCTAAGATGTATTGTTGGTTAGTGGATTCGATTTCTAGTCTAAACCTTGAATTTTATTTAATGGTTTTTAATCTTGTAAGGCGCTCCATTAGCTGAGCGGTTATAGGCTAGACCCGCAATGCTAAGATGTATTGTTGGTTAGTGGATTCGATTTCTAGTCTAAACCTTGGATTTTATTTAATGGTTTTTAATCTTGTAAGGCGCTCCATTAGCTGAGCGGTTATAGGCTAGACCCGCAATGCTAAGATGTATTGTTGGTTAGTGGATTCGATTTCTAGTCTAAACCTTGAATTTTATTTAATGGTTTTTAATCTTGTAAGGCGCTCCATTAGCTGAGCGGTTATAGGCTAGACCCGCAATGCTAAGATGTATTGTTGGTTAGTGGATTCGATTTCTAGTCTAAACCTTGAATTTTATTTAATGGTTTTTAATCTTGTAAGGCGCTCCATTAGCTGAGCGGTTATAGGCTAGACCCGCAATGCTAAGATGTATTGTTGGTTAGTGGATTCGATTTCTAGTCTAAACCTTGGATTTTATTTAATGGTTTTTAATCTTGTAAGGCGCTCCATTAGCTGAGCGGTTATAGGCTAGACCCGCAATGCTAAGATGTATTGTTGGTTAGTGGATTCGATTTCTAGTCTAAACCTTGGATTTTATTTAATGGTTTTTAATCTTGTAAGGCGCTCCATTAGCTGAGCGGTTATAGGCTAGACCCGCAATGCTAAGATGTATTGCGGTACTAGTCTAGGACTTAGATTTTATTTAATGGTTAATATGAGAACTTTATAGTAAAGTATGTTTGCTAGTCGCCTCCCGTCCTCGACACCTAATTCGGTAGTTGGGCCTATTTTTCAGTCGTGGCTCTCAAGTTTATCCACACTGCGCTTCTCATTTAGATGTCCTAGTATAAACGGGCGGCGAATCTATGATTAGCCGTAGAAACTTATTCTGAAGGGGAGGCCTACCGCCCAACTTTTAGAGCGAGAACTTGCTGGAGTTTAGAGTTGCTGAAGAAGAGAGACTGTCCGACAGTGAAGATCAGCTTGTACCTTGAGCTCCCACTTCCTGTGCAATACTAATCTTCGCTTAGTACCGAATATTGTCTCAGTTTTCACAGTATCTCAGTATTATTGTGGGTCTGAACTATAGATTTTCCTAAATGTGACACTTTTCGACTTTTTTTCCTTAAAAGAATTTCCAACGCAAAGGAAATGGACCTGTTTCGAGAGGATCTTGGAAAATGGATTTTCTTCAAACATGAAAAATTCCAAAGTGGCCTTTACTATGTATTCTTATCTAAGGGAAGGGATTAGCTGAGTGGTTAGCGAGCGGTGGATTTCAACGCTGGAGATCACGGGTTCGAAACCAGCTACTGTGGGTCCTTCGTTTTTCTCTTCCTAGGGAACTTCTTACAGGTTACAGTGTTGTCTTTAACGAGAAAACACTATCCTAAGGCCGACATTGCTCTGAAGAAAGTCCCGGGCGCCAATGATCTCGATATTTTGACGCGCCTAATACTAATTAAAAAAAAAGCTTATGTAGCTAAAACATACATTACGTTCCTGTGTACTGAAGAGGTACTTTAGAGATGTGCTCAATATATGAAAGTACAGGATGCTATCCTTGGAAAACCTCCCCCAAAAAAGTTTTTTTTTTTGGCAGGAAGATTAAATTAAATAACCAGAATCTCTTTTCCGGTGTTTTAGATTTCGGGCGAAACTTCTGCACAATCTTTCTATGAAACGAGAGATTTTATTTAATCAGACGGAAGCGCATAAAACTCGTTATTAAATTTTCCTGTTATAAGATAATTTACTGCTGTTAAAGCGGATTTGCCGGGTATTAGACCATTTCCTGCTGTTGGTTCCGCGGGAACATCATTATACTACGTAATACCAGAGTAGTAGAGCGTAGTGTTGTCTAGTAACTGAAATCCTGCACAGTATCAGTTTTGATTCCCCTAGGATTTTACAGAAATATGAGCGTAAATGTTTATTTTAAATTACTAAATGTAGGGTCCATTATAATATTAAATTTTATTCACAATTTTCATCTTGAATCGAATAAAATTGTAACCAATAGTTTTAAGTAAAAACAACTTCTATAATTAAGCAATCGCATCTCTCCAAATTAGAACAGAGAGGTTCGAGTAATGGGGCTATTGAGATTAATGAAGGTGGAGCGGAAGTCTTGAAATGCCACGTTTCCGGTCTTCTATAAACTAATAACCTCTACCAGTAGTGAACGACGTCCGCTACTTTGGGCTTTACTTAGGACACAAAACTTTCTTAGAAGACTCACACTAGACTTAAAAAGAACAGAACTAAACCGCTGGATGTATGCGATGGACAGTGTTGTCTATAAAGATACCGGTAGTGCATTGAAAAACAAAGCTCAATATGACCTTAGATGTTAACACGTCTTAAATCATTAAAATAATAATATTATTAATAATAGGATGAAAATAAATTAATGCCAGTTTCAGTCATTATAAACTTTATTATGCCGAGCTTTCGACCTATGGACTAGATCAGTGATGGGAAAAGTACGGCCCGCGGGCCAACTCCGGCCCGCGAAAGTATTTAATCCGGTCCATCGACATGGATAGTATATGGCCCGCTATAATTACGTTTTGACGGTCGAGAAGTATAAAGTAGATTCTACTTAGTAGAATAATAGATGCATAACCTATAGGTGAAGCTAAACTAGCCGCGTAGTTACACAAGTGTGTAATGCTGTAATGTTTTTATAATATTATGATTAAAAGTTTTAACACAAAATGCATTTTTTCTATAATTCTGGCCCTCCTCTAGAATTTCTTAAACTTTGTGGGCCCCCCCCCCCATTAAAAAAGTTTGCCCACCACTGGACTAGATCATCTTCAATTTACAAAGTTTACAATGTTTTACATCATTGGTTGGTGTGCCTTCTGTCTTCTCTGTTCATGGTATAATATATTGTAAATTAGCCCTGAAGATGATCTAGTCCTCTAGGTCGAAAGCTCGGCAGAATAAAGTTTATAATGACTGAAACTGGCATTAATTTTTCATCCTATTGAAACTATGATTCAATCACCAAAAGTAATGAACAGTAATTATTAATAATAATAATAGAAATAATATTATTAATAATAGTAATAATAATAATAGTAATGAATATATAAGTTTCGTGACTGTAAATTGTTCAACTTAGGATTCAAGATTGGCGAGGAATCGGTCGATATATTTGTCGAAACGTCGGAAAAAAGACGAGTTGGTTTTTTATTTGACCGATTCCTCGCCAATCTTGAATCCTAAGTTAAATAATAGTAATAAGGGAAGGGATTAGCTATACGGTTAGCGTACTGGACTCCCACACGGAGGTCCCCGGGTTCGAATCCAGCTGCTGACCCTTAGATTTTCTCTTCCTATGAGTTTCTTACAGCTCACTGTCCGGTGATGGACACAGTGTTGTCTGTATCGAGAGCACACTGTCCGGAGGCCGGCAGTGCACTGGAAAAAATCTCCGGGCGCCAATAACCTTAGGATGTTGACGCGCCTTAAATCATTAAAATAATAATAATAGTAAAATTAGTATTGATTGAGCCAGTTATGTATAATTATTGGAACTACTTACTCTCTTAATTTTATCTTTCCCTGACTCTTTCTCGTCGAATATCTCATGCAATTTACGCAGTTCTTGGATGTGCAAGATGTACATATTGAAATTATTTAACAGAATATAGACTTGGACTGATTGGTTGCGTGTTTTTACTATTGTTATTGAAATTAACAAACAATAAATTTGTCTGTAATGTTCGACGTTTCAGGCACATCTGGTGCCCTTCTTCAGGAACTGATTTATGGGCAACAGGGTAAAAGGTGTCCGAAAAACGATGAACATTAAAAAGACACCTACAAAGAATATGAATTAATGACAACACTGCAGTTTTACGTCTCGTTGTTATTAAAACTTCAAGATTTATAGCCTCCTCAGTTAATGCATCATCTTCTTTTTTTTAACCATATTTGTTAGATTGTATATTCATCTTTTGAAGGTTATTTGTGCAAATAGAAGAGAACTGGAATGAACTGTGAAATGGTTGCTGTGGAAATCTGGTTCAGATAAAAAAAATTTCAAAGATAATAAAGGAATTAGAGAAAAGTTTTGTTAACGTCAGTGTCTCAGTGTGTGTTGGGTTTAGTTTTTCCTTTTTCTTTTTGTGATAACAAAATAACCAATAGAATAAGATAATTACCAATACAAAAGAATTTCATAAGATAGATCAACAAGTGTTAGTGATGGGAACAATACGTCACCATGTGTGATGATATGACGTAAATGTCCAGTATAAACATTCCCGCTCAGAGTTTTCAACTGTCCAACTATACAACCAATCAAGGTAGAGCAATTTCATTTTCTTTTTCTTTTTTTTTGGGGGGGAGGGGGGAGGACAAAGAAATTTTCTTTGATTTTATCCGTCGAATTTCTTTATTCCTAACCTGTTCCGGAAGTATATTAATCAGGTTGGTGATTTCGAGAAATATAAAGTGAAGTCGAAATCTTTTTAGCAAACTGTTTAATCTATAGCTCTGATGATGGATGAATTCCCGAAACCGGAAGTCATCATGCGTGGCTACGACGGATAAAATCAAAGATATTGTCTACCAATTTTCCGAGAAAATTTTTTTAGCTTTCATTTAAAGGTTTCTTTTATGTAAAATAAATTCATTATAATTATACTGTCATTTATTTTTTGTATAGTACATTCTCTTATACTTCCTCAAAATGGGAAATTAAGAAAATTTGGAGATATATTGATTTTTTTTTTTAATAAGGAGGTTCCATAATAAGATCAAAAATCCGAATTAAACCGGAAGTATTCGTTTTGAGTTTCCCTGAATTCCCAAATAATTATTTTCCTGGAAATTATCTAAGGTGAAAATTAATCTGCCCCCAACCTTCAGGGCTTTAAGGAATCAGGAATAAAATAGCGGGGGCAGGACCTGTGCCCCATGGCATCGCAGCCACAAGAGACTTATTGTGCCTTCCCCTTTTTTTTTGGATCTGAAGACGAAACCTTCCCTACTAAAGAGGTTGAGGACTTTCCCCTACTAGTTCTTTTTGCGCTACAATCTCCTTTGGTCTTAAAAGAGCCAAAAGGTTTCATAGCGCAGTCGAGAAACAAGTGAGAGGCCGTTTCATCCTCCTCTTCCTGACCACAATCCGCACAACGGTTCCAAGCTAATAAGCCCCCACCTTGTACAGAACAGCTTCCTGAACCTACCATGCCCTGTGAATAGGCCTGTAATCTGAGAAACCTTCAGGACTTAAGGAATGAGGAATATAATAGCGGGGACAGGACCTGTGCTCCATGGCATCGCAGCCAAAAGAAGCTTATTGTATGTACCTTCCCCTTTTTTGGATCTAGTAGACGAAACCTCCCACTACTAAAAAGGTTGGGGACTTTCCCCTACTAGTTCTTTTTGCGCTACTATCTCCTTCGGTCTTAAAAGAGCCAAAGGCTTCATAGCGCAATGAGGCCGCTAGTGAGAGGCCGTTTACTCCTCTTGCTGACCACCAGCTAATAAGCCCCGCCTTGTACTGATGCTTCCTGAACCTAATGCCCTGGTGAATAGGCCTGTGACCAGAGTAACCTTCAGGACTTACTCTAAGATAAGTTAAAAATGCGTATTTAGAATATTTTCTTAACAATTAAAATAGGGCGGCCCTCAAGGCGTACGCCACTGCGATCCCTTTGGATTTATTATGGCTCCCCTCACTCTAAAGCTCCCCCTCCAGACCTGTCCTTTTAATCAGACTCTTAATGCTGGTAAAATACAGTTAGCGCTTCCAGTCTTTTTTCGTGTTTCCTTAGGGAACTCTAAAAGTGTTCTTCCGGTTTAAACTCAATACCAGAAATTAAACACGATCCTAATGCTTTCTTTTATTTGGAGAGAAAGGAAAAAATAAATGGATTGTTCAGAAAGTTGAGCCGCTGGAAGTGTTTGACGAACAAAAGGGAGAATTTTAAGAGAAAGTCAGCAGCCCAGGGTCTTGGCTGGCTGGCTGGAGTGTTGTTGTGCAGTTATGCTGGAGTTTCTGGCGCCAGTCAGTCTGGCTAAAAAGCGCTATTGGCGGATAGAGAACGGTTATGCCGCCTTTTTACTTCTCTTTTTAGCCACCCTGCGTACAGTGGAGTCAACGTAGTCGTTCACACAAAACACGCGCATGTAGTAACGTGCACATTTCTTATTAACCAGGACCTCTTGTTTTTTTCTTTTTTTTCCCCCCCTTTCCCCTTACTCCCTGCCTAGAATTCTAGTAGTGAACATGACGACTATGATGATGCCTGACTATGCGTCTATGATACCCACCTCCCTTACCCACAGTACTGCGTACCCAAGACTACTACACCAAGATCATTTTCTTTGAAATTACCCAGTGATCGTGTAGTTTAGTTTTTCCATTTAAGTTTTCCCAAAACAGGGTTGCTTAAATGGAGGTCGCATTTAATAAGTTTTTCCCAACTTCTTAAATCTTAAATAACTTCCCATTTTAAATTAATTCCATCATTTACACCCTATTCCTGTAGGACTCTAGGAGGATAATGTTTCTACTTTACGCATCTAGTTTAGGTATGTAAAATTTCTATTTTTAAAATTTTCAGAATTTCCTTAGCCTTATTTGGGGGGGGGGAAGTTTAGGTAGGTTCTTGGTTCCTCATACCGGCTCCTCAATAAGGGAGAATATAATACACTCTTCTTTAATATATAATACATAATCAGCTGTGAACATTTACTCAATCTTCCCTTACTACTATTCTCGATAATTTGAACTCACAAATGTACCTCAAACATTTGAGTTCTTAATACTTTGCAAAGAATTTCTTTAGAGCAGGGGTCCCCCAAACTTTTTACACAGGGAGCCAGTTTACCGTCCCCCTCAGACCGTTGGAGGGCCGGACTGTAAAAAAAAAACTATGAACACTGCACTTATCTTATTTTAAAGTAAATTAACAAAACGGGAACAAATGTAATATTTCAAATAAAGAACAAGTAAATTTAAATCAACAAACTGCCCAGTATTTCTGTGGGAATTATGGACCTGCTTTTGGCTAATGAGATGATCAATGTCCGGTTTAGTTATAGTAGTGCTTTGTCTTTCTTCCTACTTCTGCTGTTATTTCACACTGTTTCTGGAGCCGTGACGTGTGCGTCCCGCGTCACCGGAAGTGGTACTGTACTCCACAGTACTCCACGAGCACAGGATGCTGGTGTGCTTCTCTCACTGACCACCAATGAAAAAGGTGCCTCTTCTGTGGAAGTGCGGCGGGGGCCGGATAAATGGCCTCAGGAGGCCGTAGTTTGGGGACCCCTGCTTTAGAGCCACCAATATAACTTTGATAGAGTAGGAATATTTACTGACAGTATAATTATAAGATTATTAAATAAAAAGTTACCTTTAAAATAATTAAAATAAAAACAAAAAAAAGCTTGCTAACTTTGATTGGGAAATACTATACACGATAGATAGCCGTTCGAGGACGGCTCCTCTGTCCTCGTCAGTGGGGGGCCTCGGGGGTGGCGAACTTGTCGGCGATGCGGGCGGGCCCGCTCCCAGAGATGATGACCAGCCCCCAACTCCGCTCAAACTTTCGCCAGAAGATTCTCCACCTCCGCTTTACAACCACCAGCCCAACAACGGTGGACTTCCTGCAGCAGCTGCCGCCGCCGGGCCGGGTACCGGAAGTGGTAATACACCAGGATCACAGTTTACCCATGAAAAGTCTAACAACAATGTTAGCCAGGTGAGTGAATATCAAGTATGTTTTGTTTCTTGTTCTTCTTCTTCTTGAATCTGTCTTAACGTTGTCATTATAGTGTGCCTTGTCACAAGAAACAGCCACTAGGGACATCAGGATCTGGCAGAGAGTTTTGCCTTATAAAGATGACATCAACATTGAATTTCTGGGCTAATGGATTGTGAAAGAGTCTCTCATAATAGCGTTTATCCGTCTTAAGTAAACCTTAGATGATCTCCATTAAAGAAATCTTACACCAAAATGGTCAGCATCCGTTACCAACACCTGTTGACTAGGGCATTGTTTTATACCCAACCTAATTTAATGAAATCACTCTCTGCTGGACTCTGTATTAGTGGTTAATAAAATTAAAATTGTCCGGTAGGACTCGTATAAGGGATGATCATCAAAAACTGCACGAAAAAGCTGTAACGTTGAAAAACACCCAACTTTGACAATTTTTTTTCTCTTTTTCTATAAAAGGTAAAATTCCCAAATTTTCTTTAAAATATAGAACAAATCCTCCTTTATAACTAATTTTTATTTTGACAAATACTTCGCTGAAAATGAGCAAAAACGCCATTTTTCAGAAAATGTTCTTGTTCTTCTTCTTGTTATCTTTTTTGTAATCAACGTAGCGCCAAAACGCGTGAACCGATTTTCATGAATGAGGTATCATTCGATTCGGAATTTCATGTAGATGTGTCTTTTGGGGGTCACGATGCTGTATATTGAATGGGAAAGGAGTTAGCCCCATTTATGTGAGGCCTACTATATTATAATTTTAAAAAGGAAGAAAGAATATTGCTAATTTTGATCATATTTTTTGCCAAGCTTTCGACCATCTTCAGGGCTGTAGAGCCCAGATTACGATGTACATTAATCTGATGATAAAAAAATAATAAAATAAAATAACACAGCTTATAAAAATTATTTACTTTCAACTCATATAAAATTATAATATTTATTTATTTTTAAACACCTAAAACAGCCAAGGCAGAAGACGCACATCAATCTTTAATATTGAAAATGTAAAAAATATTGTAACTCCCGACAAGCATTAGCCCTGAATATGTGCCTAGTCCCCAGATCGAAAGCTTGGCAAAAAATAATAAAAACTTATGACTGAAATTGGCAATAATCTTTCTTCCTTTTGGACGAACAATATTCAGCAGTTGAGGGTGCTCCTTTAGCCGAGCGGTTATAGGCTAGACCCGCAAAACTAAGATGTATTGTTGGTTAGTGGATTCGATTTCTAGTCTAAACTTTGGATTTTATTTAATGGTTTTAATCTTGTAAGGCGCTCCATTAGCCGAGCGGTTATAGGCTAGACCCGCAATGCTAAGATGTATTGTTGGTTAGTTGGTTCGATTTCTAGTCTAAACCTTGTATTTTATTTAATGGTTAATAAAAAAAATTTACAGTAAAGTATGTTTGCTAGTCGCCTCCGTCCACGTCACCTAATTTGGTTGTTGGACGTAAAGCCCCGCCTGGAAAAATAGGCGATTACTTTACTTTACTTTACTTTATTCAGCAGTTATTTCCTAAAAGTACAACTTAAACTTGAACTTAAGCAGAGGTTTAGCTTAGTCAAAAACAAAAAGTATAAAAATATTTTTAAAGTTAAGTAACTCATGTCGTATTTTTTTTTTTTTTAATAATTCAAAACTCTGTTTCAGTTCTCTGCACTTCCGTTTTAGTTACACGTTTTAAGGAATAAGAAAAGTAAAATTCATATACAAATCTTATATAGTCTAAATAGTGAAATGTCAACAAAAAAATTTTGGCAACCGATTCGGCTATAAATTTTCAAAAATTCTCCAGCTGGGCGTATCCCAATATACGAGTATATTGTCAGGAAATGTTGGCATAACTGGAGCCAAATAATATTTCTCCATAATGTATAGCAATCAACTTTTGTATTGCTAAATAAATAAATGTACAATAACTGGGACCAAATATTCATTCATAAAATAAATGTAAAATTTAATTAGAATATTAATTGGAGGGAAATAATACGAACGAAAGCTTGCTGATTGAAATACGTCATCAGACTTCATTTTAATTAAGTTTCAATATTTACAGTTTCCCGATCAGATTTATTGGATAATAATGGCGCTTTTTTTGTGAAAATAAATAAATAATAATTAATGAAAAACGCAACAGGCATTTCCATTAATAAAGGAGCCAGTAATGTGCTGATATCTAGTGTATTATGTACGTGTTAATAATTGGTCTAGCTCCACATGTGCTTGATAATATCTTTCGATTTTATCGATCTTAAGCACGATGTTTATTGTATTCCTGACCGGTTTCGAACTTGCATGCATTATTAGAGTTAGATTGATTAGTTTGATGCAGAGATTCAGAGTTTGCCACTTATATTTTCGTCTCACACTAATCTTCTATTGGGATGATGCTAACTTAAATTGAAATGAAACTTAATTAAGGACAAACAATAGCTCGAGTTGCAATCACGAGTCTTTACTGTAGCTCAGGAGTGTTGAAACTCAATTTAAATGGGCCAATTGGTGTTACAGGCAAGATTCACGTGGGCCACATCACGTTTACAAATTTTGTTGGATTTTATAAGGGTGCACAGTCGGGGGATCCCAAAATATCTGAAGAAGTGATTTATTCCATTTCTGATGACGTTACTCCATAATCTAAAATCACTTATCGCAATCAACTCTTAATCGATAAGAAACTAAGTGACTGACTATTTTTCATTTTATGATTGATTCCCAACTACAGCAAAAGATTAACAACTCAATACAGGATTCTTAAAATCATCTAAATCAATAAATCACTCTCACAGTATTCTGTTTAAAATTTCCTTTAAGTGAACAGGTCACAACATGTCGTACTCTACAGAATGAAGGCTATACAATCCAATTGGTTTCGTGCAGATTGGCGGCAATCTCTGGGTTTCCCCTAATCTCTCATCTTATAGCATTCAATTTGTATCTGTCATTGAAAAAGCTATAAATTTTATTGGTTTAGAAATTGATAAGCCCGCGTGCAGTGCATGATGTAGAAGCGGAAATGACTAGAAATAGGTCAGAGCGTATGTATCATGACGACGTCAAGTACTGTCAGTGTTATAATTTAATAACGTAGGCGAGAGAAAAGATCTTTTTGATCATGTTGAAAGTTACGAAATCTATTAGAAGAACACACTCCTACCAATTAATTGCATCATGTATGTTACTCTAAAACATGATGTAAAGTTTGGCTCTTGGAACGATGCTTTCAGAGTCTGACTTCAAAGACTTGTTTTGGCTGGTCGCTGGTGGTAAAGTTTTTATCAGTTAATCAACAATCTAGATAACCACTCCTTCGCTTTTTACTGCTTTGTCGACAAGAAGAACGTTACTTTGTCGTTCAAGATTTCTTCAACAGCTCTTCAACAGGGTTGATTTGTATTCTCTTGCACAACACCAGTCTGTTCGTATTAAAAGAACAACCTGTCCCATAACAGTAAGCCATGCTTGTAATTATGGACACCCCATTGCTGACCATAGATTCATCATCCTGTCAAGTGAGACTAGAGTTTCACTTCCCCACAGGAGTTTCACTGGCCCAGAAGATGGGACAGTGTTGTCCCTAACGAGAGAACACTTCGAGGAGGCTGGTAGTGCACTGGAAATAGCTCTGGACACCTATGACGTCAGATGTTGATTCGTCTTAAATAAATAAAAAATTAGACACAATTAGTCAGTTATAGATTCACCGTTATTTGGTTGTACAAAAGTTAAACACAATTAGTTAAGAATCATTTATCAGGCTTCCATAATCTTTTAACAAACAAACAAAAAGAAGAAAAGTCGGCCATTTTAACTCGTTTTTTTTTTAATCCAATCACAATGGCTCTCATTTTTATTGGCTTACAGCTAAGTGCTCCATTAATTTTTTTTTTTCAACATGTTTAGCATAATTTTTCACTTTTTTTTCTCTTCACTAAAAATGTTTTATAATTTAAGTGAAATTAGATTAAAATCTTCATCTTATTGGAGAGGAACACCTACCAAGTTTTCCTTACCCCTTCTCCTTTTTCTTTTTTTGTTAATATCCAAGAAAAGCGTTTTAAAATTTTCCGAAGGGAAATCATTTCATTATCAATTTTTTTTTTTATTCTTTATTTCATTTTCCTCCTTGACGGGGCCATAAATTGCATACCCCCTCCCCCCTGGGGACAGGAAGGGGTCATGCCCAGGATTAAGGGGAGGCATCCCGGAAATATATTAACAGTTTTCATAAAAGTGACACTTTAACGCTCCAATAACTTTGTTATCAAAGTTGTTCTACTCAACACAACTACTCACCTCTTCTTATTCTGCCCAACTCTTTGATTAGTTATCTACCACCACCCCCCACCCACCACCTTGATTACAAAGTCTAATTATCATTTCCGGTTGTCTGCTCATTCATTAAACGTGGAATTAATTATTCAAATTTATTAATGATTCAATAAACTTTAATTTCTTTTTATTAATTTGCAATTAAGTTTTATTCAATTAAGTAATTGCCCATTTTTTCAGGCGGGGCTTAAACGTCCAACTACCAATTAGGTGTCGTGGACGGAGGCGACTTGCAAACATACTTTACTGTAAATTTCTTTTATTAACCATTAAATAAAATCCAATGTTTAGACTAGAAATCGAATCCACTAAATCAACAATACATCTTAGCTTTGCGGGTCTAGCCTATAACCGCTCGGCTATCGTGACGGCTTACAAGATTAAAACCATTAAATAAAATCCAAGGTCTCTAGACCAGGGAATTGAATCCACTAAACCAACAATACATCTTAGCTTTGCGGGTCTAGCCTATAACCACTCAGCTAATGGAGTGCCTTACAAGATTAAAACCATTAAATAAAATCCAAGGTCTCTAGACCAGGGAATTGAATCCACTAAACCAACAATACATCTTAGCTTTGCGGGTCTAGCCTATAACCGCTCAGCTAATGGAGTGCCTTACAAGATTAAAACCATTAAATAAAATCCAAGGTCTCTAGACCAGGAAATTGAATCCACTAAACCAACAATACATCTTAGCTTTGCGGGTCTAGCCTATAACCGCTCGGCTATCGTGATGCCTTCGTTCAATTAATTTGACTGGTTTTAAAATTTTTGGCACTGAGATTGGTTGATCTTTAGAGAGGAGGCGTTAAGATTTTTCACATGGCTGTAAATCATTCAAAATCCACATCATCTACAAATCTTATTCCACCAATCATAGGCCACACTTTTACCAATATTTTGAAAATTTCACGTACCTTTCACTTTTGCACTGAAACTAATAATAATTGACGCGAGAAAAAAAAAAAATAAGTTGCGTGCTTTAAAACAAAGTTCAAAGTCCTAGATTTGATCTCTTTGGCCAACTGGACGACGCGTACAACATTAAAATGCAAAAGGCATTAACTTCATTTCTAAGTATAAGCATGCAATATTATGGTGAAAAAAAATGCAAATCAGCTGCAGACTGTTTTTCATGAGGAGTGGATTTTTTTTGTTGCTATGCTTTTTTTATTTCTTGGAATCAAACAAATTGATTTGAATATTAGACTTTGTTTTTTCGAACTCTGGGGACAACAATAAGTTTTAATCAAGTGCTAAAACTTATTGTGTGCTTAATGAGAATGGTAATAGCTCCGAGGGTTGAATGGAAAATTTAGACTTCCAATGAGAACCCGGCCTTAATAAATCACCCCTCCTACCACTGAAGGGACGGTGGTAAGGAAGGCAAGGATGGGTTCCTCTTTTCCTGCAAAAAGGGAAAATGCTCTGGGGCTGTGTGTTTGTGAGGAAAACCTTAGCCGAGTGACGTATTCGCTTGCCTTGCTTTCCAAACTCCTCCTCGCACCCTCTCTCTCGCACTCCATCTCTCTGCTAGAGCTACATTTGAAAGAGCACTAAGTCCAGGATCTATTCCCAGGGAATATTTACTGGCTTTAGCTTTACTTTTATTTTCATTTCTTTCTCAATTTCATACGGTGCTCCTTATTCCATCTTTCTAGTCTACTTCCACGGTCTTGGATACTCTTTGCATGCGCTTTTTTTTTTTAAAGGAGGCCTCAATCACCATAAATTATTTGAAATCAATATAAAGCTGAATAGATTTTTTTTGCAACGATTCAAAATATTTCTATGAAATTTTCACATCATCTTAAGTGTAGACATTTAACCGTCGTAAGATTTCTCACCAAAAACTAGAAACGATCAGTTTTAAAACCAGATCCTTTGTATGAAATCTTGGTAGCAGAAGTGTACTAAGAAGTATTTCTTTGTCAGCATTCATGTTACAAAGAGCCTGGAACGTATGGAAGAAGGGGAGGATTCACCTAATAAATAATCCTAGGGGATGGTATGATAAGCTTTTTGGAACAGGACCCGCATTGAGATTACCTACTAAAAACTTATCTCTTCACGTTTTTTTTTTGGGCGGTTGCCCATAAAATGTATGAAAACCCCAATCAGAAAATTGTATATAATCAAAATAGGTAAGGGCCTACTTTTTTCCAGTCGGGCTTTATGTCTAACCACCAAATTAGGAGTGAACAGAAGCGACTAGCAAACATACTTAACTATAAATTCCTTTTAATAAACAATTAAATAAAATCCAAGGCCTAGATCAGGGAATCGAACCCACTAACCAACAATACATCTTACCTTTGCAGGTCTAGCCAATAACCGTTCAGCTAATGGGGCGCCTTACAAGATTAAAACCATTAAATAAAATCCAAGGTTTAGACTAGAAATCGAATCCACTAACCAACAATACATCTTAGCTTTGCTGGTCTAGCCTAAAACCACCCAGCTAATGGGGCGCCTTACAAGATTAAAACCATTAAATAAAATCCAAGGTTTAGACTAGAAATCTAACCCACTAACCAACAATACATCTTAGCTTTGCTGGTCTAGCCTAAAACCACCCAGCTAATGGGGCGCCTTACAAGATTAAAACCATTAAATAAAATCCAAGGTTTAGACTAGAAATCTAACCCACTAACCAACAATACATCTTAGCTTTGCTGGTCTAGCCTAAAACCACCCAGTTAATGGGGCGCCTTACAAGAATAAAAACACTAAATAAAATCCAAGGTTTAGACTAGAAATCGAATCCACTAACCAACAATACATCTTAGCTTTGCTGGTCTACCCTAAAACCACCCAGCTAATGGGGCGCCTTACAAGATTAAAACCATTAAATACGCGCTCTATCTCAAGAACGGTTGATTGTATGCAAAAATTGCATAGAACCAAATTTGTAGAGAATTTTATGCTCTACAACTTTTGTAACAACTTTAAATATCATTTAGGGCCAAGGAAACAAGATACATATTTACAAATAACTGATTTTCGTAACCTTTGAGCAATGATGTCCGGTGACGCGTACACGAGATTCTCTGAGACATTTGAGCCAACTAATAAAAGTGCCAAAACAAAGATTTATATAAGTTTATAGCTACAGTGATGTTTGAAGTTTTGCCAGAATTGGTGGTGGCCTACGTGGAATTTGGGTGATCTAGCAGTGCTACCTTTCGTTAATTATTGGTACTACGGGATACTCTTTCCGGACCGTCTTACTTCTTCCAAAATAAAACTTGTCTTAGGAAGTTTTTTTTCTTTTTTTTAAATTTGGCTAATTTCCCAAAAAGTTGTTCATTTGACTAAGAAAAGTGATACTTTATTTGTTCCAGTTTTCAAGCCATGGTTTCCATAATCATAATTGATTGCCTCTCTCTCCCCATGCAATCAGCTAAGTACCTGAACTGCAGTACCTTTCATACCTTAAAAGGTGTAGTTAAGGTCCAGTTAAATTAATCAATCTTTCTGCCCATTAGACCAAGTTAATTTAGGAACAGCTTTAATTTATCTTGAAGGCACCCACGAGCTTCTAATGAATAAACGTAGCCTTTGTAAAAAGGACTACAGAATCAGGAATGTTAACTAATTGCAATTACAGGTGGCTATAGTTGTCAGACAGGTAGACAGAATGTCAGACAGGTTTAAGTAGCAATTAAACAAGTAAAGGTGAATGCCCTGTATCTTGAGGTGACACCTCTATTTAATGAAAAAGAAGTAATAAAGTAACGCCTTTTATTTAAAGTCAGCTGTTTGTCCAATGTAGGCAAATAAACACAGCATATTTTACCCGAATTTCTCATATTATAAATATTAAATAAAAATCTAAAAACCTGAGACCCCGGGAATCGAACCCACCACTGTTACCACCACATAAACTTTTAGCTTTGGGATTAGCGCCTTAACCCGCTCGGCTATCATGGCGTCTCACAATTCGTATGTTAAACGTTGAATTCGTTACATTTGTTTTGGTTGATGGTTCACGGATAATTTTGAGTATACATCGTCATGTAATTTTTCATTTATCTCATTAAATTAAATTTGAAAGATAATGAAAGTATTTAGCGAAGCTAAATACATGGCTTCTAACTTCCAAATTGAAATTGTAATAAACAAACGCTTGTGGCCCGTTAAGGAATGGCTGGCTACTACGTTAGGGGGTTGGCCGCGATCGATGGTTGCACATTGAACTTGCCAAGCTGCAAGCTGCAATAATCACTGTGATTCTAATGCAGGCTGTAAACCTGTTAACAACAACCAATTACTTTCTTCATCGCGTAGAAAGATAAAAGAATGAGACGGAAGTTATAAGATTATTATTTCAACTTCGGAACTCAAAACTCTTATTAGTCTACTATTAGTCCCACTCTCTTCACTTGAGAGGAGATCACGAGGCCAGACTGTCTCTTAAGAAGTCTTGTTGGGTTTATCAGGAAGAGTACTAGAAGCAGAGATTTTGAGCTACGAGGATTTGCAGGATTTGAAGTGGAGTTTTCTGTATCGTGTTTTGGGCGACTTGTGTGGCAAAAGGAATGTTAAGGTCAGTGTGTATAGTCCAGGTTGGAGACATAAAATGGAGCGTTTTACAATAGTTCGAAGTATTTTAGATTGAAAAGATTGAATGCTTTGGAGATTGGAGCGTTTGGTTGAACCCCACAACTCTATTCCATACGCCCAGATAGGGTTTCAAAATAGGAGTATAAATCAGTCTTTTGTTGTCTAGAGAGAGTTTAGATCTATCCTCTAAAAGTATCGTCTATCGTTTTAAGTAGTCGATAGCGTCTGTTTAGTTCTGTTCTTTTAAGTCTAGTATGGGTGGTTCCAAGGAAGGTAATTATTATTATTGTCTTTTTCTTGAAATATCTTGTAAGTCACGCTCTCCTTGAAGTTCCTCATATCTAACATTGAACACAACGGGCCCCGAATTCGTCCTGAGAAGTCCCACAGACCATATAGAGGTCACCCATAAGAATGATGTGACCCCAGTGAACTCCTCTTCACCCCCCTCCACAAGTTCCGGTTCTCTTCACTTGACATTATCACTAGCATTGTACTGATAGAGAGAGAGGGGAGGAAGGTTCCTTAGATTTTAAAGGTTATCCATAGTTTTGTGACGTATTCATTTGAACTTATCAGAATTTATGGTTGTTGATAAATTTTAAATATTAATTTATCTTTTCTTTTTCCTCACTAGTGACGTAATTGGAAATATTTAGAGATCATGTTAATTAAAAAAAGAAAAAAGAAAAATGAAAAATTTTGATCAGGGAAAATTTTTTTTGAGTTCCCTGGAGTTTCAAAAATGTTTCTAGACATGGTGGCCGTCTACACAGAGATAATCATATTGATATAACTTTCCAATTCATAGGAGGAAAATTCTCCAAGGAAATTAAATCTGGCGGAAAATTATCTCGGGCAAGAGGGAGGGGTTTAATTTCCTATTAATTTTAGTTCACGTATTCCTCATTTAGGACGTCTAGATCATTCAGATTTATAAACTATTCTTATAGTTTTTAATTAAGTTATGAATAAAACCTTCTCGAATTTCAGAGATTCAATCTTTCCATCCGTTGAACATCATTATTTTTTTTAAATAGAAGAGTTGGTATTGCGATTGGGTCGAAATTTTCGACGACTAGTTTGCAGTGGAAATGTCTACTTTGAGTACGAAAAAGTGGTACAAAATGAAATAATCTGCGCAGAAAATTGAATCCCATAGTTCGATTGGGTATCAACAAGAGTTCCGGCTATAACTTAGCGATCAGAATCCTAAAACCGGAACTAAACAATCTTTACTGAATGGAGTTTTCACTTTTTTAAAGAGATTTTCTTGAAAATAGTTCCGCTTTTCTTAGAAATATCTGTAATAATTTGTTTTTGGTTTGTTTTTTTCCCCCTTCTTCAGAGATCTTGGCGTCCCCTGTGGGTATCCCAGTAACACGTAATTCCATAAATTTCTGAGTTCACCTATAATTCGCCAAATAAATTGTGATTATGACTAAAAGTGGGAAGGTGAGGTAACGTTTAAATTAGATTTTCAGCGAAAGCTAATCGTATTGTCCACGGTTTCAGGTTACTTAGTTTATATTCCATTAGTCACTTAGTCGGATATCCGTTTTCCCATTTCTTTCTTCGCTGGCATAATACTAAAAGGTTTATTGAACTCGTCGTGGAGTATTTTAGAATTCCAACTTCACTTCCCGTTTAAGTGGAAAGTAATAATAGCTAATTGATTTCACTTTGGCAGCTGAATTATGAGTAGTTCTGACTTTATAACGATTAAGAGGAAGTGTTGCGTCAGTGACAGATTTTCTATAGTGAATTTTCACCTGAAATAAGTGTTATGACGTAATATCCGTTGTGAACACCAGGATAATGCAGTACGACTTTCATGGATTCACTATCTCCAATAATTACTACAGCTTGGATACTCTAGAGCAGCGGTTCCCAACCTGGGGTACGCAAAAAAAAAGTTATTATGGCGGGAAATGTAAAAATTCGAAAAAATGTCGCTTTAGTTTTGGACTAATATTACACATGGCCCGCATATAATTTACTTCTCCTTTATTAACGCTTTGCTGTTTCAATTTATGATCCCTGCAATAGTTATTGGTTTGAAATGTTTACCTATTCATAGATGATTTTTTTAATAGGAACATCATATGTATATGTTCTTTACAAGACACATTATATTCAGATTGTTTTGCTGTTAATTTAAAGTTACAATACGTAAAATCAAGAATACGATTATTTATTTTACGTATAATATATACGTTAGGGGTACACACTGAGGAAACAATCAGGTAAAGGGGTACACTAATGAAAAAAGATTGGGAACCGCTGATCTAGAGCTCTGTACCAATCATCTCAGAATCTGGGAGGGTTCTGTGCAGGATAGATTCTCCTCCAACACTCGGTTTTAGCTTCACATGCTTTTTCAGACCTTCTTTGGAGTATAATTGGTCTGATTTTCTCATTGTCATTATACTGCTCAGACATGATGGAGAGAACAAATATCAACAAGTCCCGCTCTGACGAGGAAATGCCTAGGGTGGCCGAGGAAAGGCTTGCTTCCTTTTGTCAAGACAACGCATGACCTCATACGGCACCTCATGGGTTCGAACTCCCCTGACTCATCCTCTTTAAAGCCTTTACCTTACTTCGTTCCGATCTGTTCCGTCCGATAGAAGAAGCTTTGTGTGTGTCATCGAGTTCAACAGCAACAGTATTTCTTCACTAAAAGTGAACAAGAAAAGATATGTTGAAAGCGGAAAAAAGGCTTACTTCCGGTGGTGTCCTTTTCCAGAGTGTTAGTTGGCACCATTGGGATTTAAGGGTGATGCCTAAACAGAATCACAACAAATAATACATCATCACTCGTGATATCACTCAAAGCGCAAAAAACACACACACACACCCGTGAACAAGAAAATTGAAAATAAAAATGTGAATTTCCCTGAGGAAGGAACAGGAAACTGCCATCCTTCAGGATCTACAAAATTGAAAATCTATCTCTTTGCAAGTTTTCCTTCAAGTCTCTTCTTCTCACAGGACATGGGAGAACAAAGGGCTTAACTGTCCCTTGACTCCATCTCACTCTCTCTTTCTAACGCGCACATTCAATCACTTTCGTGTTCGTAAGTCGTAAATTTTGTTAAAGTATCTAGGAGCTTATCCCTTTGTGAAGGAAAACTGTCCTTTTACAGTATTTAAGGGCTAAATTTTGCGCTCTATCACAAAAACCCTTTCTACTTCCACTGGATTTAACTTGCTTTTCTTTTGTGATAACGTCTGGAGCTATAAAATTAAATTTTATTACATCAAAGTTATTCATTTTCTTTTTTTTCTTTTTTAAAAAATAATTTTTCTTCAAGAAAGAGAAAATTCGGTTGTGTTCACTTACAAGAGTTTCTCTTACTGAATATTTAACATCCCGCAATTTTCCGAAACCTGTTCATTGCAGGAAAATGGCATTTAAGAGGGTAGCCTACTTCTTCTCCCTTAACAAATTTTCCTTAGAAAAATCATTGGAGTAAAAGCTATAGCTCTATCTGTTTACAAATATTTTCACGAAGGTTAGAGAAGATCTTGGAATTTTTGATGAAAAACTCCATAAAGTGAAAAAAAAATCAACCATAAATATTTGTACTTCCGTTTAGGGGAATGTTCTTCGAGATCCGAATTTTTGAGGAACACATCTTTTCTTAGATAATAGCGAAGGAGATTTGGAGTCAGCATGCGATGTCATCTCTGACATTCTTTTCCTCTGAATCCTATTCCATATGCAGGGTTATTCCAGCAAGTGTAGGGATCAAAAGTACAAGAAAGACACCGTCTTGGTTGATGCGTAAGGCCTGCACCATCAGGACGCTACTCCCATTTAAGGGCAGATTGCAATACGAACAACCAGCGAGTGAAGTGTTCATGCCACTTATGTATATATTTCCAGAAATTATGGAAGACACTCCCTAATCGTGCACAATTAGAAAATGTACTACAGGCAGCTGTAGGCTTCAGGATTTAATTTATATCGCGGATCTCCTCTCCTTCAAGGCATAATCACAATCGTTGGGCATTCTGGCAGTTACAATTGGACTTGAAACTGAAGCTCAGTTCTTGAGTTCAGTAAATGATAGCAAGTTATCCACAGTTTTTTTTTCTGTTCATTGCCTGAAGCACTGAAGTGTAGTAAACCAGGAAAATTTGTAGGCAACCCTGTGAGTGGGGGAGGGGTAGGATCAGGTTGGGGAAAGGGAAGCGATCAGGAATGGCCAACCTGGATAACCCATTGGCTGAATACACCCCCTAGAGGATGGGCAACATTGCCACCAGATACTGCTAGCCATCACTGTGACAATAAGTTAAGGGGTAATTAAGAGCGATTTCAATAGATCAAGCTCCTCTTTCCGACCTAAGCGTTGAGAAGTGAGACTCTGCCGCCTCCAAAGAGAACAAATCAGTAGACTGATCCAAGGACAAGTGAACCGCCACCAACTGTCCAATCGTTACACTTACCAATTAAATACATTCTTATTGACTGTCTTACTTTCGACTTACTTAGAACTTGATTCGAGCAGCTTTAAACTCGATAACTCCAGCCAAATAGAAATGATGATCGATTTCCTTAAGACTAATAACCCCTACATACAACATGATTTAACGAACAAACGTAGTACAGACAATACAGATTTAAGACGATATTCACGCCTCAAAAAAAATAAATAGAATTATTTATAAATGTTGAAAATCGCGGTGTATCGCACTGATCTCAGCAATCTGGACCAGAAAAACTGCCTTTACCATTTATGCACATCTTTTGCTCCCTCTAATCCCAAAGTTCATTGTAGAAGGAGCTTCTGAATATTAGTTTTCGTGATGTATGCTTGCACTTCCGTCAGAATAAACATGATTTAAAAGAATAACCAATAGAAATTTTTGATAAAATTTGCTTTAAAATATTTACAAACTTATTTCTATGCAAAGGGAAAAAAAGTTAAATTAGATACTACGTTTTAGAATAGTTCTACGCCATTTATTTTTCTTTTTTGTTTATTATTGATTGTGAGTATGTCCTACGCATTGCGTGCACTATCAGTGCGTACACAACCAAGCTGGTAGTTGGTACAGCATGGCACGGTGAAGGCGGTAAATATGAAAATCATCTTCGCTCTAGATGATTTGTAGGCCGCATAGAGTGCAGCACCAGACTAGCTAGTATCGTCCTAGTTGGTTAGTTAAGGCCACTGCCGTTAGATAGGGTTGACTGGGCGGTTGTTGGACAGGATCGATTGTTTTTGTTGATGGTAGGAGGTAAAACATAAAAACTTTGTAAACAGGAGTGGGGATTTAAACAACAAAAAAATCGCATTTACTGTCGATTTTAATCGACTAATGTGTTGAACATTTATTCGGACCAAAAAAAAAAAACGGTTTATTTCTTACCTCACAACCAGTACGTCAGATGCTGTTCAGAGAGGAAGTATTACTAAAGGAACGTCACACGTACCAAGTACCATACAGTGCCAATTGTTAGCACCCCAGCGCTCTCGTACCATATACATACAAGCCCATACTCTCTCTTTGCTGTTCACAGATCGATTTTTCCCGGCAGACTTCATGGCCTGTTCACCATTGCAACGTGTAGAGTGCGACACTGCATTCCACATTCTCTACATTCTTGTTAGACGTTACATTGCTGTAATTTTCAATGATTTATTATTTTAATAGAAATTTAGTTAACAGGTATTTAATATGAAAACAATAGTTTTTTAATTATTGCATTTTTAAGGCCAGTCAACGGGGCGTCTACTTGCGGAAATGAAATATAAAAAAAAATCGATTTTTCAAAACATCGAAATTAAAGCGATTTCCTTTCATGATAAGAGTAAAGGAACTTTGAAGCGAGGTATTTCATTAGTATTGTCCCAGAAAGCGCAACCAAAAGGGTCAATTATAACACCCACAAGTTAGACCTCCCCACCACTTCCGCTTAATTAAGAAAAGACATTTGATCTTCTATAAAGAGCCTTTATGAAAGCCGTTCGTACTGACACCCTCTGTTTCCTTTGATCCTTTATGAAAACCCAAGTCTGTACCATCCGCTGTCAAGTGCAGGCGCAATGCATGTGTTCCCTCAGGGCTGCTGTGAGAAAGATCGCATGGTTTTTGTTGGAATAAATTTAGGTTGGTAGGAATGGTAAACAAATTCGTGCCAGCTTCTAGCTTCCTGTTTCTGTTACACCACTTCTGTTTTTTTGAAGTTACAATTGTCTCTTGATTCGTTCATTATTTACGGGCTTGATTCAGGGGCTCACTCAAGACCCAGATGTTCTAAGCGATCGCTGCTTCATTTATCCTCATTACGTGAATCACAGCGCTCAAAGCCATTATTTTGGGCTACCAGTTTGCGTGAGGATCTCCGAGCAGTTCCCCACTATAGCCTTGAGTAAATTTCATAGGACTTCATAAGGCAGGGGTCCCCAAACGTTTTAAACAGGGGGCCTGTTCACTGTCTGTTGGAGGGCCGGACTATAAAAAAAAAAAAAACTATGAACACTGAACATATCTTATTTTAAAGTAAAATAACAAAACGGGAACAAATAGAATATTTAAAATGAAGAACAAGTAAATTTAAATAACCAAACTGCCCAGTATTTCTGTAGGAATTATGGACCTGCTTTTGGCTAAAGAGATGGTCAATGTCCGGTTTAGTTATAGTGCTTTGTCTTTCTTTTCCTACTTCTGCTGTTATTTCACACTTCTTCCGGAGCCGTGACGCGTGCGTACCAAAGTCACCGGAAGTAGTATTGTACGTGAGCGATGCCGCCACATATCACCAATGAAAGAGGTACCCTTCCGGGTAAGTGTGGCGGGGCCGGATAAGTGGCCTCAAGGGGCCGCATGTGGACAGCGGGCCGTATTTTTGGGGACCCTTGTCATAAGGTGTGAGGCAGCCTGGTTGTCCAAAAATAAGGCTCCAAAATATCATATTTGCTTGCCTTAAGAAACCTTTGAAAATTTGGAGTTTTATTTGAAATATTTCTGCGGCTTGGTGCAAGAAGTGCCAATGTCAGATTTTGGTAAAAGTGAGTAAAAAATCTGTTTTGATATATTAACCATCAGAATTTTTCTTGCAAGGAGTGCCGAAGTTGATTTCAAAGTAGTAACTGAGTTATACTAAAACTTACTAGTGCCAATGTCAAAATTTAGCATCAATATTCCCCCCCCCCTCCAGGTAAACCAAAGAGGAGGTACACTGGTAATCCTTTTTTTGACATTGGCACTTCTTGCACCAAGCCACAGATTTACTCCTAATAATATTAAACTCTTGCGCTAGATTACAATGAAGTGCAATGTAGGGTGAATTGCAGTTGAAAGCACCTGGCTGCACCATTTCCCAAAAGTGCCCAAAAATAAATTTCCTTGGGAAAATGTTCCCAGTGAAAATTCTGGATGCTCCTGTGTACAATTAGACTACCGGATGTCAAGATAATCGCTGGAAACATTTTGGAGAAAAACTTACTTAAAAAAAAAAAAGCCGAGTTAGAGTCAGTCTTACTTCGTATCGTACAAAGCTTTTCAAGTTTAATCTTTGAAAATCTGAAACGAATGCAAGCTTCGTTTTTTTAGCTGCGAAAGTTCAACTTCCGATTTCGACGGAATTAAGACCCCTGATTACTCTGATCAAGTCAACATCGAATGCTATCCCTCTGATTAACATCATATTCAAATCTTGAAAACACTTTACCAATTCAAAACCATCCACTTCATCCCAGTTCCTCACCCAGTTCATCCCCATCTCCCAACCTAGCACCTGGATATAATGGCAAACCTGTTAACCAGTGGGGTATCCTTTCTGCGTGACCTTTTGACCTAAACTATAAATGTCAAGGCACTTGGCACTTCTATACTGCCAGTCTACCAATCCGCTTTACAATAATGGTATTGTACTTTGTTGAACAGGTGAACTTTTGTTAGCAATTGTTTAGCAGGCTCGCAGTTAAGTCGGATTTCTTCGGCTACATTATTAATCTGATAAATAATGTAGTACTATAAGTCAAATGAACAGTATTCGGCCGGAGATCACAAAGATCGCGTTCTGATGGAAATTTAATGTACGTAATTGATAGTCAAGATAATGGTACGTCAATAATTGTACTTAATTTACGTAGTTTTCTTTAAAAGTACTTTTTTTAAGGATGTGTTACATGTAAATGGATAAACTGGGATTCCGGCACGAAAAAATCCCCATATTTGAGGATATATCGCCAGCAGAAATTCACCCAAAATTAGTGAATAAGGATTCTGATCCCAACAGTGAAGAAATGGACGGCAAAATTTAAACTTTGACCTACTACTCTTGATCCATGTGTTGAACAGAACAAAACTGCCACCCCCACCCCCACCCACCACGATTCTACGAAGAACAGGATGCACAATAAGGTATTGGGCTATAAGCTGATAACAAACAGCTGATTCTGTAGACATATCAGGTGGCAATGTATGGTACATTTTTTAATCCCGATTCAAATCCCAGAAAACTTCGTGGAAGTGCTGAATATACGGGAGGGGGCCGGAAATGCGAAAATGAATTTCGTACCCAAGTTCATTAGTTCCGGTACTTCATTTCCTTTTATAAATATTTTACGTAAGTTTCTTTTATTTTGGTTACGTAATTACTTAATTTTCCCTAGTTAGTTTGGAAATAACGTTTTTATATTATTTTATTCTAGCTTAGCGCGACATAATTCTAGTTTAGTTTATCTTATGAACTTTGCCAACTTTATAATATACTAAAGAAGAACCATTTATGCGGAAGGAAGAAAGAATAGTGCACAATTATTTTATGTCACACCATCAACTACGGTTTATGAATGATTGCTGAATATGTTTTATTTCAACTATTACGCGCCTAATTTTGATTTGATTGAAGAATTTGTTCGGAATAGAACGGTTATGTTAAGAATTACATTATTTTTTGAAGAACATATTTTTATTGCATAAGTTGATTCTTTATGAAATACCTACGGAGGAAAAAATAGTAAAAAAAATCTAAACTATTGTTTAATTAGAAATAAATAGCTTTAAAAATCTTAATGGCGGATCGTACAAGTGTACAGTGGGCGTGTATACTGGCCAATAGAACTGTAGGTAGGTGGGGGTCAAGCACACACAATTACACGCCCACCTACCAATTCTACGATCCACCATTATGACTTTTTGGGCCTTATATTCGTATGAAAAATGTAGTTTAGAACTTTTTCACTATTTTTTCCCCCATAGGTATTCAATTAAGAATGAAATTATGCAAAAACAAAAATAAATTATTTTGAAGATTTATATTACGGTTCACCATCAACTACGGTTTATGAAAGATTGCAGATTATGTTTTATTTCAATTATTATGTGCCTAATTTTGATTTGATTGAAGAATTTGATCGAAATAGAACAGTTAAGTTCAAAATAAAATTATTTTTTAAATTAAACTTTTTATTGCATAAATTGATTCTTTATGAAATACCTACGGAGGAAAAAATAGTAAAAAAAATCTAAACTATTGTTTTAATTGATTAAAATAGCGTTAAACGTTCTAATGGCGGATCGAACAAGTGTACAGTGGGCGTGTATACTGGCCAATAGAACTGTAGGTAGGTGGGGGTCAAGCACACACAATTACTCGCCCACCTACCAATTCTACGATCCGCCATTATGACTTTTTAGGCCTTATATTCGTATGAAAAATGTAGTTTAGAGTTTTTTCACTATTTTTCCCCCCATAGGTATTCAATAAAGAATGAAATTATGCAAAAAGAAAAATAAATTATTTTGAAGATTTATTTTACGTTTCACCATCAACTACGGTTTATAAAAGATTGCAGATTATGTTCTATTTCAATTATTATGTGCCTAATTTTGATTTGATTGAAGTATTTGATCGAAATAGAACAGTTAAGTTCAAAATAAAATTATTTTTTTAAATTAAACTTTTTATTGCATAAATTGATTCTTTATGAAATACCTACGGAGGAAAAAATAGTAAAAAAAATCTAAACTATTGTTTTAATTGATTAAAATAGCGTTAAAAGTTCTAATGGCGGATCGAACAAGTGTACAGTGGGCGTGTATACTGGCCAATAGAACTGTAGGTAGGTGGGGGTCAAGCACACACAATTACACGCCCACCTACCAATTCTACGATCCACCATTATGACTTTTTAGGCCTTATATTCGTATGAAAAATGTAGTTTAGAATTTTTTCACTATTTTTCCCCCCATAGGTATTCAATAAAGAATGAAATTATGCAAAAAGAAAAATAAATTATTTTGAAGATTTATTTTACGTCACACCATCAACTACGGTTTATGAAAGATTGCAGATTATGTTCTATTTCAATTATTATGTGCCTAATTTTGGTTTGATTGAAGTATTTGATCGAAATAGAACAGATAAGTTCAAAATAAAATAATTTTTTTAAATTAAACTTTTTATTGCATAAATTGATTCTTTATGAAATACCTACGGAGGAAAAAATAGTAAAAAAAATCTAAACTATTGTTTTAATTGATTAAAATAGCGTTAAAAGTTCTAATGGCGGATCGAACAAGTGTACAGTGGGCGTGTATACTGGCCAATAGAACTGTAGGTAGGTGGGGGTCAAGCACACACAATTACACGCCCACCTACCAATTCTACGTTCCACCATTATGACTTTTTAGGCCTTATATTCGTATGAAAAATGTAGTTTAGAATTTTTTCACTATTTTTCCCCCCATAGGTATTCAATAAAGAATGAAATTATGCAAAAAGAAAAATAAATTATTTTGAAGATTTATTTTACGTCACACCATCAACTACGGTTTATGAAAGATTGCAGATTATGTTCTATTTCAATTATTATGTGCCTAATTTTGGTTTGATTGAAGTATTTGATCGAAATAGAACAGATAAGTTCAAAATAAAATAATTTTTTTAAATTAAACTTTTTATTGCATAAATTGATTCTTTATGAAATACCTACGGAGGAAAAAATAGTAAAAAAAATCTAAACTATTGTTTTAATTGATTAAAATAGCGTTAAAAGTTCTAATGGCGGATCGAACAAGTGTACAGTGGGCGTGTATACTGGCCAATAGAACTGTAGGTAGGTGGGGGTCAAGCACACACAATTACACGCCCACCTACCAATTCTACGTTCCACCATTATGACTTTTTAGGCCTTATATTCGTATGAAAAATGTAGTTTAGAATTTTTTCACTATTTTTCCCCCCATAGGTATTCAATAAAGAATGAAATTATGCAAAAAGAAAAATAAATTATTTTGAAGATTTATTTTACGTCACACCATCAACTACGGTTTATGAAAGATTGCAGATTATGTTCTATTTCAATTATTATGTGCCTAATTTTGGTTTGATTGAAGTATTTGATCGAAATAGAACAGATAAGTTCAAAATAAAATAATTGTTTTAAATTAAACTTTTTATTGCATAAATTGATTCTTTATGAAATACCTACGGAGGAAAAAATAGTAAAAAAAATCTAAACTATTGTTTTAATTGATTAAAATAGCGTTAAAAGTTCTAATGGCGGATCGAACAAGTGTACAGTGGGCGTGTATACTGGCCAATAGAACTGTAGGTAGGTGGGGGTCAAGCACACACAATTACACGCCCACCTACCAATTCTACGTTCCACCATTATGACTTTTTAGGCCTTATATTCGTATGAAAAATGTAGTTTAGAATTTTTTCACTATTTTTCCCCCCATAGGTATTCAATAAAGAATGAAATTATGCAAAAAGAAAAATAAATTATTTTGAAGATTTATTTTACGTCACACCATCAACTACGGTTTATGAAAGATTGCAGATTATGTTCTATTTCAATTATTATGGGCCTAATTTTGATTTGATTGAAGTATTTGATCGAAATAGAACAGTTAAGTTCAAAATAAAATAATTTTTTTAAATTAAACTTTTTATTGCATAAATTGATTCTTTATGAAATACCTACGGAGGAAAAAATAGTAAAAAAAATCTAAACTATTGTTTTAATTGATTAAAATAGCGTTAAAAGTTCTAATGGCGGATCGAACAAGTGTACAGTGGGCGTGTATACTGGCCAATAGAACTGTAGGTAGGTGGGGGTCAAGCACACACAATTACACGCCCACCTACCAATTCTACGATCCACCATTATGACTTTTTAGGCCTTATATTCGTATGAAAAATGTAGTTTAGAATTTTTTCACTATTTTTCCCCCCATAGGTATTTAATAAAGAATGAAATTATGCAAAAAGAAAAATAAATTATTTTGAAGATTTATTTTACGTCACACCATCAACTACGGTTTATGAAAGATTGCAGATTATGTTCTATTTCAATTATTATGTGCCTAATTTTGGTTTGATTGAAGTATTTGATCGGAATAAAACAGATAAGTTAAGAATTACATTAATTTTTGAAGTACATATTTTTATTGCATAAGTTGATTCTTTATGAAATACCTACGGAGGGAAAAATAGTAAAAAAAATCTAAACTATTGTTTTAATAGATTAAAATAGCGTTAGAAGTTCTAATGGCGGATCGAACAAGTGTACAGTGGGCGTGTATACTGGCCAATAGAGCTGTAGGTAGGTGGGGGTCAAGCACACACAATTACACGCCCACCTACCAATTCTACGTTCCACCATTATGACTTTTTAGGCCTTATATTCGTATGAAAAATGTAGTTTAGAATTTTTTCACTATTTTTCCCCCCATAGGTATTCAATAAAGAATGAAATTATGCAAAAAGAAAAATAAATTATTTTGAAGATTTATTTTACGTCACACCATCAACTACGGTTTATGAAAGATTGCAGATTATGTTCTATTTCAATTATTATGTGCCTAATTTTGGTTTGATTGAAGTATTTGATCGAAATAGAACAGATAAGTTCAAAATAAAATAATTTTTTTAAATTAAACTTTTTATTGCATAAATTGATTCTTTATGAAATACCTACGGAGGAAAAAATAGTAAAAAAAATCTAAACTATTGTTTTAATTGATTAAAATAGCGTTAAAAGTTCTAATGGCGGATCGAACAAGTGTACAGTGGGCGTGTATACTGGCCAATAGAACTGTAGGTAGGTGGGGGTCAAGCACACACAATTACACGCCCACCTACCAATTCTACGATCCACCATTATGACTTTTTAGGCCTTATATTCGTATGAAAAATGTAGTTTAGAATTTTTTCACTATTTTTCCCCCCATAGGTATTTAATAAAGAATGAAATTATGCAAAAAGAAAAATAAATTATTTTGAAGATTTATTTTACGTCACACCATCAACTACGGTTTATGAAAGATTGCAGATTATGTTCTATTTCAATTATTATGTGCCTAATTTTGGTTTGATTGAAGTATTTGATCGAAATAGAACAGTTAAGTTCAAAATAAAATAATTTTTTTAAATTAAACTTTTTATTGCATAAATTGATTCTTTATGAAATACCTACGTAGGAAAAAATAGTAAAAAAAATCTAAACTATTGTTTTAATAGAGTAAAATAGCGTTAGAAGTTCTAATGGCGGATCGAACAAGTGTACAGTGGGCGTGTATACTGGCCAATAGAACTGTAGGTAGGTGGGGGTCAAGCACACACGATTACACGCCCACCTACTACTTCTACGATCCACCATTATGACTTTTTAGGCCTTATATTCGTATGAAAAATGTAGTTTAGAATTTTTTCACTATTTTTCCCCCCATAGGTATTCAATAAAGAATGAAATTATGCAAAAAGAAAAATAAATTATTTTGAACATTTATATTACGGTAAACCATCAACTACGGTTATGAATGATTGCAGATTATGTTCTATTTCAATTATTATGTGCCTAATTTTGATTTGATTGAAGAATTGAAGAATTTTTTAATTCATAAAACTAAAAACCTTCTTCTTTCTCAGAGGTGAGTACTGTTCACCTGTTGACTGGAGATTTACCTTTCAGTTTGTATCGTAGGGTAACTCAAGGCGCTCACGTGTTTTTTTTTTTTGGATCGATGATTCTGTCACCAAAAATGATGAACAATAACTATGAACACCAAACATCTCATCCCTTTAGGGGGAACTATATTGAAGTCTTTGAGCCAAGTTGTTGAGAAAAAAAATGCAGTTACTTAAGAGCAGTACTTATTCGTATAAATTAGATTCTTAAGTAATACAATATAATCCAGAAATCTTATTTTTAAATTTTTAATAATTGATTGAACTTAATAAGAAAAGTTTGCGAGACAATGTTCTTATTGTTATTGAAAGTACATTGTATTAGTAGTATTCTTCATCAAACACTTTGATATAACTCTTTTATGAGTGTTTTTCCAATTTGCAAATGGTGGGAAAGCCATATTAAGAAACTTTCTAAAGAACCAACTTTTTTCTTTTTTTTTTTAAAATATATATTTTTCATTTTTCCGTTCAGAATATTATCAATTTTCCTACTTACCAAAGTGTTATTGACTAAACTTTTTATTAATATTGTGCGTCTATAATATTAATGAAAATTAATTAAGTACTACTTGACTTGGAAGAGAAAAGATGAAAATAATTCAATACAAAGTCTAATAAATGGATTGATTTCAACATACTGTATTTGAAATAATTTTCAACGAATCAATTTTATATAATTTCATCGATCAAACTTATTTTTAATAAAATAAAATTTCTTCTATTTTTATCTTCAGCATTTCTTTGACCCCATTCAATTTTTAGTATAAAATATGAATGAAAATTCAAATTATCAATCAGTAAAAGAAATAGTTTTATGAAATTTTATTGAATTTTTGAAATGAATTAATTGTCAATGAATTTTACTTGTGTTCACGCATTTTGGTTTTGGCCGCTATCAAGGAACAATTTTTATGATAGAAATGTTCAGCGAGGGGATGATGGAGGAGATTGGCGAAGCATTGGACTTAAATTGAAAAATTGTACCAGGAAGATTTGCTTTCGTGGACTAATGGAACTCAGTTTTGATTTTATAAAATAGTAGATGACCTCTCTGGGTCTACCAACTTCAGGCAAACTGGGGTATTTAAGGGTTACCCCGCGACTCTTCTTGGCCAGATGGTTATTTGCGGTACAAAACCCTTACTGGAATATTCTACTTACTAAAAGCTACCATTTTGCATAATAAATTAGGGCGAACATTGTAGCAATGACTCCATTGTGATTATATTGTAACGTGACTCTGTGACCTCTGTTATGAGCTGGATTGAACTAGATTTTGAAAAAAGGACTGAAATCTGTCTACGATCAATCGAACTTAATTTCGATTCCCCCAGCCTAAGTCTTCGATTTTATTTAATGGTTTTAATCTTGTAAGGCGCTCCATTAGCTGAGCGGTTATAGGCTAGACCCGCAATGCTAAGATGTATTGTTGGTTAGTGGGTTCAATTCCCGGTCTTAGGCGTTGGATTTTATTTAATGGTTTTAATCTTGTTAGGCACTCCATTAGCTGAGCGGTTATAGGCTAGACCCGCAAAGCTAAGATGTATTGTTGGTTTAGTGGATTCGATTTCTAGTATAAACCTTGGATTTTATTTAATGGTTTTAATCTGGTAAGGCGCTCCATTAGCCGAGCGGTTATAGGCTAGACCCGCAATGCTAAGATGTATTGTTTGTTTAGTGGATTCGATTTCTAGTCTAAACCTTGGATTTTATTTAATGGTTTTACTCTTGTAAGGCGCCCCATTAGCTGAGCGGTTAGGAGGCTAGACCCGCAAAGCTAAGATGTATTGTTGGTTTAGTGGATTCGATTTATAGTCTAGATATTGTATTTTATTTAATGGTTTTAATCTTGTAAGGCGCCCCATTAGCTGAGCGGTTATAGCCTAGACCCGCAAAGCTAAGATGTATTGTTGGTTTAGTGGATTCGATTTATAGTCTAGATATTGGATTTTATTTAATGGTTTTAATCTTGTAAGGCACCCCATTAGCTGAGCGGTTATAGCCTAGACCCGCAAAGCTAAGATGTATTGTTGGTTTAGTGGATTCGATTTATAGTCTAGATATTGTATTTTATTTAATGGTTTTAATCTTGTAAGGCGCCCCATTAGCTGAGCGGTTATAGCCTAGACCCGCAAAGCTAAGATGTATTGTTGGTTTAGTGGATTCGATTTATAGTCTAGAAATTGGATTTTATTTAATGGTTTTAATCTTGTAAGGCACCCCATTAGCTGAGCGGTTATAGGCTAGACCCGCAAAGCTAAGATGTATTGTTGGTTAGTGGATTCGATTCCCTGGTCTAAACCTTGGATTTTATTTAATGGTTAATAAAAGAAATTTACAGCAAAGTATGTTTGCTAGTCCGCCTGTCATAACAGGCATTACTTTACTTTTTTTTACGTATAAATTTTGAATATATTCATAGATTTCCTACTTCTTTTAATAACCGATATCTTGATTTAATGTTAGGTTATCTGCAATCTAAAAGATCAATTATGTGTCAAATTTTAAAACTGTTCGGGTAGGTTGATCGTCACAAAAGTGCGCGTTCAAAGCTTAACGTTGAAAAAGCTATTTCACAATTTTTTGTGTTTCTCTTTTTTCTATAAAAGAGAAAAATTGGCATCTGTATACTGTTTACTGTGTCGAGTATGAGTGTGTATGGTGATGAGCTAGAGTTAGCCTGTGGGGGGGTTTGCTAGACCCAAATAGTTGCACACATCAGACTACCCTTGTTTATTTATATGGCCACTTACCCACTTTCCCCAACGGAGTGTAGTTTGTTGGCCAATGACCTGATCTTCGACCTATCAAGTCTTTTCAATGTTAGTCCTCGTTGGTGATCTTGAGTACTAATCGTTGGCTAGGTATTAAGGCTCCTTCCAAGGGCAGCCCTTAAAGCAAAGTCAGGCCCGGGTAGAACTGTGACATTGTATGTAGAGTACTGATTCTTTAGGGCTCGCTTTTCGATTGAAGGTTGTAAGTATTGATTTAAGAAGAAATGCGAGTGAATTTCTCTCAACAGATTTTTCTACCTTAAAGGAAACCTGTGAATACTGTGATTGAAAATTTGACCCAAAGGAATAGATCCTCTCTTTGATCAATAAATTAACCCCCCCAAAAAAAGACTAAGCTTCACAGATTGCAGAATACAATGGTGATTGAATCGTAGTTGCGAGCCAATTTCCATTTTAATTAGATTGCTAATCAAAGGATGTTGAATCTTAGCCTCCTGAGTGGTATTATTAGAAGGCAACCACTTTGTGTAAGGCAACTTTTATGTAAAAAAAAAAAACTCTCGACAAATGCAAACCACATTAAAGTGCCGATGAAATAAACTTGCCAGGCCGGAAATCCCCGTCCTGAATCGATAGCAACTCCTTTATCGAGTTTCATCATTGGCACCGTGTGTCTCTCTCTACTTCCAGACAACTTCCCAGTCCTTAACCTTCCGCTTCTCTACGCCCCGTCCCACACTAACCTACTTCACCAATCTGGATTTCTACCGCGCCCCCATTTATTCTTATTGCATCAAAAAAAAAGTTCATGGAAATCTTTTCTCATAACCATCCTCCACATAATCATGTTATTAGTTTTAATGAACCCTTCACAGTAAAGATGTTTTAATTAATTATTTTCTCCAGAAAAGGGGCTTTTTTTTTAATCAGATCATGAAATGTCTTCCCACATAATATTAGGGATACGTCAGTATATTCTATGTAGCTCATTAGTGTAATTCCATCTCCCAGCTGATCTCATCATTAGAAATAGAAATAGAAAAGAAATTTATTATTCTGGGACAATTGTCCCCTAAGAATAAATACAGGTACAAATAGAGGCCTTAATAGTTTGGCCTGTGATTATAGAGAAATTAAATAAATAAATAAATATTTACAAAAGTGAAAATATAATAAGTGAAAATGAAAGTAAAAATAAAATAATAAAACAGCAGAAATTAAGGAAATAAATTAAAACAATTAGAATTTCGGAGGAAGCTGAATAGAAAGGAGATAACTGAATAGACGGGATTTAAAGATGGATAGGGTAGGAGCATGGCGGACAGATGAAGGCAAGGAGTTCCATAGAGAGGTAGCACGTATGAGGAAGGACTTGTCAAAGGATGAGGTACGGTGAGAGGGAATATAAAGATCAGATGAGCGAGATCTAGTGTTACGGGAATGGATGGAGGATTTAAACTTAAGGAGTTGAAAAATATAGGAAGGCCTTTGAGACTGGATGACTTGAAAAAGGAAAGAAGCCAAAAAATATTGGCGGCGATAGACAGGAAAAAGCCACTTCAACTCATCGTAGCAGTGCGAAATGCGAGAGTCTCTGGAAATGCTGAAAATAAATCTTATGAAGCAGTTCATGAGGCGCTTAAGCTTAGCTTCAATATCACCAGATAGACCGCCATACACTAAACAACCATAGTCGAAATGGGGGAATATAAGAGAGGAAACTAGGAGTTGCCGGGTCTTAATTGGAAAAAGGTGACGGGAACTATTAAACTGCTTAAGGATATGGATGGAATGACGAGAGATTTGGGAAACATGGTTTTTCCAGGATAGGTTTTGATCGAAAGTGATACCAAGGTTTTTCACAGAGGAACAATATTTTATTGGGGTATTGTAAAGGAAAAGATTAGGAAGAGGAGCCAATGATTTAAGGAGTGGGTTGGAGCCAATAACTATAGCTTTGGTCTTTTCTACATTCAGGGTAAGCTTATTGTTCGTGGCCCATGCTGAGATGTTATTGAGGTCTTCTTGAAGTTTAAATACAGCTTCAAACAAATCCGACGGGGAAAAGGATATGTAAATCTGAAAATCATCAGCATAGAGGTGATACTGGGAATGAGAGATGGAAAGAGGAAGGTCATTGATGTAAATTGAGAAGAGGGTGGGAGATAGGGAAGAACCTTGAGGTACACCGCGTGACAAAGAAAGAAGTGAAGAAGGATTACTATCGGGAGTGACAACGAATTGGGAACGATTAGACAGGAAGGATTGGAACCAACGGAGGGTGCTATTGGAAAAAGAGAGGGATTGTAGTTTAGATAGCAGGATATGATGGTCAACGGTATCAAAGGCTTTGGAGAAGTCTAGGAGTATAAGGATATTAGCTGAGATTTATGCGCTTTGTGAATTATAAGGCACGCCAGCTTTATTCTAGGTATTCAGTTCTAGGTATTTAGTTAACAACGCTCTTAATTATCTAAGAATTATTGTTGATAGCTACCAAATTAGGGCCTTTGACGTGTTGTTACCAGTAGGCAGATATAATGCGACGTTCTACCACCACACATGTGGCCATGAACTATGTATTATTTTAATTTATTTTATCCGTGTCGTAGCGCGCATGTTTACTGTATCGCTGAATGGTGTCATCTATTCATCCATAATCAGAGGTATATTAATCAGTTTTCTGCAGAGATTTCGACTTCACTTTCGCGTTACCGTAAATCATACTTGAAATCTATATACCTAAGTGATTGATCTTACCTCGGATGCTGGATTCATAATCCGTAACCGGTCAGGGTTACCACAAAACATACAGTGCTTCGACAGATAAAGTCAATGTTATATTATCCCAGTACTGCCAACTTAACTACATTTTCTTCTTTTTAAGAATTCTAGGGGTTTTTATAACTCCCCCCCTGTAGAAGAACAGTTTTCGTTAGGTTTTAATTTATTTATTATTTAATGGTTTTAATCTTATAAGGCGCCCCATTAGCTGAGCGGTTATAGGCAGGACCCGCAATGCTAAGATATATTGTTGGTTAGTGGAGTCGATTTCTAGTCTAAATCTTGGATTTTATTTAATGGTTTTAATCTTATAAGGCGCCCCATTAGCTGAGCGGTTATAGGCAGGACCCGCAATGCTAAGATATATTGTTGGTTAGTGGAGTCGATTTCTAGTCTAAATCTTGGATTTTATTTAATGGTTTTAATATTATAAGGCGCTCTATTAGCTGAGCGGTTATAGGCTAGACCCGCAATGCCGAGATGTATTGTTGGTTTAGTGGGTTCGATTCCCGGTCTCTAGGCCTTGGATTTTATTTAATGGTTAATAAAAGAAATTTACAGTAAAGTAAGTTTGCTAGTCGCCTCCGTCCACGATACCTAATTTAGTAGTTGGACGTTAAGCCCCGCCTGAAAAAATAGGCAATTACTACTTACTTTTTTTTACTACTTACTTTTTTTTACTACTACAAATGAAGATATTAATTCAAATGTAAGGTGATAAATATAATTAATAAATTATTTTATATTTGGAGGTTGTTCTCAAAGATTGAGCCAATTGCTTTCACAATTGTTGGAAATTTAAATTACCAGTAATTATGAAAGAAAAATGCATGGCAACGGAAGTAAGTTAACTAGAAGCAATATGTGATATCAAACTCTACTTAGATTCAATAAAATGTTCTATTTTTTGAGTTGGTTCACAAAAGCTGCGATGCTTTTTTTTTTTAAAGTTGAGTCCTCAAGAAAGGAAGTATGAAGCCAAAAAAAAATCCTTAAAAAAACGCTACATATCTTTGTAGAGTGAAAACGCATCTAAAGATTGTACTGTTTTAAAGTACCGACAGAAAAACTTAATTGCGGTAATGCTCGCACACATTGACTAATTCTAGTTTAAGTTTGAGTTTTTGTGCTTAAGAAATTAATTATTCAGAGAAGAAATTTCTTGGCCCTTCACCTTTATTGTTAAGGAGGTCCTTGGAACTAGAAAGTGATAAAGATCTTGTCTAGAAGGGCATGCTTGACCTTATTTGGCGCTCCTTTTTTATGCCTTAGCCCAAATCTTCTGGAATGAGTAGAAAATGAATGGGTTAAGGGGAGCGCTTAAAGTATTTCTCTCCATCAGAAAACAACTTAGGAGGAGTTGCGATCGCATGCTTAGACAAAATTGAGATTCGAGGTGTGGCTATTAAATAACGAGACTGATGCTGCTACAGAAAAACTATGCTAGCGCCAAATCCTAACGACCGACAGCTGTGCAGCGTAAAGCCTTCTCTTTCGATTGCAGCGTCTCACGTGTTTTTGTAGAGAAATCTGTCTGACCGGAACCATCGTTTGTGTAAGAGGTGTTAGTTTCGTTTTGCCGAAAACATGGTACTACACAACGTAGTAGAGCAACAAACTTGGTAAAACCGCTACTGAAACTTATCTTTTATTAAAAGAAGTTTATGGCGATGAATGTTCCACATCCAAAACGGATGAAAATATCGATTATAATTAATCAACATTACTACCGTGAGGTGCTTGCTCAACTCCGTGTTAAGAGTAAGGGAAAACGACTCGAGATTTGTGGAAGAACAAGTCACGGGGTTCTCCATCAAGACAACGCGCCGGCTCACACTACATTGTCTGTCAAGACGACGTTTCTAGCCAAGTACAACATCCCAGTTTTAGGCCATCCTAGCCTTATTCACCTGACCTGGCCCCATGTGACTTTTATCTGTTCCTCAAAGTCAAATCTGCATTAAAAGGAATACGATTTCAGTCCGCTGTGAAGCTGTGAAAGAAAAAGCGGCACGCGTCTTACAGGAGCTCACAGAAGAAAAAGACTTCCAGCACTGTTTCTCGAACAATGGTAAATTCGCATGGAGCGTTGTAGGGATAGGGGAGGGGTGTATATTGAAGGTGGTAATAACTAAATATGCTTAAATTTAAAATAAAATGTTTTACAGCAATAATCTCGTTATTTAATAGCCACACCTAGTATACGAGGGTCGTTTGAAAAGTCCGTGCAAAAATAAAAACTACTTAATTTTGGGGGGTAAACCTTATTTCTTTTTCAACATAGTCCCCTTTTAGGCTTATACACTTCGTCCAACGCTGCTCTAGTTTGTTGATCCCTTCCGAATATTAGGATTTGTCCAAGTCTGGAAAATAGCCATTCGTTTCTGCAATCACCTCCTCGTTTGAATAAAATCTTTTTCCCGCCAGCCATTTCTTCATATTGGGGAACAAATAGTAGTCCGAGGGAGCCAAGTCTGGAGAATAGGGGGGGATGTGAAACGAGTTGGAACCCTATTTCCATTAATTTTGCGACCACAACTGCTGAGGTGTGAGCTGGTGCGTTGTCGTGATGGAAAAGGACTTTTTTGTGGGCCAATCGTAGGCGTTTTTCTTGCAGCTCGGTTTTCAAATGGTCCAATAACGATGAATAATATGCACCTGTAATAGTTTTACCCTTTTCCAGATAGTCGATGAGGATTATTCCTTGCGAATCCCAAAAGACAGTCGCCATAATCTTTCCGGCCGAAGGAACGGTCTTCGCCTTTTTTGGCGCAGATTCCCCCTTGGTAACCCATTGTTTAGATTGTTCTTTGGTCTCAGGAGTGTAGTGATGTATCCATGTTTCATCCACAGTGACGAAACGACGCTTAAAGTCCTGCGGATTCTTCTGGAACAGCTGCAAACCGTCTTTGCAACACTTCACACGATTTCGTTTTTGGTCAAGCGTGAGCAATCGCGGCACCCATCTTGCGGATAGCTTTGTCATGTCCAAATGTTGATGCAAAATATTATGTACCCGTTCATTCGAGATGCCCACAGCACTAGCAATCTCACGCACCTTCACTCTTCTGTCAACCATCACCATATCATGGAGTTTATCAATGATTTCTGGAGTAGTAACCTCAACAGGGCGTCCAGAACGTTCAGCGTCACTTGTGCCCATATGGCCACTCCGAAAATTTTGAAACCACTTATAAACTGTTCTAATTGAAGGTGCAGAGTCACCATAATGTTTATCAAGCTTCTCTTTAGTCTCCTGAGGCGTTTTGCCTTTCATAAAGTAGTGTTTAATCAACACACGAAATTCTTTTTCGTCCATTTTTTGAAAATCACTCGACTTCCTCGATTCAAACGAATGCCAAACACAAAGAAATAGACCGATCTGGCTGAAACTTGGTGTGTGTTCTTCCAAGAGATGCTACTAACTAAACATAACCTCGATACGCGCCAGTGGTGCTATCTCTCTGACTTTGCACGGACTTTTCAAACGACCCTCGTATATTGGAAATAGGGAAATCATTTGCAGCATTCCACCAACATCTTTGCAAAGCGCATGGATTTCAGGAGAGAAGAGCTGATGATTTTTCAGTTCTCGACTATCTGACATTGGTTGTACCAAACTGTGGAAGAGCAGCATTTGGGGGAAAAGGGTGGTCTCTTGCTTAGATGAATGCTGTGGCTCGGATTCAGTCTCGAAACAACTCGTTGTGAATAGGCTTAAAGGAGAATTGAGAGAGAGAGAGATTTGCCCAGCTTCTTTTACTCTTGAAGAGCCTTGAAGGGCTGAATCCGCACTGTCAGAATCTCAAAGGCGTACTGGGCTGCCGTGCATACAATCTGCTCATAAAGGCTACCCGAGATACGAGTACATTATCAAAAAGGCACTATCTCTTACGTTATTCTGTTTTACATTGTTCTGAGTAAATATTTAAAGGTAAAACAATGAAATATTGCTCTATAAAATGCTATATCAAATAAACTAAGCATGACACACCATCGATGTTGCTCTTTCCGCCGGAAGAACAAAGAAAAAAAAACACGGCCCCTGCAAATAAGGAAACAGTTTGTTCAAGAAGGCTAAAAGAAGAGGAAATTAATTTCATGTCCTGAATTTCCCAGCTGAAGATATGGTCGCTCCCTCTCTGCACAAAGGCATTGCCTTCCTTTTTTTATCTTAAGAGCCCTGATGATGACCTGGTTATTTCCTCACGACTACCATAGACCAACTTGCCTTGCGGCCAGTACACTGCTCTCTCACTCTACTTGACCTTTGTTTGTTGTTACACTTCCGTCTTTCTTTCAATATTTGCGCTGTATGATATCAATAAAGGAAATCCGGTACACCATTTTCCAGAACCAGAAATGATTTATAGAAATATTATGAAAAATACTCCAATATTGTAACAAAATATGAAATAATAATATATAATTTATTACAACACACAAATAATGATTTTGAATTCCATAGACCTTCAAAACCTTTTGGTCATTTCTGACATCAACGAACATAGTACGAGGTATGGCTATTAAATAACGAGACTATTGCTGTAAAACATTTTATTTTAAATTTATACATATTTAGTTATTATCACCTTCAATATACACCCTTCCCCTATCCCTACAACGCTCCACAGCGAATTTACCATTGTTCGAGAAACAGTGCTGGAAGTCTTTTTCTTCTGTGAGCTCCTGTAAGACGCGTGCCGCTTTTTCTTTCACAGCTTCACAGCGGACTGAAATCGTATTCCTTTTAATGCAGATTTGACTTTGAGGAACAGAAAAAAGTCACATGGGGCCAGGTGAGGTGAATAAGGCTAGGATGGCCTAAAACTGGGATGTTGTACTTGGCTAGAAACGTCTTGTCAGACAATGCAGTGTGAGCCGGCGCGTTGTCTTGATGGAGAACCCATGACTGGTTCTTCCACAAATCGGTTTTTCCTTACTCTTAACACGGAGTTGAGCAAGCACCTCACGGTAGTAATGTTGATTAATTATAATCGATATTTTCATCCGTTTTGGACGTGGAAGGACGACCCGGGCGGGGTCATCCTTCGACGTCTTCTCGCGGCCATCTTGGAAACGCTTGAACCACTCAAAAATTTGCGCACGTGATAAACATTCATCCATAAAGTTCTTTTAATAAAAGATAAGTTTCAGTAGCGGTTTTATCAAGTTTTGATGTGAAATTTCACCGACAATTCGTTGCTCTACTACATGTGTAGTATCATGTTTTCGGCAAAACGAAACTAACACCTCTTACACAAACGACGGTTCCGGTCAGACAGATTTCTCTACAAAAACACATGAGACGTTGCAATCGAAAGAGGGGGCTTTACGCTGCAAGCTGTCGGTCGTTAGGATTTGGCGCATGCATAGTTCTTCTGTAGCAGCATCAGTCCTCGTAATTTAATAGCCACACCTCCGTATTAGGGTAATTTGTTTTTACCCTTCATGGGTTTTCTAGTAACTAAGATCATCCACAAAGGTGGAGGTAGACATTGCCTAAATTTCATGGAAATACGTACATTACGAACCCTAATTGAAGTTATTTACTTATAACTGAGGTTCTAAATCTACTAAGAGTAGCTACTTTCTTGTAAAATTAAAAGTGGAACTATTGGATTTCATATTTAAAGTATGAGCGTCCAATCTTTGGGAAAAAGTTCAAAAATTAATTAAATTAAAAAAACAAACAAAAAATATGGGAAAAACAGGAATTAGCTAAAAAGGGGAGAATGAGGTTAAGATTTATGTTTGCTCCAGAGTATGATGCTGGGGGGAGTAGATGTTTGGAACTCTAGAACTTGATAATGGTAAGTAGGGAGTTCCAGCCAACTGGGAGCTATAACTCTTCTTCCAGATAAACATGGTCTTGGCTAGGGAGTTGGTCGTATCCTTAAGACATTTAAGGCCTACTTTTTCTTCTACTCTGGTTTTTCAAGTGAAAGAAACCTGATGAATTTCCAAAACTTTACCCAAAAATTTTACCCAAAAAAATAGGAACTCATTGCTACTTCCGGTATATCCATATTCTAAGTACCCAACTCTCCAGAAATGCTTCTAAAAAGATTTGTCGGAAAAGAAAGATGTTTCAAATAACAGTTATGGTTCCTGCCAATTGTCCCTTACTGCCAAAGAAATAGATTCGGCTTTAACCGACTTACACGTATCTATTATTCTCTGCTTTTGTTCATCTACAGATGCCAACCCGGCTTGATTCTGATGCACCTAGATTTAGAAATCTAGGAAAGAAAGAAAAAAGTTATGAATAATCACCTTGTTTTTCAGGTATCTCCAAAGGAAATAGTCCATAGGTGTCATATCCGGTGAACGAGGTGGTCACTGAATTCCCCCCCGTGTCGATATAACACCATCAGGCATATAAAGAGATATCTCGGTAGGCAATTTGATGGGCATGTTATATTGACACGGGGGGGGAATTCAGTGACCACCTATGGACTATTTCCTTTGGGGATACCTGAAAAACTAAGTGATTATTCATAATTGGCAGTAAGGGACAATTGGCAGGAAAGTGCATGTCTATGCATCTCTAATGGTGGAGGCCATTTCGAGCATGATCTGTAATATTAATGAGGAGTAAAATTTATAATAAAATAGTACTTTTCTTCTTATTCAATCCAAAAACCGTTATAATATTATCATTTTGACATTTCTTATAAGAATCATGTTTTCATTCATAACTTCTAAAATATCGCTCACAGAAAAAAACCGTTCAAGTAAATTTTTCTATAAAAAAAATAGAGGAATCTATTTCTTAAATAAAAACCGCACCTTCCCATTTGAAAAAATGAAGTTGGTGCCTGTATCTCGCTTCTGGAAGCACCGAAAAAAATTTACAAATTAAATTTGGATTTCTAACAAAAAACTAAGGGAACACGTATTTTTTAGTTTTTTTCTAGCTATCTTAGTTTCCAAGAAAAAGTCGTTATCCATATAGCTTGGGACACCCTGTAAATTCCACATTTTGTTTTAATTTAATGTCATTAACTCCCTTTATTATTATTATTATTATTAATTATTAAGTATAAATAATAGTATTTATATAAAAGTGTATATATGTAAATACTTTCTTTATTAATTGCTCTATTTATTCTCAATGTTTTCCACTACCATTTTATTGTATTAAGTTAAGTAAGTTCATGCTTTATCACTATTCATTTATTATAAATAATCTAACTTTTTTTTAATTACGCTGACTATACACGTGAACAGAATACATACCGTCTTAATTTGTAAGGACCAGTTTTCCCTCCTCAGTGACCTTAGGATCCTAAGGTATCCTGATTTGAAGAGGTTTACCTTGCACATACATTATCTATTAGACCCGCAAAGCTAAGATTATGTTGGTTAGTGGATTCGATTTCTAGTCTAAACCTTGATTTTATTTAATGGTTTTAATATTGTAAGGCGCCCTATTAGCCGAGCGGTTATAGGCTAGACCCGCAAAGCTAAGATGTATTGTTGGTTAGTGGGTTCGATTTCTAGTCTAAACCTTGGATTTTATTTAATGGTTTTTCATCTTGTAAGGCGCCCCATTAACTGAGCGGTTATAGGCTAGACCCGCAAAGCTAAGATGTATTGTTGGTTAGTGGATTCGATTTCTAGTCTAAACCTTGGATTTTATTTAATGGTTTTAATCTTTTAAGGCGCCCCATTAGCCGAGAGTTATAGGCTAGACCCGCAAAGCTAAGATGTATTGTTGGTTAGTGGATTTTATTTCTAGTCTAAACCTTGGATTTTATTTAATGGTTTTAATCTTGTAAGGCGCCCCATCAGCTGAGCGGTTATAGGCTAGACCAGCAAAGCTAAGATGTATAGTTGGTTTAGTGGATTCGATTTCTAGTCTAGACCTTGGATTTTATTTAATGGTTAATAAAAAAAGTTTACAGTAAAGTATGTTTGCTAGTCGCCTCCGTCCAGGACACCTAATGTGGTAAGTCGGCCATAAAGCCCGCCTGAAAAAACAGGCACTACTTTACTTTTCTTATAGATAACTCTGTTTAAACCTACCATAAACTTCTTTTTTTTCTGGGCCCCCTCAAAAAGTACGTTGCAAATTCAATATATAGAAAATTGCGCAATCCCCATAATTTCTCCTTAGTTAGGTTAAAGTCGTTTCTCCAAAATGACTGTGACCCAACAAACCTCTTGTTTATAAAGGGGTCATTAGGCTGATGGTACTCTAAGCTTGCTCCAGGCTGGAGCCTGGACTTGTAGTTAGTGGCAACATCTAGAAACTCCAGGACAACACAAGAACAAAGTTCGTCAGACTCCACGGAGACTGCATCCATTATCCCCCTGTAAACTCCTATATCCAAAATCTGAAACACCTTTCCATCCTAGACTGCAATCCCAATCCACTCTGCCGCGACATAACCTCCTACAGATCCTTCTATTCGCTATAGAAGCAAAAGACATAACACATCCTTCTCTAACTTTCTACACCTAGCTGCAGGTTTTTCTTCCTTTTTCCGCTGCATTCTGTATCTCCTTCACATCTTAAGCTTTCCCCAATTCTATTGTTATGAAGATTACAATGTTTGGTACATAGGTATTTCGAATATTTATTTTTGTTTGTACATATTTAGTGTAATAAAGATTTATTCAATTCGTACTATTCTAGGTAGGTAAAGTTTAAAGTTTAAAGGATGTGTTTGCCATAAATAAGGTCAGAATGTTTGGGATTATTAGGATATAGTTATTTGAAGTTGGGTTTGGTATCATTTGTGGGGAGAGGTCCCCGCATATACCTCACAAACTTGTTCGGGAATGAACAAGTTTTTTGTGTTCATCCAGTATGACCAGTATGGTCTAGTTGTCTTAGCGACAGGTATCTACACCACCCATTTTTACCGGCCGGTTACTATACATATCGTAATATGTATAATAAATGTGTAGGTGTGAAGGATTCAACACAGAGAATGGCGCATGCGCTGAACCTCGAGGGTGGTATCAAGGGATGTCTTGGCCACCTCACCAAGAGCGTACAACGGAAAACGACAGTTGGCCTGGGCGCAGCGGCCTGAAAACTAAGCAGCAAAACGGCAACGTGCGCGCTCTCTCGTTTTTTTCTAACTTCCTTTCAGCTTCAGCCTCTTCCATCCATGAAAGCCCAAAAAAAAAACAATTCGCTCAACAGCCCCCCAGTCTTGTAAAACTAAATTTTCGCGTGTTTCCCCATCGCACGGGAGCCCCCCAATTAATTTTTTATCAATGAAAAAATTCTTAAAAATGTTAAAAACATAATTTTGTATTTTTTTTATTATTTTCATTATTTTTCGCCATTTTTAAAATATTTTTTCCAAGAATACGGTGCAGAAAAAAAGGAAGCACAATGTGACTAAAACGTGTTAACGTTAAATTTTAAATTTAAAAATGATTAGTTCTTAGAATGTGTTTATGTTAACGGAAATTGTAATTTGATTTGCGTTTCATTGTTTTGAAGTGAGAGGGCATTTTATTTATTTTTTTTGCTTTATTTTATTTATTTATTTATTTTTGCATATTTTTTCGGTCTAGTTTGATTGAAACATTTTTTTGTATTTTGTTTTTAAAAACAAGAAGCTCAGAAAAAAGATAACAATGAAACTGAAAATGAATTAATAAAAAGATAACTACGTTAACCTAAGTAAAAACAAAGAAAATCAAAAGAATTTTTCCCCCAAAAAAGTCCCGTCCAAAAACCCGTCCTGTTTTTCTACACGCCTGGACTGTGCCGCTCCAGGACTGGAGATGGTGACAGTTTGGTAGCCGTTTTTCCTAGTCCACTTAGACATACATCTTCAGCAACAACAACAACAACAAACTCAAGACCAACTACATCAACTGGTCGTGCAGCCACCATTGAAATGGATGTACCAATTATAAGAGCCGATAGTGGTGATGAAAGCGTTGACGAAGCAACACGTAAACGTAGTATTAGTCGTAAAAAATATTCTGAACTACGTACCAGTCAAAGTCATCGTTGTTCTTTAGTGGCCGTCAAAGATGGTGATTCATCGAGAACGGTAAAATGGTCCAGCGTAAGATTGGCTAGAAAACCGTCTAATGTGAATGGTGGTATTGTAAAGAATGTCACATCGCCTCAAGCTTCAGAAGTGTCGCCAAGTCAGCTGGCTAGGTCAGCTTCTTGGAGTCAGAAAACTTCTACAACTAAAGAGGTAAGCTGGGATTTTTTTTCCAATTTTTTAGTCCTCTTGTGATTGAAAAATTAGAAGCGTACCCCCTTTTTTTCCAGCTGGTACATCTACAAAACTAAAGAACTAAAGTCAGTGATGTTCTTAAATCTCTTCCGCAAAGAAAATACAGGGGTCCAAAGCAAATAGGATGGATAGGCCATCAAGGTCTTAATTCGCACAGAATGGGATTTTTCTAGGAGATCTCCATACTTAATAGATGTTTGCCAAGGAGGCTGAGCTCTGTACAACAATGGCAATTATCATCCTAATCTTATTTTTCCTCCATGTTGAACGGCTCCAATTTTTTTGGGAATGTAATGGACAGAACCAGAAATAAAGGGAGGTTGTCTGAGTCACCTCTCTCTCTCTCTCAGTGTCAGGAGAAGCCACCTCTTAAGATCTTCGAAGGGCAGTTTCTTCTTCTTTGGAAGATTTCTAGGCCTGTAAAAGGGCTCTTTCTTCAGTTTCTTGGCCTCTTCCCTCGCCAGGAGTACCAGCCCTTTAAAGTAAGTAAGTAAAGTGAAAGTAATCGCCTATTTTTTTTAGGCAGGCTTAACGTCCAACTACCAATTAGGTGTCGTGTACGGAGGCGACTAGCAAACATTCTTTACTGTAAATCTCTTTTATTGAATAAAATCCAAGGCCTAGACCGGCGAATCGAACCCACTAAACCAACAATATATCTTAGCATTGCGGGTCTAGTCTATACCGCTCAGCTAAAGGGGCGCCTTACAAGATTAAAACCATTAAATAAAATCCAAGGTTTAGACTAGAAATCGATTCCACTAACCAACAATACATCTTAGCTTTGCGGGTCTAGCCTATAACCGCTCAGCTAATGGGGACGCCTTACAAGATTAAAACCATTAAATAAAATCCAAGGTTTAGACTAGAAATCGAACCAACTAACCAACAATACATCTTAGCATTGCGGGTCTAGCCTATAACCGCTCAGCTAATGGAGCGCCTTACAAGATTAAAACCATTAAATAAAATCCAAGGTTTAAACTGAAAATCGAATCCACTAACCAACAATACATCTTAGCTTTGCGGGTCTAGCCTCTAACCGCTCGGCTACCGTGGCGCCTCGTTCCAGCCCATTAATACGTGCACTGTGCTAGGGGCAATATCGTTGATTTTATGCTCTATTGGTTTTCAGCTTCACAGAGGTTGATCTTCAAGGTTTGTTGTAAAGAATTACGACTTCCACTTTGGGCACTACATGCGTTCTTGAACGATTGGTGTTTAGATATATTTCTTTTTTTTTGGACCAATCCAAGTTTTGTTCCTCATGACAACTTCAGCCAATGGAAGTTCCTTCAGCCAAAAATATTGAAACATTCTTTACAGCTTTGCGGGGTCCAATTCCGGCAGACTGACGATAGTTTGACCCAGTTTTCTTATTGCTCTGACAGACGCTTTATTTTTGCCATATCCGCTAGCGGAAACTGAACTCCACAGTATCAACCAATCTTTAGACCTATCAAAACTTGATTATAATTGGCTTATCAATCAACAAATAGAATTAGACTTACTTACATTGACTATATCAATGAAAAAACAGTCTATTTTGAAAAGTTTTTAGTAAATACGAAATAAATATTTATATAAAGCATTAATAAATGGTCTGCAATTAAAAGTAACACAGTTTTTTTTAAAGTCAAAGTTAGTCAAAAGCTTATTCATTAAATACATAAAACATCTAAAATAATTATATACTTTGCTAATTAGGTCATATATAGTTAAATACAATTTCCATTCATTGAATTTCAACTGAATATATAGTTAATTATGAATGAAAATTGTAATTTATAAAAAATAATTTTACTTAATTTGTTTTTTGTCAGAAAAGGTGACACTGATTAAGATAAATTGGTCCAGTTTATTAACTCTGGCTAAGGACAATTGTTTTTTAGTCGAAGACTCTTTCTTTTAGGTCAATGAAGAAAAGTTAATTAAAGATTATATTCAATTATTCTGGGAAGAATAGCTTCATTTAATTTTACAATTACTAAGGCTTTCTAAAACTGTAATACAAAATAATCTGGATTGGGCCGCTATTAACCTTCATTATTTTTTTTAAAAAAACTCGGAATCTTTACTTTAAAACGTTAACTTTAATGTTTTTATATACAAGTTTGTGAAAAAGTGATATTTTTTAAAGTGACGTCATATCTCCTCTAGAGTGTCACTAAAATCGATACTCACTGTTGAAAAATGTTCTTCTCAAAATCACTAGCCCCGTAATACAATGGTGCCCTAATCTAAAAGGAAAATTCTTTTGGCCACTGCCTGGGAAACTCTAGAAAAGAAAATCGAAACAGGATAGGCCTAAACTTCCGGTGAAATCTTATTGGTCCAACACAGAATACTCTTTAGACATTTCCTGCATTATAAAGTATGTAAAGAGTGTAGAAACTAATTTCCATCTTGGCCACCAATCAGCTTCTTGGATCAGAACTGTCTTTTAATGTTCGTCTACTCATGGTGAAGCAGGTGATTTCCGCTTTTAGATAAAGTGACGAAAAAATTATTATTATTATTTTTTTAAAAAAAAAAGAAAAAAAAAGGAAGTTACTATAAATTGAAAAGTAATTCTTTTGTTCCTGGCAGTATTCTAAAGCAGCGTTTCCCAACCTGGTGGTACGCGAGTTGCTGGTTGGATGGTACACGAAAAATAATCAATAATGGCGGACATAAAAAATTAAATCATAAAAATATCACAGAAACGTTTTCTCCTATAATTCATAAAAATTATAGGCGCTATAATAATATTATAGGCGCTTCGCAGTTTACTAAAAAAAAGGTAACACCAACAAGAAGAACAAGAACAAGACCAATTTTTGAAAAACCCGTTTTTGCTTTTTTTCAGCAACTTTTTTCTAGAAATCTATTTAATCTATATAGTTGCAAAAATCTTGGAGGATTTGCCCTATATTTTAAAGAAAATTTGGGAATTTTATCTTTTATAGAAAAAGGGGAAAAAATTGTCAAAGTTGGGTGTTTTTCAACGTTACACTATTTTCGTGCAGTTTTTTGACGATCAACCCTTATACAACTGTGTCCTACCGCGGCAGTTTAAATACAGTAAAGTTGTTAATATGTACAGTAATAAAGATTAGTCTGTCTCAAAATATACGAGAAAATACAATAGCACATTTAACAGGATTAAAATTGTCTTTCATGGAGTATTTTCCCAAAACCCGAAAACACAAATGATAATTGGATTTCAAACCACCTTCTATAAAGAAAATTTAGGAAAAGCTACATCATTATCGATAAAAGATAAGGAAAATTTAATAGAATTATCATGTGACAGAACTTAAATGATAACTATGTAAAGATCTGCTTAAAGAGGAGACTGGATTGTAATGAGTAAGCTCTATCCAAGCAACATTAAATTTAATTGGTACTTACAGAGGTAGTTGAATGCTTAAAAGAAATTAATTTAGAAGATTTGGGCACAAATATAATAATCCTAAAGAAGAATTTTGTAAATTAATTAATAATTTGGAAGAGAAAAATATGTACGCAACGTTTAATTATTTAAAAAAAGTTTTAAAACTAAGATCTTACACTTTACAAAGTTTATAAAGTGAACATGAACTTGAACTCCTTTGTAACAGATACATTGTATCTCTATACAAATAAAGATGATAATAATAATAATAAAATAACGCACTCGGAATAACAAATTTCCCGAAATACAATCATTTTCACGAAGTGGTAGAATTTAGCACGATGTACTACCAAGTGGTACGGTGAGCCACAAAAAGGTTGGGAAACGCTGTTCTAAAGCAATAACTAGAATAGGACGAAATTCATTTCATTGCCATTGCAGCAAATTGCCCGGTTTAGTCCCGGAAGTACACTGAGGAAGACACCACCATAGTCATCAACATTCCATGTATGTAAATGAACTGATTCTACGACGAGCAGATTTGCCATGGCTAACTTGATTCAATATTGATAGTTTCAAGGTTAAACCTAATTAATCAGTTTATATCACATCATTAATGATGTATACAACTAAACCTCTTGAGATATACTCGTATGAGAGACAATATCATTTCGTAGTAACCATGACGTGAACACAATGAATTTAGTCCCAGAAGAAAATATCTTTGATTTTGATCCGTCGTAGTGAGCATATTTCTATTGTAACCCCGGACCGGTGTTGGAATTTCTTCCATCATCAGAGTTTGGTGCAAAGATTTCGTCTTCAGCGCGTGACGGAAGTCTTGCTTTGAGTGTTTTTTTGTGCTGCGGCGGTTTTACGAGCTACCAAATGATTTGTTGCCTATTTCCGGTAACTCATGTAAATGCTATGTACGTATATGTATTTTTTTTTAATTTGGTCTCTTGATTTCGTCGTGAGTCTTATTGTTTCGAGCTCCTTAGTCCACTTGTTGATTCCATGAATTCTATCTTGCTTGTTTTCTGTGCGACTTCCGATTATGAGATTACTTCGATTACGTTGGAAATAGCAGGTTTTTTTTCTTTTTAAACTAAGAAACGCCTTTTTAATATTTAAAGAACTATTTAATCTTTTAGCAAGAGAAATTATGTTCAATAGATAGATAGATAGATACTCGTAATAGATGGGACGGGACCTACGGCCCCACGGCACCGCAGCACACAGGACTTATTGTGCCAGCCCCTTCTTGGTTCTAGTAGGCGAACCCTACCCTCCTAAAGAGGTTGGAAGACTTTCCCTACTAGTTCTTTTGTTCAATAATTAGGTAAGTTTGGGGGGAAAAAAAATTAAAAAAATTTGAAATGAGAAAATGTTTGTAAGAAAAAGTCATATGAGTGTTCACAACAACAGTTTTCTCATTACTTCCGGTTAGATTTAAGAAGAATGTTGACACTGTAATGAACAGAATGGGCGGGAAAAAAACAGAAAGAGAAATAATTGAAATGTCCTGTGTTAAAATAAGCCAATTTCAATTCCAGTTATCCCAGTGTTACTGGCTGAGTAAAACCCAGTTAATAAGGAGCAAAAGCTCCCCACATTGTTTTGAATAAGTGATACTAGTAATTGGAATTCTCCAGTAAATCTCTCTCTCTCTCTCTCTCTCTCTCTCTCTCTCTCTCTTCCAAAAGCGACATATTCTCCAGGACATAAAAAGTGTTGTTCGCTTTAGAAGCGGGTTTGGGATAGCAATGAAAGTTGTAAGGATGGGAGGGTTTTTCTTTTATGGCCGTCTGGCTGGAGTTAGGGAGAGACAAAAGGGAGTTCATTGTTAGCCACTGTTTCTGGATGGTAAACAGGGATAGGGTTACATAAAATTTCCATATAAGAAGTGATTGAATATGAAAAGTTACTATGTATGCGGCTGATATAAATGCCATTTTTATACTCTTATAAAAATATGCATTTCACCAGTAATTTAAGAGCGAACAAGTTCAGACATGCTCAGCGGACGTGCTGTAAGACGTGGAGGAGGAGGAGAAAAAAAAAGGTTACTCTTCAAAAAAAACGATAGCTTTGGAAGATCGTTTTATTATCTTCGATATAATGGGAATCGTTTTCTGGTTCTGGATGAAACACGATTTCTATTCTAGGTCTCTTGCTGTGGGGTTTTCTTTGGGGGGAGAACCTTGAAGGGTTTTCGGGCCGTTTAGGGTTTCCATCCTCACTTGTGAATAATATGTAAAAGTGCTAACAGAGGGGGCTGCCGACAACGCCACACAGCCTGAATGTTAGGTTATAGTCTAGGAAGGTTTAGCGTCATTTTAGAGTGTTTACGTTATAGTGTTTAACGACGGTGAAATATAACTAGTAATTTAATTATTATTTACAGATATTTTATTGCTTTAATTATTTATTGTATGCATGTATTAATGTTTTGTATTAATTTATTTATAAAGTTATATTCTTTACAGAATAATAAAATCTGTTTTGAAAACCGTCTTACAAATATTAAAAGTTATTTATGCTATTCTTCATCAGTATAAGGTGGGGGCTTATTAGCTTGGAACCGTTGTGCAGATTGTGGTCAGAAGAGGAGGATCAAACAGCCTCACACTTGTTGTTCGGTTGCGCTATGAAACCTTTGGATCTTTGAGACCAAAATAAATAGTAGCACAAAAAGAGCTAGAAGCGGAAAGTCCTCAACCTCTTTAGTAGTGGGAGGTTTCGTCTACTAGATCCAAAAAACGGGAGGAGGCACAATAAGTCTCTTGTGGCTGCGATGCCATGGGGCACAGGTCCTGCCCACGATATTTTATTCCTTATTTCTCAAGTCCTAAAGGTTTCTGTGATCACAGTTCTATTCACAGGGCATGGTAGGTTCAGGAAGCGTCAGTAGAAGGTGGGGCTTATTAGCTCGTGGTGCAGATTGTGTCAGGAAGAGGAGGAAACGGCCTCTCACTTGCTATTCGATTGCGCTATGAAACCTTTAGCTCTTTGAGACCAAAGGAGATAGTAGCGCAAAAAGAACTTGTATGGAAAGCCCTCAACCTTTTTGGTAGGGGAGTTTTCGTCTACTAAATCCAAAAAAAGAGGAAGGCACAATAAGTCTCTTGTGGCTGTGGTGCCATGGGGCATAAGGTCCCGTCCCTTTTCTAATTCTATTCTAATTCTACGCTACTCTTTACAGTACATCTGAAGTTAACGAAGTAACCTTTATATCTTAAACATGGTTGTAATAATCAGCTGGTTCTATAATGTGATGAACTATAATATAACACACGAAGACAAAGACACAAGTACTGCTCGGACCCACATCTTGTCCAGCAATCGGAAGATGTAGGACCCCCTCGGCCATCAAATCTGGAACTCTAGACTCTGTTTTCTTGGGCATTTGTGTTTCTTGTGTCGCCACCATCACATGTGTAAAGCCCACATTAAAATAATAATTTCCCAAAAGATTCGCTCAAGATATTATCACCTTTAACGTAGGGAGATCAGTTTTAATCCTTAATCCTTAATCTTCTAATGGGATGATCTCGCTTTGTACAAATACAGATTCAGGGGATTTGGAAATGGTTGGTAATACAGAGAGAGATAGGACCTTGTCTTTGAAGGATTTTAGTAAATAATGTAACTATAGCTTGTTGGGGATTGCATTGTGCCAGTTAGGGATTTCTGTCGGCTAGATTATCGGTCCAGGACTCAGCCTTAGTGTGGTACACCCACCTCTAATAATAATAATAATAATAAGAAGGGAAGGGATTAGCTATGTGGTTAGCATACTGGACTCCCACACGGAGGTCCCGGGTTCGAATCCAGCAGCTGACCCTTAGATTTTCTCTTCCTAGGAGCTTCTTACAGCTCACTGTCCGGTGATGGACAGTGTTGTCTGTAACGAGAGAACACTGTCCGGAGGCCGGCAGTGCACTGGAAAAAGCTCCGGGCGCTAATGACCTCAGCTGTTGATGCGCCAAAAAAAAAAAAAATAATAATAATAATAAGAAAAGGGATTAGCTATGAGGTTAGCGTACTGGATTCCCACGCGGAGGTCCCGGGTTCGAATCCAGCTGCTGACCCTAAGATTTTCTCTTGCTAGGAGCTTCTTACAGCTCACTGTCCGGTGATGGACAGTGTTGTCTGTAACGAGAGAACACTGTCCGGAGGCCGGCAGTGCACTGAAAAAAGCTCCGGGCGCCAATAACCTTAGATGTTGACGCGCCTTAAATAAATAAAAAAAAAAAATAATAATAATCACACCAATCCCCATGATTGCGGACAGTTTATAAAAAAAGTTGAAGTGGAGTACAAACACAAAAAAAAAAAGTCAACCAAGAAAATTTTCTGTTCTAAAAAGGAAAACTTTTTAAGGAGCAAAATTTGTGGGAAGTTTTCCGTATACCGTCTTGATATTGAAAGCAAGAAAAGGGGGACCAATACCAATGATGAGGAGTTTCTTTCAAGAGTTCTATATTGATCCAGCGAAGTTGACGGTGCGGATCATGCTAGGCGCTTCCTTCGGGCTGGTGGAAACTCCCGTAGCTCTGAACATTTCCTGTGTAGGAGTAACCACGAATCGGAATTTCTCCCGGAAGTAGAACTTAAGGAGGCTGCCCTAATTAATTAATTTTTTAATAACTTTTTTTATCTTTTTCTAAAAATCATTAAAAAAGCCGCTCTGTATTTTCATCATATAAGACAAAGCAAGGTTTAGACGAAACACAGAAACGTGCCTACGGCTTCACTAAATGACCGAACTTCCGGCCATGATGAACTAAATATAAAAGTGACGTCTGTGCTAATTAATTGAATACTAAAGGGATGAATAGTGGCGCCCTTTACAAATTAATCAAGGAAAAAGGGGGTCTTAATTTCTTCAAAAGGGTTCACAAAAACACTCACGCATTAGATTTATTTTATACTTCCGTTATTTTTTTTTTATCGTGAAAATGACATTATACAGGAAGTTGCTGCTGTTGAATAGAACATGACTTAAAACATATTTTTGTAGATTTTAAAATTGAAAGAAAAACTAGAATAAATTTTATTGATGGAAATTTAATTTTTCCGCTCACATTTTCAAAGTTACATATTCAAAATTTCATTACGCAAAAAAGCGGTAAAAGAAATTCGTGCAAGTCTTCGATTTTTCTTTAGAACCATCAAAAAAAAAAAAAGAGGATTTAAAAAATATTTCGGGAAATTCCCCGTGAAGGTGTAAAAAAATTTATCTCATATCTACTAGTGGGAAATTATTGAGAGAAAATCAATGAAAACTGCAGTCAGGCAAAGCTCTCACTCTGTTGGAAAATGGGTAGAAATTTAGTTTTTTTATGTCTACGCTTTTCATTGATAAAAATAAATTTCGATTTTCCTTATTTATATTTTTCTCCTCATTTCTGGTCATTGAAAATATCAAAACAATTATTAAATCCAATAATACTGGCGATGACAGCTTTTTCCATAAGAATGGTTATTTCTCTGTTTTCTTTTCTGAAAAACAAAAAAAAATAGATCTTAGGTGAGTAACGAATAAATTGTTTTCATAAATGCAGTAGCCAACGAATTCTAAAATGGGAAGTATAGCCTACCAGCCCTACATTATTACCTCCAAATTACGATACCCAGAAACAATTCAGAATAAGGGAGGTTACCCGGAAGAATATAAAGACAGAAAGACGGAAACTAAGACGCATAAAATCAACGATAATGTCCCTAGCATAGTGTACATATTAAAGGGTTGGAACGAGGCGCCACCGTAGCCGAGCGGTTATCGGCTAGACCCGCAAAGCTAAGATGTATTGTTGGTTAGTGGATTAGATTTCTAGTCTAAACCTTGGATTTTATTTAATGGTTTTAATATTGAAAGGCGCCCCATTAGCTGAGCGGTTATAGGCTAGACCCACAAAGCTAAGATGAATTGTTGGTTTAGTGGATTAGATTTTTCTAGTCTAAACCTTGGATTTTATTTAATAGTTTTTAATCTTGTAAGGCGCTCCATTAGCCGAGCGGTTACAGGCTAGACCCTCAAAGCTAAGATGTATTGTTGGTTTAGTGGATTCAATTTCTAGTCTAAACCTTGCATTTTATTTAATGGTTTATAACTTGTAAGGCGCCCCATTAGCTGAGCGGTTATAGGCTAGACCCGCAAAGCTAAGATGAATTGTTGGTTTAGTGGATTCGATTTCTAGTCTAAACCTTGGATTTTATTTAATGGTTTTTAATCTTGTAAGGCGCTCCATTAGCCGAGCGGTTACAGGCTAGACCCTCAAAGCTAAGATGTATTGTTGGTTTAGTGGATTCAATTTCTAGTCTAAACCTTGGATTTTATTTAATGGTTTTAATCTTGTAAGGCACTCCATTAGCCGAGCGGTTACAGGCTAGACCCTCAAAGCTAAGATGTATTGTTGGTTTAGTGGATTCAATTTCTAGTCTAAACCTTGGATTTTATTTAATGGTTTTAATCTTGTAAGGTGCCCTAATAGCTGAGTGGTTATAGGCTAGGCCCTCAAAGCTAAGATGTATTGTTGGTTTAGTGGATTCAATTTCTAGTCTAAACCTTGGATTTTATTTAATGGTTAAATGAGAAATAGTAAAGTAAATTTGCTAGTTTGCGATAACTTTACTTTTTTTTTACTCTGCATAATTCCACTAAAGGGACAGTCAGGGTTAATAAACCTTCTAGTTCCAGAAGTCCCATGAAAATCCAGTTAATCTGTAAGTGGCTCCCTCTAACCGCCATAAAGTTGAAGAGGTCCATAAAATTGAGTTTTTTTATCCAATCCTGGTTGCACGACAAACACTCATGCTTCAATAGCGTGCTCCTAGTTGCCCAGTGGAGGCACTAAGTAGATATCTGTTCCTGCAGGCAATTCGCAGTAAGGCTAAGCTTAAATTGGAGATGGAACACTCCTGTGGTTAACCAAAGTCACAAGGACAAACTAGGGAAACCAGGAAGAAATTATCCTTAAGTTATAAAAAGAGTAGCAGGGAGTAAGCGGGAACTACCATATTCTTTAAGGGATCCCTTAGTTGCTTGATTTCCAGTCCAACATACCTGGCAAGAATGACCAACCTGAGTCAGGAATTTGATGTGCACAATTTTAGGTTAGACTCGCACAACATCACACATACAAACAATTGCGCAGTGCATAGACGATTACATACGTCTACAATACTGCAAACAATCATAGCCATTTATTGGAACCAATTCTAGGTATTCCAGGTTGCAATGGATTTTGCCAGAAACCGCCAAAAAGCCTTTACGGTTCTAGCATACTAGTTTCGACTACAGCAAGCAAGGTACGTATTATAGAGTACGGATTTTTAGTATTGACTGAAGTACGTGCGATTTCCACCACTCCCGTTCCAGCACAGCTTTTCGTTGAATTTAGAAGAATAAAACGAGGATTTTCTTGCTACAAAGCACTTAGTGTAGGGCACGCTCTATTTGCCAGCAATTGAGGTTCTTAACCGTGCTGTTGCATGCTCTTAGCACGTAATGGCTTTGTGCAAAAAAAAAAAAGATTCTGAATTTCAGCAATCCTAACGCTCCAAATAACTAATTCAGTAAAGAATTCTTTAAAATCGGAACATTTTGAAGAGAGATATCAAGGATTGAAATTTGAATCAAATTGAAAACCCCCAAAATTTAACCTTCCGTATCTCATTACCAATCATAACTAAAACAATGCCACTTATACCAGTTATACAGCTAACTTCACTTTACAATTTGATAAAGAAATCATTGAATTCTAATGAATACGAAGAGAGACATAAAGGTTTGAAATTTGAACGATTTTAAAATCCACCAAAATTTAACCTTCTATATCTCAATAACTATTCTCACTAAAACAATGCCACTTATACCAGTTATAGAGCTAACTATTCTCTACAATTGGGTAAAGAAATCATTGAATTCTAATGAATACGAAGAGAGACAAAGGTTTGAAATTTGAACGATTTTAAAATCCACCAAAATTTAACCTTCTATATCTCAATAACTATTATCACTAAAACAATGTCACTTATATCAGTTATAGAGCTAACTATTGTCTACAATTTGATAAAGAAATCATTGAATGCTGATCGACAGTAAGAGAGATATGAATGTTTGAAATTTGAAGCAAATTGAAAACCCCCAAAATTTAACCTTCTATATCTCATTACCTATCATCACTAAAACAATGCCACTAATACCAGTTATACAGCTAACGTCCCTTTACAATTTGATAAAGAAATCATTGAATTCTTATCAACAGAAAGAGAGATATAAAGGTTTGAAATTTGAAGCAAATTGAAAACCACCAAAATTTAACCTTCCATATCTCATTACCTATCATCACTAAAACAATGCCACTAATACCAGTTATACAGCTAACGTCTCTTTACAATTTGATAAAGAAATCATTGAATTCTTATCAACAGAAAGAGAGATATAAAGGTTTGAAATTTCAAGCAAATTGAAAACCACCAAAATTTAACCTTCCATATCGCATTAACTATTATCACTAAAACAATGCCACTTATGCCAGTTATAGATCTAACTATTCTCTACAATTGGGTAAAGAATTCATTGAATTCTAATGAATACGAAGAGAGATATAAAGGTTTGAAATTTGAAGCAAATTGAAAACCACCAAAATTTAACCTTCCATATCTCATTAACTATTATCACTAAAACAATGCCACTTATATCAGTTATAGAGCTAACTATTCTCTATAATTGGTTAAAGAAATCATTGAATTCTGATAAACAGAAAGAGAGATATAAACGATTGAAATTTGAAGCAAATGGAAAACTACGAAAATTTAACCTTCCATATCTCATTAACTATTATCACTAAAACAATACCACTTATACCAGTTATACTGCTAACTATTGTCTACAATTTGATAAAGAAATCATTGAATGCTGATCGACAGTAAGAGAGATATGAATGTTTGAAATTTGAAGCAAATTGAAAACTACCAAAATATAACCTTCCATATCTCATTAACTATTTTCACTAAAACAATGCCACCTATACCAGTTATAGAGCTAACTATTCTCTACAATTGGATAAAAAAATCATTGAATTCTAATGAATACGAAGAGAGACATAAAGGTTTGAAATTTGAACGATTTTAAAATCCACCAACATTGTACCTCCTATATCTCAATAACTATTATCACTAAAACAATGCCACTCATATCAGTTATAGAGCTAACTTTTGTCTACAATTTTTATTAAGAAATCATTGAATTCTGATTGACAGAACGAGAGATATAAACGTTTGAAATTTGAAGCAAATTGAAAACCCCCAAAATTTAACCTTCCGTATCTCATTACCTATCATCACTAAAACAATACCACTAATACCAGTTATACCGCTAACTTCTCTTCACAATTTGATAAAGAAATCATTGAATTCAGATCAACAGAAAAAGAGATATAAAGGTTTGAAATTTGAAGCAAATTGAAAATCACCAAAATTTAACCTTCCATATCTCATTAACTATTATCACTAAAACAATGCCACTTATACCAGTTATAGAGCTAACTATTCTCTACAATTAGGTAAAGAAATCATTGAATTCTAATGAATACGAAGAGAGATATAAACGATTGAAATTTGAAGCTAATGGAAAACTACCAAAATTTAACCTTCCATATCTCATTAACTATTATCACTAAAACAATGCCACTTATACCAGTTATAGAGCTAACTATTCTCTACAATTAGGTAAAGAAATCATTGAATTCTAATGAATACGAAGAGAGATATAAACGATTGAAATTTGAAGCTAATGGAAAACTACCAAAATTTAACCTTCCATATCTCATTAACTATTATCACTAAAACAATGCCACTTATACCAGTTATAGAGCTAACTATGCTCCACAATTGGGCAAAAAAATCATTGAATTCTAATGAATACGAAGAGAGACATAAAGGTTTGAAATTTGAACGATTTTAAAATCCACCAAAATTTAACCTTCTATATCTCAATAACTATTATTACTAAAACAATGCCACTTATATCAGTTATATATATAACCTTTGTCTACAATTTGATAAAGAAATCATTGAATTCTGATTGACAGAACGAGAGATATAAACGTTTGAAATTTGAAGCAAATTGAAAACCCCCAAAATTTAACCTTTCGTATCTCATTACCTATCATCACTAAAGCAATGCGACTAATACCAGTTATACAGCTAACGTTTCTTTACAATTTGATAAAGAAATCATTGAATTCTAATGAATACGAAGAGAGATATAAAGGTTTGAAATTTGAAGCAAATTGAAAACCACAAAAATTTAACCTTCCATATCTCATTAACTATTATCACTAAAACAATGCCACTTATATCAGTTATAGAGCTAACTATTCTCTATAATTGGTTAAAGAAATCATTGAATTCTGATAAACAGAAAGAGAGATATAAACGATTGAAATTTGAAGCAAATGGAAAACTACGAAAATTTAACCTTCCATATCTCATTAACTATTATCACTAAAACAATGCCACTTATACCAGTTATAGAGCTAACTTTTGTCTACAATTTTTATTAAGAAATCATTGAATTCTGATTGACAGAACGAGAGATATAAAGGTTTGAAATTTGAAGCAAATTGAAAACCACCAAAATTTAACCTTCCATATCTCATTAACTATTATCGCAAAAACAATGCCACTTATGCCAGTTATAGAGCTAACTATGCTCCACAATTGGGCAAAAAAATCATTGAATTCTAATGAATACGAAGAGAGACATAAAGGTTTGAAATTTGAACGATTTTAAAACCCACCAAAATTTAACCTTCTATATCTCAATAGCTATTATTACTAAAACAATGCCACTTATATCAGTTATAAAGCTAACTATTCTCTACAATTGGGTAATGAAATCATTGAATTCTGATCAACAGAAAGAGAGATATAATGGTTTGAAATTTGATGCAAATTGAAAACCACCAAAATTTAACCTTCCATATCTCATTACCTGTTATCACTAAAACAATACCCCTTATATCAGTTATATAGCTAACTATTCTCTACAATTGTGTAAAGAAATCATTGAATTCTGATCAACAGAAAGAGAGATATAACGGTTAGAAATTTGAAGCAAATTGAAAACCACCAGAATTTAACCTTCCATATCTCATTACCTGTTATCACTAAAACAATGCCACTTACATCAGTTATAGAGCTAACTTTTGTCTACAATTTAATAAAGAAATCATTGAATTCTGATCAATAGAAAGAGAGATATAAAGGTTAGAAATTTGAAGCAAATTGAAAACCACCAAAATTAACCTTCCATATCTCGGTAACTATTATCACTAAAACAATGCTACTTATATCAGTTATAAAGCTAACTATTCTCTACAATTGGGTAAAGAAATCATTAAATTCTGATCAACAGAAAGAGAGATATAATGGTTTGAAATTTGATGCAAATTGAAAATCACAAAATTTAACCTTCCATATCTCATTACCTGTTATCACTAAAACAATGCCACTTATATCAGTTATAAAGCTAACTATTCTCTACAATTGGGTAAAGAAATCATTGAATTCAGATCAACAGAAAGAGAGATATAACGGTTAGAAATTTGATGCAAATTGAAAACCACCAGAATTTAACCTTCCATATCTCATTACCTGTTATCACTAAAACAATGCCACTTACATCAGTTATAGAGCTAACTTTTGTCTACAATTTAATAAAGAAATCATTGAATTCTGATCAATAGAAAGAGAGATATAAAGGTTAGAAATTTGAAGCAAATTGAAAACCACCAAAATTTAACCTTCCATATCTCATTACCTGTTATCACTAAAACAATACCCCTTATATCAGTTATATAGCTAACTATTCTCTACAATTGTGTAAAGAAATCATTGAATTCTGATCAACAGAAAGAGAGATATAATGGTTTGAAATTTGATGCAAATTGAAAACCACCAGAATTTAACCTTCCATATCTCATTACCTGTTATCACTAAAACAATGCCACTTACATCAGTTATAGAGCTAACTTTTGTCTACAATTTAATAAAGAAATCATTGAATTCTGATCAATAGAAAGAGAGATATAAAGGTTAGAAATTTGAAGCAAATTGAAAACCACCAAAATTAACCTTCCATATCTCGGTAACTATTATCACTAAAACAATGCTACTTATATCAGTTATAAAGCTAACTATTCTCTACAATTGGGTAAAGAAATCATTAAATTCTGATCAACAGAAAGAGAGATATAATGGTTTGAAATTTGATGCAAATTGAAAATCACCAAAATTTAACCTTCCATATCTCATTACCTGTTATCACTAAAACAATGCCACTTATATCAGTTATAAAGCTAACTATTCTCTACAATTGGGTAAAGAAATCATTGAATTCAGATCAACAGAAAGAGAGATATAACGGTTAGAAATTTGAAGCAAATTGAAAACCACCAAAATTAACCTTCCATATCTCGGTTACTATTATCACTAAAACAATGCCACTTATATCAGTTATAAAGCTAACTATTCTCTACAATTGGGTAAAGAAATCATTAAATTCTGATCAACAGAAAGAGAGATATAATGGTTTGAAATTTGAAGCAAATTGAAAACCACCAAAATTAACCTTCCATATCTCGGTAACTATTATCACTAAAACAATGCCACTTATATCAGTTATAAAGCTAACTATTCTCTACAATTGGGTAAAGAAATCATTGAATTCTGATCAACAGAAAGAGAGATATAATAGTTTGAAATTTGATGCAAATTGAAAACCACCAAAATTTAACCTTCCATATCTCATTACCTGTTATCACTAAAACAATGCCACTTATATCAGTTATAGAGCTAACTTTTGTCTACAATTTAATAAAGAAATCATTGAATTCTGATCAATAGAAAGAGAGATATAAAGGTTTGTAGTTTGAAGGAAATTGAAAACCACCAAAGTTTAACCTTCCATATCTCATTAATTATTATCGCTAAAACAATGCCACTTATATCAGTTATAAAGCTAACTATTCTCTACAATTGGGTAAAGAAATCATTGAATTCTGATCAACAGAAAGAGAGATATAATAGTTTGAAATTTGATGCAAATTGAAAACCACCAAAATTTAACCTTCCATATCTCATTACCTGTTATCACTAAAACAATGCCACTTATATCAGTTATAGAGCTAACTTTTGTCTACAATTTAATAAAGAAATCATTGAATTCTGATCAATAGAAAGAGAGATATAAAGGTTTGTAGTTTGAAGGAAATTGAAAACCACCAAAGTTTAACCTTCCATATCTCATTAATTATTATCGCTAAAACAATGCCACTTATGCCAGTTATAGAGCTACTATTCTCTACAATTGGGTAAAGAAATCATTGAATTCTGATCAACAGAAAGAAAGATATAATGGTTTGAAATTTAATGCAAATTGAAAACCACCAAAATTTAACCTTCCATATCTCAATAACTATTATCACTAAAACAATGTCACTTATACCAGTTATAGAGCTAACTATTCTCTACAATTGGGTAAAAAAATCATTGAATTCTAATGAATACGAAGAGAGACATAAAGGTTTGAAATTTGAACGATTTTAAAATGCACCAAAATTTAACCTTCTATATCTCAATAACTATTATCACTAAAACAATGTCACTTATACCAGTTATAGAGCTAACTATTCTCTACAATAGGGTAAAGAAATCATTGAATTCTAATGAATATGAAGAGAGATATAAAAATTTGCAATTTGAAGCAAATTGAAAACCACCAAAATTTAACCTTCCATATCTCATTAATTATTATCACTAAAACAATGCTTATTAGGCTAGTTATAGAGCTATCTTGGGTCTACAATTTGATAAAGAAATCACTGAATTCTGATCAACAGACAGAGAGATATAAAGGTTAAAAATTTGAAGCAAATTGAAAACCACCAAAATTAACCTTCCATATCTCGGTAACTATTATCACTAAAACAATGCCACTTATATCAGTTATAAAGCTAACTATTCTCTACAATTGGGTAAAGAAATCATTAAATTCTGATCAACAGAAAGAGAGATATAATGGTTTGAAATTTGATGCAAATTGAAAATCACCAAAATTTAACCTTCCATATCTCATTACCTGTTATCACTAAAACAATGCCACTTATATCAGTTATAAAGCTAACTATTCTCTACAATTGGGTAAAGAAATCATTGAATTCAGATCAACAGAAAGAGAGATATAACGGTTAGAAGTTTGAAGCAAATTGAAAACCACCAAAATTAACGTTCCATATCTCGGTTACTATTATCACTAAAACAATGCCACTTATATCAGTTATAAAGCTAACTATTCTCTACAATTGGGTAAAGAAATCATTAAATTCTGATCAACAGAAAGAGAGATATAATGGTTTGAAATTTGATGCAAATTGAAAACCACCAGAATTTAACCTTCCATATCTCATTACCTGTTATCACTAAAACAATGCCACTTACATCAGTTATAGAGCTAACTTTTGTCTACAATTTAATAAAGAAATCATTGAATTCTGATCAATAGAAAGAGAGATATAAAGGTTAGAAATTTGAAGCAAATTGAAAACCACCAAAATTAACCTTCCATATCTCGGTAACTATTATCACTAAAACAATGCTACTTATATCAGTTATAAAGCTAACTATTCTCTACAATTGGGTAAAGAAATCATTAAATTCTGATCAACAGAAAGAGAGATATAATGGTTTGAAATTTGATGCAAATTGAAAATCACCAAAATTTAACCTTCCATATCTCATTACCTGTTATCACTAAAACAATGCCACTTATATCAGTTATAAAGCTAACTATTCTCTACAATTGGGTAAAGAAATCATTGAATTCAGATCAGCAGAAAGAGAGATATAACGGTTAGAAATTTGAAGCAAATTGAAAACCACCAAAATTAACCTTCCATATCTCGGTTACTATTATCACTAAAACAATGCCACTTATATCAGTTATAAAGCTAACTATTCTCTACAATTGGGTAAAGAAATCATTGAATTCTGATCAACAGAAAGAGAGATATAATGGTTTGAAATTTGATGCAAATTGAAAACCACCAGAATTTAACCTTCCATATCTCTTTACCTGTTATCACTAAAACAATGCCACTTATATCAGTTATAGAGCTAACTTTTGTCTACAATTTAATAAAGAAATCATTGAATTCTGATCAATAGAAAGAGAGATATAAAGGTTTGAATTTTGAAGGAAATTGAAAACCACCAAAGTTTAACCTGCCATATCTCATTAATTATTATCGCTAAAACAATGCCACTTATGCCAGTTATAGAGCTAACTATTCTCTACAATTGGGTAAAGAAATCATTGAATTCTGATAAACAGAAAGTGAGATATAAACGATTGAAATTTCAGGCAAATGGAAAAATACCAAAATTTAACCTTCCATATCTCATTACCTGTTATCACTAAAACAATGCCACTTATATCAGTTATAAAGCTAACTATTCTCTACAATTGGGTAAAGAAATCATTGAATTCTGATCAACAGAAAGAGAGATATAATGGTTTGAAATTTGATGGAAATTGAAAACCACCAAAATTTAACCTTCCATATCTCATTACCTGTTATCACTAAAACAATGCCACTTATATCAGTTATAAAGCTAGCTATTCTCTACAATTTAATAAAGAAATCATTGAATTCAGATCAACAGAAAGAGAGATATAACGGTTAGAAATTTGAAGCAAATTGAAAACCACCAAAATTAACCTTCCATATCTCGGTAACTATTATCACTAAAACAATGCCACTTTTATCAGTTATAATGCTAACTATTCTCTACAATTGGGTAAAGAAATCATTGAATTCTGATAAACAGAAAGTGAGATATAAACGATTGAAATTTCAGGCAAATGGAAAACTACCAAAATTTAACCTTCCATATCTCATTACCTGTTATCACTAAAACAATGCCACTTATATCAGTTATAGAGCTAACTATTCTCTACAATTGGGTAAAGAAATCATTGAATTCTGATCAACAGAAAGAGAGATATAATGGTTTGAAATTTGATGGAAATTGAAAACCACCAAAATTTAACCTTCCATATCTCATTACCTGTTATCACTAAAACAATGCCACTTATATCAGTTATAAAGCTAGCTATTCTCTACAATTTAATAAAGAAATCATTGAATTCAGATCAACAGAAAGAGAGATATAACGGTTAGAAATTTGAAGCAAATTGAAAACCACCAAAATTAACCTTCCATATCTCGGTAACTATTATCACTAAAACAATGCCACTTATATCAGTTATAATGCTAACTATTCTCTACAATTGGGTAAAAAAATCATTGAATTCTGATCAACAGAAAGAGAGATATAATGGTTTGAAATTTGATGCAAATTGAAAACCACCAAAATTTAACCTTCCATATCTCATTACCTGTTATTACTAAAACAATGCCACTTATATCAGTTATAGAGCTAACTTATGTCTACAATTTAATAAAGGAATCATTGAATTCTGTTCAATAGAAAGAGAGGTATAAAGGTTTGAAATTTGAAGGAAATGGAAAACCACTTAAATTTAACCTTTCATATCTCCTTGACTCTTATCACTAAAACAATGTTACTAATACCAGTTTTAGAGCTATCTTTTCTCTACAATTGGGTAAAGAAATCATTGAATTCTGATCAATAGAAAGAGAGATATAATGGTTTGCAATTTGAAGTAAATTGAAAACCACTAAAAATTAACCTTTCATATCTCATTGACTGTTATCACTAAAACAATGCAACTAATACCATTTATAGAGCTATCTTTTGTCTACAATTTGATAAAGAAATCATTGAATTCTGATCAATAGAAAGAGAGATATAACGGTTAGAAATTTGAAGCAAATTGAAAACCACCAAAATTAACTTTCCATATCTCATTGACTGTTATCACTAAAACAATGCCACTTATATCAGTTATAGAGCTAACTTATGTCTACAATTTAATAAAGGAATCATTGAATTCTGTTCAATAGAAAGAGAGGTATAAAGGTTTGAAATTTGAAGGAAATGGAAAACCACTTAAATTTAACCTTCCATATCTCATTACCTGTTATCACTAAAACAATGCCACTTACATCAGTTATAGAGCTAACTTTTGTCTACAATTTAATAAAGAAATCATTGAATTCTGATCAATAGAAAGAGAGATATAAAGGTTTGAAATTTGAAGCAAATTGAAAACCACCAAAATTAACCTTCCATATCTCGGTAACTATTATCACTAAAACAATGCTACTTATATCAGTTATAAAGCTAACTATTCTCTACAATTGGGTAAAGAAATCATTAAATTCTGATCAACAGAAAGAGAGATATAACGGTTAGAAATTTGAAGCAAATTGAAAATCACCAAAATTTAACCTTCCATATCTCATTACCTGTTATCACTAAAACAATGCCACTTATATCAGTTATAAAGCTAACTATTCTCTACAATTGGGTAAAGAAATCATTGAATTCAGATCAACAGAAAGAGAGATATAACGGTTAGAAATTTGAAGCAAATTGAAAACCACCAAAATTAACCTTCCATATCTCGGTTACTATTATCACTAAAACAATGCCACTTATATCAGTTATAAAGCTAACTATTCTCTACAATTGGGTAAAGAAATCATTGAATTCTGATCAACAGAAAGAGAGATATAATGGTTTGAAATTTGATGCAAATTGAAAACCACCAGAATTTAACCTTCCATATCTCTTTACCTGTTATCACTAAAACAATGCCACTTATATCAGTTATAGAGCTAACTTTTGTCTACAATTTAATAAAGAAATCATTGAATTCTGATCAATAGAAAGAGAGATATAAAGGTTTGAATTTTGAAGGAAATTGAAAACCACCAAAGTTTAACCTGCCATATCTCATTAATTATTATCGCTAAAACAATGCCACTTATGCCAGTTATAGAGCTAACTATTCTCTACAATTGGGTAAAGAAATCATTGAATTCTGATAAACAGAAAGAGAGATATAACGGTTAGAAATTTGAAGCAAATTGAAAACCACCAAAATTAACCTTCCATATCTCGGTAACTATTATCACTAAAACAATGCCACTTATATCAGTTATAATGCTAACTATTCTCTACAATTGGGAAAAAAAATCATTGAATTCTGATCAATAGAAAGAGAGATATAATGGTTTGCAATTTGTAGTAAATTGAAAACCACTAAAAATTAACCTTTCATATCTCATTGACTGTTATCACTAAAACAATGCAACTAATACCATTTATAGAGCTATCTTTTGTCTACAATTTGATAAAGAAATCATTGAATTCTGATCAATAGAAAGAGAGATATAACGGTTAGAAATTTGAAGCAAATTGAAAACCACCAAAATTTAACCTTCCATATCTCAATAACTATTATCACTAAAACAATGCCACTTATATCAGTTATAGAGCTAACTTATGTCTACAATTTAATAAAGGAATCATTGAATTCTGTTCAATAGAAAGAGAGGTATAAAGGTTTGAAATTTGAAGGAAATGGAAAACCACTTAAATTTAACCTTTCATATCTCCTTGACTCTTATCACTAAAACAATGTTACTAATACCAGTTTTAGAGCTATCTTTTCTCTACAATTGGGTAAAGAAATCATTGAATTCTGATCAATAGAAAGAGAGATATAATGGTTTGCAATTTGAAATAAATTGAAAACCACTAAAAATTAACCTTTCATATCTCATTGACTGTTATCACTAAAACAATGCAACTAATACCATTTATAGAGCTATCTTTTGTCTACAATTTGATAAAGAAATCATTGAATTCTGATCAATAGAAAGAGAGATATAACGGTTAGAAATTTGAAGCAAATTGAAAACCACCAAAATTAACTTTCCATATCTCATTGACTGTTATCACTAAAACAATGCCACTTATATCAGTTATAGAGCTAACTTATGTCTACAATTTAATAAAGGAATCATTGAATTCTGTTCAATAGAAAGAGAGGTATAAAGGTTTGAAATTTGAAGGAAATGGAAAACCACTTAAATTTAACCTTTCATATCTCCTTGACTCTTATCACAAAAACAATGTTACTAATACCAGTTTTAGAGCTATCTTTTCTCTACAATTGGGTAAAGAAATCATTGAATTCTGATCAATAGAAAGAGAGATATAAAGGTTTGCAATTTGAAGTAAATTGAAAACCACTAAAAATTAACCTTTCATATCTCATTGACTGTTATCACTAAAACAATGCTACTAATACCATTTATAAAGCTATCTTTTGTCTACAATTTGATAAAGAAATCATTGAATTCTGATCAATAGAAAGAGAGATATAACGGTTAGAAATTTGAAGCAAATTGAAAACCACCAAAATTAACTTTCCATATCTCGGTAACTATTATCACTAAAACAATGCCACTTATATCAGTTATAAAGCTAACTATTCTCTACAATTGGGCAAAGAAATCATTGAATTCTGATCAACAGAAAGAGAGATATAATGGTTTGAAATTTGATGCAAATTGAAAACCACCAAAATTTAACCTTCTATATCTCATTATCTGTGATCACTAAAACAATGCCACTAATACCATTTATAGAGCTATCTTTTGTCTACAATTTGATAAAGAAATCATTGAATTCTGATAAACAGAAAGAGAGATATAAACGATTGAAATTTCAAGCAAATGGAAAACTACCAAAATTTAACCTTCCATATCTCATTACCTGTTATCACTAAAACAATGCCACTTATATCATTTATAGAGCTAACTTTTGTCTACAATTTAATAAATAAATCATTAAATTCTGATCAACAGAAAGAGAGATATAATGGTTTGAATTTTGAAGGAAATTGAAAACCACCAAAGTTTAACCTGCCATATCTCATTAATTATTATCGCTAAAACAATGCCACTTATGCCAGCTATAGAGCTAACTATTCTCTACAATTGGGTAAAGAAATCATTGAATTCTGATAAACAGAAAGTGAGATATAAACGATTGAAATTTCAGGCAAATGGAAAACTACCAAAATTTAACCTTCCATATCTCATTACCTGTTATCACTAAAACAATGCCACTTATATCAGTTATAAAGCTAGCTATTCTCTACAATTTAATAAAGAAATCATTGAATTCAGATCAACAGAAAGAGAGATATAACGGTTAGAAATTTGAAGCAAATTGAAAACCACCAAAATTAACCTTCCATATCTCGGTAACTATTATCACTAAAACAATGCCACTTATATCAGTTATAATGCTAACTATTCTCTACAATTGGGTAAAAAAATCATTGATATCTGATCAACAGAAAGAGAGATATAATGGTTTGAAATTTGATGCAAATTGAAAACCACCAAAATTTAACCTTCCATATCTCATTACCTGTTATTACTAAAACAATGCCACTTATATCAGTTATAGAGCTAACTTATGTCTACAATTTAATAAAGGAATCATTGAATTCTGTTCAATAGAAAGAGAGGTATAAAGGTTTGAAATTTGAAGGAAATGGAAAACCACTTAAATTTAACCTTTCATATCTCCTTGACTCTTATCACTAAAACAATGTTACTAATACCAGTTTTAGAGCTATCTTTTCTCTACAATTGGGTAAAGAAATCATTGAATTCTGATCAATAGAAAGAGAGATATAATGGTTTGCAATTTGAAGTAAATTGAAAACCACTAAAAATTAACCTTTCATATCTCATTGACTGTTATCACTAAAACAATGCAACTAATACCATTTATAGAGCTATCTTTTGTCTACAATTTGATAAAGAAATCATTGAATTCTGATCAATAGAAAGAGAGATATAACGGTTAGAAATTTGAAGCAAATTGAAAACCACCAAAATTAACTTTCCATATCTCATTGACTGTTATCACTAAAACAATGCCACTTATATCAGTTATAGAGCTAACTTATGTCTACAATTTAATAAAGGAATCATTGAATTCTGTTCAATAGAAAGAGAGGTATAAAGGTTTGAAATTTGAAGGAAATGGAAAACCACTTAAATTTAACCTTTCATATCTCCTTGACTCTTATCACTAAAACAATGTTACTAATACCAGTTTTAGAGCTATCTTTTCTCTACAATTGGGTAAAGAAATCATTGAATTCTGATCAATAGAAAGAGAGATATAAAGGTTTGCAATTTGAAGTAAATTGAAAACCACTAAAAATTAACCTTTCATATCTCATTGACTGTTATCACTAAAACAATGCTACTAATACCATTTATAGAGCTATCTTTTGTCTACAATTTGATAAAGAAATCATTGAATTCTGATCAATAGAAAGAGAGATATAACGGTTAGAAATTTGAAGCAAATTGAAAACCACCAAAATTAACTTTCCATATCTCGGTAACTATTATCACTAAAACAATGCCACTTATATCAATTATAAAGCTAACTATTCTCTACAATTGGGCAAAGAAATCATTGAATTCTGATCAACAGAAAGAGAGATATAATGGTTTGAAATTTGATGCAAATTGAAAACCACCAAAATTTAACCTTCTATATCTCATTATCTGTGATCACTAAAACAATGCCACTAATACCATTTATAGAGCTATCTTTTGTCTACAATTTGATAAAGAAATCATTGAATTCTGATAAACAGAAAGAGAGATATAAACGATTGAAATTTCAAGCAAATGGAAAACTACCAAAATTTAACCTTCCATATCTCATTACCTGTTATCACTAAAACAATGCCACTTATATCATTTATAGAGCTAACTTTTGTCTACAATTTAATAAAGAAATCATTGAATTCTGATCAATAGAAAGAGAGATATAAAGGTTTGAAATTTGAACGAAATGGAAAACTACTTAAATTTAACCTTTCATATCTCCTTGACTCTTATCACTAAAACAATGTTACTAATACCAGTTTTAGAGCTATCTTTTCTCTACAATTGGGTAAAGAAATCATTGAATTCTGATCAATAGAAAGAGAGATATAAAGGTTTGCAATTTGAAGTAAATTGAAAACCACTAAAAATTAACCTTTCATATCTCATTGACTGTTATCACTAAAACAATGCCACTAATACCATTTATAGAGCTATCTTTTGTCTACAATTTGATAAAGAAATCATTGAATTCTGATCAATAGAAAGAGAGATATAAAGGTTTGCAATTTGAAGTAAATTGAAAACCACTAAAAATTAACCTTTCATATCTCGGTAACTATTATCACTAAAACAATGCCACTTATACCAGTTATAAAGCTAACTATTCTCTACAATTGGGTAAAGAAATCATTGAATTCTGATCAACAGAAAGAGAGATATAATGGTTTGAAATTTGATGCAAATTGAAAACCACCAAAATTTAACCTTCTATATCTCATTATCTGTTATCACTAAAACAATGCCACTTATATCACTTATAGAGCTAACGTCTCTTTACAATTTGATAAAGAAATCATTGAATTCTGATCAATAGAAAGAGAGATATAACGGTTAGAAATTTGAAGCAAATTGAAAACCACCAAAATTAACTTTCCATATCTCGGTAACTATTATCACTAAAACAATGCCACTTATATCAATTATAAAGCTAACTATTCTCTACAATTGGGCAAAGAAATCATTGAATTCTGATCAACAGAAAGAGAGATATAATGGTTTGAAATTTGATGCAAATTGAAAACCACCAAAATTTAACCTTCTATATCTCATTATCTGTGATCACTAAAACAATGCCACTAATACCATTTATAGAGCTATCTTTTGTCTACAATTTGATAAAGAAATCATTGAATTCTGATAAACAGAAAGAGAGATATAAACGATTGAAATTTCAAGCAAATGGAAAACTACCAAAATTTAACCTTCCATATCTCATTACCTGTTATCACTAAAACAATGCCACTTATATCATTTATAGAGCTAACTTTTGTCTACAATTTAATAAAGAAATCATTGAATTCTGATCAATAGAAAGAGAGATATAAAGGTTTGAAATTTGAACGAAATGGAAAACTACTTAAATTTAACCTTTCATATCTCCTTGACTCTTATCACTAAAACAATGTTACTAATACCAGTTTTAGAGCTATCTTTTCTCTACAATTGGGTAAAGAAATCATTGAATTCTGATCAATAGAAAGAGAGATATAAAGGTTTGCAATTTGAAGTAAATTGAAAACCACTAAAAATTAACCTTTCATATCTCATTGACTGTTATCACTAAAACAATGCCACTAATACCATTTATAGAGCTATCTTTTGTCTACAATTTGATAAAGAAATCATTGAATTCTGATCAATAGAAAGAGAGATATAAAGGTTTGCAATTTGAAGTAAATTGAAAACCACTAAAAATTAACCTTTCATATCTCGGTAACTATTATCACTAAAACAATGCCACTTATACCAGTTATAAAGCTAACTATTCTCTACAATTGGGTAAAGAAATCATTGAATTCTGATCAACAGAAAGAGAGATATAATGGTTTGAAATTTGATGCAAATTGAAAACCACCAAAATTTAACCTTCTATATCTCATTATCTGTTATCACTAAAACAATGCCACTTATATCACTTATAGAGCTAACGTCTCTTTACAATTTGATAAAGAAATAATTGAATTCTGATCAATAGAAAGAGAGATATAAAGGTTTGAAGTTTGAAGGAAATTGAAAACCACCAAAGTTTAACCTTCCATATCTCATTAATTATTATCACTAAAACAATGCCACTTATACCAGTTATAGAGCTAACTTTGGTCTACAATTTGATAAAGAAATCATTGAATTCTGATCAACAGACAGAGGGATATAAAGGTTTGAAATTTGAAGCAAATTGAAAACCACCATAATTAAGCTTTCATGTCTCATTAACTATTATCACTAAAACAATGCCACTTATATCAGTTATAAAGCTAACTATTCTCTACAATTGGTTAAAGAAATCATTGAATTCTGATCAACAGAAAGAGAGATATAATGGTTTAAAATTTGATGCAAATTGAAAACCACCAAAATTTAACCTTCCATATCTCATTACCTGTTATCACTAAAACAATGTTACTAATTCCAGTTTTAGAGCTATCTTTTCTCTACAATTGGGTAAAGAAATCATTGAATTCTGATCAATAGAAAGAGAGATATAAAGGTTTGCAATTTGAAGTAAATTGAAAACCACTAAAAATTAACCTTTCATATCTCATTGACTGTTATCACTAAAACAATGCAACTAATACCATTTATAGAGCTATCTTTTCTCTACAATTTGATAAAGAAATCATTGAATTCTGATCAATAGAAAGAGAGATATAACGGTTAGAAATTTGAAGCAAATTGAAAATCACCAAAATTAACTTTCCATATCTCGGTAACTATTATCACTAAAACAATGCCACTTATATCAGTTATAAAGCTAACTATTCTCTACAATTGGGCAAAGAAATCATTGAATTCTGATCAACAGAAAGAGAGATATAATGGTTTGAAATTTGATGCAAATTGAAAACCACCAAAATTTAACCTTCTATATCTCATTATCTGTGATCACTAAAACAATGCCACTAATACCATTTATAGAGCTATCTTTTGTCTAGAATTTGATAAAGAAATCATTGAATTCTGATAAACAGAAAGAGAGATATAAACGATTGAAATTTCAAGCAAATGGAAAACTACCAAAATTTAACCTTCCATATCTCATTACCTGTTATCACTAAAACAATGCCACTTATATCATTTATAGAGCTAACTTTTGTCTACAATTTAATAAAGAAATCATTGAATTCTGATCAATAGAAAGAGAGATATAATGGTTTAAAATTTGATGCAAATTGAAAACCACCAAAATTTAACCTTCCATATCTCATTACCTGTTATCACTAAAACAATGTTACTAATACCAGTTTTAGAGCTATCTTTTCTCTACAATTGGGTAAAGAAATCATTGAATTCTGATCAATAGAAAGAGAGATATAAAGGTTTGCAATTTGAAGTAAATTGAAAACCACTAAAAATTAACCTTTCATATCTCATTGACTGTTATCACTAAAACAATGCCACTAATACCATTTATAGAGCTATCTTTTGTCTACAATTTGATAAAGAAATCATTGAATTCTGATCAATAGAAAGAGAGATATAAAGGTTTGCAATTTGAAGTAAATTGAAAACCACTAAAAATTAACCTTTCATATCTCGGTAACTATTATCACTAAAACAATGCCACTTATACCAGTTATAAAGCTAACTATTCTCTACAATTGGGTAAAGAAATCATTGAATTCTGATCAACAGAAAGAGAGATATAATGGTTTGAAATTTGATGCAAATTGAAAACCACCAAAATTTAACCTTCTATATTTCATTATCTGTTATCACTAAAACAATGCCACTTATATCACTTATAGAGCTAACGTCTCTTTACAATTTGATAAAGAAATAATTGAATTCTGATCAATAGAAAGAGAGATATAAAGGTTTGAAGTTTGAAGGAAATTGAAAACCACCAAAGTTTAACCTTCCATATCTCATTAATTATTATCACTAAAACAATGCCACTTATACCAGTTATAGAGCTAACTTTGGTCTACAATTTGATAAAGAAATCATTGAATTCTGATCATCAGACAGAGGGATATAAAGGTTTGAAATTTGAAGCAAATTGAAAACCACCATAATTAAGCTTTCATGTCTCATTAACTATTATCACTAAAACAATGCCACTTATATCAGTTATAAAGCTAACTATTCTCTACAATTGGTTAAAGAAATCATTGAATTCTGATCAACAGAAAGAGAGATATAATGGTTTAAAATTTGATGCAAATTGAAAACCACCAAAATTTAACCTTCCATATCTCATTACCTGTTATCACTAAAACAATGTTACTAATTCCAGTTTTAGAGCTATCTTTTCTCTACAATTGGGTAAAGAAATCATTGAATTCTGATCAATAGAAAGAGAGATATAAAGGTTTGCAATTTGAAGTAAATTGAAAACCACTAAAAATTAACCTTTCATATCTCATTGACTGTTATCACTAAAACAATGCAACTAATACCATTTATAGAGCTATCTTTTCTCTACAATTTGATAAAGAAATCATTGAATTCTGATCAATAGAAAGAGAGATATAACGGTTAGAAATTTGAAGCAAATTGAAAATCACCAAAATTAACTTTCCATATCTCGGTAACTATTATCACTAAAACAATGCCACTTATATCAGTTATAAAGCTAACTATTCTCTACAATTGGGCAAAGAAATCATTGAATTCTGATCAACAGAAAGAGAGATATAATGGTTTGAAATTTGATGCAAATTGAAAACCACCAAAATTTAACCTTCTATATCTCATTATCTGTGATCACTAAAACAATGCCACTAATACCATTTATAGAGCTATCTTTTGTCTAGAATTTGATAAAGAAATCATTGAATTCTGATAAACAGAAAGAGAGATATAAACGATTGAAATTTCAAGCAAATGGAAAACTACCAAAATTTAACCTTCCATATCTCATTACCTGTTATCACTAAAACAATGCCACTTATATCATTTATAGAGCTAACTTTTGTCTACAATTTAATAAAGAAATCATTGAATTCTGATCAATAGAAAGAGAGATATAATGGTTTAAAATTTGATGCAAATTGAAAACCACCAAAATTTAACCTTCCATATCTCATTACCTGTTATCACTAAAACAATGTTACTAATACCAGTTTTAGAGCTATCTTTTCTCTACAATTGGGTAAAGAAATCATTGAATTCTGATCAATAGAAAGAGAGATATAAAGGTTTGCAATTTGAAGTAAATTGAAAACCACTAAAAATTAACCTTTCATATCTCATTGACTGTTATCACTAAAACAATGCCACTAATACCATTTATAGAGCTATCTTTTGTCTACAATTTGATAAAGAAATCATTGAATTCTGATCAATAGAAAGAGAGATATAAAGGTTTGCAATTTGAAGTAAATTGAAAACCACTAAAAATTAACCTTTCATATCTCGGTAACTATTATCACTAAAACAATGCCACTTATACCAGTTATAAAGCTAACTATTCTCTACAATTGGGTAAAGAAATCATTGAATTCTGATCAACAGAAAGAGAGATATAATGGTTTGAAATTTGATGCAAATTGAAAACCACCAAAATTTAACCTTCTATATCTCATTATCTGTTATCACTAAAACAATGCCACTTATATCACTTATAGAGCTAACGTCTCTTTACAATTTGATAAAGAAATAATTGAATTCTGATCAATAGAAAGAGAGATATAAAGGTTTGAAGTTTGAAGGAAATCGAAAACCACCAAAGTTTAACCTTCCATATCTCATTAATTATTATCACTAAAACAATGCCACTTATACCAGTTATAGAGCTAACTTTGGTCTACAATTTGATAAAGAAATCATTGAATTCTGATCAACAGACAGAGGGATATAAAGGTTTGAAATTTGAAGCAAATTGAAAACCACCATAATTAAGCTTTCATGTCTCATTAACTATTATCACTAAAACAATGCCACTTATATCAGTTATAAAGCTAACTGTTCTCTACAATTGGTTAAAGAAATCATTGAATTCTGATCAACAGGAAGAGAGATATAAAGGTTTGAAATTTGAAGGATTTATATTGTTATGTGTTCGTTGCATTTTTTCTCAACATTTATTTAATTGAATATTATTGGCCCATCCTTTTCTCAGGAATGTTTTGCTCCAGCAATCGCCCTGAGTTTTGCTTATCCATAAAATCCTTTTTAACTTCTATCCCCTCCCAAAACTTCTATCATTATTTATTTTATTTATGGACTTCGCTTTATTCGTAGTTTTAATTGCTTTTTTGTTGCTAACGTGTAGTTGTAATCGACTTTTATCGAATGGATATCGGTGCAGAAAAATGAGTTGTATTTTATTTATATAAAGGCCCAAAAAACGCCCTAAACTTTACTTACTATTATAATTTTTGTGACACAATTTTTTACAAATACGGGACTCAATGTTGTACAAAGTAATATTTAATTCTGGTTTAGAATTTACCAGTAACCGTGGTGTCACCTGTTTCATTGATCTTAATTGCCCAATATCCTTCGAAACAATGCGCATCTCCTTGTTATTTTTCTTCTCCGGTTGCAGTTTAATACTATACTTCACGGTAGAATATCCTCTGGAGATTTTTATGAACAAATTTTAATTCATTCTACCCATTTTCTTCACTCTTAAAACTGTAAAGGAAAAGCTTTAGAATGAATTTCCGGTTAGCGAAGAACGATATGTCAAAGCCTAACAAAAAAATCGACAAATCTATTTGACATAAATTACTGCAATTACGTGAAAAAAAAATTAAACAAAATAATGATTTCCATTTCCAATCTTTGTGCAAGGTCGAGAACTTTTCACCTTATGACCTGCAGTGACTGCGCAATCACTTTTCCAATATTATTTATTGTTACCCTTAACAAAGAACCTCCTGCCTATTTGTGCTGGGACGTATCCACTTAATGAACATAAAATAGTCACCTTAATTACCATTAAAACAGAAACCAACTTCCGGTGTAAATTATGTCGCGTTATAAATTCCATTTAATGGGCTTCCCTCCGAAATTTATTACAACTCCTTCATTAAATATGGGAGTTTATTATTCTAATCCTTTTTATGGTAATTAACCACAGCCTACATTATGTATATTAATTATGAGCCTCAAATTACAGGGCCTACAAATTAATTCTTTACTTGATCCAAATTAAAGAGGAAAGTAACGTCGTTGACTTTGTTCTAAAGCCAAAGCCATTTCACTGAATTGTACGATATTACCAACTACGTAATAATATTGCTCCGAATTTAAAAAAAAGAAAATTTGGACATGAAATATTACCAACTCTTTGAACGACTCTTGGTTGTATTCGTGCTGACATTTTCCCAAAAAATGTTACAATTTTTGACGTGAACACGTCTTTAAATTTGCTATCATATGGAGGCAATCCAAAAAACCTAATGATAACAAAATCGGGGGATACAGTTTGGCATTATAGTTTCGAATCTATCGTCTACATCTAAAATTAAATTAGACCACTGGATAGCTGAAGGATCAAAGAATTCATTACGGTAAGCGTGGATGGTGACGCATCGCGCGCGGTGGAGGGGGAAGCGCCGCCATTTTGAGATCATTTTGCTGCGTATCGAGATTTGCAATTATTATAATTGTTGACTCGGAGAAGCTACGATGTTCGTTTAAGTTTTAATCGTCAGCTGTCGTCACAATCTATCGATTGTATATAAACCATTGGTGTAAAATAGTGACAGTGAATATAATAAGGTGTTAGAATAAACAAAAATATTATCAAAAATATATAATGTCGGCCTATACGCGTCGAAAAGCCAAAACCAAATACAGAGATCGCATACGGTTTGGAAAGGGCTGCTCAAGAACAATCGAATGGTAATAATAAAACACGTAAAAGAATGAATGCGGCCGAGCGGATGGAACGACGGTGTCCAGTACATCTGCAGCTGCTGGGGCGGTTGAAATTATGCAAGTGGATGATGAAATCACTTCCACATCGACAACGGACTGTATCGCACCACTGTTGGGTTCTAAATCGCGGCTCAATGAGTTTAATTTCATCAACGTCGATAATTATTTTAATAATGACAAATTTGATTTCATCCTAAATACATAAATAAAAATATTTTATATAAAAAATATAACCCGTTACGTGAACGTATTCACGTACAACGCACGGCCGGGTCCATGACGCAGCCACAGGTTTTTCTTTTTCTTAGTCATTTTCTTTGTGTGTGGGTTTATAAAACAATTTTCCTAAAATATATTTTCACAAAATGGTCGTCTTGTATCCACCCTATGTCGGTTTCTTACTTAGTTTGAAGTTAAATTAAAGTGCCATTTCCGTATAGCGTACTATCTATCCCCCACACTCTTCGAATGAAAAGACAACGGAAGTTAGTGTTAGCAAGAATGTCAGTTAACCGGGAAGTACGATATCTAAACAGAACGGCTTTTTCCGCTGAACTTCGACCTGTAATCACAGTTTGGCCTTTCACTTCGGTTTGAAACTATTTTGTAAGGGATTATTGATTACAGTCGTGTTCTGGAGAAGCTGTGACGTCACACTTCCTTCTTACAACCTCATTAAAGGGAAGGAAATGAACATGAGTATTTCATATCAGATTTTTAAAATTAATTTTATTTCCCTATTTCAGCGTCTTTAATAACAGGAAACACTTGTTTAGATGTTTCCATTGTCTGGAAAGCATTGTGGGAACTCACCCTATTCCAGGGAATATATTTATGTCCTTTTTTCTAAAAAACACACCTTGGGACATTATCACATCCTGGACAGTAAAACTGGTCGCTAGGTGAGACATCCGGTCTCCTTAATAACCTTCCGCTCCACTCTCTTTTCCACTAAATTCAGTGATAAGGTTTTTCCAGTGAACCAGGTTCTATTCTGAGTCACTACGGTCTAAAGTAATTACTTCTGTGGATCGCTACTTCGGCCATCTTTTACTTCCTCTTCCTCCTTCTTTTTAGGTCAAATTCGACTACAAATTACAAATTACGATTTTATTTCTACTGCATTCGAGGTTGAGTATCATTTTGTTCAAGTATTGTCTAGCTAGTGATTTTTCCCTAAATGTTTTCGTTCCCCTGCTAAGGGTTAAGGGCAAGGGTTAGCGGTACACCAGGGTGATCGTTATCCCGGACTAGCGATTTCCCTCTCTGTCCAAAACCTTTCCAAAGAAGCTAGAATCTTTATTTTTGGGTTAGTTAGATAGATCGATAATAAATCTTTATTATAAATATGTACAATAAATACAGACATGAAGTGCAAATGTGCAATACATTATAACCTTCATAAGAATGGTATAGGGAAGCTTTGAAGGATACAGGATGCAGGATAAAAAGAGGAAAAAACCTGCAAAATTTGGGTTAGTCTGCCTAAAAAGAAGCAGGAATTGTTTGTTTCGGGGTTGGATTGTAGGAATGGTTGAATTGTAGACTCAGGCAGTGTCCAATCCCAGTCAGTCAGCTTCGTTCTCTTCCTGGAAATTTCCAGAGAGCCTACAAGTGTTGGAAGGGAAAGTGGTACATATCCCTAACTGCAGGAGATCATCGATCTTTCTAGAACTTTTTTTTTCTGGTAGAACCCCAGAGTGAATTGGATAATGACTCTAGCGAAGGCATTGTGTTTTTTTATTCGGTCATCTGCAGAACAAATCAGATGTAGGAGAAAGAACTAATTTTAAACCACTAAGTTAATAATTTATATGAGTAACATAAACATGGCACACAAAACGTTATTCTTGAAGATGAAGACAACAAAATGGTAATACTGATGATAAAAACTAATTTAAAATTTGTTCATACCCATCAGATTGGCTTAAGCAAGACATTGCAAAGAGTAGGACAACAAAATGGTAATACTGATGATAAGAACTAATTTAAAATTTGTTCATACCCATCAGATTGGCTTAAGCAAGACATTGCAAAGAGTAGGACAACAAAATGGTAATATTGATGATAAAAACTAATTTAAAATTTGTTCATACCCATCAGATTGGCTTAAGCAAGACATTGCAAAGAGTAGGACAACAAAATGGTAATACTGATGATAAAAACTAATTTAAAATTTGTCCATACCCATCAGATTGGCTTAAGCAAGACATTGCAAAGAGTAGGACAACAAAATGGTAATATTGATGATAAAAACTAATTTAAAATTTGTTCATACCCATCAGATTGGCTTAAGCAAGACATTGCAAAGAGTAGGACAACAAAATGGTAATACTGATGATAAAAACTAATTTAAAATTTGTTCATACCCATCAGATTGGCTTAAGCAAGACATTGCAAAGAGTAGGACAACAAAATGGTAATATTGATGATAAAAACTAATTTAAAATTTGTTCATACCCATCAGATTGGCTTAAGCAAGACATTGCAAAGAATAGGACAACAAAATGGTAATACTGATGATAAAAACTAATTTAAAATTTGTTCATACCCATCAGATTGGCTTAAGCAAGACATTGCAAAGAGTAGGACAACAAAATGGTAATATTGATGATAAAAACTAATTTAAAATTTGTTCATACCCATCAGATTGGCTTAAGCAAGACATTGCAAAGAGTAGGACAACAAAATGGTAATATTGATGATAAAAACTAATTTAAAATTTGTCCATACCCATCAGATTGGCTTAAGCAAGACATTGCAAAGAGTAGGACAACAAAATGGTAATACTGATGATAAAAACTAATTTAAAATTTGTTCATACCCATCAGATTGGCTTAAGCAAGACATTGCAAAGAGTAGGACAACAAAATGGTAATACTGATGATAAAAACTAATTTAAAATTTGTTCATACCCATCAGATTGGCTTAAGCAAGACATTGCAAAGAGTAGGACAACAAAATGGTAATATTGATGATAAAAACTAATTTAAAATTTGTCCATACCCATCAGATTGGCTTAAGCAAGACATTGCAAAGAGTAGGACAACAAAATGGTAATACTGATGATAAAAACTAATTTAAAATTTGTTCATACCCATCAGATTGGCTTAAGCAAGACATTGCAAAGAGTAGGACAACAAAATGGTAATACTGATGATAAAAACTAATTTAAAATTTGTTCATACCCATCAGATTGGCTTAAGCAAGACATTGCAAAGAGTAGGACAACAAAATGGTAATACTGATGATAAAAACTAATTTAAAATTTGTTCATACCCATCAGATTGGCTTAAGCAAGACATTGCAAAGAGTAGGACAACAAAATGGTAATACTGATGATAAAAACTAATTTAAAATTTGTTCATACCCATCAGATTGGCTTAAGCAAGACATTGCAAAGAGTAGGACAACAAAATGGTAATATTGATGATAAAACTAATTTAAAATTTGTTCATACCCATCAGATTGGCTTAAGCAAGACATTGCAAAGAGTAGGACAACAAAATCGTAATACTGATGATAAAAACTAATTTAAAATTTGTTCATACCCATCAGATTGGCTTAAGCAAGACATTGCAAAGAGTAGGACAACAAAATGGTAATACTGATGATAAAAACTAATTTAAAATTTGTTCATACCCATCAGATTGGCTTAAGCAAGACATTGCAAAGAGTAGGACAACAAAATATTGTACAGAAAGAGGAAGTGACGTCACTATTTAGGTAGAGCTACACTAAGCCCCCGCTGGAAATATTCCAGAGAATCCTTCATTACTATTCACTTATATCCGGTCTGACGTCCTAATACTTTCTGTGGATGTCATCTCCTACTTAACAGAATATGTCACTAGAATAGCTAGACGTTGAAGTAATCCTTAAGTCCAGAAAAGGTAACTGTAATGTGCAGGATGTTAAGGAGTATATTTGGTCCAATTTGATGAATACTAGCATTGCTAATATAAATGGCATGCACTTAGTATATAAAGTATCTTTTATTTCTAAATATATTATAAATACCTTTATTATTCTTTAAATTTTCAAGAATTTGCTATTCTGTTCATCTTTATTTTTTAGCTTTAGGGCAGCCTTGTATGACGTCATTGTTTCTACGTCAACAGTAGCGTTTCAATTTTCTTTTTGAAGATTTCGTCTACTTGTCTGATTTTATAAATTTATTTTCCTTCATGTACTGTACGCGTCTTCATTTTCTCATCTCTTTCAAAAAAAAAAAAAGAGATGCTGCTGGAGATTAAGTTAAGTCGCTGTTCGCTAAACAGCTTATACATCTTGGCTATTATGAATGTATGCAGATTTGTCAAAAAGGAAATAGAAGATTTTGGTCTCTACCTAAAGGAGCTTACCACAATCAATGACTTTAACCGGGCAGGGCCGAGGGGAAGACTCCCCCTGCAGATTTGTAATCAACTTTTGCATTTTGTATTTTTCCTTCTTTTTTTCTGAATCTCTACATCTAAAACCAGCCGACCCTAATGTGTACAATATATGACCTTTAACCACTGATTTCCGGTGAAGCGTCTCTGGAGGTTTTGACTTCCTGTTTTTTTTTTTGGTAGTAGAGGGTGGCCACTTCGACGGCTCTATAAAATATACTATTAAGCAACACTTAACCGTGTTGGCGGAAGTAATAGCAAAGTATATGCTTCCGCTCCCGTCCACGTCACCTAATTGGTGCAGAAGTAAGTTCCGCCTCATTCAATTATTATCTAATTTGTAACTACACCCCCACCAGCTTCTCAATCAGAAATGCTCATTGAGACAAAATTAATTTCTAGCGAAAGAGAACTTAAAACAAAAAATGTATTAATTTTTTTAATTAACAAAGAACGAAATTTCCATGGCAACAATTGTAAACTTATTTTTTAATTAAAAAAATAAAAATAGAACGAAACAAAGAGGTTAATGAAATGATTGTGGAAAGAATAAAATAAAAACGTTCGGCGCCATTTTAGAAATAATTTGCTTACGTTACCGGAATTATGTAATTGTGAATTATGGCCCCCACACTCTTGATCTGTGCAATCTTAAAGAACCTGGTTACAGAACGGACTCATTATGACTCTTTCATAACGTTATTATTATTAAAAAGCCTATTTTTGTCAGGTGGGCTTAACGTCCAACTACCAATTAGATGCCGTGGACGGAGGCGACTAGCAAACACACTTTACTGTAAAATTCTTTGTATTAAATAAAATCCAAGGTTTAGACTAGGAATCGAATCCACTAAACCAACAATACATCTTATCTTTGCGGGTCTAGCCTATAACCGCTCGGCTAATGGGGCGCCTTACAAGATTAAAACCATTAAATAAAATCCAAGGTTTAGACTAGGAATCGAAACCACTAAGCCAACAATACATCTTAGCTTTGCGGGTCTAGCCTATAACCGCTCAACTAATGGGGCGCCTTACAAGATTAAAACCATTAAATAAAATCCAAGGTTTAGACTAGGAATCGAAAACACTAAGCCAACAATACATCTTAGCTTTGCGGGTCTAGCCTATAACCTCTCAGTTAATGGAGCGCCTTACAAGATTAAAACCATTAAATAAAATCCAAGGTTTAGACTAGGAATCGAACCCACTAAACCAACAATACATCTTAGCATTGCGGGTCTAGTCTATAACCGCTCAGTTACTGGAGCGCCTTACAAAAAACCATTAAATAAAATCCAAGGTTTAGACTAGGAATCGAACCCACTAAACCAACAATACATCTTAGCATTGCGGGTCTAGTCTATAACCGCTCAGTTACTGGAGCGCCTTACAAAAAACCATTAAATAAAATCCAAGGTTTAGACCAGGAATCGAATCCACTAACCAACAATGCATCTTAGCTTTGAGGGTCTAGCCTACAACCGCTCAGCTAATGGAGCGCCTTACAAGATTAAAACCATTAAATAAAATCCAAGGTTTAGACCAGGAATCGAATCCACTAACCAACAATACATCTTAGCTTTGAGGGTCTAACCTACAACCGCTCAGCTAATGGAGCGCCTTACAAGATTAAAACCATTAAATAAAATCCAAGGTTTAGACTAGGAATCGAACCCACTAAACCAACAATACATCTTAGCATTGCGGGTCTAGTCTATAACCTCTCAGTTAATGGAGCGCCTTACAAGATTAAAACCATTAAATAAAATCCAAGGTTCTTTTAGGGATAGCTTCGGTCTCAGCTAGGCTACAACAAAATCCTTGTGTCGTAAACTACAGTTTTCTGTGTTACATATTGCTTTTAATTCTTTTAATTGTTGGCTCCCATAAATGTTTTAATTACAAAAATAAAATAAATAAATCTAAGCAAATAATATAATATTGACTACCACAGTAGTAATCTACCGGGAGTGAACGAACTCTAACTATCCAGCCTAGAGGGAGCGAACTAGCAACAAGTTTACGTTTTAGTTTGTTTTCTGTTTATCCTAGCTTAACGACCTGAATCCCCCCTTCGCTCGATTAACTCAAGAGGTCACGTGGCATCTTTGTGAGGTACGGTTTATTAATTACACTGCTCTATTGAGTATGATTACTTACTGTAACTGAACGCGCACTGTTTCGAAACTTTTAGTAGCTAACGTTGCTTTTATGAAGAGGTGGGGGTATTCTGGCGGAGTGGGAGACTAGAACATGAGACAGTTACTCGAGCCCTTTCATGGTGAATCAGCATAGTTATTAATATCAACAATAGGATGAAAAAATAACTGCCAGTTTCAGTCATGATATATTTTTATTATGCCGAGCTTTCGACCTAGGGATCTAGGTCATCTTCAGGGCTAATGTACAATGTACTATTTTACATCATTAGAGGGTTGGTGGTGTGTCTTTTGTCTTGTGTGTTCATGGACCATGAACAGAGTCCTTGAGCAGAGACAAGACAGAAGGCACACCAACCTCTCTAATGATGTAAAACAGTATATTGTAAATTAGGTAAATATTTTTGTAAATTTTCGTTACATTATACATATTCATTGTAATATAATTAATTGGTGATATAATTGTTAACACACTGTAAACATGTTCCACAGCCCTGAAGATGACCTATGTAGTCCCTAGGTCGGAAAGCTCGCGGCATAATAAAGTTTATAATGACTGAAACAGGGAGTTATTTGTTTTCATCCTATTGAAACTATGATTCAGTCACCAAAAAATAATGAACAGTAATTAATATCAGCACAAACTTTTAGTAAAAATTCATAGTTTATAATTACTCTCGTGAGAAACTGAAAATTATTTCTCTCAATAAGCGATGATCTCAAAAATTCAGCGCTCACCAGAAGTGATAACCTTATTGATGATCCCTGATTCCTGAAAAATAAAGTGGTTTTAGGAAACGATCTGTGTACGTGTTTTAGTGTGGATAAAATATTAGAGAATAATCGCCTGGAAGTTGATATAACTGTGATTGGGTCCAAACTAGGCGGATGATGAGTTTTACTTTTAATTGGTTTTTTTAGGAACCTGAAATACCATTTCCTCGTAAAGAAAAATAATGAAAAACCAATTACAGAGTACCTTTTCATCATTACAGGAAGTTGAAGAGAAAAAGTGTAATCTTCTCGCTTAAATATTCAGTAAATTGCGGTGCTATTCAATGATGCGTGCAAGTTTATCATCCAAGTAGTTCGAACTTTGTTTAGTACAAGGGCTACAAAATTACTCCAATTTTAGGATATTCTAGCCTAATTTGCCCTTTTATGTGGAAGTTGTCCTTTTTCATTTTGACGGAAATCCAATAATATAAATGTTAACATTACAGAAAGTGAGGGGGTGCGTGAATGAACGATTGAATCGTTTGGAATGAATGTGATTGGTTGAAGAAGATTAGGAATTAGACTGACAGACTCATTCAGAATGTCTTGGAAGTGAATTATTCATTGGGTGGAACATTTCTTATTTAGTTCATTCATTGGCCAAAAAAAAACATGGTTTCCTTTATACGGAGGCGAGGCTAGTAAATAACGAGATTGATGCTGCTACAGAAGAAACTATGCATGCGCCACATCCTAACGACCGACAGCTGTGCAGCGTAAAGCCTTCTCTCTTTAGATTGCAGCGTCTCACGTGTTTGTAGAGATATCTGTCTGACCGGAACCGTTGTTTGTGTAAGAGGTGTTACGTTTCGTTTTTTGCCGAAAACATGATATCTACACATGAAGTAGAGCAACGAATTGTCGTGAAATTTCACATCGAAACTTGGTGAAACCGCTGCTGAAACTGCATCTTTTATTAAAAGAACTTTATGGCGATGAATGTTAATCAGATGCGCGAGTTTTTCGAGTGGTTCAAGCGTTTCCAAGATGGCTGAGAAGATGTCGGAGATGATGACCGCCCGGGTCCGTCCAAAACGGCTGAAAATATCGATTATAATCAAATCAACATTACTACCTTGAGGTGCTTGCTCAACTCCGTAAAAGTGTAAGTAAAAAAAACGACCCGAGATTTATGGAAGAACAAGTCACGGGGTTCTCCATCAAGACAACCGGCGCCGGCTCACACTGCATCTGTCTGTGAAGACGACGTTTCTAGCCAAGTACAACATCCCGGTTTTAGGCCATCCTAGCCTTATTCGTCCTGACCTGACACCATGTGACTTTTATCTGTTCCCCCAAAGTCAAATCTGCTTTAAAAAGGAACACGATTTCAGCAGTCCGCTGTGAGGCTGTGAAAGAAAAAGCGGCACGCGTCATGCAGGAGCTCACAGAAGAAAAAGACTTGCCAGCACTGTTTCGAACAATGGTAAATTCGCATGGAGCGTTTTAAGGATAGGGGAGGGGTGTATATTGAAGGTGATAATAACTAAATATGTATGAATTTAAAATAAAATGTTTTTTACAGCAATAGTCTCGTTATTTAATAGCCACACCTCGTAGAATGGTTTCCTGTGTACAAAGTGTTGTTTATCTTATCTTGATTTTGCTCGCGGCAATTGTTTGATATAAAATAGACACAATAATAACTAATAGAGTCCTGAAGCGACAATCCTGGAATGCGGGGAAGTTAAGGTGGCCTGAAATGAAATTAGGAATTCTCTGTTTTGCTGGGAAGATTTTGAATAAGGTTAGAAAAGGAAGTGGTTCTGCTCTTGCTTAACTGGTTTAATCCAATTCATCTCACATCGTCCTTCCTGCAACCTGTGCAATTAGGAGTTGCTTCCTGGCTTTCTCCCCCTACTCTTTGATCAACATTTCGTTATAGTCCACCCAAATAAGTTTTCTTTATTTTTGCAAGTATAAGTTTTGAAGTCTCTGAATTTCCCCCGCTCCAAAGTGGTTAATAGGAAATTGCCTGTGCTTGTATGTGTCTGTAAACATAAATACCTCAAGAGCTAAAAAAAAAAAAACGCAGAAAGCTTAAACTTTACATTAAGTTTAAACTTGGAAAATAAAAACTAGGCCCAATGAAAGCTGCAAATCAGCTGTGGGAAACTTTTCGTTAGTGACAAGGACCAATCAGGATGAGTATGTGAATACAACTGCTGAATTAGAACCACACCTATAGAAAGGAACAATCTCCACCAACCAATACAGCGCTAACTTGATCATCAAGATGTGCAGTAGAGAATTCCCAGTGATCAAGTCAAATAATCAACTCAATTATCAGGTTTGGTAATTACTGTGATCCCAGACTCTCAGAAGTGCGGAAAATTTGTGCACGTGTATGTATTGTGGCGTGATGCTGTAAAGTGATTGAAGTGATCAGTTTATATTCAGATAACCATTGATTACTTGTAATTATTTCCGTTTGCAGAAAAACCTGTTCCTGAATTTGGCCCCTCCCCACCCAAACCTGTCACCCAGGGTCTCGTGTTGTTATTGATTACCTCTTCACTGTCCAGTTCGGTGGGCTACTGCCATAACTGTTGGCAAATAAGAGTAATATTTGTAACTAATATTTCATTCACCCGTTACTGATTGTCTTCTATAAGTACTACTAAATAACTTAGTGCAGGTTTCCGGTAAGAAATGAATAAATAATCAAGACGTTTAACCCCCTCTTCTTAATAATTAGACTAAAACTGGTGCTTTGGAGGGGAGATCATACCCTTCCAAGAATCTATTTAAGCGAAAGGTTTTGGAAAAACACCTTGAAGTTGTAGGACCAACACTAGCGCAATGAGGATGAAAACTTTAAAGAAAAATCGTCGGAACTATCTTTAAGAAAATCTAAATAAGCGAAGTGGGGTACTTCCGGTTATGGAATTCTTATCGAACATTTGCAATTTTAGCCACGAATTTACAATATGTAGTACACAAAAAAACGTACATCATGGTACATCATACAAATGGTACTTACTTTAGAATGAAGTAGTTTTCAAGTTATTTTGTTCACACCTAAAGTACTTAAAGAGATAATTTAAAAACTCGAACTCAGAGGACGACCTCAAACCGGGTATTTCCGGTGCAAAAAAAATCTTTAAATCGAAAATTTTACTCGATAGAAAATACTTGTTTTTTGCTATTAACTATGGCTGAAGAAGGCAATATATTTATCGAAACTGTTGGCAAAAAGACGGAGTTGTTGATTTTTTTTGGACCGATTCCTCGCCAATTTGAATCCTTAATATAATCTTTTTACGGTCACTAAAAGCTAATATAAATTCATATGGTTCCTAACTTAGGCCAATCTCCACCAGATATTGGCTCTCTAGTAGTAGGCTTAAACAGAGTTATCTATAAGAAAAGTAAAGGTAATCGCATATTTTTTCGGGCGGGTTTTACGTCCAACTACCAAATTAGGTGTCATGTACGGAGGGGACTAGCAAACATACTTTACTGTAAAATTATTTTATTAACCATTAAATAAAATCCAAGGTTTAGACTAGAAATCGAACCCACTAAACCAACAATACACCTTAACTTTGCGGGTCTAGCCTCTAACCGCCCGGCTAATGGGGCGCCTTACAAGATTAAAACCATTAAATAAAATCCAAGGTTTAGACTAGAAATCGTATACACTAACCAGCAATACATCTTAGCTTTGCGGGTCTAGCCTATAACCGCTCAGCTAATGGAGCGCCTTACAAGATTAAAACAATTAAATAAAATCCAAGGTTTAGACTGGGAATCGAATCCACTAAACCAACAATACATCTTAGCTTTGCGGGTCTAGCCTATAACCGCTCAGCTATTGGGGCGCCTTACAAGATTAAAACCATTAAATAAAATCCAAGGTTTAGACTAGGAATCGAACCCACTAACCAACAATACATCTTAGCTTTGCGGGTCTAGTCTATAACCGCTCGGCTAATGGGGCGCCTTACAAGATTAAAACAATTAAATAAAATCCAAGGTTTAGACTGGGAATCGAACCCACTAAACCAACAATACATCTTAGCATTGCGGGTCTAGCCTATAACCGCTCAGCTAATGGGGCGCCTTACAAGATTAAAACAATTAAATAAAATCCAAGGTTTAGACTGGGAATCGAATCCACTAACCAACAATACATCTTAGCATTGCGGGTCTAGTCTATAACCGCTCAGCTAATGGAGCGCCTTACAAGATTAAAACAATTAAATAAAATCCAAGGTTTAGACTGGGAATCGAATCCACTAAACCAACAATACATCTTAGCATTGCGGGTCTAGCTTATAACCGCTCAGCTATTGGGGCGCCTGATTGGCAATATTATCATTATCATTAATAATATTATTTTCTTATTGATCATGCTAATTTACTCTTTACGTGTCTGTTCCAGGTGAGTACGAAGATGACAGAAATCAGATTTACAAAGAAGTGTAAGTAGAAATAAGAGATAATTGTTGATTTCTTAGATTTTACAAATTTACCATTTGTCTTTACTGTACTTTGGAAATACCATGTTTTACAAAGCCCAGGAATAGAACAGAAACTTATCTTTCTCTTTCTGCTTACTCTAACTTAAGTGAGCTGTAAGATAAAGTTAAGCAACAATTTTTAAGTTAACAATTTTTTTTTTTTGAATAAAATATTTGAATAAAAAGAGGCAATTAAATTACTCGAGAATGTACAAAAAATGAACAAGTTTATTTTCGCGCTTTAGCAAAGCTACTGTCACGTGCAGAGACGACTGAGACTCACGTGGACCGTTCCCGAACGATCACGTCATCATTATAGAAAAGCTTTGTTATCCTAATTGCCCTATTGTTTGATAAAATTAGATTCTCTCAACTGATCTATTCTATCGTCTGCTCTCATACCCTCAGCATCTTCTAATCGTTATTTTTTTCTCCCCTCAGCGATTGTTGAGGAGAGGCTGTATGCTCCTACTTCCCCATTATACCGGAACCCTCACCAGGGATGAATCATATTTCCTGTCAAGACAGGTTGTACAAAAAATTATTTAAGTTTTCTGCCTCAGTTGATATTCTAAAAAGAAACCTCCAGAAGGTAAATTGATAAAGTAAAAAAAAAATTGGAAAAACAGATCACACTTTGCTGTGTACATAATGTTCTCAGTTTTCCTTTTAAAATGCATCCAACCATTTCAGTACGTCACTCAATAATTTTATCGTATTTCCTTTCAGCTGTCAAATAGATTTTTTTTAATTTTCGAATGTATTTTATCATTTTCTCTAAATTATCATTATATTCACTTGGATGATTGCTGTTCGTTCAATTCGAACGGCTCTTTGAATGGATCGCAGAATATAGATGGGATATCCTCTCTACTGTTGGGGCTGCTAGTATCCAGGGATGTGATATCCTCTCTGCTATTGGCCTGTATAGGATCCAGGGATGTGATATCCTCTCTGCTGTTGGACAGCTAGGATCCAGGGATGTGATATCCTCTCTGCTATTGGCCTGCTAGGATCCAGGGATGTGATATCCTCTCTGCTATTGGCCTGCTAGGATCCAGGGATGTGATATCCTCTCTGTTATTGGCCCGCTAGTATCCAGGGATGTGATATCCTCTCTGCTATTGGCCTGTTTAGGATCCAGGGATGTGATATCCTCTCTGCTATTGGCCTGAATAGGATCCAGGGATGTGATATCCTCTGTGCTATTGGCTTCTAGTATCCAGGGATGTGATATCCTCTCTGCTATTGGCCTGTTTAGGATCCAGGGATGTGATATCCTCTGTGCTATTGGCCTGCTAGGATCCAGGGATGTGATATCCTCTGTGCTATTGGCCTGTTTAGGATCCAGGGATGTGATATCCTCTCTGCTATTGGCTTCTAGTATCCAGGGATGTGATATCCTCTGTGCTATTGGCCTGCTAGGATCCAGGGATGTGATATCCTCTCTGCTATTGGCTTCTAGTATCCAGGGATGTGATATCCTCTCTGTTATTGGCCCGCTAGGATCTAGGGATGTGATATCCTCTTTGCTATTGGGCTGCTAGGATCCAGGGATATGAGATGGTGCCAACATAACTCTTGCGCCCAATCGAAAAGATTTATACAGAAGCTAATAAAGTCTTACAAGATTACTAAATGGAGCTCGGAATGTTGTAAGATGCTTTAATGATGCAAACTGATGCACATTTACAGCAGGTACAACCGTGTAAGATTTCTGCCTAGTCCTCAGATTCAGTGACCGGATATCCTGAACATTCAAATTGAAGGACTAATGGCCAACTACCCTAGCTCATAAAGATTCAGCCGTTTTGAAACCTCGAGTCGAAAAATGAAGCTGGATTATTTCCTCGGATTAAGCCTAGGCGTCATTGAAATCTTATCTATTGATTTTGAAAGGTTTCGAAACTATTTAGACTAGCTTTTATAACAAAACAAAAGGCTCCTAAATATTGCCAGCGTAGAAATTTAAACCTAGTCAAATGCGTTGAAATGCTAACGATATCCTTGGAAGCAAGGAATACTCGTATAACGCCAATTCATCCACAACCTTAGCAATCTTTGGAACTGGAGCTTTTAGAGTTCTTTAATCCTAGACTATTCTGGCTTTGGATTAAAAAGGAATAATAACTGCTCCCTATCTATCATCCAGGGCTTCCTTTTGGGTAGTGAAGTTAAGGTTTGCTGTAGTTCGTTAAAAGGAAGGACTAGTGCAGATAATTAGCTCTACAACCCCCCCCAACCAGGCGAATTGTTCAAATGGACGGGGAGGTTCTGTCAGGGGCCAAACGTTGTTCCATAAGGGGGGAAACCCCCCGCAAGCACGCAGTGTCCCCAGTAATGACCAATCCAATATCTCCTACGCAAGGAATGTAATTGGCAGAGAAAAAAAAAATTGTCAATTAAATACTAGTCTCGTATTGGAGCAAAGAATAGGTATTTAATTTTGTTGGCATATTTTTCTATTTTAAAAAATTACTGGACCATTAATTAATAATATCTCTGGAAAATATTTTGAATTTCTTTTTGTTCCCCTGACGTTTCGGGTCATGTCGGGAATCCCAAGAGCATGTTAACCTGTTAAACTTTAGATGGTAGCCGTCAGTGATTTAAACCAGCTGGTTGGTGGTACGGGACAAATAATCAATAATGGCGGACATAAATTTTATTTTAAAAAATCAAAGCATAAAAATATCCTTTTATAATAATAATATTATACAGTAAAGTTGTTAATATGCACAATAATAAGGTTAGTCTGTCTCAAGATATACGAGAAAATATAATAGCACATTTAACAGGATTAAATTTGCCTTTCATGGAGTATTTTCCCCCAAAACCCGAAATCGCAAATGAAAATTGGATTTCAAACCCCTTCTATAAAGAAAATTTAGGAAAAACTACATCATTATCAATAAAAGATAAAGAAAATTTAATAGAATTATCATGTGACAGAACTTAAATGATAACTATGCAAAGATCTGCTTAAAGAGACTGGATTGTAATGAGTAAGCTCTATCCAAGCAACATTAAATTTAATTGGTACTTACAGGTAGTTGGAATGCTTAAAAGGAATTAATTTAGAAGATTTGGGCGCACAAATATAATAATCCTAAAGAAGAACTTTGTAAGTTAATTAATAATTTTGAAGAGAAAAATATGTACGCAATTTTTAATTGTTTAAAAAAAAGTATTAAAACTAAGATCTTACACTTTGCAAGGTTTATAAAGTGAACATGAACTTGAACTCCTTTGTAACAGATACATTGGTATCTCTGTACAAAATAAAGATGATAATAATAATAAAGTAACACACTCGGGAATAACACATTTCACGAAATACAATCATTTTTACTAAGTGGTACAAATTAGCATGGTGTACTACCAAGTGGTACGGTGAGCCACAAAAAGGTTGGAAACGCTGACATAGACAATCCTCTCCCTCAACCCTTTTATAACGCCATAGAGAGGAGCCCTGAGTAAGCTCCTGTTGGGCGCTCCCTATAAATCAATAATCATCATAGATCGGATATATCGGGGCAGCTGCAAGTCCCTCCCGTCAGCTTTGAGTAGTGTAGTCGCTAGTTGTAAAATGGTGTCTGTACACTTTTATTAGGCCAGAATAATTGTGTGTTGTTCTTGTTAGGCTGAGGTGCCCGCAGGGATGCCAAGACTTTTGAAGAAGTGGCTAATCCTCTCCTCCTCTACGGGGAAAAAAATTATTGATAAGAGTTTACCCTCAACTTTACTACCCAAAATGAAGTCCTGGATGCTAGATGAGGAGCAGTTATTATTTCTTTTTAATCCAAAGCCAGAATAGTCTAGGATTAATGGCTTTAAAATCCAGTTTTATTTTAGGAGAGGAGTTTTTTCAGGTGGGGTTGTATTTACTTTACTGAGTTGTAAGGGTTTTTTGCCTTATATTAAGTCTGGACTATTTATCAAAGTAAAAATCATGGTTGTGGAGAGTATATAGGCACAGCAGCCTGAAACCTCCTTTTGTATAACTTTTTATAAATTGTAAATAAACTTTTCAAACTCAAACTCAAACTTTACTCAGATCTGCTCATCAAATTAATTTTTATTTTGCGTTAATCTTAAAATAAAAAACTGCCTGAGTAAAATAATGAAAATGACTGCGGAACTTGACAGTCACTAATTGCTGAAAGTCGGAACTGACAACTACAGATCGGTGCAGTTTCACTACTTCCGGTGGTGGATACCGTGCACATCTTATCTGGAAAACTTCTCATTAGCAGAATCTATTGATGTGGAAGGAAAAAAAATAAAATAAATAAAGTACACGTATCACGTTGATTCAGCCAGATTTAGGATATAAATTACAATGGATAGTAATTAGACTTGTGGACGTCGTTCAGTACGGTAATTGACCTTGGAAGCCGGAAGCGATTACTGTAGATCAAGGTACAAAGATTTAAAAACATTTTCATAGCCTAGCCACGCCCAAAGATTTACAAGAATGGAAGCTTTTCTTCATGAAGGGGTTTGTACAGGAAATATGGTCATTTTCCTCTGTAGGAAGTGATGAGACCTTTCCTAATAATCTTCCACTTCCTGTGACGTAAAAAATGATTTTAATCATTTTCCACGGCAATCCGTTTTCAAGAATGGTGTGAAAGGAGAGTAGGCTTCTCTCCTAATGTTCCAAAACAGTAGTAATGTACGGACGGTCATACTGCTTATGCGCAACTAAGTTTTTTTGGAAAAACGCTTTTGAAGAAAATTCCTTAATTGGAATTTTCACTTTTTTGGAAATTCTATTGAAAATTCGCGGCTAAATTTGGGATTTTCTTAGTGAGTTATATACGTTGATCTACAGCTTTTCTTTTTAGTAATTGATTGATTATTAGGAGTTGGTGTTGGAGTGGTTGAGGAGCAAAGCTTCGCAGCAGATTACCATTTTAACCTAATTTATGGATTTACCAACAGTAAGAAATATGTTTAGGGATAAGTTAGAATCTGGAACAGGAAGGTATCCTTAAAAGGGCTTGATCGGAGAATCAATCGCTGCAAGAACAACAATGCCTTTGTTTTATTGACTTTTACTGATGCTTGTGCTGGAATCAATATTTAAGAAGTTGATGTTCTGTGTTTTTTTTCCTTCACCAACGTTGAGAAGGTTCCGGGTTTACAGTGGGGACCGGGAGAACCAGTGCAGATGACAGTTGACAGGCGTAACAGCATCTCTCGAAAGTATCTCACGTGTATATTATTCCACCTCTGAACACGGTTTTCTTTTCAAGATAAAAGGGGGGAAAGACTACTCTTAAATTTTTGATAACCAACAGAAGAGAGCAGATTCAATCATTCAGCCCACATTTCCCCAGTTCAACTCCACGGATTTCCGGTTTGCTTTGGGTACACGAACTTTCCATTTTCTAATAATCTATTCAAATCACTAAAATGTAGTATTCCACCGTTCTTCTGTATTCTTGAAAGATTAAAAGTCTGAGATGTTAGAATGGTTATTGAGTTTGGAGAAATTTCTATGTCACAGCATACTTAAGTACTCTTAAGATATTTCTATTTTCAGCTGAATTCATCGCAGGTTTTTTCTTTTTAATACGCTCTGGATGGAAATTGCAGTTATAAAATCGAATTTCCCTCATTTCCGGTCCCCTTTGGAGGTCTTCTGAAGCCGTAAAAATTGGTTCTCCGAAAATGATCTCTGTACGTCTCAAAATATCTGAAACTAGCAGGAAACGGAAACTTGCTGAATGAATCCTATCAAGGAGACCCGGAAGCTGCTGTATCCATCGAAATCCCTTTACCGGAAGTAGCACTTCAAATGATGGTCTGATTTTCACATTTTACCACGAAAAACTCTCTAACAATTTTCTTTAAACATTTAAATAAAACAATATGCACGTGCCAATCATATTCATTTAAATAAAACAATTTCTCAGGAAAATTCGTTTAAGGGCACTTCCGGTGGTGGAAACGCTTGCGATATAAAGTTTTCTTTTAGTAAAAGTTAGCATCTTGAGGAAGTCGATCATCTTGATATCTTTTTTTTTTGTGACACAGTCAGACTCCTAAAATTATATTTATTTTTTTCGTCATATCTTTTTAATTCTGATCATCTCTGTGACACGATCATTCGGGGCTATTAGAGGTAACATTTCCGGTCAATGATTTATCGATCATTTTCTATTCAGGACAATCGTGTATTCTCTCTCTCTGTGGGGAGGACAGACAACATTGTATTACTAAGTTCTCCTTTAATTGTAAATAAAATATTAAAGAATATCAAGGTGGCAATGTTTTGTAATTTTTTTTGTGAACTTAAAAGGGCACGGACATTTTGTAGGATGAAACTCTCCCAAAATATTTGTTACAGAATTTAATTAAAAAGTACAAAGGGCGATGTTATTATGAATTTCTATTAAAAGGGACTTTTAGCAATCATGATTTAAATGAAAAAATTTATTGATTAATAAGAATTTGGTCATATTATGAAATTAAAGAACATTGAAGCTTGTGAATTTAGGATTTAGAGCAGGGGCCGCCTAACTTTTTTGATCAAGGACCTCCCCTATATAATTTTTCAGAAATCTCCATCATCGATCCCTCATTAAAGTAATTTTCAGTTAATTAAAATAAAGTTATCGAATCCCAAAAGACAGTCGCCATAATCTTTCCGGCCGAAGGAACGGTCTTCGCCTTTTTTGGCGCAGATTCCCCCTTGGTATCCCACTGTTTAGATTGTTCTTTGGTCTCAGGAGTGTAGTGATGTATCCATGTTTCATCCACAGTGACGAAACGACGCTTAAAGTCCTGCGGATTCTTCTGGAACAGCTGCAAACCGTCCTTGCAACACTTCACACGATTTCGTTTTTGGACAAGCGTGAGCAATCGCGGCACCCATCTTGCGGATAGCTTTGTCATGTCCAAATGTTGATGCAAAATATTATGTACCCGTTTATTCGAGATGCCCACAGCACTAGCAATCTCACGCACCTTCACTCTTCTGTCATCCATCACCATATCATGGAATTTTATCAATGATTTCTGGAGTAGTAACCTCAATAGGGCGTCCAGAACGTTCAGCGTCACTTGAGCCCATATGGCCACTCCGAAAATTTTGAAACCACTTATAAACTGTTCTAATCGAGGGTGCAGAGTCACCATAATGTTTATCAAGCTTCTCTTTAGTCTCTTGAGGCGTTTTGCCTTTCATAAAGTAGTGTTTAATCAACACACGAAATTCTTTTTCATCCATTTTTTGAAAATCACTCGACTTCTTCGATTCAAACGAATGCCAAACACAAAGAAATAGACCGATCCGGCTGAAACTTGGTGTGTGTTCTTCCAAGAGATGCTACTAACTAAACGTAACCTCGATACGCGCCAGTAGTGCTATCTCTCTGACTTTGCACGGACTTTTCAAACGACCCTCGTATTAGGTACTGTGTTTTTGTACATTTATTTTATGATTTTAAACATTTATTAAAGTTATTTTACATTGTGTAACTAGAAAAAGTATCTTAATGTTGAAATTTAGACTACATTCTAAAATCCTAAGGAAAATCCTGAATGCTCCTTACTACATACTTTACCATTCACACTGGCCTTCACATCCCTTTTGTCACCGATCTAATAAAGTCTCGCTACCGCAACTTTCACAGCCTCCATCCAAATCCGCTGGTACAAAAAATTCTCCTCTCCTCACCTTCCAGACAATCCTCCTCGTCGCTTTAAGCGGAAATGGCCTAGGGGTCCCTACTGATGTGAGTGTAATATCCACTGAGAAAGAGTTCCATCAATGGGTGGTTGCTCTTACTTGACATTCATGAGAACTTAAAAGCAGTTTCATCAAATTTACTTGATGCAACATTTGTTGCAGTTGTAAATGTGGCTAATAAAGTGAAAAAATTTAATATTTATTAAATAATAAGTAATTACAAAAAAAGTAAAGTAACTATATTAAGCAAAGTATTACTTCTTAACTAATGAGATGGGTGTGCAACGGTGTTTCTTTGCAAGGTTGGAAAAAAAAGAAGCAAATGTAAAGCGGAAGTGAACATTATTAAATAAATTTTATGGCTTTAAACAAGAAAATTGGTTTATGGTATTTTGGTGAGTATGTGTGTGTTCGTACGAAGAAAACCAATTTAAAGGAAAATAATGAATAATTAGTTACTCATCTCGCTATCAGTAGCTGAGTCCCCATCAATAATTCACCCCATTATTATGGGAGAGAACGAGCGAGCTGGGCTCACTACAGTACTGGTGCACATAGCGTTAGTCATCAGTATCGATCTCTATCGATTATAGCTTTTTCATTCTACCTTCCTATTGTCTGTATTATTGTATGGTCATTTCTTCTAGTTAGGGCGAACATGTAACCTTTAAAAACCCTTGTGATACAATTATGATTCATCACGCTATCCTACAGCCCTAATAAAATTGCAAAAAAAGAGTTGTAAGTTAGATAAAGTAAGCCGAGTAAAGGTAATATATTGGAAGTTTTGAGTATTTCACTGAATTTTAAAGAATAAGGCACCAGTTTGTATTTTAAAGTAAAACCCACTAAATTTTTCTTGAAGTTCACAAATAACCACTGAAAACTTCAAAAAAATTCCCCTTTAGCCGAGCGGTTATAGGCTAGGCCCGCAATGCTAAGATGTGTTGTTGGTTAGTGGGTTCGATTCCCTAGGCCTTCGGTCTAGGCCTTGGATTTTTTTTTAATGGTTTTAATCTTGTAAGGCGCCCCATGAGCTGTTCGGTTATAGGCTAGACCAGACCCGCAATGCTAAGATGTATTGTTGGTTTAGTAGATTCAATTTCTAATCTAAACCTTGGATTTTTTTTTAATGGTTTTAATCTTGTAAGGCGCCCCATGAGCTGTTCGGTTATAGGCTAGACCCGCAATGCTAAGATGTATTGTTAGTTAGTGGGTTCGATGCCCTGGTCTAGACCTTGGATTTTATTTAATGGTTAATAAAAGAAATTTGCAGTAAAGTATGTTTGCTAGTCGCCTCCGTCCACGACACCTAATTTGGTAGTTGGACGTAAAGCCTGCCTGAAAAAATATGCATTACTTTACTTTACAAGAAAATCTATCCAGTAAAATTACCTTCCACTGAGACACGCGTTGCTGTGGCTCAGTCTGGTTAAACGGAACTATTCCGTACTACGCAAGAGCTAAGGCTATGTTATTTTGGTATCGAATTGCTGCCAGAATCAATCTAATTGGGAACCATTTCTTTTGGCGCATCTAAGGAGAAGATTTCTCCAACCTCGTTGTTGGTACTTTACATTATTTGATCGTAAATGCCTTAGGGCACATACAACTCTGTTGCAATTTGTTTCACGACGCAATTCTACATCGAATGAAGTAGTAGCAGATAGATTCTGCTTTTGGCATTCCCGATTTATAGAGAACTTTGTAATCGTGATAATTCCTAAGCACTAATTTTCAATCATTATCATCGCTTCGTTGTAGATATTGAGCTGTGAAATCCAAGCTCATATTGGAATTTTCTTTGTGCACGCGATGGAAAATTTCTTCAGCCACGTGCTATTTCCTATTTCTCCTATACATAACTCTGTTGGAGATGAAGAAGAGCAGGCGGTCAATATGATTGCAAACAATGCACGTACTTGATTTGGTTTTTGGACCAAAGCTTATTGTGATTTTAGAGGGTCTCATAAAACGGTTACTTCCGGTGGAAGCCCCAAATTGACAATTTTGCACGAAAGGGAAACTTCCGCTCTTAATATAGGTAGAGAAAAGTAAAGTAATTGCCTATTTTTTCAGGCGGGGCTTTTCGTCCAACCACCAAATTAGGTGTCGTGGACGGAGGAGACTAGCAAACTCTTTACTGTAAATTTCTTTTATTAACCATTAAATAAAATCCAAGGTATAGACTAGGAATCGAATCCACTAAACCAACAATACATCTTAGCTTTGCGGGTCTAGCCTATACGCTCAGCTAATGGAGCGCCTTACAAGATTAAAACCATTAAATAAAATCCAAGGTATAGACTAGGAATCGAATCCACTAAACCAACAATACATCTTAGCTTTGCGGGTCTAGCCTATACGCTCAGCTAATGGAGCGTCTTACAAGATTAAAACTATTAAATAAAATCCAAGGTTTAGACTAGAAATCGAACCCACTAACCAACAATACATCTTAGCATTGCGGGTCTAGCCTATAACCGCTCGGCTAATGGAGCGCCTTACAAGATTAAAACCATTAAATAAAATCCAAGGTTTTGACTGGGGAATCGAACCCACTAACCAACAATACTTCTTAGCATTGCGGGTCTAGCCTACAACCGCTCAGCTAATGGGGCGCCTTACAAGATTAAAACCATTAAATATAATCCAAGGTTTAGACTGGGGAATCGAACCCACTAACCAACAATACATCTTAGCATTGCGGGTCTATAACCTATAACCGCTCGGCTACCGTGACGCCACCTCATTATTGTTTACTAAATCCAAAACCAGCCGACCTATGTAATGTATAGATTATACTCTCTTGGCATAAAAATACGAATCAAAATAGAAATCAAGGGCATTTCTGTAAAACTAATGAAGACTTTGCTTTGTACTTTGCTTATATGAGAAAGAAGCATGCATCTTGATTGGGATAGATATGTATATTAATTAGTTAGTAACAGAGTTATCTTAATAATTATAATATAGTTGTAACTTAATAAAACGTACTCTGTACTGAATTACACAGTTGACCTAACGTTACTATAGATACGGCTAAGCGCCTCCCACTCTTCGTGCTCTATATCAAGAACGGTTGATTGTATGCAAAAATTGCATAGAACCAAATTTGTAGAGAATTTTATGCTCTACAACTTTTGTTATAACTTTAAATGTCAATTACAGCACAGGAAACAAGATATTTACAAATAACCCATTTTCGTGCCCTTTGACGTGTTCACGAGATTCTATGAGACTTTAGAGCCAACTAATAAAACGCCAAATCACAAAGATTTATACAAAGTTTATAGCTTATTATTTTCCTCAAAAAGGAAAATTTCCTGTAAAGGAAACTCTACATTGAAAATTGGACACGTTTGGCAATACTTCCTCATACTTGGTTTATAGTAAGAGAGAATGGTCCATGAGGACGGAAACTGCGAGTTCCTGAGATGTAAACAGTTTGAGGAAGAAAATTTAATCTTCAGCTCATTAGTTTTTCTCATTAATTTTCAGTCTGACGTCTGAAGTGTTTGGTGTTGTATTTTCCTGTAGTCGAGAAGATGGATAGTTTTCCTTAATGATCCTGAGCGCCACTCCGTCAAAGTTCTTTGAAGTACAGGAAAAGCAGACTTGTCTGGCATTACTTTGGAGTTGGGCGGGAATTTGGATAGTTTAAGAATATCCTAACCAGAATTAATAGTTTTAGTAGTTGAAAATAAATCAGCTCAGTTGCTTGGATTGGAATTCTTCCATACTGTTTATGTACTGAATCCTGTAAACCATGTGGGCAATTTAGGATGGACTACCTGTAGGCGAATAGGGCACCCTGTTCCTGAAAGAGTGTAGTGCAACGGTAAGGTTGCTGCTATAGCAGTAGGTACTATAATAGTACGAAAGATAGCCTACAATATTAATGTATCGTGTGAAAACTTTGAACTCGTGAGTAAAAACGGAAGAGTGATTCAATCTCCAGTTGAGGAGCGGTGACAGCGTCTTACTAACCAGCTAAAGGATAACTGTACTGCCCGTTTAAATGGGTAGGAGCTTTTGGTCGTCCTGTACTCAAAATCGATACAATCCGCATGCGCGTCTTCTTGCGCCCAGCTTCATTCATCTACAATTCCTGGTAGGGCGGACGCTGTGTGGTGCTGCTTGTTCCTGGTTGTCTTGCCAACCAGCCAGCCACAGTACCTTCACAAACTCACAACTTTACACACCACTCCAGCTGTGTGTGTGTGAGTATACTCAGATATTCTGCTCGCCTGTTATGTTCCCAAAAGAATTTTACTTGTTGTATCTTTTTTGACGTTAGCCCCTATAATTCAAAGTTGGTCTTGACAACCTCATCCTGTTACTTCGCACATTTTTTTTACGATGTTTCTAATGATAGTTGCGCTTCCACCCACTTCCACTGAACAACACTGCTAGCTCCAGTTACATGTTGCCCTGGTAAACAACACTTTCTACTGGTGTTGACACTACAGATCTTAAGACTTTTTTCTCTTCCTGCGCACGTTTTCTTCTTACAAAATTTTCCTTCTTTCTGTCGCCTATCCTTGTCAACATGTTTGTACTTAGCTTTGGAAAATTCTAATCTTATAACGCGAGAGGAAAAGAAAAAATGGTGTCCGAAGCTGTGCCGGATTGTTTAAATAAAAGGGTATCACTGCGCTTTAAGTAGTTTCCGATCATATTCGAGGTCTCTTCCTGTCTCAGAAATCTAGTTCACAGTCGAGGTATGGCGAAAAAAAGTGCCCTTTTTGGAAACTCCTTCTAATATAGCATAAGACTTCCACACGCGAAATTTCCTGAGAAATCAAATTAAGTAGGTTCGCCTGCCTCACAGAAATGTTACAAAATATATATAAAATGGTTTATATTTCCAGAAATGTATTTAAAAAAAGTGATTAAAAATAATCTATCAATTTCCCTTTCGTAGGAAAAACGATTGCATTCGCGTCACGTGTTTTATTAAAAATTCACCGGAAGTAGATGTCTTGAGTTCTTTGAATCCCAAAAAAAGACCTGTCGCATGAGTCCAAAAGTAAGATATCAGAAAAAAGTATATACAATATTTTCTATGTATATGTATTGAAGTATGTTTAGATATCATGTCATAATTCTGACGTAGTATATCTCAAATCTAGAAACGGCAGAAAGTGCAAACTTAGACTTCCGTTCTGATATTGGTGAGATGTATGATAGTACTAGCTTCGGCCGAAAGTCGGCAATTCAGTCTTTACTACAACGATTTTCCCAAAAATGGCTCCGATAAAAATTTTTCTTACAACTTAGTACAATTCTATCACTATACTTTGATTTCCACAAAATTTTCTCATGAAATGATAGGGCTAATGGGGTTTTTTTCCCTAACTTCTAGGTCATTTTTCTGGATTTACTGAGACATGAATATGATGCTGAAATACCCAGTTTTCTAGCAATAAGAACAAGTCCTAGGGAAGGGATTAGCTATGCAGTTAGCGTCCCGGGTTTCAATCCAGCTGCTGACCCTTAGATTTTCTCTTCCTAGGAGCTTCTTACAGCTCACTGGTCCGGTGATGGATAGTGTTGTCTGTAACGAGAGAACACTGTCCGGTGGCCGGCAGTGCACTGAAAAAACCTCCGGGCGCCAATAACCTTAGATGTTGACGCGCCTTAAATCATAAAAGAAAAAAAAAAAAAAAAACAAGTCGTGGGAGTGTTAAAAGTCTTTGGCACCTACGGAGTTTTTTTTTGCAGAGCACTGTCAGCTTCCGGGAACACATCACCGATCATCAAGCTGCTAAAAAGCTGCCAAGGAAGGGAAAATTTAATGGTCAGCTGTTGGATTCGAAACCCAGCCTGCTAACTACTGAGAAAAACCCTTCCATTTTTTTTTTTTTTTTTGTATGAGGAAAATGCGCAAACTTGTGCAACATCCTAGAAATTCAAGTCCCCCAAAGTGCGTTTTAGTAAAAATTCCTAGATTTAAAAAAACAAAAATATTGTAAACGCAAATTGAATGTAGAAATAATGATAAATTTATCGTACATCAGTTAACATGATACATTACATGCAATTGATCCATCAATATTAGACGCCTCCCATTTTAGACAGTTATACTACACCAGCATTACATATGTGTCTTGAATTCTGTATTAATTAGTCTATACTGTGTGTTACCAGGAGTTAAGAGAATTATTGCCGGCACTACTACGTAATAACTAAAAGATCCAGGTGCTACACTTAGCCAAGGTACTATGTCTGGCAAAAGGATAATTTGTTCTGTATTTGTAGTTTCTGGTAATCAGTAGTAAGTTAATGAAGTAAAGAAACACTTTTGAAAATTTGTACAACTTCGCTTAACTGTTGACAGATCATTAACTTCTTAAGTGAACTTCCGCCATGTGTTTGTATCCAATAATAATAATAATGAAATCGTAAACATCGCAAAATTTATCGATTTTTTTTATATATAAATTCTTTTATTCGCGTTATATGGCAATCGAGTAAAATTTTAATAAATATTATTTTCCCGGAAATACATTTATGAGTCTTTAACAGAATTACGTCTTAAAAGAAAGAATTCAAAAAAAAAAGTACAAACTTGTTTTTCCGTTTTATCGCTCCTGTTTCTAAGTTTTTGAATGGAACTTCATTAACCGGAAGTGCAATATAATCGCGCGAGTTTTTCAATTGGGCTCCAATGGTTTTTCTTACTGTTTTCGCCTACTGTTTTCAGTAACTGTTGCAGGTTAATTAATTGTTTTGAAGGTTCCACCTCTACAACTGTCGAAAATCGATTAATTAAATTAATTAATTAAATTAAAGACGGAAGTTCAACTCCTGCTTCTTTCTTTTTAATATTACCTCGACAAAGGGAGCCACCCGGTCCCAGCAGTCCCTGTGAGAGAGCATAATCCCAACTATGTTCTCGGGCGCGATTCACCCGATCTCTTGCTCCAACCTCTCCATCTCCGGCACCCATCTATCACACAAAAAAAATCTGTGATGGGCGTCATCGTGGTCAGAGTCTCCGAAGATACATGACGGGTCTCTAACTTTCCCCATCCTACACAGGTACGAGGTGAAACACCCGTGACCTGTAAGAAACTGGGTGAGGTAGAAGTCGACCTCGCCATGCTTTCTTCCGGCCCACTCAGAAAATCCCTTCCCTAATAATAATAATAGTAATAATAATAATAATAGTAGGGAAGGGATTAGCTATGAGGTTAGCATACTGGACTCCCACGCGGAGGTCCCGGGTTCGAATCCAGCAGCTGACCCTTAGATTTTCTCTTCCTAGGAGCTTCTTACAGCTCACTGTCCGGTGATGGACAGTGTTGTCTGTAACGAGAGAACACTGTCCGGAGGCCGGCAGTGCACTGGAAAAAGCTCCGGGCGCTAATAACCTCAGATGTTGATGCGCCAAAAAAAAAAAAAAAAAAAAAAAAAAAAAAAAAAAAAAAAAAAAAAAATAGTAGGGAAGGGATTAGCTATGAGGTTAGCATACTGGACTCCCACGCGGAGGTCCCGGGTTCGAATCCAGCTGCTGACCCTTAGATTTTCTCTTCCTAGGAGCTTCTTACAGCTCACTGTCCGGTGATGGACAGTGTAGTCTGAAACGAGAGAACACTGTCCGGAGGCCGGCAGTGCACTGAAAAAAAGCTCCGGGCGCCAATAATCTGAGATGTTGACGCGCCTTAAATCATTAAAAAAATAATAATAAAGTCTTTTGCCTCTTGGAAATGTAAAAATCCCGTAGCAAGCCAACTCTGTAAGCGACCACTCCGTTTCCGTAGGTAAAAACCTAACCGCTGTTAAGAAGAGAAGCTCTACCTCTGACTTTACATCCGATTCTAATTCCGTTGCAAATCTACCGGAAGTTGGTCCATAGTGGAACTTCACCACTACCAAGCACACACACGTGTAGGTATTTCTACAGTTCTGCAGAGATCAGAGTGATGAGCATTATTTGATCTCCATCAGACAAGTAGATCATTTTAATGCTGCACATAATTACAGTGCGATATCAACATGATACGGGGAGTGTGAAAACACTTCATTGCTCAGCATTGTTCTCTCAGACATGTTCATTGTTGCCCTCTCTCTCCGTAGGTATCTGTGTGTGTGAGACAGAGAAGAAGCATTCTGCCTTAATTAAAATCAGCACCCATTCAACTAACTATGTAATTAATCTCTGACAGGGATTTATTAACCTAGTTCGAGAATTACCATGGAGAATTACTCATTGATTCGATATTCTAAAAAGACATTTCATGCCACAAGTAAGTGGAGTTCGCTTCTCTTGTGAAATTGCTTTCTTCTACAAGACCAAGAAAACCCTCCTTTACTTGTCACATCCGGTCGCGATCCGCTGTATGGATCGTTCGTAGTAGAGATCTTCTAAGGGGAATAGAGAGTCTCTTTCTAAACCAAGCATTTATGCCAACTGTTGAAAAACACAGTATACAAAAATCTTGATAAAGAAAATTAAAAAGAAAAATCAAATGTCTGCAAAATTCAGAAGAATTTTGATCCATCAAATCCTCATGTACTTGTATCCTATGTTAAAAAATGTAGATACTACATTAAGTATGTATGGAAGCTGTAGAATCATAGTTCTAAATGGTACAGTTAATAACCCTGCCTCTGTTGTTGGTCGTGTTGATCCTAGCCCCATAATACGGTGCTAATCTTGGGTTTCCATCGATCTTCAGTAGCTGCCTTGTAATAGATCCTATTTCTCTAACCATTGTACATATGTATCTCACAACACAATGTATATTTAATTGAGTTACACAAATCCAAAGTACATATATTGAATTTGAGTAATTACTTGTAATAAGTCCATTAAAGTCAGTAAAGGACATCTTATTATTGAGGTCTAAAGTAGCAATTCTCCAAACTTTATTCACTCAAAAGTCCATAATTTTTCTTACGATATATTGGGTACCGTCTACTAGTGGCAGATTGTAAGAAATTGTTTTACAGCCCTATCCCTATTTAGGGCTATTTTAATGGAAATAGCATTTTGAAACTTGCAGCGTAAAATAGCCGCTTTCTCAAAAATAGTTTTTCACGCACTATTTTCCAGCTGCAAATGAATTTAGAACCCTTCCAGTCCATTTCCAGGACATTAACCTGTTTGAACAGGAAATCCAATATTTTCAATTTTTCCAGTTGCAAACATATTATTTATTGCCCATTTTTTCAGGCGGACTTTTACGTCCAACTACCAATTAGGTGCTGTGGACGGAGGCGACTAGCAGACATACTTTACTGTAAATTTCTTTTATTAACCATTAAATAAAATCCAAGGTTTAGACTAGAAATCGAATCCACTAAACCAACAATACAATACATCTTAGCTTTGCGGGTCTAGCCTCTAAACCGCTCGGCTAATGGAGCGCCTTACAAGATTAAAACCATTAAATAAAATCCAAGGTTTAGACTAGAAATCGAACCTACTAATCCAACAATACATCTTAGCTTTGCGGGTCTAGCCTCTAAACCGCTCGGCTAATGGGGCGCCTTACAAGATTAAAACCATTAAATAAAATCCAAGGTTTAGACTAGAAATCGAACCTACTAAACCAACAATACATCTTAGCTTTGTAGGTCTAGCCTATAACCGCTCAGCTAATGGGGCGCCTTACAAGATTAAAACCATTTAATACAATCCGAGGTTTAGACTAGAAATCGAATCTATTAACTAACAATACATCTTAGCTTTGCGGGTCTAGCCTATAACCGCTCGACAGCCGTGGCGTCTACATATTACATAATTATTTTCCCAAAGAAGTGGAAATTGGGTTTCTTAGATTAGATTCTAATAGTGAACGAGTCTAGGGCCAAACCCATTGCTATCTAAAAGCACCCTATTCCTGACTCCCCTAAAGTGTCTATTGATTGTGGCTGGAGTGTGTTGTCACTGTGTACATGGTAATGAGCTGGAGTTGTTTGCCAGTGTATTCGCTTAACCACAAATAGTTGTACTCGCTTACATTGCCACGCAGATCGTTTGACTGTTGATGGAAGTTTGTGTTGTTTGACCGGGGGCGGTATAACTCCAGAGACGTTCCTAAGATGAAGGGCTACTTCCCCTCCTTAAGTTTCCTTAAGAATTACCTTGGGAAGGGATTAGCTATGCGGTTAGCGAATTAGATTCCCACGCGGAGGTCCCGGTTTCGAATCCAGCTGCTGACCCTTAGATTTTCTCTTCCTAGGAGCTTCTTACATCTCACTTACAGTCCGGTGATGGACAGTGTTGTCTGAAACGAGAGAACACAGTCCGGAGGCCGGCAGTGCACTGGAAAAAGCTCCGGGCGCTAATAACCTTAGACGTAGACGAGCCTTAAATAATTTTTTTTTTTTAAATAAGAATTACCCTTATGATGAATTAGTTTTTTAAAATGCAAATTAAAAACATTTTTAAATCAATTTTTGGCAGATTATTTTTAATGGCCCCCCCTATTTGAAACCAAAAAAAATTCCAATTAGTTCAAAAAATGCAATAAAAAATAGGTAAAAATAGGTAAAAAACAAGTAACAAGTAATTGGGTAATCGATACTTTTTTATGTAAGCTGCTGCTAATGAATGTGTGAGGATTTATACACACGTACACACGTACAATGTATTAATGTATAAAAAAGTATTACACTAAATTTACAACACCAACTTATGTTAACACTTTTTTATCACAATTATTTATTTTTCCCCCCGATTTGGCCTTCCTTAATCGCTAACGTTAACTAAAATTGAAATTAATGAAAGCGATAAATCATTTAGAGTAATTCTTTTGTTTTGAAACATCACTCTGGTTTTATTTCCGTTTTAATGGTTTCACCATTAATTTCCGAATATTAATTATTGCTTCAATTATTCTTCTTATCGTTTATTTTCATGTTTATCGCTTCCTTTTATATGAGAGTGATAAAATTTTTATTATTATTCTTTTTTATAAGTTAGGATAACGTTTTCGACGGTGGAAAAGCACCAATGTTACGCTCAACTTACTTCGCGTGTTAAGTCCCTTGCCATGCTTATGCCGTTAGGAATCTGCTGGGACAAAAGACTGACCTGGAATCCCTATTTTAGGCTACAAAAAAACCAGACGAGAAACTAACAATCGAAACCAAAACTTCTCTAAAGACTTCTGGAATGGACAATTCAAACTGTCGATACTTAACAGAATACTGATATGAGATCTTTCTGGTGTTTGGTGCTAAGCCAGAGCGCTGCAATTCCAAAAGGATCCAGTCTCTTGTACAGTCTGAAATGGCCTGAAAAAAATCACACAAGTACCCTGGTATATATCCAATTTAACGCTCCTTACAAACCTGGGGAATATTCCCTAGATCGATGATCCAGTCTTATTTACAGAAATCCTCTCATCTTGCAGCAAAACTAGCCCACACAATCCAAGACATAGTTGAACTGCCAGTTGTATTGAGATCTCCTTAAATTGATAATTGTCAAATTAATGAGGAAAGGTCATGATTTGGATGGTTACTCCTTCATGTTGTACCTGTAATTAATGCTTAATAATCAAAGGTAGGTTCAGGTGTAAATTTTAGATTAAGGCGCCACGGAAGCCGAGCGGTTATAGGCTAGACCCGCAAAGCTAAGATGTATTGTTGGTTAGTGGATTCGATTTCTAGTCTAAACCTTGGATTTTATTTAATGGTTTTAATATTGTAAGGCGCCCCATTAGCTGAGCGGTTATAGGCTAGACCCGCAAAGCTAAGATGTATTGTTGGTTAGTGGATTCGATTCCCCTGGTGTAGACCTTTAGATTTTATTTAATGGTTTTAATCTTGTAAGGCGCCCCATTAGCCGAGCGGTTATAGGCTAGACCCGCAAAGCTAAGATGTATTGTTGGTTAGTGGGTTCGATTTCTAGTCTAAACCTTGGATTTTATTTAATGGTTTTAATCTTGTAAGGCGCCCCATTAGCCGAGTGGTTATAGGCTAGACCCGTAAAGCTAAGATGTATTGTTGGTTAGTGGATTCGATTCCCCTGGTGTCGACCTTTAGATTTTATTTAATGGTTTTAATCTTGTAAGGCGCCCCATTAGCCGAGCGGTTATAGGCTAGACCCGTAAAGCTAAGATGTATTGTTGGTTAGTGGATTCGATTCCCCTGGTGTAGACCTTTAGATTTTATTTAATGGTTTTAATCTTGTAAGGCGCCCCATTAGCCGAGCGGTTATAGGCTAGACCCGCAAAGCTAAGATGTATTGTTGGTTAGTGGATTCGATTTCTAGTCTAAACCTTGGATTTTATTTAATGGTTTTAATATTGTAAGGCGCCCCATTAGCTGGGCGGTTATAGGCTAGACCCGCAATGCTAAGATGTATTGTTGGTTAGTGGGTTCGATTCCCTGATCTTGGCCTTGGATTTTATTTAATGGTTAATAAAAGAAATTTACTAGTAAAGTATGTTTGTTAGTCGTCTCCGTTCACGACACCTAATTGGTAGTTAGACGTAAAGCCTGCCTGAAAAAATAGGCATTTACTTACATTTTAGAATAGGGAGTGAATGCATCGCCCCAAGTCAGGTGTTCATCTTTCTTCTTCGCTGATAACATTAAGTATTGCAGTTGCTTTAAACTGATTTTAACAAGAAAGTTTCAATTTGAAAGTCCTCCTTTGTGCCTGATTTTAAGTGCACATTTGTAAGAGCAAAATAACTCATATAACAAAATAAGCATTAGAACAAGTCCGGATATTACGTCACTTATTAACGATCGAAATATCAAATTTATATTAAAAAAAAAAACGATAATTATTGGGTGCAAATTAGATGATTAGTAATTAAATGTAGATAATTACGCGTGGACAACATGGTCTCCCATAAATAAATGGGGATTGAGAAGGGATAAGCGTAATATATGTATACTTAGCTCCATAGATGTGGGCTAATCTCCCAGCTCGTAGTCGCTTAATAAACAGTAATGACCCTATAATAAATTTGAATCCCTTGTTAGGAGTGGACAAGTAAAATAGCTCCCATTTCCATTAACAATATTAATAATAATATTGTTCATTGTTTTTTGTAATATATGTTCCTCAGCCCAGAAGATGACCTAGTCCCGAGGTCCGGAAGCTCGACGTAATACGAGTAGTAGAAAAAATAATGACGGAAATTGGCATTATTCTTCTATCTTCCTTCTGGATAAATAATAATATTTATTTTATAAGGAAAAATTTATTTATGTATTTGTAAGGAATTTATTATGTAATATAAAAATGCCATTGGAAATTCCCTCTTCCAGAGATAAGTAATATATCAAACATACTAACCGTAATCAAATTCTATAAAAATAGTATAAATATACATGTGAGAGGGTCTTATTATATTATAACTTGTTTATATTCTAACTGTTCTAACTAATTACAACTTAAACTATTAGTTACAGTATACCGGCATTACTATGATAACTAAAAACTGATAAAACCAATATCAATTCTATAAATAAATTAATATAATAAATAAATATAAAATTTTTATAAATAATGGGAAACAAATTTAAATAGATTATTTGGTCATACGGTATCGAAGTATGGGGGAATCGACTAAACGTTCCAACTCTCTACGCATCCAGATTTCACAGCCTAAAATACTAGGAAATCTTCTAGTATATGTTCTATATTTGTAACCTCACCATTCATAATGATCTCAAAATCACCCTTTCATCAACGACCTTACTAAAACTCATCTCTTAAAATTTCATTCCTTTAGAGCAGCTCATCCTAATCCTTTAATTGAACTCACCTATCTTCTTCCACATTACCAGGTAATCCTCCAAGGAGATTGGAAGAGAAGATGGCCCCGCGCGATCTACTCTCCTCATAAGAGCAGTATAGTGCATCTGTTCGCGTTAATAGAGTGTCGCCACTGGGTGCCTTCTCCTATCTTTATTTTCGACATTATATTGCATCATATTTGCTTGTTGCATCAATCGTTGCAGTTACAAATTTCAATCAAAAATAGATTATTAAATAATATATCCATAATAATAGTAAATTTTAGTTTTGAATAAAATGAATATACGAGTATATTGGTTTCATGATCGCAAAAATATTAAATTAAGGATTCAAAATTGGCGAGGAATCGGTCCAAATAAAAAACTACTCGTCTTTATGGCCACGTTTCGACAAATATATTGTCTTCTTCAGGGGCCTGTATATTACAAATACAAACAATTTAGAGAATCAGTAATATAAAAAAATCAGTAAAAAAATTAGTATTATAAATAAAATACAATAAATTCTTTATAATTATTGAAACTTACGTGGCTATGCGGGTTGATTGAGTTACAGAAAAACTAAGAGCCAGAACTGGAGAACAGGTATATTCTGTGGCTTGGTGCAAGAAGTGCCAATGTCAGATTTTGGTAAAAATGAGTAAAAAAAATCTGTTTTGATATATTAACCATCAGAATTTTTCTTACAAGCAGTGCCGAAGTCAATTTCAAAATAGTAACTGAGTTACTAAAACTTACTGGTGCCAATGTCAAGATTTAGCATCAATATTCCCCCCCTCCAGGTAAACCAAAGAAGACGTACACTCGTAATCCTTTTTTTGACATTGGCACTTCTTGCACCAAGCCATATATACAGGATATGACGGGACTTAAACGGGAATTTTGGTAATGAACAATGAGACAGATACAATAGACTAATTACAATGTGCAATTTTGACAAAAGAGTAAAATAGATATTGGGAAAATTTCTTTTAATACAAAAAAAGCCGGAAAAACCAAAAACCCTTATGAACTAAATACCATAAGAACCAAATACCAAAAAGACGAGTTGTTCTTTTTATTTGGACCGATTCCTTGCCAATTTTGAATCCTTAATTTAAGTGTTGAATAATGTTAATATTTTGCACTTCCTTTGGATAGAGAGTAAGTATTATATCACATTTTGCGATTTCCTTGTTTTTCATTGGAAAAATCAGTTTGGAGACTAAACAAGAAGATTGTGATGTATGCTGAGTCAACATGTTAGGAACTGTGCGTAGATCTATGCATAGATCAGTCCCCACCTGGGGAGGGGAGCCTCTGAACTGAACTTAGCGACCTGTAAGTCCTTCTACTAGGAGCACTACTTCGCTGAAGGGATTTTTTTTCTCTTTTAGCTTTCCTAAAAGATAGCCCCTCTTAGTTTTCTATCGGAACCCCCATAAGAGTGTCCCAAAATTGATATAAGATTACAGCTTCCTGCTGAAAGTGTTTGCACAGATCATTTTCTGGAAAAACCACTTTTCCAGACTTCTGGAAAACTAAGGTAGGAAAATGAATTTGTGCAAGCACGCAATACCACCAAGAAAATGTACGTAAAATTGTATCAAGATAGGGGAGGAGACATCTTTGTACTAGTGGATTATCCAGATATACCGACTGACAGACACTTTAGATAGGGTAATAAAAATGCAAATGCAGTCAGGTGGATACATAAAATATTATTCCAAATAAAAAATAATAATAACGACCGCTACATGATACTACCACCCACCGTCTGTCACAACTTTTAGTTTTATATGTCGTTGAAAAGTTTACCTTCTACAGAAATAAGGAACAGAGAATTTTCCAAAGTTGTTTATTGCATTTTCATTTTATTTTATGTGCATATTCAATGAAGTGAATGCAATAAACATTTATAATAATTCGAGGTCATATCGATAGAAGTATCGATCGGTTGGGAAAACGGAAGAACTTTTGTACTATTATTTTTACTTTCTGTTACTCTACTAAATCAGAGGCAGTCCCCCCCCCCTGTATCGTGTTCAGTTTCGAATTTTCATCCATCATCAGAGATAGATAGAATCAGTTTGGTGTTTTGAGATTACGACTTCCACATGTTTCCGGCACGCACCACACTTTGCTGACTGTGTACGAGGGTCGTTTGAAAAGTCCGTGCAAAGTCAGAGAGATAGCACCACTGGCGCGTATCGAGGTTATGTTTAGTTAGTAGCATCTCTTGGAAGAACACACACCAAGTTTCAGCCAGATCGGTCTATTTCTTTGTGTTTGGCATTCGTTTGAATCGAGGAAGACGAGTGATTTTTCAAAAAAAATGGACGAAAAAGAATTTCGTGTGTTGATTAAACACTACTTTATGAAGGGCAAAACGCCTCAGGAGACTAAAGAGAAGCTTGATAAACATTATGGTGACTCTGCACCTTCGATTAGAACAGTTTATAAGTGGTTTCAAAATTTTCGGAGTGGCCATATGGGCACAAGTGACGCTGAACGTTCTGGACGCCCTGTTGAGGTTACTACTCCAGAAATCATTGATAAAATCCATGATATGGTGATGGATGACAGAAGAGTGAAGGTGCGTGAGATTGCTAGTGCTGTGGGCATCTCGAATGAACGGGTACATAATATTTTGCATCAACATTTGGACATGACAAAGCTATCCGCAAGATGGGTGCCGCGATTGCTCACGCTTGACCAAAAACGAAATCGTGTGAAGTGTTGCAAGGACGGTTTGCAGCTGTTCCAGAAGAATCCGCAGGACTTTAAACGTCATTTCGTCACTGTGGATGAAACATGGATACATCACTACACTCCTGAGACCAAAGAACAATCTAAACATTAGGTTACCAAGGGGGAATCTGCGCCAAAAAAGGCAAAGACCGTTCCTTCGGCCGGAAAGATTATGGCGACTGTCTTTTAGGATTCGCAATGAATAATCCTCATCGACTATCTGGAAAAGGGTAAAACTATTACAGGTGCATATTATTCATCGTTATTGGACCGTTTGGAAACCGAGCTGCAAGAAAAACGCCCACGATTGGCCCACAAAAAAAGTCCTTTTCCATCACGACAACGCACCAGCTCACACCTCAGCAGTTGTGGTCGCAAAATTAATGGAAATAGGGTTCCAACTCGTTTCACATTCCCCCTATTCATTCTCCAGACTTGGCTCCCTCGGACTACTATTTGTTCCCCAATATGAAGAAATGGCTGGCGGGAAAAAGATTTTATTCAAACGAGGAGGTGATTGCAGAAACGAATGGCTATTTTTCAGACTTGGACAAATCCTATTATTCGGAAGGGATCAACAAACTAGAGCAGCGTTGGACGAAGTGTATAAGCCTAAAAGGAGACTATGTTGAAAAATAAAAAAGGTTTACCCCAAAAAATTAAGTAGTTTTTATTTTTGCACGGACTTTTCAAACGACCCTCGTAAGTGCGTCATAAGAATACTCACTTTAATGGAAATCACAAAGGGGAAAAAAAAAACAAAAAACAAAAACTCGATTCAGTCAAGTGATTCATTTCCGGTTGCCTGATTTTTCTCCAAAAATTTTATTTTTTTGCAAGTGTTCTTGCAAGTAGATACTAAAATCGGAATTTCCGGTGAGTTTTTCTCCCCCGTTTTTGGAGCTACGCTGTACGCACAATCTACGGACAGATACAGTGACAGCGTGTGCGGAAAGCAGAGAGAGAGAGGTACAGACCAGTTTTCGGATTCGGGGGGGGGGGCTCAAAACGGATTTGTCCAATGAAAACACGATTTCAATAATTTGATACTTCCTTTTTTTAAAGAATAACAAGTGGCCGAAAATAGCGCACCAATAGCGATTGAAATTTAGGTCGGTTCTATGGATTTCAACTTCCCTTACTAAATCTAGAATAATGATTGGCTCATTACTTTAGCGATTTTAGACTATATTATTTTCTAGCGTTAATGATGCTGTTAGCAACTTATATCATTTATCATTGTGTTGAAATAAGACCGATTTAAAAAGACTTAGCCTACCAGTTGGTTAATATACAAGAGACGCACCAATAAAGCCTACGCGACAAGAGTGGCCACCATTTTCAAAGACCTTCTATGCATACCAATATTTTATAAGCTTTTTATTTGAAGCAGACTGAAGCAGAGCTTCAAAGTCATGTCAGAGCAATAAATTAAGTACCACGTTTGCATAGTCTTAACATAAACTACAATTTGCTTAAAGATGAGGAAGAAGTCCGAGGGATTCCGTTTCTTGTACGTGTACCTAATTTCTTATAAGTCCTTTCAAACCTGAAAAAATTTGTTCTATCCACAATAACCGGAAACCTGAGAAACTTTTTGATTGTTGATTTCAAGACGGAACTAGTGTGGCCTAACATTCAGTGCATACCAGTATTAAATTTTAATTTAGTTAACATTGAATTAGATGGGAAAAAAAACAAAGAGAATCTAACGAGATTAGTTCCATAACTCATGCATGATTCATGCAGTATTTTATGCATAATTTCTGTGAATCCATTACAGTTATATACTGTATACATCTGTAATGTAAAGACGTTTAGTCGGCTACTTAAGTCGGCTAGCTGGCTATGGGACATACAATATACATGTAGTTAGCAAGAAGCGCTTGTCTTAATGCATGGCGAAGCGAACGTGCTGCATGTGGAAGAAGAGTACACTGATCGCAGACCGCGCCCAGTGAGCGAGCGAGCAGCGACGAGCTTTAAAGCTATATCGACTCCCCCCCCCACTGTCGGCGCCGTAGGAACTGTCGCCATGGTAACTGGCAGCCTGTTCTCTGCTCGCCCTCATTTCCAGCTGGGTTGCGGAAGTCGCACGTACTGGCCAGTCTGGTGGAGGAAGCTCTTGATGGTACCATTATAGGTTTTAAAGCTCCATCCATACCACCTTACAGTTCTATGGTTTTTTTGAAGTGGCTGCTTGATTAAGCAATTAAAATTAAACACTTCTCTTCTTCTACAATTCACATGTCACTTAAGGCGAAAGTTTAACCACGTCTACTACTAATTGGAAAATTTTCCAAAGGTTACAGATCGAAATATTGAAGCACCGTAAGGTTAAAGAGAATCGAAGGAACCATTTTGGAGGAAATCCGTTTAAAAGTGGCATTTCCGGTTCGCTTATCTTGTCCAAAAGCTTAGCCAATATTATATAAATTAAAATTTCTGCTATTTATACTCTTTTTATTTATTTATTTAAAGAAATATTTGAGCAATGCTAACCACGTACGAGTATGTACATACAGACCAGATTGTGAAAATACGTAATCCTTATACAGAGGAGAGACTTCTCAAAAACGTTTACCATTCGATAAAAACTGGGAATCAAATTTGTTTCAACCATTCAACTGGAATATTTTCTATCACAAAGAGAGAGATAATTAAAAGAGCTATGATTTACGGCTGACCTATTTTGGCCCCCGGGGAAATTGTAAAAAGTTCAAAAAAACATCAAATTGGACGGGAACGGAAATAATCAGTTTTTAGATGTACACGTACTCTCCTTCAAATTAGACATTAGACCAGCTGATTTGGTGAGAGAATTTAGGCAAGCATATGGATGGGTACAGCTGACATAAAAAGTGGTTTATCGAGCGAACCACACTCTGTCACACGATCAGCGAATGTAATGTGAGCCAGGGACATTTTTGTTGAAGCCGCCTTTTTTTTTAAACCAAACTGATTAACCAAAACGGTCAAAGGAAATCAATTAACACTGTGAGCTTGAAAAGCCTCATTTTCAGCAGTGATATAAATCCATTTAAAAAGATAATTCTATAGTAAAGTAAAAAGTAAGTAGTAATCGCCTATTTTTTCAGGCGGGGCTTAACGTCCTACAACCAAATTAGGTGCCGTGGACGAAGACGACTAGCAAACATACTTTACTGTAAATTTCTTTTATTAACCTTTAAATAAAATCCAAGGTATTCCCCACTGGGGAATCGAATCCACTAACCAACAATACATCTTAGCTTTACGGGTCTAGCCCAAACCGCTCAGCTAATGGGGCGCCTTACAAGATTAAAACCATTAAATAAAATCCAAGGTTTAGATTAGAAATCGAACCCACTAACCAACAATACATCTTAGCTTTGCTGGTCTAGCCTATAACCGCTCAGCTAATGGGGCGCCCTGAAGATGATTCTAATATTTTAGATTAATTCTTATTTAAAATTATATGGAATTTTATCGCTAAATTGGCTTTTTTAGTGATTTCCGCCCCAGGCCAGTGAAGTGTAAAATAGACTTCATGAGACCCGTTCCCCTGAATTGCAACCTTCCTCTTTTTTAACGCAATAAAATGGGAAAATTAATATTCTATATAATTTTATTAAAATTCAACTTTATATTTAAAATAATTTGCATTTATATAGCTAATCGTAAAGAAAATGATGTGATAAATTCTTGAAGGAAGATGATTTGATGATAATAGTTATTGGAAAAAATTGTAAAGATGACTTCTTTTTTTTATGGAGAGGATATTGAAAGGTTATTACGTGATCTGTTTGGGGCGACGAGAGGGGCACATAGCCTCGAGCACTTCCTGAGTGAGGCCGTATTATCGTGAGCTCCGCGCACGCGCGTACACACATACAGCCACTTTAAAAAAGGCGGATGAAAACCATCTGGAACAGCTGGCTCGTTCAATTGACTGTAAAAAAAGGTAAAATGTACTAGACAAATCAGACGAGTTCATTTAGACGAAGAGAGTGAAAATTTAAAAACAGACGACTTTGAAATAACCTTCCAATATGTAACCTTCTCTCCTACGCAGAAAGAAATAAAAGAAGATTGAACCATTTCAAATCAGCTCATAAAAAATAGCAATACGAGAACAGATCTTATTTACATCCTAAATAAATACGAGTTCAATTAAATGGTACTATGTAAATTAGGGCCCATTTATCCAATAAATAGATCAGTTGGATCGCAGCCAACCCTGTACTGCAAGCTCATTTCATGGACGGCCTTGTCAATTCAGAATCTTTGACACAGAAGTAAATGGAAAGACATAGTGTACTTAATGTCTGAACTGTCATAGAGATTATTAATTAAAATACATTCTATATTTGTATACATTTCCGCTAGATTTACCTTAATAGAACAGAAGATACAGCAGTTTGAAATTTGAACAAAATACAAGATACCGAAACTTCAACACCTTATATCTTCTTTAAAAATACTGCTAAAACGTTGGGATTGTGCATGATTGTAGAGCTAAATGAGTTCTATAATTGTATACATTTCCGCTAGATTTACCTTGATAGAACAGCAGATACAGCAGTTTGAAATTTGAACCAAGTAGAAGACACCGAAACTTCTACACCTTATATCTCCTATACAAATACTGCTAAAACGATGGGATTGTACACGATTGTAGAGCTAAATGAGTTCTATAATTGTTTACATTTCCGCTAGATTTACCTTGATAGAACAGCAGATACAGCAGTTTGAAATTTGAACCAAATAGAAGACACCGAAACTTCTACACCTTATACCTTCTTTAAAAATACTGCTAAAACGTTGGGATTGTACACGATTGTAGAGCTAAATGAGTTCTATAATTGTATACATTTCCGCTAGATTTACCTTGATAGAACAGCAGATACAGCAATTTGAAATTTGAACCAAATAGAAGACACCGAAACTTCTACACCTTATACCTTCTTTAAAAATACTGCTAAAACGTTGGGATTGTACACGATTGTAGAGCTAAATGAGTTCTATAATTGTATACATTTCCGCTAGATTTACCTTGATAGAACAGCAGATACAGCAATTTGAAATTTGAACCAAATAGAAGATACCGAAACTTCTACACCTTATATCTCCTTTACAAATACTGCTAAAACGTTGGGATTGTACACGATTGTAGAGCTAAATGAGTTCTATAATTGTTTACATTTCCTCTAGATTTACCTTGATAGAACAGCAGATACAGCAGTTTGAAATTTGAACCAAATAGAAGACACCGAAACTTCTACACCTTATATCTTCTTTAAAAATACTGCTAAAACGATGGGATTGTACACGATTGTAGAGCTAAATGAGTTCTATAATTGTTTACATTTCCGCTAGATTTACCTTGATAGAACAGCAGATACAGCAGTTTGAAATTTGAACCAAATAGAAGACACCGAAACTTCTACACCTTATATCTCCTTTACAAATACTGCTAAAACGTTGGGATTGTACACGATTGTAGAGCTAAATGAGTTCTATAATTGTATACATTTCCGCTAGATTTACCTTGATAGAACAGCAGATACAGCAGTTTGAAATTTGAACAAATTACAAGATACCGAAACTTCAACCCCTTATATCTTCTTTAAAAATACTGCTAAAACGTTGGGATTGTACATGATTGTAGAGCTAAATGAGTTTTATAATTGTATACATTTCCGCTAGATTTACCTTGATAGAACAGCAGATACAGCAGTTTGAAATTTGAACCAAATAGAAGACACCGAAACTTCTACACCTTATATCTCCTTTACAAATACTGCTAGAACGTTGGGATTGTACACGATTGTAGAGCTAAATGAGTTCTATAATTGTTTACATTTCCGCTAGATTTACCTTGATAGAACAGCAGATACAGCAATTTGAAATTTGAACCAAATAGAAGACACCGAAACTTCTACACCTTATATCTCCTTTACAAATAGTGCTAAAACGTTGGGATTGTACACGATTGTAGAGCTAAATGAGTTCTATAATTGTTTACATTTCCGCTAGATTTACCTTGATAGAACAGCAGATACAGCAGTTTGAAATTTGAACCAAATAGAAGACACCGAAACTTCTACACCTTATATCTCCTTTACAAATACTGCTAAAACGTTGGGATTGTACACGATTGTAGAGCTAAATGAGTTCTATAATTGTATACATTTCCGCTAGATTTACCTTGATAGAACAGCAGATGCAGCAATTTGAAATTTGAACCAAATAGAAGACACCGTAACTTCTACACCTTATATCTCCTTTACAAATACTGCTAAAACGTTGGGATTGTACACGATTGTAGAGCTAAATGAGTTCTATAATTGTATACATTTCCGCTAAATTTACCTTGATAGAACAGCAGATACAGCAGTTTGAAATTTGAACAAAATACAAGATACCGAAACTTCAACACCTTATATCTTCTTTAAAAATACTGCTAAAACGTTGGGATTGTACATGATTGTAGAGCTAAATGAGTTCTATAATTGTATACATTTCCGCTACATTTACCTTGATAGAACAGCAGATACAGCAGTTTGAAATTTGAACCAAATAGAAGACATCGAAACTTCTACACCTTATATCTTCTTTAAAAATACTGCTAAAACGTTGGGATTGTACACGATTGTAGAGCTAAATGAGTTCTATAATTGTTTACATTTCCGCTAGATTTACCTTGATAGAACAGCAGATACAGCAGTTTGAAATTTGAACCAAATAGAAGACACCGAAACTTCTACACCTTATATCTTCTTTAAAAATACTGCTAAAACGTTGGGATTGTACACGATTGTAGAGCTAAATGAGTTCTATAATTGTTTACATTTCCGCTAGATTTACCTTGATAAAACAGCAGATACAGCAGTTTGAAATTTGAACCAAATAGAAGACACCGAAACTTCTACACCTTATATCTCCTTTACAAATACTGCTAAAACGTTGGGATTGTACACGATTGTAGAGCTAAATGAGTTCTATAATTGTATACATTTCCGCTAGATTTACCTTGATAGAACAGCAGATACAGCAGTTTGAAATTTGAACCAAATAGAAGACACCGAAAATTCTACACCTTATATCTTCTTTAAAAATACTGCTAAAACGTTGGGATTGTACACGATTGTAGAGCAAAATGAGTTCCATAATTGTTTACATTTCCGCTAGATTTACCTTGATAGAACAGCAGATATAGCAGTTTGAAATTTGAACCAAACAGAAGACACCGAAACTTCTACACCTTATATCTCCTTTACAAATACTGCTAAAACGTTGGGATTGTACACGATTGTAGAGCTAAATGAGTTCTATAATTGTTTACATTTCCGCTAGATTTACCTTGATAGAACAGCAGATACAGCAGTTTGAAATTTGAACCAAATAGAAGACACCGAAACTTCTACACCTTATATCTCCTTTACAAATACTGCTAAAACGTTGGGATTGTACACGATTGTAGAGCTAAATGAGTTCTATAATTCCTTACATTTCCTCTAGATTTACCTTGATAGAACAGCAGATACAGCAGTTTGAAATTTGAACGAAATAGAAGACACCGAAACTTCTACACCTTATATCTCCTTTACAAATACTGCTAAAACGTTGGGATTGCACACGATTGTGGAGCTAAATGAGTTCTATAATTGTTTACATTTGCGCTAGATTTACCTTGATAGAACAGCAGATGCAGCAATTTGAAATTTGAACCAAATAGAAGACACCGAAACTTCTACACCTTATATCTCCTTTACAAATACTGCTAAAACGTTGGGATTGTACACGATTGTAGAGCTAAATGAGTTCTATAATTGTATACATTTCCGCTAGATTTACCTTGATAGAACAGCAGATACAGCAGTTTGAAATTTGAACAAAATACAAGATACCGAAACTTCAGCACCTTATATCTTCTTTAAAAATACTGCTAAAACGTTGGGATTGTACATGATTGTAGAGCTAAATGAGTTCTATAATTGTATACATTTCCGCTAGATTTACCTTGATAGAACAGCAGATACAGCAGTTTCAAATTTGAACAAAATACAAGATACCGAAACTTCAACACCTTATATCTTCTTTAAAAATACTGCTAAAACGTTGGGATTGTACATGATTGTAGAGCTAAATGAGTTCTATAATTGTATACATTTCCGCTAGATTTACCTTGATAGAACAGCAGATACAGCAGTTTGAAATTTGAACCAAATAGAAGACACCGAAACTTCTACACCTTATATCTTCTTTAAAAATACTGCTAAAACGTTGGGATTGTACACGATTGTAGAGCTAAATGAGTTCTATAATTGTTTACATTTCCGCTAGATTTACCTTGATAGAACAGCAGATACAGCAGTTTGAAATTTGAACCAAATAGAAGACACCGAAACTTCTACACCTTATATCTCCTTTACAAATACTGCTAAAACGTTGGGATTGTACACGATTGTAGAGCTAAATGAGTTCTACAATTGTATACATTTCCGCTAGATTTACCTTGATAGAACAGCAGATACAGCAGTTTTAAATTTGAACCAAATAGAAGACACCGAAAATTCTACACCTTATATCTTCTTTAAAAATACTGCTAAAACGTTGGGATTGTACACGATTGTAGAGCAAAATGAGTTCCATAATTGTTTACATTTCCGCTAGATTTACCTTTATAGAACAGCAGATATAGCAGTTTGAAATTTGAACCAAACAGAAGACACCGAAACTTCTACACCTTATATCTCCTTTACAAATACTGCTAAAACGTTGGGATTGTACACGATTGTAGAGCTAAATGAGTTCTATAATTGTTTACATTTCTGCTAGAATTACCTTGATAGAACAGCAGATACAGCAGTTTGAAATTTGAACCAAATAGAAGACACCGAAACTTCTACACCTTATATCTCCTTTACAAATACTGCTAAAACGTTGGGATTGTACACGATTGTAGAGCTAAATGAGTTCTATAATTGTATACATTTCCGCTAGATTTACCTTGATAGAACAGCAGATACAGCAGTTTGAAATTTCAACGAAATAGAAGACACCGAAACTTCTACACCTTATATGTCCTTTACAAATACTGCTAAAACGTTGGGATTGCACACGATTGTAGAGCTAAATGAGTTCTATAATTGTTTACATTTCCGCTAGATTTATTTTGATAGAACAGCAGATACAGCAGTTTGAAATTTGAACCAAATAGAAGACACCGAAACTTCTACACCTTATATCTCCTTTACAAATACTGCTAAAACGTTGGGATTGTACACGATTGTAGAGCTAAATGAGTTCTATAATTGTTTACATTTCCGCTAGATTTATTTTGATAGAACAGCAGATACAGCAGTTTGAAATTTGAACCAAATAGAAGACACCGAAACTTCTACACCTTATATCTCCTTTACAAATACTGCTAAAACGTTGGGATTGTACACGATTGTAGAGCTAAATGAGTTCTATAATTGTTTACATTTCCGCTAGATTTACCTTGATAGAACAGCAGATACAGCAGTTTGAAATTTGAACCAAATAGAAGACACCGAAATTTCTACACCTTATATCTCCTTTACAAATACTGCTAAAACGTTGGGATTGCAGACGATTGTAGAGCTAAATGAGTTCTATAATTGTATACATTTCCGCTAGATTTACCTTGATAGAACAGCAGATACAGCAGTTTGAAATTTGAACCAAATAGAAGACACCGAAACTTCTACACCTTATATCTCCTTTACAAATACTGCTAAAACGTTGGGATTGTACACGATTGTAGAGCTATATGAGTTCTATAATTGTATACATTTCCGCTAGATTTACCTTGATAGAACAGCAGATACAGCAGTTTGAAATTTGAACCAAATAGAAGACACCGAAACTTCTACACTTTATATCCCCTTTACAAATACTGCTAAAACGTTGGGATTGTACATGATTGGGGAGCTAAATGAGTTCTATAATTGTATACATTTCCGCTAGATTTACCTTGATAGAACAGCAGATACAGCAGTTTGAAATTTGAACCAAATAGAAGACACCGAAACTTCTACACCTTATATCTTTTTTAAAAATACTGCTAAAACGTTGGGATTGTACATGATTGGGGAGCTAAATGAGTTCTATAATTGTTTATATTTCTGCTAGATTTACCTTGATAGAACAGCAGATACAGCAGTTTGAAATTTGAACCAAATAGAAGACACCGAAACTTCTACACCTTATATCTCCTTTACAAATACTGCTAAAACGTTGGGATTGCACACGATTGTAGAGCTAAATGAGTTCTATAATTGTATACATTTCCGCTAGATTTACCTTGATAGAACAGCAGATACAGCAATTTGAAATTTGAACCAAATAGAAGATACCGAAACTTCTACACCTTATATCTCCTTTACAAATACTGCTAAAACGTTGGGATTGTACACGATTGTAGAGCTAAATGAGTTCTATAATTGTTTACATTTCCTCTAGATTTACCTTGATAGAACAGCAGATACAGCAGTTTGAAATTTGAACCAAATAGAAGACACCGAAACTTCTACACCTTATATCTTCTTTAAAAATACTGCTAAAACGATGGGATTGTACACGATTGTAGAGCTAAATGAGTTCTATAATTGTTTACATTTCCGCTAGATTTACCTTGATAGAACAGCAGATACAGCAGTTTGAAATTTGAACCAAATAGAAGACACCGAAACTTCTACACCTTATATCTCCTTTACAAATACTGCTAAAACGTTGGGATTGTACACGATTGTAGAGCTAAATGAGTTCTATAATTGTATACATTTCCGCTAGATTTACCTTGATAGAACAGCAGATACAGCAGTTTGAAATTTGAACAAATTACAAGATACCGAAACTTCAACCCCTTATATCTTCTTTAAAAATACTGCTAAAACGTTGGGATTGTACATGATTGTAGAGCTAAATGAGTTTTATAATTGTATACATTTCCGCTAGATTTACCTTGATAGAACAGCAGATACAGCAGTTTGAAATTTGAACCAAATAGAAGACACCGAAACTTCTACACCTTATATCTCCTTTACAAATACTGCTAGAACGTTGGGATTGTACACGATTGTAGAGCTAAATGAGTTCTATAATTGTTTACATTTCCGCTAGATTTACCTTGATAGAACAGCAGATACAGCAATTTGAAATTTGAACCAAATAGAAGACACCGAAACTTCTACACCTTATATCTCCTTTACAAATAGTGCTAAAACGTTGGGATTGTACACGATTGTAGAGCTAAATGAGTTCTATAATTGTTTACATTTCCGCTAGATTTACCTTGATAGAACAGCAGATACAGCAGTTTGAAATTTGAACCAAATAGAAGACACCGAAACTTCTACACCTTATATCTCCTTTACAAATACTGCTAAAACGTTGGGATTGTACACGATTGTAGAGCTAAATGAGTTCTATAATTGTATACATTTCCGCTAGATTTACCTTGATAGAACAGCAGATGCAGCAATTTGAAATTTGAACCAAATAGAAGACACCGTAACTTCTACACCTTATATCTCCTTTACAAATACTGCTAAAACGTTGGGATTGTACACGATTGTAGAGCTAAATGAGTTCTATAATTGTATACATTTCCGCTAAATTTACCTTGATAGAACAGCAGATACAGCAGTTTGAAATTTGAACAAAATACAAGATACCGAAACTTCAACACCTTATATCTTCTTTAAAAATACTGCTAAAACGTTGGGATTGTACATGATTGTAGAGCTAAATGAGTTCTATAATTGTATACATTTCCGCTACATTTACCTTGATAGAACAGCAGATACAGCAGTTTGAAATTTGAACCAAATAGAAGACATCGAAACTTCTACACCTTATATCTTCTTTAAAAATACTGCTAAAACGTTGGGATTGTACACGATTGTAGAGCTAAATGAGTTCTATAATTGTTTACATTTCCGCTAGATTTACCTTGATAGAACAGCAGATACAGCAGTTTGAAATTTGAACCAAATAGAAGACACCGAAACTTCTACACCTTATATCTTCTTTAAAAATACTGCTAAAACGTTGGGATTGTACACGATTGTAGAGCTAAATGAGTTCTATAATTGTTTACATTTCCGCTAGATTTACCTTGATAAAACAGCAGATACAGCAGTTTGAAATTTGAACCAAATAGAAGACACCGAAACTTCTACACCTTATATCTCCTTTACAAATACTGCTAAAACGTTGGGATTGTACACGATTGTAGAGCTAAATGAGTTCTATAATTGTATACATTTCCGCTAGATTTACCTTGATAGAACAGCAGATACAGCAGTTTGAAATTTGAACCAAATAGAAGACACCGAAAATTCTACACCTTATATCTTCTTTAAAAATACTGCTAAAACGTTGGGATTGTACACGATTGTAGAGCAAAATGAGTTCCATAATTGTTTACATTTCCGCTAGATTTACCTTGATAGAACAGCAGATATAGCAGTTTGAAATTTGAACCAAACAGAAGACACCGAAACTTCTACACCTTATATCTCCTTTACAAATACTGCTAAAACGTTGGGATTGTACACGATTGTAGAGCTAAATGAGTTCTATAATTGTATACATTTCCGCTAGATTTACCTTGATAGAACAGCAGATGCAGCAATTTGAAATTTGAACCAAATAGAAGACACCGTAACTTCTACACCTTATATCTCCTTTACAAATACTGCTAAAACGTTGGGATTGTACACGATTGTAGAGCTAAATGAGTTCTATAATTGTATACATTTCCGCTAAATTTACCTTGATAGAACAGCAGATACAGCAGTTTGAAATTTGAACAAAATACAAGATACCGAAACTTCAACACCTTATATCTTCTTTAAAAATACTGCTAAAACGTTGGGATTGTACATGATTGTAGAGCTAAATGAGTTCTATAATTGTATACATTTCCGCTACATTTACCTTGATAGAACAGCAGATACAGCAGTTTGAAATTTGAACCAAATAGAAGACATCGAAACTTCTACACCTTATATCTTCTTTAAAAATACTGCTAAAACGTTGGGATTGTACACGATTGTAGAGCTAAATGAGTTCTATAATTGTTTACATTTCCGCTAGATTTACCTTGATAGAACAGCAGATACAGCAGTTTGAAATTTGAACCAAATAGAAGACACCGAAACTTCTACACCTTATATCTTCTTTAAAAATACTGCTAAAACGTTGGGATTGTACACGATTGTAGAGCTAAATGAGTTCTATAATTGTTTACATTTCCGCTAGATTTACCTTGATAAAACAGCAGATACAGCAGTTTGAAATTTGAACCAAATAGAAGACACCGAAACTTCTACACCTTATATCTCCTTTACAAATACTGCTAAAACGTTGGGATTGTACACGATTGTAGAGCTAAATGAGTTCTATAATTGTATACATTTCCGCTAGATTTACCTTGATAGAACAGCAGATACAGCAGTTTGAAATTTGAACCAAATAGAAGACACCGAAAATTCTACACCTTATATCTTCTTTAAAAATACTGCTAAAACGTTGGGATTGTACACGATTGTAGAGCAAAATGAGTTCCATAATTGTTTACATTTCCGCTAGATTTACCTTGATAGAACAGCAGATATAGCAGTTTGAAATTTGAACCAAACAGAAGACACCGAAACTTCTACACCTTATATCTCCTTTACAAATACTGCTAAAACGTTGGGATTGTACACGATTGTAGAGCTAAATGAGTTCTATAATTGTTTACATTTCCGCTAGATTTACCTTGATAGAACAGCAGATACAGCAGTTTGAAATTTGAACCAAATAGAAGACACCGAAACTTCTACACCTTATATCTCCTTTACAAATACTGCTAAAACGTTGGGATTGTACACGATTGTAGAGCTAAATGAGTTCTATAATTCCTTACATTTCCTCTAGATTTACCTTGATAGAACAGCAGATACAGCAGTTTGAAATTTGAACGAAATAGAAGACACCGAAACTTCTACACCTTATATCTCCTTTACAAATACTGCTAAAACGTTGGGATTGCACACGATTGTGGAGCTAAATGAGTTCTATAATTGTTTACATTTGCGCTAGATTTACCTTGATAGAACAGCAGATGCAGCAATTTGAAATTTGAACCAAATAGAAGACACCGAAACTTCTACACCTTATATCTCCTTTACAAATACTGCTAAAACGTTGGGATTGTACACGATTGTAGAGCTAAATGAGTTCTATAATTGTATACATTTCCGCTAGATTTACCTTGATAGAACAGCAGATACAGCAGTTTGAAATTTGAACAAAATACAAGATACCGAAACTTCAGCACCTTATATCTTCTTTAAAAATACTGCTAAAACGTTGGGATTGTACATGATTGTAGAGCTAAATGAGTTCTATAATTGTATACATTTCCGCTAGATTTACCTTGATAGAACAGCAGATACAGCAGTTTCAAATTTGAACAAAATACAAGATACCGAAACTTCAACACCTTATATCTTCTTTAAAAATACTGCTAAAACGTTGGGATTGTACATGATTGTAGAGCTAAATGAGTTCTATAATTCCTTACATTTCCTCTAGATTTACCTTGATAGAACAGCAGATACAGCAGTTTGAAATTTGAACGAAATAGAAGACACCGAAACTTCTACACCTTATATCTCCTTTACAAATACTGCTAAAACGTTGGGATTGCACACGATTGTGGAGCTAAATGAGTTCTATAATTGTTTACATTTGCGCTAGATTTACCTTGATAGAACAGCAGATGCAGCAATTTGAAATTTGAACCAAATAGAAGACACCGAAACTTCTACACCTTATATCTCCTTTACAAATACTGCTAAAACGTTGGGATTGTACACGATTGTAGAGCTAAATGAGTTCTATAATTGTATACATTTCCGCTAGATTTACCTTGATAGAACAGCAGATACAGCAGTTTGAAATTTGAACAAAATACAAGATACCGAAACTTCAGCACCTTATATCTTCTTTAAAAATACTGCTAAAACGTTGGGATTGTACATGATTGTAGAGCTAAATGAGTTCTATAATTGTATACATTTCCGCTAGATTTACCTTGATAGAACAGCAGATACAGCAGTTTCAAATTTGAACAAAATACAAGATACCGAAACTTCAACACCTTATATCTTCTTTAAAAATACTGCTAAAACGTTGGGATTGTACATGATTGTAGAGCTAAATGAGTTCTATAATTGTATACATTTCCGCTAGATTTACCTTGATAGAACAGCAGATACAGCAGTTTGAAATTTGAACCAAATAGAAGACACCGAAACTTCTACACCTTATATCTTCTTTAAAAATACTGCTAAAACGTTGGGATTGTACACGATTGTAGAGCTAAATGAGTTCTATAATTGTTTACATTTCCGCTAGATTTACCTTGATAGAACAGCAGATACAGCAGTTTGAAATTTGAACCAAATAGAAGACACCGAAACTTCTACACCTTATATCTCCTTTACAAATACTGCTAAAACGTTGGGATTGTACACGATTGTAGAGCTAAATGAGTTCTATAATTGTATACATTTCCGCTAGATTTACCTTGATAGAACAGCAGATACAGCAGTTTTAAATTTGAACCAAATAGAAGACACCGAAAATTCTACACCTTATATCTTCTTTAAAAATACTGCTAAAACGTTGGGATTGTACACGATTGTAGAGCAAAATGAGTTCCATAATTGTTTACATTTCCGCTAGATTTACCTTTATAGAACAGCAGATATAGCAGTTTGAAATTTGAACCAAACAGAAGACACCGAAACTTCTACACCTTATATCTCCTTTACAAATACTGCTAAAACGTTGGGATTGTACACGATTGTAGAGCTAAATGAGTTCTATAATTGTTTACATTTCTGCTAGAATTACCTTGATAGAACAGCAGATACAGCAGTTTGAAATTTGAACCAAATAGAAGACACCGAAACTTCTACACCTTATATCTCCTTTACAAATACTGCTAAAACGTTGGGATTGTACACGATTGTAGAGCTAAATGAGTTCTATAATTGTATACATTTCCGCTAGATTTACCTTGATAGAACAGCAGATACAGCAGTTTGAAATTTCAACGAAATAGAAGACACCGAAACTTCTACACCTTATATGTCCTTTACAAATACTGCTAAAACGTTGGGATTGCACACGATTGTAGAGCTAAATGAGTTCTATAATTGTTTACATTTCCGCTAGATTTATTTTGATAGAACAGCAGATACAGCAGTTTGAAATTTGAACCAAATAGAAGACACCGAAACTTCTACACCTTATATCTCCTTTACAAATACTGCTAAAACGTTGGGATTGTACACGATTGTAGAGCTAAATGAGTTCTATAATTGTTTACATTTCCGCTAGATTTATTTTGATAGAACAGCAGATACAGCAGTTTGAAATTTGAACCAAATAGAAGACACCGAAACTTCTACACCTTATATCTCCTTTACAAATACTGCTAAAACGTTGGGATTGTACACGATTGTAGAGCTAAATGAGTTCTATAATTGTTTACATTTCCGCTAGATTTACCTTGATAGAACAGCAGATACAGCAGTTTGAAATTTGAACCAAATAGAAGACACCGAAATTTCTACACCTTATATCTCCTTTACAAATACTGCTAAAACGTTGGGATTGCAGACGATTGTAGAGCTAAATGAGTTCTATAATTGTATACATTTCCGCTAGATTTACCTTGATAGAACAGCAGATACAGCAGTTTGAAATTTGAACCAAATAGAAGACACCGAAACTTCTACACCTTATATCTCCTTTACAAATACTGCTAAAACGTTGGGATTGTACACGATTGTAGAGCTATATGAGTTCTATAATTGTATACATTTCCGCTAGATTTACCTTGATAGAACAGCAGATACAGCAGTTTGAAATTTGAACCAAATAGAAGACACCGAAACTTCTACACTTTATATCCCCTTTACAAATACTGCTAAAACGTTGGGATTGTACATGATTGGGGAGCTAAATGAGTTCTATAATTGTATACATTTCCGCTAGATTTACCTTGATAGAACAGCAGATACAGCAGTTTGAAATTTGAACCAAATAGAAGACACCGAAACTTCTACACCTTATATCTTTTTTAAAAATACTGCTAAAACGTTGGGATTGTACATGATTGGGGAGCTAAATGAGTTCTATAATTGTTTATATTTCTGCTAGATTTACCTTGATAGAACAGCAGATACAGCAGTTTGAAATTTGAACCAAATAGAAGACACCGAAACTTCTACACCTTATATCTCCTTTACAAATACTGCTAAAACGTTGGGATTGCACACGATTGTAGAGCTAAATGAGTTCTATAATTGTATACATTTCCGCTAGATTTACCTTGATAGAACAGCAGATACAGCAATTTGAAATTTGAACCAAATAGAAGATACCGAAACTTCTACACCTTATATCTCCTTTACAAATACTGCTAAAACGTTGGGATTGTACACGATTGTAGAGCTAAATGAGTTCTATAATTGTTTACATTTCCTCTAGATTTACCTTGATAGAACAGCAGATACAGCAGTTTGAAATTTGAACCAAATAGAAGACACCGAAACTTCTACACCTTATATCTTCTTTAAAAATACTGCTAAAACGATGGGATTGTACACGATTGTAGAGCTAAATGAGTTCTATAATTGTTTACATTTCCGCTAGATTTACCTTGATAGAACAGCAGATACAGCAGTTTGAAATTTGAACCAAATAGAAGACACCGAAACTTCTACACCTTATATCTCCTTTACAAATACTGCTAAAACGTTGGGATTGTACACGATTGTAGAGCTAAATGAGTTCTATAATTGTATACATTTCCGCTAGATTTACCTTGATAGAACAGCAGATACAGCAGTTTGAAATTTGAACAAATTACAAGATACCGAAACTTCAACCCCTTATATCTTCTTTAAAAATACTGCTAAAACGTTGGGATTGTACATGATTGTAGAGCTAAATGAGTTTTATAATTGTATACATTTCCGCTAGATTTACCTTGATAGAACAGCAGATACAGCAGTTTGAAATTTGAACCAAATAGAAGACACCGAAACTTCTACACCTTATATCTCCTTTACAAATACTGCTAGAACGTTGGGATTGTACACGATTGTAGAGCTAAATGAGTTCTATAATTGTTTACATTTCCGCTAGATTTACCTTGATAGAACAGCAGATACAGCAATTTGAAATTTGAACCAAATAGAAGACACCGAAACTTCTACACCTTATATCTCCTTTACAAATAGTGCTAAAACGTTGGGATTGTACACGATTGTAGAGCTAAATGAGTTCTATAATTGTTTACATTTCCGCTAGATTTACCTTGATAGAACAGCAGATACAGCAGTTTGAAATTTGAACCAAATAGAAGACACCGAAACTTCTACACCTTATATCTCCTTTACAAATACTGCTAAAACGTTGGGATTGTACACGATTGTAGAGCTAAATGAGTTCTATAATTGTATACATTTCCGCTAGATTTACCTTGATAGAACAGCAGATGCAGCAATTTGAAATTTGAACCAAATAGAAGACACCGTAACTTCTACACCTTATATCTCCTTTACAAATACTGCTAAAACGTTGGGATTGTACACGATTGTAGAGCTAAATGAGTTCTATAATTGTATACATTTCCGCTAAATTTACCTTGATAGAACAGCAGATACAGCAGTTTGAAATTTGAACAAAATACAAGATACCGAAACTTCAACACCTTATATCTTCTTTAAAAATACTGCTAAAACGTTGGGATTGTACATGATTGTAGAGCTAAATGAGTTCTATAATTGTATACATTTCCGCTACATTTACCTTGATAGAACAGCAGATACAGCAGTTTGAAATTTGAACCAAATAGAAGACATCGAAACTTCTACACCTTATATCTTCTTTAAAAATACTGCTAAAACGTTGGGATTGTACACGATTGTAGAGCTAAATGAGTTCTATAATTGTTTACATTTCCGCTAGATTTACCTTGATAGAACAGCAGATACAGCAGTTTGAAATTTGAACCAAATAGAAGACACCGAAACTTCTACACCTTATATCTTCTTTAAAAATACTGCTAAAACGTTGGGATTGTACACGATTGTAGAGCTAAATGAGTTCTATAATTGTTTACATTTCCGCTAGATTTACCTTGATAAAACAGCAGATACAGCAGTTTGAAATTTGAACCAAATAGAAGACACCGAAACTTCTACACCTTATATCTCCTTTACAAATACTGCTAAAACGTTGGGATTGTACACGATTGTAGAGCTAAATGAGTTCTATAATTGTATACATTTCCGCTAGATTTACCTTGATAGAACAGCAGATACAGCAGTTTGAAATTTGAACCAAATAGAAGACACCGAAAATTCTACACCTTATATCTTCTTTAAAAATACTGCTAAAACGTTGGGATTGTACACGATTGTAGAGCAAAATGAGTTCCATAATTGTTTACATTTCCGCTAGATTTACCTTGATAGAACAGCAGATATAGCAGTTTGAAATTTGAACCAAACAGAAGACACCGAAACTTCTACACCTTATATCTCCTTTACAAATACTGCTAAAACGTTGGGATTGTACACGATTGTAGAGCTAAATGAGTTCTATAATTGTTTACATTTCCGCTAGATTTACCTTGATAGAACAGCAGATACAGCAGTTTGAAATTTGAACCAAATAGAAGACACCGAAACTTCTACACCTTATATCTCCTTTACAAATACTGCTAAAACGTTGGGATTGTACACGATTGTAGAGCTAAATGAGTTCTATAATTCCTTACATTTCCTCTAGATTTACCTTGATAGAACAGCAGATACAGCAGTTTGAAATTTGAACGAAATAGAAGACACCGAAACTTCTACACCTTATATCTCCTTTACAAATACTGCTAAAACGTTGGGATTGCACACGATTGTGGAGCTAAATGAGTTCTATAATTGTTTACATTTGCGCTAGATTTACCTTGATAGAACAGCAGATGCAGCAATTTGAAATTTGAACCAAATAGAAGACACCGAAACTTCTACACCTTATATCTCCTTTACAAATACTGCTAAAACGTTGGGATTGTACACGATTGTAGAGCTAAATGAGTTCTATAATTGTATACATTTCCGCTAGATTTACCTTGATAGAACAGCAGATACAGCAGTTTGAAATTTGAACAAAATACAAGATACCGAAACTTCAGCACCTTATATCTTCTTTAAAAATACTGCTAAAACGTTGGGATTGTACATGATTGTAGAGCTAAATGAGTTCTATAATTGTATACATTTCCGCTAGATTTACCTTGATAGAACAGCAGATACAGCAGTTTCAAATTTGAACAAAATACAAGATACCGAAACTTCAACACCTTATATCTTCTTTAAAAATACTGCTAAAACGTTGGGATTGTACATGATTGTAGAGCTAAATGAGTTCTATAATTGTATACATTTCCGCTAGATTTACCTTGATAGAACAGCAGATACAGCAGTTTGAAATTTGAACCAAATAGAAGACACCGAAACTTCTACACCTTATATCTTCTTTAAAAATACTGCTAAAACGTTGGGATTGTACACGATTGTAGAGCTAAATGAGTTCTATAATTGTTTACATTTCCGCTAGATTTACCTTGATAGAACAGCAGATACAGCAGTTTGAAATTTGAACCAAATAGAAGACACCGAAACTTCTACACCTTATATCTCCTTTACAAATACTGCTAAAACGTTGGGATTGTACACGATTGTAGAGCTAAATGAGTTCTATAATTGTATACATTTCCGCTAGATTTACCTTGATAGAACAGCAGATACAGCAGTTTTAAATTTGAACCAAATAGAAGACACCGAAAATTCTACACCTTATATCTTCTTTAAAAATACTGCTAAAACGTTGGGATTGTACACGATTGTAGAGCAAAATGAGTTCCATAATTGTTTACATTTCCGCTAGATTTACCTTTATAGAACAGCAGATATAGCAGTTTGAAATTTGAACCAAACAGAAGACACCGAAACTTCTACACCTTATATCTCCTTTACAAATACTGCTAAAACGTTGGGATTGTACACGATTGTAGAGCTAAATGAGTTCTATAATTGTTTACATTTCTGCTAGAATTACCTTGATAGAACAGCAGATACAGCAGTTTGAAATTTGAACCAAATAGAAGACACCGAAACTTCTACACCTTATATCTCCTTTACAAATACTGCTAAAACGTTGGGATTGTACACGATTGTAGAGCTAAATGAGTTCTATAATTGTATACATTTCCGCTAGATTTACCTTGATAGAACAGCAGATACAGCAGTTTGAAATTTCAACGAAATAGAAGACACCGAAACTTCTACACCTTATATGTCCTTTACAAATACTGCTAAAACGTTGGGATTGCACACGATTGTAGAGCTAAATGAGTTCTATAATTGTTTACATTTCCGCTAGATTTATTTTGATAGAACAGCAGATACAGCAGTTTGAAATTTGAACCAAATAGAAGACACCGAAACTTCTACACCTTATATCTCCTTTACAAATACTGCTAAAACGTTGGGATTGTACACGATTGTAGAGCTAAATGAGTTCTATAATTGTTTACATTTCCGCTAGATTTATTTTGATAGAACAGCAGATACAGCAGTTTGAAATTTGAACCAAATAGAAGACACCGAAACTTCTACACCTTATATCTCCTTTACAAATACTGCTAAAACGTTGGGATTGTACACGATTGTAGAGCTAAATGAGTTCTATAATTGTTTACATTTCCGCTAGATTTACCTTGATAGAACAGCAGATACAGCAGTTTGAAATTTGAACCAAATAGAAGACACCGAAATTTCTACACCTTATATCTCCTTTACAAATACTGCTAAAACGTTGGGATTGCAGACGATTGTAGAGCTAAATGAGTTCTATAATTGTATACATTTCCGCTAGATTTACCTTGATAGAACAGCAGATACAGCAGTTTGAAATTTGAACCAAATAGAAGACACCGAAACTTCTACACCTTATATCTCCTTTACAAATACTGCTAAAACGTTGGGATTGTACACGATTGTAGAGCTATATGAGTTCTATAATTGTATACATTTCCGCTAGATTTACCTTGATAGAACAGCAGATACAGCAGTTTGAAATTTGAACCAAATAGAAGACACCGAAACTTCTACACTTTATATCCCCTTTACAAATACTGCTAAAACGTTGGGATTGTACATGATTGGGGAGCTAAATGAGTTCTATAATTGTATACATTTCCGCTAGATTTACCTTGATAGAACAGCAGATACAGCAGTTTGAAATTTGAACCAAATAGAAGACACCGAAACTTCTACACCTTATATCTTTTTTAAAAATACTGCTAAAACGTTGGGATTGTACATGATTGGGGAGCTAAATGAGTTCTATAATTGTTTATATTTCTGCTAGATTTACCTTGATAGAACAGCAGATACAGCAGTTTGAAATTTGAACCAAATAGAAGACACCGAAACTTCTACACCTTATATCTCCTTTACAAATACTGCTAAAACGTTGGGATTGCACACGATTGTAGAGCTAAATGAGTTCTATAATTGTATACATTTCCGCTAGATTTACCTTAATAGAACAGCAGATACAGCAATTTGAAATTTGAACCAAATAGAAGACACCGAAACTTCTACACCTTATATCTTCTTTAAAAATACTGCTAAAACGTTGGGATTGCACACAATTGTAGAGCTAAATGAGTCCTATAATTGTATACACTTCCGCTAGATTTACTATAATAGAACAGCAGATACAGCAGTTTGAAATTTGAACCAAATAGAAGACACCGAAACTTCTACACCTTATATCTTCTTTAAAAATACTGCTAAAACGTTGGGATTGCACACGATTGTAGAGCTAAATGAGTTCTATAATTGTATACACTTCCGCTAGATTTACTATAATAGAACAGCAGATACGGCAGTTTGAAATTTGAACCAAATAGAAGACACCGAAACTTCTACACCTTATATCTTCTTTAAAAATACTGCTAAAACGTTGGGATTGCACACGATTGTAGAGCTAAATGAGTTCTATAATTGTATACATTTCCGCTAGATTTACCTTGATAGAACAGCAGCTACAGCAGTTTGAAATTTGAACCAAATAGAAGACACCGAAACTTCTACACCTTATATCTCCTTTACAAATACTGCTAAAACGTTGGGATTGTACATGATTGGGGAGCTAAATGAGTTCTATAATTGTTTACATTTCTGCTAGATTTACCTTGATAGAACAGCAGATACAGCAGTTTGAAATTTGAACCAAATAGAAGACACCGAAACTTTTACACCTTATATCTGCTTTACAAATACTGCTAAAACGTTGGGATTGCACACGATTGTAGAGCTAAATGAGTTCTATAATTGTATACATTTCCGCTAGATTTACCTTAATAGAACAGCAGATACAGCAATTTGAAATTTGAACCAAATAGAAGACACCGAAACTTCTACACCTTATATCTTCTTTAAAAATACTGCTATAACGTTGGGATTGCACACGATTGTAGAGCTAAATGAGTTCTATAATTGTATACATTTCCGCTAGATTTACCTTAATAGAACAGCAGATACAGCAATTTGAAATTTGAACCAAATAGAAGACACCGAAACTTTTACACCTTATATCTGCTTTACAAATACTGCTAAAACGTTGGGATTGCACACGATTGTAGAGCTAAATGAGTTCTATAATTGTATACATTTCCGCTAGATTTACCTTAATAGAACAGCAGATACAGCAATTTGAAATTTGAACCATATAGAAGACACCGAAACTTCTACACCTTATATCTTCTTTACAAATACTGCTAAAACGTTGGGATTGCACACGATTGTAGAGCTAAATGAGTTCTATAATTGTATACATTTCCGCTAGATTTACTATAATAGAACAGCAGATACAGCAGTTTGAAATTTGCAAGACACCAAAACTATTACGATTGCTAAATAAATAAATATTTTAATTTAAATGAAAATTATTCTGAACTGTATCAGTTGACATTGTTTCTTTCCAATTGACCTAGAACTTGGGTGGAAAATTGCCCCTAGGCGGAAAATATTAGAAAAATTCATTTCTACGAAATCTAATCTACTTTTTATTGAGCCATTTATTTCATTTTCCATTTTCTACTTTAATATCTTAACTTTCTTTCACAAGTTACTTTGTATAAGTTTATTGTCGAATATAAATAGACTATTTATACGTCACAGACTATTCTTTTAGTATTGTCAATAAGTTATGAAAGCTTTTCAATAACTTTTGTATCTTATTAGCTTTAAATAATTAAAACTCATCTGTATTTTTCAATGAACTGCTGGTAATTTCAAAACTTTATTAATTATAACTTATATATTTCTATTAATTCATTCATTGAATGAACTTTATGATTGTGAGATGTACTCAGTCAGTTCTTTTTCTTTTCTTGTATTGAGAATCAGCATCTCTCGTCAATTATTGATTTTAAGAAAATATAAATAAAGTAATTATTTTTTAGAAATAATTAGCTACAAACTTAATTTTGTTTGATAAAGGTTTAGAACGTTCCAAAATTCGGTTTAATTTAGTTCACTGCAGTTTAATTCAGTTCATTGCAGTATAGTTCAGTTCATTGCAGTTTAATTCAGTTCATTGCAGTTTAATTCATTTCATTGCAGTTTAATTCACTTCATTGTAGTTTAATTCAGTTCATTGCAGTTTAATTCACTTCATTGCAGTTTAATTCACTTCATTGCAGTTTAATTCATTTAACTTTAATTTCAATAACGACAAGAATAAAACGACAAAAAAAACAACAAGAACTGTGAACTCCGTTTTAGTCAATTTTTTTTTGGTAACATTTTTCTTAAAATCTATTTAATCTACGTTGTTGCAACTAATATACTCGTACACTTGATGTTATGCCCTCTATTTCAAAGAAAATTTGGGGAAAAATGGTCAAGATTGGGTGTTTTCCGAAATTACTTCCTTTTTTTGCCACGTTTACCCAACTATCCGGATCAGAATAACTGATTGGTTCGTGTGTTATGACGTCACCCAAATTAGCTTGCTGCCCGTATTAGGGTAATCGCGATAAATCTTTAAAAATCAATAATTGGGACCTACAGATCACACACACAAATAAAAAAAAAAGGACTTACAAAAGAGATAATTTTATCTCGAAAGCTGTCAGAACCATGTATCTAAAGAGGTTTTCATGTTCATTCATTTTTCATGTTTCAACATGTCTTAAAAAAAATTAAATAAAATTAAAAAATGAAAAAATTGACACCTGCCATTCTCACGAACTCTTATCAGTTATTTGGAAACCTTTCACCTTGGGATAAAGATGGATACTTACTTGAAAGCTTGTCCCTAAAGTTTAAAGACTTGGGTCCTAGTGGAAATCCTGGAATGAGGGACTCTTTGGATGAGTCCCCCCCATTAATCTTGGCTTCCAAAAGATAAAACTTTTTTCTTTTTTTTTTTGGTGTAGCTATCCAATAATGTGACCATTATCAGAACAAAAAGTTGCGGAGTAAAGTTGAACTTTTTATAACACGTGAGATAAAGTAGAAGAGCCATTAATGTTTCTCTCTCACGATTTTTTACGATTTCAAAATAAAGCATAATTGATGCTTCTATGCTTACACTTTACTAGAATGTGGTAAAAGATGATGGAGATCTATTTTTAGGCATTCACACTTGGAGGAACATGGTGTCCCCAAACTCAAGCCAGCTGCTGCAGTGATAAGCATCTACCCGTTGCCAGTATTGCTGCCAACCAATTGGAAACGCGCTTATCACCCTTTGCTGTTTTATCTTGTTTTTGGTTCCCTCTCCACCACCCAGTGGCTCTGCAGTGACACGAAGGAGTGCAGGGTGGGTGTGGTTATAGTGCATTGTTGTGGTTACAATCAGGTGATTGTGCAATGACGATCTCTTGTCACTTGCCTTCTTAATTCAGTTCATTGCAGTATAGTTCAGTTCATTGCAGTTTAATTCAGTTCATTGCAGTTTAATTCATTTCATTGCAATTTAATTCAGTTCATTGCAGTATAATTCAGTTCATTGCAGTTTAATTCAGTTCATTGCAGTTTAATTCAGTTCATTGCAGTTCAAATCAGTTCATTGCAGTTTAATTCAGTTCGTTGCAGTTTAATTCATTTCATTGCAATTTAATTCAGTTCATTGCAGTATAATTCAGTTCATTGCAGTTTAATTCAGTTCATTGCAGTTCAAATCAGTTCATTGCAGTTTAATTCAGTTCATTGCAGTTTAATTCATTTCATTGCAATTTAATTCACTTCATTGAATTGAATTTTTTAAAGTATTGCTCGAAGTGTTGATCTTGTGTTTAGTTTTCTGTGGGAATGAGCTTAAAATTTGCAGCAAGTAGAAAGTTGCTGTAAAGCAAAGTGGATCTAGAGCGCCTACACCCAGAAGCGGAAAACGCGAGAGTTTTAGAGAGGGTTAGTCTCTAGTGCTCTTAGTGCGTAAGCCCCGACCACCTCGACAAGGTTGGACACCAAGTGGGGTCAAGGCCGGGAAGGGCCAGGGGTCATAAAGAGGGCAAACAAAAGACACCGAGATAACCCTGCGGCTTGAAGATGGAAAGAAAACTGATGTTGAAGAGATGAATATGTAAAAGGATACTCCTGGAAGAAGGTTGCTCCTTCTTCTTGCCGATGAACGAGGTAGCCTGGAAAGAACAGAAATGAGAACACAGATGCGAGGCTACAGGCATTTGGCGGGAACCAGAAGTGGCGGGAAACAGCATGGCGGGAAAACTTAAAAAAGGGCCGCCAATGGAAGGCTTTTTTTTTACGACTGAACAGTTTTAGATCTCCATCATCTTTTACCATATTCTAGTAAAAAGATTAAGCACAGAAGCATCAATTATGCTTTATTTTGAAATCGTAAAAAAAAAAAGCATGAGAGAGAAACATTAATGGCTTTTCTACTTTATCTCACGTGTTATAAAAAGTTCAACTTTACTCCACAACTTTTGATATCTGATAATAGTCACATTATTGGATAGCTATACCAAACTGTCGTTAATATTAACAGGGGCGCCATTCACCATAAATGCAAATTATGCGATGCATCTCTTTGAATTCATTTCGCAATCAAAAGACATAAATATATCTCAGTAAATTCAAACAAACTTAGAATTTTCTTTTATACTTGCTTTTGTAGCCAGCCAATTACTTTTATTTTAAGCCCTCTAATGTGGGGCATTAAAATAACACGTGTCAATGCATGGCCAATTAAATCCAATTTAACTGTAATTCTAAAATAACTTCAAGATGGGGTCCAGATTTATGATATGCCACAATGCATTGTGATTTATTGATGTTATATTATTTGATTTGTTACTATTTCTTACATCACAGGAAGTGTTACGATCTTGTCAAATATTAGATTTCGAATTTTGACCGGAAGTGTCGTTATTGAGCCCCCTGAGTCCACCCTAAAAAAAGTGATTTTACAAATCGATCTGTATGTGTCAGTTTCCGTGATTTATCTTTATTCACAGTTTTAGTGTTAGTTTCCATAATATTGTTACAGTTTTTTTTGTTTTATTTATTTATTTAGTTATTTACAATCTGTATAAATATATAACATACATTAAGTAAATTAGAAGGTGGATGAGATATATGTTGGTGCGTGAAGAGCAGGAGGATGAGAGAAACTACCCAGCGGTAGCACTCTCGTCAGAAAATCGATGTAATGATGATGATCTTTGTGACCTCAAGGAAGTCTCTGAGAGGTCATTGATGATTCAGCAGGCGTTGGGGGGGATTGTCAGTAATGACACAGTAGAGGGGAGAGATTCTAGAAAAAGGATTAGAGCAAGCAGAGAGAGATCAGAGAGAGGAACTTTAGATATTTCATCTTGGCGACCAGAGTTGGTCGAATGGAATGTTGTGAAGGTCTTCATGAAGAGTGAGAAAGGAGCGTCAGCTATCTGTTGGAGGTGTTTTGACGGAAATGTCCAGTTCATTCCCTAAGTTTGTAGGCTTGATTGAACCTTACAGCTCTAGTCAGTAAGTCCACATTGGTTTTCAGGATAGTAGAAGCAAAAAAATTAGTTCAGTGGTTTCCCCAACCTGTGGTCCGCGAAACACTCGAACATTTTTAAAATTATAATGTATTTATTTGACATGCGGCGCGGTAAGAGGGACGTCGAGCGAGCTTAGAGCGCCTAAAAACAAGTTCCCAGGAGTCGACTAAAAGCAGCAAATGATGATGGTGCGTGACGCTTTCAGCAATCACATCAATCCCAGGATTACCCCATCTTGTTAAGAAAATGCTAGCTCAAAAAGCACATTAATATAACAACTGAAAACATAATCACAATTGTAATTGAAGTTTATTTTCAAAATCTAAAACTAGTTTATTGTGATATTGAACCTTGTGGTCTATGCTAAACAACAAAAATATTAAAATGGTCCCTGGTCATAAAGAAGGTTGGGGACCACTGTATTAGTTGGAATAGTTTTAGAAATAAACGTGATATAAGTTAATTTCAACAAAAACTCACTTCCGTTGACGTCACCAGAAGGAAACTAAAACATACGTACCCAAAACTTGGGAAAGTAGATGTAGTACAATTTAAAACGTATTAAAATTTGATAAGCATAAATATCTTGAACTGAGTTCTGTAAATAAATGAAAATAACCTTACGAGATATAATCTTAGATATGGTAATTTCAGAATGCATAACTAGCTCAAAAATATTCTAAATTCCAACATATTAAAGATTGCTCATCCCTCACGGCTAGAAAACTTATAAGGAAAACATGTTGCTAATTTTCACCCATTGTAGGAAAGCAGCCGTGGGAGGAGAGATTGGCTACTAGTCTGGGGTTATATGCTGCATGGGGGGTTACAAGCTGCATGAAGTGCGCAAGCCTGTGTGGCTTCCATGCCTCTAACCAGCTTCATAATCCTTCACTGAGTAAGCTGTCACTTATTCACACTCTCTCAATCGTTTCTAGCATCCCTTCCATCCGCCATCCTATTCCAGAACATCCTTGTATTCTATAGTGTGTTCCAACGCTTCCAACTATAAAGTAGACAGCTTATAGTCTTCTTAAAAGCACTTAAATCCATTGATTCCATTTCTATCTCTGGTCATCCTAAGAAAGAAAAAAAAAAGATTTAACTTCACTTCAACATTTCATTGATAATAGTGAAGTTAAGCCGGAGCTGTATTTTATCTGGAGCAGGGATGAGGAGATGTTGAAAGTAAATGGGGAATAGTGCCAGTCCAATGAAGCCGAACAAAGCCACTGGAATGCCACAAAGATGCTTATGCTTAAAGTACAGCAATAAACATTTTTAAAGAACCCAGAAGGTTAGCTAAATCCAAACAGTTTGTAACCATCCCTGCAGGCTTAAACATTAGATTCCCATGTTGTTTGCACCCTCTTATAAGACCCCTTCGATACTCGCATATAACACATGTTACCAGTGTTTCAAGCTGTCCTCAGTTTAGTCCTGTACCACCCCATTATCCACTGTACTTCTTTGGGGGGGGGGGATGAGATCCCCTAATTGATTATTACTAACCAGGGCATTGCAGTTTCAGATAATATTTTACCCTAGTCCTAAGAAGTCCTTTCTTTCGATCCAAATTTATCCACAGAATTAGTATTTTTCCCAGCCTTTTTTTAAAAAAAATTTCTTCCATTCGATGGGGAAAATTATCGCAAAGAGGGCATTCCTTGCATAGTTCGAGGAATTAGTCGGAAATAGCTGAAAATAAAATCCAATGCCAGCCAAACATTCCTGGGCAGTCTGAAGGAGCACAGAACAATCGATCCCGCTTTTTGGCTTCTTGGATCTTCTTAAAAACTAATTTGGTTTAATTATCTATTGAACCCAAACTTTGGTGTCCTTTTTTTATAGTTTTGTTCCACCAAACAAATACTCAACTCTTATTGTATGGCGATAAAACAGAAGATAAAATTTGTGACGCTAGAAATAGAGCAATAAAACAGAAAGAACAAAAAGAACAGAAAAAAAATGGCCAACGTTTTGTGGACACACACAAGAGTTGTTTGTTCGAGTTTATCGACACGCAAGGCGACATCAGTATGTACTATGGCGCCCACAACGATGGGTGCCCATCCACCAGAATTATAACTTTAACCCAAACATGGACACACACACAGACATTTTACTGGCGGGAGGCAATCACAGCCACTGTGAAACACTGAACAACCTTATCCAACAGTCGATAAGCAAGCTCTACACACACTCTCTACACTCCTGGGTGCTGCCATAACCACCATCACTAGCGCACTCTATTCCCTAGTTCTTCACTGGAACACGGCCCCCCCATTCCTAGAAGTAGATTCAAGCCGCTAGAAAAATCTATTTATTGTATGTGCGCCTAAGTTAGGCGTCTTTGTTGCTCACCTCTACAGTATGAAGATTTGTAGTTGTTTTATGCAACAATCTCTTCCTCTAGTATCTTCTATACCGGAAAAAGGGGTCAACTTTATAACTGAATTACTTCCAGAGGCTACCAATCTACACCAACTCTGCTTGTTTGTCCTTCAACGTTAACAACATGCAATAAAAATCATGGTGGCGAAGAAGTTGTTGACCATTGTTTCTTATTGGATTTATAGGGTAAGTTGCCAGGACGAGTGTACGTTGATGGTGGAGGCTGGAAACATAGTGGAGCGGCGAGCGAAGCGGCGATGATTATCGAAGAGCAAAGCGGCGAAAACAATCACAAGTTAACATATGGGACCGCGCATAGTGGCGAGCAAAGCGAAGATAGAGCAACGCTATCTATAGAGAGTGTTTGTTTTCGCCGCTTTGCTCTTCGCTATCATCGCCGCTTTGCTCGCCGCTCCACTCAAGTTTCCAGCCTAAGGGTACGTTTACAACGGAGCTGTGAGTATAGATGATTGCAGAGATGATAACTGATAGAGTTAAATATAATCGCTGATTAGTGTGCACAACGGAGCTGTGATACATGCAACATGTCGAGTAGTGAAGAAGAGTTTTTATGTTCACCAGCAACCAAATGGTATATTTAAAAAAAAAAAAGATGTAGAAAATATCATGTACATACCATAAATAGAAAAACGAAGTACTTTGGGCGAATTTCACTATTTATATAAGGAACTTAGAAATTATCCGGATCGTTTTTTTGAATATGTGAGGATGGGTCCAACCACATTTGACTAAATTTTAGAAAAAATAAGGTCAAAATTAAGAAAACGTAGGAAAAATTGTCATGGAAATCCTATAACTATAGAAGAAAAACTAGTGATAACTCTGAGGTAAGGTTATATTGAGGAAAAACAAATAAATACACATAAAAATAAATGTAAGCACGATTTAAAAAACAAAATATTGTTTAAAAGTAAATAATAAAATAATAACCAAAAATAATGAGTAAAGACAGCACTAATTAATTTTTCTACCTCCATTTTGAAGCTCCGATACTGGAGTTCAGCTAGCAGAAAAATGAAAAATTCAATTCTATCATCTATGCTCGTTTATACCAGCGAGTATGAGTCACTAGTCGAAGCTTCGTTGTGCACGCTCACATAAGAATGTACTAGGTTATTCTATAAGCGCTGATGCATCACTGCTATCATCTCCGCTATCATCTATGCTCACAGCTCCGTTGTAAACGTACCCTAAGGCTGGAAACATAGTGGAGCGGCGAGCAAAGCGGCGATGATAGCTGCTTCAAATCAAAGAGAGTGACGAGCAGCGAGCAAAGATTCGCATGCACATAGTGACGAGTTTAGTCGCGTTCTCCTTTTGACAAAACAAGATGAAGGAACTATTTTTATATGAAAATTCTTCGTTGAAACTTTGGTATTTGCAGCAGCTTAGTAGTAGGAGCTGCAGTGTTCATGACATAAATAAGTCTAGAAATGAACTTGGTAAATTTCATCACTTGTACCAACAACTTCGGGAACATCCTGGCAAGTTTCATTCGTATTTTCGAATGTCTTATCAACATTTGATTACATACTAGCCCAGTGTAACCCCATTAATCAAAATCAAATTTTATTGTTTTTGAGTAATACAGCTCATAACATGAGTTAGGCACAATATAGAAAAATTAACTATGTAGGTTAATAACTAAATACAAATCTGTGTAACCCCATTAATCCTAGCAGTTACTTTAAGATAAGAAAATCAAAATAAATAAAAATAAAATAGAAATATATGCAGATAAAAAGAAATTAGTCAATTAAAAAAACACAATAATTTTATTAAATCACTACTCCATGATTTGTCGTAAATTAATGTTGTTCATCTGAAAAACTGGAGTAGTACGACGCTACAGAAGAAGGATTGGAGAATTCGTCCTGATCAGAAGTAGTAGGACGTGAAAATGTAATTTAATTTTGCCTAGTATTTAGATGAAAGTTAGCATTAAGGGATTGAGAACCAAATTAAATGTAGCAAAAATTACCTGAATTCTTCATTAACTACTAATTGTTAATTAATTTAAACTATTAATTATTAAAAACTATTGTAGCTTCGCAAATACTATGGCCCCACAGAGGTTTCTTTAAACAAACTAAACCAATAAATGTATCAATATCCATAACCTTTGAAAAATAACCTTTACAAATTGAGCGCGATGAGAGCGAAGAAATCAAACATGTCATAACGCTTTGCTCTACTCTCTAGAGATAGCGTTGCTCTATCTTCGCTTTGCTTTCCACTATGCGCGGTCCCATATGTTTACCTGTGTTTGATTTCGCCGCTTTGCTCTTCGCTATCATCGCCGCTTTGCCCGCCGCTCCACTATGTTTCCAGCCTAAGAAGTTTTGGTTAACTTTCTTTTCACTTGCGACCCTCAGGTCTTAAATTAATCCAATCCTAACTTACCCTGAATTTAAAGAGGATTTAGCAAAAAATATGTTCGTAAAACTCCTAAAGGTGGGGAGAGAGGGTTTATCCTAATTAAATAGCCAATCGGATCAGCAGAGGATTTCCACCTCCCCCCCCAAAAAAAATCTATTTCTAGCCTAAAACTGGGATGTTGTACTTGGCTAGAAACGTCGTCTTGGACAGACAATGCAGTGTGAACCGGCACCGGTTGTCTTGATGGACAACTCCGTGACTTGTTCTTCCACAAATCTCGGGTCGTTTTTTTTTTTTTTCTTATTCTTAACACGGAGTTGAGCAAGCACCTCACGGGTAGTAATGTTGATCAATTATAATCGATATTTTCATCATGTTTTGGACTCGGGCGGTCATCATCTCCGACGTCTTCTCGGCCATCTTGTAAACGCTTGAACCATTCAAAAACGCGCGCACGTGATTAACATACATCGCCATAAACTTCTTTTAATAAAAGATGAAGTTTCAGTAGCGGTTTTACCAAGTGTTGATGTGAAATCTCACGACAATTCGTAGCTCTACTACATGCGTAGTATCATGTTTTCGGCACAACGAAACCTCATACACAAACAAAGAAACTGCTTTTAACAAAAGAAAATTCAGCAGCTGAAGCAAATGGAGGGGCTAAAGTTCAGAACTATGTTTAAACTAGAGACTGAATAAATACACCTTACCTCACACACCATAGGGGAACCCCACAACCGGAAATAAAAGAGGAGAAGAGCTATCGATCAGGCGCCCATGGTATCGAGCCTGTTTCCTAGTTCCACTTCTAGAGTGCGGGAAGAGCATTAAGGCCAACTCGTGAATTATAAAGTAAGCGACAGTCGGGAGAATTACGTTCATGCTCCTGTACATCCACTTTGCACGCTTCTACCGCTAAATGGACCTCAGGGAATGAAGCTAACATTTTAACTTCTTTTTATTTTTTACCTAATTAACTGTCCATCTCAGAGTTTGTCTGTTCATAAAAGAATTCTATGTAATTCTCGTTGAAGAGGGTGTTTTACGATTTGAACTTGAGGTTTTTTATTCTTTTCCATCAAAAATTCTTGTTTTTCAGATGCCCTGTGATTATGAGCAAAAAGACACTGCTACAACAAGCTAAGACAACCATATTGACATTTTTCTGGGTTGTAATTTTTGTTTTATACCCAAACAAAACGGTGTTTACGGCTTTCCCAAAAATTTGTTAATAGGAGGTGTGGCTATTAAATAACGAGACTGATGCTGCTACAGAAAAACTATGTACGTATGTGCCAAATCCTAACGACCGACAGACAGCTGTGCAGCGTAAAGCCTTCACTTTCGATTGCAGCGCCTCACGTGTTTTTGTAGAGAAATCTGTCTGACCGGAACCGTCATTTGAGGTAAGAGGTGTTAGTTTCGTTTTGCCGAAAATTTTGATACTACACATGTAGTAGAGCAACGAATTGTCGTGAAATTTCACATCAAAACTTGGGTAAAACCGCTACTGAAACTTCATCTTTTATTAAAAGAATGTTAATCACGTGCGCAAGTTTTCTGAGTGGTTCAAGCGTTTCCAAGATGGCCGAGAGAAGACGTCGGAGATGATGATCGCCCGGGTCGCACTTCCAAAATTCAAAACGGATGAAAATATCGATTATAATTATTCAACATTACTACCGGTGAGGTGCTTGCTCAACTCCGTGTTAAGAGTAAGGAAAAAAACGATCCGATTTTTGTGGAAGAACAAGCCCACGGGGTTCTCCATCAAGACAACACGCCGGCTCACACTGCATTGTCTGTCACAAGATGACATTTCTAGCCAAGTACAATATCCCAGTTTTAGGCCATCCTAGCCTTATTCGCCTGACCTGGCCCCATGTGACATTAGATCTGTTCCGCAAAGTCAAATCTGCATTTTAAAAGGAACACGATTTCAGTCTGCTGTGAAGCTGTGAAAGAAAAAGCGGCACGCGGCCATGCAGGAGCTGACAGAAAAAGACTTCCAGCACTGTTTCTGAACAATGGTAAATTCGCTGTGGAGCGTTGTAGGGATAGGGGAGTGGTGTATATTGAAGGTGATAATAACTAAATATGTATAAATTTAAAATAAAATATTTTATAGCAATAGTCTCGTTATTTAATAGCCACACCTCGTATTGCTATTCTCAAGTTTCGAATTCTCGAAACTATGCAACTCTTTAATCAATTATTTAAATCTCATCACTTGAGAGGGATGGAAACCCTAGTTCCTTCTCAGAAATACCCTAAATCGTATTTCCCTGGTTAACAATGGCTTAGAAAAGAAGATTTTTTACAGATTGAAATTGTGTTTGTAATCCCGATTTTTCATCAAAAATTTGGAAATTTAGTCTCATAGGTGATCCCTGGATAATTATACAGGAGGCATGCCTATTATTCCTCTTATAATCTTAAATGGAGGAGGGGGAATACAAAAAAATTATAGTCCATATTGTGTAAATACTGTAGACAATAGATAGGTTTTCGTTCAATACCATATTGAACTTTAGGAGAGCGCCAGTATATACGTATTCTATCTCTACTCGGAGCCTTTCTGTTAACAGTTGGTCCAATAACAGATCAATAGAAGCACCATTTGATAATTTTAAAAACAATAAACACCACAGAAAACTTTTTATTTTTTCTGTTACAAATCAGTGTGCCAACAGCTGTCAGTGAAGTTATTAAATCTTTCAATAGAGAACAGATAAATCGATAACAGCAGTAACAGCAACAAAACGCTGGACCAAACAATGGACATGAAGAAAAATGTAAACATGCGCATGCATATTTATTATATTCCACAATCATTGATCAAACAAATCAATGCAGATAATAAGTACCATTGCATGAGCAAAACTAGAACAAAATATCTGGTATATAAATTTAACAAAAAAATATTCTTACTTAAAACTTTTAAGTTCAAAAGTTCAACTTACTGAAACACTATTTGTTTTAATTTAAAGCACATGACAATATCTAAGCTCATGGATACAACAGTGTTCTCTCCTTAGTGACATCATTTTTTTGTCTTGGGCTACGCAGGGGGTCGCCAAACTTTTTTTTGATCATGGGTACCCCCTATATAATTTTTCGAAATCTCCATCGACCACCCATAAAAGTAATTTTCAGTTAATTAAAAATAAAACTATCTATTTAGGTACCGTGTTTTGTACAATTTATTTTATGATTTTAATCATTTATTTTAAAGTAATTTTACATTGTGTAACCAATAGTTTTATGAAAAACATGTTAATGTTGATTTTTTTAATCATTTATTTAGTTACAATCAACGCATTGGGTTATAAGCAACAATGGTAACAATAAGCAACATATCACACATATCAGAGTGGAGAAGTTACCCAGCGGTATCACTCCAATAACATTCTAAATTCTAGTGACTCTCTTCATCAGAGAGGAGATCGCGAGGCCACTGTCTTTAAAGACGTCTGGAAATGTTCTTGAAGATAGATGTTGGCACCAGTGAGGGATTGTGATGTGTTTGAATGTTAAGATGGAATTTTCTGTATCGTGTTTTCAGCCACTTGTGTTGCACAAAAGGAATGTTCAAGTCTGTGTGAATGATTTGATTGGTGACGTAGAAAGGAGCGTTTACTGTTGAAATTTCAATACCTTAATATTATATTAAATAATAAGTAAAAGTAACTACAGTATTGCTTCTTAATTAATGGAGATGGGTGTGCAATGGTGTTTCTTTGCAAGGTTCCGCTATATTGGGTTCGAAATTGTTTTTCCTTCGACCCCCTGGCTCAGATCGACCCCCTACTTTTGTTAAATAGACCCTTGGGGGTCTGTGTAGACCACTTTGGCGATCTCTGCCTTATAGTAAAGTAGTTATCACCATTTTATGTAAATCCCCCTCAAAAAGGTAACAAATAAGAAGCGGTACAAAGCTATTACCTGGAATTTATTCCATTAAATATGCGGGTCTTTGAATGGAATCACTAGGACCATAACTGGCAGTTACCTCACATTAGCTGACATTCTTCATGCCATATGGGTTAGTTATGATAGAAGCATAATCCACGTGGAGGGGGGAATGCACCGGAAGCATCCGCTTTAAGTTCAGTTACTTCGCGAGCAGTAAGCTTCCACAATTTGTAAGCATTGAAGCATCCTTTCTGCAGATCTCACCCACAGAGGATTTGATCCAATCCTCGTCGCTATTTCAATCCTAAATGTTCTTTCTTCCTTCCGGATTAAGGAATCAGTTAATAAAAACGATGAATACTTGACGATGCTCATAATGGTTTTGTATTATTCTTTTAATTCATATTATTATGATTATTTACATCGTATTATTCAAGACGACTCCTTTGCTAGCAAAATATATAACCTTTTATAGCCAATAATTAATAATAAAGTAATTTATGCAATGAACTGAATTAAACTGCAATGAACTGAATTAAACTGTAATGAACTGAATTAAACTGTAATGAACTGAATAGACCACTTTGGCGACCTCTGGACTACAGTGTGCTAGGCTAGCTGAAAAAGGGGCTTCTAGAAACAGTACATCTTAGAACAGATAGCTGAATTTTTGAACCCGGAAATCCCAGTACGCTAATCACTTGCTTAAAAAAAATATATTTTAATTAAATTCTTCCCAACATTCGCACAGTACAGTTTTTTGGTAAAACCTTATACATCATTATAGAAATGAATCTAGTAGGGCTATCCTAATGCTAAATTTTCTAGATAAAATTATGATAAAGCTGTAGAGCCTCTTAATAACCAAAAAGATTAGCGGAAGTCACAGGAGTTATTTTCTAGAGAACCTCAAACTGACGAGAGAAAAAAAACATTCTGGTTAATGGCATTTCCGTTTCTGAGATTTCTCCTCAGAGAACTAAATATTTTAGCAACAAATACTATAAATCTTAATGGACTGCCGTACATTGCGCAAAAATAGTACCTTAGAAGCATGTCCTCCCGGAAGTGCCCTACAACGAATTTTCCAAAGGAAAACGTGTTTTAATAAAAGTAATAAACTTTTGCAGCTGGTGCACCAGGATTTAAAGAAAAATCATATTCATTCTATTTCCTGTTAGTCTGCGTTGATTAATATCTTTTATTTTTCTTTTTTTTATGATTTAAGACGCGTCAACATCCTAAGGTTATTGGCGCCCGGAGCTTTTTTCAGTGCACTGCCCTGCCTTCGGACAGTATTCTCTCGTTACAGACAACACTGTGACATCACCAGTAACAGTGTGCTGTAAGAAGCTCCTAGGAAGAGAAAATCTAAGGGTCAGCAGCTGGATTCGAACCCAGGAACCTCCGCGTTGGAGTCCAGTACGCTAACCGCATAGCTAATCCCTACCCTAAATATCTTTTTGTTGCAAAATTTGTAGTTTCTTGTTAGTTTTCGTTTTTTAGCTTCTCACAGACACTCAGAGAAAAATTAGCTCAAAAAAAGAAAACTTATTTTACGTGCTCAGCGATACTCAGACCGGATGTAACCTGGAAAATACACAAACGGAAATCTAGAAAAGTGGTTTCTTCTAATTAGGCAAAAAAAAAAAATATGGACGAAATGTAACGAGCAACTTATTCCAGCACAATAACTATTGCGCTGGATTGTGGAATATTCCAGAGCCGGCTGGATACCAACTAGTTAGTGTCACTAAAAATAGCATATTCGTGATACTGCAGTAGGGGTAGGGGTATTCCACTGAGAGCTCGCTGGCAGACCGACCTACCAGCCAACCGTACAATATGCTATCAATATCTAGCATGCTATTTAAATGTACAGTGAGAAAGATTTGTATGGACAAAATTCAGGGCCTCCGTGATTTTTACTCACTGAATCAGGACACTCAGTGAGTGAATTTCTAAAGTGGCCAACTTTTTTTTTGGACATTTAAGTTTGTAAAGTAAGTACTGTTATAAAGAGATTGAGGGGGGGAAAAAAACAAGTTTGTCTGTCGGTTCGCAAAAAAAAAAAACGCAAGCAGTTACACACATTTTCGCGTAACACACACATTTTCCAAGAACAGGTTCTTGGGAGCAAAATAAAGGGTATTTAATACCCTTCTACCCTCTGGACATTGAATTTCCTGAGAATTTTCAAAAAAAAAAAATTTTTAAATATGATGACTTATAGGACTCGGCGAGGATGTTACTTCTCGGGGAGTGAAAAACCAAGTCCAGTGAGCTTTACCCAAGAGCCGCTCTCCAGCATCAAGATTCTGTCTTAAAAGTACAGATCTGGAGGGGGGCGAGCTTTAGAGTGAGGGGAGCCACAATAGATCCAAAGGGGTCGCAGTGGCGTAGCCCTTGAGGCCGCCCTATTAGAATCTATCTATCTATCTATGGGACTCGGCTATCGTAAAATTTTTGTGATTTATGACGATTATTCCTCGTTTGTCCGACAATTCCTTATGGGCCAAAATTCTTGATTTATTATTTTTTTTATGGCTTTTTTTACACATACATCAACACAGACCAATTTTTAATATTCACCTTCACGTATTCAGGGAACCCAAATATATATTGTATTTATATACTTCTGGTTAAACTTAAAAATGGTAAATCTTGTTTACAAATACTTTAGCCCAATACTAAGCCGAATTAATAGAAAGTGAAACAGCCAATCAGAGTTAAAGATAATTGTAAATAAATGCATAAAAGTTTGCTCCCCCCACTCTAATCTAAAATCCCCCAAACACATCGGAGGAAGTGAAGTGGCCGTTAGTAGTTGAGACGCGCGCGATGCTTAAACGTATGGACTTCGGTTGTTTTTAAGAAGCTTGTCTTGAAACTAATTTTCAGTGTATTAGTTGTGTTGTATTATTAGGGTTAAAAAAATGGACTTTATAATCATATTTTATTTGACGTTCATTAAACCGGAAATGGATTTTTAAATCAAAGAAAATATCACGTGATCATTTTTCTTAATATTTGACGTAATTAATAATGCTGGATAATTTTTTTTCCTTAAACTGGAAGAAAATCTAAAATAATAGGATCAATTTTAAACTAATAAAAGGAAATAGCTTCCCTCTTTTTGATGAGAGGAAACAGAGATAATATTCCCGAGTAAAACACGTGTTTATAAAAAGCTATTCAAATGTCTTTTTAATTAGATTTGTTTAATGACGAAACGACTCCGATTTCACTTAGAGAAGCTTTCGCTTTAAAGATAAATACAAATACAAAGAAAATGTTTTAAATTACACATGTAAGACCGGAACAGACAAGGTAAATCAAGAAAATTCAAGAGTTCCAATTAATTAAAATTATACGGAAATAAATATTACGCGTTAAGGAAGCCGGAAATGCCTGCTGTTATTAAGAAAGGATTAAATGAGAAATCAGTATGGGTGACAAATGTGGTTATGGTAAGTGACTTGTTTTCTTTTTTGTGTTTTCACGTACTCTCAACTATTCATTCGTACATCCGTTTTAGGAGTTTCCTGTTCCAAAATAAGTTGCTTTCAGTGCGTGAGCAGGTGGGTTTGTATGTATTACGTATTGTTCAGCATTTTACATTTAGTAAGATACTACAATGGTCCCAAGAAATGGTCTAAAGATACTGGAATGGGATGGATGTACGATATTACCATAGCTACCAACTTTATAACCTATTGGATCTGGGTTGTTGCTAAAAAAATACAGTTATAAAGGGGGATTTACCCTATACAGTGGTACCTCGGTTTTCGAACCACTTGACTTTTGAACAAATCGATATTCGACCAAGAAATTCGAGAAAGTATTGTCCTGAAATCCGAACAAACATTTGGAGGAACTCTAACATCCGAGATTAGCCGAGTTGTGTTTTATATTAACACTTTTAGATCTTATTTCTTGTTTAGATACCTTCTTTTACATAAAACATAAAAATTAGGCCAGTAAAACGGCATATTTCTGGGGCTTAGAAACGAAATAATAGTTTAACTTTATTTCTTATGGGATAAATTGTTTCGGTTCTCGGCCAAATTGGTTCTCGACTGTACTTCCGGAATGAATTGTGGTCGAGAACCGAGGTACCACTGTATTTTAAAGGAAATTTGGGAATTTTTATCTTTTATAGAAAAAAGAGACAAAAAAAAATCGTCAGTTACACTTTTTCCAGCACTTTTTTTGACGATCAGCCCTTTTTTTACAACTGCCCTACCCAGGGCCGGATTTTCCTATGGGCTAACTAGGCTTCAGCCTAGGGCCTCAAGATCAAGAGGGGGGCCTACATTCAAATTGTTAGCAAATTTAAAATTACACTATTCTAAAAACATAACGTATTATATATTAACATTTAACATATTGATATATATAACAGTAGTGATGTATTTTATTATCTCTCAGGTAATTTACAAACTTAAAAATTGGAGGTGAAAGGGCCTCATAAGTGGAATGGCCTAGGGCCTCTTTTCATCTAAATCCAGCCCTGGTCCTACAGGACCAGAGAAAGCAGCATTAGGGCAGTCCAGAACTCACAACTCTAATACAGGGGTCCCCAAACTTTTTACACAGGGGGCCAGAGTTCACTGTCCCTCAGACCGTTGGAGGGCCGGACTATAAAACAAACTATTTTAAAGTAAAAAACGGGAACAAATAGAATATTTCAAATAAAGAACAAGTAAATTTAAATCAACAAACTGCCCAGTACTTCTGTGGGAATTATGGGCCTGCTTTTGGCTAATGAGATGGTCCAATGTCCGGTTTAGTTATAGTAGTGTCTTTCTTCCTACTTCTCGCTGTTATTTTACACTGTTTACGGAGCCGTGACGCGTGCATCCCGCGCGTCATCGGAAGTTGTACTATACATGGAGCGACCGCCGCACATATAGTGCTCCTCTCACTGACCCACCAATGAAAGAGATGCCCCTTCCAGAAGTGCAGCAGGGGGGCCCGGATAAATGTCCTCAGGTGGCCGTAGTCTGGGGACCCCTGCTCTAATGTGTTGTTTCAGTAAGATGTACAGTTTAACTAATTTGTAGCGAATAAATGTTCAATGAAGAATTGAATTACCACGTTTTAAGGAAGGTATTAGGTCCAGTGATTAGCGCACTGGGATTTCCACCGTAGACTAGCCGGATTTGAAACTAGCTTAAATTTTTCTTTGGGCATCCTCCTTAGAATTCACGGGAAGAGTAACGAGAGAGCACTGTCAGAGAGAAGCTTAAAATATAATAAATAAATTAATTTCAAAAAAATATAAATAATATATATTAAGGAAGACTTTAAGAAAGACGCAGACGTTATCATGTTCTTTCATTCTGTCTTTTTATCCTGTTTCATCTTTTCTTGGACCTTTTTTTCTTTTTGTCCTGGATTCAAAAAAGGAATACTCTCCAACAGGATTATGGCCACCTACATTTCAATAAGGACTATCTCTGTAAGGAAAGATTTGCTTTGCAACCCTCCTTCTCCTTCTCCTCCTCCTCCTCAGCCAGCCTACTGTGCCAGATCATCGCAGCTTACTCTCTGATTAACAACTCTTCCCCTTTAAAACCTACTTTGTCTCTGAGGAAAACAAAATTAGGGAATACGAAGGACTTAATTAAAAAGGAAATCTCCTCAAGTTCTCTGTCGCTAACAAATTTAATGATTTCTATGATATTTTTGTTTTCAGTTCAATTCCATAAATCATTTTTTTGGTGAAATTATGGAAGCCTCAAAATGTACTTAAATGAGATAAAAATAAAAAACTTAAGTTTCAGAAACGTGACTGAATCGCAAAACTTTATCTCAGTAGCAGAGTTTAAACTATAGAGATTGGTTTGTATATATGGATCAGTGTGCGAATTGATCTAAAATAAAAACTGGAATTGTAAGTGCAGCCAACCTATTTCTATAGATAGTAGGAACCTTTTATATTTATTCTAAAGTTGGCACACCTTGACCACATGGTTCTATCTCTTAAGGGAACTGTGTTGTGCAACTATTCTAAACAAGGAATAAACACTGAAAATTTGGCTAGAAGATCCACCCACATTGTGCTGGATAATTTTGATTTTATTCGCAATATTATGCATGTTTATACCTGTCCGGTTTTTTTGGACTTTCATCCATCATGAGTGGGTGAATTCATTCATCAGTTTGGTGGTGAAGAATTTGACTTCATTGATTTGGTTCAAAAGTTTACCTGCAAAGTCTCATGGTGGTTGCTAAAACTAATATAGAAACAACTGAAGTCAAAGTCTCTAAACCCCCTGATGATGAATGGAAGCCCAAAATCAGACAAAGATACAATTAAATTGCGTGCTAAGACGGATAAAATCAAAAGAGATTAAACATTCAATTACGGCACTGCACGTGTTGTGTTAGTGTGAGGGGCTTGTATGGGCTAAGGATATTACTTCTCGGGGAGTGAAAAATCAAGGCCTGAGGAGCTTTACCCAAGAGTCGCTCTCCAGCATCAAGAGTCTGTCTCAAAAGGACAGGTCTGGAGAGTGAGCTCTAAAGTGAGGGGAGCCACAATAGATCCAAAGGAGTCGCGGTGGCGTAGGCCTTGAGGCCGCCCTAATTTAATCTATTCTATTAAACATTCAAATATATCGCAGAGAGAATAAGAAGTCACTTTATTATTATTAATTAAGACTCGTCATCAACTGCCAGCCACTGGGAAGTGTTCTCTCGTTACCAGACTCCGAATCACTGGGTAATGGTGCTTTTAAGAAGCTCCCTAGAAAGAGAACTTTTCTAAGGGGGAAGCAGTTGAATTCAATCTGCTGAGATCTCTCCTTTAGAAGTCCATTGCCTAACCACTGATCTAATCTCCCCCTCCGTAATACCATTAATATTCAACTAAAAACAATCCTTCAAAAGTATGGACATTCATTTGCTTCCAGATAGTTCAAAAAATCCGCAAATTTGAGGATAATGCGGATTACGCGGGACTGGGGAAGTTGGTGTCTCTTTGCATTGGGGATAGAATTCAACGATTTAAAAAATAAAATCACTTGTCTACCGGAAGTTGCCATTGAAGAAATTTTGAAGCCAAGCACAGGAGACCAAATTGATTCGCTATTAAGAAAGGGAGGTTTCAAGGGAGTTGGGTTATAAGATCGAGATATAAAGCTCTCACTTGCTATCAAGCCGAGAAAGTTTCTATTGGATATCGTAGGACATCGTCAGATGTATTTTTGACGTGGAAGGGATGCCATATTTTTATTCATCGAACCAAAAAATTGGTCTTCCATATTGAAGAGGCTGTAGCATTTACTGAGTAATCTGAATCTCGCAGAGTAAATACAAAATTTACTTAGAATGACTCGAACTGATTTTTTTACTTTCCTTCACCGGAAGGAAGTTTAAGTTTTAGGTTACCTGAACCCAATTATGTGTGCAGTGAATAAACACTCTTGCTTTAAAAAAAATAATCGCAGGAAATTGCAGTATACGACAGGAAGTAAAGGATAAAATCTTTAAAACGGAAGTACCAGTCTATTGATTGGTATTTCCTTTTTCTCAGCAATGACTGCAAAGGATTTCCTTTAAACTTAGTCCAGGAAAGTTCAATTGGAGGAAATGGATAATGTAGATTTCCTTCTTAAGATTCCGTGTGTTATATTACCAACTACGTGGTCTTGGTAAAAATGAGATAAGTTTCTTGTAATTCTAATTTTGAAAAACTTGTCTTATCGGAAGTAAAAAAAAAATAATCTCTTAATGACTTCCTCTTTTTGTGCTCGCTCTTTTTAAAAGGTCCTCCAAAAAAAGACAGCCAATCGCTTTTCTTCAAAGCTCTCTTATCGTCTTAATTTTTTTTTTTTTAATGAAGAGATGCTGCAAAATTATAACCGGAAATCGGGTTTCGAGTGTCTGATATTCAAAGAGTTGATTTACTAACACGATCTCAGAAGAGTTGGGCATGAAAAGCGGAAGTTCAATGGGAAAGTTTGTTTTTAGCTTCTCTAACTTGATTAATGCCCATCACATTGAAAATAAACAGCTTTAGAATCTTCCTGAATCTTTAAAAACCTTTCTAGATAAGTGAACACTTCCAGCGTATCATTTTTTTTCTTAAATCTCCCACTTTAATGTCTGAATGTTTATCCAAAAAAACCTCCTTCCTTGACGTATAGACAGACATAAATAACTAAGCAACTTAACTTATTTGATAGATTCTATATTTGCGTAAAGAACACACAGCTGTACGCTCAGAAAACCTTAAGATTTTGTTTATTTTTGATTAACGTAGAGAAAATGCTGTCAATCACAATTCAGGCTTTTAGTAAATAACATTTCATTAGCATATGTGTTAGATAAGTCAACTAGAAAACAAGTATACGAGGTGTGTTCAAAAAGTAACGGGAATTTTTAAATTTCGCGGGTTTGGAGAGTCTGATTGTAAAATTTTTTTTTTTATTATGTTGGTACACATGCCCCTGAAGTACGATAAAATTTTCAGTAATATTCATTGTTTACTTCTTAAGTGGCAGCCGTTAAGGTTAGACGTGTTTTTCGAGCTTGGCGATTTTTGTTTGTTAAAAAAAATGAATCAAAGAATTTGTATTAAATTTTGTGTGAAATGTTAATAAAGGCATATGGGGTGAGTCTGCTATGAGTAAAACAAGGATTTACGAGTGGTATAAGCGTTTCCAAGATGGCCGCGAAAACGTTGAAGATGACGAACGACCTGGACGTCCAAGCACATCAACAACCGATGAAAACGTGAAAAAAGTGAAAGAAATGATTATGAACGATCGCCGAATCACAATCAGAGAAGTCGCTGATGATGTTGCCATATCAATTGGCTCATGCCATGAAATTTTTTCGGATGTTTTGGGTATGAAACGTGTGGCAGCAAAATTTGTTCCAAAATTGTTGAATTTCGAACAAAAACAGCGGAGAATGGAAGTTGCTCAAGAGTCACTCAATGAAGTCGACAACGATGCGGATCTACTGAAACGTGTTATAACAGGTGACGAAACATGGGTTAACGTATATGATGTCGAAACTAAGGCTCAATCCTCCCAGTGGAGGCATTCTGGATCGCCAAGACCGAAAAAGGCTCGACAAGTGCGGTCGAATGTGAAGGTTATGCTCACTGTGTTCTTCGATTTTAATGGCATAGTGCATCATGAATTCTTGCCACAAGGTCAAACAATCAATAAGGAGTACTACCTACAAGTTCAACGCCGTTTGCGTGAAGCAATCCGAAAAAAAACGCCCGGATTTGTGGCAAAACAATTCATGGATTTTGCACCACGATAATGCACCTGCTCACACTTCATTGCTTGTTCGTGAATTTTTGGCCAAAAACAAAACTTTAACGATGCCCCAGCCTCCATATTCGCCAGACATGGCTCCATGTGACTTTTTTCTATTTCCAAACATAAAGAGAACATTAAAAGGCCGTCGTTTTACAAGCATAGATGACATTAAAAGCGAATCGCTGAAAGAGCTGAAAGCTATCACAAAGATCGAGTTTCAGAAGTATTTCGAGGATTGGAAAAAGCGCTGGCACAAGTGTATTGTATGCGAAGGGGACTACTTTGAAGGCGACAATATTAATGTAGATGAATAAATATTTTTTTTTCAAAAAACGAAAATTCCCGTTACTTTTTGAACACACCTCGTATTTATGTTATAATAGGTCGATCCCATTTCCTTCCTATTTTCTGGTAATTCATCAAGAATTGTAGCGATCTTGTTTAATTGAATTTAAACAGGAAATGAGTACCAAGTGAGAACGAAATTCTTGGATTTTCTTATAACAAATTTATTCTGAAAAAAAAAAAACCGGAAATAAAGAAACGCTTCAAGAATGTTCCGGAATGATGATCTGCGTTAAGAGAACTTCCTTAGAATTAGAACGATCTAGGATTCCCCTGGAATCGGCGATATTAGAATGATTAATTTTTAATTTTTTTTTTTTTACCATTCACATTACAGGAGACCCTTCTCTAAATGGGTCCCGTGGGGTTTGTGTTGCGCTGTCTTCCGTTGGAGAGACAGAGAGATGAATTGCCGGATCAAATATGCGTTTAGTTTTTCCTAACCATATTCTTTTGTAGCTGAAAGTTGGGAACCGTTTAAGAAATATAAAAAACCGTTTTTTGGCAAGGTGAGGCACTAAAAATTGATAAGCAATATGTATACCTCGGAGTACCATTCTCTTCAAACTCAAAATTCAAAACAGCAGCCCAGTACTTCTTAGACAAATCCGTTCCTCAAATAGGCAAAGTTATAAGTATATTATGCAAATCCAAGTGTAATAGTTGGGAAGCCAGGCTGAAATTATTTGACGCGATTGTCTCCTCCACATTGCTATACAGTTCCGAATTTTGGGCTTCACAGAATTTACACACGGTAGAAAGAGGGCAAGTGAGGTTTTTCAAACAGCTCCTTTGTTGGCCCAAATGTACCCCCGATTATATAGTTCGGTTAGAAACTGGAAGGGTACCGTTAAGCGTCACCGTTTTTAAGAAAATGTTGTCCTATTGGACTAGGGTTCTGGCAATGGAAGAGAGTAGGTTGCCAAAATTGTGTTTTAACAAACTCAAACAGTTAGAAACAGTAGGTACAGGAGGAGCAGACAGGAATTGGTTCAGTCAGTTGCGGCGATGGCTAACTGTTATCGGAGAGCCAAATGTTATTTTTGAAACAGAAGTCGACATAATTAAGAAAAATATTCCGGATCTTATAGAGAAGTGGACAAATCATGTGAGGTCTATGGATATTCAAAGAGCGATTAACTCAAGCTATAGTTCGGTTTACAGGCATATTAGTGGGCTAGGTATGATAGAGGAGTACGTTAAATTCAATTGTACGATCGATAAAATTAGGGTTGTGAGCCAGCTACGAGTAGCAAGCGATAAAAGTATAAAAGTCTGGTTTAAAAGTGGAGGCTACCACTCTATAGATACCCAATCGGTCTGCACAATATGCAATTTGAATAAGTACGAAACTCTAGAACACCTTCTAATAGAATGCCCCATTTATCAACCAATTAGGCGCCACCATCTATCAGAGTTTGTCAACGGAAATGCTCTTAATAAATTTCTATGTATTGAAAATAAGGACCATCTAAATAGAATATATTTGTTTACAATAGAAGCATTAAAGATAAGATCATTTTGCCTTAACGAATAGGTATTATTTTCTGTTATTAAATTTTAGTTAATATTTCAGTTTAATATACTTGTACATATATATAAATTAGTTTAATTAAGTTTACGTATTGCACGCAGTTTATATTGATTTTTATTTCATTGTATTGGAAAATTATAGCATAGAACCCCTGAAATGTGTATATTTAAACACTAAATACAGAACATTTATCTATCTATCTAGCTGAAAGTTGGGAATTTCATTTCTCATCCCTAAGTCTCAGCAACTCCCTAGCAGGAACAATTCCAGGATACTCCAAATTTGATCCTTATTCGGGCACCATTAGCTCTCACACTGAAGTAATTAAACTTTTGTCTTTGGGCAGCTTTTCTTATCTCCTTCTTCTTGGGAAAACCTTGCTCTTAGCTACCCTAAGGAACAGGAAGCCAGGGAATTTGAGGCCACCATCTAACCATACCATTCATTCTATCCTTCAGGAGGAATTCCACCCGTTTTTCTAAAATAAATTCCAAATTCATTAAAATATTTAATGTTATCATTGCTCTATATAAAGTCCAACGAATATAGAATAGATTAAATTAAGGGCAGTTCTCAAGGCCTACGCCACTGCGACCCCTTTGGATCTATTGTGGCTTCCCTTCTCTAGAGCTCGCCCTCCAGACCCGTCCGTTTAATCAGACTCTTAATTCTGGAGAGCGCGACTCTTGGGTAAAGCTCACAGGCCTTGGTTTTTCTTCCCCGAGAAGTAACATCCTTAGCCAGACAAGCCCCTCACACTGACACAACACGTGCAGTGCCGTTTCCTCCTCCTCTTCCTGACAGAACCTACAGAGGCTGTGTCATCTGCCAGGTGCCCAAGCGATGCATGTGTTTTCTAAGCCTGCAGTGGCCCAGTTAATAGGCCTACAATTATCCTTATAGCCCCACGTGGGCCATGACGGATTAATTCTGCAGTCAGCCTTGGCGTCCAACGAATATACATGACAAAAACCATAAACTGCAGCATAAGTTAGACAGTTATACCCAGCAACCATAGCGTGGTTATTTTACCTGAGTAGAGTGATTTTAAACAAAAATCTCCCGCTTATATGGGATTTACCTGAACCTTGATTATAAAATGGAGACCATGAGAAAAAATTTTGTAAACCCCTCACTCTACAGAGGGCCCCAGCCCTTTAAACGTTTTGCTGAACGAAGCAAATATAAATTTGCATTTATGGATCTATTGACTGTGATATCTTTAACGATAGAACACTGTCCATTACCGGACAGAGAGCTATAAGAAGCTGCTGCTGGAAAGAGGAAAAAAAAAATCTATGGGCTAGCAGCTGGTATCGAACCCAGGATCTAAGCATTGGAATCCAGTATACGGTAATGCGTTCCCTGCGGTAATCATGTTGGGTGGCATTCCTAAATGAAAATCCCATGCAGTAGTTGCTGCTTCTAAGACAAAACCCGAGTAATATCGTTTCCATGGACCATGTCCCTCTCAAATCAACTAATATCATTGATTTTATCCTAAACATCATTTCCAAAAAAATTCATTTTAATTATTTTCTTTAATTTTGTTACAGGTTCTCTCCTTGGGAGCGGATGTATTACCAGAATATAAATTACAATCACCTAGGATACACAAATGGACGGTATTACATTATAGCCCGTTCAAAGCCGTCTGGGATTGGATCATACTGTTGTTGGTCATGTACACGGCCATATTTACACCTTACGTGGCCGCATTTTTACTCAATGAACCTGATTATACTAATCGAAAAACTAAGAAATATGGCGACGATCCGCTGGTTATTGTCGATCTTATTGGTTAGTTTACAAGATTTTATTTTCTGTCTCTTTCTTTGTGGGAACGCCCACTTTTAATAATGAACTCTTGTCTGTTCTGTTCTATGTTAATGAAAATAATAAAAAAACACCTCCACACAGTTGATGTTACCTTCATCGTTGACATCCTGATAAACTTCCGTACAACTTACGTCAATCAAAATGATGAAGTCGTCTCACATCCGGGCAAAATTGCTGTCCATTATCTTCGAGGCTGGTTCCTCATAGATTTAGTTGCGGCCATTCCATTCGATCTACTACTCTTTGGCTCTGATACAGATGAGGTATGGATTTTATTATTTGTTGTATAATTATTGTATGGATTGTTTTTTTAAAAATATATTTACATGTCTTTAAATGGATCCAAATAAAAATTGTAGCAAGCATCTATTCCCTTGTTGCCAACTCCATTAAAACAGTTTTAGGCGAATCATTTGAAGGTAAGAACAAAAAGGAGATAATCGTCTTTCCATCAACGTAATCAAAACTCCCAAGTTTTCCGGCTATTTAAGCGTCATTTATGTACCCTCATAGCTTTTCCTTTTCTTCTTTCCCTTTCCACTCTTTTTCTTGAATTTCCTTTGCATAAAGATTCAACATCAAATCTACTTTGGAGACCCCCTCCCTCATTTAGAGGGGGAATTCAAAATCCACCAACAACCAGCAGCCATTTAGATCATCAGGGTCAAAGATAGTCCGAACATTTGTTTGGGGTGGGGGTCCAGGGGCTAAAACAGAACTAAAAGGGATGCTGAACTGCTGAGAATCTCTCTCTCTCTTAATATGTTTTGAGGAATCATTTGGAGGAAGGTAAAAATAATATTAATATACAGGATGAACCAGTAAGTAATGTCCATACGCCTACTGTGTGTAAGTATGTTACTTTGAAGTGGAGTTCAATATTTGAAAGCGAGGAAACTTTTACTAAAAAGTGCCTGGCACCTAGGTCTAATAATGATCACGTAAGAGCCAAATGAGTTTTCTTAAAAATTTCGATTACTTTTATTTTTCCAGTATCCAGGAGAAAGATTGAGGCTGTTTGGGAGAATAACTTATAACTTCGAAATGGTGTCAATTTTTAGAAAATTTATCTGTCTTTCTGTAACCGTGTTATCAGAATCGAATTTGGACCAAAACTTTCTGAGTAATAAACATTTTTTATTGGAAAAAAAAGTAATGATTTTAGGGGGAAAAAATTAAAGTGACGTCACTCAAGAACAGTTGAAAATATGAAGTTGGCCAAATACGTCATTGAACTCCACTTTAGATGTACTACACTCAGTAGGCCTATGGACAATACTTACTGGTTCACCCTGTATAGGTTTCGTGGCCGTAAATTATTCAATTAAGGATTCAAAAATTGGTGAGGAATCGGTCAAATAAAAAACAACTCGTCGTTTTGCCAACGTTTCAAAACCCTGTAATCTGTAACTCATCCAACCCGCATAGTCCACGCCCTGAAGAAGACCAAGTATATTTGTCGAAACGGTGGCAAAAAGACGAGTTTTTTATTTGGACCGATTCCTCGCCAATCTAGAATCCTTTGGGTAAAAATAATAATAGATGATGTATTATTGATGCTGCCCATTCCAAATAAGCATCTTTACTAAAGTTGATCTTCTTCCATTCTTTGGTGAGGGGCATGACCTTTAAGAGGGGCACCATTTAGGCCACATTTACCCCCTCCAACCACTCACAAATCATTCTCTCTTTTACACCTATTCTTTTTATTTGCATTCATTTCTATTTTGCTTAATATTTTGCATTATTCATATCGGATCTTCTCCATTCAGAAATTGAAATTGACATTTTTTTTTATTTTTTTTAATTCTTTTCTCTCTTCATCACTATTTTAAGACTTCTTCCTTTTTTTTTTTTTGACGTCTCTCTAGAGAATCGTATTTTTTAGACGGACGGACAGTGAAGAATCGAACTAGCATTTACTAAATCATAAAATATTCTGTAGCCCCTCCCTAAAATTGTTGAAAACAGAGGAAAGTTTACATTCATAATCTAGTTTTAAAATGTATTATCCTTTAATAAAGGGGGGGGGAACATTAGACAAAAATATAGCTTTAAATCCTAAAAATGGATTAAACAAAATATTGCTTTAAATCCTTAAAATGAATTAGACAAAAAATAGCTTTAAATCCTAAAAATGGATTTGACAAAATATAGCTTTAAATCCCAAAAATGGATTAGTCAAAATATAGCTTTAAATTCTTAAAATGGATTAGACAAAATATAGCTTAAAATCCTAAAAATGTGTTAGTCAAAATATTGCTTTAAATCCTAAAAATGGATGAGTCAAAATATAGCTTTAAATCCTTAAAATGGATGAGTCAAAATATAGCTTTAAATCCTAAAAATGAATTAGTCAAAATATAGCTTTAAATCCTTAAAATGGATTAAACAAAATATATCTTTAAATCCTAAAAATGGATTAGTCAAAATATAGCTTTAAATCCTAAAAATGGATTAGTCAAAATATAGCTTTAAATTCTTAAAATGGATTAGTCAAAATATAGCTTTAAATTCTTAAAATGGATTTGACAAAATATAGCTTTAAATCCTGAAAATAGATTAGACAAAATATACCTTTAAATCCTAAAAATGGATTAGACAAAATATAGCTTTAAATCCTAAAAATGGATTTGACAAAATATAGCTTTAAATCCCAAAAATGGATTAGTCAAAATATAGCTTTAAATCCTTAAAATTGATTTTAAAAAGAGGATAAGTCCTTGTCCTGTGTTTTTTTTTCTTTTCCTTTTGTTATAATTTATTTTTCCGTTTTCATGTTAAAATTTTTATTTCATTGCTGGTCATTATGAATGTTTTTATTTATTTATTGTTTAATTTTCATTTTGTTAATTTTTGATTAATTTTTTTAAATTAATTTTTTTTCGTCTGGGACAAAATTGATCATAATTTTATTAATTGTTTGACTCATTCAATGTTTCAATTTATGTTCTTAATATTTTTTTCTTTTTTAAATATTATCTTTATTCATATGAATGATGTCGTAGACAGAGGAAGCAATTGTGGTTTAAATTATTAATATTGTTCAATTTTATTTTGTTTTTGTTCAACTTTTTTCTTTGTTCGCTTTCTACTCTCACACTTTGCACGCATGATTGAATAAATAATTGTTATAATACAATTAAATTTATTAGTTGTGGTGAATAAAAAAATGTATAATATATCCATTATAAATATGATTGCAGAATTTTAAATTACTCGTATTTATGATGTAAAAACACAAATTAAAATTGCTTTACACAAGGCTAATTGAAATGGTTTTAATAAGAAAGTCGAAATAACCCAGTCGAATTAGGATTTAAGCTCGGAATGGAAGATTATAAGCTAAAAACTTTGTATAAATCTTGGTTTTGGCATTTTATAAGTTCGATCAAAAGTCTCATACAAACTCGTGTACGTGAATTAGTGGGTCAAAGGTCACTAATTTTTTTTTTTAAAAAAAATATCTTGTTTCCTGTGCTCTAAATGATATTTAAAGTTATCTTAAAAGATGTAGAGCATAAAATTCTCTACAAATTTGGTTCTATGCAATTTTTGCATAAAATCAACCGATCTTAAGATAGAGCGCAAAGAGTAGCATTAAAGTACAAAGTTCAAAACAGAAATTGAGGAAATTCCAGTAAAACTAAGATCAGCAACAAGATATTTACAAAAAAGAAAAAGATTTTCTTGACTATTGATCATTGATTTCCGGTGTCGCGAGATTCTAGGACACTTTTGTGCCAACCTATAAAAATGCCAAGACAAAGATTTGTACAAAGTTTTGTAGCTTATCATCTTCCATTCAGTGCTTAAATCCTAATTTGACTGGGCCATAAGTATATTCAGCATTACCACGTATTGTCGGATTGGAAAGCGGCAAGCCATGGCTAATCCTAACTAATAATGGGCACTTGGAAGGAACTAGAAATAAAGATGGCCTCTTTGTTCAAGACTATTCAAGGGTGTCACTGATAATTTTTCCTGGGCTGAAAGTATAAGGAATGGTACTGCTCCATTTAAGAGATGATCTCAAGATAGTTCAAGATCAATTATGGGTTTAAAGCTTTATAGGTGTATCAGGCGAATCTGTTCGACATTGTTTATGAACATGATATCGACCAGCTTGTAGGGAGGATTAGTTTGGAAGAAGAAGAATTGGTACAGTGTTACCCTATGTCAATATGTTTACACGAACTGTGGTGGTGCTTTACCACATCCTCCTGGCACCAGCTGGTACTTACTATGCCATTCTAGATGCAGTAGGTATTCTTTTCTGTCGCTGGGAGGGGGATACCGTGGTGCTGTTCTAATCCGGACACCACACGGAAACTCCATTTGGAGGAGGTAGAACTGAATGATTGTTCAGGTGATAGCTTATTTTGGTGATTTTTTGGGTGAATCTCAGCTGAAGCTGGAAACAGCCACTAATTAACTCTAGCGGTGAAGATCCCGAATATTCACCATCACCTGGAATTTTTTTTTTTTTTAACGTCATGGCAACGCACGACAAAAGTTTCGTGTTGCCTACCAGGATATTGTCATGCTTATAGAAGCAGGTTTTTTTTTTTTGATGATGATCTAAAACGGAGTATTAAGATAGATCTATCCTTCCCTTACCCTGGGTTAAGGGGACCTCCCACTTATAAAGCCACACTCTTGACCACTAGACCAACCGGCTCCCCCTACCCTGAGGATAATGCTTCCAATTCTTAAGGAAGATTTGTTCTTCAGGAAACTGTTTGATCTTTTGCCGAAAAGTAAGATAGTAGGCCAGCAGGCGGCACGTCCTTGGATCTACCGTAACCCCCCCCCCACAGCTCTTGGGCCTTCGCTAATAGAATGCTTACTACGGCCGTCAATAATGCTGAAATAAGCTCCATACTTACATGTTTTCCAAAGACTTTAATAACCATTTCACGAGCTAACTCCCCACCACCTTTCAACACATGCGCACACCTACTTTCTCAACACACTCTTGCATGTTCCAGCAAGTCTGTTCCTCCCCCACCCCCACCCCCGTCTCCTCCCAACTTTCCAAAAAACCAAAACTAAAGCAAAAAAGAGAAACAAAAAATGATTGATCCTTTTTTTGATGTTGATTTTTTTTTTTCAATTTCATTAATTTTTTATTTCCGTTTTGATTATTATTTATTAATTGTTCTAGAAATGCATACTTCCTGATTTTATTGGAGTTTTCCCGCCATGAAGAAAAATTAATTTCCCAATATATTATTGCGTTCCTCAAAGTATGTTCTCCTTCCTCATTGTTGTTGTAGTGTATTTTTTTATTTTATTAAAATCTATTTATACATAATTCTTTATATATATTGTCTATAAATACATAAATAAATATATACATATATATTACAATACAGATATGTTTTATTACAGAATGTAATCTGTAAAATATATATATGTACGTTTTGTTTTATATTATGTAGTGGGTAAGTTAAATATTTTCTTTAGTTCAGAATAAATTACATTATTTAACCATTTTGGCATAATTCCATGCATTTCATCAATATAAATTATTCACTGATGATTTACATCATCGCCTGAGAAGTCAGAGAGAAAAATACGGCAATTAGTGGTTATCTTACACGAGCTAAGAGAAAAGACTGTCCTATTTGGGCGGAAGAACTTACCGCCCAAGGTTACGAGGTCTGTAAATTAAGTAATGAGACATTTTTTTAATTTTTTTTATTCAAAAAGAATTACAATTCTATATTGTCACCTTCAAAATAACTTCCTTCTGAAGCCACACAGCGCTGGAGACGTTTCCTTCCACTCCTCATAGCAGTGCTCGAACTCCGATACTGAAATAGCCTTCAGCTGGTCTCGGTTACAGCCGATTGAATGTTTTTGGGACTGTCCCAAAATGAGTTCCTTTGAGGTGATTTTTCAACTTCGGGAAGAGAAAAAAGTGTCACAAGGACTCAAGTCAGGCGAATAAGGAGGCGGTGAGGAGCCACAGGAATGTTTTTACTGGCCAAAAAACTCTGGTTTATTGAAATTGAATGTGTGTGATAAGGAGCATTATCGGTGATGCAACTGCACACTTGTTCTTGATGTTTGGTCTCACACACACACACGAATGACCCTCCTTTTTTAGAAGTCTTTTCAAAAGTGTGACCTTGATTGACCGTTTGACCTTGAGGTAGAAACTTTTTTTGTGGACGATTCCGTGGATATTGAAAAAACAAAAATCAGCATGCATTTTGGATTTTCGACTTCAATCGACTCTCCATTTTCCAAGCCAATCTCCATTACAAAAGGTGACCCGACTACTCTTTAAGGTTATATAATATAAACGGAACCAACATACAAGAAGTATTATATTATTTATTTGGACGTAGATTCCACAGTGGTTTTACGTGTGAGTCAACGCCTTACGAAAGCACAGACTTGGCCTCCTCCGAACAATCGACAAGATTTACTTACAAACCCATGTTCACGTATTTCTAGGAACAACCTCAGCATATGTACTATCTATGCTGAAAATCCTCTTCCAACAAAAATTTAAACACAATTTTGGAGAGAACCATCAAAAAAAAGGTAAATAGGTGAATTAAGGTAAAACTATTTCTTTGATTAATAATCACAATTTACCCACTACATATTTTATGAATAACTAAATAATCATGAAGAACTTAAGATGGTTGATGCTTCAGTGTACTCTGATTGTTTGTCTGTTCGATTGTCTTTTTTTTAATTGTTGATGTTTTCTACATATTATTTCCTGTTTTAATTTTTTAAGAATCTTTTTTTTTCTTTTTCTTTTTTTTAAGAATATTTAAATTTTTGAATATATATATTTATCTTAAGTTTCTAATTTCCTGATGAAGTTAAAACTTCAGCAAATTAGATGTATTTTATGTAGATAAAGATTCTGAATTCGTAGAAAATGAACAAAGAATTAATGAATCAATGTTAGTACCATTGCAGATATTGGAATTGAATGAAACAATATTAATTTCAATTTAGTAATTAAATATAAATTTTAAATTTATTACGCTATAAATATAATAAAAATTTTGGTGATTCAAATGACCTTAAAAAATCTAGATTGGATAAACTGTTTTAATATAAAGATTTACATCTAAATTTTTTCTCCAGCTCTAGTGCCACCCACATCTTCTGGAATTGTTTGAATGTATGAAGACTTTTTTGGGTCTCGTTGTCTGTCTCTTGTTCAGCTGTTTTGGGTGAACTCCAAAACTGGTAGATTGTAGTTCGAGAAGAGAATGGTTAATATCCTTTGAAGAGGCTGTGGAAGTGTTTAAACAATAAGTATGTCTCCTGGATGAACTGCAAAACTGATAAGATTGTAAGTTAAAAATAGAATGGTTAATATCCAGTGAAGGCTTGCTGAAAGTGCTCCTGTGTATGTGAATGAGTAATGATGATAATAAGAGGAGTTCCTGTGGGTTTGTTAAATCCAAATAATTCCACACGTCAGTCTAACTCTACAGGATCTAAAGATATTGTAAAGGTATTGGAGTGATATTTGTTGGTTAGGCTGGAATAACCAGCAGAGACACCAAAATCGCTGAACTATCTTCAGATCTAGGTCATTCAAGTCTTCTTCTTCAGAAATAGGTCTTTCAAGTCTTCTTCTTCAGAACTAGGTCATTCAAGTCTTCTTCAGAACTAGGTCTTTAGTCTTCTTCAGAACTAGGTCTTTCTAGTCTTCTTCAGAACTAGGTCTTCCAAGTCTTCTTCAGAACTAGGTCATTCTTCTTCTTCAGAACTAGGTCTTTATAGTCTTCTTCAGAACTAGGTCATTCAAGTCTTCTTCTTCAGAACTAGGTCATTCAAGTCTTCTTCAGAACTAGGTCTTTATAGTCTTCTTCAGAACTAGGTCTTTCTAGTCTTCTTCAGAACTAGGTCTTCCAAGCCTTTTCCAGAACTAGGTCACTCAAGTCTTCTTCAGAACTAGGTCTTTATAGTCTTCTTCAGAACTAGGTCTTTCTAGTCTTCTTCAGAACTAGGTCTTCCAAGTCTTTTTCAGAACTAGGTCACTCAAGTTTTCTTCAGAACTAGGTCTTTCTAGTCTTCTTCAGAACTAGGTCTTCCAAGTCTTTTTCAGAACTAGGTCACTCAAGTTTTCTTCAGAACTAGGTCTTTATAGTCTTCTTCAGAACTAGGTCTTTCTAGTCTTCTTCAGAACTAGGTCTTCCAAGTATTCTTCAGAACTAGGTCATTCAAGTCTTCTTCTTCAGAACTAGGTCTTTCTAGTCTTCTTCAGAACTAGGTCTTTCTAGTCTCCTTCAGAACTAGGTTTTCCAAGTCTTCTTCAAAACTAGGTCATTCAAGTCTTCTTCTTCAAAACTAGGTCTTTCAAGTCTTCTTCTTCAGAACTTGATCTTTCAAGTCTTCTTCAGAACTAGCTCTTTCAAGTCTTCTTCTTCACTGAATTTAATCAAACAGATGGAACTAACCTTTTGTCTTCCTAAAATCTGTGGTGGCTGCAGTCAACATCTTTTTATCTCAATCATAAATCATCCTTCCTACCGTCCTTCTAGCATCTGATCTAGGAGTTCCTGTTGAGATCACACCTCGTCTAGTTCTCTTTTAAAATTCTCATTTTTTCACATACTAATCGTTTTCCATCCTCTGAAGGTGCCCAAATCTATCGTATCATTTCCGATGCTTTTTTCTACGCCATTAAGATTTATAAAAAAAATTCACTCTCTAATCTTAAAAGTTTCAGTTAATGCTTATCAGTGATTGATAAGCTCCATATTCAGTAAAAAAAAAAACACAGTTTATCCAAAACTAATCATTTCAAAGACAAAATTTAAGGTTTCATTCATTCTAATTATCAAGCTCTAGTACTGATAATAATTAAAAAGAACTTCATTTAAAAAAAAGAAAAGAAAACCCCAAAAAATTAAATAAAACAAATTCTAAAACCAAAAATAAACCCTAAAATTCTCCCCCCCCCAACACACACACACACACAATAAAAAGACCCCCCCAAAAAAAGACACCTATTAGTCAAAAAACTGTTTTTGAAATATTTTCAGTTGGGCTTGGACACCGACGAGGTCAGTTGGTTCTTGAAGTTTTGTGAGGAATCAAATTTTTCTTATTTTTAAATTTATTTTCCTTTAAAAGAGATTATTACAATTTATATAAATATATATATATATAATTTTAATGGCTTTATTCATTATTTTATTTGTAATTATTTATTATAATTAAACACGCTAAAGCTTGGCACTAGATTTATTATTTTTTTATTTATGTACATTTAAAAATATGATAAAATGTTTAAAATTCTGTCTAAACTGATTATTTAATTATATTTGGTTTAAAATTCCTAAAAAATAAAAAATGAATTTTTATTTTAGAGAAATTAGTTTCTAAATTCAAGGAGGATTCATTTTGTACAGTTTAAAAGATCTAAAAAAATATTTTTTTCCAAAATTAAGTAGTCCTCAATATGTACTGTAAATAGCTTAAGTGCTTCCGCTCTCATCGTATTTTGGGGGGGTTAAGCCCCCCGCCTGAGGGGGAAAAAAGGGGCTATTACTTAAATTCTGTACTTTACTAATGTTTGTTGTGTAACGATGCTTAACCGTTGCCTCTAACTGTCTTTAAAGGTGCCTCATTCTGTTCTAGACCCTTTGACGTTTCACTTAGACCATAAATGGCCACATGCTACATGCGACAAGAATCCCCTTGCATCTTTTTACAAATATTGTGGATGAGCCCTTTTGCAATGGGCTAGAATTTGCCTTCAATCCTTTTGTATGGGATATTTAGATTAGATTGTATTAGAAGGGCGGTTCCACCAAAAAGGGGAAGGAACGCAGGCGAATCCAAAATGGTTCCCATTGTTCCCCCGCCTACCCCTCATCTCCGGAGAGATACCGGGGCTTCCAGAACAACAAATTCGGCTAAAGGTTGCCAGATGTTAATATTTAGGTTAATAAGTGTTAAACGTATTGTTGGGCTTGGATACCCCCCACAAGAAAGCCTGGCTTTTGTCGACTGGCTGCTTCACTTCTTTCAAATATCAGCACCTGTGGGGGAAAGTATCCACTAATTATGATGGCGAGCTTGCCGGAATACTTGATAAAGTGAAGTGGGGTCGTTGGAGCCGTATTGTGGTCTTTGTTGACTCGCGTGCGGCGATTCTAGCTATAGCTGGAGCGAGCTATGCAGAGTCAACAGTCATAGCGAAATGCTGAGCAGCGATTGAGGCTGCCAATAAAAGCAATAAGACTATAGCGCTCCAATGGATCCCAGGACACTGTGGCCAGCTTGGAAACGAGAAAGCCGATGAATTGGCAAAAAAAAGAGGTGCGCAAATGCACGCTTTTAAAAGGATAACTGCTGCCTGTCTTCGATCAGAAGTGAAGTGCAGACAAAAAGCAAAAGCGGATGGAAAACGGTGGCAAGTATTGGTTGAACCAGGTGGACGAGTTCCACCTAATCTGACAAGAAGTGACGGCGTGGCCTGCTTCAGACGGATCACGGGTCATGATTATTTGCAGGCCCACTTATATCGCATTAGGTTGGCGGTGGATCCGACCTGCACTCTGTGTGGAAGAGAAGACATATCCTCTGAACACCTTGACGTGTGTCCTTCTATCGAGGACATAAGAAGTCTTATCTTATCGGACGATATCTACAGTGTACTGGGAAGCCCGACGTCGGATGGCAGAACTGCCGTGACTTACGGGTGGCGTAGATTAAAAAAAAAAAAAAAAAAACCTACTGCAAGATCTCTCCATAGTTCTTACCGGATATCAGTGGCGAAGCCTCCCATATAGTTATTTGGGGGAGACAGGTGGATTTAGTCTATACCATTTAGAGTAACAGAGCAAAACCCAAACATGAACCACAGATCCATTAGTGCTGTACAGAACAAATACACCTTATCGAGTCTACTAAGATGGACACCTTTATCCAAAACTGGAAACTGAGATCTCCTATTTCACCCCACTTCCAGCATCACCACTGAAGGCTCCTGTAAAAAAAACAAGGGACCAAATTAAAGGAGATGCTGTTAAAATCTTCTTGTTCCTATCCATGATTACAGGATAGATGCGCCCAGTTAGGTTTTTTTTTAGAACATTCCAGTCTTTGGCTGGATATGTCGTAAAAAAAAGTTTCTGAAATATTCATTGGAATGGTTGTAACTCTTAGAGCAGTATACATCTGGCAGAGATCTGGCAACCGTTTTTACTGGAGATTAGATCCTGCACTACAACCTCTTATAAGATATATTTTTATCATTTCTAACCACCAGTTCCTAACACCAGTAAAATAAATGTTTTTATTACCACTTCTTTGCCGAACCCACAAAGAATATGTTTTAAAAAAAAAAAATCAATAAAAATAAATATCTTTTATTGATCAACCAACCTGAAAACTAGACATTGTATTATATTTTCAACATATGTTTAAAAACAAAATGTATAGTCCGACTAAAAATACATAGAAGAAAAATACATTGAATTAATTATCTTTTGTACATAAATTGTTAAAATGGTTGGCGAATATCAACAAAAGGGAAAATAGCAATAAATAAATAAAAATAAACTAAAAAAAGCATTGGAAAAACTAGTAACACTTTGAAAAGGAAAAATTGTAATTAAATAATTTTCATATAAAGTGAAAGAAAATTTATTTTTTCGCCTCCGACTAAACAATCCAATTGGATAGATCAGAGTTAACTTGGGGATAAAAAGAGAAAAAGATAAACCCACAATAAATTGTAACAATAAAAATAATGGAATAAATGTTTAGGTTTCATGTATTTTTTATTCATTGTTTGTTCACAATTAACCTTTCCCCCCCCTACCGACAGACAAAAATATATAATAATAATAATAATAATGAACTCGGGTCCCGGGTTCGAATACAGCTGCTGACCCTTAGATTTTCTCTACCTAGGAGCTTCTTACAGCTCCACTGTCCCAGTGATGGACAGTGTTGTCTGTAACGAGAGAACACTGTCCGGAGGCCGGCAGTGCACTGGAAAAAGCTCCGGGCGCCAATAACCTTAGATGTTGACGCGCCTTAAATCATAAAAAAAAAAAATAATAATAATAATGAACTCCCTTAACTTTTTCTAGCTGAAATTATTTAAATTTTGTGAATATTTTTTTTTTCTCCATAACCAAAATTCGGCAAGACATTAATGGTACTTGAATTGTAATTTAGACATATAAATGAAATTCAATGCCTAATAATTCACTTAAATATAAAAAATTGTATTAAATTCTTCTCCTTTTTTATGTCTGAACTGTTATCTATACTATACTGTTATCTGGTTTTTATAATTACTTTCTTTGGTTACAAATAATAAAAAATTAAATGAATAAAATACGTCAATAATTACAGTACCAAAAATATTGTCGTCCTGAAGTTTAACGGATTAGCTGAGTGGTTAGCGAATCTGGTTTCCAACGCGAAAGTCATGGGTTCGATTCCAGCTGCTTAAAAAAAAAAAAAAAAAAAAATTATGTGATTAGCATGACATATAAATATTCAAATATTAGATTTTATTTGCCTTATAAGATTGATTGATTGATTGAGGCTGTGCTGCTTATTTTTATTACATTTTTTTTTTTTTTTTTTGTATTGTCAATAATTATTGTAATTATGGTTTTGACTTGACAATTAGTGCTGCTTTATTGCTGCAATAGTTTGTGCACTTTGTGAATAAATTTTTCTTATTATCACTTAATTCAATGAATTTTTTTTTTTTTTAAAAATTATTCGAAAAACAAAAGTTTTTGATGCATGCACGATGCAATCTAAAAAATTTTAGACTTGGATTTTGTTTTGTTTCTTCTTCTTTATTAATTTTTTGTTTTTTACTTTATCATTTATTATTTTTTTTATTTAATTTATTATTTCAGCCACTAAAAATAAATCCACCACCTTTCACCACCAACCACAATGATTATAAAAACACACCCTTTCACATCCATCTGTTTTTTTTTTTTTTTTTAATTTTCTATTTGAAAAAAAAATTAACTTATTACTTTATTTTTCAAAAAAAAACCTATCAGCCAATAATGAAAAGTGGTTTGATCACAAATTAAGAAAACACATTTTTCTAGAATCTATTTTTATAATTATTTTCTATTTATTATTTATACAAAAATTAGGAATATATATTTCTTTTTATATAGTTTTAATCATAAATTCTAGGATAATGAATTTGGTGAAGTACATTCTATATTAATATTATGAAATCCAGAATATGGAATGTTTATTCATTCCATTTTTATTAAAAATAATGTTTAACAAAAATTAATTAATCCTTACTTCAACTATGAATAAATGTTATTGTTTTTCAACTAAGAGTATTACCAATACTTTTTAATTTAAATTTTAATTATTTTTTCTTTTAAATTAAAAAAATAAAAATTGTGAATTGCAAGAACTTATATAGATTTAGAAATCGAACTTTAATTTTTAATTGTTTTTACTGATTGGATCTTTCTTTAACTGAAATTGAGTCAGCCTGTGTATGGACCAATTTTGATTAAAGGTCGTCACTACTAAGATATTCTGTTGTATTTTTTTGTTAACCATCGAAATTTACTTAAATTGTAATTAAAATATCTCTGTAACATAAAATATCGTGAAATTTCTTTCTCTAAATTCCCTTTTTTTTTATTAAAAAAAAAAAAAATATCAATTTAAAGAAAGAGTAAATTATACTAAGATTAAAAATGGGCACCCCCCCCAAAATCGACAAATTATGTATCACCTTAAATTATTATTTGGTGATTCGTTCATGTTTGGACTTGAAAGTTTTGTTACTTGTACGAGGGTCGTTTGAAAAGTCCGTGCAAAAATAAAAACTACTTAATTTTTTGGGGTAAACCTTTTTTATTTTTCAACATAGTCTCCTTTTAGGCTTATACACTTCGTCCAACGCTGCTCTAGTTTGTTGATCCCTTCCGAATAATAGGATTTGTCCAAGTCTGAAAACTAGCCATTCGTTTCTGCAATCACCTCCTCGTTTGAATAAAATCTTTTTCCCGCCAGCGATTTCTTCATATTGAGGAACAAATAGTAGACCGAGGAAGCCAAGTCTGGAGAATAGGGGGGGATGTGAAACGAGTTGGAACCCTATTTCCATTAATTTTGCGACCACAACTGCTGAGGTGTGAGCTGGTGCGTTGTCGTGATGGAAAATGACTTTTTTGTGGGCCAATCGTGGGCGTTTTACTTGCAGTTCGGTTTTCAAACGGTCCAATAACGATGAATAATATGCACCTGTAATAGTTTTACCCTTTTCCAGATAGTCGATGAGGATTATTCCTTGCGAATCCCAAAAGACAGTCGCCATAATCTTTCAGGCCAAAGGAACGGTCTTCGCCTTTTTTGGCGCAGATTCCCCCTTGGTAACCCATTGTTTAGATTTTTCTTTGGTCTCAGGAGTGTAGTGATGTATCCATGTTTCATCCACAGTGACGAAACGACGCTTAAAGTCCTGCGGATTCTTCTGGAACAGCTGCAAACCGTCCTTGCAACACTTCACACGATTTCGTTTTTGGTCTAGCGTGAGCAATCGCGGCACCCATCTTGCGGATAGCTTTGTCATGTCCAAATGTTGATGCAAAATATTATGTACCCGTTCATTCGAGATGCCCACAGCACTAGCAATCTCACGCACCTTCACTCTTCTGTCATCCATCACCATATCATGGATTTTATCAATGATTTCTGGAGTAGTAACCTCATCAGGGCGTCCAGAACGTTCAGCGTCACTTGTGCCCATATGGCCACTTCGAAAATTTTGAAACCACTTATAAACTGTTCTAATCGAAGGTGCAGAGTCACCATAATGTTTATCAAGCTTCTCTTTAGTCTCCTGAGGCGTTTTGCCTTTCATAAAATAGTGTTTAATCAACACACGAAATTCTTTTTCGTCCATTTTTTGAAAATCACTCGACTTCCTCGATTCAAACGAATGCCAAACACAAAGAAATAGACCGATCTGGCTGAAACTTGGTGTGTGTTCTTCCAAGAGATGCTACTAACTAAACATAACCTCGATACGCGCCAGTAGTGCTATCTCTCTGACTTTGCACGGACTTTTCAAACGACCCTCGTAAACACATGTTTTAGGGACTTGTAGTATAATCTATTGATAGAAGCAAGACGTTAGATATCACAATACCAGAGACTGCTATCAGCCAAAAAAACAAGTGCTTTCAAAAGAGGCAATATGAATTTAGGTTTATTTCTAAGCACAACCTGACGGTTTAGCCATTCTACAGCTGTATTTGGCCAGGATATTTTTTTGGTGAACTGAAAGCCAATATTTTGTAACCATAAAGATGAACTGTTATAGTCCAAGTTCGCAACGTCAGTGTTCAAAGTAAGGGCAGAGATTTTAGCTGCATTTGGTTAACCCTATATGTACTGGATCCCCCAACACGTAGATCACCAAGATTCAAATCCAGCTGCTGTGACCCCAGGGCCGGATTTTTCCTAGGCTTCAGCCTAGGGCCTCAAGATCAAGATCGGGGGGGCCCCCTACATTCAAATTGTTAGCAAAATTAAAATTACACTATTCTAAAAAACATAACATATTGATATACATCACAGTAGTGATGTAATTTTCTATCTCTCAAGTAATTTACAAACTTAAAAATGGGAGGCGAAAGGGCCTCATAAGTGGAATAGCCTAGGGCAGGGATGGCGAACCTTTTTTGAGACGTGGGTCAAATTTTGTTCATTTTTTTTTTTTTTAGTACTAGCTCTTGGGTCACTAATGCCCCCATTTTCACAAGAGTTAAGTTTAAACAATTTTAAACTGAATATTTTCAAAACTAAACATCTTTAAAATTCAGTTGGCTTAACGGGGTAAAACGGGACGAAACAAGTGCTATGGAAGTCTCTTTTTTACAGAAATAACTGTACAAAACCTGAACAAAAGTGTGTTTTATCTGAAGAAAAATCTAAATATGGTTATTTGGCTTCGGGTTGTCGATTTTTTTTAACAAAGAAAATATTAAACATTTTATATTTTGTAAACACTTTTTTGCTCTATTTCAAATACTACAAAAGCATTTGTCGTCATTTGCCTTTTTTAGAACTGTAATGATCAAACCAAAAGTTATAGATAGCAATTTAAATTGCTTTTCGCGTCAATGCGTGATTGAAAAAAAAAAATACAGATAGAATATAAATTATCGCACACAATTAGAAAATCTAAATCAACCCGCTGAAACAAACAAGTGGTTGCCTAGCAATTGTGTGGGTCAGTGAAAAAGCTTGCGCGGGTCATAGGTTCGCCATCACTGGCCTAGGGGCCTTTTTTCATCTAAATCCGGCCCTGGGCTGTGACCCCTTAGTTTTTCTCTCCTCTAGAATACTTTCTTAAAGCTTCACTGTTCTTGCAATGGACAGTGTTCGTCTTGTAAAGGAAAGAACATTGTCCGGGTGGGTGGGTCATCCAGTGCACTGCGGATAAAACGGGGCTTTGAGCACGTATGAACATCCATATGTAGGCGTGCCTTAAATTATTTAAAAATAAATAAATTAAATAAAATAATTAATAATAATCGTGACGTAAATCATGACGTAATCATGAGTTTCGAGTTTTCATTTGTTAGGCATTAATTTTTTTCATTCCATTGTATTATTTCTTGGTTTTATTTTTATTTTGTTTTATTTCTTTTTGTATTTTTGATGTTTGTTTTTTTAAATTATTATTTAAATTAATATTTTGCACATTAGGAAAAAAAATAATAATGTATGAAAATTAAACTTAATAACCCTTATGCGAGACAAAAGGGCTGCTACCTTTTATGGTTTAGAAGGCAAAATATAATTTATTTTTTTTATGTCGCCTTAATCCTTTATGTTACCTTTTACTTGTTTTACGAATACAAAGGGCGAAATTTTATAAAATATAAATATTTTTCTTTTTTTTTCTTTTTTGTACACTCACGGTTAATTAATTTTTCTAAAACTAGGTATCCCAACTAACTAGCAGGAAAACAGTAGGGTTTGTTTTCCAGTGAGGGACACAGTAAGCTTGATACAGTTGTTTCCTGTAAATTCGCAGTATAACTCAACTTTCCTGAATTAAAAAAAAAATTATTCAATTAAAAGCTGGATAGTCAGCTGGACAAATAGTTTTTCAAAGTTTAAGCAAAATCCTGTGAGCAAAGCTAATGAAATTTCTGCCTAAAATTTAGTTTCGAAATCGATAATAAGTTGAAATCTTAATTCAACTTTTTTATTCTAGAAATATATTGTTATTGTAACAGTAAAACATACCTGTTCATTCATATACAGCCAGTCCAGGTATGTCTTTCTTTTTATATAGTATGATTTAAAACATGTGCGAGGTGTGGCTATTAAATAACGAGACTATTGCTGTAAAACATTTTATTTCAAAATGTATACCTATTTAGTTATTATCACCTTCAATATACACCCCTCCCCTATCCCTGCAACGCTCCATGCGAATTTACCATTGTTCGAAACATTGCTGGAAGTCTTTTTCTATAAGCTCCTCCTGCATGACGCGTGCCGCTTTTTCTTTCACAGCTTCACAGCGGACTGAAATCGTGTTCCTTTTTAATGCAGATTTGACTTTAGGGAATAGATCTAAAGTCACATGGGGGGCCAGGTCAAGGCGAATAAGGCTAGGATGTTGTACTTGGCTAGAAACGTCGCCTTGACAGACAATGCCAGTTTTTTTTCCTTACTCTTAACACGGAGTTAAGCAAGCACCTCACCGGTAGTAATGTTCATTAATTATAATCGATATTTTCATCCGTTTTATGGACGTGGAAGGACGTTACCCGGGCGGCCATCATCTCCGACATCTTCTCGGCGGCCATCTTGGAAACGCTTGAACCACTCAGAAAACTTGCGCACGTGATATACAACATTCATCGCCATAAACTTCTTTTTAATAAAAGATGAAGTTTCAGTAGCGGTTTTAACCAAGTTTTGATGTGAAATTTCACCGACAGACAATTCGTTGCTCTACTACGTATGTAGTATCGATGTTTTCGGCAAAACTAAAACTTAACACCTCTTACACAAAACGACGGTTTTCGGTCAGACAGATTTCTCTACAAACACGTGAGACGCTGCTGTTTCGAAAGAGAAGGCTTTACGCTGCACAGCTGTTAGGTCTTTAGGATTTGGCACATGCATAGTTCTTCTGTAGCTGCACACCTCGTAATAACCGGTGAACAATCGACAATAAATATAATCGCGAATCTAACATGATTTGCCACAAAATCAATACTTCCCAATTTTACTTGTAGATAAGAAAAAGAAGAAATACAAAATTTGATTGATTTGTAATCATTGAAAAATGATTTTTTAGAATGAAATCTTTTATTTGTAAATAACTTTTCTTTTTTTTAATGTTTATTTGCTTTAGATTTTTTTTCTTTGAATTTAGTTTATTTGATTTTGGTTAGCATACAATCAGTAGAATAATAAAATTATTAGTTGCGATGCAGCAATGATTGGAATTTTATTTTATTAAAATAAGATTGGTGATACTCGATATTATTTATTTAATAAATTTAAATAGTGTAAATAAATTTAGATATGAACGATATTTATTTCTTGAAACTTCATTTTATTTGCAGTAATCCGCTTATCAATAAAGTGTTTTGAAATAATTTTTAAGAAAATATATTATTTTCTTTTTCTTTAAATTTTGTTTTCCTTTGAAACTGTTTTTTTCAGACTACCACACTGATAGGACTGTTAAAAACAGCAAGGTTATTAAGACTGGTTCGTGTTGCTAGAAAAATTGACAGATACTCAGAGTATGGTGCTGCTGTTCTACTCTTATTGATGGCTACTTTTGCCCTTATTGCTCATTGGTTGGCTTGTATATGGTAGGTAATCTGATTGGTTAAATTCAGTTTTTTGTTGTTTTTTTAAGGGTAATTTATGTGTGTATATCGTTTTTATTTACAGGTATGCCATTGGTAATGCAGAAAGACCCCATCTGACTAGCAAAGTGGGTTGGTTAGATATATTAGCCAATGATACGCATCAGTTTTATGTGAACGATACTGGAGGACCATCTATCAAGGTGCTTATTAATTTTGCATGTTTATTCCTGTATTTTTATGTAGTCCGGAGGTAGGGGACGTTCCAAATTTGGGTCTATTGGTTAGAGCCCAGGGGTCGGCAACCTATTTTAAGAGAGAGCCATTTTTCCTTAAATAATTTAAATAAATCTTACCAAGAGCCGCAAGGATGATAATGTAAGAAACTCTGTAGATCATTTGTATTAACAATTTATTATTTTATGATATTCAATAACATTTAAATGTTTTAAAACTGTCCGCTAGGACAGTAGTAAAAGGGTTGATCGTCAAAAAGTGCACGAAAAACACCCAACTTTGATAATTTTATATAATTATTTTCACATATTGCAAAGTAAATAAACGAATAAATAATAACTAAATCTGTATTTGAATGAAAATGGCGGCAGTCTAATTACGTACTGTATTTTAATATAATAATTAAATTTCAAATCTATCACATTTAAAATTCTTTTTGAGAAAATATCTTTACTGTAATAAATGAAATTTTCATTTATTTCAATAAAATTGAAATATACAATTTATTTTGGGGCAGGCTGAAGAGCCACACAATTTGGATAAAAGAGCCGCGGGTTGCCGGCCCCTGGTCTAGTCCAACGTTACCCAACCTGTGGTACGCGAGTTGCTGGTTGGTTGGTACGCGAAAAGTAATCAATAATGGCGGGCATAAAAAATATAAATTATAAAAATATCAGATACATTTTTTCCTATGATTCATAAAAATTATTTTAATTAATTATTATACAGTAAAATTGTTAATACAGTCGACTCTCGATAATTCGAATTTTTCGATAATTCGAACTCTACAGCTGCTAACTTCGGTAAATCGAAAAAATGCAGTGTATTTAGATGCGCTCGATAACTCGAAATCCTTTTCTTAACAACAGGGGGAGAGAAGGCTCTATAATTCGAACGAGGCCACCTTCCCCTCTTTATAATTCGAATTTTCCCTAGTAATGTTTACTTCTCATTTTCCGCTTATTGTTCATTTCCTGCGTAATGTTTCCCTCCTTACGTCTCCCTTACTGTGTCCCACAAAGAAAACAGTATCGCGGCCGTGGAAAGTGGTTCGAAAAAAAGAAGATATCGCCAAAACTTTCAATATTCCACCATCAACGCTTTTTACAATTCTAAGTCACTTGACTAAGTCAAGCCACATTGAAACAAATAACTGTTCTTCATTTTTTTTAATTAGGTACATATGTATATTATTATTTATTGAAATGGTAATACATATGTAATTTTTTGTTCTTTTTTGTCGTTTTCATTATTTTTACTTTTTTACTTCAGGCTATATATGTCTAAAACTTAGGTAAGCTCATACGTATTTTTAATGTACGTATCTACATACATATATACATAATAAAAACTCTTAATAATTCGATTTTTTTTCCCCCTTCTTGATAATTCGAAGTCTCGATAATTCGAATTTTTCTTGTAGTCCCTTGGATTTCGATTTATCGAGAGTCGACTGTATCTACAGTCTCGTTAGTCTGCCTCAAGATATACGAGAAAATATAATAGCGCATTTAACGGGATTAAAATTGTCTTTCATGGAGTATTTTTCCAAAAACCGAAAACACAAATTTACGGAACATTAATTAATACTTTTTAATATGATGCTTTATTTTTTTAGTCAAGATATGTGACAGCATTATACTTCACGTTCAGCTCATTAACTTCTGTCGGCTTTGGAAATGTAGCACCAAATACGGATGCTGAAAAAATATTCACAATATGCGTTATGTTGGTTGGATGTAAGTGTATATATATATTTTTTTTTTTACTTGATTGTTGATTATTAATGTATGCTGTTGTATTGTAGATGGGATGTTCTCATTCAGCAGTCAGTTATTTTTGCAATATCATCTTACTTACTCAGGCCTGTCTAAACGTGTGCCGTTGGGCAATGAAGTAATCGATGTTTTCATCTCTATGCAGATAATATTGTATAGAGTTTCCGGCGAAGTTCCCTTGTCAAGATCTAACCAAAATTTGAGCTTTCAGTTACAATGAAACCCATCTCCAAATGTAGAATCAATAAATAATCGATTAAAAAAACAAAAAATCAACAATTATCACAAATAAAACTTTTCAGACCTTCTACAACTTCTTAATTTCGGAAAATCTGGACTTCCCAAAACCGTAAACCATATTATTCTTCCCTGAATAATAAAGGATGATACTCCTTACCTGCTCTATTTACCAAAAAAACAAATTGCTAATTCATTTTCCATTTTCCAGCTCTGATGTATGCAAGTATATTCGGTAACGTTTCGGCCATCATTCAAAGACTGTATTCTGGTACGGCCAGGTATCATACCCAGATGTTAAGAGTTAGAGAATTTATACGCTTTCATCAGATTCCAAATCCATTAAGGCAACGACTGGAAGAATATTTTCAAGTAAGTAGACAAAATCTGTAATTGTCAAATTAAAAAAATAAAATAAATAAATAAATAATAAATAAATAAATAATTGATTATTTATGGTTGTAGGAAGTAGTTTACTTGTTCTAAATATTTTTATTAAATATTTTGCTCTTCGTTTTACAAAACGATTTTTACCAGTTCATTTTTTAATATTGATTATTTTACGTAATTGTTTTAATGTAAATAATTATTTAGATTGTTAGTAAAGGTAAGTAAAATTGTAGGTGGTGATTGTTTTAGAGGCTAGATATTTACACATATTTACCTACGAATATATTCAGGACGTTGCGGGGGGGGGGCTCCAGTGGAAGTTTTCCAAAATCTTTTAAACGCTCTTAAATGATCAGAGTATAATCTTTTAGAAAATTTCCACCACTGGTTCAAATGCCCTGGGGAATCGTAAGAAGCTAAGAAGCTTTTAGATAGAATACCTCGTCCTAGAATATCTGGGAAATAGCCAGGCTTTAGGTGTCAACATTCTCACCTTTTTCAGCTCCTCTTTAAGCCTGTAGAGTGACTAAGACAAGTATTGGGTCCTGCACTGCAATTCTGCAAAGACTTTCAAAGGGTTTTTCCGCCTTTAAGAAGGGTTCTAAACCCATTAAAGAGGATTGATAGGCCTTTCTTTATCAGGAGTTTTAACGCCTAATTAAAATGGACACATTTATTTGCTCTGAACTCCTATAATATTTTCAGTTTTTTAAACTCACGATTGGATATCACTGATCTCTTCCCCATACAGCTGGCCCCCTGCTCTTCGAGACTTTCGTCCATCTTTAGAGATTGAATAAATCAGGTTTGTGTGGAGAAATTAGATCTCTCTTGGGGGGGGTAGAGAAATATTTACAAATTTCAGTCTTATTTTTGCCCATCTTTTCCTCAAGAAATCCTGACATCTTCATGTTTATATGCTGGTTATTTAACGAATTCCTCATTTTTTTTTATTTTTTTTAATTATATTATTTGCTACACCGGATATCCGCTGCTTTAGAAATCCTAGATTCATAACTACTATACCAACACCTGCCACTTTCAAAAATGCTTATTAACATTAGAGGCAACATAAGTTAGGCTGATCCTTTTATTTTCAGAAGGAAGTTATCCTCCTAAAACAGCTCTATAGCTGCTTCCGTTTCTTCTCTGGGAAGTGGGTCTACGAAAGAAGGCACACCCTTAACTCTTTCTTGGCTGTAAAAAAAAAAAAAAAGAATCTTAGCCCAGCATAACTGGGATGTGTTGGACTCATTGGCTCGTATTCACTCCAAAAAATCCCCTATAGAAGTTTTTTTCATTGGATGCTGCAACTCTAAGAAACTCCAAATCATCACCAAGAAAACCTTTTTATCCCCCAAAACGTATCAAACCTTTTCTGGATAAAAATATAAAACTTCCACTGTACCCAATTTTCAATTAACAATCCTTGTTATTAAAAAAAAATAAATACTATTTATTCCTTAAATTCCCGTTAAATAAATAAATTGGGGAATGTAAAAGTATTTATGTGTAATTAAAGTATTTATGTACTTTTGATGTTAGTTCAGTTCGATATAAAGTTTAATTGAAATTATCTATTTCTAGTTTTAGACAATATTTTGACTGTGAATTAACAGTTTTTAGAAATATATTAGAATGGCTTATAACAGAAAAAAAATAAGTGGTAATCTTACATGCCTTTTGCTCTCCCAAAATAATATTTAAAAAACTAAACGATAGTTTGGAATGTTCTAAAAAAAAAATCCAGGGATATTTTAGGCATTTTTAGGGAGGGGAAATTAATTATATTTTAAATTTAGGGTTTAAAATGATCTATAAGTTAAAACATCGAGTACCTGGAATGAGAAAGTCTTGTGAGTAGTTATACTTATTTTTGCAATTAAGTAATACCACAAAAAATGTATACTTAATTAATTAAGTAATGCAAAAGAGGACTCTAACCTCTTACCTTTAAAAAACTTGAGCAAGTCCGTCCATATTGATGAGGGTGCAAGTTCCAAATGTTACTGACGGTTCCTAATTTTGTTTTCAAACCCCTGGAACGACAGAGGGAATTCATTATCTACAATCTGCCAGAACCAGTAATCCTATAGAATCCAGGACAGAATCATTTTCACCCTGAATCCTGAATCCTGAATCAGGGCTAAATTTTGAGCAAATCTAAAAAAAAAAAAAATCTGCCGCAAAACTAGATTGCGTTTGCTAATACTCTGTTCCAAGTTAGAAAACCCACGGCATACCCACCTAGAGGGTTTATTCAATTAAGTCTGTTCAAGTGTGTACCCAGGCTTTCTGAAAAGTTGGAACATTTTCATGCTTCTAGATGTAATGGAATGTAATCTCTTACTGAAATAGACAGGACCCTTAACAGCATCCTGGGATCCTTAGACAAAGACCAAGGATAACATAATAAAAATAAAATCTGGTAATATTAGAAATTAATCACTTGCCCAAAGAGAGCTCCTGGGATGGTTTTCACGGAAACCTGTAACCTTTTGTGCATTTTAAAATGCGTGATAACTGCATTCATCAAAGAATGTACGTACAGCTAGTCGTTAGAATAGATGGCAGGAAAAGTTCGCCTAAATTTACTTTTGCCAGTGAGGCTGGATAGCCATAGAGTAAACCATAGGCCTCCTGATAACCTGGTGCACATTATTGCCTCAAAGGCTCTTATATGGTTTAAAGGTCGACACTCTTAAAATGGGAAATTCATTCATTTGCCCATGACTCTCTAAATACCGGACTTCTAAATCAAAGTAACCTCACAAGATTAAAAGAGTTTCTCCAAGTAAAAGATACCACAAGGAACTTCTGGGACTCTACGGAATAGGCTTCCTGCTAATTTGTAGGAAACAGGAAACAGCAAAAAATAAAAATATAAAAAACTTAACGTGGGATCAGAGCAAGAAAATAAATATTCCCTTCAAAATTGTGAAACTTATATTTACTTTAAATAGATAATTTGAATTCAATATACTTTTGTATTCTAATAAAATGAATAATTTCTTGCTTGCTAATTTTCTTTAAAAAAAGAAAAGTAATTAATAATGTCTAGAAGAAAAGCGTAGTTTTGTAGGAAAAACTGGATATATTTATTTTTATTTATTTATTTTTTTTTGTTTTTTTAAAGAAAAAGTAAAAGAAAAACTAGTTTAATGAAAATATTGTTGTGTAATGTGAGTGTGTGTGTATGTGTATAGCATGCATGGACATACACTAATGGAATAGATATGAACAGCGTCTTAAAAGGATTTCCAGAGTGCCTGCAAGCGGATATCTGTCTACATCTCAACAGAAACTTATTGACAAGTTGCACAGCTTTTGATGGCGCCTCGCCAGGATGTCTCAGGTTAGATTTGCTCGCCAAAAAAAAACAAAAAAACAAAACTAACACATTAGCACAAATTCTTCCAAAAGTATGACAGTCCGATTTCTCTGAATTGTCACAGAAAATGAAAAAGTTTGTCTATTGTTTGTTTTTCACGGTATTTTAAGTAGTTTTTTTTTTAAATTGAGTGGTTTAAGTAATTACTCATCACTTTATCTTTGATCGTGTAAAGCTACCGTCAGGAAATCGTAGAAATGCCTTGTAACCCTGCTGGAGATAAGTCATGCCAGTGAGCAGCCATCCCTAACTGTGTCAGGTATCCTTGTATTATCGTTTGACATAGATGAATCCTTGCGAATGAATTGCTGTTGTCCTGGAATGCAAATCCTCTTTAAACAACAGATCACCCAACAGTCCTTCAGGTGGTGTATTGGAATCTTCCAAAATTTCACCCAGAATCTGTAGGAGCTATCACGTTTCAAGACACATTATTATTTTTGCTCTTTTTACCTCAACAAAGGCTCCCATTTCTGGGAGGTCATTCTGATCCTGATTTCTTCCTCTTTCTTCAGCTTCTCTTGGAGGAGCCTGTAGCTTATGCCACATATAGAGGGGAGGATCTATCATAAAATGACAGCTCCTCTCGCATATGTATACAGGCCACTCTTTAAAACGTTATTCGGCTTGTGATTTGGATTATAGAATAGAAAGACTGTATTAGTCGTAGCAATTTTCACCCATTCCAGATTCTGGAAAACAAAAAAAAAAATTACCAACGAATCACTGGCAAAGCGGAGACGCAACAATGAACACATTCTCTCTTCCCAAAATTTGATTTATACTAAAGAACAAGACAAAAATAAAATGATAATTACAATGCTTTACAATAAAATTTAAAAATAAATACCTTAATAAAATATATAATACATTTCAGAGCCTTGTCATTGAAGTTTAAGACGACCCATGCGCCTCCTGGTGATACACTAGTGCATAAGGGTGATGTGCTCACTTCGTTATACTTCATTTCAAGAGGATCCATAGAAATTCTCAGGGATGATATAGTTATGGCTATTTTGAGTAAGTATTTTTAGGTTTTTATTTATCAAATAATGAAAATAATAATCTATTAAGACAAATTTAATATTTGCGTTAAAAAAGCTGTAATTAAGTAACTTCTGTTAAAAATATCAGTATTGTATTATGTACCTTTGGTTTAAAAACGCCATCTAATCAACTACCTACAGCTAACCACCAGTTTAAGTTAATTGGTTCTTTGAACTTGTTTTCCATAAAGCATGAATTTTAACAGAAATAATCTAAATGATTTAACAATCTGTATACATATGCAAAACAGATATAAAATAAAAATATATCCTATAAATTACTAAATTTGATGTTTAGGTGCAACGTGCAAGCAATTTGTAGAAATGCGATTATTGAAATCGTAATACATACCTTTTTTAATAAATTAGTCAGTTTATATTAAATACTGATCTGATCCTGCCCTAAATTTTTCACTTTTTTCTGTTTTTTATGTTAAATTCTAACCTAAGTCCAAATTAACTGAATTCAATTCTGTCAAAAAATACGAATAGTTACAAATCTGTACACCAGATGTCTCGGAAGTCAGAACTTAAATAAAAAATACAATAAAAGAAATTTGATTTGTGTGAACAATATCTGCAAAAAAAGGACAAAAAGCGTACTTTCCTAATTTAAGAAAGGACAAGGACAACCAGGTGTTGAAAAAGGACTGTCTTTAAAAAAAAAAAAAAAAAAAAAAGGCAGTTGGCAACCCTAACTAGACGTGCATCTGTGACTTTTTATTCCCCCAACAGTTATCTGTCTTTAAAATGGACACTAAATTGCACTGTCTTGTCACGAATGTAGAAGAATCAAATTTAGGGATAAATTTCGGATTTATTTGGGGAAAACAAAGACTTAATTCCATTGTGGAAAACATCTTGCACAGTTTTGTTTTACTGTTCAGAGATTTCAAAAGCTAAACCAAATTTGTTCTCAGAAATTAATAAACATTATCATTTATTATTTTTTTCATTAATTTTCAGGTAAAGATGATATATTTGGTGAAAATCCGTGCGCGCATACAACTATTGGTAAATCTAAATGCAATGTAAGAGCTTTAACCTATTGTGATCTGCACAAAATACATCGAGACGATTTATTGGACGTTTTAGAATTATATCCAGAATTTTATTCTTCGTTTACAAATAATCTGGAAATTACTTTTTATCTACGTGATGTAAGTAAAACAAAAATATTTAAGTTTGGAACAGTTTAATAAATAAATTCATCCATGAAATCCCCCATAAACTAAAAAAAAATCAATTTCGTTTCCTAGGAGGAACAAGGCGGAGTAGATCCGTGGGCTAGTCGACAAACTAGGAAAGTGGCTTCCAGAACTAATTCACAAGATCTTGGCACAGGAGAAGTGGGCGGTGGGGGAAATTTTGATATGGATTTTAGGAGGAATTATTATAGGCCTTCGTTAAGAACTAGCGTGGAACGAGGTACATCGTTTGAAGAGAACGGGGATCAGTAAGTTCGCCAGAAAAAGTTGATTTTTTTTGTTTGCCTTCCAAATTTTGTGTTTAAAGATTTCTAAAAAATATGATTTTCATGTAAGCTCTTTGGGGAGAATGAATTGAGAGTAGAGAGAATTTGTTGTGTGAGGAACTGGTTGGTAAGTTGGCAAGAAAAAGGGACATTAGTGACCCCCATAATAGATCCAAAGGGGGTCACAAAGGCGTAAGCCTTAAGGGCCGTTCTATTAGACCCCCATTAGCGGGGTCTATCTCATATGCGGGGGTGGAGAAGACTTTGTGAGAGTTTATGGCACGGTAGATAAATCAATTTGGTGTAGTGCAAGACGTATTTCTCAGTTAAAAGTTTATTTTGCCAGATGGTAACATAAGTGAAGTCAAAATCTCTGCACCAAATTGATTAAGTCAATCTCTGTTTATGGATCTGTAAGTCTGAAACGATCAGGGCTACAATTAATATGCATTCTATGATGGTGTTAAAATCGATTCTTTTACTTGCTAATAATTTTTTCTTCTTTTTTTTCCTATTTCCAGTGATCGATGTATGGGTCATGGTATCTTAGAATTTAGTACGGATAAAGCTGGCCAAGATGTAACCCCATTAAATCTACAATTCAATGAAACCAATCATCGATCGCATACGATCAATTCAATTACTGGTAAACAAATTATTCTGTAATTATCACAAATTGAAGTAAAATAAATATTTTTTTTTTTCAATAATTAATCGATTTATTTAAATAAATTATTTATAGTTTATATAATTAGGTTTTTATTTAAAGAAATCAAAGAAATCTTAGAGCATGAGGTGCACTTAATATTTACTACTTATTTAAAGGAATTTTAAACATTTCCCATTTATCTTTTTTATTAGCACATTGTAAAAATAAAAGTAAAATGAACACATTTAATAAATTACCCCCATTTTAGTCTAAAATTAATATGCCACTACTTAAAATGTTTATTATTATTATTAATTACTTTTTTTAAATTAGCACCCCCTCTAAAAATAGAAAAAAAAACCCTTACCCTACAAATTTTTTGTCCATTTTAATTCCATTTAATTCAAATAACAAGAACTTTTAAATTCTACCTGCAAAAATTAAGGTGAGATTCTATTTATATTTTAATTTTAAATAAATATCATTTTGGAAATTTGAAAAATGCGTTTATTTTTTGTTTTACTGTAGTTTTGATTTCATTTATTTTTTTATTTTTTGGAGGGATACTTATTTAAAACGTTTTGGATTTGCACAACAGCTGTACAATCCCGAAATAAGTGGGCAGGATTCGAAGTAAACTTCATTACAGCCCGATAGACCTCCCTAATTGATCTAGGAAAAGTACGAAATTCGATAATACGAAGAATAGAAAGATATATAGAAAAATAGGAAACAAGAACAAGTTTGCAACAATTTCCCTAAATATTGAGCAAGCAGCTCACTGGGAATTAAAGGTTTTCCTGCAATGATGTGATTTTAATGATAATTAGGAAGCAAATTTACGTGTACTTACTTTTCCTTCAAGTTTAATATTGTCATTTACTCAAGCTAAGCTTAAGAGTCATCTTCACCTAGACCTCTGTAACTGGAAAGCATCTCCATTTTTAAAATTTAGGATAAATTTGTCTAAATTATCAAAATTTTGATCATTTAGTCCCTAAATTTCATTTATTCTTCATATTTCTAATAACATTGAAAAAAAGGAATCATGAATTTAAAATCAAAGCAACTTACTGGTCCCAAAACCTGATACCAAAAAAATTAATTAAACTATTTAAACTTTAAAACATCCAGAAAACAATAAACTGGACTTAACTAAGTAGAAGAAAAGTAATCTTTTCTATAAAAGAAAAGATTATTGATGGTTTAAAAATAAGCCACTGAAATTTGATTGAAAATAAAGCAAGAATTAGTACAGTTATTTTGAACAGAGAACGCTGAAAGCGAATTTTCCAGCCGTTCAGAACTGTACGATTAAATTATAATGCTTGTAATTCATTTTACCATCATTTATAACCTTCATAAAACATATTCTGAACTTAGCTAACTTACTACTAAAGGGAAAACATAATTGATCGCAGAAGAAAAAGTATAAACGCATTTTCCAAATGAAATAAAAAAGAAAGTGCATCACTTGCAGTTAACTTTAAAATAATAATTGAGAAAATGATGCGAAAATGCAGTTACATTATGCATGTATTTATTTTTGTTAGAATGGCCTAGTCCCTCTCACATCCAACAGGACTAAAAGTCCTCCCCTTTATACACGTATATATAACATATTTCTCGCCTTAACAGTGCACGTTCTTTTTATATTTGTGTGGCTCCCCCCACATTCAATTATTTCTATCTAAATTCCCAGTTGTTCCCAATAAATCTGTAATCTATGTATTTTATAACTTTAATTTCTTCTATTACTTTTGAAATAATACTTTATTTTTTCCCTCCTCTTAATCTTTCCATAAATTTTTTGAATGTGTTGTAGATGTTATCTTGATCTTTCAATTCTTCACGATCCTAGAGCTCATCCTTAGATCGCAGAACAGTAACTATAATGAATAATCCATTGCTTTATTTATGAAAAATCAGAAATAAAACACTTACTGACGTGATTTAGAAGGAAACGTTAAATATATATTTTAGATTGCACGTGTTTACTGGGAATAATCCTGTTGAGGTCCTCTGAAGACTATTATTTTAGCTCTTGTTTTTTTTTTTTTTTTTTTTTCATTCTTAAGGAGCCTAAGTCCCAGAATTAAGTTATATTTTCATTAATACATTTAATAACTCGTGAAAAATCAATAAGCACTTTACCAGCCTTATTAACATGTCTCAAGTCTAGAATTTGGGTACATTCTATTCGAGCTATCCAAGGCCATGGATGGTTTCATGCAATTAGTTCAAAAGGTAGACCCATCTTGTTGCTAGGGTTTCAACAATCACTTTTATCTCGTCCTATTCAGAACCACCAAAAGGACAAGGTCAGCCAAGCAAATCCTACAGACTGTCCTCTTCTGCAGATTGTATTTCCTGGCTACCCCTTGCACATACCTGTCTGTCGTCTGATCTTTCTCTTAACTCTTTTCGATTAATCGAAAGTAACAAATAGAAATCACTTCAAAAAAAAATAAAGCGTCTTTGTTAAGTTCTGCAATCTAAGGATGATGCAATAACCTTTAAAACGTTTCCAATCAAATAACATTTGAATGAAATCAAATGCTAACAAAATGTTTTAATAACAACTCAAAAAAAAAAAATTGTCGCAGATAAATAAATAACGAAGTAGAGTATTGTAGATTTTTCATTCAAATGTAAAAAAAAAAAAAAAAAAAAAAAAAATTGAAAGCCAAAAAAAAATAGTTCCTGAATTTATTTTGGTATTTAAAATAAATTCAATTTTAGATGGAGAAGTATTTGGTGAGTAAACTGCTCAGTAGCTTTGTGCAGACTTGGCATGTGGGTGGGAACACAGACTGTGACCCAGGAGTCTGTTGGCATTGTCTACTGAGTTGCTTAAAAAAATTCACTTATCTTTATTTCTTTTTCTTTTTAATGCATCTTTAAGAGATTTATTTTTTTGAATCTTGGAATATTTCTCTGGCTAAAATGGATATAATTTCTATTTTTGGTTTCAATTTTATTTGAATTTGAAAGATTTTTTTGTTTTTATTGTAGAATACTTGGATTATATTAAGTTTTCAGTGATGATATTTTTAATGATTTCGGAAAAGCTTCGATTTTTAACTTAAACAAAACTCTCATCCTGAAGATTTGGTATCACCATCGAACATCGAAGGTCTTCTAACTATTCTTCACCAAGGATTTTAATCTTATCTGAATTTTTGCTAATATCTGCTACATTGTTGTTGTTTTTTTGCCACTTGTTCTTTTATTCACGAATCTAACCTAGCGGACTCCTACAAATAAATACGAAAACCTAACGCGACCAACCAGACTAGCACACGAACATTCGCCGCACATCGTTCACCATTCACCATACATTCCTGGGTACTTTAACCTGAAAAATAAACCCAAAAGATATTTACAGAAGGATATAAAGTAAATATGTTACAAAATATGGGATGATGCACTCGATATTCCAACCTCTTACCTGGAACCCTTGAACCTAACTCATTCGTTCATCTTTCATATACTTGCAGACATCCCACAACCATACTGCTCGGCGGTCAGGTTCTGACCAGCCCCCGATCAACACACAAGGGTTATTAGAAAATATATCCTTCATAACGTAAAAGAGCTCTCCAAGTATTTTGAACTAAACATCTTTACTATTTTTTTTTGGTAATTGAATTTTCGGCATACCATTGTGATGTGTCTGAAAACTTCTTCAGTATTGCATGCACATACTACAGTTTGAAGTTGCTATGGACATTGATTTTATGTAAGTATGCCCTGCAGACAAGACAGTCTGTTTTTTGACATAATTTAATATTTACTCAGCCCCGAACCATGGGTGTCTAGGTTCTACTACATATGTAGTGACTAGGTATCCCTTAAGGAGATAGATACATATTATTTTTGAAAGATCTTATAAACAAAGATCGTTTTATTCATTTTTTGTTTCGGTTCAAATCTTTTTCGGTCAAATGTCTTGAGAAGCTAAGCGCTAATTCGTTCAGGATCCTAGAGACTTCTACGTAATACAGTACAACCTCTGATTAACTGGCCCTCGTTTAACCGGGATCATGTTGAATCATCATAAGAACACCTGGATCGGCGCCGAAACAAAAGTTAATTTTCGATGGCGACAGGAAAATTTTTTGTCTTCCGATGTAACATAATTGTAGGCGTGGCAGCAACTCTTTTATACCTGATTTTCTTGAAGGGTCATGTATGTATGTATGTAAAAACCCAAAATATGGTGCAATTAGTAATGAATTTCTTGGGATTTACCACGGTCTTACAAAAGATCATGGGATTTAAGGTGTCGTAAATGGTTGATTTTCAACTTCACGGTTCGTGTGTAATATTTTTATGAATAATTACCGGCATTATTTTAATCTTTCCAGAGAGCAGCCTAATCTCAAGCTAGTCTTCAGTGTTAATCAGTTCGTCCTACAGAAAACATGTTTCGTTTGCCCTTTCGGTCGAATTTGTATTTCACTTACGCAATGGAATCCGTTAAGAAAACTGGTGCTAAACGTAAACGTATTCGTTTATCTATCGAAGAGAAAATCCACATCGATACAGTCATGTATTACTGTGTATTACTGTGTATTACTGTGTATTACTGTGTATTACTGTGTATTACTGTGTATTCGGTTTAACCGGGATTTCAGTTTTCCGGGGTGGATATAGCCGGAGCTCAGCCCGGTTAATCCAGGTTTATACTGTGTAATGCAAAGCTGGAGTGAAGATGATGTACAAACAAAACTATCTCTTAATGCCCTATGTGTAACGTTGTTAGAAATGCATTGGGGGGGGCCCTCTGTAATATGTCGTTAGGTTGGGATACTCGCAGGGACGCCAAGTTTCCTGAAGAAGTGGGCTATGGAGGAAATTGTAAATACTCACATTTTCAAATGACAACCGTTCTGTTCTTAAACTACAGTTTGTACCTGATGTTTTTCTTAGATTTGTACACAGAAACGTTGAGCTCATTATCAATGAATTGAACTTTTTTTTGTTTAAATAGGGCTCATAAGCGGCCAAATATTTTTAACATAAAGCTTGACTTTGTTTTATTAAAAATCTAAGAACAGGCAATTAGCATATAAGTACGATAAGAATTAGAACCTTGGTGGCGATGTAGTTTGGCAGACTTTGAAAGTGTTCTACAAAGACGATAGTCGCTAAAAACAAAAAATTGGTTGCCTTAAATACAGAAGAACAAAAAAAGAAAAATGGCATTATATTTATTTATTTGTTTATTTTAAATTTCAAAAGACTAAAGTCCTTTGAAATTCTTAAGAAGAGAAGCATGTTACTCTTTCTTATGAGTAGTTGTTACTAGAGGAGAGATTAGTGTGCGTGTGATGGCGTGTGTATGTGTGTGGTGTAGGCATGTTCGGTCACCTGAAGCGTAGCCTGACAGATCTGCGCCTGCATGGCCTCAACAGTAAACAGCCTCTCAAGGAAGAATTCACCACCGGTATGTGCTCTACTTTTCTTTCATTTTCTTCTTCTTCTTCTTCTTGACGACACTATATTTTAGCCACTCTTAGCCAACCTTTTAAGTTATCCCTTTAATTCTGTTTTAATCACCAAAATGGACACAAAAAATAATCACCTGGTAGTTTAACTAGGCACAAATTAGGATCAGTGATTTTGTTTTTTATTTTACAAGTAGTAACTTTCTCTTACCCCACTCCCCCCGACTTTTACAAGGTCATCGAACTCTTTGAGTCCCTCAAACCCAAGATACTTCTAAGTACCCCCAAACAGGATAAACTTCTCCTCCCTTGACGGTTATAAAAATCAGTCAGATAGTTGAACGATAAAAAAGAAGTTAAATCTGAAATTGTCTCATTTCTCTAAGGCATACCGGACTCTACCTTAGGAGGCCTTTGACTTAGCCTTAAAAAAAAAATTAATGTTAAATGTGCAATTTATTGCATTTCTGGTCCATCCTGCCTAAAGGTGCCCCCCCCCTTACCATTCCTTATTATGCTTCCTTCCTTACCGTAACATAACTTTAAGCTCATGCTTCATTTTATCTTATTTTGTTTACCTCACAGATCCATTTCAACGTTTTTCAGCTTAATTTTCTAAACTTTTTTGCAAAACTTACAAGGGCGTAAAGAAACTCTAATCATTCCGAAGATAGAGCAACGATCTTACATAGCAAAGTGGAGATAATCCAGAAAGCAGTGATTCTCAACCACTGTGCCGCCCAATTTCTAGAAATGCATACAGTAAAAATTATATATTAAATATAGAAGACGATGTGAGAGTAGCATTATCATTTATTTTTTATTTATTTCTGTACTTATAAAAAGTTGCATGTTACAGAAGGAGTTAACCTTTTATTGTACTATTAGAATTAAGAATTAAACATAATTGAAATAAACAAACTTATACAGAACTTTAAACGTAATACAACTGCAGGTGAACTTAAAAAGAAAAAAGAAATTGACACTCAATAGTACATAAACTGTTAGTAAATAGGAATCTAGGCGGTACAAAATCGTAAATTATCCTTCGCATTACTGACCGAAATAACGTTACACAATAGTTCTATTGGGCACAGTTTGGACATTACTCTTGTAACAAAGTACTACGAAATCTCATTGCGTTAGTAATAAAGTTATACACGTTAAACAAGTGCAGCATTATCATCTATAAGACCAAATATAAACTGTAATTATCAAAAAAGATCAAGCTCAAATTTCTCATTAAAAGTATTCTCATTATTAACTTGTAATTAATCCCTTAATAAACATTTACTGTTGTTTTTTGCAGTACAATATTATTTTATTTTATATTGAAAATAAACATAAACTATTTTACACAGTGTATTATGGGGATAAGTGAAATACTTTTAAACTTATCTTATTGTTAGTGTACCGCCAAATGTTGAAATTGTTAAAAGTGTGCCGCCGCGACCAGAAAACAGGTTGAGAATCACTGCCATAAAGAGTTAAATGCACGATCCACAATATTCTTCTAAATTCTTTCTTCAGATCTTTCTTTGTCCGAGGATCCCTCAGCCATTTACTCGGCCTTAACGGTAATCATCTTCAACTTCTTTCTCCATTATGACCTCTGGAATCTCCTGACTTTTTCCATCATATCATTTGAAAAAGAATATTGATGCACAAAATTCATTACTATTAAACATGACAATATAATTCAAAGTCCATAGAAATCGCGAAGTTATCCGTTAGTGTTAGGGTAAGAGAAAGAGAAATAAGAAAAAATGCACCGCATGAGAATATAGTTTAGCATTACCTAATTTTTTTTTTTAGGTTTTAGATAAATAACAAGAAGAAGGAAAATTTTAGTTTTTTTTTTATAGAATTAGAGTATTAGAAAGTTCTGAATTCTTTTAGATCTTCTAGATTTAGAGTGGCATGGTTAGTTTAAATTATTATTTTTTTATTTTTTAAATAAATAATATTTATTCAATGAGAACATAAAAATAATACAAAAGGTTCATCAAACTTTCGAAGAATCTTCAGAAATGCAGGAATGAGTAGAAAAATTTCGTATCAACAATTTCAAATCGCCACGAACCCAGACATACATAAATTGATGGTGGAGAAAAATTTCTATGGTTAAGAAAATTTAGTCAATACGAAACGTTTAACGAGAGAAACAGAGAGAGAAAGGAAAAAATAAGAAAAGTTGATGATATTTTGGGAACATCATAGAGAAATGGAAACGTTCAGAGAAAGTTTTTAGTACACCCTGGATGATACTATCTTTGGTTTTGAGCTTATGATCTGGAGATAGATTTAGAAATCAGATTTGCTATGAATTCGCTGGCCGCGAATGTTGCTTTCGTCGCAACAGATAGATCACCGGATCTGTTAAAAGGTTTTATCTGAGAGGGGCAACTCTTAAAATGCTTTTCTAAAAATACGAAAAAGGGAACTTTTCCAAATATTTGTTCACTTTTGAAATGGCCTAAAACACGCCCCCAAAAAATACTCATTTTTAATTGAGAACATTAAAACACAATTAAAGAAGAAGCCCTACTATAACAGGTAGTTAGTTAAAATGAATAGACAGAAGATATTTTATAAAGGTAACAAATTTAATTTATTTTACTAACTTGGGATTGGTTGTTCATTTTATATTGTTATTGTTTAATTAAATACCCATATTTATATAATTTATTGCTTTATATGTTAGCACGTAATATATATCTTTATGCGAAATATAATGTTTGTTACAATCACTATAAACCATTAAAGTAATTAAAATTTGTGCTTACCATTTTGGTAATTATTCTGTCCAGGCTGTAATTTATGTTGCATTTCTTATCTTTTGCCTTAATGCAAAAGTAATGTCGCTTGGATGTAACCATAACTCCTTAGTTACCTTCAAAGATTTTATTAAAACTAGTGACAGTCCTGAACGCGAAGCGCACGCAGTGTGATGTGCCGAGATCTTTTGGAAGTTTTATCAAGAGAGTAAACCCTTGAGTTTTTAACCTTTTGGAAACCATTACATCGTAAAATAGTCCATTGTCCATTTAAAAAAAAAATTACTTTTGCAAAATGTAGTTAAATGAGCAGTATATTTGCTAATTACCAACCTAACCTATTTTTTTTACCTTTAATTAAAATAAATGTTGCAACTTTTGTATCTACTAATTAAATTTTATAACAGTTTCATTCTCGTGTATTGCTTTAATGTGGCTTATTTGTTTAAATTGCTTTCATTTGTGGTTAATTGTGAATTTCTTTTAATTATATTGACCGAATCTATGCATACATTAATTTTATTTTTATTTATTATACATTTTATTATTACCGTTATTGTTTACAAATGTTATTCTTTCTAATTAGCTGGCGTCCGGACTGAGGGTAGGATGAAACATTCAGGGAGTTCGCAAAACGTTCGGCGCCAGGATTTAAGAGGTTCCTCGGCGGCGACCTCGGATTCCTCTAGGGAAACACAGCCGCTTTTAGATCATCAAGCACCCAGTAAGTTTTTTTAAAATTACTTTTAAGTTTTAAAATCAGATATAAAACATTCAAGACGACTTTCACTTAGTGCGTTTATTATAAGTGATAATAAGTCTTCAATTTTCTTCAACTAATTTTGAGCGACTAAAACAGTTCTATTGTCTTCTGTTTGTATGCTTTGGTACTGGGGTCACCTAAGTGAAAAATGCTGTAGTAATATCTGAAAAGCTGGACATGTTTGCTTCAGATGAGATGATTAGCATTTTTATAAAAAAAAAGATGGCCCCCTCAAAAAAAAAAAAAAAAATGCATGACACAATCAATTGAGCTTGTGCAGTTTCCTTTTGTGTGTGTATGTATCTTCTCAAAAAACAGGTGAAAACCCAAAATAGACTATTTTCACGAAAACTTTATCCTCTTTCCCAAGTAAAGCAAGAATAAGTTGAACTAGGTACGGAAAAAGAGGAAAATCCCAGCTATAAAGGTAGAACACACCTGAGAACTTGATAAATTTTGGTTTAAAGAAAATTGATGTAACCGTTTTCGAGAAAAAGTTTTCGAAATAAACTGGGGGAGGAATGAGTTTATTATGGCACATTCGGTTGATAAAATTTTTCTTAATTTTTCCTCTTGAGAGAGTATAGGAAAATCTGAAAAAGTAATTATTTTCCCTGACCGATTTTGAGAAAAAAAAATTTATTGTTTACAAATCTGGGAATGAAAGAAAACTCTATTTTTAAAAACCAAAATTTCGAATCCTTTTCCTCTGGTGACTGAAAAGCAACTGTCTCTTTGTTAGAAAATTTATAACAGTAGTTAGAGAAAATCAACATTTATCAATTTTTATTTATTTATTTTTAAGTTTCAGAGGGTCTGCCCCCCGAACAGACCAATGAGGAGTGCCATTTAAGCAGCACTTCCCATTATACTACTCCGGGATCTGTCAGTCCCCTACATTCCAACACCATGTTAAAACCCCATCAACAGGGTGAGTATTTATTTAATTGAATTATGAAAATAAAAACTACATAGAATTGAGAATAAGAACTAAGAAGCACAATGTGTACTCTGAAATAGCCAACTAGGAACGTTCAGTCTGGGTGAAATCGTGAATAGGAGGGAGAAAAAAAAGGAATTGGGGATAAATCTACACTCATGGCATTCTCACAATTAAAACAAAATACTAGGGGTTCTACTAGCTGAATCTAGATAAAAACATACAGAAGATACAGGCTGAAATGATTTCTCTAAGTAAACTGAATCCATGCTTGCTTCAAAAATGAACAACTAACTCCCGGTGGGGAGCAAAAAACTGACGAAAACTTAAATTATCGTAGCGTAGAAGGAGATAAAAGACTATTGTGGGCGACACACATTAAAAGTGAAAAAGACTATACTCTCAGACAGCTCTATCCCTTAATTACGCTACTGAAACTGCAATAATTTCTTGTACATATCAATGCTGATAATTTATGCGCAGCTACTAATGCTACATTGCATGAGTTTCATAATTAAGTGTGATCATACCGCTTTAAGAGCCGTTTGGTACCTACGGAACGTACTTTATAGACCAAGACAGCGCATTGATTACTAGAACCAGATATACTGGATCGACTCGGACAGAAAACAAACTGACATCTATTAAACAACCAAAACTACTGACAGAACGAATTACAAGACTAAACACTCTGTCAGTGTTAACTACTAATTTATCCTTAGATTATTATAATATTCATTGTTTTAAGAAATAAATAACAGATAATATTTTTTTTATTGCAGGGCCATCTGTGATAGCATACCCAAGCCACGGTGAACAGAAATGTTCGCATTGTGGCTGTACGTCCAAGGCTCGTGGTGATAGTGATATACATTTTAGGATAGATAGGATTAGCAGGTAAAATATTTAGATGGAGTTCAATAAAAATGCTCCTTAATAACCTAGAAGTCGATGCCCCTCCAAAAAAAAATTAAATATAAAGTAAAATAAAACAAAAACAAAAAAAATAAGTGGCCAATCTGGTAAAGTCTAATCTATGAAATAGTTAATTGCAAGTGTAGATTAGTTATCCGTTTCGTAACAATAGGTTTGTAAGAGAGTCGAAAAGCTGACATGAAGTGAGAAGTGCATTATGTCGTAACAAATATTTTCTTCTATTTTCACAACAATTCAACTTGTGAAAAGACTTAAAATGAGAATTTTTTTTTCTACAGATGGAAAATAAAATGTATTCATGAATTTTAGAACTCTTTTTAGTTTAGTGTTCAGTTCGCCAGTAAGGTCATTGTACATCAGATAGCAGTAGTTTAAGCTGAAGAAGTACAGTGTGGAAGATTAGTAACTTCTGGAGTTCTGTAGATAGTATTTGTTTATTGAATTTTATCTGGTAAAAAGTTTTAATCTGTTTAAAATACTCGTAGTACAGAGAGAGGTGTAACGTCGTTCGGTCTTCTTCTGACCCGGTCAGGTCGAAATAAGTCAGCCAAGAGGATGAAGAAATACATCAGTGGGGTCAACCAATAAAACTTCATAATCTTAAGGGTCGAGTTCTGTTTTAGTCTGTGCCGATATATGTGGACGAAGATTGAGACTATATGATTGAAGCTGATTTGAGGTCATATGGGCTGGATATTATGGTGTGGGATAAACATAGGGATTGGTATTATCTTTCCCTTGCAGAATAATCATGCTGGTTACCATCTTGCAGGTAGAGAATGTTCTGATCTCAGCCTTGCAAAAGTTTGTCATAATCTTTCTATAAAAAGAACTTTTAAAGAAATTTTGTCTTGGCTACGATGTTTTCCTCAACAATCAAAAGTATTATTTACTTATCTTCAACAAGCCTGGGATGATATACCCAAGAGAACAGATATCATCACCTCATTTGAAGCATATCCTAACATGTTTCTAGGATTTATTGTTAACCATGAAGTTGTAGTAGAAAGAATACAAATATTTTTTAATTGATGGCATGCCCTTGCTGTATTGAAATAATTAACTACTTAGGATGAGATGAATGAATGAAGCCCTCATTGACACACACACTGCAGATTACTTTTCATTCAAAATTTCTTGAAAGCTGTGTGCACATTCTGACGGAAAAATTTTGGAAACAGCCATATTCTAGCAACAGTAACATTAACCTGATGACAGAAATTCTCATATTTATGTGATAATGTAAAGATATCAAATTATTTTTTTTGTAATTACAGACAGTTAGAGGCTCTAGAACAATCAGTAGCAGGAGATGTCAGGCATATCCTTTCCATATTAAGACATCAAGCTTCGGGTGGGAAGAATATTGATTCTGTTGATAGAGAGGTAAATATATTCTCTTACGTTTTGGTATAAAGATTGTTTCTTCAAGTTCATAAACTATGTTTAAACTTTTTTCTTTTTTTGACAATTTACAGCAACAGTCCTGGGTAGATAGTCGTTCAAGACCGTCTCCAGTTCGAAGGAGTTCTAGTGTACCTCAGAATGATGCAGCATTGCAAGCTCAACCTAGGTAAGTAAATTAGCTATTTAAAAAACTATATTTATGGGACGAGTAATGTAAAACCCAATATAGTTCAGTGGTGCCCCCTGCAGTGCCAGATGTAGACTTCTCATTCTCTCCAAATTAAGATACCTGAGAAATCATTTATATACTCTCCCCCAACATTGTCTGTATCTGTAACCCACAGAATCTGCATGAACCCATCAGGTTCCATGCGTAGCGTCTTCAAACGTCCTACAAGATGGTAATAACTTGTTTAGATTTTTTACTCAGTCCAAGACGTTTATCAAGTTTCTTTTTTTTGCGGATATAATTGATCTCTCGGAGGGCCCGGCAGTCAGGAATAACCACTCCCCTGCCGTCGATGGACGCCCGGTTCCCAACAGATTCATATAGAAATCCTGAGGATTCCTCCGTTTGACCACCTCTAAAAACCGAAGAAGCATAAGATTGAGGATTCCCTCTATTCTGACTAGAAATAACTCCTCATTCCTCCCGTTTATAGAAAAAAACAACAATTAAACGCTAAACCTAAATAGATATCTATATAAAATGTGTGCATATTCTCTCTTGTAGGGGACAGGAGGCATCACGATTGCCTTATCCGTCACCATTACGACAACAGCCAGGGGTAATCGTACCAAGGAGAAGTCAATCTCAACCTGTAGATTTATCTCATGTAAGTAAATCTCAGATATTAGATTCGTGTTTTAGTAGAAGAGGGTTTTTAAAGACTTTTGTAGAGTTACGAAAGATCTGCTTTTTTAACGACCACGATCAGCAAAAATGATTTGATTTATTGCAACATTGAAACATCTTCTTCCTTGTTCTTTGACGCTAGAAACAGGATTCAACAGTTTCAGTCAATTCAGCTTCCTAGATTTTGCATAGATTTAGCTGGCCAACCCTCATGGAATCTAATCTAATCACTGATCTAAATCAGTACGCCATCCCGCCCTATTGTTTTCCTGAAAAAAATTTACAGGAAGAAATTTGATATAATGTCAACTAATTAATTAAACCTAAAATTTTGTATCTTATTTCCAGCCTCCAATAGTTCATCAAAGGAGTAACGAAGAAACTATACTGTCACCTACGTACGCGCACGATAGGAGGTACGCACCGTAAATTTATAATAAATTGCTATTTAGAAGCAAATATGTATTTAAATAATTCTTATTGTATAATTATGGCAGCGATGGAAGCAGTAGTGATGGTTGGCGAGGAGGTGCCTCAGAACTTGGAAGGCGAAGACAACTGTTGACAACCACCAGGTGTGTTACCAGTACTGATGATGTAGATCTGCCAACACCTCAAGCTCCTATAGCACGGCTGGATTCCCTTCAGGAAATGGTAAGTTTGAATATGTGCAAAAAAAAAAGAGAGAAAAGAGTTCAAATGATATTTCAAGGTTCGATGTCACGTCGGGTAAGGGATTCCCGAAAAAAAAAAGGGGAGGGAAATTCCCGCACCCCAAAACGGAAAGTTTTAGTAAGTGATTGGAAATTCTAATCAATTTTTCCTCTTTTTTTTTTTTCACCAGGAATCAGCGTTAATATCCTCAAGATCGAGTATAACAGATCTCCATCAACAAGGTGACGCAAAATCCTCGCAAGTATAGTTAGAACATACAACAACCAAACCATTATGATCTCATTGTATTAGTTCCTTTATATGTTACCTTTTTATCATCCTAAAATTAGGTTAATATTGTAATTTTTTTTTTCCTGTTTTTGTTGTATTTTTTTTATTGAAAAGTTAAAATTATTTTTTTTTATTTCATTTAATTTTTTTTTAAATAAAACCCATTTCTGTTTTTAAATTACTGATTATTTTATTTTATGCATATCAATTTTTTTTTTTCATTTTTATCATATTTTTTTTAATGTACATAAAACTGATAGCAAAAAACAAAGCAAACACAAAATTTATATTGTATACAAAAAAAAAATTTTAGAAAAAATTAAAGAAATAAAAATAATAAAATGGGGAGAAAAAAAATTCACATGTGTATAAAAAGAAAAGTAAACTCTGATATGTATATTTTTTAATTTTTGTGATAAATTTTTTCAATACAAAAAAAAATTTATAATATAGGACACTAAAAATGACATCAATTTGATTTATAAGTAAAATAATTGAAAAAAATTAATAAATAATAATTAAAATTAATTTAATTTTTGCTCGCGCGTATATGTTTTACAATGAAAAAAAAAAAATGAAAATAATGATAATATTAAGAAAAGAGATTTGTAAAATAAAATAAAGATATATGAAATTGAAAAGAAATTTAATTTATTAATAATAATTAAAAAACAAAAAAAAACTAGGTAAAAATCAAATGCAGTGCCTATTTATATCGTTTTTTTAATACGTTTTCTTCATTTTTCTTAAATAGTTTAATCTTTTCTTTAAAAATTTCTTTCTTTTTTTTATATATATATAAAAGCTAAAGAAGAGAATAATATTTTACAATATAAAATGTGTAAGAAAAAAAAATTTATCATGTATTAAATAGTAATATATATAATATATACACACACATGTAAGTGTATGAAGTTAATATGAGTCCCATAATGTTTTGCTTACACGAGAAATGAAATTTCAAGACTTATAATTTATTAAAATATTATTTTCCACAAATAGTTTTTAATTATTTGATTTTTTTTAATAAATATACCCAGAGTATAAAAGTTTATAAAATTGAAAGATTATGTAGATTTACGTCTTCTTTTTTTTTTTTTTTGCTAGCTAAAAATATTGCCAAGCTTTTTTTTTTTTAAACAAAAATATATTACTTTATTTTCTTAGAATTTTATCTGTAGAATATATTCTTGATAAATCTTTTGGAAAGAAACAGGTTTCCTATAAAGAAGTGGAAAAAAAAAAAAAGGTCTTGTGATGCATTTTTTGTGTGGTAAAATGTCATTGGAAACACAATTAATGAATATGCAACTGAGTGCATGCACTTTGTGAATTGAAAAAAGAAAACCATAGGATTTTTATTGTTTTAGTTATTTTATTATTTTTTTTTTTTTTTTTTAAAAAATCAATTATTTGTATTTATAAAATGTAAAACTTAAAAATAAAAGAACTTTTTTTATATATTACAAATTATTACAATATGCTTTGATAAGAATAAATTAAAACTTGGAATTAATTAATTGTAATAAAAAAAATTGAAAAAAAAAAAAAAAAGAACTGCTCGAGATATACACTGCCGGTCAAAAGTTTAGGACCACCTCAATTTTTTGAGAATATTCGATATATTTTGGAATAAATAACACAAACTAACATTGTTTTTCAACAATGAAGCTTTAATATATGTTAACAGAAGTACACAGTTCAATATACGAGGGGCACTATTTATATTTTGAGCCTAATAATAAAAAAAAAAAACAGTAATTTGTCATTGAAAATGACTTTATTGTTTTTCAAAATATTCTCCTTTATGAGGATATACTCATAATCATGCGTTCGAACCACTTTTCAAAGCATTTCCCCCCCCCCCCCAATCCGCTTGAGACACCTCCAAAACCTATGGTTTTTGAATGCATCAACGGGCTTCTTCTGCTGCCGACAGAAAAAAATCGTTGTGCACGTAATTTATTCTTGACGTTCGGAAATAAATAGAAGTCATTTGGTGCCAAATCAGGACTGTACCGGCCCATTAATTCGATTTTTTTTTTTTTTTTTTTTTTTGAGTGCTCAAATAGTTAATTGTTAGACGAGATGTGTGTGACAGCTGGCATTGTCTTGATGAAGAATGATCCGACGACGGCTTGTTTGTTTTTACTTATTTCATCAAAGCAAACAAATGGTTGTGTACCATACAGAATTGACCTTACTACGTTCCCTCTAAAGTGGTGGTTCTCGCTCTTCTCATTGGTCGGGGTCGCGACTGACAGGTTGAGAACTGCTGCTCTAAAGGCACTGTTGCGCCACATGACCAGTTTTTCCGGGGAAAAAAAAAACAAAAAAAAACAGGCGACCATTTGTTTCGAAGTGCTTCGAGCGCGAAAAAACTTTTGTTGGTTTTGGTTCATTTTGAAACACCCATACAGAGTCGACAGCTGTCTAGTTTCCGGCTCATACAGCATATATCCATGATTCGTCGCCTGTTACAATCTTATACACGTCTTTTGAAGCACCGCCATTGTACGTATGCCTACCGTAAGTGTAATTAGGGTTTTAGTAATCAGGTGGTCTTAAACTTTTGAGCGGCAGTGTATATAAATATAATAAAAATTATGTGAAGCTATTTGCTATTTGTAAATTTTTTAGATTTTAATAAAAAAAGCAAAATACAAAAAAAAAAAAAAGAAATCTCATTGTGCACTTTTTTGGCAAATACAAATGAAAAAAACAAAAAATTGTATTATTATTTTTTGTATTACGATAAAATTAAAAAAACCTTTACAATGTACTATAAGCTAAATTAAATTTAAATAAAAATAAAAAGGTAAAAAAAATAATTAATGCGACAATTTGTAATTGAAAAATAATGACAGAGCATATTTTGTGAATTTTTAATTGTCTAGATATTAAGAAAAATGGCAGAACAAAAGAAAAATTTCTAGTTTTTAGCTTGTCGTGATTAAATTAAAATTTTTGAAAATAAAAAAGTAAAAACAAGAAAATAATGAACATGGCAATTTACGTAATTCTAATGTTGTTTATATTATTTATTTATTTTTCTTTTTATTATAAAAAAAAATAGGCTAGTTCAAAATTTATTTAAAAATTTGTTTTAATAAAATACCTGAAGCCTTCTTTTTGTTTGCCCCCCCCCCCCAATAAAAAGGGGCGGAGGAAGATTCTGTTTCATAATTATTTTGGGATATCAAACGAGTCATGGTGGATGTTAATTGATGAATTGGGTCCAGCTGGGAAATACTTCTTCCTTTTTTTGTGCCCTGTTTGTATTTTCTTTTCTTTTTTTCGTTTTTCAAAACAGCTGAACAGTTTCAGGCCATTGATTCATCCATCAGTGCTTAAAAGATAAGAATGTCTCCTACTTTATGTAAGGAATTTTACATTTCCTGAGAGAAATCAGGTAGCAATGAAGATTCATTCGCCCTTAGTTCTAAAAACTCACTTGGTACAAATAGGAGTTTATCTATGTAAAACGGCGCGCACAGTATAACTTAATTTTGTCGTCGCATTGAACTCGTATCGCTTGTGAAAAGAAAGCTTATTCACGGACAATGTTTCCATCAATCAGTAGTAAATTAAATAAAATCCACCGTTTTTCTTTTGCGTTTACACTCACTAAATCGGCCAACAGTTTAAATGAAAAAACTTGAAAACAGGCAGCTGACAAAATACTTCCTGCCGTTTACGGTAATGACGTAAAATTCGTGGACGTAAAAAACAAAAAAAGGAATTTAACTTCAAAATCAAAACGGTAATAACGATGAGATATTTGTAACCTGAAGTGCTAATTAAAAAGTACGAGCTCCATTTCGAGAATGCTACCTTTCATAGGGTTCTTTCAATCCTTAACCCACAATTAAGAACACCCTCATACTCCTTCCATTTCAGTTTTTAAAGAAGTATTGTACGTCAAAAAAAACGTTGAAAAGTCTGCCGAATGTGGTCAATTTTAGGAGTTAAAGTACATCACATTAAAAGAAAAATTAATAAATTTGATGTAAATCAAAGCTTAGGCGTTGGGCCATTAATTTACGAAAGAAACCGAATACGAACCAATTACTTGAGACCAAAGTTCCCTTGGCTATACTGTAATAAGAACATGTAAAAGTTTGTTTTTTTTTTAAGAGTCTCGCCAAAACGTAGCGCCGATTACTTTTCAATTCTGATATGTGGATGCATTTTTAACCATCTATCCCATGTACAATCCAAGATAACTTAATTTCTGCACAAGGAGTATAGGATTTCAGTTGCTGAAGACGGGGAGAAAAGATTTTTCCAGCCTGTAATCAACTGAAGAGCATTTGGTTGAGGAAAAGCCCTTGTGACATTAACAGGATTAGGAATAGGGTCCCGGGAAAAAGCGGGTAGCGAGAGTATCTACTGAACAAGGTGTTTTTATATGCACCTCCTTATGTCGTTTACTGCCTTTGGGGACATATAAAATTTGGCCAAAAACGTCAAAAAGACTTCTAAGAACATTTTTTTTTTTAGCTTCAGTCAATCAAATCTTATAAAAGCCAGTTTCCAATTTCACTAGTAACCCAGCTTCCTGGATGGCCAGTTTGTAAAAGTAGGTGGATGATGAAAATCCGTGGGGCCATTCCCACCAGCATCATTCGTCGTTCCCAGTGTTATGAAACCAGATCTCCTAGCATTTATTTGTTTTCTTTTTAAATTGAAGATTTCATTCTTATTAAAGTTTCGATTTTTCCCACTTTGGATTCCCTAGTTAAGATAGATATCTTTTTTCTTTTTTTTGTTTGTATAGTTATTTTATTTTACTATACTTTTTCTAAGTAGAAAATAATAAAAGAAAAAACAAATTCAAAAATTGGAAATACGAAGGAAAAAAAATTAAACAGAAAAAACAAAATCATTTAGAGCGCACTAGATTCTTTAAAATATGCTTGGTGTTTTGATAAATTTTATGGAAAAAAAATAAATAAATATATATATGTAATTAATTATTAATAGCTCATTATTATTGAGATAAATTAATTTACGCAATAAAATTAATTTTTTCACTTGCCCAATTTTTAAATAAAGAAATAATTTTCAATAATAATTTAAAATGAAATAAGTACTTTATGCACTTAAAAAATGTCTATTCCCCCACTTTTTCCAATGGGAAAAATTATTTCCATAAAAAGATCAATGTTCATCATAAAAAAAGAAAATTAATTGTAATGTATGTAATTTTATTAAAAACAAAAACAACATTCATGATTATTTGCTCATTAAAAGGGAAAAAATAAATAAATAAATTTATGAAATTAAAATTAATCAACGAATAATGTCTTTAGTAATATTTATTAATTTGAATAAAAGCAAAACGGTTTCCTATTTAATAATTACAAATTTTAAAATAAAACTATGTGTTTTTTTCTGCTTAAAATAATTTTGAGGAAAGAATAAACCAAAATATTTTGCAAATGAAATAGAATACAATATTTATATATGTTTCTTCTTCAATTTTCATGTTCAATGATTATTATTATTACTGGAAAGCGTCCAGAGTTGGAAACCAGTAGCAGAGCTAAAAAATTTCTTTAAAACCTAAACTTCATGGTCCATATTTTTAAAAAATAATTTCAAAAGAAACAATCGATATAAACATTCGATTTAAAGAGAATACTTAAAACTTTTTTTTCCTATTCTCTTTTATTGGGAATCATGTATTTTAGAAAGTTTCAATTTTAGAACATGAAAAACTAAAGCACCTAAACACTGCTGAAGAGTTAGCTATTAGTCTGCAGAACAGAAAGATACTTGCTATGACCCAGTTTTCCATCATTAAAGATGTAGAAGATGTGATCTGTTCGTGATTTCTATTCAAATTGAAGCTATTAGTGACAGTTTTGGCTGATGCTAAGATGATTGAAGAACAATTAGGAGTTTGCATAAAAGAGCAGAGGGTCGAAGTAAACAAATAACTAACCCAATCTTTGCGTAAAAGATCCGACATCAGCATGCAGTTTCCAGCTGGTGCTACATGAAATGGGAACAATAATACGGTGGGCAACGTAATTGGATGTATAATTAGAACAGCATTTTGCTGAAGTTCAATTCGTATTTTCGCCGATGAAGAAGTTATATAGCACATGTGAGGGAATCTAATAAGAAGCAGTGTCTTGTAAAAAACCAAGGAAAAAACATAGCCAAGTATGAGTTGGAAACAGTTACAGTCAAATTCTCTTTTTCAAACTTATTAACCCACTTCTGATGCAAAAATCAGCTGACCGAACGAACATTTTCAAAAAAAAAAAAAACAAGAGGATACGAGACTGATCTTGCCTACGATTACAATCGCCTTTTTTGCAGATAGATGGTACTCAGCATCGAAATGCTGTTTTAAGTATACAGAAATTTGTAAAAATGGAAATGAACGGAACTCTCGCAGAAGGAAAGAGATAAATGATTGTAACATTAAACCCTTGGCTGTGGAGCATCGAGAGAACTTTGTTAGCGTTTTCTTGAAGGTGATGGGTTATCTTCAACGGAAACTTAGGTTGTTTCTCTCCCAACAAAAAGAAAGTCCAAACTGGGGCACAACAGTGTGTTCGATTTGTCTGGATCCGTATGGAATGGAAGGAAAAGGCAACTATAATTCCGCCTTGACATCTTCCAGAAGTCCTACTTGACCTGGCTATCTATAGAACAAAAATTCTCCTTTTCCATTGGCCAACTTTAACCTGATTTCGCTATCAAAGGTTAAAAAAAAATCCCTACCCCAACACCTCTGATAACAGGGAAGTACGTTTCCCCTTTTTTTTTTTCAATCTAGAGGAATTCTGCCCTGCAACCAAAGATCTATTGTGCTTCATACGGTACATGGTGAGACCATTCAACCACCACCAGGTGATAGAAAACTTACCCAGATTTATTCGACAAGTTCTAGAGGATGGGAGGCGATAGGAGCCAGCAGTTAGAGATTTTAATTCTCTAGGACTATACCCTCAAATGCCCTCCCATATCGTTAGTGAGTGTGGTTAAACAAAAATTCCAACCAGAATGACAAAATTTCCTGAAAAAGCGTTTAATCCACTATTTCCTATAGACGACTTCCAGAATGTGGAAGAACGTTCATATAAAATGTATTTTCTGTATTATCTGATCGCTAATTGTAGCCAAGCTTTTCCGGCTCAGTAAGTGGTGCCCAGTAAAATAATTTCACTTCAAAAACAAACAAAAATAGGAAAATGTGGAAATATTTGCTAGTTGTACGGGCGATTTTAAGTGGTGTTATTTAGAATTCAATTGGGAATTGACCAGAAAACAGAAATGTGAAACTAAAAGAAAATTACATAGGAAAATTTATCTCTGACAAAAGTTTTCCACTACTCCAAGATCATACAACAACCTTGGATGCCCAAAAAATTGTAATATTGAAAACAAATATTGCAATACGTTTCTAAAATTTGTGTTAAATTATCAGGTTCAAAAATTATATTTGTTCAAAATAATAAATACCATAAATTAAATAAACCATAACCTGCTGCATTAATGCGAACAAATTTTAATTGATGGAAAATAAAACGATTAAAAATTTAAATTAAAATGCAAGTATTAATTTCATTTTTAATCATTTTGTACAAGAAAAGAAAAACTCATAGAAACACATTGAGCATTTTGAAAATTGAATGAAATTAAATAAAGTGAAAAAAATAAATTTAATAGAAATAAATCATTGAAATTCAATCATAAAAAACAAAACTTCACTTGTAATATAAGCGTTGAATTAAAATTAATAAATAGCCAATATTGCTGTTTTCAATATACATTTTCAATTAATTCACAATTCTGTCTTCATTTTTATTCTTTTTTTCATAACTAATTATTAGATTGTGAATGGTGCTTCAGCATTAAAATGAAATAAAAATTAAAATTATAATAAAATAAAAGGTGTCTTAAAAAAAACAGAAGAAATATATGTATATGTGTAAAAAGACTTGGGCATTGTCTATAAACTATTTTCATAACATTGATAAAATTCGATGGAGACACAGTTACAAAAAGATTTTATAGTTTGCAAAACTAAAGTAATTTTACTATAAAATATAATGAGTATTGTAAACTAAAAATTTTACTTTTTTTTTATTTTTAGATTTAATTGGCTTTTTTTTTGTTTAAGTTTCGAAAATGGAAAATGAAAAGTTTTTTTAAAAAAATTTAAGATTATATAATATAAATCAAGAAATATTTAAAATCTGATTTGAAACAAAAAAAAAACAAATTGTACTTACCTCCTTCAGATTATAATCAAACTCTTACCAAATTCCGCTAGCTTAGGCTGAACATCATGAAAAACTTACAAGTAATCCAATCACACACTACTTATTAATTAACATAAGCGCTGTGAAAGTCTCAAGCTGACCAGAAGTCAGGCCAGTGAGGTTTCTTAGCCTGGCAGGATAACCTTGCTTAATTTTAGCAGGTTACGCGTCTGTCAGTTAGTCCAGATGTTTGAGTAGGCCGTTTTTTACTGTCTTAAGGCCCTTATCTTAAAATCATCAAAATTTGTACTGTTTGTGTGGTGAATCTAATGAAAACTAATTCATCACTTTGTAGAGGAATAGTTCAACTCAGATTAGAACTAAATTCCTTGTTTACCGGGGATTTATAGATTTCCCCCCCCCCCTTATCAGCTGATACGATTATTTTACGAAGGGCTACGAATAAGGTGGCTCAATAAGTCTAGCGGTGGGCCTATAAAAGATGGCTAATGAAATTATACCTCTTTTTTTTTGCCCTTATAATCGGTCTTAAAAATTGCCAGAAAGATCCTGGTGCCCGGGTATCTCTATTGTAACTATCAATAACTCACATTCATTATATTCCTGATCTTGATGACGGGGTAAGCACCTATATTGTTGCTGCTCTTTGAGGCTTTACAGCTCAATATTCAATCATATTTTAATATTTCTTGGTTTAATTTTATAATCGCTATTTCTTTTTCTTCTATTTTCCTATTTACACTTTTTCAATAATTGCTTCTTGTATTATATTTTATAATTTTACAAAAAAAAAATGACATTATTCCAAAAGCAGGGTGATTGTAAATATAATTTTATGTTTGTACAGAAAATTTCAAAATGGAAATTAAAGGAAAAAAATAAAATGATTTAAAAAAATAAAGAAATCAAAATAAAATCTTTATGAAAGTAGGTACATAAAAAATGTCCATAACATAAAGATAAAGACTTTTAAAAAATATGTATTAAAATAATATATGTATGCAAACATTTTATTAAAAATTTAAACAAAAAAAGAATACAAGTGAAAAAGAGAATAAAAAACCAAAAACAAAACATATATTCATAAATATGAAAACTAAAAGCTTGTAAATATTAATTTTTTTAAATTATGTAATGTATTTAATTTTATTACAGATTTGAAAAAGCTATTAATATTATGTGCTTCTATTTCCTTTCTTTCTATTTTTTGCAGGAGGGGGGAGAATGAAAAACTAGAAAATTATTAAAATTTAACAGACATATTTTCTTAAATTGATTTTCTTTTTAAAGTTGAAGTTCGTCAGCTAAAGTTCTATTTTCCTCTTAGGTTTATATCTTTTTACTAATTAGATTAGACCATACTAACATAATTATGCACTGAAAACACTGAAAGAAATTAATTATTACTAATACAACCTAAGTCAAATTAGGATTTACCATAGAATGGAAGATAATAAGCTGTAAACTTTGTATAAATCTTTGTTTTGGCATTTTTATAGGTTGTCTTAAAAGTCTCATAGAATCTCGTGTACGTGTCACCAGAAATTAGTGGTCAAAGGTCACGAAAATCTTTTTATTTTTTATTTTTTTGTAAATATCTTGTTTCCAGTGCTCTAAATGATCTTTAAAGTTATTACAAAAGTTGTAGAGCATAAAATTCTCTACAAATTTAGTTCTATGCAGTTTTTCATATAATCCTAATTAGATTGATTCTGGCAGCCGTTCGATCCAAAAATGACTGCCTTAGCTCTTACGTCGTTCAGAATAGTTCCATTTAACCACACTGAGCCACAACTAAGCGTGGCCCCGGGTACAGCTAGTTTTTAATATAATTTTACTAAATATTATTTTAACGAATATTTTATTTATGAATAATATTTCTGTACCTCGGAGAGAAAAGGCACCATGTCCATTTTTTTCGATTTTCAGATTTTGGCATCATTTTACAAATTTTTTGTTGCTCTTTCTACAGGTGTAAAGCACTATGTCCTATATTTACTATTAAGCGATTTATGTATATTTAAAAAGCGCTATGATACTTCATTACTTAAGGGTAAAAGGCACTACATGGGCATAAATTTTTTTCACAATGGAGATCAAAATAAAATATTTTAAAATATGGGAGTTAAAGTGGCCATACCTAATGTAATAATTACGGTGAGAAGTACAGGAAAGAGTATAACCGGAAAAGTGGAACAAAAAATGAATTTGGAAAAATATCTTTATTTGGCTCCCCTGTAAAATTTACTTTTTGTGACATGGTGCCTTTTCCCTCCGAGGTACAGATTTATAAATATTACTTATTATTATCTATTAATAAGTTAGTAATTAAGGTTTCTGGAGAATTATAATATTTTGTAATTTTATAAAACGTACTATGTACTGAATTACTTACTATAGACACAGCGCTTCCCACTATTCGTGCTCTATCTCAAGAACGGTTGATTGTTTAAAAAATTTCATAGAATAAAAGTAGGGAATTTGATGCTCTACAACTTTTGTAATAACTTTAAATATCATTTAGAGCACAGGAAACCAAGATATTTACACACAAAAAATAGGTGTTTCGTAACCTTTGACCACTGAACACGAGATTCTATGAGACTTTAGAGCCAACTTATAAGATGCTAAAACCAAGATTTATACAAGTTCATAGCTTATTATCTTCCATCCAGAGATTTATCCCTTTTTTTACCTAATTTGACTGGGCTATTAAGGAATAAATAAAATCCATAAATTGTTCTCGAACAAATGATGGCGAACAGTTTTAGGAAAAATAAAAAAATAAAATATGGGCATAATTTCCTCCCCCACCCCCACCCCAACGAATCCTTGTAAAAAAAGTTCGTTTTGCTAATGAGAGATAGGAAATCTTTATCCAGACCAGTCACTTATCGAGTTAGCTGGTCTCATCCACCTCAAATCCAGGGTCTAGATTCTTATACACCATTTTCTCTACAACGCAAGCCCTATTCAATCTAATCAGTACACAGCAGATTTCCTTTAGAAGATTCAAAGTACGACGAAGAGGTGGAGGACCTGTGGCTTTAGGCCGTTTTACATTTCCGGCTATTACCAGAAGATCCATCGCACAGCATTTTCACTGTACCATTTTTTATTTTCCATAACAACTTTATTTCTTTGCTGTTCATTATCTTTGTTGACTGATTCATAGTTTCAATAGGATCAAAAAATAAATGCCAGTTTCTGTCATGATACATTTTTATTATTGCCGAGCTTTCGACCTAGGGACTAGGGTCATCTTCAGGGCTAATTTACATCATTAGAGGGTTAGTGTGTCTTCTACCTCACTTAACAAAAATGAATAGACAAGACAGAAGACACACTAACCCTCTAATGATGTAAATTAGCCCTGAAGATGACCCTAGTCCCTAGGTCGAAAGCTCGGCAATTATAAAAATGTATCATGACTGAAACTGGCATTTATTCTTTCTCGAACGCAGATCTAAAGTATCGTCTTCACCAACTGCGCAGAGGGCCGAACTCATAATTACCTACACATAAACAATAATTGGTCAAGACAATGTGTGAATGTTTTTATCTTTTTTAGTTAATTTTTTTGTTATTTTATTTAATTTATTATTATCTTTGTTTTTGTGAGCATATTTCCTTATGGTAAAAATTGTTGCGGCCCATAAGGAGGAAAAAAGTTAAAGTATTTTATGAACACTAGTTAGATATAAACTATTTTTATGTCTAAATTTATTGAATACATATATATATATGTTTAAAAAAAATTAAAAATATGACTGTTGATAAAACTATCTGACATTAATTGAGTGTTTTATATTGTTTGTGTGTTTTGGTGTTTTATTTTTAATACAAAAGGCATTAGGGTATACCCTTTTTTTTAGCACTCTAATGTTAGTTCACAATTAGAGTGAAGTTTAGTTAGATAATTGTTTACTTAGACTGTTACACAATAGCCAAGTAACATCGTAATGTATTGTAATGGTTATTAAGTTTTAGTGTTAAAATAATAACGACAGTAAAATTAATGTCTCTAAAAATTGATGCAACAGTAAGTACCCAACTGGGCTAGTGGAACGAAGAAAAAGAATAAAAGGTAAAACTTAAATATTTCTCACTTCAATTTCTTAACTTGAACTTAGCTTAAATTAATCTGTACTTCATGGATAAACCTACAAAGATCTACCATATAAAGTAATCGCCATTTTATTTTTCCAGGCGGGGCCTAACGGCCAACTACCAATTATTTGAATTTATTTCGTCTTCATACAATATACAATATAAACTAAAACATATTTTCTTAATATCGAACAACAAAACCAGAAGATACAACTGCTTGCAAGCGTCGCCAAGGTCGGGACCATTGCCACTTACATATAATCCTTAACAAAAACTTACAGTTTTAAAAGTTAAGTATAAGGGTTGATTAAACGCCAAAAGGTACACAAATCAGCAGTTCCCAACATTTCATTAATACTTCATTGATATAATTTAAGTAATTTTACTGCATTAACTTTTCCTTCACATTTTTTAGAATTTATTAGATGTCACAGACCCTTATGCTGGCCATTTTCGTCTACAAAATATTTACTCAAGTAGCACACCATTTAACTTAGATTGACTGTAATATCTATTTATCTATAATAATCAAACTATTAATCACAGGTGAAAAAGAAAACGTTATAAAAAATATAAAAAAAATAAGAGGCTAAAAAATTCATAAACTTTTTTTACATCAATGATTTTATGCATTTATTTTTATTTTTAAATAAAAATCATTGGTTTAAGTTCATTCTTCGATTAAAGTAATTGTTATTTTATGTTGTAGTCAAACGTTTGTAATAATAGGTAATAATTATCTGGCTTTATCGCAAATAATATAGTTTTCTTCAATTACATTCTCAATCTAGGTGTTCTTCCCACAATGTTATATATATGTAATATAAAATAAAGAAAATAAAGATATGCATATTTTTAGGACAGCTAATTATTCCAGTATTTTACCATAAGTAAAATTAGGGGGACTAAATTAAATTACAATTGAGAAATGAGTAAATATTGTTGAATAATCTACTTGTTATTAAATGTATGTTATTTGTGCTCACGAATATTTCGGTAAGACGAATTTAAGACTGAAATATTGTTTTGAATCCTCCGTGATTGAAATTTAAAAAGTGGCCGACTCTAACTTTGTTTTTATCTACTTTAACATGCATGTATATGTGACTACTCAGAATAATTCATCACTCATTTTATCATAATTATAATAAGAAAATATTATGAATGAACTGGCCAGCATAAGGGTCTGTGACATCTAATAAATTCTAAAAAATGTGAAGGAAAAGTTAATGCAGTAAAATTACTTAAATTATATCAATGAAGTATTAATGAAATGTTGGGAACTGCTGATTTGTGTACCTTTTGGCGTTTAATCAACCATTATACTTAACTTTTAAAACTGTAAGTTTTTGTTAAGGAGATTTTTGTACCTTTTGGATAGATTTTCCTTTTTGTCTATTTGCAAAGTTACGTCTGCTTTACAGATTTTTTAAAATTTGGAATAAGCTATTCTATCATTATAACCTGATAAGGTGTTAACTACCACTGGAGAGATCTTTTTAAAGAATGATTATAGTTGCGGTCCCCAAACCATCCTCAATAACCATTTTTTTGAGAAAGCGTTTTGAATAAAATCCTTAACAAAAACTTACAGTTTCAAATGTTAAGTATAAGGGTTGATTAAACACCAAAAGGTACACAAATCAGCGTGTACCCAACATTTCATTAATACTTCATTAATAGTCAAGTAATTCTACTGCATTAATTTTCATTAATAAGTTATTTTTTAGAATTTATTAGATGTCACAGACCCTTATGCTGGCCATTTTCGTCTACAAAATATAATATGTTCAAGTAGCCCTGTAGATTGACTGTAATATCTAGTTATTTATAATAATCAAACTATTAATTACAGGTTAAAAAGAAAAACGTTACAAAAAATAAAAAAAAAAATATGAGGCTAAAAAATTCAAAACTTTTTTTTATAAAAAACTTACATTAATGATTTTATTTCATTTATTTATTTTTATTTTTAAATAAAAATCGTCGGTTTAAGTTCATTCTTCGATTAAAGTAATTGTTATTTTATGTAGTAGTCAAACGTTTATAATAATAGGTAATAATTATCTGGCTTTATCGCAAATAATATAGTTTTCTTCAATTACATTCTCAATCTAGGTGTTCTTCCCACAATGTTGTATATATGTAATATCGGTAAGACGAATTCAAGACAGTAGCCTACTCTAACTTTGTATTTTTCTACTTTAACATGCTTGTTCATATATATGTAGATATGCATATTTTTAGGACAGCTAATTATTCCAGCATTTTACTATAAGTAAAATTAGGGGGACTAAATTAAATTACAATTGAGAAATGAATAATTGTTGTTGAATAATCTACTTGTTATTAACTGTGTGTTATTTGTGCTCACGAATATTTCGGTAAGACGAATTCAAGACAGTAGCCTACTCTAACTTTGTCTTGTTCTACTTTAACATGCATGTACATATATATGTGATTTATCATAATTATAACAAAAAATATTATAAATGAAGTGGCCAGCATAAGGGTCTGTGACATCTAATAAATTCTAAAAAATAACTTATTAATGAAAATTAATGCAGTAGAATTACTTGACTATTAATGAAGTATTAATGAAATGTTGGGTACTCGCTGATTTGTGTACCTTTTGGTGTTTAATCAACCCTTATACTTAACATTTGAAACTGTAAGTTTTTGTTAAGGAGATTTTTGTACCTTTTGGATAGATTTTCCTTTTTGTCTATTTTACAAAGTTACATATCTTCTTTACAGATTTTTTTAAAATTTGGAATAAGCAATTCTATCATTATAATCTGATAAGGTGTTAAGTCGGAACCGTAACTACCACTGGAGAGATCTTTTTAAAGAATGATTATAGTTGCGTTCCCCCAAACCATCCTCAATAACAATTTTTTTGAAAAAGCGTTTTGAATAACATAGGAAGGTATTTATACGTAAATAGCAAAATTAAACTGCGATTTCAGTACTTCCTTTTAAGAGGAGTAAGAAAAATAAACTACGATTGCAGTACTTCTCCCTAAAAGGCAAAGAGGCAAAGATTTTTTAATCGAACGACAATTCATTGATTTAAATTGGTTCACTCATTGATAATTTAAACGATTGCAGTACTTCCTCTTAGTAGGTGCAAGAGCATCAGCAACGTAGAGGAGCTTTAACCACTTATTCGAGCTGAATTTTATCAAAATCGGATTTAGCGTTATAGAAATATTGGTAATAATAGTTTTAGAAAGGGCCTTATTTGGGTGGGGCAAACTCCCCTCCTTATGAGGCACGGCGTCGAGACTTTTAAAGTGCAAATCTGTACAAAATTTCGATTCGAATGACACTTCATTCATGAAAATCGGTTCACGTGTCGATAATTTGCAACGATCGCTATACTTCCCCTCAACAAGTGGAAGAGCTGATCGCCGCTTTAATGTTACGTAGGGGAGCCCTAACCCTATCATCCTACCAAATTTTATCAAAATCGGGCCAAGATTTACAGAGTAATTAGTAATAATAATTTTCGAGGGGGCCTTACATTAAGGGGGCTAACTCCTCTCTTGTTTAATGTACAGCGTCGAGACCCCCAAAAGGCACATCTACATAAAATTCCGAATCGAATGACACCTCATTCATGAAAATCGGTTCACGCGTTTAGGCGCTACGTTGTTTACAAAAAAGGTAACAACAAGAACAACAAGAAGAAGAAGAAGAAGAAGAAGAAGAACAAGAACAAGAACATTTTTTGAAAAAGCCGTTTTTGCTCATTTTCGGCAACTTTTTTCTCGAAACCTATTAGATCTGGGTGGTTGCAAAAAAATTACAGTTATAAAGGAGGATTTGCCCTATATTATAAAGAAAATTTGGGAATTTTATCTTTTATAGAAAAATAGAAAAAAATTGTCAAAGTTGGGTGTTTTTCAACGTTACACTTTTTCGTGCAGTTTTTGATGGTCAACCCTTATACAACTGTCCTACCGGACAGTTTTAATAGGAAGGTATTTGTACGTAAATAGCAAAATTAAACTGCGATTTCAGTACTTCCTTTTAAGAGGAGCAAGAAAAATAAACTGCGATTACAGTACTTCTCCCTAAAAGGCAAAGATTTTGAATCGAACGACAATTCATTGATGTAAATCGGTTCACTCATTGATAATTTTAACGATTGCAGTACTTCCTCTTAGTAGGTGTAAGAGCATGATGGCACTTCACAGCCACATAGAGGAGCTTTAATCACTTCTTCGTGCTAAATTTTATCAAAATCGGACTAAGCTTTGTAGAAATATTGGTAATAATAGTTTTAGAAAGGGCCTTATTTGGGTGGGGCGAACTCCCCTCCTTATGAGGCATAGCGTCGAGACTTTTAAAGTACAAATCTGTACAAAATTTCGATTCGAATGACACTTCATTCATGAAAATCGGTTCACGTGTCGATAATTTGAAACGATTGCTATACTTCCCCTTAACAAGTGTAAGAGCAGATCGTCGCTTTATTGTTAGGTAGGGGAGCCCTAACCCTATCATCCTACCAAATTTTATCAAAATCGGGCCAAGATTTACAGAGTAATTAGTAATAATAATTTTGGAGGGGGCCTTACATAAAGGGGGCTAACTCCTCTCCCATTCAATGTACAGGGCCGAGACCCCCAAAAGGCACATCTACATAAAATTCCGAATCGAATGACACCTCATTCATGAAAATCGGTTCACGCGTTTAGGCGCTACGTTGTTTACAAAAAAGGTAACAAGAACAAGAAGAAGAAGAAGAAGAAGAACAAGACCAAGAACATTTTTTGAAAAAGCCGTTTTTGCTCATTTTCGGCAACTTTTTTCTCGAAACCTATTAGATCTGGGTGGTTGCAAAAAAATTGCAGTTATAAAGGAGGATTTGCCCTATATTATAAAGAAAATTTGGGAATTTTATCTTTTATAGGAAAAGAGAAAAAAATTGTCAAAGTTGGGTGTTTTTCAACGTTACGCTTTTTCGTGCAGTTTTTGATGGTCAACCCTTATACAACTGTCCTACCGGACAGTTTTAATTATAAATTAAATTTAATCTTCAAATTTATTCACTTACTGTACTTTAAGCAAAAGTAAATAATAATACTGATTAATATGATAATATTAATAATACCTAGGTCCTGGAGGCCATATTAAAAATATCTTAATTTTTACCTAAAATAATATAATATAAATAATGGTTTTGGTTTTTTTCGACCGTTGTTGATAGATGATTTTTGAAGATTAAATTTAAACTAAACAATTAAGGTTTTTAGTTACCAACACCAACACGATTGCAAAACTAAAAAAACCCTAATGATACCTTATCTGCTCTAACTAAACACCATCTACTTTCAACACGAATTTGACTTTGACAACACTTCCTTACTTGCAACCAACACCAACAGCAACAAACGGAACATATTAGAAATGATACACATTAAAAAACAACAAAAATCCATCAACTTTAGGACAGACACAATTGGTTTTCATTTTATCTATATCAGTGTAATATTCCTTTTGTACAGACCCTGAAGAAGAAAGTAAAAATTACCGAAACGTTGGTATAAAGCAAAAAAGTTGTTTTTATTCAAGACCGCACCTCGATATTCACCAAAAATCATAACATAAATAAGTCACTTATTCCTTTGTAATTAACAAATCAATCTATTAAAACAGGACATCCAAAATAAATCTAAACTAAACTCTCAAACATAATCGTATACTGACTTAATCACTATATTTTATTAAACTAATAATTGTATTATACATTTAACAACTTCCCTCTAAGTTCGTAAGTCACTTTACAATAATTTATCAAGCTGATCCAGCCAGCTCCTTTAAGAAGATCTATCATTTCTTCAATCAATACATTTTTTTTTTCTTGAACCATTTTTCTTTTAGTATCGCTACAACGCGGACACGCAACCAAGAAGTGATGTAACGACTCTATTTCATTTAAACGACAAAAGGAGCATAAATTATTTGTATTTAATTTAAAAGCTGCCTTACACTTTCTAAAGGGGAGGCTACTATTTAAATAGCTCTTAGTACCCAAATCAAATTGCAGGCTCCACAATGATCATAGAACTCTAAATTATTTAGATCCAAAACAAGTTTTTCCTTAAACTTTTTTCTTAAATTTTTGCGTATTTCCAAAAAAATACAATTCCCCACTCATGCATATTCTCCATAGATAGCATCTTGCCCATATTTAAATTATTAATCGTGTTATTATTTTCATTGAACCACGATAGGTTATTTTCAATAATATTTATTGCCAGTTTTTTAGTAAGCCGGTCGTCTGGTACCTGGAAAACTCTACAGATATAATTATGATGTAATCTAAGGGTATAAGTGTGTATAAGGGTGTGGCGACCCACTGTTGGCACGAGACGGCCTCGGGCTCCTCCGAGGCGAAAATGTGTTTTAGTTGATTTATTTCTATTTTTATTCATTTAAATATTATACACATGTTTTTTTGTCAATAAGACACATGTAAGTTTTCATAAAACACCAGGAGCTGTTAAGAAGTAAAAATAGATTGTATGTACGAAGTTACGAGAAATACATCGTTAAAGATACATATTTGTGGTTCTTATTTTACGCATAACCACAAGGGCATTAAATGAGTTTCCAGATATAGGAAGGCCGAAGGCGTATAAATAAATTGGCAACCTAAACAATTGCCAACTACCAATTAGGTGTCGTGGACGGGGGGCGGAAGCTCATACTTTATTATAAACAATTTTTTGTAACAAATAAAAAGTAGTCATGGGCGGGATTCGAATTGGCGACCTCCAAGACACAAAGCCACACTCTTAACCACTAGACCAACACCCGCCCCTAGAATTATATCTCCATTTGTTCTAAGAGTAATAATTACCCTATATTGGTTCGGTCGTCCAGCTCTGATTATCTCTCTCACTCTATCTATCTATCTATTATAGGTACCCTAATTCCAATCTTCCTGGTAAAATGTTTCAGTTAAAAGTAGGCATAGTTTAATTAAAATCCGTGGAGTCATTTTCTGGTAAATCATAAAAGAGTTGAAAATTGAAGGGGTACTTCCGCTTAAGGGATGTTAATCTGCAGTCTGCTGGGTGGGGCGCAATCGAAATATCAAGTTTTAAGTTTGCTCTTATTTTAGTCGCTTTAGTTTATATTCAAGCACAGAGACATTGGCCATTTTCCAAAAAAAAGAATTTTTCCGACCACAGGGAATCTGAAAACGGAAGTTTCAGGTGAAAACGCAACAAAACATTCTTAAGGAAAATTTATATGACTTTCACTTAATCTTAGCGCATGTCATCATAAATGTCATGATGACATGCATTGTGTGACTTTAAATTTATCACCTTCATATCGCTATCACAATAATTTTGTGTTAATAACAAAAGCATTGAGTCACAACAATAACGGTATTAAGCTGTAATATAACAGTATTAAGCTCTAATATAACAGTTATTAAGCTCTATTATTATTATTATTATTTTATTGAGAAATCATATATATACATAGGCAAAGTAGATTTAAAAAATAAATAAAGCAATGGCAAAGCCGTCTGCTTGAGTGCACTGCTTACATATAAATTAAAAAATACGAAATATTCTATAACATAAATAAAGTAAATTAATATAAAATTTAAATAAAATAAAGTAAATTAATATAAAATTTAAATAAAATAAAGTAAATTAATATAAAATTTAAATAAAATAAAGTAAATTAATATAAAATTTAAATAAAATAAAGTAAATTAATATAAAATTAAAATAAAATGAACTAAATTAATAATTTCTTTGCATTCCACTGAGATATAAAGAACAATTTTATATTAAATCAAATTCAATCAAACGCAAAATAAAGAGTGGGAAAAAACAAAATGAACAGAATTACATATCGGAAATCCAGGAGTACCTTGCCTTCCAAGCATGGCGAGCGTAACGGATAATTGGACGAGGATCTGATTGGCCAGTTAAAGAAGAAATAATATCCTCTCTGGAGAGTGTACTCTTACGGAAATAAACAAGGCGAAATTCTCTTAACAAAGGACACTCTCCAAGAAAGTGATACACCTCCTCTCGCGTACCACAGTTACACAGAGAACACTTTTCCAAATCAGGGTCTCTGCCTATCCAAGGCCTATAATTTAAGTAGAGAAGTTCTCCCCTCAGCTTAAGAAACCAGCGCAATTCCAGGAATGTTAAACTTTCAGAAAACTCTGCCGTGGTGCAATGTCTGTATTCTGCGATTAAGTATCTGTACAGAACAAAACGCTCCGATTGAACCGCACGGTTCACACATTCCTCCAGATGAGACTCCTTAATACTTCTGGACAACAAATCCAGCTGGGCACGCCAACCATGCAAGGAATCCAAAGAGCCTTCAAAACTGAGGTTATTTGATTGGAAGAGAGTAAGCCAATGCTTGTACCAATAGGTTTTCTTTTCAATTATTTTAAGAGCAACTATTCTAGGAAGTCTGTGTGCAGGAAGAGATAATACCTTAAGGCAATACTTTACATGGAGATTGAATGTATATACTTCCAGCGGTTCCAAACAAAACTCTATGGACAGAAGGTAGTTTGGGGTAGCGGACGGTAAAGCAAATAATTTCTTTATAAAATATCTTTGAAACTTTTCCAGTACCTCAAACGCACGAAACCCCCAGACCTGAGCGCCATAACACACAATAGCTCGAGAGACAGCTCTGAAAGCCTGGAACTTAGCCTGCAATGGTACATTTCCACTTATAATAAAGTTGTTCCAAATTCTATTTAAACCCTGTTTTGCCTCAAGAGACTTTTCCCTCAAGGTGAGACCCAAAGGCTAGGCGGGGCGTAAGAATAACACAGAGGTATTTATATCTGTTTACAATATCAATTTTCTGACCTTTAAAATACCATTTTTCCGCAGAGGCAAATCTCCCGCCTTTCCGGAAAACCATAACTTTTGACTTCGATAGATTAACCGTCAAATTCCATTGATCACAATATGCTTCTAGAATTCTTATATTTCTTTGAAGGGTATGTGGATTGTCAGTTAACAAAACAAGATCATCCGCGTAAAGCAAGATGTTTATCTTCTTATTTCCGACCAACACACCTCCCTCCAAAAGCGACGGAAGATCATCAACAAACAGGGAAAATAAAATTGGGCTCAGCAAACAACCCTGTCTCACCCCAGAACCCACCCCAAAGAATTCCGAAATCGAAGATGCGTCGCGGACGGAACAGGCAGCAAAGGAGTATAACTTCTTCAAAATGCCCACGAACCTTGAAGAAACGCCCAAATTAAATAATTTAAGAAATAAAGAAGTATGTTCTACCGTATCAAATGCCGCCTTTAGATCAACAAAGAAGCAGTAGACCTTAGACCCTTTTTCTAAAAGCTTAAGGTTAATTAAGTTTGTTAAGACAAAAATATTATCAATTGCGGAATATCCCCTTCTAAAACCCGCTTGGAATTCAGTTAAAAGATCATTTTGTACCACAAATTGTTCCAAACGGCGGAGCAAGAGGGAGGTGAATATTTTAGCCATGGAGTTCAAACAGGAAATTCCCCTATAATTAACAACATCATTGACATCGCCATGCTTATAAAGCGGGAAAATAATTGATCTACCGAACGACGGAGGAACATCTCCTTGATCTAAAATATAATTAAAGAAAGCTAAAAGTCTCTCCATAAACGCAGAAGAAGCAAACATGTAGAATTCATAGGGAATGCGATCAGGTCCGGGAGCTCTATTGCGCTTAAGATTAGATATAGATAAAGAAAGCTCATCAAACGAGAAAGGGCAGTCCAAGGTAGGAGAAAAAATTAAAGGTTCTGCGTAGAGAGAAAGTGAAAGAACTGGAGGGTTGAGAAGAGATTTAAAATGGCCTACTAGTTGATCGATGGATATATCACCTCCGAGCACGTAGCTTTTTCTACGAAAGCGGTTTACTAAATTCCAAAACTGTTTGGAGTCCGTTGCAGCTTTAAAAAGTTCTAAAAATGACGAAAAATATTCTTTTTTCTGTGTGTCACAGACTGTAACATACTCTTTTTTGGCTTTCATATAAGCTACTTTTGCAATCAAAGAATCAGTTTTCCGAAATAGATTAAGGCATCTGAATGACTTTTTCCTTGCTACCAGACAACGGTAATTAAACCAGGGTTTTTTTTGAAAAGACTTAATTATAGAGTGAACAGGAGGTGGGGAGGGGCAAGCCTGTCTAATACAATCAGTAAGTGTATCTGCATAAACTTGATTAAAAGGAATATGATTTAATGAACCAAGGGCCGAATCCAGATTATTACAGTACACATCTTTATTACAATCTTTCCAAACCAGTTGAGGAATTAGAGGTAATGAGGTAGTATTTGATTCAACGTGGAGTTTAATAGTAAGGGAAAGCGGAAAATGATCTGAGAAAGTTTCATTGAGAATAGCGAAATGCTCAATAAAAGGTAAAAAATCAAAGGGCACACAACAAAGGTCGTTTACCGAACAACCCATGGGACCCACAAAGGTGAATTCACCACGACAATCACCTGGAAGGCGGCCGTTCAGTATTACAAAGTCATTATCGTTACAAAAATCAATAAATTTAATGCCATTTTTATTAATTACCTCATCTTTAGAAATTCTGGAGAGTGAACATTGAGGATTATTAGGAAATAAATCCTCTGAGAGAAGCTGAGAGTCACCAATCCGTACATTAAAATCTCCCAAAACAATAACATTCCTAGCTGCATCCAACTCAAAGGATTCAACAAGCTTGAAGAAATCCTCCTACCATCTTCATCAGAGCAACGCAAACCCATACGATTACACCAACTGAATTTCAAATTTTCCACCAACAAATAGCTTGAACGAAGTTTTACATTAAGATGACAGTTGAGTCTCAGAATTTCTCTTTGAATTAAGATAAGTTTACTCCGTTTCTTTCTGGTGACCTCAGGAAGATCTTGGTGAATAATAAAGCCCGTGCCTCGCAATATCTTCGTTGAATTAAGAATTTTAAATTTGTCTTGAGGGCGAGTGAACGACACCAACAAAGGCGTATTAGCATTGCTCAAGTGACCAAGAGGAAGGACATTAAAATGCTCACATGAAACTTCAACCTTCAAAATGTCATGACAAAATTCGTTGACCGCCAATTTCAGGTCCACTTGAGGGGAATAATTAATTCCTTTAAATATTAAGTTATTTCGACGGGCCGCAATCTCCAAGTCCTCTAACTTAGACTCAGCCTTATCGTGAACTGATTTCAAAGCTTCTATTTCTACCTTTAGGGCGGCATTTTCATCTTTAAGCAAACTTATTTCATTTTTAAGCGATACAAAATCTTCTTTGGTAGCAAGAGGAGCCAATTTCGCGTCTAACAAATTAGACAGCACCTCCTCCATCACTGAAATTAACCGAGGGCTACTCATGCCCACTTCCCCATAGTCTGGCATTTTTTCACAAGTACGTCCAGAATCACCCAATCCTTCAGAACCAGAAGTTGAAAACTTATTACTACTGAGTATAAAGACCTAAAATCAAAATTTCAATCTCAAAATTGAAAAACGATCATTCGGTGGACACTGGGCTGGTCGTAGACTTTTTGTTGACAAATTCTTTCACTGTTTTAATAAAGAGTGAACGTAGTACTTAAAATTATTTTTATTATTGACTGGAGAAAAAGAAGTGACCTTGATCTATATAACGCAGAATAGTTCAATAATCAGTAAATAATACCAAGCAGATCAGTCTTTGAACTTAGTGACGAATAGTAATGACTGTGAGAGGGGCCCCTGTCTCTTCTCTTTCCTTTGAAACTGAATTACCTCCAAACTGCACAATAATCTTCCCCTTCGCCCCACTTTCTGATTAGTAATTTACGTCACTTGAAAATACCTGTACTTGTATTCCTATTCCACCTTTATATAAAGTTATTTTAATTAATTAAACAAAAATGGCTCGATGAAAATTGTTGAAAATTCGCAAAACAATCAAAGGCACTTAAAACTCGGTTTCTGCAAATTTTTTAATTTAAACCAACACTTAAAACCACACTTTTTTTTAAAAAAAAATTACAGACATTAAACACACGATGTGCAGTGTACCACAGTCCAACTCGCACTCCGTTATTAAGCTCTAATATACCCGGAAACAAAAAGGAAGAGTAAATTATTATTTAACGCAGATTTTTTTTTTTTTTAAATAACTAACATTTAATTCTGATAAAATTTTAGTTCTGACTAAATTATTTTTCACATTTAGTGTCAAAAATGACTGAATTATTAACTATTGATTGGGTCGACTACACCATACTTGTGTTCATGTTAATATTGTCAACTGGTATCGGACTTTACAAGGGTATAAAAAGTAACAGATCGAACACTATAGAGGAATATCTGTTTGGCAGTGGCAACGTGCCAATAATACCAGTGGTTATGTCGAATATGGCCAGGTAAGATACACATTTGTACTTTCATTTTGTCTTATCTAAGTAAGAAGAAGTATTGTGGTTGTGTAGCCTTTTTTTAAAAGATTTTGACTTTACACGGGGAGTATCACTTAAAAAAAAAAAAAAAAAAAAATAAGCAGCGTACAAAATCAGTTAGAACATTAAGATAGTCATTATTATACCAACATAACACAAACTAGATCACCGAAAATGTAAGTTTAAATAAGTTAATATTCTGTTGCGGTCTTTTTTCGTGGATATCAACAAGAAACCTGACATTCTGAAACCGGATTGCCTCGTCACGACGTCATAAGGCCATCCTCTAACACAGTGATGGCGAACCAATGTCCCGCGGGTCAGACACTGACCCGCGCAAGCTTTTTCACTGACCCATAATTGCTAGGCAACCATTTGTTTGTTTACGCGGGTTGATTTAGATTTTCTAATTGTTGTGGATAATTTATGTTCCAGCTGTATTTTTTTCAATCACGCATTGACACAAAAGCAATTTAAGTGCTATCTACGTATAACCTTTAGTTTGATCATTACAGTTCTAAAGCGCAAATGACGACAAATGCTTTTGTAGTATTTGAAATAAAGCAAAAGTGTTTACAAAATATCAAATAAAATGTATAATTTTACACATATTTTGTTTGTTAAAAAAATCGATAACCCAAAGAAAATAACCATATTTAGATGTTTCTTCAGATTAAACACACTATTGTAAGATTTTTTTAGTTATGTTTGTAAAAAGAGACTTCCATAGCACTTGTTTCGTCCCGTTTTACCCCAGTTAAGCCAACTGAATTTTAAAGATGTTTAGTTTTGAAAATATTCAGTTTAAAATTTTTAAACTGTTTAACTCTTGTGCAAATGGGCATTAGTGACCCAAGAGCTAGTACTAAAAAAAAAAAATGAACAAAATTTCACCCACGTCTCAAAAAGGTTCGCCATCCCTGCTCTAACGTATTAATGTCCCACCCACGTATCAGGCAAACGTGACTAAATTAGCCTATACATACAGGACGTGCATAGGGGAAGATTCTTTCCCATCTCAGGATAGACAGCTCAAACTTAATACTTGTACAATTATTATCCTTTCCTTAATTAAGATTCCAGCCACTGAAAATCCCACTTGCCCGAATATAACTTTAAGTTTTTCACGAATCGGTATGGATGTATATACGAGGGTCGTTTGAAAAGTCAGTGCAAAAATAAAAACTACTTAATTTTTTGGGGTAAACCTTTTTTATTTTTCAACATAGTCTCCTTTTAGGCTTATACACTTCGTCCAACGCTGCTCTAGTTTGTTGATCCCTTCCGAATAATAGGATTTGTCCAAGTCTGAAAAATAGCCATTCGTTTCTGCAATCACAATCAACCTTTTCCAGGTAGTCGATGAGGATTATTCCTTGCGAATCCCAAAAGACAGTCGCCATAATCTTTCCGGCCGAAGGAACGGTCTTCGCCTTTTTTGGCGCAGATTCCCCCTTGGTAACCCATTGTTTAGATTGTTCTTTGGTCTCAGGAGTGTAGTGATGTATCCATGTTTCATCCACAGTAACGAAACGACGCTTAAAGTCCTGCGGATTCTTCTGGAACAGCTGCAAACCGTCCTTGCAACACTTCACACGATTTCGTTTTTGGTCAAGCGTGAGCAATCGCGGCACCCATCTTGCGGATAGCTTTGTCATGTCCAAATGTTGATGCAAAATATTATGTACCCGTTCATTCGAGATTCCCACAGCACTAGCAATCTCACGCACCTTCACTCTTCTGTCATCCATCACCATATCATGGATTTTATCAATGATTTCTGGAGTAGTAACCTCAACAGGGCGTCCAGAACGTTCAGCGTCACTTGTGCCCATATGGCCACTCCGAAAATTTTGAAACCACTTATAAACTGTTCTAATCGAAGGTGCAGAGTCACCATAATGTTTATCAAGCTTCTCTTTAGTCTCCTGAGGCGTTTTGCCTTTCATAAAATAGTGTTTAATCAACACACGAAATTCTTTTTCGTCCATTTTTTGAAAATCACTCGACTTCCTCGATTCAAACGATTGCCAAACACAGAGAAATAGACCGATCTGGCTGAAACTTGGCGTGCGTTCTTCCAAGAGATGCTACTAACTAAACATAACCTCGATACGCGCCAGTGGTGCTATCTCTAACTTTGCACGGACTTTTCAAACGACCCTCGTATGTATTCGTTTTTCTCGACTATAACTGCAATGATCTTCTTTAAATTTGATTTTAGATCTTATAGTTTAGGAACTTACTTATTAATATAGATTAATCTACTTTTTGATTTCCAGTACTCTATCAAGCATTTTGATAGTTTTAATTCCATCAGAATCCTACTATTATGGAGCTCAATTAGTGTTTACAAGTATTGGAGAGTTTCTTGGTTATTTACTATTGTACTACTTCTTTTTACCAGTATTCTATTTTATGAAATTCACATCACTTTTTGAGGTAAGTAAAAAAATTACAAAATTAGAGTCGGTTAGTTTAGTGTGTAGTTTGAAATAAAATTCTCTACATCAAACTGATTAGTCAATCCAAGGGATTATACTACCAAAACTAAAATCGTTGTGGACGGAAGTATTTTCTTTGTTTTTTTTAATGAGAAATTCTTCTACTTTTCACTTTTAAAGGGTTCAAAATTCTGACTCAGTTTACAAATATCAATTTGTGCTTATTATAGTCGTAAGTCTGAGTAAATCAACCTCCAACATTGCTCAGCCTCTGGCTAGAATAATGTAACTTCAATATTTCAATAAAGAACAACAACATTACTAAAACTTAATTTTTTTCAGTATTTGGAACAACGTTTCGATAAAACCACCCGATTTTTGACCTCTGCTGTTTTCATCATTACACAGGTTTTTTCTAAAATCTTATTTAATAATTATTTAATTAATAATTAAGAAATTACCATAATTTAAAATTAATTTATTAAAAAAGAAACTATATTCTTTATTACAGATATTGTATGCAATAGTTGTTATGCACTCGTCCTGTGTTGCAATAATCCAAGGTAAATACTTCAATGTAACTGTTAATTATTTGCAGTAAATAATTATTACGGAATTTCTTGACAAGTTAATATTTCTATACAAATTTCTTGGTGACAGTTTTTATTGCATTTAATGTCTCTTCTATGTTAGGTTTCTTTTATTTAGTAGGGTCTTCAACAATTGTACAGTTAATAAGACTCATTATTTATAACATTTGTTAGTTAGTAATTAAGACTTCGCTTAGTAGATAAAAGAACAATTTAAATAAAATACTAATTAGTTAAGAAACTGTTTAAGTAAAGTTATCTAAATCGGTGGAAAATCGGTTTTATCTAGTTTAATTAAATGAAAATCTACTTAATTTTATTAAAAAGTTATGCAATTGATTAAAAGAAAAAAGAAAAACGTTCAATTCCATTGTAAAAGATTTCATTTTGTTTGAAAAACTGATTTGTTCAAAAAATAGACTTATTTTGTTTTGTTACAAACAGAAATACTATACAAATTGTTAGAAAGATTATTGATTAGTTGCAAAACGCGATAGAAATTGGTAGAAAGACTATTTAATTGGTTGCTAAATTAGATATAAATTGGAGGTCAGACTATTACATTAGTTGCAAAACAAGATATATAAATTGTTGGATAAACTATTTAATTGGTTGCTAAATACATATAAAAAGATATAAATTGGAAGAAAGACTATTCTTGAAACAAAAATTAAAATTAAAAATAAATAATTAAAACTCGTTTATTTGATTAATATGATTACTATTTGACGTTTATAAATTAAAAAAACTATTTCTAATATCAATTTAATTTTCTGTATTAATTAATAGTAAATATTTATTTTAGCAATTCCAATATCATTTTACGCACTTAGCAGTACTTTGTGTATACTCAGTGCACTTTATACAGCTCTGGTAAGTATTTATAAACTTTTGACTTTTGCTTTTAGTAGTGGCAGCTGGTGTTTAAAATTGTGACTTCAGCCCATAAAAATCTGTCAAAAAGGAAACGAGATATTTAGAGTTAAATTTTCGTTTCTTTTGAAACAGTGAAATCTTTAACTTCAAATATCTCAAAAACTACTCGATGGATTTTGTTTATATTTCACTTGTATATGGAGACAACTTTTGTCTATAATTGTATGAAATTTCGTAAAAATCTGTCAAAAAGGAAACGAGATATTTAGAGTTAAATTTTCGTTTCTTTTAAAACAGTGAAATCTTAAACTTCAAATATCTCAAAAACTACTCGATGGATTTTGTTTATATTTCACTTGTATATGGAGACAACTTTTGTCTATAATTGTATGAAATTTCGTAAAAATCTGTCGAGTAGTTAACGAGATATTTAGAGTTAAATTTTCATTTCGTTTGAAACAGTGAAATCTTTAACTTCAATTATCTCAAAAACTCCTTGATGGACTTTGATTATATTTCACCTGTATATGAAGACAACTTTTGTCTATAAATGTATAAAATTTCGTAAAAATCTGTCAAAAAGGAAACGAGATATTTAGAGTTAAATTTTCGTTTCTTTTAAAACAGTGAAATCTTAAACTTCAAATATCTCAAAAACTACTCGATGGATTTTGTTTATATTTCACTTGTATATGGAGACAACTTTTGTCTATAATTGTATGAAATTTCGTAAAAATCTGTCGAGTAGTTAACGAGATATTTAGAGTTAAATTTTCATTTCGTTTGAAACAGTGAAATCTTTAACTTCAATTATCTCAAAAACTCCTTGATGGACTTTGATTATATTTCACCTGTATATGAAGACAACTTTTGTCTATAAATGTATAAAATTTCGTAAAAATCTGTCGAGAAGGAAACGAGATATTTAGAGTTAAATTTTCGTTTCTTTTAAAACAGTGAAATCTTAAACTTCAAATATCTCAAAAACTACTCGATGGATTTTGTTTATATTTCACTTGTATATGGAGACAACTTTTGTCTATAATTGTATGAAATTTCGTAAAAATCTGTCGAGTAGTTAACGAGATATTTAGAGTTAAATTTTCATTTCGTTTGAAACAGTGAAATCTTTAACTTCAATTATCTCAAAAACTCCTTGATGGACTTTGATTATATTTCACCTGTATATGAAGACAACTTTTGTCTATAAATGTATAAAATTTCGTAAAAATCTGTCGAGAAGGAAACGAGATATTTAGAGTTAAATTTTCGTTTCTTTTAAAACAGTGAAATCTTAAACTTCAAATATCTCAAAAACTACTCGATGGATTTTGTTTATATTTCACTTGTATATGGAGACAACTTTTGTCTATAATTGTATGAAATTTCGTAAAAATCTGTCAAAAAGGAAACGAGATATTTAGAGTTAAATTTTCGTTTCGTTTGAAACAGTGAAATCTTTAACTTCAAATATCTCAAACACTGCTCGATGGATTTTGTTTATATTTCACTTGTATATGGAGGCAACTTTTGTCTATAATTGTATGAAATTTCGTAAAAATCTGTCGAGAACGAAACGAGATATTTAGAGTTAAATTTTCGTTTCGTTTGAAACAGTGAAATCTTTAACTTTTAAATATCTCAAACACTGCTCGATGGATTTTGTTTATATTTCACTTGTACATGAAGGCAGCTTTTGTCTATTATTGTATAAAATTTCGTAAAAATCTGTCGAGAACGAAACGAGATATTTAGAGTTAAATTTTCGTTTCGTTTGAAACAGTGAAATCTTTAACTTCAAATATCTCAAACACTGCTCGATGGATTTTGTTTATATTTCACTTGTATATGAAGGCAGCTTTTGTCTATTATTGTATAAAATTTCGTAAATAGTCGCGTAGTGAAAGAGATATTTAGAGTTAAATTTTGGTTTTGTCAAATTTCTTACTTTCATATCTCTCTTTGTATTTGTCTAATTTTAATGATTTCTTTGCCGAATAACAGAGATATGTTTTCTCTATTAGCATCGTAAATTGCATTTTTTTTAGTAAGAATAGTTACAGAGATATTGAAGGGTAAATTTTAGAGGTTTTCAAATGGGTTCAAATTTCAAACCTTTATATCTCTCTTTTTTATATCAATCCGATTTCAATGAATTCTTTACCGAATGATAGAGAAACGTTTTCTCTATATCCGACATAAATTGCATTTTGTCTATTATGAATAGTTTCAGGCCGGGCCGGAGTTTCCTATAGGCTAACTAGGCTTCAGCCTAGGGCCTCAAGATCAAGAGGGGCCTACATTCAAATTTTTTACAAAATTAAAATTACTCTATTTTAAAAACATAACATATTATATCTTAACATTTAACATATTGATATATATCACAGTAGTGATTTTTTTTATTATTTCTCATGTCATTTACAAACTTAAAAATAGGAGGTGAAATGTGGGGTAGCCTAGGGCCTCTTTTCATCTAAATCCGGCCCTGCTTGTATCTCTTTTTCGTCAAATAGGAAATTAATTTGGCTGTAATTCATTACGAAATCAAACAGAATTTTTTGTGTTTACCGAATCTCCAAAGCCCACTGACGCCTATATCGTTGGTTGCAGCTGGAATTTTGGGGTTGTAAGCTTGGCAACTTTAATGAAAAATAAATAAGTTTGGAAAAGAATTGGTTATTTTACATTTGTTTTGTAAACCTAGTTCTGCAACTAGACACGGAGTGCTGTCGCGCCACAATTCAAAATTCATATTTTTTTTTAAGTTTTTTTTTTTTTTATCCGAATGTTTCTTAAACAAAGATGAGCACTTACATGAAATCCATTTTAAGTGTTTAGAATACTATTATGATGTATATAACATTACAATTGCAATAATCTTTAATTGGAATGGCAACAGTGCTTTTCTAAGCACGATTCGCCGCCACTTGAGGCTTCTAATTTTTTTACTCTTGATCTAACATTTCTAATTGTCATTACTTTAGGGCGGATTACGCGGTGTCGTCTGGTCTGACACTATACAAGCAGTGTTCATGTACATTTGTATATTTACCATAACAATAGTTACTATTTACAATGTTGGCGGCGTAAGTACAGTGATTGATATTGCCAATAAGGGTGGTAGATTTGACGTATTCAAGTAAGTGATTTCATTTTTTTTTTGTAAATAAGCTTGAAAAATGTTATTTATTAAATTTATTTTTCACTAAAAAAAAAAATTTACAATTTTACAGTTTCGATCCAAGTCCATTTTCTAGATATTCAATCATGTCTCTCTTACTATATACAACGTTTTTTTCTATATTCAAAGTTTGTGCAAACCCTGGAATTATACAACGTCATCTGGCGCTTTCAAAATATCAAACAGCTAGAAGGTAAACAAATTGTAATTCTCTTATTATTAAGAAAATTTGGATTAGTTAAAAAAATACTGACCCAAATTCTTTCTGTCACTATAAATCGTTTAATGTGTGTTCACTGTAGATTTTTTTGATTAGTTTAATTTTATTCTAAAAATTAAATATTATAAAAGATAGATTTTATTCGTAGTAGAACGCATGTTTATTGAATCTCTGAACGGTTTCAGACGTTTATCTATTATCAGTGAACTCATTATTATCATCTTCTTCTGATGGTGAATGAAACTTCGAAACCGGTCAGGGGTCCAGTTAAAAAATGCAATCAACAACGGATAAAAATCAAAGATGTTATCTAGCATCAATTTGGTCCTGACCACATTTTCAACATTATAGAAGTTGTTATTAGTTTTACAAGTTGTTATTTTTGCTTGAAAGATAGCGTTATATAAGATAGATTATTTTCGATTAAAATGTCAACAAATCTACCATTTTAGAGTGGCACTGGTCAGTGGTATTGTTATTGCAGTAATAAAGACAGGAGCAGTAATATTCGGCATAGTTATTTATGCATCCTATCATGATTGTGATCCAATTTTAAGTAAGGTAAGTATTTCTGGTTTAATATTCAGTAATTTTTCCAGTGATTCAGATCATTGGTTTGACTTGTTGTTTTGTAAATGTTGTTTGTCTCTTAAATTCTTAAAAGTCAATTTCCAGAACTGCTTTATGGCAAATCTTCACTGCACGATAACTGAATTCATTTCTCAGTCTTTGTTTATTATTATTAATTAATTGTAAAATCTTGAAATTGAGCTCCTGGAATTGAGGAGAAATAATTTTAGAAAAACTGCTTGGGTAATTTATGAAAAGCTACCATTCAAGATCGTGGATAATCGTGTTTTCTCTTTTAATCTAAAATGTTTAGCATCTTGTTAAGTCAGCTGGATTTCCGTGTGCAGAGAAAGAATGCGTCTTTCGTTGTTGCTCATGAATATTCGTAGAAGTAGATAACACTTCGATCACCGGAGAGTGAGCTGTACGAGTAAGTAGCTCCTAGAAACAGAAAATCTAAGGTCTGGCAGCTAGATCAGAACCCGGCATCTCCTAGTGTGAGTCCAGGACACTGGGGGGCTAGTCCTTTCCCTAGTTAATATTGTATTTGTTATTTCTAAATTTGTTATTTCTGTTTATCCCATTCTAAGTAACAAAAGTGTAGAAATTAAGATGAATTTGACTCTAGTTAAGGCAGCATTTTATTATCTGAAAAATAGGTAAAAATTAATACAAGCTATTTCATTTTACCAAAACATTTGTTGTGTGCTCTGAACCTTGGCGCTTAATGGGCAGCTTCCAAAGCCGCCACTCAAATCTCTGCTTATTAATTAAGTTTAAAGTTCTTATTTACAGCTTTTTATTTAATTTATTATCCCTTATGATGTCGCAAAATTCTTGTCTTTATTACGCCCTTACGCCCATTACATTTCTCTTCTTAGGGTGTAGTTGTTTCTAATTCCTTATGCCTCAACAATGATGCATATTTGGTCAATACAACAGAAATGAATGTTGCTTTAGCACCGCCTTTATACAGCAAGCTTACCTCACTCTTATTGTTCTATCTATTCAATTAATTACTTTGCACTTCAGGTGTCAAGCCACCAAGTGTCAAAAATTAAAACTAAATAATTAACTGAATATTGATGAAAAACACTATTAACCCACTGGTAAAACTTTTGGCAAAATATCATAACGTATATTGATCAATTTCTAGAGCATTGAACATATAGATCAATTAGTGTCCTATCACGTAATGAAACTTAAGAACCAAATCCCTGGATTGACGGGAATATTTTTAGCAGGGATTCTGTCAGCTGCACTCAGGTATTCTATTCAGTAACTAGTTTTAAAGTTATTTCAATATTTACTCGTTATTTTTGCATATTGACTGCTATGATCACTAGCGCCATATTAAAGTTATTTTAATATTAAATACACTCACAGCTCTTTATCGACATCACTCAACACATTGGCTGGCATTGTGTTCGGAGATCTTGCTAAACCGTTCATACCTATCAAATGGACCAACAATCAGAACAATCTTTGTATTAAGGCAATAGTAGTCATCTCTGGATTAATAATTACCGCTGGAATGTTCATTTTGGACAAATCTACCGGAGGATTTCAAGTAAGTGAGTTATTCAACCTTCGGACAGTATAATCTCATTACACATGATACTTTCAATCAACGGACGGTGGGCTGTTAGAAGCACTTAGTGAGACCAGCTAGTCCATTCTCTATTTAATATTGTATTTGTTTTAATACAATAAATATTGTTTGCTCCATATTAAGCATTAATAAAATATTATGTTAACAGTTATTTACTACATTTACAAGCCTTACTTCCGGATTTATTGTATTCGTGTTTGCATTTGGATTATTCTGGAGAAAGTCTAACTCAAAGGTATAATTATTATTTAATATGAAAAGAAAAGATGAAAATAATAAGCAATTAAAAAAAAAATCCAAATTTTTTTAGGCAACTTTAGCTGGTGCAATTGTCGGAGTGATTACAACCGTTTGGATTGGCATAGGGAACCAAATTGCTACAGAAACTGGTCAGATAGAATATCTGCCTAAAATAGTCAGCATTGAAGGATGTCCTAATAATTTATCGCAAACTTTAGGGTGAGTAAAATAGTTTTAGAATTGTAAAAAAAAATGTTACAATCATGGCGTTATATCTTGAGGTTTAGCTAGTCGTTAAAACTAAAGCGAGGCGACAAACTTAACATATGTAAGAGATAAACATAGAGTTTATATTATAGGTTAAAAAAATCGTCGTACATATTGATTCCCTTACTGCCAGTAATTTGCATAGAGATATATCATCCTTCTCTGTTACTCTTTAAAGCATTGCACTTGCACATGCACCTTACATTGTTCTCTTGTCATTGTTTTCTAACAAGACGAATCCAGTTTTCCTTATTCACCATCCTCTCTTCTGAGAATATATGCTTATTTTTAAAATAAATAGGCAAATAAGAGAGAGGGGGCACCTATGAACAGTTTTAATTTCTCGCCAAATATTTAAAACATTTATTATTGGTAATTTTCTCCATATTTTTGTGGTAGACCTGTTGTATGTACAATTGACAGAGTTTCCCTTCCGTTTTCATTGTTTGTAAAGTCCAGAATTGAGGAATGTTATATTTTGTAAGGTGGAAGTAAAAATTTTTGTTGCAGCTTTGGGAAGTGTATTGTGAAGATTGTAGTGGACAAGGTGTGTTAGTATTGTTAGTCCCCATATTAACATTTTCGAATTCGTATTTTTAAATCTAGTATTTACAAAAGCCTATTTGCTTGCAAAAAAAAGTGTTGGATATTATATTTACTTTTATGGAAGGAGAGGGAGGCACATTTCAACATCACAGTTAAAATGTGCCCTATCGACCTGCAAGTTTGTGACTTTTTTTCTGTTTAATCGCAGAGAAGGGGAAAGTGGTCCGAACCTACTACATTAAGAAGCGCAACAAACTGAATATTTTGATCAAACTTCCTAAACCCATCATTTCGGGCACATCCCGACAACATCCCGAACTGAATCATTCTTGATTTTTGAACTAGATTTCAGTGGTTTAAAAGAGAAAGTAATGTAGTAGTGAGAGAAATAACTGATAGAAGATAGATTCAGTGTAAAGTAATATCATTTCTTTCTATTTTATATTGTGTTCAAAGATAGCCTCCACCAGTGGGGCAGATATTAACATTTGACACAATATTTTTAAAATGAATAAATATAGATATGTACCAACTGTTTATTGATATAGATCTGTTAAGAAGACTTGAAAGTTGTAGAAAACAAAATAAAAAGTTTCAATAATACGATTCTGTGCACTCTGTAACACAAAATGTAAATTCTGTTCAAATGTGCCCCCCTCTCCCCTAATTAAAACTGTCCGGTAGGATGGTTGCATAAAGGTTGATCGTCAAAAACTGCACGAAAAAGCGTAACGTTGAAAAACACCCAACTTTGACAATTATAACTAATCACCATAATATTTATTGTTACAGTGTCACAACCTACGGTTCATTGGACTACTGGACTCCAGTTATATTTGCCGATGATGTGCCATATCTATATAGAATATCATTCAGTCAACTAGTTATCCTAGGCTTAATTGTCAGCATAATTGTAGGATTATTAGTGTCGCTATTCACCCGAAATGACAAGAACATTCCGGATTCTTTGTTGATACCACAGATTAGAAGAAATGTTCAAAATGCTGAATATATTCCATGTAATCATGAAGAGAGGGCTCAATAAATGTGGAATATCACGAGCTGGAAGAAAGCTAAATCTGAATCAGTACAGCAGAAGACTTTTTAAGACTTGTTTTAATTATTAATTTTATACTTTTATTTATAAGACTTTTTAAAAATTTGTAAGTGCGATTAAGAATTAAGATTAAGTGTCCATCACACTCAGTTCATGAACTGACAAGAGAGAAGATCCACCAACCCATAATAGTTTTTATGAACACTAGTTAGGGATAAACTATTTTTATGTCTAAATTGTTTAGTTAATGATGTAAAATAGTACATTGTAAATTAGCCCAGAAGATTGCAAATTAGTCCCTCGATTAGAAAGCTCGGCATAATAAAAATATATCATGAATGTAAGTGGAATTTGTTTTTTTCATCCTATTTATTTTGTTTATGCAACCTCTACGTTTCTTTCACGAACGCAGAGCTAAAGTTTCGTCTTCACCAACCACGCAGAGGGCCGAACTCATAATCACAGCTACACATAAACAATAATTGGTCAAGACAGAGTGTGTGAATGTGTTCATCTTTTTTAGTTAATTTTTTTGTTATTTTATTTAATTTATTATTATCTTTGTTTTTGTGAGCATATTTCCTTATGGTAAAAATGTTTTGCGACCCATTAAGACGGTAAACAGTTTTTTATAAGCACTAGTTAGATATAAACTATTTTTATGTCTAAATTTATTCAATATTTACATGTTTAAAAATAGTTAGAAACTTTTAATAGTTTGTTGATAAAATTATCTGCCATTAATTGTGTGTTTTATATGGTTTGTGTGTGTTTTTAAGTAAATGACAGGTACACCATTTTTTGCGCAATCTAATGTTTGTTCAAACTTTTTAAGTGCAGCAGTTTAGTTAGACTGTTACACAATAGCCAAGTAACATCGTAATATATTATAATGGTTATTAAGTTTTAAGTGTTAAAATAATAACGACAGTAAAATTAATGTCTCTAAAAATTCTTGCAACAGTAAGTACCCAGCTGGGCTAGTGGAACGAAGAAAAGAATAAAAGGTAAAACTTAAATATTTCTCACTTCAATTTCTTAACTTGAACTTAGCTTTAATTAATCTGTACTTCATGTATAAACCAACAAAGATCTACCATATAAAGTAATCGCCATTTTCATACAAAATCTTAATATAAACTAAAACATATTTTCTCAATATCTAACAACAAAAACCAGAAGATACAACTGCTTGCAAGCGTCGCCAAGGTCGGGACCATTGCCACTTACATATAAATTAAATTTAATCTTCAAATTTATTCACTTACTGTACTTTAAGCAAACGTAAATAATAATAATGATACAAAGTGATAATATTAATAATACCTAGGTCCTGGAGGCCATATTAAAAATATCTTAATTTTTACCTAAAATAATATAATATAAATAAGTAACTTATTCCTTTGTAATTAACAAATCAATCTATTAAAGAGGTTATCCAAAATAAATCTAAACTAAACTCTCAAACAATCGTATACTGACTTAATCACTATATTTTATTAAACTAATAATTGTATTATACATTTAACAACTTCCCTCTAAGTTCGTAAGTCTCTTTACAATAATTTATTAAGTTGATCCAGCCAGCTCCATTATCATTTCTTCAATCAATACATTTTTTTTTCCTGAACCATTTACTTTTAATATCGCTATAACGCGGTCACGCAACCAATAAGTTATGTAACGACTCTACTTCATTTAAATGACAAAAGAATAAAAGGTAAAACTTAAATATTTCTCACTTCAATTTCTTAACTTGAACTTAGTTTTAATTAATCTGTACTTCATGTATAAACCTACAAAGATCTACCTCATAGAAATGAAACTTTTACTTTAAACAAACTAATGACAACTGCATGGTTCCATCTGCAACTCCCGTTTTAAGGGAGCTATCCCAACAAAAGAAGAAAATTCATAATCTAAGAAATCTAACATGGACCCCCCCCATCACGATTTACATTTAGTATAATTCTGAATAAAGAGGAAAAAAATGAATTAATTATTGGTATTCAATGTTCTTTAGGAAAACTTACAGTATAACATAACCGGAAACAAAAAGGAAGAGTAAATTATTATTTAACGCGGATAAATGATTTTTTTTTTCATTTTTTAAAAAAATAACTAACATTTAGTTTTATAAAAAATGTTAGTTCTAATTTTTTGTTTTTTTTTTTCACTTTTAGTGTCAGAAATGACCGAAATATTAACTGTTGATTGGGTTGACTACACCATACTTGTACTCATGTTAATATTGTCAACTGGTATCGGACTTTACAAGGGTATAAAAAGTAACAGATCGAACACTATAGAGGAATATCTGTTTGGCAGTGGCAATGTGCCAATAATACCAGTGGTTCTGTCTAATATGGCCAGGTAAGATACACATTTGTACTTTCATTTTGTCTTATCTAAATGAGAGAAAGTACTGTGGTTGTGTAGCTCTTTTTTAACGATTTTGACGTTACACGGGAAGTATCATTTTAAAAAAAAAACAGCGTACAAAATCAGTTCAAATTATTTTCATGCTATCCAACATTGTCGACTCAAATTAGGTAAAAAAAAGAGGGGTAAATCTCGAAATGGAAGATAATAAGCTATAAACTTGTACAAATCTTTGTTTTAGCATCTTATAGGTTGACTCAACAGTCTCATAGAATATCGTGCACATGTCACTGGAAATCAGTGATCAAAGGTCACGAAAATCTGGTTTTCGTAAATAATTTGTTTCCTATGCTTTAAATTACATTTATAGTTATTAAAAAAATATTAGAGCATAAAATTCTCTACAAATTTGATTCTATGCAATTTTTGCATAAAATCAACCGATCTTAAGATAGTGCGCAAGGAGTAGCATTAAAGTACAATTATGGAAATTTTAGCAAAACTAAGAAAGATTTGATATTTTCCCTTTTTTTTCTAAATCTTTACATCCAAAACCAGTCGACCTAATGTGTATAACACATGCTTGGCCATAAAGTACAATGTTAGGAACAGAAAATATGGAAATTCCAGCAAAACTTTATCTATCTATATGTATTCGTTTTTCTCGACTACAACTGCAATGATTTTCTTTATATTTGACCTAGATCTTATAGTTGAACTATAATTACTTACTTATTAAAATAGATTAATCTATTTTTGATTTGCAGTACTCTATCAAGTGTTATGATAGTTTTAATACCGTCAGAATCCTACTATTATGGAGCTCAATTACTGTTTACAAGTGTTGGAGATTTTCTTGGTTATTTACTATTGTACTATTTCTTTTTACCAGTATTCTATTTTATGAAATTCACATCACTTTTTGAGGTAAGTAAGCAATTACATTGTGTGATGCATAAAACTAAGCGTTAATAGAATTAACCTTAAAAAATTGTTTATATTTTGTAATTGCCAAACGAATTCAACATTGAAGGCGTGCCTCTTTCACGTGTATATCAGAGTAAGTCCTACTTATCCCGAACCCCAGAGGGGCAATCCTGTAGGCTCATTAAAAGAATGGTCTTATGAGAAAGTTTACTTTTTACTGGAAGAATACTGCAGGACAATGTGTTACTCCAAGAGAATTTCTTGTGATATTAGAACGTTCAACAACTTTGCACCTGATCGACAGGAGAAACAACGACCAAACAAGGATTACTGCACAACCTTATAAGCATTACTTCCGATGGAATTATTATGAGTCGTGATATGACCTCAATTCTTTTTTTCTTTTTTTTAAGAGGAAAACGTTTCACTTCTAGAGGATTCGAAATTCTCCTCATATCCTATATCGTTTACAAGTATCAATTTGTGCTTATTATAGTCTAAGTCTGAGTAAATCAACCTCCAACATTTCTCTGACCATAATAATAACTTCAATATTTCAATAAAGAACAACAACATTACTAAAAATTAATTTTTTCAGTATTTGGAACAACGTTTCGATAAAACCACCCGATTTTTGTCTTCGGCAGTTTTCACTATTTCACAGGTTTTTCTCTTTTCTTTTTAATAATTATTATTAATTATTTAATTAATAATTGATTATACAAAAATCAATTAATAATTGATTATTCCTATAAATTATAATTAGTTTATTAAAAAGAAACTATATTCTTTATTACAGATATTGTATTCACTAGTTATTATGCACTCATGCTGTGTTGCAATAATCAAAGGTAAATACTTCAATGTAATTATAAATCTGTGGAAAGACTATTTAATTGGTTACAAAATCAATATAAATTGGTAGAGAGACTATTTTAATTAGTTAAAAAACACGATATAAATTGGTGGAAAGATGATTTAATTATGGTTTGAAAAACGGGGTAATTTAGTTCAATTTCGGTTGCAAATCGGTTTGTTTTGAACAATAACTAACGGAATCCTTGGAACAAACAAAAATTTATATTAAAAAAGTAAATAAATAAAAGTAGTTTAATTCATTATAATGATTATTATTTGACGTTTTTAAATTTAAAAAACTTATCATTATTTCAATTTAATTTTCTGTAGTAATCACTAATGAATATTTATTTTAGCAATTCCAATACCATTTTACGTACTTAGCAGTAGTTTGTGTATACTCAGTGCACTTTATACAGCTCTGGTAAGTATTTATAAAGTTTTGACTTTTGCTTTTGGCAGTGACGGTTGGTGTTTAAAAATGTGTTTTTTTTTTTTTTAATATTGAAATGAAGCTTGAAGTATCAAGTCTGAGTCGAAGTTTTCCAACAGAAATGATATCCTAAAGTCATAAAAACCCGGCATAATTAAATTCGCTACCCAATCTTACACATTATCCGACATAGAGGGCAAGTTTTATTGTATACTTGACTGGATTCTGACTTTAATTCATCATCAGTGGTAGATGATGATAATGTGAGAACTCTAATGATGGATGAGTCAGATACCGGTCAGAGATTTATAAAAATGCGTGCTACGAAGGATAAAATCCAAGATCCAGCACTTCTGAACTAACCACATCTTCAACAAATTCATTAACTTTGAAAGTAAACCAAAACCCTAAGGAAATATTGTTTCTAACCTACTCTGATGTCCAAAATAAGCCAACACCAACCAGAATTAATTCTGTTTTAACCTGATATTTGAGAATAAATGAATGAATATCTTTATTATATTCTTAAGAAATTATCAAATTCTAATTTGGAATACGAAATAGACTAGTGAAAGTTCACAGAAAAAATACTTACTTCATTCAGTAATAGTAAGTAATAATCCAATTATTAATCCAAATAGACTTCGCTTGTATCCTTTTTTCGTCATATAGGAAAGTAATTTGGCTGAATTTCATGTTACTTCATTACGAAATCAAACAGAATTTTTTGTGTTTACCGAATCTCCAAAGCCCACTGACGCCTATATCGTTGGTTGCAGCTGGAATTTTGGGGTTGTAAGCTTGGCTACTTTAATGAAAAATAAATAAGTTTTGAAAAGAATTGGTTATTTTACATTTGTTTTGTAAACCTAGTTCTGCAACTAGACACGGAGTGCTGTCGCGCCACAATTCAAAATTCATATTTTTTTCTGTTTTTTTTTTATCCGAATGTTTCTTAAATAAAGATGAGCACTTACATGAAATCCATTTTTAGTGTTTAGAATACTATTACGATGTATATAACATTACAATTGCAATAATCTTTAATTGGAATGGCAACAGTGCTTTTCTAAGCACGATTCGCCGCCACTTGAGGCTTCTAATTTTTTTACTCTTGATCTAACATTTCTAATTGTCATTACTTTAGGGCGGATTACGCGGTGTCATCTGGTCCGATACTATACAAGCAGTGTTCATGTACATTTGTATATTTACCATAACAACAGTTACTATTTACAATGTTGGCGGTGTAAGTACAGTGATTGATATTGCCCATAAGGGAGGTAGATTTGATGCATTCAAGTAAGTGATTTTATTCTTCTTGTAAATATCCTTGAAAAATATTATTTATTAAATTTATTTTTCCCAAAAATTCGATCCAAGTAAACTTTTCTCTAGCTTTTTTAACACTACCTATAGAACTTGCTAGGTGATTGTGAAGGCTATTTAAAAGCGAATAAATAAATTGAGAATTATTTCCCAATTACGTCACTCTGGAAAGTACACAAACCGTTTAAAAATTATCAAAATTACTCGTGTCAAATTCTGTCTTAACTCTGTCCGCTTTGTAATGATGATTCAATAGATGACATTTTACATCTTCTACTCCTAACATGTCCAGTACTCAATCATTATAGAAACAAATACATCACTAAGTATTTCTTTTACCACCCTGTTAGTGATAATAGTAATCAAATTACCGATCTGTTGACTATAGTTGATCAAGATAATGAGAAAGTAAATAATATTTTTCCATTTTTCACTAACAGTCTCAAATTTAGCAAAATAGCTCTTCAATGAAACTTTTTTGCTCACCTTAACTTATTATACCATTTCTAAATTGTAAAATGTAGCCACAATAATAATTTAAATAAATAAAAAATAAACAAAAAGAACTCATTTTAGCCAAAATTCCTATTGCTGTTTTATTTTAAGTAGACTAATTTCGTCACTGCAATGAACCATTCAGTTGATTGTCTTTAGTTATGATTTATCCTTCTATATCTTATTCTAATTTTATTCTTACTTATGATCAAGATTATTTCTCTCTTTACTTAGTTAAATGTAACTCAATACTTTTTCTTTACTTAATTTTACTAATATATTCTAATTAATTAATGTTGTAATAAAACTATGTATAATAAATTTTGTATCTATAAATTAGTAAGGACAACCCAATGCTACGAGATCTGTAATCTCTATAAGCAATAAAGATTTCATTTCATTTCAGTTTCGATCCAAGTCCATTTTCAAGATATTCTATCATGTCTCTTTTACTATATACAACATTTTTTTCTGTATTCAAAGTTTGTGCAAATCCTGCAATTATACAACGACATCTGGCGCTTTCAAAATATAACTCAGCTAGAAGGTAAATTAATTTTTATTCTCCTTATTATTAAGAAAAATTTTAATAAAATTAGGATTAGCTAAAAAAAAAAGAATCTCAAATTCTTTCTCTCACAATGAACTGCTGTTCACTGTAGATTTTTTGTTTAAATTAATTTTGTCCTAAAATTTAAATATTATTATTATTAAATAATAAATAATAAACCATCAATGTGGATCCTAACTACATTTTCAACATTACAGTTGTTTTACAAGTTGTTATTTCTGCTTGAAAGCTGTGATTAATTTCGATTAAAATTTCAATAAATTTAACATTTTAGAGCGGCACTAGCCAGTGGTATTGTTATTGCGGTATTAAAATCAGGGGCAGTAATATTCGGCATAGTTATTTATGCATCCTATCATGATTGTGATCCAATTCTAAGTAAGGTAAGTATTTCTGGTTTAATATTCAGTAATTTCTTATTGATTCAGATCATTGGTTTGTCTTGTTGTTTTGTACATGTTGTTTGTCTCTAAAATTCTTAAAAGTCAAGTTCCAGAACTGCTTTATGGCAAATCTTTACTGCACGATAACTTAATTCATTTCTCAGTCTTTTATTAATTGACAATTCATAAAGAGCACCTGGAATTTGAGCAGAAACAGTTTTAGAAAAACTGCTTGGGTAATTTAAGAAAAGCTACCATTCAAGTTCGTGGGTAATCGTGTTTACCCTTTTAATCTAAAGTGTTTACCATCTAGTTGAGTCAAGCCACCAAGTGTCAACAAATTAAAATGAATAAACCGAATATTGATTTACAAAACAATTAATTATTGTTAAAACTGGAAAAATATCATAACGTATTTTGATCAATTTCTAGAGCATAGAACATACAGATCAATTAGTGCCCTATCACGTAATGAAACTTAAGAATCAAATCCCTGGATTGACGGGAATATTTTTAGCAGGGATTCTGTCAGCTGCACTCAGGTATTCAATTCAATAACTATTTATTAAAGTTATTTTAATATTTTTATTTTTATGCACATTGACTGCTATGATCACTAGCGCCATATTAAAGTAATTTTAATATTAAATACACTCACAGTTCTTTATCAACATCACTGAACACATTGGCTGGCGTTGTGTACGGAGATCTTGCTAAACCGTTGATACCTATCAAATGGACCAACAACCATAGTAATCTTTGTATTAAGGCCATAGTAATCATCTCTGGATTAATAATTACTGCTGGAATGTTTACATTGAAAAAATCTACCGGAGGATTTCAAGTAAGACAGTTAGTTTATTTTTAATTCAAGATGCGTGAACAGCTGATTTTATTGGCTCGCGGGCCTTTTTTCGGTACACTGCCAATCTTCGGACAGTATAATCTCATTACACATGATACTATCAACTACAGTTCGCCAGACGGTGAACTGTAAGAAGCTCTTTGGAAAAGAATTCAGTGCACTTACTAGTCTTTTCAGTGAGACTAGCTAGTCTTTTCTCTATTTGATATTACATTTGTTTTTATAAAATAAATATTGCTTGCTCCATGTTAAGCATTAAATTTTTCCTTATTTTATTTTTTTTTAAATAAAAATTATGTTAACAGTTATTTACTACATTTACAAGTCTTACTTCCGGATTTACTGTATTCGTGTTTGCATTTGGATTATTTTGGAGAAAGTCTAACTCAAAGGTACAATTATCATTTAATATGCAAAGAAAAAATGAAAATAATAAACATTTTAAAAAATTCCAAATCTTTTAGGCAACTTTAGCTGGTGCAATTGTCGGAGTGATTACAACCGTTTGGATTGGCATAGGGAACCAAAATGCTACGGCAACTGGTCAGATAAAATATCTGCCTAAAATAGTCAGCATTGAAGGATGTCCTAATAATTTATCGCAAACTTTAGGGTGAGTAAAATAGTTTTAGAATTGTAGAAAAAAATGTTACGAGCATGGACGTTTGGCTAATAGTTAAAACTAAAGCGAGGCGACAAACTTGAATTATGTAAGAGATAAACATAGAGTTTATATTATAGGTTAGAAGAATCATCATACATATCGATTCCCTTACTGCCAGTAATTTGCATAGAGATATATCACCCTTCTCTTTTACTCTTCAAAGAATTGCACTTGCACATGGACCGTACATTGTACTGTCGACTTTGTTATCCAGTATTTTATCCATCCTCTTTTCTGATAATATTAATTTTTTTAAATAAATACATTATGCAAATAATTAAAACTGTCCGGTAGGACAATTGTGTAAAGGTTGATCGTCAAAAACTGCACGAAAAAGCGTAACACCCAACAATGACAATTATAACTAATCACATAATCTTTATTGATTGTTACAGAGTCACAACCTACGGTTCATTGGACTACAGTACTCCAGCAATATTTGCCGATGAGGTGCCATATCTATATAGAATATCATTCAGTCAACTAGTTATCCTAGGCTTAATTGTCAGCATAATTGTAGGATTATTAGTGTCGCTATTCACCAGAAATAACAAGAACATTCCGGATTCTTTGTTGATACCACAGATTAGAAAAAATGTACAAAATGCTGAATATATTCCATGTAATCATGAAGAGAGGGCTCAATAAATCTGGAATATCACGAGCTGGAAGGAAGCTAAATCCGAATCAGTACAGCAAAGGACTCATTCAAGATCGATCAAAAATTGTCTCTCTCTCCAAAAAAAATAAATGTGTCAAGTCGGAGGGAATCGGTGCGATTGATTAAAAAAGCAATTTACATTTAGAAACGTTTAACCTGCATAACAATCCTGTAATAGGTTCTAAGAATCATAACTCAACAACAGCGTGAAGAGTGACGGTAGCTTATATATTGTATATACGGTACCCGAGCGATTAGAGGCAGTTCCGCAAAGCTAAGATGTATTGTGGTGTCGTGGGTTCGATTTTCGGTTTAGGCCTTGGATTTTATTTAATGAATTAATATTTGATATTTATGTATAGTAAAGTATGTTTGCTAGTCGCCTCCATCCATAACACCTGTTCAATGGTAGGACATTAAACTCGCCTGCAAAACTAGACATTACTTTTTTCTCTCCCAACCATTCTGCTAGGAAAAATCACAAAGTTCCAGCAGTAGCTTCACCAAAGCTTTCTCCGAAGAACGAAGAAAAAAAACAAAACCTTATTTCATATTCCCAATTCTAGAAAGTAACCACTCATTACCACCCTATAAGTCCAATTCTAGTTTTATGTGTTTATGTGGGTAATAAGTTGGAATTTATTTTTTTCTTTAAAAGTGATTTCTGTCCGCACTTCGAACTGTTGTCTATCTAATATGTAATCTATTTATCTATAATATCAACAATGTTATGAAATATTTCTGTTCTTAAGTTAAACTACGAAAAAAAAGAAGGAAAATTTAGTTTAAATAAATGTATTTATGTATATTTATGATGGATAAATAACTTTGTTTTATCAAAAAAAAAGGAAAAGAAACGCATATTATTAATTCTTATTCGTTTATTTTATTTTTATTTTTATTTTTTATTACTGTATAATAACTGAACTCTTGCTGTAAAATTGTATTTTAAAAGCAATAAATAAATTTCAATTTCAATTTCAAAATATTCCCAATTCTAGAAAGTAACCACTCATTACCACCCTATAAGTCCAATTCTGTGGAAAGCATACTCCAGCAATTCCAGCATTTCCACACAGTGACTATGAAAAGAAAACCGTTTCCACCAATTAAAATACATTTAGATAAATTTAAGATCAAAATACTTTTGTTTTAGGTAAAATTGTTTTTATATTCAAAATTTCCATACAAAGTATTAATACAATGGTATTATGGTACAATGGTATAAGTTCATGAATTGCTATAAAGTTAAGTTTATATATTATTAAGTTTAATTATTTTAGCAAGCTTTAACTTTATTTTAGTCTTCTTTCTAGTCTGATAATTAAATTTAAAAAGCTAAGCATCACTTTCATCACTGAATGTAAAAGCTGCCAGTACAAAGTAAATAAATACAGAAAATGATGCTGAAATCGAAGAATAGGTTAATCAATTCACATTAACCAAAGAAACCCCAATAAATGAACATTGTGAAAATTAACATTTTACATACATGAGAACCAACCATTGGAAGTTACAGAATGAATTAAAAAATTTTAATCATGGGTAAAATATTTGTAATTTTTAACAAAAGAGCATTTTTCTGGCTGAAACTGAATTGAATTTAATTTTGAAAATTAATTAAGCTAAACAAATTATGGAATTTGCTGTTTTCCTTTAAAATAATTGTATATTTATTACACACAAAATATACAATGGTTTAAATTATTTTGTGATCATTATTATTTTATCCTAAAATATTGCAAGTGGAAATTTGTACATTTTTTATTTTAATTAGGCAACCTACCGACAGAGAGCAAAATATACGAGTGAGGTGAATGGTTTACTTTCAAAATCGACAGAATGCGCAACAATCTGAATACATGACTATTTCTTTTAAAATATATTTTCAGTCATGAATTAGTGATAAAAAAAGAAATCAAATTAAAGTAATTCTTACTTAGACTCTTGGCTACACTTCTCTGGACTTACGGAGCTGAATAAGGGGATTAACCGAGCCTTCCAATTCCCGTCGCATACAGACGTCCCGATCCAAAATCTCCATCGAATCTAAGACACTCCTGTTTAAGTTTCCAACCTTACCAATCAATATCCTTTAGTTTTTTCCAACTGGTAACCATTCGATACAGAATATTTCTCTCCAGCCGTCTCAACCACGCGAATTCTCTGGTAATTCACATTATCATCTACCACTACAGCGCTATTGGTCCAGTGACCGACCACCTTCATTCAATAATGCAATTTTCTAGATAGGAAACATACCAATGAGAGTGTACTCCGATAAGCACGATCGATATACATATGTACATCTTCGTATTTGGTTGCCTTTTGACTTGATAAACAGAAATGTTTAGCTGAAAATTCTTGTCCATATTTTAGAAAAAAATCTTCATCTTCTTGCACTGCACCATCTTTCAATTCCGCAGAGAATCTAAGAATTTTCTAAACCTTAGCAATAAGTTTGAAATACAATGTGATAAACTACTCAAAATTGAAAAGATAAGAAGTTCTGAATGTTTGAATAAATATAAGTATAAAAATAAATACAATTTAGAGTGACTGAATTTGAATTAAAACTCTATTCAATTAAAGTATAACTTTCAAAAGTAAAGAAATGTAATAAAACAGAATTGTTAAGCAACGAGCTCTAAGATTTTTCTCTTAGATCCGCTATGGTCCTTATCTCTCATTTTGCTTAAATAATAATTACATAATTGAATTAATAATCTAAATAATTTAATTTAAAGATCCTAACCTACTTTTCTGTAGATAATTTTACAAAGATCACTTTGAAAACTTAATATTACATATCTTATCAATTTTGCAGGAAATAACCAATTTATTATTCAGATAACCCCGACTTTTGAACTTTTACGAATAATTATTTAATCATTATTAATTTGTTCTTTGTAAATTATTGCTTATGCTTTTTTTTTTTTTAATGGTCGAGCCAACTTAATTATTATCTAGAAAGATAAATAAAAATGAAACTCAGTAAAAGCCTATATTCAACAATATGGATGATTACAAGTGAATTCCACATTCTACACTGTGCAGGAGATGGGCCAAATGCAGGTGAGACTTTGCTACGCCATCTTCAGTAAACAACTGGCAGTCTCTTTGTTGTCTTCTCGCCCAAAACTGTTGCATACACTCCCAGATTCTGTGGATTGATCAGAGTAAGTTTCCAAAGTCGGTTTAGCCTAAAAGAATGCTGACGCTATTCCTAAAGGTTCCCGGGGAACAATGATCTTATATTTAGTCAATCAAATAAGCTAGAATAACCTAACTACTTGAGTGTTCAGCGTTACAATAGCTTTGCCATCATTATGCGTACCATTTAAAAGGTTAATGTCATGTGGGAAGGTTATTACGCAATTATACAACCCAGTAGAATTTTCTATTGGCATGAACATACAAAATTACTTGGATCAAGATTGGCGTATGTTTTTTTTACAAGTACATAGTTGACCATTCCGTCCTAGATATATTTATCTATCTGTTCGAATAGTGTTAGCGTAACAAGGGCCAACTATCATTACAGTGACTCTTATACGATGTTTGATAAGGTCAGCTAAAACACCCACCCCCTAGTCTATACAAGAGATAGTTTTTAGTGTACCCCGGTAATAATCATGTGCTAAATTTGTGATTAGATACAATGTTTAAGAAATTATTCTACGGATTGAGGGTACGTAAAGTTTCTTTCGTTTTTCATTCGTAATAGCACGAATGTTTGTTTTCCTTATTACTGACCGAACTCGGATGGACATAGGTCGATTGAGAGAATCTGCTTTCCACTCATGATGATTCTGTTCAGAACTAAACTTTTTTGATCAGTTTATTTATGTAGAGTATTGTTCATCGTTTTTTGGTAGCTGAATCATTAATTAAAAGAGAAAAAAGCTTATTAGCTGTTAGTCATACAGTGAAATAATCTTAATTCTTTTCAGTTTATGTTATTTTGATTTTAATATTTCTTGAATTTTCGTCGAGAATATACACTTCTTAAACCAATCAGCCTTGTAGATTTTCCAAAAAACAATTGTAAATATATTTTATGTTTATGATTATTTTTTTGGTTACCCTATCTAGCGTGTTTGTTATGGCGAATAGTTTAGAAACCTTTGTCTGACCTGCATATGTCTTTTTTAGGCAACATTTATCACTTCTTATTTTCTAAAAATAAAATCCGAGGCCGTTAAGGGCGATCAGGGCAAGGGGAATTTCGCTCGCTCAGCAGGGGGTACAAATAACTCGTCAGGCTATGAATACACTGATTTATTGTTGGTCCCAATACACCAATTAGAAAATCGCATACAAAGAGTTGAGCTCATTAATACAAAACCAAACTAATACTTCCAAAAACATAATTAACAATAGAAATATAAACGAAACTGAAGAAACTATAAGATAACATAAAGTAAGATTAAATAGGCAAATTACAAATTAAATCAACAAGGTTGGGCCCTTATTCTCAAACATTCCATTATTATTACTGTTATTATTATTATTATTATTATTAATACTATCGGTTATCTTTTGTTAATTTACACTCTAGCAAATGTACTCCTCCCTCACTACGGCAACAGTTAGCCTCGGCCGGAAGCAATGCGTAAAAATTTATGTTCAATACTCACAGCAAAACAATCCCATCAAACGCATAACACTTGTTTCCTCTCACACACTCTAACTAACTCTGCCGGTGTCTATACACTATACACCACGCGCTCGCTATTCTCTCTCTCTCTCTCACGCGGTACATTGCTCTCGGCCGCTACCAGCCGTGCCGTCAGCAGTTTAACTTAACAATTGCATTTTTTCCTACTAATTATTCAATTATTATTTACAAATTAAATGCTCTCCCTTTACACTTACCCCCCCGTTAAAGTGGGTTCTACCGCCTTGCGGAGGACCCACCACTCGCTTGTCACTTCCCAACTCTCCACCGGGCTCTCCGGAGCTTCGCGTCTTCACGCTCGGCGGACGATAGGGAACAAATGGTGCCCCTGCATTCGCTGGTTGGTTGTCTCCAGGGTCTCTCTGTGTCGGTGGGTGCCCTCATGCCACGGCGGTGCAATTCAGCTTGACTGGCTCGAGCAAACTGCATAACCACTCGTTCGACTCCTCCCTCCAGCTCTACGTAAGCTTGAATCTCGTTACCAGCATCCGCCACGCTCACAAGGGGTTCGCCTTCTCTTATAGTTCCTTGAACAGTAGTGTATGGCGAGACGGTCTATGGAGGGAGAAGACCGGAAATCGTGCTGGGCAGATTAGTGGACTCCTTCCCCAACAGTGCCTGAGGTCCTCCGTTTTCAGAAACACGAAGCTCTCTCAGTCTACTCCCACCAGTGTGAAGTCGGCCTTAGGTTGTAGCAGCAGGTATAGTCCAGTTATCGGATCCTTCACGGGTATTGGTCCACCCGGTAGCTGTCAAAATATATCTTCCTTTGGTCACCGAGGGTATGTCCACCAAGATGTGAATGTCGTCATGTGTGGAGGCAGCGTCTATCTCAGCGATGTCGTAGTAATGGTACATATCCGCCGGCAGCGGTTCCCGACACGAACCATAGTCTCTCGGATAATATCTGACTGTCTTTATACACTATCCTACACAGTTCACTTGGGGCCAATAGCCTGCTAACTTTCTCCTGGCTAGGGTGCTGAGGGCACCCTCGAGCGACCGCAATTCCACCTTCGCCTCCAAGGTATTGATCTCAAGATTCCGAAGGAAGTGAGGAAGAGGAGGTGCATGAGGTTAGAGGTGGTTACCCTTAATTCCCTAATGGCTGTGCGGGTGCCTCTCATCGTGGTTGTAAAGGCTAGTTGGGCTAATTTTGTCATTGGTCCCGGGTCAGCAGCACTCGTCCCTCGTTCGGGGACTCAGCTCCGCTGCTCAACCAAATTCATCCGACCACCGCCCAATAGTTTCCTAAACCGGATTACTTCATCAGTCCTCTCGGCTCCTTTGGGAACGCAACGCGTAGGACGAGTGAGTGCAGGGTAGCCTAGGTGTACCGACTGGGGTGTATGTAGGGTCTCGTATCGTGTCATCTGGGGGTGAGTACGCCGACGGGGAGAGCTCTCCCACGTTCAGCTCAGTGGCTAGTTCTGTCGTCTCCGTTCTGTCATCAGCCCGCTGGTAACCCCGCGGCCTCAAGTTGACCCCTGCATAAAGATCGTCACCTCCTGAGGTGTTAATTTCAATCTGCTCCTCTTCGATGGATTCTGCAGTTTGTCCAGACTCGGCGTTCCTTTCGCCGTCCCCTGCAACTTCTCCCACGATCCCCGGCGCCCCTTCGAGTGACAACCCTTCGTAGAACAAGTCGTGCGTGTCCTCCGCGCCTAGGTTCTGGCTTAAGGGGGTAGGGACATCTTCCTCCGTGGTTTCTTGGGGGATTCCCTCCACCATCACCGGTTTCAAGCGATTTATATGCACCATCCGAGTGCTTCCGTCGCCCATCGCAATCTCAAATGTCACATCTGTGATACTCCGCTGTACGCGGAAAGGCCCCTCCCACGGCCTGCGGAACTTCTGCGCTTCTCCTCGGCGTCCAGCGGGGTTGTGTAGGTAAACCCATTGCCCTTCCACCAAGCTCCGTACCCGCGCCTTTTTATTATACTGAGCCGCTTGTGCCTCGAAGGCCCGCTCGGTCGTCTCAGCGGCTATCCGGTGTGCTTCCCTTAACCTCCCACGTAATGCCTCTGCATAACTCGTTTCTTGATCTACCTCTTGACGAGGCCTAGGGTCGAGTGCGCTAGGGCGCGGTAGCTCTCGGCCGTAAAGGAGATAATTCGGGGTGAATCCCGTCGCAGAATGTGGCGTACTATTATATGCCATCAATACGTAGGGCACCCATCTGTCCCAGTCTTCCCCATCGCGGCGCACAAAATGCGATAACGCATCTACCAACGTGCGGTGGAACCTCTCCACTCTTCCGTTACTCTGGGGATGGTAAGCGGTCGTGAACAACTTCTTTATTCCAAGCGTATCGCAGGCGTCCCTTACCAAGGCCGAGGTGAAATTTCTTCCCTGATCAGTTAGTAGCCGACTAGGAGCTCCATGTCGGACTACCAAGTGGTTCACAAATTTTTGGGCCGTCTCTTGGGCTGTTTGGCTTTTTAGCGGTACTGCTTCGGCGTAGCGCGTTAAATGGTCGATCATCGTAAGGAGGTACATGTTACCCTCCCTTGTTCGTGGTAGGGGTCCCACTATGTCCATGGACACCTGCTCAAAGGGGCGCCCGGCCGCGTATGGTACCTGCAGTGGTACTCGTAACTGCTGGGGCGTCTTCCGTTCCAGGCAACTCCGGCACTTCTCTATATGCCTCTTAGCGTCTTGAGACATAGTCGGCCAATAATAACCTTGCCTCAACAGAGCCAGGGTCCTCTCTAGTCCGGGGTGTCCCGCGAAAGGGGAGTCATGGCACTTCTGCAAAATGGTCTCCCGCATTGGCTCTGGTACCATCAGTTGGTACGGCTCGTTTCCCCCCGCAAATCTATATAATAGTCCGTCCAGATCCATGACGCATTGAGCTGTGTTGGTGTTCTTAAAGTGCACACAGTCCGCGTCGGCTAATTGCAGCGCCCGGATCGTCCCTCTCCCCGAATCCGCTTCCCCGTTTATCGTGGCCACCCGTCGACTCAGCGCATCGGCGTTGGAGTTTTTACGCCCAGGCTTATGAAACACTTCATACTGAAATTCCGCTAGGCGGAGCTGCCATCGAGTTAGACGCGATGATGGGTCTTTCACTGTGAGAAGCCACCGCAGCGCTGCATGGTCCGTGATCAGGTTGAAGGGCCGGCCGTATAAATAACACCTAAAGTGTTTCGTGGCCCAGACGACCGCTAGCATTTCCCGTTCGGTCGTACTATAATTTTGTTCTGCCTTATTCAGTTGGCGACTTGCATAAGCAATGGGCCGTTCCGCCCCGTCTTGTAGCTGAGACAGTACCGCCCCGAGGGCAACTCCTGAAGCGTCAGTAGCTAAAATGAAGGGTAGTGAGAAATCTGGATATGCTAACACCGAATCGCTGCATAGCTCATCCTTTAGGCCCTGAAAGGCTTGTTCCTCTGCCTCTCCCCACTGGAACCGCTGGTCTAGGCGTGTCAGATAAGTTAGGGGTCGGGCTTTTTCCGCAAACCCTGAGATATACCTCCGGTAGTAACCTACTAGCCCTAGAAACGAGCGTAGCTCTCTAACATTGCCAGGAGGGGGAAAGTCCTTCACAGCAGTTACTTTCTCAGGATCCACTTGAACTCCCCTCCGACTCACAACGTGCCCTAAGTAGCAAACCCTTTCCGTAGCGAATTGGCACTTGGCGAGGTTAACCACTAGGTGCGCTTCTCTCAGTTTGCTCAACACCCCACTTAGTCTCTCGGCATGTTCTTCGATCGTCGCGCTATGGATGATCACATCATCCAGATATACAAAGCATGTTACTCCTTTAAGGTCCGCTAATAGCCGGTCCATCAGTAACTGGAACGTAGCAGGAGCCCCCGCCAGGCCGAAAGCCATCCGACGGTACTGATAATGCCCCTCGGGTGTGGAAAATCCGGTTTTTGCCTGGTCCTCCGTAGCTATTTCGATCTGGTGATAGCCCGAGGCCAGATCCAAGGTGCTGAAATAGCGGCTCCTTCCCAGACTTTCTAGCGTCTCATTGATATTTGGTAGCGGATAAACCGGAACCTTCGTTACAGCGTTCAACGCCCGGAAATCGGTACAAAACCGGTACTTCACCGATCCATCGGAGGTCTTTTTCCGTACCAACACCACTGGTGCCGACCATGGACTGTCAGACGGTTCAATTACGCCTTTCGTCAGCATGTCGTCAACCAGCTCCTTCATAGTTTCACGTTGGTGGTATGGCACCCGGTAAGGGCGCTTCGCAATAGGGGTCGCATTTCCCGTATTAATGGTGTGTTTGATTTGGGAAGTACACCCTAGCGAGGATGTGTCCGGGTCCTGAAAAACATCCTCGTACTGGGATAGAACAGTAGCCAAGAGGTCTCGTTCCTCCCCCCGTAAATGGCCTAGCTTGTCCCCAAGGAGCTTTCCCAATCCTTCACGGGCTCTGGGAACCCCGCCACTCTCTTGGCAAACGCCGACCCACTCGCTTCCCTGAGTTTCTATTTCCGTCACCCACCCTAGCCTCTCAGATTTCCCTACCATCACTTCCGTTTGCGATACATTTACCATCCGCACCCACACGGCGCCATCAACTACTTGGCTTATCCCTCTGCCTACGCACCAATCCCGATTGGTCTCTGTTGGGTAGGGTTCTACCAGCACGGTGGCGCCTGAGCGCCAGCCAGAGGCCCTACCACGCACCAACACTTCGCAACGGGGCGGGATAGTTATCTTCTCCGCCGCAACTAGGTATATGTCTCCCGACTCATCTCTCTCTGCCTCGACCTCTGGGAACTCGTTTCTCTCAAATCTGGATTGAGGTTCAGCCTTCCCTACAAGTAACACATTCTCCCGACCATCCAAGGCCCCTTTCCCCTCATCTCCTTCGAATTCAAGCGTCCGCATATCCAATCTCATCTTCAAAGCAGCCATACCATCGATCCCCAGAATGCCATCTCCCTCAACATCTATCTCCGCTATTAAAAACTCCTGGGCGATGGTTTGACCCCGCCACATCAAGTCTAACCGCTGTACTCCCTTGATTCCAACGGGGCTACCCGTCACACCCCGCGCTACCACCCCACTCTCTAACAACGGAACCCCCGGTACTGGTTGCCGCAAGATGGAAACACCCGCCCCCGTATCCACGAGCAAGGTCCTGGTCTCTCCTGAGAGCTTCACCGGGATCCTGATGAATCTGGAGCTGGGAGTGGCAACGTTTATAATCCTGTATCTTGGCCCCGTGGTGGCATCCCTCCCGCAGGTGGGGCTGACTGCAGGAGGAGGGATTTTGGGGCAGCCTCCAAATAGTTGGATTCCCTAACAGCATAGTCTGGTCTCACGGATCCAGGTGTAGCTCTCTTCGGGCACATCCTACAGATGTGCCCCAATTCCCCGCAGGTATAACATTTCACGCCCCTCGCCCGTGGTTCTCTCACCCTATCCCTAATACTCGAGCTTTTCCACTCACGAGGGGGCGACTGGTAGGGGCGGGGGCACTCCCGCGCAAAATGCCCCTCTTGTGTACAGTTGAAACATCTCCCCTGGCGCCCATAGCTACTATCCGCGTTTCTTGCTATGGCATATATCCCCCTCTCCAGGGTGAATCTAGCAATGCCGGGCCCGCTTTCCGCCTCTTCAACCAGATGCGCTCGCTTCACAGCTTCCGCCAAGCCTGTGGGGGGATGAAAGCGTAACTGGCGTCCCGGCTCACCCGCGAGGCCCTGGATGAACGCAGCGAGGACCACTCGCTCCATGAAATTGCGCTCCCACTGATTCTGCTCCCCGCTCCCCGAGTGAGAAGTAGCAAACTCCCCCAATTGCCTACAGCGATCCGCAAACTCTCGGACACCCTCCCCACGACGCTGGGACACTGAGTTGAGCGCGAGTAAGTTTTGCTCAGGGGTACGGTGGTCCTGGAATCTTTCCAGGATGGCTCTCTTGTAGTCCTCAAAGGAGGACACCGCAGCGGAAAATATAGGGTGGCTCGACACAAACACAGCAGCTGCGCCTGTCGTCTTTAGCTTACAGATCAGCCTCTTATCGTGGTCTGTCCAGGCACCACTCTCCGCCACCATCTCTATCTCGTTCAGGAAGTCCTTCGCTGGGGGCGCCCCGGTTTCCCCCGACCATGGCTTGATCAAGGCTTGTAAGCCCATCTCCCTCCGCCCGGAATGACCAGTCGATTCACGCTCGCTCGCTAAGGAAGGGCCATCCGTGCCTACCATTGTCCTCAACGTGGTTAACTCCCCCTCCATGCGTAAACGTTCCTCATCTAGGGTCTGTAACTCACGATTGGCTCGGCGTAATTCCTCCACCTCCCTCCTCAGAGCCTCCATGGTAGGGTCCGTTAGTGGCATAGAGATCCCACTTCTGACACCAGAATTGTGACCGAGGGCCGTTAAGGGCGATCAGGGCAAGGGGAATTTCGCTCGCTCAGCAGGGGGTACAAATAACTCGTCAGGCTATGAATACACTGATTTATTGTTGGTCCCAATACACCAATTAGAAAATCGCATACAAAGAGTTGAGCTCATTAATACAAAACCAAACTAATACTTCCAAAAACATAATTAACAATAGAAATATAAACGAAACTGAAGAAACTATAAGATAACATAAAGTAAGATTAAATAGGCAAATTACAAATTAAATCAACAAGGTTGGGCCCTTATTCTCAAACATTCCATTATTATTACTGTTATTATTATTATTATTATTATTAATACTATCGGTTATCTTTTGTTAATTTACACTCTAGCAAATGTACTCCTCCCTCACTACGGCAACAGTTAGCCTCGGCCGGAAGCAATGCGTAAAAATTTATGTTCAATACTCACAGCAAAACAATCCCATCAAACGCATAACACTTGTTTCCTCTCACACACTCTAACTAACTCTGCCGGTGTCTATACACTATACACCACGCGCTCGCTATTCTCTCTCTCTCTCTCACGCGGTACATTGCTCTCGGCCGCTACCAGCCGTGCCGTCAGCAGTTTAACTTAACAATTGCATTTTTTCCTACTAATTATTCAATTATTATTTACAAATTAAATGCTCTCCCTTTACAATACATTGTTTATATAAATATTACTTATTGTTTATAAATAACTTAAGGTTAAATTCCAAATCAATTTTTACCTTTCCCCTACTACCGTTTAAGGAAAGTTTTGCGATCATGCCAAAGTCTAGGAAATTGAGTTTGCAATAGAAACAAGCAATTTTCTGCTTTTAGGTCTTCTGAGTCAGAAAAATGGGATTTCTCGAAAATTGTTGGTTCGTAAGTGAGTATGTTTCAAATATTTTTAAAAAAAGGAAAAATTATAGAAAAGCTGAAACTTTATATTGATCTCACCAGGATCTCTCACACGACTTAGTGATCAAAAAATAGAATAATTTATCAAATTGATTTTTCACATTTTTGAGATTTTCACAAATATAGTTTCAACGATTTTCTTGAAACATAAAATTTAATTTATAGAAATTAGACAAAATCATGCTTATTATTTTCTCATATGTTGTATTTCCACTTCATTTGTGACTGAATAGTTTTCTCCTATTTTTTTTTTTATTTTTAATAAAGAATTGATCAGATTTTCTTTAACTTACCTTAAGTAATTTACCTGCTTCTACACTTATAAGGCATTTATTCTGCCACAGAGTTGTTTATGTGGGCCTTTAAATAAATGTCAACGAAGAAACTAAACACTTAGTTCAGATTTTGTGACCTCTGATGTTAAAAAAATTAACGAAAGCCAGTATTGGAAGCCCATTGGAAAGTCACTATCATATGGTTTTCTGTCTGAATCAAATCAACACGTATACGTCCAAATTGAAATACTTCTTCTTAAGAGTTTCAAAGTTTATGTAAAGCAAGGTAACATCTAGTTAGAAGTGGAAGAATCCTGCAGAAGTGCCAACGTTCAAATAATTCTCAGACCGTCATATATTCTGAACCGTTACAGATATGCACTTTTAAACAAATATTTTTTGTAGGGCAGTTTAACTATTTAATTGAATTTAAGAATGTTGAATCGAATCCCTTTAATATACTCACTTAGAGTACTCTAGGATTTTGGCGTTTATCCCAAAATTTATTTATTTTTTTCTTTTGATGGGGGGCCCCCCACTTACGGATCCTACATTTCAGCTATACCTCCATTGTAAATTCAGTTTTAGGAAATTTCCATTTTGATGGCCCCTAAACACGTGCTTATTTTGCTTAAAAGTGAATCCATTTTTGTATATACATTACTAGCAGACTTGTTTGTATGAAGATCTAAGGTGCACAATTCAGGAGCTGCAAACAGATCGAACTTTTTAGTCATGATCACACAACTTAAAATAAATTTACATAGAAAATAAATATAGTTTTGTTTGTTTTTCAGAAACAAATGTTCATTAAATACTGTCCAGCAAAAAGTGAAACATCCTAAAATAGAATGCAGATTTACACACAAACTCAACATTATTAGCAAACAATTATTAGGTAATATTTTCACACAAACAGTAGTAGAATAAAACAGCAGACAGACAATAGAAGTTAAAAACAATATATTTGTGATAACTAATCAAATTTATAATCAAACATTATTGTTACAAATAAATAAATAAATTTAAAGAAAAAATATTGAGTCAGTAGAATGAATTATTATTGTTGCTTACAATCTTTGATCTAATCATTCATGTAGACTTTAGTCAAAACAGTTTTTTTTTGGCTCTCTCTCTTGGAGGTCATCGGAGAAGATTTGTTTTCAATAAAGAAGTGCAGCTAAACTCAAGATTGTTCATCTTTTGGTGATTGATTCTTTAATACAAAGGGAAGAAAGAATATTTCCCATTTCAGTTTTAATTTTTTTTTTTTTTGTATCAGCTTTGCAAGTGAAATTTGTTTTTACAACTTTAAAAGTAAAGGTTAGTTTGTCATCTGTCCTATCTCTGTTTAGTTACTCTTTAGTTTAACAATGGCGATTATTTTTTTTCCTTTTATTAGTTGAGTGTTTGCATTTTCTTATTTCTGGTGTGGAAAAAAGTAATTACGATCGTATCAGATTTCCGGAATTGCTTTTTTCCCCGGAAACACCTGTTATAAAAGATCCTCTGAACATTTAATGTAATATACGAAACAGGGTATATCGCTTATAATTCCAGCTTCGTACTCCGTTTTATCGCTTCAGGTGGTGACGTTTTGGAAGAAATGCTGCAACCGGAACTACGTCTTTACTGAAGCGATTTTTCAGTTGTTTTTTTTAATTTAACCAATTACTCTAAATACCAGATAGCAGCTAATCACATCTCGTAAAATTTAGAACTAAGTTTTAGATATATAATTAGAATTAGATTTGAGAATTTGAATCAGAAAAAAAGTCGAAGAATGTTCCGACCAGATTTGTGGATATCCATAAATTTCTCTACGAGTTTTAGTTCTTTCATTATACACTCTCGGTACTTTGATAACTACGAATGGTTTCCAGTTCTCCCAGTTGGTTACTAAGCAGTACCCGTGGAGTTCAAGGACCGAACGTGTCCACAGTCCACTTCCTTTTGTGGCAAACACTCTCGTTTCTAGATTTTTCTTTTCTTTTCTTTTTCAATTAACTGGTAACTATTAATGCTGTTTCAGTTTATTTTCATTTCGGAAAACTATTAGTTAGCCTTGTGATAGTGCAGATGTTCAGCACCAAATGTAGACTCATGTGAACGAATAGCAAAGCTCGAAATCACAAAGCTACCTGATTCCAAAACTATACACACGAGATGTCAGAGAAAGTAAAATTAGGCATTCTGTACTTTGATACAAATCATTACTAATTCTAACTGATAATTCTAATCAGTCAGAATTAATGATCTCAGAGTTGGATGCTGAATGATAACCTCCCAATGTATTTTATTATTTAATTGGATAACTAAAACTCATTTTTGAATAATTAGTATGTAATAAAAAAAAAAAGTTATATCTTAAACTTTCCCTATATTTTATCAAATTAAATTAAAAATATCATTTTTATTAAAAATTATAAATTCACTTATGGATAACATTGTCTTAATTGCCATAATTTCGTAATATATGGAAATAATCTCTCAGGACTTTTAAAGAAGGTGACCTCGTCAAGAAATCTTTCCAATCAACTTGATTGGAATAACCCCGGGTCTAATATCACAAAAGATTAATTAGGGTTTACTAATCTCTGGATAAATAATCACTTGGAAGTGGAAAATTTAAACCTTGCACTCTTTCAAAGTTCAAGAGAAGTTCCTTCCGGTAAGATAGGGTACCCGGACCCTTGTAAAGTCCCCAGAAATAAATGTAGCATCCGGTGCTTTTCACAAGGCACTGCCAGCTTCCGGACAGTGCTCCCTCTCTCTTGTTACCATACAATACTCTCCATCAACGGAGTAATTACTGGTCCAGAAAATCGTGCGTACGTTCAAAATCATATTTTTACGATAAGCGTTCATCTTTCTTCAAGGGGTCTATCGTGAGGAAGTATATGCAATTTTTTACCGGAAATACACGGTAAGAGGTCCCTTGAATTTGAAAAGTTTATTTTTACAAAAAGATTAGTACGCCTGTCTGTGTCAGAATAATTTATATTACTGAAAAAATCGCATGTAGCCCAAATTTAAAAATTACGATTACATATGTGGGGATACATTGAAGTGAGGTTTGGTCAAAATCAAACGACCGGAAATGCCCCTTAAATTCATCTTTTTTTCCAGTTCTTATTTTTGGCCATTTTTGCGAAACTCGTTTGAAGTAATTACTTTTCCAACGTTGCACGCATTGTGTATTCCATCTAGTAGATCTAATAAAATTGTTTGAAGCATTTTACTAGGAAACAATTTATGTAGGGTTCTTGGAAAGCGGAAGTTAAGTTTTGCACTTAAGTGTACTTACTGCATAATTTCTATCACTATGAAATCGCTTACCAAAACTCCCAAGTTAAATGTGGAAGTGCGTCTCTACTCTGTAGATCTCTTGGTAGAAGATATATTTCTTTCAGCCTCCTGGAAACAACATACCAACATCAATCTCGATGAAAACAACCAAGAATTTAGGGCTTTACGAGCAGGTACTAATATCCCTTTAGTGCCCGCTCATCCGAAATACTACAGAGAATAGCGTAGAGCTCAGCGTGGGAGATAGATGTCCAATCACCAGAGCTCTCCCAGTCTCAATATGGACCTTACTTCCGATTCTGGCTCCATCCCGTATGAAGTAATTATCAGGACAGACTCATTGCTAACCATTCCTTCCTAGTTCTAGGCTTAACCCAATTAAGGTAGCTTCTATTGCAGCTTATGAGAATATAAAATAGACGTTAGGAAGTTGAAAAGAAGAGGTTGATAGTTGGTAAAAGTGGAAACTCTGCGGCCCGTCTTGGATTGAGATTCTGAGTTTGTCATCAGTTCAGTAGAAACGTCCACCTTGCTGCAGTAAAGCGATCCTAGGAAATATTAGGAATGAATTAGGAATAGGATAAAAGTGAAGGCTTTTCAAGATCTTCAGTCCTGTACTTTTTTACAAAATGATGCAAACTAACAGGTATTTCTGCTGAAGTTAACAGAATAGTAACAAGAATGAACTTTAATCAGATCGCCGTCAATATCCCAGGAATGGGAGCAAGTCTGAGAGGAACAGATCTCTCACCTCAATTCTCGCATTCTTGATTTTCTGAGGCTGTTGTTAGACCAAGATCAAATGTTTTATTTAACTTGGTAGATCATGGACAGAACGTCCAAATTACAACAAATTTCTTATATTAACCATTTAATAAAATCTAAGGCTTTGATCGGGAATCGAACCCAGTAACATACTAGTTCATCTTAGCTTTGCAGGCCCGGCGTTTAACCGTTCGGCTAGCATGGCGCCTTAACCTGAACTGCCTAGATTTACAAAGGGTGTGTTCCGCGCAGAATGGGATCGTCTTTCGCTATCATCCCCACTAGAAAGGTTATCAGTCAGAAAATACTGATAACCCAGGTTGTTATTTATCAACTTGTCCTTATCAGAAGTAACCTCGCAAACAGTTTTTAAATAAAAAACATAATTAAAAGAAATAAAATTGCTTAACGCATTTTTTACTTTCATTTTATCGCTATAAAATCAGTTAATAGCATGAAGACCGTTTTGCGTTCTACCAATGTTTGGGGTTCTTTGTTTAATTCTCCAACTACTTTTCTACTTTTTTTTTCTTTTCTTTTTTTTTTCAAGAAGTGTTTGATTGAATTCATTCAGCAAGCAGCTTCAAATTTGTTCTGCTTTTTCCTTCTAGTCATGGAAAAGCTGAAGGGAAAACTCACCTAGTCTTCCGGAAACTTGAAATTTGTCTGCAAATATTCAAATTCACCATCACTATTCTTACATGATAATCTTCTTACAGCAAGCAAGACTTCCGAGCTTTCACATTTCCCCTATAAAATCCGGGATTCCTGAGAAAGTGATGATCTTCTGACGTAATAAATAACTAAATTAAAATAATAATAATAATACATACCCTTAGCCACCGTCTAGACACAATTATAGAAACTCGAACTGTTTCCTTGACAACAATCACACGATAAAGTCCAAGGCGTACAGACTAGGAATCGAACTCAATACCACAACACTTCATATGTTTTGCGGTCCTTGCTTCTGTCGGCTAGGAAATCGTGTCTTCTGCGAACTTGTTGTTAATTGTTACCCTTAATTTTCGTAAAAGCGATATAGCCCTACCACTTTGTGAAAGTACATTACATCGGAATCACCCTTTAAAGGAAAGCCCTTGTCCAGAATTGCCCTTAATCGAATTTACTCTGGAAAACATTTGGAATAAATAAAACAAGTTAAATGAAAATATTTCTCAAAACCATTTCAGGATATAGGTTAGAGGTTCTACATGCAATTAATACTCGATATTTGCAGAAAATCGATGAGCGGTAAAGTGATTTTTATCGATTATGTTTTCAAGAAACTTTTCTAACATACATATGTAGGTATATTGCGTTTAAAGATAGTGTTGGGAGTATACCAGACTTTGTTTTCGCTTAACTTCCGGAAAAAAAAACTACAGACAAACTTCGCAGATAAGATCTATACATAAAAATGCTCTCATCAATAATTACTGCATTATATTATAATAAATAGATTCTCTACCTAGTAAACAATATTTCATTCCTCGTGTACTTGAAACATAAGTAGAAGAAGAAATAGTGATTAGGAAGAACTCCTTGGTCCCACGCTGCTTCGACAAGGTTATTTCCTGTCCGAAGGTAAAAATATTTCCCAAACATACCCAGTATCTGCACAATATATTCTAAAAATATTTATGTATCAAAATTTACCATCAGTTTCTCTCATTTTGAAGGTTTCCCTGTTTGTATCTTTGTGATTTTCATTACCATCTTACAAAGTCTCACCATTCATTGTCCTTGAGTTTTCTTTCTTGAGAGTTTGTAGTTTCCTTTTATTATTATTATTATTGGAAAAGGGGGTATTGCGATGAAGTTTTCACCCGGAAAATGCGGTTAAAAGAATCTGAAAAACTATAAAAAGAAATGCAGGAAGCTGAAACTAAGGAGAACCACTACCGGATGTATTACAAATAGGTTTTTGCCTCTTTTTAGAGCTTTTATAGAAAATTACTCCCAAGATTTTTATTCAAACTTTTTACACATTGTATTTGCCGCTTAAGATTTGTCCACAAGTTTTTACTGGAAATATTTTGCTAAGAAAGTTCAATTGAGGGCACCTTCTTAGAGAGAAAGAGAATGTGAGAGAGGGGTGGGTATTCTTTCCTCTAAAGTTTGTAATCTTTGTAATGTACAGTTCTCAAGAGTAAGAAGAGCTCTAAAGTATTGCAAAAGTCGAGTAGGTGCTCTTCCATTGTCTGAAATTGAGTAATTTCTTTGAACGCCAGAAGGAGCGCCACTACAGATCTGTGAAGATCGGCATTTTATGATGAAACATGAATCCCCGTGTAAACTGATCCTTGGGGATTGAGCTTTCGGGGAGTAGCAATACATGGAAGCCTTTTCCCCTCGACTGCCATTCCACTATCATTCCAAATTATATATTTGAAGACTACACTAGACTAGGGAAGAAAGGGTTACGTCCATTTTTTAGATTTTTTTTTTCAGTAGAGCAACATTAAAGTTTGAAACGTTTGCAGTTTCACTAAATATGCTTTTGTAATTTATACAGTGCACTGAATGACCATTCTTTAGTATTCCTTAAAAGTATCAAACAAATATTCTTAAAAATGGAGGGGCCTCAGTGTCTATTTGTATGTATGTCTAGTTTCCACTTTCTTAGTATAACCCTTCGAATCAGATTGTGGAAATAAGAATATAGAGATCATATTTCACTATATAAACTCCCTGCAACTCCCACGACAAAATTTCTATTCATCTGTAAGTCTAGTCCGTCTATCATGATTGAGGTGTTCATGACTAATTGAGTTTCAGAAAATAATAATATTGTTTACAAATTTTCTGTTTGTATTTTGAATGAACTTATGTAAATTATAATACTCGTATATACCTTTCATAAATAACGGTCATAAAATCAGACAAAAAAAATTAATACAGCTTAGAAAATCCACACCTGCAGGTCTTCCACTCTTTCTGTCCCGTGTTTTGGATGGGACTTCACTCGTTTTTCTTCGTAAATACCATGGCTATAACTCTCGAGACTAAAACCATTACATTCAAAACTAAGTTGATCCATCTGAAAGTTTGTGTGATGAACTACATCAGGGATGAGCAACACGCGGCCCGCCAAGCATTTCTAAAATTGAATTTATTTTATCGACTTTCTCCCATCAATATATTGTTATAAAATTAATTATAATAAAATGGTAGTACATACTAAACCGAAATATTTTTTTATGGCGAGTTACTTGTCGACGACGTTTTTAAACATGCAATACGAACGCGCCGCGTCTGCGCGATTTTTTTGTGACGAGATACACACTTGTCGGTGACTTGTTCAAACATGCAATACGGACGTTTCGTAAATTATTAGTAAGAGTTAATCTATGTGCGGCCCGCAAAAAAAAATTTAAATTTAAATTGGCCCATTGATTAAAAAGGTTGCTCACCCCTGAACTACATAATGATGCCAAAAACTCATTTTCGTCAAAATTGGACTTGACCCTTTTTTTCCGTGCAGACTTCAAATATTATTTTGTTTAATTGATTTAAAGAGCTTGTAAATTACTTAAAAGGCCGAGAAGTGCAGGATTTTGCGCGCACGATGTGGGTAATAAATATTTAATAACAGATTAAATAACAATGTGTTTACATCCTGTAATGGTAGGTAGCAAGACGCGGCGACGCTATCAAACTGGTGGTGGGGGGGATAGTCGAGAGATAAGAATTAAGGGCAAGGGTACCAGTCTGTGTACGTCACAATTATGAAGGGCCGCCTTAGACAGAAGAAGTCAGACGTCATCACAGACAGTTCATCGTTCACAAACAAACCAATCTCGAGGCCCAATTGGAATCCACGCTACAATTGTCACGTACGCACACGGGACAAGCAGCCTCATCTCGTATTTTTCAACAAGACCCCACCATCCAGGCCAACCCCTTGTCAACGCTTTTAAATAGTTGACATTAATATTTTTGTATGGTCAATGGAAGAGTACTCCATTTAAGAAAAAAAAATGTCTAAATATAGACGGGTCTGAATTTTTGTTTTGTCCTCGTTTGTAGTACAAAGTACCAAACGATTAAATAGTGGTCACTGTTTACCACGTCATTAACGCTTCTATTTTTCTTTATAATGAACAAACACTTTCCAGAAAAACTACTTATAGCTCTATTTTCACCTTATATAATGATAATTGTTGATAATTAGTTAGCTTATCAATAGCCCTATTACTAAAATCACCTAGACGTATACTATAGCACAGTAATTACTGATATTATGCTCATATTTATTTTTGTAGATGAGTTCTACATTTGGGCCGAATTTTATGCAATCCTAGACTGTAGAATGCTTAATATTAATTAGGTTATAAAATGTTGGAGTTCGTTAAAGAATTAAGATGAGATAACTTGCAACTTGTATCTCCTGTAATATACAGGGTGACCAAAGTTATATGCTCCACCCACTTTTTTTTTAACGGCGGGAAATTTCGAAAAAATAAAAAACACGTATTTAATCATTTCTAGTCTAGTTTATTTTCAGTGATGGACCCATTTTTTTAAACCCTTGTATCTCGAGATACAGCATCCAATTTTTGTTTTTCAAATGGAACGTTATATTTTTTGTTGCATATTTTTATAGTATTTGATCTCCTAAAAACAACAAAAATTTTTTTTTTTGAAATCGGTTAGGTTTTTCAAAAGTTATGGGTATTTAAAATATGAAAAACAAATTTCAGTTTACTGTCAAAATTACGTTATTTTTTTTTAAAGAATCTATTCAAACTGAGCACAACCAACGGATAGGCAAGCCAAAACTCTGGACTCCCACGCTTTGCTTGTAGCAGCACTTATCGTGGCGAAGTCAAGATCTAGGCAGGCTACAGTTATTCGACATTCAGGTTGTTTTTCCTACAAACGTTTGGTGTGGAGTTATATGAAATCAACTAATCGGCCCATACTTCTAGAGAGAACTTAACTGGTGAAAGATATCCAACTTTTTTTTAAGAGACATTTTGCCAGTTCCGCTTGAAGATGTTCATCTACAACGTCGGATAGATATGTATTTTCAACAAGATGGTTGCCCGGCGAGAGTGGTTCGAGGTTAGCTGGGCAGAAATTTCCATTAAAAGTGCGTAAGGACTCATTGTCCCATCCAATGGCCACCTCGATCTCCGGACTTGACCCAAATGGACTATGTTTGGTGGGGATACCTAAAAAAATAAAGTGTAAAGTATCCTTAATCCCGTGGCTTCAGTCGATGATCTGAAACGTCGAATTACTCTAGCCTGCCTAGATCTTGACTTCGCTACCATAAGTGCTGCTACATGCAAAGCGTGGGAGTCCAGAGTTTTGGCTTGCTTATCCGTTGGTTGTGCCCAGTTTGAACAGATTCATTAAAAAAAATAACGTAATTTTGACAGTAAACTGAAATTTGTTTTTCATATTTTTAATTACCATAACTTTTGAAAAACCTAACCGATTTCAAAAAAAATTTTTTTGTTGTTTTTAGGAGCTCAAATACTACAAAAATATGCAACAAAAAATATAACGTTCCATTTGAAAAACAAAAGTTGAATGCTGTATCTCGAGATACAGGGGGTTTAAAAAAATGGGTCAATTACTGAAAATAAACTAGACTAAAAATGATTAAAGTACGTGTTTTTTATTTTTTCGAAATTTCCCGCCGTTAAAAAAAAAAGTGGATGGAGCATATAACTTTGGTCACCCTGTATACGTCCTAGAGCAGTGATGGGCAAAGTACGGCCCGCGGGCCAACTCCGGCCCGCGAAAGTATTTAATCCGGCCTGCCGAGGATCCATCGACATGGATAGTATATGGCCCGCTATAATTACGTTTTGACGGTCGAGAAGCATAAAGTAGATTCTATTTAGTAGAATAATAGATGCATAACCTATAGGTGAAGCTAAACTAGCCGCGTAGTTACACAAGTGTGTAATGCTGTAATGTTTTTATAATATTATGATTAAAAGCTTTAACACAAAATGCATTTTTTCTATAATTCTGGCCCTCCTCTAGAATTTCTTAAACTTTGTGGCCCCCCCATTAAAAAAGTTTGCTCACCACTGTCCTAGAGCAACGTTTTCCAACCTGTGGTACGCGAGTTGCTGGTTGGTGGTGCGCGAAAAATTATCAATAATGGCGGACATAAAAAATTTAAAAAAAAAAAATAAAGCATAAAAATATCAGTAAGGTTTTTTCTTCTAAAACGTAAAAATTATTTTAATTAATAATATTATACAGTAAAGTTGTTAATATGTTCAGACAAGGTTAGTCTGTCTCAAGATATAAGAGAAAATATAATAGCACATTCAACAGGATTAAAATTGTCTTTCCAAAACCCGAAAATACAAATGATAATTGGATTTCAAACCCCTTCTATAAAGAAAATTTAGTAAAAGCTACATCATTATCGATAATACATAAGGAAAATTTAATAGATTTATTTTTAGTACAATAATCTTGAACAGAAAAAAATTACGCAATTTTTAATTAATTAAAAAAATTTTTAAAACTAAGATCTTACACTTAACAAAGTGAAGATGAACTTGAACTCCTTTGTAACAGATACATTGTATCTCTATACAAATAAAGATGATGATAATAATAATAAAGTAACACACTCAGGAATAACAAATTTCACGAAATACAATCATTTTTACGAAGTGGTACACCACTGAAGCATGATGTACTACCAAGTGGTACGGTGAGCCAAAACACTGTCCTAGACCAATGATTCTCAACCTGTTTTCTGGTCGCGGCACACAATTTTAACAATTTCAAAATTTGGCGGCGGCACACTAACAATAAGTTTAAAAGTATTTTACTTATCCCATAATACACTGTGTAAAATGGTTGTATGTCTATTTTCAATATAAAATAAAATAATATGTACTACAAAAACAACAGGATATGTTCTGATTAAGGGATTAATTACAAGTTAATAATAAGAATACTTTTAATGAGAAATTTGAGCTTGATGTTTTTTTGATAATTACAGTTTATATTTGGTCTTATAAATGATAATGCTACTCTCATATCGTCTTCTACACTTAATATATATCATTTTTATTGTCTGCCTTTTCTAAAATTTGGCGGCACACTTCAAAAACTTTCGCGGCTCTTTTGCGTGCTGTGGTCGAGAATCACTGTCCTAGGCAGTAAGTAGTTACATACGTGTAACTTTCTCATCTACTTTGAGAGAATTGTTTACTAAATATTAAATTAGAGCTCTAATAGACAACTCCAGCTCAGACGTAAACACTTGAAAATCAATTGACAAATAGATAATTATGTACATAAATGTCTGTAAAGTGATACATTAATTTTACATTCTTAGCATCTTTATAAAGTAAAAGAAAAAAAAAAAGATGAATAGTGGGTAGTGTTATCTGTAACGAGAGAACAGATAACACTGGCTAGAAGAACTAAATGAAGCTTTGGGCTCCAATGATCTTAGATGTCGACCAGCTTTAAATTAAAAAATAATATTACCCAAAAAACTGCCCTACAAACAAATTTTTCTAAAACGCTGATTAAAGTAAAAAAAGCTGGAAATCTGTACGAATGTAACCGTATGCCGGAAGTTTACACAAAATCCTAGAGGCAGTTTCCCAATTTAATAATATAAGTTGGCACATATGATTCTTATTTGATTGTTATACAGGAGCAATAGGAGGTACAGTAGGCCAGAATTGGCCTATTTCAATGAATGCCTAAAATAACAAAACCCATAGAAAAGAGCTGACCAATAATAATAATTATTATCTGTCTTCCATGATTTTTAATATTAAGTGAGCCGATTTGATCAGCATTTAGCGAGAGAGCGGGTTCAGCAACAATGAAGAGTGCCGAGTCATCAAATGTACTCAGATAAGAAGGCGGCCGGCAATATTGAGACGTGCCACGAAAAATCGCCACCTTCAGTATTCATAGAATTAGGAGTGGTTAGCAATAATTAGGTGCACGCTGATCGGTGCAAGCACATACTTCCGGCGTTATTCTGTACTAGTGATCAATTCCACGTAAATTTAATCTTTACCTATCTCTTAGCCAAAAACAAATCGTATCTTTTCATGTACTTCAGCGGAGTACTTAAGGAAAAGATAAGATATTATAATTACTGCACTTCAAAATAATGCGCCTAAAAAATTGAGTAACATAAAAAAGAACAAAGCTTATGGAAAAAGACCCGTACCGGAAGTGACTATTGTCTCTAAGTAAAATTTGAATTCTGTCCCTAACGCTACTTTTTTTTTGTTTTTGAGTTAATCTAATTTCTTTTTTCCGGGACTCAACGAAGCACCGCGAGCTTTACGACAGTAAAGTTGTAAAAAGGCTCAAGATCCTGGTAGGATTCCCCAAATAAATACATATACCAACATACAGATTTATTTGTTAAAACCACGGTTCCGTATTCAGAGAACAGCAAAACAAGTCATTTTGCTTACTACAGTAGTAGTGCAATAAAATGATTATTTACATAATCTAAATGTGAATGCAGCAGACATGTAGAGAGGATTCTTGTTGTGTCTAGCAGCAGCAGTATCACGGTCACGATGTGGATGTATGGTGAGTCACGTGATCTGTCCTTAGTGCAGCATGTGCACTACCAGTATCAGAACATTAGGAGCATTAAAACTTGTGTATATGAATGTACGCAATTGTTGTCAATATTTTTGATAACCTTCTGTGAAAGAATTACCTTCTCGATTATTGGGAATGGTTGTGCCCATGAAATGAATGCATGGAGAGCCCGCCCACGCAATGAAATCAATTTGTTTACTTTAATCACCTGTTAAGAATACACACAGAGAACTTAATTTAATACTGCCCCCTCTCCACGTTACAATTTTTTATCACGCCACTAATATTATTTTAACATAGATCATTTTTAAATAGATTAAAGAACATATGCCAACTTTGATGACGTGTGAAGATCAGCCCACTAGGGTGAGCACAACAATTACGTTTCAGATCTCAGAAGTCAGTTTTGGTTACATCTTTAAGGGAATTCTGGATGGATGCGAGCATACACGTACTCCTTCCTCCCAAAAGTCATGTGTGAACTGCCAGATGATATCCTTCAGTCAACAATTTACAAGGGTTTTCCACTTTTAGACTTGCTTCAGCCCTCCCAATGATTGTAAAGCTGTACTGTGAAATGACAATTGCGAAAGAAGCCTGTACCTCTATTTCAACCTAGAACTGTATTTTTAACAAATTTTGAAGATAAATAAATTAGATTATATTTACAAAGCTATGTGCATGCATTAAACAAAGTTAATTTAGAGGTAACCTCACCGAAATGAAATCTACATTCATATTAAAATGGTAACTTGTGATCATGCCATTTTCTTCAAAACCCTTGGAGTTTTAGCCAGTTTTATAATCTGCGTCAAAATTACAATGTTTTACTACAAAAGCGATGCTAAAGTTGGCCCTAAAATGACACTATTTAGTGTTCAGAAATGATAGTTATAGAAAAATTGGGTACTTTTCCGTTAGCCGGGCGCAAATGTCGCCAATTGTGAACCAAACGCGAGCCAAGTCAACGGAAAAAAGTCGAAAACGTTCAACTATAAACAAATATTAATTAATAGTAAGCAAAACAAGTTCAACTATAAACAAATTGTAAAGAAAACAGTTTTACCCAATTCTGTTATTCGCTTGCGCCCGGCTAACGGAAAAGTACCAAAAATTGTTTTAACATTCCTTAGGCACCCAGGTGCATATTTCTAAACGTTGGCCATTAAAAGAGATGCCAATTCTGTTAGTTTGTTATGTGCATCCAGACGAACTACAATGATAGCAAAATGTTGTACCACTAATTTATTTACTAATGAGAATTGTCCAAAACTATGTTCATTACATTTTCTTAATTATGAACATTACCTTCCCGTTAATAGCAATCATTAATACATACAACAGTTGATGTTGAGTCTCTGTCTTGTGAATCCTGTAGGATTAAGTGCAATCGCAAAGCTTCGATAATATTCTCTTGGTTGGATGAAGATCATTACCATAGCAGTAACCATGAATTATCACAATATCATCGTCCGCAGATGCAATCACTAATGCTAATTTATTGTTGGTAAGAGAGTACTGCGTTCTTTTTGTAAAAAAACAAAAAAAAAAATTATTGAAGGGCTTCTATTTTGTTTTTTATTGGTATAGCTAAATGTTAAAACTTTAATCTGATGCAATTCTGTAATTCATTTAAGTAGGAAACAAGTTTGTATAATTTTCTTTTAAAGTAAATTGACTTCCAAACTAGTTACCAAATTTCTTTAAATTCCTCACTGAATGTTTAATAATGTACTGAAGTCAACCAAAACTTAGTAAAATTTCAAAGTTGGTACAAAAGTGGACAAATTTGTATCACACCATAATTTATTTTCTCCGAACTCAAGAATATCCACAAAAATATCTGGTGTTTTTATGGGAAATTAGAAGCGATCAGTGTTACCAACAGGGAAATTAAAAGAAAGTAATAATTTCCCCCCCGCCAAAACAAAATACCCTGTTTGTCTGAGAACACAACATTAGCCATTTACTACGTCAGCTATTGTTTTTATTTTGAAGTGATGGTCAAATGTATTGTAAGTGGGGGTAACTTGTTAGAATTATGCCAGGGTAAGTGCATACCTAGGGCTATATACAAGCGGAACTAGAAAAGTGATCAGTTGTGTTTACAACTTCAGCAAGTCGACTTACCTGCATTGCTGAACCATCTTAGAATACTGCCTTCCTGAATAGAATCAGGTAAGCATCCAAAAGACTTACTTCACTTACTGTTTTCTACTCCAACTTTCTTGCAGGTCACCTGGAAACTATTTTTAATAAAATATCCAGCAATATTTTGTGGCTTTTAGACTAGGAATAACTTAGTTGCACTTATTGTGAGTTCAAAATAATTTCAAAAAATGCTTAAATGTGTGCGTACATGTGAACAACATTTATTAAAGTTTTTCAGTCAAAATACTGTTTACCGGAATTGTGATGCTTTGATTTTCGGTAAAATTTAGCTTTAATCGAATATATCCGTTTTAGAGATCCCTTTAATTTTAAATGATTGATGTGCAGTGTTTTAAGCAACCTAGAATTAACTGTAAAATCGATTTAAAAAAAAGTGTTATTAACGTTTGGTTGATTTTTACAAAAGTGGTCGCTAAAAATCAATTTCAAATTTGAACTTACTGTGAGCTAAGTCAGTAAGTTGTGAAAACTGCGCACTCTAAAGACTGACACTCTCTATCAACGTACACACAAATTGTTATAAAATCTCCTTAACAAAAACTTACAGTTTAAAAAGTTTAAGGGTATAAGGGTTGATTAAACGCCAAAATGTACACAAATCAGCAAGTACCCATCATTTCATTAATACTTCATTGATATTATTTAAGTAATTTTACTGCATTAATGTTCATTAATATTTTTTAGAATTTATCAGATGTAACAGACCCTTATGCTGGTCAGTTCATTCATAATAATATTTTGTTATAATAATGATAAAATATACATATATTACATCTTCATAATTAAATTAGGTACTTTATTTTCTGTCTATTCCAAATTATTCTTTGGATTTATCTTTATTATGACCTTTTTTTCTGAGTAATCACACATGTATGCACGTTAAAGTAGAAAAAGACAAATTTAGAGTTGATTACTGCTGAAATTTTAATCACGGAGTTAAGAAAAAATTAGCATCTTGAATTCGTCTTAAAGAAGTATTCGTGAGCACAAATAACACACAGTTTAATAAATCAATTATTCAACGATAATTATTCATTTCTCAATTGTAATTTAAACAAAATGTAGGATGCAGCCGCATACCACGTCTTTCTCTTACAATTTTCTTTCAAGATTCTATCTTATAAGGAACATATTTACTTCTTAATAACAAAGATCTAAAAATAAAAACCTTCAGGCGTACCAAAGTGGGTACCATGTTCAAAGGAAATCGCTGGATCCTGGTTTCCTGCCAGCTACCCATGGTAGGATCCACATTAAAGAAAAAGGATTTCCCTACAATGTTTGGAGCATTCTTCCGTACTTACACCCAAAATAATTACTAAGAATCTCTTCTTCCGACTATGGAGACCTCAAAATGGAAATAAAAAATGCATAATATCTCTTCCTTGGTGCAAGAGAAAATAAGCAGCTTTATTCTCTCCCTTTATTGCGCCTTAATTGGGATCAACTTTATTCCTGTTATATCCTACAAGATCCAACTTATTGCCAATATTGCATCAGGTTCCATTCGGCAATATTGTATCAACAGTGCTGTTAATTTCATCCCAATGCTTTCACTTTAAGATTATTCTCAATGCCAATTTTATTGGGAATAATATTGACCGTTTATGTTTTTCCGCACAGCGATCCGCTATCCTAATTAATTCGCCTCACCAAAAAAAACGGTAATTCTGGATCCATCAATGCTTCCTCTTCCTAAAAGGGGAACCAAAAAAAAAGAAGAAAAAGTTGAATGTTTAGCAGGACTGACAATCACTTCCCTGGAAGCTATACTACTGTCCCAAGGTTAATGCCCTGACCTTTTATAAAAAAAAATTTTTTGTGGCAAAACATTCCATTTCTGTATACTTTCATTTTATAGAAATGTACTGTCAATTTTTGGTACAGTTAGGTATTTATGAATAATATTTACGGCTAAAGAGAAAATTAATAAGGACAGCTGACCATTACCAAAAGGTAATCAATGACCAGGTTTTTCCAAACTCGTACTTACTTTCTCTCGTTGAATAGTTAGGTAGGATTTTTATAATTCCACTTGGACAATCTAGTTAAATTTTGTCTCTTTCTTCTTGTAATAGTATGTACAGTACAACCTCGGTTAACCGGCCCTCGATTAACCGGGATCATGTTGAGTCATCATAAGAACGCCTGGATCGGCGCCGAAACAAAAGTTAATTTTCGGTGGCTGTCAGGAAAATTTTTTGTCTTCCGATGTAACATAATTGTAGGCGAGGCAGCAACACTTTTATACCTGATTTTCTTGAAGGGTCATTAAATAAAAAAGAGTATTGCCGTCTAAGATAGGAGTTGATCTCTGGGACAAAAACGGCTTTTTAATTTACATACAATATTTTCACATAGGCATCTTACTGATGAGTCTACCTATGCACCCGTACATTGTACATAGGTACAAATGTACTATGTAATACTGTGTATTCGGTTTAACCCGGATTTCAGTTTTCCGGGGTGGAGGTCAACCCGGAGGTTAATCAAGGTTGTACTGTAGTTCGGAAATTGCCCTTTTTTTGCGGCATGTACAAGCTTGAAAAAAAACAACAATCTTTTCTCTAAAAAATCAATCGACTAATAAAATACTTATTCCTTATTCACATTTTGTAGGCGATAAAATCCATGGACCAGAAGACATGTCACTTAAGAGAAAGATCCTCCCTCCGTCTTCAGAAGACCTTTTAATGGAATTTTTCCAGATAAAATTGTGCAAGCACGGGGAAACAAAGGCATTATTTGCTCAATGTTTTGCTAAAACTGGATTCTGACTCGGATAATTCGTGAGATTTGCATGAATTAAATCTACAACCATCAGTGTTATACATTTCCTTGACTAATTTATTTTCATCTTCTACGTCTCCTACGTTGCTTCTACTACAGAATATTTCTTCTAGTCTTTAATTTTCACTTTCACTTCTGCCCATTGAACTGGTCCGTTTATTTATTATTACTTATCTTATCCTTTACAGATTCTATTTTCAATATGTGTATCATGGTTTTTCAGAGATGCTAAACTTTCGATAAATACCATTATAAAATCAACTATTATCGATTACTACACAAGCTGATAAATGATAATTTTCATTTTAATAATATCATTAGGGAAATTTTTAATTTGCTACTATTATTGTTAGTCAAATAAATCTAGGCTAGTTATAAACTGCGAAGTAATCTACTAGTAGTATCTGTTTTTCTAGTTTATAGATTAATTTCTCGTTTTCATTTATTTTTACAGTACATGGTTAAAAATGGCATAAAAAGAGCAAGCTTTGCTAAAAAATAAATACATTACGATTGTTCAGCCATATTGTATATCGTTTTGACCTCAATTGTTTTAAATAATTGGTTAAATAAAAAGAAACAATATGACAATAAAAACTTTGTTGTTATAGTATGTATATAGGCACTGTTTCATTATCTCTTGTCCAAGAGTTGGAGAAACTATTCAAATTTTGCAGATTTTTGATTTTAAATTGTATTTGTTAAGTCTTAAGTCGGCTTAAGTATAAAAGAAACAAGTAGAACTTAAAATTTGATTTTAGCTTAACTAACACTAGAGGTAAAATTAATAAAATTTAGGCCGGAACTGATTACCATCAAAATGGAGACCCCCCCCACACTAAAAAGATTTTTTCTAATATTTTGAGGTTTCATCCAAAATGGCCGCTAATAATTTTTATTTAAATGTTGATTATTCATAGATCACCTACAACATTCTTTTAGAAAAATTCCATAAAAAGCATATTTCTATGGAAGAAAGAATGTTTAAGCTTGTCTCTAAAGTGTCATGTTTTCAATAGAATTTACTTTCCTTATAACCTGTATAACAGCCATAGGAATTTGATGTATGGCCGAAAATTAAAAACTAAAAGATAATCGATTTCCATTTAGTCGATATGCTCAGTGAGCGTTGTTGTTAACTTCAGTGGAAAAGTGTGTTATTACTAAGGAACGGATTTTTATGTATTTAAAAATGCCAAATATTTAATTAAAATATGCATTTATTTTCGTCAATTATGTGGAAAATATGTGATTTTCTTAAAATATTTTCTGGAATATTTAAGTAAAATGGACATTTTTTTTTTATGAAAATGGAATTTTTTTGGGGGGGGGCAAGTTATAATTATTTATACAAGAAAAGAACATTTTTACAATTTATAATAATTTATTAGGAACAAAATAATTTGTTTTTACAAGTTATAATGATTTATACAACAAAGAACATTTTTACTATTTATAAAAAGATGTGTTCAATTTTCAATTTTGAAAACTTCACTCTTCGAAATTGTTTGCAACCACATGAAATTTCAAATGTTGGAACGTAAAGTGACGACGATCTGGGCGTAAGATGGACTTGTAACGACTAAAAGATCGTTCAACATCTACAGATGTTATAGGTGCCTTGCTGAAAGAAGTTATCTCGTTGGTTGTAAAGGGTACACGATGTTCTGAGGTGACTTCTGTTCCACTGATAATATCAGAAATCTGGCAGATGGTCTCCCACCCTTTGTTCTTGCTCAGTACTTCTACCAGTTTTGATCTGATCAGATCTCCCTTACTCCCAGGTATTCCTTCCACCTTTTCGATGACTTTTTTAACGTTGGACACGTTTTCTGTCAGTTGAACATTTTGGGACTCAAGTTGGGTAATGGCTTGTGCAAGAAATACGCAATTGTCAGAAATGAATGCAAGAGCTGAAAGAACAGACAACATCAGACAACTTCAAAGAACTAACAAGTGCCCGTCACTGTTTAGCAGCATTCTGTGTAAATTACAATAACCATTGTACCCACTGTGATTCACAGCCCTACAGTCTGTGGTTCACAGTTCCTGTCAACCACCTCCCAATTATGAAAATATGCCCAAAATGAAAAATATGAAAAAATATGTACATATTTTGATTAAATATGTAGAAATATTTATTTATTTTAATCAAATATGTATAAATATGCGATAACATCCAAATATGTGGAAATATGTGAAATAAAAGTAGACTCAAACGGCTTAAAAAGTGTCAGTATGAATACTTCTAGTTGAAAAACGTCTGTAAATTGCCTAGAAAAAAATAAGTAAATACATACGAATCCGTTCCCTAGTTATTACCATAGAAATATTGTTCATCGTTTTTGGTGGCCGAATTTTGGTTCAGTAAACCTAAACACAATCAGAACAGAAGACACACCATGTTGTCATTGATGTTAAAATGTGTAAAAACAAAAATAGAAGTTGCAGAGATCATTAAAGTGGAATTTTGGTAGTTTTTCCTGAAAAGACGTCTTCCGCTATTCTGGCAAATTAACTGGAAGTCTTAAATTAATTTTAAAATTGGTCTTATAAAAAAAAAAACTTCCTTATAATGTTATTAAAAAAATAACTTGAATTGTCATTAATAAGGCAATCAGTGGGTAGATAAGTGTTGACATTATGCCATATTGGCAATTGTATTCGTCCTTAACAAATTAGACTGGCCAAAGTTCATGGACATTAACATCTAAATCTTAGAATATAGACGGCCAATTTTATTAAGAACTAATTAACGAGATTTTATCTACTGTGAATGGAAAATGGGAAAATTTGATTTATTATTAAGGAAGAAGCATTTCAAAAGTTTTATAAAATATCGTTAAGAGTGATTTACGAAATGAAAAATTTGTTCTAAATACTCCGCACGTATTTCCACTACTTCTATTCTCCAGGTTATAACTTGTTCGGAGTGTGTACACTTATAGCTAACATTATTCAGATTGTAAGGGATATCACACTGAATTGTGTCTTTAAAGCGAAGCCCTCAACCCTTCTTCTTCCAAGACTGCCTCATAAAAACAATTTTCCTAGAGAAAATCTTTCAAATGCTAAGGCTAAGCATACGTAACGTTTGCTACAAGCGTAGAGAAAATTTTATATACCAGTGTTACACCTGGTTATGCGCCAGCCAAATAGAAAAAACCAGGAATGCTGCTTTTTTAAGAAGATCCTGAAGCAGAAATTGAAATTCTACGTTAGACAAAAATTATTAATCTGGCTAAATAGATCAAACATCCAGAGTTGGTGGTAGGTTCTCTTAGAACTTAATATTATGGTGATTGGGACAAGAGATGGGTTCTGTTGCCATGGCTCCGCAGCCAGAGAGGCTTATTTTACCTCCCCCTAGGTAATCTAGAGTAGCTATATCCCTTCCCATTCTTCTGTGTCCAGGATTTTACTCTTCAGTTTTTTCTTGTTAGAATTAGGTTAGATTTTGTTGTAATTAAATCTGGTAGTAGTGTAAAAATATATCTCATACCTCGCAAAGGCATAAGTTTCACAGGATCCGGGTTAAGTAACCCTAACCGGTGGAGTGTTTTCTGAACCTACCTCTAAGGCACCAGAATAATCTAGTTCCAACATCAGGGTCTTTCTTAGTCTTATTTTTGCACTGTTCAATCCTGTGTCTTATCCCATGTTCTATTTCTTGAACAGCCTTCCAGGATTTGTCTTGCTCTCTCTAAATTCATTTCTATTAGAGCTAACACGCAAGGTGCGTTTGGTAATTCCAAGGGCAGATTCTTCACCAATTAACGGTGTAGTTGCTCTATTTCTGGGGTCAGCTGATCAGCAACCTGTCATGCTTGAAAATATACCTCAGATACTCCCTGACTCCCAAACAAGGAATGAGATAACTTTACAAGTTGCGAGCACTTCAAACGCACCTTGCTATCGGAGAAAATGAGAATCTTCCTGCCTATAAAGGACCTTTCTAAGGATTTCCTCATTGCAAGTCTTAATGGCATGAATTTCAGCTTGGAAAACTGTGGAATAACTGCCAAAGAAGATTCACCTCAAAGATCTCGCCCCCGAAGGCCGCAAGCCATCTTGGAACCACCAGATGGATTTCTTTGTTCTGTGAATGGCTCAGTCTGCTGTATCCCAGTCAGTACTCAGTCTCAAAGTTACCTGAAAAGAGCTTTCAAACCTGAATTTTGGGTTGAGGCCCTAGACATTGGGCTTAAGCCCACATCTATTTTAGTGATTCAACTCGTTTAAACTGCAGCGTCCATTTTGGCAACGGTTTATGGAATAGGTTTTTTTTTGTTTCGAAGTTCCAATATTCAGCTAGCAACAAGTAGTAGCAAATTATCAATTGAATCTTTTTTAAACATAATGATTAGCAAATAGTTCACATTCTATATTATCGCTAATTTATTCTAGAAACAAAATAAATAAATAAATAAAGATAATTTATTACAGTAAGAATTATCTGTACCGAGATGATTTACATATTGAAGAGTAGATATACAATTAATGTTTTGGCAAACAACCGCAAAGGTTATCAAATCCAACTCTACTTCTGTAATTTATAAAAGAAAAAAAAATATATATATAATTTTGCAACAAGGGTCACCATCAAGTTTGTTAATTGTTCACAATAATTAAAAACAACTGACCGAAGGTGACTTTTTATCATTGCAAAATAATTACATACATTTTTTTCCTGTACGAGATATTTTATGTCTGGGCTGGTAACTAATTTGATGACTTGAGAAAAAAAAATATATTACAGTCAATCAGAAAGATTTTATTTTTATTTTTTGCTCGTAAAGGAAGGTACTGCAATTGTACAGAATTTTGAAACATGTTGTATTCGTACCATCGTAGTACTTTGATGGACTTATCGGGAAAAAGAACCTGATAAAACTAATTGCATATTTTTTATATGAAATATATTCCCAGAAAAATGGACAATTTTTGGGATAAGGAACGGAACTGGTTTCCCTTTGAGGTACCAGTTCAGTGTACTGTATGGAAGCATCATCTTTTTTAACATTAATAAGAATTAGATATGTAAGTAAAAATTCCAACTTTGAAGAATATGATTCGAGCAAGTGATGATTTTTTTTTGCAATTTAATTGAAATTGAATCCAATACTTTTGATTCCAATACTTTGCGTTTCCTCCGAAAAAAAAAAAAGAGGGAAAGACGAGGAGAGATAGAATAAGAAATTCTACTTTAAGGTCTAATCTCGATGTCAGGCCGGTGGAAGAGCTGCTAAAAGAACACCAGGCTAAGATGGTTTGTGGGCACATGATGAGGATAGACACAAGCCGTATAGCTCTATGGTGACCATTATTTTTGTATCAAAAAACAGGACAAGGAGCAAAAAAAAAAAACCTATAAAAAATATTAATACGTTTATTAACACGAGATCGGTTATTACAAAACAATGGTCATAGTATAGGTTAGTTTAGTTATTAGTTTTTACATGACGCTTAGCACTAGTCGACTAGTCTACCCTATCGGTAAAACAGGTTGTGTTTTACGCTAAAGGTTCGTCCAAAGTTAATGTACACAGAACATTTTTTTCTAAACGATTATTTGCGAACTTAATTATTATACATTTATACTATATTTTTGCATTCAAAAATTAAATTTGAGTATAATTTAAATTTCATTGAAAAACAGTACAAATAAATAAAAAACAGGACATTTATGCTTAAAAAAAACAAAGGACAGCGTCTTAAAAAACAGTACTGTCCTGCCAAAAACAGTACGAATGGTCACCTTACTTATAGCAAGACTCTTGTTATTATGAGGCTAAGATGCTAGGATCAAAGAGGCGCAGGGGCAGACCGCGCACAACATGGGGATGGGATAGTGAGAGAGGATTTCCAGAAAGAGGAACTTGGATTGGAGAAGAAGTAGAGGATTTGACTGAGGATAAGGGGGATAGTTGGAAAGTTTTTGTGAAGGCACCTCGACACTGAAAGGTAAACGAGGAATGATTAAGAAGAAGAAGAAGACTTTTGATTCACATTTTATACATACAGCTGTATTGTTGTAGGAGCTGTTTTTTTTTTTAATAAAATCTCGAAAAATCGTCACCTTAACCAGATATCCAAATTTTGAACATCCAGCAATATTTCTTTTTCCAAAGACATGCTGACAAAAACGCATATATTTATACAAATGAATCCTCTGTGTGTGTTTGTGAGATTCAGCTCAAGTTGAAAATAAAAATAAAAGAACTTCTTTTGACCGGATATTTCTGACAAAAACTCGATAAAGAAAATTTCAAATCACGATCTCAATACTTCCTCTTTATTGCCTATTCTAGAAAGAGTTATGCAAACAAAAAGAAACCCAATAAAATTCAGTACACACCCAGTATCTTACAAAAATACAATGACTATTGAATGTCAAGATTAAAACAAATAATTTTTTTTTTTTTTAAATTTAAATCTGACCTCACTTTTGGGAGAATAATTTGATTAGAAAAATAACATACAGTCACACGCGCCCATTCCCTAAACACACTCAAAATGCATGAAGATGCAAAAAAAAAAGAAGATAAGTGATATTAGTGTGATTCAGTGAGAAATTGTGAGAGAAATATTTAAATAAAATATTACTATCTTCTAAAATTGTCTTTATCATAATTCTTAATATCTCTGTTAGTAATATATGTTCTAGAATTATTAGTCTTTCACTTAGTCCCCACTACTCTATGAAAGTCTTGTTATCACCATGGACCCTACATAGATAAATAGAATTGAAGAGCATTTACATTCAGTATAATTCTAAACTTATAGCTGTTTAGATCGTTATTATTGTTTTTTTAATTTTGTGAAGGGAAATTTCTTAAATTTTAGAACTCAAAAAGTTTAAAACTTAAAAAATAAACTTTGTGTATGATGTGCTATAAAAGTGTGAGATCGCTTTGATTTTAAAATAACGCTGAAAAAAAATTTAAACTTTATTTGGATTAATTTAATTAATAACTGTAAGTAATTAGTGTAAATAAATTGAATTTTTAAAGATAAACAGAACTTTATTAATAATTTTCCAAGTGCAGATCATATTTATTTATTTATTTTTTTTAATGACCAGCCATTTTTTATTTTTCCACTCCAATATTTTTGAGTCATCAATTTTCTTTTTACTGGCTGTTTAGAATTAACTATACCGATCCTAATATTTTAATGAAATGTTCCAGAAAGGAAATGACTTCGACCATTGTGGAGACTGTTGTTGTGGAAGACAGGCTTAGGCCATTAGAATCTACTTCTGTTTTAAAAGGTATTGGATGTTTTGTCTATTAGTAAAAACATTTTTAATATTACGAATAACAGTATTTTTTTTTTTTTTTTTTTAAAAAAAAAAGGATGTTATTGGTAGAGCAAAAAGTAGGGAGATTCCTCCAGGTTAGTTCCCGGCTTGCCGGCAGGAGCTGTTAAAGCTGCCGGACCCTAGATAGATAATAGATAACTATTTGATAAAAGAACACATTCAGGAGGCTGTAAATGCTCTTAATCTTCAATTATCTTTCCTTAAAATAAAAAAATAAAAATAAGATATGAGGTAGATTTCCTGGGTCAAATAAAAAGAATTAATAACCTCTACTCTCTCGGGGGCCACACACAGCTATACTCAAAACTTTTCCACTTGTTACATAAGGCTGCAAGGAAAACCGTAGACTCAGCGATAGACAAGGCAATGATGTCCTTAGATTTCTTTTTTCTTTTCCTAGATGGAAGTACGCTAATTGTGAGCAGGGTGCAATTTCACGGGAGACTACTACTCGTGAGACTGAAATTGCACTGAAAAACCTCTAGATATTGATATGCCTTTGATATTAATGTAGTACGTATTGCTCTGTGTAGATCTTTTCTTTTTTCCTCTTTTAAATCTTGAACTCAGTTACTAAATCTTGAAAAATCTTGATTTAGATATTGCTAAACGTTAAATGTTCCCACCCCGGATGCATACCTTACTTAAGGGCTCCTTTATTAATCAAACTAAGCTTAGTATATATTGTGTGTAAATAACCTCTATACATAGTACATCCTCCTTACCATAATGAAGCCGCTGAAAAAGGCACAAATCATTGCCAAAATTATATAATTTTTTTGTATGTCCAGCCTTTTCTACACACAACAAAAACAGAGTTTACAATAAGATGTACAACATGAGCATCTCAGACCACCTTAGAGATGCAAGGTGTTCTTTAAAATCCTGCCGGAGATTGAAAAAAAAAAAAGGCTTCCAGCTCAGGATGTTGATGCGTTTAAATTAAAAATAATATTTAAAAAGTTGACCTTTTTCGGATTTCCTTTGCTTGCTAGCATCTATCACAAGTAATGAGAAATGGCTGCCATCCTGATCTACAAACCTTCTTTTGTGATGAACCCAGTTTTTTTTTTGGGGGGGGGACTAAGAGACTAACCAAGCTTCCGATATGTTTTCTTCAGGAAGCATTAATACACCGAAGTGCCCCCATCCTCTCCAAAAGCTTTACAGATCCTATAAACTCATTAGGGAAATACTGGTACTGAAGGGGACAGCATTCAAATCCTATCCATAGACCAATTGATCTTAGTGCACAAAAGAAAAAGTTTGCTTATTCAGAATATAATCTTCTTTAAGCTTTATGGAAATCAGGCTCTGGACAATCCAGCAAAAACCCAAAAATTGTCCAAAATTAAAGAAAGGAATCATTGCTTCCTCAAACTAAGTTTAATTTTGAGAGAGACAAAAACTATCCTTTAATTGTTTTCTTTTATTGTATTACAGCAAAGACAGTAGAAGATCCAAAGACTAATCACCTCAACAACAAATATCTACTAATGAGGACCACCTCTTTTGATCGTTTACGACAATTTCCAACCTACTTTTGCCGACAAAGTTCAGCCGAAATTGCTGAATGGTTATCTACATCGAAAATTAAATTATCCTCATATTTAAAACTTTTATCAAGACAGGTACCATTATTTTTTTTTTGTTTTTAATTTTAAGAAAAAAAAAAAGATATTCTAGTTTTTATTATTCGTCCGTAGGAAGTTACCATGTCTTACGTTACTATAAATTTAATACAGTTTGAAAGCCTATTAAGGGCTCCTAAAGCCACTCAAAGAAAGATAGCCAACTATAAAGGGAATCAAAAACATTAGTCCAGCCACAATACTTAATCCACTTCAAAATCAAAACAGTTAAAAACAAGCCGAAAACAACTGTTAAGGAAAAATCCAGCCTTAAAGAAAACCTATTCCAACCAATGATACTGATTCATTTTTTTTTTTTTCTGCCCAAACAATTTCCCACCGGTTGGTTTTTGTATGCATGTACTTTCAGTATGCAGTGGATCCTCAGTAGACCTAGGAACGCCCGAATGGAAGCAATATCTTAGTGAATTTAGACGAAGAGCTAATACTTTGTACTTGGCCTCTTTCGCTAAGTTACAGCCTAAGACCTATAAAGATCGATCATTATCGAAAGGTCACATGGGATGATAGAGAATTCTGCTACTTTCGTATACTGGAAATTATTAAAAAATAAATAAATTATCGATTATAAAAAAAAATTACGGCACATCTTTTGCAGAACTCTGCCTTAGAGTTGCAATATGTGTGTGTTATTTTGTGGGGACGAACTACTTGAGGGTACTCAAAGCGGAGCAGGCAGCCACACATCATTTAACTATAAAGACCTTCAACTATTTTAGTAATAATTGTTAGTTTGGGTTAGCCACAGAGTTCTGAATCAATAGTAGTACAGAGGAATTGTGATACAAACCACTTTAGACTTAGTAAATGAGAGATAATACTTTTAGCGATCATTAATTCCCATAAAGATTTTAATTTCCTTACCACATTCTTTTCTTTTCTGTTCACAGTTTCACGGAGTATTGTTGGCAATATCTGTATACAGCGCTGTAGCGCTATTGATCATCCAAATGATCTACGGGATGGTAACATTGTTACAGGTTAACCCACCATCTGGCATGCTATTCCTAATAGGATGTATAGTATTGGTAGCGTGTCTAGCTGTATTTATAATGGATGTCAATAAAATTACACGAACAAATCGAAAATCTAGAAGTAGAATATCTAGGCTAGATGAGAAAAAAATTGCCTAATTTCTTCTCCATAATAAGAAATCATTAGTTGCGTTTTAATAAGTTCAAAATGATAAGTTTATGCTTTGATAACATTTTTTAACAAAGATGGAGATTACTAGAAAATAACAAACTTTAAATTGAAATTCCTAAAAATCTACTTAGAAAAAAAAAGGAAGGAGGAATTTTTGTACTGCTCCATTTTCAAGCGGGGGAATTCAAGTTAGATGAAGGGTTTATATTTGAGGATAATTAACAAATATGTACATTTTAAAGTTACTAGAATAATGTTGTTTTTTATTTAGATGTTATAATAATTTCAAATAATTTATTTTTGTGAGTTTAAAGTAAGAAAGTAATCAGATCATACAGAATTAGGCTTTTTCATGAGAAAAAAATTAAAAGAAAAGATTAATTATAATAAAAACTTTTTTTTAGATTTTTATGTACCTTAATGAAAAGACTGATTATATATATAATGTAATTTTAATATATTTATATTATTATTAAATAAATATATTTAGTAAAAATAGATTATTAATTTTGATTAATAGTTCCTGATCAACGACAATTCAGTGAGGTATTATCTATGCCAACATTCTACGTTTGGAAACCATTATTTTGGATATAAAAACCAGCCCATCTTAGTCACACTGTGTGTATTTTTTATACAATATATATTGGTGTTTCTAATAATATTGCGGGCCTAGTCATTCGGCGTTGGATTCGGTCAGGAGCTCCGAACTCCAAAAATACTACACTTGCTTACGGAAAATTAAGTCGAATTCTCTACGCTAAACTGATTAATCTATATTCTTTAATTAATCGATGAATAAATCTGAAACCGGACTGGGATAAAATAAACATGCGAGCTACGACGCGTCGTATAAAAAAAATCAAAGATGTTATGTCTTAGAAAACTTAATTGGTTGTAGAATCTGAAGCTCTAGAAAGCTAGATGATCAATTGGGTTTAGAATATTACCAAAAATGATTTCAAGTAATAGTTTCAAGCCAGAAATAGTTCATAGTATGTCAAGTGTCAAGGAGAACGCTTAAATGTAATTGTTTCATTTATCATCTAAAAGAGAATATTGATACCACATTGGTAAAATTTATTCCTCAATCTGTCACTGAGATAAGATCAACAACTCTAGAAAAATAATAATAAAATACTGATGAAACACCAGTTGATTCCTAAGGTCCAAACTAAAAATATTCTTTCAGATGGGAATGTGCGAAAAATTGAGTTCTGTAGAGATTTTGTTTTTAAAAAAAAAGTATCACAACTTTCATAAATAACATAAAATTACATTTTTTTATTGTTTAAGTTCTTTACAAATATATTTACAAGGTTTCATGTATTTTAACCAATACAGTTTAATGGTTTCCTTATTTAATAGTTATATTGATAATGGTGATGTCGTCATATGGTTTATCAGTTTTAGGATTAGTTTTTACAGTACTTATGTTGTGTACGACTTCCATACCTTTGAATACGCGTCCAAAAACTGTATGCTTATTGTCAAGCCAAGGTGTAGGGCCCAACGTGATAAAGAACTGGCTACCATTAGTATTGGGGCCAGCATTGGCCATGCTTACCGTATAAGGACGATCATGTTTTAAGTTAGGTTTAAATTCATCTTCAAATTCACCACCCCAAATACTTTCACCGCCAGTACCATTACCCGTTGGATCACCAGTTTGTATCATAAATCCTTTGATAACACGATGAAATATATGTCCATTATAATAACCATTTTTACTATGAACACAGAAATTTTCTACAGTTCTAACGCATTCGGTAAACAATTTTATGTGTATATCACCAAGTGAGGAATGAATAATAGCTTGCTCGTAATTTTGATTTGAACCTGATGGTTCTGTAGCTGATAGTACATCTTCTTTGGTTGGCCTTTCATTGAATACATCTCTATCTGAATCACCTTCAATACTATTGGGCTCTATAGAAGTGAACAAATAGAATCTGTTCTTCTTAAAACCAGTACAGATTAATGTAGGATCTGAAGTTACAGATTCCAAGGTGGGATTGTTTGAACCTTCTCTTTCTAGGGTTGTTCCCGCGTTGGAAAGTTTGACTTTACCTTGGAATAAAGCTAACTGAAGTGGTCGAAAATTTTCCGTTTTACCAATAATACGATTACAACGACTTGTGACCAGATTTATCACTTTAATTCCCAACATCGTGCTGTAAATTAGTAAATGTCCACTCTCATCAAACAGAATATTACAGTTTAACAGGCCATCCGCTTTTTCCAGCTCTCTTTCTAAAGCCATTCTTCTACCAAACTCCATATTAGATACTAATTGTTGTTCCTGTTGTAGTTTACTCAAAGTTAATAATGTCTCATCAATCACTGTACTTAATTTTCCTGTAAGAAAATGGAAAACTCTAACCTTTCTATCTGGTGAAATTGTAGCAAATTTCTTGCCATTTGGTGAAAATGTCAAACCAGTTGGATATGTTTTATTCTTAGCAAATTCGTACAAATCTGTATCCAATTTTGACTCAAATTTCACAGTTTTTGGAAATGTAAAATTATACTTTGAACCAGTCCAATATTCTACAATTCCCGCTAAATCTACAGAAACTGTAATATCAAAATCAACATTATAACTAATAATTTTCACAGGTTGTGGATGGATTTTCTGTAACACATGATGTGGTTCAGCAGAACCTCGACCATCGTATATTGAAATTTTGGTTGAATTTAAATCGGCCACCGCTAAATAAGCAAATAAATCGTTACCTTTATGCACCCATTCAATAACTGCTGGTGTATATTCCAAATTGATTATGTTGATCATATCAAAGTTGACTACATCAAAAATCTTTACTGCAGAATCCAAACCAGCGGATGCTAACAATGAACCATTATAGTTTGCAGCTATACTAATCACTGGCGCCAGATGAGTTTTAAAATGTTTAACAAATTCAATACCCCTTTCCATTTTTTTCCAAAATTTGATGTGCCCATCAACGCTAGCTGTAATAATGAATTCAGTTTTTGTAAATAAAACATGATTAATAACATCTCTGTGCATAAAACTTTTCTCATAACACTCTGCTGATGGGAGATTGTCTAAAAACAGTTTTTCATGGACTAAAACTTTTCTTTTTTTATGTGGTGGTGGTAAAGAAGGCATTGGTCCAATGCATGTATCTTCAGAGTCGTCATTATCACAGTTTCCATTATTGTCTGCCATAGTCACTGCTAAAAATATATAAAAATATTCACTACAAATCGACACCAAGAACTATTCACTTTCAAATCTATTTGCCACAAATCAACCTAATACCTTATATCAGTAGCGGTAGGTTACTTAGACAACCTGGTATGGTTATTCTTCAACGAATCGATGAAACTTATATCGATATTGAATTTTTTGTATAGGGGGCTTGTAGCACACTAAAATATTACCATTTTAATGATACTTATTAATTGATTGCAAACATTATTAAATATATTAATTTTTACCATTTCATAATTTTATAGTCTTTATCAAGGCAAAATTTCCTCATCGTTAGAAGCACCTCAAACAACGTGGTGAAAACATCATTTGTAGATGTCCAACTTCTCTACCATTCCTGATTTAAGTTTTGCACATTTTGGGAGAGGGCGTTTGAAATCTGAAACATTCTAGGACGGATAAAATTATTAATACATCCTAATTGGATAATTAAGCTAGAAAGGCGTAAACAGCAACTTCCCGACTATAGAAAAAAGAAGAGAAGCGTTGAATTCTTTCTATCTATCTATCTCATATTATGGAGTACTCATATTACCTAAAAACTTCGCTTATAAGTACAACCTTGGCATAAAAAATGTCTTTTAATTTCTTGGCATAATTATGCCCTACACTGGTGGTGCAAGCCCAAAAAGTTATACTTTTTGTATAACTTTTGTGGGTACTTTCCTTATTGACAACTTGGGCCGCTTAAGATAAGATTTCAGGGTAAGGTAAGAGAGAAGCTGAGAAAGATGTTCTACTACTTCATCAACGAACAAGAAATAATCATTATGTACATATGTACACAAAAATCTATTAGAATATTTCTATTATTAGTGAGTCACTTTATGAAGCAAATCTTAATATTATTTTCTTCACATTGATTCACAGGCGACACAGATTATTTATTTAAAAAATAATTAATTTTGGCTGATTTATTTAACTAATTCTACAGATGTTTTAAAAGAGAACATATTTATTATATTTGCCTTCATTCTTTTTTTTTCTGAACATATGTTTTAATTGTAAAAGAAAAAACAAAACAAATTACGATATATGATTAAAAGTTTACCTTCTAATACTCTTATTTAAATGGAAGTGGAAAGGCTCGTACTATTTAAATTATCATCCACAATCAAGAGCACGATATAAATCTTTGAAATTAAAAAATTTATAATTGCTAATACATTTTTAAAATACACCAAGTTACATGCATGAAGGATTAGAAACTTTTATTTTAAATGGATGGTGTCCAAGTGAATGCAGTCCAAGCCTACTTGATTAAGTAAAGGTAAAAACTGAATTTAAATTCTTTTAAAAGAAGTCAATTCAAATAAATAATTAATATAGAATAAGAATAAATAATTTTCACCAATTTGGACGTTTTTAACGTTTATGACTTAGACATAGTTTTAATAGAGATTTGTAGAGGTAAAAGTGCAATAACCTGTTTCAGTTGGAAGTTGAAGTTAAGCGAACCTACCACGTCAACTGTAACTTATTATATATTTGCATTTAAGGAAAAATAAATAATGCATGTGTTCATCTTGAATTCAAGGTTACTCGGTATCTCTTCAAAGACTAGATAAAGAAAACTGTTTTATTTTAACTTGTTCGTTTAATGCCTAGCGCAAAGCAGACAGCAAACTTATAACTGTGATCAAAAGATGGAAGTAAATAATCTAGATAACGAACATAGTGATTCTAAATATTGTAATTTAAGATTTCTGTCGAATAGTTTGAATTCTTGTTTATTAGATGGAGATGATATCCATCTTGGACATTATTTGGACTCCTATAAAGAATTGAAAAAGTAAGTTTTGTTTATGAAATTTGTAACATACCAATCGGAATTAGTGGTAGCATAAAAATTTTGAGGGGACAGACATTAAAAAATGGTAACATTAGTCCCATGGAATGTTATGCTGTTTTTTTTACTTCATTGGTTTTTCCAAACGCAAAATTTCAAAGCTCAGATATAAATTCGTAATTTTTGCATAGATGCAGTTTTCACAACTGATGTTTGTGCACATAGCACGGTCCCTTCAAGTGGCTAAGCTTTCTAAAATTCCAAGCAAAATAGATGGTCAGCATAAGGGAATATCCAAGGGTTAATTTCAGATTTTAGGCTAGCTTTCATTATGTTTAGCACAGGAGAATTTAGAAACCGTTAGTTATTCTCCATACTTTATACTATCATGACCTGCTCCACAAACCAGGGTATTTCTTCCGCTCCTTCAAGACTTCCTCAGGCATTTTTTTTTTTTTTTTAAATATCTCTCAGCAATCCTTTGACCCATATGTTCCAGCTGCCTTAGGTGGATCTTTCTTATAAAAGCTCCGTAGAACCGCGCTGTCTCATGGTCGTGGGTATATCCCGAATTTCCGGGTACCCAGAAGCGAAAAAGTCTATTTCGGCTATCATTTCTCATCAGGATTTCCAAGCGATCGTAAACTAGCCTTGAGAGCATATTTCTTACGACTTGGTAGCGAGTAGTTCTAAAGGGAGGTGGCTATAAGCCAATTCAAGTGCGACCTAAAATCATATATTTTACATTAAAATATAAATGTTATCTTTGTTGTTGAGAAAACAATAATGTTGCTGCCATTCTAGGTTTTGCCATTTAATGGGAAGTGTTTTTGGCTTTGTAGCCTCAGAAATAGAAAGTAAAACTGGCATTTTAGAGCAATTTAGAAAAGAAGATGAATGTGGAAATTTTGTAACCATGAAAAATATGATAAAACATGAAAAGGACCAAGGTGTTTTAAAAAATATTAATTATATTTCTGGTTGCAGAACTTTGTTGTTACTTAATCGTGGCTTAGGTGAGTAATGGATTAGTTTTGCACTATTTTTTTTCTGTCAAGTGATCGAATCAGAAATTGGAGATGCACTTTGTTTAATGTATTATAGTTTTTCTATATAAATAATTCATTTTCTGTATAGATTTTTTGAAAACATTCTTACAACGTATTTCAAAATTGAATCCAAACGAAGGTACCGCCTCAGTTGGTAAGCAGTCCTATGAAGAAACATTGGCACATCATCATGTTTGGTATGTAAGGGCTGGAGCTAGATTGGCCATGATTACTATGCCTTCAAAACAAAATCTACTTAATTACGTAAGTTTATTATGTAAAATTTCTGAAGAAAATCAAAATTGAAGCCTAGAAAGTATAACTCTATAATAGTTTTATTCATTATTGAGAAAGTGGGTATGAATTCATACAAGACATGTTCAATAATTTTGGGCTTCGTTGGACAATGGACGCCGCTCAGCTTACGGCAAGGTCACGGAGCTTGAAGTTGTATCTACCCGCTCTTGATTAAACATCTAGTGTTTACAAGTAGAAATTTCTACACTTAGGGATAACCTTAACTAAAAATGTTTAAAATAATTTCCAAGGCTGATTTAGCGGCCACTGTAATTCCGCTTTGAAGAGAAATATCAGCAAAGCAAGAAAATGCTTTACTAAACTTTTTCACTCTCCATAAAGCATCATTATGATGAGAAAAAAAGAAGTTTTTGCATGGATAAACTCGTATTCATTATTACATAAACTTTAAAGCGGACATCATTAGAAAAAAAATGCAACTTTTTGCAAAATTTTGATCTCTATAGAAAAGTTGTGACATAGCTAATTGTATTCGAAATCGTAAATCTGTTCTATCCCATTACCGTGGGACGAGGTGAAGTAAATATAATTAACTAATTTATTTAATCATTAATTAATGTAGGATTATATAGATATTTTTCGATTTCAGGTACTCGGTGATACACAAGATTGTATGTTACAATATCTGCCAGAAGTTGTAGAAGCTGCTAACCGAGTCCATGCTAGAACTTATAATACTTTGAAAGCACACAATTTATTGGAACTAGCTTGAGCAGAGTGCGAACGATATGGGAAGTTACGAAGAAGATTGTATATTCTGTAAAGGTATTACCAGCAACCCAGCTCATTGCGAGAATTAGTTTTTTTTTTTTATTACTTATTATTATTAATATTCCCGGTTGATGAATTACCACCACAGTTTATTTATAATCATCAGCTTAATAGAAAATTTCATTCATGTTTTTTAAGGGTACTTTTTGTTTTTGTTATAGTATTATTTTTGTCTTAGGGAGTAATTTAAATACAGAGTGCCTTCCTTCTAAAGAAAGAAAAAAAAAAAAAAAAGATTTGGAGAGGGACCCACCAAGCTTGTATACATATCGTAAGTTTTTCTTCTCTAAATTGCTGTAATCTCAGACATAAATCCTCTTCACGATGATATCAGTATGAAGTCTAGAGTAGTTTCTGCTTCTTTCTGCCAAATCTAAACAGACTATCCGTGGTCACGTGATGGTTATTATTACTCAGAAACCTGACGTCATTCTAATAGCCTTTCGGCACCGTTGGGGTTATGTAATGCCTTAGTAAAGTAACACAAGTGGCTATTTAAGATCTTTCTCTCCTGTGACTGATCTGGCTTCTTCTTTTTGTTTATCCTCATTGCTACTACCTGTAAATTGCTTAGGTCTTTTGAGGAATCGATGGGAACCCACCCGGGCCAATCAGGCAACCTTCAAGCATCCTTTGATCTGAATGTCCTGGTACCCGAGACAATTTGAACCATTATTGAACCAAGACTGTCCCCACTAAGAAGTCTCATACTCTGTGAATTAACTGCGTAGGACTTGATAGCATTAAATATTATTCCTCGGATAACTTGACTGATTGGAAACACACCAGTTTTCTTCCCCTTCTTCAATCTTGGAGAATTTCTCAGAGACGGCTAGTAATTACTTAATTATTAATTTAATTTTTGTAGCTTTAGGAGATCATGCTTCCTTAATTATTTTGTTTGTAACTCATTCTCAGAAACAACATTATTTTAGGAGAATGATTGTGTAAGTGTACCCTAAATGTAAGAATAGCTTTAAATTGAACAGGTAATTAATGCATTTACCTTCTCAGCCTCCCGCACAAAAAATCTTGGTGTGCGCCCCTGATTTACTGCATTTACGCCATTTCTACTTAACGTCAGAATTCCGCTTTTTAGATTTTTTTTTTTTTTTTAACACCAAATCTAAGGATTTATTTTTAGCCTATAAACTGTATTGTAAACAAAGCTGTAAATTATTTAATAATCATAGAATTATGATTAAAGTTTAAATCTTACTCGAAATTCGACTGAGACCAATTTAGTCTCAAGAATTAAGAATTTAATCCTTTTATTGAGTATGATATAAAGCTGAAACTGAACTGTCACCAAAAAACGTTAGGAAAAAAGCACAGTTCCAATTGTGTTATCTCTCCAGAACATAAGCTGCATCTTTTGTCAGAGCTCGCGATTCCCGTTGTCAAGGTTGTATTTATCTCAAAGTCCCTCCGCTTTTTTGTTTTCTCGTGGAGTTTACATTCTAATAGAATAGGGTAAATATTGGGAATTACAATTCCTTTCCTAGAGCGAACAAAACAAATTTCAAAATTGAATCAGTTGTAAATCTCAAAATTACATTATTAATAAAATGTTAAACAAAATTTTTATGAATATAAAAGTAAATGTTCACTCTTGCGTTGACAGAATTCCAAAAAAGCAGTACTGCATGCTTTAGATTGAATTGCATCTGGCTAAATAATTACAAAACAAATTGCCAATAATTTCTTCATTTCAGGAATCAGCATTTTTATATTAAGGTGTTGAATCCTGTTGAAGTATCCCTAAACGGGGCTAGAGAGAGAGAGAGAGAGAGACGGAACTAGCTTTAAGAAAGACGCAAACGTTGGAAAATCTGAAAATGAAGGTGGAGTGATGACAGGGGCTTTTTGATAACTGGAGAGCAGCCCAGAAGGACAGAAGTGACAGACAAAAACTGATGAAGGCCATCAGTTTTGACGTTGTTAAATCAAAAGCTTCTGAGTGAAGCTCCATATACGTATAAGAATTCGTGCGTATCCAAACACAGACTCTTGAAGCAGGCGCTTTCATCTGTGCCGAAATTTGGCAAGAGTTTAAAAATGGTATTTCAAGACCTGTACCCAACAAAAAAGAATTTAAATGTATGGTTTACTAAGTCTGATTAGCGATTGGCTAATTGTGAATAAGGAACTACAGTCGAATGTAACGCTTTTGATTAAAAAAAGGGGAGGGTGCTGCTTCCTCTTTGCAACTAAAAGTCGCCTTTTTGACAACCTTTAGTAGGTCTATGGGAAAAAAACGAGGGAACGTCCAGTGCTGGATATCATTTCAACTTCATTAACTTTGGAATGGGAGATTATCCTTCCATCCCAACACGTATGAATGGAAATCATAACTGAAGCTTACGTGAAACTCAAAATTTTCTGTTTAAAAAAAGTCAAAGGTCGAACAGACGTTATTATACAAGCAATGAAGAGTACCTAAAATTATTACATATAAATTACTTTGCCCTTATACATTATTCGATGCACCGACTACACTTATTGCAAAGGCTGTGCTTTTTTTTTTATATGTAAGTTCTATAGGGTAAATTTTATCAAAATGTCTTCTAAATTAGGTCCCTAAATTTTTTTTAAAATAAAATTAAATCAGCTTATAATTTTAATATTTTCTTTAGAATGTAATGGAAATTTAAATATGCCTTCAAAATCTTTAAATTTCTACCCCGACATATTATGTCCTAATAATGTCCTGAATTAATATCAAGCTGTTAAAAAGACATTAAAAATAGAAAGAGGGAGAAAAAAAATTAATTTCTTTATGACCAGTCTTCACCGAACTAAAATTATAACATTCGATGATCTATAAATATTCATATTTTCCTATATCTTATAAGATATGCAGTGGGACGCGACCAAAATTTAAGGTTCCATGCCTAAGATGATTATTTTTTTAGAATCCTTCCGAAGCCTATTTCCATAAAAGTCCTAGGATCTGGAAAGTTTTAAAAAGGGGGCTGTGTCTTAAGCTCTGGAGCAAAAAAAAAAAAAAAAAAGAAGTATTAAAAATACACTCTGCAGAGCTCAGGAAAAAGCTGAAAGCAAGGCCTCCCTTCCATCTCGAATTGATACAAAAAAGGTTTCTTCAGATTGGGCATGATTACTTGCAGCCCACTTTCTTTAAGTTCAGCTTTGTGATTGCGAATTCTCACTTGAAACATTGTATCGATGACCCTCCTAGACGTCTGTAATGGAAGTACAAGATCTAGACGCTATCCAAAAGCGACCTTAGATCGGGTTGCCCACAGGCTATCATTTCCCATTGCTGGACGTTAAGGCTGGTAAGTTGTGACCTCTTTGTGCATGGGTCCGTAAATAAAAAGTTGAAAGGATCGTGAAAAATTGGAAGTAAATTTTATCATATTGCATGTTTTGACAAAACATATACAAGCTTTTATAATGACACTTTTACGGAAAAGGTTTCAGATCCTGTTTTCTTTCGCAATTTCTTCAAATTAAGAATTAAAAATTCAGAAAAAAAAGAACAGCTTATCCACATAACATTGCTGGAACATTACAATGTTTATTTCAATACTTCTAAGTATTAGATAGATCTTCGATTCGTATATCCACTAATGATATAAAGGAATACTTTCTTGCTTCCATTTCCTTCTATTTATTTGTCTATCCGGTTTCTATAATCTCGCATGTTTTTCAGACTAGGCTATTAAGCGACTCTCTCGCAACATACCCATCATACGTGTTTCGTACGCCATTTATCTCTGGCCCTCTAACCATGCTCAAAATGCTAGTCTGGAAGCAGCAGAGTAGGAGAAATCTGTTAAAGCATTGTTTCTGCCGCATCGCATCAGGCAAGAACTATTGTTGAGTAGACCCCCTTTTTTTTTCTTTTTTTTTTTTTTTTGAAGAATAAGAAGTCGATAATCCCATTTCACTAGAAGATCTTACTCTGGGTTTTCAGCCTTCTTTCATTTCAAATTAATCCTCATTTAACCTGTGGGAAAAGATTCAGCGTCACACCCCCCCCCCCCCTAGTTCATCCATCCATCCATCATCATCTACAAATCTTGGTCTATTGAACTTCTCCATCAAAGACAACCCAGTGGAAATTACCATTGATCCAAAGTTCTGCCCACCATAAGCACCTCCAATAGACGTTGCCTTAAGTTTCTTTTTTCTTTTTTTTTAATTTCTGTACCACAAATGAAATTTCCAGATGCATTTTTTTTTAAAAAAAATTAACAAATCGAGTGAGTAGCAGCAATTAATTTCCATATTTGCAGTAAAGTAAATTTTACAATTATTTCCGTTAATAATTAATTAAATTAATTCCAATGAAATTTTGTGATATATTTATATTAATTTTAAATTTTATGATACATTATTTCAAGTATAGATTTTTTTTTAAATTTTATTATATTGGTAAATAGATATATTTCCGAAGTGTTCATAATTTAACGACAATAAAACAAAAAGTAGCAAATTAATTGAATGGATTTTGATTACTGTCTCTAAAAACACTTAATGGTTGTAATTTTAAAGGCCAAATCAAAAATTAAATTTAAGATAAGTAAATCTTTTGTGATTAAATTTTTTAATTAGCAATATTATTGCACGATTATCGTTTGTAAAATAATTATGGCAATTATTAGCAATTGTGCTTTGAATGGATTTGAATATAAATAAAAATTCCAATAAATGTTTTTTTGTAATTTTATGTTTCCTATTTAGTTCTTGTTAAAAACTATCATAAATTACTATAAATTGTTACATTTGTTCAACATCAAGAATATTACATCTTCTCTGGGCAACCTTAAGGTTCTTTATTCCATGGTTGAATTTGCTAATAAATACAATGTTCTTAAACACGGTATAACCAGCAACGTACTAAAAACGACGTACTAAAAAGTAAGTATTTAGAATTTAGATCTCGCTATACATATAACCTAAGGATCCTTTCATTTAAAATTTACAGGTAAGTAAATTTCGCTGGTTGGATGGTTTAAAGACGATGACAAAATTTAAAAAAAAGTAATCTGTTGGCTGGATCCCTTCTAGTTTTTCGGGGTTAGAAAGATTATTTTACTTTGTTATAAAAGGAAATTTCTTTTTCTTTTACATTAAGGGATAGGCTCTAGGGATTATTTCGTTGTTTTATCTGGGTCTCCCTAGTGAATCAGATTCCCTGTGGCATTGGATAAGGAATTCTGGCTCTACGAAGTGGTTATTTCTAATTGTTGGTTGTCCACATCAATGGGCATTTCCTTAAACAACCTAGGTGATTACCGGGTATAGATTTTATTGTGAAATCATTCATAAATGGGCATGCTAAGTCAAAAACCTAAACACTTTTCCTTCTGTGGCAGCTTTTAAGTTTTGAAAATTCTCAGAGAGCAGAAAACTTGAGAAAAAAAACCTCCTAATTTTCTAGAATTAGTACATTTTTTTCTACAGCATTTACAATAAACACTTCGTTATATTATAACCATGAAGGGAAGGGACTTAGGAAGTCCAATTTATCCAATTTTGAAAAGCTTTGACTTGAATTATTGTGTGAATTTGAAATCTCTGCAGCACATATTAGTTTTTGATCGTATTAGATAAGATGTTTTGTTTAAAAGTTACACAGACTAATTCAGTTATATTTATATTTATACAGCCTAGATTCAGTGAAAGATTAAAAAAAAAACTAAGACTTCAAAAAAAGATCGCTGAACTTGATATGCGAATTTGGAACATATCTTTCTGTATCTGAGAAGGCATTTCTATTGTTTTTTTCAAATAACGATAATAAATTCACACGAGCCTGTATAAACATTTATTGTAACAAAAAAAAAAGGGAATAATCCTATTATATATACAGGAATTATTTACAAAAAATTACAATCAATAACTTCTACGACATTTCATCACATTAAAAAATTTGAATATCAATATTTTACATCAATCTATACATAAACATTGAAATTAATTTCTTTTTTTAAATATGCACACGAAATCTAGTTTTAAAATTCTTCAGCATTCTGAAGTATGCGTCGTCAAATTTTAAAATATTTTTTTTTAATTAAATTAAGAACCAAACCCATTTTCTGGGGTCAGTACACCTATAAAAAAGTAAAAAGTAAATTATTAAAATTTATGATCAGTAAACAAATTAATAATAAAAAAGATTTGGAACAAAAGCTTTCTTGTCATATTCTTTGAAGTGTACATTAATTGCACTGTTTTTTCATTTACTTACCTGCTATGCAAGCTGATGTAAAACTAGTAATACTACCGGCTGCGAGGGCTCGAAAAGCTACTTTGGTCGCAATGGATCTCTGTAATGGGCATATGCTGGATAACAAAGCGATTAGAGTAGCCAAAGCACCTGGATTAGCAAAACCGCACAGGGCAAAAGTGGCAATTGCTTCGGAACGTACCTTTAAAAAATAATGACTTTTTTTTTTATACATATTAAAATGAATTTTCTGCTTTTGAAAAATTAAATTTTGGTGAAACTAAAAATAATTTAAGCGACCTTTACGTCTAATTACCCAATTAGTTGTCGCGGACGGAAGCTTACTTTACAATGAATTTCTTATAATAACCATTAAATAATCTCCAATAACCACAATACAATTATTAGCAGCGCTTTCTCTATTAATACAAAACACAAAGTTTTTGGTCAACTTTAAATTTTCATTAAATGTGAATGAGTAAGCTTAATTGCAGTTCACTGTGTAATAAGAGCAACTTTTGAGGGAAACGAATCCTTTCAGAAATCCTCTTTAAACAGGAACATTACATGGAAGCTTTTGTTCTTCGGCGTAAACAGCTAAAAATTGTTCAACATATTTTTAAACGTCCGGTCAAATGAACTTCATACATTGAATTTAGTAACAAATTGAAATCTCAATAATCTTTAAATAATTGGGGATAAGGGTACAATCCGTGAACTGACTTCTTTAAACTTCATAAAAGGAAAACTCCTCATAAACAATGAATTTTCTAAAAAAAAAATTTACTAACAAAAAGTAAAAAAAGAATAGAACTTCAGAAATCATTTATTCTTCGATATTATAAACATGATGGATCCAGACAATACAGTAAAGAATAGTTTAAATAGAAAAAGGGTAATCACACCCAACTTTTCTTGGAAAGTCCTAAAATGAAGTTTCTGGAACACTGATAGAAATAAAACTAATCGAAGGAATAATTTTCAAAAACTTTACAAAAAAATAAAAGTCTGGTATACACTATGTAAATTAAAGTTGGGCATCGTTGTTTTGAAGATTTGCGTCCAATGTAACTTCTGTTTGCCACGCCTGCCTACAGATTACAGTGAGGATCTTAAATTCTTATCAATTTTAACTATTCTTAACCAACGATTTGAATATTTTACTACTTCGGTTTGGAGGTATATCGTTTTTGTCATTTTTTGGGGCATATGGTTGAATCATCACCAAATCGAGTGTGGTGTGACGGCGGTTAGATTAGATTAGATTGTATTATCGTAAAAGGGCGGTTCCACCAAAAAGGGGAAGGAACGCAGGCAATCCCAAATGTCCCATTGTTCCCCGCCCACCCCTCATCTCATGAGATACCGGGGTTTAAAAAACAAATCCGGCTAAAAATTGCCAGATGCTAATATAATAAACTAATGAAGTATAGTAACAGGACACTAGGGAGCATGGCGACTCAATCGCTCAGTCCCCTGAATAAACCTAGAAAGTTCTGGTAAAGATTACCCGATGCCACAATCTCCGGTAGGGAAACATTTACCCTACCGAAGACGAGGAATCCTAGTTTTAGAATAAACTGGACACACCTCAACGAAGTGCCGCACAGTCTCTATTGGACTCACCACAACCAGCGCAAATTGGCGAGACTGGATAAGGTCGCATTTGAAAAAATGATACGCTAAATTCGCATGTCCAGTCAACGTGTGATGGTTAAGCCACACAGTAATAATGTGGAACGCCTCAAAGCTGAATGCACTTGGGGGCCTCTAAGAGGACGGCCAAATACTCCACTACCTCTTATATTCATACCAATCTCTTTCAACTTAACTCTTTCTTTCGTATGACTATTACAAGAATAACTAGCTCTTCTAAATCAATAAGGAATCAACAAAATAGAACCAAATAAAAATGTTTTTAAAAAAATTCTTATGTTACCACATTATTATTATTATTACCGATAATTTTCCGGCAGCCTTCAGTTTTCCAAGCTTTTCATAAGCTACAAATTCATTGGCGAACGTCTTTAAACCAATCAATGAGGCGACATCTTGACATTGTTCCAATCTGACGCCCATTACCCAAGCTAAAGGTATGAATATTTTACCCAATAAATACTAAAACAGATTTTAAACAATAAAAAATTAATTTTGGCATTAGTTTTTTTTTTACTTATGGATTACTTAAAAAGTTTTAAAATAGGATGAAATCTTAAAAAAAAATAGTTACCTCAATAGTTAAACCTTCAACACCAGCTAAAGAGCCCAGCCATAAAGAGATGCCATTCACAAAGTATACCATTGAAACTGAGGCAGCCACGCATGCAATTATAGCATTTATAAGTTCAATGGCAGCAAATGCACCTTTACAAGCAGCGTCCATGACGCTTATATCAGAACTGAATTTTAAATAAAAAAATGTAGTATTATTTTGGCATTTTTTAATAAAAGAAAATATGACCCAAACACAATTCTTTCTCTTATTAAAATTTAGTTAAATAAATTTCCCTTAAAACTATTTTATAAGAATAAATTCTTAAAATTTATTCAGTAAAACCGATTTTCATTCCTCTCAACCGATATTTTTTTTTTTAAATTTGGTATTTTAATTCCAAATTGAATTTCAATTAATATTATTCATGAAATGAACACGTACATTATACATAAATAATATTTTAGAAAGAACTAACAAAACAAAAATCAAATAAAAGATAATAGATCTACATGAGTGGAATGGGCCCAAAAAGTTTATAAAAAATCGTAGGATTCGTTTTGGGTAAAAAAAAGTATTGAAAAAGAACATGAAAAATCAGTTCAGTAACTGGCAGTACTTCTGGTAAGCAATAAGAGGAAATAATGAAACGGGAAGTTACAAAAAAAAAAAAAAAATTACCTCTTGTATATTGCTATACTATCTGATGATGTTTTTGATACTTGATTTTCTGGATAGAAAAGTTTGGCAAACATCAAAGATGATGGTGCAGCCAAAGCCGAAGCTGTGACTACATTTTTTGGATCTACACCTAAATTTGTGTATGCAGCTAATAATGTGCCTAAAAAATTTTAATATATATTTTTATTATTGTTATTGTTACAATAACTGTTTCATTTTATTCACTGTTTGGTTGGCGGGAGGGAGGACATTGCGGAAACTGCTGGGAATTTTGCATCTCTTTGGTAAAGTGGAAAAAAAATTAAAAACGAAACTATGTTATTGTCAAAAAATGGTTACTAAGGCTTCGGAAGGAGCGCCAAATTCGAACTACACCTATTTTTTTTGTGCTTCACTGGAGAACTGTTTTTTTATCACCAGCCTAAAAGCTAAGATGGCGTAAGTCTTCTTAACACGGCCGGAATTCCAATCCAGGAATCCTTAATCTCATAGCACATTTTCACCTTGTGGTTGAGAGAGGTGGGCAAAGAAGGCATCTTAGAGGAGTCGTTAGGATAGAGTAGAATTCCTGGAACTTTCCTAGGAGTAGCTCTGGGTGTGTGGTTTGTCACCAGGGATGCTGAAGGTTAAATGGTATCACCTGGCATACAGTAGATCGCAGAGCAAGAATCACTGTCAGCAAAAAAAAAAAAGCCTAGAGAAGGCCAGCTTCATTAGATATAATTCAATTTCAACTTACTGACTCAAAGTAAATTACCAACCGATTAAAAAGTCTTAACTTGTTAAATAATTATCCATTCAAATGGGTGGAAAAGCTTACAACAATGGTAAGGCCACTCCATTCCTTGCTGGACAAAGTATTGTTTGTGGAACCAGAAGGTTACTGTGTCTTTCCAGCTCTTGGATGGGGGGGGGGGCACAGCAAGAGAAAAGACAAAAATGATTAGGGTTGCTAATAACCTCAGAAGTTGGTCATTAAAGGCCGAAAAAAAAAAAAATACCCATTCAAACAGTTAATTTTAAAAATACGAATAAACACAAAGGTATAAAAATAATGTATCTTTTTTTTATTTACCTGCAACAGTAGCAAAACCAGCAGTCATTACACAATGTATTTCCGATGGTGTCAAATCTTTTACATATGGACGATACAACAGAGGCGCTTCAGACTGTAAATAAAAGAGAATAGTATACATTTGATAAAAACTAGGGCTATTCATTAATCACAACACAATACACATCCATACATTTAATTATGAAATTAATTTTGATCACGAGATCTTGAGAATGGAATTATCAAAATTGTCTTATCGTATTTAAAATAGAAAACTGGATATGTGTGAAATGTATAACACTTGTTACAGCGTCTCATCTATAAAATTAATAAAGTATATTTTAGAACACTATTAACAAAATGGAGTACAATTTCCGAAATGACTTATTTGTAAATAGTCTTATTGTAGATAATAGAAATTTAAATCAATAGCATAACTTATGCAGCTAAAGATCTATTTTTTATTTGTTGAATCTACACTTAGCTGCTCAAGCAGTAAAATCTTCAGAGTTGCACTTTCAAGTTACTATATCAAGTCACTTAATTTAATTTTTGAATGATTTTCCTTTAAATTATCACAAGTATTTTCTTTAATTTTCTTTTTGTACTTATCAATTATCAATCTCTGTATATCTTGTCTTAATTCTAATTTCTCCAAAGTGGAAAACTCTTCCATATAAGGTAAAAGACTTTTAAAAAAATTCAAATCAGCATTTTCAATTCTTGATTCTTCCATAGTTTTATCAAATTCCATGGATTCTTCTAATAATTGAAGTTTTTCTTTTTCTAAATTTATTAAATGCTGGCCGATAACATTACGGCGACCTCTTTTTACCACTTGTTGTGATAATAATGCATCATCGTCCGGCTCTTCAAGTACTGTACTCACTAAGGATTGTAAACTATCTTCTTCATCGTTTGTCTGCAAATTTCCTTGCATCATCCTTGTAACTGGTGATAAATAATCTTTCATAAATTCTAATAAATGAAAATATTTCCATTTTGGTGTATAACCTGGTGCACTTAAATAACTAAAATGTGAAATTTTTTGCAATTCTTTTCTATATTGATCTTTTAAGCTTTTCCACTTTGCTTTAGCAACATCACCTGAAAATAAAATACGTAAACATCAGTAAATTTCGATAAACTGTATGTAATGACTTATTTAATATGTAAACTTCTTTTTTTTAAAAAAAGTAATTTTGCAATCTGCTAGGTGCTACAACGGTCTATGATCAGGATGAAGCTACTCTATAATGGCATTCAAGAAAAAAGTAAATAAATTTGATGAATAAGAAAGTAAAAGTTTTTTTAAGAATAGACGTGGTATTCTGCAGCACTGAAAACCAACAGTTCTATTGAGCGGAGGCGATGTGACATAGCTAGTTCCGATGACACCCACTGGATGTAACCAAGATTCTCCAGAAGGAGCAAGAAGTTGAGGATAACCTTGTATAAATACTCCGTGGAAACTTCCTCCAAATTAAGACAAAGGATTCTAGGCTGGGAATATTCTCTAAAAAATCTGGTAACCATCCAGGCACATAAGGCAATTCCCAGGTAAGATTGGGTTATGATTCCATTACAGATGACCACTCCCAGGTGCATAATCAAAGCCGACAGATAAAAAAAAAAAAAAAAAAAAAAAAAAAAAAAAAAAAAAAAAAAAAAAAAAAAAAAAAAAAAAAAAAAAAAAAAAAAAAAAAAACCACGATCTATTTTAAGAACAAGCAGTTATCCTAATTGGAAACAAAGTAAGAAAAACCGTGACTTGAAACAATCAGTTGTGAAGAACATTAATGGAATTTATTTCATAAATATTACATAAATGTTAGGTTTTTTTGGTAAAACTTCAAAGTCGTTTCCTAGGATGATTTACTATTTAAGTAGAAAGTTTGATTACTTTTACTTTCTCTTACTCCACTAGAAAGAGAAGGAATTGTTAACAACAAAACCAGTGAGGGCAACACTGATCCGGAAAAGTTTTTAAAGTTGAAATTTATCTTTTCTTTTCTTTGAAAATCGAAATTATTTGAATAAAACACTGATTAATCTGAAAATTATCACTGACTGTGAATCTCTTTTAAAGAGAACCTAAAAAACTTATTTAATGCAAGATTGAATATTCTTTATTTAAATATAAGTTACTCGTTCACAAGTATTCATCGAAACGACAACCAAAATAAAAAAATTTACATTCAACTTACCACTTGGTAAACCACATTTTATCCCAACTTCATCCCATAATTTCTTTTGAACATCTTTTTTCTTGAAATTTACATCATCTTCTTTCCATAGTGCAGGCCTTGAATACACTTCAGTAATAAATGTTTCTAGCATAAACGACATACTTAACGAACACTGTACCACTGCGCTTTTTTTTTTTGGAGTCTAGTGGTTACACTATAAACAAAAGGTTACTCATGGTGGTATGGATCAACCATATGGACTTTGAACAACGCTTTTAATTTTCATGTTAACTTTAATTTATAATTCTCTAAAAGCCGGCTGTAATTTTTAACAGAAAAAGAAGGAAAAGAAATGCAAATCATCTATTTACATGTTATTATGGGTATATAAATATTCTTAGTTCAATCACAAGAACTTTGGCGGCAATTCAAACTTGAAACGAACTAAATATGTAAATGAATCATAGGTTTGTGAAGTAGGCGATATCGCATTCTTGGGAACGATGAAACGACTCAGATTTAATCTTAGTAAACGCCAGTACAGATCATGACAATATGTCTCTAAAGCAATCAAGAATTTGAAGCATTTTCGATACATGACTGAATTCAATCGATGGTTGCTTTATGCTGAAGTTGGTTATCAAAAAGTGCCGTTCTAAGCGATTTTACTTTTCTGTATGATTCAAGGCTAGAGAGCTTAGTAAACCTTAGAAGCCTTTTAAACCGATTTGATTTAAAAAAAAAAATTATATAGCTTATTTAAAAATTGAATAAAATGAATCTGCATCTACAAGTAGAACTGGAATAATTCAAACAAAAAGTGTCATTTTTGTTTTTCAAACAAAACTTTTCCTTTATTAACAGAACAAAATAACTTGAGAACGAAAAGAATTCGACTCGTTTCTTTCCATTGAAAGATAAAAAGGTATTATTTAAAAAATGTAAATGCCATTATTACCATTATTTTTCTCGTTAAAAATCAACAAAATCTCTAAAATTGCGAATGTAATGGAAGAAATAATCGAGAAAGTAAAAAAAACTAAAAATATGTAAGAAAATATAAATTACCATTCCCAAAAAAATTGTTGAAACAGCATTAACACTTTCAATGACTGTAGTTCCAAGAAGGCGTTGTAAAAATCCACCCAACTTGAAGCAAAAAACTTGAATCCATCCAAGATGAAATAAGATTTGCATTACCATCGAAAGGAAGAACAGAACTGATAGAGACTGAAAGTAAATGTTCATTGATTGAAATATTTATAAATGAAGATGTAATTAATAAAATAGCTGCATAGCTGCTACAAACATAGCGTGTATAGTCAAAGTGCAATAGTCAACAAAGCGCGGCCGCAGAATTAGTCATGGTAGTGGTGCAAATTTTAGTCAATCCTGTTAATTTAGTATATCACGCCAACCATGTCTGGACGACCATAGTCTGCTTAAAACAGCTACGGCAACTGGATAAACACATACAAACGCATTAACCTGATAGAGAACAGAACTCTATGGAGGTTGACTGAAAGATGGAAGGTACTAGATTAATAAAATATTTCGCAGTGTATGAAGGGTGCGTGTTGTTGATGATTCGGCGCTTAGGAGAAGAAAAACTCCAGCCATCAAGATCTTCTTATGAGTTTCCCTTTAGAACCATTTGTGATCAATCTGGAAAGTAGCTCTAACTCAATAGAGCCACAACAGATCCCTTGGTTTGTCGTGGGATAGACATATTGGCCAGTACATAAAGCTCTAGGTAATTTCTATTTCATTTCAACTTACTTAATTGAAATAACAAAATTAAGTGAGTAAAAATTAGGTAAATAATTCGAAAAAAAATAATAATAATATGTACTTACTTGAAATGCAAAAACATGTTGCTTATTAACTAAAAAATCACCAAATATAAATTCAGCACCATTATATCCGTATTCCAGAAATCTGACGATAGTTAAGCCGACACATTGAAAAATATTTCGACCAGCTTCTACTTTCATTGTCAAAAAGCCAATTAATAAATGCAAACTGACTCCAGTAACGACAGTATCCCATCTAATCTAAAATACAAAACATATCTTAAATTATTTATTTTGAAAATCTTTAACTGTATGAAATACAATCAAACGTTCTAGCAAATAAATTATTCAATTACATTTAGCAAGCATATTCATTAATCTTATGAGATCCCATTAAATGTTTCATAGATTTCAAACCTGCACCTTTGAACTGAGGAAACTTCTGTCTACAATTGGGTAAAGAAATTATTGAATTCTGATCAATAGGAAGAGAGATATAATGGTTTGAAATTTGAAGCAGATTGAAAACCCATAAAATTTAACGTTTCATATCTCATTCACTACTATCACTAAAACCATGCCACATATACTAGTTTTAGAGCTTTCTTTTCTCTACAATTAGGTAAAGAAATCATTGTATTCTTATGAATAGCAAAAGAGATATGAAGGTTAGAAAATTGAAGCAGATTGAAAACCCGTAAAATTTAACGTTTCATATCTCATTAACTGTCATCACTAAAACAATGCCACTTATACCGGTTTTAGAGCTTTCTTTTCTCTACAATTAGATCAAGAAATCACTGAATTGTCATGAATAGCAAAAGAGATATGAAGGTATGATATAAAGGGTTGAAAATTTTTTGGGTCATGAAATTCTGTAAAATTATGGCCGTTCTATAGCTCCCACTGTGAACCACGTATTGATAAGGATTTCTTTTCTCTTATATACTTCGTTTTTCTAAATTAAAAGCTATAGTTATTTTGTGCACAGATCTATAAATGTAGCAGAGATAAAGGGTTGAAAATTTTTTGGGTCATGAAATTCTGTAAAATTATGACCGTTTTATATCTCCCACTGTGAACCACGTATTGATATGGATTTCTTTTCTCTTATATACTTCGTTTTTCTCAATTAAAAGCTATAGTTATTTTGTGCACAGATCTATAAATGTAGCAGATATAAAGGGTTGAAAATTTTTTGGGTCATGAAATTCTGTAAAATTATGACCGTTTTATATCTCCCACTGTGAACCACGTATTGATATGGATTTTTTTTCTCTTATACACATTGTTTTTCTCAATTAAAAACTATTGTTATTTTGTGCACAGATCTATAAATGTAGCAGATATAAAGGGTTGAAAATTTTTTGCGTCATGAAATACTGTATAATTATGGCCGTTCTATATCTCCCACTGTGAACCACGTATTGATATGGAATTTTTTTCTCTTATACACTTTGTTTTTCTCAATTAAAAACTATAGTTATTTTGTGCACAGATCTATAAATGTAGCAGATATAAAGGGTTGAAAATTTTTTGGGTCATGAAATTCTGTAAAATTATGACCGTTTTATATCTACCACTGTGAACCACGTATTGATATGGATTTTTTTTCTCTTATACACATTGTTTTTCTCAATTAAAAACTATTGTTATTTTGTGCACAGATCTATAAATGTAGCAGATATAAAGGGTTGAAAATTTTTTGGGTCATGAAATTCTGTAAAATTATGGCCGTTCTATATCTCCCACTGTGAACCACGTATTGATATGGAATTTTTTTCTCTTATACACTTTGTTTTTCTCAATTAAAAACTATTGTTATTTTGTGCACAGATCTATAAATGTAGCAGATATAAAGGGTTGAAAATTTTTTGGGTCATGAAATTCTGTAAAATTATGGCCGTTCTATATCTCCCACTGTGAACCACGTATTGATATGGATTTCTTTTCTCTTATACACTTTGTTTTTCTCAATTAAAACCTATAGTTATTTTGTGCACAGATCTATAAATGCAGCAGAGATAAAGTGTTGAAAATTTTTTGGGTCATGAAATTCTGTAAAATTATGACCGTTTTATATCTCCCACTGTGAACCACGTATTGATATGGAATTTTCTTCTCTTATACACTTTGTTTTTCTCAATTAAAAACTATAGTTATTTTGTGCACAGATCTATAAATGTAGCAGATATAAAGGGTTGAAAATTTTTTGGGTCATGAAATTCTGTAAAATTATGGCCGTTCTATATCTCCCACTGTGAAGCACGTATTGATATGGAATTTTTTTCTCTTATACACTTTGTTTTTCTCAATTAAAAACTATAGTTATTTTGTGCACAGATCTATAAATGTAGCAGATATAAAGGGATGAAAATTTTTTGGGTCATGAAATTCTGTAAAATTATGGCGATTCTATATCTCCCACTGTGAAGCACGTATTGGTATGGAATTTTTTTCTATTATACACTTTGTTTTTCTCAATTAAAAACTATAGTAATTTTGTGCACAGATCTATAAATGTAGCAGATATAAAGGGTTGAAAATTTTTTGGGTCATGAAATTCTGTAAAATTATGGCCGTTTTATATCTCCCACTGTGAACCAGGTATTGATATGGAATTTATTTCTCTTATACACTTTGTTTTTCTCAATTAAAAACTATAGTTATTTTGTGCACAGATCTATAAATGTAGCAGATATGAAGGGTGGAAAATTTTTTGGGTCATGAAATTCTGTAAAATTATGGCGATTCTATATCTCCCACTGTGAAGCACGTATTGATATGGAATTTTTTTCTATTATACACTTTGTTTTTCTCAATTAAAAACTATAGTAATTTTGTGCACAGATCTATAAATGTAGCAGATATAAAGGGTTGAAAATTTTTTGGGTCATTAAATTCTGTAAAATTATGGCCGTTTTATATCTCCCACTGTGAACCACGTATTGATATGGAATTTATTTCTCTTATACACTTTGTTTTTCTCAATTAAAAACTATAGTTATTTTGTGCACAGATCTATAAATGTAGCAGATATAAAGGGTGGAAAATTTTTTGGGTCATGAAATTCTGTAAAATTATGGCGATTCTATATCTCCCACTGTGAAGCACGTATTGATATGGAATTTTTTTCTATTATACACTTTGTTTTTCTCAATTAAAAACTATAGTAATTTTGTGCACAGATCTATAAATGTAGCAGATATAAAGGGTTGAAAATTTTTTGAGTCATGAAATTCTGTAAAATTATGGCCGTTCTATATCTCCCACTGTGAAGCACGTATTGGTATGGAATTTTTTTCTATTATACACTTTGTTTTTCTCAATTAAAAACTATAGTAATTTTGTGCACAGATCTATAAATGTAGCAGATATAAAGGGTTGAAAATTTTTTGGGTCATTAAATTCTGTAAAATTATGGCCGTTTTATATCTCCCACTGTGAACCACGTATTGATATGGAATTTATTTCTCTTATACACTTTGTTTTTCTCAATTAAAAACTATAGTTATTTTGTGCACAGATCTATAAATGTAGCAGATATAAAGGGTTGAAAATTTTTTGGGTCATGAAATTCTGTAAAATTATGGCCATTCTATATCTCCCACTGTGAAGCACGTATTGATATGGAATTTTTTTCTATTATAAACTTTGTTTTTCTCAATTAAAAACTATAGTTATTTTGTGCAAAGATCTATAAATGTAGCAGATATAAAGGGATGAAAATTTTTTGGGTCATGAAATACTGTAAAATTATGGCGATTCTATATCTCCCACTGTGAAGCACGTATTGGTATGGAATTTTTTTCTATTATACACTTTGTTTTTCTCAATTAAAAACTATAGTAATTTTGTGCACAGATCTATAAATGTAGCAGATATAAAGGGTTGAAAATTTTTTGGGTCATGAAATTCTGTAAAATTATGGCCGTTTTATATCTCCCACTGTGAACCACGTATTGATATGGAATTTATTTCTCTTATACACTTTGTTTTTCTCAATTAAAAACTATAGTTATTTTGTGCACAGATCTATAAATGTAGCAGATATAAAGGGTTGAAAATTTTTTGGGTCATGAAATTCTGTAAAATTATGGACGTTCTATATCTCCTACTGTGAACCACGTATTGATATGGATTTTTTTTCTATTATACACTTTGTTTTTCCCAATTAAAAACTCTAGTTATTTTGTGCACAGATCTATAAATGTAGCAGATATAAAGGGTTGAAAATTTTTTGGGTCATGAAATTCTGTAAAATTATGGCCGTTTTATATCTCCCACTGTGAACCACGTATTGATATGGAATTTTCTTCTCTTATACACTTTGTTTTTCTCAATTAAAAACTATAGTTATTTTGTGCACAGATCTATAAATGTAGCAGATATAAAGGGTTGAAAATTTTTTGGGTCATGAAATTCTGTAAAATTATGGCCATTCTATATCTCCCACTGTGAAGCACGTATTGGTATGGAATTTTTTTCTATTATACACTTTGTTTTTCTCAATTAAAAACTATAGTTATTTTGTGCACAGATCTATAAATGTAGCAGATATAAAGGGTTGAAAATTTTTTGGGTCATGAAATTCTGTAAAATTATGGCTATTCTATATCTCCCACTGTGAAGCACGTATTGGTATGGAATTTTTTTCTATTATACACTTTGTTTTTCTCAATTAAAAACTATAGTAATTTTGTGCACAGATCTATAAATGTAGCAGATATAAAGGGTTGAAAATTTTTTGGGTCATGAAATTCTGTAAAATTATGGCCGTTTTATATCTCCCACTGTGAACCACGTATTGATATGGAATTTATTTCTCTTATACACTTTGTTTTTCTCAATTAAAAACTATAGTTATTTTGTGCACAGATCTATAAATGTAGCAGATATAAAGGGTTGAAAATTTTTTGGGTCATGAAATTCTGTAAAATTATGACCGTTTTATATCTACCACTGTGAACCACGTATTGATATGGATTTTTTTTCTCTTATACACATTGTTTTTCTCAATTAAAAACTATTGTTATTTTGTGCACAGATCTATAAATGTAGCAGATATAAAGGGTTGAAAATTTTTTGGGTCATGAAATTCTGTAAAATTATGGCCGTTCTATATCTCCCACTGTGAACCACGTATTGATATGGAATTTTTTTCTCTTATACACTTTGTTTTTCTCAATTAAAAACTATTGTTATTTTGTGCACAGATCTATAAATGTAGCAGATATAAAGGGTTGAAAATTTTTTGGGTCATGAAATTCTGTAAAATTATGGCCGTTTTATATCTCCCACTGTGAACCACGTATTGATATGGAATTTATTTCTCTTATACACTTTGTTTTTCTCAATTAAAAACTATAGTTATTTTGTGCACAGATCTATAAATGTAGCAGATATAAAGGGTTGAAAATTTTTTGGGTCATGAAATTCTGTAAATTTATGGACGTTCTATATCTCCTACTGTGAACCACGTATTGATATGGATTTTTTTTCTATTATACACTTTGTTTTTCCCAATTAAAAACTCTAGTTATTTTGTGCACAGATCTATAAATGTAGCAGATATAAAGGGTTGAAAATTTTTTGGGTCATGAAATTCTGTAAAATTATGGCCGTTTTATATCTCCCACTGTGAACCACGTATTGATATGGAATTTTCTTCTCTTATACACTTTGTTTTTCTCAATTAAAAACTATAGTTATTTTGTGCACAGATCTATAAATGTAGCAGATATAAAGGGTTGAAAATTTTTTGGGTCATGAAATTCTGTAAAATTATGGCCATTCTATATCTCCCACTGTGAAGCACGTATTGGTATGGAATTTTTTTCTATTATACACTTTGTTTTTCTCAATTAAAAACTATAGTTATTTTGTGCACAGATCTATAAATGTAGCAGATATAAAGGGTTGAAAATTTTTTGGGTCATGAAATTCTGTAAAATTATGGCTATTCTATATCTCCCACTGTGAAGCACGTATTGGTATGGAATTTTTTTCTATTATACACTTTGTTTTTCTCAATTAAAAACTATAGTAATTTTGTGCACAGATCTATAAATGTAGCAGATATAAAGGGTTGAAAATTTTTTGGGTCATGAAATTCTGTAAAATTATGGCCGTTTTATATCTCCCACTGTGAACCACGTATTGATATGGAATTTATTTCTCTTATACACTTTGTTTTTCTCAATTAAAAACTATAGTTATTTTGTGCACAGATCTATAAATGTAGCAGATATAAAGGGTTGAAAATTTTTTGGGTCATGAAATTCTGTAAAATTATGACCGTTTTATATCTACCACTGTGAACCACGTATTGATATGGATTTTTTTTCTCTTATACACATTGTTTTTCTCAATTAAAAACTATTGTTATTTTGTGCACAGATCTATAAATGTAGCAGATATAAAGGGTTGAAAATTTTTTGGGTCATGAAATTCTGTAAAATTATGGCCGTTCTATATCTCCCACTGTGAACCACGTATTGATATGGAATTTTTTTCTCTTATACACTTTGTTTTTCTCAATTAAAAACTATTGTTATTTTGTGCACAGATCTATAAATGTAGCAGATATAAAGGGTTGAAAATTTTTTGGGTCATGAAATTCTGTAAAATTATGGCCGTTCTATATCTCCCACTGTGAACCACGTATTGATATGGATTTCTTTTCTCTTATACACTTTGTTTTTCTCAATTAAAACCTATAGTTATTTTGTGCACAGATCTATAAATGCAGCAGAGATAAAGTGTTGAAAATTTTTTGGGTCATGAAATTCTGTAAAATTATGACCGTTTTATATCTCCCACTGTGAACCACGTATTGATATGGAATTTTCTTCTCTTATACACTTTGTTTTTCTCAATTAAAAACTATAGTTATTTTGTGCACAGATCTATAAATGTAGCAGATATAAAGGGTTGAAAATTTTTTGGGTCATGAAATTCTGTAAAATTATGGCCGTTCTATATCTCCCACTGTGAAGCACGTATTGATATGGAATTTTTTTCTCTTATACACTTTGTTTTTCTCAATTAAAAACTATAGTTATTTTGTGCACAGATCTATAAATGTAGCAGATATAAAGGGATGAAAATTTTTTGGGTCATGAAATTCTGTAAAATTATGGCGATTCTATATCTCCCACTGTGAAGCACGTATTGGTATGGAATTTTTTTCTATTATACACTTTGTTTTTCTCAATTAAAAACTATAGTAATTTTGTGCACAGATCTATAAATGTAGCAGATATAAAGGGTTGAAAATTTTTTGGGTCATGAAATTCTGTAAAATTATGGCCGTTTTATATCTCCCACTGTGAACCACGTATTGATATGGAATTTATTTCTCTTATACACTTTGTTTTTCTCAATTAAAAACTATAGTTATTTTGTGCACAGATCTATAAATGTAGCAGATATAAAGGGTGGAAAATTTTTTGGGTCATGAAATTCTGTAAAATTATGGCGATTCTATATCTCCCACTGTGAAGCACGTATTGATATGGAATTTTTTTCTATTATACACTTTGTTTTTCTCAATTAAAAACTATAGTAATTTTGTGCACAGATCTATAAATGTAGCAGATATAAAGGGTTGAAAATTTTTTGGGTCATGAAATTCTGTAAAATTATGGCCGTTTTATATCTCCCACTGTGAACCACGTATTGATATGGAATTTATTTCTCTTATACACTTTGTTTTTCTCAATTAAAAACTATAGTTATTTTGTGCACAGATCTATAAATGTAGCAGATATAAAGGGTGGAAAATTTTTTGGGTCATGAAATTCTGTAAAATTATGGCGATTCTATATCTCCCACTGTGAAGCACGTATTGATATGGAATTTTTTTCTATTATACACTTTGTTTTTCTCAATTAAAAACTATAGTAATTTTGTGCACAGATCTATAAATGTAGCAGATATAAAGGGTTGAAAATTTTTTGGGTCATGAAATTCTGTAAAATTATGGCCGTTCTATATCTCCCACTGTGAAGCACGTATTGGTATGGAATTTTTTTCTATTATACACTTTGTTTTTCTCAATTAAAAACTATAGTTATTTTGTGCACAGATCTATAAATGTAGCAGATATAAAGGGTTGAAAATTTTTTGGGTCATTAAATTCTGTAAAATTATGGCCGTTTTATATCTCCCACTGTGAACCACGTATTGATATGGAATTTATTTCTCTTATACACTTTGTTTTTCTCAATTAAAAACTATAGTTATTTTGTGCAAAGATCTATAAATGTAGCAGATATAAAGGGATGAAAATTTTTTGGGTCATGAAATACTGTAAAATTATGGCGATTCTATATCTCCCACTGTGAAGCACGTATTGGTATGGAATTTTTTTCTATTATACACTTTGTTTTTCTCAATTAAAAACTATAGTAATTTTGTGCACAGATCTATAAATGTAGCAGATATAAAGGGTTGAAAATTTTTTGGGTCATGAAATTCTGTAAAATTATGGCCGTTTTATATCTCCCACTGTGAACCACGTATTGATATGGAATTTATTTCTCTTATACACTTTGTTTTTCTCAATTAAAAACTATAGTTATTTTGTGCACAGATCTATAAATGTAGCAGATATAAAGGGTTGAAAATTTTTTGGGTCATGAAATTCTGTAAAATTATGGACGTTCTATATCTCCTACTGTGAACCACGTATTGATATGGATTTTTTTTCTATTATACACTTTGTTTTTCCCAATTAAAAACTCTTGTTATTTTGTGCACAGATCTATAAATGTAGCAGATATAAAGGGTTGAAAATTTTTTGGGTCATGAAATTCTGTAAAATTATGGCCGTTTTATATCTCCCACTGTGAACCACGTATTGATATGGAATTTTCTTCTCTTATACACTTTGTTTTTCTCAATTAAAAACTATAGTTATTTTGTGCACAGATCTATAAATGTAGCAGATATAAAGGGTTGAAAATTTTTTTGGTCATGAAATTCTGTAAAATTATGGCTATTCTATATCTCCCACTGTGAAGCACGTATTGGTATGGAATTTTTTTCTATTATACACTTTGTTTTTCTCAATTAAAAACTATAGTAATTTTGTGCACAGATCTATAAATGTAGCAGATATAAAGGGTTGAAAATTTTTTGGGTCATGAAATTCTGTAAAATTATGGCCGTTTTATATCTCCCACTGTGAACCACGTATTGATATGGAATTTATTTCTCTTATACACTTTGTTTTTCTCAATTAAAAACTATAGTTATTTTGTGCACAGATCTATAAATGTAGCAGATATAAAGGGTTGAAAATTTTTTGGGTCATGAAATTCTGTAAAATTATGGACGTTCTATATCTCCTACTGTGAACCACGTATTGATATGGATTTTTTTTCTATTATACACTTTGTTTTTCTCAATTAAAAACTATAGTTATTTTGTGCAAAGATCTATAAATGTAGCAGATATAAAGGGTTGAAAATTTTTTGGGTAATGAAATTCTGTAAAATTATGGCCGTTTTATATCTCTCACTGTGAACCACGTATTGATATGGAATTATTTTCACTTATACACTTTGTTTTTCTTAATTAAAAACTATAGTTATTTTGTGCACAGATCTATAAATGTAGCAGATATAAAGGGTTGAAAATTTTTTGGGTCATGAAATTCTGTAAAATTATGGCCGTTTTATATCTCCCACTGTGAACCACGTATTGATATGGAATTTATTTCACTTATACACTTTGTTTTTCTCAATTAAAAACTATAGTTATTTTGTGCACAGATCTATAAATGTAGCAGATATAAAGGGTTGAAAATTTTTTGGGTCATGAAATTCAGTAAAATTATGGCCGTTCTATATCTCCCACTGTGAAGCACGTATTGATATGGAATTTTTTTCTATTATACACTTTGTTTTTCTCAATTAAAAACTATAGTTATTTTGTGCACAGATCTATAAATGTAGCAGATATAAAGGGTTGAAAATTTTTTGGGTCATGAAATTCTGTAAAATTATGGACGTTCTATGTCTCCTACTGTGAACCACGTATTGATATGGATTTTTTTTCTATTATACACTTTGTTTTTCTCAATTAAAAACTATAGTTATTTTGTGCACAGATCTATAAATGTAGCAGATATAAAGGGTTGAAAATTTTTTGGGTCATGAAATTCTGTAAAATTATGGCTATTCTATATCTCCCACTGTGAAGCACGTATTGGTATGGAATTTTTTTCTATTATACACTTTGTTTTTCTCAATTAAAAACTATAGTAATTTTGTGCACAGATCTATAAATGTAGCAGATATAAAGGGTTGAAAATTTTTTGGGTCATGAAATTCTGTAAAATTATGGCCGTTTTATATCTCCCACTGTGAACCACGTATTGATATGGAATTTATTTCTCTTATACACTTTGTTTTTCTCAATTAAAAACTATAGTTATTTTGTGCACAGATCTATAAATGTAGCAGATATAAAGGGTTGAAAATTTTTTGGGTCATGAAATTCTGTAAAATTATGGACGTTCTATATCTCCTACTGTGAACCACGTATTGATATGGATTTTTTTTCTATTATACACTTTGTTTTTCTCAATTAAAAACTATAGTTATTTTGTGCAAAGATCTATAAATGTAGCAGATATAAAGGGTTGAAAATTTTTTGGGTCATGAAATTCTGTAAAATTATGGCCGTTTTATATCTCTCACTGTGAACCACGTATTGATATGGAATTATTTTCACTTATACACTTTGTTTTTCTTAATTAAAAACTATAGTTATTTTGTGCACAGATCTATAAATGTAGCAGATATAAGGGGTTGAAATTTTTTTGGGTCATGAAATTCTGTAAAATTATGGCCGTTTTATATCTCCCACTGTGAACCACGTATTGATATGGAATTTATTTCTCTTATACACTTTGTTTTTCTCAATTAAAAACTATAGTTATTTTGTGCACAGATCTATAAATGTAGCAGATATAAAGGGTTGAAAATTTTTTGGGTCATGAAATTCAGTAAAATTATGGCCGTTCTATATCTCCCACTGTGAAGCACGTATTGATATGGAATTTTTTTCTATTATACACTTTGTTTTTCTCAATTAAAAACTATAGTTATTTTGTGCACAGATCTATAAATGTAGCAGATATAAAGGGTTGAAAATTTTTTGGGTCATGAAATTCTGTAAAATTATGGCCGTTCTATATCTCCCACTGTGAAGCACGTATTGATATGGAATTTTTTTCTATTATACACTTTGTTTTTCTCAATTAAAAACTATAGTTATTTTGTGCACAGATCTATAAATGTAGCAGATATAAAGGGTTGAAAATTTTTTGGGTCATGAAATTCTGTAAAATTATGGCCGTTCTATATCTCCCACTGTGAACCACGTATTGATATGGAATTTTCTTCTTTTATACACTTTGTTTTTCTCAATTAAAAACTATAGTTATTTTGTGCACAGATCTATACATGTAGCAGATATAAAGGGTTGAAAATTTTTTGGGTCATGAAATTCTGTAAAATTATGGCCGTTTTATATCTCCCACTGTGAAGCACGTATTGATATGGATTTCTTTTCTCTTATATACTTCGTTTTTCTCAATTAAAAGCTATAGTTATTTTGTGCACAGATCTATAAATGTAGCAGATATAAAGGGTTGAAAATTTTTTGGGTCATGAAATTCTGTAAAATTATGTCCGTTCTATATCTCCCACTGTGAACCAAGTATTGATATGGATTTTTTTTCTCTTATACACTTTGTTTTTCTCAATTAAAAACTATAGTTATTTTGTGCACAGATCTATAAATGTAGCAGATATAAAGGATTAAAAATTTTTTGGTTCATGAAATTCTGTAAAATTATGGCCGTTTTATATCTCCCACTGTGAACCACGTATTGATATGGATTTTTTTTCTCTTATACACTTTGTTTTTCTCAATTAAAAACTTTAGTTATTTTGTGCACAGATCTATAAATGTAGCAGATATAAAGGGTTGAAAATTTTTTGGGTCATGAAATTCTGTAAAATTATGGCCGTTTTATATCTCTCACTGTGAACCACGTATTGGTATGGAATTTTCTTCTCTTATACACTTTGTTTTTCTCAATTAAAAACTATAGTTATTTTGTGCACAGATCTATAAATGTAGCAGATATAAAGGGTTGAAAATTTTTTGGGTCATGAAATTCTGTAAAATTATGGCCGTTTTATATCCCCCACTGTGAACCACGTATTGATATGGAATTTATTTCTCTTATACACTTTGTTTTTCTCAATTAAAAACTATAGTTATTTTGTGCACAGATCTATAAATGTAGCAGATATAAAGGGTGGAAAATTTTTTGGGTCATGAAATTCTGTAAAATTATGGCGATTCTATATCTCCCACTGTGAAGCACGTATTGATATGGAATTTTTTTCTATTATACACTTTGTTTTTCTCAATTAAAAACTATAGTAATTTTGTGCACAGATCTATAAATGTAGCAGATATAAAGGGTTGAAAATTTTTTGGGTCATTAAATTCTGTAAAATTATGGCCGTTTTATATCTCCCACTGTGAACCACGTATTGATATGGAATTTATTTCTCTTATACACTTTGTTTTTCTCAATTAAAAACTATAGTTATTTTGTGCACAGATCTATAAATGTAGCAGATATAAAGGGTGGAAAATTTTTTGGGTCATGAAATTCTGTAAAATTATGGCGATTCTATATCTCCCACTGTGAAGCACGTATTGATATGGAATTTATTTCTCTTATACACTTTGTTTTTCTCAATTAAAAACTATAGTTATTTTGTGCACAGATCTATAAATGTAGCAGATATAAAGGGTGGAAAATTTTTTGGGTCATGAAATTCTGTAAAATTATGGCGATTCTATATCTCCCACTGTGAAGCACGTATTGATATGGAATTTTTTTCTATTATACACTTTGTTTTTCTCAATTAAAAACTATAGTAATTTTGTGCACAGATCTATAAATGTAGCAGATATAAAGGGTTGAAAATTTTTTGGGTCATGAAATTCTGTAAAATTATGGCCGTTCTATATCTCCCACTGTGAAGCACGTATTGGTATGGAATTTTTTTCTATTATACACTTTGTTTTTCTCAATTAAAAACTATAGTTATTTTGTGCACAGATCTATAAATGTAGCAGATATAAAGGGTTGAAAATTTTTTGGGTCATTAAATTCTGTAAAATTATGGCCGTTTTATATCTCCCACTGTGAACCACGTATTGATATGGATTTTTTTTCTATTATACACTTTGTTTTTCCCAATTAAAAACTCTAGTTATTTTGTTCACAGATCTATAAATGTAGCAGATATAAAGGGTTGAAAATTTTTTGGGTCATGAAATTCTGTAAAATTATGGCCGTTTTATATCTCCCACTGTGAACCACGTATTGATATGGAATTTTCTTCTCTTATACACTTTGTTTTTCTCAATTAAAAACTATAGTTATTTTGTGCACAGATCTATAAATGTAGCAGATATAAAGGGTTGAAAATTTTTTGGGTCATGAAATTCTGTAAAATTATGGCCATTCTATATCTCCCACTGTGAAGCACGTATTGGTATGGAATTTTTTTCTATTATACACTTTGTTTTTCTCAATTAAAAACTATAGTTATTTTGTGCACAGATCTATAAATGTAGCAGATATAAAGGGTTGAAAATTTTTTGGGTCATGAAATTCTGTAAAATTATGGCCATTCTATATCTCCCACTGTGAACCACGTATTGATATGGAATTTGTTTCTATTATACACTTTGTTTTTCTCAATTAAAAACTATAGTTATTTTTTGCACAGATCTATAAATGTAGCAGATATAAAGGGTTGAAAATTTTTTGGGTCATGAAATTCTGTAAAATTATGGCCGTTTTATATCTCCCACTGTGAACCACGTATTGATATGGAATTTATTTCTCTTATACACTTTGTTTTTCTCAATTAAAAACTATAGTTATTTTGTGCACAGATCTATAAATGTAGCAGATATAAAGGGTTGAAAATTTTTTGGGTCATGAAATTCTGTAAAATTATGGACGTTCTATATCTCCTACTGTGAACCACGTATTGATATGGATTTTTTTTCTATTATACACTTTGTTTTTCCCAATTAAAAACTCTAGTTATTTTGTTCACAGATCTATAAATGTAGCAGATATAAAGGGTTGAAAATTTTTTGGGTCATGAAATTCTGTAAAATTATGGCCGTTTTATATCTCCCACTGTGAACCACGTATTGATATGGAATTTTCTTCTCTTATACACTTTGTTTTTCTCAATTAAAAACTATAGTTATTTTGTGCACAGATCTATAAATGTAGCAGATATAAAGGGTTGAAAATTTTTTGGGTCATGAAATTCTGTAAAATTATGGCCATTCTATATCTCCCACTGTGAAGCACGTATTGGTATGGAATTTTTTTCTATTATACACTTTGTTTTTCTCAATTAAAAACTATAGTTATTTTGTGCACAGATCTATAAATGTAGCAGATATAAAGGGTTGAAAATTTTTTGGGTCATGAAATTCTGTAAAATTATGGCTATTCTATATCTCCCACTGTGAAGCACGTATTGGTATGGAATTTTTTTCTATTATACACTTTGTTTTTCTCAATTAAAAACTATAGTAATTTTGTGCACAGATCTATAAATGTAGCAGATATAAAGGGTTGAAAATTTTTTGGGTCATGAAATTCTGTAAAATTATGGCCGTTTTATATCTCCCACTGTGAACCACGTATTGATATGGAATTTATTTCTCTTATACACTTTGTTTTTCTCAATTAAAAACTATAGTTATTTTGTGCACAGATCTATAAATGTAGCAGATATAAAGGGTTGAAAATTTTTTGGGTCATGAAATTCTGTAAAATTATGACCGTTTTATATCTACCACTGTGAACCACGTATTGATATGGATTTTTTTTCTCTTATACACATTGTTTTTCTCAATTAAAAACTATTGTTATTTTGTGCACAAATCTATAAATGTAGCAGATATAAAGGGTTGAAAATTTTTTGGGTCATGAAATTCTGTAAAATTATGGCCGTTCTATATCTCCCACTGTGAACCACGTATTGATATGGAATTTTTTTCTCTTATACACTTTGTTTTTCTCAATTAAAAACTATTGTTATTTTGTGCACAGATCTATAAATGTAGCAGATATAAAGGGTTGAAAATTTTTTGGGTCATGAAATTCTGTAAAATTATGGCCGTTCTATATCTCCCACTGTGAACCACGTAATGATATGGATTTCTTTTCTCTTATACACTTTGTTTTTCTCAATTAAAACCTATAGTTATTTTGTGCACAGATCTATAAATGCAGCAGAGATAAAGTGTTGAAAATTTTTTGGGTCATGAAATTCTGTAAAATTATGACCGTTTTATATCTCCCACTGTGAACCACGTATTGATATGGAATTTTCTTCTCTTATACACTTTGTTTTTCTCAATTAAAAACTATAGTTATTTTGTGCACAGATCTATAAATGTAGCAGATATAAAGGGTTGAAAATTTTTTGGGTCATGAAATTCTGTAAAATTATGGCCGTTCTATATCTCCCACTGTGAAGCACGTATTGATATGGAATTTTTTTCTCTTATACACTTTGTTTTTCTCAATTAAAAACTATAGTTATTTTGTGCACAGATCTATAAATGTAGCAGATATAAAGGGATGAAAATTTTTTGGGTCATGAAATTCTGTAAAATTATGGCGATTCTATATCTCCCACTGTGAAGCACGTATTGGTATGGAATTTTTTTCTATTATACACTTTGTTTTTCTCAATTAAAAACTATAGTAATTTTGTGCACAGATCTATAAATGTAGCAGATATAAAGGGTTGAAAATTTTTTGGGTCATGAAATTCTGTAAAATTATGGCCGTTTTATATCTCCCACTGTGAACCACGTATTGATATGGAATTTATTTCTCTTATACACTTTGTTTTTCTCAATTAAAAACTATAGTTATTTTGTGCACAGATCTATAAATGTAGCAGATATAAAGGGTGGAAAATTTTTTGGGTCATGAAATTCTGTAAAATTATGGCGATTCTATATCTCCCACTGTGAAGCACGTATTGATATGGAATTTTTTTCTATTATACACTTTGTTTTTCTCAATTAAAAACTATAGTAATTTTGTGCACAGATCTATAAATGTAGCAGATATAAAGGGTTGAAAATTTTTTGGGTCATTAAATTCTGTAAAATTATGGCCGTTTTATATCTCCCACTGTGAACCACGTATTGATATGGAATTTATTTCTCTTATACACTTTGTTTTTCTCAATTAAAAACTATAGTTATTTTGTGCACAGATCTATAAATGTAGCAGATATAAAGGGTGGAAAATTTTTTGGGTCATGAAATTCTGTAAAATTATGGCGATTCTATATCTCCCACTGTGAAGCACGTATTGATATGGAATTTATTTCTCTTATACACTTTGTTTTTCTCAATTAAAAACTATAGTTATTTTGTGCACAGATCTATAAATGTAGCAGATATAAAGGGTGGAAAATTTTTTGGGTCATGAAATTCTGTAAAATTATGGCGATTCTATATCTCCCACTGTGAAGCACGTATTGATATGGAATTTTTTTCTATTATACACTTTGTTTTTCTCAATTAAAAACTATAGTAATTTTGTGCACAGATCTATAAATGTAGCAGATATAAAGGGTTGAAAATTTTTTGGGTCATTAAATTCTGTAAAATTATGGCCGTTTTATATCTCCCACTGTGAACCACGTATTGATATGGAATTTATTTCTCTTATACACTTTGTTTTTCTCAATTAAAAACTATAGTTATTTTGTGCACAGATCTATAAATGTAGCAGATATAAAGGGTGGAAAATTTTTTGGGTCATGAAATTCTGTAAAATTATGGCGATTCTATATCTCCCACTGTGAAGCACGTATTGATATGGAATTTTTTTCTATTATACACTTTGTTTTTCTCAATTAAAAACTATAGTAATTTTGTGCACAGATCTATAAATGTAGCAGATATAAAGGGTTGAAAATTTTTTGGGTCATTAAATTCTGTAAAATTATGGCCGTTTTATATCTCCCACTGTGAACCACGTATTGATATGGAATTTATTTCTCTTATACACTTTGTTTTTCTCAATTAAAAACTATAGTTATTTTGTGCACAGATCTATAAATGTAGCAGATATAAAGGGTTGAAAATTTTTTGGGTCATGAAATTCTGTAAAATTATGGCCATTCTATATCTCCCACTGTGAAGCACGTATTGATATGGAATTTTTTTCTATTATAAACTTTGTTTTTCTCAATTAAAAACTATAGTTATTTTGTGCAAAGATCTATAAATGTAGCAGATATAAAGGGATGAAAATTTTTTGGGTCATGAAATACTGTAAAATTATGGCGATTCTATATCTCCCACTGTGAAGCACGTATTGGTATGGAATTTTTTTCTATTATACACTTTGTTTTTCTCAATTAAAAACTATTGTTATTTTGTGCACAGATCTATAAATGTAGCAGATATAAAGGGTTGAAAATTTTTTGGGTCATGAAATTCTGTAAAATTATGGCCGTTCTATATCTCCCACTGTGAACCACGTATTGATATGGAATTTTTTTCTCTTATACACTTTGTTTTTCTCAATTAAAAACTATTGTTATTTTGTGCACAGATCTATAAATGTAGCAGATATAAAGGGTTGAAAATTTTTTGGGTCATGAAATTCTGTAAAATTATGGCCGTTCTATATCTCCCACTGTGAACCACGTATTGATATGGATTTCTTTTCTCTTATACACTTTGTTTTTCTCAATTAAAACCTATAGTTATTTTGTGCACAGATCTATAAATGCAGCAGAGATAAAGTGTTGAAAATTTTTTGGGTCATGAAATTCTGTAAAATTATGACCGTTTTATATCTCCCACTGTGAACCACGTATTGATATGGAATTTTCTTCTCTTATACACTTTGTTTTTCTCAATTAAAAACTATAGTTATTTTGTGCACAGATCTATAAATGTAGCAGATATAAAGGGTTGAAAATTTTTTGGGTCATGAAATTCTGTAAAATTATGGCCGTTCTATATCTCCCACTGTGAAGCACTTATTGATATGGAATTTTTTTCTCTTATACACTTTGTTTTTCTCAATTAAAAACTATAGTTATTTTGTGCACAGATCTATAAATGTAGCAGATATAAAGGGATGAAAATTTTTTGGGTCATGAAATTCTGTAAAATTATGGCGATTCTATATCTCCCACTGTGAAGCACGTATTGGTATGGAATTTTTTTCTATTATACACTTTGTTTTTCTCAATTAAAAACTATAGTAATTTTGTGCACAGATCTATAAATGTAGCAGATATAAAGGGTTGAAAATTTTTTGGGTCATGAAATTCTGTAAAATTATGGCCGTTTTATATCTCCCACTGTGAACCACGTATTGATATGGAATTTATTTCTCTTATACACTTTGTTTTTCTCAATTAAAAACTATAGTTATTTTGTGCACAGATCTATAAATGTAGCAGATATAAAGGGTGGAAAATTTTTTGGGTCATGAAATTCTGTAAAATTATGGCGATTCTATATCTCCCACTGTGAAGCACGTATTGATATGGAATTTTTTTCTATTATACACTTTGTTTTTCTCAATTAAAAACTATAGTAATTTTGTGCACAGATCTATAAATGTAGCAGATATAAAGGGTTGAAAATTTTTTGGGTCATTAAATTCTGTAAAATTATGGCCGTTTTATATCTCCCACTGTGAACCACGTATTGATATGGAATTTATTTCTCTTATACACTTTGTTTTTCTCAATTAAAAACTATAGTTATTTTGTGCACAGATCTATAAATGTAGCAGATATAAAGGGTGGAAAATTTTTTGGGTCATGAAATTCTGTAAAATTATGGCGATTCTATATCTCCCACTGTGAAGCACGTATTGATATGGAATTTTTTTCTATTATACACTTTGTTTTTCTCAATTAAAAACTATAGTAATTTTGTGCACAGATCTATAAATGTAGCAGATATAAAGGGTTGAAAATTTTTTGGGTCATTAAATTCTGTAAAATTATGGCCGTTTTATATCTCCCACTGTGAACCACGTATTGATATGGAATTTATTTCTCTTATACACTTTGTTTTTCTCAATTAAAAACTATAGTTATTTTGTGCACAGATCTATAAATGTAGCAGATATAAAGGGTTGAAAATTTTTTGGGTCATGAAATTCTGTAAAATTATGGCCATTCTATATCTCCCACTGTGAAGCACGTATTGATATGGAATTTTTTTCTATTATAAACTTTGTTTTTCTCAATTAAAAACTATAGTTATTTTGTGCAAAGATCTATAAATGTAGCAGATATAAAGGGATGAAAATTTTTTGGGTCATGAAATACTGTAAAATTATGGCGATTCTATATCTCCCACTGTGAAGCACGTATTGGTATGGAATTTTTTTCTATTATACACTTTGTTTTTCTCAATTAAAAACTATAGTAATTTTGTGCACAGATCTATAAATGTAGCAGATATAAAGGGTTGAAAATTTTTTGGGTCATGAAATTCTGTAAAATTATGGCCGTTTTATATCTCCCACTGTGAACCACGTATTGATATGGAATTTATTTCTCTTATACACTTTGTTTTTCTCAATTAAAAACTATAGTTATTTTGTGCACAGATCTATAAATGTAGCAGATATAAAGGGTTGAAAATTTTTTGGGTCATGAAATTCTGTAAAATTATGGACGTTCTATATCTCCTACTGTGAACCACGTATTGATATGGATTTTTTTTCTATTATACACTTTGTTTTTCCCAATTAAAAACTCTAGTTATTTTGTGCACAGATCTATAAATGTAGCAGATATAAAGGGTTGAAAATTTTTTGGGTCATGAAATTCTGTAAAATTATGGCCGTTTTATATCTCCCACTGTGAACCACGTATTGATATGGAATTTTCTTCTCTTATACACTTTGTTTTTCTCAATTAAAAACTATAGTTATTTTGTGCACAGATCTATAAAAGTAGCAGATATAAAGGGTTGAAAATTTTTTTGGTCATGAAATTCTGTAAAATTATGGCTATTCTATATCTCCCACTGTGAAGCACGTATTGGTATGGAATTTTTTTCTATTATACACTTTGTTTTTCTCAATTAAAAACTATAGTAATTTTGCGCACAGATCTATAAATGTAGCAGATATAAAGGGTTGAAAATTTTTTGGGTCATGAAATTCTGTAAAATTATGGCCGTTTTATATCTCCCACTGTGAACCACGTATTGATATGGAATTTATTTCTCTTATACACTTTGTTTTTCTCAATTAAAAACTATAGTTATTTTGTGCACAGATCTATAAATGTAGCAGATATAAAGGGTTGAAAATTTTTTGGGTCATGAAATTCTGTAAAATTATGGACGTTCTATATCTCCTACTGTGAACCACGTATTGATATGGATTTTTTTTCTATTATACACTTTGTTTTTCTCAATTAAAAACTATAGTTATTTTGTGCAAAGATCTATAAATGTAGCAGATATAAAGGGTTGAAAATTTTTTGGGTCATGAAATTCTGTAAAATTATGGCCGTTTTATATCTCTCACTGTGAACCACGTATTGATATGGAATTATTTTCACTTATACACTTTGTTTTTCTTAATTAAAAACTATAGTTATTTTGTGCACAGATCTATAAATGTAGCAGATATAAGGGGTTGAAATTTTTTTGGGTCATGAAATTCTGTAAAATTATGGCCGTTTTATATCTCCCACTGTGAACCACGTATTGATATGGAATTTATTTCTCTTATACACTTTGTTTTTCTCAATTAAAAACTATAGTTATTTTGTGCACAGATCTATAAATGTAGCAGATATAAAGGGTTGAAAATTTTTTGGGTCATGAAATTCAGTAAAATTATGGCCGTTCTATATCTCCCACTGTGAAGCACGTATTGATATGGAATTTTTTTCTATTATACACTTTGTTTTTCTCAATTAAAAACTATAGTTATTTTGTGCACAGATCTATAAATGTAGCAGATATAAAGGGTTGAAAATTTTTTGGGTCATGAAATTCTGTAAAATTATGGCCGTTCTATATCTCCCACTGTGAAGCACGTATTGATATGGAATTTTTTTCTATTATACACTTTGTTTTTCTCAATTAAAAACTATAGTTATTTTGTGCACAGATCTATAAATGTAGCAGATATAAAGGGTTGAAAATTTTTTGGGTCATGAAATTCTGTAAAATTATGGCCGTTCTATATCTCCCACTGTGAACCACGTATTGATATGGAATTTTCTTCTTTTATACACTTTGTTTTTCTCAATTAAAAACTATAGTTATTTTGTGCACAGATCTATACATGTAGCAGATATAAAGGGTTGAAAATTTTTTGGGTCATGAAATTCTGTAAAATTATGGCCGTTTTATATCTCCCACTGTGAAGCACGTATTGATATGGATTTCTTTTCTCTTATATACTTCGTTTTTCTCAATTAAAAGCTATAGTTATTTTGTGCACAGATCTATAAATGTAGCAGATATAAAGGGTTGAAAATTTTTTGGGTCATGAAATTCTGTAAAATTATGTCCGTTCTATATCTCCCACTGTGAACCACGTATTGATATGGAATTTTTTTCTATTATACACTTTGTTTTTCTCAATTAAAAACTATAGTTATTTTGTGCACAGATCTATAAATGTAGCAGATATAAAGGGTTGAAAATTTTTTGGGTCATGAAATTCTGTAAAATTATGGCCATTCTATATCTCCCACTGTGAAGCACGTATTGATATGGAATTTTTTCTATTATACACTTTGTTTTTCTCAATTAAAAACTATAGTTATTTTGTGCACAGATCTATAAATGTAGCAGATATAAAGGGCTGCAAATTTTTTGGGTCATGAAATTCTGTAAAATTATGGCCATTCTATATCTCCCACTGTGAAGCACGTATTGGTATGGAATTTTTTTCTATTATACACTTTGTTTTTCTCAATTAAAAACTATAGTTATTTTGTGCACAGATCTATAAATGTAGCAGATATAAAGGGTTGAAAATTTTTTGGGTCATGAAATTCTGTAAAATTATGGCCGTTCTATATCTCCCACTGTGAAGCACGTATTGATATGGAATTTTTTTCTCTTATACACTTTGTTTTTCTCAATTAAAAACTATAGTTATTTTGTGCACAGATCTATAAATGTAGCAGATATAAAGGGATGAAAATTTTTTGGGTCATGAAATTCTGTAAAATTATGGCGATTCTATATCTCCCACTGTGAAGCACGTATTGGTATGGAATTTTTTTCTATTATACACTTTGTTTTTCTCAATTAAAAACTATAGTAATTTTGTGCACAGATCTATAAATGTAGCAGATATAAAGGGTTGAAAATTTTTTGGGTCATGAAATTCTGTAAAATTATGGCCGTTTTATATCTCCCACTGTGAACCACGTATTGATATGGAATTTATTTCTCTTATACACTTTGTTTTTCTCAATTAAAAACTATAGTTATTTTGTGCACAGATCTATAAATGTAGCAGATATAAAGGGTGGAAAATTTTTTGGGTCATGAAATTCTGTAAAATTATGGCGATTCTATATCTCCCACTGTGAAGCACGTATTGATATGGAATTTTTTTCTATTATACACTTTGTTTTTCTCAATTAAAAACTATAGTAATTTTGTGCACAGATCTATAAATGTAGCAGATATAAAGGGTTGAAAATTTTTTGGGTCATTAAATTCTGTAAAATTATGGCCGTTTTATATCTCCCACTGTGAACCACGTATTGATATGGAATTTATTTCTCTTATACACTTTGTTTTTCTCAATTAAAAACTATAGTTATTTTGTGCACAGATCTATAAATGTAGCAGATATAAAGGGTGGAAAATTTTTTGGGTCATGAAATTCTGTAAAATTATGGCGATTCTATATCTCCCACTGTGAAGCACGTATTGATATGGAATTTATTTCTCTTATACACTTTGTTTTTCTCAATTAAAAACTATAGTTATTTTGTGCACAGATCTATAAATGTAGCAGATATAAAGGGTGGAAAATTTTTTGGGTCATGAAATTCTGTAAAATTATGGCGATTCTATATCTCCCACTGTGAAGCACGTATTGATATGGAATTTTTTTCTATTATACACTTTGTTTTTCTCAATTAAAAACTATAGTAATTTTGTGCACAGATCTATAAATGTAGCAGATATAAAGGGTTGAAAATTTTTTGGGTCATTAAATTCTGTAAAATTATGGCCGTTTTATATCTCCCACTGTGAACCACGTATTGATATGGAATTTATTTCTCTTATACACTTTGTTTTTCTCAATTAAAAACTAGTTATTTTGTGCACAGATCTATAAATGTAGCAGATATAAAGGGTGGAAAATTTTTTGGGTCATGAAATTCTGTAAAATTATGGCGATTCTATATCTCCCACTGTGAAGCACGTATTGATATGGAATTTTTTTCTATTATACACTTTGTTTTTCTCAATTAAAAACTATAGTAATTTTGTGCACAGATCTATAAATGTAGCAGATATAAAGGGTTGAAAATTTTTTGGGTCATTAAATTCTGTAAAATTATGGCCGTTTTATATCTCCCACTGTGAACCACGTATTGATATGGAATTTATTTCTCTTATACACTTTGTTTTTCTCAATTAAAAACTATAGTTATTTTGTGCACAGATCTATAAATGTAGCAGATATAAAGGGTTGAAAATTTTTTGGGTCATGAAATTCTGTAAAATTATGGCCATTCTATATCTCCCACTGTGAAGCACGTATTGATATGGAATTTTTTTCTATTATAAACTTTGTTTTTCTCAATTAAAAACTATAGTTATTTTGTGCAAAGATCTATAAATGTAGCAGATATAAAGGGATGAAAATTTTTTGGGTCATGAAATACTGTAAAATTATGGCGATTCTATATCTCCCACTGTGAAGCACGTATTGGTATGGAATTTTTTTCTATTATACACTTTGTTTTTCTCAATTAAAAACTATTGTTATTTTGTGCACAGATCTATAAATGTAGCAGATATAAAGGGTTGAAAATTTTTTGGGTCATGAAATTCTGTAAAATTATGGCCGTTCTATATCTCCCACTGTGAACCACGTATTGATATGGAATTTTTTTCTCTTATACACTTTGTTTTTCTCAATTAAAAACTATTGTTATTTTGTGCACAGATCTATAAATGTAGCAGATATAAAGGGTTGAAAATTTTTTGGGTCATGAAATTCTGTAAAATTATGGCCGTTCTATATCTCCCACTGTGAACCACGTATTGATATGGATTTCTTTTCTCTTATACACTTTGTTTTTCTCAATTAAAACCTATAGTTATTTTGTGCACAGATCTATAAATGCAGCAGAGATAAAGTGTTGAAAATTTTTTGGGTCATGAAATTCTGTAAAATTATGACCGTTTTATATCTCCCACTGTGAACCACGTATTGATATGGAATTTTCTTCTCTTATACACTTTGTTTTTCTCAATTAAAAACTATAGTTATTTTGTGCACAGATCTATAAATGTAGCAGATATAAAGGGTTGAAAATTTTTTGGGTCATGAAATTCTGTAAAATTATGGCCGTTCTATATCTCCCACTGTGAAGCACGTATTGATATGGAATTTTTTTCTCTTATACACTTTGTTTTTCTCAATTAAAAACTATAGTTATTTTGTGCACAGATCTATAAATGTAGCAGATATAAAGGGATGAAAATTTTTTGGGTCATGAAATTCTGTAAAATTATGGCGATTCTATATCTCCCACTGTGAAGCACGTATTGGTATGGAATTTTTTTCTATTATACACTTTGTTTTTCTCAATTAAAAACTATAGTAATTTTGTGCACAGATCTATAAATGTAGCAGATATAAAGGGTTGAAAATTTTTTGGGTCATGAAATTCTGTAAAATTATGGCCGTTTTATATCTCCCACTGTGAACCACGTATTGATATGGAATTTATTTCTCTTATACACTTTGTTTTTCTCAATTAAAAACTATAGTTATTTTGTGCACAGATCTATAAATGTAGCAGATATAAAGGGTGGAAAATTTTTTGGGTCATGAAATTCTGTAAAATTATGGCGATTCTATATCTCCCACTGTGAAGCACGTATTGATATGGAATTTTTTTCTATTATACACTTTGTTTTTCTCAATTAAAAACTATAGTAATTTTGTGCACAGATCTATAAATGTAGCAGATATAAAGGGTTGAAAATTTTTTGGGTCATTAAATTCTGTAAAATTATGGCCGTTTTATATCTCCCACTGTGAACCACGTATTGATATGGAATTTATTTCTCTTATACACTTTGTTTTTCTCAATTAAAAACTATAGTTATTTTGTGCACAGATCTATAAATGTAGCAGATATAAAGGGTGGAAAATTTTTTGGGTCATGAAATTCTGTAAAATTATGGCGATTCTATATCTCCCACTGTGAAGCACGTATTGATATGGAATTTTTTTCTATTATACACTTTGTTTTTCTCAATTAAAAACTATAGTAATTTTGTGCACAGATCTATAAATGTAGCAGATATAAAGGGTTGAAAATTTTTTGGGTCATTAAATTCTGTAAAATTATGGCCGTTTTATATCTCCCACTGTGAACCACGTATTGATATGGAATTTATTTCTCTTATACACTTTGTTTTTCTCAATTAAAAACTATAGTTATTTTGTGCACAGATCTATAAATGTAGCAGATATAAAGGGTTGAAAATTTTTTGGGTCATGAAATTCTGTAAAATTATGGCCATTCTATATCTCCCACTGTGAAGCACGTATTGATATGGAATTTTTTTCTATTATAAACTTTGTTTTTCTCAATTAAAAACTATAGTTATTTTGTGCAAAGATCTATAAATGTAGCAGATATAAAGGGATGAAAATTTTTTGGGTCATGAAATACTGTAAAATTATGGCGATTCTATATCTCCCACTGTGAAGCACGTATTGGTATGGAATTTTTTTCTATTATACACTTTGTTTTTCTCAATTAAAAACTATAGTAATTTTGTGCACAGATCTATAAATGTAGCAGATATAAAGGGTTGAAAATTTTTTGGGTCATGAAATTCTGTAAAATTATGGCCGTTTTATATCTCCCACTGTGAACAACGTATTGATATGGAATTTATTTCTCTTATACACTTTGTTTTTCTCAATTAAAAACTATAGTTATTTTGTGCACAGATCTATAAATGTAGCAGATATAAAGGGTTGAAAATTTTTTGGGTCATGAAATTCTGTAAAATTATGGACGTTCTATATCTCCTACTGTGAACCACGTATTGATATGGATTTTTTTTCTATTATACACTTTGTTTTTCCCAATTAAAAACTCTAGTTATTTTGTGCACAGATCTATAAATGTAGCAGATATAAAGGGTTGAAAATTTTTTGGGTCATGAAATTCTGTAAAATTATGGCCGTTTTATATCTCCCACTGTGAACCACGTATTGATATGGAATTTTCTTCTCTTATACACTTTGTTTTTCTCAATTAAAAACTATAGTTATTTTGTGCACAGATCTATAAAAGTAGCAGATATAAAGGGTTGAAAATTTTTTTGGTCATGAAATTCTGTAAAATTATGGCTATTCTATATCTCCCACTGTGAAGCACGTATTGGTATGGAATTTTTTTCTATTATACACTTTGTTTTTCTCAATTAAAAACTATAGTAATTTTGTGCACAGATCTATAAATGTAGCAGATATAAAGGGTTGAAAATTTTTTGGGTCATGAAATTCTGTAAAATTATGGCCGTTTTATATCTCCCACTGTGAACCACGTATTGATATGGAATTTATTTCTCTTATACACTTTGTTTTTCTCAATTAAAAACTATAGTTATTTTGTGCACAGATCTATAAATGTAGCAGATATAAAGGGTTGAAAATTTTTTGGGTCATGAAATTCTGTAAAATTATGGACGTTCTATATCTCCTACTGTGAACCACGTATTGATATGGATTTTTTTTCTATTATACACTTTGTTTTTCTCAATTAAAAACTATAGTTATTTTGTGCAAAGATCTATAAATGTAGCAGATATAAAGGGTTGAAAATTTTTTGGGTCATGAAATTCTGTAAAATTATGGCCGTTTTATATCTCTCACTGTGAACCACGTATTGATATGGAATTATTTTCACTTATACACTTTGTTTTTCTTAATTAAAAACTATAGTTATTTTGTGCACAGATCTATAAATGTAGCAGATATAAGGGGTTGAAATTTTTTTGGGTCATGAAATTCTGTAAAATTATGGCCGTTTTATATCTCCCACTGTGAACCACGTATTGATATGGAATTTATTTCTCTTATACACTTTGTTTTTCTCAATTAAAAACTATAGTTATTTTGTGCACAGATCTATAAATGTAGCAGATATAAAGGGTTGAAAATTTTTTGGGTCATGAAATTCAGTAAAATTATGGCCGTTCTATATCTCCCACTGTGAAGCACGTATTGATATGGAATTTTTTTCTATTATACACTTTGTTTTTCTCAATTAAAAACTATAGTTATTTTGTGCACAGATCTATAAATGTAGCAGATATAAAGGGTTGAAAATTTTTTGGGTCATGAAATTCTGTAAAATTATGGCCGTTCTATATCTCCCACTGTGAAGCACGTATTGATATGGAATTTTTTTCTATTATACACTTTGTTTTTCTCAATTAAAAACTATAGTTATTTTGTGCACAGATCTATAAATGTAGCAGATATAAAGGGTTGAAAATTTTTTGGGTCATGAAATTCTGTAAAATTATGGCCGTTCTATATCTCCCACTGTGAACCACGTATTGATATGGAATTTTCTTCTTTTATACACTTTGTTTTTCTCAATTAAAAACTATAGTTATTTTGTGCACAGATCTATACATGTAGCAGATATAAAGGGTTGAAAATTTTTTGGGTCATGAAATTCTGTAAAATTATGGCCGTTTTATATCTCCCACTGTGAAGCACGTATTGATATGGATTTCTTTTCTCTTATATACTTCGTTTTTCTCAATTAAAAGCTATAGTTATTTTGTGCACAGATCTATAAATGTAGCAGATATAAAGGGTTGAAAATTTTTTGGGTCATGAAATTCTGTAAAATTATGTCCGTTCTATATCTCCCACTGTGAACCACGTATTGATATGGAATTTTTTTCTATTATACACTTTGTTTTTCTCAATTAAAAACTATAGTTATTTTGTGCACAGATCTATAAATGTAGCAGATATAAAGGGTTGAAAATTTTTTGGGTCATGAAATTCTGTAAAATTATGGCCATTCTATATCTCCCACTGTGAAGCACGTATTGATATGGAATTTTTTCTATTATACACTTTGTTTTTCTCAATTAAAAACTATAGTTATTTTGTGCACAGATCTATAAATGTAGCAGATATAAAGGGCTGCAAATTTTTTGGGTCATGAAATTCTGTAAAATTATGGCCATTCTATATCTCCCACTGTGAAGCACGTATTGGTATGGAATTTTTTTCTATTATACACTTTGTTTTTCTCAATTAAAAACTATAGTTATTTTGTGCACAGATCTATAAATGTAGCAGATATAAAGGGTTGAAAATTTTTTGGGTCATGAAATTCTGTAAAATTATGGCCCTTTTATATCTCCCACTGTGAACCACGTATTGATATGGAATTTATTTCTCTTATACACTTTGTTTTTCTCAATTAAAAACTATAGTTATTTTGTGCACAGATCTATAAATGTAGCAGATGTAAAGGGTTGAACATTTTTTGGGTCATGAAATTCTGTAAAATTATGGTCGTTTTATATCTCCCACTGTGAACCACGTATTGATATGGAATTTTTTTCTATTATACACTTTGTTTTTCTCAATTAAAAACTATAGTTATTTTGTGCACAGATCTATAAATGTAGCAGATATAAAGGGTTGAAAATTTTTTGGGTCATGAAATTCTGTAAAATTATGGCCATTCTATATCTCCCACTGTGAACCACGTATTGATATGGAATTTGTTTCTATTATACACTTTGTTTTTCTCAATTAAAAACTATAGTTATTTTTTGCACAGATCTATAAATGTAGCAGATATAAAGGGTTGAAAATTTTTTGGGTCATGAAATTCAGTAAAATTATGGCCGTTCTATATCTCCCACTGTGAAGCACGTATTGGTATGGAATTTTTTTCTATTATACACTTTGTTTTTCTCAATTATAAACTATAGTTATTTTGTGCACAGATCTATAAATGTAGCAGATATAAAGGGTTGAAAATTTTTTGGGTCATGAAATTCTGTAAAATTATGGCCATTCTATATCTCCCACTGTGAAGCACGTATTGATATGGAATTTTTTCTATTATACACTTTGTTTTTCTCAATTAAAAACTATAGTTATTTTGTGCACAGATCTATAAATGTAGCAGATATAAAGGGTTGAAAATTTTTTGGGTCATGAAATTCTGTAAAATTATGGCCATTCTATATCTCCCACTGTGAAGCACGTATTGATATGGAATTTTTTCTATTATACACTTTGTTTTTCTCAATTAAAAACTATAGTTATTTTGTGCACAGATCTATAAATGTAGCAGATATAAAGGGTTGAAAATTTTTTGGGTCATGAAATTCTGTAAAATTATGGCCATTCTATATCTCCCACTGTGAAGCACGTATTGATTTGGAATTTTTTCTATTATACACTTTGTTTTTCTCAATTAAAAACTATAGTTATTTTGTGCACAGATCTATAAATGTAGCAGATATAAAGGGTTGAAAATTTTTTGGGTCATGAAATTCTGTAAAATTATGGCCATTCTATATCTCCCACTGTGAAGCACGTATTGATATGGAATTTTTTCTATTATACACTTTGTTTTTCTCAATTAAAAACTATAGTTATTTTGTGCACAGATCTATAAATGTAGCAGATATAAAGGGTTGAAAATTTTTTGGGTCATGAAATTCTGTAAAATTATGGCCATTCTATATCTCCCACTGTGAAGCACGTATTGATATGGAATTTTTTCTATTATACACTTTGTTTTTCTCAATTAAAAACTATAGTTATTTTGTGCACAGATCTATAAATGTAGCAGATATAAAGGGCTGCAAATTTTTTGGGTCATGAAATTCTGTAAAATTATGGCCATTCTATATCTCCCACTGTGAAGCACGTATTGGTATGGAATTTTTTTCTATTATACACTTTGTTTTTCTCAATTAAAAACTATAGTTATTTTGTGCACAGATCTATAAATGTAGCAGATATGAAGGGTTGAAAATTTTTTGGGTCATGAAATTCTGTAAAATTATGGCCGTTTTATATCTCCCACTGTGAACCACGTATTGATATGGAATTTATTTCTCTTATACACTTTGTTTTTCTCAATTAAAAACTATAGTTATTTTGTGCACAGATCTATAAATGTTGCAGATATAAAGGGTTGAACATTTTTTGGGTCATGAAATTCTGTAAAATTATGGCCGTTTTATATCTCCCACTGTGAACCACGTATTGATATGGAATTTTTTTCTATTATACACTTTGTTTTTCTCAATTAAAAACTATAGTTATTTTGTGCACAGATCTATAAATGTAGCAGATATAAAGGGTTGAAAATTTTTTGGGTCATGAAATTCTGTAAAATTATGGCCATTCTATATCTCCCACTGTGAAGCACGTATTGATATGGAATTTTTTTCTATTATACACTTTGTTTTTCTCAATTAAAAACTATAGTTATTTTGTGCACAGATCTATAAATGTAGCAGATATAAAGGGTTGAAAATTTTTTGGGTCATGAAATTCAGTAAAATTATGGCCGTTCTATATCTCCCACTGTGAAGCACGTATTGGTATGGAATTTTTTTCTATTATACACTTTGTTTTTCTCAATTAAAAACTATAGTTATTTTGTGCACAGATCTATAATTTTAGAAGATATAAAGTCTAGTGAGTGGTAAACATGGTGAAATGTGTGTAAGGTGGTCCTATCTAAGTCTAATGAGTGGTAAACATAGTTAAATGTGAGTGTAAGGTGGTCCTATCTAAGTCTGGTGAGTGGTAAATATGGTGAAATGTGAGTGTAAGGTGGTCCTATCTAAGTCTGGTGAGTGGTAAACATGGTGAAATGTGAGTGTAAGGTGGTCCTATCTAAGTCTGGTGAGTGGTAAACATGGTTAAATGTGAGTGTAAGGTGGTCTTATATAAGTCTTTAGAGTCACCAACATAGTACAGGTGAGACACCAGACTGGTAGAATGATGATGCCAAGTTTGGGAAAAGTGATAATATTGATAGACAAGAGGCACCAGCTAGGCGGAATAAAGATGCATTGGTCCGAATCTGGTTTAACCATTGGCAATGTTTGGTTTTAAATTTTAATCTCTGAAATTTTGATTAAATTAAAAAATTTAATCGTCCAAAGTGATTAAAACTAAATTTGGAATTTAATTCAATCAATTAAAATACTGATTATTTAATTTTAATTTTAATCTTAATTTTTAGTTATTATTAAAAATTTTAATTGATTAAATTGCGATTAAATTAAAAGTGAATTTAATTTATTCAACTAATTTTGGCGGATTAAATTTTTTAATTTTAATCATGATTAAAATTAAATTTCGGTTTAATTCAATTGTTTTTTAATTGATTAAATTTTTGCCTAACTCTGTTATGAATGAATGCACTAGTGGGGAAATTTATTTTCTTTTCAATTCACTTTTCTTTAAAACATGACTTTCTGTGACAAAGAAAAATAACAATTCATAAATTACTTACATAATTAGGATGTTTGGAAAAAATTAATCCAACTAATATGAAGAAGACTATGCCAAAAAGTGAAATCAGTCTTCTAGGATCAGATCTTGTGTCATAAATAACGAACGCACAAAATGCTACTATAAAAATTACAGCTAATGTAATCTTGAATGTTCTGAAAAGCAAAAGGAATAGCCTAATTAAGAAGTTCTGTTTTTACAATAATAAATTATTAATAACATGATGTGAACGAATATTGACACGATGTTTTCCTGTTAGGTATTCCCAAAGTTTTAACTTAAAAATTTCAAACATTTGAGGGACATTTAATTCTTATCAGGTACGGTGAAACGTAAATAAGTTATGGAAGCACATAATGTTTAGTAAACAGCGCCTCCGCTTGGAAATATGTACAAGGCGGTCGTAAGGGAAATTATATTTGATTGCCCTTTAATGAAATTTAACTTTTTTCCTTTTAAAAAATTATTTGAATTTTTAATTTTAGTAAAACAAATATAATAAATTCGAGTAAAATAGAATTCCTCAATTTAATGGACAAGAACAATAGCATTAACCTAAATAAAATAAACATCATATAACTTAATTTATCCCTTCTTCAAACAAGGATTGGCGAGAATTAAATTATTTTTCAATATTTTGAATTTAATAAAAAATTGTTTCTAATTTTATATTTATTTACCATTCACAATTACAGAAAATGTATGTAATCAATGAATCTATTGTTATTTTACTTAAATTGGAATTAGCCTTTCTTAAATAACAATTTGGATTACTACTATTTGTTAAAGAAAACGCAAAAAAAAAAAAACAGTCGATTACAAATATATGCAAAAAAAAGTCTCATGTGAGTTGCATTCTTTCTTAGATTCTTAGCCAAATTCGAAATTCGAACTTCTCCATTTTTTAGTTACCATGGATACATTAAACACTCACAAATGCATACCAATTTGTAAAGACCTTTTTAGGTTAATTAAAAAAAAAATTAATTATTGTATTAACTTACTTAAGACGACTTTTGATATTTCTTATAGTTTTTCCAAAATTTCTAACAAAATATGGTGACATCAACTTACAACTGATCTTGATTGCTTTATAATAAATTATACACCATAAAGTTAATATTAGAATTATGAAAGCCATACCATAACCATAACACCAATCTACTGGTGAGCCTGAAAAAAAAAGTTAAAATTTTTTTGTAGTAATTGTTATGTAATAAGGGTCTAATAAGTTTAGCACAATGGATTTTGGGTGATGAAACGCAAAAAAAAACAGTCGATTACAAATATATGCAAAGAAAAAGTCTCATGTGAACCTTTTTCTTAGCTTCTAGGCTAAAGTGACCACACGTCCCGATTTTGGCGGGACAGTCCCGCTTTTTGGTGGACTGTCCCGCGTCCCGCCTAATTTTTAAAAATGTCCCGCTTTTTAGAAAATATCTGCATTTCTTATTTTAAATGTACTGTAAAAATATATTACCTATTACTTATTTAGTATTATGGTGAATATAAAGAAATAAAAGATACAATTAAAAAAGCACATAAAATGCATGCAGAGTAAACTAAATTAGGCAATGTACCGAGTTAGATTTACTCGGTGATGTTCGATCATTGTCGTTACGTCTCGTACATTGAGATCGTCTAATTGGGTGACATAAAAAAAGGAGATTTTATGGAAATATGTGGAAAAATCTTTTGAATATATTAGTAAACAATTTTCCGAAAAATAATATTTGCGAAAATGATCTTTTTGATGAGGTGTCATTGGTAAAAAGATATGTTACAGATGAAAAAATTAAATGTTGGTTGTCTGCAAATGTGGAAACAGACAAAAAATGGACCGAGTTATGCCTTCATTTTAAACAGAATAATATTCCTTATCAAAATATTTTGAAAATTGAAGAGTTCGCGCTCTCCCTTCCAGGAACAAATGCAGCAACAGAACGTGTTTTTTCTAGTATCAATAAAATATGGACAACTGAAAAAACGCAGTTGAACATTAAAAATTTAAAATCTATATTAAGTGAAAAAAATATAATTTGACCAATTCATGTGAAATAAAGATCCGAATCTATTGCAAAGTATTCACACGGATCAAAAATGCGACCTTGAAAGAAAATCATAATTTTTTTTAAATAAAAAATTTAATTTGATTAAAAATCATGATGTTCCAATTATTATTTTTTACAAATATTTTTATACATAGTTACCAATAATTAATAATAAATACATTTTAGTACAAGTATATGAATGTATACTATAAAATATATATAACTAAATTGTAATTCTCATTTCATCCCATTTGTCCCGCTTTGTCTCAATGAAAATTGGTCACTTTATTCTAGGCTAAATTTTGAAATTCGAACTTCTCCATTTTTGGGTTACCATGGATACATTAAACACTCACAAATACAAACAAATTTGTAAAGACCGCCTTTTTAGGTTAAGGGATATTTCCGATAAAAACCTAAAATCGACAAACTGCACGATTACCATAACTTCTTTTAGCAGAGTAAAAGAAAATAGATAGAATGTTATACATATATATTTTATTAGAAATATTGAAAAATATTAAACAATACAAAAAATTAAAATATGATTAGTAAATAAACAAAAGAATACTAGTTTGTAAATAAAGAACACTATTGTATACACCGCCGTATCACTTCCTATTCCACAATACCTTACAAAATACCAACTTGTTTAAAAATAAATTAGTGATTAATTTCAATACCTTTTTTGGTTAGTGTTTAAAACTATTTTTATTATTGATAACGAAAACTATTTTGTGGGCCACTTAGAATGTTTTCAGATAGGAAAATTCCAAGTAAATTGTTCTATTTATTCTTTAAACGTCGTTTTAATTATAAGCCATTATTCCTCGCCAGACTAATTTTTCGTGTGATTATTGTGTACATTGTTGACATAATTTTTTAATTGTGGAAAACTTTCAGAGTCCTAAATAAAAGAAAAAGAAGACAATTCTAAATCAAAGCCTTTAAACAGCAATGCATCTCCAAACCAGCATGGAACCAATAAATCGAGAATGGGCGTGAATTCTTGTTCATATATTGTGGCAAAGTAAAAAGTTCAAGGTCTTACATAGAGATAACGTTGCCATCAATGAAGTTTTGTTTTCATACACATATTGCAAAGAACGTTTAACAATAGTCAATTCATTCAACTGTTGAAAAGTCAACATTATAGTTTTTTTAAATTAGACCTATTGGAGGTGGGCATTTCGTGCAAATTGACACAACTCAGCAGTTGAGATGTCACTACATTCTTCATTTCACTTCAGTTGATCGCTGTTGGAGAAAGAGTAGTAATGGTCTGTTCCTTCAATTTTTAACCTGATCAGGGATAGAATAAACAATTGTGGCAGAATGCTTTGGGAACCAAAAGGAAAATTTTCCTGAAAATGGTTATCGTATTTTCACAACTTACAATTTGGCGGTACAAATAGAGTTTCCCTACTCAAGCTTACTTCAATTTAAGACTCCATTTAAGCTCACTTGGGCTACATCTTTCCGAGTAAATAGGTTAAACACTCTACTAAATCGTTAAGTGTTATGGCGGAGGACAGTTATTTAAATTTTCAGCTTCTGGGAAACGAGTTGGCTGATAAGAGAGTGACCCACCTACAAGATGAAGATGAGTTAAAAGAATGAATGATATTCAAGGTTATTGGGAACAAAATACCCTGCAGACACATCTCTCTTTGAAACAAGTACGAAGAACTAGTTGAAGCCTATGAGTAAATTAGAATTGTAGTTTAAACGCAACAGGTAATTCGCCTAAAACTATTCTAGACGAAAAATAATTTTGTTTTTATTAAAATAAAAAATTAACTCTTAAGATAAATGGGAGCTTTTCACGCTACAAGTGCCATCCAAACAATCAACGTTTCTCTGAATACTATCTTAAAATTTTCTGAGAAATCTTTGCAATTTTTATTATTTTTAAATTAATCACCTAAAATGTTAATTAAAAACCAAAGAAAACTAAAGTACCAATTACAACTCACCTTTATCTATGAATACTTTGATAACATAACCAATATAGGCAATCACAAGTAACATTATTATTGATTTTAACGATAAATTTATTATGTTTTTATGCCTCACACGTAAATCACCAATAAACTTCCAAAATGCTAGCATTAAATTGCCTAATATTCCACCACACTGAAATCAAGAAGAAATTTATTTAAATTAAGCAATTCTTTCCTTATAGTGGGATTTTCCCGTTTAAATTATAAAATTGAGCGGGTAACTATATATATGTATCTAAACTAGCGCCTTTCACCAATAACCAGTTTTTTAAAATTTCATTTGGTTTCAGGATTTACAGCATCCTAATTAGGCTTCCAAGGCCGAGCACATCTATTCTATGTTTTGAAAAAGTAAAGTTATTTACTTTTATTAGTTCTTAGAATTATTTTTCTGCAAACAAAAATGCAACTATTGTCCAATGCATAATTTGCAAACTGCACTTACGAATAATGTAATAGCTTTTGTAAGAGATCATTTTTAAGGATATTTGATTATGATTAATCCTTTTATTGAGTTTTTCGGGAATTTTAAAGACCTCTGTCAGACACTTGTTTCATTTCCAATTTGGACACTCAAAATTTAAAGGCTCATGCCCGAACTTTTATTTCTTTATTTACAGTTTATAAGACGGACGAGTTTAACTCGCATCCGTTTTATGATTGGATGGTTTAGGGTCTGTGGAGGTTATGGTTTAGGATAGTGATGGCGAACCTATGACCCGCGCAAGGTTTTTCACTGACCCACAATTGCTAGGCAACCATTTGTTTGTTTACGCGGGTTGATTTGGATTTTCTAATTGTGTGGATAATTTATATTCTATCTGTATTTTTTTTCAATCACGCATTGACACAAAAGCAATTTAAATGCTATCTATAACCTTTAGTTTGATCATTACAGTTCTAAAACGCAAATGACGACAAATGCTTTTTTAGTATTTGAAATAAAGCAAAAGTGTTTACAAAATATCAAAATAAAATGTATAATTTTACTCATATTTGGTTTGTCAAAAAAAATCGACAACCCAAAGCAAATAACCATATTTAGATTTTTCTACAGATAAAACACACTTTTGTAAGGTTTTGTTCAGTTATGTTTGTTAAAAAGAGACTTCCATTGCACTTGTTTGGTCCCGTTTTACCCTTTAAGTCAACTGAATTTTATTAAAGCCTAGAGCCAACTGAATTTTATTAAAGAATATTCAGTTTAAAATTGTTTAAACTTAACTCTAGTGCAAATGGGCATTAGTGACCCAAGAGTTAGTACTAAAAAAAAAAAAAAATGAACAAAATTTAACCCACGTCTCAAAAAGATTCGCCATCCCTGGCTTAGGATCATTGGTCGCAATAGGTTGACGGCAATAGGGGAGCTTTCTTTTTTTTACCGTTCAATGATAGTGTTGATCAGTGATTCAGATTTGGGACTGGATTTTCATCCTAGGTACTATCGATGATGGTGTTTTTTTTTTGAAGGGGCGGATCCCTAAAAAACATGGACCCTAAAAGACTTTGGACAGCGTAAAGGTTTCCCTCCACAGTGAATGAATAATAATAATTTATAAAGTAATGCTTTCCATTTCGTTCACAGCCATGGATTACAGTGAACAATTAATTCGGTTTATCTAAATATTTCCCAAAACCATGAAAATGGCCCAGCCCGTAGGTGGGAAAGCTTGGCCTTAATACAAATTACAAAATTACGATTAAAATGGACAATATTCTTTCTTCCTATTGGATTAATGAATCAGTCACCTTATGTTTTTTAAAAAAAGGTATGAACAACACTCTACTGAACAGTCGTCTTTGTAAAAAGTTTTTTGAACCAAAGAAGGTTGAAAAGTTGAAAACGATTGCAATAACTTTCCATAGATAAAGAAAATAGATGAAAAGTAATTAAATGAAAACTTTTATCAGTTTAATGAATCCTACAAAACCATCCATCAAAATTAGCTGTCTACTCGCCTTCAAAGTAATCGAATTACGTAATACTCACTGGCTCAAGGTAGTATGTCTTCGGTTCCTGATCATTCTTTAATAATTGTGGAATTTCACTATTATGTACGTTTTCTACACTTGTTTCGAAATCATTCAGTGGTATGTTGTAATTAACTTCATCTGTATGCTGTAAAAAATAAATAAAATTTTAATAAAATAAAAATCTGGTTTACGGATTTTCTTGACTAAAATAAATGTAATTTAATTTCTTTATACTTGGAGTTTGCACAGAAAAAAAAAGTTGTCATTCAAGATTATTTGTGTTCACTCTAATAACATGAAGCTTAAGGAAGCACGACGTCACAGCTGTCAGCACAAAAATAAGTATTTCCTGAGAAAAAGTTTTAAAGCACAGCCTAAGTTTAAGGTGAAACCCTAAGGCTCTGCCTAGAAAGTTACAGAGAACCGTACATTACAGTGAAATGGAAAGTGGTCAGGTTAAGTAGGCTTTTCTATGAACAGTTACTAAGTTGTACGCCCGGTTGACTGAAAAATCAGTAAAGAAGCTCTTTCAACAATGAAAGAACAATATCTAGTTTTCTCTTAACAGCCGAATCTAAATTTAGCCTTCGCTCAAAAAATTGCTAACTACTTCGCACTGACAATTCGAGACCGAGAGGTAAATGCTCACCTGTCATGCCTTCTGGATAACGGACAACAGGAATTGGGCGCAATTTCTATACGGTGCTAGTACTTCTGCAGCCGGTTATAGTCAGCTGACATTCAGAAACAGGGGCACCAACCGAACGCAAGAGAGTCACAGAAATTCTCTCATTCCGGGCTTGTAGGTTTTATCCACTCACTTCTTTGTCTTGATTTAGGGGGGGGAGAAGTATTCTAGTCCCAAAGATCTCACAGTTGCCCGGCATCCACTGTTGTACTACCATTCATATCCTGGTCTGATTGTATTGCTCTCTTTAGATACCCTCTTTCATTTCTGGAAAGTCCAGTAATGCAAGGAATCTGCCAGCAATATCTTTTAAAGTCTTAAGCTAATAATCGATGGCAATATGGGTGGCCTTATATAGACGAAGAATGCTAGTTCGGATACCCACTCTCACTGGATATAGAGCGGCAGATATGTCCCACCTAAGAGCAGACAATGATCTAGGTAAAATATGCCCCACGGCCATTGGGACTTCTCTTACATTCTTTCTTTAAGTTTTTTGGTAATAATAGCAGCAATAGAGTAGAATTTAAAGAGAGCTGATTAGTTCAGAAGTCTACCGCTAGAATGTTCTACAAGTACAAAACTCACAGATATTGACAAATTTTAGTTTAAGTGAAAAGTCCCAGCATGGCTCGCTCAAAAGCCTTGAGTGGCTGAAAATCTTTTCTCAACGCTAGCTAAGAGATGTCTCAAAAAAAAAAGGCCAACTTTAAAAGTACTCTCTATGGATCCTCATAAAAAAATACATTCTGCAGGAATACTTTTCAATATTTTGTATTTCCTGTATTCTGTGTTTTATCGTTATTGTCACCAGGATCCATCTTAAGGCAATGCTCACTTCCGGTGACTGTAAAGACAACAATTAATCAGGCTGTAAGAGGCACTCACAAAAAAAAAATAGAAATTCGAAAATCCACTGCCTAGATTCGAACCCAGGTCCTCCGCCGGTTCTTGTTTTAAAAAATATATATAAGCTTCCTGTGACTTATTGTACATTCATATTCACTCACATTCGAACAATTCTTTTAAACACACGCACACCACCACCTGATTAAACCAAAATTTTGCAAATCACACACCTAAATCAAATAACAATGTCATTTGAATCTCAAATAATCGAGATGCCAAGGTTAGATAAATATTTATTATCTGTTTCTCTTTCATCAAATGATAATTTGTATATAAATTGTAAAATGTGGTTAAAAAAAAAAAAAAAAAGAACCTTACCTGAATATTATTGGCGTCCATCTTTACTTTTTGATAATAAATTATAAGAACACCTGGAAGTAATTAGAGAAAAAAATATAAAAATCAAGAGTTATGTTTTAATATTCTCTTATCACAGGTAGGGAAGCATTTTAATCAGTGGAGGTTTTTGATTTCAATTGGAAGTATAGCTTTTGAACGCAAAAAAAAAAATGGTTGCTATAAATTAGTTTGTCTGTCGGTCCGTCGTCTGCATTTAAAAAAATAAATACTTGGGAGAAAAAGCTTCAAAAAAAGCGATACTCCATTAATGTACCTAAAGTCTATGGAAGGACTAAAAACAACCTGCTTTGTGCACTCCGGGAAACTGTTTCTAGAGTAGTATTCTCAATCGCACATCATTACATCTTGCTGAGAGAAGAGAACATCTGGCAAAGATACTGGGGAGAAGCGGTAAAGAAGGGCATGTAGCGAAGGAGGTATCCCTGACTGGTGCTCTACTCCCTTCTTTCCAGTACTTGCTACCCCCACGTTGTGCCATAAATTTTCAAGCTCATGTCATTGCGAACCAGGAGGTTCGAAAATGGAGCCTCTGAAGCACTGAGGATCACGTTCTGAAGGTAGCAGCCAAAAGCTGAGTAACTCAGGCTTGGGGAGTACATTTGTCTTCTTCAAAAGTCGAGAGTAGTTATCTGGGTATCTTTAGTGAAAGAAGTACCCTTTCTGGGGGGGAAAGGGGATGTTTAGGTTGATTTTTAGGACGTTTTGTTGCATTCAGATTATCACTCTAAGAATAATGAGTTGAACAAGGAAAACTGTTTATAAAAATTTCCAACCTTATTTTTTATTTTTTTTAAACTAAACCTGTCTCGCAAGGCTGATCGATACACCCTCAAAAGCTAAAGTTAAATAACAAAAGACGTACTGTTACTCCAACCTATTTAGTCATGCGGTATCGATCTACGAGGATCGACTAAACGTTCCACGGATCCAGCCATTGCGGTCAAAAAAACCACTTCGGAAGATTCTTAATGCTCCATTTTTTCGTAACTAACCTCACCAAGCCATAATGGCTTCAAAATCCCTTTCGTCATTGATCTTGCTAAAACTCATTTTCTCAAATTTGATTCCTCTAAAACAGTTCATCCTAATCTTATAATCTAACACCTTCAATCTGATACCGCTAATCCTCCAAGGAGATTGAAGAGAAGGTAGTCGCGATCTAATCTAATCAAGATAGCAGTAAGTGTACAAGATAATGGAATGTCATTATCAATATCAGAATGAGTTGTCTTCTCAACTCAAATATTCTGATATTGTGTTATCATTTATCATTTTACTTATCGCAATAATGTCAATAATTTGAATTATTGTCAAGGAATGGAGAATGCAATGAAGCTATTATGTCACATTCACACTTGCAGGTTTGTCATAAACGAGTCTTTGCTTTTTTTTGGCCTTTTCAGTTTAAATGAGTATTAAAGCATAAGACATTAACTTGGTCTGATAAGAGATGTGCGGTCTTGCATTATCATATTTCAAAAGAACTTCCTTCTTTTCCTTCTGTGTATTTCGGCTAGAAGAGCATGGACACAATACAACTGTACTAAATAAAACTCAGATGTGACAGGTTATCCATTGGTAACCAACTAGAGGCTATCCCATCAAAGTTCATTAACTACGTTGAAGGTACACAGAAAGAGCATCATCTTTTAACCGCAAACTTTTTTTCTTTTGAGGCCTCAGAAAAAGCCTTAATTTCAAGACATAAATTTTCTTCGAAGTCATTTTTTACATTTATTCAGTTCAACAAACAAACAAACAAAAAAATGAATATACGAACATGTGTACCGTACTATTTAAAGTTTCATTTTTAAGTATTCATTTATTTTATTTTGACAATAACCTTCTACTTACACTTAAACCCTTCTTCCATACTTATAACCTTCTCACATAGTTTAGAGCCGCTTAGGATAGGACAGTGATGCTCTCATTTTTTTTTTGTCGCGGCACACTTTTAACAATTTCAAAATTTGGCGGTACTCTAATAATAGAATAAGTTTAAAAGTAAAGTATTTTACTTATCCCATAATACACTGTGTAAAATAGTTTGTTTATTTTCAATATAAAATAAAATAATATGAAATACTAGAAAAACAATATATGTTTATTAAGGTTAATTACAAGTTAATAATATTAACTAATATTATTAGTTATTATTTCCTTATTTTAATGAGAAATTTGAGCTTGATGTTTTTTTGATAATTACAGTTTATATTTGGTCTTACAAATGATAATGCTACTCTCATATCGTCTTCTACATTTAATATTATAATTTTTATTGTATGCATTCCTAAAATTTGGGCGGCACACTTCAAAAACTTTTGCGGCATAGTGGTTCGAGAATCACTGGGATAGGGCAAAGATATTATGTGCAGAGAAAAAAAGAAGTAAATTTTGCAACTCGTTAAGAATCTTAAGAGTGATATGTTAAATTCTTGTGGTCTATAAGAATTCGAAGGATTATAGGTAGTTATTTCAGTGGTCGGATTTGGATATTATAGCGTATGGGGTTTATGGAAGATATCTCATGAAGGGGAGTTGACTTTAGTATGTCGTGGAGATTCAGTTGCAGTTATCAAGGCATTCTTTCTGCTGTCTTTGAAATTTCTTCATATTAGTACTATAGTCAGACTCCGAGCAGACTAAAAGCAGGACTGAAAATTTTTCGTATTTTCCTTGGAAATTCCAACTATTTTCTCACTAATTATTATGCAAATCACTAAAATAAATGCCCTCAGAATAAATCTGCGCACCTTTTGCTTTTTAGAGGGAAACAGAACCACTTCTTTCTCTTTTTAAAATGCCTTAAAATGAAGTTTCATAGAAAAAGGTTTCAAATTTCAAGAAAGCAGAAATCCACTACCTGAATACTTTTTTTCAAAAATCCAAGGAATATTATTTCCTTAATTTCCTTGAACACTCAAATTTCGAAAACTAGATAGATCATAAAATTCCTCTTACAAGGGAAAAACGGAAGTTAAACAAAAACAAAAATATGTACCTGCTGCTAGAGATGATTGCAGAAACTCATAACCAAAAAAAAAAAGGTATTAATTACGAACCAGGTACGTACCACTTACACACAGGTTAATAAGGCAACTGTTTCCCTGTAATTTTTTTATGGTTAGTGTTTTAAAATGGAAAGAAGTGGGGAGGAACGCAAGCGAGTTTTCGCCAGAATGGCACGTAAAAGTTATATCCCCACTCCAAAAAGTTACGATTGCGCTTCATTTGAAATTTAATAAAGTTTTCAGTTGGAATACTAATAGTTTTTTTTTGTTATTGTATTGCTAAAAACATTTATCTTGATATTATTATTCATTATTATCTTCGTTATTGCCAATTAAGCAATTTGTAAAATATTTTCGTTTGAGTAATATTAATGTAAATAATAGAGATAAATTTTAAACTGATAAAAGTAGGATTTTGTACAGGCAGAAATTAAAAAAAAAAAAAATATCACTTAAACTTCTAATGACAATACTGTAACCATAAAACCTGTAAAGAAGAAAGAGGAGCGTAAGAGCTTTAGGGTATGAATGACTTCGTTGTAAAATGGATTTCCGATTGGTTGTTCTTAGAGTGTTCTTGCATCAAATGCTCTTCAAACGTGTCGTTTACACCAAAAGAACATTTTTTCTATTCATCCTAGTGTCTTCTCTCCTCACAATCTCCTTTAAAAAATATTTAATATAAAAGGTAAAGATCTAGGTGTAAGTAACACGTATTCATCCGCTATTTTCGCAGACACATCAGAGGGAAGCCTTCACCCTCATAGAAGGGCCCTTAATAGCATTTTTTTAGAATAGTAAATTGGATTTTATGGAGCTCATGAAATAGAATCAGAAGATCAAATCTTTACAAATGCTTGGGTTTGTATTTAGGAACACGAGGAATTTCTCTGACAGCCATCCTTATATATCACATTATATAAATCCCTTCTGGAATATGGTTTCAATAATTTGGAGTCCGTTTTGCAAGATACAATATGGCTTCTATGACAATAAGGCTGTTCCAGAACAAGTTCTTTCGGGGATTGGCTTGCCGTTTTGAAAATCCTTAAGGAAAACGTTATCTATTCCGATCTACAGCTTACTGAGCAAACCTCTAAAAGGAGAGGCTTTTTCTCTGTAAAGGGCGTAAAAAAAGCTTTTATTATTATTTTTTTTTTAAAAAAAAAAATGATTTAAGGCGCGTCAGCATCTAAGGTTATTGGCGCCAGGAGTTTTTTTCAGTGCACAGCCAGCCTCTGGACAGTGTTCCTCTCGTTACAGACAACACTGTCCATCACCGGACAGTGAGCTGTAAGAAGCTCCTAGGAAGAGAAAATCTAAGGGTCAGTAGCTGGATTCGAACCCGGGACCTCCGCGTGGGAGTCCAGTATGCTAACCTCATAGCTAATCCATTCCCTTATTATTATTATTATTATTATATTTTTTCATCGAGGTTATAACCCTGGGTAATTTGTGAAGTACAATTTTAAAATTATTGACTTTAATTAGACTAAAATGATTTTTTTTTTTCTTGAGATTATTTTAGAGAATCTGTTTACATAACAATTCAGATAACATGATCAAAAATTTCATTAACAAGAAACAAAATTTAGAACGCAATTTCCGAATATGAAGAAAATGAGCTGACTAGCCCAATAAAAATGGATAGATGTTCTAGTATATCTTTTCTAAGATTTTATCCAAAATTGTTTCTATGATTTTCTTTAAATTGTTTGGCTAACAGCATCTGTATAGCTCTAGAACAAAGTAACAACTAAAGTAAAATCGAAGAAAGAGTAGAAATTTAGACATTTTGCTGAGGTACCAGAAATTAGAGGATACCATAATAAAGTTTTAGCCAGAATTAGTTTAAACTGGTAAGTACCAATTTACTCTCACAATTATGGTTAGACTCAATGTGCTTTAAAAGATCAATTAATACGTAGTTATATCTCCGAGTCTGGAGAATCCTCCAGTAAGTACTTTACTGAATGGATTTTGGCATTTTTCTGAGAGTTTCTCATTTTGAAAGTGCCATTTTGGTGTACAAATGTTAGTAATAATTAGTTTTACTAATTACACTTTGAAAAAATAAACACAAAGAAAATCGAGAATTGTTAGAAAAAATTTATGTGTATTTACACAAACTTATTTTTAGTTTTTGATCAGTAATCGGTTTGATTTTTTTAAAAAGCTGTTTTTTTTTTTAAATTTTAAGTGAGCTTAGTTCTTTGACTTAGTTCTTGCAAAAGATGACCTATTTTCAATTTACGAGCTAGTGAGGAGGACATTAGGCCATTTTCAGTAGGCTTAATTTTTGGGTTTCTTTTCTATTTCTAAACCTAATATTTGTGAAGCTGTTAAATGGCACGGGTTCTGCGTTTAGTGCTACACAAAAAGAAGTAGGGTTAATCTGCAACAAAACAAGCATAATGTTGGAAAAACACCCAACTTTGACATTTTTTTTCCTCCCATAAAAGATTACAATAAAATTTAACTGTTTTTCATTTTTTTATGATTACTCATAACTTTTTATGTCTTTTTCTTAATTATTTACACTTAATAATTGCCCGCATATTGTGCAATTATTTTTTAGTTAATGTCTGTATCGACCTCCACATATGGTTTCTACCATTGATGTATTTTATTTTGTAAAATTCTTTCATTTTATTTTTTTTTCTTCTCGTTTTCTACAAAAATTAATTTCAATTAATTATTAATTTTATTAATTATCTTAGTAATTTTTTTAGTAATAATAGCAACAATAGAGTGAGTAGAATTTAAAGAGAGCTGATTAGTTCAGAAGTCTACCGCTAGAATGTTCTACAAGTACAAAACTCACAGATATTGACAAATTTTAGTTTAAGTGAAAAGTTTTATAAGTACACTTAACAATAATATATACATATGTATATATATATTTTTTTTTCACAAACCAGGGCCCTTACGAGAGTTTGTAATGTTTCATAAGGCATAAATGGAAAACATCAATTAGCGGACCTACATAGTTACCTAAAAGCAACAATTTTGTAGTAATAAATTTTAATTACTGTTAAAAATTGCTGTAACATCTTACTGGAAAAAATACTTTAGAGAAAAAGATTCCCTCTCCAAAGCCTCTTTAATCGAGTATTAGTTCGTAACATTTCTCAAATAAATGTTTCTCAAAATCTCAAAAAATTAAAAGCTCATTCACTAAAGTGATTTGGAAGGTTATATCTCTTTAACATCTAAAATGTCTTTCTTATGAACGGTAGCCATCACAGTCCGTCAGAGAGTGTATAAGAATCTCCATCTCCTTCAGAATTTACACTAGCAAGTTCTAGGCTCAGGTTGTTTATTTGGATATAACTGGACAGTTGCCATAGGACATAATTCCAGAGCTCAGCTCTGTTGAGTTCTTCCATCTTTTTGGGTAGATAGAGCATGGCCTTAACAGAGTGTCAGCCATTGCGTTACCTTCTACCTAACATCTCCTGACACCAAAATAACTCGATATCCTTGCTATTGAAAAAAAAAAAAAAACACTTCAAAATATTCCTAGTATGATTTATTGAAATGAGGTAGTAACCGTACAAATATTAACTATCTACAGAATGATTGATTACGTCAATAATAAATCATCTTTTTTGTTAGATAGCTTCAATCAGGAACAACAGATCAATATCTGTAATAGTCATTGAAGCGGTCTGATAATGTGACTAACCAAGTAGGAGTCAGTGCACTGAATTTAGTTCTTTAATCAATTCTTAGGTTAAAGCATATTCAACGGATAGCTTTGTACCAACACAATGAATCTTGAAGTCTATAAAAATGTTAAGTATACTTAATAATTAGCACAAATTTTTCATTATAATCTACAATTTCACTTTCTTTCTTTTTTTAATTACACCATACAGGATCTCTTCCTTTATATCCAGCTTATCCCTGATTATTAGGGAGGTTGGACCTTGATGGATGCTTAGGAAAACGATAGAGGGCAAATCTGTAGCAACGGTGAATGTGCGACGAAAGATTTTATCAGAGCAACACATCGAGTTTTCATGAACGAACGGTATAGCAGATAGGCTTCTTATGACAGAATCTTAATCCTCATGAATGTGCAAGACGATGAACTCCTGAGTCAAAAGACGCTCTAAATTTTAGTCTTTAATATTTCACTCCACATTCTTCAGATCTTTATGAAATCTTAGACTTATATAGATCAGTAAAATATAAACTGTACCAATGAATTAGTTCAGGAGATGATGCAGCTAAATTTAAGTCCTTCTCCCTCCGCATTCTTCAGATCTTTATGAAACTTTAATACTTATAGGTTATATCAATCCCTACGTATGAGTAAAATATTAAGAAAATCAAAAATCGGCACGATATACCAATCTCATTGAACTACAAGTGAAAGAAAGAAGAAAACATTCAGTAACTTGGCAATCTTGATGGGCTGATTGTGTACAACCTCGATCGAAATAAAAAATAGTTACAAGAGATAGATAATATTTTACGGTTTTCCGTTTTTTGGAGTTATCCAGTGTTTGAGTTATGGTTTTGAGTTCCGTGTTAGAGGTTATAAACCTAGACTCAAGATTTTAAAAAACCTTTTATTTGTACTTACTTTATTTCAAAGCGATTATTTTTTGGTAAAAGCTGAAATGTACGATTGTAAAATTTGTTGCTGAGAAGGTTAACATGTTTCACCATTAACGGTTATAAGAAAGAACATAATTATAAACGTTAATTTTAATTAAAAGTTTATTTTTAAAATAAGTGTTTAAATGTAAAGAATGATTGGTTATAAAAGCTGAACGGTATCCCCTCTCCAACTTTGTATTATGCGTTCGTGTGAGAGATGCCGGCACCAAACAACACAAGCGTCGTTGAGGCCACGTCGTTTTAACCGGCTTTTATTTCGTTGGAATATTATTTAACTCCATTCTGTGACCAGCATTCTCGCAGGCAACATCTCTTAACTTAAGTGAGTAACACTTGTTCTTTTCTTTTACATAATTTTAGTTTTTAGGCTGAATTATATTTAATATTTAACGAATTTATTTATTTGTTTTTTGGAAACACAATTACTTCTAAAATAATTTTCATATGTTCATATCTTCCTAACTGATAGAATGTAACCAGTTTAACGCTAGCTGGTACCGGTTTGATATCTGTTTTTCAAAGAACTTATAATTTCGTACCATATTCGTATAGTATTAATACTTAAAAGGTTAACAATATTTTCGAACGAAATTCGTAAATTTAATTCCATTGTTATGCGAATTTATATTCTTCATTTAACGAATTTTCATTGTATTTGCTAGGAATTTCCTTAAAGGCTATTACATTTGTTTGTATGCAGATATAAGTCTTCTTCAAGTGTGCATGAAAAGACAATCTTGACTTTTTTACTTACTTACAACTCCTAAAGTTCTAACCCATGAATTTTTCTTCAAAACTTAGAATCTTAACCCACCCCTCCTTGATTTTATGCACTTTCTAAAACCTGTATAATTACGAAAAAGTGACCCAGAGGGCATCATGCATTGTACTCTGCCCCCCCCCCACAAGAACTGCCCCAAAACGAATTCTCCAAATGAAAAAAATTATTCAAATGTAAATTCTAGATCTATTTTCATGAAATTTAACTACAAAGTTTAGAGAAAATCCCGTAGATTTCCCGTTTCATCTTCAAGGGAAACCGTCATAGAAACCCTCTCATAGAAGATCCTGCATGATCGAATTTCCCTTGGAATTTGTAAAAAATTAATTGGGTATATCCTGCATGTGCATAACATGTTTAAAGGAAATCTTTGGTACTAATTTCAAGAAAATATTTTATAAAAAATGGAAAATTCATACAATAAATTGGTAATTCCTGATTGGAGAGGGATTTTTCATTGCTAATAAACTTTCCCGGGGGCAAAAATAGTGAATTATAGAATTCCTATTTTCTTCAAACAGACCAATACATCTGAATATTTCTTAACAATCACTTTTTTTCTGACTGAAAAACCGATATTTCCCGTGTAAAAAGTCAATTTCAAAAATTTTTAGACATGGTTCACCATGACTTTTCTTACCTCAAGAAGACAGAAAAAGTTATTTTCTACAAATTTATCTGTACGTTAGCAAAACTAAACTCTCGCAGGATGCTTTAATATTTTCAGCTGCATGCAACACGACAATAACCTATTTTTGGAGCAAATTTTGCATTACGATTTTTTTTGTAGAAATGTTCGTTTTAACCTGCTTAAAACCCAAATAAAGTAATTACTAGAAAATGTTTGATTGAAATGGTCAATAACTAATGGTACCTGATTTAACTTATAAGCAAAAATAATAACAAAAAAAAGTCCTCATCCAGAAATACTTCTTTAGGAATAGATTTTTCACTTTTCTGAAAGGTTTTTCAAAATAATTTCTAGTTAATCCAAATTGACATTTTGAAGTTTTCTGCTACATAATACTAAGGACTAAATTTATAGGTTAAAATTAGTGATGGTGGGGGGGAGGACCTTATTCGTAAGTACTACATCACTGAATGGGATTTTACATTCAACTGGAGGCCCCCCAATGCCTAAAAATTTGATACATCGATCACATATACATCGATTTTTCAACTTTTATTTCAATCCATTTTACATAAAAAATTCTATTTAAGGCAGTTCTAAAAAAAATCAACTTCTATTAGTTTGCAAATGTTGGAAGTAAAATTTAATTTGTTTAAAAGTGTAAACTATTATGTAAAGGCGACAATTTCTTTTCATTTTTGAATTCATTTTGAGTTGTTTACTTTTTAAACTAATCTTATCAAACAATATACTTTTTTTTTGCGAGAGTCATTGTTTCTGTATTTTAAAGTTAGATAATGAAAGTGCTATTAAATTTACTATTTATGACAGCCAAGTACGGGTTTATCTTTAATGTTTTCACAGAAATTTATTTTATCTATAGTATCGCTTAAAAGGAACACTTATCGTCCATTTTTTGTTTATAACTTCCATAGAAAGCGATCTATATTATTGTTATTTGCTAACAATTGCTTTCTTTCTTTTGTATCATTATTTTAATTATTTATCGTTAAATATTTTTTACTCTCTGCATAACTCCTTATCAAGGTGTTGTGATCACGTTACATTTTTTAATTGTGTTCTATTGGAAAAACTAATTTTTGCGGCCCACAAACACGGTAAATCTGGCGTGACCAGCTGATGGTTCATAAATTTCCATTAAGCGCCAGAAGTTTTAAAACATATTTAAGAACATTTTTTGTGCTGAAAAACTATTACTTTAAACATTTGGGAAGGGGGGAATTTGTGGTTGGCGCTGCGAGCAAGGTGGTAAATAGAGTAACTACATATTTTATTTATCTGAGAAACAATTTGTAAGCAGGCTCTTTAATTTGTTGCTGAAGACAACTAATAAATACATTCTGTAAAAATTCTGTGTAAATAGATAATTTTTAGTTAAAATTGCAGACAGATTTTAGACAGATCCTCGTGGACGCGTTCACAGATCGTTGTATGATTTTCAAATGATGGTTCAGTTCTTAGATTTCATCAATTTTACCCAAATGCACTTATTCCAGTATCTGCTTTAACTATATAATTCAAAGATATCTTTTCAATGATAAGATTATTAATGTTATAAATAAAAAGTAAATATTTAAAGAAAGAAAAAACTATAAGATAAGAAACTCACAAACTAATTTATATAACAACTTATCCACACCCATTCATTGATAAAGGTAATGCTTGAAATCACCAGCTAAGACCTCTGACGCCCCAGCTAGCAGTTCAATAATCTCAGGCACCGACCTGGTGGTCCCGTTTTCGTTTCCAAAGGCAAAATATAGAGGCGCTTAATTTGTGAGATAAAAGTAATTGCCTATTTTTTCAGGCAGGCTTTACGCCCAACTACCAATTAGGTGTCCGTGGACGGAGGCGACTAGCAAACATACATTACTGGGCAAATTTCTTTTATTAACCATTAAATAAAAAATCCAAGGTCTAGACTGGGAATCGAACCCATTACCACGATACATATTAGCTTTGCAGGCCTCGCCATCTAACCGCTCGGCTACCGTGGCGCCTACTGTTATCTCCTTAACAAAAACTTACAGTTTAAAATTTTAAGTATAAGGATTGATTAAACGCCAAAAGGTACACCTTAACATTTTAAGGTACTTAACATTTTAAACTGTAAGTTTTTGTTAAGGAGATTTTAATGAAAAATCGAATCAATACAGTGAAATTTCCGGTTTACCTGTGTTGGCCAAAACCTTATTGTTACCTCTTCTAGTGGTTACACTTAAACGAAATATTACAGTGTTAACTTCCAGCGAATTTTCGTGTTTGAGTTACGTACGCACACATATACTAAGACCAATTAGTTGAAAACTAGTTTTTCGCTCTCAAAAGACTCAGATGTTTCCGGTAAAAATCGAACATCTGCATGATTACGTCCTCTTACTGATAAGAGCAAGTAGTAGAATTTAGAGGTAGTGTAAAAGTTCGCTTTTAATGCCAGGAAGTAAGTAATGATTGGGGATCAGGTAATTTTCCACTTCCTTTAATTTGGTATCATTTTGCGTTTCAAAGGAAGTAGGATTATTGAATTAAACATGCCTTATCTATCTCTTCCTCATTGTCGGCATCTTTTATTTAAAAAAATATAATCCGTAGCACGTCTGCTATTAGAAAGTTGCTGAAACACTTCAAATAAACTGGCCGATCCGTTATCTGTCCTTTCACTCGAATACATTGGACCATCCTTGTGGCCCATCTCGATTAACACGTCGAAGAAGCAGTCTTAAACAGAATCCAATTTTTAAAGTTCATTTTATTCCACTTTCTTGTCCGTTTACAAAAAGCTTATCCTTTTAATAACTACGAAGGGCCATCGATGGAAAATTTTTATATTTCGTAATTTTATTTTTATGAAAACCGGATATCCTGTATTACTCAACGCCATAGATTGAGCAATGGAACAATTGCCATTTTCCTGCTGCGTCAGTGCAAGCTGTGATTGTGATCTTGCTTGCATTCAGATGTAATTCTGTGTTCCTGTTCCTTCTCTTTTCACTTTTTATTTGCAATTTCCCGAAGAAGATCTTATATTTGGTCAAAAACTTCAAGATTATCTCTAAAAAGTACAACTTAGAACAGTTTTTTTTTTTTTAGACTGATCACACTGCTAATTCCAATCCTGTTTAAGCTCCCTCAATTGCCCCAGAAAATCTTCCGAGGTTATCGGCTCTTGGTGCACAACATGTAGAGTAAGACTGAATTAAAGCAAATGCTAACAAGATTACTTTTGCTGAATCTTAGTAAATTTGTCGTTCCGTGGACATCAACAAAAGAGAAATACCAATCTCCACTCAAGAACGCTACCTCGGATTGTATTTACACACTCTACTAACATGGAAGAAGCATACCATCTTGAAAAGTCAAGAATTGAACAGACGTTACGAATAACTATGTCGACTGTTGTAACAGAGATATAAATCATAAACTATACCAACTCTGTTCAAACCATTTCTGAGACCTATCTGGACTTATGGAGCCGAACTGTGAGGCTCGGCGAAGCCATCCATCTTTCCATGACTCCATTCTATAGTTCTGCGTCATGTTGTCAACGCTGCCTACTATATCTCACATTTTCCCATTCACAAATACCTAAATATCCTTTCGCTTTAATGTTAATCTATTCTCGCTTCCCGTAACTTCCAAAACATTTCAGCGATTCAGCTCGATCCTGTTGCCTAAGCCCTAGAACCATTCATTCCAAAAATCCTCCATGCCGTGTGATACCTCACATTTTACTAAGATTAAATAAGGGGTTAAATAAGATTTTCTAAACTTCCATTTTATATATTTTAAGGTTTTACGACCTCTAAGTATTGGCGAAAACTATACGAAAACAATCTTAACTTAATAAAAAATTTCTTGAAAATTGGGAATTTTATTTTTGAATAATTTGTTAGCATTTTTTCTCAATATCTATCTAAGATTAATAATATTTCTAAAATAAAAATAAAAAAGTTAATAAAATAGGAGAAAATAATAAAAGATTTAGAAAAATGAGTGAAAGGTATTGAAGCGCCATTGTTAAATATGCTTTGAACAGCCATGATTCGTTTTCATTGGATAGGGGGCGTGATTACCTAGAGGTGGGGCATGACCCGCCCACAGTCTGCTACCTTACTGCATTGTGATTGGCCACTACTTTAAACTCAATAATTTCAATGAAATAATTAATTTAAATTTTTTTTTCCAACATTTCTCCCATAGGTATTTGATAAACTTTCCAAATTAGCAAGAAAAAACATTTCCCTTTAAAAATACGATAAATAATATTTCTTTTGGAATTGTACTTAATGTTTTACCCTACTACCGTTAACAGAAACAAAAAAGTTGAGAATTCATATTGATTAATCGTGAAATAGATAAAATAGGAATGGGCATGTTGTAGACTTGTAAGCCGCCATTAAGTAGGCGGTAAGCTTACTTTATACTCTATCTGGTGGAGAACTCTTGTGGCAATTTCTGTAAACACAAATGTAGTTAGTTTCTACATTCATATTGAACCATGTTGACGACTCACTAGACTTATATAGGACTATCTTACACTCATATTGAACCATGTTGACGACTCACTAGACTTATATAGGACTATCTTACACTCATATTGAACCATGTTGACGACTCACTAGACTTATATAGGACTATCTTACGCTCATATTGAACTTATTTTTTACCGCATTACATATAACCTATTTATGTACTAGTCTATATTTTGTCAATCTATCTACTTACTACACATCTCCATGTTGGTGCAGTAATTTGAGCTACTTCTTTTGCACCTTTGCTATTCCATTCTGGCGGAACCTCGTTTGGTTGGACGTTTCTGGACCAGAAAGATCCCACGTATGGCTACATTGTTCAGTTAATTTGTAAGTAATTGTATCAGACTTATGCTTACCGTACAGTTTCTCACTTTATGTTACATTGAACCAATCTTGGATTGACTTGCCACTTATAAAAGTAATCGAATACTACTTTAATGTAACCCTTCTTTATCATCTTTTTGAACCGACTTGGTTACTCAATGCGGATAGAGAGGATCTGTTTTATTCCTCATTTATCAGTGTTCTCCGTGAGCTGGTAACACTTTGCAAGTTTACTTGTTACTAATCCAGTAAACTATCTATTATGGTTATTTGTTTTACAGAATTTACTGACGAAAACCCTGTTGATCACGGCCATCTCACAAAACAATTGCTCCTGTAATACAAGACTATACTAAACTATACTTATATACTAGACAATATACTTGTATACATCCAATACAGACGTCGTAGAACTTATTCTAAGAACGGATCGCGATAATCCTCAACCTCTTTCAACAACAACACTTTGAGATGTGGACAAAGGGTGTCAATCTCACAATTTTTTGAGAGGATCTTTTGGAAACAGAAAGGGATCAATATAGTTAGAGAGAGAAGATATTTCAAAAGTATTTCCTAATTCTCCGAGTACTTTTTACAATTAATGGCACTTCGTATTGGTAGAATGAAGTTGCCGAGTTTCAGAAAAGTGGTATTATGCTCCATCTAGGTATAAGAATGAAGGTGCATTGGCCCAATCCTGGTTTAACCATTGTCAAAGTTTTGGTTATACAAATTTAACCACTTAAATTTTGATTAAATGAAAAAATTTAATCGTCAAAAGTGATTAAAACTAAATTTGGAATTTAATTCAATCAATTAAAATTCTGATTATTTAATTTTAATTTTTTTTATGGTTAAAATTTTTTTGATTGATTGAATTAAAATATAATTTAATTTAATTCAATCGATAATAATAATTTTTGCCCATCTCTGTTGTTGAACTAGAAATAGTAGAATCTATTGGTCCAGTGAGTAACAGGAACGCAGACTGTCTGAGGAGTTCATTGTGTCTAGACGCCTTTCTCCTGACCTCTCTATACTAAGCCAGCACTACATTACTTCGCCTTGTTTTCTTTATATGTACTTCATCCTGTTCTCTTTTTTTCTGCTTCATTACTTCCAGGTGATGGAGGGAGGGGGAATCGGAAATTAAATTGACCACAACCATCGTGAAATCCTGCAGGTCGCTTGCTTGGTTCATTCGCTTGAAAACACGACGATCATCGTTCTCTCTCATTAAAACTACAAAGATCCGGAAACTAGCTACACTTTACTTTCTTTTACTAGAGTAACGAAATTATTGCAAACTCAAGAAAAAGTGATTATTTCAGAAAAGTTTCTGTTCATGAACAAATTATCCAAAAATTAAACTTCTTGGGATGCTGTAAGTGTGTTGAGAGAAAAAATCGTGTATGTTCACGAAAGTGTGTGGGACGGAAGTGAAGTAAATTAGAAAATTTGTCTCCCGATAGCAATATTTCCTTTTGAGTGAAATTCACTACTATTAGAAAAAACAATCCGTGACTACAGCTCGGGATTTGGTGAAAGTAAAAAACCTAAATTTGGACAATGTACACGTAAAAATAGATGGATTTATTTTCGTTGTATGTAAATAGAATAGTAATTTTATTCATTATAATAGAACTCTCTGGCTACTAGATTACACGTAGTTCCACTTCCGCCAGTGGATTGTTACTTCTTCGATTTCACTGTTACGCGTTTCCTGTATGCGCGGGAATAACGGTCTGCTTTTTTTTTATTGTATCTGAACTAAAATTACTTTTCAAAACACTCGAAGACAACTTGCTTTTCTAATGAAATTTTTTGTAATTTTAGTTTTGCGTACGTAATTACGTATAGACTATAAAAAATTATAATATTTAATATTGAATCAAAATCAGCGCATGCTCAGATGAATTTTAGGTAAAGTGTTTATTTCAATAGTTTGAATGAACAAAAAACTATCTAGCAGAGTGAATGAATGCAACATACTATTCCGTGGGATTCACAAGCGGTGACCTTGAATACACAAACTACTGTACTATCATTTCCCAAGTAGATTGCTAACTATTTCTTGCCGAACCAAAAGACTGTTGATTCTTGCATTGTGCACAATAAAACTTCTTAGTCATTTGCGTTGCTCCTGTGTATTAGTTTTTCGGCACATTAAAAAAAAAAATCAGAATTTGAAGACGAAAGCTTCACCGGAAGTGTGCATTTTTAGTTTCCCCTTCCCCTAAGTGGGAAACTCTCAGATGGTGCGATTTTCCGAATGTCAAAGATGCTGCTGCCTGTAACTAGGGAATTAGATTGTATTAAAAAGGGCGGTTCCTCCAAAAAGGGGCAGGAACGCAGGCAATCCAAAATAGCCATTGTTCCCCCGCCCACCCCTCATGCCATCAGAGATACTGGGACTTTAAAACAACAAATCCGGCTAAAAGTTGCCAGATGCTAATATAATGAACTAATAAAGTAGTAACAGGACACTAGAGAGCATGGCGACTCAATCGCTACAGTGCACTGAATAAACCTAGAAAGTTCTGGTGAAGATAATCAGATGCCACAATCTCCAGTAGGGAGACATTTGACCTTCCGAAGACGAGGAATCCTAGTTTTAGAATAAACTGGACACACCTCTACAAAGTGCGGCACAGTCTCTGATTGGACTCACCACAGCCAGCGCAAATTGGCGACTGGGTAAGGACGCATTTGAAAAGATGGTACGCTAAATTCGCATGTCCACTCAACTGGCGGATCCGGGACCTGTAGTAGGGAATACTCACAGAATAAGGGCTTAGACTGAGGAAACATGACGTCATGCTCTTTACTGTTAAGCCCTAGAAAAGAAGCTGCGAATATACAAACAAAAATGGAACAATTCTCCATGAATCTGTGAAAATGTCGGTGACGTAAGCTTTCCTAAGCCTTGCAAACTGCTCCCACTCCAAAAACGGGGACTTAAAGTGATTAAAAGGGAAAAAGCGGTGATACTCTGTAATTCCGGTATGAAGGATATCCAGCTCACCGGAAATGGGACACATCAGAGGTTTTTTTTCCACATGTTTTGCAAAATTTCCAAGGCAAAGGGATTCAACTGAACGTGGACAAAACGTGTGATAGACCTATTTATTACCATGATACGAACTTTTTTTCTCAGAGAATACAGTGTGATGTGACGTCACATTTCCTTTAAGAGTATTTCCTGTTACAGTGAACACGTATAATAAATAGTCTTTCCATAACATTAAATCACGTGAATTGTGGTTAGAGAAAGCCGTGTGAATGATTCGCGTAGATTTGTCGTCCGTACTCGGCTATTCTCGGAAAGTGTTATTTACCTTTAAAAAACGAAGAGAATGCTGTCTATGGCAGTCGCGAGAATGTGCCATCTCATCGAGGGAACTCTGGCGGAAGTGCGGCGAAGTAAAAGAATGTTAATCATCATGCTGCAAGCATCCGTCCGTACGTCCACACCAGACTCCAGCTTTTAGTATTGTCCTTCCATTATAACCTGGTAAAATTGGTTTCTTCAAAATTCGATAGAAAACATTATTGAATTATGCATTAGTCATTTAAAGCTTAAAGGATAACCTTCCTAATATAACCTGTACTGCAATTTATTTTTGTTTTAAACAAAAAAACAACTAACGATGACGTAATCAAAGTGACCTTGTAGTTGTTACCACGGCGAGTCCTCTTACTCTAATTGCCTCCTACTATTACGAAAGAGTTTCAACAGCAACGTTATCATGGTCAGATACTGAACGCATGGATCCGTAAAAGTTTGGAGGGGGGATTTTAGGTACCTTCTTTTTGCGTGAATTCATCGTTAAATTGAAAAAGCTATTAACATCAAAGATATGATCTTGGAAAAAGGGGGGTAATGATGCGGCAGATCTCATTGTCCAGGAAGTGAAAGAAAGTGTTTGTTTCCGGACCCGAAACTCTTTTTTGCACAGTGCCTCGCTAGTGCACCATGCACGGATGGTAAGAATAAGATGCAGGCGTAAAATAAAGGTTGTATCAATCGCTCTGAATTAACGCAGCGCTTTTAACGAAAGGACAGGCGTTTATCGTACTTTAGATTACGTAGGTTTGTCATGGAAGGGTATGACTCCAGGGTTCGACGTTTCCTGGAAGAAAACCCCATTTCCTCATGCTTTGCTGAGGAACTCCTCACTAGTACCCCTAAGTTTCAATTAAACCGACCGGACTAGAAGTGGTGCTCTAATTAGCAGATGTAACACAGTCGCAGTGTTAAGGGGCTTTCAGGCAAACCCTTTTTGGAATCTAATCTCTGTTTACTTCCATTTGTGAAACCGGGAAGTTATTTGATCTAAGGCCTAGTGAGTGTGTGTTACGTATTGATTTGGAAAGATATTGGATGTATTTAAAGAAGGCTATTCAATTCTAAATAAGGTCACGTAATATGTAATTACAACGTAATTGCAACGGGGACATTTAGCTGGTCACCATGACAATGGAAAATTCCACAAATTGTCAGCCATCCGGTACTAAATTCGGACAGGTTTTACTCTTCTCTGCAGCAGGTGCAGATCTTAGTGAAGTGATAACAACTTCCGGTACAAAGATAGAAAAGCAACAGATTGTTGAAGTGTGTAGGATGGTTGCCTGCCTTCCTGTTATACCACATTCCAGTTATAAGGACTGGAATAAAATGTTACACCAAGGTGTTTGGGCGTGTACTCAACGTATTACAGCAGATTTGCAAGAGCATCCGCTGCAGAAACAAACGTTTTCTAAAAACAACTAAAAGAATATGTTTACACCAAACGAGCACATAATTACAGTTCTTGATCTTGCTCTAGCTGCAGTTCGTTCGGTATGAATGTAACTTACGGTAGCATCACAAATATTAATTCTTTTTGAAATCAAAAGCTTGCAGGTGAACTGACGAATTGCAGGGGTAACATTGTCTAAACACTCTAAAGAGTCTAAACAGTATATATTTTTTTATTTACTGTAATTTTTTTTTCTCTCTCCATTGTACGATTTACATACACATGTAAGTACATATGTATATGTATGTATATAACACTCGCAATCAAATATCTTTTTATATCATTTTATTCTCAGAATACATGGAGACTACACCGGAAATATCAAATTATTCTAACATTTCCGGCAAGATTGTAATAAAATAGACTAAATATTTACGATTAAAATGAATAAAAGAATATACTTTCTCTCTATGTGTCCACACTTCAATTAGTATAAACCACATTTTTGGAATCAGCTGACCTTAAAACAGATGTCTCCGATGAAAACTTGAAAATTAGTACATGTGGGTATAAAAAAAGTAAAAACAAATTCTTTTTAGCTAAAACAATCTTCTGCAACCTTCAAATGGCAAGATTTTGTGCAATAAATAATTGTAGAAAATACAGTTACAAAAGTAATATTTAGTATTATGTAAGGAACAATCAGGAAATATAGTATAAAATGTTCAAGGTTGTTTTAGCCGCAACTGCTCTGTGATTTTTACTCCTCTAGCATGACTAAATTTTCTTTCTACAGATTTGCTTGAACGTTTAGAAAAATACTAGTTTTGAAGTAGTCGCTAGATGTGGGTTTTATATTGTGGTTTTTTAAGAAGTTAGGGAATAACTAGTTCATTTCCGGGACTATTGGCCAAGCCCCTATACGTAGCTAAGGAGAATATTGTGAGGAAAATTGTTGACCGGATTCTGGAATGGATGAGGACTTCAAGAAAGCATCTTTATGAATCATCACCGTTACAACATTCTAGGTATTCTGAAATGTCACCTTAATAAAATCTTATTGCAGTTCGTAGGCCATCGTACCCTCAAATACTATCAATAACAACGGAAGTACTGGGAACTACGCATAACTTCCTCTTATACGGATTAAGATAAAATAAAATCAGCATTATTTTGACAAATTAGGTAAAACATTATTTTATATGTGTACCAGATAAAAATCAAAATTCTGTCAGAAGGTTAATTAAGGCTTACGGTATATATAATCAACTAAATAGCATAAAATTTAACAATCACTTTTGAAGGACTGAACTTAACTAATTTGAATAAATAAACTGGCTCAAGGTTTCTTATGAAATAAATTTCTTTTTTCTTTTGTAGAAAATTGATAGAAAATTATGCGATTAAATGCAAATCGGGGTCTTATATTTTTTTAAAGAAAGAATGATGAATTTAAATTTCACAGCAATGGAGGTCAATGAATTTGTTTGCACTAAATATAACTTGAGATAATAATCCCACACAATGCAGGCATTAGTTCATGTAATGCTCAGTAGAATGCGCAACCTGTTCTACATATGGTCTCTTGTAGCCCAATATCACGTGTTTTATCCGTCCATAGTACGCATGTTTATTGTATCAACCTGATCGGTTTCGATCCTTCATCCATCATTAGCTGTAGATTGAAACTAATAAGTTAGATGTAGAGATTTCGAATTCACTTATTCGTTACCGTTTCGCCACTACTAAATCAATCAAAGAAATTATCCAATACTGCTGCAAATTTAACCACATTTTTAACAGTTACAACCGGATATTTCGTTTTTATGTTATGCTAACACACACTCACGATGCAAACAAACACATACATATTTAAACTGGAGCCTTTCAAAATCGATATTAAACCCGTGAAAAATCGATTTGGAAAATTTGACACGTCCGCAATACTTCCGCTGTCGTAGTTTAGTTAGAAAAAGTAAAAAAAAAAAAAAAAAAAATTGTATAAGATCTTGGCGACTGGCATCGACTTTTCTTAGGCCGTTGTCTATTTTAAGGAGACCGGATGTTCATATTTATACTCGAATGCGGTACTCATTTCAACTATTGTTCTTATTAACTTTTTTAGACGCAGAAAATCACAGTTCTACAATAGCGATAATCTGATTTTGGTTCCCCTGGATTTAAAATCCAGAAATAGGAAGTGGAGCTCTGACGCTGATGACTCAATATCAACTATCCCTTTCAGACGCTGTATTTGGTATATTTTGTGAGTACTGTAGTATCAGCGCAGAATTGTTTATCTTCTCAGGCTGGAAAAAAAAACCCAAGATCGCCAAGAATCCTGAGAAGAAGTGGCTAATTTCATTGGATATGAAAACATAACTAGTCATTAGTGGCGCTGCATGTGACGTCCATAATTTTGCATTTTACGACGCTGCTATTAAACTAAATTATTTAGAAAAATTGAACTTCCGCTGGAAAATTCGTTATATTGTAATAAATGTAAAAAAAAAAAATATCGTTTGAGTTTATACCCCGCGATTTAGTGTTCTTCTTTCATAAATGTTATCGAATAACTAGCATTTTCTGCATTATTTTGGTTCTGCAGAAAGTATACGAACGGTATGGATCGGCTGTGGAGGGCAATATTGCTGGCTTAAGTAAAGTAACATAACATAATCGCCAATTTTTCTAGGCGAGGCTTAACACGTCCAACTACCAATTAGGAGTCGTAGACGGGGGGGGGGGGTGGAGGGTCATACTTTAAACAATTTTTCTAGTAAATAAAAAGTAGTCATACGCGGGATTCGAACTGGGGACCTTCGTCACACAAAGCCCACGCTCTTGACCACTAGACCAACACCAGCCCCCCATATAATGCTGCCCACTTTCGGCCAACTTCCACACCCAATCATTTACCTAGACTTATATTACTACTTACAGACTAACCAAATTAAAATATCTCACGCATCTATACTGAAAATTATTTTGAAGTGCGTATTAAAGAAAGACCACCCACCATTTAAAGAAAGACCAATAAATAATGGCAAGGGAACATATGGCCAATAAAGAAGAAGAAGAAGAAGCATTTCCATGGTTTGTATTAAATCTCCAACGTTACAAATCAAATGCACAAATTATCGAGTATAATATTTCATAACTAATTTATCCAATCATATCAGTCATTATGTGGTTTTACGAACACGAATTTCATGAATTAAGTCTTTCTAATCAATTTTGAAAATTTATAAAACTTTCTATTGTGATTAGAAATTTTTCCGCACTGGGAAAGAAAATTTAATAAAAACCGGGAACTTTATAGAAAATGACTGAATATTGGTTAATTTCAGCTCCGGCTGAACCAAATTCGGCGGAAAATTGGAAAATTTTGAGCAAAGCCATACAGAAACTGAAGAATTGTGAAGCATACAAATTCTATGTACCGCCATTAAGGGTAGGCACTTTGGATACATTGTTGACAGACTCGGATGATCTGGTAAAACTGGAGTTTCTACTTGAAGGACAGATAAGCAGGTTATTAAGCAGTTTGGAGGCTATATTAGAAGGAGAGAAATTAAGGAAGGAATCATTTAGTGTAGACAATACAACAGTCCATGAATATCTGATATCCTTTAAATGGGATGTTACAAAATTCCCGCCAAAACAGACGATAAAATCGTTAGCACTTTTAACCCAAAAACAGGCCTTACACATTGATAATGAGTATAAAATACGTTTCCAAGAGTATATGTTTGTTAAAGGAACTTTTGAAAATATGGAGAAAAATGATAGAGGTAACCTATTAACAAGAAATTTAAATGAACTAGTCACTGAAAATGATTTCGTATTGAATTCAGAATTTTTGTGCACAGTATTAGTTGTAGTTAATAAAAAATTATATAGCGATTGGTTACGTACTTATGAACATTTTGATAAAACGGTTATACCAAAATCCTCCAGGGTCATTACCGAGGATCATGAATTCTATTTAATTGGTGTAACATTGTTCAGAGAACGGGTAAAACAGTTTACTGATTTAGCTAGAAAATTCAAATTCACCGTACGCGATTTTGTTTACGATGAAAATGCAAAAAGTCTTTATAAAGAAAATTTTAAAAAAATACATCAAAAAAAAGAATTATTATTCTCACCTTTGGTGCATGGTTTGAAAAATTATTTTAGTGAAGTCTTTAAAAGTTTTGTCCATATTAAAGCGTGTAGATTGTTTGTGGAAAGTGTACTAAGATATGGTCTGCCGGCAAATTTTGGCGCCGCTGTAATCGTTGTAAATAAGAAATATATTAAAAAATTAAAAGAAATATTATATCATCAGTACAAACATTTGGATATGACTAGCGGTGAAATGGAAAAACCTACAAACATGGAAGCGATCACTTCATTAGGACCACAAGCGCAAGAGTATTACCCATATGTTTGCTTCAAAATTAATGTAGACTTTTCGAGAATATAAAGAGTAATCTCTACTTTAACATATTTAAATTTATTTACACGCTACTAAATTTATTTATCAGTTTAGTTTATGTACATACATGATCATATATTGTTCAAAAATAAATATGTCGTTAATGGATGGAATTTTTGGATCTACTAAAGTAAAACTAAAGGTAGCACTCTTTCATTGGACCGTAACCTCTGTCCTGGGGATCACCAAGGAACTTAGCGGAACGCTCTTTATAATATCAAAAAGAACAATATGAGTTGCCAAAAAAAAAAAAAATCCATCTTTAAAAAAAAAGAGCTCACCCGGAAGTACGATTCCGTTCAATAACTTCTTGAATATCCTGAATGTTCCTGATCCATATTAGAAATGGTAGCCATATTTGAAGAAAGAAAGAAAAAAAAAATTATCTGTAAGTCCAGCAACCCATTTCATAGCTGCATTTCAAGCTTCATTCCTATCATAGCTAACAGAGCTCTATTAAATTCTAAGCATAGATATTCTAGAACGGTTCTTATTCTCTTCCAATAAGTTCATCTATTATTAAACGAAATTTAGATATTGAAGGAGGAATACTATTGGGATGAACAGAGATATTTCTTTAATAAATTATAGCTAATTTACAAGTAAAACAAAATTTGTAAGTTCTTGTTCTTGTTTTGGAAATATTACCTTCCCCAAAGGTTATGTTACAAGAAGAATCTGGCGCGAAAACTTACACTGTTTTCTCTGGCTGCTAATTACCTATGTTATGCCATTTTTATTAAAACTTTGAATGTGAACGTCAGAAATCGTCAAAAAAAAAAAACAAAAAACCATTACATTTATTTATAAAAATGGCTCTTTAGCACCAAGAAATTTCTTCAAATTTATTATTTTATTTAAATATTGATTTTCTAAACATGTTTTATTTATGGTTGAAAGAAGAAACTTAGTTGCGTCTGTATATTCTCTATAAACTTATTTAGCTTCATTCAAATTTATAACTCTATCCCTAATAATTGTTTTTAATTTGTCATCAGGCATTTTATTCCATTCAGTACTGTTCATACTCTTTAAAATAGAGTAAACCGCTTCAAAAAGAATATCTATGTTTGAGTTGCTTTGTAAAGGATTGGTGTCCTTAATTATTTGCTTTGGATGGTATGGGTTTGCTGATATTAGGCCCCCCGGCTTATTTTTTTTCTCGGTTGGCTGGATCAATAACTCTTTAATTACTGTGTTATCAAAACTAGGGGAGATTACACTATGGTTCCTTTTCCTAGCTCTCTTAGATGAGGTGGTGTAAGCCGAAGGTTTGTTACTCCCGCCACTCTTGCTTAATAAGGGAAATTCTTTAAGACTATCCACTGTTGGAGCCAACCTCCCCGCTAGGGCAGCGAAAGAATTATTAGCCAACAATTGTTTAGCATCTAGATATGAGATATTCTTTTCTCCCATTAACTGCTTTAGCAATTTCTCTTTTTTATATTGTGGGCAAGCATTCACATTAGATGCCCTATGACTACCACTACTACAGTTCACTCATTTGGCCTGGTTATCTTCCGAACATGCAGATACATCATGGTTCATTCCACATTTCTCGCATCTTTTATTCCCTTTACACTGATCCTGAAAATGTCCAAATCGAAGACAGTTTTTACACTGTACTACGTTTTGAATGTATCGTAGTTGTTCACTTCACACCTTACATAATGAATATATACATATTGTGGTAATTGCTGTCACCTCACTGTAATCAAAACAGATTGGGTGGGCACCAATTTCACTTTGTTAGTTTCCCTATCTGTAACTTTCCGTTTCAATCTTCGCGTTTCTAATATTTCGTAATGAATCCCAGGTGGACCTCTAAGAACCTCTTTTATTTCAGCCTCAGACAATTCGGTATCCACTCCCCTAATTACCCCTCTTCTTTGCAATAGATATCTCGGTATGTACACATTAAATCCTTTATCTTTGAGCAATGAAGATCCCAGCAATTTATTGGCTGAGACTCCATTGTTCAATTCAACCCTTAACCTATTTATGCCAACTTTTTTTACGTTGTCAATATTTTGAGAGATTTCTGGGTGATGTTCAAAAAGTACTTTTCCAATGGACATTGGATGTATCCTAGCGATCCCTTTTTGATCTCGCTTGTTACTTTCAATAATTATGTGAAATGGCCCTAAATCAGTACTTCTATACTCCATCGTAATTGTACTTTAACTTACGGGCACTGTCTGCTTTGAAATAGCGTCGTTAATACTTACCCCTTTATCCAGTCTTTTCCACTTCATCTCCACCTCATCGGGTGGCCTTCCCGATACTCCCCCACAATCCAAGTTCATGTTTAAAGAAAACTTACCTCTTAAAATTGAAGGAAAAGAAAACTTGAAGGTAATAATAACACTCGGAACACACTATGTGCACACACACACACACACACACACCGATGAAACGTACTGTCTGTATCACTACGACCAAGTTACAACTTTGGTTCGCTGCACTCAACCGCTGTTACACAAAGTCTAAGGAATATAGTTCATAGATGTTATGTAACTCAAAATTGGCACAAACAAACGATTAAAATGACATAAACTAATTATTAAACACGGAGCCAATTTTTCTTTGAATTGAATTTAATATTTCATAATTAATAAGGCCGTTAATTACACTTAAATGATAATTAAGGAGTTACAAAGTTTGGAGAAAAGCTTTGCAGTCGTTTCCATGGAAACAGAAAACAAACAAACTGAAAAATCGATACTTTAAAGTGATTGCCGGGTTCCCTTGGAGCACCGTATGGAGATATCAAAACATTTTGAAGTCTCAGTGATTTCCCGTTTTTTTTTTTTTTTTTTTATTTATACTGCCTTCAAACAGAAAAATATTTGTAAAAATCCACTTTTTTTAACTAAGGGGACCTCAGATCTTATATTTCTGTTGAAAACTCAAAATCGATAATCTGTATAAACAGAATACTCTGACATCGATTTTTTTTTTTAAATTTATAATTATTTTGACCACGCAACAATTTTTTCTTAATAGTATTATAGTTAATAGAGAAAATTATTCATGAATTTCTTTATTTTTTTTACAGAACCATTAAAATGGGAATCGATTACTATTACACTCCAGGAAGTGCACCATGCAGAACCGTGCTAATGGTTGCCAAAGCAGTTGGAGTGGATCTGAATCTGAAACATCTTGACCTAATGAAAGGGGAACACCTGACTCCAGAATATGTTAAGGTAAAATAGTTGATTGTCTCATACGTCAAAAGTTTGGAGGGAAGGGAAATGCACAAGTTTAGAAATGATCATTTATCTCATGAATTTCTGTGACATCCTAACTATTTGTACGTTAAAGTTAAGTGTCACCTCCTAAAACGTTTCCGATTTTGACCAAAAAACATTTTTTTTGCTGATATTCTGTTGAAAAATGTCAGATCTGTGCCTTGGCGATCTGTCTGTCAATGACCCTCTGGACTTGGAAAAGTTTTATGTATTTTCTTCATCGTAAAATGAGAACTTGTAGCATCAGTTTCGGCTTTCATGCGGAATCATGCAAAAATACTTTCTTCTTTTCCCTTAGCATTTCATCCTATGAAGGGGCCTTAAGCCTCCTCAATTTTCCAATTAAGGTTTTGCAGGGTAGGGCAGGTTCATAAATAGTAAAAGATAAAATTGCAATTCAACAATTTTGTGAAACTATAATGATAAATTACTGAATTAAGATTTATTTACAGCTGTTTCTTTTATTTCAGGTGAACCCCCAGCATACAGTTCCTTGCATCGTGGATGGTGGCTTAACTTTGACTGAAAGGTATTTATTTTATCTTTTCAAAATATACGAGTTTTGTTTTATGGCTTCAGATAAACCAATGGTTTTTTTTTTTGTGAGAGGTTGTTTATTTCTTCATCGATGGTTATTGCAGTATAATTTTGATCTTCGGTTGAAGTCAGTGTCTGATGTATCCTCTAAAGAAAGACAAGAGTTGATGAGGTATTTGCCATCAATGCCGCGCGAGAATCACTAAAAATCACCAAGAGGTCTTTTTTCCCTTGTAGATTGAAATTCGTGTCATTCGCAAGATTCACATTATAATTTTAACTTGCTTGCCTGCGGAGGTTGATAGCTGGAAGAATTTCGAGTATTCTCCGGCACAAGCATTTGCTGCTACTACGGGCGCCAAACTACTCATTGGAATGCCTAAAGGAATCTACAGTGTCTAAGCTTCTAAACATTTTTTTGATCCAAGTTTTAAAACCTTCAAATAGAAATAACAGTTACAATTTATTGTTCTGCTTCTTTTTTTTTTTCAGCCGAGCCGTTGCTACTTACTTGGTCTCCCAGTATGGTAAGGATGATTCACTATATCCAAAGGATCCCAAGAAGAAGGCCATCGTAGACCAGAGACTCTTCTTCGACATGGGAACACTTTACCAAAGATTTGGTGAAGTATACGTAAGTATTGTTTTTGGAGACTCGATTCTTTTAATCACAAAAATGAAGAAAGATTATTATTGCCAAAGATTATTCTGAAAGATCATAATTGTTTATTCATTCCCTCTAAATAGTCAGGTCAACCTTTAGGGATGTTAACTACATAAAAAATATTATTGTTAATGTACGTAAGACCGGAAGATGATCTAGTCCTTTGGTCGAGAGCTTGGAATAAAATAAATAAAAAATTATGACTGAAGTTGGGAATAATCTGTCATCCTTAAATGTAATTTTAATTATTTTTTATAAGCGATATTTGTGGCTGATGATATTTTGTACCATGTAGTAGTTATCTTTATAAATGATATTCCATATTTTTTTATGCACTAATTAAATTTAAAGTTAAGATGAAGAGATAAACTCAATATGAAAATAAAATTATTTTTTACCGCGCTATCTACAGGCTGTTACACATACTAAGCGACAAAAAAGTAGCCAATCCTGTTTTTGCGTTGGCTTAAAATTGTATGCTCATTAACTAATTAACTTATTTTGACTATGAATTACAAGTAATATGAACAGAAATATGAACCTAATTTAGTTTGAAATGGATGTAAAAAAGAAATATTGTAAACTAGAAATCCGGAAAAGATATTTGAAAATTTCCCATCTCTTAAGTTTGTTTCTTCTCGTGCATGACGTGGCAATGACCGTGATGAGAAAACTTTTTCAGGATAAGGAAAATTCCGTGCGCTTTCAATACGAGCATCAGCTTTAATCCCAGCCCAAATCATACCTTTTTCAATCATAGAAAGAAGTAGTATTATAAAAATATTCATCTTACCAATGAGTTTTTTAAATTTTTTTGTTTCAGTACCCAATGATTTTCGAAGGTGCACCACATAATGCTGATAAAGCCAAGAGATTGGAGGATGCTTACGCACAGTTTGATAATTTCCTGTCAAAGACCGCATGGGCTGCTGGAGACCATATGACTGTGGCTGATTTGTCGCTGCTTGCTTCCGTAACTACCGCTGAGGTAACCAAAACTTTTTCTCCGCCTTCCGCTCTAGAAGTAACCAAATATGGGAAACTTATATTTCAAGCATGCTCCGTGATATGCTTAAGAACTGTTTGATGGAAGATTTTTGAAGTGATGGTCGCTGGCCACTGCCCTCCGTGCACAAGTAGACCTTAGGAGTTCCGATTTGGTCCTAGCTGGGGTGCAGTGCAGAACAACGTGCTCTTCGCTTTATTGAGGAGCACAAAAAACTGAAACAATTGTTACTGAGATATTTAAAGATTGCTGCTACGGTCCAGGATTCTGGAATCTCATGTACGATTATGACTTCTTGCGTTAACCGAAGTACAGTGTAGACGTAGCCTATGCTGATCTTATAAAGATAGGTATAAATTAGGACCAATTCCAGATGACTCCTTATTTGAAATTACCTAATGGTCCTCAGACAACAGCAAAATACAGTTCAGTGTAGGCAAAATTAGGGATTTTTCACATTTCCAGAAAAATGGAACTACCATGAACTTCAGATTTACATGAAATAGGCTAAAAAAAAAAATTGTACGATGTCTTTCAATATATACAAATAAATGTTTGCTTTAAAAAAAACACCAAATAGTGTATCTAAAATGAAATTTTTATTGCAGGTATGCGGATTTGATATTGGTAAATATCCTAACGTGACCAAATGGTTGGCTAAATGTAAATCTTCAGTCCCAAGCTATGCAGAAACTAACGAAGAAGGTGTACTGAAATTTAAAGCACTTTTTGAATCACGCAAAAAGTAGAAACCTTATTTCTCACATTTGTGCAATCAAAATATATCATCACTTATATATAATGTTTATGTATCACTTATATATTATATATCACTTATATATTAATGTTCTTCCAGTGAACAAAATAACTTATATATCCAAGTTTGTAATACTACAAATTATTGAAATACAATAAAAAAAATTGATAAAAATGTTTTATTGATTCTGTTCTTATAGATCCCTGTAGAATATTTCGTAAGATTTTGTGAAATATTTGGAAGATAAGAATGGATATGATTTGAAGAAAGATTGTAAGTATGAACCGTGAATTATTTGTGACAGAGCCAGCGAACATTGCTGCTGAAACTATAATTTGAAGTACGAATCTCTGAAAATTCATGAACAATTGAAACCTGTCATATTTAATGGAAGTTAAGTATATAATAATACAAATATTGTAGGGCAGGAGTTCTCTCCTCTAATGGCGTCCACAAGCAGATTTGTTTGTACCCAAAATGGCTGAGTAGATTTCTATAAAATTAGAGCCCTTGGAGAAGGACACTGCACGTTTGCAACCTGTTAAATTATCATTGAAAAAGTATTTGTAGCCAATACTATATTCTCAAAATCTATTAGATCTGTGTTGTTGCAAAAATATTATACAGTCAACCCTCCTATAACGCGGTACTCTCAGAACGCGGTTTCCATATAACGCGGAGCTGAAATTGCGACAGCCCTCCTATAACGCGGTACTCTTACAGCGCGGTTTCCCTTTCAATAACGTCCCATCAGTTCTTTCCGTGCACCCAATGAATGATTTTAACTGGATATGTTGATATAAACATTCAAGCTTATCGCTTAGCCGTTTACGACATCGGTTTCAGTCGTCTCAGAGCTCTTTAACAGTACGTTTCGTTGGTGACCAATTCTTTCTAAAATTTTGTTGCTGGCACTGTTCTAGCGACAGCGAAGAAGCGCAAAATCGCTCCGTGGCACTCAAACGGTTTATTTGTGGTTTATAATTGGACAACATTACACAATACTGCAAGTAATATTCTTCATTTGTTCTAATATAATAATAATATAGTTATTTATTTAACAAGTGTGGAAAGTAGTAGTACTTTTCCTCACACGAGGCAGGCTTTGCACGCACGAGCGAGCGAAGCGAGGCGAGTGCAAGTGCAAATTGCCGAGTGTGAGGAAAATACTTTACAGTCGAGTTAAATATTATATTTTTTCTGCAACCATTAGGGTTATTAACTAAAAAAAAAAAAACTAAACAGGAATCACTAGAATCCATTTTAAATTTCTATATGAGGTAACACTATAACCTTTTTAACTGTTATAATTAAAAATATCTAATTATTTATTAAAATATTATTTTTATTTCTATATTCCTTTCAATTTTTGTTTCATTTTTTTTTTTTTTTTTTTTTTCATTTCCTTATATGAACTCTTCAATTCAATAAAAATAATTTATAATTTATCTTGTCTTTTGTATTTATTGGTCTCCATATAACGCGGTACGAATGATGTGATTTGTACTAATTCTGAGTTTCTTATAGCGCGGTTTCCATACAACGCGGTACGCACTCACCGTGTTATAGGAGGGTTAACTGTAGTTATAAAGGAGCATTTGCCCTATATTTTAAAGAAAATTTGGGAGAAAAAATAGAAAAAAATTGTCAAAGTTGGGTGTTTTTCAACGTTACGCTTTTTCGTGCAGTTTTTGACGATCAACCCTTATACAACTGTCCTACCGGACAGTTTTAATGTACAGGTCTCACAAAATGACATATTAGAATGAAGCCTAAATGGTTCCAAAGCCCGAAACCCTCCTGAAAAAAACAATTTTATATCTTATTTAAAATCTCATTAATTTTTTAAAAGTTGTAGCTCAGTATATTACACTAAACTGGTGCATTAAGAGGGAAATCTAACCGTTCTTCTTACCTAGATATATCGTAAAGTGAATTTTCATAAAAGAACGTTGCAAATAAAAATACATGTACTAACGCTGGAAGCATAAGAAATATATCCATATTTACGAGTATTTTTGAGAAAATCTGGAAAAATTGATTGATTGCTAGATCAATTTCGTTTTTAAAAAATGGTAATCATTGAATAATACTAATAAGTTATGTGAAAATGCCTCCAACAACAAGAAGAAGGAAAAAATCTTAAGTCATAAACTGTGAACTAACAAAAAACATTGTTACCCTAGAAACGAGCCATTCAAAAATTTATAATAATACTGAAATTGCTAAAGTTATTAAAATGGCTGAGAAATCAACCGGCCAGGATGTTATAGTTTGTGGAAATGTAAAAGATACCTTTGCTGAGTACGTCAATAGATTTCGCGAGTAGGTAATTTCAAATTTTATTAAGCAGTGTTGTTAAAGTAGTTTCATTTACACAGATAAAAAGAAATATCAACTATAAATTAAAATTGTTTAAATGTATTTAATGAGTGTTGGGGGCGATTAGCATGAGCTCAAAGTGTGAACAACTTCTAATAAAAAACTATTTGGTGCTTATCTTCATACATTTAAATTGCAAAAAAATTTTTTTTTACCCTTTCGCGATTGCTATTATTTTAGTGAAAGTTGCTAAGCAATGAGCAAACAAATCTCTTTTAGCAACTTCATTATAAAAAAGGTTTTCAAGTTCCTGCAATTCTTAAAAGTAGATGGCGTCAAAAATATTTCTGTTCGCTGAGGGGACATATTTTTATTATTTATTTGTCCAAGATGGAACGAATGCCGGTGGTGGTGGTATTTAGAGCTTTTCAGGGTACTCAATTCTTGCACAAATATGTCCATGTCAAAGATGGTGGAATGTTTGCCCGTAAGCAGAGAACTTTATTGTTTCTCGCGCCCATTTATCCTTATGCTGGCAAAAATTGCTCTGATGTTACACTTCTAAATTACACGGGTAAGACTGGGTATTCGAAGGAGCAGCCAGGTGATCGGCAATAAAGTACACAAAATTATTTTAAACGTTCCAAAAAAGTTTCTCAAATAACTTGAAGATTAATCTCAATATTCGACTTTCCAAAGCACCTTCTTGAACCTACGATAACTATCTTCAGCAATTACAAATATCATTTTCCAGTTACAGCTTTTTAGATTTTCTTTTCCTTGGAGCTTATTGCAACTCACTCTCTCTTCGTTTACTTGTTTGATGAAAGTATACAATTTTAGTACAAGATAAAATTGGGCCAGAAACTGCAAACTAACATATTGTTTCCTTAGAAACGAGCCATTCAACAAAATTTAAATTGCACAATTTATTAAAATGACTACAGCTAAAACTTTTCGTCCTGTTGCCAATGCCAATTTAATCACTATAAGTAATGTTAAAATAAATAAAACATTTTACATGATCGTAGGTAGATTATGAAATATTATTATATTATATATTGCTTTGGATTCAGCGCCCTTAAATTTATGATCGATCATTGATCAGCTTCACTCATATTTTTTCAAATTGTTGCACACCAAATTACTTACAAATAATGGTTGAGCAATAAGAATTTATTCATATACGATTCATAATATACAATCTAAGTTCAGTAAATAAGAATCAATTTTGCAAATGGAAATTTAAAGTAATGTTATAAAATTACTAATCAATGCAGCCATCAATAGATTGGTACAAATTTGTTAGTTAGAAAGAAGTATTTAATATTACTTCTAATTAAACTTTAGATTAGATAGAAATCTTTGCTGAAACATAAAAATAATTTAAGTTTTTTTTTTTGACTGAACCCCACAAAATCATTTGAATTTAAACAAATATTCCTGTTTAAGTAATTTGGCAGCATTGGCCTAACCCTAAAATGGGAGCCAAAACGATGGTTGCGTTAGTTCCTCATCAAATGAGATTAGCATATTATAAAATGTATTTAAAATTGAGTTTGTGAGGAATAAATTAATTTTTATACATTTTGTCTTGAAATAATCTAATACATTTAAGCTGAGTAAGTACTACCAATAAGGATTTACATATGTGATTTTCTTGTACAGTTCATTAGGTTACCGACCGTAATGTTAATCAACTTAAAATAACTTCTTGAATTAAATAATTAGTAATGTATTACTCCCAAAAAAATGTGCGTAGCTTTTCGTTCAGTGATGGTATAAATCAAGTCATTAAGCGCCTACACTTATTTACTATTCTGAAAAGATCGTATTTTATGAAAAAGTTATGTTGGAGCCCTTTTCTCAGGTTAAATTTTACGCGTCTTAGATTTTTACGGTAATTTTTTTTTTTTTTTTTTTTTTTTTTTTTTTTTTTTTTTTTTTTTTTTTTTTGCGCATCAACAGCTGAGGTCATTAGCGCCCGGAGCTTTTTCCAGTGCACTGCCGGCCTCCGGACAGTGTTCTCTCGTTACAGACAACACTGTCCATCACCGGACAGTGAGCTGTAAGAAGCTCCTAGGAAGAGAAAATCTAAGGGTCAGCTGCTGGATTCGAACCCGGGACCTCCGCGTGGGAGTCCAGTATGCTAACCTCATAGCTAATCCCTTCCCTTTTTACGGTAATTATTTCGATTAACTGACTGAAAAGATTGCCTATGCAAATTTTAAGCCTATTTTAAAATACAACTTTTTTTATGAAATCATTTTAACAATCATTAACAATTACAACATTTCTTTTTCACGTGTGTTAACTTTAAAGTTTCTTGGTCCTATCTAGGTATTGTAAATAAAAAAAAAAATGTCTAAAACTGGTAAAGATTTCTATTTCCTTCGGATGAATAGATCAGTCACTAAAAAGGTCATCAATACTTTACAATTCTTGAATTTAGTTAACAATAATAGAAAAAAAAAATAATTTCAACTTATCAGAAAAGTCAATTGAGACCTACTGCTCATGAACTAACATTTTGACGGATTACTGTTTAACTTGGTGTTTCTTAAGTGATCATGTAGTTAAAAATATTACGAAATACTGATGTTTATACTCTGAAAAATACTTCCAGGCGAAAGTTTTCGGAAAAAACTTTATTATCTCATTAACAAATATGTGCAATTTTAAAGAAAATCTTTGGTATTAAATCGAAATATTGAATTTGAACTTAACAAAATTTTCTATTATTGAATTCAGGCAAAATGCAGACCGATTTATGGGAAACCTCTTTTCCACTCAAATTTTATAAACCAAAACTAGGTTATTAGCGCTTCAATTTTTTTTTTATCAGCCAAATCGTTAGGGAGTCGTTTATCGCACTTCCTGTTCTATTTATATACTAGTGTTAAGTTTTACGTTTACATGTGTGGGAGTAAAATTGGATGCTCATTAGGGTTTTTAGTATTTTCTCAAAGACGGCGATTTTTGTTAAACTTTGTGTACTAATTGCCCATTTGTGAAACTATAGCTTTGACTTGAAACCATTCTTCTAGAAGATTTGATTATAAACTTATTACTGTTAGAAAAAATTGTATAAGATTTACATTTTTGGAGTTTAAAAACTAATTAGAATCTTAAGAAAAGACCTGTGAGTGTGCCCACTTATTTCTTTTCCAAATATTACTACGCCAATTAATTTTACTCAGTCTTTATTCAAGTATGCCACTCGCGGCGTGTTGCCGTCAGCTGGCTGACAGTGCTGCGCCTAGTGAGAGAGTGGCTCCCCTCATGTTGGCTAAGAGAAGGTGAGAGTGTCTGACAAGAGGCGATGTGCGCAGGTTACTAGGATGGCCACAGTACCTTCAGACTGGGGAACCTTCGGAGGTGCACACCAGCCGCCAGTCAGTCAAGGGTTGTTATCCATTGAAAATGCCACCTCCTCCGTCGATAATCAGGGGCGTCGACAGACTCACCGATCCGTCTATAAATAAGGTAACATTTGTTTATGTAATAAATGTTTTTAGTCATTTTTTTTTAAATACTGTTTAATTTTCAGAAATAATTAACATTATGCAGATAAAAATTATTACTTATCATTTTTTTTTAAAATGTTTGTAAAGAAAACAGAGTAATTAACATTAAACTTTCACTTCGAAAAAATGTAATGTACATCTTACATCACACACTTAACCGACAGCTATGTCGGCTTCCTTTGTCTTTTTAAGGAAAACGCTTAATATTACATCACTATGCTGATACTTCTGTACAAAACAGTCTAAACAAAAACGTCGGCGGAAGCTCAACAGTTGCGAACAGTCTTTGCATTGGAGTATCGTCACTTCTGTGTCGAAAGTTTGGGCCTTAGTTCGATCATAAAAAACGATTTAAAAATTGCATGAGGTATCGTTTATCTACAAAATCTATAGATGAAATAAAATAGCATTGAATGAGTTTTGGAATTCTAAGAATATTGAGCATTTAATCAACTGCAACAACAACACACAGAAACAGAAATCAATTAATAATAACCAATATGGGTAAGGGATCAGCTATTGCGTGGTTAGCGTATTCTGGATTTCAAAGCGGGAATTCCAGGTTCGAATTCAGCTGCTGGTTCTTAGATTTTTCTCTTCCTAGAAGTTTCTTTCAGCTCACTTCCGGTGATAGACAATGTTGTCTGTAATGAGAGAACAACTTCTGGAGGCCGGCATTTCACTGTAAAGAGCTCAGGATATCAATGACCTCAGATGTTGACGCGCCTAAACAAAAAATAAAATAAATGAAAAAAATTACCAATAGACAAATCACTGGAACTCCAGCTGGAACGCTACTTAACGATTGCTCTGATTCCAACCAACACCCTTCATCTCCATGACAATTCCTTGGCCGAATCAGATCAGGAAAAAACGTCTCAACTTCCTTCTGTCTTCATTCCTCAACCTGACATTGATAACCTACAACAAACTGCGAACTTAACCATTGCTCTGGACCACACCCTTAGAAATTCTTTTACTGCCTCCAAAACTACCCATTCCAGAAATTACAAGTCATTCACAAAAGCTCACCAAGAAAAAGAGACCTAGTTAAGCCATGGTTTATATCAGCCCATATCCTCTGTCAACTACCAAAACGTAAGGAATCATTTTTCTGACAACTATTCATAGCTCAGTCTTAAGAACAAAACCTGTTACCCTGATCTTGGGAATTTACCGTACTTATGATTCCCAAATGCGACAGTACAGTTTCTTTTGAGTCTTTGGCAATTCTTTATGCAGTCTAATGGATTTCATTTTTTTACTTACAATGAACTTTTATTTTTTTTTCTGTACAACGTCTAAATATCGTGAAAATTTAATTTCTTAAGCTGGGGCAAGAAAAAGTCGTCGTATGAATGTTTCATAACCTTTTTCCTTTTTCTTTTAGCACAGGAAAATCCTTTAATTAGAAGTTACTGTAATTAACATCCTGTAATCATTACGTATTATTGGAGCACTTCGTCCAGTAATGTGTCAATAAACTCCATTCTACTGGTTGCGTCATCTTCATGTGCCCCCTCCTCTAGAAATAAATGTCACCCCCTTTTAATTAATTCAGTTTTCTTAATTGAAATCTTGAGCCACAAGTTAATTGGAAAATGTTCGTTGACTAATTGATCAAACCAAAATTAAGAAAACCAAATGACGTACAGGAAAAGCAATTCTCTATGCAATTAATTTGAATGAAATATGTTAGAATCTCGAAAATTTGTTATAAGAGCAAATCTCTGAATGTTTGTATCAGGTTTTATTATATATTTTTTTATAAATATAATGATAGCAGATAAAACAGTACACCAACTTCCTGTATTTAATTTTATAACAATAGTATTGTTAAAACAAGAAACTAAATTAGAACATACAATAAAACATGCTTTATCACAATAAGAACACAAAACAATTACCCCTCTATCGGATGTAAGGATTTAGTTCTGTACTGTACAGGCACATACTACGTAATCAGGGATTGGTTTCCTGTTCTAAAAATAGATGAAACTCCTAGATTTTAGAATTCAGGAAAACTGTAATAATCAAAAGTATTTTTCAGCCATAATTGTGTCAAATAATTGCCACAAATTCGATGGAGTGATATCGATGGGGCGGTATAGATTTATTTTTGGTAAAAAAATCGATCAGTCGGCAGAACTACTTCACTGAATCGATTTTTCAAAAATTTTTGAGATTTTCTTGAAAACGGTTCAACGATTTTCATTGATTCTGGTTACTAATTGTAAGTATGTTGATCGATAACTTTTATTTTTCAACTATTTTCAAGGTAAGTTCGATTAAGGGCATTTCTAGGTTAGGCGTAGCTCTAAAGTGCTAGTTTTGTTTATGGCACTGCCCTGCCATAATGTACAACTAAGATAAATTTGGAGAAAAAAAAATCGATTGACTTGCTCAACTGTAATCATAGGTACATTCAATCAACAAATCGATCTGCTTCAAATTTTGGAATGTTACTCTCTTATTTAGTTCACTTTGTTATTAATTGGCAATCTCTGCTACTAGTCCACCGTCATTATCCTCTGGTAAGACAAGAGTTTATCATTTAAGGAGATTATATGACACCAAATAACTCACATAAAAAAGGGATTAGTTTTATAACAGGTAAAAACAAAACAAATGTTTAGGTTATAGTAAATTGTAAATAATCGATAATGGCCATCCGAATGAATGTTTGAATAATTTAGCGTACGTACAACTTGTGAAAAAAGGTTAAGCAAAGGTGATCAGACAAAGGAAAATTTACAATTAGATAATTAAATATAATAAAATGCATACATTCTTTAAGAATGGCCGCTCTATTGAATTGTATAAAAACAATGACTGTTTTGAAACATGGCCGAGGCCGCCAGAAACCGAATTATAAAAACAATTTCGTGTGACCACTTATTACTATTTTATTTTACCGCCTATGACGTAATTAAATTTTCTTGAACTTTTAATTAGCATTAAAAGACGTTCATTTTAAAGTTCTGAATCTGTTAAATGCGAAATCGTATTAATTGTCCTCTGAGCACATTAATTGTCTTATTGTAGGAACATAAGTCTAATTGGCTCAAAGAGCAAAGCATCGTACCCAAGACAGGATCACCATCTAGTGAATTCCGCTACAGCGAGTTATTTTTAAAATATATCAACTACATAGTACGGAATGTGCACAAAAATAAAATGTAAAGAAAACACTATTTAAGCAACGTTGCCAAGTGATGTACAGCTGATCTCTTTTGATCGCTTGATTTATGTGTGGTTGCTAGGTAACCGAGCCAGTGTAATGCAACCAGAGAAATATACACTTTATCACACTCGTTCTTTAGATTGTGTCGGCGCGGATTTACTGTTGACAACAGGAAGTACACTTCAGTATATCTGTTATTGCCTTCGTCAGTTCCGTTTTAAGTGTGCTTTTGCTTTCTTAGATCGATAGAGCATTTTCCAACTTGAGATTGTCGCTTGATTGACGCAAATAAATCAAAACCATTATTGAAATACAAGACATCACAGAAATTTTACATTTCAACTCTATAGTTAGATGCCTCCAGAAATTTAGCCTACCGGAAGTGTCACTTTACTATAAAAGAGATCATCCGGAAATTGATTCCAACCCCAGAAATACAAGAACTTCAACAGAAAATTGACGTCAAGAAATCCTAGGTATCACTGGGCGGCTAAAAATGTTGCTTGAGTTACGGCATTAATCTGAAAAGAAGCCAGATAATCGAAGTTTCGTAAGGAATCCTTGGAGATCAGCTGTTTCCAAAGAAAGGTAGAAAGCGTAACAAGTTTGTGGGCGGGTTTCGGGAACAACTAATTATTTTTTAAGATTTTTTTTCTTATTTATTTTAGACGTAAAATCATTACATCTTGGATTTTATCGATCTCAGTATGCATTTTGTATTTCTGATCGGTTTCGTAGTTTCATCCATCACTAGATATATAATAATCGATTTGTCGTAGAGATTTTCACTTTCATCACCATCTCTCACTACACTTGCTGATTCTAAATGTATCACTTATTTAAATAAGGATTAGATATATAAACTACATTCCAAATTGAAAAAAAAAATCGATTGATTGATCGAGTGTCGCTTTACTAAATAGATTTTTGATTGATTTTTGTTTTAATCTTTTCAGCGATTTCTTCCATTAAATTGAACATTTATATTTTTTCATTGTAAATTTTAAATTTCTACATAAATTCATTACGTCATAGGAGATACAGAAAATAAGTGGTAATATTGATATTTAATTAACTTATGATGAATATTTTTTAGCAGCCCAGCGTTAGTTTGCTTCAGTATGATTCCTGTAGTTGCTTTATAGCGCTAGTGATTCTGTAAAAGATAATTTTTTTTTATTAATGTTTGGCAAAAAAAGTGGAAAAATTGTAACTACGAAGGTTAATGTTGTGAGAAAGTAGGTCAGCCAATGAGAGTGATCTTAGAGAACTTTCACGTCACTCCTTCACATGTGTGGTGATTTATGTACAGCATGGGAGCAGAATAGTTACGTGATTTTGAAGACTATGATCCATTATACTTGCAAAATTAATGACGCATGACCTGAGGCTTCCGAATATTTATGCGTATGATGTTACAAAATTAATAAATAATTGCTTTTCTTCTTTATGTGGGAAGTATGATTTTATTCAAAAATTTGAATATGAATAAATTTGAATTACAATATGAGAAAACCAGAAATTTTAAGGTTCCCTGTCAAAAAAAAAGGGGGGGTTTGAAAAATGTGTGTGTTTGTGAACATTAATTTTAATACACTCTTGGGACGCTGAGAAACAGAGAAAATCGTGCAGGCGTTTTCATGAAAAGCTCCGAAAAAATTGAAAATCTATTCGCAATGAAATTGCCCTTGCGGTGGCAGGAAGTAGAGTAACGCCTCTTCCCCACCCCCGGCGTACCTTACGTCTACCAATTAGGTGTCGTGGACGGAAGCGACTAACCGCCTAATCTGTAAATCTCCTATATTAACCATTAAATAAAATGCAAGGCCTAGACACCGGGAATCGAACCCACTAACCGACAATACATCTTGGCATTGCAGGTCTAGTATCTTAACCGCTCGGCTACCGTGGATGTTGGCAGAATTTGCTAAAAAAACAAATTTGTAAAAACCGTTTAATCAAATCGATCATATCTAAGGTTTAGAACAAAAATATTTTATAATTTTTTTGACTTCCTAGTTTTTTTTCTAAATGCCCAAAATTAGTGAATAAGTCGTAAAAAAATGTTCTCGAATCCCTAAATACTCTACACAACTAGCTGTTGCACAGTATTTAGTACCGAACTTGCACTATTCTAATTGTTGTTGTTGTTTCCAGTATAGTTGCCAAGGTCATGATAAACATGACAGTCACACACAGTGTTGTAGCATCATCATCTTCTCCATATTTATTTTTTTACTTCACATCGAATTCTTCTGAAAATATTGCATCCTTTTATGCAACAGTTTTCTCTTGTGATTGCATTATGTTTGAGTTCGAAACATGTGAATTTATTAGCCAACACTATTTTGTTTTGTTTATGCAAACATTATTTGTGATTACAATCGATTATTTCTCTGAAATATGATTATTTCAATGAGTTTTTGTGGTTATACACTTGTCCGGTCAGATTATTATTTATGTGCAATGAATTGTTTATTTCTATTGTAATCGATTGGTAATTATTGTGTTTGGTCAATAATGACTAAACAATAAAAAGTCCCTGTACTGCTACTAGCTATCAAATTAACCTTTTTTATTGACTTTTTATCTAGCTTTATATCTTATAATTATTGTTTATTTTTAAATAATTTTACACATATTTTCGTAATGTGTGATTTGAACGATTAAAATCTGGTGTGAATGAGCTCACGATTTTCTTTAACTATGATACTCGGCCTTCTTCGTTTCCTAATTGAGTTAGCTAATAGTAACTTTTTGAAATATCTCTCTTTTGCCCTCGAATTTAAAGAAAATAAACAAAATCTGGTGGAAAAATCTATTTTAACAGAACCTAATTATAAAAGAGCAGAACGTCGCTTTAATGTTACGTAGGGGGTGCCCTAACCCATCACATCCTTCCAAATTTCATCACAATCGGGTTAAGTTTTACTGAGTTATTAGTAATAATACTGTGGCTTGGTGCAAGAAGTGCCAATGTCAGATTTTGGTAAAAGTGAGTAAAACAAATCTGTTTTGATATATTAACCATCAGAATTTTTCTTGCAAGGAGTGCCGAAGTCAAGTTCAAAGCAGTAACTGAGTTACTAAAACTTACTAGTGCCAATGTCAAAATTTAGCGTCAATATTTCTCGCCCTCCAGGTAAACCAAAGTGGACGTACACTCCTTTTTTTGGCATTGGTACTTCTTGCACCAAGCCACAGAATAATTTTGTAGGGGGCCTCACATACATGGGTCAAACTCCTCCCCCCATTCGATGTACAGCGTCGTGACCCCTGAAAAGGCACATCTACATAAAATTCCGAATCGAATGACACCTCATTCATGAAAATCGGTTTGCGCGTTTAGGCGCTACGTTGTTTACAAAAAAGGTAACAAGAAGAACAAGAACATTTTCTGAAAATGCCGTTTTTCCCCGATTTTCAGCAACTTATTTCTCGAATTCTATTTAATCTATGTTGTTGCAATAAAGTTACAGTTATAAAGGAGGATTTGCCCTTTATTTTAAAGAAAATTTGGGAATTTTATCTTTTATAGAAAAAGAGAAAAAAAATTATCAAAGTTGGGTGTTTTTTAACGTTACGCTTTTTCGTGCAGTTTTTGACGATCAACCCTTATGAAGGAAATTCAAACTAATGCAGTTTCAAGGAAATTAAAACTAATGAAACTCAGAATGTTTACTAAATGTTTATAGTAATTTATTTCACTTATTTACGAATGAAATGGGTGATTTAAAAAACAAATTGGAACCAACAATCTTATTTTATTTTTTAAGAAATTTCTCTTAACTTAATAATTTCAAAAGTTTTACACACATAGTGCGCTGAAACTCGTATTTTTGGTGTTAATTCGAATATTGGAAATGGAACACGATCTTAATAATTCTTTGTAAACCTAAAAGATTGAACATTATATGTGTAACCAAGTTGTTGGAACAATTTAAATGTTCCCGTTAAAATATTTTGTTTAATTATAATACAAACAAAAATTTATGATATAAATAAAATTAACAATTATGATAGGATCCCAATTCAAGCAATGATTCAGCAAGTTTAACAGCAAAACTGAGGGTTACAATTTTAGCCCGTCATTGTGGTATGGAAATGATGGACTAATGTTTCGTCAGAAATGTTTCCTTATGCATTCTCCCCTACTATTAAAAGTAAACCTATAATTAATAAACTAATTTAAACTACATTTACGCAAAAAATATCTGTATTTTTTTGATGATGGGAAATTTATACTGACAAATTAACTTAAAGTGATGAGTTAGGTTTAGTTATTGTTAGTGATTTAGTGCCTATTTAGTGTAAGTGAGATTTTTGTGCCTATAGATTGTTGAAAAGCATAAATTTGAAATGCGAGAAAATATTGTTTACAATTAACTCGCATAGATTACAGGCATATTTATAGTATTTATTAAATTCTATCAAATTGACCTTGGAACAATGGCCGTGTGACTCAGAGCTCTGACATTCTGACATGTTGGGAAAAATAGTTGTATTTCAGCACTTTTTTTGAAGGAAAAGCCGTGTTCAATTTTTTTCTTTTCCAAAACATGGCCGCTCCATTATTATTACAATATTTTAAAATTATCTTCTAGCTTATTACTTGTTGACGTGCTAATAAACTGTATACTATAATTATAAATGCTTAGAAAACTAAAAAAAAGTTCTCGACCTTGCACAGAGATGGCGTTGCTGTAGATTAAATTTTGGTTTTTATATTGGTACTCTTGTCGATACATAACAGTCGAATAGGTTTCTTTTTTTTTACAGCTGTTTATTATAGTAGACGAGTTGTAGATTGCGTCATAAAATGATTAGGCTATAAAAAGGGGTGTGTCATGGCTAACATTAATAAATAAAAGCATGTCATTAAACCATTAGAATTTTCTAAGATCGCAGGAGGCCATTAAACTTTTATTTATTGTATATGGAGTAAAAGAAACTAAAATTCTTGACACTTAATTTTTGTGTGTGTTAATTAACAAAGTTATTTTAAATTATTATTTTTGTACAAGAAAAGTATAAATAAGTGGGATTTATCTCATAAATTATCACTGGTTGTCAACAGAGACCTACTACGAAACAAGGCACGTAAAAAATGCATAACCTTTAAATTATTAGGTCATTATATTTGAACAATTCTGGTAGCCAAATCAATATTCAGTGGCAGTGAAGTTAATCAATTTTTCTTTTTTTCTGAGCTCAAAGTATTTGTAATTATTGTGCCGGAAACAAGTTTCCATCAATATGAAACCGCAATGAAAAAAAATCATAAGAATTATAATTCGGATTTTGTATCGCCGTCGCAAAATGGAAGTGCCAGTCTTTGGAGGAGTAGAAGTTAGAAGTGAAACAGCTTCCTACGGTTTTCGGTAAAGGGTATTTCAGGGTATTAAAGGGTAAAGGGAATTAAGGGTAATTGTTTTGTTGGAAATTGTACTTGGATATGTACGATGTTAATACGGCAATCTTGAGAAATTGCATCTCATTCCTTCACAACTGCGGATAACTTCGGACCATCGCATTGTTTCGAAATGACGATTACTGCTCAGTCTGCTTGGACAGGTTGCAGCCCAGATTTTGTTCTTATTGCTGTACTATATTAGGCCCACATTGAGCGATACTGTTATCGACTTCTAGATCGGCTTGCTTGCTAAAAGGCTATAAATCCCCTAGTTTATTTGTAGAATTAACTGTAAAGAAGTGTTCAGAGACGGACTTTAAACGAACTGGAATCAGTTTTGGTGGGAAGGCGTGGATATTCCGTAAATTAGCATCAAAACTTGCATTTTTAAAACTTCTTAATTAATTATAAAAATTCTATTCAACTAATTTTGGTAAACTTCTGCATTAAAACCCACTTCATCTGTAAATAAGTGACGTAAAAACCCTAAAGGCTCGTGGAAATCCCTGGCCCAAATAGGGAATGTACTCAGCAGTTGTTTTTTTTTATTTTCTTAAAATGAGTGGGTAAAGGAGAGAGATATTTCAATAGATTGGCTAACTCAATTAGGAAACGAAGCGCTATTCTGCCTTCCTTCAAGAACTGCCGGGCCGCTGTGCGGCGGACGACTGTGTGCGCATCAGTATGCAGTGAAACATATTGAGCCGACCAAAGTCCTAATTGAGTTCATTGAACTACTATTTGCAAATATATAAGTATAGAGGGGAGGGGTGGACAAAACTAGAGCAACTGGGCCAAAGTTTGCTCGAGTGGAAGAGTCAGTAGTACGCGTGATTGTTATCGATTTAAAGGAGGGAATACCCCTGGTGAGTGGAGGGGCAGTGATCTCGCGCGCTCACTGCGTACAGACCGGCCCATTCTAGCCAATTTAGATGGCTGTGACGATCACACAAGTGTCGGCCGATGGGAGTGGTGCTGCTCCCATACGTATTAGTTAGGTTTGTGTGTCAAGGACATTTCGCTGCTCTTAATATTTTATTAAACCGCCAACGTTCTCACCGCGCATGCGCCATTACTAATACTTTAATTTTGAACTTGACACTTGTTTTTTTTTCACTTTCTCCGCATTTTAAGGTTGTCTGTTGATGTCGGAGCTAATACCAATAAATGAACGTTTTTCATTGTTTAAGCCCTTTGAGGACGAAGATCTGGAGAGAGCACTTATCTTTCTCCTATTGTTCACGGATGTGTACCTTCATCAGAGACCGATATGATTTTGAGGTTTAACACATGAGTAGAGTGCGCTGCAGGTGGAGGTTATTCTCTGTTCTTAATCATTTGGTTTCGGTATTTGTATCTATTCAGCCGTGGAATGCTGTATGGATTTATTTATTTTTCCATGTCCTCCATGTTCCATTCTTTTCTCCAAATACTACGAAGCATGTTCGGTGTAATGCACATAGGCTACCTTAATTTATTTGTTTTTTTTTTTTTTTTTCTAATTTAAGGAGCACCAAAATCTGAGGTCATTGGCGTCCAGAATCTTTTCCAGGATACTGCCGACCTCTGGACACACCTCCACACATCGATCAACTTCTCCTAATGGGATATGTTAAGGTTTTTCTCTGCACGACTTCTTTAAAATATTATTTTATTTATCAGCTGGTTGGATCTCCTGAATTTCAGAGCTGCTAATATATTAAGAGTAAATATCCAAGGCAAAATTAAAGTAAAAAATAAAACATAGTGAAGTAATACAAAAGTTGCAATACTATCAGTCATTATTCTTATCACGACGTGCATGCACATTCTTACTGCCATATCATGCATAAATCATACTTCTGATCACGTGACTGGCACACATACTCATACTATTTCCAATATTCCTTCGACCTGTTCCAATCGAATAGTCTAGTCTACGTCAAATCAATTGAAGAATAATTACAGATATTACGGGTATACTATTTTAGAACTATGGATAACTTTACTTTCACTGACATATTGTTCTGGAGTAATATCGACTGACAGCGAGAGGAATGGTCGAATTACTGGCTGACCTCTCCAGCTAGTCTGTCTAACACTTCCTTTTATCCCCACTTGGTAGCTCCTACTTTTTTTATATAAACTCCTCGCAATGTTTTATACAAGTTTAGTCAAATCAAAGCCAGTAATCTATGCGGGTAATCAAAGAGTTTTTTGCTCTCGCCAGATTTGTGCAACTATAGAGACGTATACAGAATAAAATCATGTCACCAGTGGTCTTGGAACCCAGTTTAGCTGTGAGTACGTTTAAGAGTCGTTGGTGTTTTTTATTAATTACTGTGAGTTTAAGTCTTAGCTTTATGCGGGGAATACTATGCCTGTACTGCGGTTTACTTTCGAAAGAAATAAACTCAGGGAAGCAATGATGATGGACCTGATGAGTCCGCTATTCCGGGCCTACAGGTTTCTGATGATCACTCATCAGCATTGTATCGATTGAATGCAGTATTCGCTGGAGAATGCGGAAGTTATATTTTATGCAATAAAACGCCTTCGATAAGGTGTCAAATCTTATCTTGCTGAAGAATGGGCAGCACAGAGTAATTTTGGGTGGGTAACCTTCCGTCTAGATAAGACGGGCTTTGGATAGCATTTGAACTTCGTAGTGGACGAGGATATACTCTCTGTAGGTGGAAAGGCTGTTCAAGCTATCCCAATCTGCCGGCTTCTCGAACCTTAGCATTTCCCTTGAGAGTCTGAGCGATTAGCAGGGTTAGGAGGGTGCATATCCTCCTCAAAACACTTCACGGTTTTTGGAAAATAGGGGAGTTTTTTTTGGGGAGCAGGGATGCATCAGAACCTGACGGACGGGGTCAGGTGTTTTAGGGTCCAGGATAAGGTTATCTGTAGAGCAATTTTAAGACCTAAGCTAATAGTCTTTCCGGCAGATCCTTCTTCTTCTTGCAGACAAACTTACACAAGGTCATTTTTGAGGGTAAGCGGTGCTGCATTGGCCTGTCCAAGATCAATGATGGTCCGAATGTTCCTCCCGGACTTGATCGTGCCGTAGAAAAGGGTGGCTAATAGCGGAACTCCTTCGTCTGCCACCATTGTTGGCTTTCACCTACCACTGCAACAATTTGTGTGTCCACATCTGGTTGGCTACACTCTGCAGCATTTTGTTGCGGTATAAATGGCTTAGTTCCTGTGAGGAAGCAATCCGGACCAGACAGGCTGCCGTCGCATGACGTTTTTGCTCTCTCCCAGTACTACACTCATCCAGGCGCTTATTAATATCTCCTAGTAATGCCTCACACAATCTTGGAATTAACTTTGTAGGACTTAAATGCCGAAAAGAGTTACGACTTGAGAAGTCATTGACACTCCTCTTATAATCTGAGCAGCACAAATGCACTGCAACAGTTTGACATGAAGCTATAAACAAAATTATGAAGTGACCAGACTTTGAAAAGTTTAGAATTGGGCCCTGGAATTGAAGTACATTGAAGCGGCGGTTGTCTGTTGTACTGAAGCCAATAAAGCTATCTCATCCTGAAACGCAACCAAGTCGTTTAATCTTGCAGGATCAATACTATCAACATCATCCCTACAAAGATCGCGTTGACGTCATATAAGTCATTAGTTATTGGTGATGACTGGAGTCACAGGAAGTCTTGTGAGTCCTAAACTAAAGATTTGGTTTTTGCTTGCCTTTGAAAAAAGATATTTTTTTAAAGAAATTCGTCTTTGCGGTTGTAAAGTCAGAGATAAACCCAAAGATTCCTCGACAAACCAGTCATTCATAAAAAAAAACCCACACGTCAGCTACCTGACGATCTCTGTGGGAATCCCCCGAGAGTTTGACAGCCAACAGCCAAGAGAAAGAGGAGTAACCCTGCCCGGCAAGGGCCAGAGGTTACCTGTTCCAAACCAGAACTAGCCAGTTTTCAGATAACGGCACGCACTCATTGCTTTTACTTTGTAGATTGTAAAGAAAGTAAATAAATGCTAAAAAAGGAAAGCAAACAAACTTGGCACCCACAATTTGGCAATCTGAACAAAGAAACCTTGGAGAGGTTACCGCTCTACTAAATTAATGTTTTTTTGTTGACAATAAAACAAACAAACCTTTCAACTCTTATCATTTCGGAATATTACGTTACATTTTCTTTTCTTTTCTTTTGAGGGGGGGGGCCACTTAATAAAATTTTGGACGCAGCTCTTACTTGAAATCTTTTACTTTCTCCAATCATGCCAAATTTGTGTAACTCACCGGAAATGCACGATTTAAGGTCCCTTTAACCCCCACCCCGCAAAAATCAGAAATGAATTTTAGATCATTTCCTGTTGAGTATGCGAGCAATATCATCTAGATCTAGGTTCCTGTTTGTCTAACTTCCACAGGAACCTGACAGGAAGTTAGCAATCCCGAAATCCTTCTGGAACCTCAAATAGGGCTGTACTGAACGGATTGTTTGGTTTTTGAGATTTCCCTTTTTTCCAACTTCGATTATATATTGTAGATATCGATAACTTATTTGATTGAATCAATTTTCCAGGATAACTTTTTCTTAAGCGCATTTTTAAGGATAAATTTAGGGATCTTCTTAAGTCAAATTTCGATAATGATAGGCATTAGTTTGTGTTTTAAAACTCTGAGGTTTTAAGAAAGATTTTAAGAGTTAAAACTTCGGGAATTCCAGTAGAAGGAAGTCGTCGCTGGGAGAGTTCAAACCTAATGATTTTTTTTATTGCAAGTTTTTTCTTGAAAAAAAAATTAGAACCATTATCTTGCATTTCATAATCAACCTCTAGAATAATAGCCAGAGGCGCTCACATTGGCCCTTACTGTGATGACACCGACTAGAGTACAGCCTTGCAAATATCTCAGCCTCTTGAAAACTTCTTTTAATGAATTTAATAAGTTTAAAGTGGGTTTTTACTATAAAAAAAGCTTGATATTGTTGAATCATTCTATGGAGAAATCATTGTATAATATTTACTTGAAAATTGGTGACGTCATTTTCTTTGATAGGCTCTAAATATTTTCTGAAAAATAAAAAAGACTTTGGCATCTTTGGGTAAGTTCTTTGAGGTTACATGACTCACTCCACGGAGACTGCATCCATTATCCCTGTGTAGCACTTCTATATCCAAAAATCATCAGCCTGAGAAACTCCTTTCCACGCTAGACTGTCATGCCATAAGGTGCCACGGTAGCCGAGTGGTTAAGAGACTAGACCCGCAATACTAAGATATATTGTTGGTTTAGTGGGTTCGATTCTCGGACTCTAAACCTTGGATTTTATTTAATGGTTACTACAAGAAATTTACAGTAAAGTATGTTTTGCTAGTCGCCTCCGTCCACGACACTTAATTTGGTAGTTGGACGTTAAGCCCCACCTGAAAAAATAGGCGATTACTTTACTTTTTACTTTACTGTCATTATAATCCACTCTGCCGCGACATAGCCTCCTACAAATCCTTCTATCTGTAGAAGATCCTTGTATCTTTTAGACCAATAAGACTAAAACACATCCTTCTCTAACTCTCTTCTCTAGCTGCAGGTCTTTCCTTCCTTTTTCCCTGCATTTTGTATCCTTCATATTTTAAGCTTTCCCCATTCTATTGTTGTGAAGGTTATAATGTATTGTTCATGGGCACTTCATGTACTTCACGTATTTATTTAACTATCCATGTTATAAACGGTTAATTCAAGCTTAAGAGTTAACAGTCAAAAGGGAGCAGGTGATTTTTCTTACTGAATTAATTTTTATTTTATAAATCTGGAATAATTTCATCGCCGTATTTCTCTTTTCCATTCGGTTTGTTAACTAAATGATTTCTTAACAACTTCTGTTAATATCATCGTAAATGTTCTGATAATCAAGAATAAAATACTTTAAATAAAACAACTACTAAATAAAAGGCAATTTATATTTATTCCATTTACGTGACTTCTGTTTGTCAAATTAATTACCTGTCAACGTGATTTGCAAGTATTTTTGTTACTTTGACCTGAAGATATGATCATACTTTGAGGGTTTTATTGCACTACCGGTAACATACTAAGTACACGTGGATCGATCAATTTTCTTTGCAGCATTTCTAGATGATTTTTTGAAAAGATAAGATTCTTGAGAACGTTACTAAGAGTGTATACTCCAGATTGAGAGTTGGGAGTGTCCCACCAGGATAAGATGGAGGAGTGCCCTAGGTCTTCCACAGTTTCCGGGCCAAGGACTTCCACTTTCACAAGGATTTTTTCTCTCTCTCTGAAAGGATCCCTTTTTTTCCTTTCATTTTGAGTCCTGTACAATTACACGTAGATCGTCTATTATGAAATTGCTGACGTACGAAATGTGGTCCAGAACTAGGGGATAACCTTCATGCAACCTGTTTAGAAATGACCTGGGAAAAGCTGCTAACGTGCCTTCACTTTTCCTTGAGTCTAAATACAACGGTCACACCTCTTCTATGACTAATTTTTCCTTTCATTAGTTCTTTGATGACCTATTTAGTTATAGAATAATACTTGCTCAAGTTTTCTCAAGTAGGAACTTGGAAATATAATGTTTTTGGGAACCCCTGAATGCGATAGAAATGTTTATCCCTGGATTCATTCGTGTGAACACAATGCCTACTTTTTTTTCAGCCAAATCTAGTAAGTAATCAAATAAGTAAGTAAGTTTCCTTCTAAAATGAAAGAAAAACTTCTTTCTAACAGAAAATCAATTACTATGCGGAAAATCCTTTTTTGGAAGTAATCTTGCGTGTTTTATGAGTTTAAGAGGTCGGGGATACCCACAGGGACGCTAATATCATTGAAAAAGTGGCTAGTCCACTTCCACAAACACTACCATAGGAAATAAATCAAAAATAAATAATAAAGGCTGGAAATAAAATTTACAATATTATATTGAGTGTATGATGACATCAGGTAGTGGACAATCAGCTGTAGCAGTAACATGTGATTAATAACACATTGCCATGTGTTATTGCATTCTGGGACCACACAGAGTAGCGCAATTGTTCACTTTGTCTTTATCTCCCAAGTGACAATTAGTTCCCCCACTCTCTGTATTGTTCAACTTTTTTCCCTATAATGTCCTTATCAGTTAATTCCATTCCTTTAATATTTCAAACATTCCCCGCCCCCCCCTCCAATTATTTACCAGCAAACTTTATTCTCAAAGATAACAGTGCTTTGAGGTTAAAAGTAAACATATGTAAAAAAAGAAGGCGTTCAGTGTATATAAGTCAGTGTAAGGTTAAACCCAGTCTACTCTGCATGAAAGAAAGTTGTTCGGCTTTGACTACAAAAAGAAAATGAACAAAAAAAGTTTTTTCAAGGTAAAATGTTTTTCCTTCCATAAATTATTACTTTAAGAAATATTATTTTGTATTACTGCAAAAATATTCCAATTTGAGTGTTTAGCTGAAATGACAAATTTTCGGATTACCTCAAGGATTAAATAAAAGAAAACTGCCGTGAAAATTCGCAGCACTTACTCCTACTAAACTTCTTTAGGATTTTTAATTGATACTTTTTCCTTAAACATGTAACTTTTACTTTCTCCTACTTGACTACTAAGTAAGAAAAAAAAGGAAGTGTACCATCGAGACAAATATTCGATATCTAGTTTTCTGAATCTGAAAAAGTGGTTTTTCACAAATTCTTGAGTTTGTGCGAATGAGTCGTCGTCAATCAGGCGCTAAGCGGTAGCCGAGCGGTTAAGAGGCGAGACCTGTAAAGCTAATATGTATTGTGTGGTACTTGGTTCGATTCCCCAGTCTAAACCTTGGATTTTATTTAATGGTTAATAAAAGAACTTTACAGTAAAGTATGTGTTTGCTAGTCGCCTCCGTCCACGACACCTAAATTCGGTAGTTGGACGTAAAGCCAGCCTGAAAAAATAGGCAATTACTTTACTTCACTTTTACTCCTCACCAATCTGGAGTGTGTGGTTCTATAGAGCTCAGAAACAAGACCAAAAATAAATTCGCTAACAATTAAAATTTGATATATTACAAGGTTAGGTGACTTCAACAAGTGTTTGAACAAAAATCAAGGTTAGGGTAAATCGTGTGAGTATGAGCAGTTGTGAACGAGATCAGTTTGAAAGAGAGTACGATTTGTAGTGGACCGGAAATATCCATTTAGTGGCCCGAAAGTGTGTTGGTAACATTGGTGCTGATTGTCAACTCCCTATTGTTCGGAGCGTGATCATTTTCTCTCTCTTCTTGTCCCATAGTCGATTCATCATTTGTCTTTCATTAAATTTGATTCCTTTTTAATTGCAGCTATTGGTTATGTTTCCTGTTTTTGTTTATGTAAAATATTTCAAATGAACCCACCAAGTGACCTTCCTGAAGCGGAAGTACCGCTATACTGAATGGAATTTGCATTGTTTTTTCCCCCACATTTTCCTGAAAAATGCTCCAACATTTCCTTTAAATTATTCATTGGACTCACGTTGGCCAAATACTTCTTTTTTTTATTGAAAAGTCGATTAGGTCTATCGATTCTAGGAGGGAAGGTTACGATCTTTGTCTAATATAATTATAAATAAATTAGTGTTGCTAAAATCCCGAGTTTTACCGGAAGTTTTGGAACGTTCCCTTCTTCCTATTTTTTATTTTATTTTTAATTATTAACATTTTTTTGATTAAGCTTCTTACTGTTATCTCCAAACTTGTAAATGAATTTCCTTCTTAATTCGGAATTTGAAACACGTACGATAGAACCTCGAAAACGTAATTTTTAAAAAAACCAAGATATGCTTAAGAATCGAAAGTGGATGTAATGTTTGGAAAGCAAATTATATGTATCGATGTACTAAGGGCGAGACTTTCGTGACCTTTACGAACTAAAGATCGGTTCCTAGTTTAGCCAGCCTTCCCACAAAAGCAGTGAAGTTTGACGTCAAGTGTAGACGGTGTTCACCAGTGCCGGGTACGGAGTCTCTCCTACATTCCTCTCCTAAAACTGCCACTAGTTCTAAATTCTTCCAAGTGTACAGACGGTGTTTTTTTTTTTTTTTTGGTCTAGCGTGAGTGCTTATTTCCGTTCGCCAAAACGTGACCACATGGCTGTGATGGATGTAAGAAGACTGGAAAGTGGTTGGTTTCCGTTAGATTTAGCTTGTATTGAATCTAGAGTAAGTATCGCTCACTACAAATACGAAGTAGTTTTGTGCAGAACTGAAAGAAAAATAAAATCTCGATTGATGACCCACACTAACTTTTACCCTTAACTTGAATCGTTACTACGACTGCTTTGACGGTTTACCATCAATCATTTGATTGCCTTGAAGTAATTGTTGTAAGGGTTGCGTAGCAGGCACACATGTTCAGCTCTGGGGGGGAAAAATGGCCACATTCTTGGGTGAAAGCGTGGGTGGGTGAAAACCTCAGACCAGATTTAATCATATGAACTCCGCTTCTAGATCTCTCATAAGACCTCAAAAGACGACCTGCTGCCTCTTGATGGCAGACTGAGTAAAGACATTGCATGGGCCTGTCTAGAACCTGTATTGGTTTGTCACTGTTACAAGAATTGATTGTCTATTTGCCTCCTATCAATGTTCAGGGAGTGTTTGATTTGGCTCTTTGGAGGAAGAAAAATTCGCTGATCCAGGAGTCTCTAACAAATTTTCCCGGCGAAATGTAATCTAAACTTAACTTAGGTCTAATTTTTTTTTAGAGAACAGGCGGATTCATGTGCCTATAAAGACGTAGGGGAGAGTTAAGCAAGTTAATCTTGCCCTACTAGAGCTGAAACTGCTAAATATGTAATTTATGTAGTATGTATTTATTACATTTACACTTTTTAATTTATATTAGAAAACTTGACCTTTAATTTTCCTCATATTTCCTTAAAAACAGTACACCCTAGTGCTCCTATTGCTTGGTTTATTTAAGCTTATCAAAACGTGTTCAAACTCTGGAAATATTCCACTAGTGCTGTTAAAACGAGTGGAAGTATTACAGATTTTAAAATAAGCATTACTTAACTTGCGTCATAATGGAGTAATTTACATTCTTTCACGTTAATACCACAAATAGAAATTCTTTATCTTTTTTTAGCCCATTATTTTGATTCGCCTCATTTTTAAAATGATAATTTTTTGGGAAGTCTGTTCAAAAAGTTTAAAATGTAAATTTTCCTTGAGTAAATATTATTCAGAAGCGGGAATTCCCTTTAGCTAGAGATCCGGGAATAAGTCTTTCTATTAAACTAAACGAACAACTACTACAAGTAGAGACTCCAAGTGGTGGAAGTTGTAATTAAATTATTGAAAGGAAGAGTGCTTCTTTGGTGACGTTAAATTAAATTTTTTATTATTTTTTTTCTTTGTCAAATTTGTTTTTTTTGTGATCTTATTGGTTTGGAATGTTATTTCTTCTTTCATATCGCTCCATTTCTATTTTTTATTTGTTTTTTATATTCTTCTTTCTTGTAATGTATCGTACTTCTCGGTCATGTCAAATTTTCGAAATACATGGTTCGCATGGTGGGGGAGGAGACTGATATGAACTTACGATTCCTTTTACAAAGTTCAAAGTTCAAACTGTTTGGTGACCTTCACAATCACAATTTATTTTTCTAGAAAAATTGTTCGAAAAGTTATGAAAAATTGGTCATTTTATACGTATGAGAAATTGTACGGGTGTTCAAATAAGTTTTTTTTTCTTCTTTTTACGTGTTCAACCTCTCGTATTTATTATCTTTAGAAGTTGTTCACCTTCCGTGATTATTATACTTGACCTAAATTTATGATTTTTTAATAATTATTATATAGAATTTATACAGGCAGGTTTTGTTAAGGACATCTTTGTAATTAAGACAAGAGGATATTACGAGGGTCGTTTGAAAAGTCCGTGCAAAGTCAGCCACTGGCGCGTATCGAGGTTATGTTTAGTTAGTAGCATCTCTTGGAAGAACGCGCACCAAGTTTCAGCCAGATCGGTCTATTTCTTTGTGTTTGGCATTCGTTTGAATCGAAGAAGTCGAGTGATTTTCAAAAAATGGACGAAAAAGAATTTCGTGTGTTGATTAAACACTACTTTATGAAAGGCAAAACGCCTGAGGAGACTAAAGAGAAGCTTGATAAACATTATGGTGACTCTGTACCTTCGATTAGAACAGTTTATAAGTGGTTTCAAAATTTTCGGAGTGGCCATATGGGCACAAGTGACGCTGAACGTTCTGGACGCCCTGTTGAGGTTACTACTCCAGAAATCATTGATAAAATCCATGATATGGTGATGGATGACAGAAGAGTGAAGGTGCGTGAGTTTGCTAGTGCTGTGGGCATCTCGAATGAACGGGTACATAATATTTTGCATCAACATTTGGACATGACAAAGCTATCCGCAAGATGGGTGCCGCGATTGTTCACGCTTGACCAAAAACGAAATCGTGCGAAGGGGTTGCAAGGACGGTTTGCAGCTGTTCCAGAAGAATCCGCAGGACTTTAAGCGTCGTTTCGTCACTGTGGATGAAACATGGATACATCACTACATTCCTGAGACCAAAGAACAATCTAAACAATGGGTTACCAAGGGGCCCGTTCCTTCGGCCGGAAAGATTATGGCGACTGTCTTTTGGGATTCGCAAGGAATAATCCTCATCGACTATCTGGAAAAGGGTAAAACTATTACAGGTGCATATTATTCATCGTTATTGGACCGTTTGAAAACCGAGCTGCAAGAAAAACGCCCACGATTGGCCCACAAAACAGTCCTTTTCCATCACGACAACGCACCAGCTCACACCTCAGCAGTTGTGGTCGCAAAATTAATGGAAATAGGGTTCCAACTCGTTTCACATCCCCCCTATTCTCCAGACTTGGCTCCCTCGGACTACTATTTGTTCCCCAATATGAAGAAATGGCTGGCGGGAAAAAGATTTTATTCAAACGAGGAGGTGATTGCAGAAACGAATGGCTATTTTTCAGACTTGGACAAATCCTATTATTCGGAAGGGATCAACAAACTAGAGCAGCGTTGGACGAAGTGTATAAGCCTAAAAGGAGACTATGTTGAAAAATAAAAAAGGTTTACCCCAAAAAATTAAGTAGTTTTTATTTTTGCACGGACTTTTCAAACGACCCTCGTAAGTTTAGTGTGAATTAGAAGCAGCTTGGTATTTTACAAGTTCCTGTTCCGGTTCTAATACTGTTTTTTTTTTCCGAAGTTTTTCTTTCCTAAGTCATTATATCTTCTTTATGTATTCCGAGAAGCTATTTAGTGTAATCAGTTCTGATCACACTAAATACAAATTTTGCTACAGAAAAGGCCTGGAAAAAAAAACCAAAAACTCGTTTTTATAGAATGTTTTAAACCGGAAATAAACAAAATAGCGAGTTTCCAAAAATTTTAACGAAATTCAAATTTTAACTTCTTTTTTTGTAATAATAAAAAAAAAAGAAGAAAGTTAAAAAATTGTTTCTTATAGTGCTCAATCAAGTAAACCACGCCCATTTATTTATGTTTGTATCTTTATCTGTTTACATAATTATTTATTGCATTAAAAATGATTCCATCCGAATGTGCTGACTATCGGCTCTTAAGATGTAAACAAAAATATTAAATAAATAAAATAAATTTATTGTGAGGGCGCTCAAATAGCGAAAAATATAATTTTGTTGTGAAGCATTATCACCATTCTACATAGGTCTAATTGAATATCCTCCCGAAACCTTCATTTTTTGTTTTTTAACCATTTTCTCTAAGGACTATTTATTCCTTTGGGGCAAAATTCTTGGGAGAAGGTTTTTTTTTGTTCTTGTGGGGGATAACGATTACTTCAAAAGGGCTGTTCCTTGTTTGCTGAAATTGTGACTGAGCAGAATAATAGTTTAGCGCAGTGATTCCCAGAGTGTGTGCCGCGGCTCCCCGGAGCGCTGCGGTGCCGTCATAAGGGCGCCGCGAAATATTCACAATTAAACACATCGGCAATTTGGTAGCATGGAACTTTCTGATTTTTGGATATCAGTAAAAAAAGGAATATCCACTGCTTAGCGGTTAAGCTCTACGAGTATTAATTCCATTTGCAACATCCTATTGGTGCGAAGCTGGTTTTGTCGGCGGTCGCGGTAATAAAAAATAAATATCGCTCGAAAATTAACGTTGAACAAGAAATGAGGGTAGCCATATCTATTCCGAGATTAAAGAAGCTGTGTAGTGAACATCAAGCCCATCCATCTCATTAATAATTTTAATAATGTTAATCATCAATGGACGTTCAATAAATTGTCTGTGAATCTAAAATTCGTGTTTAATTTATTGTTTCAACTAACTTCTAACCAAATGGTGGTCGTCCCGTCTCGATATGGATATTACCGGAACAGTTGAAATTAGATATTTTATATTATCCCTAGGAAAATAGTATCTGTTTTTAATTTTTCGCTGTTAAATGGGTAATCGCTTTTGAAAAGGAAACGTTTTCCAATTTTTCAAGAAAGTCAAAAATTTAGAAAAAATCTTATGTATCTATAGGGCGCCGCGGAAAAAATCCGATTATTTAGGGAACCGCAAACCGAAAAAGATTGGGAACCTCTGGTTTAGCGTATTCTAGCTCTGAAAGTATTATCCCCTACCGCCAGTAATTCCCAAAGCTGTTTGTCCCTTTTATCTCCACGTGGCCATAACTAGGTCAGTTCATTTAGTGTGGGGGGCTATAATTACAACATATTCCATGTTAAAATAAAAAATTTTAATTTGGACATAAACAAAAAGATAAAATTAACATATTTTTTACATTTCCATACGTACTTGTGAAAGAAGCAATGAGAAAAGTTAAGATAACCTTCAGATGAACAGCATCCCTTTCTAGTATTCATTCAAGAAAACCATTTTCAGTATAAATTAATGTTGGTACATGCACACACCACAACGTCCTAAATTACTGATTATGATTGCGTGCGCAGTCTCCGCTGTCTCTAATCTCAGCTCGTGAACACGATAATGAGGACTAGGTGCGTCCCCACCAGATAGATACAATCAAGGTGGACTTGAACCTCTCTCAACTTTTCGTTTTCTAGCTCGAAGGAGTGGCTTCTTCGCCTAGGTAGGCGATATGTTACGCCCTGTTTTATTATAATTAACTTAAGTTAGTAATTTACTTATTTATATTTTTTCAAAGGTGTGACCCTGACCCCACATGAAACTTTCTCTTATTGAAACTTTTATTTTTTCTTTGCTGTCATGCCTCGTGAAAACTCTCAAATACAACTTTTACTGCAAAACTAGTGATTTCGTGAACAAAATCAGGATTTTGGACACTAGTTCCTGTCTGCAACGTTGCTGGCGACAATTGGCCCATTAACTTTGGGACATTCTGTAGCCGCCATTCCCTATAAAAGGCAAGGACTCCAAGCAAGAATCCGGTTCAAGTTACCTATCTCAGGGTTCTTGAGGACGTGTGCCACGTTAGTGATGGAATAGATTTGTTGGTTGAATGCTGGCTGCATAACTACTACTTCAATCCAAAAAGCTCGCAGGGCCTCAGTCACTAGGAATAGTCGCCTAGTCTTTGCCACTAGGATTCCAGGAATCGCCCACTGCTGCATACCCAACGATACCCATGAGCCTTTCCTCCAAAACTACCTAAACTTAAGGAATTAGCAGACATAGCTAGCTCTAAAAGAGTAATCTCTGCCCCCCTCGGTGACATCACCACAGCCACGAAAATAAGAAAGAAGAATTTTAGACAGATCTGTGACTGAACATAACTGAAAAACAATTATTAACATTCCCTTAAATTATACTTTTATCTATTTTAATGATCGCCAAATTATTAGCGTTTTTGCGGTGGTTAGTAAACTATTAAGAATTGCATAGTTGTTCACTCATTGTATTGTTTTAGTGTTGTGCAACACTTATTGTTTAGGTTAATGTGAATTGAAACTGAGATTTTAATTATTTGGTTCGTTTTTGTAAGTTATAATACACTTGTGGTTACAACTTCAATTTTGTTTCAAGGTTCGCATTATTTAAAACAAAATATACATATATATCAAAGTGACTGCTATTCTTTTTCGCGTTTCATCCTCGAATTGACACAAATCGCTTCCAAAGCCTTCTTTAGAGCAACTTCATCCTTAACCACGAAAATGATTTCGAGTCCTATTTCGCCCCATAATTCTTAAGAAGAAGATTCTATTTATACTGCCATCATTAACAGCTGTACTAAATAGGAAATTAAAAAAAAAAAATGGTCGAAACTTATATTTATATATTACTTTAACTGTAACTTCATCTATTTCATAAACACTACTCTCCCACCACTCAAAACGTAGCGAATGCTACTCTTCCACCAATCAATATCTTCCTCTTACTCCCATAATTCTTCTACCAACCAATCACCAATTCCCTAGACCTCTCTAGATTTTATCAATAATTTGATTGGTTCTTTAACAGTAGTTGCCAATGGCGTTGGCACCAAAGTCAATTTTGTTGGCATATATTGCTTTATAATTTCGTAGAAATGTGTATAAACAAACTTTAATCTGCAGTAAACCAAATCTATTTCCTGAAATAAGAAAAATAAAGATGAATGATTTTTATAAAAAAAGAAGCTATTGGAATAATTTGACAATTCTGTCAAAGAGAAAATGTCTAAACCTTTTTTTTTCAAATCACAATTAGAAAAATTACAAAATCATCATACAAAAATCGTATATATACTTCACAAACTAACCAATACAAAGCCTTGGTCCTTCACCAAATGGTAGATACGAATATGGTTCAATAGTAGATTTATTCTCTGGTGAAAACCGTTCTGGGTCAAATTTCTCTGGTTCTGGGAAAATTTTGGATCATGATGGAAAGCGTAAAATGGTATCATGATTTTTGTACCTTCATCAATTACTAAATCAGTATCTGGCACTGGAAATCTTTTAGTACATTTTCTGGTCACCAGGGGCAGTGTTGGGTATTTTCTCATCACCTCTGGGGAAAAAAGAAAAACCGCTGTTACTGAAGTTTTTTTCATAATAAATTTATTTTGAATTCATTTAATTAATTTCAAATAAATTTTGAACATTTTTTTGTTGTATTTTAGGGGTTACAATTTTTTTATATTATGTTTTAAATAATAAAAAATAAACAATTGAACAACAGTGCTACCATTCCAAAGAAAAATATGTTGGGTAGGATTGGCAAAGAGGTTGCAGTGAAGCAGGCTAAAACCTGAGGTCTTACCAGAAATAACTTGCTGCAGATAGGGCATCTCTTGGAACGATTGATACGTAACGATGCCTTCGTATCGTTTCGTCACTAAATCGATCTCATCACGTACTCTTTGTTGGATGTCCTGGTTGAGAGCTAGTTCATATAAACAGTTACTAATAATTGATGTGGAACTTTCAAAACCGGCCACAAAAAATACAAAACATTGCGCTGCCAACATTGCTGGGGTCATTTCTGCGAACAGAAATTACTTTAAAAAAAAAAAACATGAGTTTTTACTGAATCTCTAGTTGCTCTTATTATTAATTTTTATTTCATTTTTTTTTTCAAAAACAAAAATATAACCAAAAGAAGAGAAAAATTTCGAGAAAATTATTTAGTAAAGATGCACGTTTGTAGAGACGATCTATTTTCTGCGTACTCTGAATTTTGGAACATCAGGAAGTAGTTGTCCCATCTGCCCATGACTTCTTAGAGCTTCCTATCCCCCGCACAGACAGCCAGCGGATTCACAATCCTTCCTGAAGGCATCAGTAGAGGGGAGAACTGATTGCAGAGACAAGTTTTCTTTAGGTACCCGCTTCCCCTATCCCTTAGGAGTTTTCCAGGGAGTGTAAAAATACCATCTGTCCTGAATATCAGGAAACAGCGTAACCGGTAATACCTCAGGCACTGGAAAGTAGATTTTCTTGTCTACTGGCTCACATCTCTCCCTTAAACTTTTTAGGGAGTTCTAGTTCTCTTCATTTTGGGGAACCAACCTCCCATATAGAGTAGCTTCTACACCTAGAATTTCCCTGGATGACGTGGGGAATGTTGGAGGATCAGTGGGGAGCAAAGTCGGTCATAGTTCAGTATTCCACGTCACCAAAATTAGGAAATGATTTTTATTTTATTTTAAGTCCCAATAACGGATTTTATTAGAAGACATTATATCTTGATCTGTAATTTTTGTTTTCCGAAACAGTTTTCCATCTAATGTGTATTCTAACAGAGCTGAAGCATCATGCTCTTCTCAAAAGAGTCATTTTGTTTAATAGTTGAAAATTACATTTCGAATTTCTTCATTTTGGTTTGCTATACAAAGACATACAATCCCGAATATCGATTCATCGACTTACCTACATTGGATTGTTCAGTGTTCGCAGCCACTTCTTTGTCACCAGTATCCAACGTGCCTTTGTTCTTCAACTGTAGCAACAAATCAAGAAAATCATTTCTTCTAACGTTATTCTCTTCTCGATATTTCACAGTATCCTTTACTAATGACAAGAAGAATTCATCAACATCTTTGTTCAGAAAGTTGAATGCACTTAATTTTTCTATAAACGGAAACATAAGTACTAAGGCTATTTGAATTTTTCTCTCCATGTGTACACATTGTGGAAATATAGTTTGAGTAACTTTTGAAAATTGTTCACTAATGGTTGGTGTCAATTCAAGGCCAAATGCGCACGAGGAAATTGTCTCCTGGGCGTAACCTGACACTAGAGCTTTAATGTCCACAGTTTCGTTTACATTGCGTTGCAAGCTTTCCTCGAACTTCTTGGCACAGATATCAAACAAACTGTACATGTGTTTCAAGCGTCCCGAAGTGAACGCTGGCGTAAGCTTGATCCTCATGGCTCGCCAAAGGTCGCCATCCAAACTGAACAGATGATTACTTAATGGTGAATTAGAGGACGCTTCTAAACGACCACGGTCACGGAAATGGTGAAACTCTTTAGCCATGACAATGCGTACCATTTCCGGACTGCTCAACAATAGGAATGGATAGTTCCATATGTAGAAACCGCCAAATGGATTTGGTGACAATCTGTTGTAAAAGTCTTGCAGTACGTGGCCTTGATATCGGCCCAGTAATGCCATATCGCGGCTGCTGCCGAATGGAAATCTTCCCGGTAGATGTGGAAATCCTTTCCTTCTCCAGTATCCATAAATGCTAATGAACTGCCAGTGGAAGAGTAGTGCCAATGTAGTTATCACAAGTACAGCAAACAACACCATTCTCTGAAACAAGAAATATATTCAGTACTTTATTTATTATTACTATTATTTTTAATTAAGGCTCGTCCACTACTGAGTTCATGGTGACCACATCCTTTTTTCAATTCTGGCAGCCTCCAGATGGTGACCTCTTAAATAATCCACTCATTTCTCACTTTCAATCAGCGTTACTGATTCATTGAACCATTTTAATGATTAGTTTTGTCTTCTATCTATGTTACAGGGGATGGGTTTCACTCTGCGAGAACGCCAGGTCCTAGGAATACACGGTCTGCTGCCGCCTGTGGTCCGAAGTCAAGAGAAGCAGATGGAATTGATCAGATATAATGTAGATAGATATACTGAGCCTATTAACAAATATACTTATTTAATGGGATTGTTGGTGAGTTAATATCATTTAGTTTATTGAAGTTGGGGTGTTTTAAGACAAGGCTTTCTGTAGATGATGTCTATGTTGCTTAGAATCTAAAACATTGTTGCTAAATTAAAGAATTAGATCAGTTGAGAGCTGTGGACATTCGTGCTAGTTGCCTGTCCTAAGTTTTTGGACGGGAAGGCTGTGTTTTAGCTAAACGGGCCTTATGGACTAGACCATCGCTAGGGAGGTTACAACAAAATGCTGGTTTACCCAAAGAGTTAATTGATACCTTCCCATTATTGTTAGAAAAGTAGGTTGGTACACGGTTCTTTCAAGGAAAATGCGGAAGCGGCAATGAGATAAGAGCTGGAGAGAGAAAGAGAGGTCCTGAAGAAAAGTAATTTATGGTCTGGATAATGAGGGAACGTAGTTAAACTGCAATTGGAACGGTTAAGGTTTGACTAGTCATGTTGCGCTTCCCAGGAATATCGAATAATGGGGAACGTAGATGGCTGATTGACTTCTAGCTCTTTCTAGATAGAAAGAAGCATTCATCGTATGGGACATCCACGTTGGTCATGAGTTTGGAATGGAAGCACAAGAACGTTTAACTGCGAAAGCTCCTAGGCGAGCTTGATGTAATAGTCTTCTTGTTTCTTAGGGCTTAGGTCTCCTTCATCTAATATAATTTAGAATCCAGGCCACTTTGACACGTTAACTGCGTCATAGTTACTAGACCGTCATTCTCTGCGGCCCCTCATACCGGGCGCTTGTGAACTTTCCTCATTTACATATGTAAACGAGTTGAGTAACTATATCTCTAGTTTTAACACAGTTTCCTGACATTCTAGAAGGGGTCGTTTTGCTTCATCAATCGGAACCTGGATGAGATAGAGTGTAACCACAAGTGGATTAAGTTTCATTACAAAGTTAATAAAATAATCGAAGTACGTGCTGCATGTAGTAACATGCATTGTCTAGGTGTGCTACAAATCGCTAGGGATGTCATCTTACTATTAAGTATTATAAAAATTACAAGCACAAATTCATTTTTTCAATTATGTAAACCAAAAGTTATAACATTACTTTTTTCGAACTAAAGACATTAGGAAATATCGCCTCGCAATGAGTATTACATTTCCCCGGGGAGCTTGCAAAATTTAGTTCACGTGTGTTAAGGTGAAGAAGATGTATCTATGCTGCAATCTGGCCCAACCTGTAAAGCTCCTCCATTATCCCAGTATTATCCAGAAACACCAGAGTTAGAGATGAGGGAGAAATTCTGAACTTGAACCAAACTTTGGGATTGGTTAGGAGTTTAGCAGCCGCATTTGACTCTCTCATAGAAGAAGATGAATACAGAGTTTCATCCCTCAGTGACCACAAATCCTACGAAAATGTTTCCGCAGCCATTTCCATGAAATAGCATTTTAATGTAATTACGCTAATTGTTGAGGGATGCTTCCTTTTCAAATCTACGTTGAAATATGAACTGATGTAACTTAATTACCAGACAGATACACGTACATAACCTACTTTTCTCAGTGTTAAGCAATAAAGTGTTCAAGAGTTACTTATATTCTCTTTTTACTTTTCTAGGAAAGAAATGAAAAACTATTCTACAGGTTCCTTTCTGAAAACGTAGAAGATATAATGCCAATTGTATATACACCGACGGTTGGTTTGGCATGCCAAAATTATGGCCTAATCTTAAGAAATCCAAAAGGTTTATTTATAACAATACATGATAAAGGACATGTACAAGATGTGATTAACAATTGGTGAGTAGAAATAGTAAGTTACTTTAGTTAATGTAGTTTTACTACCTTTAGTCGAATGCAGCAGCATGTTGGGCAAAATTGTATTCCTTAATAATACTATTTTTGTTAACCATAAATTAATCCTTCTCGATTGCGACTTCGGATTTTGATCGAATTTTATCCGCACAATTAGACATAAAGCAAATAATTTGTTCTACTAAGAGTAACCTCACCTAACGTGTTTAAAATAAATTGAAAAATCTTTAATAAATCGATAGCCACAAATCGGTTGCTAAGGTCGCGTATTTAAACTTTTTTTTTTTTTTTTTTTTTTTTTTTTTTTTTTTTTTTTTTTTTTTTTGCGCATCAACAGCTGAGGTCATTAGCGCCCGGAGCTTTTTCCAGTGCACTGCCGGCCTCCGGACAGTGTTCTCTCGTTACAGACAACACTGTCCATCACCGGACAGTGAGCTGTAAGAAGCTCCTAGGAAGAGAAAATCCTAAGGGTCAGCTGCTGGATTCGAACCCGGGACCTCCGCGTGGGAGTCCAGTATGCTAACCTCATGGCTAATCCCTTCCCTTTAAACTTTTGAGACTGAAATTAGAAATCGATTTAATGGACTGACTCACTTCCCCTCCTTAACTTCTTACTGCTTATCTAATTTCTAATAAATGTATCGATAGTATTTATGGATTTATCAAACTAATTGCAAAGTTAGTCGACTTTAAAAAAAAAAAATTATGAATATTTTTTCGTTATCATTTGCACTAATTACAGCAATATACTGAAATATATAGTATTTGAGCAGTTGATGGAAAAATTATTGTGGCAGGAAAAATTATTTCTTAAATAAATTATCATGTTCTTCGTATAATATTAGGAGGTAATTGCTGTTTATGATCACCTTTAGTAAACCATAATATTCTTAATTGCTAAAAAAAATTCTGCTTAAATTGCCTTAAGAATTCAATTTTACATTCTAAAATTCTCCGCACAATTGTCAATGCTCCCATGCTATGTATCCAACCATAATGTCCTATAAATTCCTCTCCTGACCGACTTAACACCTTAATCCGCTTCATTAAAAAAAAAAATCCTCAACTCCTTATACGGACATCAGAATCCTTTAGACTATCTCCTCTCTTTCCCGAACAATTTCTCCTGGAATACTCAAGGACCTATGACTAGATAATTTACTGGAAACTAAGGAGCGTTCAAGATATTGAATCTCTTTTCTCGATCTGCTACCACTGGATTGAGTTTCTTCCCAACATTAACTGTAAATATTATTCTGGAACAGCTGTATTACTCTTGGCAAAATTTGACTGTTGTAAAATCAAATAAAAAAGAGTGTTGAATGCTTAAAATGTTTCCCTAAATATCATGTAAGATTCTTCTGTGCTTTACACTAAAAAGAAGGAACTCTTAAAAGACGAGCCGAGTTTGGTAGAAAATTCCTCAAAAGAAAGTATCGCTTAACTGAATTGGTTTTTAACTTCTTTGATTTTTCTTTTAAAATGATACTATTTTCCTAAAATTCGTGTAACGTTTCATAAATTTTAGATCCGTAACTACCCACTATTTGAATAATTTTTGTTACAAAAAATTTTTTTTAGAGTAATCTGTGACATATAGGGTTTCTGTATAGTTTTCCTTTGTAATGTGCAAATTGTTACAATCTAGAAAATGTTAGTAATACGAGGGTCGTTTGAAAAGCCCGTGCAAAAGTAAAAACTACTTAATTTTTTGGGGTAAACCTTTTTTATTTTTCAACATAGTCTTCTTTTAGGCTTATACACTTCGTCCAACGCTGCTCTAGTTTGTTGATCCCTTCCGAATAATAGGATTTGTCCAAGTCTGGAAAATAGCCATTCGTTTCTGCAATCACCTCCTCGTTTGAATAAAATCTTTTTCCCGCCAGCCATTTCTTCATATTGGGGAACAAATAGTAGTCCGAGGGAGCCAAGTCTGGAGAATAGGGGGGGATGTGAAACGAGTTGGAACCCTAATTTCCATTAATTTTGCGACCACAACTGCTGAGGTGTGAGCTGGTGCGTTGTCGTGATGGAAAAGGACTTTTTTGTGGGCCAATCGTGGGCGTTTTTCTTGCAGCTCGGTTTTCAAACGGTCCAATAACGATGAATAATATGCACCTGTAATAGTTTTACCCTTTTCCAGGTAGTCGATGAGGATTATTCCTTGCGAATCCCAAAAGACAGTCGCCATAATCTTTCCGGCCGAAGGAACGGTCTTCGCCTTTTTTGGCGCAGATTCCCCCTTGGTAACCCATTGTTTAGATTGTTCTTTGGTCTCAGGAGTGTAGTGATGTATCCATGTTTCATCCACAGTGACGAAACGACGCTTAAAGTAATTATGTTTAAAAAAATATTGTTAAAATCTCGATAATTGTAATGAAAGGAAGTCATTAGAGTATTGAAACCTGTTTTTTTTTTTATCGTTTCCGGTTGCTGTTCCCTTACGATACTTCTCCTCTTCAAAAAGAAAAATCTAATTTCCTTGGGAAATAAATAAAAAAAATCAGTGGTTATGTAAGCTAAGAAAATGAAAACGGTTTCTGTCAATCTTGGTACCAGAAACGTTGAACGGTACCGGCCATGAGGAGTACCGAGTTTAGCTGCTGTTTTTTGAGAAGATAATTGGACTGTCAGATCTCACTCACTGAGATCATTTTTCCCCGTAAAATTTCCACTATCTTCGTGAGAGCCGCGCGTTAAAAAATAAAATTTCAACTAAATAATAAAATTAATTACAACTTACTCTATTCTAAAGTTGAAATGATCAAGTCTATTTTAGGTAGATTAGTTCTTGTACAAAATTTAATTCTTCCACAAGTTATTGGGGCTCAAATTTCTCAACATTCAATGGGATTGGCTGAATTGCAATTGAGTGCTATTAAAGGTGCGTTAGGCTCTCTAGTGTATAATGCACTTATTGAAAGGCAGTGCCCATTTCCTGTGACTATATAGGCTGAATCCCCTCCAGTTTTCTCTTGTGACATTGTGCGTTTATGATTGTGAGATTTTCCACGAATAAATCATGAATATTGTCAGCGGCAGTCAGATACTTTTTTGGAGGGGCCGTAATCGTAGCTTTATACAGCTAGCTAACTTGTATTTTGGGTACTGGTAAGAATTGGATACTTAGTATCTTAAATATTGTCTTAGCTAGATGCACCCCATCCAATCAGCACCTAGTTATGGCACCCTACTCCTTACTCTTAACTGTAAACCCTTCCTGCCTTCACATAACTCATCAGAAATTCTGATGTACTTTATTAAATGCTCAACATTTCTGGCCCGCAAAACTCTTCACGACCAATCAATTTAATGTCTCAAGTTTCAACTTTTTTCCATTTTTTTTTTTTTTTCCAGGCCTGAACATGATGTAAAAGCAATAGTGGTAACCGATGGCGAAAGGATACTAGGATTGGGTGACCTTGGAGCCTACGGTATGGGCATCCCCGTGGGAAAGTTAGCCCTGTATACAGCCCTTGCTGGCATTGATCCCCGACAATGTTTGCCTATTATGTTGGACGTTGGCACCAATAATCAGGTGAGTTCAGTGTTTTATTGAATTTTGTTATTTTTTTTTTTTAAAAAAAAGGGGGGTTGTGATTTTGTAATAGTTTCTTTGGGGGCTGAAGAATTACTGTGCCATTGCTTTCATTTCCTCCGTAAAAAAAAATGTCTACCTTATATAAGTAGATATGTAATGATGGCATATTTTGGTTCAGCATCCAAATACATGAAAAAGCAATTAAAAATATATATATATTTTCTATTTTTTCAGCAATTACTGGATGATCCATTCTATATAGGACTCCGGCAAAATCGTGTCACTGGAGAGCAATATGATGAGTTCATTAATGAATTCATGGAAGCCACGGTTAAACGATTTGGAAGGAATGTCCTAATACAGGTATCTTTTTAATTTACCTTTCTTATAACAACAGGTGACCAGTAACATTTTCTTGATTTCCCTTATCTGATGATTTTACTAAATTATCTTCATTTTGACTTTATTGAACTAGATGCAATTAAAAAAATATCCCTCCCTTTGACTAGGTTATCTATAAATTTAGTGTGTTGTTTGTCAATAAATTTCGAATAAGGAACCTAATTAAAAGCTACGTTACTGAGAAACATAGTATATGTTCAAACACGTAAAGTTGATATTCTCAAAATGGACGGGGATTTGATTACTATCTGTTGTAGTTTATATCTTAATATATGTATACTTAACGGCTTTTTAATAATTTTTTTAATAGTTTGAAGATTTTGGTAATCAAAATGCATTCCGCCTTCTTGAAAAGTATAGAGATTGTTATTGCACGTTCAACGATGATATTCAAGGAACAGCCGCCGTAGCATTGTCAGGACTGTTGGCATCGCTTAGGATCACTAAAATGAGATTATCAGACAATACCATTCTCTTTCAAGGAGCTGGAGAGGTAACTTTTTTTTTTTTTATTGTATAACAAAATTGAAACCTTTTGTAGCTAAACATCTTAGTGAACGCCTGATCATACAGTTGGCGCAGATTAAAGTTAAAAGCATTTTCACTGGATGATGGGATTCAGTAGGTATTTTGTTGCTTCTTACTTAGATCATAAAGTCGATTCGATTTTTATATGCACCTCGATTTGGTGCTGGAGTCTCTGGAAAAGAAAAGTCACTGCTTCACTAGCTTACTTGATTAACTCAATAGATTGTGTAACTTATTCTCACAGTCAGATTTAATAGATTTATTTTATTAATACAATACTTTAATGAACCTTTTTTTTTTCCAAGGCTTCGATTGGCATTGCTGAACTTTGTGTACAAGCAATGATGGTGGAAGGAACATCAGAGGAGGACGCCAGAGCGAAAATCTGGATGGTTGATTCCAAAGGACTTATTGTGAAAGATCGTCCCGATGGTGGTATTTCAGTGCATAAAGCTAAATTCGCGCAAGTCCATCCACCAATCAAGACATTATCTGAAGTTGTAGAGACTGTCAAGCCATCAGTATTAATTGGTGAGTAATCATTGGAAAGGGGGAATTAATTCGTTCAACAATTTGCTGATTGCCCAATCTAAAATATAGAATCTGTTATGGATTGACACATCCATAAATTATCCTGACTGGGAAGTGCCTAATTAGACTAATTCGGAAATATTTTCTCCATGCTTCGAACTCAAAACACTTCCTTCTAAATTAACTTCATTTATTATTGTCATGTACTTTTTCCAGGCGCTTCAGCAATTGGCGGCGCTTTTACTCCGGAAATCATAAAAACAATGGGAAAAAATAATGAAACACCAATTATATTTGCCCTGAGCAATCCAACAAGCAAGGCAGAATGTACGGCCGAAGATGCTTATACAAATACGGAAGTATGTTACAATTTTGGATATGTGTCCTTGAACGTTGTATGATAAAAGCAATAAAATGTAATATAATACTACTTCAATTCCTCTCAGGGTAGATGTATATTTGCTAGTGGATCTCCATTCCCACCGTTTACCTACAATGGCAAGACTCATTATCCCGGCCAAGGAAACAATTCTTACATCTTTCCCGGGGTTGCTCTAGGAGTGATCTGTGCCGGTGTGAGGTACATCAGTGATGAAGTATTTCTGATATCTGCCCAGGTAATTCTCTTTGAATATTATTTGACTATTTTACAGATATGTATGTCTTATATAGGCTCATCGTCACATCTGAGGTTCTTGGCTCCCGGAATTAGAATTAGTTTTAGAATAATTTAAAAGGCAGTGCTGCAGAAAGATAGGATTGTAGATGCCACAGCTAACATACTATATTTGCCTGAATAGAAATCGAAATATTTTTTTTATTTTACCTACATTTCCTTCTCTTAAAGGTTGGTCGAACTATACGCGGAGTCGACTTATATACATATAGGGTCAACTTACATTTGGATACTTGTTGGTTAAAGAAACTTGATAAATCTCTTATAATAATTGTTGAATATTGAGGCAGTTGAGAATCAATCAAATAATAAAATTAATTAAGTCGCAATTCGTTTCCAGGCATTGGCTGCACTAGTATCCGAAGATGATCTGGAAAAAGGACGTTTATATCCACCATTAAAAAATATTCAAGAATGTTCTTTGAAAATTGCTGCTAAAGTTGCTGAATACGCTTATGAAAAAGGTATTTTATTGTTTTTTTTTTCTTGTAAGTGGGGGTACATCTTTTTCCAAACGCCAGCTGTTCATATACGAGGGTCGTTTGAAAAGTCCGTGCAAAAATAAAAACTACTTAATTTTTTGGGGTAAACCTTTTTTATTTTTCAACATAGTCTCCTTTTAGGCTTATACACTTCGTCCAACGCTGCTCTAGTTTGTTGATCCCTTCCGAATAATAGGATTTGTCCAAGTCTGAAAAATAGCCATTCGTTTCTGCAATCACATCCTCGTTTGAATAAAATCTTTTTCCCGCCAGCCATTTCTTCATATTGGGGAACAAATAGTAGTCCGAGGGAGCCAAGTCTGGAGAATAGGGGGGATGTGAAACGAGTTGGAACCCTATTTCCATTAATTTTGCGACCACAACTGCTGAGGTGTGAGCTGGTGCGTTGTCGTGATGGAAAAGGACTTTTTTGTGGGCCAATCGTGGGCGTTTTTCTTGCAGCTCGGTTTTCAAACGGTCCAATAACGATGAATAATATGCACCTGTAATAGTTTTACCCTTTTCCAGATAGTCGATGAGGATTATTCCTTGCGAATCCCAAAAGACAGTCGCCATAATCTTTCCGGCCGAAGGAACGGGCCCCTTGGTAACCCATTGTTTAGATTGTTCTTTGGTCTCAGGAATGTAGTGATGTATCCATGTTTCATCCACAGTGACGAAACGACGCTTAAAGTCCTGCGGATTCTTCTGGAACAGCTGCAAACCGTCCTTGCAACCCCTTCGCACGATTTCGTTTTTGGTCAAGCGTGAACAATCGCGGCACCCATCTTGCGGATAGCTTTGTCATGTCCAAATGTTGATGCAAAATATTATGTACCCGTTCATTCGAGATGCCCACAGCACTAGCAAACTCACGCACCTTCACTCTTCTGTCATCCATCACCATATCATGGATTTTTATCAATGATTTCTGGAATAGTAAACCTCAACAGGGCGTCCAAAACGTTCAGCGTCACTTTTTGCCCATATGGCCACTCCGAAAATTTTTGAAACCACTTATAAACTGTTCTAATCGAAGTTGCAGAGTCACCATAATGTTTATCAAGCTTCTCTTTAGTCTCCTGAGGCGTTTTGCCTTTCATAAAGTAGTGTTTAATCAACACACGAAATTCTTTTTCGTCCATTTTTTGAAAATCACTCGACTTGCTCGATTCAAACGAATGCCAAACACAAAGAAATAGACCGATCTGGCTGAAACTTGGTGCGCGTTCTTCCAAGAGATGCTACTAACTAAACATAACCTCGATACGCGCCAGTGGTGCTATCTCTCTGACTTTGCACGGACTTTTCAAACGACCCTCGTAATTTCTTAGCCCTTAAGAAGCTTGTTTAATATCGAGTAGTTTGAGGGTTATAATTAGAATGCCAGTATATATTTGCGAAGTTACAGCCTAAGAAGGCAATCGCATTTTATTTCTAATAAAAAAAAACCTTTCTACCTTCAACATCTTGGAAATCAAGATTGACGTGATGTAAGAGTGAATTTTTGTTTTGTTTTGACTTTCATTTCGAATCATCCTAACCCTAATTTTAAGTTGCCAACTCCTTTTTTAGACCATCATTAAAAGTCTGTACAAACCAAATGAAATTTCTTTACCCGCATGGAATTTACTGCTTTATTTGGCTGGTGATTTCCTTCCGGTTGAACAAACTACAAGTATACCGCTTGTCACTTAACAAAACAACGGTTGACATAAAAAAAAAAAAAATGTCACAAATCCTTGCCATAAATTATTCTCGTAAGTGCTCTAAGGGTATTATTGGTAAAGCATATTAATAGGCGAATTAATCATTCCAGGAATTGCAAGTTTTCTTCCCGAACCAGAAAATAAAGAAGAGTTCATCAAGGAACAACTGTACGATTATCATTATAAATCTGCTATTCCTGAGGAATACGATTGGCCAGTTTCAAACCTTTAAAAAATATAGAATAGGTTTACGTACAGGTGACATTTTGCCCTTAATTTATTCCTTCATAATAATCCCTTAAAAGTAACTAATTTCTAATTAATTTTTGTAGGCAAATAAAGAGGTCCAATTTATATTTCTTAAATAAAAGTTTTGAAACCAACAAAATGGTGCAAGTTTCTTGTTCACTAGGATATATGCAGAAGAACTTACTTAATAATACAAAAGTTAATAATAAGAACAAAAAGGGAAGGGATTAGCTATGAGGTTAGCATACTGGACTCCCACGCGGAGGTCCCGGGTTCGAATCCAGCAGCTGACCCTTAGATTTTCTCTTCCTAGGAGCTTCTTACAGCTCACTGTCCGGTGATGGACAGTGTTGTCTGTAACGAGAGAACACTGTCCGGAGGCCGGCAGTGCACTGGAAAAAGCTCCGGGCGCTAATGACCTCAGCTGTTGATGCGCCAAAAAAAAAAAAAAAAAAAAAAAAAAAAAAAAAAAAAAAAAAAAAAAAAAAAAAAAAAAAGAACAAAATAAGGAGTGATAATTTACATATATTTTTGATATAATTTTACATTGAGCTTACGTTTTATTTTTAAGCACAAAAAAAGTTCTTAAGATTATAACTTTTTTTTTTAAACGTTAACTTCAATCTGTTTAAATTTATAAGTTTTAATTACTATTATTTATATTTAAATAAATATTTATTGTAAAAGTTTATATTTCAAAGAAATACATATTATTTATTTCATTTTTCAATTTACCTTAATTTTCCACTAGAAAGACAAGGAAATGTCTTGGAAACAAGAATCAATAACTGAAGCAAGCTTTTTTAAGGCCAACTTCTTAGCAGGTTTAACATCAGAATGGTGGTCAACTAGTATGTTCAACTCTTCTCGAGACCAAAAACTACTACACAACAATCCTAGATGGAACGCAGATAGAGGCATCCTAAACTTGGAAATGAATGTGTGCAAAAAATCATACTAAATAAGAGCTTATGTTATCAAAAACTAAGCCAACTTTAGTTATAAAACATAATGCTAGCCTACAAAATGTTCTTTTTCCTACCAAACATAGAAAATAAATTGAACATAATGCCTAAACTTATACCTTATTTCACTATGAGCTAAAAGAAAATGATCCGACACTAGTTGTAACATAAATTGCTGGCAAGTACGTATAGTTATACTTATTAATGGAAAACACCATTTCTCTCGCCGATCTACCTCACATTTCCTTTCATTTCTTCAGTTTTTAGCTGTGTGTGAATAGAAAAACATCCACCCCAGTTATAATATCTAGGGCTGTTCTGTGTTTTGGTTATTAATGGCGGAAAAGTCTATTTGTTTGGCCAAACTAGCACACATTTCCTTATTTTTCCATAGTTTCTAGCAGTGTGTGAATAGAAAAACATCCACCCTAGTTATAATATCTAGGGCTGATCTGTATTTTGGTTCTTAATGACGGAAAAGTCTATTTGGCCAAACTAGCACACATTTCCTTATTTTTCCATCGTTTCTAGCAGTGTGTGAATAGAAAAACATCCACCCTAGTTATAATATCTAGGGTTGTTTTGTATTTTGGTTCTTAATGACGGAAAACTCCATTTATTTGGCCAAACTAGCACATATTTTCTTATTTTTCCATCGTTTTTAGCAGTGAGTGAATAGAAAAAGTTTTACCCCAACTGTATCATTTATTACGTCAGAGATTGTAATAACCTCAAAAACCCTTCTGGGTAAAGTAGCTGGTAGCTCTTTAATTTTCCTTTCTTTTTCTCAAGCAGTTTCTAAGTTTTGTTTCGTTCTTACACTATTTATTTCCTAATCAATCTCATCCTGGTTGGATCGATCTATTCCCGGCGTTAATACTAGTTTTCATCTTTCCAGAACATGGTTTTTTTTTTCTGCCTCTTCGTATTTTTGTAATTAGGTTTGTTGCTTGTTGTATTATCTATTCACGGCATTATTAATAGTTTAATACCTTTGTAAAGCCCAATTTTCCTTGACTAGAAGTGCAGTAGGTTCTGCTCCCTGGTAGTCACTTTTGAAACTAAAATGTTTTGGTTTAATGATAATATCCAAAAGGAGGTGTTTTTGATTAAAATATAGCAATGATTCAAATTGGTTTAGGTTAGGTAAGATTAAAATTGAATTTTTAAACTAAAACGAATATTTTTATTTAACTGTGGTATTTATTATTTAATAAAAATAATAATTGTTTTTAATTACATATGCACAAACCTCAACAGAAATTGAATTTGTTAAAAAAAATGGTACAAACATCGTTAAAAGAATAATAATAATCAATCATAATAATTATATTAATAATTCTCACAGAGAAGTAAAATAAACAATTAAAATTAACACTTTATAGCAAAAAAGAAAATAGAAGGGAGAAACAGAATGCATTTAATGGAAATTACAATTCATCAAACTATATTGGCATTTCAAGATCAATATTTATAAAAAAAGTAGTTTTCAAACAATTTTGCCTACGTAAATATGCAGATTTCCAATAATTAGCCACTGTTTTCCAGTTTTTTCCATTATAAAGATCAACTGTTTTGTTCAATGTGTACAACTAAAAATTCCTGCAAATCTTCAACCTCTAAATTAAACATCCAACGCAAACCTAGTTCATCTTCACAAGGGCTACTATTTAATTTTATAGTTCCACTTCTTACTTTGGATGATCTATCCTGTGATAATCAAGGGACATTTTACTTTTTTTATTTTCAAATAATGACGGTTTTTCTAAATTAAATTTAAACTTCCCACTAATATTCATAAGCAAACGTCATTTTAAAACGCGTCTCTGAATCTCTGAATATTGCGAAATATGGAATTCTTCTCCTGAACATTACAAAGCCATAAAGCAGCTTTCAATATTCAGACTATTCAAAAACTTTTTTTAACTTCATTAAACACTTGCCAGACAAATTCATAAACTTTAATGATGCAGCCATGATGCGGTTTCATTGTGAAAAGAAGATAAGTTTATCTATCAAGCAGACTTCAACAATATCCACACATCTTTTTTCTTTTTTTAATTCAAATTTAAATACTATTATTAGATCAGTTTGCACACAATTCTTAAGGTAAATTATATTTCCTATATTTATAACTGAAAGCTATGTCAAAAATCTGCATCCCAGTTAGATAGATCATCTGGAGGTATTTCTTCGTCTTTTGGAAATTTATCAAAATTTGAAACATCAGTTGGTCCTCTTAGCTGAAAAGTTTTTTTAATTACATTGAAAAAAAGTTAATAAATGCGTAAATAATGGAGATAAAAATCTATTTATTTTTATTAGTTAGAAAATAATGTTCAAAATATAGCCTATTTTATGAAATATTGTAAACCCTTTTTTTTTTTTTTTAATTCAACACTGAAATTGCTTTTTTGTCAAAACTGATTAGCATCTAACGGCTAGAGTAAGTTATAAATGAGAAGGTTCTTTGTAATTTTAACGTTGATGGTTGAATAATGCCAAAGAAATACATTTTTTCACTTACCCTTGGAATAATAGGCGGAGTGACAGTTTTTGCTTGAAGACCACTCCAGTCAAAACCTTGGAACCATCTGCAAAAGTAAGTAAAGGCATCTAAATAGTGGCCTATTACTCAACTTGAATATTACTATAAATGCTCTACACACAATGTCTTACTTATGTCTTTTAATATCTGCCACACCGCCATGATAAGAGCCAAGTCGTTCGCCAGGCACTTCTCTACATAATCTTTTAATCAGATTTTGTGCAGTTCTAGTAACATGTCTAGGAAATGTAACATTATCAATTCCCTTCAATATCAGATTGTAAGTCTTCATTGGATCGGTTGCTGAAAATGGTGGCCTAAAAATATTGCCTAAATTTATTAGCGCTTAAATAAAACACAACCAACTTTTGTATTTTTCTTTTTTCTTCTTCTTCTTAAGCAGCATTGTTTAAAATGAACTCACACGCCAATTAATAGTTCATGCATTAAAATTCCTAGTGCCCAATAATCAACAGCCTTATCATGTCCTTTGTTCAGTATTATTTCTGGTGCAACATATTCAGGTGTACCGCAAAATGTCCAAGTTTTGCCGCCGCTAGTTCCTAATTTTTTGGCAAATCCAAAATCTACCTGTATAAAAAAAGCAGGAAAACGTTTAAAAACCTTCTTCTTTTTTTTATGAAAATGTTTACTGAAATGTCTTATTCTTCAAAGTACTTCCAGCCTATAATGTTATTTTAAGAAAGTTCGCTTATAACTGACGATTGAAATCAGAGTAGCACGATAATGCTCGAAATTCATGTCGTCGTGTCATTTCGTCCAGTAAAAATTAGATACAACATTAAGTTATTACCTCTAATGACGGATGAAAATGTGAAAACGATCAGAAATTAGGAAAATATGAATGCTATGACAGATAAAATTCAAGCAATTCTGAAAGAAAACTCAAGAATGATTAAAATTTATACTTCCTTCCAGCAGATATAATGATTTGTCTTTAGGGTTTAATTAAACCAAGTTGTGTCGCAAAAGTGAGAAAACTCATTCCATCTCCTTACCGACTGTTTTAATTTATTTTTCAACTAAGTGCTTTCCACTTCTTATTGAAACAAACACTAAGTTTATAGAAGTTTTGCTTCTTTTTTCATCAATGCTTTTGAAACGTATATCATTCTGTGCCTCCCCAACCAATAAATTTCGCCAGACTGGCAGGTCTGCTTACAACATACTGTTGTTAAAGAAATGTTTCACGTCAACTTCTGCCTTCAAACAAAAGTACCTTCGCCACCCTTTTGAGTACTACACTTTTTGCATATCATATCAAATGCGACCTCTTCCGCCTTGAGTACATCCTATATCAACGCTTGTCTCGGACAACACACTTCATCCAACGCCAGGAGACGTAATCTGATTTAAAGTCAACGTGATGTGAACGTGTTTGCTGCAGCAATTTCAATTTTAAACAACATTTTCTTCAATCCATGCAGAGAAATTTATTACAGAAAATTTCATTACTGAGTAAATCATCTGTTACCACAAATAAATAATAGCAATTTTCAATATTTGTTTTTCTATAACTTACTAATTTTACATAGCCGGTAGCATCTAATAGTAAATTTTCTGGTTTTAAATCTCTATAGACAATATTTTTTGCGTGTAAATATTCAATAGCTTCAATAACACAGGCAGTGATAAAACAAGCTGTCGTATCGTCAAAACAAGTTCGATCCCTCAGTAAACTCCAAACTTCGCCGCCAAGACAAGCTTCCATCAGTAAATAGACATATTTGGCATCTTTGAATGTTTGGTATAACCTATAATGATGAAAACAAAACCAGAAAAGAAAATAACATTAATTTATTTTTTTTTAAATAAATACTTTCAAAACAATAAGATAAAATAAGTTTAACCTGCAGATAAATGGACTCCTAACTGAGGACATTATATTACGTTCACTATAAACATGTATCTGTTGATGTGTTTCAACAATGTGACACTTTTTAAGGCATTTCAAGGCGTACGTAGCGCCATTAATTGTGGTAACTAATTCTACTCTTCCAAATCCACCAACACCTAATGTTGCAACTATGTCCAAATCTTGAAGGTCCAACGGTTCAAAATCTATTATTAATCCAAAAAGAAAAATTAATTATAAACAAAATACTTCATTTTGGCGGAAACTAAAAACTACACCCTTTGTACTCAATTTCGTTCGTTTTATTATTTATGGCCAATTTTTTTTATTGTTTCTCCAATAAAAGGAGTCGGAACAATAAATATTTATTATTCATAAACCCATGCTATAAATCTAAAGTTACATTTTAATTATATTTGATTCATATTACTTTCTTAAAATCTACAGATGATCGAACATTGAGCACCTGAATTGAGTGGACTCAACGTTTTGAAATACAGATTCTAGCCCTAAAATATAAGTTGGCAAATATTAAGATGATAGAAACATTTTAGTTCGTCTGAGACATGACAACATCTCACAACATATCTTCCGCATATTTATAATGCAATTACATATAACATAGACAAAGCTAAAATCACAATTCAAACATTTCGTTGACTGTAAGATGCGACCGAATATATTTAGAATGATTTTTGTTTAAATGCACTAGAAAATATTTTGTTTTTCTCTCACCTATTTAGGATTTTCTTTGAAAAAAAAAAAAATTCTACAGATATTCTTTGAAGTTTATAAACTACTATTTACGAATAATTATAGTCGTACAAGTTTATATAAACTTGTACATAATGGTTATTTCCATCTTTCGATTCTGAAGTAAATTTCTTTGAACACGAATCTAGTTGTTAAGTTTTTGAATTTACCAAAAATGAACGTGAACTTAATTAAGGTTTTTTTTTATAAGCTTCTTGAAATTTGTATCATCTTTAATACAATTTATGAACTTTTAGGCTTCCTAATGCCTAAAATTCATTGTAATGATTATAGCAATCAGTTAAAATAGAATAAAAGTAAAAATTACCGGTATCAGATTCAGTGAAACTGCTAACACTTGGAGGCCTGGACAGTCTTGCTTTGTCTCCATAATCTTTCTCCTGTAGTTCACTTAGATCTCCAATTAATAGCATGAAAGATCTAAGGACATGAAATCAATAACTACATATTAATTTTACAAGGAACACGCATTATGATTGTAACTAGCAGACCATTGCATAATTTCTGTAGTTTTTCCATTAAATTTTAAAAGTTCAGGATTTTGTGAAGCTAATTATTGAATCATTTGTTCCCATGTAACAGTAAACTTTTGATAACATCTTAAGCAATAATAATTCTGCTTTCTGATAAAATGAAAAGCAAGCAATACGGCCATTGTTTCCTGACAATCCTAAAGCTCAGGAGAGAGTACCGAAGTGTTATACAAAAAAATCCAGCTAGCCAAGGGAAGCTGGATATTTACAAAACACGCATACTTGTGGAAACTAGGCGAAATGGTTTGTCTTCTAGTACTTTTAATGAACCTGCAGGTCGTTTAATTTACTATGATGAACTGGCAAGTTGAATCACCACTTCTGAATTCTAAACGAACACCTTAGAACCATCCAAACCTCAACAAAAATTTGCTTCAAATGCTAATCTACAAGTTTACAAGCAACGGCTTCATTATTGCTCTCCTGAAATGCTTGTAATATGCTAAAATAAGCTTATAAACTGCCACCTTTCTGCGCTCAAGATTTGAACAAATGTCCAAACTAAATAATTAAGAATCAACTAACTGATTATAATAATCAACATTCATAAAATAATTATTAATGAACGATTAAAATAAATGTGTTTTCCTTTTTTTTTTACGTATAGATTTACTAACAGTGCTACCTCACGTGACACATTGGAAACTAACTCTCTATCTAAAGTAAGGCATTCCACACCAGGCGGTAAGGCAATAACATTGGCAGTGCGGCAGTCTTCTTTCAGCAAGGCTTGTTCACCAAAATAGTCACCTCTGGCCAGAGTACGAACTTCCTCTTCTTCAGAACATCCTGCAAATTGTTGTTTACTAGATAAATTATGTATAACATAGAATTGATTAAAGAGTTTAGACTTAGAGCAGGCTAGATTAACTGGGAAATGACGAGGGCCCAAACAATTCATTAAATTACTTGCAGAACCGTACGGAATTTTAAAAGATGAATGTAGCAAAACATGCTCTATTCGATCTTGAGCGAAGTTTAATCGAGGAACTTTCTAATGATAGTATTGTTTCATAAAATTAGACAAATAGAAAGGCGAAATTTTCTAACCCTAAACTTGATGATCCCAGTCATCTAACCTGAAATTTGTGGGGTTGACAATAAGAATATTGCATTTATAATGCATTCTGATTAGCCCAAAATGATCTACTGAGAAAGCTCTTAAAGAAAGCAGCCAAACGATAAGATCTTAGATCATGATTTCCTTTCTTGAATTGATCTCATAAAATCTATGGCATAATTTATGCAATCATGCCATTCTTGAGAAAATGTCTATCATACTTCTTACATAGACTAGAATATTGGGGCGAGCCGGTTGAGGCGACCTCTTCTAGATCTACAGGAACAACTTATTTTTTTTTAAAGATCCAAGGTTTACCCTTTAATTGTTTTCAGTCAGTCATTTCCTCAGGTCTCGAAAAGTCAATAAATTTCATTTTGCTAACAAATAAATACAACGCAATGAATGTAAGAGACGTTTTCCTCTTCTTCTGTCTCAGTCTGCACAAGAGCTGGTAGGAAAACGAATTGTAACGTAAATCAAAACGTATGTAATTTTGATACCGTACATCTGACCCAGAGACGGGCGCTCAATAATTGGAAGTATAATTTCTTTATAAAACCTTACGCTCTAATCTCTGAAGAAGGATGCAAGTGTAGTACAGGTCAGAATGAAAGGAAGGAAGCAAGCTTGCTTAACGGATGAAATCATTATTAATATTAATTTTATTGTATTTAGCACAGTGATTCCAACCGTTCTTTCCTTATATCTATCGAGGTAATATCTTGAATACTTTGATTTAATTTAAAGTATTTAATATTTACATTATCCTAGGACACTATCTTTCTCAAATATAAAATTGCTTGTAGCAAAAAAACTATCAAAAACTACCTGGAAGAGTTTGAGTCACTTTGACGGTTCCTCCGCTAAGAATGTAGAACGTATCACCGCTTGCTCCTTGACGTACTATATAATGTCCTCCTGGATAGAATTCCTGAAATAAACTCTCATTAGTTATACGATACAAGTATATTTTCAATGACATTCTAACCATTTTCTCTATTTTTTATCCATAAGTTCGTTAAGTAAATTTGTTCAGATTCATCGTTTCTATAGCTTTCGACAAATAGTTTAGCCGCCCCATCCCTCTGTGAGTGTAAGTGAGTGTGTCTGGGTGTGTGCATGAGTGTATGTAAGATGAGATGGACTCTTGGATCAGTAGGTAACCAAAGCAAATACACATATTTTGCCAAATCTATCTTCTTTGTTTCCTTAGGGATGTTACACCCTGGCTCCCCAACCAACAGTATTAGTTTAAATTTAAAATATTTAAAATTCTAGTTAACAGTTAGTTTTTCAGTTTAAATATTCAGAAAACTTACCAGCTGCATTGAATCTGCAATTTTGCTAAGTATATTCTGATTTAGATTATGTAGTAAAGGAACACTTTTTAAAAAGGAAATACTATCTTCTAATCTTTGTAGACCAGAACGCAGCATAATATTCTGAAATATTCTACGATCTAGTACCCATACTTCACCATTTTCAACGACTGAAACAAATGAAAGCTTCATCTAATATTTTTGTTTGTTTGCCATAAGTTCTACAAGAAAATTATATCAAATTGGTAAATAAGACATTACCTCTAACAGAAGCAGTTCTAGTACAATTGTAAAGAATGGCCAATTCACCAAATGCTTTGCCAGGACCCATAGTACCTAATACTGTGCTATCTTTTATTACTTCGAATTCCCCAGAAGAAGAAACGTAGAGGTGACTTCCTGTAATAATGTGAAGGATTAAAATGTAATCTCTAAACAAGAATTCTGAGATGTAGCTAAGGAAAATTGTATGATAGAATTTTATAAAACTTTTCCTTTAACATTTCTCTGCTGTAGTTATGTTCACCAAGAAAGTTTTAAAAGTCAAGAAAGCAACAGGACTGTTGGAATGTTAGAATTCAGCTTACCAGTATCTCCTTCTCTGATCAAGTAACTCCCTTTGACACATACTCTTGAATACATACAGTCAATGATGTCTCTCATTTGGCCCGGTTCAAGATTCTTCAAGAAGTCGTTCTCTAATAAGGCACCTTTGATAAGCTGTTTAGACCTAAAATATGTACACATACATACATTATTTATTATACTGACAATATCAGAAATTAATATATTTATTTTAAGCTTTCTCATACATTCCTTTTGGAGTCTCTTTAAGCAGCTGATTGAAATTTATATTTTCCAAAACCATTAAGACAGTTGACCGCTCAGAACTCAAGAACCTTTGCTAAATGAACTTTATTTCTAAACTATATCTATTGTATCAATCTTACCTGAAATCTTTATCATGTCGGATCAATTGAATACTGGCTGGTGATTGGCCAGCGGATGTACTTTCCGCAGAAACACCTTGTTTCTTGTTGATGGCCACCTGTCCGGCCATTCCGTGTGACTGTTGCAAACTGCATAATACTTCCTCGTCTCGATATTTGGTCGTCTGTTGGAGTACACTCTAAAACATTTCCTGTTACTATTTTTTCCACTAGAGAATTTTAATACAGTGTTTATTATTTTCAACATGTTCTTAGCATAAAGTTCAGGCTAGTTGCACTTTCTGTCCAATGATTTGTTTCAATTTCAGATTTTAGGTATTTTCTTTTTTTAAAGTAGAGCCTAACATCATCTTTTACCCAAAATATTCTTAGTAAATGTTTAAAACAAAAGGAGCACCCTCGTTTAAGATGCGAAGATCTCCCATAAAACATGGCAAAACATAAATTAAATTAGATTTGTTTATGGAGTTGAGTAAAACCCTAAATCCACTACTACCTAAAAGACGCCTGCTTCTTTGTTAAATAAATGAGTCGTTCGCGAAGGGTATAAATGTGTAAGAACTGAGTTAGCCGATGTTCACGTGAAACCCAGTTCACTGACATACAGCAATTATCTCTGCAGAGCCAATATAGAGTGATGAGTTTCAGGAAAGTCAGAGTAAGTTAATGTTTTTTTGCTAAGCTGAGCGCCAAGATTCCTAGAAGAGGTACATAGCTAGTCTATAATGAAAGATAAGGAATGGTACTCTGAAGTAGATACACAAAGAGATGAGTAAGAAAGGAGGAAATAGGAAAGAGTTTTGAAAATGAACAGTTTTCAACAAAGCAAGAGGAGAAGATGGTACAGGCCCTAAGCAAGAAAGGTGCCCAAAAAAGCTGGGATAACTGCCCTACAGCCCCAAGGAAGAGAGTTCGCTCGGACCAATTCTGGATGATGGTTTACATTGGTCATGGTCTGAGGGTTGGAGGGAAACGGAATTATGCTGCTCTTGACCTAAACGGTAATCCTATTATTAGGGATAAACCTAAAAATAAGTAGATGGAATAAAAAGAAAAGTTCTTAAAGTTTAATAGAATATACCTGAAATAGACAATGTAATCCTGAGCAATTAATGATTTATTTCCATTAAAGGTTGTAAAATTCCTCTTTTTGCTTTCGCTGGGAAAACTTGACTATTTCTATTTTTCCACACTTTACTTAATTTTTAACACAGATTAGTTAATATACCGTACCACAACACTCAATAATTAGTTCAAGATTAACAACTCAAGAATTATGGACAAAGAATATCATAAAAACAAAAGCAATATATTAAAGATGATACTCATGCAATAAGAACGTATATAACTTCATAGAATACACAAAAAATAAAAGTAATCACAAAATGCAATAAAAAAGGCAGTGGTTTTATCTGCCATTACAGAATACAGATACCTGATTGTGACCACATTAGTTTAACATAATATATCTTAAATGTCCATAGATAACGTAGTTATCAATGTAAATATGTATATATTGTATTAATTCTATTATCAGCCACTGGATGAGGGCCTGAATTCTTGCCTAAACGTACGGTACGTGCACCCGACAAATCAAGAGTTCATAGCATAAAGAAGAAAATGTAATTCTTAACTTCTTGACGCGGTAAGCGAATCACATATCATTAGATACGTACAGTTTTAACCATACTTGTCCTTTTGCTTAAAAAATATCTTTAAAGTATATAAAACTTCGCGTAAATCTAGTGTAATAAAATAAGAAAATCTTATTTTAATCTAGGTGTAGTCAAAGGTAATCGCAATGACTGTTTTTATGCTTAGAAAAATGAGTGGAAAAAACAAAATTGTGACAATATAATCTTTATCAAAGACTAAGGTTTCGTATTATATAAAATTATTTCCTTGCTGGCTTATGGTGAATTGAAAATGATTTATGGAATGTTTGAGATTCTCTGCTCACTATCTAAATTTAAAAAGTTAATTCTTTGTTTTAGAGAGATTAAGATTTATTAAGTCTTCTTAAAGGTTTTTTTTTTGGGGGGGGGAATTATTAAACATTCTAACTCGAGTAAATATTTATTACCAAGAAATAAATTTCTCATGGTACTTTGAAGAAAGTGATGGGGCAGCTTCACTTCATCGTGACACGCATAAGCCACTTTTTTTCGTTGGAACTTAACGATGGTACTTCTTAACTTTAAACAAACGTTTTACTTTTTTTTTTGAGGTGGGTAAAAGTTTTTGTTTTGCGAGATAGCCACAAATTATTAATTTTTATGAAATGCATAAGAAAAAAGTGATCTGAACTTTTATCTTTTTCCTACGACCTGTTGGAGAATTAGTTTTGTTAGAATTCTATCAAATTTTAATTGTTGCAAATAAGAATGTGTAAAAGTAATGAATGAAACATTAATTTACGTTATTTGGCTTATTTTCCTGCAGGTATTACCAAGATACCACCACTAATTTCACCAGTATCAAGATAAGAAACACGCTATCAGAAATACGATGTCAGTCTGGAGTAGTGACTTATCAAGATCAGGCAAATTATCTTGAGGTCAAGAGAAATAAAAGTGAGTTTAAGTTAAAAAAAAAGAAAAAAAGTTTGCCAAGTAGGTCCGGGCCTAATTTTATGTTTATTTTTTTGTTGTTTACTTTACCTTTGCTGCTTAAAGCGAGTACAATATGGACCCCATTCGTCAGATCTTGTACGCGTAGAATACAACAGATGAGTTTCCCTTATTTATGATAAAGCAGTTTTTTTTACAAAATGATGTGGGACCCAAAAACGGAATAAATCGTGCTAATTCCTAATTTAATATTTTTGAATAGGTTTAAATTATGGGATGCTCAGAAAGGTTTTGGGGGAAAAAAGATTAGGTCAATCAGAGATGTTCAGATTATCAGTTTTGGAGTGCTTCATCGAAGAAAATATTGTTGTGAGGCTGCGTTAGACCGAAAAAAGTGTTTTTTTACAAATTGATTTGTATGTTTTTTCTAAAACTGAAATTCGCGGTATGTTAAAACTTAAGAATTTTAAAACGATGCCATCTCTGGGTGCGTCGACAACGTTTTGGGTAAAATTAACCAGTTAGAAGTGCCAATGTTCTAAATCGTTTTTCCTTCTTTCTCGAAAACAGCCATTTTCTTTAAAAATCCATCTTTGATTTTTTTTTTAGAGATTGTTAGGATAAGTTTTATTGTTATAAAATTGAAAGTTCACCTTGGCTACAGTCAATCCAGATAGAATAACCTGGTTATGCTATCGGTTTACTATTCCCTAGTTGAACAAGAGTAAAATAAAATATGCTGGTAATACAAGCAGCATTGCTAAGTTATTGCAGGTAGCATATGATTCTTTCCAGTTTGGTTGACTATAATCTGTTAACAGTGTCCATGAACTGTTTATTTGTTTTGCTTTTTTTTTTTTAATGTTATCTTGACTGCTCACCGCCTACTTACTGTATTCTTCTCTATCCTATCATTAAAAAAATAAAACAATGCTAATCTTAACACTCTATTTAATTACGTCCAACATAATCATATGTTACTTTATAATTTGCATTATTAATTAAAATTAATGAATGAAATATTAAATAGTGTTATCATGAGTGACGAAAATATTAGAGTAATTCAATTCGCTGTAATATTTTTTTATTGTCTGTTTCTATTTTATGGGTTTTCAGCAATATGTTCATATTTATTATGATTCAATCATTCAAAAGAATATTGCAATGCGAAAGTGAGATTTAATAAATCACAAAAAATAAAGCAGAGGTAACTTTTTTGTATCTCTCTTGATCCAAAATAACTTTTTTTTTATGCAATACTTAGTCAAAATGGTATCCAACCGTGTCCAACACTTGTATCATATCTCATATATACGCTGCTCCATAATTTTCCAAGATCTGCCTGTGGGAAACCTTGAAGAAGAAGACGACTTCACGGTAAAACTTTAAAGGCGTCCCTAATCTGGTTTAGTTTTTATTACCTCTCATGTTGTTAGGGCTCTCGTTAAATGTCGCGTAATATTTTATTTTCTGTTTTTAATTATCTTATTTTTTTTTGCAATTACAAGAAAATGCCAGTCGTGTAATTACATTAAAAATAATTAGCATTTTCTAATGTATTCTTACACACCAAATTCCTGATGTACATATTTCTAGTTGTATTTACTTAAGGATAACCCCTATAACCTTCTCTCTGGGTTTCGTATGTTTACGAAGTTTACGAAGCTATTGATGTTTCATCGGAATCATTTGATTTTTTTAAACTTGCTTTTAATCCTTTTCAACACCATATAGATAATAATAATAATAAAAAAATTCTTTTCACTAATGGCACTTCAAAATAAAACTAAAATGATGCACATTTAGATGCAAAACATAAATAAACACACACTCACAACAGCGGAGAGTTCGTTTTCATCATTTTACAGAGAGGGGGGCCCACAAAACTTTATTTTTTTGGTGAAAGCTCGTTATATACCTGTGAAAAAGGACTGTTTATACCACCAATAATTATTTTCTGATTGCTATGTGCCCAGGTGACTGTTTATCTTTATTTACTTAGCTTAGCTTGACGATTCATTTGTTTGACAAAGATAAAAAAATAATACAAAATACAAAATGATTATCTCAGGACTTTTGTTTTTAAGTTGGCTCACATTTTATAACATTTTTTTTTTTATCACATTTGAGATAAATTTTCTGAAACATGACAAGTTATATGTGAAAGTGTATATTCCATTTGAACCCTGAACTTATTCGCTTTATCTTATTGTTATTAGTGATGGCTTTGTTTTTGAAAATGGTTTTAAATGTCAGTTAATACTCTCCGTTTTGCGATTATGAAAAGCTATGGATCTTTTGAGGCCAAAGGAGATAGTAGCGCAAAAAGAACTAGTAGGGGTAAGCCCTCAACCTTTTTTAAAAAGGGGTGGTTTCGTCTACTAGATTCAAATGGAGAAGGCACAATAAGTCACTTGTGGCTGCGGTGCCGTGAGGTATAGGTCCTGTCCTGCTTTCTTTTCAATTTCTATTTTCTAATATTCTCTATTACTTCTTTTGAAGTGTCGATTTTTGGCGATTTTCTCTAAATACCGTATACTACTAACTCGCATATAGGCTAATCAATTTTCCATCTTAGCAAAGTTTACCGGATGAAAATTTATTTTTGATAGTTCGGAAGGAGCGGATGTTAGCTTTCTTTTAACTCCGTTCTTTCCTACAGCTTACTTTTCCTGCCACCAATTTATTTTTAACGGATATTGAATAAAAGCATTGCTAGAATTGCAAGTTTAAAAGAAAAGCTGTAAAAAAAAGAAAAGTGCAATTTTACTTAGGTTTTTCAGGATTTTTTTTTTTTTAAATATTCTTGAAATAGTAGACCATTTTTGTGTGGGTTACTTTTCTCCAAAATTATTATTAGAGAGTTTTGGAGATAAAGTTGTAAAAAAGCAAGCTTTGTAGAAGTTCAAAACGTATCACTTGAGCTTTCTGTGCCGATCATAACAGATACTATGAACTACGATACCCACCAATGAACTCTTTTGGTAAATATACTTTTGCTCTATAGCAAGCCAGAACAAACACTCAGATTTTTTGACCCCTTTTTAGAGAAGGAAATAAGATTGTTCTGATTATTTTGTTTTAACCAGATTTTAACTGAGAACCAAAAAAGTGTTTGTTTTTTTTCTAAATTGGTCAGTTTATTAGCGACGTATTTGCCGATCTACGTATGTCTATGAAACGATTTGGCTTAGGTGCCACTAGGGGATCTGAAAGCAAGGTTTTTCCCCAAAACCAGTCTGCCTCTGATGTTTTGCTTAATCGATTTTTGTTCTCGTCGATAAGAGCTCCGATTATTTCCTTTAAATTTGATGTATTAATTGCATATCTGTAGATATACAACGTTTTTTCTAGAAAATTCACGCTATGGACACTTCAATTTGATTTTTTACAAATTTTATGTTTCAAGAAAATTTAAGTACGCGAATTACGCGGTAAGAGGATGACGTATGAGTGCTGTCACCGGATATATTTCTTTTTATGGAGGGAGGGGGACTTTGGTTTTAGATTTTGGTGAAAGACTTTGTGAAGTACGTTTTCATTACTTTGAACTTCTTTAATATTTAGGGTAGGTGTAAAGTTTGAATTTCAAAATTTAGCACGCTACTTACCCTCAATTTGTGTACTTCCCTCTGAAGCGCTGTGACCATCTGATCTCTCTTCCTCAGTTCTCTCTTCAAGTTAAGTATCTCCATGTGTCTACTTGGCGGTGCGTTACCCATATTTGTTTGTACACTATTGTTGTTTGTAATGGTGGCGTTTATAGAACTATATAAGGGTGTAACAACACGATAGTTATTCTGTATAGAGTGCGGACATGAAGCGAACCAACTGTTGCATACGTGCCTATTTGGTGGCGCTTCACTTGTCGCTGTTATCTTGGCACTGTTATTCGTAGTGGTTGCGCTGCTAGTAATATACGACACATTTGAACTATCAAATGATGACGGACCCCACTTTGTGTGGGTATTTGTAGTGGCAGTACTAAGCTGCGCTATGGACTGACCTCCTCGTGTCAGCTCTAGTTCGTGTCTGGCTCTTGTAAACCCTCTCTCCAGGTCAGCCGTTTTACCAACGGCTAACGTTTTTGGAGCCACCAACTTGAAGCGTACATTTCTTCCTGCCCAACTGTTCCTACCTAATTCGGACACTTTCTCCTTTAGTTCTTCTATTTCCAGATCTTCTTCAGTTAATTGTCTCCCGGTCTCTGAGTTTATCGTCCCGGCTAGTGCCATACCTGCAAAGGAAAATAACTCTTATAAATCATTTATTTAATTTTATTTTAATCTTAGATTTCCTTAATCTTTAAGTAGATTAAAACATTTAATTAAAAGGTCTTTTTCAAAGGAAGCATAACTTCTTTACAGGGAACTTAGCGTCCTTCCGGCTAAAATCGTTCTGGCCAAACACCAATCAATACTGACATCTCTAAATCTCACACGACACGCTGAAGAAGTTGATTTTGGTTTATAGGCAAACTCTAGCTCATCAACACACCCACAGTTATTAAAATATTGTAAATTCGATTTTTATATATTTTTTTACAAATGCCAATCTTTACAAACTTGCCTTTATTTTGATTTCAGTATTACGGTTTCTTTCTTGGGAAACTAAACTTCTATACGTCGTGAAACTTATTACTTCTTCAAGTCATAGAAACTTAAATTTTGAGATTATTAAACAGAATCAAAACATACTATTCTAATTTGTAAATTGTTTATAATGCCTTATAAGTTTGCATTTTTATATTATTTTATGTTCATATTTTATATTATTATTTTCTTTTCCAGAAGGAGTGAATAAATTTCACGATGTACTAAGCCTAGAAGAAAGTTCAGATGATTGACCGCTTCCAAGAAAAGACACCCGAAAGAATGCCATAAGAAAATAAGTAAATAAAAATTATCAACATTTCATTATTACCTTCTAGGAGAATCATGCATCAAAAATCAATAAATTCCTTGATTACTTTGCCTTATTATTATTACTATTATTATTTAAATTGTCACTCTCTATCCAGAATAAATATATCACAAATTATGTTGCTAATATTGGCAGCACTTTAATAAAAATAAGTTTTTTGGAGAAGTACACATGACCCAACTGTTGTTTAAATTAAAATCACTTTGGTCGGTCAGGTTTCCCTGATCGTGAGATTAGATTAGAAACAACTCGATAAGCACATTATGGGTCATATCTCGCAGAAAAAAAAAAAAAAAAAATAGCCGTTCATATTTAGACGACAAAACCTGTCCCTGTTATGTTTCTCCTGGAAGAATCAAAACGAACAAATCCCAGAACAAATCCCTTAAAATGTTGAGGTCCTCTTAGGACACCTTCTTCCCTGAAAAATAAATACTCTCCACTAATCTTTTCCATAAATTTACCTACCTAATTACTATGATGCCTGGTTTTCTTTTCTGGAAACAAACTTCAACTTTTAATGAATTATTACTTAATATAATTTATATCTCTGGGACACTCAGGGATGCTTAGGTCGTCCCAGACATATCTTGCATTGAATTGACTTTAACCTTACTACCATTGCCAGTACTTCTTTAGCAGTTTCCTCTGCCAAACCATCAAAAAACCTCCGTAATCTCTTCTTTCGACTCTTCCAATGCAAGTGCTCAGAGCATCCACACCCCTTCTTATCCCTCCTTATTTTTACCTACCTTCCAGTAAGATGTAATAAATCTTTTCTTGGCTCTCCTCTTCCTTATTCTAGAAAAATTCTCAAAAATCGGGAACAAAGTATTTACTTAAAACAAACTTTCTTTAGATAAAAGATTTTCAGAGGTTATTTTTAATGAATTTGATTCATTAATGTTGCTCCTCCTTCAGAACATCCCAAAAATGAATTTCTTAGACAAAATTTATGTACTCGAACAGAAATGACCAATCAGAAAAATAGGCTCTTCCCATTGAACAATCTGGTTCCCAAAAAATTATTATTTGGTTATTTGATAGCACTTTTTTTTTTTCTTTTTTTTTATGACCCCAACTAAAATTTTTGGACATAATATGCCATAACTTCTGTAAGGCTAAATTTCTCACAATAGTTTTAAAAGAAAATTAAAGTACGTATTAAAACAATCGTGAATGAATCCTCAGAAAGTAAGACCATACTAGTAAAATTGCTTGCTATTACACAAAGAATTTGTGACGTAATAAAAAAAAAAAGAAATAAGAAGATTATTAACCTCATTAGCAATTCGCGACGTAACTTTAGTCACACAATTAGCATGCAAGAACGAAACAGCACGTAAATCGGGCATTTGGTTTCGTACTTCGTTACATTTAACCAAAGTGTAGTGCAATTTTATAGTTAAAAGTATACAACAGTATATAATACTATCTGTTCTGTTATTGTTATTTTTTTGTAATACGGTTGTCTATATAGACATCATTAAGAACTTTTAAATCCACACAATCATATTCTTCAGGGGATGGTCAATTTAGAATTTCTAATAGACGACTAAGAAGTAGAACGAATTCCCAGTTGATTGTACTTTTTTGAAAAAGCATCTTCTTTTTAGAAATATATAACTCATTTTCTTCTGTTTATTACAGAAAAGATGAATCCAAGGTCTATGATGAGTGGCGTAGGAACATCAAAGAAAGAGAAGTGAAGAACATCGAGGAAAGTGAAGTGAAAAGTGCAAAGAAAATTGCCTGCAATTAATTCGAATAAAATTGTGTACGCTCAAAATTAATTATCCTAACATTTTATATAGTATAGGTATGAATTATCGAGAAAAGTTAGCAGTAGAACTGGTATAAATTACAATGTTTTAGATAAAGTAATTTACGAGATATTGAAGGTTAAATTTTGGAGGCTTTGGAATAAATACAAATTTCAAACGTTTATATCTCTTTTCGTGTTTATCAAATTTCAATGATTACAGTACCAAAACGTAGAGAAAAGTTACCTGTACAAGTAGTATAAATAGCAGTGTTCTAGTAATAATAGTTCCTGAGTTATTCGATATTGAAATTTGGTCGTTTTCAAATTCAATTCAAATTCGTTCAAATTTCAAACGTTTATATCTCTTATCGTGTTTATCAAATTTCAATGATTTCTGTACCAAAACGTAGAGAAAAGTTAGCTGTACAAGTAGTATAAATAGCAATGTTCTAGTGATAATAGTTCGTGAGTTATTCGATATTGAAATTTGGTCGTTTTCAAATTCGATTCGAATTCGTTCAAATTTTAAACGTTTATATCTCTTATCGTGTTTATCAAATTTCAATGATTTCTGTACCAAAACATAGAGAAAAGTTAGCTGTACAAGTAGTATAAATAGCAATGTTCTAGTGATAATAGTTCGTGAGTTATTCGATATTGAAAATTGGTCGTTTTCAAATTCGATTCGAATTCGTTCAAATTTTAAACGTTTATATCTCTTATCGTGTTTATCAAATTTCAATGATTTCTGTACCCAAAACGTAGAAAAAAGTTAGCTGTACAAGTAGTATAAATAGCAATGTTCTAGTGATAATAGTTCGTGAGTTATTCGATATTGAAATTTGGTCGTTTTCAAATTCGATTCGAATTCGTTCAAATTTCAAACGTTTATATATCTTATCGTGTTTATCAAATTTCAATAATATCTGTACCAAAACATAGAGAAAAGTTAGCTGTATAAGTGGTGTTAAAAGCAATGTTCTAGTAATAATAGTCCGTGAGTTATTCGAGATTAAAATTTGGTCGTTTTCAAATTCGATTCGAATTCGTTCAAATTTCAAACGTTTATATATCTTATCGTGTTTATCAAATTTCAATAATATCTGTACCAAAACATAGAGAAAAGTTAGCTGTATAAGTGGTGTTAAAAGCAATGTTCTAGTAATAATAGTCCGTGAGTTATTCGAGATTAAAATTTGGTCGTTTTCAAATTCGATTCGAATTCGTTCAAATTTCAAACGTTTATATATCTTATCGTGTTTATCAAATTTCAATAATATCTGTACCAAAACATAGAGAAAAGTTAGCTGTACAAGTAGTATAAATAGCAATGTTCTAGTGATAATAGTTCGTGAGTTATTCGATATTGAAAATTGGTCGTTTTCAAATTCGATTCGAATTCGTTCAAATTTTAAACGTTTATATCTCTTATCGTGTTTATCAAATTTCAATGATTTCTGTACCCAAAACGTAGAAAAAAGTTAGCTGTACAAGTAGTATAAATAGCAATGTTCTAGTGATAATAGTTCGTGAGTTATTCGATATTGAAATTTGGTCGTTTTCAAATTCGATTCGAATTCGTTCAAATTTCAAACGTTTATATATCTTATCGTGTTTATCAAATTTCAATAATATCTGTACCAAAACATAGAGAAAAGTTAGCTGTACAAGTAGTATAAATAGCAATGTTCTAGTGATAATAGTTCGTGAGTTATTCGATATTGAAATTTGGTCGTTTTCAAATTCGATTCGAATTCGTTCAAATTTCAAACGTTTATATATCTTATCGTGTTTATCAAATTTCAATAATATCTGTACCAAAACATAGAGAAAAGTTAGCTGTATAAGTGGTGTTAAAAGCAATGTTCTAGTAATAATAGTCCGTGAGTTATTCGAGATTAAAATTTGGTCGTATTCAAATTCGATTCGCATTCCTTCAAATTTTAACCATTCATATCTCTTTTCGTATTTACCAGAATTAAATGATTTCTTTATCGAATTGTTGGGAAAAGTTAGCTGTACAAGTAGTATAAATAGCAATGTTCTAGTGATAATAGTTCGTGAGTTATTCGATATTGAAATTTGGTCGTTTTCAAATTCGATTCGAATTCGTTCAAATTTCAAACGTTTATATCTCTTATCGTGTTTATCAAATTTCAATAATATCTGTACCAAAACATAGAGAAAAGTTAGCTGTACAAGTAGTATAAATAGCAATGTTCTAGTGATAATAGTTCGTGAGTTATTCGATATTGAAATTTGGTCGTTTTCAAATTCGATTCGAATTCGTTCAAATTTCAAACGTTTATATATCTTATCGTGTTTATCAAATTTCAATAATATCTGTACCAAAACATAGAGAAAAGTTAGCTGTACAAGTAGTATAAATAGCAATGTTCTAGTGATAATAGTTCGTGAGTTATTCGATATTGAAATTTGGTCGTTTTCAAATTCGATTCGAATTCGTTCAAATTTCAAACGTTTATATATCTTATCGTGTTTATCAAATTTCAATAATATCTGTACCAAAACATAGAGAAAAGTTAGCTGTATAAGTGGTGTTAAAAGCAATGTTCTAGTAATAATAGTCCGTGAGTTATTCGAGATTAAAATTTGGTCGTATTCAAATTCGATTCGCATTCCTTCAAATTTTAACCATTCATATCTCTTTTCGTATTTACCAGAATTAAATGATTTCTTTATCGAATTGTTGGGAAAAGTTAGCTGTACAAGTAGTATAAATAGCAATGTTCTAGTGATAATAGTTCGTGAGTTATTCGATATTGAAATTTGGTCGTTTTCAAATTCGATTCGAATTCGTTCAAATTTCAAACGTTTATATCTCTTATCGTGTTTATCAAATTTCAATAATATCTGTACCAAAACATAGAGAAAAGTTAGCTGTACAAGTAGTATAAATAGCAATGTTCTAGTGATAATAGTTCGTGAGTTATTCGATATTGAAATTTGGTCGTTTTCAAATTCGATTCGAATTCGTTCAAATTTTAAACGTTTATATCTCTTATCGTGTTTATCAAATTTCAATGATTTCTGTACCCAAAACGTAGAAAAAAGTTAGCTGTACAAGTAGTATAAATAGCAATGTTCTAGTGATAATAGTTCGTGAGTTATTCGATATTGAAAATTGGTCGTTTTCAAATTCGATTCGAATTCGTTCAAATTTTAAACGTTTATATCTCTTATCGTGTTTATCAAATTTCAATGATTTCTGTACCAAAACATAGAAAAAAGTTAGCTGTACAAGTAGTATAAATAGCAATGTTCTAGTGATAATAGTTCGTGAGTTATTCGATATTGAAATTTGGTCGTTTTCAAATTCGATTCGAATTCGTTCAAATTTCAAACGTTTATATATCTTATCGTGTTTATCAAATTTCAATAATATCTGTACCAAAACATAGAGAAAAGTTAGCTGTATAAGTGGTGTTAAAAGCAATGTTCTAGTAATAATAGTCCGTGAGTTATTCGAGATTAAAATTTGGTCGTTTTCAAATTCGATTCGAATTCGTTCAAATTTCAAACGTTTATATATCTTATCGTGTTTATCAAATTTCAATAATATCTGTACCAAAACATAGAGAAAAGTTAGCTGTACAAGTAGTATAAATAGCAATGTTCTAGTGATAATAGTTCGTGAGTTATTCGATATTGAAAATTGGTCGTTTTCAAATTCGATTCGAATTCGTTCAAATTTTAAACGTTTATATCTCTTATCGTGTTTATCAAATTTCAATGATTTCTGTACCCAAAACGTAGAAAAAAGTTAGCTGTACAAGTAGTATAAATAGCAATGTTCTAGTGATAATAGTTCGTGAGTTATTCGATATTGAAAATTGGTCGTTTTCAAATTCGATTCGAATTCGTTCAAATTTCAAACGTTTATATATCTTATCGTGTTTATCAAATTTCAATAATATCTGTACCAAAACATAGAGAAAAGTTAGCTGTACAAGTAGTATAAATAGCAATGTTCTAGTGATAATAGTTCGTGAGTTATTCGATATTGAAATTTGGTCGTTTTCAAATTCGATTCGAATTCGTTCAAATTTCAAACGTTTATATCTCTTATCGTGTTTATCAAATTTCAATAATATCTGTACCAAAACATAGAGAAAAGTTAGCTGTACAAGTAGTATAAATAGCAATGTTCTAGTGATAATAGTTCGTGAGTTATTCGATATTGAAATTTGGTCGTTTTCAAATTCGATTCGAATTCGTTCAAATTTCAAACGTTTATATATCTTATCGTGTTTATCAAATTTCAATAATATCTGTACCAAAACATAGAGAAAAGTTAGCTGTATAAGTGGTGTTAAAAGCAATGTTCTAGTAATAATAGTCCGTGAGTTATTCGAGATTAAAATTTGGTCGTATTCAAATTCGATTCGCATTCCTTCAAATTTTAACCATTCATATCTCTTTTCGTATTTACCAGAATTAAATGATTTCTTTATCGAATTGTTGGGAAAAGTTAGCTGTACAAGTAGTATAAATAGCAATGTTCTAGTGATAATAGTTCGTGAGTTATTCGATATTGAAATTTGGTCGTTTTCAAATTCGATTCGAATTCGTTCAAATTTCAAACGTTTATATCTCTTATCGTGTTTATCAAATTTCAATAATATCTGTACCAAAACATAGAGAAAAGTTAGCTGTACAAGTAGTATAAATAGCAATGTTCTAGTGATAATAGTTCGTGAGTTATTCGATATTGAAATTTGGTCGTTTTCAAATTCGATTCGAATTCGTTCAAATTTTAAACGTTTATATCTCTTATCGTGTTTATCAAATTTCAATGATTTCTGTACCCAAAACGTAGAAAAAAGTTAGCTGTACAAGTAGTATAAATAGCAATGTTCTAGTGATAATAGTTCGTGAGTTATTCGATATTGAAAATTGGTCGTTTTCAAATTCGATTCGAATTCGTTCAAATTTTAAACGTTTATATCTCTTATCGTGTTTATCAAATTTCAATGATTTCTGTACCAAAACATAGAAAAAAGTTAGCTGTACAAGTAGTATAAATAGCAATGTTCTAGTGATAATAGTTCGTGAGTTATTCGATATTGAAATTTGGTCGTTTTCAAATTCGATTCGAATTCGTTCAAATTTCAAACGTTTATATATCTTATCGTGTTTATCAAATTTCAATAATATCTGTACCAAAACATAGAGAAAAGTTAGCTGTATAAGTGGTGTTAAAAGCAATGTTCTAGTAATAATAGTCCGTGAGTTATTCGAGATTAAAATTTGGTCGTTTTCAAATTCGATTCGAATTCGTTCAAATTTCAAACGTTTATATATCTTATCGTGTTTATCAAATTTCAATAATATCTGTACCAAAACATAGAGAAAAGTTAGCTGTACAAGTAGTATAAATAGCAATGTTCTAGTGATAATAGTTCGTGAGTTATTCGATATTGAAAATTGGTCGTTTTCAAATTCGATTCGAATTCGTTCAAATTTTAAACGTTTATATCTCTTATCGTGTTTATCAAATTTCAATGATTTCTGTACCCAAAACGTAGAAAAAAGTTAGCTGTACAAGTAGTATAAATAGCAATGTTCTAGTGATAATAGTTCGTGAGTTATTCGATATTGAAAATTGGTCGTTTTCAAATTCGATTCGAATTCGTTCAAATTTTAAACGTTTATATCTCTTATCGTGTTTATCAAATTTCAATGATTTCTGTACCAAAACATAGAAAAAAGTTAGCTGTACAAGTAGTATAAATAGCAATGTTCTAGTGATAATAGTTCGTGAGTTATTCGATATTGAAATTTGGTCGTTTTCAAATTCGATTCGAATTCGTTCAAATTTCAAACGTTTATATATCTTATCGTGTTTATCAAATTTCAATAATATCTGTACCAAAACATAGAGAAAAGTTAGCTGTACAAGTAGTATAAATAGCAATGTTCTAGTGATAATAGTTCGTGAGTTATTCGATATTGAAATTTGGTCGTTTTCAAATTCGATTCGAATTCGTTCAAATTTCAAACGTTTATATCTCTTATCGTGTTTATCAAATTTCAATAATATCTGTACCAAAACATAGAGAAAAGTTAGCTGTATAAGTGGTGTTAAAAGCAATGTTCTAGTAATAATAGTCCGTGAGTTATTCGAGATTAAAATTTGGTCGTATTCAAATTCGATTCGCATTCCTTCAAATTTTAACCATTCATATCTCTTTTCGTATTTACCAGAATTAAATGATTTCTTTATCGAATTGTTGGGAAAAGTTAGCTGTACAAGTAGTATAAATAGCAATGTTCTAGTGATAATAGTTCGTGAGTTATTCGATATTGAAATTTGGTCGTTTTCAAATTCGATTCGAATTCGTTCAAATTTCAAACGTTTATATCTCTTATCGTGTTTATCAAATTTCAATAATATCTGTACCAAAACATAGAGAAAAGTTAGCTGTACAAGTAGTATAAATAGCAATGTTCTAGTGATAATAGTTCGTGAGTTATTCGATATTGAAATTTGGTCGTTTTCAAATTCGATTCGAATTCGTTCAAATTTCAAACGTTTATATATCTTATCGTGTTTATCAAATTTCAATAATATCTGTACCAAAACATAGAGAAAAGTTAGCTGTATAAGTGGTGTTAAAAGCAATGTTCTAGTAATAATAGTCCGTGAGTTATTCGAGATTAAAATTTGGTCGTATTCAAATTCGATTCGCATTCCTTCAAATTTTAACCATTCATATCTCTTTTCGTATTTACCAGAATTAAATGATTTCTTTATCGAATTGTTGGGAAAAGTTAGCTGTACAAGTAGTATAAATAGCAATGTTCTAGTGATAATAGTTCGTGAGTTATTCGATATTGAAATTTGGTCGTTTTCAAATTCGATTCGAATTCGTTCAAATTTCAAACGTTTATATCTCTTATCGTGTTTATCAAATTTCAATAATATCTGTACCAAAACATAGAGAAAAGTTAGCTGTACAAGTAGTATAAATAGCAATGTTCTAGTGATAATAGTTCGTGAGTTATTCGATATTGAAATTTGGTCGTTTTCAAATTCGATTCGCATTCCTTCAAATTTTAACCATTCATATCTCTTTTCGTATTTACCAGAATTAAATGATTTCTTTATCGAATTGTTGGGAAAAGTTAGCTGTACAAGTAGTATAAATAGCAATGTTCTAGTGATAATAGTTCGTGAGTTATTCGATATTGAAATTTGGTCGTTTTCAAATTCGATTCGAATTCGTTCAAATTTCAAACGTTTATATCTCTTATCGTGTTTATCAAATTTCAATAATATCTGTACCAAAACATAGAGAAAAGTTAGCTGTACAAGTAGTATAAATAGCAATGTTCTAGTGATAATAGTTCGTGAGTTATTCGATATTGAAATTTGGTCGTTTTCAAATTCGATTCGAATTCGTTCAAATTTCAAACGTTTATATATCTTATCGTGTTTATCAAATTTCAATAATATCTGTACCAAAACATAGAGAAAAGTTAGCTGTATAAGTGGTGTTAAAAGCAATGTTCTAGTAATAATAGTCCGTGAGTTATTCGAGATTAAAATTTGGTCGTATTCAAATTCGATTCGCATTCCTTCAAATTTTAACCATTCATATCTCTTTTCGTATTTACCAGAATTAAATGATTTCTTTATCGAATTGTTGGGAAAAGTTAGCTGTACAAGTAGTATAAATAGCAATGTTCTAGTGATAATAGTTCGTGAGTTATTCGATATTGAAATTTGGTCGTTTTCAAATTCGATTCGAATTCGTTCAAATTTCAAACGTTTATATCTCTTATCGTGTTTATCAAATTTCAATGATTTCTGTACCCAAAACGTAGAAAAAAGTTAGCTGTACAAGTAGTATAAATAGCAATGTTCTAGTGATAATAGTTCGTGAGTTATTCGATATTGAAAATTGGTCGTTTTCAAATTCGATTCGAATTCGTTCAAATTTTAAACGTTTATATCTCTTATCGTGTTTATCAAATTTCAATGATTTCTGTACCAAAACATAGAAAAAAATTAGCTGTACAAGTAGTATAAATAGCAATGTTCTAGTGATAATAGTTCGTGAGTTATTCGATATTGAAATTTGGTCGTTTTCAAATTCGATTCGAATTCGTTCAAGTTTCAAACGTTTATATATCTTATCGTGTTTATCAAATTTCAATAATATCTGTACCAAAACATAGAGAAAAGTTAGCTGTATAAGTGGTGTTAAAAGCAATGTTCTAGTAATAATAGTCCGTGAGTTATTCGAGATTAAAATTTGGTCGTTTTCAAATTCGATTCGAATTCGTTCAAATTTCAAACGTTTATATATCTTATCGTGTTTATCAAATTTCAATAATATCTGTACCAAAACATAGAGAAAAGTTAGCTGTACAAGTAGTATAAATAGCAATGTTCTAGTGATAATAGTTCGTGAGTTATTCGATATTGAAAATTGGTCGTTTTCAAATTCGATTCGAATTCGTTCAAATTTTAAACGTTTATATCTCTTATCGTGTTTATCAAATTTCAATGATTTCTGTACCCAAAACGTAGAAAAAAGTTAGCTGTACAAGTAGTATAAATAGCAATGTTCTAGTGATAATAGTTCGTGAGTTATTCGATATTGAAAATTGGTCGTTTTCAAATTCGATTCGAATTCGTTCAAATTTTAAACGTTTATATCTCTTATCGTGTTTATCAAATTTCAATGATTTCTGTACCAAAACATAGAAAAAAGTTAGCTGTACAAGTAGTATAAATAGCAATGTTCTAGTGATAATAGTTCGTGAGTTATTCGATATTGAAATTTGGTCGTTTTCAAATTCGATTCGAATTCGTTCAAATTTCAAACGTTTATATATCTTATCGTGTTTATCAAATTTCAATAATATCTGTACCAAAACATAGAGAAAAGTTAGCTGTACAAGTAGTATAAATAGCAATGTTCTAGTGATAATAGTTCGTGAGTTATTCGATATTGAAATTTGGTCGTTTTCAAATTCGATTCGAATTCGTTCAAATTTCAAACGTTTATATATCTTATCGTGTTTATCAAATTTCAATAATATCTGTACCAAAACATAGAGAAAAGTTAGCTGTATAAGTGGTGTTAAAAGCAATGTTCTAGTAATAATAGTCCGTGAGTTATTCGAGATTAAAATTTGGTCGTATTCAAATTCGATTCGCATTCCTTCAAATTTTAACCATTCATATCTCTTTTCGTATTTACCAGAATTAAATGATTTCTTTATCGAATTGTTGGGAAAAGTTAGCTGTACAAGTAGTATAAATAGCAATGTTCTAGTGATAATAGTTCGTGAGTTATTCGATATTGAAATTTGGTCGTTTTCAAATTCGATTCGAATTCGTTCAAATTTCAAACGTTTATATCTCTTTTCGTGTTTATCAAATTTCAATAATATCTGTACCAAAACATAGAGAAAAGTTAGCTGTACAAGTAGTATAAATAGCAATGTTCTAGTGATAATAGTTCGTGAGTTATTCGATATTGAAATTTGGTCGTTTTCAAATTCGATTCGAATTCGTTCAAATTTCAAACGTTTATATATCTTATCGTGTTTATCAAATTTCAATAATATCTGTACCAAAACATAGAGAAAAGTTAGCTGTATAAGTGGTGTTAAAAGCAATGTTCTAGTAATAATAGTCCGTGAGTTATTCGAGATTAAAATTTGGTCGTATTCAAATTCGATTCGCATTCCTTCAAATTTTAACCATTCATATCTCTTTTCGTATTTACCAGAATTAAATGATTTCTTTATCGAATTGTTGGGAAAAAGTTAGCTGTACAAGTAGTATAAATAGCAATGTTCTAGTGATAATAGTTCGTGAGTTATTCGATATTGAAATTTGGTCGTTTTCAAATTCGATTCGAATTCGTTCAAATTTCAAACGTTTATATCTCTTATCGTGTTTATCAAATTTCAATAATATCTGTACCAAAACATAGAGAAAAGTTAGCTGTACAAGTAGTATAAATAGCAATGTTCTAGTGATAATAGTTCGTGAGTTATTCGATATTGAAATTTGGTCGTTTTCAAATTCGATTCGAATTCGTTCAAATTTCAAACGTTTATATATCTTATCGTGTTTATCAAATTTCAATAATATCTGTACCAAAACATAGAGAAAAGTTAGCTGTATAAGTGGTGTTAAAAGCAATGTTCTAGTAATAATAGTCCGTGAGTTATTCGAGATTAAAATTTGGTCGTATTCAAATTCGATTCGCATTCCTTCAAATTTTAACCATTCATATCTCTTTTCGTATTTACCAGAATTAAATGATTTCTTTATCGAATTGTTGGGAAAAGTTAGCTGTACAAGTAGTATAAATAGCAATGTTCTAGTGATAATAGTTCGTGAGTTATTCGATATTGAAATTTGGTCGTTTTCAAATTCGATTCGAATTCGTTCAAATTTCAAACGTTTATATCTCTTATCGTGTTTATCAAATTTCAATAATATCTGTACCAAAACATAGAGAAAAGTTAGCTGTACAAGTAGTATAAATAGCAATGTTCTAGTGATAATAGTTCGTGAGTTATTCGATATTGAAATTTGGTCGTATTCAAATTCGATTCGCATTCCTTCAAATTTTAAACGTTTATATCTCTTATCGTGTTTATCAAATTTCAATGATTTCTGTACCCAAAACGTAGAAAAAAGTTAGCTGTACAAGTAGTATAAATAGCAATGTTCTAGTGATAATAGTTCGTGAGTTATTCGATATTGAAAATTGGTCGTTTTCAAATTCGATTCGAATTCGTTCAAATTTTAAACGTTTATATCTCTTATCGTGTTTATCAAATTTCAATGATTTCTGTACCAAAACATAGAAAAAAGTTAGCTGTACAAGTAGTATAAATAGCAATGTTCTAGTGATAATAGTTCGTGAGTTATTCGATATTGAAATTTGGTCGTTTTCAAATTCGATTCGAATTCGTTCAAATTTCAAACGTTTATATATCTTATCGTGTTTATCAAATTTCAATAATATCTGTACCAAAACATAGAGAAAAGTTAGCTGTATAAGTGGTGTTAAAAGCAATGTTCTAGTAATAATAGTCCGTGAGTTATTCGAGATTAAAATTTGGTCGTATTCAAATTCGATTCGCATTCCTTCAAATTTTAACCATTCATATCTCTTTTCGTATTTACCAGAATTAAATGATTTCTTTATCGAATTGTTGGGAAAAGTTAGCTGTACAAGTAGTATAAATAGCAATGTTCTAGTGATAATAGTTCGTGAGTTATTCGATATTGAAATTTGGTCGTTTTCAAATTCGATTCGAATTCGTTCAAATTTCAAACGTTTATATCTCTTATCGTGTTTATCAAATTTCAATAATATCTGTACCAAAACAGAGAAAAGTTAGCTGTACAAGTAGTATAAATAGCAATGTTCTAGTGATAATAGTTCGTGAGTTATTCGATATTGAAATTTGGTCGTATTCAAATTCGATTCGCATTCCTTCAAATTTTAACCATTCATATCTCTTTTCGTATTTACCAGAATTAAATGATTTCTTTATCGAATTGTTGGGAAAAGTTAGCTGTGTAACTAGTATAAATTACAATGTTTTAGTGATAATAGTTCGTGAGTTATTCGATATTGAAATTTGGTCGTATTCAAATTCGATTCGCATTCCTTCAAATTTTAACCATTCATATCTCTTTTCGTATTTACCAGAATTAAATGATTTCTTTATCGAATTGTTGGGAAAAGTTAGCTGTACAAGTAGTATAAATAGCAATGTTCTAGTGATAATAGTTCGTGAGTTATTCGATATTGAAATTTGGTCGTATTCAAATTCGATTCGCATTCCTTCAAATTTTAACCATTCATATCTCTTTTCGTATTTACCAGAATTAAATGATTTCTTTATCGAATTGTTGGGAAAAGTTAGCTGTGTAACTAGTATAAATTACAATGTTTTAGACTAAGTAATTTACGAGATATTGAAGGTTAAATTTTGGAGGTTTTCGAATAAATATAAATTTCAAACGTTTATATCTCTTATCGTATTTCAATGATTTCTGTACCAAAACGTGGAGTAAAGTTAGCTGTACAAGTAGTATAAATAGCAATTTTCTAGTGGTAATAGTTCGTGAGTTAATCGCTATTAAAATACGGAGACAAGTTTTATCTGTAATTGTATAAAATTTCGTAAAAATCTGTCGAATAGTTAACGAGATATTTAGAGTTAAATTTTGGTTTCGTTTGAAACAGTGAAATCATTAACTTCAAATATCTGGAAAACTACTCGATAGATTTTGTTTATATTTAACCTGTACATGGATACTGCTATTGCCTATAACTGTATAAAAATTTCGTAAAAATCTGTTGAATAGTTAAACGAGATATTTAGAGTTAAATTTTGGTTTCGTTTGAAACAGTGAAATCTTTAACTTCAAATATCTGGAAAACTACTGGATAGATTTTGTTTATATTTAACCTGTACATGGATACTGCTATTGCCTATAACTGTATAAAAATTTCGTAAAAATCTGTTGAATAGTTAAACGAGATATTTAGAGTTAAATTTTGGTTTCGTTTGAAACAGTGAAATCTTTAACTTCAAATATCTGGAAAACTACTCGATAGATTTTGTTTATATTTAACCTGTACATGGATACTGCTATTGTCTATAATTGTATAAAATTACTTAATAATCTGTCAAGTAGTTAACGAGATATTTAGAGTTAAATTTTGGTTTCGTTTGAAACAGTGAAATCTTTAACTTCAAATATCTGGAAAACTACTCGATAGATTTTGTTTATATTTAACCTGTACATGGATACTGCTATTGTCTATAAATGTATAAAATTTCGTAAAAATCTGTCGAATAGTTAACGAGATATTTAGAGTTAAATTTTGGTTTCGTTTGAAACAGTGAAATCTTTAACTTCAAATATCTGGAAAACTACTCGATAGATTTTGTTTATATTTAACCTGTACATGGATACTGCTATTGCCTATAACTGTATAAAAATTTCGTAAAAATCTGTTGAATAGTTAAACGAGATATTTAGAGTTAAATTTTGGTTTCGTTTGAAACAGTGAAATCTTTAACTTCAAATATCTGGAAAACTACTCGATAGATTTTGTTTATATTTAACCTGTACATGGATACTACTATTGCCTATAACTGTATAAAATTTCGTAAAAATCTGTCGAATAGTTAACGAGATATTTAGAGTCAATTTTAGTTTCCTTTGAAACAATGAAATCATTAACTTCAAATATCTGGAAAACTACTCGATAGATTTTGTTTATATTTAACCTGGGCTAATCTTTACAATAGCTCCCCAGAGGCGTGGCCTGTTTTTTTTAGGGTGTGGGTAGTGCAGAGCACCTACCGGGGAAAATAAAAACTACTTCCCGTCAATGTGCGGATGGTGCGAATTTCGTAGCGCTTATGTTTAGCGCGCATGCGCAGTACACATACTGCATAGCAACTGCTTCCTGATTAATGTATTAATAGTTCCCGCGAGTGTTCTGTATGTGACCGGAGGTGCCGTTTTTTTGTAACTTTATGAGTATGAGCGTTTTAAATTTGCGGGTTTTTTTAAATTAAAGCATGATTGTAGTGTGAGTAAGAATGGAGTTCGACAAGTATACCCTCCTCAGGAAAAGGACTCCACAGAATAAGGTAGTTTCTTTTGTGTTGTTCTGTGTAATTATTGTAATGAATGTTGTGACAAAAATTAAAAAATTGAGGGTGATTAGGTAGGTTAGGAGGGGGTATGGAGGGAAGAAAAAATCAGGGGGTGTGGGGGGCGAAGCCCCCCATTAAGAAATAAATAAAGAATTCGAAGTTATTCTGATTCGGTGCTACCATATAACCCGCTAGATTTAAGTGTGAATATAAAATAAATAAATAGTTTTATATTTATATTTGAATATGGCGGATTCTATAGTAACAGCGAATCAGAATCACTTCGAATTAGGCCACGCCTCTGGGGAGCTATTGTAAAGATTTACCTTAACCTGTACATGGATACTACTATTTATAACTGTATAAAATTTCGTAAAAATCTGTCGAATAGTTAACGGGATATGTAGAGTTAAATTTTAGTTTCGTTTGAAACAGTGAAATCATTACCCAATTGTAGAGATAACATAGCTCTATAACTGGTATAAGTGGCATTGTTTTAGTGTCAATAGGTAATGAAATATGGAAGGTTAAATTTAGGGGGTTTTCAATTTGCTTCAAATTTTAAACTTTTTGTATATCTCTCTTTCTATTGATCAGAATTCAATTATTTCTTTACCCAATTGTAAGAAACATTAGCTCTATAACTGGTTCGAGTGGCATTGTTTTAGTGATGATAGTTAATGAGAAATGGAAGGTTAAATTTTAGGGGTTTTCGATTTGCTTCAAACTTCAAACCTTTATATTTCTCTTTCTATTGATCAGAATTCAATGATTTCTTTAACCAATTGTAGAGAATAGTTGGCGCTATAACTGGTATAAATGGCAATGTTTTAGTGATAATAGTTAATGAGTTATAGGAGGTTAAATTTTGGAGGTTTTCCAAATACTTTTAAATTTCAATTTCTTCCATTTTCTTTAAGGAAACGCACTCTGCTCTACATTTCTCAATATTAACCATTACATGAATTTCAATGCAAATGTGGCAATCGAATCCACTATTAATATACAACCTATCTTTGCGGTTCTTATCACTAAGCGCTTAGACATCGTGGCGCCTTACGTTCTTTTTCAGAAGCCTCAACATTCCAATATAAATAATCCTTAACTCTTTTTTTCTGCAAGCTCAAATTCTTTAATACATAGTGTGATTTACACTACAGTACCCTAGAACCTTTCTTTAAGAATGAAACTTCTTAACATGTGTGGGAAACTTGTTTACCTTTTCCACCACCATCGCACCAATCCATCTGACCCTAATTGACTTTATAGGTATCAAATAATAAGTAAGAGAAGAGGCAATAAGAGGCGCCACGGTAACCGAGCGGTTAAGGGGCGAGACCTGCAAAGCTAATATGTATTGTGGTACTGGGGTCGATTCCCGGTCTTTTAAGCCTTGGATTTTATTTAAAGGTTAATAAAAGAAATTTACAGTAAAGTATGTTTGCTAGACGCCTCCGTCAGCGTCTAACTAATTGGTAGTTGGACGTAAAGCCCGCCTGAAAAAAAAGGCAATTACTTTACTGAGAAGAAAATCCACATTTCGATTAACAAAAATTAAGTGCGTCTTTTCAGAAAAGGTGTCTAAGTTTGTTAATAATGTCTCCAAACTATTTTCAGTTAATAATCCTAATTGAAAAGTATAATAAACAGCACATTTAATCAAGAAAGCTTGGCCGAAAAATGTAACCTTAAACTTTCTGTTTACTAAAAAAAAAAAAGATTATTTATTTTTATTACGTTTAATGAAAAACTATGGTAAAATATTCTGTCGCATGTAAACACACTAGAGGTGAAAGTGCATGTTACTGTGGACATCACGCAAGCTAATATTTTGATAACCGTTTGTTAAGTCCCGATGAAGATGAAAGGAATGTTTGCTGCTCTTATCGCTGGACACTTAAAATTATGTGAGAGAATTCTTTTAGAGTAAAGGTATTGAATATTTTTGTATTGATTGACGCCATGCTGTAAAAAAAAAACATTACAGCATATTCTGTTTTAAGTGAAAATAAAAAAATGAAAGGGTACATTTACCGCTGTTCACTAGTGAATATAATTTAAATTTGTTAATTATTTAAGACCACGCCAAATTTGCCACCATTATTGATTACAACATTATTCCCCACTATCGGTTTAAATTAAAGCGACGTACCCTCTGTTCGGAAAATAAATAAATAAAATAAATGAAGACTAGCTAACTATTTCTTACTTTTGGCACATCGCCTAAAGTCGTAACTATCACTGGTAACAAATATCTTCTCGGTGTGTAAAATTGGTTGACTTTTTAACTATCTATTTACTTGTATTACCATTTTAATCACTAATTAATTTCATGTAGGAAATCTCTGTTCTTCTTCACTTAATACAAACAATTCACGAGGTTAATATTTTTTTATTTATTTTTCCTCCCCTAACTCCGAATTTTAATGCGTTCAACTTTTTATTAATATCAGCTGGATTGTACATTTCACCGAAATGACGTGATCAATGAATTTTAGGGAGATCTAACCTCAAACCATTCTTAGATTGCTCTTCTACAAAAAATTATTCTAATGAATGATAATTGCTCTGAAGTTAATAGACTAATCTTATTACGGATATTTCTATTTCGTTTCAAAATTTTGTAGTGCATTTTCCTTAGTGTGAATATTAAATACAATAGTCAGCGTACTATCTATTATCAATAACAGTGGTGGTGCTATTGTACTTCGATCACCTAACATTCAGTGTGTGCGTAACAATATTTAAGTGAGTCGAATTAAAATAATTATTAATAAATGATTAAAATTTGCAAGTTCGCGGCGTTATATAAGCATTAAATATTATATTGTCATGTGAAAAGGTCTTCCACAGCAACAGGTTTAGTTCAAGAAATTAAGTAAAGTTAAGGAGTCTTTACTTTATCAATTCATGCTGAGCAGTTTTGGTTTCAAAATTTCTGTGGAGAAGATCAAGTAAGGCAAGACATCAGGAGCGTCCCACAGTCCCTTTATCCTTGAACCTGTTGAAGTCGAATCCTTGTAAAAGCATTTGAAGACTTGCAGGTTGGTGAGTGCCTCACTTTAATGATAAATAGCTACTTGCATTACATTGGAGTGTCAAATCTGTGTTACTTTGCCTCCCATATTGTCAGCTCAGCAATAAGGACACTTAAGTGTGTCACACTCTAAAGTAAAACAATAAAAATAACGTAAATACTTAGGGTTCACCCGAGTATCAATAATTATTAAAAACACGGTGTAGGAATTAAGAATTTTAGTATATTTTAGCAGCTATTTTATTTCAAAGATATCAGTAATAACTTGTTAATGCTATTGTGATAGTTGAAAAATATTAATAATTAAAAGAACAAAAAAAAACTGGGTTACATTGTGTGGGTAGTTGGGAAGATGTAGGTCATTGGCTGACAAAACAAATGTCTGTGGTTTATACCCATTAGAATAATGAAACTTGTCATCAGCAGTGACCTAGCTCCCTGAAATTGTACATAGAATTAATGAATGTTACTCATTCGCAAATTACATCATTTACATAGAATGGGCCTTGATTGAGCTTGTAGAATGCTGGTGTTCGATTTTAAAAAAAGTTTCTCTTCCTAGTATTTTTTAGTAATAGTTCACTTCTGCGTAGTAAATCCCTTAATTTTCGACCTTGTTTGGTCATTAATTTATCGTAGGGAGAATAAAAATTGAACTACATTCGATTAAAGTTTAATTGAGATCAGTTTTGCCTTGATTGTTTTAATTACAATTTTTTTATTGTAAGGATTGTTTCATAGGCGCACTATCTTTCGCCACCATTAGCTTCTATTAGTTCCCAATTCGTGTGTAAAGGGCCGCCTATCTCCGCCGAATTTGCTGATGCAATTTCCTCAGGTGGATAGTGAAGCCTAAATACACACTGCTTCTTCAACAGCCATGTTTCCTTTACGGAAAAGCACGCCATAACTTTTTGTTGATCGCCTCGTTTGTACTGGTCTTTAGTAAAGTGAGACCTTTAAAAGAAACTCAACTCTTTGTATGAGAAAGTGCAATTTAGTAGGTATACTGTTTTGAAATAGGTTTTTGTGGCCCCATTGAGATTGAGTACGAAAAGTTGTTTTTAAAACTTTGATTTAAATGCAAGTGTTTGTATGCTGAATGAAATGTCTGGTTTCTCCCTTGTGACAATTAGGTACAGGTGCCAGGAATGTTAATAATGTCTTTATAGATCTATTCTTGGAACTTGATGTTGGTGCCATCTATTAATTCGCATTTTACCTTTAATTTCTGTTCAATTCTCAATAGATAAATGGAGTAGATTAAAATAATAAATTATTATTATTAGAATCAAATTAGAAATCATCTATGTACAATTTCAGGTAGCTAGGTCACTGCTGATGACAAGCTTCATTATTCTAATAATGAAATTATAACGATTAAGTATAAAAATTGTTATTATATAAAAATAAAGAAAGTTCAAATATTCCAGTTCGGAGCCAACCGAGGATAGCGGAGTGGTTTAACATCTCTAAAGCGTCAATACTGTTAATTGTACTTTGTTGCCAACTCTATAATGCTAATAAGTATACAATCTTGTACTTAATTTCGAAACCAAAAGAAAATCGGCTGACCTAGCATACAGAGAAAGAGACTTTATGCCTAATTTGTCGATACCTCTTTTTCAGGAAGAGTAAGGAAAAAGGGAAAAATTACTGCAACAATTCAGTATGAAAATAATTTAATAAATAGTAATAAAATGAACGAATATATCCCCTACATTACTCTTTATTGCTTACTAATTGCTATATTTAATTACTTTTTCAAAGAATTCGTTATCAGGGCAATAATATTACATAGTTAGTTCTATATATAGGCAAACAGAGACATATGTACACATTGAATTTACATACTCAACGTTTTGTTCAGTAGCTAAACGTAGATTAATCTTGTTCCGAGTTTGCCAACAATTTTGATAATTAATATTAGTCACTAAATGTACCTTGCTAACTAAACTGAATTTTTAGTTTTTAGCTGTTCACCTTAATGCTCATTACCATTAATTTAAAAAAAAAAAGTTGGTAAATGTTTAAAGTGTTTCATATGGACGAATTTTCTTTAAATTGTTATACATTCTGAGCTGGACAAGGCGGAACGCTGCAGCGGTATCGTTCACTGGCTACGTTAATCTGCGTAACTGTCTAAGCTAATCTCTCTCTATTTATGCCTGAAAATGTTCAGACCATCTAGAACAAGGGTGCACAAACTTTTGAAGTATGAGGGCAAGAATTTGTACACATTAATGATGGACCACACTACCCCCGTCCTCCACAGTCCTATAAATTTAGGATTTTTCTGCGAAATTCAGAGTTAATCGCTTAAATAATTGTGAGAACTGTAGTTAAAAGTCTATGGCTATGATTTCTAAAATAATAAATACAGGTAGAAGCGTATTTAGACGTTTTCCAGTCAATTTAAAAAAAAAATACAGGAAACTTAAAATACGAGTTTTACTGGTGCAGAGCAGTAAACTGTTTAGGACGGTCTTCACTCTCTAGAGGAAAGCTTAAGATTGAAGTTTATGAGAATCCCCGAGAAATCAATTTTTCAGAATAAAGTTTAAAAATGTTTTTGCATAGCAGTGATAGGCACTGGTGAGTTTCTAATCAAATACATATAAAAGAAAGCAAAAAATCTAGTGAATTTTATGGGTTTTAAAGAATTGAACTTGACGATAAATTTTATTTTTATCTAATTACATAACTCTATCCTAGAACATAAGGGAGCTTTATGTGTAAAAATTAACACTAATAGTATTGTGTTAATTTTTTTCTAGAAATTAACATCACTTATTCTTTAAAGTTAATTTTAAACTAGAATGTACTAGCATCTTTGTGTTAAAAATATGTTCATATTTGTAAAAGCAGAAAGAATTTATTAAATGATTTATTCGTGAAAAAAAAAGCATACTGATCATATCTTTTCATGGAGTCAGTTGTGTAATCAGGTTGCAAAAAATTGTTTACAGGCAGGTAGCATTAAGGTACGGACATGGAAAGCATTTGGAATTAGGAAAAATTTGAACTCCACAATTGAAATACATATATTGGTTCTGTTCTCACTGTACAAAGCGATATTACAGATAGAATTAAAAAAAGAGTAACTGCAGGTAACAAATATTTTTTAGCATTACAAAAAATTTTTGGTTAAAAAATTTCGCGTATGCATTAGATTGATCCTGGTGCAAGGTTCTAGCAGCTCCGCAAGGAGTTTAATAACCTTTTATTATGTATGAGGTTATATTTTAAAAAGGGGGTTAGTAATAACGTAACTGTGCAGTCAGTATTAAACTAAATAAATAAATAACCTGAACAAGTAAAACCATACATATTAAACTACAGAGATAAGCTAAAGATAAATAAAACAAATAAGGACAACAAAAGAAAGTAAGTGATAATAGTCTTGATGAATGAGTTAAAATCATTTTTGCATTGAATATGTATTGTTAATTTTCTGTGTCATTTTAACGTACATTATCGTTAAGTCCAAAATGAATGGGTAAGTTGTGAAAGGTAATATGTAGTTATATTCGTTATGTATCCTTTTTATTCAAAAAGTTGTTCATGCTCTATTTGCCTTAGAGTGATGAAGGTCAGTTTGTTTAACAATAAGAAATAAATTGGGTATCTTGAGTTTGTTAAAATGACAAATGGGTAAATTTCAAGAGATTTAAGGTTTCAAAAAAAAAATTATTCAGAACGACGTTTCGCCCATTTAATTTACTTTTTACATTCTCTCACGCTGCTAAGTATTTTGAAATTAATTCTCTTATAATAAGAAAGTAAACTATATAAATATTTTCCAACTAGAAATCACTTATCGTTTTTCGTAAGAAAAAGCATTAAGGACAGATTAACGCTTTTTTTTAATTTTCTCTGGAAGAATACGTTTTCCCCCTGAGGACGCAGAAGTAGTGAATTGTGTTAGTCCTAGTTGAATTTTCATTTTCTATAACCTTAATGGTTAATAATATAAATATTAACCAACTTTTAAGTTCCCAGTTAACTGTGACTCTTAAACTTGAACCACGCACGAATAACATAGAAAACGTTACACCCTAATATGTGAGAAAGCAGCTAAGAGAAGAACTTGCTGTCTGATGAGAAAGATAATTGAGCATTAGTAGGGTTTTCAAATCCAAATGTTCTCTCTGCAACACTTTTCATTCGGGTGAAAATTGCTGTGAGGGCTACTTGATTGATTCTTCATATCCGTTTTTATTTTGTGTTTTCACGTCTTTTGAAGACGTGGTTTTTACAAAAGTTATGTGGAAGTAGTGTTTTGAAGCTTTTATGGATTCACTACATTTATAATACTAATAGAAGTACAATGTGTATGTGCATTTTTAAATTTGAAGAAAATTTGAGTGAAAATCTATTTTACTGGACAAATAAGGGAAAACAAAATCCTAGATTTGTAAAAATAATAACTTCTTGGGCAAAAATTAAACAGAATATTGAAATGCACTTTAAAACTAGTAGTTTGTTACCTTCAGAGTATAGTATTTGTTGGTGAATGCCCGGCAGATAAGTGATAAGAGTACTTAGTCAACAAGTGGTACTGTCAGCATCACGATACTATAACCAAAGGTGTTAAACTGTCTTGCAGAGAGTAAACACTTTGCAGATAAAAATACATAGGGAGGGGAGATTTTAAAGATTTTTTTTTTTTCAATACGTCACCAGACTTACACGTAAAAGAGATATTGTCACTGGATATCTGTTTGTTCCTCAGACTGGAGCGGGAGGCTGGAATACACGTAGGACTAGATAAGCAGTGTTTGGATTACCAAGTTCATTCATTATTGACACTTTGTGCCGGCAAGATGGAAATAGGATCATTGTCTCTTTAAATATTTTAAAATATTCCTCAATGATCTATTCTTTCTTAGAGGTTAGAAGTGCTGGGTCAGGATTTATTTCATAATAAAAATTGTATTTGTCCTCTGACCTTACTATTTTTGGGACTAAACTCAGTAACAGTCCCTGGCGTATCATGAATTTTGGTCATTTACTACAAATTTTTACGAAGTTTTTGTTTACCTAATTTTAACAATTCCATCAGGTAATTGAAACGTGAATTGCGAAGGATGCTGATCTTCGCAGGTAAGCTGAGTACAGATTTGTGGCGAGACGATGTTCTGAGTAGTGCTTATCCAACTATTAGGGAAACACTAAGTGGTTAACCTTTATGGACGAGGAAAGTAAAGAAAGAATGGTTAAAAATATTGATGATTGGCTTTAATCTTAAAGCAGCTCTTACAAGGTAAGGGAAACCCATAGGTTGTTCCTTTTTTTTTCTGATCTGGCTATTGCTTTGAGGCTTCTAAGCCTTAGAAAACCACCAAGATAACATTCTACGTTCTTACTTTTATTTATTTATTTTTGGCGTTATTTTAGCAAGAACTGGCATGCAGAAATGTAATTATGGAGAAATCAAGACTAGGGTAACATGTATAATCTACGATGATATTACGGCGGAGCTGGTTGCCCCAAACGAACCTCTGGATGATGGACATCCACTGCTGTGAGTGATTAACTTTTTGTGAGGTACCAACGATAGTTTTAGGAGTATGCAAATCCTGAGCTCATTAGTTGTGAGTAATTTTTAAAGACATGAATTTGTTGTTATTTATGTATTTTTAAATATTAACATGTATTTTTATGGTCTTCTGCTCGTAACTTCAGCCTTTACACTCCATTGCAAAAGAAAATCCTAAAAATTTATAACTCATTTGAAACATATCTTTAATTTCCGTTTTAGTTGGTGGCAGTGTAAAGCAGTATAATTTCCTGATCTTAATCGGCGATTAGCTACGTACTCCTCTAGCTTCCAGAGAAAGCTTAGATCATTTACACTAAAGCGATAAGAAAGGATTATTCCTCTTGTATCCATTTTGAGCGTTCATCGATCACGATAATGAATTTCGCCGTTCCAATCATTGAGCGCCTTTTCAACAGAAATTGGAAAAGTTGATTTTAACGAAAATGGTAAGTTATTAATTATTATAATTATTTAAAATTGAATCCCGGAGAGTTTTTTTTCTGTGATCTATTATAATTTTAAGATATTGATGGTTCTGAAGTGACATTATTTATTCATGACATTTGGCCTCAAATATAAGCTTTTCTTTCGCATCATTTCTACGATTTTCGCTAAATTTCTTCCAAGTTAACACAAAAAAGATCTTCAATTCATTTTTTGATAGTTATGGGCGAAGACTAACAATCGCTTGTCCTCTTTTTAGTATCCATGTCAGTGAAGTATACCACTTAACCAACTACATAAGAATTAAATAGGTTTCAGAAATCTATAGTTTTCAAAAAATGTTTAAATTCAGATCTGAATTGAGAATTGAATTATTGTTGTGAATGTTCGAGGCTTTTTGTTAGTAGTTAGTTTAATAAGGGCTTACAATTGTGATAAGTTTTGTCAAAAAGCAAAGCTTATTGGGGCTTAACATTGACAATATTTATCGCTTTGAGTTGATAGTCACAGATTTAATTAAACTAATGAAGCTGCCAAATTGATTATTAGTTGTTGAGGTTACTTTAATTTTTTCTCTTCATAAAAAATACAATACAGCTGTTTAATAACGTAGTTCAGATAACGAGAATCCACATACCTACAAATCTGGCAGGATGTCAAAATCTCCCTTCTTTTTTTTTAAAAAAAAACTAGGAACTAACAGTTGCTTCCCGTCAACTTTAATGTTTTCTTATTAAATCTGTATTTTATCTCTTAGTCTTTCAATAAACGTTTTGATAATTAGTTTTAACAAACTAATTTTTACGTAATATAATTAAAATGCCTTATAAATTAGCATTTAGTCATTTAACAGAATATGTAGCGGAATGTATACAACATAATATTAAGCAAGGCTAATTACTGCACTAATTATAACCAGAAAACAATTCAATCGATCCCATTTTCCATCTTGCAGCTCAATATCCTGGCGTCGGTAATCAGGGCTGGCAAAATTCATAGTCAGCAGCAGTTTTTGGACTAGTTGCCAGATGGACGTTTGTCAATCGCTTATAGTTTACTCAGAGGGCACATATGGTGGTATTTCATACTGATTTTTTTTTATTAACTAGGTGCGCCTGTACAGGGATATCAGCCAAAAGATGGAAGTAATGGCTTCCCATGGGAAGGTGGTTATGTCCATTCTTCCTCAGTAAGTTTCCTCACACCCTTTGGCTTTCGTCTGTTGTACTTTAGCATGCATTATTTTTATTTTTCTTAGCTTGTAGTTAGGTGGCGGGTTGCTCGCTTCCTTCCTAAATTTTCAGTCTATTTGTTTCCTTTCTTTAAGTGGCAATTATAATTCTACTATCTACTTCTATAAATAATGAGCTTACTATTCCTTATCAAACCGTATTTGTCCAGGAATTGAGTATAAAAGAGCTGTTGGCAAGGGCCAAAATTTCCGCCATTTTAGTATAACAAAGAAACAGCGATATTCTTCTCTCCAGAGTTTTGAGACTCTAGTTCTTGTCCAGCTAAATGTCCTCGTTTCACGCCACGTTCTCTTCTGCGTTTTAAAGAACTTTCACACGAACCGACCCTCCTAGAATACAAAAAAACAATTAAAAAAAACGTTAAATTACAATCTTTACTAGAACCATTGGTTCTGATTTTTGAAGTTAAACCATTGGAAGAGATACGATAGACGGACATGCTCATCTAGGTTTCCATGATATTCTGTCATTTCCTCAACCTTACTTTTGTTGTAGCAATCATATTATTTCATGAAGTTTTCTCTAGAAACCATTGAGCAAAAGCGTCTTAAATGTTTGTACGTAGATCCTTTTTTGGTATCCTAATTGGTTATTGGACTTAGATATTTATGTTGAATAATTCATTTTTTTAAAAAAAGCAAGTAATTATTAATAGTGTTCTTGCTCCCCATTCAGTGAATAATAACAACTCGGAGTTTAAAGGTTAAAAGAAGAATGGCACTCTGATTATGCAAGGCTAGGGGTCTAGAATAATGTTAGAATAATATCATAATATTAGACCTGCCTAGAATAATGTTGAATACTTTTCAATTACAAAAACTATAGGCAAACCACTTATTCATAAATTATCAATTTTCGTTTTTACTTAAAAACGATTTTTAATAAAATTTGATTGAACTCTTATTTCAGTTGTTACAATAATTTTTTTTATAATTGTTTAACAAAAGCTCTTCTTTCTAAGTAAAGTAAGGAGAAGGGAGAGAAATGTTCCAATCGCAGACACTAATGCTTCGACGGAGAAGTAATCACCTTAGGATGCCACTCCCTTCTCCAGTATCAATTTTCATAAACATGGAATATTTATAGACATGCCTGGTTTATTTCAAAACGTTGATTGATTTTTAAAGCACTATCAACACTTGTTTTTGAGAGTTTAAAAACAAAAAAAAGGGGCAAATAAAGTCTATCGTAAAATCGCTTAATTTTCTTTTAAAATCTCAAAAACAGCTTCTTTAAGAAAATAATAATAGTTTTACTACCACTGTTGTATGGTTTTCTTCAGCCTTTTCTCAATAATTTCCGAAATGGATTTCTGTTGTAGGTTACATAGTTGATGCTACGTGAGTTAGTGGTCTGTTGTTGAAACTAACATTCTAAGAGGGTGTAATAAGAATGTAAGACCAAGGTAAATATTTCATTGCTTACAGCAGTTGCCAAAATAAACAAAACAGGTCACCAGGACATTGGAATAGATTCAGTTTTGGCTCCTATAGAATTTTATTTATTTCTAAACAGATCTGGGAAAAACATGATCCATAATCTATTACAAGAAGTAGTTGTTGGTGCTTTCCTTTCGGTTATTTCAGTACAATCGTAAAAAAGTATTTAACTGAACTCATGAAATTTAATTGTGGGGCTTAAGCGAGCGTTTGGATTTTTTTTTTCGCGATCTAATTTAATCCTCCACATTGACCTGAACGAATATACCCTATATCGGAAGACCTTTCACTTTCCCATTACATAAAATATCCACGAACAAACTCCAATCACAATATCGCCCCATATTAATCATTTTATCGTGCGTCTAAACTCTTCTCAAATTGTGAGTTGACGGTTGTTGTCAAATTATTAGGTGTACTGGAAGGCTTCTTCTACAGGCTTTAATGTGACAGTGATGCAGTTTCATCAGATTTTTCCAATTGTATTGAAAATTTTGTTCCCAAATGCTGCGTAATATCTCGTTGTTTTAATCCGTCTTAGCATGCAATTGTTTATAGTCTGTTTCTAATTCTCATCTATCCATCAGAGGTTGAACCAGTTTGATGTCGAAAATTTGACTTCCACCATGTTTCTGTCACATATTACATTTGATGTCTCAGAAAGTTTCAGGCGCCCAGAATTTGATTCAACTAGCGTAGTGTGTGGCAGTAGTAACATAGTGGCAGTCAAATTTCCAACACCAAATTGTTGTAAGAAAAAACAGAATCCGGACAATAGCAGAAGAACCGGTGAGTTTTTTAAATTTTGGATTCTATATAGGATTCTATCTGGATACAATGTGGAATGTTCTGCTATGGTCTGTTTATGGGTTGAAGTAGTTTGAGTTCAATGTGACATCCTTGATTTTTTTGATTAATTAAGTGACTCCCATAAAAATCGTCATGTTGCAGGTAGATTTTTCAGTGTTGTAAATATAGAAATGATAAATGAAATAATAACATTTAAAAAAAGAAGATACGATTGGGTAAAAGGGAGATTGTTTTTCTTTGTTTATGTTTTAGCTAAATTTTATTCGTATGTTGTTTTTTCAAATATTGTGCAATAAATTCTTAGTTATTGCTTTCTAGAAAATAAGACGCAATGATAGCAAAAAAGAAAAAAAAATATGAAGTATGAGGTAAAAAGTGAGGACAAAATAAAGTTTGCTATGAAGAAGAGACAGTCTAAACAAATTATTGTATCATATCTCATGGGTCCAGTTAGAAAGAAGACTTAATTCATTGGGTGGGTTGTGTAAAGTCACAGACCATCACTCTCCTAGACAAGTTAGAGAGTTTAATGGGTCGCTTTTACCATACTGTCTTTGTCTACCACAGTGAAGGGACAAAAAGTTTAGAAAGACCCACTTTTTTTTTTAAATATATGTATTTTTTTTTTTAGTCTAAATATAAATTGAATATCGGTTTCAGTCGGCTGTATTCGTCAGATTTCGTTTTACCAGTTGGAAGCTGAACAGACTATTCTGGCGCGCTCTCCTCGGGGAAAACATCCAATTATTTTGCAGTGTGGTCCTACATCATCAGCACACAACGATCTAAATTGGCCGAACAAATAATCAACACACTCACTGATGTAAGTTTATTTTGTTTTTATTAATTATTAGTGAGATTTACTAAATATGGTGTTTGAGGCTCCTCCCCTCTTGAAACTAAAAAAAACAAAAATTTACTACACTACGCTATAATAAAAGGCTCATTAAAAGGAGAATGTAGCTCCCAGAATATTTTTATAAACATAAGCTTTTCATGAAAACAATGTACATATTTATGTAAATAGCGAAAGATTTACACGTTTAAAAGAGAGTCCTGAAGATTCTGGCCTCAAATTCAGCTGTTAGATTTCCTCTACCTAGGTGTTTCTTACAGCTCTCCGTCCTATATTGTCTGAGAACACTGTCCAGAGACCGGCAAAAAGGCCAGACCTCATCTAGAGTGCCGTTTCAGCGGTTACATTCGGGACTAAACTAAGGGGTGAAACAATAGATTTTGAAAAGCCAAAGCGATTGTGTGAACTGTATTTGATTAATTTATGGTTACACGGATGTCATTGTAAGAATTTTAGAGGTTATTACAGTCTGTCCTAAATTAAAATTGAAGAATTATAGTCTTTTATGATTATCATTTCCAGTATGTCACATTTGATTCCGTTGGTTTTGAACCATATGAACGTTAGGTTGCTACCATTGCCCTTATAGTTCTATAGATACAAAATTTGCATTTTTTTCCCCCTAGCTAAACTAGAGTAGTTTCCCATTTCATTCCATTAATTTTAGGTTTAATTTCCTAATTTGAGCAACCGAGTATGTACCAGCTACCATTGCCCCAGTTCTAGTGAGGCAAAATTTGCTAAATAATATTTATGAATGTAAAATGTCTCAAGGAAACTGGAAAAACTCCATCACAAGTGAGACTGTGCAGAACGACTCATTAAATATTTTCTTGGCACTGGCCTAAGGATTTAATTTAAAGTTGGATATAAGAGTATGTTAGGTCTATATCTCATTTTGATTTGATTTTTTTTTCTGGATACATTGATTTTTAGTGGGTTCTGGAAGAAGTTGTCTCCTTATGCATCTCCTTGAAAAGTGTCTGCTTTTATTTTATGTAATGTGTCTTACATAAAGTTCAATTTCTTTTTAGTACAAACTTTAATGTTCAAGAAAATTGAATTACACATTTACTAATTTAAGTGTTTGTACTAATTTTATTTATGTAGGTTAATAACTTTCACTTAAAAGACTTTTCCAGGGAAATTCGATTAAGAGCACTTCTGGAGAAGAGAGCGTAGTTAGTCTCCATTCCTGTATATTTTACTTCGGAAGCCATCTTTATAATATTATTAAGAATCAAATGTGGGACCAAATTTTCAGTATGAAAAATATCAGCTGACTACGAAGTGTCACTTGATGAACACATGTTTCTGTATTTTGGAATTTTATCGAAAAGAGGTCCTACGTTCATCTTTAACTTGTTCTAATAAATTTTACTTGTACATATTAGATTTATAACAACTATTTTTAAACGTTTTTTACCGAAAATGTTAGGACAAGTATACACCTTTTCTTATATGAACTATCTTCTTCCGGCAATACCAAGGTGATCCTCCAAGAAGATTGAAGAGAAGATTGCCTCGCGATCTACTGTCATAAGTGCATACATATGCCCAAGATAATGGAGTGACACTGCTGGGTGCCTTCTCCAATCGTGTTATTTTCACGTATTTTTTTAAAAACATGTACCACATTTACTTGTTGCTGCAACAATCGTTGCAGTTGTAAATTCAGTAAAAGATTTTTAAAAAAGAAAAAAAGTATACACCTATTAACTGAGAGTTCACTTTTTGAGATTTTCTCGAATAAATACCCTTCGGATTTTGCATTACATACCGCAAACATTTTTATAGCTTTTACTTCTATCGTGAAAACCGCGATGTTCTCTGGTAGCCTATCCTGTAAAGTCATATATTACATTTTATGGGTTTAAAAACAGCATAATATTAATAAGACTTAAAAGGATGACCCATTTTTTTTCTGAATTTAAAGGAAATTCATGACTGAGAACCTTGAGGAAGTCATACGAGTATTAACAACCAGATTTTGTAATTAATTTTATTTTTAAAGCACTATTTACTCATAATTAAATTCCTTGATACGTACTAAAAAAAAAAAAAGTCTATAAAAAGCATCAGTAGCTCGTATAATTTATTTTACAACATTGCCAAAATTCGGGTTAAAATCAAAACAAATTACTCATTGGGAAGTAGAGTCAGATTGTAAATTACAAAAATAGATTATAGCTACTCTAGTTAGAGCTCAACAAAGAAATGTATATACATAACAAAATATTTGTGCTTATTCTGTAACAAAAAAAAAAAAAAAATTGCAGACGTTGAAAAATAAAGTGAATATTTCACTTTCACCTATTTAAAAAATATAATGAAAACATAAAAATAGCATTATGATAGTTTAAAATTTCGTTTACAATCATTATGAATTTTATTTTATAAACATTGCAGCAGGAAAATTCAGTGTGTATAAAATATTATTTCTATAACAACTTGCTAGTTGTGATGAAATTTCTGTCAATTTGCCAAAGTGCGTTGACTTTGTCTGGGGATTGTCTTCACATTAGGTTAAAAAAAAACAAAAAAAAAAACTTATTTTCTTTAGCACACAAAATAATATCAAAATATTTACAGTTTTTAAGAAAATATTATAAATAAATACAATTTAAGGAATGATTTTTTAGGGTATAATATTAAATTAATTTTATTATTTTTAAAGAGGCTTGATTTGATAGGCTTGGATAGTTGGGTCACCCCTCTACTCACTGATAATGGCAACAAGTTACCAATTTTCTTCCGACTTTAGAGATTTCCTGAAATTAATGCAGATCTGTTTAAAATCCTGTTGGTTCATGTTATAATGCAATAAAATTGTTTCTGGCTTGGCACATTAGAGGGATGCATAAAGTTCCTTGAGAAATCCCAGAAAAGTTTTCTTGGAAAATATTTCAGATAAAACTGATGGGGGGCCTCTTAAGTATGTAAGGGTTAAAAAGAATGTATGACGAAAAAGTCCAATCTCGTACTCCTCCGACAGATGGGTGTCCGAGAATATCCAAACAGAATCCCATATTTTAAGCCTCGTGCGAATTTTCCACACTTTCAGAATACTTAATCTAAATTCTATTTACTCTTTCTATGAGTATAAAAACTTGAGTGTAAACTGATGCAACCTACTTATTAAAAATTGTAATAAGGGTGAATAAACGTAACTCTAGAGAGCTATCATACGAAGAGCTTAAACTAAATTTAGAGAGAGATATTTCAAAAATGTTTTCTTGTTATTACGGAAGCATTTGCTGGCAGAGAAAGAGAGATTATGTTGAGGGAAATGACCTAGTAATTTGAATAAAATTGAGATATTTTTAATTTACCATAGATGTGCTCTTACTAACATTTTAAGATGTTCAGGAGGGATTTGCAAGTATTTTAATTTTTTTTTTTTTTTTTAAACGGCTCGATTAAGATGTTCTTTGAATTGCTTAAAAAGAAATCTCTCAAAAGTAATCCCACAACATAACCTCAAAAATGAAGTTGCTGAAAGCTCAAACCTTGTATTACGTTTGGGTTACTGATTTCTTTTTCAATTCTACGGTTTATTTTGAGAAACAATCAACGGTCTGTACTTGGTGATTTTTTTTTCCCAGTTTTTCGTAATTTTCTCGGAAGTTGTATCATCGATACAACTCGTATCGATTTCGTTTGTTACAAATTCACCAAAGGTAATCGCTTTTGTTTGAAATAGAAATTTAATTTCGAGGATGGGATTCCGGTCCAGGACATGGCCACTGATGGCCATAACATCGTTTAGCCAAAATTACTTTTGAGAGGTCTGTGTAAAGTGTGTGAGGACTCCCGATGTTTTCGTTACCAACCTTTAATCCCAAGCAATATTATAATCCGCAGATCTTTTATTCCTGAGAAGCTTATATTCATATCGACAGAAAAATTCAAATGGAATTTCCAAAACGTCGGTTAAAATCTAAAAGTTTTATTAAAATTGGAACAATTATGTTTTGTTAGACTTAAAAATCCGCTAAATTCTTGAAAAATATGGAATAAACACGAATTTCTTAAATCAAATATACCACTCTTATACATAATTAAAGTCACTTAAAGCCATTGAAACGAGTGAAGACGAAGTCAGCATTTTGTTGAATCTTGGAGTAAATTTAATAACATTTTTGGTAATTATAATCTTCGATGATACTTGAATTTTAAACAGAAAACCATATAAAAGTTAAGAGATGGTTAATATATTTAGTATTCAGAGGATCCAAATTTTAATAGCAATATCCCAGACAGTTTTTTATTAAATTGAAAGCAATTAATTCAGTTTTTTTTTAAGGCTGTTGAATTAAAATAAATGATGTCTTGAGACTCTGTTAATTTATTCGACACATTATAAAAGGGCAAGGCCTTCTGTTTTTTTAATTCGGACTTAGATACAAATGTAAGTAAGAAGTTTTAGTACTTCTAATCTTTTGTAACAAAGTACTTGTACAAGATGAAGCCGAATCAAAAGAAATTTCGAAGACTAGTAATTGATGCTCCAAGCTACACAAAATTCCCTTCATTCTTGATGTTACAAATTCTCGAAACTGTTTTTTGAAAACAATAATAAGTTACAAATATTGCTGCAAGTTTTGAAGGGATTTTAGTTGTAATTGCACCCGGATACTGCCAAATTTTAGTAGTATTATATAATTAGGAGTAAACGTATTTAAGATACAATTATGAAACTCTTTCTTGTGTATTTTTTTTAAAACACTGGTTTAAATAAAACAAATGTGTGTACTCTATTTCTTAATTGTAAACGTCAATGAAGATCTTAAAAAATGTTTATAAATTAATTTGATTTTACTGATTTTTGCAATTACTATTAATGATTCGTTCTGTATTCTTTGGTTTCATATTAGAATTTAAGATTTCCATTATTTTATTCAAATTAGATTCTTTTTCCACTTATAATTTTATTATTATTCTAGATACCAGCCTAAAGCAGAAAATGGAGATCACGCCAGCTGGAGGTGTAGTCAAGGAAGCTACATCGATGCAACAATCATCTGTTGAGGAAGTAAGAAATAATTTTTGTATATTTATTCTATGGAGTAAAAAAATTGAGGACTATTTTTTGAGGTTTTAAAAATCATTTTTATAACCTCTTATTGCATCATGGAGCAGGTGGTTTGCTGTGGTTTGATGAACAAATGGGACATCATCTGTTCGATTTATGGCTGTATCTAGGTTTTTATTTGTTAACAAATTGTTTGTCCTAAAGAATAAGCTTTCGTCTGCCGTGCAACACATAGATAGATAAATTAGGGCGGCCTCAAGGCCTACGCCACTGCCGACCCCTTTGGATCTATTGTGGCTGCCCTCACTCTAAAGCTCACCCTCCAGACCTGTCCTTTTAATCAGACTCTTAATTCTGGGAGAGCGACTCCCTGGGTAAAGCTCACAGGTCTTGGTTTTTTCCTCCCCCGAAGAGTAACATCCTTAGCCCAGACAAGCCCCTCACACTGACACAACATGTGCAGTGCTGTTTCCTCTTCTTGGGCAACACATACTTTGGTAGTTCCAATTTTAGCCCTTCCTAAATAAAATAAAATAAAATAAAAAAATTGTAATAGATGATAACCTTGAGTTACTATTCTTTAATCGAGTCGGATATGACGTCTCTATAGGGAAGAAGTTTAGGCCACGTGTAGCAGCAACGAAAAGTGCGCTGTTTTCCCCACTCAAGGAGGAAATAGTAACAAAAACCAAACTTTGTGAAAATTTTACATCTGTAGCTGTGCCTATCGACCAAATTAGTTATTGGCACTTTTAAAACTTTTCTTACTCTTAGTTAGAACTCATTAAAGCGCAATATTTCAAAGAGTAGATATGTGATATTGTTTCATTTCTGCTTGTCAATAAAATAATTAATTACAATTTTATTATCAGTTTAAAACACATAATATACATTTATAAACATATTGTGAACGAGCGGAGACAATAAAAAATTCTATGCGGAATATTAAAGTAGGACAAAAATAAATGGTCAGGAATACCATGTTCGTTTGGCAAAGTGCCTGTGCCCTATCAGGATGTCGGTTGGAATATTGTATGTGCAACTTGTATATCTACTGGACACGATTTTAAATGAGAGGAAAGAGTTTATTTCACAAACTTGATTTATTTTTTTCGCATTGTAATTATTAATTTTGTAGCTTTCAATTTTTAATAAAAGTTCAAACAAGCACTTTTAGTGTGATTCGTTTTACTTTGCCAGTTGGATATTGCCCGGTCTCAAGGTTACAAAAAAATTTTTAGATGAGCAATATTGTTGAGAAGAAAAATAAATACTCGTAGTAGAGGCAGACGGTAGAAGGGGAAACCAGCCCTGGAAGTTTTTGTCATATTCTTCCGCTGGATACTTATTGATTTTATAATATCGTTTTCACGATTTCCTTAAAATTCTGTGTATTAACTAATGAACTATTTAGGCCATAATAGGAACGATTTCTCACATCCTGTTTTATTGCGTTACTTCGCAAGATTACGATCTCTGATGATTGGCTCCTTGCAGTTACCATATAGGAGATAACTTTACCTACGAAGAATAGTGGGGAAGAACCTGGAACCTAGATCAGCCTTTTGGCAGTAGTGCCGCAAGGCTAATCACTTCCTTAGCACATCCACCACACCACTGCCTTCACTAAATTTCTGGAGAAAGCTCCTGAAGACGTAAAGTATATCCTCCTTTGCACCCTGGTGCAAAATTTGATCCACTTATTATTATTATTATTGCTGAGTTTGGAACGCTTCTGGCAGGTTATATGGTGCGTAACACCAATTAGACGGATCAGTTCATGTTTTCATTTCTTTTTGCACTTCTAGTCGTGGGCTAGATGTGCTCAGAATTACGGACTTGTCATTTCTAGTGCCAAGTAATGACTGTAAAGGACAAGCCCCACACATACCAGTCACAAATATATTACACAAAAATATGTCTTGTCATCCATAATATATATGCAATACAAATGGTCTTCTTACTGTCATATTATTTCACAAAATACTAATATTTACTGTGTCAAGTTATTTAGTGATTTTGAAATTATATTTATTTCGTCTTTTTTTTAAAATAACCGTAAATTAGTGTTTAATTTTTTTTTGTTTTTATGTATTTGAGAATTTGTTTGTGTAAGTTAAATTTACTTGAAAAAGTAGGACAACCTTTTGATATAATTGGTCATAATTTAGCTAGGGAATCTTTACTTCCTTCGCGTTCAGTTTAGGACAGAAAAGAGATTAATTTCAAGATTGAAACCATAGAATCATATTACTTACTTTTCTATTATGTTAACAGAACTAAACCACCTTTGTGATCGATCAGAGCTGCCAGAGAACCAAACCATGTACTAACTGACTAGAACATACGGCAATAGGTCGCTTCATTTGTCTGTTGAACAGTTTCACAAAAATTTCTTTAAAATTTTTCGGGCTTTCACAAAGTAACTAGTCTTCCAATAGAACCAAAGTCCAAAATGAATTTAAACCTGGATATGGATATCATGGAAATGTGAAATTTATAACTTTATTAAACATTTCTGAATTCCCCCACCAATGCTGTGATATTTTATTTATATTTTAATCTGAAAATACTTTTTTCTTACAGTTTGAAAAAGATGTTGGCAGTATGCACGTAAAACAGAAATCATCGAATTTTGCATCAGAAGAAAGTAGTAAATTGCTATCTGAATCGGTGAGTCAAGTGTCATCATCTGTAGTTACTTCCAGTGTCGTCAAAAAGTCTTCAGTTAGCCAATCATTCTCTTCAACTTCCAGCTCAACTACTGAATCACTCACTTTTGATTGAATGATTTTTTTCATTGAATTATCTTCTTTCTTATATTTTCTTTTATTGAAATGAATTTATTCCATAAGTTTGTTTATTTAAGGAGTAATTTTTTTTCTGTTTTGCTTTTTTAATAGATTATTTAGAATTTTGCTTACATTCAACTATCAAGCAATTAATATCGATTAGCTTTGATTCGATTTTTTTTCCCCAGTTCATAACCAAGGACCAATTCTATTTAATATAAATCTTGTACATTATTATTTATTTAAATTCCCTTAATGTTGGCTCCAATTAAATAATAGAGGCAGTTTTAGTTTTCTGCAATAATTTATTGTTTATTCCACTGCTTTTCTTCTTTCGCAAAATCTTCTAGTGACAAAACGCTTTCTACTGTGGTGTGTTTTCTATTTAAATAACTATTTTATTTAGAAAATCACAGTCCTTCTATTAATATATTAAAAATTAGTTATTAACAATAGTGTTTTTCTTTATACTAACTACAAAAAAAAAAATGTTGATGCAGTCCCCCCCCACATTTGTGCGGAATACCATTTATATATGGTAATTGTCTAAATTTTACTTTACTTAGGGCAAAAAGTTTCCGCAATACATAGACTGCTAAACTATAACCTTAAAAACTATAACCTTATATTTATTCCAAACATTGTGCTAAACAGATAATTCCCACATGAAAAGACAATTATCTATTACTATTTTGTTTTTATTTTGTTTCAACTAATTAAAAAAGAATTTTTCCATTTAAGGTTATTTTATTTTTTTTGTAGCATATTTTAGTTTAGATTATACTTTATAGTTTATTTATATGTGTTAATAAAAATATTTTTTTAAAAATAGTGATATCTAAATTAGTTTTGATGTAAAAGAAAAATGTAAGCAATAAAAGAGATTTGAATTCTTTGCAGATTTTGGTTATGAATCTTTGGGTATTTGAATTGTAACTTTTTACTTAAAGAATGGCCTTTAAACGATCGAAAAAACTGATTCCTGGTGTTAATTTTGTACTTAAAATCACTACAACACTTTTAGAAGATCAGATATTAACAGCAAGTTTTATTAAATGGAATTTATAATAATACTAATAATATTTTCATAAATAAGGTAATTTCTTTTCAAATTCTTTTGATAATTTCAGTCATAAGTGCTGTTACTGCCAATCGCTCCGTATTACTTAATTGCTGTAAGTGTACATTGTAGAATGAAATGTAATTGGAGTTTATTTGATCTTGTCTGAGAAAAAATCGTTGACTGATAATGGTGTGGAATATAAGCTTATCTGTGGTTTCCTTATGGGGGGTTAATTTGATGTTATGAAGAGCCTATGGTTTTTATGTACTAGGAATATTGTGTGAATATTGGTAGTGTCACAGTAAGTTATTCTTCGTGTTGTAGGGGTATATAGTAGGGGAACGTTAGGTTCTCTGATCAGGTGTCCTGATCCGCTTACCCTTAACGATGGAAATCTTTCTGTGTTGTGCAAATCACTCCCTACCGGCTAATTACCTTCTCTTTTACAAAACTCACTTGTTTAAATCTTCTTTCAAACATTAGATGATGCCCATACGAACTTGGGGCTCGCGATACCAGCTTATCGCCTCAAGTTTGCATTGCCGGTCCTTTCTACTCTACTGTATACATACTTCTTTTCCTAAAATTCAAATCTGTTCTTTCGCTTTTTATAGTCCCTGTTTTTGTGAAGCGACATGCATCTAAGAAGTATCCACTCGGTGATCAAGAAGTAAATAATCTTTTTCTCTCTATACAAGTTATTTTACGTCTTTTCATTAGCTATGGTGTATGTAGATCGTTAGATCTCTTACCAAAAAAATAACGTGAATTTTAAAAAGGTATGAGAGGATTGTGTTATTGCTGTTATACAATAATACCTTCCATTTCTAATAAAGCTTCTTGCTAAATTGTTATAGGTCAAATATTTTATAAATAAGATCGATTTCAACGATAGATATAAGCTCTTGATAGCTTTCATTTGGATAAACCTAACGTTGTTTGCAACAAAATACAACTGGTTCATTCTCAAGGCAAATAAGCCATCTGACGGTGGTAATAACCTAGGAAATTTTATTATTTTATTCGCCAATTTTTAAAAACCCAAAATGGGTTTGTAAGGGCTGTCTCTTGCCTATTTTTTTGGTCGCTATGATCAGAATGAAAGTATGTTAAACGAGATGTACACTTGTTAACTTTTACATGAAATTAAAAATCTCCGGATCATACAAAAATCTTATGTTGAAATCCCGAAAATTTAAATATTCCAGGAATCATTTTTTTTAAATTTCATGAGGAAATTTGTAGAGAAGAAATGTGTGAGTAAAGACTAAAAGAAAACATAGAATTTGTTAATAGAAAACCACTGAAATATTTAATTAAAAAAAAAAAAAATAGCTAATAAAAAATATTTTTGTATTTAAAATTGAATTGTAGATAATTATCTTTCCAATAAGAAACTTCCCATATTTTTTTATAAAAAATTCTGAGCAATTTTTCTTATCCAAATTTCAATCTTTTTAGAAAATGACTAGTATTTTTTCTTAAAACAATGTTTTTATTCTTTGCTTGGTTCTATTTTATAAAACAGCATGAATTTATCTCTTCTTATTTTCTTAGTTATAAGGATTGTTTTTGATACATTTTTATACAATAGGAATGTTTTTAATGCATCAGAAACAATTTATAATTTTTATTTTATAATTTTTTTTGTGAAAATAAAGTAAAAATTCTTATTTTAAAAAAAAATGAATTAAATGTTTTCATTTAAAATAAACTAGCTTCAAAATGTTTCTTCATAAAATTTTAGAAATTAAAAAAGATATCACATTCCTATTTATAAAAATGTCAGTTTCATGTTTTATTTTTAATTTTGAACTAATTTTACTAAAATGAGAACTGCCGAAAAAACATTTTGAAGCTATTAATCCTAATACCACAAAAAATAGCTTAATTTTTCTTTTTCTCTTTTGTAATTTCAGAATCCAAACCCAAGTAGAAAATGTTTTTGCGCAAAAGTTGCTTCTATTAAATTTTTTTTAAATAATATACATCATACAGAATTATAGAAATTATTTTATTTAACGATTATGCGAGGTAAGTCCCATTATTTTAGGATAAATTAAGAAATATTTGTGGGATACAGTTTTGAGTATTAGAGCATCTAGTTGCCATCTAGCGGATGGTTACTTAAGTTTGATTCAATGAGTTGGTTATCGTATAACCTTGAATTAGGTTTAAATTTAAAACAAGTTTTATCAAGTAATTGTAGGTGTAAGTACAGGCCCATTTTCTTTACGGATTTGATTGACGTATAGGATTCCATAAAGCCCTCTTGTACCGATTAATAGAGCACCATTTCAAGTCTAATTTAAAAGATGAATTAGGATATTAGACTTGTGAAGACTTGAGTTTTCTTCTCCAAAGATGCGAACCCTAAGCTGTCAAAAGATAAAATGTCCGAAGTGCCGTTTCCTATGTTTTCCTTACAAAACCAATAAACACTATCGTTGCCATGCATGTGTTTCCTCATTCATTTACGTTTATCTATTTATCATAACACTTTTGAATTTTTTTTTTTTATTCCGCGTGGTTTCGGCATCAAACTTTTCATTAAAGAATCTTAAGAAAGAGTGGATCTTTACAACTTAGAAAACCTAGTTTTAAAAGAGAAGAGGTTTCTCCTTCTAGAATTACTAGAGGTTGGCATGGTAAGTCTCTATTGGCCACAGAGCTATGTAGTTGGAGCCTTCCTGTACTCGTAATTTAATGACTGTAAATGGTATAATAAACTACTTAAAATGTAAGTACTGCTGCCAATTAGCTGCAAACAATTAGGAATTGCTTTCTTTAGGTAATCTTTCCATCAGATAAACTAAGTTATTATTGGTACCTAAAACTACGAATAGATTATAGATTTTCTAGAATTAAGCCGAATGCACTGTGACCTAAAGTGTCTGTTGAGATTCCCATAAGTTTTAAGTGCTTAGAATGGTGACGTCTGTTAAGTTTAATAGAGTGAACGTTAGCTAGCTAGAGTTTAATTTAGTTTCGTCTATTCCAACTAGTTAGACACTTCAACTATTTCTACTGTTTAATGTTTAAATAAAAAGAATATAATACCCACAAAAACGTTGTGCCTGGAATGTTAATTTACAGTTTTATACCAGAAAGTCTTACATCAGTGTATTGTTCAGAGAACTGTGAACGGTCGAACAATTTTACTTTGGAGATGTACTTGTGAATTCTAAAAGTTATTTCAGCCCAATTATGAGAGAGCGTAAGTTTGGCTCAGAGAATGAACACCGGGGCTGACTTATTTAAATATCAAAATTTTACTGATATTTCACACATCATCTTCCTTTAATGCAGACGCTAATTCTGTTAGAGAAGTGAGGTAGGGTACTAGTTTTACAAAACACACGTTCGAGGTTAATTAATAAAAAAAAAAAATGTACTATATTACAGTATACTACATTCGTGTTCTTCAGTATCGTGCAAGTACAGATCCTTGCGTATTTAGGCAAGTAATAGTCTTTTATTTTTTCTCTAGATTTTTTTTTCCTTTAATTAGAAAATAATTTAGAAATTGTAACCTTTTTTCGTTTGTAAAAGACATGAACTATCAAATATAGTTCAGGGTTCAGGGCCTCAAAAAAGTAGAAGAGTACAAGTCTCTTTAGGGCGGTAGGGAGATAAGATGAGAGCATTGAAATTTTACAATCTCGATTAAGGAGAAGGATTATTTTAAAAATATTTCTGTTTTAACACTTTACGGATTTTACTTCCCCATCAATGAAGGGCTCATTTTTTTAAATTAAATTGATTAAATTGAGTTGCTCATTTATAAAATATAGAATAAAAAAAACAACTGTGGCCATGCATGAGATCCAATAAGCTGGCTGTAATTGTTCTTTTGAAATGCGAAAAAAAAAAAATAAATTCTACAAAGTAGTAAATTCGACACGATATGAAAGTTTTTTTAAAAATAAAATGTTGAACTTTGTATAATTTAGATTTTTGAAATATTTTCAGCAATGTGGATAAAATTATCTATAAAAAATACATACATAGAATACAAAAAAAAAGTAAATTGTATTCTCTCTCTCTTTTTTTTTTTTATACACCAATAGTTAAATGAAAATGGCATAAATACGGCTGAAGTTAATGAAGTTGGAGAAGTGAGAAATGAATCAGTGAGAGGGAAAACAAATAATGAAGAAATAAAATCAGAAGAAATTAAAACCACACTGAAAGGAATAATTTCAGAAATTGAAAACCATCTACCACCTCATCATATGGATGATGAGATTAAAACACTGGAGGAGAATAACGCTCGTCATATTGAAGAGGAAATTAAAACACAAAAGGTGACTAATGATTTTTCTTTAAATTTTTAAGGGGTATTGTTTTCTTCTGAACAATATTTTTCAGGTTCTCTTAGTAATTGATAAATAATTTTCAGGAAATAGATAAGTTATCAGATCTAGCGCGTCAAAGATTGGCTATGACTGATAGACAAACATCAACTACTTCTTTAGAAGAACAACAGGTAAGTTTTTATGAAAATGTTAGCACTATTTAGTATTGATGTATCAAAGTTGTGCTGAAATGAGCTGTCATTGGAAGTACACGTTGGAGTACTCTCGAGATCTCTCACATGTTCTCAAGTGTAACGGTGAACAAAATGTCTCAAAAATGAAAAATTCGTAAGGTCAAAGTTTACATTATGGTTGAATACTAACCATGGTACCGGACACAATTTAGCTATCAAAATCCGACTAAAAACTGCATTCATTCATTTTAGCACAGTTTTGGGGGTACGGGTGTGTTAAGCTTCTTTCCGAAGTACCATTTCTTAGTGTAACGTAAGATCCTATTGCTTATATAATATTGAACATGATAAAATTCCAAATTTCTTTTTATTACCACGATTTTCTTGAAGATTCCCCCTTCCCCGAATCCTTTAAATTTGGTGTATTAACTACTCAGAACGCTAAAATTTTTGTTCGTTACTTTTCTTCCTGTAAAATTCACTTCAGCAGGTGGTGGAGGTTAATTTGGACTGACCAGTGGAGTGCAAATTTAGTATACTGTTTTTAATGCAATATGTTGCTACCATTTACACTTAAATGCAAATCTCTTGTCATGAAGTTTGATTCCGAACGATTGTTACTTATCTCTTACTACGCAAGTAAGAGGAATTAGTGCAATCAATCGTGTCTTGTTATGAGCTGTCTTGAATGCCAAAAAATGGTTTTCGAAAATGGTCTGTGTAAGTTTGTCTGTTAATTTTTGAAAGTTATTTTCAAATTAAGACTTTTATATTTAAAAGGAAGAAGAATATTGTCAATTTGCAGCAATAAGAGTACATTGCAGCAAATCTAATAGGGAAGATTTGAACTAAAACTTGACCAACAATTTATTCACACCTAATCTAGACTTATCTGAAATCTAAATATCACACTAATTAATTGAATGTTTGATAATCTACTAGATTTATTTATAACACATGGTCTGAGTTGTGGGGTAGTTAGCGACATGATATTGCCGCTAGCTCGTCTCTATATAGAACACATTCCGGGACTCTTTGCCAGAATTATCCCTAGCTTCCTATTTGCCATTTAATCGATTACATCGAGTGCATTAATCATTATCAACACCAAAATTACTATAGTGATATTGAATCCTTTAGGCAATAAATTTGCAGCATTTTCAATGATAAATCGTATTCTCTTTGGTACAAATAAAGTAACAAATTATCCCTTTTGCACCTGTTCTTTTTTGAGATCATCACATATTTAGTCTTTCGCAAATTAATCTAATTGTGAGAGGCGCAGCACTTTCCGCCAAATATCTTGGAAGGATTCTTTGTCAACTTCTGCTGCTGACTTTTCGATGAAAGCAACATTACCATCATCAAAGGCGAGATACTAGCAGATCTTATAAAAAATGTTGCTGCCTCCAAATCTTTTATTCTAAAGATATTCTAAGATTCAAAATAAATACTGTAGTCAGTTTGCCCTTCTTTTATTTATTTATAAAATTAAGTGCCAAAGAATTAAGGTTTTATTGTATTCATGTTTAAAAAATAAACTGGAATGGATCAATCACAGAACTTTCTATTACTACAATTCTCACAGTAGCTTTGACAAAATTTCTTCCTCTATTTTGCAAACTTGGAATTTAAAAAAAAAAAAAATTAATTCGCCGTAACAATAAAAATTTAAAAATTGCACAAAATCGACAATTTAGAGTGATGCCAAATTTCGTCCATCCCAAGTGTCTATACTAAAATCAATTTTCACGAAAAAGAGATTGGTACTTACATAAATAGTAAATTGTTGAGAAAATCGTGAAAAAGGAATATTAATAAAATTTGCACTTTCGATAAAGCAATTTTCTTGAAACTAAAAATTTCAGTAATCCTTTAATCATGATATGTTTGATATGTAGTATCTTGCTTTGTCTATTCTAAAAGAGCTCTTTTGAGGAAGGCGTAAACACCCCTTTCCCCAGAAGTAATAAAACACTTCTTAAAAACATTACATTTCCTTTATTTGTTAAATTGTTTCACTAACATTCTCTGTTGCCTATTTTTTTTTTAATGATTATAATACAAATTATTTAAATCCCTGGCATTAAGTATTTTATTTAGAAATTTAACATCAACATTGACACTTAACATTGGTAACCATAGTGAAAATTTTAGGAGTTAAACAATTAAGGAGGTTCTGAGATAACCAAGATTGACGTTTGTTACGGAATGGTGGAAGTACAAGTAACTAGTCTTACAGATTCATATTTTGGCTATAGAAAGAATATTAAAATGAAAATATAAAGTTGAGTTTGTAGTTTTATGCAGAAAAGAAAATCTAGTTAACTTTAGAAACAATCATATTCATTTAGAAATTAACCGTCTGTAGGAGAAAATGTGGAAACAAAAATTCTCAAGACTCGTAGGTAAAAATTATTTTATATTGAAGGTGCAAATTGGGAGCTGTTTTTTTAAGTGACCGTATAAATTTTAGCTGCCTCTTTTGTGTTGGTAACTAAAAAAAAAATTGTCAACTTTTAGTTGCCAAAAAAAAAAAAATATGACTGAATATGAATAGTATAGTATGACTCACACTAGTCATTTAGTAATTTTCAAGGTTGTATACTTTGTCTATCACAATTACTCACACTTAGCTCTATGATATTAATAAACGCATAATTGCATCTGCCTATTGTTTTACAGAGTATTAATTATAAATGAGGTGTCATTAATTTTTTTTTTTTAATATTTAGCCAGAAATCTAAATTTTTTGCGAAACCTGGGAATAATACGGCTAAACCATTTGCATTTTTTTCAGTGGTACTGATTCAATGTAAATTTTAGAAGCTGTTAACGATATATTCATAAAATTATTACGTAAATTTGCACTTCCTCATTATCGATTTTTGTTTATTCATTGTTTTAGAAATATGTTTTAATTTACTTCACTATGCTCTGAAGGCATTTGAAAAAAATATCTTTTAATGTAATATGTAATTATTTGAAGTAGGCACAATCCAAATCTTAAATGAGTAGAGTTCCAAAGGCTGAAGTAGCGTGAGATTAGCCGTAATTGCCACTGTCTGTCAGAAAGCCCAAAGATCGCCCCCTAATAGTGGCCCGATCAGCTCAGACCGGGTACTGATTTTAGGTATATTGTTTACATAAGGACCACGCAGAACGTGTGATAAATCAAATTCTTTTTAGTTGTGGGATATCACTGAAATAAGTACTATTAAAAAGGAATTATTAGATTAGAGATTAAGATAATATCGGTTTTAAACTCGTGCATTAAATTAGATTTGTAATAAAAAAAAAAATAAGCTTATTCTGAATGATCACTTTCAGCAAGATACATTTAAATTCTATATTTTTTTATTCCCAGAACTATACCTTTTTTAAGCTTGTTTTTTTAACTTAAAAAAAAAAAAATACATAACTGCATTACAGAAAGAATGTACAGCAGAAGCACTGCTATGCCTGTTAACCAAGGGAGATGTTGGCATCAGGCCTCATTCTATGCCGGCAAACTTAGCTCACCTTTGGCACAGTCTAAAGGTACGATCAACTCTTATAACATCTTATATTTTACTGCACTCTTCAACAACTCTTTCTCTTAGCATTGAATATGTAGAATTTTTTAAGTATATTACAAAGTTTTATTTCGTAATGATTTAATTTACAACTTGAATTGATCTTATTTATCCAGAACTCTTGATTACTGTAAGTAAACGTACTGCCTTAAAATATGTATCTACTCTGATAATTTATTAATTGCACTCTCTTTTTCTAAAAAAAAAAAACAATTTTTCTCATAAGTTTGATCAATTTTGACGCTGTGGATCTGTAAATACATAATAGATACCTAAATTAGTGAGCAATTGGAATAGTGTAGAATGTAAACATTTTTGAGGTACTTAAATCATATTTATTTAACAAAAATTTGTTACAGATAGCTAGTGAATTAGAAAAAACTTTAGCAGCCAGTACTGGCGACAAAGAACAAGAAAGAGATTCGGCAGAGGTATTTATTTGCAATTTTTCTTTTTCTTAACTAGTCGCAGTAAGCAGAGTATTGTGTATATGTTTTCAGTTTCTAAGATTTGAGTTTTCATGGGTTTTGAGAGTCCTCTGGTTCCGAAAATGTATGCTTGATGTATAATACAATTAAATGATTGAAAATGTTGCTAAATTCAACGACTGAGTTAATAAAAAAACTGAACATGAAGTACCTCTTTACAGCGTAGTTTTTTTCATTTTTCAAAAGTGATACGATTTTTTTTAAACACTTAGATTCTTTAACTTTTATTAGAAACATTTTCCTAGAAAAATTCATTTCCGTACAATTCTGTAGGCTTCCTCTTAGGGGGTCAAATAATAGTAATAAACATAGTAACATCTGTACATTTTGAAGGAGTAATAGTTACGTTCCAATTTTATATTAAATTCCAATTTTTACACAAAATAGCATCATTAGCGGCCAAAGCTTTCCTAGTTTTTTGCGATTTTATAACAAAAAAATGTGTAATGGATTTCTTTAAAGTTGCTATTCTATGTGCACTTATAAAACGCTATAATTTTGTTTGAAATTTTTTACCATAAAAATTTAAATTGTATTGATTCCTTGATGGCTTCTATGGGCTTTTGCCTCTCTAATGTGGCATTTCAGAGAATGTAATTTCAGTAATCTTGAGGATTGTTGGTAGAAAAAATTAGTCACTGTACTCTAGGACAAAGTTGTCACTTTATTTTTTATTTTTTTGTTGGGAACAGATATATATATGTATATAAAGCAGAACGTATACTGCAATTTTGGGGATTAGTTGGCTAATTTTTCATCTAAACTAAATTTGTTACTAATAACTATTAGTTACTACCTTTCACACCAACTGTCCATAATATCGTGTGCTGAGTGGACCTTCTCTGCCATCACCGTACATATAAGAAGTGACAGCTTTCTTTGGGCATCTAATTCGGTATTCTTTTCTTATCCATTGTCGGCAAATGCAAGACTTTTACCCAAAAGCCGAAAGTTGTGTATTACGAGTACATTCCCTGGTGTAATTCCCCGCCCCTTCAGCCACTTCCAGATGTTCTGAGGAAGTTGCTCCCAAATTTAGAGAACCAAGAGTTCTCTTTCGGGAAATTCCAAGAAAAGAGATAGTAGTTTGGCAGTCAGGGAAAAACATCTCTGGTGTTAATGTTCCTTTCCCTGCAATTCATCACCTTTTGTTTAAATTAAGAATTTAGAAGAGTACAATCCTGGATATATGCTTTTCTAATTTCCACTCTGGAGATTAGTGATAAACCGGCAGTTAAATAATTATTATTACTCTTCTCATTCACTCCTCATTGAAGAATTTTATCCCTTTTCACACCAGATAACCATCCAGGATATATCTTCAGAGTTTATAGTCGATATATCTTCAAATTTGATTTTCCCTTATTAAAGAGATTCTGTTTAATTTACTCAGAGATAGTCGTGATGAAACAAGCTGAAGATGGAAATTTAAAACCAATTTTGAGAAATGAAGTAAGCAATCATGCTCAGATATTTCATTCAGAGTGTCGAACTTGATCAGCTTATTCAATTCAATTTCTTTTTTTCTAGATTCTTTGGCTTTTTGAAAATTTTGCTACTAGAAAATGAAGTAAGAGCTGTGTATAATTGTTTATGTGCTGCCAAGAGTATTTATCTCTTTCGAGCTCACTTAATAATTAAAAATTGTTGAAGATAGTTTGGGCCAGATCAGACAGTATTTAGATGGTTCCCCTTCAGATCTAAGTTTCTTGCCTTGACACCACGTCACGTTCTTCTTGTTGTATCTTAGTTTACTCATACTGAAGCCCTAACTTAATTAATAATGCCCCATAGTATGTCAAGTAAAATGCTTATAAAACATAAGAGAAGGGAGAACTTTTTATTTTTAAAAAGCGAAAAAATACAAATATGATTCATTAACAAACACCGACTATTGTACTAATCAAGTACAATAATTGGGTAAGACAATAAAAGATTGGCAAAGCTTTATATAAAAGGAACTTATTTACGATTTGTAAAGATTATTTTTAGGCAAACTCTTTATTTTTTTGGGATCTAGCCAATTTTTTTGCTGCCAGTCTGTGAAGTAGAGCTTTCGCGCGCGCACATCTTCAACTTCTCCTCTCTCTTGTTGTACAACTAGTATTTAAAAAGTCTTCAGTCCACTACTTAGTAAGAAAAAACTAATCCCTCACCATTTTTTAATAATAGTGTTACCTACGGATATATTTTTTTTTAAGAAATGTTTTTCTTTTGCATACTTACAAGTTGTGTTCGGTAATTCAGTTTTTAATGTAAAGGAGTTCAAATAAAAAACAAACATGCTTTAATTCTTAGTATACAGTTAGTGCCGCAAAAGGTTTGGCGAGTTTCAAAACAATTGTTTTCGTAGAATTTGACCCTTTTTCTTTTCATCTCCTCTGACTATTATCCCCGTGGCTAGGCTATAATTGTTCCCTTTGCTTTCAAGGAAAAAAAAATATATAAGAAACAAAAAAAAATGTCCGCCCTAGTGCCAAGTAAAAGTTCAACACATATCAGCTTCAGATCTGTACAACAACATCAATCACAGTCCATACAAAGAAGTTCCAGTGAAGTTGTTATTAGCCGTGGTTTTAAACCATCAGATACACAAAATCCTAGAACAACTAAATTTCTAACCGATCTATCGCAGAAGATATGGGGTCGATCTTTGGTAAGATTTGTTCAATCCTAAATAATACTAACTGTTATTTATTGTAAAAAAGGGCGAATGATTGTTCTTCTATTTGATGAAGTTAAAAATAATTATATGCATAAAAAAAAACACTATCCCACCACTGTTACTCATCAATCACCTGTCTATTTAAAAACCTAACTGAACTGCTAACGCTTTTTTTGTCTCGAGTTTTGTTTGATATTTTGTACGATAAAATTGAATTATAGTAATGATATATTCTGGATCCTTTTTTTGAGTTAAAGAATTTAAAAAAAAAAAAAAAAAGTTTTTGGCGAAGATTAATTTTTTTTAGCAATAATTAATTGATAGGTATAAGACTCCATGATCCAGCTAATATGCAGTTTATTTTGGCTCCTTGTACTACTGCTGTTTGTAGTTCTCTTGAATAGCTGTCAGTGTGGTAAAGTGGTAACTGAGCTAGAATTTGCCTCTGGAAACGCTGAACCAATTAATAGTAAAAATCTAAACAGTAACATATTGTGTGGATGTAGTACAGGTTACAAAACCATTTGAAGTCTTAGGGCCAGAATTTACGTAGAAGTTTTTATGAAGGCCCATAACTTCCCTTTCTCTAATTGTTGCATATAAATCTAATTATGACAAAAAAACTATGCGATACCTTTGAGGCTGTAATTTTGATTTTAAAGAAACCAATTTTACATTGCGCCTTACTCTGATATTTTAAAATAAAAAAAAGTAATACTAAAAAATAAAAGTAAATCTTTTGGATTTATACATGTTATGCTCTAGAACACCTTTGATATATTGTGACAGCAATGTCATGGCATTAAATCGATTATAAAAGGGTAAAGGAAAAACTCTGGTTATTAAAGTAATTAGTTTAATAATTATTGATACTCTCAAATTTTTTTCCTGAAAAAAAAACTTTGTAGTAGACTGTAGTTTACCCTTTAGGTTGTGGTCATAAGCAAAACTGCGTCGCAAGATCTAAAGTGGCCCCCTAAAGTTTCAGAGTTGAGGCGTAATTGTAGACATCTGTAAAATGTTAAAAGGTATTGCGTTCATGAGCGATTTAATGAAAGAGAGAGGGATGAGAATGAGAGATTGCCAGTGGTACGCTTAATCCAAGAAGCTGTCTCTGTTTATTGTCTAATACGTGATAGTTTTAGAGTTTGTTAGCATAAATGTTCTTGCCCCTAGACTGAAAAATTCGCATAGACTACCAAGATCCGTGAAGAAGTAGCTAGACGTCTTTTCTGCGAGTACAGTTACAAATCGTAATACAAAGTTGAGCTGTCCGCATTTTTACTTTTTCTGTGAGGATATGTATGCGCATGAGTTCAGGTACAACTCCTTAATGCGTTGACAAAGACAAACAAGAATTGGTTTAATAACTTAGACGTCTCTTTCTTAATACAATTCTCAAAATTTCTAAAAATCTCTCGAATTTCTTTTAAAAAAAAAAATTCCAAGTCACTTTTCAGAGCGGAAATTTCTAGTAAAAGGATTATCTCAGTGGTTATTATTCTGGACTCTAATCCGGAAATCCTGTGTTCAAGTTCAGCATGCTCTTAGATTGCCTGTTTTAGGAGTCTCTGGCACCTCAGTGTCCTGCCAAATCCTACCGCAGTGGCAGGCGTTATCTGTAACAAGAGAACATTGTAAGACAATGAAAAAAAGCCCCGGGCACCAATAATCTCAGATGTTAACGGCCTTAAATTAACGAAAAAACAAAAATTAATAATTTCCTCCAACTAAGAAAGATAAAAATTATTCGAAATTCAATAAAAGATCTCTATTAGAAAAATATCTATTAACAGATTTTCAAAACAGTAAATTAAGGCCTAGTGCCAGAGCATTAGTTTAATTTTTCTAAAACATTATTTAATTTTGCTCAAAAATAAAGTTGGCCAAAAGCCATTTATTAATATTTGTTGTTTGCCAGAAGTTTCCCTTATCTTCCACCCGGAACTCTGTGTTGCACTATATATCTAGTCAGCTTTTCTTGTCGTATGGTATTTAATTATTTAAAATACATTTCATGTTAGCACCAAAATTAGCTGAGCCTCTTGTTTTCTTAATGTTCTTTTTAAAAACAAAATTGGCAGATCAGATGGTAATATTTTTTACTGAGAGAGTGAGGAAAATCGTCATGAAATGAATTTTAGAAGGTCTTGGCAACCATTTGGTTTTAAATTAATTAACAGATTAATTTAACTATTGGAAACAAAACGTTTAATTAGTCATTGAAAAATAATACTAATAAATATTTTACAATCATTTACTGCAAGAAGTAACAAATCCTTAGAGTAGATTAGATAAGAATACATGGCGAGTCCTGTTTCTGCAAGGTTCTGCAGCCAAAAAAGCTTTCTGTATATCTGATTGGTAAAGACAACTCTCATTATCAGAACCAGGGATTTTGAACTCGCTATTTCCTTGTTTTTTTTTTTTGACAAAGAGGAATACTGATCAAGATCACGCCGACTGACTACGTTCCTCCATATACCTGGAACGTATATGGAACGCAGAATGCGTAGGCATTGTTTTGGTTGAAAAGTATTTAATTGAAAAAGAATGCCCCTTGAACGCAAGGCAGCCCTCTTCAAATTTAAATAACCTCCTGTAAATGAAAAACTTAAATAAATAATAGTTGTTTTTGTTGGCCAGTAGATTATGAATGAAGTGTTCTTATTATTTCACATTTAAAAGAAATAAAAATAAAAATACATGCTCATTTATTTTTATAAAACGGTTAAATGTTAGTTTGTCTTCGTCTATAAAAGTATAATCATTAATCGTTATTTTAAAAAAAGTGTTAAAAAGATGTCAGCATGATGTGTTGACAGAGGCTCTCATTCTATGTCTGGTCTATTTTCAATACTTTTTTTTTCTATATACTAACTCATGGCGTTTATTTGTATGTATTTTAAAAGTAGTTATTATTAGAAAGCAAGCTTGACTTTGACAGTTCATTCTTTAAATTGAAAACTACTTGACCTTATATAGCTTACGTTTAATTGTTGGACGGCTGTAGCATATTCTTTGATGGTTTTATGAAATCGTAATATGATTTGGAGAGAAATCTTACTGCCGAGAATCCTATGATTTAAGGGGAAAAAATGTACGAAACCTTAAGGTTAAAAAGCTATTATTTAGGTCTATTAATCCTTTACAGTGCTAGTAGGTAAATGTAGTTTTGTGAAAATAGCTAAGAATAACTTGCTTTTTCTCTGATTTAAATCATGTTACGAAATTAGAAATTTGATAATTACGTTACTAACTAAGAAATATTATTGCTGAAAACGTATAAAATTCTTCTTCTTCTTTTCTGAGAAAAGTGTGACATAAATAATGATATTGAGACTGACGCCAATGACTGTTTCATAAAGTATTAAAGATTGAAAATGAAACTCCAGAGAGCTTTCAAGTTTATTTATTTTGAGTTTTATTTTAAGTGTATGAAAACCCAAAACAGATTAGAATGAAATGAAAATGCTAATGAAATTATTGATATTTTTTTAGCATTGCACACGCAACCAGCTGTTCAATATTATTTTGTTTGAAACTAGTGTTTATTACTAATAAAACTTCTCATATGACAACTTAGCACCGGGGCCGGCAGTTTCTCAAGTCTGCCCCTTCCAGAAGCTCCAATAAAACTTGATGGTTGTTAAGTAGTTTTTTTTTTTTGCAGAAAAATCACCCATTAAATTCTTCGCTTAACCGATTTTCTACAATCACATAATTTGGGAATTATTATTCGTACATATACTATAAAAAGGATTTGGGTACCTACGGTGACACATATTTCGGTTAACATAAAAATACGTTTTGCCAAGGCCAACCTTGATTTGTCTCGAACTTTAAATAAAACTTTTATTAAACTGGCTCTAATTTGAAGTGTTGCCAAATAATAATAATTTCCTCATAACATTCTGTATTTCGTTAACATAGTTTATATGAATTTATTTACATATAGACTTAATTTAAATTATTTAAATTAGTGAAACATTTTTTTGGAAATTTTCGTGATTCTTATCTGGACTTCAATCTATGTGCAAAATATATTCTACTTACATTTTTTGAAAACATTTCTATTGAAAAATTGACTTTTAGGATCTGCTTGAAAGGTTATAAGAAATGGATAGATAATCTTCTTAAAATAGCCTAAACGCTTGTAAACTTGGGTAGAGCCGCAGATCACGTGCCAGTGGCAGTGGATCGCAGGTTCGGCAGTTTGATCGGCTTCAGTAAGATGTTTTTTGGTGCAATTAATTTTTCTTGAAAAATATTTAAAATGAAAGTGAAAGTAAAGTTGGTTATTTCGAACTTAATTATGGAGTTTAAAGAAAGATTTTGAAACTATTTATTGCTATTTCATACAGAAAACAACAATAGTGATATCCACAGTACTCACTTAACCAATCAAACTTTAATTACATTTTAAAATTAATAACATGAAACCTTTTATCTTTGCGATGTAGTGTAATGGTAGCGAACTTAAATAACAGTTTATCTTTGGAAATTCATCCTATAAATCTATTAACAGCGGTCGAAAACCAAAACCATCGATTTTTTGTTTGTTAAATACTTTTCGCCCTCTCTGATCCCTAAAAATTCTTTTATTCGGGCTCTGGGAACTTTTGCCCTATTGAAAACTCGAGTTCTGAAAATATTGACAGATCGCTTAGACGATCTATGATTTCGTAGCACCAAGGTAACACAAATTTATTCTAATCTTTCAAAAAATTTTTAATTAATTTGTTCTTGCTTATAGGAAGCAAGTGGACACAAGGTTAATTTTGAAGATGGTCTCCACACTAAACCGATCGATCTTGAAAAATTGTTCACACCGGCTTCAGATTCTGGAGAAATCACACCGTCAAAAAATAGTAAGGTTTTCTTTTTTACAGTTTATGTGTAAGACAAGAACAAGTTTAAGGATATAATTAAATTTCTTCTGTTGTTTTCTTTATTATAGGAAAAGTGTATGCTTCATCTAGTTTTTATGCACCCTATCACCCAACAATGGAGGAACAAGTCGAACTTGCTCGACGGATATCACACTCTCTAAGTGATATCAGTAACAAAGAGAGCAAAGGGCAGTCTATGTATGTGAATCGTAAAAAGAGATCAGTCAAGTGGGTACACGAAGGTAATCTATACACGTATAACTCCGTCTTTTTTATCGTAAAATAAGTAAGAAACTTGTTGAACTCCAGTATTTAATTTTGGGTTCTTAAATTCATTTATTATAATGAACATTAAGAAGGGTTGGACTCATTTTTAATAATTATACCTTGAAATATCAGTATGAAATGATCTGAGTTTAAAAAAAAAGAGTAATTTTAGCGAGCCGTAGAAGAAATATTTCATAAAAGAAAAATCCAAACGTGAGTTACTTTAACTAACTACTGGTGCTTCCAATACTAACATTTTCTTCGAAGTCCGGTAACCTTGAGATCTTCCAGAGCAGATCATACTTAGTGTCCATTTCGTGGATATAAGTCATTAATACGGAGGATACAAGATGAGATTTTATCTTGACATAGAAGATTTTTTTATTACCCCATCATTATTCTTAGATTTTCTACTAATCTTAGATTACTTAGATTGTGTATTGAATTTTAACAGGAGAGGGAAAACTTCCCGAACAAATTTCAGAAAACGAAAATTTTGCCCCGGCTCCCCAAAATAAAAAAGTAGGTATTTACTACATATTTATTAATGTATTACTTTTAAATTCATTAATATTGATGGAAATTAAATGGAATCATGTATTTTCAGGAAAGTAAACCACCATTAAAGTTAGTGATGAACCCAAGAGGGCAAGTCCAAGATATTTCTACACTTAGGAAACAAGGATTCGCTTTTGAGCCCATGAGCCCAGAAGTGTGTTTGGATCTTGTCAGAGATCTTAACGCTCCACGTGGAAAGGGTAATTTTTTTTTTTAGTATCTGCATTTCTGCGAAGTAAATTTGATGTAATTAAGAAAATAATAAGAAGGAAAAGCCTTGAATGATAACAACCATCGAATCATTATGTATGCAGGAAGTCACGTGGCCAAAGGTATTTCAGTCTTCTTTGGGGAATTCGTCTACTCATATTTAGAATTTACATTTTAAGATATATATACCTTTATCTTAAAATTAACCATGTATCTAAATGGCCGAAGGCTTGGTGGCCAAGGTTTTGTTTAAAATAGCAATTTCTCTTGTTATTCTTCGTTAGATTTTAGAAAACATATTTTCTAGTATCTTCTATGAATGTTTAATCATCACCATAATTCTTTTAGAAAGATTGTTACAGTAATCCAGTGGATTGATCTTGAGTAGTATCCACAATTAAAGCGTGAATTCCACAGCTCTATTTAACCAGACTCTGAAGTCTGGATTGGGACTCATAGTAAAATATTGTATTCACTGTTTCCTCCTCTTCCAACAACCTGTTACCCTTACCTCGGCAGGCTTTACACGGTTCTTGTATAAACTCTGCAGGAAACAGAGTTAAGTATCCAATTAAACATTTTCGTCCACCTGCGCCATGAAATTTCCACGTTTCATAATTGGATTGTACTGTACTACTCAGCAAAACGGTTTAATTCTAATTAAGGTTCTAAGACAAGGTGAACTTTGTTTTGGCTACGATTCTCATCAACTGACCTAGCTGTATCTCACAATTAATTAAGTTCGAAGCGCTGAATGGCACAAGAGCAGCCTGAACGTAAAAGTTGATTAGCAGCCCCCGCTGTAATTAATTTACTTAAAATAATCTAAGGTAAAGATCAGTTTTCCTTGATAGCTTAGGTACCTATGAATAATTCGATCCCGAGTGGACTTGAACTACAAATAATATTTGAAACTCATAGTTACAGAATTGGAGTAAAGATGAAGTAATGAGATTGTCTTAAAACAGATTAATTGTAAGGGTTTATTAAGCTGTTACGAGTGAACTATAACCTTATTAAAGTACTCTAAGATAAAGTAATAATTATAAAAATTAACATTGCAGGTGCGGAATTATTCGCTAAGCGACGTAAGAAATCCGAGAAATGGATAATCGATGAAAACAATGTGAAGACAGTTGAAACATACAGCGGTAGTTCGACACCAATGAGTAAATTACCACCACCGTCCTATCTTAAAGATTCAACTCATAGGGTAGAGAATGTACAAAAGATGAATCAGATTCAGGTAAAAACCTTTAACGAGCGGTTTTTAACCATAAATTTTTGCTTTCACCTTAATAAGAGTTTAGGTCATCTAAAGAGATAGTTGGTTCTCAAAGAAAACTTTGTTTTTACTGGAAATGAAGTAAAAATATATTCCCGAATGTGTGAAACGGGATACATTTCAATACGCTAAACGTACAGAACTTTTAAACAAGTACTAGGTAGGGTTCATTGATTTTATTTTCATAATTTTTACAAAATGTTGTACCACTCATCTTGAATTCAGTTCATTCCCTTCACTCAGTCAGCAAGTTTAGTGCGAGACGGTAAGTAAAGTAGTAAAGTCAAGTAATCGCCTAACTTTTTCAGGCGGGGCTTAACGTCCAACTACCAATTAGGTGTCGGTGGACAGAGGCGACTAGCAAACATACTTTACTGTAAATTTCTTTTATTAACCGTTAAATAAAATCCAAGGTCTAAGACCGGGAATCGAACCCTCTAAACCAACAATACATCTTAGCTTTGCAGGTCTCGCCTCTAACCGCTCGGCTACCGTGGCGCCTAAGTGCGAGACGGTTACTGTTAGTAAAGTAGAAATCTCTACATCAAACTGATAATCATCTATCTCTGTTGATAAAATGTAATTTCGAAACCTGTTAAGGATACAATAAACATGCGTGCTACGACAGGTAATTTACAGTGTTCCACAGGACTGTTCAAATTATTTATCTATTTTATTAATTGTGTATATTATTCCTGTCATTACAGTACTACTATACATATATTAAACTCTCTCTCCTTATCAAGTTTAAGTGATTCATTTGACTTATTTATTTATTCCATCTTATAATCTTTTTACCTTCTTTTTTGTATTTTATTAGCTATTTTAAATCTGTAAATGCTAAAGCCAACCTCTCACACAATCTATACCATAAACAGAAATAATAAACATTTCAGTGTTTTATGACATTGCGTTATTGCTCATTTCTTAGCAATTTTTAAATCAGAAAAGTCTGTTTAAATCAACGAAAGTCTTCATAAATTTAGTCAAATTTTGTTCAGATTTGATCAGAATTAGGGACAGGTCTTTTCATTAATTGATTTAAATTAAAAATTTATTTGTAACTAATAAATGTTTTTTTTTTTAATTTCCTTCGTGTAGGAACGTTTCACGTTACCTCGTCTAAAGATGATAAAATCTCCATGGGAAGCTGCCTTAGAGGGTAGCGTAGAATCAGCTTTCCAGGAGATAAACACTCCTAGAGGTATGGTGATGGCGCCTACGCCAAACACGTTGAGGAAGTTGGCCACTCCTACGCCACCACTTCCACCGACTACACACTGCGCACCACCTGTCAAAGAAGAACTATACAAACCTAAAGTACCACGCGCTTGGAATCCACAGCCAACTTGTAAAACTTTTAGTAAGTATATTCCACCTAATTTAGATGGAAAAAAATTAAATCAATTTTTACGTTTCACCCCATAAAAATCAGCCTTACAACACTGACTGAAAAACAAAAAAAACTATGTATCATCCATTCGAAGCTCTAATTATATTAAACCCTAAACAATGACTGACAAAAGTTGTTTTGAAGGTTAGTAAAAACAGAATTATTTACCAACTTTTTTTCTGAACAAAGTGTAAATAAATTATAATTTTACTAATTAATATTTTTCCAATAACATTGATTTCCTATTAAAAATGGCAATCGGCTCTAGTTTCTTTAATTTAAATTAAGGAAAAGTAAAAATTAGTTAGCCTAATTTGCATGTCATTGCTTTTATATTAGTGTAGTTACTAATTTTGAAAGAACAGATAAATTCCTAAACAAAATGTACTGCTTATATAAAGTAGAAATAATATTTATAACTGGGATGTTTTTGGAGGCTCTGGAGAACCAGAATAATAAACCTTTCGACCTGTTTTCCTGTAAAACTTGCCCGTTGTCCGGGTTTAACCTTTCGTCCAAGAATGTACAGTAAGAATATTCCTTTCTCACAAATACAAGAGGGTTGTCCGATGAACAACGACTCCACGGGCATTTCGTGAGAGTTGGTGGAAATGTTTTAAAAATGAAACACGTAAACTGCAATGTTCTCTTTATAATGGGTGCGTTCCACTAAGCGACCACAACGACCAAAACATACCTTCAGGCGTTCCACTTGGGGACCGCGGTCGTTGTGGTCGTGGCGCAAACGTCACTAATGACGTCACTATTTTCGCTCACGCAAAGCCCACAACGCCCCATCTATAGAGCTGGGTCGAAGTGGGCGTTCAGAAATATGGCGCAATTTTTAAAACAAAATATGGCGACCGAAAAAATTATCTCATGTAAATGAAAGTATTATTTCATGTAAATAATAGAATGTGTTTCTCGAAAGTCTACAAAAAATAAATAAATAAATAATTACTTATCCCTTTACACACTAAATCACTGAATAACACAAAATCATTTACCTGAAATAACTTTTAAATTCTTCATCTGAATAAAGATCAATTACACTGATAGCTAATAATACGTGGCCTAAGTTTTCGCTTTTTATCATTGCGATTTTGCAAAATTGCATTCCACTCTTCATCGGAACTAGATAAAGAACTTTCTAAAGCATTATTAATAAATATCCAACTGTTGCCACAAAAAACATTTTAATTTTATTTAAACGTAAATTTTATAAATACACCACTAAAATGTAATATAAAAAATTGAATTATATTTATACTTTTAATATATGTAAGTCAACTTTACCAATAATTAATAAAGTTTATTATAACTGCTTATAAACGGGGTTAAAATTAAAAAACAACCTCTTCAAGCTTCTAACTTATTTTCGAGGTCGCCATTTGTAATGTTTACATGAACGGTTAAAACGCCCACAGTCCGTTCCACTTGGGTTTTCGATTGCAACGCTCGCAAGCAAGTGGAACGGGCAAAATCGCGGTCGTGAGCGTGGTCGTTGTGGTCGCTTAGTGGAACGCACCCAATATGTACCTCCGTTGTTCATTATGGTTTGTTATTTTATTAAAATAGTCTTCTCCGATAAATGAACTATTATAGTGAAGCCTTTTATTTTTCTTCGAAGAACCTTCAGATAGCCCATCCATAGTATGTCCACGTGTACTTAATCCTCCGGTATAGGGTCCATTTCTCCACACTTGTTTACGTGGAACCCAATATTACCCTGGGGTAATCAGATTTACACATTTTTTGCAGCCCCTTTGTTTATTTCAATTTAATAATGGGGTATTCTGAACTTTGACCCTTTTTTGAGATCTGTTCTGGCCCCTACTGTGGCCACTATTCGCCCTTCCCTACTCTGGGTGATAAAGCAATCCTTCAAGAGGATTCTAGGTACGTTATATTTCCTTCCACACCTTTTGTACTACCCCCAAGCTGCTCAGGAAGCCCCAGATAGCCCCAGAGTTGATTAAGTTTTTGTGGGAGTATTATAAAAAATAGTAAGGCTCCACGTTTACATTTACTGCAACACTATTAAACTTCTTTTCGAACATAATTGTTTGAAATTATTTAAAAAAAGAATTTATTAATTAAAAAATTAAATTGGCTGTTAAAAGATTATAAAAAACAAATTAATTTTAATTATATTTATTAAAAACATGTAATGCAAGATAACTATTAAATGGCTTTGTTTTTTAAATAGATATAGGATATCTTTCAATAAATGTTTTTCACAAAAGTAATTAGGTACACGAAAGGGCACCAAACTCTCTTTCAGATCTTTTAAAAGTTTAAACAAGCTTAGTTAGTTATTTTTTTAAAACAGATTTAATTAAAATTCTATTTAATTGTTTCATTAGCAGTTGCTCTATCTTGTGATTAGGTTCTGTGAAGTTGGAGAAAATCTTTGCTGGTTCACCAAAATCACCGGTGAGCTTGGCTTATCACCCAGACACGAATACAATCAGTACAGAGCCTGTCATTGTTGAACAGACTCCAGCCATTGCGGTACAATTGGCTGGTCATGAAGTCTTCGATCAGTCCATATTACATGATAAGAAATTACGTAGGCCGGACCAATTTCTAATATATAACACTCCAGTTGTTGTTAGTACGATTTCTTCAACAGTAAATTCTGCTGAAAAATCAGTAGAAGAAAAACAAAAATGTGAGATACGTGAACAGAATATTCAAAAATATAATAATGTTGAACAAGTTCAAGAAGAAAAAGTGGAAAGTATCAGTGTTAATTTAGATGCTGTTCCAAAAGATGAAGAAGATAATAAAGAAGTATTAAGTAAAACGGAAATTATATCAGAAAGTGAAGATTTAAAAACAAAAAGTTTGGTAAAAGCTGAACAAGAACAGTTCGCAGTATCAGAAACTGTAGCTGAAGAAACAAAAACTTTTCTGAAAGAGGCTGAACAAAAAGTAGAATCTATTGAAAAATCCGTACAAAATAATGTACAGAATTCACAGGAAAAATTGACTGTAAATGAATGTACAAAAACGACAGAACAAAAAAATGTAGAAACTAAAAAATGTTCAGCCCAACAAATGTCAAGTACAAGGGAGAAAACAGAAATATCTTATATAGAAAGAGAATTGGCAGAATTTAATAATCGCAGTGGTATTGAAACAAAACTAACTACTGAAAAAGATGCAATGTCAGTGGATGAAGAGGTACAAGATCTATGTGAACGAGAATTCAATGAATTAAGCTTGGAATATGAAAAAGTAGATAAACATGAGATCAAGAAACCAGCTGCTATGGTTGCCGGAGCCATGCCTATTTTCGATCCAACAGCTGATTACAGCACGCTGAAACAAGAGCAAAAAGTGGAAGAACAAAAAGTGGAAATAAAACAAGAAGAAAAGTGTCGTAAAAAGCCGGGTAGTATGGTACCTGGAGCGAAGCCATTGTTTGGTGAAGCTGTAGACATACACTTATCATTGAACAATAGCAACGGGCTAGATAAGCCTTATGAAAAGATTCCAGTGAAGAGCTTGATAAGCTCCTTTGAACAGAGCACTAGACCAGTGATGAAGTACAAACAGATCCAGGATTCCATACCGCCAATACAATCGCCTAGTAAAATGGTACGTTTTGAGGAGCCAAAAGTTATGAATACTGAAGTGAAAGATACAACAACTAGTTCGGCTACAACGAAAATGTACACTGCTGACATAGTAACTTCAGCTTCAGTTAGTACACTCGATAGCTGTAATAAAACAGAGAATAATGCATTTATTTCCCAGAAAACTGAGGCAAATCAAATGGATAAAGAAGAAATTGATAAAATCCAACAAAATTATGATCTATTGAAACATAAAAGAGATATATATGATCAACAGATGCAAAAATATAAAGAAGAAATGAAACAGTTGCGTACAATGCAGTCTTCGACGAACAGTAACCACGTTACAGTTCAGTGCTCGACAAACAGTAACCAACTAGCTAGTAGTTCAATAACCAATTCACTGACACAACATTACAATGCTGTCAGTAGTACAGAACACAACAATTACATATCCACCAATGAACAGATGTCATCTTACAAAGCCAGCCAAAGCTCCATACTTGAAGCTGGTGGACATCCTTGCCTCCAGGAGGGATTAGTTAAGTTTTCTTCGTCGATGAGGAGTGAGTTTAATATCAGAAAATTTATACGGACGTCTTCTGTGTTATCATAAATTTATGTTCATTTTTATGATACAGTCCTTTCCACCATTTTGATAATTTAATTTTGTTTTTTGTTCTTTAATTATTGCATTCATTTAACAGAGAGCATAAGGAAGATTTGACAAACTAATATTTATTGCAGGAAAAAGCATGAAATTATTTGGAAATTGCATGTTAAAGTTACCTGCCAATTTAATTCCATGCGTTTAAACATAAAAAAATTGTTATTTGAATTAAGGATTAATTTTGTATCTTAATTATTTAGATTTGTTTTGAACTGGAATGTGATTTTTATTTTTTCCCCTGTATTAATTTTACAGATTAAGAAATTTTACTGTATGTTTTTTGGACAAAGAAAAAACGTTTCTAATAACAAGGGTTGGAACTAAAATTTTGCACCCTCACAGTGTACGGTTCTACCAAACAATTGGCATCATCTTTGATTTTTATCCGCAGTAGCACACATGATTGTTGTATCCCTGATTTGTTTCAGACTGACATGCATCATCAGAGGTAGACTAATCAGAAATTTCAACTTCACTTATGTTTCCTTCTCATTGCATTGCACTTGTTGATTGCGTGAGTGAGATTTGTATGAATGTATATTATTGGAAATGAATCGTAATACATTTTGTAAAAATAATGATACAAAAATTAATGAAACCTAGTATGTGCTTGAATAATTTACGATTAATTAACACATGTACACACACCATGTAACCTCCCTCACTTAGAGTCTGCAGCTCTGATGATGGATGAAAATCTGAAACCGGTCAGGATACAATAAACATTGCTGCTGCTACGACGGACAACATCCCAAAGATATTCCAGAACTGAGGACCTAACTGACCATTGTCACCTATGTTTAAGTAAAAAAATTTACATGTTCAACCATTAATAATGTTAATTGTAATATTAATTTCTTTATAATGATTTAATAAAGATAGGTCGATCGGTGTTTTGGACTACCTCAGGTGTTATGTGGATAGTTTTTAGAATGGAAGGGATTTCTGCAGCACCGACTTATTTTGAGTCAGGAAATCATTCATTAGTGGCGTCTCCTTTGAAAAATGGCCTTCCAAGCTGAGATTTATTTTAGTCTTTTTGTATTTCGGTCGAACCGGGTGAGGTTTCAGGCTTCTAAATGGATTTGTATTTCTTGGGATAACTAGACTATGCTTGCCTTCACTATGAAGTTAGTTTTTTAAACTGTAAACTGTTTTAACTGGAAGAAGTTTACTCTATCCAGGATGTAGGGGGTATTCAGGAAATGACGTGGTAGATATACGCAGGCCAAAGTTGGTGCATCTTACTCTATATTAGAAAGAAAATAATTATTTGAAATTCATGTTCTTATGGCATTTCGATTTTTTTCTAAATTTAGCCTTTCCGAAAACTTACAAATGTGTGCTTCCACTTTCGGCAGTGCTTAAGGATTGACTTGACAACTTGATAATAATGGTCTTACTAACTTAATAATTAAATAAAAATAGTGTTAGTATTATTCAATAATTTATATATTAAGAATATGATTTCAACTGAAAATTAAAAAGCCAAAAATCGGCGTAATATTTACTTTTTTAAATTTTTTTATTTACCAGCCATAATTACTTATAATAAGTTTGATGTTCATTTATATTTTCCCAGTATCTTAGAAATGTTATTTAACCAAAATATTGATTTTAGAATGTTTTTTAAGAGGTGTTTCCTTTTAAGACCTGCATTCTTGTTTATTACAATCTCATCTCATACATTCCAAAAATCTGCCCTAAAGGAAAATTGTTAATACTTGTGCAGCATTTGTATTAGTTTTATTTTGTTTGTTTATTTTTTTATTTTTTGGTGTGTTTTTTTAAAGAGATCAATTCTCCATCTTTCAAGAAAGATATTTTATTTAAGAGTGATATTTATTATAAAATTAAGTCGAGAATGTTGGGAAATGCAGATTGTAAGGTCAATTACTTTGATAATAATTTTTGTTTATCCTACGAGGGCGTTTCAATTTTCTTGAATATCATATTTCATTGTTTCTACCTTTATATTACCTTCTTTCTTTTATAATAAGTTCGGAAATAGCTAAATGGAATTTACCAGCATTTGTTGAGGGACATTAAGTATGATGGAAGATTTGAGACAAAATACGAGATAACTAATGTAATTGAGAAATTTTTAGAATAATTAAGTACAAGTTGAAGGCGTTTGATATAAATATTTTTTCTGTTCTGTGGGAAACCAATAAAAGAATTATGAAGATATATTAGATTTAAAGGGTGTTGGCCTGAAAAGCCTAAGCCACCGCGACCGAAGGATCTAATGAAAGAGAGAGAGAACCCACCTCCTTCAGTCCTCTTTGTCTAGTCTTGAAACCTGAGTCTTAAGTGCCCAGAATACCTGGCTTAAAACTTGTAGACGGAGAGTGCACATCGTTTTGATAATGTGCTGTGCAACGATGCAAAGAGTTGCACTTAGCATTGCAGGGCTTGAAGTTTAGTTTACCTACTTATGCCCAATCTGAACCTGCAATCAGTGCCGCATAACACTTGAATTTGTTAGGCTTATTCGCTTGTAAAGTATGCTTAGGCAAATAAAGAACCTTTTCTTTTTTTTCAACTTGCTTTTAACTTCGACTTTTGCTTATCCAGCTTTGATTGCTGTACATTATGATGCATTTGAAAATGCCAGATAAGAAGGATTCAAACCTCAAGTGGGCCTTATAGAATCGCTGCTAATTGATGTAGACTTTTGCGTTTCTATCACCTAGTTACTAAAGAAAACTTTTCTTTAGTTGCCAATTCTTGCTAGAGTCTCGTAATCAGTCCCCCGACTCTAGCCTTGGAAATTGACCAAGTAGGATATGATGACCATCAGGATTGTCTGTCTTAAGAAGCGGGAATACCATTTAAGTAATCCACTTAAGAAATAATTCTAATTTCTTTTTCTTTTTTTCTTTTTTGTCTTCCACAGCAGAAGAACCTACTGCTAGCCTACCCACATTGGCACCACCAACAGTACAATCCGCGCCGCCAGCTGAAGTTCAACCGAATATCAGCTATAATTCACTGAACAACTTCAACACGGCTCCAAGAGGATGGCAAAGTAGTATGTCTTATTATAGGCCTGTAACTTTCAATACGAAATCTTATACAGATTTCTAGTAGTTGAAGGGATAATATTAGGCAGAAGGTAATCAATCCTTTCCTAAAAGTAAGGAAAAATTATAATGAATCTATGATGTTATAATGTGCCCTGGGAATAATAAAGATAGTTGTCATTTATTTTGTTTACCCTCTTAATTATCATAATGTTTTAATCACATTTTGACTTATATGTTGCGAATACTAAAAGAAATTATCAAACAAGTAATTTTGTAAGAGAAAAATATTTGCTTATTCTCTGATTTGCAATTAATTTAAAAACCAAAACTAAAAATGATGCAACTTTACGACTACGAAGAGATGTTCTGCGTCATTCTTGCTGGTCCATTTTGTTATTGGATTGGATAGGTGAATTGAAGATACTATGTAATTTTATGTTATTTTTGTAAAGAATTATGGACAATTTTACTCTTCTTATTATTCTAAGTTTTCACTTACAAAAAATATACAACAAAATGTAAATTATTAAAATTAAATAAAAGAAATGGTGGATTTACGTTAGTTTTTTTGTTTACGCTATTATTGTTGTGTTGATAGTTTACCAGTTTTTTTCTTTTTGTTTCTGTTTTTCTTGCAAAATTTACTTACGCATTATTATAATAAGAAAATTATGTCCTTTTTCTTTTCTTTTTATTTAAAAAAATAAATATAATATCAGTTTCTTCCGTATTGTTTATTTCACTTCCACTTCTTGACCGTGATGAACGCTCCAGGCTCCGTGCTGAAAAGGTGTACAAAATATGGTACACAATTAAAATCTTTTTTTCTTTGTTAACTCTTTCCACTTAGTATCATTAATTAAAGATATTTCATATAACAAATATTTAATAAAAAATAAAAGTACAAAAATTGCTGTCAAAAAAGCGGGAAAAAAAATTAGTTCCAAAAACTGTCGTCAGAGAGCAAAAAAAACGTAAAAAGTAAAAAAGTTAAAGTAGTACCAGAAAAATCCGTCATAGAGCGCCACTTATCAGACACTTTAAAAAGTAGTTCAAATATTTGCCATTAGACAGCACTGCTGTACCCACTACATAATACAGCTGTCACAATTTTTCTTCAGTATGACTTGATTCCGGATGGGGGTAGATCTCTCTGTCGCTCGTCACTTTAAACATACAGGGGGTGGACAAAAAAATGGAAACACCTTGAAAAATCATCAAAATACTTTTGTGGAAACTGAGTTCTGTACATGTCTATTGAGCTCAATAGTGATTTTAGGCGCTGTGGTCTTGCGATCAGCTCTAACAATTCGCTTTAGAGTCCGACGGTCTCTCTCAGACAACTTCGACTTTCGACCAGACCTGTGCTTGGCTGAGGACGTTTTCCCTTCTCTTTCAAAAGCAGTCATTACTTTTGAGACATTACCTCTTGAAACGCCAAATATTCGGGCACATTCTGTTACACTGCCATTCGAGCACCAACAATTTGGCCTCTTTGAAAGTCTGAGAGGTCTGCTATTTCTAGAAGGTTATAAACAATTTCCTTAAATTTCTTTTGTTTTTTTTTTTAAAAAAAAAGGTAGGTTAAAAAACCATATCAAATAACAGAATTAAAAAAAAAAACATTAAAATATGTCAAGTTTTGATTGATTTGAACATGTTCAAACATTATGATGCCAAAAGTCAAGTGTTTCCATTTTTTTGTCCACCCCCTGTATCTGGTTTTACAATCTCTCTCCCTCAAAGAATCGTAATGGCATACGTCTTATAATAGAAATATTATTTCTTTAAGGCAATTTAAAAATTATTTTTGCGGCAGTAAAACAAAATAATAAAAACCAGTTGTTATTTCATACAAAAGTTAATTATTGGTAATGTCTAAAGTTGAATTTAAAAGGATAATTAAAATAAAAATAATCTTTTTCTACGGTAATTCTATCTAATAAGGGTACTTTAAGGTGAGTTTCAATGAGCAATAATCGCACCTTAAGAGAAGTCTTCGTTGACTTTCGCTAGATACATGGGAAAATATGGTCAATTTCTTCATAATATCGGATTTGAATAAATTAAAATCTATAACTATTTATATATGTTGGCCCCGTCCTGCAAACTTCACTTACTTATATAGCCTGAATGTCTTCTCGCACACTCGACAAGGAAGATACTTTTTTTTTGCATTATTCTCAATAGAAAACCACTTATTTCAGCTCACTTCCGGTATCATTAATTAACACTTACCTAATACCATCTAATTTCCATAATGTTTTTTAAAAAAAACACACACAGAGAAAGAGTAATTAAAAGAAACCAATATAATTATTTATTAATCAACTTTAGTTCATTCTGCCTCTCCCAGGAAGCGGTACAATCACTGTTTTTACTAGCATTTTTCAAAAAACATTCCCCTTTTATCTCAGTACTCAAAATGGTAAGTTAGTTCATGTATTCACCACGAGGTACATAGTTCTAAACATCCAAATATATATATACTATATACACCTGTAAGTACTATTTTTCTTCAGTAGGAATTCAGTAATGCAGGAGGTCAAATCGCTTTGTCGATCGTCTCTCCAAACGAACCTAGTCTACTGCTAGATCTCTATCATCAAACTTGAAGGTATCACACAATGTATGCGCCTGTCTACTCTAACATCTTTTTCATTCATTGTATCAAAGTAACCATTTAAAATATTCGTAAGAGATGTGTTTCCTTCGACGGTCAGAACGCAAAATGTTCAACCCCGCACCAGTGACGAAATTAGCTATATAGTGCATAAATTCAACATGGCGACAGCATCAACGACCAGTTAGTCCAGTACATTGCCACTAGATAGCTCGCGCTGCTCCTTTTTGTAACTTTTCTTACCTTGCCCTTACACGCTCTCTAGACCCTGCCAGCAGCCAGTTTTAACCTTTTTGTTTAGGTTTCCTTTTTAATTTCTTTGTATTTTCTACGTTATTTTGAAAGTTAAATACAATATTATTAATTTTTTTAGTTTTATTTTAATATGTTTACATATTCCAGAGATTAATTGGAAAAATAAATACAATATTTTTAATTTATTCGTTTTTATTTTTAAAAAAATATAGTTTTTTTTATTAAATTTATATAAAATCGAGGTGAAAATAATAACCATGTTGAAACTAAAATTGCCATAACTTAAACAAATGATCGATACATCGAAATTAATGGTATCGACGTAGTTATTGGAACGAAAATTTATACTTCACAAAAAAAGATAGTAAAAGCTGCAGTGTTCAATGGTATTGTTTTAAATTTTCATACCTGCCTATGATGACCTCTTTAAAACTACTGTTATCTGACAATTGCTTGTTCATAATTATATTATGTAATCGCATTATGTGCCAATGCAAGGACACTCAAATTTACTAGTTTGACATAGCATACAAAAATGTCACCTAAAGAAGGGAAAATTGGAATAATTGGAAGGTAAATAGAATGTTTTTTAATGATGTGATTGATTTGTTTAGTATTTTTACCTGTTAACGTACTAAGGTAGCAAATTTTGATTATAGTGGCTTGATAGGCCGTAGTTGGGCAATGCTCTTTGCAAGTGTTGGATACAATGTTACGATTTACGATGTTATATCTCAGAAAGTGGAAGATGCCTTAGCTGATATCAAACAACAGATGTCAATATTAGAAAAAAAGAACTTACTACGTGGAAAATTGTCGCCAGAACAACAGTTAGCATTGATATCTGGTACTCTAAAGTAATATAAAACTTGTAGTGTTTTCTTGAGAAATAACAAATTATTGTGTTAAAATAAATTCATAAAACTTATGTACTTACAGTTTAGAAGACTGTTTAAGAGATGCCCTCTACATACAAGAATGTATACCAGAAAATTTAGATTTGAAGAAGGAATTATTCCAGAAAATTGATATGATAGTTAATGACACAACGATATTAGCAAGTTCGACGTCAACATTTTTGCCATCCCTCTTTTCAGAAGGTTTGAAACATAAAGAAAACGTCGTCGTCGCTCATCCAGTAAGACATATTTATTTGTTTTCCCTGTAGAAAGTTTAAAATATTGAAGAGAATATGATATTCTTTTTGTAGGTAAATCCTCCTTATTATGTACCTTTAGTGGAAATAGTGCCAGCTCCATGGACCAAAAGTAATGTTGCTTTAAAAACTAAAGAAATTATGTTGGAAATTGGGCAATCACCTGTACTATTAAACAAAGAGTTGCCAGGATTTGCGTTGAACAGAATTCAGTGAGCTAATCATGTACAAAACAAGTACAACCCTTCCATTATTATTTTGTATTCATATATGAAGTTTTTAAAAACCGCATATTCACAGATATGTAATTCTTAATGAATGTTGGAACTTACTGAAGGAAGGAGTATTAAATGTGGAAGACATTGATAAAGTTATGACTGAAGGTTTGGGCATGCGATACGCTTTCTTAGGCCCATTAGAAACTGCTCATTTAAATGCTGAAGGTTCGTTAGTCTTACGTTGCAGCAAGGTTTTTTTCCTTCATCATAAATGCCAACATTTTGTGCAAGACCGTATCCTCTTTATTAAAACACGTTTTCTCGTTGCAGGTATGGCCAATTATTGCGAACGTTACTCAAATAGCATATATAACGTTTGTCAAACTATGCCGCCTCCACCGAAATTTGAAGGTTCTCTAGTAAAAGAAATGAACAATCAGTTGGTCGCTAAAGTACCATTAAATAAATTGCAAGAGAGGCGTGACTGGAGGGATCATTGTTTAATGGGATTATCACAGTTGAAGAAAAATCTTTAATAAAAACATTTAACACGTTAAGTTTATTGAAAGTGACATTGCAGGCAAAAAAATATGTATTGCTGATTTTAACTATTGTAGCACATATATTTTTTTTTTTTTTGTAATCCCTTACCGTTTTCGAACTTTGATCCTTCATCTGAGGTTGATTAATCTGTGTTCAGATTTCAACTGAGTTAACAGCAATGACTTTACTGCTCTTCTGTTCCACACTGCTTGTACCTTACGTGTTACAAGTAACGGGAGGTTAATGTTGGTTATATGTGTCACATATGTAAAATGTACATAAAATACAATAACGAACAAAAAATGAATATGAAATGAAACATAGTATGCATTTAAGGGTTCTGTATGTTTTGTGCGTAGGCAATGTTTTAGAATTGTAAAATTGGAGCTGTATTTTATATAAGGTGGGAACTTGGAATTACTTGATTAATTTGTATTTGGAAATAATTGTAATAATTTTGTTGTTATACATACTGATGATGTGAGGAATAAGAAAGAACACTTTTGTACTATAACGGATAAAATCAGCTGTATAATCTAGAGCTGTGGGTTAAACCACATTTTAAATAAATAAAATTAATTAAATTTTGTTATTTATTAACAGGAATCCAATTTCGATAAAAACCCCTGCGATCTTTTCGCCAAATACAAAATGAGCATACTAAATCCAAAAAAATGTTTTAAGTTGCTTGGTAATAAAAAGGTCATACAGAAGGTTATCCTTTCCTGAGAAACGGATCCCCTCAGATAACTTAATACTTTGAAGGCTGTAGAGGGTGTAAATCTGATCTGACCCCAATAAGGGAGGAGCTATAGTACATTTTGGTCGCAGTATTATTACGAATAAGACAATACAACTTAGCTTGCATTATTGGAGAAGACAAATTCTTTTGAAGGTGATTAAAAAATCTTAAACCTTATCAATGTAGCAGATCTTATCTGATGTAATTTTCAAGAGCTTCTAACATCGTTCCAAGTTAAACCTATAACATATAATCAATTTATGATTTAAAAATGTTAAAATAGGTTTAATAATATATATACTTTAAAAAAAAAAATCATTTATTGCTAAAAGTTGAAGAGAGACAATTTTCGAATGAGAAAATAAATTATACAAATGCTTAGTGCAAAGTTTTACAGAAACTTTGTTTGCTTGCTTCTTTTTTAATGTTTTTAAGAAATATCACAAATTTCTTCGCGAAACAAACAAAACATCTTCATTACAAAAAAGAAATTAGACAATAATTTATAGAATTTAATGCATTTATTATTATATAATTAATTTCCGCAAACCTTTTTATTATTTATAAAGACTATATATAATATATCTTTTGTTCTTTAATGTATAACCAACGGTATGAAAATGTTATATTCTCAATTCTTCAAATATATAATTTTTTTTCTTTTCTTCAACATATTATATTCAAATACAGATATAATTATTAGTAACAACAAATGTGCTAGTATCATTTTTTTAGGCAAATATATAGTACATACATAATACTGTCTTCCATAATTATAGCAATATTTTATTTAGGGGCTTTTGTAGATTTTATTTAGTAAACTATTTTTTAAAATTTACAACCTCTACAAATAAGTTAATTAGCAAAATATACATATATAAAAAAAATATACGCGTCTTAAAAAATAAAACACCCTTATAGAATTTATTCGATCGTAAATACCAAAAATATATTTTTCCCAAACATTAGAAAAATTATTCAAGTAGCACACTTTAGTAAAACAATTAGACAACTTCACGTATATATAAACACGATAAACCAAATATATTTAATTGTTTTAAATTAAGAACAGATTGGAATGAATTCACAATCAGGCCTCCATCAAAAGAAAACATAACCACTTACCAAGATTCAGGATAGGTTTTGTTCCAACAAATTGTTTGTTAAATTTAGACATGTTTTGGAGGACTAGCCGATTAGTCAAAACAATAAAATACTAAAGAAAATCAAAAGGTGAACCAAGCAAAAGTGTGCAAAAAACATTTTCAAAGCAATAATTACAATTGATGTGAATTTATTCTTAATCCCCCATTAAAACTGCCCAGTGGTAGTTGAAAAGCGTATAAATTTACCTTTTTGAAACAAACATAAGCAGGCTCACGTCGTCCATTAAACCACGCGTATCCCTCAGTTAATAATTAAATATTTTTTAATAATCAGCTATTACAGCTTATTAGACTAGGTTCATTCCCATCACCATAAACATGAAGTCATATAACCACAAAAACTTCCAATGTAATCTCGTTAAAAAAACAAAAACAAAATATTAAATAACTGAACTCAATGCGCTTGAAACAGCTTTGTTAAGTGTTGAATTCTAGCTAAGGAGCAAAAAAAAAAAATACCATTCATTATCAAAACTTATAATCACTCTTTAACGTAAGCAAACTTATACTGATTAGAACTCAGACAAAAAACGCCTTTAGATCGCGTTCTGAATTTCCAAGTCTTTTCATTTAATATTAAGACTAAAACACTTAATGTCTTCTTGAAGTCAAAGTAATTATGTACTAACTGTGCACATCCTTAGCTAGATCCGTTCGGACTATTTTGATTCCGATCGAAAAACTAATAATCAAACTAACTGTTGCATCTTTTTAGGTCGTCTAACTTCACATAGGGAAATTAATTTGGAACTTGTTGGAACTATTATCCTCTCACTGTACATACTCCAGACAATCGCAAACCAATCGAAGACTTTACTGGAAACAAACCTAATTTCATTTTATGAACACATCCGTTCATTATATTATATATATTTTCAATAGATGCATAGTATTTTTTTGTATTTTGTCTCCCTCAATGTTATTTGATCTATTTTTATTTATATACTCCATAAAATCTCAAAGTTGTAAACAATGAAATTGACAAATATAATTATCATTACCTATTTATTTAATTTCAAATATTTTTTTAAATATTTAACAGACATAGAATTGTTCTAGTTCAAAACAATAATAACAATTTTTAAAAAATTTGGTTATATAACTATGCAGTATTTTTAAATTCTTACCTACAAAAATAGCTCTAATTTTATAATAATTTTAATATTTTAGAGAATTTTTTTTTAAATATATATAATATTTTTTGTTTTTAAATCATTTTTTTTTACCTAAGAATATGAGAAAAAATATAACAAGTTCTTTTTGTATTGTTTTTCAATAAATAATGTCTCTCTGAAAAATGATAACAAGAAATATATTACTTTAATCAATTTTAGGTGTATGATTGATTATTTATTATTTATAATAGGAAGATTAAAAAATATAAATAAATTATAATATTCACATACAATACGCAATGATTGCCGGAAGATTACGATGATGAATGGTGTTATCAGGGCGATGTTAATAACCTGCAAAATATAATAAAAAACTAGAATCATTAAATAAACAACAAATTCTTTTCATAAGTTTCATTTTAGTTACTGAAACTGGCTTTTATAATAACCTAGATGTGATTTTAATGTTACCTAATAAACAAGCAAATTTCAAAAATCAGCGCTACCAATCTGCGCGCAAGAAATTATAAATTATAGATTTTTGAATAAAATTATAGTAATATTTTATAATTATAGATTTTTGCACGAAATTATCTAAAAAAAAAAAAAAGTAAAATATATTCTATAAATAGTATGTTGCCTGGGACTATAAGAGGTTCCAAGAATTTTTTAGCAAAAATTTTCACATTGTAAATATTATCACGATATCCAATGGCAACATTGATTGTTCCCTGAACTTCAAAGTCAAATGTTTCTAACAAAATACAATTTTTATTCTTAACTGAACACTAGCAATTATGAGTTTTTCGTTAGTCAGATTAGTTTCAAACTTTCATGCAATAGTTTCAACGTTCCCAGAACAAAACAAATCATTTTTCACGATACTAGATTAAATGAAAGTATGTTTTGTAAAATTAAGTGTTACCAATAAATACATTAAATAATATTTGAGAATGATGAAGAATATGTCCCTTCCCCTAAATTTTCAATAGAACCTCAATTGGTTTATGAAGTAAGATTTTATCTGTCATAAAGTGTTTTTGTTTTTATTTATTATAACCCATTTCGGGATTTTAATCCATCAACAGGAATTGATATAGAACGAACAGTTTGCAGGTCCTAGAGTACTTCCTCAAAAAAAATATTTAAAGTTTTTTTTAAGCATACCATAGAGAGGATGAAGAAAGCTTTCATTTTGTCCAGCGTTGCAGATCGTTCAAGAATAATGATTCGCTAGTACGTATTACAGGATCTCTATTTGCCCTCAATACGAGTGATAGTTAACTAATCTCTACAAATTTGAAAGAAAAAAGCAACTAATGTTTTAAAAACACTTCCTAATTATCATTTACGAATAAATTATTATTACAAGTAGTTATTTATTAGTCTTTAATGCACGTAATTTTGGGCTCTTGTATTCTGCCTTAAGACAAATTCAAGATTGAAAGTTCTCTTTAACTATGCGATTCTAATAACAGTAACAGACCAACTCTAATGACACTAATAAGACTGCATTAGACAAACGCTAACTTTTTACACTTAAGTGTTTGAAAAGGAGATTTCAGGATCTTTTATTGCATTAACTTTTTTAAAAAAAGAAGCTTTTTAAGATCAACGGTTATACGAAGACATGCGTCGTTTCGAAATATATTTACTTATTCATCAGAGCTAATAACTTAGAGAAATTACCATGGAAAAACTCGTTAACAGTAAAACACTATGTTGGAGTCTTTCAATTAAAATGGTGAACTACGATAAATAATATTAAATATATAACAAATAATTCTATTAATTGAATAATAAAACAATAAAGTATACAAAAATTAAACATAATCTTATTTACTTTCAAACATGGCTCGTTTTCTTACTTGTAGGATTATTAGTTCATTATTATTACTATTTTAAATCAAGAATTAGTTACGTTAATGATATTGTACCAACTACGACATAAGACTTTTTATTCTTTACACTTTATTCGAATTATTGCACCACTGTAAAACAAAAAAGCAGAACTATCTCTTTCTCGCAGCCCTAATGAAGATTAAGTATAGTTCGAAACATGGCCGAGAAAAATTTACTTTTTTTGAACCAATGAACAACCCACAAAACAAAAATTCTTCTGATGAAATTAAATCTGAAATTTCCTTTTTCTTTTTTGTATCCTAAAGATATTTAAGTTCATCAGAAAGCTGCTTTTATTATTACTAAATTTTCAATCATGTTCCACACACAAAAAGAAATACTATCTGGATTTACAGGCATATTCAATCATCTAGACTATTCGTAACGAAATAAAAATCCCAACCAAAATAAAAAGTGTTATTTAAAAGAAAAACTGAAATTATGTTTTGGTTAATGTTTTGTGTAACAAAGAAAATATAAATATTTACAATTAATAATTTACCTATGCATGTCTACTTGGCTTCCAATGTTTGGTAAAGATTCTTGGATTAAGTCAGAACCTAAACAAAATGTAAGAAAACTACAAAGTAATGCAAGAAAATGGAAATGAGTTCTTCATTGAATTTTAAAAACAATCTACTTTAACTAAATGAAAAAAAAAGTAGATAGAAAAAATTGAAACCTCCTAATTTTCTCCTATGTACTACAAAAGTAACCTATCTACAGATGTTCCTCAACTACATAAATCTATTTTAAGTAAGTTTATTGAAATTATAATAATTTTATGATATCTAAGAAAAAAGGACAAAAATACATGCTGGACAAGAATTTTTTTTTAAAAAAAGCAAGCAATTTTTTTAATTTTGTTTATTAAAAACGTTTGAAGATAAATCACCCATCCACATTAAATGCAAAACAACAACATCTTCAGAAAAACACAACATATTAACAACAGAAAAAAAGAATTCAGAAAATAACTAGCGTTCTTATAGACAAAAACACTAATCCAAACAAACAATTTTGATCTAACACCAGTTAAGTCAGTTGAATGAAATGCTGAATCCGCGTCACTCCCAATGGATTTTAAAGGCAAAATGTTGACCTTCTAATAACTTACTTTCCTCTAATTCGAATATCCTCTTTTTATTATTGGCGAATACTTCTCCTCAAATAAATTTCAAGACTCACGAACGAATAAAAGAATGCAGTTGTTTTTCAACTTCGAACCTCATCGTATATTTGCAAAAATCAAACTCCAAAAATCTTTGCTAAATTGTTCGAATAAAGTTACGAAAATCTAAACGAAAGCTTTTTATTTTTAATTTTTTTTTTTTGTGCAAGTTATAGTACCTGCACAAAGCTGTTGATTCACACCCTGAGGACACCCTGAAGAAAATGCGAAACGGATCAGAATGAACGAGCACAAGCGTGCTATGGAGGCTGAAATAATTCACATTGCCTGGTATTTCAACCATAAGTTCATCGAAGATTGGTTAACACAGAATAGAACTGGATTAGAAATATTTAACGGGAACAAAGGACTTCCAATAATAAGTTTACAAAACAAAACCATCATCACTCCAAGCCTACCGAAAATATCTATAACTGAAAATTTTGGACAAATAAGATCAATTCACTATTATCTAGAATCTAAAAATGATTATAAATCACTCCCAAGCAAAAGAATATAGACATAGTTCACTCACTCTTCATACTAAAAACAAAAAAAATAATGAAAATATTACTCTTTCTAATAATGGTTAAATATTAGCAGATTGATTTGTTATGTTAGTTACGTTAAATTTGTGACGCTTTGAGTTGAATCTGGAACTTAAATTGGTTAATGATGTGGCTCACCAGGATCTGAGTCAGAAAGATCATTTCCCTCATGCAATGCAACATCTGAACCACTTGAACTGCCCAAAGTACGCCTAGACTTGTTACTTCCACGCTTCATGCTACCATTATCTTCGCCAAGCATGCCGCCTCCTCCTCCTTCACTGTCACTGCTCAATATACCTCCCTCGCAGACCGTGCCACCGCCAGATATCAGTGGGTGATCTGTTATTATAAAGTGAAAAACAAGTGGTAAAACTAAAAGTGCAGAATATTAACCAAGCATAGAAGCTAATGCTAATAAATATTATGTTAATCTTATACGAAGCGAGAAACGATATTGAAGAAGATATTACATCTTTGAAGTGAAACTAAACGTAGCGGACAAAGATTACGCATTCAACATGAAGATCGACAAATTTTAAACACAGGCCGACAAGCTTAATGTTTCATGAAACATAGTAAGTGGAAATCTACATCTACTGCAAAAAAAAAACAGCCTCTAAGGATGGATGAATGAATGTCAGTAAAAAAGAAAAACATGAACACTATGAAGTTTAGAACATTAAAGTTGTTACCAGCGACGTATACTGGCATTTTACATAAAACACAGTTACAGCATAATATTTCTTACCAATCTGTCTGTGCATTGTAAACAATCATACTACAAAATATCAACACGTTTTATAAAATGTCTATTATACAACAAGTAGGTTTAAAAAATTATTATTTGTTAAACAAATTTACGTTTTGAAATTATTAAATTAACAAGAGTTAGAAAAAAAATGCAAACACAAAACAAACACGACCTTATATTGAGCACTTATTATATTTCAAAAAGTAACTATTATCTACCTGACATTTTACTATAATAAACCTAGTCATTGTAATATAAAGCGTAAAAAAATAATAAAATATTAACCCGCTGTATGTTTAATTACACATGAATAATAGACGCAGTAACTAGTACTTTAGACATTTATATAAGGCATATAGTGCCTCATATAGTGTGAAGTGTTCAGTAATAGGGTTAAACAATATCGAGTCTATATGAATCACTCTTTAGACTCCACTCATGGATCTAAAATTTAAATTATAAAACTATGCTCTACCTCCTAAGAATTGCAACAAAACTAATTCAATTGAAAAATTTTGGTGACAGCATGATTGTTGTCTCCTAAGAACAATGATTGAATATTGGAAATCTTTGAGAAAATTTAAAAAAATTGGCAAAGGATCTATAGATCTAAGAAGGAAGGACAATTATATTTTTTTTTTTACATTTTTAACCTCGAAAGTTCTCTAAAGTTAGGTGGACTGAAGCCTCACCACCAACCTTTGGTGTTAAAAATGTAAAAAAAAAAAATATAGCGGTCAACAAGCAGAAGCCCTGATATGACTCGTCAGAATCTGTGGATGGATAACTTGGCAAAAAATAAATTAAAAAATATGACTGAAATTTGCAATATATCTTTTCTTCCTTTTGGATGAATGAATCAGTCAATCACCAAAAACGATAAAACAATATTCTACAATTCTACGAGATAAGAGATAAAATAAAACAACCAGGGTTATTGAATTGTTAAAACAGATAGTAAGTATAACCGAAAAAGTAAGTTAAAAATGATCACCGCAAAAGTGCTTTTGCAAGAAAACATGCGTGCTAGATTAAGAAAAGTTAAAGATGTTATTAACAGCATCACCAGAGCGAATGCTAACTAATTACCATCATGCATCCCATCCAATGAAGGAGAATGCCAAATACTTTTTCCTTGCTTCCATCTTCCTATGTTTTCATTCATCTTTTGCTGTTCACTGGAAGTCCATCCTGCAGAGCAAATGAAATAGGAAGATTAGAAAAGAAAAAAAAAACTTGTATATTTTATTTGGTAACAATAAGAAACATTTCTTATAAACTTCCTAAAACTTTTAGCAAATATTGTTTCTACAGTTTTCTCTTTAAGGGAAGAGAAATTAAGGAATATTAACCAAAAAACATCTAAAATGTACTAAAATTTATCATTTTCGTGAACATCTTTCCATCCCAATAACCACTCCCGTTTATATAGTTTTTTGCTCCCATCAAAATAATAGCGTTCAACCTGATAAATCAATTACCGTTTGTACTGTGGTTAGTGTCGCTGGAAACACCCTGAGCTTCGTGTGACAGAAAGTCCGCCGTGATCTGTTTCTCTTCGCCAGCATACTTGTCAAAAGGTTCTGAATTCAATACGCCGCCCACTGTACTCGAATTACTCATGTCTTCTAGATATCCACTCTCCTGTAAAAAAATAAAATACAATAAATCCCTTCCTTTTTTTTTTTTTTTTTTTGTATCCTGAAAGGCATCAAAAACAATTGTAATGTGAAATAGAATTGCAAGCCATCGTTAGAGAACGATAAATCGGTCAAAACGGTCTCGACTCCAAGCTTCAGTTTTTTTTTTTTTCAAACGGGATTTCTTCCCCAGTTCGTAAGATTGTGTTCAAGTCTATTGGACTCCATTATAGGTTTATCTCTCTTGAAGATGTTGTAGAGTAAGAATGCAAAAATAATTGAGCACAAGATAAAAAAAAAAAAATTAATGAAGATTTTTCTAAAATATGGAATAATATTCCCAGAAGGAAGTTAAGTGCTGAAGTAAGTTTTGTACATTAAACTTAAATTGAGAGAAATCTGAGGAAAATTAAACAGAATATTCAAACTAGAATTTTTTTCATTTTTTGTTTGAGTTCTTGAAATCTCGACTGGAAGTTGTTAAAAGTTAGGACTAACTTCAACTGAAATGTATTCACTTAAAATCTACATACGTTTTAAAAATTTGACCTCCTTCGAAATTATTGAGCTAAATTCTCATTTAAGGTAAAGACTGTAGATTGTAAAAATTGTATTAGAAGGGCGGTTCCACCAAAAAGGGGAAGGAACGCAGGCAATCCAAAATGCCCATTGTTCCCCGCCCACCCGTCATCTCATGAGAGATACCGGGGCTTCAAAAACAACAAATCCGGCTAAAGGTTGTACGGTAAAGATTAAACGCCGGAAATCCTTTTAAGTATCACAAATAGATTCAAATATTTCTCAGCAATAAGATATGAATGTAATAAACATAATTTAACTACACATACACACCTGATTTTGATGGAAACTGTCCAACAAAAGGCTATCTTTTCCAGTACTGAGTGCATCAAATCCAGACTGATCTAAGGTTACACAAGCCATGGCTCTTTCCATATCATCCGTGATCACTTGCATATCTTTCACACATTTATCTAAAATATCCTCTCTTCCAATCTCTCTTAATGTCTTCTCCAGTTTGTTACCTGGAAAAGATTCGATTATAAACAGAATTGATTTTAAACAGAAATGATTAGGTGAGTAAAATGATTGTGGTATTCGAGTAATTATCTTTTTTATTATGGCTGGAAGTTTTGAGTCTATGAGCAGGAACTGCAGTGTAGTTGACTGAACGAATAGGGACTTGGTTTTTGTGAACTGAAGCTTGGTTAGTAAAATTTAGGCACAGTTTAAAAAAAAAAAAATTCGAAACCTGAACTAACCAGTAGCATGCACGCCAAGATTGTTCTGCCACAATTTTAAGGCAAGACTAGCTCGCTGCGGTGACGTATGTACTTCCTGTTTTATGATTTCCACATCCTCTTCACTAATACCCAATCGTAATGCCAATGGTTCCCAATCATCACCTAAATATTGGCACAAATCTGCTAATACCATATTTCCTCTCACCATAGTCTCTGGAAAAAATTATAATAAATAAATGGTTTCTCATTAACTAATTGATGTTCAATCTTTTTGCTGATAATAAAATTTACAATTGCATCAATGTATTATTTTTTCTTGTTTATTCACAAGGTTTTGTAAACATGCATCATTAAGAAAAGGAATTTTAAAAAACTTAAATTAATTCTTTTTACTTATAAGAACTTCTTATTTAAATTTCAATGCAATATTATACTTTAGTGCTGATTTTAAATGATTAGATAAGTTTGGTGAATTCTTTTCCTGTAGGATTAGTTCACAAATAATGCTCCTAAGAGTCCGTGTTAACGATGAAGAGCGTGCACAGAAGGGTTTCGTAGGAGTAAAACTAAATCTGAACTACAGATATTTGAAAATATTGTGCTTTTTTTGGTTTTGTTTTTTAAAAAAAGTGCATTTATGTGAGCTTAGAAAATTGAATGATGTTTAGATTTAATGTTTTATAATCGAGGATTGAGTCCCAAATGTGTCTCGAAAATGGGAGGGCATCCAAATATTTTTTTATCGCCAAAACGTCATTTTTTTTTTGTATAAGAAATGAGTCAAACTTCCTTCTTTTTTTTTGGTCTTCAAAATTCGCATTTTATTCTAAAACCCGTTAATTCCCCAACCAACGGTGTGTTCTCAACTCTTTCAATTCTTGAAAAAGAGTTCAAAGTTCCTTATCAAAAAATTAAATCAGAAAATGGGTAAATTAATTTCCTATTGGTAAAAACGTTCTGGAGATTACTGGAGAATTGTTGCCCTTTTCAACTAATACTCCATCCACTCATTATTAAAATGACCGTAATTATGAAAAACTCTGGTTAATCAAGGTTTATTGGAGACCACATGATTTGAAATTATTCAGATCCACGTCATAAACCAATCACTGTTGTTTTAACTGTAGTAACAGATCTTTGCCTGTCTCAATTCTAGAAGATGATCCAGGCTATAGCTCTGCAGGCCTAAGGCCTTCCTGGACCCCGCAAAAGAGATCCAACTCTTATAGTACTCTCCTTTGTCAGGACTTCATTCATTCCTAGATTCTAGGATCCGTTAGGGCATCATTATCATTATATTTGGATTGAAGGATTTATACTACCATTTTGAAGCATACTCTATTTGGGGAGACATTTAGAGAAAATGCTAGCATTGCTATTAAATGAAGGGTAAGAATCGTAATCAATTGCCTGATTTAGGCTAACAATCCTAAATTTACTGTTGTACCACTAGTAACGACTATAATCGTGCGAAGTACGTAACCATTGTCAAAACTCACGAGGCGAAAATGGCCAATTTACTCTCCATTAACTAGCTCCAAAATCATATTGCACTATAAAATGGGAAAGTCAGTGCGTATCTTTCTGATAAAAAAATGCGGAAACAGAACCCCTCCCCCCTACACATGAAATCTACCAATCCGTCACGTCACTGATTCCACCGAAGAAACCTTCAATGCTTTATTAAAGGAAACAGGCTAACTACATTGAATTTTGCTACTTTGATAAATAAAAAAAGTGTGAACTAGTCTACAAAATGCAAGGAGGCAAAAATACCAATTAAAAATCTACAATTATACTTACTTATAAATAAGAACTCTTTTTTTTTTTTTTAATTTGCTAATAAATTTATAAAATACTTCTATACAATTGGAGGCCTATATAAGGGGATATCAGGGTGTCATTTTGCTCTATTTCTTTAAATATAATACTGACGTACTATAATATCCATGCCGCATGCGCAATGATCATAAAAAAGGTAAATAAACCGGAAGCTTATTTGTTTTTTTTTAACAAATTAAATAAATAAGATTTCCCTTTTTTAAAATTCAATAGCTAACTAAATTTCAGCAGAATTATTTTGATTAAAGCTATAATGCAATCTAAAATAATTGACAAATAAGCTATTTATACACTTAAATATAAACATTTTAATTATCCAAAACAAATTTATCAATATACCTATTTAAAAAAATATGCAGCCTACAAAAAATTAAGCCTAAATTATACTTTTTATCGTTAAATATGAGAGAAATAATACTAAAAGCCATTCGTTTATTTAAAATATGATTGTTTTAAGGAAAAGTTATAATTTACCAGGTGTCATATTGCGAGGTAATGAATAAGATCTGTCGCTCAAATACAGATCACTTCCATAAGGTGTTCCCTCTTTGACAATATTTTCTGGTAGGGTGATGTTTAAGGTGCAAACTGCAGATTGTATTGGTTCTCCTCTTGCAACCTTGAACATTAAATTGCGAGTTCTACTGTTAAAATTAAAAAAAAAAAAAAGAAAAAAAAAAAAGTCGGACAAATCTTGAGAACTGTAGAAAGAGAAACCATAGGAATGCCATTTTATTTATATTAAATTTCTAAACTTTATGCCATTTAATCTAAGCCATATTGATTACGAAACTGTGCCTATTGACGCATCTCATATTTCCAAAATTATTCTGCAGACTACAATAATCCGATACCAGCTTTATTTTTTAACCTCCTTCAAAGCTATGTAACTGTCCAGCACTTCTTCTTTTAAATCCTTTATGGATAATAACCGTAATCATAACTTTCAGTCAACAGTTTCATAAATATATTACTTAAAATAACGCAGCTTATCAAGAATGATATTTTTGACGAAATCTTTACCTCATCTCCATTTACCATTACTTTGAACTTATAAATTGTTACTATCTAACTTATCTTAAACTAATATTACAATTTAGTAAGATCAAAGTCCAAATTTTGTTTATTTCACTAATTGAATTGGTCCTATTTATGTAAATAATATCTATTATTTATATTACTCATGTAAAGTAATAAGTAAATACAGCAGAGAAACAGGAGACATACCTTTGGTTGAGACATAAAAAGCAATCGAGCAACGGGCTTGTCGTCAGGATCTCTTAATCGAACTGTAAAAGGTAATCGATTTTCACGGAACGCTACGAAATTTACACTAAGTTGTTCACCAGATTTAGTCACAGGGATTAAATTTCCAGCAAATTCTAAATAAATATATTTCCCTTCCAGCACCTGTTGAGTTAAAGACAAAAAAAAAAATCAATAAATATTTAATATAATTTGTAAGATCAAGGATTTAGCACCAATAAATAATAATAATAATAATAATTTGCACCGACCTCAACATCTCTACTTTTTGCCACTTCTGTAAAATGTTCTTGATGTTCCAAAGTTTTGTCTTCTCGATCGTCAGTCATGACGAAAATTCTCAAACGTGCCTCCAACGGATCAACCCTCTTGGCATATACCACGAATCTAAAGTAAAAATATGTTCAAATAATAAGTGTTATACTACACAGATACAGTAAAAGTTAATAAAGTTAGTCAAGTCATGCCTTACTTTGCCATAAATGGTACATGACTTGCTTCATTATAAAGTTGAGAAGCCATATTTGTAGCATTGCTTACGTTACGACAGTCCATCAACCAAAATCTAGCCGATACTGTTGTCGTAAATGATACACAATCTTTGACGAATGTTAATGGAGTTGATCCGGTGACGTCTTCCCACTGTGCCTTTGCATTTCCACCTAAGGGCGACAGATTTTATTAATATTTTTTACGTTCTCCTATTCCTTAGTAAAATGTACTATTGAGTAGAATTTTCTAAACTGAGGATTCCATCGGAATTTCATCATGTTTTTCAAAACTAATATTGATTTACTTAATAATCAATGAAAACCCAAATATTGAATTTGATTTTTTTTTGCCAATAATCAAGAAAATGCTTCAAAAGATTTTCTTTTACCCTACGATTCACATAAAGAGCTGCCACGTTTATTAGAAACTATTTAAGAAAAGTAATTTCTAGAGGTATCTCCTGGGAGTACAATACCAAAGGCATTTGTATAAAGCGCCACTACTGAACCATCTATGATTCTGTGAGCTGTTTAATATTTCACCATCTTGAATACAGATAGAGTACTCAGTCAAAGAAAATTTGTTATTCGGAAGTACAGTTTTTGAGGATAGCTTAAGTTTTTATGGAAGGGGAGATTTGGGAAAAGGCTCTACTATTTAACTCGAAATCAACAGCTTTTTTAGCAACATTAAACTAGATACATTATTTTAGTAGTTCTGTGGAAATCGAAGAATTTAAAAGCGTTTGATAAAAGTTCAAAAGAACTTACCCTCCCTTCTGCGTCATTACCTGTGATGCTGCAAAGAAGACGTAACGTCGGAGCTTCTCCGTTGTACTGATTGATCATGCCTTTGTTGGCTGCGGTTGGCACAGGAAGTGTAAGTGTGATAGGCTTATGGAACTTCCTTCTACGTGGTTCAACGGTCACAATAGGAGAGATTCCAACACGATTTCCTAATAATCTTGTTACTAGTTCATTACTGATAGGTTGAGCCTAGTGGAAGCGCCATAACAGAACTATTATACAAACATATCCTCTCAAAATAAAGGTAAAAAAATGGAACAAGGATCTAACCTGAAGTCCAACTCTAATTTTCTTTGTCAGGGCGTTTGGTGGGAAAATTGCCTGTACTTGAGGTACCGCTGTGGAAGAGACTACACCACCTTCAGGACCAATTACGTGAACTTCTTGTCGCAAACGTGAAACTACAGCAAGATATTGTGGCAGTTCTGTAGTCACGATTCTGGTAACTCGATTTGTATGTGCTTCGTCAAAATCTACGCATTTAGTTAGAATATGTGATTAGCACTTCGAAGCTACTGAAATGGTGAAGAGTACTTCAAATGACAAACATAACCATACCATCTCCTTCAAAACTATAATTGAGAATATGTTGCACAGCATTCTGACTTTCCTCTAAACAATGCTCTTTCCATGTGGTTCCATTATCACTTCTCATTACAACAAGTTCTCGTTCTTTGCCTCTCAACGATACAAAATGTGGCACCTCAATAATTATAGGTCTGCAAATTCAGTATTTGTTATTTGTTTATAAATTAAATCATAACTCAATATCAGTAATTTTCAACAACAATTCTTACCCTAAGAATTTTGTTCCAGCCGGCGACAGCTCCAGCACCCTGGTGGCTAAAGCTTGTGCTTCTGATAACGGTGGAGCAATATTTCGATTTCTTAGATACCTGCAGGTAAGACGTAAGGGCGCAGCCGCAGATCTTGGTGGAACAACCACATTCACACCAGAATGTCTACAACCTCGCATAGCACCACCACGAGCGTCCACCAGAAATGATACCAGAAAACTGTTGAAAGCAAAAAATTAAATTCCTCAGTGATATTATACGAATTATACAAAAATGAAACTAATAAATATTTAACTACAATTAATGCTTACAATGATTTAATAACAATTTTTTTAAAAGATTTTGTAACAAATTAATAAATAAAAAATCAATTCATAATAATGGGGATAAATATGCAAATTTTAAACAAGTACAAATCATTCACTTAACTAATCAAGTCAAATTGAGCAATGTTCGCGTATTTTGATACTTCAACTAAAATACACTCAGCACATGCTACATGGGCCCAGAGATTGGTGTAGCGGTTATTAAAACGGACTATTAGGTAGGAGATTCCCACATCAAGTACCGCTTGTAGCTAGCTACTTTTCATTTTGGGCAAATGTCAATATTAGATATTTTCGCTTTGGCCCCCTCCCCCGTCAACGACGAGAGGTGTTAAGCCCCTCCTGAAAAAATAGGAGATTACTTTTAATTTTTTTATATTAGTCAAATTACTAAACCTTGAGTTCGAAAATGGTGATTAATTGCCGTGAATCAGTTCCTACATTAAAAACTGAAGATAGCACAAAAGTGGCAAGCTCCCAATATGAAAAGGTAACCATTATTATGTGGTATTGGGTAATTCACCTCTTCAAGAAGAGAGATCTTAAAGAAGAAAGAAATTAATTTAAGGAGCGTTTTTTTTTTCTGATAAACTCTGACAAGACTTGGCTAGAAAAAATAAATCCTTTACTGTTGAACGACTACTTAGCGAAGTTTAGTTTCATCAGAAATCTCAAGAATTAGTTCAATGGATTTCTTTAATTCGCAAACAAATGTGATCATAAGTTAGGCGGACTGCATTTAGGGAAACATAAGGTGCTATGAGGAACGGCAAAAATAGATAACTAGTACTGCGCTGAGAATAAAGTGAAAATTTAGTGGAATTTACTGAATACAACTGAAATTAAGATTTTTTTTTTTAATAATGAACTTCTAATTTTTATCTTCTTAATGTGACTAGGACGTAACCAATTCTGAGCTGAATTGATGGCAAAAAATGGAATTTTAATTTATTTTTAAAAGCCACAAAAGAAAAAGGGGAAAACTTAAGTAACCGAAATGAAGAATTAACATATTTTTAGAATAGTAAAGTGGCAAAAAATAGAACTAAATAGACTAAAATAACAAATAAATAAATAAAAAACTAAAATTGTAACACTGATCATTCAAAAAAAAAAAATTAAAACTAAAAATACCAATGCAATTTTAATACATCTATAAATCTAGATCCTAATCATTCTCTACGTCCATATTTCACTAGTATTGTTAGATTGACCATCATTCATCAAATCCTATGCAGGATTCTATTTGACAAGAAAAAAGCTTTATTTTATAATAAGTTTCAAAACAAATACGTTGGAATTTCTATTTTCTCTAGAATCTAAAATAATAAAAACAATTTTTAAAAAAATTATTAAGTGCAGTGCTCAGCTAAAGAAGCTGTGATATTAAAGATAACAATTTTTAAAAAAATATATATTTATTAAAAATAATGGGCATTCTTTTTTCTCGAGAAAAACTAGCGTTTAAAAGGAAAATTTAAAGTTAACTAGTTCTCTTTTCTTTTTTCTTTATTCATCAGGGATTTTCTTCACATGCAGTTTTTCGAATTACATAAGAATATATTTTACCATGATTACTTTCATAATAATAAAGAAACACTTTTTACTTTTGATAAGTTCTGGAAACATTTATAAGAGCAATGATTTAATTAACACATATAACGCAGTTAAAAAAAATTGAAATAAAAATTTTAAAGGCAAGTTTATAAGGAATATTTCTCTTTTGAGAAGCAAAAAAGGTTCTAAGGCAATAAGAGGAAATATGTAGAAATCGAATTCAACTTAGAAAATCGAATAATTTTAGTTTAGTGCTTCTAGGGCTTAAGCTTTTCCAGTTAAGGCTCGTTTATGGAACAACAAATGCACTAGAATTGTTTGCTGAAACTGAAACCATATAATTTCCTTATAAACAATCACAGGAAAACTTCGAATAGATCTCTTTATTGCTCACGAGATCTTTAAACACATATACTTTTGCTAATATATCAGAAACGGAAAAAGTGCACTTACAATTGTCACTGATTTCCCTGGCAAAATTGCTAAAACTCTAAAGAAAACATGTTGCAAAATTCGACCAAAAACCTGCAGACTCATTTCTAAAATCTTTTTGTTGATGATCATTCATCTAGAGGGGACTGATTAAACCTCATAATTTTCACAGTTCAAATAAGTGCCCAAAAAACATCAAAAGTATCAAGCAACAAGGACATAAATCCAGACCTAAGACTTCTAGATTTACTGCAGTCTGAAAGAATGGAGGAATCACTTAAAGCAAAAACATCCTAACACAACCTGTCTACTGGAAGATACTGAAAAAATAATATCCTAAGAACCATTATATCGGTATCTTTTGATAAATGAGAGGTTACTTTGTTGTTTCACTTTTCAATTAGATACAATCAAGTCAGTTTTTCCTAACAAATGCAGCAAACATTCATTATTACAATTCTTGATTGTTGCCAACCCAGAGCTCATCCGGAGAAAGGAGTTCCGTAGACCTTTTATTTTTGTCTGGAAGCCAGACAAACATATGTTTAGTGTCTAATGGAAGAGGTAGGCTAATTTAATTTGGACATTCTATCCGTCTCATCTTTTACTTACAGAGACTTTTATAGGACCTGGAATAGAGAGTGAACTAAGTCCACGACAGATGGTTTTCCTAGCTGCTGGAACTAATTTAAGAATATCAAAGCCTTCAGCGCAGTCTGACTCTCTTGGCAGTTTAAACCTTGTTTTACTTAAGTAACCGTTCAGCTCAAATAATACTAACAGCTTAACTTCACTCTATCTTATAGAAACTATTTAAATAGCTTTTGCAACTCAAAAGAGGAATAATTATTAGTTATAAACCTGCCTTTGATTTTGATTAAACATTGATATTAAAAACAAAAACGACCTCAAAGCAAACGCTGTTACACACTTAAAAAATAAGAACTATAAAATAAGTTTGTTAAGAAAAACGGGCAGCAAAAAAAAAATAAAAATACAGCTACCAAGCAAACATGGCATTACTGAAGATTGTTCAGTAAAACTTACTTTGTCCATTGACCTTTGCTGTTTCGTATTTTAAGTGTTCACAGAACCCAAAAATCAAAAGAGCATATAAAAAAAAAAAGAAAAAACAAAAAGAAAAAGTACAAAAAGTAATTATTTATTGGTACAAGAAATTAAACAAAAGAATTATTTTATTTCTCCAAAAGAAATCTCGTAGAAAGATTAAAACCTTACTGGTTTTATTCTTAATTGGTAATCATTCAAATAAATATTTATTTGTTAGAATGATTCACTAAATGAGTACCACTAGTCAATTATTATATAAATAATGGGGATCTGTAAAAATAAAACACAAGCAAATAAAGCAAAATAATTATATTAAAATAAACAACGTATTAAAAAAAACACCATCGCAAGCGTGTACCTGTCTCTGCACATTCCTGAGTTCCTCGTACGCCCTGTCCCATGAAATGACTGTTTCAGGCTATGTAACCTGATCAAATAAAATAATATTTCTTTATAACTAAATGATTTTTAAAGAGTTCTTCTAAAAAATTCCGACACCTGGGCACGATCACAATCTATTCCACCGTTTTGACCAAATTGATGCTTATTAATTCACAGATTATTCACCCATTAACCAATAATTGTGTTCTACAATTAATCAAGAATAAGGAAGTCCTTTGAATAATTACGAAAAATATAAAGAAAAAGAAAAAATATGCATTTTTTTTTTCGAAGATATCTGAAGAAATGCCAAATCTTTTTCTTCTACTAGTTCTTGGACACTATTCATCTCAAAATCGTAAAAAAATTGAAATCTTTTTTGAAGCACTTAGAAACCGTAAATATTAAACAAACCCTTTTTTTTAAAACCTTTTTATTTTTATACACACTGCCACGCCTATATAATAGGAAATTCTTTTTTGCAGAAAAAACAATTTTCATTTTAAACATTTGTCTGGATAAAATCATTATTGGTAAGTTCTAAGATCTGAATGACAGATTTGATATGGAAACTACTCGAAAATGGAAAAAGAAGGTTTTAGTTAGATCCGTTCATAAAAATTGCAATTACTACCACCTACACTTACTAGATACACACTTATAGTTAAATGAAAAAATAAAACTTCGAAAATATGCGCTGTTGCTGTAAGGTTCTGGATTAGCAGGTTACTCACATGTGTGTTTACTAGTGATGGGCAGAACGAGTCCGCGTTTGGAGTCGTTGGATTTGAATCGGTTCCAGGGTTGGAATCGATTCCAACAACTCGTTCACTGATTCCAGTCTGTACTTACCCTATGCATTAGTACAAATGTCACGCATTGTAATTAAATAAATCATTAAAAGTTAGCTTTTCCAGATAATAACAAAACTATATTTCTTTAACACACATTAAGTAGTTCCCTAATTTCCAATTGATCTGATAAATATAAAATTAACAACGTAACCAAATATTAACAAAAATAGGCTAGTCAAATATAAAAATTAAAGCAACTGCAGTTTTGTCGTTATCTAGCTTGACCACCGGAGTTAACTTGATTCAAGAAGAAAAACGCAAATGGGTAGGAAATTATTCCCATAAAAAAAAATTATAACCCTTCAAACAAAATGATAATTACTCATAAAGAAAGAAATATTTATTTACTATGAATTAATATCAAGCTTTTAAAATAGCTTATTATTTTACAAAAAGAAAAAGCTGTGTGCCAAATCTTTAACTTAGCGGCTGGACGCTCTTTCTCTTAACTTCATTGGCGAATGTTAAATCGTGTACATGTCATGACGACGATCAAAGTAATACTGAGCTAAAAAATAGTATTACCTAACTGGTTTACTTACTGCTGTATCCCTCCCACTCTATCACCTATTTCACAAACATTCGTCGATTGGAAGTAGGTTTTAGTTAAATATTTGTTTCATTTGAAAACAAAAAACATTATAACGCTTTCTCAAGATGTTTTTAAGTTTTAAAAATTTGTTTTTGTCCATTACTCTTGTAAAATACGAAGAAATTCAAATAAAATATAATGTACAAACACAAATGATCTAGAATGCAGGTGGAGTCAGTCGTCGTTGTCATGGTGATGGAACCGTTTAACGACTCCGGTTCCAGCTCCAGCATTTTCTATTGGCTAGATTCAGTGAACGAAAAAATGGAACGAGTCCGGTTTCAAAAGGATTTAAATCACTCCGGATTTGACTCCACCAATTCCAGTGGATTTAACCAATGAAATTGCTGGTGTTGGGCCGGAGTCGTTAAACGGTTCCATCACCATGACAACGACGACTGACTCCACCTGCACTCTAGATCATTCTGTGTTTGTATATTATATTTTATTCGAAATTCTTCGTATATTATAAGAGTAATGGACACAAACAAATTTTTAAAAATTAAAAACATCTTGAGAAAGCGTTATAATGTTTTTTGTTTTCAAATGAAACGAATATTAAACTACAACCCATTTCCAATCGACGAATGTTTGTGAAGTAGGTGATAGAGTGGGAGGGATACAGCAGTAAGTAATCCAGTTAGGTAATACTATTTTTTAGCTCAGTATTACTTTGATCGTCGTATTTGAATCAACTCGTTCCACCATCGGACTCGTTCCAGTGGAACGAGTCCGCTCTAATAGCCCATCACTAGTGTTTACTGAAATTGAAGTTATCATTTCTCAACGTGAAGAGTTTTAACAATATAATTACTAGAATTTTGGACTTCCCTATTCATTCCACCAATATATGTATAAAAATAATAGAAGATATTTTACGAATATCATGCTTTAATATTTCTTCAAAAGTGCAATATTAAAAATAATATGTATGTATTAAATATGTTTTATACATTAATATGCATTTAAACTGTTACAAAAATCTATAGTTTTCGAAATATTTAATAATCTAACCTTATATCTCTGTCGGATCAAAACGTTCAAGCAAGATTCGGAAATTTCATAACATTTGAAGCAATTTACTAAAAGTATTTTTTTGTCAGCTCTCATCGCTTCTGTATTTCATCATAATTCTTAAATTCGTACGTTAAAATTTTGATTAAATATTTTTTTGTTCATTAAGTATATAATAATAAATAATAACTGTTTAATTTCATGCAAAGTAGATTACTAAAATTATATTTCATTTAAACTTATATTTTATTAAAGTATGTTACCAACACCCAAAAAATTGTATATTCAAAGTGCTGTACAGTCATGCGATGGTGTATTTAATACTTAAATATAAATAAATAAAAAAGGAAATAATATTTATAATGAAAGGTCTCTGCATTTTCTTAATCACAAATAAATAATTGTCTCATCTGAAGTATGGTGTAGAAATATGCAAAATATGCTGGCTAGCAGTTCAGTATTACTTAAATTCAACTTACATCTATTACAAAAAAAAAAAAAAAAAATCTATAACCTTTAACAAAAGAAGGCTTGAACCATATTTCGTTGAAAATTGTAGGAGCTTTTTTAAGAATGAAAGTAAGACGAAATAAAAGTTGTAGATATTTCAATGAAGGCTGAGAATGTTCACAATTGTTCTTATTTGTGCCGATTTGAAGGAGCTAAACTAATCCAGTTGATAATATTTGCTACAAATAATGGTACGAAAACTAGGCCAGTAACAGAGCGTGACATTTTTTGAAAAGATGAAGAATGTACTTAAGTTTTTTGTCTCTGCCGAGAGAAACACAAAGAATTATGTAGTGTGATGGAAATTCGAGAAAGTTTAAATATTTGTAAAATTTATAAAATACGTAAAACGGTACACCAAGCGTTCCCCCGAAAACTAGCTTTTACCTAACAATAATTTTTCTGGCTAGCCTCAAAATATGAATGTGACTTACAATCAATTGAGGTAACGCTAAACCCTACTTAGAAATGTACATTTTTAATAAGTTGCAATTTTAACTATTCTTTGTCAAGGTAAACCACGAATATTTTAGGTTCAGATCAAACGCCTGATAAACAAAACGGAAGGGGTACTAAACCAATCGCTTCACTTTTGCTTTATGCAACTTTCTGCAGTCTCACCCTACAAGTTTCTTTAAAAGTAGAAGTAGTGTTCAAAGAGAATATAAATGCAAAGAAGTAATACTGAACTAAAAGAAAAATTGTAAAATGAACAAAAAAAAGATTATTTACAATGGTATTCGTAAAAATAAAATACTTTAATATTAATAATTAAAAAAAAATACTGATTGGATATTTATAACTTAAATCATAAATAAATTTTATTAGATTTTCTTTACACGATGGTGTGAATAAAAATTCAGTAAGACAGCTTACCCAATATGAACGGGTGTTTGTACGATGTCCACATTGTCTGGTTGGCTACTATTCAATAAATATTGCTCTTTTTTATGAAGATGAATGGCGGAGGCGTCACCAGGAGCTGAAATTAAATTTACAAAGAAATAAAAGTAGCTATAATTTTTAGATTACGTAGTATTAACTCAAGTACGTGTATAGTTCCACTAAAATTTCTACAAAAATGTTTAAAAACAATCATCGCCAAAGTTATTAAATAAAAAGAAGTTTTGAATAGAGCTAGCTCCCTGAACAAACCAAGATCCCAAAAAGGACTGTGGAGTCGTTGAAGAAGAAGAACAGTGTACAAGGAGTGTACCGATATTAGACATTGTAAAAATAGTTTATAGGCAATTTACTATAATTGCTGATTTTTTTCCCCCTTTGGCATCAGTTTGCACTATTAGCCAGAATCTTTTCTTAATTAGTTCTTAATTTTTATTTAGGGAGGCTTTAATAGCGTTTATGTAGTGTACCAATTCCTCATAGGCTTTCCTGTTTTTTTTAGAATTTCAGGGTAAGTTATATCACCCGGCAATAGATTTTTTAAATTTTTAAAAAACAGATCTCTTTGGTATGTATATTTGGAGCACGACATAACAATGTGCTCCATGTCTTCTAGGCTGTCACAGGTTGTACAAAGAAGGGGATGCCTATTTACCTATTCCTATGGAGATATTTTTTTACATATGTACGTAATGATCACTGCGCTGAACAGATGTTTGATTCGCAATACAGGGTAATAACAATGACTGAAGTAGTGCAGTGGAATAAGGCTTAGGGCGCCAATGACTACCTCAGCGTATAGATACAGATTCAGCCAATCAGTTCATACAATACTGACAGAAAGTAATTATTATTATAAGATTATTTTTTGCAAATTATTAAGGAAAATTCTAATTAAACGCCAGATATTTCTAGCACTCTGGCTGACAATGAAAATCGTTGCTTATTGTTCCTATATCGTAAAATCTTATTGAGACATAACCCATTAATAATAATACATTCATTCTACGATAACCATTCTTTCATGAGACCATAATGTTGGGCTTAATGATTTTGATTGGTTTCTTTCATTGTGATCGGTTTCAGGAGTTCTGTGCAGAAAATTGTGTCTTACATTTATGAAGATTTTTTTTTTCAAATTGTCGCCACTAACTGAACAGTTTATCAACAACTTTTTGAAGTTTTACCAAATTTGGGTCAGCTGTAGAGAAAACTTTAAGCCGTAGGAGCATTTACTAAGAGCATTTTTGTTCTTATAAAAAATGAGATGATTCCTTTAATTTAGTAACAGAGCGAAATGAAATCCTTTCCATTCATCTAGTTATCACGGTCGACAACATAACCATCAATGTGTCTATAATATTAGTTGGTCTAATAAATCTAAATTATATAATATATACACAAAAAATTATTTACCAAATGAATCTCTGTTATGATCATGTTCATCACGCGTCACATCAATTTTAACTGAATCATCTCCTAAAGTTTTCATATCATCCACAGTCATGTATCTGTACTGTTGTTGGTCACTTAACATCGGGTCTTCACCTATAATAATCGAACTACAAATTAACTAAAAGTGATAATAAAAAATAACGGGTGGGGGGAAAAAAATATAAGCACAACTAAAATATGTTAGTTTGGACAGAATATTTCTCTTGATAAAGAATAATTTTTTCTTTAAATGTAATATTTTAAATCGTAAATTGTAAATTGTAATTTTTAATTTTTATTTATTTAGTCAAATAAAAGTTTATTGTGCTGGTAATTGATCCGTTTTCACGAACATGCAAGTTAATAATTTTTACAAAGCGGTTCTCACAGATAACAAGAATAGTTTTCATTAATAATTATTTTTTTAAAAACAGTCACCACATCATGTCTGTTTGTTTTTCAAACACATTTTATTAACAATAAAACAAAAAAATAAATAAATACAATACATTAAGTACAAAGGCGACTAGAAAACATTTATAGATATTCCCAAACGACCGCATGCCATTACTATAAATGCAGGAAGGTAATATTAAATCAAATGAAGCTGAAATAAAGAAAAGAATCAGGGTGATGAAACTGTATCAAAGAAAGCTCAAGCCACTTGAACCTTTTCTTTTAGAGGGAAGTAGTTATTGGATAAAAATACTGTCCAGGATTTGGGTGGGGTATTATCCTACTTTTTACCCTAAATAGGGTTGACTTTAAAAAAAAATAGGGTTCGATAAACAGAACTGAAGACAATGCAACAGGTAAAAACAATAACTGAGCAAGCAAGTAGTTGAGTGCTTCCATTGGTTTCTTAAGGGTACTTTCACAACGGAACTGTGAGTATAGATGATAGCTGAGATGATAACTGATAGAGTAAAATATAATCGCTGTAATAGTGTGCACAACGGAGCTGTGATACATGCAAGATGTCCGAGTAGTGAAGAAGAGTTTTTATGTTCAGCAGCAACGAAATGGTATATTTTAAAGAAAAAACGCTTTAGAAAATATCATTTCGTACATCCGATAAATAAAAAACGAAGTACTTTGGGTGAATCTCACCATTTATATGAGGTACTTAGAAATTATCCGGATGGAATTTTTTTTTTTTTTTTGAATATGTGAGGATCAAAACGTTGGAAAAATTGTCATGGAAATCCTATAACCGTAGAAGAAAAACTAGTGATAACTTTTTGGTAAGTAGTGGTTTTATTGAGGGAAAAAAATTAAATACACATAAAAATAAATGTAAGCACGATTTAAAAAACAAAATATTGTTTAAAAGTAAATAATAAAATAATAACAAAAAATAATGAGTAAAGACAGCACTAATTAATTTTTCTACGTCCATTTTGAAGTTCCGATACTGGAGTTCAGCTAGCAGAAAAATGAAATATTTAATTCTATCATCTATGCTCGTCTATAGCAGCGCGTATGAGTCACTAGTCGCAGGTTCGTTGTGCACGCTCACATTCGAATGTATTATGTTTTTCTTTAAGCGCTGATGCATCATCACTCCTATCATCTACGAGTATGCTCACGGCCTGAGTGAACTGTGCAAGTTGAACGCAAAAGCAATATTTCATAGAAATAGTAATTTCAAAGTAATTGAGGACCTTATTACTTTATAGGGAAAGTTTGGTCTATTTCAATCAAGAAAATCTGATAATTTAATTTTTCTTTAAAGGTGATGGGTAAGCGAAAGAATCGCGAATTTGACATATTCTCAATTTCGAAAAACTTTTTGGAACAGGTTGATTTCCCAATTGAAATTTAGTTACCAATAAAACCAAGATGAACAGCTTCAAGAGTCAGCGCTTAAAATAATTTATAGGATTCTATGGGGTAAAGATTTCACCGCAACTTCCCAATAAAACAAAATTAGAAAATCAAGCACTTCATTTCGCAGCACTCTTCTTTTTTTTTTTTTTTTTGACCCCACAAAGTATTTGCAAAGCTAAGCAAAGCAATGAACCTTTCCACAATAAAAGCAGCCCTTGAAATTTCTTTAAAATAATTTGATCACCGCATAACAATATCTAAATTAAATAATAATAAAATAACTGTGATTTGTGTGTGTATGATTTAGCGTGGTTAATTAGAAATATGAAAAGTTTTAGGAAATCATAAATGTAATTTTTTAAAAAAAGAAGTTTTTCTTTTTGTTTTTGTTTTTAGAAAGAACTTACGAGTGTATAACATTTGCCCTTGGTAGTAAGGCAGGTAGACATGCTGAGCATGTGTCGGTTTACCATAGTCATTCATCGCAACACCAACTACATCATCCCCACCTAAATATTACAAGAGAGAGATTGTTATCCCAGCCAAACAAACTTTTCTTCTTTTTTTCACATCACTTTACGTTTTATCTCATTTTAATGCTGTACATTTATACCATTGTTATTGTATATGTTTGATAAGACTGCGCGTATTTAACAACTGTATGGTTATAAATCTTGCAAACTTGTTTCCTTTGGGACTTTACAAGTAGAAATTTATTTCATCGCGAGAATATTTCAGAGAGAGAGAGAGAGAGAGAGAGAAAGAAATAAAAGAATATTATAACCATTTCATTACCTGGAAGGATGATGTATAAAGTTTTTTTCAATAGATGTCACTAATTTGAATCATACTACAATTTAAGTGAAACCTTCAATCAACAAATACGTACACTTTATTGTTCAAATTACCACAAATTACTGATTATCACGGTTACGAGGTGTGGCTATTAAATAACGAGACTGGATGCTGCTACAGAAGAACTATGCATGCGCCAAATCCTAACGACCGACAGCTGTGCAGCGTAAAGCCTCCTCTTTCGATTGTAGCGCGTCTCACGTGTTTTTGTAGAGAAATCTGACTGACTGGAACCTTCGTTTGTGTAAGAGATGTTAGTTTCGTTTTGCCGAAAACTACACATGTAGTAGAGCAACGAATTGAAAGGTGAAATTTCACATCAAAACTTGATAAAACCGCTACTGAAACTTATATTTTATTAAAAGAAATTTATGGCGAAGAATGTTTATCACTTGCGCGAGTTTTTGAGTGGTTCAAGCGTTTCCCAAGATCGCCGAGAAGACGTCGGAGATGATGACCCTTCCAAAACGGATGAAAATATCGATTATAATTAATCAACATTACTATACGTGAGGTGCTTGCTCAACTCCGTGAAAGAGTAAGGAAAAAAACGACCCGATTTGTGGAAGAACTAGTCACGGGGTTCTCCATCAAGAAAACGCGCCGACTCACACTGCATTGTCTGTCAAGACGACGTTTCTAGACAAATACAACATCCCAGTTTTAGGCCATACGCGCCTTATTCGCCTGACCTCTGACCCCATGTGACTTTTATCTGTTCCCCAAAAGTCAAATCTGAATTAAAAGGAACACGTTTTTAGTGTCCGTTGAAGCTGTGAAAGAAAAAGCGGCACTCGTCATGCAGGAGCTCACAGAAAAACACTTGCCAGCACTGTTTCGAACAATGGTAAATTCGCATGGAGCGTTTTAGGGATAGGGGAGGGGTGTATATTGAAGGTGATAATAACTAAATATGTATAAATTTAAAATAAAAATGTTTTATAGCAATAGTCTCGTTATTTAATAGCCACACCTCGTATAGTAAATACAGCTGCGATTATATCTGGAAAGAACGTATACTTTTTCTGAGAAGAGCAGTAAACATTGATTTCTATAATGATATGTCTTATTGTAAAGTGATCTCGATAACACTGAAGGCTGAATATCATTGGCTAAAATTATTAATATTTTTAACCTAGACTGCTGTTATCGAAGTTTGCAGAAAAGTGTGTTGGCCATACTTTCCTCGTCATGACATACCACATCTCTCTATGTATAGATGATAAGTCAAAATGGTCGAGATACTAACTAAAGAATGGTTTCAATTATTTTTTTTTAAATAAAAACATAATATGGTCGACAAGTCAGGGGATAACACTCATTCTAGAGTAATGAAGTTTAATACGACTCTGTAAACAGTAGTATAGTTAAAAAACTGCTACATATTTATGTATCTGTTAACTTATGGTATAAACAAACAACTTTTAAACCGCCAATGTAAAAATTAAATAAATCATCTGAAACTGCATTTAGGCTATTTTTTGTTGAAATTCAGTATTTTTAATTATTACAATTATTTTAAATTAAAATACCCCTTCATAATTTTACAACAGAGTTCTTCAAAGTAAAAAGTACTACGTAATCACTAAATTGAAAAGTTCATAAGATCACTTGCTTATTACAGACAAAGATTTATATTCACATAATTTAGAAAGTAAGCGGTCGTCAAATCAAATGGATTATTTCCAATAATACTGTATTTTTTTTTTTAATAAGCTTAAAAGATATTCGAAATTCTATCACGAAAAGTGATAAAAAGTAGTTGTGATAATTTGATACTCACAAAAAGTATTAATTTTAAAAGAAAGAACGTTTTGATGAAAGAAGGCAGGAATTGATCTTTAATTGGGACATGAAAATACTAGTAAAAAGAAGTGAGCTAAAACTAAAGAGAATCAAAAGTTCTTTGTTTTTTTAGGAAGGTTATAGAATTTTTCATTAATTTTAACATATGGAAATAACCAAAACAAGAAGTGCTAGTTTTTCAAAAGGTTTTGATATTATTAATGAAATAGGGAAAATATAAGAATCACAGAGAAGAGACATTTCTTCAAAACAAGGGTAATCTTTTTTATGAAAATCCATGCAATAACAATAGTATATTATGTTTTATTTATGTTTTTGGTATATTTTCGGCAAGGAGAAAAAAAAATTACATTTACTACAGGCAAAAATATACAAAAATCATTATTCAAAAAAATAAAGTTTATAAAACGTATATATTATATATATTTTTGGTTTTTAGTAAAAAAATAATAATAATAAACGGAAAACGAAAAAAACAAACAAATTAAATAATAAAATTGCATGCAAAAAAAAAAGCAATAATTAAAAAACGTGCAAACAAAAATACGCAAACTACCTCCATCATCTTCTGAATCAGACATGAACGTCTCTTGCATTGCTTCTGGTGCGACTACACGATATTTCTCTTCAGTTGTGACAGTGGTTGTCGTAGTGATTGTGGTTTCGGTAACCACTTTCAACGTTTCTACAACGGTAACATAGCCCAATTTGTTGGCAATTGCAAGCGCTGTTAATCCTTGCTAAATATTGAAAGAAATTGTTATTAACTATTAAAAAATTTTAAATTATATTTAAAAAAAAGGAAATAAAAATACTGAAAAGTTTTTTAAACTCACAAACCTACTACGTATTAACAACAACTGACCAAAAAATATTGAAGTAGTTGCAAGTACTGGTGCAAACTTTATCATATCTTAACGGATGTTTGTTTATAAATCTATTACGTCATTCCATTAAAAATAAATAAATAAAATATAGAATGTACGGACACAGTGCGTCTCTACATTTATTATTACAGAATTTTAAAACTGAGTACTGCTTCAGTTCAACGGTTTGAGACCAAGTTTCTTCATCATAACTTTCTATAAATATGAGTTTTGAGTTTCAAGTACCATTTATTTTAATTATTAAAATATACTGTAGTTAATAAAGGTATTACTCATTTTAAAATGAACAAAAACTAGGGTATCGATAGTCTCTCTCTTGTTATGCCACTGCTCTCTTTTTTACCTTAATATAATTATAATAGAATATCAATCATTAGGTTTAAGATTTTCAGAACACAGGGTGCAATAGCACGGATTTCTGAACCGAATAAAACTAATCAATCAATCGCTTTGTTGGACAGAATTCGGCAAAGATCAGATTAAAGAAAATTGACCTTATATTGAAGATAAACTCATATGCAATTAGAATAAATCGATGTACAAATAACTGTTATAAAACGAAAATAAAAAATAAGAAAAACAATGTTAACTTACATTCGTAAGCGCATCAGGTTTAGCTCTTGACTGCAATAACAATGTTATAACCAAACAATGACCCTGTTGGGCAGCTTGATGTAGTGGAGTATATCCCAGTGAAGTACTACTTTCAACGTTAGCCCCTTGTTCCAGCAACCATCTTACCATAGCCACTTGTCCAAAATGGCAAGCTATATGCAACGGCGTGTAACCAGCCTAGAAATGAAACACATAATAATAGGTAATAAAAAACAAACTCAGCAAGTTAATCTATTGCAATTTTATAGTATTTGGTGTCGTGTTATGTATATAATATATCTTTATATATACAGAATTTTTGTTACTAACTATTTATTAGCATCGTAATGATGATTAAACTTTTTAAAACAAAGAAACAAAATGGTTTCTTTTGTGTCTGTCATGTGACCGTACTTATTTACTAGAAACAAAGACTCATGTTACAAACAGAATACTTTTTATTTTCTTCTTAAACGATTAAAACACATATAAAAATGTCGGCAATCACTCATTTATAAACCCAATGTAAACACCATCACGATAATAAATCGACCCAATCAAAACAAGTCGTAAACATTATTCTAACACTCTATATGTTGGATTACTCTATTGGAAGTATCCTCTCAAAAACAGAATACATATTCATTTTTTATTCGAGTCCCTACAGAGGAAGTGTAATAAACCTTTATTTTCTAATAACATCACCTAATTATTGTATGGATTACTGCATTTAAGATTTCTAATCATGGATATTTAAACCAGAACATTCACGCACCTAAGTTGCGCATTCTGTAAAAACAATTGCATTGATAGTTGCTTTTACTTTTGCTACAGTCACCTGTCTGGAACTCCCGAGGAGAAAGTCCACGGATTCATCGGTTCCCCCTCCTGAACAACAAGTATTAGACGACGCCTGACCACAGATGGTAAAATCAAAAGTTATTTGGAGTAGAATTACTTTCACTGCTCTTTTCAAACCGGATGATATTTATTTAACAAAATGTTTAAAGGGTTTTATTTGAAATGAATTGTTGGTATTTTGTATGAGTATTTGGAAAATTAATACGGGAGACGAAATCATTGCTCATGGTAGTGTCTGCCTAAATACAAACACCAGTTAACATGCAAAAGAAAGTTGCTCATTAGTGGACCCATGATTTGCCTTGTTTTCGGCAAATTCGAGAATTTCTCATTCACTTACAGAGACTTAAGGCTTTTTTTTAAAGGCTGGAGTAAATTTTTACAAGAGATAATAAAATTTCATGCAGAAACGCATGAAGATTGAAGATTAAAACCATGTTATTATATCCGACAGATACATTAAACGATATCGTAAGAAAAATTAGTATTAAAAATTCATTTATTGAAAAAAATTGGACTAGAAAATTACTTGTTTTCATTTCACAGGAAAAAAAAACTAATGAACTTATTCACTGAACAGACAACACGAGGTTTCCCTTATTTGCATTGAAGCACTACAATTAGATCTAATATTTATGTAGGGAATTGAAATAAGGAGTTAATAATTTGTACATAAAAAGGACGCCTAGCTGTGAAGTACTAACTCTTTTAAATAATTTTCGATTAAATAAAAAAAAATTAACTAACCTTTGTAACAGCATCAATTGTTGCATTATTTTTCCCAAGTATTTGTGCAACTTTTACTCTATCCTCTTGTGCACAAAGATGTAAAGGTGTCAAACCATTCTTTATTTTTCCAAAAATAACAAACAAAGAAACAATAGTCAATAAAACAATTGATGAAAAGTAATTATTAAGATAGTAGATCAAATTTAACCGAGTTAATATATTCACGACTTAAGAGCAGCAGCATTTTACCTTGGAATGATGATTAACGTCTGCGTGATGATCTATTAGCAGAGTAGCCATATCTGTGTGACCTTCTTGGGCGGCCAAGTGTAAAGGTGTAAAGCCCGCCTTAGATTCAGCATTAGCTTTTGCTCCGTATTCAAGTAATGTAGTTGCAATATCCATCTAATTAAACAGTTATTATTATAATCTTAAAAAGGAAAGATAAAATTCAACTTAAACATATTAATAACAAACAATAATCTATCATGGAATACCAAAATACTTTCTCGTGTAGCAACAATATTCATGGCGCACCAATAAGCTATCACTCCCAATTAGAATCAACTTTTTAAGGCAAAAATTCAATTAAGGAAAAAAAAAATGCTGAGAACAGGACATGTGCAGGGGATTGACCAGATCATGCCCAACGATCGCAGAGAGACACCATTCCCCACACAAGTAGTAGGTACCAGAACATTCAAAAGAAAAGTCTTAAACTACGAGATGTGGTTATTAAATAACGAGACTATTGTTGTAAAACATTTTATTTTAAATGTACACATATTTAGTTATTATCACCTTCAATGTACACCCCTTCCCTAACCCTACAACGCTCCTTGCGAATTTACCATTGTTCGAAACAGTGCTGGAAGTCTTTTTCTGTGAGCTACTGCATGACGCGTGCCGCTTTTTCTTTCACAGCTTCAACTGGGACTGAAATCGTGCACCTTTTAATGCAGATTTCACTTTGGGGAACAGATAAAATTCACATGGGACCAGGACAGGCGAATAAGGCGGTTGGCCTAAAACTGGGATGTTGTACTTGGCTAGAAACGTCTTGACAGACAATGCAGTGTGAGCCGGCGCGTTATCTTGATGGTGAACCCCGTGACTTGTTCTTTCACAAAGCGGGCCGTTTTTCCTTAATCTTTCACGAAATTAAGCAAGCACCTAACGGTAGTGATGTTGATTAATTATAATCGATATTTTCATCCGTTTTTGGACGTGGAGGGGCGACCCGGGCGGTCATCATCGGCCATCTTGGAAACGCTTGAACCACTCAAAAACTCGCGCACTTGATTAACATTCATCGCCATAAACTTCTTTTAATAAAAGATAAGTTTCAGTAGCGGTTTTACCCAAGTTTTGATGTGAAATTTCACAATTCGTTGCTCTACTACATGTGTAGTAACATGTTTTCGGCAAAACGAAACTAACACCTCTTACACAAAAGGCGATTCCGGTCAGACAGATTTCTTTACAAACACGTGAGATGCTGCAATCGAAAGAGAAGACTTTACGCTGCACAGCTATCGGTCGTTAAGATGTGGCGCATGCATAGTTTTTTCTGTAGCAGCATCAGTTTCGTTATTTAATAGCCACACCTCGTAAATAACAGACATCGCAAACTAGTCCTGGATATAAAGATAAAAGTTTTGGCACAGAACGTCATCGTACACCCCCTCGTAGTTCTTTTTTATTGCCTGTTATTAAACATAGTTTCAAGAAAAACCAAAAGAAACTATGTAAGATAGGTACAATACATTGATGTAATTTCCATTTTGATAACTCAAAATCGAAAAACAGCTGGATTACTTTATTTTAGCCCATAAGAGAAAGTAAAAAATCTTATTTATGAAATTACTTAAAATTAATTTACTTGATTTTTCTTGGCAGCAATATGTAGCGGTGTATGACCATTTTTGGCAACAGCATGAGGAGAAGCACCTTTTTCCAACAGTAGTAGAGCAACATTTTGATTATCATAATGACTGGCCACATGTAATGGTGTTACTCCGTTCTTTAAAAAAAAAAAATTATAACAAATAAAAAGACAACAGAAGCAGCTGTAAATTTTTTTTATAAACATTACTTTAATAATTAATAATAATAAAGTACCTTTCCTTGAGCATCAACTGGAGCATCTCTTTGTAATAATAATTTAGCTACTTTCATATTACCATATTTGGCGGCCAAATGTAAGGGAGTAAAGCCTTTTTTGGTAGTAGCATCCAAGGAAGCACCATTTTCAAGAAGCACTGCTGCCACCTAAACAGTACGTAATTATTTTAAAAGCAAACAAATTAACATCTTAAAAGCTATACAAAAAAAGAAGTGCAAATTACCTCTTCCTGGCCTTCTTTGGCGGCAATATGTAATGGAGTATATAGATCTCTGGTTGTACTGTGAGGGGAAGCACCGTGTTGTAGAAGTAGCATGGCAATGTCAGCATTACCCAATCTACTTGCCACATGAAGAGGAGTCTATCAACAAATGAAAAGTGAGTTTTTCAACTTGGTTTTTCTGCAAAGGCCTCTATGCATCAATCTTTATAAGCGTATAAATGAAATGGCTATATCGGATTTTTGAGGAAAAAAAATTAAATAAAAGATGAAGTATCCTTGAACAAAAGAAACTTAGAAATCTTAAAAGTGTAATGGTTGAAACTGGGAAAGAAGCGTTTAAAAGTTTTGGTGACAAGTGTATCTTCCTGAAATATAGGAATAATCTTACTACTAACTTCTTTAGTTAAGATGACCAAACATTAGATTTTAATTTTCTACGATTTTCCATATTTGAAGTCTGCTAAGTGAATTGGTACCTCAGCGCATATAAATAAGAAAAATCCGGTATCCAGCACGAATGAATTAATTCTCAAGATATCTTTCATTAGTAGAAATCTAGAAAGGCATGCAAGACTTTCGATTTTGATTGAATGCTTTAAATAGAATAGGAAACACAGATTTGATACTATTTTATAGATGTTTAGGGGAAGAAAACACCTAAGATCCAAATCTATCGCAAGTTCTATTGTTATTGCTGTACTATAAAACACACGCCAAAGTAACTTCAGCGAAACAAGGTTACATATTGTTTTGGAGACGCCTCCGTGCACCCAAACTGAGCGAAAACTTTTTTGGACTTCTTCAATGACAGATAAATTACCTTTAAGTTTTGATACAAATTAGTCTCAAATTACAGAATCACTGCTAGGTACTTTTATTCTTTTTTGTTTAACTTTGCAAGAGAATACTTTCAAAGAGAAGCATTTCAGTTACAAGTTTTTTACCTGTTCTTCTCTGGCTTTGGCATCCACAGTAGCATTATGCCTTAATAATACTCTAACAATGTCAGCTTGATTAGCTCTTGCGGCAAGATGAAGCGGAGTCTCACCGCGCACCGTTGTAGCATCTGCAGAAGCACCCTTGCCCAACAGGCATAACGCTATCGTCATACAGCCCATAAAACAGCTCACATGCAATGGAGTAAGACCAGACTGGAAAATATATTACATAAACTCACTTATTACTGAATTATTGTAAGAAATTATACAGATGGAAATACAATTTTGTTTTCTAGTTTAAAAGCTGATTGGTTCTATCATAACAAACTTACAGATAACAACAGATTAATGGAATTCAAAGAGATTTCAACATAAGACCAGATAAAGTACCTCTGTAGTAGATTCAATGGAAGCACCGTATTTAAGGAGTAATTCTACAACTTTAATTCTATTCTTCTTGCAAGCTATATGGAGTGGAGTAAATCCGTTTAATGCCCTAGCGTTAGGATCTGCTTTTCGATCTAAAAGCAACCTGAAAATAGAAAATACGTTATTTATTGATAGTTTTTTGGATCACTGTTATTTAAACAATGCTTGAACATAACAGCCACCTTTTTTATTAACAGTTCCCTAAATAATTTAACTTCAATAAACTTATAGAATGAAAAAATATTTTTTTATATTTTTTTTTATTTTTTGTGCTATCAATGTTTACACTTTTAACCAATCAACCAGTTGTATTTGCTTTTAGCAATAACTGGCTGGTAGGTTTTTAAATATTGTAATGTTTAATAAATTCTACCAAAGAAGAATACACATAGATGTTGTTTGAAAATATTATCTCCTTAAAATAGAGGGGAACAGTGCAATCTCTTGTGATCTCATTGAAAAACTTTTCCCTTTCTTTTTTTGTAATTAGGGCAAACCAATGACTGTGTGTTCAAAAATCCTTCGTCTCATTACATCTCCTACAAAGAGGAGAGACCAATTTACCTATTCTAAACAAATATGACCTACAAATACCATGGTTTGCTCGCATTCTATTTATTATGGTAACAGATTAATTGATATTTTTTACACGTCCGCCATAAATTATATTTGGTAACAAATATAGAAATCTAGAGAAAGCTGACCAGTGCCTGTTAAATAATAAGTCATAATAATACTGCCTGTTGATGTTACTACTAAAAATAATTTTAAATTTCATAATTATATTTACCAACCTAGCCACAGCAACATGACCACAATGTGCAGCCACATGCAACGCCGTCAAGTAGTCAACGGTTATATCGTCAACCGGAGCACCATGGTATAGTAATATCCTTGCTGCGTCTACATGATCTCCTTGGGAGGCCATATGCAAAGCTGATAATCCATTCTAGATGGAAGAAAAAAAAAATTAGATTTACTTTATAATTATTTACATCACATGTAAACATTAAAATTTAATAAATATCTACAGCGAAACAACAAGCAATAAGGGGGAATCTACCCCTTAAACTCTGATAATCAATATAATCATTTTTCTAAAAAGTAATATGTTTTGATTTGCCACCTTCGTTGACTCAATTATATTCTCGTTCATTCTCAGATATCAGCCTAGAGTACACCTTTTTTTTTTCCAGAAAATGATTTTCCTGCGGCATTTATTTTTAAAAAAATAAGAAAAAGGAGTGATCCAAGGACGTAACCTTGAGGAAATTACAGGTTACAATAAACTTACTAAGATCATCCGATTAGATTTCGGCATAATCTCTAACTTATTGTATTGAATCTCTTATTACTAAAATGAAATCAAAACAAGACTTAAGATATAAATATAGTAGAGGTTATTATTACGACTAGAGAATATAAGAGAGAGATAATTAATAATTGAATGATATAACCTTTGTTTTAGACGTGAGTGGTCCCCTATTTTCAATTAAAAGGTCAACTACTTGATCGTGGCCTGATCTGGCGGCACAATGCAGCGGTGTCAGACCATCCCTGGTTTTGGCCTCTATATTTGCACCTTTGTCTAATAACAGTGAGACCATTGCCATTTTTCCCCACTTACAGGCAACATGCAATGGTGTTATATTGTGCTGTAACATTAAAAAAAAAAATAGATACATATATCACTTTTAATATCCAGCATGAATCATTCGCTATAAACAGGAATTAACAATGTTTTTTACTTTCTCTTACTCTACTGCAATAAAGACGAAGTATTGCGATTTTGCAGATTCCTCATTTATTTTTCACCGGAAGTCCCATGAGGTTCGAAAAAGTTGTTTTTTTATGAATTGGATTGTCAGTAAAAAGAAAAAATACGGCTCTAAAGCTTTTCATTAAATTTATACTAATTGCTTTTATAAAACTTTTACATGAAACGTTTTCCGAGGAAAATTCATACAAGTAGCCGTTTTGGGTGAAAAGTACAGGTGTCTACATGTGCTTACGAACCATAAAAACTTTTTAATACCAAATGAAAATCGTTCGAACTATTTCTTGAAAACTGCGAAAAACTAGAGGGAAAAAAAAACTCCTCAGTAAAAGCCTCACTGCACAAGTTGACAAATTTTGACAAAATCTTCAGAAATCAGATGCCACCATGGTGGTGATTTTAACAGAATATAAAATTTTGTGAGCTCCATTTACTAAAGCTCCAATATTGTAATATTATTTTTTGATTTTCTGAAGTAATAATAATTTTAAAATTAGTCACAATCGCAATACGGCATCATTAAAGTAACAATTTGAATGCATAAATTGCTTCAATTCAAATTTTACACCAATCTGGTAAAAGAACAACAATAAACAAGTTAAATTACTTAAGAAAGCGAACTACAATGACCTAAAAAAACCGTTTTAGTCATAAGGTTTCTTTTATTAAAAAAAAAAAAATTCTTGTTTTATGCATTTCATACATTACCTTAGCTGCAAAATTAATATCAGCTCCTTTCTGATGAAGCAAGTTAGCAATATTTTGATTGCCATAGTGTGCTGCGATATGCAACGGCGTGAATCCACTTTTGGAAGTAACGTCAGGATTGTGATCATTCTAAAAATTTAGGACGGGTCAAAATAATTAGTTTTGATTTGACCAATAAATAATGTTGTTTAAAATAAGCAAAATAAAATCAAATATTAATAGTACTGATAAAATCAAATATAGAGTGTAACTTGATTACATAAATAGATGAATAAGCATTTGAATCTTTTCGAATTGAAGGATGTGGATATTGTGAAAGTCTTCAGCAAATTTTTTGGTTGCTATTTTCAAAAAATCCAGTGAGAGTAGTTCACCGTAACGATATTTATTATTTTAGATTGGCAATGTGGGAAAATTCCACTTTAAAAATACTAAAAAATAGACGAAATTTCACTAGTGGCCATTTCTTTAGGGACCTTGTCGTCCCTGCCGGTACCAAACCTAGCCAGTTACTTGAAGGTTGAGAGCAGCAAATAGGATTTTCACTTGATCGCGGAGGATTGCTTATTTCTTCTTTCTAAGTACAACTAAGTACTTGGTTAAGCTGAATGATGAATAATTTACCTGCAACAATAGCGTAGCAGCTTTACAATCGTCCTTTTTCGCCGCTATATGCAAAGCTGGCAGTCTAACTTTACCACGGGTATCATTTTCAAGTAATACTGCTACAACTTTATCATGTCCTTGTTGCATTGCTACAGCCAATGGGGTAAAACCATCCTGTTGAAAAAAGTAAATCTATGATAAGAACTCTATTCCTAATGCACAAGGTTGTATTATTATAGAATATATTAAAAGCATATATTTGGTATTCTTTAATTTCTAACATCAAACTCTTGTTGATGAGCCTATCAGAAGAAAAGTTTTTCTTTTTTTAAAAGAAAGCAACCACTTTCTAGATTTTGGCGGCCCTTATAGTCAGCGTACACCTTTCTAATTTATTGAGCAACAATATTTAGTGCCCACACTTCGTACTCTTCGTAATTTATTTAAAAAGGGAGAATTTAATGCTGATGGATCACAAACAGAACGAGACAAAACCTACAGTTTTCTCATGGATTTACATTAAAAACCGATTCGAAAATTTAGAAATTTCCCCTTAATGTAGTAATTTCAGATAAATTAAAATTATAATCTAAAGAACTGATAGCTCCGTACTTAAGGCAAAGTTTATGACTGTAGAAATAATATAATTAAATGAAAGGAACGGATTGGCTCAGAGGTAGGGAATTGACCTATACGGGGCGGGCGTTAAGTGCCCCTAATTTTATTCAAATTTGTATAAGATATTCTTGGTCGAAAATAAGCCGTAACGTATTCGGACGTTCGTCTGTGTGGGCCTCAGAAGCCCGAACCGAGCTGATTGGCTGTAAAAAGGATAGATACTCTGCACGACGGTCAGAAATACATTGAAATAAGGCCGCCAAAATTGACACGCCTTAAATAAATAAATCAAGGAAGTAAATTACAAGATAAAATAGTTCTCGAAAGGTTGAACCTTCTCTAAACTTGTAATTCTCGATATCTCCCTCCTTTTGGTGCCCGAGCTCGGCCGTTAGTGGCACTCTGGTCTCTTAATGGCCTTCGAATCATGATTATTTTAAGTCGAATTTGGCCTAGTTAGAAACCCAGTCAGCTTGGTATATCTTCTTCATAAACATAGGGTAATTTAGATTCTCAAATAAAATGTCAAAAAAATTACATTCTGTTTATACAAACAAAATGAAAAATGTAAAAAAGTTAAATTACCTCAGTAGCAAGTCCTTGGTTGGCACCTTTGTTCAATAAAAATTTTACAACAGCGTCATGGTTTTCTTGTGCCGCCATATAAAGAGGTGTGAAACCATTTAGTGACTGCACGTTTACATTGGCTCCTTTGTCGACTAAATGTCTTGCCACTTCTTCCTGGCCGGCTGAAATTTAATTAATTTTTTTAAAAAAATAAATATTACAATCCGAAACCTCACAACAAGTCTTTTTCTTACTTTAATTATTCATATTTTATTTTACTAATCTTCAGGTATACTTAATAAATTCAGAGGTGTGGACCTGGTAACTCAACGTGACTAGTAAAATGCTCCTCAAGAAGCGCTACGGTCCAATTTGGAAGCAAGGCTTCAATTTAAAAGCCTTTAGAAGATCTCCTTCCGTTTAGTCAACCGTATTTCTTGAAAGATGGAGTTCCGCGAATATAATTTTTACATATTCCTAAATATTTCCTATTAGAAGAATAAAATATTGCAATGCCTACATTGTGCTGACTTGGCACTTTTGGAGGAGACCTTTTAAGGTATATGAAATTCTTGCGGTGGGAATTAATCCACGAAGCCATTGTGAGGAGAGAATAGTATTGGTACCAGGCAGAGGCTATCCCTAACTGGCGTTTCCTTCTTTCTTGGGATTCTCCCTCTCTTCAACCATCCCAGGTTCTAATTTTGGGTGATCTTTATCAGAATATCTGCAGAGAGCATTAGAAGGAAGGGATATGTTGCTCCTGAAAGTAGCTTTCCTTGGCTGCTCATTCTCCAGACAGCCAATTGAGTGGACTAATCTGCGACCAATGGGATACAACAGATCTATGAATCGGAGTCAAGTATATATTTACTTTAAAAAATGCTTTACAAAACACTACATATTAAAATTAAATCTCACCCAATGCGGCAATGTGCAGAGCTGTATTTCCTTTCTTAGTCGCAGCATCCACAGTGCAGCCTCTGCTGAGCAGCTCCTGCACGATCTCCACATGTCCATCTTTTGCTGCTAGATGTAAAGCATTCAATCCGTTCTGCAAAGTCAGTAAACAAAAAAAATAATTTCAATTAAATGACTATTTTTAAAAATAATACCTCATGAATATGAGCTCAGAACCAAATTGGATAATAAGCAAATTAGGGGTCCTAAATTATCTGACAGCATCACGTGACGAATCATCCTCCTACTCTCAATAACACTCAATGCTGTTTTTTTTTTTTATGGCTATTTGAAAATATTGCACATAATAAACTTGAAACCAGTTAGGGAGTTTTGAGTCATCGCCCGTTTGCAACCGTAATTCAGCTTCATAAAGACCTTTTCAACGAAGCAATATACACTAGATTGTTTAAAGGACGTGCCAAAAAGATGACGGATTGATCCGTGGTTTCCGAATAAACCAGAGCTGGAGTGTGCGGCCACGTGTTTTCGGGGTGTGATCACGTTTCCGAAGTCTGCAGTTGCAACGATCACCATAAAAAAAAACGAAGTATTACTAACATTGAAGATACGGTTAGGCCCCGCAGAGCTGGATATTGTACCTGATTTTACCCGCCGTAGCTCCATCAGAGATGCATCATCGGCAGTGAAGTAATCAGTTTGGTGTGGAGGTCTCGACTTCACCTTTGTTTCCGTCTATGAGTCAGCAGCGGTAGTGCGAGGCGGAAATATAAGCGAAACCTCCACCCCCAAACTGATCAATCAATCACCTCTGAAGACAGATGAATTCCGGAACCGGACAGAAACCCGATAAACCATTTTATGATTGGATAAAATCAACAATATCAGTAAGCATTACTTAAATTAAGTACAATTTAAAACATTACAAGCCCTGTCCATCGGCAAATGAATAGCGCAGCAATTCAAAAATTCATCCACTTAACTCCATTTCCTCTGACGGGCGCTTTACCCTACCTCATTTCCGTACTCGGCTAGCACCTAAGCCAGACTGCTGTTTCCTACCTGTCTTCTCTTGCAACAATTTCCACACTATCAGCCATGACTTGCACAGCTTTAAACCTCTTCTTCTGCCTTAATAATCTCTGGTAAGATTTCCCACAATTTCATGTACGTTTAACACAAATTTTAAAGTAAAACCCACTATTTTGAAACTCAAATGATTAATTTTGACTGAAAGCGCTTTAGAATGACAGTTTTTATTTGAGTTACGCAAATATTCAATTCGATAAAATGAAATAAATTTTACAAATGTATGAACACTTAGGAATTAACCTTGAAGAATTCGCACCAGAAATGCCCACATTAAACAAGCACTTCTGGTCCACCAATTTTTCTTCAAATTTGGAGTTTTTGTTACATATTAATTCAACAGGTTCGTGAAGTGTTCCCCTTCTCGCCCTGAAGTGTTCTTATTCGAATTTTCGCGATGAAAAGTTTTTAAATAATGGAGATTTATAAAAATAGTTTTCTTTAAAGTGTTCCTTAAGTGATGGTTCAAGGATTTCCATCACAAAGTTTGTTCTCAGATCCCACTAGGTGAATCTGAACATAATATACAGTTTGTGTACCCTGCGGATTATTTTGTTTTGTTCACGCATACAGCCTTTCACACAGAGCATTTGCTGCTGAACATTACTTTGTTCGTCACAGAGGGTCTCAAAAGATGCACTGGCATTTATTAACTGATATCGAATATTTGGCACGATCAACATACCACTAAAAAGTTATGAGAGAATGCGAATTAAAATATGTAGACAAAGATACTTTACCGCATTGCAAGTGTTGATGTCCACTCCTTGTTCCACTAACAGAAGCACCTTGTCCAGCTGGCCGGCTCGGGCTGCTCTTAAGAAACTTGTACTCGGATCTGACTGGAATTTAAATAAAAATCAAATTAATCAAATACCTCAGACGGGCATATTTGCTTAAATTATCAATTCTAGTTAACTTAGCAAGTGCGGGATAAGTGAATTGAGAGCGCTTGCTAGTCAAACGATGCAATACTAACTGATATCTAATAAATTAGTCATTATGTTATTAGATAAATCACAAAAATATCTCCTGAATCACAAGATTCTAACTTGAATATTAATAATATTAAAGAGAAAGATACGTATATACCTTTTTTTTGGACTGCTATAGTTTGAATAAGTAAATGCATAAATTAAAATAAAAAAATGTAAATAATGGCAAACAATGACATCACTAAATATTTATATTTTTAATTTATGATGGCATCACATTAAAAACTATTGCATATTATGTCTGTTCTATAAATGGATTATTCACCTAGTTGAACTTTCAACAATTAAATGACATTACAGGTTTTGCGAAAGCGATTTTTCCCTGTTTTTTTAAAAATATTTAGTTGAAATTGACTGTTGATTGATTCAGCCAATCCTAGAACGTCCACGAACAATTAAAAGTTGATTTAGCAAATAATGCAGTTTCTCCTAGGCTAAGTGACCTATCACTGCAGAAAACTAGAGGGTAGTTACACACTTCCAATCACCAACTGGCAGCTTTTGCAAACAAATTTGAAAGAACTTTTCTGGTTATATCTATCGCCACCAAAACTTCTTCAAAATCATTTTTTCAAATAAAGGTGGTTATAGATACTAAAAAGCATAACTAGTGTCCAGAGGAGGTTATTACGTATAAACAACTGGAAAGATAAGATTTTTATTTTTGTCAAGGTTTATTCTGTACGAATTAGATGAGGAAGCAGCATCAACTTCACCATATTTTAATCTAATCAGTGAGGTAAAGTTGAATATGAAACTAAAAATAAAATTATTCGAGAAGCCCCGCCAAAAAAAATTGAAATTCAATTCAGAAAAACCGTACTTTCAGGTTTCAACATTCTATTTACAAACACTCTATCCGGTCGCCAAATTACGGTCGTATTTTTGTATCAAAAGTAAAATGTAAAGAACCAGATTTTAAAGGAAGTAACCAATATAAGATTGGTGTAAACATTGTAATAGGCATGGTGTGACACCCTAGTAAAAAGAGAAAAAAATTATGCGAAGAGTTGGATGTCCGAATATCGATTACCAGAGAGAGAGTGAGTGTAAAGAAGAGAAACTGAAGAGAGATAAAAGAGCGGAAAGGAGAGAGAGAGAGATCTTTGTATTCAGGTCACAATTCAAGGTCAGAATAACAGAGTTGACAAGACAAACTGGGCACAAGCATCAGTGTTTGTCTTCATTCTGTTGCTGTAAAGGTAAACATGCGCACCTCCTGCTTTATTCTCACTCACGCTCTTCCCTTCTATGTTGAAGTATATTAGTTTGCAGAAGTCGAGCCACTTTTTATCTAGACTCAAGTTTGGTGTATATCCAGGGATCAGGGATTGGCAAATGACGAGGAGCCGCATAAACTAGAATATATTCCATCATTTCCGCTTCCGCTACCTCTAATTATTTACTACAATGGAAAATTTCCCTAAAAACTGTTAGTTTCCCACAAATAAAGAGTTGGGGAATAAATAACCCTTTTAGGTAGCATTTTCTGTTACAGAATGAATACAAAGGTTTCAAGAAATTTACCTGAGAAAGATGTTGTAGAACTAGAACCTCTCCTTAAAATAATATTGCTTCAAAAGAATTTTAATGTGTTAGTGCCATATTTATTACTGCATCTGAAGTAGAGGATCTTATAACATACCATAGTCTTTAGAATAGAAAAGGTACATACGAGTATACTACAGAATTTAGTCTTGTAAGGCTTCTACAACAAGGGGACGGGCTGTTGAAATCGCTAGCCCAGATGTTATAAATAAAGCGATGTATAAATCGCGACAATAGATGATAATCTTCGGCAACCATACAAGTTGCATCCAGTTGCAAAACTCCACACGTTGGCCATAATCTTCCATATTAAGTTAAGCGAAAGGATTATTGCCTTGCAATGTGCCAAGTACTGATTATAAAAATAGTCTATCATTGTGAACGTCTTCCCTCTGATTGCCACAATTGTTACAGCACAATAATATCTGAGATTTTGAAGCATGCATGGCTGAATACTCTATGAGAAAAACGACGATTATTCCGGGATATCTGTTGGTATATTCTTGGAGCATGAAGAGCATAAACTTCAAATAAATGAACACAATATCAGCATATTCAGTTGCACTGAAAAACTCGCATTTCCCCCTAAATTCTCCGTAAGTACTAATTGGTTAAACATGATTGGCTTTTTTAAAAAAAAAAAAAAATGGTAGCGATTTCGTTTGATCACTTTGATGTGCTGTAGATCACATAATTTTGTAACTACAGTTAACACATTTTTATATTTGAAATGAATCCTCAACAAATTCACAAAGATTTGTAACAGAACAACAATCAGAAAATTTTGAAATACTATAGAAAATTTAACAGTTTTGAGAAGCACAAGATGCAACTTTAAAGTATTAATAAAAATACTTTTAAATTATGAAGCTAGAAGGGCACTCAAAGTAATAACTGGTCAAAAACAGTGTAATTAGAGTTAAACATGCAATGCCATTCTAATTAATGGACTAAAACTCACACTTCTCCTTCTTATCGCAATCTATTATTATGGATAACAGAAGTGGTAACCTCCTTTCCTCTAAGTCACCTACAACACTTTTTGTAAAAGTGTTGAATAATGGACTACAGCTGACGGATATTATAAACAATGATAAATGTTAACTTATCATAGAAATAAACACGAAATATATATTTTATATAAATAAATGTATACAGAATTTAAATTTATTTAAATCATAAAATAAACTGAAGGAACATTTTATTTGAAGCTCGTCGTCACATGTTATCACATGATAATATTTTATAGAACATATGTTTTATTTTTTTTTAAAGAACACATGTTTGGCTTTTAATGAAGCGAAAGAAATGTTAAAACGTTAATATATTCTATGTACTCAAGACAATTTTGTAATTATGTAATTTTATTCAAAAATTAAAATACATGTATTAAAAGGCAGTTCTAGAGAAAAATTATTTACATATTTATATTTAAAAATTAAAATAACTGAATTATAAAACATGCGCTTTTTTAAAATGTTAACACACGTTATAACGTGCACTAAACAATTTCAATTCCCAAAAGAGTTCCTGATGGAGAGCACCAATGAAAAGGATGAACACCCTTAATTTTTTTTTTTTTGAACATTTTGCTGGCCATTGCCTAACATATTTCAACTTGTAATTTAAGGTCTGACAAATTAGGAACCGGATAATTTTTACTTATGTATTAGAAATTGTCTAATCTCTAATCATTTTTTCTAAAACGTCGAATGTAGAACCATAAATGTAAACTTAAAATTTACAATTTTTCAATATTATATTTTGGATTTTTTTAAATGGAAGACAATCCAAACAAGCGTTTCCGGAAAAAATTCCACTGAAAAAATAAAATTTTACGAAATAAAACTTCCTTTTTCACTTGCGAGTATGAGTAATGAAAACAAAAATACATGCATTTAATATTAAAAGAAGGGAAAATCTAAAAAGTTTATTTTTTGCACATACAGAGGTACTAGTATAAGGAAAATGAATGTCAAAGATATGCTTATATAACAATAGTTTTATTTCATAATAAATAGAAATTTAAAACTACTACATACACTAGTAGTAAGCCAATAAAACTAGTTTTGCAAGTATAAGTCAGTAAATGTTTCTTTTTTAGTTTTGTAATAAATTCTAAAAGAAGAAATAAATGCACATATTTTTATTGGACCTTTTATTGCAATAAATTATGAATATCAATTGCTATAAAAGTGCTCCTTCTGTTAATATTTAAATTTATAGATCTAAATTTCTAGATGAAAAATACCTGGAACTCTATTGAGATAATACTCGTATGTCGCTACTGATTGCAGAGTTAGTCAGTCGCAGAACTTATTGTCAAAACTCCAAGGTGGACGCCACATAACTAATTATCAAATTTAAATGATAATTTAAACGCAATTTTTAGAAATATGTTGACCAAACACACACACAGAGACCATTAGAAATATACTAATACTTAACAAAATAAACCCCTCAAACGATCAACTTTCAAATAACACTAATTAGGAGGGAAAAAATGTAAACAAACTTCCAAACCATTAATTTCTCACCATGAGAATTAATTTTTTTGTATATTGTTCAAAATGTTTGTAAAGAACACCTACAAAACACAAAAAGTTACTTTTCTAATACAATACTACATAATATAATTGAGTACAAAGAAAAAGCTCGCACATTAATTACGTGTAGAGGTTAGAGGCCGTATTACTCAACTTGGAATTATATGTATGTGGTTAACAAACTGCACACTAGAGAGTGCTGACAACGAAAAGTACAAAAAAAAATAGAACAATATAAAAAGAAGAAAGGTTTTCTTTTGTCTAAAATAAAAAAAAAAAACAATGAACTTTTGTACAAAAACAAGTTGTTTTATGCAACTATTTCTCTTTTGTTAAAACTTGATAAAAGTTTATTATTAAAAACCAACTATGAGAATAAAGAAAAACAAAACAAAAAATGTTTAGACGAGCAATTATTGTTGCCTAGGTAACACCATAAAACATTTCACATTCACTAAAAAAATCATGACGCTTAATTAAGGGAACTATTCAAACTATAAAACAATTAAGTCATTATTTAATAAAATAATAAGGTAACACAAACTATGATTACGTCTAGCCATTGCATTTTCTACTTTTACTTCCTGAAATTCCATATTATTTGAAATGTGAACATTATTCCAACCATAGCTTTATCCTCAGGAACAAAAAAAAGGTGGGGATCTACGCAAGATGGCTTAGCTAACCTGAGAATCTAGATCCAGACTTTTCTACAAGGGACTTTTTATATATTGCCAACAGCGGGCGAATGTTAATGGTGAGATCTTAAGCGCCCCCTCAGAAAAAAAAAAAAAAAAATGTAAATGGGAATGACGTCTGGGCCGGCCATTTTTTTTTTCGTCCGCGAATTCTTGCTTCCTTGCTCACTTGTTAACCTCCAATTTTGTGGTTATCTTTTGCGGGCTTTTTTAAAGTTTTTAAAAAATAAAACTGCTGTGAGGTGCTACCACAATAGTTTGCAATAATTAATTAAAAAACAAAACAAAAAAGTTATAATAAAATGAATAAAGCGTGTAGAAGATATGAAGACTAATTATCTTCCACTTCAGTCTTTGTGTAACTTTTATTTAAAGATAAAAAGCAAAAAAAAAAACTAGTTTTATTTGTCCTTAAAATTTACAATTGCAAAAAAACTGCAACAATGGTGTCCATTAATAATACTTATTTGGTATTTAACTAAAACTGACATTCTCTTTCCTAGATTTCTTATTTCTCCAAGGAAGTATTGCGCGATCGTGTCGAATTTTTAGATTGTGTTTTTAACGGAAGTACATCTTTTAACGTCTACAAATAAATTTTTTTCATGATGAAAACAAAAAAAAATTTCGTGCATGAGTATGAACAGTTAAACGAAAAGTTGCAAAATTCAGACTTGGTATTATTACCACTACTCACACTGAGGCTTCAGCCAAAAAAATCTCTCCACCGGAAGAGAGACCATTGTTGAGGCGATTTTTCTTCCCTTTTTTTGGCGTTTATCCCCACCCAAAAATGGCAAAAACTTCAAAATTTCTTCAGACTGCGCTACACTGATTATCATTCTTTTAAAAACAATCTATTTTGTAAATAACCTACAACGAACATTAAAAATATTGGTAGATTTCTAAATTTAAGAATTACGCGCGATATTCTGGAGAATCAGCTGTTGCAATACCTCTTTTCCTCCCGCCCCCTCCTCACACTTTATTTAAAATGCAAATTAGAAATTAAAAATTGTTTTTTATATATATAAATTAGTATTATAAGAAGGAGTTAAGTAACCAAGTCCGCCGCCGTCCTTGACTGCTTGTAAAGTAAGTGATAAAAAAGCTTCCATAACTTTAACAACCTGTCAGTCGTTAATTGACTTTAAATATAGTGATCTTGACTAAATGCAAAATGAGGTCATGGCTAAAGATAATAGCAAATTAAAAATAAGAAATAGTAAAGAAGTAGAAATTTTTACAACTTTTTGAGGGGAAAAAAATACATATATGCAAATTGCAACATTTGTACTAAAGGCATTCTTTAAAATAAGAAGTCAGTGGTAAGTTGAAGAATGACGACACATTCATCACGATAACTACGCTAAACCGGAAGTTAACAAAGTGTTTTTTTTTCTTTTGTTCAAAAATAGTTGCAACGATTTTTCTTTAAATACTTACTCAACTATTTCCCGCCCTAAACACCCAAGCCCCTTTATTTGTAATGTTTTCCTGGGAAAATTTGGTTTTTCTCCAAGATACTTAGCGAACCATAACCTTAAGCACCCTTTTGAAGTACCACTACAGAACAATAGCTTTCGTTGTCTATAGCTGTGTCCCGTAACGGTATTCCATGCGCGGCAAATTAAAGTTTATACAGTGGTACCTCGGTTCTCGACCATAATTCGTTCCGGAAGTGCGGTCGAGAACCAATTTGGTCGAAAACTGAAACAATTTATTCCATAAGAAATAAAGTAAACTATGTCAGTTTATTTCGTTTCTAAGCCCCAGAAATATGCCGTTTTACTTGCCTAATTTTTATAGATTATGTAAAAACAAGGTATCTAAACAAGAAATAAGATCTAAAAGTGTAAATATAAAAACAACTCGGCTCATCTCGCTTGTTAGAGTCCCAAATGTTTGTTCGGATTTCAGGACAATACTTTCTCGAATTTCTTGGTCGAATACTGATTTGTTCGAAAGTCAAGTCGTTCGAAAACCGAGGTACCACTGTATTTCATTTCGTCGAGTATGCCACAAAGTTTTCAGTTTATTTCAGAAAATAAATTTAGGGTAACCTTTTTTAGACTGTAACGTTATTATGTTTCATTACGAGGAATTTTTTTCTATTTTATTGAATCAGAAATGTTGTACCCGTGTTTCGAAATTCGCCAAGCCTACTTCATTTTCTTTTCTTATCGAGGAGTACTCTGGCACAAGGATCCAAATAAATGCATTGAGAGCTCTAGATTCATTGAGGCCACACATCTAAATCTGCAGAAGAAGTACTCAGTGATCTATTTTCATTTATTAAACACATGTCTATTCTTGCAGAAAGCTACAATTACAGCAATTGCAGTAATTGATGTAAAAGTGAAAACCCAAAGCGTTTTTACACCAGACTTTCCTTCTCATAAAACCCTATGAGGCATTTTTCCCTAAACAGTACATCAAAGGAATACCAGTAAAAGATGATTATGCTTGCTTCACTCACACACACCACTGGAAAAGAACATATTCTCTATTCCTTTTTAGAAGAGTTAGCAGGAGTGACGACAGAGAGTACTTTGGCGTCAAGCAAGGGAAGAATTAGAGCATGATGTCCTGCGCGGAGAGGAGAGAGAGGGGAACGGCTTTCTTCATCATGCATGTCTCCTTTAAAAAGAAAAAAGTATAACTAGACACTTGAAAAATAAAAAAATACTTAAAAAGGAAGAAAAATTATATTTATAAAACTAGCGTCAACTTTAAAAAGAATCCTAGCATTAACGGCAAACTATCTTTCACATTTTAGCCTTAAATCTGCGAATTTAGAAAGTTTAGCTTGGATTTAGACACAAAACTATTTGGATTTAGCACAACCACAGGCAAACTCTATCTCATCATTTCTGCGTAATAATACTGGCATTTAGAGGGTAACTCCTTTACATCACACTGAATTTGGCTTTGTGTCCATGTCCATCCTTTGCGCTTTTAGGCGAGAATCATGTTAAACATACTTAACTTCAAATTTCTCAAATTAACCATTAAATAAAATCAAAGGTCTGGACTAGAAATCGAATCCACTAACCAACAATACATCTTAGCTTTGCAGGTCTAGCCTATAACCGCTCAGCTAATGGGGCGCCTTACAAGATTAAAACCATTAAATAAAATCCAAGGTTTAGACTAGAAATCGAATCCACTAAACCAACAATACATCTTAGCATTGCGGGTCTAGCCTGTAACCGCCCAGCTAACAGGGCGTCTAACAATATTAAAACCATTAAATAAAATCCAAGGTTTAGACTGGGAATCGAATCCACTAAACCAACAATACATCTTAGCTTTACGGGTCTAGCCTGTAACCGCCTGGCTACAGTGGCGCCTCACTCTGCACAATCTAAAATCTAATAAAAATTATTGCCATTCCGGCTACTATTTACTCCCAACATTTCCGAGGGCATAATTTTGTCTTCTTCATGTTATAATAACCAATATAAAGATTATTTGTAAAAATAAAAGAACTTTTGTTGCACAAAGGAGAAGAAGAACATGACTGATGGCAATACTGCTTTCGGAGGATGTAATCAGGGTCTAATTGTTGCCTTTACTCTCTAATTAAGGACCTGAAGAGATTATAGTAGGAAATAATTATCTATATCAGAGTTCTCCAATCTGAGTTCACATCTTTGTGTTTGTAATTACTGAAATAATTAACGGTGTCTTTGCTAGGCAATGATGTCTTCTTAGTTATAGACAGACCATGTTAACACCAACGGGTGGGCGGGATTAATTACCACTCTAGGCGATGTAGGTGGTAGATAAGGAGTCTGTTTGTCATGAGACCTTAACATTGAACTGGTACGGGTAAACCACACCACGCAACCTTCGTCAATATGAACATTAACATGGGTCTAAAGTAAACGGCAGCTCGTGAGGAATAGGCTATCACAATGGGTTTCCTCAAGATCACGTACAAGAACAAGGAAATGAGATTTCCAGGCTGAAACGTGGGTTTCAGTAATCTGGGTAATTCTGTGGGGAATTTAAAACTAGAATTAACTTGACAAAGAAATTCTAATTATTTTCAATTTTCAACAAAAAAAAAATCATTTTTAAATAAAACGTTGATCCTCACACGACTTTTTCGTGAGGTAAGATTCAGATTTTTTTAGACATTTTCTTAAATTCTGAATTCTAGTAACAAAGTACTGTAACTTAATTCAAACATCATACAGAATTTGGAGTACTATTCACCAATTTAGATGATTGTTTGATTCATCGAAGAGAAAGAGAAATTGTTGCGCATTTCCAATCTTTTTTTAATTTTGAACTTCACGAAAATTAAATCACATAAGTAGAGTACTGCCTATTTTTTTCAGGCGGGCTTTACGTCCAACTACCAAATTAGGTGTCGTGGACGGAGGCGACATACTTTATTGTAAATTTCTTTTATTAAACATTAAATAAAATCCAAGGTCTAGGAGACCGGGAGCCGAACCCACTAAACCAACAACACTTCATAGATTTGCGGGGCCTTACAATATTAAAACCATTAAATACAATCCAAGGTTTAGACTAGAAATCGAACCCACTAACCAACAATACATCTTAGCTTTGCGGGTCTAGCCTATAACAGCTCGGCTAATGGAGCGCCTTACTAGATTAAAACCATTAAATAAAATCCAAGGTTTAGACTAGAAATCGAACCCACTAACCAACAATACATCTTAGCTTTGCGGGTCTAGCCTGTAACCGCTCGGCTAATGGAGCGCCTTACAAAATTAAAACCATTAAATAAAATCCAAGGTTTAGACTAGAAATCGAACCCACTAACCAACAATACATCTTAGCTTTGCGGGTCTAGCCTATAACAGCTCGGCTAATGGAGCGCCTTACTAGATTAAAACCATTAAATAAAATCCAAGGTTTAGACTAGAAATCGAACCCACTAACCAACAATACATCTTAGCTTTGCGGGTCTAGCCTATAACAGCTCGGCTAATGGAGCGCCTTACTAGATTAAAACCATTAAATAAAATCCAAGGTTTAGACTAGAAATCGAACCCACTAACCAACAATACATCTTAGCTTTGCGGGTCTAGCCTATAACAGCTCGGCTAATGGAGCGCCTTACTAGATTAAAACCATTAAATAAAATCCAAGGTTTAGACTAGAAATCGAACCCACTAACCAACAATACATCTTAGCTTTGCGGGTCTAGCCTATAACAGCTCGGCTAATGGAGCGCCTTACTAGATTAAAACCATTAAATAAAATCCAAGGTTTAGACTAGAAATCGAACCCACTAACCAACAATACATCTTAGCTTTGCGGGTCTAGCCTATAACCGCTCGGCTAATGGAGCGCCTTACAAGATTAAAACCATTAAATAAAATCCAAGGTTTAGACTAGAAATCGAACCCACTAACCAACAATACATCTTAGCTTTGCGGGTCTAGCCTATAACAGCTCGGCTAATGGAGCGCCTTACTAGATTAAAACCATTAAATAAAATCCAAGGTTTAGACTAGAAATCGAACCCACTAACCAACAATACATCTTAGCTTTGCGGGTCTAGCCTGTAACCGCTCGAATAATGGAGCGCCTTACAATATTAAAACCATTAAATACAATCCAAGGTTTAGACCGGGGGAATCGAATCCACTAAACCAACAATACAGCTTAGCATTGCGGGTCTATCCTGTAAACGTTCAGCTATCGTGGCGCCCTTAAATCACATAAATGGACGTAAATGAAAGTCCAATGAATGTTTAAATCAGTTTCATTTTTTTTGAACCATACAATGTCGTCAACAAGTCAAAACGATTTTAATCAAGAAATTATTTATCGCGAAAAAATTTCTGGAATAAACATTTTCATTTACATAATGAAAGTTATTGTAAATATTTATTTTCAAAAAGTAAGGAGAAAAGGAGAATATAAACAAAACCTTGAAACTACATAAAAGTAGACTAGCATTAAACATTGTAAATAATGATGATTATGGTGACAAATGTTAGTGACATAAATTTATGATGAATCATTTCCCAGTTGGGCCGCCACATATTCTACAAAACAGATGCTCATCGACCACCACCAGCCCGAACAAGAACAAAACATTTTACTACGCATCATCATACTTATCATGGCGCCTGCCTAGCTTACTAAAATGTAGAAGAGCATTTCGAATATTTAATTAAGTGCGTTTGGCAATTCGATTGGTAATCGATAAAAGTGAAACATTTATTCACACTTCTGATTACGTCGGAGTTCATTGAACTGAGAATTTTAGCAATTCTTTCTAAAATTAGGGATACGATCCAGTCATTACATCGAAATGGCACTTTTGGGGGTGAAGCGTAATCACCTCCTCTTCATGATGTACCTATAATCGAATTTTAATGGAACTGTATTTTAAATAAATGTTTCAAATCGATATGTATCGAGTTTAATAGAAAACCACCGTTATCGAGAGAAACCGCAACAAATTCTCCAGTTGCCATCATCATTGTTCCATCACCGATAGAGAGCAAGAGGATTCTATGAAAAGAAAATCTACAGGCATTTCTATTTCATTTTCAGCCTTAATATCAACAAGACGCTGATTCCACTGCCATCGCTGATTTACTATGTAAGGCCTCTTGGAGTCGGGGAGGAGATAATACGCAAAAGCGACTGCTAGGAAATCCTGTGATCTCTGTAAAAGTGGGGCTGAGATTTATCCTTCAACTGAAGGATTCCTCTTTCTGCCGCAGGGTAATATGATTAAGAACTCTTTTAAAGATACCATCACGAGGGTAGAGGGAATGGGCTTCCTGTTTCTCGGCATCGCTATCGCTAGATTATCGGTTCATATCTCTAGTATGCTGAGAGGAAATCATTCGTAACGTCTGGTGGATAAATTCTTCAAGGTGAATCTAGATCTGCCTGTCCGGAGCCAGGAAATGCACTGGAAAAAACAGCCGTTATTACATACGAGGATATCTGAGATTGGAAAAGAAATAAAAATAAAGTTAGTCAATTAGTCTGGAGTCTTAGATGTATGAAAGTAACTGGAGTTGATTACCAATATACTATAAATAGCAAAGTGAATAATATATACGAGGAGAGAAACTGCAATCTTAAGAGGTGGTACGCAGGATTTGCAAGCAGTGGGAGTTGGGAGCGAATTAGAAAGGATGGTGGGCAAGCGCAGAGCTAGATTACTAAAAGCCAAGAGTATCTGGGCCTTATATTAGGGATAAGAGGAGATGGAAAAGGTTGTTGAGGGAGTCGTCCTAATATACTTCTAAAGGAACTCGCGTACCCTAAGGCGATGCAACTATTCCAAACAGTAAAAGAATACAAAGAACTCCCACCACCCACCCTTCTTGGGAGTACTTGTTATGTGCAAGTTCGCCACTTTACTGAGGGGGCCACCATTCTTGATGTAGATAATCTGTTCTGCAAGCCCATTAGTGGTGGTGGGGGGTTCGTATGAGATCATCAACTACAGCAAGTTGTTACGTCATCAATACACACTCGTGAGGACCTTGGGCTTTTTTTTTTTTCTACACCGCAGACTAAACTAGTCTTGGCACGCAGGTTTCTTTCTTTTTTATCTCTGAGAGAGAGAGAGAGATTATAAAATGAGATCCTTTAATGTCGTATCTGGTTTCTCCTGCGTACCTTTAGAAAGTGATCTTTTTAAAGCGCAGTTTTTTTTGTTTTTTAAGCTGGACCAAAAAATTTAAGCACGGATAGTTATAAAATGTGTTTATATATTTTACACTTCCAAAAGCTCTTTACTGAGGTATGTCCAGGGTAGTCGCTCTCGTCCGTTTAGTGCCGTAGTACTTCCGGAAGAAGGACTTTAATCGTTTAGTTACGAAAACTTTCCCTAACTTCCTGTATTCTGACAGCTTCCTATTTTTTTTTTGGTTTTGAGATATTAAGCATATACACTGGCTATTTTATGTATACTCGTGTGTATTTACAATAGGATGAAAAAATAACTGCCAGTTTCAGCCATGATACATTTTTATTATGTCGAGCTTTCGACCTAGGAACTAGGTCATCTTCAGGGCTGTGGAACATATTTACAATGTGTTAACAATTATATTGTTTGGTTTAATAATTATTTGGTAAACCTCTAGCCACATATTTAAGTGATCAATATCTTTCATGTAAAGGATCAAACTTATTCCTTAATTTATCAAATAATGCACTTTACTCAACTTGTGAAGCATGTACTGTGCCTTCAAAGGTGCCTCCCCTGGCTAGCAAGCCAGGTTAGCCAGGAGGTTATCAACTGCTCTCTGTATCTGAGGAGACACCTTTGAAGGCACAGTACATGCTGCACAAGTTGCGTAAAGTGATAAATTAAGGAATAAGTTTGATCCTTTACATGAAAGATATTGATCACTTAAATATGTGGCAGGAGGTTTCCAAGTTTTTTGGTAATTAAACGCAACTCTCCCAAAATTACTAAATAATTATTAAACTTTCTTGTTTGTAACAGATGTAAAATTAATTTTTAGCCATTTTGTGTATACTTGAGAACATCTAAAGCTCTTAACATTTGATTTTTCTTAGAAAAATCACTCGGAAAACGACTTATTCCCCGATATTAAGAAAAATACTAGCTTTACTGCCTTGGCAATATTTTTAGTAGAAAGGGGATGAAAAAATACATAAAAATGACCTATCGCGTGCTCTTCTTTCTCTTTGATAACAAGTTTAAAAATTGAAATATGATTAATAAATACCAGATTTTGAAATGGCCTAGCACCTTTAATTTTGAAGATATCGAATTGCGTTTTCCGGTTTCTTTCATAACTTTTTATACTCTTTAAAACCTATATAAAAATGGGGGACAACTGCGATCCCTCAATTTTGGTCGCGCGTCAACCGCGAATGCGGACAGTAATCTAAAATCAAGTCAAGATCACTTTCTAAAGGTGCGCAGGTTTCTAAAAGTGACGGGCAACAAATTTATCCTCTACTATTTTTTGCTCAGATCAACCGTTTAAGCATGAAATGCATTTGAGCCGTACTTAAAATGAACACTCTGTATGTTAACACTTTTCCGGATTTAGAAAATCTTAAAACAAATGACTCCGGTGAAAAATAATTTAAAAATTTTTTTTTTTTCCTTGCGGAGTGGTTAGTAGCCTAGTTCAATCCAGAAAGCTGTCTAGTTTGAATACCAGATGAAAGATTAGAACACAATGTTGAAGTAGGAAACAAGTCGTCTCTACAGTGAACTCTTAACTCACGAAGTGCGACTATGTTCAGCTTTTAACTTTAAGGAGCAGAAGATCAATAGATCAAGCATCTATTACTGTACCACTTTCATCGTCTAACAAACAATTTCTTCATCATAGATTACAGCGCAGGGCTGATGGCCCTCACAAATTTCAATCGATAAATTGATGGCTGGTAAAGGTGCATCAGAGCAATTTACAGCAAGTGACTTAGTTACCAATGTCTATCGGAGCTTGCTCCTTAGCCTCTAGAAATATGCATGTTCTAATATGAAATGGAATGGTGTCATCACATACGACGTCATCCCAAACTAAATACCATTTCCTGTCGCTCGCCGCCAACAAGCTCCACCAACTCGAATGTTTTCTCTATTCAACAGACATGACCTATTTTACAGCTGTTATTCTGTCCTATTTAGGTTCTGTCACTATAATAGCTGTCATCAGTTTAATCGCTTTTAATATCAACATTTATTTCTTCTCTTTACCAACAAAGGTCGAAATATAAGTGAACCCCCATCTTGATATATCATTTATTTAATTTTTCAAAATAAGTCAAACCGGAAGTGTGATATTATGAAGATTTTTCGTAAAAATATATCGACCACCAACATTCTAGACTGATACTTAAATTGTAGAAAAGGAACTAATAGTCATACTGTTATGAGAGGAAGGAAAGATGGCGAAACTTCCGGTGGAAAACAAATCACCACCTACCAAGAAGAGACTCTAACTTGTGTGTGTTGAAACATAACAAATACTGGATTCGATTCAGTCGGTCTAGGACTTGGATTTTATTTAATGGTTAACGTAAGAAATTAATAGTAAATTAAGTTTGCTAGTCGCTTCCGTCCGCCCGCCTGAAAAATTAAGCATTACTTTACTCTCAAGGCGAGACCTCGAACTGCAATAAAACCTCTTCACTGTGCTCGAACCTGGGAAACAGAACTTCAACGTGGTGTTCAACGATACCAAAGGAAGAGCGAAGTCCCTACATGAACGGACAAGAATGGTCACAACAGGCCTGACGATGCCAGTATTTCTCTGCTGCCTCCTGATGTCGGCTGGGATTTTTATGTATCATCACAGATGAAAATGGTTTTTTTTTCCTATTTTAGACTATACCAAAATTTGGGAATTGAATCAGCTAATGCCCCACGAAAAAGACATCTAACTCCTTCCTTTTTAAGATCCCTTGCCATGCGTACCCCCTCTCTGGTGACTTTAATCCAAGATTTTTCACAGCGTTTCCTTCTTTTTCCGATTCTGAGTTAATCTAAATCATATTTAGGTAAAAGTTTGTCTGTTAGCAGGATCTAAACCAATTTCCAATTAAAGACGTTGTACACCATCAAGCCAAATCATATTGCAAAAATATTCATTTAATTCTCAGGATTGTTCCTCACTTGAAGAGGGAGGATTACAGGAAGGATTTTTTTTTGGGGGGGGGGCAAAACCGGATATGTCATTTTTTTTGTATATATCTACATACGAGGTCTGTAAATTAAGTAATGAGACTGATTTTTTAAAAAAAAAAATTTATTCAAAAAGAATTACAATTCTATATTGTCACCTTCAAAATAACTTCCTTCTGAAGCCACACAGCGCTGGAGACGTTTCTTCCACTCCTCATAGCAGTGCTCGAACTCCCATACTGGAATAGCCTTCAGCTGGTCGGTTACAGCCGTTTGAATGTTTTCGACTGTCCCAAAATGAGTTCCCTTGAGGTGATTTTTCCAACTTCGGGAAGAGAAAAAAGTCACAAGGACTCAAGTCAGGCGAATAAGGAGGCTGAGGAGCCACAGGAATGGCTTTTTACTGGCCAAAAAACTCGTTTATTGAAATTGCTGTGTGACAAGGAGCATTATCATGATGCAACACCCACTTATGTTATTCTTGATGTTTGGTCTCACACGAATGACCCTCCTTTTTCGAAGTTTCGTCCTCCTTAGAGTTTCTACCTCAAGGTCAAACGGTCAATCAACACTTTTACCGAGAGGTTCTTGAAAAGCCGCTGTGTGGCTTCAGAAGGAAGTTATTTTGAAGGTGACAATATAGAATTGTAATTCTTTTTGAATACAAAAAATTTAAAAAATCAGTCTCATTACTTAATTTACAGACCTCGTATATCTAGGAAGTTACCCAGGTCAGTTTTTGCGGGACAAAACTCTTTCACATCAATTCAAAATGCACTTGTGAAAGAGTAGAGTAACAAGGAGAAGGAGAGCGTGCGATGAGGTCACCAAATAGTTACACTCTGACATCATATCTTTCTAGCCAACATTACCTACCTTACCACAAATTAAGGAGAGAAATAAAAATGACTCTTCAAAGTGAGTGGAAGACTACGTAATTACCGCATCTCTTCTCTCTTCTTCTCTCACAACACCCCCCATCCACAGAGAGCGAATTAGAGAGAGAATCGCCAATAAAAATACAAATTCCACAATGACTACAATAACGATCCTAACCCAGTATGAGAAAGTAAAGAAAGTAAATAATTATAATTCAAGATGGAAGCGTGTTTGGTTAGCTAGGAAACAAGAAATGAAACTTTCTTTTGGTTCCCACTGCCACTGTGATCGGGCAGCCACAGTAAGAGAGAGAGGAGAACAAGCCAGGAAACAGGAATTACAGTGTGCACCAAGTTTGGGCTGGAGTACCGGTATTATTGCATCGGCAATCCCATACCAATCGGCACGACCGTTTCTTCTTTGATAGGAGCTTTCACCATGCGCTGCCACCACTTCTAGGGATCACTTTAAGTGCATTCGATATTCAGTGCAATGGGGAATGGGTGGTTGCAGTACAGACAAGGGCAGTACGAGGAAGAAATAATAATAAGAGTTCCATACTTTACCACAGGATGTATAAAAAAGCGAAAGGAACATACCTGCAACAGATAGAAAGAAACATTAGTTAGCGTGTGTACTTCCTTAAGACAATAAATTATAAAGAGCGATGTTAAGGTGGTTAAGATTGGACTTGTAACAAGGAGGTTTTGGCGGTTCCAAAAATCGTGCACTCTAGTAAAAAGGGCTTCTCCCTAAACTTTTGGATTTACGTAGATTCAACATTGTAAGAACTTAGAGCAGTGATGGTGAACCAATGACCCGCGCAAGTTTTTTCACTGACCCACAATTGCTAGGCAACCATTTGTTTGTTTACGCGGGTTGATTTAGATTTTCTAATTGTGTGGATAATTTATATTCTATCTGTATTTTTTTTCAATCACGCATTGACACAATAGTTATTTATTTAACAAGTGTGGAAAGTAGTACTTTTCCTCACGCGAGGCAGGGTTTGCACGCACGAGTGAGCGAAGCGATGCGAGTGCAAGTGCAAATTGCCGAGTGTGAGGAAAATACTTTACACTAGAGTTAAATATTATATTTTTTCTGCAACCATTTATTAACTAATAAAATTAAAAATTTCATTTTTACAGTCTACAAAAAGTAATTTATTTATTATAAACATTTATTGTTACATTACAATTATTTACATTACTTACGTATTTACATTACTTATTACATTTTCTGCTGTTTCTTTTATTGATGGAGGAGTGTTTTCTAAACAGGCATCACTAGAATCCATTTTAAATATCTATAAGGTAACACTATAACCTTTTTAACTGTTATAATTAAAAATATCTAATTATTTATTAAAGTATTATTTTTATTTCTATATTCCTTTCAATTTTTATTTTATTTTTTAATATTCGTTTTTTAATTATTTAAATAAAATAAATTTAAATAAGCTTATTAAAGTTTTACAGAAAATATTTATGTAAATAACAAAACTTCTTATATCAAGGAAGCACAATAAAGTTTTTCCACTCACTTGTGCGGAAAGTGACACTAATGGGAATTTCCCCCCACTAGTGTGGGAAGTTGGGCATTACACAGCTGATTTTAATTGAGTAATGAGAACTTCCCTACATGGTTGCAGAAAAAAGCAATTTAAATACTATCTACACAACCTTTAGTTTGATCATTACAGTTCTAAAAACGCAAATGACAACAAATGCTACTTGTAGTATTTGAAATAAAGCAAAAAAAGTGTTTACAAAATATCAAAATAAAATTTATAATTTTACTCATATTTTGTTTGTTACAAAAAAATCGACAACCCAAAGCAAAGTAACCATATTTCGAATTTTTCATCAGATAAAACACACTTTTGTTCAGGTTTGTTCAGTTATGTTTGTAAAAAAGAGACTTCCAGAGCACCTTGTTTCGTCCCCGTTTTACCCAGTTAAGCCAACTTTGAATTTTAAAGATGTTTAGTTTTGAAAATATTCAGTTTTAAAAATTTTTAAACTTAACTCTTGTGCAAAATGGGCATTAGTGACCCAAGAGCTAGTACTAAAAAAAAAATGAACAAAATTTGACCCACGTCTCAAAAAGATTCGCCATCCCTGACTTAGGGCAATAGAAGCGCATAATTTTAATGAATCCAATAAATACGTCATCAATTAGATAAAGCAACTACCCCCCCCCCCCGCCTCAGCTTGAACTAACAAATTTACTTCCGCAATTAATATTGACTCCAAACAAATGAACACACAACAATTTGTAATATCTACGAACACATGTGACCAAACGAATTGAATTTAATTCATCCAATTAAAATGTTGCTAATACTGTACTGATGACAATTTTAATAAAAATAATTAAAAAAGGCCAATTTTAATGGATGAACAAATTTAATTGTCTGCTAGAGAACAGCAATCCAATTAAAATACCAGAACACTATAATACACACATTGTATGAAACAAATATCTTGTTGTGTATAACCTGACCCAAATTACTAGCAGCACATTTTTAATTTTAATTAATTATTAACATTATGCAGTTGGCAAAACTGTGCATAACAAACGGAAGTACACTGTGGAGCCAAATATTCACAATAAAAGTTTTAATGCTGTTGTGTATATGTCGCAGACAAATGGGTTAAAACCGTACTCAAACTCAAACTGCTGCTGCCCATTCGCTTTGAATTTAAGCATATTTGAATAATTTGAAATGGCGGAAGCTGATCGGAAATCTCTAGCCTCTCTCAAGACAACTGACCACATCTGCGGATGATAATAGAATGGAATAAAACTGATATTACAGATTTGTGTATTCTAATTAAAAATTTGGCGAATCAAGATACGATAGTTAAACGAAAATCCAGTTCTCAGTTGCTAGTTCCCTCTGGCTAGAGCTCAGCTTATTTGCTCTGTGACCAGAGATAAGAGGAGGATTGGTAACTGTAAAACTGTATATTGCACATCTTACATTTTTGTCGCCCAAGTCACGTCGTTTTACAGCCTCCGAGGAAATAATGTTATAATCACTCTCCTGGGAAAGGAGCTCATCTTAGGATTTCCTTTTATTTTTCTAGATTTTTCATTGGTGAAGGATGAATGGCACAATTGGTCCATTTTTTCTTTTTTACAACCGGAAGTACCGAAATTTCAGGCCGATTTTACAAAGAGAACTGGCAGCAAGTGTAGTGCGTGAGGGAAATCTCTGCACCAAACTGATTACTCCACCGCTGATGATGGATGAAGGTCTGCAAAGGGTCAGTGATAAAGCAATGAGCTAAAGTCCAGCAGGGCGGAAGTAACAAAAAATAAAACAATAACGGAGATTCCAAGCAAATTTTTTTGGACAAACGCAACGTTATGATGGGAGTAGTTAGCAACTTTCTGGCAACGCTATTGTACTTCTATACAAGCACAAGCGAGTTGCTAGCAACATGCTGAAAGTAGATCAAGTATGTATCAAGAAATCATAAGTTTGTAACTGATTTTGATTAACCGCAAGAAGACAAAAAAAAAAAAATCAAATCGATCGTAACCAATCACAGTACAATGAATAATTGTGATCACAAGGCACGTACTTATCGTGAACGATCGGTTAGTACCGTTACTGCAACAAGTCGACCTTAAACCATGATTAATTCAACGACAAGAAAATTGTCGATAAGTACCTTTAATGAAAGGTGATAGTTAAAGAAACGCTATCTAGTCGTAATGTCACGTAACAGTTGCTGCATTTTGTAGTTATTTTAAGGTGAATTCATTTTCAAATTATAAAAATGGAAACAATGAATTTTTTCGAGTAATTTTTCGAATTCAGTCGACTAATAATCGATAATGGAGGAGGAGGATACTGATGGGCAGTTTTAGTTCAGGTTATCCTGAACTGCCGACTTTCTGCCCTTCCTAGCGTTTCCTTGGAGAGCTTAAGTCAGTGGTTCTTAACCTTTTCATAGACGCGGAACACAATTATATGTATATATTTTTCTCGCAGAACACTAACATTATATAATTTGAAATTCGGTATTTAGCAAGAACTTAAAATTAAATTCAAATTAAAAAAAAAGAACAATGTTTTGTTTTCGTACCTTTCCTAAGTTTCTAAATTTCAATACATTTAAAACTGAAATTTCGCGGAACACTTGGACCATATTCGCAGAACACCGGTTAAGAACCACTGCATTATATCTTCTACATTTATAGATCTGTGCACAAAATAACTATAGTTTTTAATTGAGAAAAACAAAGTGTACAAGAGAAGAGAATTCCATATCAATACGTGGTTCACAGTGGGAGATATACGAGTAGAACGGCCATAATTTTACAGAATTTCATGACCCAAAAAATTTTCAACCCTTTATACCTTCTACATTTATAGATCTGTGCACAAAATAACTATAGTTTATAGTTGAGAAAAACAAAGTGTATAAGAGAACAAAATTCCATACCAATACGTGGTTCACAGTGGGAGATATAGAACGGCCATAATTTTACAGAATTTCATGACCCAAAAAATTTTCAACCCTTTATATCTTCTACATTTATAGATCTGTGCACAAAATAACTATAGTTTATAATTGAGAAAAACAAAGTGTATAAGAGAACAAAATTCCGTATCAATACGTGGTTCACAGTGGGAGATATAGAACGGTCATAATTTTACAGAATTGCATGACCCAAAAAATTTTCAACCCTTTATACCTTCTACATTTATAGATCTGTGCACAAAATAACTATAGTTTATAGTTGAGAAAAACAAAGTGTATAAGAGAACAAAATTCCATACCAATACGTGGTTCACAGTGGGAGATACAGAACGGCCATAATTTTACAGAATTTCATGACCCAAAAATTTTTTAACCCTTTATACCTTCTACATTTATAGATCTGTGCACAAAATAACTATAGTTTATAGTTGAGAAAAACAAAGTGTATAAGAGAACAAAATTCCATACCAATACGTGGTTCACAGTGGGAAATACAGAACGGCCATAATTTTACAGAATTTCATGACCCACAAATTTTTTAACCCTTTATACCTTCTACATCTATAGATCTGTGCACAAAATAACTATAGTTTATAATTGAGAAAAACAAAGTGTACAAGAGAAGAAAATTCCATACCAATACGTGGTTCACAGTGGGAGATATAGAACGGTCATAATTTTACAGAATTGCATGACCCAAAAAATTTTCAACCCTTTATATCAGTGGTTCTTAACCTTTTCATAGACGCGGAACACAATTATATCTATATATTTTTCTCGCGGAACACTAACATTAAATAATTTGAAATTCGGTATTTAGCAAGAACTTAAAATTAAATTCAAATTAAAAAAAAAGGAACAATTTTTTTTTTCGTACCTTTCCTAAGCTTCTAAATTTCAATACATTTAAAATTAAACACCGATTAAGAATCACTGGCATAAGTGGTTAACCAGGAGAATATATTGAAGGGTTTATTCGGAGTAACCACTGGTGGATCGGCTTCCATTGGTCTTCCTAGAACTTCCCTAGGAAAATAGTTTATTGTCTGGGGGTACTAAAAGATAAAAGTAAAGTAATTGCATATTTTTTCAGGCTGGCTTTACGTCCAACAACCAAATCAGGTGTCGTGGACGGAGGCGACTAGCTAACTATACTTTACTGCAAATTTTTCTTGTATTAACCATTAAATAAAATCCAAGGTTTAGACTAGAAATCGAGCCCTCTAACATCTTAGCATTGCGGGTCTAGCCTATAACCGCTCGGTTATTGGGGCGCCTTACAATATTAAAACTATTAAATAAAATCCAAGGTTTAGACTAGAAATCGAACCCACCAAAACCAGCAATACATCTTAGCTTTGCGGGTCTAGCCTATAACCGCACAGCTAATGGGGCGCCTTACAAAATTAAAACCATTAAATAAAATCCAAGGTTTAGACTAGGGAATCGAACCCACTAACCAACAATACATCTTAGCTTTGCGGGTCTAGCCTATAACCGCACAGCTAATGGGGCGCCTTACAAAATTAAAACCATTAAATAAAATCCAAGCTCTAGAATTGAGGAATCGAATCCACTAAACCAACAATACATCTTAGCATTGCGGGTCTAGCCTATAACTGCTCGGTTGCCACCATGGCGCCTACTGAAGGATGAATGGGGGGGGGGATTAATAGATTTATTTTGATCGTAAATAAATAGTAACCCTTTCTAACAAAAATAAAATAAAATTTCAAATTGTTGTTCCCTAAATTTTTTTTTCTTAACTTTTTTAAATTTTTTGGTTCAAAATGGCTTTCGATCTTAAATGACAGTATGAATTAATTCTTCCAGATTTTAGAAAATTCGAAGAGCCGTTTTCCAGAAAATCTGGCTAAAACTGTAAAAATAAATTTAGTATAATCTCAATGAACAATTTTTTTAAAATTCAGATTCTGACCACAAATTTGAGATTATAAATTAAATTAATTTTAAATTTATCTTTAGTAAATAAAAATTGATAGAAATATTAATTATATAGGGTAATATAATAATCAATTAAAAACGGTTTTGTGTGTGTGTGTGTGTGTGTGTTGTTATGAAGTGGAATAAACTAAAAACCAAACTTGATATGAGGTGAATAAACGGGGACAAGGTAACAATTGTTAACCATATTGGGTAGAAGTGATATTTAGTAGAAACGGCTATAACAATATGGTGGGAGTCTAGTAGAACACTGATCGAATTTAACAGCCGCTGATAGTGCGTGAATATTAAAACAATGACATCATTCATTTTCTTCGCACAGATAAATGTGTATGTCCTCTGTCTGTGTTGCATGTTGGGGAAAAGTTAAGATAATATATTGCGAAAGAGAAGAAATTAGGTAACCATATATCAATGGCAGCCAGCAGTATGTTTAAAGAGGTGTATGTGCCCAGCTCATTGGGGCAATGACATAGGCCAAGTGAAAGTTGATAACAAAACGCAACCCTCATATCAATGCACAGGTACATCGGAGAGTGACAGTCGGTGTATTCATTTTGAGAATTTTGGCCTTCGTGTGACCAAAACTGTCGCTACTTCTGGTAAATCGAATCTCTTTTGGAGCTCCACTGAGTTTGGAGACAAAATTCTTAATGCGGATGGTCACTGAGTGTATGTAGAAATGATCAATGAAGAAAACTCGCAATGGTACCTACTTTTTAAAGTTTTTCTCTCCTCCTAATAAAGGGGAGTATTGCCATCACACCTCTCCATGTTTTCACACTCCAATTTTATGAGGTAACCTCAAAAAAAATGAAAGCAAAATCACCTTTCACCTGATTCTCTTAATAAGCACCCTGGAGGAAGTGATCTGACGAGTGGATACCACCATTGGCTATCTTGGAGCACGATTGGGCTTGCACTCAATCTTTCTGCCCGGACTTTTTTTTACAATTTCCTGTCTTTAATTCATCTACCACTTCCTCAAGTTTCTGGATCTTATTTGCTATTTCAAGATCCATATTGATCCATCAAATTGATCAGAGAGAAACTTCTTCTTCCCATGGTGCTAACAGTCCTTTAGTAGGACCTGGACCTCATTCAAGAGAGAGAGAGTGCCACTCTTCCCTATCCTCGGCTTTTAGGCGCCATCTTCTAACACCCGAAAGGTGGGTGATCTCTTTTTACGTCATCCAACCATCTTATCCAGGGACGACATCTACGTCTTGCGCCCACCCGGATGTCCATATAATACTTTTTTAGGAACTCGGTGATACGGCAATTGATCAGAGAGGAACATCACTTCAAAAAGACTCGAGTTTACTTGTTAAACTTCTAACAGCTTTAAAACAGTAATTAAGACTCAACAATCTTGTTCTTTACAATATCGTTTCTCAGCTTGGAGAAAACTAAAAGATCAATAAATTCCCAGGAGGACCATTAAGTGGAACTTCTACAACAAAAGAAAGGGGACTCCTATCATGATGTAAGTGCGACGATTATCAAGACCTTGCAGCTCTTACAGTTGAAGGGTGAAGGCTAGCAAAGAAAGATCTAGAAGAAAAAGCAACACTGAAAGCACAGGCAGCATCTCAGACAAATGAACCCTATATTTGGCAACATACAACATCTAATTTTGCTTAACTTGAATGGTTCCACCTCCCACTTATGATGCTGGATTGATAACCTTCAACTCCCAACAGTAATTACCAACTTTACGAAAAATCCTAAATCGGAAGTAGTAAAAAGAGAACAAAAGGTAATGATCTCATTTCTAGTTCAATACAAATAATTTGTGCAACAATTTTATGAATTGGTTTTGCCATAAATTTACATTTAAATATAAGCGCATGCGTAGGTTGTAGTATACGAGTACTACACAGATATTTTGTATTATAATTTTTATTTACATGATTTAATAGTAAATTTGTTATTGTACACAATTGGGAGGGGGCCGGCTGGCTACTCCAGTTTGTACATCTGTTCGTGATTAAGTAGGCACGCGATTTAGCCTAGAATAGTCACGCGATTTATTGTAAACAGACATGTAGTAACCTGTTTTATATTAACTAGGCTTCTTTTCCAGTATGTACGTATATATATGTATATGTGTTTGTGTATTTATATATTCATTCATGTTTAAATATGACTTTTCTTCATTTAATTGAGGTAGTCCTGAATTTTTCTACAATGAAATTTCAATTCTAGTCAATAGATGGCGTGTTAGGGCGATTTAATTTATTCTGAAGATTGTAATTCCATAACGAAGTATCATAAATGTACTCACCGAATCAGAGTACGAGGTGTGGCTATTAAATTATGAGATTAATGCTGTAAAACATTTTATTTTAAATTTATACATATTTAGTTATTATCACCTTCAATATACACCACTCCCCTATCCATACAACGCTCCATGCGAATTTACCATTGTTCGAAACAGTGCTGGAAGTCTTTTTCTTCTGTCAGCTCCTGTATGACGCGTGCCGCTTTTTCTTTCACAGCTTCAAAGGACCGTGAAATCGTGTTCCTTTTAATGCAGATTTGACTTTGGGGAACAGATAAAAGTCACATGGGGCCAGGTCAGGCGAATAAGGCTAGGATGGCCTAAAACTGGGATGTTGTACTTGGCTAGAAACGTCGTCTTGACAGACAATGCAGTGTGAGCCGGCGCGTTGTCTTGATGGAGAGAACCAATGACTGGTTCTTCCACAAATCGGGTCGTTTTTTTCCTTACTCTTTCACAGAATTGAGCAAGCACCTAACGGTAGTAATGTTGATTAATTATAATCGATATTTTCATCCGTTTCATGGACGTGGAAGGACGCTACCCGGGCGGTCATCATCTCCGATGGTCTTCTCGGCCATCTTGGAAACGCTTGAACCACTCAAAAACTTGCGCACTTGATTAACATTCATCGCCATAAACTTCTTTTAATAAAAGATAAGTTTCAGTAGCGGTTTTACCCAAGTTTTGATGTGAAATTTAACGACTATTCAATGCTCTACTACATGTGTAAGTATCATGTTTTCGAAACGAAAATAACACCTCTTACACAAACACGTCAGGTTCCGGTCAGACAGATTTCTCTACAAACACGTGAGACGCTGCAATCGAAAGAGAAGGCTTTAAGCTGTGCACAGCTGTCGGTCGTTAGGATTTGGCGCATGCATAGTTCTTCTGTAGCAGCATCAGTCTCGTTATTTAATAGCCACACCTAGTACTGGTGATTACTAAAAAGATAACCTATACTATTGTTACTAGCAAGGTTATAAACATTTCATCTGATAGTCCAGTTGCATTTTTTATACAATTTATTTCAGAATGCTTGAAAGAAATTCAAGTCCAAGAAATTCTCAAGTCCAAGGCTTAGCATATAGAACAATCTTTAATGGTGAAGTTTTTAAGATGCCTAAAGCTGTATAGAAAAGATAATGTTCAAGATGATGTTACTAAGCGGACTAGGAAAGAATCGAGATTTCCCTAATTGGGCGTTGAATCGTTCGTGGTGGCCGGGGGATGGCTTTGAACGGCCGATTATTCAGTAGCGATATCTGCTGTCTTAAACCGTCCGTTAAAGCTTCTTCAATATTTAAGCTTATTTGAATTAAACTCATCAGTTTGCCAAAACAAATCAAAAAGCATACTTTCTAATAAAACAGAGAAAGAGGAAGCGAAGTGAAACAAAAGGAAGAAGCCAATCGGAAGTGAACAATATCTGTTCCAAAAAGAGCATTAAAAGAGATCATTCCTAAAATTAATAAATACCTACATCGCCTGCGATACTGACTGAGGTGCATCTGGGATGTGGGCTAATTGGCCATTAAGCAGAGTGGCATTGCGGTCGGGGGCCAGTAGCGTGACCAGCGGCTCCCCCTCCGGGGAGGGGAGATACTACGGCGCCATACAGCATAACTCAAGGACTACTCCAATGGTGTAGATGTTGGAACTGAGTGGGAGTATTCTATAATGGCCACAGTAATTCGTTTACTTCCATTTGAAAAGGAAAGATAAAAGTAAAAACATGCTTTGTAGTGGAGTCTAGAATATTAAAAAGTGGACTTTTTATTAGATTTCTATTTCCTTATAAATATATCGATACTTTCTCTGAGCCATTAGACCAAAAAGGAAAAGTATTATTGCACTTCGTGAGCAAGTTCCAGCTGTCCATTCAAGTCGCTCACTTTCTTCTAAAGTTAGATTTTGAAGAAGGAATGGTCATGTAGTCAGAAACCTCTACGGTCTAACTGGGGATACCCAGTGTTTTTGCCCAGGCTGGCATAATAAAAACACACTAATCTGGAGGTGCTATTGACCGAGTTGTTGATATGCCAGAGATAAAGAAAGAAATAAGGCGCCCCATTAGCCTAGCGGTTATAGGCTAGACCCGCAATGCTAAGATGTATTGTTGGTATAGTGGATTCGATTTCTAGTCTAAACCTTGGATTTTATTTAATGGTTTTAATCTTGTAAGGCGCCCCATTAGCCGAGCGGTTATAGGCTAGACCCGCAATGCTAAGATGTATTGTTGGTATAGTGGATTCGATTTCTAGTCTAAACCTTGGATTTTATTTAATGGTTTTAATCTTGTAAGGCGCCCCATTAGCCGAGCGGTTATAGGCTAGACCCGCAATGCTAAGATGTATTGTTGGTATAGTGGATTCGATTTCTAGTCTAAACCTTGGATTTTATTTAATGGTTTTAATCTTGTAAGGCGCCCCATTAGCCGAGCGGTTATAGGCTAGACCCGCAAAGCTAAGATGTATTGTTGGTATAGTGGATTCGATTTCTAGTCTAAACCTTGGATTTTATTTAATGGTTTTAATCTTGTAAGGCGCACCATTAGCCGAGCGGTTATAGGCTAGACCCGCAATGCTAAGATGTATTGTTGGTTAGTGGATTCGATTCCCGGTGTCTAGACCTTTGATTTTATTTAATGGATAATAAAAGAAATTTACAGTAAAGTATGTTTGCTAGTCGCCTCCGTCCACGACACCTAATTGGTAGTTGGACGTTAAGCCCCGCCTGAAAAAATAGGCGATTACTTTTCTTTTTTTTAAGTGATTTACAATAAAATGTTCACTAAGTGAGTTCATTTATATAAAATTTAGTAAATAGGTCATCAAATAATAAAACCAACTGGTCACTTTTTGCTTTATTGAATGATCTAAAACGGAAATAAAATTTTTTTTTGGTATAAAAAGGACAAAATGGCGGCTAAAACTGTTTTCCCGCTGAAAACTTTCTCTACCACAGAAAAATCGATCTATCGAGATATATATATATATATTGAATGATAACTGTTGGAAGAGGAACCACGGTTAAATAAACATTCACCTTGGAAACAGAAACACAATAACTGCCCCCACCCACCGGGCTGGAGGGGGGTGAAAAGAGGCCACAAAAAAATAATTTAGGACACTGTTTTTCCAGCCTGTTCTGTGCTCAGGCTTTCCACACGTTTGAAATGAAGGAAAATATCGTTTGTTTTTCAAACACACACAAAGTAGAGTTTTCCCTTTAAAAAAAACTTATCTGCGTTTTACGTCATTCAAATGCCAACCATATTTATTGTTGTGCACGATAACAGAAAGCCAACTTCAACTACGTGGGGTTCTTATTATTGCAAGGTGGCCTATTTTTTTGTTTTTCCAATAACCTAGTGTGATTTTCTTTTCTCTTTCTCTAGTTTAGTAACAGCACACTTCCGCCACAGATTATTAGCATTTCCGTTTGTGCGTTTTACAAGGATTAGTAAATGAAAAAAAAAAAATTATAAAAAGCTAAATAATAACACAGAACGAATTAAAAAGATGAACCTAACAGTTCAGAGAATCAGATCTGCAAGTACCACGTTGAATTAGCCATCCCCCTACGACGTAACTGTTTTGTTCATCAAGTTAGAGAGTAACTGGCAGACATTGTTATGGTAATGAAGCGAACATCCTGGAGTTGCACAAACACATGCATTCCGTTAACATAATCACCAACATCAACGTGGACAAATTAATCTAATGTATAAATAAAATGTTCAATCATCATTTTTTGATTTCTACAGTTTTTTTGAATAAATTATCGTTTATTTTTGGCTCTTCACTAAAAGAATAAACAAAAAGGAAGTGCGTATTTCGATAAAAAAAGAAAAAGGAAATGGTTATAATTCAAATTCAGGATGATAATTTGATCTTAGCTTTTTCAGAAATCGGAAATAATAAAATACTTTCACCGGAATTAAGAGTACCATTAAGGTCGCAGGATTCCCAGTATTCCCAACAAAACTGTAGATAGTACGCTCCTCCTTCAGGATACAGTTCACTTCCGAAAAAAAAACTTCTGGAGCACTACGAGGTGTGGCTATTAAATAACGAGATTATTGCTATAAAACATTTTATTTTAAATTTATACATATTTAGTTATTATCACCTTCAATATACACTACTCCCCTATTCCTACAACGCTCCATGCGAATTTACCATTGTTCGAAACTGTGCTGGAAGTCTTTTTCTGTCAGCTCCTGCATGACGCGTGCCGCTTTTTCTTTCACAGCTTCAAAGGACTGAAATCGTGTTTCTTTTAATGCAGATTTGACTTTGGGGAACAGATAAAAGTCACATGGTGTCAGGTCAGGACGAATAAGGCGGATAGCCTAAAACTGGGATGTTGTACTTGGCTAGAAATGTCGTCTTGACAGACAATGCAGTGTGAGCCGGCGCGTTGTCTTGATGGAGAGAACCCATGACTTGTTCTTCCACAAATCGGGTCGTTTTTTCCTTACTCTTTCTCGGAGTTGAGCAAGCACCTCATGGTAGTAATGTTGATTAATTATAATCGATATTTTCATCCGTTTTGGATGTGGAAGGGCGACCCGGGCGGTCATCATCTCCGATGGTCTTCTCGGCCATCTTGGAAACGCTTAAACCACTCAAAAACTCGCGCACTTGATTAACATTCATCGCCATAAACTTCTTTTAATAAAAGATAAGTTTCAGTAGCGGTTTTACCCAAGTTTTGACGTTAAATTTCACGACAATTCGTTGCTCTACTACATGTGTAGTATCATGTTTTCGGCACAACGAAACTAACAACTCTTACACAAAAGACGATTCCGGTCAGACAGATTTCTTTACAAACACGTGAGACGCTGCAATCGAAAGAGAGAAGGCTTTACGGTGCACAGCTGTCGGTCGTTAGGATTTGGATAGTTCTTCTGTAGCAGCATCAGTCTCGTTATTTAATAGCCACACTTCGTACAGTATCCCTGGAGATCCAAAATGAAGCTAAGCCTAGATCCAGGCTACCTGAACTGAATGCAAGTCTTTATCGTTAGAAGTGCAGCGTATTATTTAATTAAAATCTGGACAGGCTGAAGCTAGGGGTGAATCTAGGTGAATGGACTAAACCTTGGAGCCTAGAGGAAAGCTTCATCACTGCTCATCATTGCGTTACCTAAATAATGATCTCTGGAAACACAATGTCGGATAATTTAGTGGTTGATTCTTTAAGCTGCCCAGAAATCGTTCTGTTTTTTTACAATGATTCCTCTAGTCTTAAAAATGTCTTACTGTTCGTATAATAAGGTAAGGTCACAGTTAACCTCAGGATGTACTGGAGAGTTCCCAGATGTTTAAAGTCTTCAACAGTACCTGCCCCCTAATACAGAAAATCTTTTTAATATAAGGAGGTTATTGTGGCGCCCGGAGCTTTTTGTTCAACGCCATTACCGGCCGGCCTATGGACAGCTCGTAGGAAGAGAATAATATCTAAGGGCCAGTAGCTGGATGGATTCAGAACCTGGGATATCCAGTCATGAGCAAATCCCTTCCCAAACGCAGAAGTTGTTCGCCATTTTTTGTTCCATTCCCAGCTCTATTATTAGATTTACCGTTTTATTTATAGTCTACTCGAACAGCCCATCAACGGTTGTGCGAAAATTTCCGGAAACGAAAATATGGCAGGAAATGTAAACAATTTATTTACTTAAATTATTGAGTAAACGCTGCTTGGCGCCGGCCACAGGTTAACCGCTACAATTTGTTTCCTTAAAAGTACAATCATTTTATCAAACAGTTTCCGCATCCGTTAATGTTTTGAATAATCAAGAGCCCACAGACATTTCTACCACTTAGACTGGGAATAATGAGAATATGGTTTAGTGATAAAAGATTTGATAACAGCTGCAGTCAAAATGGCGAGCTATTATTATATTTGCGCATATTATAATTGATTTATTGCTCAATAAAGATAATCGTGATTTATTTTTCTTATTTATTTATTTATTTAAATACAAATTTATTGGTAAAAAAGAAAATAATTTTTCCTCATTCCATTTTTAAATTTCATTTTGAATTTGCTCCGTTGAGGAGAGAGTGTACAATAAAGAATTGTAAACTACCAACTGCGCAGAAACTGGTCCAAGCCCTGGAACGAGAAAATGAATTCCGTTGGCTGCGATGTTTCAGGAACAGCTAGAAGAGCCTTTCTTATGCAGCAGAATACTTTTCTTAATATTAAAATTTTTCTTTTTCTCAAAATTGGAATTGTTACTTAACTTTTAGTTCCGCTAACTCCCAACGGTGAGCAGCATAAATGGGGGGGGGGAAATAAGACGTAAAATTTGATTAAGTTCGGAGTTAGAACTGTACATTCTAATGAAACCGCCATAATTGTAATTAAAAAAAAAAATCGCAGATAATTTTTAGAACAGCTGCTTTCTGGCGGGAGGAGGTACACGGATGGCTCCAAGAAGGAGGAGGGCGTGGGAGCGGGAGTGTACGGGGCGAAACCGAAATGTAGCTTTTCGGTTAGCCTAGGAAAACTAGCTACAGTTTTTCAGGCTGAGCTAGCTGCAATTAGGTTCTGCGCTACCGAGATTAAAGGGAGAGGAATTATTAATTCTAAGGTCGTAATTTTCTCGGATAGTCTGGCTGCACTACGGGCAATTAGTTCCTACCAGGTCAACTCAAGAGTGGTTTGGGACTGTCTGGGTGCCCTGAAGGAAATTGGTGACCAAAATAAGGTCTTCCTAGTTTGGGTACCTGGTCATTCAGGAAATAAGGGAAACGATGTGGCAGATTTATTGACCCGGGAAGGCTCTGCGGGACACTTCGTTGGCCTGGAGCCTTGTTTTGGGGGTTTCAAAATGTGTTAAGTCTGCGGCCATTAACTTATGGGTGCAGAGTAGGGCTCAGGAGTGGTGATTTGCCACCACTGGACAGAGAGACAGGCGAAGGAGTTCATCAGAGGCTATTCGCCGAGGGTGACTGCAGAATTAAATCCGTCAAGACCGTGTGGGGCTATAAGGATAATTGTAGGCCTATTAACCAGGCCACTGCAGGTTCAGAAAACACATGCATCGCATGGGCCTGGCAGATGGCTAGCCTTTGTAGGTTCTGTCAGGAAGAGGAGGAGGAAACAGCACTGAATGTGTTGTGGTCAGTGTGAGGGGCTCGTGTGGCTAAGGATGTTACTTCTCGGGAAGGAAAAAAAACCAAGGCCTGAGGAGCTTTATCCAGGAGTCACTCTCCAGAATTAAGAGTCTGATTAAACGGACGGGTCTGGAGGGTAAGCTCTAAAGTGAGGAGAGCCACAATAGATCCATACGGGTCGCGGTGGCGTAGGCCTTGAGGTTGCCCTAGTCTAATCTAATCTATTCTGGCGGGAGGAGAAAAAGCGCTATTTCTAATGTTATGATTTCAATTGGAAAAAAAAGCCTTCCCTATTTCCACCGCTTACATTATCTAAACAGAATATCAAATTTGTGCACTTCCTGTGTTCGCGTGGTTATTTACAAGTTCAGCAGACCAATTACAGCCGAAATATCGTCATTTTCACACTTCAAAGACTTTAAATAAAAGTGTAGTTGTAAATAACAGTTTCATTTAAAAAAAATATTGACACTCGTGCGATAAGTGGAGAGCTTCCGGTCCCAATGGTAGAAAGTAAAAACCTTTATTTTGACTTATTTTGTAACTTTTTTTTTTTTTTTTAAATAAAAGACATTTCATTTTAAAATATATTATGTTTAAGATGACCTTGTTAAAAACAAAATAATACCTGAGCTCGATGGTTAGGTATTTTATTAATAGAGCTATCGAGGAAATTGCTTAACATATGAGGTAAGGCATTTCCGGTTTAGGATAATAGTTTTATACGTATGTAAATGTGTCTAATGTTTGTTTAAATAATCAATGAAAGCTTGTTCAGATGATATCGCTCTCTGTCTCTCTCTAATATTGCTGCATTCTTTTTTGGAGTTACTTACGTAAATTCCTCTCGCTGATACTTGTAGGTTCGAAACCAAACAAATGATCAGTTGAAACTCGGATTAGGCGAAAATGTTTCGTTATCATGTCTCAACATGAACACTCGCTAATACTTGATCAAATCATGTAAATTATTCTTATTCTTACTATTATTATTATTCTTATTCTTATTATTTTTTATTGATTTAAGGCGCGACAACATCTAAGGTTATTGGCGCCCGGAGCTTTTTTCAGTGCACTGCCGGCCTCCGGACAGTGTTCTCTCGTTACAGACAACACTGTCCATCACCGGACTGTGAGCTGTAAGAAGCTCCTAGGAAGAAAAAATCTAAGGGTCAGCAGCTGGATTCGAACCCGGGACCTCCGCGTGGGAGTCCAATACGCTAACCGCGTAGCTAATCCCTTCTCTTATTCTTTTTTTTTTTTTTTGGCGCATCGACTGCTGAGGTCATTAGCGCCCCTAATCATTTTAGTCTTATCTCTTCTTTTATCCACTAGAGCTGGGTTTCTCTTATTCTTCTTATTATTATTAGCAAGGAGAGGTAAAAAATCTGTTGAGGTACATCAAACCAAAGTCTCTTACAGTTGTAAGAGAACGCTTACAGTTGTAAGTGACAAAATATTCGTAAGATTTTCATCAAACTGATTATCTGTGACGCCCTACTCAAACACCAATTCGCGACATAAGAAATAAAGAAAAAAAAAAACCAAAATGGCCGTTTTCATTCTGATGACCAACCCACGTATTCCCAGTGATTGGTAGATCTCTTAGTTCTTAATCTCGGGGATGTCAATCCTAAGATACGGTTACTACCTCAACCATGTTTTACGGATAAAAGATGGCAGAAAACATGAAATCAATGATTCTAACAGCAAGAGAAAGTACTACAAACCACCTGCTATAGTTAAAATTTCCGTAATGATGTCATCACTAAATGTAGCTGAGAAAATGAATGCTTAATGAATAAATGCAAACATGCATCTACAAAAATTGCATAAAATATTAATGTTAATTTTGTGTTCATTTTTATTGGTTGCTTTTTTTTAGCGGTGTTTTTGTTTTTTGTTTAGACATGGTTTATTTTTTTTAATGAAATATAAGCAAGTCGTTCATTGGGTCAATTTAAGGAGGCACAAAGAGCAGCCTGGGTCGGAGATCACATTGACTACTCTTCAGTGGAAGCAATTACTTTCGTCACAACACACCCACACTTGGACACAACCACCACCATTGTATACATTTAACTACAATTGTATTTTAAGTAGGCGACCGACCTGTTAATATGGTCTCGTTTATTTCTGAAAACTACCACTGGGTTAGTAAGCAATCAGCCGTATTGTAGTTGTCGCTAAAATATATAGGTCAGCATGTAATAATAAAGTTATGGTACTATGCCATGGTTTTTTTTGTCTGTACCATGGAGAATATGTACGGTATTCGAATGGAAAGACAAGTTCTTCGCTTGTGTCTGTTAGTGGTTTTCCTTCTTTGTCAGAAGACTTTATTCTTGTTTTCTATCTACCCTGAAAATGAAAGAAAAGTGCTTAGTGAATGACCTATATTCTTTTTAGTCGAAGACTCCTGAAGAGACAGGATTTAGGGGAATTATCTGGGTCCAAAGATTAGATCAATTTCCCAGTATCTTCCGGGCTATAAGGAGATGAGTCCATTTTTAATTACTGGAAAGGAAACAGTACCAAAATCATGGGATCAGAATCTTATCCCATTGTCAGGTACCAATAAACTACGGAGCAAAGATAACACCACCTCAAAAACCATTTAAGCATGCTTTGGCAAACTGAATGTGCTTGAACATGGCCAGGACAATAAAGTCACCTTACTTTTGGTGCCTTACACGTTTTCAGAGTAGTTGACACCCTTGCAGGGCAGAGCACTTCGGAGTTTTCCTCGGGATTCTCTCTGCAAGAATGCAAGAATGCAAGAAGAATGTGGAGCAAAGTTATGACGTTTTTCTTAGGTCTCATACAAACGTCATCATGTGTGGACATTAGGCTGGAAATAATCTGAAACAATGGATGCTCTGCTAAAAACTAATTCTCATGTGGAAAGGTTAAACTTGAAAGGTACCGGAAAAACCAGGGTCTTAGAACATGATTTATCTTCCGCAGATTCTGGTGAAGAGATGGTGGCGACTTAAATATAGCTCCAAGAATGGGCGACGAACCCATTTTACAAAAAAGAATTGGATGCTTAGATAGTTATCCGACGTTGTAAAAGAAGTTACTCCTCTCCTTAGAACTGTCCCAGACTCTGAGACATCTCTTGTCCGGTAGGACAGTTGTACAAGGGTTGATCGTCAAAAACTGCACGAAAAAGCGTAACGTTGAAAAAACACCCAACTTTGACAATTTTTTTCTCTTTTTCTATAAAAGATAAAATTCCCAAATTTTCTTTAAAATATAGGGCAAATCCTCCTTTATGACTGTAACTTTTTTTGCAACAACACAGATATAATAGATTTTGAGAAATAAGTTGCTGAAAATCGAGCAAAAACGGCATTTTCAGAAAATGTTCTTGTTCTTGTTACCTTTTTTTGTAAACAACGTAGCGCCTAAACGCGTGAACCGATTTTCATGAATGAGATGTCATTCGATTCGGAATTTTATGTGGATGTGCCTTTTGGGGGTCTCGACGCTGTACATCGAATGGGAGAGGAGTTAGCCCCATATATGTTCACAATTTAGGAGGGGGATAATAGTGAGTGATCTCGCTTTTACCCCCCCTCTCAGTGCAGGGTGACGTAATTAATCTTTGTGTACCTCTTCAATGAATGTTTTTTGAACTAACTTCACTTCTTCTTGTTCTTTTATATCTTCCACCACCTTCACACGACGTAAAAGTTCTAGGTCCATTGGGGACCCCGTCCCTATCTTTGAAGAATTGCATTACTTTCCAGTAAGTATTAGTTCTGTCGTTTTGTGTGTTGTTTAGAGTGGCTCAACGGGTACGCAAAGATCCCTGCAGAAGTGGCTAATCCAAAGATCCCTGCAGAAGTGGCTAATCCAAAGATCCTTGCAGAAGTAGCTAATCCAAGTCCCTCAATGGACTTTCAAGCTGTTCACAGTTTTTCTGAATTCTTTAAGCTGAAGATCATCTCCATTCTTTAATGTAATATTTGTTTCAGAAGGGGGATGCTTTTCATAAGAAATAATAAAAATCAAAAAGTGCATTGATGAAACTCTGAAGTGTTTTAACAGCTGAGTAATTAGTGGGCGAGAATTAAGTGATTTTTAACTTAACATAAGTATCATTAAAACTTAAATTGGTTGCAAATTTTTTTTAACAAGATAATAGCCGAAAGCCTATTGGTGGGAAAGAGTAATAATAAAAAAAAATATAAAAAAATCTTTCGCGATAAAAATAAACAATTGTTCAAGGTTGGTACTTCCGTTTCACCTAATTAATCAGGCTGTGGATTTTATCCCGCCGGCAAAGCACAATGTAGAAATGAAAACTATGTCCTTGGGATTCATCTGTTTTTATTTTTTATTATTATTATCTTCTACAGGACTCGCATGAGTTTTTTAAAAGCAAAGCGCATTCTAAAAAAAACCTAAGCAAACAGCATTGGTAACATTGGTTCAAGGCCATCATTCAATTGTCATGTTCGCATATACCATTATTATTTCATTTCTAAATTCAACATCTGACCTAATTTTTTGATATATTTTTTTTTATTTATTACCATCTTATAATAAATAATACAATGGAAGGTGTTGGATAAAAATAAACTTACAACAGTGAAATGCATTGTATTAATGATATCATAATTCAGTTGACACTTTGTTGAATCTATTAGTGAGTATAGGCTGAATACAATGACAAAATTATAATTACTTTTACACATTTTACAAACGGCTTTTTGAGGTCGCTTAAAGCGATATCAAGGTAATTCTTGGCTGGCTGGTAGATTTATGATGATTTATAGCGGATTGGGAAATGGTGATAGGGTAATATTGCTTAAAGGCTGAAGTATTTCACCTTTTAAAGGCGCCCCGTTAGCTGAACGGTTATAGGCTAGACCCGCAAAGCTAAGATGTATTGTTGGTATAGTGGGTTCCATTTCTACAGCTTGGATTTTATTTAATGGTTTTAATCTTGTAAGGCGCCCCATTAGCTGAGCGGTTATAGGCTAGACCCGCAATGCTAAGATGTATTGTTGGTATAGTGGATTCGATTTCTAGTCTAAACCTTGGATTTTATTTAATGGTTTTAATCTTGTAAGGCGCCCCATTAGCTGAGCGGTTATAGGCTAGACCCGCAATGCTAAGATGTATTGTTGGTATAGTGGATTCGATTTCTAGTCTAAACCTTGGATTTTATTTAATGGTTAATGAAATAAATTTACAGTAAAGTATGTTTTCCAGTGCCTCCGTCCACGAAACCTAATTTGGTAGTTGGACGTACAGCCCCGCCTGAAAAAATAGGCAATTACTTTTACTTCATTCCCCTTTTGATCGTACACTTGGTGAGCTATTTAAAGTACCTAGGCTATCGTTCAGGAAGAGGTTTAGAGGATTCTTCAAGAATGATAGAGAAGGAAATGCCGTCCCTTTAATCTTCTCAGATGCTTGGAAAAGTGGCCTGCAAGGACTAAATAGGATGAATAGCCTCATCTTGACACCAGACAGAACATCACCCCCAACATCAAACTAGTATCCTGGATAGCGCGGACTGTTCTGAGCATCTGATAGCTTCCTCTGGATTGCTCACCAAAGACTATCAATATGTAGACATTGTCTGGAGCTTCAGCTGGCTAAATCATACTTCTTTTTCATTAACATTTGTCAATTAACCAACTTCTCCAAAGAGTAACCGCCGCGATAACAATACATCTTGTGAAATTCTGAAGAAAATGAACAGTCCCATGAACCTCTCTGGCTCTAGGGAAGAAATCTCCTCTCCTGCCCCGCCGGGCGGGCACCGGGGGTGTTTTAGTCCAGACCTTATGACATTTAGTAAACCGGTACGCTACATCCTTGCTGCTTTCTTTGTTGAACGTTTAGAATGTGGTGTGTGTGATGGTAGAACCGCAAGCTCTATCAACTCAGACACAAGTCTAGGGTGGGTTTCATCCATTGCCGGATGTGGCTCACCAAAATATCAAAACCCAGCCGATTGTTAGCCCTTTGTTAGATAGAAGTAGGTCGCCCACCTGTCTGTCTATCATATACCTACTCATTCATTATTTTCCCTTACTTCCGTATGTTCTTACAAGATCACAAGAAGTATTGCGATCACCTTAAATGTTCGAAATTTAATTTTTAACGGAAATAACCGTTTTAAGGCCACTTGAAATCGACAATAAGACTTTATAAAATGGTCTAAGCGTGTCTGTAAGTATGTGATTACAAAATATTTTTAAAACTACTAGTCATGGGTAGCTGTAACTTTGTACTTCGACACAGGTCTTTCCGGACAGCCTGAGTACTTAAAATTTGCAACTTTGGTTATACTATTTTTTATTGAAAAACATTTCACTATCTCTGATATTTTCGAGGATGTCAGTAAAACTTACATTTCCGGCGCGAACTTACAAAACCTTCACTAAACTCATCACATTCTGTTTTTTGATGGACAAGAGAAAGTAAAAGAGCAACACCTACTAACAACCCCCACTTGTCTATCTGTAACTAGAAAATTTGCATGTAAGCAAAGCTATTTCCGTCTACAAACGCAATGTAACAATGATAGTAATCTATTTGATTTCTATTGTAAGCCCCTCTAGGGGTTGGCTAGTTTGTTGCAGTTTCAATACACAGGCTGAATAACAGTGGGAAAGATCGTGAGAACTAGGAACAATTTGGAGGAGAAAAAGTGTGCCGATTTGGATCGCCAGCATGTGATAACCGGGCTAACTTAAAGAAGTGAAACTTGGAAGATTAGCCCCAGTGACTGGGTGGCTGGAGGGAGGGGGCAATGATTTGCATGCAACATTAAAGGAGAACGTTAAGAAAACACACATTCTTAAAGGTCAAATTGCTGCATAAAGGAAGGAGAAAACCAAATTATACAATGAGAAAGTGTCCAAGAGTGGGGAGAAAATAGTTTGTCCTGAATTTAATAATAAACACATCCGGTGTGACCACTCTCATGACTTCCTTTAACCACTCTCAAGGTCAAGGTTCGAACTCAGTAATATTCTTGCAACTCGAAATATTTGCGTCAATTTTAATTCTTATCACTTTTAAAGGAATCTATCGATCCTTAAATCTAATTCCAGCGGGTAAAAAATAAAATTTCCAGTAAAAACTGAAGAATTATGTGTTTGTAATTGCTGAACAAAGTTTAAAGGAAAATGGCTGCAGTCATTTTTATGAGAAAATCTTAAAATGCGAATAAAGTAGACTTTTTTTACGACTCTGGAATCCATAAATCGGATATTTCCAATGAAAAAATCGATCTCCAAAATTTGGAGATGATTGCAATCAAACTTTCTTCACTTGGTAAGGGAAAATAAATAAATAAAAAAGGAAACAAACTGAGAGCAAAAAAAAAAAAGTAAAGAAGTAAAGTAATCGCCTATTTTTTCAGGCGGGCTTAACGTCCAACTACCAATAGGCGCCACGGTAGCCGAGTGGTTATAGGCTAGACCCGCAAAGCTAAGATGTATTGTTGGTTTAGTAGGTTCGATTCCTAGTTGGATTTTATTTAATGGTTTTAATATTGTAAGGCGCTCCATTAGATGAGCGGTTATAGGCTAGACCCGCAATGCTAAGATGTATTGTTGGTTTAGTAGATTCGATTCCTAGTCTAGACCTTGGATTGTATTTAATGGTTTTAATATTGTAAGGCGCCCCATTAGATGAGCGGTTATAGGCTAGACCCGCCAAGCTAAGATGTATTGTTGGTTTAGTGGGTTCGATTCCCTTGTCTAGACCTTTGATTTTATTTAATGGTTTTAATATTGTAAGGCGCCCTATTAGATGAGCTGTTATAGGCTAGACCCGCAATGATGAGATGTTTTGCTGGTTTAGTGGGTTCGATTCCCCGGTCTTAGGCTTTGGATTTTATTTAATGGTTAATATGAGAAATTTATAGTACAGTATGTTTGCTAGTCGCCTCCGTCCACGACAAACTGGGAGAGTATCTTAAAGACGTATTCTTCTGGTGAGAAAGTTAAAAATCTGTTGGATCGCAATAGATTCTCTTTAATTTCCTTTAGGATGTTAAGAGAAAGAGTCACGTGACCTCATAATATTCGGAGATAGAGACAGTCTAACCTCTCTCTCTCCCAAAATGGAGCATATGATGCTGTAGTTATTATCTTCTTCTCTATATGGCTCCATACTCTCTCCATCCAACAACTATTCCCCAAGCCAATACTTTTACTTAACAACACATTCTCTAACTAGCAATCTCTATCAAGAACCATCACCCTAAACTAGCCCTACGACCAATTTACCTACTACAACCCACGCATTTTACTAGCTTTCACATCGATCACCAATGTAAACATTATTTACAAACATTTCCAATGCAATCATTTACATAAATGGATATCGATAATGATCTTATACCTGTCACAGTTCCATTATCAAGGTAATATTTAACCTTTTTTTTATCGATCGACCTTTAAACCAGTACTAATCGATTTGTAATGTTATTCTTTTTTGAAACAATCTATCCTAAAAGTAAATAGTAAATACTCGCATGACATTCTATTAAAGCAACTATCGATAACAATTGATTATTTTTGGTAAACTTGGAATTTTACTAAAAATATTGGTGACGCCATTTCTCTCTTTATCTGAACCGAAATTAATCTCTCTGTGCGAAAGTTTCAAAGCAAAGTAACGTATTTAATGTCAACAGAAACCATTTACCTACAAAATTATGGAAATCTTGACAAACAATGAACGGCAGCACGTGACTTAGGTAAAACGTGTAAGTAAAACTTTGAATGCCATTAAAATGAAGAAGTCAAAATTCAAAAAACCAATTATTGATCTCAGATGTGAGAACAAGACAAAGAAGAAATAATTTCTTAAGAACTCTGGCTTAGAACAGAACAAGGCCAAATTGCGGGGGTGGAGACAAAAGGAGAATTTAAAGAAAAAACAGAAAAATAAACACCAGCCGTCTAAAAGAAAGAACTACTCAGAACGGGATACTGAGGGCATTGTATATTCGTGTGTAGGTATGACATTTTAGGATAGAGTGGCAGGAGAACCAGGTATTTCCGACAGACCGGCCGGGTATACCACAAGAACAGAACAGACCTCTCGAGGTAATAACAGATGTAGAAGCTAATATTACGTCTGAACGCTCTGTTTCCCAAAAAAAATAACATAGAAGTGCCAAAATTTGTGTTCCCAATTTTACTCCCTACTTCTAAGATTACTTTGCAGGAAGAATATGTACAGAAATCTACAGTCAAGACTCACAAGACTGTCTCTTATTGGGATTCTCAATTTAAAGCAACTCAGCTTTAAACTGAGGCGTAACTCTAAGAAGCGCACCAAAAATAAAGAAAACGTCCCTCCTTGGAAAATATAAGTGATAGGATATTTATTACGTCACTTTAAAAAAAGGAAACAGACAAATATTTCCGGTTGCCGATTTAGGGAAAACAAAAAATCTTCAAAAATATATCACGGTATTTCCTGAAATCTACCAAAATTATCTAATTTTAGTCCACTAATAATCAAAAATATTTTTTTAATTCCAAGAAACTTAAATGATAATTCGATAGTTAGAACAATACTACGGCGTGGCAGAAGGAATTTGATGAACAAATAATTATTTGTTACGAGTACAATTAATTATTCGCACAATTAAAATGAGAGAGTTAGTATCTAACATATGACGATATAATGAGGCTAAATGTGACGCAACAGAAGAATTAAGTAATGAAAGCTTACTTGTATTCATTAAAAAATAATTACAAATTAAAACTCATCATCCATGATGTAATTTTTTTAAGATACTTTAGATACAGAATTTGTAAATTTGTATTTGTATTAACTACCTATATTTCGTATTCTATTGTATCAGCAAACACCTCAATACTCTCAATTCTAGAGATAGTTAAAGACTATAATTGAGCAAAAGTACCTAGAATTCCGTGCAGTAGAAATCGAGATATTAGTACTTAAAGTTTAGGGGAAACGAAAACCTACTAAACTTTAACTCTCTATATTTCGTATTCTATTGCATCTACAAACACCTGATTACTCTCAATTCTAGAGATAGATTAAGATTATAATTGAGCAAAAGTACCTAGAATTCCGTGCAGTAGAAATCGAGATATTAGTACTTAGAGTTTAGGGGAAATGAAAACCTACTAAACTTTAACTCTCTATACTTCGTATTCTATTGCATCTACAAACACCTGATTACTCTCAATTCTAGAGATAGTTAAAGACTATAATTGAGCAAAAGTACCTAGAATTCCGTGCAGTAGAAATCGAGATATCAGTACTTAAAGTTTAGGGGAAATGAAAACCTACTAAACATTAACTCTCTATACTTCGTATTCTATAGCATCTACATACACCTCAATACTCTCAATTCTAGAGATAGTTAAAGACTATAATTGAGCAAAAGTACATAGAATTCCGTGCAGTAGAAATCGAGATATTAGTACTTAAAGTTTAGGGGAAATGAAAACCTACTAAACTTTAACTCTCTATACTTCGTATTCTATAGCATCTACATACACCTCAATACTCTCAATTCTAGAGATAGTTAAAGACTATAATTGAGCAAAAGTACATAGAATTCCGTGCAGTAGAAATCGAGATATTAGTACTTAAAGTTTAGGGGAAATGAAAACCTACTAAACTTTAACTCTCTATACTTCGTATTCTATAGCATCTACAAACACCTGATTACTCTCAATTCTAGAGATAGTTAAAGACTATAATTGAGCAAAAGTACATAGAATTCCGTGCAGTAGAAATCGAGATATTGGTACTTAAAGTTTAGGGGAAATGAAAACCTACTAAACATTAACTCTCTATACTTCGTATTCTATAGCATCTTCAAACACCTCAATACTCTCAATTCTAGAGATAGTTAAAGACTATAATTGAGCAAAAGTACATAGAATTCCGTGCAGTAGAAATCGAGATATTGGTACTTAAAGTTTAGGGGAAATGAAAACCTACTAAACATTAACTCTCTATACTTCGTATTCTATAGCATCTACATACACCTCAATACTCTCAATTCTAGAGATAGTTAAAGACTATAATTGAGCAAAAGTACCTAGAATTCCGTGCAGTAGAAATCGAGATATCAGTACTTAAAGTTTAGGGGAAATGAAAACCTACTAAACATTAACTCTCTATACTTCGTATTCTATAGCATCTTCAAACACCTCAATACTCTCAATTCTAGAGATAGTTAAAGACTATAATTGAGCAAAAGTACATAGAATTCCGTGCAGTAGAAATCGAGATATTAGTACTTAAAGTTTAGGGGAAATGAAAACCTACTAAACATTAACTCTCTATACTTCGTATTCTATAGCATCTACATACACCTCAATACTCTCAATTCTAGAGATAGTTAAAGACTATAATTGAGCAAAAGTACCTAGAATTCCGTGCAGTAGAAATCGAGATATTAGTACTTAGAGTTTAGGGGAAATGAAAACCTACTAAACTTTAACTCTCTATACTTCGTATTCTATTGCATCTACAAACACCTGATTACTCTCAATTCTAGAGATAGTTAAAGACTATAATTGAGCAAAAGTACCTAGAATTCCGTGCAGTAGAAATCGAGATATCAGTACTTAAAGTTTAGGGGAAATGAAAACCTACTAAACATTAACTCTCTATACTTCGTATTCTATAGCATCTTCAAACACCTCAATACTCTCAATTCTAGAGATAGTTAAAGACTATAATTGAGCAAAAGTACATAGAATTCCGTGCAGTAGAAATCGAGATATTAGTACTTAAAGTTTAGGGGAAATGAAAACCTACTAAACATTAACTCTCTATACTTCGTATTCTATAGCATCTACATACACCTCAATACTCTCAATTCTAGAGATAGTTAAAGACTATAATTGAGCAAAAGTACGTAGAATTCCGTGCAGTAGAAATCGAGATATTAGTACTTAAAGTTTAGGGGAAATGAAAACCTACTAAACTTTAACTCTCTATACTTCGTATTCTATAGCATCTACAAACACCTGATTACTCTCAATTCTAGAGATAGTTAAAGACTATAATTGAGCAAAAGTACATAGAATTCCGTGCAGTAGAAATCGAGATATTGGTACTTAAAGTTTAGGGGAAATGAAAACCTACTAAACATTAACTCTCTATACTTCGTATTCTATAGCATCTACATACACCTCAATACTCTCAATTCTAGAGATAGTTAAAGACTATAATTGAGCAAAAGTACCTAGAATTCCGTGCAGTAGAAATCGAGATATCAGTACTTAAAGTTTAGGGGAAATGAAAACCTACTAAACATTAACTCTCTATACTTCGTATTCTATAGCATCTTCAAACACCTCAATACTCTCAATTCTAGAGATAGTTAAAGACTATAATTGAGCAAAAGTACATAGAATTCCGTGCAGTAGAAATCGAGATATTAGTACTTAAAGTTTAGGGGAAATGAAAACCTACTAAACTTTAACTCTCTATACTTCGTATTCTATAGCATCTACATACACCTCAATACTCTCAATTCTAGAGATAGTCAAATAGTAAAATTGAGTAAATATATCCTGTAAAGGGCAAAATACCACCCATAAAAAGACGTAATTCTTTAAAATTTTGAAATAATGAGGAAATACATGAAACCATAAAGCAACTTGCTGGCCATATTAAAGTTGTTGATTGAGGATGACAGTTCACTTAATAAATTGGCAATTGAAAAGAGAACTATGTCAAAAGATTAATCATGCGCACTAGTTGTGCAAAATGTGTTATGAGTTAAAACGACAGAGAACTATAAGGGGCAGTCGTGGTCTAATAACCGTCAGAAAGGTGACTTGAATGGTAATCGTTTTATGAATGGTTATTTTAGAACTGCCATAGAATAATAATGGAGTCTAATAAAAACTATTATTTCATTCTCTAGAAGTTAACATTTAATGAAACCACTGATGGTTTCATTTTATTTTTAAACATTTAAACTTTATAAACTTTAAACATTTAACTTATTATTTACTCGTATTTACATCCGTACACAGAAGTTTGAGTATAGCTAATTACTTGATCAATAGAAATATCTAGTGGTTATACTAAACCAACCTTGCCTGAATGTGTTGCGTTTTGATGTTTTTTGTTTATTCTATGTTAGCCTTAAGGCTGATCTGCCAGAACCGTAAGGCCAACATAGAAAAGAACATCTAAACGCAACACATTCAGGCAAGGTTGGTTTAGTATAACCCCTTCATATTTGTATTCAACATGTAATTAGCAATATTGAACAATATATCGTTGCCAGAGAATACTTATCATTTTCTCGCTGAGTGTCCGGCACTTATACAAATAAGCATTCACTTTTTTGAATAGGTCTCACAAAAGAGCAGCTAATAACATATCTAAATAGTTATCTTAAATGGAAACCAATTATACATTTTTTGTAAATTAGCATGGAATTTTCGTCACAATTATCTAATTCAATCAAATTGTAATAAATAATGCTATGTTGTAATATATACAGTAATATTTTTGTGTTTTTTTAAATTATAATTAAAGTTTAAAGCCTATTTTTGTGATGTTTAAATATATTATTGTAGGCAACAATCCCATGGATGGTCTTTGGACCCACTGTATGTGGTCTTTTATTTGTTAAGTTTTAAAAATGAAATTTATTTTGTATTTATTGTTTTAGCTAGAAATATTTTTTAATGATTTAAGGCGCGACAACATCTAAGATTATTGGCGCCCGGAGCTTTTTTCAGTGCACTGCCGGCCTCCGGACAGTGTTGTCTGTAAAGAGAAAACCATCACCGGACAGTGAAATGTAAGAATCTCCTAGGAAGAGAAAAACTAAGGGTCAGCAGCTGGATTCGAACCCGGGACCTCCGCGAATTAGGAATCCAATACGCTAACCGCATAGCTAATCCCTTCCCTATATTATTATTATTATTATTACCAGAATAAATGCAATGAGTTTTTATGAAAATTTTAGCGAGAAGGTAAATATCTGATTTTTTTTATTACTAGCAGGATTCATCCAGAATCACTAGTGACCATTTTATTACAACTAGTGATTACTGTTCATAATTCTTGGTGACTGATTCATTATTTCAATAAATTGGATGAAAAAATACATGCCAATTTCAGTCATGATATTTATTTATTGTGCCGAGCTTTCGTCCGAGACTAGGCACTGACTAGTCAATCCCCTCTCTAGAGACTAGGTTAGAGATATTTTCTAAACTGGTGTGAACAGATAAAATCAGACTCCATTACATGTAAATGCTATGTTATGAGAGGCAAGATGAATAAAAGAGCCAATGTAAGTATTGCTAGATGCAAATAATAATAATATCGCCATCTTGGGGGAACACTTATTTAATGACAAATGATCTTAAGATGGTTAAAGTGCATTAGGGTCTCTCTCTCTGCATGTACACTTAACAAATAGATTAGGGTCCAAATCAATTGGGCCGACTATAGAAGGGGAGCATCAAGATGTAGGGCGCCCAACTTGTATGAGCAAAGAAGTAAATCGCTAAGTGTTTACGGGGGTCGTTCAACCCATCTTTTAACCAAGACGCTATTGTAAGCGGGCCAATGCAAAAATAAATCAGCTGTAAGCACTAAAACGGCGGGAAACTTTATTTTTTCTTTTTTTTTATTAATGCTTCTAACAAACATTTGTTTGAATTAATATTGACCGTTATTGAGCAGGGGCCCCCCTATTGTAGAAAGTCTACTGCGTATCATTTAGGGAGTCACATCTACAGGCTGCAGCTTACCCCCAGACCCCAAAGAAAACCATGCTCCAGCATTCTATCCCCTCTTATCTTTTCCGTTGACGCACTCTGTGTTCTTTCAGGTATATTAGACAATTCCCCACCCTGTGCGGGTATACCAGTCTCACCCTAAGCAACCACAGCGATTGGTTTCAGGAAATGTCACCACGTCCCAATTGAGGTGCAAGACTTCCTTCCTGAGCGGAAGAGCCCCGAAAAAAAGACGCAATTCCCGTTTTCCCCACAATATCAGTCCATTAGGCCGTGGCTGCGTGGAACAAGCAGTTCACCACTTACGACTGATTTTAGGTCCCCCCACTACAGTCAGTACTGACTAATAAAATAATTTAATACTTTTCAGCTTCACCATTATTGTGGGAATTCAACTAAAAAATAGCCAATCATGTCACACAATAGGAGTTTATTACCCCGGATGTTGCCCCCCTTTCCGACTAATTCATTTTTACAGTCAAATGAAGATCTTTGCTATTGAAATGATCTCTACTATTTCCTTGAAGGGTATTTTTAGAGCAAACCTAGCGCAGTATTTTCAAGAAATTAAACAGGTTTTTGGTTCCCAATAGAAGGGAATAGATCAGTGATTGCGAACCTATGACACGCGTGTCAAAGGTGACACGCAAACTCATTTTGGGTGACACGCATTGACAGAGAGACAAAAAATTATTATATAATTTTAAATAACATCGCAATTAATGGAGTACTTTGAGAAATTACGGTAATAATTGAGAATAAGTATCTGGCAAACTTTCCTCAGATCAATTACCACAAAGTGAGTCATATAATAATTTTTTTTTGTTTTTACTATGATTGCAAATATCAAAAAATTATGAATATTTCTATATTGGACACGGCATCAGAGGTTAGGCAAGGTTTTCCAAAATTTTGACCCGCCGAGCTCAAAAGGTTCGCCATTACTGGAATAGACGGTTGGTTAATTCTATGTCCACTTTCGATTACAAATTATTGTTCTAGGTAAAAGAAACTGCTTGAATTATGCTTCAAACCTATTTACTAGCTCTATTTCAAAGCCTTAACAAATATCCAAGTACCCAAATCATAGTTTATTTTCTAGTACCAAAACAATTCCTCGTATTCCTAGTGAAATTGGACAGGATCCCAAAAATATGGGATTTTCACCAAGAAAAAAGGTACGAAAAAATATAAAACATTAGGATCACCTAGTTCGAAGATACAAAACTATCAGTTAAATTCCATTGAGAATGTACATCATTGAATAAACAAACTTTGTTTACTTGAAACAAAGTTCTTCTGCACAACAAACTTTTCCGTCACACAAGACATCATCCCCGCCCCCGCCCTTCCACCCACTGCCACTGAATAAAATGCGGGCGACAGCTGGAAAAATAATCACACAACCATGAACTATGTACAAAACAAAAAAACTTGAGAATACTTTTTTGGATACTGAAGTAAGACGTTAACTGCATACTCTATAGTCTACACAATCTATAGAATTTTTACATACAGAAACTTTTCTTAGTTTTTTGTCCCTAAATAGCTGAACGCATGTTTATTTGTTTTTTGCTGACTTGGTTCGGATTATCACTCATTATCAGAAGTAAATTAATCAGGTTTTAGGCGCCACGGTAGCCGAGCGGTTATAGGCTAGACCTGCAATGCTAAGATGTATTGTTGGTTTAGTGGATTAGATTTCTAGTCTAAACCTTGGATTTTATTTAATGGTTTTAATCTTGTAAGGCGCTCCATTAGCTGAGCGGTTATAGGCTAGACCCGCAAAGCTAAGGTGTATTGATGGTTAGTGGGTTCGATTTCTAGTCTAAACCTTGGATTTTATTTAATAGTTAATAAAAGAAATTTACAGTAAAGTATGTTTGCTAGTAGCCTCTGTCCACGACACCTAATTTGGTAGTTGGACGTTAAGCCCAGCCTGAAAAAACAGGCGATTATTTTAACTTTTTAATCAGGTTTGTTGAAGAGATACAATAAACACGCTTGCTACGATGGTTATTAAAAAAGATGTTAACCAACACTGCGGACCTGATCACGACTTGTTCAACCTGTACCATTTCCTGTTTACTCTTTGTAAAAAAAGAAAGGGATTCGAATCTTGAGGATTATCAAAGTTAAAACTACGTCACATAGCTGCGTGATACGTTTTGAGGCTACAAGAGTCCAAAACAATACAGTACTGGAATACGGTAAAAAGAAAACGGATGTTCCTAATAAATTGTCGTACGTGGGGCCCCCACCTTTATCAGATAAAGAAAATCCTTATGTCAAGAAAAAAGAAAAACTTAAGTATACGATTCAAAAAGTTGAAAAGAAATTTCTTTCAGAAAAACCCCTACGGACATTTGTGGAATCTATTCATCGCTATCGTAAATTAATAACATACATTTCCTGATGTCCACATTAATGCTAGAAATCTTACAAGTGGCTGATCAAATTGTTTAGTAAATAAGTTATATTCTAATGGTAGGAAAATGAAGGCAGAAAAACCATTTCAGCTGTGGCAATTTTCAGCGGCCAATGTCCAAGTGGCTGCTTCGAAGCAGAAAACCCACACAAACACCCACTCTCCTTCTCCGCTGATTCACTATTAATGCCCAATTAATATTTACAAGTGTGACGTGTGGGTGGTGACACGCCATTTTTTGTTTACCAAAACAAAAACAAAAAAATTACCTTTAAAACAACAAAAAAAATCCCTAGATATTTAAAATTTGACAATCTTTTAAAATTCTTTAAAAGTGTACAACGCCACAGATTTGAGTGGTGGGGATTATAGATTTTTTTTGTAGCTAAATTTTAAGATTAGGTCTACATTCAGGTAAAGAATGCTTTTTATGCTCAATTCAATAAACTTCTAGGCTTCTTCTTCAGAAGCTCTAGTAAGCAACAGTTTTGGTAAAATTTAATAAATTATCCATAAATAAAATATACAATACCAAAATTGTAGTTGGAAAAAAGGTATCAGTGTTGAATACCTGTAATATTACAAGAGAAATATCGATACTGTTATTCGATAAATTCGGTAAATCGAAGAAAAACTCCCTATATAATGTGAACATCATTAAAGAAAAATCTGTGGGAAACCATAACATTTAGAAAATACCATTTCCCCCCGCACCAATTATTTTTCGAAGAGAACAATGCTAATTTTAATTTTTTTTTTTTTTTTTTTTAATTTCAGTAATGGAGGGGCCCCCAAAATGTTTGTGACATCTTTCCTACAGGTTTGTGGTTGTGATGTGATTTACGAGGGTCGTTTGAAAAGTCCGTGCAAAAATAAAAACTACTTAATTTTTTGGGGTAAACCTTTTTTATTTTTCAACATAGTCTCCTTTTAGGCTTATACACTTCGTCCAACGCTGCTCTAGTTTGTTGATCCCTTCCGAATAATAGGATTTGTCCAAGTCTGAAAAATAGCCATTCGTTTCTGCAATCACCTCCTCGTTTGAATAAAATCTTTTTCCCGCCAGCCATTTCTTCATATTGGGGAACAAATAGTAGTCCGAGGGAGCCAAGTCTGGAGAATAGGGTGAGATGTGAAACGAGTTGGAACCCTATTTCCATTAATTTTGCGACCACAACTGCTGAGGTGTGAGCTGGTGCGTTGTCGTGATGGAAAAGGACTTTTTTGTGGGCCAATCGTGGGCGTTTTTCTTGCAGCTCGGTTTTCAAACGGTCCAATAACGATGAATAATATGCCCCTGTAATAGTTTTACCCTTTTCCAGATAGTCGATGAGGATTATTCCTTGCGAATCCCAAAAGACAGTCGCCATAATCTTTCCGGCCGAAGGAACGGTCTTCGCCTTTTTTGGCGCAGATTCCCCCTTGGTAACCCATTGTTTAGATTGTTCTTTGGTCTCAGGAGTGTAGTGATGTATCCATGTGACGAAACGACGCTTAAAGTCCTGCGGATTCTTCTGGAATAGCTGCAAACCGTCCTTGCAAAACTTCACACGATTTCGTTTTTGGTCAAACGTGAGCGATCGCGGCACCCATCTTGCGGATAGCTTTGTCATGTCCAAATGTTGATGCAAAATATTATGTACCCGTTCATTCGAGATGCCCACAGCACTAGCAATCTCACGCACCTTCACTCTTCTGTCATCCATCACCATATCATGGATTTTATCAATGATTTCTGGAGTAGTAAACTCAACAGGGCGTCCAGAACGTTCAGCGTCACTTGTGCCCATATGGCCACTCCGAAAATTTTGAAACCACTTATAAACTGTTCTAATCGAAGGTGCAGAGTCACCATAATGTTTATCAAGCTTCTCTTTAGTCTCCTCAGGCGTTTTGCCTTTCATAAAGTAGTGTTTAATCAACACACGAAATTCTTTTTCGTCCATTTTTTGAAAATCACTCGACTTCCTCGATTCAAACGAATGCCAAACACAAAGAAATAGACCGATCTGGCTGAAACTTGGTGTGTGTTCTTCCAAGAGATGCTACTAACTAAACATAACCTCGATAAGCGCTAGTGGTGCTATCTCTCTGACTTTGCACGGACTTTTCAAACGACCCTCGTATATCAGTGTTGTCAATAATAATTGTAAGATAACTCATAATCGAGACGAAATAACTTTGGAAACAAATAATAATTAATAAAAAATAATAAAAAAAAACTTTTTTATTTTATATTGTTAAAACTAATTAATTTTAAAAGTTTATTTAATTTTTTGTTTTTTTACACAAACTTAGTGTGTCAACACTGTTCGGCAAACAGTGTTACCACTAGCTATAAACAAAATGGCGAATGCTTTTTTTTTATAGACAATTTCTCTTAGGTCTGGATTAATTTAATTTTGTTTGTGTGGGGGAGGGGGTATTTTAATAATGCTAGTTAATTAATTTGAACAGAAATTAATAAAAAGTTTAAAGTTTTATTAGAAAGTAATTAAAATTAATGGTTTTATATTTGGTAAATATTTTAAAACAAAAGTATTATCATACGTAGATCCATTTTGTTTGTTTGTAAATTGTAAACGTGTTATTTAAAGAATTAATTAGAAGAAAGAAATTATTTCTGTCTAAAATGAAATTTTCTTTCGACAATTAACAATTAAAACGGAAAGTTTCAAAAAAAAAAAGATAATGGGAAAACTTACAGATCGCTGGGAAGATATTTTTTACAGCTTCTTAGTGAATTTAACACTTAATTAAGGAATAGCGAGGGATATAAATTATTTGAAAAGTATAACTGGTAGATATACAGGGTGTTCAGCATAAGACTACGGTAACTTCGGGAGGCGATTCTAAGCATCATTTGCAACAAAAAATTCAATATAAACTATGGCTCGATTCGGCTCCGTTTTATAGATATTTTTAATTTTATGTTTTTTCAAGGTGTCACTACTTTTTAGCAAAAAGTTGTCTATATTTCTCAAACTATTAAAGCTACAGCTATTTTAATAAGCTCATTAGAAAGAAGGTTAAATTTCCTTTTAAATAAGCAAATTTGTATTCCAAAATAATAATATTAAGTATTTTATTTTGTGGCCCAAACATAAGAAATAGCGTTTCTAATTTTTTCCAAAAACTTTGACTTCATTTTTCTCAAAAACATTTTATATGAAAAAACCGTGCACTATTCAGGAAAAACATCTACATACGATCACCTTTCGAACGGTATACAATAATTGGGGTTATGTTAAAAATTGATGCAGAAATCTGTGATTAATTGCAAAAAGGTGGGCCTCAAAACATCGTCGGCATTATGAAAGGAATTCTCCTTCCTTAAGAATATAATTGATCAGAATCATCAAATCCAGTACGGATTTTTGCAAACATGTAAATTAATAATTAATTTATATTAAGAACTAAATTCGAAAATATAAAATTAACATATAAATAATAAAATTAAAAGAAGAAAATGGGATATGAGTTTAAATGATGTTAGGTACCAAATTCGAAAGAAAGGATTTTCGTTTAACGAGTTTAGATCTGTGTGTTATTCTTTAGTTAATTAAGACTGTCCGGTAGGACAGTTGTATAAGGGTTGACCATCAAAAACTGCACGAAAAAGTGTAACGTTGAAAAACACCCAACTTTGACAATTTTTTTCTATTTTTCTATAAAAGATAAAATTCCCAAATTTTCTTTATAATATAGGGCAAATCCTCCTTTATAACTGTAATTTTTTTGCAACCACCCAGATCTAATAGGTTTCGAGAAAAAAGATGCTGAAAATGAGCAAAAACGGCTTTTTCAAAAAATGTTCTTGTTCTTGTTGTTGTTGTTCTTCTTCTTCTTCTTCTTCTTCTTCTTGTTGTTGTTGTTGTTGTTGTTCTTGTTACCTTTTTTGTAAACAACGTAGCGCCTAAACGCGTGAACCGATTTTCATGAATGAGGTGTCATTCGATTCGGAATTTTATGTAGATGTGATTTGTGTACCTTTTGGCGTTTAATCAACCCTTATACTTAACTTTTAAAACTGTAAGTTTTTGTTAAGGAGATTAAAAAAATGTGCTAAATATGTGAATAAAACACAGATTATCTTGAACTACACAATGAAAATGTAAACTATCTTTTCTTCTTGTTGTATTTATTTATTTTTATAAGCCGTAATAGGATAAAACTTGTTTTTTTAACTTGGAGATTAGAGCGATAAGTATGTTTTCGGCTTATTTGTTACCTCTTCTCAACCTCCTAGTTCCAAAAGTTTATTGCGTAAATTTAACCTTCTTTCTAATGAGCTTATTAAAATAGCTGTAGCTTTAATAGTTTGAGAAATATAGACAACTTTTTGCTAAAAAGTAGTAACATCTTGAAAAAACATAAAATTGAAAATATCTATAAAACGGAGCCGAATCGAGCCATAGTTTATATGGAATTTTTTGTTGCAAATGATGCCCAGAATCGCTTCCCGAAGTTACCGTAGTCTTATGCTGAACACCCTGTATATAACCATTTATTTCTTAAAATGGGGACTTCCGGTAAACAACTACGTAAATTTTGCTCGGAAAAAAAACTCCCGTTAAACGATGATTGACAATTGAAAATTTTAAAATAATTCCAGTCACAGATGAATTTTTTAAAAACCAAGAAGCTTCTCTTTAAGTGAATACAAAGCGATTTAAACAAAGATATGTTTAGCATCTTTAGAAAAAAAAAAAGACAGTGCTCCTCTTATTCGTGGTAAAAATGACTAATACGTAATGTGCCGACGAAGTAGTTTTGTATTCTTCGTACGTACATAGCTGCAACTATACGTGGTGAACTATAGAAATATACGTTGGTTCTAGGGCACGTTTTAAACTTGTGTAAAACCTGACAACTCAGCTAAAATATCTGGCTATGTAAACTTTATACTACTGGCAGTATTACTACGTAAAGATCAAATTTCTTTATGGTTATATTCACCATGTGGCTTAGTGCAACGATTCTCTTATTGATAATAAGTTTAAAATTGATATTTCGTTTAAGTACCAACAGATGGATGATGACCAAAATAACGTTTTGATTAAAAATAGGTTCAATCAATCAGAAGTACCACTTTACTAAATGAGTTTTACAAGTTTTCTGGGATTTCCCAGGAAATCAACGTGTTCTGGAACACTTTTTTTTTTAGGAAAATTCGATAAAGGACACTTTTGGAAGAAGAAGTGGTTAGACTTTCGTCTGAAGTGTCCTTACTGTTTACTGCTCTGGCTTGCCATAAAATCCGCTGACCGGATGTGCCACCTATCTGTATTTCCGTCGCTATCGGCTCCTACAATTTTAATTTTTGAGTTTAGGGGGGGATCTATGACGTCTCGCTTCATTCATCAGCATCATTTCATTGTGAGAGCATATAAGAACTCAAGGGGCCCTTAAAATATACAGGGTGAACCAGTAAGTATTGCCCATAGGCCTACTGTGTGTTGTACATCTAAAGTTGAGTTCAATGACGTATTGGCCAACTTCATATTTTCCTCTGATCTTGAGTGACGTCACTTTAAAGGTTTTTTCTAAAATCATTACTTTTTTCCAATGAAAATGATATACCGTTTGAAAGCCCATTAAACAAGGAAACTTTTATAAAAAGTGCCAGCACCTGGGTCTGATAATGATCACACATAAGGGCCTAATGAGTTTTCTTAAATTTTTTTCGATTATTATTATTTTTCCAGCATCCAGAGGAAGATTGAGGCTGTTTGGAGAATAACTTACGCTTCGAAATGGTGTCAATTTTTAGAAAATTCATCTGTCTTTCTAACCGTGTCATCAGAATCGAATTCGGACTAAAACTTTCTGAGTAATAACATTTTTATTGGAAAAAAGTAATGATTTTAGAAAAAAACTTTAAAGTGACGTCACTCAAGAACAGTGGAAAATATGAAGTTGGCCAATACGTCATTGAACTCCACTTTAGATGTACTACACACAGTAGGCCTATGGACAATACTTACTAGTTCACCCTGTATATATTTCCGATGAAAAACAATTACAAAAAAAATCTGAGATGATCAGGAGTATTTCCTGGTAGCCTTTTCTATCAGAGAATGGATGCAAGGAAAACTCTATTGCCTAATAAAAAAAAAGAAAAACTGTCCAACAAATCGTTATTTTCCTCTAGTCAGACTAAACGATTTTAGACCCAATAAAACAGTCTCGCCTCACTGGCCGCAGACTCTTCAGAATGTCAATACCGAGAATGAAACAGACCATAATAATGCTCTTGAATAGAAGATGTGGATAAGATCTACTTTGGATGAGACCAAAATTCTAGAGACATTTTACCTTAACAGTTTTCTTATTTTATTTTTAAAGAAGCATCAATATATCTGAAGTTATTGGCGCCCAGAGCTTTTTTTTTTTTTTTTTGTAAGTTCACTGCCAGCTACCGGACAGTGTACTCTCGTTACAGACAACGTTGTCCATCCCCGGAAACAGTGAGAAATTTTTAGCAAGTCGACAATACACGTAATAAGTGAAAGAAATACTCACAGAATGTGATGGACAAGCTCTCCGCAGTGCTAAACAGCGCACGCGCTATACTACAAATCTAGTCTCCTATATGTTTGGCCAGCCTAACATGATAATATATACCTACATAAAAAAGGGTCCTTGGCAAACAGGAAATGATACGTATTTAACATTTTATGATTATCACTTGAAATTGGCCACAATATGGGCTAAGTACACTTGTTCCATAATAGGCCAGCCAGTTGGAAGAGAGAATTTCAACACTTGTCCAAAATATATCCAATTACAGCGTAAAACTAGAAAGATTCAGAGTCTTCTTGATTACGTACTAAATAGATTGTCCTAAATGAAGCTGCTAATTTTGTATTCATGTCTTCAATGAATAATTTACATCGTCCTTTAGAGATCACACACAGTTTTTAGCAAGGGCTTAAATATTTTTTGTTGTATATATTCAAAATTTTCTGGGAGGGGGAAGGTTTTTGAGAAAACCGGAAATGGTAAAATTTCTGATCATTACTTTTCGAGATGGAACAGTTTAGATCAGGGGTCCCTACACTTTCTACACAGAGGGGCCAGTTCACTGCCCCTCAGACCGTTGGAGGGCCGGACTATAAAACAAACTATTTTAAAGTAAAAAAAAACAAAACGGGAACAAATTGAATATTTCAAATGAAGAACAAGTAAATTTAAATCACCAAACTGCCCAGTATTTCTGTGGGAACTATGGACCTGCTTTTGGCTAATGAGATGGTCAATGTCCGGTTTAGTTATAGTGCTTTGCCTTTCTTCCTACTTCTGCTGTTATTTTTCGGAGCCTTGACGTGTGCGTCCCCCGTCACCGGAAGTAGTACTGTACATGAGCGACGCAGCGCTATACGGCACCGCAACATACGTATAGTGCTCCTGTCACTGACCCACCAATGAAAGAGATACCCCTTCCGAAAGTGCGGCGGGGGCTGGATAAATGGCCTGAGGGCCGAAGGTTTGGGGACCCTTGGTTTTAGAGTAATCTGATGGATTTTTAACCGAAAAATCTCTGGCGTGTACAAGTCTTCGAAATGAAAATTTCCCCCTAATCGAAGACTTGAAACTGTTATTGTCGCTTCCTGTATAACTACAGGATGATTCTACTGAAAGGAATGTGGCCTTAGCTCTCCCACAATCCCACAGAAATTAAATGATCCCCGGGAAGTGATGTTTTAACGTATATTAGGTCCAAGTATAAGTGATTGTATTCGTTGTAGTATCCCCAGACTGGTTTCGGATTTCCATCCATTATTAGAGGTTAATTAATTAATTTGGTGAAATAGATTTCGATTTCACTTAAGTTACCATCTCGTACTACACTCGCTTTACTACGTATATTTTCAAGAAATGGAACCCTATCGCACAGCCTCACTTCCGGAGAACTGATTTCCTCCGTACATCTTGCACATGTATTTGAACAGTACAATGTACCAAACCACCACTTGAGAGAGTACAGCTCAACTTCACTTCCTCTAAAAGAATCGTCATTTAAAGGGCGGAAGGGGGAAAATTGTCCAAATCGTTCGAGACTCTCGAGGAAAACGCTTTTCGTAGATAGTAACTTTTCACTTATTGATGCACCCATTTTAAAAATCTTTTTTTTTTTTTTTGACTTCGCCAGTCTTATCTAGCATTGTCTTGCGCTAGATGGGAAAGCTGTGATTTTGTGTACAACAAAGTTAAGCAGCCCATTTACTCGATCGCGGGAAGTGTCTCTTTGACCAAAACCGGAAGTAATGAACAATTTTTTTAAAAAAAAATTCGGCTCGACATATCCTCCATTCAATTTCCACGTAAAATTGGGATTTTGGTACCATTTTATAATTAAATTTCCACTTTTTTTGGTTTTCAGCGGGAAAATAAGATAAATGTCGAGAAAAGTCAACTTTGGAAATTTCAAGTTAACAAATCAGAGTAGGTAAAAAAAACAAAGAACAGTTTTTTTGAAAAAACAAACCTGGCAGAAAAAAGTGGCAAGCAAGGAAGGAAGTGACAAGTCAAAGAGGAAGTCAAACGAAATATAGCAGTAGATGTCCATGACATGTTACCCCTGAACTACGACATGAGAGGCTCTGGCGCTGATAATGTCACACAAACCCGCTGGAACTTGGCAACAATAGCTGATTCTGTGCTGATTGGTAGGGTGCCCTGTTTTCCAGTTCGCCAACTGTTTCTACCTGTTAAACAGGCACAGCCTGTGGTCTATAGGATTCTGTACAGAGTAAACTATGGGGTCCAGCCAAGAAGTAATGCTGGAAACCTCATCTTCTATTTAAACATTTCTTTTTTTTCCACCCAACACGTAATGGTAAGGTAACTGTAGATTGTAGATAATACGAACTCAAAGAACTAAAACCCTGAAAGACAGTTGTTCTTTAAACCCAGAGCCACTGACTGACAAGTGATTTTCCATTCTAAAATAGCCCACTGCTTCAGCCCGTCTATCCATTCCGGAAAAATCCATATAATTCCTGAGATTTCCATCAAGTAGGCCAAAAATGGATAACCTGTACATGCCTAAGTGGCGCTCTCTTTAGTTCCTTGATTCCGTGGTGGCCCAAAGAGGAAGTAGTGATTTGTTTCTTGGACTGGTACGTTTGCTGCATAAATGTTGGTGGATTTTTGTCAGGGGGAGGGACATTAGTTTGGTCTAGTTCTTGGGCGGAACCTGACCAGTGGAGAGTAAACGTGACCTATACAGGGTGAACCAGTAAGTAAATGTCCATAGGTCTACTGTGTGTAGTCCATCTAAAATGGAGTTCAATGACGTATTCGCCAACTTCATATTTTCCATTGTTCTTGAGTGACGTCACTTTAACTTTTTTTTCTAAAATCATTACTTTTTTGCAATAAAAATGTTATTACTGAGTAAGTTTTAGTCCGAATTCGATTCTGATGACACGGTTAACCGTCTAATAATATTTTTATTGCTAAAAAAGTAATGATTTTAGAAAAAAATTTAAAGTGACGTCACTCAAGAACAGTGGAAAATATGAAGTTGGCCAATACGTCATTGAACTCCACTTTAGATGGACTACACACAGTAGGCCTATGGACAATACTTACTGGTTCACCCTGTATATCCTGTCTGACGTCGCTAAAAATCAGTAAGTAGCGAACTCTAGTTATTGTTGACCCGAGAAGATAATACGCAACAAAACGGCTGATGAAGATCCCTAGACCTTGTACAAGAGATGACATTTTCTTTTAGAACGGAGAATGGGTTCGGCACAAGAAGCATCAGACCAGCCCTATAATGTTACCTTATGTATGAGATCAACGTGTAACACCAGACTGGTCCATTGTTATCCAGAACACCTTAGACGACAACCTAGAGAATTAAATAAAATCCTTTCTTTCTAACAGGAGAAAAAAAAATTTAATGGAGGAACCTTAAATATAAAAAGAAGTTCGCAATAAAGTGGGAGAATGTCCATTATCCTGTTTCTGCCTGTTTAAACCTGCAAAAAAAAAAACCCTATTCACACCAACAAACAAACATTGACACAAATTTTTCTTTGGCAGGGAACCGACCTGTAAACAAAAAAACAAGTATTTCCGGTCGAACCATCTTTACTTTGAAATACTTTCTCCTGTGAGAGAGCCAAATAAAGAAAGAGACATCTGCAGCATCTCTCACCTCTTCCTCTCCTCTCCTGGGAGAGTCCAAAGTTTTGGGGAATAAAGAAGTGATAAAAGTTTATTCCTTTTAAAAGGTCGTTTAAAAAAAAAAGTAGAACTTTCAAAGTTCTGCTACAGAGAAAAGTATTCTACTAAATTTATAGCGACAAAAAAGAAAGATCCTAGAAAAATACAACGAAAATACTTTTAATTTGTTTGCCCCAACTGTTTTTCTAACTATTTTTCCAAGTATGAGTAGCTGGAAAAACCGGCTAAAAAGAAAATAGACCAAGTAGGCCGAATAGCCTAAGTACGAAGGGAAGTTTTAGCGTATACTATCAATTATACGTCTTTCAACATTGGTTTATCGCAGCGCCCAGGAAGTTGGGTGAGAATTGTTCACTCTACAACTTAAAATTGTTACGATTTCAACCAAAAGGTTAAATCAAGAAGGCTTTCCAATAGTAAAATAGACGCACAATCCTGCAGATATTTGAGTCTATCTATCTAAACCCGCACTACATTCGTGTAATGCATGCAAAGTATAACTAAGTAAAAGGAAAATAAGATTAAAAAACAGAAAATGTTCCAGCGTTTCCCAACCATTTTTGGCTCGCTTAGACCACTTGGTAGTACCACATCATGCCAAACTGTACTACTTCATAAAAATGATTGTGTTTCGTGAAATTTGTTATTCCGAATGTGGTATTTTACTATTTACTATCTTTATTTTGTATAGAGATACAATGTACCTGATGCAAAGAAGTTCCAAGTTCATGTTCACTTTATAAACTTTGTAAAGTGTAAGATCTTAGTTTTAAAACTTTTTTTAAATAATTAAAAATGCGTACATATTTTTCTCTTCAAAATTATTAATTAATTTACAGAGTTCTTCTTTAGGATTATTATATTTGTGCCCAAAATCTTCTAAATTAATTTCTTTTAAGCATTTCAACTACCTGTAAATACCAATTAAATTTAATGTTGCTTGGATAGTGCTTACTCATTACAGTCTCTGTAAGCAGATCTTTACATAGTTATCATTTAAGTTCTGTCACATGATAATTCTATTAAATTTTCTTTATCCTTTTCTTGATAATGATGCAGCTTTTCCTAAATTTTCTTTATAGAGGGGGGTTTGAAATCCAGTTATCATTTGTGTTTTCGGGTTTTGGAAAATACTCCATGAAAGACAATTTTAATCCAGTTACATGAGCTATTGCATATTCTCGTATATCTTGAGACAGACTAACCTTGTCTGTACATATTAACAACTTTAATGTTATATTATTTAATATTATTAATTAAAATAATTTTTATGTATTATATAGGAAAAAAAACGTTTCTATGATATTTTTATGCTTTAATTTTTTCGTTAATTTTTCATGTCCGCCATTACTGATAAGAACAACCAGCAACTCGTGTACCACAGGTTGGGAAACGCTGTTCTAGACTATTAACGTTCAGACTAACAAAACGAAATTATTCATTTCCGTGTTTAAAAGTCCACATGAGAAAAATGGATAAATAGGCACCATTTCTCTATCAGATAATAGCCTACCCAAAATATTTATATATGTTACTATGTAAAAGCAAAATGATATTAAGTAGAACCGTTACTATCACTTTTAGCCTTCCCCTGCCACGCCCCCTCCTCCCTAAAAAAAAAAAGTGAAACGATCTAATAAACAGGTTTGAACAAGATCATTTCAAAAACGGCTAGCCGGCCGCAAGTGTATGAGACGACGAGAACTGGTAATGGATCCTTACCTAACTGAATACTTAGAGGGAACAACGTTAGACCAATCTATGATCGCCTTACTCATTTACATACAATACAAATTACTAACTTCCGTTTGTAGTTATAATTACTTCATGGACAATCAGTTTTCGGTCATTTCCCGTAGAGCTCAAATAGAGACGTATTATTATTTAATTAATACTTTTTGAGGATTATGTTTACCGATTTTTTTAAAAAAGAAAATTCTTAAACTCGCAATTAGTAAAGTAATTGCCTATTTTTTCAGACGGGCTTTACGTCCAACTACCAAATTAGGTGTCGTGGACGGAGGCGACTAGCAAACATACTTTACTGTTAATTTCTTTTATTAACCATTAAATAAAATCCAAAGTTTAGACTAGAAATTGAATCTACTAAACCAACAATACATCTTAGCATTGCGGGTCTAGCCTCAGCTAACGGAGCGCCTTACAAGATTAAAACCATTAAATAAAATCCAAAGTTTAGACTAGAAATCGAACCCACTAACCAACAATACATCTTAGCATTGCGGGTCTAGCCTATAACCGCTCAGCTAACGGAGCGCCTTACAAGATTAAAACAATTAAATAAAATCCAAGGTTTAGACTAGGAATCGAACCCACTAAACCAACAATACATCTTAGCTTTGCGGGTCTGGCCTATAACCGCTCAGCTAATGGAGCGCGCCTAACTCGCAATTATTGTAATCTCCCATAAATGTTAATTGCATGAAAAAGATCGTGAATTGGTGTCGTGGCTTCGAAAATGCTCAGGACCTTAGTTGCAAAGCCTCTTTCTAACCCCCCTAAATCCCTTTAAATTCCCCCCTCATCAGTCTGCCGATCTTAATGCAGAATCGGAAAATTACAACTGGCCGTGATGCTCCCTTTTGTGTCAAAAAAATTTCCTTTAAAACGATGGTCTCTCTCTCTTCCGATTCAGGTAGATACGGGGTAGAATGATGTAGTAGACCCCCTCTCTAGCAAGTTTAGGAGCTTTTACGTTACTCCTAAACTCTACAGCATCCAAAAACCCAGCATTTGAACTTTATTCTGGGCATTAACATTTGTTTTAATGAAGCTTTAGGATGAAAATGCCCTGATGATCCTTAATTTTTTCAGGGAAAGGTCATCCAGTAAAGAGGTAGGGCACTTTTCTCAGATCTATTGTAGGAAATTTAACGCAACTAAGCGTACAGAATTTTGTCTTAAATCTTAAATATTCTCAAATTTTTAAAATCTACAATACATTTTGATAACAGTTATTTTTATTATTATAAATAAGGTTGTTAAATCCATCTCCAATCATGACTCCTGTTCAAAAGTGGCAGATAAGGAGATAAAAACGAAATCTCCAGATTGACGAAGGGATTTCAACATCATTAAGACTAAGGACCAATTATCTCCCCTCCACAAGAGAAAACACTATTCAGACAAAATGCTTTTGATAACAATCATTACGAAAAACAAAAAATTAAAATTAACGAAGTTACAGCCTCTATGACATACATACATTCAGCGATATGCTAATTTACCGGAAATGAATGATTTCTATCTTCTTATAGAAGAGGCGCCATCATTAAAGAAATTGGAGACACATGTAACCATCATACTTATGGAATTTTAATAAGACATAAATAGTTTCGAAGACTTTCTCTCGAGTCTTGTCAGTAATCGTGATGATTTCCTGTTTTAAATTTCCACCGGAAATACATGTTTTCCACTAATTGGTAATTCTGCCTGGAATTATTGATCCAATATAACTGAAAAATCGTGAACGTTCGAAGCATATATGAATGAATGAATGAATGAATTTTTTATTGCTTATAGAGTTTTACACAACTCATAGCAATGAGTTGACCAATACAAACTTCTTTACAATAAAATAGAATTTAATATGAAACTAATATAAGGTAGGTAGCTTATGTAATAGAAATTAAATTGACAAATACTGAATAAGTTTGTAACAGAGTAACAGAAAAAAAAAATAAAAGTAAATAAATGAAAAACAGAAAAAATAACAGAAAATAAAATAAATAAATGAAATCAAGATTCTCTAATACAATAAGATACATTAATACTAAATACAAATTAAGAGAAAACCTTGGACGTCATGTTAAACAAATGAAACAAGAATTTTCTTTTAAATAAATAAAACGGAGAGCTTTACATGAACCAAACTAATTTTCTGATAAACAATATTAAACAGGTTCGATACGGCAGGCAAGTAGCTAGCTAATTAAAAATAGGCTATCAATGAAAAATTGTAAATTAATTAAAACTCTAATAATAGTTTTCTAAGTTTTAAGCTTTTCGTTACAAAAAAATAAATATTATTCATTTTATTATTGTCATTCTCAGCTGACAGTAGATCCAGAAAATTTTCTCTGTCAGAATTTTGAATGACTATGTATTTCCCGATATACGTGTCCCTAAAAGAGGAAAGAATTGGACATGATAATAGGGTATGAATTAGACTATCCCGAGTATTCCTGCAAAGAGGGCATTCGGATTCCTCAGAAAAGATTATTGTGACGTTCGAAGCATATATGTACTTCCGTTTTTTTTTAACTATCAGTAGACCCGTTAATGAGGTGATCGTCAAAATCGAGACGAGTGACGCTTTATAGGGGGGTAGGCTTCGTCGAAAGGTTACATTTATTTTTTTGTTCTACAAAAATCTTCTGAGCAGTGATTGAATCGATTTAATCGAAAAATAAAAATTTCGACTTCCTGTGGAGAATAGCAATGAATCACTATTTTCGATTATTGCAGAAAAAGATGATAAAAATAATTTAGAGTTCCATCCCTAGCCGTCGTAAAATCATTTAGCAGAAACCAGTAGCGTGGAATGTAAAAAACCAAGCGATATCTGAGTAGGCGATAAATGTCACCAAATTATCTCAGCGCCATTTTTACGTAATATATTGGATGATAAGAAACATCTAAGCAGACTTGTTTACGATCTTATTTACATAGAGATAAAGCAGAACCATATCTGATCAGATCGATACACTTCAAACCTCTCCATCCTCCATTGTTTTTACATAAAACTGCAATTTAAAATCTTAACTTCCTCATCAAAATTTTTTTGTATTCCTCAAATGTATAAAAATTTATATCGGAACAGTTAATCTTAATGACGCTGTAAATGGGGATTAACTTCTCAGTATATGATTTATATGAGTGGGATCACTAAACATAATTTGGTAAACAATAACCTTTAACCTTATCGCCCTGTTACAATAGAAGGTGCTAACATTTCTTTGCACACAAAGTGTAGAGGGAAATCCAATCTGTAAAAACTACTTGTTCGCACTCAGCGGGACTCAAATCCAATACTAAAAACTTGAACCCACAGTAGCCATGTCCTTTAGATTCAACTGAGTATCTTCAACTTAAGAAGCTCTTGAAGGCATATATCAGAATAGTTACTATAAGTCCATCCTAATGGTCGCGAATTGCCGGACCTGGCCGACATTATCTGAACTGATGTTATTGCAGCAGGAAATGATGAGCTTCAGAAAACATTTTTCACAGTGACTGGAAACGAGACTGTTCCGTTTTCCCATGTCCTCTTTGTGTTGTAAAGCTAGTTTATGACTTGAGATATCTCTAATATTTCGATATCCGAGGTGATAATACCTTTAATATCTGATTGGTAAACCGTGGGAACCTTAAAAAGACACACACACACACCCACACAAATTCCTGTTAGAACTATACGGAGCCTTTTTTGATTTAAGTATTTTGGGAGTACTTCAAATCTAAGCAAATTTTGCTCAGGGTACTCGATTTGATTGGATTATAGAAAAGCATTTCCTTATCGGGGACAATGTTTCCTTACTTTAACAAATCTCATTACGTAATCATAAATTGTAAAGCTCTTTAATTGGTCAAAACTAATTAAAGCGCTTACTTGTAGTTTATTCAAATAAGAATTAGTCCAATATCAGCTATGAACCAAAAGAAAATTGACTACGCTGCAACCTTGAAATACCAAAAACGAAAAAAAGAACGTAGACAAGGCTTAGAATTTCACAGAAAAGACAAAAGCGTAGACTAAGCATTTTAAAACAATTACACAAAGTAATTTTTAACAAAATATTACTCAGACTAGATTAATTATTTTTAGTCAAATATTTCCTACAAATCACCTTCAACAACAGCAACAAAAAAAACAGTTCAAAGTTCTCTAGCAACCTCATCAATCATGTCACTTAATTGTCTAATAAAAATAATTCCAAAAAGAAATATAAATATACATATAACTGTAACAAAACTACTAAGAGTCTTGTCTGCAAACCACGAAGTATATTGCTTTTAGAGTTCAGTGACTCATTGTCTATAAGAAGCACGGTCCTCTATAAAGAAGGCCAGAGAAGTGCAAGAGATTCTTTTTTAAACAACAGTATTGAACTAAAGAGAAGTATTTCCGGTTTACACCCAATTTCAGAAAGATCTTTTTTTATTGAAGTTCAAAAATTGAGGAGTTAAAGTTGTATGATACTTTAAAATTATTAAAAATCAAAAAATAAGTCAAGGACTAATGTTTTTTTTATAAGTAATAGCTTAGAAGGCACTTATTCAATTCCAACTTTTTTTTTTAAGTCGTGAATTCTAAAAATAACTTTTTTTCCTTTTTAAATTGCTGACATCACAAAATTTAAAAATTAGATTGATGTTATTTAAAAATATAAACCAAAATTTGGGTCCTTCTTCAAAATGAACTTTCAATTAAAACTATTAGAATAAGTGGAAAATAGATTAATAAAAAGCTTTCCTCTTTTTTTAAACAAAGCTTTTAAATAATGAAAAAACAAACTCAAAAAAGTTTCTTGTAAGCTAACTAAAACATAATCAATAAACATGAAAACTAAGCAATTATCATGATTCGATAAGAAAAGCGTAAAAACTGACTTCCTGTTTTTTAAAAAAATTAATAAATAAATAAACAATTACCTGTTTTCCGCTTGGCCTAGGCAAAGTTTCGGTACCATTAACAACCGGAGCTTTGTCTGGTTCCTTTTCGTTGGCCATAATAGTTTCGACTGTCGGCATTTTAATTTTTCGAAATGTTTTCGTATTAGCTTCAAAATTACGTGATTAATATCATCACGACCGGCTATTGGATTTTTCATAAAAAAAAAATAAATAAAATAATCAAAATTTAGCCAATTGTATGCACTGTAGGTTGGAGTTTTCTTTTTAAGCAACTTACACTTTTCTTTTGGTACCGGTATGTGAGATAACGATTTTCCTTTATCGACAGAAACAGATTTAAAAACGAAAGAGAAACAACAGAAAAATCGGAAAAAAACTAAATAAATAAATTTGTTGATTAAAGCACCTTCTGCATTACTACATGCACCGTTAAAGCTTTGACTAATACTGCTACACAAATCGTTGGCTATACGCAAGCTCCCACGCAAAGCAGTAAACATAAACACAACCCTCCATACTAAACCACTCCACTAGGCAGCATTCCAGCAAGACCACCAGTGCTACCTACCTGCGATCAAGGTAACTAAGACCGCCCCTCCCTGGTATTTTGTTTTCAATGTACACAAAATTAAATCTGTGTAATGCAATTGTACTGACTGCATTAATATTAATGACACAACATTGAAAGTTTTTTTTAAATAAATAATTGGCTGCCAAATAGTGGGGATTGCACTATTTACCTGTTCACTTCGTGTCCGTATAAAGTGACCAGTTTATCGAGTTCTAGACAGTTTTTTGTGCTACAAATTGTCATATTTTGTGTTCGTTGTGTTGTCAGTTTTTGTGAAAAATTTTAAAATTTTTCATCGAGCAGTAACTGTGAAAAGAATTCCTAAAGTTAAAGGTGCACAGTCCGGTATTCACAAGTCTAGGTAAGTTTGTATGACTCATAGCTGAGTGGGAGACGAACGTCATCGAAGATAAGAGAGATTCTTGTTGTCAATCAGCTGAACAGGGGCTCGTCCCTCTACGTCACCGTGTTTACCGGGCTTTGAACTGGCTCGGACTTTAAACATAAGCTTCTCTCAATACTACAAGAAAGACTGCTTATTTTTACATTGTTTTTATTTTGCACTTAGTTCTATTTCGAATCTCTAACTCTTTGGAAGTATAATTAGTAATTATGACTGATTTAAAGGATGGTATGGCCGAGAAATTAGAGAAAATTATGGCAAAGTTAGAGGTAATGGACTGTCGATTCGCTACTCTGGAACAAAAAATAGATAGTACAAAAGCTGAGGTTGTTGAGGTGGTAAATTCTTCTCTTTTGCCTTTAACTAATAAGCTTCAACTTGTGGAGGAAAAAGTGATCAATTTGGAGGATCGCATGACTAAGGTAGAGAATAAAATCCCCTCTCAGGTGCAACGTAGGAACAATGTATTACTATATAATGTCCCTGAAATAGTAAATGAATATTATGAAGAACTTGAAAAGCAAGTTATGGACGTGTTCCGTAACAACTTAGGGACAGATATAGCAAAATCAGAGATTAAATGGTTGAAACGCCTCGGTTCTCGTGCCCCGCATAGTTCTCGACCGATTCTGATAACATTAAATTCTTTCTCGAGAAAGAGAGAAGTTTTAAAGGCCTCGAAAAAATTAACCGGTACTGTATTAAGCCTTTCTGACGATTTTTCACCGGAAATTAGAAGCATTAGAAAACAGTTATTACCATATAGGAAAGACGCCATTGAGTCTGGTCTGAAATGCACTTTCAAGTTCGACAAATTGGTTATTGGTGGCAAAGAGTTTACATTGGACCAGTTGAAAAATCTCAAAAAATTAAAGCTTTCATCTAGCGGAAGTGAGTCAGAGGAGCGTGGGAAGTTAAGAAGAAATCCTGGACGGAAAGTTAAGAAGATGAAAAAACGAGATGAAGTTGGAAAGACGAAAGGAAAGAACGAAGAAAAAAAACCGGATAAGGACACTGAATCGCTGAGAAAATGGCTCATTCAAACTCCGACCTGCAGTAAGACAAACACACACCCGTCAAAAAAGAAGAAAGTGGAGTCTAGTCCGGAATAGCAGTTAATTTCGTCTCACTTACCAAATTCATCCCCTCCGACCACTGCGAATTCTTCAAACCTTTTATCCTCTGTTCGCTCTGATAACATAGTTTCTAAAAATAAAATTAAGATTGTCTTCTGGAATGTGCACGGCTTTAGCACTCTGTTTAGTCTATGCCCAAAAGATATTGATGAACTGGTGAATCATGAAATTATTTGTCTAAATGAAACATGGATCCATACAAATAGTACTCTTTGTCCACCGACTTTCCTGGAAAATTATGTCTGCCATCACAGGGAGGCCGTCAAAATTCACAGTTTAGGGAGAGCTAGCGGTGGTCTGGCGGTGTTCGTCAGGAAGGGCGTCACGTCACTTATAGAGGTATTGGTCTCTAAGAGCTGGTTCCTCTGTTTGTTACTCAAGTTTCAACATTCTCAACTAATCGTCGGTCTAGTTTACTGGCAACCTGGTAGTGAAAAAGATGTGATATGTGAGCTGTTTTATAAAGAGTTGTTTAATGTAATCTCTATGTATAGTGATGTTGATGTAATAATTGGGGGTGATTTCAACTCTCGAATCGGGGCCTTAAATCAATTAGATAATTGTATTCCTTTAGGCGATGAGTTGTGGGGCCATAGAGTTTCTTTAGACCAAACAGTTAACAACAGAGGGAAAAAGTTGGTGGAGCTTATGGAGTCCCTGGGTATGTTGGTGTGTAATGGCAGAGCGTGTTTAGATTTTCCTGGAAGTTTCACTTTCATTGGGGAACAGGGATGTAGCACCGTTGACCTGGTCTGGCTTTCTTTTGGCTTTTCTTTTCCGGTAAGTAATTTCCAAATTAAAAACATTTCTGATTTATCCGACCACCTTTCTTGCTCCATCACCCTGTCGCTGTCTGACATTGGCCATCTTGCTCCCTTGTTAGTTGTTCAGAATCCCAGATGTCGTTGGCTTTTCAATAAAAAGGTTTTTAATAGTTCATCTTTCGGTTCTTTTATTGAATTATCAGAAAATGTTTATCTCTCTAACGAATCTCCGATAATTCTTAATGATAATTTTATTTCTACAGTCCGAAATAGTCTAGTTAATATGAACTTATTGAAACAAAAATATTCCGGCGGGCCGAGAAAAATGCACAAACCATGGTTTTCTAAGGACTGTGTTGTATTAAAACGCGAAGTACGTAGTTCTTTTAACGTGTGTAGAAAAGACAACTTTCGGCAGGATTCGTTAAATAAGTACATTATTAGGAAAAAGGAGTACAAGGCTTTGGTTAAATTTAGTAAAGACGCTTATTATAATCATATAAAGGAATCTATTGGTAATGTTAAAAATCCGTCGCAGTTCTGGGATTGTATAAGGCGCCTTCAGTTCAAACCTCAACAGAAATGTCCTATCTCTGTTGCAGATTGGGAAGATTTTTATCGCAAAATTCTCCCACCACCAGTACACAATGACTTTGTTTTCATTAGTAATTTTGTTTATGAGTTAGATGGTGATATTACTCTCGAGGAGTTACTTTCTAGTATTAGTAATTCTAAACTAAATAAAGCCTCTGGCACGGACATGATCCCTAACGAATGCTTTAAAGCCTTACCCCCCAATTGGACGGCCTATTTACTAAATTTGTTTAATAGTATTTGGACACATGAAACTATGCCACCCTCCTGGGGTAAAATTAAACTGCAGTTACTTTTTAAAAAAGGTGTTCGTTCAGATCCTAACAACTACCGAGGAATTGCAATATTTAATACCATCACTAAAATATTTACATCTATAATTTATAATAGGCTTTTGAGTTGGGCAGAAGCTAGTGGTCTCGTTCCGGAGGAACAAATGGGTTTCCGAAAAGGCAGAGGTTGTACAGATGCTGTTTTCTGTCTAATGGCAGCTGTAAATATACAATTGAGATTGAAGAAAAGGAAAGTGTTTGGTATATTTATTGATCTGAAGCGTGCTTTTGATTCTGTAGATCATACCAAGCTCTGGTTAAGATTAGCTCAGATTGGTGTCAGCGCAAAAGTAATAAGAATACTCTCCAATATGTACTCAATGGCTTCCTTTGTTATTTCCGGAGAGACCTCTGCTTCTTCTAATGAAATTCCCGTTACCCAAGGGGTCCTGCAGGGTGAAATCTTGAGTCCACTTTTATTTACACTTTTTATCTCGGATATAATTGATTATTTTACTGACAATGGGGCTCGCGGTGTCAATATTAATAAGTTCAAAGATCTGATTATGATCTTATATGCGGATGACATGACAGTCTTAGCTTCTTCTTGGCATGAAGCCCAGTCATGTTTACGCATTTTGGAAAAATATTGTACATCGAAATCACTTGCTGTCAATCCTGAAAAAACCGTAATTGTTCCATTTCATAAAGGAGGTAGGATCTCCAAGTTTCCGTCTTTTTATTATAAAAATAATAAAATTAATGTGGTTAACTCAGTTAATTACCTTGGGGTGCCTTTTTTCTCTTCTGGAAAGTTTTCTAATGCTGGGAATAATTTTTTGGCTAAAAGTACTGCTGCTAATTCTACGGTGCTAAAATTGTTGAGGGTTTCTAAATCGGATGAATGGTCCAGTAAAGAGTATTTATTTGATACCCTGGCTGAAAGTGTTCTCTTATACCAGTCAGAGATCTGGGGTGGCCAGTGTCTGGCGGTAGTGGAACGATGCCAGACGGGGTTTTTCAAGAAACTTCTGAGACTCCCAGTTAGTACTCCAAATGCGTTCATAAGATTAGAAACTGGACGGCTAAAACTACAATATAAAGTATTTAAAAAAATGGTTAATTGGTGGTGCAAGCTTTTGTCGATGCCTGGCAACAGACTTCCGCGAATGTGTTATCTGCGGTTATTAGATTTTATTAATGATTCCTCAATGCCCTTTAACTGGACCTCAGAACTTAACAAATACTTTTGTTTACTTGGCGCTGACGACATTTGGGCGAAACAAGATCCTGACGTCTTCAAAAGCTCGAAAAATGATATCTTGTCTAAGTTAGCAAACCATTTAGTCAGCGAAGATATAGACTTTGTTTTGCACTCATCTTATAATTGGTGGTACAGAAATATCTCTTCTTGGGGCAATCGTGAAAATTATTTAGGTCTTAAATGTCATATAAACAAAATCAGACTGATAAGCCAGATCAGGTTAACCCATTATAAACACTGTGTAGTTGTTTGTGGAGACATGCGATATTCGTTCTCGCATGATAATATCTGCACGTTATGCCGATCCCAGCAATCAGATACTCTGCTCCACTTTCTTTTTAAATGCTCCGCTTTGACTGATATTAGAAAAAGGTTTATTTCTAATTACCTAATTTTTTTCACTGAGGGTGAAAATTTGGAAAATCTTATTTCTGAGATGAATTTAGAAAAGATAAATAATATATATTGGTACTTCAATAACGGTTTAAAAATAAAGGGCGGATCAAGTATTCCAATAAATCTTTAAATAACAAATTATGAAAAACAAAGAATGGATAATTAAAGGAATAACATAATTTGAATAGAAGGAGGGAATAAATAAAAGAATAAATGAGAGTGAAGAAGAAAAAGGGAAGAAAGGGAGAAAAAAGGAAAAAGAGAGGGGAGGAAGTGAGGGGAAAAGGAAAAAAGAGAAAGAAGGGATTAATGTAGATAAATATTAATATTACTGGAAAGTATTCTGCTTTATTTAATTGATTAATGTATTCTTTATTTGATATTTTGGTTTTTATTATTATTTTGTATTTATTTATTTTATTTTGTTTATTTATTTATTTGCTTATTTATTTATTTTTAGTAGGATGATCTTTTATTTCCAAGTTTTTCTTTTTAATTTTTTGGTTGTAATTTAATTTTGAACTAACGTGTTTTTTCTTTATATTTAATTACCCAATCTTGTAGCTTTTGTAAACCTGTATTTTGTTTGAAATCCCACTCCTTGCTTATAAGTTTTGTATTTAAAAAGCAATAAATACATTGATTGATTGATTGATTGATAAGTCCATCCTAATGGTCGCGAATTGCCGGACCTGGCCGACATTATCTGAACTGATGTTATTGCAGCAGGAAATGATGAGCTTCAGAAAACATTTTTCACAGTGACTGGAAACGAGACTGTTCCGTTTTCCCATGTCCTCTTTGTGTTGTAAAGCTAGTTTATGACTTGAGATATCTCTAATATTTCGATATCCGAGGTGATAATACCTTTAATATCTGATTGGTAAACCGTGGGAACCTTAAAAAGACACACACACACACCCACACAAATTCCTGTTAGAACTATACGGAGCCTTTTTTGATTTAAGTATTTTGGGAGTACTTCAAATCTAAGCAAATTTTGCTCAGGGTACTCGATTTGATTGGATTATAGAAAAGCATTTCCTTATCGGGGACAATGTTTCCTTACTTTAACAAATCTCATTACGTAATCATAAATTGTAAAGCTCTTTAATTGGTCAAAACTAATTAAAGCGCTTACTTGTAGTTTATTCAAATAAGAATTAGTCCAATATCAGCTATGAACCAAAAGAAAATTGACTACGCTGCAACCTTGAAATACCAAAAACGAAAAAAAGAACGTAGACAAGGCTTAGAATTTCACAGAAAAGACAAAAGCGTAGACTAAGCATTTTAAAACAATTACACAAAGTAATTTTTAACAAAATATTACTCAGACTAGATTAATTATTTTTAGTCAAATATTTCCTACAAATCACCTTCAACAACAGCAACAAAAAAAACAGTTCAAAGTTCTCTAGCAACCTCATCAATCATGTCACTTAATTGTCTAATAAAAATAATTCCAAAAAGAAATATAAATATACATATAACTGTAACAAAACTACTAAGAGTCTTGTCTGCAAACCACGAAGTATATTGCTTTTAGAGTTCAGTGACTCATTGTCTATAAGAAGCACGGTCCTCTATAAAGAAGGCCAGAGAAGTGCAAGAGATTCTTTTTTAAACAACAGTATTGAACTAAAGAGAAGTATTTCCGGTTTACACCCAATTTCAGAAAGATCTTTTTTTATTGAAGTTCAAAAATTGAGGAGTTAAAGTTGTATGATACTTTAAAATTATTAAAAATCAAAAAATAAGTCAAGGACTAATGTTTTTTTTATAAGTAATAGCTTAGAAGGCACTTATTCAATTCCAACTTTTTTTTTTAAGTCGTGAATTCTAAAAATAACTTTTTTTCCTTTTTAAATTGCTGACATCACAAAATTTAAAAATTAGATTGATGTTATTTAAAAATATAAACCAAAATTTGGGTCCTTCTTCAAAATGAACTTTCAATTAAAACTATTAGAATAAGTGGAAAATAGATTAATAAAAAGCTTTCCTCTTTTTTTAAACAAAGCTTTTAAATAATGAAAAAACAAACTCAAAAAAGTTTCTTGTAAGCTAACTAAAACATAATCAATAAACATGAAAACTAAGCAATTATCATGATTCGATAAGAAAAGCGTAAAAACTGACTTCCTGTTTTTTAAAAAAATTAATAAATAAATAAACAATTACCTGTTTTCCGCTTGGCCTAGGCAAAGTTTCGGTACCATTAACAACCGGAGCTTTGTCTGGTTCCTTTTCGTTGGCCATAATAGTTTCGACTGTCGGCATTTTAATTTTTCGAAATGTTTTCGTATTAGCTTCAAAATTACGTGATTAATATCATCACGACCGGCTATTGGATTTTTCATAAAAAAAAAATAAATAAAATAATCAAAATTTAGCCAATTGTATGCACTGTAGGTTGGAGTTTTCTTTTTAAGCAACTTACACTTTTCTTTTGGTACCGGTATGTGAGATAACGATTTTCCTTTATCGACAGAAACAGATTTAAAAACGAAAGAGAAACAACAGAAAAATCGGAAAAAAACTAAATAAATAAATTTGTTGATTAAAGCACCTTCTGCATTACTACATGCACCGTTAAAGCTTTGACTAATACTGCTACACAAATCGTTGGCTATACGCAAGCTCCCACGCAAAGCAGTAAACATAAACACAACCCTCCATACTAAACCACTCCACTAGGCAGCATTCCAGCAAGACCACCAGTGCTACCTACCTGCGATCAAGGTAACTAAGACCGCCCCTCCCTGGTATTTTGTTTTCAATGTACACAAAATTAAATCTGTGTAATGCAATTGTACTGACTGCATTAATATTAATGACACAACATTGAAAGTTTTTTTTAAATAAATAATTGGCTGCCAATTATCCAGTATAGCATTGAATTAAATAAATATAAAATCGATGAGTACCTAGTCAGTACATTTCACTTCACAAGTAGCAACAAATACTTCTTTTAGTCTTAAATTCGATACTATTTAATTACTTTAAACTTAATTTGGCCTAAATAGAATTGTAATGAATACAAATACTACGTACAATGGAACCAAACAATTTTCTTGCATGCTTATACCGTTCACATTCCTACGTTGCTAACCTCCAGGCTTAGGTTTCCAACAGAGAGGCTGAACCCATTCCACAATCTCGGGAACCATTTCAAGAAAATTTTCTATCTACCAAAAATCATAAAAATCAATCCCACGAAGTTTCGAAAGAAGAATATGATGAAATAATCCAAGAGAAATCAGTGTACTTCATTGAAATGATTGGTTAACGAGAATGTCTCCAAAAAAACGTAGTGTTTGGAAGATTACCAGGTTCTTCATGGTAAAACTATAATACTGTTATAGACCATACGAGAAATCTGAAAGTGCCATTACATGAAAATTACCTGGAAATGGTTTTCAATAAAAGTTGTCCACCTAAACGTTTACAGATAACGTACTAAGATAATTTGATGAAGAAATCTCAAATCAACACAAAAAATCTTTTCAAAAATGGTAATTCTAGTTTTAATACTACTATTATTATTATTATTATTGTTGTAATGGCATGTCAACATCAGAGCTTTTTTTTTTCAGTACACTGCTGGCCTCCGGACAATGTTCACTCGATACAAATAACACTGCTTATCACCGGCCTGTGAGTTGTAAGCTTCGAAGCCACTTTCCAAACAAGCGAAACTTAAAAGTGTAAAAAAATTCAAGACATATAATACCAATGTTTTCCGGCCAGCTTTACGACCAAACATTGATCCAAAATTCATGGACGCTGGCTGATGGCTAACAAATTACGAACAGGAACAACAAATTAATTAAAACTAAAAGTCCAGAACGGCAATTGAACCCAGACAAACAAATTACTTTTTGGCCCAAGCTTCCGCACCCACTACGAAAACTTGAATCATTTCCTGTTTTCAGTTGTAAGAGAAGCTGAAAAATATTTACTAAACCCACACTTAAGGTATTTCTTATCATACTATTATTTTTAACTTAACATTTTTCTTATCCATATAAATTTTAATTTCTTTAGTTCGGGATGTGTAAAGCTCCATTTTCTTGAAACTCTGTATACTAATGGCACTCCTTTAGAACTACAACTTTTATTTAAATCAATTTTCTATTAAGAACACTTCTGATAGAGGGAAATAAGGACGCCCTTTTCTTAAAGGGAAATTTCTGCTTAATAAACGGTCCTCTTGCTTATTTACTATAAAGCGAGATTAAATGTGTTTTCAAAGTTTCCAGTTTGGAGAAAATTCTGCATTAAGTGGAAAAACAGAACCACATTGAGTGAATTTGTCACTATTTTTCTTAGTTCCAATCATAACCGATCAAATACTGTAAGCACTCTTTTAAACTAGAACCTAAACGTCTGCAGTTTTTCAGAAACTTTTCATAAATGTACTTCATCGAAAAAAATAAATTTTTAGATTATATATTCAGAAACTAGATACATATAGATTAAAATAGAATGTTAGATCCGTTTTAAGAAAATCTCAAGAACAAAAGAAAATCTAAAAAGCTAATCTGTAATCTTGCAACTATTAAACGAAATATCAAAAATTTGAAGACCTTTTTGGAGTCTGATTGACAAAACATGGACAGACCCATTTCTAAAAACCAACGTTCGTACTTGGAGAAGCCCAAAATATTGTATTTAGCGTTAAAACTTAAATTCCAAAATATACAGATAGCAATAAAGCATTAATTATGGTAATACATTTTTATTATTTAATCTATTCTAAAGAATTTTTCTAAACTTTCCTAAAGAAACGATATAATTACAAAAAAGATACGATCCAATTCATCCGAGGACAAAAATGAAAAACTGATGAAGGACAAGATTTTCCATTGTCCAAAATGGATACGGTTTATATTAACGTAAATAATTTTAAGCGTAAAAGATATATATGTATATATCTTTTTTATAACCTTCCCCTAACCCAGGTAATTCGCTTTTTTTATTTTCTTATTATTATTTGAACAAATTAAGAACATTAGGATGAGCTTATAAATGGCTGGAATACTAGTGGAACGATTCATTTTGTATCATGTATTCCATGAAAGCATTTTATTTTGTAATTTATTGTGTGAATAGTATTAATGGGTTTTCAATCGCTTACAAGGTAAGAAATTAAGAATTATAATTGGTTAGTAATTTCAATAAACTCCAAACGCCCTTGGAAGGAAGTATAGAAGATTTTTGTACTAAGATAAGATCGAATTTTCATCATCTGTGCCTTTCTTTGTGTGTAAGGTTGCCTTCTAAAGGAAGGCTAATTATTGTTTGGGGGTGATGGCTGAAGATACTTATAAAATGAAGACTGTGACGCTGGAGACCATTTATTGATTCTCTTGCCTTAGAAAGAGAAATTTTCCAGGCTGATGTTTGGGCAATTCTTGGTTTGTTTTTCGGGTAAGCGGGTACGCAACTGACCTTTAAAAGTAATTTTAGTCTATGGGAAACGGGGAGTTTTCACCTTCAAAACTTGTAAAATGATTCTCAGCCAGCTCAGCTGTTTCAGTTCTTGTGGCAATTTTAGGGCATGTGAAGATAGCCTCTCCTTGGACAGAGTACCAGATTTGTAGATTCATTCATCTTCGATGGAGTTGTCGGGTTGTCGTCAGTCTATGGCTTTGTATGGCGAGGGGCCTAAAGTGATATCCTTTATACATTGGTTGTGTTTCTTAAACTTTCTATCCTTTCAAACGGGACTTCCACTTTCTGTGCCTGAAACGCCTCGGGCTAAAGTCAGAAAAAAAATTGATATCCCTCTTCTAGACAACGATTTTCTGCTGGAAATTCATTGCCCAAATCTGTACCCAAGAGAAAACAAAAGGGAGCAATCCTTAAAAAAAAAAAATCCCTCTTCACAAACATGATGTGAAATTCGCGAGCTTTCTAACTGTGCATTGTTGCCTAGGAAACATCTTCAAATAAATACGGCTGTTCCGGATGGTTTTTGTAGAGTTTGATGAATACACATTATTCATCAATTTCATGAAAGTTTATTTAAATAAAAATGAACATTTACAAAGTGATGATACAAAAGTTTTTAAGAATGTTCGAATAAAAAAAAATTATGTTGATATATCTCTTAAAATAACTCACCTTTGTAAATTATCACATCTCCAGATCGCTGAAGCTTCATATCCTCCAGTGTAAGATAAGTCCTTCACCTGGGCAACCCTTTCCTTTTTTACGATAATCTGAAAATTCAAAAAATGATTCAATAAAAAGTACTTTTGTAAATATTATTCTATTTAAATAGAATTTCAAAAATACCATTATTTAGGCATTTACTTGCAATGGAGTTCAATCAAATTCTGCACCAGTTAAGCACTCAGAATTTTATAGCTTTATAAATAAAACAGAACGAGAGATTACTAATACATTTAATTGGATCTGGCCAGGATTAAATAAAACGGGAATTTGGGATGTACTCTACAAAGAGGAAGAAATTTCAGGTAAAGATTGTTATAAGTAAATTTTGTTTTCAAAAAGGAAAATTCCAGAAGCTTTAAAATTTTGTAGGAATAAAAACTGGTAGAAATGTTTTCCTAAATGAAATAAACATTACACTTTATTTTAATTGGTTGTACTCTGATGGAAAACTTTCATGGACATCAACATATCATCAAATTCCTGAAGAAAAATGGAATATCACCTTATGTAATAAAAATAACCACATTCTCTTTGAAGGAACCCCAAATAAATGGACATTTACTATGGGTATTAAAAAAAAACTGTAATCAATAAATATTTACATCTTTTAAATAAATTTCTCTAAACTAATTCTTTAAATAATACCCATTAAAGGTGACGTTTCAGTAAGTTCTTCAGCAGGTTCCACAGGAAGTATTGATGTGGGAAAAGATTTCTTGACGGTAAAAATAAATAATATTTAAATCTACAAAATTACTCTAAACAATTTTGCACTAATATGTAAATTTTTTTAAATCAATTTCAGCCACTTAATAAATTAAAGGAAAGAATAAAGCGATCTCCACAAAGTGAAACTGAAGATGATCGTAGTAAAGAAACAGTCTGGAATCGTTTGAAAGGATATTTTAAAGAACTGTTTGATCGAGGTAAATTAATTTGTAATAATTCTATTTCGTACTTATTTTTCTTTTATAATATATAAAATCGAACGGAGTACCTACAAACAAACCTATGCACAGTTCACAACAGATAGCGTTAACGTAAATTTTTGAAATTCAAGTTTCATGAACAAGCAGCATGTGCTACCTAGCGACGGATTTTGTAACTAACTTAACCTCAACTTTTATTAATTTTTGCATTTTTTTTTTTTTTTTTTAAATTTTTGTGCTTATTATTCCATAGTTTTCTATTTTTTTTTACAATTCTCGAACATTTTCTTCGAATTACGCATTTTGTACTATATGTTAATACGCTTCAGTAAAAGTTCACGTTCATAAAATTGTTTATATCTATGGAAACTTGAAAGCCCAGTTGCCGACAATGTTTCTTACAATAATTTATTTACATGAAAAGAATTTCAAACAAATGAAAAAAGATATTTTATTAGATTCTTTGTACAGCAAAAATAAAAATACATAGCCTTGAAAATTTACATTAACAGCCAAGAGATTTCTCTTCAGTCATAGAATTTGAACAAGGATATTTAGTTCTAACTAATATTAGAATAGAATAATATTATTAAGTATCCAGTAGTTTAAAATAAGTCTCTTTGACTATTTTGAGTGCAAAATTATCAATAATAATTCTTGTAGCATTGTTCAGTATCTACAACAGCATTGGGCTATTTCTTTTTACTGTTTTAACTGCTGAAAAAGAAAAGATCCTCCCACCTGAAGCTTTTGACCTTGCAAGAGTAAATAAATACCTTTAAAATAGTCTTAACAAAGGAAATGTTGGTTACATGACTATGTATTCAGAAATGCCTTCGCCTTTTAACTATTTTTAAAACTTGATTGATTAGTTGATAGATTGTAGTAGAAGTGACTCCAAAGCCGCATCTATCACGATCTAAAACAACTATTTAGACTTCCATGACTGACAGTGAAAGTGTGAGTAGTTTGTGGGTGGATTTTGTCATTGATTTGGTAAACCTAGACAGTTGCCTGCCACTGATCAATATATTGTTCATCTTTTTTTGGTTTACTCAATTTGGTCAATTTAAAGGGAGAAAGATTATTGAAAATTTCAGTTGATTTGATATTATTTAAAAACTAGTTTACAAATTTATTAAATCAATTGTCTTCATCAGTGTACATAGTAAGCTATTTCTGTAAAAACTATGTTCCACAGTACTGAAGATTAGCTAGCCATAGGTCAAAACTGAAAAATAAAAAAAAATGAAACAAATTATGACTGAAATTGGCAATTACTTCCCTCTAAATTTATTTATTGATTTTTTAAATAAAAAAAAAATAGAATGAAACGACAGAACTGATAAAAGAAACTCATAATCACGGTTTCCATTATCATAGAAGTAATTGTGATGATCTAATTAAAGCGGTTGTTGAATTATCTTTAATACTGTTCACTTAACTTATTTAAAAAAACTTTAATACAAACATCTCGTTAAAATAAGCACTTTATATCGTAAAATATGAATGAACTTACTTTTTTATATTTTCTGACAAATTATTGAAATAATTTTGACCGTTTGACTTAAAAAATGAAAAATAAAGTTAGACCATATCATTTTCTAAAGCGTTAATTACAGATATTTGTAAATGGGACCCTATAGTGGGAAAAAAGAACGGAACATTTTTTACAAGGACAAAGCTTATAATAATTAACTATAATTAAACGTTAATTTAATAATTAACTTACAGACCGAAATAGTAGCTTAGTAGTGTGGTAAACTATTGCCTACTTGGGGATTTCGTAAAATCGCCGCAAATACTTACTGCTCATTACAATCTCACACACATCATGTTTGTATTATTTCCAAGATTGAGCGATAGTTCTAGGTTCTAGGTTATTTCCATAATAGCAAAAATAAATAAATCAAAATGAAAAGAAAATGGATTTGTCTTCAATTTTGCTAGAATTAAATTATCTTTTCTAATTTTTATCTGTCTAAAACATTTTATTTTATTCCTCGCAGTAAGTAGTAAGTAGAATTGCTACTGATACTGAGAATGGATTGTGCGCATGATGTCCTTATTGAACAGTAATGGGCTAACTTCATGGAGCAAATTGTTCCGTTGGGGAAAAACCGATAGCTGCGCAACAGCAATGACACCCCCAAAGTTTTTGTAAACGGAGTACATCTAATTGCGTCCAAATTAGTTTAATTTAAGGATACCAATAGCTCTGGGAGTATGCCACTCGCCATCCAACCAACCCTTCTAAATCTCAGAATCAGATAGTTCTTGGGAAGATTTCTTCTTCTCCAACAATGCAAAAAATCTCCATGGAAGTTCTAGATGGAAGGGGAGTGCCGACAGTAAGGAATGACCGCTCCTCCCTTAATGTTTCATCCAATTCATCTCTCCGTATTAATGCCCTTCCAACTTATTCTGGTGGAGTATTCCTCTTACACGGCTATTAAGGTGGTAGAAAATGAAGGGTTAAGGCTTATCATAATCCTGGCTGTAGGACTAGTCCTTTTACTATTTCTTGTTAGCCTACTACATCTAGTTTTCGGGGATCCACCGGGAATGAGAGATAACTGTAGTTCAATAAAATTGACTGCGTTGCAGTTAATACTTGCATATAATAAAACTCCATGTATGTTTAGTGCTTCTTTAGAATTAAAATGCTTGATCATAAATTTATGCGAGTTTAAATTTTATAGTATAAAGAGCCAGTTTGTTAAAATTAAGCGTATTTCAGGCATTAGGTTCGATTTTGCTTTTCAATTTCATTAACGTGTAAAACAATTACATTTTTTCTTTTTGGTGTGTGTAGGTCCAAATGATCAACGCGGTTGGTTGACCAGATTAGCCGATTGGATTCTTGGATTTCTGGAGAGATTGTTGACTTAATCAGCTGGTGGAAGATATGGTTAAAGACAATCAGAATGATATGGAACTTCACACCATCCCTAAAAAAAAAAAAAAAGAAGTGTTCCCCTATACTTATTCCCTTAAAAAAATCATTTAGGATTTTTTCCCCCTTCTTAAATTGTTGCAAATGTTACGCAATACTATTTTTTTTTGTGAATAACAGAAAAAAGGAAGATATCTATAAAAGTAGTACAAAGCGCAGGAAGTGATATATCTGTAGACATATATATATATATATATACGTATACATTTTCTAGTTACTGATATCAAGCAGCAATCTGACTCTTCAGTGTATATTCAAACATAGTGGAGTATACTGTGCAAAGTAAACGGCTAAAACTTCAATTAATTTTATAGTTGTAAAGTAAATAATAATAAAAAAAAATGATATTTAAATTTTCGTATTGTTTATTCATTTATTTACTTCTTGTTAAATACAGTGGCGCAGTAAGTATGCATTTGTTTGATAAAAAATATCAGTACTTCGGAGGTATAATACACTAAGTCAAGGGTCGGCAACCTATTTTAGGTAGAGAGCCATTTCTTCTTAAATAATTTTAATAAATCTTACCAAGAGCCGCAAGGATGATAGTGTAAACAACTCCAATGATCATTTGTATTCACAAATTATTATTTTATGATATTCAATAACATTTAAATGTTTTATATGCTTATTTTCATGTATTGCAAAGTAAATAAACAAATAAATAATAACTAAAACTGTGTTTGAATGAAAAGGCGGCAGTCTTATATGTTAACGTACTTTATTTTAATACAATTCTATTCAATTTCAAACCTATCGCATTTAAAATTCTTTTTGAAAAAATATCTTTAATTTAATAAATGAAATTTTCATTTATTTCATTAAAATTGAAATATAAAATTTATTTTGGACAGGCTGAAGAGCCACAAAATTTGGATAAAAGAGCCGCATGCGGCTCGCGAGCCGCGGGTTGCCGACCCCTCCACTAAGTCCATTTTTTTCAAAATTTCTTTTTTTAATGTTTCTAATACAAAATTATTATTTTTATTATTACCCAACCATCTGTTAACGTGCATCTAAGTTACTTATTATCCGTCAAAGATTTAAGCAAAATAACTCCCGTGGGCTTATAAGTAAGGAAAAAACCACGAACAAAATCTTTCATTTGTTCTCCTGTAGAAAATTAAAATTGTGACATAGTGTTGTATACCTCTAAGGTACTCATATATAATTAGAAGAAATAAATATATTTTCTACTATTCTGATTATGTTTTGAACCTTGAAAGCTTTACTTAAAATTTTACTCATTTATTTTTGTAGATTTTCATTTTAACTGCACCTTTTATTAGCCATTAAGTGCAGTTTACTGATATTGCTCTAATATTCGATGCTCTATGACAAAACAAATCAGTTGTAATAAATTTTAATGTTATTTTAAAAACTCAAAAAAATTACTTCGCATTCTTTTAATATTCTATTGATACTCAATTTTAAAACTTTGGCATAATCCTCGAACAATTATTCACTCAACAAAGGTAGCGATATTCCTTAAAGAGCGTCTACTTTTCTCAAATTTGTTCCTTCCATTCGGATGTTTTCTTCTATCATCTAACAAGCAATCACCTAAAAGCGTCCTCTCGTTGCTGTAGACATCCTAAATTCTCTTAAAGCAACTTTAAAAAGTGCTTTTATGTGGCCAGTTGATGTTGTCTTTAGATGTTTCCTCTTCCTTCGGGAAATACTTTTATGAAGCGAGAGTATCTGCTCGGAAACCAGAGATGGGCTAGTAGCCGCGATTTCCCTCTAGATGTTGTGCCTTATACGTACTATATCAAAAATAATGTTTATTTGTATAGGCAATTATGGAAAATCAGAATTTCAACTAACATTAATTCAACACAAATACATCAGTCTGATTCATTTTTAATTCCTCTCACAATTTGCTTTAAGCTTAATCATTTCCACTTTCTCGTAGCAAGATATCTTGAGTAAGTATTATGATCTTGCCCAGGTGGAACCATTGACCTAATCTCGCTTGCATTTAGGGAACATCACTCACAGGGCCAGCTAAACGCACTGCCACCACCTACTCTTGAAATACATAAACTTGAAGCACATGCCAGTTACTGCCCAGAATATCTAGAAAACCTTAGGGAGGTATAGCTACTCCCTGAAGCCAGCAAATCACCTGCTATCCACAACTCCTCCAGATTGATCTGAAGATGTATCACTAGTGAATGCCTTATCTTGAATTGAAAAAAACAGGATGGATACTAATTCAAATTAAGTTCTCTCTCTTAAGGATGTACCAGTTAAACAAAACACTTTCTGATGCCACTTTACACATTGTTCTTACGTAGTATATATCCTCTCACCTCCAACAACGATTATAAAGTCGTATAATAGTCAATTCGATAAGAGAATAGGAATGAAAGATATGTCTAGGACTGCTATTCCGTAACTCAGAAATTAAAATGTTTTGTCCGTTCACCATTTTAAAAAAAGAAGTTCTAGATAGTTTAGGCATACTATACGCTTCCTTTAAGATGTTATTTCAGTTACTATGTTTAAAAAATAGGGAGTTAGAACGAAATGTACTAGATAAGTCTTCGAGAATTGAAGTTAATCGGATGAAAGCTTACAGTTGTTACTCAAGTAGCACGTACCCATAATATTTGAGGTATGTTCAACAGTTCTTTACTATTCAGTATGTTTATACTGAATTTTATTTCATTAAATACAATAAATAAAACCTTAGTTCATCTTAAACTTAGTTCTTAATTCTAGAATTTTCCATTTACTGAACTGTTGTTATTATTTCAAGTAGAAACTCAAAAAAACAAATTAGGCAAACATTGGAAAATACCGTCAAAGTGTTGTATAAAAAATAGTTTTAAACAAATTTAAAATGAAATTCTGGAACATTTTTTGTAGCTAATTGTAACTGATATTAAATATAACACAAAACTATTTCAAATAGTTCACCTTTATTTTTTTTTTTTTTTTTCAAGGTCACAATGAATTGAATGTATTGTTACATTTTGCAGGAAATACATGATTCATTTCCAGTTTTTCATCAAAATAAAATGCAACTAATTAAATCTCTTTATATTATTTGTAAATATAGGAAAATGACGTACCAGAATATAAAGTTGTACAACATTATGAACAATTTAATGAACAACCTGATGAGAGAATACCAGATAATTGGTATAGAGTAAATAAAACCACAGAATGTAAAAATTGGTTTGAGAGCGTCATGGACTTCTTTTTTGGAGATGGTAAGATGGCCGATCCATGAGCAATCGTTCATTTTTATAGTATAATTAAGAGATTTCTAAAGGACTATTTTTTCTCATTACAGCAGACGAAAGTAGAGGTCATCCAGGTGGAGTTTTCACGAGAATGATAACCTGGGTTAGAAGGGGCTTATGTCGAATGAACGGAAACTGTCCTGAAGAACAACCGTATCCAACACCAGATTTCCCGTCACCACAATTACCAAGCATTCCAGAGTATGTGCCTCCTACAGAACCTGATGCAGAAATTATACCTGACGAAGCAAACGATGTACAATAGTACTTAAGTTTGTTTGTTGAAAAGAATAATTGAATAAATTAAATACAATAAAAAAATGTTTTACTTGTTAATTCTTTGTCATGAATGTAGGTTACGCAACTTGAAAACGCTGGTATTAGATTTTATATTACTTACAGGAATTTTCTTCAAAATTAGAACTTCCGCAACACATTTTCCCGTCTTCAACAATCATATGACTGGTAGAACCTTAATTAATACAAAGGGCACTTTAGAATAAAGAAAGTTTGCCTTTCCACTTATGGTTTCTTCCTTGTTTTCTATGGGAAGGTACGAAAAACGTCTAGTCCTAGATCTGGGCTAAAAGAGTTTACTTTTGCTTTTGATTTCAATTCTGTGCCAACTTAATACCTTATTGACTTTATTTAGAATTACTACTTAGCTTACTGTACAGTACTTAAGTATAAAGTAAAGCAAAAGTACTTTATTAAAAATTCTTTTTAACAATCATTAAATAAAATCCAAGGCTTAGACCGAGAATCGAACTCGCCTCATAGCAGCTCGACTACCGTGGCACCTACGTTTTCAATAATTAGCAGCCAAGGAAGGATTTCAAAGAGATTTTACGTTACCACCAAAATCTTATTAATGAACAACATGTCGTTCCAATAAGCAAAATTTAAATAAGTTTCGACGACAGTTAACAGATAGATATTATCTTAACCTTTGTAGAGGGTAAAAAAAAAATGCGTAAATCTACAAATAAAATGCTTTTATTCCGTCACATGTCCCACAATAAAAATATATACAAATAAGTCTTGTAAGGCAAGTGAGAGCGTAAAGGCATTCCACCAGTTTTGTAAAGAAAACTCCATCACTGCAAATGAACAAAAACAAATATATTATTAGATATATGACAATAAATAAAATGATATATTTAAGGTAATTTTTATAAAATTACGACTTCTGACCATTACTTGGCAAGCATTCATACCAAGTAGTTCCGTATACCAGATGTCTGTGATAATAAAAGAAAGATTGCGCATACATTTTTTCAGTGGGCAAAAAAAGATATAAAATATGCAAATACTTCTTTTATTGAGTTCAAAATGCATTTTCACTTTACGTCAAAGTATGATTTCTACTGACCCCACTTCGGCAAAAAATTAGCTACCTTAATTACTAATTATTTTCGAGGTGGTCCTGTTTCCTCACAAGTTACAACCTGAAGGTCTTAACAATGGATAAGTAAAACACCCCTTCTTACAAGGTCAACCAATTTTCAATGCAACATGATCTCTTTTTCGCCGCAAAGAACTAAATATATAACTCACACCGCAACTGCATATTAGGAAAGTAGCAGATGTGACCTTCGACCAAGCAGAGGCTGAAATTGATTTAGTAATACATAAAATCAGTTTCTAATATCATGAAAAAACCAATGAGAAGGCTCAGAAAACATTTCTGAAGGAAAATTCCTACCGTACACTCTCGAAAAAATTTGCTGTCAGGTCTAAACCTAGCTACCAAGCACAACTACATTCAAATCTATAGACTTACTTGTTTAGAATGCGAATCGAAAGTCGTTCCTATTTTTATGTGACTCAGGAGATAATTGTTGCTTAACATCTCCGTTGTAGATGTCCTAAACTTTTTCAATTATGTAGATATTAACCGTGATAGTACTGAATGTTGCCGAAGAAGCATTCTTTAATGGGCTTTTACCAAGGAAATTAGGTTAGGTAGTACCCTTCCAACTGGCGTACCATTAAAATTCAATTTAATCTCAGATAACATAGATAAAAAGCGTCCCTTAAACTGTAAACTGTTGTTCTAATTGAATAACAATTCTAACATGGAATTTGACATTTTTTCTCTTTAAGAGATGAATCTTTAAAACAAACGATTTAAATATCATTCTACCCAATGCTCAGCATTAACTGTAAAATTTAAATTCATAAGAATTAAGAAATGAATTATCTAAATTAAAAGGGTATCTTAAAGATCATAATAATGTGCTTGGCAGGTAACTCGTACGTTGCTGTTACATATCTGAGATTGAAAAGAAATTGCAATAACGATAATGATAAATCTTAAAATATGATGAATTAACGATATTAAAATTCTTTATAAATTACTGCTTTAGTTTAATTTCTGTAAGCTAAGGTTAGTAAAGAATTTTGAAATAATGGATCAATAATTTGTTCCGCAATAAATTTTTGGATTCGGTGTATGGATACCTATGTATCTTTATAACCATAAAAATTAATTTTGTATCCAATTCCACAAGTAAATCCACAATTCTGATTTACGAAAAAGTAACAAAAATAAGTGTAATAAATATGTAAGTGGTTAATACATACTAGATGCCCACAAGGATATTAAAAAAAGTTATTGAATTAAATCTAACAAAAAAAAGTAAAAATGATAAAATTTAAAAAAAAAAAGGGTACTTTTCCGTTAGCCGGGCGCAAGTGGAAAAACAGTATTGGGTAAAACTGTTTTCTTTACAATTCATTAATATTTGTTTATAGTTGAACTTGTTTTGCTTACTATTAATTAATATTTGTTTATAGTTGAACGTTTTCGACTTTTTTCCGTTGACTTGGCTCGCGTTTGGTTCACAATTGGCGACATTTGCGCCCGGCTAACGGAAAAGTACCAAAAAAAGTAAAATCTATCTTTGGAAAATTCACCAAAAAAAACACACATTTCAAAGCAAAACTGAAAACATCATGTCGCTAATTTTTGTTTTCCAAAACTTGCACTCCTTTTAAAATGAAAGATGCAACTCACAGTTTATAATATAAATAATAATACGAGCCTTTGTGTACCAAATTAAGTAATTAATTTCTTTGACTGACTCTGATTTCAATAAGGAATCTGTTGCCACAGAAACGCAGCAATTAAACATTTTGTGATCACACAATCTGTTTCTTTCTTAATTCATCAATAGTTTTGTAGCTGTTTTTTGTAAAAAGATTGTTATAAATGAAATTATAAGAAGCGTGGCTCGATCATAATATGAGTGAACACTTGAGAAAGAAATGGAGGTCGCTGCACGAACTGGGAATTAATTTTTTGTAAATAAGTAAATTAAAAATCAAAACAAAACAAAAATCATGGCTGGTTAATGTCTTATCAAGAAAAAAAAAAAGAAAAGTTATTTCAAAGTACAAAAACTAACAAATCAAGAAAACCCTTTCAAATTCAAGCCATGGAAATTAATCTCATTGCATACCATATAAATCCCACCAGTATTTTTTTTATTTCTACTTCCTTCCCTGTAAAATTCATCAAGTAAACATTTTTAATAGAATGAAATATTTTTCACTAGCCTTAACAATTTTGTCGTATTTTTGGATTCAATCTTTTCCACTAGAGAGATGTACAATGAAAATAATTAACGATACCTTTTTTCCTGATGCTGCACCAACTTTGGCTTTCTTTGTACCCCGTACTTTTTTCATTCTATTTTTACGCTCCTTTCTCTGTTTACGTGTTTGTTGTTTCTTCTCGTAAAGTCCATGCTACGTTCACACAAACGGCAATGATGTTAATTTCACTTTTAAATAAACAAACTTACACTCCCAAAATTTTAAACTGACATACCCTTGCTAGTCTGTGTTTTGGCTCAAATTTCTTAGCAAAATCTAACGTATCATATATGAGTCCAAAACCTGATGACTTCCCACCTCCAAAATTGGTTCTAAAGCCAAAACAGAATACAACATCTGGTGTTACTTTATACATTTTGGCCAGCTTCTCCCTTATTTCTGTTTTTTTAACACTAGGCTGACCTGGATGTGTAACATCAACTACCTGAAAATTAATACATATGTACATCATTTTCAAAATGATCAAACATACACAAAATATTTGTAACTAAATGTAAGTTGAAAGATACACATATTTACCATTTGTTTCCTGCATAACAAACGGTTTGTCATAAATTTCCTAGTTTTCACCGTAACTGTTCCCTCGGTCTGAAATTTAAAGCATAAAGGTTAGTAATGTAAACAGAAAAGAGATACATGCTTCTTGCAACATATACCAGAAAACTTATTAAATAAGTTGAATACGTAAAAATCGCAGATGACAAACTTGTGCACAAATAATTTAAGATTAAAATTACCATTTCGAAAGGAATAGAACGCCCAGTAAACCAAAAAAACACAGCTTTCCTTCCGGTACAATATAGTAAGGGTTATACATGAACCAGCATGGCGACCTCTAGTGAACAATGGCAACTTCCAACTAATAGAAATTTTATAAATCAGCAGTTTATAAAATCATTAAAAGACCTTCAAATAATTTTATTCTATTCATAAAAATATTTATATTCTCTAGATTATTATTTTAATTTTTTAAATATCTTACAGAAAAAAAGGATTGTAAAAATTCCTTTACAAGAATTTACTAATTTGTTATGTCATTTATGAAATGGACTTCTCTTAAACACTATCAAATAATTTTTACTACTTCATTAATTGTTTTAAATAGGATTTTATAGGATGTTTTATAAATTTGAACAATTATCTTTATTTTCCGCGTTTGTTGGCAGCCATTGCACATCAGTCAGTCTCTAGCTGTAGCTGTTATGAGATGGCCCTAGTGTCAAATGATCCATTTTCCACATCTCCAAAGAGAATTAAATTAGATTGGGAAAATATGGACCCCGTTTTGAAAGACACTCATCCTATTTCATCTGTGGATACCAATATAAACGCTGAAATGAAGCCATTAATTGGTAAGTTGCATTAAATATGTTGGGCTCTGTCAAAGTTTCCCATTCTCATTTTACAAAATGGCGTAACTTTTCGTGCAGAATCCCGTCAATTAAGGGGGCGTGGTAATATATTTAAATGCCTCCTGTCACATGTTTCCTGATACTGACTATATTAAAATTGCGGGAAGGTTGTCCCTCAATGGTGAAGATTTTTTTTTCTTGTAGTGTTGATTGCGTAATTAAATGTAAAATGTATTTGAAATAAATTAAATAACAAAATGAAATTGTCGTTTGATTTTTATTAAGGTATAATTTTTTTTTATTGTAAATAAACAAAATTTTCCGATGTATAGTATAGTATGTATTTATAATTTTTTTTTTTTTGTATAAATTAAAATCCCATTTACAATATTATTTTTCCTAGTAATTTTCTCATTAATCCAAAACAAAAATAAATTTAAATTAAAAATTGTACGATAAAATAAATAAAATATTTGTTTTTTACCAACATTTTGTTTTGTCTTTATAAAACAAAATTTTCTCCTACCCGTCAGAGACACTTCCAATTAGTTTTTGTTTATATTAAATCTCACTGCTCTTAGTAGTTAAGTGTTGACTACCTTACTATAGATTTGTAATAGGGATGCTTATTATTTTTTGGGTGTCTATTATTTTACAAGAGAAAGTTGTACGAGTTCTTATAAAAAAAAAATGTAAATTTAGAAACAGTAATGTGAAAAATAAATTTGTTTGAAATAAAGATTTTAGGTTTTATTACGCCCCTTTACCTTACTTAAGACTTCTATTTAATATTTAACTAGTTGTAGAACTTGATTATATGAAGGTATAATTGAATTTGCTTGAAAAGTCTTTTTCTAACCTCAAATACACTTACTGAAAAAGTAATAGATTCTATTAAATGGGAAGTTTCCTCAAGTAGTTCTAAATTGAATTTTCTTCTCAAGTTACTGAATACTTGCTCTCATTTTCATTCTAATAAAATGTTTTAGGATAACATTTTAGGATCAAAACAATGTTTTTAAAAACCTAATTTTTTTATTTTTATTTTAATTTCTAATTTGTTCATGTATTTCAATGCCTCCATTTAAGATAACTTTCAGTGAAGTGGTGAAAAATTGTACTGTTGCCCAATGTTATAATTATTTATTAAAACTCGTTTTTCTTTTTGCATTTGTAGATGACTCTAGCGATGTAGCATCAAACAGCAATACAGAGTGAGTTATACAATTTATTTTTTTAGTTATAAAAAAATGTGCAAAGGTGTCTTAAATGTTTTGTTTTATCTAATGATCAGGGTAGTGTTAATTGTGGTTATATCGTAACTCAAATGTTACGGTAACTTATGCTCAAGAGGTTTAAGATTTACTAGCTCCACTTTTGCAGCATTTTGTCTGCAAGAGCAAAATTAACTCTAGAAGTTTTTGTCGGTGTGATATGTTTTATTTCTTTACGCTTCATCAGAAGTTTTTGTGGTGCCTTGTTAATCTTGTAACACATTTAATCGAGATATCCTGGAACTTGTAGATGACCGAATAACTCTGGTATAGTCCAACTTTTCAGATTCAACTAACATTTTGATAATACTTGCTTACAGAGCTGAGAGACCGTTAGATGGAATTGAAGTTGAAGTTGATGGTGAACTGGCCGATGAAGAAGATAACGAAGACGAAGACGATGCATCTTCTACTGTTAGTAATGTTTCAGACTTCAGTTGCCTGTCAGACATGAGTGGACATCAGTGGAAAGCTGGCAGTAAGATTTTAATTGATTTATTCTCTAAATTATAAATATAGAAAATATAAATATAAAGGGTAACATTTTAGGATCAAGATATAATGTTGTTTTAAAAAACTAATATTTTTTTTTCCATTTTAATTTCTAATTTTTTCCTTTATTTTAATGCCTCCATTTAAGATAACTGTGATTTCAAGGAATGGATTTGCTGGTATGTGGTGTGTTTTTGTTATGTGTCAGGTGGTACCACTCACCCAGGTTCTCAAGGGACATTCTAGGGTAAACGGAGAATCGAAGTCAGGGATAATCTCTGGTGCCCAACTAATCCCTCTCATTCAGTGTTCTCAAAAATTTTAAAGAACACTCACCCAAATTTTATGGAATCGGGAAGTTTCAGGAGAGCAACTAGGTGTATTACCATCAAACATTACATCGTGACTACCCAGACTCTCCAAGTAAACCGTAAGAAGCTCCCAACCCTTAACCAACCATTTTTTTGGGACCAAAACAACCCTAATCCAGAGAGGATATATTTCTAACCCAGGCCCCTCAGTCAACCCTAGGAAAAGGTGAGTTAGAGTTGCCAATCTCTAAATAACCGTTCCTCAACCATCACCGGACAGTGAGCTATAAGAAGCTTCTAGTAAGAGTATCTATAGGCTAGCAGCTGGATCCGAACGAGTTGTTTCCGAGACGAAATCCAATATACAAAAACTGAGATTTTTAATCGTTATTTCTTTATTAAGGAGTTTTACTCATTATTAAATGTTTGCTTGTTTATCAAACGATGTAAATAAAATTATGCGGTACTTCAAGAGAATAAAAAAGAATTTGCGACAAAAGTAAAAAGTTTTTTCCCCTAATCCAAGACTTAAAAAATATTTTGTCTAGGGTCTTTGTCATTTGTTTAAATTGCGTCGTTATACTGAGGTAATTTGGATCATTTCAGTTGATCCAATGCAGTCGCAGCTATGATAGAACTATTATTCATTACATAGGAACATAGTAGACAACCTTCCATCGTCATTCTTAGTTGCTAGAGGAATTCGTGGATAGTAGCTTAAAATTAGCCCCTGGAAATTTCCTTATTCAATGCTTTTTGCCTCAGAGGGCCATTTCAACGACAAGTAAAAAAAAAAAAAATGAAATTTTATGACAGAATTAATTTTTATTTGTAAATGTACTTATTTGCAGTTTCTATGTAAACAAAACAAAAAAATATTGTTAACATTTGTTAAAAAATTGCAATTGTCGAATTTTTTGACGATTTTGATGCTGAACGTCACAAACTTTTGTCTTATTTTCGAAAGTTAAATCACGAAGTAATTTAAGATTTAAATTGATTAAATTACTAAGAAAAAACTTCCCTAGAAGTTAACTCTTCTTTTAAACATATTTTTAGACTTAATTGGCACCATGAACTGGATTGAAAAGCAGATGATTAATGGTGTAAGTCCAAGAGTGGTTTTCAACCAATTAGTCGGCGAACCAACCGAACTTCCAGAATCCATCAGCGACACTGCTTTATGGAGGGTAATTTTTTTTTATCTGTTATTTAATTTAGTATTCGAAATCAGGTTTCTGTTGACACTACAAATAACCGCTTATATTTTTTAGTAATCCGTTTTTTTTTTGTTTTTTTTAAGGTTATCTTTTCATACCTTACTGAACCACCAAGAAGAAGTCGCTTAGCTAAAACAACATCCTTAGAAGATGTTATACAATTGCTTCAAACCTGTTCTAAAATCATAGTCCTCACCGGAGCTGGAGTAAGTTTAGATTCGCACTTTCTTCGCACTCTCTTTCCAAGAAGTGCCTCTGTTTATTACTTATAGCAATACTCTCTCCAGGTTTCAGTTTCATGCGGAATCCCTGATTTCCGTAGTAAAGATGGAGTATATGCTCGCCTTGCTGTGGATTTTCCTAATCTACCAGACCCTCAGGCAATGTTTGATATCACATACTTCCGACAAGATCCTAGACCATTTTTTAAATTTGCAAAAGAAATCTATCCTGGCCAATTTAAGCCATCACCTTGTCACAGGTAGTTAATTTTTTCCATTTTTTTTTTCTATTCAAATTTTTTTTTTTAACACAAATTTATTTTTTGGTCATAAATATTTATTCCAGGTTTATAAAAATGTTGGAGAAGCAGAAAAAGTTATTGCGCAATTATACACAAAATATTGATACATTAGAAAAAGTTGCAGAAATTGAAAATGTCGTGGAATGCCATGGTAAGATGGATTACATTGTGAAATAGATTGTAGGCTAGAGAACATAAAGGAATTGCATATTCGAAGTCCAATTAATGTTGAAAGTATTTTTTTTTTTTTATGTTAGTAAGACATTTATTATATCCTGAAGACTACTTCTGATTAGAAATCTTCTGCTAGTTCCGAGCTGGTGACTATACTTCTTTTATTCACCGGACTGATAAAAAAAATTCCTGCTCCTTGTTGATCGAGTTTTTAGCTAATGCATCAAATGTTTATTTTTTGCTCATTTAACATTTATTGGTAATTTTCTGGAAAAAATAAGCTTTTTTTTTTCAAAAAAATAAAGTACTCGGTACATCAGATTCAGTCTGAAAACCATCTACTACTGTTCCGTCTTGTGACGTCTCTTAAAGAAAGGAAGGTGTAATTTATAGCCACAGCAGAACACTTAAATGTTTAAATTATTGTGCACCTATTTGTCCCTTTAAATCTAAAATGTAAAGCTTTTCGTCTTACATAGTCCTTAACGAATACAATAAGTCAAAACGAAGTAACTTTTACAGTAAAACTGTCTTCACTGTGTTTTCTACTTCTAAAATCTACTTACTTGTAACTGAAGTATCTTTAGCTCAGATTCAGTAAGAATATAGGTTACTGTACGTAATTTTCTTTGAAACTTTATACAAGTAATAGTTTGTTGTTTTTTTTTTAATAGGTTCTTTTGCCACTGCCTCTTGCACTCGTTGCGGCCACAAAGTGACTTCCGATGATATAAAAGAAGATGTTTTCAATCAGAGTATACCATTCTGTCCAGAGTGTAATAAATCATCACAAGAGCATACAACTTTGGAAGCAGGTAATTTTTTTTTTTTTGTTGACATATAAAAATTTCAATTCTGAGGAAACGAAGTAAAGAAGTGGGATGTGCTCAGTTTAACCTATTAATTAAGCATTTCTTATAATTTGATTTTTTTTTTTTTTTTGCTAGTCTATCTTGGTAGAACTGGCCAACTCATAGTAAAAATTTTGTGAAATTGAACAAAAATTTACTTTTCCACCATTCAGGTTAAGAATTAAATTTTCTTGTCTATTCATTTCTTTCCGTCATCATAGTTATATAGATAAATTCAATATATTCTACAGCCTATTTCTTGGCATATTCTACCATAATGTAGGGACAACTATTTTTCTTTCTATTACACGCCTCACTATTTATGCAATTATGTCGATTTTTTTTTTCTTTACCACATTATCTATTTTTGTTATTTGATCCGCAGGAGTTTTGACAGATAGAGGAATCATGAAACCAGACATAGTATTTTTTGGAGAAGGATTGCCTGAGAGATTTCATGATGCAATGGCATTTGATAAAGATAAATGCGATCTGTTGATTGTAATTGGTTCATCACTTAAAGTTCGTCCAGTGGCTTTAATTCCAAGTACGCAACTTTTTTTTTTTTTTTTTTTAAGAATTACGAATTTAAGAATTTTGTTTTATTTGTGATTTACTGTCTTCATTTTTTTTTTTTTAGGCTCCTTGCCTGGCCATATTCCTCAAGTTCTTATCAATCGTGAAAGGCTGCCCCACATGAATTTTGACGTAGAATTGTTGGGCGATTCAGATGTGATTGTGGACCATCTTTGTCGCATGTATGTAGTTAAACCTTGTTTTTAATTGAACATATTTTTTTTAAATTTATTTCTAGAAGAGGAAATATTGTGAACTCTTAGTTGTTTGATAGTAAGTTTTCGTGGGAAATAAGTGGGCTAAGGTTGCTTTTAGTTAAAAAAAAAAAAAAATGGTGTATGTACGCTTTAGCAAAACAAACTTACTTACAGTTTTAGTTGTAGTAAGTTTTAAGAAACCTTGAGTAGTTTAGTAAGAAAAGAATGTTGTGAACCAATTATCCCCTTCGCTAAAATGAGAACGTCTTGAGGAATGGATTTAATTATTGATAAACTTTTCTTTTACTTAGAGAAAAAAAAATTGTTGCTCTTTTCTCATCCCTTTTGGATAAATTTATCAGCCTGCAAAAAAAAAGATGACTAATTTAAATTTTTGGTAACTTTCAGCCTTGGAGGCGATTGGGAAGAAATTTGCTGGAGAGATGTACCATTGACAGATTGTACAGAATCACTTCCAATTCATGTAAATTCCAGTTCTGATAGCCTGTAAGTAGAAAATAACCAATCCTACCAACTTGAATATATTTTATCTTATGTGGTTAAAGAATTATATATTTTTATTTTATTTTATTCGTAGTAGCACCTGTGTTTATTGTGTTCCTGATCAGTTTCGGACTTTCTTCCATTATCAGAGGTTGGATTAATACACTTTTGAATAGAGATTTCGGCTTTGCTTACGTTACCGCCTCGCACAACTCTTGCAAGAAAGATTTAATCTTATTGATTCCGAACTAACTACATTGTCCAAACGAAGAGACTAATTTTATGTATTAATTTTATCTTCAATAAATAATTTACATCATTCTCAAGAGATTCACAGATTGGCAGGAGTTCTAATATTTTTGAATATGCAAAATTTTCTCAAAAAAAAACAAAACGTTTTAAAACAAAAATTATAAAATGTAACTATTACTTTTCGAGATAGAAGAGTTTAATGAAATCTGGTGAATTTTTATCGAAAATGGTGAATATTGTAAAGTCGTAATGAAATCTGGTGAATTTTTATCGAAAATGGTGAATATTGTAAAGTCGTAGAACGGTATGAGAAGGTATTGATTTCACATCAAATTTTACGATCTCAGGACGGGGAAAATTACGAAACTATACGAATTTCCAGTGCATCACAGAATCCATTTTTTCCCCTCCATCATCAAATATTATACTATACTGCGGAACCCCCCAACCATTTTTTTCAATTAATTGTCACTTTTTATTAGATCCAGCGAAGAAGATAGTGAAGATGTGGAAATAATTGACGAAAATCCGCAACCAGTAAAATGTCAGCGCATTGGAAAGAGACACATAGCGGATGATGATGATAATTCCAGACACATTTCTTTAGATTCATCAAGAGATAGCGGAATAGGCGAGGGAAGTAATAACAGCACTGACAGTCCGCCACCATCTTCCAATGTTCAAGGTTGGCCATATAATTTTTTAAAATATTGTCTTTGCTGCTATTAAGTAAAGTTTCGCCTATAAATAAACTAGAAAGTACATCGTATTGTCTCAGTATATTTTTAAAGGTGAAGGAATTAGTTCAGTGTTACCTCGCATTGTACTTTGCAGCGTCTAGTTGCAAGTTCAGGGAGCTAGAAATTGTTGAGATAGTAATCTTGGTTAGAATCGATGTTTTTTCACTAAGGTCAAGATATTGATATTTTTATGTATTTTTTGCCTCTTATCATGTACATTTTTCCTCTTTGCAGAAATCTTGACTTTAGTTTAAACATATATAGTGGAGTTCTAGGGAATTGTGTCACGCTTCTGTCAAAACACAGTCTTTTTACTGTTTTAAACATTTATAACACAGCGATATAACACTAACTGCATAGAACATCTATAATTATAAGTTTTGTAATTGTGAAAACAGATTTTCTAATATATTTTATCCTTTAATTTTTCTTTTCCAGAAAACTGCTTTTACCGCCAAAGGAAGAGAAGGTACATATTTCCCGGAGCTGAAGTTTTAGGACTTTCAGCATACATGCCTACTTCATCTTCAGAAAACTAAAGTTGTTTTTTTGATGACAGCTTTAAATAAATAAAATTAAAACTTTTAGAATAATATTAATAGAATAATTCACATTCATTTTATATCGACCTTCGACATTCTGATATTATCAGGGTTTTTTTTTTTTTAAAAGAAAGAAAAAGTTTGTAATAATGTGACCAATTTTTTAATGATTTTTTTTATATTATTATTATTAATCATTTTAAGTTTAATATTTTTAAAAAAACTGTAAATATCTTGTTTAGTTTTCTCCTCATTAAGCATTACGTATTATAGAATGTGAGTGCATGTAATATGTATTTTGTACAGGTGTTTAAATGTGGAGGCCTCATTAACATTTACAGTATATAATTTTAATAATAGTGTGTGTAGAAATAATTCATGCAAAAAAAAACAAATTCTATAGCAATATTTAAATAATAATAATAATAATAATAATGAAATAAAATAAAAGGTGGTACATTTGGCTGTGTTTTTATGTGGTTAGATATGATGATATTGTGTTAAAATGATCTACAATAGTTGTTTATCACACAATGTATTGTGTTGATTTTTTTCTTTTTAGTATGCAAGTAAATTTCAATAAGTTATTATATCTAATATCAGTATAGTTAACGGTCGATAAATATAATTATTTTCTTCTTTTTTTTTTTTTTAAAGTAAAATGGAAAATTCTGTGTTTCAGAAAAAAATCAAAAAGAAAGTTGTAGTTTTTTGTTTATTAACTTGTGAGAGAGAGATTAGCGTAAGCTGTGAACTTAAGGAAAAAAAAGCAACCTGTTATGAACCTTCCCATTTTTACTAACAAGCGAAATGTAAACATTCGCGGAAGTTTTATTTTTGTTTCTATAATTTTTTTTATAAAGTGGATGCGCTCCTCAGTGCTCACATGGAGTGAGTATCACTTAGACTGTGGTAGTAATCATTTTTTGCGTTCATTTTGTTTTTTGATTTTTATTTTCTTTGCTAAGTGAATTTAATGTGCGAATGAGAAATGATATTTCCAGGATTGTTTCACGAGTGCTCTATAATCCAAAAAAAAAAAAAAAGATATGCTGGTTACAACCAAACTTCTGTAAAAGGCTTTTAAAACGACACGCCTATGCACAAAAAAATGGCAAAAAAGAAAAAGTTTTTGAGTGTGGACTCTTTTAAGAGAAGTCTTGAAAAAGCCCTGTAATTAATAATTTTTGAATTGCCTATTCATCGCTAAAGTCTACAGAAAGAGCAAGTTAAGTATTTTGCAGCATTATTTATGTATGGTACAATAAAATACACATTATAACATGTATCTATAAACAATTGAATTATGCTTTAGGCCTTAGATTTTTTTAAAATTTGTAGTTTTCTATCCTACTTATGGCTTTTAAGTTTCGGTTTGTTTGTTTTCTAATTAAAAATAAATAAATGCTTCATTTTTACCGTCAGGTATTTAATTTTATTTTAAATATTATTTTTGTATTTTGGTAGTTTATAAAATAACTAATTTATTTTGTATTTAACTAAGTTCTTCTTAGGCTTTTTTTTTTTTTTTAATTATGAAAGAATTTAAATAAATAATGAATCTAAGGTACCTCTTTTATCTCTCTATTTTATGTGTATTTTGTACAAAAATAAATAAAAGGAAAAAGAATAAGAAAAATTAAGTGGAATAAATATATTTTGTTAACAAGATATACGAAAAGGTATTAGTTGTATTTTTAAAAAAATTTAAAACAATTATTTTTTTCGTTTCTTTTTTTTTTTTTTTTTTATCCATACAATGTTATGGCTGTGTTACATTTTTTTACTAAAAATTAAAAAAATTTATATGTCCTTAATGGAGTTTATTATGTGACCTTTTTTTCTGTTTATTTAATTTGAATTATTTTCATTAGATTTTTATGTTACGGCAAGGCAGCTTTTTGTCTCTTTCAATGTTTGTTCTTCTCCGGATATTCTTGAGCTCCCCTCGTACACAAAAAAAAAGTAGCGCACGGGCTGTATGTCCTGCGTCAGTTTAAACTTAAAATATCATGTTCAAACTTGGTATTTTTGCTTTTAAAGAAGCAAAATTATTCATTTAAAATCCACTTCTTAAATCCGTGGTTTGAACGCCAGCGATATTTGTATTAGTTACTACCAATGTTGGTGAAGAAGGCTTTCTAATGAAAGTGATTTCCAATTTTCAGGACGGGCTTAAGATCCACAAACAAATCAAATACATGGATGTGGCGGAAGCACATATTTTCCTGTTATCATTTTTTCTGATTAATAAAAAGGGTGATTCGCCCTGGGGATCTCCCACTTGTCCTTATAGCCTTATAACAAGTCTCTCGAGAACAATTCTCATCCCAGTTAGAAAAGAGCACATTGAATCCTGCGAAGCCGTAATAGGGAGCAATCTTATTTATTCGGTGATTAGGCATAGAGGGGATCGTAAAGCGTAATAGATTAAGATGGATCTGGAATCTTGTCAAAAATCCAGAAAAACTGATTCCTTCAAAAGTACGCTGCATTGTTACTTAGAGCAAAATATTAACTTCATGTTTTTATACACTTCGATTTTGGCATACATTGCCTGCCTTCTTCATGAGATAACTTTCTAGGAGATTTAAAATTTCTTTAGGGCACATTGAACGATACAAGGAATTACGCAAAGAACGTTTCGCAAACACGATTTTTTTCTTTTTGTAGTTTAATGATATTGACTCAAAAAATACGGTCAATTTTTGCCTAAAAGTCGCTACGTTTTAAAAAAAAACAACATATATTTGAGGTACCATCCTCGATACTTTTGAGCTTTTTTGCTAGTTAACTGTAAAATACTTTTAACATTTGAAATTTTAACATCTAGACGGTTCGAGAGTCACAATTTATACGTCAATTAATAATTATCAGTTACTATTTGTAATTTAGTTCAGCTGAAAATAAAGTTATGTTTCTGTACACTATATTACGAAAAGTGTAACAAATAAAAGAGGTATGTTTTTTACACACACGAAGTTAGTGAAAGTAAAATGCCTATTTTTTCAGGCAAGCTTTACGTCCAACTACCAATTAGGTGTCGTGGACTAGCAAACATACTTAAACTGTTAATTTCTTTTATTACCCTTTAAATAAAATCCAAAGCCTAAAGACTGGGAATCGTACCCAGAACCACAATGTATTTGAATGCATTAGTATACATTTAAAAAAAAAAAAATTCTTGAGAATGCTGACGGAACTGTGACCAATTTCAACTTATAAGACCAGCAGTTAGTTAGTCATCAGGTCTTGGCAGCGGAAATATTTTCACAGTTTTTTTGATAATGGAGTTTTGGTTACAATTCATGCAACGCCTTATAAGACTACGATTATTGCAATAAAAGATATTTAAATAAATAAATAACATATTTTTTAATTTATAAATAAGAACTAAAAAAAAAAAAAAAAAAAAAAAACTGTATGTACAGACATTATGATACAAATCTTTTTTAATAATACAATGCAAACAAGAACGAAAAATGAGCAGTATAAGGTTTTTTGCCAACCATCCGATATACTACGATTCATCTGATATAAATTCATCATCATCTAGTCCGAGATCGTCAAGGTCTTGGAATAATGATTCATCTACTTTCACATATTCACCCCCTTAAACAGAAACATATTATTATTGACAGTATTGTTCTTTTTAATATTTGCAAGATGAATAGAGAAATTAAAGCATGAAAGTGAGTGAGTGAGATCGAACTAATGACTAAAGTTTCCACAGATTTTTTGCATGTCAGTAGAACAAGTTTTCGGAGGTCATTGTATACATTCTCTAAGGCTTCCTAAAAGGAAATATTATGATCGAGTCAATTTCTCTATAACGCTTTTTTTTTTTCAACGGGAATATAGTAAAGAATATTGTAATCGTATTGATTCTCTTGTAAATAATATATTAAAATTACAATAATTACCTTCTTCCAGGAATTTGAGATCACTTTCATTCAAAGATTTATCTTGCATGAATAATTCTTTACCGGTTAACTTCTTATTCTTATCATCTTTATCTTTTTTGAAAAGCTGACCTATTTCAAGATCAAACGATTGTTTCCAATTTAAAAATGATTCTACTGTGACGCGGGTGCCTTCAAATTTTTTCTAGAATTAAGGACAAAAAAATCAATTACAAAATTAATCAAACAAATAAAAGATAAACATAAAAATTGAACATACTCTTTCCTCTTCTTCTTCTCTGATTTTTTTCTCTTCTTCGCGTTTAATCTTTTGTATTCTTACATCATCTGATTTTAAATTAATCCATTCTTGAGCCGCTGATACTAAGGTAAAAATCATTACCATTCCAATATTTTCTTGCGCCTGTTTTAAAAAAAGAATATCTGGTGTAAAATACCCATACAACACTATCTAGCTCACGTCAATGAATTTGAGTGAGTCCAACAGGTTGAATACCTGGGTGTCTCAATAGATTGTAAACAAATCATTGAGTACAGCGATTAAAGAAGGTATGAACATGAAATCGTACTGCCCCATTAGTAAACGGCTATAATTTCTCATGCTACATTTTTCATAATTGGAAGTAACAAATTTTCTACAAAATTTCTACAAACTCGAAAATTTTGCAACTTTTCTAATACAATACATAAAAGCTACATAAAATCGAGAAGTATCATCCATTTGTAAAAATAGATCCAAATATACTTACTTTCAACTTTATTCATAAGTTCACAAACTATCATGTGAAGCGTTACTGAAGCTTTGGATTAAAAGGTGGATAGAAACTAGTAATCAAATCTTCATATTTGTAAAATATAATGTAAGTTAGCTTTTCGAATTTTTTTTCAAGTTTTAAGAAATACCTGCTTTAATAAATGATCCTTTAATTCCTCCATAACTTCCACTTCTAAATTTTCAACATCTTCTATGTCTATTAAAGGGACTTCTTCAGGATACAGTGATGTATAATCAAATCTAAGTCGACAATGTATTCCAGAAACACCTTCTTCGTAATCATCAGATTTGATTGGAATTGCGAATGCATAATGCGGTGTTGTAGTCAAAACTGTAAAATATAAGTATAATTATTGATAAGCGAAATTTTAAATCATCAGCACAAGCACAACTGCCTAAATTAGCTTCTTTTTCTTTTTTTGTTATTTGATTTGCAACAATTAAAACATATTTTAAGAAGATTAGTCATTAGAGCATACTTTTTTATTTTCAATCTGACCGGTTTCACATTTTCGTCTGATTTCAAGGAAAAAAAAATTTGACTTCCACTAGTAAAAATGACACATTATCTCCTTCATCATCTCGGATGTCTCGAACTGAGATAGTCTTGAGAAAGAGAAGCTTTACACAAATAAAAATACCCTGCATGAACCTGATAACCTTGAAGCTGGATGAAAATACGAAATAATAACATAACAAAAAAGAATAATCGAGCCTTGACAGAATAATTGATATTGGGAGGGAAGCATAGATAATCTAACCATGTTTTCAACTTCCTACCCACATTTTTAAAACTTTTTTTAGTAGTTTAAATTTAACATGTTAAATATTTTAATCAAATCGTCATTCTGATTTACAATCACCATTATAATTCAGTGAACCGATGCTCCTGCCTTTAAACGATTGTTTTGAATCCATCATTAAAATACACATGTCCACAATAATATATTTTTATTAAGATTCTCAGTGTCTTGTTTGTGAATCTATAATTACAGCATGCTTTTGGAGCAGAGCATGTACATTTAATAATACTAAGTGATAAATGTAAATAAAAGCTGCAAACGCTTTTCACGAAAGGCCCTCTATAATTACAAAAAAAATATGAATAAGATACAAAAAATCTGAATACAAAGTAATTATTACTAATGCATAACTGTCTTCCAAATCAAAATTTTTCAAAAAAAAAAAATTAAATATGGTTAACTCACTTTCCATTTCACCACAATATATTGAATCAAGTGCTTCAATTTCATTATTTTGTTCTTCTTGATGATCCATTTTTTTTAACAAAAGAAGTTATCCATTCAAAATTAAAAATCGTTTCGAGCAAGCAGGTTACAATAACATGCAATGTGCAATGTTAGGTTCTTTCTGAAATCTTAATTCTGCCTACTGCCAATAGAATTTTACTTCATGTAATAACAAATGTTTGCTAAATAAAAATGTGGCAAATGTATATATGTATATATATACCAACAGACCTATTAAGATATAACGCGCCAGATACTTTTATTTGTTTACCAAAAACTTAAAAATTATGTTCATTTTAAATTTATACATACATGACATGTATTTATAAAATTAAATATCATTCAATAATATGTTTGAGAAATGATAGTTCTAATTGCGGGAATTCGGATTTTAAGATTACATATGTACATCCAGTTTTTTCAAGCACTAAGAGGTTTCTTAATGTTTAACCTCGTGTCAACTTATAAAGGTTAGTAATAGTAATAGTAGCAGCTTTTTGATGTGAGTAAGTTCTTATATTTATTAACGAAAAAACTGAAAATCTAATTATGTTAACCTATTCAAATTAATCCTTATTTTCTATTCTTTTCGTGACTTTATCTGAACAGTGTTTTTACGTAATTCATGCAACAGTTTGTTAGGAAATGTAATGCCTTATTAAGCAGTAAAAGCTGTTGAAAGCGGGCTAAATTTATGGATTTTATGTTTTAGGTTAATACGAAATAGAAAAGAGAAATAGTGTTGCCATCTATTTATTTTTATTTTTTTAAAATGAATTTTGACGAAAATTGATTTTCTTTATTTTGTAGAAAAGGAATGGATCTTGTCTGAGCGATAGCACTACCGAATGACACCACAATCCAATGCTAGCCAGTAGAATGTACTGTTCTTAATTTGTGTTTACTTACGCTTTATAAACTATAGTGTAACGTTCATGACAAGTGCCAACCACACACAAAGTAATTCGCCATGAATTCGCCAGGGTCATGTAAACAAGAAAACAGAAATGATGCAGTTTTCTCCATCTCTTCAGGAGAAGAAGACGTCACAATAATACAAGAATCAAAGAAGCAAGTGTTTAGTGTTTCATCTTCGTCTGACGAAAGTGAAGTAGCTGAATTTTTTCGACAGGAAAACTTTTGTAATAGTAACAAACATATGGATCAAAATAATAAGTTACTGATCTCATCAAGTGACGAATTAAGTGATAGTCATCTTACTGACGATATCAGTCTTAATGTTCAGTCAGATGAAAGTGATTGCAATGTATCGGATGTAATCACTGGAGTTACGGTAGAATGGAACAATGTGACAAGTCCTGGTGGGTGGACGAAACAAATGAGAAAATATTACAATAAACCTTGCAAACGCCAACGATATTTTGATTGGAAAAAAGTTTTACAAACCATACGTGCAGGTAAGTAGTGATGTTTTAATGTTATATTTATTTTATTAAAACGCCTTGTCATGGTCATGAGCGTTACAGCAATGAAATATCTTCATTTTCTTAAATCACATCTGACATATTTCTCTCAACTAAATGTTTACATTGCAGGCTCACCTTCTAGGTGGCGTATATTACAAGAAGATATTCATCCAGTTCCAATAAGACGAAGAAGATGTTTAATTTGTCGACAGTCAGATCACTTGTCAAAAACTTGTCCTCGAAAATATAGAATATGCATTATGTGTGGAGTACCGGGACATTTGAGGTTTAATTGTCCTCAAAGCAAGTGTCTTAATGTGAGTGGTGAATATTTTGTTGCAATTTTCTCATTTAATAATAATAAATTCAATAAAGCTCAGTTGAAATAGTGTATGAAACAATATAACCTAAATTTATTAATTTTATTTGTGTTAATGCTTAATTTTTCATAAATTAGTATGTTTGCATTAAAAATGAAAAAAAAGAAGTAATATCTCAAATTTCCTGATTGTTGTAAAAGCTCTTTTATGACTGGAGAGAGTGTGGACAATTCACGACTCGAGCGAACGTTGCCGAGAGGGATTTTTCTGATTTGGATAGCCACAGCTTTACTGTCATTTCCTGTATGAATTGTGTGGGTCTATCGCTAATATAGAGAGATATTATGGGCAAAGAATGTTCTGTTCTTCACCGTCCACATTGCGAAGAGCTGTTTTAGCTTCTTTTTTTTTCTAACAAATAAAAACGTAGCTGCACGTGGCACTCTCACTTACAAATTCACGCTACATAATCACTACACTAACCCCTTAACCAATGAAAGATTAATTAAAAAAAATTATATAAGCTTTGTTTTAACTTTCAGTGTGGAGCACCCTCAAATCATTTTAATGATCGCTGTGGTAAATGCTATTACGAGGAAGCCAAAATGTGTCAAAGCTGCAAAAGATACGGACATGCCATTAAAAATTGCCCTGATATATGGAGACGTTTTCATTGCACTATTGTTAGTATTTATTTGTTTGTTTTTTTTAATAAATATATGTATACAAATACCCATTTAAACAGGGCACTTTTGAACTAGTTCTTAAACGAAAGAAAATATCTGAAAAGTAAACATAATTTATTGAAGTATTTTCGCCCATGTTTATGATTTTATTTTTATTTATTTATTTAAGAGCCTAAAGTTGAAAGTTCTAAAATTACCTCTGACGCCTTAACAGTTTTCCTGTTAACACAATGAAACTTTGATTCCAACCACTTCAGCCGATATCTACACACATTTTCGCTTAAAAAAAAAAAAAAAATTAACCAGATCTATAATGGTTTCTTAATTTAATTTAAAAAGGGCTTTGCCTGCGGCCCACTCTCATTTTCATATTTTATGGGTTTACTGTTGAATGTAAGCATTTTTTTTTCAAGCCTTGATACTCAGTGATTCGTGTTTGGTTTCGGTAGTAATTGTTCACACATTGAATTTTACATTTCAAGCTTCTTTTAAAAAATCATACTTTTCTTTTTATTTATAGGTAAACAAAGAAATTAACACCTCACAAGTAGAATTGAATAAAAATATTCAATGTTGTAACTGTGCGAAACCAGGACATATGTTTGAGCAATGTCCAGAAAGATATTGGACTAATTATAGTCCCACAAGTTTTATTGTCACTTCCTATAATGGTAAGATATTTTATCTTAATTATTGCTTGTTTTTGAAACAGTTGTTCAGGTTTCTTCTGTTAGAGAGTGAGTTCCATATCTGTGAGAATGGCTCTATACCGATATTAAATAAATACATATTAAGACCTAATTACAAATTAAGTAACAAGTTTAAAGGGAAAAAGCATAAGCTTCTCACGTCAAGCTATTTCTACCACAGATCCTTACTCTAGTCTTTTCACACCCTAAACAATGCGTCATAAGATAGATAGGTGGGTGTAACAATCTTACGTCAAAAATTAAACGTTAAAAGACATCGTACGAATTAAGTAAATAATTTGCAGTTGGAATTGTCACTTTTCATCACCGTAGCCAATCACGAGTGGTTTACCAAGAATCCGTAAAGGTCAAATTATTCCAAGACGTACAACAATAAACTACCTAAGTTTGGAGAATCAGTAATGTCAAAATTGCCCCCTCCCCTTGGAATAGATCGGAGCTTGAACCTCTTCCTCCCTCGAAAAATAAGTAATAGTACCCTTTAGTCTGAGGATCCCATGTTAAACGTAACAGGGTGGACATACAGGACTAATTGACATTCTGTAATTCAAGTTTGCAAATAGACATGATCTTACAAATTGATATGATTGGATTAGAAAACAATAGCCAAATTTTCATAAGTCCATTTTCATCAATAAATTAATTTATGCAACCACCAAAAGGAAGATTCACATAATCGTAAAAAAAAAATGGTGCAGCTAACAAATCTGTATTTTCTTTACAAATCTTAATAGGTTACCTATATATTTATTAAAGCAAATTTTCATTAATACAAATTTTCAGATAATGGATTGGACGGGCAACTTATCCCACAACACGAGTTAAATTCAAAGGGTGCAAGTTCATCACATTCTGGAAGTAGATCATATTTAAAGAGATCAAGAAAGTCAAAAGAATATGACAGCGGTGATGAGCAATCATACAAAAAGAAGAGATTTTTTCAACAAAATGAACAGCAACGGCAAAAACCAAGATACTTTTTAAATAACTTTAGTATCTCCAATCCTTTTGATTGTTTTAATGGAATGATTAGAAAGAGGAAATCTAAGCGGAAAAAGAAGAAAACGAAAAATAGTTTACACAATGAGCAAAATCTGTTGTAATTTTAATTTTTTTTAAAAAATAAAAACAATTTTTTTGCTTTTTTTATCTTATGATTTGTAAATATGATTGGAAACAATATTGTTAATTGTAAGGCGAGAATACAGACAAAAATTGTATAAATGGTACAATTGTGACTTGAACTTGAACTTTTAACAGCCAAAACACTTCCAGCTGAGTTTACCTACCGTAAAAACTGGTTTATTCGTCATTAAATGTATTAAAAAAAACTTATTTTTTTTTTAAACATAGTTTTTGTAATGATTCAATTATAATGTTGGTGTCACTCCAGGGAATAATATTACATTTAACTTTATCGGATTTTTTCAATAACTTATCTAAAGTGAAATTTCTACGAGGGAATACAAAGTCATCTTTACGCAATCTAAGCACAGGGCAGAAATCATTTCTACCATCGCCACAATAAGCAAGATATCTGAAAACGGTGCCTGCTTTTTCTCGTTCCATTGCATATTCCAAGAGTATATACCCTTTACACATATTTCTGGCTGATAAACGGCACCAATCTTGTTCTTGGTAACTGGAAACAAAATCCATACCCTACTTTATTACTAACAAAAAATACAATCTAAAAACTTCATTCAAATATTAACCGGATTAAATATATATATATATATATATATATATATATATCTGGTTCATTTTTAACAGATAAAATTACTAAAAACTTAGTCTTGACACGCCAATGCCTCTCTCATTAACCCAAGCTTGTGGAGAAACAAGTAAGGAGGATATTTAAAGAGTGAATTTGAGCGGTAGCCGTCCTTCTGGAATCTAAGAGTTAACCAAGTTAATAGCAAGTTCACCAATACATCCCGCAGGCCTCACATTTACAGTCGTTTCACCGGGTACATGTACCGACTGGATAGTGACTTTCATTTTACAACCTTACAATTTATTGTAGTTTTTCGTATCAGTGATACAAAAAATGTTCCTGATATCCGAACCGAATTTTGGCATTAGATAACGTTTTACGGAACATATTGGTTTATGTGGTGCTAAGATGCTATTTTTTTTTGCACAACAGCTGAGATTATTAGCGCCCGGAGCTTTTTCCAGTGCACTGCCGGCCTCCGGACAGTGTTCTCTCGTTACAGACAACACTGTCCATCACCGGACAGTGAGCTGTAAGAAGCTCCTAGGAAGAGAAAATCTAAGGGTCAGCTGCTGGATTCGAACCCGGGACCTCCGCGTGGGAGTCCAGTATGCTAACCGCATAGCTAATCCCTTCCCTAAGATGCTATTATTATCACCTCCTCCGTGGGTCGACAATCCGGTTTATATTTGAATTTACTTTAAATCTAGCGAAACCAACATACCCTTTAATAGTAAGTCGCCCTTCTTCAAATTTTCCTGGATTAGAAAAAATTTTATGGACACAACTGCTTACACCATGTGCTTTCAGCCATTCATCAATAAAAACTGTGTTCGCATCTGATATAATAATCACCTCACAATCCATTTCCTTAAGCGTATTTAACATTTCAATTGTATTTGGTGTCGGCGGTATGGAAACCACAGCCTTTATGATGTCTGATTCTGCAATTTTATTTTCATGCAGCAACCTGAAAATTTCGTTCATGTAGAAGGTCCAACCTCGGGTTTCACGCTGATCTTCAATTGATTGGGGAATTTCTGTTAGTAGGCTTCGCACCACTGTGTCGCTGTTGTCCTCGATTACGGTATAGTCGAAATCGAATGCAACAAGGAAGCATTTTAACTGCATCTGTGGAGTGAGAGAATTGATATTAGTTAAATATCATCTACACTTGCAAAATGTGAATTACGGTTATAAATTAGAAATTTTTACTTTTGATTTTCCTCGATGACTAGGCGAAATTATTCATTACAATATTATTTTTCAACAATATTTGTATTCACACTAAATATAGAATAAATTTATTTTGTTTCAACAGGGTCGCTTTGGTTTTCTTCTAATATACATTTCAAATTAAACTATAACGTAAAAGACAATTGTTTTCATCATGAAGAATAATTTAACAACAAATCCTAAAGCTGTACTTTACCATATCTCTTCAAATTGGCTACATATTCATATGAACTAAAGAACTAATACACCAGCGACCTTAAAAAATATGATTAGAAAAAGCATTCAAATATGAATCAGCCAACTTAAGGGTAGGTTACATTACCAAAAGGTTATAAGAGCAGTTAGTGTTGCTTGGTCATTCGTAAACTGTGAACTGAAAAGTAATTAAATATCATGGTAAGTACTAACAGCATTCATACAAAAAAAAAGCTTTCATATATTTCCTCTTCTCGAGTAATATTTTCAACATAACAGTGTAAACTTAGAAGTTATTATACCAGTGTTTTAACATTTTTAGAATTTCGAAATTCCATCTCTTAAAGCAGGCTTTGAAGAGAAAAATGATCTCGGAATCCGTAGAGGAAATTTCGGAGTTCATGACTCCTTCTTATTTGGGTAAGAGAAAAAAAAACAAAACAGAAATTATAACTTACGGCAAAAACCTCGTAAGGTGTAATTTCTCTCTGTCACAGATTGGTGCTCAGCACAGTTTCTATCTTCCTTTGTGTATATTCTTGGTATTATATCTTTTTTCAAAATACATTGTTTATTTCATTTCATGTTGCAGGCTGGCAAATGTTAAAAACAACTTGGAGACTAGTCATCCGCTAGAAATGTCTGAGAAATACGTAAGTAAACAACTGTTACACAATTTTAAAATAGCGATTTGCTCTTGTCTTGTATCTTGCATAAGTATAGAATAGATTCTACAGAGATTTATGATATTGTTTTTGTAAACGTCAGGCATGGGTTTTAAAAGCCACGGAACCTTCTTCAGTTAGAAAATAGGTCCTTCCTTTATTAGACTATTTTTTTGTGTAAAAAAGTTCATCAAAATTTATTTAAAACTACATTTTTCAGTACGCATCCAATGAGGAAAAAATGCAGATGAATGTATTGAGAAATACTCAAGGTTTACATGCGCCTATAAAACTAGCAGCAGAATTACGTGCAACAAGGGCAGTTGGTCGCCTACCATTTCTGGAAAGCAGTGGACTGTCAACAGCAACTATCAAATCAAGTGATGATTCCATAGATTTTACGGATATTCTCAACCTGCCAGAACAAGACGAACGCTTCTTCGTCCCACATATAGTTATGGAACATAAGTTGGGAATTCTATAAGCTTAAGTTAGTAGGTTTCATTTAAGTGAAACAAAGTTAAATTACTTTTGTGTTATTGCTACTATTATTTTTTCATATTAAACTGATGAATAAAACTTAATGTTTATAAATAAAACTACTTTTATTTTACTGAGAAAAATGCGTTTTTAAAGTCACTGTGGACCGAATCGTCCATTAAGGAGGCAGCGTAAAACTGGGCATGATGTGGCGTGCTAGCATTATGTATTGTTGATTCGCTATAAGTATCTACAAGTTCTATATATTAACTTACTTTAACTTAATCTCGTTCATAAATTTCCTATTCCATTTTTTTGTTCTCATCCCAAAAACGTACTAAAATAAGAACTTTTGTTCTTGTTAGTCTTTAAGTCTAACGTGTTTTTGAAACACATATCTTCTAAAAGAAATTTTTGCGAACTCGTCATAATATAGTACATACTTTCCATGCAGCTATTCAGCGAAAACTTCATTTATAAGAGTACTCACACATTTAAGAATAAAAACACGAAATCATACAAATTGATAAGGCCTCTTGTAATCTCTTCGATTTATAGAGCGCTAAAATTTCACAGCTTCACAAAAATCAGATTTGAACAATTGTTTAAACTTTAATATAATGCCCCATCAACTAGCATATTTTTAACTAGATCGTGCAGAACAAACATCCGTACAGAAATAGTGTTTTGAGCGAGTACGACTTCACTAAAAAGAGGTTCATTAGTTCTGAATAAAGGAGAAGGCACATTAATGACTGGAAGGTTACAAAAAATAGTGTCTAAAATCAAGTTTTATCGAGCAACAATTGGTACATAATTTGTTTTGAGCTGAATGGATGCGCAGTTGGGGAACCAGAAGCGTAGAATCGTAGCCCAAGTCTTACCACATTCAAGTTATAATGATGTTAACTATGTACAAGACATCTAATATGGTTCTCTTTAGTGACAGTTTTGGTTTAAGGAACGAAAAGAGTACAATGAGTGTGTATGGTAAGTTATACGAGTTGGCTACAACAAACCGCAAATTGTTTCTGAGAATTTTGGAGTTTTAGATTTTCTTTACGTAAGTAGGAAGATATATAAACTTTGAAGCTTGGCTAAGCAATTTCCTACCAAAGGATTCTCAAAGACTTAAACTAATTACAAAAATACATTACGCAGAAGAAAAATGTTTTTATTATAAAATAACCATTTTTTTACAGTTTTAACAAATGGAATATACGAAAAAAGGGAAATGAAAAATTTGTTTCAACTCTAATTAAATAATAGTTTAATATTTAAAATATACATTTTACAAATTAAACAATACATCCGAAAAATAAACGTGTGATGAAGGTCACTTCATCACAAATAATTTTAGGCTCCTTAGAAATAAACATTTTTTAGAAATAATTATAAAGTAACCTCATAATCGTCCTAAATTCACTTTGTGAGGAAATTAGCAAATAAAAAAATGCTTTCTTATAATTTGATCTTTTTTAATCAAGATATACCCACACAATTGTTAACTTACATATTAATTACATTACAGACCTTAATGTATCAACATTTAAAACTTTCACATTCTTGATAATGATTTTAATCCAAGCAGATGGAAACATTTCTCCATAATCATGGCAGTAGCTTCACACAATAACAGTCGACCCATGTGAACTTTCACTATATTTCCTGGGAACAAAAAGTAAATAAATCTGGTGATACGATAGGATTTACTGTCTAAGAAAAAAATGTATTAGAATTATGAATCCGTTGAATATTTCTCTTAAGCGTTTGTAAACCTCCACGACTAGGAGGATTTCCGTAAAACCCTCCGTACCCCACAAAAAAACAATTTTTGTAGGCAACCGGCAGAGTAAAGTTTGAAGATTACCTTGAAAATTGCAAGAGTAAGTTGTGTTTTTCTACTCAACAATTTTTTTTTTTTTTTTAGCAAAATTTATAATAACAAACCTGTTTTAGGATCTTTTTCAATACAATAGCAAGCACCGTAAAATTCTGTAAAAGCTGTGGCAATATCATATAGAAATTCACATAAATGATGGCAATGCAAGTCATTAACAATCTTTTTAAGTTCTTCATTAAATCGTAACAATATCTGAAATATTCATATTTATATGAATGGGTGATACATTAAAGAATATTAAACAAGATCATATAAGTTCAACAATATAATCTACTTTAGCTAGATTCCATTCTTTTTCATGTTCAACAGATACTTTTACATCTTTAGCAGCTTCTTGCAACTGAGAAACACTTATGTTAGCATTACGAGCTATTGATCGAATTCTAGTTAACGCGTACAACATATAGACGGCTGTATTTCCTTTGTCATCTAACATCTAAAATATAAATAAAATAACATTAATACCATGAACTTCAAATGTGCAATGAAGATTTCAAATTTTGTACTAACTTTATCAAAAGAGAATACATAATCGTTTATTCTATTGTGGCAAAGATCAGCATATTTTATACACCCGTAAGCGACAGCTTCTTTGGCTTTTTGAAATTCCTCTTCTGAAAGTACAGAATCTCGTTCTTTCTCTTTTAATTTTTGTTCAGCTCGATTTAAACCTACAATATTAACATTTGTTACCAGTTTTCGTTACTTAAACTCATCTAAAACCAGTTTTTGTTACTAAATGATAATTTTGAATGAAGGAAAAACTTTTACCTTCTTCTAATAGTTCGCTTAATTTTATAGTTTCACCGGAACGTGTTTTAAATTTTTTCTTGTCACTGCCAAGCACTAAACCAAATTGTACATGATCCATGCGAACTTTTTTCGGGTCCCATAGGCCAAGTTTCTTGGCAACATTGTAAACTAACTTAAAATGAGTTGCCTGCAAACATAATAAAATTAGAAGGTAATAAATTGTTATTGACTAGAGAAATTTAATAACTTTTCACTCAAATAAGCTCCCTAGCTCCCTCCTTGGGGGCGATTCGGCAACATATCATGGTATCTAATTTGACATGTTTCTAAAGAATCCATTAAAAATAGATAATTGTTAAAGATTAAAGAGGTTATCTCGTTGAAAATAATGGCGAGGTAAATTGGGGACTTCTTTTTTATTTCTTAACGAAACATGAGCACCATGGGTCAGATCTACTACTAAGGAGTACGGAGAGGAACTTCAGCTACTAGAGTATCTCTTAAACCCACGATAAGGTCCAGCACTAAGCCATGTGATTCAAAACAGTAAAAACCTTTTACAGTCATGAAATTACAAACCGGGGTAGAGTTGATTGTCATGAGAATGGAGAATCATAGGGAAATTAACTGTCTCAAGTACTACCCCCAAAGCTTCGAAAATTCGGTCCAGGTTTAATATAAAGTGTGAGTGAATAGGATGAAAAGCAGGTTGCAGAAGCTCTAGTCGAAAGTGACTTGTCATAAGATAAAAATATTGAGTTAAGAACTTTTAAAATTTACCTAAATTAAAGTATTTCATTAGGAGCAAAAAATAGTATGGATAGAACACAACCTAACCTGACCGGCGTCAGTTACATATATAATCCAATCTAGATTATCTTCTTGCACTCTCTGTTTAACAGTTGCAAGATCTGAGGTATCGTAAGTAAATCCACCATCTGATTTCACTATAGTCAAAGGTATTGAACCTTTTTCTGTCCCAAATATAACTTTTCTTCCTTCATCTTCTATTAGTAATCCTGAATATTCAAATCAATTAAAATTAATTTTCACTATTTTTATGTGGGAGAATACAAATATCTATAAAAAGTGAAAATTTAACGACCTTTTTCATCAAGATCTTTAACAAGAGCTTCCATGTGCTTTTGATAGAATGATTCGCCTCGCTCAATAATTTCTATGTCTAGTTTATCGTAAATGACTTGAAACTCTAAACAATCAAGATGATTGAATTTTCTAAATACATCTTCCTTCAAAAAATACCGCTTTATAATTTAGATAATTCACAGATATATAATTTACTAAAATACCTTTACGTGAAACATCACAAATTAGATTCCAAGCAGTAATATAATCTGGTTCACGCTGTTGTAATTTAACTACACAATGGTAGGCCCTTTTCTTGAATTCTTCGTCATTATCAAATCTAACTTTTGATTCTTTATAAAAATTTTGTAAATCAGCAATTGGTGGGGAGATTTTTAAATAATCTGGGAACTTGTCCTGGTTAAAAAAATTATATATAAATTTCATGCAACCAACTCATTACTAAAAATAAATAAAATATTCTGCAACTAAAACAATAAGTCCATTAAAATTATTAATCTGAATTCACAAACTTGTAAATGTGCTATTAACATTCCAAACTGCGTACCCCAGTCACCAACATGATTTAATCTAAGTACATCGTGACCTAAATATTCCAAAAGTCTGCATATACTATCCCCAATAATTGTAGACCTAAAACACAAAATAAATATTCCAGAGAATTAATAAGATTTCAAAATCTGGAAAAGACTTAACTCCTACGATAAAATATCTCTTTTTGTTTGGGTGCCCTATAAAAGAAGCGGCTATAGCAATGAACTTAGAAAGGCTAGATGGAAAATGATTAAGGGAACTACGTATGTAAACCAGATAACCAGGTTTCTCAATAGGATACAAGCCTCTTCGAGCGATTCAGCTCCGAAGATTTTAAAATTCACTATTCAGCACTAAATAGTTGAGAGGGAGTTGTAAAAGAAATGGTCTGCCTCTTAAGGATAATTGCCCATGCCTACTCCTGCAGAGCATTAAATTACTTAGAAACTCAGAAACAGGAGAATTTGGAATGTACGGTAAATGGCTGCATGAGTAATTGTGGATACTCATAAACATACCTACAAACAGAATATGTGATTACAGAAGGAAATAGTATGTAGATTTAAAAGCAGGAGGAAAAAATAAAAAGTAAGAGACGTTTAAATATCTCAGGGTTCGCTACTGGATTAAGATGGAGTTTACGATTTAGAAGGGCTAACAAGAAGTTGACAAGGTAAGAAGACAATCATGGCTGGAAGCCTCTTCGCACTGAGAAGTAAATGGAAGAGCTCTAAAAGGAAAAAATCTGATATTGGGGTAGCCTCCTAAAAGTAAGAATACTTTATTATTAATTTTATAATATTATCAAATAATGCACCTTAAATGTCCAACATGCATCTCTTTAGCAATATTTGGCGAAGAAAAATCGACACCCACTCTCAACTTCTTTTTTAACGTAGGAGGTTTTACACCTTCAGCAACTAATTTGGTCAGTTGATTTTGACAGAATTCTTTATTTAACCATAAATTAATAAATCCTGCCGGAGCAACTTCAATTTTATCGATAAGTGTGGAACTTTCTATGTGTGATACGATATTTTTCGCAATTTCTGGCGGTGAACATTTAACTCCTAGAAAGGAAAATTAAAACAACTTAAGATTTTTTTCTTAGTTCGAAAGTAGTTGAACTAGAAATTTTGGTTTACCTTCGGTTTTTAGCATTTTACAAAGGTGCATTGCCGCGTTAAATTGATAATCTCCAAACTGTGGTCTACCAGACGGTTGAACTTCCTGCTGCACATCAACATCTGGATAAGCTGTTTTCAACGCTTTCATACAAATAACTGTGAGGTTGTCTTTCAACCCGTTAAAATCACTTTCTAGTATTCCTTTACATCTTTTACTATTTTCTTTCTCTTCTTCAATAGCCTAGTCATTAAAAAGAGCATTAATAGTATAATTTAAAGTAACGTTCTAGGCTTAACATTCACCCTTAAATATAACAACTGTAAGAAATGGACAAGCTATAACAATAAGTTGGTAAACAAAATTAAAAACTAAACGTGAAATGTGAAAGAGTAAAAACAAATACTACAGTACAAATTTAATGGATGTTAAGTTGAAAATAATACAGTATTTTTATTGTTTTTTAGAAAATGGAGGAAAACATAAATCCGTTCAGAAAATTTGCACTTTCATCTACATTTCTTCAAATTTAAGATTCTAGCAATACATTTAACCCTCAATTTCATTTAGATGATGGGCTTACACAAGAATCACCAATCATCCTCAAAACGAATTTTTCTTGGAAGTTACTACAAATTATACAAAAATTATTACAAGTATATCCACTTTTATTGGTACATTTTCATAGGAGGAAGAGGACTAGCCCCCTTAAGGATGTGGGGTTTCTCTAGATAAGTTTTTTTCGACTACTTAGATAGTCTAACAACTCGAAAAGTATACTATATCTCCAATATTTACACAATACAGAGGTAGTTGATGCAACTGTTTGGGTTTAGCATGTAAGAGGCGGTTAGTGTTGATCCTAGCCTTTTGGAACTAACTTTAAGCAACTCGGAGGTATCTAAAAGTGATATCATTTTTATACAAGGTTAAGTCTAGCATGAAATTACTTATAATGAAGTAGAGTTTTACTAAAAATTTAATGGTGTCATACAACAACGCGAACTATTTACTCAAAAAAGTCAGAAATGTCTTTTTCTTCCTCACAACCTCTACTCACTTTAAATATGACAATCTAACACTTACCCTCTTAAGTATTCCAATACGATATTTCAACTTTTGATTTTTAATAATAAGCTCTCTTGATTCTTCATCCATTGCTTCAGCATCCGTACTATAATTTCCACTTTTTAAATTGTCAATTCTCTGGTACAAAAGAGCAACATCAGCTTCCTAGACAAATTTTTTCGAAAAAAAAACTACGATAAAAAAAGAGTTAGAAGTATATGGTATAGAAGCATTTGTGGATCCAAAAAAACTACGTAAATTTTCACTCACAGCTTTTTCGGTTTTTTTAAGTAATTGCTCCATCTTAAGTAGTGACAACACTTTGGAGCTTGGTTAATGTTTAAACTTATCCAGCCTGTTAGCACGTGGAATCTATATATATACCAACTGACATTTCTCTATGTAACAGTATTATAAACTTCATATTTAATAAATATAACATTATTACAACCTTCCAGATTCGGAACTTGCAAGGAACACAAATTCTGATTAAACAAGAAATGAGGTTCTGTTACTGATTCTTTTTATCAAAAACCAAACCGTTTGGTAATTTTGCATACGTTTAATTATTCGGTAAATGACTTCTTCTTTGCAACCGGCAAATTATTACTACTGGTCTTTTCGATGTTTTCATGAAATAAGTTTTTTTTTTGGTATTGGATCCAAGAATCCTTAATGCACCTACAAATTTGTTACAATCTTTACTATCCCCATACATGGACTGCTAGGTTCTTTAATTGCCTTAGTTCTAGGTTCCGGAAACAAATTCGTACGCTTTACCAGAATTTCTCTTGGAGAAGACATCATTTGGAACGGATCCTTATAGTTCCACTTTGATAATCGCCTATTTTTCTTTTTGCTGTTCTTTCAACTTTTAAATTGACAATTGAGGAATTTTAAGATAAAAATTATTTGCTTCTACAATTTTTTCAGAGGCCTATGCATTAATTGGTCAAAGAACCTCAGTTTACGTATCTTCCCTTTGATTCTGTAATAGAATTTAGCCCATTTAAAAGGCCCCTATTTGCTCAACATGAAACTCAGTATTTTAAGAGGGATTATCCAAAAAGGTTATTTGAAAAAGCTATTAATAATTATGGTCTTTAAAAAGTAAATAAATAAAAACATAAAATGGTAACTCATTTTATTTTATTTTTTATGTTTTACATACATTTTTATTTTTTGCATTTTTTTCAAAATATATATAATTCACTTACAATTAGCATTTCAAATACAAATATAGATATACGTTGTAGTGTAGCAGGGATTTGTGTATTTATGGATTAACCACAATTTTTGTGTTACAAAAAAATAAATTTTTACAACATAGATTTTTGTGTAAATAAAACAAGAATATTTGGTACCTGCATTAAAACAAAAAAAACAACTGCGAGTATTATAATTATACTATATAAAAAAAAATTGTATTAATTGCATTTTTATAAATTTACATATTATATAATACAAAAGGGAAGTGTGAATATCACAGCGTACACTTAATCCTATTATCGTATTTTTCAATTAATCTTACTTCCAATATGAGTGTTTTTTACCTAGTAATTAAAACCAATTATTTACAAATATTAAAAAAAAAAAAATTAACATCTTGCTTGTTAAAATAAACATTTTTAATTCACTTCAAACGAGCTCCAAATCCTAGACACTAGTTGACATTTTTGTTTTTTTGGCTACATTGGAAGATAAACGTCAGATTGTATTCAAAGCAAATTATCGCAATACAGTTGCTCTTAAGGAAACGCATCCTCAGAAATAAGTTTTTCCCCCAGAATTGCTAACAAAATATAAATTTATTTTTTGTTTACGATAATTGAAAATCCGACCCTTGAAGAAAAACAAAAAACAAACAAAATCAGAAGAAAAACAGTTATCTTCTGAAACAATGAATTTTTCCAAGTCAAACTTTACCTCCTTAGAAAGTTTAACATTTTTTGTTGGTTTGAGTATTTTTAGTTCGGAACAATAACATCTTTATTAATTATACCAAATCATTGAAACAATTATTATATTGTTTTTAAACTTAATGAGCAAAATAAGCTCCAAAATGAGCCTTTAGATCAGGAATTTCCAACGATGATTAAATACTTATAAGAAACGATGATGTGAAACGGGTAATAAAATCATCATCCTTTATTCTTATTTCACTTTTCTGCCGGCTAATACCTACGCATGAGAAAACTTAAGATGAATTAGACGTGTACCACATATCTATACATCCGCAATAGATCGTTTCTCCACATCAACTTAGGCTCTAGCAAGATGTACGCTATTCTTAAATGTGTAAATCGTCCTTCGAAACCTGAGCGATTTTTGACTTATCAAACGATTTTACTTGCTTTAAAAAGTTTTTTTTTTACAATTAAAACATGGGTTATTAGATCAAATGAATCTCGAGGTGTTATACATTATGTAAAGAATAAAAGATTGCCATACCATCAAGTTACAAATACGAAAAGCTAGTTTGGTGTTTTTGCTTACAAAAAGAGCTCCTTGCATCGGAACAAAGATATGATGGTTACAGAACATTATGGCCTTTACTTTGTACAGTCAAAAAATTAAAAATATATTATATCTAATGAAGCAAATGTGAATTTCAATTAGCCAAAAGTGTATATTTGCTTCATTTGATGGAGGAATCAAATCATTCGAATGTAAGGCATCTATCATTGTAATGCAAAAAAAGGAAATGGACTTGAGAAAACATTTTTCTTAAAAACTGAAATTGACACACCGATCACAAATCAAGGTTGGAGAGAATTCCTGTTCTAAAAAAAATTGGTTTAAATTAATCAACAATTTTGTTTTCTCATCTTCCCTTTTCAAATCATTCCAGTAATTTCTAAATTATGGCCACTAATTTATAATATATACATATACATGAGATGTGCATTAAAAAATATTCACTAATACATTATTGAATTAATATTTCATATTACATATAAAATAACTATCTTACTTTTCATTAAAAAATACATAAAAATATAATTATGTGCTGCAATTCTTTTTTTAAGGAGGATGATGCAGCGTAAAAAAATAAATCGACGTGTTTCATTATTATTAATATTGTTATTATAACTACAATTTATTATTTATTTATATGTTTCTGCATTTCAATTTTTTTCACGTTTGTTTGTATTTTTACTAAAATTACAGTTTTGTTTTACATTTTAAAAATGTTTATATGCGTTTCATATGAGAAAACTTCATTAGAAAATCTTTTTCCTCTAAAAAAATATTTGGCATCTTTTCTTTCTTTTTAAATATTACACATGTGCATATAATAAGTATTTGTTATTCATATAAATTAAAAAATAATAATAATTTTACGGCTTTTCTAACATAAATTAAATTATTAATGAACTAATAAAAGCCAATAGCAACTTTGCTATTTAAAAAAACCAAACTAAAGATAACAATAAAACATCTAAAAAAAATACGAGTTTTTAATATTTGTATTACATAAATAATTTTTTTTACACACACTTGAAAAAAAATGCAAGATTTTGTATTTCTTTTTTCGATGAAGTTTTGTCATAAGTTCTGCGCACCTATGTAAAAAGGTTAATGCCTATTTAGCAGAATTTTTATTATGGTTTACTTTCAATGAGCAAACGCCATTCAGGACGTAAAAAGTAAAAGCTTTGTTCCACACTACCTTGGTACGGTCACCTACTAAGACAGCCCGGAGAAGAAAATTGGCCTAATTTGGTCCTAGAATTTTAGTGATGCTGAAATAGAAGAATAAAAGATCTGATAGGAAATTTCTCCCACTGGCTGCGCTGCTATAAATTAAGACAAGACCAAGGCTAGTGAAAAAAAAAAATTAGTTTTTACAAATTGATTAGTGCACATGTTATATCACCCAACAATTTCAGTACCTACAAAAACGGAAAAAAAGTAACATTTAGTGCGATAATTGGTAAAAAAAATCGGCTAAACAGGAATTCCCACTTAATTGAATCTTATTTTTAAGTTTTTTTGTTCCAAAAAAGGCTCCTGGAATTTTCTAAACACTTGGTATACTTAATGCACGTTGAAATTCAAAATCTTCTATTTGAAATTCAAGTAATATAAATTTAAAGTTTCAAGTAAATTTAATCACGTATATTAGGGTAAAAACAAAAAAAGACGCGAAAATGCTTAAATTTTTTGTAAAGTAATTTTTTCACCACTATTTAAGCATATTTAAGTGCAGAACTTATGACATCACCGAATTAAACAAGTTAACAAGAATACAAGTTAAACTTTATTCTCTTCTTTTTGTATATTTTTTAAAATTTTAAAATAAAATAAAAATAAATAAATAAAAAATAAAGTGTATAAATTAAAAAAGTCCCATATCAGTCTTTCTCTGTTTTTTTTTTTTTAAATATGTTTATGTTTAAACAAACAAATTGATAAATAATAGATTTTTTTTAAATAATAGCAACAAATTGTGAATTTTAATTTTCAATTCTTTGGTGTGATATGATTTTTTTTTAAAATTTATTTTTAATTGAAAACTATAATAAATAAAAAATAAAGTGAAAGTAATTTATACATTACTCTTTTTAATGTATTGAAATACGTAATAAGCATTTATCTCATTTTCTTTTTACAAAAAACAAAAACTTTTTTAAAATTTTTAAAGCTCCCTTACCTTTTTTTAAAAAAACATGAATCATGCGACGCAACAATCACGATAATATAATTTGTCTCTTTTACTAATTTTTTATACACAAATTTTTGTGTGTATACATACAATTGCATACAAAAAAAAATAGTATTTAATAACAATATCCTTTCCAAAACTCTCTCTGTTTCTAAAACATTTAGGCCCTTTATTTATAAGCTATTTCACATTTATATTTTTGTTCATTTTGTGAACAATAAAGCAATAAAAATGAGTGACATATATTTTACATAATATATCGTATGATTTATAAAACATTCTTTTTCTGTACAAATCAACAGAGAGAACATTATACCCATGGTTTTAATAAATACAATTCGGATGCAAAAAACAAAAAATTGAATATCTGAGATAGGGTTTTTATTAACTCTCGTAAATTTTTGTAGTATGCAAAGAGAAAAAAACCCAGCAAAATGTCCGAAAGTTGTAGTCGCTTTACAAATGTTTTAAATCTAAAAGAACGCATGAAAAAATTTGAACAATATTGTGAGTACTGCTAAAAGTTCAGTATGAGTTCTCATTTCGCCTAGAAACAATTAGTGGGTTTCAGCCACATTAGACCTACTCTTACTATCAGCCACTAAACGTCTGCGAAGAGTTTTTTTTTTTATAAGACTAGGCGAAATATATTAACCCGCTGATGGTCAGTAATGAAAATATCTCAAATAAATAATGCTATTTTTTTCTTCTTTTTTTTGCACCGATGGTATAAATAACGGTTTAATAAACTATTACTACTCTGTAAAAAACACATTTTTTTTTAACGTCATCATTTATTCGCACAGGTATTTCTTATACTACTTCATAATTAATATTTTTATGTCTCTATTTATATATGTACACACTGAAATATTTTAATGAAACATTACAGAAATATGAAAGTGCACTTTACATTGAGCACATCCATTTCCAAATAAAAAGAAAGTACCTATTAATAATAAATAATATAACAATAATTATTATTTGTATTATATAGTTTCCACACCTTGGTATCAAACTTTAATTTTTAATATTTTTGTTTTTAATTTTATTTTTGTTCAATATTACTTTGGACTTTCTTTAATACTGGACATCTGAATCACACACTGTTTAGTTCTTATTTTCTATGTTTTCATTTCTTAAAAGAAAAAAAGGAAGACATTATTCAAAGAGGAAAATGGCATTTAATACAGACGAAATAAATTATGCATGTTATTTTCAAATAATAATTCTTTGGTTACATATATTATATTTTTAAAGTAAAAATTTTCTGAAACTATTAAAGCCTGGTTTTTATTATTTTTAATCAGGAGGATCAGCAGGGCCAAGAAGCAAGTTTTTTTTTTTTTTTTTTTTTTTTTTAATTAATAACAACTGGCAGAGTGAATATCTTAAGTAAAAACAAAACCTATATGGCGGGTTAAAAACCAAAGTTTATTGAAAGTTTTGATTCTACTCAAAGAAAATCAAAAGGTCTTTCACTCGTTTTCAGGGCCTGAAGATACATGTCATCTTTAACAGAATTTGATTGTCACTTACAAATCCGTGAACTACCTCACCTTTTCAAACTATACGGAAGCTACACTTTCTAAAACAGCGGCCAAATTCTGTACAAAAAAACCTAATGAACTTCGAAGATGAAAATCTCAATTGGTTAGAATAACAATAATAAGGATCTGACGCAGAGAAGCACATTCAAAAAAGACTCAAGTGAACTGAGATTCAGGCAACTTTGGAAACATTTAACCATACCATCGTGAAGTAAAAGGCTTTGCTAACATATCAAATGTAAAAAAAAGTTTGATAATGATAGAAAAATGCAAAGAATATCTACCTAACAAAAACAATCAAAAGGAATAATGATCAATTGACAAAGTTAAATATTTCTTGGCCAAGAAATAGGAAGGATTAAGAAACGATGACAACTTCAAATCCCACCTAAGGTTTGGCTTTCTTAAAAAGCCCTGAAAAATAAAACGATTGTATAAAGATGCTGTGATTTATACAAATCAGCCATCAAAAATAGTAATCTTAATTTATTAGTGACGTTTAGCACAGCACCTTTTCACTTCTTTTCATTAGTTGCCTAACGTCACAAATAAGTAAATTACCCTGAATATTTAAATATTCAATTTTTTATTAATATTAAAATTCTCAATAAAACTCCGCTAAATTGACCCTAGTGACCTGCGCCGTGCTATTTAGTAGGTTATTGACCTAGAGGCTTAGAATAAATTCAATTGCCACATTTAAATAAAGAAAAATATCTACTAATCTTATTATTAAACATTAAGAAAATAACATTTTCCAATAACTTATAAACAAAATATTATAAACTTGAATTGTAATAGTGAAAAGAATATATGTATTTTAAAAGAGAGTTAAAATGAAATTTAAAAATCATAAATTACTTAACATTAATGTCAAGTTCATACAAATTTTTCTATAAATAAAATATCTTTGGTGGCAAACTTTCTTCTTAAAATGGTAAAATTTAAATAAATACGTCACCAATTAAAAACCAACTCAACAATTAAAGAGATTCATTCCAATAATTTAGAAAACAAAAATAAAAAAAAGTACACAACATATTTTTTTAAGCAAAACTTAATAATCGTAGAAAATTTCAGACAAAACTTATAACTTAAGAAACATGCATTCTAACGTTAACATCTGACTGAATACTTCATTAAGTTTTATTTTTTAAAATTTCAAATATTTTATCTGAAACTTTTTAATAAAAAATAGAACACTATAAAGACTTCTGACTGATAAATAAAAACAATTGGAGTAAAATATTGTCGTTAATAAATCTAATGGAGTTTTTAATATTAATGTTGGTCAAATCTTCAAACTAAATCAACCAACAATCAGCGCACAATTCCTACACAATTTTGTTACCCCCCCCCACAATTTTTGTTATATTACACCTATTGCAAACAGAACATTTCATTGACATTATAAATCAAAAGCTACAAGCAAGAAAACTAAAAAAATAATAAAAATAAAAATAAATGAGGATAACGATGGCATGTTCTATTTTAAGTTTAACAATATTCTTTGGAGAAGTTATCCCAAAAAGTTTGGTTGATCATCAGTCTTCCGTGTTTAGGCCCGCGGAAAAATGTCTTAAATTTGCAACACAGTTCAATATTATCAATTAATATTTAAAAAAAATACTTTGATAAGTTCCTTATTCAAAACAAAAAGTGTTTAAATAAATATTAAATTAATCAAAACTAGCACACAGGGAAAAACTAACTTTCCCTAATTCCAAAAAAAAAAGTATACATGAATTTTAAAATAAAATTTTAACACAGGGAATGTTTACCATTTAAAAATGATAATCTTTTTTTTTTTTTTCTTTTTACAAAAAGTCTATAAGCCTTTAGTTAACAAATTTCTAAAATTGGTGGAAGTGGGTTGTAAAACTCGTTCCTGCCACTATTTACAAAAATCGAAATTAGCAGGTTCTGGTGAAAGTTTTTTCAAACAAAAAATAAAATAAATAATAAGAATTTTGTAATAAGAAAGGGGCCAAATTGCTTACTTTTACTAATTTTTCCATTAAAAGTCGCGGTTTTTCTTCAAAGCTTGTTCGTTGAATGATGAATGTTAACAAGTTTTTTTTCTCTCTCAGCGCAAACTAAGCCAGATGATGACCAAGATAATAAATAATCGCCCTGAATTATCTAAGGTAAAACAGAACTTTAAGGAGTTACAGAAAAAAAGAGAATGTAGCGTCACATAGTAAAACCGAAAAAATATCATGTTCACAGTATTGCCTCCTTTTTTTTTTCTGATTTTACTAAATTATAACCTTAAAAATTGTGCAACCTTTCTTTATGCGTGCATATTAATTTTTTATTTGTATTTCCCAAATCATATTATGTTGTTGAGATGTTATAACTTTTTCTTAGATGTTTTTGACTTTTCTTTTTATACATATTTGATTTTTAAAAAAATGATAATAATAAAATAAAATGATGAAAGATCGCGTTCTATTCTCCCTTAACGTGTGTTATATGAATTAAAGAAGTATTTTGTAATACATGCACCAACATTGCTCCAGAAAAGTGACTTTTTTAAGAAAGGCTTCAGTCAAAACTCTTGCTCCATACTTGTAAAATACTAAATGTTATTCACTTCTAAAATAATCCTCGAAAATAACCATACCTTTAATTTATTTTTTTTTTTTGAAACAAAAGTAAATATATTGTGAGTGTTAATGAGGAACTGAAGAGTTTTGCAACTCACCACCCCAGTACGAGAAACTGTTAATTTTGGGATTAAACGTTTTATTATATCTGTCTTTTAAGTTTAAATTTTGATAATTGCGCCTCTTTCCGTACCTAAAACTGACAGAAAGAAATTGTGTGTCCAACTTAAGAAAAGATAAAGTTTTTGTTAAAGTATTAAATTACTTTATTGATTGATTGATTTTGTAATTCTAATCTCTTGTTTTTGTCATTTTCTAAAATAAAGTGTTATTTGGTAAAATAAAAGAATGTATAAAAAGAGTAACTAACCCACAAGGGAGGAAACAAAAATTCCAAATAGAGGTGCTGAGATGGATATCCTGAACTGCAAAAAATAAATTCAATCAGACAAAGAAGAAGGACTCTGTCTTGGTAAAACTATATCGCCTATGGTAGAACTGTGTCGTGTTTTTCTAGAACCTTCATTGCAGAATGTTGGATTCACTGAATGTGATAATGCAACTGTTTTATCAAAGTCTATAGTTACATAACCTTCAGAAGGTCTTGGTGCTGGCGATTCCGGTCCTGCTCCATTACCGTTTGTACTACCTCCGTCTAAATCCAGAACCAAATAAGTAAGAGATCTTGGTTCGGGCGGTAGAGCAGGTGAAAGTGGTGGTACAGTGTCACCAGGGGCCAGGTTGGCATAAATGTGGTGATTTTCTTCATCTTCTTCAGGTTCTTCTTCCAAAGCTGCTGGCATGCCACTTCCACAACTCACGTTCATATACAGTTGACTGGGCGGAGGACTGTCCGGCGAAGTTGTGCTATCATCCATTAGGAACATAGAATCGTTGTTATTATTGTTATTGTTCAATTGGGGCGGTGGCGATGGGGAGACACAGCCATTACTGCTGGAGCCCATACTATTCAGACGAGAATGCTGGGTGGCAGGTTGTATGGTGAGGCGAGGAAGACTAGAATGCCTTGTATTCGTCATTATATTAGTGGAAGGTATTGGTTCAAGGTAGGCTCCAGAACTAGGCCTTGTCTGAGCTGGCGTACCAGTGTCCCTAGATGTAGTATCTTCATTATTTCTTGAAACTGAGTCTTCATTATTCCTCAACTGAAAAAACATTTATTACTTCTTCAGTTTAAAGAGATGCGAGATTTTTTTTTTTAATTCTTATAAAATCGATTAGAATTCATTAAAAAACGATAATATTGCTACTGCAAAAGTACCTCTCTAATGGAGAGAGTCTGTCGCATACAACTACCCCGATTAATAAAATTTCAGTTCTACACGGTAAATCCAGAGCCAGAATAAGAGCAAATACTGTATTCGTGTTCTTTGGTTTAAACTTTAAACGGATCCCTTCAGCTGTTCTTAGAACGTTCTTTGCGCAAGCTCCTTCGAAACTAAAAGTAACTTTTTCTGTTCAGTTTAGTACCACCTCTCCAATATAACCTCCTTAAATCAATTTTCATTAAAAAAAAAATATTTAAAACAATCAAGTTCTGCCTGACTTGATTTCAAAAACTTAATATCCATATAATTGTGAATCTCTTTGAGAAAAGAAGATCTTGAGTCTAGTCTAATCGAAAATACTCCTGAACTTGCTCCAGAAATATCTAGGGTCGTACCAAGAAAAAAAATGAAGTTAATGATATTTACATTATTTTACATCCACCGTTTCCGTTTTTTGATTTACTCCTAGGTTCTAAACATGGCACATTCATCACACGAGAACAATTAATAATTTCATCGAAGCTAAAATTGGTGAGCAGAAATTTTTAATTCCAAATTCAAGGAATTATTACAGTTTCCATGGGTTTTCTTTACAAAAATCACAAAATTTCAAAAAATTAGTAACTAAAAAATAAATATTTTAAATTGATAAACTTTCATTTTTTGTTTTGACACTCCGAATAGTAAGATACATAATAAAGCAAGCTTACCTGCACATTGGCTTGCACAAATTCAAACAGTTTGTCAGCTCGCTTACAACTAAAAGCATAAATGCCTGATCCAGTAGGACACCTCCTTCCAGCTTCGAAACTAAATACTTGACTACCATGTCCATATCGACGTAATGACCTCAAAGGCCACCGTACTGGTGGTTTGCCTTTCTGATACAATACTAATTCTGTGTCGTTAACTTCCAACTGGCCAGAACTCAACCTGTTACCAACGTCGTCAACATTGCTCACCTAATGTGAAATAAAATTCATTATATTCATAAAAGCTTTTTCATTTATAAAGATTTCAAATAACATTTCACTGAATGACAATACAGAAATGGTAAGTGTATTGTTCTTTATTAACGATTTAAGTTTACCTGAAAAATGTTAGGATGCAAATCATTGATATCCTTCTTGCTAGTTACACAGCCCATCTTGCAGCATTCTGAATGATAAACCAACTGCATCATTTGATGTTCTTTATTATCATAAGCACTATTTTTAAGATTGTGACATACCTGCCAAAAAGTTATAATGCCAATGCATTTACGAGGTCCGCTATCTAAACTTAGCGTAAAATATCATTTTTAGACAAGTTTAGAACACCTTCAAACTTTTAGAAAAATCTCGATAAGAAAAGTCAAGAAAACAAACGTATGCATAGGTAAATTGGACACTGCAACTTGATATTTCGTAACAGCTATAGATAGTCAGAGAAATTGAAAGATATTTTAATAACACCGATAATTACACAACATAATAATATCAGTTTAACGCAAGATAACCTTTTGCTACTCTGTTAATAACAGAGGGTATTAATTAATTTACGAAGTGGAATAACCTTTTTTTTTAGCGTTGTTCGAATTGTTCCATTGGTAGCCCTGGTTATTGACGCTTTACGCTTTGAGTTCGTAGGTGGGTTAGGAATTGGGAGTATGTGATGTGCAGTTGAAGGGTCGTAAAAAACAGTGGAGTTTAGTGTTTTTATGTGTTAAAAATTTGAACAATTTTCACCAAAGAAAAGTGCATAAAAATATTCGTCTATCCGTTAGTTCTTTTCCGTTTAGTTGGAAACAAAAGATAACAACGTACGTAGACTCTATTTCTGGAATTGTTATTGCAGTTAAGCAGATGGACTAAAAGCAAAATGGAGTAGATGGAATTTGATGGAAGCTGAGTGACTGGTTTCTACTTCACACTGGTAATGGTTCTTTTTATAAATTTTATTAACGTTTTTGATCCTTGCAATCTCACAAACATTGAACTAATTAAATTTGTAATGGTTTTTTACTTTTTTTCAGGTCCAAAAGAAACTGATAATCCGAGACCTATAAAAGCTAATTATAGAAGTCATCAGCAAGGAAATAAAAAGTTGAAACATCGTGCCTAGACTAAGATACGAGAACGTGTGTGAATGTAAGTCTTGCAGTCGTGACGAATTACGGTTAAATTCTCGGGGATTGTATACATGAAAAAAAATGCCTTTAAATAATTTCGCCTTACCGATTTATCCGAAAAGGAAAAACGCGATATCTATTACGCAAGTGAAATATTCCCGTGATTCGGGTGCGGTTACATAAAAATCTATACATATCATTGTTTTCATTTGTGTTACATGCTTTTATATTACTGTATTATTTATTTTTTTCCTTTGCTAAAATGCGTTTGTCGTGGACAAGCGGTTTTCGCATGATACCGCGGACCCGTATTGTAAAGTCGAATTCCAACTTTGCTGATGTAATTCAAAAGAATATAATGTTAAAATATTAAGTCAATTGAATAATAATATAAAAAGATGGATATTTTCTACTGGAACATGATATGCATTTTTGCAAGAGAATCTTATTTACATCAGATGAGTTGGTTTTCGGTTTACACGGTTGGAATATACGGTCTGATCTGTTACCCGTGCCATGAATTGAGCCTGCAGTTGAGGTATGGTCTTGTTTTTATAATCATAGATTTAAAAACAAATTGCCTATATTTTATTTGTTTTATTATTGTTTAAATCTCGTAGGAAATATCCTAAAATACTTCAAGTTTATTATTTTCATTTAAGCTTTATTTATTTTCAATAATTAATTTCCTCTTCACAGACATTTTTATTAAAACTAAGTTTGAGTAGTCCTGTAAAAAGAAGAGGATATTTGTGTTATATTTTTTCAGCTGTTGAGGAAAATGCCAAAACTAAGAGAGCATAACATCGAAAAATAAAAATTGAGAAGAATCTATTTATGTGGTATATAGTTGATTAATAATCGTTTTAAATTTTAGTAAATGAAGAAATCTATTTTAAGCAAAATTTATGTTTACCTAATCATGTTTTCCAATTTGAATTTTTGCTTCTTGTGTCAATATATTCTTTTACGGCAAGAATAACACATAATAGGCTCGCGTATTATTAAGTAAGGCACACTTTTTTTTAAAGGCAAGCTTAAATTTTCCAATTTTTATGTCTGTAATCAATTATTAAATTTCATAGAAACACTAGCTTCCTAGGAGCTTCTTACAGCTCGCTGTCCTGTGATGGACAGTGTTGTCTGTAACAAGAGAACACTGTCCTGAGGCCGGCAGTGCACTGGAAAAAAGCTCCGGGCGCCAATAACCACAGATGTTGACACGCGCCTTAAATCATTAAAAAAAAAAAAAACACTGCGTTTATCTATTATATTCTGCAAGAATAAAATAGTATATATTAATTGCGCATTTAAGGAATTAAATTCTATGCCCTTAGATTGATCATTTTCAAAATTCTGCCTTTTTTTAAAAAAGCCCAATTTTTGGAAAAATACGATAAATAAACATGGTTTGAGTAAAAAAAAATCTGGTATAAAGTAATAGCTAAATTAAATTCATAAATCTCTTTAGTTCGAACTATTTGTGCAATACGAAACAAGTGATCTAGCTTTTTAGTAAAACCACGAACTTGTTTCTTACAAAGAAGTGTATCATTGTTCATACAATATTTATTTTTTGGATTTGACTAGTTTCATTTCTGCGTTGTATGTTTCAACATATTAAGATGTACAATTTAGGCTGTACCAACAGGTTTTCAAAATAGTCATTTGCATACGGAAAACCAAACGGTAATTTCAATAAGATACGTGATTTTAGAAGTTATATCGCCTGATCTAATCTATTCAGAATATTATTTTAATTTTGCTGCTTAAATGTTTGCCTGGATGAATCGAATAAGTTGGGCACTCTCTAAAAATACGTGAACTGTATATTTATTTATTTTTATTTTTTAAGCACTGTTGCAGATGCCATCAAAATAGAATATTGTGATATTTTAAAAAAATATATATATATTGCAGCGTTTAATATTTGACATATTGATTTGTGACAGCAGTTTAATTTCAATAGGTATAGTTAAATTCCTGATTAGTTTTAGCACCTTGAAAAAAGATAATTGGTTGGTAAAAGGAATTGTTGGAGGAATTCAGAATATTATTTGTTTGTTCTATTTTTGGTTTATTATTATTAACAGAACATTCTTTATACATCAAATATTCTTATATTAACCTACGAAGTAGTTAATAAACTTTAAACATGGGTGGATGATTAACAAAACAATACAAACATTTTATAGTTTGTGAAAGGGTATCATTAAAAAAAAAAATTGCCAATGAGTCAGTATTTAAAAGCAGCAGCGACTTTGAGGTAATTTGTCCTGTACCTACCCATTTATTAGTCAGTATTTAAAAGCAGCAGCGACTTTGAGGTAATTTGTCCTGTACCTACCCATTTATTAGTCAGTATTTAAAAGCAGCAGCGACTTTGAGGTAATTTGTCCTGTACCTACCCATTTATTAGTCAGTATTTAAAAGCAGCAGCGACTTTGAGGTAATTTGTCCTGTACCTACCCATTTATTAGTCAGTATTTAAAAGCAGCAGCGACTTTGAGGTAATTTGTCCTGTACCTACCCATTTATTAGTCAGTATTTAAAAGCAGCAGCGACTTTGAGGTAATTTGTCCTGTACCTACCCATTTATTAGTCAGTATTTAAAAGCAGCAGCGACTTTGAGGTAATTTGTCCTGTACCTACCCATTTATTAGTCAGTATTTAAAAGCAGCAGCGACTTTGAGGTAATTTGTCCTGTACCTACCCATTTATTAGTCAGTATTTAAAAGCAGCAGCGACTTTGAGGTAATTTGTCCTGTACCTACCCATTTACTAGTCAGCCATTATTTCTTTTAAATTCTTTATACCTTAATAATTTCTTACTTTCTCCTACTTGGAAGGTATTGTCTTCAAGTAATATTTTCAATTCGGGTTTTCACAGAAAATGTCCCTGTGTTTTTTTTTTTTTAGTAAAAAAAGCAGAAGTACGTTTTAAATGTCTTCTTCTTTTAATATTTATATTTTAATTAAAATTCTGGTCCTTCATTGGGGGAATTCCATTTAGAAACTAGACCCCTCCTTCAAACCACTTATGCTGTAGTAAAATTTATTGAATTGATCCCATCTATTTAAAAAAAAAAAATGTGTGTGTAAATGTACGTTCGTGGTTCCACCATGCATTCTATTACATTTTTTATTTATATTGCAATGATCAGTTTTGTAACTCCCTCTGCCTCGAAATGCCGAAACATTGTTCACAAATCAACAGATATTTTTAGTCACATACATTTGAGGGAATTTGATTTTGAGTTGTAGGGCAGCTATAGTAAGAGTTTATGTAAATTAAAAGGATCTAGACTCTTGAGTAAACTATGAAGTTTAGAGAGTGTTTCTTAAAGTAGTAATTTCGATTAATTTTCTATGACTGTCTTGTAAGTCTCATTTCTGAGTGGCATAAACAACAAAAAGAAAACGGCACTCAAAACAGAACTTTCACGAAATGCCCGATTTCAAGAAAAACCCTTAAGACTTGTTTTAAGAGAACGTGGTGTGAGAGTTTTCAGCAGATTAATAAGTTTTTTTCTTTTTCTTAACACCAAATATTATTTATGGGAAAGTGTTTTGAACGAATCAAATTTTGATAATGAGTTTTCCACTGGAGAATTTTCTTTTTTTTTTGTGATCCTCAGAGTTAGTAAATTTTAGGAATTGTCTTGTCACATTGTTCAATAAAGGATTTCAAAAATTGAAAAATCCAGCAAGCTCCATCTTTTTATATTTGGATTAGGTTCACTAGTGTGACTTCAACTTAGCACTCAAAATCCTTAAATCGTGCTGGTTTTTTACAAGATTTTCTCACAAATAGCTTTAAGTATTTATTTATTTGTTTAAATCTTGGTAAATGCTCACTTGGTATTCACATCTATAACTTTTCTTTGAATCATTTTTGCCAGCACTCCTGAAGGAAGGGCGGGGATACGTTTCCTTTAAAGCGCTATTTCAGTTCATTATAAGATTCCTGTCTCTTATTATTTGAGAAGGTTTGGTATTACCAAAATCTTCATCCGAAGTTAAAGGAATAGTTAATTTTTTATTTTTATTTTGCTGAGATTTTCTCAAAAAAATGGGTCCAACTTTTCTTTAAACTTAGCACCTTAGTTGCGTACATCTAAGATATTACTAGTTTTATTAGAAACATTCTTCTAGGAACATTAGATATGGTCACTTATGGATTGCTTCCCTCTTAAATGCCGTTCGGTTTTAAAGATGTTCTACACAAAGGATTAGAAAATAAAGAATCATAAACCGAAAGGACTTTAAGGATTTTTTTTTACTTTATTTAGTGTTTCACGAAAACAGCTCTGATGATGATTTTATCTAAACTTTCTAGAAAAGTTGTGTTCTCACCACATTTTGTTTTTGTTAAATAAATTTTATTTGCTCTAGATATATAATTTGTATTTGGTTGATTTTATTACTTAGTACTGGCAAAGGGTAAAATACAAATTTCATGATTTTGAGTCCCTAAAAACATATTTACCACCCTTTTATTCCATGGTTTACAATTTAACAGAGGATTTTTTTTTTTTTTAACCTAATGTGATACAGAAATAATTGTGTTTAATTTAACTTCAAAGAAGTATTTGCTATTGAAAATCGACTTAAGATATCGATCGTAGAAAATGAAATGATGGAAAAGCGCTGAAATTTTTTAAACATTTGAATGGAAAAAAAAAATAATAATAACTGAAAATGCAAGTAATAAATAATATATTTTGTTTTTGTTTATATAATTTTTAATATACTTCAATTTATTTCAGTATAATATACCTTCGAAGGTAAATTAATGTGGTAATATAAACAAGATATTTCTCTATGATTGTGTGCAGGCAATGTCATCTTCTTCGAGAAGATCTACGAGAGATCGTTCTCCACGCTTGCGAATGGACGCATATTCTAATCGAAATGGACGTAATAAAGGTATCTATTTGCCGAAAATTTTGTTATATTTATTGAAGAAAACTTAAATTAAATTCTTTCTTAGTTAAAATGTTACACATTTGAATTAAGAGTGTTAAAATTTAAATTACCTACAAAGAAAAATACGTTGTCTAGTTAATTATTCTTTAAAATCTAATACATTCGTTCAGTAATTTATTATTTATTTTAGCCATCTTAATTTGATGGCCTGGGAAGTGTCTGTTTTCTGCGGTAACTTAGATAAAACAGATCTTTCCATGCAAATAAGGTCCACAGTTCTTATTATATATGTTCGTAACGAGGGTAAGGAATCAAATCTGGACGTATCACGTAATTTACGAATGTTGAGTTTTTATGAGAATACACGTTTTGGTGTTCCTTGGGTTTATTACAAATCCTACTTATTGAGCATTTCATCGGAATCCAGTGATGACTAGTTTATATATTGCACCTCTCAATAATGTTAGAAGAGATCAGTCACCGTTCTACTACCTTCAGATGATAAAACGACTACTCTGGTTTCTTGAGGAAGTTCTGGAAAGAGCGGGGTGCCCGGGGTAATGTTTGAGTTATTATCGCTTAATCCTTGATCAGATCTCTTATTTACACGGTTGGCAAAACCATAAATTGTTTCTAACTGCCAATTTAGAGGTTGTCCATGCTTGCACTTCCTTAAAAACTAGAAATCCAGGAAACTAGAGATTTAAGGAAATAGAGAAACAAGGGTAGCCCTAAAGTATATACACAATATTCGAAGTTTAAAGAAAATAACCTTAATTAAAAAGATAAAATCAGCTGTTGTATTTAAAGAAAGTCGTTAGAGTCGTTTTAGAGAAATTCAAAAAGGAACTAAAAAATGTTTCCATAGTCCCACTTCCGATTAAGGGTTTTGTTCCAGCCGTTTTAGTATCTAAGAAGCTGAGATACCCCATCTTTTGGGGCCTATTGCTCATCTTTAAGATTTGTATTTTTCTTTTTTTTAAATTGTAGCCCATCAAAATTGTTGTTGAGAATTTTATATATTTGTTGCCTTACTTAAGTAGTATTATTGACTGGGAGAAATAAATTAGACGAGCATATTGCAAGGAAAACCAAGAGTTTTTAAGGTTTACGTTGGACGGGGCTTTCTATTTTATCTTTAAATTGAAGTAACAAAAGTATTTTATAAGCCGTAGTATATTTCTTAAGGAACAGCTTCAAAATTTGACCACATTTTGTACAGATAGAAATGCTGTTATTAATATCTTTATTTAATCAGGGCTGCGATTTTAATTTCAATATCATTTCTAAAGTAATTACCAATATCACACACATTGCTAACCACATATCTGAAGAGACAATACCAAATCAGAATATTAAGTTTGATATTTTCGGGACTTAGTTAGATATTCTGTTTAAATCTAGCAGACCCAGCGCCATAAACCTTTTTTTTTTTACGAGTTCAGCAGGCTTCAAAACCTATTTTCTGTGAAAAACCCCGTTTTAGCAATTCGATGAATCCTATCATTTCTAAAGTTATTCCTTTTTACTAAGAGAAATTAAGGATTAAAATAAAGTAAAGAAAAAAAAAAAAATGGTTGCTTCTAGTTGATATTCTAAGTATTCCTGAGCTTGTAAAAGATATCAAACTTAAAAGCATAACTTTTTCTGCTTCGAAGCTAAACTTCCTTTATGCTTTCTTTTAAGAGATTATGAAATATATTTAACTCAATGAGAAAATTTAAATTTCGAAATTAATAAAATGCTGCAAACAAATTTAAAATCTTAGTTACTCTTAAGCAGTTATAGATCATGTACTAACTTAACGTAATTTTTCAATTTTTTCTTTCATAATTTATTGAAAGAAATGAAATTTTAAAAAATATTTGTATTGTGAAATAAAACGTTAACAAATTGCTAATATAAATATAAAATTAAATCATGAGGAATAAATTAAACAGTTGGTAATTGTAAAATAAATAACAAACTAGATAAAAGATCCGCCATTTCTACATATATAATCAAGATTTATTTTAAATGCTTAATTTTCATCACTTTTAAAATCGTTAGCACCTATGTTTAGTTAAATAATCTAAGGTTATAGATGACATTAAATTCAATCAATTTTTACTCAGGAAAGTGGCTAAAATGCTAAAGCAATTGGGGATTTCGCTAAGATTTTCTAAAGAATAATATAAGTTGCAAGTGTATTGAGACAGTAACTAGAATTGATACCGCTTTAATGGAGGAGTACTATCGATTTCTAGCATTATACAACTGAAAGTTTTTTTTTTTATTTACTTAAAAAAAGGTCAATTCTTTTAAAATCCACGTATATTATTTCAGTGCCAGATCCAAATTCGTATACATAGATATATTTGTAATTGTCTTATTTTAGTTTTTAGATAGTTATTGGGGTAAGTAGCAAATAATAATTACTTAAAGTGCCAATTTTAAGAGCTTTTAAGCATGGATCGCTTCCCGAAAGTACCGTGGTCTTGCTTGTCCGAGCGTACTAGCGACCCTCCTTCAAACGACTCTTTATTTTTATTTATAAGAACTTGCACTATGTCTTTCCTAGAAGCAGCTACCTTCTTTTTGATGAACATTCCATCATTTCATGAATTAAAGTACTTCCTGACAAAAATTGATCTATATCTAATTATTTACATGCTTTACCATCGATGTTCTATCGATGATTATGACCTTTCATTGACTAATGTTTAATTTTCAAACATAATATGAAAAACTGAAAACAAAAAGTTTTAAAAAAAAAATTGATTATTTAGGTACACCTCCACGACATCGTGAAATAGATTCAGTAATGAAGAAAGCAAGGAAGAATGGTACCCAGAGCACATATTGGAATAAGAAATTACTGGAAGCTGAAGAAAAAGATCCTAATAGGTTTGTATTTAAAACGTATTCTTAAAACTTGATATAACAGGATTTTAATATGGATTTTTACATTATCATGAATAGGTGGCGCCACAGTGGATATAAGGAGTTGTACCACGGAGAGAAACGATCATCAAGGTCAAAATCTGGCAGTGGTGATGATTCTGCCAGATCTAGATCTCGTTCTAGGTCAAAGTCAGGGTCAAGATCTCGTTCTCACTCTAGGTCAAGATCAAGATCAGCCACTCTTCGATCACCGCCTCCTGGATGGACACCTCCATCTAGAGGTCCCAGCCGTCCAATATCCTCACCCAGACGACCAAGACCTAGATCTCCTAAATCACCAGCAAGATCTGATTCTAAATCAAGATCACAAACGCGATCGCCCAGCAGATCAGCATCAAGAGATAGAAGATCAATTTCACGCGGACGTTCACCAAGGCGTATAAGAGGTGATTCTAAAGGCAGATCACCTAGAAGAGAGTCCAGAGGAAGGTCACCCAGGGGAAGGGGAGATTCTCGTGGTAGATCGCCAAAAAGGACTTCAAGAGGAAGATCTTTGAGAAGAAATTCAAGAGGGAGATCGCCCAGAAGGGATTCTAGAGGAAGAAGGTTAGATTCGAGAGGAAGAACGGAAAGGGATTCTCGTACCAGAAGAAGATTGCCCGCATTTCGATCGCCACGACCAAGGTCACCTCCTACAAGAAGGCCGTTTTCTCCCAAGGTATTTATTCTATGACTTTTTTTTTTTTTATAGGTTCTCTTTGTGGTATTTTGTGTACAGTTATCAACCGTATAAAAGAGTTTATTCTCATCTCATCAAAAAATTATTAAAACATCTTATTCTAATGTATCATGAAAAATGTTGTCCCCCTTACTAATATATTTACAGAACAAACTAACATGCATTCAGACGTGGATAGTGAATGCATTTATTGAGTTCAGCGTACCTATAGAGAAAATATAATCATCACAACTCGCACACATAAATTTGAATTCACATGTATCTTCGATCTAAGGAGATGATAAATTTAGCTAATGCTATTTTCCATTTCAGTCCCTTAATTATTGTTTCAAGAGACCGATTCCTTACTTTAAAATATCCTTTTACTAATACATGCATTTGCAAGTTCGTTTTTTTTTTATAAGAAAATTGCGTTTACTGTAGCCTGCATTAAAATTGAGTGTGTATATCCAGTACATATTCTGTTCTAGTATTATAATCCTAAATCTCTCAATACGTCTTCTTTTTAAGTCACACTATGTCTATATAGCCCTTAGACGTAACATCATCGTTGCCTCTGCATTATGTATTTACATATTTAAATTTACTCAAATTTTACAGTGTCGTTCAGAAAGTTGTTCATCTGAAACCAGCAGCAGTTGTTCAAATGAATCTTGTTCAGTGTGTTCAAGAAAAGGACGTAGCCCTGTTGCTGGAGGAACTAGAAGTAGAAGAGATTCATCTGATAAAGAATCAAGACGATTAGATCGTAGAAGAATGGGTGACGCAGTGAGAACTAGATTAGATAGATCTAGGTAAGTAAATACCTTTGTAATATGAGAGTAAGTCAACGGTGAGTTTGAAATACCCTGAGAGTATGGTTATCATCAGTTGTATCTGTAAATTAACATTTTCGTGTTGTATGCGCAGATCCAGGTCATACTCTTTAACAAGAAGAAGTGAGAGAGTCAAAAGAAATAAGAGAAGAAGAAAAGAGAAGTCTGTGTTGAAGGTCAGGCAGTGCTAATTGTGATTGATTATAGCAGTTAAAGTACTGTTCAGGATATTAATGGAGGCATTGCTTTTAACAGGTGAACAGATCACATTATATAAAAGTGGAATCAGAATCTGAATCCTCAAGTTGCGGTGGTACAGGAGCAGGAACTGCCGGCAGTGGAGGTGGGAGTGGAGGACGGCTACCTGGACTAACTGGTGGACCTAAGCTCAGTCTGTCCGAAAGATTTGGTAGGATGGCTCAATGGTCTGTGGATAGAGATCTGGAACATCGCAATCTGAGAATAACGGCTGGCGACCGGCTGACCGTGGAAATGGACAGTCCTCCTTCACCACCATATCCGCCGAGTAGTGTCACCGAGCTCGGCTCTTGGGATGATGTACGAGTTAGATATACATATTATAAGGAACACGGGTATCTCAGAGATCTAACACTGCAAGACTATATCAAATGGGAACAATGGTGGTACAAATATCAAGATTGGTTGGATTCTGATTCATATTATGATAGGTAGGTATTTTATAAATATTTAATTATTATAAAAGATAAATTTTACTATAATACTTTTATTTTTAAAGTTAAGTTAATAAATATATTAAATAAAGTTAAGTTTAACATGTCTTTTATAAAATTTAAGCAAAACATTACTAGAAGATTGAGGTTTTATAATGATTTTGTATGGCTGAGAAACATGTTTGAACATAAGTAATAAAGCCTAACTGAGCAAAAAAAAAAAAAATAGAAAACAGACGTTTCATAGAATTAATTGTTCATGAAACATAAGCTTTTGAAAACTTTTTATTTTAAATTAAAAAAAACAAAAAAAAACTTCATTACAGAAGTTTACAGTACGTTCATTTCACAACATTTACCTAAAAAAAACAATATTTGTGAACATTTTTGAGGATTAAATAATGAATGATGAACTTTGCACAATGCACTGTAAAACTTGGAAAGTTGATAAAAAAAGTTATTAAAACTAAGTAGAATGGCCGCTTCACAAGACGATGTGCGAAAGCCTAATTTTTCCTGTCTTTTATACGAATCACATACGATTATTATTTTCTATGTATCTATTTAGAAAGAGTAAAGTAGAAAAATTTCCACTTTGTTGTATTAATGATAAAATTACATATTTCTTAATACTGTTTCTTTCCTTCCTTATTCTATAAATTTGTACGATTGGTACATAAAGTTTCTCTCGAAGATTTTAGTCGTATTTAACTTGTAAAAGAAAAACAGTCTTTCTTTTTCTTTCATCTTTCTCTTTCTTGATTCACTATCAGTCCTAGAAGAAAAGCATGACGCCTAATTTTCTATATTCCTTCTTGTGGTTGTCCTTCTCTTTCTGGAGAAAGGTTGGTGACAAGACAGTGCAATAAAATGATTATTTCTTGTTCTTTCTTTCCAATTTTTTGAATACCTCCTCGTATAATCTTATTCCTTACAACGCTTCACCTTTTGAGAGACACTTATATAAATAATTTTTTTGTAATCTACATTACAAACATATTCATTAGTATCACAATTATTATAACTCTACTGTAAAATATGTTCCATACCACTGAAGATGACCCAGTAGTCCCATGGTCGAAAGCTCGACAAAATAATATATACTGCCATTATTCTTTCTTACTTCTGGATTAATGAATTAGTCACCAAAAACCATGAACAACACATGCCATTAATCTTCTTTTCTTTTTTTTTTTTTCTTTCACAATTTCAATATAGTTCATTCTGATTGCATAAATTGTTTTTATAAAAGTGTGAATTAGCTTTTAATAAAACCCTTGTTTCAAGTGTTTTATTGTCTAATTTACTAGAATCAAGCAGTTTCATCATTGTTTCATAAGTGAACAGCCGTTCAACGGGAGCAGAGGAAGGTAATGGTGTATTATATTTTAGAAAAACTTGTTTTACTGCCGGATACCTGTCAAGCATACTAAATTCCCGATAATCGTCATTAAGGAACTGCAATATCTGATTGGAAATTTCTGTCACGGGCGCATATTCTTCTATATCATCTTGACCGTAATGAAAGAAATTCGACTTTCCAGAATTGGTATTTGATTTTTGTGAAACGTTGACCTCCTCCAGTGCATTAACTTCCCTGGTTACAGCTTCTGTAAATGCTAGCATGATTTTATTTTGGGTTGCCAAGTCTAGACGTACCATCCACCGGTTTTTGAATGCTGGGTGTGAAATCGCAGCTATAGCTGCATTCATTGATTCATCACTGGAAAAATGAAAGAAATCCTTAAATCTATTTAGTAAACTGTCCAAAAAACTTTGGGCAATTGGCTTACAATATTCCCACTTTTTACTGTTCAGATTTTCTAGTTTGGGAAGCAAAGCGAACAAAACTGAAATTTGGGTCCCATAATAAACATATTGTTCATCTTGTAGAATGTCCAGTGCTTCAGCTACAGGTTTTGCGCATTCTAAATGTTCTTTTAAGTAATCAAAATCGTCTTCAGTTAAACAGTTATTCAAATTAAGTGCCTGACTTACGATCTGGCTTTTATGACGCATTTGAAGAATTGTTTGTAAAGAATCGTATAAAGAATTCCATCGTGTGTCTTTTGGACTTGTTAATGTACATCCCAAGATATCTTGTACAACTTCAATATTATTTAGTATGTTCGCAGCTTGCCACAATTGGTTACATTTTTTCATTACTCTCTGATGAACAGATGACAGATTTGGCGTAGCAATAATAGCCTTTTTTACATCTTCCAAAGCGCATAAATTAAGCAAGTTGGCACAACACTTGATATGATTTGGTAATGTGACAGGAAATACTGAAATTTTGTTGCAACCTTTACTGCAACTCGCCCCTGAAGAGATGCTGGCGTTTTGAAACTGTTCTTCACCTTCTTCTAAACTGGAGCATTCGGAATCATCAGCATCTTGACAGACGTAATCTTCGGCTAAGTCATATGTTTTTTTTTTATCAGTGTACTCCCTAAACTCCTTGAGAAAGTCAGCTTCATTGTCAGTAAGAGTAGCCCTGATCTTTGGGGGATTTATACCAAATTCGTTATGAATTTCGCTGATAAATTTCAGAATTGTGGCTGCTGAATGTTTCCCCTTGAGAAACCTTCTACAGGCTATTGCAGCCGATTCTCTTTCAAGATTTTGTTCATTTAACCAGTGTACCGTAATTCTAAGAAAACTATATCTCCTACCAGACCAAATGTCCGCTGACGTACACACATGTGTGACAGTTTTCAATTTTTCTTTTATTATCTCCATAGTCTGTTCAAATAAAGTTATCATTTTTCTTGTTAGTGCACGAATTGAAATAATATTAAGTCCTCTACTAGAAATATTTAAATCCTCAAAAATTTTTTTAAAGTAAGGATCATCTACAATACCAACTGGTGCCATTGATTGGATGGTAAAATTAAAAACATTAGCATCAAATTTTCTCTGAAGTGAAGCTTTTTGACCAACACTATGGCGAATTTGTAGCCAATTGTTTTGTTTAGAATGAGCACTTCTTGAATTTCTTACGTATTCATTATATTCTGCCACAGCAGCCTCTCCATGCACTCGTCTTAAATGGCACAGAAAATTGGAAGATGATTTACGGTGGCCCTTGATTTGCACATTCTCTGGTTCACATTTCACGCATGTTGCCACCAGTTTTGTTGCACTACACTTGTCTGGTATGAGTTTAAAAAATTGGCCATCCACTATTTGGATTTTGTTTACGATGGAACAACCAGCTAAGTCCATGATTCCAACACTGTACAGATAAGATACGGACGATCACACTAAACTGTAACTAATTTGAACTAAAATAAATCCAATAAGTGTTCTATTTAGGTTTCAGAGAGTAACTGACAAAAGAATAAATACCAAAATTAACCACTTGTGCAATAGCAAAAGTAAAATGGTCGGGATATTTTTAAAAATTTAGACTTGATTAAGCCACACCGTTTATAGAAAATTGATGAATATTGGAAAAATAAAGTTCACCATGTAATGATTATTAACTACCCAATGACTAATCACTCATTATTGTATGAAGTAATTTACCAGCGAACCACCATTACCTAGTGATGACGCAACTAACCTCTAGTTGGTGATTGATATTAGTCATTTTGTGCGCAGCGTAGTGTGAGCCAGCCGTAGTTAGTGGGGTCGATGGGGCGGAGTGTAAATGGAGGTGGTAACTGTGAGTGCTGTAGTGCGAGAGCATTGACCGGAGGTGGTTGGTGCGCTGAAAAAAAAAAAAAAAAGGGGTCTGAACGCCAATGACCTCACGATATTGACGCACCATGAGGGGGGGAAAAAAGTACCGTATACGATGAAATCGGTGAATACTGAGTTCCGCACGAACATCCTGCTGCATGCCTTCCCGTAACACTTTTCAGGCGTAAGAATCTGCGTAAATTCCGTTTCGGTGAGTGCGAAATAAGGTGTAAAACGTAAATCTGTTGTTCTTAGTTTTTTTTTTTTTGTTATTATTAAATAACTTTCTTAAATAGGTTTCTTTACTTTTTTCTTGAAAGATTTTTTTGTGTTACCTGAAACCCCCCCCCATTAATTTAAGTAGATATTTTGTTTTTTACGCAATTTTGTTAGGAGCAAAATAATAAATACCAACAAATGTCCAATAAGTCGTATCCTCTTGTGATAGTCGGCAAAATGTTTTCATTAAGATAATCAAAATTTAATTCTCATTATACTTTTAATGTACATAGCGCGTGTGCAAAGTTTTGAAACAAAATATAAAAGTAGCTCTCTAACTTTTGATTAAATTGTAATTAATTTTTGTATTATATATATTATTATAAAGAAAGCAAAAATAATGGTAGATTTAAGTAAAAGATTATACATATACATATATTTGTTGTAATTAAACATTATAAATAAGCATTAACTTATAAAACTTAATATTATTTAAGAGTTTTATATATTTTTTTGTTTTCTTATCGACTTTTTTTTAATTAGATGTAGGGAGTACTTCCGGAGACGGCTCTGATAAATTTCTCAACTAATACTGCTTGGCCGAGTTAGAAAAAAAATTATATTTTACAACGACACCAATTTTTAAACTAATTTATTGAGTAAAGTTGAAAAAAAAAATAAAAAGATACAAGTTTTTTAAAAATGGAGAGCAATGAATTTTAAAATGAAACTGCTGGTAATTTTTTTTAAACTTTTTTTAGTCAAGAATTTATTTTTATTTTAAATAAATGTATTTTTTATTGTGAAATATCTTATTAATTTTAGTCTATAATTTTTTTCTTTTTTAATCATCTTCGTTTTTAGAAAGAGAAGTTATGAAAAAAAAATATGTATAATGATTTAATGGTTTTTGTTTTTAATAATGCAAGGAAAGTGCCGCCCTAGATTTTGTCGTGTTTTCCATCCCGTCTATATACTGTTATATCTCTTTAGAATATACTTTCTAAGGTTTTAGTGCAAATAGACGCGAACGGAACAGCTTGTGCGTGGCACTGGAGTGAAGGAAAATTTGAGAAGTAGCGAGATTGTATTAATCCCTCGCAAAATAAATGGCCCTTTGTAGAAAGGGAAGGTCCTTGAGGAGGGAGGAGGGTTGATATGGGAGAAGTCCTCCCTTATTTTTGGGAAAACGGGAACAGACATCAGCAGCGAAATGTTACCCAAGACAAAAAAGTGGGTATTTTTGGATATGGGATATGATGTATTGTAAACACTTAGAAATCTCTTTTGGGTATTAATAATACGAACAGAATAAAATAGCAAAATATTGTTCTGAGTAAGACTTAGACTGCATGAGAACTAGTCATTATTATAAAAACAAAAAAATTTTGTCTAAACACTCACTAGACTTTCTCTTACTGTAATAATTTATTTTTTAATAAATAAATTCATTTATTATTAATAAAAAAAATATATATATGTTACATAAATGTGGTGGTTGGGGAACTTGTAATTACTCTGTTGCTAAGGTTATGATAAATTCCTCATTAGGTAATGAGCCTAACTGGTTAGCTGTTTGTAAAATCAATACCAAATCGATACATCGATTACAATCGAATTTAAATTCTTAAATTTCTCTGGACATGTTTTCATTTGTGAAGTAAGTTATCACTATCTTAAATACTCTTTTCGTCCAAAATTTTTTAATCAGACAACTGTTTCAAAACACATAAGGAATACCACTCGCTTTGTTAATTTCTCATGTTAACAAGTATGAGAAAGTAAACAAAAAAAACCTCACCCAATACCATCAATCGATTATCAACATGCATTCATCGTCAGCCAATCATTCCTCCTACACTTTCAGCAATACCACCATCTTGAATCCATTTAATAACCTCTCAGTATGTTTACAAATTCAAGTTTTTTCGTTACATGTTCACCTCACTCAATAATTTTAACACAGTGATATAGAAATGTTAATAGTTGAAGTTAGTTGTATAGATTACACACTACTTCCAATGGGGAAAGTTAAGGGGCGCAAATGTGTGGTAAAGCAAACCCCCTAAATTTTTGTTTATATTAATTTTACGGTCGCTTTCATTTTATTTAGCTATGTCGTTCTCATCTATTTGTGTGAACTGTATTTTGTATTTTACTTTTAAGTTTCTCAAATTGTTAACTGCATGTTAACCTATCTCGCACGTATTTTTATTTATTTAAAGGCATTGTGCATTGTAATTTTTTCCTCTGTAAATTTTATAGGTGATTATTGCTGCATTTTTTTAATCCCACATAAAAAGGTAAAGTAGCAGTAGCGTTGTTATTAAAATCTTTGTCCTGTTTTCGATTTTTTTTTTTATTTTTTGTACGTCTTTCATATTGGAAAAAAGTCAAACTGAGTTTCATTTTTCTGGGATATCTCATTTCCCAAATAGATTATTGACTTTTTTTCCCCCATTTTAGTTTTAACTGCTTAACCAGCAAGATTAGCTTTTCCCTTAACTTGGAAGAGAACACTTTTCGAAAATTTTAAATCACCTGCTACAATTGGGGAGGATTAAGTGTGGCAAAAAAATGTCCCTTTCGATTTCTTTTATAATTTCCAACATCAAAACTTCTATTCATTTTGTAGGCTCTAGTAATTTCTCTTTGTTCAAGCATGATGTCAATGATCTTGAACTATCGCTTTACTTGCCCAAGCTTACTTACGAAGGTATAAAAAAAGCAAGAGGCTCTCAGATCCCAATCTTTTCCCTAATTCTGGGGCTCATATAAAGTATATATTCATATAAAGTGAGTCTAAAACCTACATTTTTTTTAGTTAACATTCAAATCGTGGAATTGTCAAAATTTGTTTACAAGTGTTTTGCTAAATTGAATAACCAGATAAAAAGTGAAGCCCCTTTAAAATTTGTAATTATGAACCTAAAGGACTAATATAGTAAACAATAATTAAGCATTGCGCTTTATATTTAGTGAAAATACTTTTAATTCGAACCAGTTTTAGCTTCAATATTACGTACTTGTAAAAAAAGTGTATTTTTTTTTTAAAATATAATAAGAAAGAATTTAATTGTTTCAAATCTTTTCTTCGAAACTTATTTGTAGGGAAATTATTTTGAAAACACATGATTATTGAGAAAACAAACAACCCTCCGCACATTAAAGAAAGCTTTTATATATATATATATATAATATATTGTAAAGAAAATATGTGAGTTTAATGATTCAGATCTATATAGCCCTGTTTAAGTGTTAATTGTAAGCATTTTGAAGACAAAGCGAGATACTGCCAGGTGGATATGAAGTTATGTAAAATTGTGTACGGTTGTTATTAGTTGTTTTGATTATTACAATTCAAGACAGTTTAAAACTCTAAAAAGAATCAAGATGAAAGTATGTGCTAAAGATGTCGAAGTATGAAACTTAAAAAAAAAAAACATGCAAACTTTTTCAGGTAATACGTGTTGATTTAATCATAAATTAAAATTCAAGTTTGTAACTAATTTCATTGAAATAACTAGTTTATTCATTTTTAGTTATTATTTACTTGCAGCAATGGAGAAAATTTTACCTTATTCGCATGTTTGCTCTTACGTATTTAGCTGATTGGAAATAATTATTGAGTAATAATAACTATTGTTTACTAAAATCATTCAGCAATATTGATGTGATGAATAATTTATGTAAATGGATTGATTTATCTAAAGGCTAGTCTATAACTTACATAACTTACCAATTCAGTGAAAAACTGTTAACAAAAATTCGTTAAAAACCTTAAAAAGACTGTGTTGTTTTTGGTTTTCTTTGTTGGATGGAAAACACTAGTTTTTTTTTAAAATATGACTTCGATAAACAAAAATAATAACAGTTTAATTGGGATTTTTTGCAAGAAGTGAGATTTAAAAAATTATTTCATTTATTAATTTTTCTCTTAACGCTCCATGTTTGTGGGATAAATAATATGTGCAGTTTAGACATCTTTCAAGTAAAAATAAAAAAAACATTAGATACCAAAAGTAATTTTGAAGAATTTTATGAACAAAATTTAACCCAATGGACAGTGGAAAAGTGTCTGACGTGAAAACAGGACACAAAACTTCTTACTATTTTGCTCCGTGATGTTGGACAATTTAGAAACATTTTCCCAGAAATGCTATTCATATGAAAAACTTTTTCTTTATTTTGACCTTTTAGTTTTTTTTTGACATATTGTTCACCACAATTCATGTTCTTATTTTTCGGAACCGAGGAGATAAAAACGGATATTTCTGGTGGAACTTCACGAAACCCTCATTTGACACGTGATCGCGATAATGGCTTTGAATAAATTCTCATCTTTATAATTTTTAAATCTTCATTAGCTTTGCAAAGAACAGTCTGTCCAGCATTGAAACTAATTTCGCATCCTACATAAGTCTTTTCATTATTTACTACTAACTAAAACATATTGTGTGTTCACAACAAATGACCCAGCTTTACCTTTCTCTCATGTTTTCTTTTTTGTATGGTGGGCAAACATTCTTAATCAAGTATTAAATTTTTACACTGTACGTAGTCAAAATATATAACTTGATTAATGAATCATTTTCAAGTAATTTTGGGGTAATTTACTTAAAATACTCACTTAACTGCATGAAACTCTTGCTTAAAGAGTATTTTAATAATATGTCTATTTCCATTATGGTAACATGTACGTTTTCCTTTTGCATACTTATATATATGTAATGATATCCATCATTTATAAGAAAACCAGAGAAAAATACGATTTGTAATTGATGTTAAAATATAAATTGGCATCAACGTTAACGATTAAAAACAAAAATCGTTTCAGAAATGAAGTTTGTTTTGTTTCGTTTATGTTTTTATGTGCCAATTTATTTGATGGATCCCATAAAATTATGTTGAACAGCTTAATCCTTTTTTTTAAAACTCAGAACTTTTACTAGTTTTTTTTTTCTAATGAGTTATGTATTTTTTTTAAAAGATGTTTCTCCTTTGTATCACATTCGGAACTAATATCGGCAAACAAAGCTTTTTATATTGTTTTATATTATTAAGGCCGTAAAATCGAGTTATCAATTTCTTACCCAGTTAATCTTGACATTAGTCATTTAAATGAATACTCGCTTATGTATTTTTATTTGAAGTAATAACTCTTGTTTTTCTGATTTGTAGATTTTTGTTTGTTTTATATTTATATTTAAATTTTATTCGATCAAGAGTTTTTTTTTTTATATTTATTTATTACAGACATGGTTATAGTTATAATTTATAGAATATTTTTGAAAAATATAGCTTTTAATAATATAGGTGTATAAAATATTTTATATTGGTGAATCTACTACGAGACTGTAGTGAGTCGTGATAAGATTTCATCAAAGAAGATTTTGATGAAATAAAGGTGAGAAAGTTAAAAAAAGTATTTGTAGTAAATTAGGTATTATTTTAAAAAAATTAATACAAAATAGAAACTGTGTGTAACATTTTAATAATAAAATAAAATTTTGAAGTCTAAAATTAATCTTTTTCATTAATATCAACAGAGTTAGATGTGAAATAATAGCACATCTTGCTGAGATTTTTCTGAACCTCCAATATGAAATTTTATTCGACGATTGACTAAAGTTGATATACTGAAACATTCGGCGTATAGCAATCATGCCGATTTGAAGGGTTACTTTATATTGCACGATTTTATTTTTCAATTTTGGACAAAAGTACTAGGTATTAATTTTGATGTCATTTGCATTTTTATATTGTAAGCTTTAATTTTAGAAAACTCAAAAAAATACGCAGAAGTGAGACAGCACTGATGAAACAAGAGTTCAACTGTCGCCATTAGTTCCAAGTACATTCAGTCAGTCCTGTCTGCGAAACGAAACCTATTATTATAAAAAGTGTGTACCCTTGCGACATCTAAAAAGTATTTAGGTATAAAAATATTAATGTGTGTATATTATTTGGAGTAGATTCTTCAATTATAAGGGCATTACAGTTAAAAGTCCATTAAAACGTCAGGTAATTATTAAATAAAAATGAAAGCATTATTCTTGGGGAATTATTTAACGGCCTCTTACTTGTTGTTCGATTGTGTTGCAATCGAGTGATAGCGGTAAGAAACCTTGGGAGACCAAAGGAGATAGTAGCGCAAAAAGTCCTAATAGGGAAAGTCCTCATCTCTATAGTAAGGAAGGTTTCGTCTTCTAAAATTTTTCGACATTTGTTGACAAAACTCCTAGCAGCCAGTCTAAAAATACCTGAATGTTACCCCTTAGTACTCAAATGACTATGTATTTTATCTACGAGATACTAGATGATTCAAAGACCAACTTTTTTATAAGCCCTTTTTGTGGAAAACAATCGCTTTAGTTTCATTTATGTTTACATCCAGTCCAATAAGGTGGCAGTAATTAGCAAGAGCTTTACTTGGTTCTCAGTGTTACAAAACATATATAAAAAAGTAGTTTTAAAAAAATCCGTGAGGTAGCGCTACTTATTAGACAGTTAAAAAGTAGTTTGAGTATTTGCCAATAGACAGCTCTGCTGTAACCTCTATAAACACAGCTATCACAATTTTATTTCAGTACGACTTAAGTGAGGTAAAGGAGTCGATCACTCTGTCGCTCGTCACTCCAAATGTATCTATCTAATCTATCCCTCTCCCTCAAACAACCATGATAATGTCATCTGGTGGGGTCGTTTACCCCTATCAACCATTGTTGACACGAGATGTGTTTCTTTTGACGGTCACTCTAAACATCTAGTTTAACATCTGTCTCCCTCAAAGAATGATGTGTCATGTTGTTCGGATAATGGTCGGAGAGATGTATCCCCTTCGGCGGTCGTAGTAGTAAATAGTCTTTATTGAATAATAATACCTTGAATATTACATATTTAACTTACTTATAAATAAACAAGACAGTCACCATGGTCAATTGACCTTCGGTGGAGTTCCCTTCGACGGTCTGAAGCCAAAAGTTTTATTGCTTTTCTTTTAATGAACTCTCAGCGTATTTAACTGGTACTTACTGGTTAGTGTAGGTTATCATAACCACCATAACCTTCGCCTTGCCGTACATTTCACAAATCAATGAGGCGTTTGCAGTCATAAAGATGTTGTTTTTCGAAATGTGGAAAATAACATAAATTTTTCTTGAATATTATTTTTTTTGTGTCTTTTTTATTTTTAAAATAATATTATATTTACACAAACAATTTGGCTCTGAAAATAAAACTATTCATATTTATTTTTTTTTACAGGAGAAAAATATATTGAAAACACGCACAAACAATATATATAAATATATTATATTGTTATTAAATTGTAGAAAAAAAATAAGCCATGAATAATAAACACTTATATAATTGTAATTATTATTCACAATTAAATAATTATTTAGACAATATTAATAAAAAATATAGAAAGAAATAGGAGCTACGAGGTAAACATCCTTACGATTTTAAAAAACAAAAATCAATTATTTATAAAATGAAAACAGTTTTAATTAAATTATATTGACAATTTAAAGAACTTTTTCTTTAAGTGTAATTACTTTGACTAGATCGATAGATACATTATATAGACAAATATCTATAGATTATATTTGGTAAAATTTATTTGAGAATTATTATGGGATTTTCATAAAGATTTTTTACTCCCTGAACTTAATATTGGTAATTTATTTTTGTCTTTCTTCTTTTTTGTATTTTTTATTTAAACAAATTTATGAATAAACGATTTACAATAATAATATTCTAAATATAAATGGTGAATACAGTTATTTACAGGAAAAAATGACGTGATCGTAATGCACAATTCTGTATACAAAACTATCGCAAGATTGGAAGATCAATTTAATGAGAAGTAACTGGGATATTTGCTAAAGGCTTGAAATCTTGAGTACTTATGACTTCACAGCAGAGGTGGCCAAAATTTTGAAGTATTTCTCTTTGAATATATGGTCATAGAAGGGTTTTTCAAAGCCTTGAATCTAATTAATAGATATTGAAGTAGACATGGACGCTCCAAGCATCTCAAGCTTACATATAATTCGCAGAGAATAAAAGAATTTACCAATCCAGCAAAACATCAGGAGCTCGTGTTAAACTTTATGGGTTCTTCATTAAAGAATGTTAGTGGGTGTAAGTTTATTAAGAATTTTAAAGAATTGCAACTCGTACACCTTTCAAGGCCAATGAAAAATCCCAGACATTGAGTCCACATATAAGCTGTAGAGGCATAACTTTTACTATTTCAATCATGGAATATCAAAAAAAAGTATCCAATTAGATTAGAAAATTAATAAAACAAAACCAGATCGATTGAACCATTTTTCTTGAGAACTTTCCAATCATGCACAAAGAAAAGGACAGTTCTTCCAAGGTTTTAGAGAAATAAATCAAATTTATACTTCTGTTAAATCGAAGTACACAAATATGTTTGATTTTTATGAAAAGAAAATTCAAATTTGTTAAAAAATATCGAGTTTTCTGATCAGGAAAGAACTTTCAAAACGTTGAAAAAAAGACTACGAACATAAACTTTAACCAAAAAACATTGAATTTCGACTCATTCTGACTCAAGAAATATTAAATCAAATCTGGACAAAAAAAGTTCAACTATACTTATTTTATATCGTACATGATTTTTTGGTGTGTTTTATAATTACATTATGTATATAATAGATGTCCTTACATGTAGGTAATATAACAAATAATTATTTTTTAATTATTCTTGCCCAGTTTGGAAGTCTGGATCCAGTAAGGAAGCGAAAATACCACTTTCAAAACTAGCCTAATTTTCTCTAGCCTCTTTTTCACCCAAAAAAGTGGGAGCCAATGCTGATATTGGGAGAAAGGCGAGAGATCTTCTACCTTCTATTATCGTTAAACTTATGCTGTTCTTTCATGGTTTTTAGTTAGGTGTCACCGGAGACAAGATGAGAAGAATATTACTTATTATCAAATTCGATGGATATCCTGTGATCTAAGTGGCACAGGATTTACGGCCAGCTACTTTTCCAAAGCCACTGCGTTTCCGTCACTTTCAAAAAAAGAAGCCAAACCGGGCACTAACAGGAAGCGATACACTTACTCTAGTTAACTTTAGTCTATCCACTGAAGAGTGAACTTGGTATTGTCATGGATCATTATATATAACTGGCAAGGATACTATCTATCGCAAATATAAATATAAAGGCTTTACGAGTCTTGGGCTTTCTGCTGCATTTAGGATCTGCGCGGATCTCATATTCGAAGCAATGTAGTAAGGCAGGAGCAAAGTGGTGCCGAGAGATCGTTGGAGGAATTCCACAGCTGATGCACTGATTGTCCAAATCAACGTCGAGAATATGGATTTCCAACCCTTTTGTAAAAACGGTTAAGCTTGAAAATCCAAAGCCATACAATTTTAAATATGTTTTGCCTTGTATGTTAGAATGTTCCGTTATATATAAACGTACAACATCCAAGATCTTTGTAATAAATTTTGTCTTTTCTTTTAAGAATGTTAACGTCAAGAATAATGTGGGTTTTTATAATCTGTGATAGTAAAAATGGCTCCAGTGTATAAAGCAAAAAATATGTAAGATAATGAATATTAAAAAAACAAAAAAAAAAAAACGAAATTTTGAAGTAAATTTATAAACAATCGAAGTAGATGAATAGTAAGTAGTTTTAAAAATTAAAAAACTAAACATTTTCGAAGTTATTTTGGCATATAAAAGATGTTTTCATTCATTCTTTTTCTGGGAAAAAAAACCCTGATACAAACACTAAACTTACAGCAGAGTTCATTCATTCATAATCAGACATAAAATATTAAGTCTGACGAAGAAGACCTGGGTCATTGTTTGTCTATAGTTTGGAAAAACCATTCGGTGAACCTGCGCAATTGTTGGGCAGCACTCTGAGACTCTTGTTGTAGTCTACGATTTTCTTCCCTTAATCCTCTCACCTCTTCCTCCAAGGAAAGACGTCGTCTAGTTTCTCTAGAAAGACGGCTTTCTAGTTGGGAAATATGTTTGGCTAGTTCTTCCTCTCTCGGGCTGTTGAAACATACAAAAAAACAAAACAATTTTACTCATAGATTTTGGTGACTGAATCTTCCTTCAGAATTGACACTATTATCCATATCAGTAGCTCTTGCTAAAAGTTTTAAATACTTCAAGAAGTGAAGAATCTGACCTATTCATAACACAAACGGAGCTGATTCTAACATGCTGCTATAGTAAATTGTGGCTCTCTACCATGAAAAAAAAAGAATTTCAATACTTAGGCTTAACTTTAGGCCCAAAACTAATGATTTTGGGCAATATTGAGGAAATGGCCAATAAATTCACTAACAAATTTTGGTTTCTTCATACCAACGTTTCGGTAAATATATTACCTTCTTCAGGGTATTGTAAAATTTATGGAGTTTAACGTTAAGCTACATCATTATAATACACTGTATTAAGAAGTTAACTCAGTGTGAGGTGAGTTAATTTTACACTCCCACTATCTCCTTAAAGCTAGAAGAGAGAGCTGCAAGTGAGTTCTTTGGTCATAGTGTACTTTCCTTACAAATTACAAGACTAAGGAGCACCAAAATTACCTAAGAAAGAAAAGTAAGTGATTTTTCCTCTCTTATTCATGAAAATCTAAAGACAAAAGCTAGTTTAACCTAGTTTTTATAGCTTTGAATCTGAATCTTCAAAATCTGAATATAAAAATTCGGAAAGGTAAATATTTAAAGGATAAGATATTATTGGTTTGCCAACAAAAAGAGGTGTGGAATTTCTAAATTAAAACCAACAAATTACTGGCTACATTCTCCTTAATTTTTTTAAAAAAACATGATCATTACGAAATATATAAAGAAATTTATACTAAGTGTAACTTACGAAGATGAGTCAGTTGGTTCTAAATCTGCATGTAACATCGCTCTAGTAGCCGTATCCACCAAACTGGACCAATCCATATCCTGTCTGTCAGGAAGTAACAGAGGACCCTTCGACTGAACCTGGCTAGGTTTGCTTACTCTAGGTGACAACCTGGAAGTAAAAAAAAGAAGAGTAATTATGATTTCTCACGCTAATTTCTACATTGTCAATCTCAAATTATAAATTCACTATATGAGAAACTATTTATTTATAAATAAATTAAATATACATATAAAAAACTAATTCGGAACTTTGTTACATTGCTAAAAAAAATACCGATAACTGCACATCACAGTCTGATGGTTATTATGTTACAATTAAAAACTACATAACTAATAGTAAAAAAGTTTATAAATATTTTGGCATTAACAAATTTTAGAAAAAGTAAAAGTTCAGAACTACATGCGCTCACAATTATTTAAAAGTAATTACGAAGTACCACCAATTGTTATGATCAGCTAGAAAGCTATCATTGCCTGGCTTTAAATTCGGGAAAGCTTTTCGCATTCTATTCGTCCCCAGTTCTAAATAACTTTTCTTTGTTGCAAAAACACCTCTTTTACATTTCAAAAATAAAATACATAATAGAAGAAGGATTTCTTTTATCATTCTAACCAAGGAATAAAATTCAATACCAATGTTTATATATAAAAGCTATTCAAAATTTTGGATTTTTACTGACCTTTCTTCTTTTGTCATTTTAGCCTCTGAAGGTGCAGGGCTTGAAGCTGTAGAAGGATTTGAAATGACTGTAGCCGGTCTTGCCAGGGTGACTATAGTTTCCAGTTGAGGTTGTGTTGGAGATGGTTTATCTTTGGTAGGTGGACTGTGCGGTCTAGATTTATTAATTTCAATGTTCACATCGCTACAAAGTGTGGTCGTTGAACTGTCGCTGGTTAAATTTGACAGACTACCACCACTGTTTCCGGTAATCTTTCCATAAGTTTCCTGTTTATAATAATAATTTGTTTAATATAAGGTTCTACTTGAATTAAATGTTACGTAACTGCCTAAGATTGAACAAGGTCTGTTAGAAGAGTGAGTAACTTGTGCTCTTACCTATAAGATCACGGTTTAGTTCGTTTAGCACTTCATTTCTTTTTTATAGGTACAGTCAAACAGTTCGTTCATTTGTCACCTCATAACCATCTACTTCAACCCTAGATACTTACTATTTCCTTGGCAAACTTTAAAAAATAGATTATCACGATTTACGACAGAGAGAAGATTCACTAATTACCCCAGCTCCGAATGCCTAGGCAATAACATCTCTAAGAGGATGGCAGAGATCTTTAATCTCTAAAGCCCTGACTACTTGGCTCAATAGTAAAACGAAAAACAGAGCCCATTGTACCCAAGTTGTTGCTTGCAGAACGTTCCCATACTTGCTGAGACATTATTCGAAAACCCTTTACTACACATAACTTTGCTGTCATAATCGCAATAAGATGCTCTTATTTTTCCTACTTTCCTCGGAGGACAACCCAAAAACTTTTACTAAAAGCAAGGGGGTCATTCTCAGACTATGATGATAATAATCTTGAAGTCGATGATAATTTTAATTCTAAAAGAATCAAGTTAAGCTTTTACTCAATTAATTAACCTAATAAGACAATTACCTTCAATGATGAAGTGCTAATAGCCTGTAAATCATTTGGTTCCATGTAATCCGGATGAATCAGCCTTAACAGATCCTGTTGGAATGTACTGGATTGAAGATTGGCCGAATTTCTTTGTGATCTAGGTATCTGTCTTAATCTAGCTTGTTGCTGTTGTCCTGTTGCCTCTTTATTGTGTGATTTATTACGTCGTACAACTGGAGATCCTTTACCACCGGATAAGTCATCTACAACCACAAAATCCAGTAAAAAAATGAAGTTTACATTAAAAATAAAAACCTCTTTAACCAGTTAAGAAGAACATCACTAAATATGTTACAGACCTTCACTAGGTAGCCCAAACATCCTATCACTGGTCGAACTAGTATCTGTGGAATGGCCACCGTCGCTCTGAGGGCGGCTAATGTTGCTGGCACTATCTTGAAGAGTTTTCTCATCAACAGAACTGGATGTTGTCAACTGATAATGTCCATATTCCACCTGAAATGTTTACAATTTCTTTTATTTTTATTTTTTTAAAAAAAGAACCTTTTAAATATTCTGTTAAAATGATTCCAAAGGAGACGCCGCAACTTTCTGAAGCGCTCAGTATCGATTGCAATCTGTAAAGATGATAGAAATAAGACATCACCAGCAGTACCGGCAGTAATGGCTAATGACAGTAAATTACCTGGTTTAGATGATAGTCACTATGATTCCTCTCTATCTGTCTTCTTAGTTCATGACTTCGTTCAGCTTTTATCAAACATGTAACCTTTTCACCAACTTTAAACTCATGCTGGCTTGGCTCCAACATTGAGTAACCGTTCATCTATTAATTAAATAAATAAATGAATGTTTTTATTAATTTTTAAAGAAAGGAGACCTGAATTACGTGATTTATTCATAATTAGGGTCGATACCTTGGAATGAGAGTTGGTGGGGTGCGCCGGATGTATATAGGGATTGTTGAGTCTGACCGGAAGTGGGGGTGGCGGGGACGTACCTTCACCGCCTTCCACGCCGCTCTCTAGTACTTCGTACCATCGGTCATCCAAAGAGTGGCCACTAGAAGAACTGGTCAAGGTGCCTTCGATATTTGCAAATCGATCAACACTAGCTGATGACTTACTGCTACTTCCGGTTCCATATCCTGAACTGTTACTTGATCTTGGTGGGGAGAAACTTCTTTCGTACCTAATTAAAAAAAGGAAGTTCACATTAAGGGAGTTTTTCTTTCAGTATTCTTAGTAGCAAACTTCCGCTTTTTTTGTTCTGAAGTTTACAATTAAAACTTTTAAATCCTAACCTTTTCCTGACATTCCCGGTAACTGCTTGCTGTCGTGCAGTTTTACTGTTTGCTTTAGAGGTTGTATCATTCGAGTTGTTGTTGACGTTTTCATAGTCACCTTCATAGGTTGTGTTATATTTACAATTTTGTAAAGAACATCCTCTACGATAGGAAGAAAAATAAGAATATGTTAATTTATAGACATTTTTGTAATAAGTTCGGAGATTAAAATAATAAACGGAGTGAAAGATTACCTGCGTGGTGTTCCATCGGCTAATGGAGGTATCACTGTCACAGTTACAGCCACTGAAGTTTTTAACAGATCTACCATCTGGTCGTGACTCAAAGTGGATACAGCGACTTTGCAAATCTAAATAGAAAAAAAAACGCATTGTCGTCACAACTGAAGAGTAAAGATGAAATTAAGAAAAATGATGTGAAGCAGCAGAACATTTTGGATATTTGAAGTTTTAATTATCTTTTTTAAAACTAATACCTAAGTAATAAGGATATTTCGAAATATGAATATAAAAATAAAGGGTACCTCAACAAGTCTTGCTCCTTGCCTCAGACCAGCCATATACGCCAAACCCATGTTTTCTACCTGAGTTACTACTCCATCCGGTTGAACGTGAAATCTTTAAATTTAAAAAAAGTAAAAAATAAGAATAATTATAATGGGCAAACAACTGCATTTTACAAAAAAAATAATTTACAAAAGAATTTACCCTAATTGTCCTAATGGATTCCTCTTCAAAGAGAATTCTTGAGCAACAGATCCATTCGTTACAGCTCTGAGTCGTACAACAACTTCCATTAATTCATCTCGTTCGCCACCTTCTCGCATGTGAAATGTAATACATTCTCCTTGATGGAAATAGAGTCTTAAACTGTAAAAAAAAAAAAAAAAGTAAAAGGGACATGAGTAACCATATTTAAACCGAATTCAAAGTAAATCTATATTTCTCAAGAACTTCTTACCTATTGGCATTTGCCGACCATCCCAGTACTGATTTACAGGAAGTAACAAAGACAATCTCTCTAGTCGCTTCTTCAATTATAACTATGGAATCAGCGGAAATGGCTAGAAAAGCGTCCAACTGATGGGAAAGGCCACAATCATCTACAATCACCTGCCAGACGATGGCACCACTTTGGGTCACAGCATCTCCTGGCACAAATCTTGGTCGCCATCTTTCCGTTTTCTTTTTACTACTAAATGATAACATTGCTGAAAAAAAAGAGCGAGAAATCTGGTATGAATTCTTACATCGACTTTCTCTTAGCTCTATAAATTTCCTTTATTGTATATGGGTAGAGAAGGTTTTATTTCGGAAAATGAGGTTACAAAATATTTTTTTTTTTTGTGGACTTTCTCATGATCAAGAAAAAGTAATTACAATCTGATGGATTTTACAATGATACTGTAATCGAATACATTAAGCTTCTTAGCTCAAGAGTTTTGTTTAATGTATCAAAGTGATAGCTTATTATCTATCAGTGACAACAGGTTCTAGAAAAATTTAATATTTATTTGCTTCAATGATTGTTACAAAATTTTTTTAAAATTTACTTACAAAATTTTTGATTTGGTTCGACTACTGTTGCTGTAGTATAATTTGATACAAGATCTTTTAAATATTCTTGTCTAGTTCTGGTGGCCATTGTTGCAAATTTTTCACTTTGATGAGCCGCATTTTCACCATTTATTACTAAAGGGAAAAACAGAGTATATTATTAAGAAATTCAAAATCAAATCAGAAAACAATCATGCATGCATAATCGATTAGTCTTCTTTTTTTTGTTTACTAACTTTTAGCCAAAAGGAAATCTGCGAATGCTTTCGACTTAGGAAAAGTGGCGTTCTCTGGTATCGGAGGCCCAAATATTGGCACTTCTTTGGATCTTGCAACAGCAATTCTAAAAGATAGTGATAATATAGATGATAATTAAGTTCAAAAATATATTTCTTGACAAAAACTCTTTTTCACAAAAAAAAACTTACGAATAACGCGTATTTTCCGTACACGGTGAAATCGCTCGCACCACAATGAATACATGCTGAAACTGAGATCTTATAACTTTTGGCGTAAAAGGATGAGCTCCAGGTTCTTGGAATACAATAGTCACTATATCATTGCCAATGTGTCTCTTTCGTAATAACTGAAAACAGAAAAATGGTTTATCAATTTTTATGGGTGAAGAAAAGAGAAAAGGAGTGTTTACTAATAATTTTATTGTGGCGAATAAAGTGAGAAGGAAGTGTTCAACATGGTTTCTTAAGTTAGACATAGCGATTGACATCATCAAAAGATCTCTCTAAAGATGACGTGTTAATTTTTGGTCTTCCCTCAATGGAATCATTGAGACATACACAACGTTTATTTTCTACACTGAAATACACGCCCCGCAAAGTAATAATTGTTTCGTTATTAACAGCAAATTGTTTTCAAAATATTTTAACTACATTAGTGATGACATTAAATTAGTCCTCTACCGCAAAAATAAACCAACCACAACGAACAACTTGATAATCCAAAAAATAATTTACCTGTTGCCTATTGTTCGGTGTGAAGGGCAACATCGTAGAAACGTGGAACATTATCTCACAATCCTGATACTGAGAGTACACAGAATAGAGTCCTGTTGAATCAGCTGCAACAAAGAGGACATTGTCAATATGAGATAAGTTATTTAGGAAGTTCAGCTTTTATAAGCGCAGTATTAGAGAAGAGCTTTTGTATTTTTCCATAAACTTCTAGATGCTTTCGCCATACCCAAGCCTACCGAACATTGAAAGCAAGAGTGAACACAAACAGATCTTGTTCAATTTGATCTAGCTTTTAACAAGGCCTTTTTTTTTTTTTGGACATTCAACTCTGGAAAGGAGCTTTTAATAACTCTCGGAGTGTACAAATGAGAAATAAAGAAAGAAGGATCCATGTTCATCGTGTTAAACAGGACGCCGAAGAAGTGGCCAAAAGTAGAGAGTAACTCAGTACCCCGGAGGTACACAACACTAGGTCCATTTTTCAAAATTTATTTCTTTAATGTTTCTAACCATCACTTATGGTGCATCTACTCGTACGTTTCTTATTATCGACCAAAGATTTAAGCAAAATAACTCCCGTGGGCTTATAAGTAAGAGAAAAACCGCGATAAAACTCTTTCATTTGCTCTCCTGTAAAAAATTTAAAATTGGACATAGTGTTGTGTACCTCCGGGGTACTGAACTATAAATTAGACAAAGAAGCAAAACGAACTAACTCTTATTATCCAGTCCAGCTTTATATTGTTCGAATCCTTTAAGACGGACTGTTGTTCCAATTGTATCCAAAAATTCTGTCAAAGCTGGACCTACTTCTTGGTTGTTGTACATTTGCTCTTCGGTGGACTGTCCAGCTTTACAATACATTATTCCAACTTTATAATGTCTTGATAGTCCTTGTTCGTCTAATTTTAACAATGCCTCCTCGGTGGCAGCACCACCTATTCCAAGTCGTAGACTGAAACAAGTAGTTTTATAATAATATAAAATAATTTAATAATAATAATGAATTCAATAATTTTAATTTAAGACAGTTACCAAGATATTTGTACTTCTGGTGACGCGTATTCCAACACTTCTTTTGTATTCAACGCTTTTGATGAGCTTGCTGGCTTTAAATTTGGTATGGCGTCTTCTAATACTGAACCTCGTAATGTCAACAACTGTCAAACATCAAATACATTTCTAAAATTAACCAATTGTTCAGATTTTTAGACGTCAGTTTAGTTACTTACTTTGAACGGTACTTACCTCACTAGTTCTAATTAAAAGTCTATATCTGTACAAATGTGTTGAGGCGTTACTGTTTCCAGTTGATGTTGAACTATTTGGTGGTTTCTCCGCTCTCTCTCTTCGTATACTGATCGCTACCGGACCCAAGTTATCATCCATGCCGAACCAATTTTGGTGCTCTGCGCATAAAAAATGTAATTTTACTACTTTTATTGTTTCTTCATCAAAAAATATGGGCAGAGTAAATGCCCAAAAATTGCTCTGCTGTTGTAATTCTCATTTACATTCTAACTCAGGAACTCTAAGCATCTAGATAGATAGGTATCATTCATAAAAAGATTCGGCAATTTCCTGTAAAGAAAGGACGTTGCTATAGTAAAGGAATTTACGGTTCTCTTCTCTTCTTCAGTTAACCTAATGCAGTTGTGGGGATTTGTCTAGAGCTAATTTAAATATCAGAATAACTTAATCGGAAGTCTAGCCTTTGTCAATATTTGATGCTCAATCATAGGTGCAAGCGACCGGAGCTGAAAGTTAGACAGTACAAGCATGACTGAGACAAGAGTGGAGCCTCCGACGCACCAGTCACCCCCTCGGAGTAATTTCTTGACGGACGCAGAAGTTTTTAAGCACTATTAAGTGAATTATACAATCTGTCAGGTTCCTCTCTCTAAATGTGTTTGCCCAGCTAGCAGAAGACATTTCTCTCAGCGGGTGCTGGACATATACATGCAATCAGCTGACTGCCGAAACGTTTGGCAAACAGAGAAAGACGAATAATATCAAGGATCTGTACACAGTTCAAACAAAATAAGAAAAGGTCAATCAATAAGTCTGCACCCACAAACTTGCTGTAGTAGATACTTTCCTATAAATGCAATTTTCCAGTCAAGGTTATCAAAAGTATTCGAAACGTAGCTTAAAAAAATTATATACTGATTAGAAGCAGGACTCTTCTTTTTTTGACCCCAGCATATAATTAAAATTTCTTTATGGAATTACAGTATTACAAACTGTAAATGCCGCTCTAACTATAGTTTAATAATTAAACTTTATTTCTTTAATTATTAAAGAAGGGGCTGCAAATTTTTATGAGTACATAGTCATAAAGTGAGCAATTACTAGTTTTTATTACTGAAAATGTGAAGTATTACGTCTCTAAATTTAGCAACCAATTTATTGATTTCTGTAGCTTGGTACAAATTGATTCCAATACTTAGATCATCCAAGAGTTGAGCTAAAGTTTATACTCAATGTCCTAGAAAAAAAACAATAAATATAAATAATAACTAAATCTTCACCTTGTTGGTAGAAGTATTTTCTATAATAGAGAGCACCATGGTCTACTGATTCAATAGGCCTTGGCGTCTGGCCATAAGGACACACTGGACCGTGAGTCCAATGTGATTGTCCTAAAGGAAATTCTAAAACAGACAGTCCGCACGCTAGAGCTGGTCTGTGTGGTCGTAGTTTTCCATTCACGGATCTTGTTCCTCTCATCAGACCAATTACACGTTCCTCTTCACCGCCAAGCTCGTTCCGGAAATATGGACAGCTGGTAAGAATAAAAAAAAAATATAAATATATAAAATTCAATAAAAGTAATCAATGTAATGTGAATGAAATCAAAGACACAACTTTTTTTTTTTTTTTAACAATAAAGTTATTAATTTTAGAGCAACCTTTCAACAAGAGAGTTACAATTTCCGTCACCATGGTCTTCATCACCGGAATCGCCACCATCCGGCGTAGAAGATCTGACTCCTAGTGTGGAAGCAGCTGAAGCTCCAGTAGTGGTGTTACGTCTTTTGGACAGTAAAATACTTCTCACTTTAGCAGCATATCCTAGATTCGCGGTCACCGAACGACAATCATAATGGGCAAAAGCTCGCCTTCGTTGACGTTCCTCTTCATTGTGATGACTAGTGGTCGTATTACTGGAAGCGGCCACCAATAGAGCCTCTTCCACGCTGCCTTGACGTTGCTGCTTGCCGCTCCCGCTTCCACCAGCATTAGTTCCGCCTCCAGTAGCTCCACTTCCGCTACCTCCTCCACCACTGCTACTGCCCCAAAACCTGCCCAGTTTCAGTCTAACCTTTGGACTAGTAGCTTTTTCATCTTCTATTAATGATGAAGTAGAATCTTTGTTGCCACCTGAAATAAAAATCTTCTTGATTAGGCAAATGAAAGCAATACGTAAAAAATTGATATAGGTATTTCAAGTTTTAATTATAACAGAAATGTTTTATTATAAAAAATTCTGAACATGGACCTTAGCGTCTGTTCGTAATGGACTTAGAATCCAACGTGATGGATATTTTTTTAAGGATTATTATTGACACTGATGACCATTCCATATCGACCAACAGCAACAAAGACATTATTTAATGACTATCCCAACACAAAATCATTGCAATAATCGCTATGGGGAGAAGAAATTAGCTAAGTGGTGAAGCCACGGGAATCTTGCATGGAGAGATACCCGGCTCTCCCGAGTTCTTCCTGCCCTAGGAGCTTTTTACCCTCCATTGCGGCGATTGGAAGTGTTGAGTGTAACAAGAAAACGATTTCCCCAGCCAAAGAAGATAAAATTACTACGGTAGAATCTCGATAGAGTAAGCAAAAGTACTTCAGGGTTCTTCTTCAGCTTCCAGGTCGCTAATCATGAACATTCTTTCAATCCTACTGATTAGGGTTTGTAGAGTTAAACCACTCAGAAACTATAAATCAGCATCTCGTTCTGCGGAACTTAAAGTTATACAAAGTTCACTTATACTATTAAGAGATATTTTATTCTGAATATTATGGTGGCAATCTTCACACCTCTGTGGATTTCACTTCTGATGAACTATAAGAATTGGGTTTTTACTGACTCATTACCCCTCGTTTTTGAAAATGCTACATCTTTGTATTCCTTTTCTAGTGTATTTGACTATTTTATTTTTATTTTTAACTTAACAGGTTTTTGCACATGAGGAACCGAGAAGTTTACAAGTTACTTTTAGTAGATCATTCAGTACTGGATTCAGACCATCACTTACCAGGTTTAGAATATTCAGCAAACATATCTATAAGCGATTCAGCAGCCGCATACGACCTGTCACTACTTGCGATCACATCAATAGACCCGTGAGAGCCATACTCTCTCCTAAGAACTGGCGTGTTCGGTTTAAGTCCAACGCCGTTTCCTCCGCTGTTGCTTAGCAAGATATGTTGGTCATGCATCAGCTCCAAACTGCTGTTACTTCTGTACAAGGAGTCGTGCGTTCTCCGATGGTGACTAGAGTAGTGACAGTGGTCCAGCCCACCACCTCCTTGCCTAAAATAAATGAATGAATAAAAAAAAATTATAATATTTCAAATGTATATAATTTTTTAATTTAAAAATTTGGTTTTAAAAAACGACACCCAACTTTGACGGAATTATTACATAATAAATTTACAAATTTTCTCAAATATAACCTTAAAAGTAAACCATAAATTTAGCTGGCAAGATTCTAATAACAAAATTACTAGCTAAATCTTTGAATGGTCCACTTTCTCGACAAGCAGCTAGTCAGTCTTGTGCTACAGGCAAGCAAACCAAACTCTCTGAATGTGGGATTGTATTCTGTATAATCGCATAGGGTAATTAGATATTTCTCGTCTATTGCTTTTAAATATAAAAATAATAATATTTACATAGGAGCATAACTCTAAACAGTGATAAACAGGGCATTTTAGAATCAAAGTTTTCTGACAAATCCCTGAAAAATCAATACCAAAAAATCAATTTTCCTTGGAAAAACTTCTAAATAAAAATTGATAGGCCTTGATGTGGAAACCCTTTTAAAAGGGAAGTGCACTAGACACTTCTTGGTTGAGTGCCCATACCCAATTGTAAGGAAAGCAGAAATAAAAGGAAGCTATAACAAAGGGAAATAAAAAACATTACAAGAAAAGAGTACATTTATAGAAAAATCGATATTTCAAGAAATCGATCGAATTTTCAACGAAAAAATAAACTGAAAAGCCGTTAAGAAAATTCTCTCTTTAAGAGCTTTTCTTTAAATACAGGAACTTTTAGCCATATTTCTAATTGTTAAGTACTCGCCTTTTTTTTTTCAGGCGGGGCTTAAAGTCCCAAGTACCAATTAAATGTCGCGAACAAGGGCGGAAGCACATAACAAATAATTAGTAGCTATACGCGGGAAACTCTCACGTTTCATAACCATTAAACCATTATTCTCCCCAAATTGTACGTACTGTAAGGGAGGTAAATCTATACAATACCCATCAATTGGAGCGATTTCTCTGTAGGGCGGTTTGGGAAAGTAAAAATTAACTGTTATTTAGCCCCAAATTACTAAATTTATGTATCAGTATGTAGAATCTAGATACTTATAGTGAATTATACAACTATAGAAATTGAATTGTGAGTAAATGTTGCTTTTATTCGAATCCGAGAGTAGCATTTAATAACTTGAACGAGACCTGCAAAGCTAATATGCATTGTGGTACTGGGTTCGATTCTCCGGTCTTAGGGCCTTGGATTTTATTTAATAGTTAATATAGTTAATATGAGAACTTTATAGTAAAGTATGTTTGCTAGTCGCCTTCGTAAGCGACACCTAATTGGTAGTTGGACGTTTAGCTCCGCCTGAAAAAATAGGCGATTACTTTACTTCTACTTTTAATAATTTGTACAAACGAAAAATTCCACTAAGTGGGCATATTATTCAAGTATACTCTGCCTACAATAGATCGCATCAGTCTATCGATCAGTTACAATCGATTTGGTGTAGAGATTTCGATTTCAGTCAGTTGAATCAGCAGACGGAAACATTCGTAAAGTCGAATTCTCATCACCAAATTGATTATTCTACTTCTGATCACAGCTGAAAGCCTTAAACCAGCGTGTTGCGAAGAATTAGTGGTATTATCTTACGCTAAGGGAGTACACACTTTCAGCTCTTTTAATACTTCCTATAATAGAATGCTATAGGCCCAAGAAATTATGTCTTACTATGAAGACGGCCCTTTCAAGATAGGACCATTTTTGAGGGAAATGAAAATAACCTTAACAATCGCTTGACTTCGTATTTCCGGTAATTAGATTTCGACTAAAATCTTGGTATTTGAAGCGAGAAAAATAATACTAAAAACGGAATACCAAGTTTTGATTTAAAAGCGACTTTCCGTTTTTCATGTATTCTGCAATAATCTCCTTACCAAATGAGAGAGAAAGTAGAAAATGTATTTAATTAATGTATTTATTTAATAAAAAGTATATTATTAAAAGAATGTAATGAGTAGGTGTAAGTATAGAATGAAGAGAAAATGAATTCTAAGACCTGACTGGAGCAGCTGGCCTACAAACAGCACCTAATTCCATGCCTTGATTTAAAGGGCCCCCAAAAAATCTATTGTTCGAATACTTTCCGGGAAGAAGTAGAGGGACAACGCGATCAGAGAGGGGAGAGTCCAGCAAAACAAAAACAAAAGCAGCAGGTGTCTTGCACAGACAGCAGCGCTACTGTAGTTGCCATGAATATCCAATCTAACTTACAACGCCGCTCCCGTGTCTACACAAACCTTTTTTTTTCATCTAACCTGCGCGCCCAAAAATCTACATAATTCTAGTTTTTTCTCCCAAACATATTCTACAGGATCTTCAGAGTCACCTCCATTCTCTCTCTTACTCATCCTCTTACTTGGTGGTATACATCTAGAAGATAGTCAGTCACCTGTCATTACAGGAGCTTCGGAGAGCTGACGACACCTTGCTTCGTAACACATTGCTGTTATAATAGTCCAAAGCCTGCATAGTTCTAGAGCCGGTCGGCTCTTCAACTTTGTTCATCCCATCTCCCTGTAACAAATCATTAAACGTGGTCATTAGTTCATCAATTTTACATGATTATTTCATTAAAAAATAGATAAAAACTTGGGTTTTGATTGAATCAAAATTTCTCGCTACAATTGCCACACCTGAGAACTTCCCATCTCCCACAAAAAAACGAATTTAATTATTCCAGAAAGATAAAAAAATAAAAAATCACAAAGTTGCATTCAGCCTCTTTTTTTTCAAGGAACATCGCATCAATAATGTCACACACTATCCGTCAGACGGATTTCAACTTTCCGGCAGCACAAAAACGGAAGTTCCAAGTTTCCGAGGAAGAATCTTTCATCAATTAACAAAACAATGAAAAACAAAATTCCCCCAATCACAAAATAAACAACTCAGTGTAAACTGCCAAGGTTAGATTTTTATAGATATTTAAAAATTAACAGAGGACCGGAAATACGACATTAATTGCGTCCATTTTCTTGGTTTAAGATAAATAAATAAATAAATAAATAACTTTATTGCTTGTAAGTTTACAACTTTCTGCAATGAGTTAGCTAAATATAAATAAACTGCAATGTACTACTTGAAATGAATATAATGTAAAAAATAAAGTTATATAAACATAAATAAAAATAAAATGATACCTTTCCCTAAAAATTATTATTATTTCAATTTATTTTTTAATTAATAAACTCAACTTAAGATATAAATGATATGTCTTGATTTATACATATGGTCAATCTCAAATAAAATCTATTTAGGTAAATAATAAAGTTCGCTTCTTAATCTAAATAATTTGCAACAAAAGTTTGTAACAAAGCAACAAGACCAACTAACAGTGGATGAAATCAATTCGACACTCAATACTGCGCGGAGGTGATTTTTCTAAAGAGACAAATTTCACTGTGATACGAGTATATGGACGTTTTCCACTTTCAGCGGATACATTATCTTAAGAGGTTTTCCACAGGCAGTACATCATTGCAATAAGGCAATGATTGGGAACCCGTTCCTACAGAACTCCAGGACTATACTGCTGGTGGGGTTGGCAATGATACAGATTACTTAGCCTTCTCTACTTTTGCGTAGTTGCTAGCCGTACTGTGGAGTTCAAAGGGCTAAAATCGCAGGTCAACTGGAGAAGCCTCAGATTATACCTTCCCTCTTGTAGTTCTTTTGCTGCATCCACCTAAGTATGTACCTCAAATTGTTTGTACACGCACTCTCGAACAGGTTTTACAGTGGTATTCTACTCAGAGCTAGTAGGCTTTCCAGTTATTGTAAAACTTACGATTTCAGCTGTAATTTTATTAATTTTAATTAGATTTAAAACAAAGTGCGACGGATATTAGCAGCGAGTTAGTGATTTTTAATATTTAAGATATCTTCAGTTTATTGAAGGCTGTGGTAACAGAATCAACAGTATCAATTCTGCTCTTAGTGTAGTAGACGCTGCACTGCTGTGTTTGGTGAGGTCAGGAAGTGGAAGGGGGTTGGAATGTACGCGCGTGCATCCAGAGGGGTTGCTGAGGGGGCAAGTTTTACTCCCCTACGGTGAAGGAATGTCTAGGTCATACGGGCCAGGGTATAAAAGATCGTGTACAGCTGTTGTGCCGCCCTGACCCAGCTGTAGTAGACCTACAACTACTAAGAAGAAACTTGGGTGCTAGTTTCTAAAAGTGTACCCAGTAGTAATATTATACTCTAAACCAACAATAGTTCTCAAACACACGCCACTTACAGACACCTACTGAAACCGTTTCAGCAGCAGGCTGTTTGCAGCCAGTAGCCTTGCAGGAGTTACAGTATCACATTTAGTTACAAACACTCCATAAATCACGCTTTTGCCTTTGCTCCAGATAAACATTGCTGATAAGACCATTCAAATGTATGATTTATTTTTTCTATTAAGTAAAGTAGTTCCAAATCTACCCAAAAATATTTTACGAGAATAAATTTTGCTTTTATAAAACTATTTGAATAAACAGAACTATTAAAACGTTTCATAAAAACATCAATGCCTTCCGATTTCCACAAGGATCCCAACATGCGCCATAGTGCACCCTTGGGCGATTACTTTTATATTATATTTTAAGATATAGCGTTCTGAAATTTCATATATTATATTTTGAGATACCAATATCTCGATTTCTAGCGATCAGAAATCTATGAAATTTCATACAATTATAGGGAACATTGATCTTTACAATTGTATGAAATCCTATCGTTTTCACTGCAATAGAAGAGAGGATATAGCGTTTTGAAATTTGGTAGTTTTGCAACACACCAAAACTTTAGATACCAATATCTCGATTTCTAGCGATCAGAAATCTATGAAATTACATACAATTATAGGGAACATTGATCTTTACAATTGTATGAAATCCTATCGTTTTCACTGCAATAGAAGAGAAGATATAGCGTTTTGAAATTTGGTAGTTTTGCAACACACCAAAACTTTAGATACCAATATCTCGATTTCTAGCGATCAGAAATCTATGAAATTTCATACAATTATAGAGAACATTGATCTTTACAATTGTATGAAATCCTATCGTTTTCACTGCAATAGAAGAGAAGATATAGCGTTTTGAAATTTGGTAGTTTTGCAATACATCAAAACTTTAGATACCAATATCTCGATTTCTAGCGATCAGAAATCTATGAAATTTCATACAATTATAGAGAACATTGATCTTTACAATTGTATGAAATCCTATCGTTTTCACTGCAATAGAAGAGAAGATATAGCGTTTTGAAATTTGGTAGTTTTGCAACACACCAAAACTTTAGATACCAATATCTCGATTTCTAGCGATCAGAAATCTATGAAATTTCATACAATTATAGAGAACATTGATCTTTACAATTGTATGAAATCCTATCGTTTTCACTGCAATAGAAGAGAGGATATAGCGTTTTGAAATTTGGTAGTTTTGCAATACACCAAAACTTTAGATACCAATATCTCGATTTCTAGCGATCAGAAATCTATGAAATTTCATACAATTATAGAGAACATTGATCTTTACAATTGTATGAAATCCTACCGTTTTCACTGCAATAGAAGAGAAGATATAGCGTTTTGAAATTTGGTAGTTTTGCAACACACCAAAACTTTAGATACCAATATCTCGATTTCTAGCGATCAGAAATCTATGAAATTTCATACAATTATAGAGAACATTGATCTTTACAATTGTATGAAATCCTATCGTTTTCACTGCAATAGAAGAGAGGATATAGCGTTTTGAAATTTGGTAGTTTTGCAATACACCAAAACTTTAGATACCAATATCTCGATTTCTAGCGATCAGAAATCTATGAAATTTCATACAATTATAGAGAACATTGATCTTTACAATTGTATGAAATCCTATCGTTTTCACTGCAATAGAAGAGAAGATATAGCGTTTTGAAATTTGGTAGTTTTGCAACACACCAAAACTTTAGATACCAATATCTCGATTTCTAGCGATCAGAAATCTATGAAATTTCATACAATTATAGAGAACATTGATCTTTACAATTGTATGAAATCCTATCGTTTTCACTGCAATAGAAGAGAGGATATAGCGTTTTGAAATTTGGTAGTTTTGCAATACACCAAAACTTTAGATACCAATATCTCGATTTCTAGCGATCAGAAATCTATGAAATTACATACAATTATAGGGAACATTGATCTTTACAATTGTATGAAATCCTATCGTTTTCACTGCAATAGAAGAGAAGATATAGCGTTTTGAAATTTGGTAGTTTTGCAACACACCAAAACTTTAGATACCAATATCTCGATTTCTAGCGATCAGAAATCTATGAAATTTCATACAATTATAGAGAACATTGATCTTTACAATTGTATGAAATCCTATCGTTTTCACTGCAATAGAAGAGAAGATATAGCGTTTTGAAATTTGGTAGTTTTGCAATACATCAAAACTTTAGATACCAATATCTCGATTTCTAGCGATCAGAAATCTATGAAATTTCATACAATTATAGAGAACATTGATCTTTACAATTGTATGAAATCCTATCGTTTTCACTGCAATAGAAGAGAAGATATAGCGTTTTGAAATTTGGTAGTTTTGCAACACACCAAAACTTTAGATACCAATATCTCGATTTCTAGCGATCAGAAATCTATGAAATTTCATACAATTATAGAGAACATTGATCTTTACAATTGTATGAAATCCTATCGTTTTCACTGCAATAGAAGAGAGGATATAGCGTTTTGAAATTTGGTAGTTTTGCAATACACCAAAACTTTAGATACCAATATCTCGATTTCTAGCGATCAGAAATCTATGAAATTTCATACAATTATAGAGAACATTGATCTTTACAATTGTATGAAATCCTATCGTTTTCACTGCAATAGAAGAGAAGATATAGCGTTTTGAAATTTGGTAGTTTTGCAACACACCAAAACTTTAGATACCAATATCTCGATTTCTAGCGATCAGAAATCTATGAAATTTCATACAATTATAGAGAACATTGATCTTTACAATTGTATGAAATCCTATCGTTTTCACTGCAATAGAAGAGAGGATATAGCGTTTTGAAATTTGGTAGTTTTGCAATACACCAAAACTTTAGATACCAATATCTCGATTTCTAGCGATCAGAAATCTATGAAATTTCATACAATTATAGAGAACATTGATCTTTACAATTGTATGAAATCCTATCGTTTTCACTGCAATAGAAGAGAAGATATAGCGTTTTGAAATTTGGTAGTTTTGCAACACACCAAAACTTTAGATACCAATATCTCGATTTCTAGCGATCAGAAATCTATGAAATTTCATACAATTATAGAGAACATTGATCTTTACAATTGTATGAAATCCTATCGTTTTCACTGCAATAGAAGAGAGGATATAGCGTTTTGAAATTTGGTAGTTTTGCAACACACCAAAACTTTAGATACCAATATCTCGATTTCTAGCGATCAGAAATCTATGAAATTACATACAATTATAGGGAACATTGATCTTTACAATTGTATGAAATCCTATCGTTTTCACTGCAATAGAAGAGAAGATATAGCGTTTTGAAATTTGGTAGTTTTGCAACACACCAAAACTTTAGATACCAATATCTCGATTTCTAGCGATCAGAAATCTATGAAATTTCATACAATTATAGAGAACATTGATCTTTACAATTGTATGAAATCCTATCGTTTTCACTGCAATAGAAGAGAAGATATAGCGTTTTGAAATTTGGTAGTTTTGCAATACATCAAAACTTTAGATACCAATATCTCGATTTCTAGCGATCAGAAATCTATGAAATTTCATACAATTATAGAGAACATTGATCTTTACAATTGTATGAAATCCTATCGTTTTCACTGCAATAGAAGAGAGGATATAGCGTTTTGAAATTTGGTAGTTTTGCAATACACCAAAACTTTAGATACCAATATCTCGATTTCTAGCGATCAGAAATCTATGAAATTTCATACAATTATAGAGAACATTGATCTTTACAATTGTATGAAATCCTATCGTTTTCACTGCAATAGAAGAGAAGATATAGCGTTTTGAAATTTGGTAGTTTTGCAACACACCAAAACTTTAGATACCAATATCTCGATTTCTAGCGATCAGAAATCTATGAAATTTCATACAATTATAGAGAACATTGATCTTTACAATTGTATGAAATCCTATCGTTTTCACTGCAATAGAAGAGAAGATATAGCGTTTTGAAATTTGGTAGTTTTGCAACACACCAAAACTTTAGATACCAATATCTCGATTTCTAGCGATCAGAAATCTATGAAATTTCATACAATTATAGAGAACATTGATCTTTACAATTGTATGAAATCCTATCGTTTTCACTGCAATAGAAGAGAAGATATAGCGTTTTGAAATTTGGTAGTTTTGCAACACACCAAAACTTTAGATACCAATATCTCGATTTCTAGCGATCAGAAATCTATGAAATTTCATACAATTATAGAGAACATTGATCTTTACAATTGTATGAAATCCTATCGTTTTCACTGCAATAGAAGAGAGGATATAGCGTTTTGAAATTTGGTAGTTTTGCAATACACCAAAACTTTAGATACCAATATCTCGATTTCTAGCGATCAGAAATCTATGAAATTGAAACCTAAAAAAATAATTCAGCCAATCCCTTTATTGGTAAGTTGATAATAAAATAAAATAAAAACAGGAAATTCTCTGTCTTCGAGTTAGTCTGTCCTAAATACGCAGACTGGAATAGCATATATTTCCTGTTAAAAGCCATAAAATCGAAACACTGCGATACATATATTATTTTAACGGCGAAGAGAAAAGTTATAAAATTAGAATAAATTCTGCAAGAACATTAATGCACAATCAATTGCTTTTTATTCATTTTTTATTAATAATAATAATGTTTCAGACTAATACTATTTGTCTAGGCTAGACAACGAGATAAGACTATGAATGAATAATAATAGTAGGAAGCCAAAGAGGGTGGAGGTCTGTAGAGGTGGGAGAAGTGTCTATCTGGACACCAAAAACCAGATTAGATAAAAATGTTATTGCACTATAGATATGCTCGATTTGGTTGATTTTTAAAATAAAAATAAAAAAAAACTAACAAAGCCAGATGTAGATAACAATGGCTTGTTTATTGTTGTTACACTTTTCACTTTCCATATTATGTGAGAATAATTGAAAATAATTTTACATTGAAATGTGAGCTCCTAAATGAAAAATGAGCTCCTATGGTACGTAAGTTCGTTAACTTCATTCATTTATTTATTTTTATTTCCAAAATATTGAATTGAAAATAATTTTACATAGAAATGTGAGCTCCTAAAAGAAAAATGAGCTCCTATGGTACGTAAGTTCGTTAACTTCATTCATTTATTTATTTTTATTTCCAAAATATTGAATTGAAAATAATTTTACATTGAAATGCGAGCTCCTAAATGAAAAATGAGCTCCTATGGTACGTAAGTTCGTTAACTTCATTCATTTATTTATTTTTATTTCCAAAATATTGAATTGAAAATAATTTTACATAGAAATGTGAGCTCCTAAAAGAAAAATGAGCTCCTACGGTACGTAAATTCGTTACTCCTTTATTATTATTATTATTACCAGAATATTGAAGGTCTAGGAATTTACCAATCGCTTAGAATTTTTTTTTAGATGAATCGCTTTGTTTGGATGTAGCAATTTGAGTCTGACACTTCAGATTTCTTAAATACAAAAATTCGGAAACTTTTTTTAACAGACCCAGCATTAAGCTCTCTCTCTCTACTCTTATTTATAATAACGTTTAAACGAGAGAGAACCAGTAAAGCTCAAAGCTGCCAAATGTAGTCACACCTAGTAAAACAATACGTACCTAAGAGATCTATCACCAATGCAGGTTGGTTGGTGATCAGGACAACCAGTGAATACATAAACATGAAATATCATTAATATGTTAAAGCTGTCGCAGAATGTATGCGCTCCTACACAAAATATATGGCTATACTCACATTTTTGTTTTCAATTCAAGTAGTACCATAGACTATACAATAAAATGTGCTGTTAGCTAGCTTAGGAAATAATCTCAAACAATATGACGGCACAAAAACCTTTCATAAAAATAACAATATTTCACCCAAAAAGAGAAACTAATTAACTCAAAACACTGTTAAAAATCAAAAGCACCTTAAGAATTTCCTACAAGGTTATACTTGGAAAACAAAAATAACCTCCCCATTAATATTTTATCAACACTGCTATCTTAATCAGCCAATAAGAAATCAACACTAAAAAGATAAATTTAAAATACGTACATGAGTTAAATCATTTCAAGTATTTATTTTATTATTATTATTATTTTTTAAATAGTTTAATTTCTTATGAATGACATAGTCATTGATGAAATATTAATGTATTAATCATGATTTTTTTAGAGGAATAGCGATGGAGACAAAGTTTCGAATTCGAGTATATCCCGGAGTATTTCCGTTTTGAGACCCTCTGTTACACCAAAAAGTTATTTTTTAGAAAACTGGGTATTTATACAAGTGACACTAGCTGAAAAAAAAGGAACATTTACAGAAAGCACCATCGTTTAGGGTACCGGAAGTAAGTGAACCGGAAATGCTAATTCACTGAGTAGAATCTTGAATAGCAGTTATTCGGCAATCTGAACTTATTAACGACGCAGATAATTGTCACAGAGTCCGCGTGTCAAACGCCAAGACTTATTAAGTACGGGGGCTTAATAAAGTTGCCCTAAAACGATTGAAAATTAAAACTACTTAAATATAACAACTGTTCATTATTTTTGGTGACTGAATCTTAGTTTCAATAGGATGAAAAAAAAATAATGCCAGTTTCAGTCATTATAAACTTTATTCTGCCGCGAGCTTTCCGACCTAGGGACTACATAGGTCATCTTCAGAAATGATATAAATATCTAAGACAGAAAACAGTCTAAATTTCCAAAACTGACACCAAACAACATATACGCCCAACTTACTGCAAAATATACTTGGACAATTGGCAACACTGACTACCTTACAACTAAACTACTAAACACATATCACACACACAGACCGATCACATTCAGTCCATGAACAGGCAAGACAGAAGACACACCAACCCTCTAATGATGTAAAACAGTATATTGTAAATTAGGTAAATATTTTTGTAAATTTTCATTGCATTATATCATATTCATTGTAATATAATTAATTGGTAATATAATTGTTAACACACTGTAAACATGTTCCACAGCCCTGAAGATGTGACCTAGTCCCTAGGTCGAAAGCTCGCGGCATAATAAAGTTTATATTGACTGAAACTGGCATTAATTTTGTCATTCTACTTAAATATACTTCTTCTTTATCTCCGCTCTTATGCCTTTCAGCGTCGAGCAACTTAAATACTTGAATATAGTACTTAAATTTTGAATTAAGTGTGATAGAAATGGATATTCTTGTCTGATTACCTGAGATTTAAGAAACTAAGGAGTCGGGTAACTTGAAACGGTTTTTTGTTTTCTTAAAATTGATTTTCCGAAGTAATATATGGGCATCCCTCTTAAAGGAGTCATTTCTGAGAATTCTACGGATTTACTGTATGAATTATCTAAGAGAATTAGCGTGAGAGAGATTAGTACTACTGTTTTGGGTAAAAGTTCCGAATTTTAAGAAAATAATTTGAGCTTAACAATGTAGAAGAGAGAGAGAGAGAGAGAGAGACAAAAGAAAATGGCGGCCACCAGTTCGATGATCGAGAACTGTTAGAAATAACCAGGTTTTTTTTTGTCATTTTGTCGTCACGACGACCTAGCGCTTGTCTAAACACGTTACTACATTAACATCGATACACTTCTCTAACTGTAGTCTCATCATGACAAAGGTACTTACTGGCCGACAAGAAACTAAGATGTCATTCTCCTTAATTCCTCGGCCTTTCTTTATATCAAACTATAATATCAATTGATTAATTCTTACTAAACTCTCATGACAACCAATTTTTAAGACCTCATTATAAAGTATAAACAAGTAGAAAATTCTTTCAACTTTTTCTTTTTTTTTTGGCTCGGAAAAGTATATAAAAGTTTTCCTATAGAAACTTGAGAATGATGAAGTTGAAGTATGGGAAAAAGGCGGCTTCCTAACTTTTACAATATCTACAGCTCAGTAAATAGAATGAAGTTTTACTGAAAAGCATATTGTTGCCCATAATACATTATATATATACATAATTTTAAATATTCATGATAACATTTCAATATTAAAAGCTAACCCAGGTTTCAATCAATATTGTGAGAGAGATAACGGTGAGGTTGAAGTGAAATTATATGTATTATAAATGACTGCAGCCTGGATAATGTGTGGGACATCCCAAATCCCTGAGGAATTAGCTAGGCTAGTCCACTCTTCCCTACGGGATACAAACTATGAAGAACAACATGGCCTGTTCAAAATTACCACTAGAACTACAGATTAAAAAAAAAGAAAAAGCAACTTGCAACTAGAATAATTAGCAACTACACTGAAAAGAGCTTTAAAGTTAAACTTTAAGTGAGAGGCTTACAGCACAGGACAAGCGAAAGTTTTCTTTAAGCCGCGAATCAACTCTATGCAAGGCGTTACATTTAGGTTATGAGAACAATGTGAAACAAAGAAATTAACAAAATAAACTCACATCCATTATTTTATGTACACAAAAAGTGAAAATTTAATAAAAGTGTTAATTGGAACAAAAAAAAAAAACCAACGTAAATGCACTAATTAGGAACAGAACAATATGTTGTAAATCACTGCACTGATTTCTGATTAGCAAGTTCCGGCTACTGGCAACTAGATAATCGATGATAATCGATGTAGATGGTTACCCCCAAGAGATCTTATTGGAAGTGAAAAGATTTTTAGTAACTTTATAAGGGTCTGTTCAAATTTCTACTTTCATTTACTCCATTGGGGGAAGAACTGTTACGTTCTAAGGGTGCATGACGAGTATCCAGGAGGAGACCCCAGGCCAGAGGCAGGCAAAAAAGGTTTATCACCAGCTAATAGCCTAATTTCTGGAGACTGAAGGCTCTTGATAGAGTGCTCAGTGGAGAGCCTGGATTGGAGAAGACCCTGGTCCTTTTAGCGCCGAAGAGGAAGGAGTAGTCTAATTTCATTAGGAAAACGTCTTAGACCTTTGGTGACTGAATGGAAGACCAGCATCGCACGGGTGTGTCCTTGGACAACTAGTCAGGAAGGAGATGAAACAGCGCACTGTGCGTATTGTGTGAAGGGCTAGTTTGTTTTCGGGTTCGCTTCCTTCAAGAACAATCTATGGCCATCATACTTTATCCAGGAGTCTGTACATTTAAGTGCTTAGACATAACTGGAGAGGAGTGCCTCTAATTGATTAGTTGCCACAATAGACCCTGCTTTCTGGTGAATATATTGTTTTCTGGTTAGAGCTGAGGAAAACCTTTATACTCCCAGATGGGCCCTGCTGTTCCAGTGCCTGGCCCTGAAAGGAGAGGAGAGGAGAAACGGTCTCCACCCTTATATCCTAAGATTTGTCCAATACCTGCATCACAAAAAGACAACAAAGAGCTTCTTTGCATATGTTTCTTGCAAGCTGCCATGTAAATTAAGGGGGTTTCATTTAAGACATGTGTGTGTACTTAACTGTTGACTTCTAAATTAGACTTTTCAAGGCGCTGCCATTCGCCTAGAAAGAGGGGCGCCCAAAATAAATAGGCAAATTATGTCCAAGTAAATAAAGCCGCTTGCTTATAATTCAACATAAATTTGACAAGTTCAAAGTCAAAAATAATTTACAAAAAATATACGTCTTCTATGGGAATACTTACGCGTGACGCACAAGAAACAAAATCCAATTTTTTAATATTAAATAACTTCTGTGGATTCACGTTTTATTCTTTTAGTCATGGAGTCCCGAAGTGTAGTTACTTTATCCTGGACAAACTCAGATATTGTTTTCCAGTCTTTTCCAGATTTATTTTTACCAGTTTATAAAAAATTATAATTATTATATAAAACCCAATGAATAGGAAATTGATTCCCTTAAAAAGGATTTAATAACTTCAAAAGGAACAGATTTACCTGTGATTAAACTTAGCTGATATAACCCGTAAAAAATAAGGATAATAATAAAAAAAAAGAATCCTTTTTTGCATCATAATACATTATTTTAACAAAACGAAGTAGCGAAGAATAAATAGAGTTACTAGAAAATTTATTCAAGTGTTAATATATTCGCCGCTACAACAATATCATTTATGCATGGCTAAATTTATGTAAATATAATCATGAGAGCCAAAGAGAGTTTAAAATATTTAAGGTCGTCTTCATGACGACAACAGGAACAAGAACTCTCCGGGGAGAGACTACATCCGCTGTAGGAATGGCCGAAAGATAGCTCTGTCAAGTACTTACAAGATTTTAAAGTCAAATGTATTATTTTAGAAAAAAAAACCTCAAATAACCTACTCCAAAGTTCCTACCAGGTCAATTCAAGACTGGTTTGGTACTGTCTGGGTGCCCTGAAGGAAATTAGAGACCAACCCAAATAAGGTCTTTCTGGTTTGGGTACCTGGTCATTCAGGACATAAGGGAAACGAAGCGGCAGATTTATTGGCAGGGAAAGGCTCTGCGGGACACGTCGTTGGCCCGAAGCCCTGTTTTGGGGTTTCGAAGTGTGTTAAGTCTGCGGCCATTAACTTATACGAGTGCAGAATAGGTCTCAGAAGTGGTGGCTTGCCACCACTGGGCAAAGACAGGCGATGGAGTTTATTAAAGGCTATTCGCCGAGGCTGACTGCAGAATTAATCCGTCAAGGCCCGTGTGGGGCTATAAGGATGATTGTAGGCCTATTAACTGGGCCACCGCAGGCCCCAGAAAACACATGCATTGCATGGGCCTGGCAGATGGCACAGCCTTTGTAGGTTCTGTCAGGAAGAGGAGGAGGAAACGGTACTGCACGTGTTGTGTCAGTGTGAGAGGCTCGTGTGGCTAAGGATGTTACTTCTCGGGGAAGAAAAAACCAAGGCCTTGAGAGCTTTACCAAAGAGTCACGCTCTTCAGAATTAAGAGTCTGATTAAAATGACAGGTCTGGAGGGTGAGCTTTAGAGTGAGGGGAGCCACAATAGATCCAAAGGGATCGCAGTGGCGTAGGCTTTAAGGCCTCCCTAGTCTAATCTAATCTAACCTCCTCTTAGATAAGGTATCACTGAAAATCTCATTAGCGATTTAATTCAACGCCTTTTTAATAGCTACTTTAAAAATATTACCGACTTCTGTCTAATTGTCAATTTCAAGTTTTACCTGGTTACTTCCGTTTTTAAAGACTCTACTTACTTTTTTTTTTTACAAAAATGAATCTGTTGTGACTTGCGACTTAATTGGTCTCCTAGCAACAATGAAATCAAACTGGCGCTGATTACCGCAGCAGCTGTGATGCTCCCTCTCCCCCACCCAACCCAAAATTGACCGACTAAATGGATTTTTAACCAATGAAAAAAAATCAAAATTCTATCGCAACTATTTGAAACAACATACTGTACATATACAGGAAGTGATTCCTACATTAAATCAACACTTGACAACGAATTAAACTTGATTGGATCGTCATTTACTTCCGTTCCCTTATCAAGGCAAGCGGAAGTGAACACCCTCTAGAGCGGTGTTTCCCAACGTGGGGCCCACGCCCCCCAGGGGGGCAATTTGATAGTTAAGGGGGGCAATTCGAAAATGGACTCGACACGACTTTAACCCTTTCGCTCCGGACCATTTAAATGCAATGCTAGATATCGGTGCCAAATTTAACAAAAAAAGCAAATTCTTAAATAATTGCGGTAAATAATTATTAGGTATAATTCCGTTTGACGAGACCAAAATATCAACTGGGTGATTGGCGTCGTCAAGTAAACTTCGTCCGGGATTCACCGCGGAGCGTGCAGTCTGCCGCGGGGAACCCCGGACGTTTTAAAAACTCGCTAAACAGCGCAGTTGTTGGCACTTAATTGGCCCATCGCTGCATATCAAATATGCAGTATCAAGAAGAACTCGCAGAATTGCAAAATGATGAGTCAGTTAAAACTTTATTTAATATAAAAGGAGCGATGGCATGGCTTTGTGAGGAAACAGAAATCAAATACCTAAATTCAACCAAATGTGCAAGAAAACTATTGCTACCGTTTCCATCTTCATTTTTAGCTGAATGTGGATTTAGTGCTTTAAATGATTTACTGGTAAAAAAAAGAAATCGGCTGGATATAACACAACGTGGAGACTTGAGACTGCAGCTAACCAAATTGGAACCTTATATAAAATCTCCGTGCAGCAAGCATCAAGCGCAAGGATCTCACTAAATTAAAATAATAAATTAATATAGAAAAATCTGTATTAAAATTATTTGGAATTTGAATTTCAGTTCTCCATTATATGTTTTGAAATTTTACTTACTGTGTTTTGTTAACAATTTCAGAGTGATTTCTTCCTAGAACCTATCATTTATGTTTCTTAAGTGAACGAATCAATTTTTAATGTTAAAAATTATATATGTTACATAGGGGGGCATAAAAATTTTATAAAGGTTAAGGTGGGGCATGACACAAAAAAGGTTGGGAAACACTGCTCTAGAGTGACTCCTTAGAACTAACCATAACAGAATAAACGCTACCAATCGGTAGTTTGAATTTATAGTACTGCGAAAGGAAACCATCAAACTACGTATTGATAATTACTTCTATAAACTTAAAAAGAGGTATGTACATAATTGACCGTGGAAAGGAGCTATTGGATATTTACCTTGTAAAGTAGTACAATACATATATAATACTCGTATGTATTATATGCTAGATTGCGTGTTCAACACAATTTAAAAATTCTCATGTTCTTATTTTATACACAAGATTTTTCTACTTACAGACAAACAAACACATTTATATAAACAAACAATCTTATACTAAGACGCTATTATACGTACACATAATAAAATTACGTAAAATTATTGTCATTTTACCCATACACTCTCTCACGGACTATTTCTTTTTTATTTTAGTGTTTTAGTGTATTCTTTGCCATAAAATGAACAGAATTTCCTGGATTTCGCTATTATCTGAACTTAGCTAAGTTTGATGTAATGAAAACAATAATAAAAAAATCATAATTTTGGGAGGAGGAATCAGCTGTGTGTAGTTTGTGTGGTTGAGCTGGGATAGCTAAAGGATAACAAAAAATGACCAGCCCACGAGAATCAGCATCTCCAAATAAAGATGCTGACATCCACAGTGCAGTGGAATCAAACAAGTCTCTAACTAACTAGTTCGCGCCTATTTAATTTATCATAAAAAGCCAACACCATTAGTGACGAAATAATTCCTCTTTGCATTGTTAAAAAGGAAGTAAACAATAATTGTATTTTAAAAGGAGAATATTATTAGTGTACATAAAGTGAGTCGATTAAGAAGATAGTATCTTATCTGGGAATATTATTTTTAAAAAAAACGTGAGAAATGGAACTTTTAAGTGGAAGAGATAAGGTGCAAAGAGAAGATAATTATTTAAAAGTTCATTCACAAAAAAATGCAGAACGTTTCATAATGAGGGAGTCACTACTCACGAGAATTATCTGAAGGTTAATTAAAACAAAGAAGTTATTATCGATCACATTATTTATCCACACTTATCGATACTAGGTTAATTCAAATACTAATTCAAACAATTGACTAGCCAATATCAAATTATTTAATTAATTACTGAACACCAATTAGTTTAAAATTTACAATTAATACCAACTAATATACGAGTTTTGGAGAGCTATTCATTAAAATTACCACAATAATTGAGACCGACATTAACAATTACATTAACCTAATTATAGTATTAGCCTAATTTGGCTGTCCTATTTAGGACAACTTGTTCACTAAACTACCCAAACTAGCTGCTAGAGGTGTAATATGGACCTTCTGGACACCCTACTGATGGAGAAATTTAAATTTAACCTTTCAAAGATATTTTTGATATTCACTTTTGCCCTATAGTGTCTTGAGGACCTTAGAATAAATATAATATTTCAAATAAAGAACAAGTAATTTAAATCACCAAACTGCCCAGTATTTCTGTGGGAATTATGAGCCTGCTTTTGGCTAATGAGATGGTCAATGTCCGGTTTAGTTATATAGTGCTTTGCCTTTCTTCCTACTTCTGGTTGTTATTTTTCGGAGCCGTGACGCGTGCACCCCGCGTCAACGGAAGTAGTACTATACATGGAGCGACGCAGCGCTTTGCGGCACCGCCACATACAGTGCTCCTCTCACTGACCACCAATAAAAGAGATGCTCCTTCCGGAAGTGCGGCGGGGGGCCGGATAAATGTCCTCAGGGGGCCGCATGTGGCCCGCGGGCCGTAGTTTAGGGACCCTGCTTTACATCTTCACTCTACCAACCTGGTGTCTCACCTAGATCAATAGTATCACTTTTCTTAAACTTGGCACCTTCACTCTACCAACACGAAGTGCCATTAATTGTAGAAAATACTCCGGAGAATCGGGAAAAACTTTTGAAATATCTTCTCTCTATTCCCAAAGCCTCTCTCTCCAAAAAAAATTGTGAGATTGGTCTCCATTTGTCCAAAATCTCAAAATTGCTGTTGTTGAGGATCTAGAAAATGTGCGTATGTATGTATGTGTGTGTGTGAAATAAGTTTTGATGGACTTTGATTAAGTAAGGGGATGAGATTCTCTCTTTATGGCGGCAGTCATTGATTAAGTGAATTCTGGAGTAAATAATAATCTGTAGCCTGGAGCGACGTCTTCTATAGAGGGATGGTTATGACAGGTTTTGTATTTAACATTAATACAAATACAAATACAAATGCGCTTTGTAATATACTAAATAATTTACTTATACATAAATTAAAACTGTCCGGTAGGACAGTTGTGTAAGGGTTGATCGTCAAAAAGTGCACGAAAAAGCGTAACGTTGAAAAACACCCAACTTTGACAATTTTTTTCTCTTTTTCTATAAAAGATAAAATTCCCAAATTTTCTTTAAATCTTACTCCAAACCCTCCTTTATAACTGTAATTTTTTTGCAACCACCCAGACCTAATAGATTTCGAGAAAAAAGTTGCCGAAAATGAGCAAAAACAGCATTTTCAGAAATTGTTGTTGTTCTTCTTGTTGTTGTTGTTGTTGTTGTTGTTGTTGTTGTTGTTGTTGTTGTTACCTTTTTTGTAAACAACGTAGCGCCTAAACGCGTGAACCGATTTTCATGAATGAGGTGTCATTCGATTTGGAATTTTATGTAGATGTGCCTTTTGGGGGTCTCGACGCTGTACACCGAATGGGAGAGGAGTTAGCCCCCTTTATGTAAGGCCCCCTTCAAAATTATTATTACTAATTACTCTGTAAATCTTAGCCCGATTTTGATAAAATTTGGTAGGATGATGGGGTTAGGGCTCCCCTATGTAACATTAAAGCGACGATCTGCTCTTACACTAGTTAAGGGGAAGTATAGCAATCGTTTCAAATTATCGACACGTGAACTGATTTTCATGAATGAAGTGTCATTCGAATCAAAATTTTGTACAGATTTGCACTTTAAAAGTCTCGTCGCTATGCCTCATATGGAGGGGAGTTCGCCCCACCCAAGTAAGGCCGTTTCTAAAACTATTATTACCAATATTTCTATAAAGCTTTGTCCGATTTTGATAAAATTTAGCACGAAGAAGTGATTAAAGCTCCTCTACATGGCTGTGAAGTGCCATCATGCTCTTACACCTACTAAGAGGAAGTACTGCAATCGTTAAAATTATCAATGGGTGAACCTATTTACATTAATGAATTGTCGTTCGATTCAAAATCTTTGCCTCTTTGCCTTTTAGGGAGAAGTACTGTAATCGCCCTTTTATTTTTCTTACTCCTCTTAAAAGGAAGGTCTGAAATCGCAGTTTAAATTTGCTTTTTACGTACAAAAACCTTCCTATTTTATATAAAAAGGCTTTCTCAAAAAAATTGTTATTGAGGATGGTTTGGGGACCGCAACTATAATCATTCTTTAAAAAGATCTCTCCAGTGGTAGTTACGGTTCCTACTTAACACCTTATCAGGTTATAATGATAGAATTGCTTATTCCTAATTTAAAAAAACAGTAAAGCAGATATGTAACTTAGCAAAATAGACAAAAATGAAAATCTATCCAAAAGGTACAAAAATCTCCTTAACAAAAACTTACAGTTTAAAAAGTTAAGTATAAGGGTTGATTAAACGCCAAAAGGTACACAAATCAGCAAGTACCCAACATTTCATTCAAGCTTAGTTGATATAATTTAAGTAATTTTGCTGCATTAACTTTTCCTTCACATTTTTTAGAATTTATTAGATGTCACAGACCCTTATGCTGGCCATTTTCATCTACAAAATATTTGTTCAAGTAGCACTGTAGATTGACTTTAATATCTATTAATCTATAATAATCAAACTATTAATTACAGGTTAAAAAGAAAACGTTATAAAAAATAAAAAAAATTACGAGGCTACAAAATTTAAAAACTTTTTAAAAAAAATGCTTACACCAACATACATCAATGATTTCGATTATTTTATTTTTAATAAAAATCGTCGGTTTAAGTTCATTCTTCGATTAAAGTAATTGTTATTTTATGAAGTAGTCAAACGTTTATAATAATACGTAATAATTATCTGGCTCTATCGCAAATAATATAGTTTTCTTCAATCACACTCTCAATGTAGCTGTTCTTCTCACAATGTTATATATATGTTATGTAATATAAAATAAATAAGTATTGCATATTTTTAGGACAGCTAATTATTCCAGTATTTTACTATAAGTAAAATTAAATTACAATTGAGAAATGAATAATTGTTGTTGAATAATCTACTTGTTATTAACTGTGTGTTATTTGTGCTCACGAATATTTCGGTAAGACGAATTCAAGTCTGAAATATTGTTTTAAATCCTCCGTGATTCAAATTTAAACAGTAGCCGACTCTAACTTTGTCTTTTTCTACTTTAACATGCATGTATAAGATGTGACAACTTCAGATAAAGGGCATATTAAAGATAAATCAGAAGAATAATTTGGAATAGAGTTAAAATAAAGTACCTATTTAAAAACGAAGATATAATATACATTTTATCATAATTATAACCAAATAATATTATGAACGAACTGGCCAGCATAAGGGTCTGTGACATCTAATAAATTCTAAAAAATGTGAAGGAAAAGTTAATGCAGCAAAATTACTTAAATTATATCAACTAAGCTTGAATGAAATGTTGGGTACTTGCTGATTTGTGTACCTTTTGGCGTTTAATCAACCCTTATACTTAACTTTTTAAACTGTAAGTTTTTGTTAAGGAGATTTATTTATTAGTAATTTAATATATTTAATTGACTTAAATCGAAATGCACCTTGAACAAAATAGAACAAAGCAAACTGACCTCGCCTTAATGGAAATCTCTTGTCAAGTTATATCTATAACTATACACGATTATTGTGTCTAAACATTCGACTCATTACCACTTTCCTCCATTCAAATCGAAAAAAAAAGCAACAATAAATGCAATATTAATGTCATTAGGCGCTCCTCTTAAACGCATCCATCGCACAATTGCGCGCGCACGCACTCACTCTTTTAACCAACAATAGAGAATTGTTTTGTTGTTCTCTCTCTCTGACACTAAATACAACATGGAAATTATCTTTTAGAAAATTGCAGATTCACTTTTATTATTGTTCGTCCATTACGCTGCAAACAGGAAGTTAAAAAAGTTAGGTTTTCCTGTTGTGTGGGGGGGGGGAGGGGAGACAAAAAGATGTGATCAGAAAGTGTATTTTTTTTGTACATCGTAAGCAACAAAGGTTTAGTGAACTGATGGAAAAGGTCACTCCCAGGGATTTCCCATTGTCCTGCACGAGACAAAATATACAGGAACTCCAGTGGGAACACTCCATATGACTTGCGTCCTTACAATCCTTGTGGGGTAATTTAAAGCTTGCCAACCAAGATCTGATGAAGTCATTGGTACTGCAAAGCTTTTTCCAGAGTTTACTGACGGACAGTGTTCTCTCAAGCCTTGTCCATCACAAGACAGTGGAACTAGGTCTAGAGAAGCTCCTAGGAAGAGAAAAACAAAATCTAAGGGTCAGCCGATAAAGCTGGGATTCAAAGCCGGGGATCTTCACGTGGAAATCCAGTAAGCTAACCACTTTGCTGGTTTATAACTCATTTTTCCCCCACCCAATTTGAAATTAAAAAAAAAACACTTTAATTCTTACTACAATTATCCAAACTATATAATATAGCCCAAAAGGACCTATTTAATACTAAACCGTCCCTACCACGCGTGTTGAATGCCCTAAATCAAATTTCCTAATAGAATTTTACAATTAAAGTTATAAGATTTAAGTATCTACAAAGTTTAAGAGAGAATAAATGCTGGGAATCATTACAGAAAACGTCACAGAGAAATGTAGTACGAGGTGAAGGCTATTAAATAACGAGACTGATGCTGCTACAGAAAAACTATGCCCGCGCCAAAACTCCTAACGACCGACAGCTGTGCAGCGTAAAGCCTTCTCTATCGATTGCAGCGTGTCTCACGTGCTTGTACAGAAATCTGTCTGACCGGAACCGTCGTTTGTGAAAGAGGTGTAGGTTTCGTTTTGCCGAAAACATGAATACTATACATGTAGTAGAGCAACGAATTGTCGGTGAAATTTCACATCAAAACTTGGGTAAAACCGCTACTGAAACTTGATCTTTTATTAAAAGAAGTTTATGGCGATGAATGTTAATCACGTGCGCGCAAGTTTTTGAGTGGTTTGAATCGTTTCCAAGATGGCCGAGAAGACGTCGGAGAAGATGACCGCCCGGGTAACGTCCTTCCACGTCCAAAACGGATGAAAATATCGATTATAATTAATCAACATTACTATACGTAAGGTGCTTAGTCAACTCCGTGAAAGAGTAAGGAAAAAAAACGACCCGAGATTTGTGGAAGAACAAGTCACGGGGTTCTCCATTAAGACAAAGCGTCGGCTCACACTGCGTTGTCTGTCAAGACATCCCAGTTTTAGGCCATCCTAGCCTTATTCGCCTGACCTGGCCACCTCATGTGACTTTTATCTGTTCCCCAAAGTGAAATCTACATTAAAAGGAACACGATTTCAGTCCGTTCACGCGCCATGCAGGAGCTGACAGAAAAAGACTTCCAGCACTGTTTCTAACAATGGTAAATTCGCATGGAGCGTTGCAGGGATAGGGGAGGGGTGTATATTGAAGGTGATAATAACTAAATATGTATAAATTTAAAATAAAATGTTTTACAGCAATAGTCTCGATATTTAATAGCCACACCTCGTAGACCTTCCGGTTTATGGAATTTTTGTGTAACTCAATACGATAGCAATAAATTTAACTGTTCTTTTTAATACATTTAAATTTACATGTACCTAAATAATTTTAAAATAAACATACAAAAACCAACATGAACAAACAAAAACGCCTAGACTAGCAATCGTACTCTAATACCGCAATACAACTCAGCATTGCGGGTCGTGCAGAATTAACTAGTACAATTTCTATTTAGGGGTATGTTAATACTAGAACTCTTTAAGCGTATTAATAATTATATTTCTGCAACCTGTTTTATTATATATTTTTTCATATTATTTGGTTTTTAGAAATTAAGTAGACGAAAAATTATTTATTCCAAAAATTGAAACATTTTCAAAACTTAATTTTTTAATTTTTTTTTTTAAATGGCGATTTTTATCGAATCTACCTAAATAATCTACCAGGTTTTAGAAAACCTACACAAATACAAATAAACAGTAACCTAGTTTTATATTATGTTCTCTATTAAACAAAAATACAATAGTTTAGCCATTTATGTATTATTTTATTACAAAACAATACACACACGTACAGTACAGTCCAAGGCAATCAAACTGTAATTTACTATTTTGTTATTTATATCAGAAAATAAAATATAATATTCTGGGGTATAAGTAAAACGTTTGTAGAATTATTTATGACTGGTCAGAATAAATAATAATTTAGAATAATCTTGGAATTAGGCTAAACATTAGACTGGCTATAACAATGAAGGAACCAATCCGCTTGAATTATATAAAATTCACAATATTACGAATAGATTGACATATTTTATAACCAAATAAAATGGTATCGTATGTTTTTTAGATTGTTATATGTTAATATAATCATCTCTCTCTCCAAACCCAAGCACTTCTTACGAGTTAATACCTTATAACAGTTGGCCAGATTGTAAAAACTAGGAAGTGAAAATGAAAGGTGAAACTTACAAGAGAAAATTTGGAAAAATCTGTTTTCCACACCGGATCAAATTCTCTAAAGACATCTTTAGACCGAAAATGAAGAGGTAGTTTTCCCCTACTTCAGGGGACGGATATTACCTTAAGTAAAAAAGAAAAACCCTCTGCAGGCAGAAATATATAAGTTATATTATCTTTCCATACATAAGTTTTCCATTTACAATAATATCGCCTATAACTTATAAAAATACGCCTGTACAAGCCCCCTGGAATACTTTATAATATGTTCTTGTCAATAGCACAGGAAAAACTACACGCCTGCAGCATCACTGGGTGAGAGGATCAGAGGAAGCCATAATTTCTGCACCATGTAGATTCCTTTATCACAAATTTCCGGAATATCTAAACATTTACGGATCTATTCTCTCTCTCAACTAGAACTACTTTTTGGGGAGGGGGAGAGGTACATTTTTTAAAAAAATTTATTGACATTTTATGGGGTTTTCTTTAGTTAGAATTTCCTTTTTACTCCACTGCCATCATGATGAATTCAGTAGTAACAAAATATTATGGATGTTTTGACTTTATTACTTCCATTAAAAGAAACTAGAGCGATCAAATCAAAGTTTGGATCAGGAACTTTTTTAGGACCAACCCAGCCTTTAGTTTGGGACAAAATCGATCAACATTCGATTTCCACTACTAAAGTATAAAGTAAGCACTAATTTACTCGATTTTTGTTTGTTCACTTAAAAAAAGTTTAAAGATTATAGTTGGACGGAAGTATGAATTTTGCGAAGAGTTAATTTCCGCTTGGCGAGAATTTTATCGGAAAGCAGTCCATCTGTTCAATTTTGTTCTTATTAACGAGTTAAGCGTGTATACACGTCAAACCAAATCTCTGTTACGGTGCGTTCGTCGTGATATACTCATTTTGAAAAATATAAAATTGCCATTACCTACAAAAACTTTAAAATTCTATCCCAGGTTATCATAATAATAAAATACATAAGAATATTATTTGGTGGGATGTCTCCTTTATCTTACCAATAGAACTGCCAAGTATTTTATATGGAGGGGAGTGGAGGGAGCCAGCCAAATGATAAGTGGTTGGTACATGTTTGGTCTCCGCATTAGAGATTGGGGAATTAGGCACACAATTAGAAGCTCTCAACCCTCTGAGCAATGCCGTTTTTACCTTAGATAGAGGTTCAGAGCATGATTTCATTTTGCACAGAATTCAAAGCTCTTTTCCTTCCTTGTAAAAGCACTTGCGTCCCTAGTTAACTAGGCAATGCAAACGTGAAGCGGTGCAAGATTTTCAAATGCACAGAATGCTCTGTAATCTCAAGCACTAGAGACTGCAGAAAAAGTGCTTGCAGTGACTATTAGGACGTAAACTTGTGGTTGTTTTGCCTCATGCGTTCGACGTGTATTTTAATGGGTTCTGATTTTAATTCCGCACACTGTGGGGGGTTTTTAAATAACTAAATTCCACGCTAAACTGGTTAACAATTCATTCCAGGATCGTGGAAATTCATTTTAGAAATTTTTTTTTCGAAGAAGCAACATTTTCAACCTTTTAAAACTTCCTGAACTTCCGGCAGAAATATTTCTACGGCCGCCTTCAACTCTTGCCTTGAATATTTTAAGCGCATAAATTGAGTGAATATAAAAGGTTCAGTAGCCTTTTGTTTTTAATTGTAGGGGATATTAAACTTGGTGCAATGGTGAAGGGAAGGAAGGACCGGCTAAACAACACAACAATAATAAACTGCAACAGTAACAAGCTACAACTACACACCGGATATGCCCTCCACTCTGGGGAAAAATGTGGACGGACGTGATTCGGTCTGCCACACGTCGCCCATCAACTTCAAGCTCTGGCCAACCGAGTAATAAAGTAGAACTTTGGAGCTGGCGGGGGGTGAAAAAAGTACTTTATTAAAAAATCTTAATGATATTATGTTAATTAAGAATGATTTCATTAAAATTAATACATTCTTGGAGGATGATGTACTTAGCGGAGAATTGGCAAGAAGGGGAAGCAGCAATCTGGCGTGAACGGACACTGACTTCCTCTTATCGCAGATTTACGAACATGTTTACTTTGAAGGGGAGTACCATTTCCGGTGGAACACACGCAGTCTGAACACTCGTACGACGTTTCTTTCTGCCATTATTAAGGCTCTAACTCGCCACACTCCCGAATATTTGAGTCATACTTAATTATGGTTTGTTAAACCTATTCCGGTTGAGGAATGTATCTTAGAACTCGATTTCAGCAACACATTTAACATATAAAGGTACTCAAGAGTATCTATGTATCCAGAAAATAGCTCTTCAGACGGAATCCATCCGGAACTACCTTTAATCAGATTTCCTACCGGAAAAACGTTTTAAATTACGTATATAAAATTTGTAAAACTAAGTAAAAAGACAAAAGTGATTGGAAAAATTTCCAAGAAATTGGAAAACTGGATTCAGTGAAGAGAAAATTTCCGAATCTGACCAAAACCGTTGTTGCGATTTCCTCTGTACCTAAGCTAAGTATATCAAATTTGAATCTTTTACTATTTCCTTAGTTTTTGAGTTTACAACACACCCAAGCACAATTTGAGGCGCCCCATTCCCATTAGCTGAGCGGTTGTAGGCTAGACCCGCAATGCTAAGATGTATTGTTGGTTAGTGGATTCGATTTCTAGTCTAAACCTTGGATTTTATTTAATGGTTAATATGAGAAATTTACAGTAAAGTATGATTGTTAGTCACCTCCGTCCACGACACCTAATTGGTAGTTGGACGTAAAGCCCCGCCTAGGCACCCAAGTACAATTCAACACAACTACAACTCACGCAGATAGAAATTTCTAATCACCAGGAAACATCAAACCGGATAGTTCGGTGATGGATACTGTCTGTAGCGAGAGTATACTCTATCCGGAAGCCTAAAACTCACGCCTACTCGAGACTACAGCTGATTTCAATACAAAAAACAAAAACCTGTTAGAACAACGTATTTTTACCAAATTTTAAAAACTAGTTCCCATTAAAAGAAAGTTTTGTAGTTAACTTTCATTTAATTGGCAATTACTAATATTCTTTTCTCTAAAGAAGGAGTTGATAAACTGATCTAATATAAAATACGTAACAATACGAATCCCTGGAAATCGATTCATTTGCTTATAAATGAAATTAAACTGAAATCTCCAGAATTTTAGGCTACAAGAGCCGAGAATCATCAGAATCATGGGCCAAAAGAGCCGAGAATGACCAGAATCGCGGGCCATAAGAGCCGAGAATGACCAGAATCGTGGGCCATAAGAGCCGAGAATCACCAGAATCGCGGGCCATAAGAGCCGAGAGTCACCAGAATCGTGGGCTATAATAAGAGCCGAGAATATCGTGGGCCATTAGAGCCGAGAAAGTAGAAGTGAATTGAGCTAACTGCGGCGAGTTGCACCTTAAAGGTTCCCCCCAACCCACCAAGCGATTCCATTTCCCATTATAATATGTAATATTAAATGGCAGGATGAGAGATGATATTAATAAGTAATTATACGTATTACCACTACATAGTGTACACTCTCCAGCATGTTTTATCCTGTGAGTTGTATATATTACAATTTCATTCTGGCGGGAGGATAATTACTGTAGTCAAGAAGCGCTCTCTGGGTAATTATCTCTGCGGCGGGAATTACATTCAAACCTATTTAATTATACTTTATGTATTATATTATGTGGGAAACTTAGTTCAATCGTATATATATATTCTCAAGTTTATATTATATAAAAAGAACAGTGTCCATCACTAAAAACCAAAAAAAATATATATTGTAAGGTTATTATAAATTATACAAAAACCTTTACGTAATATGGTACTTCCGCAGTATAGATCGTCAAATTTGGAATTTATTAAATTTCTACAAATATTTATATTACACAGATAATGAGGCCAATCAGTTAAATGATACTTTAAAGCAATGATGATGATGCTTAAAAGAGATGAAAAATTAGGTTAGCTCCACAGTTCTGGATAATAACTTTCCGTACGAATGTTTATTGAATCTCTAAACGGTTTCGAACTTTCATTCACCATCAGAGTTAGATTTAAAAAAAGCATCTGATGATGGTTGTAAGTCCTAAACTGGCGGCCATGAATACAACGAACATGTGTGCTAAGACGGATGAAAAATAACAAAAACCAAATGGAAACTTAAGTTTTATTCAATCAAAATTTGATCTAGGGCGGGTACTCACACGACTTTAATTGGCTGTAATTATCGCAAGGGACTTCTTTTTTACACCCTTTTGGGTGAAGAAATCACTAAAAAAAAATGCAGAATTTGTACAGTAGACTGACACTTATTACGTAATAACTCAATTAGCGAATAGAATCAATAGTCTAATTATGCAAAACGCTAAAAACTATTTTGTTTCTTCACATAGGAAATTAATATTGAAATTGTTGCAGCAAAATATTTAGAATAATAGAAAGTCAAGGGATGGGGTTTAAAGTGGCTCCTTTATTGGGCTTATGGCTCCACCAAGGTTCGAAATTGTTCTGACTCTCCCACTGAGAGCCCAGGTTAAACAGCGCTGCTTTAGAGGGAAATTTAAATCATTTCCCGCCACAACTGTCTTATAAGTAAAGTAATTGCCTATTTTTTCAGGCAGGCTTTGCGTCCAACTACCCAATTAGGTGTCGTGGACGGAGGCGACTAGCAAACACACTTTACTGTAAATTTCTCATATTAACCATTAAATAAAATCCAAGGTTTAGACTAGGAATCGAGCCTCTAACCAACAATACATCTTAGCATTGCGGGTCTAGCCTATAACCGCTCGGCTACGGTGGCGCCTTACAATATTAAAACCATTAAATAAAATCCAAGGTTTAGACCAGGAATCGAATCCACTAACGAACAATACATCTTAGCTTTGCGGGTCTAGCCTATAACCGCTCAGCTATCGTGGCGCTTCTGAAATTTATAATCCACATGCGTGCAATGATCATCTGAAAGTGGGGGGAAAAAAAATTGCAGCTGTCTTCGAAAGAAATCGAAACTGTGTTTCGGTTGGTTGGTTGATTGTGCTCAAAACCAGATTTCAAGTGAGTCCCATGATTGCATCGATTCGAAATACCAAATTTTTAAGTCCCAACTATTTTCTGTTTTCCAGTTATACTGTGCTTACAGCACCAACTTGCAAAGCACTCTCTCTTTCGTTCACGAAAAGAACCTTAAAAAAAGTTATTACTATGGAAACTCAAAACCATTTATAATTCTCGCTAATACTCATAGATTGGTAATAGCGTAAACTTTAGTTGGTTACACATATAATTCCGACGCAGGTGGGCCAGGGCTTGGCAATTAAAGTGAAGTTTAGGGGGAGCGAAGCCTGTCTGAACTTGTCCCTCCAGGAAGTACCCTTCATCGAACTTAACTTAAAAAATCCAAATTTCAGCAATACATTTAACATCGTTAATAGTATATACGTGACAGCACCGTACACTCAACAAAAATGGCATTTTAGAGGTACGTCAAATCACGTACATCCCCCCGGAAATACGTGATTTGGAATTATCTCAGGAAAATGTTTTTAAAGTTACAGATTTACCGACATACCTACAATTATTTTATTAAAATTGAAATATTTAATATTTTTTTTAATAATTCATATATATCCCCCCAAAGAGCCTCACTGTAATCTTGTGTGAACAAAATTTACCTTTTTCTTCAGTAATAATCGAAATGTCCATTTTTGATTCAGGATTCAGGAGACTCACAAAGGTAATTAGAATCAACTGACCGCACTATTGAACACACGATTCACTAATGCAGAAATCTAGTTTTCAATCTCTCTTAATAATATATATACGCCACCGGAACCTAAAAGCACTAAACAGACAGGAATATGGTCTCGTTAGTTGTACGGAGAAGTGGGTGAAATAGCCGCACGGATGGGCAACACTCAACTGGAACTGTTTTGGATTGGACTGTTTACATACACACACAGACACACACACACAGGAAATATTCCCACTTTTTTTTCTTTTTAGCTGCTTTACAACTCCGCCAGAGTGCTGCAGTGAACAATAAACACATACACAGATAAAAGAGAACTAAGGTCACCAACACACATATACATACATCTGCTTCTTCTTAATCCCCACCACTAGCCAAGAGGTATACACAGCTGTGGGGCTAGCTCTATCTCAGTCGCACCCTCCACAGTTCACGTTCCGGCTTGTTTTCTGTTTCTGTCTGATACAGTGTGGGGAGGAAACGCAGAGTGGGGGAGGGGGTACTGTTCAGAGAAAAAGAAAGAAACTATTGAACACAATTATAGGTCCGAAATGGAACGAAACTGGCCACGGCCACTACGATCTTTTAAAAATAACCACAAAAAAAGGAACACTCCAAATCTTGCTAGTACCACCTTTTGGACTAGCATTGCTTCAATGAATTAAGCAATTTTTTTTGGACAGAGAAAAAAGATATTATTTCTGCTCTGCTTGAGCTCAAAATTAATGAGCTCTAAAGAGATTACTTCTTTTACCGGGTTGCTGGCTGATATCTAACCAATTCTTGACTGACGAGAACCAACAAAAACACGCTCTTAGTGAGAAGTTAATTGACTTGAGAGATGACTTGTGAGAACGATTCTCGTGAGGGAAAAAAAACAAAAAATAGAATTAAATCAACCTCAAAACCAAAAATGGATTCCCGATTGGCGATTTTTTTTGACATAAACCAGTAATCACTTCCGGTTTTCAGATGTTCAGCACCGGCTAATTAGGGATAACAGACACAATACACAAATCCGGAAATGACGCAAATACGTATCCGGCCACCAACAAAAAAAAAACGTTCTCCCATAATGGACACTCTCACTAGCGACCACCTCCATTTACGGGACAGTTTTTGGATTTCCCCGTTTTACCCCTATACACTTCCAATATAAAAGAACCTCCGTCTAACTCTTCACTCTACATAGCGACCGCGGACATTGATTTTGGGGAACGGATTAAATGTTTCACCTCCCACCAACGACCACCTTATTATTAAAAGTTCGTTAAAAGTTTCCTATATAAGCTCCATACAACTTGTACAGCTTTTAATCATTTTTCAATATAACTTTGGGGACGAACAATATTATTTTTTCCCGCTATGTCTCTCAAACGAAAATGGTTAACTCTAGAAGAGAAAATAAATGTGTTGGGAAGATTTTGCAAAAACCAAATCGAGCCATCGTCAACTTGGTCCGAAAGGTTTGTTCTATTTTTCTAATAATAGATGATAGTATGATGATAATTTTACCATAAATTATTATTGTTATGAATAAGTGTGATGATTATTATAAAAATTATTAATTAAGTCAACAATATGTAGTTTTTTGATAATTTTTTTTTGGATAATTAAGAAAAACTTGATGCATATCATATAGCTGCAATAATTATGCAATTATGTACGTTTTTAAATCTATTAATAATAAACAATTTTTAAATAGATGTTTGGAAAAAACCCCATATTTTCTCATTATGAAACTTGCCTACCTCCTTCTAACGGCCACCTCCAAACAGCGGCCACTTTGCTTTCCCCCGCCAGTGTCCGTTATTGAGAGCTTCGACTGTATTGTAAAACAAAAGATATTAGGAGTAAAGCGACTTATTGATTTGCTACTTATGACGAGTAGATTATAATAGTTTTGAGGATTCATGGAAAATCGAATTACTTTAGAAAATACTTCCGGCAATTCTTGGCATTTTTCAATTTTCCTTTTTAGCCAAACACTTCTGGTGGAAAATTCATTTTTTTTTAATTAATTAGGGGGGGGGGGAAACAAAGAATAAGGAAATTCAAAATCTTTCACTTATAATAAAGTTTTTGTAGTAATGTAATCCAATGATGCAATTGGATCATCTTTAATGACGTAAAAAGAAGTTAAAAATAAAACAATGTAATACTGTCTACTTTGTGTACACATTTACAAGTACCTACTAATTGGCAACGTAACTGCATTACGTACGTAGTAAATAGAGAGTGCGCAAGAGAGAAACAACTACTAACTCCGGGCTCCCAATACCAGCGACAAAAGCCAAATGTACATATAAAATTTGTTTACAAGACATTACACTTAACCATTACAGAAGAAACTTCGGCAAGTTACCACCTGTAATTAGCTAGCTGGCAAGAGAAAGGCTTCAATGTAAACTAATACTAGCGTATCCAATATAGAAAGGGAGTTTAGGTTTTGTTTACGTCATTACAGTTCACGGGATGAATTAAGAATGCGACCCTTTGTAAGTATATAAATTTATTTCCGGTTTTAGTTTGAACAATGGGATTTTTTTGTCTGTCTGTTTGTCGCTCATTCTCCTTGGAGCAGATATTTGAATATCAAATTTACTTACTGAACACTTCTCTACTCACTGAAGTAGAGATTTCATTTGCAAAAAATAATTCCGATATTTTGTACTTCCTTTTTGTATACTTCCGGGTCGGCCAATTTCGTGTTTTGTTTTTTTTTTTTGGTGAAATTTCACGAAATTAAAAATTTGACACGATTCTAATACGATCTCCAAAGAAGAAATGACGCACTTCCCGGATATTATATCCATAAATACATCGTATTAAAACCAACATAATTTTTTTTGAACTCAAAGACCCCTGATAGATATAATTTCCAGTGAAATCAGAAATTATAAGTTTTTACACAATTGCGGAATTTCTACCATTTTAAGTGTGGGGGGGGGCGGAAATTGTCTTTTAATTTGAATTCTTTTAATAATTCGTAATAATTAAAAAGATACATCTCATTAGAGAGAGAAAAATAGCATCACTTAAAACTATTAATAGATTATATTACATGTATAATGAATTTATAGACAATTACATTTTACAAAATTACTAAAGTAGATATTACGTAAACTGTAATTGAAGGTCAATTCGCCTACAACAGGATAATTTTTTAATAATTCTTTCCCCAATTACTTCGTACTTATTTTTTGATTAGCTAAGTGTTCCCATATAATTAATCAAAAAAAAAAAATGAGGCTACCATTTAAGTATTCCTCTTCTGAGTAAATTAATTAGGTTTCATTTGAGAATCTGTTTCGTAAGATTTTTTGCACAGTATTTATTGTAATATTGTAACCAGATAACAATTTGATTTGACTTGGATAAAACAAACATCAAATCAAAGCTATTGTTGTTAGCACGCGAAACTTTTAATTAAACTGATTTGAACAGCTGTATAAATTGGTATAAATAAACCGGAAAACTAGCCACAATCACTGTTTGTCGCTTAGAACAGGGGTCGGCAACCTATTTCAAGTAGAGAGCCATTACTCCTTAAATAATTTTAATAAATCTTACCAAGAGCCGCAAGGATGGTAGTGTAAAAAACCTCTGTAGATCATTGGTATTCACAAATTATTATTTTATGATATTCAATAACGTTTAAATGTTTTAAAACTGTCAGGTAGGACAGTTGTATAAGGGTTGATCGTCAAAAACTGCACGAAAAAGCGTAACGTTGGAAAACACCCAACTTTGATAATTTTCTATATTTATTTTCACATGTTGCAAAGTAAATAAACGAATAAATAATAACTAAACCTGTATTTGAATGAAAATGGCGGCAGTCCTATATATTACGTACTGTATTTTAATATAATTCTATTCAGTTTCAAACCTATCACATTTAAAATTCTTTTTGAAAAAAATATCTTTAGATTAGATTAGATTAAATTTGGGTGGCCTCAGGGCCTACGCCACTGCGACCCCTTTGGGTCTATTGTGGCTCCCCTAACTTTAAAGCTCACCCTCCAGACCTGACCTTTTAATTAGACTCTTAATGCTGGAGAGCGACTCTTTGGTAAAGCTCACAGGCCTTGGTTTTTCCTCCCCGAGAAGTAACATCCTTAGCCAAACAAGCCCCTCACACTGGCACAACACGTGCAGTGCTGTTTCCTCCTCTTCCTGACAGAACCTACAAAGGCTATCATCTGCCAGGCCCATGCGATGCATGTGTTTTCTGAGTCTGCAGTGGCCAGTTAATAGACCTACAATCATCCTGATAGCCCCACGGCCTTGGCGGATTAATTCTGCAGTCAGCCTCGGCGAATAGCCTTTAATAAACTCCTTCGCCTGTCTCTGTCCAGTGGTGGCAGACCACCACTCCTGAGACCTACTCTGCACCCATAAGTTAATGGTCGCAGTCTTAATACACTTCGGAACCCCAAAACAGGGCTCCGGGCCAAAATATCTTTACTTTAATAAATGAAATTTTCATTTGTTTCAATAAAATTGAAATATACAATTTATTTTGGACAGGCTGAAGAGCCACACAATTTGGATAAAAGAGCTGCATGCGGCTCGCGAGCCTGGCTTAGAACATCGTGACTGGACTGAACGGGGACGTTTTGCCCTCGTGGTATGCTCTTTAGACCTCATGGCAAGCTCCTTAGAATGTTCTAGAGCAATTAGCAATCTGAAAGCATATGAGGCTGTCTCCTTTTTCTTTGTGAACTTCGACCGAACTTTAAGGCAGGTGTCTAATTAGAAATCCGTTACCTTATCCTAGTGAATCCATTTGGTGACTTTGAAGTGTCCATCCTTCTCAATAGATGGCTTCATTTCATCCAGCTTATAATATTATAATTTATAAATTTACAAAGGGAAAGGGATTCGCTAAGTGGTTAACGTACACTGGATTCCTAAGCCGAGTTTTCAAAAAACTCACAACCAACTCTGAGGAAGCCAATATATTTGTCGAAACGTTGGCTGTAAAGACGGAGTTATTGTTCTAAATTTTGACCGAATCCTGGCTAGTTTAATTCTAAATATTTTTTAGTAAGAATTCTAATTTTTCGAAAGGAAATAAAAGTAAAAATTATTTTCGATAAAACTGTGAAACCTTAAACAAAAACCTTCGGTCAAAACGTCAATCTATAAAGGGAGGCTCAATGTTTGATCGAGTGATGTTTGGAATGTGAGGGATGCTGAGGCCCTGTTTTTGTACCATAATGTCTGTCTGTGCGCGGTCTAAAGGAATGCAAAAAGGGTCGTAAAGTATGATGAAGGAATACAGACTGGGAACTGCAACAAAAAAGAGGGGAACTTTCTTCAGAGCAGATGTCTGCTCGTGGTAAAGCTAACGTGCTTAGAAGACTATTATCGTATCAACTCCTTCAGATACAACACTAACTGTATTTAAAACTAAATTCTCGTTTTTTTTTTTGTTTTTTTTACACAAATTTTCTTGAAACTTGCCATTTTTATTTAACTTTTCCCAACTAATATAATCGATTATATCGATTGCCTTCTATCAAGAGTTTTACTCTCTGAAGCTCAGCAAAACTATTGTAGTAACATCAGCTTAAGACAAAATTTATTGTCACAGATTCCATTAATCCAGAAAAATGTAAAGGAAGTCTGTAGGAGCTCTTCGTGTAACGGCCGGAAGTGATTCATAACCCCCTATAAGATAGCTGATGTAGCAATCGTTGGGTTGTGACCCATTTGGGAACCCCGGATTCTAGAGGAATTCATTAATTCAATGCTCCTTTAGGATACAATCAAATGTACCTAAACATCACCCAGATACTGTTGAAAATATTATTAGGTGCGCAGTGCTGGATTATTCCTTGCGATTTTATCCATCTAAAGCACACATGTTTAAAAGTATCACTGATCGGTTTCGGATCTGCTTTCACATCATCAGAGGTAGATTAACCAATCTGATGTAGAGATTTCGTCTTCAGTCAGTTGCGTTCAGCGGAAACAGACGTGTATTAGAAATCTCTGCATTAAACTGATTTATCTATCTCTATTGACGGAAGTGAATCCGTATCTGGGCAGGAAATGCCTCCTTCGACGGATGAAGTCAACAACATCACCAGGTCCATTGCCCTAAAAAAAAGACATTTTAAAGAAATAAGTTGCCGAAAAAAAATCGAGAGGGACGAAATATAGAGTAATGAAGGGAATTGCTTTCGAAATGGGAGCCCTGGATCAGGGCAAATAAGTTAGCTGTAAAAAAAAAGCAGGCAGATAAAAATTTGTTAGTTAAAGTAGAACGTACTTAAGTCGAAGGGTTAGTAACAGCAGCTTAAAAATAGGTCAGCAGTGACGTTAGGGGAAGTGGAGAAGTTGGCAAGCGGAAGTAGAAGAGTGAAGATGAACTGAGAGAACTTAGGAGTGACGAGTCGGTGATTACTGAGTAGGAGGACAATTTGGACCGAACTCCCCCGGGAGACCCTTCCTTCACCACTTGGTTGAGAGAGAGAGAATACACCAGAGCAGCTCTCCCTGTCCCTGAACTGTCTGCAACAATCCCTCTCCTCACAAGAGCCACTCTCCATAGGAAGCTACTTCTTCCAATGTACAATAGTAGGCGCCCGATGTCATTGTGCTCACAAGTGGATTTAAAGACCATAGTGTTCCTAACCGTTCTCCACTAGTTTCTTTTCTTACTAATACTTGACAGAAGAAATATTATTATGAAGTTTTATGTTGCCATAGACTGGAGAGTCCGTTTATCATGGCAACATTCTCGGGAAAATGGCGTCTGCCTGCAATTCCGCTGTCAGTTCATATTTTTATTGGAAAAGATTCTCATTTTTATTACCACATTACTATTTTTCATGGTTTCACTTCTGAATGTTCACTTGTACTTAACTGCTGTTGGAGAGCTGATTACTAAGTAGGAGAACGAAACTCTACCTGGACAGTTCTACTTCCTCTTCTAGTAAAACCGGACGTCCATCCATTCTTAATTGCATCCTATTCAGAGGAAACGGAAACTTAATAAACCTTTAGCCTGGAAGATCCTTGAATGCCTTCCTTCTCCAACTCTTTGATACTCCTTTAATCTCCCTGACTCAGAATTTGAACCTGATGATGTTCCTCCCACCCTAAACAAGACTATTGAATTTTACCTCACACGACTCTCGCTTGCGAACCTTGAGCGGAGCCTGGCCTATCCTTGTATCGGTTTTGGATTTCACCTTCATCACAGGTTTCGAGCAGAAACATCAAGTGAAATTGAAATCTCTACATCAAACTGATTACTCTTCCTCTGATGGTGAATTTAAGTTTGAAACCGGTCAGCGGTTATATCTAATAAATAAGCGAGTTACGATCAAAGAGATTTTGCACCCTTTACTACGTTTGCGTAGATACAATTTATTTAAATGATTTTTCAGAACATATTGATTCTAAGAAAAATGTAATTTAGAATTTTTTTACTAATTTTTCTTCCGTAAGTATTTGATAAATAATCTAATTCTGCCATAAATTTTTTTTTATATTACAATAAAGTAGACTTAAACTTATTAATGATAGCTTTATCTTGATATAATTAGAATACTAAAAAGCGCTGCTATATTTGAATTTTAATAAAATATTAGGATAAGTATCAGGAGATGAAAGTTTGTAGGAACTTACGTAGTTTAAATGTGTTTTCAAGAACGGCTACTAGAGTTCTCCACCTAACAAACATGAACCGAAGTGTTACTTTTTATAAATGAAGTTAGAAAGAAGATGCTAATTTCCAAAAAAAAAGCTATAAACCCCCCAGATCTGATGACCACCTGTTGCAATCATGACCGGACATACTATACGTTGCAAGTCTAAAAATAAAGTTGCAGCTTAATAAGCGTGAATGCAATCGATGTATTCAGTTAAAAGATAATCGTTGGAATCGTCTTCCAGATAATCAATATGCAGTAATGGAGCTTTTTCCGGATGAATGATGAATGAAACTATAACTTTATTAAAGGTGGGGTACCCCAGGTGATGGCATTCAAACGAAATATCAATTTTGGAAGTATCTACGAGTTTCTTTTTTTGATCACCCAGATAGACTCCCAAGAAAAATTCGGGAAAATCCATTTTTTCGTGGGGAAAAATAAAATAAAATAAATATTGCTCAACCAGAATTGCAACTTTGCTAATATATAGTTTTTTCAATATATAAGACTAAGACTATCAACTATGTTTTTTAAATCTTAAACCAACCGTAAAATAAATTATTTATCCCAAGTCATCCAGTCTACGTCATTATCTCTGAACTAAAATATATGTATGCAGTTAACCCTAACTTATAACGTCATCATGACATCAGCACTAAACTGTTACCGAGCCCATAATTTATTAAAACTGTCCGGTAGGACAGTTGTATAAGGATTGATCGTCAAAAAGTGCACGAAAAAGCGTAACGTTAAAAAACACCCAACTTTGACAATTTTTTTCTCTTTTTCTATAAAAGATAAAATTCCCAAATTTTCTTTAAAATGTAGGGCAAACCCTCCTTTATAACTGTAATTTTTTTGCAACCCCCCAGACCTAATAGATTTTGAGAAAAAAGTTGCCGAAAATGAGCAAAAACGGCATTTTCAGAAATTGTTGTTCTTCTTCTTCTTCTTCTTCTTCTTGTTGTTGTTGTTGTTGTTGTTGTTGTTACCTTTTTTGTAAACTACGTAGCGCCTAAACGCGAGAACCGATTTTCATGAATGAGGTGACATTCGATTCGGAATTTTATGTAGATGTGCCTTTTGGGGGTCTCGACGCTGTACACCGAATTAGAGAGGAGTTAGCCCCCTTTATGTAAGGCCCCCTTCAAAATTATTATTACTAATTACTCTGTAAATCTTAGCCCGATTTTGATAAAATTTGGTAGGATGATAGAGTTAGGGCTCCCCTACGTAACATTAAAGCGGCGATCTGCTCTTACACTAGTTAAGGGGAAGTATAGCAATCGTTTCAAATTATCGACAAGTGAACTGATTTTCATGAATGAAGTGTCATTCGAATCGAAATTTTGTACAGATTTGCACTTTAAAAGTCTCGTCGCTACGCCTCATATGGAGGGGAGTTTGCCCCACCCAAGTAAGGCCGTTTCTAAAACTATTATTACCAATATTTCTATAACGCTTTGTCCGATTTTGATAAAATTTAGCACGAAGAAGTGATTAAAGCTCCTCTACATGGCTGTGAAGTGCCATCATGCTCTTACACCTACTAAGAGGAAGTACTGAAATCGTTAAAATTATCAATGGGTGAACCTATTTACATTAATGAATTGTCGTTCGATTCAAAATCTTTGCCTCTTTGCCTTTTAGGGAGAAGTACTGTAATCGCCCGTTTATTTTTCTTACTCCTCTTAAAAGGAAGGTCTGAAATCGCAGTTTAAATTTGCTTTTTACGTACAAATACCTTCCTATTTTATATAAAAAGGCTTTCTCAAAAAAATTGTTATTGAGGATGGTTTGGGGACCGCAACTATAATCATTCTTTAAAAAGATCTCTCCAGTGGTAGTTACGGTTCCTACTTAACACCTTATCAGGTTATAATGTTAGAATTGCTTATTCCAAATTTAAAAAAAACAGTAAAGCAGATATGTAACTTAGCAAAATAGACAAAAATGAAAATCTATCCAAAAGGTACAAAAATCTCCTTAACAAAAACTTACAGTTTAAAAAGTTAAGTATAAGGGTTGATTAAACGCCAAAAGGTACACAAATCAGCAAGTACCCAACATTTCATTCAAGCTTAGTTGATATAATTTAAGTAATTTTGCTGCATTAACTTTTCCTTCACATTTTTTAGAATTTATTAGATGTCACAGAACCTTATGCTGGCCATTTTCATCTACAAAAAATTTGTTCAAGTAGCACTGTCTAACTTTGTCTTTTTCTACTTTAACATGCATGTATAAGATGTGACAACTTCAGCATAAAGGGCATATTAAAGATAAATCAGAAGAATAATAATTATTTGGAATAGAGTTAAAATAAAGTACCTATTTAAAAACGAAGATATAATATACATTTTATCATAAGTATAACCAAATAATATTATGAACGAACTGGCCAGCATAAGGGTCTGTGACATCTAATAAATTCTAAAAAATGTGAAGGAAAAGTTAATGCAGCAAAATTACTTAAATTATATCAACTAAGCTTGAATGAAATGTTGGGTACTTGCTGATTTGTGTACCTTTTGGCGTTTAATCAACCCTTATACTTAACTTTTTAAACTGTAAGTTTTTGTTAAGGAGTCTATAACAGGGTTTTATTTTTAACGGGGAAGGTTATTTATTAAAAGGAAAAAGTTCGTTTATCTATAGTTATAACTATCACAAGAATAGTTTATTCAAGAATTTCCTAGAAGTTTTTTTTTTATTTCGATAAAGGAAAAGTTGGAAAATTGCCTTACTACGGACTGGTCTACACAGGCGGATCTAGGAAAGGAGTAGGCACCCCAAATCTTAGCAATAGATCAATTATTATAATATAATAATTGCATTTTTATAATTATTATTACCAGAAACCGGATTCTGATAATGCCCTCCAGTAAATCGGGCAAATCAGAACGTTTGACCTCCCCTCTCTTGTGGGAGATCATTTCCAGCATCAATAACTAAACTATTCGAAGTAAAAGAATTTCGCAGGGAGGTCATTATACTAGATTATTTGTTTTAATGGCCGTTGTGACGACGATAGTCTGACGACAATTCGTAAGTTATAGTGTAGCAGACTTGAGACCCCCGCCTTCTTTCCTATCGCCACCCTCCCAAAACTCATGCAAAGCGGCCGTTTTTTTAAATGTTTGTCTGTCTGTCAGATATTCAGTACAAACTTTATCACTACACGAATACTGCTAAACCAAATATTTTTCCTTAACAACTACTTAAAAATCAAAAAAGATAAGTAAACTACTCTCCTCTATCCACTAGTGAAAGTAGTTTATCCAAAACAACAAAAAGATTTAAGTTCCCTAAAACAACATATCTATCTCCTTATTTATTTATTTATTTCCAAGATGTTAATTAAATAAACTTTTACTTTCATTCTATCGATTTTTCAGGCACCACAATTATTATAATCGACTATTTAAAATGTCATGTTATTAGAGCGACGTCACAAAAAAGTGAGAATGAAACCAAAACAGCTGACATTATTACTTTTTGGATGTCACGTGTTTAAAATTGTCTACCACTAATCTGGTTAACATTTCTATTTTCTCTTATTTTCTGGTGAAAAGAACTACAGCCAATTGTGGCAAATTTTTAAAGTAAAGATTACACCGGAAATGCCTGTGATTGCAGCGTGTCTGCACCGGAACTGGACTAATGAAATATCGCATAAATTCAAATTTAGTATTTCTGTCGGAAATAGGGGGGGGGGAAACCATGCGTGTTTTAAGGAGACTCAAAATTCTTACTTACGGGTTCACATCAAAATTGAAACTCCTCACAATCGCAACTCATCAACTTGAGAGTAAATAATTTCGTTCAGATAGGATTTTTTGTTCCCGCAATTTCCCATCTCGCACTAGTTCCTATCAATAAAAACTAAATTGGGGATATTTTTACTAGCGGAAATACGATAAAATAATACAATGCCCTGTGTATCAAGGGAAAGAAGCTGAAGGAGTCACACAGTATCATGTACGTGGGACACGAAGACCAACCAACCTCTCTTTCTACCATCATCACGTACCCTCCATCCCAAGAGTTCCACAAACACGTGCAGCACGTGACCCTTGACACAATCCCTCCTCCCACAATACGAGTGATCCAACGGACCTTCCCCACATTACTAACACCTCCGTCACAAGCGTCTTTGACGTCATCGCATGCTCTTCCTAACTCATACCATCGAACTATAGACATGCCACCTAAATAAAATCAGTGTCTTGCCAAACAAATAGAATTTATACATTAGAAAATTCATTAGGGGTACTTTCGATTTTTGCAACGTATTTTTGCAAGATTTCAAGAAAATGAGCAAAAACTACTGTTTCAATAGTTTCCATCGTTGCTGATGTTACCTTTTTAGAAAAACAAAAAAACAACGTAGGGCCTAAATTCGTTAACAGAGGTATCATTCGGATTGGAAAATTCATAATCTACAAAAAAAAAAAAAGCAGTGCCGTAGAATATACTGAAATAGTAATTTTGGAGGGTAGCGTGCCCTCGAATTTCCCTTGACATTTTCTTTTTTTATTTTTCAAAATAAGGAAGTTGCACCAAAAAAATTGAAAAGTTAATAGACACTTCCGATTGGTTGATATTGTTCACGAGCTTTATATACGAACTTGCATGAGTTTGTTCATGGAAGGATTACAATAATTAGAATTGAAGAAACTATGGCGGCCACTCCTCCTAACTTGTTAGGAATTGATCGTAAAATGGCGTAAGCAAATAAGAAATATCATTCTGGTTGAATATGTACAGAGGTTACAAGTAGGTTTGCTGGGATAAAATTTTCTAGGTCCCCTAGGATTCGTGGTTCTCAAAGATTTAATAAAATGAAAAGTATTATAGTAATGATTACTCCTATTAAGTCTTTAATTGAGAAGTATGGGTGGAAGGGGATTTTGTCTAAATATATATATACAGGGTGTCCCAAGCTATATGGATAACGACTTTTTCTCGGAAACTAAGATAGCTAGAAAAAAACTAAAAAATACGTGTTCCCTTAGTTTATTGTTAGAAATTCAAATTTAATTTGTAAATTTTTTTCGGTGCTTCCAGAAGCGAGATACAGGCACCAACTTCATTTTTTCAAATGGGAAGGTGTGGTTTTTATTTCAGAAATAGATTCCTCTATTTTTTTTAAGAAAAATTTACTTGAACGGTTTTTTTCTGTGAGCGATATTTTAGAAGTTATGAATGAAAACATGATTCTTATAAGAAATTTCAAAATGATAATATTATAACGGTTTTTTGATTGAATAAGAAGAAAAGTACTATTTTATTATAAATTTTACTCCTCATTAATATTACAGATCATGCCTCCACCATTAGAGATGGTTAGACATGCTCTTTCCTGCCAATTGTCCCTTACTGCCAAAGAAATACTTAACCGAGTTACAGGTATCTATTATTCTCTACTTTTTCATCTACAGATGCAATCCCGGCTTGATTCTGATACACCTAGATTTAGAAATGCTTTTAGGTAAGCAGAAATAAGGAAAGAAAGAAAAAAGTTATGAATAATCACCTTGTTTTTCAGGTATCCCCAAAGGAAATAGTCCATATGTGACCAAATCCGGTGAACGAGATGGTCATTGAATAGCCCCCCGTTTCGATATAACACCATCAGGCATGTAAAGAGATTTCTCGAAAGGCAGTTTGATGGGCGTGATATATCTAGGTGCATCTGAATCAAGCCGGGTTGGCATCTGTAGATGAACTAAAGCAGAGAATAATAGATACCTGTTCGTCGGTTAAAGCCGAATCTATTTCTTTGGCAGTAAGGGGCAATTGGCAGGAAAGAGCATGTCTATGCATCTCTAATGGTGGAGGCCATTTCGAGCATGATCTGCAATATTAATGAGGAGTAAAATTTATGATAAAATAGTACTTTTCTTCTTATTCAATCAAAAAACTGTTATGATATCATTTTGAAATTTCTTATAAGAATCATGTTTTCATTCATAACTTCTAAAATATCGCTCACAGAAAAAAACCGTTCAAGTAAATTTTTCTTAAAAATAATAGAGGAATCTATTTCTTAAATAAAAAGCGCACCTTCCCAATTGAAAAAATGAAGTTGGTGCCTGTATCTCGCTTCTGGAAGCACCGAAAAAAATTTACAAATTAAATTTGGATTCCTAACAAAAAACTAAGGGAACACGTATTTTTTAGTTTTTTTCTAGCTATCCTAGTTTCCGAGAAAAAGTCGTTATCCATATAGCTTGGGACACCCTGTATATATATTTCATATACAGGGTTATAATATTATCATTTTGACATTTCTTATAAGAATCATGTTATCATTCATAACTTGTAGAATATCGCTCACAGAAAAAAACCGTTCAAGTAAATTTTTCTATAAAAAAAATAGAGGAATCTATTTCTGAAATAAGAAATTAATTATTAAAAGTTGTTACTCATATATATATATATATATATATATATATATGAGTAACAACTTTTAATAATTAATTTCCCTAAACAATAATGACGCATCTAAATATTTTTTTCTGGGCTGAGGGGGTTAATTTTTAAAGGATGAATCTGAAAGCGTGTCGATTTGTGACCTTAATTTTCTCCAATGGAAAAACCCTTCAGTTTCCACCAACGATAAAACACACACACAGGCTGTGGAGAAAGATGATGACCATCAAGATTAGTTTCCTACAGTTTATTAAACTATGTTAGTGTAATGTTATGATCTTGCATCAGAAAGTACAGGAAACTGGGAAATCTGGAGATGATAATCAAATGAAAGTTTGTAAAAAAAAAAAGTGACATGATTCTTCAACGTAATGAAGTCATCATAATGGTGGAACTTTTCCTGTTATAACATGTTTCAAGACTTTGTAAACTAATTTTATGGCTATAATAAAAAAAAAAGCCTTGTAATTAACGGTTAGCAGTGAAGCTTGTGACGTATAACCAATAAGAGTTGTTAATTTTATTCATGAGTAAAAATAACTTGCTTAAAAAGATAATAATTCAATTTTATGGCGGATTCTGCGTGATATTTAGTTTATTAAATCTCACAGGAAATAATGATGTTTTAGTTTTGTTTTATTTTATTTAACTTCCTCACATTAGAGAAAGCAGTGCACATTCCTGTAGATCAGGGATTCTCAACCTTTTTTTTGGCGCGGCAAACAATTTTAACAATTTCAAAATTTGGCGGTACACTAATAATAGAATAAGTTTAAAAGTATTTTACTTATCCCATAATACACTGTGTAAAATAGTTTATATTTATTTTTCAACAGTTATGATGATATACTCGTAGCTCTACATTGAACTTCACAAACTTTTTTTATAATACCCTGAAGAAGGTAGTAAACATTACCGAAACGTTGGTATAAAGCAAAGAAAGTTGTTTTTATTCAAGACCGCACCTCGATATTCACCAAAAAATCATTTATGTTTATTTTCAGTATAAAATAAAATAATATGTACTGCAAAAAACAACAGTATATGTTCTAATTAAGGGATTAATTACAAGTTAATAATAAGAATACTTTTAATGAGAAATTTGAGCTTGGTGTTTTTTGATAATTACAGTTTATATTTGGACGTATAAATGATAATGCTCCTCTCATATCGTCTTCTACATTTGATATGTAATTTTTATCGTAGGCATTTCTAGAATTTGGCGGCACACTTCAAAACTTTCGAGGCACTTTTGCGTGCTGTGGTTGAGAATCACTGCTGTAGATCCTTCTACTTTAAGTTTTCTTACAAAATTACAGTTTTAATGGTCCCCTGAATACGAAAAAAACGACTTCTACAAATTGGTTTGTATTTATGTGCATCCATAGTGATTTAAAAAAACAAACGAATAATCACAGAAAAAGTGCAAGATTGGGTGCAACAACAATGACGCTTTAGTAGAAATAGGTTAACCGGATGTAACAATTTATTGGGTCAATTTTTTTAAATTTTGCTGGAGAGTGGCCTGGGGGTAGTTTATAAGGTGTTTATATAGCTGAAAAGGGTTCCTCAAAGGGGGGGGGGTCGTCTGCGATGGCACTTGCGTTGATGATTCCTTATGAAGATGGAGGAAACTACAATATAATGCCTGACTGACGGTGTTGTTTATATCCAAGCAAGATTAAGATACATGGGATGTTAACCCGGATACTGGAGAAGAAGGTTTTACCCTTACTAGAAACCCTCTCAGATTCTTAAAGTTCTCAGATATCCTAGACTGGAGGTCACCGAGTAGGGGGGCCCAATAGATCTTGAAGATCGCGAAAATAGGGGAAGTTCTACAAGAGGTATCTCTCCTCTCCTGGCCGAAGACTTCCTCCAGTTCTTCTGAAGATAGCTGCCTTTAGCCACCCCTCGGTCGCAATATGAGGCGGAGAAGAATGAAGACTACCACAATCCCCCTGTTCAGGGAGCATCCCTCTTACTTTCAGTTATTGGAGAGGATGGCGCACCGGGAAGCTGAAGATCTCATTTCTCTCAAGAAGAGCCCCTCCTTCCAATCTTTAGACATCAGAACAATTGGTCCGATGAAAACCCAATTTTAAATCCTGTTCAGAGCAATACCAAATATTTCTTTCGAAGAAGCAGAGAAGTAAACACAGTAACAAATCTCAACAGATAACTGACATAAAATTAATTTAAGGTTATCAAAACATACAACCTCTAGAACAGCGTCTAGCATATCTCGTATTTATTAAAATATCTTCATTCATTCACCAGTAATCTATTTCCTTTGATCTCGATATATACTCCCGGAAGTAGGTGGAGTTTACAAACGAAGTGAAGCTGGGAAAAAGTGTTTTGTATTAAGATCTAATGTCCGGTTAGATGCCCTTTAAGGCCTGAATCACGTAGCGCCTATATATCATACTAACACACGCGCGCGCTAGAGAGAGAGACAAGCCAAGAGAGCGTTACAATATTAAGGTTCTGCTTATTTCCTTAAGTAATCAACCAGCTCCCCTCACCCGCGCAACACCACCTGGCTAAGCTGATTCAGAACCCGCTTACCTCACGAATTATCAAATAAGCACACAAATATATGGTTAATTTTACATTTGGTTACTGCAGAATTAGTTAACGCTGTGTTTAGGTATCATTTATGTACTATATAAAGACTACCGGATATTAGATAGTAAAGTTATTAACTAATATGATGACGTAATTACTTAATTATCATTGCTTTGTTCCCTTTATCGAAATATCATCCATCCCTTTTCTAGGAAGCCATATTTCATAAAGATAATTATCTGATTAGCTAAGATCTTCTTTGTTACATCCGGCTGTCATATTTTACAGAAGCGCCTACTCTCTTCCGTTTTATTTTCTACTTCCTCTTTCTTCTCGCAAGATGAAGTGTTGCTTCATGTCCGAGTTTTTACAATTGATATTTATCAAGAATTGATAAAGAGGTGCTGGAATCGGGTGGGTGTAGCCAATAAAGCCTACGGTCTGATCAGGAATACTGTGGTCGGTAAAAGAGAGGTCAGCAAAAAAAAAAGTGAAAATGACCGTCTTCAAGACCGTCTTACTTACCTCTTCTTCAGTATGGGGCATGTGGACTATGCTGGACTAAGCCGGGTTACAGCTGCCGAAATGAGATTTCTCCGAAGGGAAAACTAAGCGTGATAAAATTAGAAATGAAACAATAAGGAGCAGCTTAGAGATTCAACCCTTCGTAACCAAGTTGGAGGATCCGGCAGTTTGGAGTGGTTTGGCCACGTCTGCTCGGAGAAGTGAAGAGGAGAAGAAGAGAGGCCAAATCTGAAGGCCGTAGACCAAGATTGGGCTATTTGGATTACATCGGGCGATTGGCACAAAAGCAAGGTCAAACTAGGGTCTTCTATCCAAAAATTGGCCAACAACAGGGAAGAGTACATCCCGTTGGTTAAGGGCCTAAGTTATCTAAAGCTCGACGCTGGAAGGCATAACAGCATTAGACTAAGAAGAAGAAGAAGAAGATATTTATCAACGAGTTGGTTTCTTTTGACAAAGTTAAAGAAACTTTTCTTCATCCAACTGGTTAAGTTTATAGACGCTCAAAACATTCCACAGGAGTTCATAAATATTTTAAGAGTTCTAGTTGAAGGTTTTAGAGCTTAGTTGGGACTTAGAGACAAATAAATTTAAATAGTGGGGACCTGGGGACTGGCCTGGGTCCATTACCTACAGTGCGATATTTTCATTTACAGCCAGGATTTCTCAAAAAATTAAAATTTATCTAACCACTAAACTGATTCCCTACTTCCTAACAATTGTTTTAAGTCCATCCTGGTGGCCTACCTACCTCTTTTCAGTTCCCGTTTTTTATCTACCAGGAAGATTGTTACAAAAAAAAGACGACGACTGTAGAATGCAAAAAAAAAAAAAAATAATAATTTCTAATAATTCCACAAAGTATTACCACAAAATAGAACCATGATTGTCTTTTTAACAATGATTTAGCGATATAAAATGAAATTTGATAATATATTTATTGTGAACAGAAGAACAATGTCGTATTATATATGATACAAAGGACACGAAACCACATGGTCAATAAAATAACAATAATTTAAAAAAAAAAACACTAATTGTTCTATCAGTTATTTTTAGAAGAAATATTGTAAGAAAAGTGATTACGTTCTAAACCAAGGATAACCGTCTGTAATTTTTTATAATTTAAGAAATAGCACAATCCCAGCTAGACAATAAATGACTGCTTCGAATCCAAGATATTATCTAGAAGGCAGTGGGAAAGAAAACTAAATACGCTATTGTTCCTCTCTCTCTTCAACGTTTATTTATTTCACGTTAAAACTTATTTTCTAATCAATCATTTTTCTCTCTTTTTAGATGAATGAACTAATTTCAAAATAAAAGATTAATGAAACTGACAAGAAGTAGAGAATGAAAAGAATCTGATGTGAACAGGACGACTTCCTCTTACGTCATTTCCTTTCAACCAATAATTCATACTGAAAATAACAGTTGACATTTTATTTTTTAGTACTACGCAAGTCTACCACAATAAATGGTATTGTTCAAGAAAGAGGGCAGACAGAAAGGCGATACTTCCTTCATTTCCGCAACAGTCGAGCGTCACGAAGAACTTCTAGAGAATAGTATTTATGGGGAGGATAGGTTCCTTAGTTTGGGAATAGCCTTTAACCAAAATTAGGGCCGATTGGGGAAACCTTCTTGTAAGATGGTTAGACATACTAGTTTTAAGGAGGTAAATCTTCCTACAGTGATGGCTTGGATTATCTTAGTACCAGCATACGAGTATACTGCAGTGATCAAGGCCAAAACACTCCCGCTGATAACTATTGTGCGGGTCTTCATTCAGAAACCTGAGTGCCAATCTTTATCAGGCTGTTCAGAAGGTATAAACATTATCCGTTCATTACCAATTGTTCTTCCTTTTACGTGTAAAAGACGGTAACTTTGAAACTAAGAGAGATGTGTCAAATTCTAGAAGGAGAACTATTTCCGTACTGAGTCTAAAAAAGATAGATGAGTTTGTTTGGTCGAACTAGCTGAGAGAGAGGGAAAGATAGAAATCGGGAACCACCCACTGGAATTGGGAAGAACCCTAGTGCAGTATTATCGAAGGAAAATACATCTAATTCCATTTGTTGAATCACTAATACTTGTTAAGGACTGGGAGGGATAACAGAAGGGAACAGCCAATCCTAATCCCCCTCTAAGTAATAAATATTTGCTCAAAGAGGGTGTACGTATTCACATCAAGGGTGCACAAAGATTGGACCAAAGCGTAGAAGTGACAGAAGATCTTTAAAAAAAACTGGAAAATGATTTCCGTGACGTGTACATCCGGTTGAATATTTTTCGCCTAAAAATCTTATCAGGTAATCTCTGTAGGAACCTAAATAAATATCAAATATGAATATAATAGGTTTCGTGACCGTATAATTATTAAATTAAGGATTCAAAAATTGGCGAGGAATTGGTCCAAATAAAAAACAACAACTCCATCTTTTTGCCAACCAAAAAAACTGAGTTTTCTATAACTTAATCAACCCGCACAGCCACGCCCTGAAGAAGACAAGTATATTTGTCGAAACGTTGGCAAAAAGACGGAGTTGTTATTTATTTGGACCGATTTCTAGCCAAATTTTGAATCCTTAATTTAATAAATACTAAATTTCAACGTTCTGCGATTTTTTCGCTGGGGGGGGGGTTTAGAGTTCCGGTGGCTACAGGAAGTCTATTTTGTAAAAAGACTACTTTTTCGTATTCAGATTACCTCGAAACGAATAATCGATTCCATAACTTCTCTTAGTAGTAGTAGTAGTGAGAAATAATAAGGAAATATTTTCTAATCAAGATTTCCGGTAGAACTACCGCAAAGAAGAGGTCGGCGCCCGAATTTTGTGGGTCTGCGCATGTCAAGAAAAAAAAAGAAGACGTGTGTTGTTCGTATTTGCGATTAACTTGTGAAAGGAAAGAGTGAAAAGGAAATAATGGAGCAGTCCCAGAAGGAGGACTGGAGAAATACTGGAGGAGACTGTTAATCCCCTGAGGGGGCGGCAGGCAAGTTATATTTAAGAAAGGAGTTGTATGTTGCTCGCCTTGTTACAGGAGAGAAAAGGATGTCAGCACAACTTATGTCTGACAGATGTTGCACATACGACCAGCCCGTTCTTTGTGTCAACATCACCAGTGTGTTCAATCTCGCCCTCCGCCCCCCCCCGTTTACCAGAAGGCTGTGTGCAAAATATATGGTATACAGATGCGTCCCTTTTTCAACGACATCTATTCTTCTAAGGAGAATGTAACGCGTAGCAGCAATCAGCTGCTGTACAAAAGATTTTTGAAAAAAAATCTAATAAGAGACAACACAGCATCCAATAATTCAAATAAATTCTTCAACAATATGGAGTTATAATAGAGATCGCTAAAAGGAAAAAATAAAACTAAAAAATTTCAAGACATTTATTTAGTTACAATCAACGCATTGGGTTATAAGCAACAATGATAACAATAAATAACATTCACACATATCAGAGTGGAGAAGTTACCCAGCGGTAACACTCCAAAAACATTCTAAATTCTAGTGACTCTCTTCATCAGAGAGGAGATCGCGAGGCCACTGTCTTTAAAGACGTCTGAAAATGTACTTGAAGATAGATGTTGGCACCAGTGAGGGATTGTGATGTGTTTGAATGTTAAGATGGAATTTTCTGTATCGTGTTTTCAGCCACTTGAGTTGCACGAAAGGAATGTTCAAGTCTGTGTGAATGCTTTTGATTGGTGACGTAGAAAGGAGGCGTTTACTATAGAGCAGAAGAATTTTAGACTGAAAGGACTCTGGATCCTTTGCAGATTTGAGCGTTTGGTTGAACCCCACAGTTCGATGCCATAAGTCCCAGACTGGCTTTAATATACTTACTTATATATAAGTCTTTTGTTGTCTAGAGTGAGTTTTGATCTGCTGTCGAGTAGTCTTTTAAGTTGTTGGAAGCGTCTGTTGAGTTCTGTTCTCTGAGGGTTCCATGTAAGTCTTCTGACAAGGTAAAGCCCAAGATAGCGGACCACGTTGACTAAAAAGAATTAGATTGTAAAAGACAGGAGGAAGAGTGAGGCGTCGAAGAGTGAAAGTAATGTTTTGAGATTTTGTTTTTAAAAAATTTAGACAATGTTTCACTTGAATTAATCCCGTCCTATATTAATACTACATCCTGTTGTGCAGAACATTAATGTATACAAGCACGCAGACATTATCTGATCAAGATGAAATTAATTTGTGAATAAAGGAAAGCGTCTTAAAATTCTAGAATCTAGATTATACAGGCTACCATAAGTAGAGCGAAATAAATAGAAAATGGAAAAAAGGGAAAAGGCACGAAAACAACCAATAGTATTTTTTCCTGATGAATTTCCACCACCTACAAATTTTCAAATTAATGGTAAAATGTTCAAATAAAAGACAAAAATTTGATTAATATCAATTTCACTAAAAAAAACATCGTGCAGATTTTTGAGTTTGAATTAACACCGGAAGTATCCGTTAAGTACAATTCAAACACGAAAAAAACTTGCATTTCTAATTTGAATTCGAATTCGCACATTAAACCGGAAATAAGATTAATATAAATGATTAATTATACACAGAAAACACAGATAAATTAATTAAAAAATACGAGTAAATTCAAAAAACATGAAATAACAGAATCAGGAAGTGATAAAATTTAAATATTAAAATTAATTAAATAAAATTCCCCTCCTCTCTCAGCATCCGTTTTAATTTTACGATGTATTTTATTATAAATAAATAAATCAATACGGCTAAATAAAATGAGTTTACCATTAAAACAATAATCTTAATTAAAAAGTAAAATTAAGTCAATTTAAGCATTATTTTCTAAATTATAGAATGTTTAATTAAAATGAATGGAAAATAATATAAATTTTAATTTTACGCAACAATTTACGACTTAAAATTCAATTATTATAAAATCATAACTACATTAACGGACGTGTGGAAGAATTTGATTTCACAATAAGCATAAAAATCTTTTATTGTAATTTACATCTTATTGGTTAATAAAAAACTAGGGCGGACCAATCATTTGGAAACTTACAAAGCGTAGGTTATTTTTGATTTAATAGAATATAAAATAATATGGTTTTGTTTTTAACAATTGAACAGTTAAAATTAATCAACTATTATTAATAATAAACTTTTATGAAAGTATTTTTGAGAAATGAATGGCGGTAATAAAGTAAAAAATTACAAAAAAAAAAAAAATGGGAAATTTATTGAAAATGATTTAATATTGGTAACACTGTACTTTCCACTGCAACCTTGAGTGAGAAAAAGTGGTCGTGAAGTATCGCGTATATTTTGGCATCAGTAATCTCTTTAAATGTCCCAAGCGGAAGTACCATTGAGTTGATTTTCCATTTCTCTCTCTTTTTTTTTTTTTTTTTTTTGGGTGGAGGGCGATATTTACAATTTCCATTCTACTTTTAAACTCATTACAATCCAAGTAGTGACGTATGGCTTTTATTTTTTAAACAAAACCTTTTCTGAATATACAGGGGCGAACCAGTAAGTATTGTCCATAGGCCTACTGTGTGTAGTACATCTAAAGTGGAGTTCAATGACGTATTGGCCAACTTCATATTTTCCACTGGTTCTTGAGTGACGTAACTTTTAATTTTTTTTTTTCTAAAATCATTACTTCTTTTTGCAATAAAAATGTTATTACTCAGAAAGTTTTAGTCCGAATTCGATTCTGGTGACACGGTTAGAAAGACAGATGAATTTTCTAAAAATTGACACCATTTCGAAGTTATAAGTTATTCTCCCAAACAGCCTCAATCTTGTCTCCGGATACCTAGAAAAATAGAAGTAATCGAAATTTTTGAAGATAACTCATTAGGCCCTTATGTGTGATCATTATCCGACCTAGGTGCCAGGCACTTTTTATGTAAAAGTTTCCTTGTCTAATGTGGACTTTCTAACGTGGTATATCATTTGCCCAGGATTCCTTTTATCTTCGTACGAGAAATTACGTTTGTTTTACAAGAAAACGTGTTCACGAGCACAAAGCAGTATTAGTTTATCAAGTTGTTTAATTCATTGAAAACTCTTTTAGATGGGGACCAGTGGTCAATTTTTAAAGTAGATTGTCTTAAAATAAGGAAGTCAAAAGGTTACGAATTGCACTTAAAAAAAATAAAATTCTAAACTCTCTGAAATATTTGAGAAAATGTTAGGAAATATTTTTCTCCACTTTAGATGTACTACACACAGTAGGCCTATGGACAATACTTACTGGTGTTTTTGGAAAGGATTCAGAGGAAGGAAGAAATTCCAGCAGTGTTTCTGTTTCCAGCGGGGAAAGGGACACTTACTGGAAGAACATCATCAACCTTTCCAAAAACACCAATTTTTCTGAAGAAAAAGTTTTTCAAAAAATAGTGAATCGTTTCAATTGAACAGAACAAACAATCGCTTGGGCCAAAGTCAAGACTTCCGGTTGTTCGAGTATCCGCCAAAACCTTTTTTGATCGTTCATTTTCCAAAAATTTGACCCAATCACAATAAAGGTAACCATGGTAATTTTAGAGGAAAGTAAAATAAAATGAACCATACTCATTACCACAAAAATGAAATTAACCAAAAACTTAATTATAATTTAAAAAAAAAATGGTACGTGGTCGTAAAGATTGCATAACGGACCACACAAGTCCCCCCACCCTTAGCGCCCCTACATGCACAAAATTTAATGAATCATTAACCATATTTTAATGTAGGTCACACGAAAGACAAGACACAAAACAAACACAAGCAATTTATCAACATCCTACAAAACATATGATTTCAAGGTTAGCATAATGAAAGTTGATTTGACTTATCACTAGTAAACCGTTCGATTATTTCTATCGAATAATTATGTATTTGTATTCAAATTTCTAATTTCGTCCTTATTAAATCTGAATTAATTGCTGCCATCATCACCATTAACATAAATTTATTTATTTGTCTATTGTAATACAGCCATGCTGGTTAAAAGAGTAGTAATACGTAAAAAGCAAATACAAAAATTAAAGAGAATTTACATAATATTACACTGGAATATACTTCACATGAATATGTAGTTTACTTTTCTCTCAAACATAGTAGTTTACCTATAAAATTGAAAACTCTGTACATATCTGTATCACCACGTACATTAACAAATTCTCTAATGGCCTCATTCTCGCTCAGCATCGCAGGGATCTGAAACTCCTCCCTAACAGCAGCATACCTTGGGCAACTAAATAACAGATGCCCCAGATCCTCCGTCGCACCCAGGCTGCAGAAGGAACACTCGCGGTCGGTCAAAATATTATGTTGTTTCTCCCCTGCCGATAGCCTCATTATATGTACCCCAGCTAATCTAATCTGAATAAATAATCGGAGATACTTTAAAGTGCACTCCACTGAGAAAATACCTCTGTGGGCCGGCGTCCATCACCATTGAGAGATTATAAAACTTGTTGAATTTAGAATTGGCAAGAGATTCAAGATCCCTTGTTCTCAGATAGGATTCATCCATCTTTACAGATGACGCAATCGCCCCGCGTGTAAAACTCTCCGGGCATCGGAAATCTATATTAATTATGCCACAATTCCCAAAAAGTTGCTCAACATGGGTAACCCAATTATACCTGGCTAGACTTTTTTTGTCCCGTTTATGGTTTTCTAATAACCTTTTGAAGCATATTTTGGGTAATCTCGAGTCATCCATTTCTCCAATTCGCTTAAGCCATCCCAACACTGCCTTTAATACGTCTCTTGCCATAGGGAACGTACCCGTTTCAAGTCTAATAGCAAATGAAGGGATAGAGCGCACAAGACCTAACCATTTCTTAAAATAGCCACATTGAAGCTTCTCGAGGTGATGGACATAACGTAGGCTCCATGTGGATGCCCCATACATTAGCACACTCTTGACTAGTGACTCGACTCAAAAACACGAATCTGGGCGTCCCCGGAATTTACTTTGGATCTGCCAAGGAGCGATAGCGCCGAGCCCACTGCCATATTGGTCTTCCTGTACATATAATCGGCCGCCTGCGAGAACACAGAGGAACTTGCAAAAGGAATTCCAAGGTAAGCGTAGTTGTTGACACTATCAACAACTTGACCCTTATACCAAAACGGTGTGTTGCCCTTCCTCCCGGAGCTTTTACTGACCTTTAACACCTTGGTCTTCTGCAGGAACCTTAACCAGGAAGTTGGCCCAGAGAAAAGAACACCTAAAAGTACACACGCGCCTAGCCTGGTCGCTCACAAGAGAGTGAAAGGCAAAGAATGACTTGGATTACAAGAAGTCGGAGAGGATCTTTGGAAGATCAAAGAATATAACTGACTAGAGAGAGATAGAGAGGCAAAGCTCATCAAGGAGTGATCAAGAAGGCCATGATGGTTCTTCTAAGACAGCTAAAGGAAACCATCATGAGCAGTACAAGGGTGGTAGCCACTGGGCAGAGACATGCGAAGGAGTTCATAGAGGAGCTATTCGCCAAGGCTGACTGCAGAATTAATCCGTCAAGGCCGTGTGGGGCTATAAGGATGATTGTAAGCCTATTAACTGGGCCATTGCAGACTCAGAAAACACATGCATCGCAAGGGACTGGCGGATATTAGCCTTTGTAGGTTCTGTCAGGAAGAGGAGGAGGAAACGGGCACTGCATGTGTTGTGTCAGTGCGAGGGGCTTGTCTGGCTAAGGATGTTACTTCTCGGGGAGGAAAAACCAAGGCCTGGTGAGCTTTACCCAAGAGCCGCTCTCCAAGAGTCTGATTAAAAGGACAGGTCTGGAGGGTGAGCTTTAGAGTGAAGGGAGCCACAATAGATCCAAAGAGGTCGCAGTGGCGTAGGCCTTGGAGGCCGTCCTAGTTTAATCTATCTATCTATCATGAGCAGTAAATGAAATTTTTTGGAACACTCGCTAGACTTTTACTACGTATTACTCCAACTATTAACCAAGCACCTACGTCATCCACAATTCCGGAAGTAGATTTACAAAAAAAAATTATTTCTACAGAAAGAGAAAAAATAATTTCTTGTAGAAATAATTTTCTGCACTTCCGTTTTGAAACTTTAGGAATGATTCGAATATTACGTACATTTGATATTCCAAAGGCTCCAAAAACTTGATCTTGTTTTGGAGCTTTTAAGAAGTACGTTTAAAGTTTTGATGCCCTGAGAACCAGGTTTCGAAATAATTAGTGTTTAGTCAATCGGATGGGTGAGCTGGAAAAAGGATTGGTTGAAGGGAAATTAGATAAAAATGTCGAAAAGATACCTTCTTCCGGTTTACGGATTGATTTCGACCTAAATTTTTAATTTTTTTTTTATTTCATTAATTTTTATGAATATAATTTTAAACAAAAGCACAAATGAGATCGTCTTCCTGTTTTTTGAGAATCTTCTCTCCCCCCAAATTCTGAAGCATTTCCTCTTCGATCCACACTTCCGTTTTCTTAAACTTGTGATACGACTTTCGATTCTGGTCAATATGTTCCAAGTTCGGCAAGTTCAGAGGTTTTGAATCGCTTTTGCATAGTTTCACAACTTTCTTACGTACTGAAATCGAATCACGCCTTAAGTAATATCAACAATCAAAGACTTAAAGAGTGTTCAATTTAAAAGGAAGCTGGAGAAGAGAGTAAAGGATAAAACCATGAAATGAAAGAAAGAAAAGGCAAGAAAAAGAATAATCTAGATATTGTTGTAATACATCATCGCTATTGGCTGGCAAGAGTATTGTAGTGATGACGTGCATCTCCAAGTCAGCTCTATTGTTCGCAGGAGATGGCTAAGAAATGATGATCCATCTCCAGTAGCTGACACCCCCGGCTCCAGCTCCACAGTCAAGAGCTCTCCATGTAGTAACAAACCAGTGTAACATTTTTGTCACAGTGTTATTGTATTCACAAAACTGCGTTACACACACACACATTCAATGTCTATTGTGTATAGAACAGGGCGCGGATGGGAGGGAAGGGATAGGCCACTTTACAGCTAACACGTTTAGCCGCTGTTCTCGCGGTAAGTATGAAGAAGAAGAAGAAGAAGCTGCATCACTAGTGCGTTCAGATCAGACCACGAGCTTGAACACATCGCGAGTTCAATGGGCTCCCGCCAGAACCAATCTAACATGGTTCCTCCCCAGTCCACCTCCCACAACTTCCAGCCAGACTTCTTAGCAACTTCTTCACAATATCCTGTTCCTAAGACGGTTGGTCTGCGCTGCGCCAACTACACCAGATAAGTGCATTGAACGAATTTTCTTTCTTTTTTTCTTTAAAAGACTTGTTTCAAAAACCACTATCTACTTCTTGCAGACGCTACAACTATCCCCACCTTCTAATATCTGCTCCTTTATCTAAAAAAAAACTGTAAGGTAATACCGCCCGCATGAGTAATTTCTTTCGTAATAGAGAGCAACAGTCGGTCTTCTGGGTTAATTAGATAAATTTTATTTATCCAATAATTGTTTTTGCGTTTTGAAATTAAAGGATCTTAATTATCGTAATCTAGCAGCTGAAAAGTAGTCGAAGGATGAGAAACTTCCTTTTCCTCTACACACACATACACACAAAATACACTAAAGTAAAAAAAAAGTAAAGTAATTGCCTATTTTTTCAGGCAGGGCTTAACGTCCAACTACCAAATAGGTGTCGTGGACGGAGGCGACTAGCAAACATACTTTACTGTAAATCTCTCATATTAACCATTAAATAAAATCCAAAGCCTAGACCGGGAATCGAACCCACTAACCAACAATACATCTTAGCTTTGCGGGTTTAGCCTATAGCCGTTCCCTTACAACATTAACACCATTAAATAAAATCCAAGACCAAGACCAGGGGAATCAAACCTACTAAACCAGCAATACATCTTAGTATTGCGGGTCTAGCCTATAACCGCTCGGCTACCGTGACGCCTGGAGAGACCTAGATCTTACATATGGCAAATAAATTTATTTTTCATTTTATCCGTCCTAGCGCACATGTTTATTGTATCCTTGATGGGTTTCGAACTTTCCTCCATTATCAGAGGTAGATTATTCAAGTGAGCGGATGAATGTCCGGAAACCGGTCAGGGATACAATAAACAGCGTGCTGCTACGAATAATATCAAAGATAAATTTCAACATTTTCCACTAATTTAGAATATGTTCAAAATCAGTGACGACACTTCAGGTAATTTTCCTGAAGCATGGAATCAACTGATCCCAATTATTATGAGTACAAATCAGACAACAACTAAAACATTACGCTCATCGTCGCGCACATATTTCATAACAATAATTATTTTATTAAACAGCTGAACGATTGCTTGCTCATTGTTCAGCTGTCAGCTGGATAAATATATATATAAAAAAAAATATAGTTGAACCCAGTTCAAGGTCTGACATGTGTTCCGCCTTGAACCAATGAAAACAGCCCTAACTATTAATAAATATGTACACAACAGATTAGATCAACTAAATAGAATTCGTAAGTATGAACTTTCTATTTTTAAAAATAAAAATTATGTTAGGGAAGGGATTAGATCAGTGTGTTTAAGGGTGTTGTACTGGATTCTGATTTCCTGTCTTCTTAAAGTGTTGTCAGTAACGAGAGGAACACTGTCCGGAGGCCGATAATGCCTTTGGAAAAAGCTCAGGGCGCTAACAACCTCTCAGATATTGACGCTTCTTAAACTGAATAATAATAAAATAGTGATTTTATTATTATTATTACATTAAGATTCGATAAACTTCTTAATAATAATATTAATTCTAGGAGCTTCTTACAGCTCACTGTCCGGTGATGGACAGTGTTGTCTGTAACGAGAGAACACTGTTCGGAGGCCGGCAGTGCACTGGAAAAAGCTCCGGGCGCTAATAACCTTAGATGTTGACGCGCCAAAAAAAAAAAATAAAAATAAAAAAAATAAATAATATTAATAATAATAATAAGACTGTCTGCAGTGCTACGAAGTGTGGTCCTTCGGATAGCTTCCGCATACCGAACACTTTCGGAAGAGGCAATTATGATGGTGGCCGGGGTTATCCCGATCTACCTCCTCGCTCAGGAGCGAAAGGCCATATACGAAAGAACAGAAGAAAACCGATGGCTAATTAAAATGGAGGCAAGACGAGACACTCTGAAGAAGTGGCAAGAAGAATGGGAATCCTGTAAGCAAGACAGCATGGACAAGAGTGTTGATTCCTAGGATTGAAGGATGGTATGATAGAAAACATGGTCAAGTAAACTGGCTACTTGGCACAGTTTCTAACTAGGTCATGGCTGCTTCAGGAAGTATCTGAACACCATGAGAAAAGTAGAAAGCCCTTAGTGTGTTTATTGTAAGGAAGTTCAGGACGATGCTCGGCACACATTGTTCGAGTGTAAGAGATGGGACCAACAAAGAATGCAGTTGGAGGAGATAGGAGGAGCATTACCCCCAGAGAATATCGTGGGCAAAATGTTAGCCGAGAGATCCTAGTTGGACTAAGGTGGACCAAGACCGTCTGCGATATTTTTGTAAAAGAAGAAAGTGAAAAAGGAAAACTTCAGCTGAAATGAGGGAAAAATGACGGAGTGTATTGTGTGCCTGGTCCAGCCGGAAGTAATGTGATGGTCCCGGGCTGGGTCCATCAAGAAAATCGAGGAAGTGAGGTTTTTTAGTGGGTACGAATCCCACATAACCGCTCGTGTCGGTGCCTTTATGAAGGATTTCCTCACTTATAAAAAAAAAATAAAATAAAATAATAATAATAATAATAATAATAATAGTAAAAATACTAATAATAACAATAATGATTACTTGGTACAATTTATTTTAAATCGAAACTTGCTAGAGAAATAATAGAACAATACCGTATTCTGTCTCTTAGAGAAGAGAAAAGAGAAGATGAATGAATTTGATAAGACGGACCAGTTAACTGTAGGGTGACTGTGACGTCATGGTCATGGCATGATATATAAAATGATAGATAGCCTGCCTAACTTGCTAGGCAGTAATAGAGAGATGCGAGTTAAAAAAGGAGGCTGGCTATATTACTGGTTATAAAACTGTGCTTTCTAAATGGATGGTAAGCTACATCAGCAGAGACAGAGAGAGAGATAACGGTTACGCCAGTGTTCTGCTGTGGGGGAGAATCTGCTCTCAGAGAGATTTAACTGTTTCTCTCCTTAAAAAAAAAAATGGTCTTCTGGACACGTGTAGGTAGGCAACCGTAGCACAGGCAGACTTACATACGTCACTTCTAGGATTTCAAACATAAATTAACTGTAATGGCCACCACTTGATACGTCATTAATTAAAAACTCCGCCTCCGTAAAATGGTACTTCCGGTATTGTAAAACTCTGCATCGTAAAAATATATTTCATTTTATTTTATTTTTTTTATAAGAGAACATTATAATGAAATGGTACTTTTTAAGATGAACTTTACCGCTCCTCCTCAAATCTGGTCTAAAACCAATTCTCATGGAAAAATGTAACACATAAACGTATTTAGAATAGAATAGAATAGAATAGAAAAGAAATTTATTATTCTGGGAGAATTGTCCCCTAAGAATAAATACAGGTACAAATAGAGGCCTTCATAGTTTGGCCTGTGATTATAGAGAAATTAAATAAATAAATAAATATTTACAAAAGTGAAAATATAATAAGTGAAAATGAAAGTAAAAATAAAATAATAAAACAGCAGAAATTAAGGAAATAAATTAAAACAATTAGAATTTCGGAGGAAGCTGAATAGAAAGGAGATAACTGAATAGACGGGATTTAAAGATGGATAAGGTAGGAGCATGGCGGACAGATGATGGCAAGGAGTTCCATAGAGAGGTAGCACGTATGAGGAAGGACTTGTCAAAGGATGAGGTACGGTGAGAGGGAATATAAAGATCAGATGAGCGAGATCTAGTGTTACGGGAATGGATGGAGGATTTAAACTTAAGGAGTTGAAAAATATAGGAAGGCCTTTGAGACTGGATGACTTGAAAAAGGAAAGAAGCCAAAAAATATTGGCGGCGATAGACAGGAAAAAGCCACTTCAACTCATCGTAGCAGTGCGAAATGCGAGAGTCTCTGGAAATGCTGAAAATAAATCTTATGAAGCAGTTCATGAGGCGCTTAAGCTTAGCTTCAATATCACCAGATAGACCGCCATACACTAAACAACCATAGTCGAAATGGGGGAATATAAGAGAGGAAACTAGGAGTTGCCGGGTCTTAATTGGAAAAAGGTGACGGGAACTATTAAACTGCTTAAGGATATGGATGGAATGACGAGAGATTTGGGAAACATGGTTTTTCCAGGATAGGTTTTGATCGAAAGTGATACCAAGGTTTTTCACAGAGGAACAATATTTTATTGGGGTATTGTAAAGGAAAAGATTAGGAAGAGGAGCCAATGATTTAAGGAGTGGGTTGGAGCCAATAACTATAGCTTTGGTCTTTTCTACATTCAGGGTAAGCTTATTGTTCGTGGCCCATGCTGAGATGTTATTGAGGTCTTCTTGAAGTTTAAATACAGCTTCAAACAAATCCGACGGGGAAAAGGATATGTAAATCTGAAAATCATCAGCATAGAGGTATTTAGGTGCTTTTGTTGTACCAAATATAAATATGTAGAAGGCCATGTTCGATAAAATTCGCTCTAACGTATTACTTCCGGTCACAGATTTACTTTGAACTAGGAATCGTCGAAACATTGCCAATTCTCCTGTTGATTTTATGCATCCTTGATTTTATGCATACGTACATGCTGACTCTTTAAGTGAGGATCATACTTTATGCAGAAAAAGCACTTGGAGGTGGAGCCGTAACTAGCGACTCCAATCCTAGCAGTTTTCTGAGCGTGGCTCCAACGAATGATTGAACAAAATCCTAGGAAATACGAGGAGTGGCTATTAAATAACGAGACTATTGCTGTAAAACATTTTTATTTTAAATTTATACATATTTAGTTATTATCACCCTCTCCTATCACTACAACGCTCCATGCGAATTTACTATTGTTCGGAACAGTGCTGGAAGTCTAATTTCTGTGAGCTCCTGCATGACGCGTGCAGCTTTTTCTTTCACAGCTTCAACTAGGACTGAAATCGTGTTCCTTTTTAATGCAGATTTGACTTTGGGGAACAGATAAAAGTTACATGGGGCCAGGTGAGGCGAATAAGGCTAGGATGGCCTAAAACTGGGATGTTGTACTTGGCTATCAATGCCGTCTTGTGACAGACAATGCAATGTGAGCCGGCGTCGGTTGTCTTGATGGAGAACCCCGTGACTTGTTTTTCCACAAATCTCGGGTCGTTTTTTTCCTTACTCCTTCACGGAGTTGAGCAAGCACCTCACGGTAGTATAATGTTGATTAATTATAATCGATATTTTCATCCGTTTTGGACGTGGAAGGACGCTACCCGGGCGGTCATCATCTCCAACGTATTCTCGGCCATCTTGGAAACGCTTGAACCACTCGAAAAACTCGCGCACGTGATAAATATTCATTGCCATAAATCATTCTTTTAATAAAAGATAAGTTTCACCAAGTTTTGATGTGAAATTTCTCTACTAGTTTCATGTGTAGTATCATGTTTTCCGGCAAAACGATACTAACACCTCTTACACAAACGATGGTTCCGGTCAGACAGATTTCTCTACAAACACGTGAGACGCTGCAGTCAAAAGAGAAGGCTTTAAGCTGTGCACAGCTGCCGGTCGTTAGGATTTGGCGCATGCATAGTTCTTCTGTAGCAAGCATCAGTCTCGTTATTTAATAGCCACACCTCGTAGATCGGTAGCAAGTTCATGCAAAAAAATTTTCCTAGCCCAATGAATTTGTAAAAGGGGTGAAGATAGGTTTTTCCCTTCATACTTACAAGTCGTCACAATTAGCAACACCCTTCTGAGCTTCCCTACCAAACCAAGAAAGAAAAATCTCATTTTTACTCGAATTAATCATGCCGCTCTTAAATGAGAATTGTTATGAAGGGAAATTCTAGTAGAGCACTATTTCCTGTAACAGGATATGTAGAATCCTGGATTCTATTGTATCCTGGAAACTAGACAAACAAAAGGCCAGAGGTATGTATGGTGGAAGGGGAAGGAGGTAGGTCCATACTAATTATGTACAATAATTAATGTTAATTGTTTTTACTTAATGGTAATCTGGTGATGGAAATAACGGTGCACATGGAGCATGAAATAAGGACATATCATGCACGCATGCGCGTAGTTGTACATCATCCACATCTAACATACACACGAAATATGAAGTCACATTAAACGGGCCCGTAATATTCATTCACCTAGCCATAGTGTATATAACGGATGTTTACAGTAAACTACTTAGAGGAAACAACGAAATTTAGAATGACCAAAACAAATATATTGTTTTTTTGAATCAGTACTCAAATTTTTCAAGCGGGCTTTACGTCCAACTACTTAGCAGAGACTTTGCTACTAATGGTTCGAACCAAGTTTTGGCGAGGCCATCTTTCTGAGTATCTCCAACCGAAACTTTTCGATTATTTCAGAGTTGGACTTCACATGCATACGGACTCACTAAACAAAGATAGGTCCACCCTTAACTCTTCACATTTAACCGTTTTGGTGACTCACTAGACCTACATAGGACCACCTGTATACTTTCATTTCAGGAGGGGTTAAATATGGTTTTCTTAACTTCTATTTCAGATATTTTAAGGTTTTACCACCTCGTTCAATTTCTAACCAAACTTCCAAGAAGAAAGCAAATCAATACACCGGAAATACTATTTTAAAGAAAGGCTTTTCCTGTAATTTACTATGAATTTGCCAAACGAATTCATTTTAAGCTAATCTAATGGCGTACTTAAGCTTAAATGTCAGTTTGTCTTGTGATTCTTTCTCAATAATTAGTAGTTTGGTTCAAAAGGAATGTGTCGCTCTCTATTAACATTATTGTTAAATTGATCTCTTTTTTCTTTTTATTATGCAATTCAAAGTTACAATAAAATTCAATTATATTCGTAAATTATGGTAAGAAAAAGTCATGTGAGTGTTCATACGAGATTCTTTTCATGAGAAAGTGAAGAGAAACTGTAGAAAACTATCTACTTAAGTAATTTAACTTAAGTAAAATTTCTTGAAAATTGTGAATGATTTCTCCTTTTTTCGAATAATTTGTTAGCATTTTTTCACAAATATCTACGTGAAATTAATTTTTTTTTTTTTTTTTTTTTTTTTTTTGGCGCATCAACAGCTGAGGTTATTAGCGCCCGGAGCTTTTTCCAGTGCACTGCCGGCCTCCGGACAGTGTTCTCTCGTTACAGACAACACTGTCCATCACCGGACAGTGAGCTGTAAGAAGCTCCTAGGAAGAGAAAATCTAAGGGTCAGCTGCTGGATTCGAACCCGGGACCTCCGCGTGGGAGTCCAGTATGCTAACCTCATAGCTAATCCCTTCCCTCGTGAAATTAATATTTCTAAAATCACACACAAAAAAAAAAAAAAAAAAAAAAAAAAAAAAAAAAAAAAAAAAAGTTAATAAAATATTAATATAATATTAATATAATAATAAAAGATTAGGAAAAAATAAGTAAAACGATATAGAAGCACCATCCATTTGTTAAATACGCTTTGACCAGCCCATGATTCATTCTCATTGGATAGGGGGCGTGATTACACTAGAGGTGGGGCATGACCCGCCCACAGTCTGCAACCATACTGCTGCATTGTGATTGGCCATTACTTTAAACTTAATAATTTCAATGAAATAATTAATTAAAATTTTTTTTTTCAACATTTCTCCCATAGGTATTTGATAAACTTTCGATTTAAGGAAGAAAAAAAAGGTTTCCCTTTAAAAATACGATAAATAATATTTCTTTTGGAATGTTTTACACCATTTTCTTTAAACTCATTTTTGGATCAAAAGCTTTTCTTTGAATAAATTTTGTGGGAAAATTGTTTCCGAGCATCTTGAGGTATAAATAAGCATCCTGAGAACTGTAGTGAGGTGAAAGACGACGGGTGGGGTGTTTACATCAAATTGATCTAAATTATAAAACTATAAGATGCTGAGAACTCTTAAACTACGTCTACGTTTACATTTCAGTATTGGGGGGGGGGGGAAATACGACTCTCAGTTTGATAACTGGCAATAGAAGTTAGATAGAGTGTAGAATGTGGAGAGGTGAGATGAGAGAGACAATCTGGTAAATAACCAAAACTATTTCACTTTAAAACCTCTTACTAAATCTAAAAATAGTAACAAAACTTCCTCTCCAGAGCTCTCAGCGTGTATCTCAGTCGGTTTGTCTGTCTACACGTACATGTGTCGTCTCCTCCTCGTTTGCCCGTTAGAAATCTTATATATTCCTTATAACCGTACCCATACTCTCTGAAGTGGTAAACCTTTTATTATATTTATAGTGTGTATAATATAGCACCGCTATCTTCTTAAACATGTGGTAGGGTCTCCCCCTCCGTGTATTTTACGTATTTACTCTTTTGCTCACTGATGGCCTTGTTTTGAGTTTTTTTTTTACACAATATTTGTTTTTGTTTACAAATCATGTTTATGTTTTGATAGTTATGTTGCTTCTTTGAAGATAAAAAGTAATTTTTCAAATAAATTTACTATTCTAAGACGAAAAATCCAACCTCCCAACATCTTGAACCAAACTCCTATACCAACTGTGGACAAAGTACGCTACCTTGGACTGCACCTAGACAAACGGTTGACATGGAATCCCCCCATACTAGACTGAAAAGACAAGAAACTAACCAACGCTACAAAACTTCTCGCCAGACTACTTGACAAACGATCTAAACTCAACTTACAAAACAAAAGACTCTTATTTCTACTGTTACAGCGACCAATTTGGTCACACGGCATCGAAGTATGGGGATTCCGATTCTTTACGCAACCAGACTTTGCAATCAAAAATACTACTTAACGCTCCATTCTACATTTCTAACCTCACAATTCAGAACGATCTCAAAATCCCTTTCATCAACGACCTTACTAAAACTCGTTTCTTAAAATTTCATTCCTTTACTGCAGCAGCTCATCCTAATCCTTTAATTGAACACTTATCTTCTTCCACATTACCAGGCAATCCTTCAAGGAGATTGAAGAGAAGATGGCCCCGCGACCTGCTCTCCTCATAAGAGCAGTATAGTGCATCTTATTCACGTTAATGGAGTGTCGCCACTGGGTGCCAATCTTCAATCAAGACACCATATTACATCGCATTTGCTTGTTGCAACAACCGTTGCAGTCGCAAATTTCAATAAAAGATTTTTAAAAAGTAAATAAATAAATTTACGTTTCTTTGGAAATTCATGACGACTTCCGGATATCTCAAGTTTGGTCAGTGAATCGATAGTTTCCCAAGATCAGTGGAAGGCTCCTACAAAACCTTCAGTCCCTTTCTAAAATAGAAATATTTTACAAATTTCCAGGAAAATGAAGTAATTGCAGGGGGGCTCCCCTTGGTACCAAAAACAATAAAGTTGCTTCTGTTAAACCCTCTCTCTTTAGAACAAATGTACCGTTCTATAATTCCCCTCTACCCCAGCACTTATACAATAGAAACAGGGCCTGGAATTCCAAGTTTGTGGAAAATATGGTTAATCGAAAGAGAGCTACTTTAATAGTACCGATTTTCATGTTTTGTTGGGAAAACTTCTGAATATTTTTTTTTTCCTGTGAATGCTAGTCGAAAAGAAAAACAAGTTTCGAGCGTTCGTAAATCTTGATGATGTCTTGATAAACAGAGTGATGTCATTGGCCAGTAAACATACTGTTGACTAAAGAAAAAACACTCACACAAAAAAACAAAATAAAACTCCCAATTTTACAATTACTCTTATTGGATATAGTAGCGGAACAATGGCGGCATTGGCCACTATCTGCCGGAAATGTTTCAACAATGACGGTCAAAAAAAATGGTTTGTATGTATGTACGTCCATTGTAGTTCATCAGACAATATCATTAAGCTCCATTATAATCTATTATATACTCTATAATAATGTGTACAATATTAATTGATAGTGGGAGTTACAAATACAGCGGCTCGTCAAGCGGAGTTTCGGTCTCGGTGTGTACAAACATCAACAAAAGAATAACTAAATAAATACACACACAAATACATATATATAAAGTAAGCCCAAATAAAGAGGAAGTTGTACGTGACTTCCGTTATTTCACTCTCAACTGCAGCCGGATGTTGTTTTTAGTCAGACAGTTTTTTTTTTTTTTTTTAAACCCACGCAGGACTCATTTAATTTCCCAAATAGAGTATCTCCACCTACACATTCCTTTAAAACACTCGTAAAAAACTTGGAAAGTCTAGCTGAGAGGTCATCAGGACCCCTGTCTGTCTTCAGGATGGAGTTCTTTTAAGAAATACCATCAAAGAAGAGCAGTGCATTAAGGAGCGGTACGCAGAGCTTCTTAGAAGAGAAAATCTAAGGACAGACAAGTTTGTAGAAAGTGATCTAAACGCTGTGACAGTAGAAAGTGCAAAGGAAAATTGAACAGCGGTGCAATGAAAAGTTAGATTCAGAGAGAGATAAAAGAAAAGAAAAAAGATTACTACAAATAATGATCAGGAGAAAAACAAAGGAAACTTTGCCTTCCTTGCTCATCTTAAAAGAATTTTCTATTATAAATATTTGAAATAGAAATTACAGCTCTACTGTTGTAAAGAAAAACTTTGGGAACGTTTTCGGATTTGAAAAATTCAATTTTAATTAACTTTTTATTCAACTATTTCCGGTCCACGTAATTTCTTTATATTCAGAACTTTGGTTCCATATTTAGTTCTAATTCATATTAGCCAGACATTAATCACGTACAATATACGTGAGATAGGACTTTAGAGAGAAGCCTCTAAAGTACCACTAACTACCAAACAGAATTGCTTTAATCGAATTTTGTTGGAAAATTGTTTCAATTAAAGGTTATCTATCGATCGAATTGTTTGAAATGAAAAAAGAAGAATGTAGAAGTCGTTTTCGATTTCTAATTAAAAAGAAAAACTGAACAAACTTTTTTATAAAATCAAAATTCCGGTTGACCCGTTAGTTGGGTGCATCCGGTAACAGTGTGTGTGTGTGTGTGTGTGTGTGTGTGTGTGTGTGTGAGAGAGAGAGAGAGAGAGAGAGAGAGAGAAGGAACAATTTGTAAAACCTTTTTTTTAAAAAAAAACTAACGAAAAACTGCTCGATTACTATACTTCCTTCCTGCAAGACGGAAAAGTATAACCGTCCTTTTGATATTTAAAAAACAAAAAGCATGCATTTATGAGGTCATTTTTTTAACTGCACTTTTGATCAAGCTAAATAGAAAGCTGTAACGTCATCTCATACTATCATCATAAATAAATACACGTCACTGTCTCACATAGTTAAATGCACCAAGGGCAAAAATAATCTCAAAAATAAAAAAAGAACACCAACACAGACAAAACTAACGTAGTAAACAACACATACACACGAAGATCTGGTAAGATAAAATTTAAATATAGTTACAAAAATATATGACGAAAGAACCTCTATACTGAAGGTTATTGGCGAACTAAATTCATTATTTATCCGGACAAAGAATTTAAATTTGAAAACTTTACAAACTGTTAGGTAATATACAAATTTTGTTACAGCTGTTTAAATTTATTACTAAAATTTGAAACAAACAGTAAGTAGGTAGGTATTTATTTAGGTAGGTATTTATTTTGTTTGATTTGAATTGTCTGTTGTTACTCTTTCGTATTCATTGCTCACATGAGTTCATCTTAACCTGTGTGGCTGAGCTAGGATATAGGGGAGGCCCGCAAGTTCAGTCTCAGAACATTTGTCTGTCTGTCCACTAAGTTACTTGTCTTCCTGAGTGTGCTAGCACAGCATCCGAAACGTTCATATGTTGATATAAATAAATAAATTATTTCGACTATGGTTGCCTTAGTAGTATGGCGTGGTCTTTCTGGTGATCTCGAAGCTAAGCTCAAGCGCCTCTCATGAACTGCTTCATTAAGATTAATTTTCAGCATTCCCCAGAGAGACACTCACATTTCGCACTTCTACTATGATGATGAGTTGATGTGGCTTTTCCTCCCTGTCTACAGCCGCCAGTATTTTTTTTTTTGGGGGGGGCTTCATTCCTATTCTAAGTCATCCAATCTCAAAGGCCATTTTTAAACTCTTTTAACTTCAAATCCCTCGATCCATTCCCGTAATTCTAGATCTCGTTCCTCTGAGGGATTTCATTCCTTATCCAAGTCATCCAATCTCAAAGGTTATCTTATATTTTCAAACTCTTTTAAGTTCAAATCCCTCGATCCATTCCCGTAATACTAGATCTCGTTCCTCTGATCTCTATATTCCCTTAAACCCTACTTCCTAACAAATCTTCCTATTTACAAATCCTTTCTAACAGGTACTACCTCATTCCTGGAACTCCTTAAACCTTCATCTGTCCGTCATGCTCCTAACCCTTTCCATCTTTAAGACCCTTCTGTTCAACTATCTCCTTTCTAAAGAAGTTTTCTTCTTAACTATAATTGTATCGCTTTATTTTATTAATTTTAATTTTTCATTTTTGTAAATACTTATTTCTATTTATAAATATTTGAAAAGTTAGGCCAAACCAACAGAGCCTCCAACTGTACATATTCTTAGGGGACAATAGCCCCAGAATAATCAATTTATTTTCTTCTCCTTCTACTACTAAATATGTTGTCACAATGGATAGGTTATTGTATTGAGTTTACAAAAAAGGTAACAACAACAAGAACAATTTTTGAAAATGCTGTTTTTGCCCATTTTTGGAATCGTTTTCCTCGAAAACTAATAAATCTATGCTATTACGAAAAAATTTACTTATAAAGGAGGATTTGCCCTATATTTTAAAGAAAATTTGGAAATTTTATCTTTTATAGAAAAAGAGAAAAAAAATTGTCAAAGTTGGATGTTTTTCAACGTTACGCTTTTTCGTGCACTTTTTGACGATCAACCCTTATACGTACAACTGTCCTACCGGAATTAGTTTTAATAGAAAAACCTACCTTGTATAAATGATTTAGTCACCAATGAAGCACTTTCTCACTTACCTGTAACAGAAAAAAATTCGAAACTTATTAGCATAAAATTATGAAAATATGTCAAAATATTATTATAAATATCTTATAGTTATAACAAAGAATCGTCTCGTGAGGGGAGACCAGGATCAAGAAGACCAACTTCTGAGACTTCATTTTACCAAGATTATATCAACTCCAAATACATTTTTTTTACAATAGAATAATTACTGTAACCCAGCAGATGAAGTTTTTCCGGTAAAGCTCCTTCAAAGAAATGGCCATCAATAAGATTTTACAAGTTAATAAAACTTAGATAAAAGAAAACCCCAGAACGAGGGGCCACCTCACCAATATGATGGACAGGAAATCTTGGCAGGAGTTTCAAACTAAAATTTTTCCGAAAAAATTTTCTTTTAACTTCCGGTGAAAAAATCTACGCATAAGAGAAAGTTAATGTATGAAAAACAAAAAAGTTTTCTAATTTATTCCTAACTGAAAATTAAACCTTTCAAACTGTGCTGCGACCCTTTCACCGAACGTAATGGATTACAGTTTGCAATAAATACAGATTTTTAGTATTATAAATATATATAAAAAAAAATTAATACTTTTTTAAAGAAGTGTATAATATATATTCAAGGTTACGGACATTAGTCATGATTAGTCAACAAGTTAGTACTACTATTATTAGTAGATAGTTGTTTATATAATAAAGATGTATATATATAAATATACAAACATACATAATATGTATACATACAAACAGCGTTATGTAAAACTAGTTGACTAGGTTCCGTTGTTGTTGCTTATTTGTGTATCTCCAAACAACAAACGGATCCAGTTTGAAAATCTTTACAATACTCTATTCATTTATTTATTAACAATCTCAAAATGCGTACTATAACCACAACCGTTTTTTTGGTCGTTTTTGTTTTTGTCCTGTTTTATATATATATATAAACCAGATGTTTAGTTAAGATTTATGATCTTCAGTGAATGGACGCTTTCAGTTACTTTTTGTAAACACAATTCAGAAAACAATATTTTATGTTTGTTTTTGCTTGGTTCCCTAAAAAAAATAGGGAATAAAAGGACTCTTAATGTTCTTCTCATAACCATGTTTTATAGTTAGTTTAAAAGTGCACAAGTACTGGACAAAAAAAGGGAGAAAAACTAACCGGAAATAAGATTTGAGTGACTATAATTTTCCTGTTTCCTCTTGGTTTTCCATCAAACTCACAAACGGATAAACATCAAAGAAGTGAGAGAGAGAGAGAGAGACAGAGAGAAGAATAAAAGAGAAGAGAGAGCCGAAGTGAAAGTAAAACAAAATTACCCAATTTATATTCTAAGACATTTTGTTTTTAACGATCAAGAAGAGAAACGCTTCAAAAATTAACATGAAGATGAAGCCCAAAAAAAGAAGTGCGTAAAATTTGGAGTAAAAAAAAAAATAAAGTAACTTTCTTTTATTTCCGTTTTCATCAATAGGAGGTGGGGGAAATGGAATTTTCTATTTAAATTGTCGGAAATAATCGTAACTATTGCAAAGAAGTCTAACGCCAAAAATATCTTTGGCATCACTAAATCAATTCCAGTAAAAAGAACTGAAAATAAAATTGACGTGAAAATTTGCAGACTTTTCCTTACAAAAGTTCCAGAAATTAAATTTTCTTAAAACAAAGAATTTTTACTAAAAAAAGGAAGTTGATTTCAATAATATAAATAATCATTTCGAAAAACTTAACATTAAACATTTTTTAAAAAAACTATAACACTGACAAGGCACTTCCTTTAATATAGACTTCCACAAACATTATACTGGAAAAAAAAAAAAATGACAACAGGAAAACCCAACCATTTTTCTCGCCCAATTAGTGCTCTCTTAATTGAATTTTCCGGGTGAAAATGATTTATAACTGTATAAGAGCGTTTTAAGTATGCCCCAGTTTTTAAGAAAATCTGGTTGGAGTCATTTTCGTGAGAAAATCTTAAAACATTGGAGAAAAATTGATTCAGTATAAGGGCATTTCCTGTATACTGTTTTTTTTAAAGGGCTAATTTCCGGAGAAAATTCGAAAAAGAAAATATGACACGATTATATTACTTCCTGTTACCTAGTTACAGTAACAGGAAGTGAAATAATACAGATCGATAGTATTCCATCAAAAGACTTGTTGTCAGGTTGATCACAAATTTGAATTTCCTTTTGAAATTGTCGCGCTTTTGAGTTATGCTCACATAAAGACAAAAGGGGAGAGGAGAAAGAGAGACCAATTTGAAAAATCACACTTTTATTGTGACTGAGTAGACCTGATGACGTATATTTCCATTCGAAACTAACAATCGAAATTACTGTGAATAATCGATAAAGAAAAACAATGTATAAATTTAAAAATTCACTCAGTAAATTTTAAATGGAGAGACTAATTTGAAAATAATTTTATTGTGACCGTGGAGACCTGAAGACGTATGTTTCCGTTCGAAAATCTCAATCGAAATCACTATAATTAATAAATAAATAAAAATCGATAAAGAAAAACAAAGTATAAATTTGAAAATTCTCTCAGTAAATTTTAAATTTTGGTTTCAATAATTTTTATTACAATTTTATTGTATATTTAAAATATTTTTTGATTTTGTTAAATAAGAATATTCTTTACAAACAGGGGACAGATTTTAGTTATACGATATATTGGAAGTAGATAAGAGAGAGTGTCAGGAACTGATAAGGAAGATAAGAGGAAGCTTGCTCAGAAATAGAGGGTAGACCTATACAACAAGAAGAAGAAGATACGAGGTAAGATAAGATTGAAAGCAGAAAGAATGTCATTGTCAGTATATTGTGTTGATGGCCAAATACTGGAGCCGTGAGCAGCCAGGGGTATAGATATTGGACCACTGTTCTGTTGTCCTGGACGAGCAGAAAGAAAGAGAGAGATATAGGAGGACACTCTAAATAGGAAAGGAGGAAAAGGAAGACAACGGACAGCTTGCTGGTACCTCCCTTCAAACTCGCACACCAAAACTAGTATCTCGAATGATATCTACTCAAACTGGTCTAGTTCTTTTTGTCCCCATTAGAAAGGGGAGCTCTCCAGCCAGTCTCCTCCAACCCACCAGATAACAAATCTAAGAACTAAAGAACGTCTCTCTGGGTGTCTTGATTTCTTGGAGGGGAGGGTACCAAAAAAACATTCTGTTATTGTAGTAACTAACCTACAATAACAACATTAGACACCCGCTTCTCTTCGTTGATCACTATATATTTTAAATAATATAGAGTAAAAGAATTAGGAGATGAGAGAGAAAGAGATATTGCTAAAAATAATGCTGATAAACGGTCCATGAAATTTTCAAAAAAAATATACGCCATATTGGATTACATTTGATAGCATGGTCACATCTACAATTCCAGTCTTACAATTTTTGTATTCAGCATAACAACTCCATATCTATTTTGTAATATAATAAAAGACCTTAAATAAAATGTCCCAGGAAATTGAAGATGCTTTTAATGAATTTCATCTTGATACTGCATCAGAATGTTCAGAAGACAATTTTGATATCCATGATAGGGGACCATTATCAAACCAGGAAATAGATCTATTCGTAGAATAATTTCAAGCGATTTAGAGAGTAATTTGGAAGATTCAGACAGTGATTCAACTACATTCAGTTGCAACTCGTGCGGTCGGCAATGTGTTAAATTGAAATTCTCTTAAAATAACGTTTCAAATAATACCATAGTTTGTAGATTCAAATGTGTGAGCAAGTAACCCAAATTTAGAATAAAAAAAATAAAAAAATAAAGTTAGAGCTATGTACGAGAAAAATTTTTTAACTCCTTTTCACGAAGGGAGACTTCCGGATGAGAGATTAAGAACGCTAAGATATATACCGGAAGTGCGCTAATCCAAACGAAATATTAAGTTTTTTAGGCATCCTGCAATGTTTTATTCCCCCCCAACCACAATTTTTTTGTTAACATACAAACAGATAATTTTCTAAAATTCACTTTGTCGATCACACAGGATATCCGGTGAACACCGAATACAGAAAATTCGACTAGATCATTAAATGTTCTTTATTAGTAAGAGAAATTAATGCTTTTATGTACTAAAATATATATTATTATATGTTTTATATATATAAAACGTATATATAATAATAATACAACAGGTATGAACAGGTAAATATGTGTGTGAGAGAGAGGAAACAATACAATTGTAGAGGCAGTGGAAAAATAGGATTCACGCTTTATGATCTCAGTGCACACAGAATACTAGCTCGCTCTGGCCGCTGAACACACAGTTATCGGACATCTATATATCTCACTCAAGATACGTATGTACTCAAGATTTATTTACCTTGAAAATATTTGAATATCTGTATTTAACAATCGAAATGTGGCCAAATAAAAGAAGTTGTGGAATAGGAATGAAAAGAAAGGAATAACAATAATGTGATAGTATCGATTATTTCTACTCGAATAATTGGAGTGTTAAGGGAGTAATTCTGATTGGACGAAGGTGGTGGAGCGTGATAGTGCATAGGAGGAAGTGCATTAATTAAACGTCCATTCCGTGACCAAAGCTTGCAGCACAATGGATAGGACTAAAATGTAAATCAATAAGACGAATTATTTGCATCACCTAGGTGACCGCAGTAGTAATTTGTGCAAGCACAACTTACTTTTAGCAAAAAATGGTGACGTAACCATTTTCATCCAAAATTACACTTCCCAACCCTCCTGGCCCTTTCTAAGTTGAATTCACTAAAAAAGGAACATTATTCAAATAAAAATTATGAAAATACTGAACAGTGGTCCGGTATTGCTCAAAAACTGGAAAATAGAAAAGTGAAAAATCCAATCAGTGACGTCATACTTCCGGTTAATGGAATTTCCTACAAAAACACGTTGAATCCTTCTTTATAACAAGATCGTACTTTAAACTGGAATGAAACGTTAGAGAGTAACTAGCTGATCACTTGGAAAATAGGCCCTTAATAGAAGAATTTTCCAATGAAAAATGATGACGTAGAACAGGATGAGCACAAAGTGAACATTGGGTGAAGTGGTATTTCCGGTGGGGGAATATTTCCTTTTTGATGGAAACAAAAAGTTTGTAGATTTAAATACGTAATTGCACCAAGTTTTTTTACGCTTACTGGTGATGAGACTATCCAGAAATACGAGTATTAAAGGTCAGCCTACCTCCATAGAAAAAAAGGGCTATAAATGGGTATTTTCGTACACAGCATATGATTACCGTTTTCGAGCTATGCTAACCAATCAATTTTTTAATAATTAATTTATCAAGTACGAGATGTGGCCATTAAATAACGATACTGATGCTGTAAAACATTTTATTTTAAATTTATACCTATTTAGTTATTATCACCTTCAATATACACCCCTCCCCTATTCCTACAACGCTCCATGCGAATTTACTATTGTTCCGAAACAGTGCTGGAAGTCTTTCTCTGTGAGCTCCTGCATGGCCGCGTGCCGCTTTATCTTTCACAGCTTCACAGCGGACTGAAATCGTGTTCCTTTTTAATGCAGATTTGTCTTTGGGGAACAGATAAAAGTCACATGGGTGTGGCCAGGTCAGGCGAATAAGGCTAGGATGGCCTAAAATTGGGATTGTTGTACTTGGCTAGAAACGTCGTCTTGTGACAGGCAACGCAGTGTGAGCCGGCGCGTTGTCTTGATGGAGAGAACCCTGTGACTTGTTCTTCCACAAATCTTGGGTCGTTTTTTTCCTTACTCTTTAATGGAGTTGAGCAAGCACCTCACGGTGGTTGATTAATTATAATCGATATTTTCATCAGTTTTGGACGTTGGAAGGGCAACCCGGGCGGTCATCATCTCCGACGTATTCTCGGCCATCTTGGAAACGCTTCCAAACCACTCAAAAACTTGCGCACGTGATACAACATTCTTCGCCATAAATCATTCTTTTAATAAAAGATGAAATTTCAGTAGCGGTTTCACCCAAGTTTTGATGTGAAATTTCACCGACAATTCGTTGCTCTACTACATGTGTAGTATCATGTTTTCGGCAAAACGAAACTAACACCTCTTACACCACAAACGACGGTTCCGTTCAGACAGATTTCTCTACAAACACGAGAGAGACGCTGCAATCGAAAGAGAAAAGGCTTTACGCTGCACAGCTGTTAGGTCGTTAGGATTTGGCGCATGCATAGTTCTTCTGTAGCAGCATCAGTCTCGTTATTTAATAGCCACACCTCAGACAGTGGACGTTACTTCCTTTTAACACGATTTTTTTTTTTAAAAAAAATATCAAGAATTCAGTTAGTTTTGTATGAGTAAGTTTACGTAAAGCTCAAGTCAAATTGTTCTACTAAACAAAAAGTATTTCCCATATTTATTTCGTAAAGAACCGGAAACATGGTGAATGTTTTTTATGACGTTCATTAACATCCCCTCTAAGGGAGGGAGGTGTCCAGAAACAATAGGCTAAGATCGTTTCCTTATCTGATGATGGGTATCTAAAAAGTGAGGAGAATATAAAAACAGGAATATAATGAACTAGTAGAATTAGTTTGTTGATATTCTGGGACGAACTGTCGAAGACACCTCTACAACGTGTAGTACAAGAACTAAGAATAAGATGTCCCAGCTGTTCTCATTGTTAGACTGACCAATTATTCCATTTAAAGACACATAAAATAGATTTTTAAAACATATTTAGCAAGGAGTAGTTACACTAAACTAAAAATAGTTCATACAGAGAGAGAATAACAACTTTTCAAAATAATTCCTAAAACCACAAAGAGAAAAAAAATTACGCAAACTATTATAAAAATAGTTTTCAATGAAGAAATTGAAATAATATAAATGGGGAGCGCGCGCTTAAATGACTTTCGAAAGTTCTGGGGGGCTCACAAATTTTCTATACACACGGACAGACACGACAGAATTTGTAAGAAAAACTCGTAAGGAGACCTCAAAAGAACAGATATTTCCGGTAAAAAGACGAAATCCAAAATACACACGATTACGATAACTAACAATCTTATTGGTCCAGTAAAATAAAGGAAAAAAATACGCAACAATAAAAGTGGAATGAAATTAAAAAATAAACAGGAAGTAGTCGTGCTAATCAGCTGAAAAGGTTATATAAAGGTTTTCTTTATTAGGTTAGACACCTTGAGAAATTTATTTATACAGATAGCGTTTAAAGAAAAAAAAAAAAAAAAAACCTGATTAGGTAACTGCAAATCATAATAGTGCATTTTTCTCTTGATATAGTTCATATCCCCATTTTTAGTTCGACCAATAACTTGGTTAAGTAGTCGCCATTAACACTGTCCGTGTATGTTAACGTAATAATAAATCATTGAATGAACGGTGGTGTTCACAGGGTTGCAATTATTTTTTTGGAAAATAATTCATTCAGAAATCAAGGCTGGCGACTGACAAATTATACGTATAAGGTGACAAATTATATTTACTCAACCAATTAAACTTCTAGGACAAAGAACCAATCATTGTCAAGAGTTTTTCTTCAAAAAATTCTGCTTCTTTACTACACAGGGCGAACCAGTAAGTATTGTCCATAGGCCTACTGTGTATAGTACATCTAAAGTGGAGTTCAATGACGTATTGGCCCAACTTCATATTTTCCTCTGTTCTTGAGTGACGTCACTTTAAATTTTTCTTTTTCTAAAATCATTACTTTTTTCCAATAAAAACGTTATTACTCAGAAAGTTTCAGTCCGAATTCGATTCTGATGACACGGTTAGAAAGACAGATAAATTTTCTTAACATTGATACCATTTCGAAGTTATAAGTTATTCTCCAAACAGCCTCAATCTTCCTCCGAATGCTGAAAAAATAAAAGTAATCGAAATATTTTAAGAAAACTCATTAGGCCCTTACGTGATCATTATTGGGGGGGAAAAAAAATTACTTCTGATCTCTCTGAAATATTTCGAGAAAATGTTAAGGAAATATTTTAAACAAGTACTATTTTTATAAACAAAAATTCATATGTAATTACTCCAAATTACAAAAGTGCAATTTGTGACCTTTGACTTCCTTATTTTAAGACAATCTACTTTAAAAATTGACTACTGGTCCATCTAAAAGAGTTTTCAATGAATTAAACAACTTGATAACTAACACTGTTGGAGTGCTCATGAACACGTTTTCTTGTAAAATAAACGTAATTTCTCATACGAAGATAAAAGGAATCCTGGAAAAGTGATATACCGTTCGAAAGCCCATTAAACAAGGAAACGTTTATAAAAAGTGCCAGCACCTAGGTCGGATAATGATCACGTAAGGGCCTAATGAGTTTTCTTCTTCTTATGCTTCGAAATGGTATCAATTTTTAGAAAATTTATCTGTCTTTCTAACCGTGTCATCCAGAATCGAATTCGGACTAAAACTTTCTGAGTAATAACATTTTTATTGCAAAAAAAAGTAATGATTTTAGAAAAAAAAATTAAAGTGACGTCACTCAAGAACAGTGGAAAATATGAAGTTGGCCAATACGTCATTGAACTCCACTTTAGTTGGACTACACACAGTAGGCCGATGGGCAATACTTACTGGTTCACCCTGTATATTGAGATTACTACAGTCTCCAAATTAAATAGGCCTATATCTGCTTCAGATACACATCAATTTGCTACAGAAGACGTTCAAAAACTGTTCCAGGGAGTTAACTTTACAATTTAAGAGAATTAATTTATAAATTTTCACTTCCGGTAATCTAGCACTTTATAGGAAACATGTCTTCCGCTCTAAAGTGTCTGCTGCTCCCCCGCTGTTCCCAAGAGCCCAATCCAAGGTGTCCAGCGATTCGTGTCGAAAGGGTAGAAAACGGGAGCCTTCGGGACCAGAGTTACTGTGTACCTTCTAGGAGTTTGACTTGTGCTCGAAAAAAAAAAACATTTTGACCTTCCGTCCCCCACCTGGCAAGCCTATCTGAATGTGGGGCAGTGGAGGGGGTATATTCTCTGCTGTAGGCGAAGTAGAGTTAAGGTTAAGAGAGTGGTTATCATCATCAAAAGCCTACTCGGAGTGTTTTTCTGGATGATGAGGTGGGATGTATCCTTTAATGAAATCGCTGTGATGAGGGATGGTTTTGTACCTGCTTGGGAAGTGGTTTATGTCAATCAAAACTACCGAAACCCGGTTACCAGGGCTGAAGGGCTGAGTACATACACCTTAGAGCACTTCCAACTTAAATTTAGGGCTAATTCTGGAATATATGAGAAGGACTTTGTAAGGAATGGTTGCTTTGACTTCAGGTTCTTCTCTCTTATCTAAACCTGGTTTGCTTTGGAAATCCATCCTTAGAAAATGACTAACTCATGGGGCAATGTCCAATCAGAGGGGAACCTGATGAAGATGGGTCCCTAGAACGTGTTGGAACTTGTTCATTTTGTGGGGAAGATGGGACAAACTCCATCGCTGTCTACGACGCCATTATTAAAGGCAAATTTAATCAAATATGATAGGCCTACAAGTTTGAAGCGCATAGCTGAGCGTTTTCATATTTGGGATTCTTGGTTTACCCAACATACGCTTTTAATTGCTATCGAACGCTATTTCCTGCAAACTTGAATTCATCTAGAACCTATAACTTCCGGAGCTAACTAATTTACGTAAATTTCAATACTATTCTAGAGTCCTTCGTCAATAAAAATAGCAATAAAACTTAAAGGAATATTCCAGAGAGTTCTATTTCAAAAAACAGGAGGCAACCACCGTGTAACTAACACACTCACAAACCAACTCAGATGGAGGTTATAACGGGAATCGAGTGAGGAGGAATTTACAAAATAATCTACAGGAACATGTCCCGTCTGGTCAATACAACTCCTACAGTTTTTTTTTTAATTGTATTTTTAGATTAATTTATTAATTAGGCGATTTTAATAAAATATTCACAATCGATATAAGTTATCGATACTTTAAAAGAACTTTTCTTTAAATTTTAAAGTAAAGAACGTATTGCGTATGTACATTTTTGGTAGCAATTTAGCTTTTATCGACTATTTCTTGCCTTAATCGATTAAAGATTTAAAAGATTCTATTCCTGAACGTAATGAAGTATGAATAGTATTTACCTTCTTGGAAAATCGTCATATCCAAATAGGATCAAGTTGATGTTGACCCTAAAGAGGGAACACTCCACTACAGTTACTTAACTGATAATGAAAAAATTAACTGTCAAGTTAAATAAGGATTAACAAGTAACTGAAAACTTCTTTAAAAAAATGAATAACACTAAATAACAACGAAAAATTTAGGAAGCAAAAAGACCGGAAATCCGGAGCGAAGCGGATATAGTTTGCACGAGATTAATTTAAGGCCCTTCGGCTAACTAAAATATGGCGTATCTGTAAAACTAACTAACTATATGCATGTGTATGCACTTTGATGGATACCGAGTGAAAGACTGTCCTCATGAACTTGGCCATTCTTCTACAAACACTACTACAAATCTGGGAGCCTGTTTGGCCACATCGTATGAACATACATACTTAGCGCGCCAGTGTGTAGTGTGTGTGTGTGTGTGTGTGTGACGTCAGCAAACCGGTCTTTAACCACGATCCAAGCACGGCGGTTAGGTCACAATCCTTCTTATAATATACGCGAACACAGGCGTACTCAAAGAAGAAGAAGAAGAAGAAGAAGACCCCCCTCCACTTCTTGTAATATTTTGATATATGCAGCCACGATGTTTTTTTTTGAGGGGGGTTTGATCTTTTTTATCTTACTTCTGTAAGAGAAAGAGTAAATCCATTTTAAAGATTTCCACGGAGAAAGGAAATGTATATTTCTTCTCAAAACTATTATTTCAAATGACTTTAAAGTTCCGTTAACTAATTAGAAACTCAAAATTTTAAAAATTTCAAGTGAAATCTATAGACCGGAAGTTCGTCTGCCATATCTACTGGACCCATCCCTCACTTCGCTCATCCAGGTTAGCCAAGTGGGAATTTTGACTCCTCCAGACCATTGTCTATGCCAGGGGTCCCCAAACTTTTTACTCAGGAAGCCAGTTCACTGCCCCTCAGACCGTTGGAGGGCCGGACTATAAAACAAACTATTTTAAAGTAAAAAAAAAACAAAACGGGAACCAATAGAATATTTCAAATAAAAGAACAAGTAAATTTAAATCACCGAAGTGCCCAGTATTTCTGGTGGGAATTATGGACCTGCTTTTGGCTAATGAGATGGTCAAAGTCCGGTTTAGTTATAGTGCTTTTCCTTTCTTCCTACTTCTGCTATTACTTTTCGGAGCCGTGACGCGTGCGTCCCTCGTCACCGGAAGTAGTACATGAGCGACGCAGCGCTTTGCGGCACCGCCACATATAGTGCTCCTCCTCTCACTGACCACCAATGAAAGAGATGCCCTTTCCGGAAGTGCGGCGAGGACCGGATAAATGTCCTCAGGGGGCCGCATGTGGCCCGCGGGCCATAGTTTGGGGACCCCTGGTACATGCAATTAAAGACTTGAGAAGTTTTTGAGTAGAAAATCCTTTAAAAAAAATTCCTTTTATCATTGCGTCATCTAAATCCTAAATCTGGATCATTTCCTTTTTCACGGAATTTCCAACAGTCTCAAAAAATGTCTTTCTTCTGTTACTAAATTTCAGTTACCTCTTTTCTCCGGTCCACTATTCTGCTTCAATTATCTGTAATTTAATTCAATCTATTTCAATTGTCTATAAATCAAGTGAAGTTTTACTATTCTGTATTTTATCTTTATTCCCTATCAAGGGAATATTGAGCTAGGAGGGTGCCCTCTGAAATTACTTCGCTATTACTCCATTTGATATCCATTATCTAGTACTGCCAACCACACTATTAACTTTAATTGGCCCATTACAGATTCTGTAGCCAATAAAATGTTTTCTTGTCGAACAGGTGAATGGATTTCGTGTGGTGTGAGGGAGTTCAATTATTAAGGATTTGGCATAAGATGACGTAAAAATATAACGATAAAACAAAGTTTTATATAATTTGAACTTCTTAAGTTCTAAAATGTTAAAATAGTTTTAAATAATGAATATTTAAAATGGAAGAATCTAGAAGTGAAACGTCGCCATTGGAACTCTACGTCTTCTAATGTAGAACGGAAACCAACAGGAAATTAATAATTACCAACATAAACAATAAATGCAATAAAATACAATCAATTACGCAGCAGAAATAAATGTGCATGGGAAGTTTCTAACTGATAAAGGTTATTAATTTACAGCTGACTTAGCTAAGACTATTCCACACATAAATATAGACAAGGTCTTCACACCGACAGATTGACAGACGACCCTTGGATTTAAAAAGATTTATTCTGGGGATGTAGTCCGCGATTTCTATCAAAAAAATAACAAAACTACTTCTTTAACTTCATCAAGTTTTATAGAAATGAAAAACTGCTGTAGTAGTATGATGGAACATGATGCTGATGATGTTGTGACGGTGAGAGTACAAGATTTCCATTCATCATTTAACACTATTGATCTCTAGACCTTCTTCAATTCGGAGCAACAGTTTTATACTCCACAGAGACCTACATTAAACTGAAATAAAACAAAAAACTTCGATTCTGAAAATAGTATTAGGGAAAAAACTTGAGTCTCTAAGGCTTGGGAACAATAAGAAAAAAAAAATTGAATCGATTAGTTAAATCAATTACAATTATTAATTACTTCGATAATTTTTAACATAACTACAAAAACTTATTCTTCAACAAAGCCTAAACAATTATTGATAAAAATCTATAAATAAATAAAATTGTATATTTAAATGTATTAATTAAAAGATGAATGTAATATACTTAAGCGTAAAAGTCGATAATAAATATTGCCAACAACTCCCACCACCAAGTCAGTTATAAATATTATTTCAGCCAATCGGTTCTAGTTCATGTCAATAACCAACACAGTCATCAATTATCTCACAGATTATTCCTTTTCTTTTTTTAAAATATTCTATTTATAAATGTAAACAGCAAAATTAAAATAATCCAAAACTGATTCTTCCTATTACCGAGTTCTTAATTTTTTTCTCAAAAAAATGTTCTCAAAAGACATCACATGGCAATTCTATTCGCAATACATACAACTCAATTTTTTTCTGAACTTAAAATTTAGTTGATTCCGATAGATAGAATAGTGAAACCAATTTAGTGAAGGCAAACCGCTTAATGCAATCATGAGGATTCAGGATAAGGAGTAACCAAATAACTATTATCACTAAAACATTCCTATTTATATCAGTTATAGAGCTAATATTTCTCTACAATTTGGTAAGAATTCATTAAAATCGGAACCAAAGGAAGAGAGATATAGAGGTTTAAAGTTTTTAGGAAACCTCCAAAATTTAACCTTCAATATCTCCATAACTATTATCACTAAAACATTCCTATTTATATCAGTTATAGAGCTAATATTTCTCTACAATTTGGTAAAGGATTGATTAAAATTGGAACCACAGGAAGAGAGATATAGAGGTTTAAAGTTTTTAGGAAACCTCCAAAATTTAACCTTCAATATCTCCATAACTATTATCACTAAAACATTCCTATTTATATCAGTTATAGAGCTAATATTTCTCTACAATTTGGTAAAGGATTGATTAAAATTGGAACCACAGGAAGAGAGATATAGAGGTTGAATGTTATTAGGAAACCTCCAAACTTTAACGTTCAATATCTCCATAACTATTATCACTAAAATATTCCCATTTATATCAAATATAGAGCTAATATTTCTCTATTTATCTATTATTCTCTATAAATATAGAGCTATATTTCCATAACTATTATTACTAAAACATTCTCATTTAAATCAGTTATAGAGCAAATATTTCTCTACCATTTGGTGAAAGAATAATTAAATTTAAAACAACAGGAAGAGAGATATAGAGGTTTAAAGTTTTCAGGAAACCTCCAAACTTTAACCTTCAATATCTCCATAACTATTATCACTAAAACATTCCTATTTGTATCAGTTATAGAGCTAATATTTCTCTACAATTTGGTAAAGAATTCATTCAAATCGGAACCAAAGGAAGAGAGATATAGAGGTTGAAAGTTTTTAGGAAACCTCCAAACTTTAACCTTCAATATCTCCATAACTATTGTCACTAAAACATTCTCATATATATCAGTTATAGAGCTAATATTTCTCTACAATTTGGTAAAGGATTCATTAAAATTGGAACCACAGGAAGAGAGACATAGAGGTTGAAAGTTTTTAGGAATCCTCCAAACTTTAACCTTCAATATCTCAATAACTATCATCATTAAAACATTCCTATTTATATCAGTTATAGAGCTAATATTTCTCTACAATTTGGTTAAAAATTCATTAAAATCGGAACAACAGGAAGAGAGATATAGAGGTTTAAAGTTTTTAGGAAACCTCCAAACTTTAACCTTCAATATCTCCAAAACTACTATCACTAAAATATTCCCATTTATATCAGTTATAGAGCTAGTATTTCTCTACAATTTGGTAAAGGATTCATTAAAATTGGAATCACAGGAAGAGAGATATAGAGGTTGAAAATTTTTAGTAATCTTCCAAATTTTTAACCTACAATATCTCAATAACTATTATCATTAAAACATTCCTACTTATTTCAGTTATAGAGCTAATATTTCTCTACAATTTGGTAAAAAATTCATTAATATCGGAACCACAGGAAGAGAGATATAGAGGTTGAAAGTTTTTCGGAAACCTCCAAACTTTAACCTTCAATATCTCCATAACTATTATCACTAAAATATTCCCACTTATATCAGTTATAGAGCTAATATTTCTCTACAATTTGGTAAAGGAATCATTAAAATTGGAACCACAGGAAGAGAGATATAGAGGTTGAAAGTTTTTAATAATCCTCCTAACTTTAACATTCAATATCTCAATAACTATTATCACTAAAACATTCCTATTTATATCAGTTATAGAGCTAATATTTCTCTACAATTTGGTAAAGAATTCATTAAAATCTGAACCAAAGGAAGAGAGATATAGAGGTTTAAAGTTTTTAGGAAACCACCAAAATTTAACCTTCAATATCTCCATAACTATTATCACTAAAATATTCCCACTTATATCAGTTATAGAGCTAATATTTCTCTACAATTTGGTAAAGGAATCATTAAAATTGGAACCACAGGAAGAGAGATATAGAGGTTGAAAGTTTTTAATAATCCTCCTAACTTTAACATTCAATATCTCAATAACTATTATCACTAAAACATTCCTATTTATATCAGTTATAGAGCTAATATTTCTCTACAATTTGGTAAAGAATTCATTAAAATCTGAACCAAAGGAAGAGAGATATAGAGGTTTAAAGTTTTTAGGAAACCACCAAAATTTAAACTTCAATATCTCCATACCTATTATCACTAAAATATTCCCATTTATATCAGTTATAGAGCTAATATTTCTCTACAATTTGGTAAAGGATTGATTAAAATTGGAACCACAGGAAGAGAGATATAGAGGTTGAAAGTTTTTAGTAATCCTCCAAACTTTAACCTTCAATATCTCAATAACTATTATCATTAAAACATTCCTAATTATATCAGTTATAGAGCTAATATTTCTCTACAATTTGGTAAAGAATTCATTAATATTGGAACCACAGGAAGAGAGATATAGAGGTTGAAATTTTTTAGGAAACCTCCAAACTTTAACCTTCAATATCTCCATAACTATCATCACTAAAATAATCCCACTTATATCAATTATAGAGCTAATATTTCTCTACAATTTGGTAAAGGATTCATTAAAATTGGAACCACAGGAAGAGAGATATAGAGGTTGAAAGTTTTTAGTAATCCTCCAAACTTTAACCTTCAATATCTCAATAACTATTATCATTAAAACATTCCTATTTATATCAGTTATAGAGCTAATATTTCTCTACAATTTGGTAAAGGATTGATTAAAATTGGAACCACAGAAAGAGAGATATAGAGGTTGAAAGTTATTAGGAAACCTCCAAACTTTAACGTTCAATATCTCCATAACTATTGTCACTAAAACATTCTCATATATCAGTTATAGAGCTAATATTTCTCTACAATTTGGTAAAGGATTCATTAAAACTGGAACCACAGGAAGAGAGACATAGAGGTTGAAAGTTTTTAGGAATCCTCCAAACCTTAACCTTCAATATCTCCATAACTATTATCACTAAAATATTCCCATTTATATCAGTTATAGAGCTAATATTTCTCTACAATTTGGTAAAGGATTCATTAAAATTGGAACCACAGGAAGAGAGATATAGAGGTTGAAAGTTTTTAGTAATCCTCCAAACATTAACCTTCAATACCTCAATAACTATCATCATTAAAACATTCCTATTTATATCAGTTATAGAGCTAATATTTCTCTACAATTTGGTTAAAAATTCATTAAAATCGGAACAACAGGAAGAGAGATATAGAGGTTGAAAATTTTTAGTAATCTTCCAAACTTTAACCTTCAATATCTCAATAACTATTATCATTAAAACATTCCTACTTATTTCAGTTATAGAGCTAATATTTCTCTATAATTTGGTAAAGAATTCATTAATATCGGAACCACAGGAAGAGAGATATAGAGGTTGAAAGTTTTTAGGAAACCTCCAAACTTTAACCTTCAATATCTCCATAACTATTGTCATTAAAACATTCTCATATATATCAGTTATAGAGCTAATATTTCTCTACAATTTGGTAAAGGATTCATTAAAATTGGAACCACAGGAGGAGAGACATAGAGGTTGAAAGTTTTTAGGAATCCTCCAAACTTTAACCTTCAATATCTCAATAACTATCATCATTAAAACATTCCTATTTATATCAGTTATAGAGCTAATATTTCTCTACAATTTGGTTAAAAATTCATTAAAATCAGAACAACAGGAAGAGAGATATAGAGGTTTAAAGTTTTTAGGAAACCTCCAAACTTTAACCTTCAATATCTCCATAACTACTATCACTAAAATATTCCTATTTATATCAGTTATAGAGCTAGTATTTCTCTACAATTTAGTAAAGGATTCATTAAAATTGGAACCACAGGAAGAGAGATATAGAGGTTGAAAATTTTTAGTAATCTTCCAAACTTCAACCTTCAATATCACAATAACTATTATCATTAAAACATTCCTACTTATTTCAGTTATGGAGCTAATATTTCTCTACAATTTGGTAAAAAATTCATTAATATCGGAACCACAGGAAGAGAGATATAGAGGTTGAAAGTTTTTAGGAAACCTCCAAAATTTAACCTTCAATATCTCAATAACTATTATCATTAAAACATTCCTATTTATATCAGTTATAGAGCTAATATTTCTCTACAATTTGGTAAAGGATTGATTAAAATTGGAACCACAGAAAGAGAGATATAGAGGTTGAAAGTTATTAGGAAACCTCCAAACCTTAACGTTCAATATCTCCATAACTATTGTCACTAAAACATTCTCATATATCAGTTATAGAGCTAATATTTCTCTACAATTTGGTAAAGGATTCATTAAAACTGGAACCACAGGAAGAGAGACATAGAGGTTGAAAGTTTTTAGGAATCCTGAAAACCTTAACCTTCAATATCTCCATAACTATTATCACTAAAATATTCCCATTTATATCAGTTATAGAGCTAATATTTCTCTACAATTTGGTAAAGGATTCATTAAAATTGGAACCACAGGAAGAGAGATATAGAGGTTGAAAGTTTTTAGTAATCCTCCAAACATTAACCTTCAATACCTCAATAACTATCATCATTAAAACATTCCTATTTATATCAGTTATAGAGCTAATATTTCTCTACAATTTGGTTAAAAATTCATTAAAATCGGAACCACAGGAAGAGAGATATAGAGGATTAAAGTTTTTAGGAAACCTCCAAACTTTAACCTTCAATATCTCCATAACTACTATCACTAAAATATTCCCATTTATATCAGTTATAGAGCTCGTATTTCTCTACAATTTGGTAAAGGATTCATTAAAATTGGAACCACAGGAAGAGAGATATAGAGGTTGAAAATTTTTAGTAATCTTCCAAACTTTAACCTTCAATATCTCAATAACTATTATCATTAAAACATTCCTACTTATTTCAGTTATAGAGCTAATATTTCTCTATAATTTGGTAAAGAATTCATTAATATCGGAACCACAGGAAGAGAGATATAGAGGTTGAAAGTTTTTAGGAAACCTCCAAACTTTAACCTTCAATATCTCCATAACTATTGTCATTAAAACATTCTCATATATATCAGTTATAGAGCTAATATTTCTCTACAATTTGGTAAAGGATTCATTAAAATTGGAACCACAGGAGGAGAGACATAGAGGTTGAAAGTTTTTAGGAATCCTCCAAACTTTAACCTTCAATAACTCAATAACCATTATCATTAAAATATTCCTATTTATATCAGTTATAGAGCTAATATTTCTCTACAATTTGGTTAAAAATTCATTAAAATCGGAACAATAGGAAGAGAGATATAGAGGTTTAAAGTTTTTAGGAAACCTCCAAACTTTAACCTTCAATATCTCCATAACTACTATCACTAAAATATTCCCATTTATATCAGTTATAGAGCTAATATTTCTCTACAATTTGGTAAAGAATTCATTAATATCGGAACCACAGGAAGAGAGATATAGAGGTTGAAAGTTTTTAGGAAACCTCCAAACTTTAACCTTCAATATCTCCATAACTATTATCACTAAAATATTCCCACTTATATCAGTTATAGAGCTAATATTTCTCTACAATTTCGTAAAGGAATCATTAAAATTGGAACCACAGGAAGAGAGATATAGAGGTTGAAAGTTTTTAGTAACCCTCCAAACTTTAACCTTCAATAACTCAATAACTATTATCATTAAAACATTCCTATTTATATCAGTTATAGAGCTAATATTTCTCTACAATTTGGTAAAGGATTGATTAATATTGGAACCACAGGAAGAGAGATATAGAGGTTGAAAGTTATTAGGAAACCTCCAAACTTTAACGTTCAATATCTCTATAACTATTATCACTAAAATATTCCCACTTATAGCAGTTATAGAGCTAATATTTCTCTACAATTTGGTAAAGCATTCATTAAAATCGGAAAAACAGGAAGTGAGATATAGCGGTTTAAAGTTTTCAGGATACCTCCAAACTTTAACCTTCAATATCTCAATAACTATTATCACTAAAACATTCCTATTTATATCAGTTATAGAGCTAATATTTCTCTACAATTTGGTAAAGGATTCATTAAAATTGGAACCACAGGAAGAAAGATATAGAGGTTGAAAGTTTTTAGGAAACCTCCAAACTTTAACGTTCAATATCTCCATAACTATTATCACTAAAATATTCCCATTCATATCAGTTATAGAGCTAATATTTCTCTACAATTTGGTAAAGGATTCATTAAAATTGGAACCACAGGAAGAGAGATATAGAGGTTGAAAGTTTTTAGTAATCCTCCAAACTTTAACCTTCAATATCTCAATAACTATTATCATTAAAACATTCCTATTTATATCAGTTATAGAGCTAATATTTCTCTACAATTTGGTTAAAAATTCATTAAATTCGGAACAACAGGAAGAGAGATATAGAGGTTTAAAGTTTTTACGAAACCTCCAAACTTTAACCTTCAATATCTCCATAACTATTATCACTAAAATATTCCCATTTATATCAGTTATAGAGCTAGTATTTCTCTACAATTTGGTAAAGGATTCATTAAAATTGGAACCACAGGAAGAGAGATATAGAGGTTGAAAGTTTTTAGGAAACCTCCAAACTTTAACCTTCAATATCTCCATAACTATTATCACTAAAATATTCACACTTATATCAGTTATAGAGCTAATATTTCTCTACAATTTGGTAAAGAATTCATTAATATCGGAACCACAGGAAGAGAGATATAGAGGTTGAAAGTTTGTAGGAAACCTCCAAACTTTAACCTTCAATATCTCCATAACTATTATCACTAAATTATTCCCACTTATATCAGTTATAGAGCTAATATTTCTCTACAATTTGGTAAAGGATTCATTAAAATTGGAACCACAGGAAGAGAGATATAGAGGTTGAAAGTTTTTAGGAAACCTCCAAACTTTAACCTTCAATATCTCCATAACTATTATCACTAAAATATTCCCACTTATATCAGTTATAGAGCTAATATTTCTCTACAATTTGGTAAAGAATTCATTAATATCGGAACCACAGGAAGAGAGATATAAAGGTTGAAAGTTTGTAGGAAACCTCCAAACTTTAACCTTCAATATCTCCATAACTATTATCACTAAATTATTCCCACTTATATCAGTTATAGAGCTAATATTTCTCTACAATTTGGTAAAGGAATCATTAAAATTGGAACCACAGGAAGAGAGATATAGAGGTTGAAATTTTTTTAGTAATCCTCCAAACTTTAACCTTCAATATCTCAATAACTATTATCATTAAAACATTCCTATTTATATCAGTTATAGAGCTAATATTTCTCTACAATTTGGTTAAAAATTCATTCAATTCGGAACAACAGGAAGAGAGATATAGAGGTTTAAAGTTTTTAGGAAACCTCCAAACTTTAACCTTCAATATCTCCATAACTATTATCACTAAAATATTCTCATTTATATCAGTTATAGAGCTAGTATTTCTCTACAATTTGGTAAAGGATTCATTAAAATTGGAACCACAGGAAGAGAGATATAGAGGTTGAAAGTTTTTAGGAAACCTCCAAACTTTAACCTTCAATATCTCCATAACTATTATCACTAAAATATTCCCACTTATATCAGTTATAGAGCTAATATTTCTCTACAATTTGGTAAAGGAATCATTAAAATTGGAACCACAGGAAGAGAGATATAAAGGCTGAAATTTTTTAGTAATCCTCCAAACTTTAACCTTCAATATCTCCATAACTATTATCAATAAAATATTCCCACTTATCTCAGTTATAGAGCTAATATTTCTCTACAATTTGGTAAAGGAATCATTAAAATTGGAACCACAGGAAGAGAGATATAGAGGTTGAAAGTTTTTAGGAAACCTCCAAACTTTAACCTTCAATATCTCCATAACTATTGTCATTAAAACATTCTCATATATATCAGTTATAGAGCTAATATTTCTCTACAATTTGGTAAAGGATTCATTAAAATTGGAACCACAGGAGGAGAGACATAGAGGTTGAAAGTTTTTAGGAATCCTCCAAACTTTAACCTTCAATATCTCAATAACTATCATCATTAAAACATTCCTATTTATATCAGTTATAGAGCTAATATTTCTCTACAATTTGGTTAAAAATTCATTAAAATCAGAACAACAGGAAGAGAGATATAGAGGTTTAAAGTTTTTAGGAAACCTCCAAACTTTAACCTTCAATATCTCCATAACTACTATCACTAAAATATTCCTACTTATTTCAGTTATAGAGCTAATATTTCTCTACAATTTGGTAAAGCATTCATTAAAATCGGAAAAACAGGAAGTGAGATATAGCGGTTTAAAGTTTTCAGGATACCTCCAAACTTTAACCTTCAATATCTCAATAACTATTATCACTAAAACATTCCTATTTATATCAGTTATAGAGCTAATATTTCTCTACAATTTGGTAAAGGATTCATTAAAATTGGAACCACAGGAAGAAAGATATAGAGGTTGAAAGTTTTTAGGAAACCTCCAAACTTTAACGTTCAATATCTCCATAACTATTATCACTAAAATATTCCCATTCATATCAGTTATAGAGCTAATATTTCTCTACAATTTGGTAAAGGATTCATTAAAATTGGAACCACAGGAAGAGAGATATAGAGGTTGAAAGTTTTTAGTAATCCTCCAAACTTTAACCTTCAATATCTCAATAACTATTATCATTAAAACATTCCTATTTATATCAGTTATAGAGCTAATATTTCTCTACAATTTGGTTAAAAATTCATTAAATTCGGAACAACAGGAAGAGAGATATAGAGGTTTAAAGTTTTTACGAAACCTACAAACTTTAACCTTCAATATCTCCATAACTATTATCACTAAAATATTCCCACTTATATCAGTTATAGAGCTAATATTTCTCTACAATTTGGTAAAGAATTCATTAATATCGGAACCACAGGAAGAAAGATATAGAGGTTGAAAGTTTTTAGTAATCCTCCAAACTTTAACCTTCAATATCTCAATAACTATTATCATTAAAACATTCCTATTTATATCAGTTATAGAGCTAATATTTCTCTACAATTTGGTTAAAAATTCATTCAATTCGGAACAACAGGAAGAGAGATATAGAGGTTTAAAGTTTTTAGGAAACCTCCAAACTTTAACCTTCAATATCTCCATAACTATTATCACTAAAATATTCTCATTTATATCAGTTATAGAGCTAGTATTTCTCTACAATTTGGTAAAGGATTCATTAAAATTGGAACCACAGGAAGAGAGATATAGAGGTTGAAAGTTTTTAGGAAACCTCCAAACTTTAACCTTCAATATCTCCATAACTATTATCACTAAAATATTCCCACTTATATCAGTTATAGAGCTAATATTTCTCTACAATTTGGTAAAGAATTCATTAAAATCTGAACCAAAGGAAGAGAGATACAGAGGTTTAAAGTTTTTAGTAATCCTCCAAACTTTAACCTTCAATATCTCAATAACTATTGTCACTAAAACATTCTCATATATATCAGTTATAGAGCTAATATTTCTCTACAATTTGGTAAAGGATTCATTAAAATTGGAACCACAGGAAGAGAGACATAGAGGTTGAAAGTTTTTAGGAATCCTCCAAACTTTAACCTTCAATATCTCCATAACTATTATCACTAAAATATTCCCATTTATATCAGTTATAGAGCTAATATTTCACTACAGTTTGGTAAAGGATTCATTAAAATTGGAACCACAGGAAGACAGATATAGAGGTTGAAAGTTTTTAGGAATCCTCCAAACTTTAACGTTCAATATCTCCATAACTAATATCATTAAAACATTCCTACTTATTTCAGTTATAGAGCTAATATTTCTCTACAATCTGGTAAAGAATTCATTAATATCGGAACCACAGAAAGAGAGATATAGAGGTTGAAAGTTTTTAGGAAACCTCCAAACCTTAACCTTCAATATCTCCATAACTATTATCACTAAAATATTCCCACTTATATCAGTTATAGAGCTAATATTTCTCTACAATTTGGTAAAGGAATCATTAAAATTGGAACCACAGGAAGAGAGATATAAAGGCTGAAATTTTTTAGTAATCCTCCAAACTTTAACCTTCAATATCTCCATAACTATTATCAATAAAATATTCCTACTTATATCAGTTATAGAGCTAATATTTCTCTACAATTTGGTAAAGGAATCATTAAAATTGGAACCACAGGAAGAGAGATATAGAGGTTGAAAGTTTTTAGGAATCCTCCAAACTTTAACCTTCAATATCTCCATAACTATTATCACTAAAATATTCCCATTTATATCAGTTATAGAGCTAATATTTCCCTACAATTTGGTAAAGGATTCATTAAAATTGGAACCACAGGAAGAGAGATATAGAGGTTTAAAGTTTTTAGGAAACCTCCAAAATTTAACCTTCAATATCTCCATAACTATTGTCACTAAAAAATTCTCAAATATATCAGTTATAGAACTAATATTTCTCTACAATTTGGTAAAGGATTCATTAAAATTGGAACCACAGGAAGAGAGACATAGAGGTTGAAAGTTTTTAGGAATCCTCCAAACTTTAACCTTCAATATCTCCATAACTATTATCACTAAAATATTCCCATTTATATCAGTTATAGAGCTAATATTTCACTACAGTTTGGTAAAGGATTCATTAAAATTGGAACCACAGGAAGACAGATATAGAGGTTGAAAGTTTTTAGGAAACCTCCAAACTTTAACGTTCAATATCTCCATAACTATTATCATTAAAACCTTCCTACTTATTTCAGTTATAGAGCTAATATTTCTCTACAATTTGGTAAAGAATTCATTAATATCGGAACCACAGAAAGAGAGATATAGAGGTTGAAAGTTTTTAAGAAACCTCATAACCTTAACCTTCAATATCTCCATAACTATTATCGCTAAAATATTCCCACTTATATCAGTTATAGAGCTAATATTTCTCTACAATTTGGTAAAGGATTCATTAAAATTGGAACCACAGGAAGAAAGATATAGAGGTTGAAAGTTTTTAGTAATCCTCCAAACTTTAACCTTCAATATCTCAATAACTATTATCATTAAAACATTCCTATTTATATCAGTTATAGAGCTAATATTTCTCTACAATTTGGTAAAGGATTCATTAAAATTGGAACCACAGGAAGAGAGATATAGAGGTTGAAAGTTTTTAGGAAACCTCCAAACTTTAGCCTTCAATATCTTCATAACTATTATCACTAAAATATTCCCACTTATATCAGTTATAGAGCTAATATTTCTCTACAATTTGGTAAAGAATTCATTAATATCGGAACCACAGGAAGAGAGATATAGAGGTTGAAAGTTTTTAGGAAACCTCCAAACTTTAACCTTCAATATCTCCATAACTATTATCACTAAAATATTCCCACTTATATCAGTTATAGAGCTAATATTTCTCTACAATTTGGTAAAGGAATCATTAAAATTGGAACCACAGGAAGAGAGATATAGAGGTTGAAAGTTTTTAGTAATCCTCCAAACTTTAACCTTCAATAACTCAATAACTATTATCATTAAAACATTCCTATTTATATCATTTATAGTGCTAATATTTCTCTACAATTTGGTAAAGGATTGATTAAAATTGGAACCACAGGAAGAGAGATATAGAGGTTGAAAGTTATTAGGAAACCTCCAAACTTTAACGTTCAATATCTCCATAACTATTATCACTAAAATATTCCCACTTATATCAGTTAGAGAGCTAATATTTCTCTACAATTTGGTAAAGAATTCATTAAAATCGGAAAAACAGGAAGTGAGATATAGCGGTTTAAAGTTTTCAGGATACCACCAAAGTTTAACCTTCAATATCTCAATAACTATTATCACTAAAACATTCCTATTTATATCAGTTATAGAGCTAATATTTCTCTACAATTTGGTAAAGGATTCATTAAAATTGGAACCACAGGAAGAGAGACATAGAGGTTGAAAGTTTTTAGGAATCCTCCAAACTTTAACCTTCAATATCTCGATAACTATTATCACTAAAATATTCCCATTTATATCAGTTATAGAGCTAATATTTCACTACAGTTTGGTAAAGGATTCATTAAAATTGGAACCACAGGAAGACAGATATAGAGGTTGAAAGTTTTTAGGAAACCTCCAAACTTTAACGTTCAATATCTCCATAACTATTATCATTAAAACATTCCTACTTATTTCAGTTATAGAGCTAATATTTCTCTACAATTTGGTAAAGAATTCATTAATATCGGAACCACAGAAAGAGAGATATAGAGGTTGAAAATTTTTAAGAAACCTCCAAACCTTAACCTTCAATATCTCCATAACTATTATCGCTAAAATATTCCCACTTATATCAGTTATAGAGCTAATATTTCTCTACAATTTGGTAAAGGATTCATTAAAATTGGAACCACAGGAAGAAAGATATAGAGGTTGAAAGTTTTTAGTAATCCTCCAAACTTTAACCTTCAATATCTCAATAACTATTATCATTAAAACATTCCTATTTATATCAGTTATAGAGCTAATATTTCTCTACAATTTGGTAAAGGATTCATTAAAATTGGAACCACAGGAAGAGAGATATAGAGGTTGAAAGTTTTTAGGAAACCTCCAAACTTTAACCTTCAATATCTTCATAACTATTATCATTAAAATATTCCCACTTATATCAGTTATAGAGCTAATATTTCTCTACAATTTGGTAAAGAATTCATTAATATCGGAACCACAGGAAGAGAGATATAGAGGTTGAAAGTTTTTAGGAAACCTCCAAACTTTAACCTTCAATATCTCCATAACTATTATCACTAAAATATTCCCACTTATATCAGTTATAGAGCTAATATTTCTCTACAATTTGGTAAAGGAATCATTAAAATTGGAACCACAGGAAGAGAGATATAGAGGTTGAAAGTTTTTAGTAATCCTCCAAACTTTAACCTTCAATAACTCAATAACTATTATCATTAAAACATTCCTATTTATATCATTTATAGTGCTAATATTTCTATACAATTTGGTAAAGGATTGATTAAAATTGGAACCACAGGAAGAGAGATATAGAGGTTGAAAGTTATTAGGAAACCTCCAAACTTTAACGTTCAATATCTCCATAACTATTATCACTAAAATATTCCCACTTATATCAGTTAGAGAGCTAATATTTCTCTACAATTTAGTAAAGAATTCATTAAAATCGGAAAAACAGGAAGTGAGATATAGCGGTTTAAAGTTTTCAGGATACCACCAAAGTTTAACCTTCAATATCTCAATAACTATTATCACTAAAACATTCCTATTTATATCAGTTATAGAGCTAATATTTCTCTACAATTTGGTAAAGGATTCATTAAAATTCGAACCACAGGAAGAGAGATATAGAGGTTGAAAGTTTTTAGTAATCCTCCAAAATTTAACCTTCAATATCTCAATAACTATTATCATTAAAACATTCCTATTTATATCAGTTATAGAGCTACTATTTCTCTACAATTTGGTTAAAAATTCATTAAATTCGGAACAACAGGAAGAGAGATATAGAGGTTTAAAGTTTTTAGGAAACCTCCAAACTTTAACCTTCAATATCTCCATAACTATTATCACTAAAATATTCCCATTTATATCAGTTATAGAGCTAGTATTTCTCTACAATTTGGTAAAGGATTCATTAAAATTGGAACCACAGGAAGAGAGATATAGAGGTTGAAAGTTTTTAGGAAACCTCCAAACTTTAACCTTCAATATCTCCATAACTATTATCACTAAAATATTCCCACTTATATCGGTTATAGAGCTAATATTTCTCTACAATTTGGTAAAGAATTCATTAAAATCTGAACCAAAGGAAGAGAGATACAGAGGTTTAAAGTTTTTAGTAATCCTCCAAACTTTAACCTTCAATATCTCAATAACTATTGTCACTAAAACATTCTCATATATATCAGTTATAGAGCTAATATTTCTCTACAATTTGGTAAAGGATTCATTAAAATTGGAACCACAAAAAGAGAGACATAGAGGTTGAAAGTTTTTAGGAAACCTCCAAACTTTAACGTTCAATATCTCCATAACTATTATCACTAAAATATTCCCATTTATATCAGTTATAGAGCTAATATTTCTCTACAATTTGGTAAAGGAATCATTAAAATTGGAACCACAGGAAGAGAGATATAAAGGGTGAAAGTTTTTAGTAATCCTCCAAACTTTAACCTTCAATATCTCCATAACTATTGTCAATAAAATATTCCCACTTATATCAGTTATAGAGCTAATATTTCTCTACAATTTGGTAAAAGAATCATTAAAATTGGAACCACAGGAAGAGAGATATAGAGGTTGAAAGTTTTTAGGAATCCTCCAAACTTTAACCTTCAATATCTCCATAACTATTATCACTAAAATATTCCCACTTATATCAGTTATAGAGCTAATATTTCTCTACAATTTGGTAAAGAATTCATTAATATCGGAACCACAGGAAGAGAGATATAGAGGTTGAAAGTTTTTAGGAAACCTCCAAACTTTAACCTTCAATATCTCCATAACTATTATCACTAAAATATTCCCACTTATATCAGTTATAGAGCTAATATTTCTCTACAATTTGGTAAAGGAATCATTAAAATTGGAACCACAGGAAGAGAGATATAGAGGTTGAAAGTTTTTAGTAATCCTCCAAACTTTAACCTTCAATAATTCAATAACTATTATCATTAAAACATTCCTATTTATATCATTTATAGTGCTAATATTTCTCTACAATTTGGTAAAGGATTGATTAAAATTGGAACCACAGGAAGAGAGATATAGAGGTTGAAAGTTATTAGGAAACCTCCAAACTTTAACGTTCAATATCTCCATAACTATTATCACTAAAATATTCCCACTTATATCAGTTAGAGAGCTAATATTTCTCTACAATTTGGTAAAGGATTCATTAAAATTCGAACCACAGGAAGAGAGATATAGAGGTTGAAAGTTTTTAGTAATCCTCCAAAATTTAACCTTCAATATCTCAATAACTATTATCATTAAAACATTCCTATTTATATCAGTTATAGAGCTAATATTTCTCTACAATTTGGTTAAAAATTCATTAAATTCGGAACAACAGGAAGAGAGATATAGAGGTTTAAAGTTTTTAGGAAACCTCCAAACTTTAACCTTCAATATCTCCATAACTATTATCACTAAAATATTCCCATTTATATCAGTTATAGAGCTAGTATTTCTCTACAATTTGGTAAAGGATTCATTAAAATTGGAACCACAGGAAGAGAGATATAGAGGTTGAAAGTTTTTAGGAAACCTCCAAACTTTAACCTTCAATATCTCCATAACTATTATCACTAAAATATTCCCACTTATATCGGTTATAGAGCTAATATTTCTCTACAATTTGGTAAAGAATTCATTAAAATCTGAACCAAAGGAAGAGAGATACAGAGGTTTAAAGTTTTTAGTAATCCTCCAAACTTTAACCTTCAATATCTCAATAACTATTGTCACTAAAACATTCTCATATATATCAGTTATAGAGCTAATATTTCTCTACAATTTGGTAAAGGATTCATTAAAATTGGAACCACAAAAAGAGAGACATAGAGGTTGAAAGTTTTTAGGAAACCTCCAAACTTTAACGTTCAATATCTCCATAACTATTATCACTAAAATATTCCCATTTATATCAGTTATAGAGCTAATATTTCTCTACAATTTGGTAAAGAATTCATTAATATCGGAACCACAGAAAGAGAGATATAGAGGTTGAAAGTTTTTAGGAAACCTCCAAACCTTAACCTTCAATATCTCCATAACTATTATCACTAAAATATTCCCACTTATATCAGTTATAGAGCTAATATTTCTCTACAATTTGGTAAAGGAATCATTAAAATTGGAACCACAGGAAGAGAGATATAAAGGGTGAAAGTTTTTAGTAATCCTCCAAACTTTAACCTTCAATATCTCCATAACTATTGTCAATAAAATATTCCCACTTATATCAGTTATAGAGCTAATATTTCTCTACAATTTGGTAAAAGAATCATTAAAATTGGAACCACAGGAAGAGAGATATAGAGGTTGAAAGTTTTTAGGAATCCTCCAAACTTTAACCTTCAATATCTCCATAACTATTATCACTAAAATATTCCCACTTATATCAGTTATAGAGCTAATATTTCTCTACAATTTGGTAAAGAATTCATTAATATCGGAACCACAGGAAGAGAGATATAGAGGTTGAAAGTTTTTAGGAAACCTCCAAACTTTAACCTTCAATATCTCCATAACTATTATCACTAAAATATTCCCACTTATATCAGTTATAGAGCTAATATTTCTCTACAATTTGGTAAAGGAATCATTAAAATTGGAACCACAGGAAGAGAGATATAGAGGTTGAAAGTTTTTAGTAATCCTCCAAACTTTAACCTTCAATAATTCAATAACTATTATCATTAAAACATTCCTATTTATATCATTTATAGTGCTAATATTTCTCTACAATTTGGTAAAGGATTGATTAAAATTGGAACCACAGGAAGAGAGATATAGAGGTTGAAAGTTATTAGGAAACCTCCAAACTTTAACGTTCAATATCTCCATAACTATTATCACTAAAATATTCCCACTTATATCAGTTAGAGAGCTAATATTTCTCTACAATTTGGTAAAGAATTCATTAAAATCGGAAAAACAGGAAGTGAGATATAGCGGTTTAAAGTTTTCAGGATACCACCAAAGTTTAACCTTCAATATCTCAATAACTATTATCACTAAAACATTCCTATTTATATCAGTTATAGAGCTAATATTTCTCTACAATTTGGTAAAGGATTCATTAAAATTCGAACCACAGGAAGAGAGATATAGAGGTTGAAAGTTTTTAGGAACCCTCCAAACTTAAACGTTCAATATCTCCATAACTATTATCACTAAAATATTCCCATTTATATCAGTTATAGAGCTAATATTTCTCTACAATTTGGTAAAGGATTCATTAAAATTGGAACCACCGGAAGAGAGATATAGAGGTTGAAAGTTTTTAGTAATCCTCCAAAATTTAACCTTCAATATCTCAATAACTATTATCATTAAAACATTCCTATTTATATCAGTTATAGAGCTAATATTTCTCTACAATTTGGTTAAAAATTCATTAAATTCGGAACAACAGGAAGAGAGATATAGAGGTTTAAAGTTTTTAGGAAACCTCCAAACTTTAACCTTCAATATCTCCATAACTATTATCACTAAAATATTCCCATTTATATCAGTTATAGAGCTAGTATTTCTCTACAATTTGGTAAAGGATTCATTAAAATTGGAACCACAGGAAGAGAGATATAGAGGTTGAAAGTTTTTAGGAAACCTCCAAACTTTAACCTTCAATATCTCCATAACTATTATCACTAAAATATTCCCACTTATATCGGTTAAAGAGCTAATATTTCTCTACAATTTGGTAAAGAATTCATTAAAATCTGAACCAAAGGAAGAGAGATACAGAGGTTTAAAGTTTTTAGTAATCCTCCAAACTTTAACCTTCAATATCTCAATAACTATTGTCACTAAAACATTCTCATATATATCAGTTATAGAGCTAATATTTCTCTACAATTTGGTAAAGGATTCATTAAAATTCGAACCACAGGAAGAGAGATATAGAGGTTGAAAGTTTTTAGGAAACCTCCAAACTTAAACGTTCAATATCTCCATAACTATTATCACTAAAATATTCCCATTTATATCAGTTATAGAGCTAATATTTCTCTACAATTTGGTAAAGGATTCATTAAAATTGGAACCACCGGAAGAGAGATATAGAGGTTGAAAGTTTTTAGTAATCCTCCAAAATTTAACCTTCAATATCTCAATAACTATTATCATTAAAACATTCCTATTTATATCAGTTATAGAGCTAATATTTCTCTACAATTTGGTTAAAAATTCATTAAATTCGGAACAACAGGAAGAGAGATATAGAGGTTTAAAGTTTTTAGGAAACCTCCAAACTTTAACCTTCAATATCTCCATAACTATTATCACTAAAATATTCCCATTTATATCAGTTATAGAGCTAGTATTTCTCTACAATTTGGTAAAGGATTCATTAAAATTGGAACCACAGGAAGAGAGATATAGAGGTTGAAAGTTTTTAGGAAACCTCCAAACTTTAACCTTCAATATCTCCATAACTATTATCACTAAAATATTCCCACTTATATCGGTTAAAGAGCTAATATTTCTCTACAATTTGGTAAAGAATTCATTAAAATCTGAACCAAAGGAAGAGAGATACAGAGGTTTAAAGTTTTTAGTAATCCTCCAAACTTTAACCTTCAATATCTCAATAACTATTGTCACTAAAACATTCTCATATATATCAGTTATAGAGCTAATATTTCTCTACAATTTGGTAAAGGATTCATTAAAATTGGAACCACAGGAAGAGAGACATAGAGGTTGAAAGTTTTTAGGAAACCTCCAAACTTTAACGTTCAATATCTCCATAACTATTATCACTAAAATATTCCCATTTATATCAGTTATAGAGCTAATATTTCTCTACAATTTGGTAAAGAATTCATTAATATCGGAACCACAGAAAGAGAGATATAGAGGTTGAAAGTTTTTAGGAAACCTCCAAACCTTAACCTTCAATATCTCCATAATTATTATCACTAAAATATTCCCACTTATATCAGTTATAGAGCTAATATTTCTCTACAATTTGGTAAAGGAATCATTAAAATTGGAACCACAGGAAGAGAGATATAAAGGCTGAAAGTTTTTAGGAAACCTCCAAAATTTAACCTTCAATATCTCCATAACTATTGTCACTAAAACATTCTCATATATATCAGTTATAGAGCTAATATTTCTCTAAAATTTGGTAAAGGATTCATTAAAATTGGAACCACAGGAAGAGAGATATAGAGATTGAAAGTTATTAGGAAACCTCCAAACTTTAACGTTCAATATCTCCATAACTATTATCACTAAAATATTCCCATTTATATCAGTTATAGAGCTAATATTTCTCTACAATTTGGTAAAGGATTCATTAAAATTGGAACCACAGGAAGAGAGATATAGAGGTTGAAAGTTTTTAGTAATCCTCCAAACTTTAACCTTCAATATCTCAATAACTATCATCATTAAAACATTCCTATTTATATCAGTTATAGAGCTAATATTTCTCTACAATCTGGTTAAAAATTCATTAAGATCGGAACAACAGGAAGAGAGATATAGAGGTTTAAAGTTTTTAGGAAACCTCCAAACTTTAAACTTCAATATCTCCATAAGTACTATCACTAAAATATTCCCATTTATATCAGTTATAGAGCTAGTATTTCTCTACAATTTGGTAAAGGATTCATTAAAATTGGAACCACAGGAAGAGAGATATAGAGGTTGAAAGTTTTTAGGAAACCTCCAAACTTTAACCTTCAATATCTCCATAACTATTATCACTAAAATATTCCCACTTATATCGGTTAAAGAGCTAATATTTCTCTACAATTTGGTAAAGAATTCATTAAAATCTGAACCAAAGGAAGAGAGATACAGAGGTTTAAAGTTTTTAGTAATCCTCCAAACTTTAACCTTCAATATCTCAATAACTATTGTCACTAAAACATTCTCATATATATCAGTTATAGAGCTAATATTTCTCTACAATTTGGTAAAGGATTCATTAAAATTGGAACCACAGGAAGAGAGACATAGAGGTTGAAAGTTTTTAGGAAACCTCCAAACTTTAACGTTCAATATCTCCATAACTATTATCACTAAAATATTCCCATTTATATCAGTTATAGAGCTAATATTTCTCTACAATTTGGTAAAGAATTCATTAATATCGGAACCACAGAAAGAGAGATATAGAGGTTGAAAGTTTTTAGGAAACCTCCAAACCTTAACCTTCAATATCTCCATAATTATTATCACTAAAATATTCCCACTTATATCAGTTATAGAGCTAATATTTCTCTACAATTTGGTAAAGGAATCATTAAAATTGGAACCACAGGAAGAGAGATATAAAGGCTGAAAGTTTTTAGGAAACCTCCAAAATTTAACCTTCAATATCTCCATAATTATTGTCACTAAAACATTCTCATATATATCAGTTATAGAGCTAATATTTCTCTAAAATTTGGTAAAGGATTCATTAAAATTGGAACCACAGGAAGAGAGATATAGAGATTGAAAGTTATTAGGAAACCTCCAAACTTTAACGTTCAATATCTCCATAACTATTATCACTAAAATATTCCCATTTATATCAGTTATAGAGCTAATATTTCTCTACAATTTGGTAAAGGATTCATTAAAATTGGAACCACAGGAAGAGAGATATAGAGGTTGAAAGTTTTTAGTAATCCTCCAAACTTTAACCTTCAATATCTCAATAACTATCATCATTAAAACATTCCTATTTATATCAGTTATAGAGCTAATATTTCTCTACAATCTGGTTAAAAATTCATTAAGATCGGAACAACAGGAAGAGAGATATAGAGGTTTAAAGTTTTTAGGAAACCTCCAAACTTTAACCTTCAATATCTCCATAAGTACTATCACTAAAATATTCCCATTTATATCAGTTATAGAGCTAGTATTTCTCTACAATTTGGTAAAGGATTCATTAAAATTGGAACCACAGGAAGAAAGATAAAGAGGTTGAAAATTTTTAGTAATCTTCCAAACTTTAACCTTCAATATCTCAATAACTATTATCATTAAAACATTCCTACTTTTTTCAGATATAGAGCTAATATTTCTCTACAATTTGGTAAAGAATTCATTAATATCGGAACCACAGGAAAAGAGATATGGCGGTTGAACGTTTTTAGGAAACCTCCAAACTTTAACCTTCAATATCTCCATAAATATTATCACTAAAATATTCATACTTATATCAGTTATAGAGCTAATATTTCTCTACAATTTGGTAAAGGAATCATTAAAATTGGAACCACCGGAAGAGAGATATAGAGGTTGAAAGTTATGAGGAAACCTCCAAACTTTAACGTTCAATATCTCCATAACTATTATCACTAAAATATTCCCATTTATATCAGTTATAGAGCTAATATTTCTCTACAATTTGGTAAAGGATTCATTAAAATTGGAACCACAGGAAGAAAGATATAGAGGTTGAAAGTTTTTAGGAAACCTCCAAACTTTAACCTTCAATATCTCCATAACTATTATCACTAAAATATTCCCACTTATATCAGTTAGAGAGCTAATATTTCTCTATAATTTGATAAAGGATTCATTAAAATTGGAACCACAGGAAGAGAGATATAGAGGTTGAAAGTTTTTAGTAATCCTCCAAACTTTAACCTTCAATATCTCAATCACTATTATCATTAAAACATTCCTATTTATATCAGTTATAGAGCTACTATTTCTCTACAATTTGGTAAAGGATTGATTAAAATTGGAACCACAGGAAGAGAGATATAGAGGTTGAAAGTTTTTAGGAAACCTCCAAACTTTAACGTTCAATATCTCCATAACTATTATCATTAAAACATTCCTATTTATATCAGTTATAGAGCTAATATTTCTCTACAATTTGGTTAAAAATTCATTAAAATCGGAACAACAAAAAGAGAGATATAGAGGTTCAAAGTTTTTAGGAAACCTCCAAACTTTAACCTTCAATATCTCCATAACTATTATCACTAAAATATTCCCATTTATATCAGTTATAGAGCTAGTATTTTTCTACAATTTGGTAAAGGATTCATTAAAATTGGAACCACAGGAAGAGAGATATAGAGGTTGAAAGTTTTTAGTAATCTTCCAAACTTTAACCTTCAATATCTCCATAACTATTATCACTAAAATATTCCCACTTATATCAGTTATAGAGCTAATATTTCTCTACAATTTCGTAAAGAATTCATTAATATCGGAACCACAGGAAGAGAGATATAGAGGTTGAAAGTTTTTAGGAAACCTCCAAACTTTAACCTTCAATATCTCCATAACTATTATCACTAAAATATTCCCATTTATATCAGTTATAGAGCTAGTATTTCTCTACAATTTAGTAAAGGATTCATTAAAATTGGAACCACAGGAAGAGAGATATAGAGGTTGAAAGTTTTTAGTAATCTTCCAAACTTTAACCTTCAATATCTCAATAACTATTATCATTAAAACATTCCCACTTATATCAGTTATAGAGCTAATATTTCTCTACAATTTCGTAAAGAATTCATTAATATCGGAACCACAGGAAGAGAGATATAGAGGTTGAAAGTTTTTAGGAAACCTCCAAACTTTAACCTTCAATATCTCCATAACTATTATCACTAAAATATTCCCATTTATATCAGTTATAGAGCTAGTATTTCTCTACAATTTAGTAAAGGATTCATTAAAATTGGAACCACAGGAAGAGAGATATAGAGGTTGAAAGTTTTTAGTAATCTTCCAAACTTTAACCTTCAATATCTCAATAACTATTATCATTAAAACATTCCCACTTATATCAGTTATAGAGCTAATATTTCTCTACAATTTCGTAAAGAATTCATTAATATCGGAACCACAGGAAGAGAGATATAGAGGTTGAAAGTTTTTAGGAAACCTCCAAACTTTAACCTTCAATATCTCCATAACTATTATCACTAAAATATTCCCACTTATATCAGTTATGGAGCTAATATTTCTCTACAATTTGGTAAAGGATTCATTAAAATTGGAACCACAGGAAGAGAGATATAGAGGTTGAAAGTTTTTAGTAATCTTCCAAACTTTAACCTTCAATATCTCAATAACTATTATCACTAAAATATTCCCATATATATCAGTTATAGAGCTAGTATTTCTCTACAATTTAGTAAAGGATTCATTAAAATTGGAACCACAGGAAGAGAGATATAGAGGTTGAAAGTTTTTAGGAAACCTCCAAACTTTAACCTTCAATATCTCCATAACTATTATCACTAAAATATTCCCATTTATATCAGTTATAGAGCTAGTATTTCTCTACAATTTAGTAAAGGATTCATTAAAATTGGAACCACAGGAAGAGAGATATAGAGGTTGAAAGTTTTTAGTAATCTTCCAAACTTTAACCTTCAATATCTCAATAACTATTATCACTAAAACATTCCCACTTATATCAGTTATAGAGCTAATATTTCTCTACAATTTCGTAAAGAATTCATTAATATCGGAACCACAGGAAGAGAGATATAGAGGTTGAAAGTTTTTAGGAAACCTCCAAACTTTAACCTTCAATATCTCCATAACTATTATCACTAAAATATTCCCATATATATCAGTTATAGAGCTAGTATTTCTCTACAATTTAGTAAAGGATTCATTAAAATTGGAACCACAGGAAGAGAGATATAGAGGTTGAAAGTTTTTAGTAATCTTCCAAACTTTAACCTTCAATATCTCCATAACTAATATCATTAAAATATTCCCATATATATCAGTTATAGAGCTAGTATTTCTCTACAATTTAGTAAAGGATTCATTAAAATTGGAACCACAGGAAGAGAGATATAGAGGTTGAAAGTTTTTAGTAAACCTCCAAACTTTAACCTTCAATATCTCAATAACTATTATCATTAAAACATTCCCACTTATATCAGTTATAGAGCTAATATTTCTCTACAATTTCGTAAAGAATTCATTAATATCGGAACCACAGGAAGAGAGATATAGAGGTTGAAAGTTTTTAGGAAACCTCCAAACTTTAACCTTCAATATCTCCATAACTATTATCATTAAAACATTCCTACTTATATCAATTATAGAGCTAATATTTCTCTACAATTTCGTAAAGAATTCATTAATATCGGAACCACAGGAAGAGAGATATAGAGGTTGAAAGTTTTTAGGAAACCTCCAAACTTTAACCTTCAATATCTCCATAACTATTATCACTAAAATATTCCCACTTATATCAGTTATGGAGCTAATATTTCTCTACAATTTGGTAAAGGATTCATTAAAATTGGAACCACAGGAAGAGAGATATAGAGGTTGAAAGTTTTTAGTAATCCTCCAAACTTTAACCTTCAATATCTCAATAACTATTATCATTAAAACATTCCTACTTATATCAGTTATAGAGCTAATATTTCTCTACAATTTGGTAAAGGATTGATTAAAATCGGAACCACAGGAAGAGAGATATAGAGGTTTAACTTTTTAGGAGACCTCCAAAATTAAATCTTTAATATCTCCATAACTATTATCACTCAAACATTCCGATTTATATCAGTTATAGAGCAAATATTTCTCTACAATTTGGTGAAAGAATGATTAAATTCAGAACAACAGGAAGAGAGATATAGAGGTTCAAAATTTATAGGAAACTTCCAAAATTTAACCTTCAATATCTCCATAACTATTATCACTCAAACATTCCGATTTATATCAGTTATAGAGCAAATATTTCTCTACAATTTGGTGAAAGAATGATTAAATTCAGAACAACAGGAAGAGAGATATAGAGGTTCAAAATTTATAGGAAACTTCCAAACTTTAACCTTCAATATCTCCATAACTATTATCACTAAAACTTTCCTATTTATATCAGTTATAGAGCTAATATTTCTCTACAATTTGGTAATGGATTCATTAAAATCGGAACCACAGGAAGAGAGATATAGAGGTTTAACTTTTTAGGAGACCTCCAAAATTAAATCTTTAATATCTCCATAACTATTATCACTCAAACATTCCGATTTATATCCGTTATAGAGCAAATATTTCTCTACAATTTGGTGAAAGAATCATTAAATTCAGAACAACAGGAAGAGAGATATAGAGGTTCAAAGTTTTTAGGAAACTTCCAAAATTTAACCTTCAATATCTCCATTACTATTATCACTAAGACATTCTCATTTATAACAGTTATAGAGCTAATACTTCTCTACAATTTGGTAAAGGATTCATTAAAATCGGAACCACAGGGGAGTGATATAGAAGTTTAAAGTTTTTAGGAATCCTCCAAACTTTAACCTTCAATATCTCCATAACTATTATAACTAAAACATTCCTATTTATATCAGTTAAAGAGCTAATATTTGTCTACAATTTGGTAAAGGATTGATTAAAATCGAAACCACAGGAAGAGAGATATCGAGGTTTAAAATTTTTAAGAAACCTCCAAACTTTAACCTTCAATATCTCCATAACTATTATCACTAAAACAATGCCACTTATACCAGTTATAGTGCTATCTTTTCTGTACATATCGGTGAAGAAATCATTCATATTTGAATAATACGAAGACAGATACTATTGTTTAAAATTTGAACAAATTAACAAAAAAAAACTCCAAAATTTAACATTCTAAATCTCCATAAATATTATCATTAAAACGATTCAACTTATTCCAGTTATAAAGCTAACTATTCTCTACACTTCTGTACAGAATTCATTTAAATAAGAACCATATTTAAAAAGATATAAAAGTTTGAAATTTGGATCATTTCTCGAAAACCTACAAAATATAACCTTCTATATCTCAGTTTTTATCATCACTAAAACAATGCCACTTATACCAGTTATAGAGCTAACTTTTCTGTACATATCGGTGAAGAAATCATACAAATCTGAATAATACATAGGGAGAAAGAAACGTTTAAAATTTGAACTATAATATTTGTCGAAATCCTACAAAATTTAACGTTCTATATCTCGGTAACTATTATCATTAAAACATTGCCAATCATACCAGTTATAGTGCTAGCATTTCTCTACAATTAGGTAAATGGCTCATTTAGACATTTTTAATATGAAAGGAGGTATTATTAAGGTTTAAAATTTGTTTGAACGGATAAAAATTGTCAAAGGTATGTGTTTTCAAAGTTAGGCTTTTTCGAGTAGTTGTTATGGATCATCTCTGTCTTACTAGAGCAGTTTTTATAAACAGAAATCTGTAAGGATCAATATGGTGTCTGAGCTTTATATTAATCATCCATATACGAGTGTATCCGTAGTACGTACGGACAGTCAGTAAATGTAAATGCAAGTAAATAAATAAAAAAAAAATAAATAAATATAGTATATAAATATACCAGTATATATTTGAATACATTTCTAAAATAATGTAAGACTCGTGAAGTTATTGAAAGTCAAGGTAGCTGAGGACGATATAACCAACCAGCAGAGCCGTTTTACAATGGTGACCCCATTTTTTGTAGTAAGGCCGAGGTTCACGTAACATTATATACGAAAACTGGTCTTACTACCTTCCATAATGTATTTATATTCTCGCCGGAAGTGTATTTGGTTGTTTTTTTTTTTATTTTATTATTTTTAAATTTATTAATGAATAAGATGTGTATAATCTATGATTACAACATGTAACAATTAAATCATTTAATACAAGAAAGAAAGATAACTGTCATTCATTCAAAATACAAGTTTGACAGATGTTGTAATACCTCAATGCACGACTGATCGAACGTGCTTAGAACCAAAACAAATCTTAACAGAAACACTTTATTTAGAACTCATCCAAGAGGTCATTGACCCCCTAACCAAAAAAAAAACTTACCAACAATTCGTATTACCCAATCCTTGAATGGTATGGCTTTTTTAGGTCATAAACATATTGAATACTCTTCATCAAAGCTTTCCTCATAGAAGGAAGATTGAAAGCTCAAAATCTGAGTTGGGATACAAGGTTTCTTTTTTTTTGAGATTACCATGACTGTTGCCCAGAAGATTTCATTTGAACTAAGCATAACCATGTTAGGCTATCGTACAGGTATGTAACTTTGGAGGGGATATAGATTTTTGATTGTGGTCCAGGAAGAGATGTCACGATTCCCTTCAACAGTAAAATACGTTGTTTACAAAATAAGGTAAGAACAAGAACAAGAACATTTTTCTGAAAATGAATTTTAAAAAACAAAAAACTTACAAACGAAAATATTTCCTAGATTTTACAGAAAATTTGGGAATTTTACCTTTTTGTAGAAAAAAGAGAAATACATTGTCAATGTTAGGTGTTTTTCAACGTATGCCAGTCATTCTTATTACTTAAATAATCATAATACATTTTTTTAAAAAGTATGCGGGATTCGAACTGGGGATCTTCCACGTACAAAGCCACGCTGATGACCACTAGACCAACAACCGCCCATCACTAGCAAGATATTCTTGCCGTAATCATAAGTCAAGAAGTCTTGCAAACAGGGTGCATTAAAATGATTTGATGATTGCTTTTATTTGATGATAAAACAAATTTATCCTGATTCACCCACCACCATTACATTAGAACTACATGTTTTAAAATCTTCAATTATTATTTTTGTTCTTTGCGTCACAAATAAATTTTTTTTACAATCAGAGGACCTCCCAAAACGTGTATTTCTGGTGGAAAATTAATATTGAAAACCGTTCACGAATAGATAAAATTGTAACTTTGATCTTAAATATCTGAACTAATATTAGGGATATCAAAACGGAATTAACGTCATTTTTCACAGTTTTTTATGTAGTTTTCATAATCATTGTCAAAACCCGTGGTCCTTATGAAACCCTAATCGGGTTTTTAGCCGTAACTCCGCCAAAAATGAAGATACAGCATCGGGGGTGGAAAATTTGAAAACTAGACCAAAAAAAACATATAGTTTACTTCGTGGGTTTTTTCGGAATTCCATTTTCCTAAAAAGTTATTAGCGATTGGTGCATTTTAAATGGATCATCCTGTATATTGAACATTATAACCGAGTGTTCAATAACAATTCCAAGTTTTTTTAAAAAAAAATAATGACGTAAATAGTAAACTGCAGTAAGTTATCTTTGGAAAACCATGACGTACGCAACGGGAAGGGGGCTTGGAAAGCGTAAGATTTCCCCCCGTACAGATGAATAATAAAACCTTGGTTACAACTCTCAAGAAAAAGCTTCAGACTACGTTAAGGGGCCCCCTCATGTAAGAGCGGAAGTGAATACTCAAACCGGAAATAGCACTGTACTCAATAAAGTTTTCATATTAACGTAAAATTTTAAACATTTTACTGGGAAAAATCCTATTAAAGAGCAATTCTGTGAGTGATTCGGTTTCCCTCTATAAAAAAAGAAGTCATTTCAATACAATGTACCGGATCTGTGTCTTACATATTTATATAAACAAGATAAAAGAGTTGCTAAAATTTTGAACTGGAAGAAAAACTGAAAACCAGAAGGAAACCTCTGAAGGTGAATAAATTTTTTGAAGTTGCATTTTGAAGACATTTAGTCGAATTCCCATAAAGTTAGTTTCATTTCGGTGAAACCTGCACGTTTTTTTTTGGAATCTGAATGACGTTAGTTAAAAAAAATCGACTAAAAATTCTGAGATCGAAAAAAAGAGATTGAATAACATTCAACGTTAATCTCAAAAGATCCTCCTAAAGAAAAAAAGAAATTCTTCCCGACTAACGATCCAGAAATATTTACGGGAGAAAAGTGGAATGAATACTCAATTACAGTTTATTATAAAACAGGTAAATGATTTTACAATTCCTCTCAAATTATCCCTACTAAAATTATTCCGCAAATTTAAGACAAACAACACAATTTGTCCCAGAATAATAACACGTTTATAAATAAAAATTAATCGCCTATTTTTTCAGGCGGGGCTTAACGTCCAACTACCAATTAGGTGTCGTGGACGGAGGCGACTAGCAAACATACTTTACTGTATATTTCTTTTATTAACCATTAAATTAAATCCAAGGTTTAGACTAGAAATCGAACCCACTAACCAACAATACATTTTAGCATTGCGGGTCTAGTCTATTAAGCGCCGAATACTTTACTGTAAAATTTATTTTATTAACCATTAAATAAAATCCAAGGCCTAAGACCGGGGAATCAAACACCACTAAACCAACAATACATCTTAGCATTGCGGGTCTAGCCTATAACCGCTCGGCTACCGTGGCGCCTTACGTTTATAAATAATAATTTAAAGCAGGTCGCCATTTTCTTTGCAGTCTCCATTTTTTACTTACATATTCATTAAAATACTTCATTATTATGATAAAGTTGGAGCTATTTATTTTTTTGGTGCTTCAATTTATGATTATTGTAGTGGTAGGCGATAAAATGAGCACGTGACTATGTACAAGGAAAAAAAACCAAAAATATTCTTTTTCTATTTTGTTTACACTTACTCAGGCGATAGTATATTTGAATATAGGAAATTGAGTAATAGATATTCGAAAAATCGATATCTCTCAGAGAGAGTAGAAAAGTTAACCAGGTTTCAGTGAAAAATTTCATAGCGTACCGTAATTATTGTTGGTCATGAATTCACAATTTGGTTGGTAGCTCTTATATCCGTTAGACGAACGACGACAATTGCTTGTAGTAACCGGTAGCGACAAAGAAGAAATCCAAAGAACCTAACGGGGTTTCCTTCTACAACTTATCCAACCCCCCTCACAGCAACCAACAAAGATTAAAGATTTGTTCTTTGTAGAAATAGATTTGTAATTTGTTTCACTCTTAAGGAAGTGAAAGTAATCACAGTTCGTGTGTACAATTGAGTACAAAAATTGCGTTTTCATGGGAATTGAGTTGAAGACGCTCTAAAACTTTAAGTAAGACACAATCTACGAGATATGTTGGGGGGGGGGGGTATACAATTTTACATAATCCGATGTAACAGAAGGATTATTTCTTTTCGGCAATTTACAGAAAACATAAAATAACTTAAGAATTATGTCAAATTCTACCCATTTTTTGGTTCTTGAATTCCAAAAGTCGTAATACATAAATCTCTTATCTTCCGCATCATTTCCATCACTCCTTTAAAAACTAAATTTTTATCTTTACTTTTTCTCATTAAATTTTCCACGTTCCCATACAAAATCTCATTTTGTTTTCTCTAAATTCTCAAATTCTACATTTTAAATTTTCATTTTTTCATTTAAAACTACCGCAATTTCACCTTTAAATCTATCAAAATCCTCTTTTTTTTTGGAAGATCTTTCAATTTCTCCTCAAACAAACGACTAATTTTAATTAATAATCTTTTCTCATTAAAAGGTCTTAATCTTCCTCTGTCATTATCGTTAGAATAGATATTTTTAAATTCTCTTTGTTCCGGTGACGTAATACTCCTTCGTCTCTTATTCGTACTAGAACTAGAATCTTCAATGAATGTATTCTAAATAGACATATATATATTAAATAAACTTATGTATTATTTAATAATTTAAAATGAAATAATTAATATTATTATTCATTTAACTTCTATAATCTGCATAAAAACGAGATCTGAGAAGGGTAAAGTGTCCAGAATAGGAGAGAAACTACCCAATTGGTCAGTCCCGAAGGAAATCTCAAATCCAGCCAGCGACCAGGATTGTCTGGGTGGAGAGACAAGAAACTCTGGAACAGTGAGAGAGTGCGGAGTGGTATTTAACAGTAAAAACCAATTTTCAATTCCCTCCCGAATATAATTTTTAAATTTGAATCCCTGTTCATCTAAAGGCTAATCCCTAAAGTTAAAAAAAAGGGAAGAACTACACACTAATACAGCAAGAAAGCAACGATAAGGTTATCTACATGAACTGAACCTAATATGAACTGAGCATGGCTCCTAATTGAACACATTATGCTGATTGGACTGTAATATTTAATACAGTTTCTTTTGGCTCAAAATGAGTAAGATTAAACTTTACGCGTTTCCATTCACCCAAAAACTCCCGGAAATAGCCGAAAGACTAACCTTCCGGGTTCTCAAGACCAACAAGCAATAATCCACAAATGGGGTTTTACGAGAAAATATTTTTGGATAGAGTTAGCGATGGATGTTAAAAGGAAGCTATGCCATTGGTAATATTTTTTTATGTAAGAATCATTTTCTGGGCTTCAGTTAAGCTCTAGGCTGCATATAGCGCGATGGAAGAGTGCTAAGACATAAGCATGGAGTTCAACTCGTGCTTACGTTGCACTAAACTAATAGCACTTATAAATTTGTGTTCAATGTGATATATTTGTACATAACCCAAAAAATTGTGAGTCTAAATGTGATGCAATGTAAAGAAGAACCAATAATAGAGGATAGAGGAGGCTTGGTATAGTCTAATAAATAATACAGACTAAACCAAGAACACAAACTGATCCAACCAGTGCGGGCGGAAGTTCACAATAAGAGGCAGGAAGCTGAGGATCGTGTTCTTTATAAGTAACAGGTGCGTCTTCTAAGAATACCACTATGTTCCTATAGTGGGCATTATTATTTACAACATGAACGCACCAGTAGTTTCTTACTCTACAGTCGTTTCTACGTCCAAAACTAAAATTATTTCTTCGTCAGACGAGGCTAAATTACGTTCAACTATGCTAGTAATTACAGTTACTACAGGGGAAGCCATAAAACAAAAAAAAACATCTCTTTGGAGTTAATAAATTATAAATATCACCACTTTTAAACTTTAAAGCATCACTATAAGTACACTTTGAGAACAAATAAAAAATTTTGAAGAGGGAGGTCGCTTTATTTGTGAGCTAAAGTTGGGAACAAAGTATTGGAAATTTTGGGTGTTCTGATTTTAAAGAGAAGTTGCACGTATTTGTTGAGGAAACGAAAACACGATGAAATAGTTTTCTGGATTTGGACTTTGTTAATGTCCATTACAAAGCAACAAACGGAAATCGCAAATTAAAAGAAAAAATCAAGTACTGACACTCACGCGACTTCCTCTCTTTACAGTTTACCTAATTAAATTTTCTTAAAACTTGGGATTCGTACTAAAAAGTAAGTTGTTCATCAATAATTACTTAAAGGAAGTGATGAAAATCATGGGGAAAAAAAATAAAACCCCATCACGACTTCCCGTCGTCCTGAAAAGCCCTGATTATTCTGAATTCTCTCCGGAAAAAGCTTTAAAGTTAACGAATAATATTTAAGCCAATTGAATGTTGTCAAGATTTCCTGTTAAGAGGAAATCAGTTTTCGGTAATTTTCTACTCAGTCGCAAAGAGAGGGAGGTTTTTATTTTTTTTTTGAAAACCTTAGGCTGGAAACATAGTGGAGCGGCGATGATAGTTGCTTCAGATCAAAGAGATCGACGAGCAGCGAGCAAAGAGTCGCATGCACATAGTGACGAGTTTTTAGTCGCGTTTCTCCTTTCGACGAGACATGATGGAGGAATTATTTTTCTATACGAAAATTCTTCCTTGAAAATATTTGGTATTTACAGCAGCTTAGTAGCAGGAGGCTGCAGTGTTCCTTGATATAAACAGGGCTAATCATGAAACTTGGTGAATTCCATCACATTGTACCAACAACTTCGGGAGCATCCTGGCAAGTTTCATACGTATTTTCGAATGTCTGTTTCAACATTTGATTACATACTAACCAGTGTTGAAGGCATGTTAATCAAGAACTGGACGAATTTCAGTGTTAACCCCAATAATCCTGTCCCAGTTCTTATCCAACAAAAATAGGTTGAGATGTAGAGGATCCTTTTGGTCTCACAGAGGTTTCTTTAAAAAAAAACTACACCAATAAATGCAGCAATATCCATTTTAATCTTAGAAAATTGAGCACGATGAGAGCGTAGAAATCAAACATGACATAACGCTTTGCTCTACTCTCTCTCTTGGTAGCGTTGCTCTATCTTCGCTTTGCTCTCCACTATGCGCGGTCCCATACGGTTAAACTTGTGTTTGTTATCGCCGCTCCACTATGTTACCAGCCTTAGACAGAAAGCCTTAAACTTTTGTCCATCAATTACTTTTATCGTTTGAACATTTTTTTATAATTTTACGGAGATTAGAGGAAGCTGTATTTACTGTATCATTCTGTTATAGTATGTGTGTGCGCGAATATTGAAAATAACTAAATTTCTAGTCTAAAAATATGTTACTTTACTTTGAAAATAACTAATTTACTAAACTTTACTTTATTTTAATGTATAATTTTTGTAGTGGTAATGTTAAGCTATGTGTGAGAGAGTTTACGTCGTCAGATTTGTATTGATACTTATCTCTCTCTGTTCTTGCGAAATCTAGAACATTCGGAACAAGAAAATGGGCGAACCAAGATATCAAAAGATGAACTCACGTCCTAAATCAGATTAACATAAAAAACCATAAATAGTGTAGGCTGAATCAAGTAGGTATGTAATATGCCCAATTTAGGTTATGGCGCCACCATTTTGTTTTGTAATTGAATCTTTCTTCAACCAAAAAAATAAAGAACAAAAAATAAAAAGAAGAAGTAAATATTGCAAATAAACTAAAATACATATTTTTTATACATATACGTATATCCACACACTATAAAAGGTAAATACTTCTAGGTTATAAAAAAACAAATGATAAAAATTTTTCATATGTAGGTAAATAAATAATAATAAAAAAATATGTATGTCCAGTATCTGTGTGGGAGTCAGTATAAGTGTAAGCTTTATGTGTCTGTTTGTGAGTCTGTGTGGAGGGACACAAGTATGTTCTATTTAGAATGGTCAGTTGTTCGTATTAAATCTGCCAACATGTATGTATGCATGTAAATCAACTACACATACATAATAACACTAACAATAGCAAAAATAGTGTTATGTATACTGCTTTGTATTGTTATGTATACAAGAAAAAAAGGTATTATTGAGAAGGCATGGTGTATGCAGAATTATGTACACTTTTTTCCCCTCTCAAAGTAAAGAACTTCCGTAAACAAAGATTTTTTTTTTTTTCTGCAATATTAACTAAGAGGAAGTCTTACAATCGGGTCAAATTTGGGCAATGAGTTTTTTTTGCCGGAAGTGCATACGTCTTGTATCTGGTCATCTGGAAATAAGTAATTCTAGAAAATTGAACTGTTTTGTCTGTAATATTAATTATAAAGTCTTTTCAAATTCATTATAAATCGAACACTGAAATTGTAGATACTTAAAATTTTGTTAATTGATTTAGGGCCTACAGAGTGAGGTTATGGTCAAATTCGATCAAGTGGAAGTACTACTTTTAATTTAACTTTCGATTATTATTATTATTTCTTTTCGAAAGATTCTATGGAAAAGACTAATATTATTCCAAAGAGGTTAATGTGCAGAAAATACTCTCTAAAGTGGCAATTTAATTCGGTCCTGGTACTACTAATGAGGTTTAAATGAGTCGCTCTAAACTGGCCAAGTTGAAGAATGTTTCTTAAGCAGAAGTGGTAGATTTTCAGAAAAGTTCGTCCAGGTTTTCCACGATTTTTTTTCTCCAAAGAGGAAATAAACATTTCAGCTGCATTCTATAAACTCTTAGTATTCTATTGATATAAAGTGGCCATAATTTATTTAGGTCAATAGAAAATTGATTTTAAAGAAAATAAAGGGTAGAGATGGCCACTAACGTACTATTCCACTGCACTGTACTGAGGTTACCATCTATGAAAAAAGTCCTGAATAATCAATAAGTTTTGAGACGCCACGGTAGCTGAGTGGTTATAGGCTAGACCCGCAATGCTAAGATGTATTGTTGGTTAGAGGCTCGATTCCTAGTCTAAACCTTGGATTTTATTTAATGGTTTTAATCTTGTAAGGCGCTCCATTAGCTGAGCGGTTATAGGCTAGACCCGCAAAGCTAAGATGTATTGTTGGTTAGAGGCTCGATTCTAGTCTAAACCTTGGATTTTATTTAATGGTTTTAATCTTGTAAGGCGCTCCATTAGCTGAGCAGTTGTAGACTAGACCCGCAATGCTAAGATGTATTGTTGGTTAGAGGCTCGATTCCTAGTCTAAACCTTGGATTTTATTTAATGGTTTTAATCTTGTAAGGCGCCCCGTTGGCTGAGCGGTTATAGGCTAAACCCGCAATGCTAAGATGTATTGTTGGTTTAGTGGGTTCGATTTCTAGTCAAAACCTTGGATTTTATTTAATGGTTTTAATCTTGTAAGGCGCCCCATTAGCTGAGCGGTTATAGGCTAGACCCGCAATGCTAAGATGTATTGTTGGTTAGAGGCTCGATTCCTAGTCTAAACCTTGGATTTTATTTAATGGTTAATAAAAGAAATTTACAGTAAAGTATGTTTGCTAGTCGCCTCCGTCCAAGACACCTAATTGATAGTAGGACGTAAAGCACGCCTGACAAAATAGGCAATTACTTTACTTACTCAAATAAGTTTTGAATCTAAACAGATAGCCAAATCGGATGTGAGAATCTGAATAAACTATTAGCTTTTAAAGCATCCGTAACGTCTAACTTCTATTCAGACTAAAGTCCCAATAGTTTTTGTTTTTTAAAAAGCTTATTCTTGACTCAATTTTTGAAAGCGAAGAAGAAACTAGACTTAGGCCAAAAATCCTCTTTTTAATCTTAAGAATTGTATTAAGATGAAAAAGGAAGGAGTGGTGATATCAACATTTAATTATTGTCTTATTTAATTAACAGGTACGAAAGATGTTTATTTTTCGAAAAACCTATTCATTCTAAAAATATAATAAATACAGTACAATCAAACTAATTTATCATTCTATATTCCTTATTTAAAGCATCAACTGAACACTCGTAGTATAAAGGCCGCCTCCGATATAATATGATTAATGGATCACTGAGTGCTACGTATAATCGATTAAAAAAAAAGGAATTAAACAGGCCTAAAATCGAACACATCCTACCGGATATCAAGAAAAATGGTTTTATATACTCGCTGCTAGAGTACGTTGCAGAGAACCGCCAGCTGAAACTCTTTCATGACGTATCTTCTTCAATTAAACAGTCAAGTTACTTTTCACCACTTCCGCTAAAATTAAATCAAAGCTGAGTATTTAATTAAGACGAATTTTCATGCACGCATTTTTTTTGAGTTGCTTACTTGTTTTCAACTATTAAAGCCCCACCTTAGACTAGTAATGCTTAAGAGAGTCTGCCAGTCGGAGTACTAAACACAAGCTGTTTCCTCCAGATGATCTCTGGCGGCTCTAAACTCTAAATAACAAAAAAAACTGCAGAAATTCGAGAGAAACTCACTTCCGGTAAAACGATTTCCCAGAAATTTGTAACTTTAGCTTCATTTTCTCACATGACTAACTGTTTAAATTCGTGACAGGAAACCCTGGCCTTGGTGTTGTCTGTCCAATAAATCAGAAGTAGATAATATTTTCAGAAGAAGATAAACCTGAGATGATTTGGGCGATAAAGTAATCCCCAAAAGAGGTTTAGTTTCCCCAACTAGAGGTAGTGCTCCGGAAGAAGACAGTGAGAGTAGAGTGGGCGGAGAGGTGGTGAGTTATTTTATTAAATCATCATCACCCAAAATGCAGATAAGGAGAACAAACTGCAGACAGAGATAGCGTGTGACGTGAGACTTGTTGGCTAGCTGTTTAGGGGCGTGGCAAATTATCAATTTATCATTTACGAAACAATTATCATTGATTGTTATATTTATAGAAGGTCAAGGATGTGCAATTCGGATGTGGCAATCCATCAGCTGGTTGGTATGTTTAACATTTTATAAACAAAAACTTTTTTGTTGTTCACTTGGATTCATTGGATTACATTGCTTTGCACAAATTGCGTTCAAATAGAAAGTAAGCCTTTACAGAAAATATTTACGTGGGTAATAGAAAGGATACTGGAGGTAGTGAAGATTGTGGTGAGAAGTCGTTCTTCGAAGAAGAACAGGAAGTAACTAAAGATGTGACAATATGTCCTGTTCGGACATGTTCATGGGACTGAGCGTGTGAGTGAGAGGGAAGACGCAGAATGGTATGCGGCAAAGGCTCTTGGTATTCAGCAGACGTCATAAGACCCGTACATGATGATCGCATGCCGCCAACGAACTGAATGTGACGTACAAGGATACTACTGAATAGAAACGGCTAGCATACTTCATAAATGAATCACACAAATTCTCCAAAATGTATTCCTCACCCCGCCCCCGCCCCTATCGCTATAATTTAATTTCTGTCCAACCATTTGGGTGAGGGGGGAAATCACGTTTTTTTTTTGGCATTCCTCGATGACAGTTGATGACACAATCACATTCTCATTGCTAGCCAGCCAATCAATGTGCAACAATCTTTTGATTAACTAATGACTTAATTCTTCAAACTTTATTGCTAACAATTCTTTCAGATTTAATCTACTGATTTGTATAAGTAAAGTAAAGTAATGCCTCTTTTTTCAGCCAGGCTTTAAGTCCAAGAAACAATTAGGTGAAGTGGACGGAGGCGACTAGCAAACATAAGTTCTCATATTAACCATTAAATAAAATCCAAGGCCTAGACCGGGGGAATCCACTAACCAACAATTCATCTTAGCTTTGCAGGTCTAGCCTATAACCGCTCGGCTAATGGAGCGCCTTACAAGATTAAAACCATTAAATAAAATCCAAGGTTTAGACTAGAAATCGAACCCACTAATCAACAATACATCTTAGCTTTGCAGGTCTAGCCTATAACCGCTCAGTAATGTGGCGCCTTACAAGATTAAAACCATTAAATAAAATCCAAGGTTTAGACTAGAAATCGAACCCACTAATCAACAATACATCTTAGCTTTGCGGGTCTAGCCTATAACCGCTCAGTAATGTGGCGCCTTACAAGATTAAAACCATTAAATAAAATCCAAGGTTTAGACTAGAAATCGAACCCACTAATCAACAATACATCTTAGCTTTGCGGGTCTAGCCCATAACCGCTCAGTAATGTGGCGCCTTACAAGATTAAAACCATTAAATAAAATCCAAGGTTTAGACTAGAAATCGAATCCACTAACCAACAATACATCTTAGCTTTGTGGGTCTAGCCTATAAAACCGCTCGGCTAATGGGGTGCCTTACAAGATTAAAACCATTAAATAAAATCCAAGGTTTAGACTAGAAATCGAACCCACTAATCAACAATACATCTTAGCTTTGCGGGTCTAGCCTATAACCGCTCATGATCTTAATTTACTTTGAACACTTCTCCAATTTGAAGGAATCATTAAATAAAATAATAATAATAATGCAATAAGAAATTGATTCTAAAAATGGAAGACTTAGAACATCCGTGTTATACTCAGAATGCTTAGAAATTAGTCCGGCCATAATATAGACGATGAAGGAGGCAGTGGTAGTAATTCTGAGTCATTCTCAATGGGGCTAGGCAATATGACAATACAAATACTACGAGCTACAGAAGGTTATCATAACTCATCTGAACAGAAAGAGAGAGATAGAGCGAGAGAGAGATTTAAGATGACGACGCTCCATTGACCTGACTCATTGCAGGGTCTTGGCGGTTTGTGTACCAAGGACAACATTCCAGTCTCCCACTGTTTGGCGGTTTTCTTTCTCTTTTCTTTTTAGAGGGAACTAAGGAGAAAAAGAGGAGCAGCGACGGTGGGGGGTTGGATGCAATTGGCGGCGGCAAACAAACGCAATACTATGAGTTAGAGGTCGATAACCCATCTCTCTGGAATGCACCCATAAATGGTGTTTTTATTTTCCCTAAGCAAGTGCACAAATATGCAATCGTTTTATCTAATCGACAAAGAATCTCTACAGAAAAGTCCTAAGTATTCATTAAGTGAGGCTTCAAATAAAACTGTCAGGCTACTTCCAATTAATTTAATCATAAAAGAACACTGCACTTAATCGTGGCAAACTTCCGAAATCAGGCTGCAACCGGAAATAAGATGAACCCTCAATTGAGTTTTACGGGGAAAACGTTTTAAATAAAAGCTGTAGAGCCAAATTATTGCTGTTAGCGAAAGAAAGTAAAGGAAAAATCCCAAATTCAGTGGAGGGGTACTTCCGGTTGTGTACATTCGAAAAATAACGAATTCCATTTTATTGCGTTTTTTGTTTTGTTTTTGAGTTCCGGTGGATAATTTTTTTTAAAAAATTTGTATTTGCGGCCAATTTGTGAAAGAAAAGAAAAGGAACTTTTCGTATTTAAGAGGCCTATAAATCGGTTACTTCCGGCAAAATCCCTAAACAGAACATCTGCCCAATTATAATGCCCATCAAGTTGAGTAAGTAAATATAAGAATGTTTGAAATTAACTTGCGCGGCAAAATTCTGAAGAAAAACTAAAAGTCCTTTTCTTACACCAGGAGTTAACCTGCAAAGAGGAAGTGGATAAGCAAGCCACTTCTTCATCAAGACCCGAAGGATCCTAGTGTTACACGAACAATATTGATTCCACTCCAACCACGCGAAGGTCCCGGGTTCGAATCCAGCTGCTGATCCTTAGATTTTCTCTTTCTAGGAGCTACTTACAGTAGTAAGTCCGTTGATGGACAGTGTAACGAGAGAACACTGTCCGGAAGCCGGCAGTGCACTGAAAAAGCTCCGGGCGCCAATAACCTTAGATTTTGACGCGCCTTAAAACATTAAAAATAATAATAAGAATACTAATAATAATACTAATAATTGGTAACACTTCCTGCTAAAAGCAACATTTCAAGGTCTCAATACCACAGAAGCAAAGGAAAGAACGAAGTATCCAAGCGCCGTGCTTGATCACAACCAAGCATGGAAAGTGTATCCATTGTTATCGCATCAGGTTTTCCATCTACTATTTATGTAGCACGTCTCATGCAGTGAAGCACTGACGTTCTCAGAGGAGCCATTTTGCTTTCTACTAAATGTAAAAATCAACCTAATTTCTGAAATTTACTTTATTTACTTTCTTCTGTTATTTATGTATGCATACATTTAAGTGAAAGACCGAACTGTTGCGGACCACATCGGAATAGCACACTTTCCCTCCCACTACGAAACAGGAGTCGCCAATCAGAGCGTGAGTGGCAACTAAATATTACATTTCATAATACAGCGACTGGATTATTAAAAGTGTTTGTCAATAATTCGGTAACTGTGTATGCAATATCTAGATATAAGTCAAGTGTCGTTCATTTATGCAATATAGATATAGATATATGCTTCTCATATTTAATTACAACAGGAAATCATTGCATTTCATTCTATTTCTTTATCAGTGTTTCGATCTTTATTGCAGGTCGTTTCCGATTTGTTTTTTTTTATTAATCACAGGAAATACATGTTTTGTGGTTCTCCTTTACGTTCGAGAAAGTTTATAGGTATGTTAATTCCAAAACCCTCACCAAGTATTACGATCGTGTTCAAATTTTCCTATAAAGCAATTTTTACTGGGAATATCCGGTTGTGAGGTTCCAGAAATACGGAAAAGTGATTTTTTTAATTAGTCAATGTAGAGGAGGAAAAACGAAAAATTGTTTATATTTCAAAAGATGAGAATTTCGTGGGGATGTTCATCTCGATAATTATTATTTATTCTTCTTCTTCTTATTATTATTATTCTTATTCCTATTATTATTATTTTTTTTTTTTGCGCATCAACAGCTGAGGTTATTAGCGCCCGGAGCTTTTTCCAGTGCACTGCCGGCCTCCGGACAGTGTTCTCTCGTTACAGACAACACTGTCCATCACCGGACAGTGAGCTGTAAGAAGCTCCTAGGAAGAGAAAATCTAAGGGTCAGCTGCTGGATTCGAACCCGGGACCTCCGCGTGGGAGTCCAGTATGCTAACCTCATAGCTAATCCCTTCCCTTATTATTATTATTATTATTATTATTATTATTATTATTATTATTATTTTTATTTTTATTATTCTTTTTATTATTACATTTTAGACTGATTTTTCTATCAGCTGTTGAAGAAGTAAACAACAGTCTCAGAATTACTAACAATACAAGCACATACGTACGTACGTACCAATTCAAGAGGACATTGAACTTTGTTTTTTATAAGGATGTAGTTTACTTTAAGCGAACCATTAGCATGTTATACGGGTATTGTTACAAGAGCGGACCAGTCTGTAATAATTAGCAACCAATAACTTCACTATCGAGTACAACTTTTATAGAGATATAACACAATATAACAACCACCTGTTCATTGTTGTTGAGAAGACTATTCCCCTATCAACAGACAACAGAGGAACTGAAATCTCATTCTGCAAATAGTGGTTGGCAAAGGTTTGCACTGTGATCTTAAATAGTGTAACCCAGTTTGGGCATGAAGAAGGATGATATTTAGATACCAATGTTTATTATATCCCTAGATTAGGGAGGAAGTGCTTCATGAACGTGTTAAAAGTTTCTAAATTGAGATTTTTACCGGAAATAGATGTCCGGAGGCTAAACAGTACACAGGAAAAAGCTCTTAAAATAGGATTTAATTACAATTTAATGAATATTAATTAGCAAGTAATTATTTTCAATTTTATTGAGAATGTGCCCATAATTTTAACAATAAATTTGATCCTACATGGATCTGATCAGCATATATAGAGAGTAAATGAGCATTATTTATCATTAAAACTGTCTCCGGTAGGACAGTTGTATAAGGGTTGATCGTCAAAAACTGCACGAAAAAGCGTAACGTTGAAAAACACCCAACTTTGACAATTTTTTTTCTCTTTTTCTATAAAAGATAAAATTCCCAAATTTTCTTTATAATATAGGGCAAATCCCCCTTTAAGACTGTAATTTTTTTTGCAACAACTCATTGATATTATTAAAGTAATTTTTGCTGCATTAAATTTTCATTCATATTTTTTAGAATTTATTAGATGTCACAGACCCTTATGCTGGCCAGTTCATTCATAATACTTTTTCTGTTATAATTATGTTAAAATGTATAATATATCTTGGCAATTAAATAGGTATTTTATTTTAACTCTATTCCAAATTATTCTTCTGATTTAACCAGTTTGTTTATTATAGATAAATAGATATTACAGTCAATCTAAGTTAGATCGTGTGCTACTTCAACTAATAGTTTTTAGATGAAAATGGCCATCATAAGGGTCTGTGACATATAATAAATTCTAAAAAATATTAATGTAAAGTTAATGCTGTAAAATTACTTAAATAATATCAATGAAGTATTCATGAAATGTTGGGTATTTGCTGATTTTTATACCTTTTGGCGTTTAATCAACCCTTACACGTAACTTTTTAAACTTTAAGTTTTTGTTAAAGAGATCAATATTAAGAATACGAATTTGAAAAAAAAAAAAAATATCACTTAAATTTCGTTGAGTACAACGATTATGTGACACACACACGGCAAATTCTAACAAGCGATATGCTGTAATTTGTGCAGATACTAGCTACCTAATCGATTACTTTAAATGTAAAATGAATCGAATAGATAACGATTAAAATAAAATTAATTGCCCCATCGAATCTACTAATACCAGATCCGCCTCTTAAATCGAAGTCAAATAAACTAAAATGCGTATTTCCGGTGCAAAAATCGCTCTATTTCATTCTCTATGAATAATAAAAATTTTATAGTCGTGTAATATTTTAATAATTAATTGATTAGGCCTTAAATAAAATAATAAAAATATATTCAGTAGAAGATATGGTCAATGTCGACTTGCATATGGCAATAAGTGCAAAATGGGCAATAAATAAACTAATTTTGCTGATTGCTTCTAGATAAACAAAACACTGATTATGAAATAGGCGTCTAAATGCACCAATATGGAGATATTATACTATAACTTATATTTTTAAAGAATGATATCTTTAAAAAAGAAAAAGAAAAAAGAGATAGAAACTAAGATTATGCCAAGAACTTGGTTGATTTTAGTATATCGACTTCTTCAACAGTGCGTGTAACACCCGAAGGGAGATGGCCTATATTTCTATTTTGTAAATAAATAGATCGAAGCAGATCGCACAAAACCAAAAAGTGGCTCACTGGCTAGCGGAAGTCTTATCTAGAGTCATATCCATACGTAAACAATCAAGCCTCATGATTTTCCGTTTTTTTTTTTTGTTTTTTTAGATAAATATAAGAAACCAGTGCCACCTAGATGACCAAAACAATATTATTTTTAAAATTAGAACAGCTGGTAAGAACGGTAAGCATATGTTCAGCAAAAGTGGGCGTATTCAGAACGAATACTCAAACTAACAACTACTACAAACACAATCCTACTCAGCAAAATGATTTCAAACAGTTAAAAATTGGCCTACTTAGACCTGTGCTGTCCTGTCTGAGGAAGGTTAAAATTTTCCGTTAATTCATATATATATATACTAAACAAGGTACCGCTAATATTTACTCCATCTTTATTTATTAAAACTGTTAAGTCATGAATGGAATATTTTCAATTTTCTAAATAGATTCATTTTTTCTTTAATTTGTTTTTATGAATGAATTCAACTAAAAAAGGAAAAAAGAAATCTCGCAACATAAAAAAAAAAAAAACTTTAAACTTAAAGCTTCCGTTTAGGCACCAATGCAGTTTCCGATTACAAAAAAAAAATGTCGCTCTAAATTTGCCAACCGGAAGCTGATATTTTACTGAAAGTTTGTTAGAACGTCACTCAGCAAAAAAAAAAATAATAATAATAATTCGTAATCGCGCAGATTTGTCGATTTACACAGATTTAGAGGAGCTCAAAGAGACGAATACTTCCGGTGAAAAGTGAAAAAACCTAGAAAAAAAAAAAAAAAAGAATCTGCACAATTACAAAACTTATACCTTCTTTTACAAAGTAAAACAGGAAATCGCAAAAATAGCTAAAAACGGAAACATCTGTTCCGGTTTAGTCGTACTTTCGGTTTACCATATTCGAAAAAAATTTTGCCCCCCCCCCACATTTAATTCGTATTAATATTACTCACTCAGGTGATATGACCGTACCTTACACTGAAATGGCAGATTTGAAGACAGCGTATCCCTCCCCCTTATATCGGAACTGTTTTGAATTTAATTTTACTGGAGAAATGTCGCGAATACAAATTATAGACGTAAATCTATGAAATGCGTACGTCATATTTTTTAAATGAAGGGAGCCATTTTGAAAAGATTCCAGAAACTGAAGAATCGATTCTGTTGAATTTAATCGAAACTTTCAATACTTGTTTTTAACAAAATCAACCAGGCTGAGGTTGGCTCGGCCATGTTGAACGGATGCCCCATCATCGAGTCCCAAGAAAAGTTTTATATGGACACCCGGGCGGGAGGGGGGGGGCAAGACGTAGAGTTCGTCCTAGGATAAGATGGTTGGATGACGTAGAAAAAGAACTGCGAAAGGTGGGTGTTAGAAGGTGGTGCCTAAAAGCCGAGGACCTAGGGAAGAGTGGCACTCTTTCTCTTGAATGAGGTCCAAGTCCTACTATAGGGACTGTAGCACCATGGGAAGAAGAAGAAGACGGAGAAGAACAAAATCAACTTCTGAAGATGGAAGAAAGACCAAAATAGGTCAGGGGCACAATACGCATGCGTACTACATTTCGATAAAATCAGCAATCTTACTGTTAAGTCCACTAAGTGACACACCTGGGTCCAAGAAATCAAATTTAAACTTCGCATAATTAGTAAAGAAAAACACCTAGGAGCGGACTTTTAATTGGTTAGAAAAAAATTGTTTATAGTAAAGTATGAGCTTCCGCCCCCCCCCCGTCCACGACACCTAATTGGTGGGTGGACGTTAAGCTCCGCCTGAAAAAAATAGGCGATAGAAAATAGGTGTTTTTAGTAAAAACACCCGCTCAGTAACTTTTATAAGTCACATTTCTTACGAGTGTAAGACACAGAAAAAAGAAGAGGGAAATTCCTGCAGTAATTTAAACGCTACAAACTGACAAAACTAAAGAAAATATTTTTTCCAAACTTTCTAATACAATGTGTTTCCATGTAGACCTCACACTGAACTGGAAAATCAATAAGAATTCGAAATGCCTTGTAGATTCTAGATATAGGTTGTCCCATTTAGGGAGATAAAAGGCAAAGACGAAAACATAGAATATCCCAATTCTGTTAGGGGGAAAAAAAGGAAAGATTACGTGTCGAATAAAGAGATGTCCTGGACTGGACTGAACCACCGCGCGCGCCCTTTAGGCTTAAATAAGATGTCCTCCAAGAGGCAGGAGGTGAGGGAGAGCCGGCCATAAAAGAGGGGTCCAAGCCGCGTTCCCCCCGTTTTCTAGAGAATTTGGAGCTTCCTTATTTTCATTCCCTTTATTACTACATTCTGGGGAGGATATGTATCTCTATTGTCTAGGAGAGAATTGGAGTTGATGGCTAACTAAGATGGGAGTGTAGGCGGTATGTGGAGAGACTGCACAAACAATGGGCTCCGGACCAGATCGAACTGGAAGGAAAAATGTCGCCACCATGTCGCCACACACTCCGCTCCGGTCTATCTGGACCATCATCCATCAAACTCCATCTCCACCCCTGTCTCTCTCTTCTTTACCAACTCTATTCTCCATACTTCCAGCTCCAGAGATAATAAAAAAAAAGAAAACATTCCATTTAATAAAAACTATTGTTATTTATTCCTAAAACGTTGGCACTATAGATTTACATATATTCTTAAAAAGCTTTATAAACAGTAAGGATGCTGCTAGATAATCTAAGATATTTTGATGTTTTCTTAGAGCAAAAAGGCGATGGCAAAGTAGGGCTTGGTTAATGGGAGATTCCCTATTAAACAAGAGTTTTAAATGGCCAATCTGATGGTGTTGGCCGTGCTTAGAAAAGAAAAATATGATTCTGGACTAAGTACTTGGAACACCCTGAGGTAAATCGTCACCAATGATTTCCAAGCCGACCAGAAACCGTACATTGTACAGAAATAGGCACTTTCACACCACAGATTCAACTGAGCAGTCAGTCCAGATTGTTCTTCGACATCTAGCAGCTGAAAGAAGTGTTGATAAAAAGAAGTGACCTTAACACCAACAGCCATCGATCCATCGATCACTGATGCGAGTTAAACAAAAAAAAAAAAAAAACAACAACAACAACTCCTGAGACAGGAAATACTTTCACCCGATGCTTACCAAAATGAACAAAACACAAAAGCACAAAGAACAAAATAAAAGAATGGAAAAAAACAATGGCATGGAAAAACAATCACATCATTGTGGAATGGTTTGGACACACTGTTCGACAACATTGTGTGTGTGTACGTATTTGTTAACTGGTTATATAAAGGAGTGGTCAGCGTAACTATTATTTTGTAAACACAAAATCGTCGTCTCTTTATTACATGGAATGGCCTCCTTAGTCTAATGTCCAGTTTAAGTGTCTTTAAACAAATGAATATCAGCGGAAAACAAAACAAAAAATCGATATGAGAACAGATTTAAAAAAAAAAAAAAAAATCTTTAAAAAAGACGAAAAAATTTAAAAATCACATGCGAACTCACAGATTTAAAGAAAATTCATGACTTAGAACCTTGTGTTTAAGTGTGGTAAGAGGAAGTCGTGTGGGTGGTAACAACAGGATGTTCACGTCATGATTGGAGAGGAAAGGCAACTATCACATATATAGAAACCGGAAAACCAGGACCATTTCCTGTGAAAACGCAACAGTTACTTACTTGAATTTTTTTTTCTTGAAAAATTGGTTAAAAGAAACGTTGGCACACTTTTCTATGTTTTCACTACTACTATTATTTACTAGGTCAAGGGAAAAATTTATCGCCTAAACTTTTCTCAACTAAAAGTGCAAGCGAGGTCATCTCATCACTAACACTATTAAAACTATTTTCCAAAAAATTAGTAGTTAACTGTGAGACCGACCTAATTACAAAACATAACTATTCTATTTATTACCTATTCAATTATTAACATTTATAATAATTAGAATTATTCTAGAGGGCCAGGAATTGGCTCGCTCCTCACCCCTGGGAAAGCCCTAAACGAATTATTTTTCTAAGCTAATTGGGTTGATAAAATCGATTTAGTAAACGTAAAGGTATTTACGAAGTTTACAGTAATGCCTGTAGGAAATAGGAGAAAATCATTCACTGAATCGAACAGGTACTTCCGGTTGAAAAAAATTCGATTTAAACAACACTTAACCACTCCCACTTAACAGTACACGAGAGTTCGAACCATTACTTTGAATGAAAACTGCACTTTAGAGGGAATCGATTGCCCACTTTCACGTAAGAGATTAAACTGCACCGATTAATAATCAAACAGGAATGTTTAAAAAATAAGTTAGAGATTTACTGAAAAATAATTTTGAATTGGTTTAAGAGAATATCTAAAATAATAATAATAAAAATAATCCATACAATTAAAGTGATACCTCCAGCTGACTAATTTTGACCAGAACTTATTGTGCTACCATCTGTTAGTACCCAGGGGAAACACCAATACTCAAGAGACCACAAAAGCGATATTTTAGGTGAAGACTCAAAATAGAGAAGCAGCACGATCGCAATACCACCTCTTATCATTAGAAAAAAGAATGCAAAAAAATGATCAGTGAATATAATTGCAATAAAAGTGCATATAAAGCGACATTATATGCAAATAAATAGAGATAATGGCCGACAATAGCTACTGTTTGCCACCAATTAAATGAAATCATTAATGAGATGATCAATATTTTTGTGCAACATAACTGGATGATATTGGTTGAAACGGGGGATGTGTTAGCGACGGTATACAGGAAGTTTGTGGTTAATGGGAGGGCAGGAAATACCGACCGCCTTACGATGTGTGTAGTGTCTGTACTGTCTGTACTCGTATAAAAACAAACAAAGATGGTGGTTGGGGTAATAAAATAAAATGAAATGGAAAAAAATAGTTGAGGATTCCGTCAACATATTTGAACAAAGTGATTGGTTGTATTATGGTATACACGCGCGCGGTCTTTCAGGATTTGATAAATATGGATAAATAGCATCAAGGATGAGAGAGAGGGTGTGAGTGACAAGAGATAAAGCGAGCTTGAGGGGGACAAAAATCCTCTTTGAAAAATAAAAAAGTGATAGAATGCGTATGTATACTTTAATATAAATAACAGCTGATTAAACAGAAAAATTTTGCGAACATTTTAACGACAATCTCCAAGCTTTTTGCATACATCTTCATATTCAATAAACAGCAAATTTTTTTTAATATATAAATATTTAATTTTTAAATAGCTTTTTTTAAAAAAAATTACATCTAAATCATTTTTTACTCTAACCCAGCGTTTCCCAACTTGTGGTACGCGAGTTACTGGTTGGTGGTACGCGAAAAATAATCAACAATGGCGGACATAAAAAATTAAATCATAAAAATATCATAGAAACGTTTTTTTTCCCCTATAATTCATAAAAATTATTTTAATTAACAATATTATACAGTAAAGTTGTTAATAAGTGCAGTAATAAGGTTGGTCTATATCAAGATATACGAGAAAATATAATAGCACATTTAACAAGATTAAAATTGTCTTTCATGAAGTATTTTCCAAAACCCGAAAACACAAATGATAATTGGATTTCAAACCATCTTCTACCGAGAAAATTTAGGAAAAGCTACATCATTATCAATAAAATTACTTAAAGATCTTAAATTATAACTATATAAATATCTGCTTAAAGAGACTTGATTACAATGAGTAAGCTCTATCCAAGCAACATTAAATTTAATTTAAAAAAGGTTTTAAAACTAAGATCTTACACTTTACTAAGTTTATGAAGTGAACATAAACTTGAACTGCTTTGTAACAGACCTTAACAAAAACTTACAGTTTAAAAAGTTAAGTATAAGGGTTGATTAAACGCCAAAAGGTACACAAATCAGCAAGTACCCAACATTTCATTAATACTTCATTGATATTATTTAAGTAATTTTACCGCATTAATTTTCATTAATATTTTTTAAGAATTTATTAGATGTCACATACCCTTATGCTGGCCATTTTCATCTACAAAATATTTGTTCAAGTAGCACACCATTTAACTTAGATTGACTGTAATATCTATTTATCTATAATAATCAAACTATTGATTACAGGTGAAAAAGAAAACGTTATAAAAAATAAAAAAATATGAGGCTAAAAAATTCATAAACTTTTTTAAAAAATTGCTCACACCAACATACATCAATGATTTTATTTATTTTTATTTTTAAATAAAAATCGTCGGTTTAAGTTCATTCTTCGATTAAAGTAATTGTTATTTTATGAAGTAGTCAAACGTTTATAGTAATAGGTAATAATTATCTGGCTTTATCGCAAATAATATAGTTTTCTTCAATTACATTCTCCATCTAGGTGTTCTTCCCACAATGTTGTATATATGTAATATTAAAACTGTCCGGTAGGACAGTTGTATAAGGGTTGATCGTCAAAAACTGCACGAAAAAGCGTAACGTTGAAAAACACCCAACTTTGACAATTTTTTTCTCTTTTTCTATAAAAGATAAAATTCCCAAATTTTCTTTAAAATATAGGGCAAACCCTCCTTTATAGCTGTAATTTTTTTGCAACCACCCAGATCTAATAGGTTTCGAGAAAAAAGTTGCTGAAAATGAGCAAAAACGGCTTTTTCAAAAAATGTTCTTGTTCTTGTTCTTGTTGTTGTTGTTGTTGTTGTTCTTCTTCTTCTTGTTACCTTTTTTGTAAACAACGTAGCGCCTAAACGCGTGAACCGATTTTCATGAATGAGGTGTCATTCGATTCGGAATTTTATGTAGATGTGCCTTTTGAGGGTCTCGATCCTGTACATCGAATGGGAGAGGAGTTAGCCCCCTTTATGTAAGGCCCCCTCCAAAATTATTATTACTAATTACTCTGTAAATCTTAGCCCGATTTTGATAAAATTTGGTAGGATGATAGGGTTAGGGCTCCCCTACGTAACATTAAAGCGGCAATCAGCTCTTACACTTGTTAAGGGGAAGTATAGGAATCGTTTCAAATTATCGACACGTGAACCGATTTTCATGAATGAAATGTCATTCGAATCGAAATTTTGTACAGATTTGCACTATAAAGGTCTCGACGCCGTGCCTCATAAGGAGGGGAGTTTGCCCCACCCAAATAAGGCCCTTTCTAAAACTATTATTACCAATATTTCTATAACGCTTAGTCCGATTTTGATAAAATTCAGCTCGAATAAGTGGTTAAAGCTCCTCTACATTGCTGATGCTCTTGCACCTACTAAGAGGAAGTACTGCAATCGTTTAAATTATCAATGAGTGAACCGATTTAAATCAATGAATTGTCGTTCGATTAAAAAATCTTTGCCTCTTTGCCTAGAAGTACTGCAATCGCAGTTTATTTTTCTTACTCCTCTTAAAAGGAAGTAATGAAATCGCAGTTTAATTTTGCTATTTACGCACAAATACCTTCCTATTTTATTCAAAACGCTTTTTCAAAAAAAGTTGTTACTGAGGATGGTTTGGGGGACCTTAACGATAATCATTCTTTAAAAAGATCTCTCTAGTGGTAGTTACGGTTCCGACTTACCATCTTATCAGGTTATAATGATAGAATTGCTTATTCCAAATTTAAAAAATTCTGTAAAGCAGATATGTAACTTTGTAAAATAGACAAAAAGGAAAATCTATCCAAAAGGTACAAAAATCTCTTTAACAAAAACTTACAGTTTAAAATGTTAAGTATAAGGGTTGATTAAACGCCAAAAGGTACACAAATCAGCAAGCACCCAACATTTCATTAATTCTTCATTAATATTTAAGTAATTTTACTGCATTAATTTTCATTAATATTTTTTAGAATTTATTAGATGTCACAGACCCTTATGCTGGCCACTTCATTTATATTTTTTTGTTATAATTATGATAAATCACACATATGTACATGCATGTTAAAGTAGAAAAAGACAAAGTTAGAGTAGGCTACTGTCTTGAATTCGTCTTACCGAAATATTCGTGAGCACAAATAACACACAGTTAATAACAAGTAGATTATTCAACAACAATTATTGATTTCTCAATTGTAATTTAATTTAGTCCCCCTAATTTTACTTATAGTAAAATACTGGAATAATTAGCTGTCCTAAAAATATACATATCTTATTTACTTTATATTACATATTACATTTTTTTTTATAAAAAAAAGTTTTGAATTTTTTAGCCTCATAATTTTTTTTTATTTTTTATAACGTTTTTCTTTTTAACCTGTATTTAATAGTTTGATTATTATAAATAACTAGATATTACAGTCAATCTACAGTGCTACTTGAACAAATATTTTGTAGACGAAAATGGCCAGCATAAGGGTCTGTGACATCTAATAAATTCTAAAAAATATTAATGAAAATTAATGCAGTAAAATTACTTAAATATTAATGAAGAATTAATGAAATGTTGGGTGCTTGCTGATTTGTGTACCTTTTGGCGTTTAATCAACCCTTATACTTAACATTTTAAACTGTAAGTTTTTGTTAAAGAGTAAAATAAATAAGATATGCATATTTTTTAGGACAGCTAATTATTCCAGTATTTTACCATAAGTAAAATTAGGGGGACTAAATTAAATTACAATTGAGAAATGAATAATTGTTGTTGAATAATCTACTTGTTATTATCTATGTATTATTTGTGCTCACGAATATTTCGGTAAGACGAATTCAAGACAGTAGCCTACTCTAACTTTATCTTTTTCTACTTTAACATGCACGTACGTATATGTGATTTATCATAATTATAACAAAAAAATAATATAAATGAACTGGCCAGCATAAGGGTCTGTGATATCTAATAAATTCTAAAAAATAACTTATTAATGAAAATTAATGCAGTAGAATTACTTAAATATTAATGAAGTATTAATGAAATGTTGGGTACTCGCTGATTTGTGAACCTTTTGGCGTTTAATCAACCCTTATACTTAACATTTTAAACTGTAAGTTTTTGTTAAGGAGATTTTTGTACCTTTTGGATAGATTTTCCTTTTTGTCTATTTTACAAAGTTACATATCTGCTTTACAGATTTTTTTAAAATTTGTAATAAGCAATTCTATCATTATAACCTGATAAGGTGTTAACTACCACTGGAGAGATCTTTTTAAAAAATGATTGTAGTTGCGGCTCCCAAACCATCCTCAATAACAATTTTTTTGAGAAAGCGTTTTGAATAACATAGGAAGGTATTTGTACGTAAATAGCAAAATTAAACTGCGATTTCAGTACTTCCTTTTAAGAGGAGTAAGAAAAATAAACTAGGATTGCAGTACTTCTCCCTAAAAGGCAAACAGGCAAAGATTTTTTAATCGAACAATTCATTGATTTAAATCGGTTCACTCATTGATAATTTAAACGATTGCAGTACTTCCTCTTAGTAGGAGCAAGAGAATCAGCAACGTAGAGGAGCTTCAACCACTTATTCGAGCTGAATTTTATCAAAATCGGACTAAGCGTTATAGAAATATTGGTAATAATAGTTTTAGAAAGGGCCTTATTTGGGTGGGGCAAACTCCCCTCCTTATGAGGCACGGTGCCGAGACTTTTGAAGTGCAAATCTGTATAAAATTTCGATTCGAATGACACTTCATTCATAAAAATCGGTTCACGTGTCGATAATTTGAAACGATTGCTATACTTCCCCTTAACAAGTGTAAGAGCTGATCGCCGCTTTAATGTTACGTAGGGGAGCCCTAACCCTATCATCCTACCAAATTTTATCAAAATCGGGCCAAGATTTACAGAGTAATTAGTAATAATAATTTTGGAGGGGGCCTTACATAAAGGGGGCTAACTCCTCTCCCATTCGATGTACAGCGTCGGGACCCCCAAAAGGCACATCTACATAAAATATTGAATCGAATGACATCTCATTCATGAAAATCGGTTCACGCGTTTAGGCGCTACGTTGTTTACAAAAAAGGTAACAACAAGAACAACAACAACAACAACAAGAAGAACAAGAACAAGAACATTTTTTGAAAAAGCCGTTTTTGCTCATTTTCGGCAACTTTTTTCTCGAAACCTATTAGATCTGGGTTGTTGCAAAAAAATTACAGTTATAAAGGAGGGTTTGGAGTAAGATTTAAAGAAAATTTGGGAATTTTATCTTTTATAGAAAAAGAGAAAAAAATTGTCAACGTTGGGTGTTTTTCAACGTTACGCTTTTTGTGCAGTTTTTGATGGTCAACCCTTATACAACTGTCCTACCGGACAGTTTTAATACAAATAAAGTTGATAATAATAATAAAATAACACACTCGGGAATAACAAATTTCACGAAATACAAATCATTTTTACGAAGTGGTAGAATTTAGCACGATGTACTACCAAGTGGTACGGTGAGCCAAAAAAGGTTGGGAAACGCTGCTCTAACCCAACCCCTGCACCCATATAGTTCTAGATCCACCTGTTTGCAGTGTATACCCACTTATTGTGAAAGGCACTAACGAAAAAGTTCTTTAAAAAAAAAGGTGAAAAATCCTACAGTAAATCGCACTTCCGCTTTGGAAATCCTTTATTATATCCTTAGAATTGTAGCGATACATTCCCCCCCACTTTTATAATATATAACAGCACCGTACATTATATTGAGAAAGATATTTTAGAGAGAGAGAGATTTGTACCGCTCTTTCCTCTCTTAGAAGTAGGTACCCTAAACGAATGTTCTCTGAACAAAACAATTACTATAAAAGTAAGTCACTGTCTAGTTGATGGACTTTAAACTAAAACCATGAATGAGTGCTACGACGGTGATACCCAATATCAGCTCAAAACTTCTTGAAAATTCAGGAGTTACTCGTAGTTTTCTCATAAATAAACACTCTCCCCCTTATCAGGAAACGTAAAACTAATTGTTTATAAAATCTCAATTAAAACAAAGGATTGAAGACGATCGCAGTAACACGCTAACAGGGAGAAAGTCGTATAACTAGGCGTTAAAATCCATAATTATAGAATAAGACCCGTATCCTTGCGATTGTATAGTTCCTTGAACCAGATAAATACGTAATTAAAAATAAATACTTTGTAATACTTTATTTACAAGTGTTTTTTTTTATAAATTCATTTTAGACGTAATTAAGAGCTTCAAAACTCCCTCTATACGCATATTTCTCTTATAGTTACAATACTTGATGGCACTTATAGGAAAATGGGAAGTATGAATTCAAAACTATTAACTTCATTATAAATCGCTTATTGTTAGTTTAAATAAAAAATTCACTTTTAATTTTTTGTGCGTTACTTGAATTTGTGAAGGAGCTTCACTGCTTTTTGATCCGGCGAACGGAAGCTAACACAAAGAAAAGTTCACCTCGAGTCTGCCCATTGAGTGAAATTATAAGAAATGGTAAGACATTTTTTTTTTCCAATCGGGGAAACTAATATTAGAATTATGCTGTAATGCGTTAAAGAATTACGTCATTCTGAGAGGGAGAACCATGACCCTTTTACCTTACTGTCAAAGGGACAGTAAAGGTTATGTCCCTTATATTTATGGATTAATCGTATTTAAGGAACCAACACGTTACAGTTCCCACAGAATCCTATGGAAATATTCTAATAATCATTTTTTTTAGACTCAAGTTCTTAAAATGGATATATTTCAGATGAAAAGACAAAAAGAATAAACGAACATGATCTCAATACTTTGGTGTGCAGTGTAGTGAAGTACGCCAAGCACACTGATAAACTGCTAAATTATTTTTTGTTATGTTAGTTAAATAAAGAATTGAAATTAAGAAAAAAAATAATAATAATGCTTTTCAATAACAAAACCAGTCTTAATCACTAAGGCAGTGGTAGAGAGAAGAATTATAGTCAATTCAGGGGTTCCCAACTGGTCTTGAAATAAATAATACAATGACCACTACAGAAGAAGGTCTTATTCTAGGCGACCATTTTACACAAGATTTCCAATTCTTCGTATTCTTTTATTAAGTTTCCCCTTCTCCTTTTAGGTTAATGACGTAGATTGCAAACAACAAAAACGACCACCCAACCTGTCACCTACCAAAATCCTCAAGAGTTCTAACATAAATCTCCCGGCCCCCACTCTAAAATAAGTTGGTAGCCGTGGGATGTTACAGAGAGCTTCATAATAATAAAAACTGCACATTTTTCTGTATAAGAGTATCGAAAAAAAAGTATGATAAACAGTCTTACAATGTGATAAGTATGACTTTCTTTCATCGTACTTATCAAGGTTCTAAGTTCTTTTCAGTTTTTAAAAACTTACATTTCACCGAAAAGCCACAGAAAAGCCGAAAACCAATTTTTCTGAGACAATATTAAATTTAAACCAACAAAAAAATTCTGAAACAATCAATTACTTACAATAATTTCGCAATTAATAACTATAAAATACATTCAACTAGCACATCCGCTCAACCGATGTTTCTTTACGATTGGATTTAACTTCCTGTAAATACTGCACAGATAATGAGCCCACTAATTACACTTCAGAGAGGAGCCAACCTTACTTTCAGAGCTTACTTTAAAAAGCATTTTTATAAGAAAAGCTACAGATCAACAAGTGTGCAATTAGCATATCAAGTTTTCAGAAAATCCATTTTAAATCCAATCTTTAGTTGATGGCATCGTGAAAAAAAAAACATCAACTTTATACCTTCTGCAATTTTTCGTTTTTTTTCTGGTTATGTTTATTTTTTTGGCCATCAATTACACATAACAGACAGACACTAAGAGAAAACTATGGGCATCCTAAATCACTAAGTTAAACACCGTGGCAACACGCAACCATCGCATTAGGCAACATAACACAGAAATAGCACTTCATGAAAAAAAAAAAAAAAAAAAAACCTACCCATCTTTTCATAATACTCTTCATAGAAGTTCGTTAGGGAAATGTTACAATTAGAAAGTTATAAACCCACTTGTGTAGTCTGAAAACAAATTCAAGGAACGTTAGTGGACCAATTTACAAGAAAATCTCGCACAGATAGAGAGATCCATTCTGTGCAGAGCTAGTTCCGTTTAAAGAGATTTGATCGCTAAGTTAGTCGGCTCGCAACTACTTAATGACAGTAAAACATGAAAAAGTGATAGACCAAACCAAGCTAAATCTTTTGACAAACTTATTTAAAGGATTTCGTAACTATCAAAACGTGTATTAGCTACAAAAACTCAAAATTCGAAATAAAAAGCGCATTATGAAAATAGTAAGGCATACGTAATAAACATGACGAATCATAAAAAAATTAAGTCACAGACAAAATAAAACTTACCGCTTCAACTGAGGCTGTTGATTGCCTTTGTTTCTGTACACAAAACAGGGTTAAGCCTTTTGTAGCACCTTAATCCAAGAAAAGAAGCGATTCCTCTAGGGTGCAAAAGCAAGACAAAAAAGTAACAATTACTTCTTAGTTTAAATACTGTTATCTGAATGAACACAATTTGTTTTGGTAGGTAATCACACTCCAAACTAACAAAAAATCCAACACTAATAATTATTGTCTTAATAGATAATCTAGCTACTTTAAAGACGGCTAATGTAAACTGATAAGTATGCACGTTTTAAACTAAATTAAGACGACAAAATTATAGCTTTGATAAGTTTAAAAACAATTAAAGATTAATATTAACAACCATTCCTACTGCTCCTTAACTACTTTACCAACTGAAAAGATTCTGTGTTGTTTTCTGAACAGAACCCCACTATTCATTGCCCCACCGATACTGAAAATGTCACGTGGTTTAAAAGATAAAGGCGGGAAACAGCGCATTCTATTGTTACTTGCTTGATCCAAAAAAACTCACAATCTTACCACAGAAATTTGTTAACCACACTTCTAGAAGGCTAAGTTGTTTTTACCAATAGTTAAGGGCAATTAATGCATATAAAAAATTATATTGATATATGCTTTCAAAATAATTTAAAAAAAAATATCGTATAAAACACCACCGTTTTTAAAGGTTTAAAGGTTAAGGTTAAAAAAAATAGAATTTATACTCAAGTTACTTAGTTTTATATTCAGAAAAACTTAAAAGATAACTTCACGTCTTAGAACAATCAATCAATTTTCAAAGTTATTGTTCTTGGGAGATAAATGCAACCTAAAAAGAATCGTTTAGAAGAATCATGTTTTCGGTCAAGGAATTTATTTCAAACTAAAATTTTAAAAACATTTACGTAATTCTTAATAATGTTACAGTGTTAATAACATCGTAGAATTCAATGAAATGGCACGTTAGAGAGATACCTACTTTAACCCCATTAATTAGTTTTGAACAAATGTTTTTGCCTTTTTATATAAGAAGTTATTTCACACAAATTTTCAAAAGAACTAAGCGGTCTGCTTAGATTTTCTCTATATAGGAGCTTCTTACCGCTCTCTAATCGGTGACTATTTTAATGGCTATTCGGCGATGAATAATCTAGTCCATTAACGAGAGAACGCCTTCAAGCTCTCATCAGCTTCCACCAATCTAATAGTACATTGATCCCCCTAGTGCCCTCCAATAGGATTGCTCTCAAAAAAAAATAACCAAATCTCAACTTCTATCAGTCTTAAACTCTCGTATTCCTATTTCTTTATAGCTTCAAGTTTTGCTTTTACTCTTCTTTAAGTAAACAATAACACACAAATAAAAAAAAAAGTACGTAAGTCAGATATTATTATTTATAAATGTAATAAAGATAAAATAGATAATTAGAAGTCAAATTGTTTTCAATTTGTGAAAGAAAAAAAAAGTTTAAAAAACAGAAAATATTAGATGCCTTTTTGAAATCGCAACAGAAAAAACTTATAAATTGGTCCACAAGTCTGCGCTAGTATCCAGAACTTCAGATTTAAAATTAAAAAAAATAGATGAAAAGCGTAACGGGTGTACCATATTTGAACACTTGGCCATGAAAACTTATTAAAAAAAATTATCAAAGAGTGAAAAATACCATTCAGTAAGATACATAATAGTAAAGTAAAAAAAATCCAAATAAAATGATCCCATATTCTAACTAGTTAATTTTAGGATTTTATCCAACAGTTACTATGAAAAAATAAATAATTTCCATTAAAAATTTATTTACAAAAGTAAAATACAAAAAAAAGAAACACATCTGAAGAAAGAAATGGAACCCATTCTAGGTTTGATTAATAAAATCATCCCGCTAAGAAGATTTTTCATATTTCCTACTTATCAGTTTACTGATATTGCCATCAACTCTTGGAAGATCTCCTTGAATACGGACCGCCATCTACAAACATAAATTATCCACAACGGATAAACGGATAATGGAAAAATTAAAATGAATAAAATAATACAAAAAAAATGTTTGGGGCTTTCTTAAGATGGCGAATTCAAAACTAGTCTTTAAACAGTTAACATTTATCCAGAGTCTTCATTAGAAGAATAGATAAAGCTAAATAAAAATATACCTAAAAAACATTTTTGTGAACAAATAATACAAGTTCATGAATTTAAGAATTTAAATATAACTTTAAGAAATATTTCACTTACAGTAGTTAAGTTATCCCATTAAATGCCAGTAAAACGGTCTTGCCTTTAATAAAACAATAATCCGAACACAAACTATAAACCCAGACAATTCTTTACTCATTTAATCGAATATATTATTTTATTAATTACATTTGATCACTTTTTCACTTTAACTTTACTCTAATTCACCTTTTAATACTACAAGATATAGTCGAAATGATTTAAAATGGAGATTCGGAAGTTCACTGAAGGAACAAATCCACTGCCTTCTTCATTAACATGCGATTAACTGTATCTAGTTAGTCATTTGATCTACTGATAATATCTACTGAATTGTTATAAATAACCTTCAACCCGGTTACTACTTGAAAACTAAATGGATTGCAGAACTATTTGGCTATTATTAATTTATTTAAAAATTATTTAATAAAGTTGAAAAAATAAATATGAAATTTTGATTGAAAAGGAAGAAATTTTGTATGTACACTCACGAATTTTAAGTAATTAAATTTACTTAAAACTTCACATTTTTAACATTTTGTTTAGAACATTGAAATTTCATAAATTTTCTTTCTTTCATAAATATAAGAAATTTTACTTGATCTTAACTTTGGTTGGTCTGTAAAGAAATTATTAATAAATAAACTTGGCATTTAAACTGAAAACATGATTTTTTTTTCGCTTAGGAGTTAAATTCAAACTCCTACACAGTAAAAATATATTTTGACTTCAATATAAATTCATTGCGGTGAAATTTACTTTTGAAGAAAGCATGACAATTCGCAAGATAACCCATTAGAATCACACTAAAATCAAAGCCACTTTCGTAGGTCTGAAATTCTTCCATATCGAACTTTTGGTTAGACATTACCTACACATTATTAATATACAGTTGTTAGAACCGTAATATAATGAAATGGTACTTTAAGGAGAGGTTAAAACTCAAAACTTGCCTCACGTTTTCTGATAGAATGTTAGAACTAAGAGTAACATTCCTAAATTTATGTTACGTATGATTATCTGCAGATAAATTTTTAATAAAATCACTTTAACTACTTTTAAAAATAGCTAAAAACACAGATAATCTACTCAGTTAAGTGCTAATTCCAGCTGAATGAATTTGTCGAAAAGGCTTAGGCTTACATGTGGGTCCCAGTAAGTCACCTACACCAAATTTAAAATTTGAACCCTGTGATTTTCTGATTTTAATTAAGCGGATACATATTTTCTGATAATAAAATGAACTGATTTATAAAAGCCACTTTTTCATACTCTGTGAATCTCAAAACGTATATTGAAACTGAAAACCATTGCAATACTATCTCTTAAGAAGAGTAAGGCAAATAAAAAAAGCTTATTAAATTGATGTTTCATCTAAAAACCATTTCCATACTTAAGACGTGTTCATATTTTACTTTTCAAAGACTGGTTTTGAATAATTGTCCACCTTTTATATTTACCACAACGTATAAATGATGTAAATAATAAAATACTATGCTTACCTCAATGCTATTTAAAAGATCAACTTCTTTTAATCTAGTAATAAAATTAGTAATAAGATTCTCTGAAGGACTGCCACATCTGCCTGTACGACCACATCTATGAATATAATCTGCCATGTAGACTGGAAAGTCATAGTTCAATATATGTTTAACCTGAAAAAAAAAGACTCGAAACAATAAACGGAAGGAAATAAATAAATTTTGTACACGGAATAATTCTTACATGCGTGGTATCGAGTCCTCTAGAGGCTACGTCTGTACAAGAAAGTACCATTACTCGGCCGTCTCTGAATTCTTTATATTTTCCTAATCTTATAGCATAATTCATTTCACCATTTAAATTCACTGCAGGTACACCGTTTTCATTTAACATTAATGATATCCAATCAGCAGTTGAAGATTTATTACTGAAAAAAATTAAGTTCTTCAAAATTCAGGTCAGCATTGTCTCCAGATCTTTCAGTCAAATCTGGGTTACACAGTTACGTCTCGTAACAACTTAAAATAAAAAAAAATCATGATTTTCATCCTACTACAAACTACAATGCTACTAGGAACTAGTTAGGAATTATCTTCAGACACATTGGCACATTGGCAAACAATAAGAATAGCATAATACGAGTAAGTAGGACGACGCCGTATTGTGGAGTGTGAACCGAAGGCATAGAAGTGAATAATTATCAAAAAGTAATCAAAAACGTGAAATCATTTTCACTAGGTAAGTCATTGTAGCAATAATTATTAAATAAATGTTCAAGAAAACACACTTGAAATGTTATCAAGAAAATATTGGGGAAACATGTCGACTTCTGTTGTTGTCAAGCGATTTTTTTCATCTCAGAAGGTAGGTAACGTATTTAATGTTAAAAAATACCAATGTAATGAAAGAAGGTTTTAAAGGAATAATAATAATAATAATAAAACCTCTAATTTACCTAAATATGAGAGTTGGCTGTTTCTTTTTAAGCGATTGTTTTGCCATTTGCAAGAGTTTGATTGGTTTTTCCGATACAGCAAGCCTGTAGAATGTTTGCGCCACATGTGGCAATATTCTATGCAAGCGACTAGATTTTATTACCATTAAAGAGTCACTCTGGAATAAGCAAAAACAAAATAATTTTAAAAACAGATCCCATTAAATTTATTAATTGAAAAATTCAAACTGGCTCAAGACAACTTACGTCAACAATGCCCTCCAAACTCTTGTAAATGGTTTTAGGCATTGTAGCGCTAACTAGGGTAAGCTGGCAATTTTCAGGGTATGCACCAGTGGACGGATTCTGGTAACCAATCTGCAATATTATAAATTTTTATTAATTAATATTTCCAATTTAATTAATATTTCAACGTTACTATCACTGTAATCTGATTACGCGATATAATATTTAATAAAATTACAAAAACAAAGCTCCAAGAGATAATGCATTTTGTGAAAAATCAAACTCGGTGAAAAACTTATCCGATTATAAGAAAATGAGTGAGACTGCTGGGTGACTATCAGGATAGGTGAATGTTACGAGAAAAGTGTTTGGTAGATACAATAAGCCTGTTTTAGAAATTCTGAAATGAACGGTCCTACTACTACTTTCATTACCTAAAATCTCTTGCAGCTTATTGTCCAATGATATAGTGTGAGAACATGTTCCTAAGACTGGCAGTGCTTAAAGACTCCGAGTGCTGATTATCTCAGATGTTTACACGCCTCATCTTTAAATTGATTACATCAATAATTTAAAAATATTTATTAAATGTTTCAACCTTCAACTTTGTGAGTATCCGAAGAAGTAGTTCATTAAAACTGTCATCTAACATAGTGTCCGCTTCATCTATAACCACATGCTTTATTTCATTCACATTATATATTCCTGAAAATGAGTAACAAAAAACAATCAATTCTAGACTTAAACAACCATTTAATTTCCTTATTTAATATGTGAAATTAGCAGAAGAGCATCAGCTGCCTTTCAAAAGGTGTAATTAGACTGAAGAAGAAGCATGTTAATAAAAGCGAAGTCCCTAAGAAACCTATTGGCAGTTCCCTTACGGGACAGAGTTTGTACATTAGTTTAGATTATGGGATGGATTTTGTTACTTTGACACTAATGTAAAAATAATTTATTGGGTCAAACTATTTTTATTTGCATTTCCAGTATTTTCCGCCAAAAGTTTTTGCACATCATTCTTCCACTTATCCTGCTACCTCTACACATTACGACAGCCACATAAATGAAAACAGAAACATCGCCTACTTTCCACTATGATTCTAAAAATTATCCAACCATCTGTACATAATACATGGTATTTACAGATTCTACACTTACGAATAAATGCGAATGAGTGACGATGAGTTCAAGTTTACCAGTGGGTACCCAAGAAATTGTTAACACTGCGTGTTATGAGTTTTGGAGGTATCAGTATTGAGAAGTACTAATGCATTAACCTACTTTACCCGAAATACACGCAAGTTTGAGAAGAAGTGGCGAAGCAGGTGAGATTAAGTGTTAATGTGCTGTTTAAGTTAATACTAATTCTTACCTGTACTTATAAGCTTGCTCAAAGCGCCAGGCGTGGCTACTAAAAGATCTACATAATCAAATTCAGGATTTAACATTTTCTTCTTTGTTCTGCCACCGATTAACGTAGTACATGTAAAAGGAAGGCAGCAGGACATTATTTTGGCAACGTCCTAAAAGAGAAACAAATTAACTTTTATTTAAACTCGCCTCTATAAAATAATTTCCAAAGAATTGATACAAATAATAAATAACACTTTCAATACATACTCCTATTTGTAAAGCTAATTCTCTATGAGGACACAATACTAGAGCTAAAGGAGTGTTTGGAGGTCTGCTACCCATTGCTTTATTCCATACCATCAGTTGTTCTATCATTGGTAAGAGGTAGGCTAATGTCTTGCCGCAACCTGTTTCAGCCGCAATTAAACAATTCTTGCCAGACAATAATTTAGGAATACTATCAACCTGTAAAATTAAATCTTAATTTTTAAAATATATTATGTTAACTACTAAGGGACAAATTTCACAATCAGGGAGGATGCCTGAATAGAGAAAACTACTCTGGCATCTAAATCTTCCCATAATGAAAACATCGTAAACTGTCCTACGTATAAGATTTTTTTCCATCTCGCCAGAAAATCTGCAAATGCCTGTACCTTAAAGATCCAATTTTTTTTTTAGGGCGTCAGTCAAAAAAGCTGTTTAGGGTTTCTCGCTTGGTTCAAATCATATCTGTACAAACCTTTTTCTTTCTAAGCTCTTTTGGAAGAGACTGTGGCCTACCGTGCAAAAGAATTTTGGGCCCGTGCTTGTCTTAATCTGACTTTTGGGGTTTCACGCCAATTGTCCTAATATAAATAAACGAAGCCTTGATTGAAACCTAAAATTAAAACATTTGAACAAGAAAATAAACTATTAAAAAAGTACCTGCACTTTAGTGGGCTTTGTTATCCCCTGGGTTTGTAAAGCTTCAATTACATTGTCTTGGATTTTCAAGTCGGAAAAAGATTTCTCATCATCCCAATACAGTAAATTTGGTTCATAATTCTAAAAGATAAAAATAAAAGAAAAAAGTGAGTTGATTGAACATTCATTCATTGGATAGAACTGGCTCGTAAAATTGATAATTTATGTTAATGAAGGATATTAAATGTACCAATTACCTCATCATATATTTTAATTGTAAAGAAATCTCCTTTTGACTTTCTATGCTTCCAACCTTTCGACGCGAGTGGAATAGGTTTAAGTTTATCATACTTTTGATTTTTATAATGGTTAAATTCAGTTCTCTTGCATTTTATCACCACTTTTTCCTTATAAAAAAAAGAAAAGAATGTCCAACACAATAATTCATAACAATTCAAAATCAAATACCTTTAGAATATTACTTGTTTTTTGTTCAATTTCGAAGCGTTCACAGTTTCTATCTTTTTAGGTTCCGGGGTAAACACTTTATCATATTTTGGTGGACCTGTTTGATCAAATATATCTAGCAACTCAGTTTCTGTAGAAAAAAAATTTGCCTGAAATTAAGTAAAAAAATCAAATGAAAAACGGCAAAGAAAAGTAAACTTTACACTTTAAGAATTCTAGGTAATCACATTTTTTTTTAACGTTGTTTTAACATTTCTTGAGAGAACTAAGTTAACACCTTGAAAAGATACCCGAGAAAAATAATGTCTAACCAACTCCATTAAACCTGTTTACCTGCTTTAAACGATGATCATAACCTTCCAGCAATCACGAGACTATCGGTATCTAGTAAATCACGTGAACGTTTTTACGCTAATATTTCAATTTGAAATTGAAGCACTTTTGTCGCTATACAATGCACTCTTTTATGCATTATTAGAATATAGCAATTATGCAGATTCTCAATAGTTATTTTGCAATGCAAGCTGTTATTAAGTTCCTTAAGTACGAAAAAGTTGTTTTTAGAAACTGTTATGTACTTCTTTGTTTCACTGAAAAAAAACTCCCTGAATATTCAGATTTGGTAACTACTCATTCGGTGACTACCAATAATAAGCTTTTGAACAAAGCAAAACAGAATAAATCAATTTTCTTTAACACCTCGCGATATTTAATCTTATTAAAATTTCGTTATAATGAAACTAGTCACGTATATTAATCAAATCAACATTTATTAATATTTTGAAGTGTTTCCACCATATTTTGGACTAACTTTTACTAGGAAATGTGGGATAAGGTAAAAACTAGAATAAACAAAATGCTATGTAGTTTTTTTCGCTTACACATATAAGTACACGAAATTTAAAAAAAGCAATATCAGATTATAAAAATGAAGTATTTTCCTAATATTTTCCAATCACATTACTTTTCCATATTTGCTGTAACGAAGTGTTCTCATAAGAATTGGTTTCTTCTCTTCCAACTTATCGTATTTATTTTTAGCATTACCCTTCTCAAGTTCAAGCTGATTTTATTACGATTAAACATTATTAATTCAAAATCTTCGGTTGGAATCCGTTTCTGCGCTTTCGAAGTGGCTTTTCAATCTTCATTGACAAAGAATTCTTTTAAGTCATGTAACACCAAAATCAATCCGGGAACCGAGTTTATCATTTATTAAATAATCTACTGAATAAATTATCAAATTTCAGAATATTCTCTTGATTTTTCTCCATCTTTTGGTTAGCTTTAGAGACAAGGAAGTTTAAGTACTAAAAAAAAAAAATAAATCAATAAATAAAAATATATTATTGTGTAAAATGTTTTGAAATATTAAAACAAACCTTTTCATCAACAAGTAATTGTCCCATAAATGATATGGGAACTTCCAAATTTAAAGTACTTCTCACTGCGACTGTAATTTTTCCGTTTTTTCCAAGGGTGAAACCAGAATTTTTACAACCACTTTCTAATGCACATGTGAGCTAAAATCAAACAGTAGATTGCAACGATAGGTATTGGTGATCGCTGATTACTCGGGAGTTGCCAATTAAGTGATGGTTGAGTCATATTGAGAGCCTCTTGGCCCACAACTCTTACCTAAATTTCATTACGTGAACATCTGTGCGAATAATTAAAACTGTAATAATAATGTCAAACGACATTCCAACAGTAATCCTTTAATTTTCATGCCGAAATTAAGAAACAAAATACTCAACTTACCATGAACTTGGCCCTTTTTAATGTTCTGCATTGAACATGTAAAATAAAGGGTTCGAATTTAACCACAAGGTTACCACTTTCTTTAAGGATACTTTCTAAAAATTCATTTTCATCTACCTTACAATGGCTTGTGTAAACCCATTTACATCCCGCTTTTTGATCATCGTCCTAGAAATGACATTGAAAATAATTCACAATTAATATTAATAACACTTTTCTAAATAATATTACAGCAAAATTATTGACACAATACACTTCTATACCTTAGATAGTACAACAGTTCTTCCAGAACACGAACTAGTAGTGACGAAATCTTCATGAGAATTTATTTTTTCTATTAGGCTTAGAATTTGTTCGTCTATGCTGCCTTTGAGACTTAAATCGCTAGCTTTCATAATTTCACATTTTATTTTTTTAAACTCTGATTCCGTTAGCTGATTATCCATTTTTAAGGTAAGGGTACGGTTATGCAAGTTAAGTCAAATGAAGAAACTACTAGCACAGAATGTAACCTCCAGCTTCAAACAAAATCTCGAGCCTTGCAGACTGGCAAACAATAACCTCCAGAATTGTTACATTAACTTATTGAGAGAAATCTAATAGGGTAGAAAGTGATTAAGTTAGTGGTAAATTGAACTGCACATCATATGTTTTATTAGTATTATTAAAGTCCTCTTGCATTTTTATGTTGATGTTTTCAAAAATAATCATTTTGTGGTGGTTTTCATCTAATTCAAGTTCAACTTTTTACTGAGACTTTAAAATAATGTCTTCTAGCAAAGAGTAATATTATATTTTTTCAAACATAATGGAACCTTATATTAAAACCTTAAATCTTCACTGATATCATATCTTTAGTCTCAGAATAGGCCAAGGAGCAGTAGTATGTTTGGACAGCAAACTGGTAGGAAGTATTTCCATTGGTCCTAAATCTCTTTTACATCCTAAATCAACTATCATTGCTGAAGGAGGGCCAATAATCATTGGAGAAAGTAATATATTTGAAGAACAGTCCATTGTTCAGCACAGGTAATTCTTGAACGTATACAAGTGTGTCATTAAATCTTATATTTCCAACAGTTTCTTTGATATTTCTGCTTTGTTTTTAGAGTGGATATTGATAAAAAAGATCGACCTAATACTCTCATGATTGGTTCTAATAATGTATTTGAAGTTGGTTGCACAGTTTTAGCAAAAGTTATTGGCGATAATAATGTTTTTGAATCAAAATGTATGTTTTGGCACTTTTTGTTTATATTTATTAGAACTGTTATGTATGTTTTTAAAATAAAATATATTTTAAGGTTATGTTGGCCCTGATATTGAGGTAGGGAATGGGTGTATAATAGGGGCAGGAGTGAAGTTGACAGCTAAAGAAAGACTTCCTGATAATATTATCTTAACTGGGACAAACTATAATAGGACTATAGCAGCTGATCGACCACCGGTAAGTGTTTTTTTTTTTTTAATTTGGGTTAGGGCATACTGGAAGCTGTTTCCATCGATTTAATCTCATTGAATTTGGGTTGGAGCATCCTGGAAAGCTGTATCCATCGACTTAAACTCAATAAAAGCTTCTCAGAGTTGACTGAGCGTTGGCGAATCTCTAGTAAATGCTGCTACTAAAAAAAAACTACAAGTTTCAATGATAGGAGGATGCACATATTCCGGCAAGTCCGCGCTCGTTAATGATTAAATACTATGACTACACAGCCACCAGTCAATCGTTCGACTAATCTCAGTTCTTTCCTTTCGTGTTAGCCACTCAACAGTCAAATATTACATATTTTTGTACACTCGCATCCAACTAATATCAACTGATTATAAAAAATTAAAAACCAAGATTATAAAGTTGCCAGTGTGCCTTTTTCCCCGTATACCCATAATTTATTTATTAATTTGCTAAATAAATAAAATGATAACCTTTTCGTTTTTCCAGCCACAAACTTTACAATTGGATTTCTTAATGAAGGTACTTCCAAATTATCATCATCTTAGAAAGCCAAAAGAAAGACCAAACGTTTTATGATTAAAGCCTTATAATTGAAGTATGACAAATTCGGGAGAATAAATCATTCAAATTTGTCATATTTCAATTATAAGGCAATTCTGTTTCAAAAAGTTGGCTTTACAGAAATTAAATTAAAATAACTGTGACTGAAATATAAAAAGAAATGGTATGAGGTTTAATCTAATTTGAAATTTCATGTCTAATTTATAACGTAATGATCACAAATTCAATATCAAACATGAAGTTTATGGTTTTTCTTTCCAGTGTCCTTGAGCACATATACTAATACAAATATGTGAAAATATGATTTAAATATTAAAAATAATCTTGCTTATAAATTCTGTTGTCAGTCGAACGTATGTAAAGCCGTGGTCAGCTTCGTTGCACTTTATTTTACCCAAATAGCTTTTCGTAGTAACAGCGTTATTTATTTTATTCTTTAATGAAAAAAGCACTATTTAAGTCATTGGGAAATATGTGTATTGGAATAAATATTTATAACATTATAAAATATGTATTACATATAACCCAACAATAAATAAACGTGTATTTTATTATCTTTATGACAATTTGATAGATATTTTGAAATAAATAAGTTCTATTACCCATTAAAACATGTTTCTTAAAAATTGTATCCTTTAAAACGTTTTTGCTGATTTCGGCTTTCGCCTAGCTCCAGATATTGATTTTACAGAATTGCATATTTAAAACTTCTGTCTACACATCTGTGGCATTCTACTTTCTAGAGCCTCTGAATATGCAGGTTATTATTTTAAATTAATTTTTCAATTCAAAAGAATTGAAAAGAGTAAAAAAAGAAACAGGTTGGTTTCCTCGCAGTTGTGTGGCCGACATTTCTGATAGTCGAGTTGCAAAAAAAAACAAAAAAAAAACTGTAAAACGGAGAACTAGCTTGTTTTTCGGTACACTCATTCAGCAAATTGGATAGTAATTGTTACTGATTTTAAATAAAGCTACAATTATTGATAATGGGGAAATTACGCGTTGGTACCTTTAAACTCCAAGTTGACCATACTGTTACGCATCGTATGCTATAAAATTTCAAGATCCTAAGTTAGGCATCAATTATTAGTATGTAAAACATATGTATGTTTTAAATATATATACAGTGCCGTACAAAAGTCTACATACACCACAATATTTCGGGAATTTTCAAAATAAAGAATTATTAGAGTAAAAAATGTGATTTAAACATTTGTAACTATTGTTACTAAATATATATATGAGAGATGAAAAAACCTCTGCCATCTCCCATTGCATATAAATAAAAAGAACGGAGTTCACGCCTGAACAAAAGTCCACCCACAGAATTGATAAATTCAATATTATAATAATACTTACTAGTTAGGGTAAATCTTAATATTTACAAATTTATTAGTTATAGTTGAAACGTGAATATAGGCGGATCTGAGTTAGTTAAGAATTTATTATTATTTAAGAAAGGAAATTCCTGTGCCAGAACGCAGATTAATAGTTAAATTAAATAATCAAGGATTTTCATATCGTAACATTGCAAACATCAATCAAAGAAGCCACGCGAGATATCCTTTCCGACCGAGATAAAAGACAAATTTTCAGGTTGTATGCAGACTTTTGTTCGGCACTGTATATCTAATTAAATATATATATAACATTTCCTTCATGAATCAATCTAAAGGATCTGAAAAAATGATTGCATTGAGCACAGTCATATCATATGGTTGAGATCTTTCCCATGATGAATGTGATAAAAAATCAATATTTACATTCTGATTTTCACATGTAACATTTGACTCTCTACCTAATGGATAAACTCCAACAGAACATAAGAATATGTGAATAGCATATTCTTGGAACGGTTCCAAAGTGGCAACTTCTTTGAACATAATTTCCGCTTTGCTGTTGTAACGAACCATATTCTGTAGTGTTCCATCGGCAAAATGTTCCGGCTCATTTGCTAAACTCACTTTTACCATTAAATTCTCCTTGTAGTAAATATCAGTATCGTTAATTTGAAGATGTAACTGAAAGGGGAATAAAAAATTAATTTAATTAATCAAGTTTTATAAAAATGAAAGCTATTTACCACAATACTACGTACTTCTACTCCTAATATATCTATCTTTGAGTCTGTAGTGAAAATTGAAGTAAGCCATTCAGTACCATCACATCTAGCTTCAAGCACTTCCTGTCGAATCATTTAAATTTCATTAAATCTTACATTTAAAAAAAATCAAAATCAATGATCAATGAAATTTCATTTCATACACTTTACCTTGATATTAAGAGTTGCCAAACATCTATCTTTATATTCTTTTCTTTTAACGTTTTTTTCACACAAAAGGTTTCCCATTGGTGGTAATTGTGGTCTGATTATTCTCAAAAGAATTTCCAATTTTTCCGATTCATTTAATAATTTTGAATTCATCAGTCCAGTTATAAACTCGTTCACCGTGAGCGTTAGAAAACGTAATCTTGGCACCAAAAGTGAGGCTGCATTTCTGGGAGTACTATATCCTAATTAAATTAGACTTAAATTAGTTTAATGACAGAGGTTTCCAAAAGGATTAGAAACTTTCCCTAAAAGGGGCTCAATATTAAGAAGTGTAAAAATAATTTGATTTAGCATGCTAATTCTAGGAGGCTCAAGTATCATGTATATACCCAGCCTTCACATTGTGACGGCTACATTGTTAAAAAAAATCAATTACAATTCAGGGACATGGAACTTTTTAGCCTAACATATGTTTTGGAAATTTGATGCTCCCCCTCATCGGCAAAATAGTACTGCTATGTATTAGGATGTGATTTCTAACGAGACTGGAGTCAACGTTCAGCCTGAGATTAAGGCTAATTCTATGTTTATATCCTGAGCGACTACTCATCCGAACTTTTAAAGAAATATCAATTTGCTAGCAATTTGTTTGTGCTGAAGGCATTTAAAGTTTAATGTCTGAGACTCCTTTTATTTCTTTTGAGTTTGAACCTCGCCAATCGTAGGAGTATTTTCCAATGATACCTACTTGCATTCATCGTCCAGATTTTTGATGCGTATATGCATAATTTTTTAAAATATTTTTTAAGGTCATACTTTTTATATCTTATACATCATATATCTTAAGGTCTAGAAGACTTGGAACAGCACCTGTAGGCAAAGTAAAGCTCACACCACCCATTTTCACACAGAGGTAGCGACATCTCCTAGACCTAAAAGGGCTTGGTATTACCCAGCTTATTTCCCCAACGAAAAATAATATTCATAAAGCTCTTAAAAAAACTTAATCCTAACCTTTTCTATCAACTTGTGCAACTGCCCAACGTTCCACAGCCAACACTAACTCTAATTCAGACGATATATTTAATCTCTTCATATCTAAAATAACATTTAGCGTAGATTCACAGGCATCCAAAAATGAAGAACTTTTAATCACAACGGATGTGTTCATCTGGATTACCTATTAAAAATACTATTTGTTATTATTATATTAAATCAGACCCATTAAAATACGTAAATTACATGTTAAAAATTCATATATTTATAAATAACATACTTTAAGACATAATTTCTCGAGCCAATCTTCACAATGGAATTTAGCAAACTCATACAATGATAATACTTTCTGTGGACTAATGTGTTCATATAAATAAGAAAGACATTTTTTGGTTAAATTTTGTATCATGTATTTTTTCGATGCTCCGTACAAATCGCATGCATTGCTACAACAAATTAGTCCTGGTTGTTCACCATATAAGTATCTAAAAGATGTGTGGAAAAAATGTAAGTTCTTTTAAAATTTTAGGCAACTAGAATAAAAATATTGTGATGTTTAGAGATGTTTTTGACAAAGATAAGATCTTATTGCAGATACTTAAGTTAAATTTTTTTTATTATCTAGTTATTTTTAGCGTAGTACATTTACTAACGAAATCATCTGCTTGAAAGTATCATATTCAATATCTGGAATAAGGATCGGTGGTGACAGATCCCCGTGGGAACACATACTACCATAAAACATTGCCTCGAATACAGGACTTCCTGCCGCCAGTATTAGTTTGTGACATCTTATCTGAAAATATTATTTAAAAATAATATTTTTATTGGTTGGTCTTTGAAAAACTAATCAGGAAATTTACTCTTTGGAAATGCCATTACCTTCAAATTCAGAATTTTGGCAAGTCATTAAATTTTCGTCTTATTTTTTATTAGAGTTGAAAAATTAATTGCAATAAAATGGTAATAGAATCTTTTTAGAAGTGCGGAAGAGATTTCACTTGATATTTTTTCTTGCGGAACACTAACTTACAATAATATAAAGTATTATGTGTTGATGAATTGGAGAGTAATTTGGAAGAAATTAAAAAAGTTACAATAACATGAATCTATTATTTTGATTGCTTTAACACCATATTTAAGATTCTTTTAGATATAATTAATATTTGTAATAAACAATAAAAAAGTGTTGCTGGAAAGCGTTATTTATTGAAGCCAGACAGCTGGACAAAACTCCCTTTAAAACCCATGTACACTTTGATGTCTGTCACTCAAGAGGCGAATTTACGGAACAGCGATGTAACGAAGAACACACTCAGGACACTACTGCTTTAGCGGTGTCTTACAACCCCTTTAAATAAAAGTTTAAAACCAAATCGTTATGAGTTATTTTTTAGAAAATCGTTTTAAAAAAGTGAAAAATCCCTCAGGTGAAGTGGCACTGCCCTTGTATTTACCCTAATATTATCACCTGCCATTTTCACGAGTCATCAAACAAAATATTAAAAGCCATTATGTATTTTCATCTTAGTTTTCCATGACAGAAATACACGTTTTGAAGCCCTTCGAACAAGAAATAATATGAAATGAATACACACTCGACTTACTCCAATAATTACATTTCTAAATGTGATAAATTTACCTTCAGACGTTTAATTTATACGCACTAAACTTAGATAAGTTGAGAATATAACTTATCTCACAGATACATAACAGAATTAAAACTTACAAATAAAAACAAATTGAAAATGCCATTATCTACTTTAACCCCTTAACGTGCACGCTCGAGTTAACTCGAGCGCGCTAAACTGGCCAAACTGTTCACACTCGAGATAATTCGAGCGGCGTTGCACTTAATGCTACTATAATTTTTCACTCTCGAATATAATCGAGAATTGAAAATAATGTGAAAGCAAAGAAAAGCAATCGTTTTATAGATATTTATCATTTACATGGGATTGTAAGCTCTAACAATTACTTATTCAAATATAAAATATAGCGTTTTTTTTTAAAAAAAACTGTGCATTAAGGGGTTAATAGTAAAACTAATCAGAAAAGTCACAAAATAACTGGTTAATAGAACTTACGGGAATAATTTGATAGGATAACAATGTCTCTTTCAACAAACAAATAATATTATCTCAAATTAAAACTTACCTTTTTTTCACTTACTATAAATTCACAATCACTATATAATTCTGAATTATGTAAATAAATAAACCTTTGATTAATATCTGTGAATTTATTTTGCCAATCCACGTCCATGATTGATTACTAAAAAATAAAATAAAATTAAAATTAAAAAACTCTTTTAATGTTTCCTAAAATACTAGTTGAGAACAACTAACTGGATAGAACAAATTGAAAATGAAACCGTATTCAACAATTACTAAAAGAGAAAATTTGCCCTATTGAACTTGACATATTTCTCACATAAATAAAACATGTATGTTTTTATAATAGATCTTTTATTAATGGAGTGTTCTTTTTCCAGATATCTTTTTACTAATCAAGTAAAATGTAGTTCTTGTGACTTATATTTTTAAATTAATATTTGATTAATATTTAAAAATAAGAAAAATATGATACAAGATCACTTCGCTTAGTTATTAAGCATAATATAAAAATTTATTGATTCTGTATTTTACCTTTAAACGTTTTTTTCACCAACTAATGGGCTTTCAGAGATGGATTTAGACGTCCAAAATTTTTTAATACTACAATAACAGAACAAAAATTAATTGTAAGAAGGAAGGAACTCCAAAACTGGCATGAACTTAAATGTGCTCTGATGCTTAAAAGCATCTTAACCCGCTTTAAGAAGAAAATAAATCACTGAGAGAGAGAAATAAGCTAAAAAAAAACTTTTTTCTCAAATATTTACTTCAATGAATAATTGTTAAAGTTTTGTTTGTAATTGTAAGAATAAACTGATACCTAAAACCTAGGAAGAGAAGGGATTACCGAATGGAACAAAACAAGCCTTGTTCAAATATTTAAAAACTAGTGTTTAAATTGAACTAGTAGTGTTATCTAGTAAAAGTTAAGTAAACTAAAAGTCACAACTAGAATAAATTTAGTTACTATTGTTGCCGCTAGATAGTGTAAGCTTGTCAATTCTGAAGTTTTGTTGGTTTTTAAGTAGGAACTCGTTTAAGTTAGAATTATTAACTGGATGACTTATGAATAAATTAAGTAAATTAAACTAGTTCAGCTCTCGATTACACTTAAATCTTGCCAAAATTTTTGCACAATGCAATAACTTAAAGCCAGTAGATTGATTGGTGGTCGTAGGTAAAAGTCAGAAATTAATTAAGAATTAATTTTCCACCTGACCATAAATATTTATGACTTTCACGAGATAGTGTAATGGATTACCACGGGGAGATCCTGGGTTCAATTCCAGCTACCGGTCCTCAGATTTTTTCTGTTTAGGAACTTCTCATTGCCCCGTAATGGACTTTGTTGCCCGTAACGAATTTAAACTATCCAGTGGCTGGCAGTGCACAGAAAAAAAAACACCCGATACTCATTTCTTCACACGTTGAGATCCCTTTTAAAAAAAAAATTGCTGTAAGAGTAGGTTGTATGAGGGAAAGGGTTAGCTCATTGGTTAGCGCATACTGGATTCCAACGTGGAGATCGCCGGTTCGAATCCAGTTGCTGGCCCTCAGATTTTCTTTTCCTTCTTCTTACAGCTCACTATTTGGTCACCGTATTGTCTGTAATAAGATAAACACTGTTCGAAGGCAGGCAGTGAATTGAAAAAAGCTCTGAGCGCCAATAACTTTAGGATGTTGGCCTACCTTAAATTAAACAAACAAAAAAAATGTAGGATGTGTCGACGTTTCGCAACAGATTTTATCCTAAATTACAATTTTATTCAGTAACAATATAAAAATAAAATCATATGTAACTAAAAAAATTATCCATTTTATTTTTAACATTCTATTGCCTTCAAAGTTTTATATAATTAAGGGAAAATTATATATTTGTGTATATTTTGTTTTTCAATGTTTTTCTTTTAATTACTGAGTAAAATGTTACTAAGTGAACGTTATTATCCGAACGGTTAGTGCTAAAATTGTGGCTACATGTTTTCTTAAATTCTTAAAAGTGGCTAATTATTTTTTTGTTATAGATAGAAGAAAATGCTTACAGGAAGAATGTGTTTTAACTTTACCAAAACACTGTGTAAGTTAACTTTTTGGAGATCGGTTTACTACGGACACTTTATATTGTTAGAATCTTAGGCTGATTTGGAAAATTAGGAGAATATCGTGCTCCTTCAGCTGCTCGCAACTTATAATTAATTCATCCATGTTTATATGGAATCATCTTGAACTTGGGAACCATCCAGAAATAGCCTCTAATGCTTAAAGGTCTCATTTGGAAAGTTTGCCCATTCACTCCAAAACACTCTACCATCTCTATCGCTTCATTCCTTACCAAAAAGAAGCCCTCTCTTGGGTTTTCTCTTTTTACAGTTCTTTTCTTGGATTTTCCCTAACAGTTTGGTTACCATTTTCCCTAACAGTTTGGTTACCATTTTCACTCAATTGATCTTCATTCAATTTTCTAATATTACCTCTCATTTCTCTATTAGCTTTTCATCCTCCAAACATTCTCTAGTGCAGCTTCGGGTGATCTTTCTACGTCACTGCAACATATTCCTAAGTCATCGCCTCAGGTTCATCTTTTCACGAGCCTATATAATTTAAATTATTTTGTAGCTCACCTAGATAAACTGACTTCATTAAATGAATTGAACCTTCTACAGAAATCCAATTCCATTGTTCTTAGCTTTTGTCTTGTTTTTCTAGGTGAATGTCTATGTCACCGCACCGATTAAGGAAATACTTCAACAATAGAATTAGTACTACTCTTCGTTGATTCTTTGAAGCAAGCTGTAATCTACAAAACTAAAAATACTTATTTTGTTGACTCGAATATTATCTCGTTGTTCGCATATTTCTCTGAAGGAAGCTATCACGATCTAGCTCACCACAGTTAAAGTCCGGCATTTATTTACTAATTATGAAACTAATTATATTTTCAGATAATACCTGGATTTATAACCAATGGAATAATGATCTCAGGCGGTCCGAAAATGTTCCTATCAAGAAATTCAACAGCCCTGCCACCATTGTTAAAATTGTTTGTGAGTGCAATAGATTTCTTTTTTATTAATTAAGTTTGGTGACAGATTCATTAATGACCATGGAAAAAAAAAGGGCGACCTAGTTAGTTGCATCTAGCCCTGCACTAATTAACAGATTATTGAGTTAGAAAATAAGTAGTTTCACTGAAATTAAGGCGGAGTGCGACTTTTTCCACAGATTTTGAACTTGTATTACGAAAAAAAGGACGACCTGGTCTTTAACTTTCGGGCTTGCCCCATTAACCGGTTATTTGTGATTAAAAATCAGTTCCTTTACCGAAATTAAGCAAACATTCTGACTTTGTCCACTATTTTTCGATATTAATTCATGAAAAAAGGACGAACTAGTTTGTTACATCTAGTCCTGCCCTATCAAATAGATATTAGAGATGGAAGATTTGTTTTTTCACTGAATGTAGGCCAGGATTTCTACTTTTCCACTTCTTTTTGAATATTCATTTTAAAAAGAGACGTCCTTGTGTATTGCATGTAGTTCTGCCTCAGTAAATGGATATATGAGATGAAAAATCAGTTTCATTAATGAATCTAGACAAGCAATCCGACTTTGTCCACAGTCTGTTAATTTTCATAATTAAAAAAAAGGACGTCCTGGTCTGTAATTTTCAGCCCTGCTCTAGTAATTGGATAATTGATTCTAAGCCAGTATTCCTACCTCTCCCATTGTTCCTGATACTGCTCTATACAAATAAAAGACTTTATATGAAACACTTAGCCTTGTGCCAGTGAATGATTGTTTGAGATTGAAAATCACACTTTTCGGGCGATCTAGGGCTGTATTCATAGTTTTTCCATTTTATATGCAACTTGTATTATAAAGAAAGCTCAACACAGTCTATCGCTCGTAGGCTTTTTAATTGTTTTTAATATCTTCTGTAAGGGTTCACAAGAAAAGATCGTTCACAAGAGAAAGTTAAAGTACTCCTGAAGCCCAAATATTAATAAAAGAAATATGTTAAGGAAAATAGGAGAAAATTTAGAAACAAATTTAAATAAAACTCATAAACTTTTTTTAACAATCTAATTCGCTGAAATTACGAGTTGAAGAATGAGTGAAATGTTTGGCTACTGGCTGATTTGTGTACCTTTTGTCGTTAAATCATTTTATTTAAATGTAAGTTTTTGTTAAGGAGATCTTGATGAAGTATTGAAGTGATCGTATTTACTGGAAGGTTGTTAAGTACAATGTTTTATTAGATGCAGCATTTATATAATTTTTGTTTTAACAAATTTTAAAAAAATAATTATTAACCAGGAAAATAAAGAGATAACAGATATCAGAAGTAAACCAGAAAAATTAAGTGACATAAAATTATGTAAAACGATAGTTGAAAAGAAGATAAGCATTAATGATGCTAAAGAATTGTTACCTAAATGGTTGAGTGAAGGTACTATGAGAACTGATGTACAAAAAGTCATCCAGCGAAATATATTCAGGTATTTATAAAGAAAATATTTTGAAGTCTAATTTTAGATTCTGAATGGAATTTCTGGGTGGCTGTTAATATATTGCGATATCCAAATTATCACCTCCTAAAAAACATTTCCAAAAACTACCCACGCATTACATAGACTTCAGCGAAATGTGTAACTGCAGGAACGAGAAGCTCCTCAAAAAAAAAAAAAATGTACCCTAAAGTTGACAATTTATTGATCCAATAAAAGAATGAAATAATTTTTTTGTTAATGTATTTTTCTAGAAAGGATTGTGCTGTGAAAATGCAATCTAACAAGTACTTAACGTGCAACGCTGCAGAAGCGTTTGAAATTTTGCAACCATCCTCACAATCAATATCACGAACTGTACTATTAGCCCGTTTTACCAATGATTTTTTAAATTCTCCCAAGTTGCAACAGTGGACCACCCATTCATTGAACACCATACAATATACCAGCAATCCTTCGCATAAGAAAGCATTCTCATATTTAACTACACTAATTCGTATTTATGATGTTATAAAAGTGAGTAGCCGTTACTTCTTGCACTAAGCCAACATCTTCTTTTATTTTAAGAAGAGTTATTATGAAATTAAAAAAATTAATTATTTTTTTATTTTTTATTTGAAGATCAAAGTTAACAAATCTCATAAACAGAACAACCTCCTGACTTTATTATTAGCTGTATTGGTAACAGCAGCTACTTGGAAATTAATTGTCATAAGGGCAAAAATCAGATGAAATCGAGGAGCTTTATTTGAAAAAACAAACAAATCTAAGTTACGAGGTGTTTTTTTTTATGTCCCCTCTCTAAATATTTTTAAACATTTAGTTTTAACTAAATAAGGAGTGCAATGAATATTGTTAAATAACCCAAAAATCTATATAAATGTAAAAATATTCAATTAAATATCTCAAAACATCTTCTTTTTTTTTAATTCCTTATGAATAATAATATAAAGAATGTTACTTCAAACAGACTTTCGTTCAGAAATACACTATTTATATGTAATTTTTTTTTTATTTAATGTTGAATTAAATTTTACATATTAAGTATTTAAATAGTAATAACTAGTTAAATGGGTAACTTCTGTTCACACTTTTGGACAACATGGGTACTTCTTGAATAATGAATGAACGTTTTTTCATTCCTTTATTATTATTTCTTAATTCCTTTCTAATAGTTTTCAAGTGATAGCCCTGTTCGAGTACAAGCCTTTTAACACATTAATCGAGTAGATTTAAACGTTGTTAGTTTTATTGATGTTGTTTAGGCGGAGCCATAGTTCTGAATAACAGAATGTTATATGGAATAATATTCTACATGCATGAAAATGTCAAGAGAAGGCTCAAGGAAATGTACTCAGCAATTTTTTCACTTTTCCCCCTCTATAGGTACTTAATAAAGAATGAAATTAGGCAAAAACGAATTTAAATTATTTTGAACATTTATTTTACGGTTCACCATCAACTTTGGTTTATGAATGAATGCAGAACATGTTTTATTTCAATTTTGATGTGCCTAATTTTGATTTAATTGAAGAATTCTGTCGGAATGAAACAGTTAAGTTAAAAATGACACAATTTGTGTAGTAAAAATGTTTATTCTATAAGTTGATTCTTTATAGATGGAAACTTTATGAATCGATATAATTGAATATTGTATTAAAGCATAAAAAAATTAAATCAGACAATATTCATATCTCAATTTGTCATAAAAATACAAGTATTATTTGGAGCAAACAATAAAAACATCAAAATAAAGACTAAAAGACTATCCAGTCTGTACTACATCTTGCAGTTCTTGCGTAGGAACCTTTCTATGAAACACTTTAGATTCCAAGTCTTTGTTTATTAAACTTAACAATTTCACTTTCCAATTTTCATCCGACAGTTCTTGAGTCCCATCATTTTTCTCAGATACAGTGCAGTCTTCTTTATCTTGAATACCTTAAAACAGTTAAAAAAAAAAAGTGTTAAAAAAATAAACTGAACTCATATGTTTTAATTTACAAGAATATATTCAGTTCACTCCCAGCGATCTCACTAAGACAAGAAATAATAAAAACTAAATTCACTGATTAGAAGTAAACAGTTTTCTAATTCTTGAGCTTTTATCATTATAATCGTTTTTTTTTTTTTAACACGATTAATTAATAAAAACAAAAAAGAATTCTAAAAAAAAATGATACACTACCAATTTCTGTACACAGAGACATCTGAGATTCAAATTCATTACTCTGATTTAGGCGGTCGGTAGTTTTTTGAACAGACACTTCCATATCAATGGATTTTTCATTTCTGATAGTATCTAGAGAGCGCAGACATGTTTCCACAATCTCAACTGTTCCTTTTTTCAAATGGTCAACATTTTTTACCTTTTCTAGGTTTTCGTTAATAGTTGACGATTCAATTTCCTTGGGTTTATTTCCTACAAAAGTAGAAAATAGGACATAAAGACAAATAAAAAACACAAATATGACTAAAAAAGCTAAATAAAAAATAATTTTTTTAATGCCACAGAGGAAAGCGTTACAAATGTATTTGTTCCCTTTAATAGAGAAATTCCAATGCTTACCCAATAGATAAGCTCAAGGTTCATCTACTTCAAAGATTTTATTTAAATATTAAATGCAAGATTATAGAATTCCCAAAAATGGCGCTTTACAAGGGGCAAAAAAACCTATAGATCCCCAGCAAAAGCAAATTTTTTACTAAAAAAGAATTCTGCAGAACCAATAATTCTGATGTGATTTTTTTGGTATGTATTAAAGAGCAGGTCCCTTGGTTTTCGAAAAAATAGCGGAAAATTAAAAAAAAAAATAAGAAAAACATTTAGAAAGATTAGCACTTCTAAAACACGTAATGTAGTGTTTAGAACTCCCCAATAGTAATAATAATTCATTAATACAAAATTAAGCATTTGTTGGTACCACTAGAATTACAGATATTTTTTCTAATTTAAATATGTAATTGTTATAACAATTTCAATAGAACAGGATAACAGAACATCAATACTTATAGATAAGAATTCAACACCTTCCAAAGATTCCTCTGCCTTTTCTTCTTCTTTTTCATCTAAAAATCTTTTATGTACTCCAGAATAACGTAAATTCGGTATTTTATGACATTTTAAATCACTAATTGTAGGTTGCAATACCACAACAGGAGTACTATTTCTTACAGTAGCTTTTTTCTTATGTTTTCTAATTCTTTTCTTTTTGATACCAGGCTGTAAAAATGTATTAATGTCGTCAAATGTGTCATTAGTTATTTCTAATTCTGCTGGGCTTTTATTCTGTTTTTGTAGTAATTCATTTCTTTTTTCTTCTAATTCTTTTTGTAGAAGTAAAACCGATTGATTCGCATCTTCATCTTCTTTGTCTTTGTTCTTCCTTTTTCTTTTCACTTCTTTAATTTCTTCAGAATTGTATATTTTTGGGACACTACGTAAGATTTCAGGGCTACTGGTCGACTTGACTCTGAAAAATAGAAATCTGTACATAGTTCAGAGAAATACTTGCGAATTCTAATAAAACTATACTAAAGAAAATCAAGGAATAAAGATAAATTACGTTAAAACGAAGTATATGTTAGCGAAAAGATATAAAGCAATTGTCTGCCTAATACGCGAGTCTATACAAGTTATTTAGAGGCATCCCCTAAATACGGTAATATTCAGATGGGATGAACGTTATAATGAGATGTTATGAAGGCAGAAATATCGATGATGTCGGTTATAAATATATTAGAGTACTCCCACTAGCAGATTGTAAATGGGTTTGGAATTAGAAGGTAAGTAGGTACAAATTGGAAAAATATAGATTGTATTATTCATACAATGAGTAAACGTAGACAAGTCAATGTCGCTGACTGGAAGGTAAAAGCCGATTCCAATACACTGAGAAATGCAAAAATATTCAAGTAAAAAGGATTTTCAAAAACGTTTACATCTGTAAAAATAATTAGGCATTTATTTACCTGAAAGTAAAAATAAAATAAATAAAAGTCTATTTCACGAAAAATCATCGGCTAGAAGCGGTTTTATACGCCGGTAAAACCTGGTAATAAAGAGTAATAAACCCCTGAAGATGACAAGCTCCGTGCTAAGTTGTTAAAGTATGAAGGAAATGTACTTCACTCTCAATTGGATAATTTTGTTGAGATCATAATATGCCCCAAGTACAAGAAGGGAGAACACGTCGAATATGAAAATTATTTGTATTTATTCCTCATCTACAGTCACACACATTATTAGGGGGCTTTTCTGCAACTGCTAAAGGTTTTTCTAATAATTTCTAAATGACACTACTAAATGAATAACCAAAATTCAGCACCAAGCAAGAGATTGATGGTACAAGTACTATATGTTAAAATCTTCTTTAGACACATTTTATGAAAGCAAGATTATATATTAAATTAGAAATCAAGTCATAAAACCACTTACACGATTATATCATCCTCTCTTATTATTTTAACAGTTTCATTACTTGGTAGCCAGGCGTCGTTCAGAAACAATGTAATAACTTTTAGATTAAGAATTGATTTGATATGCTCTTCAATGTCTTTTATAAGTTTCATTTTTTTGTAGTTTATATAAATAAAACATTTAAGAAGCTCCTCGGTATTGTTGTCTACATTGACAAGAATTCTGAAACCGTGTGAATTATTATTTTCCATAATAGTAAATACAAATTGATAAGCCTAAAACACTTAATACGGTTGTAAACTACAAATACCGGTACACTATACAACCACGTAAACAAATCTGAGTTACTTTAAATTCTTAGTCGCGTAGGCATTTGATAACATTCAAACGTAATTTCTCATCTCGCCTGTAGTTCGTAAAACAACTACAGCAGCACAAATAATTTAACCAGGATAACCGTTTTGAGGTTTTGTTTTTGACAGTTCTAAATCTTACTGCAGTAATACGCACATGCCTTCTAACTTAACAGAATTGAATGTACACTTTTTAAGGTGAGAAAAGGTTATTTCATTCTACTAAGTAGTGCTTATGTATATTTACTTTATTAAGATTTTTCTATTTTTTTGTGGCTGCATCAACCACTGAGGCCATAATTATTATATTTTGTTATTATTATTCTTGACGTCGGAAGTCACTATTTCAAAAAAAGTATTTCTTTTTTTGCATCATCTAGCAGACAAACTTAAATTTGGTTCGTACAGCAGGTTATATAATTCAAGTTTCTGTAGCAATTTTTACTTATTTGGAACTCAACTGTGGAGAAGACACAGTTAACTGGGTAAAATTAAGTAATTTTTACTTATGTTTTTTGCTTTGTTTAGCAATTTTTGTTTAGCTGTTTGGTTCCTTAACTTATAGATAATGAACAAAAATAACGAAGATGCTATTGTTCTCCCTCATCATGTACCTGAGGAATTTTGTAGAAGCAGAGCAATATATAGACAAGGAAAAAAACTTACTGCTGTGAAGGTACCATCAAAACTGTATCCTACTCAAAGATAAAATGCTAAGATTTTTATACAAGATTAGCAATTGTTTTTTCAATGTTATTTTTTGTACAGTTTATATATTTTCCTTGACAAAGCAAGTATTCACAGGTTTACACTGTTAGCAAAGAATCTTCTCATCTCCTTATATTCAATGTACCTGCAATTAATCTCAGCACTGAACTTCGATTACTTTGTGAACGATTTGGAAAATTAGCTCTGTTTGAGAAATTAGCAAAAGGAATTGAATTAGAAGAATTTACCGATGTATTTCATGTGAATTATTTAAAAGAGCCAAGTGCCAGGTTGAGTATTTTATTATTATTATAAAGTTGGACTGATTGTTTTTCATTCTTGATTTAAAAGCCGTGTAATAACATTATTCATACACCTACTCTACATCATATAGTCTCTTAACTCATATGTTTCTCTTATAGAAACAAAGATAATTTGAATTAATAACATCATTGAATTAAATATTTTAATTATGACAAAGAGATAATGCTCATACTTATTATAAGGTCACAATTAAGAAATGCGACACCTAGGGACGTTCATAAAATCTATGCTCTTTCCTTAAAAATTTAATGCTTATGTTTTTTATAGGTGAAATTTTACATATTTTTAAAAAATATCAGATTTCTATTTTTAATTATTATACTACATACACAATTAAACCCAGAATCTTTATTTATCCTATTTGCTTAGTCACCAAGGTTATTCTACTTTGTTTTAAACTTTATAAACTAGTTTTTACATAAAGGTTTAATTTAATTGGTAAAAAATTTTATTTCAAAAAAATAATAGTTCTACGTGCATATCATTAATCCTATAATAAAGTTTCTTGAATTTCTAATTTTTATTAAACAAAGCAAAATACCAGTCACCCGTGAATAGTGGTATTTCACTTGTATCGCCTTTGAAATGATTACATGTAAATACAGTTTTGAGATATGAGCGAACTAATTTTAAATATAGACTTTTTTTTTTTAGATATGCAAAGAAATTTTTGGATAATCGAAGCTTCTATGGTGGATTTCTGCATGTTTGTTATGCACCTGAAAAAGAAACATTAGAAGAAACTCGGTTAAAGTTGATAACGAGGAGAAACGAGATCGCAGTTCGTACAGGCAGAAAAGTGAAGACGAAATCTTTAATTCCTTCTAGGTATGTTTTTTTGTTCTTTCTCTTTATCTAGATACATGAGGTACTGATTTTAATTTGTTTTTATGAAACGCAAAAAAAAAATTGTGAAAAGTATCTAAATTAGCTATCTAAAGTTGCTAAATTTCTCCCATCATTTGCTTGTCCTTTTGGCTGTAATGAAGATATTGCAGGGATTCGTTTTTAGACCTAACTAAAGTTTAAGCTGATGTAGAAACGACTTGGATGGTCGATGTGCATTCATCTTCTGCATTGGCGATCTCTAACTGAACCGTTGGCGAAGACTCGAGTGTACAGAGGGATACGCCTGCTTTCTGTGGTACCTAGAGCTTTAAGGCTGAAGAGGTAGTTACTTAGGGCCAGCATGCGAGGTGGAAGTTGATCCCACTAGCCTCTGTTGGGCGTACTTACTCAAGGTTCCGCTGAGAAAAGGCTGAAGGTCTTAAAACTGGACAAGGCTGTGCCTTCGCCCACACAATCTGCCTTTATTCTTTTTTACATGGCATGTTAGGCTCAGAAACATTTTCAATGGTCCACAAGTTGAGCATCCGTGTAGATTGTGGCCGAAGTTTGGTTGAGACTCATGAAAGGGCCAATATTAATACATATTTGAAAGCTGTTAAAAAGTTAAATGTCTGTCTGATTAGGGACAACCACGGTAATTTCTTTCTAATTCAAGTTCAAATAAATTCAGAAATACAAAAAAAAATCTCTCTTCGTAAAAAATGGATAGACAAAGAATGGAAAAACATAAATGAAGAAAACAATGTTTGTAGAAAAAGTGACCATTGTATTTAGAATCCTAACGAACTTTAATTTTTCTTTGAACTTATTTCTCAAAACTTTATTTATATAAAAATCATTTATGTATCATTTTAAATTTATCATTTATTTGTTATAAAAAGGAAAACAGCCATTCTTACTAAATAATCTTCCGATGGTAGTTTTAAGCAAGCGCGATTGACTGGCAGTCGTAGACAAAATCTCTTACAACAATTGATAATATAGAATTAATAATGGAAAAGCATGCTATGCAATTGTAGCAGATACGAAGTATTATGTACGTTTTGTACGCTTGCCCAGTTTACCAGCTTCAGGAAAAACTATATAAATCGTAATGCTTAACATATTTTAAAGTTTCAATAATCTTTCACCATAGATATTTAGTAACGAACTTCGGTACCTACACAAAATATTTAAATATTTATTACCATAATCTGAATATGTTTAGATTCAGATCTTTTGTGATAGATAAATCAGTTATTGTTTATGTTGGAGAATAAATAATAACTTTTGGGTAATACTATGGACCATGTAAAAGAAAGGAGAGATTTCTGATTTATCTTTTCTATTCTATTCTTAACTATCTATTATTTCAGGTTCAATAAAATTCTTAAAAAACGGCCAGCTATTTTAGAATCTACCTACGTAGAAGAGTCAGGAACAAGTTATCTAAATTTGGTAAGTTTAGGAGTACTTAAAAAAAAAGATATTTATTTTATTTTCTTCAGCTTTTTTTCTATTAAAATAAATATATCTGTTTTAAGATGATATTTATTTTTTATTATTATTAATCCAGGTACCCAATTTGGATAATCAGAAGGTACCGCAGTTGGCCTCTGTTCCGCCCACATTAATCCCTGTGCCAATTTTAAAAAAGAAAACATACTGTAAAGAAGAACCACCGAAGAAAATTCCAAGAATAGTTTTTCACAAAAATAATAATTCTGAATGAGTTGAAAGTAAACATATTTCAAGTTTTTGTTTTTCTAATATAATAATTTTTACTATTTACTTTGTCTTACAAATCTCTAAAGCAGCAGATCGTTGGTCGATTCGACTAAAGAGGGTTCACTCTTAGTTCTGCGCGTTTTTGGCCAAGTTACAATGTAGCCAGCCTCTCTTTCTCTTGAACATCTTTCAACATAGAAAAAGAAGGAATACATTCTTGGGATACAAAAAATTTAAATAGAAGTCAGTTTCTGACAAAACTTTCCCTTACTTTGTTACAAATAATTAATAGTCCGTGCGATTTTTCTTTGTAAATCATATAAATTTTCATAGTGGGAAGAATATTTTATTTCATTTATTTATTTTGTTGAACTTTATTTATTATATGTTTTTTTGAACATTTGACCTCTGTTTTCTTTCTTGCCTTAAATCTGCTCGGCATTTAGATCGCTAATTTATGGTAAAGCCCAATCAGGGGGACTCATTTTAAGGAAAGAAACACTGTACATCATATAAAGTGTTTACTACTGTATATACATATGTGAACACGTACATATATATGAGTGCGCACGAAGAAAAATATAAAAAGGTAAGTTGCGAAATCGAAGTGTCGTTATTAAATGATAGAAGAAGGAGTGGAATTATGAAGAGTTAAAAACATTTAATTTGTATTTTGTTCACTTCTTTTTATTAGTCATATTTACAATTACAACAAATGTTGCATCAAGTAAATTTGTTCATAGTGGTTAAGTTCACTTGAAAATCATGTAAGAGCAATCACCCTGTGGATTACACGCGCATCAGTAGGTAAAGTAAAGTAATCGCCTATTTTTTCAGGCGGGGCTTAACGTACAACTACCAATTAGGTGTCGTGGACGGAGGCAAACATACTTTACTGTAAATTTCTTTTATTAACCATTAAATAAAATCCAAGGCCTAAGGCCGGGAATCGAACCCAGTACCATAATACATATTAGCTTCGCAGGTCTCGCCTCTAACCGTTCGGCTACCGTGGCGCCTCGCATCAGCAGGTACCTAGGCCACAACCGCTTCAAGCGACGAGGAGGATTGTCTGGAAGGTGAGGAGAGGAGAGTTGTTATTCAAGAGGATTAGGATGGAGTGCCAGTAGGCTGTGAAATATAATTTGTATTATTTTATTTTTTTGTTGCAATTTTTTCGACATTCTATGTAACATTGTTGCAGTCTCAATTTGCAAGCTATCCTTTTGTTCTCAAATCACTGTCATGTCTCTATGATCAATGATGGTCATTCTTTTCTTTATAGAATACAGGAATATCTTTTTTTTATAGTCTCTTATCAATTGTCTTTGCTCTGCTTTGATCTGCTTGCATTTGATTTTCTGATAGCCCGCTCTAAAAAGTGTTATTTCTTCAGATGAAAACCACTGGTCTACATCACAGAGTAATAAAATATTTGTGCAAGGAAGGCTAGAAAAGAAATAGCGCTTCAGACGTAGCATGTGACACAAATAAATTTTGCAGATCATCTGTATTAATAAAATATTAATAAAATAAATAAGTAGTTCTGCTTTGTTTTCTACAGTTAAGAAAGAATAAAATCAGTCATGTTAAACATACTCAACAAAATACCTTTTTCCAAAAATAATCCTTCCAATTTTTGTTTATATCCAAAATATTTTAGTTTAAGTGCTAAAAGATTGGAAAAATGTGAAAAAAAAGATCCATTTGCTACCAGACCACCAAAAGATCCATTTGCTACACATGTTCATCGTAAGTGAGATAGTTTGAGAACTTACAGTTATTTCATAAATATAATATGTTTTTTATTACAACATATAAGTATTTTGTCCATTGAGTAAAAAAAGTGGCTGCTGTAAACATAATAGTCCTGGAATGTTCGCCTCCATCCTTCACTAGTACCTAATCTGGGGACTGTACTGCTAAATGTTGTGCTCATAAAGAAAGTCTATTGGTTCATGTCTTAACGTTAGCTAGGGTCCATCTTTTAGCTTGTAGTAAATTGTGCTAATACTTTTTATTAGACGCAGTAACTCCTCAAAATCGTACTGTACTAGAAAAAATAAATGTTCATGAGTTCTGCATCGAATATTGAATCATGATGTGAATTACGAAAAAGAGGGAAGAAATTTACTCAGTGGTTAGTGCACTAAAGTGTCGTCAACTTTAGTTTTCTCCAAATTATTTTGTGGCAAGTTTCCCCACCCAAACTGTTAAAAAGTCACATTCTGATTTAAAAAAAAAAGTGCTGAGAATCCTCCCTCCAAAAAAAAAAACGTAAGCCAATAATTAGAAAGTATTTTTTTCAGATTATTGTATTCGAAATGGTTATAGTACTCTTCTTTACAACTATTCTTATACTAGTTGATAAAAGGCACGATTTTCAGTTGTGAATTCTCGTTTCTTTTGAAATAAACAAGTTATTACTGCATCAGTAGGTTTGTTTTAACTGTTTACAAGAGAGGGTGAAAGTATTAATTCCTGATACCCCTTAATCACCGGCGTTTTTCTACCTGTCAATTAATAAAGTAAGAATTACTTGTGAAGATGAAATCCATAGATTATACTGAATAAACTACCTTCTTAACAGTGTTATATTTTTAATAATTTCATTCGCAGAGGGTTCGTATATGATATATAAAGTACTAGGTTTGATGGTGGGAGTACCAGTTATTGCATTATTCTCTGGATACTTATTATTGTTTTCTAAAGAAGAAAAAGAGACACCACCTTTTGTCGCCTATCCATATCTTCATCACATCACAAAGGTATAGTGCATTTCATTCTCGTATAGAATGTTTCATAAATAACAAATTCATCTTTCACATTTTGTTTTACTTAAAAAAAATACAAAGTTTCGTTAGTTATTTTTCGTCCGTATATGTAGCAATACGGTAATCAAGTGTTATAATACCATATTTGCAAATTAATATTACATCTTTTACTGAAAATAAGGAAGACAGAATCTAAACCAAATATTAGTTAGTATAAAACACTCAAATGGTAATATGAATTCAAACCAACAGTAAAGGTTAGGTTAATTACAAAATCTTAGCTGTAATTCTTTAGAGAAATTAAATAAGATCTAATTTTCGGCGAGCGTTTAGAAATAAACACCGAATTGTATTAAACAGATTAATGTAAAATAAAGAAATAATGATAACTTGCTAACCTTATTATTTATGAAAATACCACAACTGAACACTGTTCCTTGTCGATTCTTCATTTAAGTTGGATACCATTTGAATAGTAAGACCTTCAAAGAAGTAGTGTTGTGTGACACATATTATACAGTACATAACATAATGTATGTTACATATGAAAGTTAGAAAAAAGCATGGTGCACATGCAATTTTTATGGTATCCAAAAGAGAACTCATACTCATTCGTGAGATTTTGTTCACAGAAATTTCCTTGGGGAGATGGAAATCATAGTTTGCTTCACAATCCAAGAAAAAACGCTCTAAAAGAAGGATACGAATCTAGTGAATGAAACAAAAGCGAAAACGTAGCGTTACAAAGTACATATTTTAAATAAATTTACAGCAGCAACCATCACTGAATCTTTATTATTAATTATAATTATCGTAATTTTATTTTTTTTAAAAAGAAAAAATTTACCATTTTATGAATTGAATTGCCTGCGAAAAATCTTGAACTTAACTAACATTGCTGCTTCCATGAACGTGAAGTTTAGAATAAAGAGCTTACGAACTATGGTAATGTTAATTATACAGTTTTAGACTAATAATTTGTTACAAAAATTCCAAATATATTATTGAAATTAACTTATGAAAATGACTTAACAGCAATGGAAAGTTTCTGGTAAACTAGGTAATACGAAGAGGAGATTAAAAAGCTTTTTTTCTTGCAATGTTATAATTATTAATTTGAATTCCAAATGAAAAATGGATACAGAAAAAAGTTAATATAACGATTCTTCGTTTCCAAAGTTTTTTCAAGGTTAGATTTAACAATGTTTTTGAACATACGCACACATGAACAAGTTTAACATTCGTTCAGACAATAGTACACTTCATTACGTTTAAGAACCTATTATATAGGTGAATGCAAATATTAATGAGAATGGTTTTTGAAAAATGCTAGTATAAACAGTAATTGTACCGCTTCCTGGGAGAAGTAGCATGAACTAAAGTTGATTAGTTAATAATTTTCTTTGTTTATTTTAATTACTCTTTCTCTGTGTGATTTTTAAAAAAGTCATTATGGCAATTAGATGGTATTAGGTAAGTGTTAATTAATGATACTGGAAGTGAGCTGAAACAAATTGGTTTTTTTTTAAAATAATGCAAAAAAGAATTTTCCTTGTTGACTGTGCAAAAGTACATCCAGACTATATAAGTAAGTGAAGTTTGCAGGGAGGGGGGCGGGGATTTTATATTTTCTTTATGTATACATGCATGATAACTACTTTTCATATTTGACGTTACGAAGATTTTTTAAATAATTCTTACAGAAGAATTTTCATGTAAGTTGATGTTAGTGAATTTTAGACGAGACTGACTTAGGTTACCATCATACCTTTTTCCTACTTGATTCGAATATTTGTTATTATAATTTTTATTTTTGACTAGATAGCCATATGTGATCATACCTCTTTCATATTTGATGTGAGACTAAAGTAGATATGTTAATGGTGACGAGCGACAGAGCGATCCACTCCCCCCTGACTCACAAGTCGTACTGAAGAGAAATCTAGACTGTTGTAGTTTTAATTCTACCTGGTGGCAAATATGTGAACTAAAATGTGTTTATATAGTGATAAGTCCAGTAAGTGCTGCAACCTTGTGGCCATTTTTTAAACTAATTTTCCTTTATTACTTTTTCAAATGGTTTTTACTTCTTGATTTTCAAAACAAAACGACCCAACACACACAATCTAGGATTGCCTTTCATATTAACCCATCAAATGCAGAAACAGCAGTATTACAGTGAAATTAAGAGACTATTTCCAATTTTTCCAAAGGTTTCCTTTTTTATTCCTTCCACTCTCGCAGCTATTTCTAACCTATTTTCAGGTTTTCCTTTTTTCTTTTTTTTTTAAACTAAACGCTTTTCTTTTTTTCTTTTTTTGAGATGAAAAGGAGAATAAATAAAGACTCTTTTTTAATTTTTTTTTTGTTATACAGCAAAAAAATTAAACATTTTAACATTACATTGTGAAATTAACGTGCACATTGCATGTAGTAAGTACATAATACTTGTTTTATTAATTGATTCTTCACAAAAATTTCCTTGAATAGATGATTTACGTCTATTTCACTTGGGCTTCTACTGATAACCAGTTTTGCAGGCAGTACTCCAGTATCACGAGGTATTTAATCTGAAAATCAACATTATGTACAATCCACAATATTTATGTACTTAAAATAATTAGTTTTTACTGAGTTTAGCTTGAAACAGGAACCTAGAAAAAAAAAGAAACTGATTATGTATTCATAAAAATTAAATAAATGAGAATAAATGAAAGTTTAAATATTTTTTAAAGAATCTAACCCTTTCTTTCAAAGAAAATGAAATATATTTTCTGACGATACAAAATGTTTATCAACGTGGATGAAGAAGATTTAATAAATAGAGCAAATTATTACTGTTGCTACATGATAAAGGGAATATTGGTTATACCGATTGTAATCCCTTTTTACCACACTGTTTTACTGGACAGATGATTTGGTAGGTTATTTAATGTTTATTTTAATAGTGTTAAAGTACATGTTCATGCTACCTAGCGGTAATCACTGGAACTAGTTTCTATGTAATTGCATCTGCCTAGTTCAAGCTATTGCCGCTAGGTAGCATTGGCATGATCTTCATACCTCTATTTTTTCCATTTTTAATTTTAAAGTAAGAACACGAAGTGTAGAATTTCTAATTAGGTTGCCCAATTTCTTTAATTTAATTATAAGGACTTCAATTTCTGATTTTTTTTTTTCTATTTAAATAGAGCAAATACAAAGAAACTACAGTATTCACGAACAACGATTGAACATAGTATTTTTCAATCAAATTAAATCTTTAAGGGAAAGATTTAATTCATCTGAAAAAACGTTTTATCTATTCAAGGTAATGTACAAATAAAAGTAAAGCTTACCTGAAAAATAGCCCAATAAGATAGTTTGGTTTGATTTCCCTGGAATGATGAAATGGATTGCGAAACACCTCAACTTTTGTGGCTGCTGGATTTAAAGAATGGTCCTAAAGAAAGACGAACGAAGATATTATTATTAACAATCATAAAAATTACATTAAAATTCACTAAATTATTTATACCTATTCAATCCTAAGTTAATAACAATATTCAATATTGTAAAATTGTAGCAACAATGCCTCAACGAATAAACGAATTAAACTTGACCAAGAATTGAAATCATTTCCCCTTGAAAAGTAAGTCTTTTTGAAACAATTAAACCATTTCTCATTCAATAACTCATTAAACATGGGTTATAATAGCAGAAGACAATAAGCCCTACCTGCCTATTTGAGATATTTGACTTAATTATTGCAAACAGTTCAGTTTTGAAGAAGTAAAAAGACCAATCACATTATTAAAACTGTCCGGTAGGGCAGTTGTATAATTAAAATTCTGAATGTGTAATCTGTGCAGCACTAATCTTTCTTAATAATTCACTTCAGTAAACCAATTTGATCACTAAAAGGCCCTAAGATGATAAGAGAATCATTAAAAGTGTAAGCACATCCACTTTTTTTAAAAAAACGTACATAAATGTAAGTTAATGTACCTTCTGAATAGTTTGAATTTAGGCAAATCATTACGCTTACTAGGTATCTTATCTATTACTGCATACTTTATTATTTATCTTTAGACAATACGAAATAATATCTTAACTGAGAAACAACAAGCTGTAAGCTGGAAACATGTACTTACTGTTGCTGTTGGAGTTAAAATGTGTTACACTGGTCAAAATGTCAATAATGCCATCAACTCAGTCATTTGTTTGAATTGAACTAGTTTAGAATTACCATTAGAATGTCAAAGAATGCTGAGAACAAAATTAAAAATTATATAAACTATTATTTATACAATTGTTTTCATTGTAATTTACAAATATTTAGGAAAAAATCATTTTTCTATGAGTTAGAATTAAAACTACTGGTGCGAACCTTGCAAAATCCAAGGTCCATAATTCTAGGACGTTATTAAACTTTACATTATTAGTTTAAATTTCATGGAGATTACTCTCTCCTTTAAATGAGAGAAATGTGAATATTTACTTGGAAGTTCATAATTCCTAAATACATAATCGTAATTAGCAATTTACTTTTACAGTAATGAAGACGACCAAAAATTATTAACATGTTACGAACTAAATCTATCTACTAATTACCGTTAAAACATTTTTATGAAACAAAATAATGAATACTAAAATCAACATTATAAAATTACACGCATACACTTAAAATGAATCTACTATCAACTGTCTTGGAAACATGTCAGTTTCATAAACACTTCTAAACACATCAACTCGTAATTAAAAATAAAAGAATACACAAAAAAAGTTGCTTACCTGCAAGAAGTCCTTAACGCAGTAATGATGCAAAAACAATTTCCGAGGAAGTTAACGCTTAATCCAAATAGATAATACAATCAGTTTTTTAAGGTATGCAAAGTTCTCACTTACTTAGTTACAGCAACATCAACTTAAAACTACCAATCATACATAAAAAAACCATCAAATTATGAGGTAAAGGGAATTTTGAACTTTTTAAAATACTGACGATAAAATGTTTATCAACGTGGGTGAAGAACATTTAATAAATAAAGCAAAATATTACTGTAGCTATATGATGTAGAAGTATATTTGTACATAACCGCATACATAACCTTTTTACCCCACTGCCTTACTGGACTGTTATTTCGTTAGGAGGTTATTTAATGTTTATTTTAAGTGTCAAAGTACATGTTCATGCTACCTAGCGATAACCACTGAAACTAGTTCCTTTGTAATTACATCTTTCTAGTTCAAGCTATTGCCGCTAGATAGCATTGGCATGACTTATAAGGACTTCAATTTCTGATTTTTTCTTTGATTTAAATAGAGCAAATACCAAAATAACATATTTATAAATTCCTCTCTCATCACAAGCTATGTATAATAGAACCAACCAATCTTATAAACCATTTTAATAATTATGGGACAATAATATTGGTACAACAAGCGAGGAAAATTCTTAATAAATATCCATAAGATGTATTGATATTTCACTATTTACAAGTGACTAAAATTTCAAAAAGTAAATCAATAAAAACTAACGTTTTTTATAAGAAGTTGAAGATGTGGAGTAAAAGGTTGTCAACAAATCTAATGTTCCTCAGCCATGCTAATCCATTGTATCCATCAATCAACACTAAGTCTTTAATCTTCCGCAATTACTTTATGCTAATATGAAAATACATTGAAGGTGATAATAGATTGGCTCAAAGGTGACTTGAACTTAAATGCACTGCAGTCAAACTTTTATCAAATGACAATATCACTTAATACTTACTAAAAACTTTACTCAGCTCGATACCGAAAATTTGAGTTTTACTATTAATTTTGTCTTACCATTACCACAGGAAGACTTCGCAATCTTTTCTAGAACAAAGCGTCTCAACCTATCTTTGAGATTATTCAATGTAGCGTTTTAAATGTATTTAGTTTATAAATGTGTCCAATATTCAATCAAAACCAGCTGTAATTAATTTGTTATTTTTTTCAGCTCTTAAAGCATTGCTCTTATTAAAGACTAGAATAACTGCAAACGGATTACTGAAACAAAACAGCATTTACAAGGAAATAATAAAGATGCTCCAGATTGCCCAGAAATAAATTTAGTTTAGTGGATGTACCAACGTCTTGGATGTTTAGTATACACCAACGAATTCTGGTGGGATCATTCACAAATTTCTATCGTCACAACTTACGTATTTATTAAATTTTCTTTAAATATACTATTTTTACTAAAATATAATATGAAGTAATTCTTCAATATTATTATACATGTTAAGTATTATAAAATGATATGAAACCATAAAATCAGGGAAACAGGATTTCGCTAGATAAAACATGTCAATACAAGCTCTGGATAGTAAAGATTTAATGAAAGTACGTAATTAAATGTGTACTTTTGTTACATAGAATTGTATTTTACACAAGGTAGGGGAGAGAAGCATGTGATCGTTTATATTTATTAATGCTAATAAAAGTACTGAACTCTTGCAATGCTGAAAAGTACGAGACCTATTTCTTGGTTTAGTAGCTTCTGATTTGTATTCATCGTTTATGTTCATATTTATTCAGACTTGAACACACACACAATCCGAGCGCAACAGAACAAATTACCAATAAATATATCTTTTAAGACAGCAAACTTACCTTTTGTATTCCGTATTCTTTAGGATTTGTACGATGTGGCCATTTCATTAAATGTCATACTCATGGTGGACTAGAGGCTGGTCTTATGATAAAAACCTTGTTGGAAAAAAATAAATCCTTTTCTCTACACATCGAGGACCAACTTAGAGGTGAAACTGTGGTCCAGCTTTTGGCGAAAAACACATGTCATCCTCTTCAGTCATGTCGAAATGATGGGCCTGAATTATAATCACCTCCAGAAGTACTTAGTTAAGATTTAGATAGTCAAAAACCTTTCTTTTTATTATCATCATGAAGAAATGAACGCAATCTAAAGCTGGGTGAAATATGAGGTAAAATACGATTCTGAGGACGATCGAATTGCAGCAACCTTCAATGGTCATTACGAAAACAAGAGAGGAAAAATTTTAAAATTACTTGTAAAATAATTTCATAAAAATAAAGAACGTTATGGACATTTTATATAATTATGTAAAAGATTACTATTTTTGAATAGCTTTTATTGAATATGCAGGTTAAAAAAAAGAGGAAAAAACACTATCAGAATTTCAAACAGAGAAAACAAGAGGAATTATATTCAACATAATATGTGTAAAAAAAAGGACGTTTGCATTATAAAGGTAAAAAAAAGTATTGAAATGATGTGTCTAAACTTATTTGTTAGACGAAGACAAATTGAAAAAACAAAAAAGAAAGTTTTGTTTAGATAAACCTAAATGAAATTACAATTAAAATTATGCGGTTTCTAAGCTAAATTATACATTATTATTATTGAGCCCATGATTATATTTTTGGGGGATTTTAATACATTAAGAGTTTTATTCGTAGAACCTCAGAAGATACTAAACAGTCTTTTAAGTTTATTTCAAAAGGAAAACATTTTCAATTATTTTGAGAGAGAGAGAGAGAGTCAGAAAAACAAAATATTTCAAATCTATAAAATACCCTCTTTTTCCTTTAATTATGCTATGAAAATTCAAATATAAAAATCACAATTGTACTTAAAAAAAAGAGAAATATTTACAATTTATAATCTATTTACAAGTACACATAGGCACACACAAAATTACATTTCCAAAAATTTTGTTTTAAATTATCTTCTCTTATCAGGTACTTGAATGAATCTTATAAATTAATTTTTAAATTAATTTCGTTTTTTGCAGAAGTATTTTTTTATCAACTAATAAATACTACACTTAAGGATCCTATAATATTTATATTTAAGGCGCCTAAACATCAAAGGTTACTGGCGCCCGGAGCTTTTTTTCAGCGCATTGCCAGCCTCCAGACCGTGTTCTCTCGATGACATTATCATCATCGGATAGTAAGCTGGAAGAAGCTCTTAGGAAAAGAAAATCTAAAGGACAGCAGCTAGATTCGAACACCGATCTATGCGTTGGAATCCAGTATTTCGCTAACCACTCAGGAAATCACTTCCCTTTACTTTAATTATTAATACAATTTTTTATATTCTCTTTGCCATAACTAAAATTATGTTAATAACGTACCTGCCGCAAGAATAACCTTAGATTTTGATTTCCAGTGAATCTGAATGGCCCTTGTCTCTGAATAACCCTTCATCATTAACTGACCAAATTAGATGCTTTGATTTCTTAAAATCTAGAAATTGATTTCTAGATATTTTCATCTATCTTCAAAAAGACTAATTTATTAGATTTTGAGTAGGGGTAGTAGTCTGTATGGTAGGAGAAAATTTCAAAAGTAGAAGTGCCGAAGATAGGGTTCACATTAAGAAAGGCTGGGAAGACTTGCAGGATTCTGACACACGTTAAAATTTCCCATTCCTGTAGAAGGTATTGGACTTGTTGAACACAATGCTCTGGAGGCTAGGAAATGGAAATAATATTCTCTAAATAAACCTGATAAATTAATCTTTTGAAGACACGATGAATTCTGAAGGTGGTTAGAAGTGAAATTAAAAACGAAGCAAGGGAATTATCAATAGGTCTGAGGAACCTCCCGCTTTTGTACGTTGTTTATAAAAGTAACAGAAAAAATTAAAAACTAAATTAAATTAAAATTGTACACAATACATAGATCTATATGTACAAAAAAAAATAAAGTTACAGAATATAATATTTTCTTCATTTTTTAAACACTATCCCTTAGTTTTATTGTACTGCACTCTAAAACTTAACATCAGAGACTTAGAATATTATTACCTCTTTCAGAAGCTCTAGTTTCATTTTTTTTTCTTTACCTTCGTATAAGTAATACTTCTTTAAGTCTACTTTTCTTAAACTAATAATAATAAAAAAAAATTATAACAAAAAAAAATCTACAAATGAAATATTACAAAAATCTGGAAGAAAAGCAATTCTTCTACAGCCAAGGATGCCATGCTGGATCCATTCTGCACAGGTTATCCGGGCTTTTGGCTGCAACTACTAATGTGCTCACCTATATTATTAAACATTTTAAAAAAAAATGAATAAATAAACATTAAAATTAAGAAAACTGATCATTTTAAACTGAGCTCTTCGGGCCACTCACATTCGGCTAGTGTGAGAAAATTGCTAAAAGGGTTGTTAGTGAAAAGAAAACTCAAAAAAACTAATAAAGAAACACTACAAGCACTCAAAACAAAAGAAACAAAAAATTTATATATACAAAAAGCGAGTAAGAAGTACAAAATGTAATAAAATTCTTATTTCTGATAACTGAGTATTGTACTCAGTACTTATAATTGCAAGTCTTAGTTCTGTTTAGAATTCTCTGCAATAAAATATATTTGAATACTGCTTATAATACTCATTAATCAAAATTTTTGAATAAAGTACTTAGTATTCGTTAATAAGATTGATTTTCCCCAACCCTAAAGCCAATTACTGTAGTTGACTTCAGAATTCAGAGAAAGGTGTGTATTCACACAGGATTTTTTAGTTTTTGTATCAAAAGCTTAAAAAAAAAAAGGATCTTAATAAGTGGCTTTTAAATTTAACTAAAGCTTCTTGCCTTGCTTTCCGTTCCGTCGAAATTAGTAAGACTGTAAAGCCTCTGGGTGATGGAATTTACTGCATGCGTTACCATGGTGATTATTAGCTCGCCGGCGACATCAGCTGGAGGTGAGGTCAAATTATCATGATCTTCTTCTTGTTTCTGCACAAATGAAATGTACAATTAAATTTTACAAAAACTTATGATTTATACATAAATAACAAGGGGAGGGGAAAAAATTGTATAACTACTCACTTTTTTATGGGCAAAAATCATTTCATCTCTAAGTATAGCACGTAATATGGTTGTAACTTTGAAATTTGGATATACAAAACATCGAGCTGTGGCTATCATACTGGCGGTAAGTGGTCCACTGATACCAGTCTCCGTCAACAGTTCTTGAATGTTTGGAGTCAGTCTGAAGGGTACTGGTCGATTGGCATCTAGTTCTCCTATTTTAAATAACAGTAAGAAAATATATGGGTTAGTTAATATAATTAAGTACAATATTATTAATAGTTTTTGGTGACAGAATCATTGATACAAAAAGAATAGAAATTATTGTCAATTTCAATCATAATTTTTGTATTATTTTTTGCCAAACTTTCAGTCAGGAGTACTTAAAAAGAAAGGACAGAAGACACATCAATCTTCTGTAAAAAATATTATTAAGCCTTGAAGATGATCTAGTCCCAAGTCGAAAGCTAGGCAAACAATAATAAAAAAATTATTAATGAAATCGGCAATAATTTTGATTCCTTTAAAAATAATAAAAGTATGTTCCAAAGCTGCTTGATTTTATCCTGCATGGAAAGCTTGTTTTCTTTAATACAGCAGTTTTCATTTTTTCGATTTTACTATTTTCAAAATCATTCTTACTTTTATGGATTGCAAACGTGGGCAGTCTTTTGATTTTGAATATCCACGGAGACTTCATAAAATCATTTTATTAAGCTTAGCAAGTTATTTACTAACATGAACTTTTTTTTTTCCAGCAAAATTCATTTCAGGATTAGGCAATGTGCCAGGTTTAAAGAAAATAGATTTGGAAAAAAAAATAAAAGGAAACTCGTCCTCTAAACAGCTAAAAAAAAAAAATAAAAATATTACCTTTAGAATCCTCAACATCGAATTTAAAATAAGAAACGTTCAATAGCCCAGAATCTTGATGAATGTAAAGCATATCTGGATTTAGTCGGGTCAGATGCAGCACATATTCACAAAAACAGGCTAAGGATAATTGTAAAGTCACCTGTGAATTTGAAGAATTCAATCAACAAAAATTTGAATTTAAGGTAAATCTTAAGAAAAATATTTACAAAAATACAAAAAATAATTACGCACCATTTTTCTAAAAGTCCAGAAATCAGTTGGCGAAGTATATGTCTTCAGGGCCCAATCTCTCAACAAATTCCTATCGATCATTGTGGTCTGGACATCTTTCAATATTTCCTTCAATATCTGATGACTAGCTTGCATACCTCTTGCCTGTATTGGGTTCAATACGGAACAAGACCATAATCGTCAGATATAAAGTTTGGAAAACTAAAAAATTATATATAATATATATTTTTTTTTTGTACCTGTATACTTGCTAGCTTTTCATAATATTTAGTGACTGGAGCATCATGTTCTATATTGTGACTGGAACAAGCTGACTTGTAAATGTCCAACAATGAAATCGATGCAGGATTATCTTCAACCAGCCTCATCTGAGGTGAAACTGCTACAACTCTTGGTACAGTCATGTGTAAAAATCTTCTAGAGGTTTCCTAATAATCATGGATAAAACATAAACGTGTAGAACGATATTTTTAAAAGAAACTAGTACAACAAATCAAAATAACTAAATAAACGTAAAATAATAATAATAATAATAATAATAAGAATAATAATAATACCTTTTGCTTCCCGAGATAATGATTCAACATTCTTAACAACTGTAAAACTCTTTCTTCTCGGCGAGCGTCACCTAATCCTGAATCATTTACTACCAGATATGGGTAGATTTTACCATTGTGTCCCCTTATGAAGAGTCTCCGTGCGGCTGTATTGTGTTTCTGTACAATTTCCACTCTTGGCATAAATCTGGAGATCCTCACGTAATAATGGGAGTGCTGTTTATTATAAAAAGCAAAGTATATTGTAATGAAATTTCAATTAATATTTAAAAAAGAGAAAAAAGGCAAGTTATTAAGTAGGTACACTAAATATTCTTAAGTAAGATTTGATTAATTACGAACAATAGTCGAAAAAGGTAATAATCAGGTCGTGCTAACAGAGGATTTATCCTTCGTTGGGATTTAGTTAAATCTTAAACTAATACCTTGTGTTTGACAAAAGCAAAGGTCAACATCCTCAGAAGATTTGAGGGCATCGAGAATTAGACTATAGTGTGGATATTCCTCACTGCCGTTCCTCTATCTCATGATTTTTTGTTTTGTCATATTCAGAGAGAAAGTAAAATGTTGGACTTATAATAAAAAAACAGTCGGCAAATTTCTTTTGATTTGGAGAATCAGGACTAATCCTATTGGAGATAGTTATTTCCACACTTCAACCAATAAAAACATTAACCAATATATTTTTCGTACAAAAATTTCCAATAAAATTTATTTCTTCCTTCTTAAAGAACTTTTTAGAAAACGACCAAAACAATCCACTTACTTTAGGTAATAAAAATTCTCCAGGAATTTCAATTTCAGCTATTTGAAGATTGAAGTTACTAATAAATCTGCATTTCTCTTCAATTAAGAACGATCTAAAAAATGATTACATAAAAGCAAATCAATATTGATACACTTAATTTAACAACTTAATAAACAATAATTAATAATAATCATAAAGAGCGTACTTACTTAGGTAAAAGTTTAGTTTTCGCCTCTAAAATCTTGATCCATTTCTTTAATTTATGGATTAGATTTTGTAATTTCATCGCACCAGGTACTGAAAAATCAAAATCAGCACTGAACTGTACTTTCATCTTCTGGAAAACCGGATCTTGTTTAGTGACTTCAGCTCTTCTAGCTATACTTTCCGAAGCTGAACTACTAACTGACGAATTCTCTGAGCTAGCAATATTTTCTGTAAAAAATAATAACAGAAATAATTAAAAATTCACCTTCTTTTAATGAAGAATATTTTGGAATACTTATTCTTTTTGACTTACCAATTCCAATACCAAAAGTAGACACTAACTTTTTGACAAAATGTAGCATATGTGGTGTTATAGTGGCATCAGTGACTGCGCCTCGATTTTCAAATGCAATGAAGTAGCATTTTGCCAATCCTTGCCTCAGCTGACGTAATACCTCCTCATAGCAACTTTCTCTACACCAAACCAACTAAAGAAGAGAAAAAACTTAATTATTTATTTAACAGAAAGAGTGAATAGAGTATAAAATGGGCTGTGGACAAAAGATTGCGTCCGACTTAAGGGCATGCTTCTTTTTTCATGTTTCGATATGGTTTAGAAGGTTCAGCCATCACCAGAGTCTGCTTTGGGAAGCTAATGTTGACTTTCAAATTGTAATGACACTCTATTAGAGATTATAATTTTAAAAAACAAATGACATAAAAACCCACTGGTCTTCCTTTTACTTAATTTCTGCTGGTTTCTTATTATCTACTGATTCAGAATTGTTTGTACTATTTCATTTTTCTAATTATTATGCAGCTGGTAAAACCGTACAACAATACACTGAAATAACTCTAGACTTGAGGGAATTATTAAAAAAGTTATATTATCATCATATTAAGTTATCATAGCTAATACAGTTTATTGCAAAATGACTGCTCCTGTAAATAGATAAATATAAATCCAGAAACCAGTCAAAACAAAACAAAAAAAAATCTCAGGATATAAGCACAAAAAACTTTTTTTAGATTATGTATTAATAAATATTTAAAAAACACTGACCTGATCAACAATTCCTTCCAAAGAGACTAGCACTGTAGGATGGGTATCTCGTTGCATGTGCATAATCTTACAACATCGCCACATGGAAGGAGTGGCTCGGATAGGACCTGCTCCATCACTACCGCCTCCTAAATTAGACAATAAATTTTGTTTTACAATAAATATGTCTGCCTATTGCTCAGATTACTACTATTTAATGGTACATTATTATTATTAGACTTCATTTTGCGGCAATTAACGCAAGTAAATTTTCTGGAAATTTAAAATTTATACGAAAGAAGATTATTGAATTCACTATTACTGTGGAAAGTGTAATTTGCTTCTGTTTGTTCTGTTTGCTTCTGTTGACGTAATAGCTTGTCACTAAAATTAACATTGCAAAAGTAAAGTTTAAACTAAAGTTACAAGGAACTGTAGAGAGGAGCTTGTAAGAGAGGATTCATCAAAGTTATAGATGAATTTTTCGGAACACTACTGGTTTAAATATACTAGTATAATATATGTACTTAATGTTTACGGTTTAAACTGTACATACCTTGCTGTTGATCAGCAGGTTTTGCTGAAGTACTGGCGGTCTAAATAACAAAAATAAATAGATAAATAAATAATAATTATTATTATTTCAAGAGAATATTTAATGAATACAAAGGTTTACCTGCTTTCCAGCAATAGCCGCAGCCAATTCTGCACTTTTATATCTTTCACGCTGTTCAATTTTCAACGTTAAATATAAAGTCCGCAAAGGTAAATAAACTGCTTGAGGAAACATTCGACCGACCTGAAATTACAAATATTTTCTTTGATATATATATATATATATATATATAGTTTATATATCATTCTAAACAAGACTATTTATGTCTTTTATATAAATAAACTTTTTTCATATAATCTCCTGTCTTATACAAGCTCAGAAGATCGCATGGTAACTGACGCCCGAACTAGAAGAAAAGGAGGGGATGGTATGATTTAATCTTAAAAATCTGAAATTCACCGATAGCGTTCTAGCTATTAAAAAAGTAAACAATGGCTCCAATTCACTGAGTTTAACGAGAAGGTTACAATGATAAACTGAATCAAAAGCATTTGTTAAGTCTATATAATGAGGTCTACTTGATCTGATAAAAAGGAGTTTAGTAGGTATACTGGAAAACTAATAATTTATAAGCCGTACGTAAAGCTTCAAGCCGTATCCAAAATTCCGCTTAAACCTTCGTACACTACCAATGCAAACAGACCTTGTCCTAAATCTGCTGATTTCCTTGACATCCTCTAGGTTCCCTGGAAGTTTAAAGGGACTGGTCTTCCACTCATTTAACTACTTATCCACACATTTCGCTGAAAAGACGAGTTCACAAGTCGCTATTCAAAATTTTTAAAATTTAGTTTAAGAAAAATTGGTGACACAACAGAAGGACTTCTTTCTTGGTTTGAATTGTGAAATCCACTGTAGGCCTCAGGCCTACTTCACAGACTACAGGTTTTAAATACCAATGATGGACTCGAAAAACTGGCTTATTACTATTGATATTATATTAGGCAGAATTGTGAGAAAAGTTTCATCTTTACCTAAAGAGGTTAAACCGAAACTTTCTTGGTTCCGAACTATATTTCTAATATGTAAAATATAAATTTAACAATAATAATCGTTATATATAATAATTTGTTCAAATTAAAAAATGTTTACCTGACTCAACAAGTTCAACATAAATTTCCCTTCATTGCGCATTAGGCAAGTGAGCAATTGCGGTATCCAAGGTAACCATTGTATAGGCGGCACCCCGACCACATATTTATCCACAGCCTCGGTCAGAGAAAATTTCTCATCATCATAGGTTAACAGCCAAAGAACCTAAAAATGGGTTTCCAAAAATTTCATCAATGATCACTCAAAAGATAACTAATTAAAAAAAAACATTGCTGCCTTTATCACAAAAATTCTCGATAAAGTGGGAGAGAAAACTGTGAAAAGTGGTACTTCTTGCTGAGGGATTTTCCTCGCTAAGTAAGCTTCAGATCTCATGGAGGTTCTCAAGCGCAATATAATGTCTAAACTTCCAGTGATTCGTCTTTTTTGAGTTTGAATGTTCACTCACAGAGACCCTTACCAATTTGGACTCAGAAGTAGACCTACAGAAGTATGTTTCCTATGAAAACTGGAATAGATATTGATATGATTTCCAATACTTTTCCTGAGAAACAGGTTAGACCTGCGAACTTTACACCCTCATTCTTGTATTACTAGATAGATAGATGCTAGGAGTGATAGAAGTGTATACTACTCACCTTCGCTAAATATTTTCTTGATTTAGATTCATTCTGATGCCGGCAAGCGTGCAAGAAACAAGTGATTGCCGCCACACCCAGCGGTATATCCGGAACGCTACATTTTGTGAACTGCGATTCTAAAAAGTCACCCCAAAGTGCCCATGCTTTTACCAGAGTGTCGTGCAATTGTACTGCAGCTGAAAATACTTTATTCGCATCATCGTAACGACCTAGAAAATTAAAAGAAAACTTAATAAAAATATAGCAAATGATCAAATGACGGTTAATTAAGGAGATTTTTATAGGCCCAAAACAAAAGGAGGGTAATTATAATGAAAAAAAGTAGTTTTGTCACAAATTTTCAGAATCTTTTGTCGAAAGGCTCCAATCAAAAACCTAGAGACACAAAGAAGAAATTGCTCTCCAAAACAACTTTGGGGCTATTGCCGATAAAAACCTGAACCTTAACGGAAAAAAAGTTGTTTCCTCATATAGGGTGCACCAAGATCAACTCGATAAAGGACAGAAGGTGGTCGTAAACATCATTCGCCCGAAAATATATAAAATAGGTCCATTCAGATTTTTCTCGCAAATAAGATGTAGAATGAGATTTAACACCTCAAAACACTTACCTATCTGCGCTAAAAGCATTCCTTTCAATGCGCAAAACTCTGAAATCATTTCTTTATTAAAATATTTCAGATTAGTTGATTCGACCACTTCTAAACCTTCCTGTAGTTCTTTGCTTCCGGTCAGGGTGGCCATTTGTAAATAACATTTCACTTGTTGCCTGATCTTCTGGAAACAGTCCACAATGGGCACACTTGGTATTGTATAAATTCTAGATAATGAATCTAAACAGACACCAGTTAGATTGTGCTTCCTTCCAATCTTGCCGAAATGAATAATTGCCTAAAAAGAAAAAAAAAAAAAAGATTAATGGGTAACACTCTTACAACTTTTTTTATAATCCAATTTATGTAAGAAAACTATCTTAAACCTAAAAGTAACCTAAAAATTGTCTTTAAATCTTCAATTAATCTACCTCAAGCTTAAATAAGTTACGAAAAAGTACTGTTAATGGAATTGAGATCTCTTAGAATCCATTTATAATCAATTTTTTCACAGCTAAACTAAAATGGCCTAACAACACACTATAGGTCCAGGTTGAATTAATGAAATGCCAAATCTGATGCGGCACTTTAGAGAGAACCACTTCATAAAGTGGTCTTACCGCTGATTTACCTTTAATAGAAAGTGTGTGACTAAAAAGTTTTCAGTTTTTTGGGTAAATTCACACGGCTAAATTTGGAAACGAAGCAATGATCAAGGCAAAACTGGACACTACACTCTGGGATAAGACGATTCACCCATCAGTTTTAGGAAATCTAAAAAATTCTAGACGATAATTTACCTGAGCCGAAGCATGCACACCAAACATACTAGGATTGGTGCCCTGATCGTGTTGGCTATCATAATGTGATGTTATAAACTGATAATGATGTTGGCGCCAAGTGAATACATCGCTCCAATGGCTCAGATCGTCCGCAATTATTGGCAAACGATTACGCCAAGTTTTCACAATTGCTTTCATATCGTGCAATGAATTAGTTTTTTCATGTAATAAACCTTGATGTATTTGGCAAGCTTCTTGAAGTTCCATTATCTGTAACAATAGAAAGAAGCAAATTATACTTAAAATTCCAAATTATAAAATTAAAATAAAATCTTTTCAGGTTTTTAAATTCTTATTTACTTTTAATTAGTTTAAAAAGAATTTGTACAAAAAAAAAAAAATTCAATAATTCAAAAGTTTAGTTTGAGGAAGGAGAACATTTCATTCGCGACAAGAAATAACCCAGAATAAGTAATCAGTAAATTCTTTTACAGTACATATAGTACTTTACCTACGAACATGTTTCAAGTAAAAGTTTTCTTCTCAGGCACGAAGATAGCCTTGAAAAAAACAAATTGAATTGTTGTTTTCATTGCCTGGTTACATTACTAGACCGCTAAAGTACACATTTAAGGAATTTTCAAAGTTGATACGTTCAGAATAAGTTCTTCCTGGAAGGGATAGAAGAGGTAAACATTGAACTTCTCCTAAAATTATTTGCATCTTCACCTAAACATTTCTGCGCTTTCTCATAAAAATCTTATTCTTACTTAATAAGAAAGATTCAAAACATTACCTGCTGAGCAGCCTGCAGTAAAGGTAAATGAATGTGGGAAACAATATGTGGCAGTCGTCTCCATTCCTTCATACACAGAGTGCTCGCTAGTTCCACATATCTCCCGACAATAGGCAGATGCTGTTCTTCTGGATGACAGATAGTCAAATAGCCACGATATAAATGAACCTGCAAGAATGAGGCGATTTGTAAACTACAACCCAGGACAGTGAACTTTATTCTTGTTGAAGTATGTTCGTTTTTAAAATTTTGTTTAGAAAATGTTTAGGCAGTATTAAGAATTTTTAGAAAATTTTTGGGCATCATTGTTTCATGTAGGTGCCACGAAAGCCGAGAGTTTACAGGCACGATGCATATGTAACATATATCCAGGTAATGAATTCGATTCCTGAACTAGGCCATATTTGTATAAAAAAAAACAATACAGTTAAGTATGTCAGCAGTTATCTGCCTCTGCCCAAGTTTCCTAATTCGTAGTTAGGTATATAACCTGTCTGAAGTTAAAAGGCATTACTTTACTTTTTGTACTTAATGTTTGCAATATGCAACTTTACATTTTTTTGCAATAGCTACAAAAAACGACGCTAAGATACCAAAGGGAGCCCTTGAAGATTACCTAAGTGGGTAACGGTCTATCCCAACCTTCCTTGCTGGGGAAGAAGACCTAATTAAACAACAAATGATGTTAAGGCATAGACTGATGATGGAAGCTCAAGAAAATAGAATAAGCACTGAAAGAAACCATTAAATAATGGAAAGTAAAAAAAATGTTTATATTATATATACATTACCTTCCAACATAATTCTTTAGGACATCCTGCTTCTACATGGGAAATAGCTTCTTTCATCAATGACCAATCTGGTACACGCCAAGCGCTTTCCAATATTAGGAACGTATTCACATGACCCTTAGTCCTTGCATAATCTAGTACATGGTCCCATTGATTCAGCTCTTTGGAGCATCTGCAAAATTGTTACTTATCTATTTCAAGCATTCTCTAATTATACACATTTTATTAGGGTATAACAAAGACCTTTTGCGTTTTTTCCTTTTATTTCATCAAAAAAATCTCATTATAACTATACTTTTGGTCACTTAAAACCGATTAGTGACATTTATATAACGGTGTGCAATAATATTTTTAGTATAGTTTAAGAGATTTATAAAATGATTTAAAAAAATGTACCGAGTGCATTAAATTTGGGAAATCGGGCCTAATTGAAGCAAAACTAGTATTTGAAGTGATTAGTTAAAACAAATTTTACTTTAAAAACTAAAATGCTGTGTTTTTTTTAATATATTTTTACTGTCATTATAGAAAAAAGCTAAAAACGCAAGACGTTTGATGTCTTCTGGATTTAGATTGTTATATAATGAAAGTAAAAATAATTTTAAAACACAATTAGACAACGCACTTAATGGATTCTTCAAATAATATCCCTTGGAATTATCCTTGAAAGGCCCTAACGGCTACAAGCAGAGAGAATTAAGAATTTCTGACTAACCTGATCCACTGTTTTTCCCATAACCTTTCTTCAGCTAAAATACTGATCGGTGCTGGAGTATTAGTATAGTCTTGGCGGCATTTCCCCAACACCAGTTCGTAAGCGCCAAGAGCCTGTTCAAAATAACCTTGTTGTTCAAAAGCAAGAGCTATGCCGGTTTCTTTGTAACGGGCATGTCGTTGCCACAATGCACACCACATGTCTTCTTCTCTTAACTGACAATACATTTCGGCTAATAATTCTACGGCAGTCTACAAGAAAAATATAAATAAATAAATAAAAAAATATATTAAATAGGAAATATTCCATTTTTCAGAAACAATAATAAAACGTTTTCCAAAATAAATCCCCCTTTCGCTGAAAGTAAGTAAACCATCTTGACAATCAAGATCAAGATAATCGTAATTATCTTGGGAAAATGGAGTAGCCACTTCTTCAGATATCTTAGCACCCCTTCGGGGATCCATTCTAACAAAACAAAAAAATTCCGACAACCCTAAACCTCAAGTAACGGCAAGTTAAGCTGCAGAAAAAGTTGATGTGTTGGATTTAGCGAACTGTAAGCACATGTTAGCAGGCAAACTCTAGCTCAGCCCAACTGGAGACACGATACGTGGAGAAACATGACTGGCAACTCCTCGGTATACCTAGCCTTTCTTGACAAAACGGTCTTGAGAGCGCATTATAATTTCGACCAGTAAATCTGTAATTCACGGCTATTCCGATTAGGAAAAAAAAGGTGTAGTGAGTTTGCAATGACACTCAAATGCTTCTGCAAATTAACGTAAATTAAAGTTTGAAGAGTAATTAATATAATGTATGTTTTGTAAGCTTTCTGAATCGAAACATTATGTGACTTCTTGCCTAAAATTGTATAATTCATATTTAAGATTACATACCTGTTGTGGGATAGCATCCGGTTCGAAATCATAACAATCTAATAAATCTCGTTTATTTTTATTCTGTGACGCTTGATTCACTTGCTCAGCTACCATTTGTTCTAATCCTAATGTTACTCTGTGCCAGAGATTGTGCGATTTACCTAAGTAAGCTATTACAGCTCTAAAAGTAGAAACGAATTATGAATTTATGAATAGCGAAACTACATTTGTGTTTACTAAGATTCTTTTACTTACGGTTTCACTTGCAAAGGAGGATTGCACAGAGAAAGAGCTTCAAATATTGTACTAAGGGCACTCGGATGTATATCTTTTTGGCAGACATGAGCACCGCTTACTAAAAATGGAAGAATTTCACCAGACAGAGACTAAAACAAAAAAAATCATCATAATCTTGCAAACATTTCTAGTAACCATGAATTCAAAAAAGATCTTTCAAAGTGGGCATATTTTACCGTTCTTTGTCTGTCTGACAGTATACTCCACATCCTAGGAAACAATTCTAACCAAAGTTTTTCAGCTAGACTGGTATCCATATGGCAAAGTTGGATAACACACTCCAAGAAATTACCCAGACGCTTCTTTCTCGCATCGTCCAGCAAAGCCGCTTGATCATTTACCAAAGTATCAATTCCCCCAGCAGGAGTCTGTGACAAAGAGAGTGAAACAATTTTTGTTTGTCTTGGATATGTTCATGTACTGATTTCCAGCTTACAGGATAGTTACAACGTCGTACATCTAGAATTATCTAAAAAAAAAAATTACGTGTGAACATAAATAAGTCTTTCTCTTAAATCAATTCACATAATTGAATTTTCTTGGAACTTAGAGTTTGGAAAAAAGTTACATATGTTCGCTACTACAAAAAATTAAATTAAATGTTAAAAATTTCTTAATTCAAATTTCCTTTATACCTTCCCCAAAAAGTGACAGCATAGACATTTCCCAAACCGTTAAGAAACTTCTGATGAAAGGCGACAATGATAATCCCGTAACGTAGAGAAATAACCAAAAACAGTCAAAAATTCTAAAATACAAACTTTGGGCTATTGAGAGAAATATCTTCAAAGTAAATCATATTAAAACCTTCATCATAGTTTAAAATAAATATCTGCCGTTTCATAATTTGTTTTAATTTTCGTTAGATCGATTTCACAAAGTAATCGATCCTTTGTAATTTTGAGCCTTAAGAATACTGTAATATTAATATAAGATAATAAATAACAGTACAAATAAATATATATTAAAGGAATTCTAGAACTTCCTAATCTCATTACACTAATTTCTCCCTTGAGCAGCTTTTCAAACAGTTGTTAAAACACTGGTCATTGAAATTTATAAACATCTGAAGATGCCTTCTAAATTTAAGGGGAAGTAATACTTTCAGTCAGAGATTCATAATTGCCTTACTGATTTGCCTTGCTAGACATAGAACTCTACATTAAACCAACCTTGTCTTCATGATCATCCAATGGTTCCGTTTTAATTGGCACACTTAATAGAAATTCATCCCTCTTGGCCGAATCTGCCGTATTAATTATAGAAGTTACGCTTGGTAAAAGTGGAGTTTCATTGGAAAGTTGTAAAAGCATATCTGTAAAGTGAATAACAATTAGAAAATTATAACAGAATTCATATCTTCATTGAATGATTGAACCATTCAAAAATAACTTACTTTCATCAGCTGTTACCAATATCAATTCAATACATTGTTTTAACCAATAATGATGTCCCATCGCTTCCCAATTTTGTGAACTCACAATGTACATTAATCGTTCATGCAGTTTACGCCTCATTGATGCGTCAAAGATTTCAAAAAATTTGGCCCTAATATGTGGTTGGGTACATCTAAGTCCAGCAAGAAATGCTGGTTCTAATTTCGGTATTAACTCAGTAGATTTAAAAGAATCATCTCTGAAAGAAAAGTACATATACTGCTTTACCAAATATTCTTTTACCTTTCCTTACTGCATTTTAACGCACTAATCGATAAATTTAGGATAAAAAAGGTTAATAATCTATGTTCAATAGATGTATAATAAAAATCTAATATTGTTCCTATGTGGGTGGATAGCGTAGTCGATGTTTATTTGACTGTTCAGAAAAACTTCAAGGAACTTCACATATTGTAAATCTAAACAAATCAAGGTATGTTAAGGCAACTTGGAATTCGAACAAAGAAATCAGGTGTATGCTTGTATTAAAGCAAAACTTAAGTGGTGTTCGTGACCTCTGAAAAGTCACATAAAATAAAGTTGTCTTTGGAAAAAAGTAAAATAAATTGTTTGCAACTGGAGTTGAGTAAAACATACGAGTTGTTTTCGTGAAACAACAATAAAGTCGAACGTCCGCTAATGGATTTTAGCGGAAACACAAGTAAATTAGACGTGACATTACGAATCCAAACGGAAACCAGGTTAAAGCTTCAAAATAAGTTTCTGGTGGGAACATTCAGTTTTAAAAAATTTATTAATCACAGACTTTAAAAAAATTAAATAAAATACTAATTACCTGTAAACATAATTAACTAGTTCTAAAAATTGTGTATTTAAGTCTGGAAATCTTTTCTCGACAAATTGCATTAATTTTACTAAAAGTATTGACTTCTCTCTAAGGCTAGGTCCCATATAATTAGGAGTAGGTGCAGCTGTCAAAGGCCGAGTGGATTTCATCCATTCTTCTACCATCTGTAAAATAATATAGAAAATTAAAAATTAAGAAGAAAAAATAAATAAAATAAATAAATCAGAAAATATAACTTAGCATACCTTACAAATTGCTTTCATTACTTTTATATCAGGTGTTTTCTCAATCAAACCAACCAATATGGAGCCTATGAAAGTTTTTTTGGTATCGCTGGTCATTGCACCAACTCTATTTTTCACTAAGTCCAAGCTTAGTATCAGAAGATCGCTAGTACCTGTGAAGAACGTTGAACGTTTATGGAACTTTGTCAAATTATGTGTCAATGATTTCATTATTTTATACGTTGTACCTATGTAAGGGGGAAATAAACTTCTACTTATTCAGTGATCTAGACTTGTAGCGAACAATCCCTTAACAAGTAACCCTAGGAAAAAGTCCAGCTCACTGGCGCAAACCCTCGATTCCAATTCACACTTAAAACTCTTTACGACAATTAAATTTTAAGTGCAAAAATTTATTACCTAATAGAGACACTATACATATTTTAGGTCTCACAGGATTTGGTTTGAAAACGTCTACCACTCTTTCACCAGTGATAGCTCCTGTTATATATGTACTTATGACTAGATTATAAGGAAAAAATTATTTATTGTACTGAATATTTAAAAATATATAACTTCGTTGATACACAAATATACTTTATACGGAACACGTTAATAGTCGTACACAAATAATAGATGCCAAAAAAGCAAAAACGTAATTTCGTTTTATTTATTAGTTTTTTCTCTCGTCAAGAGTTTGGCTCCACGGAAGTCTTACTCGGAACTGACGAACCAAACACTGACAATCAGTCAGTTAGAAGCAAAGCGTGTTAGATACAAATCAAAGATATCTCAATCTACAAAGTGAATACGTGCAAGTATTTGCTTGATGAACCCTTAACATTTAAACAAGATATACAAAGATAAAACATAATTACAAACCTGGAGAATTTTCCGCTGTTGCCGCTAGATGTTCCCGACTCATTCTATGAATAACTCGTACAAAAGGAATTATCAATCTATCAACATAACTGGGATTACTGCTGCAGGCAGCTTTCAACATCATTATCGTACCAAACAGGAAACTGCAATTAGCGGAAGTATTCTTTTCGTAATTAGCTAAACCTTCAAATACTACCTAAAAATAAAAAAAAAAGAATGAAAGAGGTAAATTTAAATTAACAAAACATCATGAGTAAGAGTGTCATAAATAAAAGTTGATAAATTACTCTTCCCACTGATGAATAGATGCACTCTAATTCTTCATATTTTGAAGATACATTTGAATTGGAAGGCTCTGTAGGGAAAATGCTCATTAAACGGGTTAAAAGAGCATGCGTCAGCCTAATAACCTGGAAGAAACCAAGTGCTATAAATTAAAATTATAAATAAGTAAAATAATTTGAGGTTTCAATGTGGTTATAAAATATGGTTATATTTTAGGCTATTTCGTTTCTTTCTCTTATCGTTTAAAGTAAAACTTACTACAATTGTTTCATTTCTCGAAAATTTTGGCAAACCACGAAAATGATTGTTTTTAAGAGAAATGACTGTACGTTCAGGCCTCCATGTATGTGGCACACAAAATATCGCATTAACAGAAGACTACATAAAGTTCAAATTTCTTAGGATGTTTCGTTACGAAGATTTCGTTTTATCCATCAACCAGTTGATGTAGAGGATTCGATTCAACTATGTTTCCGCCTTCGATGATTCAAAATTTTCGAGCCGGTAAAAAAAAAAAAAATTCATTACCTCTGTGTTCTGTGATTCCTTAGCGAGCGAATCAAATATTTAGGCAAAATTACGAGCTGAAAAATTGTTTCGTTACCGGAAGGGTAAAAGGACCCAAGCTTCTTCTAGTTTTCAGTTATTGTCTAGTTACTCTTCAGTAAGTTTAATTTGAATTTGAAATAAACGTGTTTTAGCTTTCCTCAAGAGATCACGGATTTTGGCGGTTATCTTTATGATAAGCTTCTCAGAGATAGTATCAAAAGTGAAAGTGAAAATGAAACATATTAAAGTCAAATATCTTTTCAGTAAAATTTTACGTTTCAAGAATTTTTAAAAACGTGAACTGCAATAAAACAAAGTACTACTTATTTGTTTTAGATACCTTATTATTTGAGCTAGAAATGCAAGCATTGATTCCTTTCTGCAATGCCTTACAAGTGCTCAACACTTGGTCCTTCTTCATCACTGACAAAGACAGAGTGAACAGTTCCAGGCCGATACAAACATTGCCTAAATTTGGACTTGGTTGTTCAATTGAACAAAACAATTTATCTAACCATAGAAGACGGAAATCGATCACGTAATGAGGCCAAACGTCAGGTTTCAGTGCTGTCCGTACAAGATTGTAACAACGTCGAGACAGTACTTCACCTGGTGAAGCAACGCCGGCTGTAGGTGGGTTGATCTCATTAACCTGGGGAAAAATGGGCAAATGATTATTATTTTTTTTTCAGGCGCATTGACGTCTATGGTCATTATTATTACTATACTTTCTCTAGTACAAAATTGTACGTATGATGGGAAATTAGAAAAAAATTCAGACATGTTACTGTACCGAACAAGCAAGTCGCATGAGAAAATTAATCAATATATCTGCATGTGACTTTTCCAAAGGTTTCAATTCATCAGGATCGTGTTTGATACTGATTGTAACACCTGGACCTTTCTTCCATGCTTGATCAGTTTGATCGCCAGATCTTTTTTGTCCAATTGTACAACCATTCTCCTGAAATACAGACAAAAAGTAATATCTTCAACTGGTACAGCTTCCTAGCCAAGATATAATAATTTTCATTATTATTATTTGTGAAAAGAAAAACATACCTGGGCGACCTGTGCCTCATCTTTAATTCGTTGTAATTCCCACCGAATGATGACTTCAACTAATTCACATCCCAATTTCTTATGTTCTAAAGATGAAGATGCACTAAATCCAAGTCTTTGTAAAGCGCTAACCATATGTTGAAGAAGATTGTGACGTACTGGGTAATAAACCTATGAAACAGAAAAGCAGATGTGAAATACTCACACGACTGAGTGTTTTCTTAACGAATATCTTATGTATATTGGGCGAGTGTTAGAAGTGAAATGTTAGACTAGAATGCCCGCAGGAACTCCAAGATCCCTGAAGATTAATGTTTAATGATTCACAGGAATTTTGAACGATGAGATAAACATAGTCACGATAGTTCATAATATTTGATATTTCTTCTATCGTACAAAAGTAAGGCCGAAAAACAAAAATACATCCTCACATGATTTATTTTTAAATTTTCTACATCGTTGAAGCATGTTTCATTACTTAATTAAAAATATTTTTTTTATTACGAGTATAATATTTTGAAAATTTCTAGCGAACGGAAACATGTACCAACGAAACTGAATGGACGCCTTACGTCTGCGCTTTGTGAATGTATATCTAAAGATGTAAACTTTTTCGAACGAAAAAACTCAATTCGATAAAGCAAATTTATCAATTTGTAAAACTAATAACGTTATTGTTTATGCTGTATATGTTTACGGATTCATTATTTTGACAAAGGGGTTCGTGGCTCTCTACTTTACTGTCAAAGAGGTCGGTGGAATACAAAAGTTAAGAAGAATCCTTGCTATCCTAGTGTGACGGATATTAGTCAGCATTCTGGTTCGAACCAAAAATGGTTTAAAAACTGCTACATAGCCTTGAATTTTGCATGAACCTGATTAAGCACCATTTACTTCATTTATTTCACCCTTGTAGACAATTTGAACTACATCACCTGAGCGGTATTCAGGCGTTTCTTTTGTATACTAAATCTAAAAACAGCAGTCTATCCGACTGAATTGTCAAATATTTCTTCTGAAAGAAGGGAACAGGAATGAAATAAACAAGAATAAACACAACATTCTGTACAAATCTGAACTTACTCCATAATGTCTGACCACCAACTGTAATATATGAAACAGCTGTTGCATTGAATGACCCTCTTCAACAATAATCTTCTTTGTCCAATGCGTTAACATTTTATAACCATCTTCCATTCGAGCAGGCATAGCTGGTGTAAGAATTTCTAAAGCTTGTCTTACAACTGGCCGCACTTCTACGGCGTGCGCTTTCAATAAGCTATGAAATACTATAAATAAAAGTGGGTGAGGAAAATTTAAATATAGGAATTTAAATTCCAATAATAATTGATGGTGCTCACCTTGTAATACGATTCTCTTATAAGGTACACTATGGATTGCTAGTTTTGCAATGATGTGCGATAACAACAAGTGACCATGATAGCGTGTAGCTGGGTCTACACAATTATTACTAAGCAGACAAGGCCAAGCGAAAGTCATAATGCGGCGCAATTTTGAACCTTGTGTCTTGTTAGCTGTATCATGGATATGGTTCAAAGCTTGTTCAACTAACAAGCACGACAACTGAAGCAGTAAAATGCGAACTGAATCACCATGTCCGAATGGATTATCTGGATCAATGATCTGTAAAAAAAAGAAGATTCATTCATGTTTATCTCCTTAAAATATTAATAAAATTAAATATAAATAAAGTTCCGTCAATTACTAAAGTAAAAAAAGTTAACGACTTTTCAATTTTATTTCAGGCAAAATTGATTTTCCAAGTTCATTGCATTTTTAGTCTGCAAAGCTTCCTTTCTCCAGCGCTTTACCTTTTTTACAATGGACATTATTATAAATAAAACATTATTTTATGCTAGTGAGTCAGCTAAGTTAATTGCTAGGCGCCTTGCCATTAACCAATCAAAGGTTTCCATTACCAAGAGGCGTTGCAAGGTAAACCGCATTTCCGTTCCAGACATGCCTATTCTGTTAGCAAATTAAAAAATTATTGAATCGGTCCAAGGAGTCCACATCTCTCGAAGAATTGTTGTAAGAAAATTGTCTAGTGGTACGACTTTTATCCAGAAATTTAGTTAAAATATTCTAACTTTAAAATAATCACAAATCTTATTGTAAATTAACTTTAAATACTCAATTTAAAATAGATAGTTAGACGTTGCGCCCCAACTAGTAGGCAATTACTTTACTTGTTTTATTTTAAATACCTTGTTAATGAAAACTGAAACAATATTATCAGATGAATCTTGATTTGGTGACGGAGGTCCGCCGATCAATTTATCACCTTCGCCTCGTTCAAAACATACGGCAAAACATGGGATGATGACAAATTGTAAAATTTTCGCCTTAAGTTCTTGTGTAAGATTAGCTGTTGGAAATAGTTCTACAAATCTGAAGAAAGCTGTTCTTTTCCAATCGACTGTATAACTCTGCGCTACTGTTACGTCTAGAAAATCTTTAACAAACTGCCAAGAGATATAATTTACAAAAACTGAACCATTTATCTGCTAAAATACAAACACAAAATAAATAAAAAATATATACCTGGAAATCTGGTAGAAACCGATCGCAAAAAGCCCGCAACAATTGAAAAAGTAGATCAATATTTGTAGGATGGTGGCTAAAAAAGTTAAGCAGTATTTTAACCAGTAGTTTTGGTTCTTTCCAATGTCCGTACTCAACACTTTCTATGTTCTTATGTCGTTGCTAGAAGGGGAAAAAACAATATTTCTTTACAAGTTTAATCCATAGCTAACTACATAATACATTAACGCCAGTATGCGATAGCGTACGAAGATTCCGGAAAAATAGCTTGTTTAAAAATTACACTTACAAAAATCATGACAGAAACCGAAATACGGATTAGATTGGAAAAATTCTTTTATATACATAATTTTGGATGAATAAGATGGAGAATATGACGTGAAAAGTGATTAAATATACTTTAACCGGAGTTAAGAGTAAACAAAAACCAGAATTGTATAATGATCTATGACTTTCATTCAATGACTTTAACATTTGAAACCTTACACGCTGTCTGCAATACTCGTTTAACCTGGGAGTTTGGTAAAAATATTTTGAAATGGACAGAGTAGGTTTGATTTAAGTACGGCGTTCAGCTATACTACGCTAATAATTAATATGCTTAAAATATTTAGTAAATAATTGAACGAACATCTTACTTGATACTGGTCATTACACCAAATCTGTATGTAAGTTTGTGCTAATTGATGCTGGGTTGACAACCATTGATCATCATACTTCACCATCAATGATACAATCCTTATACTTTGAAATTGTAATTCAATACATTCTTCTGCAATATAAATAAACAATTCAAACAATCACTAATTCCTCTCAGCAATTAACATAATTAACTTGTTTTTTAAATGTTTGAGAATATAAAAAAAAAAATTATTTTCGGTAAAAAATAAAAAAAATCTACTATCGCAGAACTTCCTCTTATGATGGTATAAGGAAAAGAAGAACGTCTCGTTGAACAACAGATTATTAAATAAATATAACTGGACGATGAGACCACTTTACCTGGTGTCAAATTTTGCGGCATCGTAGTCGGTGCTAAGGCCATCACGATTAATCGCTCTACACCAACATTACTCTGTAGGACATCTCTAAATGGTTTTCCTTCTTCTTGTTTGATCAAATATTCTAGATATTTATTCCATAAATCATCCTACAGAATTCAACAAACAAGGTTTAAAACTAAATAAATAAATAATAATTTAATCTCATAACAAAAACCATACAAACTTTAATATTTGTATCAGTCAATAACAGAGTAATTGTCTGTTGAGGATAACGAAGTAGAAACTTTAACAAAGGGTGTCTAAATGGAGAACTAGCTCCGACAAGCAATGATCTTTCTGTCTGTAACACCAACTGACTTAATGGTTCAATAAATTTTGGTCCAGCCGCTGGAATCTGATGGAATATTGTTATTATTGTAGCTATAATTTTTTCAGTATCACCGCTTTTAGTAATGCCTAAAATTAGAATATAAAATGTTTCAACAACAGTTGCATTTATTAAAACAAAATAGCTTTAGTCTGTATAAAAGCCCTTACCTTTTTGTGTTTGCATCATAGTTTCCAATAACTTCTGCAGGTGTTGCAACAGTTGCTCGCAAAGTTTTTCATTAAAACTAGTTGGAAACAGTTGCACTAAATACGATAACCTGCGTGCACCACTCAGATTGATATTACGGTAATCTCCCAATGTTGAAAGTAAAGGTCTCATATTTTCATGTACCTAGCGAATCGGTATTCAATTTATTAACCAAAATTCATTCTACAACAGTAGATTTCATTTTTCTTTTACCATAAAACTAAAAATCAGGCTATACTGTTTGATAAATAAGAACGTTTACAGGAAAAAATTAAAAAACAGGTTTCAACAATATATTTTTTTAGGAAGGGACTGTTTCCTACAATTTTCTTGGGGATGACGTCTTCACAATTCTAGGGAGCACATGGGAAGGGAATGGAAGCGTATCCCATTCTACCAGCTCTCCCCTCTTTTTTCTAAAAGAACTTTTCTAATATCAAATACATGAGAAATGAAACACATACTTAAAACACTCACCGTATTCAAGTCCACTTGAGTGCCAGCAATAAATGTTTTCATACACTGAAAAGCGGCTTCCTGTAATTCTGGATTGGATTTCTCCAAAGACATGTGAAATGTGCTGAATATCTTTTCAGAACAGGCCGGCACATAATGGCAAGCAGCCAACGCTCTCATCGCTGCTTTTCTTACCGGTACCAGGCTGCCGATGTTTTTATAGCATGGCATCTTTAGAAGGGCAGAATCTTGTGCTTCACACAATGACATCACCTCACGAAAGAATACTTTATGTTCCATTATGTTCAAATCTGTAATTAAAATTACCAAAATTGCTGTCAAAAAATGTGTAATTTTGTTATCTAAATTATTATTTTTTTAAATTTTCTTCAATTTATACACAACTTTTCTGCCAATAACTTTAAAGAAAATATGAGATCCCATTTAAGGTAGTTTACTTGAAGACAGGTCGATGAGCGTATTCCTGTACATTACACAAACATTGCTTACATACGTACAGAATTAACAATGGAGATAATACCTATTGTAAACAGTCTTGGTGTCAGTGTAGTACAGAATGTATTTCCCTCCATCAAACCTATCTGAGCATTTGCAGCTTGATGTCTCAGTAGATGTTTCTTTGGTGGAATCATATCCGCTAGTACCCGCTTATGTGGTTCCATAACATCCACAACAGTTTTGTTCTGCGTTTCTGCAAATACTCTCAGCAGATGCATAGACTGCAAAAACAATTTTAAAAAATATATATATTTACATAGTAAAAGTAGTTAGAAAATGAAGGCGATCAAACATAGATCGGGTTGTGATTACCTGTTCTCTAATAAGGTCAGTAGGGCTGGTAACTTGTCTGGTTAATTCCAATGTGACAGCGTTTAAAGCTTCCTTCTGGATTTTAATCAAGTCCTTATCCTCACTTTTCTCTTGTAAAGGAGCACATAGCTTAACCATCTCTTCAAGGTTCGATTTTGCTTGATCTATAGCACCGCTAGAGACCTATTCAACCACCAATTTATTAATAAATGAAAACTGAGTTTTTTCGTATCTTCTTTTATTTTACAAGAACAACAAATCTGATGTAGAACAGCTATTTTATGTACAATAATTTTTTTAATTTCTTTTTAATTCGTGCCCAAATTTGAACTTAATAAATTCTACTGAAATTATGAATTACATATTTTCTTTTCAGCCTGCCTAAACCTCGTGAAAAGAGGTCATCGGATGAGCGCAGTCTTCCAGAACTGCCCCAGAGTGAAAATGACGCACCAAAGAAAACCTTTAAGATTTTTCGCGTTCTCATCTAATTTTTACTTTCAAAGAAGCTAAAACTCTTGTAGGAAAAACACATAACACAAAATTCTAATGTTTCAAAGATCTTCGGAATTCCTTAAAAATAGTAGATTTCTAATCTATTTCTGAATCCTCTTAAAAGATTTCTAATTCCCTTCAAATGAATAGATTGCCAATATTTGTGGCATTACATTAAAATAGTGAAAATATAAAAAATCGTAACATTCGTAAAAAACATAAATTTACCTCTCCATTTAAATCCATCATAACGAACAATTGCGCTTTTACGAATACATACAGATGTTGGTATACCCATCTGAGTGACATAGATCGATATAGGAACATGATAGCCAGACAGCCGCCTAATTTCGTATACCAAGCTCGATCATAGCACAAAGAGCACATTCTTTCCGCTATATATTCCATTAGTGGTAGGCGGCAAGCCTAGAAATAGAATTGATTAATTGTTTACTGTCCAATCATTTTCATTTGATGAAGTTCACAGTTATTTTTATTTATTTTTTAAATAATGAATTCGAACTTGCCAATTCTACAGATCCGACAATCATTGAAGAAGTTTCCAAAATTAGACGAAGCGCTGTTTGCCCTGGTTTACACAGTTCCTTTTCTTCATGTCCCATAATTGCAGCCAAAGCATCAATTAGCACTAGTGGATCTACTCCGTCATTATTCTTTGGGCCAATAGGAAATGGTCCTGAAAAATCCGCAGGTTGGTAAGGAAAATGTCAGAAAAAATTTCTAATTTTAGAGCGGTTTTAAACAAATAGGAAATATTTTTATTTTTTTCTACAGAGAACATGTTTCCCTTTAAGGGGTTCTTATACCAGCTAAAAATATTCGCAACAAATAATTATAAGACTCTTTCGAAGCTTAAGCGACATTGGAAACAAGAGAACTGGACATTGCCAGAAACAAGAGAAAGAGAAAAAAATCAAGAAAAATTAGTTTAATTCAGAATAAAAATAAGTGTTTACCCGTTTGTTGACATACTGCAACCATTGTGTAATGTTTCACTATAGTTTCAAACGTTGACTGAACTTCCGGCGTAAGATCTTTAATAATTACAGCAAGGAACATTCCTGTAAAAATGTACGAAGTGCTACAAATTAAAAACTTATCAAAAATACTTGAAAAACTTCAAGAAATTGGTTTTATATTTTTTGTTAATACCAGTTAGAGCATTGATGTGAACCGTATGAATCGGTTTATCTGGGATTCTAAATGATTGATTCTGGGTTGGATACTGATCAGGTACCACTTTAAACCTGTAAATTACTTTAATGTAAATAAAATAATAAATAATATTTATACACGGAAATAAACAAAAAATCAAAAATATATTCATTGACATCAAGAAGAATAAAAAGTAATACTCACGCTGGATGTTTCAGAAGTTTCAATACAGTTTCCTTATCATCATCAAGTTTCATGGAAGCTTCGAGATAATCTCTTATTATTTCCCAGGCTTTCCGACGATAGAATATATCAACAGTACATGGTTTTAAAATCGTTACAGCTGCATCTATTATCTAACAGGGGGAAAAAGTTGTAATCATTAAACATTTAAGAATTTTGCTTTCTACGTACGATGTTTAAAGGATTGTAGTAAATAGGCTTTTCTCTAAATTTAAATTTTGTTTTAAAACTTATTATTAATTCATACGTATAAAATGCAAGACTGCTCTATTCAACCCCACATATGTACAATATTTGAAACAAAACTAAAAAATTCTCTACCTTCCCCACTTTATCTGACTTTAATTATTGGAATGTTGAAATTACTAATTATAGAATATTATTTGCCTTTCATTGTTTTATTAATAAATTACCTTTTCCAACGGCAGTTGTACTGGCTTTGGTTGATCTAGAAACTGGATTACCAATGCAGGACTGGTAGAATCATGTGTGTGATATTCTAATTTTTGAGGTTCAATCATCATTTTCCTATTCCCTCCCCCAAATTTTCCAAGCACTCTATAAAAAAAAAACTGACGTGAAAATTCATAGGTTTATCTATTACAATAATTCTCAATGCTAAAAATTGGTAAAAACCTCTTTTACATATGAGATTTCAAAACTTGATTTCCGATCCAATCGAACATCAACAGGATATAGCACTTCCTGTTCAGAAGGGGCATTTTCTGTTATTATATTCAAAAATTATTTCTACCAACCTGAATGCAACGTGTGCAACTTGATCAGTCGGATTTCTCAACGATTTCCACAAAGCTTGCATTAAATCCGCTCTAACTGGTTGTATGTGTTCATACAAAAAATCTGGTTGCAAATTGTCCACACATAATTCCAAAGTTCTTAATCCCTGATGAAATAAATAAAAGTAAAAAGAATTTGTAAAGATCTGAACTGATTGATTGCTATTGATGAAGAGACATGTACCTGAGAGATTAACGTATGAGATCCATTTAGAGCGGAAACAAGCGGGTCCATTAACATTGGCAGGTACGGTAGCAAAGAACTAAGTCTAACTGGCACTGTCAGACACAATTCTACAAACAGATCTTTCATATGTTGTTTATGCAGACCACTCTGCAAACTGTTCAGTCCTGTCGATTTCAATTTTATTTAATTAATTTGAAGATTTATTAATATGGTCATTAAGAAGTAGTTTATAACAAAACTGGATAAAATTAATTGAACATTTGTTACCTTGTAATAAATTCGGCAAGAGCGGAAGAAACTCCTGATATAAAAGATCGTGATTACCTCCGCCTATTGATCTGAACAGGGTTCTTAAAAGTAAAAAGTAATTATAGGGTTCCTTGGCAGTCATCGCTAACTCCATTGACCTAATTAAAATAAATAGTAAATCATACAATTTGGATGGGTAAATTTGTTTAGTGTTGGGATGATTGTAATGTTGATATTTTACGCAAAATTTAAGTTACAGATATGAATATCGTAGGGACTAGAAAGAATTTTACGGAAATATTACTTCTGTTGATAATCGACTAATAATTGCGACTTTATAACACTATACCCTTTTGAATTGAGATAAAAAGTCTTTAGAAATAGTTTAACAATGAAAATTGCAGAATAAGTAGAATCTCTAGCCACACATTATTACTTTCAAAACTAAGGGCTTTAATCTTACATGGTGAATAAAACACTGTTTTAAAAATAAAAAAATGAAATTGAAGAATTCATGAAAAATACAAAAAATGATTGCCAGCAAGGGCGTGCATGTGTGTGTGTGATGAATAATTGTAACTGGGTCCTGATAAATTAATAACAACCACTGATAAATTAATTTCTTATGGGAATAAAAGTCCAAAACCGATTAAAACAAGGAAAACAAGAGTGAAATGACGGATAAATCATGGATAGTTAAATTGCTAGTTTGTCCTTAAGAAGAGCATGTATTTCTAATGAACATACCTGTTCACAATTTGATGTAAATGCGGTCGAAGCATGTGTTCATTTTCTGCAGCAAACAATGAAACACTGCCAAAAACTAATTTGAACAGTTTCAAATATAAATTACTTCTTTCCATATTGCCATTGCCCATCTCTTCCATTCTGCCTAGTAAATATTCTACTAATACTGTAGCGAAAATTGGTGATGTATCACAATTCGATAGGAAAGAATTACCAACAATTTGTAAGGCGAAATTAGTTGCAATTCGTTCTACCATATAATCAATTGTTGTAGAGAAAATTTCACGAAATGTTTGGGCGTTCATCACTGAGAACTATTTAAAAAAACTTTGTAAATAATTCTTAATTGAATAACTACAAAAACAACAAATAATAGTAGAAATTAATAATCTTACAACTCCTGAGAAATGTTCTAGAACTTCTTTTTCCTCTTTAGTTCGTACAGTCTGTTGAGGTATGGTTCGTTGTCCGTTAGCAGTCATGCCCAGGTTGCCGGCTGGAGTCATGCTCAGAGTATATATGTCCAACGCTAGTAAAGCCCACTTCACCAATCTTAGAAATACTTCAGTCTCTTTTGGTTTAAATAACTGCAATTTCAAGGTCTGTAAGATGCGTATGTGGAGAAAAAACAAAACAAAAGAAAACACAGATTTAGTCGAAAAAACACATGCTCAAGCGAATGCAAGATTAAAAGAAACAAATTCCTAAACATTCAAATAAAATGAAAATAAACTAAAAACACTGAAATAATAACAGAGGAAGCAAGAAAATCATGGAAATTCAGGGATTCCAAGATCTACTTGCATGGGAGCAGCAGGATTTGCTATTCAGCCTCACCATATGGACCCCGTAGGACTCACAGTGCAACTACAAATAAAGCATCCGCACCAGTTCTTCCACGTTAAACTTAGAAGACAGGCTTCTGTGTGAAGCTTGAAGACACAGTGAATCTTCTCCATTAAACATAGCCCTTCACAAGGTACTTCATTCCTTACTTTTTACTCTTTTTTTATAAAACCCTCTTGACTTTGTTCCACCCTTTATTAGATAAAATATGAAAGACCACTTCTAGATGTTTGCAATGCATTTGCTTCTTGAAGCCTCTGTGACAACTAGTAAGAAGTCTTGCAGTCTCCCGAATGAGGTCTTGTTAGAGGAATCATTTGCGAGTATTTGTAAATTCAACAGTTTCGCCAGCCATTGTCTGGGGGGTTTCTAATGGGCCAGTAAATTTGACCTAAACGGTCCAAAGTTTTCTAATACATATAACTGAGTAAAAATTTGTGCATTTCAGTGACTTTAAACTAGTCTCTCGCTGAAATCTCATATAAAGCTTTACAAGTTTCAAGAATTATTAGATATTCCAAAGAGAGAGACTCAAATTCAGAACTTTTATGAAAATCTCCTGAGTCTCTTCAGAGAGCCTTTAAGAGGTGAAGGAAGCGCACTGTCCAGTTACCTCAATTAGTATTTTTCCGATGAAAAATAAAATTCTTTACTCTGCAGGACCGCAATACTGGGTAAAAGAAAGTAAAATATAAAATAAGTGAAAACAATTGTAACCAGAAAAACGTATTCTGATCACAGGTACTGAACTTTCATGAACGCAATAACATCTATAAGAAATATCTTGAGAGAAAAGAAAAAGCAGACAAAAAAATTAATTAAAATTAAATCAATAATTACTGCGATTTATTACTATTATTATTTATGCTAAATTAAAGGTAACTTTAATGTAAAAGAGCTTCATGCACTGTATTGTGATAAACTTTATTAATAAAAATAATAACTTTAATAGTTTTTGATTATGGAAAAGCCTCGGCTATTATTTCGATTTTCTTAGATTTTTTTTTTTCTCTTTCATAAAATAAATATATTTCCACTAATGATCTCTTACATTCCTTCTTTAACAGAAAAAGTTATAAACCCAAAGAAACTACTCGAAGCAAATTAGTTTAAAATGAAATATCTTGCAAGACAAAAAAAAAAAAATAAATAAAAGGCAGTACTTGAAAGGAAACTTAATAAAATTAAAACAAAAATTACCTTAAATCGCCAGGTTATGGTTTTTACACCACATACTAAAGTCTTCACTAAACTTCTACAATCTGTGACGCTATAATTTGACGCTTGAAGTGCAGGAAAACCAAATTTACATTTTGTTGGTTCTCTATCTTCTGGTTTAGCTTGTGTATTTATATCTAAAGAGCATGAAATGTATGATCAAAGAAGTTCGTATTGAAAATATTTATGTTTAAACTGTTTATGTACTTACCAAGCGGTAGTGCTTCAGGCTCTTCTTTTTTAACCGGAAGTCCAACAGTGTGTACAGCTAGTGGTGGCTTTTGTAATTCACACTGTTTGCTGCATTGAAAATAATTACAATCAAATAAAAAATAAGAAGAAAAAGAAGACAGAAATTAATGCAATATATACAAAAACCAACTACTTGCCTTTTAGCAACAAGCAATGGTAGCTGTAATTTTGCTATCGTTTTAAATTTTACAACAAACACCTCAAGCATTCGCATTAATAAATCTTGGCCGGTCTGGGCTTGAGCTGGATCTTTTTCACTTTGTTGGCGAATACAGTCGACAAGATTCCGCAACAGTTTACACGAAATTGTTTGGATACTGCAACGAAACAATAAAATAAGGATTATTATTTGATGAATGATCAGCTGCATTCGTGTGTTATTAAAATGAAAGTAAAGATCTTAAAAACATTTCATTCACCCACTCAAAATGACATTTGAATATAGAAAATACTATATCCGGAAGGTGAAGAGAAAAAAAAAGAACAATTGTGAAGGTTCTTCTTAATTGCTTAGGCTGGAAACATAGTGGAGCGGCGAGCAAAGCGGCGCTGATAGCGAAGAGCGAAGCGGCGAAATCAAACACAAGTTAACATATGGGACCGCGCATAGTGGCGAGCAAAGCGAAGATAGAGCAACTCTATCTATTTCTAGTTTTTGTTTTTGCCGCTTCGCTCTTCGCTATCAGCGCCGCTTTGCGCGCCGCTCCACTATGTTTCCAGCCTTAGGCAACCCCATAATAGGTGTTCTTCCTTCATTTTTTTTTAAAAGAAAAATGATACGAAAAGATGTACTTATAAATTAAAACTAACCTAGTAGGTAATGTTTCATCATGTACATTCTTAGAGAAAAGATGAACAGCCTTAACAAGGTCAGACATGGGCAACTGTTGTCTAACGTGATGCACTAAATCGGCTAGAGTACTGTATGCTAGAGGTCTTAAAGATTCATGAGTAGTCCAGCCACGTCCTAGTAAAATCTCCTCATCGAAAAGACGTTCCATGTACGGCACAAACACTGTAAAACATTAACGAATTAGACTAAACACATGTTAAAGTGATGAGATTATAATCTGAAACCAAGATAAAGAAAAGAAACTGACTGAGCCTAAGGTCTGTGGCAAGAATATGTCTAGCAGCTATTAGCAACTCTTTCCGAAGATGTGTTACTTCCATCGGGCATAAGGCTAACATGCCCAACATACCTTCAACCATTTGTTGGGAATGTTTCCCGACAACTTCTTGGTATATTCGTATTATGTAGGCCAGAAAGGATAATGTCTTAATTTGCGCGCCCATAAAGTCTACGAAAACTTCTCGGTTGAATGATGGACTTAATCTGAAATCAAAGATATAGAATAACAAATCTTACTTATTATAACTGAAAAAAGAAAAAAATAATAATATATTTAAAGAATAACGTCCAAAAATCTACGAAATCTTTCTTTTCAATTTTTTTCTGAACATAATTTATATCTTTTTGAGGCTCAGAATATGTAATCAAAACAAAAAGTAATTCTATTATCAATCAAAAGTTTACTGTAAAGCACCATGGTAACATCTAAACCAAAAATATATGAACATGTTGCAATTCCTTCTTTGGGTTATTTCAATGGCAACATTTTTATTTTCAAAATAGCAACACATCCCTTTTCAAACTCAGGAAACATAAATCTTCTTTTTCTAATGAAAATTCACATAAATGAAGAGAATTTTTAATCTCTTACGAGTATAAGAGCAAGTAAATACAGAAAGAGTGGGGTCTAAATCACATGAAATGTTGTTACCTGTGTTGTTTCAACGGCTGTAGAGTAATTGTTTTTATAATTATTGGTATATAATCATTTACTTCTTGATGCACATTTTCTTTATAAAGTTCATACATTAATACTACAATAATTGGCAATTCTTGTAGGACTTTCAATGATAATACGCCTCTTGGAATTATATTGTATTGTAACTAACAGAAAATAATGCAGAATTAAAAGAAAAATTATAATATGATAGTTTTGGAGAAAATTAATGTAACTAAAAACTTACCGTTTCAGTAGTAGATATAGTACCATCTGGCAATTTTTTGTCACTTTGTATTGAAGTTATTGTATACATTTCGCCTAACAGAGTTTCTAAATTCAATTCACTAAGATCTTTGACACCGATCTGTGTTTTTGGTTCAAAGATTTTATTCATATGTTCAGGCAAATCTTGGTATATAGTTCTGACGAATTGAAGAAAATGTTGTATCTGTAAATTTAAACAAAAATTCTAATTAAAAAATATATATTACTTTATAGGAATAAATAAGATTTTAAGATGTCTTTACCTCACTATTATAAGGTGGACGATAATGTTTATGTAATTCAATGATAATTCGCAAACATACTAAGACGTTTTGTTCATTTTCACACTCCAATAATTTAAACGTTAATGTCAATATTGATTCAACGTATGGTTTCAGATATTTATTTGTCGGTAGCCTATATATCATTTCTAAAAGTAATTTGCGCACTTGCTGTAAGAAAAAGTAATCAAAATAATTATTCCCAACGTGAATTCAGCAATATTTCCGTTAATTAATAATTATATTGATAAATAGATTCTAATATCGATAGTAATTTACTTACATGTATGTTATATTCGGCAATGAAGTGTGGATCACCTTCCTGTAATATTTTTATAAATATTTTGATTGCATGATCCAAAAAAGAAGGATACTGAGGTGAGGCGAGAATTACCTATAAGAATGTTTATATGTAAGAATTAACAAAAGTAATTCTAGTAATTAGTATAAAAGTAACTAAATTTAAATAATAATTCACTTGTGCAACAAGAACGTTTTAAGAACAACTGAAAGAATTCACTCTTATTTGACGTTTTTTGTTTTCCGTACGTCAATTTTACCGAAGGAATATAAATAATTTCTAAACTCGAAAATCTAGTTTAAGTAGAATATAAGAGTTCAATTAGTATGTTAAAAGAAAGTAGATTTGTCATGCAAAGCACGCAAATACAACACAGGTATTTAAAAACGTCTAAAGTGATGATTCCTACAGACTTCCAATCTAAGGTTTCTGAATTTATTGTCAAATGTTGCATCCTTTTTTTAGGAAGTTCAACTATCCTCGTTTCAAGATAAACCCCTCATTAAATCGAGATTAACAGCTTAAACTCACAAACAGAATATGTAAATAACAGAACCACCAGAACTCTTTTTTGAACCCTCTAGTGTTTCAATAGTATTTTTTAAGGGTCCGATATGTCCAAGTGTACCTTGGTCGTTAAATGGCTTAGCCACCAGCGAAAAATTTCAAGTTATGCCTAAAGACAAACTCGAAGCCCAATATAATATTAATTTGACTTACAATTCACTGCTCAATAAAGTTACAAATTTCTAAAAATGTTTTGAATCATGGAAAGTGGCCTCGTTGACAAAATTATTAAAAATTTACTTCAATACCAGAATGATTGTACTTCCAAGTTGAAAGTTCGGCCAGATTTATAAAAGGGAAGTAATACTCTTTTTTTAAGTTGTTTAATGTTAACCTATAATTGAGACAATACTTATGAAAGATACTTAAATTTGAGCTTCTCCAAGAAAAAGTCAAGCTAGCCTAGCCAATTTGACGATATAATAAAAGAAACCTTTTTTCTATTACCACCGATCTTCAGAAATGAAATGTCCAGCCAACTGTCTAACAGGACCTAGCACTACTCTTTGAAGAACCCTTTTTATTTCCCTTGAGCCTCCAAGTGTCTTGGGAGTGCGGCCATTAAATTATGGGCGCAAAGGAGGTTTCAGGAGAGGTGGTGGGCCACCACTGGGCAGAAACAGGCGAAGGAGTTCATTAGGGGCTATTTGTCAAGGATGACTGCAGACTTCGTCCGCCAAGGCCGTGTGGTTGGAGATGCATGCGCTGCATGTGCCTGGCACCTTTTCAGGTTCTGTCAGGAAAAGGAGGAAACTGCACTCCATGTGTTGTGTCAGTAGCGAAGGCCTAGTTTGGCTAAGAACGTTACTACTAATGGGGGAGGAAAAACCAAGGCCTGTGAACTACACCTAGGAGTAGCTCTCCAGGATTATGAGTTTTATTAAATGGATGTGACTGGTAGGCGAGCTCTAGAAAAATGTGAGCCATAGTAGATCCAATGGATCGCGGTGGCATAGGAATTGAAGGCCGCGCTAGTGGAATCTAATCTAATCTTCCCCGGAGATTTATATCAACGATATAAACCTGAACTCAACACTTAATTTTCTAAGACTGATTAATTACAATATAATTCCTCTAATCAATCTCAACCAACAAATAATTTCTGAGAAAAAGACAGTTTATCACTAACATAACCGCTGTCTGCTTTTATAATTTACAAATATCTACTTTGAAACAATGTCTTTAGTAATAGCTACATGAACTAACGCAAAGCAGCAATTATTACTATCTTCCTTTAAACCTTTAAACAAAAAACTGAAGGGAAAGAACCACTTGTAGCTGAACATCTTTCCAATTAAAGTAGTAAAGATTAAATTACCTCAAAATTTTCACTTAATTCCTGAGCAGCTTGTAGTTTACTTTCATCTTTTGCCCCTGGATCACCTAACATAGTCACATAAGACCGATAGGTATTCAATTGGGTTTGAGTATCCATTGAAGTTCCTGGTATTGGAGGCGGCATTTTGAAATATCACCGAATTTGTACTTATTTAAGAACTAAATATTTATCATTTATAAATAGAACGAATCATCCCAACTATTGAAACAATGATTGATTGTCCATTCAAAAGTTGTCTAAAGTTTTGCCGTTTATACCACTTAAAATTGAAACTTCTGTTGTGTACATTGAGTCGCTCCAAAAACATAACCTGGCAATGAGAAAAAAAATAGAGAAAAACTACAGTTAAATTATAAAACTAAATAATTTACTTTATTTTTTTAAAACAATGTGATTTACGGTGAATTCTAGCAATAGTTGCCCCTCAAGCATCCGACAAAAAGTTCAAAAACAAAAGTACGAGCAAATCCTCACGTATCCCATCAGTTAATGCAGGTTAGAAATAAGCATTGTAATCGATGAATATAGTAACTATCTATCGATAGTTTCCGATTACTATATATCGAAAAGTAAAATTAATAGCTTTTTTTCTAACAACCAATATTTTCACGTGTTATTTATTAGCGATTATCGAATCAATAGATATGTATATGTATTTGCAATCTTTTCATTTTAATATTGTTACAATTCAAAGTAGTATCTTGATCTATTCAATGATTTTAATTATTTCTAAGGGCGAAATCTTGGATGAAGAATGATAATGACATTGATACTCTCGCTACATTCAAATGAATCAGGCTATTTTTAGGATTAAACCATCAAAGTGATTGAGCGAAGTACATAACTTTTGAAGTACTTACACCAACAAGATAACATTGCCGGCAAACAACCTAAAGTTAAAAGAAAAAAGGCAAATCAAAACTGAGTTCTACAGCGCTTCTATTTTTGTGAACTAACCGTGTTAAAAGACTAAATTCAAAATACTCGAGTTAGTGTACAACTTAAAAAGTAAGAATTTTCCTACAAAAAAAAAAAAAATCTACAAAACGAAGATTAACCAAATGTAGTTAATCAAAAATCATATCATTATGTTCAATTTATTCTTTCCATTAAACATAAATGATACTTTAAATTTCTTAATTAAAAATTAATATATCCATTTCACTCCCAACGCTTTTGGCTTAATCGCGGCCAAATTAACCAGTCCATCAACATATAATTTAATGTCATGAAGAGCAAAAAACATTTCGAGGCAGACAGCGGACATTGTCTAAGACTCAAACGAAATAAAAAGTCAGTACTTCATATGTTTTTAACAAGAATATTCATACCCTAAGGTCATTTTCCAAAAACCATTTCTTTGGTAATATAGGGAACGAAAAATGGATATTTCTTATAAAATCTAGGTATCGAAAGTATGTAATGATTGCAATATTTCCTGACACCTAGTAGAAAAAAATAAAAATCTTATCAAGGCTGGGACTTTGTAAAAGAAAGAGGTCAAAGCTGTTGTTCACAGCTCAGACACAAATTCCTGCAAATGCAGGAAACAAAGGTGGGATGAGAATCTGTGAGTCTACCTGGAAGACCACTTTTTAGAATGAAGATCTAACAAGTACCTCAATGCTCACAACAACCATAGTTGCAGATATTTCATCACAGATGCAGATAATTCAGATAATTTTTCATAATTTTAAATTGTCTTTTCCGTTGCCAATTGAATTTAGGACTATTACTTTAAAAAAAAAAATTAACCGAGAAAGATTCTACGTTGTCAATACAGAATCTTAGAATTTCATAAGGGAAATCTACGAACGCACTTTTATCTTTGATAGTTATCAAAAAGTTTAGAAACTGAATCAGACGGTGGAAGGCAAGGTGATCTTTACTAGAGCTGCGTACGTACCGTCTCTAGGAACAATCCAGATTCAGAAAAAATTTGTTTTAAAGTTTTTTTTTTGGTGTTCCACCAGAAAATGGTGGTTCTTGGACATAATATTATTATGTTAAAAAATAAAAAACATAATCCCTAATTGGAAGCTGATTTACTGGGAAGGTAGCTTAGATAAAAAAGTTATTTTTTCGAGCACTAAAATTTCGTGTTCCAATCTAATCATAGGAAATGATTTATTTTTTACTTTCATAACTTTTTTTTTACTTATTAGTCTGCAAAGAAGCTTTTTTTAAAAATACTTTTAGTTAGTTTTTCAACTACATAATTAAAGTTTATGGAATATTTTTCCTAAAAACTTTTTCGACAGTCTATCGTGTCATATGCCAGTTAAAAAAGAAACTATTTTGAATAATTTTAGTAGAAAAGAGGAAGTAAAAGAGTTAATGTATTGGAAAATGTGTAAGATAGTTTGTTGTTGAAAAAGTCGTGGACACTAACTGCATTTTTTTTCTCTACAATATTAAAGAGTGCGTGCTGACACATCAATCCACGCAACATAAGAATTAAAAAAAAAAAACTTGTCATTTAATACGAATTGTAGATTTTTTTTTATTTTAGGCTTTTGTCACGATTTAGTAACACTATTTGTGAAAGCGATTGGAGGGACTTATAGTATTGTTCAGAAAAAAGGTTAGCGAGTATCAGAACGTGGAACAGACTTGAAGAGGAAGTAAGTAGTGCTGGGTGTCTGTCTGGTTAGGTTGGGAGGTTAAACTTCATTGCCGCCCCCTTGCTCTTTTTTTTCACCATCTTCTTCAGTTGAATGCCATGATTCGCGTGTTCATTTCATCCAGTTGTTGAAGCCATGCCTTTATACTGTACTGTTTGACCCAGTCTAACGCCGAACAACGTTATGAGAGGGCGTAGATATGGGTGGCAAAGGTTATATCACTAAGTTCATAAAACCGAGATAATTTTCAACGTGTTTCTACTATGTTTTAAACAGGTACAAAGAATATTGTAATAATAACTAATTAAAGATTAATCAAAACTAATATTATGCATGCAATCCAACCTGTAACGCACATTTTAGATTATCATTGTTTTTGTTTCAATAGCACATTTTGCATGACTTCTGCAATTTCCAAATAAAACATTGTATAATCAAGAATTTTCTACATCTTAAAAAAAACCAGTCCGAAAAAAACATCCAATAAGTGTGCGAGGTAGGCATCTTTTAAAAATAGGAAGCTAGACAAATGGCAAGCGAAAGAAATGAAGCAAACCGTTCTAATATATAAATTTTTTACTGGGATTTATATGCAAAAATAAGTATATCCATGAATAATAATGCGTATTTATCTGTACCAATGATATCATCCGATGCAACATCCTTGTTTCCTTTAGTTTTATGTTTGGTTTCGGATATTCAATCATATTCGGAAATTGGATTGTAAGGAATGTTTACGAGACATTTGAAGCACACTTAAAAATAAGCTTACTATACATTCCGTCTAGAAAGTAGGACGCCCGAAATTGATATTTCGTTCCGGTTATTTGATGAAAATCAAATGTGCCCAATATATACCCTGAACGGTGTGTGAAAAATCATTGGCGTTGAAAAAAAAATAGATAAGGTTTTTTTTTTTTAATTTGAGGCGCGTTAACAACTGAGGTAATTGGCACCCAGAGGTTTTTTCCAAAGCACTGCCGGTCCTCCGGGCAGCGAGCTGTAAGAAACTCCTAGGAAGAGAAAATCTAAGGGCCAGCAGCTGGATTCGAACCCGTGATCTCCGCGTTAGAATCCAAAATTCACTATCAACTCGGCCTTCCCTTACAATATATTATTATAAAAGTTTAAGATCTTGTGCCTCCATTTTTATTTATCTGTATTATTTTAAATGATTGAAAAATAAGTCTTATTTTCAGAGAAATAAATTCTTTGTATCATGACAAACCTATAAAGGTATTTAAAAATATCACTTCGTCTTCTGCTTCCTTTTTTTTGCAAGATTTATCTGCCAGATGCGTCTTTGACAAGAATTTTTGGATATTTGATAACCAACATAATTTTATTTAAATAAAGAGCAGGACTTTTATTTTTTATTAAATTTCAGTTAGAGCATCTAAGATAATTAAAATTATCTACATTCTTAAATCTCACAATTCTGACGAAATATTGGAGAAATATAGATTTTGAACTGAATATCCGAAATGTTGCATGATTGTAGCAGTTTTTTTAATTACGATAAATTGAAAATAAAGTTATTAATGAAGATTTTTAGTCGAAAGAACTTTCCAATAAAAGAAGAAATGTAAAGAATGATCTTCCACATGTTGGAAGATCCGCTGGAGGTTTCACATTCAAATCCAGAATGTCGCATGTAAAATAAAATTGGTGTAGATGAAGATAGGAAAGTTGTAAACAAATTTAACATTTTTCCAGAATTCTATCCTAATCTAAAAGAGTATTAAGACAGAAAAGATGGCGTCCCAGAAATCCAATTAAAAAACCAACTAAAGAAATAAAAGAAACTCTAAGAAATGGATGATCGTACAGTAGATTTAATATTTGCAGGCTCCTTAGAGAGCTTGCCCCCGGTCAGTTCTAAAATTGTCCGCATTTTTACAAGTTCCACATTTACAGGTATGTTTTACCTTGATCTTAATAATATATAATTAATTTTCTTTTCCACCTGAAAAATATTTCTTACATAATTGTTTTAAACTTTACTCTTTTTTTTAATCTTTTGAATATGTACTTCAGCATTCCGCATTTTTTACTTTTTCTGTCCCAAGTTTTGTCGTACACCCTTCATCTCCAACACTTCTGACTGGACGCTGAAAGGAGAAAAAGAACAAAGTGATTAATGGCAACCGATGTATATTCTTAGACTTAAAAAGCATTTTGATAGGTTTTAACATGTTTACATATTGTGGGAATTGTGTTCTTCAATTTTTGAAATTATTTTTCCGAAAATACGTTAAATAAATCACCACATTTCGTTGACAAAACTATGAATAGTAAAAGAACTTACGATATTTATAGTACAAGGCGACAGATTAAGATATTTATCATGAATTATGAAGCATTCCTATTATTCCTATCATACCTTTTTAGAATGGTAGAAAGTGACTTGTTTATCCATACCTAATGCGTTTATATCGTACTTTTTCTTATTATCATACAAATGACGCATAAATTTAGTAAACTGAAGGGATTTTTTGAGAAAAATATGATAAATATTTTAGTTTAATGGTGTTCATTAAAATATGATATTACTAAAATGACTTTTTTTTATGAAACATTAAATCAGTTACAACATATTTTGTCACTACTGTTCATTATTTTTGGCGACTGATTCATAGTTCCAATAGGATGAAAAAATAAATGCCAGGATTATTCATGATTAACTTTATTATGCCGAACTTTCGACCTAGGGACTAGGTCATCTTCAGGGCTAATTTACAATGCACTATTTTACATATTTTTTCTCTCTACAGTACTTGTACTTCTATCTTTTGTAGATACTACAATGGAACGTAATACTCTTATGGCACAATGCTATCCAAAACTAAAAGATTTCTGTCGAGAGAAACATGGACTTGAATTTCAGGTAAGTGCGTATAATACTTGTATATTATCTCACAACTAAAAATAAGAATAATCTTATCCAGCAGATCCTGATTAAACAATATTTCAACAGGAATACTTTCAAGTTTCATAGTTACTAAACTCGCAGCAAACTTAATTCTATGTTTCCTTTCTTCTGACACGCTAAAAAGTCTTCATGATTTCATTATAGAACATTTATTTTCATAAATTAGGTACATATCTTTCAACACAATTGCCGTAAATTTTCGTAGAGATTTCAGTTCTGGTTTACTTTTACAGAAATGTTTCATCCTTTATTTTTGGAACTCCCAACATCAATGGTTTCTTGTCTATTGTTTTGGATTAGTAAGCCAAAGTTGATCTAATAAGTCCTACTCTGCAACTACTCATCCTATAGCACCAACAGGTGGTGAACCCGCTCACCCAGGTTGTTTAGAAAAGTTCTAGGAAAAGCGGCAGGAGTCCACAGTTAAGGCTTACCTCTTGCCATGCTAATATACGCTCTTCAAGATATTCTGAAGAAGACTTCCTTCAAATTTAAAAAAAAAATGGAAAGATGTTTGATAAGGTCAATTACTCTCCAACCTGGTTATTCCCCCCGGCTACCCAAGGAAACCTCAGAATGGGTAGAGAGGTGGCAGTTATTGCTCATGCTTTAATAAAGATAGATAGATAGATGTTTCGATGTTTTTATTCTTTCTTTATTTCGATAAAATCACTTTAAAGAAAATATATTCTTAAAGGACTTTTTAGTGAAAATTTTAAGTAAATTTTATTAGGTAAACCATGGTCGAACCGGAAGTCGTATTCCCACGTTTTCTTTTTTTTTTAAATGTAGAATGTAATAAATCGAGAAAAAAGAAAATTATTTAGCCTTTACATCCTTTACTAATAGCTTTGATTTTAAAGTGTTAAAGTCACGCTTTTCATGCACCCATCACATCATTCTTCTTTGCATTCGCTTTTCCCCAATAAAAGCGATAATGGTCATAAATAATGGTTGATAGCATGGTTGCGTACGGTGTGCCGCAGTGCGTATACTACTAGGAAGCTAGAAGATACATTTAATAGAGTAGTAATATTGTAAAAGCGGAAGTTGTGATAAAAATACACATTGTATTCCCACCCATCAAATGGATATATATACATATAATCTAGGTGTGATGGTGATACAATGTAACACGAGAACGACTAGTTTTGTGTTTTTATCTACAATGGTGATAGTAGTTGCACAGCTTTGTTTTGTGTGCCAGTAGAATCTGTGTGGGCTGGAAGAACGAACTAGGTCTGGGCGATTCCCCCAGACGTACCTGGTACGGATAGTCACGAATTGTGATCGATATAAAAGCACTAACTCTTTTGTTGACCTTGCTACTTAAACTTTGACATAATGACGTAGAAAGAACCGGAGGGATGAAAGGGAGGGTGGAAACTGAGCCATAAGTCGGGGGGAAAAACATTTGCTATTACTGACAATGCACAATATTTCATAAACAAAAAAAACTTGCCGATAAGCAAAAAATTCAAATTGTCTTCCAAAATGTAGATTTTTTTTTTTTTAAAGAGATAAGAATTCCTGAAAATAAATTTACTAAATTAAGGCACGCATTATGCATTAATTCAGTTAGACAGCAGGTACCCTCTACTCCACGAATCCGTACGAAGCTTGGTCCGACATTAAATTATATTTTTTATTGTTCTTATAATCTTTATTTATTTATTTTTTCTTATTTTGGAAAGCGGTACCGCCTTTATTAAAAATAATTCATGCTAATAAACTAAAAGCAAATAATTATTTGCCTAAAATAAATTGTTCGAAAATATAAGCTATGTTAATTTAGAAGTCTTAGTCTATTTTGAAATTTTCATTAAAACTGAAATTCTGTGAAAAATTAGATTAAGTACAGAAGCTTTTTTTCTGAGAAAAAATAAGAAAAATAAATGGCTTAGATGCTGAAAACAGGAGCTAACTTTTTTGGCATCTATTTTTACTTCTTCCTGATCGGTTTGTTGGGAAATTGGATAGACCTTTCCCCAACCTCCTACGAAGTGCATATCTGGTGATTTTTTGTTTGTTAAAGAAGGGTTTCCAGCCTTTAAAGAATTGGAAATCTGCAAAAATTCTTCCCTGCCCTTTTGCGTTTTTCCAATTTAAGTTCTTATAAAGTGTATTAATTCATGTGTGCGTTAAATCCACGTTTTGAATAGTAGTTTAGAATTTTCCGTTCTATCGAAAAGAACTCGAAGAATCAATTTTCATGCAAACAAGCTGGAAAGAGAATGGTTAGGCAGGTGGAAAAATTCTTTGTATTGCTTTCAATTTTCCGAAAACTTGGCTGGAATTACAGGTTTCAAAGGAAATTGGACTACTGCTAGTACAATTTCAGTTGTTTTTGTTTTTCATATCGAATTAAGCAAATCAATTTATTTTTGTACTAACCTTAGACAACTCTTAGCGTTTAATAAGATCTCTCACAAATTCCTATCCTAATTAAGAGGGTATCTTAATTAATTTAAGACTTCCAGTTACTCATTAGTGACAGACGAACATACTCGTATGTGGCTATCAATGGTAAGTCGGTTGCGTGATCATTTCAATTTGACTCAACCATAAGATTTTACATAGTAATGTTCCTTATATTGTCTTACTAGTGTAATATTACAGTAACATATTGAGCTTACTAACTTCATTTTAGGTAGTAGACATGAGATGGGGTGTAAGAGATGAAGCAACAGACGATCATATGACGACCGAGTTATGTATGAGGGAAATTGCCAACTGTCAGAGGTTATCAATGGGACCAAACTTTGTTGTAAGTATTTCTTGAATCTTCTTCTTTCTAGATAAGTTTGGCTGGAGTTTTTTTTATATTCTTTTAATTTCTTCTTGAATTTTAGCTGTACCATCTAGTCATCAAAATCTTCTGAAGAAACCTTGCATTATAGATTTAAAATTGTACCATTCCTGCAAAATGACAATAAGCGTTAGAATAAGACTTTGTGAAGCTAAAGTCACTTCTTTATTCTCCCTATATCTAGAGGTTATCATTTTTTTCGGACTTTTTTTTTTTTTTTCTGTCGCCCATCCAAATATAGATAAGAGTTCCTCTTTTGCGGGTAAATCGATTTATTGATTAAAAAGGATAATTAAACCATGTGCTCAATTTATAAGAAAAACCAACTTTCTTAAGTTGATGTAGGATTACATTCAAGGCATGTTTCACCATAGGAGCAATTTCATTGAAGTGAGTTAGCAGGAAAATTTCACATTGGGAATCTATATATGAAAAGTGATCATATTAAGTCCTAATTCACTCTACTTCGTGCATTGTGAAAGGAATCGTGGAAAACCGGTTTTTCTAAATGAAAGTTGTCAGTTCTAGAATTATTTTCAAAAAATGCTTAAACTCGTAAATGAAACTGAAAGGAATCAAATTTTTATCTATTCTGACATTTTTACGCAATTTTTCTTTCAGGTCTTTCTAGGACAGAAATATGGTTATAGACCCATTCCCACCTATATTTTATCGTCAGAATTGCAAATGTTACGTGATGAGCTAGCAAGCTCTGGTTCGGATGTTACTCTATTAGATATGTGGTATAGAAAAGATAGTAATGCCGTACCACCAATATCTGTATTGCAGCCAATTTCGTCAATATTAGTAAATTTTAATAACAAGGTATTGATAAATAAGAAATAATACTAAATAAATTTAAAGTTAATTAAGTTTAATGAAATTAAATGTTTTTTTTTTTTTTTTAAGAGGATACCAAAACTTCAACAACATGATCAAGCTGTATGGTGGGATACATTGGGAAAAATGCAAAAATTATTTAGAAAAGCGTCTTTAAGTTTGTTTAATGCTGGAAAAATTTCGAAAGACATTATGCATAATTATTACATGTCTGGTAAGCTTTGTTTGATTGAATTAATTTATATTTATGTATTTTTGACCAAAAGAAAAATATCTTTATTTGACCGGCGGCTAATTTCTGCCAGTAAACGTCTGAATATGGAGAAGTCTGGTTTGTATTGTGGTTTCTTAGGCGTCCATAGGGTTAATGACAGGGAGAGGTGTTAGTTGGCTTGTCTTAAATTCCTGCCTTGTCTTCCTTTCTGACTTGTCTTAATTTAGGTACCTTATATTCTGTAAACTGTCTTGATTTAGGCCTGTTTTAACGTATAGGAGTCCAGTTTTGTGTTGTTGAGTTGAGTCGAGAGTTTCGTCTAATTTCTTCTATTGTGTGACAATTTTGTCACTTTTTAGTGTTTAGGATGGTTGCTACATGTAAAGGATAAAAAGTTTGGTCATTGTATTTATAACATTCAAGTCCAGTTTCTATTTATTGACCGAGCCTTCTGTTTGTCGTAATGATGTTAGTATGTTTCTACTGCTTCGGAAAGTCTTGATTTATTGAATGAAGAAGAGTGTCCTCTGCTAAATTTGCAAAAATAGATGTATTGAATGTCGGCGAGATATAAAGATTAGACAAGAAATGAGCCCTAAGAAACCAGGTCTTGATAAACTCATCGAGTACTAAGGGCCGTGCTTAATCATATTTCTGGTGTCTGCCTTGTAGATAGGACGTTAAATTGCTTGTAGGGTATAGTGGTTTGTGGAGCAAATCTAGTTTGTAGAGAAGTTCGTCATGCTATACAGTGTCAAAAGCTGAAACTTTGATGTGTTTGTGATAATGCTTTTTCTTTTCTTTCGGTTATACTTAAAACTTGTTGACAATGATTTCCTGAAATTGATTTTATGTTCAATGGAGGTTGTTGGGTCCAGTATAAGATTTTCCAATTTTGAAAGCATATCAAAAAGGCTGATTGGTCAATAGCTGGAAGACTCGTATTTCGTTTATACAAATGTATGGAACAACAATTAAAAATTCCAACTTTTATTAATTCACTGTCATTTTTTTTTAATATTTTATGTTTGTCTTAATTTTAGTAACGGAACGAGAAGTTATCAATGGAATATTGAATGTAAAAAATACAAAAAACCATTGTTTAGCCTATGTTAGAATAATAAACAATATAAATCTACAAAATTTGAAAAAAGCATCACTTTTTTTGGATATAATAAACAGAAGTTTAGATTCAGAAGCTTCTAGACTTTTGGCAAATCTACGTGATGAACGATTAACAGATAAAATTGAACAATCCAATTATCAAAAGTATGTTTTTTTGGGCAGGAATTATGGTATCGATTAAACATGCTAATTTTTAAACTCTAATAATTTTTTTGTTCTATAGATATACGGTAGAATGGATTGGTAGAGAGGGTTTAGATAATGAAACTCACGAAGAATATCTGAATCATTTTATAGCCCATTTTTATAAAAATATAACGAAATTAGTGGACCGAGCAATGCGTAAAGAAGACTCTAGTCCTCAAGGACAAATTGTAACAGAAATTTTACAACATTTACATGCTTGTAATAATTCAGTAAAGGTAAATTTTCAAGACTATCAAATTTAAGATAGTTTTAAAGCAAATATTTCTTTTTGCTGTTGTTGCAATAATAAGAAAAATAAGAAAATAAAATATTTATAATATTTTAAATTCAGAATTTTCTTTGTTTTTAATCGGTAATTGAAAATAGTTTCCTCCGCGTCTTCATATGAGTACCCTTGGAAAATCGCGTTTGAAAAAATGTGTTTTACGTTTTAAAGTAGTGAATGTTCGTAAAATATTGTTTTTAGGTATTTTACGGAAGAGAAACTGAATTGGAAAAAATTGAAAGTTACATGAAAGGAGATTCAGATAAGCCAATGGTACTTTATGGTGAAGGTGGTTGTGGTAAAACATCATTGCTAGCAAAAAGTGCAGGCCTAACGTCCACAGAATGGTTTGTTGGAGCCAAGCCTATTTGCATAATACGATTTCTAGGGACCACACCGGACAGCAGTGCCCTTACACCAACGCTGATATCAATTTGCCAACAGGTGCCCTCAAAAAGTTATGGTTTTTTTAAAGAAGTCTCAAAGTTTGGACGTGATGAATTACAAAGACTTTACTAATATTAATTAATTATTTCAGATCTCTTATAATTTGATGCAACCGTTTGATGATATACCCGATGATATTGTACCGCTGACGGCTCATTTTAAAAATTTATTAACATATGCCACAACATCGCAGCCAATGATCTTCTTTTTGGATTCTGTGGATCAGCTGACTGGTACTCAGGATACCAATCATGTATCCTGGTTACCAACTCGCCTGCCACCACATTGCAAAGTATTTTATAAAATAAAAATCAATTATTTGTTGGAAGATTTAATTTTACATTTTTTTTAGCGAATGAGGTTTTGGACCCACATTTTGTCATTCCGCTATTTATTATTCTAACCGGATGTATAAATGTATTTTGCTACTCCCTCCTTAAAAAGAAAAGCACCAAGTAGCGCTGAATTTTCTCCTAAATGAATAACAAGGTATCCATAGATCACATACAAATTAAGAAAATGTTTTACTGTTACAGTTAATTGTTTCATGCGCATCAGAAGCAGATAATCCAGAAGTTTCCAAAGATTATCATATCCTCAGGAAGATGATTGATAACGAGGAACTTTTTATTGAAGTTACGGCACTTGGAGAAGAACTAGCTATGCAAGTTATTAAGTCAGTATTACACGGATGATATGATTAGAAACTTAATTTTTTTCCGGTAATTACGCATATCCAATTTTTATTTTTTACCTTATTTCAAGGATGTGGATGAAAACTGCACAAAGAGATCTAACAAATTACCAATGGAGATTAGTATCGAATGCTATTGATAAATGTTCTCTGCCAATATTCGTTAAACTTGTATTTGCTGAGATATGTCGTTGGAGAAGCTACACAAAACCACAAGATACACATTTGGCTTCAACTGTCATGGATTCAATAATGATGTTGTTCGAAAGAATTGAAAAACAGGTATTTTATTGGTTTGTTATTAAAAAGGAAATTTGAAATATTACTTTCAAATTGCGAATCGATTTCTTAAGTGAGAGATGAAGAGAGAGAAAAAAGTTAGCGAATATTGTATTTACTAAATTAAAAAGAAAAACATTGCAATAAGCTCAAACTTTCTGTTGGAATTCGTCATCACCAGTGAAACTTTTAAAATAGATGTTTTCTTATCTCGTAAGACGAAGTATTGCGAATTTAGGTTTATTCTTTAACCAATAATTACAATGAAATAAAGTTGTGAAAGTGTTTAACACTAGAAATATTTTCTTTTCTAGCACGGCCGAATTCTAGTATTTCACGCTCTTGCTTATATAACAGCTGCGAAAAGCGGGCTAAGCGAATCTGAACTTGAGGACTTAATCTCTCTGGATGATCGCGTATTGGACGATGTCTATCAGTACCATTTACCGCCGGTTAGAAGAATACCCCCATTGCTTTGGACCCGTATACGTAACGATTTACCCAATTATCTATCTGAACGAGAAGCCGATGGAGTTAGTGTTATGAATTGGTATCACAGGTAAGTTTTGGAAGGATTATTTTGTAATAAAATCAAATTATTAATTTTTTTAAATGCCGTAATAATTTTGTTTTGGCCTTCTGTACGCGCAGATTAGCTATTATTATGGTGTGGGGGTATATTTAATAAACCTGATGATAACTAATTAATTTACATGAGGATTTAGTTAGTTTAGATATGTTTGTATGTTGCCTCGAGGGTTACTGAATTGGCTATTGTTAATATCAGCTGTAAATTTGTAGGTAGTTTCCAATTGTTTTCTATTAAGGCTTTCTAAAGTATGTCCCGGCCTTTACTCCTTGGGGGGCATGCCAAAATCAAGGGTTTAAATCCGCTTCTGATTCCTTCTCCCACATGTGCACTATTTATCGGGAAGAGCCCCAAAGCGGAATAAGTGAGGTTAGAGTTCGTTTATGGTTCAATCATAAACGGGAAATAGCTGTATAAAATGATCTATTGACATTTAACGTGGCATACCGGGGTTTGACTGGAATTGTGGGCTGAATCACCGAGTAAAAATGCGCTTCCTGTAATAATTTATTTATCTTATCGATTTGCAGACAATTTCGTGATACAGCTAAAGAGAGATATTTTAAAAATATGAATATGGCCATCTACTTTCATTCAAGTATTGCAGATTACTTTCTAGGTATCTGGGGTGGCGGAATACCTAAGCCATTCAAGTATACGGAGATCCAAAGACACAGGTGATTTTATCAAGATAAATTTATGGAGTTACCTTTTTATTTATTGCCTCCCTTCCGGATTTAATATTTCTTTTTGTATAAATCATTTTAGGTTCAATCTGACAGATCGAGAAGGTGCCGCAGATAGGAAAGTACCTGTACAACCTTTGGTATTTTATTCTAAAGATGGAAAAGTATCGAGATATAATTTAAGAAAAGTAAGTACTTGTAATTTTTAATGGTAAGATACTCTGTTATTAAAAGTAGCTTTATTTAATATTACTTTAAACTTTAAACTACCGATTTTTCATGAAGTGCGACTTAGAAAACATTTTTTTAATGTTCTAAATGAGAATTAATCAGGACGATGTGATAAGGAGATGCCACATATGCAATTCTGGTAAAATTTAAACATTTTTTTAACAATTATTTCATAAATTAAAAAGTGACGTAATCCGGTTTTTTTATAACCTGTTTTCATTTCTTAGTAGGTTCTGTGCAAAATGATGTTATTTTAGCAGTTGAAGCCATAGTTTGCAATTATTATCAATAATTTCAGAGTTTCTTAAACTGAAATGAAACAGTTTATTAGCACTAATCAGAAGATAGTGAATTTTATTTTATTTTTTTTCCAGTTTGGCGAATTACCTTTCCATTTGGTTAGATCTAAACGTTTTACAGATCTTTATGCTAATGTATTATTTAATTATCAATGGCTACATGCTAAACTAAGCTCTTGTCCGTTGCAATCAGTTTTGAGCGATTTTGAAGACGCATGTGCTAATATTGAAGATAGAGATGTTACTAGGTATGTAGAAAATTTATTTGTTTCAATTGCTCAAAAGAAAAGAAATGATAAAGAGTAGATATTTTTTTATTTGTGTGGCCTTCACAATGACTCTTGAGCAGATGTCTTCTTATTTGTGGAAGCGCATTCTGCCAAACTTCTCTCGTAAATCTTCTTGCTTTTATATTAGAAAAAGCAGTCCAGCTTATTGTCCAGCTCTTTCGGTTGAATCGCAAACAAAATGTAAATTCTAGGAAATCATGCAGAGTAAAAATTGATCAAAGCTATGACTTTCTGCCTCCAGAGATAGCCTGTGGGTGAAGGTGAAGGAGAACTATCGTTTAAAATGTGCTCATATAAAGGCTTAAGGAAGGCTAAAGTTTACTATCTTTTCAGTTATTCCTTCTGCTTATTAAATTTATTAAGTATTAATCATACATTTTTTAAATAATACTGCCTTATATTTGTTTTATATTACTTTTTATTTGATTGTAAATAAGCTATGTAATGATCAACTCATTGCTATCAGTAGTGTACTCTTAAAGCAATAAAAGTTCAATTCATTCATTCATTCAATTATTATTTCTGTAAATAATTTTAAATTAACCATTAATCCATAATATTAAATCAAATTTATTTTAGCAGAGTTCAGCGAAGTTGGTGGAAAAAAATGACAGAAATGGTTAAATTTAGAATGAAATAATTTCAGTAAAAATTATTTGAAATAACTTTTTCTTAAAGTTTTTATTTGTATCACGAACCGTCAGCCTATTTCGAATTTCTGGGTCTCTCATTTCAAATTGTCACCAAAAATGTATTTTATTGTCGTGACACTTCAGACAACCAAGTGATGATCTGGAATTCTGTAATGTAATAACGATAAGTGCTGCGTGCGTATAGATTTACATAGAAAATGTTCTTACATGATTGACGTATCCCAGAATCAATTTAATCGTAATGTCATCCATCATACATGATAGATATCCATTCATATAATCAAGTAGCGAACATGATTTTTTTCTCCCCATTTTGGATTGACAGGTTATTAAAGAAAAAAAAAAACTGATTTCAATTAGAAATACGATGTAGGATTTCAAATAAACATGAAAAAAATATAACGGGGAAACATTATCGATTTTATGAAATTAATCAACTTCAATCAATACTAGTGTTTAATTGCTAAATATGTAAATACTAGCATTCTATAGCTTTGGCCTATTTAATGAAGAATAATGTCTTAGACGAGTCTGCCATCTAAATTACTAGCCAGTTCTGCTAATTCAATGGGAGGAGCTGAATCAAAGGATAGTCAAAGAACGTAATGAACTTTATCCAAATTTTCAAAGGATATTTCTGTCGTAATGTTTTCTGTCTTCCATCTTACACACATTTACATAGTCGACGAAATTTTTAAAATATTTAAATGATTCTGCTTTTATTTGTAATTGGTTTTATTTATTTATGCATTATTTTTCAAAAAACATTTTTATATTTGGAATCTTATTTGGAAATTAGAAATAATATTAATATTGATAAATAGGGAGGAAATAAGATTATTGAGAAGGTGAGAGAACTAAAGGATTACAGTGAGTTCTGCATGTAAATACTTGATTAGATATTGTATTCTCATTTAACGTTATCATTTATTCTTATATTTTAACCTAGAAATAGATACGAAATATTCAGTCAGGCCTCTATAACCTCAGAATGCGAACGTACGCCAGGACGTATCTAGTGCTTGCCTAGAGGGATTGGCTTTACATCATCAAACATCTTTTTTTTAGGTTCTTTTATTCAGAGTCCCATTGTAATTTTCCAAAACGGGATGGTTTTTCAATTGACTGACAACTACCACTCAGCCTATTGTGCAAATCCAACCATTTTAATAGCTTGGCAAAAAGATTGTAATGGTCCGTTAATTTATTTCTTGAAATTCTTAATTTGGGTTCGACAATCAATATTAAAGGATTTCATTACAGTTTATACACAAAATGGCCATTTGCTTACTCCCCAAAAGGATCATACTTGATCGATTCTTTTTTTGCCTTTGGTGGTGACAATTTATGTCGTGAAGATTCAGGAGGGATCTTTGGTCTTCAACCATTCCATTCTGAATTGCTCATTTCCCTGCTGACAGATATAGTTATGCTGATTTCTGAATCCGTGAGGAAAATGTAGAATTCATTGTTTGTATAATCAAGGTCTCATAATTTCCTTTATGGCTTAGTTCAAACTATCAAATCCCAGGCCCAATAGATCAATCAAATCCATAAGACTGGTTCCTATTTTACACTCCAGTCGTTCACAATTCTTTGATCAGCTACTGCCTTTTAGTTTGATTTGATCAAGTCCTTTGTTGGACTTTTTTCAGCAAGCCTTTTGTTAATCCAGCTTAACTGCCAATAAAGTTACATTGAATTGCCTGAATATTTCGGACTATAATTTTCTATTTTATCTTTCGTTTCTTCCTTTTTCTCCATTTTTTGTTTTTGTTCTTCATCTTTACGCACATTTATCTTCATTAAAATAAGTAAACCATTACAGTTTACAACTTCTAATATTTTATTACAGCTTTGGTTTTTATGTAGTTGTAAAACATTTTGTCATTTACAAAATATTTTTTACAAAGTAGATAAGTAATACAACAGCACTTCAACAATAGTACAAAAATACACCACTCTACAGATTATTTGTAGCTTTGCCAACAATTTTGTTTTTACATTATTTCTTAGTTTATTTATTTATTATTTAGAAAACATTATTTTTTCATTAACACATAGATTTTTTAATTAATAATTCACATAGTCAAACTGTTCCAAATACTTTTTTTTTTTAGAATTTGACGTAAAGATTATAATAAACAATTTTGTTGTTAACTTCATCAACAATACTTAACTTCAGATTAATTTTTTTAAAAATATATTGTTAATTTTGATAAGTAAAAGCTTAAATTACAAGTTCGACTTCCGTTACTAAGTAACACCTGATCCCACTCTTTTTAGAGGTTGGATAAAACTTTGTTAAAACTGTCGATTGGAAATTACAGCCAGTTACAGACAATCTCATTATTATACATAAATAATAAATCGGTAAATTCAAGGGCCAAAACCACTGGATTACTACTTAGTACTTATAGTTGCCAAATTATTGTAGTAATCCAGCCTTGTAACCACAATGTATTCACCACAACGTTGAAACGTTGAATTTCTATTAGGAGCATTTGCTATCCTTAAATCTTTTATTAAAAAGTTGGTTTCTAAATTTTTTGTGGCAATGGAGTTTAGGGGAAGTCATGAAAAAAAAGATTCGGGTACCTAATTTGATTCATTAACTGCATTTTAAAGCTTTAACTGATACTTTTTCCCACAGTTTTATACAAATTAGAGACACTTATATGTGAATGAGGCGAGGCAGTGGGATGTACTGAAATTTCGGCACCGTTTATTCTTCAGTTGGGGCTCCTCATCCAGATTTTCATCAACTTTTAATCCTCTAAACTGCTATTTTAATGGTACGGTTCCTTGGTTTCTTTTTTTTTTTGTAGACTTAAATCCCCACATGGGTCCTACATAAAAGATTCAAAGACAAGCAATGTCTAAACGTACCAAACTTCTGTACGCACAACTCTCTAGCTTGATAATTATTACTATCTTTGTGGACTTACTGAATAGAACCTAGACCTTCAACAAAACCAACAAACATACGAACCAAACACAGGAATTCCTATTTAAATTACACCAACAGATAGAAGACTTTCTAAGTAACGATTAAACTCTGCACAGTAACCTCAAACATCTCATTCGTACAACTCGCCAAGACATATTTATTTTCGAACGGTTATACAAGGGGTGGCAGATGCTATGGATTTCCTTCTAAAGTGACGTCTTCATCCAGAATTTCATTATCATTAATTTTTCATTTTTATGGTAAAGGTATTAAGATCTAGCAGGATATCTTAAAGAATACCGACTTTACAGAGAATTAATTTTGGTAGCTGATGCCCTCCGTTTAGGCGGGGCAATATTGAGTATTTATCCAGACATGTTGGCTCCACAATTAGTCGGCCGATTATTACCAGAGATTGGTACAAATCCAAACATCAAGATGTTGCTAAGTGCTTGCGATCTAGAAGGACCGGCCCATTGTGCCCTTATGCCGTTATATCATTGCCTACACACTCCAGGAGGCCCTTTAAAGGTGACCTTTTTTTTTAATAAATAAACAATTTTATCTTTTTATTAGCCCATTGCAAGTCTTAAGTTTTTACTTTTCTAGTACTCTTTGGAAGGACATCAGTTTGCAGTTTTCGACTTTAAACTGACTTCAGATTTAAGGTACATAGTATCTATTTCTAATCGATTCATCACCTGGGATCTCTCGACAAGCGATATGAACCGTGACGTTAATCCCGGACTGGAAGGAATCATGTTAAAGTTGTATTTGAGTCCAGACAACAGATATGCGGCTGCTTTTACCAATAATAGTCAGGTATATCTTAACTACATGATTATAATTTTACTTAAGCGATTATAGTAATAATTAACTTAATTTATGGTAATTTATTATAATTTTCTGATTTCTTCATCCCTTCGTTTCCTTGTGATTCATCTTTTTTTTTACGCTTATTGTTTGGATCTCTTGCAACCCTCTTTTTTTAAAAGAAGGTTTTCCCACCAATACTTCTGACGTATTATTTCCTCTCATCTTCAAGTGCCAAAGGTATTCAAGTCAGAATTTATATGAAATCAAGGTCTGTCACATTATAAAAAGGTTTTATACCCTGTAGTGATGTTTTCTTGTAGCCATCCTTAGCGATAAAAGGTAAAAAGACAGATTAAGCTTTCATGTAAAGATCAGCGGCCAGTTTCCCGTGAGACTCTGAGGAAGTGTGCTGTACCTAGACTAGAGATACTAGTGGGACAGGGGCACAAACTATAGGCGGTGTGAATCTTGTCGCCTGTTTGTCGCTACAGGTTCTTGGTAAGTTTGAGTCAGAGTTAAGATACCCTACGACCATTGAAGTACCCAGTTTATGTAGTACGCATCCCAGACTAGAACATTACTAAAATTTAGCCATTACTACCTCTTCGTGACTTGATGCTTCATGGAAATGAAACGAGCATCTTGACCAAATATAGGTGACTACTTCACCGAAGCAAAATATTAAAAGAATCAGGCAAGTCGAGCTTAATTTATCCCTGTACAGAATATAATTGTGTAGTCACGGTTGAACCAAGAATTAAAATACTAGAGTAATCATGATTGTGGACATCAGTGACCTCATTAAATAACAATTTTAAGGGATGCAGTAGTAATGAAAAAAAATTAATTGTATTTTCAAATAGTTAACTAAAAATTTGCCTCTAATAAGCCTTGATATTATTTCCATTACAGACCGTCCTTTTGAATACTCTCAGCAGTGAATACGTTGTTATTGATAACCCATTGCCTGAAGGTGAAAAAGTTGTTGGACTTTGTTTGTTGAATGCTTTCTTATTCATTCACGGCCCAGGAAGTTGGTATCGATACGATATGCGTGGAGAATTGTTAGCAAGGTTATATATAAATATTTTCTTTTTTATTTTTGTTAAAATATAATCAAACTAACTACTTATTCAAGTTAACAAATTTTGAACCATAGATATTCAAGTCCAGAGAATCAAGGTGAATGGCCATTATTATCCATGGAATACACAACATTAGATGATTATCAATTTACATTTTGGAGTGGAAATTTAGATGAACCAAAATTATTGTTACGTGTTACTAGAGAAACTCAGGAATTGGACTCTATTTATTTTCATAGGTGTTTATTTATTGGATTTTTACTCTAAAGTTCTAATAATAAGGTTGAAGAAGTCAAAAGTGACGAAAAATTCAAAATTATTAATTTTTTTTTCAGTGCAATGGCTATGAGTAAAGACAAAACTATCATCTACTGTTGCTATGATGAGGATGTGTACAGTGTAAGCAAATTGACCGCACCTATTGGAGCTACAACTTGGACCAAAGAGATTACTTATCCTTCGCCATGTACGTTATCGTATTTTTATTCGTTCATTTTATCATGAAAGACTTTATTATTATTTGGTTTTTGTCAACCAGGAAGAGGAACTGTTGCAAGCTTAACCAATCTCAGTAAGCTGTAACTTTATGTTCCATTTTGGTAAATACCACAATGATACCAGACCTTAATTTACGATCAAAATCCGATACTCTAAAAAACCCTTTCGAAACGATCAAACTTATTGTCATTGTTAGTTTTACTGATCACACTGTCGTTAAAATCATTAATACTTCGGATTTCACCTCAATTTTGTTAATATTGGCTACAATATTTATGTTACCGTACCCCACTTATGGCATCTGGACACTCGTAATTATCTTATTAGATTCGTCCTCCCGCCTCAAAAGGACGTTCTGGATCCTTTGCTATGGAGAAATCAGTACGTTCGGCAAATTATGGTAAACTGATAGAGATGCAATGTAATCATTCCCTTCCAGTTACAGGGAAAGCTGACATAAATTTAGAAGTTTTAATGGAACTTTTGGAATTCACTATTTTAAACTTGTTATTCTGTAATTGTGATAATAGTCGTATGAAGTTTTTAGTTCGTAATAAATCAATTAATTTATGAAGTTTTAATTATAGATAATGAAAATACAGAGATTTTACTTCAGTTAAAACTGGACATAAAAGAGGAAAAATTATTGGGTACTACATACAATGGATTTACAGTCTGGGATGTAACTAACGAAGTAGAACCTAAAATGTTGCTTTTACCACATGGTATGCGAAATATTTCCACAAAAGTTATGCAGTCGAATTCATTCATGATCTCAGCGGCAAGAGATTATGCAGTGGCTGGAGTAAGGTATGCACATTTATTGGTTAAATGATACCTATACAGACTATTAAATAATTATTTTGAAAAAATAATTAAATTACTGATATATTTCGTGCTGAGTGTTCCACTAAAATGAATGAGAAATCTCAGTTGAGATAAATAAATATTTGTTCGTGCTCCAGTTGCATGTTGATCGATAGTTTAATGCCTTGAATTGCCGCTGTGTGTTGCATTTTAAGAACGATTTATGTAAATAAAAAAAATCTTGTTTTAAACGTCATACGACATAATTTTTTTTTTTTTTTACTTTATAAATGAAAACTTTCTCTACAATTTAACCTCAAGCACTGAAAAATGGTGTGATGCTTAAGGTCAGAATGTGATTGATTAATACTGTATTCCAGTATTCAGCCCTACACTTTCACAAAACTTCGCCTAGAATACGAAATATTCCCCGTTGTACATTCGGTATGGCGTATAGCGTTCTTCGGAGTGGTAGCACATGGTGGTTTCCGTGCCAAACACCAACGATCGTCGATTGTACGCATTGTAACGTATACGATGCATCTCATCCGTGTGCATAAAAAGTAAAGAGTTACACTACCTCTATCCCATAGCGATCAACGGAGTGCAATCCATTACGAACAGCTGACCGTAAATTTCCCATTTACTGCTAATTGAAAATAGTTTTGGTTTAAAGTTTGTGTTTCCGGTAAAATCTGGTTTTAAAAATTTGACTATCTATTTGAGAAACATTTTCCATGGAAAAATTCTTATAACTTTTCTGTTTTTAGGAAAAATCTTTATGTTTGGAATATGGAAACCTGTGAACTTGTAAAAGTATTAGATGCTCATTTTGGAAGAATTATATCATTGGAACCTTTAACGGTTGGAAATTGGAATTCGGTAATAAAAATTTAATTTTGTCTGAACATTTCTTGACAAAATATTCATGATATCTCAGGAAAGAAAATGACTATAGTTTTTAGTTTCAGAATTTTTAATTGGAGCATTAAAACTTTAAAGAGTAGTGTAGGATAAATGATTTTTTTTTTTCTTTTAGGTGATAACATCTTCAATTGACCGCTCCGTCAAAGTGTGGAACATAAATAATATCTTTGAACAGGTACACGTTATTGATCGTCATGAACTTCAGATTGATTCTATCAGGTTTGTTCTTTTAGCTTTCAATTTTGTTTAAAACTGAGGTGTAGAGAAAAACTTTTTCAAGATTAATCGGAAAATGCAGAAGATAGTTCCACTTCAAGGAAAATGTACGTGGTAAGGTGTAGCACACGGATTTCCTCAAAAACTTATGTACTACTTGAGCGTTTTAGGTGTAGATGGTAGGTAATAAACATACTTGTGTATTTGCTATGGTCTTCTAGTACCATACATGTTGTGTGGAGTGTTCTCCTTCACGTTTACACGATGTACACTCTAAGACGACTATTCAAAACAGAACAGCGATCAAGAAGAGACACATTAAATCATTGAATGCCCCAGAAGATTCGGCTTTATATTCTGCACATCTAACATCCTGAATATTTGCTACACATTATTGACACATATGCATTTACTGTACTTGCCTTTAGTGGAACGGAAATCATTAATGACAGTTTTCTCTCAAGAATCCTCAAAGGATGAAGAAGAATAGCGTCAGGAATCGTGTTATCTCGCTCAGTATCTGGGTATCCAAGTTCCCAACCTAACAAGAAAATGAAACAAACACAATGTTATGTAAACTTTAGGAAGCTGTTATAAGCAAAAAATCTAGAGTATAAAGAACTATCAATATTTCAAGTAGTAGAGGATATAGCTTTGCGGCCTAATTTCTCCAAAGTCCATCTTTTGGTGAACGGTTCAATGAAAAGTGACATATCAACGAATGTTTATTGGCATTATAGAGTTAAAAACAGTTTTTATAGTCAATTATTTAAAAATCTCACTGAACATTGAATAGTTAGCGAATTTCTATCCAATCTTATTGTCGGAACCTGAGATAATATAAAAACTCCTACACACAGTAACCCATTTTTCAAATTTACAAGTACATAATAAACAGATTAATTTCATAATTTCGGTATGATTCAAAATTTTGTTTTAAAAATAATTTAATACAGTTAATTTTTTAATTGTTTAGTGTTTGCCAAGAAGCTGGTCTAGCGGTTACTGTCACAAGAGGTTTTGTCGGAGTCTGGGATATCCAAGCGGGGCATCTTATATCACAATTGGCTGATTCTCCTCTAGGTGCCATCGTAACTCATGCAACTATCACGTCAACTGGGAAGTGAGTTGTTGACTTATTTTGCTTTTATTTACATTTGTATTTCTATACGTGTGATTTTTTAAGGTCATCGCAAGTGTTTTTATTTAAAAGTTATTATTTTTTTAGGTACATAATATCAGCAGAATCTGGCAATTTTCTCGTCTGGAATCGAATAACTGAACAAGTGCTGTATAAAGAGGAACAATTGGGAATTAGACAGATAATGTTGTTGGAAGAAGGTACTATGATTCTTACAATATCCAAACCTACTTTAGTAGCAGGTGAGGAAGCACCGCCGAAAACTATGGCAACAGGAATATTAAGAACTATTCCAGGTATGTGTAGGATATTTTTTTAGAGGACCGTATTTTAGTGGTTTGTTAGTTCATTCTGAACTTACTACGGCGTAACCGTTACTTATTGCGAATATTTTCTTTGCTAAAAATTACAAGAAGCTGGTAACCGAAAGATGTACGCTGTTCATTCAATTACGCGCAAGAGCGGTAATTGAATCTTAGCATTTGTAGCCTTTGTAATGGGTAGAATCTAAATTAAAAGAATTTCTCGGACCAGTTTTCAACTGGATACAGTCATTATTTGGGTAGAAATATTTATTAGAAGTGGGAAATATTAATACTGGCCCTTATTTGTTGGATTGGAATGTTAATGTTCATCTCAAATTATGATTAGATACTTTATTGGACTTACATTTGGACACCTTTATTGCAACATGTCTTAAGATTTGAAATACAAAATAATTTTGATTTTATTTAAACCATTTCAGATGGTGAGACAGTCTATGTGTTTGAATATCCAGTGCGAAATGTAGCAGGTGGAAATTTTAAAGAGGCTGTTGTTACTTGTGATGGACAGTTGATAGCAGCACTAGCCGCTGATAAAGGACAACGAGAAGCACTCTATGTGTTCAACAGCAAGACTGGTGTCTGCAACAGTAAAATACCTCTACGTATTCCAGGGGTCAAGGTAAACCTGATTGTTCCAGATACTCGTATATTCCTTTCAGAAGTATAATGTTACATAGGCAGAATAGATGCGCCCTTAATGCTTTACACAGGAATCCTTTTTTGAGACCTAAGAATCTAGAAACTTGCCGATTGTTTTAATACATGCAAACAAATTTATTACAAGAATATATGTAATGAACAAACTAATTAATTATTAAACGCAAAAATCTGACTCAGGCGCTCCATAATATCATTTAGAGTAGAGGATCGTAAATAGAAAATTTTAATTCATGACTTATTAGACGTAGATTCTAATTTCAGTGAGCCCCACCAAAAAAACGATTGTAGTTCATTTTTTAGTTGGTACCCTTTAATGCACATTAATGGTATCACCTTTACATATATTTTTACTTTACGAAAATTGTAAAGAAATGTTTTCTTTTGCTCGTCCTTACAAAAAAAAAACCTGAATTAGAATTACGTTCCATTAGTAGTTCTCGCTACTCAAGTCGTAAAAATTCATTGAATGGTGAATTAGATTCGCCTATGGATTACTAAAGGTTAATCGAATGACACTGGGGAATGGTTTTAAATAAAACGTTATAGATCTCATATATGCAATCGATTATATGACCATGTTTAAAGATAACTTTTTAGTGCTATTTCCGACTGAAAGGGTTTGATCACTAAATTGTTGTCGAGTCTCTTGGTACTAACTTAAACGAGACCTAAAGCATGCCAATTTTTGTTTTAAAGATATTTTGTACACACCCGTACTCTGGCAATTATAAAAAAACTTTTTTTTTTTTTTTAAATCTTTGACACGATTAAGTTACATCTTATACCTTTAGTAATAAGGGATGTAAATGTATACTAAAGATTTGTTTCTAAGAAGGCTCCTAGTACTTTGATCCTGTGCTTTAATTTAAATTCTAGGATGTATCAGCAATGGTAGCGATGCCAACTAAAGCTACTCATATAGCTTTAGTTGGCGGAGAAAAAGTAACTCTTTTTGATACTAAAACAAAAAAAGTCGTACGGACTATCCCAAAATGGGGAGGCACTTGTACTAAAGATGGTAAATACGGCCTGTATGCACCTTCAAGGTATTATAATTTATATTTTAAAAACTACTAAAAAAAGAAAATATAAGCTAATATAACTACTGAAAATAAAACTATTCTTTTATAGAGGAGGTTTAGAATTGCTGGAACTTAAAAGAGGCTCTACAGTGAGGACATTCATACCAAGAGTGGCTGAAGGAGTATTCTCAGTAATCTGTATGTTTAATAAGACTGATGAATATGTTTTATACTATCATAGTGGCAAGAAAACTATTAGAGTATTCAGGTAAAGTGAATGAATTCTCGGAAACAATTACATGTCGGGGTAATAGGTGATAGCTGAGAGCTAAGTACAATACTGTCTTAGCTTTAATTGGCACTCAAAAAAAGAAAAAGATTGATTTAAGAAAGCAGAAGAAAGATGATAAAATTCAGATAGGCCACATGGTGTTTTTTATTTTATTTTTAAGCAAAGATAGTTTACAAAAAATAGTTTCAAATAAACCACAGTCTGGAGTTTTGTTTTCTCAAGTTTAACTAAATCAGTTGCATAATTCTTTAATTAAATATATGAATACTTATATATTAATTGACATATAAATATCTCTGGTTTTCTGACAAATAAGGTACACAACATTATACTTATTCTGAATCCTTTTGCTCTGTTTAAATAGAACTAACGATGCAGAAATGATAGCTAATTACAGGGTACAAGCAGAATTAACTGCAATAGAAAGCACAGACGATGGTAAATGCATCATACTAGGAACAGTTGATGGTTGTCTTTCCGTTTTAGCGCTTGCTGACGATACTAAACCAGAAATGAAGGAATTCCTACAAGGTTTACCTTCACGTGATGAAACGGTGAGTAAACTAATATTATACTATTTTTTTTTACTTTTAATACAATGAAATAATACCATCCAATGTAAAATAATGTTTAAATGATTCCAGTGGAAGAAGAAAATGGAAAAAATCCGGGCTACTAAGAGATTCAGAGCAGCTGGGTCAATAGCCCAGGTGTGCATCCAGCTATATGATAGTATTACGAAGGAGAGTGGTGGCGGCGAAGTTGGTGAATCTAGTCTTTCTAAAGATGAAGAGGATAGTAATTTAACGCCGTAGGATTTTTTTAAAATAGGCTCTTAAGATAAAGGTAGAAGGATGTAGAGATCTCTTAAAAAAAACAGATTTTCTACTAAGATGTACGTTTTATGCGTAAAATGGGATGTATATTTTGAGTACGTTTATGCAAATTAAAAAAAGGAATTTAGTTTCTTATCAATTATTTGAATTTATGTGTATTCCTATCCAATAATAACCTCTACAGCATGAAAAAAATTAAGAAGCATTTTTAAGAAATAAAACAAGCTAATTTTTTTTTATTAAGATGGTCTAAGCAAGAGATCAATTAAAAAATTTTCTGTAAGACAATCTGTGTTCCACTTTCTGCCTTTCATAACTTCAATAAATACCCTTTTTTGTTCAAAAATTGTTGAACGATTGCAGCAACAATTATTCTACTGGAAGATTCTTAAAACATTCCCAAGGAGTAGAACTAAAGGTATTTTAGAAGAAAAACACTGTAACAATACTTTCTATACTTAGTAAGAAGGAGAAAATTAAGTTCAACATGAATATTTCCTTTAAAAAAATGTTACCAAAGAATGTGTACTGAAATGCTTTGGTCCAAAAATTCTTCATAAGACCTCTTAAGGTTTTTACTTTAGATAATGCAGCTGTTGTACTTGAATATTCCTCAAAATGTATGTGTTGCATTTGAGAATGCACTAATATTTCTCTAATTTCGCTGATGAACTTGTTTTTGTAGTTGAGGACTTTTATCTTTTTATCTATCGCCCAATGTAGATCCCAAGAATATTTTAAGAATTGAAAACAACATATCTAAACTCTTCTTCACGCTCTAATGATCGATTAACTTATCTAAATGAGACTACGGTGAACTACAATAGAAATAAGCTATGATCGCTGGACACAAAGGTGTAGAAAAGTGACTAGGATGGCGACAGATTTGCCAACGAGGGGACTTCGCGAATATTCTCAGATATCGAACCTTTTTTGATGCATTTCATGGAAAAAAAAAAAGGCCATGCAAAATGACTTACTCTCTAGTGAAGAGATGTAAAGAAGACGTGGCATTCCAAGATCTTTATGGAAGGTCGTTCTCAACATTTCTATATTCTTAAATCTTGGTAAGAAAAAGTTAAGCTAAGCTGAGCAAAAAATTGTAAGTGCCTCAAAACAAATCGTTTTAGCATCTCTAGTTTTAATGAAGCTATATTCTCTGATTGTAAGTAGTCTTAAAATCAGAAGTTTGTTTTTTTGAGATCTAAATAAATAAAATCATATTGTTTTGGCATAATCTTTTGAGAGATCTATATTAATATCTATGGGTAAAAGATGATCTACCACTAAAGCTAAATAATAGTTTTGTATCTTATCAGTTGGATAAAACCTCTGGATTGCACTAATACAACTGATTAGTTCATTATGAACTAGTGACTTCTGTTAAAATTTTGAAACTTAAATACTATAAATTATAAAGAAATATTTATGAGTGAATATTTCAAGCATAGTTTCAATATTCTTAAAATTGTATCAAAGAATTAACTACATACCTGTTGAGAAATAGCGATGTTCCTATTTTGGGAGAAGATATAAGCAGAAGGCTTGCGTATAGCAGAGAGTTTTGATCCCTTGAAAAGATTTAAACTCAATTTCCATAGCTTATCATAAAATAGAAAGGAATAAATATAAAAATAATACACTATCATATTTTTATTTAAAAGAAGTTTGGTCTCCCATTAGTAGAAGTTCTCAGATTGCACTATTAAATAATCGTTTAACCCGTTCAATGAATATCAAAAGGATTCTAATTGCGTACGTCTTGGAAAAATAAAAAAAATACATTTAAATAAGTAAAATAAAATGAACTTGAAAAGGTAACTACTCAGTTGTAAATAACATTAATCTAAAGTGAAATGGTTCCATCAATTTCTTACAAATTAATGCTGAAAATTGGCGGTTTTTCTACATGGCTACCTAGTATTGGTTTACATATATTGTAATATATGATATATTATTTAATGATATATTGTATTATTATTTTATGATATATTATTATTTTATGATAAATTATTTCTCTATTACAGTTGCAAAATAAATAAACAAATTTAAAAATAGTTTTATTTTTAAATTGATGATGTTGGCTTATCCGTTTTATGAAACACTTCCCAGTTTTGGCCGTGGCGTTACGTAGTTAATTTGAATTGAATATGTGAATCTATTTAATTAATTAATTATTGGATAAATGTAAGTTATTTATCATAATTTATGCTGAAATCAGATAAATGGACTCTGAGCATTAAAAATACATAAAATTTATTGATCTTTAAGATGGAATACTTCTTAAATGAAGTTGTAGAAAATTAGATTGCTAAGATTACTTATTGAAATCCAATATGGCTTTGATACACAGATTCTTCATTGTGTTTTTTTTTTTTTTAAAGAAGAAATAATCCACATTGCAATTAGTTTCAATTGAATTAAAAATCACTTATAATTAATGGAAGTTAGTCTATTAAGTGAATTAGTACGAATAAAAAATAAAATATAAATTTGAAATTAGGTACACTCAAAGCTTCAACATGGCGTTGGCACTTAGATGATAATTACACATTTAAATGAATTATTTCCCTTTTTATCAAAGAAAAAAAGCTCAGTTCCCATCATTCTGTCGGAAATATCAATTAAATATTTTTAAAAATTAGTAAAGGTTCTTTATTCTTTACTCTGATTTTTTTTAAACAATATTCTTAATAAATTTTCAGGAGCGTGAGTGATACAGTGATCATTTGAGATGAAGTGTTTAATGTTAGAAATTGGGAGATTCTTTATGATGGAAGCTGTCTATTTAGACTTCCGAAAGTATAAGGTAGGTCCAAAATCATACTTAGCTATTTCTAATTTTCTTGAATAACATTTTTGAGCAGTTAATTAAAATACTTCTTGAAGTATTAAAAAAAATGTATAGTATCTAAATATCTAAAGGATTTAATTAAAGAAAATTTGGAGTAATCTGCCATAATAAAGAATCGTCAATGGTAGGAAATTAATACGTTTTGATGAAATTCAAATTTAATTTTTTTTAAATCATTTGACTATTAACAAAAAAATTAGAGATCTTGGAAAAATTAAACTTTACTCATTAAATCACTTAAAATAGTCATTAATATTTAATTTTAATAATGTTTAATCAGTATTGAAATAGATATTAATATTTTTAATGAAATTATTTTAAAGTTTAAAAAAAAAATGGTAGAAATATACAAACTCTACAAGAATTTATTGAATATTACCTGGATTGTTAGTTTCCAATTGGGTCGCTAGATAGCACGCGCAGTACTGTTTGTACAGAACGTGATTTTTTACTTTTAATGCATCTTATAACTTGCCCTTGTTTTGTAAACTTAATGTAAATCCACATTTAATTAATTATTAACAGATACTGAATAATATTATTAACAAACTGCTTTATCATTTCATTAATTTTAATAGATATGATATTTGCATTCAAGATAATTACAAATTATTATTTATTTACTTCCGTATACTCGCTCAAAAAATAATAGTAGTTTCAACATTTATACTTTTTCGTTTCTGTTAAGAGGCATAGAATCCTATTTTCGAATACACATGTTTTGAATGTTGCTGAGTTCGTAAAAGTGTTCATTTTACCAGCCTGGTGTCTTTTCTTTAATCACTTTTCTGAAACTCGGCAACTTCATTCTACCAATACGAAGTGCCATTAATTGAAGAAATTACTCGGAGAATTAGGAAAAACTTTTGAAATATCTTCTCTTTAACTACATTGTTCCCTTTCTGTTTCCAAAGACTCTTTCTCCAAAAATTGTGAGGTTGACTTTCTTTGTACACATCTCAATTTATTGTTGAGGAGAGTGGCTTGAGAATTCTCGCAATCCCGTCTTTGGAATACGTTCTTATGACGTCTCTATTGGCGTATCTCGGGAGCAATTGTTTGGTGAGGGCACCATGATCAATAGGATTTTTGTAGGACTACCAATAGTTAGTTTACTGGAGGAGTAACAAGTGATACTTTTAACTTTTAGCTGCATTCATGTTTACAGAAATTGCCACTAGAGTTCTCCACCGGATGGAGTATAAAGAAGGTTACAGCCTATGTAATGGCGGCTTACAAGTCTATAATATGCCCAGTTCTCTTTTATCTATTTCATGATTAAACGATTCAAATTCTGACTTTTTCTGTTTCTGTTAACGGTAGTAGGGTAAAACATTAAGTACAATTCCAAAAGAAATATTATTTATCGTATTTTTAAAGGAATTTTTTTTTCTTCCTTAAATCGAAAGTTTATCAAATACCTATGGGAGAAATGTTGAAAATCAATTTTTAAATTAATTATTTCATTGAAATTATTGAGTTTAAAGTAGTGGCCAATCACAACGCAGTATAGTTGCCGACTGTGGGCGGGTCTAGCCCACCTCTGTTGTAGTCACGCCCCGTCCAATGAAAACGAATCATGGCTGTTCAAAGCGTATTCAACAATGGCGCTTCAATACCTTTCACTTATTTTTCTAAATCTTTTATTATTTTCTCATATTTTATTAACTTTTTTATTTTTATTTTAGAAATAATATTAATCTTACGTAAATATTGAGAAAAAAATGCTAATAAATTATTTGAAAAAAAAAATGATTCTCAATTTTCAAGAAATTTTTCATATGTTAAGATCGTTAATAGTTTTCGCCAATATTCGACAGTTTCACTTTACTTTCTCATGAAAAGAATCTCATATGGACACTCACATTACTTTTTCTTACCATAATTTACGAATATAATTGAATTGTCTTAACATAGAATTGCATAAAAAAAAAAGATCAATTTAACAATAATGTTGATAGAGTGCGACACATTCCCTCTGAACCGAACTATTAATTGAGAAAAAATTACAAGCCAAACTTAAGCATTTAAGCTTAAGTACGCCATTCGATGAGCTTCAAATGAAACCTTTTTGATAATTTATAGTAAATTACAGAAAAAGCTTTTCTTTAAAATAGCATTTCCTGTGAATTGATTTTCTATCTTCTTGGAAGTTCGGTTAGAAATCTCTTCCCCTTCTAAAAAGAGAGTATAAGGTGGTCCTAGGTAGGTCTAGTGAAGTTAGTAACACAGTTAAATGTAAGTGTAACGGTTTAGTCAGTCCTTATGCTTGTGAAGTCCAAGCCTGAAAAAATTATTCAAAAAATTTTTGTTAGAGGTACTGCCTCGCCAAAACGTGGTTTGAACCATTAGTAAAAGTCAATTAAATCAATTTGATTAACGATTGAAATTAAATTAATTTGGTGATTAATTTTTAGTTCAATTAAATTCTCAGATTTAATCACCATTTTTGTTTCATTTGATAATTAATGATTAAATTTGAAATTGAGTTCATTAATTAATTTTATGATTAAAAAGTATGTATGATTAAATTTTGAATTAAATTTAAAATCAATGTAATCAATTAAATTTATGATTAAATTTTATTTTTAATCAATGCCCATCTCTGACGTAAGCTTCATTCTTTCAATCTAAACTTATTTCCTACCTAGATGATTTGCGGATGGCTCCTTTTGCATACCTATCAGATGGAGAGGTTTGCGATTCAGGATTCCCTTAATCCCGGCCATGGAACAAATCCTGTTAGTCGGTCCGTAGTTAGAAGTAGTTGTTTGGGAGACTAAGCGGAAGTAGAGATCCAATTACCAACCTAAAACCTGTTTAAAAAAAAAAATATATATTATCGTATTTATGTTGAAGTACCCTCATTGGACTTATGTTAAACTGATTATTTCGCATCAAAATATTAAAAAATTTTGTTTTCCACAAGTGAAAACTGCACAAAAAGGTGATTACTGTATACACTTTATGTATATGTATACTACGTTAACACGGTTGGAGGTGGGTGGTACTATCGATTGTTTCAACGCGGAACGTATGACGGCGGGTGGCTCTGATGTAGGCGGGCGCGGGAAACAAGATAACCCCCAGTAGTGCGCGCCGGCACACTTCACTTCAGTCAGTGCAGTGGCCGACCCGGATTGTCCCCGCCGATACCCCGGATGGCTGTTTCTTCTAGTAACCGTCTTCTAAATCATCGTCTCCATCTTCTTCTTCTTCTTTCTTCACTTTTATCTACTACTACTTCTTATATTCACCTTTTTAAATTAGTGATATTTTACGCAACAACAAAATAATTAAGGTACGTGTTACTTTTAATCTGTTTCAAGATCAATTGTGATTGTGATTGTTAAACTTTAGAATGAATTTTATTTTGCACTAAATTCTCACCGGATATACGTGTTTTGATTGTCCAAAAAGACTACGGAAACAATATTTTGAGAACGAAAAGTCTTAATCTATAATTTATGGATGCATAGAAACAAAAGAAGCGCTCCACACAAAGAGAGCTTTCATACAGTTACCAAGATCCCAAGATATATTTGATTAATAAATCTATGATAATAATTAAGGTTGAACGGATGTAAGAGAAAAACAGTTGAGCCTCTTTTTGAGGAAGTCTGTAAGAAGTGGAAAATTCCAATATTTTGTTGTTTCCTTTTTAGGGTTTTCTTTTAGAATGAAAATTTTCACCACATATTTAACCCTTCTTAATTATATGTAAGACACAGTATCTTAGATTATGGTGAAAAGAAACATTAGAGCGAAATCTATCAACTTCAGTTTCCAGGAGGGCTTTTCATAGAATTTTCTTGGGAAAAAAAGTTTCCACTAAAAGTTGTAGATCTACTGGCTTTCTATGAGCATGCCAAGTTTAAAGAAAATCGTTGCATCCATTTTCTGGAAAATCTAAAAAAACAAAAAATCAGTGAAAAATCAGGTTGAGCCTTTTTGATACCTAACTTAATGGTGGTAAATATAAAGTTTGAGCTATCTGCGAGCTATTTTTGAGTACACCTAGTAATAGATCCTCAAAACGGATACACATTTTTGCCCAAAAAAAGAAACACAATATTGAAAATTTTACGTTTACTTCCTTTTAGTACTGTATCTCAGTACTCTTTATGACAACAACCTCCCAGATGTTCAAAATAGCCAGATATTCTTCTAGTAGTGGTAAGAGAAGGTAAAACTATCTTTGGAAACTTCTACAAAGATCCATTTCCTTTCGCTGAAGACCTTCTCTTCTCTTTTGAACATTATCTGGATGGTTGCTGAAGAGGTGGGTGCGACGCTCGGTTATTTAAGATCGAACATTCTGTCAGAAACTCTAGAAGCTACTTGGGTTTTTCCCAACGAGATAATTAATTTTAGGGTCTTTATTTTTTATTTTTTTAAAAAAGGCAAAATTATTGATGTTATGTGGAAAAATTGATTAACTAAACAATGTCCAAGAAAATTATTCGGAAAATTAAAATTGTAATAAAAGAAAATGAATTCAAGAGTTTTCTATTTAGTTGCAGGAGTTGAAAGATTTAACATGGCAATGGAAAAAGGCACACGAAATGTGTTAGCGTGGGTTGACTCCAAACACAACCTAAAGGGAACCTTTTTAGGAATTAGAATTGATTAAAATAGAGAACCTGCTCTAAATCCTAAAATTACCGCTTTTTAGAATGTTAATTCGTGCGTTTTCCAACAATTATCTCTGCCAATTAAATCTATTGAAGGAAACTTTGCTGGTGTCTCTTTTTATTATGTGGGATGAATGGTGGACAATAATTAAATTTTCTGTAGCACGCAAGCGCATATGTTTGTTCGTATTTTTAATGAAAATGCATACTATAATGTTTTCCTGGGTGTGGCAGTTTTCTTATTGTTGAGATTCAAGTATTCATCGGAAATGTCTGCTGTGGTTTTCCCTGAAAGCCCTGTCTGTAAGTTTGTGTGAAGAAAATATCTTGAAACCGGAACAAAGTGCGGGAAGCTGAACTTTATCTTTCGTTCAGATCTCATCCAGGTGAGAACTTACCGATGGAAATCCTTTAATCGATACTACCACAAAAATGGCTCTGAAGATTTTCTCATATTATTTTATTTTAATTTTACTTACTTAAGTACGCTACCTTGGACTGCACCTAGAAGCAAACGGTTGGACATGGAATCCCCCCACACTAGACTGAAAAGACTAGAATCTAACCAAGGCTACAAAACTTCTCACCAGACTACTTGACCAGCGTTCGAAACTTAACCTACATAACAAAAGACTCTTATATCGTACCTGCTCTTACTGCGACCTATTTGGTCATACGGCGTTCCAACTCACTACGTCTCCAGGGACATTACAGACCAAAAATACTTCGAAAAATTTCTTAACGCTCCGTTTTATGTATCTAACCTCACCACTATCCATAATGACCTCAAAATACCTTTTTCATTACAGATCTTGCTAACACTCGTTTTCTTAAAATTTCATTCCACTATACAGCAGTTCATCCTAACCCTCTCATAGAACACCTATCTTCCTCCACATTACGCCAGGTAGTCCTCTAAGAAGATTGAAGAGAAGATGGCCTCGTGATCTACTCTTATCGTGAAAGCAAAGCACGTTACTGGAGTGACACCACTGGGTGCCTTCTCCACTAGTGATTTTCTTTAATTTTTTTTTCATCAGGTACCATATTTGCTTGTTGCAACAACCGTTGCAGTGGTAAATTCCAATAAAAGATTAAAAAAAAAATTTTGCTTTTTCATAGTAAGAAAATTGTGCAGAGTTTTCACTGTGTAGTGAAACCATAAAGAGAAAATCACTGATCGTTCACTTTCGATACCTCGATTTGCTGCTGCTATTTTACCCGGAAATAGAGCTTTTAGGCGAAATCATCCCACCGGAAGTGACTCACATTATTCAAACGATTTTTGTTGAAACAATAAGATCTAGAACTTTTATTAGTATTATTTCCTAAGAAATAGCTTCTTAAAGAAGCTGTGGAGGAGTTAAGATTTAAGCTTTTCCCCGAGAAGAGAGATTTTGATGCCTCTTTGCCAGTATAAAGCTAGTAGGAGTTCCATATGTTTAGTAAAATTCATAAGCGGAAAGAGCACAAACTGTGCTCAATCAATTTTTTTTTTTTTAACTTCCGCCTGGCTGATTTTTTGTCGTGTTCGTGTTCGCATCTAAAACCAAAATTGAACGTTTCTGTGATTTTAAGAAAGTAAATAATTAATTTTTTACCAAAATGTTTCCCTTTAATTTGATCTTTGCTCCTCAAGTAATAACCATGGTCAGCAGGAAGTTTGTAAACTGTGTGTGTGCCGGAAGTCTAATTAAATGCGAATAGAATATAATACGCTACAAAGCAGAGAAAGCATTATTTGCTTTGAAATGTCAAATTAAATTGTTACACGTTGTAAACCTTTGTGGTTCTGCGGCCGGTCGGCCGTACCTTTTCCAGCTAATGGAGTAATTGGATTCAGACTCTGGCGGTTTCTATCTCTCTCTCTCTCTTAGTACACACAAAGTCTTGGAGGAGATTCCAGTGAGTATTCCAACCAAGCTCTTGGGTTTGAGCAAAACAATTCTTGGAGATTTAGTTAGTGCATTTAACTGACATCTACAATTTTCTTTGTGGAGTTAGGATTAACGATTGCGAAAACCAGGTGAACTATTCTCTCTCTACCTGGCAGTAAATGATATTTAAATATAGAAGCATATTTAGATAAAGGAATTTTTAGCTCAGATATGCATTTAATTATTTCTACGTAGTCCTCACTTTAGATAAAGCATTATGACCAAAAATTAAGTCTTGATTAGACTTGAAAACGTTTTCCGGGCTCAAATTTCTTAAGATTTGGGAATAGGTGCAGGACAAAGGGTGTCAAACCTGGTGAATTGAGAGGATATTTCAACAATTCGTACTTTAAATCCATACAGAACAATTGCATTTTCCTAAAATCACTTCATCTGTATTGAAATGATGAAAAATTTTCGCAATCACGTTTTCCTTGAAAATAACCGCTTTAAAGGTCACCTTATGTTAAAGTAGATGGTTTTTCCCCCACTTGATCGGATGTGATAAGTCCCTATCTCTTGCTCCACAATCAGCAGATCATTATGAAGTCCTTCCGAGTTATGTACAATAGGAGCCTCTATCGTACTACGTGAAGAATATAATGATTAACGGTGTACGTAATAGTTTAGGAGATAATTGCAGCTTAACATTTCATAGTCCAAATATCGATAGAAATTTAGGTCCCCCCAATATCTCGCTTTCTAATCATCGATACATTATGTAATCTTAACTAGTTATGTCACAATAGCAATTCATGAAAACATCGACCATGACCTTTCCAGCGGATGAAATCGCCTATTTTGGTTTAGGGTCATCCGGTGCTTTGTTTTACTAAGTTACGGTGGATCCACGTCATATCCATGGTTAGATTTCCTGTGAAATGCATTTTCACTGCCCCCTTGGATGAGATAACCCTTTCTCTCTCTGAAATTCCTTGGACAGGTTAACTGTTAAAACTGACAGACAGGTGTGCACAAATGTATTGTAAATTTTGAAATCGTTTACATTGAATAGTAAACGAGTACAGTGCCGGATGTGTGCGTGGTTGCCGGAGGAGAGAGGTAGAACAATACTATCGCTAGAAATATATTGGTTACAACACGGGTGAGTGAGGGCAGGGGGACAGTTCTGTGGTTCCTAGAGTAAAGTTTAGATTGGTATTATCACTTATCAGCTGGTATATTTCCGTTCTCAGTCTATCTTCCATGTGTTTGTATATATATATATCGTATATAAATGCACTTGTTTGTCCACTCTCAGCTAACAGAGCATATGACCAGAGAGTTTTGTCGGCTATTGTTCTAAAATCTGGTTCGTACTAGTGGTGGACCGAGTTGTATCAAGTTAGTGCGCAGATCTATCCAATTCACAGAATATCATCACGGCAATGCTCTAAATGTAACTTGATTTTCATTTTCAAATTGTTTATTCTAAAAAAAAGGGCTAATTTTTTACAATAACCGGAAACGCAATAACCTATGTTCTTCCGCTGTTATGACCGAAGATCCTGAACCTAACCTCTTCAACCTCCCCCTTCCAAAAATCACAAAAAGGAAATGAGATTAAAGTTATCTTTCCTTCATCTTTCATAATTTTCTTTACCTTACATGACACGATAGACAAAAGAAGAAATGTAGACGTCCTAGTTATGTTTACATTTGAGAAAATAGATTAGATTAGATTAGACTAAGGCGGCCTCAAGGCCTACGCCACTGCGACCCCTTTGAATCTATTGTGGCTCCCCTCACTCTAAAGCTCACCCTCCAAACCTGTCCTTTTAATCAGACTCTTGATGCTGGAGAGCGACTCTTGGATAAAGCTCTCACAGGCCTTGGTTTTTCCTCCCTGAGAAGTAACAACCTTAGCCAGACTGAGCCCCTCACACTGACACAACACGTGCAGTGCCGTTTCCTCCTCCTCTTCCTGACAGAACCTACAAGAGGCTGTGCCATCTGCCAGGCCCATGCGATGCATGTGTTTTCTGGGGCCTGCAGTGGCCCAGTTAATAGGCCTGCAATCATCCTTATAGGCCCACACGGACTTGACGGATTAATTCTGCAGTCAGCTTTGAGAAAATAAGTAAGAATTGTAAATAAATGCATTATTTAAGAAAGTAAGAGAAAACAGTATGTTTTTCATCAAACTTTTTCTGCATCTTTGTTGAGAAAACCTGTATATGTAACTCCTACCAACATCTAAATGTTTTATTAAGGGCAAATAAAGTATTGAAAATTCAAAATTCCCAGGATTGCAGTAAACTTATCAATTAAAATTGTTTAATGATAATTTTTCATGAAATCCTAATAATATTAATTTCTTTGCTTTTCTTTCAGGTAAGAAAAGTTTGAAATTCATAATTCTTAAACCACAATGAGTTTAATGTTTAGCCAAAATTTATGGCGTTGGTTATGTTATTTTGGTTTATCGATATTATTACCAAATTAATCAATATAATAATAAGTCTTCTAAAGTTTTGCTAAAGGAAAAATCTACCGGAAAACTATTGGAAGGGGATTTTCCTTGGAGGAGAAGGTTGAGAGGTGTAGAATATAATGAACGGTTTCATCATCTGGGGAAATATTAATAGGAGGAAATAAGTAAAGTGACGATAATTCCAAATTGAAGAAAATATACCGGAAGAGCTATCTTACTACAGATATTTTTTCAAAAAATTAGCATCCAGTCCTACCAACTTAGATACTTTCCTACCTTATTTTCAAAATAAATCTCTCATAGTGGTTGTCAGTGTTACCACCACTGGATCATTTTTACATACAGGCGGATATGTACAGAATTAGGTTGATCTATGGCCGGTGCGTAATCTAGTGTCCAGTGTTCCGTTTGTTCTCGAGTTTAAAATTAACAGTATTATTATTTTTTTTTAAAATTTATCTGGCCAGAGATAAAAGTATTTTTATATATGCGCGCGCTGTTTATTTGTAAAGGAAGCAAAGAAATAAATGGGTCACACAAAATGTATGATAATATTCTTGGCTTTCTGTTGGAACTACGTCTTTCTTTTCAATTTTTCTTTTTTTGATTTTCCTCAGTGATTTATTAACAGGAAGTAATGCGATCGTAACATGTTTTCTAGAACAGAATTCTTTCTAGAATTTATTGTTTGGTTAGGATTTCGTAACTGATCGTGTTCGGACATGTTTTGTTCGAGTTTAATTGATCTATTGTTTTTTAATAGTTATAAGTTATAACCCTATAATAATCTCATTGAAGTTATGACGTTTAACCAATGATGTAATGCTCTAAATTGTTCTAATGATCATTAACGCTAAGGAGCTTTTTTTCAATGAACTGACGACCTCCATCACCATTATCCATCACCTGATTAGCTCCTTGGATAAGAAAAATCTACGAGCGGGATTTGTAAGCAGGATCTCCAGAGGGGAAATTCAGCACGCTAACCACTTAGCTAATCCCTTCTCTTTAAACTAAATTGTTAATGTTAGTCCAGCTGCTAAATCTGACATTTAACAAAAAAAAAAAAAAGAAAAGAAAGAAATCTTATTACTTAGTTCCTTTATTAATCGATAGTGTTCATCAAATATGGAACCGTGGAATCGATTAGAATGAATACTTTATTTTCATTATGCATTTTTTGTTTAATAAAAAATTACTTTCCCTCATTAGCCCATTACGATTCCTTCCCCTTGCTGACAGTTTTTTATGACTGCACAATCCAGTTTTATCACCTTACTTTTAATTTTCTCGTTAAACTTAACGAGTGGTGGGGGCGCGGAAAATAGAAGGGGGAAGTGGGTTCATTCAGTTGAGTAAAAACTATGAGTTTGACTATATTAACGCTTTTGGTGCCTCCCACTGCCTTATAAATAGCCTTTCCTCTCCTTTTTATGTTGAAATACAATTTTTTTTTATTTCCTTGAAAGGATTTTGATGACCTCATTTTGCTTTTTCTGTAAAAGCCAAGGTTAATGGCCCATTGGTGTTATGAATGAATGACTTTTTTTATTTCCTTGAAAGGATTTTGATGACCTCATTTTGATTTTTCTGTAAAAGCCAAGGTTAATGGCCCATTGGTGTTATGAATGAATGACTTTTTTTATTTCCTTGAAAGGATTTTGATGACCTCATTTTGATTTTTCTGTAAAAGCCAAGGTTAATGGCCCATTGGTGTTATGAATGAATGACTTTTTTTATTTCCTTGAAAGGATTTTGATGACCTCATTTTGATTTTTCTGTAAAAGCCAAGGTTAATGGCCCATTGGTGTTATGAATGAATGACTTTTTTTATTTCCTTGAAAGGATTTTGATGACCTCATTTTGATTTTTCTGTAAAAGCCAAGGTTAATGGCCCATTGGTGTTATGAATGAATGACTTTTTTTATTTCCTTGAAAGGATTTTGATGACCTCATTTTGATTTTTCTGTAAAAGCCAAGGTTAATGGCCCATTGGTGTTATGAATGAATGACTTTTTTTATTTCCTTGAAAGGATTTTGATGACCTCATTTTGATTTTTCTGTAAAAGCCAAGGTTAATGGCCCATTGGTGTTATGAATGAATGACTTTTCTTTTTTTTTTTGAAAGATGTTTGCGTATAGTTTGCAAGCTGTTATGAATGAACTATTTCAGAACGTTTTACGAAGTTTTTTCAAAGAAGTCCCTTTTAGGATATAGGGAGTTTTCTTCAAGGTATTTGACAAATTTGAAGGAATTTCCTTGAATAAGAATAAAAATTTTAAGTTACGTACAAAATAAATGCAAAAAAAAAGTAGGAAAAGTGGTTAGCGTACACTGGATTTCCACTCAGAGATCCCAGATTCGAATCCAGCAGCTAGCCCTCAGATATTCTCTATCAAGGAGCTCTTCTTACATCTCAGTGATGATCTGTCCAGACAGTACACTGTCCAGTGATTGGTTAGATTTCTTATAAAGTACTGGCGTATAAACGGAAATCTTTCTGTTAAAAATTTCAACAACAGAGAAAGTCGATTGTTTACACGAGAATTCGATTATAATTAGAACACAACAATACATCTGATGTAAATGCGGGTTAATTATTCACCGCCCTACATTAGAACTGTGTGTAACATGTACCGCCATAGATTAGGAAGTTGTGATTGTTGTAATTTCCGTTTTTTCAAAAAAAAAAAAAAAAAATTCTAATGTTTTGCTCTAAAGAAGTGCCATATTGATCGGCAATGTACGGGACTCAATTCGAATTTTGAAAGGAAGTAGCCCTGGATGTAAGAACCTTTTTGCTTTCAATGTTTACTTCTTACTTCATAATCGAACAGATTTTCGATTTTAACTTTTCTCCGGAAGTACCCTGTTTCAGGTCCTTTAAATCCGGAAAAGTGCTTCTTTTTTTTAATCAATTGGTCTGTGAGTATCGATCTGTTTTTCTCTGATGTATTCGTGTGAATGGTATCTACTGTTACTCAAAAAGAAAAATTACGGAAAATTTGAATTTGGTATTTAAATTAAGGTTATCCTATGGAGGTCCTACCATAGGATAGATAAAAATAAGGTTTAGGGTAAAACACGGTCAACCCAAAATATCGCTTTAATGAAAATAATTTTCTCATAAAAAATCCCCTCCTACGATTTTGTATGTGCTCAAATGCGTACGATAAATCTATAACTTTTCTTGGGATCGATTAAGGGCATTTATTGGGGGGGGGAGTAAGGAGTGTTAAGGCATTCCTCTTAGGTGCCATTACTGGTTTATTGTACTGGATTACCATTTGTACAAATTTTTAGTTAGTTCTACACTTTTTTTTCATTTTATTAACGGCAAATCTGAACAATATTTTTAGTCCAGCATACAGTGACAAAATTCTGAACTTTTGATATACTCAAATTGAGAGTAGGTTTTGACTGTGAAAATGGAAATAAAAGAAAATTGTTTTGAAGATTTTCACCAGATTTTCCTAAATTGTTGTAATCTGTGCAGCAGAATGTTTATTATACTTTGTCCTCATTGCGCTAGCCTCTAATTAGTGTGCAGTACACGTAAACAGTTAAGTCATGTCTTAAAAACGTTTAGTTGAAACCCTACTAAGGGACAGGCGGCCCTTAATAACTGTCCAAACTGGACCAGTGAAAGGAAACTGTTATTGCCCTTCTTATTTTCACTATAACGAGGACAGTTTTCTTTGGAAATAACAATTTTTTTCTTTTTTCTTTTCTCCTACATACTGTACAAGGAATTACAAACGTGCTAACTTTGGCAAATTACAGTTCTTGCCGGAAATACTTAAAATTAATTGTGTATTAAATAGTTGTACAACTTCGAAAAATTCTTATCGGAGCAATTCTGGGTGAGGGGGGTTAGTTGGGGTTTCCTTTTTAAAGGAAATTAGAAGGAAATCGGCAGACAGGAAGTGCCACGTTACCGGATAGACTTTCTTTTTATTTTTAACGACTTTTTTTGAACTTCCTTTTTTAGAATTTTAAATTGCCGGCGTGGTTTAAGAGATGTGCTATTAAACGAAACCAAGTCTCAAAACATCACCTTCACTCTTCGTCGCGTTACTCTTCCACCAGTCTTCTATAACTTAAACACCTCTACCAGTAGTGAACGTTGCCCACTACCTTGGGCTTTACTTAGACCGAAGACTTTCTGGGAACCCCCCACACTAGACTAAAAAGAACAAAACTAAACAGACGCTATCGACTACTTCTCTTTCTACTCTTAGACGATAACTCTCTCTGGACAATAAAAGACTAATTTATACTTCTATTTTGAAACCCATCTGGGCGTATGGAATAGAGCTGTGGGGTTCAACCAAACGCTCCAATCTCCAAAGGATTCAATCTCTTCAATCTAAAATACTTCGAACTATCGTAAACGCTCCATTTTATGTCTCCCAACCTGGACTATACACACCGTGACCTTAACATTCCTTTTATCACCCAAGATACAGAAAACTCCACTTCAGTCTGCAATCTCATATAAATCCTCTAGCTCCAAAATCGTTCTTCAAGAACTCTTCCTGACAACCCGGACAAGACGCCTTAAGACAGTGGCCTCGTGATCTCCTCCCAAGTGAAGAGAACGACCTAATGTTTTAGAGTGTTACCACTGCGGTAACTTCTCCACTCGTTACCTTATCATTTGTTACTCTGTTATCATGGTTACCTATAGCGCTAACGCACAATATACGCCAAAAAAAAAAAAAAAAAAAAAATAAATAAAATAAAGTAAACAAAATTCATGAAAAAGTCATGTTAGAGTTTTTGCTTTTAGTCGATTGGACAGGTATTGCAATAAATGATAGGTTTCAATTTGAAATTGGTTCAATGACATTGTCGGAAGCTTCAACTAATTACAGCTCGAACAGGTGTGCAGGCTATTACCTCCCCTCCCTCCACACCAATATGGCCTGAACTGGGAGTGGGACTAATTCAAACTGGGAGTTCAATTCCCATATTAGTTCGCTTTTTTTCCCCTTCTCATCATGCCCAATTTGACCTTTCCTCGGGTTGGTGGCTTATTAAAACTGTCCTGTAGGACTGTCCTCTTTCTAAGCACTGAAAGAAGAGGGGAAATTGGAAGTACCAAAAAAAAAAGACATCTATTCAAACCGGAAGTTATTACGTCAGAGAATAGATGTTTTTGCAGTTTTTTTTATTTTTAATTTCTTGTAAAGACTCATTGAAGAATTAATCAAGCTAATGATTCCATCCTTCATAGCAGGCTTATTACTTTACAATGCTTGCTTTACAAGGATTTTAATCCATCTTAAGTGTTTGTTTAGGTAAATTTGACTTCCTAATTACGTTACGTCAGTCATTTTGACAGCACATTAACTGATTAGTTACACTATATGGACAGATATGTGGTGACAAACTGACAGAATCTTTATGATGATTTTAGACGGAAACTCCGTGGATTTGATGTTATATTTCCGGTCATAAACCGCCTTCAGCTCAAGTCCAACAACACGTTAAATGTAATACTGCAAATAAATAAATAATCATTACCTTATTTTCGTACATAATAGTGTTAATACTAAATTAGTTAACATGAGGTCTAACAGGTTAAATTAATATTGTTTATGGTTAAACATTACTTAAATCATAAATCAACATAGTTTACTATGTTAGTGCACTATATCCTAATTATTCCCTGTTCCTAATTATGGTTGGCTGTTTACTTCTATTAGTAGAGACTGTGTTGCATTATATTACTCTGATTAGCTATTCTCCCAACTTTTACACATGTCCGAGATCTGTAAATTAAGTAATGAGAATGATTTTTTTAAAAAAAAAATTTATTCAAAAAGAATTACAATTCTATATTGTCACCTTCAAAATAACTTCCTTCTGAAGCCACACAGCGCTGGAGACGTTTCTTCCACTCCTCATAGCAGTGCTCGAACTCCGATACTGGGGAACAGCCTTCAGCTGGTCGGTTACACAGCCGTTTGAATGTTTTTGGGACTGTCCCAAAATGAGTTCACTTGAGGTGATTTCGGCAACTTCGGGAAGAGAGAAAAAAAGTCACAAGGGCTCAATTCAGGCGAGTAAAGGAGGCTGTGAGGAGCCACAGGATTGTTTTTACTTTGCCAAAAACTCATTTTTCATCCATTATCAGAGATAGAGTAATCATACGTTCATCCGGGGAGAGTTCAGTTCTAGCTTTCATAGTGTAAAGATCGCTCTTCAAAGTTTTGTATAATTTATGTGGTTTTCAGTGTAGTTCATTGATAAAATTTGGTACACACGTAGTTCAATGAATAATAGTCATTATAGTAAAATTTGATTAACTTTTGTTCGCTATTAATTGTGCAAGTATTTAACAAACATTTTTCATTAAATTAAAGTGAGTTAGAGAATTTGGTTTATTTGAGTAGAGGGGAGAGATGACGGATAATCCAGTAAACACAGGTAATACTAGTGGTGGGGACATTCTAAATATTAGAGAGTCCGTTCTAACTGGTATATCTAATTCTTTGGCTTCTATAAACATTCAAATAGCAACACTAGCTAAAGAGCTGGACAAAGTCAGTGAAGAAAATAAACGTATTTCGTTGAGTGTTACATCTTGTGAAAATCAACTAAAAAAATCTCTTGCTCAACTTAAACAGGAAATTATTCATATTAAAAAAGAAAATAACGACCTAAAGAAGGAGAATAAGCTACTTAAAGATGATATAATACAGTTAAAACAATCCATACGCTACAATGCGATTAAAATTTCTAACTTTCCTAAAACTGAAAATGAAAATTTAATAGCAATTATTGATAAGATATTTAAACAAATCAATTTTGAATTTAACCTAGATTTTTTACAAGATTATTTTCGTATGAAAAGTAGAAATGATAAATACCCTCCCCCTATCATAGTTAAATTCCTAAAAAACAAAGACAAAACATCACTATTGAAGTTGCTTAGAGAAAATAAAATACGTTTGTCATCTCAAATGATTGTGGAAGGAAGTGCTGATGTTCCTATTTACATATCTGAATATCTGTCGCCTGAACTGAATTTCTTGTTTAAACAAGCGAGAATTAATGTAAGAAATAATGAATTAAAGTATGCATGGGTAAGGAATGGGCAAGTTTTTGTGAAAACTACTGAAAATTCTACCCCGAAAATAATTAGAAATAATTTCGACCTGAACGAGTGTTTGAGTTCAAGTTCCGTTATGGCGGAGAAAGTTTATGAAGAGACTGATTTTGACGAATCTGATGCTACTGATATATCAACATTGAGTAAGGACAGCAAAAAGAGAAAGCTTAAGAATATAACAAGATCAAAGAAAATTGACAAATTTTTTCGTCCCCCAGAGAAGAAGGAAAAATAGGAAACCTCGTCTTCCCACAAATACTGGATTTCAAGCTGGATTCTGGAATATCAACGGGTATGGAAACTTATATGAATTAGGTAATGAGAATATTGATACTTTTATGCAATTGGATGTTATTGGTTTGTGCGAAACTTGGCAGGCGACCAGTATCTTCCATTTCCCTGATTTTCTTTCTGAATATGATAGCTTTCAAGTAACAGCAGATAAAAAAGAGTGTGCAGGCCGTCCTTCTGGAGGTATAATTGTTTTTACTAAAAGAGCATCTGTCAGGGAGGTGGAGGTTGTTGATCGCAAAAATTTTTGGATTGTATTAAAATGTGTAATCAATAGTAGAGTAATTATTATAGCAACAGTTTATTTTAAACCAAACTCAATGAATAGTGTTTTTGAAAAATTCAATGAAACTTTATATGAAATATTTATACATTATGGTCAGTGTGAAATTATAATAGCTGGCGATTTCAATGGCCGTATTTCCGAATTAAATTCTTTTGATGAAGATGTTTTTCAAAATTCTTGTGTCTATGGTTCTAGAAGATCTTTAGATTTAATTGTAAATAATCAAGGCCGAAGAATTCTGGAAATAATGGAAAACTATGGGCTATGCGTGTGTAATGGCAGATCTTGTAAAGATTACCCGGCTTCTTATACGTATATTTCAAGTAATGGTTGTAGTGTTATAGACCAAATATGGGTAAATCAGGTTCTTCTGGATTCTAATTTAGGTTTTGAAGTATTAAACATCCCGGAAATTTCTGATCATTTGCCAGTGGCATTAAAGGTAGACACCCCTTCTACTAACGCGGCGCTTCTAAATAAGTCTGATTGCGAGTTAAATTATTACAGTTTTAACAAAGAACCCTTATATATAGAATTTTTTAAAGAGATTTTATTTAACTCTAATAATATTTATTTTTATAGCACTTCCGTGGACGACCTAAATGAAAATTTAATAACGACTCTTTCTGAGGCTTTAACAAATAGCGGGATGAGAGTAATCAGGAAAAAAATAAATTTTTCAAGAAAAACAAATAAAGTTTGGTTTAATAAGGAATGTTTTCTTGCAAAAAAAGAAGTTAAACAAAATTATAAAATCTGCCGGAAATTTAAATTCAAAAAACATCTTGTTAGTAGTTACGTACTGTCTAAAAAACATTATAAAAAGACTATATTGACCGCAAAAACCGATTATTTCCAAACAGTTAAATTGAAATTGAGAAATGCCAAAAATAGTAGAGAATTTTGGCCCGTTTTAAGTAAGTTAAAAAATAGAATAACTGTTAAAAAATGTCCTATTGAAATAAAGTCTTGGGAGGAATTTCTTGAGAAAACGTATAAATTTAAGTCATTAACTGCATACACTCCAACAATTGACAGCCATCCATTTTTGGATAAAGAATTAACTCTAGAAGAATTAATAGCAAGCATAGAAAGTGCTAAAATCAATAAATCGGCTGGTAATGACGGTATTATGAATGAATGCTTTAAATTACTTCCATCAAATTGGTTGCATTATTTACTTAATGTTTATAAAAATGTTTGGGAGCAACAAAAAATTCCTTCAAGTTGGGGAAAGATTAAACTAAAAATGATCTATAAAAAGTCAGATCCCTGTGATCCAGGCAATTATAGAGGCATTGCTCTTGTTAATAACGTTGTTAAAATATTTACAAGAATATTATCTAGACGATTAGTCGACTGGGTAGAAAGTAGAAATATGTTGCCTGAAGAACAAATGGGGTTTCGGCAAGAAAGGGGCTGTAGAGATGGAATTTTCTCTCTATCAGCTTTAGTTAATTTGAACTTGCGGAAAAAAAGAGCAAAAGTTTATGGAATCTTTGTAGATCTGCAAAGGGCATTTGATTCCCTGTCGCATGTTAAATTGTGGGAAAAGTTATATAAAATAGGAATTTGTGGTAAAATTGTTAATATAATAAAAGCTATTTATGACAGGGCTTCAATATTTATTGAAAGTGACGGTAATCAAACAAAAGAGTTTAATGTTACGGAGGGAGTTCTCCAAGGTGAAAATCTTAGCCCTCTTTTGTTCTCTTTGTTCATCGCGGATATCGTAGATTTTTTCAGGGATCACGGTGCAGTAGGGCTTAGTATAAATGAAAGACAAGATGTGTTTATACTCTTATACGCTGATGATATTGTACTGTTGGGGCACTCTTGGATAGACGCACAGTTCAAATTGGATCTCCTAAATAAATATTGTAAGCAAAACGCACTAAATGTTAATATTGATAAAACTAAAATTTTACCTTTTCAAAAAGGAGGGAAACTAGGTCAACAGAGGAAGTTCGTTTTTGATGGGAAGGAAGTGGAATTAGTCAGGGAATTCAGGTACCTCGGGATCACTTTCACAACTAGTGGGAAATTCAGAAAAACAGCAGAACATAATAAAACACTAGGCATAGCGGCAGCTACAAAAGTTAAACAGTTATTATCTAAGGGGAAATCGGATTCATGGGAAACTAAGGAAATTCTTTTTGATAGTATGGTGGCTAGCGTACTTTTGTACTGTGGAGAAGTTTGGTCTGCCCCTTACGGAGATATTTTGGAAAAAGTACAAATAAAGTATTTTAAGTCTCTCCTTTTACTTCCAAAATCGACTCCCGATGCCTTGCTGCGACATGAAGTCAGTAGAATTCACTTAGATTTCTTTATCTTTAAAAGGATGATCGGATGGTGGATAGTTCTACTCAAAATGGAAAACGATCGCATTCCGAAATTATGTTTTAACAGGCTATTAAAGTTAATAAATTCTAAGCAGATTCCTTTTAATTGGTGCATATATTTAAAATTGTCATTAGAAAAAATTGGTGCAATAAATCTCTGGGAGTCACAAGATTACAGTGAATTAATTAGAAATAGAAGTGGCTTAATTAATGCTTTTAAATTGTATCTCTCTTGTAAGGACATTGAAAAACTCTACAATGCTAGATTTAATAATTATATTCGATTTATTAGTAATTATAATTGTAAACAGTCTTATCTTTTGGTGAATGCGCCAATTAAATGTGTAAGAGTAATTTCTCAAATCCGTTTAGCAAGTGATAAGTTCCCCAGAATAATAATAAAAGATAAAAATTACGAATTCAGACCTGAAACCCAGTGTGCGCTTTGTAATAGTTCACCGGATTCAATAACACACTTCTTGCTAGATTGTAAGACCTTTGATGCGTATAGAGCAAAATATTTTAGTAAATTTACATTGTTAACTAATGAAACAGAACTTGACTTTCTTGAAAGTATATTAAATTGTTCCAATATGGATTTAGTTATCAATTTATATAATTATGTTAAAAAATGTTTGGAAATAAGAAATAAACTAAAACAGTGGCTATAAGCAAATAATAATTATAATTAATAAATAATGAAAAAAGTAAGTAAATTTTTATCTGTGTTTATGTGGGTAATAAGTTGGAATTTATTTTTTTCTTTAAAAGTGATTTCTGTATGTGCACTTCGCACTGTCCTCTATCTAATATGTAATCTATTAATCTATAATATCAACAATGTTATAAAACTTTCTGTTCTTAAGTTAAACTACGAAAAAAAAAGAAGGAAAATTTAGTTTAAATAAATGTATTTATGTATATTTATGATGGATAAATAACTTTGTTTTATCTAAAAAAAAAAAAAAAAAAAAGAAACGCATATTATTAATTCTTATTCGTTTATTTTATTTTTATTTTTTATTATTGTATAGTAACTGAACTCTTGCTGTAAAATTGTATTTTAAAAGCAATAAATAAATTTCAATTTCACGTTCATCCGGGGAGTTATACAATGAAAATGCATGCTACGAAGGATAAAAATCAAAGTTCGTTTGCTCGAGTGAGTAATCTTCATGTGAAATACGAAGTTGACTTAAAAATTTTCTAAGTTAGAACTTAGAGAAATTTATCTTAAGCAAAGTCTTTTCCCATAATTTTCTTTTTTTGCTGATTTAAATTTTAAATACATTTCTTTTATCTATCTTTATGTTTAAATGAAAACTTGAAGCAAAAATAAAAGAAAAGTTTGAGTATCAGAACTAAAACAATACATTATTTGGTTGCCTAATCTACTTTAGCCCCAAGGCTGAAAAAGTTAAGCCCATAAATAAAGTGAAAAGATGTAGAAACTTTTTTTTTTTACGAGCTTAATAAAGGGGCTTTAAGTTTTAGTTTTTCTTTTTTTTCCTTTTAATTTTCAATTGTCAACATTTTCCTATAAAAGAGAAATCAACTATGGAAAACTTGGGTTCCTTTTTCATTCAATATTCTTGGCCAGACTTTTGCTATTTATTACTGACCGTTATTCTCTGATTCTCGAGTTTGCCGAGCAGTTGATTAGCAAAAATGTTTGATAGAGAAGATAAAAAATTCACTTTGGAGTCCATATAGCCACTCAATGCCTAGCACCCAAAATAGTTGTATCAAAATTACAGCTGTGGGGGGCCCCCAAAAAAAGATTTCTGGCTTAAATTTGATATCAAAATTTGGTCTCGATCGCACTTCCTCTCACCTAGCATAGCAAGAGCAATATCTTAAACCTTTTCCCTAAATAAGCTCTTAAAACTGGAGAAAACCTGATTAGTTTGGACTACATCAATGTTAGATAGAGAAGATTAATTGTTCATCAAAACAATAAATCTAAATAATGATTATTTGCACGGCCAACATGATCAGCCACTTTAGGCGCCAATAAACGTTCACAGCACCATGTGTACCAACACTCTATTATACATTGTTTAAACCTCCTTCCACGTTTATCATCTGTTCATCATGGGTGTTAACGGTGTCAGGTATAACTATGTAAATGGTTATGTGGAATATGCGATGCTTGCCACTTTATTGAGAATGTTCAAAGTTGCTTTTATGGTGGTATTGTTACCGACTTACTCTCTCTCTGTGTCTCTCTCTAATGGAGCCAAGTAACTTTCTGTGGATCTTTCTCTTCTAAGCATTTGATGAAGTACTCTTTGGTGATCACCCAGGTTTTGCTAACATTATACTTAATATGGTCTTGTAATCTACCAACTTCACTTCACTTCTGGATAGCGACCAGAAACTTACTACTTTCCGTAGCGGCCCTTAGCTTGTTCTTGATTTCTGATCTAACATACACTAATTTTCTTTTTGTTGTCAAAATAATGTCAAAACAAAACCCAAATATTTGAAGCTCTTTCAAGCAACTCGCAAAAGCTGATTCTGGTAATTATTACTTTTTTGAGGAACATTTGATTACTTTTAGTAAAAATTAGTTATTCTGAGCAGCAATGTTATAAAAAAACAATAATTACAAAAAAATCATTTGTATATAAAGTTATTGCCTGATTTTTCAAGTGGGCTTTACATCCATCTACAATTAGGTATTGTGGATAGAGACGAATAGCAAACATTCTTTACTGTAAATATCTCATATTAACCATTAAATAAAATCCAAGGTTTAGACTTGGAATCGAATCCACTAACCAACAATACATCTTAGCTTTGCGGGACTAGCCTATAATCGTTCGGCTAATGAGGCGCCTGAATTTTTCAATATTAAAACCATTAAATAAAATACAAGTTTTAGACTATAAATCGAATCCACTAACCAACAATACATCTCAGAATTGCGTCCATAACCGCTCAGCTAACGGGGCGCCTTACAATATTAAATACTATTAAATAAAATCCAAGGTCTAGACTAGGAATCGAATATACTAACCAACAATACATCCTAGCATTGCGGGTTTAGCCTACAACCGCTCGAATACCGTGGTGCTTTAAACAATTTTGCTTCATATTATTTATACACGATTTTTAAAAAATGGTTCCATTAAAGTTAACGTGTATAATTTTGAAGTCAAAATTATTTTTTATGTACAAATTATTATTTTGAAGGAACGCAATAACGTAAATTATGGTAACTTATCTTTTCTTTTTTTTTGAGAATTCGTTTCATCCAATTGTTTTGCTTAATTTTGTTAGTAGAACTATTTCGGGTGAAAACTGTATTACAGATTTATGGCAAGATCGCATTACTACCATTTAGGATTAGTAAGGGAAAGTTATTATAAGAAAAAGTATCTCTTCTTCTCCATAAATATCACTAAAATATATCTTTAAGGAAAAAAAATAAATGGTTGAAGTACCACCATATTTCAGCCATGATATTCATCTCACCGCCTCCACACACATACTCACGCACACTCTCAAGGAGGTTATTAAAAAGGAGAGATCGAGCTATAAAATCACTTCGATTCCTCCTATCTCCAGCCTCCACTCCAAATCTAGACTCTACTCCTTGCCAAATTGCTGGAAAATATTTGCTACTAAAAACATCAAAGATATAAAAAGTATATTTTATTAGTATTATATTATCCAAAGAGAGATCTTCACTGGAGCATAATATGGGTAACAGCTTTGTTAAAGAAATCCTATGGTGAGTTCTATAATTTTTCTTCTTCTTCTTTCAAGTGTTTCACTAACCAGGGTTCCTTGCGCCAAGCATCCACCCTTCTCTATCCTGAGCGTCGCTTTCGCCTAGACCTCGCGCTGTCATTAGTTCCTTTACCTGCGCAAGCCAGCTATTCATAGGCCTTCCTCTTCTTTGTCTGCCAGCAGGTTGCCCTAGCAGAGAGCCTTTTTTGGGAGGCGCAAATCGCTCATGCCAAGGGCATGTCCAAACCACAACACCCTTCTTTCGTCCACCCTATCCAGTATGGTTTTATCTATACCGACGGCTTCCCTTATAGCCATATTTGGGACTTATCGAAGATTGTTTCTATAATTTTTTAAAATCCATATTTATTGATGTATGTTGTTGATACTTGGAGATTATCGCCCAAGACTTTTTGAGAAATAGTTTCTGAAAAACGTAAACAAGTTTCTGCACGCCGGTGTGTGTGTGTCTCAGTAAGCTTGACTCAAAATACTACGGTCGTTTGAAAAGTCCGTGCAAAGTCAGAGAGATAGCACTCCTGGCGCGTATCGAGGTTATGTTTAGTTAGTAGCATCTCTTGGAAGAACACACACCAAGTTTCAGCCAGATCGGTCTATTTCTTTGTGTTTGGCATTCGTTTGAATCGAGGAAGTCGAGTGATTTTCAAAAAATGGACGAAAAAGAATTTCGTGTGTTGATTAAACACTACTTTATGAAAGGCAAAACGCCTCAGGAGACTAAAGAGAAGCTTGATAAACATTATGGTGACTCTGCACCTTCGATTAGAACAGTTTGTAAGTGGTTTCAAAATTTTCGGAGTGGCCATATGGGCACAAGTGACGCTGAACGTTCTGGACGCCCTGTTGAGGTTACTACTCCAGAAATCATTGATAAAATCCATGATATGGTGATGGATGACAGAAGAGTGAAAGGTGCGTGAGATTGCTAGTGCTGTGGGCATCTCGAATGAACGGGTACATAATATTTTGCATCAACATTTGGACATGACAAAGCAAGATGGGTGCCGCGATTGCTCACGTTTGACCAAAAACGAAATCCCCCCTATTCTCCAGACTTGGCTCCCTCGGACTACTATTTGTTCCCCAATATGAAGTAATGGCTGGCGGGAAAAAGATTTTATTCAAACGTGGAGGTGATTGCAGAAACGAATGGCTATTTTTCAGACTTGGACAAATCCTATTATTCGGAAGGGATCAACAAACTAGAGCAGCGTTGGACGAAGTGTATAAGCCTAAAAGGAGACTATGTTGAAAAATAAAAAAGGTTTACCCCAAAAAATTAAGTAGTTTTTATTTTTGCACGGACTTTTCAAACGACCCTCGTAGCTTTAAATTGAAAAGCTACGAAAGCTTGAACTTGGTATTTCACCAGTTATAATTAACTTTAAACGGTAGGGTGAATTTACTGTGGAATTTTTTTTTCCAGTTTTTCTCGGTTTTTCTTTAAACTACGAGTACTATTCCACTGATCGCGGATTTTCCTCATGATTCCGAACTTTATCGTCGTGTTCAGAGGTTTTGGTCTTCAATGTATCCCACATTAAGGGGGAGGGGAGATAATAATAGTAAAAGCAATGAAATAACCTCTAAGAAGAAAAAAAAATAACACTGCCGTGACCAGGATTCGAACCTGGGTTATTGCGGCCACAACGCAATGTCCTAACCACTAGACGATCACGGCAAATCGAACTGTTGGTGAAAGTGTATGTTCGTACTGCAGTATCTACCTGCATTACATCCTGTCCTGCTCGGGGTTTCTTGTTGCTCTACTTTAAAGTGAAAGTATTATTCTATTTAAAGGAATTTTGAAAGAATTTAGTTATTATTATTATTAGTATCGATTATCAGAAAGTCCAAGAATAAAAATTTACTAAAATGAACAAGAATTAAATGCGTTGCTAAAAGTCGAGTTAAATAAACAAAAATCTTAAACCGGAAGTACCGACGATTTTCTATTAATTTTACGTCTCAACTTTAAGGAAACCAACAAATTCCAGGCGGAGATAATTTTAATTTTTACATCTACTAAATGCTGGAGTTCCAGAAATTAATTGCCTGGAAAAGCCTTAGATTCGGAGTAATTAATTATATTCATATATTAAGAATGTGAATATGTTTGTAATTGATAGATTAAAGGAAGTGTATCTGTAAACTACTTGGAAAAGTACTTGTGGAAATTGTGGTAACAGGATGTTTTCCTTTTTGTAGCTAAGCCAATCACAAGACACTCATTAACTTGATTAGCTCATCAAGTTAGAGATAAAAGCGGAAATACCCAATAAAAGAAAATGACTCCAGATTTTAATTGAATCTGAGAATGGTTAAATGCCATTTAATGGAATGAATCCCATTTTTAATTAAGGAAAAAAATCTAATATTTTAGATGATTATTCGTGTGCTCGGCTCGAGTAATAAAGTTAAAGGATGTCAAGGATTTCCCGTGGATGAGTGGGCGGGCACATTTTTGGGTAGAAGTTTAATTTAAGAAGAGAGGATCGCCCTGGAGATGTGGCAGTGCTTCTTTGGTGAAAGCGAATGCAAACAATAATGTGTACAACAAATTGTTGTGTTCAACAATTAGTAGTTTGATTAATACGTGGGTATTTATCCATTACCGGCATTAACATTGGCCAGGATTGCCAGGAAATGGTTTAATCAAAGTTGGCGTGTTACAAGAATAGTATTTAGTAAATGCTTATACAGTTGGCTGTATTTCCCTATAATAATGCAATCGTGTAATGTAAGTTCCGCCTACAACTGCAAACACACTGAATCTCCTCTCCGTTACTCTGAGAGAATGTTGCTTGTATAAACTACCACCAGCGCTCTCTCCACATACAACTTCCTTAATTTTGATAATGTGTAATGATAAAACGTACCATGTAAATAGAACTTGGCAGTTAGCTGTAAATAAAGTAACTAACATACATCTGGTTTAAATACTTAAATACGCTTGGAACTTTCATATTCTTGGTAACTTTAATTGTGACAAATTTACTTAAAATTCTTCATAGTGATAATAAAAATAGACCAAGCAGTTTCCGGTAGGCCTTTTACAACTAGTACTAAAACGTCTAGGTTAGTTTTTTGGTCTGTAACGAGAGAACACTGTCCACTGAAAAAAGTTCTGTCCACCATAATCTCAGAAGTGGTCGCGCACCTTAAATATAAAAATAAAAATAAACAAAAACACCTGATAATAAAATAAATATATTCATAATAAAATCATGATAATAGCGATTTGTAAAGAAAGATGTTTGTATAAATAAAAAGTAAAATATCAAAGATCAGCGATTTGAATAAGAATACGGTGGGAAAAGGGCGAACCGGAAGGAGTGTATGGAAGCCAGGTGTACTTTTCTCTACGTCAAGGTACCAATAAAAGAAAAATAAAAAATAGAAATCAGTGAGTATATACTACAAAAAAAATAATAAAGGTGAGATTGATGACGTTTTCGGTGATAGCATTTTACAAACTACCTAGCTCACTTTCCACTCTGACGTCATATCTCGATCAGTCTTCTATTCTTCTATTCACTCTCTGGAAAAACGTGAACTTTGGTCTCTGTTGTGATAAAAAGTAAACAATGTACGTAAACTGTAAATTTATTTCACGTTATTTTTTTAATTTTAACGTTAGGGGGCTAAAGGGGACTTTAGGTGACAAATTTACGAATTTTAGTTTGGCCCCTCCCCGGTGCACAGTTTTGAAAAAAACAAAATGGCGTGAAACGCTTACAGGACTTTCGCTGTCTGTTAATTAATTCATAATTAATAATAATTGAATAAACAATTAAATTAATAATATTTATAATACCACCTGGAGAAGAGAAGCTACAGAATTGAAACCTGACCTTTTGGAATTTACACACCTGTATAATTAGTGGATGCGATAATACTGCGGTTGCAGTCAGGTGTAGCATGGAGGTGGAGTGATAATACAACTATGATTCTCCCCTAATAATTAAGGAGGCTACTTGCGCTTTAGTCAACTTCTAGGGATGTGATTAGGGAGTTTAGCTGCATGGTGAGAGGAATTTCCGGGGATGTGATTTATGGGAATTTGTAGAAAGGGGAAAGGAATAGGTCTTTTTGATGTAAGGAATATTCTAAGTCAATGTGGTGGGTTGAATTTGAAATTCCAGGGTGCTTGGGGCCTTTTTTTTACGGAGAGTTTTGTACTGGAGAAATGGGATTTTGTTTGTAAACCTAGCGGCTTGGTTGGTAAACATTTCAAGCTGTAGTTGTAAAATAATCCAATTTTTTGGTAAAATTAAATGAGAGAATTAGATACTGAACTTTTGTTTGTCCAAAACTTGCTGGAAGACAGCGTTATCGTCTTCTTAAAAGAGACGGCAGACTGATGACTGATTACCCTTATGTCCTGAATAAGAACTAGTTAGAGAAGATAGAAGATGGCAGTAATCGTGCTGATTCTCAGATTTGGAGATTTCCCCCGGAAATGCCCGTTTTGAGATCCTGAGGGAGCTAAAAGTGGTTTTTACAAAAACCCAAGATCTCCTACGTGGGAGATTCCTTAGTTAAGCCCTTCCCATTGGTATATTATTGTAGATTTTGTAACATTCTTCCCCAGTATTCCCTCTTGCTTCATTCAATGATTGTCTACTTTCTGGGAAATAGCTGGACTTTTCTTCTAATACTAAGTACATACAGTGGAGTCTCGGTTATCCGTCATGACCGGGACCGGACACGTGACGGATAGTCGAATAGACGGATAATGGAATAAAACAGGAAAATTTCCAGATTCTTTTGTTTAAAACTTTGTAATTAACTGGTATACATATTTTATACGTTTATACGCTTAAGCCTTAAAGGTCAGCTATCTTTCATTATTCAATTCATTCTATTGTGTATTAAAATTAATGAATACAATGTCGGCGACATCTAATCGGTTTTGTGGGCGGTTTTGTTTGTGGTTCATCTTTTTAGGAAAAAACCCACAAACTGTCGAATGATGGACACGAGTATGTACCTAAAAGACAAAGGAAAAAAATCTCAAAAGAAAATATTCACACTCTGCGTTGAACGGGGGGTTGTGACCGTCACTAATCTTAAATTAGAGCCCGCATTAAAAAATATATATTTTTTTTTTTTTAAATTTTTAAATACTGAGGACAGTGACGGTTAATTGGAATAGACGGATAAAAGGGTGACGGATAACCGAGACTCCACTGTACTTGTTACGTAGAATCACATTTTTTTTCCTATAATTTTCCAAAGAAAATTCATTTCAGGGCAATTTTCAGGCAGCTTTCCCCGTTAGATTAAATTTCAGTATAATGTACCGTTTTTACGAAGAGTATTATGTTAGTAAGGGGTAAATATATTTCATTACTCAATGTTCGGAGTTTGGTGAATTGTGAATGGTCATGACGTCATGAGCATGTTTCCCATTGGATACTTTTTATTTATTTAAACAAATCTATGCATTTTAAATGGTATAGTCTAAACCAATAGACGAATGGAAATGCTATAATGACCTTGAGAACCACCAATGGTAACGCTGATACCTCGATTAGATAATAACCTGATTTATAGCTTCAAGAAATATTGTATCCGAACATGGAAACGGAATGATTTACAGTATTACCACCACATTAGCACCAAAACAAAAAAGGAAAAAGCATTGATAACGTTTTCCCCTGGGGGGGGGGAGGCTCAGATTTATGTTTATTACTTTCCCACTGAAGTTATGAGGTGTCCAGTTTCAGAAATTAAGGTATTTTACACGTTTTCAGTATGTTTTCTCAGTATGAAAAGAACAAAAACTATTTAACTGAATATTCTGATTTATGTACTGAATGTACATAAATATGTTTTTAGGTTTAAACACAATATTTTATTTTTTAGAAATACTAGCGTAATAAGAATTCTAGTCACATTTATGCATTGGTACTTTCTGAATGAAATGAAATTTGTGAATTAAAAATTTATTCTTATATACTCGTATCGATCTTTTTTATTGAGAACTAGCCTGAAAGTGTACCAAATTTGAACAGTAAACAATAAATTTTCAACACGTTGAAACTGAGCAAATAAAGGTTACAGAAAAATTTCTCTGGAGACTGGAATATCAGTATTCATGAAGTGAAACCTGGTGAGGAAATATCAGAAGAAAGTTATAGCCTGGAAAATTGAACGCGACAAGATAAATAGTGGCACTAGTTTAGTTTACGTCACTCGGGAAAACTGTCAGCATATTTACTTTTATTTCCTAGTTTTCATGAGAAAAATGATTTTCTTTTTTTTTTAGGCCAAAAAAGAAAATGAGCATGACATTGAAAATTGAAATCGGAACCTTCTGTGAATTATATTAAATTATTGGTGTAAACTTTTTGCGGGTGAGAAAAATTATCTGGCGGGTAAAGTCACATGATTTTTTTCTTATTAATATTCTCACGGCTGAAAGGTTTCAGAGATTTGTTGGTTATCCTGTATTTATGATGGATTTAGTTTGGGAATAGTAGTGGTGCCATTTCCTTTTTTCCTAAACATTAGCTACAATATTCCAAGAATCAGCATAACCGCAATTAATTAATGTTGAATGAGTTGAATGCATAGATAATGGTACCAAAAATATTAGAGGAGAATCTCAAAATTAATTTACGCCTGTGGCTCTCGCTCGCGATTTGTTAAATCCATCTAACAAGGTACTTCTTGTCAAATAAGAAGGCTACTAATAAGTCATTGTACAAATTTGTCCCTTTTCTTTCTTTTTCTCTGCGTAGTGGTTAGTTCGGATCGTTGTTGATTGATGAGTATTATAGAGAAAAAAACAGAACAAATGTCGCGGAAGGTCCACGACAAAGTGATTGATTGCTTTTACTTCAATAGTAGTGGGAATGTACAGAATCACTTTAAAAAGTAGGGAGATGTAGCTACTTCTTTTGACATTAGTTAATGCAATCAATCTTAACATTAAAATAGGCGCCACGGCAGCCGAGCGGTTAAGACGCTAGACCCGCAAAGCTAAGATGTATTGTTGGTTAATGGATTCGATTTCTAGTCTAAACTTTGGATTTTATTTAATGGTTTTAATCTTGTAAGGCGCTCCATTAGCTGAGCGGTGATAGGCTAGACCCGCAAAGCTAAGATGTATTGTTAGTTTAGTGGGTTCGATTCTCCTAGTCTAGGCCTTGGATTTTATTTAATGGTTTTAATCTTGTAAGGCGCTCCATTAGCTGAGCGGCTATAGGCTAGACCCACAATGCTAAGATGTATTGTTGGTTAGTGGGTTCGATTTCTAGTCTAAACCTTGGATTTTATTTAATGGTTTTGATCTTGTAAGGCGCCCCATTAGCTGTGCGGTTATAGGCTAGACCCGCGATGCTAAGATGTATTGTTGGTTAGTGGATTCGATTTCTAGTCTAAACCTTGGATTTTATTTAATGGTTAATGTGAGAACTTAATAGTACGTATAATATGTCTGCTAGTCGCCTCCGTTCACGATACCTAATTGGTAATTGGAAGCCAGGCTGAAAGAAATAGACATTACTCTCTTTACTTTTAAACTTAAAATAAATTTTCTCCCTTAAATATAAGTTCCTAAAAATCCTTTCTCTTAAAGTAAGCAAGGACAAGTATTTAAGTTAGGGGCAAATGGTGACGTAGAGTTCCCTATAAGGCACGAAATCTGGTCCACTCAAAATATTTTTTCGGAAACCATAAACAATGTTTTTCAAATAAAAATTTAATTTAAGTACAAACGTTCTCGAAACACAGTTAAGACTACCATCTTTTTTTTTTTTTTTTTTTTTTTGAGAGAGAGAGAGAGAGAAAGGACTTTCTTCGACTCAGAGGACCTCAAAACGGATATTTCCGATTGAAAAATTCGGCAAGATCGAAACACTTCCTTTAACCTAATACAGGAAGTGAAAATACTTGAAATTAAAGGAGTAGATCTGTTTTTTCACTCATTCGTTTTCAAAATTGTCTAATACTTCTTCTTTTTGAACAAAAATCTAAGTAAGAGGCAACAAATGGATCGTATTTTATTTAGCCGGAAGTAGTATCATTATTGTCGCTCTGCGACCGTTTTCTAAGCGTAGTACTGCCACGGAGTCACCTGATTCTCTCATTACATGTTTATAGGGTCGGATAGTAGCCTCGTTACCCTAGGGTAGGGGGAAAACCTCGTCTAGAGTATTACTCTTCCACTTATATCAGACTTCCTGTGAACAGTTGATCCGTTTTAACTCCCATAGGGAAGGAAGTATTGGAATCAATATTTCTGATATTTTATTTTATTTTTTTTTTTAATATCGCGCGTAAAATATTCTTATTTGGAGAAAGGAAAAGAGCGGAAAAACCGTGGAGGTGGAAACAAACTGTTTACTGGCGTGTGAAATGAATACACCCCCACTATAATGCAACAGTAAGAAGATTTTCCGGAGGAAGATAGCTGCTGAAGCCCCCCCCCACTCTCTATCCACACAACTGGTAACTATCTGCTTGTAACCCTCATCAGATAAATACTTATATAAACAGTCAGCGCTTCGTACGCTTCGGATTTTATCCTGGTGCTTGATTTCCCATTTTCCAGCCTAGCAATGATTAGGGTTATTTTCCGGCCAATAAAACTCTTTAAAGTTTTTTTTTTTGTTTAGAGCATCTATTTGTATCTTCTCTGGTCACAGGAAGTTGCTACAATCAAAACTCATTTTTAGAAATAATAAAACAATAAACATTATTGGATAAAGACAGAATTGGATAGGTACGGTACTGCTGTGTGTGAGTAGTGGTTAAATTAATGACTTGTGAATAGCTGAGATTTAGACGTAAAGGGTTGGTTTTAGAAAGGATAGAGATTTGACTACAAGATGTAGCCAATGATAGCTACAAGGTGATGGAATTGGATATGGGGGGGGTTAGTTAGATTGGTCAACACAGGGAGTACCTTTTGTTAATAGATAGGGCAGAAGGATGTTGTTCTTAGTGCTTATGGTGTAGTTGGGGGCTGTAGGACCTTCTCCATCGCCTACACATCCTGTAAATCAGGTGGTTAGTTTGTCTCTGTGCGTGGGTGTTCAGCAGCATCCTTGACTCCTTCCAAGGACCTAGCTCTAGCTAGCTTAGACTTACCCCTTTAAGCAGCCCTTATACCTTCTACACCCACGGTTATAAATTTAGTATCTTTTCTGGACCAGATTTTCCTTCTGCTTCAGTAACTCTCTCTTGGTCGATCTCTCTCTCTCTACCAATCCTTTCCCAATCTAACTTCTTCTGGTACCAATAAACTTATCCTACCCCTCTTCCAAAAATTTTATCCCAATTTTATACAGAAAATAATTTCCCAAATCTTTATTTATGGGTTTTTCTTACTAAACTTTTACATAGCATTATCCGTTTTTCCTTTTTATTCACTGATAGTACTTCACGATATACATTTAGAGGTTTCTACCGTTTATTGCACTCTCTTATTTTTTCTTACTCCAAGCAAAGAGAGTAAAAGAAAAGGGCTTTAACAGAAACATTTGGAAAATTCCGCCGAATTTTTCATTCAACCTGAAGAACAATGAAGCGATTTTTAAAAAGTATTTTGAGAAAATGCCTTCAACAATCGATTCTTTGTACTACGTTAAGCCTATCAAATGTATATAAACACCTAGCACATTAATGTGGAAAAGCTTTCGCTGGGAAATTGGAAAATAAATTGGGTTTTCAGTGGGACTAATACTTTAAGCATGCTTTTAAAGTGTCATCTTAAAAATAAAATATTATTTCTCTGTCTAAAAAATATAAAAAGAGCAAGTCCAAAGAGGGTGCACGATAGACTTGGACTTAGCCTAAATATGCAAAAATAAAAAAGAAAAACCTACCGCTCAAAAATGAAGTGAAAATCCGTGGATTATTAAACCTAAAAACCTACCCATTTGGTTACCTTTTTTGGCTCCGATTAAACTAAACTATGCATCAGGGATTCTGTCGTTTTTCCATGAAAAAACCACTCGTTTGTAGCACCTAGTTTAAAATATATATTCTGTATGTGTCACCACCATTCAAAGGCTGTGTTGTCCACGTCTAGATCGGCAGACTTTACTTTCTAAGCTCAAAAGGTTACTTCATCAATAATTCTAAAGCTTTTAAACTTAGGATGAATAATTTATCTAGTTTTTACTTTTACACAAAGCTGGATGCTGGCTATAACTTCTCCGCCATTTTCTTTGCTACATCCTTTTACAGATAAAAGTAAAAAACGTTTTTTTTTGTAAATAAAAAAAAAAGCATTGTCTTTTGGATAATTAAGGTGGATAATTAAGAAGTAATTGAAAATGCAGAATTTTTCGGAAAAATTAAGGTCGCAATATCTCACCTTCTATTCGGCAGAAAACTGCGTAATTTTGACCAATTGAAGACAATGAACTCAACAATTGCTAGAAATATTAAAGTGAGAGCTGCAATATTAAAGGAGATACAGAGGGTTAAAAAATTAAGAATTTTACAAACACTCTAACTTCAAGCCGCAATATCTCACCTTCTATTCGGCAGAAAACTGCGTAATTTTGACCAATTGAAGGTAATGACTATCTCAACAATTGTGAGAAATATTAACGTTAGAGCTGCAATATTAAAGGAGATACAGATACTCTCAAACTTCAAGCTGCAATATCTTAACTTCTATTCGGCAGAAAACCGTAATTTTAACCAATTGAAGACAATGACGTAACTCTACAATTGAGAGAAATTCTGATTTCAAAAATTGATCACATAATTGCTATATACTTCCTTTAATGAGAAATATGAGGAAGCAATAAAAGTTATCTGAATCAGGGAAAAATTGCGACTTTAAATGAACTTTAAGTAAATAAAAACCGATGGATTCTCAGAAGTGTCGCCCTACACAAGGTTGTCTGCAGATCCAATGTCTGCAGTAACAGCCCTTCTGTTGGTATTGGACTCAGGCCAGGATGTTTTGTGAAAGAATGGCCCATTATTGCACCAGTTTTTGGTCCTTTGTAATCAGGTTTTTAAATTTAGGCCAAATAACAAAATGCTGGTACAATTTAAAACGTTTTTCTTCCCCTCCTTATAGAATTTTATCAATGGTTTTCGTCTGCCATTGTTCTGGCAATTTGGTACTTAATTCAATCAGAGGGTGGATATAATTTAAATTTTATAAAATGAGAGGCCTAGTTTTACTGTTCACTAAATCCAAGTAGACAGACATCATGACGGATATCCTTTTTAAGCACATCACAAATCAAATTTAAGGACATCATTTTCTCTGTCAAATTGAAATCATGAAGATATTGTATTTTGAAACCTAATTTAAAAATGCTGACAAATAAATAGTTACTAAAATAAATGACATAAAATATTGAATATTTATTTAGATGATGGATCTTATCCTACTTTTTTTAAAAAAATAATGCTGCTTCTATCCCATAAAGTAACAAATTTTTTAAAAAGAAATCCTGATTTTCTCTCATTTTTCAAAAAGAAATAATAAAAATAGTTTTAATAAATTAAACTGAACGGTGTAACGATTCCTCCAGCACGATACTTAGGACTGTACATTGACAAGAGAGACTCACGTGGAACCTACATACTCAACTGAAAAGACAAGACGTGTACAGACGCTATAAGCTAATTGACCACAGATCCAAACTCGACTTGAATCACAAACCGACAATTTACAAGGCACTGTTTTAAGACCCATATGCAGACATACGGAGCAGAAGTGTGGGGCTCAACCAAACTCTCTCTAACTCCAAAACGCCTGCAGACACTTCAGTCTAAATCATACAGGAAAATCCTGAATACTCCATACTACATTTCTAACCTTACCCATTCACACTGGACCTTCACATCCCTTTTGTCATCGATCTAATAAAGTCAAGGCTACTGCAACTTTCACAGCCTCCTAGCTCTCTCCATCCTAATCCTCTTGTACAACAACTCCTTGGAGACAATCCTCCTCGTCGCTTGAAGAGGAAGTGCCCTAGGACCTACTGATGTGAGTGTAATATCCACTGAGAAAGAGTTCCATCAATGGGTGGTTGCTCTTACATGACATTCATGAGAACTTAAAACCAGTTTCATCAAATTTACTTGATGCAACATTTGTTGCAGTTGTAAATGTGGCTAATAAAGTGGAAAATAAAAAAAAATAAATTAATATTATAAAAAAATAGGCAACTTTAATAAATATAAATTGCTAACCACACACACCTTGCTGCTTCCTGTTCCTGCTTCCACCTTCCGTACTAATCACTTCCTCTTTAACAGATCTCTGATTAAATCAAACCGGCCATTAACCTAACGAACTAGCCTGCCGAGCAAGGCCATACTCTCTAGGGAATAGGGTGGTTATTAAGGGTCACACCCACTCACTTATCATACTAAAGGATTTCAAAAGGGCAATAACATGGTATTGCCTGGGAATGGTGAGCTAAATCGATTCCTAAATTGACCTTAGTCTAAATATGGTTGTTGTTAATCGTTTACTTTGATTGCTTTTCCATGCGATTAGAAAATCTTGGATGATAATCTTTTTTTAGGCGGGGGGGGGAGAGGAAGTGTGTAAATGACCTTAATCACGACCGAGCAGTTATAATGAAAGTCGCAGGAAGTTCTCTGCGTTTCATTTTAGCTTGATGGAATAGCAGCCATTAATTTGATACAAAATCGATAAATTGTTGTGAAAATGCCATGACCAAAGAGATGTGTAAGCTGCAGGAAACACAGATGAAAAACAATCTGAAGGGAAATTCCGCTACATTCTATTTTAATGCACTTTTCCAGTCTTTTCTAACTTAACAAAACTTTCTCAAAACTGTTTATTGAATCAAAAGCTCAAAATATTCTGTAATGAGCAAAAACATTTTTGCGTCTGATGCTTAATAAACTAACCTAGAAATTACAGACTATAATTTCCGGAAGTAAGGCCTATAAGTTCTCTACTAGTCAACGAACCTAAGACCTTAAGTTCAATGTAGTAAATGTTTCTTTATTTAAACATAACCTTAATGGTTAGGTTTTGAGGTGATGACCTCAAAATCGCCTACATCCGGTATGTAGCGGAATTCAATTTTATCCTCCCCCAGAGAACGTTCAACTAAACAATAAAAACGAACATCTACTTCCCAATATGATTCCAAGTAATTCACCAAGACGGCTGAAGCGTCATTAAACATCTACATTAAAGCATTCAAATAAAAATAACATTTAAGGGGGACAATCTTTGGTTTTATCGTCTTCATTTAAGGTACCATCTCGCACCATAGATAATGATTTGATTAATCTACCTCTGACAATGGAAGAAAGTCCGAAATCGGTCAGGGTTACCAATAAACATGCCATGCTACGACGGATAAAATCAGGGATATTATCCAGCATTACCAACCTAACTACAGTTTCAACTTAAGAATTGAATTGCTCCAATCCACCAATACCGTTAGATTTTACTCATATATTCAAACAATTTGTGAATATACTTAGATAAAGTACAAACTACATATCTATGTATTCACATACATTTATTTATGTTATCTCTCTACATATAAATAACGATCTCTTACATAAATGTTTATATAAAATACTTTTTAAGAATGTCCACCCAGCCGTAAATGAATTATACACAATTGAGACGAGATGCTCTTAGCGGATGACGTCACTGATGGGGTGTATAGGGTGGGTTAGTCTCGCACTTTGAAGGTCGATCGTCTGTTCGGCCTTAATTTCAGCCCTTTTACGTCCACTTCCATTGCTGGATATTTTGTAAATGACCTCACAAATGACATTTATTAATTAAACGCTAAATATAATTAAAAAAATTATCTGATTAATTCATTGTAGTTAGTTTAATTGAATCTTTTGAAAATTGAGTTAGGAATCTGTGACTTTAGATCTTAATAATCTTACTGAGTTAACTTTATCTGAAAAGACATTAATTTGAATGAAAACTTTATTCTCAAGGCTCCTAGGAGCGCTATTTATTTATTTACTTATTTTTGAGCCACAATAGAGGTACATGTGACTCTGAATCTAATATCTGCTGGAACTAAAATGTCTTTCGAATAAAATTTTAGATTTTCATGTGAGCAAGGTGTAGGTAAAGTTTGAGACCCGGGGGCCATTTACCTTGGAAAAATCAATTCAGCAAACTAGCACTTTCGGTTGATAAATTGTAGATTGAATAGATTGATATATTGTAGATTGAATAGATTGATAAATTGTAGATTGAATAGATTGATAAATTGTAGAAGTAGTTTCAGAGATGGAAATTTCATAACCATGGAGAAAGTAGTGAAGTTGGTCTTTATATCGTCATTTGGGCCTTCCAACGCCTCTTCAGAGCTACAGACTTCCTCTCTTGTCAACTTTTCAAACAAAATGATAATTTAAAAGATTGATAAATTGTAGATTGAATAGATTGATAAATTGTAGATTGAATAGATTGATAAATTGTAGAAGTAGTTTCAGAGATGGAAATTTCATAACCATGGAGAAAGTAGTGAAGTTGGTCTTTATATCGTCATTTGGGCCTTCCAACGCCTCTTCAGAGCTACAGACTTCCTCTCTTGTCAACTTTTCAAACAAAATGATAATTTAAAAGATTGATAAATTGTAGATTGAATAGATTGATAAATTGTAGATTGAATAGATTGATAAATTGTAGAAGTAGTTTCAGAGATGGAAATTTCATAACCATGGAGAAAGTAGTGAAGTTGGTCTTTATATCGTCATTTGGGCCTTCCAACGCCTCTTCAGAGCTACAGACTTCCTCTCTTGTCAACTTTTCAAACAAAATGATAATTTATAAGATTGATAAATTGTAGGTTGAATAGATTGATAAATTGATGATTGAATAGATTGATATATTGTCTCCAATTTATTTGGAGATTTTATCTCCAAAAATACATATTTAACCTAATCTAATAGATCTGACCATTCCTCTGAAGTGGCCATTTTGGAGGAAAGTGTAAAAAAAGAAGAGCTAAATAAATATTTAGAATAAAATAAAAAAAAATTAAGGATAAAAAATGCACCACGAGAGAATATTGACTTAGTGATAATCCTGGAAATGAATCCTGTGGGATCTTATAGACGACAGACACACAGCTGCAATAAGTGGTCCAGGGCGCAGATCTTTCTGTCAGTCTAGAATTTCACTTTACTGCCTACAAACGAGCATTCTTCATTCGCAAATCTTGATGTATCTTCTCCTCTTCATTGCAGAGGCAGTTAGCTCCCCCTCTTCTCTCAGCTTTTCTTTTATCCCATTTCTTTTCTTTTTGCTCTTTCTAAACCCATCATTATCTTACATTCTCTCGTTATACCATTTATTGACTTCATGATTTCAATTTGTCAGAGAAAATGATAAATATGTTTTATTTGTAATGTGTTCAAAAGGATAGCCATCATGAGGTTGGCTTTGATGTTATTGAAAACTTTCGTTTAATATTGATTGCTGAAATCACAGATTTGTTTAATTTACAGATCATTAGATGTTATTTATTTATTTCCTTTTTGGACACGAAGCTTGCAGCAAAATCTAATTCTTAAATTTGATTGATTTGAACAGGATAGAACATGTTCGAAGCACGATCTGGATTTGTTACTAAAGAAAATTTAGAAAGCTTATAACTTATCATTGGGAAGGGGATCAATATCTTTGATTTTACCTGTCACAGCTCGCTTGTTTAAGGTAACCCTGACCGGTTTCAAAGACTCTCTTCCACCATCAGAGATAGAGTAATCAGTTTGGAAACTCGCATTGAGTCAGCAAGTTCAATGTGAGACGAAAACATAAATAAATCAAAGATAAAATCAAAGATTAATAACCAACCCAGCGGACATTTTCAAAATTAGATCAATGGTTAGCGTACTGGATGCGGAGATGGAATTCAGCTGCTTTCTAGCAGCTTCTTACTGCTCGCTGTCCCGTGATGGACTATGTTGTCTCTAGAACTTGAGACCACTGCCCGAAGGACGGTAGTATACTGGAAAAAGCTCCGGGAGACCTCACAAGTTAAGTCTAATTTTTAATTCTGTCATATAGAGTGATCCAGTCGCTACTTTGGATTGCACTCCTTATCTAATAGTAAAACTTAGCTGCGAGGGGCGCTGACAATGAATATGGCGTAAAAAGTCCTCTGTCCACTTTGGGTAATGGGGCTTTCTATTTATTTATTAGTTTTAAATTTCAAATGGGAAGGGGGACTGATATATATTTTCATGCACTGGCGCCTTGCACCCACGCGGTGGCACTGGGTGGTGAACTCGTCTAATCGACTAATTGTTTCCTCCTGCTCAGGGGAATCCACCCTGAACTCATAAACCCACACAAATTTATAACCCATCTTGAATCAAGTTTTCCCAGAATAATGATGTTTCCTCTAGCAGTGGTACACTTCCGTTTGTTTGTGGGAACCTATTAAGAAAATTAGGAAAAATAATGGCGCCTCCCTCTCCTTACCCTAACTTTGTGAGAACAAGTAAAAGGATGTAAAATTGGAATTATGATTTTTGCCTATACACTCACTAAATACACAATAAAAGCATCTTAATTTCGTTTATATTTTGTCTCTCTGTATTATATATATAAATATATATATATTCATCGAAGGTGACCCTAATATCGATTTGCAGCCGGCAACATGCCTACATTTATTCTTTTGAAGCCAGTGCCTTTTATATCTAAACAATCAGTGGCACATAGGCTTTTTTAACGTTCTTTTTTTTTATAATTATTATATTTATAAAATTTATTGTCCTTTAAAAATGGCGTTCTAGTCAATGTGGGAAGATATAGATAGGTGGACTCTGACTAAGTGTTAGGGCATAGCAGTGTTTGGTTTTTTTTGGGGCACTTTGTAAATTGTAAGCAAGAATTATAAACGTCTTGTGAGTTACGATAGCTGAGCGGTTATAGGCGAGACCCGCAATGCTAAGATGTATTGTTGGTTTAGTGGATTCGATTCCCAGTCTAAACCTTGGATTTCATTTAATAGTATTTAATAATGTAAGGCGCTCCGTTAGCCGAGCGGTTATAGGCTAGACCCGCAAAGCTAAGATGTATTGTTGGTTGGTGGATTCGATTCCCAGTCTAAACCTTGGATTTTATTTAATGGTTTTAATCTTGTAAGGCGCTCCATTAGCTGAGCGGTTATAGGCTAGACCCGCAATGCTAAGATGTATTGTTGGTCTAGTGGGTTCGATTTCTAGTCTAAATCTTGGATTTTATTTAATGGTTTTAATATTGTAAGGCGCCCCATTAGCCAAGCGGCTATAGGCTAGACCCGCAATGCTAAGATGTACTGTTGGTTAGTGGATTCGATTCTTCAGTTCTAGATCTTGGATTTGATTTAATGGTTAATATGAAAACTTTACAGTAAAGTATGTTTGCTAATCGACTCCGTCCACAATACCTAATTTGGTAGTTGGACGTAAAGTCCTTCTGATGTCTTGTCAGTTTTCAACCCAGATTTAAAAAAAATAATCATTTTGTGACATTATTAAAGTTCATCTTAATTGTAAATACTTTTTGTTTGCATATTCTCAGTATATTCAATTCTTGTGCAAACAACGGATCATTGATATCTGTGGAAAAGTGTTGAGTGAAATATTCTAGCCCGGAAAGATTTATTTTCACTAAACCGGATGCATCTAATTTGAATTCAATCAATCAAGTTCAATCAATTTTGACAGTATAACAATTAAGTGGGTGGGTGTATGAGAGGAATTAAGTCAGTAGAAGTGGTAATTCCGGGTGAATCGATTGAGCTGACTGTAAACAAAGCCTAGCTTAATAGCTCAGTTATGCTGACTGATCGATAATCAATCAGAATGAAGATGTTTGCATAGTTAATGGCAAGTAAAACGTGCTTTTTTTTTTCTTTTTTTTAAAGTTGGTATAACAACTCCAAGTTTATTTAGAAAGATCAAAAGCTTGTAAGAAGAATACAAACTTCTCAGCTTGATGTATTAGAAAGGTGACTTAGAAGAGCATTTCTTCTAAGCGGTTTGTAGTGTTGAAGTGGAAGTGTGATTGTTATTGGTGATAAGCTCCTTAAGGAGAGGAGGAGTTTGTCAGCTGGTACTCCTTCTCCTTTAACGGCTGTTGGCAAGTCCTCAAACAACTCTAAGTACTTTCCTTCTTATCAACTTCAGGGCTGGAAAAACTCCTCCTTGCCCTGGAGTTATTTTCAAACACTTTTTTTTTTTAACAGAACTTAGGGTCATTTTGTTGCTTTGAGTTTTTCTTTTTTTTTTTAACCTATTTTATTTCAAGACACGTTTATCCCCACTAACTTGCGAATCTTGCGGTGCCACGCTTACGATTAAACATAGTTTTACTAAATGCCTGACTCACTTAGGATGTCATACAGGCTGTCCAACATTATGACAGTACTTTTTACCGGATGACTCCAGCACGACGACGATAGCCGAGCGGGATAGAGGGCGAGGCCCTCAAAAGCTCCTAATTATTACTGATGATTATATTGAACAATCATGAAGATTACTTCCTTCCTATTTTGCATTTTATACTAAAGATTTTTTATATTTAATTTTTTTTTTTAATTTATTTTGTAATTTACAATCTGTATACATCGTATACAATAAATAAATATGGAGAGTATAATGAACTGGTGCGGGAGGGGAGTACGAGGAGGAGAGAAACTACCCAGCGGTAGCACTCTCTATAGGAGAGAGGAGAATGTGAAGAGGAGAGTTTGAGGAGGATAGTGTGAGGAGGAGAGAGGACTGTAAGGAAGTCGCGGGGCCACTGGCGATTCCGTCGTCGAGAAGTATTAGGGATGTCAGAGGTAGCGAGAGACAGTACAAGAGGATTACAGCTAGTCGAGAGAGTAGTATGGAACTTTTGGTATTTAGTCTTGACGAGTTGGTCTATGAAGGGAATGTTGAGGTCGTTGTGAAGGGTGAGGTTAGTCACCGTAGAAAGGAGCGCCAGCTATCTGTCGGAAGAGTTTTGACTGAAATGTTCTGTACTGTCCGTATGTTTGTAGGTTTGGCTGAACCTCACACAGTTCTATAATATTCACTTCGGCGGTACATATACTAAAATATTTAAAAAATAAATCTGAATTCAGGAAAAAGATAATGCTTGTTTAAAAAGCTGAAGAAAGAGATAAAATTTGGTCCAATTTGATGTAAGCTTGGATGTAAGATTGGTTCCTTTTGATTCATATTGAAGATAAGTCTTCTTTTGAAAATGCCCTTCAAGGAAGTGCCCTGCAGCTAAACTTTGGCCCTTTTGCAAACTTATGTGGATCAGAGTTCAAGGGACAAAACGTTGTTCTATCAATTTTTCGAAGTCGATGAAAGCCCCCCCGCACAGCTGTCTTGATCACCAGCCTAGATTGTGTGATATGTACATTTTTTGTTCACCTTATCTCTTAGCATGTTTTTCCGCCTTGACAATCTCCATTGCAACTTCCCATGTTCTCTCACCAGAAATATTACTTCCGTTGATATTTTTTTTTTTTCTTTACCTCCAAACCACTTCCGCATTTCTTTTACGCTATTTTAGTTCTATATAATGCACAAAGTTTTTGTTTGATACAGCTTATCGCTGTTTCTTTTTTGTATTTTCTGATTTATATTATACATATTTTGGGGGGGGGGGGGTAAATTAATATTTGATAATATTCTGGTGTAAAAACTCACATGACTTCCTTAAAGATTGACTCATAAATTATTTTCAAACTCGTCAAAATATTTGACCCATATTAATTATCTCAATCAAAATTATGGTTTTTGTAGTTAAAACAGTAACGTTACAATGAAGTCCATCTCCGTGGCAAAGTCTACAGAATAGTCTGAGAGCTTAGCTTAGAAAGTAATAAGTTTTTAATTGGGTTTTAATAGTTTTGATCAATTAGCTACTTCTTTCTTTTTGTTTAAATTATGCCACGTCATAATTTAGGAGATCAGCTGATCTAAATTGCCTTTGTTTCCGATCTATTGATTGAGTCTGCATTTTAGAAGGACTCTTTTGTTTTAAGACAAATTGTTTTAACCAATACTTCTTATACTTTAGTAACTTTTAAAGCTAGTAAAATGTTTAATTGGACTTTAAATTCATGTTAATTTTTTGTAGCTATTTCTGTAATTTTTTTTCACCCTTATTAAGTGTAAAATTAATTAGTTCATTAATCCAATTAGGCAATTAATTAATTGCCCTTAGAACTCAAACGCCTAACATACAACACTATCCTCCAACCTATGTGGACATTAAGGACAGTTGTGGGGTTCAGCTAAACCTACAAACATACGGACAGTACAAGACATTTCAGTCAAAACTCCTCCGACAGATAGCTGAGGCTCCTTTCTACGGTGACTAACCTCACTCTTCACAACGACCTCAACATTCCCTTCATAGACTAACTCGCCAAGACTAAATACTAGAAAATTCCATACTACTCTCTCGACTAGCTCTAATCCTCTTGTACTGTCTCCCACTTCTTCTGACATCCCTAATACTCCTCGCCGACTGAATCGCCAGTGGCCCCGCGACTTCCTTGTAGGCTGAGACCTAAATCATTATTCCCTCTCCTCACATTCTCCTCCCCACATCCTCCTCTCTCCTATAGAGAGTGCTACCGCTGGGTAGTTTCTCTCCTCCTGCTCTCCTCCCGCACCAGTTCATCATACTCTCTCCATATTTATTTATTGTATACTGTATACAGATTGTAAATTACTAAATAAATTAAAAAAAAAAAAATTAGTCGAATATCAATACCAAAACTAAATTAACTAATGGAAATTTTCCGCAGAGAAAATGCCAACACAAAAGTGTAATCATAAATTTGGCGGATATAAAACCCACTTAGAATATAACTGCCGTAGTAAGCTTTCCGAATTAAATACAAAACACACAGCCTCTATGATAAAAAGTATGTAATAACAGTAGTATAAGTTGGACAACCTGGATTATTATTGCAAAATGGCTGCAGGAAACAGAGTTAAACTTGAAAGTGTCTTTTGGGATAATGTAATAATAAATTTTAGTTTATTCCTCTATTTTTCCCCTATTTTCTTAGTAGCTAAAACTTTTTTTTTTATTTTTCTCCTGTCAGAAAAGAAGGAAGAAAAAAGAAAAACTACTGAATACAATAATAATTTCCAATAACTTTAGGGGAAAAAGTTCTCGAACAAAAGAACAAAACTGCCACAATGTATCTATAAAATTGGACGTAAAAAAAGGGTTTCCTTGTCTTTCTTAAAAGTAGCAAAACTTTAGTTTTGTCCTTAAATATGCCCTTTTGTGATTCTCTTTAATGAAAATAAAGTTGTTTTTTTTGAGGCGAATATTTACAAAAAAAAGTATGTCTGTTTGCATGTATGTCACAATATAAAGCGTTTCAATAGGATGAAAAATTAATGCCAGTTTCAGTCAATATAAACTTTATTATGCCGCGAGCTTTCGACCTAGGGACTAGGTCACATCTTCAGGGCTGTGGAACATGTTTACAGTGTGTTAACAATAATTATATTACAATGAATATGTATAATGTAACGAAAATTTACAAAAATATTTACCTAATTTATAATATACTGTTTTACATCATTAGAGGGTTGGTGTGTCTTCTGTCTTGCCTGTTCATGGACTGAATGTGATCGGTCTGTGTGTGTGATATGTGTTTAGTTGTAAGGAAGTCAGTGTTGCCAATTGTCAAGTATTTTGTGGTAAGTTGGCGTATATACGAATGTTGTTTAAATTGTTGGTGTCAGTTTTGGAAATTTAGACTGTTTTCTGTCTTACGTATGTATATCATTTCTACACTGATTTCAACACTGACTTCCTTACAACCAATTACAATCACACACAGACCGATCACACTCATGACATAAGATACACCAACCCTGGAATGATGTAAAACAGTACATTGTAAATTAGGTAAATTTTCGTTACATTATACATATTCATTGTTAACACACTGTAAACATGTTCCACAGCCCTGAAGATGTGACCTAGTCCCTTAGGTCGAAAGCTCGGCATTATAAAAATATATCAAGACTGAAACTGGCAGTTATTATTTCATCCTATTGAAACTATGATTCAGTCACCAAAAATAACGAACAGTAATAAAGCGTTTCTTAAATTAGAATAATATATCTACGAAGAGTACTTTTAGGTTATCAAATTTTAGATTTGGTTCAAATAAGATATTAATTTGACTTCAATACCATAATTGTTCCTTATAATAAAAGAATAACTTCAAAAGCTCAATTTTTCTTTAAGATTTTGAGACAATCAATTTACATACGTGCTTGCACAAACATCTAGAACACAGATTCAGTGGGCCGAGTATTTCCGGTGAATCACAATATACAAGATTTGACGCCATTACTTCCTGTTCCCCTTCAGTAGAAAGTGGCAGTAATAAAACATTTTTTTGTTTAATTAAAAATTAAACCTTAACAATTAGGTTATAGTTCAAATAATTTTAAAGATAAAAAAAAAAAAAAATAACGCTGCCGTGACCAGGATTCGAACCTGGGTTATTGCGGCCACAACGCAATGTCCTAACCACTAGACGATCACGGCAAATCGAACAGCTGGTGAAAGTCTATTCGTAGTGGAATATCTTACCTGCATTTACACCTGTTCACCTTGGATTTATTACTTCTATTTTATAATGTTAGACCTAGTTTTCGAATTTTTCTTAAAAAAAAAAAAAAAATCTGATGTAGACCCTCCCAAAATTGTATCTTAAAAAAAATCTAACTTACAAAACACCGGAAATCCGGATTACGTTCAACGTTTTCTACTACACATTCTTAATGAATAATTAATGCTCAATGAAGAAATAGTTTATTGAATTACTTTGAATGAAATTACTTGGATGAATGAAATGACTCTAAAATTTCTCATTCCATTGAGTGGAAGAATAATAATTTCATTGATGATAAATTTAGACCAGTAAAATTTCAAAATTATACCGTACAGGAAACCGCCAGAGAAACTTTTTATTACCTCATTATCACCTCATAATTCATGCATTTATCAGAGACATCATGATGTGGATCGATATCTTTAGAGAAAATTAACTTCCTAATTTATGGAGTGTAAAATTGCCTACCTCACCCACCCCCCGCACACAATTTCATTGATGATCGGTAATAAATAATGATTGGCCTTATTATTTTTTTCTTTATGATTAATAGTTGTCTGGGAAGTTTTGCAGGTTTTGACAGGTGCAATTTTCTAAACGTTTATCTGAATGAAATATTTATTTACTATCGTGTTGTTGATTGGCTATCTAATAGCAAATATATATTAGTTTTTAAGGCAACGCCATTTTGTTTTTTTTATAAACCTTTATTGTGTTTAGATTTTTGTCCTGTAACTTTGTAACTTTTAACGACGATTTTTCTTTTATGTGATTGAACTGGGAGAAAATACTGCTGAATTGACTGTTTGGAGTACCTACAAATAATGTCAGGGAAAGCACTGTGCAATTTAGCCGTACGTATCGATCGACCTACAGTTATCGATGGTGATTTTTAAAGAAATATCGTAGAAGCTAACCTATCTCAGAAGATCTCCAAGGAACCGAACATTAACCACACTGGTTCTGAGGTTGATCAATTGCATTGGAAAGGTGAAAAAGAAAATTCGAAAATTGGGAGTCCATGATTTGAAAGGTCGGTCTAAATGGGGCTCCATTTGAAGTTTATTCTTCGGTAGATTTTCACGACAAAAATGACTCATTTTTTAACCAGTTAAGCGAGTTTAACGTGAATACACGTCAAACCAAATCTCTATTAAGGTGCGTTAGACGTGCATACACGTTGTGAAAAAATATGAAATTGCCATTAACTATAAAAACTCGAAATTTCAATAAAATACAATAAGAATACTATTTGGTGGGATGTTTCCTTTATCTAACCAATAGAACTGCGGTGGGAGTCAGCCAAATGACCAAGTGGTTTGTACATGTTTGGTCTCCACATTAGAGATTGGGTATTACCTCACACAAATAGAAGCTCTCAACCCTTGTGCAATGCCCGTTTTTACCTTAGATAGAGATTCAGACCTCCATACGAGCATGATTTCATTTTGCACAGAATTCAAAGCTCTTTTCTTCCTTGTAAAAACTCTTACGCGTCCCTAGTTAACTATAGCAATGCATACGTGAAGCGGTGCAAGATTTTTGAATGAGCACAGAAAGCTCTGTGCAATCTCAAGCTCTAGAAATTGCAGAAAAAGTCGATTGCAGTGACTATTACGACTATTGTAAACTTATGGTTGTTTTGCCCTCCTGCGTTCGACGTGGATACACGTCATTGTCTGATTTTAATTCCGCACACTGTGGGTTTTTTTTAAAAAAAACTAAATTCCACACTTAACTGGTTATATCGAATGATATCTTTGTAAGAAAATGTGGATTATTTTACGGAGATAGGAAATATTTTGAATTCTTGTTGAACAAGGAAGTGGCCCTTCTTAAACACTTTTTAAAATGCCAAACCAATCACATCCGGCGACCGTATCTATGGCATTTTAACGCCCGTCCTAAAAGTCGAATGCGTTGTGAGGGCGGAAGTCTCAGCCATCATACTCCTCTCTTTCCCCCTGTCCACGGATTATCCCATTTTCAGGCAACTAGAAAACTTCCTTACTTGTATAATCACCAGCCAAAAATCATTATTTGTGAAATCCATTGAATTCCAAAGATCGAATTTGTTTACTAATAGACTTATTGCTTCTTTTTTTTTTTGGCAAGGTTTGCCAATACTGTTGGTGCTTATTTCGATATCACCAAACCTAAAACTTAACACGATAAATTAATTTCTAAATTCTGGAAAAGTGACAATCTTTTTTTGGGTGAATGATTCACAGAATGAGAAAGATTATTGCAAATGTCAATTATTATGTTTCATTTATTTTTTGGCAATTTGTTTGGAGATAAGCCCTGAAGATGGCCTAAACTCCTGGGCCGCCAAAACTTGGCAATAAAATGAAATAAAATAAATAAATATTGATGACTTTCTTATAACCTTCTTACTTTATAACCAGAAGTTATTATTAGAATACGTAATTATATAAACGGAAGGAGTAAACACACTGCGGAAAGATAGGGGAAAAAAATCAATAATGTAATACAAGTACGTAACGTTAGACGGAAATCGTTAAAAACCTAAAATTTCCGTGACTTACACGACGACAGAAAGATTGAGCAAGGCTGAAGGTGGTGGAACAAGTTGAAGTAGCGGTAGATTGCCGCATAGGATTCGCGTGCTAATTTCACACTAACTGTGAAGAAAAAAAAAGGTCGAAGGGTTTGTATATATATATATATGTAATGGTGAAACGGGTACTTTTCCATTGTGTAGGTTTTTTCCTTTATTTATTCTGGAGTGTTGAACTTGAGATAGACGGGAAATATATTAACTTGCGGACCCGTCCGACCTCTACTAAATTTAACCAACCAATTATATCGTCTAAATTACTTGTCTTAAGTTGTTTTATCTCTCTACTGAGGGCGTAAAAGATAGAAATTAATTAAAAGAGAATATACAATTAAATATGATTAATTTATACACATAAACAGAGGCTCATTTATACATAATTTTCACGTTCTCCCACTTCAGGAAGAGAGTAGTATTGCAATCGTGTCAAATTTTCTGGAATATCCTTTTTTTCGCCCCTAGGGAACGAAAAGTTATTCTTGTATTTATGGAAAGGTCTCTCTCTCTGTTCGTGTGTAAACAAAATATCACAAAAATGAAACAATCACAGGAAACAGGAACTTTGTATGTCCACCAAAGGACTAGCCAATCACATTTTGGCTACAAACTCTTAACCGGAAGTTAACCCCACTTAACAGAGGAGATTTAACAATTTAATTTTGGTTCCTATTAGATGATTGGGATATTAGATGGTTCCCGAATAAAGTGCTTTTTTTTAGTATAATGAACGGTTCTATTTCTTTCTATAAACAGACTTTTTTAATATTGTGGTCAATATTGTGCTCTGAAAAGAGCTCAGGTTACTATTGATCTTAGGTTTTGACGCCCTCGGACTCGCTTCGGCGGTACATATACTAAATTAACAAATATACGAGTATATGTATTTGTATTATTCACAAATAATATACATAATATATAAATATTCAAGCACGTGTATGAAATTATTAGGGTAGTTTCAATAATTGATTTTAGCTAAAGTGGAGGAGTTATTATTTATTAATAAAACGCGGGCGCCGGCTAATGCAGAGTTATTACACGTGATTTACACGTGACACCATTTACTAAACCACAGCAACGCTAACACTGCCGTACATTGGAACAACATTGTTCCATATTGTTCTTTTATGCAATAAACTATTTATCCATTGTACTTCCTGTTTTGAGCGTTAAATGTTTTCTCTTGTTCGCCATATTTACATATGTAGCCATTTTACTCGTATTTTCTAACCATTAAAACATAAAACTTAACAGGGAAAACTCATCATATAAAACTTACTTTTGTAACATTAAATTATAAGTTTTTTATTAAATGTTCGTTTCGTAAATCACCACGTTTACGTATTAAATGCTTGAGTCGAAAACGTAGTTTTTTAAACTTGTAGTTCTGTTTTGTGCGTATTGTTCAGCTTAACTGAACTTGTTTTTATACTTCCAAGCTAGCTGAAACAAACAGCTAGAAATTTGATCCAAAATAGAACCACTGGAAGTACCCATTTTTTAGCATTTCCTCGCATTACTAAGCCTAGCAAGTATTGCGAGACTGGCTGGTTTCCTCACGGGGCATCTTCGACTCAAAAAAAAAAAGCACCAAAAGAAGCTGGGTCTAGGAATGTAATGGTCTTGTAAGAAATCTCTGGGGGAGATGATAGAAACTCTAGTACATCATCCTGCGATGATATTGTTCAAAGAAGTTGGCAGACGAATCTAGTAAGGTACAACCTCCTTGGCATCCCTTAGATATCTGTGGCCTGGAGGAGGGACTTGGCTCATAACAGATCTTAAAGGTTGCTGTGTTTTTTTTGCATTAACCCGGAGAAGAAACTACACGTTTGAAAATAGTTTGTTAGTTAGACCCGCAAAGCTAAGATGTATTGTTGGTTTAGTGGGTTCGATTCCCTGTCTTAGGCCTTGGCTTTTATTTAATGGTTAATAAAATAAATTTTACAGTAAAGTATGTTTGCTAGTCGCCTCCGACCACGACACCTAATTTGTGATAGTTGGACGTTAAGCCCCGCCTGAAAAAATAGGCGATTACTTTACTTTACTTTAGTTTATTAGTAAGAGTGGAAGACAAGATAAATTCCAATTTCAAAAGAAGTCTGCTTGGTTTTTAGAGTCTTGTGTGAGTTTTTAGGCCAGCGCCTCTTAATTAAAGTAATGCCTATTTTTTGTTTTGTTTTTAAGGGCACCAAGTTAGGTGTCATGGACGAAGGCGACTACAAAACGTACTTTACTATAAAGTTCTCCAATTAAACATTAAATACAATCCAAGGCCTAGACCCGTGAATGGAGCCCAGTACATATTGGCTTTGCGGTATCTCTCCTCTAACCCACGGCTATCGTGGCGTTTCTAATTAAAATGTTAGCCGGAATCCATTTTGAATTTTAAACCGGATGGAAATGGGAACGTAATAAATTTTAGATTATAAGTAAATTCTGACAATGCTCGTACAAAGCAAAAATTGATCTTTTTCTAAGTATAACCTTCTTATTTTTACTGTTATTTTTCAAGTGGCAAAATGGCCTCTTTTAAAATAAAGTAATAAATTAAAAGCAACAGCGAAGTTTAGTTAAATTGAGATGAACACGGTAGGCGATGGTGCTGCCACCTATAAGATAACAGCAAGATATATTGTAAACATTGTCACCTAGAGGCGGTAATCTCTCATGGGGGCAAAACAGCAGAACAGAAAAAGTTTCAAGTTAAAACTTTTGCAGAGTGTTTGCAGTGGAAACTGGCTGTTGGGAAATTAATACAGTTTTTTCCAAAACATTCTGGGAGGTTTTTCTCTTTTTTCTTCATTACTTTAAAGCTTTTAGTTCTTATTAGAATTACAGGCTTCTTAATGAGATTTTACCATTCATAAATCTTGGAGAAAATTTGAGGGTGTTTTTTTTTCCCCAGGAACTTTGGGGGCTCTTATTTAGTTGCATTAAACAAAAAGGGGGGCCGCTGAATATCCAGTCCAATACCGTAACTTCCTGTTAGGCTTTAAGGCTGACCCAATCATAACTATTTTTATACAAATGAAAACATCAGTTTTATTAGTTTTTTTGTAGCTATTTTTCATCTTAGTAATGCAGCTTTCATAATTTATTAGAGCAATAACGTTAATACGCAAGAAAATGTAACATAAATCATTAATTAATGAAAGAAAATATTAAAATAAAATTCGTGCTAATTAGAATTGCCTACGAGCCACTTGAAGAAATTAATTAAAAAATAAGATTAATTTTCTTTTCATAAAACACAAATAATTTTTTTTTAGAACTCTTAACTTTGTATTAAAATTCTCCAATTTTTAATTTTAATTAATATCGCCCAACAGTTTGATAAACTGAACTTGTATCTTGTATTAAAGAGAGCCTTAGCAGCAGTAAGGTTCTACTATACTTGCAACACATTGATGTATTGCGTTACAAGTATAACCCATTGCGTGTTTTGAGCCTGATTGAGTTGGGCAATATTGTTGATTTTAACCATTAGGTATAACCCAAATCTTTTTCTTTTTCTGTACCTGGCCATTTTTCCGATATTCATGCATTATCAGAGATTGGTTTTATAGAATTTGAATTCTATTTTAAAATTTGTCTGTAATACAATAATACTTACTGACTTGACCAGAGAGGATATACTCCAAAATTTTTTATATCTCATTGTAGTAGGTACTTTAAGCTAGGCAGGTGGTTAATCATGTTTGCCGAGTGATTAGTGGCATGCAGGAAATCAAGTGGTTTAAAGATGAGAAAAGGAGATTTATGTTTAGATAAAGTGTACAAGGAAGTTTGAAGAATATCTTCCGGATACCGGAAGCTTTATTTCAAAAAAATTCACATGATCGTATTACTTCGTCTTTCTGGAAGGAACCTTAATTTCTTAATATCTCTAGAAAATTCCTTAAAAAAAAGATCTATTCCCTAAAAGACTTAATTCTTTTAACTTTGTTTTCTAGACTAGAATTTTCTCAAGTAATTTACTTTAACTTTATATTTCATGTAAATGTAAAAAACGCGAAAAAAGAGATAAGTAGATTAGAAAAAGTTCGAGGGACTTTTTTTTTAAGTATATAGGGAAGACTTAAAAAAAAAAAAAAAAAAATACAGTTGTTGCTCACCTTAACAATTCTACATACTAAAACCTATAATTTCCATTTAATACTTTTCTCAACAGACATTTCTGGGTAATTTGTTCTGTACAATGTGGGTGTGAGGCCAACTGACTTGAAATAAGGGCTGAAGATAAGATGGTTAGGACTTCAGACAACTACCTTACTCTCGTTCCATGGACATGTGGAACATACCACCGGGTATCCTTCAGCAGGAATGTTAGTCTAGGAGTTGCATGCCAAACATTCTGTAAATCTCCTCTCTCACTATGCTGAACATTTAATTTAAATTTTGTTTGCAAGAAATGCGGCCAATGATTTCAATAGTTATGTAACTTTATTAAACAGTTTCTCCCAGATTTTGATTATCCAGATTATTAATCCTATTATCCAGATTATCCAGTTAAGCGAGAGAAAAATTAATTACATATTTTTCATGTTTTTATTTGAATTTTTTTAATTAAAGGCGGCTTTAACATCTCAGATAATTGGCTTTTGTTTATTGCATTGCTCAGGTCCTCTCGTTACAGTCGAACACTGTCCATAACCAGACCTTGAGCTGTAAGAGGCTCCTAGCAAGAGAAAATCTAAGGGAGCAGTAGCTGGATTCGAACTCAAGGTTCCCCGCTTGGGAATCCACCTACACTAATCACCTGAGCTAATCTGATTACTGTTATTTGAAACAATTATCTATAACAGATTAAGTTCGGGTGTTATGAGGGTGTTTAGATAGATAACTTGGGAAAACGCCGCTTTCAAATTTGACGCTAATTTAGTGAAAAGTTGTACAACTATCTGCACATTATGACAGGGTTAACCGCTTCATTGGTAACTAGACAAATCCAATAATATCTGGTATTAGAAAATTGTAATAGATAACAATTACAAAGTAATATTGTAACTAATTGGAATTAGAGAAGATCGTGTGAATTACTATTATTATTATTATTATTATTATTATTATTATTAAAATTAGTATTATTAGTACTATTATTATTTTTTTTAAATTTTATTTTAATGATTTAAGGCGCATCAACATCTAAGGTTATTGGCGCCCGGAGCTTTTTCCAGTGCACTGCCGGCCTCCGGACAGTGTTCTCTCGTTACAGACACCACTGTCCATCACCGGACAGTGAGCTGTAAGAAGTTCCTAGGAAGAGAAAATCTAAGTGTCAGCAGCTGGATTCGAACCCGGGACCTCCGTGTGGGAATCCAATACGCTAACCGTACAGCTAATTCCTTCCCTTATTATTATTATTATTATAAGACCTGCAAAGCTAATATGCATTGTGGTACTGGCTTCGATTCCCGGTCTTAGGCCTTGGATTTTATTTAAAGGTTAATAAAATAAATTTACAGTATGTTTGCTATTCGTCTCCGTCCACGACACCTAATTCGGTAGCTGGACGTAGAGCCCGCCTGAAAAAATAGGCAATTACTTTACTTACTTTACTTTTATTATTATTATTTATACTATTATTATTATTATTACTATTATTATTATTAGTAGTAGTAGTATTTCTGTTATTTTATTGTGATATTTGTTTGTGCTCACACCAGGGGATCTCAAACCAGGAGATATAATTCTGTTAAAAAATGTACAAGGACTTAACACATCCAATTTACAACTGGTGGATGATATAGTAACATTGTTATTGTATATAAAAATTTCATATCTGGTAGAGGGAGTATTTTTCGTTTTTTTTGTGTTGTCGTGGGAAATTTACATGTAACAAAACTAGGTTGGTAGCTATGCATGGTGCGCGAGTCAACAGAAAAGCATACTGTGGTAATGTAGAGGAAAATGACCAACATGAGTGATGGTGAAACGGAGGGGGGGGAGAAAGAAAAACAGCCTGGATAAAAAAAAAATGATATTTTCTTTGCACTTTGGTAGGAAATATGTTCACTTATTCAGTTCCATCAGTAGCGGACTTGCCGAACTTAATAACTTTGGTCAACAAACAAATTGACTGTTTTTTTTTAAAAAAATTGTCTGCTAGCGCTTTATTTTTTTAAGTACTTTATTAAAAATTGCTGAACATAGAATGGGCAGGTTAACCTTTTGCTTTTGACACTAACAAATAAACAAAGTATCAAGCTGCTAGATCTGCACTGAGAATGTTATTTATGTCAGTGTGTTGGTACTTACCAGGGGAGCTTGGGCGAGTTTTCGGAGCATCTGGGACTGGAGGGTCTGGATTCATTTGGAATTGGTGGCTTGGTTTAAGCCCCACAGCTCAAATCCGCCTTGTATATCGGTTATATAATTCTGGTAGATAATAAAATTTGTGGACTATGTTTAATTCTAATTTATGATGTAAAAGAAATTAATAATTTTTTTTTATAACCTTTATGACGCAATCGATACGATTCCCAATTCTACAATTAATTCCTGTGAGGTAGAATTTTAACTGAATAATTTGTAAGTCCTCCTTTATATTGATTATCAAATGCTTAAAGCTCCCATTTCTACAACAAGGAGGTACAACCTCCTTGGCATTCCTTAGATATCTGGAAATGGAGGAGCTGCTGAAGAGACCTGACACCAATAATTGGCCCAAAACAGATCTTAAAGTTTGCTGTGTGTTGCTATGATCCAAAGAAGATACTACCCGTTCGAAAATAGTTTATTAGTAAGACCTGCAAAGTTAATATGCATTGTGGTATTGGGGTTCGATTCCAGGGTCTTAGTCCTTGGATTTTATTTAATGGTTAATATGAGATATTTATAGTAAAGTATGTTAGGCGGTTAAGATATTAGACCCGCAAAGCTAATACATATTGTTGTGTTGGGGTTCGATTCCCGGTCTTAGTCCTTGGATTTTACTTAATGGTTAATAAAAGAAATTTTACAGTAAAGTATGATTGCTAGTCGCCTCCGTCCTACACCTAATTTGGTAGTTGGACGTTAAGCCCCGCCTGATAAAATAGGTAATTACTTTACTTTTACTTTACAACTAATTCCTGTGAGGCATAAATTTAAGTGTATAATTTGTAAGTCCTCCTTTATATTGATTATCAAATGCTTAATGAATAATTAGTCTTATGATTTTCTTAAACCCGTGCTCTGGGAGAGAGAGGGGGAGAGAGGAAGTGAGAGCGTTGAGGATGAAAAACCGAGTTTTCTTTTAATAGGATTTGCCTGGGAAATCAGTTAATTTTCTTGTATTTTTTTTTAAACCGGCTCACAACTATCATGCTTAAAGAGTAGACTGCTGGAATACTGTTGCTTCCATTTAGAAGTGGGAACTCTAGAGAGAGAGGTGGAGAATCTCTTAACCCTTAGATTTTTAGATTTTGGAAAGACGGGGCGGGACCCTATCCCCACGGCACCGCAGCCACACGAGGCTTATTGTGCCTTCCCCTTAAACCTAGTAGGTGAAACCTCCCCTCCTAAGAAGGTCGAGAGCTTTCCCTACTAGTTCCTTCTGCGCTGTTATCTCCTTTGGCCTCAAGGTTCCAAAGATGTCATAGCGCAGTCTCTCAATTGCAACGCAATCGAACAACAGGTGAGAGGCCGTTTCCTCCTCTTCCTGGCACAATCTGCACAAAGGTTCCGAGCTAATAAGCCCTATCTTGTGCAGGTGCTTTCTGAACCTTCCGTGCCCCGTGAGTAGGCCTGTAATCAGAGTAATCTGATTCCTGCCTAAACCTAGAGTCACTTTAGTTCTTTGTTTGCACAACAAGGGCATAACCCTCTTGCTGTGTTTGACCCCTGGAAGCATCACCCAGTACTTTTCGTGTTCTCTCGAGATCCAGTCTCTGAGAGCCTCACGAACTGCACCCCTAGTGATCCCCAGGACTGGTTCCGGACCAGTGAAGGGAGTATTAGCTCCATTCCTGGCCAACTGATCAGCTATTTCATTCCCCTTGATCCCCACATGGCCCGGCACCCATTCCAATCGGAGTTTGTTGTGCCGAGCCAGTTGATCTAGGGCCTTTTTACATTCCCAGACCAGGGAAGAGGTAATTCTGAAGGAAGAAAGAGCCTTCAGTGCCGCTTGACTGTCCGAAAAAATGCAAATTTCCCTATTTCTAAGATCCATTCGCAGATTTTCCCCAGCGCAAGCTCTAATGGCAAAGACCTCGGCCTGAAATACAGTAGCATATCTCCCAAGAGGACTCTCAATGAGTGCCTTAGGTTTAGCCCCATACACTCCAGCTCCGGTCCCACAGGCCATCTTGGAGCCATCCGTAAACCACATGACTCCCTTCTGGCACTGTTCGGTCCAGTTTACCCTCCATTCATTCCTCGATCTGAGGATCACCTGAAACGGAGTCTCGAAACTGTATCTAGGACAGACACTGTCCCCAACCATGTCTAATACTGGCAAAGGGTCGACCTTGTCTGTAATTTTCATATGCCCAATAGAGGAGCTAATGCGCCTCCATTGTCCATTCCTCACTAGTCTGTACGCGCCAGCTCTTGCCTCCGCTTGAATGACAAACTGGAGCGGAGGCAACCCCAGCAGCACCTCCAGCGCAGCAGTAGGAGCACTGCTAAAGGCCCCTGTAATCAACATACAGGCCATCCTTTGTACCCTAGCAAGAGATTTTATGGCTGCCTGTTGTTCAGTCTTCCTCCACCACACCACTGCTCCGTAGGTGATGATAGGTATGACTGTTCTTGTATACAGCCAGTGGGTCATTTTTGGGCGAAGACCCCAAGTCTTCCCACAGGTCCTGGTTATACCACATATGGCCTGTTTAGCCTTAAGTGTAACTTTATCCAGATGTGCCTTCCAAGTAAGTCTAGAGTCCAGGATGACACCTAGATACTTAACTTCGCCTGACACATCCAGCGTTTTGTCAAAAAATACAAGATTTTTGTAGCTCTCTTTGTCCCTTCTCTTAGTAAAGGGAACCAGAGAAGTTTTAGAAGGATTCACAGAGAGATCCACTCTTCTGCACCATCTTTCTATAATTTTGAGTGCTTCCTGCAGGAGCTCAGCCACGATGATCTCGTGCCTCCCCCTGACTACCACAGAAATGTCATCTGCATAGCCAAGGACCGTGAACCCACGGAGATCTAGCATCTCAATTAACTCGTCAACGACCATGCTCCACAGGAGAGGAGACAAGACCCCCCCCTGCGGACATCCCCTGACAGTTGTTATCATCAGCGATTCCCCAAAAAGAGTCGCTGTGATTTTCCTTGACGTTAGCATGCCGCCAATCCACTTTATAATTGTAGAATCCAAGCCATGCCTTTCCATCGCCAAGGAAATTGCACTGAAAGAAGTGTTGCTGAACGCTCCCTCAATGTCCAGAAACACACCCAGTGCTGTTTCCTTGCAGAGCACAGAGGCCTCCAGCTCCTTAACCAAGCAATGGAGGGCTGTCTCGCAAGATTTGCCCATCTGATAGGCGTGCTGATTGGCATGCAGGGGTCGTAGCTTTAAGGCCACCTCCCTTATATGCAGGTCAATCAGTTTTTCTAGCACCTTCAATAAGAACGATGATAGACTAATTGGTCTAAAATCCTTAGCCTGGGTATGAGTTCTCTTCCCAGGTTTAGGGATAAAGATAACTTTAACAGGCCTCCATGCCCGAGGGACATAGCCGAGGGCCAGACTTGCCCTCATTAGCCTGCATAAAATAGGAGTAATAATGTCTTTTCCCTGCTGCAAAAGAACAGGGAAAATACCATCAGGTCCAGGGGATTTAAAGGGCTTGAAGTGGCTCACTGCCCACACAACCTTGTTATAGGTGATGCAGACCTTAGCAACGGTCCAGTTCTCCCTAGTGCTCCGACTCTCGTCGGGCACTATGGTTTCCCCACCCAGTTGCTCAGTTGCGACCACCCTCGATTCAGGAAAGTGAATCCTCATGAGACATTCCAGAGTGTCTCTCCCTGATTTCGTAAAATCCCCTTCCTCGTCTCTGATGGTTCCCAGAGAACACCCTGGGCTCTTCGAAATGATACGATGGAGTCTAGCTCCCTCCGAGGTCATCTCTACCTCTTCACAAAGCTTCCTCCATGAATCTCTTTTAGCCTTACGAATGGCTAAATTGTAAGAAGTGAGGGCCTCACGGTACTCCTCCCATGTACCCCTTCTTTTAGCTGCATTAAACAGTTTTCGGACCTTTTTGCGGAGCCCCATCAGCTGATTATTCCACCAGCTTACCTTCCTTTTCGTATGCATAATCGTCTCCGCACAGTTAGCCCGGAAAGCCTCTATGATGACGCTCTGAAAGCTCTCCGCAGCGTCATCAATGTCCGTCCGGGTCCTAAGGTTGTTCCTCACTGTATTAATGTTTTGACTAATATCCCGTCTATAGGAATCCCAGTCCGTCCTCCTAGGGTTTCTATAAGTAACTACCTCCTTACAGTCAAATCCAACGTCGAACCTTATATACATGTGATCCGAGAGCGAGGGAACCCCTGATACATGCCAATTCCTAACTAGGGTCGATACAAAACTAGTCCCCAAAGTTAGGTCAATAACCTCCCTACGTATAGAATTATAGAAAGTAGGTTCTTCTCCTTCATTTATGACAAACAAATTATTAGCAAGAATGAAGTCTAGAAGTTGCTTACCTCTTTGATTGGTCCCTGAACTGCCCCACACCACATTGTGGGAGTTAGCATCACACCCAATCAATAGTTGCAGACCTCTCTCCCTACACTGGATGGTCAGATATTGCATCTCCTCCGAGGGAGGGAGGGCTGTTGAATCGTAAGGAAGATAGGTCGAGGCCACAACAATTTCCTTGACCCCTTCGTCCGCACGTAGTTTCACCTTCACTGCAGTCTGGTCTCTGAAACAAAATTCCATCAGCAGTAAAGACGTAATATCTTCCCTAACGTATATGCACGTCCTGGGATTATCCAGGCTTCGATCATAAAAAATCTTACCTTTAGCCTCGCCAAGTCCTGCCACCCGCCCCCGTACTAGCCAGGGTTCCTGAATTAGGACTATGGCGATGTCTTCGTCGCAAATGAAGTGTGTTAGAGCTGCCGATGCCCCCCTACTGTGGTGGAGGTTCACCTGCAGCATCCTCCAAAGATTTGGGGGGGTCATTATCCGCAGCTCCTCCAATAGGCTTCGAAACTTCCCTGAGTTTGATTACCTCAAGGCCCAAAAATAGTTTAAATTTGGACCTTTTCAGTCTTCCCAGGGACTGTTCCGAAAGATCGAACACAAGGATTTGCCCCCTGGGCTCGACCTTCCTATTGATTAATCTCCAATCTGCCGTCTCAAGTCCCTCGTTCTGAACGTTGAGACTATCCAGAACAGCAGATGGAGAGGCGTCTTTGTAGGCACCTGAAACCCACATCGCCACCTTGGCTACCCTTGTCACCCTCCTGGCCAGACCCACCCTCAGCCCAGCTCCCTCTCCCACTTGGAGCTCTGGGATTGTCCTCTCCAACCAGAGTCGTGACGTCTCATTGTAACAATTCACAATGAGAGCACCTCTGGAGAGATAACACCCCTTAAACTGTGGTCTTATCCCACCAGGATTTTTACAGATTTGCTCAGCTAGCATCCGCTTTAACAAATCTGCCTGCTCCGTACTAAGAAGGTCGTTCGGGAAGGAGTCAAGAACGACGGCCATCCTGGGAGCAGAGAGTGCGTCCCTAAAGGAGCCTGTTAACTCCTTATCTGGGAACCTCACCCTCTTGCTCCCCCGCGCCGCCGTCTTCTCAGACCCGGTACTAGGAGTGCTAACCTCCGATCTGGGCCTCTTGGGGGTCTGGGGAGCTTTGGGAGAGGAGGTTTTAGCAACATCCATCTCCCTCCTCTCACCTGCCCCGGCCGAGGTGTCCAGAGGGGCTACACTCTGTACTTCCATCTGTTGGACTATATTGGAGGAGAGCAGTGCTTTCCTCCTTTCCCTCCAGACGTTTTTCGGAAACCATTCTCTGCCATCCTCAGAGGCCTTAAGCTTAGCAAGCTTCTTCCTCTGGGACCCGCTCAGTTTCCCTTTAGAGATTTGTAGATCTTTAATTTTGCGCGAGACCTTAGCGAGAGCCTCTGTTTCTAGTGGGTTAGCGTTACCGCTCCCACCAGGAACGCTCTCCTGAGGACCCGTCGCATGAGTCTTAGGGTCTGGCGTACTGCCACCTCTAAGTACAGATCCAGACGGTGTTCCTTCCTCAGTGACCTGAGGAACACCACCATCTGAAGATTTCGGTTTTTTATTTTTATTAATTGAAAACTCCATTCTGTTCCCACGAGAAATGGGGGGAATAAACGGTCACCTGTGACAGACCCCCACTGCCACAAGAAGGCTAAAATACAATGGGGTTTCGCCCGGTGCCCCAAGGTGATCGTTACCGCACATATGTTTTACTACCCTGTACGCATTCAGCCTCGACACGAGTCCCCATCTCAGCTTGGGTAGGGATACAGTAGAAAGGGAAAGGGAAAGACAGGATAAAAGGAAGGGTAGAATTAGGATTAAGGATTAGGGTGGGGGTACACCACCACAAGGCCCTAAGTGTAATGTATAAATGTATAAGTGTAACAATTGTATGAGTGTTGCTGTTCATGTTGTTAGGCTGGGACACCCGCAGGGATGCCAGGTTCCCTGAAGAAGTGGCTAGTCCACTTCTCCCTACGGGAAGGAAGGATGTGATGTAACCGGACGGGGAAAGAATAGAAGGGAAGAAGGGAAGGGGAACAGGGGAAGCCGATGGGGGAGACACACCGACCCGTCAGAGCCCCGTTAGCCGTAGCATCAAAGACTACGTTACCAGTCCACACTAACTAGGAAGTGAGGGTTGACTTGTCGTTGGACTACCGGAATCGCGTAAGCTTTCAACCGGAGTCATAACGACCTTGTGGACCTCTTAACCCTTAAGTCCCCTTTTTAAAAGCTGCTGAATAAAGCTGAGTACTTTTTCTTAAAAAAAAAAGGAAAGAGAATGCAGTAAGTTCTCATTAATATTTCATGAAGAGATTATTTTTTCTTCCCTCTAAGTGACGTGTTTTTCTACTACAGTAAGGATTCAGGAGAGATAGTACATAGATCCTTATTTTTCATAGTAAAATTTAATTGTTTTAAACGTGAGACTCTATTTTTAGTTTTAATTTATTTCTAGTTTCAAGAAGCATGACGTTGAGGTTAAATTTTCGAAACTAATTTTAAAACGGAAGTACGAATCCTTTCAATAGTTACCTAACAGTAATTAGGCAATAACTAGCTCCAAGCTAATAAAGACCCAGATTTAGATCATTATTTACTAATTTGGGTGCTGCACCATGATGCTGGAGCACAGTGTGCCCCATATTTTAATCATTAATAATATTAATTATTTATTAGTTGCTGTGACCAAGCTAAACGTTTAAAACAGGTTCAATTATTCTACATTTAGGGGAATACTGTTGCTTCCATTTTTGCAGTGAGGATTCTGGAGCAGCAGTGTACGAGGTGTGGCTATTAAATAACGAGACTATTGCTGTAAAACATTTTATTTTAAATTTATACATATTTAGTTACAATCACCTTCAATATACACTCCTCCTCTATCCCTACAACGCTCCATGCGAATTTACCATTGTTCGAAACAGTGCTGGAAGTCTTTTTCTGTGAGCTCCTGCATGACGCGTGCCGCTTTTTCTTTCACAGCTTCACAGCGGACTGAAATCGAGTGTTCCTTCTAATGCAGATTTGACTTTGGGGAACAGTTAAATAGTTACATGGGGCCAGGTCAGGCGAATAAGGCTAGGATGGCCTAAAACTGGGATGTTGTACTTGGCTAGAAAAGTCGTCTTGTGACAGACAATGCAGTGTGAGCCGGCGCGTTGTCTTGGATGGAGAACCCCGTGACTTGTTCTTCCACAAATCGGGTCGTCGTTTTTTCCTTACTCTTTCACGGAGTTGAGCAAGCACCTCACGGTAGTAATGTTGATTAATTATAATCGATATTTTCATCCGTTTTGAACGTGGTAGGGCGTCCTGGGCGGTCATCATCTCCGAAGTCTTCTCGGCCATCTTGGAAACGCTTGAACCACTCAAAAACTCGCTCACGTGATTAACGTTCATCGCCATCACTTTTAATAAAAGATAAGTTTCAGTAGCGGTTTTATCAAGTTTTGATGTGAAATTTCACCGACAATTCGTTGCTCTGCTACATGTGTAGTATCATGTTTTCGGGCAAAACGAAACTAACACCTCTTACACAAACGGCGGTTCCGGTCAGACAGATTTCTCTTCAAAAACACGTGAGACGCTGCAATCGAAAGAGAAGGCTTTACGGTGCACAGCTGTCGGTGGTTATTGGGCGCATGCATAGTTCTTCTGTAGCAGCATCAGTCTCGTTATTTAATAGCCACACCTCGTATGTGTGCAAAATATTATTTTCTACAAAATGGACCCATAATAGTCAATAAACTCTTTTTTTGGTAATCCTAAATGAGGCTTTAACCTATGATATCCTTTGCCAAGACATGAAATCAGTTTGATTAGAAATGAAATCCATTATTCCAGGTCTCTGGTAATCACCACCCACTTCACCATTCCAGAACATTCAATGGATATCATATATATCTATAATTCAAGAGAGTAGAACATCTTTAACACTCACCATTTTGTATTTGTAATCTGTCTATTGTAACGTTTTCATTCATTATTTTTGTATTTGTAATCTGCCTATTGTAACGAACAATACGTGATTTTGAACTATTCCAAAATTAATCAGTTATTGGTAGCTTCTTATTCGCTTTAATTAATTTCCGGTTTCTCTTGACTGAATTTCTAAAAGAAATTCCTTTTTCTTATTTGACTTACTTTCACCTAGATTAAGACTAGATCATTAAGATTAATTTTTTTTCTTTTTTAGCCATTGTACAAGGACAGAGATTCTATCAAAGTAACCAATTAATTTTTGCTTTCCAATTTGAAGCCAAAATCTATAAATATCTAATTGAGTGGAAAATGTTCATGCTCCATCTAATCATTTCTCTTACATAAAATACTAATAATAAAGTAAGGAAATAGTTATACAATTTCCCGGAGCTGATGAATGAATTTTCCGACTGGATGGAACATTTAAAATTAATAAAGTTTTTCCTTAGTTTGCGATGTGAGGTTCTTGGCACTATGAGGCCATTAGAGCTGTAAAAGAATCATTAAAGTAAGACTCTATTACCAGCCGTATCTGTGCTCCATCCCCAGTTTTAGAGTAATTTCATCTAAATTTTACGCCACAAAAAATGATTAATTTTTCTATTTTTTTCTTTTAAACAGTATGTCGCTGAAACGATGCCGAGGACTGACTGAACGATTCGAATTGAAAAGTGCTGAATCCAAGAATTATGGGAGTATTCGAGACCAAGATCGACAAGGAATATTGCAGGTAAAGTTTTTTCATTTTAACTTCCTAAATAAATTTAATTATATTTTTAAAAAATGGTGGGATACGTGGGCTTAAATAAAATAACAGTAAAGGGTGACGTCATGCTGATCATAATACATGAAAGCTGAGCCGTATCTACTAATTTTTGGCTCTTAAACAAACTTTTAAAGAAAAGCACTAGTAGTTGAAGTATAAATTTAAAAAGTCCACCCAGACACTTTTAATTATTTTCTTGGAAGATGCTATTCACCTACATATACCTTCCTATTATGTTTCAAAATGGTTTCTCCAAGAAAATAGTTTTGAGGATTCTGTAGAGACCGCAACTAAAGCATTCATTAAAAACATATTTAAAACGTTAAACGTATCAACAATTAAATCAACTATGTAAACTGTAAGTTATTGTTAAGGAGACAGTTAATGAGATATACTTGTACAAGATTAAATTTTAGAGGTTTTCAAATACGTTAAAACTTCAAACGTTTCTAGCTCTTTTCTTATTCATCATATCTAAATGATTATTTTACCGAATTGTAAAGAAAAGTTAGCTCTATCTGGCATTGTTTTAGTGATAATAGTTAATGAGATATGGAAGGTTAAATTTTAGGGGTTTTCCATCTGCTTCAAATTTCAAACCTTTATATCTCTCTTTGTATTCATTAGAATTCAATGATTTCTTTACCCAATTGTAGTGAACAGTTAGCTCTATAACTGGTATTAGTGGCAAAGTTTTAGTGATAATAGTTTTAGTGAAGAAGTTCACCTTATACTTATCAATCCTTACACGTAACTTTTTAAACTTTGTTTTAGTTATTATTTTCCAAAATGTTTGATGAAGGTTTGATTGGAATTCTAACGGAATTCATTATTAAGACATATTATAAGCCTGATCATATTTTTTTCGCTAAGACCAAGAGAAACCTTAAATTTGTCAATTAGTAAGTACAGTGGTGTGAAGAAGTTACATTAATGTTCTTGCCATATTTTCTCCAATTACTTGGACGTCTTTACTGCTTCTGACACCTAAGTTATGTGTTAAATATGATGACAATGCATGCGCTTGTGCAAAATCACTTCTCTGAATTCACTTTCATGATAGATCTGAACAATCCCAAGCGATTTTTTAATACCCTATTCACCTGAAATACCCTCAAGGGAAAAAAGATAAGGTAGAGAAATGGTAGTCATGAAAAAGTAATGGGTTATGGGGGTACATCGCTAGCAGATGATGTGGATGTTACCCCAGGCACTCTTGCAGTATACTTATTGGTCTTTTTGTGCAATTTTGTCGCTCTTTTAGGCAACATCAACTTTGACCTATATTTAAATTGAATATATTTGAATGTCATCATATCTCTTTACTCGGCTGTTTTTAAACCTTGTTAAGCTTGATTGTATTTCCTCTTGTAATTTCTATGATGCAATCTGATAAGAGATGAACAAAGAGCAAGGTAGGTGACAATATTCAGGTTTTTCTACTAAAATACTCATGTTTTCCATTTCTCTTTCAATTTTCTAAATATTACTTCACTTTAACTTAAATTTCAATAAAATAAATGCTTGGGTCATAATTCAGACGCCGTCACCGGCGATTCCATTCATAAATTGTACTTCCGGTTTGGAATTTTCTTTGCTGAATTTCTCATTGGTTCCTTGGAAATACTCAAAGACGGGGCTTCCTGCCATTTTCCGTTTTTGAGGTGGAGAGTTCCACTAATCCACATTTCTTAACCTAACATTTCCAGTTTTTCCCCAAACTTCAATTGGAAAAAACTAATAACCTTTACAGTAAGATATGGTGACAAAAAAAATTGAATAATTCAAAAAGTAACTTGTTAAAGAAGTAGAAAAACTTAAGAACGGAAATGTTCTAACTGTGACATAAACGTGGAAAATTCTTTTTTGCTAAATCAGATCACGTAAAGTCGTAGCTTTCTCTTTTGTACAAACGGCTAGGTAGGCCACTAAAGAAGAAGAAGTGGGTGGTGGTGAACTTGGGCAGGCCGCCGGCCACTACTAAAGGTTAGCCTTACCGAGTAAGGCAAGAGAGAGGATATGAGCGGGGCTAAGACAGACCACCGGATGGTGGAAATGCCACAGTGTGTTGGGGCAGGGTAGGTGAAGGAAATTCGTACAAAGCGCAACCCCCTGCCACACTTTGGCTCTTCGTAGCATGTGTGATGATGGCTGTAGGTCTCCCATAGCAACCATTCACAGCATCTACCCACGCTTAAATGATCCTATATATATGTAACTCTTTTTTGGTCGCTGTTCTACTTCCGTTTTCCTTTCTTACCCCTAGCGAGAGGAAAAACCGGATTTTAGATTCAGAGTTTCACAGGGAATACACATTTTTGAACGAGCCCTTTAAGATTACGAAAATAAAGTTCCATTTTTTCATAGATTATATTTGTATTTTAGTACAGAATTTATGCTCTTACTACACTGGTCTCCTTCCACGAGACCTAATTGGTAGATGGACGTAAAGCCTGCCTGAAAAAATAGGCTTTACCTTACTTTAATTTAAGTTAAAGACCAAATTAACAATTAGAAACAATACTTTAAGCACCTCTTTGTCAACCAACAGTTTGTTTCCTTTTTTTGAAGTTCTCTAATTTGGCAAAGCCCTACTCCTTGTCTCAAAGTAAAGGATACACTTCTTGTAAAGATATTTTTCTTTCCGTTTTGGAACTTTTTATTTCTCTTTTTTAGCTTTGTAGTGAACCTACTTTTGAAGCTTCATCATTAAATGACGCTGCTGTTTTAGGGATTAAAAAAGGGAGGCAAAGAGTTCCAGAAAATAAAAAAGGATTGAATTTTTGCAAGTGACAGTTCTGAATGTAGAAATATAGAATTAGAGTACCAATTGCTCAGGTGTTTCTTAGATCTTCCTTGGGCCTTACTATTGAAACAAATCAAGGAAATATTGAGAATGCTGATTTTTTGATGTACATGAAGTTGCCTAGGACTGCCTTCCTTCTGTACTTGTCAACCAAGAAAGAGAATATGAGAAATAATATTCTAGAGTCCTATAATCGGGAGCCAAATGATCTATCGTATCTATTCTATGAGGAGTAATATAAGTGATCTATCAGCCGAGAGAGATGTTACCTTCTAAGAACTTCTTTGTTCCCACTCCGAAATTTTTGATTACAACTCCCTAATTTCGAACGGAAACTACTGCACGAAACAACTTACTGTACCACTGCGAAGAAACGACATTTAAATTTAAACTTCATTATTCGGAACATAGAAATTATTTAAGTTAGGTTAAGATCTTATTTCCCAACTTAACCAAACACTAAAATCTTAAGTTACTGTCTAAAACTTCACCTCTCTGAGATAATATCTTTTCCCCAATATTCAGTATTAATGCAATGGACCAATAAATAGGAGGTTATGTTGAGGTTAGCGTGTAGAGGTTAATAGAGAAGGTGAAAGGTCAAATCACCAGGGAGGCACTTCGTACAACTTTGGAGCACCAACACACTACGCCTACTAGTAGTATAGCTGTAGCTCTCTGAAGGTACAATAAACTCACACTCAGTGCTACCAACCTACAATATGTTTGGACAATACTCAGCGTGTTTATAGTAACTATATCTACCACCAGGGTCTCTTCATACTATTTGTACCAATTTTATTCTATTATATATTTAGGTTATTTTTCTCAGTTTCTTACGTCCATTCTTCTTTATAGCTAGTTCTTATTAGTATTGCTTTTCCATTCTACTGTCTGCCTCTATCGAGTACCTATTTTATTAATTTATTGTACCCTGGTTTGTTGGTTGTAGATCGTTCGTTGTACGTGCTAAATCTTTTGCCAAAGATGTGTGCCCTTATCAGTAGTTACGTGTAGTTTTAAGTTTCTGGCGTTTGTAAATGTCCGCAAAGCTCAAACTACGTTTGATGCCAACAACCCTAGAATTATGAACTAATAAATAAAAACCGGAAATGGCTCGTAAATTCAGAGATCAATTAATTAGTAAATAAAACCACAAATGAACCAAATATATTATCAGATTATTAAAACTCAATGAAGAAGGCAAAGTCTCAGCTGTGGCCTTTATAGTAAACACTGAACTGTAACCATAACGGAGTTTTTTTTTATAACCTTTACATGGGTTTTAATGATCTCATGTAACACACTTCTGTATCAAGTCAGCTGCTGATAAAGGCGCATAGTGCGTCAAAAAGGCAATTGATCTGACCTATGAACTGTCTTTAATCTCTCTCTCTCTCTCTGTCTCTATTGATTTTTTAAATATTTATGTCTGTTCTTTTTGTTGTCCTTAAGGGACTAACGTCCCAGGACATTAATAAACGTATTTCTATTTCTATCCATTGAACTCTTAAGATGAAAACGGACCTCTGTTCCTCCTAAATAAAAAAAGGGATCTATATAAGCACCTAGGTAAAACCATGCTCAGTAAAGAGACCGTTCCCGGACTTACGAGCAAGTTAGATTGATGACAAACTGCTGACCTCACACATAAAGATGAGCTGTTTATGTGGTAGTAGCAGGGCAACGGAAGTTCATATCCATCAGAAGGGACAAGGCTGCCTCATTCGTCAAATGGTTTACTATATACCTCCTTATTTCCCTAAGTACTAACCCAAATGACCTGTTACTTACTGCAGATATCAGGTATGTGGAGGTGTAGTTGGTGTTTGGGTTTTTCTAGAAATTGTTATTTCAGTGAATATATGAACTTTATTACCTTTAAGAATTTATAGGGACTACGTTACCAAAATTACAAATTTAGGGGAAAAAAATTGGTATACCGGAAATACCATTCCAGTCAATAGATTTCGGAAGTTTTTATTAACATTTGTATCACCTTTAACATGTAATAACATGATGAACATGTAATAACATGATTAACATGTAATAACATGATGTATGTACATTTTAGTGAAAACTCTAAGAAAATTAAAGGGCGTAAATTACTGTAAGAGCAAGACTGGTGATCGTTCACACCAGATTTTTCCTTAAAGTTTTCCGGGATATTCACAACACCTCAAAACTTTCTAAAACATCTGCTGATATATAGGCCTAACAATTGACATTCCCGATTACCAATAATTTGTTAGGAAAGAAGAAAATATATCACAACGTTGAGAAGTGTAGTAAGGGAAATTAATTTAAAAAAAAATCCACTTTTCACAGCAGTCATTTTCCCTTCCTTGATAAAGAAAATAGGACCATGCATCGAGATAATAAATAACCATTCATAACTTTATTATTTATTTTTTGCGTGCATATTGAAGTAGGTAACTCTGTTACATTTTGATTAGAGAGCGCTCATTTTTTGTTTTTTTTGAAAATAAATACTCGTGAGTAGGTAAATTTTCTTTGGCCCACGTCCAGACACGCAATAGACCAAAATGAAAAGCAGTGCAGTGTACTTTACTGCGGTGTTTCCTTCGAGGTGGCGATACAGGCAATACGACAATGGGAGGGAAACTCGCCCCCCAAGGCCCACGCTAGGGCTCCGTGCAGAGAGAGAGAAAGGGCTCCCTGGTCTAACTTTAAACTCAAACGAGTCTTCGATCACTTTTCCGCCCTACGAACACCCTAACCAGATTTTATTCCATTTCTCCTTTTAAATTCCCTTTTTTCATATGTTTTTGTATTGTATAAATTAGTTTCAACGCTATTATGAAGCAATACTTGTATACACTTGTATATGAAAATTATAGGTCTATAAGAAGAGACATGTTTATTTTTATTTGTTTCGATTATTAAAAAGGGCAAGAATTTACGAGTGACTAGATTTGATTGCGTATCTTAACCATCAATGAGGGGGGAGATACTATCCAGTGGTAGCAACACGCATCAGAGATTCAATTAGTTTAACCCACATAGATTCACTCCAGCAAACGATGAGACTATTGACGCTTAAGGAATATCACGAATTCTTTGGGAAATGAGGCGACGTAGTAAGGGATTATGATGGACAGATAAGCTATAGTGGGATTTCTTCTATTCTGTTGGACAGAAGAAGGAGAATGTTGAGGTCATTATGGATTGAAGATTGTGTTAAGGATTTTGGTTGGCTTTGCTTTTTGATTCTTAGGAACATGGCAGAGCTCTATAGTTTGATTCTATAGGTCCACATTGGATTTAAGAGAAGTGCAATTTAAGAGAGCTTTGTTCTCTTATATGTTCTTAGATGTACTCCTGTTCTTAGGTGTTCTCCTGTTCTTAGATGTACTCCTGTTCTTAGGTGTTCTCCTGTTCTTAGATGTACTCCTGTTCTTAGATGTACTCCTGTTCTTAGATGTTCTCTTGTTCTTAGATGTTCTCCCACTCTCAGATACTCTCCTGTTCTCAGATGTTCTCCTGTTCTCCCGCTCTTAGTTGCCTATTAACTATTTGAGCTGTTCGTATCAAGTGTAATTAAGTTTCATTTTATTTACAGCTTATTACATTTAATGCTTATTCTATTAAAACTATTTATCACAACTAACAACTAACCGCTAATAAAAACTTTAAACACTAACTAACACATATCGTACTAAATACCATTTAATATGACATAACGTTCAACATAAATGTCTCATATCTAAGCACATATTTCCTACTTAACTTATAAAGTTCGCCAAACAAAGTATTGCAATGTATACTTTAGAATAAAGTACAATATGTATGTCTACAAACAGAATTTACTTCTATACTTTTATTAGGTAACATATTTCTAAAAGCTACGAGTTAAGCTCGTATGATTATATTAAGTTTGTAAGGGCAAGAAGTTATTTAATAAGCTGCGATAATTTGAAACAAAGAAGTTATTGTGAGTTATTCGTAGTTATTATTAAGATATTTTATTATTATGAAGGACTTCTTTTAAAACAAAAATTCCACATTTGGCACATTAATAACTTTTGACTTTCTCTTAATAGAGTTACAGGAAGTGATGCAGTGATGTTAAATTTTTCATCGGAAGTAGGTTTGGAGCTACCCTTGATTAAAAAAAAAAAAAAAAAACATTCATAGGTCTTGTGATGGGTTGTTTAGATTGCGAGGAGGTCAGATTTAGAACCTTTGGTCGGCATAGGTTGCGGAAGGTAATGCCTATGAAGGGCTTAGGCTTTCCCTTGAGGTTGTTGTGAGATTGCTGCATTTGATGATGATGCACTTTACTAATAATACTGTAAAAGTTTTTGGTCAATCAGTTGGGGAAATCAGCTGTTCCTGTCCAGGGTGATCTGTAGAGGCCACTTCAGAGCAATGATTTTGATTGGTTATCAGGTGAAAATCATAGTTTTATTTCTCGAATTGGGCATTTCAATTGGTAAAAAGTTTCCATCGTCATCCATGATGTCGTAGACCATCGTCAGCTTGTCTCGCAAATCTCTAGGTGCTATTTTTAGAGTGTGTGTGAATGTTGCAAATGATTTCCTGTTGACTTATAAACCAAAAGCGAACACATACTGTGAAAGCACATTATAATTTCAGTTATGATCTCCAAGAGTGGTCCTTGCAGAATCTCAACAGCTAAACTGCCATCAGTTGAGATTTTTCTCAAAGAAAAAAGAGCAAAAAAAAAACACGTTTTTTAAAAGTTATTTAATATTTTATGTTTACTCGCGAGACCCAGATAAGTGTAAGTATGGTGGTGCATAATGAGTCCGGATGTTAGAACAAGTAAAGTTTTCTAATTAAAAACTGTAGCGGCTCCCCCACACCCTTGCTGCTGCTTCTGTAATTAATTAAACACAAGCTTAGACTTAGTTCGCTCTCTAATCAAAACTATGTGGAAGCCGGAGATTTTATGGTTTCCTTGGAACACTGGTTAGGTCTTCCGGGCGGCAAACACTGATCCTGGTCGAACTTCCTGTTCAATGTCCATGGTCAATGACGAAAGAAAAACTACGATCGATTAGATTTCACCGGAAATAAAGTTTAGAGGCCACTTTAATTGGAAAACAAGATTTTTAGTAACTATATATTTTTTTTTAATATTCGACTTTAGTCTTGAAACAATCTTTTAAGCAGAGATCATGAAGATGGTCCCAGAGTCGTCATCTTCTTGCTCAGACTTTCAGCTTTACAGGCTATCAAGGCCTTACAAAATTTTCTCAAAGTTTACAGGAAGCATGCTCAGTAATTCTGATGAGGACGTCAATATTTGCCATAGCAATCAGTGAACGTATGAACTATACTTTGGTGCAATTTAGTACGATACAAACGAACATACCCAATGAGCCGAACGCGTTGATCTTAACCAATACATTTTTATGTTTGTTTATTAGTCATATGCGTAGAAATTCTCCTTATTTTCGGTTAAGTGTTTTACTCGTAGTGTTCACTGTTTTTAGAATAGTGTAATTTTAATTTTGCTAACAATTTGAATGTAGGCCCCTCTTGATCTTGAGGCCCTAGGCTGAAGCCTAGTTAGCCTATAGGAAAATCCGGCCCTGGTTATACTCCCATATTTTTAGAGCTATCTAAAAACTCATTTACATATTGTTTGAGCTTCCAGCAACTTAAGCTTTTATTGCTGCCATATCTTCGCCACCAGTTTAGGTGAAAATCATGAATCTGTTTACAAAACCACTGGCTACACATCGTAAAACAACAACTTACAAGGTTGTTATTAAATTTTGGCCGTGCAGTTCTCTGTAAACAACAAGCAACATATCAACTGAAATTATGCTTTATGCGGGCCATAACTTTTCTTTAAGGTCAAAAAAGTTGTTCATATTTTTTTCTTACTTTAATTTTCCTTTCTTATTATAGTTTAGCGATTCACATAAAATTTTCCAAATTGACCGGAAATGGAAGTGATGAGGCCAGTAGAATAAGAAAAAGGTGTTTTCAGTAATTGTTTAAATGTTTATAAAGTGTTAAGAATTAAATAAAGTTCATATTTAACTTCCATAGTTCTACTGCAATCGATTTGTGATTGATACCTTAGGTTCTGCTCGAATCCACATCAATTCGACGTGCTTCTTTACGTAAGCGTTTTAGTAAATATTTTTCGCAATCCCTTCGAAAATGGTTCTAATTTTCTTTAAATTGTTAAAAATTTTAAAAAAATAACGAAGAACTTTAGAAACCGGAACTTGATGTCCAATAATTTTTAAACTTACTCAATGTAAACTATTTCCTTTTCAGCGGCGACAGTTTGTCCACATTAAGCCAAGATTAATTATTTCAGCCTCGTGGCGGAAATTAATGGGTTGTTTTCTTCTCAAAATCGTTATCGTTTTTTACATTCCACTCTTTTTTATTGACTTCCTTTCACTTCCTCTCTCTCTTTCACACACCCTTACAATATCTCTATATACTCGGCCCCTGGTAGTTCAACATTTTATTTACCACTAACATAATTGGTCCATTTATATCAATTATTAACCAATTATTAAATCCAAACATTAAATTTACTGAAGAAAATTTTCATTTTTCAATCCCCTCCCTCGTAACATTTTCAAATTTTAAATATTTTCGTATTTATTTATTTTTTTGTGCGGTGGTGGATATAAACATCGATTTTTTTGTAAAATCAACTCGCTCATATCTAGAGAACTATCAAATCAATACTTGAACTTACGGTGAAGAATAACATTCTAAAAGCAGCAGAATATATATTATTTGAAATGTTAAACTTCATTAGAACTAAAAAGAACTAGAAAACTAAATCAATCACCCAGTAGAGCACCATCTAATCTAATTTGTAATCAGTGGATATTGATTTCTAGCCGAGGAATTCGCCTAACATTCAGAAACTACTTCTTTTTTCTAGAATTAACTTAACAAAGTTCGTGCTGTTAATTGCATTTTCTCACCCCATACCTTAGAAGAGGGTTGCAAAGGTCAACAGCATTATTCTTTATTGTTAATTAAAAAAAAAATTAATGGAAAGAGATGTAACATTAACCTTTACTAAGGTTACTGTAATCAGTGTTACTGTTATCAAATCAGAATCACTTCCTGGCTAGATTATTGCAGAATATAATTTACTAAATTATTAAAGTCCAGTTCTTATGTCTTGTTTTCAGCGTGCATTCACCAGTTTGTGACCTCATATCTGAATGTTGTCGTAATAACATCGATCGATTATTATACAACTTGATTTTCTCGATTACGTACGTCTTCCATTGCGCACTCCATGTCCAGCACTTTAAACTGTACATCTAGCAGCCAAGGTCCTAAACGGGATAATTTTTTTTTTTACTTTTATTTACACTATCAAAAGGGAAATATTTGAAAAATTGGAAAAGCTCTCATTCGGCATTTCGATAAGTAAAATTCCTAAATTCAATTTTAAGGAATTTAGAGCTGGGATCATTTTTCGTTTTATTCAGGATGAGTAAAATTTGGAAGTAAATTTCCATTTCATTTCTTATTGCGTCATTCAGTTTTTCACTTCATTAAAACCTGGACTGTTTCTCCAAATATATCTTTGGAAAAAATAAAGAAAATACTTTTTGTGTAGTAGGTTATAGGCTAGACCCGCAATGCTAAGATGTATTGTAGGTTAGTGGATTCGATTTCTAGTCTAAACCTTGGATTTTATTTAATGGTTTTAATCTTGTAAGGCGCCCCATTAGCTGAGCGGTTAAGAGGCTAGACCCGCAAAGCTAAGATGTATTGTTGGTTAGTGGGTTCGATTCCTCTGTCTAAACCTTGTATTTTATTTAATGGTTTTAATATTGTAAGGCGCCCCATTAGCTGAGCGGTTAAGAGGCTAGACCCGCAAAGCTAAGATGTATTGTTGGTTTAGTGGAATCGATTTCTAGTCTAAATCTTGGATTTTATTTAATGGTTTTAATCTTGTAAGGCGCCCCATTAGCTGAGCGGTTAAGAGGCTAGACCCGCGATGCTAAGATGTATTGCTGGTTAGTGGGTTCGATTTCTAGTCTAAACCTTGGATTTTATTTAATGGTTTTAATATTGTAAGGCGCCCTGTTAGCTGAGCGGTTATAGGCTAGACCCGCAAAGCTAAGATGTATTGTTGGTTAGTGGATTCGATTTCTAGTCTAAACCTTGGATTTTATTTAATGGTTTTAATCTTTTAAGGCGCTACATTAGCTGAGCGGTTATATGCTAGACCCGCAAAGCTAAGATGTATTGTTGGTTAGTGGATTCGATTTCTAGTCTAAACCTTGGATTTTATTTAATGGTTTTAATCTTTTAAGGCGCTACATTAGCTGAGCGGTTATAGGCTAGACCCGAAAAGCTAAGATGTATTGTTGGTTTAGTGGGTTCGATTCCTAGTCTAAACCTTGGATTTTATTTAATGGTTTTAATATTGTAAGGCGCCCCGTTAGCTGAGCGGTTATAGGCTAGACCCGCAAAGCTAAGATGTATTGTTGGTTTAGTGGATTCGATTTCTAATCTAAACCTTGGATTTTATTTAATGGTTTTAATCTTTTAAGGCGCTACATTAGCTGAGCGGTTATAGGCTAGACCCGCAAAGCTAAGATGTATTGTTGGTTAGTGGATTCGATTTCTAATCTAAACCTTGGATTTTATTTAATGGTTTTAATATTGTAAGGCGCCCCGTTAGCTGAGCGGTTATAGGCTAGACCCGCAAAGCTAAGATGTATTGTTGGTTAGTGGATTCGATTTCTAGTCTAAACCTTGGATTTTATTTAATGGTTTTAATCTTTTAAGGCGCTACATTAGCTGAGCGGTTATAGGCTAGACCCGCAAAGCTAAGATGTATTGTTGGTTTAGTGGGTTCGATTCCTAGTCTAAACCTTGGATTTTATTTAATGGTTTTAATATTGTAAGGCGCCCCGTTAGCTGAGCGGTTATAGGCTTGACCCGCAAAGCTAAGATGTATTGTTGGTTTAGTAGGTTCGATTCCCTGGTCTAACCCTTGGATTTTATTTAATGGTTTATCTGAGAAATTTACAAGTAACTTGTGATTGCTAGTCGCTTCAGTTCACTACATCAAATTAGATAGTTGGACCTAAAGGCCGCCTGAAATAGTAAACGTTACTTCACTTTACTATTTGAGTAGTAGCTCAATCCATTAAAGCTAACGTCAATTTATTGAGCCCACAAACCATTGTTCAAAACTTCTAGAACAAGTGTGTCCTTAATTAAGGTTCGCTTCTACAGGGATACTCAACATTTGGTACTGATTTAAAATAAAATAATTGGGGCATATCCTAAGGCAATTACCCTGGAGTCGCCTTCGCACACGATAATCTTGCCGATGCAGTCATCGAGTTCCATACTCTTTAAAGTAACCTTACCCTTCTTAAGTTCTAGCTTACGAAGTAGAAGATAAAAGTGAATGTAAATGTAACATTTAACGTTAATGAAAAACTCTCCCTCCGACCCTCCCGCCAAAAAAGGAAATTTATTCCTTTGTAAGAGTCTAGGGAAGAGCAAAAAAAGTGCCACAATGAAAAATATAAATTTTTTTCATAAACATTCACAATTTAAGCTTAAATAAAAATTCTTAAATTTATAAAGCTCTTAAATTATCTATTTCTAACAATATTGGCACCTGGATTGCTGCTGCGAAGTAGGTCGAAATATAGAGACCCTGGGGACATAGTTCACAAGGTCACAATGTTTGGTTTTAGGGATACTGTAAATGTTTACACAACTGTATACACACGATACCAGAGATACATATGTATCACCTGAATTTGTGCACACGAATCGATACTTTGGTTGTAAGAAATAGGGGTTTCCTGTAAAATTCTGCTACAGTGTGCAGTACTACAATCTTCTAACATCGATAGTACTAGTATGAATCGATGGTGGGGCGGAATTACTAAATTTTAAGATAAATCGATTGACCGGAAGTGCCATTTTGTTGAATAAATGTTTTTCACGGTGTTTTTTTGAACATTTTCTCGCAAGCGGCTCCTCAGATTTTATCTGAACTTTTTGTAGTGAAAACAAACACATAAATCAACAACTTTTACTTGTAAAATTGTTTCTCTTTTTAAAGAAAGTGATTGGATAGTTTCCTTCTAAGGTGTTATGAATGAAACATAAGTCAAACTTACGGAGTTGAGAAAATATTTCTCTTGATTAAGAGAAAGTCGTAAGAGTCACCACCCAGAGTTTTTTATTGCTGCAAAAAGAGATTAATCGATTAGTCATTCGAGAAACTTCTATTCTTTGGCCATCTATTATTCGCCGCGTTGTACAAAACCACTTCCTGGTACCATCTAAAGCAGACGAGATCGTACCGTCCTCTTGATGCGCTACACTTTCGTGCTAAAACATATTTTAGCCTGTAAATATGTCGCCGGTGTATAAATTAACAGTGTTGAGATTTGGGAGCTCATGGATCGATTATTTGAAGCGCAATTAGCATCAGCAAATTTTTCCTGAAAAAATCTGTGAAAAACCAGTAGAATTGTGTTTTCCACGATAAATTCTTCTAATCCAATTAACATTTTTTCCAATTAATTTTTTATTTAATGTTTTATTACACTCCTCTTATTTTTTACTGTGCTTTATGAGTGGCTGCGACGAATTTTTCTTGTTGAGTTTTGAATCCAAGGCCTAAAGACCGGGGAATCGAACCCGCTAAACCAGCAATACATTTTAGCTTTGCGGGTCTAGTCTATAACCGCTCAGCTAACGGAGCGCCTTACAAGTTTAAAACCATTAAATAAAATACAAGGTTTAGACTAGAAATCGAATCCACTAAACCAACAATACATCTTAGCTTTGCGGGTCTAGCCTCTTAACCGCTCAGCTAATGGGGCGCCTTACAATATTAAAACCATTAAATAAAATCCAAGGTTTAGACTAGAAATCGAACCCACTAACCAGCAATACATCTTAGCATCGCGGGTCTAGCCTCTTAACCGCTCAGCTAATGGGGCGCCTTACAAGATTAAAACCATTAAATAAAATCCAAGGTTTAGACTAGATATCGAACCCACTAACCAGCAATACATCTTAGCTTTGCGGGTCTAGCCTCTTAACCGCTCAGCTAATGGGGCGCCTTACAAGATTAAAACCATTAAATAAAATCCAAGGTTTAGACTAGAAATCGAATCCACTAAACCAACAATACATCTTAGCTTTGCGGGTCTAGCCTCTTAACCGCTCAGCTAATGGGGCGCCTTACAAGATTAAAACCATTAAATAAAATCCAAGGTTTAGACTAGAAATCGAATCCACTAAACCAACAATACATCTTAGCTTTGCGGGTCTAGCCTCTTAACCGCTCAGCTAATGGGGCGCCTTACAAGATTAAAACCATTAAATAAAATCCAAGGTTTAGACTAGAAATCGAATCCACTAAACCAACAATACATCTTAGCTTTGCGGGTCTAGCCTCTTAACCGCTCAGCTAATGGGGCGCCTTACAAGATTAAAACCATTAAATAAAATCCAAGGTTTAGACTAGAAATCGAATCCACTAAACCAACAATACATCTTAGCTTTGCGGGTCTAGCCTCTTAACCGCTCAGCTAATGGGGCGCCTTACAAGATTAAAACCATTAAATAAAATCCAAGGTTTAGACTAGAAATCGAACCCACTAACCAGCAATACATCTTAGCATCGCGGGTCTAGCCTCTTAACCGCTCAGCTAATGGGGCGCCTTACAAGATTAAAACCATTAAATAAAATCCAAGGTTTAGACTAGAAATCGAACCCACTAACCAGCAATACATCTTAGCATCGCGGGTCTAGCCTCTTAACCGCTCAGCTAATGGGGCGCCTTACAAGATTAAAACCATTAAATAAAATCCAAGGTTTAGACTAGAAATCGAATCCACTAAACCAACAATACATCTTAGCTTTGCGGGTCTAGCCTCTTAACCGCTCAGCTAATGGGGCGCCTTACAAGATTAAAACCATTAAATAAAATCCAAGGTTTAGACTAGAAATCGAATCCACTAAACCAACAATACATCTTAGCTTTGCGGGTCTAGCCTCTTAACCGCTCAGCTAATGGGGCGCCTTACAATATTAAAACCATTAAATAAAATCCAAGGTTTAGACTAGAAATCGAACCCACTAACCAGCAATACATCTTAGCATCGCGGGTCTAGCCTCTTAACCGCTCAGCTAATGGGGCGCCTTACAATATTAAAACCATTAAATAAAATCCAAGGTTTAGACTAGAAATCGAACCCACTAACCAGCAATACATCTTAGCATCGCGGGTCTAGCCTCTTAACCGCTCAGCTAATGGGGCGCCTTACAAGATTAAAACCATTAAATAAAATCCAAGGTTTAGACTAGAAATCGAATCAACTAAACCAACAATACATCTTAGCTTTGCGGGTCTAGCCTCTTAACCGCTCAGCTAATGGGGCGCCTTACAAGATTAAAACCATTAAATAAAATCCAAGGTTTAGACTAGAAATCGAATCCACTAAACCAACAATACATCTTAGCTTTGCGGGTCTAGCCTCTTAACCGCTCAGCTAATGGGGCGCCTTACAAGATTAAAACCATTAAATAAAATCCAAGGTTTAGACTAGAAATCGAACCCACTAACCAGCAATACATCTTAGCATCGCGGGTCTAGCCTCTTAACCGCTCAGCTAATGGGGCGCCTTACAAGATTAAAACCATTAAATAAAATCCAAGGTTTAGACTAGAAATCGAATCCACTAAACCAACAATACATCTTAGCTTTGCGGGTCTAGCCTCTTAACCGCTCAGCTAATGGGGCGCCTTACAATATTAAAACCATTAAATAAAATACAAGGTTTAGACAGAGGAATCAAGAAATTCTTCTAACCTTTGACTTTATTATCATTCTTGTCAAACTTAATTCAATTTTTAATAACAAAAATCTCTCCCGCTTCCATTGTTTGCAGGAAATATCTCTTTACCAGCTGGTCCCTTTTTTTATAACTTTTAAATAAATTTCTTGTGACCCTTCATTTTCCGCCCTTGTTCAGAATTAAAATATCCAAGGAATTTTGATTAAATCTGGTCTCTTGGGATGTTTCTTACAATATTTATGAGGGGAGAGAGAAGTGACAGGATTCTGAACCGGAGATAAGAAAAGATGTTATCTCCTATTGTAATCAGACACAATGGAATATTTGATACTTATCTACCACACCAATTTGACCATCAAGTAAAATTTTTCAGAATTATAATTGAATTTGATAAATTTTATATAATATCCACCATTTAAAAATTGAGTACGAGTTTGTGGAAACTGGTGCTCAAATTCGGAAAAAAAGTTAGGAAGAAATCCAAACTTTATATTACAGTTAGTTCTCCGATCGCTCACAACCGCCAGAGCATTCCAACGGGCATTTCGGAGCAAACTTTTTTTCCTTCCTCTTACGTACTAGGTTAGACAAAGTAAAAGCAATCGTGTCAAATTTCTTTTGATATCGAAGAAGTATTCGAGCGGCATTAAGGAAAATGATTCTTAAAAAATTATGGAAAACTACTTGGTGATGTTCAGAAAAGATTAGTTAGTTCAAAATTAAAAATTGTACAAAGTTAAATGTTGAATTTAGTGGCTAAAATCTCTCTACCGGGAATTGAAATTTTAGAAAAAGCGTTTTTTTTACTTTTTAAAGATTTTCTTTTAACTGTACAAAGCTTTTTAGACTGAAGCAACATCCTGGTTACTGAACATGAATTTATTTACAATAGAGAAAAAGAAAGAAAACTCTATGTTGGCGACCATGTCGATGGAAATTGGAAAATTTGTAACATGACCACAATTTCCTAGCTCACCAATATTGAAGTATGACTTGTAAAGGTTTATTTATATTTTCCAGTCGCCGGCCAATATTGCTTTTTATTGGAAAATTGGATTTTCTGAAATATCCATTAATTTTTCAAACGCTGAATAAATAAAATAATTTTCTCTCTAGATGAAACATTTTTCCAATTAATTTTTTATTTAATACATTATTACATTCCTCTTCTTTTTTACTGCGCTTTATTAGTGGCTGCGACGAATTTTTCTTGTTGAGTTTTGAATCCAAGGTTATGACTGGGGATCGAACCCGCTAAACCAGCAATACATCTTAGCTTTGCGGGTCTAGCATATAACCGCTCGGCTATTGGGGCGCCTTATAAGATTAAAACCATTAAATAAAATCCAAGGTTTAGACTAGAAATTGAACCCGCTAAACCAGCAATACATCTCAGCTTTGCGGGTCTAGCCTATAACCGCTCGGCTACCCTGGCGCCACTAATTTAGACCTTAGTATTTAAAGTATACAAAAGGAAACATTATTAAAAGCTTAAATAATTTAGAATTTGTAATTCATTAAACATTAGTTAATTTAATAAACTAGCATTAGCGATAATAACATTAATACCATATGTTTAAACTTAGAGTATTACAAACTGATACAACTTTCTCACGGTAGGATTTGTTTGCCAATATTTACTCCGTTTGGAAGTAAACAAACTCCGTCCGCAAGTACCCCACCACGTCACAAGGTCATCCACATGTTCCCTAACTCACCATCCAATCCAAATACTAAAATCCACGCTAGATAAATATTTGGAATCGAAATACTACGTAAACAAAAAAAGTTTGATATAAATCAAAATTCACATTTTCTAGTCAAATTGAGTACTTTTAGAATATTATAAAAATGGAATAAAGAATAATTGGATTTGGCGAGCAGAATGGGAGTTCATTCACGTGGCACCCGGAGGACATGTCCATTCCTGCTCACCTAACTCCAGAAATTATAGTTTAATAGCACACCTAAACACACGTACATAAATTTTGAGACAGGAAGTTCAACTCGAACCAAAACTTCTTACTTATCCCGGAAATTCTGATTTTCCACTTCCTTGCTTTTCTCCATTATTCATTTCCCCTATATATATGTAAAACAGATTAAATTTAATCAAACTTTACCATCATATTTTAGAAAACAGATTGGATTTGACAACATTAAGGATAGTACTAGTTTACTTATAACTTTAATATATGACGGAAAACTAGTAATTTCTTTAGAGTTTAGGGAATTTTGTCTTATGTAGCCATTAAACACAGTAATCTTCAGCAAATCTTTGGGTTAGAAGTCTATTGGGTCGCGATATTTGGCGTGTGTAATTTAATTACGAAAACAACTCAAACAGAAAGTCGTTAGAGTACACAACTCATGAATTTTACTTTTTTTATTAAATATTAATACTATTAATATTAAAATCTAATAAAACTTCATAACCTTCTTCCTTTAAAAAAAACAAAACCTTTATCGTTGGCATAGTTGGCAGAACATAGTTGTTATAGTTACCAGTGGTTTTGCCAAGCAGTCTGCTAACTGAAGTAATCGTTTTGGCAACAGACTAGACTAGGTTATGCAGCTTCAAATTTGGCACACCTCTAAGACAATACAATGGAATTGATTGTTCTTGTGGGCCACGTACACCAACCAACTCATATATAACATAGATCTCTTAATCAGAGATTCATCATTTCGCGATACGTTCATGCGTGATAAGCGAAAATAAAATAAGTTTTTTCATAAAATTTTTCACGAAAAATTAGTTTATACCAGTGTTATGCAAGTTCCCTTTAGAGAAGCCATTTTCAAAAAGGTCGCTAAAAACCAAAATATTTCCACGAAAAGGGCACTTCCGGTCAGCTAAATTTTCCTCCAATTTGGAAATCTAGTTAAATACGTAATTCTTTTTCTTTTAATTTATTTTGTAATTTACAATCTGTATACAGTATACACTAAGTAAATAGGGTGTAAATAAGATGAACTAGTGCGGGAAGAGCAGGAGGAGAGAAACTACCCAGCGGTAGCACTCTCTATATGAGATAGGGGAATGTGAGGAGGAGAGAGGAGAGATAGGAGAATAATGACGTTTAGTTCTTCAGACTGTAAGGAAGTCGCGAGGCCACTGGCGATTCAGTCGGCGAGGAGTATTAGGGATGTCAGAGGAGGCTGAGAGACTGTACAAGAGGATTTGAGCAAGTGGAAAGAGCAGTATGGAATTTTTGATTGGAGAGTTGGTCTATGAAGGGAATTACGTAATTCTTATTGATATTATTTGAAAGATGATTTTCATTCATTGCAATTTTACTTTAAAGAAAAATTTTGTAATGTAGATTTCATATATTTGTTGGCTAAGCTTGGACTGGGTATAAAAGTTTGGATTTTCAAGCATTCCATCAAGAAAGAAAAAAGACTTTCAATACTTTCTATAGAAAGAATTCTTATCTTGATAATAAAAGATGAATTTAATTTTACTTTAAGAAAGATTACGTTGGAAAAGACTGATGTAGTCTATAAATCTTAAGCTTAATAATGTCTTAATGTTGGTAATAACAGAGGTAGAAACTTAATTCGTTTTTATGGGCTGCAAATCCCAGCCGTCCGTACAAAGATTTAATTCTAAAGTAACAATGTTGTACCTACGTATGTTCCAATCATGAGATTACCTACAAGTTAACAAGCAAGATCAGGTGTTCCCTAAACGGAAACAATATTTTACAGCAACTTTCAAACCCTAATGCGTATGAAAACAACAGAAATCGAGAATCATGACACTCTCCTAGACAAACTTGTTGATTTAAGTTCAACAAGTTGTACTTAATGAATATATTAGTTAAGCTCGTTCACTCACACGCACGTACAATAAGTTGTAAATAATTCAAGCTTCACGTGTTTGTTAAATGAAGAAAGACTGAATACGTACTGGGGGACATTCCTTCATTTTTAACCTTTGTAGACCATTTCATTTGAACTTCACATTATGGCCAGTCTTCTGGGATTTAATTCTTATTTTCTCTCACTTTTAGAAAGAGGAAGTGATGAAGTTTTTCAAAATGAATTTAAACAGGAAATTCGTATTTAATAAGAAAGGGTGTTACGCTAGCCGTGCGTTTAAAAGCGGAGACCCGCAATGCTAAGATGTATTGCGGTACTAGTATTCAATACACAATCAAGGCATTGGATTTTATTTTATGTTGTACGAGTACTTCAGCCAATCAATCCACTACAGCTGATCGCTATTTGGAAGTAAAGGCTATATCGAATAATAGCAATACTTTACTTTCTTTTTTTTTTTACATTAAATACATACTAAATTTCCCTAAAAAAAACAAAAAAAATATCGTACACTCTCGTTTGTGTCTAATTGTCATTTTGTTTGCTCGAACAAGGCGTTTTTTAACAGAATATCGCTAAAAACCCATCCTCATAGGGTGCGTTCCACTAAGCGTTCACAACGATCACGCTCACGACCGCGCACGGTTTTGCCCGTTCCACTTGCTTGCGAGCGTTACAATCGAAACCTCAAGTGGAATGTGGACTATGGGGTGCTTTAACCGTTCATGTTAACATTACAAATGGCGACCTCGAAAATAAGTCAGAAGCTTGAAGAGGTTGTTTTTTTAATTTTAACCCCCTTTTGTAAGCAGTTATAATAAACTTTATTAATTAATGGTAAAGTTGACTTATATTAAATATATTATATAATTCAATTTTTTATGTTACATTTTAGGGGAGTATTTATAAAATTAAAATGTCTTTTGTGGCAACAGTTGGATATTTATTAATGCAACGTAATAATGCTTTAGAAAGATCTTCGTCTAGTTCCGATGAAGAAGTGGAATGCAATTTTACAAAATCTCAATGGTGAAAAGCGAAAACTTAGGCCACGTATTATTAACTATCAAAGTGTAATTGATCGTTATTCAGTGATTTAGTATGTAAAGGGATAAGTAATTTTTCATTTTATTATTTTTTTTTAGACTCGCGAGAAACACATTCAATTATTTACATGAGATAATACTTTCATTTACATGGTCGCCATCTTTTCTTTTTTAAAATTGCGCCAAATTTCTGAACGCCCACTTCGACCCAGCTCTTCAAGGTGGGTGGCGTTGTGAGCTTCGCGTAGGCGAAAATAATGACGTCATTAGTGACGTTTTCGCCACGACCACTATGTCCGCGGTCGTCCATGTGGAACGGCTGAAGGTAAATTTTTTTATCGTTGTGAGCGCTTAATGGGACGCACCTATAGAAAACTTAAACTTCTGTCTTCGAGCTATGATTGGTTACTAAGTGAACCGTAAGTTGTTGGGTAAATTTGAAGGAAAACTGTCCAGGGCTGTTTTACTGATCTAACTTTTAAGTTCTTTTTAATTACTCAAATCTTTTAAAAGCCAGCAAAAAACCTTCAAATAATCAAACAAAGTGCTTATCGATTGTCTGCATTGCCCTTTTTTAAACATGGCCAGCCTGTATTTGTTTGGTAGAATAGCCGTACAGCATGACGTGATGTCATGCAGAAAGAAATAAAGAATTCGCTCGTGATTCTTTAGATAGAACTGCCTAGCAGCAGGGTGTAGGATTGCATGAGTCCATCAGGAATAGAGTTGCTCGCAATTTCTGGATCTCTCTCTCGCTCACTCTAGCGCTCTCACTCCTTGATCTCCACGTTCTGTCCAGAAAGCAGAATAGAACACACCCTAGTGTGCTGTACAAAATCTGGCTCAGCCGGGCCGCGTGAACTGTTTATTTATTCAAAAGGATGACGCCTCCTTCTTTCTTACACGTGAACACCACGTGACCTGTATCTCTGAATCTGGTCTCACTTATATCTGCATAGTCTTGATTATATTTGAATAATTTTTTGTTCTTTTCTTTGTTATTAATGCGATAAAACTCACATCTTTATCAAGAGAAAATTAGGTTTATTTTCCTTTAAAAGACTGGTCAGTGAACTATTGAGATCATTACTGAATTTCCGAGATTAAGTTCACAACGGAAGTATCCATTTTGAGAATCCTGAGTGAAAAAAAGTGGATTTTAGAAACTCCACCAGGGGACCTGACTTAAACTTAAAGATAAAAAACCCGAAGTACTTCTTTAAGAATAAAGTAAAGTAATCGCCTACTTTTTCAGCCTGGCTTTACGTCGTCCAACTACCAAAGGCCGAAGACCAGGGAATCAAACCCACTAACCAACAATACATCTTAGCATTGCGGGTCTTGCCTCTAACCGCTCAGCTAATGGAGCGCCTTACAAGATTAAAACCATTAAATAAAATCCAAGGTTTAGACTAGAAATCGAACCCACTAAACCAACAATACATCTTAGCTTTGCGGGTCTAGCCTATAACCGCTCAGCCAATGGAGCGCCTTACAAGATTAAAACCATTAAATAAAATCCAAGATTTAGACTAGAAATCGAACCCACTAAACCAACAATACATCTTAGCTTTGCGGGTCTAGCCTATAACCGCTCAGCCAATGGAGCGCCTTACAAGATTAAAACCATTAAATAAAATCCAAGATTTAGACTAGAAATCGAACTCACTAACCAATAATACATCTTAGCTTTGCGGGTCTAGCTTATAACCGCCAAACATTACTATAAATTTCTCATATTAACCATTAAATAAAATACATGGCCTAGACCGGGAGAATCGAACCCAGTAGCACAATACATATTAGCTTCGCAGGTTTCGCCTCTTTAAGAACAATATTCATTGCACACACGCACACAAAGGATCTACCAACTTTCATTTAAAAAAGTTTTCCAGGGTAATTGGGAGAGGGGATGGTTAAATTTTCCTCTAAAGCCTCATTTTAGTGTTTATAGCGTCCCACCACTTTCACAATATTTGGAAAATTAAAAAATTTCGAGTTTAAAGAAAATTTTTAAAAAACCGTAAGTGCTTCCTTTTCCTTTTCTTCCTGTTAGAACCTGTTTCTATGAATAGCTATCTTTTAAGTTTTTTGTTTTTGTTTCATTTAATATGCAAATAGTTTTGTAACAATTTAATATACAATTTTTTAAAATGGACGTGCATGTATATACATAATTATTTGTTTATTTAAGAGAACTATCTACTCTGTAAACAAAACAAAATAGATAGTTCTCTTAAATAAATAACTATGTATGTATTGCAATGTGATATACAGCAGCTGTAATGTGTAATTTATTGTACAAATGGAGCTTTGCAAGAACAATTTACTGTCGCAAGTAATTCCATTTGTAATGAAATAGAAAAAATAACAAAATAATTACTAACAATGGTGATCCCATTCGCCATTATTTCACAGCCATTAATTTATTTTATTTATTGGGAAGCAAATAAATTTTAGTTTTATTTAATTGCGACTGGGTAACAGTTTGCGATTGCGGCAACAACAACAATATGGTTCGTCTCCGCAACAATACTCCCCTCCCCCCACACGCGCGCATAAAGTTGGAGGGGGCTCACAGTAGAGTTATACATGTTCACGCGTGCATAAGTTCAGTGTTAGTCAGTATCTTTGTGCTGAGTGTGTGTTATTATGAGCAGTGTGTTTGTGACATCTGGGGGGCAGTCTAGAGACGACAATGCTTGGCTTCATCCAAATAGTTTGCACGGCATGGTTGTGTTACCTGCAACCTTCCGGTTCTCTGAGTTAAGTTAATTATGTGAAGGGAAAAAAAACAAGAACAAAACGCTTTGTTCAATAAGATATGTCCACATACGAGTGGGAACATAACAGTTCTGTTCATCGTTAGTTGCTACTAAAATAAGTTTAGTGTTTGCGTAGATTTGATTTCAAAAGCTCCTAGTTACCATGGCAGCGGATTCTGTAAGTTTCATTTTTAAATTTGTCAGTTTGTTTCAAAAATATAACTTACTTTTACCCCTTGTAAGTAGGAAATATTGGTGACTTCCGTTTTTTACCGGAAACTGTTGTCAACTTTCGGTGCAAACATACACAATCACAGACACGATTTTCTTTTACTACATTCTCAAGATCGCATTTTTAAAGTTCTTTCCAAGTCCTGATTTTCAGCATTTAATTACTACCCAACGTTATATAGTTCATAAGTCTGTATTTTATTTTAGAGGGAAGCTTACACGGAATTTTCAGTGCTAACACGTTACTAGACCCAGTTTTTCCAGGTGTCCCATAGACTACTCGTACATGCATGTAGCAACTTGATGTTGCCAACGTGTCTACATTTATCTATAGGACCATGGAAAAATTTGTACCTTCCTGTACACAGTCCCTACCCGCATGTAAAAAGTATCGTATTGTAAACTATAACTTAAGTTCTCTTAATTATAAAAAATACAAGCATAAAAAGGTTTAAGCATATCTTGCTTTAATTAACTGTATGTAGTAAGGTTTTTTTAAAGTTTTTTGCCCTTAGTATTACGTTCGACTTATATCGACCAATGTAAATATTAATATGTTGTGGAGAGTATATATAGGCACTGCAGCCTGAAACCTCCTTTTATATATATATTTGTATAACAAAAATTTAAATTATAAATAAACTTTTTCAAAATTCAAAAATTCCAGCTGTCCACTAAGTCGAGAGAAAATTCTGGTCCTATATTTGGCGGAACATTAATGCAATGCTCAGATCTATTCCGACTATAAATTGCCTGGATGGATTTTAGAGTGATGCTCCAGAATGACCTAACTCAGGCTTTAAGGTCACTCCCAAAGTTTAGCATTCTGGCTTTCCCTGATCTTTTTGAACTGCTCTTAACCACCATTCTTTGCTTATCCCACTTAAGTGTTCCAATAAAGGGTGTCTTAGTGCCTCGCCTTGCCGAATTGTCGACTGCATAAGCGGACATGAAATCCCCCTCAAAACGATTTTAATTTCTCTCTCCTTTAAGGTAATCCGCGAACTCACGGGTCTTTGGCGGAATTCTGATCATTAACGGAAGAACTAAAAAAAATGAAAAATCTCTTTTTATATTATGTATTTTTCAAGATTTAAAGAAAACCACAGGAACTATTTGCGAGAAAATCTTTATTAAGAAAACTGATCAATGGAGTTGTACTTCCGGTTAGAAATTATTTTATTTTTAGCTCTTCTCTGTATCTTTTAACATTGTATTAGTTATAGAATTGTACATTATACCAAAATGGCACATTAGAGAGAAACACTAATAGCTATTTTAACGTAATAAAAGCAGTGTTTTCTTTTTCGCAAAATATTTTGGGTAAGCTTTAATTTCGGCTATAATAGTATCAAAAAAATGGGCTAACAAGTCTGAGAACTTCCGGTCTGATAACTTCCCGTTTACTTCATATATCGTTACTCTCACAAACACTCAAATTAGGCTAAAAACGTTTTCTCTAAATTATTCTGTACATTCAATCAGGTGGTTTTTAGTAATTACAGATTATATTACATTAAATTTTATTACTTTATGGTAATTACAGATCTTCTATTGGTGTTAACTACTTTTACGCGTTTTTAAAATAACAATTTTTATTTTATTTATTTACGTTCATTTTCAGTTGTAAGTTTATGAATCAGCTTTCTATTTATGATCAACTTTTAAAGACTGGTTCTTATGTAATATTTAACATTTCGGATATTGGAGGGAACCAGAAATGCTGATCGAATAATAAAAAAGGCGCTCTTGACCTTCGCGATAGTTCTGTATTCAAATGCCACAGTGCGAACTGTATAGCACTAGATTTGAAAGAAAATCTGCATTCCTCAAGGACATCAACACAAGAATAGGAGAATAATCAGTTTCAGGCTATTATTTTATTATAATTTTTCTTTCACTACTGGCTAGAGGTTCTCCTCAATAAGTTTTCACCGGATGTTTGGAGATAGGAAATGGCAATCCCACAAGCTTCTTGATTTCGTATAAAATGCTGTACAGCATCTAGTATAGCAGTATACGAGGTGTGGCTATTAAATAACGAGACTGATGCTGCTACAGAAGAACTATGCATGCGCCAAAACGCCCTAACGACCGACAGCTGTGCAGCGTAAAGTCTCCTCTTTCGATTGCAGCGTCTCACGTGTTTTTGTAGAGAAATCTGTCTGACCGAAATCATCGTTTGTGTAAGAGGTGTTAGTTTCGTTTTGCCGAAAACATGATACTACACAATGTAGTAGAGCAACGAATTGTCATGAAATTTCACATCAAAACTTGATAAAATCGCTACTGAAGCTTATCTTTTATTAAAAGAAGTTTATGGCGATGAATGTTTATCACGTGTGCATGTTTTTGAGTGGTTCAAGCGTTTCGAAGAAGATGGCCGAGAAGACGTCGGAGATGATGACCGCCCGGGTCGCCCGGCTCACACTGCATTGTCTAGCAAAGTACAACATCCCAGTTTTAGGCCATCCTAGCCTTATTCGCCTGACCTGGCCCCATGTGACTTTTATCTGTTCCCCAAAGTCAAATCTGCATTAATAGGAATACGATTTCAGTCCGCTGTGAAGCTGTGAAAGAAAATGCGGCACGCGACATGCAGAAGCTCACAGAAAAAGACTTCCAGCACTGTTTCGAACAATGGTAAATTCGCATGGAGCGTTGTAGGGATTGGGGAGGGGTGTATATTGAAGGTGATAATAACTAAATATGTATAAATTTAAAGTAAAATGTTTTACAGCAATAATCTCGTTATTTAATAGCCACACCTCGTAGCATCTAGATGGAGATGCTCTATACAGCATCACTGCTAGAAAGCATCGAAACTCTGTCCTCCCCTTAAGCGTCCAAACTTTCTATTTTTGTTCTGAAGTTTTATCCTTATTAAAGTGTCCTTCAGCAGCATATTCCTTTACAACTCCTTCAGATCAGCTGCTTAACTGAAAATCACAGCATAACAAAAGCACTAAAACATGCGATTGTAGACTTAGGATCGATCCTAGGGTTCCAGAAATGTATTAAAAATAATCCAGGCGACACAGAATTCTCCCTGGAATTCTCTCGTTATACGCCTTCCTGTAATTCAGACTATGATATTTATCTACTATTAATAACTTCCTCCTCAAGAACGTACAGCATACCAAAACAACGTTTAGAATATTAAGGAGCAATCAACAAACGGAACACAGGGTAACAATATGTGCCGTAAAAAAATGTCTACCGTTCAGCTAGTAAATCGTGTTGGCATGTGCCCAGCTGAGTTATGATTTAATACATCGAAAACTATTTCCAATACAGCTGTTCTTTTGCTATTTTTAAACAGCTGCTAATTAAATAATATTTGCAAGGCATTGGCATTCTTATTTCATTTTATTCTTTTTTTTTTAATTACTATTTTTTTCTAATGCATGGCTCGGTCAGCGTACTGAAATTACTAAATAATTTATTATTTAGGAGTATGTAAAATGAAATATCAATTTTGTATTTACGTCTATATTGTTGGTTTCCGGTCTTTTTATTGTGGTAATAATCTCATACTAGACCAGAATTTATCGCGTGAGGATGTAAATAAAAGTCACATTTAACGATAATATTTGTCGTTCTAAAATTTATTGTGCGATCTATATTATACTCGTGTTCCACGATCAGTTGAGTGATATTTTATGATTCTGATTTATTTTTCCATCTCTTATTTCTAGCAAAAAAGAAGTATGCAATCGTGTTACATTTTCCAAAACTACACCGGAAATGCATGTTATATTACATGTTATTCAACGAATTTCCTGTGGGAGAAAATCTTCTTGGAGCGATACGTGTATTATCTACTCTAAAATTGAACCTATAGTCCCCAGGCTATCTCACGTGTTGAACTGTATATACATATATCCACACGTGTCACACACTTATTACCTTGTATCAAAGTTGTAGCCGAAATATTTCTAAAATTGATTTTCTGGGTGGGTTCAATATTTTCCGGATTAAACATACGTGCACATACACATGCACAGACTGGTAAAATGCACATTTTTTTCAGGGACTCAGGGGAATTCAAAGCGGATATTCCCAATGAAAATACGATATCGTGAATTTGACTCGATTACAGTACTTCCTGCTTGACAGATACCGGTGAGAGAAATTAATAGAGAGAAAAGAAAAAAGTCACAAGTGAGAAATAAACATATTTTAGTCTCTAATATTGATTGAATAATTCTTAAATTATTCCACGGTGGCACAAAAACATTACACACACTTAAATACGATATATTACTATTATTATTATTACTGTATTACCATTATCGAATTAGTGACAACAAAGGCAACCTTATATGTGACATTCTACACCGTTCTAACAATTTGCTAGTCGAGGAGGCAGTGCTGAGCTATGTGTCTCGACTGTACTTTATTATACTTGTTACACTGGTAGTATTATCAGTTATTTTTTTAAAAATAACTGATAACAATTTGTAAACAAAAAGCCAAACTCATTGTTTGTCTTTGGTCCAGTGAAATTCAGGAATTTTCAGCGAATGAAAATCTGATGGGAAAACTCGATTTTCTCTCAATTATTTTACTCGAAGCTTTAACTTCCTTCTTAAGCTTTATTTTTTTCCTTAAGCTTCAAGTTCTTCAAGAAACAATTTCACTTGACGATCTATATTTAGAAGAAGTTTTCCCTTTAACTAGTCTTGCCCTCATAACTGTCCTCAGAGTAGATTTCCCAGAGAAATGGTTCAAAGAAAATTTAAATGTATGTAAGGAATACCACAAAGCTTTGGGGAAAAAAAGAAGTTAAATGGAACTCCTTAGAAATGAATTCGTTCTAGTTCACACCAATCATTAATCAGCAGATCTACTTTATTACAGTGTCCAAATATCCAGTAAAAACACCAAGTTTATGAGAAGTTGAGATAAATTAGAATGTTGGAAACTGTCCATGCAGAAAGTTAAAGTGTTAGCAACAGATCTCCGACCTCCTCAAACAAAACAGTTCACTTTTCCAAGTTATAAAAATTAAGAGTTGCATGTTAAAATAAGTATTCTAAACATCGATCAATAAAATACACCTGTTGCAATGGATAGCATGTACAATTGTAAGCAATCAATACTATAGCAAAGTTTGCCATTAATATTTATAGCAATCAACAATTATTACAATTGCTAACTTAATTGAAGAAACTCTTCTTCCTTTTTTTCTATCGGAAATACTGATTAGCATAATGTGAAATACAGGAAAAAGGAAATTACTGACACCGTGTCGGATTTTCGTATTGGGCGACCGGAAACAATTCAAGGATAGCCACTGTTTATGAAAACTAATTTTCTCTCTGAAGTAATCAGCATTTTCCATTCTATGATCAAACTGCCGGCCCTTAGATGATGTTCTCTCTTCCTAGGAGCTGCTTCTTACAGCTCATTGTCCGCAGCTGAACAGCCTTAACAAGAGGCAGGGCGCTGAAAAAAAGCTCAGGGCGCCACACAGATGTTGACGAGCTTAAATTAAAAATATGAATAAGTAAATAAAATATAATAAGCAACAGTATGCTTTAAAACTTACCCTAATAGAATGAAACAAAATAAAGTATAACTTCAAACAAGTTTTAAGTTGTTTCTTGTCCTAGTGCATTTAGATGCAAATATAATTTAGCATTTCACCTTCTTGGCAAATTTAGCATTTAAATGATTATCTACCTTATTTAAATAATTATTTGAATTCATCTACCTTTCCAGTCGAGTCCAATGCTCTCTTAATTTTCCTACTTATTTTAAGTCAAAGTATCTTTATTAAGTTTTATTAAAGTAAAGTAAAGTAATGCCTATTTTTTTTCAGGCGGGCTTTACATCCAACTACAGTTAGGTGTCGTGGACGGAGGCGACTAGCAAACGTACTTTACTATTTCTCATTTAAACATTAAATAAAATCCAAACTCTATAACTGAGGAATCGAATCCACTAACCAACAATACATCTTAGCTTTGCGGGTCTAGCCTATAACCGCTCATCTAATGGGGCGCCTTGCAATATTAAAACCATTAAATAAAATCCAAGGTTTAGACTGGGGAATCGAATCCACTAACCAACAATACATCTTAGCATTGCGGGTCTAGCCTATACCGCTCGACTACCGTGGCGCCTTAATTAACCACTATTTATGGTCAAATTTCATCATTTAAATAAGTTAATAAAATCCTCATAATGAATAAATAATTCTCTAAATCAATCATCATTACTTATGCTGACTGAATACATAAATATTGAATGATGTTAATGTGGTCCCGTGAACACGCAACCATCACGCCTGTCTGTCCGTCTGTAGAATTTGTTTTTCCATAAAATTTGGTTTTTATAGTCTTCATTATTTTTATAATATATCGGTGGCTAAAAAAAATAATATTAATAAATTTTTATCTGAATGTTAGAATTTTTCCAATTCAGAGAAACTTTAGAAAAAGTGCAGAGAATTAGGAAATTTATGAATTTGTATGCAAAGAGCAAGGCCGGGTTCAACCATCTTGGTTTAGGAGAGAATTTGATTCGTATCTGGGGTCAAATTCTAAGTTTACGTCAATTGATGGAGTCCGACTTAACTATAAAAGTTTACAGGGAAGTTTCCATTACACATCTCATTCCAGCTTGAGGATCATTACAGATACTTCCCATTTTCTGTTCTAGATTCATTTCCGTTTATTTCTTAGGGTGGAAAATGGCTTTATTTTTGTACTTTGGACCTTAACTGTCCACACTGGGTCCAGTTAAAGGCAATTTGACATTTCACGCTCTATTCATTGGAGACAGAAGACTAAAGTGATTTAGGTAATAACATTCTCCTGAAGGGATCCTCCAGAAATAAAAGATGCTGCAGATCTTTTTGAAACAAACTGCAACTTAGATTAGTTCAGTCATTTATGCACGAGGTGGCTTTAAAAGTGCACTCTTAGATTAGGCAGAGTCTCTTAGTCTCTACTAGGTCATTTAACTTTTCTTCTACCGTCTAGCGTTGAACACTCTTCTGCGGGCAATGTAGTTGGGAAGACGATCTTCCTCTCTTCTAAACAGGTGACCACAACCTGCTTCTTGGTTAAAAGTAGAGTCTTTTCAGTCACTGCCATAAACTTGAAGTCCTTCCTTCTACTGCACAATAGATCAATGGCGGGTGAGAGGAATTACCCTTTAACGCTAGCACTTCTCTTCTCTTTTAAGGAGAATAAACCAGTAAACCTTGAAAAAAGACAGAGAATCCCTAAAAAATCTCTTCATAAAATTAAAGGATACACCCTTCATGAGAAGGCAGTAAGAATATAGAGTAACCAAAATGTTTGTATCAAATCAGATTCCTGCGCATTAACATCACTTTCATTCTACCAATGGTTGACCCAGCAAGTGGATGACGCAGTTCCAGCTGACCAATAGCTGACTGTTTTTTTTAAAATAAAAATAATTACTATGGATCCTCCTCCCTACAAACAACGTAAAATTGAACCGAATACAATTTCGCGTGACTTAGTAAAGTTGAGCATGCGTGCTAGTGATTATAGACTTGCTTTTGTTACAAAATTTGAATGTGGTGAATTTCCCTGTGCTCTCTTTATAATTATGCTATTTGTTTTGCAATATTGATTTTAGTTATTTTGAGAATAGATTACAGTATTTAACATCGCCAGCACACTTCTTGCAAAAACGGAATTTTAAAAGCGGAAATACAGTGAATGAAAGTAGATCACCAATTTTTTTACGTTTCACCTTAAGATGGACGTTAAGCTAAGGTATTCTATGGCACAGATTTTAATTTCTGTACAAGACTTTGGATTTTTTTATTATTATTATTATTAGAAGTTGACAGTAAAATATTTTTGCTATCCGCTTCCGTTTATGACACTTAATCTGTGTAGTAGTTAGTCCTAAAGCCTGATAATAGCAATCGTTACTTTAGATTTTTGCTTATCATCGTATTTTGATTTAATTTGCATTGACCACATTATCTAAAATCATGTCTAGATTTAAATGCTGTTCAGAGAAAATCAAGTGAATCACTATGGTCGATTAAGGGTGATTAATAATTTTCCAATTAATGATTTGATCTCGATTTTGTAGACTATTTTGGTACTTTGTATAATTTTCTTGGAAGCAACCACATTTAACAAACGGAATGGACTAACATTTATGGGATAAAGTCTTATTCAAATACAATATTTTCAGCACCAGCAACTGTGAAGCGTAACCAAGTAATTGAAGATATTAATTCAGATAAAATTATAGAATACTTTTACAAATACTAACTGAAACCAAATAATATACAACCTTGTAATAGAAACACAATATATAGTAGGCGGCAGTTCTTTTAATCAGCTGATTATAACTTCAGCAAAGTGTAACCTTAACACTTTGCATATTATCACAACATTGTACAGGTACGACACCATTTTGAAAAAAAAACCTTTGGGTAGTATTTAATTTTCTATTATTCCAAATATGGTGGCAAATTCTTTCAATTTTTCACTTGCACTTCAAAATGCGTTCAAAATTCAAAATAATCAACAATTTTTTGGGTGAAAATTGCGGATCTCACTTAATTTAAGGAAATAAACCGGAAATTATTTTTGAGAAAAATGTGAAACATAAATAACTCTTAGCTAAATGCACATTTCTGCTCATTTAATTTTTCTTTCAGCTCGCTGTTATAATGCAAGCGATACGCTGCACATTCCTTTAAAACTAGAATTCAGAGGGAAACCTTTTTACTTCAGAGCGTTTCTGTGAATGAAATCAGAAAAAATCTGAAAAATTCGTAGAAATAAAAGAGGCATTTCCGGTTACTTTGTTTTGGACCAATAGTAGGTCCTATGGTCATATCTACTCCCAAATTTTAAATGAGAACTTTGTGAGATTTCCGTTTTTGGGTTAAGAGTGATTACACTCATGGAGGCGTTCTCAGGAGGATTTAAGAACATGAACTTCCGGTGAAAAGCTGCACCTCTTATGGTGAAAATATGATGTAACTAGAACAGCGGTTCCCAATCTTTTTTCATTAGTGTACCCCTTTACCTGACTGTATCCTTAGTGTGTACCCCTAACGTATATATTATACGTAAAATAAATCATCGTATTCTTGATTTTACGTATTGTAACTTTAAATTAACAGCAAAACAATCTGAATATAATGTGTCTTGTAAAGATGATATGTTCCTATTAAAAAAATCATCTATGAATAGGTGAACATTTCAAACCAATAACTATTGCAGGGGTCGTAAATTGGAACAGCAAAGCGTTAATAAAGGAGAAGTAAATTATATGCGGGCCATGTGTAATATTAGTCAAAACTAAGGCAACATTTTTCAAATTTTTACATTTTCAAGAAATCATTTAATAATTTTTGATATACAAATATATTTACTTTTTAAAAAAATACTGCAGTATCGAATGAGTACTTAATTCTCGTCAATTTATATGTTATTCAGTTTTATTATAATAATTTTGTAATTAAGTTGTAGGAATCATTTATTATATAATTTTTTTCTCATTAATTATATATCTGTATAATTTTTATATCTTCCGCCATAATAACTTTTTTTTGCGTACCCCTAAACAATCTTTCGCGTACCCCAGGTTGAACCGCTGAACTAGAAAGATATAGGATATTACAAATTTAACGTTTGTTTCTTTTTTTCTGTTCAATTTTTTAGACAACCACAGAGGATGAAGATTCAGATAGTTATGCAGCATTTCCGGGCAAATCTACGCCACAATTAGGCGATATATCCCAAGAAAAGTTGTCATTCTTCAGAGATGGCCGTAGGAAAGTGGACTTTGTCATGGTGTACGAAGGAAATGTTGATATATTGGATCGTAACACTGAACGAAGATATTCTATCAGTTCTGGTACATCGAGTGGGCCGCACGTTATCGGCATTCTAGACAAGAAAGCTGCAAAACAGATTCAACAGAGACAGAGGTTCATGGCGAATCTAATTAAAGCTGGATTGGACATGGAGGAGGTGAGTAAGGCTTTGCTATTGGTCAGTTTGTTCCCTAATTTTTGTTTTGTTTTGTTTTTAAAACAAAAAAAGTAACGTTCAACAAACTTTATGAAAGAGATCAAATCTATTTCCATGTTTAGGAAATTGTAGAAAGTGCCAATAGGAAAATAGTTTGCTTTATAAAGCTGCATGCAACATGGCCGACACTGTGTCATTATGCAGAAGAGCTAAATATGCGCGCACCTTTACAGGTAAATATTGACCTCCTGCGTTTTGTTTTCTTTGTAAATTTTATTTAAATTTAATTGGGTTTTGAAACAGCTGCATCGCAAATACCACTTAACTTCTTACTACTTATTCCTTGAGGAGCGTGAAATTTTTGGGCTAAATCCGCTTGTTTGCCCCCAACATGTTTGCGGGAACACGTTCCTAAAGTATTGAAAGAGCATAAAGGTCCGGGTTTTGAGTTTTGCTTTCAGCTTCACGAATTTCATCTCTTAATGAGAAAACGCACTTGCCGTAGCTACATTCAGAACTTGCAGAAATTACATAAAGGCAGAAACTGTTATTTCAGGAATTACAGCCTGGCTATGTAAAATCAAGTATATATATAGATATTTATTTCCATCTAGCGAAGCCATTATTCAAGTTGTTTGTTACATTATAATTTTACTTCTAAATCCTTCTAAAATCCACTAAAACACCACTATTCGAGGTTGTAAATTAAGTAATGAGACTGATTTTTTTAATTTTTTTTTAATTCAAAAAGAATTACAATTCTATATTGTCACCTCCTGACTCAAGTCAGGCGAATAAGGAGGCTGAGGAGCCACAGGAATGTTTTTACTGGCCAAAAACTTCAACCTCTCCAAAGCCCAAAAAAGCAAGGATGGCGAAGTGGAAGATCAAATGAATGCTGATTTGTTTTTTCGATATCCACGAAATCGTCCACAAAGAGTTTCTACCTCAAGGTCAAACGGTCAATCAACACTTTAACCGAGAGGTTCTTGAAAAACTTCGAAAAAGGAGGGTCATTCGTGTGTGAGACCAAACATCAAGAACAACGTGGGTGTTGCATCACGATAATGCTCCTTGTCACACAGCAATTTCAATAAACCAGAGTTTTTGGCCAGTAAAAACATTCCTGTGGCTCCTCTCAGCCTCCTTATTCGCCTGACATGAGTCCTTGTGACTTTTTTCTCTTCCCGAAGTTGAAAAATCACCTCAAGGGAACTCATTTTGGGACAGTCGAAAACATTCAAACGGCTGTAACCGACCAGCTGAAGGCTATTCCAGTATCGGAGTTCGAGCACTGCTATGAGGAGTGGAAGAAACGTCTCCAGCGCTGTGTGGCTTCAGAAGGAAGTTATTTTGAAGGTGACAATATGGAATTGTAATTCTTTTTGAATAAATTTTTTTTTTAAAAAAATCATTCTCATTACTTAATTTACAGACATAGTTTAGTATAACTAATATTTTTGAAGTTAGTTTAGCGGTAGCTCATTTCTTAAGACCGGGTCTAAACTATTTCCGATTCTCTTTCGTCAATGGAACTTAGGATTTCCGCCTTATGAGAAGAACTGGTAAATTGTTTCACCTTACTATTTGATGACGCAACCATAGAAGGAATAAGTGATAAAAGTTATGAGGCATTGAGATCATTTTTTAGAACTAATTTTTTATCAGTAATAATACTGTAATTAATAGAAGAATAAAGTAATTACTAGATAAATAGAAATGGTAGTTAAATAGGAAAATGCGACACTCACTTTTAAATATTACGTATTTCATGGCAACACTAGTTAAAAATTTAAATAAATAAAAAAATCACAGTGCTTAGTTGGTAGCACTGTAATATAAACCACTTTCCTGTTCTTTTTTTTTATTTTCCCATTTTTATTTATTTATTATTTAGTGTCGCTTAATTTACTTATTTTTCTTTCATTTCAATTCTCAATTTAATTCTCCCTCTCCATAATTATTTTATTTTTTAACTTTTTCTCAGAGTAAAGAGAAAAATTGCATGAAAAAAACATTTAAAGAAAAGAAAAATTTTGTTTCTGTCATAAATGACGCACTTATTTATGTTCATATACCTTTTTCTTTTTGTTTGTCTTGTTCCTTTGTACCTACCACAAGAACACACAAGCATTGATTGAGGTAAGGGTGCCACAAAATGCCATAAAACTTTTTGGCAGCAAAAAAATAATTAGTTCGGGTTGGGCGTTTTTTTTGGATTTAGTTAATTTCTGTATCAAAAGCACTTGCTAAATTTTATTGAAAATTAAAATTATATTTTTAATGAGCACAGCTATATGTAAATTTAATTAGGTTAAGCTACTTAGTTGTGATTGGAATGAGCACAAAAAAAATATTCCTTGATTTCTAGCAGGCAGGGAATAACATTTTTTTCTGGAAATAGAACTTCACATTGCATGCATTGCTTTACCAAGTATTGTGGGTTTAATTTTAGACCCTATTTTGGGTACCACGAAAATAATAATTAGGCTTACATCCTAGCAACACTATTTTCCAGTACCAGAATCTGTTTCTTTTTTGGATAAGCGGCCCAGTCTTTCTCTAAGAAAAGCTCAGAAACGAATAGTTTAACTAGTAAAAGGAGATCCTAGAAAAACAAAAAAAGTCTATTGCACATAGAGCGAAAATTGGCTTGGACTGCTGAAAGGATTTCTGGAGGTCAACATTTAAGACTTGGAAGCGTACAGGACGAAAAACGAGTACTAACAAGAGGTTTCTGATAGATTCTGTAAGATAACCAACCAAAATATCACCAAACAAACCTGAGATGCTGTTATTTAGTGGAGTTCTAAGAGCCTGAATTGGTTCCAGATGCTAGACAAATATTTTCCTTCAAGAAACTCGCCAGAAACTAATTTTACTTAGGGAAATAGATTCCTCCGCCTACGCAGTGGGATAAAACAATCAACCTCGTTTTGTAGCCCTAAAATTACTTAAATAAGTAATGGCACAAAATTTGGAGTATTTTATACTTTGTTGAAATTCAAACATTCGTGCCTGCAGTTAATCTGAAAATGCAGTAAGGAAATGGCAAGAATAACTTCATCCCATCCAAGTAGGTAGTTAATGTAGAAACTGGTTTGCTATTTCCAAAATGTGCCGGTCATTTATGTATGGCCAGTGCCCACCAAACCATTTGGAAACAGGGTATTATGTGAATCTCATTGCAACAGGAGTGCAGGAGCAATCACTCCCTAGGCTCTGCACGTTGTTGGGAGATATTTTGATTCACAACCTATTGCATTGTTTCCGTTTTTGTTTACATTGCTGTGATCAGGAAAGAATCGCTAAGACGTAACCATATGGAATTGAAAGCTTGCTCTCTATTCGCGCATAATTTCAACGCCCACCAATGAAGTGTTTTCCTACTAGTAATGATATGAGTCAAATCCGAACAAACCAAAACAAGCCGTATCGTGTTGCCGCAACGTTACACCCACTGGGAATACAAGCTTCTCCGCAGGAAGTGGAACTAACGGCTAAATCCGAACTGTATAACTTCTAGGAGCTCCTAAAAAAAAAAAAAAAATACAGGCTTCTCTTACATGATAAATACCACTAAATTTGCTTTCCCCGCCAAAAACACACGCCGCATTGTCACGAAAACCTCAACGTCATCACGCACACGGGCATTCATCGCATGCCTCTGGTAATTCCTTTCATATTTTATTAATTTTGTGAGCAAAATTAGTATTCATTTTTCTGACAGAATTCATTTCGCAACGTTTATAATTCGAAAATATGGCCTGACCTATTGGTTAGAACGTATAAAAGTTAACTAGAGTGTGTAAAGTTAAAGAAAAATGGCCTAAGAAAAAAAGCGCCAAGTTGCGGTGAGGTCTACTGGTACATATGAATCATAATTTTTAAAACCTCTTATTTATGATAAATAACCACGGGGAATAATGTTTCTTGTTCCAACACCAAGTCTTTAGCGTATATTCCCCTTCGGATACTCGCAGCTTAATGGAGTTATGTCATTGAGGCATACTCTATGTTTCATTTCATTTACATGATGACAACCGTCAAAACATGACCCCATTGTCTGTTCATTTCTTCTTGGTATCACAAGAAACAAGGGGCTACCCTATTTATGCCTATTAAAATACACGTAATTATATTGGATGATGAAGATTTTTGATCTGCAATCTCATCTAATAAAACCAATCATAGTGCTAGTAAAAAATATGGATGTGAACTCATCCACTTCAATGATATAATTAGTTCAGAATTGAATTAATGGGTCATAGTCTCAAAACTTAAATTAGATCACCATTCAACCAAAAAAAAATGACACCTCTAATCGAGAATCGCTCATTATTTTACAATCAGAATTAAAAAAGAAATCCTTCACTGCTTGAAATCGAGGAGTATTCAGTGCTCAACCGTTTGGCAGCGCTAGGGTCGCTCCGATTAATAACAGAGCATTATTAAAAACAGCTGCTAAGTAAATAGTACTGTTATTAATTTATTACCAGAGTCACATCCTAGAAAATAGTATTTTATTGTTTTTTTTTTTTAATAGTGAAATATTCATGTTGTAGTTGTAGGTTAGTTTTTATTGAGCTTTATTTAGTTTTTTAACCTAGTACTGCAGCCAAATAGTTTAATATACCTTGTAAATCAAACAAATTATTGTTATTAAGATGAAGGTAAGATTTGTGAGGTCTAACCGCATCCTCTCAGGAGATCCTTGGAGGATAGAAAAGGGGGGGAAAAAAACCTTAAAACCCTGGGAACATTTCCAAATATGTTCCATCCCTTGACCTAGTTTTGTCAACTGGAGAGCCAGACCACGACATGATGGCCCTTTCCCTCACGGTAATAGCCGTTAATGTTTTTACTAGATAGTAATGGAAAGTATTAGAGTTTGGATAATAGAAGCGCTTTTCTGTTCAGTGTAAATGTGGGTACTTGTGGAAGGTGTATGTGCTTCAATTGTGGTTCACTTTGTGCAGCAGCTTCTTCCTCGTAACTAGGTGAGCACTCTCTTTGTAGCGTTAGCACTTCAAGACACTAATGCGCACTACTTAAGGACTACTTTCGTGTGTTCAGTGTGTCCGCTCTCCTGGTAAACTTACATTACATCTAAATTTCTTTTAAATTCTTAAGAATCTTAAGTCCCCGTTTCCGCCTACCTGCTGCACCCCTCAAAAAAACAGTTGTCTCTAAAAATAAATACGATAGGTCTTCTTTCTATGTATAGTTTCTGCAACACCTAGGCCACAGCTATGCCCTTATCTAACTTAACAGAATATTGCCAATAGCCTTGCTCATTCATCCTTAATGCTCGTTGCCCTAAATCTGCCCCCTTGTTACAGACTTGTCAGTCTTCACTGTTTAGTTACAATAGTGCCTGCGAATTAGCTTCATGTTTGAAGAAATGGAGAACCACTGCTGTTTATATACTGTTATCAGTGTCATTTGATTCCTTTTCTCTTTCCTGCTCCATTTGATGGTCTCTGGGGAATCCAAAGGCTTAACATCGACTGGGTGCAACAGCTAAACTGGCACCATCTTGTGACAATTTCATTTGATTCTGGAACCTATTCAGATAGTGGTACCAGATACTAAGTTAGGATTGAAAAGAGCTCACCTTCACCATGTCATCCTTCTTGTTACGATGATGACAAGGAACACGGAGCATTGAAATGGAGACATTCATGTGTGCGTGTGTATGTTACGCAAAGGTTGTTTTATTTCCTGCCTGTTCTGTTAATGTTGTTAAATTAATAAAACTCAGTTCTGTTTGAGGCCCTTTTATCAACTAAAAACTTTTTCTAAAGAGAATGTGTAGGGCGTACTTCCTCTTTGAGATAGCCTTAAATGACGTCATAGTTTGTGGTGAGCTGGTCTAATTTATTTAGTAGCTAGATTACTAACATAGTTGGAAGTTAGTTCTGTAGACACTTTTTTTTTCTCGAAAGTTCTCCACTCCTCAAATTTACGGTAAGGTATTTATGTAGTTAGAGCTTTTGATGGAGAAATATAAAGTTTGTCTCCAATTTTCCAGGAGATAAATGTCAAAATCAACTTGTGCATTTTCTTATTATGGAAAAAAAAACCCTCGTAGATCGTTTTTCTTTCACTTTACGCTAGTAATCATCTGGCCAGAATTTCATTCTGAAGATAGAAGAGAGAAAGAGTATCTATGTGTAAAGGGTGAGATTAGGACAAGATTATATTAGAAGGGTTAAGTGATATTATAGAAAACCAAGCCAAAATCTAAGACCACCAAATACACTTGGTACAAAGGTTTGTTTGCTCTACTCTGCATTGAACTTTGACCAAAACGACAGAGTGAAACCTTCTCGTTTTTTGGGGAAGAATTCTAAGATGGTGGTGAAGGCCACTGTCCTTCTTAGCCCAAGAATAATGCAACCCTATTTGATGTTCCTAGTAATAAAGTTTTACTTAGCTTACTAGCTGGCGCTGAGGGTCAGTACTTCCTTGAAAGCATTTACAGAAAGTTGCATTTGGGTAGTAATCTAGGGCAGTGGTTTCTTAATTTTTCTAGAAATGCGGAAGACGATTCACTTAATATTTTTGTTGCGTATCACTAACATGTAAATTACTACATGTTGGAGAGTATCGGTGAGTAATCAGGCAGAAAATAAGACAAGTTACAGTTAACATGAAATCTAGTTTATTACTGTTTAGTTGTTACATATTCTAAGAGAAATTACTGAAAAGTAACTGCAAAATATCTATGATTTCTCCATGTCTGTACCATAACATTAAGTCTTTCAGCTCGGAGGTATGATATATTTCTCGAACATAAACATATACCTACATTATTCTTCAAGAAGTCTATACTTTTTCCAAACACCTTGATCTTTTTTTTTAATCTTAGGGACATATTGATCGATCCACTGTAATGCCGAGTTTTCAAGCCCTAAATAAACAGCGAAGTGTTTTATTTTTTAAAGAATTACATGCCTATCTTGTCGAATTTCTAAGATGTATTGACTGCATAGCTGACTACGATCCTAGACTTCTTTTACAGATTTAAGTCAGGTTGAATGTACTACCATGTCGACTGCCTTTTTTCTTCCAGATATACCTCCTTTATAACCGTGTTAAAAGCAACTTTGTAAAATCATTCTCTTATTTTTATATAAAGAATTACCTTTATAAACATTTCAAAATTTACTAATTTTAATTACCAAAGATTTGTATTTGTATAAATCTGTACAGTTGTAAATACTAAAAAATGCTTTTGTTGAACTAATCTTAAATAGTTTTTGAACAGATAAGAATGGCTTTCAGTTTTTATTTTTATTTATTGAGTTATTTAAATTTTTGTAGGATTTATTTTTTTGTAAAGTATGCGTTTTTTTTTTTTTATAATTAGTTTTTCATTTTTTTAATTTTTATTTTATTAAAAAAGGATAATTACAAAACGAGTCTATATCAATCTAAATGTGCCTCTGTGAATGGGTGTACACATTAATACTTAATAACTGCTATTTTTTTTTATTTATTTTTATAGAGTTTTGTAATAAATGTTGGGCAGAGTATCATTAAAAATGAGGCTGTTTCGAAAAGAGATGGTATAAGGAATAAATTGAAACCAGTAGGGTTGATCCTGTTTCCAAGACTGCGGTACTACAAGAGCTTATTAAGCTTATTACGGCATTCTGCCCAGTGTTTTAGTGTGTTCTATCGCTGAAGAAGCAGTTTCTTAATCCTTCATCTCATGTCTTAGAGCTAGACTTGTTACAACTTCTTGTCGAAAGCTGTGTTGCCGAAAAGTCTCATTTCAGTTATTTATTATTCTTTACGCGTACCACTCAGCTACCACTAAGCTTATTCTGTGAGAATAAGAGAAATTGTTACCCTCAGGGACGATAAGATCTCTGTAGATATGGATACTCCACTTCCACAAACCGGTATAGCGGTTTTCCTACTAGGAATATTTAAAGTTCCTCGAGATTTTCTTTTAAACATCATGAGGTAACTTTTTTTTGTTACCATCTCTTTGAACTGAGAATCACTTTTCGCGGATATAGGATTTGAGGGTAATGACATCTTAGAATCGATGTCTCAGACCTTTTCCTTGTTGAAAGGGTGGCGTTTCTGCGGAGATTTTTTTTACCGATTTCATGCATAAGTAATGAAAGTCTACATTAAGATCAGTTCAAAAAATATATTGGTCAGCATGTTTGATCCAAAAACACAAAGCGACTTTTCTTGAACCAGCCCAAATCATTTGACATGCTCTATAAAAAATATTGCTTAATGAAAAGTAGCGCTGCAGTAAAACATAAAGCTATTTTATTATTATTATTTATTGTTTAATTAATTAAGTTCTATTGTATTCATTTCTTTTATTTATATTTGTAATAAGTAAATTGGTTCTCGATAAAATTTAACATTGAAAGTAGTAATTCTGTTGATTTGGTCAATATTACAAATTATTTATTTTTTGTAATGAATAAATTTTTAGTATATAATAAACTATATAATTGATAATATCTAATTTATGTAATTTATTGCAGGCACATCCAAATCCATCCGTAAATTGGTCTGAAATAGCCTTAAAGGCATTGAGGCTTCCAAATATTATGTACCAAGACGTACCATGTAAACCGTTAGATTTTTATACATGCCCATTTAGAAAGTCTAAAATTGACAGGTATAAAAAAAAGGGTTTATACTTAAATCTACTTTACGTATGTACAATATTTTTTAATATTATTAATGTAATATTAATTTAAATAGTTGCTCGATTACAGCTTATATCCGATAGAATGCGCTAGTTGGATGTTTTAACTCCGGTGGTATGTGTGAACGAAGTGCGCTGTTTAGGCTTTGAAATAGTCACAGTATTTAACAGTCGTTTAAGGAAATAAACATAGAGTTGAGGCTCTTTGATGAGGGGAAGGGGAAAAATTTGTGGTTGGATCCGCAGAGAGCAGCTTGAGATTTGATTCGTAATAGTAATAGCACGTTTGTTCTGGAACATTAGACTGTTCTGTTTTGAATTTCCATCCAATATCAGTATTGTGCAGAATAAAGATTCTCGACCTTCGTTTATAAAGTTTCTGTCACGTGCCCACCACACTGTACGTGGATGATCGGACAATCGGAATTAGGCGATAATGAAGCAGAAGAGATCACTTGTCACGGGTTGGAACCATTGACGTTTTCTAGGGAAACTAAACCTTTTGTGGCATTTCAAAATGCCCCATGAGTGCAGCCATCAAAAAATTCGCTGGAATTTTGGAAGAAAACTACAAGCGAGGGACTGGAGAAAAAGTTCCCGAAATTTGCTACGGTAAAAGCTCACTGAATTATCTAAACGTCCAGCGAATTTCAGTTTAATGTTAAAGAAATACTTGAAACTAAGTGACAATAAAATTCAGTTAAACTGGACAATAGTTAAAACTGCAAAATTATGAAATTAAGATTGTTTTCCTCGATTAGAAAGTTAAATATTAATCATTTGATATTTAATTAACAAGTAAGAAGTATCAATTGATTAGAGATTCATGATTGATTTCTGAAACCAGAAACTACTATTTTATTTATGTATTTTATTGATTTAAACTGGGGTTAGCGGATTTGGTTTTTTATAACGATTGTTATTTATTGCAGCCGTTGTTAGCAAATTTGGTTGTTGATGTATTTATTTTTTCCCTGCTTTATATTGCCCAAGTTCAGGGATATGGGGAGTAAATCTTTACAAGCTCATTCTATAGGAGACCTCTATAGGTCTCTTAGCAGATAGCCTTTGAAGGTTTTGTGAAGAAGTAGAGTGAACGGCACTCCCCTCCGCAATGTGTCAGGGCGAATGCCAGATGTGGCTCAGGGTTCGGCTCTTTGGTTAAGAAAAACCCACAACTTTGATCAAGAACCACTTCTCAGACTAATCAAACAGAACTGGAAGATTTGCTTTAAGTATTAGATGCCATAATAGGCCCTTCGGACTTTCTGTTCAAGGAATCGTATCCAATTTTAACATTTTCTTGGTACAATCTATTTTAAAAGATTTCTATAATCTGTCTGTTAGACTTTAGTATAAACAAGCAATTCAAGACAAACAAATAATTCAAAGTGAATTATCATAAAAAAATAATATTTTAAAAAAGTTTTTCCTTGCCTTAACATGGAACATTAAATGAATTCAGATAATTGTTTCATGGAGATACTTTTTCCATTAAATAATTCTGTTAGGGAGGTCAGCCAGGATGTACTCAACTAGTTTGCATATTACAGGGCACAACCCCCTCGAACTAGAAGTACCTGTCTACCTAGTCTTGTATTCTTATAAATCATGGTACTCTTCAAGAACGATTTCCTTTGTTTATTTAAATTTATTGCAGTGTTTTTACTTCCTTTTATTCCTTTATAAAACCGTAGGGTGCTGGAGTTCTTAGTTTCAGGTTGATGATCTCGTTCCGACTTGGTAGTACGTATCGCCGATCTCCTCTCATGAATCAGGCTTCAGTTAAAGTATCTTATTAAACGTTTAATTAAAATTCTTAATGCTAACTTTGTTAAGCTAAGGAGAGCCGTAACACCGAGAACTTTAGATAAGAATTCTGCATTCTTACCAATGTTATTTTGGCATGAAAAAGTAGTTAAATAACCAACTGCTCCTTAAATCCTCCAAAGACAAAATATACTGCTGTTGCGTAGTACAGAATGATTTTACCCATATTTAAGGCATTACTGGCTTAGATTTAGTTTAGAACCCCAAATGACAATATTCTTAGTTTTTTCCAGAGATGGTCTTCAAAATTTAATGTCCACAGCTACTATTTTGTTCTTAGCAAAGCGAAATTTGTTCTTAATTCTAGAATAGAGTTAGTTTGAAATTAGAGGGTAGTTTTTTTTTATCAAAGGGATGATTGACTGTCTAAATTAGGTAAATAACAAAAACAGTTATAAGAAACATGAAATAACGTCATACTTATAGCAGTTTTTGGAGGTTTAAAGCAGATAACAAGATCATAAGCCGTATAACCTTTTCGTTAAATTTTCTGGATTGCGTTCCTATGTTTATCAAACTAGATTTGGGTAATATCTTATCAATTGAGTCTCAAAAAGATTGCAATCATGAAATCACTGTAGAAATCATTCTTTACAGCTTAATTTTTATTTCATTTTATAATAAGTACTATTTATGTGTGTGTAGCGAAGCAGATATTTTTTTAAAACTGTTAAATTTGTTTACAGATTTTTAGGTAGTGAAAACAGGGAGACATTTTTTACAGACACTCAAAGAAGTAGAATTGTATATGAAATATTATCGACGTGTATGTTTGGTAAAAAGAAAAAAGGAGAAGTTGGTATTTGTCGTTTGATCGATGAAGGCGTCTTTTCTACAGCTTTTCCATTGCATGATGTAAGTAATAGTTGTTTTCGTTTTGATTTGATTTTCAGTTTTGATTCAGTGGAAAGTGTTTAGGAAAGTGAACAGTTTTTTGGGTCAACTCGGATGGTTTAAGTAGCTAGACAATAAATAGTTAATATACGCAAACGGTTAATATACTGACTTTTGAGTAACGTAGTTGTTCTTTCATAAAATTGTAAGTCTTTCACACTTGACTTTTAGGAGACTCAAACTTTTTTATTTATAACTTATCTTAATCATTACCTATTTCTATTGAATTCTGGCTTGGATTGTGAGTTGGTATAACACCCTGGAAAGAAGTTTCAATAAAAAGTTTTAGCTAAAAGATGACCCCCCCAAAAAAGTAATTCTCTGCATTTAACGTAGCTATTTTGCACCATCTTCAGTTTCATTTCTTCAAAACGAAATGAACTTGATTATAAAGTCATACAACGTACGGAATTCTGTTGTAGATTTTTATAAATTCCCAGTTAGGTGCATTTCACGATTTTCCTTTTTTTGAATTAATGCTGTTCCCACTCATAAATAGAACAATTTTTTTTTAAACATTTTTTCTAACTTGTATTCCTCAATACTGATCTGTTCAGTAAAAATTTCGTAAATTTACGCGATCGTAATACTTTATCTTTCCTTTTCTCATCTCCGCGATCTAAAATAAAGATTAACCTTTTAATAGGAAAATAAAAGTTTTAAAAACTAACTTAAAAACAAAGCTACTTGTTAAACAACTTTAAAATAAAATGAAAAAGTAGTCATTTTTATTTCTTCTTCATTCAATGCAATATGTAAGTTGTTCTTTGAAGAATTTGTGATTTCATTTTGGTTTGTTATTGTGGAATTTTAGTGTCCTGATCCTAAATTTCATAAGTAGAAAGAACCACTACAAGTTATTGTAGTTTGCGAGTCATTAAATCACTCCATAAACCAGAAAATAATCGATAAAGGCAGCAAAAAAAACTTTGGATTTTTGGATATCGAATGACTGATCGTTAAAATTTTCACGTTCTTTGCAAAGAACTGAAGCTGAGGAAAGATAAAATGAATTAAAACCAGTTCTACGGTCTAAAAATGTGTTTGCTGTGGTTCTTTATAACTCGTGTCAATATCAAGAGTTATAACTTTAAATTCTCTACTTATAAATCCTGCTTTTATGTATTTAAGACTTTTATTTTGTGTGTTCGAAGTTTTTTTTTTTTTTTCTTCGGCTGACATGGATGAGGAACAATATTTACTTTTTGTCCAACCCGGATTAAAGGCAAATCTTTGCCTTCATTATAGCATTCGCATGAAAAATAGAGAACTGGGTTTTCCAGGTAGTCTGTGTGAGCACGTTAACACTGAGAAGTTTTTTTTTTATAAAATTCAATACCTAATCTGTTTTGCTATAATTGTATTTGCTTTTACAAATACATTCGTGTATAATTATAATTACATAATTATATTATTTAGACAGTGAATTTTTCATATTGTTTTTTTATTTTTTTGTGTTTGTGTGTGTGTGTTTGTTAATATCCAATCATTAATTTCTCTCTTTTTTTTTATTCTGGATCGTACTAATTTCTGTTTTAAAAAAACAGAAGCTTCTAACGAAACCTACCAATAGTTCCCGAAACGTCGAACAACATAAAGATTTCTTCAAAAGACTGTCTTTGGCTATTGTCGAAAACATCTCCTCATTTGTAATTATGAATTTTTCATTAGTGATATGAAAGGTGAGGGTGAGGTGTACAGTAATTAGTTGTGTTCATCTTAAAAATTGAGCAAATTAAAGTACTTTTCTGGTAAAATGAATTAACTACATAAATTCTACAACTTTACTGACAGTACTGATAATACAATGCTTGGATTAATATCTGTGATGAAATTTACAGTTGTAGAATGCTATAATAACAACAATTAAGTTGTAATTTTGAATACATTTATGGAAGAATCAGTAGTATTAGGTGCATGCAACGTAATCTTAGATTTGAATCCTATTAAAACAAATGTACGAATGCTTAAACATATATAATCTTAGTAAAAGATCATTAAAAGATTTTATTTCAACTTGGAAGGTGATTTTTCTGCCTATATAATTATGTTAAAATTAATGGTTTGTATGTTGGTCAAACAGGGTCCTTACGAGCTAAAGAAGAGCAGGTGTTGCACTTTGAACCAAAGACAAGTTTTATACCAATATTGGGCCCGATGGGGATGTTGGTACAGATATCAACCGTTAGATCATATTAGGGAATACTTTGGAGAGAAGATTGCCATCTATTTTGCGTGGTTGGGTAAGTAAGTAGTTACAGAAACCATGTTTTATCTAAATCAGAAACTGTTATTGTTTGTTCCACAGCTGATTGTAATGATGTCAATGCCTTACCATCATGTTATAATGTCTTCTGTAAAATGACAACATAATTTTTAGCAAATATTCTAAAAATTTTGTCCTACCAGAATCACTTGACTGATTTGTGATTGTACGAAGCATGCGCAATGAGAGTATAATATTCCAGCTGAATTCAAACCGTTTGCAATTTTCATATAAGTCACAGTTACCTCCATTGTCAATATGGAGGTTAATCGATGTCCTGCAAAACTTAACTCTACTTAAGAGAAGGAAAGTTTTAAGAAAGAGGTTTCTAACAGTTTCTTTAGATGGAGCATGTAGTTGAGAGGGGATACTTAAAGTGTAGGGTTGCAGTGGACCCTCAAGTATGCTCAGCTCTCAACCTCTCTTACAATCGTAAGACACCGTATACACTGCTATGGCCTTCAGAAGCTAAGATCTACAGTTTATAACCACCATTTAAACTGAATTATACGAAAAACAATTTTCATGTTAAAGCATCAAAATTTATATATCAACTTATCATTATATTTGATTTTCTGTTTAGGTTTTTATACAGCATGGTTGTTGCCGGCAGCCATTGTAGGTCTGCTAGTATTCATGTACGGTGTATTTACTATGCATTCAAACACACTGGCCAGAGAGGTATGTGAAAGTCAGGGATCATTTAAAATGTGTCCATTATGCGATGAGAATATTGGTTGCAGGTATTGGGATTTAAGCGATATCTGTGGTTATTCTAAATTAGCATATCTATTCGATCATCCAGGCACTGTATTCTACGCGGTGTTCGTCTCATTTTGGGGTAATTTTTTTTTTTTTTTAAACAAATAAATGATAAAAAGGTAAGTTTATGTAATATAGAATTTACATTTATTTTAAAAAAATTCCAGCTGTAACATTCCTTGAATACTGGAAAAGAAAATCAGCCTCATTAGCCCATCACTGGGATTGTATGGGATTCCAGGATGAAATTGAAAGACCAAGGCCGGAGTTTGCTGCCAGAGCGCCTTTTTTAGAAAGAAATCCAGTCACTGGAATACAGGAGCCATCGTTCCCTAAATCATTGAGGAATAAACGAATAGCAGCAGGTCTAGGAATTGTTTTTCTAATGGTAAAACAAAAATCAATTTTTCAAAGTTGTATTTTTAAATGTTTACTTTCCCATTAATTTTTCTTACTCTACTAGTAAGAAAAGATACTTCTTTCTACTCTTGGGATTTCTCGAAAACAGCTCCAATGGTTTTATATGAGCCGTTCACTGTTCAACTCAATTAACTCCATAAAACAAAAAGTGGAGAAATGCGATGGAATAATGTACTTTGTTTTTTTTAAAATTCCGTTTATAATATAAATTCACTGTTATCATTCAGCGCCTGCTACATGAATTTGACTTGAATTATAGCAATGATGTACATTAGAGCACGTAGTTAATCAAAATGGCCTCTGAAATAAATTATTTATTATTCAATGACCAAAAAAATGTGATCGTTTAATGGTGTTAATTTTTATTATGTGAAAAATTTATCATAAATATTTAAAGCTATGACTGGACCAAGGGCTTTGTCACTTAAATTTAAGATATTTGAAAAAGTCTCTATAATGCACGGTCCTAACAGTGAAAGGAAGTCGTCTGAATGTTCATGCTTGATTTTATTTTATTTATTTTTCTAGCAAGTGAAATTTTACATCAAATATTTATTTCAGATATCGCTGGTAATAATCTTTATAGTTGCAGTAATAATCTACAGGGTATTGGTATCTATACCATTGTTTCAAAATGTAACATTTCGTTCACAAGCTCAGGCCATTGCCAATGTCTCTGGAGCTGTGGTGAACTTAATTATCATCATGGTGATGAGCAGAATTTATGAAAATCTGGCTTATAGATTAACTTCATGGGGTAGGTACTAGTTTATGTGTATAAATATATGAAAAATAGTTTTTAAAAACAGGCCCATTACTCTGGAGCAAAGGGCAGAATAATACATTTTAATTGATGATTATTCTAGTTTAAACCAAAAAGATTTTTTTTTTAAAAAAAAGGGCTTCAACAATTGAAGATCGTGTGCTCCTGGATGCCTTTTTCAGTACCTACTTACCAGCCTGCCCAGTATTCTTTCGTTATACACATTACTATCCCTCAACAGAACTGTTGGTGGCGTCTAAGAAAGTAGAATCTTAGCGGAGCCCCCCCTTAGAACGTGGGATTGTCCAAATCACTGACCACTCAGCTAATTCGTTCTTAGAGAAAAACAAAACAGAAAGGGTGCCATTTTGATTTACTCTGTATAAAACAAACCTTCAAGTTGGATTACTAAAAATTGTATAAAAAGGGTTCAAACGTGGACCCATGACATGCGATATCTTCCTCATCATTATCAGTTAGTGTGTTTTTCGACCTTTAATATGGTTGTGCTGCAACATATGTGCTCGTACAGTGACCATTCCGTTTTGATAATGTTCTAAACAAAATAGTTCCTTTTCTAAGACTTTAGCTTATTCAAAACTATTCAAAAAGGCACTTCTTTGTTGTGATAATTTAATATTTGTAAGTTTCTCTGGAATTTTGTCGTGTAGCTCCAATCAAGATCTGAATCAATCCAGTTTTAAAATGAACTATGATTATTCAGCTCTTTACTGGATATTTTATTTTATTTATTTTTTTAACTTGTTTAATTGAATGTTATTTAAAGATTCTTTTACTTTTTAACTACATATTTTTCTCTTTTTTTTTTTCTTTACAGAAATGCACAGAACACAAACAGAATTCGATGATAATTTAACGTTTAAAGTTTTTATATTTCAGTTTGTAAATTTTTATTCATCCATATTTTATATAGCATTTTTTAAAGGAAGATTTGTTGGCTATCCTGGCAATTATACGCATATTGTTAAATTAAGAAATGAAGATGTAAGTTCTTGTTTATTTAAGTAATTTTTTTTTCTTTTTTTTTTTAAATAAGTTTTCTGCCAGAGTTATAAGAGTTGATAATAATATAATTTCCAGTGCAGTGCTGGTGGCTGTTTAATTGAACTGGCACAACAGTTGGCCGTCATCATGATTGGCAAACAAATTATAAATAATGCTCAGGAAATATTAGTTCCAAAAATTAAAGCTTGGTGGCACCACAGAAAGGTAATTCTTTAACTGTTCTATCAATCGTTTTGTTATAGGTTTTTGATTGGTTTAATTTAAATTTATGGATCCAGTTTCTGTAAGAGCAAACTGTGAAGATCTAAATAATAAACTGTACACTAGCTGCTAGCAATTGTGGATGTATCGGTGCGATTAGATTAGAACATATGGTAGTTCCATGCTAAAAAGGTATCTGAACACGGATATCTGACTTGTTCCACAATACGATCTGGCCATTTTAACTCATCTCCGTTCAAATAGTCGATCTGTAAACAATTTTTATTTTTTTTTTAATGATTTTTTTTTCCAAATCACACTTTCTTGTAAAGTGTCCATATGAACCAATTTTACGATGATGAACATGTTGTTGTGAATATCTTAAATTTTTTTTGTTGGACCTTCACTGGTCATTCTTACCAAACTGACATCCAACTTGGTCCTAGTTATTTACTAGTAAAATATTTTCAAAGATGACCATATTTTGCTTTTGAATTGGCCTTGGCCTCTGTGCAGAAATCAGCGTTTTATTTATTCAAGGTTTGGGTAGCTCTGGAAATAAGACAACTCCTCAACTCAAGCATTCCATAAAAACACCATAAGGCTGGAAAAATAGTGGAGCGGCGAGCAAAGCGGCGAAATCAAACACAAGTTAACATAAGAGGACCGCGCAAAGTGGAGAGCAAAGCGAAGATAGAGCAACGCTATCTATAGAGAGTGTTTGTTTTCGCCGCTTTGCTCGCCGCTCCACTATGTTTCCAGCCATAAAGGGTGTTTACCACTTTGTGATTTCCAGATATTGTGAACATTAACTGAGCCAGCATTGTTTGTGTCAAAATCGCCAAAATAAAAAAATGAAAATTATAGTTCGACTGTCATTTCAAGGCAGTACATCTTCAACGCATTTCATCTAATCTGTGTTACACGTTATAGGTGAAACTGCCCAAAAGAAGGAAGTCCAGATGGGAGGAAGATTACCAGTTGGTGGACAATGAAGGTCTATTTGAAGAATATCTTGAAATGGGTAAAGGATACTTATAAATTTGAACTAAGAATGTTTAAGAATTGTGTCCCAAATTATTTTTGTGTTTCGTAGAATGTGTTTCTAAATCATAGAAATAGATATATTTTCAATGCATTGGACAAAAAAATGTAGAAGGCATGATGTGCCGGAAGATTTTTGTGGTCCATCTTAAATGAGGAAGTGGATTAGTAGCCACTTTTTCGAGAATCATTATTATTACATAATTCTGCAATATTTAACTTGATTCTAACCACGTCACTTAAATGGCTAATTATAAATTACCACACACCGATATCAAGGGTATAATTGCAAAAGCAGCACTACAAAAATGGCAGACAGATTACAATAATGGTGATAAAGGTAGATTCTATAAAACTATGGCAGATCAGTTACCTAGACAACCATGGTATAAGGGAACTGTCACTAATAAATGGTTTGTTACGACAATAAGCAGGCTGAGAGCGAACCACGCGGTGTGCGGATCGTATCTACACAGGATGAACAAAAGGTCCTCTCCTCTTTGCGTAGATTGCAATGAGGAGGAGGATTTCAAACATGTAATAATGATATGTCCACGTTATGTGGTAGAAAGGAAACGAATGTTTGACGATATATACAGGTATTTAGATGCACCATTTCGCTACGAAGACATTATATTCTCCACCAACATTTATGTGCTTAAGTCTATAGCAGAGCTAGCAATGAAATATGAATGTATTTAAAAGCTATAGCCGAATTAGAATGAATGGAAGAAAATGCTTAGAGAAGGATTACGTGATTTTAATTTTGGTTAAGCTATAAGGATGGCAGGAGCACAGAGTGCTGCTCCATCCATTAGCAGTAGTTTATGTAAATAGCGGTATATAGTGGAATGATGAATGTGTGAAGCGAATGTATTTGTAGGTAAGAATGGAGAGTGAGTGATATTCTAGTGATAAGCACCTAGACTATGCTGGCTGTATGGCGGAAGCCGATGCCAAAACAAAAGAGGAAAAAAAAAAACACGTCACTTTCCATTTTAATTTAACATTCATTTTTTCTTTTAATTATCAATTTCAGTTATTTAAACATTTCCTTTTCTAGTACTTCAATTTGGATTCATAACAATATTTGTTGCCGCATTTCCGTTAGCTCCATTGTTTGCACTTTTGAACAATTGGGTTGAGATTAGATTGGATGCACAAAAATTTGTATGTGAAACACGTCGCATTGTGGCAGAGCGTGCAGAAAATATTGGCATATGGTTCAAAATTTTGAACATGCTTGCTCATCTTGCGGTAATTAGTAATGTAAGAGTTTTTTTATTTTTTTTCTGTTTTTAAAAATTTTTTAAATCTAAATATCACATCTTTTCAACACTACTTTTTTTCTTGTTTTAGGGTTTTTTAATAGCATTTACATCAGAATTTCTTCCAAAACTATTATATCAATATGATTATAACTGGAATTTAGAGGGTTATATAAATTTCACTTTAGCTTATTCACCCAATGGTACGCTAAGCCAACAGTGTAGATATCGTGGATTACGTGATGAATTTGGTAATCATACCCCATTCTTCTGGCGATTGTTAGCCGTTCAGTTTGCTTTTGTTATCATTTTCGAGGTAATTATTTTATTTTTAACTATAAATATTTCAAAATAATTTAATAATTGGACGCTAACCCCCCGTTAAAAAAAAAAAAGTTCAATTCAATTTCTTTTCAGCACGTAGTTTTTGGAGTATGTAGACTGATTGATATATTGGTGCCAGATATACCAGAAAGTCTGGAGTTGAAGATAAAACGTGAACGATATTTAGCTAAACAAGCGCTTCAAGATTCGGATACAATTATGAAGGTAAGATTGGTCATAATGTTTTCTTATGACTTCAAAATTATTAAATCTATAATTTAAGGTTACATGAATAAAAGCCCACACTGGCCTTCAAGATATGTTCACCTTGTCATTTTGCTTCGGTTTTACTTTCTCTTATCCAGATACCACCTGAGAAATAAAAGACGCTAACCAGAAAGCGAAGATATCGTACTGGTTCCATTCCAAGACGAACGTATAGGCCGCCTGAAATTAGCAGGCAGTACTTTGAAATATACGTTGAATTATTGCGATCGATCAGGTTTTCTGTTTTCAGTTTTGTCGTACATAATTGTTTTTAGAACCGCTGTCGACGAAAAAGTGGTTTTGACAAATTGGCTTGTGTGTCTGTATGTCCGTCTTCCTCGCTAATAATCTGTGTGCAGCATTCACAAAAAGAGAAAATCGATTAAATTATCATTTTGTCTTGGATAATAAGCTTTTAGCGAAGATCTAACTACAAAAAATGTCTCTATATTTTTTTGAGATTTCACCAAAATGTCTGCAATTTCTTTTAAAACCTTTATGTTATATTTCTAGAAAAAATTATTTTGAGCTTTATTTTATTAGAAGAGTGGGGATAGGCTTTCCTCTAATGTTCCATTTTAGTGTACCTTTTTTTTTTCTTCTTTTAATCCAAGAATTAAGAATTAGAGAAACAATATCTTCATACGTTTGGTGACATTATTTTATAAAGTCTAATTATAATCTGTGTTGACTAAGTAAAGTTAAAGGGTTTTTAAAATTTAAAAGAATGTAAATAAGTAAACTTAAAATTTAACATTCACTTTCTTATAATTTAAATTTGAATAGTTTTTTTTTAATTTTGAAGTTAACGCTTGGAAAATGGAGCCGCAACAGAAGAAGAGCACCTTCCTTATAAGATTAAGTAAAAGTCAAGTTCTTTTCTTTAGTTTTCCCTAAAACTTTTCATTGTTTAAAAGAAATGAACAGATTAAGGACGAAAAACAAAAAAAAATGGCTATTGTAACATGCCGACCAAAGCTTAAGTAAATGTCTAGGTGAACTTTAGTTCTTATCACCAGTATTATTTTCATTTCAATCTAACCTAAGTAGAGGTTGAATGAATTTCGTTGCATTTAAGCATCAGATTGATATAATGGCATGCATATCTTTTCTGGTGGAGCCACTCACACTAATACCATCTGAAATGAATCAAGTATATTGTACTGGCAAAATTGATTTTGGCGTGCCTCCTTTCAGATAGAAACGGGAGAAAGGAAAGATTAGAAAAGGGCCAGTTTTTAATCATTCCAGTCATTAAAATCGTCATGTCAGTTTTCTCCCCTGATAGCTCGTCTTTGAAGAGAATTAGGCTTGTCGTTTTTTTGTTTTTTAAAAAAAAGAAGGAAATACCTCAAGTCCCGAAGGGATATGCTCTGAGATGTCTGAATTAGCCTTACTATAATTTGTTCAAGATCTACAATCTCCATACACCATTGCGCTACATTTTTGTATTGAAACCATCTCAGTTTTAATTTTCTTTCAAGTGAAACGCGTCAAAATTTGTGCCTTTCCAAGGCAAGGCTAATCCTGTAGAAGAGGCTTCTATTAAACGTACTTCCAAGGGCCGTCAGATAGACTTCGCTCCCCAGCCTATCAGACTCCTGAGCTAATATCTTATCTTGGCTACATTACCCATAATTGCATTTGCATTATTATGGATTTAGATCTTCCACTTCCAGAAGGAGAAAATTAAAGATACCCTAGATTTTAACTTTGTTATTTTTTATGTTATTTAGTTGCTTGTATAACATTAGGATGAGGGTCTGCTCCCCATTCACTGCAGCCAGAAGAGGCTTATTTTTCTGATCCTTTATAGAAGATCAGTTTAATAGAAAATTAGAGAAGGAGAAACCTCTAGATTGTCCAGATTTTTCTCACGAGTCGTTTTTTGCGTATATCTCAACTAATCTCCAAGTGCATGACAAACAGAGGCGACTAGTTTAGTTGGGATGGACTGGCATGACGCACGCAGGGCCTAAGTAAGTACCTCTTCAGCCAAAAGCTCCAAGAGCCGAAGAGAAAGGGACTTCCTAAGTCTTTTCTATCTAGTAATTCAATTGAATCTCTTAAGTGCTGGATACAAACTGAAAATTAACTGAGCCTAATCCAGCCAATAAAATTATTAATAAGGACCTTGAACTCAATATCCATGTGATCTTCTAACTTCTGGGATGTCCCTGCGAGATGTCTGTCTAATAAACAAAGAATATAAATTAAAAACCCAATATTCAACACATAGATGATTGATTCAGTAGTGTTTGAATTTTGTAACAATGTAGGAAATTACGTAGCCCCTCCCCCACATGCAAACTTAGCTCGCAAATACACCCAGCACATATACGTTCATCTATCTCAAGAAATCCAGTCTTCTTCCTCCCCTGTAATTATTATGTTTCTCTAATTTTTGGTAGCTTATAATTTTATTCATTTGAAACTAGGTAGCAGCTGGTGTGGAAGACTTTGGTGAGAAATCCAGCCACATGGTATTGGATCTTACAGCTGATGTTGGTAGCGGTAAAGAGGAGATATCCGTGCCACCAGACAAGACTCCGCATAATTCTAGAGAGTCTTTGATAAAACCACCACCACGGCCGACAGTGAATCGCAAGAACAGCCGAGCCAACAATCAGACCACACCTGCTGCTAATGAAGCTACTTCCTCAGCTGATGCTGCAGCTACTTCTGCCTCTGCTGGTGATAGTTCTGAAATAGCGGCCGTCGCAAACACTAGCGCTAATCATGTCGATGTTGACACATCAGCGCCTAAACGTTCAGCGACAGCCTTCAACTTTCAAACTAGCGGACAAAATCCACGACGTGATATTGTTAAGAGACAGAGCTCTTGACGCAATTCGGCCTTCTGAGTAAGGCTTTTATCACTGTTATAGTGATAAATCTTAGAAATCTTTACTCAGTAACCAAACAGACAATTATTCTCATTTTAATTTTATATGTAATTTTGTTATAATTTTTTTTTTTTTAATTGAAATAAATTAATATTTTTTTTAATACAGAATGTTCTGTTTGTTTGAAAGTGTGAGATAAATGTGGTAATGACTTAAATAGAATGTTAACTGATGGGTCCCCTCGGAGCAACCCTGGAAAGATGGTTATTTAGCTATTTTATACATTTTTATTTTCAACCTTAATCTTCAGCGAACGATAAGGTGAGTTTAAGCAGTTGCATTAAACATATATTCTATAAGTAATAAGTAACTGCATGAACGGTGTAATGGCCAATCCTGCTTGTAATTGGCCATTTGATTGACAATATATGTTATCTTTAAATATAAAAATTTGTAAACAAAAAAATTAAGCCTAATTTGAAAAACTACTTTATTAAGTAGATTTTAAAAATATTTTTTTACTGTTATATATTGTTTTATATAATAACAAATTTGTATTATTTAATTTTTTATTTCAATTCTTCAATTCTTTTATAAATTTACAGAAGTTGTAAATAATTGTTTATCGTAGGAAGTCTGAATCACCGATGTGACATTGAAATTTCCATTCTGAAACTGTACGAGAAACTCAGAACCCATTTGAATTTTCTTTCAACTTGAGAAACTATGATGGCAAAATTTTCTTGGAACATAATGAAAGCCCTAATTTGTAATAAGAGCGAACTTCAAGGGCTGTACCTTCCAACCAGGTTAGACAAGACTGGGCTCATACTGAGATTGTTACATAGACAGGCTAATGCCCTTCCAGAATAGATCTTTTGATCACGACTAGGGATATCCTGGTACTATCCTTCGTGATTCTTTATTTATGTATTTATTTTTATTAACAAGCTATTCTGGACTATGACCAAAATAGTTCTGTTGAGCCCCTATATTCATGAGACCATTATAATATTGCTTTCTCAGGTGATGATGATAAAACTCTCACAGGTTTTATCTTCTCGAAAAGCTCTAAAAAGAGTGGCAAGAGCCGGCAGTCGGGATCACCATATTCTTACCTGTTCTTCTATGCTGATCAAGAAATGCTGAAGAATTGAAAGGAACTGGAAGGCTGCTAGATAGATAAGGTATTACCTTTCCAATAACTGATAACTACCCAGGCTCATCAAGAAAGCCCCAGATAAGACTCGGTATTTGGCGCCCATTAAGATTATTGTTCTTCGTTTTTGGTGACTAATTCATTAATCAAATTTCAGTCATTATTTTTTGTATTTTTGCCAAGCTTTCGACCTAGGAGCTTAGGTCATCTTCAGAGTTGACAATAGTGCTACTGAAAGTACATAAACAGACAGAACAGAAGACACACACCATACATGTAACAATGTAAAAAAAATATTATAAATTGATAAGCGCTGAAGTTGACCTAGTCCCTAGGGTCGAAAAGCTTGGCAAAAATACAAAAAATAATGACTGAAATTGGCCATATTCTTTCTTCCTTTTCCACTCAGAAAAGATCCATCAAAATGACGTGACACACCAGTTGCGGTACTCTGATTTTGAGGAACTAAACACTTCTCTTTACCCTTTTAAGCCGCAAAACTAGCTACGTATTCAAGAACTTGGCATAGATTATTTCCTGACTTAAACATTTTCAATAGCCGGGTAAATGATTTTTACAAATTTTTATTTAAATTACACTTATTTTAAATGAAAGAAAAACTTCCAATTTATATAATAGAATTGAAATAAAAATATGTTGAGCTTTAATTAAAAAATATTCCATTAAAAGAAAACAAATTAATAGTTATTTTAAGTCAAACTCCTAGCAATTTAAGTCTTTCCATTGAGTTATTAAAATAGATTTATTTAAATATTTCTTTTTTTTATATATATAAATTTTAATGCTACTCATCCGACTGATTGTATTCTAGACATAAAGAAGTAACGCATATATTGTTAAAATAAGAATAGTGTTTTAATGCGTTTTTTAATTTTTCAATTGGTACTTTTGTTAAGTTTAAGTTAACGTGGTACTAAAAAAGGAACTTAGGTAAAATGTGACTTGTACATACTTGAAAAAAAGTACATATTCCTTTGAATTTTTTAAATAGTATTTATTAAATGAAGTAATTGCAAAAAAAATTATGATTGCACCATTATTTTATTAAATTTAGTAATAGTACTCTACCATAAAAAGTTGTTTATTATTGATCATTGTTTCACACATATTGAAGATTATAATACATATCTTTTTATTTTTTTTACATACATACATTGATATAATTTGTATCAACCTAGGTAGGTCCCATCCCGTTTTCTTTTCTATTTCTATCAACCTAGATTCACTGTATACGTTTTGGCTGATCTTGATTCAGAAAGCTTTGGTTAGTCTATGAAGGTTATAACTTTGGTGTAGGTTTGTAGGTTAATTCGTATAAACGTTTGCGTTTAGTGACAACCGTATAAAGAGGAACGTTATTTATTCAGGATCTTTTAATTCAATTGAACCTCTGAATGAAAGGTAATGTAAAGAGCTTGATTTATAATATTAAAAGGTATCATGTTAAAACTGTTACATGAAACTGAATGAAATGAATAAGCTTAACTGTATTGATGTATTGATTGAGTAAAACGTTTTTACGTATGTTTGTTTTAGTATTACTTTTTTCATGGTGGTCATTTGGTAAAATTCATTAACTGTAACGTTTTACTTACTATTTCAAAATATCTGTATTAACTTCGTAATTCTTTTAATAAATCAAGATAAACGAGAATTACTTGAAAGGTGAAACATAAGTTATTGTTTTCCTGGGCTCCTGAATTGTTAAGAGCGGACTTGCGGTTTTAGTAGATTACTTGAAATGAGTTACTGTATTTACCTTGTTGAAAACAGAGCATGCTCACAGTAAGTAAAGAACGAGCAATGTTGCACTGTACAAATTTACATAAGTATAAGGGTTACTCCTGTTAATACCCTCGTTATGTTGTTACATTATAACAGTTTTAATTAGTAAATGAAGGGACCTAATTCTCTAAGCGCAGATTAATTCATTACTAGACTTTAATTTTTTTAAAAAACCATAATTGTATGTTCCAAGAAAATAGATGACCAAAATTCTAAGTAAATTTCTGCTTCTACTCTTTATATATTTTATGATTAAAACGCACAATTACTCGTATTTGTTATTCTTCCAAAACATAATATATTAAAATGTCATGTTTATATTGCCTAAAATTTAACTTTGTAAATGTATGACTTTTTTTTTAATTCTCACACAACACATATATGTATTGTATTTTGAAATGACATTAATAATAATGAAAAAAGCATTAATTTTTATATTATGATTAACAAATTAAGTAGAATAGTAAAAGTTTTCTTCCAGTTTTTTAAACGTTTTTTCTTCTTTTTTATATAAATATATATATGTAAGATATATGATAGCTTTTAAAAAACTATTTTTATAGAGTTAGCCAGAATATTTATTGTATATAAATAATTAAAATATTCGTTTCTTATAAATATGATTTAAAATTATATAAATTAAGAGATTGATACATTGATTGTGATGTAATTTTGTTGTTAAGCCGACAAAAAAAATGGTAAGATAACATTTGGCTTTGGTTGTGATGATAGTTAGGATTTGAATGAAGTTTGCCAGTACAAAGTATGACGCGTTTGCAACCAAGTGCCTGAGCTTAAACTGTTATTTGGTGGATCTTCATGGATTTTAGTTTATTTCTGAATGAACAGGTTTTTTTCCCCCCTCTTCTTCGTCTTCTTACTGTCGCTTAGCTGCGTGCAATGAAGATGAAAAAAAAAAATTATCCTTTTAACACAGTTGCTGGTCGGACAAAATCATAAGATGGGTATATAGGGACGCGTTTGGTACGTGTAATGAAAAGTTAGTGTAACGCGCGGAACAATTTTTCGCCACTACGAACAATCGCACTAAACGATTTAGTCTAAAGGAAACTATCAAAACTGAGATCATAAAATATTTACTTGCATTCTATCGGATATTGATAATAGTGATGTAGAAAACAAGTGTAGAATGTTTGCTAATGATAGTGTATTTCTTTTATTTTTGTTTGTTTTAAGTTTCGTCGTGGACGTAGGCTTCAAAAATCGGGACAACCGGAACTATTTAAAAACCGATAGTTTCCTACTCCTCTTTTCTTAGCCCACATATTAAGCAAATCCTGCATTCTATCAATTATTTTCTTGGCCAGTGTTGCAATTTTCAATTGCAAATGCCTCCTTATGTCATCTAAGTTCTAAAATTAATGTTACAACTATATTTTGATTACTAAATTGAAAAAAAGGTTTTTCAAAAAATTTATCTGAAATTTTGTATACATGAAACTTCATTTTCTTACATGAAAACGGTGGCCTCAAGGAAATTTAGCTTTGTTGATATTTTAAAGCACTTGTAATGATCAGCTGATTTTATTAATAAATAAAACTTAGGAAAGAATAGAAAATAAATTAAAATAAGCTAATTTAGTATTGTTTAGAATTTTTATTCGATGTTGTTATTAAAAGATGTAGAAAAAGTGAAAATAAGTAAATTTTATTGGCACAGATAAATACGTATACTAATTCTTTATGATTTAATGGAATAAGTATGTGATTTTCAAAATTAAATAGAACAATAGAGAAACACAAATATAATTGTGAACACATTTAGCTTACATATATAATAAGAATATAGTTTTTATTTTTTGTTCTTCTTTTTAAATGAACTTTTTATTTTAGTTTTCTTTTAGGGTTGTTTTAACAGTTGTTTTTTAAAATCCTTAGCGTACATGCTTGGTCCATGATTGGTTTCTGGTTAATTTGGGATTTGCGTTTTTTTGGGGGATGCTTTAATTAATTGGCCTAAGCATTTTAAAATTCATACTTCGTTAAAGAATTTCAGATCTTAAATATGTCATATCATAATTTGAATTAAATACAAAAATAGCACATACATTTTTTAAAAAAAAGGATTATTATTTTCAATTTTAGGATTATAAGAGATTTAACAAACTTTGTTGATATTGTAAAGCACTTTTGAAGGTGCGAGATAAGAATGTCACGTTTGTAAATTGCAGAATACTAGTATTAGATGGTTATTTTTCAGTTAAACTCATGATATTGATAAATACCAAGATGATTTGTACATATTATCGTTCTCAAACATTCTGATTTACTTATTTATTGTTAAGTTATTTTTATTTTTTTGAATTTGCCGTTTGTTATCGCCATATTCAGACCATTTCATGCTACTTCATTAATAGGCAGATGTCTGGTTACTTTGAGAGGTTGGTTAGCAGGGAATGGACTTGCACAACTAGTATGCCGGATTTAAAAGTAAACAACCAGCCCAAAGCATCAAATAGTCTGTAGGTCGAGGACATCCCTGGCGTTCGCGCTAAAGGCGCGCAGAATCGTCCAGTCCAGCTGAACCCAACATTCTGCCTAAGAAACTCAGCAAATTCATCCAAATGTTTTGTTGTCATTGGCCCTAAGTTAAGTAGCAAGCATCACAGGTTATAAACCTCACTTAAAAAAAAAAAAAAAACATTAATCCCTGCTGCCACATCGTTAAAACACTACATCATAGAAATCTCAAAGGAAAAACTTCCTGTGGAGAGCTATTTCTTGATGAAGCTAAACGGAAGTGACTGGTGTATGTACGTAATCAATACTTTCTCGTGCTGAAAAATAAATCCTCAATTTTATTAATTTCCTCCCCTTGCCAGGCTTAGAACGCTTTTTTTTTTTTTGCTATTACCTGGAAATTTTCGGAAACTTCGAATCGTCCTCTGTCGGTTACACTGACATAATCGCTTGGCAATAACAAACAAAACAAGAGCTGAATTTAAGGAAGTCATTCACATAGCATCTAAAGACAACTTTTCAGAAACTGTACACAAGACGTGCTCATATTAATAGAGTAAAAAAGAACATCTTGATCCAAAACATTTTTCAAAAAAATTATTTTATAAACGTTAATTGTCACACTATAATCAGGTTTCGAAAGATTTCTTCTTTTAAATTGTTAATATTTAAGATTTAATTCTAATGAAATACATTTTGTTTCACATTCGATTTGCATTAACAAAGACTTAAGTCAAATTAAAATACATATCCAAATAAAAAAAAAAAGCTAAATTGTTTATACGAATTAAGTATTTAAGACAAAATAAAGTTCTGTTAATATTTTTTCAAATAATTGGAAAACTCACCCTAAAAATATATAATTTTTTGAAAAATGAATGAATACTTAATGCTATTTAAAAAGCTTGGTTCACTTTATTTCGCTTTTTTTTTTTTTTAAGATAAATATAAGTTTAATAAATTTTTTAAATGAAAATTGAATAATTTTGCAAAAAGAAATTGTTTTGCTTTGCATGCAAACTGTGATATGAAAAAATATATATATGTATAAATTATGTTTATTAATTAATAAATTTTATTATTGTTATGTGATAAATATATTAATTATAGAAAGTTTTCATTTGTTTAAGTTTTATTATTGTAAATAAATATTGTAAAGTTCCAATGTAAATAAATGGCCAATTTGTTGACTTTTTCATGATTTATTTATACATACATATATTTGTTTTTTGTATAATAGGAAATGTACACCAATGGGACTGGGGCAGTTGTCCAGGAAAGCGAATCGTTTACTAGCGTCCAGACACTTCAACTCCTTGGGTAGATATGATGAATTCAACATTGGTAGGCTTATTAGGTAACAGATTTTGATCCTATCCTAATATTAACTATTAATTTCTTCATCAAATTAGATGAATGTATCGTAAAAGAAGCTATACAAGAACGGAAAAGCTCTTATTGTGTAATTAAGCAAGAATAAAAGCTATCACTCCATCAATAGCATTGAAAAGCTGAGCTTTAGAACTGAGGACTTGTGCAGCTTTACCAGGAAGGCTCATGTGAAGATCATTGAACGGTGATTTATAGGGCTAAGCATCCAGCAACTGGGAATCATGAGGGCCGTAGGCGGGACTAGCCATTTCTTCACGTTCTTGACGGTAACTACACACATTGTTCCCATCAAGTTACTGGGATACATCAACCAGGTGCTAGAAGGGAAAATAGTACATTCTCAGTTATTTTTTTTAAGATTTCTTTAAATTTCTTTTTAGTACAAAGTTTGGCTTCAATAGGCCTTTTTAAATCATAATTTGCCATTCTCGCAATACTGTGAAATCTAAGGACAAAGCAGAGATTCACAACCTTTACCCAGAGTGAAATCTAATTTTTTCATGACCTAAATTGTAAGTATAAAAATGCAAATCTAAAATCAGTTAATAAATTCAGTAAAAATATTTATTTAAAAGTAATTCTTGAATTTATTTGCAGTATTTCTGGAAACGACTCGATCTTTCTTAATATAAAGTTATAATTACATTAATTTTTTTCTTATTCAGGAGACTTGTAGTTTGTCTTCACATAAAAAGCTTCATGATCTAAATAATCTTCTTTTGATTCTTGATGAAACTCAGAAACATATAAGGAGGAAGACATTTTAGAAGTTGTTCAGCATTGAGTCTACTTTTTAAATAATAATTGGTAAGTCAATTAGTTATTTGCACTTTGTTATAAATTAATTACAGTAAATTTTAATAATTTTCGAACAAATTAAACCTTTTATCGAAGAAATTGTGTGAAATTGGTTCAATTTGTTGAAATAGGCGTACTTTATATGTATATCAAAAAATATTTTATCCGTTTTAAATAAGATTAGTTAAAAAACTAAAAACTTAATACTTCATTAACTTAAGAGTGTATTCAGTTCAAATACAGCTCTAAACTTTGATTGTAGTTTTTATTTTTGTATAGTTCAGTGCTTTCGGATCTGAATCCTCTGCCGACTTAAGCAGCCATCCTTAAGGGCGAATTATTTACAACCAGAAGCTTTTCCACCCGAACGTTAGATGATTCGAATATCTTCGAATATTAGAGTCAGGGAACACATAAGGAAATCTACATACCAAACACAATATCATATGGAGCTGTTACTCAGGTAATCTTATCTTATTATTACATCCATAGAATTTGTAACGAAACTAAACGAGACTGATAGGTTTAGAAGTAACTAGTGCAAACCCGGAAAGTAAGATTGGATTGAGGTATAAAGTAATTAGTGGCCCACACGTGGCCTAGGTCTATTCCTTCCTCTCTCCTATATATTCGGATATTTTTAAATTTAATTTTACAAAAAAAGGTTGCTTTAAAAGTGAATGGAACATACATAGTTTGGTTGAAACAAGCTTAAAATGATTGAAAAAAAGGTTAGTTAAAAAAATGCTTAGAGCTACGAAATTACATAAGTAGGAATTCATTTCAAATTATCATTTGAGGTATTAATTTTTTTTTTTTTTTTTTTTTTTTATGAATACAGATCTTTCATCCCTTTGCCATCTTGAAGCCCCAGTACAGCACAGCTTTCATCTACAATGATTACTTTGAAGGCCCTTCTTTTCATCAAGCAATACGTCCGCTTATGTTGTGCTGAGTCGCATCCATTTCTCTTGTAGAAGATAAAGAGACTACCACTCTTCTTCAAATTTTGGAGACTACAGTCTTTGAAGCGGTTGTTCATCAGGTAGTCTTATCATTCATTAACACGTCTTAAGCATTATAACTGAAAATAAAACCATTTTATCACCGAAATTGTATCTTTCTCTTTAGAATGAGAAAAGATTCAATTATTTGAAAGAGAGTTTAAATGTCAGTTAAACCTTATGTGGTATGCATGGAATTTTAATTCATTATTGATAAAACGGTTTAAATTCTTTAATAAATAAAATTTACATATTAAGCTTGCAGTTTTAACTCAGTTACATTTAATGAATTTACTGTAATAAGTGATACCCAAACGCAGTATGGATAATTATTGAACTTTCTTCAATAATATTGCCCTAAATTAGATTTTTCTTTCAAGAAAATATAATGAAAAATTGTTTTCTTATGGCGAAACTAACATTAAATGAAAAAGTAAATTAAAATTGCTGAACAAAGATTCGTTAGCTTTTAAAAGTGATAAGTTTAATAGATAAAGCTACAGTAGCCATGTTATTAACGTAGTAACGTATACTTAGTATAATATTTAAAAAAAATCTAGAGAAAAATCACAGTCAATTCAATTATAAAAATTTAAATTGCAGGCATATGAAAATGACGATTCTTCCAAGTGGCAGAAACTATTCAGAGCGATCTACCGGCAAAGTCTACAACAACGTAAGAATAAATAGTTCTTAGTTTCTCCGCTAGATCGCATAGGTATGTAGAATTCATGTTTTGTATTTCACGAAATTCATTTTTATTATTTTTGGATTTACCAACAGTTCTTAATAAAAGTTTTATCGGAACAATAAAATTTTTCATTGATAATTATGGTAAAAATATTGTTTAAATTGATGGGTAATTTATTGTTTCCGAATATATTGAGCAAGTAACATTAAAATAATGTTTTAAGTCATAGCAATCATTTTTTTGTTTTACTATTCAATGATTTAGGGTTACCTATATTTTCAGATAAAGTGATATTTTTAATTATAAGCTTAGTATAATAATTTGTAAGCATTATAGCTCAGCTATCTTTCGTGCTTGAAACTTTTTTAAGCGTTACGACAGAACAATGCTTAGAACTTGCTGATTAATAATATAAACTGTAAGTTTGGTCACGAAGCCCACTCAGTAATTTATTTTTGCAGTTCTCATCTTGCACAAGATAATTTTTTTTTTAAATATAAGTATTTTTATTATATTGTTGATTGAGGCAGTTCCAAAAGATTGTGAATATTAATAACATTTGGAACTTCAGCTTCAATGTATTAGCCTCAGTCAAAAATAGTTTAATTTTTATTAAACTTATAAAAAAAAAGTACTGTGAAAACTCAGAAATTAATCAATCACATTGTGAAGGATGAATTCAAAAACTGTTGAAATTGTAAAAATAAATTTAAATCAGAATAAAAGTAAAATTAAATAGTTCCAAATATTGCTACATGATAGCAGCACCTACTGGACTTATATGTAAAACTGTAGTTTTAAGAGTGGCCACTAGAATGCACTGAACTTCTATTTACTTAACTGTAAGACAGAATTCCCTTCAGTACCATCTGTGTTGCGAGGGAGGATACATCTCGCTGTCGCAGCTCTCTCTAAATGAGTCTGTGATAAACGTTGATTAGTTCCAAAAATGTCCATCAGAGAGCAGTACCTACTGGACTTTTATTTATGCAACTGTAACCAAGAATATCCTTCAGTACCATTTATGTTGCCGAGGAGGGTGTATCTCTCTGTCGCTCCAAATAAATCTTTAGTTCCAAAAATGACCACTAGAGAGCAGTACCTACTGGACTTTAATATTTACAACTGTAATAAAGAATTTCCTATAGTATCATCTATGAGACAGTGGAGCATACATCTCTCTGTCGCTGGTCGCTCTAAATCTATCTGACATGTTCGAAAGGGAGTTAAAAGATAATTAGGAAGGTTGATATAATAACTGAGAATGTATCAAAATGACAAAATTCCCTTCAGTATCATCTATCAATTAATGGACAGTCGCTTCAAATAATATGTCTTAAATTTAAATAAAAGTAATTTAGAAGGTAGAAAATTGATGTAATAATAATTATATAGAGGATTCTTATAATCATACATAAGGTTCTTAAATGAAAAATATAATTAACTAAAAAAACTAAACGCCCCACCCTCCCGCCCTGCGAATTTAACCCACTTATATAAACTACATGTCAAAATGCTCTCTGTCGAAGGAACATTCATTTATTGCTTTTTTTTAAACAAATACAATTTATTATTTACTAATTCTATTAGAATTCATTAATACAAACATAATACCACATAACAGGAGTTTTATTTAATTAAAAAAAGCTAATTACAACGATTAAATGAGAAAAAACAAGAAAATAAAAAGAATTCATTAATTAGTTCATTCAATCGCTCCCAGGTTGCAGTACCTATCACATAATTTATTGCTTTGTCCATTATTTCTTCTTCTATTTTCGTTTCTTTGTTCTTTATTCTTTGAATAAAATAAATGTTGAAAGAAATAAGACTTGCACTTCTATTTATTGTAAATAATTAAATAATCTATTAAATTGTTCTTGATTAATATAATATAAACATTAATGATAAGGGTTTTTAAAATAAAAAATTTATATTTTGAGTGATTTATTAACCAAAAAATACACTGTTTAGTCATATAATCTACATATATAAATATTCATTTTATTATAATTACTTTTTTACACCTAGTCTACTAAGAAATAAGTAGTTTCGAAAACTTTTTTGAAAAATAATAAAATGTAGAGTTATTACAAATTAAGAAATTAAGACATACAATGTCTTTCAAGATAGGGACTATAAACGATTCATAATGTATGTTTTCACATAATATGTCGTAAAAACGTAAGTATTCCATTTAATAGTAAAATACAATTAATTATTAAACTTTCTCTCCTTAACAAAAACTTACAGTTTAAAAAGTTAAGTATAATGGTTGATTAAACGCCAAAAGGTACACAAATCAGCAAGTACCCATCATTTCATTAATATTTCATTGATATCATTTGAGTAATTTTACTGCATTAATGTTCTTTATTTTTTAGAATTTATTAAGACGTCACAGACCTTTTTATGTGATATGTATAATAGTGTCCAGTAGACTGTTATAATCCGAATTCTATGTTGTAGTCTTTTCTTATAAGTATGCTAACCAGGATGTTAAGAGTCCGGTTAGGGAATACTCTAAACATGCCTTACTACAACGAATAATATCAAAGAAATTGAACGGCATTTTGCTGCAAACAAAATAAGCTAAAAAAAGGAAAATAAATATTGGACCTTACTACTTTGGATGTATGTAAAGCTTTAGAAACGTTCTTGAACTGAACTGTGATTGCTAATTGTTTGAAAAAAACTGATTTTTTTCCCCAAGGTTATTCAGGGTAATGTTATTACTATTTTACGTAAAACATAAAATAAAATTTCTCTGTTCTGTTTAGTATAATGTGTATTAAAGCAATAGATTTACCTGTACATTTTTAGGATAAATTAAGCCAGCCCCTAGTGCCAGAACAGCTTACTTAAATTTAATAATCCCTGTAAAGTGAATTTCATTGCCAGCTTTGGCTTCTTTATTCTTGTTCTTGTATTGTACTTGTATCGTAAGTTCTAAAAAGCATTATTTTTGAACTTTGGAACCTTCAATCTTCAGTCAGTCAAACATTTAAGTCTACCTACCTACAAAATTATATAATTTATCAAAAACACAGTTATATCATTTTAGATGATTTTGTTCATTGAAATTGACAATCTGTTTCAAAATTTCTATAAAAATAAGGTTTTTAGTTTATTTAGTTTAACAATGGAAAGGAGAATGCTACGATAAGGTTGCATTAGTGAAGATGTATTTCTTAAGTAGAGATTAAATAGACAAGAAGGGACAGGATGAGTACTTGAGAGGTCGTAGGAGGCGAAGAGGACCTCGAGTGCAGTGGAAGCATTTAAAAAAAAATAGAGGAGGCTTGCCTCTTGGTTTTGAAGGCGATCTTAAAGAAGAGAAAATGTGCAAAGTAATTGTTCATGTACACTTACATGATACGCATTGTTATTCTACTTCCTAAACTTCTTCTTCTTGGCTTTCACCGCTTCTTCCTTTCCTGAGGTTTCTGATTGCTTCGGTTCGTCCTCAATTTCTTTCTCACAGTAACCAAACACAGTCCAATCCAATACATGATTTACGTCGCCCACATACAATCTTATTTCTGTCATATAGATTTTCTTCTCCAATTTCTCCAAAGCCATTGCTATCTCATGTTTCAAATCAAGAAGTCCTTTCTTGTGCAGACGTCCTTTATTTTTCTTCGATCTTTGTTGTGTTTTTTCTTTCAATTTTTGTACTATTTCTTCACCAAGATCTTCCACTTTTGGCAAAGGTGGTGCTAAAAATTCTATACTAAATTTTTCTTTACTTCTTGGCTGAACAGTTATTACATCCGGAAAGAGGAATAATGGTTTTGGTGTTTTTATTTCTTCAAAATTACTTTCAACTGAACTGATCAAATTTTCTGAGATGCCCATTGAATATTCAACATGTTTATTACTTGGTTTTTCTTTTTTAATCGTTGTTCTCCTCTTTTTTCTTTTGTTCTCAGCTGTATCTCTTCTATCTTCTTTATCACCTGTATGGAACAAAATTAAATTCATGCATTAAATGTAGAAAGGTAAAGTTTTTTTTTTTTTTTTTTTTTTTTTTTTTAAATATATTCGTTTTGAAGAAGGTTTTTGTACGGGATGAACGCCTTTTCTTAAAGGCAACTTAACTGAATAACTTACTGGGCATCTCAGCTCAGCAACACAAACAATACACTACACTGATCCCCTAACACATTACACCTAGAGATAGCTGATAAGTGTGAACTATTATTGGTTTAGCGAACTCACAAACTCTAGGACAGCCCAATCCAATAAAAGTGCCATGTCAAGTAATACTTCTGCAGTTTTATCCGCGCAGAAGGATGGATGGATGGATGAAACAGAGGTGACTTGTGTTGTCAACGGAGGCTTAAAAGCTGCAGGTTTCCCTGGGAGAAGCTTTTTTTAGCCTTCGGTCTAACGTGGGCTTGGAAGAGAATGGGACTTTAGCAGTGGATCACTGCCACTTGGCAGAGATTAGGCACGCTGGAATGGTTACCTTTTGACTGCCGAGACTATCCGCTCTATTAACTAGCCAGGTTAATTAACCACACGTTGAAGGAAAAACATCCCCCTACCTCTACATTAAGATTTAAGGGATGAATGGCACTGACATCTGGAAATGGTTATCCTGCCAGCTACCATCGCTCTTTGAACTTCCCTAGTCAACCAATGTGGGTGGTGGAGAGCGATCTCCCTTGGAGCACAATGATGTAATGAAAAATAAAGATAAATAAAAGGGAAATTACGTAAATATACCTTGTTTTTCTTTCTCTATTTCATCTTCTTTATCTCTTTCTATAAGACTGGGCTCTGTGGCTGGTACTACCAACTGTTCTACATATCCTGCGCGGGTGCATAATTGTTTAAACGAAAATGATAGTGGAGCGTCACAATCGTTCTCGATCTATTTAACAAAAAAAAAAGTAATAATAATCAGCTTTGTTGTGCATTCATTTAAAACATTTTTTTTTTTTATTCTATAATTCAGTTTTAAACTTCGAAAGATATCATGGAGGAACGAATAACACTTAACGCTAATGGGAAGCTACATTCTTGATCAGCAACAGAGAAACGGGACACAGCTGGGAAGAAGAACGCAACCGTTCCTGGATATGCATACGATATGTCGATGCTGCTGGTAAAGAAAGCTTCTAAGGTCTGCTATCTCGAGGGGGCAGACTATTTGTGGAAACCATGGAATTTGTAGTAGCTGTACAGTCCATTTATGTCCAAATATGAAATTATTTTACTTAATAGAGGTTACCTAGTAAAAAGCAGAACATTATTAATAACAAAATCTTTTTTTTAAAAGAAGATTTTATAACAATACGGCTTTGCTAACAGTTATGGGAAATTGGTGGAGCTTGTACACATATTATCTACCTGGTTAACATAATGCGAATATAAACATGACCTAGTAACGCGGATGCCCGGTTTGAATTTAAAATAAACTTAAATGAATAGGATGAATAATGAAAACAGTAAAGATGATTGTAAAAAATGATGACTAAGACACAAAATTAGCCTGAATTATTCTACTCTTTACCAGGTAACCTATGCTCTTCCAAAGAATTGTTTGAACATTTCAATTTACAATTTAGCAACATTAACAATACTAACACCTATTATTTATATAAATGATCTCAGGATCTCTATTTCATTTTTTTTTTTTTTGACCTCAGTGATCTTAACTTGGTGTCTTTAATAAAATAATTAACAGAATTTTGTGAATGAATAAGGAATATAATTTAACCATCATAGATCTTAATATGATAAGTATTCTCATACACTTAGTATTATAAATCAGCCAAAATACGATTTAATTAAACGATAGAAGAGTGGTGCATAATGGGCCAAATGGGACAAAAAATCGCCAAATAGTTTATATTGTAGATATTGCGGTAATGACACTTCTACTCCCTCGCTCTCTTAAAAGGAGATTTGCGCGAACTAAAAACTCATAAGGCAGTGCTTGGGAAACTTGAGAATATAAACAAATAATTATAGTGAAATCAATCTAACCTAGTCTGCAAAGTTTTGAAAGATCCCTACTTCATGAGAGGTCATCCAAGTTGGAAAAAAGTAGTGCTGTAAATGACAATAGTAATTATTAATGCCACAACGTTATTAAGATAGACAGCTGTAGGGAGCATCAATGTGATTAAAATTTCAGAAAGAGGATATACATAGGTGACCACTCATCATCATTAAGATGTTTTGCATAAACGAACTGCTAGCAATGATACAAAACGAAAATTAGGACGAACACTGTGAAAAGGAGATGAACCAAGAAAATGGAAAATGTAAATATGAATCACCTGATACACCTCAAAAACAGGTGGGACAAATTTTGAGGAAATTTTAGTAACGGCCCAAGTGAAAATATTGGAGAGTAAAGAGAGAAGTGTATACATGTGTCCGGAAAACAGACCGAATGAAACAACTTTACTGATCCTTCTGATGGCCAATGCAAGATCATCAGGCTAAAACTACTTATAGCGCATTACATTCTGCTTGTGATACAGAAAGCAATAGATCTGAGGATCGTACAACATACTATGTTGTATAAGTGCTTTATTGTAAAATGAATTTCTCTCGCAGTGATTTTTTCAAAAATGATTTGAAAATAATAATAAAATAACTACACTTACAACTACAACAAGATCTTCTCTTCCTTCAAACGCTGCGCTTAAGTGAGCATACAAAAACTGCGGTTTGATTGAATAATGTGCTGTCACACCTTTGCCAGTTACCTTCAACTGAATTACTGTATTATCTGAGATCAGTTCAAAAAATCTCATTTCCTGTAACAAGGAGGATAGTAAATGAGAATAATTAAAAGAATTCTTCATCCAAAACTGGCTATTACTACTTCCGATTTTTAAGCAATCAGTTTAAAGTTTATTAGGTGCAGAAAATTGCTAATTATTTTCATCTATCGTCAAATTATTTAGATACTCGGTTAATGCAACTCTACCTTTGTTTCTTTTAGTTCATCTTTATTATTTTCAGTACAATAAGCCGATTGGATTTATGTATGTTCATGTATGGGTAACCAGATATACACACAAAAATATATACTTAGTCTTGTATATAGATCAATCTAAAATATGCTACAGAACTCTGCCTCGGCTGGTCAGTTAGCGTTCATATAATTCCTTATAGGTATTCCCAACTCATTTCTTGGGAACTATTACTGACCCCACGATTTGCCGTGAATCTGCTAAGCAGACTTGTTACTTGTGAACTTTACACTTAGAAAATATTATTAACTATTTCTTCTAACTGAGATATCATTATGTTATTATAACGACATGTACTTACTGTCTGCTCTTGTTGAGGCTGAAAGAATACTGGAAGTTCCAGCGTATGATCAGGCTCTACCATTATACCTCTGTAATTTTTCAATGCCTGTTTGATCGTAATTGAAAATTAAATAATTCTTTAAAATGTGTATTTTATATTTTAATCTAAAACAAAACTAATAATAAATTAATAACTTTTAATTTTATTTTATTAAATTTTGTACTACCAATTTTTATAAAACAAGATATAGGTTTCTTACTGTAAATCAACACTTACTCTTAAATAGTAAATACATTTTTTTTAGGTTTAAGGAGATGAAACGAAAAAAGAACTTAACTGAAACTATTATCCTCAATAATAACTTAAGAATACTTTAAAATGAAATTAATCTATAAAGTTAACGAGGACTTACATCAAAACGGGAAATCGTAAATGGACAATAGAAAAGGCCATTCGTATCCAAAATAGTCCTGTTGACGAAAATGGTATGGCCGCTTGTGTTATGAACATGAACCCATTTCCTGGCTTTAGTGCCAATAGCTACTGCACCAAAATTTAAAACCGATCCTTCCTCGGCCGTGCTTACAATCATATTTGGTATTGTAATCGGGCATATTACGTTACAGTATAAGACTTCTTGACGCCTGTAACAATAAAGATGATATAGAAGAAATGCAAGAAATCTTGTACTGATGAATGTTAATGGTAAAGGCCAGCTAATGGCAGATACATACACAGAAATTGGCAATATTGCCAGTAATATAATAGGATGCATGAAGTTTGAAAATTAGAGGAAATAAAAATCAAATAAGAATTGATTAATTTTATTTCTTTTAATGTGAAAAGCTCACGCGACTTTTTCTACCATGTAATCAAATTTTCCAGATACGATTTGTATTAATAATAGGCTTACCATAATATTTTTTTCTTAAACTAGGACAGTTTCGAGACTGGTTCAAAATTGAGAGTAAATTATAACTAAAATATAAACATGAAATTGAAAAAAGCCAAATAGCAGCCAAGATAGCAAAAAGCAACAATTTTGCAGTAATACTTTTTAGTAAAGTAATCGCCTATTATTTCAGGCGGGACTTAACGTCCAACTACCATTTACTAGGTGCCGTGGACGGAGGCGAATAGCAAACGTACTTTACTATTTCTCATTTAACCATTAAATAAAATCCAAAGCCAAGACGGGGAATCGAACCCAGTACCACAATTGCATATTAGCTTTGCAGGTCTCGCCTCTTAACCCGCTCGGCTACCGTGGCGCCTAATACTTTTTAGTTACTCCTAAACTTTGACAAGAGACTGTCCTGTACTACGAACATTACATTGAAATGAAGACAAGCCTGTCAAACTCTAATTAACCGGCGGAGATTTATTAAACCATACTGCTCTATAGCATACATTTATATTTAGACCACTACTGATTTTTGGCTAACGAATATTCCTCAGCTCTAAATTAAATCGGAGGTAAAAAGGAATAAGAGTATAAAAAAAAATAGTTGGCCACGCCAAACCTTACACAGTGAATGGTTTATCCAACATACTAGTTTCCACCAGACATGTAACTCTGGCTTCAAAACCAGTTGGTTCCAATGATTTTAGAAGATCAACTTTAGCCGTTAGAATATCTCTTTTGTCTATTGTCAGCTTCTTTAAATCTATAACAAATTCTGGTGGTTCATCATTGTCTGCCGTATCATTATTGTCAGCTTTCCCATTTATTGCCAGTCCTGATTTGGAAAAAAATTTTGGCACTTTGGTACTGATCACTGATGCATTTTTCTTCCTCTTTTTCCCACGACGTTCCTTTTTCTCCTCTTTTGGCTTCTTTTCTTTTTTTTCCTTTTCGTCAAACTTCATTCTCTTAGAAGCTCTCTTCGAAGCTCTCTTCTGTTTTAGTTCTTCAGCCATTTTTTCTTTCTATATAAAATATATTTTTAATATAAATACTCAGAAAAGGAAATGGTGAATTTAGTAAGTTCAGATTTTTATATTAAATGACTAATAAATAAAATTTAGTGAGAATAAACAAGACTTTCTCTTTCTACTCTCAAAACTCAGAAACTTTCTTTAAACTAAAAACATTTGAGTCAAATTTAATTCTAGCCACTATTGTGTAACCTTAAATTACAATATACTGTAACTTAAAGGGAAGCCTCAACTCAAATTTTTCCCGAATGATTGCCTTAAATCAGTGATTAAAAAAAATTATAATCCACGTGACTCTAATATTTAAAAACTTGGTATTATTGTCTCTCTACAGAAAAGCGTAGGAACCATTTTCGAGAAAATGAACGATCTATTGATTATAGACTTTTCTCGGAAACTCAGAATTTGAACACACATTTCATCCTTCTTAAAATTGTCGCAACAGAACATTTCAGAAAAATGGCACTTCAGAGGGAATTATACCAATCTCCCTTCTTTCCCTAGGAAAATTCAATTTAGAGCCCTTCTTGAGTTGGTAGTCTTTCCTCAAAAGTACGAATCATCTTTCGACGGCACTGGGTCTAGTGCAAAGGACGATTAAATGTATTGTTATAATTCCGATTTTTCAAGAAAAATTATACACAAAGCTATGTATTATTATTACTGAATGCATTTTTCAGTTTTCTCTCCTAAAAGTGTCATTTCGGAGTAATACGAGGTGTGGCTATTAAATAACGAGAGTGATGCTACTACAGAAGAACTATGCATGCGCCAAATCGCCCTAACGACCGACAGCTGTGCAGCGTAAAGCCTTCTCTTTCGATTGCAGCGTCACACGTGTTTGTAGAAAAATCTGTCTGACCGGAAAATCGTCGTTTGTGTAAGAGGTGTTAGTTTCGTTTTGCCGAAAACATGATACTACTACATGTAGTAGAACAACGAATTGTCGTGAAATTTATGTCGTGAATTGTCGAGACATAAAACTGGGTAAAACTGCTACTGAAACTTATCTTTTATTAAAAGAAGTTTATGGCGATGAATGTTTATTACGTGCGCAAGTTTTTGATTGGTTTGAAGCGTTTCTAAGATGGCCGAGAAGACGTCGGAGATGATGACCGCCCGGGTCGCCCTTCCACGCCTAAAACGGATGAAAATATCGATTGTAATTAATCAACATTACTACCGTGAGGTGCTTGCTCAACTCCGTGAAAGAGTAAGGAAAAAACGACCCGATTTGTGGAAGAACAAGTCACGGGGTTCTCCATCAAGACAAACGCGCCGGCTCAAACTGCACTGTCTGTCAAGAAGACGTTTCTAGCCAAGTACAATTTCCCAGATTTAGGCCATCCTAGCCTTTTTCGCCTAACCTGGCCCCATGTGACTTTTATCTGTTCCCCAAATTCAAATCTCCATTAAAAAGGAACACGATTTCAGTCCGTTGAAACTGTGAAAGAAAAAGCGGCACGCTTAATGCAGGAGCTCAAAGAAAAAGCCTTCCAGCACTGTTTCAAACGATGGTAAATCCGCATGGAGCGTTGTAAGGATAGGGGAGGGGTGGATATTTAATAGCTACACCTCGTAGGTAGTTTTATAGCTAATATAAGAAATAATTATTATATTTTACGAATTGGTGTGTAAAAAATGTATAACTTAGAATTTCGAGAACAGTTTTAAGAGAAAGTTTTCTAAATTATTCATACCAGATTTTATTGTATTTATTTTTATTTTTTGAATCCTAGTTTTATATAACTAATAAGTACATGATAAATACATAAATGCCACCTTTAACTTATCTTCCTTCCATTGTTCAATTAATTCTTGTTTCACACGCTCAGCTTTTAATCTCCTTGCATTCGAATCAATATCAGGTGGATGTAGGAATGGTCTTAAAATAAAAAATATTTTCGCACTCTAAAATAAAATAAAAAACTGAAAATAAATAAATTAAGAGTAATTGTAGAAATGAAAGGCGCCACGATGGCCCCCAGATAAACTTAAAAAGTACTGAGGTACTGGGTTCCCAGCCTAGGCCTTGGATTGTACTTAATGGTTAATACGAGAATTTATTAGTCATGTTTGCTAGTCGCCTCCGCCCAAGACTCCTAATTTGGTAAAGTATCCCGCCTGGAATAATAAATAGGCTTTACTTTACATTTTTACTTTTACTTAAGAAATGTAAGAAACTTTTTCCATCTAATGCTTCGGCCCTGTCGTTGTCGCTTGCTAACTCTACAGCACAATATTCTTGCTAAGAGACGGATCATTAAATTATATATACATACAAGAGTATCTCCTCATCGTGTAAGATGTGTGGTCTTGAAACAGAACACAGTCAGAACTATCGCCCATCCCAACCAGGGTCTTACTGCCAGCTCCTCCCCACTCTAGGATTCCTGTTTAAAACAAAGCTAACTATGCAGAGCACCTCTAAGGTTACTGAGGACTAGTTTTTTGAGCCTAGCACCTGGCAAGTAAATTTTTCTAGCAGCTGCAATGCAGAAATCCTTGCAACTGAGCAAGGATCAGAGACTGTGCAATCAGTGACAGAGACTATCTTATTCAAGAAATTATTTATCTATTTCAATATTAAAGCGCTGAATTCATTTGGAATCAATTCGAATTTTATTTGGGAATGCTTAGACTTTGACCAAAATAGATGACTAGAGCATAATAAAAAAAAAAATCATGTGCTTAATAACACGTAGTTCAGTTCGCGTCGCTGATTTTTACATACTGAAAAACCGTATTTTATAAACAATAAAATTGTTTGCCTTATTTTGAAAAGCCATAATTTTCCATTTCTAGGGAATTCACTTAAAAAAAAAAAGCAAAGAAAAATTACAGACTTACCTCATTCAATTTAAATTTTCCGTTACATGGTTGAACTTCTAATTGTATTCTATTTGAAAAGAATTCGTATCTGACCATTACATTAGAAGTTGAATAATCTTGCAATGATTTTATTTTTCCACAATAACCATTGAAGGGAATCGAGTCCACAGCTCTAGATAAAGATTAAAAAAATATTAAAAGTAATCTCAATTAACGGCATAAATACGTTCGAATAAATTTATGGTGCATAAAGAAGCCTCGAATGTAAGATCGTGGCCTTAGAAGATAGAAATTAGAAACACGACTTAGAGCAGTTTAGTTATTCTAGTAAGTTAATTTTATTTGGGTGAACCCAAAGTATATACATTTTATTATTATAAAAAGATTACATATACCTGATGTAAATACTGGCCATGCTATAGGAATAGTAGGGGGTAGGTGGCATAATAACCTTCTGTGCTGACAGTTCGCACAATGGATCAATTATTATCGCTGTTATGGTTACCGAATCATACAACGGTTCTGGAACTTCCCAATGTGTCGGTGGATTGATAAATTGAGATATATCTTCTGATTTATCCAATTGAACTCTATATTCAAAATTAAATATTAGTTTAAAATTAAAATGAAAGTTACATAATCAAAGTGCAAGAAGCTATAACAGCTTCTTTACACAAAATGTTTAAAGAAAAATAAAATTCACTGTATAAATAGAAAGAGACAGGTGCCTTAACTTTCTAGATTAGAAAGACAAATAGAAAACCGATAACAAATATACGTACATTGCGTACACATAAATAATTACAGTAAAAAATTACACATTGTTTGACATTACCACATGTTGTTTGATTTTATTTATATTAAATTTATAAACTTAAAAAAAAAAATATTTCATTCATAGATAGTAAAATTATTTTTTTAAACTAGCCATACTACACATATCTTTTCTTATTTGGAAATACAATAAACTAGTTTGTTCTTATGGACTTCGCTATAAAGCATATAATATGCCAACAAAATTTTAGCGATTTACACAAGTTGTTAGTAAACGAAGTTTTAAGAAATCAGCTGAAATGGTTACTAGAGTCAAGAAAATTGTGAAATAAGTTTAGGAAGCCTTCCAAAAAGTTCGCCCTTCTGATCATCACAATTTTCAAACTATTTTCACATTAAAAAGAAATTACTCACTCATTTTTAGATTCAATACGAACAGATGGTGGTAAAACTTTCCTAGATTTTTTCTGCTTAACTAAGACATCAGTAGCGCTACTATAGCCTGTGGCCGTACCTGAAGTGTTAGCATGTAAGTCTGGAAAATGAAGAGAAAACACATTCTTCTTCGATTTGATTCCATTTACAGAAGAAGAGCGTATCATTCGTTTTCTTCGTTTTTCACTGTGCGGGTTAATACTTAACAGATGGGTTGATTGAAATCCTTCCACGGAAAATTTTACTTCCTTGTAAAGATCAAAGTAAATAAGTTTTATTAGTATTTTACATTCTATCACTATTTCTTCTTTTTTTTAATATTTACTCAAAATATATTTTGTAAATTTATTATGAGGGTTATAATATGTAATTATGAGAATCAACAGATAATTCGATAGGTCCAATCGATTTAAACAAGATCTTATCGATATTAATAATTCTAAAAGTCACAGATTGTATAAAGTTTTAGATTTAGATTTGTCAACCTGTTATTATACAAATGAAATCAACCAAAGAACTAATTACTACAGAGATTGAAAATATTATTACTATTAACCGTCCATCAAATTCAGTCTGTGATATATTTACAATATAGATGAGTTATTTTAATTATATTTGTAACCTACGAAAAAAAAACCTGTGAAATTGTTTTTAGCCATTTTTTAAGAGAATCGTGTAAAACGAAAGTAAATTTTCTTTAATATGTCACTTAACTTGAGGAATGTTAGTCGGATAATGTTAGTTCAAGTTTGGTACCCTTTGAAGTGCACGTATGAAAGAGAGAGAGAGAGAGAGAGAGAGTACTGAGACGGCAAAAATTAAAACAAAAATCGTTCATAGAGGACTTAAAAACGTGTTTTGTTTCTCCACCTGCAAACACTACAAAAAAATATATATAAATATAAATAGTTACTAATATATAGTAAGCTAGAGTACTAACAAAAACAGAGTGTGTCTTATTTTCTTCTTCCTCATCGAATCTAATGACAACATTAGGTGGTTCGCACACTAAACGATCTACAGTTGTACAATACAAGCTAAACACATGTCGTACACTTTGTCCAGATCGCTCTAGCAGTTCCACAATTGGTGAATAAAGTATATGAAGTTTCACAGATTGGCTGCCGTTGATTCTACCAAAGCCATAATTTGGTTGGATTATTATGAACTGAGGAGGAAAGATAAATAAATAAATAAAAATATAAAAATCTTGTGAATATTTTGAAAAATCTTTAAGATATATACATTGTAAGGGATGCAATAAACTTAGGTACTTCCTCGGATAAAAAAACATATCCTACACTACAGATCTAACCACAATCTTCAAAGGAAATGTTCTTCCACCTCGGAATTTTATTAACATTTTAACCCTTTCCTTAATATATATAAACTACATTTTCAGATTCGGAAGGCTTCAAAACAGTGATTTCCGTTGAAATTCCAAAAAATTAAATCTGCAAGGTTACAACACTCCCTCTTTCTTAATTAAGAGCAGAAAGAGAAAGCAAAAAGATAATGAAGTTCCTTAAAAATGATTATCTTTTCAGAGACAAAATGATTAATTCATTTGTTTATAACATTTTGGAATTCTTAAACTTGGAAGTTAATTTTCTTAAACTTTTTGCTTTTCACTGGACAATGACCGTTGTCATTTTAAATAAATAAATAACTTATTACAGACCTGTATAAAATTTTATGACTGTAAAATGAGAACTATTCAGCAAGGACATTTTCAATGAAACCTACTCAAAACGGATATTTGCTAGGAAAACTCGAATTTTCTAAAATTTGAAATGATAGTAATACCCATAAGAAGGAGAAATTAATAAATATTAATAATGAAGGTATATACTGCGGAAGTTGAAAATAATTAAACATACAAAGAAATTTATATGTTCCTACCATTAAAGAAATTTAAAATTAAACATATTTAGCAGTGTCTTATACAAATTTTAAGTGAAAAAATTATTACAAAAGTTAAAAATTGAAAAGGTGGAACTTAAAAGATCAAATTTCGATGGAAGAACCAAGTATGATTAACTTTAGCAATGATAATGGCAAATAGTATCTATACTCGGTAAATGTTGTATTAAGCAGATTTCACTGTACATAATACATAGTCAAGTACAAAATTTATTTGAAACTCAAAGTAGCTTAAGTACAATTTGTTTATTTCTTCTTCTTCTTCTTCTTTATCGGTCTTATGTTCCTTGTAAATCAGCCTTTATGGGAAAAGTTTTCTTTCATTCAATAATTTATGACGTAAATAAGTCGAAAAGAGTTTCGCAATAGATAGTATTTTTAATTTATGAAATAATAAACGTCATCTTTCTACCCTAACCCTGTATCTCGAAAATAATGCAGAAAAATACTAAGAGATGTAAATAAATAAAGCAAAATGTAAAACATAACTTGATAGAAATTTTCAATTGATTAAAGTATGAAAAGCACTGCTGTTCTCTTAGCGGCTTATTGGTGCAATTTAGTGAAGGGGGGGGGTATTTAAAAAAAAAGTTTGCATTTTAGTTAATAACTTTGAAAGACAAAAATGCTGTCTAAAGATAAATAAAGGTTTTTCTTTCATTTATAAAAACCAAAAATCAAACTATTTATTTAAACTAAAAAAAACTAACTAAATCATACGAAGTTTAATATAACACTATGGAGTTCAACAGTTTTGTCTATCGAAAGTAAACTTTATATCTTCTTGAGTTTCAATATAATAATTTTGGAACGCACTTACCTTAGGTAAATTCAAGAAACCATAGTAGCAAGCTCCTGTAGAATAGTTGAACAGATACAGGTTGGCAATGACTGTTTCCGAAGTGGTCACAACCCCCAGATTTAAGTCTTTCGGCGATATGCGTATTCCCATACAACGTGAAAGAGAACCTATAGCATGAACGACCAAAGGGGCACCAGTGTCTTCTTCATTCTTACTTGTTACCCTAATTGGAATCTCGAATACACTTGTCTCTGGATCATAATATTTACCAAGATCCATTAAAAATGTCCATCTGTTTATAAAATAAAAATACAACATAATTAATCCCTTATTTTTTAGTCGAACTTATAAATTATGTACTTACTTTGGTGCAAGTTTGACCAGAATCGTCGTAATTGAGCCAGGTTTAACAATTGGCGCGCTAGGAGTCACGCACATGTGGTTAGTAAGCTGTCTTGGAATCTTCACCAATAGTTGATAAGTTAAATATCCATTGTTTTTCACATTGAACGGTGTTTGGAAAACTCCACCTGAGACACATGTCTTCATATCCAACGCCACAGTATCTAGTTGAAATGGACCTTCTTCCGTTTTCGCTTCTATAGTTAACATCTGAGTTTCAGATAATAAAAATTAAATGTATTAAATATAAATGACAAAAATTAATTTGTACAATATATGTCAGATGGCTTTTTAAAAAAAGAAGTTGAAAGGTAAAGATAAAGAAAATTTAAAAACCGAAAAAACTATACGGTGAAGAGGAAATTTTAAAATTTGAAGAATTTAGAAAAAATTGTGAGTTCGAACTTTGGGGAATAATAGCAAGAGAAAGTTGTATGAGTGTTTTCAGCAGATTTATTAGAATCACTTCGGCCTGTAATCATTTTCACCTAAATAAATTCCACATTTCATCCATTGCCATTTCTCTTTTCTTTTTATTTAAAAAAAAAAACGAGCAAAAGGCTTAGAAACCACAAAAAAGAGAATCGAAGAGCAATGAATATGACGAGGGCAAGAATGAATAAATAAAAGGAGCCAAAAGGAGAAAAAGTAGAAAAATGCGTCAGTGATCAATGATTTTCTAATTCAATGATAACAATGGCAGGACTGTCCTTGAATAGGGGGGAAGCTAACAGTCCATGAATGGCAAATCGCATGGCAGACAATGATTAACCATCAGAATTTGAAGTAGATTTGAAGAATCTGACTGAATAGATAAATTAATGAACAGTCCCGTTTCACCCTAGTGGAATCTTAGTTGAAATCAACAGTGTTACAGTTACTACATCTCCTGTAATACAACTAATTCTTCACATCTAGAGTAACTTACCTGTTGTGAGTTTTCAACATTAATCCCGTCAAAATTGAACTTATAATTCCTTCTTAAAGGACCAGAAAATGGTACCTTGCTTGGCGAGAACTGTATTTCTACTTTAAACTGTTCACCTGATGGAACTGGTAGAAAATATTTTGGTTGTACTCTAATATAATCGGTCACATCATTTATTATGTCGTCCAGTATTGATTTGGTTGTACTAGTTAGTACATTTTTCTTTTTCTTTTTTGCTATCCATCGACTTTTTTCTAAACTTTTGCTAGAATTCCCAGACAATATACTTGATCGTGTAGTTGAATCTTTTAAAAAAACAAATAAAAGATAGAATTAAGAATATTTTGAAAATTAAAATTAACGTATCCACATGAAGTTCGGAAGAAGACAAATTCACTGCTACTGGGCAGCAGAAATGAAATGGGTTATAAGTCAAATTACAATAATTGGTTGAATTTCCATTTAATTAATAATTGAACAATCATATTTCTGAATTGCCCTCTAAGAGTAATGTACAGTCACGCCACTACCATACAATTAAGAATGACATAAATATCTGTCATAAATAAATAAGATGTGATGTGTTACGCTACCATTTAGTCGCTTCAGTGGAGAAGGGGGTGGGTCAAGATGGGGAAGAAAAACAATAAAAGAAAATGAAATGAGCAAAAGAGAGGAAAATAAAAGAAAATATGCTCAGGGCGCCACGCTGTTTTAAATTAGTTCCGCAGGGAACAGCGAAACCTACCAGGAATGTACTATAGTTTTTAGGCCTGCAAATAAATACAAAAAAATAAAATAGGTTGGAAGGAGGAAGTTCTGGGAAGAAATAAAAGAAAAAGGCGATTTGGAGACAACAGTATATTAAAAAAAGAAATTATTAAAGAAACCAAAAAAAGTATTTGGTGGCAAATGTATACCCTCTTACACAACATCATTTATAATTACGGTACTTAAGGTATCCAATATATTAATTAAAGTAGTAGCTGAATTTAAACAAGAAAAATAAAATAAAAAAAACATTGTTTAGGGTAAAAAAAAACAAGGCGGAAGCTTCCTTGTGGCCTTAACACTTCTTACAATAAACCAAAAAAAATATCTTAATAGGATTCAAAAACAATAAAAAAATTACAATGAGGAGAACCTCAATAATATAAAAATATAATTAGAAAAACCCGTGAAACTTATATACAAAACAATCTACAGAAAGAAATACTCAACTTACCCCAGGCCTGGGTTTTACTTTGTTTACGAGTGGGTAAAATTGTATTTACACTTTTCATACGCTTTTCCTGCGCTTGTAGTTAACTTCGTCGAGTGCAATCCCCACAATGGGAAATGTTACTGAGGAAATGTCCACCTCCACGGGTAACTTCTACCACTCACACGAAATTTTCCAATTTCTGAACGAAAATTGCAGGTGTATCCGGCCAAGCCGAAGGAAAGGAAATCACCTTATCACAGCGCTTTCAGTAACTTACTGCTCACAGTCGAGCTCTGCCTCCTCACATACGCGCCGCTATGTTTATCGCCTTTGTTCGCTTGAACTTCTTAATTAAAGTAGTACTTAAAGAACAGTCCGAAGTACAATTTCACTCGCTCACCTTACAAATGACGTATTTCTATTCATACTCTATTTTATGTATACATTTGCCTCCTAATTGACTTATTTAAATTAAAATTGATTAAAAATTCTTGTTATCAGATTTTTCATCTGTAACAATTATGCTGCTACTGAGCATAAAGAAAATTCCTCAACATAAAAATAACCTCCGAGGAACTGTGGCTACGTGGTTCACCCTTTATATTTATAACGAGAACATTAGCGTCCATTTTTCTGAAGAAAATTACTGCTTAAGCAAACAAACACATAAAAAGACTTCTATTCTTTTTTTGGTTTTTATTAGTAAAAGAAAATATTGAACTGTGAATTCACAAACTTCAATAGAAAGTTTAGCTTGAAATGGATATTTCAAATTATTTATTTTAAAATTAAGCTTTTCTATCGTCAAACTTATATTTACATATATTACTTTTACCTGGATTAGATTTAGTACTCTTCGAAGTACTTGTACTATGTAAAGATGAATCAATAGATTCAGACGCTGAATCCTCCAAACCTGTGTGGACTGAATGAATATGGCCAACAAATGGTAGACCACCAATATTGGTAATTGTCAATACTTTTCTTAGAATTTGTTTTGTCCATACTTTCTGTGTAGGAAATCTGCAATATTTGAATAGCATATCTTATTTAAAAAGAATGTATAAAATTTTACTATGGAATTACAAATATTTAGCATCTATTTAAAAAAAAGAACACCTATCTAAAAGATCATCATCTACAAATTTAGACAAGAACTTTCTATTAATTTCTTAAAATGACATCATTTTAAGGCGTATTAGATCAAAATTGATCTCTTATTGCTCAACTTGGTTTCCATTTTCTTTAGAAATTAAAATTTAATTAGGCATACACTTTTTTTTTTGTTTCAGTGTATTAAATAATTTCAAGAAAATCGAACTTACCACCATACGTCCTGTTTTGAAGGTACGCTCCCGGCGTACCGGACAAAGTATCATTTAATCCCGGTTGTAAGGATACAAGATTGAAAAATGCCAAATATTCGCTTAAAAGTGGTAAACTATATTGATAACAATACCATTCATTATTGCACTGCAAACCCAACTGTGAACTCTATAGTTTTATTTAAAATTTAAGACTTTAAACATGAAGAATTTTAAAAACTTTCATGCTAGTAATAAATATAAATAACTCTGTTATGAGTTTTGTTATCGTAAGTTTGTTTTTTTTAAGAAGAAAAATATCGTTAATTTTCCAGGGCAATATATAGTTCTGCTGTACAATAATATTTACCAGTGCAATCGAAAAGTATATATTTTATCTATTAAATTATCTGTTAGTGGTAGTTTTGGTTTTTGGAATGATTGTTGAATCAAGACTGTGTTGAGCCTCTGCTGGAGGCGGGTTCTCCAGAAATTTATTAAGAGCCCAATCCTAAACTCCACGTAGGCTTTACTTTCTTTAAGAAATAAAAACAAATTTTTTTACTAACTTAATAAATGTTGTACTGAGAACGGGAACAGCTCTCTGTTGTGTACATTTGATTAATAATTTAAATTCTCTGATATCAGTCTGACTACGTCTAGTAAAAAATCGTACTTCAGCGTCCAAGTTCTGCGTATCAGCCAATGGTGAAAATATTATTTCTTTTACCGCTGGTTTCCCTGGCAACAAAGAGCAGTCATCTCCAGGTTCCACCTATAATTTATTTATTAATTATTCAAATTTTTTCAATCTCATTACTTCATTAAAACATATTCTTTACAATTCTGTTTTTATAATCTAATCTATATTATGCTCACTGCATTGCTTCTCGTTAAGCAGCTAACTTATAACTTAATTGTTGTTTACAATAAGGTTAACGAATTTTTGGTTATCCTTCTTCTTAAATACGCCAACGGAATTCGTTTTCTCTAATTGCCGACATGTTGAATAAATCGTGGTACTTCTGAAGACCCGAGGATACTCGCATTTCAATGTTAATATTTTCATTTTCGACTAATGATTGTTAGCGTAAATTCAATTAAATCAATTGTAAATTTTAAATTGCAATAACTCATGAACAGGATTAAACTTTGAACTTAAGTAGGGGAATCCTATCCTCTTATTTCTAGTAAATTTCCATCAGCTTCGGGCTAAGATTTAAAGTAATTTATTTTCAATAATATTTTTAGCGCTTATTCAATTAAGTGAGGCTAAATCGTCCACGATGTATGTATATCGTCAGAAAGCCGAAAGATGCATCTATACGTATTAACTTCGAACCAAACAACATTTCACTTATGAAAATAGGTTTACGCGTTGAAACATTACGTTATTTACAAAATAAGATAATTGCAATTTCTGCAATTATTAAGAAAAATTTGGAATTTAACGTTTTATAGAGAAAGAAGAAAAAAAATGACAGTTTTTTTTTTAATAATTCTACAGCAACAATTTCATTTTATTTTTGACACTCAACCCATACACATCTCATCTTATACCAAAAAGTTTTAATAATTAGAGCACAAAGTTTTATATAGAAACTAAAGATTTTTCAAAATTTTTTTTGTTTTTTCATTAACAAAAAGTAAAATTGTGCTTACCTTGATCAAATCTCTGTCACTAGTTAGTGGAACTGTTTTAACATCAAACGGTTTAAAATGTATTTTTTGTATAGTTTCATTTATTATTGTAAACTTCTTTCTATAAATATTATATGGGATGAAACTCTGAAATTAAATTTAATAATAACTGTAAAAAGAATCAATAATCTAATCTTTATTCCGAACGCCAGTAAATTTTGGAGTTTATATTAGTACTATAGTTTAACATATATTAGCAAACATGTCGCATCGGACGATTTTTTTAAATTCTTAAGGATAAATACATTTTGTATTAATTATAAAGTATATAATAAACAAAATACCCACCTCAAACAATATGGATTTGGGAACAGTAGATATATAGAGTTCCACCGGTAACTGTTCCATAGACGCATACCATCTATTTCGGCCGCCTTCAGCATCATTCAATAAAATATCTAACTCCTTAAATTTGTCTATTATATCTGGATCAAATACTGAAACTAATTTTGGCATAGATGGTGGTTGCAAAGACGTCAGAGATTCTAGAACTGGCGACTCTATTGGTTTTTGTTCTTCGACAACTTGTGACTGAAACACAATGATATCATCATGTCAAGTATGAATTGCAAAACACAAGCATAAGCTATTCCTCCTTTAAAGAATCTCCTTATCATCAAAGGATTCTCAACAGAGTTTTGTGACATAGAAATTAAGGACTGCAGTAAAACAGAACTTGGGAACTGAGGACTTCTAGCTTTAAGGTTTATGAATTGTATTAAATTACTTGAAGACAAGCCCGAAAGACGTATTCAAATAGACCTTCAGTTTCAGCGTAACCCAGGGTGCACAGTGCGGAGGCCTACACCCCATTTAATAAAGTTTACAAGACATTTACGCCAAAGCACAAATAGTCGTAGCAATAGTAACTTAAATAGTGATTACAAACACATTAATCTACAACTCTTACTGAAAAACATTTGTCCCAGAAATTCAATTAAAGAGTATTCCTAATTAAAGGAACTTTAACTTTCTGAGTTTGAAGAAAATTTTGTAAGATGAAACATTGAGAATAGTAAATGAATAGTTGAGAGAGAGAGTTCACACCTCATATTTTTTTCATAAACATAGAAAGAGGAGAATTCAACCATTAAAAACCACTGGGGGAGCACAATGAACAGTGTAAATCTGTAAATAAGCCAATAAATTGTTAGTAATAATAGAACTTCGTGCACGTATTTCCCAACATTTCTGGGAACCGGAAAACCGGTTTGTTGCTTACAATTTTTGGAACGTCGGCCTTCTCTGCTTCAAGTTTTCTTTTAACTTCTACTTCATCTAGTTCTTCAATTTTCTTTGGTTTTTTAATTTTCTTTTTAACTTTACGTCGAACTTTTTCTCTAATTATTGTTTCATTCTTTTCAGAATCTGATGATAAATTCAGATGAGGCTCAATTAACGTTGATTTTGAATATCTGATTTTTTCTCTCGGTAAATTACGATTGAGGTCTAGTTCTCTACACCTTTCTTTCAATATTAAATTCATAGATTTAATTTCCTTGTCTAGGTACTCCATGTAAGCGTTCCTTGTATTCTTTACATTTTCTCTGGAAAAAAAAAAAAAAAAAAAAAAAAATGAAATCAATCTTAATGAACGTATTATTTTGTATTACCTCACTTAGATTAGATTAGATTAAATTTGGGTGGCCTCAGGGCCTACGCCACTGCGACCCCTTTGGGTCTATTGTGGCTTCCCTAACTTTAAAGCTCACCCTCCAGACCTGTCCTTTTAATTAGACTCTTAATGCTGGAGAGCGACTCTTGGGTAAAGCTCACAGGCCTTGGTTTTTCCTCCCCGAGAAGTAACATCCTTAGCCAAACAAGCCCCTCACACTGGCACAACACGTGCAGTGCTGTTTCCTCCTCTTCCTGACAGAACCTACAAAGGCTATCATCTGCGAGGCCCATGCGATGCATGTGTTTTCTGAGTCTGCAGTGGCCAGTTAATAGACCTACAATCATCCTGATAGCCCCACGGCCTTGGCGGATTAATTCTGCAGTCAGCCTCGGCGAATAGCCTTTAATAAACTCCTTCGCCTGTCTCTGTCCAGTGGTGGCAGACCACCACTCCTGAGACCATTACCTCACTTAAGAATTTAGAGTTTGCAACAAACTAGAGCAGCGTTGGACGAAGTGTATAAGCCTAAAAGGAGACTATGTTGAAAAATAAAAAAGGTTTACCCCAAAAAATTAAGTAGTTTTTATTTTTGCACGGACTTTTCAAACGACCCTCGTATATGGTGCCAAGTGTTCACACTTTTACATGCATTTAGCTTACATCCATCATGAGAATCAACAATAGATGTAAGACGACTATAAATTTAATATTTTCCTCGGATAATCCATTTCAGGACATTTTGGGGAAAGAGATAGAGTAAAACTATCGTATAAAGTAGTAACAATGCAATAAATCTATCACAATAATAATACTCGTAAAACAATTTGAACACGAAACTACCTAATTTCTTAGTTGAAACACAGCATTCGTAAAAAAAAAAAAAAAAAAAAAAAAAAAAATCGTTGACTTCAACATTATAATATTTACTATAATAAATGAATATTGTTGAAGGGAGCTCCCCCTCATAATCCCTCCAAAACGGGGTTTTGAAAAATAATAGCAAACCCCCAAATAGTCGTTAAAAGTTCAAATGAAATCTTTAGCGATAGTCTGGTAAATTTAAGGAAAACTTGCAACAAAAATATCCATTTTCAATTCCAACTTCCAGTGAACTGAAAGATTCTCCCCCCCCCCCCAAAATAGAAGTTTTGAGATTCATTTAATAATGTAAATAATATTTCGTGTTGGGTAGGATCAATCCCAGTAACACAGTAGCACAGAAATTGGAATTAAAGGAGAGCTTAACTTCACCCAACCTAAATTCTGCTGATAGGAAGATATCGGGGTACCCATCTCTCAATAATGCTCTAAAATCAATATTTTCGGGACAATTATTTAAATTCTTAGTTCTAAATTTATTTGCATTGTACAATAAATTTAACATTAAGGAATACTTACTTATAAGTTTTATATAATTTATCACCGATGCGAGTCAATATATCTAATTTCATCGGCTTTTCTTTAGCTAATTTCTCTAAAAATTTCTTCTTTCTAACCTCCTCCTTTTTTTGTCTGTCAGCAAGGTGACATTTATAAAGTCTGTCTTGCTTCAGCAGTTCACCCTGCAGCAAATTAAATAAGTTCCAGATTAATTAGAAAAAAACTAAATTAACCTGATTATGATGAAAACATATTCCTTAGCCTTAGGCATTCCCGACTAAAACTTATTAGAAAACTGTCACACAGGATAAAAACTAATCCCAGCCATCTCTTTGAGTTGCCCTTCAATCACGGGAACCGAAAGAAGAAATATGTCGTCTACTTCCACCTTTATATAGCCTGGCAACATTTTCGTAGCAGATAAAACATTTTTTATCTGAAACTTTGTTTTCAGAAAACTTTTAGAAGTATTTCGGGGGGAGTGGAAACGTAATCAAAACTTTGAATTTGTTTAATATTAGGCCAACCAAAGTTTTTAGTAAAAATTCGTATTTTTAAAAAATGTTACGCAAGTTTTGGTTGGTTTAAAAACTTGTTGGATCGCTCATACGATATATGATTGGTAAATGGTCGTGCAATCAAAGGTCAGTCCGAAACTTTCTTTAAGTTAGAACAAATAATTTCTTTTCTTATATTATCAGATAAATTTCTGTTTATTATTGTACTTTAAATGATAAGTACTTATTGTAATTAATAATAATAACATATGATTTGCATAAAATATGACCAAAAAAAAAAATAAAATGCACATTTTATTATAAGACATGACCTCATAGACAAATAAATTTAAAATATTTACAAAACAAAAAATAAAATAGTAATTCGTTAAACAAAAAAGTTAAGCAAAAATGGTTTTAACAACGTCAGCCCTAGAAGACGTAGATCTATACAGACTTGTGGAGAATGTGATTCATCTGACTAAAAGATCAACGGCTATTGATGACCTTCTGCGTGATAGGATACTATCATGCATGAACGCTTTCAACAATCTAATGGACTGTGACATGGTCTTGGCGCACGAAATGGCCAGAGATATGACTATCATACGTGCGCTGATCAAAAAAGAAAGTGAAGATCTCGAAAGGAAATTCAACATATTTGAAAGAAAACTGCGTAAAATTTCCAGTGCAATATTACCCAAAGATGTTGATGAAAACCTTGATGAAGATTTCCAAGCACAATTGACAACTACAATATTCCAGGATAATGATGTACGCATCATTGACACGGTTAACAGGAAGAGTGCTTTAAACAAAATGGAAGAAGCACGCGAGTTAGTAGGGATGTGCAGGGAGGTAATTAAATTGTCGAATATTCCCTCCTTGGCGGTTCTTTTGAAATCAACTATATTACAACGTATGAATGAAATGTTGTGTCTGTTAAAATTGGACGGTGGAATGGCAATCAAACTGAAGAGAGATATATTAGAAGTGCGAAGCGCTTTACAAAAAGATGTAGGCACGAGTGAACCAAATTTGGAAAATAAAATGAAAATTTTGAAACTTAAACTGGAAAAATGTAATGAAGAATTAGAAAAAAGAGAAGTACAAAAATAATTTATTTCTTATTTATTTGCTTAGTGCAATGAAACATTTTTAAGCCAGCCTCAGAAATGGCCACAAGTGGAGTTGTCAATCGCCAATATTTTTCCACTTTTATTTTCTCCAATAATTTTTCCGGGGTATGATGCTGCGCTGTGACTTTTAAAATCTATTGTGCCCCCTTCACTGGTGCAAGGCGAATTCCTACAACTTCTCTCCAGCCTCTGATATCGGAGAAATTCAGGATCTTGAGAGAATTCCAGAACTATGCCCTTCTTCAGCACCTGATAGTTTCCCAGGTGTTGAAATCTTTCTCTAATAATGGCATCGTGCCAGGGAGTATAACAGTTTATCTCCTCATAAAATCACTAAGTACAATCAGGTTTCGTAAGATGCCATCTGAATCAACAATGCCGATTATCTTCTAAAGATGGCACTCCCAGATTAAAAAAAAAAAACAAAAAAAAACTAAGCACTCCAGGAAGGTACTACGAAAAGAGAAGGGGCGACAGTTAGAGGTATAGGGATACCTCCCTGGAATACAGTGCATCCCTTCCCGCAGAACCGTCCCCAGATGGATACAACAATCAGTACTGTAGTAACCCCAAATTAAAGGTTGGGAGTGTTCTAAGAAGAGTGCATCCCAGCAACTCTGATAATGCATCCCAGACTCTCTAGGGAAATATAATGGATCAGGAAGGCAGTAGATTGGAATACACCACTCCCACGTCGCCAAAAACCCTCATCCAGTGCCTCTAGGGGAACGTACCTACTCCAATACTCGTAGGGGAGGTTAATAATTAGTAACATTGATAAAGCCGGTTTTCAATTTTATTGCCGCACACCTAACATATTTCTTTGAAGTATCACGGCGATTTTTTTATATTTTTTTTAAGGCGCGTCAACATCTGAGGTTATTGGCGCCCAACTGTGACCATATTATTATATAATTTATAATATAACATAAAAAGGGTATTATATCAGAACGATACTACATTTACTCGGCCTTAAACCAAACTTACAATTTACTGAACATAATTTTACTTTATAAGGTAATCTTTACATTTTTAATTAAGCTCTATTGATAAATGCTGAAAAAGTGTTTTTAAGACAAAACACAATCTAAAATTATAAAAATAAAGTATTAAAAATTTTATTAAAGTTGTATGAGAAAAATTCAATGCACTCCTCTACTGAAAAATAACAGTCATTATTGTTAAAACATTTTCAAAAATAAAATTGCAAGACTAAAATCGTAACAAAAAATATGCGATTTGAATAAGTAAGAACATCAAATTAAATGTATTATAGTTATTCAATGCATTTTTAATTATTACATGAAATTAAATATTTTTTTATTTTTTTTTTAACGCTTCCGTGACCTAAAGGTTGAGAAACGCTGGTTTAAACAACTTGAAAGCAAAAGAGTTGGGCTTCGTCAGTTTATCTTTCCGCTAATAAGATGTTACGAATTGTTACGATGTTCTTTACGAGCGTTTTTTCAATTAGACTATGCATTTGTCGAAAATTAATTATTTGGTTATTGTATTATTTTATTGCGATATGTGGGAACAATTGTACAGTTTCATATTTAAGCAAATTAATTATTTATTACAACATTTTGACCAGGAGAAAAACTATATAATTTCAGAAAACTAAAACTGTTTCATTATGGGAATGGATAAACACCTAGTTGGCGCCACTTTACATGTTATTCATGGCCAAAATTGATAACATGATCTAGCATCTATCTTTTGTTGCCTTTATCAGAAGGATAGCAAAATGATGTTTTCCAAGAATTAGAAAATGCTGCTGCATCAGTTTGCAGATTCAACAATTATGCAGATTTCTGACGGGTTCTTCGGATTTTAATTGTTAATCAACGATTGATTCAGCATTAATTTAAAAAAAAAAAAAAAAAAAAAAACGCACACGAATCTGTAGGGGCAATCTTTGGATATACTAAAGACAAAAGTATCCCTTGTCACAGATCTTTATCAGAATTTTTCTGTAGATATTTTAGAGATCTAACAGGCTTTTTGACTACCTCTAACAGTTGCATCTGCCTCTGGAAGTACGAGGTATCCCTACAATGACAGCTCTGTAAAAACGGAAAAGAAGATGCATAACTTATTGAAGTCGGCTCTGCGTTCTGCTATTGCCCGCCCTATATCATGTCTTTCACAATGCAGAATCAAAATTGATAATGGTTTCTTCGAAGTTAATTGCTGGAAGTCTGATGGCCGATCGATTCTTCGATGGTTTACTTCAATTTTGGCCTCCACATTCTTCTGATTTAGAACAATTCTTCGCTTCGCTTTACCAGTTTTTACTTACATCCATTTCTTGCAAGAGATGCAACAACACTTAGCTGTTCTTTCGCATCCAGATAGTACTTTAACGGAATATAAACCATAAAATTTCTTCTATCAAACGTTTCTTATCCAAATCTATGACATACTTCTTCACCTGAACATTGTTTAAACCCTCGGTACTTCTCAGATTTTTTCTTCTTGAAAAAGAAAAAAGAAGCAAACGCTGTTTTTCAAACACTGTTTCTCAAAATTGGTTTTATTCCAGTTCTCAGGGAAGGTTGGGGTAGGTTTCCCCAGAAGGTTAAGTTATATTAAATAAGACTTAATTTTTGAGTAGGAAGTAATTTTGTGATTTAGAATCTAGGTAGTCGTAAAAGTCGTGTGACAGTTTCCGCCAGATTTATTCTAGTAGTTTGGAGTTAAGTACGCCGCCGATACTACGTAGTTCTCTAGGCCCAGAATAGTTCGTGACAATAAAATATGTATCAAACTTGGTGTAAGTATTAGACCGCTAACAAAAACAAATTATTGAAAGCTGGAATGATTGAAAATATAAAAGCTGAAATTGAAACTGACACTCCATTTAAAGAAATCCCATCCCAATCATACTTGGCAGTAAAGTATAGTCAAAACGGAAGTGTAACGTTAACTAATAGTTTGTAGTTACTTTTCGAACTAGCATGCTCATCTATACAAGAGGAAGGGATAATGCCACACTTTTTTAATGAGCCACCAATTCTACTGAAGCAAGTTAAGAAAAAGTAAATAATCGATTTAAAATTGAAATAAATTATCGTTAAAATAAACTGTTAACAGGCTGAATTCGAACGTCTGATCCAGCAATTAGATGAACAAACTGATCGTGCTTTAGAATTGTTCGATGAAAGTATTAGAGGTTCCTCCAGGAAACGTTTACTATCCAGACGTAACGTACGTTCCAAAGCGAGTGAATGGTCAACAAAGGATACGTTGCTTAATCGTACATCTGGCCAGCCAAAATATACGAACGAAACTACACCTCAGACCAGCCAACAAGCACCATTCATACCATTCCCTGCCCAAGGGTGGATATTAACTCCGCTTGATCCGGCCTACTGTCCCGGTAGTGTCATGTCCGCAGGAACATACCCCATCTCCGCATCAATTGTGGGTCCTGCTGGATCTCAACAAGGATATCCACAGCCAGGAAAACCATACAATCTATCAGAATATAAATCAATGAGAAGAAATAAGTGAGTCTTTTAATTTTTTCTTTTTTCTTTTTTTATAAAAACAAAAAAACAGAACCTAATAATTGTTTAAATCCTAATAAAAATTTTGGAAAATAATAATGAGTTCTTTTGAGATGATAGTCCAAAGATTTAAAATCGAGATAAACCAGAATACAAAAAAAAAAACGTATATAATGTCGCCCAGAAAAAGTAGCGATACTTCATCAACATATACACAAAAAAAAGTACCTGATTTTACAGAAACATTGTGAGAACAATTCTGACAAAAAATGCAACTTATTGACGAGATAGAGAGAGGAGTCCTGCCCTAAATATATTCAGCTAATAGGTGGATACGTTTGGTTATTCTGCTCGCCACAATCGGTGCCCACCACTGCTACTCTAAAAGTATGATTTCAAATGTAAAAATTAAATCCTTAAACCCCTTTAATCGCACAAAGTAAAACCGCAATTCCAGGTAACTGATTACGAAACTGAATGTAATTGAAAGAGACCAAAGTAACAAAGTGGTTTATCGCGATTTTTTTTTTGTTGTTTTTCAGTAACTTTGTAAGCACACACTATATCAAAATATCAAAATAGGGTATCAAAATGAATAATTCTGTTGGAAAATTAACTTGGAAAATTCGGCATGATCAAAGTAATTTCCTTAACTAGTAACAGGAAGTGAAAGTTGCTGGTGTGGACACTCACTAGACTTTCTCTTACTACTTAAAAACTTTACTCGCAACGTTCTAATTCACTAATTTTCTTTAAACTAAGTAAATTTGAGTCATATTTAATTTTTATAAAAATTAAATAGTTTGTGACAGTAAATTCCTCTAAATATAACCTTATAGACCAATAAATATGTAAGACTAGACCAACCCTTCTCCTAGAACCGCCCTAAAACGAATTTTACAAACGATAAATTTTAGAAGTTATCGATCTATGTGTAGCCCATTAAAGATTCAGCAGTTATCGATCTATGTGTTGCACATTAAAATAACAGATAGATGCACAGTAAAATCTAAAAGCTATTTTTGAGGAAGTTAACAATCCTGGTAGCAAAAAGGTCTTCCCTTTAAACTTGTAATTTAGCAAAATATTTAATCCCTTTTAGCAGTAAACAAAAGTTATGAATGCATTACTGAAAATCGCACTATACAGTATGTTCCAAAAGTCCCATTACCCCCCCATCTAACTGTTTGCTATATGATGTTTTGTGTTCTTGGTGATATTGGGTCGTGAAAAGAATGTCTGATGAATCAAATTATGATACTTTGATGAATCGTCTTGAGTACCTCGGCTCATGAACGACCTCACATTGGGAAAACATCGAGAGAGATCCAAAATGATTTTATTGTTAGATTTAGTAGGGCAGCACCTCCGAAACCAACAATTTTACGTTGGGAGAAGAAACTATTTGAAACTGGTTCCTTTAAGGATAGACCGCGTTCTGGAAGACCATCAACCATTCCGAAGACCCTTGAGACTCATGTGACCGTGTCAGTGAATGAGCACACTTATCAACGCTGTGCTACGCGACTGGTTTGTACCGTTTATTGGAACGTTTGGGGCTTCGTGATCGAATCTGGTTTCCAAGAAGATGGGGCGCTAGCTCATTTAGCAATTCGTGTGAGGATATACCTAAACGAAGTGTTCAGAGACAGATGGATCGCCAGCGTTACCGGTACCTCTGAAATGGCCACCACGAAGTCCTGATCTGACATCCTGTGATAACGCATTATTGGGATACATCAAACAAAAGTCACCCAGACTCGTTATCAGACAACTGAAGATCTCAAAGATGCTGTTCGGTAAGCATTTGCTTCCATCACTCCAGCAATGCTACGGCGTACTTCACATCGCTCCTGGAGGCGAATAATATTGTGCCATGAAAATGACGGTGTGCACACTCAACGCCTGGAGTAAATGATGGTTACTTGTTGTGATTTGTTTATGCTACTTCAAAGCTTCTCTCAACAGAAACATACTGTTAAAAGAACACTTTGCACGGATGTTTGCAGGGGGTAATGGGACTTTTGGAACATATTGTAGAAGGAATCCACCCACACTTTTACCACAAGTAAATTTTCCATGGTCAATGTTACAAATAGAAGTTAGTAAATTTTTATAAAAATCAGTACACCACGTTTAAAGAAACTCGTTTTCTTAATAATCTCAGATTAAACGAAAAACTTATTGAGAACACTTCCGGATAGTGCTAAAGAAAAAATCGATTTTCATCGAATTTGGGGAAATTCATCACCAAAATTTAATGCGGATGGCATTGAATATTGAATAAAGTTTATTATCCTTTTTTTGTGCAATGAAGCAAGGTCATTTTGGAACCGTGCATTAAACAGAACATTGGAGAAGTGCTCAAATTTACCCCTTCCCAAGAAACTCACTAGAACCCTCGAAAAATGAGACTTTCTGTCAATCACTTTTTAAATCAATCTCTCCAGAAAGCATTTTCAAATTAAAATTATACATCTATACATGTGCGGTGAACAGTCACCAAGTTTTTAAGAATCATTCGATCTGTTTTCGAGAACGTTTCAAAAAAAAAAAATTTACAGTTAAGTGATAAATCCGATCGAGAGACAGAAATAAGATAAGAGATTTCTAAAAACCTCTCTTTCCTACTCAGAAAATCTCATAGAGTATTTTACTGATGAAAAATTTAATCAATAATGAAAATTTGGCACGATTTAAAATTAAATATATATAATTCAATACATTTCAAAAATGTCTGGCTATATCCTAGAGGAGGTACTGAATGTTACTTATGGAATAAATATGATTCTGAAATCTAGAGTTTCACAAATACAAGAGGAAGTCAAGACTTCCTCTCAAGTGCTTGTGTAATTGATTAAATTTACTTCTTTTTCTCACTCTTATTACTTTTTATATAGTTTTATCTCATTATTTTCTTCCTTTTTCTTTTTAGGAAACGTATTTAATCATAACAATCCCAGGAAGATACAACCTGAGAAGTAATTGGGAACCAATAAGTGCAGGAAAATATTTTAAAGAAAAACGTCGTGCTCGACTAATGTACTCACAAGAAATGGCCACCACATTAGCAAACACTGCTATCAGTTTAGTGAAGAAAATAAACAAATTTGGAATCGAAACAATAGTGAGAAAGTTGGGGGAATTTTCCTTTCAAGAAATAGAGGAATGTAAAGAAGAAGAAGAAGAAGGAGAAGAAGAAGAAGAAGAAGGAGAAGAAGAAGGAGCAGAAGAAGGAGAAGGAGAAGAAGAAGAAGAAGAAGAGGAAGAAGAAGAGGAAGAAGAAGAAGGAGAAGGAGAAGGCGAAGAAGATGATTATGAAAAATGCTTGAAAAGGATGCTTGAAAAGAAAAACCTCCAAAAAGAAAGAAAAGCTAAAAAATGTCCATCACTAAAGAGTTTTTCACCAGATTCTGAGGAATCATCCAGCGAAACAGAGCTCAGTCCGTGTGACGAAGCGATGGTCATAATAAATGAAAAATATCAAAATTTAAAAACAGAAACTTAAAAATAAAATGAACACCTCTTTACACAAACAAAATTAAATTACAATTTTATTAGATAAAGCAAATATAAAATCTACTGTAAAAGATATTTTTATTTTTATTTTAATTTCTATATTTTAATAAGTTTGGCGAAAATCTTGTTTATCAATTACTATTTTATTGTTTCCTCAGTACTCGTTTCAAAGGTCGCGGATCGTCAATATTCTAAATCAGGAGTAGGCGACTTTTTTTCTGAGGAGGCTTAATTGTCAGAACGATGCTGAACAAAAAATTTTAAAGTTCTTAATGATAATTTTTGGCGTAAATAGTAGCCTTGGCTATATATAAGTATAACAATAATGACTACCTATATAACTGTAATTAACATTCCTAAATTGTAATTAAAATCCTAAAGGAATTAACATTCCTCAATGATTTCCTTAATTTTTACTTTCTCTTCCTATCGTAAGGGATTTGCAATTTTGTATTTTCAGAAAAACAACCCTCCTTTTCTAGTCTTTTTTCAGAACGCACAAATATTCCTTTAATGGGTTTGCATTATTCTATAAAAACACGATTTCAGTTTTTTTTTTTTAGTTGAATTATTCTATAAAAACAGTTTTCTGCTTTATATTTACTCAAACGTTTTTACAGAATACATTCGTGGAAAATATAACCTCTTCTGAACTATCCTAATTCAAAACATGATTTGGAGGGTCAAAAAATCCAAGATAATCAAATATTTAATCCTGATCTCACTTAGTTTACGTGGATTTAGTATTCATATTTTATGGACACAAATTTAAACTTTTTTTTTTTTAATATAGACCCAAGTATAAAAAGCAAAAACTGAAGTCAAATTTTTATGTACATAATAAGAAGCTAAATTAATCTAAGTTAAAAATGAAGCATCACAAATTAATGTTTACCTTTAACAAATTAAGTTCTTCAATTCGTTGTTTAATAGCTTCAATGGTTTTTCTCTTTTCATATTCTGCTTCATTTAAATATCTTGTTCTGTATCGTTTTTTACTTTCTATCGTTTCTGGGTATTGCAATTCTTCTTTGGCCAGTTCTACTGTTGGTTCATGCTAAAAAAATAGAAATGTATATAATTAAACAATTAAAGCTGCCTCTACGATTCAATAATGTGACTCAAATTCTATTTTTTTAAGCACAGCTTTTCCAGTCACAACGTACAGTAAAGTTGCTTTTCGGGGGGGGGGGGGAGAAGGGGTTAACTAATATTCTTGCAAGTTCGGAAGTTTGGTCTCAAATTTAATTCTTAAAAATATAGATTTTAAGTTGATGCATAATTTCGTACCATTTTATTACACTAACTTATTTTGTCAGAATTTGACTGAAAATTGATTTACTGTTAATGCCCCTCTTTGTTTACAATTTTGGACAACCCAGGATATACTAGCAAAAAACTACCAGGTATGACCAAAGGAGATTCATTAAATTTATTTTCTAATCTCAAATTTGGGAACATTTTGGTAAATAGCGCACGCACGCACGCACACATACAAAGACAAAATCGTGTATACAATAATAAGAACCAATCTCATAATTTTTGATATTATTACCTTCTTCTCCGTGAACGTAACCTTTGGCGATCCCGGATGTTCATGAAATTCTTCTCCCTCATCCGTATCTTCGAATTCACCATAGATTTCATCAGGAAGGTATATATCCAATAGTTGAAGTAAAGTTTCTGATACTTTTTCAGAAAGCTCTTTCTTATTCTTGACGTCACTAACATCGGCAATTAATATTTCATCTGTGCTGAGATCTGTTTCATATTGTGAGTCTTCAGTATGTATACTGAAAGACAAATATCTGGTAACACAACTCACTTTGACTTTCGCTTAAAATTATTCTGAAAGTTGTTAATTTTTTTTATCGCCAAACAGGCCAGTTTCATCCTGTCTGCAGAGATCAAAGTAACAATAAACTTTGCTACTCCCCCTAAATAACTTTTTTGGAGTATCCTCCCACAAGAAGTGATAACTATCCTTAAAACGCCTCAGTTACTACCATTTACTTAAAGATAAATGAAAAATTAATGACCATAAGTAAAAAAAAAAACTAAATAAACTAACGATAGTTCTTTCTCAGTTGCTGAATCTTTAGGCATCTGCACTACATAACGTCTTCTTTGTTTGACTACATTCCTCCAAGCTGCTCGCGTCAGGGCAAACTCCTTTTTCACTCTTAACTTTCCTCTCTTCTGCCACTTCTTCCACTTTATCATTTCATTTAGTGAAGGAACTGGTCTCCAGTTATCTGGATGCACTGTAAATACATATATAAGTCAGAGTATTGTAAGCAGTTTAGAAAAATAAATATCTGTGAAACAAATATCTGTGCATTTTCTAACAAACCAGGGGGAAAAAACCTTTGGTTACAATTTGCTTCAGGATTTTTGTTAATCCCTAAACATTCTCATGTTTATCTCCAACTATTTGTGAACTTTATTTTATACTAGTGACACAGGATCGGAGTGTTAAATTTCAACTTCCTGCAATTCTTCAGGTTTTGAGATATTTATTAGTGAGAGAGAGAGATCAATTTTTTGGATTCCTGTGTAAAGTCGACATTGAAAATTTAATCTTGATGTAATACTTACTGTCTGCTGTTAGTACAGTAAAAGGAAATAAAAACAAGAGAACATTAAAAATAATCACGAAATTTTCCATGTCACTGAGCCGTTTATTTTGAAAGTGGGGCAAGTCCATTTTTGAAAAAAATGAAGATAATGGTAATTATAGATAAAACTTAGTATGTTCTTTTTATCTGTAAACAATTTAAGAGTCAAAAAAAATTCAGAATCCTAATATTTGGGAGATGGGAGTTTTAGTTCTTAACAATATTGTAAATATGTTTAATTTGAAAATGGTGCAAGTCCTTCTTAGGTTGAAATTATTTAACCGTACAGCACAATTTAACTCCGGTTGCTGTATGTTGAAGCAAATGTGACGGTTTAACATCATGTCTTATCTATCTATCTTTGATATTGGCAATCGGTGATTGTACAATATTTCATAAAATTTATCATTATTTAATAATAATAAGTACATGTTAATTTTTTATTTCGATAACAACACCAACATCGGGAAATTTTAGTACTATTAGCTCTGGAAAACTGTAAACAATCGACTTATATTATCGGCTATCAAGTAAGTTGTGTTGTTTTGTGCTCGGTGTACGAAAAAAGTTTCATTATTTGAAAATTAATAACGGATTGTGGTTTATTCTATAAAAAGAAAAAAATGGCTGAAACCGATTACAACGGTAATTATAACTATGATGCATCTGAAAGTGAATTTGGTAGGTAACAAAAATAAAATAGAAACGCTTTTCTGGGTAATAACGCCATTTCAATAAAATCCTCATTGGCAAGTAATTTAATTATTTTTATTATGTTTGTAGAAATAAGACCCGATGACAATCGGTAATAAAAGAAGAATCTTGGAATCAGAATCTGAATACGAAGGCAATTCGAACCAAAATGATTTTAAAAAAAAGAATAGTTGAACTATTGATTAGTACTTTGTTTTTATTGTTAAAAAAGACTGATAAGACTGAAATCCATTTAAATCAACGATTACAATAATTCATTAATTTTGAAAGTGAGGCAAGTCCATTTAGTTATAATAAATCTTTATTTTTCTTAGCCAACACTATAAATACTATTGGATTATAAACTTACATTATCTAACACCACAAAATACAAAAAATATGTCTATTAATATTTACCAATATTTTTAAATTTATTGAAACGCAAAATCTTAAATATATCAAAATAACAAAAAGTGGATTTGCCCACTTTCAAAATAAACGGCACATATAATTATATACTTTTTGTACATTTATGTACCTTTGCGAAAGATATTTCAAGAAACAACCGCTAGATCGCACACAACTCAACTTCTGGAAGTAATTTTGTAGTACAATATTGGATATTAATGCATTCTGGTGGCTATAGTTAAAAGTATACGTTCTACACTACAAGAATAGTTTGTCTCTATTTTCGCTCTTATATAAGGATGTTTTTCTAATTTTTAAGTTTTTTTTCTTTATAAATGGGGATAACAAGAAGCTCTCAATTTATCTTCCCCAACGGTGGGAATAGGGCACGTCTAAATTCACAGAATTTAATGGAAGTTGAAATCACTAAATGAAATTCTTGGAATTCCACATTTTGATAATACAATTTTTTCGCACAAAATTTACCAATAATATTTGTTAATTTTATCCTCCATATAAACTAAGTCACACTTTGATACGCGGTAATAGGATAAAAAAATCATCAAAACAAATCGGAAATATAATTTCGAGGTCCGAAGGAAACGGTGGTCTTTACTAATTGAACTACATTTTGTGTCTGTAGTCAGATTAACACAAAAACAAAATTGACAGAGTTCTATTATCATTTGAGGTGCCACCATTCATGGAGCTGACAATAAGCTTCTGGACAAAGTTGGCCAACTGAAAGTGCTCGGCCTGTTATATTTAGAAAACCCTACATTTGAGTGCTCTAATCAGATATTTTTAAAAACATTAAAAGGTTTGTAGAACCGTACAAATACGCTGAAATAATATTTGAGAGAGAAGAAATTACCCTCATCCTTCTTTAGAACGACTCGAAAATGAATTTGCCTACGGAAATTAAAAGCTGCAGATCTACGTGTGAATTAAACGTTTGGAGAAACTCGACGTTGCCATTTTCAATCGAAGTTTGAGTGAAATAATTCTATCTGTTAGAGAACCCATCGGGTCCCCTAATGGGGTGCAATCAAAATTTAAGATTTTTAACCACCTACTCTCAGACACTCGTACATACCAGCACGTGGTGTGAGTGTATATTCACCTTAATTTAAAAAAAAAAAAACTAAAATAATAGCAAAATGTAGACATTTGAAATTTGCTTTTGTACAACTAAAAGATGCAACAATAAAGTTCTGGTACAAAAATTGGTCAACCAAAAGTAACCAACCAATCAATTGATTGATTTTTGAGATTTTCTCGAAAACTAAATGTTTTCCAAATATTTGTTGGTTTATCAACTTAGAGCACTCATTACATCATATAAGGATCTACAACATTTTTCTCGGGAAATCCGATAAGGATTCTTCTGGAAAAGCAGAATGGAGTCGAATCCTTATGAAGTGCATTTTTCTGAGAATGAACGGATCTTATTCGTGCACAGTTAAGGCGGATAAAATGTATTGCTAAAATCAAGTTAAAAGCAAAAATACTCAACCAAAAGTACCTTCTCTGTGCTCAATAGATTTCCAATTTCTCGAAAACAGTACCTAACCTTTTCTTTTAACTTCCTGTTTACATTGATTTAAAACTTTTACTCATATCATTTTTCCGAAAAAAATAAATCGTTTTACGGTAGTTCTCGGAGAAGTGTCGGGGACAGACTTCCCTTTAAGATGATGATGGCATTCCATTACGGTTACGGTTAAACTATATATTGTTGATAAATCTTAAATATGACACCAATGCTAGGAGTCAGAAAATTATTGTTTTTTTAAATCAGTTTTTCATTTTTGTATTAATTTTGCTACTACATTAATCAAGTACATTAAGCAAAAGAGTTGAAAGAAAGGGAGTGAAATAGTGCAATACATACATACTGTATGCATTCACATTTATCATACACGTGCATGTGCACCAAGGGACATGAGTAGAGTGTACGATGACCATCCAGTGATGGAAGCCGTTAGTCTGCAAGGTTGGAAAAATATTTTTGGAAAACAAACAACCTTGAAAAATATAGTAAGAAAAATAAGCAAGAGAACTTCGCACCAGATTTTTTTAAATATAAAATGAAAATCATATGTTTACTTAATTACATTTTAAAAGAATTCATATTAAGGCTAGGGTCGTGAAAATAAACTTACCGTCACATTTCTCATCAAGTAAACTTTGATCTAGGAACATTTCATTGAATTTTTTGCACCATTTCTTGCTTGCTGCCATTTTCTCCTTTAATTGGCCTTACAGGAAAAATTAGTTTATTTTCTATCTATATTTTAATTAGCTAAAAGGTGGGTTCCTCTGTAATTTTTTTGGCAGGTTTTTATTTTATTTTTTTAAATAATTAATTAGAAGAAGTGAAACAGAGAAATATTTAATTACACGAATGTAATCGAAATTGGATTAAAAAATAAACTTTTTATCTTTTTTTTAATCAGTAGTCAATCAAATAAAAAATCCAAACTACAATACCTAGGTACGTATTTATTTTACACATGTTATTTTGTCCTTTGTTTATAGTTCCAAGGTTGTTTTTGTTTTTCTATTTTCCAAGATTCATTCAAGTCTTTTAATTGGCAAACCTATTTGTGGCAATTTAAGCTCCTATTTAAAAGATTTTTTACATCATTTGCTCATTATTTAAAGCTCTCATCTGCTGCAAGGTGACTTTCATTCCTGCGACTAAGCACAGGAAAACTTCGTACGATTGCAACACTCTTTTTACCCAGAGGAAGTAAAACAAATCAAACGGATAATGAATCCACAAGTTTAGTTGTGAAAATTCCAAAAATGATTTCCCTTATTTACCCTTCCGGTAAAAGTTATAGATTTTTGAAACAGATGCCAGTATGCTAGTAAAATAGTAATACTAGTATACTAGCATAAGTACAATAGTTTTCGTACATTTTTAATTCTAATACATACGAAAAAAATACATGAAAGGCTATATATCTTGTAAACATTGTAGGGGAGCTACCATATTTTGTCATATGTGGTTAGAATGCCAGGTGTGGCGTGAAATCGTTGCACATATATATATATTTTATGAATAAAAATTATCCCTACTACAAATAGTTTTACTCGCAGATGTTATTGTAGTTAACAACCCCGGCAGCCCAAGTACCACAGATGGCTCTCTCCGCCATCATTTAAGGAAAAACTGTAGTTTTTAAACTAACCTCTATTTCAATTGAAAGAAGTTTACTTTAATTTTTAGTTTCTCAAACTATTTTTATATAAGGAAAGTTTTGGATAATGCAAAATTTTCAAAATGGAGTTTTTCACTAAAGGTTGGTTAATTTCCCCCTTAAGTGATCCCCAGAATGCCTTTTTTTGTCTTTATGTATATGTATAACTATAGAGAATGTGGTTAGCGTGTCTTGATAAAGAAAAATTGCCGAAATTTCTAATTTGATTTTCGGTTAGGGAGCAACAGAGAACGCGTCAATGAGGTTTTCATCAAAATCAGCCAGTCGGAAGTACCACTTCACTGAATCAAGTTTTTTTGATTAAATGTACCTCTAATGTGCCATTCCCGTGAATTCCAATAACTGGCCACCTATTATGTTAATAAGAATCAAATGTAGGAGGACTAAATTTCCAAATTTTTGAGAAAATCGGCTGCCTAAAAGTGCCCCTTAATAGAATTTACATTTTTTTAAAAACATGACTTCCAATGTTCAATGAATTATCGTGTTATGATTAGGAAGAAAATCCCTTATCAGTTTGTATCACTTTGCTTCTTACAAACAACGTAGGCCTATTAAGATCCATCATAACTGCTTAATCTGTTCGCCATTTAAAAATGAACATGAAAGAAAATGAAAAACATTTACTCTTTCAATAAAATATAATAGAATTAAGTACTTTAACAAGCAATTTGATGCTGCAATTTCTTTGAAGCCAGATCTCAGTAGTAATGAATAGTAAAATTAAGCATAAAGAAGTGGAAAGAAAAATTGAACAAGAGAGAGAAAAAATAGAAGTGTTGGTAATTTAGCGAAAAGTGCTTTACGGGACAGACATTAAAAAACAATCTGTCGACCGACAGTTTAAACTTTCAATATAGGATGTTGTACGATATATACATGTATCAGAGTGTCGGCTAGAACTGTTTACAGAAGGCTGTAGCGTGTAAATACCTGTTTAACATTGATTTGTTCTAGAACATCGTAGTTCACGCTCGTCTCTAGCCTCTTAATTCTTTCTTCTCTACACGTTGGTCGTACTCTCTAGAAGTTTCTAGAGTAAAGGATGAGTTGAAGATATCCTTAAGATCATTAACTCGTTGCTCTCTCACTCGTAATTGGCTTGAAATATTAAAACTGGTGTAAAACGATTTTCTAGCACCTGCAATTGTACAATTGTTATCTTAAGAATAAAAAAACGATGATATATAACATCATAGTTATCAATTAAATTAAATAAGCAACCTATAGAAGTATTTATATAGACGCCAGGTTATAACCTGACAAGTTTGACATGAAATCTACTTTCTATCATAACAATCAATTTTTAGTTAACCAAACATTTCACCCAATAATATATAGAAGCACTTTTTAGGTACTTTATTTATGGAAGATAGATGGCATTCTAGCATGCAATGTAATGATAAGAATAACCTTGAATGACAATATAAAATGAATTACCATCTCTTTGTATAATTGCTTACATAAGAGGATAATAAATTTGAAAACAACAATTTGGGTAGTATGATTAATTTTAATACTCACCTTACTATCCTCCTATCAATCATTATATTAACGAAGGGCTTAATTCTTGTTTATGTTCTTGACACATTTGAAATCCAGCATTTTATTTTTATTAAGCAACTCAGGTGCTGTATGTTCACATACTAATGCTAAACTTTAGCTACTTCGTTCACTTGGCAATTTCCTTGATCACTTTTCCTAGTACAGAAACTTTGACATTAGCACTTCTGAGTTCTAAAGCTGCTAGGATTATGTTAATATAACCATCCCCTTTGCTCTGAACCTAATGAAAAAGTAGTGTTTTATTTTCTATTTTTAAACAGATTATTTTGATGTCTACATCAAATAACTTTCAAGTCACTGAAGAAACCAAGCAGGAAGTTTCAGCTTTTGCAGTAACAATTCACCAGCAATAGGGTCTCCCCGTTCCTCTCATCACATTCGGGTGTGTAGGGTTTTACAAATAGACTGCTGGGACTAATTTGTATTTGTCTGGAGTATTTTTTATATTAAATTCTTTGACCCCATCACGGTTGTGAAGTCCTGCAACAGAAATTTCGATACTATAATATACATTATACAGAGATATCAATCTCTACTTTTTTTTGACGATTTCTCCAAAGAGGAAGAATTATACATTAGGTTTGTTCCATGAAAACCTCTGAATGATTTGTGATTTGTACGGAGTATGCGCAATGAGAATGAGATGTTCAATCAGAATCCAAACCATCTTCAAACTGATTCCTATTCGGTTAGAGCTGCCAGAGAGCCAAAAAAATCTCTACTAACAGTTAACAACATGTGAATAGTTTGCTTCTTTTGTTTGCTGTAGGAAGATTTCGAAGAAAGTTTCTTCAAACTTTTTCGAGCATGCGCAGAGTTATTCCACCAAGTAAACCAAAATTCAAAATAATATAAAGAATAATCACAACCCAATTGGCAACTGAGCGCACATTCTTGATGGGACAAACCTTGTTATAAATTTGATAATTTACCTGCGCTTAAAACGCTATAAAATTAACATTTTATGTACAGGTTAATGATTAATTAATTAATAAAATTAATATTATTATATTTTATACAATTGATAATTTGGAATGTAAACTCTCCATTTTAGAAATGCATACATTTGTGAGTACAATTGAAAGCTTTAACCACTAGGGGTTCATCCTAAAGACTACAATGGAGGATGTATTTATTATTTTTTTTGTGGCTCTCCTTGAGCTAGATGTGCAGAGAGCTACAAGGGCGTGTCCTCCGACGAAATTACCTTCACTTGGCCGACCTCGTTCTTTTCCTCCCCCTCTCCACTAAATAACAGGGGACATAAGAACGTATAATTGGTTAGCAGTCTCGACATATTGCTGAATCTTCTAAGTACATTTCAATGAAAATTGTATTGCACTATATTGGATCCAGAAGATTTTCCGTTGACCGTAATTACAATTTTTCTTTTTGGCAGAAAGCTGCCTCCGGACATGGTCCAAAGTTTGATGCGGAGGCGCAAAGCTCGAGTTTACTAGAGATTGAAGTGTATTGATTCACCAAAGCTTTTTTTTTTTTTTTTTACATGGTACCTATCTTGACTTCTTTCAGCAATGGCATGAATGCTTCAAAAGGAACATGGACGGACATTTTCTTTGCAATTCACATCTACAGTTAGAGAAAATACTTCGATTATTCACATAATACTAAGAATTCATTTAAACTTACGAAAGCCAAGTGTTAGGACCTATCGTTACGTCTAAGTTCATATGAGACCCTTCTGCAACTCTCGGAAATTGATAGAATACTCGAATAAGTAGTTCTAAGCAGTAGTACTTCGGCCAAATGTTGTCCTAATCAAGAGTTTTGGCAAAACATCTAATGATAGCAAATATTTTATAGGTATAGTTCCCTTTGGTCCTTGGAATGGCATTCATTTTATAAGAGCATTTAATTTCTCACCTTCCTAATAATTCCTAAAACCACATATAAAAATGACTGGAATAATGTAACAATAAGCAAATCACAATAAAATTATTGACCAAACAATACGCTAAATGTTGCCAATTTGCTTCAAATTTGAAATTTTATTTATATTATTTCTACAACTTCGCATTACTTTCTATAAAATTTTGATGCTACCAATGATTAGGCTCTACAATAAGAGTGAAATGGCACTGAAGCGCCCCTTAGTCTAATTTTCAAATAAATATAGATATAGATATAAGCAATATGAATTCAAACATTAAAGCGAAGTATATTTTTCGGGTAAACCCCTAAAAAATCTGGAAAAATCTATTCACTAACTTTCAGTTGGCTGATGTCTAACAGCTTTTTACTCTTATATACCCAAGGTGATGCCAGAACTCAAATCTTAAAAATTTGAGTAACACTGCAAATTCAAACAGCAAGAGAAAGCCGTGATGAGTTGTAATAGACTTCCAGACTTCCATTGGCCAGTCCACTAAGACTGTTCAGCGGTGTTGAAAGTAAATGACCAGTAGGGACGCACTATGTAGGTGTCTTCCAGTAACGAAGAACAATAGAAGACTGCTCTCCGGCTACTGTCTATTGTTATTGGACCGTGGGAACTTCTTAAAGGCCCTTTTTCTTCCACCCCCTCACTCACTATGTTTCCTAGAATAAGTTTTACTCACTATCATTATGACATATAGCTCGGGGAAGAGAACGGATTTTCTTTTTCAGATAGTAATGTATCATTGTTTTTCATTCATTACTCTACGGACGTAAGAGAAAGTATTGTAATTTTGAAAATTCTCTAATTTGATTTTTCCAGAATAAGATGCAGTTTGTGCTCAAAATTTGCATAAGTAGATAAAAAGAAATTGGGAAAGAGTCCCGGATAAAATCTCGCCGAGGCACTTTAAATTGTCGCTTTATCAACGTAGATAGAGTAACAATTTTCAAACAATAATCATTACATAGTAACACACAAAATACAATTAATTCTCTCGCAAAATTACTATAACCTAAAACATTGATAACCTACCAATACTGACTTCTGGACGGATCGAGGAAAAACTAGTTTAAAAAAAAAAAATTGTAATTTTTATTCTGACCCTGGGAAAAGTGGAAAAATTAAAGAGAAAAATGGAAACTTCCTGCTGAGTAAGAAGACCTCGACCTGTTTCTACTGTGGAAATAATAACCAGCCGTGTGACTGGTTTCCTGTTCCCACAGGATGTCCACCGCTTCCCTACGGAGTATTCCCAATCACTTAGTGACTAGTTCTTTTCTTTTCTTTTCTTTTAATTTTACTTACAGCAATTTACTGGACTGTTGTCCGGATGGAGGACAATGTAAATCATTTACTTCCTGCAGATTGGATTCCGTTAGTTTGGTGGCTTGTTAACCAGGAACTTGGTTTCTTCTTCCTACTAAGTGCGTAAGGACGTTATCAGTACCACAAGGCGTATCCAAGATCGCTTAGGGGTTGAACTTCCCTGAAAATGTATAAAAAAATAAAACTTTTTCAATAATGTACCATAAAAAAAGTAATTAAAATGTAGCCTGCAAAAATGATTAAGGAAATTCCTTTTGAAAATCTAATTAAATTACTTTTCTCTCATCTCCCATATCTCTAAATGAATCCATTTATTGGTCTGCGTTCTAAACTTTATTCCCTAATCTAAAAATTTGATTTATGTTTAGGTTAAAATAGATTCCGTGGGAATTGACAGTCCTGCCTAAGCTAAAGCAAATCATTGAGTTTATTGTGGCTCCCTCTGTGCAGGACCCCTCAAGTCATATCAGTTAATTAGAAGAGACCGAAAACGGTCAGCCGAAACTGCTACTTCATTTAACTGATCTTTTTTCGGTTTTTACTTCTTGTCAATAAGTTCATTTATTTGATTAGATAGAAGTGGTTCAAGTTTATTGAAGAAAATCATGCTGTTAAGAAGATTTTTTTAAATTTTTTGGCGTTGACATTTTATCATTCAGCCATGTATAAATAGTTTTTCTCTATTAATATGTAATATAATATAATTTTTTAAAAATTATAGCTACTTTTTGTGAATGCAATTTTTTTTAGTGAACCAAATTCAAAGATCAGAACCAACACTTTTAATGTGAATAATCATCATTTCTCTGAGACTTTTTTTTTTCGAAAATGATTCCTTCGATTTTCATATGACTTGGAAAGCACATAACTTCTATTTGACTAATTTTCCCAAAGAAAGTTCGTTTTATGGCAGCTCTGAGAAGGGATCATTATTTACGATATTAACCAGCAAAATTGAGTTTTAAGTGGTTTTTTTAAGGACAGAGTGAAAGAGGAGTAAGTTTTAACTCAGTAGGCGAAGTTGAAACTGTAGATATGTTAAATGTTATTGTCGGCAATCAATTCTTAGCTCTACTTACATGTTATATTATTTATAGAGTCAGAAACTTATTAGTGTTAGTTGTGATAGTTTTGTTTGCTCGATATTCGCTATTTTCTCCCTGAGAATACAGGACACAAACTAGCGGCTACTTCAGTACAACGGAATGGTGTCGTCACACGAAAAAAATGGACTATTTTTTAAAGAAAGCACCATGAGATCGAATCAATGAGAATTGTGGATTGGTAACGTTAGTAGTTTGTAGCCATTATTATACTTTGTTAAGAAGAGAGAGATAGACCTGTATTGGTTCTGATGTGAACAGACGTTTTCCAACTATAGAGTTGATCATAAAACCACTGTTATTGTATGGCCAGCATGTATGTATTGTGTATTCATATTTGAACTCTACAGGAAGGAGTACAGTTTACCGGAGAGAGAGCGAGAGAAAGAGAGAATAGAAATTCACACGATCTGCAAGGAAATGTATACGATGACCGTGAGAGATGGGCTTCAAGTTTACCCACATAGATTTTCCTCTAGTTCCCTGATTTTTCAGTATCGAATGACCTTCTCTTATCATTTCCGATTGTGTACGCATCGATTGTGAATGAAACCTTTTTTCTTTTTTTTTTTTCCTACAAAAACCTCGGCCTAGATTCCTGCAAAAATTTGTTTTATTCAACTGTAATAACAGACCACCAGAACATTGAACAGTGTGGCCAACATTACTTTTAAATTATATCGTGTAAATTTTCATTCAAATAATTACTTTCCCTTACTATAGTGATCGCATCGATTTTTTTTAAATCGAGTATCCACAGAAAATATTCGTTATGTGTGTTAAAAGAAAATGAAACAAAACTTAGAATTGTAGGACGCTAAAACTTTATATTTAGATTAGGCCCTAGTGGAGGACCTGACTGCAGCCTCGTGATCAATATCTCTCAACCGGAGTACTACTTTACTGAATGCAATTTTAATCTTTCAAGATTTTCTCGGGTATGGTTCCAATAATTTTCTTTCCAATACGTAAACACTGTATAACTCATGGTGGTCTAAATCTATTTTTTATTTGAACAATTTTCCTAAGAAAATTCGACTAAGGACGAGTGGGTCCCTACATTTTCCTCTTTGCATCCTCTTTGAGTAAAATTCAAACCTCATTTGAGTACATTACACTCATCACAATGTAACCTCATTTTAACTCATCAATAGATCTATACAACTAACTTGCTGCAATCTGTACTCTTACACTTCTATGCTGAAATAAAGATATTTGTTTTACATGCTGAAAGATATTACTTTTATTACCGTACAATATATCCTTCTTTCCCACTGCTAGACATCCTTTGATTCCTCGAATGTAGCGGCCAGAACCTTTTCTTAAGCTATGAAACTATGGCGTTACACACGTCTCGGCTTGCAATTCCTCAAAATTTCTCTATAGTCTGGATTGTGAGAAAACTTTCCACAAGCCGGCAGAGCACGCTAAGTTGGTTCTAGATTCCAATGACTTCCGATGTCCATGAGCTTGAAAAGAAGAGGCACAAAAAAAAATTGTTAATGGTTTAAAAAAAATTGCCATGAGACAAAGAAATCAAGAAGTCCATTTTCATGTAAACATCCAACTGGGGAGTGTAACAAGTAGGAGAACAAACGGAACTCAAGGGCTGGGTCATTTTTTGTTTGTTCATTACTATTACTAAAGGGAGATGTAGTGGAAAATGTATAACCTTCTACCTTACTGGGAGTGAAGTAAACCTTACCATTTTGGTAACCTTCTCTCTCTAACTGATTTACTACTGGTCTTTATTTACTTTTTTCTTTGCGATTTCATGAAGAATTGTTGAGTTAGTTGTAACAGTAGTAGAGTGTGCATGTATGAATCTTATGTGAACTGCTAGGTGGGGAAACTGTTATTATGTACAATAACAACAAAGAGTAAATGTTTTACAACAAGGTACATACACTTGTTTTTCTCTTGGAGTAAAGGGGCCCATTTAAAACCATTGTACAGCTGTTTGATTTAGTGGCAGGTCAAAGTGCTGTTGACAATGGCCCGGGGAAAGGAAGGAAGGAAGATGGACACTGGACACCCCTTCGCTGTCCCCCTGGGGGCTGGGGACATTTCAGAAGATGTTAACACTTCCAAGGAGACATGTATATTAAAGAAGAGTACATTAGCTGTCAAAAGTTAGACAAATAAGATGTTCTTCTTTTTATTCAAAAGTATTGACTTTCACCCAATGACATTCATACACAAATACGTACATTTATTTTGGCTACTACTTCTCTTTATTACTGTTCTGTGTATTCACAGACTGAAAACCTCTACTCCGTACAAACAGACAAAAATTCTCCGAATAGCTGTACTTGATTATCTACACTTGTAGGTTTTCCAAAAAAGAAAAATCTGTTTACAATCTGAGACTAATTTTTTTGTATATTTGCTTCAAATTTATTGTTATCCTCAATGGATTTAAGTATTCCTTGCCTTTGGCAACGAGGTACAGGATAAATGAAATAAATAATAATAATGATGATTAGAAGAAGAAGATGATAGAAGAATTCGTGATCAACAATACCAGGCAAAAATTAATAACGGGCACAAAAATAGAAACATTTTCAAAACGTTTGCTGAAACACTCACATGACTTTCTCTTTCAACGATTAACTAATGAAATTTTCATTGAAACTATTTTTCACGAAAAAACCGCTTAGAAAAAAAAAAACAATATATTTATTAAAAGTGGAAATACACACACCGATATCAAGTGTATAATTGCAAAAGCAGCACTACAAAAATGGCCAGACATATTGCCAGTAATGGTAATAAAGGGAGATTCTATAAAACTATGGCAGATCAGTTACCTAGACAACCATGGTTTAAGGGAACTATCACTAATAAGTGGGTTGTTACGACAATAAGGCTGGAAACATAGTGGAACGGCGCGCAAAGCGGCGATGATAGCGAAGAGCAAAGCGGCAAAAACAAAAACTAGAAATAGATAGAGTTGCTCTATCTTCGCTTTGCTCGCCACTATGCGCGGTCCCATATGTTAACTTGTGTTTGTTTTCGCCGCTTTGCTCTTCGCTATCATCTCCGCTTGGCTCGCCGCTCCATTATGTTTCCAGCCTAAGCAGGCTGAGAGCGAACCACGCGGTGTGCGGATCGTTGATCTTCACAGGATCAACAAAAGATCTCATTGCGTAGATTGCAATGAGGAGGAGGATTTCAAACATAGTATAATAATGATATGTCCACGTTATGTAATAGAAAGGAAACGAATGTTTGACGACATATACAGGTATTTAGATGCACCATTTCTCTACAAAGACATAATATTCTCCACCAACATCTATGTGCAATAGATAGCAGAGCTAGCAATGAAAAGTTATAGCCGATTAGAATGAATGGAAGAAAATGATTAGAGAAGGATTACGGTGATTTTAATTTCAGTTAAGCTATAAGGATGGCAGGAATATAGAGTACTGATCCATCCATTAGTTGTAAGTTTGTATGTAAATAGTTGTATATAGTAGAGGGATGAATGAGTGAAGCGAATGTATTTATAAGTAAGAATGGAGAGTGAGTGATATTCCAGTGATAAGCACCTAGACGATGCTGGCTGTATGGCGGAAGCCAATTCCAAAGAAAAGCCAAAAAAAAAACAGTTTCTATTCTTTTTTCCAATTTGAAATTAAACATAAATATTTTCTTCCCATTACTGAATTCAATACATAAATATTATTCCAAATGTGAAGAAACTAAATAGATTTGAAATGCCAATTTACATAAAAATTTTAACAATTTCATTTATATTGTTCCAAGAAAATTTGTAAGTATCATCAGATTTTTGCAAATTTGTGTGTAATTAATGTGAAATTATAAAGTTACTAATTAACCGCAATTGGAGAGATTAAAATTAGTACTTCTTTTCCTAAATTTAGTATTAAATCGTTTCAAGAAGATAAATGTCCTAGATTTGGAAGATTATTGATTTAGAATGAATAAGCAAAGTAAAGTAATGCCTATTTTTTGAGGCCAGCTTTTACATCCGACTACCAAATTATGTGTCGTGAACGGAGGTGACTACCCAAACTTACTTGGACTCTATATTTCTCACTTAACCTTAAATAAAATTCAAGGTCTAAAACCGGAATCTGCTCAGCTATCATGGTGCCTAATTTTTTTGAATGAATATGGGATTAGCTATAACTATCTACTAGCTACAACTAACTAGGTTTTTCACTAACATCTTTTCGACTTTTATTACTAAGCCTGGAGTGCAGGATGGTTAGCATTAAATCATCAAAGTCCTGCGAGAGTTTCAAGCAGAATGGCTATCTGGGTCAGCAATTGTACTTAACCAAAATGGCGCCTTTGAGAAAAGATTTAAGCTAAAGCAAGCTTCCAGTTGGATCATCATTAGGACGGAAGAGCCGCTGTCTAAACAGCTAGTCGGGGACATTCTGTTACTTAATTCATCTCTCGCCAGTGTTTCATACAGACAGATCAACCACATCTCAGCTTCCTCTTTGGCTCCTACATATATTTCAAAACGTCATAATATGTGTAGTTTTCATATTTCCTTCTCTTCCTTCCTATTCCCTATCAAAAGATAACAAATCACATGTAGCGGGACTAGTCGAACGGTAATTCAGCGCGTCGAACCGGAACTATGGCTCACTGTTTTTATTTGTGTGTAGTTGTCTTTGGGGGGGGGGAAGTTGGTGGAGGGTGTAGAAGGAAATACTGGCCCACTGCGGGCGGAGGTGAAGGGCCCAGTAGAGAACATAGGGATTATAAACGTCCCTTCACACATCTGTCCATGTATATGTATAGTTTGCGGTTAGGACCCTTTTGTATGCTCCTCTTTTACATCTCCCAGTCCTGTAGAAGTAGTTTTTAAGGCCCAATCATTAATATCACAACTAATTGCTTTTTCACTCACACCTTTTCTACTTTTATTACCACGACAGAATTACTGTTAGGTGTAATTTATTTTAAAAAATAAAAATAAAAAAAAAACTGGTCTTTTTTTTCAAAGCACAGCTTCTAATCCAGTTTGGGAAACATCTTTTACCACAAGAGTGTATCCCTACAGAATAGAATATTAAGTCTCCCTGGATTTTTTCGGTAACAGCTTCACGATCTTCCTTAATCATGGGATACTGATCAGTGTATATTGGGATCTGCAATTATTTCTAACAGTTTCCCTCGGAATTTCATTTTGGGCTTCCCCAAAAGTGTGCTTCCACATCTCGGAATAGGGATGGAACTCTTTTCTCTAACGAGCCATTTTAGTTTAATGTGGGATTCTATCATTTACATATAATATTAAAAGGGATTAAATATGTATAGAAATTTTGTTTTTATTGCCAAGCTTTTAGGCCTTTTTTGACTCATATTTTTCAACTGTATTTTGATATTAAGGAAACTATAGAAAGAGAAGGTTACAATACAATGTAAAAACATCACCTAAGTCTTGCCAAATTCTTGTCGGCAAGAACTGGAAGTATTTACGTAGATGAAATGAAAAGAGATCGCTCAAGACAGACACAAGTAATCTGGGTGGTCAGAATGTTTAGCGGAGCGAGGGGAGAGATCACCGACAATACACCTACAGGAGGGGGATTATCCCCGGCAAACAGTAAGTAACAAGGTCAGTAAGTAGGGTAGTTGTATATTCGTCCCACTTGATCTCCTCTACTCAACACTCTATTGTTGTTAGTTCTCTATTTCTTTCTTCTTAAATACGTTTCATTTAACTTAAATGATCTTTAAATTGTATGTTTTACTGTAAGAAACGTAATTGTTATACAATAAAATGGACAATACAACAATACTACACTTACCCAGTGTTCAGTTTTTAAATATCGCCTTCTTTTTGGGAGAGTCGGAGCAGTAGTGGGAGTAGCTGGCGAAGGCCTTTTTCTTGCGTTGACTCTATTTCTGTAAATAACAAATAATTTCTATAAATAAAATGTTTCAACTTTCTCCCATTATTGAGATATTATTCAATATTACGGAAGTAATGCAATCCAAATATATATACAACAGATATCTTCCTGCAATTCAAATATAAATAGAATAAAATGATCATGTTTTATTAACATGAAAGGAAAATAAATAATACAAATCCCTTACAAAAACATCAACGCATGTTCTACGGTCAGTGTCTCATTAAAACAAAGATTACTGGCCATATAATAATTAAATTGAAATAGAAGTAAGTACTGAACTTAAAGTAGTAATTTGCAAGTACATAAAAAATAAAACGAGAATAATGTTCCAATAAACTTCTTCTTTTTTTTTCTTTTAATTTAAGGCGCATCTCATGTCTAAAAGTCATTGTTTCCCAAAGCTTTTACTCGTGTTAGTGGACTGTCGGCCTCCGGATAGTGTTCTCCCGTTACAAACAATACTGCCCATCTCCAGACGGAGAGTGATCTGTAAGAAGCTCCTTAGAAGAGAAAAATCTAAGAGTAGGCAATTGGATTAGATCTCGTGATCTTCACGTTTTAATCCAATGATACGCTAACCCTACTTTTTTCGGACGGCCTTTTGTTCCAACTGCAAATTAGGAATTTGTGTAACGTTTATTATTACTATAACAATTTTCTATGTGAAACAGTAGGTACCTCTAAAAATTATTATTACACCTATACATATAATTTCATATTATTTATAGGTGTTAGATGAAGTAATACTAGTACCAAACTATTGTTCTACAGATCTAGGTGATTCGTTCAACTAAAACGTAATAAAAATAATGATCTGGTGTAGTTGTCAAACTCTTATTATAGTACACCAATTTAAGTTATTATGTCTTATATAAATATTATAGATATGCCAGATTATAAACTTTCCAAGTCTATACCAGAGGTGTGAAATACTCACACGATTTTGAAACAATTTCATAAAAGTTGAAAATTCAAGAATGATGCTTTCCGTACGTGAGATTTTGATCAATATCTTTCCTCTAGGTCTCACTTTAATTTATCAATTTCTTTTTTCTTTTCCTGTTTAATTAAAATCAACATTGTAGAGACTGAGTCGAATTAGAATTGAATTATGGCTGAAACATAATACCATGTGCAAGTCAAATTCTACTGAGGTTGGATAAAAAATCCACGCTATGATAGATCAACGGTCAAAAATTATTGATTTGCAATTTTTTCAAAGAGAATATTGATTTATGCAGGGTTTCGGTGATCTGTTACGTCATGCTTACTCGTACTTCAAAAATACCATTTTATCAGAGTGAAATTTTATGATGAAGACAATTATCTTTTGTAAAAACTCTAGTAATTTCAAGAGAAATTTAATCGCGATAAGAGAGATTCATGAGAGTTACACTTTCAAAAAATATTGCAATGGATCAAGGAGGGGGCACCGTTAAAATAAATAAAGAAATTTGTTGGAAAAAGCCGACAGCAGCGAACTTAGTTCAGAATTTTGAGTGCAGTAGTAGTGGTATGAACTTGACTTCAAATTTTAAAAACCCTCTTGGGTACCTTTTGGAAGGCGAAGTGAGGCACTTCTATACAGAGAGCCGATAAGTCATGTTCTTATATTTTAGGAATATTATTGTAATTAAGTTTGGTTTTATATAAATTACTAATTGATATCTTGTACTCGTATGTGCCATTTTGAGTTGTAACTCCCTCACTGTACTCTATATGATACATTCATTCAAAATAAATTAAAATAGATTAATTCCTATGTTGTTACACTCGACTTTGGGTTAAAGGAAACCAAATATCTTCACAATCTAAGACCCCAGGTAAAGAGTTGATGCTCTCTAAAGAAATTATTCCGGCATTTTCAAAACGTAAAATTATCATAAATAATGAAAAATCTATTACAATAGCAATATGTAAAGTAAATATAAATAGCACGATTTCCCATTAATAATATCAAATAAATAATAAAGTTTATAAAAACAAAATGTCCTTCACAGTTTTATTAATAATAAACATTTGTTTACTAAAATAATAAATAAATTGAGGCAAAATTGTTACAGTGAATAGTTAGTGAAATTTTCCCAATGTTTTTCTTTTTTTTTCTTAAAAAAGAAAGAAAGAAAACTGTGTGACGCTTGATAGGAACCTACGGCAATGGCCAACCTAACAACACCAGCTCGCTGAAGAGGAGGAGTGTTGATGATGTAAGAAGGAGCACATAGAAAGGCAAAAAACTACACGCCAGCATCCCTGCGAGATGGAAACCCAGTCGAATGCAACCAACTGGAAACTTACGACAAACAGCCGTCGAGAGAGTGCGGTGAGCTGTATTGCGCGCTGGCTCTCCCACTTGTCGCTGTCTATTAATTACTTACTTTCTCTAACTAGCACATTGTAATTATGATAATTTTTTTAATTTAATCTTTTCACCGGTAATTTCTGTTTTTTATTTTTATTTTTTGAAAACAGTTCTGAGAAGTTGCTCAAAGCTTCTCACAATCTAAAAACTTTTATTCTCCTCATTTTGTTTAGGAAAATTCTTTTTAATGCATTTCTAGAGGAATGGATGGGGAGTCTGCTTTTCTTTAAACTGTTATTTCAATGCAACATCCGGTTCTACTGCCTAATGTTTGTAAAGAAAATATAAGTTATGTTTCAAAATTCCGCGTTTATGAAAATGTGGAATTTTGAACGTCGGAAAATTTTGGGAAGAAGTAGTCGGGTGAAGGTACGCGCTAAATATTTCAAAGTTCTTTTATCCCTCGAAAGAGGAAAATTGTATCCCCAGAAAACCAAGAGAATCTGAGGTTCTCTTAAGCAAGAAAGTGTGCTGTCTACAAATTGGTCTCTTTCTTTCTCACTCAGTATGTGCGTGAAGTATAAGCCTCGGAACTGAATAGTAAAAAAGTAGAGTAAAGTAATTGCCTATTTTTTCAGGAGGGCTTAACGTCTAACTACCAATTAGGTGTCGTGGACGGAGGCGACTAGCAAACATATTTTACTGTAAATTTCTTTTATTAACCTCTAAATAAAATCCAAGGCCTAAAGTCCGGGAATCGAACCCAGTACCACAATGCGTATTAGCTTTGCAGGTCTCGCCTCTTAACCGCTCGGCCTAACTGAATAGTTCTTCGTGATTATTTGCAAAAACGGAACAATCGATTGCCTTCAAATATGTCTACAAATTACTCGTACGGCTCCCAGTTAGGTTCAAAACTTTTTATGTTGGTGGGGTTCTAAGGGAGAAGCTGCGAACTTCTTAATATTTCTTACAAGGTCCAAGTATATTATTAAAGTAAACAACCTTTTAATAAATAAATCAGAATATTTTAAGCAAAGTATTGCTTTTATGTCATTGAGTACAGCTAATTACTTGCTCTGGACGGAGAAACTAAAAACGGTTCCCAGGATACTGAAATCTATAAGAGTTCCAATAATTATCTTTAGTCTTTCAGAATAAATAAAAAAAGAAAAAAATCTTAGCCGATTGATAAGGCCCTGCAAAACCAGCGCGGGAGGGCGGGACGGTGATATTTCTCCATGATTACAGAAGCGTAACTAATTCTAAAATGGTCGTTTCTCTTGACTTAGATCCTCTACTTGTTTTTTTTTCTTTCGTATTTCTCCCCTGGGGTAGATAGACTACCCGCTCTACATTTCTCTCGGCCTGTTCTGACTGGATAACGCTCATGTTTCAACAGGATCAGCTACTGTTATTCTGTTGTGTATATTTCGTCATTTTTCTACTCCTTACTACGCGTGAATTAGGCTGGTTATTTTAATTACAGTGAAATCACTGGTGAAGAGAGACTGTAAAGTAAAAGAGCCCAAAAAGGGATTTCCAGTACCTGCTTTATGAGAAATGGAAAAACAATGTAAAGAAAAATCGTGTTCGTTGAAACGTTTTGAAAGAAATAATTAAAGGTTAAGAAAATAGAAAACACTTTAGTTTTATAAAGTAGTCCCAAGAGCTATACTCAGTCAAAACCTTGAGACTGTCTACGGATTTTTATAATCCAAAATCAGCTTAATCCAGAATAATAAATACACTTTAGCAAAAGTCTGGAATTCTTTATATATTTCAGTCTTTCGATAGAGATAAAAACTGACACAGCTGAGATCCCTTATTCAATACCAACTACAAAAATCAACAACAAAGAAAAGAAAAAAAATTCTTACATACAACATGTACATGCATGTATACATACTTGCACAACCTTATACCATAATAACCATAAAAATCTTGGAAACTAACAGTCAAAAAAGTACGACCTGTAGGCTCACGACAACTGATCCTGTGTGGTTAGGACGTTGATGGCCATTGTATCCAGTTAGCTTGGACTAGATCACAACTGAGACTGCTGGAGGACCACCGCGCGGCAACTACACAAAGAAAAAAAAAACATAAAAAAAATAATAAAATAATTCAATTTCCCCCAAAATACATAATATATAACACGTTTGTGTAGAATGTAAGAAAATAGAATAAGGCCACCCGTGACGTCTAACTGTTCCCACAGAAGCATTATATATATAAAAGTATAAAACATAATCCCTTCAAAATATCAGGCGTCCAGTTTGTTGCCGTAAGGACATTTGTACCAATTCCTTAATCTTTAATTGCGAAATTTTCATCAAAATTCTAATTTTTCTCTAAATGGATAGGAAAAAGTGTTTAGGAAATGTGAGCAACAAGTATGCAAACTGATTCGCTGGAAGATTCGAGCAAACCTTTCAAAAAATAGAAAACATTTTGTGGCGTGGTCTGACTAGAGTGGCAACCAGAAGCGTAGCTTTCTACTCGACTCCTAGGCTATACACAAAGAATTTTTCCAAATTAAATATGAACTACCAGCGAGTTTTGGATGTTAAATTTGTAGACCAATTTGTAAAGAAAAAAAAACAAACACTTTTTACATATCCAACGGATTTCAAACCGGATGTTTCCTTGTCAATGGTGAATAAGAAGCTCTAGAAAGAAGAGTGGTTACAGCGTGTGCATGTTTTGTGTGCACAGTTTTGTCAGTATGTATGCTGTCCGGTACATGGTGTGCGGGAAATCAATAATGAAGTTTACAGGTCCACACACGCGACTTATTTTTATTTTTTTCTCTCTCTCTTTTCAATTGAGTGCAGCAACAGTGGCTCATTGTCAATCATGGCTCTAAGAGAGCAGGAGGCTATTGCTGATACCAGAGAAAAGCTCCTTAAGCGCTAATGTCGCACCACTCAACGTACAATTTCTTGTAAAGATGAAAAAGAAAGTAACAGCTCCAGCGCTTCTCTGCAACAATTTCCACGCACTCTGATTCAATACCACTTTTTTTTTCTCTCTATTTCGCAGCAGTGCCGTACGTAGGGTGTACTTTTTCTGTGGACAATCTCAGCCGTGCAAATGGCACAAGATATTGTCGAATAAACATACAATGTTTACATTCTTTCACTTTTTCTTACAATACCAACGATGAACCATTATATTCATGCAGATTTTCAATTTAAAGCTATTTTTCATGAATATTTTGCGCTCCTCTGGAGAAAAAAAAATCCACGTTGACACTACGCTTTATCTTACAATAATTCTCTAGGTTATAACTTAAGATATACTTATAAAACCCTAAATTTCAGAACATATTTAATTCTTAATGAAAGTTATACAAATCTTTGATTTTATTCAGCACTAAGGACCTAAACACATTTTTAACGTTAGACATTTTGTACAACAGAATCTTTCTCCGAATGATATTTTAAGGAAAGTTTATCTCCCTTCTTCTAGAATGATCTAGCAACCAATTTTCCAAAAAATATTCCAAAATAAAACTGTCTGAAAGGAAAGTTGTATAAAGGTCGTCAAAAACTGCATGACAAAGCATTCTTAAACTCTCTTTAAAATAAAGAGGATATCCTTGTTTATAACAGTATACTCGTTCATTTCGTCTTCATATTGAACCCAACTTTTAGTAAACATGGGAATTTTGGGAGAAAAATATCAGAATGATTGAATGAGGCAACTGTGAATGTTAATCTCCACATTTTTTTTTTAATACAAATTAATTTATTTATGTCTATCACCATACGGATAATTATATATAAATAATTCTTAAAATTGATTACAAAGGCGAAGATGGAGTGTTGAGCTGTCTTAGAGTACCCTTATCGTGACTAATTAGATGACAACAGAAATAGGCTTAGCCGGCCGTGACAAATGGGTGAAAAAGGCCGCAACCGGCAGGAGCTCAAAGAGCCGCCAGGACAGATCTGAAAATAGTGCACACCGCAATCCTAGACTGCTGCAATCTGAGAACTCTTCATCGCCGCTAGTTGCACGGTGGCCATTTCTTCACAAGAAACCCAAGAGTGGTCACTATAATTCACTACTTTTACTAATCCGTGCGAAGGAGTTTCTATTTTTGGGTTCCAGCTTTGATGGTTACCTACCTAAGTTTCCAGTTACTACGTCTAAGAGAGATGTGAAACAAAAACCCACTCAAGACTTTCTTTCATTGTATTTATTATATTCGGAGTTGACAGATTGCCTTCTAACGGTCATGTCCTTTACGAATAAGCAAATGGTGGGGGAGCAGCACGAGAATGCTCTCAGCAGTAACAGAGAGGTCTCGAATGTATCAGAGAATAATATTCAGTCTCCTGTCCCTTACTATCGATCACACAGAATCGATTCTGTTAAAACACATTTTGATACTAAAAGCTGTTCTTCCAATCGTCGAGTAAATCTCATCAAAAGTACGCCTGGCTGGGATTGAAAAAAAGACTTAAAAAATCGCCACTTAAATTAATCAGTGATCAGAAGCCCTAGCTGAAGATGACCTAATGCCCAGATTGAAAGCTCAGCAAAAATAAATAAAAAACTATTGAAATTGGGATCTTGCGACACTTCATTCAACCAATGCTTAAAAATCTCCATGAATCTAAGAACTTACTTCCTCTTCTTTAATCATTATTTCCTCGTTAGTGAAAATGTTTTATCCTTAGATTGTTTGCTTCCTTTCCAGCAAGCTCTATAATAGCTTTAACTTCAGTAGATATGAGTAGTTTAGAAGACTTCCCCGAAATTCTGAGATTAAACATCAATGTTTAACATCCTAACCAGTGAACAATTGTTCATTTATAACGCTCCTGTTTACAGATGAATAGATTATGTGTTTCCTGTTTAGACTCACCTTTCCGCTTCCCTCTGTGCTCGTCACTACAAACATATTTTTCCTAAAATCATCCACGCCAGATGGTCTGCAGCCATGCTGCTGGAATGGTAACCCAGCGGGGGCATGTAGACAACAGAACTAGAAGGGAAATATTTACCCCTTGGATAATTAATCTTATTAAGGAGCCATGGGGACAAGACAAAAATTGAGTTTAAGGGGAGGGGGCACATCACGGGTTACATAATTAAGATCAATGACAAATTGATCTACATGTATAATAATAGCAATGTCAAATGTTGGTTCCAGAAACGAGGCGTAACCCCACCGCTATCTATGTAGCAGCCGGTTGATAGACTTGATGAATTCTTTGGTTGTTCAGTGCACAGAAATCGTCTGTTAACTTTGTACATATGCTGAAAAATCAATTCAGAAAAAGCGGAATTTCAGGGGAAAAAAAGAAGATGTTTACCAAAAACCTTATTTCAGGTTTCTCGTTAATATAAAGGAAATATCAAATTAGAACTAAATGTGAGTTTCCGTTTTTTTGAGACACATCATGCACAAAACAATTTGTAAATCTAGTTTTTCTTTTTCAGAGACTCTCAAGATAAAATAGAAAATCTGCATGGTCACAAAACCATACCTCTTAAAAAGCGTAAATAAAAGTAGAAAATATTTGCAACTTCAATTTTGGTCAAGGCAAAAAAAATATATAAATTTTCCCCAACAGTCCGACGTTTTACACACACCTCTGATTTCCTTCTTCAGGAACTGTAAATGAAGTTTTAAAATTTTATAAAAGTATCCATTGAATGATGCATCATAACAACAGCCAAATATCTAACTTCATCAACAGTAAAAAAAAATATTTCGTTTGAAGTAAACCATTCACCGCCTTATACTAAATCACATGGTCATGAGATTTACCAACTTAGCACATGGATTAAGTGCTCCACTTCAATGTGTAACATGTTGCACATTACTTCTGGAAGGCCTACAACTTTTTTTTGGGGGGGGGGGGAAACAGAAAATAAAAAAAAATATCATAAATAAAGAAACAAAACTACTACTTCTGAAAGTAGATGAGTGTAGAGAGAAGAGTATTGTAGGACATTTGTAGTAGCAGCGGCCTAGTTTAGGAGTTCTGTCGGCCAAATAGCTCCCTAACTAGCGGCGCCTTTTGTACAACTTGAGGTCAGACCCTAGACACACGCGTTCTCTCGGCATCAGCCCAGTCGGTCCATTTGACATCATCATCCGTCATGGTCATCTTGTAAACGCTACACACACACACGCACAAATTGTTATCATTACAACAAGTTTAACAACAGATAGTAATTCAAGTGAAAACATGTACTCAATGTCAATTAATAAGTATAAGCTTCTTCTCACTTCTAATCCATTGTAATCCTGCAGACATCAATTTTTGAGTTTGCACTGGAATACCCGCATTGAGGTTCCCTGAGTTCGAAAAAGCAGTGTTTACAAATTGATATCTCTCTCTCTCTCACTCTCCACCGTCACTTTAAAAACAAGAAAAAATCACAAGAATAATTAGAGCAAATATTTCGTATGAAGTGCCAACAGAGAGCACCCCACAGAAAAAGTTTTGGTCAAAATTATTCAACTAACATCTTGAAATACTATGTAACCAAAGTGTAACTGAAGTGCCACATGACACATTACATAACGCTACCTTCAAAGTGTACATGTGTAAATATTAAAGTCAAATACTTTTTTGGTATTAAGTTTAAAAAAATGTTAACATCACCGACATGACCCTGTGGAAACCACTGGATTAAGTTTCTAGTTCAGATCCAGTCATGCATCCTCATACAAACCTGGAGCTTATCCTCTCTTCTCTCATAAAAATCTTCAAAAATATTTTAAAAAATATATATATATAACACTACATCATTAACTATAAGAAGTAATGTATATTTAGCAAACATTTGTGTACCATTAGCGGCTAGTTCTTGTAAGCGCCATCTCTACATGGTTCTTTAACACAATACAACCAATTCTAGTGTTAATGCGGTAACAGCTGAGAGAATACAGGCCCATGGGCAAGAAGCTGAGAGAGCTGTAAATAAGAAAAAAAAAAAAAAAATACAAATGACACCAACAGAAAACCATTTATTTTGTTTTCATTGTACAAAAATCCGTTTGTGATGTTTGCCGACTAGCCTGCTTTAAGAACAGTCCAAACAATACAACAGAAATCTAGTTTTTGGTTTCTTCTTTTGGGTTACCATTTTTAAAAAAAAAGAAAATCACTTCAAGTTGTTAATAATACGAGAGAAAAGGTTTATATTATTAAAGAAATCTATGATTAGATTGCGGGGTATCAAGGATCTGTTCCCTCGGGTTATATTTGATCTTGAAGTCTTTTGTGGGTTTACTTTGTATGGTCCAGCCCTCGAATCTTCCTATCTACTTCGCTGTCCCCACGGCAGAGTTCTTGTTCACTTTCTAAAAATATTTCGTGTTGAAGATACTCCCTACTATCTTACATTTCATTTCTGATAGGATAACAGGAATACGTATCTCTGCACACAACTTCTAGCTAAGCGAATGTAAAGTACTTTTAAAAAAGTTCAACATTGAGACGCGTGTATTGATACCAATAGCACTTTTCGGACTTAATTTTTCCAAATCATTCTAGGCTAATCGGCTCCCGAGAAACTCTGAATCTTTTTCGGTCAGCTGGGACGAGACCGTCCGCCGTTATTATTATTTTGCTCATCGAAAGCTAAGATTGCATTAGCGCCCACTTATTATTATATTTTAATCTAAATGATATAGTGAACAGTAACGACTACTAAGAGAATTCTGGCTTAAAAATAAAACGGAAATTGTTGGACAGTTTTGAATCTACGTTGAGGAGATAAAGGAAAATGAAAGTTAGGTAAGAGTGTACGTAGCTCCGGCTACCTGATGCAGACATGTGAGGAAGGAGGAGATAGTTACCTACTCTGGAAGACAAAGGAAGCAAGGTGGGTGGACAAAGGTGATGACACCGACCTGAGTTCGACGAAATCATCATGGCCGCGCTGCTGACATGTACGTGAGAGTATATGTATGTAGTTATATATATGTATAGATGTTCACTAGTATAATAGTGGTACATTGTAGTTAAACTAGAAGGATATGTTAGCAACTACAACAACAACAACAACAATAATAATAATAACAGTAGCGGAACCAATCGTCTGCAGGACCAACAGGAGATAGTCATAGCTTGTTTTCTCTCTGAGCGCTTGTTGTTTTTGTAGTTGATGATGTTGTAGTTGCTAGAGCAGATCATCCCAACACTACAGCAGCCGCCTTCTGGCCACAATTAACACTAGTTTAACCTCCTCACTTTCTCTCAGTCCAATTATTATTACTATTTCTGATTAATAAAGTTCTTTTGTAATTAGAGTTTTTAAATATCCCGTTGGTTGACTTTTAGCCAAAACCTTATTACCAAGCGTGATTGTGGTACTTAGACGTAGAATATAAAACTTGGAATGAAATGCTTACTATCGGATCCGATGACCGTACTTAAACTTAATTCGAACGTCCAGTGAGTTTTCCTTTTATGAGTTGCGCTGACCACACCCTCCACAGGCATTCATACAACTGATTCACAAGAATCAATTCTTAATTACCACTTTTTGTGATCCAGAATATAGAATAAAATATTTAAAAAAGTTACTGTGTTGTGTCGTCGCAAGTTCAAGAGAAAGGGTTTAAAGTAGATCTAGTGAATGAATGAAATATGTAAGAACAGAGGTGTGTGTGTGTGTGTACTTGTGTTAGAACGTACGTGTGAGATGAGTCTAATGGACAATTTCTCGGCTACCGATTGTCCGTACAAATCGATTTGCATTTTTTGAAGCGCGCGAACAAATCAGATTTAGACGCCTTCTAGCGGTCGTCGGCAAGAGACAGACAGTTCTGTGTGCTTTATTATTGTGTGTACACAGCGGTTCCGGACTCTTTTACACACCTAATTTTCTTACAACTAACCCTACTACACCGAGAGCAGCGGCTCATTCAATGAAGCACACTGAAGGGACGAGGCGGTTGATGCAAAAGAAATGAATATATTTTTTTTCGGTTTAATTACCGCCCCTAATTGTCGCGTCAAATAACCATGAAATGTTTATCTATCAGTTTTTCCAGATAGCGCACACGTTCTCTAGCTATTCATCCTCTTTTTGTGTGTTTCCTTCACCCGAAAGAAAAATACATCTTTAATGGTAAGAGAAAAAGATGATTTTCACAAATTACTTCGCTTTGTCAGTGGTCAGCATCCGGTGTGATCACACTCGCACGACTTTCCCTTGGCGCAGTTTACGTACTCAAAATTTCCTTGAAACTAACAATTTCGACTAAGTGGCTGAGGAAGTAATGTCGTTGTTTTCTGTAATGATCGAATCAATCTAAAATCAAAATTGATTACTACAATCAAAAAAGCCTCAATCAGCACAGCAAATTTATTTCCAATGTTTTAATAGTGTACTAATCGCGCTCTTACGATCTTTTAATTGCTTTATTTTATCACCGTAACTAATGACTTTATTATCAAGAAACAGTTTAAAATCACGTGTATCAAATATCAAACACAAGGATCAAAGTAAAAAAATTTTAATTTAACATTAAACAAAAAAAAAAATTATGTTTATTAAATAAGTTGAAATGTACTACGAAAAATATAATAATCTTTCTAAAATAATTTCTGGCACAGTTTCTAAAAAAGCAGAAGATCGGTATAGATGAGCGTATAATATCGGATTATGCTCGGTAGACGATATTAATGGCGAGAACTCTCAGATCCACTGGCTTCCTCTATATTGTGTTGGCTCGTTTGGGGTCTTCCTTTTTAAACGCATCTGTTAACTGGATAATTTTATATCAGTATGTTTTAGATTTACGAAGGCTGTGGTGCTGAATTCTCGTGGCATGTTAGAAATAAAAAAAAGTCAAGTTTGAACACCACTTCCGCTTACCGTAGCTTTACGTAATTAATTTTTTTTTTTTAAACTTAGAAAAACTAAATTACTTCAGAATTATTCAAGTTCATTTTACAGGTATTTGCGAGAAATTAGTTAAATACTAATCTAAAACTTGGGCGCCATGGTAGCCGAGCAGTTAGAGGCGAGACCTGCGAAGCTAGTATGTATTGTGGTACTGGGTTCGATTCCCGGTCTTAGGCCTTGGATTCTATTTAATGGTTAATAAAAGAAATTTTATAGTAAAGTATGTTTGCTAGTCGCCTCCGTCCACGACACCTAATTGGTAGTTGGAAGTTAAGCCCTGCCTAAAAAAATTGGCGATTACTTTACTTTATTTACTACTCTAAAAATCTATTCCTACAATTCTAAAAGTCTATTTAATGAAATTGAGCCTCTATCAGTTTAAAGGAAATTATCAGGGGCCATTTTCGAGAAAATCTGAACAAAAACTGAAAGAAACTGATTTTGTAAAGTGGCACTTCCGGCTACTTGATTTCGACCAAAGTTTATCTGGTCCGACAATACAAGAAACTCTTCAAAAAGTGATGATCAAATCTATGACGATGGTAATCAGGTGCTTCCCGTTTTTGCGTGTTTCAACGCTCTCTTTCGTAACAAAACTCGTTTTTTTTTGGAAGAAGCGAAGTTTAGCACTCAACCAAATTACCGTTTCCTAAGTTGCACTCAAATGTGTGTAAAATTCTGGGTTTTGATTAGAATTAGTACACAGGAAGTAGCTTGCTAATTTGTCTAAACGGATGTCACAATAGTTTTTCTTAAACAGCGCACAATACAGGTATAAGTCGGGGCGATCTGGGGATTGTCCCGCTTCTTTCAACACTATCATTTAAGTATAGGACACGAAAATACTATCGAAGTCAACTATCTTTTTAGTTAAATTTTAGGTTCCAAGATAATTTAAGTCCGTAAACTGAGGGTAAAGAATGGTTACATTTTTTTTGGTTTTTTGAGCTTGAGATGAACGCCAAGAAAACTGAAAACTTCTTGCTCCATGCACTTCTCGATAGATATAGAAGGCAGATTTGGTCAAAAATAAGGTTACGTAGATAGATCTGGTTGGGCCTTAGAGATGCTTAGTAGAACTTACAAAGCGAGGGTGGACGACCCCATAGAGGCATTGTGCTGCCCACTGCAGTAGCAGCACTGTCACCACAGTAGCAGCTCTTTTGTAATTATTACAAAACGTAATGCCTGTGTGATGGTGAGTAATACAGCAGCCGAAGATATATCCATGTATTGACAGAGAGAGAGAGAGAGAGAGAGAGAGAGAGAGAGAGAGAGAGAGAGAGAGAGAGAGAGAGAGAGAGAGATACACAGGCTACAGCACTCAATTGACACACCAGGTATCGTATTAAGTGACGCGCGTATGGACATATATGTGCATATGTGCGTCATCAGATATTGTGAGGGAGAATAAGAGTAGGGGGATATTAGCTGTAGGAGTATCGCGGGGGGTGGGGGGAGATGTTTGACGCGATGGCTAACAATGGCGGAGTACCAGGATGGTCCGCGAGAGAGAGAGAGAGAGAGAGAGTGTGCGAGAAGGGGGAACAAGATTCACACAGGACTGGACCATTCCATCAACAACCACACATACACATGCACACAATAACAGGCAGTACACTGCATACAGTAGTGTATTCACAGGAGTTTTGGAGACCACACAAAACACACACACACTGACAAAACACAGGCGTGGGAACCCACTCGGGAAATTACTCAGCGGAATCCTCTGTTAACACACACACACACATATGCACGTTCTCGCGCGTTTACACACAGTCTCCGACGAATTAGGGACTCAAAATAGGAAATAAAAAAAACAACTAATTTTTCCACCAAAAAAAAAAGAAGATATTTGTTTTTTAAAATTCGACCTTCTTTCTAATACTGAAGACACGCGGAAGAAAGATTTCCTAAATCATAATTTTTCGTACTTCCGCTCAGGAAACTCGAAAATTTCCAGTGAAAACTGGAATCTGCACGATTGCAATACTTCTCTTTAAGAGCGTTACGAGAAAGAAAATATGCGTCACATAGGAAACGAATGTTTGACGTCATATACAGGTATTTAGATACACCATTTTGCTACGAAGACATAATATTCTCCACCAACATCTATGTGCTTAAACCTATAGCAGAGCTAGCAATGAAACATGAATGTATTTAAAAGTTATAGAATGAATGGAAGAAAACGATTGGAGAAGGATTACGAGATTTTAATTTCGGTTAAGCTATAAGGATGGCAGGAGCACAGAGTACTGATCCATCCATTAGTTGTAGTATATGTAAATAGTTGTATATAGTAGGGGGATGAATGAGTGAAGCGAATGTATTTATAAGTAAGAATGGAGAGTGAGTGATATTCTAGTGATAAGCACCTAGACGATGCTGGCTGTATGGCGAAAGCCAATGTCAAAAAAAGAAAACAAAAAACAAAAAGCATCACCTACAATGAAAAACGCATAGGAAAACTTCCTAGCTCTGTTTTTGGGTAAGAACGTAAGACGGATAGCTCGTCTAGGAAGAACTAGTTAAGGCGAACACAGACATCTTCCACAGAACTAAGTAAAAAAAATCTGCTTCGCATTATTAATTTATATCTAGCATGGAAATTAATTTCATGCGTTTCCAATTGGTTTCTTGCCGGCAAGTCGGCAACTGTTTATCGCCACTTCCACTACACACCGAGATTTATATTGTCCCCGCCATAACGCGAAATTTTCTACTTTTTTTAAATTTTATATATTGCAGTCAATTTAAACAATTTGTACTTATTATTAAATTATGATCTTTATTACATTTAACAGTTTAAAATTTCATTGAAAGCGTGGCTAGGTGCCTCATTGCTGGATAATATCGGACTTACATTCATCCTCAGAGGTAGTGAAGCAGAAATCTCTACACCCAACTGGTTAAACTCCGGATGGTGGACGAAACCCTGAAATAGGTCAGGATTAAGATTAACATGTGACGAATAAAATCAAAGATAATAAAATTTTACTTAAAAGAACCACTTATTAAAATAACTTTCAATTTTGAGTTGTTCACAGGTAACCGACGTTTTAAGAGCATCCGGCTGATTTTTGGGTGTTTGAAATCCGCCATCAGTCTTAGTGCCTCCAGGGCTCTGTCAGCATTCAGAATTCATTCTCTCCACATATGTACTACAGCTAGCCGATTTAAGGTGAGCCATAATAATCAGCGATTTCCATTCTTCGTTGCGCCCACCCCACCCCCAAAAAACGCAGGGCAGGATTTTTGATTCCCTGATTCAACCATGTTGATGGAAATGTCTTCTTAATTTTTGAATTTGTGGTTGCTGCCCACAAAATGTGCTGAAGGGAACACAATGTAATTGTACAAGCACATACTCTCTTATGAAGAAATTATTTAAAAAAATATATATATATGTAAATTATATTTATATTTATAGCAAGTTAAAATGGTTATTTAATATGGCTTCATGTTTCCTTGAAATATCCTTCAGAAATATGTCGATGAAAAGAAAAAACAGGAAATTCCGTTTTAGATTTTTATTTAATTTCTTCTAAGTGTAAACACAATCTTCCTAGAACAATTACTCTAGGATAAGAATCATATTTTACTAAATTAGAATAAAAAAAAATAAGCCACATCCGCAAATCTATTATGTAACATAAAATTATTAGAATATTATATTTTCACATGAACTAATAATTTAGCACGGTATTTTTCTTTCAGTATGTTATTTTTCCGATCTACTGGTTTTCTTTCAACACGAAGACAATGTAATCTTGCCGACAAAGGAGAAAATAAAATCTTGAAATAAAAACTAAGATTACGAATGAAATGAAATTTGTGTAAAAAAAAAAAAAAAAAAAAAAAAAAATGAGTGAATATTTATATATATTTTTTGTAATTTCCCAAAATCAGTGGAAAAACAATTTCACGAAGTAGGACTTTGTAGTAGATGGCTCGCTGGAAAGCCTCTGCCAAGGATCTGTAACGCACCCATTGCTTAGAGGACCGCCTCCTGTTTAAATTAATCTATAAAATTCTAAGGAGCAAAGTAAAAGGCAAGAGTTTTTCTTCTCTAAAGAGTCAAATGAAAACGTTTTTTCACACTGACGTAACAACATGCTGTGAATCCTTCTAGCTTACTAAACTCTCAAAGGCTATCCTTGGCTAGGCAACGCAGACTTTCATCAGTTCAAAGTAGCCCATCAAGATGGTGGAGATGATCATCCAAAAGCGTTCAGCCATGTTGGAATAACACCAAAGTGAATTTAGGAGGGTAGCTTTATAAATTACAAGGTTTCACCCGTAGCTCTGGCATTGAATGTCATCGCTATTATTTCTTAGAAAATGTAATGCAACGTGAGCAATCTCCAAAAAAAAAAAAAATCAACCAATTGGAAGTACCGATTCTTCGATGAATGCACTAATGAATATCCACAAAACAGTTAGGCTATCCCGAATCAGGACCTTCTTATTGTTCCTATCGTGCAATGTACCACATAAACAATAGTCATCGTGCTTGGTCGCACACAGAAAAACAACAAGCTTACATTTCCATCTCTTGCAACATTCAGTTTTCCAACAGTTGGAAAAGTGTTTTGCAATTATATATATATATAGGTGGATAGTGAAAATGTGATGGAAGGTGGAGAAGTAATTTTCCCGGCCAGTGGGTTTGGCACTCTCATTTTCGCAACTTTCCTGAAAATTACCTCCTCCACACCATCGTCAGTCCTACAGGTGCTGCAGATATAATTTACCCAAACTCCAAGTTTTACGAAATATACGAACTGTGTGCTTTGTTTGGGTGGCACGAGGCCTGTAATTCTTACCACACCTCCTTACTATTTGTCTTTTTTTTTTTTAGAAGTCACTTTATTTTATTTTTTGCTTTAAAATTATTATTATACCTTTATTTCTTTATATATTTTGAATTTATTTTATTTAATTTTTTTTTAACCTGTTGTCATTCTCGTAAGTAAGTATAAATTGTTTGGAAACTTCTGATGTGATACATAGTGATAGGATATAGAAGCAACCCGCACCCATGCTATGTCGATCTGCATTAACTGCTCAACCAATTGCTTTGCAAACAATAACAAAGAATGCAGCAAAGTCATGTAGAAAAGTTGTCTTACAATTTTTTCTTCAGGCGAGCCTTACATCCAACTACCAAATTAGGTGTCACGGACGGAGACGATTAGCAAGCATATTTTACTACAAAGTTCTCTTATTAACCATTAAAATAAAATCTAAGGCCTAAGACCGGGAATCGAACCCGGTACCATAATACATATTAGCTTTGCAGGTCACGCCTCTAAACGCTCGGCTATCGTGGCACCTGACTTTTTCTTACTAAAATCTCGAGCAACCAACATTTCACATCAGCAACACCTTTTCTTCAAACCTGGGTTTTTCAAAAGATATTTCATTCTTAGTACCATTTAATTCTTTGCAAATTATACTTTAGAGAGAGAGAGAAGGCACCCGTGGCTGAATTGATACAAAGCAGTCCTGGCGACAGGACATTACAAACCAGTTGTATAGTTCTTAGTAGACCGTCCTCATTCCGTTGATGAACACCACACTAGACCCCCGATGTAAGCAGATCATAGCCAAGAACTATTTGGCACCAGTTAGTTCCAGAATAGTGCACTCTGCCGCCTCTAAGAATAGTTTAATTGTGCTCTAGCAGTGGCGAGGGTCTACAATCTCAATGTCAGTTTCACTATGGTCGCCAACATGCACCCAACAATAAAACTATCATTGTTATCATTATTACTGTTGTTACTGTTTTGTTATTGTTCAATCTCAGAGCAACACTATTTACAGACAAACAAACAATAGACTGCTCACTTTCACACTTTTTATATTCACTCTGTTTCTTTTATTCCCCGCTCCCCCCCCTTGGTTCGTTCTCGCCAGTACACATTGTTTCCAAGGGGACGCTCTAGTTTGGCGGCCATTACGGGAAGTTGGCAATCAGGGGCTAGAAGTAACTGGATTGACCGCTCATTCACAATTGGGCATTTATATCTATACATTGCAATCTCAGCAAATTAATATAGCAAATCTAACGAAAATTTTATATTTTCTGAAAAAGTGAAAAACAATTCCGTTTGATTGTTCTTCGCGAAATTTCTGCTAGGTCCCACAAAATTGTACACTTCCTGCAAAGAAGTGGCGAGGTAGGGTTCCCTCTAAGGTCACATTTCACTAATAATGCACAGTTTCACAAACTGTAAAATCTCTTGAAACTATTAAATGTACTTCAAATGTTCAGATCACACAGAAATCTAGAGAGGTAGAACCTTGTAAGAAGTGGTAGGGAAAAAAGTGTGTTCCTAACAGATTTCTTTTTGAGGAAAGAGCACCTCACCCAGTGAGCGAGCACCATTCAATTTTTCCGGAAAACCGTAATATAGTAAGCACACAAGGTTTACAGAAAATACATTTCTGGAGGAATGCTTAAAAAAATAAAATGATAATTTATAAATATATTTATAACTATTTACGATTTTTACACACTATGCACTACTCACAGACCAATTTCAAAAAACATCTCTTCGAACTCAGATCAACGTTTTCTTGATTTTCACGCAAATAGCTATACTATTCTTTTTGTTAAACTTACCGCACTAATAGCAAACTTCTTAGAGCTGTAACCTCCATAGTTTTAAGATATAGGCAAATTTTTGCTCCATCTAAAGTTCCTCCAGTCCTCAAAATAGAACGGTAGAATCACATATTCTGTAATATTAATGAGCATTAATAATAAACTAGAGTGAAAATTATTATTACTGCAAATATGTATTTCCGCTGTGAAAATTCACAATAGAAAATCTGCACGAATACAGCAGAAATAGACCGGGGAATGAAGGAGAAAAAGAAGCAAAAAAAAAAAAAAGAAGAAATCTAATAGAGATGTGAGCCCCCAGGGACCAAGAAGATGCTGTAGTTTAGCTGTTTAGTTGGAGATTATTTAGTGTGGCTGATCTGTTTAAGTATTTCATTAAACGCCATCTCCTCTGTAACTAACGAGATTTCACGACACTTACAAGCCGGAGACCGGCCAACCTGTCTCCTTTGTTGTCAACTAATAAACCAGAAATAATCTATTAAATTTTATTTGGATAATAGAAGAAAAAAAAAAAATCATTCGTTTTGATAGAATTAAAAAGAATAATAATAAAATAATGTTATAACTATGACGTAACAAATTATTACGTATTTATATTATCCCTTGTTACCTAGTTTCTATAAATGGAAAAACATAGCGAACAGCTCAAATTATTGATATCAGATAATTCAGTATTTTCTTGACTTTGTCGCAAACGAATCAACAATTTTCTGTCAACTTACCGCACTAAGTATTCAAACTTATTTGAGGTCCATCGTTTCAGTCCCAGGTCTGCCTTCTGTTAGTCCTCCAGTCCTCACAATAGAACGGTATGATCACATATTCTGTAACAATAATGACAATGAATAATCAATGAGAATGAAAATTATTATACTGCTAAAATTTCAAGTTTACAACTGTTCTAAAAAATAAAATAAAGCAAAAAACAAGTAACTGCTTAGCAGCTTACATAGAATTCCAAGACTGAGAAAAATTAGTTAAACATAATTTTTAAAAAACAAAATTTTACGGAATAGAATTTATTTTTAAGTTTTTTCATTTATATTAATTCTCGAAATGATTCGGATTAAACTTGTTTATTGGTAGAAATTTATCAAAAAAAAAAAAAAAAATTAAAAGGCAACTTGAAGTCACAGAATTAACCCTTAAATGAAACTATGCAAAGTTTAGCATGAATTCTGTGCTATTCTAACACTTAAACGGTGCTTTATCGCAGCTTTGAGAAAGTTATAAGTAAGTAGAATTAAGATATCGACTATTTTTTCAGACAGGGCTCAACATTGTTTTTGAACTAAAGCAGCACTTACGGTAAATATACTTTGACCAAAATCCTTAAAAAAATAAGAATGTGTACTTTCGCTGGACCACTCAATTTCGAAATATCTCACACTACTTCTTGATATGAATAGAAAAAGAAAAGTAAAGAAAAATATACATCTAAAGAAAAGACGTCATAAAAATTGACATCTCAACTACACTAGCTCTATATGGAATATGTAAATAACAAAAGAAAGTACTCTAACTGTTGGGAACATCCTGGATTAGAAAGAAGATACAACCAGGAAGAAAATGTGAACACGTATTCTTACAGTATTCTGGAAAATAGAAAGTTCTACTGTAGCATGGAAAATTGAAATAATATGTATAAACAGAATTGTCTAAATAATACATTTTCCGGAACTGTATTGAGATATACAAAAAGAAAATGGTGGTAACCAATTACCGAGAACTTATTTTAAATTTGATAAAATTTTAAGTAGGGTGGTAAATAAAACATTATTTTGCTCTCAATGTATTTAAATTTAGCTACCAAAAACACCTCTTTTTTGACCAATGATATAATCGCTTTCTTATGTACTTTTTTTTTAGAGATTATCCTGCCAATTGTATAGAAGAGTTTTATACTGCCGAGACGTAACTTGGACATATTTTCCCATGGGAATCAGAACGCTTAACTTATGCAATAAAACTTGTATTGTACTCTGTAAATATGCTTTTTTTTTTTATTATTATGAAAATATAGTTATGATATTGTTATTTTTATTTGTTTATTTCTTTATAAGCAAGTACAAATAGGTTCTGTAAATTCTAGAAGTCTATGAGTGTGCTTTACGACAGCAATATTCAAGCGGCAGCTAGAAGCGAATCCAATGTAAGTTGAAGCTTGTGACGTGGAAGTGTAGTTGTGGAATATAAACCGTCGGAAAAGCGAAATTAGCTGAGGGACGAAGATATGCTAGTGAGACCTGTCGTTACTGACCACAGTGCAGCCAGGACTTTAGTCACGATTAATTGCAAGAAGCTAAAAAGGTTTCCTTTAGCTGGAAAAACTCAAGAGTAATTATAAGAGTGAGAGAAAGTTAGAAGAAAGAAACGCAGCTTGAGAAAAACATATCATTAAAAATGCGGAACTATCCACTGTAGGTCTTCTTTTATTTTCTGTGTTTGCACCGAAAAATCCGTTTTGGGTTATTCTGAGACCAAAAAGTACTCTAAAAAATAATCTTATAATATGTATGCACATATTGTAAGATTATGATATTATAGAGAATGATGTGATATTATAAATGCTACTAAAAAGTTAAGAATGCTGAAAATTCCTAGAATACTGTCACCGAACTATGAGAAATGCAGAAAAAGTCGTGTGAGTTCACCAAGATTCTATTGAGTGAAGGCGCACAAAGCCCAAAACGGAGATAGGGAATGGAATCTAAAAACCACCTTGTTAAAAATGATCGTTCATTTTGGTACTCCCTGGTTCAAAAACAGGTTTAAAGAACAAGTAAGCATTACAATCGCTAGTTGGCGAAAGATTTTAGAAACTTGAAGAACAAAGAAGCAAATAAGCAAGAAGAACGACCGGCATTGGGGGAGGAAATCTTGGAACCTACAAGAAGAATAAGGCAATAAGCATCTTTTGGCTACAAAGCCTAAGAAATAGGACCTTACCTTTATACCGATACTTTCGGTTGAGGGATTGAAGCCAAAACTTATTAGCGGTACGATAATTTCACAAAAACTGAATTACCAAGTATAGCATTCTGTGACATTCCATTTTTAAGATATTCTACTCGCCTACTATTTTCAGAAAAATCATTTTTAGGGCTAAGAGTTTTCCAAAAAGTACACAACCAGAAAAAAAATAAGTTCGGAAGTTGCAAAAATTACTTGGGACACCTTCCACTCACTCACATGAACTTATGAGTGACCACGTTTGATGAGCACTTTTAGCAAAACTAATAAACTTTTAGCAAACTAATCAATCATTTAGTTTTTCTGGCAGTTGTGGTTAATTATAGTCACTAATTAATTTAAATCCAGACACATTTACATTACAAGGTACTGCGGGCTAATCAAGAAGCATAATTGAGGTAGCAATAAAACGAAATATGACAAACTTAAACTGATAAGCATGGATGAATTTAAGTTACAATTCCTCATCTTAGGAATAGAACTGGTAGAAAGGAAAAAAAAGTTTATGAAATTCTGCTCAATTTTAACCAGTTTTCTGATTTCTTTTCGGTCAATAATGTGAGCTTAAATTCAAAAAACTTCATCCAAGTAATAATTTTGTAGATAAATCAATCAATTGTACTAAGATATATGTACAATACTTCATAGATTTCAGTTAGTGACCCTACAATTTAAAATTACTTTCTTAAACAATCAAAAACGTTAGATATGTTCACCAAACTTCATAAAAGAGATCAATGGCATAGTAAATCCCAAATAGAACAATAAGTTAAATAAAAAAGAAATGTATACATACTCTTAAGAATGTTCAGTTCTCTAAGTCATCACCGTATTTTAAAAGAATGGTTTTACTGAATTAATTAAAATCATTGTAAATAATAATTAAACTAGCAATAATTCTGCAAATTTTACACACAATTTTTACTAGACAAGTTACTGGGAATCACCTATACCACGATAAGAAGTATCGAATACACGAAATAAGTCCAGAAATCCTTATAAAACGAGATCAAATCATAATGGCGTCTTTATCAAAGGACTCTGATAGAAGACATAATTTCGACATATAATTGTTACATACAAAAATATTTTCATTTTTTAAAATTATAATTACATTTGAAATAATTTAATTAAATTTAAATTATTTTATATAAATGAAGTGTTAAATGTTTCTTATTATAAAACAAAAGATTAGATCATTAGTCCAATGCCCCCTCTCAATCAATCTTACATTATGGCGTTACGTGTTAACTAAATTCAAATGGGTAAGTAAAGTATTAATTTATGGATTAAAATCAAGATTAATTTTAAGAATTGAGTTTATTATAAAAACTAATTGAAGGGATCAAAAAGTGCTGATATTAAAGTACATATTTGTTGGTTTTTTTTATTACATAGTACTATAATTTCTTGACAATTAAGATGATAATAGGGCTTAATCAAATTAAATATGGCGAGGATAGTATTAAGTGCTACTTAGAGATATCTTTTTTTCATGTAATCCAATATAATTATCGGGAATATACTGTACTTTTAAAAAGAATTAGATGGATTTATTTAATCTTGATTCGTGAACTGTATTGAGAAGGCTGATTTTGGATCAGATTACTAAAACAACTCAGTGGGCCATTACAAAAAAAGTAGGTTGGGGCATTTAAGTTTTACTTAACTAATTGTGATTGTAAAAACAAAGCATTTATTTTGCATATTTCATTTTCGAATTCTGATATATTATTATTACACATTCATGCTGATTATTGTGCATGTTTGTTCAGTTTAAACAAAAAAATTGTGTCTTTAATTAGTCATTAAAAGTTATGGTCCAATTTTGCATATGTTCAATTTTAAGATGGCTAAATTGCATTAGACCATACTTACAGCAACTAGAAAATAAAAATAATTTCCTTAAAATTACCTAATTATTAAGCAAATATATAAATATTTTGAAATAATTTATCTTTTATTTTGTCTGCCTAAATTATAGGTGGTGTTTCTGTTGTGTTAGAATGTTCTGCAATAGTACAGGAAACTGTTATCTCTCATAAGAAAAATTTAAAGGTATTTGTAAAAACAAATAGCATATTTTAACACTTACTTTGTCTATATCATAAAAAGTTAAGTAACATATATTTAAAAATAATAATAATATTGAAATCTATTTAAGGAAGTAGTAAACAATATTTTTTTAAAAAAACTATATTTTTCAACATTTGTTTCATTTCAGTTTTCTGAATATATGTACATATGTGATTATTTTCAACATAAGTAATTAGTTCAAATTGGAAACCAAAAATTCATTGAAAACATTTAACCAATTGATGATGGATGACCTTAAGTAATAATGAATATCGTTAATTTTATTGTTTTGGAACATTGCAGTAAATAACAATGTGAGCAAAATAATGGTTCGATAATTGTTGATTTTTAAAGAAAGACACAGATATAGTGCTAAGATTATCCTGATCATGAAATCTTATTGTTATATTTCGTTCCCTAAGTGCAGAATAAGTATAGTAAAGTCGAAGTTGGGCAGCAAAAGCCTTTGCTTTAAGCGTACCCATAAAAAAAAAAGCATGCTTTGTCAGTGAATTTTTGGACGGACTTCAAAAAAATTGATCTGATCCTTTGCCTTATGATATTCAATATCATTTCCTGCCTGTGTTACATCATAGTAAAGTCATTACATGGAGTTTAAAATTAAGAGAGCGAGATTGTTTGGAGTACATACTTAGTTTCTCTAGAGCATTTCCGTTTTAGTTGATATTATAGTGCAAATAACGATTTCCTGTTAATGTTATTTCATAATATATATTTCCTGAAAAGACAAACAAAAAAACTTGATAAATTCACACGATTGCAACACTTCCTCTCACAATCGATAGATCTAATAAAAAGGATTCGATTAGATGCACTTTCTTTGAAATGAATCATTTACAGGGGGAGGGGGATGTGTTTTTTGTTAACTCAGTACTAGGTTGGTTTTGGTTAGTTCTTGGTTGATGGTTTAGGGCCGACTAATGAGGCCCTTCCAGCGGCAGTGTGCATTGGGGATAATTACTGGTGGCATCATAGCGGCCCCACTTTATTCCTCTAGGGCCTTAAACGGACAATTTGTTTAGTTAATTACTTGGCTAATTAGGCCACCCACAACATAAGACCAGAACATAAAACAAGGTGTAAACAATGTTGCTAACATTACAAAAAAAAATTTACCTAAAATTTGTGAGAAACATGAAGGAGACTAGTGTTGAGTTGTCGGCATTTCCTTTTTTAGTTCACTTCGCAATCAAACCGTAGCTGCCGCTTTAAACATTCTCTTTGCTTATGGACCGTTTTCGCTCTTAATCATTAAAAAAAATTAAATAAACAAATGATTTTAAAATTTAGCGTGAAACTTACTTGAGCAAACAAAAATTGGCGAAAACGATTAAAGTTTTGGTTTATTACTTTTTTTTTTTAGACAGACGCATCACCAATCTGCGACATTTGGTATCCGGAGTCCCTTCTCAGTTCACTCCTGGTCTTTGCTCAGTGTTTCATCAATGCCGATGCTGTCCACCTTTTCACTCCGCCTCTGGAACTAATGGAGCTCCAAAGGAGAAATAGCTAGGTCAGTACTAAAATTGTCTTGATCTCTAGCACGCTATCCTGTATACTAAATCCTAGAATGGTTCATTACTTTCTAGGGATTTCCATTCTATGTAGGATTTAGATTCTTGGTTTCCTGGGTGATTGTGGATGAAGCTTGACTTTGTTAAGTGGGAGATTCTCAGTTTAGAAAAAAATTTAATAACACTGTCTGAAAAATAGGAGATTACTTATCTTAAGTATATTTAATGAGTAATCCTGTTGATCATTACATGAGAAACTATGGTAATCTGTGATCGGCAAAGTAATCGTCAACCAATAAAACATTTTGAATTTTGGTTAGGAACACAACGTTTGAAGATGTTTAGGGAAGATGGCGAATTATAGTTCATGCTCAGAAGATTTGATTAAAGAAGATGTGGAAAATGAGGAATTTCACTTCGGAAGGTTGAGGAGGAAGTTCTTAGAGGTTACAGAATATTTATATTGAGAAGGATTTTGGGTTTGTGAGTTTAACTAGAGTACCTTGATCTCGAGGATGTTTTTGATTCCTATAATTCTCATCTTCTAAGGTTATTCCTACATTAACACTCACCAAAATACTTTTTCAGACTCAGGGATGTCAAATCATATATTTCCTGTAAAAATTTGTATTTCGAAAATTAGGCTTGATCGTAATTATTTTCTAGGAAGTGAAACTGGGTGGGTTTACAAGTATTAGGTATAAAGGAAAGAGTTCAAGAGGAAGTTAGGTGTAAAGAGAGGTTAGCTGACGCGTATTAATCTCTGTATGATGAATGTTGGAACTAGAGAGCGCCTCCTGTAAAACATTAGTTTATTAGTGATGTCAACAAGAGCTAACAGCCGAACATCTGAAATTAATGACGTGTGTACGGCGATAAGATCAAGCGTGTTATAGTGAGAAGGTAGTTAGTCGGACCACACACTAAGCAACTCGTCATTGCCGACGTCACCGCTACTATCTACCACACAATCTTACTAATCAAGAGTATAGGCTTCATCACTCTCACACTATAAACCAGAAAATTTAGCACGCGTTTTTGCGATCTACCGGGGATAATATTGGTTGTTTATCAAACAGACCCTTAGATCAAGTGCATTATCAAATGTTTAGACACGTGTACAAGCAAAGAAGAAATAAAATATGTCCAAAAATCTCTGTGTGTGTCACTCACACGACTTTCTCACTAAGTTCTTTCCAAATTTACATTAATTTTCCGAATTTTTGAAGAACATTTTTATCTAACCAGATTATTCTGTTTGTATGATTCGAAGACATTTCTAGGAGAGATGGTATTTAGAGGAGCCACCTTTTTAAAGTGTTATTTTTAGAAGAATGTCTGCTACTAACTCAATATTCTTAAGGCGGATTAAATGGGTTGTTGAAATTACGAATTGAATGAAGCCCTTCCACCGGAAGTACCCTTTTACTGGACAGATTTTTGGAGTTTTTCTCGAAAAGGTCTCGATCGATTCTCTTTACACAGCAACAAACCCCTATACTCATGGTAGTCTACAAATTTTATTGGAAAAATTTCTCCAGTAAAATTCGGTTTAGGTGGGGGGTTTTATTTAAAAAAGAGGAAGGCATTAGCTCAGTGGTTAGCATACTTTGAGACACCGGGTTCGAGACTAGCAAGTGGCCCTTAGATTTTCTCTTTCTAGCAGCTTCTTACAGTTCACCGTCTATTGTCTATAAAACAAGAGAATACTGTTCAGAGTCCGGAAGTGCGCTGAAAATTCGTGTTTCTCTTGAGGATTCGTGAAAATCTTTGGTGTAGTGATTTTTCACATAATTTGTTTTATTTAAAAGTAGTAAAGATGCTTCAGATTGTACTTCTTTTAAGCACTTTAACTAATGCTTTACCTGAGACGAATTAAAGTACACCACGAGTTAAAAATATAAACATAGTGAAACCATAAGCTCAGCGTTGTGCCTGTGTGTATGTATGCGAGTTTCCACTCAATTACAGGAGGTAAGTTTGACTACTGAACAAATACCCCTCAGGAGCACACTCTATTGTAGGAGAGAGTGGCAACACTCCCAACAAATTACAACAATAAATCATTTAAAATACTCGCTGCTATGCGTGTCTAGTTAGTCACATGGTTTAATTAAGAATTTATACTTCCGGTAACAATTTTTTTACTTTCTCTTACTTCGAATAAGAAGAAGTATTGCAATAGAGGAGAATTTCAATTTTTTTTCTGTTTTCATCGGAAGTTAATGTACCCGAGGTCCGGAAAACAAAAATTGCTTCGTACAAGTTGGACAATGTGCTGTGTATACTTCCTACCTGGAATGGATGTAGACACTGGAAGTGATGTCCAGGAAGAGGGTGTTGGAAATCGCCAGTCTCTTGTACATATGTAGGAAGATTAGGCTTCATGAAGCACATCGCTGCTTAGAACCTGAGCCAAAGGGTACGTTCACAACGGAACTGTGAGTATAGATGATAGCAGAGATGATAACTGATAGAGTAAAATATAATCGCTGATTAGTGTGCACAACGGAGCTGTGATGCATGCAACATGTCGAGTAGTGAAGAAGCAACAAAATGGTATATTTTAAAGAAAAAACGCTTTAGAAAATATCATGTACATCCCATAAATAAAAAACGAAGTACTTTGGGTGAATTTCACTATTTATATAAGGAACTTAGAAATTACCCGGATCGTTTTATTGAATATGTGAGGATGGGTCCACGCACATTTGGCTATATTTTAGAAAAAATAAGATCAAAATTAAGAAAACTTTGGAAAAATTGTCATGGAAATCCTATAACCGTAGAAGTAAAACTATTGATCACTCTTAGGTAAGTAATGATTTTATTGAAAAAAAAACAACAAATAAATATACATGAAAATAAATGTAAGCACGATTTAAAAAACAAAATATTGTTTAAAAGTAAATAATAAAATAATAACCAAAAATAATGAGTAAAGACAGCACTAAATAATTTTTCGACGTCCATTTTGAAGCTCCGATACTGGAGTTCAGCTAGCAGAAAAATGAAAAATTCAATTCTATCATCTATGCTCGTTTATAGCAGCGCGTATGTGTCACTAGTCGAAGCTTCGTTGTGCACGCTCACATAAGAATGTACAAGGTTATTCTATAAGCGCTGATGCATCACTGCTATCATCTCCGCTATCATCTATGCTCAAAGCTCCGTTGTGAACGTACCCTAAGGCAGATCACATAAGAGCTCTCTGTATTCCCGTAAAGAAAAAAACTGTTTAAAATCAATAAACAACCTAAATATTATACTTTTAACTGGACTCGATCTTTTTTCCAGTAGCTTTTCCTTTTTGATGTTGCAATCGAACTACCTGTGAAGTAATAATTATGTAAACCATTTCTTTATTTTTTTGCTACATACCAAAAAAAAAAATTGTAATACTTTTTTTCTCCCAAGAGAGGTAAACTAACATGAAAAAACTAGATTTGTTTTTTATCCCCTAGAAAAAAGGGGAAGACATAGCAAACTGTCTGTTCACGTAGATATTGGATTAGGGTCACGTGTTTATAGATTGGTGTGCATAAGAGAGCAACTAGCGCGTTACACAACTGCATTCCTTACACGTAGACGAAGTAGAATAAGTAAAAAAGAACAATTCGGTGTGGATACTCCCAAGACTATGGTTTTCCTGTTGTAACACAAACTATCGCTATGATGGGAAAGCGATTTAAGTAAAGTAAATTAATCGCCTATTTTTTCAGGCGGGGCTTAACGTCCAACTACCAATTAGTAGGTGTCGTGGACGAAGGCGACTAGCAAACGTACTTTACTATTTCTCATTTAACCATTAAATAAAATCCAAGGCCAAGACCGGGAATCGAACCCAGTACCCCACAATTGGAAAGCGATTTAAAGTGGCCAGGAAAACCTGTAATTTTGTTCTGGTAATACCTGGTAATGTCTAAACTATACGTAAATAAGGTTTTCGCGTACAAATGCCTGCAACCATTTGCGGGCATAATAAAGCAATGGTCTGAATGGGTGTCCACATCCTAAAACCCTCTTTAAAACTTCTTTCTTTCTAGCAGAGAATTTTGAAGCCTGAAATTGGTGGTTGATCCATACGGTGCTGGATGAAATTTTCTGATTGTAATTATATTTCTACCCCTTTTCGTAATCGGAGATAGTACAAAACATATGTAGAATGTAAGAGAGACTACATTATAGTCGTATAGCTTCAATAGTGGTGTGCCTGTCGGATTATTGTTAGGGTGTGAATACAATGGATGCGGCAAGTGCTGGTGAAGCGTCTGGATGAGAGCTCTGAAGATACGCTTCACTGAACACTCCATCATGGCGGACGGACTTGCCATCCCGTCACATACCTCCGGTTGTTTGTTGTTTTGCTCGCCATACAATGGACGTCCGCATAAATATTCCCCCCATACATGCATTACGTAATGTAGAGTTGTTGTTTTTTTGTAGATATCTACCGGGTAATTCAAAAAAATCTACATCAATATTCACACGACTTTTTCTGTGGCAGATCGTAGGTATGATTTTATAATATCTAATTTCGAAAATGATATTTTTGTGGCTGAAGCGGTAATTGGAAAAGAACAGTTAACAGTATGCTGAACTCAATATGGGAAAACTGCTACAATTTAAGCATTTTTTTGTTTTGCTTTTAATTGATTGGATGATTTCTGATGAACACTTTGTTCATGGCAAAACAAATGTATGGGAGTATTCAGTATGAAGATCTAGATAAGGTTAGGATCCCCGTTGCAAAACATCCATAGTCATCCAGTAGCTACAGAACTGACAGGCGCCCACAGGAATAGAATCCTAACTATAAACACTGATTCTTGTCATCTCTTCGTCCACAGCCACGGCAATGAATGGCAAAATAATGATGCAAAGGATAAAAAATGTCGCTTAAGAAAATACGCAGTATGCCAGAACCAAACTTGAAAGATTATGACGCAACTTCTTCGGCATCCTTTGACAATATTGTTTATTTTGGTAGGAAATAAATAAAAGACTTCTTTAAAGTAGATAATGTTGTGTTTAGGGAAGAACAAATTTTTAAAACATAATCATCTGAAATTTGAGAGAGAGAGCCTTTTAATTGTAGTTTTATCTCAGTGACCTTAAGACCTCTGGAAAAGTACCTAGAGTTGACTTCCTTCTTCTTGCGGAAGAGTATTTCTGAAATAAAAAAGAAAAGTTTGTGTTTTTACTAATTCCATAAAACAGGTAAATTTTTAAACTGGTGACACCAATTAAGTTACGTAACTTAGCATTTCCCTGTTTTTTTCTTTGTGGCACCCCACCCTGTTACTTATACAATCAGGTAATTTTGCTGTTTCCCTTCACCCCATATATATAATGAAACTAGAAAAACAGAAGTAACAATGACCGAGTAATTTGCTGTAGTAAATAATACTCTACATTTAACAGGAAATAATAGCTCGCCTCTCCACCCACCAGCTGAAGTATCGTGTTTACTCATTTCCGCTTTCCAGTTTCCTTTTTACTTTTTTAATTTCTCTTATATTAGAAATTTGTTTAATGTTACGCGCTCATTCTTACCGCGCTTTTTTTAACTTCCTCTTACTAGAATAGCTTGCCCGATCTTGCCAAATACTCAAAATGTCGTTTTTCACAAGAAATATTCGTTTACAAGTTTTCCATGAATCCGAAAAAGTGGTTTTTTTTTCTCGTTTTTTAAAATTTACTGGAAAATGACCTCAACAATTTTCGTTCAACTTTGTACAAATATTATAGTCTTGGTAGTCTAAAATATTACAGTCTTGACAGTCTAAAATATTATAGTCTTGGTAGTCTAAAATATTATAGTTGGTAGTCTAAAATATTATAGTCTTGGTAGTCTAAAATATTATAGTCTTGGTAGTCTAAAATATTATATTCTTGGTAGTCTAAAATATTATAGTCTTGGTAGTCTAAAATATTATAGTCTTTGTAGTCTACATTTATTTGAAATATTCTTGACTAATCTTATTAAAAGCTCCTCTGGGAGGAGGAAGGTCTTGTTAGTTTTCACACAAATGTACTTGTTTCAGTAATGCCTATTTTTTTAAAGCGGTTTTTACGCCTACCAAATTAGGTGTTGTGGATGGAGGCGATTAGCGAACATACTTTACTATAAAGTAAAGTATCCTTAGTGTAAAGTTCTCATATTAAACAATTGCAATTCAATGCCTTGTCCGAGAATCGAACCCTGTGCCACAATAAATCTTAGCTTTGCGGGGCCTCGTCTCTAATTGGGCGCTTTTATAATCTGAATAATATTATTAATAATATAATATGTTTCAAAATTTATAAAGTTAGAACTCTAGAAGGTATTGTGATTGTACACATCATATTTTTGGGGAGGAAGTGGAAGTAAACAAATCGATATAGTTTGCTCGATACCTTAAAGAAACGCTTTTAATAGCATTTCCCATTGCCGCCTATTTTCTTGGGCCCTTTTTCCCTCAATTTTTTGTTCCAAGTTAGTTTTAGTCGCACTGGTGTATCTAGTGTATTACAAAAAAAAAGGGGGAGGGGGAATGTATTTTCATATTAAAATAGTCTAACAATAAACATCAAAATACTTATAAAAGCTGACGTCAATGTATTGTCTGAGTTAGCGTCCTGTTTAAAACCTACCCTGACGTCATAATGTTTCATAAACTTTTTCTGTATTAGATTAACTTATTAAAAATCAAATTAAATTGGAAAATAATAATAATAATAAAACTCTATTTACATAAAATTAAAGACATTATTGACGTTAAAGTAAAAAAAGAAAGTACCATCAGACAGGTTGTGTTCAAGAAAAATTAAAATTTATAAACATACGATAATTTACTAGAGCGAAAAAAAAGAGTGAACTATAAATTCTGCAAACTTGAAGCAAGGCCATCTTGATAAAAAATTACTGGTAATTTTCAGATTTTCTTTTTATTTCTTTTTTTTTTTATTTTTTTTGCTGTTATTGTTGTTGACTTCTTTTTTTCTTACTTGCATTATTATAATGGACGTCTAGATTTATGGGCATTCTGAATGTAGTGGTGAATTGACGTAGATGACCTTTTTCTTTGGCCCGTTCACCAAAACCTTGATACAAAAAAATAAAATAAAAAAAAATAAAAGTGTGCCGAGGTCACCAGAAGATCCTCACAGTCTAGAAAGGTCTCAGCGTTTTGGAGGTTGCCCCCAATACGCTTTAAGACTTGCACATAGAAAAGTCTAGTATGAACTACTCACATGACTAGTAGCAGTAGTAGATTGACATAAAATTTCCGGGTACCCAGATACAGTTTAGATTCGGCCTGTCTTTCCCATAATTTGGAGCCCGTAATTTTTTCTCTATTCCAACCAATCCCATCTTACCAACTAATCTTCACCTTCAATCGTAAATTACTCACATTCACATCTGAATCACATACTTATCTCTCCGGCAGATGAAGAACAATACCTCAGACTATGCCTTATCACCTAGAAACTGGCACACCCAACTCAAGCGACAGGACACTTACTCGTACATTACCGACTGATCGAGAGACCACTCGACAAATGATCCAAATTAGCTTTACTGAACAACAGTTATGATGATATACTCGTAGCTCTACATTAAACTTCACAAACCTTTTTTTTTATAGTGTAAATCTTTCCAAATTATATTTATCTATTTAATTTTATGTTTTAGAAATGTATAAGGATTGATCGTCAAAAAGTGCACGAAAAAGCGTAACGTTAAAAAACACCCAACTTTGACAATTTTTTTCTCTTTTTCTATAAAAGATAAAATTCCCAAATTTTCTTTAAAATATAGGGCAAACCCTCCTTTATAGCTGTAATTTTTTTGCAACAACCCAGATCTAATAGGTTTTGAGAAAAAAGTTGCCGAAAATGAGCAACAACGGCATTTTCAGAAATTGTTGTTGTTCTTGTTGTTGTTGTTGTTGTTGTTGTTGTTGTTGTTGTTGTTGTTGTTACCTTTTTTGTAAACTACGTAGCGCCTAAACGCGAGAACCGATTTTCATGAATGAGGTGACATTCGATTCGGAATTTTATGTAGATGTGCCTTTTGGGGGTCTCGACGCTGTACACCGAATTAGAGAGGAGTTAGCCCCCTTTATGTAAGGCCCCCTTCAAAATTATTATTACTAATTACTCTGTAAATCTTAGCCCGATTTTGATCAAATTTGGTAGGATGATAGAGTTAGGGCTCCCCTACGTAACATTAAAGCGGCGATCTGCTCTTACACTAGTTAAGGGGAAGTATAGCAATCGTTTCAAATTATCGACAAGTGAACTGATTTTCATGAATGAAGTGTCATTCGAATCGAAATTTTGTACAGATTTGCACTTTAAAAGTCTCGTCGCTACGCCTCATATGGAGGGGAGTTTGCCCCACCCAAGTAAGGCCGTTTCTAAAACTATTATTACCAATATTTCTATAACGCTTTGTCCGATTTTGATAAAATTTAGCACGAAGAAGTGATTAAAGCTCCTCTACATGGCTGTGAAGTGCCATCATGATCTTACACCTACTAAGAGGAAGTACTGAAATCGTTAAAATTATCAATTGGTGAACCTATTTACATTAATGAATTGTCGTTCGATTCAAAATCTTTGCCTCTTTGCCTTTTAGGGAGAAGTACTGTAATCGCCCGTTTATTTTTCTTACTCCTCTTAAAAGGAAGGTCTGAAATCGCAGTTTAAATTTGCTTTTTACGTACAAATACCTTCCTATTTTATATAAAAAGGCTTTCTCAAAAAAATTGTTATTGAGGATGGTTTGGGGACCGCAACTATAACTCCTTAACAAAAACTTACAGTTTTAAAAGTTAAGTATAAGGGTTAATTAAACGCCAAAAGGTACACAAATCAGCTAGTACCCAACATTTCATTCATGCTTAGTTCATATAATTTAAGTAATTTTGCTGCATTAACTTTTCCTTCACATTTTTTAGAATTTATTAGATATCACAGACCCTTATGCTGGCCATATTTATCTACAAAATATTTGTTTAAGTAGCACTGTAAATTGACTTTAATATCTATTAATATTAATCTATAATAATCAAACTATTAATTACAGGTTAAAAAATTCAAAAACTTTTTGAAAAAATGCTTACATCAACATACATCAATGATTTTGTTTATTTTATTTATTTATTTTATTTTATTTATTTTTTTAAATCGTCTGTTTAAGTTCATTCTTCGATTAAAGTAATTGTTATTTTATGTAGTAGTCAAACGTTTATAATAATAGGTAATAATTACCTGGCTTTATCGCAAATAATATGGTTTTCTTCAATTACATTCTCAATCTAGGTGTTCTTCCCACAATGTTGTATACATGTAATATAAAATAAATGAGATATGCATACGTTTAGGACATCTAATTATTCCAGTATTTTACTATAAGTAAAATTAGGGGGTCTAAATTAAATTACAATTGAGAAATGAATAAATAATGTTGAATAATCTACTTGTTATTAACTGTGTGTTATTTGTGCTCACGAATATTTCGGTAAGACGAATTCAAGACTGAAATATTCTTTTAAATCCGTGATTCAAATTTAAACAGTAGCCGACTCTAACTTTGTCTTTTTCTACTTTTGCATATATCGTATATATGTGACATCTCAGAATAAAGGGCAAATTAAAGCTAAATCCGAAGAATAATTCGGAATAGAGTTAAAATAAAGTACCTATTTAAAAACGGATATAATATACATCTTATCATAATTATAACAAAATAATATTATGAATGAACTGGCTAGCATAAGGGTCTGTGATATCTAATAAATTCTAAAAAATGTGAAGGAAAAGTTAATGCAGCAAAATTACTTAAATTATATGAACTAAGCATGAATGAAATGTTGGGTACTAGCTGATTTGTGTACCTTTTGGCGTTTAATCAACCCTTATACTTAACTTTTAAAACTGTAAGTTTTTGTTAAGGAGATTTTTGTACCTTTTGGATAGATTTTCATTTTTGTCTATTTTGCGAAGTTACATATCTGCTTTACAGATTTGTTTAAAATTTGGAATAAGCAATTCTATCATTATAACCTGAAAAGGTGTTAAGTCGGAACTGTAACTACCACTGGAGAGATCTTTATAAAGAATGATTATAGTTGCCATCCTCAATAACAATTTTTTTGAGAAAGCGTTTTGAATAAAATAGGAAGGTATTTGTACGTAACTAGCAAAATTAAACTGCGATTTCAGTACTTCCTTTTAAGAAGAGTAAGAAAAACAAACTGCGAATACAGTACTTCTCCCAAAAAGGCAAAGAGGCAAAGATTTTGAATCGAACGACAATTCATTGATGTAAATCGGTTCACCCATTGATAATTTTAACAGTTGCAAGACTTCCTCTTAGTAGGTGTAAGAGCATGATGGCACTTCACTGCCACGTAGAGGACCTTTAATCACTTCTTCGTGCTAAATTTTATCAAAATCGGACTAAGCGTTATGGAAATATTGGTAATAATAGTTTTAGAAAGGGCTTTACTTGGGTGGGGCAAACTCCCCTCCTTATGAGGCGTAGCGTCGAGACTTTTAAAATGCAAATCTGTACAAAATTTCGATTCGAATGACACTTTATTCATGAAAATCAGTTCACGTGTCGATAATTTGAAACGATTGCTATACTTCCCCTTAACAAGTGTAAGATTAGATCGTCGCTTTAATGTTATGTAGGGGAGCCCTAACCCTATCATCCTACCAAATTTTATCAAAATCGGGCCAAGATTTACAGAGTAATTAGTAATAATAATTTTGGAGGGGGCTTACATAAAGGGGGCTAACTCCTCTCCCATTCGATGTACAGCGACGAGACCCCCAAAAGGCACATCTACATAAAATTCCGAATCGAATGACACCTCATTCATGAAAATCGGTTCACGCGTTTAGGCGCTACGCAGTTTACAAAAAAGGTAACAACAACAACAACAACAACAACAACAACAACAACAACAACAACAACAAGAAGAACAAGAACAACAACAATTTTTGAAAATGCCGTTTTTGCACATTTTCGGCAACTTTTTTCTCGAAACCTATTAGATCTAGGTTGTTGCAAAAAAATTACAGTTATAAAGGAGGGTTTGCCCTACATTATAAAGAAAATTTGGGAATTTTATCTTTTATAGAAAAAGAGAAAAAAATTGTCAAAGTTGGGTGTTTTTCAACGTTACGCTTTTTCCTGCAGTTTTTGATGATCAACCCTTATACAACTGTCCTACCGGACAGTTTTAATGATTCTTTAAAAAGATCTCTCCAGTGGTAGTTACGGTTCCTACTTAACACCTTATCAGGTTATAATGTTAGAATTGCTTATTCCAAATTTAAAAAAAACAGTAAAGCAGATATGTAACTTTGCAAAATAGACAAAAATGAAAATCTATCCAAAAGGTACAAAAATCTCCTTAAAAAAAACTTACAGTTTAAAAAGTTAAGTATAAGGGTTGATTAAACGCCAAAAGGTACACAAATCAGCAAGTACCCAACATTTCATTCAAGCTTAGTTGATATAATTTAAGTAATTTTGCTGCATTAACTTTTCCTTCACATTTTTTAGAATTTATTAGATGTCACAGAACCTTATGCTGGCCATTTTCATCTACAAAAAATTTGTTCAAGTAGCACTGTAGATTGACTGTAATATCTATTAATCTATAATAATCAAACTATTAATTACAGGTTAAAAAAAAACGTTATAAAAAATAAAAAAAATTACGAGGCTACAAAATTTAAAAACTTTTTTAAAAAAATGCTTACACCAACATACATCAATGATTTCGATTATTTTATTTTTAATAAAAATCGTCTGTTTAAGTTCATTCTTCGATTAAAGTAATTGTTACTTTATGTAGTAGTCAAACGTTTATAATAATAATAGGTAATAATTACCTGGCTTTATCGCAAATAATATAGTTTTCTTCAATTACATTCTCAATGTAGCTGTTCTTCTCACAATGTTATTATATATATGTTATGTAATATAAAATAAATAAGTATTGCATACTTTTAGGACAGCTAATTATTCCAGTATTTTACTGTAAGTAAAATTAAATTACAATTGAGAAATGAATAATTGTTGAATAATCTACTTGTTATTAACTGTGTGTTATTTGTGCTCACGAATATTTCGGTTAGACGAATTCAAGTCTGAAATATTGTTTTAAATCATCCGTGATTCAAATTTAAACAGTAGCCGACTCTAACTTTGTCTTTTTCTACTTTAACATGCATGTATAAGATGTGACAACTTCAGAATAAAGGGCATATTAAAGATAAATCAGAAGAATAATAATTATTTGGAATAGAGTTAAAATAAAGTACCTATTTAAAAACGAAGATATAATATACATTTTATCATAAGTATAACCAAATAATATTATGAACGAACTGGCCAGCATAAGGGTCTGTGACATCTAATAAATTCTAAAAAATGTGAAGGAAAAGTTAATGCAGCAAAATTACTTAAATTATATCAACTAAGCTTGAATGAAATGTTGGGTACTTGCTGATTTGTGTACCTTTTGGCGTTTAATCAACCCTTATACTTAACTTTTTAAACTGTAAGTTTTTTTTAAGGAGATTTATGTTTTAGAAATAATTTTTATTTATTTTTTCAATTTTATCTATATTAGTGTAATATTCTTTTGTACAGACCCTGAAGAAGGTAGTAAAAATTATCCGAAACGTTGGTATAAAACAAAAAAGTTGTTTTTATTGATGACCGCACCTCGATATTCACCAAAAATCATCTATCAACAACGGGTCGAAATAAACCAAAACCATCATTCAAAATTCAATCCATTCTATCCGTATATTGGACTGACTTCACAGCATTTTAAAACAAAGAATGAACTAACACGAGACAATAATAAAATGAAAAAAAGAAAGCAAAGACTTAGAATTCCTCGGCGACACACTCAACTATACGATTACAGAGAAAGAACATAAAGAAAACATAAAAGGTGATTCACACTCATTACAGAATAGGCACAAATAGTTGAAACTAAATTTTGACTTCTTAACCAAGACTTACTACTATGACTAGAACATTCCCATTTATACCACCTATACAGTTAACTTTTCTCTACATTTTGTCAAAAGAAATCATTGAAATCTGATAAGTAGGAAAAGAGATATATCGTATACGTTTGAAATTTGAACGAATTAGAAAACGTCCAAAATTTTTTTCGTACATATCTCACGAAGTATCATGAGTAGAACATTGCCATTTATACGACTTATGCAGCATTCTTTTCTCTACATTTTGGTAATAAAATCATTAAAATCTGATAAGTAAGAAATGAGTTATAAACGTCTGAAATTTGATCGTATATAAAAATATCCAACATTTAACCTTTAATATCTCGATAAATACAATGACTGGAACATTACTATTTGCAATAATTATACAACTAACTATTTCCTACAATTCGGTGAAAAATTCATTCAAATCGGTCAAGTACGAAGAGAAATATATACGTTTGAAATTTGAACGAATTCAAAACGAATTAGAAAACATCCAATATTTTTATCATAAATATCTCACGAAGTATCATGAGTAAAACATTGCCATATATACGACTTATGCAGCTTTCTTTTCTCTTCATTTTGGTAATAAAATCATTAAAATCTGATAAGTAAGAAATGAGTTATAAACGTTTGAAATTTAATCGTATTTGAAAATATCCAAAATTTAACCTTTAATATCTCATTAAATACAATGACTGGAACATTACTATTTGCAATAATTATACAACTAACTATTTCCTACAATTCGGTGAAAAAATTTTTCAAATCGGTCAAGTAGGAAGAGAAATATATACGTTTGAAATTTGAACGAATTCAAAACGAATTAGAAAACGTCTAAAATTTTTATCATTAATTTCTCACGAAGTATAATGAGTAGAACATTGGCATTTATACGACTTATGCAGCTTTCTTTTCTCTTCATTTTGGTAATAAAATCATTAAAATCTGATAAGTAAGAAATGAGTTATAAACGTTTGAAATTTAATCGTATTTGAAAATATCCAAAATTTAACCTTTAATATCTCATTAAATACAATGACTGGAACATTGCTATTTGCAATAATTATACAACTAACTATTTCCTACAATTCGGTGAAACATTCATTCAAATCGGTCAAGTAGGAAGAGAAATATATACGTTTGAAATTTGAACGAATTCAAAACGAATTAGAAAACGTCTAAAATTTTTATCATTAATTTCTCACGAAGTATAATGAGTAGAACATTGGCATTTATACGACTTATGCAGCTTTCTTTTCTCTTCATTTTGGTAATAAAATCATTAAAATTTGATAAGTAAGAAATGAGTTATAAACGTTTGAAATTTAATCGTATTTGAAAATATCCAAAATTTAACCTTTAATATCTCATTAAATACAATGACTGGAAGATTACTATTTGCAATAATTATACAACTAACTATTTCCTACAATTCGGTGAAAAATTTTTTCAAATCGGTCAAGTACGAAGAGAAATATATACGTTTGAAATTTAAACGAATTCAAAACGAATTAGAAAACGTCTAAAATTTTCATCATTAATTTCTCACGAAGTATAATGAGTAGAACATTGGCATTTATACGACTTATGCAGCTTTCTTTTCTCTTCATTTTGGTAATAAAATCATTAAAATCTGATATGTAAGAAATGAGTTATAAACGTTTGAAATTTGATCGTATTTGAAAATATCCAAAATTTAGCCTTTAATATCTCATTAAATACAATGACTGGAACATTGCTATTTGCAATAATTATACAACTAACTATTTCCTACAATTCGGTGAAACATTCATTCAAATCGGTCAAGTAGGAAGAGAAATATATACGTTTGAAATTTGAACGAATTCAAAACGAATTAGAAAACGTCTAAAATTTTTATCATTAATTTCTCACGAAGTATAATGAGTAGAACATTGGCATTTATACGACTTATGCAGCTTTCTTTTCTCTTCATTTTGGTAATAAAATCATTAAAATCTGATAAGTAAGAAATGAGTTATAAACGTTTGAAATTTAATCGTATTTGAAAATATCCAAAATTTAACCTTTAATATCTCATTAAATACAATGACTGGAACATTGCTATTTGCAATAATTATACAACTAACTATTTCCTACAATTCGGTGAAACATTCATTCAAATCGGTCAAGTAGGAAGAGAAATATATACGTTTGAAATTTGAACGAATTCAAAACGAATTAGAAAACGTCTAAAATTTTTATCATTAATTTCTCACGAAGTATAATGAGTAGAACATTGGCATTTATACGACTTATGCAGCTTTCTTTTCTCTTCATTTTGGTAATAAAATCATTAAAATTTGATAAGTAAGAAATGAGTTATAAACGTTTGAAATTTAATCGTATTTGAAAATATCCAAAATTTAACCTTTAATATCTCATTAAATACAATGACTGGAACATTACTATTTGCAATAATTATACAACTAACTATTTCCTACAATTCGGTGAAAAAATTTTTCAAATCGGTCAAGTAGGAAGAGAAATATATACGTTTGAAATTTGAACGAATTCAAAACGAATTAGAAAACGTCTAAAATTTTTATCATTAATTTCTCACGAAGTATCATGAGTAGAACATTGGCATTTATACGACTTATGCAGCTTTCTTTTCTCTTCATTTTGGTAATAAAATCATTAAAATCTGATAAGTAAGAAATGAGTTACAAGCGTTTGAAATTTGATAGTATTTGAAAATATCCAAAATTTAGCCTTTAATATCTCGTTAAATACAATGACTGGAACATTACTATTTGCAATAATTATACAACTAACTATTTCCTACAATTCGGTGAAAAATTTTTTCAAATCGGTCAAGTACGAAGAGAAATATATACGTTTGAAATTTGAACGAATTCAAAACGAATTAGAAAACGTCTAAAATTTTTATCATTAATTTCTCACGAAGTATCATGAGTAGAACATTGGCATTTATACGACTTATGCAGCTTTCTTTTCTCTTCATTTTGGTAATAAAATCATTAAAATCTGATAAGTAAGAAATGAGTTACAAGCGTTTGAAATTTGATCGTATTTGAAAATATCCAAAATTTAGCCTTTAATATCTCGTTAAATACAATGACTGGAACATTACTATTTGCAATAATTATACAACTAACTATTTCCTACAATTCGGTGAAAAATTTTTTCAAATCGGTCAAGTACGAAGAGAAATATATACGTTTGAAATTTGAACGAATTCAAAACGAATTAGAAAACGTCTAAAATTTTTATCATTAATTTCTCACGAAGTATCATGAGTAGAACATTGGCATTTATACGACTTATGCAGCTTTCTTTTCTCTTCATTTTGGTAATAAAATCATTCAAATCTGATAAGTAAGAAATGAGTTACAAGCGTTTGAAATTTGATCGTATTTGAAAATATCCAAAATTTAGCCTTTAATATCTCGTTAAATACAATGACTGGAACATTACTATTTGCAATAATTATACAACTAACTATTTCCTACAATTCGGTGAAAAATTTTTTCAAATCGGTCAAGTACGAAGAGAAATATATACGTTTGAAATTTGAACGAATTCAAAACGAATTAGAAAACGTCTAAAAATTTTATCATTAATTTCTCACGAAGTATCATGAGTAGAACATTGGCATTTATACGACTTATGCAGCTTTCTTTTCTCTTCATTTTGGTAATAAAATCATTAAAATCTGATAAGTAAGAAATGAGTTATAAACGTTTGAAATTTAATCGTATTTGAAAATATCCAAAATTTAACCTTTAATATCTCATTAAATACAATGACTGGAACATTACTATTTGCAATAATTATACAACTAACTATTTCCTACAATTCGGTGAAAAAAATTTTCAAATCGGTCAAGTACGAAGAGAAATATATACGTTTGAAATTTGAACGAATTCAAAACGAATTAGAAAACGTCTAAAATTTTTATCATTAATTTCTCACGAAGTATCATGAGTAGAACATTGGCATTTATACGACTTATGCAGCTTTCTTTTCTCTTCATTTTGGTAATAAAATCATTAAAATCTGATAAGTAAGAAATGAGTTACAAGCGTTTGAAATTTGATCGTATTTGAAAATATCCAAAATTTAGCCTTTAATATCTCGTTAAATACAATGACTGGAACATTACTATTTGCAATAATTATACAACTAACTATTTCCTACAATTCGGTGAAAAATTTTTTCAAATCGGTCAAGTACGAAGAGAAATATATACGTTTGAAATTTGAACGAATTCAAAACGAATTAGAAAACGTCTAAAATTTTTATCATTAATTTCTCACGAAGTATCATGAGTAGAACATTGGCATTTATACGACTTATGCAGCTTTCTTTTCTCTTCATTTTGGTAATAAAATCATTCAAATCTGATAAGTAAGAAATGAGTTACAAGCGTTTGAAATTTGATCGTATTTGAAAATATCCAAAATTTAGCCTTTAATATCTCGTTAAATACAATGACTGGAACATTACTATTTGCAATAATTATACAACTAACTATTTCCTACAATTCGGTGAAAAATTTTTTCAAATCGGTCAAGTACGAAGAGAAATATATACGTTTGAAATTTGAACGAATTCAAAACGAATTAGAAAACGTCTAAAAATTTTATCATTAATTTCTCACGAAGTATCATGAGTAGAACATTGGCATTTATACGACTTATGCAGCTTTCTTTTCTCTTCATTTTGGTAATAAAATCATTAAAATCTGATAAGTAAGAAATGAGTTATAAACGTTTGAAATTTAATCGTATTTGAAAATATCCAAAATTTAACCTTTAATATCTCATTAAATACAATGACTGGAACATTACTATTTGCAATAATTATACAACTAACTATTTCCTACAATTCGGTGAAAAAAATTTTCAAATCGGTCAAGTACGAAGAGAAATATATACGTTTGAAATTTGAACGAATTCAAAACGAATTAGAAAACGTCTAAAATTTTTATCATTAATTTCTCACGAAGTATCATGAGTAGAACATTGGCATTTATACGACTTATGCAGCTTTCTTTTCTCTTTATTTTGGTAATAAAATCATTAAAATCTGATAAGTAAGAAATGAGTTACAAGCGTTTGAAATTTGATCGTATTTGAAAATATCCAAAATTTAGCCTTTAATATCTCGTTAAATACAATGACTGGAACATTGCTATTTGCTATAATTATACAACTAACTATTTCCTACAATTCGGTGAAACATTCATTCAAATCGGTCAAGTACGAAGAGAAATATATACGTTTGAAATTTGAACGAATTCAAAACGAATTAGAAAACATCCAATATTTTTATCATAAATATCTCACGAAGTATCATGAGTAAAACATTGCCATATATACGACTTATGCAGCTTTCTTTTCTCTTCATTTTGGTAATAAAATCATTAAAATCTGATAAGTAAGAAATGAGTTATAAACGTTTGAAATTTAATCGTATTTGAAAATATCCAAAATTTAACCTTTAATATCTCATTAAATACAATGACTGGAACATTACTATTTGCAATAATTATACAACTAACTATTTCCTACAATTCGGTGAAAAAATTTTTCAAATCGGTCAAGTAGGAAGAGAAATATATACGTTTGAAATTTGAACGAATTCAAAACGAATTAGAAAACGTCTAAAATTTTTATCATTAATTTCTCACGAAGTATAATGAGTAGAACATTGGCATTTATACGACTTATGCAGCTTTCTTTTCTCTTCATTTTGGTAATAAAATCATTAAAATCTGATAAGTAAGAAATGAGTTATAAACGTTTGAAATTTAATCGTATTTGAAAATATCCAAAATTTAACCTTTAATATCTCATTAAATACAATGACTGGAACATTGCTATTTGCAATAATTATACAACTAACTATTTCCTACAATTCGGTGAAACATTCATTCAAATCGGTCAAGTAGGAAGAGAAATATATACGTTTGAAATTTGAACGAATTCAAAACGAATTAGAAAACGTCTAAAATTTTTATCATTAATTTCTCACGAAGTATAATGAGTAGAACATTGGCATTTATACGACTTATGCAGCTTTCTTTTCTCTTCATTTTGGTAATAAAATCATTAAAATTTGATAAGTAAGAAATGAGTTATAAACGTTTGAAATTTAATCGTATTTGAAAATATCCAAAATTTAACCTTTAATATCTCATTAAATACAATGACTGGAAGATTACTATTTGCAATAATTATACAACTAACTATTTCCTACAATTCGGTGAAAAATTTTTTCAAATCGGTCAAGTACGAAGAGAAATATATACGTTTGAAATTTAAACGAATTCAAAACGAATTAGAAAACGTCTAAAATTTTCATCATTAATTTCTCACGAAGTATAATGAGTAGAACATTGGCATTTATACGACTTATGCAGCTTTCTTTTCTCTTCATTTTGGTAATAAAATCATTAAAATCTGATATGTAAGAAATGAGTTATAAACGTTTGAAATTTGATCGTATTTGAAAATATCCAAAATTTAGCCTTTAATATCTCATTAAATACAATGACTGGAACATTGCTATTTGCAATAATTATACAACTAACTATTTCCTACAATTCGGTGAAACATTCATTCAAATCGGTCAAGTAGGAAGAGAAATATATACGTTTGAAATTTGAACGAATTCAAAACGAATTAGAAAACGTCTAAAATTTTTATCATTAATTTCTCACGAAGTATAATGAGTAGAACATTGGCATTTATACGACTTATGCAGCTTTCTTTTCTCTTCATTTTGGTAATAAAATCATTAAAATCTGATAAGTAAGAAATGAGTTATAAACGTTTGAAATTTAATCGTATTTGAAAATATCCAAAATTTAACCTTTAATATCTCATTAAATACAATGACTGGAACATTGCTATTTGCAATAATTATACAACTAACTATTTCCTACAATTCGGTGAAACATTCATTCAAATCGGTCAAGTAGGAAGAGAAATATATACGTTTGAAATTTGAACGAATTCAAAACGAATTAGAAAACGTCTAAAATTTTTATCATTAATTTCTCACGAAGTATAATGAGTAGAACATTGGCATTTATACGACTTATGCAGCTTTCTTTTCTCTTCATTTTGGTAATAAAATCATTAAAATTTGATAAGTAAGAAATGAGTTATAAACGTTTGAAATTTAATCGTATTTGAAAATATCCAAAATTTAACCTTTAATATCTCATTAAATACAATGACTGGAAGATTACTATTTGCAATAATTATACAACTAACTATTTCCTACAATTCGGTGAAAATTTTTTTCAAATCGGTCAAGTACGAAGAGAAATATATACGTTTGAAATTTGAACGAATTCAAAACGAATTAGAAAACGTCTAAAATTTTTATCATTAATTTCTCACGAAGTATCATGAGTAGAACATTGGCATTTATACGACTTATGCAGCTTTCTTTTCTCTTCATTTTGGTAATAAAATCATTAAAATCTGATAAGTAAGAAATGAGTTACAAGCGTTTGAAATTTGATAGTATTTGAAAATATCCAAAATTTAGCCTTTAATATCTCGTTAAATACAATGACTGGAACATTACTATTTGCAATAATTATACAACTAACTATTTCCTACAATTCGGTGAAAAATTTTTTCAAATCGGTCAAGTACGAAGAGAAATATATACGTTTGAAATTTGAACGAATTCAAAACGAATTAGAAAACGTCTAAAATTTTTATCATTAATTTCTCACGAAGTATCATGAGTAGAACATTGGCATTTATACGACTTATGCAGCTTTCTTTTCTCTTCATTTTGGTAATAAAATCATTAAAATCTGATAAGTAAGAAATGAGTTACAAGCGTTTGAAATTTGATCGTATTTGAAAATATCCAAAATTTAGCCTTTAATATCTCGTTAAATACAATGACTGGAACATTACTATTTGCAATAATTATACAACTAACTATTTCCTACAATTCGGTGAAAAATTTTTTCAAATCGGTCAAGTACGAAGAGAAATATATACGTTTGAAATTTGAACGAATTCAAAACGAATTAGAAAACGTCTAAAATTTTTATCATTAATTTCTCACGAAGTATCATGAGTAGAACATTGGCATTTATACGACTTATGCAGCTTTCTTTTCTCTTCATTTTGGTAATAAAATCATTCAAATCTGATAAGTAAGAAATGAGTTACAAGCGTTTGAAATTTGATCGTATTTGAAAATATCCAAAATTTAGCCTTTAATATCTCGTTAAATACAATGACTGGAACATTACTATTTGCAATAATTATACAACTAACTATTTCCTACAATTCGGTGAAAAATTTTTTCAAATCGGTCAAGTACGAAGAGAAATATATACGTTTGAAATTTGAACGAATTCAAAACGAATTAGAAAACGTCTAAAAATTTTATCATTAATTTCTCACGAAGTATCATGAGTAGAACATTGGCATTTATACGACTTATGCAGCTTTCTTTTCTCTTCATTTTGGTAATAAAATCATTAAAATCTGATAAGTAAGAAATGAGTTATAAACGTTTGAAATTTAATCGTATTTGAAAATATCCAAAATTTAACCTTTAATATCTCATTAAATACAATGACTGGAACATTACTATTTGCAATAATTATACAACTAACTATTTCCTACAATTCGGTGAAAAAAATTTTCAAATCGGTCAAGTACGAAGAGAAATATATACGTTTGAAATTTGAACGAATTCAAAACGAATTAGAAAACGTCTAAAATTTTTATCATTAATTTCTCACGAAGTATCATGAGTAGAACATTGGCATTTATACGACTTATGCAGCTTTCTTTTCTCTTCATTTTGGTAATAAAATCATTAAAATCTGATAAGTAAGAAATGAGTTACAAGCGTTTGAAATTTGATCGTATTTGAAAATATCCAAAATTTAGCCTTTAATATCTCGTTAAATACAATGACTGGAACATTACTATTTGCAATAATTATACAACTAACTATTTCCTACAATTCGGTGAAAAATTTTTTCAAATCGGTCAAGTACGAAGAGAAATATATACGTTTGAAATTTGAACGAATTCAAAACGAATTAGAAAACGTCTAAAATTTTTATCATTAATTTCTCACGAAGTATCATGAGTAGAACATTGGCATTTATACGACTTATGCAGCTTTCTTTTCTCTTCATTTTGGTAATAAAATCATTCAAATCTGATAAGTAAGAAATGAGTTACAAGCGTTTGAAATTTGATCGTATTTGAAAATATCCAAAATTTAGCCTTTAATATCTCGTTAAATACAATGACTGGAACATTACTATTTGCAATAATTATACAACTAACTATTTCCTACAATTCGGTGAAAAATTTTTTCAAATCGGTCAAGTACGAAGAGAAATATATACGTTTGAAATTTGAACGAATTCAAAACGAATTAGAAAACGTCTAAAAATTTTATCATTAATTTCTCACGAAGTATCATGAGTAGAACATTGGCATTTATACGACTTATGCAGCTTTCTTTTCTCTTCATTTTGGTAATAAAATCATTAAAATCTGATAAGTAAGAAATGAGTTATAAACGTTTGAAATTTAATCGTATTTGAAAATATCCAAAATTTAACCTTTAATATCTCATTAAATACAATGACTGGAACATTACTATTTGCAATAATTATACAACTAACTATTTCCTACAATTCGGTGAAAAAAATTTTCAAATCGGTCAAGTACGAAGAGAAATATATACGTTTGAAATTTGAACGAATTCAAAACGAATTAGAAAACGTCTAAAATTTTTATCATTAATTTCTCACGAAGTATCATGAGTAGAACATTGGCATTTATACGACTTATGCAGCTTTCTTTTCTCTTTATTTTGGTAATAAAATCATTAAAATCTGATAAGTAAGAAATGAGTTACAAGCGTTTGAAATTTGATCGTATTTGAAAATATCCAAAATTTAGCCTTTAATATCTCGTTAAATACAATGACTGGAACATTGCTATTTGCTATAATTATACAACTAACTATTTCCTACAATTCGGTGAAACATTCATTCAAATCGGTCAAGTACGAAGAGAAATATATACGTTTGAAATTTGAACGAATTCAAAACGAATTAGAAAACGTCTAAAATTTTTATCATAAATTTCTCACGAAGTATCATGAGTAGAACATTGCCATTTATACGACAAATGCAGCTATCTTTTCTCTTCATTTTGGTAATAAAATCATTAAAATCTGATAAGTAAGAAATGAGTTACAAGCGTTTGAAATTTGATCGTATTTGAAAATATCCAAAATTTAGCCTTTAATATCTCGTTAAATACAATGACTGGAACATTGCTATTTGCAATACGTATACAACTAACTATTTCCTACAATTTGGTGAAACATTCATTCAAATCGGTTCAATACGAAGAGAAATATATACGTTTGAAATTTGAACGAATTCAAAACGAATTAGAAAACGTCTAAAATTTTTATCATAAATTTCTCACGAAGTATTATGAGTAGAACATTGCCATTTATACGACTTATGCAGCTTTCTCTTCTCTTCATTTTGGTAATAAAATCATTAAAATCTGATAAGTAAGAAATGAGTTACAAGCGTTTGAAATTTGATCGTATTTGAAAATATCCAAAATTTAGCCTTTAATATCACGTTAAATACAATGACTGGAACATTGCTATTTGCAATAATTATACAACTAACTATTTCCTACAATTCGGTGAAACATTCATTCAAATCGGTCAAGTACGAAGAGAAATATATACGTTTGAAATTTGAACGAATTCAAAACGAATTAGAAAACGTCTAAAATTTTTATCATAAATTTCTCACGAAGTATCATGAGTAGAACATTGCCATTTATACGACAAATGCAGCTATCTTTTCTCTTCATTTTGGTAATAAAATCATTAAAATCTGATAAGTAAGAAATGAGTTACAAGCGTTTGAAATTTGATCGTATTTGAAAATATCCAAAATTTAGCCTTTAATATCTCGTTAAATACAATGACTGGAACATTGCTATTTGCAATACGTATACAACTAACTATTTCCTACAATTTGGTGAAACATTCATTCAAATCGGTTCAATACGAAGAGAAATATATACGTTTGAAATTTGAACGAATTCAAAACGAATTAGAAAACGTCTAAAATTTTTATCATAAATTTCTCACGAAGTATTATAAGTAGAACATTGCCATTTATACGACTTATGCAGCTTTCTCTTCTCTTCATTTTGGTAATAAAATCATTAAAATCTGATAAGTAAGAAATGAGTTACAAGCGTTTGAAATTTGATCGTATTTGAAAATATCCAAAATTTAGCCTTTAATATCTCGTTAAATACAATGACTGGAACATTGCTATTTGCAATACGTATACAACTAACTATTTCCTACAATTTGGTGAAACATTCATTCAAATCGGTTCAATACGAAGAGAAATATATACGTTTGAAATTTGAACGAATTCAAAACGAATTAGAAAACGTCTAAAATTTTTATCATTAATTTCTCACGAAGTATAATGAGTAGAACATTGGCATTTATACGACTTATGCAGCTTTCTTTTCTCTTCATTTTGGTAATAAAATCAATAAAATCTGATAAGTAAGAAATGAGTTATAAACGTTTGAAATTTAATCGTATTTGAAAATATCCAAAATTTAACCTTTAATATCTCATTAAATACAATGACTGGAACATTACTATTTGCAATAATTATACAACTAACTATTTCCTACAATTCGGTGAAAAAATTTTTCAAATCGGTCAAGTAGGAAGAGAAATATATACGCTTGAAATTTGAACGAATTCAAAACGAATTAGAAAACGTCTAAAAATTTTATCATTAATTTCTCAACGAAGTATAATGAGTAGAACATTGGCATTTATACGACTTATGCAGCTTTCTTTTCTCTTCATTTTGGTAATAAAATCATTAAAATCTGATAAGTAAGAAATGAGTTATAAACGTTTGAAATTTAATCGTATTTGAAAATATCCAAAATTTAACCTTTAATATCTCATTAAATACAATGACTGGAACATTACTATTTGCAATAATTATACAACTAACTATTTCCTACAATTCGGTGAAAAAATTTCTCAAATCGGTCAAGTACGAAGAGAAATATATACGTTTGAAATTTGAACGAATTCAAAACGAATTAGAAAACGTCTAAAAATTTTATCATTAATTTCTCACGAAGTATAATGAGTAGAACATTGGCATTTATACGACTTATGCAGCTTTCTTTTCTCTTCATTTTGGTAATAAAATCATTAAAATCTGATAAGTAAGAAATGAGTTATAAACGTTTGAAATTTAATCATATTTGAAAATATCCAAAATTTAACCTTTAATATCTCATTAAATACAATGACTGGAACATTGCTATTTGCAATAATTATACAACTAACTATTTCCTACAATTCGGTGAAACATTCATTCAAATCGGTCAAGTACGAAGAGAAATATATACGTTTGAAATTTGAACGAATTCAAAACGAATTAGAAAACGTCTAAAATTTTTATCATTAATTTCTCACGAAGTATCATGAGTAGAACATTGGCATTTATACGACTTATGCAGCTTTCTTTTCTCTTCATTTTGGTAATAAAATCATTAAAATTTGATAAGTAAGAAATGAGTTATAAACGTTTGAAATTTAATCGTATTTGAAAATATCCAAAATTTAACCTTTAATATCTCATTAAATAAAATGACTGGAAGATTACTATTTGCAATAATTATACAACTAACTATTTCCTACAATTCGGTGAAAAATTTTTTCAAATCGGTCAAGTACGAAGAGAAATATATACGTTTGAAATTTGAACGAATTCAAAACGAATTAGAAAACGTCTAAAATTTTTATCATTAATTTCTCAGGAAGTATCATGAGTAGAACATTGGCATTTATACGACTTATGCAGCTTTCTTTTCTCTTCATTTTGGTAATAAAATCATTAAAATCTGATAAGTAAGAAATGAGTTACAAGCGTTTGAAATTTGATCGTATTTGAAAATATCCAAAATTTAGCCTTTAATATCTCGTTAAATACAATGACTGGAACATTACTATTTGCAATAATTATACAACTAACTATTTCCTACAATTCGGTGAAAAATTTTTTCAAATTGGTCAAGTACGAAGAGAAATATATACGTTTAAATTTGAACGAATTCAAAACGAATTAGAAAACGTCTAAAATTTTTATCATTAATTTCTCACGAAGTATCATGAGTAGAACATTGGCATTTATACGACTAATGCAGCTTTCTTTTCTCTTCATTTTGGTAATAAAATCATTAAAATCTGATAAGTAAGAAATGAGTTACAAGCGTTTGAAATTTGATCGTATTTGAAAATATCCAAAATTTAGCCTTTAATATCTCGTTAAATATAATGACTGGAACATTACTATTTGCAATAATTATACAACTAACTATTTCCTACAATTCGGTGAAAAATTTTTTCAAATCGGTCAAGTACGAAGAGAAATATATACGTTTGAAATTTGAACGAATTCAAAACGAATTAGAAAACGTCTAAAATTTTTATCATTAATTTCTCACGAAGTATCATGAGTAGAACATTGGCATTTATACGACTTATGCAGCTTTCTTTTCTCTTCATTTTGGTAATAAAATCATTAAAATCTGATAAGTAAGAAATGAGTTACAAGCGTTTGAAATTTGATCGTATTTGAAAATATCCAAAATTTAGCCTTTAATATCTCGTTAAATACAATGACTGGAACATTACTATTTGCAATAATTATACAACTAACTATTTCCTACAATTCGGTGAAAAATTTTTTCAAATCGGTCAAGTACGAAGAGAAATATATACGTTTGAAATTTGAACGAATTCAAAACGAATTAGAAAACGTCTAAAATTTTTATCATTAATTTCTCACGAAGTATCATGAGTAGAACATTGGCATTTATACGACTTATGCAGCTTTCTTTTCTCTTCATTTTGGTAATAAAATCATTAAAATCTGATAAGTAAGAAATGAGTTACAAGCGTTTGAAATTTGATCGTATTTGAAAATATCCAAAATTTAGCCTTTAATATCTCGTTAAATACAATGACTGGAACATTACTATTTGCAATAATTATACAACTAACTATTTCCTACAATTCGGTGAAAAATTTTTTCAAATCGGTCAAGTACGAAGAGAAATATATACGTTTGAAATTTGAACGAATTCAAAACGAATTAGAAAACGTCTAAAATTTTTATCATTAATTTCTCACGAAGTATCATGAGTAGAACATTGCCATTTATACGACTTATACAGCTTTCTTTTCTCTTCATTTTGGTAATAAAATCATTAAAATCTGATAAGTAAGAAATGAGTTACAAGCGTTTGAAATTTGATCGTATTTGAAAATATCCAAAATTTAGCCTTTAATATCTCGTTAAATACAATGACTGGAACATTGCTATTTGCTATAATTATACAACTAACTATTTCCTACAATTCGGTGAAACATTCATTCAAATCGGTCAAGTACGAAGAGAAATATATACGTTTGAAATTTGAACGAATTCAAAACGAATTAGAAAACGTCTAAATTTTTTATTATAAATTTCTCACGAAGTATCATGAGTAGAACATTGCCATTTATACGACAAATGCAGCTATCTTTTCTCTTCATTTTGGTAATAAAATCATTAAAATCTGATAAGTAAGAAATGAGTTACAAGCGTTTGAAATTTGATCGTATTTGAAAATATCCAAAATTTAGCCTTTAATATCTCGTTAAATACAATGACTGGAACATTGCTATTTGCAATACGTATACAACTAACTATTTCCTACAATTTGGTGAAACATTCATTCAAATCGGTTCAATACGAAGAGAAATATATACGTTTGAAATTTGAACGAATTCAAAACGAATTAGAAAACGTCCAAAATTTTTTTCGTACATATCTCACGAAGTATCATGAGTAGAATATTGCCATTTATAGGACTAATACAGCTTACTTTTCTCTTCATTTTGGTAATAAAATCATTAAAATCTGATAAGTAAGAAATGAGTTACAAGCGTTTGAAATTTGATCGTATTTGAAAATATCCAAAATTTAACCTTTAATATCTCGCTAAATACAATGACTGGAACATTGCTATTTGCAATAATTATACAACTAACTATTTCCTACAATTCGGTGAAAAATTCATTCAAATCGGTCAAGTACGAAGAGAAATATATACGTTTGAAATTTGAACGAATTCTAAACGAATTAGAAAACGTCCAAATGTTTTTTCGTAAATATCTCACGAAGTATCATGAGTAGAACATTGCCATTTATACGACTTATACAGCTTACTTTTCTCTACATTTTGGTAATAAAATCATTAAAATCTGATAAGTAAGAAATGAGTTATTAACGTTCGAAATTTGATCGTATTTGAAAATATCAAAAATTTAACCTATAATATCTCGTTAAATACAATGACTGAAACATTGCTATTTGCAATACGTATACAACTAACTATTTCCTACAATTCGGTGAAAAATTCATTCAAATCGGTCAAGTACGAAGAGAAATATATACGTTTGAAATTTGAACGAATTCAAAACGAATTAGAAAACGTCCAAAATTTTTTTCGTAAATATCTCACGAAGTATCATGAGTAGAACATTGCCATTTATACGACTTATACAGCTTACTTTTCTCTACATTTTGGTAATAAAATCATTAAAATCTGATAAGTAAGAAATGAGTTATTAACGTTTGAAATTTGATCGTATTTGAAAATATCCAAAATTTTGCCTTTAATATCTCGTTAAATACAATGACTGGAACATTGCTATTTGCAATACGTATACAACTAACTATTCCCTACAATTCGGCGAAAAATTCATTCAAATCGGTTCAATACGACGAGAAATATATACGTTTGAAATATGAATAAATTCAAAACGAATTAGAAAACGTCCAAAATTTTTTTCGTACATATCTCACGAAGTATCATGAGTAGAACATTGCCATTTATAGGACTAATACAGCTTACTTTTCTCTTCATTTTGGTAATAAAATCATTAAAATCTGATAAGTAAGAAATGAGTTACAAGCGTTTGAAATTTGATCGTATTTGAAAATATCCAAAATTTAACCTTTAATATCTCGCTAAATACAATGACTGGAACATTGCTATTTGCAATAATTATACAACTAACTATTTCCTACAATTCGGTGAAAAATTCATTCAAATCGGTCAAGTACGAAGAGAAATATATACGTTTGAAATTTGAACGAATTCTAAACGAATTAGAAAACGTCCAAATGTTTTTTCGTAAATATCTCACGAAGTATCATTAGTAGAACATTGCCATTTATACGACTTATATAGCTTACCTTTCTCTACATTTCGGTAATAAAATCATTAAAATCTGATAAGTAAGAAATGAGTTATTAACGTTTGAAATTTGATCGTATTTGAAAATATCCAAAATTTAACCTATAATATCTCGTTAAATACAATGACTGGAACATTGCTATTTGCAATAATTATACAACTAACTATTTCCTACAATTTGGTGAAACATTCATTCAAATCGGTTCAATACGAAGAGAAATATATACGTTTGAAATTTGAACGAATTCAAAACGAATTAGAAAACGTCTAAAATTTTTATCATAAATTTCTCACGAAGTATTATGAGTAGAACATTGCCATTTATACGACAAATGCAGCTTTCTCTTCTCTTCATTTTGGTAATAAAATCATTAAAATCTGATAAGTAAGAAATGAGTTACAAGCGTTTGAAATTTGATCGTATTTGAAAATATCCAAAATTTTGCCTTTAATATCTCGTTAAATACAATGACTGGAACATTGCTATTTGCAATACGTATACAACTAACTATTCCCTACAATTCGGCGAAAAATTCATTCAAATCGGTTCAATACAAAGAGAAATATATACGTTTGAAATATGAATAAATTCAAAACGAATTAGAAAACGTCCAAAATTTTTTTCGTACATATCTCACGAAGTATCATGAGTAGAACATTGCCATTTATAGGACTTATACAGCTTACGTTTCTCTACATTTTGGTAATAAAATCATTAAAATCTGATAAGTAAGAAATGAGTTATTAACGTTTGAAATTTGATCGTATTTGAAAATATCCAAAATTTTGCCTTTAATATCTCGTTAAATACAATGACTGAAACATTGCTATTTGCAATACTTATACAACTAACTATTCCCTACAATTGGGTGAAAAATTCATTCAAATCGGTCAAGTAGGAAGAGAAATATATACGTTTGAAATTTGAACGAATTCAAAACGAATTAGAAAACGTCTAAAATTTTTATCATAAATATCTCACGAAGTATTTTGAGTAGAACATTGCCATTTATACGACAAATGCAGCTTTCTTTTCTCTTCATTTTGGTAATAAAATCCTTAAAATCTGATAAGTAAGAAATGAGTTACAAGCGTTTGAAATTTGATCGTATTTGAAAATATCCAAAATTTAACCTTTAATATCTCGCTAAATACAATGACTGGAACATTGCTATTTGCAATAATTATACAACTAACTATTTCCTACAATTCGGTGAAAAATTCATTCAAATCGGTCAAGTACGAAGAGAAATATATACGTTTGAAATTTGAACGAATTCAAAACGAATTAGAAAACGACCAAAATTTTTTTCGTAAATATCTCACGAAGTATCATGAGTAGAACATTGCCATTTATACGACTTATACAGCTTACTTTTCTCTACATTTTGGTAATAAAATCATTAAAATCTGATAAGTAAGAAATGAGTTACAAGCGTTTGAAATTTGATCGTATTTGAAAATATCCAAAATTTTGCCTTTAATATCTCGTTAAATACAATGACTGAAACATTGCTATTTGCAATACTTATACAACTAACTATTCCCTACAATTGGGTGAAAAATTCATTCAAATCGGTCAAGTAGGAAGAGAAATATATACGTTTGAAATTTGAACGAATTCAAAACGAATTAGAAAACGTCTAAAATTTTTATCATAAATATCTCACGAAGTATTTTGAGTAGAACATTGCCATTTATACGACAAATGCAGCTTTCTTTTCTCTTCATTTTGGTAATAAAATCCTTAAAATCTGATAAGTAAGAAATGAGTTACAAGCGTTTGAAATTTGATCGTATTTGAAAATATCCAAAATTTAACCTTTAATATCTCGCTAAATACAATGACTGGAACATTGCTATTTGCAATAATTATACAACTAACTATTTCCTACAATTCGGTGAAAAATTCATTCAAATCGGTCAAGTACGAAGAGAAATATATACGTTTGAAATTTGAACGAATTCAAAACGAATTAGAAAACGACCAAAATTTTTTTCGTAAATATCTCACGAAGTATCATGAGTAGAACATTGCCATTTATACGACTTATACAGCTTACTTTTCTCTACATTTTGGTAATAAAATCATTAAAATCTGATAAGTAAGAAATGAGTTACAAGCGTTTGAAATTTGATCGTATTTGAAAATATCCAAAATTTAGCCTTTAATATCTCGTTAAATATAATGACTGGAACATTACTATTTGCAATAATTATACAACTAACTATTCCCTACAATTCGGCGAAAAATTCATTCAAATCGGTTCAATACGAAGAGAAATATATACGTTTGAAATATGAATAAATTCAAAACGAATTAGAAAACGTCCAAAATTTTTTTCGTACATATCTCACGAAGTATCATGAGTAGAACATTGCCATTTATAGGACTAATACAGCTTACTTTTCTCTTCATTTTGGTAATAAAATCATTAAAATCTGATAAGTAAGAAATGAGTTACAAGCGTTTGAAATTTGATCGTATTTGAAAATATCCAAAATTTAACCTTTAATATCTCGCTAAATACAATGACTGGAACATTGCTATTTGCAATAATTATACAACTAACTATTTCCTACAATTCGGTGAAAAATTCATTCAAATCGGTCAAGTACGAAGAGAAATATATACGTTTGAAATTTGAACGAATTCTAAACGAATTAGAAAACGTCCAAAATTTTTTTCGTAAATATCTCACGAAGTATCATGAGTAGAACATTGCAATTTATACGACTTATACAGCTTACTTTTCTCTACATTTTGGTAATAAAATCATTAAAATCTGATAAGTAAGAAATGAGTTATTAACGTTTGAAATTTGATCGTATTTGAAAATATCAAAAATTTAACCTATAATATCTCGTTAAATACAATGACTGAAACATTGCTATTTGCAATACGTATACAACTAACTATTCCCTACAATTGGGTGAAAAATTCATTCAAATCGGTCAAGTAGGAAGAGAAATATATACGTTTGAAATTTGAACGAATTCAAAACGAATTAGAAAACGTCTAAAATTTTTATCATAAATATCTCACGAAGTATTATGAGTAGAACATTGCCATTTATACGACAAATGCAGCTTTCTTTTTTCTTCATTTTGGTAATAAAATCTTTAAAATCTGATAAGTAAGAAATGAGTTACAAGCGTTTGAAATTTGATCGTATTTGAAAATATCCAAAATTTAGCCTTTAATATCTCGTTAAATACAATGACTGGAACATTGCTATTTGCAATAATTATACAACTAACTATTTCCTACAATTCGGTGAAAAATTCATTCAACTTGGTCAAGTACGAAGAAAAATATATACGTTTGAAATTTGAACGAATTCAAAACGAATTAGAAAACGTCTAAAATTCTTATCATAAATTTCTCACGAAGTATCATGAGTAGAACATTGCCATTTATACGACTTATGCAGCTTTCTTTTCTCTACATTTTGGTAATAAAATCATTAAAATCTGATAAGTAAGAAATGAGTTATAAAGGTTTGAAATTTGATTGAATTGTATCTTTTATTGGAAAAGTGAAAATGAATTGTAGAAAGTTGTGGGTATTTTAAGGTTACGTTTTCGTGCACTTTTTTGGCGATCTTCTCTTATTCAACTGTCCTACCGGTTGTTTTAATAACTAAAACCATACTAAGGAGGCAGCGCTAATAGGGTTTTTAACGGTGATATAGAAAAGTATTTTGTTTAGAATTGGAAGTTTGTAGAGACTGTCAAGAAGTCTCGAAAGAATTTTGTACCATTATAATAAAATAAAAAAACATGTATATATAAAAATAGAAGTTAATTATTATATTGTGTGATTGATGAACGTGTCAATACAATAAAAAAAAATGTAAAGAGGAAAAAAGGTACCCAGGATGTACGGGTTTCAATAATACTGCGAGAGATCCAGTAGTAATAATGTTAGATGGGGAGGAATGCTATCAATCAATTAACGTTTGGTAATTAGCATGGAATAGATTTAATGCTACTAGTGTTTATTAGTTGTATAATAGTACAATAGAAGTCTAAGACTAGACAATAACAAAACTATAAGCACTAGGAGCTACAATATAATGGTGGAGCGGTACGCGGGAGGAGCTAAGAAATAGAGCACAGGATGGTGAAAGCGATTGTGGCTCTATCTATGTATCTCACTCACACCCAACAGACACCATTGTTCGACTTTAGACACTATCAGGAATCAACCTGTTGCAGCTACCAACATCTATTGTTATTCTCTTATACAGACCCAATCTTCTTGATGCTCGGCAGGAGGGAGACAGCCTTGTCTTCCCCTCTTCTACAAGTATAATGAACTTGATGATCATCTCTTACAAAGTAATGGGGGGGGGGGATCTCAGCCTCTACAAGGAAGGTTTTTTTAGATGATGGTGTGTAGATGCAAGGAATATCTATCTGGTATATAGAGCATACTTCCAGTACACATACTATTGCATTGTCAGCATCATCTCACAGGGGAAGGAAGATAAATAAAAAAAGAAGGTGTAGAAAGAGTGATGAAGTATCCGAGTGAAGGAGGTAGTGATAAATGGGGGGCATAGAGAGAGAACTAAAGGAACTCTGAGATTCCAATAAGATGGTTAGGTTGGTAGTGGGGGTCGGTGAGTGCGCCTACTATGCGTGGGATCGGTGGTTTCTTTTCTCTCTTGGAAGTCAAAAGACGATCTATAGTAAAAGAAAGGAAGGCTACTCTTTTACACCTGTATGTGGGTATGATGAAGAACATTGAAGGCACTGTTGAAATTGGAAGGATGGATGTTGATGAAGTACAAAAAGAAAAGAAACAGAAAAAAATAATGGAAAGAGAGAGTAATATGGTTGTGACTCTCTCTAGCGAACAAACAATAAAAAAAAAGAACCATAATATTACTAACCGTTAACAAAAGGGCTTCCTTACTTGGAATGTAGTTTTGCTTCAGTAAACAACTCTGAATTTTGTTATATATCCATATTTTATTTAAGACAAAAGCTGCGTTTCTACCAAGAAAAACTAGAAACCTAAGTAAACATTAATAATAACTTGAAACTTAGTGCGGTGCTCGGACGGTTCCCTGGTTGAAGGTAGCCGGATCGATCTGACCGATGCACAGCCGAGGAGTGATATCTCGGGAAGCCCAGAAATACTAGTCCTTCAGACACAGCTAGCTGCAGTAAATTTGTGCTGCTAAGATTATGATACAAGAAACAAGGTTATCAAGTCCCCTATAGCAGTTAGCTCAATGAGTATGAGGATTGCTAAGGATGTCCTGGAAATTCCAGGGACACAGGCTCAACATGTTACCTTCAAATAATCTTGCATGTTAACTGCGAAGGAGAATGCCTTGTAGATCAGTCACGAAGCGGAGTGGGAATCGGCAAACTTATTAGGTAGTAAAACGAAATGTTTTGACTTCTGATGATTTTTCTTTCAAATGAACCTTTTTTAGAAATAGGTACTCAAATGAATGGCAGTTAACCAGTGTACTCGTCGTGAAAAATATAAAATTGCCATTAACTATAAAAATTTGAAATTTTAATAAAATACAATAAGAATATTTGGTGGGATGTTTCCTTTATCTTACCAACAGAACTGGCAAGTATTTTATTCGAAGGGGGATGGTGGGAGTCAGCCAAATGGTAAGTGGTTGGAACATGTTTGGTTTTCAGCATTAGAGATTGGGAATTACGGACACATATTTAGAAGCTCTCAACCCTTGTGCAATGCCGTTTTTACCTTTTAGATAAGAGATTCAGACCTCAGTACGAGCATGGTTTCATTTTGCAAAGAATTCAAAGCTCTTTTCTTACTTGTAAAAGCTCTTGCGTCTCTAGTTAACTAGAACAATGTATAAGTGAAGCGGTGCAAGATTTTGAAATGCACAGAATGCTCTGTAATCTCAAGCTCCCCAGAAATTGCAGAAAAAGTTGCTTGCAGTGACTATTACAACGTTGTAAACTTTTGGTTGTTTTGCCCTGCGTTCGACACGTGTATACACGTCATTGTCTGATTTTAATTCGGCACACTGGTTTTTTTTTTTAAACTAAATTTTCCACGCTTAACTGGTTAATTATCAAATTAGATTTAATTAGCTGGTTTTGAAACATGCAGAACAGCTACAATATTTTAGCAAAAGTCTGTTGACTTATAATAATAATATAATTGTATAAAATAAGTACATATAACAACATGCCTTGGGTCAAAATTCAGGCAACTGTAAATAATATTATAGTAAACTCCATGTGACCTACCAGAACTACCATTCAGCAAAATGTAGTTTGGTTGAAGTCAAATTCTCAACACCCAAAGATGAAAGCCCCCAAACCGGTCAGGGATGCACAAAAAAAATAAAAACACGCGTGCTATGAAGTATAAGCGATATTATGCAGCACTGCGCATTTATACAGCGCATTATTAAGTTGGCGCATAAAATAATAAAATACGACACTGGAAATGACGTTACACTTTGTGTAAGTGGTAGATTAAGATAGCAGCTAGTTAAAGGTGGAATCGAGTATAAAGATAGCTTTAAGTGTGTATTAGGAACTATAAAAAGACCACCCTGTTTGATCCGACAAATCAAATGTTTACACAAATTTCATACTGTTGATCACCGTTGCCAACCTTCATGAAATTTCCCATTACACAGCCTGACAAGTGGTACCTGTCTCGGCCAATCCATTCGCCCTCTTTCGGTCTGGTTCGTGCTTTTCCGCGCCCTCTTCTCTCTCTTAAACACACTCACTCACTCTTCCCGCGCCCGCCTAATTTCTCTCTTCTTCCCGAAGACTCTTTCTTTATTCCGCTAACTGTCGTCCTATTTTTACAACTAGATAATGTACCGCGCTCTCAAATTTTCTTTAATGCTATCTCAAGAGTACTGGTTAATTTATTAAATGGTGAGGGTCTGTTAAGTTTTGGCCTAATTTCATTAATTTCTTCTCGTGGGATTTTTGTTTTTTATTTTACGCCATTTTAAGCTAATAATCTGTGCATAATTGAATTTGAAAATTTTTCCACACTGTTATCTCTCTTATTACAGTTATTAAGGCTCTGAAAGATGGATCTCCGTTTTCACTTACTTGGAGAATGCGCGTGCTCTATGCCAGTAAACGATTCCTAAAGTTATCTGTAAAGGATTCCTGCAATGATTCTGCTCTGTGGGAGTCCTTAAATGATTCAAAGCCCAAGTGAGTTGTTTTTATTTCGGGATGGGAAACTCAGGGGTCTCTCTACTGTCCTTAAAATGAAGACACATCAGTACAAAACATTGATGTTCTCTTTTTTCTACACAGGAAATTGGTATGATCGATATTTTCAGTTTCGAAATATCGATGGTTACATGTATTATGTGAAAAAAAAATCTTGAATAAACACTAACACTTTTTCTGTTACATACTATTCGAACGGTTGGTCAACTCTGTACAATTTGAGTCATATTTCTTACCAACATTACGCTACTTATAACCAAACTTTACCCTAAAAGGTAAGAAAGAGTTCTGCCTCAAAGATGGATAGCTCTTTATTCACAGCATTGACCACACTTACAATGATCCAGAGGTAGACTGCCTCTGCTTTCATCTCTTTTCCTTTAAAAAGACATATCGATCATGCCATGCGTTTGTTGCTAGATTTCCCACCATAATGGCATTTAACACGATATCATTTGAATAGCTTAATACTTGGCTTTGTAATTTCTATTTTCCGGAGTATGGTAGGTGGTATTTTACTAGCTCTTCTGGAACTTCCTTTGTTGTCAGAGGGTTCCAGATTTCTTGTCTTCGTACAATTCGATCGGAGTATTTATAAAGACTTGTATAAAGACTTAAAGATTTATAAATCCAGAAATGCCATCGTAAAGAAAGGAGACTTAGCACTTGTGCTGTCGGTCGAGCTTTTTCTGCTGAACTAATCGTCAACTAACATTCTTTTCCCAACTTTTTGGGTCCTGCAAGCTTCGCCACCGCTATATCTTGCAAAGACCTCGGCGAAAAATCTCCTCCAGTTTTGGCCAATGGAAATATTCACCAGATCTATTTGGAAATCTAAACGAAATGAAGTTGTATGTTTTATATAACATCTCCTGTTAAAGTTTTCACTGTACCAACCAAAATCCTGGAAAAATCAGAACTACTCTTTCAACATTCCCAAGTTTCCTTTGTGAATAGACTCATTTTTTTATCTTCCCCCCCTCACAATCCAAGTATTTTTTTGTAGCTCTCTATTTCTATATAATAATGCTAGAATAAAAAAAAAAATACTAACCAGCTATTAAGTCGGCCATATTGTTACGTCACCATTGTGAACTGTCAGCGGACTATTACATCATCACAGCACGGTCTGTGCGCGCCATGCAGTCTACCAAGTCTCCACCGGGGAGAGAGAGAGAGAGAGACCATATTTCTCACCGAGATTGTGAAGTGACTCCTGGCCAGAACACCAGTTTTCTTGTTGCGTTGACATCAGCTGTACAGTGTGTTCGTTCAAGAGTTTTGCAATATAAGTTACGAAAAAGAACAGTGTAGTAAAGCAGAGAGATATGGAAAAGAAAAAAGAGTTTTCCTCTGCGCCCCCTCTCTCTCCAGAAAACTGCTAATACAATTTTCTTTGTGTTGATGTCTTATGGTAACACTCTGACTGTTTCTTTTTTTTTAATATTGCAAATGGGCGAGGTGAGGAGGGAAAATACCCTCAATTTTCTTTGTGCCTGTCTGTGTGTGTGTGTTTTTTTTATATCAGCTTTTCTTTTGCATATGCCTGGATTCCGAAGGAAAACTAGTACTTGGCAGTTTGATTGCAATATAAATGCGTTACAACATCTACAAATATACACACGACAGCTTACAAAAAAAAAAAAAAAAAAAATGGGTTGTAGTGCACTGCGACCGCATCGCTCTTTCTTACTCCCAATCTGGGAAAGCAATGGGTCTCAGTGCAATGGAAACTCAACTCTGGAATCTTCCAGGTTTGAGTTCGATATGATCCTGGCGTGAAGATACGAAAAGTTGACTTTTTAGTATTAATTTCAAGTTTTAAAGAAAAGTGAACTGCGGTAATAGGAAGTCGTGTGGGCAATAAGGGCAACAAGGGATGGTTACAGCCAGCCTCTCTTCTTCAGAGAAGGGCCCAGAACTCTGAGCAGACTCCCAGGTTCAACTCACCCTGTTTTTAAATCGCTAAGTTGCAGCATGAGCTCTTTGGCACTCTAAAGACCAGGAGGTTTCGCAAACCAGTTAGTAGTTAAGTCTCTGAGACTTTGCAAGGTGGGGAATGTTTTACATTTGATAAAGGGGTATCCCTTTCCCCTAAATAAGTCTTTTTTGGATGCACTACCTTGGAGAACGGAACCTGTCCTTTGTTCTTTTCTAGATTATAGCTTAAATCTAATGAGGTGTTTCCGGAATGAAAAAAACTGCTCCAATTTCCCGCCAATTTTAATTACTTTTCTAAAGTTTGCCAAAATTTCCACACAGCACTTGCAATTTGTTTTGTATTACTTCTGGTGTTATTTAATGAAAAAGTCCCATAGGTTAGTTATTTTGTAATGATATCAGGTCCTAGGCGAAAATAACTTCAATCCAATCTAGTTATCTGTTATTATACAACTTCCAGATTATAGTTTTCCTTTTATACATAATATTGAGGATAGTTTTTATTGTTAACTGAGTGCAGTAAGAAGTTTCAATAATTACTGTGTAAAAGGAGGGAAAATTATTAACTATTAAGAGAAAATTCGTCAAGGTTTTTAGTGAAGGAGCACTACTGGTAACTAGGTAGTACCAACTACTTCTAAACTAGTGTACAACTTAGATGTCTATCATTTATTACGTACCTATTTTGTAAGGGGAAAAACTGGACACACTCTATCTATGGGCACTTTCAGTTAGGACAGAGACAGTAATGTCCTTGAAAAGTTGTAAATCAATACACTACTAGCACTAGTAAGTACAAACTTGTCATCAACTGTTATACGTATGCTAAGACAAACTACACAGCAACTACAACAAAAACAGAAAAGGTTATTAAAGAATAGGTTATATATATCTGGTAGTGTAGTCAAGGAAGATATACAACCTAACTACTTCTGTTATAATTTTTAACTGACACCTCTCTACTTTTAACCTCTCCAACACTGTTACCCATGTGCCTAACTTGGAACATTTTCTATTGAACAGGCGAACAAAAAAATAAAGGTAGTACCTAGAAAATGATTAAGGAAGGAATTCCGTTAAATTATTAATAACAATAAAGAGGAAATTCTTCGCACAGTGACACTGAATAGATCTGTAACCATTATTTGGAAAAAATCGCCAGGAAAATTCATTTCAGGGCAGTTTCCGGGTGAACAGTGGTTATCTCTGCTAAAGCCAAAGGCTTCTAAATCGTCCTGTACATCCTGCTAACATTTAGCACTTTGTCTTGGCCTTTTCCCACCTGGAATATTCGATATAAAACCTTTTTTTAGGAGCTTTCGTCTTTCCTCCATGAGCGGTGCAAATGTCCTGAGTCATCGCAATCCACCAGATTGTCTGGTTCAACCAAACGACTTCTGCGATTTCTTGCGTTTGTCCCAACTTGGGATTTTTATCTTTTACAGGGGGAAAAAAATGGTTAAAGTTGGGTGTTTTTCAGCATTTTATGCTTTTTCGTGCAGATCAATCCTTATACAACTGTCCTTCCTGATTATTTTAATACCCAATTCGGGAGGATTAGGTGATAAATGATTGAAAGGCTAACTCTAGCCCATTGTTACTGTATCTTTGGCCTTCTACACTTTCAGCCTTCTAGACTGATATAACATGATTGCTTTTACGCAAAGGAATTAAATAAATTGGGTCCAAATAAACCATCTAGGTATTTCTATTTAATTTTTTTAAAGAGAAAAAAAAAGTTTGATGCGAATTTCGAAAAAAGAAAACATTGTCCAGTTAACACTCCAATTGTCTCCGCAATTAATCAGTGCGGAACGGGTTCCATTATACAGTGACGATATACTTCCGGTCTATTTTCCTCCCTGCCTTCTACCTAGATTACAGAGAAATTGCTACCTAGTCATTTATTCATTTGTGCAAGAAACAAAAAGTAAAAAAAAAAAAATTATAAACTGTCTCTTGATTGTAGCGCTTTTTATTGTTTACTTAAACAGCTGATTACAATGCCTCTAGGATATCCTATGTTTATATTAGGTGACCAAAAAAAAAAGAGAAGAAAACAAGGTTATATGTACATACATAAGAAATGTAGCCATAACAGTAATCAAAACATCCAACATGTAGTCTCTTGTCAGTTAGCAAACAATGTCACGGGTAATTAACAATTAAGAGTCTGGTGGACTAACATCTCACTAACATGACCGCAAGAGTACTTTGGCATTCAAGTGCCACTCTTCATCGGGATCTTAAGACTAGACCACTTCCTCTGCACTTCTTACTTTCATTAACATGGATACACACTATTTACATAATAGGACAGGACAATCATTCTCTACTGCGGGGAATGTTAAAAAATAAAGTATGATATCGCATAATAAAAAACTATAATCAAATAGCGTAGCTTGATTCTGAACTTGAATCGAGAAATAATATTTATAGTTTGAAGAAAATACCAGAAGTGCGAATTGTGTTAATGCAGTTACATATCCCGGAAGCAATAGCGCGCTTGCAGTCCTTAATTAAGAAAGATAAGTAATTAGATTGGAAAATTGATTTTATCCGCTCCACTGAATGGACTTTTTCTCTTTTTTCCTTCAGTTTTTCCCGACAATAGCTCCTACGAATCTTTCTAAACTTCTGTGGCCATCTGTAGCCAGAAAAAAAATTGGCAATTTCAGAGGAAGTCTTCATTCCGATGCCCTAAATTTTGGCATCCTTTGATTAAAAATCATTTTTCCATTGAAAAAAAAAAAGCCAATAAAAGTGATAGGCCTTATAGATTAGATTCTGAAGTTAAAGGAAACTAAAATAAGTAAATAATACTAATCAATAGAATACCTTGGATTTGTGAAAGTTGGCAACAAAAAGGAAACTTTTTTCTCTATTAATTTCATTTCCTTTTTCTTTTTTTCCTGCACTTGTTGAATCTGTTTGAAAAGAACAGCAGATTCTGCAAGAAAACCGGAAGCCGCAATCTTTCATATTTATTTATTCTCTGAGAAGAAAAGAGGTGTCATCGAAAATAATCTATTAATATCCGTTAACAAAGTTTTTCTTTCCATTACGTCACTTCCTTAATATTATGTGTTCACAATGGAAAGTAGGGGAATTTTCGTACAGAAACAGCGTCTAATGAAGTATAAGAGAAGCTCCACACGCTAGCAGCTCTATTGAGCTGGTTTATGCTCACTTCTTCAACCATTCCATGGCTCTAAGGCCCCGTTGAGTTGCACTCCTTAATGTTAGTTCCTCTCGAATCCAGATATATCCAGTTGGGAATCGATAATACAGTGAATATAAAGGCGGAAAAGCCGCTGGATGAAAGAACAGGACAGAGTCAGTGCGTCGGTCTTAACAGGAAATTTCAAATAGGTTTAAAGAAACCCGATAGAACGGAAGTGTCAGTGCACTTTCAAGGCCATTTCTCCCATCAAATTCTACGTTTCAAGAAACTTACTGCGCAAGAATAAGACTCCAAAGTTTCTGGGGTATCCTTGTTGGGTGGTGGACTGGTGTCATCCACTACATATTTTCCGAAAACCAGGGAAACCATCAATGTTGAGAAGGGACAAGAAATTGAAGAAATGTACCCTAAAGTTACGGCGCAACAGAAGAGTCCAATCCTGTTGCATGGTAACCCGTTGACATCCGTTTCCCAAATCAGCGTCCTTTAAGCGAATCAGTTTGAAGGTGAAGTTCTGTTTTAACCGCTATAGTCTCGACAACGGATTATTACTTTTTTCGAGCAACTGGATCTCTACCTTCCTTGATAGAACCTTCACTACTGGGGAACCTCGTGGAATACCTTAAATCTCGGATATCCTATTTTTTCACAGTGATGGAATGAATCGATTATTTATTGGCAAAGAGATGCAGTCCGCTAATGATGCTTATTTTGATTAAATTGAACAAAATTATTCGATTTACACAATTTCAAAGTGAAACCGCGACCCCTTGAATCCGCAAAACTTTTGTTCCAGCCGTATTTTCTGTGAACAATAAGAATGCAAGATGCCGACAAAAGAATTACGGTCATCTTCAGCCGGCAGGGTTAACACCTTGGAGGTTAGGCGTTAAACAAAAAAATAAAATAAATGAAAAGGGGGCTACTTCCCCTAGAACCCCCCTCAAAAAAGGAAGACACATCCTTTATCTAGAGATACAATTAGTTAGTGGTTGATGACGTAGGGTGAAGTGCCCTACATTAAGGGTCGGCCTCAATAAATAGTGTTTTATCCAGCCGCAAACATCATTAATATGGTTTGGTAGGGGGGGGGGACTGTTTTCGGCCGTTTGAATAGAGAGAGGAACTTCGCCGGCCTTCTAGATTTATAAACAATCGAATGTGTTTTTGAGGTTATATGTACACAATGTTTGGGTAAGTTGTCCGTTTGTGTTTGTGCCGACGGAGGCACTGGGGGAAAAAAAGTCTTCTGTTAGGCGTCTTACTTCCAGATTCTTATGATTACGTTCGGCCAAAGAAGTCGCAAAATTCCTACGGTTTTTGAAGGGCGAACTATTCTGAAATCTGCGACAGACGTTTAGCTTTATTATTTTAGTCTCTCATGATGGCACCTAAATCAAATAAAACATTTAATTTTTAAGTTTCAAGGACGTCAGCTTCCCTTGAAACTGCCCCTTGAGCACACAAAAATTGAAGCCAACTAATGATTTATTCACAATTTTAAAGTTTGAAATAATTGAAATAAAAGTTTGTTCACTCGAGATTTCTTTTTTTAAAATAAATAAATAAAAAAAATGTTCAAAAACTAAAACGGAAATAGCAATGGTTGGAGCGAGAAGACCTTGTTGAACCGGAAGTGCTCATGAAAACGGATGCTCTCTAGGAACAAAAATAAATAATAATAATAAATAAATCAAACAAATTATTTCATGGTTTTTGGTTAGTTACAATAGGTTGAATAAGTAATTGAATCCCGAACAGAATTTACCATGTTCTCTCATTAAAGCTCTCTGCTTTAGAAGGCGTGCTTTACGCTCTCTTTTCTAGGAACTGGAGAGACTTAACTAGCTTTGTCTGGAAAACGGTGGTCAGTTTTTCTAAGCTTTCCAAGATCGTACTTCGGATTAGCACTGTATCCTCCCTGCAACCTAACCCTTCTTCTGTCTTAGAGCCGACCGAGACCTACCACAGAGTTAAAATTAAAAGAAATTGCTCAATTAATTAATGACTATCAATGTTTATTTTATAGCTAAAAGAGATCAAGTTGCCCAAATTATTTTTTAAACATCCCATCTTAAAACCATGTTGCATTCCGAATGGACTGAACAGTTTTAGATGGACCAACAATGAATGCGTTTACTTCTTAAACCAAATTCCCCTTCCCGCCCCCGAAAAGTCTAAAGTCTTCGGACCTAAATTTACTTGAAATTTCACTTTTATCGGCTCAGCGATCTTCTCAAGTCTTGTATTTCTGTAGCAACCAAGTAAGCATGGTAAATCTGGAGATAATCCCAAAATTATGACAAGAATACTCCGTGATTCAGCTTCATTTCCTTTTAGTAAATTTGTAAACGAATCCATGTTATTCTCAATCCGGAAAGGAGCCTTAGCAACTTACCTAATTAGAAATCTTCTATGAAAACTTATTTCTAACAGCCTTTGACGAACCTTAATTAATAATTACTTCTGTTTAAGGTTACACGAGTGTGGAATGGATGAATTTCGCTGCGGAAATGAAGAAAATGTGAAGCAGAACGGAAATCTACTGCAAGTAAGTTTTTAAATTCAATTTTAAACCATGAGGAATGAAGTTTATGGCATATAGAGGCTCGGGTCGCATAAGGTATTTTGTGGTACTAGTTCGATTGCCTAGACTCGGCTTTGGTTATAATGTAATGTGTTTACATGATAACTTTATGGTAGAGAGTCAGCTAACTGCCTCCTGCCTTGATCAGCAATTGAACCTAAAGACTGCCTCAGCTAGATAAAACCCAAGTCCTGGACCAGGAATCGAACCCACTAAACCAACAATACATCTTAGCTTTGTGGGACTAGCTTATAACCGCTCAGCTAATGGGGCGCCTTACAAGATTAAAACCATTAAATAAAATCCAAGGTTTAGAGTAAGAATCGAATCCACTAACCAACAATACATCTTAGCTTTGCGGGTTTAGCCTATAGCCGTTCCCTTACAAGATTAAAACTATTAAATAAAATCCAAGATTTATCCCAGAAATCGACCCACTATCCAACAGTACATCTTAGCCCTTAACCGCTCGGCCAAAGCGAAGCCTTATTTTTCGGATTAACGTAACGGAAAGAATATTTCTGGCAGCAACAAACAAAAAATTCAAAATTTGAACGATCCTAAAATACCTTCTATTTTACTGTGTGAGCAAGAGCGAGTATAAAGGTCCCAAAATTTGATATTTTAATCTCTGATGAAGAACTAAATGAAAAGCGATTTTATCAGTGAACAGCATCACAAAGGCAGTGGGGGGGGGGACCTCTCTACGGATGACAAGCTGTCCCTAATACTATGGGGGTTCATAAAAGTGGGCGTGCTTCTTCTTCTACTGTGTGGTGGGAGTAGATGTCCAATAAGGTAACAACCAAATCTACTTTTTGATTGGCTAGCCTGTTGTAAAGGGGGCGTGTACCTAAGTGAGGAGATTCAGTAGTTATGGTTTATTTTTATTTTTTTTTTAAAGTTTTTTTTTTTTATTTTTCAATTTCTTGTGCTTGTTTGTTTGTCAGTATATTCCCTAGCCCCTCCCTCCACTTTGGACTGGAAGATTTTTCTGGTTAAGCCTGCAGTGTGGTTTTAGTAGGTGGTACGTTTAGTATTGGGTAAAGACTTGTGTTTAGTGTTTGCAACGTTAGAGAATCCGAGTAAACTTTGTTTAGATTTAATTTCATTTATTATTTTAGAAAACAAAAAATAAATAAATAAAAATAAAACTCGTACCCGGGAAGCTCACTTTCAAGTTAAAAACGAAATTTTATTTTCTTCAGTTGGCTACATTGGTTATTTGTTTTGTTTTTTTTCAATTTTTGTTGACAACACTGGGTGACACAGCTGATAGTGGGCAATTGGCCACTACTATTTCTTCTTCTACAAAAATACTTCATCCACAACAATCATACGATTATCAATCATTATTAGACACATCGTCATCATCATCAGCACTGGATACTGATTGGAAGATGACTGTCACCAATTTTGACATGATGCGACCCTGCTTTACCGGATATCCTTTCCAAGGTGAGCGTCTCAAGTAAAACAAAAAACAAAAATAAATCAGTAAATTGGCTGTGCTTCGCCATAAATCCAGTATTTTTTCTACTGGATATCCGTTTGTGGCCCAAAAAAATTAATTAACCCCCTCGAAGAAATTTTAAAAAAGTTTTATTTTATCCCAGAAATCTTTTTTTTTTAAGAAAGAAAAAAATTCTAGCGTACTTAAAGAATTAGGTAACTAACCTAGTGATTTTTAAATTGCTTAAAACCAAATGGTTTTTAAAGTGTTTATGATACAATTTTATGGTAAACAAATAAAAAATTGTGACTTTTTTTCAAGAGTAATACATTGTGCGTAAAATTTTTCCTAAATTGAAAATCAACTATTCGCGTAAATCTATAGTAAAAATCACTTTCAATCAAAATATCGTCACTATGACTCTGACAGCGGCAATGCACAATTTGTTACTTGACAAAACTATGGGTAAGTTTGCATTTCATATTTTTTTTTTTTATTCAAATTTAAATTATTATTTTTATTTATATATTTTTAAACAAATTATGCCCAACCAAGCCCTCACCGACTTTAGGGTTTAACAAAGTTTAAATGCGTTTTTCATTTAAAGTTCTAAAAAGTAGTTCACTTTCTATTTTGTGAACTCGATCTGTCCAGCCAACACTTCGATGGCCCTTTCTGTTACAAAGAAAACTATCTTTCTAGAAACAATCTTAAACTATGATTATCTCGTTTTGAATTTCATTCGTATTTATAGTGAGACTGAGCCTAAAGAGGGTGTTAATCAGAGGATGGTAAGGTCTGAGAGATAAGCTGTTTAAGCTTAAAAGTTAAGATCTTGGCTGATTGTGGATGCTGTGCGGTTTCCCCTTAGCCTTCTTCAAGGAGTAAATTTTTTTGTTTTTCATTTTTAATCATACAAAAACGGAATCTGGTAGTGCGGAGATGGAATGTAATCGCCCAATGACTCAAAATGAATCCACAGTTCCTTGTAGTCTTATCAAATGCTCGGCAACACTGCTCCCACCCAATCAGTCCATCCCGGCAAACAGATACAGCTAGTTTACCCTGATCTAAACCATTTTGATCGTGACGATAGATCACTCGGTTTTTCTGGTAGAAGAGTTTTAATAGACTTTGTTGAAGTTGCTATTCGGCTTGCGAGGTTTGCCGGTTGATGATAAGTAGCTTTTGTTTAGGCAACGCTGGTTTACTCACTGTTAGCGATGTGTGATTAAGTTGAAAATGCCAAATTACTTACCTAATTACGGTACTTACTTTCGAAGTTTTTATTACCCTTGTTCAATTGTTTAAACCATAATCTATAATGACAGTAAATCAACTCTAAACGGCTGTTATAAGTAAAGTAAAAGTAAAGTGGTGCCTAATTTTTACACGTTTTTATACGTCCATCTACCAAATTAGGTGTCGCTGACGGAGGCGTCTAACAAACATACTTCACTGTTAATTTTTAATATTAAAGTATTAAATAAAATCCAAGGTTTAGAGTAAGAATCGAACCCACTAAACCAACAATACATCTTAGCTTTGCGGGTCTAGCCTATAACCGCTCAGCTAATGGGGCGCCTTACAAGATTAAAACCATTAAATAAAATCCAAGGTTTAGATCGGGAATCGAATCCACTAAACCAACAATACATCTTAGCTTTGCGGGACTAGCCTATAACCGCTCAGCTAATGGGGCGCCTTACAAGATTAAAACCATTAAATAAAATCCTAGGTTTAGATCGGGAATCGAATCCACTAAACCAACAATACATCTTAGCTTTGCGGGACTAGCCTATAACCGCTCAGCTAATGGGGCGCCTTACAAGATTAAGACCATTAAATAAAATCCAAGGTTTAAATCGGGAATCGAATCCACTAACCAGCAATACATCTTAGCTTTGCGGGTCTAGCCTATAACCGCTCAGCTAAAAGATCGCCTTACAATATTAAAACCATTAACTAAAATCCAAGGTTTAGACTAGAAATCGAACCCGCTAAACCAACAATACATCTTAGCTTTGCGGGTCTAGTCTATAACCTCTCGGCTAATGGGGCGCCTTACAAGATTAAAACCTTTAAATAAAATCCAAGGTTTAGACTAGAAATCGAACCCGCTAAACCAACAATACATCTTAGCTTTTCGCGCTGATAAACCAGAAAATTAATTGTGTTTTGGTGGTAACGAAATCGAACATCTGAACGTTCTCTTGTTCTCCTTCCTTCTCTTTGTCCGAAAATTTGACCGGCTGTCGTTAATATCGCGTAGATTCTCTTGATGATCTGATGAAACTGAAGCTTAAGATAAACTGAAAGAAGTATTTATCAAGAATCTTTTGCTTAACTGAAGAAAAAAGTCTTCAAAGTGCAATTGAATATTGTTTTAAAGGAACAAAAAAAAAGTGCAGGCTTTGTTAAACCCTAAATTCATACACCATATTTGTACTATAGATTCTGTATTACTTAAAGATTGGGCTAAAATAAGTAGTTAATCGAAACAAAGTACTCCAAGAAAATGGTCTTACATGTCGGGTGGTTGCACAAACTCGGCGAAGGAATTTCAACGGTAGGTTAACAGGGCTAGATCTCTTAGGGCCTCGTATTTCTAGGTAACTAATTTAAAGTTCTTAAACCACTCTAGTACTTACAATATTTGATTTCTTTTAGAGAGTCTCGGAATAAATTGGATGTTTTTGAAGTCCATTAAATACAATCAGATTGTCTTTGCTCGTTTCTCTTGATTTGAATAGCTTTCAAAATAAATTTATTGCAACCTAAAAGGTAAACTGTGCATTAGTTAGTTATCAGTACTTGTTCGTGGCAGGTGGTTGTCTGAAAAATTGATTGGAACAGGTTTGATTCATCAGCGTTATCCAGTACTGCGTTAAATTTCGTTAAAATAAGAAATAGAAGATAAAAGGTTCCCAACATTGATTTAGAAATAAACTTTTATTGCTGAAAAAGAAGATCAAGACTTTATCTTGGTTTCTCACGAAACAGCCGTCTGAGATTTTTCGTTTTTGTCTTTAATTATTCATTTTTCCAAGGGGTTGCAATATTATTGCCAATTTTGGTCACAAATGCTTTTTATTTCAGTTTCCCTGCGAAGGGACTAGGTCATTTTAACTGAACTCCTCAACAGTTACGACCAAAGACGCTAATCTTTATGACAAACAAGCTAGTCGAATGTCGAAAAATAGTGTGTTGGGGTATTCTGGGATCCAGAACTACTACCGGATCTTCGCTAAGGGATCAAAGTCGATGAAGATCGCCTACAGCTTGTTGGCATAAGATCTAAAAGCCTAAAAGACTCCTCCATCACAATGGCCAAAATTTAAATAACAAGCATCCCAGATTTGAAACCCAATTGGTAAAATCTGGTCCCAAAAAATGTCTAATCGTTGCCAAATTTTAAATTTCATCCGCTTTCTAGCTGAAAATAATCAGCAATCAGAATTCCGTGGAATTTTGCTTCTTACGATTATGACGGAGTCAAATTTTCTAAAATCATATCCTGAATAGAAATACCTCCAGGATTTGAGTTTCCTGTGAAGGTGGAGGATCGTTCAGCAAATCTCACGCGCTGTTTTCCGCCTAATTCAAGTCAACCGGAATTGCCTATTACCTTCACAGTTCATTCTGCGCTAGAATTATTCTGTTATCTGTTTTAAAAATAAATGAACAATCGCTGCTGAAATAACCGCTTCGGACTAACAACAACCGCGGGAAAATTCGCAAACACTCTTAAAAACGTTTCTACTGACTTCATTAAAAAAAATGTTTACACCACGTGGCTATGAAAATGAATTTTCCGAGGCTTATTTTTATCGGATAAATGCGGCAAAAAGTTTCTAAATATTCCTTGATGCTCTCTTTACATCTGAAGGGACCATCTGAAAGTGGTAGCCCAAAGTTCCTATTTACAAGGATACTGACCATTGCACTTGGCCAGTTAAGTGCAGCTTACCGTTGTGATCAAGTTCAGGTAGCTAATTTATTAATGAAAATATTTTATCAGTGAAAGTGACGATTCTGGCAAAAGATCAGTGTGGACCCAATATCTAACTGGTGGTCCAATCTGTACCCTCCATAATTCTTCAAATTCTGAAGCCTCTGTTCCACATTCTAAACCATTCTTTATTTACTGGTGTTTTTCTTCATCACTTAATGGCTGTAAAAGTTGTTCTTGTACTCAAAGAGATATTCTTTTAGTGGAGAATTTGTTTTTGAGCCTGATGAACCTTTTTACTGTTCCATATTACAGTTTTTTTTTTAATCGTAATTCGCTGTACCGGCAACAAGATATCAACTGGTAAAGACATTTTAAAAATTGGTGCTCGAGGGGCCTTAGAAGGGGAGAAATCGCTGTTAGTAATCTACTTTGTGATCTGCGAATGCATGCGTCAGTATTAACCGCGTTGAATCCTGTTTACAAAACTAGAATTTCCTGATATTAAGCTCTCAAATGATTTGAAAGTTGCGTCCATGGCCGTGAGCGAATTGTACTCTTCAAGAACTGCTTTAACCACTTCTAAAGCTGCAAGTCGGGTGTGCTTGAAGGTTCTCTGTGTACTTCAAGGTTCAGCAATGTCCAGCTTTGTTCTTAATATCGATTAATGACCTACCGAGCATTTCTATAAGAGTCAGAGTCTTTTGTTTTTGTGCATGTAGACGAGACAACGCTGATCATAGAAAGACACGGAGGAAGGTCTCATGAATATTGGATAGAAAATAAGAATTTTGTGTATATTACTTTAAATTCCACTATCCATTAAACCTAATCATCCTAAAAATCCCATTAAACCTAATCCATTAAACCTAAAAATCACATAATTCTGGTATAAATTTTAGTTAAAGTTGATGCACAGGATCAATCCGTTGACAAGGAAAATATAGTCTTTGTAAATCCCTTAATCTCCCTGCTTCCAGTTGCGCAGCATTTTGGTCCTTTTGTAGTTTATCCGCAAGCTCTGCAGTCCTATTAATCCTTATTTCAATTTAAGGGTCTTTGGTCTATCTGCTTGAGGTGGAGCTACTCAGACGTCGCTAGTTCCTGAATCTGTGATAGATCTGTGAAATTTCCCGGACATCATTCTGGCGTATGGTTGATTCTTTATTTGGTGGGTAAATGGGATATCCCTATGAACTGAGGCCTTCCTCAGCCCCCGAAGAGTTAGTGCAATGAAGAAGGACAAGGATGGATTCGTTGGAGGACTGAATCTTAGTTCTGTAGAAGAATATAGGTTGTTGTTCTAGTATGGAGTACTGTGGATAATATAGATTGTTGTTCTAGAATGGAGTACTGTGGATAGGTGGTTTCGAACTGGATATGCAATTTCATCCCAGTCCTAGCTTCTTGTTGTTTCTACAAGGCCATGTCAAAGATTTTCGCTAACCTAGAAATGTCCTTCCATCAAGAACTAACTAAAATCCAGAATGGACAAGAGATCTAGCCGGTCGACCTGTTTAAAGATCTAACAAAGACTTTATTTAAAATTACTTTCTCAAAAACGAAGCATTTCTTGTTACAAGATCGTGGGGAGAGTAATTTAACTCGGAGAGCGGCCATTAGTAAGCGAGTATTTGTGTTCGTCGAATGCTCCGAATGAAGATTAAGTGGTTCGCTCTGTACATACCGGCCCGTATTCACTTCTAAGGAAGTTTTTGCCGCCGCTTACAGTAGTGACGTCATTATCAATGATGATGGCCGTATATCTCCTCTTCCCCCGGATACAGTTTCGGGTTATTTTATTTCATTCATTTAAACACAAAGTTGAGTGACGTAAACAAAAAAAAAAAAAATTGCGGTATTGCTCTTGTATTTATGGCGCCCCAAATTCCCTCCAAAATTTATTCTTATTCTAAAATAAATAAATGTTTACCCTTTATTTATTTAATTTAAAATAAATAAATCAACTTCATAAAAAAAAAAACCACCATCACACAGACGTATGCTCGACTGGCCAAGGAAGAGTGAATCAACTGGGAGGTGTGTTTATCAACGGACGTCCTTTGCCAAATCATATCCGTTTGAAAATCGTGGAAATGGCAGCGGCCGGTGTACGCCCTTGTGTCATCTCCAGACAGTTGAGAGTATCGCATGGATGTGTATCGAAAATATTGAATAGATATCAAGAGACCGGAAGTATTCGTCCGGGTGTGATCGGTGGCAGTAAACCAAGAGTGGCTACACCGGATGTTGAACGCAGGATTGAAGAGTACAAAGGGGAAAATCCAGGAATTTTCAGCTGGGAAATTAGAGACAGGTTAGTTCAATATTTATTTTATTTTATTTTAATTTAATAAAATTTAATTTGATTTAATTATTGTTTAATGTTACGATTCATAAATTTTGCCATAAGTAATACAGCTGTTCTGAACGATAAAATAATTAATGAGGGGAGAACTACCCATTGGTTGGTTCTTCTGAGAGAATATTCATTCAGACTCTTTCATTGAGATCTAAGCGAATCGGTTGAGATTGTGCCCTAATTGTCAGACCCTAGTATTCAGCAAACGGTTGACTTGAAAATGAGCGAAGTATAAATGTTACTAGTTAATGAACGCTGTAGTGAATTGATTTGTCTGTGGGTTCGCTAAACCCACAATTGTTGCCCGTATTGAGGACATGCTGAGAGAAAGCAAGCTGAATGGTTTGGACATCTGATAAAAGAAGGGTAAAAGGTGAGCGGCTAGGATTTGCTATGGAGGCATAAATGCAGGGATAGCAAGATAGAGGAACCTGGGAAGAAGAAGAGAGAGGGTTGGTAAGCGTTAGTGATGGCACCCGCGACAACGCGAGGTAGTAGATATTCTGAATAACTTTCTAGTAGAGGATATCCGGTAAAGGATTTTTTTTTTGTGTACGTCACATAATCGTACTGTTTATCGTGTCTGCAGATATGAGATTGTTACTTTTGCTGCCTCTTTTTTTGCACTATAGGCCTCCTTAGCCGAGGAGTACCAATTTGGATGCAGAGTGACAGAGAGATGGGCGCTAAACTTAGCTCTCTCCTTCTAAAAGATGTTTAAATAGTAGACGTCACACATGTCACGGCGTGACGAATCTCGCCTCGGCTATATTTAGACGCCGTTCTGGCTTGTTAGCCTACCTCGACTACCTGATATTAATATGTGACGAACACATGCACGTAGCACTGTCTATCTGTCTCCTTCTCTCTCTCTATCCCCACCCCTTACACACACTGAAGTAATCTTCTATTTTAATTATCCTTTAATTAACTTTTAAAAAGTGGACAACCAATTGGATTGTTGTGGATGGACAATTCTTGGCTAGTGATCTTCCACATAGTTTTATCGTATTTCATCGTATTTGTACTGCTTTAAAGGACGGTTCAAAAGACAGTGATTGTAACAAAACTGTTAAAATATAATCTTAAGAGTGTTCGGCTTCTAAAACTGGACCTGGAAACCGTGTTGAATTCCTCGCTGGAGTTTAAATACCTACAACTTCTTTTCCAAAAAGCTATTTCAAGATAATGGGAATATTCAGCTTTCTTGGGGTTAGTCTAGCGCTTCTCTGTAAGAAGAGGCACATGCGTGTTCAACTTGATCTTCTTGTTCTCGCTCTTCAAGATCTAATTCATATCATTGATTATTTTGTTATTTTCTCCACCTTCCTGTATCATCAGCTTCTTTTGACCCTTTCGTCAAGATTTTGTGGCCGAGGTACTTCAACTCCTATGTAACTTTTTTACCATTCAAGTGAGGGAGTTAGGTTTGCCTTGAGAAAGAAATAATTAATGATGGTCTGGTAAGATACTTGATAATTACTAAGACATTTCATGGATGGTTCCAGAATGAATGGAAGGTCTGAAGTTGCGGTTTCATTGAGACAGGTCAGCATCTGTCCGTGTATCATGGTGCGCGGTCATCTCTGTCTTCCAGGCTGAGCACGAAGTTATTCTTGATTGCTTTTCGATGGTAAAAACTTTGTTCAGGATAAGTGCCTGCGCGGAAGTTCAGGCTGCGCTGAAAGTACCTAATTCTTGGTAAGCATCTTGAAATTGGTACTTTGAACTTATTCAGGATACGGGAGGAAGTTTTTTCTGGTTTTTCTCTTCCGTTTTTCTTCTTTATCCGCTTCACTTCCGCTTCAGTTTCTCTTTTATGAGCGTTTAAGAAATACGGCATCCGTTCAGCACAACAAAGCTCCTTTTTTTTATATTTCATTCTTGTTGAACTGCGCTCTTTATTCTGCCGTCTATACGGTGTCACAACATCCGCTCTACAATACGAATACGAAAAGCAAAAGCCCCAATTTGAATGTTACGTCATGACGGATACAAAAAAAAATATCAATAATAATCAACTTCAATACAAAATCCACAAATATATAAAATCATTATCAAAAGTAATTATAGATAATTTCAAAAACTGATTGGGCACTATTTTAAAAAAAATTTATTGTTACAATTAACGATTTGATGACATAAAATTAAAATTATATACCAATTAAAACCTTACAAAATTAAAATGTGTAATAAAAAAATTTATCACAGAGGCTATTATTTTATTGATTTAATTGAGTACAATGTAATAAATATTTTAATTTTTGTAATAATTAATAAAAATATCCATAAATTAATACTAGCTGGTTTTTAAATTTTGTGAATATATACAGTGGTACCTCGGTTTTCGAACGACTTGACTTTCGAACAAATCGGTATTCGACCAAGAAATTCGAGAAAATATTGTCCTGAAATTCGAACAAACATTTAGAACTCGAACAACACCCGAGATGAGCCGAGTTGTGTCTTATATTTACACTTTTAGATCTTATTTCTTGTTTAGATACATGTTTTTACATAAAATATAAAAGTTAGGCCAGTAAAACGGCCTAATATTTCTGGAGTTTAGAAACGAAACAAACTGACATAGTTTACATTATTTCTTATGGGATAAATTGTTTCAGTTCTCGACCAAATTGGTTCTCGACCGTAATGAAAAAATAAGTTTTTTCCAAACATCTATTTAAAAATTGGTTATTATTAATAGATTTAAAGACGTACATAATTGCATAATTATTGCAGCTATATGATATGCATCAAGTTTTTCTTAATTATCCAAAAAATGTATCAAAAAACTGCATATTATTGACTTAATTAATAATTTTTATAATAATCATCACATTTATTCATAACAATAATAATTTATGGTAAAATTATCATCATACTATCATCTATTGTTAGAAAAATAGAACAAACCTTTCGGCAAGTTGACGATGGCTCGATTTGGGTTTTGCAAAATCTTCCAACACATTTAATTTCTCTTCTAGAGTTAAACCACTTTCGTTTGAGAGACATAGCGGGAAATAATAATATAGTTCGTTCCCAAAGTTATATTGGGAAAATGATTAAAATGGTACAAGATGTATGAGCTTATATGGGGAAACTTTAGGAAAAACCAGAAAAAAAAGAAAAACTTGAGAGGGGATAATTATTTTGATCAGCGTGGCAAACGAACTTTTAAGAATAAGGTGGTCGTTGGTGGGAGGTGAAACATATATAATCCGTTCTCCAAAATCAATGTCCGCGGTCGCTATGTAGAGTGAGGAGTTAGACGGAGGTTCTTTTATACAGAAAGTGTATAGGGGTAAAACGGGGAAATCCAAAAAACTGTCCGTAAGTGGAGGTGGCCGCTAGTGAGAGTGTCCTTTATAGGAAGCTTGACTGTACGAGGGGGTACCCAAAAATAACCGGAATTGCGTTGCCGCGCATGGAGCTTATGTAGTACGCATTTCTGCCGCTAGACGTGTATAGCGCAATTCCTTGCCAGTTCAGTCCTGCCTGTGTTGTCTGCCTGGCTTGTTCTGTTCATCTGCAGTGATTGTTTTTACCAGCGCTGTTTTGTTCTTTTTTCGTTTTTTATGATGGCAAGTTTAAGTGAACAACGTGCAGCTCTGAAATTTTGTTTTCTACTCGGCAAAAATGCTGCTGAAAGTGTTTTAATGTTGAAAACAGCTTACAAAGATGACGCTATGGGAAAAACTCAAGTATACGAGTGGTTTACTCGGTTTATAAAAATGGCGAAATGTCGATTGATGACAAACCTCGTTCTGAACGTCCATCAACTGCCCGAATCGACGAAAATGTTGAAAAAATTCGAGAGCTGGTGTTCACAGACCGTCGACAGACAATTGATCAACTGTCAGAGAGTAGTGGGTTATCTTGGAGCTCGGTTCAGCGAATTTTAACGGAAGATTTGGGAATGAAAAGGGTAGGGTTGCTGCCAAGTTTGTTCCTCGAGTTCTGACTGACAATCAAAAAGAACATCGAGTTGAAACACGTCGTGCTTTGAAACAACAGCTTGAAACTGATCCAGACTTTCTGTCAAAGGTCATTACTGGTGATGAGTCATGGTGCTATGGTTATGACCCAGAAACAAAGCAACAGTCGAGCCAATGGAAGACGTCATCTTCACCCCGACCAAAAAAATGTCGTCAAGTCAAGTCAAACATCAAAACAATGCTGATTTGCTTTTTTGATGCCAAAGGCGTAGTCCATTCAGAGTTTGTCCCCCCAGGTCAGACCGTCAATCAAACCTTGTATTTGGAAGTTTTGAAAAGATTGCGCAATAGTGTTCGCCAAAAAAGACCCGATTTGTGGCAAACATGAGACTGGTTCTTCCACCACGACAATGCACCTGCACACACAGCCATCTCTGTTACACAGTTTTTGGCTAAAAATGGCATGGTTCCGCTGCCCCACGCACCTTACTCGCCTGACCTGGCTCCGTGCGACTTTTTCTTATTTCCACGCATGAAAAAGGGCATGAAAGGTCACCGATTTCACAACATTGAAGAGGTAAAGAAAAAAACGAAGAAGGAGCTGTCAGCCATTTCTAAAGATGACTACAAAAAATGTTTCGAACAGTGGAAGCACCGGTGGGACAAATGTATTAGTTGTAATGGAGAGTATTTTGAAGAGGATAAGGTTGTTCTGTAAAAAATTTGTAAATAAATAGCTTTTAAAAAATAATTCCGGTTTTTTTTGGGTACCCCCTCGTATATTGAGAACTTAATCTAGATTTTTAAGATGCGTTCCTGAAGGAAGAAGGGTACTTGAATTGGGATAATATGTTGCGAAAATTGTGTATTTGTAGAAAATTTGTCAAAAAGTATTTTGGTCAGAGAAAAGTGTTGACGTTGGATTTTCCCTCTTTTTTTACTTTTTTTACCTCTTGTGTGGTCCCACCTGCCCTCAAATAACATTCTAGTAAACAAACTAAAATATTTATATATAGCTGTCCGATAATATTTACATGCAAACCATTTCGTAATTTCCATTGTAAGGGCTTGTCTAATAACAAAGTATTTACTGAAGGATTATCCTACCCCCCTAAAATACCCAGCGAGGAGGGGCTGGAGTTACTGGAATGTCTGGAGAATACACACCACGCACTCACAGACCGAAAATAAAGAAGAGGGAAGGAAACCCACCGACAACAATGCTGCCCCATTTCCATCAACCGTTCTGCCGGAAAATTTATTGCCTCACCTCCACAAACCTCTGAAAGTAACATATTACTACTTAAGGATCTGTTTACCTCCTACTCAAAAAAAATACCCACCCTCTTCTTGGTCTGTCTACACGGTTTTTCAACAAAAAAAGGTTGATTGACCCTCTCAAAGAACTTGGGAGTCATAAGTCAAAAATATGTCCTCATTAGAATATTGGTAGTGCGTGTGATAAGGGGCTGTGAAATTCGTGTTCAAACTTTTGACTTTAAATTTGACAAAAATTATCTAAAAATCTAGACATGCAACTATTCTAGAATAAATTTCAAGATTCTAAAAAGTTTTATTCAAATAATTTTCTAGAAAAATTCGTTTTAGCCTCGAGAATGCTATGTTAGATTGAGAAAATCGCCCTATCGAAATACGTAGTGTGTCATTACGAAACTGACATTAATATATTTGTTTTATTACCTTTATCTACATATGTATCGATATATAATGAATACTACATCGATCTATTCTCCCCCCCTTTTCCCCAAAAAATGCATTAAAAGATTTAGGCGCCACGGTAGCCGAGCAGATAAGAGGCGAGACCTGTAAAGCTAATATGTATTTTGGTACTTGGGTTCGGTACCCTGGTCTTTAGGCCTTGGATTTTATTTAATTGTTAATAAAAGAAATTTACAGTAAAGTATGTTTGCTAGTCGCCTCCGTCCACGAGGTACCTAATTGGTAGTTAGACTTAAAGCCCCGCCTGGATTTAGGTGACATTAAATGGCGGCAGATTATTTAGTAATGTAATCAATGCAGAAGTACATCAATGAAGGTGGATATTTTAACTTTTTAGTGTTAATTATCCAGTTATTATATTGAAAATTTCGAAATTGTGAGTAGCCCCCTCCCACGATTTTCTAAATGTTCAGAAATAACTTTTTTAAGATTAACAGAAACTCTATGGCCTCCTCAAGTTCAGTCCCGCAAAATTGGTTTACTATAATATGATGTTCTGTTGACAGAAGCCCTTCTCGACTTACCACCCTAGGGATAGATAATGACCGAGGATGTAGTGCCAAGTGAGTAAACCAGTCTATTAGTTTATTTTTATTATTTTTATTAATATTATTTGTTATTCAATTAAATATTATAAATAAACCCAAGAGAAAATTAGAGACGTTAAAAAATCGTGTTTTTCTTCTTTCTGTCACTTTTCTTCTAAAACAAACTTTTCGGTAGTTACAGAAAAATATATATATATATATTGAGTTTCCCAGTGCCTAAATAAAATATGTCAAAAATGATAAGTCGTGCGAGGGGACAAGATGGAAAATCTCGTGAAATTTCAAATTTGTTAGGTAGAGATCTCTAGGTGGACCAGCAAAAGAGAGAAATGCCTGATTTTTCAGATGGGCTTTACGTCCAACTATCAAATTAGGTGTCGTGGACGGAGACATATTTTACTATAAATTTATCATTATAGCCATCAAAAGAAATCCAAGTCCTATAACCCCCGAAAATGGAACGCGGGAATTTTAGTGAAATGTTCGTTTACACAATTTTGGTAAGAATTTAATATGTCTTAAATGTTCTGAGTTAGAAGAAAATTAATGAATTAGAACCTAAGTTTAATTCCAAACCTTTAAAACAAAATTACAGCTACCAACTTAACAGATCAAGGTATCATAAAAAAAAAAAAAACCAAAAAAATACTAGCGTGTCATGGGCCATATAACCTATACGCAAGGGGAGGTTTCAGTGAATAGAATCTTTAGCGTAAACATTGTAAAGAGGTCGTTCAGCCCCCCCGAGTATGTACCATAAATCAGAACTTTCTAACTGTGCGAACATGGATGTCCTCAGTTAGTCGACAGCACACTGTCACTACTACTGTCAAACGTTTCTCTCAATTGAAGTGTATGTATTATGGTAAAATGTCTGTACAGAAGAAGCAAGTGTGTAAACGGTTCTTTCCATTTCTGTGTGTGTGTTGTATGAAAGCAAAGAAGATATAGGAGCTATGGTTGGTAACACGGTATCTACTTGTAATATATTCTTTTGAACCAATAACATATTGGGACTTAAGTGACGTGTCCAGTTTAAGGAAAATATTACCCATAATTCATTATAGTTGGAAGGTTACTAAATAATTATACTTAACATTTCTTTTAGGTTTTTATTATTCATTCATTATAATATTTTTATTGGGTTGGTCCACTTTAAAAGATTAGACAATTTTTAGTATCTCGTAAAAGGAAGTGTTGAGATCGTTCAAGTTTTCGGCAACCAATTTTGAGATTTCCAAAATTGGAATAAATGGTTTTCACAAAATGGATTGGCAGTGAATGAATGGTTATTTATCGAACACAGAGGAATCATATAGCTCTTTCTTAGCAGACGGAAGGTAACTTTTATTTTATTTAAATTTTTGATCAAATTCCTTCCTTTTTAATCTTGTCAGAATATGCTTTGTTGTTTGTGTTCGCTTTGTGATTGTTTTTGAATCCATAGTGAATGTATTTTAGTAAATTCTCGTCTTAATCAATGTTTTTTTTGTAAGTGGAGCCTTAAGTTGCACGTATTGGTTGAGACATGCCACAGTAGTACAATAATTGTATCTTAGCTTTAGGAACTATCTAGGATAAGGTAAACAAATGGTACCATTGAATAAACTAAAGATAAATTTCACAAAGGAAAAATGAGATGGCGCACATCCAAACTCATTGGGGTCACTTACGCTAGATGCCTCTCTCTTCTTGCAACTTATTTTGACGCTTGCATTGAAGGAGGCCCTAGCGCTTGATGCAACAACTAATGCCGCCTTTAAATTATTTCTTACTCAAAAAAGTATATGTGTAACCATATTTTCTAAATATGAATTCGCAAGTAAAAAAAAAAAAATACTAGCAGAACGTGGTTTCGATCCACGGACCTCTGGGTTATGGGCCCAGCACGCTTCCACTGCGCCACTCTGCTTTGGTTGTGCGGTGGCTAGTATTACCTGTTCTCCAGTTTGTACTACAAGAATCCGCTGTTTTACTAATTTGTCCTAGTTACTTACTACTTAATTAATATTCTCTTCAACTAGTAGTTGTAATATAGTTAGAAAATACCTAAACTTTTTAAATATTATTGAATAACATTATTGAATCCATATACCATCAATTGTTTTTAATAAAAAATAGAAATACTTTTTCAGTTGTGTTAATTTTTACTCTCTCTCTCTCTCTCTCTCTCTCTCTCTAATTCCTATAAAAATCCTAATTTTTAATATTGAATTTATTTTCACATTTTTGATCGCCAAGTTACCAGATAGGGCCACTGTTGGGACCCAAATTGAGTTAAGTTTCAATTTTCATTCTAGAGATTTGTTTACTCACACAATCTATATTTTATAAAAACCACTTTTTCCGACTCAATGGGAATCGATTTCTTGTGAAAAATCGATTTTAAAAATTGGACATAATCGAAAAACGTTTGTTATCTGTTTTAATTACTTCATCACCTTCTCTTAGAAGCTGCCATCTCGCAAACTCCTTCCGAGCTACAGCGCTAGCAAAGGAGTTCACATAACCACGACAGTCACTTCCTATTATGCTGCTCTGAGACACGGAATGCTTGTGCCACAATAGACTTATCTCGAGAACAATGGTGTGTACAGCGTTAGGGAAAGTAACGCTGGCGTGGCCAGCCAGCCAGTCAGTCCTTTCTCATAAAGAAGAAGTGGAAGTTATGGTGGGGCAGTCTCTGTTTGGCCAGCTATCAGATCATCCTGTAGATAACAAAACAAGCGGACAAGTGATCGCCTTCTCCTATTAGCCATACTTACACTTTTGTGCCAGTGAAGACTCCAGAGATCAGTTTTTTTTCCCCACTTGCACTATGATGGAGCTTTGTATTACCAACAATAGTACTAGAAATAGAAACGGATCTACCATTATTTATTGCTCTTTAATCACTCTAGTTATTACCAACTAGAGAAACTGCTAGATTGTGTTTCTATGGTTACAAGATTTTTTCTTTTTCATAATTAAATCACCTGAGATGACAAGTTTCATCTCAATGAAGGACTAAGGGTCATGTTTACTCTCATTTCCTTGACTAGAAGGGGGAGGAACTGTTATTGTGTAGCTTTTCAAATTTGAATCTATTCTACTGGAAATATTCGTCTTGAGCAAAGTCTCTTGAGTTCGAAATAGATTTTAAAGTTGGTCCAATTCGAACGTTCCCCTTTCTCGCTCTCTGAATATGTGTGTGTGTGTGTTCGTTTTAGAGATGGACAAAAATTTAATCAACTAAAATCCAATTGAATTAAACCGAAATTTAATTTTAATCATGATTAGAATTAAAAAATTTAATTGGCCAAAATTAGTTGATTGAATTAAATTCACTTTCAATTGGAACCTAATCATACAAAAAATTAAAATAAAAAAAATCAAAATTTTAATTGATTGATTTAAATTCCAAATTTATCACTTTGGACGATTAAATTTTTTAATTTAATCAAAATTTAAGTGGTTAAATTTTTAAACTACAACTTTGCAAATGGTTGAACCTGGGTCAGTCTTGTGAGTCACTAACATAGTTTAATGTGAGTGTAAGACAGTCCTATAAAAGTCTAGTGAGTCTCCAAGATAGTTAAATGTAAATGTAGAAATTGCATTTATGTTTACAAAAATTGCCACTAGAGTTCTCCACCGGATGGAGTATAAAGTAAGCTTATAGCCTATTTAATGGCGGCTCACAAGTCTACTATAAGCCCATTCCTCTTTTATCTATTTCACGATTATTCAATTCTCAACTATTTTGTTTTTGTTAACGATAATAGTATAACACATGAAGTATTATTCCAAAAGAAATATAATTTATCGTATTTTTAAAGGATTTTTTTTTTTTTCTTGCATAAATCGAAAGTTTATCAAATACCTATGGGAGAAATGTTGAGAAATAATTTTTAAATTAATTATTTCATTGAAATTATTGAGTTCAAAGTAGTGGCCAATCACAGCGCAGTAAGGTGGCAGACTGTGGGCGGGTCATGCCCACTTCTAATGAAACCACGCCCACCTCTAGTGTAATCACGCCCCAAAAATTATTTTCTTCTTATTAACTTTTCTTGTTAACATTCCCTCTGAACTACAAGCCAAACTAGTAAAACCTTAAAATATCTGAAATAGAAGTTTAGAAAACCTTATTTAACCCCTCGTAAAATGAGAGTATACGAGATCCTATGTAGGTTTAGTGAGTCGCCAACACGGTTAAATGTGAGTGAAAGGCCATACCATACCTGGTTTAGTGAATCATTTGCTTGTGAAGCCCAGGTCTGAAAATCGAATAGTTTTTGATGGAGATACTCAGAAAGGTGGCCTCGCCAAAACGTGGTTCGAACCAATACTTTCCATCAACTTCGTATAGATCTCAAACTTAATATTTTGTTTTGAGTTTTAAAACTGTTTTTGTTCATTCAAAGTACGTAAATCCGGAAGTACGTCACAGTCCGTTCCTCAAAATTCCCTGATCAAATTTTCGTCTAAAATTTAATGCATTTTTTCTCTCTCTCTCGATTGATTTACATTATGTATATATATGTTGTATTTCTTGTTGCAGATTAATTAAAGAAGGACTTTGTGATCGTGGCAACGCCCCGTCGGTTAGCGCTATCTCCAGACTGCTGAGAGGCAATGATTCTGACGATCCTGATAAGAAACTACACGACGGTAAGTTTTGAATTCTTATTTCTAAAGAGGAATAAACCTAATTTTTAATGACCCAAAATGAATATGTCATACACGTTCAGATTTAGGGGGGCCTTCAAAATATGTTTATGAATATGTTAAATGAACTGAGAGTTAAATCCCTCTGTATTTAAACAATGTGCGCAGTCTATGGAGAACCATTTTAGACAGTGCCGAGAAAAATTTCAAAAATAGAAATCCATATTGTAAAGTGCCAGTTTTAATTGAAGAATTTTAACTGATTAATCTATCTCTGACAATGGATAAAGATCTGAAATCGGTCAGGGATACAATAAAGTTACTTTTTAAGATGGATTATCTACTAGCTCTACAAACCTCTACCACTTTTCATTTAATTCGGAATAGAAGCATCAATTTAATCCTTCATAGCATAAAAGTGACCCCGTACTTAATGTACTCGAAAAATCAACATTTTAGAAGAAAACATTCCCATCCTCCGATAACCGATATAAATCTCACTTTGGTGAAAAATCTGTCGGTACATAATTTAAAGATTCACATTATGAAACGGGTACATAATGGTTGGAATATTTTGATATCGCTAAGTTTCTGTCGGCTTCCGGGAACGAACTCAAAAGTGTTCATATTCCACAATTGATTAACTAAAAATCACATTTTCTGGGCGTAGAGAAAGGATATTTCCGGTTTAGAAATCTATATGGAATATTTGATACGATAGCAATACTTCCTTTACCTTGAAAGTGAAATTAGTTTGGCGACACTGGGGCCAGGATTAGTTCTCTCTTTCTCTCTCTGTCAGCTCTTTAGAGTGGAGCGTTTCGGCCCGTAAGAGCAAAGCTCCTCCCTTTGATTTTATTTTTATAAAAACTAACACCCTTGTAAAAGATTTCCGGCCACCGCTGAGGGGAGGCTTGAAGGGATGCCGCCCTTAATGATACCGACAATAGCACCGCGACGAAACGTGCCCTTCCACTTTTTTAAATAACCCTTAAGAAAAACTAACTTCTTCTTTTTTTTTAATACTCATTTCCTTAGTTTAACTCTGCAATTATGTAGCACAAAAATAATATTTATACTGATGATGAAAGGAATTACTGTTTGTTTTTGAGTCTAAAGTCGATTTCTAGAGGGTTCCGCTTTCCTGGAGGGTGTTGCGGTTAAGCTTAAGTTCCTGTCCTGAGGGTTGTTGATGAGGAACACAGGCAGGATCGTAGCGTGTTTGCATTCTCTATGCTGGCTATGAATAAAAACGACCTTCTCAATTTAGCGGATACTTTTTAAATTTTTATTATTATTTAATGGTAACATGAGCGCTTAGGGACCCAATATTGTATTTACTACCTACCTAGCTTCCGGCTAGAGCCTTCTAGGAGAACATTCTGAGATAGACGTGACTTCCTGCTTCTACTCGGTAATAGTACAGTAAAAGCTCCTTATTCGCGCTTCCTTCATTCGCGTTTTCACTATTCGCGGATTAAAAAAATGCGACCAAATTCCTATATTCGCGGATATTCGCGGAAGTACACTATGATAATAAAAGGATTCCAATAGGTATCCAACCCAATATCCTTTGTAAATGCCGTCAAATGGACTAATAAAAAGAGTAAAATAGATCTTATTACAACTTTGCCTAAAGTATGTTGTTAAATGATATCGCCGAGGACTTTGACATAAGCCGCCTTCACCGCGATCGGTGTTTTTGAGAATGTAAACGCACAGAATGAAAGCAACCTTATTTATTACTCGATGAATAAAGTATTTTAAATGTTGCTGTTCCGTTCTATAGTAAAAGCCGCTTTGCGTGTTTTATTGTTTCGTCTTTCACATTCGTTACAAAAATTGTGATCAACACGTCTCTACCGCTCTTTTTCTAATTTATGTCAACTAAAAATAATGAGAAACGAGTTTCGACACGAAAAAAATCTGTGTTACCGCTAAAAGTGAAAATAGAAATGCTTGATCGTTTACGCCTTGGAGAGTCATTTGCATCCATATCACGCTCATTCAATGTCAACGAATCAACTGTACGATCGATAAAAAAATCCGAAGATAAAATAAGATCGTCTGTAGCTTCAACTTCACTGTCAGCGAAAATTGTTCGTGGTCCAGCAATAGAAAAAAATGGAAGTGGCGTTGTCATTATGGATCGAAGACCGCAACCAAAAAAGGGTGCCCCTGAGTGGTCCAATGGTCCGGGAAAAGGCAAAGTATCTTTACGCTCATTTTAAAGAACCTGATGGTAGTTGTAGTGGTAAGTTCAAACTTTGACTGCAAACAAAAGCTTTTAAAAACTGCCAAGCAAGAGGAAATTACAAAATTCTTCAAACCATTGTCTAAGCCTTAAGATATTAATTAAAATGTTCAAAAACTTCAATTAAATTGATTTTTTTATATAAATGTTTTTTTTTATTTTGTCACCTAGGAACTATCCCCTATAATCCCATATAAATTACCATTCCGTATTCACGGTTTCTGTATTCGCGGCATATTTATGGAACATATACCCCGCGAAAGAGCTTTTACTGTACTTCGAATGTTACAAGACAATTTGTAGTACAATAAAAAAAAGTCTAGATCGAGCGCGATCGATATCATTTTATCGTGTATTCCTGCTGGCCGGTTGCCCCGAAAGGAACTCCTTATTAACTCCTAAGTTTGAGCAAATCTTTAAAACAAAAAAAAATATAGTGAGTAAAATGGAACTTCTATATGGCAGAAGTTCTGGTCCTAAACCATATTATCTGATAGCACCTTAGGAACACAATCGATATCAAATTCGATCTGTCCGCGATTATCTGTTTTTGATTAATGCTGACCAACGGTCCAACTCATCCAAAGCTCTGTAAAGGTCAAAATCGAAAATATACACAATGTTATTTACTAGTGGCCGGTTTACTCATGATCATTTATACGAGTTTGAGACTTTTAATTTAGGTTACCGCTTAATGGTTCAGTTTCATATAGAATCATCAGAGCAGCTGTGTGCTTCGCTGTAGATTCTAAAATGGTCCAGTCGGGAAGCTTTACAACAATGTTTGCTCTGTTGGTTTAATCTCTAATTCTCTCATCCTCCCCCCCATCCTCCCATCTAGCCCTTGAAAGGTGATTTATTTTGAGGAGTTCGTATTAATTAACTCTCAGCTACTCCATTCGGCCATTATGAGTTATGTCTTGTACGTGTGAGTGTGTGTGTAAAACCTTCATCAAATTGTGCTCTGAGATCAGCTGTTAACCTAACCTAACCAAAACAAGTGACTAGTCTATTCACAAATGTTTTTAGGTTACATCAAAACTTGAAATAAGTTTACTTTTCTTTTTTAAAATTTTTAAGAAAATTTACGTTTTTCTCAGGGTCATGTTATTGATTTTTTATTGCTTTTATTATTGTTATTATAACAGTATTGATTATTGACCTAAATCGCTAGAATTTTGCAAATTACATCTTAATTATTCCCTAAAACGTTTCCTTCCCTATCGCAAAGAATTTGTGAACCCTTCTGAACTAGCTGGAACTGGCTTAGCTTTAAGAATACCGTCTGTCAGAAATGTTAAAACCGAAAGTTACACAAACCGGAAGAAAGTTCTGCGAGATTTGAGAGAAGGGAAGATGCTGCGATTTATTATTATTATATATTTGGATGTTCTCAAAAAGATTCTTACCATACTTTTTTAAAAAAATGTTACGAATAGAACGATTCGTTTAGAATATGAGACAGTAAGCTGTAAAAACTTTTATAAGTATTAAAAGTACGCTCCAAGCTGAAGGTGAACAATTAAAGTGTGTTGCAGGTAATTGATATTAAATGAAGAGTGCAGTTGTGTTGGAAATGATGTGTGTGTGCGAGGCAATAGGTGAAGTAAGAGTGTGATGGTGATAGTGGACTAAACAGAGAGGCCACAAGAAGTCATAAAGTTTTGAAGTCTCCGGTAATAAAGAATTTAGACGAGCAGGAGGGAGTTTTGTAAGTCCGCACTGTAGGAAGAGGGACTTGGTGGCCGACTTCAACTTAAGAATGGCTATATAAAGTGGCGGCCCGCGGTAAGAGAGAGGAGAGAAGAAGTGAGACAGTGTAGAGGAAATGGTTGGTCTGTTTGTACAGCATCCACTACGGCAGGTCTGTACCGCTGTGGCGATCTCCTACTACTCCTTCTTTGCGACAGAGTGTGCATGTGTTTCAGGCTCTCTGAGACTCTATTCTGTGAGCAGCTTTGTAGTTTGACCGACCTATGCCCCCCCCATACTCCTCCTTCATCTCTTAGCTCTGCAAAAATTCTTTTCCTCCTACCACTCACTTCCTTTAGTATTTTTTAATTGTTAATATTATTACCCTTATACATAATATCTCATCCTGGCAGCCAAAACAATACTAACAGAGGCGGCAATAAACATTGAAACAAATAAAACCATGAACATCCCTCTCTGCATCATCATGACTTCCTACTTTCTCCTACTTTTGAAAAGAAAGCATCACAATCGGATCAAATTTAGTCGCACTTCCTGTAGCACTTCCTAAAGGCGCTTCCGTAGAGGTACCCTTTCACTCAAACTGCACAATGATAATTTAATGGTAGTCATGAAAATCTATTTTTTCTTACAGTCCTAAAATTACTAAACCCATTTCCCTCATGGGTCTAATTTCCTCTTTAAACTTCTATTTGCGTGCCTTTTGTTTTTCATTGTCTGAGAGAATTGAGGCTTTCCCAGCGATAGACTGTCATCGCCCCACCTCGCGCCAAATTAAGTAGGGCGTAAAGAAATGTCGTCGTCCGTGTCTGAGAGGTTGGTTACAAGATGGCTGGTCGGTGACTAGGAAGTGGGGGAAGTACTCGGTCAGTGTGGTCAAGAAATGCTTCAATTATCGTGTTCCAGGCTGACGCGCAATGAAAGTTTTTTTTTTTAGAAAAATGTATCAATTTTTGTAAAAAGATAAAACTTCTCAACCTGACAAGTGTTGCATTTCCTGAGAGTTATTATTTTTTCTTTGAACTTTACACCTGTATAACATGTACAATTAGTACAGCATCACTGTCAGGTAGATCAAAAAGGATTAGCCTTCCTAATGATGACGATCTCCCATAATTTGTCAGTAGAAGAGGTCTTGAGGTGTCCAGCGTTTCAGCCGACGTCTAGGATTTCCTGGGATGTGAGGGGGAGTTTAGCTGTACCATAAGAGGATTCGTGTGGAGTGATAGGGATTTATGGAAATTAGTACCGGGAAACGGACTAGATCTTTGATGTAGGGAATATCCAGGTCAGTCTGGAAGTTTAAATTGGTTACATACCTGGGTGTTTGGACGATTTTAGGAGAATTTCGGACTGCAGGGTCTGGATTATTTCAGATTTTGGGGCGCTTGGTTGAGCCTAACAGTTCAAATTCTGTACTTACACCATTGAATCCAAAGGCCCAGAAAGACAAACGGAAAGTTTTAGTTCTTTCACGGAGAAGCATAAATGTCTTAAAGTTAATTTGGATTTGAGAGAAAGAGAGAGCGAGAGAAGTTTCGTAAAACAAGCCTTCCAACATCGATTTCCAGTGGACAAAAATAATAAACATTGCATTGTTACATACGTCTGGGTAAAAAAAATCATTTAATTCGGTAAAATTGACAAAAAAAAAATCCTAACACAACCTGGGGATACCCGTCGGCCTCTCTTGTAATGAAGTACATCCACACCTGGCCGTCAGATAGCTGTTTCAGCATTCTGTGAATGTGGGGCCTACAATATAGGTTGAGTGTGTGTTTGTGTAATAGTGTGTAGGAGGGAATGAGATGTTGAATTTGTCATAGTCAGAAGTTGCGGGCGAGGGTGCCCTGCAGAAGTTCACCACTAAAAACCCCCCATTATTATGGGTGCTGGGAGGGGGCCACCTTTACCACAGTATAACCAACCTTCTCCCATTAAGAGAACTCTACTATTTACTAATAACCTGCAATCATATAAACTTCCCCCCTAATCTACTGAAACAAAAACAACACACTACTCTTCTTTAGTAATTTGTTTTATAGTTTTTCCCACACATGCAACCATTGTGAATCACTAGTATAAAGGTAATCTATCATATTAACACTTAAGTAAAAATAAGATACTTTATATTTTGGGAATGTTTGTTTCGTTAAACGCTGTGGAAGTACTGCCACTTTCTTGAAACTTGAGATTTACTAGTGAAATACCGTAATAAACGCTTCATCACATTTAAAGCAATTGATCTCACATTCTGAAAGGTGAACAATTCCTAAAAGCTCAAATTACCTCGGATGTCGTAGGTTAAGGAAGATTAGTTTTTAAATCATATGTGAGTGAAGAAAAACGGAATTCCAAATAAAATCCATAGTTTTCAATGAAAACTATAAACCTAATTCAGATATAAATAGTGAAATAATTCAATAAGAATGATTTAGAATAGCACGAATATTTGGAGGAATTATAATTTGGGTTACCAGAAAAGACCGTTGTTACACAAATAGGTGATTACATTACATTCGCTGATATTGTCATATCGTAAAAACTATTCGGACATAGGTTTTAGTGCGCCTGCGTAAATGTCTTTTTTAAGAGTAAGTAGTGGGAGGTTGATGGTGAGAGAAACTAAAGGAAGCAGCGTATCTAATGCAGGCTGACTACTTCTTGTAATAACCGTAACAGAATTATGATGACATACTGATCAAAAGAGTTCCGACCCTGGCTGTTGACGTTTCTGGCTGTACACGTCCAAACATCATACCAAACCTTACTGCTATTATAGAAGGAGGGTTTGCTGTGCTAAGTGACAACTACCTCCTCATTGCCAACAGCTTGTCTACACCACAGAACTACACATACATGTCACATATGCAAGGAAATTAAAATTAGAACGTAACTGTTGAGTCAAATCTCTGTCGTCACACAAATCCCATAAATTAATTTTTCCGAGAATTTATGTAAGCTTTAAAATTCTAAATCCCAAGTGAATCATCAATCCTTGACGTCAGTCACAGATAGAACTAGAGACGTCCGTTTGAGGAAGGCGAATCTGTTGGAAAACAAGGCAGTGGCGTACGCAGACTTTTTTCTGGAAGGTGGTTTTAAGAAGTAAATGCTTTACTTTTGATTTTTGCAACTATTTGGCCTAGCTCACAATAATATCACTTTCGTACATAGAAAAATAATTTAGGTAACATAAACTCTTTTTAGCTATAAAATGAACATTAACAAATTATTACCAGTCACGCTATGTGCTTATGAATCTGAGAGGTTCTGGAATGGCTCTAAGATAGAAGAAGCGGGCAGAAGAAAATGTGCTAATATGTGATAAGATAACCAGGAAAACTGGCCACAGGTTTCCAAGCTGAGCAAGATATTTCTGCTGCTGAGATAATAAGATAAAACCAATTCCAAGGTTGTATATTTCTCAGATATTGAGATGGAGTCTGACTGGATGGACATTTTGATGATTATTGGTACATATGTACTCAAGCATGCTGAACATAAGAGTAATGAGATCTGGAGGGTTACCAGTTACTTGGAAAGGAACTTATCCCTTTTTTCGGCAAACCTTTGATGCCATAATATAGCAGCCTAAAACGCTGCGACAGCTCCAGTTCAAATGATCATTAACAGGTACTTATTGGTCGATGCAGAAACCTCACCTTTAACCAACCTATAGTTAAATATTGAAAACCAATGTTGAGTAGCTGTATTCATAGTTATATTATGACATCTTTCGCAGATGAATTAGCCAAGAAGTCCAGAAAGATTGAGGACATCCCGTTATAATAAAAAAAGGGACTCAGTTTTATGTGTTATCTTTCCTCCTAGAATATTTCATCTTTTAAACAAATTTTCCGCCTCTCCGGCCAACTTTCTACACTTTCACTTCAGCTGATTGTCTATTCAATGGAAACTTTTTACTCAGCAATTTTAGAGTACATAGAAACAAAGAAAACCGACAAAAAAGATCACTCTTCCCGATCAAAATAATTATTTATTTCTAACAATAATACATACAATCCTGATGTTGGAATTCTATCTTGTGTAGTATGAGTGAAGAATAACGCCAGCCAATATATTCTAAAAATTTATTTTATTATTTTAACTGCACAGAAACGTTTCATTCTTTGGCTCGCCATCTTTAGATCTTTATTATTTTCGCTGCTTAAATTATTTGAAACATTCTGCCATAAAATTGAAACTATTTTCCATTTTCTATGGTTTGACCTCGTTCCCTGAATTTGAGTTTTGGTTGGGACTAGTGCTGCACGAGACCGAGACGAGGCGAGACTTTATGCAGTCTCGGTCTCGTCGAGATATCTCGGTCTCTTTTCAAAAAATATTATTATTTTCTAATAATTATTTTAATTTCTATATTGGTATTGATATAAAGAAAAAAAAATGTGTGTAAAAGAAGACAACTACTTACACTTCAATGCATCATATGTTACTATTACTGTTATATATCTTTATTTAATTTCATAAAGTTGTTAAAAACGCGCCAAATGAAAGACCCAAATGACATATCTGCCTCCTATAACAAGTCGATTAGTGAAATAAAAAATACATCTCCCAACAAACTTCCCGCTCCATTAGTTATGGCTGTTGGTGAAGTTAAAGAATCTGATGATTCACCTTTTGACGACGACGACGACTGCATCAATATTTTTGAGCAAATGGTGCAAAAATATTGATGCAGTCGTCGTCGTCGTCGTCAATACTGGTGCTTGGTCTAATTTGGTATAATTAATTATACCAAATTAGACCAAGCACCAGTAGACGTTGACATTTTAGAATGGTGGAAAACACTTGAGAATTCCTACCAAAATTTGTCTAGAATGGCAAAAGATATTTTTAGTATCTGTTCAACTTCAGTGCCATCTGAAAGATTATTTTCGCAAGCTGCGTTGATAATGACCAATAGAAGATCTTCTCTAACTTCTGACTCAGTAAAAGCTCTTTTATGTATCAATGCTCGGGCAAAGAGTATCTTAAAAACGAAAATTTGTGGCAATATTTTTTAGTTGCATAAATAGTTTTTTTTTCAAATTCACTAATTCTAAAATATAATTCAAATAATATCTAAGTTCAAAGTATTAGATTATTAATAGTGAAATTAATGAAATTGAATGAATGAATGATATGAATAGTGAAATTTAGTGAATTTATGTAAAAATTAGGTAATTCGAAGGGGGCGCCACGGTAGTTGAGCGGTTAGAGGCGAGACCTGCGAAGCTAATATGTATTGTGGTACTGGGTTCGATCCCCGGTCTTAGGCCTTGGATTTAATTTAATGGTTAATACAAGAAATTTACAGTAAAGTATGTTTGCTAGTCGCCTCCGTCCGCGACACCTAATTGGTAGTTGGACGTAAAGCCCCGCCTGAAAAAATAGGCGATTACTTTACTTTGCTTACATTACTTATGTAATTCGAAGTCAAATAGATGTAGTAATATTGAACATATATAATAAAATCGTATCTTTTAATAATAATTTCAATACCCGTAATGATTATTTATTAATAAAGAACACAATTTTATAATTTTGTAGCTAAAAATTAATATTTGAAAAACCGGGACGAGACCGAGATTTCTCGACGAGATAAATATAATGTCTCGGTCTCGGTCTCGGTTGCTCAAGTCTCGTCTCGGTGAGACCGAGATTTGTCTCGATTCTCGTGCAGCACTAGTTGGGACTGCTCTCTACTAAATAAATTTTGTTTTTTTAGGGATTTTTCTTTTGTATAAGTTCCATTAAAATTACGTTATTTGCAGGTTTAACACTAGTATATTTTTACAATATTATGATACAATATGTTGCTAGTCATTCAAATTATGTAAATGAACTAAAAACTGAAATTTGATATTTCACTTTGGAATTACTTCATTTCCGATTATTATAATAATTTAATATAAAATTCCTGAATGCTGGATATCACTGGTTTGTTTGATTAAAATGTTGCAAAAACAATATTGTGATATCGGCGAACAAGATGTCGAGAGATTCAGTCCGTTCAGTTGCTTTGTCCCTTGGCTGCACCGAGTAAACTGAACTCAACACCAAGCGTGATATTCAGTCATACTGACAGTTGTAAAACTCCTTGTTGGAGATTTCAAAATAACTAGAAATGATACCCAAAAAAGATTTCATTCTTTCACTCAGTCTGTTTACACTCTCTCAATTTACACGGTTCAATCAAATTGAAATTCTATGGAGAGTAAGGTTTCGTTTTATTTTCAGAGTAAGAATAGCTTTTATTCTCCTTGGATGTATTTATATTTAAAAATTAATTTGCTAAAAGTTTTTTTAAAAGGATTTGTGAGCTAAAATATGAGTTTTCGGCGGGGTAACCAATGTCTACTTGCTGAGAAGAAATGAGCAGAAAGTAGTGACAAAATCCACTGACGACTCAGTGGGCCGGTTTGACCCTTGATGAAGTTGAAGATTACAATGACAGTATTAAGGGATCGTAGGTTTAAGGGAGTTGCACTACTTGGCTCCAAAAGAGTTTCAAAGATGCTGTGAGGAATTTTCATGAATCGTGTATTCCTTATGAGTTCGTTGATGCTCTAGTCTGAAAGTCTTTGTTTCTAAGTGCCGAAAATTGCTTCCTCCTTGAATTATCTAAACTTTAACTAAAAAAGTTGACCAAATTATTACTTTTATTTTTAATACGCTTCTAAATAATGTCAAGAAATTAATTATAGATTAGATTCGAAATTATAAAAGCTACTTTTACAATATACAGTGTAAGTATAAGAAAAGGACAAGCTTAATAGATTGCTATGACAGGCAAATGGTCCCTGTCGGAGTCGAGTCACAAACGAGTAGAGTTTGAAGAGGTAATGCCGCAAATTATATAGACCTAAAGTAATAATATGTTTGTGTGTGTAGTAAAGTAGCTGGGCACAATTTGTGCAGACAACACAAAGAGAGTGGGTGAGCGTGAAAGAGAGCATGCTTTAGCGCACTATATGGTTTGCAACACACCACATACTGTGAGCACGCTGCTACACTAAAAGAATCAAGAGTGTTCACAAGACAAATGAGCCACTCTTCATACACCAAAGGGACCGACAGTTGTTTTGGCCACGCCTTCCCAACAACCTTTACCTTCCCAACTTTATACCGTCTAATCTTTCTTTCTTTTTCTTTTTGTCTTTACACTTTAGAAGGAGTCTAATAACAATTTTATTGGTAGGTCTCGTGTTTTAAACACTTTAATTAGTTCCTTCCTGTACAGTTATCTTTTAAGAAAATATCGCCTTATTTGTAATTTAAATAAAATAAAAATTGCCTAGAAAATAATAACCTGCTTTTTAGTTGCCTAGTAAATTTATCCACCAACAGTTGGCAACTCTTCATTACGGTTATGTTATATCGTAAGATTATTTAATGGTTACAACTGGTAACCTAACCTTAGGTGTCTTTCAGAATGGTCAGTCTTCTTATTGTCTATGATAGAACATGCAGTACCTAACTGGAAACCTCTCTTGGAATACAGCTCCAAATAAGTACTAGTATTTATTTCTTATCAAAATTCTTGGTTTGAATGAACTTATCATGGGCATTTGTTGAGAAAGTCATTGATTTTTCTGCAATCTGTAGTTTCGGAATGTCGCCCATTTCAGAGATTGGTGCATAAATATTGTAGAATATATGACAGTTCGCATTTGTGATAATAATAGTTTCCGACACAAACTCTACACAAGGTAATTTTTTATAGTAATAGCTTTGTGGAGCAAATTTTATCATTTAGAGAAATCAAATATCGTGGTTTCTCAACTTTGTTTAAATTTATTGTGTTTGGGTTATTTAACTATAAAATAAAAATATTACTTTAATTTTACTGGGTCATAATTGTATTTTAAGCTGAAGTTATCAAAGATGATTGCCCAGCATTTCTAATTCAAATTATTCAATATTTTCTTTGCCCATTTCTATAACATTATTTTTATAGATTTTCTCTTCTTTTTTTTTTGTCAAGGTAAAGGTAGCGAAGGAAGTGATTGTGATTCAGAGCCAGGTATTACATTGAAAAGAAAACAACGGCGTAGTCGAACAACTTTTACTGCTCAACAGCTTGACGAACTTGAACGAGCTTTTGAACGTACCCAATATCCAGACATATACACAAGAGAAGAGCTAGCACAAAGAACTAAATTAACTGAAGCAAGAATACAGGTAATTTTTTATGTGTTACGTATGATTTGTGCAATGAAATGGACGAATTATTTGTAAGAGTAAATTCTACTGTCGAAGCATTGTACTATGTAGGAGTAAATTCTTTTGAAACCTAAATTATTGTTACATTTCGATCAACGTATTAATACTTTCGGTTGTACCTGTTGAGACGGTAATTGTCTCTATATGACCTTTCTCAGTGCATGAAGGTTTTATAATTCTAGACGAGTAGGGAGAGCCTATGATTGCTAAACAGTCGTAATGTCTTAATGAAGGCATTCTACTTTTTACTACCTCCTTCAGCTTCATTGACTTTTCACTTTCATTGGAGCCATAACTACTTAATACTATTGCCAGCGTTTATAGTATTTACTAAATATTCCAAGTTATTATTTAATAGTAAATCTTGTGAAGTACCAACTCTTTGAAAGATAATTGAGAGTAAAAACGTACAAGTTTGCATTTTTTTTAATTTTAAAGCATAATGAGGTTTTATTTTAAAGAATGCGTTATACTAATTATTCTAAACTTGTGTTAATAACAGGGAAATTTTACAATTAATGATTTCTCTCTTTATATTTTGGCCCCTGTTCTGTTAGATTTCTATTTTACTACTAAATCCTAAATCAGATCGTTTCTTAAAAGAAAATTGTTAATCCACTTTCCTTTAAAGCACCCTTTCTTTCTTTTTTTAAAACTTTTTTAATCCGAGGATTACTGAATGTTAAAAACCATCTATCTAATGTCAGAATTGCAAATTTAAAAAGTTGTAACTCCAGTTCCTTATGTGTGAGTCTTCAAACCTTTCTTAGTCTTATAAGGTAAGATTCTTCACCGTCCTCATTATTAAATTTATTTTATTTTTATTTAATCTTTTAATTTGAAAAATTGTATGAACCTAGGAAATTCATTTCTTTAGCTACCCAATTTAAATCACTTAATTTTTCTGGTTTATTTTATAGGTATGGTTTAGCAACCGGCGTGCCAGATTGAGAAAGCAGTTGGCAAGCAATACGACTAGCGGATATCCTGGCATGGGGCTACCGATGGGCTACTCGCCGTCCAGTTCAGCACCGCCCACCTATATGCTGCCCCAAGGACTGTCAGAGCCTTCTTCCTTCTCACATCCACCGCCACCACAGTGTGAGCATTCCGTTTACATAGATACTTGATTAATTAGCTTCTGGTAAATTAAAATCATCTTTAGCCTCAGTTGTTCTTCTGTCTCAGAAGATATTTCATCCAGAAAATAAAAACATTTAGAGGTTTCAATTTAGTTTTTGTTTTCTCTCACCTCTTGAGAAAGTTATGTAATCATACAATTTTCAATTTTGACATTACACTGGATTCACACATTTTGAATTGCTCAAAGTATAGGAAAAGTATAGGTTTTCACAAATTTGTTTGGATATGCTTCGGCAACTCAGTGGAGCAGAACAGAGAAAAATTAAATCACTTATGTGTTGAGTACCGAAGCATGTTGTCGAAGTAAGAGGCCGACACCGGTGGCAGTCATGAGATCTGAGCTCTAGGAATAACGTTTCAGGATTGAGGCAGGATAACTTTGCCTGGGATGTAACAACCGAAAGTGGTCGGCGATATGCTGCACGTTGAGTAAAAATAGGCTTCGCATGCTGATAGGTTTCTTAGCGGGGCTTTGTCGACTCAGCGTTTATCTTAAAAAGCTGTATTTAGAACATCACATCATCTGATCATTTAACCATTTTACTCGTACTACATCAATTTTTTCCAGCTTTTTGAGATTTTCTTGAAAATCAGACTAAAAATGCACGAAACTTTAAATGAAGGGAATAATCAATGATTATAAGTATAATTCAGTAATATTATTCTCAAAATTATTAAATTTCCGTTTGTGGGAAGTTGAACGTTCTATTAAAGTACCATTTTTTGTGTACTGGACAGTTTTAATTGTGGGAACTAGATTTTTTTGAAAATTCCAAGTTCGCTGAAAATATTACGTTTAAATCGAGTTTAGAATAAAAAAAAATTATTTTTCGTTGGGTACTCTGGGAACTTTATCATTTAAGAACCCCTCTAAAAGTGCCACTAAGTATAATTTTCGGTTTCATCGCCTGTTCTGTATCAGAAGGCATTATAAGCATTGATGATAGAAAATAAATTAACCAGAAGTTGCTGATATTCTTATTTAAAGCTAAATTTTCATTAAATTTGGCGTGCTAATTTCTTGTATTGTTGCCAACAATCGCAAGTTCATTTTCATTTTCAAAAAAAAGTGAAGTTCCATAGTTGCATCGATAAGTACAACTTGAAAACAGATTTCCGAATATAATATAATACAGATACATTCAGGTACTAGAAGTGTATTGTATGGCACGTTTAATCTTACCTATTTAAGATAAAATTATATTTGTCAATTAAAAATTATTGTAGTTACTGGATTGTTAAAATCCAGGCATTATTCATTCCAGATCTTTTATACGTTAGGGATTGTAGTTTTATTAAATTAATTATATTTATTGAAATGTGAATGTCAGTAGGTGAAGCTAATGGCGGCTACGTGGGCAGTCACGTGATGGGCCCCGTGGACTCAGACCGTGCAGCCAGTCCTGTACAGAACTACGGCCTCCAAGCCTACCCTCCGCCACCTCCTCCTCCACCGCACACCGGCTCTTCATCTGCAGCGCTGCTCTCATCTCAGGTAAGTCGGCCACACGCGGCCAATTCTCTTATTTAGTATTTAGTAAATCATTCTACTCTCGTGCCTGTTAGATTGTTAATTATATATGGTCGTCCGAATGTAGCGTGACTTTTGGCCAGATGGGTTTGCTTTAATTAATGTCTAATTTTTGGGTCTGAGAGAAACTAATCATCTGAATAGATATAGAGGGAAGAAAGATTATTTGCAATTCCAGTTGTAATTTTGTATTTGTTTACTTGCCAAGCTTCGATCTAGAGACTATTATTTTTAGGTCTTATACTTATTAACAATTGTAATTTGATTTACATTGTGGGTGATAACATTAAAGCAGATCGCTCATATTACTCCTCGTGCTATTCTCAAGGTTCTAACTCAATAATATTTGTCAAACTGGGAATATTTTATCCACATTAATTCTTTCCAACATTTTAGTTTGTAAATCTTTAAACGGAAACCTATTCAAACCCCTTAACTCCGGCTTGAGAGTTGCTCTAAAATGTTTGCTCCTTTACATATATATAAAAAACCATTCGTTGGGAAAGAGAACTATGACGTAATGGTGAAAATTTTGTTTCAATTCTTTTTTTATCAATTTTAATTACGCCTGATCTTGTAATTAGATGCAGACAATCGGCGGAGGAAGTGGCCAGCATCTCGGCAGCGTGTCACCCGGGCTACTGACCACTCCTGGAAATGTATACTCCATTCCTATTAGTCCTGGATCTATGCTGTCTCCGGTACCAACAAGTTTATCTCTGATGGGAACTAGCACAGGTTAGATGCGCAAAAAACAACTCTTTTTTTCCTTCCTAAATCTTTTGATAATGTAAAAAATTACGTTGATGGTAATTCATGGATGTAATTTCTACAGGTGGTAGTGGAAGTGCTAACGATAGTTTAGTAGTGAGTTCTGGCAATGAGATGGTCTCCTTGCACAGCCCAGGAGGCAACAACGGAGGCAGCACAAGCTGGTCGACTGGTCTGGGAAGTGGCGGACCACATCATTCCAGTCCAGGACCTTTACTCAGTCCCACGGGAACCAACTACAGCAACGCTCCGTCCACTGCATTTGTATCGTCACAGCATCGTCCACAGCCTTTCTACACATGGTACTGACCAGCCTCTGAAAGTAGCATGCTAAGCAGGTAGGTCCCTATGCTAAGAGCATCTCACCATAGGGTTTATCTGTAAAAAAAAAAACCGTTAGTGCGCATTGCCTTACTAGTAAATGTTTTTAAAATGTTACTGATTTAAAGCATATTCTTCCTGAGTTTTGTGCAATTTGAATACCTAACTGGAGATTTAGTGCCTTAAAAGTAGAGGTCTTTACATTTTTGAAATGTAGAAGTGTCCGCTCAAAATAGAGTTAACCTCCTACAGATTCTTTGAAAATCTTCATTGTTTTTTCTTATTTTCCTTCCTATAAAGAGAAGTTGTTAAGGTAGAATTACAAAGAAGTACTCTTATTTGAGTTGTCTACATAAATCTTTCAAGTTAACGTTATTCATCTATTTATGTACAATTAGTAAACTAAACGTTAAGAAATTCCTAGGAATCGTTTTCGGGAATACCTTAAGAAAACTGAGAAATGTAATTCAGAAAAGCGATATTCCGGTAGACTAGTTTGGACCAAAACCTTTTTGTAGCATCCATTAAGAAAGTGAATTTATTACATCTTAAATGAACTGAGTAGTCTAAGGTAAAAAAGTTATGGATTTACTTTTCAAACAACTTCCTTCCCCTGAAACTACCTTTAAAAAAATTATTTTTAATTTGTTTTTTGTAAACAAAGATTTAACTTTTATTTGAAACATTGTTCAAACGCATTTCCTGTTGGATTTCAGAGCTCAACATTTCAATTGTTACACATCTCTTTGTTGTTGTACTGTTAATCAGTTTGTAAAGTTACTAGGAAGAATATCCTTTCATAACAACTATTTGTTACGAACAGTAAAAAAGGATAGTCAAAAAACAATTCTTATGGTGTTGTAACTTATATAATTATCACAAAACAAGCTATTCACACTGCCGTATTGAAAGATATTATTCTCTAGGTAAATCTTTGTTGAGACCTTCCATAGTTACAGTGTAGTTTAGTTATTCAATTAAGCAGTTGATAAATATTACAAAGAAAAAAGTCATTTAAAATATTTGCCAATGCAGATTTTATTAAATCCTTTTAAGTACAACATTAGATCTTTTTAAAAAGTATTTAAGGTCCATAACTTCAAAATAAACAAAAACAAAGATGTGTTTACATTGTAAAATCCTAGATTGCATGCTTAAGGTACTGGGTCTAATTTAAGAAATGCCTGAGTCATTCTTTTATACCCAAACTGTTATAAATTGCCACCGTATAATGTATTTTTAATTGTACTACGAAACCAATGAGTGCCTATACTCTGTCTTTAAAAAAACAAAATGTTACCAACTAAACCCCAGTGGATTTACTAATAAAAATCGTTTATTTTAATTAATATTTATAACTTTTTATAAAGATGTTTATAGAATAAGGAGTTTCAGTTTATATGTAGTTATAACTCTTAATAGGTAAATAGAGATTTGTCTGATCGTGAACTTTGAAATGAAGGGAATTTCTTTTTTGTCTCCTAGCAACGGTGTTTAGTAGAACGCAGGTTATAGTTAGGTTTCTTGGATGAATTATTCGAAGTGCAGGTTAATTTATTTTTGACGATTGATTTCTTACTTAGTATGTTAAAGAAATGTTTTATAGATTAACTACAAACACTTAAAGTAATGTGTTATTAGTAATTAATTAATTTGGTATAAAACTAAAACATGAAAATGTTGCTATTCTTGAATCATGAAATAATAGTAGTGTTATTAATGTGGAAATGTTTTATTATATAGTCTACGTTGTTATTCTCGAGCATAGGAACTCCTACTTCGACGTATCTGTATCCAATTTACTTCAGTTTCTCTTATTTATGGAGCACATCAAGAGTATTTACTCACAGTATCCATACCATCTAGCGAAACATTAACTAGGGAAAACAAATTAAAAATATATTTATGAAAGATCTATTTTTGTTTGTTTAGTTTGAATTACACCGTTTTAAATTACAATATCAACGAACACATATTAATGATGTGATATGAACGTGAATAAAGTGACCAATATTGTGAAGTGTAACTTATAAAAAGTTTATTTTATGAAGTAAATGATTGGATACATATAATAATCAGAAAGAGGAAGTAAAAGTAAATTTAATTTTCTCTTTACAAGACAGGCGATAATGAGTGGGATGTACATCAGACAAATTGGAATTTCATGCTCGAGAATAACTTGGCATTTTTAAAATCGTTTCACAATCATCATTAGCAAATCCTTCCATTCTATGTAGTCTCCATAAGTTGCTAAGGTAGGTTTGACAAAAACAATTGTGTTTCATTACATTTAACAGCATGTAAACCCCTTATTGTGTTATTCGTATAGCTTGTTTGTTTTCAAATAGTGTTCGCCCCAAATATACAAAAAACATTTTTGTTTTCTAATATCATCTTAGGCAGAGTAGTGCCTTTGTCTGATTTATTAGTTATAAGGGCTTAGATTTATGGTTAGTTCCTATCTTTTACATATTGTACTAGAGTAATTGCACATAATATAACTTGAGATTTTTCGCTAATGGCTAAGACATATAACGACCTAGGTACACTTGGACATATAGGACCCTTTCTTTCTTGTAAATCAGGATTCGGATAGATTACATAGCTCCACTTGTATTATACTTTACCCTCAGCTATACAACAATAGCTCGATCCCGCAACAATATCTCCTTACTCAATTACCCATATCATACACACGTTTATTTGCTCAACTTAGGACAATTAATAAAATACACATTTCCAATAAGATTAAAAAATAGCACTTACAGAATAAATTTAAACAGTATTTATTTGTATTAATTTATACTGTACCCAATTGTATTTGAGACAGGACATGAGTCCTATAAATCAAATAAATAAATACTACCCATTCCATCTATAATTGCACATAATATTGACTACGAAGTATTCCACTACAAAGGTTGATTAGTTTTGGGGTAGATACAAAATATTTACATCATATAGATAGATACTAACCAAAATTCTAAAACCTGAAAATGAACTAAATAGAATTTGAAAGTTTTGCGTATTTTTTTATTTATTTATAACTGCCCAAAACTCAAGATTCCTCAAAGTAATAGCTAATTAATTTAACTTGATACCATTTTTTTTTTTTTTCATGTGAGACGTATCACTTTAGTTAGTTGGATATGTAACAGATATTTTAAATATCCTATGTATACTTGTTATAAGGTACTGATGATGATTGGAAAACTAATGTTAACGTTGGCTATATAAAAACAGTTTTACACATTATAATTGACTCTTAGTAATATTGCCCTTGTAGGGAATATATAGTACGTACATGATCTGAAACTCCTCCATTTGTATATATATACATTTACTTGTAAATAAAGTTTTATAAAGTTTAAAGATTAATTGTATTTTACAATTAAATGTAATACTTATGTTTTTACGACATATTGTGCGAAAACATACATTATGAATCGTTTATAGTTCCTATCTTGAAAAACACTGTATTTTATTTATTTACCTTTAGTGTTTAATAAATTGGTATTCATTAATTTCAAATATAATTAATAAAAATGTCAAATTTGTAAAAATAAAATTTTTTATTATTTAAAAAAAAAAAGTTTTCGAAACTACTTATTTCTTAGTAGACTAGGTGTAAAAAAGTAATTATAATAAAATGAATATTTATATATGTAGATTATATGACTAAACAGTGTATTTTTTGGTTAATAAATCATTCAAAATATAAATTTTGTATTTTAAGAACCCTTATCATTAATGTTTATATTATATTAATCAAAAACAATTTAATAGATTATTTAATTATTTACAATAAATAGAAGTGCAAGTCTTATTTCTTTCAACATTGATTTTATTCAAAGAATAAAGAACAAAGAAATGAAAATAGAAAAAGAAATAATGGACAAAGCAATAAATTATGTGAAAGGTACTGCAACCTGGGTGCGATTGAATGAACTAACTAATGAATTCTTTTTATTTTCTTGTTTTTTCTCATTTAATTGTTGTAATTAGCTTTCTTTAATTAAATAAAACTTCTGTTATGTGGTATTATGTTTGTATTAATGAATTCTAATAGAATTAGTAATTAATAAATTGTATTTGTTTAAAAAAAAAGCAATAAATGAAAGTTCCTTCGATAGAGAGCATTTTGACATGTAGTTTATATAAGTGAGTTAATTCGCAGGGTGGGAGGGTGGGACGTTCAGTTTTTTAGTTTATTTTTTAGTTTATCATAAATTTCATTAAAGAACCTTATGTTTGTTATAATCCTCTATATAATTATTATTACATCAATTTTCTTTCTACCTTCTAAACTTCACTTTTATCTAAATTTAGAACATATTATTTGGAGCGACTGTCCATTAATTGATAGATGATACTAAAGGGGATTTTGTCTTTTTGATACATTCTCAGTTTATTATATCAACCTTTCTAATTATCTTTTAACTCCCTTTCGAACATGTTAGATAGATTTGTACACTCTCTGGTCTTATAGATGGTACTGAAGGAAATTCTTTAATTACAGTTGTAAATATTAAAGTCTAGTAGGTACTGCTCTCGAGTGGTCATTTTTGGAACTAAAGACTTATTTGGAGCGACAGAGTAGATGATACTCTCCTCTGCAACACAGATGATACTCAAGGAAATTCTTTATTATAGTTTCATAAATAAAAGTCCATTAGGTACTGCTCTCTGGTGGACATTTTTGGAACTAAACAATTATCACAGACTCATTTAGAGAGAGCTGCGACAGCGAGATGTATCCCCCCTCGCAACACAGATGGTACTGAAGGGAATTCTGTCTTACAGTTAAGTAAATAGACGTTCAGTGCATTCTAGTGGCCACTATTAAAACTAGTTTTACATATAAGTACAGTAGGTGCTGCTATCATGTAGCAATATTTGGAACTATTTATTTTTACTTTTATTCTGATTTAAATTTATTTTTACAATTTCAACAGTTTTTGAATTCATCCTTCACAATGTGATTGATTAATTTCTGAGTTTTCACAGTACTTTTTTTTTATAAGTTTAATAAAAATACTGACTCTATATTAAAAAAAGGAAATAAATTAAAATGTTTTTTTAATTTGTTATTTTTTATTCTGCAATCAATTATACATTTTTGCTTTATTATAAAACATATAACATTGTAGTAAACAATCTTACATTTAACTAGATTATAAAATAAAAAATGAATAACAAATTTTATAATTCTATTAAAGACCTAGGAAAAATTAATTCATAATAAAGTTTTACTATTTTTTCGCTAGATAGATGTTTTCTAACGTCACTTTCATGGAAATACCCTTTTCAGGAGAATACGTGATTACATTCGCTTAATAATAAATGGATAATATGCGATTACCTGAAATTCATTTTAGGATGAGTGGTTGAATGATCCTCTTATGAACCAGAACGAAAATAAGTAAAAACTGAAGTGCAGAAGTACAGCTAGATTAAGGGAGGAGTACCCAAGGACAACTACGAATGGCTGCCAGGGCCGAGAGACGAAGACGCTGAAAGTGAAAAAGGAAACTACATTAACTCTATGGTTTACTTACTAATCATTAATAGTTATTACTTTTATGAAACTATTTTTGACTGAGGCTAATACATTGAAGCTGAAGTTCCAAATGTTATTAATATTCACAATCTTTCGGAACTGCCTCAATCAACAATATAATAAAAAAACAAATATTAAAAAATTGTGCAAGATGAGAACTGCAAAAATAAATAAATAATTGAGTGGGCTTCATAACCAAACTTACAGTTTATATTATTAAGCAGCAAGTCTGAAGTAATGTTCTGTCGTAACGCTTAAAAAAGTTTCAAGCACGAAAGATAGCTGAGCTATAATGCTTACAAATTATTATACTAAGCTTATAATTAAAAATATCACTTTATCTGAAAATATAGGTAACCCTAAATCATTGAATAGTAAAACAAAAAAATGATTGCAAGGACTTAAAACATTATTTTAATGTTACTTGCTCAATATATTCGGAAACAATAAATTACCCATCAATTTAAACAATATTTTTACCATAATTATCAAAAATTATGAAAAATTTTATTGTTCCGATAAAAGTTTTATTAAGAACTGTTGGTTAATCCAAAAATAATAAAAATGAATTTCGTGAAATACAAAACATGAATTCTACATACCTATGCGATCTAGCGGAGAAACTAAGAACTATTTATTCTTACGTTGTTGTAGACTTTGCCGGTAGATCGCTCTGAATAGTTTCTGCCACTTGGAAGAATCGTCATTTTCATATGCCTGCAATTTAAATTTTTATAATTGAATTGACTGTGACTTTTCCCTACATTTTTTTAAATATTATACTAAGTATACGTTACTACGTTAATAACATGGCTACTGTAGCTTTATCTATTAAACTTATCACTTTTAAAAGCTAACGAATCTTTGTTCAGCAATTTTAATTTACTTTTTCATTTAATGTTAGTTTCGCCATAAGAAAACAATTTTTCATTATATTTTCTTGAAAGAAAAATCTAATTTAGGGCAATATTATTGAAGAAAGTTCAATAATTATCCATACTGCGTTTGGGTATCACTTATTACAGTAAATTCATTAAATGTAACTGAGTTAAAACTGCAAGCTTAATATGTAAATTTTATTTATTAAAGAATTTAAACCGTTTTATCAATAATGAATTAAAATTCCATGCATACCACATAAGGTTTAACTGACATTTAAACTCTCTTTCAAATAATTGAATCTTTTCTCATTCTAAAGAGAAAGATACAATTTCGGTGATAAAATGGTTTTATTTTCAGTTATAATGCTTAAGACGTGTTAATGAATGATAAGACTACCTGATGAACAACCGCTTCAAAGACTGTAGTCTCCAAAATTTGAAGAAGAGTGGTAGTCTCTTTATCTTCTACAAGAGAAATGGATGCGACTCAACACAACATAAGCGGACGTATTGCTTGATGAAAAGAAGGGCCTTCAAAGTAATAATCATTGTAGATGAAAGCTGTGCTGTACTGGGGCTTCAAGATGGCAAAGGGATGAAAGATCTGAATTCAAAGAGAAAAAAACAAATTAATACCTCAAATGATAATTTAAAATGAATTCCTACTTTTGTAATTTTGTAGCTCTAAGCATTTTTTTAACTAACCTTTTTTTCAATTATTTTAAGCCTGTTTCAACCAAACTATGTTCCATTCGCTTTTAAAGCAACCTTTTTTTATTAAAGTAAATTTAAAAAATGCGAATATATAACTTATAATTGACTTACCAATTATTATTTAAAACGTAGACTCAATGCTGAACAATTTCTGAGATTTCTTCCTTCTTATATGTTTCTGAGTTTCATCAAGATTCAAATGAAGATTATTTAGGTCATTAAGCTTTTTATGTGAAGACAAACTACAAGTCTCCAAAATAAGAAAAAAATAATCTAATTATAACTTCTTTTAGTTGATTTCTAAGATCGGACGAAATCTTTGAATACTTTTACAAAAACGACTATAAATAGACGAGTTTAATCAATTCGTTTCATAAAAAAGTTGATTATTATTTAAAATTACTAGGTCAATTTGGTTTACTTTTATAAATTATCTGGGCAAGTATTTGGCATTTAGAACTGTGATTTGTGGTCAAAACCTTAAGATGATTTTCTATTTATATGAGGTTTTGCTAAATTCAGAAATTATCTTTGGCTAAATCATAAAATCGTACTTACCAAATATGATTAACTTCATTATGTTTATGAAGTTATTGTTAAAATTTGTTAAATAAAGACATTGAAAATGTCTACTTTCTGTTTTAAATGAGTTCGTAATCAACTCCATTAAAGCAGCAAAAAATTATTTTATTAATAATCAAATACTTTCATAATTCATTGGCTATTTAATTCTTATCCTTTTGTGTAGCTTATAAAACAATAATTCCGAATATAAAATTATAATAAAATAAATATTTTAAATTAATACCTTTCCATCTTGGTTTTCCTTTTAAAATGTAGAAACATAATGTGATTTTCCCTAAACTATTAGTAGATAATTAGAATACTAATCGAGAAAACGCTAAAAACATTCAATGCATTCTATTGGAGTACTCTACGACGAATGGCCACTTGTACGTACGAGGAAGGTTACTTCCACTGTTTTGTTTATGAAGGTTACAAATAATATAACCATGTGTGAAAAATATTTTTAAGGGATTATTATGGAGACAAATATAATTAACATTCCTTACTGGAACAGAAAACAATTAATTGCACCGACAATGATCTCCAGGCAATTAATTTGCCAAAATACAGGTAGATTTTTTTTTCCCCATTGATATTTATTATATTTACAAATAACAGCTCAGCTCACACTTCGTTAGATAGTTAGCCCATGATATAACTACACTTGAAAAATATATGTTTTTAAGCTGAAACGAGTGCAAAATTGTCAAAAATTTTAAAGAAAATTCGACGATCTTTAGAGGAAATATCTTGTTTGGACGTTGATGCTGCTCTTATTTCTAGATTAATATTTAGAATGAAGAAAGTGTTTCGACGTGATAAATTATTGCAGAGTATGCAAAAGGTAAGCCAAAATACGAACTAGATGTATTTTACCTTTATATTTCTGGTTCTAAATTATTAGTTTGAAGTTTTCTTATGTGTTTAAGATTAATAGGTGCCTTACTAGTCTTTTAGAAGTAAATCTTCCTTCTACTATTAAAGAACTTGATGACTGTACACATGAGAATAATGGTCCTACTAAAGAAATGCTACAATGGGCCATGCTATCATTACAACGCTATGCAGCTTTGTTGCATATTTTGATCGCTAGATGTACAACTGCAGTGCCCAATCTTAACGATAAACTATCATCTGGACATCACTGGAACATTGCTTCAATTGTTTTGGGTGTTCTAGGACGATTGTGGTCAGCTATTTCGTTATTTTCCAATGGTAGTCTATATAACTTACCTCAAAAATTTAACTAATATATATTTTTTCAAAGGGTCTTAAGTTGTCATGTCCGCAAGAAAAGTTGTTTATGGTATAAACAACTAGGACGTTTTATTCCAAGAGCACATGAAATGGAAGACAATTATTTGATTTCCTCGCATAATTTTCCTCAGGATTTAGCTACCTGGCTCGAAAATTTATTTCCTCCTACTCAGCAACCTGCAAATAGGTTTGTTTTTTATTTTTTTACAAGAATCTTCTCTGTAACTTCTCCTGCCAATGAACTAATATAGAAGTTAATTACGGATTAACTACATATACGGATTTCTTCATAAGGATAGGCGCACTTCTTCAAGGCAAGACTTGATTAGACTAATTAGCGTTAGACAAGCTGTTTTTAAACATTTACATATTATTTACTCACATTAATCGTGAAAAAAGTTTCAGGCAGTTAAGTAATTCATGTACTTATTTGGTATTGGATAAGTAACCATGAAAAATTAAATATTTGCTCCATACTCGTATAACAGCATGAAAGAATTATTTATAGCGAAGCAAACATCATTCAATTTTTAAAGTGTCGTACAAAATTTGGCTTACGAATGCTGGTTTTATTTCATTTAACCAGATAGTAATGGGTCATTTTCTATTTGGACAAGATGCTTGTACATGAATAATAGCATTGATTAATTCTCCATAACATCAAAGTAGATAAGTGACTGAAACATGTCTTGCCTTAATGTCTGTATAATAATCTAAGCTTCGATGAAACCGATCAAAAATACAAGAAAAAAACTTCGTTCTACGAAGAATAAAAGCATGATAGTATCCTGCCCTGAAGACCCAACCAAGTCTTGTTTTACCTTGACCAACCGATGTGCGCCTACGCACAATCGCTACGGACTTTGGGTGGACATCTAAAAATTGCTTAAGTTGAGTCTTTAAGATAGCTATAAAGTTCCATTGCTGCGTTTATCAGCAGATGCAAGGATACTCTGAAAACTGTGAAACTTTGACTACATATTACCTTAGATTATTACTGCTGAAGAACAGCATTCAGGAAGTCCAGACTTCTCCGGTATCTGTACACATCTTGAGAAAATGGCTTTCACCACATAAGAAAATGCAATTTGATCAGCCAGAAGAATTCTATGTCCTTCAAACTTCTCCATTTTTCCACAGGAAAGTATGTAAGTCTCGTTATTGCTTTTGAGAATCTTACTGTTGGTCATGAAATAGAAGTTTTATTTAATTTTAAACTGAGTTTTATCAATTTTCTTGAAGTGCAGCAGAATTAAAAGATGGCCCTATATTTTTTAAACTTAAATCCAATTCAATTTTGAAACTTAACTTTGGGGATAGCTTAATTTTCTTAAAAAACTTGCTTTACTTTGTGTAGCTGCAGTAGTGCCTTAACGGAGAGTAAAGAAGCTGCAGTGAAATCGGATGATGCTGTAGAAGTTCAAAATGAAGAAACAAAGTCGGCTATGTTTTTTAATGAAGATTTGGGAGGTAAATTCTTATAAAATTATTACCAACATTTGAATTAATATAAATTCAAAACTAACTTTCAATTTTTCTATTGTTTTCAGAAGTAATCTCTCGAGAAAGTTTAAATGATAGTAAAAAACCAAAGCAAAAACTTATGAAACAAATCAAACCATTTACAAGTTCGGCAGATCTGTTGAAATTTATTGAAAGTGAAAAATCACTTAGAAAGAAAGATTTGACCGCTGCAAAGACGAAACATTTGAAAAATAAAACTTGGAATAGATTGTACGAATCGTTAACCGACCTATTAAGGCAATTATATCGGCTAACTGATGAAGAAAATCATAGAAAGCAAGATTTACTGAAGAAGGCTAATTTGCAATTAGCTAATTTTGTAAAAATATAGATTAATACTTAGTATATAAAGATTGACATATCCATGTTTGAATGGGAGTTGATTCTACAGTTCATTCGCGACAAAAATGTTCTCATCCGTTTTTGCCGAGATAATGCTTATTAAGCTACCATTTAAGTGTTTCCATAATATAATGTAACTCCTAAAGAATAACAAGCCTCGAGCAAACTTCATTACAAAAATCGAAATAGCATAACATTTTGTAAAAGATAATGATGTTATTTAGCCTATTTATAAGAAAGGGTATCATTTGAGAGCTTAAAATTAAATAGAAATCATATTTTCAAAGTTCGAAATAACTTCATCTCGATCTCTTTATTTTTTAAGCAATAATCTTTCAACTTATGCTCTTTTGACATCTACGAGTATTTCAAGGGATGGCTGTACCAAGTCATCTTTATATATATACAAAAAAAAACAAAACGTGATAACATGAATCTATGTAAGTCAAAATGGTGAAACAAGGTATTTAAGTAACTTGTGTTAATTTTCTTTTATATACACGCACACAAATCTTAATACCAAAACATTTACTTACTTAAAATGTTTTGACTTAAATTTTTACCTTCTTTTTAAACTAGGTTTACTGATAAAAAGATACACTTGGCATAGCCATCATTTGAAATAATTAAGAAATAAGCTATTGATCTGAAGGCATTAATTGTTGAATTTGAAACAGATATGAGAGCTAATTAATTACGAAGATCTAGTGTTTATTTTTTTTGAATTTTGAAAATTACATTTGCTCTAAAAATGATACTCGCCCAAGGCTTGTGATGCATTTTACGGAGTCATCACCAATTTAATTTTAATGAGAATTATTTGTTAAAAAATTCCGAAATTGAAACAAATTATTTGACCGTGTCTTTGAACTATTTATATTTAGTTGGAAATCTTTTCACAAAAATTTATGCTGAAAAAAGATACTTTTGATCCAATATTGAAGCCAACTAACTACATTAGAAAAATAAGCTTCAAATTCAATAAAATAACACGCAAGCGATGACACCATTTCTTTTCTTTTAATTTATCGTAAAAAAAATAAACACATATTAAATTTTAATTACCTGTTTCAACTATCAATTTCTAAAAACAGCTCTTAGTTAACGTGACCTTACTTCCCCTGGATTATACGAAAAGAATAAATTAAGAAGAGAACATTAATAAAAACTAACATAAATTTAACAGTGCTGTAATTTAAATCCACAATTCATAAATAATATTTTTTTATTTACAAAAAAAAAAAATGATAAAGATCGAAATAACAATTTTTATAGAAAGGGGAAGGAAAATAATAAAAAGGGGATATAAAGTAAAGTAATACCAACAATACAAATTATTGCTTGAGGAAAGTTACAAAGTGTAAGGTTAATTTAAAAAAGTGGTGACTAAATTGAAAAAAAAAAACAAAAAAAAACAAAATGGACAATTCCAAAATTATTGCTGAAGGTTGAGGTTGAAGTACATCTTCTTTTTAAATTAAATAAAAACATTCAACAAAAAAATTTATACTTCTTTTTTTTTTTTAATTTAAACTGAAGACGTTATAAAAAATTAAAAATAAATAAATGGGTCTTCCAAGAAAGATGATCCCAATATGGGATAAAGAATTACTCCTAATACGTCATTTTCTGTAATCAGTTTTTTTTTTATTATTATTTTTTTCCGATTAATTCTCAATATTCTTTTATGTGCTTTTTAAATAGCTTCCTTTTTTTTTACAACATACTATATGTTAATGTTTTATTTTATGTATGTTTCTTTTTGCGACGATCCGTCATTCACACACTTAGGGCAACACTTTGAGGGAAAACTGACTCTCCACATCTTGAAGGAGGAATCATGACATAGTCACTGGATATTATCCCAGTCTACTACGAATAACACTTATTTTGAAAATCCTAATACTCGACGCAATTCACTTTAAGGGCGGCGTGCAATGGTAGTTGAAGTACATATGTGGGACCCACAGCTTATTATTATATTATCATATTCATATATTGGGGGGGGGGGCAAAAATTGGTGCTTAAGGGTACCACAATTGTTCGTTTAGGGATCCGTAAATCTGATTTTTAAGCTTACCCTACTCAATCAACAATCTTGAATGAGAAACACGGTTTAAGCAAGTATGTTGCCTCTCATTTATTACCGAAAAGGAAACACTGTTCTGGAGTTTGCTCATTTGGAAAGAGCAAAAAAAAAAAAATGCAGAGAATAGGAAGTTTTCTTAATACAAGAAAAATCCACAGAGCAACTAAAAAGCTCCGCTTTGTAGTTCCTCTAAGAGTCGGGCTTTCTGCAGTGTTCAATATATAAATTGTAAAATCAGCACTTGCAATAGTGAGTAGTGAATTTACCTTGTCAGAACTTAACTGTACATATCAACTACTTACCTCTGTAGATCTTATATATTGGGTAAGTGCGAAAGGTGTCAAGCATCGAATGTAATCCGTGTAGTTTCACCCGATGGGATGCAAGATCCCCGAAAAAGTATCCAGCCTATTTCACCCTTAAGGATCAAATAATGATGATCTAATAATGATAAAGAGTTCCAATCTAGCTTTCAAAAGCACAGGCGGTTATGAAAAGCTTTGAAACAGGGTTAAGAGAGATACTTTTCCCAATGACTCCTTTCAAGACGGATAAATAATGGCAAACATCAAATAAATAGGGGCTCCATTATTTTTTTCTTTTGCACCTAAGTGTGCCTATTTATTAATTTTGTCTCTTTATTTTTCTTTTTTAAATTGATTTTTATTCTTCATATCTCTTTTTTTGAGATAAAAAAAATAAAAAATAAAAATTATATAAAAATCGTAAAGATCCTTCGATAAACGGTTTACAATATCATGATAGCATAGCGGTTATTCCTTCTTTTAAAATACTTTAATTCATACTTGAAGTTTATTAATTTTTTTAATTAAGAAAAAGTTATTATTTTGTATTATTTCTGCTTTTTTGTTTAATACGTTTTTTATAAAATGTATAAAAAAAAAGTATTTTTCTTTCTTTTTTGTTGTCTCTATATGTACCAAAAGTACCCCTGCATTTTGTTTGTTAGTTTTTCTTTTTACAACATATTACAAAAATGGTAACAATTTTTTTTTTTTTACTTTTTAGCGTTTCACATCTCACTCTTCTTCACTTTTTATTATTATTAATTTGATGTGCTTTATTTTTCTCGCGAGGATGTCTTTTAGGGTTCTTGGTTACTACAGATTTTCTTCTTTCTTATATATAAATATTTCATTTTTCTTATGCTGCTTAAATATTAATTTTTTGAATTTTTTTTTGTTTTACTACGATACTTTTTAACTTATAAGAACCCAACTTTTTATAATTTCTTTCTTTTTTTTTTCTACTTTATAACAATAACATAAAAATAATAATATAATAATGCTAAAAACCACAGAACTCCATTTTTGGCTACGCTATTGTCTGTAGAGGAGAGCAAAAATTAATAGAATTTTTATTCAACATTGAATTGTTATAAAGAAGATAATAAAATGGTAACAGAAAATCGAATAGTTCGACACCAGCCATAATTTTTAGTTAGACAATTGAGTTCAAATTGTCAAAAAAATGTCAATTAAAAATAAAAATGTAATAAACTATTAATTGCTGATTTTGCGTCTACGATTGATTGCCAACCCAACCATGACGATGATACACAATGGATCGTTTGCTCGGGACATTTGCTAATACCTTAGAATTGTAACTTACAGTAAAAGAAAGTTTTTATGATACTTTTACAGCCTGTTCTACTTTTTTAACCACCAGTGGATTTCATTAAAGAAAAAATAATTTGAAAAAATATTCAGTCACTATTAAACAGAGTAAGGAGGTAATCACCGAACTAAAAAAAGGAGTAAGAAATGTTAAGGGCCCACATAGCTTTCTCTTTCTAAAGAATTATTAAAATTGCGCCTCACTTATTTCTTGGCGATCATTCATCAATTTGAAAATTGGTAATTCATTACTGCAGTATAACGTTTTCATACAAAGTTACTGCTGAGTTCATAATTTTAATATATATTAATTTACAAAAACATTTTTATTAATATTTAATAGACTGATTTTTTGTACCTAAGAAGATCAACCCAATTAACTTTAAATGAAACATATAATGCATACTACTTAGAATAAATGCCACATTATTTACCAGTACTGGCAAAAAATTAAGATAAATATTTTTAAATTACAAAAAAAAAAACTACAAAAATATTAAAGAGATCTAAATTAGTAAAGAAAAAAAGTAATTTAAAAAAATCATGTTGAGTTAATTAACTTTTGAATTAATAGTTTTGGAAATATCTGAATTGATTTTTTTTTTTTGTAAACAAGACAAATGTCAATGTAACATTTTCTAATTTCATTTCAATAATTATTAATTAAATAATATTAATAAGAAAACTGTGACGCCTTCAATGCAAAAGATGTTGTTTAAATTATTTCAGAAGAAAATGCTAAATATTCAAATAAAGTTAAGGCAATTTTCTTTTATTTTAATTGAAATAATCGAGCTTCATATTTGAAAGTACGGCCATTTTAATGAGTGTTAGTTATAACTTGAAAAAAGGTTGATGATCTTAGACTGATCTCTAAATAACAACCTACCAAAAAAAAAAAACTTGAGAACTAACATATGGCAATACGACAACAAAATGATCAAGTCACTTCGTGAAGCTATTCCTTTTTCTTTTTTTAATTTATATTTTTAAATCACCTGGTTTCTAAAAATATAAATGTGCCTTTCGTTGATATCCATTCTTTTGGCACATAAAGAATATTTGAACTGAGAGAGAGTTTATTATTGTGATCCAATTTCACAGTCGAAAAGACTTAAATAAATAAATAATAATTCACGTATTTAATTTTCTATGAGAACTGAGCAAAAAATTGGGGAATATAAAATTGTATTTTCGATTTAAAGTCTTTCTAGACTTTGTTAATAGAAAAATTGGTGTAAAAGACAAAATTTTGTGATTTTTTTTTAAAAACTTTTGGCAGCTAAATTCTAATAGAACACATTTAAAATTCTCAATACTTTTTCAATTTTTTTTTTTTTTTTTTTTTTTTTTAAATTTTAGGTTTTATAAAAAATATAGTTCAGATTACAGGATTATAGCTGGTGTCGAAAAACTACTTTCAAGTATACATTACCCGAAACAAAAAGAGCTGTATGAAGTTGCATCGGACTAAATAAAGAATATTGTCGACTATTACTTAAAATGAGAAAAAAACAAAAGAAAAAAGGAAAAAAAAAATACGTATCCTGTGAATGTCTACTGACTATTAGCGAGCGCTGTTGAGGGTGTAGTTGAGCCGGCGGCCGCCACAGTAGCTGTCATCCTAGTGTTGTTGTTGTTACTGTTGCTGTTATTGTTGCTGCTGTTTGTGTTGTTATTGATTGTTGCTGAAGCGCTACTGCTGCAACTACTATCCCCGGCTTCTTGCTGCTGTTGGCTACTAGTTTGCTGTTGTCTTAATGTATTTAGTTGTGTATCTCGTAAATGTTTCTCAACCTGTTTTCACAATGATCATTAAAATTAACTTAAATTGTGAATAATTAACGAGTGGAAATATGATATTTCTATTAAAATTCAAGTTTCTGGCAAAGAATATCTATTTTATCAACCCACATGACCGACATTACCCCTTAACATTCACACAATGTACGTAGGCCCTGCAAAAATTAATTGACACGTACTGGGAACTATTTGGGTTTGGCGGAATTAAGTTCAGAGTAAGTAAGTAGCCTTTCCTAACTAACGCGGGCTGGAGAGGCATTATGTCTTCTTTTTCAGAAAGTATGTGTAGTTACGGATGACAGAGAAGAGTATAACCTGCCTTGAGAAATGTTTAGGCACCAGGAAAGGTTATCTCAATCTCTCGGCTCTCTGATTCCTAAGTGATTGTCTCTAAAGAACTTTGTTGATTAACATCTGCACTCCCAAAAGCCCTCTTAAATTCTTAATCTATCGGGAATGTGCATACGTCACGCAGGAGGGGTTATCCCAGGCTGTAGCTTCTTTCTCTTCCTAGTAATTTCCAAGTGAACCTGTGTGAGTGTTTTTATTACCTGGGGATACTTCCACAGCGAGTGATCTCAACTACCACCAGAGAGCAGGCAATAACTCTATTTAGTCTAAAATGTGTAACTATATTTGTTTTTATATTTTGTTAACTCAAAAGAAATTGTAATGAAAACAGGTAAATAAAGTTTTTTTTAAATGACGTCCACAAGCACGAGTGTTTTTTCTTACTCGTAGAGCGTTTTCACTCTCATTCAAAGATTGCTCCAATTAGATTTTCATAGCATATGACTTTTGGGTTGTTAGAAGCTATATTGAAGTCTACTCAAACTGATGAATCTACTTTTGAAGTTGAATAAAAATCACTAACCTATCAGAATCAAATATGTACATACTATGCTAGTAAAATATTTAAACTTGCATTTAATAAGAGACTTTTTTTGAGTTACTACCACAGAACAATTTCAGTTCTTAGCAGTTTTGAGATTATCAATTTTTCACGGTTTTTAATGTTCCAGGGAGTGCAATAATTTTAGTATGTTTTAGGGGAAGCATAATGCTATGTGGCCAATAACCCTAGAGAAGTTGCTAAACCACTTCTTCCTGCAGCTAAATTAGCGACTTGAAAGATCAAACTATGAGAAACTAGAATTTACATTATTAAGTTTTATAACAAACTTTATGTAAAGAAATGAATTGAGTAAAAGAAAAAAAAATCAAGATTACTTACAACTTTACGAATATGGATAAACGCTTTACTATGAATGTCCCCCTTGATATTGTCAGGTGTATATGGAGGTGTGATTGTTACCTGATTCATTACTACTATGTTAGGCCCCTGCCAAGTTACTTCGTTTATCCTAAAATGAAAAAAAAGCATTAACATTATAATCTACTACTACATTATTTTAGTGGTATATACCCTTAATAGGGTATAAGAAAAATTCATAAGAATTATTAAATTCTTAATAAATTGAAATTATTTTTCTATGAGAGGAACATTTTATTTGCAAAAATGAAGAATAAAAATGTCAGAGGGGCTGCTCTACTGTATCAAGTTAAGCACTTATCTGTCACAAGGGAATTTTACTTAATAAAGAAAACCCAACATTTATATGGACATTAAATATAAGGGAAAGAAAGATTATTTCCTATTTCAGACATAAATTATACTGATTTGTTTTAATGCCCAGCTTTAGTCCTGGAGGTTAAAAAACAATTTTTTTTGACTAAAAATTGCAATAATCTTTCTTCCTCTAAAGTCACTCAAAAAAGATGTAAAAACATACTAAAAATTCACTTATTCACAAAATTTCTTCGTTAAATGTAGAAACTGGGAATCGATAATGTCTCTTTCTTCGATTTAAATATTGCACTGTGATCTAAACTGATCTTGTCGAAAACATCAAGAGACGAAGTAAGGATAGTCTTCCGAGCCTCAAATCATTTCTTATCAGCTCAAAATTGCGCTCACTAAACTCTTCCCTGTACCTCTGGGAGATACTAGTTAATGTATTTCCAATAAATAAAGCTGTGCTTTACTTTAAATATTATCTATCCTTTTTCCTCTCTCACCGTACCTCATCCTTTGACAAGTCCTTCCTAATACGTGCTACCTCTCTCTGGAACTCCTTGTCTTCATCTGTCCGCTATGCTCCTACCCTATCCATCTTTAAATCCCGTCTATTCAGTTATCTACTTTCTATTCAGCTTCCTCCGAAATTCTAATTGTTTTAATTTATTTCCTTAATTTCTGCTGTTTTATTATTTTATTTTTACTTTCATTTTCACTTATTATATTTTCACTTTTTGTAAATACTTATTTATTTATTTTCTGTTTAATCATAGGCCGAACTATTAAGGCCTCTATTTGTTCCTGTATTTATTCTTAGGGGACAATTGTCCCAGAATAATAAATTTCTTTTCTATTTCTATCCTTGCTTTGCGCCGTGGGATCGATTATGTACGGTTGTTTTTTTAAAAGCCAATGCGTTCACGTAAATAACGGGGACCATCATGATCATCCGTTGGGTACACTTCTTCGGAACACGTTTAATTAAGGTCTGAAATAAGACTTCGTAATGGCGTGGTTTACTCTATTATGCCATCTAGTCCCAAGAAGCGCATTGTTACAGTTAGAGCAGCGTTTCGTTCATTCTGCCACATTTGTCTTTCAGGCGTCATAAACTAACTTAAACGAATATAATTGGGTGAATTTGATGCCGTCATAATATAGGAAAAATATATTCAATTTATACGGAACCAATGGCAAGTATTAATCAGGAGAACTCACGTTTTACTAATAGTATTAAAGAGCATCATGCCTTCCTGTGTAACACCTGCTCTGATGGCTGCTATTAAGCACCTCTTCTGTTCGATATTCGTTCGAACTCTATTACTTATCTGGAAAAAAGAATAAAATATATAAAATGAGAGAAGCTTCTAATTTCCTAGAATTCTAAAGGTCATTAAATATTTTGTTTAAAAAATTATTAACATTAAATTTAAATTTCAAAGCATGTAGAAAAAAGCACTTCATTGCAAAATTCATCCTCCAGACCGGATAACCACGGAAAACCTCAATTAATTCAAACATAAATGAAAAATAGTCATTAAATTAGCTTTATTTTGTAATTATGAATCTGTATTTAAAAAAGAAAGATATCGAAATATCTTTTTAATTATTACTTTTCAAACTAAAACTAAAAATGAAGTACAAAATGAGTTGTGTTTACAACAAGGCTTGCACGTCATTGAATGCTTTTGGAATAGACAGACGAAAATGCTTATACACAGTCATTCATATTCATATATTATAGTTCTACGAAAGGTGCTCAAGGCAGCCTCTGAGAGGCAACATTTCTTTGCCAATTAACTGTTATCCTATCCATTTTGTTACAAATAAAATATAAAACACAAAAATAAAAAATGTTAGCCTTTTCCAAATACAAACACTGACAAAGATCACCAACTTTTAAACAACATCCAGTCAAAAAGAAAGTGGATTGTAAACCCTTCAACATCAGCATCTTTGTTTTCCTGTCAGAATTTATTATCAGTATGTCAGTAAAGCTCTAAGTGAGGCAGCCTCACTTCATTATTTTTTTAAATAAACTGTTGTATCCATGCTTGATCACGTTACTGAAAACTATTTCAGCAGCAATAAAAAAGAAACACTGCATGGAATAAATTTATGTTACGGAATTATCCAAGCAAACAACAGCTATCACTCAGCAATGTTTTGTCCCCGCATTCCGCAATAAAAGTAGTCATTTTTAATTAGCACTATAATTGTTTTGAGAATATTTTTTGCAACAATACTGCATTCGCTGGACAGATTACCTCACAGATTAGTATTTAGTATTTCATCCATCTTTTCATATAAGAGAGAACATCCATAAAATACTTCAAAGTAATAAATAATACTTGATCATTAGGACATATTACTTAAATTCTTAAATCAAGTTCAACACACCCTATTCCAAAAGCAGGAAAAATGATTTAAATATTTATTTTTTTTCCTTTCTTTCTTCGTCCCTGAGAGTAGAAGTATCCTAGGGAAATACACCAGCTCAGTGATACATCTGTAGCTATGTATCTATTTTTCAAAAGGGCGTATCCAATCTTCTTTGGTCACATCATATATCAATGGTTCCAGTTCTAGCAAGCGTTGTATCGTTCCATATCGAAATATGATAATAGAATTTGACGAAAAAGAGAAGCCCTTTTCAAATTTATTTTATTTTTTTTAAGATCGAAGTGTATTCGACTGATTAGCTATTCCGAAACTCTTCTCTTTGAAGGGAAAATTCGGTGAACGCATCGAATCGACTAAACTTACTCCACGCTTACACATATACAGAGAGACTTCACACTATGTACCAATACTAACACTGAATGAATCTACGATAGATCTTTGAGATTTAAATAAAATTAATTGAGATAATAAAGATAATTGACAAAATACGATATGATCGCCTGTAAACAAAATCAAGTTGTTAACTGTATGAAATTTAATACTACCAAAACAGCTTCTACTTAAAGCAGATGGCCCTGGTATTTCAAGTTTAATGTTGCACATTCAATAACAACATCAACAATGCAAAACATTGATGTTGCATTTTGAATAACATAAAAATGACCAACCATCTTCCATTTAAAAATGGAAATTTTGGTCAATTAAAATGAATGTGCTGTAATAAACTATTTTAAAAATTATTAAAAGTGGACATGTGCTAAACTTTGTAAATTTTTCTATTTACTAACTTTATGTAGATTTAATAAACACATGCGGATTGAAAACCCTTTCGAATTTACTACAAACAATTTAAAGTAGGTCCTTATAAATAAACCGTAAAAGATACAACGAAAACAAAATTCATAACGCAAAGTACTAGTACTGTAAGACATACTGTCCACACTCAAAGTACTCACTGCCGCTAAAGAACGTTCTGCAAATCATCTTTAAGATTACATGGTGTTCAACAAATGAACTTTTTACATGATCAAAGAATTAAAAAAAAAAAAACAGCGAAAGCAGTCTTGTCATTAGCATAAGATCATACATATCAGACTAGTTCTTTCAATTAGAGTAACTCCCAAAACTCAATAATTCCTAATTCTGCGATGATCGATCAGGTGTCTTAAGATATATGCCAATACGACCAAAGAACTCTTGGGAATTGCAACTCTTAAGCAATCTAACTCATGACAAAGGATAACCCCAAACGCTGATATGACGGCTAAGATATTTTTTTTTTATTGACTATTTCATTAAGCGCCAATAAATCGCGACCAACTACGTCTATTTAAAAAAGGGAGGTACAGAAATTTAATTTTTAAAAAAGATTCTTACAAAATTTCAAGAAAAATTCCAAAATTTGAAGATTTTCCTAAAATCGGCATTTTTTTAACAAATAAACAGATTCTGAGAAATAATAGACTCAATTTTTAATGTCTAGTAGCTCCCAAATTTCTAGTGCGAAGACTGAAAGAAATTCTAAAATATGTTCTTCCAACGTGCCAGTGAATTAAATATTGGATTGAAATCTTGAAGAATCTGAAAGATGTAGTAACTCTCGCACATACACCGAGCTTCCAACTTCTCGAAGAACTTCAAAGCTATTGCTCTGGATTTATATCATCCAAAAATACCCATAAAATTACTTTTTTGGGGGGAGGAAGGGCGCATCGACAATCAGGTTATTACCGCCTTATTATATGATTAATCTACTAAATCAAAATAGGGCCTGCAGGCTAGTAAATAGCAAAAACGTGTCTATAATTCCTTCTAAAAAGAAAATGTTGGAGCCTCAACAGATTCAAAATCGTCCACGTTTATGTTGGCATAACATTAACATTGATAGTGTACTTTAGAATAGTTTTGTTTTGCTTGTAAGTGCATTCAATAAATTAATAAATTACTAAAAAAAATTAATTAATCACAATTTCACTGATTAAATGATTAAGACTAAATAGTAGTTATGCCAGTAAACTGCAAGGCTAAATTTCTGAAAAGTAACCACCTACAAATCAGATCATTCACAGGTACCTAAAATCAATAGGTTCTTAGTTATGAGAGAAAGATATATATAAAAAAAAAACAATGTAGCCTATATTAACGCCTACTCAATGATAATTCTAATAGGTAATAGTACGCACTGTCGTAATATGAAACGACTAAGGACACCTTTAGTTGGTAGAAATTTTATGGAAAAATAGAACGTCTAGTCAACGCATGGTTTTGAAAGGAAAAATTAAAGAAATTAATTATTTTAAAAAGCATAAAACAGCAAATAAATTATATTAAGAAAACAACTTTACCCTCTGGAGATTCAGTGGTTTGGTTGGTTCAGGGGGCGTTGTAACTTCTTTCTTTACTTGTACATCGCTTACTAATGAAAGATTTACTATATAAACATTGCTACAACTTGGCCTATTATTCGATGCAGGGCATTCTGATTTACTAATTAAGGAAAAAAATTAAAAAACGAAAAAATTCAATCATAGGCACATTTTTAAAAAATTAATAACAAAAATTAAGCATTTAGTTTTTTAAAAAATGCTAACAAGGAAATATAAGAAATAATTATAATGTGGTACTTATATGACAATAATTTATACATAAAAACATTAAATTAGAAAAGTATAAAACTGATATAAAATACATATAATTTGATATTTATAGTTTTAATTAAAGAATAAAAATACATCAAATAACATTACTATAATGAAGAAAATATGACAACTTATTTAAAAATACACAGCATTCGCGAACGATGTTCATATTTTTAAAATTATTAGTTTTATCAATGTAATCAATTAAAAAGTTGGAACGGTAATGCCAGCCAGTAAGGCAGGCATGTGACATTGGATAAGATTCATTTTTAGTACATTATTTAAAGGATACTTAATACCAACATTTTTGTCTGCGGATCAAAGGCTTGTACTTCTCCTTCAATAACTTTATTGTAACATGTTTTACAAGCTACAATACTACCGATAGCAAAACATTCACTCACGCCAGCCATTTTCTACATTACAACTGCTGCTGTCTGCTGTCCGTACGTATTGCCACTACTATGAGCAAAGACCATTATGATAACGTCTGCCCATAGGGTTCGATAACCTGCAAATAATACATTTTATTTTTAGAAAATTAATTTAGAAAGTACTAAAAATAAAAAATATTTTTATAAATGTTCTGGGTTTTTCTCTAATATTGTGTTATGACTCTAAAAAAGAATTTAAAAATTAAAGACTATTTATTAAAAAATAATAATTTGATTTATAACGTAAAAAATAAATAATTGTTTCTTAATTTCATTCGATCTTTTGTTATATAATAATTGCGGGAGTTTTATAAGTCATATTAAAATAAAAAATTAAACTTTTATCATTCTTCACTATCCTCGCCCTTCCCCACCAATACTGTTAGTGATCTATTACCCACTCAAATAATTTTAGGCAGCTATATTAACTTGTTAAAATATGTAATGTTTTCATTCATCTTTTAGATGTATTTTTTTTTTTTTTTTTTTTAATGTAAGGATTCATGCATAAACAATATGAAGTGGGATTGCTTAATGATATTATAAAATAGTCTATGGCTTTTTTCACTGAATGCCTTTAAAAGGTGGAGGGGTTTGAATGTAATCCTTTAAAAATGGCAACAGTTAGTATGCAGTTATCAGAATTCAGTGAATTGTGCCGATTGTGTGGTGCCAAAACTAGTGTTCTTTTAGGATTACATATTTTTGAAAGAGAAGGAAATTTAAGACAAATTTATAAGAAAATTACTGCATGTCTTCCTATACAAGTAAGTTCTTGTTGATGCTTTATTTTTGTTTTGTTTTTTATTTTAATACTATACTTTTTATCGTACTGTTAATTTTTAGGTAACCAACAACGATAAACTCCCAAAAATGGTCTGCGAAGAGTGTGTTTATAAATTAGATGCTTTATTTGATTTTCGTGAGAAGAGTATGAAAACCGAATACGTGTTGAATAATATGCTGAAAAATTTGTATAATCCTACAGTAAACAATGAACTTGGCTTACAGATGGATACATTATTGTGCGCAGCTCCAATCAGTTCAGATAGTCTTCATATAAGACCATCAGTGGAGGTAATTGAAACATTCTTCAACCTTAAACTATTGTGCAGGAGAGGAAAGGCAACTGAAAAACAATTGTGCTTGAGCGATACAAAAACAGCATTTTACAGATTATTTTTCTGTGGCAAACAACTCGCAGAATGTCTTAAAATAATTTTAATGGGAGTAATTCCAACGCATTAATTTTAAACTACCAGCTATTGGTTTAAGTGCTATGGTGATCACATATATACATTTAAATCAAGCTTTCCAACTCAAGGGACCTGAAATCATTATAACAGCAATAAGAGGAGGTCAAAAATATTGATAACTTTATTATTAAATAATGCTTGAATAAGTACGATTTTTGTAGGTTGACGTTCATTTGGATAATAATACAGAACATCTGGACGCAATTATTGGAATACCAGTGAATAGTAGTGATTCTGATAATGTTAAGTGCGAATCTGATATCACATCTATAAAGAACGACAACGGAACTAACGGTGGAACAGGGAGCAATACCGGAGGTAGTGGTGTCAAGGGAGAAACTACTACAGAATCTGACTGTTGTGAATCTGATAGTGACTCATTAGGTGTTCACGAACAAAACGAACCTTGTACGATGCAGCCATTTAATACAATTGATCACAGAGATAGTATTGAAACTTCAAGATTGGAAGTCACGGACATTAGGTAGGTATCTCCTATGGAAATTATTATTTATTTACAGATTGAAATGTGACCATCTCCCTTAGAGTTTTTCATATTGCAATAATAATAAATAAGTCATTTGTACAAAGATCTTTGGTAAAGTCATATTTTTATTAATCTAGAAGGCTCTCTTTTTGAGGTAGAGTAATGTTGACGATTGTCTAGGTAGGATTTCTTCCAGTGAGTTAGTAATGTCATCAACTAAGTGTGAAAGTGCAACATCTTCGAGTTCGCTGTGTTTGGGTGTTCTTGGTAAACCAAGGGTTGTTAAATGTGTCTCAAAATAATCCTTGAAGATGTAATTTTTTCGATAGTGTGTGTGAACCTAGCAATTAGACATATATCAAGCAATTATCTGGATTATTCTATGTTACACATTACATCCAACAATATAAGTGTTTCCATGAATAGTAGTCCAGAGGGTGCCATATAAGAGTATTTTTTCTCCCAAAGTTGTTCTCTATACTCGTCCAAATTGATTTTACTGGTGTATGTATGAATTGAATCCAACAACCAACATTATTATAAATATTTTGTACGAACCAAATATTTATTTTTTATTTTTTTATTGGAAGTTTACATGAACTTGGTGAAGGACCGATGAAAAATGGGACAACTACCACGGAAGTAATTCATCCTACTAGAAACTATATAGTAACTTCTCAAGCAGAATCTCAGACATGGTTTTTTTGTAATATATGTGGTAAACCGTTTGATAACAGTGAAGAATTCCAAGCGCATTGTGAAATACATTGGAAGAAATGCGGTATCTGCGGGGTATCTTGTGCAAATGAAGGGGCTTTATTGGATCATATGAGAGATGAACACCCTAGACAGGTAAAGTTGGTTTGGTAATAATGATAAGTAAATTATTGCTAAAAGTATGTGGCAGTTGCTTAAAAGCCAAAATTCTTTGCTACTTTTATGATTCCCGCAGCGAGAGGAGGTATTTCTTAAGAAATCTTAGCGATCGAGCTGCTATCTCAGCATGAACAAAACTTACTAAAACTCCAAATTGTCCATAGACATATAATTCTATCTTCAAACCTATGTGGATGTATGGACTAGAGCTGTGGGGTTCAGCCCACGAACTGTACAGACATTTCAATCAAAATTACTCTGATATATAGTTAACGCTCCTTTCTGCGTGATTAACTTTACTCTTCATATTGGGATCTCAGCATACCGTTCGTACAACAGCCTGCCAAGACATATCAAAAGTTCCGTAATGGTTCTCTCTGCTTTCTCTCATCCTCTCGTACAGCCTCTCGCCTCCTCTAACAATCCACCACGCCGAATACATTGTCAATGGCCCCGAGTCCAGAATGAAGATCATCATCGGATATCCTGTAGAGAGTGCTACCGCTGGGTAGTTTTTCTCCTCCTACTCTTCACGCACCAATATTTCTTAACTACTTTCTTATTTACTTATTTTACGTATTTATATAGTTTGTAAATTGCTAAATAAATTTTCAAAAAGCCCTATATAAATGAAGTTCTGTTACATTTATTTGAAACTGCTTACAGGAAACTTATATAAGCAGGGTTTTTAGTAGAGCTGAAGTTAAGCTCAAATACGGTTTCATGGTATCCATTCTTCGACACGCTTTAATTTGATGGAAACATATATTATTGAGAGGTAACTCTAACCGCTCTTTACTCTGCGGTAAGAGAAAATCGTGTGTGTTCGCAGGTTTAGGCATCCATTTCATCTCGTCCGTGCTATACTGTAACAGTTAACTTTTCTTTGGAGAAATTTCTATGCGTTAATTTTGGACTACATTTCGTATTGAATTTAAAATGATTTTTTTTTACAGACTAATTCCACCCTACCATCCGTACCACAAGCACAAAACGAAGAGTGTGAATTTATGAAGAAGAAATCGTCTGTAGATAATGGAACTCCATCGAAAAAAGTAGGTAAAACCGATGGAAAGCGTTGTGATCAGTGTGGAAAAGAATACAAGACAAACTATAAATTAGCTGAACATATGCGAAAACATACAGGTGAAAAGCCGTTCAAGTGCAGTGCATGTGAGAAAACGTTTCGTTCGAAAATAGGTTTAGCACAACACGAGGCCAAACATACGGGACATTACGATTACACATGTAATACGTGCGGTAAAGGATTCCAGTGTAAATCGTATCTTATAGTTCATCAAAGAGTACACAGCGATCTTAAACCGTATCCATGCGATACGTGTGGAAGAAATTTTAAAACTAAACAGAGTCTATTAGATCATCAGAATAGACATCTCGGTGTTAAGCCATATTTATGTGAAACATGTGGTAGAGGTTTTATCACCAAGGTAAGTTTTATTTAGATCTTATTTCAAACAAATCATTATATTGGTAGTTTCGATTAAGTAATTCATGAAATTTACTTCATAATTTTTTTTGTTAAGGGCTTGTGCAAATCCCATCAAAGGGTACATTCAGGAACAGATAATCGTCAGTATCCATGCACTGTATGCAATAAACTATTTGTTAGCAAGTCATACCTAGTCACCCACATGAGAATTCATACCGGCGAAAAGCCATTCATGTGTGAGGTAGGTATTTTTTCAGTTTTAGTTGATTTTTTTTGTCAATGTTCCTTCCAAGAAATTGAAATCTAGTGCGTGTATAGAGATTATTGTGTCTCAGGAGCGACTCTTCAAGAAATATTACTTAGGAGTTACTAACAGGAACCGAACAAAACTAATTTCATGTATATACTACAAACTTACTTGATTTAAATTGTAGACACGCCACGTTATCTTGTATTGTTCAAAAATTTTAAGGAAAGGAAGTTATCACAAGTTTACCCCAATGTCCTATTCGTTGGTTGCATCAGCACAAACCTCATTCTAAAAAAGATCTCATCGATTTCCTAGATAATTTTGTACTGTTTTTCGTTGCAAGCAATCGTTCCCGCTGATTAAACGGAGGTTATTGCTTGACTTCGTCGATCCTACAAGGAATAATAAAGCGAATTGTAAGGACGTTTACATAAACACTGAAGTTCCATTCTATCTTGGTCTTTACAACTGAATGGAAATATTTTATGTGGATATCATGATCTATCTTTGGCTGCATTCTATTAAAACATTTCCACATGGAACTATCTATGATTTATTGTATGAAAGGTCAAAGTTGTACTGATCGTGTTATACCCACTTTCGCTTCAATTTGATCAATTTTTATACATTTTTGTCTCTTTTCTGTGCATTTGTAAAGTTAGTTTTGTTTTAGTATTTAAGTTAAGAAAGACTAATAAACGTAATTATTGAATTCAAAAATAGGTGTGTGGCAAAGGCTTCTTAACAAGGGTCGACTTGAAAATACATTCAACTATGCACACTGGTGAAAAAAGTTTCGTATGCGAAGTATGCGGTAAAGCGTTCGCCCGAAGAGACGCTCTGAGATGTCACAAACGTAGCCATACAGGTATTTCAAACTGATTAAGGTATAAAATTAATTACAAAAGTTGTAACCTAGTACTGTCGAAAGTACTATTCTTTGTTGTTCTAATAGTTTAAAGTGCAACATAACTTTGATTTAGAGATGAACTTCTCAAGCACACTTTCGATTTTTCAGACTAAACTGGATCATTATCTTAGACGCTTTTAATAGTCTCGATAAATATGGATTTTTTTATGGTCCCAGCTTAATAAGATACATGCTTTTTTCTTTTTGTTCTGATCTTAGAATGATTTCTCCTGGACCGGATTGCCAGAGATTTAATTGCGTTTTCTATATGTGAATCTCTTGACTGAACTTCGTATATAACCCTGCTTTAACTTTATTTTTAATATTTCAATCATAGTTCATACAAGCAAGAAACATTAGCCAGTCGTCATTTTTACGCGTTTATCATTTTTTTTTTAGGAGAACGGCCGTACAAGTGTGACATTTGTGGTCAAGGATTCACCCAGTTTTCACCGATGGCCATACACAAACGTTTGCACACTGGAGAAAGACCATACTCTTGTGATCTTTGTGGAAAGACTTTTGTTTCAAGATCGACAATGATGTCGCATAGAAAGAAACATATTGCATGACATACGGCCTCTGACTCAGCTTCATCTCCTGCGGTATCTTCAACTACCTCAACAGCCAATGTTCATCAAACGAACACAAATGGTATTTATTAATGGAGATTTTTATTTTGTAAAACTTAACTCAAAAAATTAGTTAAGTATAAAATATTGTTTTTGTCAGTAGGCAAGGAAAATTAAAATTTGGCATGATCAGATAGATAATTGATTTATATATGTAAATTTACCATCTGTATAAAGATTCAAGTGAGTAAGATGTGAGGAGAGGAGTAAAAATGATCTAGTAGGTAACACAGGTCAGTCCGAAGGAAATCTCGAGGTGGTTCAGTCGGCGAGGTGAATTGTAGGAATGGTCGAAGAGGCTTTAGGCAAGGATTAGGGCTGTGAGAATTGTGTGGCATTTTGTCTTGGCGAGCTGTTGTACGTAAAGAATGTTGAGATCTCTATGAAGAGTATGGTTTTGTAGCGTAGAAAGAAGCATCAACTACTTGTCGAAGTTACTTAGACTGAAATGAATTTGTATGATTCATATGCTAGTAGGTTTTGCTGAACCCTACAAATTTTTATGTGTTATCTGTATTAGCTGTAATGTTTTAAAAACGACAAATTGCAGAAAGTTATTTTAATTATTTTGAGTTCTTTTTGAGTTTGAAAATTATTGATTAGTTCTTCTCTGGAAGGGATAGGTATTATTGGCTTTCTATATGGTAACATTTCAGGTTAATGTACAATTTTTCCTAATTGTACATTGGTATGAAGAAAAAAAAAATATAACTCAAATGTTTAAGAGATTGAAGAAAATTGGTGTGTAAAGAAAACTTTAAGGAATAGTAATAAGAAAAAGTTGTATGAGTTTTCTCTTCAAATTATTTTGTTTCCATGTTAATTAAAATTTTACTTGCCTTGCCCAGGTAGCAGTGAAATGGTGTTTGTAGTTGCGGACGCCCAAGGATTTGCACCAGTACCAGTTTCCTTAGTTGAAGCGTCACCAACGCCTGGCCAGTGAAGCAGAGTTGGGGAATTTGATTAGGTGTATTAGCTTTTTAATATAACAGTACTGTCAAAGATGAGCGAATCTCCATTTTAGTACGTATATCTATTTTTTTTCTGAAGAAAAAGTAATCAGAGTTTTTAGATTTGTATTTTATATAAATCTGAGTTTTTATGCCCAGTATTGAAAAGAAAGTGCGACTTTTCCGATAAGGTAAAAATAAATGAAATTTTGAGTGGTCTATTTAGATGGAGGCGCCAGCTGGAACACAATATTCGCCCAGAGCAAGGCAATATTCGAAAATTGCCGAGTTAATCTTAAAAGCTAGAAATTAAAACTTCTATTCTTCAAAAAAAAAATAAAAATACTATTCTAAGATATCTCACCTCCGTATGGTGACGAAAAGTCTGCCCCTGAGACCCAAGAATTCCGTGATCCCTGGTGTTTTTTCTTTTCTAAAAAGAAACACAAACCTGATGATCTAATCTCAATAAGGTTGAAAATTCACATCCTGTCAAATTGAAGGAGAACAAACTTTTGCAAGGGAAGGCGATTAGCTTAGCTGAGTGGTTTGCCATGCGAAGATCCTGAGTTCGAATTCAGCTGCTGGCCCTTATTCTGTTCCTAGAAGTTTCTTATAGCTCACTGTCCGGGGTTGTCTGAAATAAGAGAACACTGCCAATGCCCTCAGATGTTGATGCGCCTTAAATTTTGTAAAAAAAAAAAAACTTGCTGGAACGGATAAAATCAATTAAATTATTGCGTATCCTCTCTTTCTTTTTCACCAATAACATGTCAGCTTACATCTTGTCTGTAATTTTCCTCTGATTTTCGGAGGAGCTGTCGGGTTATTTTTATTTTTTTCGGGAGAGATGTCTAGGCTCATATAGTTGGCGCCCCTGCTATAGATAAAAAGAATAGAAAAGACAATTGTGATTTAAATAATTTGAAAAGCTTAAAAATGTAGCTTACTAAATAAAATTAGGAAGTTAAAATTAAGTTTTTATACATTTGTGTATAAAATTAAAATTTTGCTTAACTGTTAACTCAAAAAGCATTGATATTATTATTAAAGTTAGAATGACATTTATTGTTAAGCTTTCGTTTGAATATCTGAATTTTTTGATGTTATTTGGGTTTCTTCTATTTTATCTATTATAATACAGAAATAAACAAATAACATCAATTCCACAAAGTACTATAAAATATATATATCTCTACATATACGAGTATATATATGTATTGTTCAGATATCATTGTAATTATATGGTTATCATAGTATGCACACTTTTATCAAACTTGTCAGGTTCAAATGTTTGTATTCCTCACATCTTCATACATTGATCACAAACAAACGTATGATAGAATATTGGTCTAAAAAAACTGTTTACATTTAAAATACATATGTATAAATATACATAACATATTAATACTCCTGTTGTTTGTTTTCCCAGAAGGTTGGAAAATTCGCGTTTATTTTTGTTATCTTTACACATGACAGCTATTTACTGGCTATATTTTATGCACTTAGAAATAATTATTTATCCGCTCAGTGGTCTGCCTATGAGAAGGTTCCTTGACTGAGTCGTCCACACTTGTTTAATACGTCAAGTTTACTTTTCTTCATGGAAAACACGAGTAAAGCGTGCATTGAATATTAAATATTTCAAATAATAGTCAACATCAACAGTTTTTGTACAATTTCTTTAATTTATTACTCGAGTTTGTGAGCGAAAGTAAAACTACGAACAAAGAACAGGAAAGATTTAAGGCTTTCATACATGCATTAAGCTAATTGAATGGGTAATTTTGAAATTAATGTGCAATTTATGAAAATATAAATATTTTCATAGAATTTTTCTATTATTACGTCTCACATTCTAAATGTATGAACCATTGTAGTACTATGAGTAGTACTATTTCCGAGCATTATTTCAAACTATCTTAGTAATTCATTCAGCAGGGAAGACATATTTTCTTTTATTATGTATTATCATTAATATGCTAAAAAATGAACATGAGAGACGCAAAAAATTAAAAAGAAGTAATTAATTATTAGATAGAAAATTATGGTATATTGTTCCACAAAAAATAATACATACTAGAGAAATTTAATTGAAAAAGATGATAACATTGTTATTTTTGTATAATAATTATTTCCCACCAGAGAAATAAAAAATTGATTAAACAAAAAAGAATATGTAAATAAGAATATAAGATTTGAAAACAAAAATATATATAAAAAGTATATATATTGACTGAAAAAAATATTTTAGAAGTGTTTTTGTATTTTAAAATTACTCGTTTTTATTATCTTCTAGATACTACAGATTTCCTGCCTAGTTACTTTTAAAAAATTATTAATTATTGATTATACTTTATCTTGTATTATCGTCATTTTACCATTAATATTATTAAAGTACATGAAATATTTATGTATGATTATTGGTACAGTATTGTAAGGTAATTACAGCCAATAGGGAATCTTTACAAATGATACGTTGAGTTTTATGTTTAAAGAGCGTTGATAAAGTCAAAACCCACTGCTTGGACAATGTTTTATGTTATCCAAAAATTTCAGTTAGACTGTGCAGTTACTTCAAAATAGAATTAAAAATTTCGAAGAATCTATTTGAACAAAACGGACAACCATCTTAATACGGCCTTATTAATTAACTTGGTCTATAAGATTAAGTTTCAAAAGAACATAGGATTTTAATAATGGTGCAACTATAAAGATTTGATTACTTTAGCTATTATTTAAAAATATCTTTTCTTGTATTTTCTGTCATTTTTGAATAAGTCAATATTACTCCTACACTAGAACAGCTTTAATCCATTAACTTCGGTATCCCTGCTTTCTCTGTTCTTTAATCAGGTCCGAACCCAATCCTGTTTTCTAGTTTTTATCTTCACTTTAGTACCTGCTTATTTGAATTAGTTACTTTTTTTTCTTTTTTTTTTATCCTGTCTTTCTAAGTAATTCTTAATTTTGATCTTTTAGTTGCCCTGAACCAACAACCCGTCTCATGCTCTTTTAGGGACCCAATGTTACAAGTCTCATCCAGATAATCTCCAACAGAGTTCTCTTCTATCACCATCGATGATCATTCTCTTTCTCCATTCGTTAATAAATTCACTTAATTTTTTTTCCTTGCAGCTACAAATTTGATCCATTTTTGAAATAAATCTTGATACAATTTAGGACATTGAACAAAATAGTAGCTGTACAATTGATTTTATCTTAAAATAATGCAAAAATAATTTCGTTTTCCGAAAGATACTCGTGTAAGAAATAGTTATAAATATAATCATGAATTATATATACTTATTTTACTACGTATGTACCTAATTTATTTTGTATTGTGAAATAAAGTTAGTCGTCTTTTTTATTTAACCAATATTTGTTCATTTCTCCTTTAATTTGGTAGTTAAAATTTCGATTAAACAAATATTGCAAAGAATTATGTGCTATAATTGTTCATTAAACTTATAAAAACAGTACCTAGTTAACAAGTGACGTCTTCACACCAAATTGATTAATCTATCTCCGATGATAAATAGATGAAAAGTTCGAAACTGGTCCAGGAATACAATGAACATGCGTGCTACGTTGGATAACATGAAAGAAATTATGTGCCAGAGCTAAAAATTAGGCATGCATTATGGTAGCAAAGTTTGATGTCCGAAAACCCACCTTTATCAAATCATATTGACAGTGTATACTGTCAAGAAAAATGGTAAATTCTGCGAAAATAACTTAAGAATTCAAATTATAAAAATAATAATAAAAAGTAAAGTTAATGGAGTTACCAGCTGTGAAGCTATTACTCACTTCTGAGATTAATTAATTAAACTTTTAAAAACAGCACCTTGGCAACAAAGGAAGTAAGACATTTCAAAATTGAATAATATGTGAATACAAGTGTATTTAAAACAACCGGAAATAAGATTTCCAAAAATAACCCTTAAAATACAAAAAACAAGAGGTGGAAGAAATATGTCTGAAAGTGAAATTCTCAGACAAGAAGAGAATGAAGTTCGAAATAGTAATGCCTCAGCTCTCAGTGCCAACATCCGAACATTGTTATCAAACCCTGAAGGAGCATTTTTAAATCGAATCAACACTTTGCCATCTACCTACAAAGATCATCGAACTCGAAAATTATCCTTACCAAAACACGAACACATTTCTGATAATGAAAATTCAGTGGACAGAAATATTAAACAACTGTTACAAAAAGTTGACACTTTAGTGACTACTATGGAAAAAATGAGTAAAGGTCCAATTGGTGTGGATAATTTCCGCTATGATACGATCGACCATGAATTGCGAGAGCTAAAAAAAAGTGCCACCAAAAGAGAGTTGAACGAAGAGCAATTGAGTACTTTTCAAGCTAAGTGGTTCAATCAAAAACTGAAAGAAATCGAATTTGAACTATTGGACGTTTATGTGAGTAAAATCATATTGAACGTTTCAACAAGTATGGAATATACTTTTTTCACTAGTGTACAGAAATTATTTCCATTGGGTAGGCTATAGAATAGACATAGTGGTATACCAATTATTACGCAGTGTAAAACTTAAAGCAGAGGACCCTTCTTACCTGGTGTATTCTACAGGGTGGGGCAAAAGGTATGAACCGGTTTTAAAGGGATGTAAAACAAAAACAATTCAATTTACAGAAATTATGTTTATATTGTTTAATTCAGTAAAGAATCTAGTTTATTACATTAAGTTTGAAAGATGATATCACGTAGGTGGCGGCCGTCAGCCGCGATGCACTCTTGAAGGCGAATTCTGAAGTTTTCAACCGCTCTTCTGCCCATTTCGTTGGGTATTGCCGTAACTTCCTCTCTGATTCTATCCTTAAGTTCACCAGAGGCCACTTCACTCCCCTAAAGTGACTGTAGGGTGTGCAGTATCCCAATTTGGGATTATTGGTCCCTTACTTTTTCGAGGATAATGGGCGCACCGTCACTGTCACCGCTGAGCGCTATGTGACAATGTTGGGAAAAGTTTTTTGAACCTGAGCTGGAAGAATTGAGTGAAGCAACTAATCTGGGAGACATTTGATTCCAACAGGACGGGGATACATCCCACACTGCTAGGATTTCAATGGCGAAATTGAGGCAATTGTTCCTCCAGCGCCTCGTCTCTTTGAGGAGTGACGTGGAGTGGCCTGCGCGCTCACCAGATTTGAGCATTTGTGATTTTTTTTCTTTGTGGGCACATAAAGGAAAAAGTTTTTAAACATCGTCCACATACCCAGGAAGAGCTTAAGGACAGAATCAGAGAGGAAGTTACGGCAATACCCATCGAAATGTGCAGAAGAGCGGTTTGAAAACTTCAGAATTCGCCTTCAAGAGTGCATCGCGGCTGACGGCCGCCACCTACGTGATATCATCTTTCAAACTTGAAAATACATTTTGAGGCCCTCTTGAGTATGGAAAAGTGGTTTTTCGATAATTTCGTCTTTGTGTGCACAAAATATTCTAAAAACTAGCCCAGAAAGCTGAAACACTACATTTAAATTGTATTCCACGACAGGAAATGACTGCAACCATTGAAATTCTTCAACCGGTACTCCTTTTTTGGCTTCTCTCTATGACTTTTCTGTCCTCATATTATAGAAGATGGTTAAATATTGTATTGTTCATCGTTTTTGGTGATTGATTCATTAATCCAAAAAAGAGAGTGGAACGCCCAAACATTCAGGACAGAACACACACCAACTTAGATGTAACAATGTAAAAAATATTGTTAAGTGTTAATAGCATAAGTTCTGAAGATCTAGCCCCTAGGTCGTATGGTTGGCAAAAAATAAAAAAAAAGTGACTGAAATGGGCAATATTCTTTCTTTCTTATTAAATATGTTGAGTAAACTCCAAGTTACGATTTTTATATATTTTTATTTCTCTTGTTTTCTTAAAGAAATCTTGGCTTGAATTCTACTGTGCCACAATGCAAGAAACATTTGAACTATGTTCAACTCTATGTACTCAATTTTCCAGAATGACGAATAGGAAAAAAAAACAGACACTATTTCTACAAACTATTTCTGAATTTTCAACATATGCAGCTGCACAGAAATCATCAATAAGAGCATTGTTGGACAAAACTGTTCTGAAATTTATTGAAGTGAACTCTTTTGAAGAAATTTCTCAAAGAATTACAGATTTAGAGAAAAGATTGAACACTCCGTTGCCAGTTAGCTTTGACAATGTACCAAAATTGATGACAGAAGATGAAAAGAAAAGGAAAACTCCTTTCAAAAAGAATAAAAAGGAAGCGTCAAAAACAAAGAAAGACAAGAAGGAAAAAAATGTAAACAAATCAGAAAACTTGCAAGTAACATTTCAAGAACCTGAAGGAAGTAAACAGAAAAATAAAAAAACTAAATCCAAGCCGGATAAAAAAAAGTGATCGTCCTTTATAAAATAATGATTTGCCATCCAAATATAGATTTAAAGTGATCATTTTTAATGAGTTTTTCATTTGGTAGGGGTTAATAAAATTAGAATGAAGCTGAAATACTTTCTAAAATAAAGTGCTGAGGTATGTATGTAAATTATACCTACTTTATATCCTCAGAAAGATGGATGTACCCACAAATACTTCTAGACAGGACCTGCCATTCGCTTTTGGGCATCATCGGAAGAAGCAAAGCTTCCTTATTTGCATCCTATCTCCACACTTGCGGTTTTTGCTCACAGAATCCGTACAGTCAGAACTCGAATTTTATCTTCTTAAATCCCCTGTTTAAAGGTTCTTACGATTTTAAGTTTTGTGAGCCAGAGTTAATAATACACAAACATAAACAAGTAATTACTTTCTAAAGACCACTTTATTAGAGACTCAGGAGACTGGCTTCAAAACTTTTTTTTTTCGCTGAAAACTCAATAAAGAAAATTTTACAAAAGTAAAAAATTTAACGTTTGATGGAACTGTGGGAGATTGTGGAAAAGAGCAAATAATTCACAATACTTTTTATTATTACAGAATCTTCTATAATAGACTACTTGAATCACTATTAATCGATAAAAACAAAACACACAAAATAATATAAATTTTTTTTAATAATCAGTCAGATTTTATTTTTTACTTTTCTTGTTTAAGTAAAAAAAATAAATAAAAAAAACATTAACAAAAATAATTAGTATTCATTATGTTAGCATAAAAACAAATTGTTACGTGGTAATACTCGTACAAATTGTAACATAAGAAAAGAAGGTAACGCTTGACATAAATGTAGCAGCTGATTAAATTCAAATGATAAAAAATCAAACAAAAATGGTTTAGTTTTCTCCCCCTAATTACATACCACAAATTACTAGGTTATGTAAATTTGTGCAAGTGTATTTGCCTTTATTATTATTTGTTTCTAAATGGAAGTGTGTAAAGGATAGCCCAATTTTTAAAAAAAACAGACTTAGCTCAAAATTCGCTTTTTCTGCAGGCGACTAATGAAGAGATTTTTGCGTTAAAAAAAATAAGAATTTTTGTATTGAAGAAATTCATACAAAGCATGAAAGTAAAGAGAATTAACAGGATCCAGAAGAATAATAAATTAGAATGTAAGGGAAGTGAAACAAAAAAAAGATATTTCTTCAAGGTTGGTGGGAGAAAAACAGGACAGGATTGGTGAAAAAAAAAAGACTATTGGAAACAGGAACCGAGCTCACGATAATCAAATAGAGCAGGCATAAATAAATAAATACAGAAAAATCTTTATAGCAAATTAAATTCATTTGACATTCCTTACCATTGGAAAAAGATTTTTGAAAGGGGGATGGATAGCTTCAACCGCATAGCTTCTGTTGAGCTTTTAACAATCCTTGAAACTAGATACAACAGAATGCATTTTCAGTTAACAGAACTTTCCACAGCATATCATAACGCAGAACGGCGTTGCTTATTATTGAAAGATTCTCAAGAACCTTTAAGATTTTTAAGAACATTCAAGTGTCGCAAAAAGAAAAAGAAAATGTCAAGCATTTTAATCCGTTTTTTTAAAAGGGGCCTTCAAGTGTTTCTTACTTTAACCTTCCAACGGAAGCGACCGATCTGATATACTGATAAATCTGTTAATACTGGGGGCACGTGTGCTAGTTATCTAGTTTTTTTTTTTTTTTTTTTTTTTTGTAAAGTGCTTAGAGTGACAAGATCATTTTATTTTTATCAATTTTGTACAACGCGCCTGTTCTCGTTAGCTTTAATGAATTTTTAAAAAATTACCTATTACGGAAAGAACTACTGCTATTTTCCACATACAAAATTTATTATTTTAGCAGCAACACTCACTTTCACAACTGAAATTTCACCGGTCATATAAAAATGAAATAAGTGCACCAAATAAAGAAGTAAGCGAACGACAGAAGGGGCCGTCAAGAAACAAAAAAAAACTTAAGTCAAAGTGTGCAGAAAAAAAGAAGACTGGCCAAGGACAATTGCAAAAAGAGCAATGGAAAGTTATGGTAGAAGAATATGTAGCTAAGGATCGCTAGAAAATAAACAAGGATCTTTTCTAGAAAAAGAGAACAAAAATTGTCAAAGTTGGGTAGTTTTCAGCGTTACACTATTTTCGTGCACTTTTTGACGATCAACCCGTATTCAACTGTCCTACCGGACAGTTTTAATACTAATATTTGAAGAAAATTATTTTTTAATTTTTTTTTAAGCGAAATAAAATTTATCTGATATTTATTCTCTCATTACAATTGTAGCATCTTTCTAATAAATGTGATCAATTTGTGCCCCAAGCTAAAATGGTTAATTATTCTCTATTTATTCCTTCAATACTCCAAGCGCAAGTCAAGTTCTTTTTCTCCTAATTGGACTGGGGCTACTTTATGAATTACTTAACAACATAAGCAGGAATGCAGCAAGCTACCATAGAATTATAGTTGTTAACATATCGGGCTGTCCCTTATACACAGAAGTTTTAAGGTTTACTTACTTATTTTTTTTTGTTTTTGTTTATCAAGCTGTTATCACAGTTAAACCCATACAAATATTAAAGTAATAAAATTAAATTTTTTTTAACTTTAATTAGAATTATATGTTAATTCATTCGTTTATTTCCTAAATAGCTAAGTTATAAAAAAAAAAAAACACTTTTTAGAAACAAAATAACCAAAATTTAAAATCAGCTAAGGCATCAAATGGATGGCATAGTTAAATGTTTTTTTATAAAAATATTTAGCTTCTAAAGAGAAATTAGATAAAGAGTTCTAGATAATATGTGTAAGGCATAAGTTATCTTTACTCAATTTATTAAGTAGAAAGAAAAACACAAAAACAAAAAATGCAGGGACGAATTTTGTAATTTTTAATATAATAGTATATAATATATTATATATAACTTTTTTTTTTGTAGGCTAAATTAATGTCTTAATCTGCAACTCTGCAACAATACTTTTAGGGAATTATCACTATTAAGTAAGTAATAAACTACTCTGACAGCAAACCAACTATAGTTAGCTATGCAGATACAGATCTATGTCTTACAGATCATATGGTAGGTATGATTTTTACGGGGGAAAGGGATTGTGCAATATGATGGGTACCAACTAATGGATCACCTTCTAAGTTTCACTTATTCCTCGAGTTTCGTCTCTGATTACTTTGACTGTCTTCATTCAAAAGTTAAATTCAGTTTTCATTTAAATATTAATAAATGGAATAGCATGAAAACATATTGCATTAATGCAATTTCTAAGGTAGATTTTAATTTTTTAAAGAAAATATGCGTTTTACATAAGGAAAAGTGGTATTTTTACAAAGTTTTGCATTGAATGAATACGTGCATAGTCCTTCAGCATGGACAGTAACAATTGTGGTTCAAAATGAGCGCGCCCTGAGCGTAACCTCCTAGTATGAATACCATATTAATCCTTGACCGTGTACGTACTCAGTCCTCTAGCGTGTTCAGGCAAATTGGGCACTAAAATGCTACATGAACACGAATGAAACACTAATCGTCCGTTGTAAGGCTGGCAAAGGGCAAGTTTTTTGGACAAAGTCATTCGACTATGATGCTCTGCAGCTATTGTTAATATCACTAAGTTTCCTTTTAGTTACCTCCTTCCTGACTTATTCATTTGAAGTAAATGCATAAGTAACCAAAGACCATAAACTTAGAAATAATTCGTGATGGTTTTAGAAAAGTACTGGTCCCATCAAAACTCACAATCATTAGACTTTAAACGATTTGGCTTAAGAAAAAAGTAAAGATTAATTTTACCCACCAATTTCCAATTGAAGATCCAATTTTTCAGTTATTCTGCTTGAAAACACTTCACAAATACCAACTGTTTACAAATACAATCTTTTATACATTAATATCACGCTTCTGATTCAGTTGACAAAAACTTTTGTTTTAAAATTGAAGAAATTTAAAAAAATTATTAGGATAAAAAATAAACAAATATGGTAACAAAATAAAAAGTTCTTATACAATACTAATAACAAAAATTAATATTATACAGACTAGAGTAAAAAATTAAATTAAATAATCGAGATTAATAAAAAATAATATTTTGGTTTTAATAATACTTCATAAAATTAAAGTTAGTGATGTTATTTCGATATAACCTATCCAGCTTATAATAAATAGACATAAGGTTTGTTCCATAGGCAATTTGTGATTCAGTAGCCAATTGGTTTGTGATTATTTTGAGCGCATGTGCAATCCAAGAAGGTTTGAATTCTTTACGAAGCAAATAAGAGAGAGAGGAGAACCAATAGATATCTAACTTTAAGATTGGCTGTTCTAACCAATCTCACAAAGTAACTTAAATCAGAGCGGTCAGTAAACATAAGCTAAGTTGCTTACATTTGTTTGATTATAAAAGGTTACCAAAAATATTTTCAAACTTTGTTGGCATACAAAAAGTTATTAAAACATTCCAATATAATTTCAATTCAAACCAATCAGGGTCACAGAAACGCACTAAGGTAATAAAAAAAACAAATTAGGTACTAATCACTAACTGCTTACTGAAAAAACACAGTAAAATGATAATTGTGTTATACGACAGGACTAACATGGTGGCCAATTCTCCAGATAGATCTCAACTAGAAACAACTATAATCCACCCTAAATTTTGGCGTGTTATTTACTTTTAGGTTTCGGTCAAGTTAAAAAATAAAATAAATAAATGAAAATAGTAATTAATGACGTAAGAGAAAAGATGTTTCAGTTTTTTTTAAAACATATCATCGCAAGATTGTGTTGAAACTGTTAGGGCTTAGAAAAAAAAAATGAAATGAAGAAAGGAGCGTAAAAAAACCTACAATAAATCAGATTAGAAGGGACATATCCTTTGGAAGGATGTCAGGAGATGCTCAAGGAAGCCATGGTAGGCGGGAGAAGAACTTCAAGGCAGTTACGGACTGGGAGGATAAGTGAAGAACATCAACTTTCAGGCAATCTCCCTTGGTGGTTAGAAGAACGGCTGTGCTAATAAAAAAGTAAATAAATTCGTCTGTAAACAACGGAACTATTTAACGCCCATTCGGATGACCAGACGCCTCCAAATGGGGTTCAGCAAAAAACTAAGAAATTACATAAATCGTAAGCGCCCGAAGACAAAAAGCTTGTGTTAGTTCGGGTCAGACAAGGATGAAAACGGCATCATATATGGGGGAAGTTTGATTTTTCTTAAAAGAAAAACTCACCTGGCTAGCAGGCAGTTGTGACGATTAACTTCTCTAGCTCAAGCTTACGATTTCTCTGGCCAATCTTTATGTAATCTAATGAACGCAATAAGCAATTTGAAAGATAGAACCATCAAGAAAGATAATTGAGAGGAGTGTCGGCCATATTGATCCCATCATAAATCACCATTAGCAAAACGAAATATATCAAAATAATAACAACAATAATAAAACACATACAACAGATAACAGATTATCTCGTATATGTCGAGCAATTATATACATGACTAGTTATTGGGGTTTTGATTCGTGTTTTTTGATCTTTTCCTTTAAAAAAACAAAAAACAAAATCTGATAATTTTATCTTGAAAATAAAGGGGAACATTAAATTAAAATGATAATATTAAACAAATCGTTAGAAAAAAAAAACTGCCTCCACAAAATTTAAATTAAAATATACACCAACTTCGGGATCATTTATATTTAAGTTATTAAAAATTATTTGTAAATTCAACATTAGGCACTTTGTTTCTTTTTCGGTACAAACAAATAAGAGCGCATAAATTCGATGTAATTATTAGTATTTTAAAAAATTCAGAATTTACAGCAATTTCATTTCAGCTGCATTTGTTTTCATTTTTTTTAATAAATATAAAAAGCAACCAAATAATAGCACTAACCTTCTTTCTTTATTTTCCTGTAAACCTTTTATTTTTTTAGATTTAATACTAAAAATTACAAATAATATTATTGTTTATTTCTAAAAACCACCTTTAATAAAATTGTTTCTTATTGCACACGACTAATTGTAGTATTCGCTTTTTTTTACTTTGTATCCTAGAAATTGTTAAGTACGGAGAAATTTTTTTACTTTTTTAAATTTTATTATTTTGTTTTTTAATTATGTATATATATCAATATTTATATAGCTATTCTTCTCATACCACAATAGCAGCAAAATTTAGCCACTGCGACTGGATACTGTGTCCCACATTCATGGCAAAATCTGGATTGCTCAAGCTTAAATGTATCTTTTCCCCCTCCACCGCTAAAGCCTCCTCCTCCACCACCTTCTGATAAGACTCGTGTCAAGCTGTGGGATGAAAAAAAAAAAAAAATTAAATGAAGATCCAAGTTTATGCCCAGAATAATTGTGATTTCTTTTCACATAAGTAGTTTATGTAATGCCAACATCAGCAAAGCCGTTGTTGTAATGAGGTGTTAAAACAGTTCCTTTAAGTGTTCAACACGAAACTTTCTTCTAGTCCTTTCAATAAATGAAAAAGATAAAACTCCAAACACAGACGAAAAGGCCATCCCTTGAAAGTTAGGTAGATTATTAATCTTAGGTTAATCTAGAATATTGGCTTGAGATTTTAGATCTGTGATAATTGAATAAAAAAAAATAATATGAATTGATCTGTTTTTAACTCAGATTTTAATTGTTTAAATTTTCTTTTTAAATTGATATTTAATTTACTTACGATAAATTATTTCAATAATTGGCAAGGTAGGTAATCTTGAAGTTGATATTAGTCGCAAATGGTAAGTTTTAAGTAAGTTATCTACTTATTTTCCAGCAACTGATTTACTTTTAGGAGAAGTATTGCAGAAAAATATTTGTCACTATCACATGTAAATAACCCCCGCGTCGTTTGTCCAATATGTAGAAGAAGGTTTCTCTTAGGTTACAGAAGAGTGATGTGGAAAATTTCATGTATATAATATTTGAAAGATGTATAAATTTTATCTAATAACAATTAATATTCGTTCAACACTAAATATTTTAAATGACTGGTTTGCTAAGTACAAGAAGAAAAATAAAAGAATTACTTATAAATAGTGAATTTAAGTATGAAAACTCACTAATTAAGCACACGTATTAATAGTACAAAGTAAAAATGTATAAACAATTGTACTTCCTTCAACCATTTATTCAATAATGGGATCCAATATTTACCGAATGCAAATAAATTATTTTTTATAAGAACCGTTCAAGAAAAATACACAAAAAATCCTTTTATGGACACTCACTAGATTGTTATTTGCCCCTAAAACACTTCTAGTGAAAACGTTATCAAAGATTGGATGATGCACTGCTTCTAAGGCACAGGACATGTACCGAAATTAAATTTATATGTACTCCTCATTCTAACACTTCCCCAAAATTTGTTGTATTTAATATTTAATAGAAGAGGTTTTAAGAGATGATTTATGATAAAAATATGGTCATTAATTTAATTTACTTTGTTTTCACGGTTTCGTTTGTATCCTTTATGGTGTCACCTAGTAAAATGAAAAGGTATTTCACCTATTACCGCCTCTACTAAAAACAGAGGCAGTAAGTAGAAGGCCTTAGAACCAATTTTTTAAGTTAATAATGAAACTAAATGGTAGATAGACAGAACTTACCTACTATAAGCAGAATCTATAGTTGTATTGCCGACACTTCTCTTATCGCCAGAGAGTTTGTCCATTGTTTCAGGCTGATCATCACTGGAACAAATAGCAAAGGAAGATTGGATGGAAGGAAGCTGAGGAGAAGGTGGTGTAATGGTCGTTGATGATTGAGCAGTCAACATCTTTTCCAATTCTAACATTAATTCAGCTTCACATTCCTCTAGAAGCCCAACAGTAGCAGCGTTTATATCTTCAGAAGTAGGTTTGTCAACAGTTAAACTTAAATTACTATTACTAGCATGCGAGGGAGGTGGACTATCACCAAATAACATCTGTTGCATGTTCAATTTATATTTATTGGACGAACGCCCACTTCCGGCAGAATTTGATTTACCTACGCCATCACCAGTGGGTTTTCTAAGTTTAGGCGCTACTATATCACTATTTGAACGTAAATATTTCCCACCGGCTAATGACAACAAAGGCGCACTTTTATTGCTATCTACCACTGAATCTATACTAACCACTGAACAAGATTCCAAATTATTCAATAATAATTCTTTTTCTAATTCATCAAGTGGTTTGTTGATAAATGCAATTGGCGAAGATGGCCTGTTCTCATTAGCTTGATTATTATCACCGTCAATAGCTAATTCATTATCATTAATCTTTTTATTGTTATCATCATCAACAGACGCTGATAAATTATCAGTTGGGGTTGATTTTCTGGTATAAAGGGCAAATGCGGAAATAGGAGTGGGCGATTTTGTTGGAGTGGTGGAAGAGGATTTTTGGAGATCGGGGGTGATTTGTTCCGGTGAAACGGTCGATTGTTTGTAATCGTTGTTATTGTTGTGGATGGTAGTGCTGGAATTATCATTTTTACGATTTTTTCCATTGGTTGATTCTCGTTGGCTATCAGCACTAAACAATTCCATCATTTGCTGTTCGGCCGACTCAAAAGGATCATATTTATTGATGTCACTGTTACAAAAAGAAAAAAAAAAGAAAGAAAAGAAATAAATAAGAAATGTTAAAAAGTAGACAAAGAACATTTTAAAGAAATGTTAATTTCAATCAAAAATTTTTATATAATGAAATAAAATAAGAATAATATAGAAATAAAAAGTAAAAACTTCTGATTATTTAATTTTTCAAAATTGAAATCTAGATTCAGTGCATAAAGTGTCTTTATTTGCTTCGGGATACAATTTTTCTAGGACAGAAATTATAAAGGCTTATGAAACTTCAATTATACCCAGAGCGTACCAGGTATTACTGAAATATCAAAGTGTTTTACAAGTCAAATCAATTCTAGAAAAATCAATTGGTAATACTGTGGTCCTGCCTATATATTCTGTGTAAGTGTAGAGCGGTGAGCAATAAGTGCATTGACTAAGGGAACTTGTTCCGGCGTTGATTAGTGTCAAGCGACGGCGTGTTTATCTACATGGAAATACTCTTGAGAAACATTTTGAGATTCGCAAGCGACTCTCTAAATAACTAGCTGAATTCTACTTATATATTTTCTTGTGGTGTTACCGTTTCTTGGATTAATCTTTTGTTCTTTTTATTTAAAAAGATTGCATCTTCGAAACGTCTGTAACTTACATCGAAATAAGTTGCACAGCGATCGATTTCGTTAATAATCCCTTTCTTTCTAGAATAATGTGTTTCGCAATATTGATTCCCAGATTTTCTTTTTTTTAATTTTTTCTACACTTAATAGTGTGTAGTTTTTATGCCTAGTAAGAGGCATTTCTGCGCTAGTCACCAAAAAAAAAGACTAGAAATAAAATTTCGAAGTCCACTGAGTACAAAAAAGTGTTTATTTGGAAGACGCAATTAACAACCCAAAACATTGGTTCAAAAAAAGAAATGTGAGTGGAAATACTACGGAAAAAATTAGAAGAAAAAAAATACTTGAACACTTGTGCAAAAGAGAATTAAGTGCTAACTGGTAAGTGTTTTTTCTTTTCAATTTTTAAGTGCTAGGTTGTTATAAATCACTCACGCTAAAGTAATTTTTTTTGGAAGCACAGTAGCTATAACATGTCGAACGACTTGAGGAAAAATTCTAGAATATTAATAAAACAAAAAAAAAAAAATTAATTTAAATTAACTTTATTTGATCTTAAGATGTATAAAAAATAAATCTACAGAAGGAAATTATAATCGTGATAGCTACAAGTCTAGCATTTCCATGGAAACGGCGAACACTGGTCTAACGAAGGAGAAAAACAAAAGCATGGAAAAACAAAAATTTCGCTGATTTTATCCATCGTGGCGTACATGTTTTAGTATTACTAACTGGTTTTGAACGCCATGAACAGAGATTAGTAGTTTGTGACGGAAACATATCAAAATTTCGGACAATCTTTCAGTGTACCCTGGACAATAATCTATCGATACAGAAAACACTGCCAATCACCGGGCGGCAGCGAGCTGCAAGAGGCCCTAGGAAGTAAAGAAAAACCTAAGGGCAGGCAGATCTCTAGAAACCGGGATATCCGCTGAGTCCAGTGCACATTAATAGACTCAGATAATCCCTTTCCGAATTCATATTTTGATAGCTGTGGCTTAAACTAAACTAACACTGCAATGAAATGACGAACTTCAATTTTTTTATCAAAAACAACTAATAAAACTGAAAAAAAACAATAGTAATCGAATGAAAATTATGAAGAAAATTAATTATCACTGCGTTTTCTTTTTTTTAACAAAATTGACCACAAATTTTCGTCACCTGACAATTTTTCAGTGTACCCTGGACAGTAATCAATCTATCCATACAGAAAACACTGCAAATACAATAGCTCAAATTCAATTTCAAACTCAATTTCCCCTAGTAGTTTCCCCAGCAATTATCTTGTAATGGGCGACATTGTCTTCGTTGAGAACCAGTCCTCGAGATACTTCGGCGACATCGACTAGTTAGCGTCAAGATTTCATCCAATTAGTTTAGGAGGAATTTAGGCTGAGTGTCTGAAACTTCACAATCACAGTCCAAGGCAAATCCACTTTTTCCTATGAACGACAATAACGGTTTTGAAGAAAGTAGAATAACGCAGCAGCTGGATGATTTCGTGCTAACTAAATAACATTTTATTTATTTTAAGGAAGTATCGTGGCAATTTGAGAATTGAAAGCTGGAGTTGGAATACCTATCTTGATACGAAGATTTACATGAACTAACACTAGCTAATCCTTAATCTCGACTTAAGAACTTCGAATACGATCCTGGTGAAGATCAACATTTCCCCCAGAAGTAAGAAAACAAAATTAAAAAAAAAAAAATTATATTGTGCCTTTACTGAATTAATGAATAATCAATTTTAACCATTATTGCTACTGTAGAATTCATTATAGTATCCGAAAACTTGTATTTAGTTAAGATAGTATTAATTAAATTTAAATTTTCTTTATAAACAAACCTTGTAGACTGTTTTATTATCCTGGACACTAGTGGTGGCAATTTCTCAAAGGCTTTTGGTTTGGATGTTCTGTTCTTCTTTGGTACTCTACCGATGGGTGTTCTATTTTCGATCCATTTTGATGAATACGGAGGAGAATTCCAATTTCTCTTGTATTCTTTATTACTGTCATATTGATTGTTCAATAATGGTAGTTTTGCAAAATTTGTTTTTACAGTTTGATAATCTAAAGGATCTTTTTTATATTCAATTTTTTCATAATATTCAATTTTTTTCTTATGCACGGTGAAATTATCTTTATCTGTTGAATAAGTAATTGGATAATAATAATTAAAATATCTCTCAGGATTATAATCAACATCACTGTATGCTGCACTGCTACAACTAGCGAAATATTTACTCTCGTTATCGCCCCAAATTGACTCATCTGAACTATTATCACAAACATGATCAGTACTGTTGTATTCATTGTCAGAAGAGAGAAAATGCTCCATAGAAGAATCATTTCTGGGTCTCAGATAGAAACTACAATATTTGTCAATATTTTTATGTGGGCTGCCATTTTCTTTTTCAAAATAATACTCAGGTGTATCTAAAGAGAAACTGTCAGACTTTGAATCCTCTTGCTTAGCTATAACGTCTTCGATTCTTGTTGTCAGTGTGTTATCTTCTTCAGTATTTAATGGATGCAAGTTTAAGTAAAGTTGATCATCACTATTTGGTACAAGATTTGAGGACTGTTCTAATGAATATTCAATATTGATAGCATGATTACTGTGTGATTCTTTAAATATTAGATTCTCAGAAGACCTGATGACTGAATGAGTTTTATCTAATTCAGTTTTCATCTCACATTCAGCACTTATTTGGGAAAATTTCCTAAGCGGTAATAATATGAACTTTTTCCCAAAATTTGTATTTGTCGTAGTTTGATTCCTTTTCCTTTTATTTCGGTCACTTTCTCTGGAGAAGTTACAAATAGTTGACACTGCATTTAATGATATGTTCATTGTTAGAAACAATGGAACACAGAATAGGAATGAATGTAAATAATTAAATATTGTATAAACTGTTGATCTTCCATTATAAATGATTTTATATTGATTTAATTCTTTTTTATGAATGACACTTAATGATCCTTTGTTAGTATTTCTAACAATATAATTGCTTTCTTCGATTTGTCTCTCATATTCTGAATCAGATAGCTCTATGATTTTATTACTGTTAAATCTATTGCTTTTTTCGTGAAAATTATTGTTGGTTACAAAGGCTGCGTAATCTTCATCTATGTTTGTACTATCTAAATATGTCCAAGGAGAAAATTGACTATCATTATAATCACCACAGCTTTGTATATTTTCATAGATACCTTCCACATCATTCATAATTTCCAAAAAAGTTGTTTCCAATGACTCACATGGTAGTTTTGTAGCGCTTGAAGTATTTAAAATCCAATTACTTGTTTGTAATACATTTTGATTATAATTATTTTCTTTGTGTTCAGCATTGTATCTTTTATCTGACATATAATCTTGAATCAGTTGTGATTTAGTTTTTGTAACGGAGTCAAGGAAATCGTTAATTATATCGTTTACTTTTTCAGTATTAGTTGGCTTAAAAATATCTACAAACAAATCTTCGTTCATAAAAGTATGGTTTTCACTAAAATCATCATTATCTCTATCTGATTTTTCATCCAAAATATGGTCAGAAAGGTGATTAGAAGAGGGTGAATCTGAAGTATAAGTTACTTCTTCTTTGTTAGTTGAACTTTTAAGTACAGCATCATCTTCTTCTTCAGTTCTTGTCTGTAAAGTAAAATCTTCAATAAAACTGTGATTTTGTTTTAAACTGTACGTTAAAGTTGGTGATTCAAGATTTGATTCTTCATTTAAATGATCAATGGAAACAATAAAAGTTTCATTACTTGATTTATCATATTCATCGATTTGTGATGCAATTTTCATACTGCTAATGTTTTCTTGACTTACATCTGAATCATTAGTTTCTTTGTTAGTTTCAACAATAGTATTCATATAGATAATATTTGAATGATCATTTCCATATCTGTTACTGGAAAATGAAGCAGGTACCACAATGCTCGTTTCATCTACCAGCTTCATCTCAAATATTTCTTCAACATGTTCAATAGAATCTTCAATATCATTCAAAGAAACCACTTTTTTAGCATTATTTTTTAATCTTTTAGAATCTATACTAATCTGTTTGGTTACCATTTCTTTCATCTTAACATTCCATGATTCATCTTCTTTGAATTTAGCCCAGGCACTGTCGATTTCATGGTCAATATTGCTAGTAGATGGTGGAAAAATTGATTTATTTGTTTTTAAACTTTCATATAACTTATTAGTTGCTGATTTATTTACTGCATTTTGATGAGAAGTTATAGCTATGCTAGGGTTTACTTCAGTTTTTTCATTTCTATTCATTGGACTATCTTTGTTTACTTGAGAATTTTCATTTTTCAAAACATGCCTATTATTAATTCTTTTCAAAACATTTCTATCAATTTTTTTCACCTTTGGCACATTAACATTTTTACTTCTAAGTATGTCATTAGGTGTTGGCAAACGATAAATAATTTTATTATCTTTTTTTTTAAAAACATTACTGTTATTACTTTTATTATCACTTTTATTTATATTTACAAGCCTACCTTTATTTCCTTGATTATTTGACATTGATAATACATCTAAACGAACATCTGGGACATATGGTAAAACTTTTAAATCTGGTGATTGATTATTTACACTAACATCATTAAGTTTTAATTTCAGTTTTTGCTTTTTTCTTAAATAACGAGGATATTTAACACTTTTTAATTCTGAATCGTCCAAAAAAGAACACATAGTTATGTAGTCATTTAGAATTTTGTTCTTCAAAAGATTTTTTTTTAAAAAAAAATGTTACCACACAAATTCTTCAAATTTTATTAAAAATAGAAACTCATATAATGTACTAATTAAATTTTTCAAAATACACATGATTAAAGATATTACAAGGGCATTTGTGCAACGACTCGAAACACTTTCTGGATACAACCACATTAACTGGTCCACAAAGAAGCTCAAGATCCTGCATGAACCAACCAACTTTTGTCCAAATTAAATAAAAATTGATCATTTTTTTTTTTTGTTTGTTTATTCTTTAAATCCGTTTATCGAATAATTTACTTTGCAAGAAGTTTTCTTATGCTGTTTTACTATTTCAGATGTCATATGACTTTGGTTTCTCTGGTTACGTGATATTACGTGGTAAATTTTTAGGCTTCAATTTCGCCTATGAAACCGTGTTTGGTGATGATGTGGCTAGAGTCGATTTGAAAATAATTTTTAAGGTTTTTCGCTCTCTTTATTACTCTGGGGACCCTATTAATGTGTACGAGGTGTGTTCAAAAAGTAACGGGAATTTTTAAATTTCGCGGGTTTGGAGAGTCTGATTGTAAATTTTTTTTTTTTATTATGTTGGTACACATGCCCCTGAAGTACGATAAAATTTTCAGTAATATTCATTGTTTACTTCTTAAGTGGCAGCCGTTAAGGTTAGACGTGTTTTTCGAGCTTGGCGATTTTTGTTTGTTAAAAAAAATGGATCAAAGAATTTGTATTAAATTTTGCGTAAAAAATGAAATAAAGTGTGTGAAATGTTAATAAAGGCTTATGGTGAGTCTGCTATGAGTAAAACAAGGATTTACGAGTGGTATAAGCGTTTCCAAGATGGCCGCGAAAACGTTGAAGATGACGAACGACCTGGACGTCCAAGCACATCAACAACCGATGAAAACGTGAAAAAAGTGAAAGAAATGGTTATGAACGATCGCCGAATCACAATCAGAGAAGTCGCTGATGATGTTGCCATATCAATTGGCTCATGCCATGAAATTTTTTCGGATGTTTTGGGTATGAAACGTGTGGCAGCAAAATTTGTTCCAAAATTGTTGAATTTCGAACAAAAACAGCGGAGAATGGAAGTTGCTCAAGAGTCACTCAATGAAGTCGACAACGATGCGGATCTACTGAAACGTGTTATAACAGGTGACGAAACATGGGTTTACGGATATGATGTCGAAACTAAGGCTCAATCGTCCCAGTGGAGGCATTCTGGATCGCCAAGACCGAAAAAGGCTCGACAAGTGCGGTCGAATGTGAAGGTTATGCTCACTGTGTTCTTCGATTTTAATGGCATAGTGCATCATGAATTCTTGCCACAAGGTCAAACAATCAATAAGGAGTACTACCTACAAGTTCAACGCCGTTTGCGTGAAGCAATCCGAAAAAAACGCCCGGATTTGTGGCAAAACAATTCATGGATTTTGCACCACGATAATGCACCTGCTCACACTTCATTGCTTGTTCGTGAATTTTTGGCCAAAAACAAAACTTTAACGATGCCCCAGCCTCCATATTCGCCAGACATGGCTCCATGTGACTTTTTTCTATTTCCAAACATAAAGAGAACATTAAAAGGCCGTCGTTTTACAAGCATAGATGACATTAAAAGCGAATCGCTGAAAGAGCTGAAAGCTATCACAAAGATCGAGTTTCAGAAGTGTTTCGAGGATTGGAAAAAGCGCTGGCACAAGTGTATTGTATGCGAAGGGGACTACTTTGAAGGCGACAATATTAATGTAGATGAATAAATAAATATTTTTTTCAAAAAACGAAAATTCCCGTTACTTTTTGAACACACCTCGTATATTAAAGTCATAACATATTTAAGCAGTAAATTTTTTTTTTTTTTTATCAGATACTCTTAATAAGCAATTATTTAAACAAAATTAAAAAAGCTCAGCCTTTTTTTTATCCTTTTAGCCTTGAAAATTGGGAGGCTCCTTAAGATTTACAGAGGAAAACGGTGTTGTAGGCCGAAGCAAACCGGAAAATTTGTGAAGAAGAGGAAGCATAAACGATCTGTACGATACTTTCAAAAAATTAAGAAGTGGAAAACTCGGTCACTAGAAAGAAATTTTTTCAACAGAAAAACCAATATAAGCAGTGAACCAAGGGAAAATGCCTAGAAGCAATGTAACAAGTGAATTACCGACACCAGTTCATCTTAACCTTAACGCAACCAAAATCAAAGAAGCAAATTATAGCAGGACGACTGGAACACAGAACCTAGAGTGATATCACCTATTTGTAAAGGATTCAGGACCAATTAGGAAGATCTATGACTCTTGAATGCCTCAAATCTCTAAATCCAAATCACGCAACTACAGACCCCCAAGGCTGAAACTACCCAAAAAAATCTTTTTGAAACAAGAAAATGGCTTTCTTAATAGTTTTTCATCAAATAATTGAAACTCTTTTTCCACTACTACTGAATTAAATAAAGTCCAGCGTTAATTGTTCACAAACTACAACAAAGGCTCTGTGCCGCCTTAGTTCGGGCACTTCTTCAAGTTTATTTGCTCAAACAGTATGCGGATAAGATGGGCACCATCAGAAGCCTTTGGAAAGATAACCAAAAGCACTATGAAACGCGATGAACAAATAAAAATTACATATTTTTTTTTTTTTTACTTGAAACGTTTTTGTTTTTTGCCTTTGCGAACCTTTTAAAGCATCTTAATTTGTAAAAAAGTATAATTTGTGAAGTTCGAAAATATTACGTTACCTTTTCTCTAAAGAATTCGATTTTGCAAGCGGTAATACAACACTCTTCATCGGCGTTGAAATTGTTTCGTTCTCAACCTTAATTTTTCTCTTCGTTGTCAATGGTGACGTTAAATTCAAATTGGGTGTTTGATTTATTCTGCTGCAAAACAGAATTTTGCTTATTAGCAATAATTTGGATAAATTATTATATATATATATACAATAAAATACAAGTATATAACCTTTCAATGGCCTGTCCTCCAACTGGTGTTCTAGATAAATTAAACGTCTGCGACCTACTAATTGGTTCACTTACTTTTGATTTTGCAGAATCAGCTGAAAAATAATAAAACTAACTTTAAATAAAATGAAAAAGCAAAACAAAAATCTGCAAAAAATATATATATTAAGACATAAGCACTTTTGACCTTTTGTAAAAGGCGGCTAGTTTTTTTTTACCAATAATAGGCAATGCAACCGAAAATTCGATATAGTTTTGTCTCATCCCTCAAAAAATCGATTGTATAATGTTTGAAAGGACAAATTAAAACGTTCTCTACACTTCCATCCTTCTTGATTTCAAAGCATACGTAGTGTTTAAGATTCTAATTTAAAACCACTAAGAGTTCCAAAACTTATCTAGTAATCTTAAACTGAAGTTTACCTTTGGTAAGACTTGGATCTCGGCTGCGAGGCCCTCCAGGTTGGTACTTATCTCTTGTTAATACTTTATTTGGTAATGGTGCTCGATACTGGAAAATAGATCAAATCCACGATATTAGAGAAAAGCTGTTTTGAAAATGAAGAATTACATGTTACAATCCAACATCATCTGGAAGAATCCTGGGTAGAATTCTTCGACTCCTAGTAAAAGCTAAGTTCTCCAGGAAAGTTCTGGGAAGAGAGAGAAGCCCTCCCACTTACTATTTCCCTTACCAAAACTCCACCAGATATTCTGAAAACTGCTCTCAGATTAAGGGAACTATACTGCACAGAAAAGTTCATGGCAGAGATTTGATGGCTCTGCATCCCGATCCTGGTACATCTCAATGTTCCCAGCCATTGGCCCCTTGTAAGAACAGGGAGGCTAAAGGCATAACCTCAATGTAAAGGAAAACTTAAATAATTATCAAGTTTTCGTTTTTAATCTCTCAAATTTCAATCTTTTCGAACTTAACCTTATAAGTCCCTTAATAAATAACAAGTGTAAACAACTTCCAGCTCAAAGAGAATAAAATGTAAAAGACAAAAAATAAAGAATGTCCAAGTGAAACTGAATGGGCATTGGAATAGTTGGGGGGTTCACCGCTCTAAATGCAATAGAATGCACAAGCCTTTTCTTTCGTTTACTATTTTCTTGAGTAAGTGGAATGACAAAATGTCATATTTTAAGAAAGGAATGCAAAAGCAGTAATTGAAGATACGAGATAAGTTAAGAAATACCATAAAAGACTGGGATTAGATATGAGGGGAATCCCTTGCAAGGATGAAAAGGATAGTTTAGGACAAGGTCCGATGGAAGACTGGATTTAGGACAGCTTGACTACATCTAAACATGATTGAAAATATAAATAATTAAATTGACTTACTCCAGTTCTAACTTGTAATCGTTCTCTAGCCTCAATGTTGATATTAGTGTGTTTGAATTTGAGCTGTTGTCCTTTACACCAATCAACATGTCTTCCATACGCTTTAGGACCAAAATATCTTTCACAAAATGGACATTTCTGATGATCAGATGGTTTAGCTGTAACCACTGCACTTGGTGTTGTACTTAAAGACTTTTTTGCCGCTTGTATTGTCTTAACCACGTCTGATTGTTTTTCCTTCCATTTGCTTGGACTAGTTTTAGTCCTAATAACTGGATCATCCTTTTTTTTTGGCGTTTTTACTGGTGCTAAAGTTGCATACGCTTCAAGTTCTGTACCTTGTAGTCTTTGTTTGGAAGAATCAAAGGTTTTACGTTTTTTCATTAAAATCTTCTCACATACTTTCGAATGTTTGGCTAGTGCCTCTGGTAAGAATGTACGATTACAGGAGCCACATGCGAACAGTATTGGCTCTTTTTCTGCACCATCTGCAACAATTTTGGAACAGAAAAGAAAAAAAAAAAAATTAGAAATGCATTAAGTATTCAGTTAAGAAAATATGTACTTCTAACAGCTAGAAGTGGCTATAATTGGGTTCAAAGTAGTCTCAACGCATTCTAACAGTTACTACTTGACAAAATGCCAAGCTATCTTCTTCCATTAATAAAGGTTCAAAACAGGGGAGAGAATACAAACGTGATAAAGTAAAATATAAATCACCTATACACTACAAATATAACCAAAATTAAATGTAAATAATTTGATAAATAAAACCTTTAATTCTGGCACATCTTCTGCTTCTTTTTTTTGCAGTCTTTACAGAAATCATTCCCTTTTATAAATTTATTTCGTTTGATGCTACATCGATATTGATAAATAAACAAGATAAATCGTTATTGTTTAATAAAATAAATAGAACATGAAAAAAGCATTTCCCTATTTTGTTTTTTTAAATAGTATACAAGTGAAAAGTGATCATAAATTTGCTTTGTCTGAATATTCTTAAGTTTTTATAAATTAAACTACAACTTTAAAGAACTTTAAAAAAAAAGAATCAAAATAGTGGTAAGTTTTAAAAAAAATAAGTAACACATATGATCCAAATTTAAATTTTCCGTGTTTACAGGGTAAACAAAAATATATATTGTCATATTTATCTTCTTTTTTTTTTGAACTAGACTTTTTCTTTTTTTAAAAACCGTATATCCTTTTTACAAAAACTGTTTATGGAATTTCAATTTATTTATTTAATTGAAAATTTCGAAAATAAAACTATTGTGCAATGTATTGTTCAAGTTTGGTGTTATTGTTTACTTTTGGAAACAACTCCTCCCGTACAATGATAGTGTTCGTTTCAAAAAAGAAAATAAGGTAAAACAAAAACTATTACCAATTGTTAAAAAAAAAAACAAAAACAAAGTAAATTATTGAACACTAGTTTTGAGTTTAACATTTTCATAAATAAAACATTATAGATACATAATATTGTTTTAAACTTTGAATGTTTGAAAACATTCAGACTTTAGACTGTTCTTTGACTACTGGTAAAATACATGTTTTACTATTACTTTTTTTTAAACAGAATACCATTATCATAAACTGTACTCAATAATTTAAGAAATACTAATAAAACGTTTAATAATTGAAAAACAAATTTTGTGTCGAAGTAAGCCAAGGTTATAACCAAAAGAGAGAGAACAGAAAAAAAAAACACCTGTTTACAAAACATTTCGTATTTTAACCAACACAATAATATTATAGTTTTTATTTTTTGAATTCTAAATTTGTTTTTCGTATTGTTTTTAAAAAATTGAAATTTAACAAAAAAATATATTTTCATATTTTAATAAAATAGTTACTTTAAAAAGCTGGAACTCACCATTTAGATCGGCCATTCTGGTTGCTGTGGGCAACTGACTACTGCCCACGTTTTTTGTTTTGCACTTCCATATCAATAAATTTCTTAGTTTCTTATAATTAATCATATTTTTATTTATTTTGAAATTGTAAATAAATTTTAATAGTAGTAAAATAAATTCTATTTTTCTACGTTAACTATTTAAGAATTAATTATTCCTTAAAATACTAGTATACACTAAAAAAAAATGAAATTCAAAAGACAAACTTTTTAGAAAAGAAGTCACAAAACTAAAAAAAAACAAAAATAATTAAAAGAGCTTTTCGTAAAGTCCCTTCCACAAACTCAACCATCTATCTCTGGAGTCGGTTATATTTTTAGAGGCAAATATTCCAAGAGGGTTTGAACAAAAAAAGAATAGAATAGGGGGCCTTCCCTAGTTACATTGTCGGGCCGGCTGGAGCGCTGGAGTTGTAGCAGGTGTGATTTGGAGCCAAGTCAGGTGTAAATTCAACTGGTCAAACGCCAGGATCCATTCTCCATCGGATGGTCCCGTGGAGAAGTACTCTTAAAGTGAAGTAAGAAAGAGTTGTGCCCCAATTATTTTTTTTTTTTTTACGGTTTCGTGTTTTCTTTAGACTTTAAACGCAAAGAAACTTTTCTTCAAGTGTTTATAATACAATTAATACTAAATATTTTTTAAATTAAAATAAAATCTAAAATGCAAGAAAGAATTACTCAGTGTTTAATTGATGACAGCAATATTTCTGATGCAGAAGTACGAATTATTTATTTTTAACAATAATGTTTTTGGTTTTTAACAAAAAAACTAAAAAACTATTTACCAATTTCGCTTTCTTTTTTTTTAAAGGCAACCATAGAAGACAACTTGGATGTACTGATACCGACAGATGTTGAAGGTAAGCAGTTATTAAATTCAATTAATTATATTTTACAAAAAAAACATGGGAAATAAATGTTAAGTAAATAAATTATTGTTATAAAATGACAAAAATTAATTTTTTTTAAAAAAAAATTTTCTCTGTGAGGAGCAGATGGTGTTCCACACAGCTGATAAGATATTTCCCCCCTCAAAATGAGCGAGAGACACCTGCACCATTCAAACTTTTAATTTTTTTTAATCTATATATAATACAAGTGCATGTTTTAAATTATCTAATAAATCTAATTATCTAATTATTTTTAAACTGATATAGTCAAAAGTCACTTATCGAAAACGCACACTTTTTGCACTCAGATGACTTCAAAACGGATATTTGTCTTAACGAATTTGACAAGAAACAATTCTTATCTAAACTGCAGTTTGAATAAAAACAGTTAAACTGCAGTTAAAACAAAAACCAAAAAATTAAAAGCATTAATAGAATAAAAAGTTTCGTTAAAAGTAGCGTTTAATGAAATCGATTAACGGAAGTGCGATAATTTACGGTTTTTTTTTAAACATTCTTAGACAGGGTTCCTACAGAGATTTCCTCTTAATCTTGTCTTGAACTGTTGATTCCTTAAAGGGCAAAAAATGGAGGTTTTATCGTGCAGAATCCTGGACGGATTCATGCTGTCTTGGAGATCTAGTACTGACAAATGGACTAGCCAACATGTTAGTTAACCAATATTTACAACCCCACCATTCCCCATCTATCCTCAAGAAGAGAGATACACTCGTTTTAAGGAGATTGATCTATTCTAACTGAGGTAAGATGAAGTTGTATGTACGGAGGATTCTAGTAGATTCGAGGGTGAAGTTCAAGAACGGAGGCAGATAGCTAACCTACTCTAATACGAATTAACACACATTTCTTATCTTAATACGACAATACATTATCCAGGCTAGGACCGGAAATGGGAAAAATCATACTCTGAAATCAAATTTATCTTCTGTGTAATCTTTATTCCGGCGTTTCTTCGTCCTTAACATTTCTTGTAGATTGCGTAGGGATGCCGCAAATGTAGGCTCACCCCACTAATCTTTTTTTTTAAAAAATCAGGGGGACGACACAAAACGGATATTTCCGGCAGAAATTTCAAAATAGAAAATCTGCCCAATTGTAATGCCTTCTCTTGCTAAACAGAGTAAGGAAAAGTGAACAATTTCATTTCTCTAGTGATCACATGACCACCAATAAACCTCTGGCTACAACTTTGAAAAAGAGAGTGTAAATAAAAACTGTACAGGATTACCACCACCTTAATAAACACAGTCCGGTCCGCCAGATGTGCAGAATGTGCAGGCAGGTGAGAGATAGTAGACGCTGGGAATGGCCCAGAAGTGGAAGAGATATTCAAATGGTTAATATCCTTAAGCTTCTCTACTCGAAAGATGTTGACAAACTTCTCTGGTATCTATCTATTGGTGAGATGAATCCGTTCTTCATCTTAAAAACAGAAGAAAAAGATTTTTCAGATTTTCAATTTTTTTGGAGGTGGTCCATTGAATAACAGAAAAAAATGTTTTTCAAAAAAAAAAAAAAAAAATTGGAATGTGAGTGTGTGTGTAATCTGTCAATCAGTCAATGTGTGTAGTCTCAAAACTCAACTACGTCATCAACTTGCAGGAGGATGTGCCCGCTTTACTGTCTTGCATTATTTTTTTAAAAAAATAATATTTACGAGCATTAAATATAACCGGAAGAACATCTTTACAGCTTTTCTTTGATAATATAGTACAAATTTTTAAAATCTGATTGTATTATACTCGCACAACTACATCCCACTTCCGCTTGAACTTTGACGTCCCTTATAAGCCTACCACTTTTTCTTCGGAGAAAATTAATGGTAGATGGGCTTTAGTGCACAGCCCTTATATCTTTTCCTTACAATAGAATATAATATTGTACTAAAATTCCTTTTAAACACAATTTATTTTTCAAGAAAATGTAATATTACGTAAACTAAAAACTTCAATTTATCTTAAAAACACAACATTAAAAATTTAATATGGTATACTTCCACTTTAATAGCGTTAAGACAAAGTAAAGAATAAATGTTTTCAACAAAATCATTTAGAGACCCAATAAACAATAGCTTAGTATGAAGTTACAATAAGAGTTAACTAGGGGCTCGGTTATGCTATACAACAAAACCTTTATGAAATGTAAATAACATAAGTAAAATTCTGCTAGAAAGTTTATGTTGTAGAAAGCAATTAAAAAGAAAGATACTTTTATGTTCTTTTTATTACGTAATTAATTTAAACGAATAAGAAAAAAATAACGGGTAATATTTCTTTCTTTTTTCTTTTTATACAAATAATACAAAGGAGAGTGAAAAGGAAATTCTTCAGTATTTAATTACAAATAATAAAAGTAAAGGTTAAATTTTCCAGCAGCAGCAGAGAGCGCGCTGTTGTTTTTTAATTTATGCTTTAATTACGATGAGGAGAGGTGTGGGGGCCACAGCCCCCCCGTCATCCTGTGGCGCTTATTCTTCCTTTTTAATTAAAATATTACAAAGCTGTGAATATTTTATAGCTGGGGGGGGGGGAATAATCTAAAATGATTTATCTAACAATTTATCACTATTACAGCATTTATTAAAACCTAATCGCTTTATAACCCGATCTCATATAAAGAGGATATTTTTTTAAGGTATTTAATATATTTTATTAAATTAATACTAGTCGAATTAAATATATTAAAAGCTCTCATAAAGTTAATCAACTTTCTATTAGAAATCTTTTTCTTTGAAAATTGATTTCCTGTTGTGGGAGAGCTTTAAGTTTCCTTTTAAAACGCTCTTTCAGTACTGTTTTTTTTTTGCCACCTATTAAGTGCCAGACTTCTTAATTTAAAGGATAAGACATCAGGAAAAACCGGATGAGTGATTTTATTTGACTATCAAACAATTTTGTGTTCACTTCTTCTTCTTTGTCTAATGCTCTTATGCCTTCCAGCGTCGAGCTTTAGATAACTTAGGCCCTTAACAAACGGATGTACTCTTCGCTGTTGTTTGCCAATTCTTGGATAGAAGACCTTGTCTGACCTCGCTTTTGTGCCAATCGCCCGATGTAATCCAAATAGCCCAATCTTGGTCTACAGCCTTCTCATTTGGCCTCCATCAAGCACCTAATCTTCTCCTCTTCTCTTCTCCCTGCAGACGTGGCCAAACCACTCCCAATTGCCGATTCTCCAACTTGGTTACGAAGGTTTATACCTCTAAGCTGTTCCTTATTGTTTCATTTCTAATTTTTTATCACGCTTAGTTTTCCCTTCGACCCGGCGGGAGAAATCTCATTTCGGCAGCTGTAGCCCGGCATAGTCCACGATTCTGCCCCATACTGAAGAAGAGTTGAGTAGACGGTCTTGAAGACGGTCATTTTCACTTTTTTGCTGACCTCTCTTTTACCGACCACAGTATTCCTGATCAGACCGTAGGCCACCTATGGAGTGCCGGATTTTAATTGACGATCAAACAATTTTGTGTTCACCACAATTTAAAAAAAACGAAAACGTTTTTTGAGTTTTTCAAATTTGAAATTTGGATTACGTGAATCTTGGGATGTGCGGCTTTCTGATAAAATCATCAACCAACCGAAAGTGCCACTGTATTGAATTGATTTTTCATGAGGATCTCTCCAAAAAATCAATTTCTCTAAAGATTCTCTTTGGAGGTCTATAATTGAAAAAATTAAAAAAAAAAAAAAATCGATTAAAGCCAGTTTCAGGAGAGGAGAAGATAGATTTTGTTTCTCTTAAGCGCCACATTATTTAAGGCGCCACCTGATACCTACATTAATAAATAATTGACGCCATTATCAATAGAACCATTTTATTGAATAGATTTTACGAGGGTCGTTTGAAAAGTCCGTGCAAAAATAAAAACTACTTAATTTTTTGAGGTAAACCTTTTTTATTTTTCAACATAGTCTCCTTTTAGGCTTATACACTTCGTCCAACGCTGCTCTAGTTTGTTGATCCCTTCCGAATAATAGGATTTGTCCAAGTCTGAAAAATAGCCATTCGTTTCTGCAATCACAATCAACCTTTTCCAGGTAGTCGATGAGGATTATTCCTTGCGAATCCCAAAAGACAGTCGCCATAATCTTTCCGGCCGAAGGAACGGTCTTCGCCTTTTTTGGCGCAGATTCCCCCTTGGTAACCCATTGTTTAGATTGTTCTTTGGTCTCAGGAGTGTAGTGATGTATCCATGTTTCATCCACAGTGACGAAACGACGCTTAAAGTCCTGCGGATTCTTCTGGAACAGCTGCAAACCGTCCTTGCAACACTTCACACGATTTCGTTTTTGGTCAAGCGTGAGCAATCGCGGCACCCATCTTGCGGATAGCTTTGTCATGTCCAAATGTTGATGCAAAATATTATGTACCCGTTCATTCGAGATGCCCACAGCACTAGCAATCTCACGCACCTTCACTCTTCTGTCATCCAACACCATATCATGGATTTTATCAATGATTTCTGGAGTAGTAACCTCAACAGGGCGTCCAGAACGTTCAGCGTCACTTGTGCCCATATGGCCACTCCGAAAATTTTGAAACCACTTATAAACTGTTCTAATCGAAGGTGCAGAGTCACCATAATGTTTATCAAGCTTCTCTTTAGTCTCCTGAGGCGTTTTGCCTTTCATAAAGTAGCGTTTAATCAACACACGAAATTCTTTTTCGTCCATTTTTTGAAAATCACTCGACTTCCTCGATTCAAACGAATGCCAAACACAAAGAAATAGACCGATCTGGCTGAAACTTGGTGTGTGTTCTTCCAAGAGATGCTACTAACTAAACATAACCTCGATACGCGCCAGTGGTGCTATCTCTTGACTTTGCACGGACTTTTCAAACGACCCTCGTATATGTTTGTAGTATTTTTATTTATTTATTTATTTTTTTTCAAAGACTTTTTTTTTTAATTACTTTATTTAATTACTGTTAAAGATGTAGCTGAAATGGTGAGCGGTTATGCTGAATGTATGGCCGAAGCGGTACGCTATTTAACCCAAGTGGAGAACTACCCAGTGCACCATCCAGCCGTAAGGGCTTTGCAATGCCATCTGGCCGACTATAGAAGGAAATTACTACAGACAGCCTTGTATAATAGTAGTTATCAATTCTAAAGAAAAACTGTGACAATCCCCCCCTCTTGATCACCGGTCCATCCTCCCCCTTTCCGTCCTTGTTTGTTTCATTTTTTCGTTTGTTTACAAAAGAAATAAAAATAAAATAAACTAGTTAATAAGTATTTGTGGGGAAAAAAGTAACCTCCAATAAAAAGTTAAGGTTAGTTTACCAATCATCACCCTGAGTAGGTTATAAAAGAGCAGGTTATAATTCTAAAAAATTCTGTAACTATCTTTTACTGAAATCATTAAATCATAAATGATAAAAATAAACTTTAAACGTTTAGTCCCCCCCCAACACCTCAAATGAATAAATGATAGAAATATTAAAATAAAAAAAAATAAAAATACATTGTTTACGTAGGATTCTAAAATCCTCTAAATTGCAACCGATGGTTACATCCGCTTTCTAAAGAACGTAAAAAAAAAAGAAGAAAATCTGGACTCTCGAGAATTTCCGGTCAACTAATTTTGCTATATCGTAATTTGGAATTTCAGCAATATTTTTCTTCGATTTTTATTTGCGAAACTGTAGGAATGCTTTACAGGAAAGCTTAAAAAGGCCTGTTCATTCATTTATTTATTTTATTTTTTTGAACCGGAAGTTCCCACAAATTCAATATTTTTAAGAAAAAAAAAAAAAACTAGAATGCAACCACTGCTTCGCGAAGTTCGTAACCCGAATCATTTTGTGACATCTCTTTCCAATAGAAAATTTGGTTTCGAAAAATCTAACTTAATCTACGTAAGTAATTTTTTATGAGTCGTAAGAGAAATTAAAGTAGCATGATTAGCTATTCTTCGGCAGGCGTTTCCGGCTTTAAAAATTGCCACGACACAATTGTGAACATTATTAGTTTATTGGATAAGCCCTGGTAGGAGCCCTTTTCCGTTTTGTCCAAAGAAAAGAATAGATATTAAAAACTAGCTCTAGTACTATTAGATTCATTTCTACTCTCCCTTAAAGTAGGTTCCGATAGCGACAAATAGCAGATAAATATTCCATTAGATACAGTTTTAAAAGCATTTAGGTTTGTAAAAGAAAAATTTTAGTAAATAACTTTTTAAAAAGTTTCTTTGTTTTGGAAACTACAATTAAATTTTTGTTTAAAGAATTTTAAAAAATAGAAGAGCAAATAAACAGTGCAAAGAGGTTGCACTTTGTGATATATTATGTAAATTAATGATGTAAATATTTTTATATTAATTTTTTTTAAAATAAATATGTTAAACATGGGAGATTTTAGTTTATTTTTTCCACCTAGACAGTGTATTTGAATTTATTCTACCATGACCTTCCAGAAATTCTGAAGGATAACCAGAAGGGCTCCTGCAAGGATCCCAAAAGGTTCATGAAGCTTTATTGGTTCAATTGAACGCGAAACTTTCATTAGAATTTTTGAACATCTTTAATGTCTATTTTACAGGGAACTACATCGTCACAGATGGACTACTGGTGGTATTGACAGAACGGTGGTAAAACGGATGTAATCGCAAGAAAAACCAGCTGAAATTAATCAATTCTTTGGAAGTTCAACAGCATCACTTTTTTCTTTCTTCTTCTTCTTCTTCTTCTTTGGGTTACCGGGTATAGTCCGCTTGGTGAGGAATAGGAATTGGGGTGGTTCACGAGACCTTATTGTAGTGTTGTTCAGTTGAGGTTCGAGCTGAAGGCTCAACCGAGTGTCGAGCTTCGACTCGAGCCTTATAGCCCTCGAAGCTCGAGCCGTGAAGCTCAAGTTGGAGGCTCACAAACCTGGAGTTGAAGACGCTCACAAAGTGCAAGCCTTTTAAAATTCTTAAGGAATGACGAATTATCAATGAGCAACGAACATTTTAAAAATTATTGTATTCATTTATACAAAAATATGTTTGAAAAATTCATTAGCTGCTATAACTTGATTTTATTTTAAGAAATGAATTTATTAATTAGCACAAATAAAATGCTTCACATAAAAAAATAAAGCTCCAGCCTTTTGAGCCGAGCCTTGGAGGCTCACCGAGCTCTCTGTGAGGCTTCAGCTCCGAGCTCTCACTCGAACCACCCGCTGAGCCCTGAGAGCTCGAGCGCTCAAGGCTCGAACCTTATAGCCTTATAGCTCAGCTCTTGGAACAACACTACCTTAGGGTTCTCAAACAAAACTTATGACGACTTTAAATGAATAGATTCCATCCCTTTTAGCAAAATACGTATCCAAAGATTGAGGCCTTTTTTATTGCCACGTACGTTCCTAACTCTAGGAACTACTTATGTGGGATAAATATGTTCCTAAAAATTCTAAGTGTGAGCAAGTAAATTTGGGAATTAGAATCTTCAAAATAGCAGCAAGAGAAACTCGCATGAACTCGGCGGACTAAATTCATTTAAACATTTATTAAACTTAGAATAATAAATGGTGGCCTAGAAAGCGGACCCACTTAAAGTTGAGAGTAGCTCATAGGAGCGGAAGGTCGCGAGAAAAAAGAGCATTCCTGCCACTGCCTCAGTTATGGGGCTCTTTCTCTCGTTTCTGTTGAAAGGGAACTTTTTGTACCAATATAACGTACAAAAGGTAATTTGCAAATGCTTTTAAAATAGACACGGCGAAGGGAAACGAGAGTAGGCCAATTTGTGAGGGTAATTTTATAAAGAAGATGGCGGAGGAAGTGAGTGAATGAAATGTCAGTGGAAAGCACAGAGGAAAGCGCCCTTAGACTTGATTCAAAAGCATTTAAATAAGTTTGCAGATGAGCGGTGCTTTTTATCGATTTAGTATGTGTGTAGACTAGCTCCAGTCTGGTGTGAGGGAGCTCCCGCCTGTTTCTCTCCTCTTCTCTCCCGCGCGCGCAAACTAAACTGATTTCTCTTTCTCCAGCCTTACAGTTTCTCTTTCTCTCAGCCACCCCATTCGCCCGCACAAAGAGCTTTCTCTTCTCCTTATTTAACTTGAATTATAACAATGGATTCTGGTGTTTAGCTACGCTCCTCTCTTTCTCTCTTTTAAAGAAATTAATTTCTACTGACTCTGAAAGAGGAGAAAGACTGTGACGAGACTTTTAATTCATTTAATTCTATATAAACTTATTTACATATTCATTGATTATAAAGTTTACCCTCAAAAAAGAATCTGGTCCTAACACACTCACCTGACTCACCCACACTTCCGAGATCAAGTTTTCACAATTATATTCAACTTCCGGGCCATTCAGTCGTATAATATACCAAGTTGACAGGAAATTCTAGACGCCATTTTTGTTTTGTTTTTTTTGTAGAAAGTATTGAATATAACAGAATATATAATACAGGATGTTACCGAGGATGGGCCACAACCAACCAGCTCTCTCTAGGTTAAAAGGAACAGATTGGCAAGCTAAGAGATCGTGGAAGATTATCAGGACTGGAGTGGGTAGATAAAGATTGGACAAGAAGGTTCAGGTGTGATCTGCTAGATTGAGGTGGAAATTTAGGAATAAGCGTAGACTAATTCATTGGACCTAGGTACTTGAAGCGATCATTTCGGATACATTTACAGGGCTGCAAAACTCTTTAGACAGGAAGGATTGTCTAGGTTGAATGTTAAGACGGGTTTGGCGCAGCCCTACAATTCTGCTCCCTAAGGCTGGAAACATAGTGGGAGCGGCGTTGATAGCGGAAGAGCAAAGCGGCGAAAACAAACTCAAGCAAAGCGAAGATAGAGCAACGCTATCTATAGAGAGTAGAGCAACGCGTTGTGACATGTTTAAATTTCTTCGCTCTCATCGCGCTCAATTTTCTAGGTTAAAATGGCATATTGCTGCATTTATTGGTGTAGTTTTTTTTAAAGAAACCTCTGTGAGACCAAAAGGATCCTCTACATCAAAACCGATTTGTGTTGGATAAGAAATGGGACAGTATTAATGGGGTTAACATTGAAATTCGTCCTATTCTTGATTAACATGCCTTCAACACTGGTTAGTATGTAATCAAATGTTGAAATAGACATTCGAAAATACGCATGAAACTTGCCAGAATGCTCCCGAAGTTGTTGATACAAGTGATGGAATTCATCAAGTTCATGTCTAGTCCTGTTTATATCATGTACACTGCAGCTCCTGCTACTAAGCTGCTGTAAATACCAAATTTTCCAAGGAAGAATTTTCGTATAGAAATAATTCCTCCATCATGTCTCGTCGAAAGAAGAACGCGACTAAACTCGTCACTATGTGCCAGCGACTCTTTGCTCGCTGCAATGTCGGCCTCTTTGAACTGAAGCAGCTATCAACGCCGCTCCACTATGTTTCCAGCCTAAGTCCATATTGGATCAGTTCAGTTCTTACAAGTCATAAATAAGGATGTTTTGATATGTGTACGAGATGTGAACTACAAAACCCCGGGGAAGTCAAATAATAATTATTTGAAAAAATTTTTGAAAATTTAATTACTTAATCTGCGCAAAGAGGAAATCGTTTGTAAATGTGCATTACAGAATCTGTTTAAAAGGAACTATGCAGATACGATTGGCACAGTATACGTACTTCCCGTACAGCATCTCCACGGAATAATGCTTTATACCCACTTAAGTGAATTGCCACTCAAACCTTTCGATGTTAGCAAGATAGTTTTACTTCTGTTTTGGTAATGTAAATAAACGTCAAAATAAAAACTGTTATATTTCAGCTCCATTCATAAACAAACATAGATCTTACAATTTGGCACCTGTCCAAGTCGCTTGGCGAATTGCCAACACAGGAATAAACTGAGAGGTGAAGAGAGGGTGAGTGGGAGAAGCTCTCTCTCTCTCTCTCTCTCTGGATATAAATATAAATTAGATGGTCGTGGTAATGAAATTCACACTGACCAGTTCCTCGAGAATAACAGTAGAAGAGGAAGTCATGTGAGTTATCGCACCTGATGTTTGCCAGAGATAGCTGGGCAATGAATGGGGCTGAAAGTTAGGTAGGGTTTATAAAAACATTTTAATAAAAAATAAAATGTTATCGATACGAACTCATTTCTGTAGATAAACAAAACTTTATTAATAATTTAATTTTAGTTTTTATCTACTAAAACAGTGTTGACAATACACACACAAGGGGTGGAATGGCATGCGCTGTTGTTAAAAGTGTGGCTGCCAGATGTCTACCAAACCCAACCGTCATATAACCTCTTTGCTCTGTTAAAAACGCACTGAATTAGCAGCTGTTCAACGACCGCTAGAACTCTCGCTAGAACATTTTAGCTACCATATAGTCCATAATAAAGCAACAACCCTCCTCTAGACCCATTATACTTCATGCACATATGTGTACGTTTGTATATACATACATACACACATTTGGTGGACATAACTTAAGTTTTTTTTATTTAACTCAGTTGTGTAGAGTTCACGATTCAGTCAGCAACGAGCGTAGTATACTCGGACTTCACTTCATTCAATCTAAATCCAGCAGGTAATTTATCTTCAATTTCTTTTTCTTTTTTCTTTAGATTAGGTAACGAAATTTGGGTGGATTGCAAGTCATTTCTCGTAAAGAGGAAGATCGTGAATGAGTCTGTGCAGAAGTACGGTGGGTGTTAGAGAGTCAGAGAGAACAAAATATTCACAAACGTGCCTTCATTGTCTTAAAAACTTTAAATTTCTAAAAACTAATTAAAAACAGCTGATTTGAATGTCATCCAAGTCCACTTAAGGTAACATTTACATTTTAAAGGTACCATTTTCGAAAAAGAATTGTTTAAAGCTAAAATAAAACGGTGCACCATTTTCCTTGAATTTGGTATTTTGATAACATAAGAGCCGAAAACAATATATTTAAATGACACTTAATTGGAAAACCCAACCACCATACTCGTCCAGAATATTTCCTATTAATCGAATTATAAATGACTTAATCGCTTCTTTTTTCTCATTGTAGTACAATATATGCGCAGTAATTATATTAGATTTAAGAAAAATCATAAGATCTGTTTTAGAGAAAAGTCTGAGAAAAATAAAAAAAATTGGTTCAATAAGCATTTTCTTCGGTTCAAAGACGATGCCAAGACTAGTTTTCAAATTTCAACTTCCAGCGATTTTTCTTAGTTTAAGTTTCGCTTACCCCAACCTTGACCAAAAATTAGTCACAAACATACCAACCACATTTTTGGACTTAAGAACAGATTTTTCCGGTAAGCTCGACTCTTAAGAGAGAGTAGAGATGATTTATGTACAAACTGGATTTCAGATGACCAAATCAACTCTTGTTATGATTCAAAGTACATGCAATGGATCAATATTTTTAGACGAGAACATTTATGTAACAAAAAGAAAATACAAAGAGAAATAGTGAAGAGAAAATGTTGTAAGGGTTGGCATTACTGAGAAAACTTACTGTTTTATGCATTTAGTGATGGATTATTTAGAAGAGAAAAAGAAGTTTTGAAGTCGGTTGTCGGCTTTACATAATTCATGAATACTTGATAGACTCATATACAAACTTTTCACTACAAAAAATTAAGTTTTTTTTTTTTATTATTTGCAATTTATTATCTTCTCTTTCTAACATTGCCATAGTTAGGAGAGATGTTTCGCTTGTTTCAGAGGAAGGTGTATAACTTAAAATTGTATAACACAATTATAACTCGGCCAACTTAATCAAGATAAGCAAAATTAGTATCAAAATTCGTTTAAAGTAAATTTATCCTATTACTGCAAGTGAAATTCTGGTGTGAAAACACACGACGAGTTCTAACCCACAAATTTTCTTCATACTCCGAAAGTTTTGAGTCATCTACCCAGATACTTCCGGTGAAGTAACCGAAATTTTGACTTCCTCTTACGTAGCATACTAGGAGAAAGTAATAAATATCTTCACAAATATTGAATGAAACATTGCCATCAAAATGGGAATTATTCTCCATTCGGTAAATTGATTCAATTAGCCCAAGTGATATCACCATTCACAAAGATGACGTCAAGCCTAGTTAAGACAATTACTCCCATGAATGTGTCCATGTACTGTATCATCATCATCATCATCATGGAGATGTTTCTATGGTAACAGATTGTCCTAGTTGTAATACATGTGTACATAGTTATTTGGTTGACCAGAAAATGGTACGTAATTTTTTTAAATAGTTTTTTTTTTTTAATCCAAACCAAGGACAAAAATTGAGTTAATCAATTCTAATTAAGTTGAGGCTGTATCAATTAAAGCCAAATGTACTTTACTAATTGTGCTTCTAGACTTTGCACGTCCTTCCTGTAACTATTTTTTTGAATATTTCAAGGAATTCGTTTAATGGCACTCTAAGAAGAGATTGAGTTAATTTATATGTGTAATTTCAGTTTTTACGCACAGTTTTATACGTTATAAAGAATTTTTTGCGTTTTAAGATTTGGTATACATATGTAACTTACAAATTCGAAAATTGTAGTAACAGAAAATCGGCTGGGCGTTTACAATATTTTTTCAACATTTACATACAGAAATATACAAAAGTATTGTTTACTTACAATCTAATGTCCCTTTAGCAGCCCAGAAATACAGTTGGCATCTTCATTTTTTTAAGATGTTTACTTACACATCAGTTATCTAAAAACACATAAAAACAATACCTTTGATTTACCTTACAGTCGCAGGAAAAAAAGGTAGAGTGTAGGTTACAAGTGTGTTAATAATTGCAGGTTTGCCGACAGACATCTTCATATCTTGTAGGTTGTTAATAATAAAAAAAAAGGAGCTAAAACTAACAATCGAGTGAAGGGGGCGTTTATTAGATAGATTTTCATTAGATAGACATTTATTTGGTTTGTTAGTTTTGTTAAGTTAAAACCTATTCGAATAACACATCAGTTAGATGAACATATTTCTACAGAACTAGCACTAAATCAAAACTCTTTTCTAAAAAAAAAAAACTATGGTTGAGTTCATTAAAAAAAAAAATAACATCATCAGTTAAGGTGTGGACCATTTTTAAGGAAATGAATCAATCAAAAAAGAACGGAATTGAGAAGAACCCTGGAACTTGCTTTAACGTGCTTATGAGCCTCTGGCTATATGTGTCCAAACCTTGAAATGTAAACACTGCAGGTAACCTAATACAAACAGAATAAACAAACAAAAGTTGAACAAGACGAAAGAAGCGGGGTGGATGTGCGTGAAAAACAAACACCCATAATTTTATCTCTGATCAGGTGTTTTTTAGGGGGCGGATCCCTAGCGAGATATCACTCTGATTTAGTCATCCCTCTGGCTAAAAAATTAAATTTATGATACTCGACTGGAATAACATCTTAATATAGTTGATTCGTAAAGGTTTGATTATCAACTGTTACTTTTTCTTACTAATAAAAAGATGTATTCCGATCGTTCAAGTATTCCAAATAAAGTTTTAACTGGAAAACGTCTGCCGTAATTTTTAGAAAACGATGTCCGAAACCTATTACAAAAACATTCTTTAGAATCTTGAAACTTTTGAGTCTCGCCTTGGGATCCAACAGTGACTCAGCGATCTATAAATCCCTCAATCAGAGATCCACACTTTACTGGATGAATTTTTCAGTATATTTAGATTCCTCAAAAATTGTAGCAACAATTATCTTTAAACTTAGCACGCTAATTGCATCCGTAAAGTTCTTTCAACTATTAGAAACAATTTTTCACGGAAATTCTATCAACCACATGTTTAGAAAAGTTGATGGATAAAACTCCGTTTTCTTAATTCCAAACGATCGCAGTACTTCCTAGGAGTAAGAGGAAGTAAAACTTATAATAAAAATGCCCCGGAAAGTTTGCGTAACACAATTATATTGAATGCGTCAAAGGCGTACTTACAATCTTGTGGCTGGAGAAATTTACTTGTTTATATTAAATGTCACGTCCAACTATATCCATAACAACGGATTTTATGTTACTTTTGAGAACTTAAGATTTCTAGAGGGAACTGTTATCGTGTTTTTTCTTAAATTGAAACTGAGTAGAACAATCGCTGTTGGTATTTAGTTCTGAAGTTACACTCTTTAACCTTTCTTTACGTATGTATAACCTCTCTAAAGTGGTTTATATCAATTAACTTTAGTCGTTTAGTGTGTGTTCAGTATCTTTCTTTTCGATTATGGGCATCGAACTGGTGAGTCGTTTTAATAATTGTTCCTAATTATTCTTTACAAATTCCTTATACTCATCGTAACATTATGTATGATCACTACTTATGCTGACGATACCGGTATACTTTCCACACTCCCTGCCTCTCTCTCTTAAATCCTAACGAAATATGATGGATCATTTTGCTCTTGAAGTAGATCAGAGCTCTCGTTGAGAAAATTACTTTCAAACCAAAAAAAATCCTTTCCGACTGAACTGACATATAACCAACATACATACATTAACATCTAACCAATTCTGCTATCTGGGGTTCTACCTGGATAGAAGAACCCAAAACTTGAAGGCAAAACTAATCAGGCCAGTAGTCTTCTAAGACGGCTACTAGGACCGAATTTCTCTGTGACACTCATACAAAATTATTTTTAAAAAAACACTTTTACGGCCCGTACTGAGCGGACAGTCAAAGAGGGACTGTGAGGATCCGTTAAATCCTCTAAAATCCAGAAGTTTGCCTTCTAATCCATAGTCCTTAAACGAATCGTCAATGATTTTTTTTTCTATGTCTCCAATGATTCCTCGATGAAGATCTTAACAATCTTTTATTACCTAACTCACTTTTTCGCTTTATTAATAAGCTCACGTTTTCTTATTTTCCTCAATAATATCTCTCCAGTCATTCTAATCTTGCTGTACAAGCCTTCTTTGCCGCCACTTCCCGCTCCATAATTCACCTCGCCGCTTGAAACCGCGATGTCCTAAGCTACGCCTAATGTGGATTTTTAATCGACAAAGGAGATCTATGTGAGTATTCCCTCAATAATGAAACTCCAATAACTCACAAATTCACACAGGGCATGCAGAGGTACTTGCAGAAATTTGGGTTTAGCGAACCCATATATGTGACCCATAGTTGGGGACGTGCCAAAAACATTGCCTACAAAAGAAACCAGATCTTCTCTCGGAATAACAACCCTCTTCTGAAGTGACGCGCACCTAAGAAGTGTCGTGAACATTCCCAGAAAACCAAGTAGATGTTGAAGGAGTAGATACCCTCTCTTTTAAGAGTACGGGTGTTTAGGTCAAGAAAATGATTGTCCTTAACTGTTTTACCCCTCTACAGCGGGTTGGTAGTTACTATTGTATTTGAGTTTGATCAGTATTTATGACTCGTGAGAATCGTGTGAATGGTAATATTAATAATATAATGAATTGTACACCACATTTGTTTAAACATTTTTTTTTGCTCATATTATAAATAAAATTAGCCATTAATAGGTGGACAATGAAAATCCAGTTATTCTAGAATCACAATACTAATCGCTTTTTACCTACCTGAAACCATTCTTAGTCTCAAAATTATATAAAAGAAAAAAATTAAAACCTGACATAAACCTTCCCCTATGAAAACAAAGTGGGTACCGTTACCATAGTTTATAAGTGAAGTCTGTTCCAAATTTTAGCATTGTTAGTTGGTCCTGACTACTTACCTACATCGTTGTTCTTTAAAATTCAGTTAGTTAAACGTTCAGTTCTGTGGTGAGTTGTTCACTAGCTTGAAATTAAAGATTGCATTTCTGTACATCATCAGATTTATTTCTACAATTGCACCGGTTTTATCTGTTCCTGTTTTTGGAATAATTTTTTCAGTTTTCTCTCTTATAGATACTGATATAATGGACGCATATAATGTAGTTTGGTTTGGCTCGTATGAGGTAAACAATACTTTTATTAAAACTGTCCGGTAGGACAGTTGTATAAGGGTTGACCATCAAAAACTGCACGAAAAAGCGTAACGTTGAAAAACACCCAACTTTGACAATTTTTTTCTCTTTTTCTATAAAAGATAAAATTCCCAAATTTTCTTTAAATCTTACTCCAAACCCTCCTTCATAACTGTAATTTTTTTGCAACCACCCAGATCTAATAGGTTTCGAGAAATTATTAGAACGTTTACAATCAATGTTTCATCTAACGCTCATTCAGCCTTATTTGCTGAGTAAGACCAAGTATTTAAACGATCAAACGTTGAAAATAATTTTTCTTTGGAAATATATATTCCGGAATCCCCTAAAGTCAAAAAAGTTATAAGTAAAATTTCAAAATTGAAGACGTACTATTGAGGGGAATTGCTTCAAAAAATTTCAATTTTAATCTCTTTATTGAAGTTAAGGAAAGTCATTGTATGAATTTCAGAATCATTCTTGAGAACTGCTAAAAAGTCTGGTAAAAACTTTCAAATTAAAGTGCTTTGCTTTTGTATGAATGTTAAGTGATATACTCTGTGTAAAGAAAAAAAGAAAAACCTCCAAATTGTAAATTCTATTGAAAAACAAATTCGAAAAATTACCAGAAGTGTCCTAAAATTAATAAAGTTGTAGCTATCATGTAAAGATGTTCACAAAAATGTTTTAAAAATGCACTAATACCCGTTTTCAGAATAATCGTGGAATTTGTTTTGCTGAAAAAAATGGTTTTAAGTGTGTTCTGGGTGTTTGGAGAATCTATGTTTATCTCGTCAAGAAAAACATGTTAATGTAATAAATAGACGCTTTATTTAAGAAATCATCACTCCAAATTAGAAAAATTTAGCTTTTATGAAAATCTATCATTTATAATTGTATTTCGACTTAGAGATAGTCGTCTGAGAGTAAACGCCAGATTTATTTTTCCTCCATAGTTTATTGCTTCTGGTTGATTAATATTCGCTAATAATATGGTTCTTTTTTCTTTTTTTCCTCGCAGACAATGCGTGCCATCGAAGAGCCATTCGCTGGCTATAGAGAGAAAACCAGACTGCGTCTTCGTGAACTAATGCTAAAAGATGGTTACCATCCAGGACATCCTCTAGTCGTGGCTACTGGTCAACATCTAGAAATGGGCACAGCCGAGAAAACAGCGGAGAAATATTGGACAGTCCATCCCACACAATACTATCAAGGTTGTGACTTAATCTACAAAGTGCCCTGTAGACCGGCCTCGCCTATTTCACCAGCTCCGGCCAGAAATCCTAAAAAGACTTCGTAGTTCTAGTCCATAAAAGATAAAAGTCCCTTTGAGTTAGACGGTATTTTTGTTTTTAGGAAAATAATATCAGAATTTTAATTAATTGTATTTGTCAGATAGATAAATAAGCATCTATAATTTGATACAATTCTTATAATCCAACTAGCTCGATGCTTAGCCAAGTAGCTAATGCTTATTTTTAAAATCTACATAAAATTTGTTACATATACGTTAAGAAATTGATAGATATTTTTTAGAAAAACTAATTTTAAATATGAATTAACATTAAATAGTTCAATTATTTAAGCTAATAGCTTAGTATAAGTTTATATTTTATTAGTAAACCTAGAATGTTCTTAGTTAAAATATTTATATTTATATAACCTAAACTAGGCCGGTTAAAAGTTTGAATTTATAATCAATCAAATTTCAGTCATATTAAAAAACTTGTTAGTCTATTGTTTTTTGATCTAATTTTATTAATACAACTGAAGTTATGCTTCGTATCTTAACTGTGGATTCTATAGATTATACGCAAGCGCGAAGAAAATTCCCACAAAACAAGCATTTTTCCCGATTCTACATTTTGTAAGCTTTATATATATCTCTTTAACAAAAACTTACAGTTTAAAATGTTAAGTATAAGGGTTGATTAAACGCCAAAAGGTACACAAATCAGCTAGTACCCAACATTTCATTGATATTATTTTAAGTAATTTTAGTACATTAATTTTCATTAATATTTTTTTGAATTTATTAGATGTTTCACAGACCCTTATGCTGGCCATTTTAATCTACAAAATATTTGTTCAAGTAGAACACCATTTAACTTAGAATGACTGTAATAAGATAAATAAGATATGCATATTTTTATGACAGCTAACATAATTATTCCAGTATTTTACTATAAGTAAAATTAGAGGGACTACATTAAATTACAATTGAGAAATGAATAATTATTGTTGAATAATTTACTTGATATTACCTACGCGTTATTTGTGCTCACAAATACTTCGGAAAGACGAATTCTAGACTGAAATATTGTTTTAAATCCGTGATTCAAATTTAAATAGTAGCCGACTCTGCCTTTGTCTTTTTTTACTTTAACGTGCATGTACATACATACGATATATGTGACTATTCAGAATAAAGAGCATAATAAAGATAAATCAGAAGAATAATTTGGAATAAAGCTAAAATAAAGTACCTATTTAATTACGAAAATATAATATACATTTTATCATAATTATAACAAAAAAATAAAATATTATGAATGAACAAAGGGAAGGGATTAGCTATGCGGTTAGCATATTGGATTCCCACGTGGAGGTTCCGGGTTCGAATCCAGCTGCTGACCCTTAGATTTTCTCTTTCTAAGAGCTTCTTACAGCTCACTGTCCGGGTGATGGACAGAGTTGTCTGTAACGAGAGAACACTGTCCGGAGGCCGGCAGTGCACTGAAAAAAGCTCCGGGCGCCAATAACCTTGATGTTGACGCGACTTAAATCATAAAAGAAAAGAAAAAGAAAATGAATGAACTGGCCAGCATAAGGGTCTGTGAAACATCTAATAAATTCAAAAAAATATTAATGAAAATTAATGTAGTAAAATTACTTAAAATAATATCAATGAAATGTTGGGTACTAGCTGATTTGTGTACCTTTTGGCGTTTAATCAACCCTTATACTTAACATTTTAAACTGTAAGTTTTTGTTAAAGAGATTTTTGTACCTTTTGGATAGATTTTCTTTTTTGTATGTTTTGCAAAGTTACATATCTGCTTTTCAGATTTTATTAAAATTGGGAATAATAAATTTAATTTTATCATTATAACCTGAAAAGGTGTTAAGTCGGAGTTACTACCACTGGACAGATCTTTTTAAAGAATGATTATATTTGCGGTCCCCAAACCATCCTCAATAACAATTTTTTTGAGAAAGCGTTTTGAATAAAATAGGAAGGTAATTTGTACGTAAATAGCAAAATTAAACTGCGATTTCAGTACTTCCCTTTAAGAGGAGTAAGAAAAATAAACTGCGATTACAGTACTTCTCCCTAAAAGGCAAAGAGGCAAAGATTTTGAATCGAACTACAATTCATTGATGAAAATCGGTTCACTCATTGAAAATTTTAACGATTGCAATACTTCCTCTTAGTAGGTGTAAGAGCATGATGGCACTTCACAGCCACGTAGAGGAGCTTTAACCACTTCTTCTTACTAAATTTTATCAAAATCGGACTAACCGTTATAGAAATATTGGTAATAATAGTTTTAGAAAGGGCCTTACTTGGGTGGGGCAAACTCCCCTCCTTATGAGGCACAGCGTCGAGACTTTTAAAGTGCAAATCTGTACAAAATTTCGATTCGAATGACACTTTATTCATGAAAATCGGTTTACGTTTCGATAATTTGAAACGATTGCTATACTTCCCCTTAACAAGTGTAAGAGCAGATCGTCGCTTTAATGTTAGGTAGGGGAGCCCAAACCCTGTCATCCTACCAAATTTTATCAAAATCGGGCTAAGATTTACAGAGTAATTAATGATAATAATTTTGGAGGGGGCCTTACATAAAAGGGGCTAACTCCTCTCCCATTCCATGTACAGCGTCGCGACCCCCAAAAGGCACATCTACATAAAATTCCGAATCGAATGACATCTCATTCATGAAAATCGGTTCACGCGTTTAGGCGCTACGTTGTTTACAAAAAAGGTAACAACAACAACAAGAAGAACAAGAACAAGAACATTTTTTGAAAATGCCGTTTTTGCTCATTTTGAGCATCTTTTTTCTCAATATCTATCAAATCTAGCTTGTTGCAAAAAAATTACAGTCATAAAGGAGGATTTGCCCTATATTTTAAAGAAAATTTGGGAATTTTATCTTTTATAGAAAAAGAGAAAAAAATTGTCAAAGTTGGGTGTTTTTAAACCTAACGCTTTTTCGTGCAGTTTTTGATGATCAACCCTTATACAACTGTCCTACCGGACAGTTTTAATATATTTTTTCCGTCATTTTAACCTTTTTCCCCCGAAAAATCACTGAAATAGTTTTAGGGAAGTAATTTTCGTAATCATCTGTTCAACTTTTTCCAATTGTTCGATCTCAACCCTCATCTTAAAAAAAGAAACGCTTTTGTAACTTTTTAACCTTGTTCAAAGTTTCCTTAGAGTATTTTCCTGATATTGCTTTCATCGAGAGCTTGCTATCACCGGGATACTGGTAAAGACTGCGCACTGAACTGGAGCCATTTCATCTTGCTTCTTTCACAAACCCTGCATATTCTTCTGGAATATGCTGAAACACTTGCCGTTGATTTCAGTGACCAGTTCAACTGTAGGATTCATCCCCCCTCTCTTACATCTAGCGCCCCAGGCTCCTCAGGGGTTCTCACGATTCAAGATTAGTTCATATATCTCATTGTGTGGGAACCCAGTCTAGGCTCTAAGCTGCGCGTATTTATATATAATTGTTGTTTTCATTTTTTCAAGCAATAGTAATAAGTATGTAATTAACCTGGTAACCGAGCGTGTTCTATTCTGTCAAAACTTAACACTGTAAATACTTCTGCAATAATACTTTAAAAGCACAAACTGTTTCGAGAAGGTGGTGAATAGATATAAAGTTAAAGTATAATTTTAAGACACTAACATTGATAGAGTTTGGAATAATGGAAGTAAACCTTTTGATCGAATACCATTTGCAAGAACTTGGACAGTTTCTACATTATTTTGTATTGTTAATAAAAATGCAATTTCCTGTATTGATAGATCTAGTGCAATTGTTATTGCCTTTAAAAGAAAACTATTAATAGGTGTTTTGTGATTTATCTAGTCACCATGAAATGCTTATATAAATATTTATGAGGAATGTTTTAGTTAATAAAGAATATTTTTTATTTAGTTAGTTTTCTTTTTATTTATTTGTTTTTAAGAGGTGTAAACATCTATCATTGGCGCTCGGAGCTTTTCCGTGTGCACCCTCCAGCCACCAGACTGAGGTTGTCCATGACTGGACAGAAGCTCCTATGAAGAGAAAAAATCTAAGGACCAGCAGCTGCATTCTTTATTTTATTATATATAAAAACTTTTCTTGTTCCTAAAATTTAAATTTAGCATCTTAATTTTACCCTTAAAGCTTAACATTGCTGTAAGTACAGAATGCAGACTTTATTTAGCGGTGTGATCGCTTCTACGACAGCAATTCTCGACTTGTTGACAAATTTAATCAAAATTTGGGACATCAAAATGCCCAAATTAAATTTTTCCCAGGAAAAATTGTGGAAATAAATAGTTTTGATCAGTATCGATTTAATAAAGTGGCAGTTTTGAGCGGCAGCTAAACGAAATGTTTTGCATAAACACCCTGAGTTAGGGTGGATTCTATATTACACGAAAATCTTTAGAGGGGTTTGGAAAAAGTCAAAATTTCTCATTGATTAGAAAATGGCATGGTGGTTAATGGTTGAAAATCTTTGTGGCCTCAAAAACTATTTAGTGACTATGGTAGCATATACAAAGATGAACCACAAGGCATTTAAAAAAAACTCCAATTACCAAAACATCTTGTCCCGGGCCAGCAATAAATTAACGTTAGTAAACCGTTTTGAAACCTCTTCATTTGGAAGAGACATGAAAGCTGATAATGTTCAGTGAGGATCTAGGATGTCCAGCTGTGACAAAAGGTGTGGACCTCATGCCGAGAACTAATGTAAGTTCGCATTCATAACTCTTTTAAGTACATATTATGTATAATAAAGTTAATATATCCAGTCAGATATATTATGATTAGTTTCTGTTTTGACACATTATGTCCTGTTCGGTTTTGTGTTATACTTCAAAGAGATAGTAGTTATTTGACGAGAGCTAGAGAATGAAATTCTTAATATGTTTCTTCTTTGATCATGATTAATCTTCCTTGGTGTCTTCTGATTGGAAACTCTAGCAAAGCAAAAGGTAGTAAGGCGATCGGATCGTATTACGTTTTCACAGGTAATGTCTAGTTTTGAGGAGCTCTGAATCAATAAATGTGCTTTTTGAGTGTGAACAAAATATTTTTTTAAAAAATCCCTGGAATGAACTATGAATGAGATTAAAATCTCTCAACCGGCAATACCATTTCATTTTTTTGGAATTTTCTCGAAAACTGTGCTTGTCGTGGAAGTGCCTTTAGAATTTTTTTTAAAAAAACCATTTCCCTCGGCAAATGTTTCAATAAAAATGAAGTTTGTATATACTTGGTCAATGTACAAACTTTAAACAAAATCATGGGAGCCACTTAAGAGAAAAATTGAATCAGCTGCATTTCTACTTCATGGAGTTCAGCCAAAATTTAAGTATTGTTTGTTAGCGAAGTACCAAAACATAATATCAGAACGTTTTTGAGAAATTCCGTAAACCCAACCGCATTCACACTTGAAACATATATTTCCGATTATTATACTCAAAACAGAAACTGCACTATATCCAAACTTCCTCTTATGTGGAGTAAGAGAAAGCAAAATAGCCACTAGAATTTATTTTGAATACTAATTAAATATTATTATAGAGATTATTCAAGAAATCTGGAATATCTTAATGGTAGATATTGCAATGTAATGGTAATGTGGACATGCTAATGTTTCCATTTACTAAGAGGTATTTAACGAGTCGCCTTAAGGAAGGTAAAAATTACCGAAAAATATAAATAAAAAACACGACCTCGAGGGAATACCTGTAATTTAAACTTTCAAAAAAAAAGTAATAATTAAAGTAAATAATAGATTGAGATTTAATTCAATTTGAATAAACTTGGCTAGATTTGTAGATTAGGTAGCCTTAGGCATCAACTCTTCTTATCTTAACTAGCTGCATCTGCAGTGTATAGTCAGTTATATCATTCATTATTAAATATACGTCATTATTAATATCATCAACAATAGTAAGATCATCATTTAATTTGGAATTAATATTTCATTTTCTAATTCGCAGAGAGTAGGATAATTAGAGAGAAGAGATTAGCTCAGATGATTAGCATAGGAGGTGGATTCCCACGCGGAGAACCTGGGTTCGAATCCAGGATTTTCTCTTCATAGAAGGTTCTTACAGTTTACAGTCCGGCAGAGATCAGTGTTATCTGTAAGGAAAGAACACTGTTCAGAGGCTGGCAGTGCATTGTAAAAGCTCAAAGCGCCAATGATCTTTACAGTTGACGCGCCTTACAAAAAATAGATAAATATAAATGCGTTATTAGACCATGTTGAATCAAGACTTTGTTTATTCAATATTTTGTAAGGTTTTCGCAAGATCACAACAGTATTAATGTAAAAATAAGCACAACTCACACGACCTTTTAACTGCAAATATTTGCCGCAAGTGACTACTCACTTTCTGCCCACGTTTTTCCAATCATTTCCATGAATGTGGCTGGGTTGTGAAGAGGTAGTAAGTACTAGTAGCTATGTAAGGTTTCTAATCCTATAGGACCCAGAAAGGGTTCATAAAACATCTTCACAGGTATTACTCACAAGAGATGAGCTCAGCCTCTGCAGATGGTGGAAGTTGGTATTTTGTTTTAGCATTTTGTCACTTCAAACAATCAATTTTTGGCCAAAATCCGTCAACCAATATAACGACTTTATTCATGCGGTTTTTCATCTCGTGATTTTCAAGAAAATGATATCACTGATTACCTTTAAAATGCTGCAGATACAAATAAATGTCTATTAAATGAATTTGGAATTTTTTCAAGGTAAATGATTTTTCGGCATTGTGAGATTTCAAGTTAGCAATAGATTATTTTCTAAAACTCTAAAAACACACTTTTGTAGAACCAGTCTATCTCAAAAAACTTGCTTTTCTGGTAAAAATGTTATTTGTTAGAAATGTCACGATTCTCATACAAGGAAGTATAAGAGAAAACAATAATTAATCTCATTGATTTCATATGTAGCACCAGAATTTTTACTGGCAAAATGCTTTTTACACACACACAAACACAACCTTCTGGAAACCTATGAGAAGGTTACAAACAGCCAGAGGGGGAGGTTGGTTGCAACGGGAAAGGTTAATTGAATTCATGATTGGTTTAGCAAAAAACAATAATTGAATTTCCCCTTTCAAACAGCTTTCTGATACAGTTCTACAGGTGTATATTGTTTCTGCTTTTTTTTTTTGTCTGATTTTTTATTTTTTTGATTTATGGAGATTATTTTAGCTTTAAAGGTTCGCATTTTGAGTCTGCATAGTTCTTCGTTTTGTTTTTTTTTACTTTACTATTTTTTATTCTGAAAGAGTTTCAGCAAACAGGTGGATGTGCATATAAATGAACTCATCTAGGGACTCTTTAACCTTCCATCATTCCCTATCACCCACGGGTGGTCCTTTCGAGCCCGGAAATGGACAGCTTCTACTTCATTTCAAACTAATGAGTTTTATTTTTTTTGTAATAGCTGAACAATTCAATAGGCCTTTTTACTTTTTTTATTTAATGAAAAGGTATTGAAATCGTGTAAAAGTTTTCTTTTTACAGGAAATACATTTTTTCTGTCAGTCTATAAACAGTATGTACGGAATTCACTCCTAAGACGGTCAATAGTTTGCTAAAATCTTTCGTTAATGACAATAATATTGAAGTAAGGATAGAAGAATTGCCGGCAGTCTTAGCAATAATACAGACTAGATACTTAAGTTCTTTCTATAGGCTTGACGTATTTACGAAAATAAATGTTCATCCTTATATGACGCAATTAACGGCGTGAGCCACCCCAAACCCTCAAATAACTCTACCACTTTTTCCCGCACAAAAAGATTCAAACCCAAGTTTCACATATTAACCCAAGCTTTAATGTATTAACATTGACTGGAACTTCAAATGGTACCACTTCACAGAGCGGATTCTTGAGGTTTTCGAGATTTCATTTTCAGCAATGTTACCATCAATTTTCTTTGAACTTTGAACACGTTTTGTACTGTTGATGGTCTAGTAGTTTTACCCCAGACAGGAATCTCCCAGGAAAGTTCAATGAAGGGCACAACTGGGAGAAGGGAGTCGATAGGCGTTTTCCCTAAAGCTACATTTGAATATAATGCACGATTTTGAGGTCGACATATTAACATTTTACCGAATGGACTGTTCACTTTTCTGAGATTTTGTTTCAAAAATGTTCTTTTAAATTTTATATTTAAAGTTTTTATTTTTAATAATTTTTCAGTGAAAATTTGTCTTGGGCTTTTTGAGGTCCGTTAAAATGTTCGTAAATATTAACTTGAGCATTTTATTGAGGGACAGAATGTTCACACAAGATTAACTTTTTTTTTTTACTTCATTTACATGAAATTATGTAAGAGTTATTAAAAGGTTTGCTTCTATATGTTAGGGGAAGGACTCGGAGTCTTTTTTTTATTACTAAGGATTAAGCAACGCTCTAGGGATGATCATGCTGTGAAAAAGTTCCGACCTCAATCAGATTGCCTTTTTTTTCCACCATTAAGCGCCTTTAAGTTGCATCCATTTTCTTGGGTGAAGCAATTTATGTTTTTGTTGATCACTAAATTCAACTTGTCATGGAGGAAGACATGTTGATGGCAAGAAAAAAAAAACTTTTTAAATAAACTTGGAAGGAGGGGGTCTCTGAAACTTGCATAACCTTTTCTGCAGTACTGGTTTTTACTTTTTCAATTTTTTTACAATGCGCTTCTAGAGGGGTGGAAGTTAACTGAACCCTTTTTTTATCTAATGAGAATACTTGCCATTCGAGGAGGGGGTACCATTTTGCAATTTATCGAGAGAAGAGATCTGGTGAACACTCTTACAACTGTCTCTTAATGCATTCCTCTAGAACTTACAATTCGTACTAGCCGGAAGTAGACATCAATAGTGTACTTTTTCACTTTAAACGTAAAATCAAATATAAATAATTACTAAAATGGCATTTCCGGTTAGCCATTTTTCTCTGAATTTAGAGTTTTAGCTACATTTACTATCCTCAATAGGAGATAAGTCCATAAATTATATTGCGATTGCACTTTAGGAAAAAAAAGCTGTAACATCCCCTCGCAGAAAAATGGTTTCATTCGAATTTTAATGAAAATCGTGACAGAAAAATCTCGTGGAACTTCCGGTTTTATAGTGTAATTTATTCAAGAAGTGGGAGTACTTTGCTCCCACCCACCTTAGGATGGATAATCGCCAAATGAATGGAAATTAATGGGCAAATAATGAGACCTGCGAAGTTAGTATGCATTGTGGTACTGGGTTCAATTCCCGGTCTTAGCCTTGGATTTTATTTAATGATTAAATGAGAAATAGTAAAGTATGTTTGCTATTCGCCTCGGTCCACGACACCTAGTAAATGGTAGTTGTTGTAGTAAATAGATGTTAAGCCCCGCCTGAAAAAATAGGCGATTACTTAATTTTTTACTTTTAATAGGCAAATAAAAGCAAGGCTAAAGAAACCATATTGAAGCTGAAATCTAAATCGTAAGATTTTTCTTTTAATTAGTTCCATCTTAGCCCAGTTAGCCTAGGAAGGCTGTCTCAAGAAGGATCTGGTACCAGCAGACTTAACACCTCCTTAACAAATTCCTCCAACCAAACTGACCTTCCTCTAGCTAACCGGCAGTTTAATTAACTAAAGCTAACACATCTCCTGGGTACTAGTTAGCTCTTACCTTTAGCGCGCCGACCGCTAGAGTGTGCTCATTCGTGTGCGTGCATTCACACACTACTACTCGAGTATATAAATGAGATCAATGTAAGTAATAAAGTTCACTCTATTCACGAGAAGAGGCCATCGCTTTGCTCCTATTAATGGAAGTGTGAAGTGTTTTGTTAATGCTTGTCCGTAACACAAAGAGACGGGTTTAGGCGGGAGGTTTTTGCCGCTAAAAAGATTGCTCTTAGGACATATTAAGAGTAAAGGCTTAGCGCTATAAATTAAGAGTAAGAGAGGGTATAAAAACCCCTCCCCTCTACCGGTTCAGGGCGCTCCAACTTGCTGCATGCGGACACCTGCTCATTTATTAAGTTTTGTTCGCTGATAAAAAAAAAAAAAAAATCACCGTACATTTTACAAAATACGCACGTTAGAGAGAACCAGCAAAATTTAGGAAATTTAAGGTAATTAAGGCCCAAGTTAACCGAAATTTTTTAAAATTTGTATTGAATTTATCTAAATATTATTTCAATAAAAATATGATTTGATTTCCTGCGCTGGTTAATGTCTCTGATTTTATCCGCCGCATTTCGCACGTTTATTGCATTGCTAACCAGTTTCAGATTTTTATTCATCATCAGGGGCTAGACTAATCAGATTGATGTAGAGATTTGGACTATGTGGAAATTGGGAAACTTAAATGGAAAGAAACCTAACTTAAACTTACAATTTGCTAGTTACAATGAGTTTTTTTTTTAATTTATTTTGTAATTTTCAATCTGTATACAGTATACAATAAGTAAATAACTATGAAGACTCTGATGAACTGGTGCGTGAGGAGAGCAGGAGGAGAGAAACTACCCAGCGGTAGCACTCTCTATCTGAGAGAGGAGAATGTGAGGAGGAGAGAGGAGAGAGAAGAGATAGGAGAATAATTATATTTAGGTCTTCAGACTGTAAGGAAGTCGCAGGGCCACTGGCGATTTAGTCGGCAAGGAGTATTAGGGATGTCAGAAGAAGTGGGAGACAGTACAAGTGGATTAGAGCTGGTCGAGAGAGCAGTATGGAATTTTTGGTATTTAGTCTTAGCGAGTTGGTCTATGAAGGGAATGTTGAGGTCGTTGTGAAGAGTGAGGTTAGTCACCGTAGAAAGGAGCGTCAGCTATCTGTCGGAGGAGTTTTGATTGAAATGTTAGGTACTGTCCGTATGTTTGTAGGTTTAGCTGAATCCCACAGCTCTAGTCCGAAATGTCCACATAGGTTTGAGGATAGTGTTGTATGTTAAACGTTTGAGTTCTAAGGGCAATTTGGAGCGTCGTCCAAGTAATCTGTAAAGAAGTTTCGCACGTTTTGTCATTGCTAGTTACAATGCGTTGTTGAAATTCAAAATACCAATCCGAATAACATTATTAAACATTCAACTACCGGAAGTACCACTTTTCTGAATGGAATTTTTGACTTGTTTGGATTTTCTTCCGGATTCTATGTATAAGATAGAATCCTGAGAACTGTAGTAACAGAATATCCGGAGTGTTCGCCCTAGGTTTCCTTTTATTTTTATACATTAAATATATTTTTACAATTCTAAGAGTCAAGAAAAATTAATTTCGTAAATTATAGGAATCAAAAGGGTGATTTTTTTTTTTTTAATGTTTAATTCTGTCTGGTTAGGAGTAGTGATGAATGTGGCCAATGGAGAGATCAGAGAGAACAGGTCTTTCCGTTAAAAAATTCATGCGGTAAGCATTACTGGAGGATAGTAATAATTCATAAAGTATTATAAAGTGAAATAAATATAAAGTCCACGTAAGTGAGGGGGAGGTTTTGGCTTGTGAGGGGTGCCCCTCTCTCCCTCCCAAGGCAAAAAAACCTGGGTTTTGGCCGCAATGGGAGAGGGGAAGGGGATCTTCTCTCTTTTCCTCGGATATTTCTTTATTTCGTTGCATAATTCAGTAAGGAGGTAATATAATCTACACTGTTCAAGTTTCTTTTTTTTTACTACTCTAAGTCTATCTCAGCTTTATTTGAATACTAAAGAGCGTGTTTGCATGTCTGTCTGTGTGTCTGTGTACGAAGATGGGACCCATAAATCATAATGGCATCAAATAATCTTACTTTTTGCTCTCTTCAAAGCCTAGTGTTTGGGTATTTACAAGACAGCCACTGCTTTAAGCTTACAGAGGATGTCACCACTGTGCATTCAACTACATCATTAAAGTTTCGATGATGATACTCTACTGGAAGTAGTAGAGGGAAGGCCCGGCATGTACGGACAGTATGGAGAAGCCAGTTTGGATGAATAATATCCCGCTGACTGGGGGTTGAAAAAACCATCAACTTGGCTGTTGGGATGGATTAGGGAGATTTATGTGAGTAGTCTGAAGCAACCATCCCAGCTGGTTCTCTTAATTCCTCTTACTGCTAGTAACAGTTATCACCGGATGTACAGTGTATATGTACAGTACAAGCAGATATCTTGAACAAAATTTGACTTGAACCTCCAACCGACTTATTTTTTTCGACTGTTCTTGTGTAGTTTACTTATAGAAATATTTTAACACACTTCAAAAACACTAGGTACCTTTAATTAGTAGAATCGTAATCTTTTCTTTTTTCTCTAGGTAGGCAAACCTGTTAGTTATCCCGCGCATAGTGAAAACAAGCCCAATCAAAGAACAGACGAAAATTCCCCTGTTGTCCCTACTTCTACCGTTCGTGTAGGTTAAGTATGCACGCCAAGGTAGTCCCTGCATCTTGGGTGGTCTTCAAAAAAAAAAAAAAAAAAAAAAAGGAAAGAAAGAAAATTGCATCCCAGTTTGCCTTTCGAGATATTTCCTCTTAGAAAAGTAAAAGTCAGGTAAGAAATTTCTAAACTGTATAATTTTATTGATACTAATTGGTTAGCCAACAATCCGTGGACATTACTAGAAAACTTTAATTAATATGTCTTTAGTGAGAGAACACTGTCCAGAAAGACGGCAGTGCAGTGAAAAAAAGAAAGCTTCTGGTGCCAATAACCTTGGATGTTGACGCGCCTTAAATTTAAAATAAAATTGCAAGCAAATAAAGAAAGTGAATATGAAACTTGTTTTAAGTTTCATTGTGTTGACTAATGGCGCTAAACAGACAGGAATTCTAAGAGGATCCATTTCTCAAATCCGGGGAAGCTGGAATTATTGATTCGACTTTCGATTTTGTAGTCAACCTAAGCGATGATCCCTTATCAATCTTTCTTTTCGTTCGTCGAAAGTGAAAATGCAGTCGTGTCTTAAGCTTCATCGACTATAATCTCGGTAGATTCCCTCGGAGCCCCCTACCCTCGCTTTATTTTACGCCTCCCGATAACATATCGATTGATAAATCGATAATCCATTTATTGCCTTGCAGCGCTTTTTTTTTTGTCGCTGATCATGAGAAACTGAACTTTTTTTTTTTTGAAAAAACGCTATTCGTGTCTAAAGCCGTGTACAAAAAAAACTTACTTTGTAAATGAACAAATTAGATTTAGATATTTCTTTTTGGAAGCCAGGTTTGCAGAGCGGCCAGTTGATTATTGGGTTTTCAATTTTCACACCTCCCGTGCCCTGAACTAAAGAACTGAGTGTGAGAGAGAATGCTGCTCATTACCAACATCCCAAGAACGGACACAACTTCGGCGCTAATTCAGCCCTAGGGTATAAAGGTGTAAATTATAATTTTTACAAGTGTGTCTTTATATATTTTATTGTTAATTTTATTGCTTTTTTTTAAAGGTTAACTACCAATGGACCTTTCTACTCATCATTTTTTTTTTTGTTCTTTCTCTACTCTAACAAGAAATGGTGGTAGAAAGTGAAGGATACACTAACGAACTAACCTATAACCTGTAAAACTTACAAGGTGTAAACAAAAACTCTACTGTTGATTATTAAATCTATAAGTCACCTTCAGGGCAGAAATCGTTATTTATTAATAAAAATAGAAAAGTAGTTTTTATTATATTGCCTTCTTTATCCAAGAGCTAATACTTGTTTACTTTAACACAAAACGCAACTGACATGTGTGCGTTATATTGATTTGTTTTTGTGTGTATATTCCGACAATACTGTGGCGGCCATAAATGCTATCATTGCAAGGCAGTAAAGTTAACTAGCTTAAAGCTCATGTCAAACAGAATAACCATTAAATATACCCACCTTTAAGTATATAAATACACCCATGTGTTACAGTTGTGTGTGTACAGTTTAATTGGAGTCATTATTACAGCCGTGAATGTAACTTTTCATTGGAAAAATTAGGTGCAAACACCATAATGACCTTCTGGTGCATATCCAAAGAGTGTTAAAAGGCAAAGTCACCGAATCCAAAACATCGAACCCTCACAAGTCATTCGCTTACAGCAACTCTCAAACTATTAACCTACATTATATTCTCCAAAAATCATAATTTCAAAACATATGTTACACTCAGATTATACCGTCGTAAGATCAGAAAATTACATTAGAGTGTAACCCTGAAACCTCCTCTCTACAACTGCCCCCCCCCCAATTGAATATGCTAGAAAAATTCTTCAATTAAAAGTTCTAGATCTTCGGCCATGAAATATAAACAGGAAGTTTAGAGAAAATCTCCAAAAGATGGGAAATTCACTTGGAAAAATCACTTTTCAAATACTTAACTTCTTATGAGAATGTACGTATAAAACTGATCTTAACATGGTTTTATTACTTTGATGTTAACAAAATGAAATTTACCTTTACTTTGCGTAATGCTTACATTAGGTAACTTAAAATGCTGCACATCTTGCACTTATAAAGAAAAGATTAGATAAAAAAGTCGAGAAAATTGGGCAAAATTAAAATATTGAAGCGATGAGCTAGGTGATATCTGCACAAATTTTCCCCAAAACGGTATGTATTTAGTCAGAATAAGAATATAATTAATCAAAAAAGATAAAGCTTGAGGGGGTAATTAAAGAACTTCTTTAGTGGAAGCAGTAATGAATAACATTTTAGTACATGTTTATTATTTTCATAACTTTATTATGATACGGTTATAAAAGTAAAAAGAAATCATAAAAGTTATTAAGGTTTTATATTATGTATAATATAAGTGAATTATAGTTATACATAAAACTGATGATAACTTTCTGCAAGCTAAGAACATGGTACGTGTTTAGAATTTACCTGATCTGGCGGCGCTTATAGATGCGATTTTATGGCAAAGGAGAAAATAATATCGATTTCTTACATCGATCGTAAAAAAATGTATTTAGCTTTTATTAACTCTTGTAATCTTTATCTATGGTATTTTATTTGCTTTAAAGGGAGCTTTTAAGCGAATCTGCAATTTGTAGAGGCCACCCAGTATGTTTTTTCCAAGTCTTTGCTGGTAGTTAAGATCTCCTTTTTCAAACGATAACTTGCTGGATTGTTAAAGGCATATTTTAGTTGTCTACATATCTTCACAATAGGGACGATGTAGTGGCAAGAAGTCATACTGATACAAGTAAATGGTCAGCTAAATGGATGTTGCAGAAGAAGTTTTCTGTACCCTCGATCAGAGTATCCCGAGTAGGGTATTTATGTCCGTTGGCACCCTTCTCACTTTTCATAATGAAGCAGAAATTAAAGCAAAAATTATGACCGCTAATAAAAAAAATCTATTTCAGTGCACCTGACGACGAGGTAATGCACTAACCTGCTTGCTCTTCAACCTCTTCGGGGAATCAGTTTTAAGAAATAATCTTTTATTAAGAATCTTACAAGCTAATGGCGTGCCTGGATATCTGGACATTGTAGCAAAAACTACCTAAGAGTGAAGAATTCTTTGCCGGATATCGAAATCAAAGACTCCCAGGAGTAAGGTAAAAAAAAAAAAATTATTACCATGAGTTTTTACTTGCAGCAGAAACTTATAGATTAATGAAGAAAACTATGATTTAGTAACAATCTGTTCACTTTATTATAATTTTCAGTTGAGATATTTTAGCCACACACTGGCCATTTTCGAAAAAATAAAAATTTTTGAACTTCTCAAAATAGATTTTTCTTTGAGGTTTAGCTAATTCATTTAGTTTGTAATTATTTTTAAGTTTTTTAGAAGCCAATTCACTGTGTGTTGATCCGCATATCTGATAATAAATCAAAACTATGACTACATAAAATTTACAATTGATTTTCGGCTTTATAAAGAATACACTTCAAACAGAAAGTGGAATAAAAACTCTAGTTTGGAAACCAAATTACCAGTTAAGAATTTAAAATTGGCGATGAATATTTAAAGTTTAGAATTACCCACAATAATCTTGACAATACACTCACCATAGAAACAAAACGACCTTGAAAATATAAAATATGGGTGGGGTTCACATCGAACTATAATAAAATGAGCGGCAGCAAAAGTACACTCTAGTTGAATAGTTAAAAGTATGATAGAACCCTGCGGCACAAGACAAAGAGACCACCGCAGGTTAGTGAGGAGGATTCAGAGGAGTGAGGGAGGAGTTGCAGCTGCAAAACTGCACCTGTGATTAGAGAATGCATACAAGATGTCATGGAGACACAGTATTAAAGATACGTTGAAAAGCAAACATACAATACTTCTAATATGAGCAAACTTTTGTAATAATTCTATATCTCCTGTAATACAGAGGAGCTTTCTCAGACTTTAAATGACGAAGTATTAATGTCAAGTCAAATTTACGAAACTGAGTTAGCAGCGTAAGGTTTAAGGCCCCATAATTGAAATTACTTAAGACCAATTTTTTAGAAACTTAAAATTTCAAAATTATCAATATAATGATATTATAAAAATCGAACTATAAGCATGGTTTGCAATTTTTAAAGGCCAACGAGAAGTTACTTTTGTTCGAATGAAAAATTGTATGTTCATCTGTTAAGGAATCCTCGTTTTGTCTCTCAAGACAAAGTCATAAACAAACTAAATTACGCTAGAATTAGACTATTAATTAAAACTGACTAGAAAATTAAATTAACAATTTCAATATGTAGAATTATTTAATTAGAATCTGTGATTTTAATTAAAACTTTTTAAAATGCACACAAAAGAACAAAGAATATTTTATAAATGAAAGAATGAAATTAATTACTAATGACAAGTTGAAATTTGTTAGAACTAAAATTGAAATTCAATTTTAATAAGAGTAGAAGAGAGAGAGGTGTTAAATTAATTATTAAATTAATTAGTCGAAACGAATCTGATACAGCTCTTTACATTTATCTTGAGTTCGAAATAACGTTCAAACTTGATTCTAGATGATAGAAATGATAAAAAGTCCTGGGTAAATAATTATGTTTTTCTAATGTATCAGTATACGTAATAGAAATAAAATCAAAAAAAGGGCGTACATGGAACTGATGATGGAAGTAGAAAAAAAGAAAAGTCGTACAAAATAATAAACTAGAAGCCAATTAGTAGCGATGCTGTATAAAGCGCCCTGATCTGAAGCAGGTGATTTAATAACTGCCGCTGTTACAGTAAGAATTCGAAACCGATCGACCATCCTTCTATCTGTCCTCTTTTAACATGTCGGCGGTGCCTTTTTATGTTTCCTTATTTATACATTTATTTCTGTTATTTATTTTTTTACAATTTAATAAACATCACAGATACTTCTTTAATTTTCTTGAAAGGCTATTTTTTAAGGAGGATATCCTTTAAAGAAGTGGCTGCCGTTCATTTCTACTTTCTCTCGATATATTGCGACGGGTCAAAATTTTTGAAAGCGAGCGTACAAAGAAAATATCTGTTTTGAGATCTCTTCGAAAAAGTGGTTAATAAAAATTGATGTACATCACTGTAAGTTGAAAAGTAAAAATCGCAGAAAAATCAAATTTCACATTTTAATCAATTTCACCAGATTTTTAGAAAGTAATCTATGTGTGGGATCATTCCACCCTCCAATAGAATTAATGTTGTGGGTGAGACAACAAGCCGTGCTCTTAAAGTATTACATAAATGCGTCAATTCAACGAAAACAACAATTATTCTACAAAATTTCAAATTCAAATTAAGCAATGGACTACAAGTATATGGACATTATACGCAAAAAGTACAATCGCAGTTAACTCAAATAAATGGGTTGTTACGACCAATGAGCAGGCTGAGAGCGAACCACGCGGTGTGCGGATCGTATCTTCGCAGGATCAACAAAAAGGTCCTCTCTCCTCTTTGCGTAGATTGCAATGAGGAGGAGGATTTCAAACATATAATAATGATATGTCCACGTTATGTAGTAGAAAGGAAACGAATGTTTGACGACATATACAGGGTATTTAGATGCACCATTTCGCTACGAAGACATGATATTCTCCACCAACATCTACGTGCTTAAGTCTATAGCAGAGCTAGCAAAGAAATATGAATGTATTTAAAAGTTATAGCCGATTAGAATGAATGGTAGAAAATGATTAGAGAAGGATTACGGTGATTTTAATTTCAGTTAAGCTGTAAGGATGGCAGGAATATAGAGTACTGATGCATCCATTAGCTGCAGTTTAGTAAATGGTTGTATATAGTGGAGGGATGAATGTGTGAAGCGAATGTATTTATAAGTAAGAATGGAGAGCGAGTGATATTCTAGTGATAAGCACCTAGACGATGTTGGGGCTGTATGCGGAAGACAATGCCCCAAAAAAAACTCTCAAATTCCATATTACGTTTAGGTACCACCATGGGTCTCATCATAGCTAATTAGCGACCGAAAACATTCAACCATAAGTTAATTTTATGAGATTTCTGCCTAACGGAGCCCCGACGATTCTTTTTAAACTTAGAGAACTCACATTACTCTTGGTAGAATCTACATTTTATCGATAGATTTACCCTTGAAAAATAGATTATTTTTACTTGATAATGAATTTTACTTGAGTTAACACAGATTTTTATTACAGTTTACAACGGAAAGAAAATAAACTTTTAATTGCTAAATAATTTAAAATATTATTCCGAATTGTGCGTAGATAAAAGTCAAGTTTATTATTTTTTTTAAATCTTATAAATGGGCTGCAAATATAAGCGAGAGTAAGATGGCGTGCTTTGGTTATTATTTGTTAGATAAAGTATGGTGAAGTTTGCATGTTCTGGCAACATTAGTCAAATTTATTTAAATGGTAATAGTTTTGAAACTGGGTTAATTGAAATGGTATTTTATGAACTCACTATTAATTTATGTTTATTTAAATTTTATTAAATATTTAAAATATGATTTAACTTTTAACTATTTCAATTAAAACTGCAATTTTTGAAACTTTTAAGAATGATTAATAGCCGATTAGGCGGGGCGCCTCTTCGGTAATTATTAAAATGAGGGCCTCTTAACTAAACAATATGGTAGGTTGTTTATATTTCTTAAACAATTATTATTTACCTTTATACTGATGTATCATCACTTTGTACTTCACCCAATCATTGTCAAGGTAATGCAGTAGGTCTCCTTTTTTCTACCAATTAGCCTTTCCAATTTTCCATTGCACCACATTTGTTTGGGGTCTTTCATTTAGCTCTTCACCTACTTCTCTTTTGCCGACTCTAAGGGGCTGAATTTCAGATATTAATATCAATAAAAATTAACTTTTTTACACTTGAAAATATAACAAAGAGCTAGTTTTTATCCCAGCTTTATAGAAATAATAGATACTTTAATAAGTGAGTAACATTGTCAGAGAAAGATTTCACCATCATTCAAAAATCCGTTTTATTTAATCAAAATATGTTTTCCCCTTAATACAGAACAAGCACGCCTTTCGAAGCCATAGTCAACTAGTTAGCCAAACACCTAGATTAAAAAGAAATAGCAATTGTGGCTCCCATTCATCTCGTAAAACGTAATAAAAATAAACTTCATATCTATCTTTATCTGGCAGTTGATTTAAGATGCTGATAGTTGCAAAAAATTACAAAGGATAGCGCCTCACTGCATTCAAAGAGAACTAAACAATGTTACATTCAAATACCATTTTTTCTTTTTGAAACTCTTTCCTTTTAGACATATTCCTACCAGCTCGCCTGGCTAATTGTTATGCAAGCATCTTGGTATAATAATAGACCTTCGTTGTTGCAACAATACTATATTGTAGAGATATTTTTGCCTCAAGTAAACAAGGTGAATGTATACGCACTATAGTATGCATTCAACAAAATACGCAACACATTTTGCTAACAATACAATAACAAAAAGTAATGTCCTATTTTTCCTTCACTATTTGCAAAAAATTCAATAACCACATACAGTTTACAACAATGGTCAAAATATCTTTCCATTTTGTCATAATTCACCATTGTTAACACCAAAAGTGTCTGGCCTCCAATTTTACTCCTTTCTTCCATTTGACAAGGTTTTTTTATTTCTTGTTAAAAAAAATAATAAAAACAAGACGGAAACAGTATAATAAATAATTTTATGTTATTTCATCCACTTCCTTAAACTTCAGCACGTTTCATTTAATTTCATTATTTCTATACTATTTTGCTTGCCAACCACTGTCTTTTCAATATTATCTTCACCAATGAAGTTCTGAATACAAAATAAACCGGCTCCAGATTCTCAAGACTCTTTTACCGCATTATTACCATCGTAAATGACTTTATGTTCAACGAATACTGAATCTTGGTGTTCAGTAATGCTAAGTCCTCTTTTTACTTACAAGCAGGTGAAAAAGCTTTTCCATATAATCGGAACTGCGGATTTACTGCGTAGACGAAATTTTAACCAAATATTAGTTGATAGAAATATAAAAATAAAAACGGCACAATAACGTAGAGCCTTACTTCTCCCATCCCTAAGTACGCTGCGTAAATAAAGTTGCCTAAAATTCATCAGTAGCCCACCCACATGTAAAGTTTACTTATTTTTTGGAGAAAAGAGAACTTTTATTAAATGAAGTACAATAAGATCGCTTGAATGCTTGAAAATTAAGATCTTGACTTTGTGTAAAATAAACATGTAACCACAAAATGCGATTTATTTACAAAAGATTTGATACATCTGCGGTGGATACTGTGTGGACGGCATCTTTTGTTAAGCCCACAATGGGCACATCTATAATTTAATCTAAACAGTGGCCAGTCCCAAAACAGTAGGGGTCCAGCGAACCACCCACGTTTAGATGAATGTTGTGTTCAGAAGTTTGTCACACTCTATTCTTGTGAATTATTGTCGCTTTACCACTGAATGATCGTTTACCACTTTATCACTATTTGTGAAAATTAAACTAACCCCACTCATGTATTTTCTTATAAGTTCAAATTTTAAAAAGTATTTTTTTTTACGGTTTTTAAAGTGTACATTCGCTGAAATTACATTTAAAAAAGATCCGTCGTATTTTTAGTCAACCCTATAATGGACCCTTAAAAAAAATTAATCCTCCTTAATAGTATATATGCGGCAAGAATACGCTATATACTAAAAAGATGCTTTTGAAGGAAGCGAAAACAATACTCACATCTTGAAGAGCCCGAAGAAGAATTCTCTCAGGAAAATGTTGCAAATAGTTGAACATCTCAGGGTATGCAATGAGTGCTTTTAAAGAAAATAGTTCGAAACGTTTTCGAGAGAGTGTCAAAAAAAAAAAATGGGAGAAAATCCTGCAGTTAAATGCTACTTTTTAACGTTACTTTTTTGGTGGTATTTATCCAGTTGGAGCTACCACTCAATATTTTAATTAGGAAGGTGAAGCACAATTATTAGGAGTTACCAGAGTACCCAAAATAAAATTGTTTATTTATTTAAAAACACAAAGAATACATTAACTTTTTAAAAACACATGCAATTAAAGTTCTGAACGTTCGGAGCTCAAACAGGAAACTCTAATAGTAACTAAAAGAAGGTTGATGGCTGGTTATAAACCTGTAGCTTTGCCGCCACACTATCGCTAACTTATTGTCAAGAGTTTTTAGTTTTCAATTAGTCTATTCACCATAATTAAAAATACTTTTACAACCCCAGATATCCTCATATATTTGCAGTAAAAACTAAAAACACTATCGCATGCTTCTTGTACTCAAATAGTAAGAAATGTAAAAAATTAGCATCATTTATAACCGAGTAAGGAGGTTTTATAACTTTACTTCATTTAAACAAATTAATTTCAACAACTTTGACTGTAATTAGCCAATCAGCTGGTATGAACCAAAAGTTTTTTTAAAGGAATATTATTTTGTATGAACTGAAAGTAATATCAAATACATTCGATTTTAGGTGGATTTCAGGAATGAATACGCTACGTGGACGGAGCACCTTTTACGGATGGATTAGAATTCAATTCTGAAGAAACTAAACTATGCAGAGAGCTAACCAGAAAAAGAAAAGTAAGAATACCAGGGGGAATGCAATTTAATACCTACAATTTCCAAAAAGGTTTTTCCAATTTTCTTATTTTTATTTTTTTTCTAAAAATGTCTGTCGAGATTTCTGCATGTTGTAATTTAAACTCTTCTCACTTTTGCTTCATTTTTTTTTTTTTCCTTAAAAGGGTTTTTTAAGGCATTCTGAGAGAGTATATATAACCTCTTGAACTGCAGCAGAGCAGTTAGAGTTACAGTGTAGTTTCTTGAAGGATATAATTATTTGTTCTTTACTTCGTGCACATCCTCCATTTTTGTAATATACTACCTTACTTTGTACGTTACCAAGTCAGCAAGTATCATTGGGCCGTTTAGATGGATGTTTTTTTTTGGTCCACAGTCTTGTTAAGAGTCCATACATTCAACTAAATTGTAGCTCCTCTAGTATTATCAGGCTATAAAGTACCTACAACTTAACTTTTTAAAAGTATTATTGGTACTGTAAATAGTATGGTTACCTATTTCCTACTGTAAGGAATCCCTATTATAGGAAGGAGTGGAGTAGTAATGATAATTGGGCCAGTAAGTCCTAGACCACACTTCCAGGGTGGTCTACACCCTTAACTAGACCCCCCACTTTGCCACCAACTTGGAGGGTAAGTTCCATATCTAAGTGTATCCTTGGTCATTCCTTTTCTACTTCGCCATATAAAGCAATTAATGTGTCATTGAAAGGTCGGTTTGGTTCAGATCTTCTACATTAAAATGACCATTTATAAAGGTTGAGTTGAAGAAAAAAAAAATCGATCTTTATATACTCAAAGTACTTTCTGTTACACTACAAGTTTTCAAAATAAAATTTTCCTTAAATTAAGAATTTTTAATTTATTTTATACCTAGTGGAGGAAGGTTCAATAATTTCGATCAGTCACCTAATATTGTCAATACTATTTACTCAATAATATTAACCCTCATTTAGGATTCGACTGTCAGCTAAATAATGTTTATTCTACTTGCTATTCTGAAATAAATGTGAAAACAATATAGCTTCAATAAAAAAGTAAATAAAACTTGCTATAAAGGGTAGTCTACAATCACCACGGCATTAAGTAAATAATTCATTAATAATAACATATTTATTTTACCTAGTTTTACATATTTACACGTTAATAATAAATGCCAAATTATCTTCATTTAATTATTAATTTATACGGGTAAAATAAGATTGAATGACTATAAACTAAAAGCTGTTGACTTATTAATAACATGACTAAAATTTAAGTTAATATAATGAAGAAAATATGTTCATAATTATAAAAAAAATTATATAAAAGAATAGTAGTTAAAAGTAATGTAAATAAATATACATATCTAAACCAGAAAACTGGTTGAATACATAATAATTATTGTATTTTTATATCATATAATATACAACAGTAAAAATTTAATTAGTTATTTTTAAAATTTTGGAGGCAAAATTTAGAGAATGCCGTATTCTAGATTTTCGTTAATTCCATTAGTCTGGGAATAAGGCAATATTTTAGATAGTTTAGTAAATAGTTTTTAAAAGAGTATTTTTTCTGTCTAGTAAATAAACTTTACCACTTTGAAACTTTAAACATAAATTATGTGCACTTAAAAAGATTAAATTTTGCACTTTATAATATTAGGAAAAAAGGACGTTAAAAAAAAAAATCTAATACATTGTCAAACAAAAATTAATTTGCAATATTCTATTAACTTATTTTGTGTCTTTTTAGAACAGTCACGTTATTTGTATTATTAACTGGTTTTCAGCATACAGTTCTGTCTATACAAAGAATAAACCTATTTGCAGCTTCCTTTATGGTATCGCTAGTAGATCGTAGGCAGACCTGCCTTGTTGTGGAACGCGTATTAATGTGTATTTAGAGGTATCAGTTGTAAATCTCAAGAATTTGTTCTGGACTTTCTAGAGTTGGATACGAGTAATCCTATGATGTAGCAGGATTAGTTAATACTTTGTTCTCACTACTATCAAATATGTTAGGTGTTTTTTTTTGGCTGGTATTTTACTGGAAACTTCAATATAAAAATGGAAAGAGCAAAACAGTTTGTATCTTACAATGTCTGTGATGTCAGTCCCAAATACTTTTCTTGAGGCATCCAATTTTCTGTTTAGTTACCATTTTGTGTGAAAAAGAATTGTCTTTGTCTTGGATTCGTTGATTTTGATTTTCCAATGGAAGATATTTTTGCAAAATTCTGTTAAGGTTTTCTGTTTAGAGTAAAACTTGCTGTTGGTAGAATCATCTGAGTATTAAGGATAAAGAAATTCCCTCTTTTTATGGTATATCATTTTTAAAAATGAAAAATAAATAGATAAATTAAAAAGTTAAACATTTTTATTATATTTATTTAGAAAAACGCTTTAAAAAATATGCATATCAAAACCTGCAAAACTATCCAGTTTATTTATGTTTTATTATTTTTAATGTTTCTATTTTTTTTTTTAAATTTGGGGTGAACACTCTTAATACTTTTCCAACCTAGAAAGAGAAAGCATCTAAAAAATAAAAGAAATTTGGAAACATCTGATTTAATCACAAATGACATTTATTTTCTTAAAATTAATTAATTTTTAATTAAGTATAAACTTAAGGAAAGTAGAGGTAAACGTTTCCCATCAGGGTTTTATTTTTTTGGTAGTAATTTTCTTTCAGTAATTGGCTCATTTTATTTTTGGGTGATTTTTCCATTGTAAATTGGAAATTTTAATGCAGATAGAAACATAAAAGTACAATGGAATGAAGTAAAATTGTTGATTGAAGAAAGATTGTACAATTTTATTTTACAATAACTCAATGAATTTGTTGCAGTATACAATATTAACGTTACTCTTGTGTTACATAGCAGGTGAGTTATTTCTTGTTACTGAAGACAACATCTGGTGTGAAACACCCACTCGACTTTCTCTTAGTTGTGACAATTTTGGTTTTTCTTAACATTTTTATAAAAAACTTCTTCAAGAATGATATCTTCCTCGCATTATATAGCACACGAAAACCGCAAATTATAATTATGTAGGACTGGAGGAATGTATATGTTACAGTGATATATCCATACGTTATACTGAAATTAAAACTTTAGAGATAAGCCCAGTTTGGTTGGTCTTTATTTTGTCTAACAGCTTTCCATGTAAGTCTCCGGTCTCTGTGTTCATGTGATGTAGACACATTTCTTCTTCTACAGCTGCTGCTCGTAGAGTTTTGATAATTTCGTAAGGAGCGACAGGTACGCAAATGGCTTGGTAATTGATTCCCCTGTCCTTAGAGAGGTTCTTGAGCCTTGTAAAACTTGAAAGTTCTCTTTTTTTTTTTTATTGATGATCATTTCGCGTTTCTTTAAACGTTATATTATTTTTTATACTGCATTTACACCTAAATCTCCATATTCTCTTTCTAGAGTTTCATCTACCGTAACCCGGTCATCTTTCACTTCTTCTTTATCTGTATACTAGAAAAATCTGGTTTTGAATTAATTTCTTTGGGTTTTTCAATTTTTTTCGACTTTGGAGTTTTTGGTCTTCCAAGTCCAGTTTGATTACGTTTCCATTATTTTCTCCTTTTAATTTTTTACTATTATCATTTTTCGTTTGACTCTTTTTATCTTGAGCTTTGCTTCATATTGGTTCTCATCTGTGAAGTACCAAAAGTGTACCATTATTACCTTCATTAATGTCCAGTCTAACAATTTGAAGTCTCATGCTTCTGTTACAATTTGCTTACCTGGTTCCAGATAAGAGTTGATAAACTTTTGATTCTTGGGAATAAACAAATAGATTTTTGGATTATTTTAATTATTATTAATACACCATATAATAAAATATTCTTTAATTATGGTTAAAATATATAATTATGTTTATTATATTTTTCTATTTAGTCATTTACCATTTAATAAAAATTCTTAATCGTAAAGAAATCCAGCTGTAAGGAAAAATTAAAAAAATATTAAAGAAAATATATGCAATTGTGTGCTTGGAAAAAATCCAAGGGACGTACCCATGATGAATGAAATTGCAACTGTTGCATTTTGTAAGTTATTTTACATTTAACATAAAAATTGACTGTGTTTTTTATTTAATTTAATTTATTTATTATCATTTTTAGTACTTAATTTCTACTGATTATTTTATGTTTACTCTAATGACTGACGAAAACGCACTTGTGAGAGTTACCCAGATATCCTCTTAGAGAGAAATATACGCACTGGAAATACAGAAAAAGAATTACACAGACGCTACCTATTCAGGAGACTGCATATTTTTGGCGTAATCCAGACCAAATTCAAAATTACACCTAACCTTATGAATCAAGCGATCCTCTCGCAAGCCCAATCTAAAACTAATAATCATGCAATCCATTTAAAACAACATCGAGCTTAAGACTTCATCACTACCGCAGTCTGGATTACGCTTGTGGCCCACTTTTAATCATAAACGTTGATGATAGGGTCACCCAGTTGATAATTTTAGGTAAAAATTTGTCAAAAATAATTGTCACAATTACAGCTAGAGAAAGTCTTGTAAATTTTACACCAGATTTCTATGTGTAATGTGAAAGTTTCAAGCTCAACTTTACTCAACTTCTGGGTGGTGCATTTTTTGGCTCACAGTCTAGATGGTAGTTAAAAGTTTAATGCAACAAGCATTGAAATTATTTTCGCCAAAAAATTGGCCAAATTAAACTAATTTACAAGTAAAGCCGCCAAGACAGTGAAAATATTTTGATTCAAACTTTCGAGACGGAAGTAAAGTTGATGCCTATTACAAATTTTTCCAATTTCTTATAAGTAATAATCCATAATTTTATTTTTTTGAACAGTACCCACAACTATTTGCACAATATCTGATGAGTTAGCATTCGAAGGTCCAAGCACTTATGATGCGGAACCTTCACTGATCGATTTGAACAATCCGTTTGGTTTTTTCTTTGAGAAACTCAAAATTATGGCTCAGCCAAAGGAAATGTGGCCAATAGGTCTTTGTAATTGTGAAGCTGAAAATAATCTGTTGGCTGAGAGGCTGTTGAAACGGTTGGGATCTGGAGAGAACGGTGAGAGCAGTCGCTTGGAACATGTTGAATTGAAAATTGACGAAAATTTTGGTAAAACCAAGAAAGGAATGATTAAACAAGGAACAAACAAGACTTTGAAGGATGAACTTTGACCAGCAATAAGACTCTAAATTGAGTAATTTTGAGTAAAATTGAATGAATAATGAAATAAAGATAATAGTAAGATCGTGCTTTTTTTAAATTTCATTTATGAGAGTAGGGCACTACTCTTGCTGGCTGAGTAAGGAAGGTTACTTATTATTAGTGCAAGATGGAAACTTAAGTGAAGTCCAAAATCTCTACACCAAACTGAGTAATCTAGCTCTGATGATGGATGCAAGTCCGTAACCGGTCAGGGAATCACAGATATTATCCAGCCCTTCTTGCCTAACCACATTTTCAAAATCGAAACATTGTACTTTTTTGCAAAGTTCTATTATTTATTGACAGAGCTTTAAGGTTAGATTATCTCTAATTAGTAAAATGTAAAAATGCTCAAGTTTTGAGAAAATATTTTGAATTGCAAGACGAGAAATGATTGAAAGAAAAAAGAGGCATTATAGTTTTGATTTTTATTCAATTGCTTTCTTTTTTTTATCACTATTTTTTTTAAAAAGCCCTACTCTATATTTGACTAGAACTTTTTATTTTTATTTTTTGAGGCAGTTAGCGGCGGGCAGGCCTTGAGGGCCGATCCTCACCTTGTAAAGCTGTTTAAAAAAGGTGAGAAAATGGGCGTTGTCGTAATACTGTTGGTCCGGGCAGCCGGTCTGTCATTATCTGTCTAACAAGGTTGCTTACACTGTCAGATACATCTAGTTTGTAACATAATTGATAGTTTTCTGATGCGGCCGGGCTCTACAAAAAGGCACTGTATGTAGGTAATATAACCATAACATAAGTCCAGAGGCTTCTCTCGGCGAAACTATCTTCTGCGCATGGCCGAAAATCAAATCTTTTTTAAAACTGTAAAACAAAATCTAGCGTTGACAACTCACACAACTTTTTTGAAGATTATTTTCAGTTGTTACCAATATAGTATATATCTTATATATTTACTTTATACACCCCAAATGTTTGTTAACATATTTGTTCTTTAATAACATTCATAACCGTTGTAAAGCCCACCGCATATTCTTAATGAATGCAAGACATGCGATTTCATTTTGCACCATTCACAACTTGAAATTATACTCACCACATCTTTCGACTAAAGTTTATTCTATATTTTTGATGTCATCTTCTTTCTGGAATAACCAGGAACTCCTTCCACGCTCCAGGATGTTTATTGTGTTTCTTTTCACCCATTTTCATGAGACATCTTTCAATCTATAAATTTCCAAAAGAGAATATTTTCAAAAGTACATACCGGATGCTACTTTTTTTTTAATCTTCATTCTATGAAGTGCAGATTTACGACAAAATCTTTGAGGTCTTTTTTTTTACGTTGCATTTTATTTTTTATTTATTTTATAGTTTACCTTGCTCTTTGACAGAAAGTAGTGAATTCGTACAAGTTTATTATTTTGAAACGTCACAGGAGAGAGCTGTTTTGAAGTCCCTGAGTCTGAAATTGTGGTTTATAATTATGCGTGTTTGTCGGTCTATGTAAGCCCGCTTAAACAAACAAAAAACAGAAGTAAGTTCAAATTTGATCGTTCTAATCGGTGCCGCCAGTCCAATCTTAAACATGTCACTTTAATAAATCGATTTTGGAGTTTTACGAGTTTTCTCAAAGTCGATGTACGCATTGCAAAGTAGTTTTGCGAGTTTCTTTCTAGATAAAATTGATTTAGAGCATTTTCTGGGCGAGGAGAGTGGTTGGGATTTCATCTAGAACCCCATTTTAGTGACTCAAAGATTGAGAAACGCTACTCTACAATATTTACGTTGATACTGGCGTTGCCTCAGGACGGATGCTGAAGAGAATTCATTGGATGAAAGAAGTATGATGATATGCGAGAATGGTCATTGAAATAGATTCTTATACTGAACATATACACTGGAGTATAAATTATTTAATTAAATTTTGGCGTTTTTACTTACTGTTTATTGATTATGTGATGCTTATGCGTTAGAATGTGTTGTTAAGATTCTGTATCGTCACCAAATGATGGGTGAGAAATTTCTATTGTTAACATATAGATCAAGAGTCATAAAAAAAAAACTATGTGAACTGTACACCAATCTTTGTATTTAAAGAAAACAATGGATAAAATTTTCTTCTAGAATTTAGCAGCAGTGGAGGTTACGTAAGAAAACGTAACCAAGAGCGGTTATTATTCTTTCATTAGAGGACAGCTAGTGCGGATAGACAACGCCAGGTGGTTCTCTGGTAGCCGACCTATTCGAGAACTAATTCTGCGCCCTCCCATTAAGTGCTTAATTTCTAACAGAAATTAAGGATAAAGCCCCTTTCCATGTTGTTTACTTTCTCTGAACTTTACAAATTTGTCCAGTACTATATGTCTGGTTAGCTTCATTGGCTTCTTTTGAAGACCCCCAATACAAAGACTACTCAAAAAATATATATTTTTTTAAATTGAACATTGCTTTTATTAGTAATTTTGTGACAACCTATATTTCAGCATACAAATGCAGCTTTGTCGTCTTTGGCAGCCTCATGCAGTAGCGTAGACTGTCCAGTGTAGGTACGACTACTGCTTGGTAATGTTGAGGGTCTGAAGGCTAACCATTTCTTAGTGTTTTCCGGAAAGCACATCACTGCTTTCTAGCTGCATTAGTGTGAAATTTTTTCTTATTGGGAAGTTTCAAATTAATTTATGTTTCGGTTATAGTCAGGTATAGATATAGTGGAAAATGAAAATTATTTCTTTTTGAATTATTATATTATTTGCGTAAGAAAGAATCGTGGCTTGAATTGAAAATGAAAATTTGACTGAGACTTTAATAATATTTGCGTTTTTACGTGACTTTTTGTTTTTGAGTGACGGAGGATACATTCACTCAGATAGAATTGAATCACTTTTTCGAAATCAGGAGATCTTGAAATTATTTCTGGTAAAAAGTCAAAATTGAAAATCTGCACGCTTACAATAACCAAGGAAATCTTGAGAGTTGTTATGGCAGAGTGTCGAGTGAAGGTTCATAACAGATTTTTCCGCTTTTTAGGGGGGTGGGGGCAACAAAACATTTATTTCTGGAAAGAACGAAATTTCAAAAAATATATTGATACGGTCGCAATTCTTCCTTTTCAATTGAGAAAGTAGAAATTGGTTAGAAGAGGTTTTACATCATTAATCCCAGTTTTCATTTTTTACTATTTATAATATTTTGAGCTTAATAAGTACTGTACGACTATTTAGTGCTGGAGGCGACAGAATTCCGGCAACACTGAAGTCTTGTTCTCGGTGCTATATGATACACTGACGAACAGATATATACACTCATAGGCTAGCCAGCATACCAATTTAGTTGTTTAATTAAGGCACTAGTGACTTAAAGCAATGCCCGCCGGCAAACACCTTAGACCAGACTCACTGCGCTCCAACCTGCACATTATTATTTCATTGTCTGTCATTTCCTCCGTCTGTAGTTTTCCGACCGTTCGTTTTATATAGGATGGTAAATATAATCATCTTAAGATTGATTTGTATTTTTGTTATCATTATATTGTTGCTTCCATAGAGTTTTTTAAGTTTATCGATTAAGTGGGGTGATTGAAAAAAAAAGATTTTTTCCTGCTCTTTTACTGTTTTCTTGTCCGCTGTGTACAATCAATCGAATTTTTGTTGCTTCAACTCTCATGGTTCTAGTAGATAGTCTATTCAACGAGGTCCACAGTTCTGCTCACATGATCTTAAATCTCAGCATGCAAAAGATGCAAACAAGGAGCCCTTTAGCTTCTGTTCCTGATATAAACTGTTATCAATACTATCCTTTGAATAAATAAGTCTTCTCTTCTAATGTTACTAACATTTACAGTTCTAGTTGGAAAAACCTCGCCTGTTCACCAGGTACCTACCTACCGGTCGTTTTTGCGCAGTTACCTCTGGTTAGCAAGTACCTGATGTCATATAGCAATCTAGAGAAGACGTTTGCTATTCTTCTGTCTCAGTATCCAAAGATACTAGACCCAAACTAAATGTTTGAAGATGATATTTGCAACGATAACCGCAGTAAGAGATAGTCATATTAGTATTAGCACCAGAATCTTTAAAAATATCGAACAACAAAGCGCCAATTGGTACATATTACAGGAAGTAAAAAAGTATAGAACAAGGGTGGGGATGATGTTCGCTGTTATTTTCTGCTTATCCTATTAAGTGGAGGAATATGGTCGGCCCGGTCTCACCTGTACAACATGTTAAGAGGGTCGTGTGTTGAGGCACATGCCCGCCACTGCTGGCATGTTCGTCGCCACGATCGAGAGAGCACTCCATCTACATCCTGCCACGCGACAGCTGTATCCGCTCTCGTGTGCCCACAGCATCTGTTCCTCTGCCGCTGAACTGGGGAACTGTTGTTTCTTATTTAGCACGGCCACCACCTGACGGTCCCAGATCTCACTTTGTATTCTATAGATGGCCAAACACAATGAGCTATTTTTTTGTATTTTCCACCCTTTCTGTTTCTTTCCAAATAATAACCTTTATTTGTCTCTTGTTCTCTGGTTTTCTTCTAGAAAAGTAACTAAGAGGAAAATTATAGTTTTTCTATTGTTGGAAATTAACTAGAAATGTCTTATATTGTTCTTTGTTATGATTTCGAATTGTTGCTTTGAAATTCGCTTTCACTTTCTTTTAGTCAATTTGCTACCATTGTGTGCTTTACTTTGTATTTATTTCTTGAGATGGAGAACCAATTGTTATAGAAATCTAGTGAACACCCTCGAAAGACTTTCCTACAAGACAAGAGTTATATTCCAAGTTCAGAATGGCATTTAATGACAGATGGTGACTAAAGAGATTCACTTTAATCCAGAGACTTTAGAGGTAAGTGAGAGACCTTTCCAGTAGCACATCCTTAGGACCTATGCTTTTCATGAAGAGAACTTAAAAGCGATCTTAGTTTATTAAAAAATTTGAGTGAAAAGGGCACTTTAGTAGTAAGTAGGCCATATTGTTCGCACCCACATCTGCCATAAAATGACTCCCATTTTATTATTTCGATGCCATAAATGGTAATTTTTCATTTTAGTACGTTTGCTGCTGCGCAACTTGTTCAATAAAATGCCAAAAAATAACTCTGTTTTTCTTCTGTTTTTTTTGAGGGGCAAATTTTGCGATCTTGTTCCTTTATTTCATGTGTTGCTGATTGCCATATTAATTGCGTTCTACTTTTCTTCTATTTTCCTATTACTTTTAATGAGAATTTATTGTGATCGAGCAGATAATTGACATTAAGTTTTCAGAAATATACGTTTTGAGGTTTTTAAATATAAAAAAGAAGTTCAAAAAAATAAAATAAATAAATTAGTTTGTGTTGAAACGGGCTACCTGGAGCACCACCATTCTGAGCAGATTTTTCTAAGGACCTGTCTGTATATTACTCAGCCTCACCACCTGTCTAATATTAATAAAAATTAAAACTGGGACTTAATTTTCAAATTTGACTCGTTACATGTGCAGTTCAGAAAAATTAGCTTTATCCAAATGTTCTAAGTTGAAAAATAATTGATGAGTGGTAACCTTGAGAATAGTGGCAAGAGACAGTCATGTGAGTAGTCACACCAATTTTTTTTTACGTTAAATTTGTCTCTTCTCGTTTATGATAATATCCAGGAATAATTATTACAATAGATACTAAACAGCCTTCAAGTAGCATATTAAGTGGCGGCCAGGAATGCAGATGTCGTTGAATACAATAGTATCAGTTTTATTCAATAGGTCGCGTGCCGGTAGCATTTCATTCTCTGTTGGATCGCTAATAGATCAGTGTAAAGATTTGTTCGGAGATTCGAAGAGGAAGGGTAATAATTTTTGACACTAATATCATTGTTACCTGCATAATAGAACACAATGTGTGCATAAAGGAATGTATCATGTGTCGTGATGGAAACGTGATGTTTAATAACGTGTAGAAGGTTTTCCATCTGGAAGGTTATTTATGTTCGGAATTACCGGTTAATTTATATGGAACAAAGAGAAACATTATTTAGGGCAGGTTGTTTTTGGGTTACAAACTGTTATTTCTCGTTAAGACGTTTCTCAAAAATACCATTTCAATTAATTTACAATCTTATCACATATCTTTTAAGAACAGTTAAAGTATTACTAAAAATTCTGAATTTAAAACGAATTTTTAAACCATTCAGATATAGTGGAACTTACTGTAACAGTCCAGTAACAGGAATGGCAGGTTACTAGCAAATTTCACATACATATTCACTTGTTCGAACGTATGAATGGAGATCTTAATTTGTGTTTAACGGAGACCGCTAATAAATTTTTCTTGAGGGCATTTGCTTATCAAAGAATTTTTGGAAACATTTAAAGTGGTGGAAAATGAAATCTTTATAGAACTGGAAGTCACCTTGTAAAGAGGTATCTCTGAGTGAAATAGGCTTGTATAGAGATTTTGGTTGCAGTTGAATGAAACCATTAGAAATAAACACAACAATAAGTAGGCTCTCTGTATTTGAAGGTAATTTAGTTTATACATTTGTATTAATTATAAGGTTTATTCATTACATAAAGTTTCATTGTAAACAGTTATAATGAATCTAGAGAATTCTAGCGTAGTGTTTTTCTATTTGAGAAAAAATAAATAATTATTATGGGTTGCTTCTCACTTTTTAAAGTCTAAGCTCATCGTCAACTCCAACTTCGTACTCTTCATTTCCACGGCCCAACATGTAGCCTTTCTACATAACCTTTGGTAAGACCTCAATAAATTTGCTGTTTACTCCGCTCTTGTTTCCGCATGTTGCCCCTTGATCTCGGGCAATTACAGTTAAATTTTGTTACTCACAAAGAAAAGAAATGAGATTTTTTGTTTTATCTTTTCTTATTTGAGTGTAAAAGTACAATTTTTTTCATAACTTGCGATTTAATCATTTACACAGAATGGCAGCTCTGCGATCTTTTTTTTCCCACTTTTAATAATAGCATTCACTTCTGCCAAAGTTTTCCCCGCGGATTCTGGTAAAATTACGTAGATTACAACTGCGGTAATTAAAGCAAAGAATGAGAAGATAGCGTAATTAATATAAATTCCAACAGCAACAGTAAGAACTTGATACAATTTGAGTACAATAAAGGTAACCACAGCTGAAACAATACCGGAAATTGCTCCACCCTTACCGCGAGTATTTGATGGGAAGAATTCTGCTTGCACTACCATCACTAATTGGGCAAGGCCCATATTAGCAGCCGTACAAAATATGGCTACAGCCAGATACATAATCCATTCAGTGCCCGCTAAATTTAGGCTGACCTCTTTGTAAAGATAAAAGTAGACAGCTATCGTTAAATTGGCCACAGCTGCACCCAACGATGTCCAGATAAGCAGTGTTCTTCGGCCGAGCATGTCCGAAACCAATGAAGATATTAAAGCACTAACTGTAAGAATAACGCCCATCGCAATGGCCAATTGATCTGAAGCTAACAGTTGATTGGATGAACTGAGTGTTTGGAACATTTGACGGCCGAATGAGATATAAGTTGGTAGACCAATTGCACATTTCGCTATACATATTGATTGGACAATCAACAAAGCTTTTCGGTCGCTTTTTGTCGCTATCAAATCCTTCCAACCTCCTCTAGAGGCCATCTCATCCTGGACAGCTTGTTCGATCTTGCTCAAGTCACCATTATCATTTTTCAACCAATTATAACTCTTAACAGCCTCTGCCGTTTTCCCCACCATAAAATAATAATAAGGAGTCTCCGGCATAAATAGTAATAACAGAAAGAAACCAACCGGCAATACCATCAGAATCCTGAGATAGGTTACATAGTTCAGGTAGCTGCCGATTACATGGCAGAACAGTGTACCTGATGATAGCAGAACACAAAAATGGCCGCCTAAAAATCCACGAATTTTTGGATCGGATATCTCGGCCACGTACATTGGTGCGACGGTGAACGCTACGGCTGCAAAAATGCCTTGGATAAATCGAATCACATAGAGCACTACGATGTCTCTGGTCAGTGTTGCCAGTATCCACGATAGAAAGCATAATGGGGCTGCACTCAGCAAAACTCGTTTTCTTCCGTACCTGCAAATTATTAGTAGCATTACTATTGGAATAAGTTAAATAATTCTTCAATAATTACATTGTTGAACATTCAAAAGACTCAGCATTAATATTCAATCTATCGAGTGTAGAAGCTTCCCAAGTTAGTGAGAAAATGCCTTCGTGACAAACAATACCAAAAAGTAAAAGAGAAAGTGAAAATTTTCTTCGATCCCTAAATTGAGTGAAATTTTAAAATTTTGGAGAGTATTTCTCCTTTCGTATAATCTGCACGGCTCCCGCCACTCCATAGAGACAAACTTAGCATGTTTTATTAACATTAATAAAAAAAAATAATATTTAAATGATAAGGTTCACGATTTTATCTGTGTTCAAGAGTAGATACAAAGTAGACAATCTTCGCTTCCAAAAAAGATAAAACAAGTTTTTGACAAGAAAACGACTTTAAAATTATTGTAGGGTACATGCCCAAAATTTCCAGTCAACTCGATATGAATACTTGACTCGATTGCAAGACTTCCAACTACCGCAGTAAGAGGAACAATTGCTACATATGTTTATAAATATAAACTTTGTTTACCTATCGGCTAATATTCCAGCTGGTATTACAAAGGCTAATATACCCAACTCTATAGTCGCAGTAATCCAGGAGAAGTCCTTGTCCGTCATCTTAATTTCACTCTGATCAGAAGTCAACCATAACGCTATAGGTGCCAACCAGGTGGCGCATGTTCCGGTCACAAAGCCGGCTAGATTACCTTATACAATAAATACGAATATTAATGTAGTATAAATAGAAGGATTATTAAGGTATCTGATTGATTAGTCTTTAAATTAGATTTAACATTAAGACTGAAGGATGCAGTTGGGAGCAGAAGATTCTGCAAATATAAATTAATGAAGAAAACTAGAATACAGCACTCCTTTAGGATGTGTTTAGTGCGGGCCAAGACCGCCTCGTAAGGTGGGTAGAAAATAAACCAGAGAGGTGGGGCCACTGAAATTAAATATAAAAAAATTAACTTGCAAAATAAATAGAAAATGTATTTATAGTTAATTTCGTTCAGAAGAGGGAATTGATCGCCAACAAGGGTTTGTACCACCTACTACATGTACAAGCTTAGTCTGTTTACGCAATGGACATTATTTTTATTGAATTTATTGAACCGAGCAATACAAGCACTTCAGTGGCAAGTTCAGGCTTTATTGCTTTCTTAAAACTCCATTAAAATGAAGTTTCCAGAGAAAACGTGACAGTTATAAGTAATAAGCTGCGTGAATTTAGTGAATTTATCAAGTTTGAAGTAAATCTTTTCATCATTTTCGAAAAAATTGCAAAAATTTAAAAAATCTATTCGTAAAGAGTCAATTCCGAACAGTTTTCTCCGTGAGATAAGTTATTTATTTATTTTATTTTTCTGTGGCGCCAAAATATGGATATATATTTTTAACAAATATTTTCTATGTATAAGACTAAAGAGATGAATAATTTTCGGATTCAAACAATTTTTTTTATTGAGGTCAAAAAAATAAAAACCGGAATGATGAACTATATACAATATATCTAATTTCGATTAAGACCACTTAATAGACGGGTGACAGGTTGTTAACCAAAAAAATGTCTACCGTTAAAAAATGAATGTGATAACAGCAGAGCCTGAATACAGTCTCAGATTATTTGTTTTATTAACTACATAGCGAAACGTTTCGAACCAACAAAAGTTAAATTAAAATGTCTGAAAATTTAATTAACTAAGAATGAATGTTTAAGCACTATTTAGTTACATAAGCTTATCTACAAATTACATAAATCATTTATGTACTTGTATTATTTACCATTTTTTATTATATTAAATTAAAATAATTTTTAGAACCTAAGCACGGTTTTTATTCATTCTAAACATAATGAATCAGCAAGCGCCTGTGGTCCAAACAAGTTCATTATAACATTTAAAAAAATACTATTCACCACTGGGAACTTTATCTTTCGTTTCATACAGAATATTTTACTATCACAATAAGTCATATCTTAATATTTTCAAGAGTTAGACCAGTGATTCCCAAAGTGTGCGCCGCGGTGCCGTCATAAGGGCGCCGCGAAATATTCAATTAAACAATTCGGCAATTTTCTTGGAATTTCCAATTCACGAATTTTTGCGCCAACAATCGTGTATGCTGACAAAATTCCAAGAATTTAGCACCTTTCGAGTCTTTCATTGTTTTCTTTCCAATCCGCATCTTTTGAAAAAAAATCTTTTGAAAATCTTATGTATTAAGGGCGCCGCGGAAAAAAATTCGATTATTTAGGGAACCGCAAACCGAAAAAGATTGGGAACGTCTGAGTTAGAGTAAAAGCAAAGTAGACATTCATGTAAAGATTATCTAATACAACTGTCAGATTGGTAATGAACCTTTGATTGGTTCGAAATGTTTCACTAATGTAGTTTTTAATAAAAATAAATCAACCGAGATTATGCTTTTTTTACTCATATCATCTAAAACAACAATCTACAAATAACAGCATTGAATAAGAAATTAAAATTAACCCAGATTCTAACAAAAAAAAGAAAAGAAGCTAAATTCGAATTATTTTTCTCATATGAAAAACTTGTGAATTGAAGTGAAAGGAAATTCTGTCAAAATCACACCAGATTATTATCGAGTTTATTTCCTGTTAACGACCCAAATTTTTATTTAAAAAAATTGTAATACTTACAAGAGAATGAGGCTATAATTTGACGATAAGTTTTATGTAAAATTGCCGAATTACTAAAAATGAATGACATTTTCTTTTGTTTTGTTTTAGAAAATATTCATAAATTTATGAGAGTTGTTGGTCGACAGTTAACTGTAGTATGCACCTGATAAGTATAATGAAGTGAATGCAACTGAGTGTTGATTATTTCATTCTTTACCGGAGGGAAATAGGCTAATGATTATCTAGTGTTTGTTTGATTTAGTTGTAATGAGGAAAATCTTATCTTAAAGTAATACATTGTAAGAAATGGCGCCCAACCTTGAACCAAATAATTCACCGCAAACATGTCTGTATGGAATTAATTTATCAAGAAATCACTCTTTTTACCTGGTCAAAAATTAAGATAAAGAAAATTGAACTGTAATAATTCTACAAACGTTGGAAATGAACTTAAAAAAAAAAACTTGTCTCTGTCATCAATGTTAAAAGTAAGGAAACTCTTACTGTGAACGTGACCAAAATTGTACCCGGAAATGCAGATCTTGAGGGTTCCGGAATAAAATAATCTGAAGTGGACACTCCACCTAACTCTCAACATTTTCAAGGTTTTTTTAACTTCAGTTTTAGTTCGAATGTGCTTCCGCTCGACAACATCTAATTAATTCTTGGACGTTAAGCTCCGGCTGAAAAAGTAGGCAATTACTTTACTTACTTACGATTTCTTTTATTACCACCAGACTAAGAGAATAATATAGTGTAGTGTGAACTGTCTTTCTCTTATTATTTTTCATCTTTTCTCTCAACTCTGTGTTTAAACTAAATTTTAATTGGCTAAAGTTCGTTCTAATAGAATGTTGACAAGCAATTTTCTTCAATATTTTTAAATTTTTCACTAAAAAAGATAATATATTGTATAATTTTATTAAATAGCACTTTAGAGGAAAAAAAACATTGCCCAATGTTTTTGGTCCAATCACAGAACTGCCCTAAAGTGAATTTTCCGGGACGGCGGAAAAAAAAAAAACTTCGAACAAGATTTACATAATACAAGTAGGGAACATAAAATGTTTTTTTTTTTTTTTCTCGGAAAACAGAACAAATGTTATCATGAAAAACGCGGAAAACTGAAAGAACTTTTCAAGATATTCCCACTTCTACAGAGGTAAATTTTCTTTCATTATTTTCACATTAATTTTTTTATAAAATCTTTGGATAATTTCAAGCTAAGATGCCTGTGGTCTATTCTAAACTTAACATGTCTGCTATCTACCGGTTTCTTCTGGAACTAAATTTCTCAACATCTCTGAAAGTGCTTTAATTAATTAGTTACTTAGCGTCTTTAAAAACTATTAGTGTGTTATTAATTTAGTAATAATATTAATAATTAATCTAAAAATAAAGTTAAATTTCTTACAATTTATTTTTTTGCTTTTACATGGCTTTTTTTAAATCATTTTAATCGTTTCTTTCGTTTTCTTACACTGTAAGTAAGAGAAGTTATTGTTATCATTCATGTTATCGGTTTGAGTACAGGAAATAACTGTAAGGTTACATTTCAGTGAAATTAAAGGTTATACAAACTGTATAGTGACAAGAATTAAATTTAGGAGTTTGAAGAAATTTTGTTATTTAGAACCATAAGAATAGTAGTAAGAGTTAATAGTTTGAGTGATCTAACCAGATGCCGATAAGAAACGACTTCTGCCATTAATTTAGGTATTTGATTTGTTTTTGTTTCGTGAACGTTGATTTAAGAGTTACGCCAGTTAGAGAATGAAAATCATTCTTGATGGATGATTGTATTTAGTTGCAGTAGTTTTAGGGGAAATGGGAAATGTCTTATGTCTTTTCCAAAACATAGTTCTATATATATTCCTTTAATTTTTCTCATTTATCTTTCCACAATTCAGATCTGTCTTGTACGATAGAAATTCTTCTCAGTAACATTCAGAGAAACATCCCCACTCATGAAATATCGTATACATAAATGTTTATACATTTTTGTTTTCCAGTAAGCTTTTCCTGTTTTTCTTTATAAAATTTTGGCTAACTATTCAGGTGATAAGTTTTGTTTAAATTTTTTTTGATCTTGCAGTACTAGTGCCCTTTCTGGCGGTTACTTCTGAAACTATCATTTAAGAATCAGCCCAAAAGCTGCAATCCTAAATATATTTTATTAATCAGTGATTAATTTTATATTATATTTGTTATTAATATAAATTTAAGAAAATAAATTTTTTCCTGTTAACTAAAGGAAATAAAATTGGGTAAGAAACATTATAAGTAAGAGGAGTAATAGAAATCAGAGTGCAAAAAATATATATACTTTATATACATATACATTTTTATGTAATTTAATTTAATTTAAAAAAAAGTAATCACAGTTTTATTATTACAAAATTTATTTATTTTTTTACTTTATTATGTTGAAAGACAAATTTACAACACCATATTATCTAAATTCTCTAATAAGTACAGATCGATTATAAGATCAATAATTAAGTAAGAAGTGAAATCTTTAAAAAAAAAAGCAATTTACATTAAGTTGGTTGAGCAATAAAGTTAAGGAAGGAAATAAAGTTTCTAAAGATATGAAGTGGTAATAAGTTTATCTAGAGGGAACACTCACACGACCTCAAGAAAGACAAATTTTCTCAAACATTTAATTTCTCTCAAATTGGTCAAGATAATGTGGGACTATATAATTTGGACAATGCAACTACTCTACATTCCAGAACTCCCAAAATCCTTGAAAGACTTTCCATTACCTCACAAGATCACTATTTTTAATAGTCTCATTTCCATTTTTCCTCAAAATGTGACTTTCTAGCAATACTCTGACGTCTGACATAGGATTCATGTAAGAAAAAGGAGTTTCCACTCCATTTTATACATATAATACATTATATGTATACATTATACAAAATATGCATTATAGTCGTATCACTGAGAAGAGTTTAAACGATGGCGATCTTACATACAAAAGTTTCATGCAATTTGTCCTTTGAAAAATATCATTTAAGGAGATAATATCGCTAGCACCCACTAAAATTCTTACTGTAAAAGAGTTCATACTTTACATTAATATCAAATCAATTATAATAGCTCTATTTGATCTTCAATAATTTGAATCAGTAGCATCACAGTTAATGGTCAGATCTTCTAGTAATCTGAGCGATTATTTTCTACAAGAGGAGGACGAAATTTTTAGAAATTAAAATTGATTTTAAAAAAACTTTTTGTTTAAATTTTAAAAGGCTTGTATGAAATGATTAAAATAAGTTAGAATTAACTTCTTTTTTTTACAGCTGGTCTTCTTAGGAAACATTGCAAGTACAGACAAAAATACATTAAGAAGAGTATGGACCAAGCTAACAAGAGCAGAAGTGTGGATTATGTTTTCGTTCAAAGACAAACATTGTTATGAGTCAAGCATTCATTACTAACCAGCTAAAGACGGACGAACTACCTACGGGGACAACAAAATGAAGACAATAGCTTTGGAACTGAGTATGTGGCACAAAATACCTAAGAATTTAGTTACGTTAAAATTTATAATCGTCTGATTAAACTAAAACTAGGAATTAGTAACAAGTTGGAATAAAATCCACTGGCGTAGCTTCCGTTGAAACTCCTTTGCAGAGCCTATCCAAAATATTTTTAGAATTACGAAAACATTGCTTTTTTTACTTGAGTGTATTTTTTAAAAATTAATTCTTACTGAATTATAAATTTGTGAATGACAGAGATCTTAGCTTTAACTCAAACAAAAATGAATTTATACGTCACGTCATAATTAAGTTTCATTCGCATTTCGTTCAGAAAAAAAGAAAACGAACTAAAGTTTTTTTTAGGTTTTCTAAAACTTTATAGGTTGTGAAACAGCTAACAACGAACGTGGCTCGGATGAGTTCGTTAGGAGTTAGCCTGCTGAGCTACAACTTACCACACTACTCTACTGATAAGAACAAAGTAAATTTAGATTAGAATAATCCTTATCTTCTCGAGAAGTGAAATCTTCTCGAGATTAGGTGTGTTATCACAAAGAATCTATAAGCAGTTATCCTATGATGTTACACTAGAGTCTAGAGAGAAGGGCGAACTCGGAAATCGCATTTTTGGAAGTGGCCTAATGAAACAGAAATTACTCAAACTACCAGCTCAATTTTCTCTTCTATCTGCTCTGATTCAGCAACCCCACTTGATTTTTCCACCTTGACCAATGAATTAACTTCAGCCAAAGTTTTCCCAGCTGATTCGGGTAAATAAATATGTATTAAAAAAAGACTGACAGCAATCGATACTGCATAAAAGAAAAAATTCATATAAATACCAACTGAATCGATCAAGGGTTGATACAGTTTCAATACTAGGAATGTACTCAAAGCGGAAGTGATTCCGGTGATCGCACCACCTTTCCCACGTGTATGCGATGGAAAGAATTCCGCTTGTACCACCGTCTGTAAGTTCCCTGTACCTGTGTTTGCAGACATACAAAAGCCTAATACAGCAAGATACAGGATCCATATTGTTAGATTAACTGAAGTCTCCAGTTCTAGGTAGAAATATACACCAACGGCTAGATTCGAGATTATCGTGCCGACAGATGATAGAATTAGAAGAAATCTACGACCAGCAGTGTCTGAGAATAAAGCAGCTAGAAACGTGCAGATTAAGAGTACAATGACCATTATGAGGGCTAATACATCTGTTGGGAATATGTTCTTGGAGCTGGCGGCGAATATTTGCGTGCCGTAAGCTGCATATGATGGCATACCCGTCGCAGCTCTCATAAACGAGACCAGTTGGACTAGCCACAAGGCTCGTCTGTCGCATTTCCTGGCTATTAAGTCAACCCAACCTGTCTTGTTCTTCATATCCTCTTGGACGTTTTCTTCAATTTTCAACAACTCTTCTGTAGCTTGTTTGCCGGAAAGCCAGTAGTAGGAACTGTAAGCTTGCTCTTTTCTCTTCACCATGAAGTAGTAATAAGGAGATTCAGGCATGAAGCTAAACGTTGCCAGAAACATTAACGATAATATCATCTGTACATAAATATAAGTCTGATAACTTAGGTAAAGTCCTGCCACATAGGAAACCACAGTGCCAACTTGTAACATTAACGAAAACTGGCCGCCGAGGAGTCCTCGAACCTTAGGACTGGACACTTCAGCCACGTATACTGGAGCCACAGTGAACGCTATAGCAATGGTGATCCCTTGGATAAGACGGACTATAAATAAGACGGTAATGTCTCTGGTGGTCGCTACCAGAATCCAGGCCAGCAGGCTGAGTGGTGCTGCAGAGATCAGGACAGTCTTCCTTCCGTATCTGGTTAAAAAAATATATAATAATTAATAATTAAAAGGAATCATTGCGATTGTGCAAATTAAAAAATAAAAAATCAAGTGAGTTTTTTCCAGTTTACTCCCAGTCTCCGGACAGCGTTCTCTCGTTTCAGATAACAATGTCCACCAGCAGAACAGTGAGCTATAAGAAGCTTTTAGAAAGAGATAATCTAAGGTCCAGGTGTTGGATTCGAACCCGGGATCTCAAGACTTTTGGGGGGGGGGGGGAATACAAACCGGATATTTCCCTCGATAATCTTCGCTTGCAAAGCTGTGAAAAAAAAAACAACTTCTTCAATGTCACATGCATGAGTCATTCTACTTGGAATTGTTTTCATTCTTGTTACAACGCTTTAACTAGAGAATATTTAATTGATATAAGCAATAGGTTTTATTTTGTTATCTAAGAATGCTATTATCTATCTATGCGTTGTGTGTACCACGCGTGATGTTGTGTAATTTTTGTTATCATTTATTGTTCGTACTTGAAAAAAAAGTTTATACTGATAGATAAAATATGGAGCAAATAGAAACCATATCTATAACTAATTAAAAACAAAAATTCTCCAAGAATATTAGTCATTGATATGTTTGTTTGTATATCCCAACTGGGACTGGATTTCTGAACTGGAAGTAGCTGGGTTACTTCCTGTAAAGTAGCTCTTTGGCTTAACTGCAAACTTCGTATTGTACGGATTGAGTTTCCTGTAATATACGCTACGGTGAGATGTACGTTTTACAAACTATATCGTTGATGAGAAAATAAGAAGCTTGAAGCTGGTAGTAAAAGATAGTAGTGTGAGTGATCATAAAAGCTTTCTCAATAGCATGAAGTTGACGTGAAACTGGGCTAAGTAGAAGTATGCAAGCAAAGCACATGGGCATTCCCAGCACGGTGTAGAGCGGAATCCGGTATCTGCATCAGGGTTTTAGGTTCACCTTGCGAGCTAATCCACGAGAACAGGAGCACAGTTACAAACAAAGCCAAAAAAAAAACCTTTACCTGTCCGCCAGCATGCCGGAAGGTACTACGCTCAATAAAAACCCAATTTGTGGACAGGAAGTTAACCAAGAAAATTGAGTCAGTGTCATGTTGATTTCACTTTCCTCTGACGTCAGCCATAGAACTATAGGAGCCAGCCATGAAAATCCGCTTCCAGCAATTAGTGCTGATAAATTGCCTGGAAAATTAAAAGAAGTGATAAAACGTGTGAAATCTAAATTAAGTCGTGTATTGCAGCTATATTGTTAGGATATTGTGGAACAAGCGCACAAACAAGACTGACGCCTCTTTACATTACATTCCAGACATTAGTGTATTCTACATGTATGCAAGACTACTGTACATCCATTCTTATCTTAATACCTATTTTATCTATTCTCAAACAACTAGTTCTTCCACGCTTGGCCGGCCTAGATCGAGAGGGATTCTTACCAGTTTGTGAATTCAAATTTCCCGTAAATGGTTTTAATGATTTTCTTTTAATTTGGTGCCCAAATTTTACGACATTGACTAGTAACTTCTAATTTAGAACTAAAGTGACGTACCAGTACATTTTACGGATATACCATTATATAAAATCAAGAAGGGTTAAAAGTTTTGCTAAAGTTCCGGAATTAAAGATAATTTCTTGACCGAAAATGTCACTTTACGGACTGATTTTTATATTATTTTTTTCACTTAGAGATGATTACGTTACTTAAACTCTATAACTTTCATTCAATAACTTAAATCTGTATATTTCCTGTGAAAATAGATTTTATAAAAGTGTTAAGGCTAGCCTTCCCTGTACAGGTCAATTCAGCGTCATGTACGAGTTTAACAGCAGAATATTAGAAAAAAATTAAATATGCTTCTTGCAAGTTTGAATCCGAACAGAGTAGTTATTTAATCTAAAGATACAAGAACGCTCTAGCAACAACTAAACGAACGCAGAATGCAGATATTGTTCTCGCTCTTGGCTCTAGTTCTTAGTTTAAGACACCATCCAATCATCTTTAAAAAGTTCGTTAACCCCTTCAAGCACTGAACGGCGTCACAAAAGTTCTGGTCGCTGAGAACTTGACTTTACAGCCGCATCTAACACTCTTTAACATTCTTAAAAATCGAGGTGATTTTTCCTCATAAGATTAAAGTCGATCTCATGTCAATGGCAATACTCAAATAAATTTTAATTTACCATATATTTATAGATGTTGAAAAATTCAATAAATTAACTTACAAGACACCGTAGCTGCAATTTGATGCATCATCGGCACTCCGATCTGTGGTTTTTTCCACGTACAAAAAAACTTGCACATCTTTGCCTGAATGGTTTTCGTTTTTCACTTTACATTAAACAAAGATTTTAGCACAAAAGGAAAGGATAACCTGAAAATATAAGATACGAAATTATTCAAACATATTTATATTACATAATAATGAAATCTTATCTTATTAGACATATATACTTTTTTTTTTTTTTTAATCTTTTAACCTAGATAGCTATAATAACCTAATTTTATGTTCTACTAATATCTAATGGAAAAGCTAATACAAGCAAAATTATTTACTTTTCTTGAGAGATTGCAAAAATTGTTCATTGTTTTAAAATTTTCATAATTTAATACCACTTTATTGATTAGTGCAGATTGTTTCATTAATTTGCAACTTCTAAACAAAGTTATATTAATAAAATATACATTTTAATCATTGAAAATTACAAACAAACAAAAAAGTTGAAAACTATTGAAAATATCGTATTTCTCACGTAGATTTATATATATTGATTTTTTTTTAAAATGAAAATTCTGTTTACGGCCACTTCTCTGCGAGGAAATGTTTAGCATTTATTCTCCGAGATTCCCTCGGAAAACTTCGTAACAGGAAACAGTGGTTGCACAATTGTGCTCGCGAATATAATCATGTTTATAAGAAAAGCGAAGCCATTCGCTAAAAACATATTTTTTTTACTCACTCATGCGAACTGAGATAATTCTGCTGAGCTAAAACATGACCCGGATTCTAAAACATCTCTTTTACTAAGAGAGATGTAAAATAAAACTGATATCTGATATGGATTACATTAAAACAAAAACAAAAATATGCATTAATTAAAATTGTACTGGTTTAAATAGTTCGCGCTAGATGGACCCACCATTCAGGTTCGGTGGTAATGTTTTATTTCTAAGATTTGTTTTTTTCTTAATTCTATATCTTAAAAGTGTAAGAATAAAATTGATCTATCATGTAGGAACGATCGTGTCCAATGTTGAAAGATTATTTTTCGGAATTTCCGATTTTTGAGGTGGTTAAACCCTTTTTTGGTGTGTCTTCGAAATTCGGTACAATTATTTACTTACAATTTACAACCCTAAAAATTTCAGTGTTTGCTGAAAATACGATAAATGTAAACTTACAACGGAGGAAAAATTTTTAAGAGTAAATCCCATGCGGGTATTTCACTGACTTTTATTTTTATTTTATTTTTTTTAAAGACAAACATAATTATACTTCAAATGATGATTCATAATAAATATTACTATCCCAATTTATTGTTGTTTTTCATTATTTCTATTGTTTAACCTGATTGAGAAAAATAATTAGAAAAATATAAATAAATACAAACATAATTAAATACTTTATAATAGGATAAGATAAAATAAAAATATAATTAAAAAATAAAACGCCCGGCGGATATTTCCATTCACTTAAGTGTTTGTATGTTTCCGTTCGCAATTTAAAAAAAAAATTGTTCATAGAGTTTTTTAAAGAGAAATTTGACTTCATCTTTATAACTGAAAAGTTGAAGTCCTCTACCCAAACTTGAATGAACGATCTCTGAAGATTAATGAAGGATCCCAAGCATGTGAAAATGAAAAGAAGTGTAAGCTCCGAACGAAAGAAATCATTGATGTCATCCGCGTTGTATTGTAGAAGTAATGACTTTACGGCGAGCAGTTTAGAAAAAAAAAAAATCCTGAATTGCTACTGCGACTTCCTCTAAATTCTTGTATTGCTTCGAAGTGGAAATTCATTTTCTCGATAGAAGGATAACAATAGATAGAAACAAATTATTTGTGTAGCCAAATGCATGCAGTGAGCAGAGAGAAGTAACAGCTCAATTTCTTCAATATCTTGAGTTCTCTCGTGTTAATTTCAAAGAAAGGGGTCGTTCAAGAAGTCGGGGATTTTCTTTTTTTTATCCAAAGATGCTTTATATTGAAGTTGTGGTTAGGTCCGCAGGGCTGGATAAAATCAATGTTTTAGCTGGCAATGCTTTGATCATCAGCATGAGTATCGCAGCATACTTTTTGTACTCTTGTTGTTCAGCTCTTTTTTAAGAACATTATTCCAGAAAAAAAATCGTTTGAAAAGCTTTATTTGAAACTTTTTTTTTTTCAGAGAAAATGCATTTTAGGACATTTAAGGATAGAATTTTCTCTAAAAAGTATTTAAAGTTAAAAACAGTCATATATAAAACTGAATATCTAATCGCTTTGATCGCTGATCTGAATGCAACAGAATGGACTCTGTGTGAGATACATTTAATCAATCTCTTATTGTGTTGCCCTTATCTGTGTATTTTGAAGCGATGAAAGTGATAGAACAAAAGAGAGGAAATCAGCTCCACAAATGTTATATAATAATATTATTTCAAGGACATTTTTTTTATACAAAATATGACCAATCATCCATTCACGCGTATTTGCTTCAATGAAAATTTAGAAGAATTGAAATTACAAGGAGCCCAATTTTAGATAATGCGTGAGCTGTGTAAGTAAAATTCTGGCATAATCTCGAAGTTCCAAACGACTTCTTTTGCAGCAGTAATTACAGTTATATTACATTCATTTTTTTAAATAATTATCACCCTCAGTAAAGAGCAAGTATTACGATGTTAAACTTCTTAGGATAATGGGTATTTGTTTGGAAATTTACGTTTTCTGGTAAACCTTATGACGAGATATTCTGGTAAACAATTCTGACAAGTTTTATGTAAATTTAGTTCTTTCAACAAAAATTGAATTATTTTGCCAGAAAATTCGAATGAAGCAGTTATAGTGGAAGGTTAAGGTTAGCCATCCATCTAAAAGGTAATTTCTGTGCAATGTACGATTTCTCCAATTATATGGTTTGATAAATAATATATTAACCATGATTCTGATATATGTACGCAGTTTAGAAAAATTACTCAAGATTGAGTCGTGTGAGTGTTTACATGCTATATTTCTTATGAAAATTGAATCCATTAGCAGCGCTCTATCCTTGCATCAAATTTGATCTCAAGATTATCGGTCTTTTATTTATACTTATACACTCATGTGACTCGCCAAAAATAGTCCTGTTAGAGTAAACAGGAAGTAATTCGTTACGCAAACCATGGTTTTCATGCACTGTTACTATCTCTTACTGATGGTAAGGGGGGACTCTGCGTTCTTAAAATTTAAGATACGTAGTTTTAAAAAAAACTGCATGCCACGACGATTAAAATCCGCGATATTATCTGATCCTTTTCAACAGTTCAGCTAGTTTAGGCTGAGTTATATTTTTGGGTATAATTGGACCGATTTTATGAATATATGTACATATGTATGTGTTTATTATCAACATCTTTAAATTTTAGAACAGCAGAATTGATAAAATCATGTGATTTTTTTTAAGTTATAATTGCTCTTAATAATTCATCAATTGAAATTTTAATTAGTTATTTTTTTAGCATGCTTGATTTACATTGAATTTTACTATATCTATTAAATTTAACTTCTCTCACAATCTTGAGTAGCACCTGAACTGCTCTTAAGGGTTAACCTAACCTGAAGTGCTTTTTTGTATTTGTGTGTAGGTTACGTAGCAGTTACCATACAATTCTGTTGTGGCGTGAACGCGGCCAAAACATAGATCCAAGAAAGCCAAAGTTCTTTAATTGTAATTAAACATTTGTTTTGTCGATGAGTACTAGTGCTTAAAAAATAGTAAAGATTGATAATTAAATAAAAATCATTCAAAATGCTTTTTCAGTAAAGGTTACTATAATAGAATTTCAATTTCAATAAATTGTTATGACTTCTTATCATCAACTTGCGACCTTGCTGAGGAAGTCCTCTTCGCTAATTCCTCCAGTTGTGAAGTGTAACAAGAATGTTATAAATCAAGTTTTAGCATCATCTGTCTGTTAGTATATTATTAAATTAATAATTTTTAAAAGTTGTTTACGAAGTTATTTCGGTTATTAATCGCGAATTTCATGTCAGTTAGGCCATTTTTAAAGTTTAAGATTTGCAAAATAACGATATATTAAAGAAAGGTAAATTTTGTATTCAACAGAGAAACATAATAGAGTTTGAAATAGAAATACCTGTTTTATGTGTACAATAGGCTGGTGGCCTCGCGATTTTCTCTCACCTGAGGAGAGTGGTTAAATTGGAGATGACAGGGAGTGTTACCGCTAGGTAACTTCTACCCTCAGTTAGTAAATGCGTAGTGATGACAGTTGTTGATATAGTTACTAATAGTGTATCTAGCGCTTGTGTAACTTAACAAATAAATAATAGGAAAAAAAAAATATGTACGCTGTAATATGCATGGTTATATTGTACTTATATGTTTACGAAAGATAATGTAATTATAAACTCTGTGTACTGTTGTTGATTCCTGTTTTTTAGATTTAGAAGCTAATAATTCTTGAACTCCAGGTGTTCCAAATTATAGCAATTTAAAAGGTCATTACTCCGAATTTTATTGAATCGCTGGTCTTGAAGGAAAGTGAGCCATTGAACAAATGAGGTGATCGAGATTTTGTACTCGATTGAAGTAAAAGCTCAATTTCTTGAATTTTCTTCTGGCTTAATTTACATGTATGTGGCCTAAATTATCCTGTTGGAAGAGTAATCATTTTCGGTTCACCAAAGCCGCGTATTTTTGTGTCAAAAATTACACACAGAGGTAAAAATTTAACAACTAAATCCAATCTGATACAAAATACCTTGCAGTTAAAGAAACAAACAAAAAAAAACTTATTTATCTCGGGATTTCCTTAATTGTTCTGTGCGACGCTTATTAACACCTAGATTCAATGGGAATCGACAAGGAAGTATACGCTACAGAGGGGCCTAATGTGGCATTGATATGCACCTAGCAACAAGTTTTACTACTAAATCTGAAAATGCTCCTTGTACGTGACGCGTGTTACTTAAAATCCATTCCCTTCTGAACGGTTAATGTGTCAAATAAATTAAATGAATATCAACCTGTTGTAACCTGTGAATTATTGAAATTGATTTTAAATTTTGAAGTTAATTTATTATTTTTGTCTTTTTTTAATTTTTTTTTAGGTAATATAAATGTTTTGGTTGCATATTCGGGTTTTACCTTCTTAGAGCCATTAACAGTCTGGTTAACTTCAGAAGAAAGTGAAATCAGGATGACCTCGAAGGATGTTTCTTGGCTTTCAGCTTCCATTGAATTGGGTGAACTGATCATCGGTATACCTTCCGGATATTTTGCTGATTTGTAAATACTTGCAAATATTTGATAATTTATTAATTTTTATTTTTTCATGCTTCTTTCGTTTGTGATGTAATCAGAAATCTCAGTAGGAAAGATCGTTATTATGTTCTTTTGCCTTAACGCCACGCCCTTGAGTTGGCCTTACATATTTTCCGTGAATGCAAGACAGTTGTCTTATATTAAATTCGTATTTAATTAATTTCAGTCGAAATTAGTGCATGTTAATGTTGCTGAAACAATTCATTTCGCAACGTTCACAATATTCCAATATGTTAGACAAATATCTTGTAATTCACGCGAGATCTGTATTACGTATTCTCCATGCTGCCAGTAAATTGATTTTGACGCTAAATTGTGGTTGGGTTTCATGGTGGGGCCCAATAGACCTACATACATACGTACGTATCATTTTATAATAAAAAATTATTTTCTCAGACTCAGGGAGCCACAAAATGGATATCTTTTTATGAAAACTTATCTAAAATAGGGCACTATCGCAATCTTCCTATTGAGTAAAAGAGTGTTAAAGGGCTACTGCCCTTTATTCCGTTGAACAAGGCGACTTACTGTGCCTTTGGATATTGCAAGTTCTTTACCATGTTCATGTGTAATATTAAGGTTAGATTTGACTTGACCTGCTAAGTCCCATAAATTACTGCTTGAACTCGTCTTTCTTCCTAAGGTGGTATCACTATCTATTAAAATTTTTAAATCAACGCGGAACAGTTTTCTGATCAAGGACATCTGCCCCTTCGCTTCCAATATAGTGCAATTGGCTAGAGGCTGTACAGTTTGTTTTTCTTTAAGTAATGGAGTAAAATCGTGAGGTGCAGTCTTTTCTGAAGAAAAAAAGAAGCTCATAGATCTAATGAGTCCATTACGTTAACTACTGAGCTGATCCCTTTTCTACAGACTTGCTATTCTCTTGTAGATTTGATTTAATACTTCAAGGTTTTTGCCAAAAAGCTTATATCTCCACGACCCCGTGGGTAGCACCCATTTGTTATAGCACCAGTCATGTATTTTAACTTATTCTTGAATTTAATTAAATTAGTTTTCTTAGTCTTACTTTTCTTTGAAGATCCGTAAAATTTATTTTTTCCCTTGACTGGTCGTTAGCCCATTCTTCCGCTGTAGTTCTGGTACCTCCATCTTCAGATGATGTGTTGATTGCAAGTTTAAGCTCCTTTACAGTACAGCTCCCTTACCTGCTGCCGTAACATATCTTGTAGTCCATTTAGCCATAATTTGCTGTGTTACCAAAGACTCTACGAGGAAGTGGCCTAGCTGCATAACATTATTCCTCAGGATTATATTCAAATCCTCCTTAGATTAATTCCATGTCGCATGTAAGCGGTGTTCTACTCAAAGGGAAGTACAATTTCGTCATATGTTATAATTTTATTCTAATTATTAGCTACATTGTTATTTTTTGTAATTTAGTTGTTTTACTACCATTTCCAGACTTCACTAAATCCCTTATTACATGCAATTTGAAGTAAAAAATAAGTAAATTTGTTAATGAGCTTTTGAATGGAAACCAATTCAAATAATAAGTGTAGGCCACTTTTTTAACTTTAACTAAATAAATTCTGTGTTCCAGATGGGGCAGAAAACCATTGCTTTTATCAATTGCACCAATCGGTCTGATCACCTACCTCTTGGCAATGTTCACGAGGAATATCCCTGCACTATATGTGGTACGGGTGTTGCAAGGCATTAATTTAGGCATTAGTATGACTGTAACGCCTACATATATCGCGGAAATCTCTAGTCCTGAATTGCGAGGTGCACTTGGCGGATTCACCATAGTATCTATTTATTTGGGCTTCCTGTTCTCATACTCCACCGGACATTATTTAAACTATCGAAACTACATTTACTGTATGGCCGCCTTGCCCGTAATACTGTTCCTTACATATTTGTTTGTACCAGAATCTCCGTATTACTATTTCATGAAAGAAAAGGAGATGAAAGCTGTTAATGCACTCGTATGGTTAAGAGGTGGTCGAAAAGATACAAGAGTCATTAGAGAAGCCATAGACATACAGAAAGCCGTCAGAAGGGATATGAAACGTAAAAGTAATTGGAAAGATTTAATGGCCACGAAAAGTGATCGTAGAGCTATGCTTATTGTGCAGGCAGTGAACATTGCTACATATATGACCGGTGTACAATCTGTGGCCATGTATGCTGGACAAACTTTCATGACAACGTCATTATTGTGGATTAATTCTTCTGATTTAACTATTTTAATGAGTTTAGTGCTAGCTGGAAGTGCATTTGTTGCGGCTTTTGTCACGGACACCATTGGCAGAAGAAAGCTATTGCTGTTTTCTTCAGTAGGTATTGCAATATCAAATGTTGTAATTTCTGTATATTACTATTTAGCCGAGAATACCACAGTGTTCAAAGGTATCACTTGGTCGCCATCGATATTATATTATGGAATATTCGGCCTGTGTGTTACGACGAATATTGGGGTTGGTGAGCTGGTTCACACATTGCAAGGCGAATATTTTCCCTCTCATACAAGAAGTCTAGCTGGTGGCGTAACCAGTGCTATAGGAGCTGTAGCGATTTTCATTAGCGTGAAACTATATCAACCATTTATAGATCATTTTGGTGTTTTCGCAAACTTTATTATGTACACTTTAATCGCTATAGTAACGTTCGTAATTATTTTGATTTACATGACGGAATCCTCTTGCAAAACTTTAGCCCAAGTTAATGCAGATATAAGAGAAGCTGTACACGAGGTAGTTGTGGATGTAGATGTTGATTAATGGGAAAATAAATAGATTGTACTACTTTTAATTGTTTCATTTCATTTTATTTATTTAGCAATGTTACGTTACTATTGTTTCTAATATTGGATGTGTAAGCTAAAACTGATGAGTGAGGGATGTAAATAGAAAGAACTCAAAAGTTGACTAAGCAAAGGAATAGAAAATCTTTCAGACATAAATTATTTTATACTTCTATGGAATGTACGCCGAATTTGCTCGAATGTAACCGTGGTTGTTTTTCGTTTTTTTGCTTGCTTATTTTCTACCATTAATTGGAGGATCAAACTATCTTGGGAACGGACTATACGCGAGATATAAGATGTTGCCTTGTATTTGAATTCGACTGGGCTTTTCAGTTATTTCGCAGGTATTTTTGTTTCTATGTTGATGATGGAAAAATTATTTCAGTTTATATTTTTAATAATATCTGGTGAATGTTTTTAACTTTTCTATTTTTTGAGAAACTATGTATTTTTTATTTCATTTATTTGATTATTACTATTATTTTAATAATAATTAAACATTTATTATTAGTAGAGTAGTTAATGGAATCTTTTCTGTCTTGATGTAGTGACTCATCATCCCTCTTCTTTATTATCTACCTGCTTGTACAGTTGAAACTGTGAACAGTTAGGATTAGACAATATAAATACAGGCAAAGTAAAAATTATCTTTTACTTTAGATTTGGAAATTCTTAAATTGTCTTTCACATAGAGGTGTTAAACACATTTTATTTTAATTCATAACTGATATTGGATTGGTAATATTGTTATTTTATAAACATCTCAACTTTCAATTTATCGCAGTTTGGCTTGAAGTTACTAACCAGAAGGTTAATCTAATTGAACATTTTTGCTACTAATAAATGTTCATACCCTAAATTACAATCAAACAAGATAAAACCATTCATATCAGTGTGGAATTTATATACATCCTAGGCAATATAACCTGCTTAAATAATGTGGATTAGTACTAAAGTTTTCTCGCACCTTCGTAACCAATAAATTAAATTTTAAATTCATATAAACTAATTCAAATTTTCATTAACATGGAAGTGCTAGGGTAGCCGATTCCGACACAGAAGAAAGTGGCTTAAAAAGTGTAGGGAGATTTCCTGTTTGTCCAAAAGTGGCCGCCCTGGGAATCTCATGTTCCCCTCACCCTCATTCAATTAACTGCCTATTTGACTATAATAAATAGAATATACTTCTCATTTTAAATAAATAAATCCATGGATACTTCAGTTTCAAAAATACATACTATAAATAAATTAGGTGCAGAATATATAAAATCTTAGTAATTCTTGGACCTTCTCCCTAAGTTTTTACCATCCTTGAGGGTCTTTGGCTTTGATGCGCGATCTTTATACACCAGTCCGATGCAACCACCTAAGCCAAGGGCGCCCTCGTAACCTCTTTTCCTGCTGTTTTTCAACACAAAAGTTTTCTCGGGAACCTACTTTGAGGCATCCTTTCCACATGACCCAATCATCACAATCTTCCTCTCTTCATATGAGCAAACTAATATACGAGGTGTGTTCAAAAAGTAACGGGAATTTTCGTTTTTTGAAAAAAATATTTATTTATTCATCTACATTAATATTGTCGCCTTCAAAGTAGTCCCCTTCGCATACAATACACTTGTGCCAGCGCTTTTTCCAATCCTCGAAACACTTCTGAAACTCGATCTTTGTGATAGCTTTCAGCTCTTTCAGCGATTCGCTTTTAATGTCATCTATGCTTGTAAAACGACGGCCTTTTAATGTTCTCTTTATGTCTGGAAATAGAAAAAAGTCACATGGAGCCATGTCTGGCGAATATGGAGGCTGGGGCATCGTTAAAGTTTTGTTTTTGGCCAAAAATTCACGAACAAGCAATGAAGTGTGAGCAGGTGCATTATCGTGGTGCAAAATCCATGAATTGTTTTGCCACAAATCCGGGCGTTTTTTTCGGATTGCTTCACGCAAACGGCGTTGAACTTGTAGGTAGTACTCCTTATTGATTGTTTGACCTTGTGGCAAGAATTCATGATGCACTATGCCATTAAAATCGAAGAACACAGTGAGCATAACCTTCACATTCGACCGCACTTGTCGAGCCTTTTTCGGTCTTGGCGATCCAGAATGCCTCCACTGGGACGATTGAGCCTTAGTTTCGACATCACATCCGTAAACCCATGTTTCGTCACCTGTTATAACACGTTTCAGTAGACCCGCATCGTTGTCGACTTCATTGAGTGACTCTTGAGCAACTTCCATTCTCCGCTGTTTTTGTTCGAAATTCAACAATTTTGGAACAAATTTTGCTGCCACACGTTTCATACCCAAAACATCCGAAAAAATTTCATGGCATGAGCCAATTGATATGGCAACATCATCAGCGACTTCTCTGATAGTGATTCGGCGATCGTTCATAACCATTTCTTTCACTTTTTTCACGTTTTCATCGGTTGTTGATGTGCTTGGACGTCCAGGTCGTTCGTCATCTTCAACGTTTTCGCGGCCATCTTGGAAACGCTTATACCACTCGTAAATCCTTGTTTTACTCATAGCAGACTCACCATATGCCTTTATTAACATTTCACACACTTTATTTCACTTTATTTCATTTTTTACGCAAAATTTAATACAAATTCTTTGATCCATTTTTTTTAACAAACAAAAATCGCCAAGCTCGAAAAACACGTCTAACCTTAACGGCTGCCACTTAAGAAGTAAACAATGAATATTACTGAAAATTTTATCGTACTTCAGGGGCATGTGTACCAACATAATAAAAAAAAAAAAATTACAATCAGACTCTCCAAACCCGCGAAATTTAAAAATTCCCGTTACTTTTTGAACACACCTCGTATTTACGGCTAACCAAAATAGCTGCTTTTTTTCGTCATTTTCTATCGCATTTTCCATATTCCATTAACAAATCAAGGTGAAATCAGTATTTTTCTTTTCGAATACATTTGATACATTTTATTAATAAGTTATATAAAAAAAAAAAAAGCTGAGCATTTATGTATTTTTATTTTTTTGCTAGTTATGTAATTGTAAAAAGAATTTCATCAGCCTCAAACGGAATAGTCCGTGTGTAGATTCTCAGAAAAGACACACAAGGAAAGTACGTCAAGACTTGGAAATTATGCAAACTACTTATTCCTATGGATAAATACCAAACTGGTTCTTATGATACACACACATAAATAATTTAATTTCAAATAATTTTACAAACTTCTTCGAGGTAAGCAATTCACTAGATGAGGAAACTGTAATTTGGTTTGGTCACGTGATTATTTTTTTATTTTTTATCCATATTGTGACATTAATTTTTACTTTCTCTTCTAGCTTAAGGAGGAAAGTATCAAGATATCGAGTTCAATTTTTTTAAATGGATCGTTTTAATACTCTACATTTGATTAACTTCGTTTTAACCCTCAAACCACAAGATGCGGGTCGGATCCGACCCGAGGCGAAAATATATTTCCATTGTTCCCCCCACAATTAACTCTTAGCGATTAGACTCGGTATACCCTTTCTGTGAGTCCTTAGGAAGAGCCCACACTGTTTCCGCCGATTCGGTAAGTGTCACTTCGCTCTCTGGGTTCTTATTTTTGTCAGTAAGTCAGATTCTAGGTCGGATCCGACCCGACCTTGGTATTAACGTTATACGTTTCGTCCTGTACAAGTGGAACAAAAATGAAGAAAGTTACTCTGGAGATGCACGTTCGACGTTTCTCAAGAACCTTGCATTTTCCTTGACGCAACCTCTTGTAGGAAAAAGACTGAAAAACGAGCGTTTTCCAAAGGAATTTTTCCTTACGATTGGAAAATATGTCCTACTTGTTCCCACTGATAATGGCGAACAATCAAATGGTTTTTTTTCCATAACGATGCGATAATTTTGTTACCACACAACTATTTTACTTTAATTTTCATTCAAGCTTTTTGTAAACTGTTTTATTTTTATTGAGACAAGGTTCCTTTTTCAAGTTCATTTCTTCATGTATTAGTCTATTCTAAGTTAATTGTGCCATAAAATTATACAATTTATTAAAAAATTTATACATTTTATATAGAAATAAATGTGTTATTTTGAGTTATATTTGAGTTTTTCACTGTAAGCAAGAAAATATAGTATCGGGTCGGATCCGACCCTACCTTAGTGTTCGTGTCAGGAAAATTCATCATGTGGTTTGAGGGTTAAATAGGAATCTCATTGCCATAGGATGTAAAATAAAACTTACATATATCATACTCGTATTCTGACATTAAATAAAAAATTGATGTGCAAATTCATAACACTTTATTTTAATATTCTCAAGCTTTCCCACAAACTTACAATATTTTTGCTTCATATTTTAATTCTTACTCAAATTTTTTTTTTTTTTTTTTTTTTTTTTTTTTTTTATTTATTTGTAAAGTTACACCAGCGCTAGACACGCTATTAGTAACAATGACAATAACTGACATCGAACTAACTAATTGAGGGGAGAAGTTACCCAGCGATAACACTCCCTAAGCTTACTCAAATTAAACAGATAAAATCATATATTAACCAAAAATATAACCTTACCTATCCGTATTTCAAAAAGAAAAGGATAACCTATTAAATAAAGACTTCTTATTTTCTTCTTACTCCGACTTCTTTGACTTTTAGCCATACATTTGACCCTCCAAGTATTCATGTCATCCTTCTCTCTGAAGTGCCGTTAATCAAATTTTCAGGTAAAATAATTCAAATCAAAGTTTTAGATTTGTTTGTGTTTAATTGTGTAAAAAAAGTTTAGATAAAATTGTAGGAGGCATTTGTAAATCCCGTGATTGCGGTTTATTAATTTTAACGTAAAACCTTGCATTTCTATGTTGGCATCTATGCTAAAATATCAAACTTGAAGTTTCTGCGATTTTACTTATTGGAGTTACGGGTGGATACAAACGCACAAATGCAAACCCACACAGATCATTTGGTAAATCTGGTGAAAACTTGAAAAATCTATACAGTAATGTGGCTTTTTCCTGTTAACTAATTTGATTCAATTTTTTAATTTTACTTTATCGTTTAATTCCAAATAAAACCACCCAAGGAACAGACTATTATGACGGATGAAATCACTGTGATTAATTATTCACGTATAATTTAGTAATGAAAGTAAAAGTAGTGAGAGTTATTTCTTATGAAACTTAAATTTTATTTAATAAGGTTCGTAAAAGAGTTTAGTTATTTATTAGTATGTTTTGTTTTAGTTATGAATTGTGAAAGAGTTTCTGTCCCGAGGATAATGAAGACATCTGCAATTAAACGTTATTAGTCTTAATGAACAATTATGTATGTATGAACAATTACTGTACAAACTTAAATTAAAAACAAAGAAAAAATTTAACTTCTCGTCTCTGAATATACATAAAATCATTTGTTAAAAACAGTTATTTTCTTATTCAGGACTCCCAAATATTCGTAGTTTTTGTGGAAACTAATTCTAAAGTTTAATACATTCGCAGTATTTTCTCTTTTTTTTTTTGTAGTAAAACAAAAATCAAAAAAGTTACTGCTTCCTTGCATTCCAGTCCATCTGCTCACTTTCAAGCTTCTATGGTCTTCCAATACATCGTCTAGCTAGCCAAATCAACTTCCTCCTGTTGATCACCATTATTATAATTCCAATCGACAGCCAAACGGATAATAAGCGTAAAAACAGTTTTGCTTCTCCGTGGAATGCTTAAATTTAAACATAAAAAATCAATCACGACCCCATTCTTGAACATAATTCACATCTACGTTACCAATTCAGAGTATCATTTAAACTTAATGTAGTAAGTTCTGTGATTGCTACTTATACTTTATATTTTGGAGTCGTATTTAATCAGTGTACAGATTCAATATTTTACCTTTAGCATTAATCTTACCCTTACGTTTTCTTCCACAAGTCTAATTCAACTCTCTAATCTACATTTACAATCAAAACTATTGTATTTCACTAAACCTCAATGTTATTACTAATTTGTTCTTGAAATTATTTTAGGGTATTCGTGGGAGTACTCAAAGCATATTTTCCATAAGCCGTGGACGTCAGAATTTTAGAACCAAATCTAGGATACAAACGTTTTGTTTAAGGAGTAAGAGAATGTTAAACCATTTCTGCTATTTCAAGGTTAGCTAATGCTTGAACACTTTATAAAATTATAGAGATGTGCAGTCGTTGTCCAGCATCAACACTCACGAGTCTAATAATATTATTTACAAGCTAGGAAAATCCAGCCGTAATTCTATAATACTACGATACTATAGAACAATGGATACTTCGGCATAGAACACACACACACACATACATACATACATATGTTGACTGAATTATGTATTTTTGTGAGTGTTGCTGCATTTAATTACAATATTTTCCTAGTACTCGAGATTTATGAAGGACATCAATCTCTTTGTTATTTAGTTTTAAATAAAATCTCGTAGAACTGACCGAACTGTTTGACGATAAACGTTATATTTTAAATATTGTTTTCTTAGAAAATCTTTAAGAAGTTCAGAACAAGAACAAGAAAATCGTTGGAACTATTTTGAGAAAAACTAAAACCGCCAAGTTACTGTTAGGTTCTCATAGTTTGAGCTTGCTTTTTATGACAACAGTTTTTGAGGTAACTGGCACCAGCAAGTGGTCATTCCTGACTACCTGCTCCCCCGTTATTTCTAGAACTTACATAGAAACCCTAGGTCTCATTAGATTGTAGTACTTGTTGGTCTCATTCAGCACTAATGGGGCAAAATAGGATTAGGAATTTGGCCGCGCATTATTTACTCGAAAAATAGATTTTATTTTGAAAATCCTTTACCAGCAATATATGAAAAAAGCACAAACATTCGCCTCTCATTTAAGACCACACTTTTAGGCTCCTACCACTCGCAGTTCTAACCGGGCTGGCAAAAATGGAATAAGCAAGGGTCATGCACATCTAAATATGTGCTAAATTTTGATAGGTACAAGAGAAAAAGACTTAAACAGAAAACCTACTAATTAATGCTTATATCTGCGCTAACGTTTTATAGATTTACCTTCCATGTTTTCGAGAAATAAGGAAAAGCTAGTTTTTTTCAAGAAAATCAATTTTAATAAATCTATTAGGAAATAAACGTCTTTTGAAAAGAAGGAAAACATTGATTGGGGAAATTCTGCAAAAAGTTTCTTCAAGGTTATTGATTCTCCGCTTTAAGAAGATTATAATTACATGTAAGGCACCAGCGCATGTCTCGGAAATATGGTTAAATGCTAATAGGTAGATAAAGAAACATTTACCCTTAAATCGTTTCCTTTTTGAGTTTTTCGAAAAACAAAATATTTCTGGCGTAAAGATGATATAACTCTGATCTGTAGGAAATAGAAATATGTCACTTCCGAAGTTAATGGCATAGTAGAGGAGAAGTATCGTTTTTTAAATAAATGTTTGATCAGATTTGGTCCAAAAGGTTTGAACCAGGACTGTATAGAGGGTAATGCGAGACAATTCCGTATCATTGTCACTAACTTACTAGCCAAACGCCGATTAGAAGTCTGTAAAACTAATCTTAAAAGTCCGAGTGATTTTCATGTTCTCATGTTAAGACGTAAAAAGTGGATTTATTTTTGACAATCCGAACAACCAAAAACATTGGATTATTATTACAGGTCAACCTATTTTCTCAAAGAGATAGACTTAGGGTGTGAGAACGTTGTTCTTTTTGAGCTGGTTCCTAGTTGGCTCAAGGCTTTGTGCGAGCTATGTTTTGAGCTTCATCTTAGTGGGGGGGGGGGGGGGGGGGTTGAAGGATATTCAATAGTCTTGATCGTATTGCTAGAGAAGAAATGTGAAGAGACATGCTGGGGTAGAAGGCAGTAAGAAAATGAACGAGAAGATTAGGTTGGATTGTCGACACTGTTCTATTGTACCAGGAAGGTTAAAGACTGGAGAATAAACGGATAAAGCCTTAGTCAAACAAGGGTGACTCCAGGTTAAAGGTTTATAAAATGGATCTGATGGTGACCAACTTATTCCTCCGTTGGGGTACCTCGAGAGAACACCTATTCATCCATGCTTACTGCTTGGAGTGCTTACGATAGCAGAGTCCCTCCTCTCCACCGACATCTTTTTGGAAAGACCTATTCTAAAATAAGTTTTCCCTCCCACGAAGTGTTGCCGCGCGGAGTTTTTAATGTGAATTTGAAAAAATTACAGGAATTTTAAAACTCATCCAAATTATAGTGGCTTTTTACTTTACTTTTCCCTTTCTGTTGTATATTTCTTTTACAAAATACAAAACAACGTAATGTAGTTTATGACCGCAATATAATAAAATCAAACTCGAAAGGTTCATCTTATTTTATTTATTTTACTGCGATTTTGCTTTTTAAATATTATTTAATATTCTAAACGTTCAGGATCATTTGTTACCCAAGGTTAATGGAGACATTTCAATCCATATAAACGTCTTAATAAGTTTTTCGTATCATGGTTCAATTGTTCTTGCTGTGATCTTTTTTTAGGGAAAAAAAAAAAAAAAAAAAACCAATTACAAATCAAAACAATTATGTTAAATGGCAGATATCAAGTGAACATTCAACAGAATTATTGGGGCCAATATTAATTGAAACAATTTTATGACTGAAGTGAAAGATTAATGGAAAAAGAAGGCTGTTGACCTTGATTTATTTTGCTAAATTTATTTTAAATTTCTCTTCAAGAGTATGTTGCAATCTCCGGTTTGGTTCTGATCCAAGTATTCAGTCCACCTGTATACCTACTTCTACAGCTGTATCAAAAGGCTGCAATTTAACTATAGGATTTATTTGTTTGATTCAAATTTGTCGAAATTGCAGTTTTTGTATAAATTTCAGCATAATGAGGAATTCTGTGGATAACACTCGTGATTTTCACTTATGACCATTATTACAATACTAATTTTACTTACAATTTTCCACCAACACTAAAATTTACTGATGATGATTGTTAGTTAACCAAGTATCAGATAAGCCTGTAATCGGGGGAGATCCCTGGTTCTGAGATGGTTCCAGAGAAAGAATTTCTTCCGGTACTTTGTAATTTCTCTGTTGTCTGAATCTTGCGTGGATAAGCATCGCGGTCAGTTTGTAGATTTATTTGAAATTCTTCCAATCTCCCAACAAAATCTCTCGTGCCATCACGTTCTAGTAATCTCACTTAAGGCTTTACACGTACTAATACTGATATAAAATATGTGATAATATAATAGGAAAGTGTGCAGAAGAAAATGGAATCTTGAATATCGAATACTCAGTGAATTTGTGTTTCTGATGAACAAGGAACGGTTAGTGCTATATGAAATACTTGGTTTTGAAGTGTCTATAATCGCTTCGTCAGTGTGTTATTAGCTTTTATCTAAACTAGGCAGGCATAACTGTAAGTCTGAGGCGTGTCTTCAAGAGAAGTACAATGCTTGAGTGTTTCATAATTATTCATAACCTCAGTCGGGTGTATGCTTGTTGCATTTTTTGGTTTTTGTATAGATTCCTGTATAGCCTATTTTTTTTTGAGATATTTTTTTCACAGACCATTTTCTAAGACCCACTTTTTCAGAAGCAGCGATCCTCAAAACGGATATTTGCTGTGAAAACTCAATTTCGAAAATTTGGCAAATCGTAATTTCGCCTAGTTCCTCTACAAGTACTAGTAAGAGAAAGTTCAACTGTACAATTAAGTAGTTAGTAATTTTTGATAAGTCTACCCGAAGAATATAAAGTTTGGACTTGCGATTTTTCTCTAAAAACCATAATTTCGAACTCGGGGAACCACATAACAGAATATTTTTCGAATTTACTCGAACATTTTTCCCCCGTCATCGTACTTCCTCTAAATGGCAAAAGAGAAAGAAAAAGGAAATACGTTTGTGAGTACTTAAAAGTACTACGATTCGAATCTCGAATGAATTTGAGATTGACTTTAAGTGGCTTGGACGGAGGAGAGGAGCTACATCTGCAATGGTAGGGATATGGTGGGAGTTACTACCCTGTTTTAAAGAACCTCCCTCTTGGCGGCGGGTCGATTACAACAGTTAGTTTGCTAGCGTAGCATTATTCGTTTCCAGAGGGAATTATAATAAAAAGTATGTAGCAATTTTATTCAACCGGTCAGTTAATTGAGATTAATTTTTGTATTAATCGGCTGTACATTCACGTCTATTTTTTTTAAGTAATAAAGGTTTATCTTAATTTAATTTAAATATTATATTAACTTGCGTCATCAAAACCCAGTCCTTGAAATAATAGCTTCTTTAACTAGCCATGTTATCTGGGAGTTAGAGTGTATTACTCAAAACCAGTTTTATTAATTCGTCTTCCAAGAAAACAAGTGCACTGAAGAATAGTGTAGGAAGGATTCTTTTAGTCTGGCCAACGATAAGGTTATAACCAGATCTCGTCCTGGAGATCAGTATCAGTTTTACACGGTAGTAAACAATGCCAGTCTTTCAGTTCAGTATAGTGGAAAAGTGCAACAAGAAATTTTTAAATCAATTTTTAGCATCATTTTTATGTAAGTATTCAGTTACCTATTTGTTAAAGTTGTTCAGCTTGTATTTTAACTTTTAATAGATATTAAATGGTGTCTATAGTGAATATGGGTATTTGAAATTTTGTTTGTGTTATGTAATTTTGCAAATAAAAACACTTACCTATTCGGCAGACAGACAAATGTCCATTGTCTATAGTGTATTTGAATTTTCGTTAGTATTTTGTAAAACTAAACACTACTTATCTATGTATCTAGAAATTAAATTGTGTCAGTAAAGTATTTTCGATTTTTTCTTATTCATTTGTTTTAAACAATCATTACATTTTAAATCTCTAGCTGTTAAAGGCGGTGTTTATTTATTGAGTAGTATAATTAAAGAAAATTGACAGTACTACATATTTTCTAATTTTACGACGATACATAATTAATAACTAATATATTTTCAAAAAAATATATTAGAATTTTGAAATTATTCAAACTGTATTCGGTCCGTTTTTCGTGTTTTTTCTAACGTTATCTTAATTGTTTTAACATTTCATGACGTAACAGTTTAAGGGTTAACGAGATTTGATTGTGTTGTACAGCAATATTATTTTCTCAATTGATCTAATGGTTTGATTCATTGCAATTATCTTACATAAAATTGAGATGCAGGGGGTGTTTAGAGAGTATAATACATTTTTAATTTGATACTAATCTTTCTTATTATTTATAACCTAGTAAGATTGTTATAAGTTTCAACCTTAACCGTCATTTAAACCGTTAACCATAAGTTAGTCATTTGTTTACGAAAAGCATGGTATTTCTTGTAAATCTTACTTTTGTAATATCAGCTTTCTTTTGTCATCGTGATTCGTCAGATTAAACGGAGAGTTTTTCTTGATTTTAAATGCGAAGAGAAAAATCAGTTTGACGTTCTATGTGAATGAAAATTAAGTCTTCCGTTTGATTTTTAAAAATAATATTCAGTGCAAATTTTTAACAATTTCGATACGTACATTTGTACATTAAAAGATGGTTCGAGATAATTTCTCGAATTGCTTCAAATTAGTAAACAAAACAAGGGACCGACGTACTATTGACTGATGAACTACGTACCCTGAATTCAGGTACCCAACTTTGATCACATCTTCGCGTGAACTTACTACAGATCATAGTAGTACCATAATAGTCCCATCAACTTGATTTTCTCTTGAAGTACGCGTAATTTTAATCTATTGTTTGGCGCGATAATCCTGGCCTTTTTTATGAACTCTTTCATTGATGATGTTCAATTAGGACAATTCCTGTCATCGGCAACTACCCCATCTACCTACCTTAGTTTTGGTCTGCCGGTCCTTCTTATTCTGTATATCTTCTCTTCTCACATTTTTCAAGGGATCTCAGGTTCCTCTATCCTAAGTGGTGTGCACAACAATATCATCTTTTTTGATTCCACAGTTCATGAAGCACTTTAGCCTACTCAATAACTCTCCAGTTCTCTCGGCCCTGTGTCTCTTTTGCATCTTTTCATATTAAATATCTTCAAATCAGTCTCATTTTCTATCGAGGACTTCCTGAATTCTACCTCCCCTGAAACAGTTTTTTTAACTATTCTCACATTTTTCATACTCTCCAAACAGCCTTCTTTAACTAGAGGGAGGACTCTTTATTTTTCATAATTCGCCCGTCTTCTTTTATCTTCAGGCCGTACATCTTCAAAGGATAAATGAGAAATACTTTTCATCAGGTTTTCTCAGGATCCTAGACGCCATTCGTAAGCACTGGGCGGTTTAGCGAATTGTAAAGTCTGGCCGCAGTTTCTCATACAGTCTGCTTCTCATTTATTTTTTTTTTAATCCGAAATAGCGTTTGTCGCCTATAGCTGTTGCTTTATTAATTTCCTCAGGTGTGTCGTTAGATGAGTTAACCTGTATTCTGCGATGCAAAAAATTCATCCACTTTTGCAAAGACCTTACGAAATGTTACTGACCTCCAGTAAAAAAATAATTCGTCCTCGTCTGATTAACTTTAAGGTCTACTCGTTAAGCAGCCTTTTAAAAATCTTAGAATGCACTTTCTAATGAGGAGAAAGAACGCGCTATAAGGTCACGGTCGTCTGCTTAGCTCAGCAGTTAAACAAACTGTTCAGTAGAAAACTGCCTAATTGGGTATTAATCTTATTCATCTGACCCCTTCCCTACAAAAATCATATTCTTTATTTTTGGCCTGATATGAGAAATAGATTAATTAATTCGAACCCTCTATTGCAGACCTACAGTTTTCGGAAAATAATAATGTATGTGAAATAACGAACAAGAATATTCGCTGAAAGGTAATGAAAAACAATTTTAGATTAGTTGATTGGCAGACCTCACAGGAAAAAAAAATTGCAATTTTTGTAACTGATAAAACTTTATTTTGACGATAAAGCCCAGTCACGCATAGCCTTGAAGATTCAAACAAAAAATTATTACAATTGAGATGGAAATACTCATTCCGTACATTTTTCCGACCTTGTAGAGCTGGATTAACACTTTTTATGGTTTCTCTATATATTTTTTTTAATTAGAAATTAATTTGTCTTTCCTTTTTTTTAAAGGTAATTTAAATGTGTTGGTGGCATGTTCTTGTTTTACCTGGTTAGAACCATTGACAATTTGGTTAACATCAGATGAGAGTGAAATTAAGATGACCCCAGCGGATATTTCATGGTTATCCGCCTCAATTGAACTTGGAGAATTCGTGGCCGGCATACCTTCTGGATATCTCGCTGATAAGTAATATCTTTATTACAGTTAATTCATGCACTATTTATTTAAACATTAAGAACTCCGAAATTATAAAGTTTTCTCGAAATAAGTAAGAAGATTTTTGATCGGTTTCAAATATGCATGGATTAGTTTAAAAAAAACAACAAAAAAAAAACATTAACTTTGGATTTATTTCTTATTGTATTAATGTTAGTAATTCTGTTGTCATCAATAAGTGGACGAACAGCAAAGCTAAGATATGCCATGTCATAAATCCATATGATATTGGTTGGAGAGTAAATTTATAGTGCAGTTTCCGATACCAACCATCTTTCTAATCAGTAGTTGGACGAAAGCTCATCTGATTTTTAGGGAATGCTTTTATTAAAAAATGACTATGCTCCTAAGGGACATATGCCCTCGGTAAAAAAACTGAAATATTCTCGATTTTACACATCTTTTTGGGCCATCCACTTTCGGTAGGTCTTCATTAACATCGTTCAATCAACCAGTTCTCTCTCCAGGATACTCTTAAAACTTTTCTTGAGCAATGGTGCCCATCTTTTTCATGCAAGACCTTAAGTATGTCTTGACTTGAATCCCTTTTTTCAAGCTTCTTTTATCTTTATGACTTTCCAACGCAGTAGAGTAGATCCACGAGTCAGAACCAAAAGTAAAGACAGACCTGAGCAGTGCCGTTCAAGCATTCGCAGGGTCCGGGGCAAAACTAAAATGCGGGACCTCCTTTATAAATTATTTTTCATTTCTCACTAACTTGTTATTTCTTAGTTAGTTGAAAGTAGTTGTACCCGTCAACTATCACTACCAATAATAACTATTTCTGAAAGTATTGTGCGAAGCTAATCCTTTTCGCCTCTACGTTGTGAAAAATAATACATTTTTTTTCATATTTTTTTAATGGCAGTAAGGGCAAATAAAAAAGGGTTTACCTATGTTTAAATTGTGAAATTTGGATTCGACGTTTCGAACATCTTGGTTGTTCTTTATCAGAAACTTAACGTAAGGAAGCAAAATCTAGTGTGAACACTTTACGACTTTCCCTTGTCACACTTGTGTTTACATATTAAATTTAATTGCAACTTAATTTTTCTAAAAAGATAGTTGAATTCAGTATCAAATACTTCTCCTCTTTAATGGAAATATATTCTAAATTAATATCATCTTAATGCTACTTTCTTGACTTCTCACCTTATAGCCGCCTTGTTCCATAAAACAACTAGATATAAACAAGGTTCTAGTAAGATATGACACTTCGGCGAGTTTCGGTCGATGGTAAGCGCCGTAATTTACACTTCAGTGCGGACAAAATAGTTTGCATTTTAGAGTTGTAAAACTAGTATTCTATCTCAGATATATATCTATTACGTTTTTTATTTCTAGCTTATGTTAAGTATTTGCAAAAAAAAAGTTTTGTTTTCGATCTATGTACTGAACAAAGATGGAACAAAACAAGGTATACGAAACGTCGAATCAATTGTTTCATATTTAGTAGTAATTTGTTTTTGCCCCTTGCCTCCTTTAGGAATTCATTACTTATGTGTAACGTCCAAAAACGATTTAGTTTAGTTAAGAAATTTGATGTTTACTTTTTCTGATTAGGTATTTTTAATCCATAAACGTTTTGTTTTTTAACAAATGACAAAATTTTCTTTCAGATGGGGAAGAAAACCAGTCATCTTATCTATTGGACCAATTGGATTGATCTGTTGGTTGTTGGCGATATTTACTAGAAATCTACCTGTGATGTATGTAATCCGGGTATTACAAGGTATTATATTAGGCATTAGTATGACCGTAACACCTACATATATTGCAGAAATATCCAGCGCAAATATTCGAGGTGCTTTTGGTGGTCATACAGTGGTATTTATATATTTAGGATTCTTATATTCCTATTGTGCAGGATATTATCTTAAATTTGAACATTATATTTATGCGCAGACTGTATTACCTATTTTATTTTTTTTAACTTATATATTTGTACCTGAATCACCGTATTATTTATATATGAAGAGTAAAGAAGAGAAGGCGTCTAAAGCGCTTACCTGGTTAAGAGGTGGTAACGATGTGACTGAAGAAGCTACAGAGATAAGCGAATCTGTGAAAGAGGATATGAAACGAAAAGGCAGTTGGAAGGATTTGATTGCCACGAAAAGTGATCGTAGAGCTATGCTTATTGTGCAGATAGTGAACATTGCTACATATATGACCGGTGTGCAATCTGTGGCCATGTATGCTGGACAAACTTTCTTGACTACTCCATTGTTATGGCTTAATGCTGGCCAGTTGACCATTGCAATGGGGGTGGTGCTTTGTGTTAGCGCGTTCTTAGCATCCTTTGTCGCTGATACTGTTGGCAGGAGGAAATTGTTGATTATCTCTTCAGCAGGGATAACTATTTCCAATTTGATAATCACAATCTACTATTTCTTAGCGGAAAAGACTGATGTAAATATCGGCCAGGAATCCTGGATTCTGTTTATTGGTGTATTCGGTCTGTGTGTATTGACAAACATAGGTGTAGGAGAGCTGGTCCATACCATGCAGGGCGAATTCTTTCCCTCGCATACACGTAGCTTAGCTGGTGGTGTAACCAGTGCTGTAGCTTCTGTAGCGATTTTTATTAGTGTTAAAACTTACCAACCACTAATAGAAATGTTCGGTGTTTATATGAATTTTGCTGTATACAGTATAATTTCTTTCATTTCCTATGTACTTATAATAATTTACATGACTGAATCGGCCGGGAAAACCCTGTCGCAAGTTAATCAACATATAAACGAGGTAGTCCAGAATAAAGCAGGAAAAACGGAAACAAGTGCTTGCTAAATTAAAGTTATTATTAGCTATCTCATTCTTGATGTCTTTCTGCAACCCAATCGGGTATGGATGCTTTAAATAAAAACTATCTTTCTTGTAAAGAACATGGTATCACCAGAGCTTATGGTGCGTAAATTAGGCATTTTTACTTAAGATTGCTAGTTAGATTTTTCTCTCCCTAAGAATTTACCGGAGAGTTTATCTGTTGTTTCCTCTTCCTTTTGAGCCAAAAACTTTTAAAAAAATTGGTTAAATCGGAATATTGACGATTTTTATGCACAAAGTGCAAAATATACCTTATTTTCTTCCATTACTAAAATAAATTAAGTATGTATTAGTCCGTCTTAGTCATGGTTTTTCACGCTTCTTAGAATAATATTGTCTTCAATTTTTATTTGAAGCAAACAATTCTAGAGCTTTGAGTGAAAAATGAAACGTCTATATAAATTCGAGAAATTGTAAGGTTAAATGAAAGAAAAGGTACCCGGTGTATCTTAATTTATTCTTTTAATTTGAAGTTATTCCGGAAACTTAATGGACCAAGCCCTTTCGTGTTTTGCCTTAAAAGAGTTTTTTAAAAAAAAATCCATTTGTAAAAAGTTTCAAAGATAATTTTAATACACAGTCAGAGGAAAGGATTTAGCTGAGTGGTGTAGCAATGGATTCTCATGCGAAAATCCGAGGTTCGAATCCAGCTGCTAACTGTTAAATCATTCTTCCTAATCGCCTCTTACAGCTCACGGTCCGTTGTTGGACAGTGTTAATCTCTTAACGTGAGAACCTTATGTGCAGGACGTCAGTGTACTGGAAAAGACTTGGGGCGCCAATGACTTAAATGTTGATGCGCCTTGAAGTAAAAAAAAAAAATAGCGAAGAGCGCTTGCAGTATACTGATTTTTAGAAGTTTAGAACTGAATGTGACTTTGAAAACTATAGAGACAGAATCGAGTGTTACAGTTGAGGAATTAAAGGTTGCCTAAAGTTCATATGCTTTGAATTCTGCTGGGCGAATTATAGTAAATTATTTTTTGGTAATATTAGTTTTAAGTTGTTAAGAATCGGTTTTCCAGCAGAGGCACCTAAATACTCGGAAGAAGTGACTGGTTCCAATTCTCCTACAATTAGGTATGAGGCTTTTTTTTTTACTTTTCACCTCTTCACTGCTTCCAACACTAGGTAGAACTGTTTCATTATTCCTTTTTGGTTGAACACCTACCCCTTTCGTTTCGCACTGTACTTTTCTTCACAAATCTTCACTTTAAATTGAAATAAATGAATTCTCATAAGTAGGTCATTATCTAGTAATTATTAAGTAATTTTTGTACGAGCAAAGTACTTAGTGTATTAGAAGCACAAAGCAAGATGTTTCACTAATATTAGAACAATTTTTTTTGTAACAATAGCTTTTAAGTAGACATTTATTTTATTGGAGACCTCCAAGCTAACTGTTCAAAACATTTTTATTCATAACATCCACGATCCTAACCATCTACTTATTTTTATCTTTCTCACACCTGCTTCGCCATGCTCATGAAAATATAGAGAATATACGAGGTTGGTTTGCCAACAGTCCCTAATGACTTAATTTTATGAAACCAAAAATATTTATGTTAATGCAAGAAAAGTAAATATTTCAAATAAAAATATAAAGCGTGCCTTAAAAATGAATTTTTTTTTTTTGCTTTTTCATGCAAATGTTTGCAAATAAAAATATATTTTTGCAAATTTTCTTGGAAATTGATATTTTTCTATTTATTGCAATTTTATAACTGATGAGTTATGTGTTAACTGAGGGGCGTATCTGAGAAAACAGTGATATTAAGTAAATTGTAAATATACATTGTTCTATCTGATTTAGATCTTGCCATAGTTTATATAGATTTACCAGAAATGTTTAGGCATGAAGGAATGGTCCAGATATCTAAAATGAAGGAAGTCTTGCAAACAATACTATTCTCGATGCAACTGTAGTATTTCATTGAGATTGTTAGTATTGGAGTTTACAGTAACTGTACTTTCTGTCGATACATCAGCTTAACCATTGTCTTTTTTCTTTTGACAAAAACCACCCGTATTTCAAAAAAAAAGTTCAGTATTTGAGATCCTGTCAACCGTCCGAAAAACGCATCTAAAAAAAGTATTTTTCCCTCAATTTGTTTTTAACCGTACTGAGAAGAATTACATTTTTTTTTATTATTATTTTTGTAATGGGGTTTTCAGGTTTGGAGAGTAATTGGAATATTTATTTATTTATTTTGTGGTGATTAATTTCGTGTTTATATTTAAGAGAAAGGGTTTGTACGATTGCGGTATCATTTCACTGATAATGAACCTGTGTCGCTCAAGCTTATTTTTTTTCGTTCCACTTTATCACACAAGAGAAAACCAAATAGAGATCATTTACCATTAATTTCCTCGTCGTAGTAAATGAAGAATCGCAGATAAATTGATAAAAAGAACTTTGTTTTTTTGTAGTGGGAATTGCAGAAAAAAAAAAGTCAGAACTTCTTTCACTGATAGAATATATAGACAAATAGCAATCTATTATAGGTTTCTAAATCAGGAAGTAACAATGCAGAGACAACAAAAATTTAGCCACAAGGCGAAAATGCAAAAATATTTTTCTGTCATTTCAAGAAACCGTTTGAAATAGCTGAAGAAATGTCTTGCCTTTAGGTTTCCTTTTAGTAAGAGTGAGCTCTGCAGATCTTCAAATAATTAACAATCTTCGCCTTCCGAACTAATATCATCACGGTACCTGTTGTTTCTGGTGCAGATTTTCTTGAAATAAATTGCTGCATCTTCAGTTAGAATGCTGAAGAAATTGTTTTCTTTGTAATTTGTAAATATTGTAAATTTTAAATGTTATTAATTTTTGTTTTTTGTTGTATGTCACAAACTTAAAAAAATCTACCATCATTACTTAAGGTTCAAGCGATATTAAAAAAAAAAAACTGCAGGTCTGACCTGCATAACGTTATGAGGATCTGGAACATGCATGATCGCTAAAAAAAAAAATCTTTTGCATTTGTAAATCCCCTTTACACATAACTCTTCAATTATCATTGCTGATTAGCATAATTAAGATAAGCAACTTGAGAAAGCTTTATTTTTTATACAACATACATTGCATAAAAATGTTTTGTTTGAATTCTGTACAAAAAAAAAGTTACCGCATGATATAGGCAATCAGGTTCAATATTAAATATTTATTAAAAATAAATAATAAAGATTGTTCGGTTCAATACATTGTTTTAAATTAAAACAGTTAAAACTGTAATTACTATTTCAATTTAAAACTGGTGTGTTTACTTTTTGTATTTGTGATAATTTATTTTTATGTATAAATAAAAAGTGATCTTGTTTATTTATGTATTAATTTTTTGTTTTTCTATATTAATATTTAAGCCGTCTTAATAATTCCTTATTAAATTAAGGTATCACCTTGTTAAAAACCAGTCATTCCAGACTGTTCCTCAAGAGTAATGAAAAATTGTTGAAAAAAAATCTCTCTCTCTCTCTCTCTCAAATTCCTGCTTATTATTTTGAAAATAGTGTTTATATAAATATAAACTTTAATGCAAATTGCGGCTTGTACTAATATGCTAAATGCAAAGGCAGTCAGATTCCTTTGCACCAAGATAAAAAGAGGCTTATTTGCAAACTCCTTGTAGAGACCAGTACGAGAACCTCTTTTTTTCAAATGGTCCAGTCCAGGATTTTCCAACACGTTTTCTTGCGCAATCAACTCCTCTGTTCTCTTAGAGATAAGTAGGATTTAAGAGACTATTTCCTCTACATATTTTCTTTTTAAGGATTTGGTAAGTCCACTCCAGAGTTGGTGTTTACTGAGTCTATAATACCTTGTAAGTAGAACAATTGAGCAGGTTGAATTGAAGTGGGAGATTTAGTCTGGTTCAGGCGCGACACGCAGCCAGTCACCGACATGGCCTCAAGGAGGTTGGGTCATTTGTTTTGTAAAGTTAATAGGCTTACAAGTTCTTATGTCGCCTTAAGTTACTGTCTCTCTCTAGTCTTAAAAGTTCTAAGGGCTTACACAGCAAAGGTATCCTCTAGATCGGCTGCTTTTCATCTCTTGGTAGCAATAGGGACTGCTCAGATCACGCCTATACTTTGGTAACAGATATTCCGAACTATGAACCCAGTTTAAAGACTATTTCTTGCGTCCTGTGATGACCACAGTTAAAAAAAAGGAAGGAAAAAGGCTGGAAATAGTGAGTTTTCCTTCTTTTTTTTAGAAGGAAAAATTAGAGCAATTTGTTGCTTTAAGAATTTTTTATTAATTTTTTAATTGTAAATCTTTAAGAAAAATCTTTAGTTCGTTACCGCTCCGAAAGATAGCAGTAATTCCTTGGGAAAAGTGTGTATGTACTATTAGTTGTGGGTTGATCCCAATGCAAAAAATTTTTGAACTCTTGTTAGTAAACACTGACAATGTTATACCTCAACTTTTCCCCGAGAACTGCTTTAAAACAAATTTTTCGAGAAAAAGAGTATAAATTAAAGTTTGAGATCTAAGACTATGTTATAGTACGTTTAGATAAAATCGTCAAGGCCAGTTGCGAAAAAAATGAAAAATCCCATCGGTGAAGTGCTATTTCCTCTTGAATTTTATTTTAACTCAGAATTAAAGTTTCCCACTTAACTCTCTTTGAAGAATATGAGTCAAGAACGCACACATAATCTGAAAAGACATTTAAGAAAGTACGTCCGTATTCTCCTCTCCGAATAAAGTCATAAAAAGTATATTTCTATAAATATATTTTAAACAGAAGTTATAGATATACCCTTGGTCAAGTTACATGTTTAAAGATAATTGTAAAAACTATTTCAGAAAAATAAGTATGTATAATGGTTGAGAAATCTCTTTGGTTGAGATATTTTCTTCAAAATTTTTAGTTGGATGGATTGTTAGTTACAGATTTAACCCTCTTTAATGTGGATATTTCTGATGAAAACCCGAACCGAAAAATCGCAATACTTTCCTTTTCTATTGAGAGAAAGTAATAATAATTAAAAAAACGTTTGTTCATGCCAGTTAAGTGCATCATCAAAGGATGAATGTTAAAAAATCTAATTAAATTGCTGAAAAAAAACGAGTGTATCGGTACAGCTGACTGTGTCGAGATGCGTTTCTGAGTTTTAATTAAAATTGTTACACTCCAATCATTTATTTAACGTTTAGTATGTTGGAATACATTCTCTCTTAATATTACATATATGTATATGTTTATTGATGGTTAACTTATATCAGAGGTCTTTTATGGATAAGTCACATTGTTAGTCATTGAGAATCCCTTTTTAAGAGACTTATTTGATTGCAGAATAGTAAAATGCAAGAAATATTAGTGATGAGCAAAAATATAGCAATAACTTTGCAAATGGAGAAACCTAAATTTAAAGTCGAGTGAGTATTTTGATCATTCCAACTATAGTTTGTAAAAGAGCAATTATGGATTATTGTAAAGAAAATAATAATTTAATAAAAATTAGCAGCTTTAACCTGCAGTTCAAAAGGCTTCGTCTGATAACAGAAACTTGCGGTTATGTAAATTTTACTTTGTAAGTTAACAGCAATACCATTTTTGAGAAGCGTAACTTATTTATTGTAAAATGTTTGGTTATTAAGAATAGATTAGATGAGCAGGTATTTTTATTTTTTAACAATTTGCAATGGGTCGAAATATATAAGTGGTTGAATATTATATGCGAAATAAGGTAACCTAAAAAAACATCTAATGACCTGTATAACAAAAAAAAATTGCAATTAAAAATTAATCTATTTATTGACAAAATTTGAATTTTCGATTCTTGGCGCTCAACCTTACCGTGTTACCGTGCAAAGTGGTGGGGCAGTGAACAGTGCGCTGACATTTGTTGGGTATAGCTACAATACGTTTTCTTAAGGTGTAAGGACGAAAATGTCTCATGTTTTAAATTGTGTTAAATTGTCGTAAGGCATTGCGAGTGTTCTAGAAGAAGGATTACTACTATTTACCATCTTTTTAATATAGAATTTTACAAATGGAAGGCCCTCCATCATTGGAAACGGTATACCAAGCCGTATATACTCTACACCATAATCCAGATCCTTCGGAAAAAGAAAAAGCATCATTATGGTTGGGAGAATTACAGAAATCTGTAAGTAGTTTCATTTTAATTGAATTGTAATGTTTTTGTTTTTTTCATTAAGGATTGCCTCATATTAATATTTCTAACCTAACAAATAGATTGAACATTTGCATTTTATAAATCCTTCAGTAAATAAATATTAATTAAAGATTTTTTTTACTTTTACATGGTTTTAGCATCTGTAGCAGATGTTTTCGCTATTTAGTTTGCTGAATTACGATGTGAGGCAAACCCTTTTAACTTCTAATTCTTACACAATTCAAGACTTAAGAACTGTTATTTTCAAGTAATTTTCATCAAAGCGTCTTAATATTTCACAATGGGCTCTTTCTTCTTAGTTAAGTAAATTAAATAAATATAACTAACTTTAGGGATTGACCAGGAAATGTTTTTCTTTTGACATTAATGAACGAATAAATTTTTTAAGGTATACGCTTGGAAAATATCAGACGAGATACTTCACGGAAGCAATGAACTAGAATGGTGTTATTTTGCTGCACAAACTATGAGGACAAAAATCCAATTATCATTCCATGAACTTCCTCCTGAATCTCATAAATCTTTAAGGGATTCTTTAATGGAACATATTAGTAGGATTGTTGAAAATACGAATTCCGTTATCGTTACTCAGGTATTGTTTTTTATAAATAATGTTTTCAATAGTCCTAATTACTGCTCAAGAAGATTTATATTGAATATAATTAAACCAGTAGTGCATCCTACAGTTTCATAGCTTATCAAGGATTTGACCTTCCCAGTTTCAATTGATTATAATCTAGAAATTTGTTCTACACTTACCCGGTGCACTGTGTACTATCTAAACGTGTACCTTTTTGTTTTCTTGAGAAGTGATTTTGGAATTTATTACGGGTGAATTAATTTTCTTTAACCGCTTAAACTGTTTTTTTTTTTGTTTTTTTTAAGTACCATATAACATAGATTAACATTATATCTAATGCTATATAACATGAACAATTCAAATTTACTAAATATAGAACAGTGTATTAAACGAACGAATCAAGCAACAGTCTAGGTCTACGATAGAGTATATGAGAAGCCATTCAAATTTTTCTATTTTCATTAGGAAGGAACGAGAAAGGAAGTATACGGAATGCTCTTATTAATAGATGTTAATCTGGTAACCTTTTCTTAACTAATTGGTATTATGTATATTAACAAGGTTACGATCTAATTCCCTTATTTTTGTGTAAATATGAAATAACTGTTAATATACGGAAATATTAAAATAAATATGTACACATATGCAAGGTGTAAATTTCTCGGACTGGCATTCAAACTTTTGACTTTCGTGATTTTGATGTTTTCTGTGAAGTCGCTCATCAAGTTCAATCCGCTTTGAACTGTTTTTTTCAATAAATAGATTGCATTCCAGAAGGTTTGCTAAATTTCTATTACGTCTACTATCACATCTTCATTTGACACAAAACGTGGGGTTTGGCATATGTGACTTCTTCTTCTTCACCTAATTTGCTCTCATGATAAACATCAATTCTGTTTACAGTTATGTGCTGCGCTTGGAGATCTAGCTTTGCAAATGAGTTCTTGGGAAAAACCTGTCTTGGACCTGATAGAAAGATACTCTTCCACCGTTCCTCTGGCACTTCTTGAAATTCTTACAGTTTTACCAGAAGAAACAGCTTCAAGGGCTCTTAGGTTAGGTGCTAACAGGAGGAAACAAGTTCTTAAGCAATTTTTAATGTCATTATCCAATGTCTTACAATTCTTGGTTGGTACTTTTTGTGCGCCTTAAGTGATTAAAAACCAATTTTATGATATAATTTTTTAAACATCTATTTTATTGTTATTCAGAAAGCTTGCTTAGAAACGTCTGGCAACATACCACAGGTTCAAATAAAAGTTCTGAAATGTTTCACTTCCTGGGTGACTGTACCCATGATATCTCTGCCTGAAATGGTTGATAATGTGGTTGTAGCTACTGCATTTCATGTGTTGGCTAATAGATCGGTGAGATTTGTTTAATTGCTGGAGTTTCCCGTTAATTTTCTTCTTTACACTTCAAGCTAATAAAAGTTATATTTCTCGCAGGCTTCACCATTACTTCATGAGGCGGCCGCGGATTGTGTATGTGCACTTCTTCAATGTCTTGAGGATAATAACAATCAACAGGAAATCGAAATGCAACTATTTAATGGGGTGATATCGTTGGAACAACCTTTTCATTTGTCTGTGGCACATGAAGACCAAGAGAAGTAAGTTATGATGAATTTTTTTTTTTTTTTCATTTTTGGTATGTTGATAAATCTGTGTTAACTTTGGAATAACTTAAGAAGTGATCATGGTTATCTAAAATATTGAAATATCAAGATTGATAAGTGGTGTTAAAATCCACTCGTTCCACTTTTTACGAAAATTTTACTGATTTAGTGGTTAGGACATTGCGTTGTAGAATTTTGTATTAGAAAGGAGCAAAACTTGCTTTATCCTATGGTTCTTACTTTCTCTTGCTTTACATCTGAGAAAGAAAGTATTGAAATCGTGCTGATTTTAGAATTTTTTTGTTTAACTGGAAATGTTTCTGAGTATGAAAAAGTGGTTTTTTAAGTTGACCTGTTAATTGTTTTTTTGTGTGTAACTTCTGTTACTCTAGAAACATAATAGCAGATATTTGAAATTTAATATTTTGCTTAGATGCCACAATTTAGGTTTTAGTCTAAATCGGTCAATCTTTCGATATCACTGTATACATAAAACTTGTATAAGAAACATTTTTTCCTGAAAAATTCTATTAAGGGTATGGCTGGAAAAAAAGGTTGGATAGATTCCGTCTAAAGTTCTATTTTCTTTAACGTACTTGATTGATTGTTGTGAGTTTTAAAAGGATAAGTGTTGCTAAACTCGAGTAAGAGGAATTCCTCAATCTGAAACACTGTGGATTGTTATCTTTCTGGGCTGCAAACTCCGTACATACAAATAGATTTTTACTTTTATCAGTTTTAAGTGATATTCGCAGGAGCGCCAGGACAAGGCAGAAATTTTTCTCGTTGTACATTGTATCTGCATAAAATCAGAGAATCAATCTGGCTGGAAATATCAACTATTCGAAACCTGTCAGAATGAAGAAAAACAAGCTCTCTGACAGACATGCAACCTATTGCCAATAGTACTTTATGGTGGAATGTATCAAACCGGATTTAAAAAAAATAATAATAATAATAAGGAAAGGTTAGCGCATTGCATTTCCAAGCAGAGATAACGGCGTTCGAATCCAGCAGCCGACACTTAAATTTTCTCTTACTAGTTGTTTCTTACAGCTCACTGTCCGATGGTGGACAGAATTGCCTTTAAAGAGAGAATACTGTTCAGATGATCTCAATATTGATAGGTGCCTGGAATTAAATTTAATAATAATATAAAAAACTATTTATTTATTTTCCTGTTCTATGGGCAGCTGTTTAAATTATTGTCGTGTATTTACGGAACTGGCGGAATCCTTTCTGGAGAAAATTGTGAGTGGTTCAACTCCTGAAAATCCTCATTTTGCAATCAAAATATTTGATTTGGTACTAACTTGTGTTGGACACCATGATTATGAGGTAATATAATATTGTAAATTTTTAATTTGTAAAATATTTTTCTAAATACTATCAGAAACGTTTTGCATTGTTTTTCTTTTTTACTTTCTCGTTAATTAAGATTTGAACTTAATTTTTTTTTACAGGTGGCTGCAATCACGTTTAATTTGTGGTACCGTTTATCAGAAGAACTTTACCAAAAGAATAATGATAGGTTAACGTTATTATTTAAACCGTTCATAGAAAGATTAATAGAAGCTTTATGTCGACATTGTCAGATGGAACCTGACCATGTGCGTAAACAGTTTTATTATTTATTGTACATATGTATTTTTTTCCAATTTAAATAAGTCTAATCCATAAGAAAGTGTGGTACGCAGAGAAATGTTCTGTTCATTACGAACAAACCGTGCACTAAGCACAAAGCACATTGCTTTTACATGTTAACTTGCTAGCAGGAAAGTGTTCCGCTATTTCTATCCTAAACTGTCTATTTACTCCAAAGTAATGAAATTTTTTTTTTTATGGCAAAATTGTAGTAGCACGACCCTCCCACTAATTTCTTGTGCGCTGTGATATGCTAACGGGATCTTGATATCAGCAATTTCATCGGGAAAGAATGGTATCAAGGACTCTTCTATCTGTTTCCTTTGATAAGAGAATATAAGCAAAATCTCGCCTCTCCTGATTTTAATGCTATAAGAGACAGACATTTGGAAGCAATAAGATATTAAAATCATTAATTGTATTACGAGGTTGGAATTGCTGATGAGCCTAGTTCTTAGAGATTAGGTAGGAGAACAAAATTGGGGTGAACACTTATGACTTTCTCACACTATGTTTTAATTTAAAAATTTTTATCAATCACCGAATTTCGTAGCAGATATGCCGCTTATCAATATTTTACAATTTTATTAACATTCACTTCTTACATAGCTTTAAAAGTCCGAAAAAGTTGCATCCAAATATTCTTATAAAACATTAAAAATTGAGGCCAGCATTGCCTAAAGGGTCTTTAGGTACTTTCTCTTAGCCTATAATAATAGAAGTTATTATGGATTTTGGATTTTATCGGAAATATCTGTTTTCCGGAAAAAGTCTTTTCACTAATTGGCGTATGGTTTTGGTAAAAGGATAAGTTTGACAAACTTTATAATGTTGGCAAGAATTAATTGTGACTCTAATGACCGTACATTGAAGAAAATGTTTTTGAGGTAGATCCTTGAGATTAGGTAGGAGAACAAAATTGGGGTGAACACTTATGACTTTCTCACACTATGTTTTAATTTAAAAATTTTTATCAATCACCGAATTTCGTAGCAGATATGCCGCTTATCAATATTTTACAATTTTATTAACATTCACTTCTTACATAGCTTTAAAAGTCCGAAAAAGTTGCATCCAAATATTCTTATAAAACATTAAAAATTGAGGCCAGCATTGCCTAAAGGGTCTTTAGGTACTTTCTCTTAGCCTATAATAATAGAAGTTATTATGGATTTTGGATTTTATCGGAAATATCTGTTTTCCGGAAAAAGTCTTTTCACTAATTGGCGTATGGTTTTGGTAAAAGGATAAGTTTGACAAACTTTATAATGTTGGCAAGAATTAATTGTGACTCTAATGACCGTACATTGAAGAAAATGTTTTTGAGGTAGATCCTTGAGATTAGTAGTATTTCTTATACTACTTTCTTAGTCGTGTGAGTGTTCACGCCACTTTTTTTTTTTAATAGTAAAGGCAGAAATAATATACGAAATTTAATATCTTCAAATTTAAAACTAATTAAGAAGGCAGTGGCCATAGTCATCTGTATAGTCACCTGATGGTAACCACAATAGAGTATAAATTGCTCATACTTCCATTTTCATATCAGACCTTCATACAATTCCAATTAACCTTGAGAGTGCTCCAATTCATGCCAAAATTTGTGGAGCAAATAAAGAAAAAGTAATCAAAATATCTATTTAACAAAACATCATTTCAGAAATAATTTTTTAATTTTAGGAAGGCTTATTAGAAGAATTGGACGATTTTTCTGAATTCAGGACAAAAGTTGCTGAATTAATTAGAGACGTGGTTTTCGTAGTAGGCTCAGCAAATTGTTTCAGACAGATGTTTATGTCTTTACAATCTGGTCAGTCCAGCTGGGACACATGTGAAGCTGCCCTGTTCATAATGCAGGCTGTTGCAAATAACATTATACCGTAAGTATTACACTTATTTTTTTATAATTTCACGTTTTGCTTAGATAATATTCTGTATAATTTGGCCAGAAAGCGAATCTCTTCCAGTTATCACTTTAAGTCTTGTGTAGAGCTCGTGGTTCTTAATATAAAGGCATTAGTTTTTCTTCTCCGAAGAACTTCGAGCTTTCCAAGCTGGCATAATTTATGAAGTCTGAATTGTAAATTCTGGAGGGCTCTCCCCATAAAGGAAAGCTTAACCTATTTCTTATTAACTTATAGATTGAGTGGAACCATTTTCGAGAGACTCCAAAATTAAGTGAAAAATCCACTTACTTAGTAAACATACTTCGTTTACTATATTTCAGGAGAAAATTTAACACAATCGCAATACATTCTCTCACTCGCAATAAAAGAAAGTAAAAAGACAAGACATTTTGAGAAAGTTATTGATATCAAATAATTAAGATGATTTTGTTATTTGTTTCTCAGTACGCATTGTGTGTTATAAATTTAAAGAAATATATATTAACTATTTATTATAGTGAAGAAAACGATGTAGTACCAAAAGTTGTTGAGTCAATACTAAATCTTCCAACAAATACTCATATAGCGGTCAGACATACTTCGTTGCTCTTGCTAGGTCAGTTATCTGAATGGATAGAAAAACATCCGCAATATTTAGGTAATTAATTGTGTGTACTTTTTTTTTTTTTACTTTATTTAGAAGTTGTTTCTATTCTAAAGTATTAAATTTTCTAAAATCATAATTCTAGAGCCGGTACTCAACTCAGTAACGTATTCGCTACATCAAGACCATAGACTTGCTTCTGCAGCCGCTAATTGTTTACAAGGAGTTTGTGTTGCATGCAGGGGACACATGCCGCTTAGATTTTCTAGTGTTTTACAAGTATTAGAATCATTAGATAAATTGCAGATACCCAACACTGCTCACTGTGGCGTAATCAAAGGTATAGTTAGTGTTTGTTATCTTTTTAGTTATTTTTAATTAAGAAATTTATATAAGTTGTTTTGAGTGCCCAATCATACCTTTAAATTTTATTTAATCATTTATTATACGTACATAGTATACTTAATATTAATGGTATATTTCCTAATTTGTTACAAAGGGCAAAACTATGTTGAACTTTCAGTTAGTCTTCGCACTACTTTTAAAATCCATCAACACGACCAGCTGTTCACGTTTAAAACTATTCTGACTTCATTTTCTGTCTACGGCATTTCTTTCTTTCTTTTTTAAATTTATTTACACAAATCTGTCCTACTTGTATACACTTCTAGAGCTATTGCTTTAAACAGTTACAAAAGCTGCTTTATTTTCTTTACTTTTATTATGACTGCGTTGTTTACTCCGGTATTTAATGTCACATTATCATGTCTTATGTTCTTTACGCATTCTTACCATTTATAATTGTACATATTTTTCCAAGCTTAATTGTTCCGCATGGAAGAAATTTGCAGATGATAGACACATTAATCTTCAGCCACACCAACATCTTCCTCTCCTTAGACATCACGATCAATATTTTTATAAAGATGGGATGATTACTTCTTTATTTCAAGCATTTTTTACCCCATTATCTTCTTTTATTTATAACAGTTTTATTGGGTAGTTTCTTGAAACAGCTTGCTTGGAATAATATTAATTAATAGTGAAATTGACACAATATTAACATTCTAAAAAATTCCTCAGAACTCTCAGATAAGTGGGTTCGCTTAAATTAAGAGTATTTTTTTAAGGTCAACTTCATGTCATCATCCTTTTGCCAATTTTGAAGTAGAACTCTTAGATTAGTGTAATACGTGTGCAGGTGTAGCAGCTATATTAGAAAATATACCACCAGAACAAATACAGCAAGCATTGAAAGATGTCTGCTTAATCCAAGTGAAACCTCTCTGTCATCTTATAGAGGTAAGTTGTTGGTTTTTTATCTTTCTTCTTCCTAGTACATAAGAGGAAGTACTGCATCAAATTTTACTCTCCAGAAACATCCATTCAAAATACTATACTTTGGAGTTTTTATTTATATTCTATTTTAATACATCAGATCTCTTTTACAATAATAATTATCATTTTCCTTAGAATGACGTCAAACCAGAAAGAGGAACGAAAACTGATCCAGCTGTATGGTTAGATCGATTAGCTGCTGTGTTCAGGCATGTAAATTTACAGGCACAAAACGGTGGTGTACATCCTTGTCAGCCAGTTATTACTGAGGTAACATTGTTGTTTCTACTTCATCTAGTCATCAATATATCAACTCGATTTCTTTGTCAATTAAATTTTAATAGCCGTTGAAAGTCTCAGTTTTACTAATTTATTTAATTTAATCATGTACGAAGACATTTCAGACCAACTTGGGTTCATCTTCAAGTTGATATGTTCGTAAATGTAACCGACTTTTTCAAACTTGTCTACAAACTCTAGGATGGTTCTTATTAAAAAATTATAGGGCTTTATTCTCCTTATGCACTGCATGTTCTCCAGTCTAATAAAGGAAGCGATAAAGATGTGGCACAAAGATAGAAAAAAGGTACTAAAATCCAGAGTGATCGTATGGTTTTTGAACAAAGGAGATTTGCAGGAGTCTATGTTGCGCATAAGGAGATTGAAGCGTATAGTTTTTAGCCTTCATTTTTTTTTCTTAGAAAATATTGAAAAAGTTTTTCACGTGACAGTTTTAAACATCCTTGAGTGAAAATTGACTATTGACATATTACTCGAACGTCTCTATTTGAAGATACCATCATCATTTTTGCCATCATATCTGTATATAAAATTCCACCAAATTTGTTTGCCCTTTTGTTTTTTTACTCTTGAAGTTTTTTAATCATCAAAATGCCTGTTGGAATTAAAATGACATTTACAAAGTAGCTACGCATCATTCAGTGTGCAATGAATTATATTCCAAGAGTTGAAATGTAAAATTGTTACAAATTCTGTACATTATAGCTTGAAGCATTCATTTATTTTATATTTACAGACTTCCATTTAATATGAATTAGTCAGACTTCAATAATATTAACATGTAAATGTTTTTCCAAATAGATATGGCCAGTTCTGTCCTCAGCTTGCACAAAATATCAAGCGGACGGTCATATTACCGAAAGATGTTGTAGGTGTTTGCGATATATAGTACGATGTCTACGAAAACATTCGGCACATTTATTACAACCAATGGTAAAGCAGGTAAAAACACTCTTATTCATGAATATGACCCACATTAATTTCAAAACTGATTTAAGATATAAATAATATATATCTTCCTTTCTTTATTTTATTCTCTCCAGATCGTCACATTGTATTCACAACATCAGCATAGCTGTTTCCTATATTTAGGCTCTATACTTGTAGACGAATATGCTACAGATCCAGGTTGTACACAAGGTCTTGTAGATATGTTACAAGTGTTCATAGGTCCTACGTTTACAATTCTTCAAGAGCCGAACGGATTAAAAAATCATCCAGATACAGTTGATGACCTTTTTAGGCTCTGTGGAAGGTAATTAAAAAAAGAAAAGAAAGTATTTATTACATTTTTTTGTTTGCTAGTTAATTTTTTGAGCATATATTTCACTTTATTCTTGAAAATGAATGATTAGAAGTAACACTTCTTATCTGATGTTATACACCCACATTTGCAAACAACTTAAATTTTACAAGCGGAAATTAGCAAAAGTTATTTCAAATAATTATTTAATAGATGGTTTCATCAAAGGCTTATTTAAAATTGTTCAGAATAACATCAATAGTAGGATATGGTGTCAAGCAGCGACTTTGGAGCGTACGTCCAAGTTAAGTATATTAGGCCTTCCATAACTGCATTAGAAAAAGGTTAATTTTTTTAGTCTTTACGTATGGTTTTTCGTTCAAACCAACATCAAACCTCTTACTCGTTTTTCTACAACATTTTGTTCAAGAGATCCTTAGAGATCCATATCATTCGCGAATTATAAATTGTGGTATGATTATTATAGTTTCTAAGATCTTGAATTTTACAATCCTTCCAAAAAAAAAGTTATAATTTTGTTCAGGTTTCTTCAAAGAGCACCTGTAGCATTGCTTACAGCGCCCTGCATAGATTCCATATTGCAGTGCGCCTTAATGGCTGTTGCATTAGATCATCGGGACGCTAACGCTAGCGTTATGAAATTTTTTTTCGATTTAGTACACGTGGGAAGAGTATTAGAGGTAAAATTTGAAATTATATTTTTTTTTGTAATTAATTTTTTGCATTTTGATTATAATTCCACTAGCGAGTAATATATTTTCGATTACAGCAAGATAACGAAGACAAATTAAGGAAAAATCTTGGCCACAGACTGATTGAAGAAAAAGGACAAGAGCTAGTGACAAATTTAATTCAGGCTTCGGTATTCTGTTTACACACGTACATGTTATCAGAAGTAGCCGATGTTATCATGGAATTAATGATTACCCATCAACCGGTAAGTTTATAGAAAATTGGTATACATACTCCAAACCAATAAGTATGTAGTACTATTACTTCCATTTGAAATATTTTTCGTGAAAAAATTATTAGTGAGGTTCTTTGGGAGGATGAAGTTTAGCTCTACTCTAAAGGGCTATATTATTATGTTGTACGATTCTAATACCTGTATGTTTAAGAGTAAGAAATGTCTACCCAAATTCCGAGTTAGAATATCATTCTAGTGTGATTTAACAAAACTTTTTTTAAGTTTTTTGTAGATTTAGAATAATTGAAAGATTTGTTCTTGGAAAAGAAGATTCTTTAGTTAAAGATAACCATTCCCTGATGCCAATTCACCCCACTCCTAAACCCCAGTTATTCGAAGTTATCACTTCAAATTAAAAATTTTGGAGAGTTCCAAGAGAGTGTACATTCTTGTAACCTTGGTCATCATCCAGGTTCTCCAGAGATTCCCTGAGAAAAACAGGGAGCTAGTAATTAGGTAAGAATGACTACTCTAGTTGGCTAATCGCCTTCATCCTCTACACCTAATTTGGTAGTTGGTCGTACAACCCTACTGAAAAAATTGGCATTTTTCAAGCATTCTCTCGTGTTAGAATATATCCCCTTTATCACCTCGAAGTCCCAGACCTCTTGAAGAGAAAAGTCGGTAGAGAGGGATAACCATTCCCTGAACCAATACATCTAACTCCCCAACGACTTCCACTAGATGTTCTGAAGGTTGAGAGTTTCCTTTATCCCCGCTGTTAGATGCCCATTCACTGTAACTGTCAGTCTGCACCATGAATCAGTTGTCCAGGATACTTCTTGGGGAGCTAGAGATTTTGCCCCCAAAAAAGTAGCATCATTAAGAAGGTTCTCTCTTGAGGTGCCATTACAATAGTTACCACTATTCTATCGTTATGATTCCAAATTAAATGAGAAGTCGTGGGATGTGTGTTGAGAAGGGTGTTGTATGAAAACGTTCGAATGCGCTTTAGTCTTTATGTGTTACAATGTTATTATGATTATTTAATATTTTTGTAGTCGATGAGCCGTTGGGTAGAAGAAGCAATTAAAACAATGCCCACACAGAACAGCGGGGGCAGTGTTACTGCAACTCCTAAACAGTTAGAAGACTTCCATAGATCTGTTTTAAGGTATGAGATTCTTATTGAATAAATTAATTGTATTTAATATTTGTGTGTATCACTTAGTGTATTTTTTATTTGCCACACGTTGATGATTCTGAAAACATTTAACATGTGCTTGTGCCTTCTTCTATCTTCACTTGACAATACATTCGGCTGATGAATTCCAAGACGTAGAATACTCTATTTGAAATCAGCTACTTTTTTTTTGGCTAAGGAGTTGTGTCTGCACGAATACTTCATTATTAAGTTGAAGAAAAGTAAATAATTTTGTAACGAATATATTATACCTCTTAATTCAGAATAGAATTCAGATATCGCTTCTGAAGACATAATTGTTGAAACTTGTATTTAAATTTTTCATTTGCTGTTAGTTGCAATGTACAGAATTTTTAAAGCCAAAATTTAATGGGCGTGTTGTTCTACTTTGAAGTATCTTATCTGTGGTTGAAATCTGAATGAAGAGCATGCAACTGTTGGCAATTAGTAATAACATCATCATTTTTCTCTACCATTAATTTTGGGGACTGATTGAAATCCCTTGGTCCTAAACGTGGCTTCTATAAAAGAATTTTTGTCTAAAGTAGAAAAAACACTCCATGCTCTCGTTAATTCATTTCTTTAACTTCTAGCTACCGATTTTTTTAGCCAGTGTTATGTATGCCGCCGCAATACTCAATCTAATTACGTAGAGGTGGCCTAATAAAAATAGTACCATTAAAATTTGAATAATTCCAACTTACAAATTAAAACTATTTGGTAGGGCAGCTGTTTTTGATCGTCAAAAACTACGGAAAAGCGTAATGTCGAAAAACTTAAAAATACAGTGTCACAGAACAACAACATTGAAATTGGAAATCTTTTTTTATTGAGTGAGCGGCAGTGCAATGTGCAAGTAATGAAATAAGTATTTTCCTAACATTAGCTTCAGGCATCTTGATAACATCGTTTTAGCACAGACTGATCTTAAGAAAGTTGCCATTATGCCATTACCGATGTAATAACTTCCGAATTTATTATATTTTGCTTGAAGTAGGAAATGGTAATTAATTATTATTTAATATTTCAATTTATTCATCTCTTATACCTTGTTTTTATTTTCAGCTGTGAAAGTACCAAAGCAATGACGCATATACTAAGAGATTTCGCCAGATTATATCGCTGACATGTTATCTTAAGATAATAGCAACGTGTTTTTTTTTTTAATTAAAAAAAGTAAATACATATATTTTCATTGTACAGTGTGGAGTTTTGAAAAAGCAGAACAATAATTAAAATAACAAAATCAACTACTCTAACTCTTATAAACTATAACTTCTCAGAATTAAAACAATAATCTTAAAAAAAAAAACTTAAATAACCCATGACTGTTTTATGTGCAAGCAATTTTAAATTGTGACTTTTTTTTTTAAGTGAAGCACTTTTAAGTTCACGAATTATTGTTTATTTACTCAAAAGCAAAATGTTGTGATAATTGTGTACTAAAAAAGAGAAAGTATTTTCTGGTAAGTTTTTATTATTATTTTTATTTTGTATTAAAAGAGAGATTATCAGTGCGGGAATTGAGAGAAAATTATTGAAATGTTTTTATGAATTTGTGATATAACAAAAAAATTCATTTGTTTGATATGGGTTTTCGTAATTGCGTTTTAATTTTCTGTCAGTTATAAACCCTCTTATTTTTTAAAATTTTATTATTTTTTTGTTATACCCAATAATTTTGAAAAGTTAAGGGTAAATTTACACGTGGAAATCTCTCAGAGGTTTCCTGCATGTCAGGTTATACTAATGTGTGTGTTATAATTGTTTATGCTTCTCCGTTGCAGCCTTACAGTTTGCCGTATAACAATGTTTCTCAAAAGAGGTTGAAAGTGTTGAAAAAAGTTTAAGAGTAGTTAAAAAAGTGTAGAATAACTCATCCATTAGACAAAATCTTCATTTTTTGTTTCAGAATTTTGCTGAGTGTCTGTGGTTATCTTCGTTCGTACTACTCTTCAATGAGAGTTCTCTAATATTCCTCTAAAGGAAATTTTCTCCTACATTCCTCTGTGCCGTTTATTAATTTCTTCCAATGTTACTTCTTTAATCTATCTTTTTTAATTTGATGGAAGGCATATAATTTAGGATGGTCCCAGATAGGATTTATACTTGCTTACTTTAGTAGTTTTTGTAGATTGCATCAATTGTCGGATATAACAGTTTCTAACCCATTTTTTATTTATGCTGATTTTCCAAAAATCCATTTCTGTTGCAAACAGTCGTTCTTACTACTACTCCTGCTTTCTGTCAAAAAGGAAGTTTGCTGCATTTCTAATCTTTAAGTCGCCTCCTTATCATTTCTGGATGATTAGCGTATCACAAATCTAAGGTTGACAATGAATATGGAAAGCGTAAATATGAACGTTTTTTTGTTGTACAGTCAATTTTATTTTTATTTTTAAAAAATCAAGAGTGCATTACGTTTAAAATAGTTTTTTCTTTAGTGAAATAACAGTAGATACTTTTTAAATAAGTATTAAAATAGCAATAAATGTGTGAGTTATTCTACTCTTAACCAGAAAACTAAACCAAATGAGTCAGTTTGAAAAAAAAGAAAGAAGTGGCAAGCCTCAAATTAGTACATAAACAAACATACTGCCTGAATTTTGTTTCAGCAGAGATTGGAGCATCATTTTCTCACAATTAAGGTATGTCAATAATTTTACTAAGTTATCGGGCTAAACAAAAAAAACATTGGATTTAAAAAATTAGACAAATAAACCTTAATTTATTCATTTTAAAAAAAAAAAGAAATCACAGCGTAATACGAGTATATGTGCAACTGGTCACTTTTAACTAAACTCTTGTTTAGGATAAGCGATGTAAAAAAAAAAAAAAAAAATGTGTAAATATATATCATAACTTGTATTATAGTACGTATATATATAAATATATAATATAAATATTTTTCTTTTATTTATTTTTTCTCTTAAGTTTCCTTTTATTTCTGCAGTTTTACAGTTTTCGTTTTGTGAATTTTTTTTTAAATTTATTTATAAATTATTTTTTATTTTTATTTAAATATTATTGTTACCATAATTGGATAAAAAGTGTATATTAAAACAATAATTATTAAAACAGCTTGTATTTAAAATTAGCAACTCTTTTCCTAATGTTTTAATATTGATTTTTTTTTTTTAAAGTGGGAAAATTATCTTTATTTTTCCTCCATCTTTGGCTACCAGTTTTTCTTTTGTAACTTTGTAAAAATAAATCCTAAAATAAAAAGAAAAATTTAGAGTGAACACTCATCCGAGGACTTTCTCTATTAGCAAATAAATTTTGTTTTTTTTTTTACAAAAAAGATGTTGACTTCAATACATATTTTTTGTTCTTTAGTTTTAAAGGGTACTGTTAAAGAGTGACGTAGCAATAAAAAGGTATAGAACTTTACTCTTTCACTTTTGATTAATTTTAAATATTACTTGATTGTTTTATGACGGTCGAATCATACTATTTTTTTTATCTGAAACCCTAGTACAGGGATGGCGAACCTTTTTGAGACGAGGATCAAATTTTGTTCATTTTTTTTTTAGTACTAGCTCTTGGGTCACTAATGCCCATTTGCACAAGAGTTAAGTTTAAAAATTTTAAACTGAATATTTTCAAAACTAAACATCTTTAAAATTCAGTTGGCTTAACGGGTAAAACGGGGCGAAACAAGTGCTATGGAAGTCTCTTTTTACAAACAACTGAACAAAAACCTTACAAAAGTGTGTTTTATTTGAAGAAAAATTTAAATATGGTTATTTGCTTTGGGTTGTCGGATTTTTTTAACAAACAAAATATGAGTAAAATTATACATTTTATTTGATATTTTATAAACAGTTTTGCTTTATTTCAAATACTACAAAAGCATTTGTCGTCATTTGCGTTTTGGAACTGTAATGATCAAACTAAAGGTTTTAGATAGCATTTAAATTGCTTTTGTGTCAATGCGTGATTGAAAAAAATACAGATAGAATATAAATTATCCACACAATTAGAAAATCTAAATCAACCCGCGTAAACAAACAAATGGTTGCCTAGCAATAGTGGATCAGTGAAAAAGCTTGCGCGGGTCATAGGTTCGTCATCACTGCCCTAGTACAAAGGTAGTCAATCTGATCCCTAATGCCCCTAGTGGTGTGCGGTAAGGGTTTTGTCTGATTTCCTATAGGGGCGAATTTTTATGTTTAAAAAAAATGTGATACATCCAAGAATATGCTGAAAATTATATTTAATAACTTTTCCATACCTTGTATCTAGTAGAATGAGGCTTTAGTGGTATTAATATTTTCACCAAATAGAGAAACCGTCTGAATATTTCCAAAAGAGGAGACCTTCGATTGTACCTTACGTAAATTGAACCAGCTATAAAATAATTAGTTTCGCTCCGTCAACTTCAAGGATTTCATTAACGATAAATATAAGTTGTTTCCAAAGAGTAGTTTATTTTTGTTCCTCTCAATTTAACAGCTTCCCATTAGTAGGCGCTGTATGTATGAATGGAAACGCTGAAGGAAATCAAATTGAAATTTCTGAGCGATATAAACTTACGCAGTGTTAAAAAAGAAATTAAATTAATTACGTATTTTTACTAAATGTCTTTAATTAGATAGATCTTTTTACCTGCATTTTGTAAGTTCCCGCGGAACGGATGGAGGCGTTGAAGATTGATTGACTGTGATAGCTTCAGTGGCAGTTACATTAGAAAAACGCCCTTTTATAAGATTTTTTTAAAGGAGAGTATTCGCCAAATTAACTGCAGACAATATTCAAGATGCAGGATAACAAGAAAAAGTGAAGAAAAATGGATAGATGGAATAAAACCAAAACAAACACAGATATGGATAGATTATTCAAAGCTATATATATTTAAAAGCTAAACAGAATAAGCATTAATAAAATTACAAAGACTAGTGGTCTCGGAAGTCTTCTTTTTTTAAAATTAGATAATAACATCGCTTTGTCATTCTGTTTAATGATTTCGTTAGAATTCAAGTATCAAGAACTATATGTTTTTTTTTTTTTTTGCACAAAGATTGCACAAATTAATAAGAGAATTTTATCATAGTTATCCGTGATTTTGCATTCGTATAGATTTTTTTTTTTTTAAGGAACATATTACTTCCTTGTAAATTCGAATTAGTTATATTTTAAAATCATGTTTATAAACAGCAACGTCATTGTGAAAAAATTTTACACAATTTATTTTATTTAAACTACTGGTTAAATTTTTATTCAAAACTTTTTGATAAGTTACGAAGAAAAACAAAAAAAATAACACACCATCTTTTTATACAATATTTCTGCAACTCTGAACTCAGTAATGATTATACTTTAACTCACTGTTAAAAAAATAAAAAATAAAGATAGGTACCAATTTTTCAACTTCTAGTGTAAGATATCTTTTTTTATAAAACGATTTTCCTCCATGGTTAAAAAATAAATAAAATTCTATTATTAACGAACGAAAAATTGTTATCCTTTTTCATTTTTTTTGTATAAGAATTTTTTTTAATATCAATTCTAATTATGTTGGTACACAATAAAAAATCTATGTTAAAAGTAATTTACATACGTATACATTAGGAGCAATAAGATGAAAACCTATTTTTTGCTGAGTAAAGATTCAAATTTATCAGTTTTAAAGATGTATCTAATAATTAAAAAAAAGTAATGAATATAATATGTAAAATATATATTGAATAAAAATATAAATTATAAAGAAGAAAATAATATATCAGTCCTATACTTTAAATAAGTAGGACTGATTTATGTAATTGTTAAATCTTCCAGTTTGTGAAAGAAAATTTTGTTTTTTTCGCCCAAAAAATAAAAGTGTAATGTTAAAAAAAAAAAACAGTAAAAATTGGTAAAAAAAAACTGAAATATGACTTTGTTTTATAGGGGGGGGACTTACATCATAGACTTTAGTTTGCTCAAAAAAGAAGAATAGGATGATAAAGGGGAATAAAGTTTTCCAATTTTCTCTTCTTTAGTTTCCATTTCGATCTTTGGATTCACGTTCCCTAGATAAAAGAAAAAAAAAAATTATTAATTACTTATTTTCAATTTAATTTTAGATAAATTAGGCAATTAACTGTGAGATCCTCCACTAATAAGACCTAGACGGGGGCTACAATACGCTCTCCCTCTCTCTTACTCACACCCTACAACTCTCTCTAACAGGCGCAACTTTCGACAAATGAATTTTTATTTTATTTTTTTCAGAAATTAAGTCTTTGGAATGTGTACATATATACATATATGTATAAAATGAAGTAGGGCATCGCTGATGTTATGGATTTTCTTTCACATCATTTTATGTTAACACGGATGGTGGACAAAAATCTAAAACTGGGCAGTAAGTTTCAGAAGAAATATGCAATGACGGATAAGATCTTTATGTCCAGATTGTAGATCCAACATTCTTTTGACGTAACAGGAAAAAACGCAGACTGTAGTTACACCTTATCCTTTACATTGAACTTTAATTTATTGATTTTGCTGGTCTTTTTTTTAGACAATTAAACACTATTATTCAATAGTCGTCTTCATATAATTTTGAAGAAGACCTACATTAAAGTAACGAAATACGATTCAAATAAACATGATTTCCTTTACCTCCTAATTAAATTTTGTTTAAATAATTTTAAACCATAACTAACCTTGATCGAGATTTAGAATTGGATCTGGACTTTCTGTCACGTGATCTTGATCGTGATCTAGAATGTGACCGACTTCTTGACCTTCTCTCACGTGATCTTGAACGAGATCTTGATCTTGAATATGACCTGTCAACAACAATTTAAATATAAAAATAAAGTTAAAATTGTTTTAATAATTGAATAATAATAATTGAAAAGAATAATTAGATTGTAGACAAAAAATAATAATAATAATAATAAAAGTAGACAGAGAAGGTTGGAATTATTAGCAGAATTCAATCAATTTATTTTTTTAGAAATCTAAAAAGACTTCAAAGAGCAACATTACTATTTCCTTAAATTGAACTGAAATGCGCCTTTCTAAACTGCGTCAGTATTAAATTTAAGTACATTAAAAATGTAGGAAGAAAAAAATATAAAATTGATAAAGAATCGAAATGATTTCATATGTGTGAAATTAAGTGACCATTTGATTTTTTTTTTTTGTTTAAATAGAAACCGACATAATTATATGGCCCATGGAAATCATGATGAGATGATATAAAAAGCTCCAATTTAATGATCGTTAAACGACAAGGTGCTAAACTCATACAAATTGAATTCACGTGTTTGAAGACCAGCTGCTCTGGATCTCATTCAACAAGAACATGAGAAAAAGTCATAAGATGACGTTCTCTCGTTATGACGTATAACTGTGACGAATTAAGCTGATTGCTTTTGCTTCCTCCAAAACGAACGGTAAGCATTTAATAACATTGGACTTTATTTAACCATCACCATATTAGAGTGTAATCCCGTACGAGGAAAAACAGCCACTACCTACTAGCTAGCTTATCCAGGGTAACAAAAAAAAAAAAAAAAAAACGATACAATAATTAGCACTTAAAAATTAAAAATCTTGGATTACAGTTGTTTTAAAATATAAATTTTTTCGAAGGCATCAGTGAATGTCGGGTCCTCTTAATACTGCACATCAAAGGGTAGCCAGTTTGTTCCAGTAATTAGAGCGTTAATCAAAGGAAGAATTTTATGTTCGTTTCCGGAAATGAAATAAGGCTGGCCTACTTTTACTTTTATATATTTGTACCAACCCGTTCTTCCGGCAGCACTACGGCTAACAAATTAAAGCTGATAAAAGTAAGAGTGGAATTTTTAGCTTGAGAAAGGCTGTGGAAAACCGTACTGAAGACGGACAAGTTTTTTTATTTAAACTAAAGTATTTTTTAAGTACTACATGGCAGAACAAATCCAATTTTAAACGCACCCAACACAATTCAATTTTCACCTAACCTATTAAATCAGCAAAAGAGTGAATCCCAGAACTATAGAACTGGTTAGCTCACTGGAAAAATGCAAAGAAGCAAAGAGTCAAGACGAAGGCGTTTAATTTGATTGGGACGGGTAACTCGGATGCTACAAAACCACAAGCAGGTCGTTAAAGTAAACAGTCGACAATGATCAATCTTCAGGTAACAAATGTAATCCAAAATAATGCTTAACTTTTATGACTGATAAATGCTCATAAGAAATATTTCACACTGAACGCTTTTCTGAACTTCATTTGATCCAATTTCTGATTTTGATTTTCACCAGCATACAGAGTCGGTGATTTTAGCTACATTCTATATATAATTGATTTTAATTCCACATTATTATTTTTGAATATTCTGACAAACCACCATTCACTCAAAGGCGAGCCTATCTAGAATTTATACTATACATCAATCGTTGAAGAAAAAGAAGCAGGCCATTAAAAACGGAAACAATGTCAGTTACATCCGGCCACTGTTAACCCAGCCACCAAATGCCAAAAAATTCGTAATTATAATTATTAATAATCATGCAAATATTTATTTGGATAAATATTTGTTAATTCCAAAAAATGGACGGACAAAGGCTTTTAGAAACACAAAAGAACTAACTGCAACGAAATTAGTAGAGAAGGGTCTATACAACCCCACCATTTTTAAAGCTGGTTAGGAAATCGCAAAAGTAATGAAATTTTCTAATAATACAAACTATTAAAATAATAGAAATAAATAAAACATACATGAAAATAAAAATAAAATAAAACTTAACATAATAATAATGTTTGAAACAACATTATCTGTTGTTTTTATTATATGAGAGACTCACATTGTTCTCACTTGAGTGCGATTGGGATCTACGAGATTCTCTGAGAGGAGACACACTTCGAGAGAGCAGAAGAAGGCATGTGCGATTGAGTAGGTAGTTCACGAAGTTGTTGGAAGTTGGCTCGTTCGTCACAATGTTGTTACTCATCTAGGCGCAAACCTGGGTGATATTGTTTTGTGCAACTAGGAAGGATTCTCGTCTACATCACCATGGACGAAGATCGACGAAGTGCGAGCAGTAGTCCTGGTCGAGGGAGAAGCAGAAGCAGGGAACATTAGGGTGTTGTTCCCCTGCCGAAGCAAACTTTCTTTATTTTCTATCTCCCTCTCTCTCTTTGTCTATCTGTCTCTCATTGTGTGTAATATTTTTTTTTTTCTTACATCATTTGAAGCTGGACGATGGTTCAGGCCAAACGTTCAGGGAATTTATTTGTTGAAGAACGAAGAAGTAGATGGTGGCCAGCCCCCTTTCTCTTTATTGCACTATTTTTTCGGAGATAGGCGCAGAGACGTTCGCAGATGTCCTCCCCTCTAAAACTACCTGTCCATCTCCTCATCCTCTGAATCTCTCTCTTTCGCAATAGTACTGCTAGATTTTATCCTTAAATGATTTTTAACAGATATTCTTATATCCATTGACCTATTGATTATTCATGAAACTAGTTCAGGCAAGTGAATATAAAAATAGCTGTAAGCCGATTCCACACAGTGACTCCTATATTCAAGCGAGTTTGATACGTAAATGTATAAGAAAACGCGGCCATTAGATTTTGATCAAAATCCCTTAAAATCCCGTGGGGAGATGTGGAACGATCAACAACTTCATCAGGAACGTTGGAGATTAACCAGGCAACCTAGCAATATAACAAGCATTCAAACATGGCCAGTTTCGCAACGTTTATCTTTTGGAATTGCTTAATGAGTTATCAACTGTCAAAAGTAGTGATTTGTGATATGATCTATAGTGTATAGTGTAGCTCACATTCGAATCTTTTCTAGGTACTTGGATGTCTAACTGGACATTGAAGTTCAAAATGGGATGTAGAAATAGGAGCATTTAGCTTACGGAGGTAGAAATACCCATCATCATATGTATAGATTGCTTAACTACAAGGAAACTAGTTAATATTGGTAACACTGTGTGGAATTGCTTTTTAACAAAACAGACTAGCGAAAGCATCCATTGTTTTGCTTACACGTTTATTATTCCCCTTTTTCTGACGTAATTAACAACCCCCAAATTCTCTTGCTTATACAAACATATTTGTCTATAAGGACATCAAAATTAGCATCGGAGCAGTGTATAAAGAGAAATGAGAGAGATGGACAGGTACAGTGGCGACGCCGAAGCCGAAGTCTCGAGACCAGTGTGTGTGCGTAGCGTGCTGGCTGTGAGTTCGACGGAGAGCGGAACTAGCAGAAGACGACGAAGTTCGACGACGAACAGTGACACCGACAGAGTAACACAACCCGAAGTATGAGAACAACTTTACTAGCCGCATTCCCTACAAACCATACAGCTCTATTTATTATTAAATATATTATTTTTTTTTTAATTGATTTTATTTTATTAACACTCTTATAATTTTATTTCATTTTTTGTTTTTTATTTCCCTCATTTATATTTTATTTTTTGGTTAATTTTTATTTTTTTTATTTTAAAGCTATTCATTGTTTAAAAAAACCATCACCTCCTTCTTAATAGTACATTTATGTATTCATAAATGTATGAAATAAAAATAACGAAAACAAAAAATAAATAAATATGTATGAAAAAATCAAATCAAAATAAAAACTCAATTAACAATACCATAACAGTAATAACTACCAAGAAACTCTTACGCTTTCCTTTATCTTACACAAATTTATTAGAAAAATCAATTTTCAAAGTGATCTACTTTTGAAAATGTGGTTAGACCAGTTGCAGGATAATAAGTTTGCTTTTTTGAGTCATAACAAGCATCTTTCTTGTATCCCTGACCGGTTTCGGACTTTTATGCTAGACTTTTCATCAAAACTAGATTAAGATTGTTGAGATTTTGATTTCATTTATGTTGATGATTATTCATGATTATTGATATCAATAATGCACTTTATCTGTATTGGCGATTCACAAATGCTGAACAGAACTCGTGGTTAAGTAATGTTCTTCAAACTCAGAATTTAGTCAAGTATTTACTTCTCAAGAATATTCGGCAGGATATAATACCGTACCATTCTATTAACTGGCACTTTACGAGTGACTAAATTTAAATGAAAATTTAAACGAAATTTCCCAACGAATTTCCACTTGAATGAAAAAAAAAAAAGTGGCACTTTCGGCCACAGCTATCACTTTAAAACATTCCACATATTTCAATTAATAGTCCTTTGGAAAGTACAAAAATCAATCCTCCTTAGAATCCTGAATCAAATTTTCTTTAAAAAAAAAGTTCCAAAGAAAATTTGTACGCAATAAGTTTGTGGGATTTTCATTTTTGAGGCACACAATGAAAATAATTTGATCCATCGACAGCAAAATGAAAGTTATCTGTGAGAGGTTCTTGATAGTAAAATATAAATTAAAATAAGGGGAAAGTATACATATCAGTGGTCTAGTGGTTAATTTTCTGGCTTATATAGAAAATAAATTACAAAATATTAACGTTTTTAATTAATTGAAAATACAAATAACTAAAAATTTAAAATTCCAAAAAGGTCGAAAAATGTTTTGTCATTTAATTAAACCATAATACCACCAATATTAAATAATAATAATTAAAAAAAACATCAAAGGCAAATGGGTGCTTTTATGTTTTTATTTTTAAAAAATCAGTTGTTCACCCTCCATAGCTTACTCTTACTGCGGTTAAGGAATTAAGTTTTCTGGAACTTAAGAAAAGATAGCTAACTTGAAATTATTTAAGTTTCAATGAAACCATATTTGAAAAAATACTACGACTTCGGTGAAACGGTACTCAGGATAGTTTAAAACTTGATATTTAATTTTTGTTTAATATTTAAAAGGCGAGAAGTCCATGTATCAGAAGCAGACTAAGATATCAAAATTATACATTAATTGTGAGGTAAAAAAATTGGGAATCTTTTAAAATTGTAACATAACGAGGTGTGTATAACCAAAACTTTTGCACGAAAGACATTCAATTATTTATAGTATATGGCGGGGATAAAAATCATCCCTTAAGATATTGTGCAAAGTGAGCTTACGGTTGTGGAAAATATTTTGCCTCTCTACAAAATAATTTACAATACACACATTTGCCCTTTATTAAAAAAAATAAGACGGGGGAAAAAATGTTGAAAAATAAACTGAATTCTTCTTCGTAAAAAAATTATTATCAAAAGTACCTTTTATTACGTGAAGAACGCTTATTGTATCTCGAACAATCTCTTGCATAATGGCCCCTTTCACCACATTCGTAGCACTTGTCCTCCGGATGGAAAGGGCGCCCGCGTCTTACATTACCACGCCGGCTTCGAGCCCCGTTTGACATTTCCACTCTTACTCGTCGACCGCATACATTCCTTAAAAATAAAGAAATGTTTAGACTTTACTTCAAAACTTTTATAGAACTAACAAATGAATTATAAAAAATTACCTCCCATCCAAGCCCCTTACGGCATCTTCTGCGTCACGAGCATCTTCGAATTCAACAAACGCAAATCCAGGCGGGTTTCGAGCGATCCAAACACTTCTAATGGGTCCGTAATATGAAAATGCATCTTCTAAATCTTGCTTATTGGCAGCACTTCCTGTAAAACCATAAATTTATTTTTAATAAAAATCTTAAAGGATAACATGAAAATAAATTAATAGTCAAATCTTACCTAAATCACCTATATATATTTTACACTCAGGATTAGAATCTCTATACCTCGACATTGGTCTAAAAGAGAAATAAATTAATATAAAATTATGAAAAGAAACTCTAGAAGATTAAAGTACCGCCTAAATTCTTTTTTTTAACAAGCACACCGCATACACAATTGTAATTTCAATAAAATATGTAAAGTTGAACAGAGAGAAAATAAAACTGCTTACTTACTTTCTTTTCTTGTTAAAAGATATGTTTAAGATTATAAGAAGGTATCTCAAATGTTAAATTTTTCCTAAACTATCCGATGAAAACTGACGCCAAACTACTACTTAGAACAAAATGGTGACTGGTCAATGCGCATCTAAAGCGTCTCTTCAAACAATAAACAATCAATGCCAATGGTGGGGTGACCGTCAATAAACTGCTGGAATAATCAAAGAGCTTTTCAAAAATGAGTCTAATTTTACATTTTTTTAAAGTGTTTTTTTTTAAAGGAAATATTGGTTATATTTTGTTATTTTATGGGTATTTAAAAATCAATAACAGAGAACAAATAATTTAACATTTGTGAGTACTATGGTGTTATGGCATGTTTCATAAGAAATACCCCATACTTCATTTCTCTTTTGAAGATACCAATATTTTTTTTTGTCCCGTACCTACACAAATTAATTTTGTTTGTGGTGCCTTAACATAAAAATCATTCCAGCCGAGCTGGTTATAACCTCTACTCTTAACTAATGTTTTTGAGCGGGAGGAACCAATTACGATCCCAAGGTACCCAAGTCTAGCACTAAATGTCCAATCGGATCGTATTATGACTTTAAGTTCTAGAGTGAATTCCCGCTCATATTGTACAAGCTTAACAATACAGGCTAAATATATTTAGTTATAGCTGTTATAACCAAATTTCACTTTTGTTTGAGTTACATTCCTCATTAGATTTTATAAGAAGTGCTCTTATTTTTGTGATAGTTTAAAAAAAAGTATTTTCTTCACCAAAATGGTTTCTGAATCAAATAAAAATGATAGTCATATTAAGAGCAGGCTCTTTGTAATTAAACGAGGTATGTCTTATATGTATTACATGATTGTATAGACCTAAAATACACTCTTATTTTACATTCAAGATTGTTTCTTAGGGGGCCGAAAAGAAGATGTGCATTTCGATAAAATTACCTCAAGGATTCATAAACTTTGTTATGGACTCAATTCAGATTACATTGACCCAGTAAGTTGCTTACCCAGTTTAATACAATATTTTTATATTTTATTGATTGAAACAGTAAAAAAATATAAAAATAACTCGTATTATAAATGAATAAATATCGTTTATAAATCACTGAAATACTTAACAATTACCGGAGAAATTATCTTCCTTCACGATTAGAAATTTTACTTCTTTTACCCCTTTATTTTCAGTCAAATTTAGCTTAAGAAGTTTTAAATGTGTAATCGTTATAGGTTGAGATAACTATGAAAGTAATAAGTGGACTATACCCTGGAGTCACAACCGTGGAATTGGATAATTTAGCTGCGGAGACTGCTGCTACAATGACTACCAAACATCCGGATTTTGCTATATTGGCAGCTAGAATTGCAATTTCTAATTTACACAAAGAGACCAAAAAGACATTTAGTGGTTAGTAGAATAACGTAATAGGTATTACATTATGTCTCCTTCTTAATTAATACAGAACGGTCTTAACAGTTGTTTTAGATTGGTTGCATAAAAAGCAATTTTCAACTCCTAAACGCTTTATTTTTCTTAACAAATTTCGGATCAATCCAGACTGAGGCATCAGTTTTAACATATTTCTACAAAACAGACAAATGGTTTAATTGGTACATGTACAAATATGTATAAACTGATGATGCGACTGGGGTGGTACAAAACGATTTAGAGAAAATTTAGAAGAAACCGTTAAAAATTGCTATTTTATAATATAACCTAGCAAATGCTTAAGATCAGAGTACAGTACCCTAGTTATAATAGAATTAAAATTATTTTTGTTTTCATTATTTTTATTCTTTTTCCTTTCTGTAAAAGTTTTTTTGTTTAATATTAATCTGACTACTCACGATATTAAAAATATTATGAACCAATACTTTGTTTCAGATGTTGTTCACGACTTGTTTACATTCAAAAAATTTAAGACTGGAGAGTCTAGGCCTTTGATTTCTGATACTCATCATAAAATTGTTATGGATAATGCAGATCGACTCAACTCAGCAATCATTTACGATAGGGATTTTAACTACAATTATTTTGGCTTTAAGGTATAAGGCAAAATCTAATTTTTTTTTATACTTGTAGGTACGTTATTTATGCCGAGTTTAAAGGCAATTTTTAGAGCCATTCTGTCAAAAAACTAAGTAAAGTGAAACATTATCCTAGTAAAGTGGTATTTTCGATTAAGTTATTTTATTCACTAAGTTTCTGTCAATATGTTTGGCGGGACCAAATCTACAGTTTCAGCTTCCTGCATATTTTTGCTTTTGAGATATTTTGTTCACTTACAATCATTTTCTATAAACCACTTTTTCTGTCTCAGGAAAGCTTAAAAATAATATTTCCTGTAAAAACTGAATTTTGAAAATTTAGCATGATCTCTTATCAATAGTAAGAGAAAGTTAAATGAAAAAATTAGTGGAGATATTGCTAATGAAACTTCTGATTGTTTTAAGTATTTATTTCTTTTTTTTTTTAGACATTGGAACGTTCATATTTATTAAAAATCCATGATAAAGTAGTGGAACGCCCTCAGCATATGTTGATGAGGGTTGCTGTGGGTATTCACGGCGATGATATTGACGCAGCCATAGAGACTTACAATCTGATGTCGGAAGGTTACTTCACGCATGCATCACCTACGATGTTCAATGCAGCTACACCCAAGCCACAGTTGTCTAGGTGAGTATAAGATATCTTTTCATACTCCCAAGATAATTATCCCTTTTAATCGTATGGATTTATTGAATGGGTATTTGGATACCCGGTGGCTAATACGTATAGTTAATCTTTCAACAGTTTTGTTGATAGTAATTGAATATCAGTCTCATATTCTTGATCGATTTCTTTTTGATAAGAAGCTGTGATAAATATTTGTAAAGGTAAAAGATCTATTGTGGTTCCCTTCAGTGTTCGTGTATTTAGTCGTCGTTGTAACTGTGTATATTGTGCAAGTGTGAGAGAAGAGCTAGTGTTTGTGGGTTTGATTTTCTTACATCAACTACTTCCGCAGATCTTATTTACATTGTGTGTTAGAGAAAAGGATGGCATTGAAACATGTATCCTAAGGCCAAGATCCCCGAAGAAGTGGCTGGCCTACTTACATATCAACAATGAATAGAGTGCATATATGTAGCTTAGTTCTGTTTCATAAACATTAAAAAACACATCTTTTCATTCCCATCTGCGTTCTGCAGTTTCTACTCGTATGTTTATGAGCTGATACTGATAGTGACTATAATTTGTATTTATAATAGCATAATTATTATTGCTAGGTGATTAAGACAGTATTCATTAGTTTTAAATATGGAGTGGAAGAATGAAGAGTCAAACTACTCAATTGAAATTTTATAAAAATATGCTAGCTTTAAAATTTTGAACCTGGTGAAGGAAAAACCTGTGAGTAAAATCCGTTAAGGTTAACGCCAAACTCTCCCAATTTTTTCCAAAAAATAGTATTCCGTTTATTAATCAGGATATATTTATTTTGTACTTTATTATTATCATTTAATAATAATAAATGTGTATTTAAAAACACTCAGATATCGCAAATAGAAAACTTCGGTTTCCTGAAATATTAAGGCAGTAATGATATATAATAATTTAAAGTTTAAAGAAAATTGTTCTCAAACTAGTTTTTACAAGTTTTACTAGTAGTGCAATTTTTATTACAGTGAAAAAAAAACATTAATGACTATTTCACAATTAAATTAAACAATTTTTCTATTTCTACAGCTGTTTCTTGGTGGCCATGCGTGAAGATTCTATTGAAGGTATTTACGACACTTTAAAACAAACGGCTTTGATCTCCAAAACTGCTGGTGGAATAGGTGTCCATGTACATTGTATCAGAGCAAAGGGTACATTTATTGCTGGAACAAATGGTGTTTCAAACGGATTGGTTCCAATGTTGAGAGTGTTCAATAATACAGCAAAATATGTGGACCAAGGTGGAAATAAGGTGAGAAATACTTCAGTTTCTATAAAATAATAAAACTCTACTATGAGACTACGAAATTATAACAAAAGTCTCTAAATTTTTATCCTCCTAATCAATATGTGTATATCCAAGACCTTTGCTCTTTCTCATTATCTCTTCAATCTCCATAATCCACTTTTTAAGTGATAAAAATGAAAAATATAGAGCTTCGAAGTTTGTTGAACTAACTATGTAGCACCTAATATTGAAAGGTACATCATGTAATGTCTCATCTATAGCTTCAGTTACAGAATAAGATTTTCACTATTTCCAGAAGTAAAGTTAATCATTTTGTCGATGTGTGGGGAAAACCCCAGACTTATGTACACCTTGGTTACATATCCTAGTTGTATCATTTTGAAATTTTCAAAGAGAGTTATTTTTCTATAAATAAACGTGAATAAAAATCTATTTTCAGAGACCAGGGGCATTTGCAATTTATTTAGAGCCATGGCATGCAGATTTATTAGAATTTCTGGATTTAAGGAAAAATACTGGAAAAGAAGAGGTTTGTCTTCAACATTGTTGTTCACTTTATTTGTTTAATAATACTGTTCGATTAAAATTAATACATACTAGTTTTCTATTTCTAATGTTGGCTTTTTACCGGAAATGCTTGTTTCGAGGCCCGGAAGTAGTATGAAAAAGAAGTTACTCTCCTTGAGATTCACTCTTGTAAATTGAGTGAATGCACGGAAATTCAAACATGAAAAATCGTAGAAAGTTCATATTTCTTATTCAACAATCGTAATATTTGTTACAAATGATCTATATAATTTTATTTTCCTCTTTGTTTTCCTCACCAAGATTGCATATGTTATTCCTTAAAGTTTTAAGTTTGATTAATTACGTATGCCTCTGGCAGATGGATGTTTGTCCATGTCTGAATATTGAACCTGGTTCCTTTAATTTGGAAGAGCAAAACTCAGAACATTTAGGGAAAATAAATTGCACTATAAATCTGTCTTAAGATTTTCTCCGCTCTTATTGGATCTTTCCTAGATGACCTGAAAGAGTGGTTCCTCCATCAGATTGACTGAAGTTTGAATCAATTGAAACAATTACGTAGGAAGTATATTTCATTTAACTTTTCCACTGTAAAACCTATCACTTTTTATTTTTTTATTTTTGTTATTATTACATTGTGTTCAAGGCCATCGCTTTTTGCAGTTGAATATAAATATTTCAATCCGATCGCAGGGAGGCTATACTGGTGTGTAGTGGAACTAAGCCAGTTGCTGAAAGTACTGTAGGCATTACTCGTAAAGTCTCTACTTCCACAGCCTCTTTATTTCTATGCTAACTTCTGATGGATAAGTTTGGGCTCCTAGAGAACTTGCGAAAAGGTGCTCCATCGCCAGAGCTTATTATATGCTGTGTCACAAAATCTTCCGTCTCTGTTCACGAATTTCCTCTCGTGAGCCTTGCGTTCTCGACTTTTTATTATAAAATCGTAGGGAGGTTATACCGGTATTTAATAGTATATAAAGGAAAATGTATTTTTACGAATGTATGTTGGGAACATGCTTTTCTCAAATGAGATTCTAATTCCGTATACTTTTTAGAAGCCAGTAAGTTTTTAATTTAAATTACTGTAACAAAAAGTTGCGTGAATGTGTGAGAACTGTTTTTGATGTTTTGTTGATTTCTTTTTTTAAAATTTTTTTATAGGTAAGAGCTAGAGATCTTTTCTATGCATTATGGATTCCTGATCTTTTTATGGAACGAGTTGAGTCAAATGGTGTATGGTCGTTGATGTGTCCACATGTGTCGCCAGGCTTAGCAGATGTTTGGGGCGAGGAGTTCAACAAACTTTATATTAAGTAAGTGTATTATTGTAAAGTTGTTATTACTTTTTTATTTGAAATCCGCCAACAAAATTGTTGGCAACATATTTTGGTGATGGTAGTATTCTCAGTGAAGTTAATGTAATTTTTGTGGTGCTAAGTTAGTGATGTTTGTGATACAGAAAATAAGTTAAACTGATATCCTTTTAAAATGAGGTTTTGCACCAAAACTAAATGAAAATTGTACTATAGATAATGAGGTTTGGCTCGCAGTGCTGAATTAAATATCGATGATTAAAAAAAAGGGTGCCTCGATGGATAAAATCAACGAAAACTATACTGTTAAAATATAAATTTACTCTAAGAGAGATTACGAAAGTATTTTCATAATATAATTTGAAAGCAACTGAACAACTAAGAAAAAGTAGGACGAAACCAAATTATATTTAATAATGATTAAATAAATGGACCTAAAGTATAAACTAAATTACGAATTGGCAGCATAAATAATATTAATGATTACACGAAACAATTTATATATTTTTGCAAGAGATAAACTAGTTTGAAAATGGTTAGTATGCAGAATTATAATTTTCTTAGTTTTTGTCTTTTACTGAGAAAATATTTCGAAAAGATCTATTGGCAGTAAATTGAATGAGTCACTCCTTAAAGGAGTATAAGTAAGGAAAAGTTGGCGTAATTGTGATACCAAGTTTAAATATTTCTGTTTAAGCTGAGATTAGCTTTGTGTATAACTTCACCTTCATGTAGCAGCAACTGGCTACCCGACAATTCTAAGCAATTTTCAAATTTCCTGAAGTTCTGAGGAGTTCCTTGCTTTAATATGATTGAATCAGATTTCAATAAAATTGAATGACGATTAATTTCATCAGTTATGGCTGTGGTTTTCTGGGATGTAAAAAGAGATATTTTTTTAAAGAACGCTTTGCTAATGGTGAAACAGTAAGTGGCAAATACTTCTTCCGTTCTGTGGACTGGATGATAAGATTTGGACAAAAGGCCAGGGGAGAAAAAAATTCTTTCATCTGGACAATGCTCCTTTACACAAAATTGCTTTGGAAATTAATGACTTAAAAAAGTGTCGGATCAGACGAAGAGGATGGCAGACGCTGATTGATTCGGCACACCTTCCAAAATCGCATTTTAGGTGTGGAATCTTTAATTGGAAACATTTTTGGACAACATTGAACTAATACGTAGAAAAAGAAATGCTATTTAGAACTTGAAAAGTTTCACTTCACCCTTGTAAGAACTTAAGTAGGAACCCTAATTTCATTTCCCACCTCTACACTATCGCCCTTTAAAAACATTTTCTTGGTTAAATGTTCCAAACAATAGAGTTAGATATACGTATAGTGGGTTACTGTTTTCGAAAAAATCTTAAAGTATAAAAAAAAATCTTTAAAAATACTAGTATTATTTATATATGTACATAGACGATTGTAAATTCTATTGTTTCAACTTTTATCTTTATCTACGACAAATAGATAATTATAATTAAGTAAAAATGCATAAATAATTTTGAATTTGTTTATATTTTTAGATTAGATAACACGTTTTTTTTTAAATTTGCTACTTTTTTTTCTTGATAAGTATTAAGATTTAAATTAAATACACATTGTTCCATAAAATAAATAGAAGTGGGAGTTAAATAATTATTGATAACTAAGTTTATATAAATATTTAATAAAGAGAAGGCCGATATCAGTAGCTTCCTCTACATTGGAATTGTGGAATTCTCGTTCAAAAAATTAGATATGACATTATCAAGTTCGTCAATATAGTTAGGTACGTGGCACGGAGAAGTAGAATTACACAGAATTACTTTGCTTCTAAATTATTTTTAGTGATGTTCTGTGAGTCAGCAGGAAACATCTTCTATTCATCTCTCGTAGTTTTATTCTCAAGGCCATAACTAATATCTTTGATCTTATTATCTCAAGTGAATAAAATAAATTGAAGTCTATAGTTTATTTTCTCTTGCTGGTTATTATTATCAATATTATTAATAATTATGGAAAACACCATTGATCCATTGTCAAACGATTTATTTGAAACTTTTTTAAAATTTGATCAATATAAAAACTCCATACTTAAAGTGAAAAAAATCAATTTTTCTCAATTATCAAAAGGTGAAAATTTTATCGCCGAAGCATATCGACTAGAAGTGCAATATTTACGCGGTGATGGTGTCACAGTTACTAAATATTATTTTTTGAAGTTGGCTCCGACAACACCATTAAAGCGGAAATACGTCGACGATCTTGGTTTAATGCATAAAGAAATTAGGGTAAGTAATAGAATATAATGTAATAATGTACTTTAAAATTCAGGGCTTCTTAAATTTTCTGATATGTTAATAATTCGATAGAAAAGTGAAATCTGGTGAGAACATGAATTTCTCATATTTCTTTTTCTTAAGATTTTCTTTAATTCTATTTCAGTGTAATGTACAGTAAAGAGAATACCTATCTCCACCTCTATATTTCGAAATTACGCGAACCTAAGCGTGAAAGACTCTATTTTGCCGACCAGTTTTTCTTATTCTTACATTGCCTTCCATTCTCACTTCGTGGCCGTTGTGTACCACTTGTCGAGTCTCCATAATTTGCCATCCTGAATCTTATTTAGTTCGTCTTTAATTGCCATATTACTAATGCAATATCTCTTAGTTTTTTCCTAGGATACTTCTAAGAATGTGCATTTCCGTTGTTCTTATTTTGCTGGCTTGCCTAGCAAGTAGTGTCCAACATTCAGCACCGTGGAGAAGCACCGACAGCACCGGCTTGGCGTCAAGGCTCAACTCCCACGTTCCAATCAGAATAGTAAGACACCCTTTAATCTTCTTTATTATATTCAACATCTCTTTGTTACGGCTAGCTGGTCTTGCTCCGTTAAATTGCTCACCAGCCCTGTTTTATTGACGTAACTGCTTTTTCCAGTTGTCATTTGTCGGTTAGTACAATAGATACCTATGTTATATCCTCAGAACATGGATTTAAGTAGTCACCCTGCTTGACTCTTTGTAGGTTTTAGAAACATTCAGATTCCCCTCCACTGAGACTTACTTTGCAATTATTCCTGCTACACCCATTTAATGGCGTGCATTAGATTGTCTGGTATTTCCTTGCATTTCAGAGCTAACCCACCTAGGGACTGAGTGGAATACAGCCTGTAGATCCAAGAAAGTCAGATATTTGTTTTTATTTCTGTTTTTAGTTTCTTTTGTACTATCAGCATTCTGCAAGAGAATATGTGGACGTAGATTTGTTTAGTCTGAAGGCTGCTAGTTTCTCTTCTAACTCTTCTTCCACCAATATCCTAAGACTTACAATACCCTAGCATATTGTAATACTATATTCTACACAGATCTGTAATTAATGCAAGGCCGATATGTTGCCTTTCTCATGTAAGGGATTAAAATGTCTGAATGAATATTTAAGAAGCTCTCAATTTAGAACTTAGAATTAAATACTATTCAAGCCCTATAGGATAATACATTCTTTACTTTTGTTATATTTAAAGGTGTATATCGAACTGTTACCACAAATGGAACAGTTAGCACACTCAGTAGGTGATTACACAGAACTATTATGGCCGGTTTGTGTTGGTACACAATATTACGATCTACTGTTAATGGAAGATTTAATTTCACAAGGATATCATAAATGTGATAAAAGAATAGGTTTGGATTTGGAACATTCACTTTTAGTACTGAAAGCGATTGCAAAGTAAGAGATATGTGTAGTTTATATTTTGTATCTTTGTTTTGTCAAGTAAAAAAAATTGTTACAAAACTATTTAAAAATACTTTGGTCTAGGTTTCATGCAATAACTGTAGTATTAAAAGACAAAATGTTAATAGATTTGAAAAATTTTGAACCATTTGGTTTTACTCAAGAAAATGAAGACTTGTTTAAAGTTATAAAGAGTAGAATGAAAATTACTGCAGAGTTAATGAAAAACTGGGGAAATGAATGGTAAAAATTATTATTTATAATTTTTTCAGTAAAGTAACAATTCTAAATTTTAGAAACATCCACACTAACCGCTTTCAAAAAAATATTGCACCATCAATGATAAAAGTTAAAGGATTTAAGTTTCAGTTTATTTATGTTAAACTAACTGTAAATATATAGTATGTAGCTAGTTATTTCGATGGGGAAGGGAAGCAGCGATTAAAGTTGTTAAATAATGAGTTGTCTTTAACATGAATAAAGACACACTCAACAAGATCTCCTCCAAAACTGATCTCAAGATCTCCTTAGTATAAAAAGTGCATTGAATCAGTCTTATATAAAGATCAAAAGTGACCTAAACACAATGCTTGTTGCATTCTCCAAGCACTATAACAAGATGTAACGCCACTGTGTCCTCGACCAGCTAACTCAAAATTGTGCCTTTTACCCTACAACGTCTCATTATCAATCTACGATCATTTTTGTCACAGACAAAGTCTTGGCATTGTTGAATCTTTGCCACTTGTTAATTGTGACATTGGTAGCCTTCGACATGGTCGATAGATGTGAACAACTGACTACGTTATTTAGTTATGCGCAGGTAAATTGATTGCGTGGAAACTTTTTGTCCTAAGTCTTTTATGGAATTATCCCTAATAGTAGCTGAAGGATGAAGTATTTCTCATTGTCAGAGGCGCTTAATGGGCTGGGCATTGGTTACCTACTCTAGGACGTCTATTCCCAAAACTTCGAGATGGATGCCTTCCACATTTCTGACCAAAGTAAGCACGATTAAATTTTGTGATTACCAATATTCCTGTATATATAAACTTTTTTAATTATTTTTGTCCCAATTCGATATCATTTAATACTTAAGCGTACACGCTTAAAGCCTCTAACTTTATTGCTTCTGTGGTGCAATTTTTTATTTAGTTACTTATAATTTTTTTTTTTAAATCCCGATGGATTATTTGTTTATTATAGGCAGAATTTACAAAAATCAATGGAAGAAAATGTCGACGTGGGCCATCAAATGATAAATAACTCTTGTAAATTGAATGCAAATAATTTCAATGTAGTCTTACATGGCGACTTATGGACTAGTAATATTTTATTTAAACGTTGTGCTTTTACTGGTAATCTTTGCGGTGTAAAGTAAGTCGAATTAAATAAAAAAAATTCTTAACATAAAGGCAGATATAAAATTTATTCTAAAAGCAAAATAATGACTTAAACTTTACAGATTTTTAGACTATCAAGAAGTGCATTACAATTCTTTTGCAATTGATTTACAATATTTTTTAAATACTAGCGTACAAGGAAATATCAGAAAAGAATACTATAATGATTTAATGGCCGCATATCGTAAATCCTTAATTGATGCTTTTAAATTATTACGCCATGAACCGCAAAATCTGCCCACATTAGACGAAATATTTGTGGAAATGGAAAAGAAAAAAGTTTTTGGCATTATTGTTAGTTTATTTTTGCTGCATTTAATGCAAGCAAAACCAGAAGAGGCTATTGACTTAGAAGATTGGTTGGAAAATAATGAAGTGGATGCTATTACAGATTCCAAACATTTTGAGCTTAAAGCGAAAGAGATACTGGAACCATTTTTAAATGTTGATTTAAAATGTTTTATTTGATTATTATGTTGTATTAAATTTAGTTTGATATTTTAATATTTTAGTATAATATTTCATATATTATATATAGGAAGACTCCTATATATACTTTTTATCATATGATTAGTTCGGAATATTGTTTTTTTGTATGTTGCGCACTGCGACCTTCACAGATCTAATGTGGCTCTTATTGCTGTTGCTAAGCGAGACTTATTTAGCAGCACCTCCTCCAGATAGAGTTATCTGAGAAATCTCAATACGTTGGAAAGACCTAAACTGGTGCCCTCTCCTCTTTTAACTATCCAAGCATCCAGATATTAATTGAATGACATCATCGCTGTCGTCTAAAGCATTCTACTCATTTCTCAAAAGAATGTGCTGTCGCTTCCACATTCTCAGTAGGCCCATCTTTTTCAGTGTCCTCCGAGTCGAAAATACTATCTTGGAGTAGCCTTGAAGGCTCTTATTCATGGAAGGGTTCAGGCCTCATCAAATACTATTAGGCAGACGTAATTTTTACTAATAACATGTAAGAGCTACTGATTAAAAGTAATAAATAACTCTTATCAATTGAATTTTTTCAACTAACTAAACATTCCAGAATTAGTTATTAGTTGAAACCCTACAATTGGTAATTGAAGATATTAGACTACAAATTAAACTAAAATTCAGTATTTACGTATATATATATAGTCCTCGATTAAATTATTAGAATAGGAGTGCCTAATAAATTTAATAATAATAAAAAGAAAAGGGATTATTAGCTAAGTGGATAGCGAATACTGGTTCTATCATGGAGATCACAGGTACGAATCCAGCTACTGGCCCTTAGATTTTCTCAACCTAGGAGCTTCTCAAAGCTCACTCTCCGAAGGCTATAAAAAAAAAAAAGCTCCGGGCGCCAATAACCTCAGTTGTTGACGCACCTTAAATAAATAATAATGTTACAACTAAAAAAAAAAGTCATTAGATAGCATCTCCTACTAAATACACGTAAGATCCTGTGAGTGCCTATGAAAAAACCTGTTTGTTTACTTGGTAATGTTTCCATAAGGCTAACAACGTTAAAAGACATAAGTTGCAACAAATTTGACTTTGTAACAGGAGTGCATACTGTCGCAGAAGCTCACCGGGTCTTATGTGACCAGTAGGTTTTGAACTTTTTTTAAAAAAATTATGCTACTCTACTTTTTTTTTCGCTTACTGATAAAGTAAGTTTTTCGTTTTTATTTTTACTCTTGACAAAGATAATAAAACTATGTATATTTTCTGTTAATGTAGAAATTTATTTTATAAAAACTGAATTATAAAGTAAAATATGTACATGAATAAATAAATGCATTTAGATATTTCAAGTTTACTGTCCCGAGATAATAGCAATTATTTCTTGCACAATAGTTTTGTTTTTGTATTATATCGTAAAGAGATTACAAAGATGCTATATGTAATCATAATTTCATGAACATGTTTGTATAAGGGTAAGTGAAAATTTAATATCTTTTCATTATAGTTTAATAATTTACAAAATATAGTTATAAAGGTTGTTGCAATACATAAAATAAATTTTTCAAAATAAGTTATAAAAATTCCAGAATACTTAATTTTGTTTCTTTAATTTTTTTAATTTAGATACGAACAAGACGGACGATTTGTTCGCCAAGTAGATGCTAGAACCGTTTGGAGTGCTATAATTGATTCACAAGTGGAAACTGGAGTACCGTATATGTTATACAAAGATTCATGTAATCGTAAATCAAATCAACAAAATTTGGGAACTATTAAATGTAGCAATTTATGTACGGAAATTGTTGAATATACTTCACCGGATGAGGTGAGCCATAAATAAATATATACATTTTGTGAATTTCTTTTTTGTTTAATGAATCTAAGTTATTTTATAGCTGGTTTTATTTATTCTATAGTCTGTTATTTTCAACCAAATCTTCTTTAAAATTTGGCAATAAAAGACACTTAGAAAATTAGAGACAGAAAGGAGACGAGAAAGTAAGTCTTGTGATTTATAATTGGATTTTTCATTTTACAGGTAGCTGTTTGTAATTTAGCATCAATAGCATTAAACAAATATATGAATCCAAATAGAAGTTATGATTTTAAAAAATTGAAAGAAGTAACCAAAATTGTTACAAAGAATCTCAACAAAATCATTGATGTTAACTATTATCCCATAGTTGAGGTAATAATTAATTTTGTCAATTTACTGTAATTTAGTTATTAAAAATTTTGCCTTTTTTATATTAAGTTAGAAATTATTTTGTTAGTTGAAATTTTATTGTTAATAAATAGGCGAGGAGATCAAATATGTTGCACAGACCGATCGGTATTGGTGTACAAGGACTGGCTGATCTTTTTATCCAGATGAGGATACCATTTGAAAGTGAACGCGCTCAAGAGTTGAACAAACAGATCTTCGAAACAATATATTATGGAGCTTTAGAAGCTAGCTGTGAACTTGCACAAATACATGGAACTTATGATTCTTATGAAGGTTCACCGGCTAGTAAAGGGGTAATAAGAATTTGTGTAACACAGTTTTGATATCATCTGTAAAGTAAAATAGTCAATGTGACATCATCATTTTAATTTTTTATGTTTTTGAAACATAAATGTTTTTTCGATTAAATTAACAATAGTATTTAATCCCTTAGGATTTAAGGCCATTTTCATGGTATAAAAATCGTGAAGCATTAAAAGTTCTCGAAAACAGTAAAGCTTATTTTTAAATAGATTGTCCGCTTAATCATTTTTTCTATGGCCAAGTTTATCTAATTATACTTTGCATAACTTATCCACGGTTCATCTCTATCCTTTTTTTTTTTTTTGTCAGATATTACAGTATGACATGTGGAATGTAACACCAACCACACTCTGGGACTGGACTGCTTTGAAGCGAAAAATTGCCGAACATGGTCTGAGAAATTCCTTGCTACTAGCACCAATGCCTACAGCTTCTACAGCGCAGATACTTGGCAACAATGAATCATTTGAACCGTTTACTACAAATATGTACACAAGAAGGGTCTTATCTGGAGAATTTCAAGTAATTCGTTTGACTTTATTTATTACTTATCTAGTAGTGATCATATATATGACCATATCGTTATCGTTAATTTAACAGAGTTAAAATTTATTGTATAGAGAAAATAGCCTAACTATAATTGCGTATTTCCAGAGATAATCATTTAGTTGTCCGCGAATTTCCCTAAACCATTCGCGTTGATCTAAGTATTCATAAAAATAGTTGTAACTTTTTGAAAAACAAAGAAATTTTTGTCGTTTTTTATTTTGAGAATTTTTTACATCACATTTTTTTTTAAATTTGGTGACATCTGAAGCCATTAGCGCTCCGAAGCCTTTTCAATGCACTGTCAGCTTCTGAAAAGCATTCTCTTATAACAATCAAACACCATGTATTCTAAGTGTCTCGGGAAAAAAGAAAAAGATATAAGGACTTTCAGATAAAAACGAAATCGGGATTTCCCATTCTGAGACCAAGAACGATCTGGTGTCTGATTTGTCGATTTCAATGAGTTTTTAAATATATTTGTAATTCATAAAATGTAATTTAGCTGTGATGAAGGCTAGATCGTCTAATCTAAGAATCTGTTCTTTCACTTGAATTTGCAGTTAGATTAAGAAATTCTTATTACTTTTTTATGAACTCTTATCTACATCAATAGCACCAGCACTCATTTTTCCAATAATTTTGTTTGAATTAACGACTGTCTTATTTTCAATTAATCGGATGAGTGCTATTTTTTCTAATAGAATCGAGACGTGAGTTAAAAATTAACTCAAAATACTGAAGAAAAATGATCACTCAAAAGATATTTAAAAGGATAATTTCCTTTTTAGAAGAACATTCAAAGGATTGAAGGAAGAAATATAATTATTTATTAAGTTTATAATTTTAGCATTCATTATTTTATATTTTAATTTATTATATTTTCTTACGTAAATTTCTTCTTCTTTCTTGGCCTTTTGATATTTAAAATATTTACAATTAAATTTTTATTGTTATATTATTATTCATAATTACAGCTGACAAGATAGAATAAACTAACAGTATTGTCAGCTGATGTAGTCGAATTAATGGAAGTGGATTTGTTAGGGTGATGAGATTGTCAATGATATTATCACGATTTATTTAATTTAAATTTAGGCACTTAAATTAGCTCATTCTACAACATGATTTATGTCCTTCAAGTAATGAAGCTGAATACAGTTTTCCAATATTCTAAACATTGCGGTCTTCGTAATTGTTTTGCAGGTAGTAAATCACCATCTGCTCAGAGATTTAGTAGATTTGAAAATCTGGAATGAAGATATGAAGAATGAATTAATCAAAAACAATGGCTCTGTTCAGGTAAACTTAATTCACTACTTAAACTATTTAGATTCAAAATAGTTATTTGTTTAGCCTAAATTGACAATGCTAGGATGAAGTATTATTTGCTGTTTAGTGATTTTATTTTGATAAAAATGGAAAACTAGTGGAATACAGTGACAAAATAATTCAGTTGAATTGTAACTGAGGAAAAGGAATCTTATGAGTGGATTTTTTATGTAGTTGGCTGCCTCATTGGCTACACATTATTATCAGTGAAATCATAACAGATATTTTTACATGCACATTTTTGGGTTCGTTAATTCATTGTAACGAAATAAATACTTAATATCAAACAATTCCGAGGCTATAATGGGGGGGAAATAACTCGAAAAGGAAGTGCTTGTACAGCCAAATAAAAAAAAAATGAACCTTACCCAGATTAAGTACTACAATTTGTTTCGTAACTTGATTTACTTTGATAAAAGTATGATAGTAATTTTAATTAACTTTCAAGCGCTAATAACCTCAGCTGTTGATGCGCTAAAAAAAAAAAAAAAAAAAAAAAAATTAACTTTCAAGGTACCCAACGCTCCAAAATTGTCTGTCCTCTTAAAAAGTAAGAATTTTTCCTGTTTGAATAGAATAATTCTTCAAAACTTTATTTTGTTGTAGAACATCAAAGGAATTCCGGATGATTTAAAAGCTATTTACAAAACAGTGTGGGAAATTTCACAGAAAACTATATTAAAAATGGCAGCAGATAGAGGAGCATTTATCGATCAATCACAATCCTTAAATGTACATATTGCTGAACCAAATTATGGAAAATTAACTTCTATGCATTTCTACGGGTGGAAACTTGTAAGAACTTGTTGATTCTTTCTAGAGAGAGACACATTATAAAAGTTATTAATTTTGTTTTTGAGATTTGTATTAAAATTGTTACAATTTTAGGGACTGAAAACTGGAATGTACTATTTGCGGACAAAACCGGCCGCTCAAGCTATACAATTCACTGTTGATAAATCCAAAACCAAAGAAACCGTTGAAAATGGCAAGAAAATTGAAAAAAATGTTAGTCAAAGTGATACTACGGCAGCGTTCAACATGGCTGCAATGGTTTGTTCGTTAGAAAATAAAGACGATTGTGTAATGTGTGGATCATGATTTAGTTTTTAGTTAATTTAATTTTAAATTGACTTTTTCAAACGGGCATTTCATGCATTTTGCAGCTAACATTTCATACAAAATCATAAAAGAACTCTTATTTCTAAAATGAAAGTTACAATTTTTTTCGTGTTATGTTTTTGTTTTTTATAATTTCTAGGTTCACTGAATTAAATATATACTTAGAGAAAAAATTTTTTTTTTTGTTTTTGCAAAATTCCAACATTCATCATCTATTAATATTCTTCCAAGCTTTCTCCCTATCGTAAACACTATACAGATTCACTGTTCTACGCCACTCCAGATAAATCTATGGATGAAGGGACTCACGATTATTTTTTTCAAAAGCTATTAATAAGTACTCCTGCTTCTTCTGCCTCTGGTTCCTGAAGAAATGGCGTCTGCTGGCGTGTCTCCTCTTCTCAATGTGCAGTTGTTCGAACTTTAATTATTACCATTTGTTAGAATATTATGGTTTAATTATTAAGGTATTCAGTAATCTTTGGATCTCGAATTAATAAAAAAATATCAGATTTTTTTTTTATTTTAAAATAAGTTAGTCATTCATTTACTTTCAAGGTACCCAACATTCAAAAATTGTATCTTGGAAAGTAAAAATTTTTCCTGTTTCAATAGAAACGTTATTGTATTGTAGAACACCAAAGGAATCCGGATGATTTAAAAGCTAATTATAAAAAAGTGTAATTAATACCTTAATTGTACTTAATATCTTAATTTTACTTTAAACGTCTGTTTCAGAGGATACTTATGTTTGTTTTAATGATAACTATACTCAGTACAAATTATGCTGGATTCTAGCTGTTAAACAAATTATTCAAGTCGAAGAATTTTTTTTTTAATTTAATTTCATTTTATTTATTTTGTAATTTACAATCTGTGTACATGGTATACAATAGTAAATATGGAGAGAGTGATGAACTGGAGTTGGCCTTGGTCAGTTGCAGTGAACAGACGTACTTGTTAGTGCTCTATGTTTTTTGTGTTTTTCCTATGTTTAGTCAATAGTTTTGAACTTAATTTCGGTGAAAAAATAAGTGCTTTGATTTGTTTTTCTTTTTCATTGATTATCTAAAAGTAAATTATTAATTTAAAATAACAAAATAAAGAAAAAACTTTATAATTAAGCTTATATTGGTTTGGTGTGTGTTTACTTGATCTTCGAACTATGAGTTTAGACAAAGATAATGTCTCTGGTGTTAGTGGTAGTGGAATTGATATAAACAACTTGATTCTTGCAAAGTTAGATTCGCTGTCAACAGATATCGCTACTGTTAGAAAAGAGCAAAATGCTCTGTCTGCAGATGTAAAAAAAATTAAAACAGATTTTAAAAAACTAGCAGCTAATTTGGAAAAAGATTTAAAGGTTTGTAAGAACAAAATTTCCTTCTTGATAGAAGAAAATAAATTACTACGGAATGAAATTAATAATTTAAGTAAAGAAGTGTTACATTGTTCTCAGTCCGTTTACCAAAATTATGTTAAAATAGATAATGTTCATATAAATGAAAATGATAGTTTGTTTGATGTTCTCAAACATATCGGCAGTTTGATAGACTTGGAGTTGAGAGAAGATATGATTGATTACATTTATAAACGAAAGTTTGGAAATCAAAATGTTTCATCTATTATATGCAAATTCGTATACACTTCACTGAAAAATAAATTCGTAATAGAGGCAAAGAAAAATAAGGCGAAGCTAAAATCGGGGACGGGGCAGAATATTTATGTTAATGAATATCTTTCATCATTCACTTATAAGCTACTAAAGCAGGCTAGAGATTTGAAAGTGCAAGGAAGGCTAGTCTCAGTTTGGCATAGAAATGGCTCCATACTAGTGAAACAAGGAACGAACGATAAACCGAAAGTCATTCGGAATACTCAAGATTTGCTGTTTTTTACTCAGTCAGAAATACGTCAGTTACCAGGCAATGCTTCTGATGAAGAGGAAAATGGTGCTTACGATTCAGATATTTCATCCGTCTCTAACATCTCCAAAAGGAAACGAAAGGAAAAACTGCAACCGACAACTGCTTCAATTACTGATTTTTTATACAAGAAACCAAAATAACTTCATACAGTAGCGTTTCTGTGATCTCAAGCAGCCAGCCAAACACTGATAAAAAATCCAAAATAGTCAGGTATGTTTGTAATGATCATAATTTTATTAAATTTTTATTGTGGAATGTACACGGTTACAACAATTTTCTTACACACTGTAATGAATTCACTGGTTATGATGTAATATGCTTGAATGAGACATGGCTTACTTCCTCTTTGATCAATCCTCCTGTTTGTTTCAATGGTTTCACTGTATTTTCGTCTCGAGCAATTAAAGAAAAGAGTCGAGGGCGTGCAAGTGGAGGAAACTTGGTTTTAGTTAAAAATAGTTTAGGCCCGGCTGAGATAATTGAAATAACTGAATGGTGGATTTTTTTTAGGGTTGTTTTGACCATGAGCTCACTAGTAATCGGAGTAATATATTGTAAGCCTAATTTGTCAATAAGTGAATGGCTGGTTTGTTTGGATTCCACCTTATATGATATAAAAGATAGATTTACTAATTCTATTATTCTAATCTGTGGGGATTTTAATTCAAGAATGGGTTTGTTAGACCAATGTATTCAAGATTTTACTGTATATACAAATTTATCTGAAAATAGATCTAGTTTAGATATAAATTATAATTCGAAAGGAAGTCAGTTAATGAATTTTATGGATGAAAGATCGTTTGTATTATTGAATGGTCGAACGGTATCGGACAATCCTAGTCAGTTTACTTGTGTGACACCTCTCGGTAGGTCAGTCATTGATTTGGTTTGGATGGATGTTTGCAGCCTGTCATGCTTTCGTGACTTAAAGGTTCTTGATTTTGTTTCGCAATCGGACCATTTTCCTCTACAGTTTAGTTTAAATCTGGGGATACAAAAAGAAGTTGAATTGCCTGCAGAAAAAGCAACTTTGATACATGAATCGGTAATCAAATGGAAATCGAATTTGGTTGAGCGCTATATAAATGTCATGATGTTAAGCGGTAATTTAGCTATTAATTTTGGGGATAAAACTGTTGAGGACATCCATTGTAATTTAATTTCTACAATTAGGGAAACAGCAAAAGTGTTGGGAATGGTACGGAATAAAGTATCTAGTTCTACCGGTACTTCGGTTTATAAAATTAAAAGAAAAAATCCCTGGTATGACTATGACTGTGCCAGATCAAAGAAAGAAGTTAAGAAACTACTACTTTTATGTAAGAAAAGAAATTTCAACGATGAAGTAACAAAACGTTATCTTAATGAAAAGAAAGTTTATAGGTCACTTGTAAAATTCAAGAAATCCGAATTTTTTAATACTATTTCTAATCAACTTAGTAATTGTAAAGATATTGCCCAGTTCTGGAAAATTGTAAATAATATGAAAATAAAAAATAAAGATTGTAATAAGAATTCAATAAACGCGAATTCATGGGAGGCGTATTTACTTGCAAAATTAAGTCCAACTAATGTAAATCGTGAAATTTTTTTTGATCCTGCAAATGAAATTTTAGATAGATATATTACATCTGATGATATTTTACGTTCACTTAAAAAATGTAGGGAAAATAAGGCCGCTGGAGTTGATCAATTATCATATGAATTTTTCAAATACTTGCCTGGCAATTGGCTGCTTTATATTGAGGTATTTTTTAATAAAATCTTAGAAGCCGAACAACTGCCAGATGATTGGCAACATACTATTTTATATATGCTATTTAAAAAAGGAGATAGAAATTTGCCGGATAATTATAGATCAATAGGTTTAGTTAATTGTATTACAAAAATTTTCACACAAGTAATTTTATTTAGATTGGAAGAGTTGGATCAAATTTACAATATTATCCCACAGAGCCAAAGTGGCTTTAGGAAAAATAGGGGTTGTATTGACAACATTTTTATATTAAATTCAGTTATACAAATTCACTTTGGAATAAAAAATAAGCAATTCTACTGTCTTTTTATTGATTTTGAAAAGGCTTTTGACTCCATACCTCACGATCTACTTTGGAAAAAATTACGTTCCATAGGCTTATATGGGAAAATGTTTAGAATAATGCAGTGTCTTTATGAAAATATGAGGGTAAGCATAAGGGGCAATACGTTCAGAACTGGAGAGATGGTCCTTTCCAGAGGTGTCATACAGGGCGAGATATTAAGTCCGATGCTTTTCAACTTATATTTGGTGGATATTGAGACTTTTTTCAGAGAAAAGAACGTTGGTGGAATTAGAATAAATAACCAATCGGATGTAATATTGTTATCATACGCAGATGATTTGGTAATTTTTGGTGATAGTTTCACTGACTTACAACAAAAAATTAAGATTTTAGAGGAATATTGTTCTATTAATAGGCTTGTTGTGAATGTAAATAAATCGAAAATATTAAAGTTTGGTAAAGGTAGAAGTCCGGCCAGACATAGACAGTTTTATTATAATAATACTAAAATAGAATTGGTAAATCGGTTTACATATCTTGGTATACCATTTTTTAAATCTGCTTTGTACAATCAAACTTCTCAGGCGTTTATTTGTAAGTGTAACGCAGTAACCAGTGTAGTAATGCAAATATTATGTAGAGGTAAATGCAAATCGTGGGATTCCCAGGTGTATCTGTTTGACTCTCTGGTGAGAAATACATTGATATATTGTTCACCGGTATGGGCACTCAGGCATTTAGAGGACTTGGAAAGGGTGCAATTAAATTTTTATAAAAGACTATTCCAAATTCCTCGTAACACACCAGGTTATCTTGTTCGTTTGGAGACTGGACGGTTAAAGATTCATTATGCTATAGTTAAATCTGCTCTTAATCTGTTGTTAAAAATTGTAAACCTTAATACTCAGAACTATTCTAAATTGTGTCTTTCTCAGTTAGTTTTATTTAACGATAAATCTAATAATAAACTAAAGTATAATTGGTATTCGCAACTGTCAAATTTATTGCTGAATGTACTCGTAAATCTAGAAAATGTAAACGATTTGGTATCCTTTATAAAAGATAAGTCCCATGTTCGCACGCTGTTAGAGAAGTATAAAGAAAGTTTAATTTCCATGGACTATGACAAAATGATAAATTCTAGTTTTCTTACTTTTACTAAAAACTCTTATCTTAATAAACAAATAATACAACCATATCTTAATAACAAATTATCATTTCATATTATTAAATTATTCTTTCAATTCAGAATGTCAGGACCTTATGTACTGAAGTTTACTGTCAAAAATATTATATATACAATAGATTCAAATAAATTTTGTATGGTTTGTAATGGAGGTCAGCGTGAAAATATCGCTCATTTGTTTTTAGAATGTCCTGCATATAGCATTTATAGGCAAAGTTTAAACCTTGATAACAACAATTTAGCGAGAGAAATGGAAATATTAGCGAATGATTATTCTCAATCAAACATTCACAACGTGTACAAATATGTTAAAAATATACTAATGTTACGGTCATTTCTGTTGAATGAGTAAAGTTTGAATTTAGTTGTATGTTAGATTCTTATTATTTCGTTTGTATTTTTTGTACCAAGTTGTATTCATTGTTGTTAAGGATAAAACCAACTCCTTTTGTTACAGGTTTATAACCTATAAAACAAATAAAATGAAATAATAATATTCTTCCAAGCTTTCTCCCTATCGTAAACACTATACAGATTCACTGTTCTACGCCACTCCAGATAAATCTATTGATGAAGGGACTCACGATTATTTTTTTCAAAAGCTATTAATAAGTACTCCTGCTTCTTCTGCCTCTGGTTCCTGAAGAAATGGCGTCTGCTGGCGTGTCTCCTCTTCTCAATGTGCAGTTGTTCGAACTTTAATTATTACCATTTGTTAGAATATTATGGTTTAATTATTAAGGTATGCAGTAATCTTTGGATCTCGAATTAATAAAAAAATATCAGATTTTTTTTTTATTTTAAAATAAGTTAGTCATTCATTTACTTTCAAGGTACCCAACATTCAAAAATTGTATCTTGGAAAGTAAAAATTTTTCCTGTTTCAATAGAAACGTTATTGTATTGTAGAACACCAAAGGAATCCGGATGATTTAAAAGCTAATTATAAAAAAGTGTAATTAATACCTTAATTGTACTTAATATCTTAATTTTACTTTAAACGTCTGTTTCAGAGGATACTTATGTTTGTTTTAATGATAACTATACTCAGTACAAATTATGCTGGATTCTAGCTGTTAAACAAATTATTCAAGTCGAAGAATTTTTTTTTTAATTTAATTTCATTTTATTTATTTTGTAATTTACAATCTGTGTACATGGTATACAATAGTAAATATGGAGAGAGTGATGAACTGGTGCGGTAGCACTCTCTATAGGAGAGAGGAGAGATAGGAGAATAATAGCGTTTAGGCCTTCAGACTACAAGGTAGTTGCGGGGCCATTGGCGATTCAGTCGGCGAGGAGTATTAGGGATTTCAGAGGAAGCGAGAGACAGTACAAGAGGATTAGAGCTAGTCGAGAGAGCAGAATGGAATTTTTAGTATTTAGTATTGGCGAGTTGGTCTATGAAGGGAATGTTGAGGTCGGTGTGAAGAGTGAGGTTAGTCACCGTAGAAAGGAGCGTCAGCTATCTGTCGACAGGAGTTTTGACTGAAATGTTTGTACTTTTGTCTTGTAATTTGTAAGGAAAATATACTACGACCAAAAGTCGAAGAATACTTTTTTATTTCATTTGAACTTCAAAGTAAATTAGGTATTATTATTATTTAATTTAAGGCACGGTAATATCTGAGTTCCTTGGCATCCGGAGCTTTTTCCAGAACACTGTCTCTAAAAAGTGTTCTCTCGTTACAGACAACACATTTCTTAATGAAAAATGTAATGGCCAGCAGCTGGATGTGAACCCGGTATCTCCGGTTTAAAAAACAAAAAGGAGGGAATCCTGGCCTAGATTGTTATTGTCTATTAAACTAAATGTTGGATTTATTATGCACATATGTACTCGTGGCAGTTGTAAAAGAAAGTTACATGGTAAATCTAAAGATAACCTCACTTTTCGTGTTTTCTGTTTTGCCCGAAGCCTTTCAGTTAAATTGGGATGATAAATCGTTTTTTTTCGAGTGGCAATGTAGTTGTGTTCACTTTCTTCTTTAACTGTTTAATCTTAAACTTATTTTTTGTAACAAAGAATAGTATATTAGAAAGAAAAAAGAAATCACTTTTCAGTTAACGAAAGCAACTTGTTACAAGGTATAGTCAAATTTCTTTTTTTTATGTAGTTAAGGCAATGCATTTAACTTTAGATATCGGTATTAGAAGTGTTTATCTCAGATTTGGTACTAACAAAAAAGTCGGCTGACATCTAGCAAAGATTGACTTACTTTAATACTATAGTAAGTATTAAATCTTCTTTGTCTAACACTTCTTTATTCAATTTACTTACTTTTAATGAAATAATTACTTTTCTTAGAGTAATTACATTACGGCTTTATTCAAATCTGTACTCTAAGTAGACTATAAACAAATAATATTAGTAACTTATACTTTTGTGAAATACAAATAAAAACTGTTGCATTCGTTTAAGCTGAGTATTGTCCCCGTACTTAGTTATACTTTTTTGCAATTAAATCAAGAACATAAACTCAAAACTAATTTTTATTTGTCTTCTTCAACGGAATCTTTAAACTACAGCGAAGTCTACGAGAATTGACAGTTCCGTGAAAGGTCTGTCCTTTCCACCCTTTGTTACCTAATTCAACATCCCTTTAACATGCACCTTGTTACTTCCACTGATAAGCAATAATAAGGTAAATTATGAATTTATTTATACCTGAAAGTTGTAAGCTCTTCATGTATCTTGAGAGTTCTCTAAATAATTTCTTTTTTTGTAAAAATGATATTCAAACCAAATTGAATAAACCATCGAAATGGTTAGAGTCTGATTGAAACTTTATTTCTATCGTTCTAATTATGATTGGTTTTGATCAGGACTGAGGTAATTAGAATAATCTTAAAACATTTTACTAACTCTTTTGTATTTTAATTATTTCTGTTTTTTTTTTATAAAAATGTGAATGTTGAGCATTTTTTATTTATGTTTGAACTGTTTAAGAGATTTTTATTAAACGCTCCACTAGATCATTAGATCCACTAGAGTAAAAGGAGAATGGTTTTTGAAAAATCCTAGTGCAAACAGTGATTGCCCCGCTACCTGGGAGAGGCAGCATGAACTAAAGTTGATTAGTTAATAATTTTCTTTGTTTCTTTTAATTACTCTTTTACTTTGTGTTTTTTAAAAAAGGCATTATGGCATTTAGATGGTATTAGGTAAGTGTTAATTAATGATACCGGAAGTGAGCTGAAATAAATTGTTTTTCATTGGAGAATAATGCAAAAAAGAATCTTCCTTGTCGAGTGTGCAACAGTACATCCTGGCTATATAAGTAAGTGAAGTTTGCAGGGAGGGAGGGTGGGGCATATATTTTTATATATTTTTGATGGTTACTTTTGTACAATGTATGAAAAAGATGTTAGACGCATCACATTGTGTGTGGTGATACCTTCAAGTTTGATGATAGAGTTGTAGCACTAGATTAGTTAGGTTCGTTTGGAGAGACGAGCGACAAAGCGTCTACTCTCCTGCATAGCTGAAATCGTACTGAAGAAAAATAGTTTTCACAGGTATATAAAAATATGGATGTTTAGTGCTTGCTACCTCGTGGCGAATATTTGAACTAACTTACCATTTAGGTAAAAGGCGAATGGTTTTTGAAAAATACTAGTACCAACAGTGATTGACACCGCATCCTGGGAGAGGCTGCATAAACTAAAGTTGATTAGCTAATAATTTTCTTTGTTTCTTTTAATTACTCTTTTACTTTGTGTTTTTTAAAAAAGGCATTATAGCATTTAGATGGTATTAGGTAAGTGTTAATTAATGATACCGGAAGTGAGCTGAAATAAATTGTAGCACTAGATTAGGTTCGTTTGGAGAGACGAGCGACAAAGCGATCTACCCTCCTGCATAACTGAAATCGTACTGAAGAAAAACAGTTTTTACTGGGGTATAAATATATGGAGGTTTAGTGCTACCTCGTGGCGAATATTTGAACTAACTTACCATTAAAAGGCGAATGGTTTTTGAAAAATACTAGTACAAACAGTGATTGCGCCGCTTCCTGGGAGAGGCAGCATGAACTAAAGTTGATTAGTTAATAATTTTCTTTGTTTCTTTTAATTACTCTTTTACTTTGTGTTTTTTAAAAAAGGCATTATAGCATTTAGATGGTATTAGGAAAGTGTTAATTAATGATACCGGAAGTGAGCTGAAATAAATTGTTTTCTTTGGAGAATAATGCAAAAAAGAATCTTCCTTGTCGAGTGTGCAATAGTACATCCTGGCTATATAAGTAAGTGAAGTTTGCAGGGAGGGAGGGTGGAGCATATATTTTTAATGGTTACTTTTGTACAATGTATGAAAAAGATGTTAGACGCATACATTGTGTGTGATACCTTCAAGTTTGATGATAGAGATGTAGCACTAGGTAGGTTCGTTTGGAGAGACGAGCGACAAAGCGTCTACTATCTTGCATTACTGAAATCGTACTGAAGAAAAGCAGTTTTCACAGGTGTATAAATATATGGAGGTTTAGTGCTACCTCGTAGCAAATATTTGAACTAACTTACTATTATTTTGGGTATTGAGATAAAAGGAGTTGGTATATTTTTAATAGTTACTTAGATACAATTTATGATAAAGTTGTTAGACTAGACTGGTGCATACATTGTGTATGATACCTTCAAGTTTGATGATAGAGAGGTTTGGAGAGACGAGCGACAAAGCGATCTACTCTCCTGCATTACTGAAATCGTACTGAAGAAAAACTGTTTTTACTGGGGTATAAATACTATATGGATGTTTAGTGCTACCTCGTGGCGAATGTTTGAACTAAGGTCATTTTCTAGGTTTACGTTATTGATGATATTTTTATTTTGTTATTGTAAGGTTGGTGTGTTTTTCTGTCCTGACTTAATGGTCTCCAAGGGTCTCCTGTGACACCTGTTCTTACTGCTGATGAGTTAATGGAGATATCCCTTAACTTTACATCTGCATATACTGGGAGGAATCGTAAGTTTGTTAAATTATCTATATCTCGTTAGTTGTTATTTTTAGGTTGAGAGTAATAAATAAACGTAGACATTTATGAAGAATATTTTTGATAATAATTCTTTTGTTTAATAGACTGTTGAGAAATTGATAGTTTTTCGTTTAGTTTACGATTTAAGATATTATTCTAATTCGTGTTATAGTGTTCTCATTTGGTTGCAGGAATAAAATTGGTCTGGTTTGTATGAGTGCAGATTTATTATGTGGTGTCAAAATGCTGGAACAAGCATTTCAACTTTTTAAATGTTTCCAAGAATATTCTGTTATAACTCTCTGTTTCCACACTAAAACGGGTTTACTCAATATTATGAAGTAAATGTCTGCAGTAGATCACTGATCTACACTGGATGTATCGACAATCTCTTAGAATGTACAATGTTTTGGATCAGTTCTACTTTCACCAACACATTTTCTTTGAACCTGAATTTTGCAAGAGTAGTTAGAAGATAAGGAATGCTCCAGCCAGTGAGTAAAAGATTTAAGTCTAAAGCTATTTCTTTTTGTAAAATTATAAGATAATACTTTAAAAGCTTGATATTCAATTCTTGATAGATGAATATTTCTTTCTTTATGAGTAAAATTTTTTGGGGAGGAATAATTTCCTATTCATCATCTTGAATCCTCTTGAAGCAAGTTATTCCCGCCGTTTAAAAAAAATAGTGGGTGGAGCACATAACTCTGGTCACCCTGTATTATCTATAGCAATATTTTTTAGAATTTGCTTATTTAGTTAGTTTAATTAAAAGTATATTAAAGTACCATAAAGTAAGAACTATAAGTTTAATTATATTTTGTAGTTCAATAGCTGCTGAAATACTGCAGTCAAGAGCTCCCTATGTGAATCCAGTGCTTTCCAACAAACAATTTGCCAGGTAGCTGCTAAGCTTTCATCAGGAAATGGTTACCTCTGTGGCTCTTCTTTAAATCCAACTGAACGCCTATAATATTATTGGTGATGCACATTGAGTCTATTCTGGAGTTTAAAGAAGAAAAGGAAATGTACTTACCATTCTGTGCCTGTCACGACGGACTGTTCTTCAGGTAGTCTTAACTATTATTTCATACATTATAAGTATAACATAGACTAAAACTTTTTTCCCAAATATTTTCCTTTAATGTGAATAATGTTTTAATTTTTGTAAAAGTTGATTGAAATATTGACGAATGCTGTAGCGTTTTCAATCTAACAAGAGCAGTCCACAACCAGATTAAACCTTTTTCAAAAAAAAAAAAGTTTACGTTCATAAAAATTTATTTAAATCAATGCTTTATTTTAATTTTGGAGAATAATATTTTCCAGTGGTATACATTTTATATGTCTATAGCGTTTAGATTGAAATTGAATAATTCGGAACAAAATTGATTTTTTTTTGCATGGAAATTAAATGAAAACTAGTTTATTTTGATGGTAACAAACTAAAAAAGCCAATCTTTAAATTTATGGCTATAACACTAACTTTAACTAAGTAAATTTACAACGTAGTTATTTTCATTTTTTTAAATTTATTCCTTTCATTCCTTTAAGGTAAAAATGTATCTCTAAAAACGATTGATTTTTATTCCTAGTATCTTAATAGAATAGAACGTTTTTTATTCAAGATTAACTATTTTCATTGAATAATGATTTTTAGGTTGAAAAAACCCAATACCGGGATTACCACTGTTAATAAAATAAAGTTAAAAAGAAAAAGACGTAAGGAAAACATCAAATGTGAACAGTCAAAAAACGTTTGTTATAAATCAATGACTAAAAATGTATAATTTAGGAGCAGGATAAAAAAAAATCATTAAAAAAAGTATATTTATTGGTATACCAATTTATAATTGATTAACAGAATTAAAATGTATTATGTTAACAGAATAAAGAAAACGTTTTAATGAAGTGTTCATTTATTTCCTGAAAAAATTTCTGATTAAGACTTAAGAGCGGAAGAAGGTATCGATGTGTTCAGTTCGACAATTCACCCTATTGTAGCTGTAATAACTTATAATCAAAGCACAATGTAATAAATACATGAATCAAACAAGAATAGTATCTAAATTGTATTTTTATCAATAAAGTTGTACAATACAAACATGAAAGACTGTTTATTTCTACACCATTCCCTCGTAAGAATTTTTATTTTAATTATAAACCATATTACAGTATTTTAGAATGGGGTGTGTAGCATTCCGGTCGGCTTTAAAACTTATATTTTTCCACCAGTCAGCAACCAATAGGATGAATAGGTGTCAGACTGAATGAGTTTTGATATACAAGGAGTAAACTGCTGTTTATTTGTTATATTATTGTACTAAAACAAAGGTTTTAGGCTATTTGTTTCATCTCAATGTTTATTAAATGTTATAAATAAGCTAGTTCATCAATTTAAGAATTGTATAAATGTTTTCAAATTGCCATTTTAATATCCACATACAATATAACTTTCTATTACTATTTTACGTTTTAGCCGGCGAAACAACAATTTTAATTTTCTTTTCTTGCCGTATATGTAAGGAAATGGACCAACTTAACAACTAAGAAGAGCCTGCTAGTTGATAGGTCATTAATACATATTTATTTTAGCTGTAATAACTTATTGTCAAAGAACAATGTAATAAATACATGATTTAAACTTAAGAATAGTGGCTAAAGTGTATTTTATGCAATATTGTAGTAAAATACGATCTTAAAAGTCCGTTTATTTGTGTATATGTAAGATAATGAACCAACTTAGCCACTCAAAACTACCTGTGCGTTGTTAATACGTCATTAGCACTTACTTTTTCTGGCTGTAATACCTTAAAATCAAAGCACAATGTAATAAATGCATGAAGTAAACATAAGAATAGTGTCTAAACTGTACTTTAAACAATAAAGTTGTACAATACAAGCTTAAAAGACCGTTTATTTGAATACCTATCCCTTTTAATCATTTTAATTTTAATTACAAACTATATATTTTTTATTATTATGTATTTTGTAGTAATATATGGTTAATTAGACTTCTATTAACTCGAAAATAAAGGAAATAAAAGGAAAAACTCAAAATTCGATGTTTAAAAGTGCACAAAAAGTGGGTAAAATTGACTATTTCTATCCGGGTAACATAATACGGTAGGAGCTTTGCTTACAATCCTGTTCTGCTGGCTTGCACCGAATTGGACAATATGACAGCCAATCAGATTACAGTATTTTAGAACAGGGTGTGTAGCATTCCGGTTGGCTTTAAAATTAATATTTTTCCACCAGTCAGCAACCAATAGGACGAATAGGTGTCAGCCTGAATGAATTTTGATATAAAAGGAGTAAACTGCTGTTTATTTGTTATATTATTGTACTAAAACTAATGTTTTAGGCTAATTCCTTCATCTCAATGGTTGTTAAATGTTATAAATAAGCTAGTTCATCAATTTAAGAATTGTATAAATGTTTTCAAATTGCCATTTTAATATCCACATACAATATAACTTTCTATTACTATTTTACGTTTTAGCCGGCGAAACAATTTTAATTTTCTTTTCTTGCCGTATATGTAAGGAAATGGACCAACTTAACAACTAAGAAGAGCCTGCTAGTTGATAGGTCATTAATACATATTTATTTTAGCTGTAATAACTTATTGTCAAAGAACAATGTAATAAATACATGATTTAAACTTAAGAATAGTGGCTAAAGTGTATTTTATGCAATATTGCAGTAAAATACGATCTTAAAAGCCGTTTATTTGTGTATATATAAGGAAATGAACTAACTTAGCCACTCAAAACTACCTGTGCGTTGTTTAATACGTCATTAGTACTTACTTTTTCTGGCTGTAATACCTTAAAATCAAAGCACAATGTAATAAATGCATGAAGTTAACATAAGAATAGTATCTAAACTGTATTTTAAACAATAAAGTTGTACAATACAAGCTTAAAAGACCGTTTATTTGAATACCTATCCCTTTTAATCATTTTAATTTTAATTACAAACTATATATTTTTTATTATTATGTATTTTGTAGTAATATATGGTTAATTAGACTTCTATTAACTCGAAAATAAAGGAAATAAAAGGAAAAACTCAAAATTCGATGTTTAAAAGTGCACAAAAAGTGGGTAAAATTGACTATTTCTATCCGGGTAACATAATACGGTAGGAGCTTTGCTTACAATCCTGTTCTGCTGGCTTGCACCGAATTGGACAATATGACAGCCAATCAGATTACAGTATTTTAGAACAGGGTATGTAGCATTCCGGTTGGCTTTAAAATTAATATTTTTCCACCAGTCAGCAACCAATAGGACGAATAGGTGTCAGCCTGAATCAATTTTGATATAAAAGGAGTAAACTGCTGTTTATTTGTTATATTATTGTACTAAAACTAATGTTTTAGGCTAATTCCTTCATCTCAATGGTTATTAAATGTTATAAATAAGCTAGTTCATCAATTTAAGAATTGTATAAATGTTTTCAAATTGCCATTTTAATATCCACATACAATATAACTTTCTATTACTATTTTACGTTTTAGCCGGCGAAACAACAATTTTAATTTTCTTTTCTTGCCGTATATGTAAGGAAATGGACCAACTTAACAACTAAGAAGAGCCTGCTAGTTGATAGGTCATTAATACATATTTATTTTAGCTGTAATACCTTAAAATCAAAGCACAATGTAATAAATGCATGAAGTAAACATAAGAATAGTGTCTAAACAGTATTTTAAACAATAAAGTTGTACAATACAAGCTTAAAAGACCGTTTATTTGAATTCCTATCCCTTTTAATCATCTTAATTTTAATTACAAACTATATATTTTTTATTATTAAGTATTTTGTAGTAATATATGGTTAATTAGACTTCTATTAACTCGAAAATAAAGGAAATAAAAGGAAAAACTCAAAATTCGATGTTTAAAAGTGCACAAAAAGTGGGTAAAATTGACTATTTCTATCCGGGTAACATAATACGGTAGGAGCTTTGCTTACAATCCTGTTCTGCTGGCTTGCACCGAATTGGACAATATGACAGCCAATCAGATTACAGTATTTTAGAACAGGGTATGTAGCATTCCGGTTGGCTTTAAAATTAATATTTTTCCACCAGTCAGCAACCAATAGGACGAATAGGTGTCAGCCTGAATCAATTTTGATATAAAAGGAGTAAACTGCTGTTTATTTGTTATATTATTGTACTAAAACTAATGTTTTAGGCTAATTCCTTCATCTCAATGGTTATTAAATGTTATAAATAAGCTAGTTCATCAATTTAAGAATTGTATAAATGTTTTCAAATTGCCATTTTAATATCCACATACAATATAACTTTCTATTACTATTTTACGTTTTAGCCGGCGAAACAATTTTAATTTTCTTTTCTTGCCGTATATGTAAGGAAATGGACCAACTTAACAACTAAGAAGAGCCTGCTAGTTGATAGGTCATTAATACATATTTATTTTAGCTGTAATACCTTAAAATCAAAGCACAATGTAATAAATACATGATTTAAACTTAAGAATAGTGGCTAAAGTGTATTTTAAACAATAAAGTTGTACAATACAAGCTTAAAAGACCGTTTATTTGAATACCTATCCCTTTTAATCATCTTAATTTTAATTACAAACTATATATTTTTTATTATTAAGTATTTTGTAGTAATATATGGTTAATTAGACTTCTATTAACTCGAAAATAAAGGAAATAAAAGGAAAAACTCAGAATTCGATGTTTAAAAGTGCACAAAAAGTGGGTAAAATTGACTATTTCTATCCGGGTAACATAATACGGTAAGAGCTTTGCTTACAATCCTGTTCTGCTGGCTTGCACCGAATTGGACAATATGACAGCCAATCAGATTACAGTATTTTAGAATAGGGTGTGTAGCATTCCGGTTGGCTTTAAAATTAATATTTTTCCACCAGTCAGCAACCAATAGGACGAATAGGTGTCACCCTGAATCAATTTTGATATAAAAGGAGTAAACTGCTGTTTATTTGTTATATTATTGTACTAAAACTAATGTTTTAGGCTAATTCCTTCATCTCAATGGTTATTAAATGTTATAAATAAGCTAGTTCATCAATTTAAGAATTGTATAAATGTTTTCAAATTGCCATTTTAATATCCACATACAATATAACTTTCTATTACTATTTTACGTTTTAGCCGGCGAAACAACAATTTTAATTTTCTTTTCTTGCCGTATATGTAAGGAAATGGACCAACTTAACAACTAAGAAGAGCCTGCTAGTTGATAGGTCATTAATACATATTTATTTTAGCTGTAATACCTTAAAATCAAAGCACAATGTAATAAATGCATGAAGTAAACATAAGAATAGTGTCTAAACTGTATTTTAAACAATAAAGTTGTACAATACAAGCTTAAAAGACCGTTTATTTGAATACCTATCCCTTTTAATCATCTTAATTTTAATTACAAACTATATATTTTTTATTATTAAGTATTTTGTAGTAATATATGGTTAATTAGACTTCTATTAACTCGAAAATAAAGGAAATAAAAGGAAAAACTCAGAATTCGATGTTTAAAAGTGCACAAAAAGTGGGTAAAATTGACTATTTCTATCCGGGTAACATAATACGGTAGGAGCTTTGCTTACAATCCTGTTCTGCTGGCTTGCACCGAATTGGACAATATGACAGCCAATCAGATTACAGTATTTTAGAATAGGGTGTGTAGCATTCCGGTTGGCTTTAAAATTAATATTTTTCCACCAGTCAGCAACCAATAGGACGAATAGGTGTCACCCTGAATCAATTTTGATATAAAAGGAGTAAACTGCTGTTTATTTGTTATATTATTGTACTAAAACTAATGTTTTAGGCTAATTCCTTCATCTCAATGGTTGTTAAATGTTATAAATAAGCTAGTTCATCAATTTAAGAATTGTATAAATGTTTTCAAATTGCCATTTTAATATCCACATACAATATAACTTTCTAGGGAAGGGATTAGCTATGAGGTTAGCATACTGGACTCCCACGCGGAGGTCCCGGGTTCGAATCCAGCAGCTGACCCTTAGATTTTCTCTTCCTAGGAGCTCCTTACAGCTCACTGTCCGGTGAGGGACAGTGTTGTCTGTAACGAGAGAACACTGTCCGGAGGCCGGCAGTGCACTGGAAAAAGCTCCGGGCGCTAATGACCTCAGCTGTTGATGCGCCAAAAAAAAAAAAAAAAAAAAAAAAAAAATATAACTTTCTATTACTATTTTACGTTTTAGCCGGCGAAACAATTTTAATTTTCTTTTCTTGCCGTATATGTAAGGAAATGGACCAACTTAACAACTAAGAAGAGCCTGCTAGTTGATAGGTCATTAATACATATTTATTTTAGCTGTAATAACTTATTGTCAAAGAACAATGTAATAAATACATGATTTAAACTTAAGAATAGTGGCTAAAGTGTATTTTATGCAATATTGCAGTAAAATACGATCTTAAAAGCCGTTTATTTGTGTATATATAAGGAAATGAACTAACTTAGCCACTCAAAACTACCTGTGCTTTGTTTAATACGTCATTAGTACTTACTTTTTCTGGCTGTAATACCTTAAAATCAAAGCACAATGTAATAAATGCATGAAGTTAACATAAGAATAGTATCTAAACTGTATTTTAAACAATAAAGTTGTACAATACAAGCTTAAAAGACCGTTTATTTGAATACCTATCCCTTTTAATCATTTTAATTTTAATTACAAACTATATATTTTTTATTATTATGTATTTTGTAGTAATATATGGTTAATTAGACTTCTATTAACTCGAAAATAAAGGAAATAAAAGGAAAAACTCAAAATTCGATGTTTAAAAGTGCACAAAAAGTGGGTAAAATTGACTATTTCTATCCGGGTAACATAATACGGTAGGAGCTTTGCTTACAATCCTGTTCTGCTGGCTTGCACCGAATTGGACGATATGACAGCCAATCAGATTACAGTATTTTAGAACAGGGTATGTAGCATTCCGGTTGGCTTTAAAATTAATATTTTTCCACCAGTCAGCAACCAATAGGACGAATAGGTGTCAGCCTGAATCAATTTTGATATAAAAGGAGTAAACTGCTGTTTATTTGTTATATTATTGTACTAAAACTAATGTTTTAGGCTAATTCCTTCATCTCAATGGTTATTAAATGTTATAAATAAGCTAGTTCATCAATTTAAGAATTGTATAAATGTTTTCAAATTGCCATTTTAATATCCACATACAATATAACTTTCTATTACTATTTTACGTTTTAGCCGGCGAAACAACAATTTTAATTTTCTTTTCTTGCCGTATATGTAAGGAAATGGACCAACTTAACAACTAAGAAGAGCCTGCTAGTTGATAGGTAATTAATACATATTTATTTTAGCTGTAATACCTTAAAATCAAAGCACAATGTAATAAATGCATGAAGTAAACATAAGAATAGTGTCTAAACTGTATTTTAAACAATAAAGTTGTACAATACAAGCTTAAAAGACCGTTTATTTGAATACCTATCCCTTTTAATCATCTTAATTTTAATTACAAACTATATATTTTTTATTATTAAGTATTTTGTAGTAATATATGGTTAATTAGACTTCTATTAACTCGAAAATAAAGGAAATAAAAGGAAAAACTCAGAATTCGATGTTTAAAAGTGCACAAAAAGTGGGTAAAATTGACTATTTCTATCCGGGTAACATAATACGGTAGGAGCTTTGCTTACAATCCTGTTCTGCTGGCTTGCACCGAATTGGACAATATGACAGCCAATCAGATTACAGTATTTTAGAATAGGGTGTGTAGCATTCCGGTTGGCTTTAAAATTAATATTTTTCCACCAGTCAGCAACCAATAGGACGAATAGGTGTCACCCTGAATCAATTTTGATATAAAAGGAGTAAACTGCTGTTTATTTGTTATATTATTGTACTAAAACTAATGTTTTAGGCTAATTCCTTCATCTCAATGGTTGTTAAATGTTATAAATAAGCTAGTTCATCAATTTAAGAATTGTATAAATGTTTTCAAATTGCCATTTTAATATCCACATACAATATAACTTTCTAGGGAAGGGATTAGCTATGAGGTTAGCATACTGGACTCCCACGCGGAGGTCCCGGGTTCGAATCCAGCAGCTGACCCTTAGATTTTCTCTTCCTAGGAGCTCCTTACAGCTCACTGTCCGGTGAGGGACAGTGTTGTCTGTAACGAGAGAACACTGTCCGGAGGCCGGCAGTGCACTGGAAAAAGCTCCGGGCGCTAATGACCTCAGCTGTTGATGCGCCAAAAAAAAAAAAAAAAAAAAAAAAAAAATATAACTTTCTATTACTATTTTACGTTTTAGCCGGCGAAACAATTTTAATTTTCTTTTCTTGCCGTATATGTAAGGAAATGGACCAACTTAACAACTAAGAAGAGCCTGCTAGTTGATAGGTCATTAATACATATTTATTTTAGCTGTAATAACTTATTGTCAAAGAACAATGTAATAAATACATGATTTAAACTTAAGAATAGTGGCTAAAGTGTATTTTATGCAATATTGCAGTAAAATACGATCTTAAAAGCCGTTTATTTGTGTATATATAAGGAAATGAACTAACTTAGCCACTCAAAACTACCTGTGCTTTGTTTAATACGTCATTAGTACTTACTTTTTCTGGCTGTAATACCTTAAAATCAAAGCACAATGTAATAAATGCATGAAGTTAACATAAGAATAGTATCTAAACTGTATTTTAAACAATAAAGTTGTACAATACAAGCTTAAAAGACCGTTTATTTGAATACCTATCCCTTTTAATCATTTTAATTTTAATTACAAACTATATATTTTTTATTATTATGTATTTTGTAGTAATATATGGTTAATTAGACTTCTATTAACTCGAAAATAAAGGAAATAAAAGGAAAAACTCAAAATTCGATGTTTAAAAGTGCACAAAAAGTGGGTAAAATTGACTATTTCTATCCGGGTAACATAATACGGTAGGAGCTTTGCTTACAATCCTGTTCTGCTGGCTTGCACCGAATTGGACGATATGACAGCCAATCAGATTACAGTATTTTAGAACAGGGTATGTAGCATTCCGGTTGGCTTTAAAATTAATATTTTTCCACCAGTCAGCAACCAATAGGACGAATAGGTGTCAGCCTGAATCAATTTTGATATAAAAGGAGTAAACTGCTGTTTATTTGTTATATTATTGTACTAAAACTAATGTTTTAGGCTAATTCCTTCATCTCAATGGTTATTAAATGTTATAAATAAGCTAGTTCATCAATTTAAGAATTGTATAAATGTTTTCAAATTGCCATTTTAATATCCACATACAATATAACTTTCTATTACTATTTTACGTTTTAGCCGGCGAAACAACAATTTTAATTTTCTTTTCTTGCCGTATATGTAAGGAAATGGACCAACTTAACAACTAAGAAGAGCCTGCTAGTTGATAGGTAATTAATACATATTTATTTTAGCTGTAATACCTTAAAATCAAAGCACAATGTAATAAATGCATGAAGTAAACATAAGAATAGTGTCTAAACTGTATTTTAAACAATAAAGTTGTACAATACAAGCTTAAAAGACCGTTTATTTGAATACCTATCCCTTTTAATCATCTTAATTTTAATTACAAACTATATATTTTTTATTATTAAGTATTTTGTAGTAATATATGGTTAATTAGACTTCTATTAACTCGAAAATAAAGGAAATAAAAGGAAAAACCCAAAATTCGATGTTTAAAAGTGCACAAAAAGTGGGTAAAATTGACTATTTCTATCCGGGTAACATAATACGGTAGGAGCTTTGCTTACAATCCTGTTCTGCTGGCTTGCACCGAATTGGACAATATGACAGCCAATCAGATTACAGTATTTTAGAATAGGGTGTGTAGCATTCCGGTTGGCTTTAAAATTAATATTTTTCCACCAGTCAGCAACCAATAGGTCATGGATGATCCAAGATTAATTATCAATAATTCAACAATCAATCCACAATTCATGGGTAAGACGCAAGACGCTCAACTTACTGTCAAAATTAGAAAAGTATTACTAAAAGTTCCAAAACTGTTACCACCAATGCCATAACAATAATCGATATACTATTTACAATCGATATACTATTTACTATTAATATACTAATGCATTTATATCTGTACATAAGTAGATGTGCTGAGTTTAGTATTTAGTTTAATATTATTTTAAAAAAAATTGTCATATTTTACTACTTGTACTAATGGACAGTTTGACCAAGTTTTGAATGAAGTTTAAGAAATTTAATATAATCACATAAGAAGCCAATATTAACAGCCTCATGATTATTACATATTTTATTATTTAACATATTTAAAACTTTTTCAGTTTTTTATAAAATGTCTTAGATGTAATAAATAATAATAACACTACCTGTAGAACAATCAGCTCCTTAAACCTCAAAACAGCATAGTACTAAATTTGAATGGAATGCAGAAATGGATAAAAATCAACTCAATTTGCCACAATTCTTCCCCACTCCCGTGTTTGAATAATTCGAACAATTTTTGAAGCACCCTTTATATTGTTCCTTGTTAGTGTGGATATAGTTTTTAATTTCTACTTTGTAGTTTTAAGGTGTCCCTTGAAGAACGCAATATCGAGAATAAGTGAGGCTAAATGTAATGTTTGTGTTTTTTTTCAGTCAGGCTTTGGTGGACGGAAGAGAAACACTTCAATTTTCGGAAAGAACTAATACAAGAAATATAAAGTCAAAGATCCAGCACAGTTTCAAGGCCCGATCGTAACTATGTCCGCCCAGGGTGAGAAAGAAAATAAAAAAATAGAGAAAACGGAATTTTATATCTACTATACCCTAGCAACCGTTATTAAGCTAGACGTAATCTAACAGTCGGCCATTCAGAACAAAGAAAAATTTATATTAAAAATTGTATTTGTATTTTGTATTTCATGTATTATACTCTTTATAATAATAAAGTGAAATTGCGAAATGAATTGTTTCCTTTTTATTGCGCTTCTACTATTTCCTATAAACCTATATTGCAAATATTTATGTATATATTTAAAGTTGGTCTTCTAATAAGTCGATGGCAGGTCTTTTTAGTTGAAGTTAAAGCTGTGTTTTCGGCAATAAGAACAAGTGTAGCAAAAGGAATTTTGCATCACGCCTTAGTATCATTCTAACCAAAAAAAGTCAAAAAAGAGGATATTAGATGCGCTTTATTTTACAGTCACTAATACGTTTATCATCTTAATAAGTATGACTCTAGCTTTCTAAAACAAGCAATACTAGAATTTTATATAGGGTAGATTTTATTTCTACAACACTTACTTATTAATTGTGGTAACATCAGTTGACAGCAACTTACATATGTGCATTTCTATTTCCTAAGAATTTCTGTTGACGGCATTTCAGAACATTTCGAAGTAGCTGAACCAATAAAACATGTTTTTGAAAACTAAAATTGAAATTTGGGACACAATAACATGAAGTAGGTCCAATTATCATATCTCACTCTTCGGATGCATCTAATGAGCACAAAACCTATATAGAGGATTCAAGCTCTTTAAATATGTCTTAATCTAGACTCAGGTCAACTAATTATGAGAATACTTTTGTTGATATTTTGAATAGACTCATCACTTTTTCTAGATTAATAATAGATGCTTACAAAGTTAATCTTTCGTGGCTAGCTATAAGTTACACTGATCCACGATACTAGATGTAGTCAAAATAAAATTCGTAGTGAATCGATTATGATACCTCAATGTTTCAAAAAAATGAATATTCAAAATAGAATTTCAAATTATAAAAGTTAGACAATAAACTTTGAGAAATATTCGAGACATTACCTTATGCAGGTTTGAAAAGATTATGAAAAAGCTAAAATTGTTACATTCGCTTAGTACAACTAGGTAATGAACGATTATGTTCAGACACATCGATTGTTACACAAGAGAATTCTCTACACACTTCACTTTCATCGGTCGTTGTAAACTGTACGAAGAGGTTTCATTGTAAATTATCTGCTAACGGCGTTATCATATTTACCATAGACAGTGGTGATAATGTAAGTTAGTTACTTCTGTGTAGTTAATAATTAATTTTTTTTGTTAAGTAAAGTTATTCATTATGGAACGAAAAGATGACGGACGTTTGGAGGTAAGTTCCATACTTGATTCATCTGTTTTGTACCTTTTACTTGAAGTTGTATTTCTTTCATTATTTGGTAGATGTACGATGAAGGAAATGATTTAGGAGGATTGGATGGAACTTTAAGCGGTTCCCTGCCACAAAATGTAAACAACGGTCCGTTAGAATTTAACACACTTGATGAACCTATAAGTGATACTATTGTAAGTAACTGTTTCTTAATAAATAATTTTTAGAACCTTCTAGTTTTAAATGGCTATATTTTGTATTTTTTAGAAAAGAGATTTAAAAGCAGTTGGAACAAAATTTAAGCACGTGCTGTATCCTACGGAGAAAAAGGCATTACTTAAAGAATGTGAGTATACTAATGCTTTGCTTTAGAAGTACTCCTAACTTAATGACCTCCCTGACTGAATTCTCATTTCACATTTTTTTGACAAAGAAAATATTTTTTCTAATAAGTGTATGTAAAATTTAACCAAAACATAAATTACTTGTAATTCCTAGCATTGGATTCTGTGCTGGTTATGACATTCCACATTAACATTAAAGTTTTAACCTATTAAGAAAATGTAAATTTTAGAAAAACTGTATTTTTTACAATTCTAATTACATTTACATAAATGAATGTTGTTTATATTAATCAATAATTAATCGCGGATAAAGAATGGCTCAGGAGATGGTTAGAGCAAGTGTTGGAACGGTGCTGTAGGATTGAAGAAAAAGAGGTCACCCGAGACCTCCTGAGAAGCAATCTATTTACAATATTTAGTGAGTTGTTAACAATCAGTAGCGAGTCATTATTTTTTTGCCTAATATTACAGCATTCTTTTTATTGTTGTTGTTGAAGTTGTATGTCTTGCCGTTCTCCGAGGTTTTGAAAGAACGTTGTCATGTATACGTACATTTAAGTATTATTGAACAGTACTAGGAAAGCGCAAATTAGAAAAAAATGAAGGATAATTTGTATTGACCCTGGATCTAGTTTTGTTCTGGACTTCACGAATGCTAGGGTTGGCCCAGAATTAACATTAATCTGAATTACACAATGCATATTGTTTTTGTAATTTAGAAATAAGATTATTTATTTTTCTTCATTGTTTTTTTGTTAAATAGGGGACTTATGGGGACCTCTTCTGTTGTGTACGTTCATGGCCATGTAAGTAAGAACATATCAGTGAATGAATTCATATACTGAGATATTACTTAGATTGTTAAAATTTAATAAAATAATTCTTTGAATAGGGTACTACAAGGTAGAGAATCTGCTGGCACAAACGACGGTGGTCCAGAATTTGCTGAAGTATTTGTGATCGTTTGGTTAGGTGCAATTGTAGTTACAATAAATTGTAAACTTCTAGGTGGTAACATGTAAGTTACTTAAACCACAATTTACTTTTTAAAATTATTCATTTTTTTCTCTTATTTTTTCCCCCGGCGTATCGTCTATGATGGATAATATTTCAGTGCCAGTCCTCTAACTATTACTGATGAGAAAAGTATTTCGAAAGTATCCTATTTTCTCCGGATATCCTGAGTATAAAAACAGTTTTTATAAGTGGTCTTTTTGAGTGATCGTAATATTTATGTGGTGTTAAATGTACTTGTTACCCTTACGTATTTATAGGAAATCCAAAAATTGTGACACAGTTATAAAAACTGTAGTTGAAAGTTGTGTGTTAGTTGAAATCATATTTGGTTTTTATACCTTTATTTTTCTGATACAGATCCTTCTTTCAAAGTGTATGCGTACTTGGATATTGCCTTCTTCCGACTGTATTAGCGTTGGTCGTCTGCAGACTAATATTGATCATGCAACAAACTAATGTATTGTTTGCGCTCAGATTTGTAGTTACAATGCTGGGATTTGCTTGGGCTACCTTTGGTAAGTGTAAAATTAAAAATAAATTGTTTTTATAGTTTTTTTTTTTCAATTGTTTTCTAACACAAAGAAAATTAAACTCTGTACAAATATAACACCATTTTTGTTTTGTTTTGGGATCAACCCAATTTTCAGCTAGCATGGTGTTCCTTGGTGACAGTCAACCTCCTGGTAGGAAAGCATTAGCAGTATATCCAATATTTTTGTTTTATTTGGTCATATCATGGCTTGTTCTTTCCCATACTGTAGAATCTTAATTTTGTAATTAATTTATTTGCATTTAAAGAAATACCTTATTGCAACAAAATTAAAATGCATTTTAAAGCTATTCGATTTTTTGTTTTGTTTTGCAATAACTCATAATTATTTATCTGCTTTTTAATTCCTCTACTTAAATTATTAGCAATAATTAAGTAGAATACTAGGATTGCTTTTTTGTACCTTAGCATTAAGAAAAAACTTAATTGACATTAACAGTTCGGGTAAAAGCTTGTGATTATCTTTGCGATTTTGATTGAACAAATAGTACCAAAAAATAACAAAATAATAATTTTTGATAAAGTTCTTACCAAATAATTGTCAATGCCTGCTTATATTGTGCAGCTCTTAAGTTCAATCGAATATTGTTGAACATTTGCCAGTTTTTAGTTTTGTTTAGTGCAGGTCTTGGAAGCACGACCTCCTTATACGTACATCAAGTGCCCTTCGATGATAAAAAAGAAAGGTACCGTGAGATGAATGATCAATGCGGTTGCTTCTTACTCAGTTGTGGTTACATTAATGGCCCCTATTGCGTCTGCCTCCTTGAAATGAATTTTAACAATTTGTTTTAAAATTTCGAGTTATTCGTGTCTATTTAGATGTTTGACGAATGCTTATCACCTTGAATATATTTCTTTTGTTTTTATTTTTCATTTTTTTGCCCTCAATCATACAGTTTTGGGGTTGAATGTTTGGTTTAGAGTGTTGAGTGGAATATTAATTTTTTTTGTTTCTTTTGTCCGTTTTTCTAATGGAAGACAAAGCCTGATGGTAACCTTAATAATCTCCACACGGATCACACATCCTCACGTAGCATACTCTACTCGTAATTCATTGTAACGGAGTCAAATTTGTTATGCACCCTTATATTAATGCCAAAAAGGTTTTTCAACGAGCTTTACAAGACCTGTACTCAGCAAATTAGAGTTAAATACATTAGAAAAAAGAAAACTTAAATATATTGTATAAGACATACGTTATTTGCCGGGCAGAAATGGAATACATACTTACTTTTTTTCAGTTTATACTTATAGGCGATTCTCTAGAACTAATCGAATAGCTATTACATTTAATTTTTATTTTTAAAATGATGAATTATCGATTTTGATTAATGATCTTCGAATTCACAGAAAGCGTGATCTTAAAAATCTTGTTAGTTATGTGTGTATTGTATGTCCAAAATTAATTTTTATAGGAAAAAATATAAGAAATTATTAATTTTGTTTTTTAGTTTATAAAGAAAAAGCTATTACTTATATTTCAGTATTTAGCAATAAAAAAATTAAGGAAGATTTTTGTATATATGTGTACGAATTAAATGTAATTTATTTTATTAATTTGGTCTTTCATTGTGTCAAAATGAAATTAATTTACCCCAGTGAGAATTTGTGGTAATACAATTTTATCTTTTGATATAAATTTTGTTGAATACTGTATTTTTAATTTCCTCTACCTAAAAAAACGTATCTAATGTAATGTATGTCAATTAAGCATTTTTTTTAAAGTTTCTAATACTATTTTTTGTGTACTGGATTATGATACTAAGATCCTGGGTTTGAATCTAGCGACAGTGTTAACTGTAACGAGAGAACCTGACCTGAGGTACTGAAAATAGCTCCAAGCGCTAACGACCTCTGATTTACACGCCTTGAATTAAAAAAAAAGAAGTCTATTTTCATATTATTGAGAAAAATTAGAAAATCCTTTAAAGGTTTTCAGTGAACACTAGAATATTCTGGCGAATCATTTGGATGTAATGACCATTGCGATTATTGTTTGAAATCCATATTAAGGAGAAGTTCGTACGGTAGCTGTAGGGAAGCTGAGAACTATTGACTCGTCACTGCTGGGACGATCTAGATATTTTAAAGAACGGGGACTGGCCAACAAAGTTTCTTACCATTTAAGTTGTCAGTTTCAATGGAGATGATCTCTGTTTACTTCAGGGGATGATGGGTACATTTTGGCAAAAAGTTTTAATCAGAATCATTCCGAAATATCTGATGTTTGGATGAAGAAACTCTTTATTTATATCTGTATCGTAAAGATCACTCTGACCGTTAGGCACATTTCTGAAAGCTCTTTCAGAAACCATGTGCTATGAATACAAATTATATTGTAGGAAAATCAACTGAGATAGCATTGCATTGACTGGCCAGTTGGGATAGAATTTATGCTTTTTTGGTGAGCAGAGAGAGAGTCTTCGATAAGTAATTGTTTAAGACTACCTTTGAAGAAAAAGTTCAAGCGCTTTAATTGCCAAATAGAAGTATTCAGCCTTTCCTGTCCTAAGACATGGGACAAAATTATAAAGACCAAAGTGAGAAAAAAAAACGTAAGGTTGCAACAGGAGTAAATGGGTAGCAGCAAAAGTTAAGAAGCCCTAACAACAAACTGCAGCTCTAACTCAGGAAGAAGGCTCAGTCTATCGAATTTCATGGAAGACTCCGTAAAATAGTAATGTTTCGTACCCGTGGCTGGAGAAAAGGACACTATATGGGAGATATGGACGCCATATTCCACAGCTGTCAGTATCGAACTTTCACAGAAATATAATATACTAATTAATCTGTATTTGTATTTACAGCAAGATAGATATCCAAATTGGGCTCCACACCTATGGAGCTTTATAGGAAAAATAAATGAATAAAGGTTTTTGTTGGCAGTACGGTGAGGGGGAAGAATCATGACCGATTAAGCTTTACTGTATTGTAAACACCTTTGTGTGGAGAAGGAAATTCAACAGAAAAGCCCTGATAGATTCACGCAGGGCGAACATAACTCCTCAATCCATTGGAAGACCCTTCTTCCCTGTTGGGCCTACTTCAAAGATTTAATACCTATTTTCCCTCTCTATATGATGAACACTACAGCTAAGCTTTCATCATCGGCAATGACATCATGATTGAAGAATGATGCAACAAAACTAGTTGTATTTTTTTTTTTGTTGCATATATCTCCGAAATTGGGTCATCATCAAACGATGTAGGGGAATACAAGTTGATCAATTCTGGGTCCACCTTTGACGAAATAAATTAATGTAATATGTTGGAAGAAATGGAAAACATTTTTAACATTAATGAAATACAATGTTAAGCATCATACTTATTGATGTGTTCAATATTACTGCATAAAAATTAAGAAATTATATTTTTATGTATTATTGCTTCAGAACTTACAAAATAATCAGCCAAGTGCTAATGCAGGATTCACAAATAGTGACTCTTTTGAGTGCTCCCTATAACAGTCTGTACCCAAAATGCTCCCAGTGAAGGTTTTACGTGAAAGTTGAACGAACCTTAAGCATAACTGAAAGTTTAGAAAAGAGTACATATTAGAAGGAAAAATTGTTTTAAGTGAATTTTTTTTACAAATACTGTAGTAGAAAAACAAAAAGTAAGTGAGTATTGTAAATTAGCAAACTTTCGATTTTTAGTACTCAAAAGAAATCCGTTTTGGGTTATCCCTAAGTGTTTTTACTAATTTTTCCGTGAGTCTGTCTCACTGTGTACACATCCACGCCACTAAAAACTCAGAATAAAAATAAAAATTTATTTCATTTTGATGATACCTGGTGGTAATAAGGTTTTTTTTTGGAATCTAAAAACTTGATCCACTTTTATTTGTAACATATTTCCAGAATTTCTTAGGGTGGGTATAGAGATGTTAAACTTTCCTCATAACTATCGTTCCAATATATTGTTCGATTCTAGCACATGTACCGACAGTACTTAACATACTTCTATCAATTTCGTTTGAAACTTATTTCTGTACGAAAAAATTGTGACAAGAGATATAGTCATGTTCACTTAATAACAATATTGAATGTTATTTAAACCAAGTTCTTGTCTGTATGTTAGCACATTTGGTCTTCACTTACATTTATTTATAAGTCAAATACATTTATACTTTTTTTTTCCTTTTTCAACAAAAATAATACAAACAAATATCTATACAAAATTGGTATTTTAAATTCTAAATTATATTTTCTAATAGAATTTTTACACATTAAAACATTTTTTTAAAAATCTATACCAAAAATATACAATATATATTTATTTTTCAAAAAAAATAAAAAAATAAACATATAGAGGAGTTTAAATCATCTTTATGGTAACATTTAAAATGGAGAAAAGGAACTCAAGAATTTAAATTTGGTATTTTTTGATATAATCATTTAGTGTGCTAATAATTCGGGTCCCTTTTTTAAATTTTTAATTCTTTATAAACAAATTATAGCACAATTAAAATTAAAACATTTAAAAAATCCCATTATATGGAATAATAGTAATAACAAAAAGCCCAGTTTTATCCGAATCTTAAAACTTAACGTAACAAAAATATAATAATAGTAATATTACAGTAAGTCAGTCACAATAAAATAAGTTTCGTTTCTTTTTTTTAAATTACTACTTGTAAAATTTTTTTTCATAGAAAAAATGTGAATTTCTTCTTTGTTTTGATTTTTTGGTGAAAAATATTTGTTATTTTTCTTAATTATATAATTAAACTAGAATTTTGTTTGTACCATTACATAAAAAAATGTTAATATATACATACATATGGTAATAAAATAAATGATTCACTTTTTGAGTTCAATTAATTTCTTGCATTCCAGAACAAATGGTTGGTCCTTTGTTCAACAGACAAGAGTCAGCCTTTATTTCATTTACCTGGAAAAGAAACAAAAAAAATATTTATTTTGTTTTGTTACAAAGACTGTAGATAGAAAATTTTTATTCTGTCTCCAGGAGCTATTTTTATTTTTTTAAAAATGCTTTTTAGGAGTGGGAATTAGTAGAAAGAAAGATTTTATTTAATAGCTGAAAGTATATACATATGTTCATCGGAGTTCCAGTATAAATACTATAACCTCCAGCTAATTACATAAATTGTTACAAAATAAAAAAATTATAAAAGTAAGTAATGAGGGGAAAAAAACACAGAAAAACCCTCAGCCTCTAAGGAAAGTTCTACCTCTGGGAGTCCTTAACTCTTCTGTGCACCGTGTCCAAACTATAGTCCCCTATTTGCCTGCATAGCTGGTTGTGACTTGATTCACACTTACTGAAGAAACCAGTAGCGAGGTACTTGATATAGTGTTCTACATAGTCCATGTTGGTGTAAGTCTATAATACGGTCTGTAGCGGGGGGGAAGTTGTCACAAGCCTGAGAAAATTTATTTTGTATGATTGGCAGCAAGGCGGTTATTGGATCGACATGTCAGACTCCAAGAGGGACAAGCATAAAGTAACATGGGCCTGACCACTACCTTGTACAGCAGGAGTTTATTCTCTTAGAGACAGTTTAGAGTCCCTGCAGAACAGCGGAAATAACACTCGATTGGCTGCCTTACCCTTTATTGACTCTATCCTTTATGTGGGGGGTAAAGGTCAGCCCACGATCCAGTAATACTCCAAGATATTTGATAGTAACAGCCCACGGCACAATCCCTCCTCCGAAGTGAACATGTCGATAGGGAATTAGTAAGGCCACACACAAGCTATTGAAAAGTTATTGAAGTTTCTCCTTAAGTGATTCCCGTTCCGAGTAATATCCCAAACTCAGAAGGTTACTACGTATCAGATGAAAATAGCCACGAATTTCGGTATGAATATAATTTAGTTAAGGAGGAGAGTTATTTTATGAATACTGCATTGAATACTTGTGTAAAACCTTGTACAGTGAAATTATTATTTGTTAACACATTCATGTGCATACGATATTTTCACCACATTAGGCATTATTGGTGCTTAGGGCAACTAAACGAGAGTTGAGAGTTTTAGTAACATCTTTAAATGTAGGTCTAATTCAGTAACGGTACGTATATTAGAAATTAACTAGTTGTTTCAGAGAAAAATCGCGTAAACTGAGAAAGAAACTTTAGAGACATTCGCTTTTCCGTTCTAAAATCAAACTCAGGAAATTAACAACTAACTGAACTCGTAATTTAGTAACTATTAATTAATGATGGGAGAGGAGGTAGAGAATCCCTCTAAAGTAGGTACTATTCAATGTTAGTAGATATTTCAAAACATTAAACTTACAAGATTTAAACATCTTTTAAATTAATATCAATTTTTTTTATGAGAAATTAAACTTACTAAATGTGAATTGGTAACAGTTTTCGGTAAAGTAGGTCTCCTAACGTTGAGATCAGTTGGCACACTCGACATGAAGCTTGTCATGCAACTCTCTGCTGTACCTTTCAACAGAAAATTCAATATTCTTATTTCCATTCTTGAAACAATTACATTATTAATTTCCATTGTATTAAATGTTTCAATTATTCTCAAATGCTTTCTTTTTTTTTTTGGTATTGCTATAAAAAGTTCATTATATAATTGACAGAAATGATAATGGGCAAAATTGAGAGAGTAATAGAAATAATTTAGTTGGTCGCCCTAATCTACATCTAAATGTAACTAACTATTCAAGGTGAGGCCTCATTCATCTGACTAGCGCATTGTACCTCAGCTTAACTCTGGACAATAAATTCAACTACTCTGCCCAAAAACAGGACGAAAAGAATTCCAGTCAAGTGACTTCGTTTCCCCAATACTTCCCATGCGACTTGAAGAAATGTATAAAACATTCCTTCACCATCCAGTGGTCATCAGACCAATGTTTGGTTTAATGCTTGTTTCTGGCCCAATTAATATTATTTTATTTTTATCTTTTTATTATTAATTTGTTTATATTTTTTAAGATTAAAAAAAAATCAGCAAAGAAGTTTCTTACAAATAGAAACTTTTTCTTCTACAGAAGTCAAGAATGTGGCGTTAAAACGATTTTATTTGAAACCTCTAATCTTTTCTTCTGATAAAATAAGGACTGAACAGAAATTTACTTAAAATCTGTACATAATATGAGGACAAACCCGTTTATCTTATTGTATAAGAGTTTTAAGATAATATGTTAACGTTGCTTATCGTTATTTCTTGTATTTTAATTATTATTTGTAATAAAAATATTTATAAAAAAACTACTTGGCACGGGTCTAATGAACACTTTATTAATGATTGATAGCACTTTGAAAGTAAATGATTAAGTAGCTTATCATCGTGATTAATCTATAAGTTATTGTTTTCACAAGTGAAGAGGCTATTATTACCAACTGTTTTGTTTGGTTAATTATTTAAAATTACTGTTAAAAGTGGTGTTTTTTTTTAGAGTACAAGATTATGTAGAAATTTTTTATGGTTTTCCCACATAATTCCGTAACAAAACACTCGAAACTAAATTGGTTTGAATCGATTCTACCAGTTTAAATTCTCATAAATGGACTTATTTTCGAGCAGATTTTCGATTTATTCATAAAAAAAAAAAAAAAAAAAAAAAAAAAGGAAAATCGATTTTATATTGTACTACTTCCAGTTACGATATTTTGTTTAAACTCGTAATTTTAGCGGTAAATTTAATTTTCTTTAATCTACGCGCAAAAAATTAGTGTAACAAGTTTTAGTACCAAGAAAATAGTGGGGAAAATAAACAATTAAGTGTTAGGATGCAGAATAGTACTCACGAAATTCAAAGATTCTTTACTTTTGACTGATTGTTCACACCTAAACGGAAGGCTTTTTTTTTTTTTTTTTTTTTTTGAAAAACCACATTTTTTGGATTTGGTAAATCGCGAAACGGATATTTACTCTGACAAGACAATAAATTCGATCGTAATATTTTCCTTAAAGGGTATCTAGCTGCTGGGGAACTGTAAACATTTCGGAGAAGTCTTGTGAAAAGAAGGTTGTACCTCAAATCGCCCTAGATAATTGAAGAATATCAGCATGAATTGACTGAATAGTTGGATTTTATTTATATAAAATGGCAAGAAGCTATTTTCTTGTTTTTTTTTTTATTTTTTCATGAAGTCGAATTCTCCAATTATAAACTTAATAATCATCAAACAACTACTGATGGATAAAGTTCAAAACCGATAGGATACAAACAAACATGCGTTCTATAATGCATAAAATTAATGGTATTACCTAGTACTGCACACCTAACCACATTAAATTTCCTGCTTGGAGCCATCGGTGAAACAGCTGATCAAACCCTCTGTCTCCTTTAACCTTTACATTGAAGACTTCCCTTCTTTCCAGTTTGTCCTAGCCAATACCGACTTTTTTTCTCTTTTTTTTTTGTATGAAATCACACCATTAAATAGGTCATATCGCATTTGAAGACCACGATTTTCATCTCCTTGTTTAATTTGAAAGTTCTTCACGAAATCTTTTGACCTACTTTACCTAGCAAGTAAGCTTCTGCATCTACATCTCTGCATCTACACTATACATCTACTTCTTCTTCTTCTACCACTGTGAAGAGTCGCTAAAATGAGGTTATATGTGTTATGAAAATCCCGAACTTAAGACAGAAAGTGCGAATTTCCCAAAAGTTTTCTTTCTGGTTTTCGAGATTTCCTCGAAAAGCACCAGCTAGCTAATTTCTAAAAACGAGCAGACTAAAAGTGCCTTCTGCATTCTATCCTTCTTAACTTAGTTTCCTATCTAGGTTTGAGATAATTCCTTTGCTCCGAACAAGATTCTCCCTTTGGTATTTTTTTTTTATAGATCTTTAGAAAACGAAGATAACAAGACTTTGAAATAAGAGTCAATCCATGTTAAGAGTATTCATTAGATTGTGTTTAAATTTTTTTTTTTTTAAAATGATTTAAGGCGCGCCAACATCTAAGGTTATTGGCCCCCGGAGCTTTTTTTCAATGCACTGCCGGCCTCCGGACAGTGTTCTCTCGTTACAGACAACACTGTCCATCACCGGACAGTGAGCTGTAAGAAGCTCCTAGGAAGAGAAAAAATCTAAGGGTCAGCAGATGGATTCGAACCCGGGACCTCCGCGTGGGAGTCCAATACGCTAACCGCATAGCAAATTCCTTCCCTTAAAAAATTGTTCGAGAAATTAAGAAGAATAAGAGAAAAGTTTGTAAAGAATTCAATTTTGTAAATTTTAGGTTTTTAGAATGGGCCACCAATCAAGTTAAACAATTTCATGTAAAATCCATGAGTTAATAAGAAAAATTTAATTTAAACCGTTAGATAAAACAAAAAACCCAGTGACGTGTAAAAGTCCTCCTTTATTACCTTCAGAGTGTAATTTTGTTGACAAGCACTAAAAATACTTACTTCCCTATTATTAAATAAAAAACAATTTTACCGTCTAATTTAAGAATTTCTTATCTCTCAAATATTAATAAATCATAAAAAGAAATGAGTAAACATAATTAATACTTATAGGAAGAACAAAGGCAAAGTGTTCTCCCATTTATAATGTGAGATAATTTATTTTGATACTTTATAAAAATACGATAAAAACTGCAGGTCGTTAAAAACGAAATTAATTTGATTGGATAAAAAATTTGTACTTTTTTTTGTTTTGCATATAGATTGTTTGCTATCTAACTTGTATGTAAAGTCACGGATCTTTTGATTGTTTGTATAGTTTCATTGAGTCAAAAAAAAATGGCTCATTAAAGAAAAAAAAGTATTTTTTTGATTGTGAGAAATAAAAGAGTAAAGATTCTCACGCCTACTTTAGACAAATAGTTCCTTATCTAATTATTGATTCACGTAAAAGAATGAACAAAATGTTTATCAAAAAGTGGAGGCTGAAGCAATTGGAGATGGTCAGGACAAGAAAATTCTCCTGCAAAAGTCGAAATTCCTTCACCAAAATAAAAGAACATTTGCAAACCTAAAAATATGAATCCTAATTTGAACTCAGTAGGTTTTCTGCTGTCAGGGTCCAGGGTAAGGCTGATAGTAAAAGTTGATTCAATGTTTTACACTAACACCCCGGAGGCGTTCCTTACTGGAATCTCGAGGTTTAAGAAGAGAACAGGGCCTATTTTGTATAGTTTTTGAGATAATCACATTAACAACATGGTTAATTTATCCCATTTGTTTCGGGCAATTAACAAAATCTGATCATCGAAAAGAAAAAAAACAGATGACTTAAAGAGACTGGGTCTGGTTTTTGTCCTAGACCAGGTTTAGAGTAAAGTAAAGCCGATTCCAAGCAATCTCAGATTTGTTCTAAGCAGCTCTGTGTACAGTACAGCTACTTTCATTCTCCAATGTTTGCTCGGAATTATTGGATGGCAGGCAAATAGATGTCTTGATGAACATGCATATGTCGCGGACACTAAACCAAACTACGACTGAAAATAGTTCTAAGACTCGGACGTGAGATCTACTTCAAATAGTCGTTAATTTTGAGAGGGAATCACCCTTACTAATAGTCAAAATTAAATCAAGAAACTAAAGCTTAACTGTGAAACAAAAAAAAAAAATAAATGAAAAAACACAATAAACTTACTGCCCCTTTTCTGCCTTTTGGCCAATCTAAAAAAGCTAGATATTGGTCTGTCGGTGACACTATACTGGTTTTGAAAATATTGCGGACTGCGTTTATTCCAAGAGAGTTTGGAAATTTCGGTTCGAACTTCTCCATTCATAAAACAGTATAGGACAGCAATCACAAAACCCTGGAACAAAATATTGAACATAAATATGATATTTTCTCTAAATACAATTTTCGTAGTGAAATGCCCTAAATAGAACATTGTTTATAAATTAAAGAAATAACCTTATGTGTAACTTCACTTAAAGAATAATTTTGTTTAAAGCTGTTTCGAATAAGTTAAGATTAAGATTAAGATTCTAATAGGGCGGCCTTTAAGGTCTACGCCACTGCGACCCCTTTGGATATTGTGGCTCCCCTCACTCTAAAGCTCACCCTCCAGACCTGTCCTTTTGATCAGACTCTTAATGCTGGAGAGCGACTCTTAGGTAAACCTTATAGGCCTTGGTTTTTCCTCACCGAGATTCGAATAACCTTATGTGTAACTTAACTTGAAGAATAATTTTGTTTAAAGCTGTATCGAATAAATTGCAAATAATTTTCATTTAACTAATTAGTTAAGCAATCACACTTTCATTATAAACTATCAGCTTTACTGCAATTGATTACTATATAATGTAAAAGAGAAAAGTTGGGAATTTTGTTCGTAAGTTCATGTTTGGCTCGTCCAAGTGTAGCGAGTGGCATCTGGATGATGAAGTCAAATGTTTACTCCAAGTATTAAATTTGATGTGTTATCATTTCAACAATTTGAAACGCAAATACTTCGTAAATTTTAGACATAAAAAAAACTACCAATAATATAAGCATGAAGTAACGTGTAAAAATACATCCTTCTCTAAAAATATGTATAGTACCATAATATGTCTATTATTTAAGGATTGAAAAGTATTTTACACGGATTTCTGGGGGATGTTGAATTCCAATTTTATTCTTACAAATTACCAGACGGTGGCGCTCCAAATTGGTAGTTAGTGTAACTAGTCACATTAACATGCAAGTGTAAATTACGGCTAACCCTTTCTGCTGTATCAGTAAACTATACTAAACCGAGGTTTAGTTAACCTACTCGTTCATAGATGGCTATAAATTACAAAAAAAGTTTACAAATCTCTGGGAGTTTTAAGAAAAGTCAGTTTACAGAATCCCACTCAGTACCACCTAAGCCGCAGTTAACGTGTTAAATAGTTATGTAGTAATGTTATTTAAGGTGAAGCATGGTACCCTCAACTTTGTTAATTAATTAATGTTTATTTATTACCCATTAAAATGAATTATGCAAGCAAGGATTCATTGCCACCGGCCAACCACTAACTCATAAAGAGGGGTCAGCTGAATACATGTTATCTTAGGATACTTGGATAACAAATGCCCCTCGGTTAACTGCCCCTTAGAGAAATGGATCCGATTGGGCCAAATTTTCGGTAATGAGGAAAATTACCAAACAAAAAAGTCTTGAATTATACGATTCCTGTTTTTTTTGTTTTACTTGGAATTTTAAAAAAAATCTTTTAATCCTCCATATTGTGTAAGTGATATAAGGGGATATTAGAGGGTACCGCAACCGCCACCCGGGGATAAGGGAAAATTTATTAAACGTCTAAGTAAAGATTAGGTCCCGCAGTTTGTTTGTTTTTTCGACCCTTTTGTTTTCTCGGAACATCAAAAACGTTCCTTTCTCGGGAAAACTAAAAAAAAAAAAGGACAGTAAATCTTCTGGAAATTCTAAAAGGAAGGAACAAAAAAAAGGCTGGAAAACTGAGAGAAATATACAGGATCAGTATTAATGGGGTGGATAAATATAAGGATTATTTCTAAAATAAACTAGGACCCGGCCAAGGAGAAGTAAGAAGAGGAATAAAAGAGGAAAACAGACACTCAGGAAGTCAGTTATAGTATAGGAATCGAGATAAACAAGGATTGCAATGTGGAGAGGGGTTTTTAAGTTCACTTCAGCCAGGAAGAAAAACAAGTTGGCCATCCAGGGTCCCGAGATATCTGCGCTACTACGCTTTCGTATTCAATGGGCCCTTTTATAATCCCATTCCGCTGCTACTTTCTTGTCAGCAATCTGGTAACCTGCTGATCAATATCTTTTATCTACTTTGAAATGGGTCGAACTAATCTATCACGATTCTTTAGACAGAGGGATGGCTTCAAAATTTCCCTCTAGCCACTAACATGTTTTCTTAATTAATTATTCCCTTTCAAAGCAAACAACAAGAACGTTATCCATGTCCTGTCACGGTTATGAAATTAACGACTGACAAAGGCCCTGGTAATATCCATGGTACACTATCTAGTAACAAAGGCATTATTGTTTCCATCTATTAGTAACATCGCGGTTCTTGTTAACTAAAATTACTCGTGACTACATCCTTAGCACTTCCAAAGAACTGTAGTTAACTTAGGCTGAACCATTGTTTTTTTTCTCCTGGGTTACAGTGCACTAGTAACAGGATAGAAATAGGGAAAATTTTTAAACAGAATCCTGGTCTAGTGTCACCGAATTAGGAAACTATGACGTCTTAAAAAGTGGCTAGTTAAGCGGTCCAAGCATCTGAGAGTATGACACTAAAACCACTGTTCTGCATCGCATTCACTCTGCTCGCAGTATTTCTGTCGTTATTTCTACACGTCATCCGTTCAACCAATTGATATATTAACAGTTTAGTTTTTTTCTGCACCAAAACAAACTTATAAGAGAGTTTTCCCCTAAATACTTTCAACCAATAATCTCAAAATGGCTCTTTGCAATATACATTAGCAATGCCAAACCGTAGATCAGAGAGCAGCATCATTCAGAAAAACTAATCCTGAGGTTCTCTTTCCATGGAAGGTTATAATAGAAACTTCGCGAAATTCATGAAAATAATTTACCGAAGTTTCCAGGACGTACATTGTAAGTGAAACTTGTTGATGATCACCTGATTATTTGATAAATAAATAAATAATTCAGGAATTTCATACCGCACCACAAAAATGGTTCTCGGACCACGGGTTACACAGATCTGCCCAAAAGACTTTTCATGGTGCCCCTATTTAAATAAATAAATACACTTTAAAACTGTTTAAGATAAAATTAAATTTTTGAAAAGGGGACAAGTTGAATTTCAGAATAGTAATTAAATTAATGTTAGATCACTTTAACTAATAGAGAAATCTAAATTAAGGCAGGAAGTCCTAAAAGAGAAAATGAATTTACCAAAGTAAACTATCAAATTTGGTCAAAGCGAAATGTAAAATACATTTCGTGTTAGTGTTATATATGTCTGAAGGTAAATTCGATTATTCTTTGCTAACTGCTTGCGTTCTATGTCGCTTAAAATGACACTCCTCGCCCATTTGATCTCCCTTTCACGAACCAAAACCATTTTCAATATTAAAACATTACAGTAATTACATTTCTTATATACATATTACGACCATAGCACTACTTTAAATTGGGTTTAATTTCTTTTTCTCTGACGTAAATTGACAAAATGAGGCCATCAAAACTGCAGAAAAAAGAAGTTAAGTTCAACTTTCTTTCTCCTTATCTACGAGTCTACTAATCTAGTAAATAAATAATGGCTTTTATAATTTTTTTATTTAAAAGAAGAAGAAGAAAATTATTCATTTGTTTAAACTTTAAACGTAAGAATTTGTAAATAAAAAAAAAGGTAACAAACAAATATAATAAGACAAATGTTTTGCTCGTGAAATTTTAACTCATTTTCATCTATTATAAACTGAGAACCATATCAGATTCAGATAATTGGAGCATAAAATATAAAGACAAAGTTGAAAAATAAGAAAACTAATGAACAAAACGAACAGTTAAATTCTAAAAGTTTGAAACATAAAAACTGTTGATTCGATAAATAAGGTGATAATACCCCATCCGGGGATCTTTATCATCCTCATTTAATCACTTATGTAACTATTTCAAAAATATCACTCAATTGGCAAAAAACTCAATAAATAATAAATATAAAAACAATTATTCAGGAAGATCGATAACTTTTAGGATACTACTTACCTAAACTTTATTAGGGTCTTTCCTTTCTTTTGGACTTTTGTTTTTGTTGTTGTTGGATGTAAGACTTGAAAAAGCGACGTCGACAAAAAAAAAGTGTGCTTCTTTGCACGCTACTGTTACGACACTTAAAGTTTATGACGGTTCTACTGAGCGTTGAGGTTACAGTCTGCTTTGTTTATGATCAGGTTAAAAAAAAAAGTTTCGACAATAAAGTAGTTTATTAGCTAAAATTATTTTGTGTCAGCTCCATAATTTATTAAATACTAGAACTTTATGTATATTATCTCTAATATATATTTTTTTGTTGTTGTAGCAGCTGTATAACACTTGCAAATTGAAATATTGGAAATGGAATGGGTAAGAATGTGGAATCTTTTTTAATTTTTTTAAAGTTGAGGTTGCCTAAAAAGTGGTACAGAGCTTGTTGCTAACTGACGGGAGTAATAAGAAGCAGTTTCGAGTGATTTAAGTGTACCTTTATTAATAGAGTGTGCCCGGAAGAATGTCCGTCTATTAGCATCGACGTAATCTAAGCCTTCACGTTTACCGTGTGGTGATCCGCTGTCATGATTGATTTATCTTTTGTCTCGAAATCTAGTGTTGTTGAATTCAAGATATATTTCATTCCCCCCCTCCAAATACTGTGAAGTCTGTCCACTATTTGTGGAGGCTAAATCGTTACAGTCGAGTTTATATTCCTGACGTGGCCAGAAAAGAGTGGATTTACTTAAATTGTTATGTACTTAAAGATCTGTCCAGACATCTGAATTCTCTATATAATACTCCGGAGATAATAGGCGCCACGATAACCGAGCGGTTAGAGGCGAGACCTGCGAAGCTAATATGTATTGTGGTACTGGGTTCGATTCCCGGTCTTAAGGCCTTGGATTTTATTTAATGGTTAATAAAAGAAGTTTACAGTAAAGTATGTTTGCTAGTCGCCTCCGTCCACGACACCTAGTTGGTAGTTGGACGTTAAGCCCCGCCTGAAAAAATAGGCGATTACTTTACTTTACTTTTTACTCCGGAGATAGAAAACGTACTATTTTTTTGTTGTATGTCCCTGACTCAAGGAATCCAGATTTAAATACTTTAATAAGAATAGTTACTTCATAGAGGAGTAAACTATATATACGTTGGGTGGGAGCCCAATCTGTATTGGTGGTGAAATATTATTATTTTTGTCAGATTGTTCCCTGATCAAACTAACGAGCTTTCCGCTTTCCTCCTTTTTTTCCGATTGGCATATCCAAGTTGACTATCTGATTCAATCTTTTCTTTAATCGTGGCCATGTTCCAATTCAGTTACTTGATGCTTGATGAAGAATGTTGCTCGGTAAATCTGATGTGTTGGGAAAGTGCTGAATGCCAGGAGATTTCATATGTTTTTTTTTTCTTTAAAAATTCATTTCCAGAATGCAAAAGTACTGGTTTTCCAATTCAATATCCACACTAAGCAGCTGTATAGCGTCGCGCTCATTAACAGTACATGTAGTAGTTTCTTTTTTGGTATCTGCACAGTAATGCTGACGACTGCGGGTAATAAATTATTTTGAACCCCACTTGTGGATCTCCTTCCAATCGATATCTGGTCTCTGTATCTCTACATCTAGATGTTGTTTCCTTAAATTTATTTCAATTCCTCCACCAAATTCTTAGGTAAGAAAAAATAATAAAAGGAGAAAGTTCCATCTGTAAAACCTTGAGAATGAACGATCGTTTCAATTACGCCCATAAAGTAGAAAAATAAACTCTGTAAAGAAATACCTCTAGTATAGAAAGCTGAAAGTGAAATTGTTAGAGGTAGACCAAGATGATCCCTAGATAGTCGAGGATAATGGATTAGAAGGAGGTACTACGTATCAAAACCTTGAAGAATGAAGCAAAAAGTTGTGATAGTAGTCTGGGGTTACACTTTGATAAATGAAAAATAAACGTCCTCTCCGAACCTAAATTGTTTACCAATAGCATTTAAAGTTAACTTTACTACATCCTCGGTTCATCTAGGCCTGAATAAGATCTAGACTACATCATAAAACAATAGCATTGGAGAAAATTAAAGCTATACTAATAATAAAGATAAATCTCTCAGTTAGTTAAATACTACACAAAATTTCACCCTCTCGTTGATGATGATGTCAGTAAAGAAACGAAAACTCATTTTTTTAAAAATTTATTCTGTGAACCCTTTCTAGTGTGAAGTGAAGTGAAACTCTAAAAAAAGTTGATCAATCAAAATAGAAATATCGTATAATTCATTTCTCATTAGCTTTTTCTTTTAAAAAGTTTATCTCTCACAATCTTATTTAAAAAAAAATGTCAAAATAATTATTAATACAAAAATAAATAATTTAATACAGATAAGAAAATACAAACAAGGGCAAATCAATTTATTTTTTTTTAAAATAAATGTACCGTGCATCTGATAACAAAGATAATAATGAAATAGACACAAATTTGGAAATGAATATAACATCGGCTAAAAATAAAAATTAATTTAAACTAATAAAAGAATGAATTAACAAATAATTATTGAAAATTAATTTAATATAACCAAAAATAAGGTGATAATGAAACTGTTACGCGCTACCTCTATTACAATATCTTTGATTTTATCCATTATATTGTGATACAATGATTTCTTATTTCCCTGACCGGTTTTGGACTTCTTCATCAGAGATAGTAGATTAATAAGTTTAGTGCAGAGATTTCGACTGAGTTAGCAGCAAGTGTAGTGCTAGAAGCTGCCGTTAAAAGAAGTCGAAATCTCAACTAAATTGATTGGGCTACCACTGATTACTAAATGAAAATCCGAACCGTTCAGGGATTCAAGAAATGTGCGTGCTACGAAAGATAAAATAGAAGATATTATCCATCCAGCACTGCGGACCTTAATTACATTTTCAATATCTTTTAAGAAGAATTGCTATGCTGAAGAATTGCAACCGAGAGAATCTTTTGTACCAAGTTTTTAGAAATAGGACAAAATGCATGTTAGTAAGGCTAAATAAAAAGTTACAGGGTTCTTATTGTTGCTTCGTGTGATTTTTGTTAAGAGATTTCTTGTATGTAGGTACACATCTTTCACTAGGATTTATTGTGCATGTCTAACAGTTTCTAACGATCAAAAGTCTTTGAACGGCTCTTTTTATATGAACGTTTTTGTTTTTGAAAGTAGACTTTAGAAGGGTGAAGTTTTGTAATAAATGGACTCAACGAAGTTGAATCAAATCATGCGCATTTTACTTATCGCTTGATCCCAAATAAATTCTGTTAGCAAAGATTTTAGTGGTTTCTCTAATAAAGCTACTTTAGCACCATTCTTTTGCATAACTGTGGCAATAATCTTAAAATATCTCAAGACATTTATCGTAGGTCTTTTACTAGTCGGCTCTAGACATATTGCTCTGGGAATTGTAGAGAACGGTGCACACTGAGTGAGTAGGAGTTAATAAAGTAGCAGAGTTGAAAGTTGGCCCAGACAAGTTTAGAGAAAAGATAGATTCAAATAAATGACATGCTTGATTTCTGTTAAGCACAAGAATGTACCCTGAAGCAAAGGGCTAGACCGCAATACTGGTGCGTCAGTCAATTCCCACAACAATAACTGGGACCCAACTTGGTTTTCCTTGAGTGGTAGTTTTAACCATGAACAGTCCAGGGACAAGTAGGTCAAGATCTGCTACTTAATCTTCTCAACTATGAAATTCAATTAAATGTTGATTAAGTGAAGGAGATTTTTTTCCCCCCACTTTTAACTATGTAAATGAGAGCTGTTTCTTTAGAAGATAGATGGTTGTATGAATGGCAAAAAACACAAACTTGCTACGTTTTTCTAGAATTCTAGCTAAGCGATGTCAGGCCCATATATTTATTGTAAAGGTTGGTTAAAGTTGTAGCAACGAAAACACCCTCCAACTAAACTTTATAATAGAAGAAACTCCGACGCGACGGGGCAAAGGGATCCATTGAAGTTACCTCTAGCGCCTAGCAATTCTAGGGCAAATACTGGCTGTTGAAATGAGCAGTAGGGTGCTTACTGCTAGTCTATAATCTTCCTTTCCCATTTCGCAGCACATTGAACTACTGAAGATAAAACTTTATATATAATCAGTTGCAGATCTAACTTTCTCTTAAAACATTCAAAACAGCTTCTTTTCGGCCTGTCTCTTACTTTTCTCTTTTAGCTTTAGGGCAACCCTATTGTGAGTAATGTCATCATGGTTGTAGTTCCCAGTTAGAGCATTACCCCAGCGGAAGAGGAACTGTACAGTACTGTTTTCTCAAGTTTTCTTAGGTCAGTCGTCTAAGAAAAAGGCCTACTTTTTGGATGGAAACTTCTTAGGGAATTCCAACAACCTTTTTGTGATTTTTTAAAACATAATAATAATTATGTTCACTATGGTGAAACAAAGTCGTAAGAGGAAGGAATAAGTTGTTCAGTTCACACTAGATTCATTTAAAACATCAATAATTCTAAAAAAAAATATGAAATTTACAAAATGGAAATCTTAAATCACCTGAAAGCTGGCGAACAGCTGTTCACAGAATAACCACACCATTTCCACGTATTGATTTTTATTCATACTGGAGGACATTCCGATTAGAAGTGCGTAATGTACACCAAACAGCGGCACCAACAGCAGAGTAGATTTGGCCCAACGTCTGTTAAAACAAATGAATAATAAAATAATCAAATAAATTTGGAATTTGAATAATACATATGGCACCTTTTAACGTCTAAAAATTTGCAGTTAGAAACTCGAGGTTTTAAGAAAGATAAAGTTATGTGAGTATACACACACCAGATGTTTTTCCATTCAAATGGAAAACTGCGTTGATTTCAGAATAAGAAATTAGTAAAATTTATTCACACAGAAAATAAAGTTTTTAAAAAAAATTATAAAGCAGATGGAAAAAGTAAAAGAAAAAGTCGAGGTTGCAAAAATACAAAGTTATGATAAGTACATTAATCACATGAAGTCAAAACGGTGAACAAGATCAGCCCTATTTCCCTCTCTAAACCTCACAAAACTGCAAGAGAAACTCATGCAAGGAGAATAAACGGTGCTTACATATTGCTACATTCTAGTTTTCTAAAGAAGTTTAGTTATTTTATCGTGTCCAATCTAGAAGGGGTGGAATAAGACTCCTATTCGCTTAAAAAAAAATTTAACATTTACCAATAGCCAATGGCTGGCGTCTCTCATCATGTCTCAGCGAATGTGGTAATTAGAATATTCTAAATGTGTCAAATGCTACAAAAAAAAAGCACGATATATAAATTCATTTGTAAGGGCGCTACGATATCCAAGAGGTTAGAGGCGAGGCCCGCAAAGCTAAGATGTACTGTTGGTTTAGTGCAGCGTTTTCCAACCTTTTTTGGCTCGCGTATCACATGGTAGTACATCATGCTAAATTGTACACCACGTCGTAAAAATTATTGTACTTCCTGAAATTTGTTATTCCGAATGTGTTATTTTATTATTATTATCATCTTTATTTTCTATAGAAATACAAATGTATCTGTTACAAAGGAGTTCAAGTTCATGTTCCCTTTATAAACTTTGTAAAGTGTAAGATCTTAGTTTTAAAATGTTTTTTAAAAAATTAAAAATTGCGTACATATTTTTCTCTTCAAAATTATTCATTAATTCACAAAGTTCTTCTTTAGGTTTATTATATTTGAGCCCAAATCTTCTAAATTAATATCTTATAAGCATTCAACTACCTGTAAGTACCAGTGAAATTTATAGTTGCTTGGATAGAGCTTACTCATTACAATCAGTCTCTTTAAGCAGATCTTTTCATGATTATCATTGTAAGTTCTGTCACATGATAATTCTACTAAATTTTCCTTATCTTTTATTAATAATGATGCAGCTTCTCCTAAATTTTCTTTACAGAAGGGGTGTGAAATCCAATTATCAATTGTGTTTTCGGGTTTTGGAAAATACACCATGAAAGACAATTTTGATCTTGTTAAAATATGCATTATATTTTCTCGATTTACTCGTATATCTTAAAACAGACTAACCTTATTATTATCCATACATATTAACAACTTTACTATAAATTAATTTATTAATTAAATTTTTTTTTTTATGAATAATAAGCAAAAACGTTTCTATGATATCTTTATGATTTAATTTTTTAGGCCGCCATTGATTATTTTTCGCGGACTACCAACCAGCCACCTACGTACCACAGGTTGGGAAACGCTGCTCTAGAACATTGCAATTTGTATCAGTAAATTTCGTTAAAGAAATCATTGATATCTAATAGGTACGAAAAAAGTTATAAACATTTGAAATTTCACCGAAATCGAAACGGATTCGAAAACGTCAGAAATTTAATCTTAAAAATCTCATGAAATGTTATCACAAAAACATTGCCATTTATACCACCTATACAGTTTACTTTTCTCTACATTTTGGTAAAGAAATCATTGAAATCTGATAAGTAGGAAAAGAGATATAATCTTTTGAAATATGATCTAAATTGAAAACATCCAAAATTTAACCTTCAATATCTCGTTAACTATTATCACTGGAACATTGCTGCTTGTAACACCTATACTCCTTTCTTTTCCCTACAATTTGGTGAAAAATTCATTAAAATCGGTTAAGTACGAAAAGAAATATATACGTTTGAAATTCGAACGAATTAGAAAACGTACAAAAATTTTATTATAAACATCTCACGAACTATAATGATTAGAACATTGCCATTTATACCACCTATACAGTTTACTTTTCTCTACATTTTGGTATGGAAATAATTTTTTATGTTTGCCATTTTGATTATTTTTCGCGTACCACCTGTACGCGTAATACGCGTTCCTCAGGTTGGAAAATGCTGTTTTAGTGGATTGGTTTCACGATCTAAACTGAGATATTTCTTAATGAAGTATGTTTGCTAGTCGCCACTGCTCACAACACCTAATTTAGTAGTTGGTAGTAGAGACCGGTATCGAACTCAGCACCACAAATACTTCTTAGTTTTCTGGGACTCGGCTACCGTAACACCTTCAGGCACTCCAGGCGGCGGAAAGGATTCGAAGGAAGGTTACTATGGAACAGATTGTGTATGACTGGGATGTTGTAATAGGGCCCATTTGCAATTAAATCTGAAGTAACAAGATGGAGCTAATGCTATTATAAAGGACAAATGGGATTATTTGGTCAGTGTGGTAGTTTGATTGTTAACATAAATACGTTAATGTTAGTGTGAGCGATTTTGGATTGGAGTGATTAGAAACGTTCAATATTGGAAAGTTTAAATTATTAATTTTAATAACGCTTAGAAGAACCAGAAAAATCCGTGCCATTTCTTTTGAATCTGAGTCACTATGGTAACACAAACAAAATAATGTTAACTACCCTTACAGTAGTGCCTGAGTTTTTAGTGTTGTAAGTTTATTTTGAAGAACTATTGCCCTAAAGATTATACGAGTATATACGTCTGTGCCACAGTTGGTCAAAATAGACTTACGTTATAGGTGCCTATTTACATATTTAGTAGAGTTAAACCGCATGACATACGCGATTTGTGTTCTAGGTATCATAACTAACATATATATCAAAACAGCTGATTAGAATCACGTGATGCATGACGGTAATATATATACCGAATATTGATAACTGCAATAAGAGAAAATCTGAGAGTATTTTTACAGCATATTTTCTTCCAATGTATTTATAAGTTTAATACATGACTTGAAGTGCGAAAAACCTCCCAGCAAAGAATCAGTACCATTAAAAACCATCCTCCATGAATCAAATAGATATTTTTATTTTACCTAAAATTAGATTTGAGGAAGTACTAAAAAAAGGAAGTTATTGTGAAATCTCACTTAAGTGCACGTATACCGAAAATAGCAAAGATAACTTTGGCCCAGAATTTTTCACAATTTGCTAAAAAGGATTCTAAATGAAGAACAGCTGGTCGAGTGGAAAATACCCGTTAACTATTTCCAAGCTTTACTGTTTTCGTACGCCACACTACTCTTAAGAATCTTATTAACTATTTTTAGTTGCATGAAAAATGAAAAAAAAAAATATTAAGTGTTCTTGTGATATGGGAAATATGAAAGAAAATGAAGAACCGAAGAGCTTTCAAGACATTGATGTTAGCAAAATACTCTGTTTAAGTGGGCAATGTGTTATTTGTAGGAACAGTTCACTGTTCTCTAACAAAAATATGCAAGCAGCAATTCTAATTTTAAGATAACAACGAGATTTTATTCATTCCCTAATTTTATTTTATAGCATCCGAGAAATTTAATGTAAGCACTTGCCAATATCCTCTACTATTGTCAGCAGTAGCACAGTACGAGGTTATGGTTATTTTACTTCGAATATACTGGAGTTGTGGTCACTTTTCGATTGTTGGTTGCTATACTAAACCTTCGCTACCTTCTGAAGTGCTATTTCAGAAGTACAGTATTAATTAGATACTATAAAAAAAAAGATTGTTGCCAATTTGATTACAATTTGATTTTTTGCCAAGCTTTCGACTTAGGGACTAGGTCATCTTCATCTTCAAGGCTTATACTAATATTTGTTTTACATAGTTAACATTAAAAATGGCTTCTGTTCAGACTATTTCGATAGTTTATTATAATACCTAAATAACAGTGAGAGCAGAAGACATACTACCATTAATTCATGTTTATATCGTTAAACAAATTAGAGTATAAGCCCTGAATATGCCTAGTCCCCTTGGTTAAAAGCCTGGCCAAAAAATGAATACAAATTCAAAACTCTTAATACTTTTTTTCCCCTTTGGATAGATGAGTTACCAGAAAAAAAAGATGAACAATAATCTACAATTAAATGCAGATTTTGAATTAAAATCCCATTGATTTTTAAAATGTGGACATCATTAAGTTAGGATTAAATGTGTTTGGAAAAAAGGACCTCGAAAATGGTTTGAAATAAGAGAAAATTGTGGATTGAGGGTCATTAGAATACCCAGGTCGTGTTCTGATACAGGAAGTCATAATAATGGAAGAGTAAACTTCTTTATCTACCAGCAGCAACATCGTTAGAAGAGATAACTATGTGGCCGAAGGGATCACGAAGAGAGTGGCCAGAGATACTTTTTCGGGATTAGTCAACATGTAAAGAGGAAACTTGTGTCTGGTAAGGCCAATTAATTAGAAGGCCGATGGAAAAAATGTTTTTCTTTTGCAAAGAAGATTGCCTCGGCTTTATATATGGTTCTACAAAAAAAGCTGGAGAAGATTCTAATATGGATTTGATACGTCTATTTCAGCTACCGGACTTCATTAAAGTGAGTAGAGGCTGTGTTTGGCTGTCTACGCGGATTAAATGTTAGGATAATAATGCGATGCTCAGAAGGAGAATGGGAAGAAAATGTTAATGCTGGCTGGGATTGGTGGAGGCCAAGCTTGGAATTAGAATGAACTGTGATGGAAACAGCTGAGAAAGCAAAACGAAGAAACCAAGACCAAGATGGGCTGTAAAAATTGAAATTTCATAATATGGCATTTTTTTTTTTAATAGTAATAATGGAAAAGGTAAATTAGTTTGCACATGAATGCACTTAATCCTACCTGTACCTGTAACGTTTTTTCTCTTCTGATATCGATACAGTTAACTTCAACATCAGCACTCTTACTATATTTATGAAGAGTATAAAGTTCAACTGCAACAGATATGAATAAGACTGTTAGTATTAATAATATACAAAAAGGTAATTAAGAATTAAGAAAATAAATGCAGCATACAAATATCAGAGCAGAGAATCAACAATAGTTAAATCTTATCGCTTGAAATCGTGATCCTTAACATGATTTTTTTGGCAGGATAGTATTCATGATGGAGATGGTTACATTTACAGATGTAGGTAGTACTATTGTCTGTGTAAATCACATTAAGAGTTGTGTGATGGCGTAGTTGTGGATAATTCTTATAATAAGTATCAAGAAGAGCGAAAGTTCCATTGTGGTATCTTCTCCTTTAACAAAGAATCCGGTAGAGCGGTGGTCACCATCAAGAATTGAGGAATACTCACTTGATATTTATCTTGCGGAAACACACTAATATATTAAAATTTAAGGTAAAATGTGTTAAGTATTAGTGAGTATTATAAGAAAAAAAAAAAAAAATACATCAAGTTGCATTTTTACAGTTGCATGAACTATTAAAAAATATATTATTAAGCTAACATAACAGAATATGCACCTTATTTTCCATACAAATTAATTACTTTCTTTTATTGTCAAACATATTTCCACTTATCTGATCTTTTTTATTACATTATCTTTCACCTTTTATCTCTAAATCATTTGCAATCGTCTCTTCAATGTGTGTTACAAGTGCAGATGACTAAATTTTTTTTCTATTAAAGTCAATTCTTGAAAAGTTTGAGCGATCAATTGCTTTACTTGGATTCCTTGTTAAAGGCGAAGTTGCTACAGTGGAACCTTCGCTTCTCTTGACAGTTCATAACTAAAGAGTCTTCCACAACTACTCTATTTGCACAACTCTTAAATAAAAAAATAAAAAATCATGTTAGGGATCAGTGATTTACATATGTTTGTGAGGCACAGTTTACGTTTCATCACAAGTTTTTTTTATGAAAGATTAAAATGAAATCATAGATGACCAATGGTTCTTTCAACTCTATGAAGCTTTTGTTTTTGACGTCTTTGAATAAAATATCAATTTTACGTACATTAGAACCTATCTTTAGATTCTATCAGCTGATTGTTATCCTTAAAACATATTTATTCAAAACAATCGATCATCAACACTATAATACTCTCTTTATAATTTGAGAATAAAGTTGGATCTTGATATTCCTGCCTATATATGTATACATATACATACTTATATGGAAAAGAACACGTAAAACAAAGCTGGCAGCGTTAGTGGATCGCCGTAAAAAATAACAAACTCAGAGCTATCGAAAAAAAAAACAACTGTGCACACCTGGGACTTATCAAATAGAATTTATCCGTAGTCATGAGAGGCTAGGCTGCAAATTGGCCTATACTCAGCTAACACATAGAAACCTGACGAAATAAACAATAGGTTGAGCAAAATATATAAACTTAGAAATGCCTGGATATTGAATTAGCAGTATAATTTTTGTAATTAACCTACATTCCTTTATTTATCCCTTCGCGTCCAGTTTCGACAGGAAAAAAAGAAAAGCATTGAAAACAAACATAAGACTCATTAATAACAACAACAATTGTTTATAAAATTATGTTTGGATATCTAATCTATTAATACGTATGTGAGGGAACATGGGTAAGTAAATTAATTGAACAAACCACATTAAACTATCGCTATATATCTCTTTAGTTATTGCAACATTGGGCATTTTAGTTACCACAATTCAATATATTACAGTGAGAATAATAAATTAATATGTAAACATTTTTTTTTTTTAACCCAAAATTAACATTCATTAATCACTGGTGATTCATTATTCTACAGCGCAATAGTTTCGAGATTACATTGCAGCAATCTGAATATTTTTAAGATACAGTTTGGACCAAAATAAAAGAGAACATGAAAGTGTAGTGCTTTACATTTAACAGAAGCCAACAAAAATAATGTTTAACAATCAACTCTTGACTTTAATATCCAATAAATTTCTTCTTTGTAAATGAATTAACATTGTCAGCAGGTAGCTCTTCTGTGCGTGCTTTTTAATAGATTGTTTCTTAAATTAAGATTAGCACTTGTTTCGTATTTAAAGTTAACAATGAATAAATCATGAATCACTATGAAAGTATAAACAGGTGCACTCTGATTACTTTATTTCAGATTTTGCTTCAACATTTGTTTTTTCAAGATCTTGGAGCACTACTAAACTTTTCATTTAGCAATAAAATTGTGTAAAATTTTGGAAGTCAAGTGTTTACACCGTTAACATCTGTTTTGTGATTACAAAATATCGCTGGAAATTGGATATTTCGATTATCGTAGGCAATCGTAATATCCCTCAAAACTGAAGTACAACCCAGAGACCTTCATTTTGTGTTAACCTGAGACTCCCCGAGTTAAAACACGAAATCACGATTAGAAGAGAAAAACTTGACGTATGGATGTAATCGAGAAATCAGCCATTCTGTCGAAACAAAGTGACATGTATTTGCATCCAATGATCCACATATATGTATAACATACTAATGGTAAAGTACATACATATGTTACACTAAATCAAATAAACAGGCTCAATGGACTATATCCTTTGAATCAAGTTAATACATCGTACCATGTAATATTAGTATGGAGATGCTTACATATTCTGTATTATATATTGTGATTGGGGTATTTATAGTAGCAAAATTAACATCATTTAGCTTTTGTCCGTCTGTAGCATGCTGGTTTACTTAATTCCTCGGCTTTGCATACAAAATCAGAAGTCAATTCATCAGTATGTGTAGAGATTTTGCGTTACAATTTCTTAGTTTTTGTTTTAAAATCTAAATGAATATCTGACCATGTTTAGGGTTTTTAATCAGAACTCCAACAGAGGTCATCATTATGCAGAATCATGGAAAACTTTTTTTTTTTTAGGAAAAAGCGAATTTCCATGATGTACTTCAATGAATGGAGACACATTTTCTATGTAGCTTTTCATACTGCTCATGGTTTGGTAATTGGTAATTGCGGAATTTGAGGTATGAATTCTGATACTCTGATTTCCACCTCTCCAAACCTAAAAAGATGGGAGATGTTTTGGGTCAAATGAAGAGGTGATACTTAGCAGCCCTAATTAGACACCTTCCAGAAGTTCATTCTTTATAGGGATAGAATCTATTAATTGGAGAAACGTTAAAACTAAGCGCATTGACAAGGCTCACTTCCATTTTTAACGCAAGCCGTGCTGAAGGACTGGAGTCATCATCATTCAAGAGCCACAGTCAAATTTAGAAGTCTTCTTTTTACCTTAATGCCTACATAATGCTTTAGGATTAAGCAACTATAGTCTTAGGCGACGAAATCTTGGCGTCAATCGGAAAAACAACTTTACTTGAATCGATTTATCAAAACTAGAAAATTGGTCGAACGAATTCTTCAATTTAAATGAATGCCAATCATTTTAATTTGAAACTTCTTTTTCCCTCTAAAGATATTGTATTTTTGGGTAGGTTCTCAGGAAGGAGTAAGTGTGATGCCAACTAATCAGATCAGATCGTACAAAATCAGAGTATAGTGACACCTTGAACATCACGATATTAGTTTCAACATTCTCTTAATCCTAGCGAGTGGAAGTACTGCGATTAAGCAATTTCAAGACAAATCCTTTAATCAACCACTACTTAGAATAACCTAGACAACATATTCTTTAATGTAGTTACTAATAATATTTTATAGCTGGAAATCGTAAGTTCCTGAACAATTAAAAATATTTTTCCCTACTTGTATGATTAAAAAAAAAAAATTATACTAATAATCTGTAGTAAAAACTTACCACTACTGATGAAGCAATCGGTGCCCTAATAATCCAGAAATAATAGGGATTGTTGTTCACTGTCCAGCACAGGGTGTTTTCATAAACAGCTCTCACTATAACCCACGGTACCACGAACAACAGTGGCAATCCTGAAGAACAAGTAGAACATAAAGTTGATAATTTTATTCACTAAAACTCAATAACCAATCATCTTGCATAAGTTCAATGATTTCAATCAATCAGGTGCTTATTACGGCGACCGTACAGTTCCATACTATATTAGCGCGATGATACATCACTACCAGTCAATCAGCTGATAGTATCGTACGTCAGGTTATTGCCATCATATCACCTGTAACTTATGAAGTAATTTACTGAAAATTTAAATATTTTAATTATTAAAAAAATAATAATTAGAATCGGCGCTAATGTCCAAGTTGTCGATGGCCCAAGAAAAAAAAATAATAATAATAATTAGAATTCATAAAATAAATTATTTCTATATCGAAAATTATCGATTTGTCATTGTCAATTTAATAAATTCATTTCCTTACTTCAATCATTTGGAGTGTTTGTGAAATTATCGAATTAAAATACCATTCGTGCAATAATTTGTCTTCGATAATTTTGAGTAGACAGACTTTTGCCTCGTTTGTGTCGTGCACTTTTCGCTCAGATGAACGTTTTCGCATATTTCTAAAATAATAATAATAAAATCAAGACCTGAATGAGTGAGCACTCAATCGCTGACGAAATTCCATTTTATCTTTTGAAGAATCGAGAGCATTAATGCTTTAAAACGATACTTAATGTTCGGGCACCAACAACTCGGAGCCGAACTTAGGGGGTTTAGGGGTTTAAAATTTGTGGAAAATTCGTTCGAAATAATCTTTTTTTTGTTGAATAGAGAAAATAAAAATATCAGGACGGCCTTCTTATTTTTTTAAAAGAAGGTACATGACAAACAAAATAAACTTACCCCATCCAAGTAGAACATAGACCGTGATAGCACTGGTGTCCGAGAAGAGAGCAAGGAATATTAGATTGTGCAGGTAAAGTCCTTCCATGAGGATCCACGAGTAGTTTGCCACGATGCAGTACTGCCAGAGACCAGTCACGAATTTGCATATCCAATTGTCCTGTTTGCGGAAACATAAAAAATAAATAAAAAAAAAAATCTAAATGAATATCTGACCATGTTTAGGGTTTTTAATCAGAACTCCAACAGAGGTCATCATTATGCAGAATCATGGAAAACTTTTTTAAGAAAAAGCGAATTTCCATGATATACTTCAATGAATGGAGACACACATTTTCTATGTCGCTTTTTCTTTATACAGCTTTTCATACTGTTCATGGTTTGGTAATGGGTAATTGCGGAATTTGAGGTATGAATTCTGATTCTCTGATTTCCACCTCTCCAAACCTAAAAAGATGGGAGATGTTTTGGGTCAAATGAAGAGGTGATACTTAGCAGCCCTAATTAGACACCTTCCAGAAAGAAGTTCACTCCTTATAGGAATGGAATCTATTAATTGAAGAAACGTTAAAACTAAGCGCATTGAATAGTAAATATTTCTCTCAAACTCAACGTTCGTTAATTCTTCTCTCATACCCATCATTAGTAATAAAATTTAAATGGATGAAATCCCCAGTGTAATTTACTAAATCCATTTTAAAGCTTACATTCCCCTACACTACTTAACACGATTCAAAGCTCTCAATAAGTTTGGTTGAATGTTCAACCAAATGAATCCAATTAATTTGAAATTTACATGTTTTATAACAACATGCACTTTGGTGGCCATCATATCTTTAATGTACTTTTAATATCTTTTTTTTTTTTTAGCACAGAAATTTTAATTGCATTCATCGATTAGCATTTTTAAGGTGCCTTTCTATCGAGCGATTATTTTTACGATCGTGTTGAATTCTTTTTAAAGAAAAAATGATGTGTATGTGAAAACTAATACTTTATTAAAAAAAAAAAAAATCGATCTACTCGTTCGATATCGATCAAGGAATCTGACCAAAGCGATCACCGGAAGCATATCTTTATCAAAATGTTTTTACTTCTACAAAAGACTTTTTCACTGCATTCACTCCTCTTTGATTGAGATAAAAGATACCTTACCAGCATCCAAAATTTTTGTATACGTCCCTCATTGTATACGTACAACTCACAATAAAGGGCATGAATTCAAAGCATTAAACCAATGAAAGATGAAGATCCAAGTAATCAAGTAATGCGGTCACGGATAACAGAGTAAAAGCTTCATCAAAAGAAAATGTTTCTTTTACTCCCATCTTTGAAATTAAGAAGCTTTATTAATTCTTCAATGAATAAAAACCACAATTTTTGCTGCATACGAGGTGTGTTCAAAAAGTAACGGGAATTTTCGTTTTTTGAAAAAAATATTTATTTATTCATCTACATTAATATTGTCGCCTTCAAAGTAGTCCCCTTCGCATACAATACACTTGTGCCAGCGCTTTTTCCAATCCTCGAAACACTTCTGAAACTCGATCTTTGTGATAGCTTTCAGCTCTTTCAGCGATTCGCTTTTAATGTCATCTATGCTTGTAAAACGACGGCCTTTTAATGTTCTCTTTATGTTTGGAAATAGAAAAAAGTCAATGGAGCCATGTCTGGCGAATATGGAGGCTGGGACATCGTTAAAGTTTTGTTTTTGGCCAAAAATTCACGAACAAGCAATGAAGTGTGAGCAGGTGCATTATCGTGGTGCAAAATCCATGAATTGTTTTGCCACAAATCCGGGCGTTTTTTTCGGATTGCTTCACGCAAACGGCGTTGAACTTGTAGGTAGTACTCCTTATTGATTGTTTGACCTTGTGGCAAGAATTCATGATGCACTATGCCATTAAAATCGAAGAACACAGTGAGCATAACCTTCACATTCAACCGCACTTGTCGAGCCTTTTTCGGTCTTGGCGATCCAGAATGCCTCCACTGGGACGATTGAGCCTTAGTTTCGACATCATATCCGTAAACCCATGTTTCGTCACCTGTTATAACACGTTTCAGTAGATCCGCATCGTTGTCGACTTCATTGAGTGACTCTTGAGCAACTTCCATTCTCCGCTGTTTTTGTTCGAAATTCAACAATTTTGGAACAAATTTTGCTGCCACACGTTTCATACCCAAAACATCCGAAAAAATTTCATGGCATGAGCCAATTGATATGGCAACATCATCAGCGACTTCTCTGATTGTGATTCGGCGATCGTTCATAACCATTTCTTTCACTTTTTTCACGTTTTCATCGGTTGTTGATGTGCTTGGACGTCCAGGTCGTTCGTCATCTTCAACGTTTTCGCGGCCATCTTGGAAACGCTTATACCACTCGTAAATCCTTGTTTTACTCATAGCAGACTCACCATATGCCTTTATTAACATTTCACACACTTTATTACACTTTATTTCATTTTTTACGCAAAATTTAATACAAATTCTTTGATCCATTTTTTTTAACAAACAAAAATCGCCAAGCTCGAAAAACACGTCTAACCTTAACGGCTGCCACTTAAGAAGTAAACAATGAATATTACTGAAAATTTTATCGTACTTCAGGGGCATGTGTACCAACATAATAAAAAAAAAAATTTTACAATCAGACTCTCCAAACCCGCGAAATTTAAAAATTCCCGTTACTTTTTGAACACACCTCGTATAGGAGGAGGACTAATGTAATCCACATGGCAGATAGAATGAGCTGGGGTCCATCACAGAAATCTAGTGATTTTTTTTTTAAAGATACGTAGAAAGAAATGAGCGCACATTTAACATTCTTATTATAGAAAATTATATATTTATTAAGGAAAAGAAAAAAGGTTATTAAAATCTTTCCATTAAAATTTAGAAGATTAATCTAAATTGCAGGAATACCAAGCGTGTCTGGAACAATGTTACTTAGATTTAATTAAAATCTTACATTCACAGATAATTTTCCAAATTTTCTTGAAAGTAACTAGAATTATTTTCCTTCAATCTTCGCTTACAGATTAGAAGAAACCTTGAGGAAAAGTAAGGAACTATTCTTTACAGTATAGTTTCGAAACTTGGCACCCCTCATTGCACATATGTAGAGCTACCAGTTTTTTCTGTAACATTTTTCTCCAAGGCAATTGGATAAGGGCACTTCTGGAGCTGGGTGGACTTTTTTCTTACCTTCTCATTGTATCTCAAAGTACACTCTTAGTAAAAAAAAGATTTTGTAAGAAATGACCCTAACATTTCCTCTTATGTAAAAATGGTACGCACAAAGCTATATATAACTTTTATTGTAATAATTTATTTTTCATTTTTAGTAAATATCCTTTGGAGAGAAGTGGGGGTAAGGCGCCCTTTCTAATGTGTCATTTCAGTATGATGTATGGTTTTACAGTACAATGTAAAGAAGAATTTTTTATTTTGCTCTGTCTCTTCAGAAAAGTGGTTATCTGACCCTTCTAACTTGAATAGAAAGCTTGACGCTTAACACAAGTATTGCCTTTTCCATTTCTCTCTCTCTCTCTCTCTCTGGCTGAGGACCTCTTCTTCTCTGAATCCTTATTCAGCCATATTCTTTTATAGACCTCACTTATCCATGTTCTTTTCGTTCGGCATTCTTCATTCGTTTTACATGCCCAAACCAATGCGGCACTCCCTGCTTTTCACCAGTTCAGCAATAGAGTTTTTCTTTATTATTATTCTCAATATATCTCTTCTTTAGGAATATTTAATTTTCTCACTTCTTGATCCAATATCTTCGGTAACTTCTATAATAAATACAGTATTGGGTTCGAATTCTAGTCTTGACCTTTGTTTTATTTAAATTGTTATTTTGACAAATGTTTAGCTGTTAGCGTCCGCAATTTCTAATCTGGTTGATGAATGTAAAACTCACTTGAAATAACAGGCGTTACTCTACTCCAGTCTCTTTGCCCCTCTCTGTCTCTCTAAATATCCGCTGTCTGAATTAGAGCAAGTTATTTAAATAACAAAAGTTAATTCCAAAATGTGCTCCATTAGAGCGTAGGCTAAATAAAAAGTTACCAAAACAAAAGCAATGATTGTTGAAAGTACCATAAATGTTAACAATTCTTTCTGAAAATTAACTTAGATCAGAGATTTCTATTCCCTAAGTAAGTAAAATAATTGCCTATTTTTTCAGGGGGGGCTTAACGTCTAACTACCAAATTAGGTGTCGTGGACGGAGGCGACTAGCGCAAACATACTTTACTGTAAATTTCTTTTATTAACCATTAAATAAAAATCCAAGGCCTAAAGACCGGGGAATGGAACCCACTAACCAACAATACATCCTAGCATTGCGGGTCTCGCCTCTTAACCGCTCGGCTACCGTGATGCCTATTCCCCATGTAGTCTCCACAAAATGTTTGGGTGTAACAGCCACTAAGTTATTGTTTCAACTGCAGAGATAGATTAAAAATTGCATAAGCCTCTTTGATCGGTTTTATTTTGAATGTAAAGCGAAATGAACATATTACACTTCATTTCATCTTTCTTAATCAGCTGACTGTGAAGTTCAGCAGGAAGTATATTTTACCTTGGCAAAATTTCCTGTACACGCTCTTCAGAAATCAACACATTTATTTCATTTAATATGTTCATTATTATTAAAGCCCTTTATGATTAAGAAAACTCCAGAATACTTTTCAATTCCATATTTATCCATTTAGAATTGTGCCTACAAAACTTAAATCCTCTTTAATCCGGAATTCTTCACCACCATCTTAAATCCATAAAATAATAGTTTAATTTTAAAATGCATTGTGTAACCCACTAAATGCAGATCATCCAGAGATGTCTTTCAAAATAATAGACTTACCTTTACTTATGCATACAATAAAATGAACAAATAAGGGAAGGTATTCATTCAACTCAATGGTAAGAGCGCTGAATTCCCCCATGCAAATATCACGGGTTCGAATCCAGTTGCCTGGCCTTAGATTTTTCTACTTCTTATATCTTTCTGAACACCTCTATAGTTTTAACAATATTTACTAGGATTGGCAAGATTCTAATGTCCGGATAAGGTTTTGGAGGTGCCAGCGGAGCTTCTTACTTCCTCTTTCTTTTCTTTCTTCTTCACCAGAACTCGAGAAGTTCAACCACCAGACAACCTTCAATAAGGCCTCCGATATGGCAGACACCACCCTTACAAGATGGACTTAATAACATTCTATATCTTCTCATCACGTCCGTACTAACTCCAACTATTGTCCTTATTTCTCCGGGGAACTGACCATTTCTTTATAACCTCCTCCACAGCATCCTCTCTTGGAAAGTCATTCGTCCTCCACTCCAACTTTTTATTTCTTTTTAATAAATTCTAGTTCTTCTAGACGATTTTCATTAGCTACATTTTCTTCTTGAGCTGATATTTCATTTCTATCTTTTTTTTTAAAAAAAAAAGCTTTCAAATTCTCTGAGGTTACTGTACGCGTATATTTCATTATATTTAATAAGGAGTGAAGCAAAGCGGTGAATAAAGATTCATTAATTAAGAACATATTATTTTCAGGTTCTTTACCTGCAAAATAATCTAGGCTGGAGAAAAGCTAAAAAATAATTTAAAAGAAGCTACTTTAATACAAAAAAGAAGAAGAAGACAAGAATTAAGTAAAAATAAAGCCAAAGCTCGCTGGATTAATGAGCAAAGAGAAAAGTACCGTTCTTTAATAAAGTTGAAAGTCCTAACTTGCCAAGTATTAAGTTCGTTTTTATGCCAAATTTTCACTGATTCCTTATTTAAAAATATATCCGGTGCAAAACATAACTGATGAGCGTTGAAACGTTGGTGAAAAATCCACAACCGGAAGAACCATTTTGCAGAATGGATTTTTACACTTTTCTGATGGTTTTCCTCTCTGAAAGAGTATACCTTATAATAGATAATGTTAATAAAAAAAATTAGTTTTACGAATCGGACTTTTTTCGTATAAATGTACGAGTATACAAGCGCTCGCGCACCAATCAAATTGTAAAAACCACTTTTTTGAGGGGGAATATCTGGAATCTCTCAAAAGAGATATTTCAAGGATAGGTATATAACCTGAAGAATATCCGCTTGGGAATCCAGTGTATATCGTAATTGATAAAACACTTCAAAAAATCTTTATTCACCTAAAAAAGGGGATACCCCCTCTTTTTTTTAGTATAAAAAAGTTTATCTGGATGTTCAACGATATTCCAGTTACCCCGATGTTCCTGTCATGTACAAGAGATTGATGTGGGAACACTTTTCCTCTATTATTCTGATGATGTAGGGTATAAGGGGAAAATTATGTGTTGTTTACAAGTTTTCACCAACAACTTCGTGGCTATTCGTGTATATTCTCGTATATATATATTGAAAAAACAATTTCCTGAAAAAATAAAAAACTAGGGGAGAGAGAGGGAGAGAAAAATAACGGGAAGTTTGGAAAAACATGGCTCGCTATCTGCTGAAAAATAAAAACTTTTTTTAAAGCAAGTTTTTCACGATAAATAGCTTGTTTACTATTTCACGAGCATTTTTTTTTCTAAACCATCAAGAGTTTATACATTTATCAGCTTCAAGAAAACTGTTGTAGAAATAATGCAACATCAAAAATACTTGGGAAAATTCTTAATGCTCCTGTTTTGTGTATCTAACCTTATAGGCCATAAACAACCTTAATAAAATCCCTTCCGTCAATGTACTAGCAGAAACTCGTTTTCTCCAATTTCATTCCTTAACAGCAGCTCATCCTAATCCTTTAATCGAACACATCTATCCTCTTCCGCTTTACCAGGTAATCCTCCGAGAAGATTGAAGAGAAGATAGCCTCACGATCTACTCTTATCAAGAGAGCAGTATAGCATATGTTCACAATAAATTTATTTTAAGACTAAAGAATAAGAAAAATGCACCACTCCTGCAACTAATTAGCCATTAAACATCAAACAAGAACAGTGTAATAAAGTAGTGTTTACAGCACTAACTAACATTTTGTAACGAGTAAAACTGTTCAGCCCGTTACCCCGCCGCTCAGCCCGTGTATGTAAACTTAAAAAAGAACTTCCCAAGTCCAACCTGCCGCAACCAGCAGTAAACAAGGTTATATTTTCCAAACTACAACTACAACTACAAACTACTTAGCTAAAGAGAATTATTTTGCTGCAGAAAACAAATACCAAACTGTCACATATCATCTCTTATTTCAATTAACTTTAGTCATAATTTGTTTAAAATGGCGCTGTTGTTGTTCTCTGATAACTGATAGATAAAAAATATATCCTAGATTCTATTTTTAACACGGACATTATTGCAATAAATCTGTTTCTTTTTTTTTAAATTTATATATCTATTTTTGAAGTTTAATTTATGTACTTGTTTGCATTCTAAATTCTTGGTGTAAATATTGAGATGACGTCAAAGTTTGCATCCCCCATCGCCTTTAATCCTTAAGGATAACCTAAGGCACCTAACAATCTGAGGCACAGCCAAATGAGGCTAATAGTGCCGACCTCTAACCTTGAAAGTTCCAAAGATCCGGCAACGTAAACAGAGCGACACATAAGAAACTGTTTTCTTCTCCTTCTGTTCACTCAGTTCTATTATAAAGAGATGTTTTAAGATCTGTTTATCCAGTAAAAAAAAAGGTATAAGAATAGGAATGGGTACATAGCCTAGGGTTAGTCCTCGGCTTGTCTCCAATATTGTGGACCACTTCCCCAAGATGCGCCGATCCCTAGAATTTTCCCTAGAAATCTCTGGAATTATCGGCTTAAAGTGCTCAAGATCAAGAAGCTGGGGCTAAGAATGCGAAAACACCTGCAGATACTGGAGGAGGGCGCCACGGTAGCCGAGCGGTTAGAGGCGAGACCTGCGAAGCTAATATGTATTGTGGTACTGGGTTCGATTTCCCGGTCTTAGGCCTTGGATTTTATTTAATGGTTAATAAAAGAACTTTACAGTAAAGTATGTTTGCTAGTCGCCTCCGTCCACGACACCTAGGTGGTAATTGGTAGGTGGACGTTAAGCCCCGCCTGAAAAAGTAGGCGATTACTTTACTTACTACTAGAGGAGGGAAGTCCACTACTACTCCCACTAAGTGCAATTTACCTATAAACTGGAAAAGGATATAAGCCTCAGAATCTTGAGATTACTGAGATATCTTGAACTGAACTCTATCAAATAGAAGATAATTAACGTGAAGATGATATTCGAATTTTGAGATCTCATCAAAATGTATCCATCTTAAACTTCTTAGATATTATACACTGATAAGTAGTGTTGTTCAGTTGAGGTCCGAGCTGAATGGCTCAACCGAGTCGAGCTTCGACTCGGTTGAGCCTTCAGAGCTCGAGCCGTGAAGCTCAAGTTGGAGGCTTATAAACCTGGAGTTGAAGGCTCACCAAGTGCAAGCCTTTTAAAATTCTTAAGGAATGACGAGTAATCAATGAACAAGGAACATTTTAGAAATTATTGTATTCATTTATACAAAAATATTTTTGAAAAATTCATTAGCTGTTATAACTTGATTTTATTTTAAGAAATGAATTTATTAATAGTACAAATAAAATGCTTCATAAAAAAAAAAAAAAAAGCTTGAGCTTTTTGAGCCGAGCCTTAGAGGCTCACCCAGCTCTCTGTGAGGCTTCAGCTCAAGCTCTCTGACTCGAGCCACCCGCTGAGCCCTGACAGCTCGAGCGCTCAAGGTTCGAACCTTAAGGCCTTATAGCTCACAGCTCTTGAACAACACTACTGATAAGTCTCTTTACTTTTATTCTACCAGTAAAATTTATGAACAAAGAATTTTAGAAAAAGCATACGTAATAAACTGGGGGCGGATGTTGGTCTAGTGGTTTTAAGAGCGTGGCTTTGTAAGTGGGAGATCCGTAGTTCGAATTCCCGCGTATGACTACTTTTTATTTGTTAGAAAAAAAATTGTTTGTAGTAAAGTATGAGCTTCCGCCTACGTCACCTAATTTGGGAGTTGGACGTTAAGCTCCGCCTGAAAAAATAGGCGATTACTTATTTTTTACTTTACTGCGATAAACTGAAGTGTTAATGAATTGCCAGTCTGAATGAATTAAAGGAGTTTGTTGCTGCGGCTAGAAAAATGTTTACGCTAGAGTAATTCAGCGGGTAAATAGAGAACTAAATGGAGGGCAGATGGTAACAATAGTTCACTGCAACACAATCCTCTAGTTATTTAAATTTCAACAAACAAAAACAAGAACAGATGTTACCGACAGATATTTAGACAGAGTGTTTGAATTCTGTTTGATAAATGTTCCATTTTGGCGAGAGTTAAGGCAACGACGCGCAACAACATGGCGGCCATGGGCTAACTTCAGTATTATGCTATTTCACTACCGCTTGGACAATAAACTAGTTAGAGTCATGGAGGGTGGGAAGGGCGCGCGCGGCGAAACTCAGATTAATAATTTCCCAACTAACCTCCATTCATTTCTTAGGTTTACGTGATCTCCCTCCAAGTTCAACACAAAACAACACCAGTGAATACAAGAATAATCCTTATTCCCTCAACACAGCATCTACTCTAAAAAGGTGTGCTTGATTAATGAAGCCGTGAAATGAGAAGTTCATAATTGTTCTCTTTAATAAGAGTTAATCAAGTACCTGGATTTTTTTACTTTCTCTGATTCTATGAAATAGATGAGATAATTAACGGTGCGGATATTCGACTTCGAATCCTCACCGGATGTATCCATGTTAACGAATCCGTGAGTACGAAGAAGTGGTTTTTGAAAATTGGGGAAGGGGTATGTATCCGCCGTAACTCACTTTCCCAAAAAACTCTTCCAGATTTCCGAATATCTCAGATTCCAGGTGGTGATGTTAAAGGAAGAAGAAGAATGATGTGGCGCCATTAAAGGGGAGGTATTCCACTGGAGCCCCTCCATAAAAGTAATTTCACGTCTGAACCATCTGTGATGATCCTCATGAGTATTTATGGTTAAGCATTGCCCAATACTGTGCACAATACACACAAGTGGCATCTGAAGAAGTGGCTAATCCAATTCTATTTACCTTTAAGATCAGGAAAAGCAGTTAGGCAGATAGGAAAGGATGTGGAAGTTACAGATCTTGCGACAATTTCCAGTCCTTCATGGGTTTGGCGAAACATGAAATTCTCCATAAATGAAACGGAAAGCACTACGTAAATCTCCCATCCGGAATAATTTCTGTGTCCTCTTAAGTTGATTTCACCAATTGCCACATGGGAGAAGTGTTAATTGACCGGAATTCTTCCTGCTTTTTCTGCCTCTAGAACTTCTGTTTAGGGAAAATTCTATTGATGGAGCTTGTTTTCTTCTAAATTATCATCCCCAGTATCTTCACTGATGAAAGGGCTTGCAGCAAGAATCCAGGCAGACCCAGTCCAAACAGAAATACTTTCCTTCTAGCTTGATAAACAAATAAAACGTTTTCGTCTTAACTGTAAACCGTACGGATTCATTCCGAGAGGAATGCGTTAGACCAGTGATGGGCAAAGTACGGCCCGCGGGCTAACTCCGGCCCGCCGAGGGTACATCGGCATGGATTGTATATGGCCCGCTATATTACGTTTTGACGGTCGAGAAGTATAAAGTAGATTCTACTTAGTAGAATAATAGATGCATAACCTATAGGTGAAACTAAACTAGCCGCGTAGTTTACACAAGTGTGTAATGCTGTAATGTTTTTATAATATTATGATTAAAAGCTTTAACACAAAATGCATTTTTTCTATAATTCTGGCCCTCCTCTAGAATTTCTTAAACTTTGTGGCCCCCCCATTAAAAAAGTTTGCTCACCACTGCGTTAGATGTTAGAGGAATCTAACTTGTAATATTATGGATAAAGTCAAGGTGAACGCCCTGGGAGTCAGCAAAAGGAAAAGGGTTATTTTAATAAATTAACAGGATTAGACAGTGGAAAAGGGATTAGATCTGGAACATCTAGACGTGGAGAGAGATTTGAAGAAAAATATTTTCTTTTAAGACCAGAATTTTCCAATTATTTATCCTCCAATGAAAAATTTAGTATTTAATTGAAGTTGATTACGAGACATTTTTCTTGGAACTTGGCTAAGTACCACAGGCTATCCGAGCTAAAACCTTCTTCCTTTATATTCGTGGATTTTGGTGGGGGTGGCAGAGGTAACAAGGACTGCATTTAGAGTCAGGTACCTAGTTGGGAATGTTTGCTATCTTTAAGGGGAACCAACGAGGACTTGCAATCAGTAAAAGTAAAAAGTAATCGCCTATTTTTTCAGGCGGGGCTTAACGTCCGGCTACCCATTAGGTGTCGTGGATGGAGGCGACTAGCAAACATACTTTACTGTAAATTTTTTTTATTAACCATTAAATAAAATCCAAGACCTAGACACTGGGAATCGAACCTAGTACCACAACACATATAAGCTTCGCAGGTCTCGCCTCTAACCGCTCGGCTACCGTGGCGCCCCGTCATGCAATCAGTATGTGGTGTAGTTTGGGGGGGGCGGGAAGCTGTAGCGAGAGGATGCATCTTACACATTCAAATCTCTTTCAGATAGCCAAGGGTTTAAAAAATTATTTATATCAATAATTCAAACTAATATTATTCACAGAAGAAAAGAATAACAATGTGGCTACTTTGTCAGTGCTGGCGATTGTTCACCAATGGATACTCCTCCAACTTTTGGGTTGGAGAAGAAGTAACTTAGGGCTAGGATGCGGCGTATTAGCCGGGATAGGGATACTAAACGCATACGTGCTAGGACCGTTAAAATCGGCTATATTATTCAGCACTGTGGCCCTAATCACATTTTCCTGGCATAAGAGTAGTTCTACATTTATTTGAAACATTTTCCAGAGGAAATTCAATTAAGGTTCCTTCCAGTCAAAGCAAGTCCTCTCCATAACTCCCTTTCTAAGTAATGAATGGACTTATCTCAAATTAAATATTAATAAGGAATAAAAGTTATTTCCTTTTTCTATTAGGAATTAAGGAAATGCAATTTCCTGTATTATTTCTTTTCCTCTGTAGCGAGATTTTTAAGAAAAGAAAACCTCTAAAGTGGACATGCTTAATAAATTTAAGTCAGCGTTTCCCAACCTGTAGTACGCGAGTTGCTGGTCGATGGTACGCGAAAAATAATCAATAATGGCGGTCATAAATGACGGTCATTGATCTAGTACACTACCGGCTCAATCGATCTAAACTAAAAAAAAAAACCTGAGGCAACCCCTCTGTAGGTATCTAAGTGAGTGACATCACATTAGGACTTCCTGCATGTTATTATAACACAAACACACACACACGCATTTAGCAAAAACTACTTTTCCTGACCCCCCTCCCAAAAAAAGGACGTTTCCGGTGAACAAATTCAAAACGATACTACAATCGATTAAGAGAAGAAAAAGAAAAACTTATCTAACCAGCTGACGTTTTTCTGTCGAAATAAACTTGGAACTCCAGTCTCGTAATTCTACTTCGCCAGTATCCCTACTATAAACCGTAGGGTTTTATTTAATTTTAAGTAAAGAGGAAAGCACTTCTATTAAATAAAAGACGAGGTACTACTTTAAGTAAGGAAATAAAGAGTGTAAAGTTGTCCCCAGTTATTTTACTACACAAATAGGAAAAGATGAAAGATACCGACAAAGCAACGAAGAAGATACCGGACTAAATATAGATATACAAAATGACTCCGGAAAAAAAGAAGTAGAAAAATACCAAGTCTGATTGCTAACAGCTTTTATCTTACTAATAATATTATTTTTCAAATAAAGAAAGTTTGGATAATGGAGGAAGAAAATGGTGAAAGGAGACTAGCAAGTCTGGCCCTTGAAGGGACAGTTCTGATTGCAAAGGGTGTGCGTTGAAAAAATACGGGCCAAGGAAGTGTAAAAATAAAAAGGGACTAAAGAAAACCTAAAGCACTACCTCCAAGACTGCCTTCTTATTTATAGTTGAAAGTATTCAGCCCTTAAATAAATTCAAAGGGCAATAAATAACTGAGGGCAAAGATAATTAAATATTCATATATATTTTTTTTAAATATTTATTTATTAAATCAAAGATGGAAAAATAAGTCGAGGAAGACTTTAAAGAATATTATGATTATTACTTAAATTTGTCTGGTAGCGTATTAAAACGATTCTATAATTAAAATTGAAATGGGTGCAAACATTCATACAACTTCTTATAAAGTAATTAAATTTTAATGTAAATTTAGAATTAGCACTAAAAAGCACAGAATAATTCAATATTTAACTCGTACCATTTTATGTCCATTCATCCTAACCTTAATGTCATACTCATTCCAATCCTAATGTCCCGCTGCCATTTATGTTCCTCGCCACATTCTAGATCATCCTCTTAGGCGATTAAAACGCCAGTTACCTAGCGCGATTTTCTCTCTCTCTCTTCTGAAGAGAGTAGAGTTAATCCCTAAACGCTGGGTAACTTCTCCTCTCAGTTTAGTGAGAGCGTGTAATAGAGTCAATATAAGTTAACTAATCGTGCAGCTAGCTTTGGTGTGATAACTTTCAAAATAAATCAATACTCTCATTAACAAATATTAAAATTTTTGATACCAAGTTTAAAGAAAATCATTAAAACGGGTTTTGTATTTCTTCTCTTATTTGGTATAAAGAAAATGTGAGGGTTACCCTCCTCTGCTTTCTTAGGAAAAATTCGCTTTTCATCCACCCGCCACAAACTAAGGATGAGAAAATTATTAAAAATTTTCCTGGTAAAGAGACGAGTTTTTCGCACACATAATGACGACACTTTTGTTGTTGTCAAGTATTTAACCGTCTACAAGAAGCTGTAGAAGAATCTTGAATTAGTTCTGTTGTGATTAAGGACCAAGATTAAACGCTTTGAAAGCCGAATGATTAACGATAATGGGGTACCGCGTTAGCTAGTTAAAATTCATACTTGTCGCTCGTAGTCAACGCATGAGACTGTGGACCCCAGTTGCGTAATCCGTGGGGACGTCTGTTACGAGAGGATTATCGCTTAACACTACTCTGAAGTGTCGAAGAAGACTATTTTACAGAGAGACTATTTCCATTACCGGAAACACAGTGTTTTCTGTCCAGCTGTGCACTGTAAACAAAAAGCTCCGGCCCGCCGCTAACAGTCCTTAAATGTTGACTTGCCTTATACTAAAAATATTAAGGTAAAAAAAAATTCTAGTCTTACCGGTAAGTCGTTACTATAAGAGTAATTAGATGCATATTCAATGAGTGCCCTTATTTCATAATGAAATCCTAGGCCAGAGAAGAAAACGGTATCCCTTAATAGTTTTATCCCAGCTCGCATGATGAATGACACGAACAGATGCATGTGGAGCACGTTTCTGGGACATCTTAATTTCCTGAAACAAACAAGAAATTGAAATTAATTGAAGAAAATTTTAAAAAAAATCATTCGCAATTATTTGGGTAGACCACTCTCTCTAAAGCTTTACCAAGTATTTGCACAGAAGCATTTATAATGCTGTAATAAAAAATTGAAGTTTCCACATAGTTTTTGCGACTTTTCTGATGCTACAGTTTACTCTGGGTTAACTAACTTAAAAGCCAGCTTATTAATGCTTAATCATGTCGTACAGTTTTTAAGTTTTTGCTTTTGTTCTATAACAAATTGATTTAAAAAGTTTTATACAATAGAGTGTTATCTCTTAATACCTTTCTTCTGTTTTCACTTTTTTACGTTTTCTTGGGGGGGTCTTTTTGTTTGGCATACATCTTAAAGAAGCTTATATTTCTCTATTTGCCAAAAAACATTTTGCGTACTCTACGCACTCATTATAGTTGTTTAGATATGAGCAACATGAGAGGAGAGCATGATCCTTGGAGTAGGTTATAACTCTTTTACGATCAGGTGACTTCTAAGGCGGCAATAGCCACTGCCTCTTATAGCGTTCCAAGTCTTATTTATGTATTTATATATTTGGTAAAAGTTAGTGCCTATTCTGTAGGATCTTTGACTATTCCTGGATCATCACTAATATATTTCTTTTCGTTTTTTTTTTTGGCATTGGCTTCCGCCATACAGCCAGCATCGTCTAGGTGCTTATCACTAGAATATCACTCACTCTCCATTCTTACCTATAAATACATTCGCTTCACACATTCATCCCTCTACTATATACAACTATTTACATAAACCTTGCAACTAATGGATGGATCAGTACTCTATATTCCTGCCATCCTTATAGCTTAACCTAAATTAAAATCACCGTAATCCTTCTCTAATCATTTTCTTCCATTCATTCTAATCGGCCATAACTTTTAAATACATTCATATTTCTTTGCTAGCTCTGCTAAAGATTTAAGCACCTAGATGTTGGTGGAGAATATTATGTCCTCGAAGCGAAATGGTGCACCTAAATACCTGTATATGTCGTCAAACATTCGTTTCCTTTCTACCACATAATGTGGACATATCATTATTATATTGTCTTGAAATCCTTCTCCTCATTGCAATCTACGGCAAAGAGGAGAGAGGACCTTTTTGTCGATCCTGTGAAGATCAACGATCCGCACACCGGCGTGGTTCGCTCTCAGCCTGCTTATTGTCGTAACAACCCATTTATTAGTGACAGTTCCCCCCTTAAACCATGGTTGTCTAGGTAGGTAACTGATCTGCCATAGTTTTATTGTATCTCCCTTCATTACCGTTACTGTAATCTGTTTGCCATCCTGGCGGTTATTGGGGTTGCACTTGTGGTTAAGTGTTTCGCTGTGAAAAAAGTACGGTAGGCTTTCCCTTACTGTTATTCCCGTATCACGCTATTCATTTACTCCAACGAGTAATCATTTTTGTAACTGATCTGTTTTGTTGAGTGGCAACTTGAATTTGTTTTTTTAGTCACTGCTTACCTTTTTTTGGTATAGAGCGAATGTGATTGGTGGTTTTTAAAATATTCATCACCTGTTCCTGATGAGAGCCCGCTTGTCCAAGGTACTTTAATTCCATTTATTCGAGCTTTATTTTTATTTTTATCTTGGCGAACTTCAGAGCAAATGACCGTACTTTCGCAAACACTTTCCCAAAACACCATATTTGAGCCCCCTCCATATACTTTTCCATTTTCCCATTCACACGTATGAAAAAAAAATGCTATTGTTGGGCTAAGACTATTTGAAAATCAGTAGCCTGTGATGACGCTATTCTTAACTCTATTTGATTCTGTGGAATTTGCCACCAGTTCTAGGCTACAAAGAAGCCTAGACTACAGAGCTAACCACTTTTTCTCGAATGCTGTGGAAAGTTTTTTTTTTTCCTTAATAAGAGAAAGAATCAAGACTTCTTAGTTTTACATGTTACAAAGTTTCTAGATCTGAAAATTACTTTAGTTTACCAAAGAGATAATAACATAACAAATTGTAGAATATAATCTCACCTTGATAGACCTAGATTTTTTAATAGGAAAACTAATTCAATTTCAGGCCAGAATAGATGCATAAATTACCTAGTTTTGATTTTATACATCAGCTTATATTCAAAATACACGTTTTTCACTGTTTTATGTTCTTGATATATGTATTATATTTATTCAAGTTCATACTTTTGCCTCAAGCTTATTATTAACCATTATTCTATCATAATATACATTTTAATTGCATATAATTTCTATAAATAAGCTCTATTAACTTTGATACATATGAAGTAATGAAAATTTAAATATTTATTCTGTTCAAAACTCAAGAAATTATTTTTTTTTAAAAAAAGAGTTGAAAATATTAAAGTAAAACTTGATTTTGCAATATGAAATGAACTTTTATTAAACTTACTCTTACGAAAGTCATTGTGATCGATCAAGTTGCAAGATTTTTTTTCTTCTATTCGTTTTTTACTATTATGATCTCCTTTGGTCTCAAAGTGCCAAAGATCACAATGGCTGCAACGCAATCAAACAGAATATAAGAAGCTGCTCCTTTACTTATAAAGAGTACATGGTTTTGGAAATCCATCAATTGAATGCACAAATTATCCAGACGAAAGAGGGGAGCACACTCAAGTTCGAAACCACAGCAAAATATTCTTCCTCTTATCTGTACCATAAAAGTTAAGAAGTGGAAAACAATGGAATATGGTTTGATTTATATTAAGACATAAACACCTCTTCAAGAGTTTCAGAGTGTTATCAGAACATATAAAATAATTTATTTTGTTCTCTAGTTCAACTTCTTCTTCTTCTACTATTGTATCTGCACAAATCGTGAGGGGAGGGGGGCCTTTCTTAAACAATAACAAAAAGGAGAAGAACTCTCACTTCTCTTTGATACAGGAAGTACCCCCCCGCCATCAAGGAAGATAGACCGTGAGGGTAAGAAATGCACGAGAAACAAGAGAAGGAAGGAAGATTTAATTTGTAAAACAACGCATAACAACTGGGGGACATGCGCACAACAAACACACCCAGTTGAGTGCTACGAGTATTTGGGCAAGGCGGAAGAAGGTATTGTGCCCTAATGGAAATGATTACGTCACAATGGAAACAAGTTTCCTGACTGTGCAAAGAAATGAAAATTTAACTGCGCTCTTCACGAAATGTACAAAAGGATGTGATGAGGAGTTGCCATGGTAATATCATCTTTGAGAAGCCGTTACATAGAATATTCGGTACAAGTGGAAAAGTACCTTACTGCTTTACGTAAGACCAAGTGATTGGTAAGAGAGGAGTATGTTTTTTGTTTCCTCTTTAAGGACATGATTATAATAGTAAACAAACTTCTGCTTTCTAGACTTCTGTATCATTTCAGGCGTCCGGATGTTGCCTACCATTTTAGAAAGGCAATCTGGTACGATTCTTACAGTTTATTTTTCATTTCTCACTAATAAGAACGGTCATTGTTAGCCGGCTAGGAAAGTACCTTCGGTATGTTAAAAGATGTTCCTCCGGGCGGGCTACAAAGAATATGATTCCTAATATACAGTACGTATATACCAACAGGAAGATTAATTTCTTTTTGAGTTTTTCACTATCATAAACCAAGATAAAGGTTAATGAACCTTGTAAGGTAATTTATTAAAGAACATTTGAAGAAAGGCGGCTAAAATTGGGAACATATTTTGGGAATTAAAGTTGAAGCTGTGCCAACTAGTGGACTTGTTGAAAATGTTCAGTTAACAAACCCTACAACCCCCGGGGTTCACTTCGGAGGACATGACGGCGATTTATTGTCCTATCAGCCCCCACACATCCCCCCACACATCGATTACTGCTCCCAGTAATTTGGTACTTGCACAAGAATGGAATTGCGTGAAAAAAGCTTCCAAACCAATTTCCCTTCCTTCCTCCACGTTTTATAAGGTTCTCATTGACAATACACTGGGAATTTTCCTTGCCGAGTTTAGTTACCTTAAGTTTTGGAAACACTCTGGACTGGGCATTCGCACAATTTTCACTTAACAAGAAAAGTTAAGGGAAGATTATCCAAAAATCTCGGAATGTTTGTTATGTTTACTTAAATCACAGTGACATTAAATAACTTGAAAAATACACATATGTACTAGAGAAGGGAATTAGAAGAAGGGTTATTGCTGAATTCCCTGGATTTTGGATTCGAATCATCCAGTTGCCAGTCCTTAAAGTTTTTTTTTTTTCTAAAAGCTTCATAATCTAACTATCCAGTGATGGAGAATACATACTGTTAAAAACGAGAGAATTATGTCCTAAAGCCGGCAGTGCACAGAAAAGGGCCGTCCAATGACCACAGATATTGAAGCGACTAAAAATAAGAAGTTCACAGAAAAAGAGTCTCAGTTCCCACTAGGTTTAAAAAATCTCAGAGATTTCAGCAACCAATTTAATCTATATTGTTGATTCAAATAGAGATCCATATATTACACTTCAATGGTGATTTAGAAGAAATCTTCATTACAATCTTTTTCCGCGAATGCCTTAAAATGATGAAAGAATTCCAAATAAAGGTTGTAGATCTACTAAGTTTAAAGAAAATCGATAGTGATGTAATCGAGAATCACAAAAAAAACTATTATACCTATTAACTACAGGAAATTTGTCCAAAATCTTGCTGCAGGATCTTTAGTGGTAGACAACTTTTTTTTTGCGTTTATTGTGCTACAATCAGCGCGTTAGCGCTATAAGTAACAGTGATACAATAGAGTAGTAAATGATAAGTAACGAGTGGAGAAGTTACCCAGTGGTAACACTCCAAACATTATATGGTTAGTCACTCTCTTCACTTGAGAGGAGATCACGAGGCCACTGTCTCTTAAGGCGTCTTGTCCGGGTTGTCAGGAAGAGTTTTAGAAGAAAGATTTTGGAGCTAGAGGATTTATATGAGATTGCAAACTGAAGTGGAGTTATCTGTATCGTGTTTTCAGCGACTTGGGTGTCAAAAGGAATGTTAAGGTCAGTGTGTATAGTCCAGGTTGGAGACATAAAATGGAGCGTTTACGATAGTTCGAAGTATTTTAGATTGTAGAGACTGAATCCTTTGGAGATTGGAGCGTTTGGTTGAACCCTCTCTGCTCTATTCCATACGCCCAGATGGGTTTCAAAATAGAAGTATAAATTAGTCTTTTGTTGTCCAGAGAGAGTTTTGATCTGTCGTCTAAGAGTCTTTTAAGTAGTCGATAGCGTCTGTTTAGTTCTGTTCTTTTAAGTCTAGAGGGGGGGGGGGTAGAAAATAAAATTTAAATGTGAACGAACAATCTGCAACCGACCGATTTTTGCAATAATAATAATAATAATAGGGAAGGGATTAGCTATGAGGTTAGCGTACTGGACTCCCACGCGGAGGTCCCGGGTTCGAATCCAGCTGCTGACCCTTAGATTTTCTCTTCCTAGGAGCTTCTTACAGCTCACTGTCCGGTGATAGACAGTGTTGTCTGTAGCGAGAGAACACTGTCCGGAGGCCGGTAGTGCACTGAAAAAAGCTCCGGGCGCCAATAACCTTAGATGTTGACGCGCCTTAAATCATAAAAAATAATAATTATTATTATTATTACAATTACAAAAAAAAATACTGAATCAATTTCGAGCAATTCTGAAAAAAAAGTGATTTCCGGTTTTTTGGAATCATGGACTTGCATAAAAATCAACAATTTTAAAAAAATAATTTTTTCAAACGTGTTTCCCTGGTGAAAATTGAATAAGGACAATTTGAAACGATCGTATGATTTCCTATTTTCAGAAAAAGAATTTTCTTCTTAACTATAAAAAAGTAGAAATTAAAAAATACACATATATACGAGTAAGGTCAAAGATTTTTAGAAACTTGAAAGCACAAAAGCTTTCCTCTGTAAAAAAAGACACCACCCTCTGTGGGGGTGCCAAAGCAACAACCGATTTGGCAACTCATTCATCAATCACTCTCTCCATCCAGCTTCACACCTCACCATCACAGACATACCAAAAAAAGAAGTGAACTGCTAGTAAATATATCAGATAAAACCCAAAAGGGCTAATTTGGTTATCCAAGTGGGAATCAAACCACAGTTTTCAGCGTCATGATTCAAGGTAATCATTTTTATATTTCCTTGATATCTTGCCAGGAGGATTTCCGGATTTTTCCCGGTGAAAAATGAAAATCTGTACGATTATATTTCAGAGAAAATAATAACAAGGTTCATCAATCCTAAACTAAAAAGTAAAAGTAAAGTAAAGTAATCGCCTATTTTTTCAGGCGGGGCTTAACGTCCAACTACCATTTACTAGGTGTCGTGGACGGAGGCGACTAGCAAACGTACTTTACTATTTCTTATTTAACCATTAAATAAAATCCAAGGCCAAGACCGGGAATCAAACCCAGTACCACATTTCATATTAGCTTTGCAGGTCTCGCCTCTTAGCCCGCTCGGCTACCGTGGCGCCTCAATCCTAAACTATAAGTTTGGTGCAACAAAGTACTACACAAAACAAAACAAAAAGTACCAAATTTAAGAACCAAAAAAGATGGATAAAAACATTATTTTGTTTATTAAAAAACTATGAGCTAACATGGTATTAACAAAAGAATGGTTAACGGACTTTTTACTATCTCTAGAAAGATGGGAGCATAAAGATTTAAAAAATGATAGTCTTACTTGAAACTGGCCAATAGGATGAATGCAAATATGAGCGATATCAGCGACACACTGTAGCCAATCTGTGAGATGATCTTTAACGTTGGAAGATATTTCTGTAACAAATTTAAAAAAATATATATAAATTTACTTGTCAAAGAAAATAATCGGGGAGATGGGAAACGATAAGTTAGGGCGGCTGCTGGAGAAAAGAATAAAGAAAAATTTCATTAAACAAATGGCAAAGGAAAAACGCTTTCAATAAGGTGTTCATCCTCAAAAAGAAAAAAAGAAAATGGATTAAAAAACGAAACTGAATTCTTCCATCCTAAAATTTGAAAGTGCTCCAATTTAAACTAGACTGAACACTTAATAAATGTCCATATTTTGGCTCTATTTATAGAGAATGCTGCAGTCTTTGTATTTACTTCAAGTGTAGCTGGAGACACTTTTAGATTTACAATAAACTACTCCTCCCTGTCTAAACACTGGAGGAACTACAAACATCTGAAAAAGCTCTATAAGAGAGAAACCGGATCTCACTCGAAACTGCAAAAAGCTCCGCCGCACTAACCACCATCATTAATGTAATGGACGAACTGAACTTTTCTACAAATTGAATAACTTTGTAAAACAAAACACAGACTTTTGCAAGTTAGAACATGGAGCAAGAAGTTTTCATTGTGAGCCGACAAAATAAGTAAATAAATGTTTTTTTAAGACCTCAATAATTTAATATTAATGTCGAACATTATCGGATCTATAATCTACAAAGTAGGTTATTAAAGTTTTTTTTTTAAATTCATTATTTTTAAAAGCCATAATTTTTTCATAAAATAAATATTCTATTGTATGAGCAAGTTGATGTATTTTGAAACCATAGGAAACAAAAGAAAGAACAAATAACTTGACATTTTTAGCAAAGGTCGGTCGGTCTATAAGAAAATAATAAATTCCAAAAACGAAAACTAACTGTAAGTTAAAAGATTATATTTTTTATTTATTTAAAAAAAAGAAATAAAAAAAAACAAGCGAAATACTGTTATTGTTTTATTCCTTTTGTTATAAACAATGTAAACAACATATGGCTCGCATATCTGATATAAAAGAAACATTATAAACAAACGTTTTGCAGATAAAAAGCAACAAACTATAATTTACAACCTCAAAAAACACCCATTTTCTCTCTAAACACTGAAATTGAAAACACAGTAACCACTGAAAGGGCATCGCCGTTTTTACTTTAAAAAAAAACTTGAAACATGTAACGTACAAATAAGATTTCGGCTAATATTATTACATTGCATATACAGGGTGTTCATTTTAAGACGGCTCTTCACGCTTAAACGGTTGATCTGAGCGAAAAAATGGTAGAGGAAAAATTTGTTGCCCGTCACCTCTAGTTTCAGAATATGTGACTTGATTTAAGATAGCTGCCCGCATACGCGGGACCAAAAGTGAGGGTTCGCAGTTGATCCCCATTTTCATATACACACTTTTAAAGAGTATTAGATTAGATTAGATTAAATTAGGGTGGCCTCAAGGCCTGGGCCACCGCGACCCCTATGGATCTATTGTGGCTCCCCGGCTTTAGAGCTCACCCTCCAGACCCGTCCGTTTAATCAGACTCTTAATTCTGGAGAGTGGCTCCTGGGTAAAGCTCTCAGGCCTTGGTTTTTCCTCCCCGAGAAGTAACATCCTTAGCCCATATTTGAAAGAGTATAAAAAGTTATGAAAGAAACCGGAAACCGCAATTCGATATCTTAAAAATTAAAGGTGCTAGGCCGTTTCAAAATCTGGTATTTATTAATCATATTTCAATTTTTTAACTTGTTATCAATGAGAAAGAAGAGCACGCGATAGGTCATTTTTATGTATTTTTTTCATCCCCTTTCTACTAAGAATATTGCCCAGGCCGTAAAGCTAGTATTTTTCTTTTAATATCGGGAAATAAGTGTTTTCCCGAGTGATTTTCTAAGAAAAATCAAATGTTAAGAGCTTTAGATGTACTTAAGCATATACAAAATGACTAAAAATTAATTTTACATCTGTTACAAACAAGAAGGTTTAATAATTATTTGGTAATTTTGGGAGAGTTGCGTTTAATTACCAAAAATATTGGAAAAACCTCCTGCCACATATTTAAGTGATCAATATCTTTCATGTAAAGGATCAAACTTATTCCTTAATTTATCAAATAATGCACTTTACTCAACTTGTGAAGCATGTACTGTGCCTTCAAAGGTGCCTCCTCAGATACAGAGAGCAGTTGATAACCTCCAGAGGCTAACCTGGCTTGCAAGCCAGAGGAGGCACCTTTGAAGGCACAGTTGAATGCTGCACAAGTTGCATTAAAGTGCATTATTCAATAAATAAAATTCAATGGATTTGAACGTCGTACTCCTTGATAGAATGATTTTGATCGTTAAGTTACAATAATGGGATGTCTAATGGCCGCCCCGTTTCTTCTTCAAGAGATTTTTTTTCTCCATTTTTTGAGATATTTTTACTCCCACAAATAGACCATTTTGGAAAAAGTATTTTCCAAATTCTGGAGCCCTCAAAACGGATATTTCTGAGGGAAAATTTGTTAACAAAAATTTGACTAAGTTGGAATGTTTACTTTTACAAAAAATAGGTCAACAAATTTAAGAAAATATTTTGTATTTCAACTAAAAAAAATGAAGTATGGTGTAATGCCAAAGAATTTTGGGTTACAATAACAACAAATGCTAGGATGAAGAAATTCATCCAGAATATTTGTAAAGGAAATGGAAAAATATTGTTTGGAAATGATGAAGCGGAGAAATTAATCGAAATAAAAAAGTTACCCTTAAAAAAAACTTGTTCCTTTAACCATAAATGAAAATTTAAAATTTAATTATTTTATTGAGAAAATTGTTCTATCAACAAAGCTCAAAAAAGTTAAATTTTAGTAATAATTGAAGATTATTTATAAGAAAAATGGGTCACTTGATGATTTTTGTGTGCACTTGAGTTTGTGGGTACATGGGAAGAGTTTTATGCGGTGCTTCAGGTTATGGCCTAAAGTTTATTGTCTGGCGCAAAACACTGTTCCATTTAGTGTTTGTTCTGTTACCCACTAAAAGTGCGATAAAATTCCAAACACTCGTGCAAGAAATAAATTTAATATTAAACCCTTTTTTACACAGAATGGGTAAAGAACTAAATCTTGCCAAAACAAAAAAATTATAGTGACGTGTATGAAGTTTACAATGCAGAGATCACGACGCAACAGCATCCTTACAGAAGGTGAGGGGGTGTATTTGTTGGTAATAGTGAGTTTCTCATGGCATATCAGAAATCTATCATTGAATCTATTTTTACTGGCAATCTAATATGGCGGAATTTATTGCCGCTTAGTCGCATCAACTTTTAATATTAACAGAAGCATCATTTTTTTTTTTTAAATTTTTTAAATAAATAATTTTTTGACAGTCTTAAAACATCAACTACCATCTATCAATTTTAAATACTCTGATTACAGATAAGTAATTACGAGATCTGTAAATTAAGTAATGAGACTGATTTTTTTAAAAATTTTTTATTCAAAAAGAATTACAATTCTATATTGCCACCTTCAAAATAACTTCCTTCTGAAGCCACACAGCGCTGGAGACGTTTCTTCCACTCCTCAACAAATGCTAGGATACAAATGCTAGGTGTCGAACTCCGACACTGGAATAGCCTTCAGCTGGTCGGTTACAGCCGTTTTTGGATTTTTTTGATTCAATTGAAAATGACCCATATTTTCTGGAACGTATCATTTACTAGTGACGAGTCTTGGGTGTTTGAGTAAGACCCAGAAACTAAACGCCAGAGCATGGAGTGGCACACTTCAACCTCTCCAAAGCCCAAAAAAGCAAGGATGGCGAAGTCGAAGATCGTAATGCATGCTGATTTGTTTTATTTCGATATCCACGGGGAATCGTCCACAAGGAGTTTCTACCTCAAGGTAAAACGGTCAGTCAATCAACACTTTTACCGAGAGGTTCTTGAAAAACTTCGAAAAAGGGTCATTCGTATGAGACCAAACATCCAAGAACAAGTGGGTGTTGCATCACTATAATGCTCCTTGTCACACAGCAATTTCAATAAACAGAAAACATTCCTGTGGCTCCTCAGCCTCCTTATTCGCCTGATTTGAGACCTTGTGACTTTTTTTCTCTTCCTGAAATTGAAAAATCACCTCAAGGGAACTCATTTTGGGACAGTCGAAAATATTCAAACGGCTGTGTAACCGACCAGCTGAAGGCTATTCCAGAATCGGAGTTCGAGCTCTGCTATGAGAAGTAGAAGAAACGTCTCCAGCGCTGTGTGGCTTCAGAAGGAAGTTATTTTGAAGGTGACAATATAGAATTGTAATTCTTTTTGAATAAAAAAATTTAAAAAAAAATCAGTCTCATTACTTAATTTACAGACCTTGTATATAGATCATGTTTGATGTAGAATCTTCACAGCAAATATTCCTGCTGAAGTCTTTAAATTCTCCTCAAAACAATTTGGTGTCTATCTCAAACCGAGTTTTATGTAATTAAAGTTTCTGTGGAACTTAGAATTTGCATTCATCTAGATAAATAAGTGGCACTTGCGGTCAGTTGATTAACTAAAACAAAAAAAATGCAATTTTTATTATACGAGGGACGTTTGAAAAGTGCGTGCAAAGTCAGAGAGATAGCACCACTGGCGCGTATCGAGGTTATGTTTAGTTAGTAGCATCTCTTGGAAGAACACACACCAAGTTTCAGCCAGATCGGTCTATTTCTTTGTGTTTGGCATTCGTTTGAATCGAGGAAGTCGAGTGATTTTCAAATCGTGTGAAGTGTTGCAAGGACGGTTTGCAGCTGTTCCAGAAGAATCCGCAGGACTTTAAGCGTCGTTTCGTCACTGTGGATGAAACATGGATACATCACTACATTCCTGAGACCAAAGAACAATCTAAACAATGGGTTACCAAGGGGGAATCTGCGCCAAAAAAGGCGAAGACCGTTCCTTCGGCCGGAAAGATTATGGCGACTGTCTTTTGGGATTCGCAAGGAATAATCCTCATCGACTATCTGGAAAAGGGGTTAAACTATTACAAGTGCATATTATTCATCGTTATTGGACCGTTTGAAAACCGAGCTGCAAGAAAAACGCCCACGATTGGCCCACAAAAAAAGTCCTTTTCCATCACGACAACGCACCAGCTCACACCTCAGCAGTTGTGGTCGCAAAATTAATGGAAATAGGGTTCCAACTCGTTTCACATCCCCCCTATTCTCCAGACTTGGCTCCCTCGGACTACTATTTGTTCCCCCAAATATGAAGAAATGGCTGGCGGGAAAAAGATTTTATTCAAACGATGAGGTGATTGCAGAAACGAATGGCTATTTTTCAGACTTGGACAAATCCTATTATTCGGAAGGGATCAACAAACTAGAGCAGCGTTGGACGAAGTGTATAAGCCTAAAAGGAGACTATGTTGAAAAATAAAAAAGGTTTACCCCAAAAAATTAAGTAGTTTTTATTTTTGCACGGACTTTTCAAACGACCCTCGTATATTTAATTTAAAAAACAATCAGAACTCAGAGGACCTAAAAGTGGTTATTTCCTGGTTGAAGTGAAACAGAAAATTTGACATGTTCGGGATATCTTCTTCTAACCTAGTTATGATTGGAGTAACGAAAAATTAGGGCTTCAGTAAACGGTCATTGCCAATTGTTTTATCAATACAAGATGAAAATTACAGCAACGCCATCTCTCAGCACGTCCGAGAACTTTTCAACCTGCCTTAATTTTACAAAAATTTGTTGATTAAAAAAAAAGATTTTTTATAAACAATATAATGAATAATTCGTTTAAAAATTTGGTTTAACCTCTTTCCATAATACCTAGCTGCATCTATTTTCATAGCTAATCATTAAACTAGTCAATAGATAATTGTGCTGATATAAAATAAAGCAAAAAGAAAAGCTATAAAACTATCCTGGAACGGAGGTTTTTTTTGCTCCCTTTCCCTAATACCTAAATGGAGATAAAAGGCTCAAGTTTCCATAGAAACAGGTTCTACACCATTAATCTAAATAACTAAGATTATCCGCGCCAGTATAAAAAATATATTAGACAAACCTCGAGGATCAAAAAAAGAAAGGACATTTAAGGTAGATTTATTTAAATAAAGTAGATAATCTATTTGCTTATCTCTTACGTTGGCTTAGCAACAGAAAATAGAATTCTAGTGCAAATAATCTGATCTGGTGTGAATACAAAAGCATCTTTTTTTACCTCTCTTTACGATAATTTTATTATTTTTTTTATGGATTTGTTTAATTACTTTTAGTGGGATTCTACAAGATTGAGTTCTCACCAATTCTCCTGGCAATTCCCACGTTCTGGTGTCATTTGTCACCAAAAAAAAAGACTGCGGCTGTGTCATGGACACGGCCGTGTGTTGTAAGTGAATAAGTTTACGTAACGGGTTATATTTTTTATATAAAATATTTATATTTATGTATTTAGGATGAAATCAAGAAAACAAATCGACGATCGAACACAATCTACGCCTATACAGTCCGTCGTCGATGTAGAAGCGATTTCATCATCCACTTCCATAATTTCAACCGCCTCAGATGTACTGGACACCGTCGTTGATCCGCTCGGCCGCATTCATTCTTTTACGTTCCCGGCACAGCTTGACTCGGTCATATGGTGTTTTATTATTACCAATCGATTATTCTTGAGAAGCCCCTTCCAACCGTATACGATCTCTGTATTTGGTTTTGGCTTTTCGACGCGTATAGACCGAAATTATATATTTTTGATTATATTTTTTTATTCTAACACCTTATTATATTCACTGTCACTATTTTACACTAATGCTTTATATACAATCGATAGTTTGTGACTACAGCTGACGATTAAAACTTAAACGAACATCGTAGCTTCTCCGAGCCAAAAGTTATACTAATTTCAAATCTCGAAACGCAGCAAAATGGCGGCGCTTCCCCCTCGACCGCGCGCGATTCGTCACAGACTCGCTTAACGTAATGAATTCTTTGATTCTTTAGCTATCCAGTGGTCTAATTTAATTTTAGATGTAGACGATAGATTCGAAACTATAATGCCAAACTGTATCCCCCGATTTTGTTATCATTAGGTTTTTTTGGATTGCCTCCATATGATAGCAAAATTAAAGACGTATTCACGTGAAAAAAGTGCTGTTACAAATTGTTGTGTGGGTGTTAAGCTTAATAACATAATCACGGAGAATCGTCGAAAGATATTTGGTTTAGGCTCCTTTGGGACGCCGACAATGGAGAACTTTCAAAAAAATAGAAGTTATTCGGAATTGTCAATGCAGTGACTCTCATCAAACGCTTTACTAACAACATTAAGTGTAGATCTATAAATCTTACTCAGGAAAATTTTACTTCTTAGGGGAGGTCCCTAAGAGAAGCGAGATTACTTTCCCCCTTAGATGTAATAGTTGTTGAGACGTGCCTGAAACATTAAATGGTGCATTAGAAAAAAAGAACCTTAACAACCACCCTTTTCTAGAAGGAAATTAAAAGTTATACAACTCTTTTTATTGGTAGTTGCACCAAATTAAAATATACATATATATATAAGGAGCCGTTTTAACAGGAAACAAGACTACTAGCACAGCTGGGAAAAGTGAAGGAAAAAACCCGAAGAAAAACAAACGTCTGTGGGCATATTTGTTTTTTCCGGTGGATGACCGTATATTGCGACCTTTTAAGACCACTGGGCCCCCGTAACACGTGTCAGGCGAGTTTCTGCAGCACTCCTTAAGAGTCCAAGATGTCGGAGGAGGAATCCCAAGATTGTGGGAGGATTCCAGGTGGCTTCTTCTAGCACCTTGTAGTTTCCACAGGTTTCTAAATCTTGCTTGACTTGTGTGGCTAAGGATGTTACTTCCTCGGGGGAGGAAAAAACCAAGGCCTGTGAGCTTTACTCAGGAGTCGCTCTCCAGAATTAAGTAAGAGTCTGATCAATCAAAAGGACGGGTCTGTAGGGCTAGCTTTAGAGTGAGGGGAGCCACAATAGATCCAAAGGGGTTGCAGTGGCGTCCTAGTTTAATCCTAATTTAGATCTTGCTTGAATAATATGGTTACGCTTAGTTAAGTGGTGCATTTCAATTCCCTCCGTCTCCCTCCACAAAATCTACAAGAACCATCACATTGCGTTCAAGGTAACCCAGCTTCTTCAATTGCCCTATGCGGAATTTCTCTTTATTCATAGGCCAAGGTAAGCTTCAGATTGGTTCCGGTTCCAGATCTTCGCCTGTTTGCGGACTAGGAAGAAAGGTACTTCTGCAGACCTTTTTCTTTCAGCTCCTCATAATGAAAACCAACGCCTACATAACTAAATAAAAAAAGCAAGGCTTAGTTCCCATGAAGGAGGTTTTGGCAACAAACGCTCGCTAGCGCTAGGTCATCTCATTCCCTTCAACGCCAAGGTGCCCCCCACCCGAGCACCATCTTTTAATCTCAATTACTGGTAGTTCAGATTCCATTCACCGTTTACAATAAAAATCGCAATAATCTGGAATATCGATTACTGAAAGTAGTGCTACGATTGAACGTTCTCTTGTTGACTGAACCTGAACGAAATATCAATACTTCTGTTTTTGAGTTATGCTGATTGCCTTCGTTTATTGATTTTAGGTCACACAAAAAAATTAGGAAAGTACGCAGTATCTAGGAGGTCAGCAAGGACTGTGCAGATATATGGCCGGTACGTGTCAGGACGGAAGTCCTCCTGTCTATAGAGAGCCTAAGTGCTTGAATGTGAACACAATGTTAAGAAAAATAATAGCATTCTATTCGTGCCAGAATCGATACTTGTGCAATATCCAAATTTGCATAATGTTATTGGAGCAAGTAATGCTTTCCATTTAGTCAATTTCAGCAATTTTTTTTTACTTTCTCTTACTGTTCTTAAGAGGAAGTAATGACTGCAATGGTATGAATTTTAGAAATTGTAATTATTTCCTGGAAGTACATGTTCTGAAGTCTCTTGAACATAAAAGAAACTTTTTTTTTTTTCAGAGAATTTGTGAACCTCAAAAACGAAAAGTTTTTCAATTCAATCTTGGTATTCCGTTTGGGTACTGGTACCATTGTCGCTTCAAGTACTGAGTGTCTGGCGGAAATCCGTCAACCTAAAGTACTTCTTTAATGAAGGGATGTTTCTATTTTTAAATGACCCAAACGAATTTCGTTCGAATGCCTGAAGCTATCGAGAGAAAAAGTAGTAAAGTGCCTTTTTTTTCAGGCGGGGCTTAACGCCCAACTACCAATTAGGTGTCGTGGACGGAGGCGACCAGCAAACATACTTTACTGTAAATTTCTTTTATTAACCATTAAATAAAAATCCAAGGCCTAAAGACCGGGGAATCGAACCCACCAAATCAACAATACATCCTAGCTTTGCAGGTCTCGCCTCTAACCGCTCGGCTACCGTGGCGCCTTGAAGCTATCGAGATTTTTCCGTTTTTATGGGAAAACTATTTTTTTTCTCCCCCATGAGACGTCATGCACAAGAACTTCTTGAAAATTCTGTACATTGTGTGACATCCCAAAAAAAAGTATTAACTGATTAATAAATTTTGGGAAAAAGATGTTCCCGTTACTTAAGAAAACATAGTTGAATCAGCCTCTCAGTTGGAATGGCTGAAATTAAACCGACCATACCAGTTAAGTGTTGGCCAACGTAGAAATGAATTAAGAACAGTGTGCCAACAGTATGCCATAAATTGTTATCAACTATTAGCTGACATAAACGCAAGTGGCAAGTGTCTTATGTGGTGGAACTCTAGTGTTGCAAATAGTGGTGTGGGCTACTAAGTAAGGTTGATGAATGGTCTGGAGTATTGTGTTACTCCGTGGACTAGTTGTTCCTCCACCTAAGGGAGTGTGTAAAGGATGGAGATTGGTAGGTGGAGAGGCAGTGTCTCATGGTCTAGGTCAACTATGAATTACAGTAAAGGTTAATAATTTTATTTATTTTCCTGCTGAAATTTACTTTCTTTTATTTGATTAAAAACTAATAAATGTTTGTTTCGTCATAAAAACTAACTTCTAAAAACTATTGCAACAATAATACAACTAATTTCATCCAAGAAATGGCAACAGCCAGCAATATTATATTTCATAATTAAATTATTATTATTATTATTATTATTTCTTGTACAGTAACAAGAAACGGAAATATTAAAAGTTCAAAGGAAATACAATTAGCAGCAATGCTTCTTTTTTTAGGATGGTTTTTAATGCGGTTACCAACTACGACTCATGCGTTGTTTATCATTTTTTTGTTTTTGTGAATAAATGGTTTCCTTCTTCTTACACCGTTTAAACCAATAAATAGAAATAAGTTAATTTATTACGGCCTAAAATAAGGTTCAACTTTATTTAGTATGGATTATTATGAAACAGATGTTTCCTTTCAGTTCATAGTCTAACCTCTAAGAAATAGTTCGAGTTTTTTATTTATTTATTTAAGGCACGACAACGTCTGAGGTTACTGGTGCCCGGAGCTTATTTTAACGCACTGCTGGCCTCTGGCAATTTCTTGTTACAGACCAACACTGTCCATCACCAGTGCCAGTATCTCCTAAGATGAGCACATCTAAGGGTCTACAGCTGGAATGGAGAACCTTGGCATTTCCGCGTGGAAATTCAATATGCTAACCCCGCTAGGCTAATTCCTTCCAGAAGAATTTGATTAAGGGCCCAAAATTCGAATGGAGTGGAAATGGTCAGACCTTACTCTTAGGTGCTATTACTGTTCCATCGTACTTTGGTACGGAAAACCATCTTCACCTGTAATGGTGTGGTCAGTCCAAGCTGACACCTGGAGGATGTAGAGAAACCGTAAGTCATGAGCTGGGCATGACTGGGCTAGCAACCATTCTAGGCCTTTAAGAAGGAGTCTTAGTCTCTCTATTAAATGGTACCATGGGATCGTGAGTCAGCCCGCTGGAGTTCTGTCTTCAGGCTCACGAGTTGAGGAAAGGTTTCGTGGTGGTCGAGGTATTGCAAAGATGATGGTGGAGTCCCCCATGATCTATTGTGTGGGAGGAGGTTGGTTGGTTGGCCTTCGGGAATAGTTACGCCACCTTCTTTCTAAGTCTCCACAAGAACATGTTCCATCGTACTATCTAACCAACTACAGTCGAGCCTCCCATAAAGGACACTCTCACTAGCGGCCACCTCCATTTACGGATAGTTTTTGGATTTCCCCGTTTTACCCCTATACACTTTCTATATAAAAGAACCTCCGTCTGACGGACACTCTATATAGCGACCGCGGACATTCGATTTTGGGGAACGGATTAAATGTTTCACCTCCCACCAACGACCACCTTATTATTAAAAGTTCATTGGACGCGGAGATCAAAATAATTATCCCCTCTCAAGTTTTTCTTTTTTTCTGGTTTTTCCTAAAGTTTCCTATATAAGCTCCATACATCTTGTACCATTTTAATCATTTTTCAATATAACTTTGGACGAACAATATTATTTTTTCCGATATGTCTCTCAAACGACAGTGGTTAACTCTAGAAGAGAAAATAAATATGTTGGAAGATTTTGCAAAAATCAAATCGGATAATTAAGAAAAACTTGATGCATATCATATAGCTGCAATAATCTCCTTAACAAAAACTTACAGTTTTAAAAGTTAAGTATAAGGGTTGATTAAACACCAAAAGGTACACAAATCAGCTAGTACCCAACATTTCATTCATGCTTAGTTCATATAATTTAAGTAATTTTGCTGCATTAACTTTTCCTTCACATTTTTTAGAATTTATTAGATATCACAGACCCTTATGCTGGCCATATTTATCTACAAAATATTTGTTTAAGTAGCACTGTAAATTGACTTTAATATCTATTAATATTAATCTATAATAATCAAACTATTAATTACAGGTTAAAAAATTCAAAAACTTTTTGAAAAAATGCTTACATCAACATACATCAATGATTTTGTTTATTTTATTTATTTATTTTATTTTATTTATTTTTTTAAATCGTTTGTTTAAGTTCATTCTTCGATTAAAGTAATTGTTATTTTATGTAGTAGTCAAACGTTTATAATAATAGGTAATAATTACCTGGCTTTATCGCAAATAATATGGTTTTCTTCAATTACATTCTCAATCTAGGTGTTCTTCCCACAATGTTGTATACATGTAATATAAAATAAATGAGATATGCATACGTTTAGGACATCTAATTATTCCAGTATTTTACTATAAGTAAAATTAGGGGGTCTAAATTAAATTACAATTGAGAAATGAATAAATAATGTTGAATAATCTACTTGTTATTAACTGTGTGTTATTTGTGCTCACGAATATTTCGGTAAGACGAATTCAAGACTGAAATATTCTTTTAAATCCGTGATTCAAATTTAAACAGTAGCCGACTCTAACTTTGTCTTTTTCTACTTTTGCATATATCGTATATATGTGACATCTCAGAATAAAGGGCAAATTAAAGCTAAATCCGAAGAATAATTCGGAATAGAGTTAAAATAAAGTACCTATTTAAAAACGGATATAATATACATCTTATCATAATTATAACAAAATAATATTATGAATGAACTGGCCAGCATAAGGGTCTGTGATATCTAATAAATTCTAAAAAATGTGAAGGAAAAGTTAATGCAGCAAAATTACTTAAATTATATGAACTAAGCATGAATGAAATGTTGGGTACTAGCTGATTTGTGTACCTTTTGGTGTTTAATCAACCCTTATACTTAACTTTTAAAACTGTAAGTTTTTGTTAAGGAGATTTTTGTACCTTTTGGATAGATTTTCATTTTTGTCTATTTTGCGAAGTTACATATCTGCTTTACAGATTTGTTTAAAATTTGGAATAAGCAATTCTATCATTATAACCTGAAAAGGTGTTAAGTCGGAACTGTAACTACCACTGGAGAGATCTTTATAAAGAATGATTATAGTTGCCATCCTCAATAACAATTTTTTTGAGAAAGCGTTTTGAATAAAATAGGAAGGTATTTGTACGTAACTAGCAAAATTAAACTGCGATTTCAGTACTTCCTTTTAAGAGGAGTAAGAAAAACAAACTGCGAATACAGTACTTCTCCCAAAAAGGCAAAGAGGCAAAGATTTTGAATCGAACGACAATTCATTGATGTAAATCGGTTCACCCATTGATAATTTTAACAGTTGCAAGACTTCCTCTTAGTAGGTGTAAGAGCATGATGGCACTTCACTGCCACGTAGAGGACCTTTAATCACTTCTTCGTGCTAAATTTTATCAAAATCGGACTAAGCGTTATGGAAATATTGGTAATAATAGTTTTAGAAAGGGCTTTACTTGGGTGGGGCAAACTCCCCTCCTTATGAGGCGTAGCGTCGAGACTTTTAAAATGCAAATCTGTACAAAATTTCGATTCGAATGACACTTTATTCATGAAAATCAGTTCACGTGTCGATAATTTGAAACGATTGCTATACTTCCCCTTAACAAGTGTAAGATTAGATCGTCGCTTTAATGTTATGTAGGGGAGCCCTAACCCTATCATCCTACCAAATTTTATCAAAATCGGGCCAAGATTTACAGAGTAATTAGTAATAATAATTTTGGAGGGGGCTTACATAAAGGGGGCTAACTCCTCTCCCATTCGATGTACAGCGACGAGACCCCCAAAAGGCACATCTACATAAAATTCCGAATCGAATGACACCTCATTCATGAAAATCGGTTCACGCGTTTAGGCGCTACGCAGTTTACAAAAAAGGTAACAACAACAACAACAACAACAACAACAACAACAACAACAAGAAGAACAAGAACAACAACAATTTTTGAAAATGCCGTTTTTGCACATTTTCGGCAACTTTTTTCTCAAAATCTATCAGATCTAGGTTGTTGCAAAAAAATTACAGTTATAAAGGAGGATTTGCCCTACATTATAAAGAAAATTTGGGAATTTTATCTTTTATAGAAAAAGAGAAAAAAATTGTCAAAGTTGGGTGTTTTTCAACGTTACGCTTTTTCCTGCAGTTTTTGATGATCAACCCTTATACAACTGTCCTACCGGACAGTTTTAATTATGCAATTTATGTACGTTTTTAAATCTATTAATAATAAACAAGTTTTAAAAAGATGTTTGGAAAAAAAAAAACCATATTTTTTCATTATGAAACTTGCCTACCTCCTTCTAACGACCACCTCCAAATAGCGGCCACTTTGCTTTCCCCCGCCAGTGCCGTTACTGAGAGGTTCGTTATATAATCATCAATAAGAACCAAACTGTGCTACTAAATATCAAAATTTAAAAAGAATCACTGACTAATAAACGGTTCCAATTGTTTTGTTATTTCTTACATTGAAATACATACACAGAACCTTTATTTGAAAGATTTTGCCCAAGCAGCTTTGATTAGAGGTACGTACTTCAAGGAGAGGAGATGAATAGATTTCCTCTGTGATATTCTGTGTGATTTACAGTCCAATCTCTTGGGTTTACTCATAAGGAGGATCCCATTTGTTATTAAAATTACTTGTTTGAAGAAAATTCCCCAATCCGAAGTAGGACTTTAATCCATGGATTTACTGGAAAATGGCTCCCAGGATTTTCTGCAAACTTAGTGTATATATCGTACATTATATACATACATATATAATACATTTCTAGGTTGTACTTTGGGTGAGGGTCCCTGTAACGTTTTAGTGTAACATTTTAACAAACTACAAATTTATTTTTTTGTAATTTAAGGCGAGTCCAACATCTGATGTCGCGCGGAGCTTTTATTGAAAGCACTGCCGCCCTACAAAAAGTCTTCTCTAGGTATATACAACCAACACTATTCATTATCGGACAGTGGAGCTGTAAAGAATACCCTAGGAAGAGATAATCTAATAACCTACAGCTGGATAAGATAAGAACGGGATCTTCCAATGGGCTACGCAAACCACTAAGCTATCTCTAAAAAACATTTTGAGAGTAAGAACCTTGAGAGTAAAAGATTTTCTTTTTTAGTTTCCTCAATGTATTTCCGACGGAAACTCGATGACGAAAATTTGATTCCTAGAAGCAACATGACCATTATTAAAACATGGTGGAATGATATCCAACGAATATATAATTACATTTGTATAGAGCTGATCCTAACGCCATTAATTCAATTTTATTAATACAAATTCAAACAGTGTAATACGAGAAAAAATAAATTTATCATACGAGAGAGAGCTAGAGATAGAGAAAGAGAGAGTTTCCCAAGTATGAAAACAATGCCGGGCAACTTGAGTAATAATATTAAAATTAATTTTCTTAGAAGGAAAAGTAGAAAATTGCTGAGTAAGGTTGAATCCCAATTGGTAAACAGAATTGAGAAACTCGATCTTCAACAAATATAATTTGGCCAGCTGGAAGAGGACGAAGATGGAAGACACTGTTTGGTTTGTGAAGAAGATAAAGATGGTGACGTAGCAAGATTACCTTACCCAACTATACGGGGGGAGAGAGTAATATTATCTGGAAATTTTTTGCTCTTTGGAAGATGGTAACTCTTAAGAAAGACCTGTTTTAATTCTTATCACGAGCGGAGAAAGATTTCTAGACAGAGAGAATGATTGGAACAGCTTTCTTCCTTAGAATATGTGAACTATAAAGTTAAATAAAATTTCTTAAATTAACAATAAAAGAAGTTTATTGCTATCCTCTGATCCTGATGCAGTAATCTCCCCAGTTTAGAGAAATGCTTCTACGAAAATAACGACAAAGTGGAAGCAAGTGTCTGTCTTTTCGAAAAATTACACTGCCTCCTCTAAACTATGACCAATCTCCTCTCCCAATCTCCGCTGTTAGCCGCCCATGTCGATAAAAGACTAACATGGAACCCCTTCACACTCGTCTTAAGCGACTAGAATGAACACAAGATCCTGACAAATCAATATAGAGAAAAAAAAGCCTCTTATATCATATTCCATGGACCTATAACCTATGGAATTAAGAGGTTCAGCCATGTGTTTTAACACTAAACCTACCGCCATTTATGCATAACTATTCCTACCGTGACCGGTCAAATGACCGCACTTTAAAATCACTTAAATTTCTTATTTTAGAATGAAGATAATAATTATTTAACAATGAAAAAGCGTAGTTTCTTTTGTTTAAAAATAAATCTCGTAGATTTTACTCTTTATTGCATCATTTTTTATAATTATAGGCTTCTCAATTGCACATTTCCCGCATAAGCATTTTTTACAGTTTAGACAGCATTTTTTTAGTCTTATTGCCTTTGCAGTATCTTATATTTGGCTATTTTCCGACCACTTGTTCGTGTACTAATATTTGTCATGCTTTTGCAATGGTTAATAGAAAGTTTTGCCTTGAAATTTCACTTCCGGTAGTTTTTTTTTAAAATACAAAATCCATGCATTTATCCCCTGCTAAGTCTCTAGGATATTGGAAACTAATTTTTTTTTGAAACTCCTAAGAAACCAAACATTACAACCAAAAATTCTCCGCACTATGCCCTTCCTCAATATTCCTAACCTGTCCGACGTAACCTCAATCAAGGTAATCCCACAATCTGCACTTTAAAAAAATCCTTTAGTCTGTCGCCTCTATTCCCGAATAATTACTGCGACGTCCCTCCTAGACATCTTAAACGTCAATGGCCTCTTGATTTGCTCCAATGAATATATCTAGTTCAAGTCATGTAAAATCTCTCATGATGCGTGCTACCAACTCATATTAATCATTAATTATGTTGTAAAGAACAGCTGTATTACTTATTGCAAAGTTCTGCCATTGTAATCAAATAAAAAATTGGAGGAGCTTGAAATTCTTTAAGTTTGTTTTATACATGAATGACATATTGTATAAAGTAAAGTAATCGCCTATTTTTTCAGGCGGGGCTTAACGTCCAACTACCAATTAGGTGTCGTGGATGGAGGCGACTAGCAAACATACTTTACTAGAAATTGCTTTTATTAACCATTAAATAAAATCCAAGACCTAGACCGGGGCTTGAACCTACTAAACCAACAATACATATTAGCTGCGCAGGACTCGCCTCTAACCGCTCGGCTACCGTGGCGTGGCGCCATAACACATATTGTATATTTATATACATAAAAAAAGACCACCCAGAGTTTTGCGAATGGCACAGGTAATAAGATAAAAGTCTCTCCCAAGATAGAGGCCACGAAATAGAGGGGACTCCAAAACATTACACCGACAGAAGGAAGACGCTGAGCTCTCACCAAACAGGATTCTTCTACGTAATAGCTCCCACATTTTAAACAAAATTCCTGTTTAAAGCCTTTTGAAGGGGGGAAAAAATTGTGTTTGGGCTTAAATGTAAATTTCCCAAAGTATTTTTTTTTTCTAATTTTGGCTCAGTTTTTCGATCAGTTTATAAAGTGGGATAGGATTTAATATCCTAACATGTGATGTTGGTGAGCAGATGCTGTTTTACAAAGGAATAACACACTACTACAGGAAGAGAAAGTTAGTGTGAGCTAAAGTTTGCCAATATACGACAGCCAATCCCACAAAGTGGCATCTAACAGCTCATACAAGCTCTATTTTATATAATATATTAGAGCTTTAAGCGCTGAGAAAGATTGAATCTCGCCGGAATGCCAGAATCACTGAGTAAATAGCTAAGCCGTTTCACTTTTACAATAAAAAGAGGATATTACCTTTAAATGTAATAATAAAATGAAATATTAATCAAACCAGTACACTATATGGGACATCAAATGGATAAGATATTAAATATCGCTTTGAAATTAAATATCAATTTTTATATTATTCTGATCCTATATTCCACAATAACTTACATTTTCAGTTTTATCTACTACTAATGATCCCTTTTTCGATAACCGGGAGTTGGTGAATGGGGTTCTATTTTCTTGAACCTGTAGAATTAGTAATAAAAAAGCAGTGACTTCAATATTAAAAGTGTTCAGTTAAAAAGTCAAACAACCAATTTACCTCAAATTGATTTACATAATTAACCCTTATTAATATTTATATAAGTGATAAGTCCATAAATTTTTACCGAAAAGTAACTTTAAGGGCATGTCTAACACCTTGCTTCTCGGTGCTCTCGGAGAAGTGCTCAAAAAATTCGACTTTCACTGCAAAACAAAAACAATCCTGCGCCATATTATGCACATCTATAGTTTTGACGAAAATCGTGGGGAGCCATTTAGAAGGAAATCTATTAAAGAAAACTGGGAAAATCTTTACAGTGAAGTGCCACTTTCGGTACTTCAATGATTTTGTTTTCAAATTGTCCAAAGCTTAGTGTTCAATGGTAACAACTGAACCAATATTGAATCGGAATTTTCTAGCGGTTTTCAGTTTTTTTTGAGTTATTATGCTGATTCAAAGACAGTACTCAAAATATCCAAAATCTGCAAGATTTCATTTCTTCCTCAAGCTACTTTCTTCCGAGGGGGGTGCCACAGGCACCTTCCAGATTAAGATTGGCTGTTGTGTGGGGTTCCGCCCACTAAACCCCCCCCTCTTCAGACATAACTTCCACCCCGGAACCTCCATAAGCATTACTTTTCAGGGTGATGCCTCGTATTGAATGCAACGATCTTTGAATTAGCAAATTCTCTGGGCCGTAGATCTTATCGAGACGGTCTAGCTCCTTCTTCTTTGTTCTTAGCACAGACCAAGAACAAAATAGGAAACTTCCTCCCATAGGTCCTAGGCTAACCATCACAGTATCCACTATGCTGTGCCGGTGAAAGCGGACCAGTTCTTTCCTGCAGTCTCGCTCTTTCCTCCGCCTAATAATAGTAATAATAATAATAGAGAAGGGATCAGCTATGCGGTTAGCGTACTGGACTCCCACGCGGAGGTCCCGAGTTCTAATCCAGCTGCTGACCCTTAGATTTTCTCTTCCTAGGAGCTTCTTACAGCTCACTGTCCGGTGATGGACAGTGTTGTCTGTAACGAGAGAACACTGTCCGGAGGCCGGCAGTGCACTGGAAAAAAAGCTCCGGGCGCCAATAACCTTAGGATGTTGACGCGCCTTAAATCATTAAATAATAATAATAATAATAATGATGTTCTCTCCTTCAAGAATTACCACAACAACAAACCCCTAGGAATAATCCCTACGAAGAAGAAGCACAAATTTAACAAAAGTGAATTGCTTACCTCGAGATACATAATGTTGGATTTTGGTGGCAATAAGTCTTCTTCTGGATCATTCTCCATACAGGCGGTATAATCAGTCCAGGTTTGATTGAGTGAATAATCAAAATACCAGGTGCCATTCGACTGGCAGTACTTTGTGGCGTTCCTCTGGAAATAAAAAGAAAGAGGAAACTCATTTAAATATATGCTATTTAAAGTATTGTAAGTTATAATTGGTGAACACCTAGGTGCCATCCTTCACAATTCTTTTCTTGTTTTTTGTGCTTCCAGTTCGGCCAAGGTATGACAGTTTTCCAATGTAACCGAGATTTGTCCACAGTAAAGCGGCATTTTCGGTTGACCGTAAGCTAAATATCAGAATCTTACTTTCTGCGATTTTTTGTTTTTTAGTTACGGTAGCCGCCCCCAAAACACACACAGACAGGGAAGACCCATTCGAATTCAGGAACCTCAAAACGGATATTACTCCTCTTACGAATTCTTCAGGAATCATAAAACGGATATTACTCTTACGTACTGGAAACATAGTGGAGCGGCGAGCAAAGCGGCGAAAACAAACACAAGTTAACATATGGGACCGCGCATAGTGGCGAGCAAAGCGAAGATAGAGCAATACTATCTATAGAGAGTAGAGCAAAGCGTTATGACATGTTTGATTTCTTTGCTCTCATCGCGCTCAATTTTTAAAGGTTATGGATATTGATACATTTAGTTTAGTTTGTTTAAAGAATCCTCTGTGGAACATAGTATTTGCGAAGCTACAATAGTTTTTAACAATTAATAATTAATAGTTAAAATTAATTAATAATTAGTAGTTAATGGAGAATTCGGGTAATTTTTGCTACATTTAATTTGGTTCTCATTCCCTTAATGCTAACTTTCAACTAAATACTAGGCAAAATTAAATTACATTTTCACGTCCTACTACTTCTGATCAGAACGAATTCTCCAATCCTTCTTCTGTAGCGTCGTACTAATCCAGTTTTTCAGATGAACAACATTAATTTACGACAAATCATGGAGTAGTGATTTAATAAAATTATTGTTTTTTTTTAATTGACTAATTTCTTTTTATCTGTATATATTTCTATTTTGTTACCTCAAAGTAACTGCTAGGATTAATGGGGTAACACTGGGCTAGTATGTAATCAAATGTTAAAATAGATATTCTAAAATACGAATGAATCTTGCCAGGATGCTCCCGAAGTTGTTGGTACAAGTGATGGAATTCACAAAGTTCATGTCTAAATATGTTTGTACACTGCAGGAGAAAGGCAATCTCGCTAAACTCGCCACTATGTGCACACGACTCTTTGCTCGCTGTTCGTCGCTCTCTTTGATCTGAAGCAGCTATCATCGTCGCTTTGCTCGCCGCTCCACTATGTTTCCAGCCTTAGGTACCTCAAAACAGATGTTTCCGATATCTCAAAATAGATAATCCTAATTACGAGAATTATAATCTCCTACAATCAGTAAGAAGACACTAAAAAATAAATATGGCTGAGAAGCAAATTTGTGTAATAAAACTACATCCATTTTTTTTTCCCTTTGACCAGGGCTATAATTTATCAAATCAACCATCAAATTACCAATCAAAAATCACAGAGAGAAATCAACTACCTTCGCATTCCCCCCCCCCAACTCGAAAACTTATCGCTCGTTTTTATTGTACTACTGATGACGTGATTATTCAAATATTTGACTGGTTTTAGTACCATAGCAGCCCACGTGGTGGTGTTATTTATCGCGCTAGGAATAGTACCAGTAACAATAACTGCCGTATTATTCAAACTCCATTTCTTCGGTGAAATGAATAGCGACAAATACTTTGATTAACTAATTTAAGTTCCTTTTAAAATGATCATCAAAATATTGTTACTACACCATTATGACTTGCCCAGATTGTAATTACATTGAGGACCATGTCTGGTGACATATCGATTGAAGTAATAATAACACTGTCCAACTGTTAACTTGAAAAGTGAGACGACAGTCTATGTCGCTTTTGTTGAGGGAATTTGCGGAGGTGTGCATTGAAGCTTGGTAGCCATTATATGCAGGGATGTGTGAACAGTTCCAAGTGATTCTGATGAATGGAAGTAATTTATTGAATGAAAATGTCCTCCATGTGTGAATGGTGACAATTCATGTGTTTAGTTATAGTAAAGGTAGTCAGAGGTTTTTTTGTTTCTCTTGAATGAATGAAATTTATTGATTGAACGGAGATGAATGAAGTTGAAATTCAATGCTAAGTTTTTAGTTGTCAGAGATTCTCCTTGGAGGTTCAAGTATTAGAGGTGGAGTGGTAGTTTAAGCTGACGATATGGCTACTCGGAGTAGAATGAACTGCGATTATCCTCTCAGCTGATTTCTGGTAAACATATACATATATTTGCCATAAATTATCAGTTATGAGCGTGAGATCGGTTTTTTCGTTGAATTCTTCAAAAACAGTATAACTAGGAGAACAATATTTGGTTATTCAGGAAACCTTAAAGGCAAGGAAAAACACACTGACGTCTTAGGAAAATATCTTGATGTAGGAGCCATGTTTGTTGAGTCAGCACTATCTGTAGGGAGTGTACGAGTATAGTATAAACAACATTTGTAGCGATGGGCTCTCAGAGAAACACCGAAATTACCACCACTTTCTAACAATGCACAAAAGTTGTAAACCTAACAGTATCTCCTCTTACATACCCAATTGTAGGTAACTTAAAGCAAATATTTTTTTTTCACTTCATTAGCCATATGTTATTTACAACTACAACAAATATTGCATCAAGTAAAATTTGATCGTATAGGTTAAATTCACATGAAAGTCATGATAAGAGTAATCACCCATTGGTGAAACTCTTTCTCGGTGGATATTACACTCACATCAATAGGTCCCTAGGCCACTTCCGCTTCAAGCGACGAGGAGGATTGTCTGGAAGGATTGAGAAGAGGAGAGTTGTTGCACAAGAGGATTAGAATGGAGAGAGCTAGGAGGCTGTGAAAGTTGCGGTAGCGAGACTTTATTTAGATCGGTGACAAAAGGGATGTGAAGGTCCAGTGTGAATGGGTAAGGTTAGAAATGTAGTATGGAGCATTCAGGATTTTCCTGTAGAATTTTAGACTGTGTAGTGTCTGCAGGCGTTTTGGAGTTTGCAAGGGTTTGGTTGAGCCCCACACTTCTGCTCCGTATGTCCAGTAACAGTGTCTTGCAAATTGTCTGTCAGTTTGTGATTCAAGTCGAGTTTGGATCTGCGGTCTAGAAGACTAGTAAGTAGCTTGTAGCGTCAGTTCACGTCTTGTCGTTTCAGTCGAGTATATGGGGTCCCACGTGAGTCTCTCTTGTCAATGTACAGTCCTAAGTACCGTACTACGTCAGCTGGAGGAAAAAGTTACACCGTTCAGTTGAACTGGTGAATTCGCAGATTTTCGTAAAGTAAACGTAATGTGCTCATGATTTTTGCTCATTAATTTTTTATTTTCCATTTTCGGAACCAGGTTTCGAGAAAATTGAAATGGATTTGACGAATGGTGTGACTGGCTTGGACCGGATCGGAGTAGGCGATTACTTTACTTTACTTGACTTCCTTTCCATGCTTTTAAAGGAAATGGCAAGAGTCATTTCCAGGGAGACAAAAAAAAACTAAAGCAAATATACATCTCAAAATGGTTTTATTAACAGAATTACTCTAGAAATATTTCAGTGCAAATCTACCACAATTCATTGATTCTTTTATTTTGTGGATGCTTTTGAGTTTTGAGGACTTACAATTTTAGAATGGCTCTCTGAAGAGGATGCAATAAAATTCAAGACTAGATGGGTATGTAGATTTTTTAAAAAAGAGTAGTCACAGTCAAATTGACCATGATCCAGGGTTTGCCTGTGGGTACCTGAACTCAGTGGGTCGTTGCAAACAAATTAACTCTGCATGCCCTAAGTGAATTATTCAACTTCAAATTGGGGGGGGGGGGACGGTAATATCAGCTAGCAGAGGCATTTTTTTTTTAATTATTTTGTTACGGTACACATACACACATTATGACAAATTTTCTGGAAAATTGCTCCTATTTTCTTTTAATTCCGTACATACATTCCACAAACAATCTTGGCACCCAGAAACACGGGAGTGAACGTCTTTTTCTTACTCTAAATCGATCATCAATTCGATCCCATGACGTCCTTCCACAAACTAAAAAAAAAGAAAAAGTAAAGTAATAGCCTATTTTATCAGGTGGGGCTTAACGTCCAACTACCAATTAGGTGTCGTAAAAAAGTCTTTTCTTACTACAGCCAGGCGGCAATGAATAATTACAGTCTGAATTCATAAATACTTAAAACAATGACACAATAAATATATTTCAAAGATGGTGAATGCTGCCACCGTCAAGTTAACTTTTTATCAAAACTAATTTTGCAGAAAACTTTGGAAAACTTCTCCACCCGCCCTCCCCACAGTTCTAAATAAAATTAAAATTTAAATGAATTTTCACTTTCAAAAACTTTCCTCAATGTGTACAGAGTAATGGTTTTTATTTACATAATAAATTTTATTCATGTTTATTAATAAATGAACTTTTTACTAATTATTACTGGCTTCCGGCAGGAGTTGGAGTTATAAAGTGGTGGGGAGGAGTTAAGGGGGATTAGCAACTTCTTTAGAAATCTCGGAATGCCGCTATTGGTGGAGTGACACAAGAGATTCTAAAGAAGTGAGAATATTTCATGAAATCAGTTCACCTTAGGGCTCACAGCTGATTCAAAGGATATTAAGTTAGAGACTGTAATTTTATTGGTCAGAGAGGTAACGTGAATACACTGTGGTCACCTACAGTGACGTAGCTTCCTGTTTGGTTCCTACTGCTTCCACTAATGTCCAAACATTTTTTTTTTTTCTTGGTAGTCGCTGATTAGGTTTCTAATTTTTCACCGGAATACACATTTCGAAGTGTCTTGAGTATCCTGAAGGCACAAAAGGGATACTGGTAAGGTTTATTCGGGTCTTCTGGAAAGCCTAAATCGAAGCATAAAGTTTCGGCTTTCTGCCACTTTTTTCCACCAATATTTAACAACACAAACTAACATTGAGATGGGAATAGTTGGTAGAATAATTTATTGTCCAGTCGTTGAACAGACAGCCTCGATTAACTAATTAAGAACCATAAGTAAATATTAAGATAAACTTACGTAAATAGTTAGAAAACTTTAAATGAACGGTAGTTGAATCATAAGAAATTTGTTATACCAGATGTGGCTATTAAATACCGAGACTGATGCTGCTACAGTAGAACTATGCATGCGCCAAATCCTAACGACCGAACAGCTGTGCAGCGTAAAGCCTTCTCTTTCGATTACAGCGTCTCACGTGTTTGTAGAGAAATCTGTCTGACCGGAACCGTCGTTTGTGTAAGAGGTGTTAGTTTCGTTTTGCCGCAAAACATGATACTACACAAGTAGTAGAGCAACGAATTGTCGTGAAATTTCACATCAAAACTTGATAAAACCGCTACTGAAACCTATCTTTTATTAAAAGAAGTTTATGGCGATCAAATGCGCAAGTTTTTGAATGGTTCAAGCGTTTCCAAGAAGATGGCCGAGAAGACGTCGGAGATGATGACCGCCCGGGTCGCCCTTCCACGTCCAAAAACAGATGAAAATATCTGTTATAATTAATGAACATTACTACCGTGAGGTGCTCGCTCAACTCCGTGAAAGAGTTAGGAAAAAACGACCCGATTTGTGGAAGAACAAGTCACGGGATTCTCCATCAAGACAACCGGCGCCGGCTCACACTGCATTGTCTGTCAAGACGACGTTTCTAGCCAAGTACAACATCCCAGTTTTAGGCCATCCTAGCCTTATTCGCCTGACCTGGCCGCCCCATGTGACTTTAGATCTGTACCCCAAAGTCAAATCTGCATTAAAAGGAACACTGGATTTCAGACCGCTGTGAAGCTGTGAAAGAAAAAGCGGCACGCGGCCATGCAGGAGCTCACAGAAAAATACTTGCCAGCACTGTTTCGAACAATGGTAAATTCGCATGGAGCGTTGTAGGGATAGGGGTGGGGTGCATATTGAAGGTGATAATAACTAAATATGTATAAATTTAAAATAAAATGTTTTACAGCATCAGTCTCGTTATTTAATAGCCACACCTCGTACATCATAATCACAGCGTAAATGTACTTTTATTTAGTTACATCTGAGCTGTAAGTAAATCACAAGTAACTAAGCTATAGTAAATCCTAAATGAATCGTATTTAAAACTCACGTAGACTTGTATGTCATGTATAAGAGAATCGTAACTATAATTCGTAAGAGAATTATGAGCATATCGTAAATAAATGGCAAGAGAAACATAAATTAGATTAAGGGCCCCTTCAGAGCGTACGTCATTACAGTGAAGTACCATATTCAATTAAAAATTAGGTAAACGTAATTAGAAATCGACATAAGTAATCGAAATACGTAAACGTAATCGAAAGAGCCACTTAATACATTTTTAATAATATATTTATATCAACAATCAGCCAAAGTGGTTGAGTACGTACAAAAGACAAATCGATAACAGGTACACAAATAAAAGTCAGAGACTGTTAAGTATCAAGTGATTACAGCATACAAGAACTTCTTTTACCTTTTTTTTTTTTATATACATCAAAATGTTAATCTTCTTTATCTGATGCAAACATGTCCAGCTTTTCCAACACTTCTATAGCAAAAGCACCTGTCTACCAACTTTTCTATTCACTGAATGTACTCTGAATGAAGAAATGTTAAAGAAAACATTGCGAAACGTTTCAGCCTGACAGGTATGAAAGAAAAGTCACTCTAGAAGGCACAATCAACTTTAGTTATTTAGAGAATCTTGGAATACAAAAAGATAGATCATACCTCTGTCGCCTATCCATCCTCAAAGGAAATCCAAATTTATCTCACCGTCTTTGCACTAATTTTCTTTTCCATGATTTTTGTAAACCTTGATGTTCTTGCTATGCTTAAACATAAACCCCGGTAGATTTTTTTTTTTTTTCAGCTAACTTCTTACACAATTCATCAATGTTTTCCTGTAAGGTTTAACGTACTGTTGAAGAGGTAGTTACAATATATTGTTAAAATAGAGTTTGTGTTCTACAAGTTTGTTCAATGTAAAGGCAACACTCATTTTTTTACTTAAAAACGTTAATTTTTAACTGTTTCAAGTTTTAAAATAATGATTTTGGAGAATATCGTGGTGCGGTCATAAGTACAAGAACAAATTTTATTACTTCATACCAACGTTTCGGTAAAGATATCTTCTTCAGGGTATTGTAAAATTTGTGGAGTTAAATGTTTTGGCAACATCATCATAACTGTTGATAACTCCACAAATTTTACAATACCCTGAAGAAGATATCTTTACCGAAACGTTGGTATGAAGTAATAAAATTTGTTCTTGTATTTATGACCGCACCTTGATATTCCCCAAAATCATCAATCAACAACGGTCGAAAAAAACAAAACCATCATTTTAAAATAATAAAAACTGTACCAAATAACCAAGTACCTATAAGTATTCATGCTGATAAAAGTAATCATTGATCTCAATAATTATTATAATTAAACAAATGAATACAAATTTTTAGTTAATATAATGCTACCTGCACAAGATGTAACTGCGATAAGAACTGAAACTCATTCTGCCAGTTAACCAATTAACTTAAGCCAATTTAACATTATAATACAACACTACGCATAATGTTCATCCATAAGAATACCTTTAAAAAAAACACACAAAAATAATTTACTAATTTTATACTTTAAAAAGATTAATGCTAGTTTTACTACAATACGAACCTAAAGAGAAGTGGAGAAGTGGACAAAGCGACTGAGTAGAACAGCTGTTAAAATATAAAGCAGGATGACCAACCTAACTTCAAACAATTGAAATAATAATATCAACTGTCAGCTACAAAATGTTTAAGAGTACAACACTGTAAGCATTTAATACAATTATTAATTATGAACAAACAATTCTTCGAAGAAGTTTACTTTGTTTATACTTTCCTTAACTACTAGAATGTTCTCTTAAGAAATGACAAGTTCTGATTAAATAAGTCTTCATTTAGAAAAACCTTTCTTTTGTTTATTTCTTGTTAAAACTATAAAAACCTTTCTAATGTTTATTTTCAAGTAATTTAATTGCTTCAGTTTAGTTAGTACATTTTTTTCTATTACTTCTTCTGCTAACAAATAAATAATTTACTGGTGTATAGTATTTTGCAAATTTTTCTACTTATTTCAACCAATAATAATCTACATGTTTCGAAGTCTCAGTAGCCAGAAACAAAGTCTCTGGTTTAAACACTCACATGAAAAAATTCAAAATTCCGAGATCTGTGTTTGGCTGACGGTAAAAATAATTGCCTACCAGCACAACACAATTATATTTAAAAAATAATAATAAAAATGGCCATTTAACAATCTAATATCAAGAGATAAGATTATTGACCCTCACAATAAAACAAGTGTGTCTCATATAAGAGAATGTATTTCTTTCAAAACCAAGGGATGTATACTAAATCTAGCCGTTTCCATCGATCTTGTCATATGGAAATTCTTTCACGAATGGATGCAATAAATGAAATGTTAATATAAAAATGGCGTTATGCAAACATTACCATTTCTCATTTTCACCCAATATATTACAAAAAATTTCCATTTTCATCAGTTTCCTTTTACACACTTTTTTTCTCACAAATAAAATAAGATATTCAAAACCGAAGGAATTGCATTCGAATACGATTGGTGCATGAATAAAGAGAGTAATTTCTATATTTCATCTGTTATTTTGCAACTTTTTATCATATACATCTAAAAAAGGACAAAACTAACTTTTGGGGAACGTTTAAAACATGTATCTCTTAAGGCTGAAAAAAACCATATCTGCACTAAGCAGACCAATGGCAAACGTTGGAGGACCTTTGTCTAGCAAGAGACGGCTCCTGATGTCCGCAGCAAATGCGGTCATGTTATATGGCTGTGAGATTTGGGCGGAAGCCCTAAATAAAAGGAAATATAAGAAGTGGCTGGCGGCAGTCCAAAGAAAAGGAGCACTGAGGTCTGTCTATTAGTGCTTACAGGGCGGTTTCGGGGTCGGCGGCCCTGGTAATAGCAGGGGTTCCACCCATTGACTTGGTGGCAATAACCAGAAGACTGGCCTACCTGCTGAGGGCGTCTCTCGGTAGTATTGACGCCAAAAAGAGGGCGACTGCTCGGCTGGCACAATAATGAAGAGACTGCTGGGCGAATGACGACCAAGGGCGATGGACTACAGGGTTGATTGTTGTTCCGATGACCTGGGCAGATAGGAAACATGGAGAGGTGGATTATTACCTCACATAATTTCTTACTGGCCACGGATATTTCACAGGTTTCCTTAATAAAATCGGGAAAAGGCCGTCTGAGGCGTGCATTTACGGGGACTCGGACACGGATGACGCTCTGCACACATTTTTTGAATGTACACATTGGGTACAAGAAAGAAGAAGATTGCAGGAAGTTGGACCGGTCCGATAACTCCGGACAGCATCGTCGGACGGATGCTGGAAGATAACGAAGCCTGGGCGAGGGTCTCTTCCATGGTAAGGAGGATCCTAATTAGCAAAAGAAAGGACCTGGATCGTTGCAGGTACAATTGAAGAGTAGTAAAAAGAAGGAAAACCAAGTTTATGAGGCGCCATCCCGAAGTAATGCGGGATGGACATTTTACGCCTGAAGGGGAGGTTTTTTTTTAGTGGCTCGAGCCCCACACACCCGACAGATTGTCGGAAGGTGCCTTTGGCATTTTTCCCCCTCGAAGAAAAAAAAAAAAAAATCATACACATCTAAATGTCATTTCTCAAACAAAATTGTCACTGCTGTTACACCTTAGAACCTGCGATACAAGCATAAGGGATCTCCAATCTCCCAACCAGAAGGGTCATATTGGTTTGATATTTTCTTTAAAAATGAAAGCAAAAATTTTCTTTAAAAATGAAAGCAAAAATTTTCTTTTAAAATAGTACGTTCATATATACATAGATCTAAACTTTTCATTAAAAATATTTTTAGGAAAATGGGACAAGCGAAAGTGCCACTTTCCTAAAGGCGTTTCTACGAGTACATCCTTAGTTTCCTGCAGCTGTTAAGAGCGAATCGCATCAAGTGTTTTCCAGAACCTGTAGCATTACGTAGCGAACATTTTGATTTCCCCCCACACCCCGATTTATTGATGACTCCCAACTTACCCTACAGAAAATATTCATGATTATAAGAAAGCCATTTTTTTTTCTTAAATCTTGATTGTTTACAAATTATCCAGCCCTCTGTGTTAAACTGAATTCTGTGCCCTGAAAGTTTGGTTGTCAGATGGCTTCGGATGTCAAGAACAGAACTTTTTCTTCATCATTTTAACTTCTAAAACTTCGATCACACTTTTCTTATTGTTCTACTAACTTTTTTTTAACTCTGCTCATTTTCCACTAAATAACACCGGTGTTTCCCAAAATACTGTTGAAAGTTTTTCTTCTTTGTTTTGTTGTTGACCATTAATCGACCAAATACTTGATTGGCTCGCGCATTCTTCGATAATAATCGCTAAAAACATTTTTGTTGGAATTCGGTTGAGTGATTGGTTGAGATCGATAAAGAAAAGTTTTGAATTTTTTTTTTTTTTCTTACATGAGATGGAAATCCTTTAAAATATTCAGGACAGGGTAACGATGCCAAGGTGTTGGAGGGAGTGTTCGGCCAGCACAGGATACCATCCCAGATAGTTGGACATCCATCTGAAACATAGAAATCAGTCAACACTTATAGTAATGCATTTATTTTAAAACAGAGAATAAATACTGAAAATAAAGTAACAATAATAAGAAACAAATAATAACAACTGATGAGTAAATCTCACATCTTCTATTACTCCAAAATCCTCATTGAGATTGATCTATCTCAAATCTTATCTGGGGGGAAACACTCACAAGACTATATCCTGCAATTATTCTCGCATAAACTAAGCGGAAGTACAGCAGGTTTTTTTTTCGAGTTTGAGTACTCACCGGTAATGCACCGAAAGCTTGCTAAGAGGGTTTGATGACTTACCAGTGAGTACAACCTTTGCCCAATTCTGACCCTAAGCAGAATACCAATGCTGAACTATCTGCTACTTTGTAGACTCACCAAATCTACGAACAGAGAGGAAAAGGGGAAGAACAATTTGTTCTAAGACCACTTTTTCGAGTTCAGGAGATCTCAAATCGAATATTTCTGCACATAAACTGTGAAATCGCAAATATAGAAATGTGATCGATCACAAATTATCTTCCATTCAGCCCTTTGCCCTTCAATATACACGTCAAACCAAATCTCTGTTACGGTGCGTTCGACGTGTATCACTCGATGTGAAAAAATATAAAATTGCCATTAACTATAAAAACTCGAAAATTTTAATAAAATACAATAAGAATATTATATGGTGGGATGTCTCCTTTATCTTACCAGCAGAACTGCCTAGTATTTTATACGGAGAGGGTTGGTGGGAATCAACCAAATGATTAAGTGGTTGGTACATGTTTGGTCTCCGCATTAGAGATTGGGGAATTACCTCACACAAATAGAAGCTCTCAACCCTCTGAGCAATGCCCGTTTTTACCTTTTAGATAGAGATTCAGAGCATAATTTCATTTTGCACAGAGAATTCAAAAAGCTCTTTTCTTCCTTGTAAAAAAAAAAAGCCCTTGCGTCCCCTTGTTAACTAGAGCAATGCAAATGTGAAGCGGCGCAAGATTTTGTAAGAGCACAGAATGCTCTGTCTGTAATCTCAAGGCCCCCAGAGAGATTGCAGAAAAAAAGTGCTTGCAGTAACTATTATGACGTTGTAAACTTTTGGTTGTTTTGCGCAGTGTCATTGATTTTAATTCAGCACACTGTGTGTTGTTTTTTTTTTAAAAAAAAACTAAATTCCACGCTTAACTTTTGGTCCATGGCTGCACTCATCCAGCAACAAACAAAATCTGCAGCTAACAGTACTCCTGTCATTAAACTGTTCAATATTAAATCCATCTTGTTTATATTATCTCTTTCAAGTAGTCTATTAATTAAACATCATCTCCCTCGATTTACGTATATACAGAACTGACAGCTATTAGGGAATTCCATCAGGCCAAACTGAAGACGTACAACAACTGATATAAGCCGAGAGCCACGAGCCATGTATTCAAGGAACTGATACTAAGTTTCCCAAACCTGAAAAGCTTTACATCTCCCAAGTCCCACTTAAAACAGAATGAGAAGTTGTAATATAGGTAGCAGTGCTTTTACACTTACCTAACTTAATTTTGGAAACTTTACGACTAAAGCCATCACTGAATAATCCAATTACCATGAAATTTTCATTGAACAAAAAAAATACTGCAGACAACAAATCTAGTTTTATGTGGTTGGCGTTAACCATAGTTTGGGAACTTTGGCTTCCAAGTCCATTACTACAAACAAACCTTGGGCTCCACTCTAACCAAGAATCAATGAATTAATGAATCAATAATGAACTTTGCTCCCACTCTAGATGTTCTCTTTTCTCATCTCTTCTATCTCTCTCTCTCCAGGCCGCACAGAACGAAACCAAAAACACTTCAAAACGAAAAAGACTTACATAAAATAGAATTCAAGGACGAAGAAATGGTAGATTAAAATGTGCAGCGTAAAGCCTTCTATTTCGATTGTGCAGCGACTCAAGTGATTGTAAAGAAATCTGTCTGACCGGAACCGTCGTTTGTGTAACAGGTGTTAGTTTCGTTTTGCCGAAAACATGATACTTACACATGTAGTAGAGCAACGAATTGTCGTGAAATTTCACATGAAACTGGGTAAAACCGCTACTGAAACTTATCTTTTATTAAAAGAAGTTTATGGCGACGTGAGCGAGTTTTTGAGTGGTTCAAGCGTTTCCAATATGGCCGAGAAGACGTCGGAGATGATGACTGCCCGGGTCGCCCTTCCTCGTACAAAACGGATGAAAATATCGATTATAATTAATCAACCTTACTACCGTGAGGTGCTTGCTCAACTCCGTGAAAGAGTAAAGGAAAAAAACGACCCGAGATTTGTGGAAGAACAAGTCACGGGGTTCTCCATCAAGACAACCGGCGCCGGCTCACACTGCATTGTCTGTCACAAGACGACGTTTCTAGCCAAGTACAACATCCCAGTTTTAGGCCATCCTAGCCTTATTCGCCTGACCTGACCCCATATGACTTTTATATGTTCGCCCAAAGTCAAATCTACATCTAAAAGGACCACTATTTCACGGTCCGTTGAAGCTGTGAAAGAAAAAGCGGCACGCGTCATGCAGGAGCTCACAGAAAAAGACTTCCAGCACTGTTTCGAACAATAGTAAATTCGCATGGAGTGTTGTAGGGATAGGGGGTGGGGTGTATATTGAAGGTGATAATAACTAAATATGTATAAATTTATAATAAAACGTTTTACAGCATCAGTCTCGTTATTTAATAACCACACCTCGTACGGAGTACACTGACTTCCCAATCAAAACTAACATACTACCTGTGGTCTGTGGAGGGTGCTACTGCTGCATAGTTAATCTCCTCTTGCTCTTCTCGCAACATTTACATCTTCATCAGATTCACATACTGTATAGTATATTTATACAAAGATTGCAAATTGCTAAATAATTTTTATTTTAAAATCCAATTAGGACTTGATAAAAAATCATATGCATAAAATGTAGTTATACAGCAGAGTTTTAATCTCAAACGTGTGCACCCATAAACCGGTTCAAAATATGTTGTTCTTAGTAATAATATGAGAAAATACATGAAAAGTTAGTGCGGTGGAAAAAACGATTTCCCTCAGGAGGCGTGAAATGTAAATAATTTTTACTCTACCATCCCCACTAACTAACCCATCTGGCAAATATGTACCTGTATGAGGTTGGTTATAAAAGATTGGCCCGCCATTTCTGTAACGCCCTATGTATATTATTGTTGCATTAGCCCAACAAGCATAAAGACGTCTGTTGTTGGTGTTCGCTTTAAATGATACACAGCTTTGTGGCGTGGCACGTTCGCCTCAGACAAAGACGCGTCGTATTATTATCTACTAATTCGTGTCCAATAAACCCTATTCCTTACACCCACTTCCAATATCCATGTTATTATTTCTTGTCTTTAATTAATTTTGCCAATATAATCCTACAAGGAACATAACGTAGACTCAAATAACTGGACATGTCTGTACGTGTCAATTAGCTGACGTTCTATATTTAAATCGGAACATGTTTAAACAGGTTTACACTTTAACCATTTTCTATCACAATTCGTAAAGAATTTTAACTCATTCATTCACGTCAAACAGATTTTTATAATACATATACAGTACAACCTGGATTAACCGGGCTGACCTCCGGCTATACCCACCCCGGAAAACTGAAATACCGGTTAAACCGAATACACAGTATTACATAGTACATTTGTACCTATGAATGTACACATGTATATAAGTATGTATTTATTACACGGGTGCATAGGTAGACTCTGTAAGATGCCTATGTGAAAATATGTAAATTAAAAAACCGTTTCGTCCCAAAGATCAACTCCTATCTTAGGCGGCAATCCTTTTTTACAATTTTTTACATATGTACTAATAGCACCATATTTTGGGTTTTTACATACATACATACATAATTTTTTTTTTTTTTTTTTTTTTAGGGGCGGTCCCCGAGCGCTAGCTCATACCCGCCCCACGTATACACTCCTCCGTTCAACCAAACGACCACAAAATGAGCTCTCAACACTCACAAGTCCCGGCCAACAAAGCAACAAAGCCAACAGGCACAGACAATCTCAACAACAACAACAACAACAACAACAACAACAACACAACACAACAACAACAACAACAACAAATCATCAACAACAACAAATCATCAACAACAATCACACAATTACAAATAAATAAAACAAATAAAATCACACACACACTCGCACACACCCAACACAAACTCGAAAAATACGCACCAAATCAAACTCCCAACAACACCCTTTAACCAACCAACCAGATCTACTTCATCTACCAACCACCGAGGTCATCCGCCTCTCAAAGGCCGCCTGCGCGAATTCGCGGAAAGCCACATACGCAGACGCGTTCTCCAGTAACAAGGGGAAAACGTCTCCAGCCAAGCAGAACGGAAATCCCACTCTCCGCCACATAATACAGCGCAAATCATCATAAAGATCACATTCCATAATAATGTGCTCCGCTGTCTCTGGGTCTCCACAAGCGCAATATGGATCCGTTGCTAAGCCCATTTCGAACATTTTGGCGCGCAACATACCGTGTCCCGTGACCAATCGTGCAACTGCATACATAATGACCCTTCAAGAAAATCCAGCTATAAAAGAGTTGCTGCCACGCCTACAATTATGTTACATCGGAAGACAAAACATTTTTCCTGTCGCCACCGAAAATTAACTTTTGTTTCGGCGCCGATCCAGGTGTTCTTATGATGACTCAACATGATCCCGGTTAACCGATGGCCGGTTAATCGAGGTTGTATTGTATTTAATGCTTAACTCTTAGTTAGTAAAACCGTAAAAGGGAAGGGATTAGCTCAGCGTATTGGATTCCAACGCAAAGATTCTGGATTTGAATCCAGCTGCGGCCCTTAGATTTTTTCTCTTCCTAAAAAAGCTTCTTACAGCTCACTTTTGGACAGACTTTGGACAGTGTTGTCTACAACTATAGGAAGACGGCCTCTTAACAGTTCACTTTTGGACAGTGTTGTCTACAACTATAGGAAGACGGCCTCTTAACAGTTCACTTTTGGACAGTGTTGTCTACAACTATAGGAAGACGGCCTCTTAACAGTTCACTTTTGGACAGTGTTGTCTACAACTATAGGAAGACGGCCTCTTAACAGTTCACTTTTGGACAGTGTTGTCTACAACTATAGGAAGACGGCCTCTTAACAGTTCACTTTTGGACAGTGTTGTCTACAACTATAGGAAGACGGCCCCAGAGGCCGGCGGCAGTGCACTGGAAATTTTGAAGGAAGACCATCTGTTGCACGCGCGCGAGTACCTAGGTTTCCAGAAAACCCTTTTAATTATGAAAATTCCTCTCTCTCCTTTTGTTAGAGATACCCTAGTATCTCCTGGTATTAACTAGATTCTACTCTTAGAAAAACCCATTACCCATTGTCCAAAGAATTCCTTATATTTGCTGCTCTTATAAGTTATTTATTGAATATTAGATGAAGCTGAGCTATTCCAAATTTTATTCAGGGGAATTGAATTTCTATTTTTAATGTTACCTAAAAATCTTTATCGCACTTTCAAGCCAACTAACTGAAACAACTTTTATGCAGTGCTTTTGTCAACTTAAACTCACTTTACTAACAACAACGACAGTGAGCGAATGGTTTAAAGTTATCGCTTAGAATAGAAGAGAAGAATGTACGTGAAGAAGTGTGAATAAGTTAATAAAAATTAATGTAACCAAATTATCCAATAAAATAGTTTACCTGGATATAGGATGGTATCATTTTTCAGGATACATTCACTCCTTAAGCTATCCAAAAGTTTATCCTGTTCATCTTTTGAAAGTGGTATAGGCTGCAACAACAACAAAAATACACACTCAGTTAATTAAGGAAGAAGATGATTAAAACCATAAAAGAAATATTTGATATAAACCAATTAAACTGTGGATCTCCAAAATTATTTATGTAAATAATTAAAAATTAAAAATTGGCGAGGAATCGGTCCAGAAATAAAAACAAAGAACTCCGTCTTTTTTGCCAACGTTTCGACAAATATATTGCCTTCTTCAGGGCGTGGCTATGCGGGTCTGGAAACTGTAACTCAACCAAAGGGTTTCTGTAACTCGACCAACCCGCATAGCCAAGCCCTGAAGAAGGCAATATATTTGTCGAAACGTTGGCAAAAAGACGGAATGGTTGGTTTTTTATTTGGACCGATTCCTCGCCAATTTTGAATCCTTAATTTAATAATTTATGGCCATATATATATATATATGTTCATATATGTAAATAATTGAACATTTTGGCAATTTATATGGCAATCGAAGAATAAACAGATGGAATGGCTAGAAAAGTAGCCGAAGATTAAGTTTAAGAGAATATAAATTGCAGAGAGGAGATAGGGTGAGAAAATTCAAGATGTTCGATACAAAATATGTGCCCTTATCACACCCTTATCAACTTAGTTTCTCCTTTGTTCGCTGGACATACAATACCTCCACAGGTTGCACCCCGAAGATGATGGATCACATGCTTAAGCATGCTCAGTCAAAAAAAAGAGATAAAAAAAGTTACTTATGCAATGCAACCCCTACACTTGGAGAGGTATGACCCTTGGCAAGAAAATGACAAAAAATGACTGATGGAAAAAAAAAACTGATCTTTTCCCGAGAGGTTGGCTGGACGAGGAAAAGCTCGGCAGCCACCCACTTTTCAGCTACACAGTGCTTGAAGGATAGGAGAAAACACTGGCCCTAATACAGGAAATCTACCAACAACTCAGTTGGTGAGGATGAAGCGATATAATTAAAATACCTGGGACAGGCATGCGAGTTTATGACGAAAGTTTTGTAAAACAATCCTGTTTGTGAAAAGCTGTAAAAGCACTTTCAAACGAAATCACCCTTCCTGGATGAAGGGAATAGGACACCAAAACTTAAAAATTGAAGATGGTAGAGAAACAGGAGAAATAAGGCTTACGAACTTCATATTTGGGCAGAGTTTTTAAGTCCTTGTGACAAACTCTAAAAAATAATTAGCTTTTGCGGGCAAAAGTCTCCCCAAATTGGGGGCGTAACCTAATGAGCTGCCCTTGCAATAGCATAAAATAATAAAATAATAATAATATTACACAATCTAAAACAGTACGTACAACAACCCAATTAACAGAATCTTATCTCATAATAATAACGAAAACAAATAGATCTATTTACTGACAGAATAGTCTTCATATAACAACAGTTCAAATAACTACTATTAAAACAGTTACAAGTATTGTTAGTATTATAGATGTAGGAAGTAATTAACTACTTTACTTAAAAATTAAAAACAAAAATAATATGTTTTCCTGAGATACATATGTGTCTCATTGCTAATAAATAACCTCTTCCCAAAAGTCCAATTTCATGTGACTTGAGATATCATTAAATCAATTTGATTAACGATAAAATCTGAAAATTGAGTTCACTAATATGATTAAAAGTACGATTAATTTAGACGATTAAATTTATGATTACGTAGTACGATACTTAGGGCTGTACATTGACTAAGATGGGATCACGTGGAACCCACACACTCGACTGAAACGACAAGACGTGAACAGTCGCTACAAGCTTCTACCTGACCGCAGATCCAAACTCGACTTTGAATCACAAACTGACAATGTACAAGATACTGTAAAGACCGATATGGATCTACGGAGCAGAAATGTGGGGCTCAACCAAACCCTTGCAAACTCCAAAACGCCTGCAGACACTACACAGTCTAAAATTCTACAGGAAAATCCTGAATGCTCCATACTACATTTCTAACCTTACCCATTCACACTGGACCTTCACATCCATTTTGTCACCGATCTAATAAAGTCAAGGCTACCGCAACTTTCACAAGATTGACAAGAGACTCACGTGGAACCCACACACTCGACTGAATTGACAAGACGTGAACAGACGCTACAAGCTACTTACTAGGACTAATTGACCGCAGATCCAAACTCGACTCTGAATCACAAAGTGGGGCTCAACCAAACCCTTGCAAACTCCAAACGCCTGCAGACACTACACAATCTAAAATCCTACAGGGAAATCCTGAATGCTCCATACTACATTTCTAACCTTACCCATTCACACTGGACCTTCACATCCATTTTGTCACCGATCTAATAAAGTCAAGGCTACCGCAACTTTCACAAGATTGACAAGAGACTCACGTGGAACCCACACACTCGACTGAAATGACAAGACGTGAACAGACGCTACAAGCTACTTACTGGACTAATTGACCGCAGATCCAAACTCGACTTTGAATCACAAACTGACAATGTACAAGACACTGTAAAGACCGATATAGACCTACGGAGCAGAAATGTGGGGCTCAACCAAACCCTTGCAAACTCCAAACGCCTGCAGACACTACACAGTCTAAAATCCTACAGGAAAATCCTGAATGCTTCATACTACATTTCTAACCTTACCCTTTAACACTGGACCTTCACATCCATTTTGTCACCGATCTAATAAAGTCAACGCTACCGCAACTTTCACAAGATAGACAAGAGACTCACGTGGTACCCACACACTCGACTGAAATGACAAGACGTGAACAGACGCTACAAGCTTCTACCTGACCGCAGATCCAAACTCGACTTAAATTACAAACTGACAATTTACAAGACACTGTTTTAAGACCCATACGGAGCAGAAGAGTGGGTTCAACCAAACCCTCTAACTCCAAACGCCTGCAGACACTACACAATCTAAAATCCTACAGGAAAATCCTGAATGCTCCATACAACATTTCTAACCTTACCCATTCACTCTGGACCTTCACATCCCTTTTGTCACTGATCTAATAAAGTCAAGGCTACCGCAACTTTCACAGCCTCCTAGCTCTCTCCATCCAAATCCTCTGGTACAACAACTCTCCTCTCCTCACCTTCCAGACAATCCTCTTCGTCGCTTGAAGCGGAAATGGCCTAGGGGTCCCTACTGATGTGAGTGTAATATCCACTGAGAAAGAGTTCCATCAATGGGTGGTTGCTCTTACTTGACATTCATGAGAACCAGTTTCATCAAATTTACTTGATGCAACATTTGTTGCAGTTGTAAATGTTGCTAATAAAGTGAAAAATAAAATATTATGATTAACATTTAATAAATCAAAAAATGTAATCAATTGATTTTATGATTAAATTGTATTTTTAATCAGTGGTCCATCTCTCTAGCGAGATTGATTCAACACATCAACATTATGTAGCAATCATTTTAAATACGTACTTCCACGAAGTTATTAGTCTATGCAGAGTTTACAAGACGATCCCAAATTGCTGTTATTGAAGCGAACGTTCTTTAAGTATAACTTGGTATGGAAACACTTATATGACTTTCTCTTACAGCAATAAGAGGAAGTATTGCAATAGCGCATAGCTTTTCAGTATTTTAAGTTCTTACCGGATGTGACACGCTAGCACACGGGTTTTTGACAGTAAACTTTAATGATAATAAATCGATCGGATATGAAAGATAATTTAAACTACAAACTATGTTTATTTAATCTGCATCATGATAACTTATTATGCAGTACATTACTGTGCATAAATAATCAACTAATAGTCTGATGATCATACAACAAATGCAAAGTTTAAAGTTGCATATATTTAGTTTGCATAAATCATCTTTTGATGACAGACTCCCATGCTGTTGGCTGGATGAATTCGTTGGCAAAACTTTGAATACCTTTGCGTAGTATATAGACCGCCATTTCTAGGGCGGAACTCTATCCAGAGTAATAAACCACCTAGGGTTTCCTTGCATGTCATCCCCCCAAACAGACTGTGTCGTACTAAAAGCCAATGAATAATTAATACCACTGCTGTGTTCATCTTCATAAGCGGAAGAATTGTTTCGACTACATTACGTATTATCTAAAATGTTTGTTCACTTCATTCTCCATCGATCTATATCGTGAATTTACTTTAGTTGTTTGAATTAGGTGTGAACCCACTAGATCCAACAGAATTTTTTTTTGAAAAACAGCTACACTTGGCTTATCGACACACTTGTGTACAAATCAAGAAACGGACAGACTATTTAGATTAAACAGAAAGTCAACTCTTACTTTGAAACCATTAATCTTAATCTAACAGTAGCTAACAATTTTCCAAGAACCTAGGTGGCTTTATCAGCACTTTTTCAATAAATATTATCAATTATTTTCTTAGCAATCATCTTTGTTCTGCTTCTTTCTCTGAAAGCTCCATGGAAATTTAAGCTGCTCCATTAGCTTTAAATTGGAAGCTAGCATCGCCCGTGAAACAGTACAGCGACTGTAGAGAACGGTTTTTCGAGTTCTCTCCCTTCCGTGACCGGAACTTTGGTTTAAAACTTCTTTTTTCTTAGGAAATGGGCTTCCGGTGGGGTTACATGACGGTATGCTGAGTAAATTAAACGAAATCTATTTTATGCAACTTCTCTTTCATCATTTTCATTAATAGTGAATGAAGTTTGATTTAATTAAATCGATAATAACCATCAAATTGAATCAATATAAAAAAAAATATCGATATTTAAAAAATAATCAAATTACAGTTAAACTGTACTGCTACCATAATAAAACCGGAAGGTTGCGTGCGAAAGTTCATTCGTGAGACACTGAGAGAGAGAGAGAGAAATGTGGTGTGACAGGAGTGTGGAGGAGAGAGTAAGAGGGGGGAAGGAGATAACAAGTGACGTGTTACAGGACGTCAAAATATTAAACCACTTGAACATAGCGCCACCGTCAAACCTGAAACCACACCGCCACAACTCTAGCCACTAATACACGCGCTCACTACTGTCTACATTGTTCAGCATCCTTCACTTAATTCATCTGAACATATCCGATAATTTACAAATAATTATACAATACAAGACGAAAGCTAAGGAGGGGGGAGAGAGAGATAATTTGTTTATTTTAGATTAATGCTGAACTGAATCTCTGTTAATAAAAGATAACTTCCTTCCAATAATAGATAGATTATACGGGCTGAACGGAAGTGATTCTAGCAAATTTTCGAAATTATGCTATTTCCCGTTTACAATTCCTTTCTGAACATACAAAAGAATCTGTCCATTTCCTGCCATTCTCAAGCTTCTAAAGCATAAATACTTAAAGCTTCAAACTTCAAAGTCGGAACCTTCTAGACATATTAAATTCTTACCAACTTACGATTCTTACAGTTTGCAGAAGTCTGCCTACCCAACTTCCCGCTCGAGAAATGCTCTAAAATGCAATTTTTCTTTGTGTACCAATTTCCGGAAAATGATTTTCGAGAAAGCTCAAAAAAAAAGTGGAGAATCTCTTGAGTAAAGACGTAATTTCTTTCATAATCGATTTTAGAAACGCTTTAAAGCTTGCAAATATATACAGGGTGAACCAGTAAGTATTGTCCATAGGCCTACTGTGAGTAGTACATCTAAAGTGGAGTTCAATGACGTATTGGCCAACTTCATATTTCCCACTGTTCTTGAGTGACGTCACTTTAATTTTTGTTTTCTAAAATCATTACTCTTTTCCAATAAAAATGTTATTACTCAGAAAGATTTAGTCCGAATTCGATTCTGATGACACGGTTAGAAAGACAGATAAATTTCCTAAAAATTGATACCATTTTGAAGCATAAGTTATTCTCCCAAACAGACTCAATCTTCCTCCGGGATACTTGAAAAATAAGTTATTGAAAATTTTTGAAGAAAACTCATTAGGCCCTTACGTGATCATTATCAGACCTAGGTGCTGGGCACTTTATAAAAGTTTCCTAGTCTAAAACGGTATATCATTTTCCAGGATTCCTTTTATCTTCGTATGACAAAATTACGTTTGTTTTACAAGAAAACGTGTTCACGAACACTGTTAGTTTATCAAGTTACAGAAATAACATTTTTATTGGAAAAAAATTAATGATTTTAGAAAAAAATTTAAAGTGACGTCACTCAAGAACAGTGGAAAATATGAAGTTGGCCAATACGTCATTGAACTCCACTTTATATGTACTACACACAGTAGGCCTATAGACAATACTTACTGGTTCACCCTGTATATGCACACAAAAATAGCACTTTGAATCAAATCTAGTCAACTCCTCTCTCAAAAATATCCATAAATGAAATTTACTGAGCAAAAGGTTTCGAATAAATGAGGATTTATTTGTAAAGACTATATGAAGTTTCGAGCTAATGTCCATATACTGAAACATCCGGTACTCCGGTAACTCGGTACTTCCGGTTTATAAGTACTAAGCGGAAGTAAATGTTGAAAATCTAGCTCTCTGCATTTTGTAAGAGGGTCAACTAGTTTCTGCTCCAAACAGCTGGCCGTAATAACTAACTAGATTAGAAATAAGATCGAACTGTCATTAACCACACTTATCGATATCGAGGTTATTGGTCATTGAAGCAAAATACTGAAATTGTTGGTCTAGCCTCCACTCAAGTCGATATGTTTTACTGCTAAACAGAGCGTAAATTGAACCAACCACAAGTGACGCGACACTTTGTAATGGTGTGAGGGTGTTATGTGCGTAGATAAGGTTCTCAGGATTAGTTCTGAGAACGGCCGCTATCGGCTAGCCAGCTATATTTAGAATGAAGATGGGTTATTACCCCCCGCTAATGGACCAAGAATGAAGTTGATGTTCATGTTGGTGGTTGGTGACTGTTTGTCTCATATACATGTCTTGATGCCCTGTGCTCAGCTTTGTCACTAATGTCTGTAACAATATCCATCTGGTGTCTTGTTAGCGCAGTGACATATTGGATTCTAACCTACAATTCTCTCTCTCTTCACACCCTGTAATTGTTATTAACAGACACATTTCCAAGGATGTTCTTCCCCCTTAAGCTCCTGTAAGGACATTATCCTCGCAAGGTTCTTAATAACTAATTTTCTTTTACTCAGTTTTGTTTTTCTCAACTGTTATGCCGCAAACGTTACTCCCATTAACGGATAGGGTTTCATTCTACGGTTTTTCTTTGTTGGCTCATGATACTGTGAGGAAAAAGATTAGAGAAGAGGGAGGAGTGTTTGAAGCGGATATCACTGAGATACTCTATTGTGATTTCCAGCGGTTGGCTCAGACCTTACAAATGCTTTTGGCGGCCCGGAAGCGATGTGAGACTCGATTTCCTTTTTTGTTCTAAGGCACTTAAATTTCTTCTTTTAGTGGCCCTTTATCAGCACGTCTCCTCCAAATCTTCTTCATCTTATCGTGATCTCCCTTCTAAAAGATATCTGTATGCCACCATGGCCGCATTATTCAAGCCCAATCTATCCTCAACAGTTCATACAGTGCAAAGTGTGAGGGGGGATTTTGCCAGGGCTAAGTAACTTCCGGGTTCGCCACTCCTAAGAGTTCCTCACGTCAACAGCAATCCTTCCCCGACCATATATTGTCCGCTTAGGGGATATTTGGGTTTCTAGGCTATGATACAACCCCAAATCGTCTGAAACCCTGAAGAACAGATAGCCGACCACTACGAAACCTATTTCCTCTTTTGCCAGGTTGCATGGACGAACTTGTAACATCTCCAACCCTATCAAACTTGGTGTTCTATCAAAGCTATTTAATATTAAACTAAAATATGTTAAATTTGATAAAGCTATTTCTTAATTCAATATTTTAAGTATGTCACAGATTTTTTTTTGGTGACAAAAACGAGCCAACTCCAATAACTGTTAAGGGGATTCACGCCAGAAGGAACCATATTCTAAATATAACTGATTTAACGATGTCAAGTCTAAACAATGGACTTCTTGTCGGGAAAATGAAATCACCAAAAGCCCAAAGATTACAAACGGAAGCCAATTTTCTTGGAGAAATCTTTTTCCATGAAAATGATAAAACGTTTCCCTCTATCGGTAAAGAAACCGGACTTATTTACAGATATTTCAAGATTATTAATGACAGATAGACAGAGAGATATTGTGAGGGAGGATTACTGTAGAAAGGACTTCTTTTTCCTTGGCATTACAGCCCATGAAGGATCCTAGCCTCCTCAATTCTCTAATTGAGGTTTCGAAACGTGTTAAGGTTTTGCTGGATAGGGTTGCCCCAACCACAAACATTTTTTAGAATCTAAAGTTAAGAATAGTAGCATGAGGTTTTTTTTTTCTCTAAGTTGTTATTTTCACTGTTATTTTTTGTGATCTCCAGATCTTAAGTTTTGATCCTTTTGGTCATCAATTATGATCATAATTATGATATGAATTTTGTAAAATATGGGTAACGTTATACAATACAATAATTGAATAACATTAGTGGTGCACTACTATCGATCGACAATTTGGACAATAACATGGGATTAACTAAACCGTGGTCTAATGGTGTGTCCCTATTGGTGGCTGTACATATAATTTATACGCCCCCCCTAACTTACTAAATCGTCGCCCGCAACTTTACCAACTACAACTTTGTAATTAAAATTAACCTGTAATTTAGTAACCCTATTTAAACCTCCACACTGTTGAATTGAATTTCTTTAATTAAACAATATATAACGTAAAAGCTTTGAAATTTTAAAAACCAAATACCTATGAAATGGAAATAAAATTTCTAATTCCTGGGAAAATGGTTGACATAAAAAAATTTTTAGAACAAAAGTGTTAAAAGAAAACCAATTGGATAAAGTAGCGAAAAACTGAAAAATTGATCCCGTTTTCGGTCGATTGATTACGACTTAGACCTTATTTATTACCAAAATCTCTGTCGATTAAATCATTTGTTCGTGTCTAGCGGTCCACGAAACTTGTAAGCTAAAAATGAAAAAAAATCTACTTCATTACGATCTTTGCTAGAGGGGCACTATTTATATTTTGAGCCTAATAATAAAAAAACAGTAATTTGTCATTGAAAATGACTTTATTGTTTTTCAAAATATTCTCCTTTATGATCTATAACACTTCTGCATGCGTTCGAACCCACTTGTCAAAGCATTTTTTTCCATTCCTCTTGAGACACCTGGTTTTTGAATGCATCAACGGCTTCTTCTGCCGACGAAAATCGTTGTCCACGTAATTTATTCTTGCCGTTCGGAAACAAAAAGAAGTCATTTGGTGCCAAATCAGGACTGAACGGCGGATGACCCATTAATTTGATTTTTTGAGTGCTCAAATAGTCGGTTGTTAGACGAGATGTGTGGACAGCTGGCATTGTCTTGATGAATCAACGGCGCTTGCTTGTTTTCCTTATTTCATCCAAGACTTCCGGTTGTGTACCATTCACAATTGACCGTTCTACGTTCCTCTAAAGGCACTGTTGCCACATGACCAGTTTTTCCGAAAAAACAGGCGACCATTTGTTTCGAAGTGCTTCGAGCAACTTTTGTTGGATTTGGTTCATCTTGAAACACCCATATAGTCGACTGCTGTTTAGTTTCCGGCTCATGCGCATATATCCATGATTCGTCACCTGTTACAATCTTATACACGTCTTTTGAAGCACCGCCATTGTATTTCTTAAGCATTTGTTTGCACCAATCGACACGAGCATATTTTTTGAGATTTTGTCAGATTAAGTGGGCTCCAACGAGAACAAACCTTTTTCACGGCTAAATGCACATGCAATATTTTATATATGCTGGTGGAACTAATGCTTAAGGTTGCCTCAGTCTCACAGTATGTCACATGACGATCTTGCATTATTAGTTTTTGCACAGCATCAATGTTTTCTGACACAACAACTGATTTTTGGACGACATTCACGACTTTCGTCGGTGAGCAAACGACGACCACGATTGAATTCGTTATACCAGCCGTTTCACAGTGGCAAAGGATGGGGCTTTATCGCCAAAAGTGGAAGTAAGTTGATCGATGCACTCCTGTCTTTGATAATCCACGTCGAATATCGTAATAAATCATTGCACGAAAATTTTCACGAGTTAATTCCATTTTTTCGCTGAGACACCAATTTTCAAGTGACTGTAAAAACAACACAAATCGCGCTCAAATAACAAAACGTTCTGAAGAAGGTTATGGTCAAAAATGTCAAACTTTCAAGTGGCTCAGTGTTGCCAAAGCTCAAAATATAAGTAGGGCCCCTCTATGAGAGAAGAGAGAATCGCCCCCCCCCCCCAAAAAAAACCACTACTAGCGCAGGAAATCCTCTTTACAAGAAGTAATAGGAAGTAGTCACAATGAAAGCTTTTTGGGAACCTCTCACCTTTACAAAGAGAATAGTAATTTCAAGTTTATAAATTTAAACAACACTAGTCAAAAGATAAAACAACATTTTACAGCTTTAAAAATAAATATGTTTGTGAGTAGCACCAGTGCTGCTGGCAACTGCAATGACACAGAATTCCCCTGTGGCCGTGGGGGGAAGCCGTGTGACAACTTGTTCGTATCTGCAGATAGAGTGGGCTGCTGTTTGTTTTGGCCGGATAGTGTCTTATTACTGATCTCTGCGTAACCGGAACTCGACAAGACAGCCTATCCTGTTAGTTTTTCACGTCAAATACATTTATTTTTTTTTTTTTTATACGCTTTATTTACGTAATACATATTATTTTTTTCTCTTTCAAAATTAAATATTATTAGAAGAAGGATGCCATTGGGTTAAATTTTTGAAAGTGACTTCATCCTAGAACTAGGAATTCTTGGAAATTTATTTACATTTTTAAAACTACAGATCACTTCCGTTCGCCTGAATTTCTTTCACATTTGTAAAATGTTTACATCGAACCTAACACTTCAAGCAAGCTAAAAACGCTAAAGCACCATACCAAAGTGTTTGATGCTTTGATTCCCAGACTTGGTCTTAAAGACTCAAATGTTCCGAGTTTATAGAAAATTTGCGAATTAGAACTTAAGAGAATAGCAGTTATGGAATGCTGTGCCACTGCTCACAAAATAGATCTCTTTGTTTCGAGTTATCTCTGAACTTAGTACGAGATACAGTGATGAATTGTTTTAATCCCTACTTTGCTCTAGTTGCCAATTTTAATCATTCATGGCAAATAATGGATAAGAAGCGACATAATGAAACAAATTATTTGAAGAACCTTTTCAAATTCGCACAATGTTAAAGGATGAAATGTTTTCCCTTTGTTTCAAATTAAATTCAGTGATGTTTCCTGATTTAAATTTATTAAATCCTGAAAATTCCTATTAACACTTGCGTGTAGTTTAGTTGGCCGTCACGGGCTTATTTTATTTTAATTAAAAATGAAAAAATTGGGCATTAAAATGCAAGTGTAATTAAATCTAATTGTATCTTAGGGTTGGAGCCACTACAAACTGTCAGCTCTTTCAGCCCCCGCCCGTCGACTGGATTTGATGTCTAAAGGAGATAAAATGGAGACAGATTTGCTGCCAGCATCCCTCGGCTCCATATTACTTCTAAGCTATAATGGACCTCAGAGAGAGACAGGAAGGCACCATGCTACACGAGTATTTTAGAAGATTTGACGGTGCAAAGCTGTCCAAGCGCTGAAAAAAGAAACTGTAGAACAACTTCCGGCCGGCAGATTTCTATTAAAAAAAAACAAAGAAAGGAATACAGGAAGAATACTGCCCACTTCGCCCATTGTTTCCAAGTCCACCTCTCACTTCTAGAAAGGGGTGTCGAAGCGTCAAAGATCATCCAACCAAAAACACTGGAAATGAACTTGATAAGAAACTGGAAGAGAATGACTAAGAAGGCTCTAACCTTCCTGAAGAGAAGAACTCTGGTTCAGGCCTAAGCGGAAGTGCCCTCCTTAAATTGCAATAGACTTGCCTCAGTGAGAGCGAATCGACGTGACTGGGCAGGACCGAATTATACCGGATAATGTGCCGAAGTAGCGTTCCTGGATCAACCGGAAGTATGCAGCGTTATCCTGATTAGTTTCAGTGTCTCTTCGTCTTGACGAACATCCGGTGTGGGATCTCCCCACTTCTTTCGGCTATCTTTTAACTTCCGTTTTATAATGCTGATGGATACTCCTATACCAACTGTGGACAAACTACGCTACCTTGGACTGCACCTAGACAAACGGTTGACATGGAATCCCCCATACTAGACTGAAGAGACAAGAAACTAACCAACGCTACAAATCTTCTCGCCAGACTACTTGACAAACGTTCGAAACTTAACCTACATAACAAAAGACTCTTAAATCTACTGTTACTGCGACCCATTTGGTCATACGGCATCGAAGTATGGGGATCGACTAAGCGTTCCAACTCACTACGCCTCCAGGGACATTACAGTCCAAAAATACTTCAAAAACTTCTTAACGCTCCTTTCTATGTATCTAACCTCACACTATCCATTATGACCTCAAAATCCCTTTCACTACAGGTTCTTGCTAACACTCGTTTTCTCAAATTTCATTCCACTCTACAGCAGCTCATCCTAACCCTCTCATAGAAGACCTATCTTCCTCCACATTACCAGGTAATCCTCTAAGGAGATTGAAGAGAAGATGGCCTCGTGATCTTCTCTTATCGTGAGAGCAAAGCACGTACTGGAGTGGCACCACCGGGTGCCTTCTCTACTCATGATTTCCTTTTATTTCTTTTTTCTTTCACCATATTTGCTTGTTGCAGTGGTAAATTACAATAAAAGAAAAAAAAAAAAAGATGGATACAGGGATATCAGATTAGGGAGTCATTGCTATGAACATGCTTGTTCCTGCGCAAACCTCTATCAACTTACTCGTTCCAGTGTCAAAAAATTAGTACAAAAAATACGTCTTTCCTAAAGTAATATAGACAATTTGACAGAATCGTATTTATTTCTGCTTCTTCTTAGTGTTAAGGAGGAAGTAAGAATCATTTTTCATCGTGTTAAGAAAACAGAGCTGAAAACAATGGCGCCCTAAAGTGATGGATGCTGTGAAGGGCTGGAGTTTAGCCCACCACCAAATATATCCCAGTAAGACAAGTGAGGCGATGAAGTTCACACAAATATTAATAACCACGGATAAATCATTGTACGCCACAGGGTGGCGGTGGGAGGGTTACCGGAAGGTAAGAGGAATGTCAAGGACAGGATGGATGAACCGGAAATATGGGCTCCAAGTTGTTGTGCACACACTTGCCCACCACCACTAAATACCAAACTAGAGCCGCTTATTACAGCTCGGTTTTAGGGACAGAATGGCGGAATATAGACTGGAGATGGAGAGGAGAGACGGTCCAGCATGATGAATACATACAAGCATCTCCTGTCAAATAAATGTCAGAAGGACAATTTCAGCATGACTTTGCCTTTCAGACATAATAGGGGCCAAATGACAGTATGGCAAGGTTACACTAAGGTTGTCTTTTACTTCTCCATTCCCTTGGAAAGCAGGTTATCTATCTTTATTAAACAGACACAGTCCTTTATATATTCTACAATTTTGCATATACATCTTCCTATAGTCGACAACGGAATATACGGTCGTATTATTTATTACTTTCCTTACTCGTCTTGAATAGGAAATATTTGCAATCGAGTCAAAATATCGATTTTGAGCTTTTGAACTAAAATAAACGTTTTCGAGCCCCTCTCTGTGCGTGTGGTTATGTTAAAATATATAAAAGCGAAAATGAAGAGGAAGTAAGTAAGAATATACACAACCAGGCTGCAGGAATGAATCATATTATCGCAGAGATTGTAGAAATTATTGCCATTTTTAAGGAGAAGGGGTCTGCATTAATTTTTTGTGGGTAAAGGGTCATTGTGGTATAAAAGAAAATGAAATTGTTCATAAACTTGCAAAGAAAGCCACCAATAGTGGGGGAAATGGCTAATTATAAATTACCACACACCGATATCAAGTGCATAATTGCAAAAGCAGCACTACAAAAATGGCAGGCAGATTACAGTAATGGTAATAAAGGGAGATTCTATAAAACTATGGCAGATCAGTTACCTAGACAACTATGGTTTAAGGGAACTGTCACTAATAAATGGGTTGTTACGACAATAAGCAGGCTGAGAGCGAACCACGCGGTGTGTGGATCGTATCTTCACAGGATCAACAAAAGGTCCTCTATCTCCTCTTTGCGTAGATTGCAATAAGGAGGAGAATTTCACAACATATAATAATGATACGTCCACGTTATGTGGTAGAAAGGAAACGAATGTTTGACGACATATAGGCAGGTATTTAGATGCACCATTTCGCTACGAAGACATAATATTCTCCACCAACATCTATGTGCTTAAGTCTATAGCAGAGCTAGCAAAGAAATATGAATGTATTTAAAAGTTATAGCCGATTAGAATGAATAGAAGAAAATGATTAGAGAAGGATTACGTGATTTTAATTTCGGTTAAGCTATAAGGATGGCAGGAATATAGAGTGCTGCTCCATCCATTAGCAGTAGTTTATGTAAATAGTTGTATATAGTAGAGGGATGAATGTGTGAAGCGAATGTATTTATAAGTAAGAATGGAGAGTGAGTGATATTCTAGTGATAAGCTCCTAGACGATGCTCGCTGTATGGCGAAAGCCAATGCCAAAAAAAAAAAAAATGTTTGGACGCTGAACTGAAAAAATGTTCCTTTAGTTTAACAGTAAAGTTCGTAACAGCATTTGAAGCAAAAGAACAACTAAACGAACATGAAATACAGTTCTTCCTCTTCTATCGTTTGGTGTAAACGTGGATTTAGTGGAAGCCCAAATGAAAGTTAATGCAACTGATCGGTGTCACCCGCTCGATTTTGCTCTGGCCTTTGAGAGCTCGACTAACACTGATCGAGATAACCTGCACAAGGAAAGCGAGATAACCTCACGAAAAGATTGAGGAATTTATTTAATGAAAATCGATTTATAAGCTGATCGAACTGAGCGAGCGATTTCTTCTATCTTCTTCTTCTTTTTATTAAACCATTTCCTGTTCACAGGATAAAGAAACAAATAAATCTTCATTCCTTCCCCTCCCCCGCCACGCTTGTTTCCGCAACGTTGTGTGCTGATGTCTAGCTCAAAAAATAAAAAAGAAAAATCACCCTGGCTACGCCGCCTTTATGTTAGGCAGTACTCCTACAGGATCTGACAGTGACTTAGCGAAGGATATCCATCTACCGGAACTGGCCCCATTACAACACTTCCTCTTTTTTTTTTGGCGAGGAAGGGGGCTGAGATTTTCTCGAAAATAGCACTATCAATTTTTTTTTAAAATGTAGCACACGTGTATTTTCTTTTTTGTTAACATTTTACTGGGGAAAATTCTATCCTGTGGTGCCCATTAAAGGGCAATCCGGGACACGATGTATAAATTCTTTTTTGAATATTATTAAAGAGTGGTGCTAAAATTCCAAATTTGAAAATTTTAAGCAATACGTCACGATTTTCTCTTTTTTTAAAGATTTTCCTATCTTATAAAACAACTTTTCTTTGTTTTTTTTCTTAAAATAATTCTTAAGAAAAAGTTATTTTTAATACAAGTTCTGGAACATATTATTATTATAATTTTAAACGTTAAAAAATAGTACCAGTTTATGTCAAAGTATTGAGTAATAAAATGCAAAGAAAAGCAATTTTAGCAGTTTTTCCAGCCACTTACATAAAAACGCGAAAAACTTTTTTAATATGAAAAAAGCATGTATTTTCTACAAACATCAAAATTCCAGCATTGTTTTTCTTGGTTAATGTCCCTAGATGCGGAAAAATAGATTATTCAGAAATGTCACGTTTTTGACATTATATTTTAAAAATTTTAACAAGAAAATTGTTGGAGGCGATTTTTTTAAAAAAATATTTAGTAAAGTAATCGCCTATTTTTTCAGGCGGGCTTTAACATCCAACTGCCAATTAGGTGTCATGGACGGAGGCGACTAGCGAACATACTTTACTGTAAATTTCTTTTATTAACCATTAAATAAAATACAAGACCTAAGACCGGGAATCGAACCCAGTACCACAATACATATTAGCTTCGCAGGTCTCTTAAAAAATATTTATATGGAAAAATCGCCTCCAAATTTATCCTAACGAATACCCAAGTTTCAGCTTTTCCTTATTTTTCCATTTTTTATTAGCTAAAAAAACGTCTTAATCGTTTTCAAAAAATCTCTCCTGAGAAAATATACCCTTTTAGATGAAACATTAATTTCGGATAGCATGCAGTATGTAACTATCATACAATTTTTTGTTGAGGCGATAATGTTTTTATTCTCTGAGTTAATTAATAACGCTTTGACGCAGACCAAAATAAACTCACTGTTGTCAGACATGAACGTTCATCACTTGAGAGGTCACGCAGCGCCGTCGGACGACATTTCGGTTAAATTTGGGTTGTTGGCCATCTCTCCAGATTGGCCATCTCACCCTACTTTACCCTACATGAAATGATCACCATATTTGTTCGAACTAAGAAGATGAAGAATGAAAATCAAAATAAAAATCACTTGCTCTAGTTCAGGAAACGACAGCACGTGTATTTCCGGTGGAATACACGTGCATGAGAACAATATTATGCAATTATCTCCTGCGAGGAGTAAAAAAAGAGGTCAAAATTCTATTCTTTTTTTTTATTGGTCCGAGCAAAAATGTCTCAAGACGTAAGTCGTTTTGATTTCTAGAGAAAAACATTGGTTAAATTTAGAATGATATCTACAAGTTCATTAATCAAAAAGGGGCATCGAACAAAACGGAAATTCTGTCCTAAAAAAAAGCGCCAAAAAAAAGCGCACAAAGTCAAAGAATCTGTCTTCCTCTCTTTCTAATCCCCATGACCTCTCTCTCATTCTGTCATCGATCTCCCCCCTCCCCAGGGCTATCATCACTCTCTCTTTGTCACAGCGCCATCACTGTCTCAGTCGCTACTTCAAGGCTAAATTAAGCGTGCTTCTACTAAATGAATTACTCCAAGCGATAGGAAATCTGTAAACCACATAAACATCTTTACTGCTCTGGACCACATGTGTGAGATGTAAAAAAAAAGAAAGAAAGATAAAGATATTGCAGAAATCTTTAAATGATTAAAAAGAAAGCACCACCCATCCTTTTTATTTGCAATCACTGAAATAGTTCCGGTTTTCAAGAAAGTCGCATTTATTCCACGCTCCTTTATTCCTTGCGAGTGGAAGAACATTAAGGGTATTAAGGGAAAATGAAGGGATTCTGAGGGACGCTATGGTCTTGTGTCCTATAAATCGTAGAAGAAGGTGCTTCAGCGTTCCTGAAGACTGACCTGGGTGCCACGGTAGCCGAGTGGTTATAGACTAGACCCGCAATGCTAAGATGTATTGTTGGTTAGTGGGTTCGATTTCTTGGATTTTATTTAATGGTTTTAATCTTGTAAGGTGCTCCATTAGCTGAGTGGTTATAGGCTAGACCCGCAAAGCTAAGATGTATTGTTGGTTAGTGGGTTCGATTTCTTGGATTTTATTTCATGGTTTTAATCTTGTAAGGTGCTCCATTAGCTGAGTGGTTATAGGCTAGACCCGCAAAGCTAAGATGTATTGTTGGTTAGTGGGTTCGATTTCTTGGATTTTATTTAATGGTTTTAATATTGTAAGGCGCTCCATTAGCTGAGTGGTTATAGGCTAGACCCGCAAAGCTAAGATGTATTGTTGGTTAGTGGGTTCGATTTCTTGGATTTTATTTAATGGTTTTAATATCGTAAGGCGCCCCATTAGCTGAGTGGTTATAGGCTAGACCCGCAAAGCTAAGATGTATTGTTGGTTAGTGGGTTCGATTTCTTGGATTTTATTTAATGGTTTTAATATTGTAAGGCGCTCCATTAGCTGAGTGGTTATAGGCTAGACCCGCAAAGCTAAGATGTATTGTTGGTTAGTGGGTTCGATTTCTTGGATTTTATTTAATGGTTTTAATCTTGTAAGGCGCTCCATTAGCTGAGTGGTTATAGGCTAGACCCGCAAAGCTAAGATGTATTGTTGGTTAGTGGGTTCGATTTCTTGGATTTTATTTAATGGTTTTAATATTGTAAGGCGCTCCATTAGCTGAGTGGTTATAGGCTAGACCCGCAAAGCTAAGATGTATTGTTGGTTAGTGGATTCGATTCCCCAGTCTAAACCTTGGATTTTATTTAATGGTTTTAATCTTGTAAGGCGCCCCATTAGCTGAGCGGTTATAGGCTAGACCCGCAAAGCTAAGATGTATTGTTGGTTTAGTGGGTTCGATTCCTAGTGTAAACCTTGGATTTTATTTAATGGTTAATAAAAGAAATTTACAGTAAAGTACGAGTATGTTTGCTAGTCGCCTCCGTCCACGACACCTAATTGGTAGTTGGACGTTAAGCCCCGCCTGAAAAAAATAGGACTTTACTAGGACTGACCAAAAGTCCATAGCCGGAAGTATACTCCACTTTACGAAACAAAATAATTAAATTTTTTGAGATTTCTTTGAAACTTTTTCGTCTCATTTCCGCTGTTGTTGATCTACATCAAATATTTGAGAGATTTTTTCCGAGGCACTAAATTTCCAAATAGATTTTTCCCATTTTCTGATTTTCTGATTTTTTTTTTTGGGAGGGAATGCTGTCTAAATTTTTCTCTATGGTCCGCAAGAACTAAAATATGGTCCGCGAAACACTTTTAAAATAATATGTTTATTTGACATGCGGCGAGCGTAGTGCGCCTAAAAACAAGTCCCCAGGAGTCGACTAAAAGCAAATGATGATGTGCGTGTCGCTTTCAGATATCTCTTCAATCCCAAGATTACTAACCCATCTTGTTAATAAAATGCAAACCCAAAAAGCACATTAATATAACTGAAAACATAATTACACTGTTAATTGAAGTTTAATTTAAAAATCTTAAAGTAGTTTATTGTGATATTGAACCTTGTGGTCCTCCCTACTAAGAACAAAAATATAAAAATGGTCCATGGTCATAAAAAAGTTGGAAACCACTGCTCTAAACTTTGTATTTAGATCAAAAATTTTAGTCTGAAAATTTAACTAGGATTTTGAGCATTTTCAGGCGTGTTTCAATATCCTCTAGAAGTAATCAATTTGAGAATTGTAAAAAAGGAAAGATCGAGTGAATTTTTCACGCCAGGTTTTCATTTTAGCAAAAATTACTGGACGAACATCTGAAAATTATGTCAAGAGAAATTAAGAAGAGGCAAGTTATTTGAGAATCACCAGATCCATGTTTTTCTCCCAAGACACTTTGAACTGTCGGCAAGTAGTCCACCAAAGTGATAACGCTAAGTGACACAAATAGAACATTGTTATTTTACACCGGAAATGGGGCGCCAGAGCAGGGTTATCCAAGTGGAAAGATATGTGGGAGAACTGTAGGACTTTCCCAGAGATTTACAACTGCTTTAAAAGCCCCCTGGTAGAGGAAATGGAACACTTAAGTGACCACAAAATTGCCCTAATCCATTTACTTGTCAACACTGGACATAATTTTTGTGATTACTTTTCTCCTGCTTACGCTACTAATAAACTTTAACGCGTTTACAGTTTGGGAGGAAGTGGGGGGGGCAGGAAATTGGACTATTAGTATAGAAAGTAAGACGACCTTTAATCAAAACATTAATTCCGGAGTGGTCTAAGACTGAAAGGCATAAAAGATGGGGGGAGAAAGTATTTATGGTATAAGAAGTTATGTAGCTCCCGTTTGGACTCCTAAAACTCTGGAAAAAATTAAAAAACTATAAAAAGAATACGAAAGAAGATACGATACCTAAAATAAGATAACTGATACCAGAATAAAAATCTTTTATTGCTGAAAGGAAGTAAAGAGGTCGGCCAGCTGGAATTCTTTATTACATTCGTAACATATCCTCTTTTAAACGGACGTGATAAAGAATGCAATATCTGTGCATTTACTGGCCGGAAACTGTCTACTAACATTTTAAACTAAGAAATTTAATGCAAATATTTAAAATTTATGGAGAAAATTTCACCTTGATTTATTTATTTAAAATTTATGACTAGGTGGTGGTAAACGAACTATAAGATGTGAAAACAGTTTCTATAGTTTGCTAAAATAGTGAATTCACAGAAAAAAAATTTCTCAGTATTTAATTAATTCAAGTCATTTTAATAGTTTTGTGCTAATTTTGAGTTTAAAACATTTATTAAGTAAAGTAAAAAATAAAGTAAAGTAATCGCCTATTTTTTCAGGCGAGGTTTAACGTCCAACTACCAATTAGGTGACGTGGACGGGGGCGACTAGCAAACATACTTTACTATAAATTTCTTTTATTAACCATTAAATAAAATCCAAGGCCTAGACTGTGGGGAATCGAACCCACTAAACCAACAATACATCTTAGCATTGCGGGTCTAGCCTATAACCGCCTAACGTACGAGTACTTTACTATAAATTTCTCATATTAACCATTAAATAAAATCCAAGGCCTAGACACCGGGAATCGAACCCACTAAACCAACAATACATCTTAGCATTGCGGGTCTAGCCCATAACCGCCTAACGTACGAGTACTTTACTATAAATTTCTCATATTAACCATTAAATAAAATCCAAAGCCTAGAGACTGGGGAATCGAACCCACTAAACCAACAATACATCTTAGCTTTGCGGGTCAAGCCTATAACCTATTGGCTATCGTGGCGCCTTAAAACATTTATTATGTATATTTCTGAGACTGTACGTATCTGCAATTGAGTGCGGGCGAACCAAAGTCGAAACTCGATATTGTCAGTGCGCTGTGGTTTTATTTGTGTTTGTGTAAAGTTATTTTACGAGCATAATACGAGAGCCATTCTCCCCCAACAAGTGAGAAATGTCGGCAGACAGCGAGGGCCAAGGACCCCCGGATAATATCAGCTTAAATTTCTGACGTCACCTTTTAGTAATTCTACCATTAACCCAAATGTTACTAACACTAATCAATCAATCAATTATAATAATACTAACTTACTTGCTAACATGATGGAAGTGGTAAGTACTAATACTTAAGGATAATAATACAAACTTCACGGCTCAAGCTTCGAGAGCTATAAGGCTCGAGCTCTGAATGCTCAAGCCATAAAGGCTCAGACTTCAACTGAACAACACTATTCACAATCCAGTAAATTTGGGTACTCAACAGTATTGGAATTTTTCTGAAATCAAAAATTTTTTATCTAGGACATTTTAAACCCACTCTTTAAAATGTAAAAACACGCAAAAGCTGTATGTCCTTACAGGAGATCGGCCATTCCCAACAGTCCTCCTCTTAACCCAATTATCCTGGAAACGTTTCCAAAATAACAATATTGTGGTGATCAACACTAGTGCGGCGATAAGGGTTGCGTAGATAAAAGAAAAATCGTCGCGAGACATTTTGGAGAAAAATCTTTTTCTTTTTTTCCTTTTTTTAAGAGGGGATAAGAGGAGCTCCCTTGAGTAGATTGGATCTTCCCGGTTGTAAACTGTTCATATAACTCAAAATTTTAACATCCTCTTTTTGTAATATGTTGAACTCAAAACCGTGCATCTCACTCAAATGGTCCTTTTAGAGGGGGAAGACTAAGGAATGTCCTAAAATTGATTTTTCTTGGGAATACGAAAAAAAAGAGAAGTTTTAATAGCATTTTGGAGAAAATATCGATAAAGCTAGCGATCTATTAAAAATGGATGATATTTGGATTCAAGGATTTTGGCGATTAGATCTACTGTCAGTTGTGGTTCAGCTTTTAAAATTACTATCACGAGATATTATGTTCCGACAATAAAACATACCGCTTTCTAAAAAAAAATACATTAAAGAACACGCTCAAATAGTGTACCGCACTTCCGGTAAAATCAATTTCGTGACACGATCACGATGTCAATGTCACGTGGAGGGTCTCCACATATCCGGTCTCGTACAGGTATTATTTACATCCAGCCCAGCCTGTGTATTAATTAAAATTAATATCTCCAAATTTGAATTTACAAGTGGAGCATGCATGGTGAAGCGACGAGCGAATTGAGGTATAGTTTTGCACTATACTCCCTAGTCCCCCGGGGACAAGATCTATTTTGTAGTGGGAGGTATGTTTTAGTTGTATAAACTACAGGAATACTACCAGTTTTATGTACTATGATGTGCATACTACCACTACAAAGGCGAGTGTTGTGTTATGTATATGTCATGCGGCGACTGGTCGTGTCACTCTTGGTGGGGAGCCATGATTGAGTAGACCCAGCTTCACGACCACAGGCAGTACTCCTCATCTCTCGCCAAACTCTTCACATTTATCAAATTAACGTGGCTTTCTGTCTCTTTCTAAAACCCTCCTTATGCTTCTTTTTTATCATAAATTTTCAGTAATAATTTTTGCTGCCTTTGAAATGTGTACTTTAAATGCTCTAAGGTCTTAACTGCTACTTTTTCGATATTTCAACGGAAATACCTGTTCTCAGATCTCCTGAGTCGAAAAAAAAGGAGAGGAAGTTGAGACTTTACTCTTCGATTTGGGCATCAAAAAAGGACTCAATTTTTCTCATTCCACTACCGGAAGTCCCGGAATTGGCCTCCAACTTTTCTTTTTTTTTGAGGCAGTGTAACGTTTAAGTATCATCTTAGCGTGTATGAAGGACGAGTTACATGAGTAGCTAAAGCTCGAAACTTTGAGGAATATTTCACAAGCGGGATTTTTTTTTTTTTTTCTTAAGAAGTTCCATGAACTTTAAAAGGTCATCCAGGACCAGAACCAAGGGAGGTGTGAATTATTAGCACCAGACATAATAATAGGGTGCACAGAAATGCGAATCCACAAGGCCGGCAGTTGACGACCTACACCAAGGACGACGCCCTTTAACTTCCTCTTTGTTCGTGTAAGTGTGCATGAGCAGTAGGATGTTTAAAAAAAATGTTGACTTTTAAAGTTTAAAGAGCGCCGGACGGAAAATCAAAGTTCATTTAAAAACAAAAAAGTTTCGTTCGAAATAGAGCAAAATCGATTAATTTTTTAGAGTCGCTACCATTGATCTACCATTAATTTACTATTAATCAATCAATTTCAAATTACAACAATAAATGCAAAATATTCCCTAATTTAGACGTTCCAGTAACAAAAATTATTTGTTTTTTAAATTCTGTACGAAATATATAAAAATTGAAGTAATTTTAACGTTAATTAATAGAAATTTTTCAAAAATGTATATTTTTCTTAATATTTTTTTTAAAAAAATACAGCTTCTTTAATTATTCATAACTTCGAAAAAGAAAATGGCCATCAAAATGATTCCATCTGCATTGTCTTTATAGCAAATTATATTTAAATAAACTTTGTACAATTACATGTTTTGCTAATAATTTGAAAAGATACAAAACATTTAATTAAGATTTTCTATATAAAAAAAAGCAAACACAAAGTTGATCAAGGTAGCGACCTCTAAATATTAATCGATTTTGCACTATTTCGAACGAAACTTTTTTGTTTTTAAATGAACTTTGATTTTACCCGCCCGGAATTTAAAATTTAAAAGTCAACATTTTTTTTGAAACACCCTAATGTGAAGTGAACATCTCGAAAGCGAAAAAGTCGAAGAAAGCTTGATCTTTTAGCATCTAACTGATACTTCTGATACTAAACCTGAGAAGTGGGTATACTTTATTGATGCCACTTTTCAAGTTTTTCGTCGAAAGTGACTTCAACGATTCCTGTGGTTAGATCCACAGCGCTGGTCGAAACGATGAAAACCCGAAATCCATCTGGGTTACAATAAATGATGGATAAAGTCAAAGATATTGCCTTTAAAGTTCGACTTCAAATTGTGGCAGCTAAGAAATTGTCTTGCGACTGTTCGTAGTCGATTTTTTTTTTTAAATCGAAATAGATATCAGGACGGCTTTTAACCTATGATCCCCCCCACTGTCAATATGAATGAATAATTCAATGTACTCTCATGACCTTCAACCTAAAAAGCACTCCTCCTCAATGGTAAGCCCAAGAGATGAATGGTTCTTTCAGTAATGTGGTGTATTAAATGAAGATCGGCTAACCGACTGTTCAATAGGCTATCCCCATTACATTTACACCATGCCTGTTTTTTTTTGTGTAGCCCCTAAAGCAAGAGGATAAGTCATCCTTGAGCCAGTTAATGCTCATTTCCTCACAGCGATATTCTGATTATTAGGGGCATTAATCAACCGGATGGTGCAAGTAGCGGACTGGCAAGTGATTAAAAGAATAGAGCTTTGTATACAAAACACTCAACATAAAGAAAACCAAATTTTCATTTCCTTCTCTAGGGATTTATCGCATTTTCACCGGGAATTTTCCGTTGTGAGCTCTCCTGAGTCACCCGCTCCCGGGAAAAAGTGGTTTTCCAGAGAACGTTTTGTGTGTGTGTGTGTGTGTGTTTGAACTAAAAAATAGTAGGGACTCAGGACTGAGACCCACCAGAGAGCATGACCTACAACTTTTACCAACTTTTACTCGAAAATGAATCTACCATTTTATTTAAACTTTGTACATAAATAAACATGGTACTCATGACAGTACTTCAACTTCTATTTTCCTAAGGGAAAATCGATTAAATTCTAGGAGAGAGGCGTGGATAGGATTTCCTGTGAAGAACCATTTCATTAAAAACACGCGGTCTAGTGCTTATACGTATATTACAGGAGAAGGCTTAAATGCATTGCTAGGAATGCAATTTCTTTCTAGTTCCATCTCACAGCAGGAAGTTTCACTTTTTTAATAATGCATTTCCTGTTATATAGTCTATTTTTTTTTTATTCAACATTTTTTAAAAGGAAAGTACCATTAAGAGCACTTTCGGGGTTGGAGAAGTGGGTAGATTCGCCCCCTTTCTGTGAGTTATTAAGAAATTTAAAAAAAAAATACCAGTTCACTCCCGGAAGTAGCACTTAATTTCTACGCTATTTCGGGACTTTTCCGGATATGGTTCCTAGATTTTCACATATGAGTTACATAAATAGTTTTTTTTAAAATAATTTACCTAGAAAAATTCATTTTAGGCCATTCTGGGGGGTAAGGGGGGAAGGAAAACTTTAATTGTGCCCTTTCCGGATTTGTGCACAGCTTTTAACGTCTTAAATAAGCTATGAGTCTTATAATGGAAATTCTAAGTTACTTTGTTATATATTGATTAATTTATCAGTAAATTAATTCGTAACAAAGTCAATAAGATGTAATTATAATTCACGAAATATAATTTTTTTTTTTAAATTTATTTTGTAATTTACAATCTGCATACAGTTGTATACAATCAGTAAATAGGAGGTGAATGAGATGAACTGTTGCGGGAGGAGAGCAGGAGGAGAGAAGCTACCCAGCGGTAGTACTCTCTATAGGTGAAAGGAGAGATAGGAGAATAATGGCGTTTAGGCCTGCAGACTACAAGGAAGTCGCGGGGCCACTGGCGATTCAGTCGGCGAGGAGTATTGTTAGGGATGTCAGAGGAAGCGAGAGACAGTACAAGAGGATTAGAGCTAGTCGAGAGAGCAGTATAGTACTGGCGATTCAGTCGGGGAGGAGTATTAGGGATGTCAGAGGAAGCGAGAGACTGTACAAGAGGATTAGAGCTAGTCGAGAGAGCAGTATAGTACTGGCGATTCAGTCGGCGAGGAGTATTAGGGATGTCAGAGGAAGCGAGAGACAGTACAAGAGGATTAGAGCTAGTCGAGAGAGCAGTATAGTACTGGCGATTCAGTCGGGGAGGAGTATTAGGGATGTCAGAGGAAGCGAGAGACTGTACAAGAGGATTAGAGCTAGTCGAGAGAGCAGTATAGTACTGGCGATTCAGTCGGCAAGGAGTATTAGGGATGTCAGAGGAACCGAGAGATTGTACAAGAGGATTAGAGCAAGTAGAGAGAGCAGTATGGAATTTCTGGTATTTAGTCTTGGCGAGTTGGTCTATGAAGGGAATGTTGAGGTCGTTGTGAAGAGTGAGGTTAGTCACCGTACAAAGGAGCGTCAACTATCTGTCGAAGTACTTTTGACTGAAATGTCCTGTACAGTCCGTATGTTTGTAGGTTTGGCTGAACCCCACACAGCTCTAGTCCCGTAAGTCCACATAGGTTTGAGAATAGTGTTGTGCGTATATTAAGCGTTTGAGTTCAATGGGTAATTTGGGAGCGTCGTCCAAGTGAAATAAAATAATTATTAATTATTTGAAATTATTTGAATAATTTATAAGTCGCTACCTGGCGGCCCCAACTTCGTGAAAGTTGCTTTCTCTCCTTTGGAAGAAGCCGATATCAACAGATGGTTAATTAAGAAGTTTATTACGGTTGATTAGGGTGGCCCCATAGTGATCATTTTCTAAGCCAATAGTTACTAAAGTTAGTAATTTATTAACTGTAGCCATTGTAATCAAAGTTGGCTCACTTTCCGTAGTGTTTGTTGATGAAGGTTAATTATTTTGTACAGGAAAATAGCTAATTATTGTATTTTAAGTAAACATTCAAGGTGTAATTACAAGCAAAGTTATTATTTTTCTTTTCTTTAAATAAAAGTAATCAATCAAGCAATCAGATCCTCTTTCTACATTCTCTCACTAAGTAGGAGGAAGTTCTGCGATCGTATCTAAAAGAAACGGAAGTTTTCGTCTATCTGTGACGTGTGAAACCCAAAAATAATTACCAGGAAGTTCAAATTTAATATCTAAGCGCTATGATCGGAACTAAAAATAACCTTTTGTAGAAAAAAAATCAGCCGTAAACGGAAGTGTTCCATAAACCTAATCCAAAATTTTGTAAACAGGAAATTACAGCAGGTTCATCCCAAGAAGAAATGTGAAATTAAAAAATGCAAAAAAACGTTTTAGGTCAAAATGTTTCCCCTGGACTAGAGGTTACGTACTTCCTGACAACTTCATTTCGACAAAACAATAGTCTGACGTGCTATCATAGTCATTGGCTCCACTAGCTCGTTTCCTGTTGTAACTTTTTGATCAGTATCTCTACTGGGGGGTGGGCAGAGTTTTTCTTCTTCATTGTAGTCGTACATACAATACTTTTAAAGGTATTTATTTAAAAAATAACAATAAGCCTGAATCCATTTTTTACTTACTCATCTTTTTCTTACTGAAGTATCGATAAAATGTATCGATAATCGAGCAGGTTTTTGAGGTTTCTCCGAAAATATCAGTTTGTTTGATTACAGATTGGTCTCTCTCTGCCGCCGTATGTGTGTGTGTTTTGAATCCACCGTAACTCAAAAAATAAAAATATTTCAAAAAGTTGATGAAAACCAAAATATTTTGGTCAAAATCGAGTAACCGGAAATAGTACTTTATATTGAGTAGTTTTTTTGAGATTTTTTCTTAAATGACAAATTTTCTCAAAGATAATTCTCTTTAAAAGAATCAAAAAAATGGCGTACAAATTATATAATATCGTACATGTGTAACTTTCGATTAATAGCATTCCTGGAGGAAGGTATTTTTGGGTAGAATTCCCTGTTACGTTGAATTTCACAGAATTTTAAACTTATTTGAGGATATACCACCATTAAGGACACCCACTTGTTCTTGATGTTTGGTCTCACACGAATGACCCTTTTTCGAAGTTTCTACCTCAAGGTCAAACGGTCAATCAATCAACACTTTTACCGAGAGGTTCTTGAAAAACTTCGAAAAAGGGTCATTCGTGTGAGACCAAACATCAAGAACAAGTGGGCAGTTGCATCATGATAATGCTCCTTTTCATACAGCAATTTCAATAAATGAGTTTTTGGCCAGTAAAAAACATTCCTGTGGCTCCTCAGTCTCCATTATTCGCCTGACTTGAGTCCAAAGTGACTTTTTTCTCTTCCCGAAGTTGAAAAATCACCTCAAGGGAACTCATTTTGGGACAGTCGAAAACATTCAAACGGCTGTAACCGACCAGCTGAAGGCTATTCCATTATCGGAGTTCGAGCACTGCTATGAGGAGTGGAAGAAACGTCTCCAGCGCTGTGTGGCTTCAGAAGGAAGTTATTTTGAAGGTGACAATATAGAATTGTAATTCTTTTTGAATAAATTTTTTTTTAAAAAATCAGTCTCATTACTTAATTTACAGACCTCGTAGTTTCTGGATGGGTTGGGATATCCGCTATGTTTTTTTAAATTGTAGAATAGGATTGTATGGGATGCAATCAAGGATACTGGCTTGCGGGACATTCGCTTCGGCTGAGGGTACAGCGAAAAGACAAGGATCGACTTTCGAAGATAAGTACCGGTCGATCAAGAAGGATTTTAGGGAAAGGTAATAAGTGAATTAATAAAAGTAATAAGGAACGTTATCTTCTCAAGTTTCCAGAGCATCCCCGGGCGCCAAATTCATTTCCATCACTTTAATTTGGGATATTTTTTACTAGCAAAATTATTAGTGGAGAATTGAAAGGTAAAGAGGGGGGGAAGAAGACTCGGAGCGTAACTTGGACGAAGAGCAAGTCATAAATTCTGGTTAGAAACTGATAGCTACTCTTCACCGAGATCATACATTCCCGGTGTACACATTTTCCCATAATTTAAAGGAACAATAAGTTGTGATACATCGCAGAGGTAAGTGGAAGCTGTATGAAGAGCAAAAAGCCAGGAGGAAATGGGAGTTAGAAAGATAAGGGATGTGCGAAATATACTCCAAGCTAAATGACACTGCAGTAAACATGTCGAAGTTATAAAAATATTTCAACAGAGCAGACTATCAACTATCTGGTCTGCGGCGCCTGTCAGACAGGTACTTCTTTACCTAAGGGGGTGCAGCAGGTGTGTGAACAGAGAGTCTCCACCTCCCCACCTGGAGAGATAATACTGGGGTGTGTCCGCTGGATCTTCTATAGGGTGGAAGTAATAAGGATGGACAGCTTCTTCAGCCCGTTTCAAGATAAATCTAAATCAAGCACTGTGTAGACTCTCGCAGGACCATACTCTTATGCAATAAAAATTCACTATTTAAATTTATCGAGTTTTCGCGCGATTTTCTCCAAATTTGGGATTTTTCTATGTCATTAAAATTCTTCACTAAAATAGAGATTACGTACATCACACTGAAATGGTACTTTAGAGTCAAGTCTAAACCGTCCTCTAGTATCTGGAGAGCTCCTTAAATGTTTCAATTAGTAACAATGATTTACGTTGATTTATGGAAAAAATTATTTTTAAAAAAAGAGGCAAATCTCTCAGTAAAAGGCTGACTTCCGGTGAGAAATTTCGATCGCTAACTGTAGTTGATTTTAACCATTGCAAGCATGATTTTTTATATTTCTGACTTTCATGCATCATCAGAGGTTGATTAAAAATTAAGTAGGGTTAAAGCGAGAGAATGCAAATATTGATTTGAGGAGAAAGGGCTTAACTAAACATTTTTACACAGTTACCAAACTATGGTAATTAAAGTTGTACGGAAAACTTGCTAGGTGTTAAGTAGGAAAATTCAAACGGAGAATTAAGGGAGAGATGATAGCAAGGTCAGACGTGTTTACGATAAGGGCTAACGATGATAAGGGATGTTACTTATAGCCCTCCAGCAGGACTTAGAAACCAGTACCAAGATTCACTAATATATCCAACTTTCTCGGATATACTACTTTTAAGACTTTGTAACTTTTAGCCAAACTCCACTGAACTACCAATGATCCAGAACCTCCTCCACACTTCCCTTTCTCCCAGAGAAAACTTAACAGCAAATAGGCGTAGATAACACTTGGGAGTTCACTGTGTGCCTCTGAGACAGGGAATAAACCTTCTCCCAGCTTTACCCAAAAACTTCCTCCCCAACCTTTTTGAAACATTGCAAGAGAATACGCTTCGTAATTCCTAATTAACAGGATTGACAAGTCCGGGAGACGAGAAAGGGGGGGAAGATTTAAAGTTTCCAGAAGTGGAGCCGCCTAAAAAGTTGGGCACCACTTTTCTTCCCGCCCTTCTTCACGTGATCACAGCATCAGACGTGGCGTTGCCTTCAAATTAATTCGAATTATAAACTTTAGATTAGTTGATTTCTAAATTAAAATTAGTTCCGTAGTTTTGTAAGAGGATGTGAGCGAAGAGCAAGGACCTGGAACGTTCTAAAACATGGAACAAGAAACGGAAATACTACCTAAGCACTTCCGCCTTTTTTTTTCAAAAATTTGAAATTTTTGTTAAATATCTCTTATTAAGGCGGGCCTACACGAAGACACCTAGAGCAGCTAGACTATTTCTGTTTGTTAGAGCTGTGTCTCAGCTGTATCTCAGAATATCACTAGCTCTAGATAAAGTAAAGCAAAGTACCTTGGTGCCATATTGTGGTCTTAGTAGACTCGCGTGCGGCGATTCTAGCTATAGCTGGAGCGGGCTGTGCAGAGTCGGCAGTCATAGCGAAATGCAGAGCAGCAATTGAGGCTGCCAATGAAAGTAATGAAAGTAATAAGATTATAGTAGATTTAAAAAAAAAAAATGGCTGATACCGACAACAGATCAGCTGAAAATTTTCTTCGGATGTCAACCTCTAATTTTCAAGAACTTTTGATAAAAAAAAAAAGAAAAAGTGGCACCACTGATCCAAAAAGAGGACACAGTGATGAGGTGTTCCACTTCACTTGGGGAAAGATTTGGTCAGCGCCATTTCCGTTCTTCCTCTTCTTCCTTCAATTCAATTTTCCTCAATTCGTTGTTCGTGTAATTTACTCGTGATCTCGGTTAAACTCTGTTGCGAATTGGGCAACAACGTTTGCCTTTTAGTTGCGGTCCTTGTACAAATCACCAGACGCATCCCACAACTCTGGTAGCACTTCAAGCCCGCGAGATGAGGAGCTCTGTTTCCTATTTCGTCCACTGCCGGATCGAAATTGATGCAGGGTTTGACTCTAATCTCAAGACACTTCCCGACACTGGTGGTGGGGATGCAACTCGGACTAGGAGACTGCTCTAGGAACCGTCCACATTGCGACACCTGCTCTAGCTAGACGCTCTAGCTACTCTAAGTGTCTCCGTGTAGACCTACCTTTTTAGTACAGAAATTGCAGTAAAACAGTACAAAATGCGGATATCCGGAGTCTAAAACAAATTACCAGTTCCGGACATGATTAGCAACAGTCTAAAATCATATCAGCATTAAAAGAGCAATCAACTTAAGTTATTGGCAACTGTTATTGACCAAAAAACAAAAACAAATTAATAACCAAAATCATGAACCATGAAACTAGAACATGAACACTTCTTCGTACAGCCACCTGCTGAAAATACATGAACCTACACACCAACCCCCTGAATAACCACTTTAGTAGAATGATGGAGACGCTGGTAGTCAATTTCGCACTCGAGTGGTTATATTGTTAACAAAGAAAACCATCTATAAAACATGTTACCAGCATCATGTACGGTGTTGTTAGTTGTGGTTTTTTTTTTGTGGAGGGGATATAAATGTATCATCCAGAACATATGATGTTCTTTGTGGGTTTGAAAATAAGATTTAAAACGTTCCCTTTTATAAAACTAAATTAATAATTTCCATCTGCCATTTCTTTTTTTAACGACCGAATAAAAAGGATGTGAAAACAAACATAATAAATGAAAACTATGACGTGATCAGCACAGAACGGCATGAACATAAGTGACGCCATTAAATTTTCTTTAAACTTGAAACTTTTCACCCAAGAAAAAACGCTAGAAACTGAAAAAAAAAAAAGTATTCAAAAAAAGTATAGCACTTCTGGAATGACGATTTTTAGAATGAATGTGTTTTAATATTCTATAGATGACTTTTTATTGGCTTACGTTAAATTGAAATGGCCCCTTTTTTTTGGGTAAACATTTCCATATCTACCAACTCAAAGTGCCCCTTATCTATGAATTGTTATGGGAAAATATTTCAACTAGAATGTTATAGATCTAGTTGTTGACGTTTTTTGAACATCTTAGGAGCCTTTTTCGAGACAAGCGGAAGAAAGTAATACGATCGATTTAAAAATTTTTTTTTCGTAAACTGAAATTTCACCGGCATTGAATCTTTTCCAGAAAAAAAAAGGTCTCTATTAGTTGAGAGCTAAGTCAGAGTAACTTTATGCGGAAAATGGGCACGATTACGATAGTTCCAGTTAACTAATGCTGGAAGAGGGAGTCAAATGAAGGGGATAACTGTATAACTAAACTACTTCTCTTAATACAGTCAAAAGTATTTAATAGTAGATTTAATAAATATTACTGGCTCATTGTGTACGTAACAACGCTTCAACAGCCTTTTCTAACTTAGGCTATTGCCCCATTTTCAGGCAAATTTGTGATTTTCATGAAAGCCGAGCGGTTATAGGCTAGACCCGCAAAGCTAAGATGTATTGTTAGTTTAGTGGATTCGATTTCTAGTCTACACCTTGGATTTTATTTAATGGTTTTAATCTTGTAAGGCGCTCCATTAGCCGAGCGGTTAGAGGCTAGACCCGCAAAGCTAAGATGTATTGTTGGTTTAGTGGATTCGATTTCTAGTCTAAACCTTGGATTTTATTTAAAGGTTAATATGAGAAATTTACAGTAAAGTATGTTTGCTAGTCGCCTCCGTCCACGACACACCTAATTGGTAGTTGGACGTTAAGCCCGTCTGAAAAAATAGGCGATTACTTTATTTTACTTTCTTCATCAATATTTCCCGCTCAAGTTAATGCGAATTATTCGGAAATAAGTCTGTGACGTGTTAGTGCCAAACACTGATAAATATTTATATAACATAATGAACATAAATTAAAAATAATTTAAATTCCAAATTTGCAAATACTCTTCAGCGACTATTCCACACCAACTTGTGCAATTTTGAAGAGAAAGACTACAAAATTTATATACATATCTATTCTAGCCTGAAAACAATTTGTCATTAAGGGACGAGATGTGTCCGCCTTGTGGGAATGTCGCCTGGAGTGATCCGTATAGGGATATTTCATATTTCAGAATCTAAAGAATGACGTCAAACAATTGGTGTTTTCTAGGGAGGGGCATCCAAGGCAAAATTCCATGATGTTTGTACCACCTCCAATAAAAGGTGTAGAGAAATATTTTATTATTTCCCTATGGTACTATTCAATGGTATATTCCCCCCGAACATGAATTATTTATAGAAGTATATTTTCTGTTCCCTAAAGAAAGGAAGAAAAAAATATGATAAAAACGTTATATTTAGGGAATTCCCTATTAGAAAACCTTGACGACAACTTTTGGCTGTAGACTAAGATGAAGAAACATCCGGAGTATCATGGCAACCAACTTCCTCTTATCCGGAAATTACGTAATTAAAATTATCTTGAAATTTAAAATTTTGTACTGTAAAAAAAAAGTTAGCTTCAAAAAATTGTAATGATTCTACGACAGTTTAGTTGCAAATAGAAAGTTCATCAACGATTCCTTTTGTCTCAAAAGATTTACGGTGCCATTTGGCACTGATATCTTTCCTAAGTTCGAATAGTGAAGAACCATTTGAGGGATAAGTAAATTTAAATGGTTACTTATTAAGTGGCAAGAGAGGGGTTTTAAGTTAAACGTGAACTAAGCTCGCACTCTGCGAGTTGTTTCTTCAAAGTCATCAAGGGTGTAGACAGAAACTGTTGAATCTTTCTGCCGCAAAAGCGCAGTTATGGTCCACTGAACATGCCGCCAGCCACATGCTGGAAGAGTGGAAGGCACATTCAAACTTTAAGGAATTCCACGCCGTTGACGGTTTAACGAGATACGCTAATAGTGTTGCCAGGAAAGAGTAAAATGGCTACTGGATCCAACAGCTAGCCTTTGAAAGTAATGACGTGAACCTAGCGAACATAATTCACGAGGAAAAGTGGGAACATACAGTCCAAGAATATCTCCTTCAATAAAGAAAGCCATAAAGAGCAAATCGGCGACTGGGAGTTTAATGTAGGATCCGTAGTTTGCCCCCCTCCCCCGGGGGATATTGTACCTAAGAAGAGTACTGATCTTTTTTACTCTACGTTGGGTAATAGTCTTGGATCCAGATGATCCGGCTTCCCTAGCACTAATATTCTCACTGGGTAAATTGCATCAGCACATTTACGACAGCTGCGTCCCAGAAATCCGACTTAATGGTGGCAAAAACTACATCTATATTTGTTTTTGCTACCGTTCGGCGATCTCGTTAACAGAGCAGCTTTATTTTGGGGGTGGGGCCATGCGACTGACTGTTGACACCTCTTTTTTTAAGGGGGATTGGAAACGACGAACTGTGATAAGGCCTGCCGACACAGAAGAGGTGAGGAGGCAATAACTATAACAGACTTGTAGCTCGTAAAATTACAGGTATTCTACTGTAGTCTTTGGATCAAAATTCCCTTTTATTAGGCCTAAAAAAAGGGCTACAAACCACTTTTGACTGACAAATCTTCAAAGTAGAGGAGTACTTCCGTTTGACTTGTTCATGACGAAACTTTACGACGCTCACAAACACACATAGCTAATTTTATAAAAATGCCTCTAAACAGACACTTCCTGTAATGACGTAAAAAGGAAGTGAAATTAGCGCTACGTGTTTGCCATCAAGAGAGCATCATGCGAGCTATTCACAGCTGTTTATAAAGGATAAATAATTGCGCTAAACTGCTCCATTCATTCTGTATTCTAAATACGCAAGTCTTCATGAGCTTTATTAAGAGCGTTTAACCTAATAAACATTTATAAGGTAAATTAAATTTAAAGGAAATGCTATTAATCTAAAGGCGTTATACACGAGTAGCATGAATGTGGACAAGCACACACACACTGCAGTATTTTAATTTCCAAATAGGACACAAAACTCGGACGGCGATATCGCTACGATACCAACAGCTAGAACATAAAACAATCCACGCAAGTCCAACAGCTGTAACGGCCACCCCACCCCCACTCTAAAACTTTATTACACTACTGCTAACGACAGTAAATTTACAATCCAAGTTAATCCTAACGCCATAAACTTAATGGTAAATAATCACCGTTTTCATTCGCGGCACTCACTGCCGGACGTGGTTGTGTTTGGAAAACTGGTTTGAAAGAAAAATCAAGGCTTTCCTTTTGTTTTTTCCCCTTTTATTGGAACCAATTAAATTTTCTAATTATCATGAAGTGGCTAATAGTCCCCTCATAAAAGTGGGGAAAAACTTCATTATTTAATGTTACATCGTTAAACCATGTTTTCACTTTCTTTTTATGAGCTAATCCACAATTTATTATGATGTTGATTTTCTTTTACTACAATTTTTTGTAAAACTAAGAATTTTTACTAACAAAAAAACCAGTTTTGACTTTAGTGTGATAACATGTAATAATAATAATAATAATAATAATAATAATAATAATAATAATAATAATAATAATAATAATAATAATAGCAGGAAAGGGATTAGGGATTATCAAATAATGCACTTTACGCAACTTGTGCATCAAGTTCTGCGCCTTCAAAGGTACCTCCTCTGGCTCGCAAGCCAGGTTAGCCAGGAGGTTATCAACTGCTCTCTGTATCTAAGGAGGCACCTTTGAAGGTACAGTACATGCTTCACAAGTTGAGTAAAGTGCATTATTTGATAAATTAAGGAATAAGTTTGATCCTTTACATGAAAGGTATTGATCACTTAAATATGTGGCAGGAGGTTTTTCCAATATTTTTGGTAATTAAATGCAACTCTCCCAAAATTGCCAAATAATTATTAAACCTTCTTGTTTGTAACAGATGTAAAATTAATTTTTAGCCATTTTGTATATGCTTAAGTATATCTAAAGCTCTTAACATTTGATTTTTCTTAGAAAATCACTCGGGAAAACACTTATTTCCCGATATTAAAAGAAAAATACTAGCTTTACGGCCTTGGCAATATTCTTAGTAGAAAGGGGATGAAAAAAATACATAAAAATGACCTATCGCGTGCTCTTCTTTCTCTTTGATAACAAGTTAAAAAATTGAAATATGATTAATAAATACCAGATTTTGAAACGGCCTAGCACCTTTAATTTTTAAGATATCGAATTGCGGTTTCCGATTTCTTTCATAACTTTTTATACTCTTTCAAATATGGCTAAGGATGTTACTTCTCGGGGAGGAAAAACCAAGGCCTGAGAGCTTTACCCAGGAGCCACTCTCCAGAATTAAGAGTCTGATTAAACGGACGGGTCTGGAGGGTGAGCTCTAAAGCCGGGGAGCCACAATAGATCCATAGAGGTCGCGGTGGCGTAGGCCTTGAGACCACCCTAATTTAATCTAATCTAATCTAATACTCTTTCAAAACTGTGTATATGAAAATGGGGGTCAACTGCGAACCCTTAGTTTTGGTCGCGCGTCAGCCGCGTATGCGGGCAGGAATCTAAAATCAAGTCACATATTCTGAAACTAGAGGTGACGGGCAACAAATTTTTCCTCTACCATTTTTTGCTCAGATAAAGCGTTCAAGCATGAAATGCATTTGAGCCGCCTTAAAATGAACACCCTGTATAAGACGAAAGAATTAGCCTGAAAATAAACTCGAAATATGAATAAATAAAATAACTCTAACTGAAATTTTTATACACTAAAATAGGAGATTAAAATTAAAAATAATCAATAAGAATAAGAACAAAATGGTTTCATTGGTAACTAGGCCCATCTTAGGGCAAATGTCTCTCCTTGTTTCTTCCATGCAGTTTCATTTTGAGCCGCAGTACCCCACAAAAATTTATCCAGATCATCCTTCCATTTCAAGAACTGTCTTCCTCTTTACACTTGTTCTATCTAACAGGCTACATTCTGTTACTCTCTTCGCCCAGATAATCTCCCTCATCCAGGCCACGTGTCCAGCCCAATTCCATTTCAGCAAAAAGAAGAAGCCGCTTCTACTATATCAGTCATTCCAGCTTTACTTCTGATTTCGGAGTTCCAAAATTTTCAGAGCTCTTTGAATACACAACATGCTCCTTTCCATCGCACTCTGAGTAGCTCATTAAGACGACATTTAGCTTTCCTGGTCAAGATCCAGACTTGCGCTCCATAAACAAGGGAGGGGAGAATACACGCCTCAAATACACTGCTTTTTAGCTGGATGCTCATCTTACTTTTAACTTACGAACTTGAGGCGTAATAACAAGTTCCCAAAAATAAAACAAAGCTCAGTCCCGCTATGTCAGGCATCACACAAACTTTTACCCACTTCCGCAATCATCGCATACCCATTTCCGTTGAATACTCGTAAGGCTAGAGCGCTAGATGGTCTTAATGACTATTTTGGAAAATAATTTTCCCAGAGATGTTTCTTATTACGTAGAACACTTATAAAGCGTGGAGAGCTTTCCATCTGAAAACCTATTCCAGAATAACGGACCATTAAAAGAGTAAAACATTAAAAGAGTTATGAAAATTTGAACAAATACAGGAAAATACCAACTTTTCCTCGATAGTTTTTTTTAGTTTACAAGAGAAAACTATAGCTAACAGACCTAGTTTATGACTGTTAGACTAACTTCCTGAGAACGTGTGGTCCAGCCCCCTCCACTATTGGTATAAAATCAAAATTTTTTTGTTCCAAGCATTTCCTTCTGGCTGTTCAATAGAAAATTTTTTATTGACCCCCATAAAAAACCCTTTTTCTTTTTAACTGGAAAATTTTTGTCCATAAATAAAGATTACTCTTTCGGAGTTGGCAAAAAAGGAGCACGTATTATTTGTGGCTAAAGTTTGCGGAAGTTATTGTCAATAAAATGAATCTTACTTCCCTCTGTTTTCTTACTGCATTTGGAGAGATGAACTATATATTTGGCCTTAATTAAAATAATGACAGTAGTAAAAATTTATGTATTTACTGCAGTAATTTTCAACTATAAATTTTATCAAGGCCACGTAAATAAGGCAAATCGATTACCTCTCTGATAAGAAGATTTATCACGAGAAAGTGATATATTGGCGAAACAATTAACCTTGCACAGGAAATGAACATTTTGTGGCCACCTGAGAGCGTATTTACGTAAATGATTTTCTAACTTGTTCACATCCGCTCAGGAAGCAAGAATTTTTTGGTCCTCCCAAAACGAACAACAAAAATCTAGTTTGAACAACTACTACCACTTCCTGTTTAATTCAATTCTCCGACTTTGTAAACATAACCTAACCAAATTACACTTCCGGTAAATGGTACTTCCGGCAGAAGGATTTTTGATAGCTACGATTCGGTTAGAACCCCCCCCCCCCCACTGGTGAGTCTCTTACACTCCTGGTGAATCACACTTGACTGATGCGCAATTTGAAATCATCGTTACTTCCGACAGTCTGTGTTGTGAGACATCAATTCCAGCCGTTCTTAGATACTTTTTGGTATTTTTAATTTTGATAAAGAAACAAAAGGAAAAGTTTATTACATACGATAAGAAAATGCGCAATATGACCAAAAAATTAAAATTAACTTAATGGCTCTGCGTCATGTAAAACATATGTTACGTCAAAATATGCTAGTTTGGCTAGTTCTATCTAATGCCTAGTTAAATTATAAAATTCAAAAAAATTGCCTAAAATACTAGTTACTCTTCGTCTATTATTCGATTTGAATTGAACATAAAGCGGGTTAATAATTAGGCCTTTTATTAATGCCCAGCTCACAGGAAACACCCGCTAAATGAGGAATAAAACACATCCTCTCTATCCGCATTGAGTAACCAAGTCGGTTCAAAAAGATGAACAAGAAGGTTACATCAAAGTAAGTAGTATACGATTACTTTTATACGTGACAAGTCAATCCATGATTGGTTCAATGTAATATAAAGTGAAAGAAACTGTACGGTAGGCATAAGTCTGAAACAATTACTCACAAATTAACTGAGCAATGTAGCCTTACGTGGGATCTTTCTAGTCCTGAAACGTCCTACCAAACGCGGTTCCACCGAGTGGAATAGCAAAGGTGCAAAAGAAGTAGCTCAAATTACTTACTTCACCAACATGAAGATGTGTAGTAAGTAGATAGATTGACAAAAAAAATAGACTAACACTTGTACAGGTTACATCGTAATGAGGTAAAAAATAAATTGAATATGAGTGTAGGATAGTCTTATATAAGTCTAGTGAGTCGTTAACCTTGTTAAATGTAAGAGTAAGATAGTACTATATAAGTCTAGTGAGTCGTCAACATGGTTAAATATGAGTGTAAGATATTCCTATATAATTCTAGTGAGTCGTCAACATAGTTGCTTGTGAGTGTTAGATAGTCCTATATAAAGTCTAGTGAGTCGTCAACATAGTTAAATTGTGTCTAAGATAGTCCTATATAAGTTTAAAGAGTCTCCAAGATAGTTAAATGTGAGTGTAAGGAGGTCCTATATAAGTCTAGTGAGTCGTCAACACGGCTATATACGAGTATGAGTGTAGGATAGTCCTATATAAGTCTAGTGAATAGTCAACATAGTTAAATATGTGTCTAAGAAAGTCCTATATCAGTTTAGTCAGTCTTCAAGATAGTTAAATGTAAATGTAGAAATTGCATTTATGTTTACAGAAATTGCCACTAGAGTTCTCCACCGGATGGAGTATAAAGTAAGCTTATAGCCTATTTAATGGCGGCTATCTAGCCCATTCCTATTTTATCTATTTCACGATTAAACAATATAAATTCTCAACTTTTTCTGTTTCTGTTAACGATAATTGTGTAAACCTTGAAGTATTATTCCAAAAGCAATATTATTTATCGTATTTTTAAAGGAATTTTTTTTTTTCCTTAAATCGAAAGTTTATCAAATACCTATGGGAGAAATGTTGAAAATCAATTTTTAAATTAATTATTTCATTGAAATTATTGAGTTTAAAGTAGTGGCCAATCACAACGCAGTATAGTTACAGACTGTGGGCGGGTCTAGCCCACCTCTGTTGTAGTCACGCCCCGTCCAATGCGAACGAGTCATGGCTGGGCCAAAGCAGTATTAACAATGGTGCTTCCATACCTTTCACTTATTTCTCTAAATCTTTTCTAATTTTCTAATATTTTATTAACTTTTTATTGTAATTTTAGAAATAATATTAATGTTACATAGTTATTGAGATAAAATGCTAACAAATTATTCGGAAAAAAAAAATTATTCTCAATTTTCAAGACATTTTTCCTTAAGTTAAGACCTGTCCTTCAGATCAGACTTTTAATTCCGGAGAGCGACTCCTGGGTAAAGCTCCTCAGGCCTTGGTTTTTCCTCCCCCGAGGAAGTAACATCCTTAGCCATTTGATGGTACTTAGCCAAAACATCAAATTTGTGAATTATTCGTTTTGGTAATTTATAAAAAAACTACTTTTTCTTACTCAAAAAATTTTAAAATGGGTATTTCCGCTAAGAACCCTAAACCCAAAATGAAGAAGACCCCAATTCTTCTTTCTTCCTTCGAGAAATAAGTGAAAAATTAGTCAAAATAAAAACCTTTTAACATAAATACTTAAAGCTCGAATATTTAGCATTTACGTCATACAGATTAACCGGATACGACTAAAATAAAAGGGACAGGTTAAAAATATACATGTAGGTCAAACAGTTACAATGCTACTGTCATTTCCGTATCCCTGACCAATTATACGAATCCACCCTTGGTGCTAATTCAATTATGATCGTCTATTTTCCATAAATAGAACCTTAACTTCACTATCATAGTTCGGGAAACTGTAATAACAAATATTTGAAAAGTTTTTCTCCAGCAAACTAACCACTTAGAAACTCTGTGCTTCACGAGCTGTTTCATTATTAAGACAAAAAAAATATTGAACGGGATTCTTCCTTCTAAAGGACTTGAACCCACTTTTTGCGCAATCCAACGTTCCTATATCTAACAAATTTAGAGAAACTTTCAGCAAGGTCTCCTCTTTTCCAGCTGAAAGCCAATACTAGTCTCTTTCTCTCTCTTACACACACATTTCTAAATCGCTACTAAAAACTTTTATATTACTTTCGGCTAGCTAAAGAAAAGCAGAAGTATGACGATCATTTCCAATTTTTCTACATGGAGTTTTTACTGGTGAAATCAAGTTTTGAAAATCCCACGAGAATAAAAATAAAAATGAAGAAAATGTCAAGAGTTAGAAGAACTTAGAGAAGGGAAAAGAGTCATAGGGATGCTCAATCCAGGGCTATAGAATTAGAGTATTTCCCAAAGCACCTAATTTATAAGGCTATATTTGAAAGTATTGGAGGAGTATACGGAGCAGAAACCTGGACATCTAAATAAAAAAGAAAGAAATAGATTGGGTATCCAACCGAAATGGACTACTGGGAGGAGGTCAGCAGGTAGATCCAGAAGGGGGTGGGAAAGAAATGCGGACATTAGAACAGTTTTGAATGTCCAACAAAATATCCTTCAATCCTTTCGAGCTTAAGCAGGCTAAAATGGGTTGGAGCATTTGTTAAGGGATGGGAGAAGAGAGAATCCCAAAGTATGAGATGACGGTTGAGGGAAGAAGAAGAAGGGGAAGACCTAGGACCAGGTGGAAAGACTTAGTATTATAATCCCTGGTGGGATACGGTTTGACAGAGCCCGATGGAAGGATCGGCTCGGACAGTGGGTTGAGCGGAATCTACCACGTGGAGAAATAAAACCTCTCGCGGCATAATAAAAATATATCAAGACTGAAACTGGCATTTATTTTTTCATCCTATTGAATCTATGAATCAGGCACCAAAAATAACGAATAGTAATGAATAATAATAATAATGTCATTCTATTTTTCTTCCATCGTAGCATACGTTTATTTGTATTCCTTATCGATTGAGGACTTTCATTCATTATCAGAGGTAGATTACGATTAAGAGTCAGCAATGCGGAAACATTATGTTGAAATCGAAATCTCTACCCCCAAAATACGTGAAAGTTCCACTTCCGATCTAAATATATCGATAAAAATGTAATTGTTTTTAGTTGTTTTTTTTCTTGCTACGAAAATACCGGAAGCGACAATGGAGTTAAAAAGAAACAGTTACAGTATAATTCTATTCACACACACATGCACACTAAAGGGATTTCAAAATAAGTTTCCGCTTTTTAAAGGCAACTTTGAAAATAAGGTGAGAGAAATTTATTGACAAAAAAAAAAGAAATCTCAGAAATAGTGGGCTAATAGCTTTATGGAGTCATAAAACCATAAGCACGTACCATTTCCTTCCCCCACCCAAAAAAATTAAAAAGAAAAAAGTATACTTGCCATAAAAATATTGTTCTTTATGAAATACGTTCTACTCGTATTGTATAAACTACAATACGTTTGCGATAAAAGTCTAACTTTTGTGTGTACATGAATGCGACAACCAACTTAATTTCCGTTCCCGCTGGTTCATGATAGGTAAAAGCCTCAAAAATGTTGTGCTTTACTTGCAGTTATTGTAGATCAATAAAATGATGCACCACTGAGATCAAATTAGAACCCCAATTATTTGCTACAAAATGTGTCTTTAAAAAATTAAGTTAGGTGTAAAAACGACTACTTTTACTTAAATTAGAAATTATAATATTTTAATCTAAAAATATTCTTTTAATAAAGAATTACGCATAACTGCATAACTATACTGAATGCAGAATGCAGTAACAAAGATGTCTGCGAAGAGCACTGAGTACGTCAAACTTTTTTTTAAAGAGAGTTTAAATAATATATGTACATCTGCATTACATTTATAAGCATTGCCTTAACTGTGAGGCGGGGGAATAAGACAGTACAGCATTTCCGTTTTGATAACAACACACACCAAAGTAAACTACAAAGGAAAAATTTGATTTAATCTTGATGTAGATGTACCAGGTAGAAGAAGAACTCTTGTGACAGCATCCTCATAAATAATGCACCATCTAATCTTGTGAATAGAGTATTAGCCAAGCTTCTATGGTATTCTCTCTCACTCTCTCTCTGTCTGTCTGTGGGGAGTTTCCGACCCACCTGTCAGCGCACACAAACCCAGAGACTCAAGGAGAGCTCATGAGGCGGCTGAAGAACCGTTGAATCTTCTTCATTATCCTTAAGTAAACCCATCCTTCCAACATCTTATATTTACAGAATTAACTTAGGAGATACACTAATATAGAGTAGAGTAAAAAGTTCTAAGTATCAGATTTTCCTTCAAAATTATGGTTCTTTTAAAAAAAGTATCTCGCAAAATAAATTTAATGTGGTTAAAGTAGACCATACGGAAGTTGGAAGCAGTTTTGCGTAACGTTTTACCGAACACAACTCACGGCACTACCCAACGAGGATTATGGCGCGGAGGAGATCTTCCCAAATCGTAGAATAGAAGAATTCACATAAGAAAACGGGTGCATGGGTCTGTCAGTCATTATTTCTGCACCCACCGTAAATAAAAACAAAAAAATAAAATTGAAGAAAATTAAAAATTGGATCTTATATTTATCTCTGTCAACCGAGGAAATCCACAATAATGTTTTGGTCAAAATCGCTCCAGCGGAAGTGCCGCCTTTTACTAGGTAGATATCGCAGCTTTTATTACATTTTCTAAAACCGCTACCAACGATTTTCTTTAATTCCATAAAAGTGTATTTTTAGAACTGATTTTTGTATTAAAACTTAATTCTAAAAGAAAAAAAAAAAAATTAATCACCTAATAACGCCTACAAAAATACAGCTATAGAGGTGCAATTATACACGATTCTAGAGGTAAACTAGTACTATAATTGGGCATAGTTCCGAAGAGTTAACACCAATATAACAGAAGATAAACCGATTTAAAATTTGAAGCACTTGCAAAACTCCCAAACTTTATCACCTTAAATCTCCTTAATAATTATTGATAGAAAGCTGCAATTATGCACAATTGTAGAGGTAAACTAGTACTATAATTGTGCATAGTTCCGCAGGGTTATCATCAATAGAACAGAAGATAAAGGGATTTAAAATTTGAAGCACTTGCAAAACTCCCAAACTTTATCACCTTAAATCTCCTTAAGAAATATTGATAGAAAGCTGCAATTATGCACAATTGTAGAGGTAAACTAGCGCTGAAATTGTGTATATTTCCGCAGAGTTAACACCAATAGAACAGGAGACAAAGCGATATAAAATTTAAAGGACTTGCAAAACTCCCAAACTTTATCACCTTAAATCTCCTTAAGAAATATTGATAGAAAGCTGCAATTATGCACAATTGTAGAGGTAAACTAGCGCTGAAATTGTGTATATTTCCGCAGAGTTAACACCAATAGAACAGGAGACAAAGCGATATAAAATTTAAAGGACTTGCAAAACTCCCAAACTTTATCACCTTAAATCTCCTTAAGAAATACTGATAGAAAGCTGCAATTATGCACAATTGTAGAGGTAAACTAGTACTATAATTCTGCATAGTTCCGCAGTGTTAACTCCAATAGAACAGGAGATAAAGCGATTTAAAATTTGAAGCACTTGCAAAACTCCCAAAACTTTATCACCTTAAATCTCCTTAAGATATATTGATAGAAAGCTGCAATTATGCACAATTGTAGAGGTAAACTAGTACTATAATTGTGCATAGTTCCGCAGTGTTAACTCCAATAGAACAGGAGATAAAGCGATTTAAAATTTGAAGCACTTGCAAAACTCCCAAAACTTTATCACCTTAAATCTCCTTAAGAAATATTGATAGAAAGCTGCAATTATACACGATTGTAGAAGTAAACTAGTACTATAATTCTGCATAGTTCCGCAGAGTTAACACCAATAGAACAGTAGATAAAGAGATTTAAAATTTGAAGCACTTGCAAAACTCCTAAACTTTATCACCTTAAATCTCCTTAAGAAATATTGTTAGAAAGCTGCAATTATACACGATTGTAGAGGTAAACTAGTACTATAATTCTGCATAGTTCCGCAGAGTTAACACCAATAGAACAGGAGATAAAGAGATTTAAAATTTGAAGTACTTGCAAAACTCCATAACTTTATCACCTTAAATCTCCTTAAGAAATATTGATAGAAAGCTGCAATTATACACGATTGTAGAGGTAAACTAGTACTATAATTCTGCATAGTTCCGCAGAGTTAACACCAATAAAATAGGAGATAAAGCGATTTAAAATTTGAAGCACTTGCAAAACGCGACGCTTCGGGGCTGCGGATTGATTTGAAAATTTGAGTTCGTATCTAGAGCTTAGTAGTAAGAGAAAGTCATGCGGGTGTTCAAGTCTCGTGTTCTTTTTCTTTTTTAAATAAAATTTCTCCTGTGATGATATTATTTGTTTTAATTTTTTTTTTGTTTTCCAATTAATACCAGTGACCAAAATAATGCCCAATATAATAACTATATCATTTTTCATAAAGACCTTTGTATAAATACTTTGTGGGCGTAAACAGTGGGCACCCATTACTGAACCCTCATAAAGTTACACAGGAAATGGTGTTTTGTAATTATTCTGGTTTAAGGTAAAAAGATAGGTTTTTTGATGGATTATTATTTAAACAACAAAATAACTTTTGGTTGTTTTAGTTCGATAATAAAATAGAGAAAAACAGTAATTTTAATAATTTTCCCACATAACGTACAATGGGTATACAGCGGTTGAAGAATAAGAAAAGTAAGTGCCTAGTTTCTGGAAAATCCCTAAAAACTGTGGGAGGGGGTGATTGAAAAACCCTTTTCTTGATCCTCTCCCATGCAGAGAGTCCCCGGGTTCGAGGCTGCCTTTTAAAGCATTTTTCTCACTGATGGATAAAATGTTTTCTGTAACGAGACAACATTTCCTGCAATAAAAGGAAAATGCTTCAGCCGCCAACAACTGGTTGCAGACGGAAAACTTAAATTGCATAGACATTTAGTTTTTTAAAATTGTGTTTTACGACAAAATCGTTATTTTAGTTTTTTTTGGAAGGTGCGGGGCCCAACTTTCATTAAACTTTGCTTTAATTATTTGCAACTATTATTGGCAAGATTATCTCGGGAAAAATTTATTTTAAGGGCAATTCCGGAAAAGAGTTTGATTGGGAACAGGCTAAGCCCATTTATAGTCATTTAAGTTTTATTGTAAGAACAGTTTATACCAAGTAGGGCTTCAACATTGTAGGTACAATCTCCCAAATTTAAATTAATAGGTTGTGATTCTTTCCCATTTTCTTTTAACTTTAGACACACACATTGTACTCTCATGGTGATGGTAGATCACTTAGTTGCGACACTTCCACGATGTAGGGCCCTACTGGGAGAAGAGAGATTGGTTAGGGAGATTTCCTCTAAAGGGCAATTTGAATAAAATGTAGGGTTTTTTTTGGGCGCCAGACATTATTAAGAAGAGCCGAAATGTGTTGCTGAAATTCCAGAACTAATGGAACATTCCACTACACCAGAAATAGCCACTTTAGCTGAAAAGGGTTTATTTACTTCCTTAAGAGATTTTTCTTAAAAATAATTTTTCCACTTCCGCTGCAAGCAGTGTTTAGTCTACAACTTTTCTATTGATAATCTTTCCTAGGAGAATCCGATTAAAAAAGGGATTTTAGGGAGAGCGGATAGCCTAATTCTTCTCTCTAAAGAGAAGAATTTCTATATAATGAACGACTCTCTGTGGGTTTTTTTGTAATACAATTCCGGATTAAATAGGAAATTACAATACTAACGGAAGCATCACAATTAGTTGGGTGATTTTTTTTTTACTTTTCTGATTTTCTTTAAAAATTTTCTCTCAACTGCATATATCTAGATCAAAAGTTTTGATAGGTCAACAATTCGAGCTATGTAGTAATTAGAAAGTCGAAGACCTCAAAACATGTACTTCCGGAGAAGCCAAAATTTCGAAACTTTCTTATTAATTATATTACTTCTCTTAACAAGAATTATGGCTTAAAAAAAAGACGAAAACCTTATAGAAAATAGCAGCAAAGCTGATTTAATTTCTAAAAAGTGAAAATCAAATAATGTAATTAGTCATAGCTTTAATGTTAGGGAAAATTTGTTTTTAGACGTCACGGGGGAAACTGTGACGTCAGACTTTCCTCTAACCTACCAGTTGGCTTAGATTAATTAATTAGGTTTAAAAAAAAAGAAAAAAAGCTTGTTAATAAATTTCTCATTCCATTTTGTTTTTCTTTTTTGCATTATATGATTGGTTAATGTATTTGAACGTTCCCCCACTTCGGTCCACTAAAGATTTCAATGTGTTGTTCGATTGATCGTAATACGACAGATCGATAAGAAAATTGTTTGCATTAATAGAAATCATTACAATTAAGTCTAAAAAATTCTCGAAACCTGGTTCCGAAAATGGAAAATAAAAATTAATGAACAAAAATCAGTGCACATTACGTTTACTTTACGACAATCTGCGAGTCCACCAGTTCAATTGAACGGGGTAACGATTCCTCCAGCTGATGTACGATACTTAGGACTGTACATTGACAAGAGAGACTCACGTGGAACCCACATACTCGACTGAAACGACAAGACGTGAACAGACGATTACTAGACTACTTGACCGCAGATCCAAACTCGAATCACAAACTGACAATTTACAAGACACTGTTAAGACCCATATGGTCATACGGAGCAGAAGTGTGGGGCTCAACCAAAACCTTGCAAACTCCTAAACATCTGCAGACACTACATTCTAAAATCTTACGGAAAATCCTGAATGCTCCATACTACATTTCTAACCTTACCATACCACACTGGACCTTCACATCCCTTTTGTTATTGATCTAATAAAGTCTGGCTACCGCAACTTTCAAGCGGTAGATTTATTATTTCCGCAGGGGAAGGCTCTGCGGGACACTTTGTTGGCCCAGAGCCCTATTTTGGGGTCTCCAAGTGTCTTAAAACTGCGGCCATTAATCTATGGATGCAGACTAGGTCTCAGGAGTTGGTGGCTTGCCACCACAGGGCAGAGGCAGGCGAAAGAGTTCATAACGGGCTATTCGCCAAGGTTGACTGCACAATAATCCGTCAAGGCCGCGTGGGGCTATAAGGATAATTGTAGGCGGCCTATTAACTGGGCCAATGCAGGCTCAGAAAACACATGCATCGCATGGGCCTGGCAGAAGATAGCCTCTGTAGGTTCTGTCAGGAAGAGGAGGAAACAGCACTGCACGTGTTGTGTCAGTGTGAGGGGCTCGTATGGCTAAGGATGTTACTTCTCGGGGAGGAAAACCCAAGGCCTGAGGAGCTTTACCCAAGAGTCGCTCTCTAGAATTAAGAGTCTGATCAAACGGACGGGTTCTGGAGTAGGGGAGCCACAATAGATCCAAAGGGGTCGCAGTGGCGTAGGCCTTAAGGGCCGCCCTATTAGAATCTCATCTTACCGCAACTTTCACAGCCTCCTAGCTGTCCATTCTAATCCTCTTGTATAACAACTCTCCTCTCCTCAATTTTCCCAGACAATCCTCCTCGTCGATTGAGAGGAATTAGGTTTCACCCCATGTCGTAATAATTCTTAAAGCTCAATTCCTGAACTTACTTGCAACGAGCTTTAAAAAAGTTACAAGTTTAATTCCGTGAAAAGACCATATAACGTTTTAGGTTAACCAGCGTATCTACCAGTAATAAAATTTCCCCCAGCTGACAAATCTATACTATAACCCAAAGACCGTTATACTCGTACACTGTTAACCCAAATCCCACTGCTCAACCACTGGGATCTGTTAATCATGACGATATACGAAGCTGCTGATCTAACCGGTTGGAACATGTACAAACTTGTAAATTTTTGTTTGATTTTGTACAGAACTTGTAATCGCTCTATACCGAGATGGAGTTAGAAGAAGAACATTATATAAAGAGATATATTTTTTTGACAAATTCCATGATTTCGTAGACTTTGGATGGAAGTATTATTATTTAGGATAATCCTAGGCTTATACCACCACCACCACACACACGTATGTATGACGCACCTCCTGGGGACTTAGGCTTAACGAGCTAGTGCCACATTAATATTAATTTTAAGTACTTTGTACTCACTTTAATATCCATCTGGTGAACTCAACCGTTATCAATATCCATAGAGCGTCCTGAAGCGACACCTGTGGCAACAAAATGAATACAATTTACATTTATTTACTTTTTACTGAAATAATTATCACAATTTACAAAAAATAAAAATATAATTATAATCGATATTTTTATCAGTTTTGGAGGTGGAAGGGCGACCCGACGTCTTCTCGGCCATCTTGGAAAAACGCTTGAACCACTCAAAAACTTGCGCACGTGATTAAAATTCATCACCATAAAGTTCTTTTAATAAAAGATGAAGTTTCAGTAGCGGTTTTAGCCCAGTTTCATGAGAAATTTTACGACAATTCGTTGCTCTACATGTGTAGTATAATGTTTTCGGGCAAAACGAAACTAACACCTCTTCTTACATAAACGACGGTTCCGGTCAGACAGATTTCTCTGTCAAAAAGACGTGAGACGCTGCAATCGAAAGAGAAGGCTTTACGCTGCACAGCTGTCGGACGTTAGGATTTGGCGCATGCATAGTTGTTCTGTAGCAGCATCAGCCTAGTTATTTAATAGCCACACCTCGTAGAAAATAATTGGAATGATCGGAAGGTCCTATGTAAAGAGAAATGATAAAAAAAAACAAATTTTTTAGAACGTTCTTCCGTTATTCGTCTAGCCTAGACGTTTGCGAGAGCATTTTATCCAGTTGTGCTCTCATTTTCTTAATCTTTATTAATAGCAGTTTAATGCTAAGTCCATACATTTAAAAGGAAATGGAACTTCAGGGAAAAGCCCAAAACTCCCCTCCCCCAGCAAAAAGTGCCTTTAATCGAATTTTTCCGGGAAAATATTTTCAAAATATCCACGCACAATAAGTGTACAAAATTTACAAGGAAATCATACGAGCTGTTTTGGAGGAAATTTTCAAAAAAAAACCAACAAAAAAAAACTGAAAAATCGATTCTATATTGTGGCACTACTTCCTGTCTTGGCTGAATTTTGTCTTTATTATCGGGCTTTGGCTGGGGGGGGGGGGTACCCTAAGCCATGAAGAAATTTGAACTTCCTGCGACTTTTAGCTGATGAGATATACGCACCCGCAACGTAGACAGATTGACAAAAACTTTGACGTAATAAATTTTTTTTTTTTTTGGTGAGGGGGGAATTATGGGATCCCAAAAAGGTGTATTTCCGGTTGTGTACCATTCGAAATAAAAAATCTAGTGAAAAAAATTGGGCAGAATATTTTGTATTTTATTTTATTTATTTATTTTTTTGGACTAGCCAAATAATTCGCAACATAGACTCCAAAAGAATCATTAATTACTTTCTCAAATATCATTCGAAATTCAGTTTGAAACTTTGTTTAAACCATATTTCACCCTTCCCTTTATAAATGCGGCAAAACAAAAGTCAAAAAAAAAACCACCAAATTGTTAGCTCGCATTATCCAATTTAGCTTTAAGTGATCCAAATTGGTAGCGCCTCTACGACGCTCGTACACCCTATGGGCTCATCTTTCACATGTACATCTAATCATTTTAAATATATAAATCAATTTAATAAATGTTCGTTCTATATTTTATACTAGAAAACAAGGTCATGAACTCTGCCGAGTATAAATACTATAGAAAATGAAACACTGATAAATTAGCTACAGTATTACAATCTTCAATAATGTGATATGCAAAATGAAAACAAAACTTATCTTATATTTAATTAATATTTCAGTTTATAAAGTGACATATTTTCTTTTGTTATTTACAAATAACATGTGAGACTACATACGAGGGTCGTTTGAAAAGTCCGTGCAAAGTCAGAGAGATAACACCACTGGCGCGTATCGAGGTTATGTTTAGTTAGTAGCATCTCTTGGAAGAACACACACCAAGTTTCAGCCAGATCGGTCTATTTCTTTGTGTTTGGCATTCGTTTGAATCGAGGAAGTCGAGTGATTTTCAAAAAATGGACGAAAAAGAATTTCGTGTGTTGATTAAACACTACTTTATGAAAGGCAAAACGCCTCAGGAGACTAAAGAGAAGCTTGAAAAACATTATGGTGACTCTGCACCTTCGATTAGAACAGTTTATAAGTGGTTTCAAAATTTTCGGAGTGGCCATATGGGCACAAGTGACGCTGAACGTTCTGGACGCCCTGTTCGAGGTTACTACTCCAGAAATCATTGATAAAATCCATGATATGGTGATGGATGACAGAAGAGTGAAGGTGCGTGAGATTGCTAGTGCTGTGGGCATCTCGAATGAACGGGTACATAATATTTTGCATCAACATTTGGACATGACAAAGCTATGCGCAAGATGGGTGCCGCGATTGCTCACGCTTGACCCAAAAACGAAATCGTGTGAAGTGTTGCAAGGACGGTTTGCAGCTGTTCCAGAAGAATCCGCAGGACTTTAAGCGTCGTTTCGTCACTGTGGATGAAACATGGATACATCACTATACTCCTGAGACCAAAGAACAATCTAAACAATGGGTTACCAAGGGGGAATCTGCGCCAAAAAAGGCGAAGACCGTTCCTTCGGCCGGAAAGATTGTGGCGACTGTCTTTTGGGATTCGCAAGGAATAATCCTCATCGACTATCTGGAAAAGGGTAAAACTATTACAGGTGCATATTATTCATCGTTATTGGACCGTTTGAAAACCGAGCTGCAAGAAAAACGACCACGATTGGCCCGCAAAAAAGTCCTTTTCCATCACGACAACGCACCAGCTCACACCTCAGCAGTTGTGGTCGCAAAATTAATGGAAATAGGGTTCCAACTCGTTTCAAATCCCCCCTATTCTCCAGACTTGGCTCCCTCGGACTACTATTTGTTCCCCAATATGAAATGGCTGGCGGGAAAAAGATTTTATTCAAACGAGGAGGTGATTGCAGAAACGAATGGCTATTTTTCAGACTTGGACAAATCCTATTATTCGGAAGGGATCAACAAACTAGAGCAGCGTTGGACAAAGTGTATAAGCCTAAAAGGAGACTATGTTGAAAAATAAAAAAGGTCTACCCCAAAAAATTAAGTAGTTTTTATTTTTGCACGGACTTTTCAAACGACCCTCGTACATACCTACACGATACGCCGTGGTAAAGGCCCCGAACGGTTATATACACGTAAATAAGTGAAAAGATTAAATAAATAACAAAATAATTTAAAAAAATTATTAAAATACTCGTACACAACCATTTGTTTGCCGGAAGTCTTCGATGAAATAAGGAAAACAAACAAGCGCGGTCGGATCATTCTTCATCAAGACAATGCCAGCTGTCCACACATCTCGTCTAACAACCGACTATTTGAGTACTCAAAAAATCTAATTAATGGGTCATCCGCCGTACAGTCCTGATTTGGCACCAAATGACTTCTTTTTGTTTCCGAACGTCAAGAATAAATTACGTGGACAACGGTTTTCGTCGGCAGAAGAAGCCGTTGATGCATTCAAAAACCATGTTTTGAAGGTGTCTCAAGCGGAATGGAAAAAATGCTTTGACAAGTGGTTCGAACGCATGCAGAAGTGTATAGATCATAAAGGAGAATATTTTGAAAAACAATAAAGTCATTTTCAATGACAAATTACTGTTTTTTTTTATTATTATTAGGCTCAAATTGTAAATAGTGCCCCACTGTAAAAAGCAGTGATTCTTAACCACTGTTACCACTGTGTTGTGTGCCGCGAAAGTTTTGAAGTGTGCCGCCAAATTTTAGAAATGCATACAATAAAAATTATGACGCTTTATTTTTTTATTACGAGTAAAGTTTAAATTAAAGAAAAATACTTGTTTTTTGTAGTACAGTAAAAGCTCTTTATTCGCGGGGAATATGTTCCATAAATATGCCGCGAATACAGAAACCGTGAATACGGAATGGTAATTTACATAGGATTATAGGGGATACGTTCCTAGCTGACAAAATAAAAAAAAACAAATATATAAAAAAATCAATTTAATTGAAGTTTTTGAACATTTTGATTAATTATCTTAAGGCTTAGGCAATGGTTTGAAGAATTTTGTAATTTTCTCTTGCTTGGCAGTTTTTAAAAGCCTTTGTTTGCAGTCAAAGTTTGAACTTGCCACTACAACTACCATCAGGTTCTTTAAAATGAGCGTAAAGATACTTTGCCTTCTCCCGGACCATTGGACCACTCAGGGGCACCCTTTTTTGATTGCGGTCTTCGATCCATAATGACAACGCCACTTCCATTTTTTCTATTGCTGGATCACGAACAATTGCTTTCATTCTGTGCGTTTACATTCTCAAAATCACCGATCGCGGCGAAGGCGGCTTATGTCAAAGTCCTCGGCGATATCATTTAACAACATACTTTAGGCAAAGTTGTAATAAGATCTATTTTACTTTTTTTATTAGTCCATTTGACGGCATTTACAAAGGATATTGGGTTGGATACCTATTGGAATCCTTTTATTATAGAAAAAGACAAAGTTAGAGTCGGCTACTGTTTAAATTTGAATCACGGAGGATTTAAAACAATATTTCAGACTTGAATTCGTCTAACCGAAATATTCGTGAGCACAAATAACACACAGTTAATAACAAGTAGATTATTCAACAATTATTCATTTCTCTATTGTAATTTAATTTTACTTACAGTAAAATACTGGAATAATTAGCTGTCCTAAAAGTATGCAATACTTATTTATTTTATATTACATAACATATATATAACATTGTGAGAAGAACAGCTACATTGAGAGTGTGATTGAAGAAAACTATATTATTTTCTATAAAGCCAGATAATTATTACCTATTATTATAAACGTTTGACTACTACATAAAGTAACAATTACTTTAATCGAAGAATGAACTTAAACAGACGATTTTTATTAAAAATAAAATAATCGAAATCATTGATGTATGTTGGTGTAAGCATTTTTTTAAAAAAGTTTTTAAATTTTGTAGCCTCGTAATTTTTTTTATTTTTTATAACGTTTTCTTTTTAACCTGTAATTAATAGTTTGATTATTATAGATTAATAGATATTACAGTCAATCTACAGTGCTACTTGAACAAATTTTTTGTAGATGAAAATGGCCAGCATAAGGTTCTGTGACATCTAATAAATTCTAAAAAATGTGAAGGAAAAGTTAATGCAGCAAAATTACTTAAATTATATCAACTAAGCTTGAATGAAATGTTGGGTACTTGCTGATTTGTGTACCTTTTGGCGTTTAATCAACCCTTATACTTAACTTTTTAAACTGTAAGTTTTTGTTAAGGAGATTTTTGTACCTTTTGGATAGATTTTCATTTTTGTCTATTTTGCTAAGTTACATATCTGCTTTACTGTTTTTTTTAAATTTGGAATAAGCAATTCTAACATTATAACCTGATAAGGTGTTAAGTAGGAACCGTAACTACCACTGGAGAGATCTTTTTAAAGAATGATTATAGTTGCGGTCCCCAAACCATCCTCAATAACAATTTTTTTGAGAAAGCCTTTTTATATAAAATAGGAAGGTATTTGTACGTAAAAAGCAAATTTAAACTGCGATTTCAGACCTTCCTTTTAAGAGGAGTAAGAAAAATAAACGGGCGATTACAGTACTTCTCCCTAAAAGGCAAAGAGGCAAAGATTTTGAATCGAACGACAATTCATTAATGTAAATAGGTTCACCCATTGATAATTTTAACGATTTCAGTACTTCCTCTTAGTAGGTGTAAGAGCATGATGGCACTTCACAGCCATGTAGAGGAGCTTTAATCACTTCTTCGTGCTAAATTTTATCAAAATCGGACAAAGCGTTATAGAAATATTGGTAATAATAGTTTTAGAAACGGCCTTACTTGGGTGGGGCAAACTCCCCTCCATATGAGGCGTAGCGACGAGACTTTTAAAGCGCAAATCTGTACAAAATTTCGATTCGAATGACACTTCATTCATGAAAATCAGTTCACTTGTCGATAATTTGAAACGATTGCTATACTTCCCCTTAACTAGTGTAAGAGCAGGTCGCCGCTTTAACGTTACGTAGGGGAGCCCTAACTCTATCATCCTACCAAATTTTATCAAAATCGGGCTAAGATTTACAGAGTAATTAGTAATAATAATTTTGAAGGGGGCCTTACATAAAGGGGGCTAACTCCTCTCTAATTCGGTGTACAGCGTCGAGACCCCCAAAAGGCACATCTACATAAAATTCCGAATCGAATGTCATCTCATTCATGAAAATCGGTTCTCGCGTTTAGGCGCTACGTAGTTTACAAAAAAGGTAACAACAACAACAAGAAGAAGAAGAAGAAGAAGAACAACAACAATTTCTGAAAATGCCGTTTTTGCTCATTTTCGGCAACTTTTTTCTCAAAATCTATTAGGTCTGGGGGGTTGCAAAAAAAATTACAGTTATAAAGGAGGGTTTGCCCTATATTTTAAAGAAAATTTGGGAATTTTATCTTTTATAGAAAAAGAGAAAAAAATTGTCAAAGTTGGGTGTTTTTTAACGTTACGCTTTTTCGTGCACTTTTTGACGATCAATCCTTATACAACTGTCCTACCGGACAGTTTTAATCATAGTGTACTTCCGCGAATATAGGAATTGGGTCGCATTTTTTTAATCCGCGAATAGTGAAAACGCGAATGAAGGAAGCGCGAATAAGGAGCTTTTACTGTACAATATTATTTTATTTTATATTGAAAATAAACAAACTATTTTGCACAGTGCATTATGGATAAGTAAAATACTTTTAAACTAAACTTATTGTTAGTGTACCACCAAATTTTGGAATTGTTTAAAAGTGTGCCGCCGCAACAAAAGAAAACAAAAAAGATTGAGAATCCCTGATCTAAAATAGTATTACATTCACCTCAACATCTCAAATCAAAAGTGATCTCTACATTTTAACTTTATTTTCTGAACATAATTTTCTTTTATAATTTTACTAAGAAGGTGAAAGAAGAAAGTGCTTTTCCACAACAACAACAACAAGCTTTTTCCATTGAGAAAATTTTATCTCACTGAGTGTTTAATATTCAATTATGCCAAAATATCTTTATCATGTCAGCTTCTTCATTACTAGTGCTTTTTACAAAGCCAAAGTCATTTGCCATTCTTAGGCAGTAGATGAATATCTAAAGAGAGAGGAGAGAGAGAGAGGAGAGAGAGAGAGACCAATTAAAACCCTGGAAATCAGAATCCTAAAGGTGGAGAAATTCTCTTATTTCTTGCTGCCAAAGCTTTTTGCTTGGCAATAAGATGGTGAAAAAAGGAAAAGTAGGAGCAGCAGGAGAGGGTACGAGCGTTGAGGATGTTGATAAACACAAGCTTAAACCCATCAGATGGAAAAGAGAGCTTAAGCTTACTCCAGCTCCTGTTCAGAACAAAAAAAAAAAAAAAACTTTCAAAGAAAAGTATGAAAAATGATGAGGTAAACCGAACAAAATAAAGCTTTTAAGCCTCCTTAACTTGTATAGAAACCGGCTTCCATACACCATAATCGGCGGCTTCCATACACACCATAATCGGATGGGTTATAAGACTTTTTCAATTTATGTTTTCCTTCCCTTTTTTGTCAATACGAATGGAAAGAAAAACAAATACAAATTCTCCTTATTTACTTTTGATCGAATTACTACATTTTACTGTAACCCCCACCCAACAGTGTGCATGGCATGCACAATTTCCGCCCTAAATATTCAAATTAAATTGCTTTAATAATAATACACAGGACGATGAAATTAATAACCTGTTACGCCACTTCACAGGACAGCCCTTTCCAAAAATAATTGCCCCTCCAAAAAAATTTAAACTTAGAAAAATAAATCTGTACTTATTTAAGAGATTAAGCAGCGCCATTTTCAAGAAAATCTCAAAAACCAAAAAAAGAAATTGGACTACCCATTAAGTAATACTTAATTCCGGTTGAGTAGTTTTCTTATATCTCAAAATTTTAGCTACTCTAACTTTTTACTTAAAAGTAGAACTGTACATTGCCCAAAAATGACACGTTAGAGGACAAAACTACACAGCTCTTCACTTAAATTTTCGGGGAAAATTGTTTCTGATTAAAAGTTGTACGTTTGTATTTTTAAATTTACTACACGACATTTCGTGTAAAGAGGCATTTCCGGTCATTTGGTTTTCTACAAATTTAGTACTAATCGGCATGTCCCACTTCGGGGGGACGGATTGTGCCGTGGGCTACCACTATCAAGTATCTTGGGAGTATTACTGGATCATGGGGCTGACATTTATCCCCCACATAAAGGACCAGAGTCAATAAAAGGTAAGGCAGCCATTCGGGTTCTATTCCCGCTGTTCTGCAGGGACTCTAAACTGTCTCCAGAGAGAATAAACTCCTCCTGTACAAGGTAGTGGTTAGGCCCATGTTACTTTATGTTTGTCCCTCCTGGAGTCTGACATGTCGATCCAATAACCGCCTTGCTGCAGATCATACAAAATAAATTTTCTCAGGCTTGTGACAACTTCCCCCCCGCTACAGACCGTATTATAGACTTACACTCTAACACCAACATGGACTATGTAGAACACTATATCAAGTACCTCGCTACTGGTTTCTTCAGTAAGTGTGAATCAAGTCACAACCACCTATGCAGGCAAATAGGGAACTATAGTTTGGACACGGTGCGCAGGCACACAGGAGAGTTAAGGACTCCCTGAAGTGAAACTTTCCTGAGGGTTTTTCATTGTTTTTTCTCCTCATTTTTTACTTTTATTTTTTATTTTGTAACAATTTATGTAATTAGCTGGAGGTTATAGTATTTATACTGGAACTCCTTATGTACATATGTATATACTTTCAATTATTAAATAAATTTTTATATATCTATCTAAATTTAGTACTTTTCTTATCCCCCTTATTATATTAAATTAGGCTCATTTAATATAGTTTTGACTTTTCATTCCTCTTTTAGTTTCAGTAAGTTTCAGCAACTTACTACATGTCGTCATCATGCTAATACGTATAATTAAGCTGCACCCCTTATTTGTACATCATTTTGTCTGTGAATTTCCGGAAGATATGTTTTTTAAACGACGTTTAAGGGAGGGGGTGGATTCATATATGCGATTTGCAGCAGAAAATTAAGTAATAAAAAAAAACATGCAGGCACCGATGGACGTTCGAAAGATCAGATGGAAATGAAACGGAATAACTAGGAAGACAATGAGCGTATGGGTTAGTTCAGGTAAATGGGGCTTTATCAGATCAGAAGAAGCTCGATATCTGAAATTCTGCAGACTAGAACTGAAAGGAGCAACCAAGCGAGAAAAGACTGAAAATTGGTTCCTGATAAGGGCGGTGAAGGACAAGAAATGGTAAGTGACGCCTGACAAAAGAAAAGAAAACAGATTCTTTAGGCGGTAGCGTTTCTGAGAGGACCAATGGGGCAACGGAAACACGAATCTATATTGTTTTTAATGAATTACTTACCAAAAATATGGATATGAAAACGCAGACTATCGACACCAAATTAGAACGGAAGATATCGACTCTATAAATATCTCCATACAGTAGACCAACAGATACAAGAAACATAAACCCAGTTTGCATTATAAGTGAATTACAGCCTTTACTATATTTATGCCCTACAGATCGACAGTATAAATAAATACTTCTGAAACCAATTTGTAATAAATTTCAGGTTATATATATATATATTTACCGTTAGCATAATAAATCATGGTTTTTAATTCTTTAATGGTAGTAAAGACCTATTTTTTTTGGTGGGTTTTACGTCCAACAACCTAATTAGGTGACGTGAACGGAGGAGACTAGCAAACATACTTTGCTATAAATTTCTTTTATTAACCATTAAATAAAATCCAAAGTTTAGACTAGAAATCGAACCTACTAAACCAAAAATACATCTTAGCTTTGCGGGTCTAGCCTATAACCGCTCGGCTAATGGGGCGCCTTACAAGATTAAAACCATTAAATAATATCCAAGGTTTAGACTAGAAATCGAACCCACTAAACCAACAATACATCTTAGCATTGCGGGTCTAGCCTATAACCGCTCGGCTACCGCGGCGCCTAATGAGAGAAAATGTCCATTTATTCCGAAACTTTTGTTTGGGACTACAGTGGCTTCCGGTTTTAAGGTTTAGAAAATTTTTCATTTTGGCGTTTTTCCCAGTTCCCCCCCCCGGGGTTTTCATAAAAGCCAGAAACAGTGGTTTTCCTTTCTTTCTGAAATCTCCCTATATAGCCTGAACAGACACCAGGAGTTAGGGAACAGAATGTACCCTATTGAAAAGGCCATTTTGAGATAGACAGCATTGCACCCAAAAGTCGTTATCCTGACTCGTAGTGGCTCCCACTCAAAACTCATCCACCAAGCCTCAGCGAGGGTCCAGCTTTGGATCAGAGTGCTCACTTGGGACCAGAGAATGGCATAGTCCTTGGTTAACACGCAAATAAACAATACTAAATGTGCTAATTCCAGCTTTAAAGAATAGAACAAATCAGATTTCCATCTCCATGTGAATCCCCCCCCCTTCGAACGACCAAAAAGTTTGCTGACCAGTTAAAACTCTGACCAGACAAAAGAAACTTTGATAAAGGGTAGGCTAAAAAAGAGTAGAAAAGAGAGAAGTGAAACAAAAGGCTGTGTTTATTTATTCAACAGTAAAAGGAAGAATTGCGGGAATAAAGCAAACAAAATAACTCGACTAGTCAGCGAGGACGGAAACTGTCTGAGATCCTACAATTTATTACTTACGTAGTATCAACTATAATTTAGAAAGCACTAAAGCGCTAAAACGCCAGGGCGGCTCCAAAAAGGGAAGAAAAGAAAAAAAAAGTACGATAATTTTAGAATCGTTTCTCTACCTCAGCTGGTATAAACTACTTTAGCCGCCCATATTTATGAAACGTAATAAATTTAGGCGCGCCTCAGATGTACGTCAACAATCAAACAAATAACTGACGTGAACAATAACACGACTTTTTCTTGCCCCAGATTACGTAATTAAATTGTCCATCAACTTTTACAGCAATATGGATCATATTTCTTTCATCTAATGTTATTTGGTAAACTCGGTACAACTTTAGAAGTAATTAAGTACAAATAAATAATAATAGAAATTTATTTCAAATTCAAAAACCCTATACCAACTGTGGACAAAGTACGCTACCTTGGACTGCACCTAGACAAACGGTCGACATGGAATCCCCATACTAGACTGAAAAGACAAGAAACTAACCAACGCTACAAAACTTTTCGCAAGACTACTTGACAAAGATCGAAATTTAATCTACATAACAAAAGACTCTTATATCTACTGTTACTGCGACCCATTTGGTCATACGGTATCGAAGTATGGGGGATCGACTAAGCAGGCATTACAGACCAAAAATACAACGAAAACTTCTTAACGCTCCGTTCTATGTATCTAACCTCACTCTATCCATAATGACCTCAAAATCCCTTTCACTACAGGTTCTTGCTAACACTCGTTTTCTTAAAATTTCATTCCACTCTACAGCAGCTCACCCCTAACCCTCTCATAGAACACCTATCTTCCTCCATATTACCAGGGAAATCCTCTAAGGAGATTGGAGAGAAGATGGCCTCGTGATCTACTCTTATCGTGAGAGCAAAGCACGTTACTGGAGTGGCACCACTGGGTGCCTTCTCCACTCATGATATTCTTTTATTTCTTTTTTCTTTCAACATATTTGCTTGTTGCAACAACTGTTGCAGTGGTAAATTGCAATAAAAGATTAAAAAAATTCATCTAAGTGGCCATTTAATTTTTTAAAATGTTTTAGTGTTGTTGCCAACAGATACTAAAAAAAAAACAAAGATCTAATTTTAGAAAATGCATGAAAAGTGACTTTAGACTAAGTGACTTTAGATCTTAACACCAGCAATTGGCGCTAATAACCAAAATGGCTGCTTAACTACACAAAAGATAAACTCAATTTTCTTTTTCTCGTTTCCCAATAAAGCAAACAATATTCCTAAATTTTTCTGCTTCTCGATTATAATATAAATTATGTTAAAAGGAAGTAGAGGGTGATCGGTTTTAGAGACGTCATATTGTTCAAGTTACTAAGGGACATCAAGGGATTGGGACAACAAACTGAACGAACGAGTGAAGGAAAATATAGACACGGAAATGGCTGAAGGCGCTAGACCCACCATTTTATTTGGCCAAAGTCGTAATAGGTTCTTCCGATCATTCCAAGTTTTTATTAACTTTGAAAACTTGGTTAAACCTTTTTAAATTCTCTAACTTCCGGTGATTTTTTTTTGTTTTTGTTTTTGGAGAATCTTTTTGCACACACATACATACACCTAGCACAGATAGACACACTCACCAACAAAGAGAGAGGAACAGAGAGACCAATTTGTTGTAAATTTTTTTTTTTTCGGCTACTTAGTCATTCAAAACGGATATGGTCGGTGATAAAATCTTGACAATTACGATTGCAATACTTACTCTTACCTGGTATAAGAGGAAGTAAAAAAGCTGTAAATTCCCAATTTTACGCAAGAAATGCGAAGAAGACAACGTCAACACACTTGCTTTTCATTTACCACCTTAAATTGGTTACTTTTCCGCAAAATATGAAAGATTTTCTTTTCAGTTTTCTGCCTTTTCCATGCACTAATTAGCTCTCTCCCATTTTTTAGACACCCGCACACGATATACGTGGAGAAAGAGAGGTAGCTACGCGGATAAGTGAGTGAGTTATCACTAAAAATCATTTCATCCTATCTACGGCGTCCTCTAAAACAAGCATTTCTGGTACATACAAAATCAATCCCGACTATTGATTCTGCCATAAAAACTTACTTTTACAACCTTTTTATAGAAACTAGAGGATACTTCGTCAGCTAAATATAACGCCAGCCCTTGATTGCACATATTCACCCAGCATATCGAGAGGGTGGGAGTGAGGTGAGGTAAAGATGAAGAGAGAGAGAGAAGTAACCAAACTCGCGCTTATTCCCAGGATGACCCCATTTTCATTCAGGGGAAAATGGATTAGCTGTCTTTTCTAACAGAAAATTTTCCGCCAAATAGGGGTTTCCCCCCCTTGAACATAAAAAAGAGCTCGTTAGATTTTGTGATTTTAGTGGTAATATTTATGATTGGGTGGTTATACATCCTTTGGGATAACCGAGGCCTTTTTTTTTTTGTTAAAAAAAAAGGAAATTCTATGAACTTCAGTGATTTTTCTGAAAAAATGAACCAAATCTTTTCACAGTCTATTACTGTACTTAGTAAGGAAAAGTGTCAGTATATCTATCGATTTTCCAATTAGGAGATTTAGTTATACAACTTTTCTTTTTTTTAAACAATTTCCTCGGAAAAATTCAATTAAAGGCTATATTAAGGCCATGGGAGCATTCTCTTAACTGCAAGTATCATTTAAGGGCTTACAATTTACCAAATTTCCATTGAAATGGCCTAGCACCTTTAATTTTGAAGATATCGAATTGCGGTTTCCGGTTTCTTTCATAACTTTTTATGATCTTTAAAACTGTGCAAATTGAAAATGGGTGTCAACTGCAAACCCTCAATTTTGGTCGCGCGTTAGCCGCGTATGCGGGCAGGAATCTAAAATCAAGTCACATATTCTGAAACTAGAGGTGACGGGCAACAAATTTTTCCTCTACCATTTTTTGCTCAGATCAACCGTTGAAGCATAAAATGCATTTGAGCCGTCTTAAAATGAACACCCTGTATATTAAAGCATATATGTTTTTAGTAAACATACCAAGTTTCAAGAAAATTGATTGGGTTAGGTTTCCTCCCCTCCCTCTCAAACTAGATTTATAAATAATCAATTCTGGTTTAGTAATCAAGATACAATATCACACCCTGATTAGATTAAGTTAACTGTACAGATGTACTCGTATGTTGGTATAAAGCAAGGGTTGAGACTTATACAGTGTAAGCAATTCCGGTCACAAACCAACCAACTGTAGTCACCAGAATACTGAAACTGATTTCAGGTGCTAACCTGCAAAGATCCGCCGCCTCCAAACTCACACAGAGTGGCTGAATTTTAACCCCGTATTGCCAACTCTGAGGTCACAAACTCATGCACGTAAGTTTTACCGCTCCTTCTTATATACTCGATTACCATATTATCTGTTATCGATTCCAAGCATTCAACTACTTGTCTTATCTGACAACTACTTGATATTTTTAAATTTTAAATTTCACAAATAGTATGAGGTGTGGCTATTAAATAAAGATATTATTGCTGTAAAATATTTTATTTTAAATTTAAACATATTTAGTTATTATCACCTTCAATATACACCCCTCCCATATCCCTACAACGCTCCAAGCGAATTTACCATTGTTCGAAACAGTGCTGGAAGTCTTTTTCTGTGAGCTTCTGCATTACGCGTGCCGCTTTTTCTTTCACAGCTTCAACGGACCGTGAAATCGTGTTCCTTTTTAATGAAGATTTGACTTCGGGCAACAGATCTAAAGTCACATGAGGCCAGGTCAGGCGAATAAGGCGGATGGCCTAAAACTGGGATGTTGTACTTGGCTTAGAAACGTCTTGACAGACAATACAGTATGAGCCGGCGCGTTGATGGAGAACCCCATGACTTGCTCTTCCACAAATCGGGTCGTTTTTTCCTTACTCTTTTACGGAGTTGAGAATGCATCTCACGGTAGTAAGGTTGATTAATTATAATCGGTATTTTCATCCGTTTTGGACATGGGAGGGCGACCCGGGCGGTTATCATCTCCGAAGTCTTCTCGGCCATCTTGGAAACGCTTGAACCACTCAAAAACTAGCGCACGTGATAAACATTCATCGCCATAAACTTCTTTTAATAAAAGATAAGTTTCAGTAGCGGTTTTACCAAGTATCATGTGAAATTTCACCGACAATTCGTTGCTCTACTACATGTGTAGTAATCATGTTTTCGGCAAAACGAAACTAACATCTCTTACACAAACACGTCAGGTTCCGGTTAGACAGATTTCTCTACAAACACGTGAGACGCTGCAATCGAACGAGAAGGCTTTACGCTGCACAGCTGTCGGTCGTTAGGATTTGGCAGATGCATAGTTCTTCTGTAGCAGCATCAGTCTCGTTATTTAATAGCCACACATCGTACTCTTGATAATCCATTTGATAATACCTGAATTGACAGTGTAATGTCGGCCTACTGACTGTGTTCTCTGTCATTAGATCGGATCAGGAAACTAAAATATTACACTGGGTGAAGCTCTACTACACAAATTGCAATATAAATACGCCGGATGTTAAAATTCAGAGAATTTTTTACAATCCAAAAACGGAAATAAAAGCATACTAGATAGTAATGGGGCGGGAAACAGAAAAAAAAATCTTCACCATTAAACAAATGAAATGAAAGTATTTTTTCAGTTAAACTGAGTTTTAAAAGCTATCACCAAATACTACAGGGAATATAATTTCTGTATCCCAGGAATATAATATCCTAGAATATTATAATAGACTCCACACCAGCATCACTAATTCTCTTCATAACAAATAACACAGAACAATGAATAGAATTTAGAATGTCATCTGCAACTACCTCCGCGCTTCAATTTATAGTATTATTTTAATATACGAGTAATTTTAATATATGGTATATTAGGACCGTATTATCATTTAAATGAATTAAATATAAGGCACAAAGGAATATTTTAGCGGAGGAGAGAATTTATAGGGCATAGTAGTAGAAGGAAAATAATTTATTAAAATTTATCACAATGCATTTCGCCAACGGAAGTACTGATTTGGAATGTCCGGAGCAAAAATAAATCTGGTTTGAATTATTCTTATAATTTTAGAAATTACAAGCGTTTTCAGGAAAAATGTAGATGATAATGAGGACACTATGGAAATGGCATGAATGGAAAGCCTGGAATGAAATTTTCTATAACTAGATGCAAATAGATCGGAAATGACTTTTCATTTTAAAGTTATGATGTTCAAACAGACCAATTCGAAATAACAAAAACACTTTTATTACCGCGCAGTAAATTCAATTTCAACATTTTTTCACGATCACAATTTCGTTCCTTTATAGATAAGAGTTAAATCAATTCAAAGAAGTAAAAGTTATTAGAACACCTGGAACTATTTAAAAATAGAAAAATAACTAGGTATAACGATCCATTATTTAATAATTAGTAACATCTAATAATGTAAACCAATCGTAATCAGGAAATTAAATTATGAAGCAAGAGAAGAAATACAAACAGGCGCTCCAATCGGTCATTTTGAGAAGCATTGCTAGAAAAATGACTTTTGCAATAACTTGGTTGAAACTTTGTTTTGGAAAGAATTAAAACTGAGTAACTGAGAAACACAACAAAATAAGAAAACTACATCGTTTACTAAATTACTTGAACTAATACTTAAAAGCTGAGAAAACTGATATCTATCTAGTAACTCAACTAAATTAAAGCCTTGAAAAGAAATATTCTTCGAAATTACTTGGATGTACTTATTTAAAATGAATATTAGAACAAATTTACCTTTTAAGAGGGATGTAATACACCTGCAGTTCATGAAATCCATCGTAGAATTTCCAATCAATTTACACTAAAAATGGCACTTCTAACTTTAATCATTTCCCAATTTCAAATTACATCAAATATTCCACCAGAAAACAATAATGTCTCACAGAAATCATTAATATTATACATTAACACGAATTACAAAAGAAATTAACCATTAAGTTTAAAAATGTTCGAATAAAATTCATAGAAAATAAACCACCAAACGTTAAATTTATAATGGCGAACTTAACAGAGGAGACACACCAGTCTTTACGTAAAACTCAATACTGCCAACTTAATCTAATATTTATTTTGTTAGCAAGTGTTATAAAAATATTATACTTGTTAGCACTGCACATTCTAAAATTGGCGGGTTTTCATTGAACAGCGGTTTTTACATTATTGTTTTATTCAGGTTTTGGCGGACTTCTCCATATTTCTATTTCTTTATTTTTTTAAAGAAATTATTAAGGAATAAGTATTTTTTTTATTATTTGTAAAAATACATTGGTCAATTAATTTGTCATTACCCCTACTAATAAAAGTAAATATTACAAAATTTTTGGTTTTCTATAAGACAATTTGAGGGCCCCTAGAGCGCCAAACAAAATAATTTTATAAAAATGATACGTGCAACCATTGTTAACTCAGAAAATCTGATTCTGAACACTCGCACGACCTCCCTTAACATATTTTACGTAATTAAATTGCATAAAATTGAATTTCACTTTATATTAAAGCAACGTTTAATTGATTTTGTCGAAAAAGCTTAATTGCTGTCTTTGAAACCTAAACCGCAGACTTGTACAGACCATTTTTTTGCTCTAAGCAGATCTTAAAACATGTACTCCTAGCGGAAAACTTGGTCAAAATGGAAATTTTCTATATTTCAGGTGTAAACTCAAATGAGACAATTTGCCCAATTACAATACCAAAGTGGAGTAAGATGTAGTATTCACGCGTACAAGCAGAGAGATGTGCTCCGAAAATAGAAGAAATTTTCATAAAATTTCAACCCCACAATAATCCATAACTCGTAAGATTTGAAGGTCGAAGTTCTGCTTCACTCCCAAGACTCGCTAACGGATTATCACTTTCTTTTTTTTAGCATCTGGATAACTTTCAGCACGCAGGACCAAAACGGCAATCCTGGAATCCCTTAAATCCAGAGGATCTACTTTTTTTTATACTCTTGTTTAATACTTTTTTTCCTTGCTGACAAATATGTGCTGATGCTAATGGTGCTTATTTCCACTAAATGAATATTAGTTAAGTTAAACTATTTTGAAGTACACCTCCCTCTCCACTGAATCCTGCAAAACTTTCCTTCCAACCTAACTGACAGCTGAATTCCTCACCCATCGGAAGAATGACAGGTCTGCCACTCTAACTCCACAATATCGAGTTTTCCATCAAAGCTGTGAGCTTGTCATTGGCACACTGTCACCCAAGTTGCACATTGTTTATTTCCACGAGTTAGGTAGGACTTGAGTGCTTTGTGCATACAACAGAATATTGAAAGCATATCAAAAGTGAAGCCATGAAAGTACTGACAGGTGGTTTTTGTGGCTAACTTTAGCTTGTATGTGTTAATTTCCCACTAAATATAGTCTTTTTTTTACTTCCACTTACAGGCTGGAAAGAGAATGTATTGCAATTTTATATCGAAGATTCGATAATCGCAGAATCGTTTTGTAAGGTGCCATTTTAATCAACTGTGTTCGCAATCTATTACAAAAATATGGGAAAATGGGATAGCGAAGGAGTTAAGTTGAATTTCCCCAGCAATAGACACCATAAGACTATTTCGGTAGACTCCGACAGGTCGAAAAAGAAACCCCCACTACTCCTGAAACAAAGGCCTCTCACCACATTCGACCTAATCTTCAATTTCCTTTTCCCTCTTCATTATTCAAGGTCTGCCGTGAGAAAGAGCAGGTGAATGGCCGACCATTGCAGGAGACCTGGTAAAGTCCAGGCTACAGTTAGGAAGGACTCGTCCCAAAATAGAACATTGTGTAGCAGCGTCTGCGTTACCATTGCCTCCTCCAACCTGTACGGGCTGCCACAGAGGCAAATCTACATTTGAAAGTCTTATGCGAGACGGAAACAGCTGTTCAACATGGTTTCACAGCTAGCAAATCGATAAGATGGTTACTATTTTTAGATTCGGAAGCACCATATCATGTCTGTTCGAGTGTTCCTCTATTTTTTTTTTTAGAAAATCTGTTAAGAATTCTCTCTCGACTTTTTTCTTTGCCCAATTTTCAAGGTTTACTGCAAACTTGGAGCTTTTACTAAATGTAGTTAGCGTCAAAAAATAGGTTCATTTGAGGGAGGAATATTTTTATTGTAGTTCGTTCAGCCATTTTTGGGAAAATTAACAAAAAAAAAAAGTAATTTGAGCAAACTATTATTTCCGGTTGACCCAAACTTTATTATAGAGTCTTTCTGCTAGAAATTAAACGAAATATTAAATCTTAACTTCACGGAGTTTCCGTTTTTGTGTTACGGTAGTTACAACAGACAGACATTCACAAAATATTTTGTAAAAAAAAAAAAATCCAGATTACAATAGCTTTTTTTGCCTTTTTTTGGCATTGGCTATCGCCATGCAGCCAGCACCATCTAGGTGCTTATCACTAGAATATCACTCACTCTCCATTCTTACTTATAAATACATTCGCTTCACACATTCATCCCTCTACTATATACAACTATTTACATACAAACTTACAACTAATGGATGGATCAGTACTCTATATTCCTGCCATCCTTATAGCTTAACCGAAATTAAAATCACGTAATCCTTCTCTAATCATTTTCTTGCATTCATTCTAATCAGCTATAACTTTTAAATAAACTCATATTTCTTTGCTAGCTCTGCTACAGATTTAAGCACATAGATGTTGCTGTAGAATATTATGTCTTCGTAGCGAAATGGTGCATATAAATACCTGTATAAGTCGTCAAACATTCGTTTCCTTTCTACTACATAACGTGGACATATCATTATTATATTGTCTTGAAATCCTCCTCCTCATTGCAATCTACGGCAAAGAGGAGAGAGGACCTTTTTGTTGATCCTGTGAAGATTCGATCAGCGTGCTTATTGTCGTCCGTAACAACCCATTTATTAGTGACAGTTCCCCTTAAACCATGGTTGTCTAGGTAACTGATCTCCACATAGTTTTATAGAATCTCCCTTTATTACCATTACTGGCAATCTGTCTGGCCATTTTTGTAGTGCTGCTTTTGCAAATTGTACACTTGATATCGGTGTGTGGTAATTTAAAAATTAGCCATTTCCCCCACTGTTGGTGGCTTCCTTTGCAAATAAATAGCTTTTCTTACAGTTTTTAGAGTACGATAAAGTTAATAAAAAATAAAATTCTTATGTTTGGAAATTCGGAAACGGAAGTAGAATTAAGCGTTTTTAATTTACGCAAAATTTATTCAAAAAATATTTTAACGTAAACTGTGGTAAGAGTAAGTCATGTGAGTGGCTAACGTAACATTTTAAATTAATTATAGATTCAATTAAGTAAATAATTAGATCTATTCCGAGCTTTAATTAATTTTACCAACGAACAAAAGGAGAAGAAAAAAGAAGAATTAAAAAAATTATCTGATCAATGATAACGCTGGCAAAAAAATTTATTATACATCATATATTTTAATCATAATTTTTGTTATTAATTAAAATAATTTGAAACAAATTTCTTAGCTAATAACATAACTGTTTAATCGCCACAACTGTACTGCTACGTCATAAAAAATAATTGGTTTTTATTGCAGGACTCTCATTAAATCGTAAATAACAGAAGAATAATGGTAGACCACCTTCACAGAGTGGTGGAGGCTACACGCCCACTCTATTGTCCTACTAGTCACGTGACATAAATAACAGACTTCTTCCTAGATAAACATGCGAATCTCTCCAGAAGAAAACAAACCTTGATCCTTGCCATGCTAATATTATACTCTAGCCGCTCCGACACTAATGAGCCATTTCTTCACTTAGTTTACACAGACAGAGTTGACCTTTTCTTTTTTATTGGACTTTGTATTTATTGCTTATCAATTATGTGATATTAATAATAAAAAAATAAACTATTATTATGGGTTAAAAATGAATGAATTATGTACAATTAAATAAAGATAAGTAAATAGGTGGTAATAATTTGGGCAATCTTTTTCCACTCACAATGACTCCAGCTTCCTAACAATCTCATACAGAATCCCTTGAGACATTATTTTAGGAAAATGGTGAGAACACTCATAGGAGTTTCACATTTACAAAGAACAAAAAGAAAAAAAAATTAACGTGTGGCTGGGTCATGGACACGGCCGTGTGTTGTACGTGAATACGTTTACCTAACGGGTTATATTTTTTATTTAAAATATTTTTATTTATATTTAAGTATTTAGGATGAAATCAAGGAAACAAATCGACGATCGAACACAATCTATGCCTGTACAGTCCGTTGTCGATGTACGTAGAAGCGATTTCATCAGCCCACTTGCACAATTTCAACATGCAGATGTACTGGACACCGTCGTTGATCCGCTCGGCCGCATTCATTCTTTTACGTACCCGGCACAGCTTGACTCGGTCATATGGTGTTTTATTATTACCATTCGATTGTTCTTGAGAAGCCCTTTCCAACCGTATACGATCTCTGTATTTCGTTTTGGCTTTTCGACGCGTATAGGCCGACATTATATATTTTTGATAATATATTTTTATTCTAACACCTAATTATATTCACTGTCACTATTTTACACTAATGTTTTATATACAATCGATAGATTGTGACGACAGCTGACGATTAAAACTCAAACGAACATCGTAGCTTCTCCGAGTCAAAAGTTATACCATTTGCAAATCTCGATACGCAGCAAAATGATCTCAAAATGGCGGCGCTTCCCCCTCCACCGCGCGCAATGGGTCACAGTCCTCGCTTATCGTAATGAATTTTTTGATTCTTTAGCTATCCAATGGTCTAATTTAATTTTAGATGTAGACGATAGATTCGAAACTATAATGCCAAACTGTATCCCCCGATTTTGTTATCATCAGGTTTTTTGGATTGCCTCCATATGATAGCAAATTTAAAGACGTATTCACGTCAAAAAAGTTTTATAAACGAACGGGGCTACACACATTAAAAATTGGCACATTGCATTCAAATAACAGTACATATCTCGAAAACTAAACGTCACATCAACTGCCAAAAAAACATATGGTTATTAGCAACGCAATGCTGCCAACCGCATTACCACTCAAAAATCCCTATTGTAATGTAATTCAAAAAGTTTAATTATTTCATGTTCCTTCTTATATTTCTAATATTTCTTCTCTGGCTCCAAGGTTAAAAACAAAACAAAACTAGATTTTCCAACGTAAAACACAAAGCAAGAAAATAATTTCTCCAGCATACTACAATTGCAAAGTAAAGATAAAGATGGCGGCGTACTAGATAAACAGAATGTAAGTCACCACCAATGTTTCTACAGCCTGATGGTAAAGTAAACACCCAACAGATTGCATTTACACTGAATCTCTCATTGTTTATCCATTCTCAACTTCCAGTAGGAGAAAGAGGTAGCAATATTGTGAGATTATCATAATTGAGTTTTACTGCAGGAAGGAAAAAAAACTAGAATTCAATTTCAGCAAAAGGTTTAAGTTATTGAAACAATTACACGGTTTTCTCTAACTTCAATTCTCAAGGTTAATAGTTTGACATTGTTACAATATTTCCAATTACAAAAGTAAGTAACAATCTACAAAATCTATTACGATTGATCATTGGTTACTAAGAGCGAGATGTGGCAGTTTTAGTTTCAGTCATGGTCGATCTGTTGGCTGCCCGACTTGCTCCTGCTTCTGAAGAGTTTATACGATATCTAGAAATGTGTTCGTTGGCTTATAAATTGACTGTTGCCAAGACATAATGAAAAAGTTTAAGTCCTATCTGTGCATAAGGACTTACTCAAAAGCAGAAACCTTTCCACCCCCTGCTGACAAAAAGATGGACAAAGAGGACTGCCCTCAGAATAACTGGGAAGGGGGTGTGGGGGTGGGTAGCAGGAAGTGGATATTGCTAGTTCCCCTCACTGGAAAACATCCCCTACAGATGGAATGATCAAGAAAAATTTAGTTTTTCCTTAAACGTGAGATCCAAGAGAGAAAGGAGCAGCATATCCCTCTTCTTTTGTTACCAATGACAACACCCTATGCGCAAAAGAAAGAAAAGGATGTTGCCAACAAGTACTGTCAAGAAGTTTCGCAGTTTCTTTCTATCGTAAATCCACGCTTTTTTAAGAAAATGCATCTAGTATAGCTTAATCTCGACAATAACTATCGGAACTATGGAAGTGTTATCATGTCCGATAGTAGCTGCCATGAAAACGTTTAACTCCTGGGTTATCAGCATGAAGATTGTTTGGGAATGACTTATCAGATTGCTGGGCAGTGTTTATTAAAGTTTCAATACTCGGCTGTCAAGGCAAGGAGATACAACTCCTTCTAATGGAGACTGAACGTGGTAGGCAATGGTTTTAATGGTTTTCTTCTCTCTCTTTTGGAAGGAAGCTCAAGTGAGGGTTAGCAAGTGCGTGAAGCTACGCCGTGGACCAGTCTTTTTGGGCTGAGGCAGAGACCTGCCTGGGCAACCATAAAGAACTTACACCAAACTAAAACCAGAACAGATATGAGGAGTGTCTCTGTCGAGTTAAACTAAATTCTACAAATTGTGAAGATTCCTCTACGGGCACTGTCGACTCAGAGGGCCACTGAAAAACTTGGTTTAGTTCGCAAGGAGACGGAGAAAACTTTAATATTACGAGCACTCTCTGACGATCAAAAATATCATTATACAAAAGACTATTTAGTCATCTGGGAAGAGCTGTCGTCGGGTACCAAGTAAGGGAGCGCAATACATCTAGGAAGGCCGCAGGGCATTCTTGTGTCATCTCCTCCTCTCCCCTACCACCCAAGAAATCCCAGTGCTCCCAAGGCGATATACAGCATTTTATTCTAAAAATACCAGCTACTTGTTCATTGTGGTCTTGTTAGTCTACAACAATACAGGGCTAGCCCAAGTAGTAATAGTGCTACTATTATGGCTGTTGCCGAGAAGTTAGAAGCATTGTGGTTTCTGTGGCTGCTGTCGGTTAATCAGAGGAAGAGGTTGTCTAAGAGGGTTTCATCACAATATCCCAAGTTTGGTTTCAATGTTATTTGCAGAGTTCAGGATAGAATTGTCTCATTTTATTCAAAGGTATTTTAGTATTTCGTCCTTAGGACTTTACATTTTACTTCGCCATTGTTATTTCCAAAGTTTAAATAAGGAGCCATTCTAAAGTGAGTAGAACTTTTTGGCTAAGGGTGGTGTCTTTTCTAGTTAAGTTTACATCTAACTTCCATTGGTGAAACCAGAATGATGGTTTTTGCCTAACAAATGTGTATGTGTTACAGTACAGGACTGCACAGTTGAATTTATAATGTATATCTTGAAAGAAGCAGAGAGTAGTCTGCGTAAAATTGCAAGACCAAGAGCTTTGAAAGTAGGATAGTTCTCATGTAGTGTAGAACAGGATGCTAATCCAGGTATTGTGTTCCTGTAAAGGGAAATTAGTTTCGAAACAATTGTATGCATTCCCTAGCTTTTAAGATGTCACAATTTTTTTTAGAAAGTTTTGAATATATATTATATATCTAGAATTATTCGTAAAGTTTAGATTTAAACCAAAAAGGCAGAGCTTTGAGTTTACTTAAATTAATTACTAACACACAAACACAGAAACGTCAGTGACGCAACTCTCTCAGTGCCTAATGAATACAAACGAAAAAAAGAAAAAAAAAGATACACAGTGTTGATGAAATAAGTAGGATATGGACTGAGCTGAAATTAGACTAACTGACAGACAGTTAGATAAACATAGGAAGGTTATAATGAGGTCAGGTTAGAGGACGACTAAGTATGAATGATGTTGGCTGTTATTTTATTTATTTATTTATTTTTTTTGTAGCTTTATTTTTATTTATTTTTTTTGTCAAGTTACAAAACCTATTTAACATAATTTGAAACTGCAAAAGGTTTTATACCTGTTTCATTTTATACGAGTATATTGTAACAGTTCAGAGAAGGGGAAAATGTTGTATGAATTGTAATTTTCAAAATTTTATGTCTATTGTGTAAAAATGTTATTCAGATTTTGTTATTTATCATCCATTTTTTTTTTGCTTTTATTAAAATGCAGAACTACGATTACGACGGACCAAATGCAAATATCATTCTCGTTATAAAAAACTTGGCGGGACAAGCTTTCTCGCGCTAAAATTTTCGTGTTGCCAACTTTTAAATTTTAAAAAATGTCTTAGAGTGTCCTATAACGATTTTCCCAGAAAATAAAAAGCTTTTTGTTTTCTCTAATAACGATGGAATAAAGAGAAAATCGTTGGAGCCATTTTCAGGAAAAACTATAAGGAAAATGAAATAAAATATAAATACCCAGTCAGTACAATGGTATTTCCTGTTAAAATACTTTGATCGAAAAAACTATGTAGTCCGGATGCAGTGCTTAAATCAAAATCAGAAGTTTGCATTTCCGGTAATTTTTCTCCAGCAATTTCAAAATGAACACATCCGTTCAGGTTTTCATTTAAACTTTGACAAGATCCGGAATATTTTCTCAAAGCTGTAAAGGATACAAAAAGTTGTTGCACCTGCCGTAGAGTACAGAGTTTATTTTCAGGATGTTATGGTAAGATATTAAAAGAGTATTGTTAAAAAAGTATTTGGTGACTGATTCATTAATCTATACAGGAAGTAAGAATATTGCCAATTTCAGATAGAATTTAAATTTAAATTCTTATTAGAACAGAAAGGAAACAGAAGGAACACCAACCGTTAGAGGTAACAATTTAAACATTATTATAATTGTTAATAAGTACGCTCCATGCGAATTTACCATTGTTCGAAACAGTGCTGGAAGTCTTTTTCTGTGAGCTCCTGCATGACGCGTGCCGCTTTTTCTTTCACAGCTTCAACGGACCGTGAAATCGTGTTCCTTTTTAATGCAGATTTGACTTTGGGGTACAGATCTAAAGTCACATGGGGCGGCCAGGTCAGGCGAATAAGGCTAGGATGGCCTAAAACTGGGATGTTGTACTTGGCTAGAAACGTCGTCTTGACAGACAATACAGTGTGAGCCGGCGCGTTGTCTTGATGGAGAACCCCGTGACTTGTTCTTCCACAAATCTCGGGTCGTTTTTCCTTACTCTTTCACGGAGTAGAGCAAGCACCTCACGGTAGTAATATTGATTAATTATAATCGATATTTTCATCCGTTTTGGACGTGGAAGGGCGCCCCGGGCGGTCATCATCTCCGACGTCTTCTCGGCCATCTTGGAAACGCTTGAACCACTCAAAAACTTGCGTACGTGATTAATGTTCATCGCCATAAACTTCTTTTAATAAAAGATAGGTTTCAGTAGAGGTTTTATCAAGTTTTGATGTGAATTTTCACGGACAATCCGTTGCTCTACTACATGTGTAAGTATAATGTTTTGCGGCAAAACGAAACTAGCACTTCTTACACAAACGACGGTTCCGGTCAGACAGATTTCTCTACAAACATGTAAGACGCTGCAATCGAAAGAGAAGGCTTTACGCTGCACAGCTGTCGGTCTTTAGAATTTGGCGCATGCATAGCTGTTCTGTAGCAGCATCAGTCTCGTTATTTAATAGCCAGACCTCGTATAAGCCCTGTAGACGACCCTCGGTCCGGAAGCTTGGCAAAAAAAATAGAAAATTATGACTGAAACTGACAATATTCTTTCTTCCTATTGTTAGACACTAACTTTGCAACACCGTTTTATGAGAAATCTAGTTGAACTTTTAATTTTTAATAATATAGTAAGTTGTTGATAGTAAGTTGGGCAAATCGTATGCAAGGGGAGCAAAAATAATTTCAAGAAATTACCTGTTTTAATGGACTGTACATAAATGTTTAAAGAGGGAGAAGGACTTAAACTAACCAACACCTTAAGGGCACTTCAGCAGAAGGTAATAAGGATACTCTCTAAGTGTTTTATCACAAAGGGCCATTGTGTATGTGTGCGAGAAGGAGAGCTTTAACTTTAGCCCTTATCAAATATATATATAGCAAACTAATTAATTCAGCTGACTCCCAGTTATTATAATTAAACAGCTGTTAAATCCAAGCAAGGGTGTATTCGTGTAGCTGAAATTGAATTTTCTTTTTTAGTATTTAGTATTTCTTTATTAATATTAGTATTATTAGTGTTGTAATGTTAACTGTTAAGTTTAATACGAAATTAACACCATTAGTTAAATTCCGAGGATGATCAGATGATCGATTTGAATATTACGATCCGACACGGAACTGCTACAAGAAACAAGTGTGGAAAGTATTCGAAAACTGGTGAGGAATTCGAAAGTCCAGCGGAGGAAATAAAAAGTAATGTAAAGTAAAGTAATCGCCTATTTTTTCAGGCGGGGCTTAACGTCCAACTACCAATTAGGTGTCGTGGACGGAGGCGACTAGCAAACATACTTTACTGTAAATTCCTTTTATTAACCATTATATGAAACCCATGGCCTAAGACCGGTAATCAAACCCAGTACCACGATACTTCATAGCTTTGCAGATCTCGTCTCCAACCGCTCGGCTAAGGAGGAAATATATTTTTACCTGAAGACAGTGGCCAAGAAGATTGCAAAGGAAGTTTTAGGGAATGCAAAAAGCTAATAATGCTTAGAAAGAGTTGGTCTGAGCGGAAGAAATGTTGCTCCTCAGAGAAGAACGCCTTTTCTGGAAGTGGATATGCCGTCTGAACTGTTCCAGAACCAACACGGTGGTGCTGAAGAATAAAATGAGGAATGTGGGAATGAAATTTGGGAGGAAGGAACGCCGCCGCAAGTGATGTGCGCCGATATTGACAATAAAAGGAAGAACTGGAAGGGCAGAAGAAGGCTCTCGGGTGATTCTGAAGGATCTGAGGAAGAATACAAACAAGGGTCCCTAAGTTAGAGTGGAGTCACTCCCTAAGAAAAAAGTTCAAATATAATAATATACTATTTAAACCACCAAAGCTGAAGTGTCACTTAACTGATTCCATTTAGTTCCTCGCAGAATTTCTCAAAAGCGGATGAAGCGATTTTATTTTTTAAAAAAAATTATGCCACACTAACTGCTCATATTCATAACTTTTATTTGAAACATTTTCCTGGAAAATTTTGATTAAGGACATTTCCGGGGAGGACTATTTGAAGAGAAATTGGCTGACCGGAAATGCACTTTAATAATAGTGAAGTCGATTACTCGAGAAAAATTAAATACCTAAAATAGATATAAGAGAAGGTCATGCGAGTGTGCACACACCAGATTTGTTTCATTAAAAAGAAATATTAGCAAACTAAACAATTCCGCCAAATTGCGAATCCACCTAAAGATGCTTCTTCAACGGTTAATTAGTAGAGCTGAAGATTTCAGGATAGTAGAGGATAAGGGATACACGTCAGCCAGCGGTGATATCTTTTACGATGGGAAATAAGAAAAGCGCCCATCTAAAAGAGAATATCCGGTAAGAAGATTAGTGCTTGGATAGCTATCTCCACTGAACTGTGCAGCTATTTGGTGGAGATTTACTGCTTTACTTATTCCATTTCCTGTCTGTATGTCTATCTGCAGAATATTTTCTACTTTCTTATTCTAAAAACTTTCGGAAGCAATATTAATGCTCGCTTCTATATTTATGGCGGTGAGTTTTTTATATGATGTGCTTGGTTTAAAAGCCCCTAGTTACCTTTTAAGTACGGTGACACTTTTAAAATTAAACCTCTATCTGAACCACAAACCCCCCCAAAAAAACAAAAAAAGGATCTTGCAAAGAAGTTAGTATCCCAAGGATTGGGGAAAATTACAAGAAACCTCGTTTCAAGAACATTGCTGAGTCTCAAAAAAAGATTCCTAACTTGACGCTGTTGAAATCTAGCCTTTTCAAAAGCTGATAAACAAAAAAAGACGGTAGTCCTGATGAAAAGTAAAAAAAAATATTACGACAGATTTATAGATCAATTCGAATAGAACAGGAATAAAGTAGAAGAAGCAATGCCAAGAGTTTTACGATCTGTGTAAGGAGATACACGCGTTCGCAGTTGTTAAATTGAATTGGTGAAATAGTGGGGCAAAGACATGTGACGTCAAGATTAGCCAAAGTTAGGGAGGAAGTCTAGAAGCTAAGAATCCAGCGCAAGTTCTTGGAGGAGAACCCAAGAGTAGTTGAACCGGAAACTGGTGCTGCCTGTATAATTTGAACTTCTGTTTATAATACATTTTTCGTTAAAGGAAAAGATTGCAAATAAAACTGCGAGACTTATATGAGGAAGCACATCCGTTTGTACTGATTTCAATCAAAAAAACAATAAAGGTCATGGCTTTGATGAGGACAACACCTCCTAGGATTGCAGACAAAGAAAGAAAAAGAACTATATCTACCCCAATTAATGCTAGAACTACATAATCAAACTTCAATCATTAAGGCACCGGCAACTGGCCACCCACTTCTCTCATTTTAACTACAATGCAGCCAATTAACTTCGATACAATGCTACCAATTCCTCAAAAATAGTTGTTACATCAGAGCTAATGATGAAGGCAAACATGAGTTTGACAATTATAGAAAAAAAAAACTACTTCTTTTTAAACCTAGACCCTATAAATTTAAGGTTAAAATATAAAATTTCGTGCAGTTTTTGACGATCAACCCTTAGACAAATGTCCTACAGGACAGTAATAAGAAAAAGAGAAAGCACAGAAAGGAAGTAAAGCTTACACATCTACTTCTATTTCCGGACATCTAAATAACGTCAAATATGTCACAGTAAATTGGTACAGAAGCGATCTGAAGTCATCATTCAAAAATATAAAACATTTCAGTTCTTAATCTTAAATAGAAGAAAACTGATTGGCCATTGAAAGTTAAGTAATGAAATGGAAAAGATCTCTTTCTTTTGGAAGAAGTAGTAACAGCCCGACGACGGAAGTGAACGGATAATAGATGTGACAAAAGCACAACTATGTGATCAATATAGCGGCACAAAGACAATCAGGCTATATTATAGCTTCCACAAATATCTGAAATTCAGCAGCAATATCTTTAAAATTACTTGTGAGTGATAAATTTAGCCTTATTTATTTTTTTTACAAATACTGTATGAATATTAAGACCAAAGCATCCTGGTGAAAAGGAAGCAGAGCATTCCCGTCAAACATCTCGTAACAGGATAAAGGATTCTCTTTTTTCCAACTGGTTGGGCCACACACTATCCTTATATTCTAATTAATAGTATTAGTATTACAATTTAGAATTAGTAGCACATTACTAAATAGATTAGTCATTTTTATTCTCAATATTTTCCTAGGGGAATTTGATTAACGACCCTGCAGTGGCTGGGCTTCCTTCTGAACTGCCACTTCCGGACAATTTATGGACCTAACAACTATTAAATAAGAATTTAATGCGTAACCTAAAATCCTAATTTGAGAACAATTGGATGAGGATAAGCGCATTTCACTGAACAGATTGTAGCAATTTTTCCCCATGAAAATGGACAAATGTAGGTCTCAAGAAAAACTTAGAATAAAAACATTTATGGGTCAATAAGAATCAGTTGTAAAAAAAAAAAGAAGGAAATTAATAAAAAGAAATATAAAAAGCATCATTCTGTTGTTTTGATTGGCCCACGCAAGACGCATGATCACTGAACTTCTAATCGGAAGTAAGTTCCAAAACTTGGTAACTCCCATTCATGAAGTGCTATTAAAATAATTAACTGCGTAATCCCACTATCGCTAGACTATCAAAAAAAAGCAGCGTTCAAAATCAGCTGTTTAAAAAACATCATTTTTCACCGACGGGGGGGGGGCGGAAATCCGGTTCTAAACTCTTTAGGGATTCTATCTTACGAAAGTTTCTTCAAATTTTAGATATTTTACTAAATACTGCAGTAAATTTCAAGCTAGACGTTCTAGTCTCAGCTCTCTACCTTAAAAAATAATGTGTTTCATTCTTGAAGGTACTAAAGGGTAAGGTGAAGATATAACATCCCAGGGTGGGTTGTTACAACAATAAGCAGGCTGAGAGCGAACCACGCGGTGTGTGTGGATCCGTATCTTCACAGGATCAACAAAAGGTCCTCTCCTCTTTGCGTAGATTGCAATGAGGAGGAGGATTTCAAAACATATAATAATGATATGTCCACGTTATGTGGTAGAAAGGAAACGAATGTTTGACGACTTATACAGGTATTTAGATGCACCATTTCGCTACTAAGACATAATATTCTCCACCCAACATCTATGTGCTTAAATCTGTAGCAGAGCTAGCAATGAAATATGAATGTATTTCATTGCCGATTAGAATGAATGGAAGAAAATGATTAGAGAAGGATTACGAGATTTTAATTTAGGTTAAGCTATAAGGATGGCAGGAATATAGAGTACTGATCCATCCATTAGCAGTAGTTTATGTAAATAGTTGTATATAGTAGAGGGATGAATGTATGAAGCGAATGTATTTATAAGTAAGAATGGAGAGTGAGTGATATTCTAGTGATAAGCACCTAGACGATGCTGGCTGTATGGCGAAAGCCAATGCCAAAAAAAGGGACTCTAAAATTAACCTAAAAAGGGACATATTTTTAAAAGAAGGTTCAGCGTAAATCTATTGAGATAGCGCGAAGTCAATGTCCTCTCCAAAAGGATCCTTAGGCGCATTTCGCTGGAAAAATGTTTCAATTAAACGTTGACGAAACGGAAATGCAAAAGGTAAAGAAATCTTTCTTTTTTATAGAACTTCCTTGATCTAGTAAATTTCGATGATCTCAAAAATGTTTCCAATCTCAATGACGATAAAAAAAATAATAAGTCAATATATCTTTTAAAATGTGTTACAAAATGTTTACACTTTATCGCTCTTCAAATATTGAACGCAGTTTGTATGATTGTTCTAGTGGGAATAGATAACTCTTTGATTTTGTTGCATTTTGGAAACAATTAAAATTTGAATGTCTTTTAAATTTTCGGGCCTATTAATTACTGCACTCTGTTTATTATTAAGTATTTCATGGCCCTCACCCCTTTGTCAGTAACTTATCTTTCCAAAGATTCCCCAAAATTGTTGGTCCCGTTGGGATTCAAAACTGTTCCATATAACCCAAGCTGGGGACCCGGATACTTTTTAAAGTCCGTTCTAGTTAATATCCTGCGGGTGTTTCTCTGCATGTCTACTTGCCGATAGGAATGAAATGTAAAGAATAATTTTTTTTTTTTTTGAAAGGAGCATAAAGTTCGTATTTATTCTAATTCTAGATTAGATAATCCTCAAACAGATATATACTAGTCCATCATTTGCTCATTATTATCTATCAATTGCAATTTGAAAGAAGAGTGATTCGAGTGGCTCAAGGATGAGATTAGAGGAGACACAAAATTACCTCTGAATATTTCTCTTTGCAAGAAGTTCGCGTCTCTCTAAGAAAATATATTCGCCCCACTTCTCACAAAATATTTACTTTAAAAAACGAAGAGAAATTTTAAATCTATTCAAAGTTGTACTTTAAAGCTTCCTTGATTACATTCTCATTATAATGATACCCAAGGCATTTCCTTTCTTTTCTGTTTTTACTTATTTTGAACAGGAAGTAAGGATCAGTTTAATTTTTTGTACATTCTCTAATTAAACTGGAGAAAATATTGCAATCAAGGCAGATTATAATCAAAGACTGGAAACAGCTGATTTGGGGGTAAAAAAGTGTTCTTTTTTAAATAAATTGACTGTGTGTGTGTGCAGCATAACGTAACAATAACGAAAAACCACTGGTAGATGAAATTTAGTTTAGACGTCATCATCAGAGAGACCTGACAATACACTAATGCACCTTTCGACAATTTGGTCTAATTGTGCGTGGGTGATTACACTAGGACGAAAATTGAAAACTTGCAAGAATTTCAGGTTTTATAAAAATTAAACTATGGCATTAACCTAGCAAATTTCTCTACAGGAAGTGCCGGTTTACTAGGTGCACTTCCTGCGAAAGGTCTGATCAGGTTACGCTCTAAAGTGCTAATTTATAGCCTATGGTAATATTACGTTATTGTTACTCTTCATTTTTCGGCGTATGTCTCTAAAAAAAAACCACCTGATTTGAACTCTTTTTTTAAACTAATTAACTGATTAATTATGATTTAACAAAGTGGACAAAATTTTTTTAAAGTTTTTAAAGAGAAATTTGAAGCGTGATAAACGGAAGTGTGCATTTTAAAAATCTACTTTCCGTGTTTTCCAGCAACAATGGAAATTTCTATTTTTTTTTAATCGGATCTTTACGACTAATAGCATTTGAAGTCTCATCACTTTTATTGAAAATATTTGCCTGAGATCAATTTTAACGGGGCTACAGAAGAGGCTGCAATATTCCGCGAACATAACATTTGTTTATTATAAACAAAAATTATTTTCCGTAGATAAATACAGAAAATATATTTTTATGTAATGAACCAATACTTTTTTTAAGGAAAAAATATAAATTAATAATGGCGTTAAATTTAAGACTGAAATAAAAAATATTCTGTTTTTAATTAAAAAATAAATAAGGATTAAGATAAAATATTCATCTTCAAACATAGGGTACGTCATTTTGGTTAGGTATAAAATTTATTTTACATTTATTAATTTATTTTAAATTTTATTAAAACAAATTCTTTGCATTTTTAATTTTAATACTTACGCTAAATTTATTGAAGTCAGAGCGTCGAAGCTCATCACGACCGACCTTAACAAACAATACTGACCGTTGGCGGCATCAAAAGAGAGCCACTTGTTTACTAGCCACACCACGAGAGCGTAGAAACATCGCGCGCACAGTCACCGGATATACTGCCAACATTATATGTATTTTATTCGCCTTGCGCATGACTTTTTCCAAACACAACTGGTGCTTATCAATTGAGTTGGCAACTGATTACGTATATTCCATTCTTTCATCTTAATAATTTCTTATCTGTTGGGTTCAGTTATCAGTATCTTTTTGTTCATAGTGTGATATGAACTTCTATAAATAAAAATAAGTTATTTGGGGTTAAACTAGTGCAGATTGTGATTCCTTTTCTAACTAGTGCGATATATTGGGATCACAAAGTTAGCAACACTTCCGCTCTACTATTTACACACTATTTTCTCCGGCAATTGAAACAAATAAAATAAAAAAACTCATGTGTAATAAGACTTTATTATCTCCCAACTAATCTTAATGTTCCAACTCACTAATTATTTTCAAAAAAGCTCCAAAAGTTAAAGTCATAATTGTAGAGCTTGGTGCAAAAAGGAGTTATCTACTGCAGATAACTTTCTTTTGCTCCAAACAGAAAAGATGACGCCATCAATCAAACAAAAATATTTTTTTATTAGGTAAGGTAAGTGTGGGGGGGGGGGAGATGCCACACTTAACACTTATTTCCGTTCTGTAGCTGCTGCTTGTTGAAACAATTGCCATGTTGGAACCGCTGCTGCTTCTTGAAGCTATTGCCAGAGGTGCGTTGACTTCTTGGTTGTCATTCAAATTCTCAAAATGTAATAATGAATGAGCAATAATGACAATGAATGACATGGTGTTGTTTCAAGCTAACACGTACTCACCAAGATGCACACGACACAAATATCACGGAATTATTACGTTTAATCTAGTCAATCCGTCACCAAACCTTAAGAATCGACAACGAAATATTATAATATGTGTACTCGCCAAGTTCAAAGAGTTGAATTTTTAGTTTAACGACGATTAAACTAGATATAAATAAAAATATTCACAAGCACGGTATTCACAGTTGATGACTACACGATCTAACGTAGGAATTGCTGTCATCCAGTTGTACGATAGATATGCAAAGTCTGACGATACTTGCGTCTTCCCCCTACTTACCTTATATTTAATGTTTATATTAGGTAGATATTATTATTTTTCTTTTTGACAGGCATAATAATATATCTAACATTCGCTTCGACAAGACACAATACCAACTTAAAAGCTCAAAAACAAGAAATCTGTTGACTAAAGTGCTTAATATGTACTCAAGTTTTACTGAAAATTATTTTGGTGCAAAAAAAGAGTTAGCTGCAAAATAACTTTTGCTTATAGCAAGCTTAAAAAATACCCTAGAAAGTTCAAATTGAGCCCAAATGACCCCATCACAATATATTAACTAATCCTTACAGCAGACACAACATAAGGAATACATCTTAAAGCATATTTAGTTTTTTGTCCCTACTAAAAATTTTAAAAAAACTGTAGATAACTCCTTTTTGCTCCAAGCTCTTCAATTGATACTCAACATTTTAGAGGACAACTTCTACTCAGAAATACCATTTTAATAAAATTTTCGGGAAATTTTGTCTAATAAAAGTCGTAGATTTATGTGTTGGTAACACTACATCAAAATTAAAAAAAAAAATCGTAGCCGTTTGCGTGGAAATCCGGTAATAGCAGCACTTTCGGTTCCAGCTGAAGTTGGAAATTTAGTATCACATTTGATTCTTTTTCTAAAATTGTACTGGTGGCAAGCCTGCACAATAAGCGGAAATGGCCCATTAGAGGGAAGCCTAAATTAACGGCCGGAAGGGCCCTCAATCGACTTTTACTGGAAAATTGTTTTTAAAACTGTCCGGTAGGACAGTTGTATAAGGATTGATCGTCAAAAACTGCACGAAAAAGCGTAACGTTGAAAAACACCCAACTTTGACAATTTTTTTCTCTTTTTCTTAAATAAAAGTTATAGATGTACGTACAAAGAATTATCACAGAAACTCAAAATCGAGTATTTGGCACGATCGATATACTTCCTCTTAACTAGGATACAGCAAGCAGGAAGTAAAAAAAAATCTCTCGTGGATCCTCGCATAACTTTTTCTTACATTAATTTGGAAAATTGAAGAAGTTTTTTTTTATCAAATTTAGAATTTTGTACTGAAGCTATAGTTGTGCTGAATGCATGATTACGTCATAAAATAGTACTGGTGACAAATGATCTCATCGCTGCCACCTCCCACTACTACCAGGAGCACACTATATTTTCGTGAGAAACAGGGCTTTAATTCAAACTGACTGAGATAGGCCCGGCAGACGTTTTGTCTACGTTCAAATGACTTTGGCAATAGTCTAAAAAATTACAGGAAAAAGGCTAGAAAAGCTTCTCAGTAAGCTCGTGATTTCGGTTTACCAACATTTTTTCCCATATAGAAATTTTAGTTGGGCAAAATACTTGGAGGATAGGTCCCAAATTTCCTTTAATTATACAGGAATTGGGAATTTGCTCATTTTAAAGTTTGGTAGAATTGCAAATTGGTAGATCTGGATTCAATTCCGCTTCCCTTTTCTAACTTTTTAGCCTTTAACTTAGCTCATTGACCCATTAAGGGCAGTGTTGACTGCAGCGAGAAAATTTATTTATTTATTTATTCATTTTATTTTTGGAGATGACTCTTAGCGCAAGATTCTTGTTTTATTTATATAGGTCATGATGGACCAAGTAGCTGGCGATCTATCACTATTCACAGCAGAACGTTCTAGTAACTCTATGATTATGCAACAAGGGCTCATCATCTGCATAATAAGTTCATTTAAATAAGGCTGGACCAATGAAAAGAACAAATAAATTTGAAAAGAAACAGCTAAAGTGAAATTTACCATCTCTTTTAATTTACAAAGCATCTTAGAATGCAATAAAAAAAAAAAACTTAAATAAACTTTGCTGAAGTAAAACAGCAAAGAAACTGGAAGACATCCTTGTAGTGGCTGTACCACTGTATGAGATATAGATCTTCTTTGGCATCCTAGAAGAAGAGAACTTCAAGCTTCAAAGGAAGCTAAGAGACCACAAATACTCTTCAAAGTAGCTGACAAATATTAAGTTCCCAATTTCTGTGAGTATACTGGAGATTAGATACTTTTCTTATTTCCACTAACTAAAACATTCAGGAACTCACCATACTTTAACGTCACTTGTTTAAAAAATAAACGCATAAACCCAGAAGATTACCTGTGGTCCCTAGGTCGAAAGCTTTGCAAAAACAAATTATGACTGAAATTGGTAAAATTCTTTCTTTCTTTACGATTAATGAAATAGATCCAAAACGAGAAACAATACTCTAGTTTATTATTTCATTGAGTTACACCCTAGGCCTACTTGTCAATGTAAGAGGATATGGTTGAGTAGTGGAGTGCTGACGCATCCGAGGTGGTATATAAGCGGACTGAGTAAACACTTTTACAGGGTGCCAACGAGGACGCTGAGTAGTTTTTACTGAATATATGCACATCTACCTCGTATCGAGTGCTTACTGTCAATTTATAAAAGAGAGTTTCTGATTTCTTCCCATTCTGGACGACTCCTAACTTAGATCAGACTTAGAGGGTACCGCAACAAAACGATCCTCTGAACCGCACTGGTTTAGGCTGTCCTGTCAACCCTAATGCAATCTATATTAATCTTACGTCAAAAATTTTGGCATAAAGAAATGTGTTTTGTATACACTCCATAAATACAAAGAAAGGAAAGTAAACCCATTTCATTTTGCATTAAAGCGGGAATTGCTTAAATAATTGTGCTTCGCATTAAAATTACTGTTTCTTTTATTTTTCAAAGCAAAATAGTTTAACAAAAAAATTATTCATTTTATTACGAAGGGGGCTCCAATATCTAATCACCACCCTGAGCGCGCCAATATCTATGAGTACGTTTACATTTCGCGCCCTTTCAGTAAGTCACATACACATAAATTTTATTCACTATGATCTCTGAAGGTTAAAATGTCCTAAATGGATGCATTTAGACGTGGAAATTGATATGGTGTGAACATGCTGCGAAAATGGGAACTATAGTTGTTTTGAATTATTTTTTTTTCTCTTGTATAAGAAATTAATTTCATTATATTACCACAAATGAACGTTTTTTTCTAAATGAATTTGTTTTGTGAAGAACAAGAACATGGTTGTAAATTTTATAACTTATCAATTGTTAACAGTGTACTATGCAAATTATCAAGGTAAGAGTAATTTTTTTTTTACTTTTACAATAACTGCTTTACATTTATAAAAATAATTTCCGATGAACATTCGAATCAGAAGATCTGTCTTAAGAGTTTATTAATCTTCTTTCAGACAGACAACTTGAGGAAAAAACTTTATCAATTATAAAGGTGGAATATGTAATCAACATAATAACAGCATCAATTTAATGATGGATACACGTTCATATTCTATTATACCTCATTTTCATCTTAAAAGATTCACTTAATCTTATATGTATTTATATATTATGAATTTGATTAAATGTTTTCAACTAAAATACCAGAATATTAAAATCAATTTAATCAGTTAATTTGGTAAAGTGTTTCTACACAAATCAAATCAGATGTATAAGGTTTTTTGTTCAACAATTTAGTACATGTTAATTTATTTACCTTATTCATGTGTTAGAATTCAACAGAAAGTGCTTTTTCATTCCAACTTTGAAGTGAATGACCGATTTTTTGTAGTTTAAGAGTTACAGAAGACAATTTTTGATGAATATTAAATTCTGATTATAAAACATTCCGATTAAAAAAATAAATAAATAAAAACGTAAACTTAGTAGAATAAATTTTTCTTATATTCTTTTTTAAATATAAAAGCTCATAAATTAAAATTTGTAACCTTGGAAACTTTAGATAGATCAAAATGTCCACTTTTGCAATAAATAAGTCTGATACTGATATTTTCCAAAATATTGGTTTTATGTCAATTTTATGTAAATTATAATACTTTGCTTAAATAAAATTAAGTAATAAGTATTCATTAAATAAATACATACACTATATAAATGTGTTAATATTACATACCAGATATTTTGGGCATCTTTCCTGGAAACACAACCAAAACGAGTTGGCCATTTATCATGATACAAAATAAAATGACTTATAAGTTGTTGAATTTTTAAGAAACTTAAAACGAGATTAATTTCTTAATTTCTATAGAATAATTGATCAAATAAGATCACTATTTCAATTAAATACAAGATAAAGATTAGTACATCCAAACTTTCACTAGAAACTTAAGAAACACAGTGATGCTAACTTTAAACTGAATAAATTTTTGTGGTATCAACTAAAATTTTTAGAACATGCTATATAACAAAATAAATTATGTTTTCAAAAAAGCATTCTTTTTTTAAATCACTAAAATAATAATAATAATAACAAAAAGCCATATTACATATTAGACCTTCTTTATAACCTAATAACCTTGCAAGATGTACTTAGCCTATAACCCTATAAACCTTCCTAACTCTACAAAACACTCATACATACATACATATGGACTTCACACGTACAAATCAAAATAACTGCTAAATATACCAGTAATGAAGCTTCTAGCTTATTAAATTTAATAATAATTACAGCTAAAACATCCAAAAGTTGCAGTTATCAAAAATTTAATTTTCTATTTGTAATAAAATCAGGGAATAAGAAAGCAAACTATCAAAAAAATCCCTAGAAATACTGAAATTTTCCAATTAATATTAATTAGAATTTTATTTCATTACATTAAATTATAGCACTATTTTTTATTTAAATTAATTATTTGATTCCAAAGGAGATAAATTAACACCGTTTATAGGTGTTCAAATTTTACATACATTTGTATGTACAAATTTTTTCATAAAATTCCCCTTAGCCATCCAACTTGGATAATTTCGGAATATCTAACTTCTTATTTATAAAACTAATTAATATTTACATAATTAAAAGACCACACAAATTAAGGAAAGAAGTAAATGTTACAAAAGCGGTACAACTATATCTTATCTTCTGTTGCTAGACAGAAAGAAAAGTAAGAAACATTGAGCCAGTTTAGCAAGAAAACATGTACATTCCGGTAAAAAGAACAACTTACATATATAGACCAGCAATAAATGTTATCTTTTTATATTAACACACGAAGGAAAAATAAGGAAATCTGGGCCAGTTTAGCCTAAGAAATTAAGTTTTCCATCATTAAGAACCACAATACGTAGCAGCCTTTGATTATATAATAAGAGTGAATCTCTTTTTATTCACACATTGCTAAAATCGAGTGTAAAATAAGGAAAGCTGAGCTAGTTTATGCCGAAGAAATGGTGTCTACCGACATTAAGAACAACAATAAAAAGCAGACCTGGATGTTACAACAAGTGTTCATCATTTTCTATTCATTCACTGCTTAAAAAAAGGATTTATAAGGAAATCAGGGCAAGTTAGGCCAGAGAAATAGAGTTTTCCATTATTAAGATCCAAAATACAGAACAGCTTTCAATGTTACAACTAGGGTGGATCATTTTCTATTCACATACTGCTGAAGTCAAGGGAAATATAAGGAAATGTGGCTAGTTTAGCCAGACAAATGTATTTTCCGTCAATAAGAAACAAAATACTAAGGAGCCCAGGATGCTATAACTAATGTAGATCTTTTTCTATTCATTCTCTGCTAAAACAAAAGAAAACCAAGGAAATATGAGCTAGTAGGACTGAGAAATGGAGTTTTCCGTCTTTAAGAACCAAAATATAGTACAGCCCTGGATATTACAACTACGGCGTATCTTTTTCTATTCACTGCTAAAAGCAATGGAAAAATAAGGAAATGTGTGCTAGTTTGGAACAATAAATGGAGTTTTCCGTCATTAAGAACCAATATACAGAACAGATCTAGATATTATAACTATAGCGGATCTTTTTCTATTCATATACCGCTAAAAACGATGGAAAAGTAAGGAAACGTGGGCAAGTTTGGCAATATAAATGAAGATTTTCGTCATTAAGAACGATAATACAGACCAGACCTGCATGTTACAACTATGGTCGATCTTTTTCTATTCACACACTGTTAAAAACGATGGAAAAATAAGGAAATGGGTGCTAGTTTGGCTAAATAACTGGGGTTGTACGTAATTAAGAACCATAATGCAGAGCAACCCTAGATATTACAACTAGGGTGGATCTTTTTCTATGCATTGACTACTAAAAGCGATGGAAAAATAAGGAAATGTGTGCTAGTTTGGAACAATAAATGGAGTTTTCCGTCATTAAGAACCAAAATACAGAACCGCCCCAGATATTACAACTTTGGTAGATCCTTTTCTATTCAGACACCGCTAAAAACGATGGAAAAATAAGGAAAAGGGTGCTAGTTTGGCAATATAAATGCAGTTTTCCGTCATTAAGAACCAAAATACAAAACAGACCAAGATATTATAACTATGGTGGATCTTTTTCTATTCACAAAACGCTAAAAACGATGGAAAAGTAAGGAAACGTGGGCAAGTTTGGCAATATAAATGCAGTTTCCCGACAATAAGAATTGAAATACAGAGCAGCCTTAGATATTACAACTCATGTGGATCTTTTTCTTTCACACAATGTTAAAGACGATGGAAAAATAAGGAAATGGGTGCTAGTTTGGCTAAATAACTGGAGTTTTCCGTAATTAAGAACCATATTGCAGAGCAGCACTAGAAATTACCACTAAGATGGAACTTTTTCTTTTCATCACCGCTAAAGACGATGGAAAAGTAAGGAAATGTGTTCAAGTTTGGCAATATAAATACAGTTGTCCGTCATTAAGAACCGAAATAGCGGTCAGCCGTAGTTATTACAACTAGGGTGGATCTTTTCCTATTCATCGACTGCTAAAAGCGATAGCAAATTAAGAAAATGTATACTAGTTTGGCTAAATTAATGGAGTTTTCCATCATTAAGAACCAAATTAAACGAGCCGCATTAAATCTTACAACTCGTGTAGATCTTTTTCTATTCAAACACCGCTAAAAACGATGGAAAATTAAGGAAATGTTTGTAAGTTTGCTTAATGAATATACTTTTCCGTCAATAAGAACCAAAATACAAACGAGCCCACGATATTACAACTATGGACGATCTTTTTATATTCACACACTGTTAAAAATGATGGAAAAATAAGGAAATGTGTGCTAGTTTGGCTTAATAACTGGAGTTTTCCGTAATTAAGAACCATAATGCAGAGCAGCACTAGAAATTACCACTAGGGTGGATCTATTTCTTTTCACACACCGCTAAAGACGATGGAAAAGTAAGGAAACGTGTGCAAGATTGCTTAATGAATAGACTCTTCCGTCATTAAGAACCAAAATACAGAGCAGCCCCAGATTTTACATCTTCGGTAGATGCTTTTCTATTCAGACACCGCTAAAAACGATGGAAAAATAAGGAAATGTGTGCTAGTTTGGAACTATAAATGGAGTTTTCCGTCATTAAGAACCAAAATACAAAACAGACCTAGATATTATAACTATGGTGGATCTTTTTCTATTCATATACCGCTAAAAACGATGGAAGAGTAAGGAAATATGAGCAAGTTTGGCAATATAAACGCAGTTTTCCGTCTTTAAGATCCGAAATAACGGTAAGCCGTAGATATTATAACTAAGGTGGATCATTGTCTAATGATTGACTGCTGAAAATGATGGAAAAATAAGAAAATATGTGCTACTTTGGCTATATAAATGTAGTTTTCCGTCATTAAAAACCAAAATAGAGAACAGACCTAGATATTATAACTATGGTGGATCTTCTCCTATTCATATACCGCTAAAAACGTTGGAAAAGTAAGGAAATATGTGCTAGTTTGGCTAAATAAATGAAGTTTTCCGTCATTAAGAACGATAATACAGAGCAGACCTGGTTGTTACAACTATGGTCGATCTTTTTCTATTCACACACCGCTAAAAATGATGGAGAAGTAGGGAAAGGTGTGCTAGTTTGGCTAAATAAATGAAGTTTTCCGTCATTAAGAACGATAATACAGAGCAGACCTGGTTGTTACAACTATGGTCGATCTTTTTCTATTCACACACCGCTAAAAACGATGGAAAAATAAGGAAATGTGTGCTAGTTTGGCTAAATAAATGAAGTTTTCCGTCATTAAGAACGATAATACAGAGCAGACCTGGTTGTTACAACTATGGTCGATCTTTTTCTATTCACACACCGCTAAAAATGATGGAGAAGTAGGGAAAGGTGTGCTAGTTTGGCTAAATAAATGAAGTTTTCCGTCATTAAGAACGATAATACAGAGCAGACCTGGTTGTTACAACTATGGTCGATCTTTTTCTATTCACACACCGCTAAAAACGATGGAAAAATAAGGAAATGTGTGCTAGTTTGGCTAAATAAATGAAGTTTTCCGTCATTAAGAACGATAATACAGAGCAGACCTGGTTGTTACAACTATGGTCGATCTTTTTCTATTCACACACCGCTAAAAACGATGGAAAAATAAGGAAATGTGTGCTAGTTTGGCTAAATAAATGAAGTTTTCCGTCATTAAGAACGATAATACAGAGCAGACCTGGTTGTTACAACTATGGTCGATCTTTTTCTATTCACACACCGCTAAAAACGATGGAAAAATAAGGAAATGTGTGCTAGTTTGGCTAAATAAATGAAGTTTTCCGTCATTAAGAACGATAATACAGAGCAGACCTGGTTGTTACAACTATGGTCGATCTTTTTCTATTCACACACCGCTAAAAACGATGGAAAAATAAGGAAATGTGTGCTAGTTTGGCTAAATAAATGAAGTTTTCCGTCATTAAGAACGATAATACAGAGCAGACCTGGTTGTTACAACTATGGTCGATCTTTTTCTATTCACACACTGCTAAAAACGATGGAAAAATAAGGAAATGTGTGCTAGTTTGGCTAAATAAATGAAGTTTTCCGTCATTAAGAACGATAATACAGAGCAGACCTGGTTGTTACAACTATGGTCGATCTTTTTCTATTCACACACCGCTAAAAACGATGGAAAAATAAGGAAATGTGTGCTAGTTTGGCTAAATAAATGAAGTTTTCCGTCATTAAGAACGATAATACAGAGCAGACCTGGTTGTTACAACTATGGTCGATCTTTTTCTATTCACACACCGCTAAAAACGATGGAAAAATAAGGAAATGTGTGCTAGTTTGGCTAAATAAATGAAGTTTTCCGTCATTAAGAACGATAATACAGAGCAGACCTGGTTGTTACAACTATGGTCGATCTTTTTCTATTCACACACCGCTAAAAACGATGGAAAAATAAGGAAATGTGTGCTAGTTTGGCTAAATAAATGAAGTTTTCCGTCATTAAGAACGATAATACAGAGCAGACCTGGTTGTTACAACTATGGTCGATCTTTTTCTATTCACACTCCGCTAAAAACGATGGAAAAGTAAGGAAATATGTGCTAGTTTGGCTAAATAAATGAAGTTTTCCGTCATTAAGAACCGAAATAGATGTCAGCCGTAGATATTACAACTAGGGTGGATCTTTTCCTATTCATTGACTGCTAAAAGCGATGGAAAATTAAGGAAACGTGGGAAAGTTTGGCAATATAAATGCAGTTATCCGTTAATAAGAACTGAAATACAGAGCAGCCCTAGATATTACAACTAGGGTTGATCTTTTTCTATGCATTGACTGCTAAAAGCGTGGGAAAAATAAGGAAAAGTGTGCTACTTTGGAACAATAAATGGAGTTTTCTGTCATTAAGAACGATAATATAGATCAGACCTGGTTGTTACAACTATCGTCGATCTTTTTTTATAACATACCGCTAAAAACGATGGAAAAGTAGGGAAATATGTGCTCGTTTGGCTATATAAAAGGAGTTTTCCGTCATTAACAATCAAAAGACAGAGCAGACCTGGTTGTTACAACTATCGTCGATCTTTTTTTATTCACATACCGCTAAAAATGATGGAGAAGTAGGGAAATATGCGCTAGTTTGGCTAAATAAATGAAGTTTTCCGTAATTAAGAACCATAATGTAGAGCAGCCCTAGATATTACAACTAAAGTGGATCCTTTTCTATTCAGACACCGCTAAAAACGATGGAAAAATAAGGAAACGTTTGCAACTTTGCTTAATGAATAGACTTTTCCGTCAATAAGAACCAAAATACAGAGCAGCATTAGATATTACAACTCAGGTGGATATTTTTCTATTCACATACTGCTAAAAACGATGGAAAACTAAGGAAAAGTGTTCTAGTTTGGCTAAATAACTGAAGTTTTCTGTAATTAAGAGCCATAATGTAGAGCAGCCCTAGATATTACAACTAGGGTTTATCTTTTTCTATGCATTGACTGCTAAAAGCGAGGGAAAAATAAGGAAATGTATGCTAGTTTGGAACTATAAATGGAGTTTTCCGTTATTAAGAACCAAAATACAGAACAACCACAGATATTACAACTTCGGTAGATTTTTTTCTATTCAGGCACTGATAAAAACGATGGAAAAATAAGGAGATGTGTGTTAGTTTGGCAATATAAATGCAGTTTCCCGTCTTTAAGAACCGAAATACAGAACAGCCCCAGATATTACAGCTTCAGTAGATCCTTTTCTATTCAGACACCGCTAAAAACGATGGAAAAATAAGGAAATGTGTTCAAGTTTGGCAATATAAATGCAGTTTTCCGTCTTTATGAACCAAAATAGCGGTCAGCCGTAGATATTACAACTAGGGTGGATCTTTTCCTATTCATTGACTACTAAAAGCGATGGAAAATTAAAGAAATGTGTGCTAGTTTGGCTAAATAACTGGAGTTTTTCGTCAATAAGAACCAAAATACGAAACAGACCTAGATATTACAACTGAGGTGGATCTTTATATATTCACACACTGCTAATAACGATAGAAAACTAAGGAAATGTGTGCTACTTTGGCTAAATAACTGGAGTTTTTCGTCAATAAGAACCAAAATACGAAACAGACCTAGATATTACAACTGAGGTGGATCTTTATATATTCACACACTGCTAATAACGATAGAAAACTAAGGAAATGTGTGCAAGTTTGGCTAAATAAATGAAGTTTTCCGTCATTAAGAACGATAATACAGAGCAGATCTGGTTGTTACAACTATGGTCGATCTTTTTTTATTCACATACCGCTAAAAACGATGGAAAAGTAAGGAAATATGTGCTAGTTTGGCTATATAAATGGAGTTTTCCATCATTAACGATCAAAAGACAGAGCAGACCTGGATGTTACAACTATGGTCGATCTTTCTCTATTCACACAATGTTAAAAATGATGGAAAAATAAGGAAATGGGTGCTAGTTTGGCTAAATAGCTGGAGTTTTCCGTCATGAAGGACAAATATAAGATGTTACAACCAAGCTGGATCAATTTCTATTCAAACACGTCTAAAAAAGATAGAAAAATAGGAAAATGTATTCTAGTTTGGCAACAGAAAGAATGTTTTCCGTCATTAAGAACCAAAATACAGAACAGCCTCAGATATTACAACTTCAGTAGATCCTTTTCTATTCAGACACCGCTAAAAACGATGGAAAAATAAGGAAATGTGTTCTAGTTTGGCAACAGAAAGAATGTTTTCCGTCATTAAGAACCAAAATACAGAACAGCCCCAGATATTACAACTTCAGTAGATCCTTTTCTATTCAGACACCGCTAAAAACGATGGAAAAATAAGGAAATGTGTGCTAGTTTGGCTAAATAAATGAAGTTTTCCGTCATTAAGAACCAAAATACAGAACAGCCCCAGATATTACAACTTCAGTAGATCCTTTTCTATTCAGACACCGCTAAAAACGATGGAAAAATAAGGAAATGTGTGCTAGTTTGGCTAAATAAATGGAGTTTTCCGTAAATAAGAACCAAAATACAGAGCAGACCTAATTGTTACAACTATGGTCAAAAAGATTTTCGTCATTAAGAACGATGATACTGAGCTGACCTGGTTGTTACAACTATGGCAAATCTTTTTTTATTCACACACCGCTTAAAATGATGGAAAAGTAAGGAAATATGCGCTAGTTTGGCTATATAAATGGAGTTTTCCGTAATTAAGAACCGTAATGTAGAGCAGCGCTAGATATTACAACTAGGGTGGATCATTTTCTATGCATTGACTGCTAAAAGCGAGGGAAATGTATGCTAGTTTGGAACAATAAATGGAGTTTTCCGTCATTAAGAACCAAAATTGAGAACAGCCCCAGATATTACAACTTCGGTAGATCCTTTTCTATTCAGACACCGCTAAAAACGATGGAAAAATAAGGAAATGTGTGCTAGTTTGGCAATATAAATACAGTTTTCTGTCATTAAGAACCAAAATACAAAACGGATTTAGATATTATAACTATGGTGGATCTTTTTCTATTCATATACCGCTAAAAACGATGGAAAAGTAAGGAAATATGTGTAAGTTTGGCAATATAAATGCAGTTTTCCGTCTTAAAGAACCGAAATAGATGTCAGCCGTAGATATTACAACTAGGGTGGATCTTTTCCTATTCATTGACTGCTAAAAGCGATGGAAAATTAAGGAAACGTGGGAAAGTTTGGCAATATAAATGCAGTTATCCGTCAATAAGAACTGAAATACAGAGCAGCCTTAGATATTACAACTCATGACGATCTTTTTCTATTCACAAACTGTTAAAAATGATGGAAAAGTAAGGAAATTGGTACTAGTTTGGCTAAATAACTGGAGTTTTCCGTCATGAAGGACAAATATAATGACCAACCCTGGCTGTTACAACCAGGCTGGATGAATTTCTGTTCAAACACGTCTAAAAATGATAGAAAAATAGTAAATGTGTTCTAGTTTGGCAACAGAAAGAATGTTTTCCGTCATTAAGAACCAAAATACAGAACAGCCCCAGATATTACAACTTCAGTAGATCCTTTTCTATTCAGACACCGCTAAAAACGATGGAAAAATAAGGAAATGTGTTCAAGTTTGGCAATATAAATGCAGTTTTCCGTCTTTAAGAACCAAAATAGCGGTCAGCCGTAGATATTACAACTAGGGTGGATCTTTTCCTATTCATTGACTACTAAAAGCGATGGAAAATTAAGGAAATGTGTGCTAAATGTGCTAAAGAAATGGAGATTTTCGTCAATAAGAACCAAAATATAGAGCAGAGTTAATTGTTACAACTATTGTCGATCTTTTTCTATTCACACAACGCTAAAAACGATGGAAAAGTAAGGAAACGTGGGAAAGTTTGGCAATATAAATGCAGTTATCCGTCAATAAGAACTGAAATACAGAGCAGCCTTAGATATTACAACTCATGACGATCTTTTTCTATTCACAAACTGTTAAAAATGATGGAAAAGTAAGGAAATTGGTACTAGTTTGGCTAAATAACTGGAGTTTTCCGTCATGAAGGACAAATATAATGACCAACCCTGGCTGTTACAACCAGGCTGGATCAATTTCTATTCAAACACGTCTAAAAATGATAGAAAAATAGGAAAATGTGTTCTAGTTTGGCAACAGAAAGAATGTTTTCCGTCATTAAGAACCAAAATACAGAACAGCCCCAGATATTACAACTTCAGTAGATCCTTTTCTATTCAGACACCGCTAAAAACGATGGAAAAATAAGGAAATGTGTTCAAGTTTGGCAATATAAATGCAGTTTTCCGTCTTTAAGAACCAAAATAGCGGGCAGCCGTAGATATTACAACTACGGTGGATCTTTTTCTATGCATTGACTGCTAAAAGCGATGGAAAAATAAGGAAATGCACACATTTGTGCTATATGAAAACTAGCACACTAGTTTGGAACAAAAAATGGGGTTATCCGTCATTAAGAACCAAAATACAGAGCAGACCTAATTGTTACAACTATGGTCGATCTTTTTCTATTCACACACTGCTAGTGTGCTAGTTTGGCTAAATAAATGGTGCTTTAAGTATATAAGAACCAAAATCCAGAGCAGCCCTAGATATTACAACTAGGGTGGATCTTTTCTTATTCATTGACTGCTAAAAGCGATGAAAAATAAGGAAATGTGTGTTAGTTAGTCTATATAAATGGAATTTTCCGTTAATAAGATCCAAAATACAGAACGGATTTAGATATTATAACTATAGTGGATCTTTTTCTATTCATATACCGCTAAAAACGATGGAAAAATAAGGAAATGTGTGCTAGTTTGGCTAAATAAATGGAGTTTTCCGTAAATAAGAACCAAAATACAGAGCAGACCTAATTGTTACAACTATGGTCAAAAAGATTTTCGTCATTAAGAACGATGATACTGAGCTGACCTGGTTGTTACAACTATGGCAAATCTTTTTTTATTCACACACCGCTTAAAATGATGGAAAAGTAAGGAAATATGCGCTAGTTTGGCTATATAAATGGAGTTTTCCGTAATTAAGAACCGTAATGTAGAGCAGCGCTAGATATTACAACTAGGGTGGATCATTTTCTATGCATTGACTGCTAAAAGCGAGGGAAATGTATGCTAGTTTGGAACAATAAATGGAGTTTTCCGTCATTAAGAACCAAAATTGAGAACAGCCCCAGATATTACAACTTCGGTAGATCCTTTTCTATTCAGACACCGCTAAAAACGATGGAAAAATAAGGAAATGTGTGCTAGTTTGGCAATATAAATACAGTTTTCTGTCATTAAGAACCAAAATACAAAACGGATTTAGATATTATAACTATGGTGGATCTTTTTCTATTCATATACCGCTAAAAACGATGGAAAAGTAAGGAAATATGTGTAAGTTTGGCAATATAAATGCAGTTTTCCGTCTTAAAGAACCGAAATAGATGTCAGCCGTAGATATTACAACTAGGGTGGATCTTTTCCTATTCATTGACTGCTAAAAGCGATGGAAAATTAAGGAAACGTGGGAAAGTTTGGCAATATAAATGCAGTTATCCGTCAATAAGAACTGAAATACAGAGCAGCCTTAGATATTACAACTCATGACGATCTTTTTCTATTCACAAACTGTTAAAAATGATGGAAAAGTAAGGAAATTGGTACTAGTTTGGCTAAATAACTGGAGTTTTCCGTCATGAAGGACAAATATAATGACCAACCCTGGCTGTTACAACCAGGCTGGATGAATTTCTGTTCAAACACGTCTAAAAATGATAGAAAAATAGTAAATGTGTTCTAGTTTGGCAACAGAAAGAATGTTTTCCGTCATTAAGAACCAAAATACAGAACAGCCCCAGATATTACAACTTCAGTAGATCCTTTTCTATTCAGACACCGCTAAAAACGATGGAAAAATAAGGAAATGTGTTCAAGTTTGGCAATATAAATGCAGTTTTCCGTCTTTAAGAACCAAAATAGCGGTCAGCCGTAGATATTACAACTAGGGTGGATCTTTTCCTATTCATTGACTACTAAAAGCGATGGAAAATTAAGGAAATGTGTGCTAAATGTGCTAAAGAAATGGAGATTTTCGTCAATAAGAACCAAAATATAGAGCAGAGTTAATTGTTACAACTATTGTCGATCTTTTTCTATTCACACAACGCTAAAAACGATGGAAAAGTAAGGAAACGTGGGAAAGTTTGGCAATATAAATGCAGTTATCCGTCAATAAGAACTGAAATACAGAGCAGCCTTAGATATTACAACTCATGACGATCTTTTTCTATTCACAAACTGTTAAAAATGATGGAAAAGTAAGGAAATTGGTACTAGTTTGGCTAAATAACTGGAGTTTTCCGTCATGAAGGACAAATATAATGACCAACCCTGGCTGTTACAACCAGGCTGGATCAATTTCTATTCAAACACGTCTAAAAATGATAGAAAAATAGGAAAATGTGTTCTAGTTTGGCAACAGAAAGAATGTTTTCCGTCATTAAGAACCAAAATACAGAACAGCCCCAGATATTACAACTTCAGTAGATCCTTTTCTATTCAGACACCGCTAAAAACGATGGAAAAATAAGGAAATGTGTTCAAGTTTGGCAATATAAATGCAGTTTTCCGTCTTTAAGAACCAAAATAGCGGGCAGCCGTAGATATTACAACTACGGTGGATCTTTTTCTATGCATTGACTGCTAAAAGCGATGGAAAAATAAGGAAATGCACACATTTGTGCTATATGAAAACTAGCACACTAGTTTGGAACAAAAAATGGGGTTATCCGTCATTAAGAACCAAAATACAGAGCAGACCTAATTGTTACAACTATGGTCGATCTTTTTCTATTCACACACTGCTAGTGTGCTAGTTTGGCTAAATAAATGGTGCTTTAAGTATATAAGAACCAAAATCCAGAGCAGCCCTAGATATTACAACTAGGGTGGATCTTTTCTTATTCATTGACTGCTAAAAGCGATGAAAAATAAGGAAATGTGTGTTAGTTAGTCTATATAAATGGAATTTTCCGTTAATAAGATCCAAAATACAGAACGGATTTAGATATTATAACTATAGTGGATCTTTTTCTATTCATATACCGCTAAAAACGATGGAAAAGTAAGAAAATGTGTGCTAGTTTGGCTAAATAAATGGAGTTTTCCGTAAATAAGAACCAAAATACAGAGCAGTCCTGGATGTTGCAACAAGAGTGGATCTTTTTCTTTTCATACACCGCTAAAAACGATGGAAAAGTAAGGAAACGTGTGGAAGTTAGGCTTAATAAATAGAGTTCTCCATCATTTTGAAACAATATAGCGGTCAGCCGTAGATATAACAACTCAGGTGGATCTTTGTCTAATCATTGACGGCTGAAAATGATGGAAAACTAAGGAAATGTGTGCTAGTTTGGCTAAATAACTGGAGTGTTCCGTCATTAAAAGCCAAAATACAGAACAGACCTAGATATTACAACTGAGGTGGATCTTTATATATTCACACACTGCTAATAACGATGGAAAACTAAGGAAATGTGTGCTAGTTTGGCTAAATAACTGGAGTTTCTCGTCATGAAGGACAAATATAATGACCAACCCTGGCTGTTACAACTAGGCTGGTTCATTTTCTATTCAAACACGTCTAAAAATGATAGAAAAATAAGGAAATGTGTGCTAGTTTGGCAATATAAATGTAGTTTTCCGTCATTAAGAACTAAAATACAGAACGGATTTAGATATTATAACTATGGTGGATCTTTTTCTATTCATATACCGCTAAAAGCGATGGAAAAGTAAGAAAATATGTTCAAGTTTGGCAATATAAATGCAGTTTTCTGTCTTTAAGAACCAAAATAGCGGTCAGCCCCAGATATTACAACTTCAGTAGATCCTTTTCTATTCAGACACCGCTAAAAACGATGGAAAAATAAGGAAATGTGTTCAAGTTTGGCAATATAAATGCAGTTTTCCGTCTTTAAGAACCAAAATAGCGGGCAGCCGTAGATATTACAACTACGGTGGATCTTTTTCTATGCATTGACTGCTAAAAGCGATGGAAAAATAAGGAAATGCACACATTTGTGCTATATGAAAACTAGCACACTAGTTTGGAACAAAAAATGGGGTTATCCGTCATTAAGAACCAAAATACAGAGCAGACCTAATTGTTACAACTATGGTCGATCTTTTTCTATTCACACACTGCTAGTGTGCTAGTTTGGCTAAATAAATGGTGCTTTAAGTATATAAGAACCAAAATCCAGAGCAGCCCTAGATATTACAACTAGGGTGGATCTTTTCTTATTCATTGACTGCTAAAAGCGATGAAAAATAAGGAAATGTGTGTTAGTTAGTCTATATAAATGGAATTTTCCGTTAATAAGATCCAAAATACAGAACGGATTTAGATATTATAACTATAGTGGATCTTTTTCTATTCATATACCGCTAAAAACGATGGAAAAGTAAGAAAATGTGTGCTAGTTTGGCTAAATAAATGTAGTGTTCCGTCATTAAAAGCCAAAATACAGAACAGACCTAGATATTACAACTGAGGTGGATCTTTATATATTCACACACTGCTAATAACGATGGAAAACTAAGGAAATGTGTGCTAGTTTGGCTAAATAAATGTAGTGTTCCGTCATTAAAAGCCAAAATACAGAACAGACCTAGATATTACAACTGAAGTGGATCTTTATATATTCACACACTGCTAATAACGATGGAAAACTAAGGAAATGTGTGCTAGTTTGGCTAAATAAATGTAGTGTTCCGTCATTAAAAACCAAAATACAGAACAGACCTAGATATTACAACTGAGGTGGATCTTTATATATTCACACACTGCTAATAACGATGGAAAACTAAGGAAATGTGTGCTAGTTTGGCTAAATAACTGGAGTTTCTCGTCATGAAGGACAAATATAATGACCAACCCTGGCTGTTACAACTAGGCTGGTTCATTTTCTATTCAAACACGTCTAAAAATGATAGAAAAATAAGGAAATGTGTGCTAGTTTGGCAATATAAATGTAGTTTTCCGTCATTAAGAACTAAAATACAGAACGGATTTAGATATTATAACTATGGTGGATCTTTTTCTATTCATATACCGCTAAAAGCGATGGAAAAGTAAGAAAATATGTTCAAGTTTGGCAATATAAATGCAGTTTTCTGTCTTTAAGAACCAAAATAGCGGTCAGCCGTAGATATTACAACTAGGGTGTATCTTTTCCTATTCATTGACTGCTAATAACGATGGAAAATTAAGGAAATGTTTGCAAGTTGGCTTAATGAATAGACTTTTCCGTCAATAACAACAAAAATACAGACAAGCCCACGATATTACAACCATGGTGGATCTTTTTCTATTCACTCACCTCTAAAACCAATGGAAAAATAAGGAAATGTGTGCTAGTTTGGCTATATAAATGAAGTTTTCCGTCAATAAGAACTAAAATACATAAGAGCCCTGAAGTAAGGATTTATCTTTTTCTATAATTATCATGCATCGTTAAAAAACAAAGGAGAAATAAGGAAATCTGGGCGAGTTGGTCCATTGAAGTGGTGTTTTCTTTTAATAAGATCAATATAGATCAGCTCTGGATGTTACATGTATGGTGGATCTCTTTCTATTTACTCACTGCTAAATGCGAGTGAAATTTCTAGTTTTAATATGTATCTATGGCCCTAAAATTAGTAATCATGTCCTATTACACCCTTTTGACACCAAATCCAATTTTTTCCTCAGTTATTTTTATTAGTAAGTAAGTAAAGTAAAGTAAAGTAAACGCCTATTTTTTCAGGCGGGGCTTAATGTCCAACTACCAATTAGGTGTCGTGGACGGAGGCGACTAGCAAACATACTTTACTGTAAATTTCTTTTATTAACCATCAAATAAAATCCAAGGCCTAAGACCGGGAATCGAACCCAGTACCACAATACATATTAGCGTCGCAGGTCTCGCCTCTAACCCGCTCGGCTACCGTGGCGCCTAAGTTATTTTTATTATTTAGTCCTTTATTTGATATTTTACGTGATTAGATGTACTTTTCATCTCTCCCAACCTCCGTTTCTGTCTAAAGCAGTGCAGTTTCCTGTTTTTCATTTATTTATAATTTAGTCGACCTTTTTTCATGCATAGTAGTTGTCTCCTAGCAAAAAACAAACTCGTTTGTCTCCTAACAAACTTTTTTTGTTTTGGTTTACTATCATAGAGATTCTTGTTTTTCCTCGTTTTTTATCATTTATCTAAAATTAAGTCCATGCTAGTTTGTTCAACTATCTCCGGCAATCATAATATTTGTCACATCCAAAAAAAAAAAAGAAGAAGACATTTACTGGCGAAAATAGCTGAATTTTCTTGTTTTTCTTCAGTTTTTTAAATAACACATCGTGTTCCAAAATTATGTCTATTCTAATTGTATTATGTAGCCCTGACCTTAAATTTAGTAGTCGTCTTCCACATTACTTATATTTTAAATAATAATTATAATGTTATCACTTTTACCTATTCATTTTTATGTGTGGTTTCAAAGGTTCTTGATAATAAACTGTCAGTAAGTTTACTTCCACGGTTAATTCGTTTACTTTAGACGTCCCTGTGAGCTTATACTTCATTTTATCCATTTTATTTTTATTGATTAGTTCTAGGAATTAAGAAGAGCAATTATGAATTTTTTTTATTAGAAACTTAATGTAATAATAACAAATAACTTAAGATGAATTGCGCCTTTAAGAAATTGAATTTTGATACATGAAACCAAGGGCTGACTTAAAGGCCATATTAACTCATCCTATTTCTAATATTGTTGAAAGCGTTTATAAAAGGATAACCCATCATAAAGTCTTTATTACGTGTCCAAAATGAATGATGTACAAAACCTTTTATTTTATTAAAAATTCATTTGTATTTTGTAAATTTTATTTTTTTTAAATTATCTATTTATTTTAGTTTTTTTTTTTAATTTATTTTGTAATTTACAATCTGTATACATGGTATACAATCAGTAAATATGGTGGGAGCGATGAACTGGTGCGGGAGGAGAGCAGGAGGAGAGAACTACCCAGTGGAAGCACTCTCTATAGGAGAGAGGAGAATGTGAAGAGGAGAATACGAGGAGAGAGGAGAGATAAGAGAATAATGATTTAGTTCCTCAGCCTAAAGTCGCGGGGCCACTGGCGATTCAGTAGACGAGGAGTATTAGGGATGTCAGAGGAGGCGAGAGACAGTACAAGAGGATTAGAGCTAGTCGAGAGAGTATTATGGAATTTTTGGTATTTAGTCTTGGCGTGTTGGTCTATGAAGGGAATGTTGAGGTCATTGTAAAGAGTGAGGTTAGTCACCGTTGAAAGGAGCGTCAACTATCTGTCGGCAGTAGTTTTGATTGAAATGTTCTTTACTGTCCGAATGTTTGGCTGAACCTCAAGCTCTAGTCCGTTGGTCCACATAGGTTTGAGAATAGTGTTGTATATTGAGCGTTTGAGTTCTATGGGCAATTTGGAGCGACTTGATTTGAATTATTTTAAAAATGAAAAATACGAATTTGCAAAAAATGAAAACTTGCAAAGTGAAAGCACAAAATAGAAAATCAGCACGAATTACACTTTTAGTAGCATTAAGTTAAACATTTTCCAGGAAATTCCATTAATTTAGAGAAAATGCTAATTAGAATTTATTATTAGTGATATCAGAATTCCATTCAAATTTTCCTCAAGAAAGGCAGAGTTTTCTTTTTATGATTAAGAATGATTTTAGTTTTATTTACGAAAAACAGTTATATTTTGTCAACTCTTTTTATGGAGCTACACATTAATCTCAGTAATATTCAGAGCAAGGCATTAATGAGGATGATGCTGGAAAATTCGTACAAAATGAATTCTTCTCTATTTATTCATTGATTTTTTTATGCTAGGCAACGATATTTTCAGTTAAAATAGAATCCTTTGTACGTTGCTTCAATTGAAATTCCCAAAGAAACTAATTAAAACTAAACAGCATGATTTTCTCTTTCGAAGCATGAATAAGAAGTAAATCAAAATCAACTAGGAATTAAGAAAAAGAGAAAATGAACATTTATGTTTTTTTTTAATAATACATCTGTGTATATACATTTATTTACAAAACTCTAATTGTAAAAATAAAAATAAAATAAAATCATAAAAGCAAAAAATAAACTTTTGTAAGCCTTTATATTTTTTTAAACTCAAAAAAGGATCAAAGAAGAATCGAACTTTCTTGGTGGTTTCATTAAGAAAAAAAAAACCAAACGTTCCAATAGTAATCATTTTTCTTTTAAAAATCATCTTGAATTTTCTTTCTTTTTTTTTCGATTATTTACTGTTAAATAATTTAAAGAAATTAACATTACAGAACTGTATTTTGATGGTTATAAAAATAAAATAAATAATTAGAGATCAAAAATTATGGATATTAAAAATCAAATTAAAGATTATACATCTAATTTGTATAAACAAATTGTTTATAAAAATTAATTGTTTACAAAATTAATTAAACTTCATAGTGTTATATAAAATTTAAACGATAAATAATTTTTTTTTTATAAATGTTCCAATGAAAAACTATAGATCAAATAAATATTATTATTTAAAGGCTCTATACTAAAAGTATAGTATAAGTTTACTAAACATGTCAACAGCAAACTTAGGTTTCGTCTCCGAGACGTTTATGACGATGAACCTGCTTGACGATAGGATGATTATAGAGGGTAGTGAATTGTTACCCACGATTCCGGTATCAGCAGGGATGAGGAAAATGAATAGCTTATTTCACGTTGTTGGAAGCTGGGGGGGGAAAAAAAAAATCACCAGAAACATTTTCTAAGTTCTAAAATTAGAGTATGGTCTTCCAACTCTTCGCTACCACCTTAAACATCTCAAATATTCATACATTCCTTCATTCTGGCTAAATTCCTGAAATAATCATCTCCTTACAGCTCCGTTGAAAGAATCGAGCGCGGTGTTTCCTATCCCACAGCCAATTTTACGTCCTTTCGCCTCTTTTTTTGATTGTTTTGTTGCATTAAAATTACGAGCATAGGTAATACGGTATTTATTTTCTTCCTCCCTGTTGAAAAGCAGATCCATAATTCTAGGAGATCGCAAGACAGATTCCTAAATAAACTGGGATACACAGCTTATTTGGTTGAGTGATGTGGAGGCTCTAGCATTTTATTCTAGTTTGAAGTTTGATGTTTGGCATGTTTGTAATGTACTACTGAGTAGTAGCCTTTAAAAAATAATTTATATTGCTAACGTTTCGACAAATATTATATGTTATAAACTGTATACATGGATTTTTCTAAATACAGATTCTATAAAAATAATAAGTGAAAACTTAGTACATGAAATTTTGCTATTATACAAAAACTGATATAAATTAAATTTTCTACAATGCTCATGTTATACTAAAAGCAAGTTGTATAAAATTGAAATGCATAAAAAAGATTATTGCAGCGATGAATCTGAGAAAAACAAAACTTATTAAACTTGGTAACGGCAAAAAAGAAATTCCGTGTAATATTAAGAAGAAAATAAGGTCACTAACAAATAGTGGAAAATCTTTTTCAAAATCTGATTAGATAGTAAATAGAATTTGTGTATTTTTTAAAAAAAATGAATCATTTATGAATATGAAATTTTTATAAAAGTACATTCTGTAAAGGGTTTCAAAATGAAAAGTTTTATTTTTACCAAGAAAAATACCTTTGAAATGATGCATAAAAAGAAATATTTCAGGATCAGATATTGAAATATCTTTTCACAATTCCTACTACCCCTTACTTCTAAACTATACTTCCTCAAAACTTATTTTTTTTTTTTAAGCAAAGTAGAAGATAAGCATAAGTTAATTTTTTGTATAAGTTTCAAACATAAATCCAGAAAAAACAACGGACATGAAAATCGGATAAAAGAATAGAGGTTGGTCCTAGATTTTATTTTATTTTTTTTTTCTGGAGCCCACCTTAAAGAACAATACTGGATGGTTGGGAAAAAAATATATCAGGGTCAAAGAAGCGGCGAAGTCTTTTAAACGTTAACGAATATATTTTCCTGGAAAAAGCAAAAAAAAAAGAAAAAATGGATATAAAAATTTTACTTTTCTTCATTTGCGATCGTATCTTGGACTCCCTCCCACACAAGGTAGAAGAATGTACTCTAGACGACGGAATTGTTTACACTTTTTAGGCCTGGAAAATGTATTTGTCGAAAATTTATCAATAGTAAAATGTATTTTATTTATTTAGATATATTTATTTGATCAACCTCAATAAATAAAAAACTAAAAAGGAAATATTTTAAAATAAAATCGTTTACGAAGTTCATAAACGTTATGAAAAAGGAATTGTTTCCTTTATGTTAAGCACTTGAACATTTTTTGTTAAAAATATTTACTTTCTAATGGTTAAATTCTAGATACATACACTAACGAACATTATGTTAATTGTAAAAATGGCATTTTCCCCTTTGTACTGATAAGTTTTTAAACTGATGAATTTGTTTATGTTTTTGCCCATATATTATGTAATTCTTTGGGATTTCGAATAAAATTCCAAAATTGTCTTAGTTTTTTTTAGTGTTAAGTATCAAAAGAAATATGCCTGTTACCTTTATGGCGGCTATTATTAATATCATAACTACCTCTATGATTTCTACCATAATTTCTTAGTTGATTTACCGCATTTCTAATAAAAGATTTTTGTGGATTATGAAAATCAAACCCACCCCTTGAAGTGAATTTATCATCCTGTGGAGCACCTTCAGAAAATTTACTTCTTCGTTCTTTACCACCATCTTTATTTTTCTTTTTCTTCTTCTTTTTGATTTTATTTCGTAGATCTTCTTCTGTCTTTGATTGGTGTTCTTTTCTCATCTTGGTAACATCTTCATTATTACCAATTACACCATGAAAATCTAGGGAATCTGGTAAGGCATGTTTATCCATCAATTCATCCCTCGTTTTCTTACGATTTAACGTTGATGGCATCATGTGTATTGCTGTACGTTTTTTAGCCATATAAGGATGATAATGTCCAATCTTTGGTGGAGTTAAAATTGGCTCACAATCGTTTTCAAATGTTGGCGGACCCAAGTGTGTCATTATTTGTGGACTTGGTGGTGGCATTTGTTGCATCAACATTTGTTCATATGTTTGCGCACGTCCGTATTGTCTTGCATGTTTTAGATTTAACATTCTTCCATATAAGCATGTTTGATAGAAAAGACGGGCTGCATAAGGCACGGATACTTCATGCTTGAATTCCACAAAACCATAAGGCCGACGTCTACCATTTTGGACAGGTATTCTCACTGATTGCAATGGGCCAGCCTGTAAGAATTAAATTTATTATCAATTAAAAATTAAAAAAATTGCGCCGATTTTATAAAACAGATAGTGAGTATTGTGGCAGTCAATAGACTACACTGGCTAGATGGCTCTAGAAAGCCAAAACGTCTTATTTTTGAACATATATTCAATTGTAACAAAAAAAAAATGTTATCATTAAATCTATATTATTACTAATGGGTATAATTTTAAAGGTTCCTGTCCCAGACTCAAGAATATAGTTATTGGCTCGATTGAGAACAATATAATATCAAAATGGAATTGAACAAAATTTCAAGTAACATTAAGAAGAAGAATTGAAAGGACACAAACTGAATCGAACTCAAATTAAAAGAAACTATGGTTTACAAGATGACTTACAGCTTAGGAGTATACAAGGTGAGACTTAGAGATGGTCCTTCAAAGCATAAATATTCGCTTAAAGATCTTAAAGACGAAGAAAACTTGAGAAAACAATCCACTCTATTCATTTTTCCAGAACCTGTAGTAGGCATAATCGAGAGTATCATGCAAACGTCTTTTAAGCAATTGCTTTGGAAAGAGCATGAAAAATACTGGAGCACAATTCTAGCAATCATTCATGGCAAGAGAATTATGTCATCAAATTGAGCGAAGCCAGAATCGAGGAGACCTTAAACTAATTTAATCAATCTGAAAACTGACTCCTTAAAAGTGATTGTAGGTTCATAAAGTTTACTTCTCTGCTTCTGTGCAAACTAAGTCAACAAGAGGAGATATTATCACGAAAACGATTATTAGGAAAGAACTTAAAGAAGAGGAAGCTCCTCTATTGGACACCTAGCTTCTTCGACCATTAATACAGGTAAAATTATGATTGTATATACTTTTGCGATCCTAGAATGAAATTTTGCACAATATTAAGTATAAATCAGGTACTCTTGGTGTAACCTATTTAACATAAACTACTTGAAACAGCCAAATAAAGTTACAAATAACGAAGACAGTTAACAGAAACAAAATTCGTTAAAAACAGTACTTAGTACATAATTAAACAATTTTAAGTATGTAAAATTAAATAATCATAAAACGTCAGCAAAATGAGCTAAAAAATAAACCCCACTGTTTACTTACTGTTGGTTTAGACAAAATTCATCAAAAATAAAATCACCAAAAGACTATATCCTTTCTTTTTATTTAATCCACCTTACTGAAATTCTTAGGCAAAACATTTTACTAAAATTACTTAGAAAACAAACTTAAGTGATGAGGTAACCTTGAAGAAGGATACATTTTTGCTTAGGTGCAATTCATTTATAATAATTGTAAATCAGAAAAGTAAACAACAATTCACAGCAACAACAACAAAAATATACACTTTTCGAGAATTATGATAACCCAAACAAATGTATATTATGATTATGTGTAGGAGTGAACTTGATAATAACTGACCTGAAGAAAAAGTTCATAAATTAACTCCTCTGTAACCCTTTCACTTAAGTTACCAACATACAACGTACGATGATCATTCGATGACATTTCCTCACTAAATTATATAAAACTAAACACAAAAGTAAAATCAAATAATTTCAATAACAAGCCCCAAACTTCCACAATGAACCAATACACACAGTTTACTATACAGTTATTCGATTATTGTTGACATCAAACGAGACTTGAATAAATCGAAAGCATTCAATAAAATGATTTAAAACTAACTGATATAGTATCAACTAATAAAATTGATTTCATAACCTTATGAATAATTAAATATGTATTTCTCTTTAACAATTTGAGAATGGAATCGTAATAATAACTAATATGCTATAGTTTTTTTATAAATGTTTCTTCGATAGTTTGTATTATAGTTCGATGGAGTAGGTTACAGTACAACCTTTCCACTTCGTGTACCTAAGAAACAGTTGTTTTAACCATTGGCGGTAATTCGGTAATGGATTGGCAATTTAGAGGATTGACTAAAACAAGGAGAACAAAAGGAACTCGGTTTTATAAAATAAGAAATTATTTCGCCATTGGAATATTATCCACATGCGTGTTATTGGCCACTGCTTTCAAGTAAGAACATATTTTAATCTATTCTAAAGAGTACTCAGAATTCACAATGGATATCTTCGTTTGACATATTACCTTCATATCAACATTGTCTCTGGTTTTTAGTTATACACCATTTTTTCAAAAACGTGCCCATCTTACTGAAGATGAAAGGAAATCGCCAGAAACGGCTTTAAGAGAATTTAAATTTTCTTTACCATTTTCTGTTGTGCCCAGGGGTAAAGAACCTCCACCATATTGAAGTTGTTTAAATGTTAGTGAATGTATTTAAAACTGAGTACGTTATTAGAAATGGATAATAAAAAATTTATTGGTACCAAACGAAGGTAAGTACTTTTTCTGTACTGTATGAACTGTTTCTTTTTCTAGTTGAAAATGTAATGTAAGTATAAAATGTAAAAGATTATTGATAAGAATTTTCAAGCTCTTTAAAATCATCTTAGAAAGAAAGTCCAATTTCTTCTTTTCAATTTATAATTTCTGAAGTAGGATGATCGGTAATTTAATCTAGGAATTAAAGCGTTAGAAGAAAATGTTCTATTCATTGAAAAGTATTGTACATAGAAGTAGTCAATACAAATACATATATACAAAGATATTTTGGATACACTTTTATTCATATGTTTCTGCTGATGTAGCAAACAAGCAGAGCGGTTTTCACCTACCCAGGATGATTCGAGTGTAGTGAAGTCTTGAGCACATGGGCTACAATTTTTATGCCGGTTTTGAAGTTACATTCTTCAAAGTCGGTAATTAAGGTTCTCAATAATGTTTAGTTTATGACATTTTTTTTTTTACTTTCTATTCTAGTTATAAGAAGTACTTTCGATCGCGAGTTTCTATCAGAAACATCCGTTTTGAGACCCGTAAGTTCCCTGACACCAGAAATGTTATACAAAATTGTGTGTATGTAAACACTAGATTTCATAAAACGAAAAATCACTGTAACCCTGACATTTAATAAGAGGGACATAATAGTTTGGCATAGAGAACATATATTCTCGCTTTGGCCTTTTTTGGTTGCTACCAAAATACACCCAGCGTTAACAGAAGAAATATCAACTAGGTAGTCATTTCTTACTGAAGTTCGTGCTCAGTAAATATTGTAAATAACTTAGATAATTAGTCAGGGTCAATAAAAAATAACCAAACCCCCTTTTTATCAAACTCTTAAACCTAATAGTCCGGAACGATTATAAAGTGTAACCGGGTAACTATTCTGGACTTTTGGATTGCTCCACTTTAACCAAAAATTTGATTATAAACTTTTCTCAATTTTCATTAATTTGTTGCAGTTGGAAAGTAATTGATTGATGTTGTTTTTTTACTTACACCTACAAACACATTTAGAACTGCATTACTTTCGTTATTTGAAAAGGTGCGATTTAATCCTGGATGCAGTTGAACATAGGTGCATTATCAAGGTGTAAAACTCTCTTTTACAAACTTTTATTGCTTCAGCATCTCAAAAAAATGGTTTTGCTGGGTTATGATTTGCTCCTTTTCCGTACCTTTTCAAATAAAGGAGGTAAGTTAGTTCTAAATGTGATTGTGGATGTGAATTAATATCTGCATTCTATTTTTGCTTTGTTGTAACGATTTATTTATTTTTGCTATCTTACAGACGATAAATAATTATTTATTTCAGATCTCTAATAGAAGATCCATTTGATGATAGTTTTGAAATATTTTTACCAAATAAGTTGAAAGAAAAAAGCATAATATGTCAAACTAATCTTAGTTCCCGAAATAGCAACAGAAAGAAAAAATCAAGCCCTATATCTTCCACTTCTAGTACTTCACAAGAGGTACGATAAAGGATTTAAATAATTTTATAAGAATAACTAGGAGTAGTCAATGCTTAAAAGGAGCTCTATATGGTATTAATTAATATCTTGATTTGTTTAAGAGTTTTAACACTGAAATGGAACAAGTTGTGGCTCAAGTGTGCTTAGCCAAAGATAAAAGTTTATCATCAGCAAACGTAGCTGCTAAAGAAGTAAGGAATAAGAATTGGAAAGGTAAATTATTCGTTCTTTTTCTAGAATGAATCATATAATTTTTCATAACAGATATTTTTATTAACGTTTAGAATTCCATATTAGATTAGATAAGAACAAGGGGCTTGCTAAGCACCGCAGCCAAAAGAGGCTTATTATACCGACGCTTGTTCAGTTCGGGAAGTTGAATTCATCTTTTTTAAGGTTTTGATTTTTCTCTCTAGCCGTAATTGCGTATTGTCATGTCACAAACCATCAATTGTAAGCAGTCTTATAGGACAAAAGAGACCGTTTTCTCTTCCGCTGTCTGTTCAAAAATTGGACCCACTTCCGATGTGGGACTCAATGAGATAATACTGTCTAAGAGCTCCAATGGTTTTAAGAGCCAGTATCATTCGGTACAGCCGCCAGGAATTTGCTACTGGATCTGTAATCAAAGAGGTCTTCCACTTATCGGCCTGAATTTAGAACGTAAAGTATCCCTAACTAGATTCAAAACTCAACAAACAAGTCTCTGCTACCTCTTCACCTTAGAGAAGGTTCTGGCTAGAGTGTAACGACCTATGTAAACGTTCGTAATTCTCTGTATTCGTTTTTCTCTCCTTCTAAAAGTCTTGAGTAAATTCTCTCTAAAGTGTCATTTTTCCATTTTGTACGACCCGATCTGTTGAGTTAAGTGAAAGGTCAAATGCGATGCTAAAGTAAAAGAAAATTCCTCATCCAGAAGAAGGGTCTTTTTACTCAATGGATTGTTCAATTTCTGGGAAATGGCTCTTAAGCCTTTTCTGCACTTTTAATGTATTACTAGAGGATGAGTTGGGTTAGGCATCCTGTATGTTGGTTTAAGAAACTATAAAATGGTGGTGAAAATTAAATATGAAATTGTTCAAACCATATATTTAAATATCTGAGTTGTATTTTTTCATTGATATTTGATTTCTTTCTCCTTTTGTTGACGGTAGAATTAAAGCACAAAATGAAACGTCAACCATTACTTATGAGCAGGACTACAGCTGAACGAGAAGCTATCTTATCGCAGAAATTAGCAGTTATATTGGTTGAGGATAATGAGGACAATGATAGTACTAAAAGTAGTTATTCATTAGTTGATATGGAGAATCTAATCCAATCAGACCATCTCTTACAACTGTGGTGTAAGGTAATAATTATTTTGTGTAAGGTTTTTATTCTTAATTATAGTTGAAGTTTATTTGTGCATTCGATTGCAATTATAAATTCAAAATAGTAAATATTTATTTTGACTTTTTTTAAAAATGAATCTTAGCTTTTAATTTACTACAAAATTTAAAAGTCTGTTCCCATAAACTATTATTTCCTGTCCATCAAATCTGTCGAGTTTCCATTTTGTCATTTACTTGAACTTTCTATTACTTAAATTTAGCCGAATCCTGTTGGGTTTATCATTGCACTCACTTTTTTTAAGACTTGCTTTTCAAACTTATGTTTATCTAACCTAAGCAAAAAAAAAACTAATCCCTAAGCGTGAAGCTAATAGTTTTATTCTTCTTATATTAACGAAACGCAGTCAGATAAGACTTCAAGCCTAATATTCCTATTATTCTGGGGAAAAATTTGGCACAGATTCTCCTTGAAAAACATTTCATTGAAGTCTTTGCATGAAAGGGTACTGGCTTATTCTTCTTAAGTGATATTTATTTTTAAGTACTTCGGTACAACCTGCATAGTTTTACTAATAATTAAATGTGAAATTCGGAGGTAAAAAAAAAAGTTATGAGACTGAGTATCAAACAATATTTAAATTTTAATAAATCATCTTTTATTTATTTTTTTTATATTATTTATTTATATAATGTTTATTTTTTTGTTACAGTCTTGTCGATTATGGTCAGCAGCCAAATTACAATCATTGCAAATAAAAGATTATTATTTAGCTGGACTATCAAATTACATTAAAATCTCTGAAACATGGGCAGATCTTTGTAGTGCAAGTTACAAAGATGTATCATTCACATTCAATTTTGAAAAACCACGAGAACCACATAAAAGTAATTATGAAATATTAAAAGAAACAGCAACCATAGAAGATTCCAGTTTGGTAAAGGATGATTGTGCTGAGCGAAAACTGGATGATCAGTCTGTGGATATTTTTGATGATTTTCAAACGGAAGTAGAATCCTTTAATCCTGATGATGTACGGTTTAATAAATCAGAATTATGTTTTTAATATCACAATATTTATATAATTGTTATCATTACATTGTATAGTATCGTGACTTGTTTTCTCTCAGAGTGTGATTGATTCTTTAATTGAGTACATGAATTTGATGCACCATCCAATATCTAAAGAAGGGACAAATTCTGAAACTTGGCTTCAAAGAACACACTCTGAAAGATAGATGAATTCAACGATATTATTTAATAGAGCGCAACCATCTGTTGAACTTTGTTAAGGGCAAAATTAGTGTGAAATAACATTCTCATAAGTTTATATTTTCACAAGTTAAAACACTGATGTGTCGGTAAGGATCTAAATGACAACCTGCAAATTCTTCCAAAAACAATTTTTATATTGGGTGTTTGTCCTTTGTTATTATGCAATAAAGTTCAAATAGCTGGCGGAGCAAAAATTACACAATTATCTTTTGCAAATTATTTGGTAATCTTTTGTTCCTTCTTCAGGGACAGATGAGGAATTAAAAAAAAAAATTGCCTTCAAAATTTTGCCTCCCTCACAACCATTTTAGCGTTTAGAGGGATAGTCTTGGAATAAAAAATATTGGTTAGTTGTCGACGTTTCGAAAATATTTCATCCTAAGGCTCTAGGACAACATAGTAGCTTTATATTGCAGATATTGTACACTTTTGGATAACGAAAATTTCAGCCTAAAGACTGATTCATAAGTGCATTTCTTTTGGCTGATATTGATTTTTCTTTTATATTTTAACTTGTGAAAAATTCGAAATATCAAGATGAGATATTTGTCTCTAATTTTCTCAGAACAAAAAACTAAATTATCCATTAAGTTCCTCTTTTAACTAATTAGCTTTTTTATTGAAATGTTTAATCGTTGATTAAGAGTTAAATTATATATTTTTTTTTTAGATTGTTGATAAAATTATCTTTTTAGCTAATAATCGTTTGTTTCATTTACTCTCCTCAGTTTACAATTTAATATTTTTTTGTTAATTTTAAAATATAAACTCAATTTCGTTTTAAATTTCTATTTCAAATGTTTGGTGGAAACTGAAATATATAATTTCATTAGTTTAGATTTAGAATATTAACCACGCGTCATCAAAGCTTCAATGTAACACAATCAGTAAAATGTACCGTTATTTCCTTTTAGGTTGATCTCCCTGACATTACCAGTAAGATCGATAATAGTAAAATTATTGACAGCAGTAATGTAATTAGACCAAACTGCACTTCTGGAATTGAAGCCATACCTGCAGAAATTATAGAATTGGCCTCATCACCATCTTCAGATCGTTCAGTTCAATTACATCATACTTTCAAAAATCAAGAATCACCAGTTATTTACTCTCCAGCGCATAGTATTAGTAGTGTTGTTACAGAAAAATTCAATAAACAACTCGGAATGCTAGATAGGATAGGTGTAACATTTTTAGTACAACAGTGGGAAAATCTATTCAATACGAACGAAGGTGACATCACCGTTTTGCTAGACAATGATGCTACCATCAATGTGCATACATTTGTGCTGAACGTAAGGTAAAGTAAGTTATTTATCTTTTGGTCAAATATGTCAGAATTATCGTAAACAAAAGTAGTTGAAGAGAATTGAGAGTGGAACTAAAAAACAATCAATAAAGGGGAAAAAACCCTCTATTTTTGGGGAAGTTCTACGGAATTTTAGATTTTTTTTTTAAAGTGTGAGTGCCTTTCATATTCAATGAGAAGGAAGAAAATCAAGAACTCTTTTTACAAGTCATAGATCTTTATCACCGCCTCATCGCCTGCATTTAAGAGGTGTCAATTTTAAGTTAGTTTTTAGAAATAGTAGGAGAAAGTCGTCTGCGTTTCACTAGATTTTTATCAGAGGTAGATTTTACCATTAGGTAGACCAAGTGATGGTGAACCCGTGGGTTACTTTCGCTTACTGGGAAGGGTGATAACACCGTTCAAAGTATCCCAGCCTGTGCGAAATTAAAGGTAATGAAAGTTCTGATCAGTTGGCTAAAAAAAGATGCATACAGAACTTATATCATTTTAAGTTGCTCGTTGATTGGAGCCAACACAAAAAATAGCACAAGCTATCTTCGTAGATTAAACCAGACTTGTATGCACACAAGTCTACATGACCACAGAACTGGTCCAAAATAGATATGCCTCCTCGAAATCCACAATGATATTCATGATGAAACTGATGTTTTTGGTCAATAACTATTGTTGGTTCCTAGAGCGTCATTATTTTACGGATTGAAATATCCTACGAAAACACAAAAAGGCTGGGCTAGTATGAGAGGATTGTGGATGTTAGATTTTGACCATGCTAGAGTACTCTAAAAGTAGTGGCACCATATGTACAAGATCTTTGAGTGTTGCAAGAGATGCAATAATGTCATTTTGTAATAACCTACTTTCAATAATTCTTTGGATTTTTTTAAAATTTATTATTATTTTTTTAGATGCCAAACTCTTATCTACGAAATAAGTGAAGGTAGACTATTATGGGACATGTATTCTTTAGAAGCGGCTAAGGCATTCTTTAGGTATTTATTCATATTATAGATCTAGAATGAAAACGAAATTGTTTTATTTTTTACAAGTGTTTTCAAATTTCTTACAGATACATATACACTGGAAAATGTGACCATTTATGGTATTTAACATCTTTAGACAAGGCAACTGTAAAACGACTTGCTCGTCTTTATCAATTAAACCATTTAGAAGAAGTATGAATTTTAAAAATAATTTGCTGATTTACAAGTTTTATTGTTTTTTCAAGTTTTTTTTTAAGAAAGGGATTAGCTATGCGGTTAGCGAATTGGATTCCCTCGCGGAGGTCTCGGGTTCGAATCCATCTACTGGCTCTTACGAGCCCTTCCTAGGAGCTTCTTACTGCTCACTGTCTTCGTGATGGACAGTGTTGTCTGTAAAGAGAGAAAACTGTCCGGAGGCCAATAACCTCAGATGTTGACGTTAACATCTCTAACTAAATTGTATAGTTGGGGTGTTTCTTGGTAAATTTTAGTAATAAAAGTTTTGTTTTTGATGTAGCTTCTCTACGGTATCAATCTGAATGAAATCCTAGGCAGCTCGCCGCGTAACACACCATTGATCTAAACACCGAATTGAAATTTCTAATTAGGCACCCAATATAATATATTTTCAATTTTATTCTTGTTTTTGCCGCAACCAAAATGAGAAAATGATAACTATAAACTGGATTAATACTTTCTTTAATAGCTACTTCTTAATCGTTACAATTAAGTTTTAAGTTAACTTGTTTCAGGTTTTGATCCAGTTACATGGAGCAAGTTATTTTCAAGTACCTTTAGAAAGTAAAACTAATGAAGTGGTTGTCGAATCGCCTAATAAATTAAATGGCCCCCTGCCAGTTTCGCCACCAAGTAATTTTCTTTCAGAGATAAAGCCTCTGGTAATAGATTGTTAAAATTTGTTTATCATCTTTCAGTTCAGATTCTGAGAATTGGTCTCAAGAATCCATATATTTCTCTTGAACATCTTTTCTTTTTCAGAATTCGGTGACGAACTCTGTAGATCAACATTTAATTAAAAATAAAAAGGATGATAACAATGCAATAATAGAAGCGTCTAATGAAGAAATTTATGACGCCATAAATGATAATGATCCTTACGAATATGTCAGAAGATCACTATCACCTTACGAATGTGTTAATATTTCACAAAGTGATTTATCTGTTGACGAAAGTGTACCTCATTCTAATGTCAGGAAGTTAGTTTTTTTTTTTTTAATTATTTAAAAAACTTTGTATAATATTCCAAACTCCAAACTAGAACATCCGGCACCTCCCAATATTGTTTTGCCATAACGGCATTGTCCAAATTAATGGCATCCTCCGTCAAAGAGGGTGGGTCGTACGGTTAGGTATAGACCATCTACTTCACCTTGGTTGCACGGGAACATTCGTGTTTGTCCCAAACTCGTATTTTGTACCGATGACATAGTCATAGCCGATGGAAATAGTCATGTCCTATTATAATGAGAAACCTATTACCTCTTAATTGTACGTGGAATCGCTGATGAATCCAGATCGTTTGTTTAGGAAGCGCAAATCTACTAAGATAATGGGAGTTCCATTGTGAAGTAAACCGTACATAGACAATGTTATTGAATGTCACAATAATGCTAACATTATAATCGTATTTGATTTTAGGGGGTATAGGGGAAATAAATGTTCATTCTATTAAAGTCTACGTGATTAAATATTTTTTAAGCCGAAATTCGTGAGGAATGTACTTTTCTAAACTAATTCCATAATGAGATTTTTCGGCAATGGCCAAGACTGAAATGCAATTTCAGTCCTAATCGATACCTAACTTTACTCAATGAGTTGGTTAAATAAATTATCTTAAATTTCTAGTTATAAAAATTCACAAAACCTACCTAGTAAAAGGTTTGCTTTCATTTATTTTATGTAATAAAATTCGCAACGATTCAAATAAGATAACATAAATACTTACTTACATTATTTCAAACAAATTAGAACCTTTCATTTTTACATTTCAATTAAAGAAGCTATTTAAATTATACCTCTTTCAGTAAGATGAACTAAATTTAAAAGTACCTTAAGAAAAATTTTGAAGTAATTAAAATAATGTTATTTAAAGTTAAATAAAACCTTGAAAAATTGTTAATTGTCATGCACTACAATAATATTTCAAACATCCCTCATAAGCGACCGTTCGATGGCACCAAATTTTGTATTGTTAAGAGTAGTTGCATTAATTTGTTTTAAAAATGAATTTTTTTTTTAACTTTTTTCAGATCTCTAGAAGGATATTTTCAAGAATCGTTCCCAGATATGCCAAATTTATCCGGTTTATCTACTTCAGCTGATTTAAAGCTCACAGTCAAAGAAGTGAATATGCAAAAAGTACAAACTCAACAGGAATGTATTTCATTGTCCGAATCTTCTGATTCTGTCGGAGATGGCAGAGATATAATAGATTCACCGTTAATCTCTTCACAGAGTCCTGAAAGTTGGACATCTTTTTCATCAACCGATAAAATCTCTGCACCATCCTTTAGTCCTAATAAGAAATCAACTTTTTCAACCTCATTTTCTCAACCAAATTTTCAAAAGAAATCAGCTTCATTACAGTTGACGCCAAGTTGTTCCTCTTCAGAGATATATTTTTCTAAAAGTGTTACACCTTTTCCTGATTATGATTCCATGATAACGCCTCAGTTGAAGGTATGTTTCTCTCTCTCTCTCTCTCACTTTCTTTGTCATAGGTTTTTTTGTTTTAATACAAACTTGTTTTCCGATTTAGAGATTGGTTACCGTTTGTAAAGAGCATTTTGATTTCCATTTAAGAGATATAGTCACTTTTTTTTAATATATATATAACCTATCCAAGCCGCTGTAAGGGTTGTTATCTCTCAAAATGAACATGAAGGGCTTTAGATGCAGCTTTGAGTAATTTTTTTGGGTTTAAGGTACCCACAAGACTGTTCTGGCTCAATTTATTCATTCACATGACGTACACTTGAACCTTGGGCTTTTAAAAACCCTCGGCTTTTAGCTGGAAATCTTACAGTCGGTAGAAAGTGTAGGTTGTGAATTAGTATGAGGTCATCTCTCTACTGCTTTCTAATATTTATTTCAAACGGTCTAAAAATCAGATCGGTAACCGAAGATCATTTACACTTGTATATATACTGCTTATCATTTCTTTATTGATGTATGTATTTACAGTTCACACTTATCTAATGTACTCTCAAAGCTCAATACATCTAATATACCCATATTATCAAAGAACAATATTAATTATTCTGCGTAACATTGTTGCACCTTTTCGTTCCGCGAAGAATACAAGAACAACTCACAAATGAATTTGAGGTCTGTCATCATCTGTTTCTGGTATTCAGAATAATAAATACAATACTTTAAGTCTGCAGACTAATGTTTTAGTTAAAATTAACTTCTTCGTTAAAGGTGCTTGTTAATACTTTGGTTGATTCTCTTAAACCAAATGATCCCCCATTACTTTCAGTCATTTAATGAATTAAATTTTTATTAGTTTGTGACAACAATCACAATTATATTAACTTTTTTTCCGATTGCAGTAGGTATAAATCTATGGTTTGCTTCCTAGATTTCTGAGATCATTGGCACCTGAGCTTTTTCCAGAGATCAGACTTTGAAATATTTATGCACATATGGATAATTTATTATAATGTTACCTATTTCGTTAAAATGTGGTAATTTTTTTGTTTAACATTTTTATTTTAGAGAGAATTGAAAAAATACGGTCTGAAAGGAAACTTAGGCTCTACTAAGGCTAAAGTATTGCTGAAATATATTTATGATCAAATACATCCTGTAGTAGAATCTGATAAAGAGCAAGAGATTAATCCAACACAAACTCAATCATCAAGTTCTGGTGAGTGAAAAATTAAACGATTTTTATTGTTTAAGAACTGTAGATTCCATGATAATACTTTGGAATGTTAAGAATACAATGTACAATTAATTTGCTATTCATTCCTCCGGGAATTTCGCAATATAAAACATTGAAGGCAGACTTATTTTTTAGCTTATCGTAAAAATACGTTTGAATATACTCGTACATACATTGTTTCGTCTAGTAATTTTACCCAAACAATTCCTAACTTTTTTCTTGTTTGTTTTCTAGAAATAAAAGATTCATTAACTACTTATATTGGAAATATCATAAAGAGTAATCAAGAATTATACACACACATACTCTTATTTAAACCAATCTGGTTTGAAAATTTCTATCAACTTCTAAAAGAGCAAGGAATTGTTTGTTCGGCTAATCAACTTAAGGATGCTCTCAATACATTAGTAAATTTTTTCCTTTATTTTTCAGTTATTTGAAGTTTTATTTATTTCTTTAACAATCAGACTTAATTTCTTAAATTTTATCCTAGAAAATCATGAGTAAAAAAAAAATTAAAAGATTTTTGTTTCAATTTTTTTGAGAATATATTATAATTCTACTCTAGAACAAAATTGTATTTTGTAAGTCTCCGATTAGTGTAGAGCGAGATGGAAACTTAATGAATTCTCTACGCCCACTGATTAATCTACCAATTATGATGGGATGAAAGCCCAAAACCCATCAGGAATTCAATAAACATGCACGCTACACGAAAGATAAGATTAATGACATTGTCCAGCACTGCGGACCTAATCACATTTTTATTTATTTATTTGATATTGACTACTGCAGGGCCAAAAGTAAAAAAGCTTACTATAATAGCATATGTTTTTTTTAATATCAATTATTTAATATAGATCTAACATAAGAAATATTTTGTGGTTTTTTTAATTGTAGATTTTAAATACTACGTTATTTTGTAGGGTATCACTTATCGGACTAAAAATACCAGGAATATTAAACAGAGCAAGAAATCTAAGAGGAAAAGACGAGAGTGACCATGTCACAAATTCCATTTTTTAATTTTTAATATCAGACCCTATGGAATTTTATTTTATTTTCTTCAGTGAACTTTTAAAATGAATGGCTAAAATTAACAAAATAAAATGTAAATAAAATTAGGAATGAAATTGTAGTGCAGTAGTACATTTGGGTGCTTGAAAAAATATGTTTATTTTGTGTTGTGCATTATTTTAGTTAATTATATCAGAAGTTTTTTATATATATCTATATATATATATTTTTTATTCCATTATTTCATTAATCACGTTGCTTTTTTTATAGAGTGCATGACCATGAAAAAAAAATACGAAAAGAAAATTTAATAGCAAAGCACTCTTGGTGAAGTTAGGAATAACATGAAAAACAAATGCCATTATTTTTTCTTATAAATTAATAACGATGAACTTTAGAAAATAAAAAATGTAAATGAACAAAGTAGTGAGTGTTACGAAACAAACTCTCGAATGTTGTGGTGCTACAATATAAATAAGCTATTGCTACTTGATTTGACTTTCAATTGTACTTTTAGGTTTTTGTAATGAAAGGTTATACACACATAACCTTTTATTAATATGTGGTTTGTTGTCTGTAATAATTTCTGCAATGTCTTAATTTCTTTAACCTAGAACTTGAAGCGGTATCCCTTTTTTTAAAAAAATAATAAATACAAATTAGTTTATTTCTTTTTTAGTATTACGTGATTCCCTTAAGCGCATACACCGTACTTTGTATAAAGAGGTAAAAAAAAAAGATGTACGAAAACAAAATTTTGACATAGTTTCCAATTATAGTTATCATTTAAGGATAGTTTCAAATTTAAGGAAGATCTTGTACAATATTCACAGCAATGTCATCAACAGATCAGGAAATGTGTATCGGAAAATGTGATAAAACTGAATCAGAAGAGGATAATCTCTCAGCTATAGTGCTTCGACTTAAAGAATGGCTTAATAATCAGGAACATCTTCCAAATATTACGAGTTAGTTATTTTTCTAAAGATCTATTTCTTCTAATTGTATGTTCAAGGTTTTAATTACCAGTCAACATTAAATAAGACGGAAAATTTAACATATACATACTTGAAAATTTTGTTTTTAACTCTAATTCAGATGAAAAACTTCTGTATCACATTGCCGCTGCAACTAAGGGGAATTGTATGCGCGCTTGCAAGAGGTTGGACACATATTATACCATTAGAACGTTGATACCGGAATTTTTTGCACTCAGAGATCCCAGTGATGAAGAAATCAAACGCAGCTTCAAATGTCTGTAAGCAAATTTTGAAAATGTTAACAGAGGATTCCATTTAATTTAAAATAATTTTAAGGGGCATCCAGCCCCTCGCTTAGCTTTCCTACTAACAAAATAAACCCACTATTTTGTATAGATTTGCGTTCTTCCTCCTCACGTTTCTAAAATGCAATAATAAAGAAATAAATGCAGTTAGGAAAATAAAATTAGGTTATTTATAGACCAGGTGAGAGTCAAATTAATTTCAACCTCTCAAATGGCGTCTAGGCCAGATACTCTCCAAACTCCCTTCATAAGCGGCCAATTATGTGATAGAATTAATATTTTTTTGCAGAAGTAAGCTCCCAAATTGCATTTTTTCGTCCACTATTTTTTTTATCCCTATTTTGTTTGGTGGGCAACTGCTATGGTTGTTTATGGAGTTAAGAACTGAAAAAACATGGCTTAAAGAAACGGGCCCAAAAATTAAATTAAATTGTTTTCAAGATCGAGCTAAACGCCAAACTGCCTCGACACATTTAAATAGTAAAACTGCAGGGGCGGGCGTAAGCTCTGTTACTCTGATGTATGATATTTATTTTATTTTTAATTTTCTCCATCACCGGAAAGTGAGCTGCAAGAAGCTCCTAGGAAGAGATAAATGTAAGGGCAGCTAGTAATATCTCTTTATGGCAAAACAATGCGCTTACCAATTAGCAAATCCCTTTTTTGGGTTATAGGTTATTTCATCAAATAAGTCTATATGGTGTGGAAATGGAGAATAACAGCGAGATTCGTACTATTTGCTCTTCCCTAGAGCAAATCGGTTTGATTGGGTTTATAAATTAAGTAAAACCATACTCCAAACCCTGTTGAACTCGATCTGTGCTCCCGCTCAACTTGAATTAGTTACTTTGGTACAGCAAACAATTTATTTTAGACGGGCGTAGCGTCAACAACCAATTAGGTTTTGTGGATGGATGCCGGCAGCTAACATACTTTTACCTGAATTTTTCATATTAACCTATGGAATGGGAATTGATCTGATACCACCATAAATCTTAGCTCGGTATGCTGCGCCTCTAACCACTCGCCTACTGTGGTCTTTTTTGAAACAGGTAATAACGAAGGATGTAACATTTAGTTCATAAAAAAAAGTAAATATGGATAAAAAGTTTAGCCTTTGACTTTTACAACCCCATGTTTAGAGCAAATATTACAATCTAGCTTCTAGTACAGATGATGACTATTCTGTACTTAATACAAACTGGTAATCTCAAGAAATTGACTCAATGATCATATCCTAGATCTTAAAATTATTATTACGTATTATTTTTTTCCAGGACTGCCAATTTCTTACCTAACATCACTTCACCGGACGGATGTAGAATATTTGTCATAACATTGCTAGATCAAGATCCTAATGCGTTTGAAATAATATCATATCTGAGAAGAGTTTATATGGTTTTTGATTTATATTATATAAATGGAGAACTTAATCCACGTCAAGGAGTCTACTTTCTGATAGATGCCAAAGGTGCTAGCGTTGGACATGTGATGAAAATTTCACCAGCAGTGCTAAGAAAGGCTGTATTTTGTGCACAGGTTTTGTTTTATTCACTATTTATCCTTTTTTTGTGGTTTATCAAATTATAATTTATATGGGTAATGGTTCCCTTTGGCGATTACAGAAAATCTATTGAAATTCTTCTGAGAGGAAGATATGTACAACGTTACTAATGTTCAATTCCTTGCCCTTGGATTTTATTCATGCTTAATATAAGAATTCAATAGTAAAGTATGTTTACTAGTCTTCTCCGTCCAAGATGCCTAATATGGCAGTTGGTCAGGGTAAAGCCGGCCTGAAAAAACAAGACAATTTTTTCGTAGCTTGGTGTGTGTGCACAAAATCATCTCCTTTAAAGAATAAATATTATTTTTATATAATGTGACAATCAGGAATGTGATAAAAAAATATTTTCGATATTAAGTTGACTTGGAGACCACAAATTAAACCTTTTTCACGCGTTGGCGAAAATAGGATATTGCGTTCATTGCTAACTGTTGTGTGAAGAAGTACCTTAGGCAAAGTACAAAGCAAAGGCCTTTATCATCCTTTATTTAAGAATGATAGAGGTCGCCAGTTGCATTTAGGCAAGAGAATATAAGAGTAAGACCAGCTAGAAGGCTAAATTCATTTAAATTAGTTAACTATTAAATAAGTTTTCTTCCCATTTTAGGATGTATATCCAATAAAAGTGAAAGGACTGATTTTTATAAATGTTAATGACTTCATAAAAATGACAATTACTACCCTCGTCATACCCCTTTTCCGGTCAAAACTTAGAAGAAGGGTAAGTTTTATTAAACAGTTGTGTGAACTTTTATTATTTTTTTAAAAATTATTTGTTTGGTTTTTAATTTTATTTTCCCACTGAATCTTGACACAGTTCCACGTTTATGGAAATCAGTTCGATAAACTGTACAGCCTTATACCAAAAGATATTCTTCCCTTGGAATTTGGTGGCAATGGTGAATCAGTTCATGAAATATCTGGTTAGAATTTATCTGTAATCATAGATTAGTATTAGAGGAATGATTATTTTTGTTTTTTTTTACTCCTTGATATGTATTTTGTCTTCTTCCTATGTTAAATCGTCAGTCGCCATGAAAGGGAGTAGATTTCCTAGGCAGAAAAAATGCAACTGCAGCATTTCAATTAACTCCTTTGACGCTACACTAAAAGCCGAAATGGCCCTGCACTTCATTGATCACTGTTGCCCTGAAGTCTTTTTATTACTGTTCCGAGTTCCTGATATTTAAAGTTCTTTTCTTTAATAATGGATGTATATTTACTATACTTATTAGAGATTGCAAAATTAATGATAGAAGCTCTCTTTTATTCGTCTATTGATGTCTCATTAGGCTGGATTGTATAGCACTGAGTCTCCTTATCATTGAACACTGTCCAGTCCTGGTAACTCACTGTCATATGCTTAGCTTCAGGAGGATACACGTGTGGTAGTGGAGGTACTCCCACCAAACTTAGTCATCTCAAGAAAACCTGGTGGACCAGCTTTTGAGTAACATGACGCTTTCTATATTCTGTTAGAATGGGTTCTCGGCTAAATTACATTTGATCCTTCGTTGAAATTATCAGGGTTCCGTCTAAGGATAAAGCTAATCAGAATTACTGATTGACTAGTATTATTATTAAAGGCCCCTAACATCCGAGGGCATAGGGGCACCAAGAGCCTTTATTATTGCATTGCCGTCCTCTTGAGAATGTCATGTCCTTACGACGATGGGAATCACCGAACTGAGATCTTAAGAGGCTCCTAGAATGAAAAAATGTGTGATCCTGGATTCTCCGCGTGGGAACCTGGAGTTATCCTCATACGTCCTGAGTGCAAGTATTATTATTTTAAATGTAAGCAAGATTATTGCCAATTTCACTCATCATCTTTTTATTTGTTGTATTGCTAAGCTTTCGAACTATGCTTAAATGTTAAGTTTAAATGTAAAAACTAATGTTTTCTATGAAATACATTAAAGTTTCTATGCAGGAAGAAGCATGCAAGATTTAATCGATCACAGGACTTGGTTTCTAACTGAAGGTTCTAGCGCGTCTGATGAAAATAAACGCAGAGGCAAATGTAAATTATATTAAATTTAAGAATAAAATTAGCTATTTGAAATCATAAATCAAAAGGAAATTAGTATTCATCTTAGTTTTTCAATAGAGAAATTTAGTATTTTGTTAACAGCTTCTTTGAAATAAGAAATTGAAATGCTATGTTAGTTTATAAATCTTATTTTGGTTTTTTCTCTTTTTAGGTCCTGTAAATTTACCTGGCTGCTGCATAATGTGAGGACAACTACTACATATTTCTTGAAATATGTATATTTTTATAATTAAAAAAAAGGAACAAAGAAACTATTATTTTTTTATAATTGAGACTTAGACAATTATTTTTATTTTATTTTTAGTAATATTGCGATTGTAGACTTCACAGAATGGTAATAGTAGGAGAAGATTGGGATGTTTTATTTTTTTTATTTGAGTAATTAGTAATTGGTTAGGAAAACCGCTTCTATCTTGAGGCGACAATTCAGACTGAAAGTTAATTAAAATTGGGTTTATACAGTGCAAAAATTGTTTTATTTTGTTTACTCATTTTAATTACATACGTTAATAAATATCGCTCAAAAAGATTTAGTTAAATTATAATTGGTTTTTCTATATTACACCCATCATTTTCAAATGGTGCAATTGTGCAGAGTTTCTCTGACATTTCTAAATGAAAGGATTGCCGTGATTTTTGAAATAAGTAGTTCATTGAACAAAAAAAAATACGGATAGCAGGTAAGTCATTCGAGTTTAGTTCCTGTCCTATTTTATAACCGTCCATGGAGAAAGATGTATTCTGCTTTGTAAAATTAACCTACTTCCTTCAAATTGTGAATACTAGGTGTAGTATTAGGAATACCTAGAAATATCTGATTGTACATATTCGACAGAAAATAAATGTTTCTGAAGAGGTTCTTATGGGAGAATCAAGTAAGTTTTTTGAGAGTCCACAAAAAAATGTTTATCCAGGAATAAAAAAAAGAAGGTATCTAGGTGGATAATTTGCACGTTGAGTTAAAAGAATTTAAAGCATTCACATACGGAGAACTTCAAAACTACTATAGTAAAAATGGTAAAACAAAAAATTCAAAAGTCGGGAAAACTTCTTTCTTGGCGAGAGGAGTTGAAAAAAAAATCGATATTAAACACGAAATTCTAATACATCTTGCATTTTAGTTTTAGTTAGTTGCTATCTTAAGTATGTCTACAGAACTATCTAATAATACTAATCTATCTAATTATGAAAAATGTATAAGCAAGAGAATCAATCGAAAAAGCCTTTTGAACAGATTTCTCCTATGCCGAAGGCAGTGATTATCTTGGATTATATTTTATGTTTACTGCGAGGTTACTTTCTATCCGCTGTTTTCAATCACTAAAATCGAATTACCATATAGTTTTTTTTTAAATTTACTACTACCAGTTGAGTGTACATGATATGTGTTGCTAAATTATTGTGATATAACTATCAATCTGAGTAGAGACATATTATTTTTCATGATGTTACCGCAACTTTTTTTGGAAAGTTGCAAAATGCACCTTCGAAGACCTCTAACGTAACCTGTACACATCGCTTTTTTTGTTTTAACGAAATATGACTTTTACCATCATATTGAAGAAATCTTGTTCTATTTCATTTTTGCCTTACAAGTTCTTTTACAAGCATCACGAGAAATATGAGCTCTCCTTCTTACTATTATTATAAGCCTAAATGGCAGGACGGTTTGAATTTTTCCTGGGCATCTGAACGTATTGATACCATAGCCACTAGGGAAGGAGCTCAATTACTTTATGACAGTTTATTAGCTAATAAGGTAACAGATTTAATTTTTACAAGTCAATTTTGGTAATTACAAACAAAATGTGTAGTCTTATGTGTTCCTTATTGCAGGAATTAGTGACAGTAACTGCACCACAGTCAATAGTTAGCCGTCATATCGAATATATCTCTAGCTATACCTACGAAGAACTAGAAGAACATATTTCAACGTTGTTACAAGCTCAACAAAAATTAGCACGCAGCTCTAGAACTGAATCTACTTATTGTATAGTTTTGCATCAACGTTTAACTTTGCTAAAACGAATTCTTTACGCTTTTGCTGTTGTCAAATATGACTTCAAAGAAAAGGTATCTAATTTGAACATAAATATAATTGGGACAACAGGATTTCTTAAAGACGGGGCACTTTCGGTCCTCCAATTTTCTTTAAAATTTGGATTTTTTTTTATTGTCATTATTATATAGGTGACAAGATATCACCACAAACTGAAAAGTACTTTAGAAGGAAGCTTGACCTCCCTTTATCTCTTAGTCGAAAATTTTCTGGAGCAATGATTAAAACAAAAGTTTATAGATATAATTTTTATAAATTTTATAATTGTGACATCCTCTGTTAGTCCCTAAGCGAAATATTGAATTGTACTCTTTCTGTGAATTCTTCATTCTGAGCTATGTTTTTATTATATATATTTGTATCGAATTGATTTTGTTTAAGGAATCTTTTGTTTTATAGTGGAGTGCGGATGACAGAGGATCAGATGATAAAAGCCTGACGATATCAGAAGGTGGACAGAAAGTTAATGTTCTTCAAGACGATTCGTTACCATCATACGGTACAGATGCGCTGGTGGAAGTTGCAGTTAGATGTGGGCTAACTCTGTTGTTTAGCTTAATTAGGCAAAGTCGTCAATTAGCTGCTATGACAGGTTTTTTTCTTTTTTAGTGACTTGTTTTTAGTAATAATAATAATAGTCTAAACCAGCTGTTTTGCTGCGACTTGGGTGGTGGATAAAACAGCTCTAAGATGAAAAATATTCCAAAATTGGATAATAATAGACATTTATGAATTCTCATAAATTCTTTTAATTGGTGCAAAACTCTATAAAAGTTCCTTAGAAAAAACAGAGGCTACGAATTTTTTGGCGATCCAAGAATGCATTGAATTGTGAAATAGTCAGTATTTATTGAGAAATTCGCAATAATATTTTGATGTTTAGTATTTGAAACTGTGGCCACCTAAAAAAAGATATATTACGTTTAAAAGGGTATCCAAGTAGAGACAACTCTAAAAACATAGTTGGAATGATAGGAATAACTTAAATCAAAATTAGAAAATTAATACTTATTGAATATTTGTTAATAACACATTTGGAAGTTTCTTTCAAGTTTAAAGTCATTTTATCTTTATTGATCTTTTAAGTTTTATGATTAATATACTATTGGTTTTTAATTTTAATCTGAAGATGAGGTAAATGAGTTATGTTTATATTGTAAAAGTGAAAATGAACCTTTGCTTGTTTTTTTTAGTGATTTTAAAAGCAATTAAAATATATTATTCTAAAATATTATTATTATTATTATTATAGGGAACACTTATCCCAGTTTGTGTGGTGAAGTGCTTGTCACAGCTTTAGATGCAGTGCGTTCTCTGCCTCCTCTTTCGTTGACTGACAATTATAATCAATTATCACCTCTTGGAAGAGAAACTATAACAAGAGTATCGGAATTCCTGAAATCATCTGTTTCATTGCCAGGTTTCGAAATTATATTTTACCAATAAGCGGAAGGAGTAAATTATTTTTTGTGTAATGGAATTAAAAAAAAATTTGATTTTTTCCAGAAGAAACACCATCTGATCGTGAAATGTGTTGTTCGCTTTTGCTGGTGATCGCAGTACAGAGAGGAAGTTTGACGGCTATATTGGATTGGTCGAAATTAGCTTTATCAGTATCTTCTTGTTTTACAATTGAACTTGATGGTAAATTATTGATGGAATGTTTTGCAAGTATGACGCGAGTGCTGTCAGAACGTCCGTACAATATACTAGAGCTTTTGGTCTCAGATAGAATTCCTCTTTACAGAGCAGTACTTCTTCTTCTTTCATTTGTAAGTATGGTTTTTCCTTTAAGTTTATTTAGAGTTAACAAATATATATCGTAGTTAAATGATTGAGGAAAATCGGCATTATTAACTATTAAGATGTCTTACTAATATACAGGGTGACCAACGTTATATGCTCCACCCATTTTTTTTTAAACGGCGGGAAATTTCGAAAAAATAAAAAACACGTATTTAATCATTTTTAGTCTAGTTTATTTTCAGTGATTGACCCATTTTTTTAAACCCCTGAATCTCGAGATACAGCATCTAACTTTGTTTTTTCAAATGGAACGTTATAATTTTTTTTGCATATTTTTATAGTATTTGAGCTCCTAAAAAAAAACAAAAAAAAATTTTTGAAATCGGTTAGGTTTTTCAAAAGTTATGGTATTTAAAAATATGAAAAACAAATTTCAGTTTATTGTCAAAATTGCGTTATTTTGTTTAAAGAATCTGTTCAAACTGGGCACAATTAACGGATAGGCAAGCCAAAACTCTGGACTCCCATGCTTTGCTTGTAGCAGCACTTATGGTGGCGAAGTCAAGATCTAGGGTGGCTAGAGTTATTCGACGTTCAGGTTGTTTTTTCTATAAACGTTTGGTGTGGAGTTTTAGGAAATCAATTAATCGGCCCATTCTTCTACAGAGAGAACTTAACTGGTGTTAGGTATCTTTTACTTTTTTTAAGAGACATTTTACCAGTTCTGCTGGAAGATTTTCCTCTACAACATCGGCTAGATAAGTATTTTCAACAAGATGGTTGCCCGGCACATAATGCGAGAGTGGTTCGAGATTACCTGGACAGAAATTTCCATGAAAAGTGCTTAGAGACCCATTGTCCCATCCAATGGCCACCTCGATCTCTGAACTTAACCCAAATGGATTATTTTTTTGTGGGGATATCTAAAAAATAAAGTGTACAGTAACCTTAATCCCATGGCTTCAGTCCATGATCTGAAACGTCGAAAAACTCTAGCCTGCCTAGATCTTGACTTCGCCACCCCAAGTGCTACAAGCAAAGCGTGGGAGTCCAGAGTTTTGGCTTGCCTATCTGTTGATTCTGCCCAGTTTGAACAGATTCTTTAAAAAAAAATAACGTAAGTTTGACAATAAACTGAAATTTGTTTTTCATATTTTAAACCACCATAACTTTTGAAAAACCTAACCGATTTCAAAAAATTTTTTTTTGTTTTTTTTAGGAGCTCAAATCCTATAAAAATATGCAACAAAAAATATAACGTTCTATTTGAAAAACAAAAGTTGGATGCTGTATCTCGAGGGGTTTAAAAAAATGGGTCAATCACTGAAAATAAACTAGACTAAAAATGATTAACCACGAGTTTTTTATTTTTTCAAAATTTCCCGCCGTTAAAAAAAAAAGTGGGTGGAGCATATAACTCTGGTCACCCTGTATATTATATTTTTTCAAAGACAAATAGCATTTGATAGTTTTTGTACAAATAACGTTAGTTTGATTAAGGCCCAGCGATCTGCCCTAGGAAATAAGCATTATAGTTCCGCTTAATAACCGTACATCATAATCACTACTAGCTAGTTCATTTGCATAAAATAGACACGGCCAGCGATGATCAATGCCCACTATGCCGAGCAGAAAATGTTTACGGAGCAACTCGTCGTTTGCTCTAGCTGAATGATATTAAAGATTATGCAGACCATTTTAAATCGGTATTGCATTTTTATACATGTTTGGGCAACTCTTTAGGAGAGGCATCGGCTGAAAAAAAAAGAATTTGTCATTTTAAACGTCTGGGTTTGTACTTAAGGTCAGAAAACAACCAATGAATAGGAACATAAGTAAACACACAGCCTTGGCTCAATTCCCGATTTAATCTTCCCAAGCTACAACCTCTGGCTCCACGATTTACTAGACTTTTTGCCTACTGCTTTTTCTCGAATCCTAGTGCTCATACGTACATTCAATCTCCTCTCTCGTTAATCTCTGCCAGCCCTCCGGCGACCTAGGTTCTATATTTTCAGTTTTTTTTTTTGCACTCTGAACTTCATCTGTGCATAGAGTGTATGTAAACTTTTTCTCTATTTTTTTTTATTTATTTTGGAAGAATATTTCTAAAGTGTTGTCAGTTTTAATACTAACTGAGTGTGTTAGTATGTTCAAACTCGCGATTATGTACCTTTTTTTTTATTCTTTATAAACTAATATGTACTTTCTAGGCAGCAAATTTGGCTAGTGATTATACAGCAGAGGCAAGATTAAGTTGTGGGCCATCCGCCGCAATAACATCATCTCAACAGAGAAACGAAAGTAAACCTAAGAAGAAACAAGTGGATATTGAAATAGTAGATGAAAGAATGATCCATGGAGAAGTGTTCATCTGGCCGTTTAGGAAAGAGTTTAGAAAATCTGTGAGAGCGGAAGATACTGCAGATTATAGAGTTAGTGGATTAGAACCTTTCAACAATTTAGTGCAGGTAATGATTTTTTGCTAAAAATAATTAGGTTTTATAGTTCAATAGTTTGTGTAGGTATAAGGATGTAAGAATGGTCTTTTTTACATGCTTTTACTCCAATACTTTGCAAATTGTTTCAGATTGAAGCTGGCGAATGGAGTACTTACGTACTGAACACAATGGGAGATTTGTATCGATGTGTAGGTAGTAATAACGTAACGAGTATGTCTTCTTGGGTGGAAGAGCTGCTGCCGTTGAAGGTAATATGTGTGTCTACACCTAGAGGCGGCCTTAGAGGAAATTATACATTGGCCTTAACTAAAGGTGGTAGAGTGTGGGCCTGGCAAGAAGGTATTACTGCTTCAATTTTTTTGTTTAATTTGTTCTATCTCAAAATTAATGAATGAAAAAACAGAAGTGGCAATATTCTAATGATTTCTATCTTTATTAGGTTTGTTACTTTTCTTCCGCAAAGAAAATGTGCCATATAACAAAACAAATAGTAGTTAGATGGTGCCAAGTCTGGCCTTGTAAAAAAAAAAAAAAAAAAATCAGCGCTTTGTTTCAATTTTTTCTCTTTAGTACTCAACGGGAGTGTAAGTGACGATAAAGTCTGTTTTTTTTTTATAGTTCCAGAAAATGAATAATTTGACTTCTTCTCAAAATGCCCTTAGAAATGCCGTTTGATTGGTAGCAACTTTTATAAAATTCCCATTATTAATTTTTTAAAACCAATGTCTTGCATTGTTACAATGAAGAAAGACAATTTCCTTATTGAATTTTAAACAGAGCTCCCGTAGTTTCAATTGCTTTTCTCCCATTTACACCGTCTGAGGACAGGGTTTAATAAAATAAAATGAAAAATAAAAAACTCACTTAAACTATTTTAATTGTATAGGGGATAAAATATTCATAAATCAGATTATCACAGATTCTTTGATTTGTTCCACCTTAGCACGCCTATTTATTCTATTTGTACAATATGTGTTAAAATTTATAAAATTATGTTCACAAATGAAATAAGTGTACTTCCGTGCTTTCTGCTTAAATTCGCGTGCCCCTCCCGAATATAATATAACTCCGAACAACTGCAACTTTACAATTATAAAACATTCCATATGCACAGAACCCTTAAACACGTACTAAGTTTCATTAAGTTTTACATATATATTTTTGCAAAATGCTTTACGATTCATTAATATTCAGAATATTACATATGTAACCAAGTGTAGTAATAACACTATGTAACCTCCCTTTCTCAGTCAGTGAGTATAGTGTGAGATGGTAACGTAAGTGAAGTCGGTATTTATTTACTAAATTGGTAAATCTAATTCTGATAATGGATGAAAGTCTGAAACCGGTCGGAAATGCAATACCATATGTACATACAAGCTAAGATGTATAAAATCAAAGATATTATCCTGAACTGCGGACCTAACCACATTATAAAATACTAGAATCTAGATTGGGTTTAAGGTCTTATAAAATTTTCTTAGTTATAAAACATTTTTTGTTTTATCACCCCTTACATAATACGAATGATTATCTGGTTTTGACAGACGATACAACTGATCATGTCCAACCAAGGCCTGTTGGTGGTTGTCTTCATGGAGTAAAATGTGTCGGTATTAGTGTAGGTATTGACCACTATGCTGCACTTACAGAAAATGGATTTTTGTACACTTGGGGTGATGGTGCGGAAGGAAAATTAGGTTAGTACTTTCTTTTTCATAATTTTTCTGTTATTTGTTTGAAAGTAGTAAATTAATACTTTAAGAGGATGTTGTAAGATCGTATTGAAGGATTTCAAGTCTTTTTGAAAGTGAGATTTTACCGAAGATATAAATTTTAAAGCCTTCTGAATCCGAAAAAACACTTATCATAAATGTATAAACAGAATTTCTCAAAACTGAAAAGATTACAGAAGAAATTACTGAAAGGGGAAAAGCTTTCTCCTTGAAATTTCATGTACTTACAGTTAAGCCAATCATTTCTATTTGAAATATTTTCTATGAAAATTGATTTTATTTGGAGAGTTATCTGAAAAGTGCAGATTATATGGTTCAAGTTTTAAGAAAATAGGTTAGTCGTAAATGTGGTTTTTACGTACCTCATACTTTTTTTAAAATAATGAATTTAATTAAATTTAGTTCCTTGAAGTTAAGTGTATATCTTGGCCAACGGTTTGATCAAGTTATCCTTAATTGTTTAGAAGTAAACATATTTGAAATGATAGTTGATTTCTACTAATGGCACGCTTCTCATACTTTCATCTTCACTAACCATATAGTCTAAAATTTTTGTTGTAATATTTTTTTTTATAATTTATTTTGTATTCTTATTTTTGTGGTCTCTTGTTTTCAGGTTTGGGCGACTGTTTATCTAGAGAGAACCCATGTTTTTGTATAGCAAACATAATACATATTTCTTGTGGCCAGTGTCATACTCTAGCACTGGCCAAAGATAGGACTACTATTTATCAGTGGGGACGGTGTGGTGGACTGGTATTTACTACACCACAGAAGATTACACTACCTGATGGAGAATGCACTAAGCTCGTAGCCGGATGTGGAATTTCCCTGGCACTCACACAATCAGGCGCAGTAAGTTTGACTCTGTGCATTAATTATTATTACAAAATTTTCAGTTACTAAGTGGTAATACCTCAGATCCATCTGCGATGAACTGTGTTAGGGAAGGTGCATTACTTTCCTGAAAATTAGGTAATCTTAGTGCCAATATCTGAAATGTTTTTTTAAACATAGAACGGCTGATACTAGTCCTTGATCTGGGCGATCTTTTGGCTGACTCAGTGTCCACAAGTTTCCTCTGCCAACTTTTATACTATATTCATTACTTGTCTATGCTGATCAAGCCCTCTTTTGGCTGCAAGATCTTGGGAACAGAACTCACCCAATGGTCGAATCTTAATTTTTCCACTTTGAAACCTGATTATTATAGTGACTCGTTTTCAAGAGCTCCTGTTGAGGTTAAACTGATCGTATCTTCCGATTGAGTAGATTTCGGCCTGGAAACTTCCCATGTGTCTGTTTTTTTGGCCCAAAATCTCCAACCCTAGAAAAAATTTCCCTCCAGTATTCTTGATCGATCCTTATTCCCCACAATTTCGTGTTTCTTAATCCCAGAGATGAGTGCTCCTTTCTATATTTTCTCTGTTGAAATTATATTTCTTAGTCATTCCGCATTTGGGGAGGCTTAAACTTTGCTGTCCATGCTTCGCTCATTTCATTCTTTTCCCTTGCCAGCTTTGAACGGTTAGATGTGAAAGGAAAAAAGAAGGCAAAGAAGAAAGGAAATTAAGGAAAACCTCCTCGGCTCTGGGAAATCCTCACGGTGTCTCTCATTCGTAGGCAGTCCTAACGCTGCATATTCTTTGGCGTGTTTTACGAATGGTGGTTACAGCGTTAATCTTAAAATATCAATCTATCTTCTTCCGCTGAATTTAATATTATTTTTTGTCTTTTAAGGTATATTGGTGGGGCGAGACTCCAAAAAGTAGATTTACACTGACGCAGGTATACTGTGTAAAATCGTTCAAAGTATTAGATATAGCTAGTGTTGCCAATCATTGTCTAGCTATTGTAGAATCAGATGGAACTACGAACGCTGTACGTTTCGGTATGGGCACAGAATTAGTTGCTAATGTTTTGCCGACTCGTATAGCTTCAGTAAGTGGAGCTACGAAAATTACGGCTGGTAAACATTATTGTGCCGCCTGGTCAGTACTTCCAAAAGTGTACGCAGAAAGGTGAGATATACTTTTTGATTTTTTGTTTTCGGTCAAATACCAATAATTTGTTCTAATGAAACATTCCATTTTTTTCAGATCCATCAATAGTTCTATGCTGTGGCAAATACCTTATTGTGCAGAATTAAAAGAAGAGACATTCTCAGTGCTGCTTTACTTTTTAGAAACTTATTGCAGTTCTTTCGAGGAGGTTGTAATACAGGCTCCGTTTGCAACCAAAGTGTATGTATTGTTTTTTTTTTTTTTTTTTTTTTTTGTAAATGTAAACATATGAATTGACCTTTTTTTAAGCAGATGTAGTCTCTTTGCAAAGTTTAATCTGCGAAGACAGTTAGTTGAAATCGCTTCCAAGAAAATTTATATACGTAATAAGATGGAAAATGCATTCCTTGAAATTAACGTGGCTAAAGTTTTTTCGTTGTTTTAAAATGATAATTTCGATACAGAGGCAAAAATAATGGAGATGAAGTTTCAGAAACATTGCTGGACAATTAAAAGTTGATGTTCACCTCTAACACTCTGACGGACGAAATCATTAATGTTGCCTAGTATTGCAGATTCAGCTATTTATTTATTTATTGTTACAGCGAATCCGAAGAATTTGCAAGCGCATGTCTGCGTCTATTGCATACACATCTTTCTTTAGCACAACTTGCTGAGTGTGGTCCCGGACAATTGTTAGGAAAACAGGCTGATCCTATGCGACATTATTTATTTAAGTAAGTACAGTAAAAACTCCTATTGAGAGATAAGAGCATATTTAAGAGGAAGATAAATGATCAATGATTATTTATGATAAATAATTAAACTTAGTTGAAAGAAAATCACAGGATCTCTTTTCGAAAAAAATCTCAGAAAACATCAGACAAACACATTTATAAAAACTATATTTTTTTTTTCTCACGACCTCAAAATGGATATTTCGTGGGTTAACTGTAAAATTCGAAACGATGTAATACATCTTGTATAAGAGGTAGTAAAAAACAAAAAAAGGAAATATTATTTTATAGTACTTTACATTCAAATATCCAGGTTCTATAAAAAGATTTTGTTAAACATTTGTATTTTTCCCAGGTTGGTGGATCTCCAGATCCCTGCTTCTGTTTCTGTACTAGTAAACGAGTGTCTAGCCGTTGGAGCATCGTTATTGCTTCCACCTCTTAGGGAACGTTTACAGTTATTACAAACTTTATTACCGTATGGGTCTCATCTAACTAAAGGACAGGTAAGGTTTTTTTAATACTGAAAAGTTTTTTAAATTACTAAAACTTCATGGTAAGTTATTTAAGTTTATTTTAAACTCACTTTTTTTTTTTTTTTGAGCAGAAAATGCTTTTAAGTATTATTGTAACCAGCTTGGAAGAACGTACTCAACTTTCCAGTCTAATATCGATGTGTGGACTGACTGGTGCTGTCGATACTACATCCAGAGATTATAAATTAGTTGATGATCTTCTAGATACATTACTTCACAATCTTAGCAGTAATACGGTAATTTATTAATATTATTTTTTATTTTCCACTTTGTCGGCACTCATCGCGTCCTTTAAGATCTAGCTATCTATCTGATTAAATTTCATTTTTTAAAAATGAATGAATTTTTATTCTTCTATAGAAAATAGTAATAATAATAAATTTTGGTTAATTTTAGAACGAAATCTTAGAAATCCTGGAGGATCAATTAACTGTGGATGGTGATTTTGAGGATAATCAGTGGCGAACATCGTTGAACAGTACAACACATCTACGTGATTTACTTACATCATTGCACACTCATCTGTTAGCCCATTCCTACTTTAGAACTGAACAGCACAAAGAAGGCATGGGTTTGAAAGATCTGTTGCAGTTCTTGATAGCTCATCCACATGCAAATACTGCCTACCATGATGTGGACTACAATGTAATTAAAACTGTCCGGTAGGACAGTTGTATAAGGATTGATCGTCAAAAAGTGCACGAAAAAGCGTAACGTTAAAAAACACCCAAATTTGACAATTTTTTTCTCTTTTTCTATAAAAGATAAAATTCCCAAATTTTCTTTAAAATGTAGGGCAAACCCTCCTTTATAACTGTAATTTTTTTGCAACCCCCCAGACCTAATAGATTTCGAGAAAAAAGTTGCCGAAAATGAGCAAAAACGGCATTTTCAGAAATTGTTGTTGTTGTTCTTCTTCTTCTTCTTCTTGTTGTTGTTGTTGTTGTTGTTGTTGTTGTTGTTGTTACCTTTTTTGTAAACTACGTAGCGCCTAAACGCGTGAACCGATTTTCATGAATGAGGTGACATTCGATTCGGAATTTTATGTAGATGTGCCTTTTGGGGGTCTCGACGCTGTACACCGAATTAGAGAGGAGTTAGCCCCCTTTATGTAAGGCCCCCTTCAAAATTATTATTATTACTAATTACTCTGTAAATCTTAGCCCGATTTTGATAAAATTTGGTAGGATGATAGAGTTAGGGCTCCCCTACGTAACATTAAAGCGGCGATCTGCTCTTACACTAGTTAAGGGGAAGTATAGCAATCGTTTCAAATTATCGACAAGTGAACTGATTTTCATGAATGAAGTGTCATTCGAATCGAAATTTTGTACAGATTTGCACTTTAAAAGTCTCGTCGCTACGCCTTATATGGAGGGGAGTTTGCCCCACCCAAGTAAGGCCGTTTCTAAAACTATTATTACCAATATTTCTATAACGCTTTGTCCGATTTTGATAAAATTTAGCACGAAGAAGTGATTAAAGCTCCTCTACATGGCTGTGAAGTGCCATCATGCTCTTACACCTACTAAGAGGAAGTACTGAAATCGTTAAAATTATCAATGGGTGAAACTATTTACATTAATGAATTGTCGTTCGATTCAAAATCTTTGCCTCTTTGCCTTTTAGGGAGAAGTACTGTAATCGCCCGTTTATTTTTCTTACTCCTCTTAAAAGGAAGGTCTGAAATCGCAGTTTAAATTTGCTTTTTACGTACAAATACCTTCCTATTTTATATAAAAAGGCTTTCTCAAAAAAATTGTTATTGAGGATGGTTTGGGGACCGCAACTATAATCATTCTTTAAAAAGATCTCTCCAGTGGTAGTTACGGTTACTACTTAACACCTTATCAGGTTATAATGATAGAATTGCTTATTCCAAATTTAAAAAAAACAGTAAAGCAGATATGTAACTTAGCAAAATAGACAAAAATGAAAATCTATCCAAAAGGTACAAAAATCTCCTTAACAAAAACTTACAGTTTAAAAAGTTAAGTATAAGGGTTGATTAAACGCCAAAAGGTACACAAATCAGCAAGTACCCAACATTTCATTCAAGCTTAGTTGATATAATTTAAGTAATTTTGCTGCATTAACTTTTCCTTCACATTTTTTAGAATTTATTAGATGTCACAGACCCTTATGCTGGCCATTTTCATCTACAAAAAATTTGTTCAAGTAGCACTGTAGATTGACTGTAATATCTATTAATCTATAATAATCAAACTATTAATTACAGGTTAAAAAGAAAACGTTATAAAAAATAAAAAAAAATACGAGGCTACAAAATTTAAAAACTTTTTTAAAAAAATGCTTACACCAACATACATCAATGATTTCGATTATTTTATTTTTAATAAAAATCGTCTGTTTAAGTTTATTCTTCGATTAAAGTAATTGTTACTTTATGAAGTAGTCAAACGTTTATAATAATAGGTAATAATTATCTGGCTTTATCGCAAATAATATAGTTTTCTTCAATCACACTCTCAATGTAGCTGTTCTTCTCACAATGGTATATATATGTTATGTAATATAAAATAAATAAGTATTGCATACTTTTAGGACAGCTAATTATTCCAGTATTTTACTGTAAGTAAAATTAAATTACAATTGAGAAATGAATAATTGTTGTTGAATAATCTACTTGTTATTAACTGTGTGTTATTTGTGCTCACGAATATTTCGGTAAGACGAATTCAAGTCTGAAATATTGTTTTAAATCCTCCGTGATTCAAATTTAAACAGTAGCCGACTCTAACTTTGTCTTTTTCTACTTTAACATGCATGTATAAGATGTGACAACTTCAGAATAAAGGGCATATTAAAGATAAATCAGAAGAATAATTTGGAATAGAATTAAAATAAAGTACCTATTTAATAACGAAGATATAATATACATTTTATCATAATTATAACCAAATAATATTATGAACGAACTGGCCAGCATAAGGGTCTGTGACATCTAATAAATTCTAAAAAATGTGAAGGAAAAGTTAATGCAGCAAAATTACTTAAATTATATCAACTAAGCTTGAATGAAATGTTGGGTACTTGCTGATTTGTGTACCTTTTGGCGTTTAATCAACCCTTATACTTAACTTTTTAAACTGTAAGTTTTTGTTAAGGAGTTTTGATAATTGTTTTGCTTAAAATCAAATGCACGAGTAAAGAAATCTATCAGTATATTTAGTACTATCATTTAAATATTTTTTCTTTTAAATTTCTTTCTCTTTATGTTCATGACAGGACCCTCCACCATCTATGAGGTTGCTTCAAGGACATATGAAAGTTTTACTTCCACTGGCAAGTGATTTATATAAAAGAATGGGCGACATAATTAAGGAGCATACATCTCTTACAGACAGACTTTATGGTAAGACTAATTATTGATTCAATCCCAAAGTGGTCCTCATGTACATTTCTAATTTTTGCAATTATTGAGAATTAAGATGCTGAGAAAGTTTAAACGCTGCATTCGAGCAGAGAATTTATATTGGAACCAGAATTCAATCTACAGAATCTTCATTAGGGATGCTTATAAATGGTACTAGAAGTGAGTCATTGGAATAAGTCCAACATAGCACTTTTAATTTAAATAAGTTGAAAGATCAATTTTCAAATTACTTTTTACAATTCCTACAATTTGCTGAACTCTGAGGCTGAGAATTCCTCATGCAAGAGAAGATATCAGAGGTTGAATTCCACGTCTACTTAACACGCTATTATTCCGTTCTTTCAAACAGCTAACTCCACTAATACACTACAATATGTTTCTGCGTAAATCATCAACATCCTGGAAAAAAAAAGTCCTGAAATAGGACAACACACATTTTTAGAACATCATAATATTTCCAATAATTAAGAGCGGAACTAAATAGAAACTTCTTTATGGTCACTGGCGAACTCTACAGTTTACACCCTAGTACTAAAACCCCAAACACCTCTTGTTCGGTCGCGATCGGAGACGTTCGGCCAGTTCGGCTGGCTATGACTTCGCGCTGGTCGGCCCATCGCCCGCGCGCGTACTGACGTTCGCCTCCGCTGGTTGGACTTTCAGCTTTGTATATATTTTAACTTATTTTCGATGTTATTCTATGCCATTCTCACGCTGCCCAACTACCCCCTCTACCTTCTCTTAGACCATAGGGTCACCTCCTTATCTATTGAGGAGTCCGCTACTGACCAGCGTCCTGTACGGTGCTTGGTCTGCTGTATGTGCCTTTGAGCCTGCTGGTTTTACTGTGCTTCTTACCGCTTCTCTACGCTGCTACGCTTCGCTTCCGCCTTGGAGGTATACACGTACCAGCACTCGATTGACATCCAGGGACATCACCCCAATAATTCTACGCTTCGCGGGCCACTCCGTGGACCCGCTTCCGGTGCAAGGTTCGTCCTCTCCTTACGCCTTTCCTGAGATTTCCCTCTTCCTCCACGCTACGCTTAACCCTCAGACAAGTATATACAGTTACTATTTCCGCTTTCCTTCTAGACGCATATACATGTACTATTTCCGCTTTCCTTAGAGACGCTTATACCTCTACCATATCCGCTGTCCTGGCATTCGCCCTTATACTTCTAGCACTGCGCTTCAGGAGCTTCACATCCGGCCGCAAGGGTAAGTGTTACTCATTCCTACCTCTGCTCTACTCTATATATATATTTGCAGGTATTCAGGTGTGACCTATTCACGATTATTGTGACCCGCTTCGTCACTTCCGGTTTTATCCGCTGGCGCATAGCGCCCCGATTAACGCTACGCTTTGGGGTGTCAAAGTTCACGCGCTGACATTTTGGTCCTCCGGGCCGGATCTGACTATCTACCCTTATTCTGTGACCCCAAGAATTGCCCCGCATTGCGTGTAAACGTTTCGCTGTTTCAAGGTCAATGTGGAAAAATTCTTCCCTCTAACATATTTGCGTCCTTTTACTATCGCTTCTCCGTGTTGAGCGTGCTCCACGTACTGCTAACGCATCCGGGTAGGTTTGTTATATCTGGGCATACGCATTGTGGCGTTTTGGGGCCTAACGCACACCTCACTTCCGCTACACGAGGTGGTTATTTTACTCAACCGCTGTGCAGGCCGGGTACCTCAGTGACCGTTCAGCCTTTGTTAATTATTACGCGCCCACCTGTTAAGTAATTATTAAATAATACTTTTGGCATCGTAATTTTATTTTATCTATTTTACTTTCGTTGATAGATACTGCTTCGCCCCACACCCTGTGTACTTTGTGTTATAATTCGCTAAAACGTTTCAGTGAATTTAGCTTATTTCTGTTAAGCGTGAAATGGTTCACTGACACTGCTGTTAAGACGGAAATAACTCCCAAATAGCTATTATCCCAAAGTGTTAAATAAACCAGATCATAATAAAAATAATAAATACTAGCTGTGTTTGTTATGGCTAACTTTCTGATGATAATACAGATTTTGTTTTGTAAGTCCGCTCCGCTTAATACAGACACTTGAATCAAGTTGTGTGTACATTATTTAATTTCTATTTACCAACACAGAACCTTATACTCGTAATTATTTTGCGAAATAAGAAATAGGATCTTAGAAAATAAAACTTCCTTATCCCACTGCGAAAATATTTGTGTTTACTATTTTATTGTAACACACTTCATACAAATTAGGGTTTAAATGAAGGCTCAATTATTAAGCAGCAAGTTTGACAATAATTGCCTTCTTCGTAAATAGACGCCGAGTTTCTTAATCCCTTAATCGAAATTCTATGGGTTCTATTTGTGCAATTAATGCCCTCTACGCTTAACCGTGATGCATTATTTGTACAAATACTGAGGAAACCTCAGAGCTTCAATTCTTAAGAACACTTTGCATCAGGTTAAACGAATTTGAAATTATTTTTCTCTGTGTCTACTATTGTTATGGCCCCTTACAGCGAACAAGAAGGTGATTTATCACTCGCTGCTTTCACCCGCGTGATTAGCGACATTAAGAGGAAACTTAATCGCCATCTTGAGGCCTTTCTGCACTGCGGAAAGGACCCCGTTACAACTGCCTCGCTAATCTCCTCACTCAGCACCCTGGTCCAGAGCGATTTTGACTCCTTCCTGCTTTGCGCGGACTCGTATCTAGCCGCAGACCCGCTCCCGGCGGGCCTCTCGGAGGTTCAGTTAATAAACGAGATCTGTCAAGTGAAGAACCTTCGGAGGGAAATTCGTCACACCTTTGCAACAGCTGTGGCCGCTCCCCCCAGCATCGCATCATCACGCACTTCCGCTACTCGGTTGCGACAACTCCTCGCAACTCCTCCGCCTTCAACGAGTTCTCGCGCTCTTCTGTCGGCCAGTACAGCCTCGGCCGCCCTCCCCGCGCCTTTTGTTGCTGCATCACCGCCTCCAGCGCACTCGCAGCCTTCACTTCTTCTCAGGGTCTCTGATAAGGCCGAAGATATCCTTGCTGCCAGCCTCTGCACTCCGCGCGGTCATTGCGCAGCTTCGCCCTACCCCCGGACTGCTGTACTTGAACCGGAAGAAGAGGAGAATGCACTTAGTTGCTTAGTGCAACTGTTTTGGGAAGACAATACAGTCCCTAAACCCCTTCTCGCTTCTCTTTCATCTTCTTCGAGCTCACCTGCGCCCCCCGGTGTTGAGAAGCCGCACCCCACTTCGCCTCCGACTCATCTCCCTGGGGCTGAGAGGGCTTCTCCTTCTACTCACATCACTGGGGCTGAAGGTGCTTCGCCCACGCACTCACACTTACACCGTGCCTCTGATGAGGCACCCTTATCACCTCCCTTATCACCTCCATTGCACTTCAGCTTAGCTGAGTGTGCCCCTCTTCCACAGCATCACAGTGAGGCTATGTGCCTATCCCCTTGCTCCAGGGATCTGCTGTGCGTTGGTGGATCTCTTACTGCATCACCCCTGCTCTACGTGGTTCGCTATTCTTTAAGAAAGCGTCAGCATCAGTATCGCCCCCGTCTCATCCTCGATGCTATGCTTCATCGTCTTCTTCCTGCTGGCGCCTTAGCCCCTCATGCCTTCTACCGTGGCCACTACGACATCCCGGATGGGCGCAGGGGTTGCTGGCACTGCCTAAGCAACTGCAGCCTATGCTGCGCCGCTGCTACGCTTCGCCTCAACACGCCCTCTATGGGTGTCCTCCCGTCAACGCGTATTTTTGCGGTTGCAGCCTGCAGGGTGGCCGGTGTCAACTTCACCTGCCCCTTCGCCAGGGCTATCGTGCGATTGTGCGGTACCCCACTACCCAAGGGGCCTCTGGTAGCCTTCAACAGTTTCGCCACCACGACTGGGCAGTGCGGGAATATCTCCCCGCTGTTCGCATCCGCTGTTAGCGCGGCCTCTTCGCACTGTGTTGCTCAGTGTGGGCTACCCTTCACGGGGCACTCCGCTACCCAAACTAATTTGGTTGGTGCACCTCCCTCACTGCGCGAGTTGGACAATCCCCTCACTCATCCGCACCTTCCGCTCACCGTGAGGCGCAACCTCCCTGCCGCTATGAATGGCGGGCGGGTATACCCCCCGCGAGTCCTCACTGTGGGCGATCAGAGAGAGGCTGCCAATCAGACCCCCAGTCCTCACCTCTCGCGCTGCAGCAGTGATCTCCGCTTCTTAGGTAAGAGATTTCTAAACGTTGCGCCCAGAGTCGAGGCTACCCAGAACTCCCTACTGCTATGCACCCTCTCGGCCAACGCTGCAGATCCTGAACTCGAGACTCCAGGACCTCACTGGTTGCCTCCGCTACCTGCTGTTCCCCAGCGAGCCCCCACCACGGTCCATCCTAACCGCCTTCCCAAGTCCCAAGTCTGTGAACAGATCACGCAGGCCTTCGGGAATCAGCGCCCGCTTCAGCAGCGGTCGAAACGGCTACGTACTGCTGCCCACCGCTTCCATGGCCAGCCATCAAACCTAGCTCTGCTCCCTCCTCAGGCAATCTTTACTGAAGCAAGCCTTCAGGGTGGGCGGGATGTTCGGTCGCGATCGGAGACGTTCGGCCAGTTCGGCTGGCTATGACTTCGCGCTGGTCGGCCCATCGCCCGCGCGCGTACTGACGTTCGCCTCCGCTGGTTGGACTTTCAGCTTTGTATATATTTTAACTTATTTTCGATGTTATTCTATGCCATTCTCACGCTGCCCAACTACCCCCTCTACCTTCTCTTAGACCATAGGGTCACCTCCTTATCTATTGAGGAGTCCGCTACTGACCAGCGTCCTGTACGGTGCTTGGTCTGCTGTATGTGCCTTTGAGCCTGCTGGTTTTACTGTGCTTCTTACCGCTTCTCTACGCTGCTACGCTTCGCTTCCGCCTTGGAGGTATACACGTACCAGCACTCGATTGACATCCAGGGACATCACCCCAATAATTCTACGCTTCGCGGGCCACTCCGTGGACCCGCTTCCGGTGCAAGGTTCGTCCTCTCCTTACGCCTTTCCTGAGATTTCCCTCTTCCTCCACGCTACGCTTAACCCTCAGACAAGTATATACAGTTACTATTTCCGCTTTCCTTCTAGACGCATATACATGTACTATTTCCGCTTTCCTTAGAGACGCTTATACCTCTACCATATCCGCTGTCCTGGCATTCGCCCTTATACTTCTAGCACTGCGCTTCAGGAGCTTCACATCCGGCCGCAAGGGTAAGTGTTACTCATTCCTACCTCTGCTCTACTCTATATATATATTTGCAGGTATTCAGGTGTGACCTATTCACGATTATTGTGACCCGCTTCGTCACTTCCGGTTTTATCCGCTGGCGCATAGCGCCCCGATTAACGCTACGCTTTGGGGTGTCAACGTTCACGCGCTGACACCTCTAATATGTGTATCTTGTCTCTGACAGAATTTATTTAAGTCATCCTCTTCAGTCTATCTACAAAATCAATGCTCCAGCGATTGAAATCAAAACTTACAAATCCTTTTTAAGATTTCTTCAACATCTTGAATGCTCAACACATTCTTCTTACTATTATCATTTTTTTGTTTTTTTGTTTTCCAGATATTGTTTACTATTCGGTTGGAGGATTCTTGATGTCGAATCTTGTGCATAGTTTGCTACTGTTTCCAGCACAATTTGCCCAACCGCTTCTATCTGGTCTTATTAACGCTATGTCCTATCTTGATCGCCTTAACAGAATTTTACCACTTGAAGCGGAACAATCAGGTAATTAGTTTCTCTTTTCCAATATTGTATTTTCTCCCCTTCTTCATTTTTCCTTTTTCGTCCCTAAAATCATTTCCTGATTTCAGAGGTAAATACACCAACAGCCCAGTCACCAATACCACAAAATTCATGGCTATGGTCGGTAGACTTAGAACGTGCTTGCAGTTTACTGATAGGAAGATGTTTTGGTTGTATGCTATGTGGGCCCGAACTTACCGTAGAAGAAACTGAAGTTTCTGCAACTTTACGTTCTGGTATATTTTCTTTTGGATTAGATCGAACATCGTCTGGAGATGCTGATCCTAGAAGTGATAAAGAAATAAGTAGGTGGAAAATATCATTAACATTAGCATTAATTTGTTATTTAACATTAAATTTTTATAAGTTAAGAATAATTTTAATTTTATAGGACACAGTTTAGAAACATTGATCTCATTGTATAAGAAGGAAGACTACGTTGACTGCAGTCAGTTGTTTGATAAATACTATGAAGTGATGAATCTAGAAGGGAAACATTTCCTTTCAGCTGGTTCTAAAACGAATTCTTCAAAGAGGGATGTTGGAAAAGGTAATCTTTAAACTTAGTCCTACTTTCTAGGGTTCTTAAAAAGTGGACAAAATTCACAGTTTATATGTATAGCCGTAATGAAAAATGGTGAACTACCACCTCGATTTTCTCTGACTACGATTCTCGAGGTGCTAACTGATGCATTTTATCTTATAACTCAGAATGCTCTAAAGCTAATTCTCCTCCCCGCTCCAAAATACTCATAAAAGCTATTGATTCATATAGAAAGTTTAAATTAAATCGTAGTAGGCATTTTCAGACAAGGGTAATTCAATTCAATAATGCGGTGCTCCATTGTTCGAATTTTCTCACCCTCCGAACTTGAGCACCACATTTCTCTCTCCTTTAATACGTAGAACACAGCAGGACTATGCATTGCACTGAAATGACAAATTCTTCTGAAAGCTTAATCAAATTCTCCTTGGAAAATATTACAGATAAATGAAGTATTTTAAGTAATAATTCTGTAACCACTTAAAATAATTCGTTATTGATATTGTTTGTTCCTTAGATTTGCAGCAGTCTACAGCTCTAAATGACAGTAACGAAGATTTCCTGTTAACTTACCTCATGGAAACTGCTGCCATTAATGATCTCTCTGGTCTTTGCGAAAATAAAAGTCTAATTCTCTTAATGAGATTATTCCTGTTGGTGTTGATTAAACATACCGCAGTAAATCCATATTTAAAGTAATTTTTTTAGTCTTAAGAAATACTTCTTTTTTTTTTTATTTATTTCTACGCAAATATTCCTAATTTAATTGTTGTAAACTTGACTAATTATAAAATTGCAGACTTAATTGGAATGATTCAGCTGTACAGGAATTATTCAGATGTGCACTTCGTCTTGGTTGTATACTGTACTCGACAAACAGCCTTGAAGAGGATGACTTAGATCCGGGTGTATCTTTGAAAGGCAAGTAAATACTAGATTTTTTTTTTTTTAAATAGGTAGTTCATAGTACATAAGACCAAAAAAAAGTACAATTATCGTTTTAAATTGAAATTGGTGGTAATAGTAGATATTTTTCGATTCTTAAGATTCGTAAGTTAGAATGTAATGTAAACATTAGGTCTTAAAAATTAACTGGTGTAAAAACACGTATCTTTCTTTAACTGCAACAAACAAACAAAAAAATTATTAAAAAAAATTGTAAAACATAGAAAACCATGAAGAAGAGCTGTCACATATTATCACTAAGTTCTGTAGTAATTGATAATTAATTGTAATTACTCTTGTTTTTTCTAATTCAGATTGGAAAAATGCAGAATATGAAGCAAAGATAATGGAAATTGAAACGCGATGTGCTTTTCTGCTTACCGAAGTACGTGGACCAGACTCACAGTATTGGGCTGATGATAATGAACGAAATTGTCCGCATTCTAACATCGATTTCAACCCAACATTACCCAAGTGATTATCAGTTTTTAACAAAATAAAGTACTAATCTTTCTTAATTTAAAACATTAAAATTGGTTATTCCAGATTAAATGGTGAAAGATACAGCGGTTTTACAACGGAATGTAGACTACATGGTTTGTGTACTTTATTATTAGATTTCGTTGTTGGAAATCAAGTACCAAATGAAAATGAAAAAGGAACTACTGTACGTTCGTCACCCAATTCACCTGAAAAACAAAACGTAGAACCTCTAAGACTGGACAGTTTACTCACAGATTTGGCAGTTATCAAAACTGCGATGAGCACCCAACAGAAAAGAGCTGAGGTATTTTAGAAGTAGTCACTCAATTCTGTTTTCAATTTTATTTATCGTTTAATTTTACCAACATTTGGGATCCAATGTTGAAGTAATAAATCTGGTGTGAACTAAGACGTCACATGCTTTCCTAAGAACCTTACTGTTTGCTCTTTTGACTAAATAACAATAGAAGGTAGGCACCTTCATGATATAAGTTTGCCCAAGTTCTTATGAAAATCGTCAAAAAGATTTGAAACTCTTTGCGATTCTCTAGACAATTTCATAATAGGACAGTCTTACTTCCAGTGGACTGTTATTCCTCTCTTTCTTTTGTCTGTTTATTTCTTACAATTTCCTTTCAAACAGTGTAATAGATTTTAACTAAAGTATCTACTGAAATACGCCACAGCATCTTGCGGGAACTTAGGCTTTTTCAAGAGGGCCATTAAAAACCACTGTTCACACCTAAACTTGCTTGGAAGTTTAACATTTTTCCTGCACAGTTTTCGAGTGACATAAAACGTCGTTGTACTTTGTCCACCCTAGATGATTTTATTTCGATCTTTGAGTGTAATTTTATGAAGAGTTGAGCCATTAATGGAGAACTAGTAGGTTCAGGTGACTCTCAACTAGAAAAACTTATTTTTGTATTTTGTCCAATTTGTTACTGTAGTTCGTGCTTTAAGATAATAATTAGACGTTCGATTTGAACTTTGTCTTAAAAAATAGAAAGAGTTTCTTTAGCTAATATTTAATGATGGAATCTATTAAATTATGTTGGAAAGTACTGCTGTACGGAACAGAGTTTGCTAAGTAGGTCACTCTCGATTCACTAGATTCAAGACTTGTCGTCTAATGATATGCTGCTCAGGAATCCGACAGTTTTAAGTAAAACATTTTTGCGAATCATATATGTCCTACTGTTTACTGGAGCTAGATTTCAGAGACAACCTTAACAATTTGTGAAGGTATCCAGATTTCTAAACCTTCACTGAAGTTCCTATTGCGTTCTACTGATGATACTCCTTCATCTCTCGTAAGTGTCTGGAGGAGATACCACAACCTTGGTTGGCGAAATCCTTTAGATATCCTACTAGTTTATGATGCCCCAATCCTAATTGTGACATCATTTGCGACCTATTTCTACACAGATTGATGCAAACATATCTTTTTAGCTGCAATAATCCCCATAAGACAATCTCTTATAAACCTGGCAATCTCAGTTCTGGCGTTCTAGAAGTCTTAATCCTTGAGAGCTATGTTTACCTTATAGTTTCTTACTCCTTTCTAAACTTTAATTGATTTTCCAAAAATTATTTATTGATTTCAGATACGCTTGACAGCATTACATCAGATCTTAGAATTGTTGAGTACGTCTCAGTTACCTGAAGATTCCGCGACTGAAGTTTCTAAATCTAATACCGAAGATGGTAGTAGTACTACAACTCTTCTTAATTGCGTAAGTTATTTTTTCTTTTATTATACTGAAACCCTTAAAAAGTCGAGTCTTTAAATTTGTTGAAAAGAACTACGATACTACGATAATACAACGTTAAGGTCCTCCGTACATTTTACTCGTAATCGTTACAGCCCTCCCGACCAGAAATCCGTCGATGTATTCAGTCTTTTTTTCGCAAAACTACCCAGACGATCTCAATCGTCGGCTTAAAGTAATTCAATGAACGTTTTGTGGTTCAAGTGTCATCAATAGCCTTTTCTCTCAAGTGTTTTGAAAGGACAAATGCTTGACTCATGCATTAGGCCATTGTTAAAAAAATTAGAAGTTGAATTGGTTGTTTCAAAGTTTTCTTGAGGTCTGTATCTTAGTTTTTGTTTTTTAAATTTTACTATATTTCCACAGGTTCATGAACATCTTTTGAGTGGTTGTTTTGGTTTGTGCGCTGAATTACCAACAGTACAGTTGCATGACTATCTGGATAATATAAGAGCGGCTAATCTATTGACAAAAGCTGAAGTTACCTCGACATTACATTCTGTTTACACAATTCTTGTGAATTCCTTGAAATGGAGATTCCATAATGGCGATCAGAGTTAGTACTCTTATTTTATCAAGTTGTACAATCATTTATAATAAGATTACTTTCTCTTACTCGTAAGAAGAAGAATTTTAATTTAGACTCAGTGGATCCTAAAATACATTGTAAGAGATAGTTACAAACTAGGAAAACTCATTTCTCTTTTTTCCCAATAAATATATTATATTATTTATCTTCATAAAAATTAAAGAAATAAAACAAAAATTTTAACGAATCAATTTCTATAATTTCAGTAAAAACGGAAAAACTTCAGTCTTTAACGCTGTACATATTAAGCGTAAGATATTCTGCGTCCGATCTTACACATATCGTCAGAAGTGGACTTCTACCAACCTTGGTCGAAATCTCTACCGGTGGCACTTCAGCTGTGGAACAAACTTTTATACCAAACAATATTTGTTTAGCAAAACCAGCTACCAATCTGCTACATATAATAGCCATTAGTACAGCCTTATATGGTGTTCAATTAGAACAGGATGTAATCGTGACTGTGGTATCAGTTCTGTTAACGTATCTACAGAATATTATAAAATTGATTGGGACTTTAAAGGATGAAACTGAATATGATCTGTGAGTATTTATGTGTACTTATTTATTTGCTTTTGATTAATTACTCTCCGGTAGAAAAGAGAACGCAATATCTTATTTACTTCAGATATAGCCTTTAAAATCAAGTTTTTTAAGAAATTAAAAAAGGGAATTATGTTAATATTTTATTGAGTTTTTTCTGCTCAGTATACATAGCCATCATTGTGTACGTTCCAGTTATTGTTTGAAAAACTAAAAATACCTCTAACCTATAACTAAATATCTACCTATACCTAAATGTATCTAAATAAATACTTGTATATCTCTATGTTTGATGGGCATACTCAAATAAATCATGTTACTGATTGAGTTCTGCTGGCAGGTACCCATGAGTTTATTAGATTTATTTGCTCTTCTGAGATTCATGTATCTCGCGAAGGGATGGGGATAATCTTATTGCTGTTTAACAGAGGTTTCAAAACCTTTTCAGAAATCATCTTGGAATCCGTTCAAGAATAACGATAGCAGGCTTTCTGCTAGCTGTTAGCTACGCTAGTTTTTGTTATTAATTTCATCGTAACATGAAAACTACTTAGATAGTATTTTTCATTCCATGATTCCCTTAATTCTTTTTTAAGTTCAGAACCTGATATCCTTACCTAAATTACTTGCAGAGCTCCTAAACTATACATTTAATAGACGTTTTATTTTCTAAAACATTTGTGCCTTCACATTATTTTCTACAGAAGAAGATATTAATTTTTTAAGAATTTGTAGCCTCATTTCTTTCCCTAAAGCTCTAAAACAAGGCAGAATCAAATAATTTTGTTTTTAATTAATTGTGGCAATGTACCAAGGGCGATATAAATAAATAATTATAATACAAATAAATGATATTAAATTCCAAAATCTAAAATAATAAGCTGTTCTGTATTTTCTTCTACCTATTTTTATTTGTGACAAAAGTTTTGTTTATACTTATCATATACTTTCTTGTAGCCTAATCATTTAAGTTTCAGGGAGAGTTGTGAAAGTTGTGGTGATGCTGAAAATCAGCTGGGCGAACTGCTGTTACTCTTGACTTCCTGCTGTGTGTCACCGGCGTTGAGGGAAGCTGTTGCCAGTGATCCTGCATGGACACACGCTCTACTATCACTGTCTAATATGCACACAACGTTTGCTTTAACGCAGTCTGTAAGGTAAATAATATTTTTTTCGGTAATTTTTTTTATGGAAATTTTTCAACCAGAAATGTATTTTTTTGAGTTTCCTGGAGCTGGAAAAGTTTTATGTGTGAGAGGTGGTAAAAAGAGAGAGAAATCTTTCTTTGGGTCTGTTTGTCTATCTGAATGTGTGTTCAGTACAACTTAGAACGAAAATTTGCAGAAAATAAAAAGTGAATGTTTAGTTAAGGTGCCAACCACTGCAGCACCCGACAATAAAATTTTCGATCATCAAAGCGGAAGTGCCACTTCACTGAAATAGTTTTTTCGAAAACAGCTTGGCTTAACTTGAGTACTATTTACATACAAATCTATAACTTTTATCTTGAAACGTTTTCTCATCAAAAGTCTTAAAAGGGCATCCAGAGGGAAAGTGTTGGCAGAATTTCCTCTTAAGGGTCATTTCAATGTACTGTACGGCTCTTGGTACCACTTATAAGTAGTTCTGAGTTATCCAATTAATAGAACAGAAAGTAAAATTCAGACATTCACTCTACAGGGATTACATCTTCTTGTAACTCGTATGATTGACATACGTGAAGTCGATGATTTTCTATTTCAACTTGATGTACCGGATATGATGAATTGAATGATTCATACTCCTAAATTACGTTAGCACTTCCCTTCAAAAAACAATTTTGTTTTTTTCAGGTCTCGATTACTTCCATTACAGTTACTGACCAGTTTATTGACAACTCAAGCTGCAGCCTCAGCTCCACAGCACCATATTCAACAAGTAGTTCGAGTATTATTCAGCCAGTTGTCAGCTAATATCTGGGCCATACCGCAGGCTGTGGCTGAACGACAAGCGTATATTAAGGAGATGGAACTGGATGAACAGTTGGAAAGACTTACCAGTCCTCAGTCATGTAAGTTTCTTTATTTTAATTAAACATCATATCTTCCTTCAAAATGAAATGATTACCTTCAAACATTGGTAGTTGTTTATACACCTGTAGGCCCTGAAGTAATTTTAAATTACTCTTCTGAGTAAACAATTATAAAATAATTGAATTCTAATTTCAACAACTACATCTAATTTACCAGCTTCTCCAAAGAGTCTGAAGTGGTCTAGCAATTTTCCAGCAACCTTGAAGTCCCTGTGATTATACCAGGCGAATAGTGCGAAAAAACCTCCATGGAAAGTTCATAAGTTCAAATCCTCGTTTCTTTTTGCTGATAGTATTGTTTGAATCCGATTGGTGGAGTTGCTGGCTAAAGTCATGACCGCCCTTTAGCTTCCGAACTGCGTAGCCAGATGAAAACTGTTGGGGATGTTTCATTAACTGCTCAATAATTTCATATTTTATATTTTGTAAGAGGAATGATTGAGTGAATAAGAGTTAAAACTATTTAAAGTTGAATAAAATAAAACACTAACCTAAACTATACTGGTCATGTTTGTATTTAACAATACCGAGGTAAATGAACTGAAGTAATGGTAATGTAGGAAGATAGAAGCTTTTAGAACAATTAAATCCAGTTAGTTGTTAGCGATCCCATCATAGCTCGTCTGCAGGCGTCATGCTAGGGTTGAACAGTGTTCTGAGGCTTGGGAAGAAGCAGAATTATTTTTAGGGCAGAACGTTTTCTTACGCTACGCTGAGTTTGGGCAAGTTCTGCCTTTCATATCTACCCAAAGATTTCTGTGGAAAAGATTGAAACTTCTCCGGTGATCAAAAATTGATTCATTTGAAGAATCTCGAGTTTTTTTGACTGATTTCTTTTTTTTCTTTTTCTTTTGTGATTTATTTATTGAGGAAAATTTATTTATTTTTTACGAATACATAGTGTTTATATATTCTCTACTATATAGTTTCAGAAGATAATTACTTTCTTGGATACAGTGAATGTGTCCTCCTTTCACAACAATTACTTATTCAAGGTGACACCGGAGGAGTAATACCCGGTCCGAATGGTAATAGTAAAACATCGAATGAAGAATGTTTAATGGAAATTGGATTTGATCCAGAGAAACTTGTTTGTTGTACTGTTGATCAAAGTACTGGAGGAGATACTCTTACGCACGGTCCAGGTGGTAGAGGATACGGTCTGGCAAACGTTGCTATAACCTCAGGTTTGCATTTTGACTTTTTTTTTATTCATTTTACTGTTTTTTGTTAAATAAAGTGAAAAATGGCGTCTTTTTGAAAATGTCTTTTTTTTACGACAGGTTGTTATCAGTGGAAGTTTATTATAACAAAAGAACATAAGGGAAATGAAGGAACTTGTGTAGGAATATCTAAATGGCCTATCCAGGATTATAGTCATCGAACTACTAAGGATATGTGGCTTTACAGAGCTTACAGGTAAGTCAGTTATCTTGTAATTTATATATCTGAAATCAATTGGTTGGACATTTAACAATATGTGTTACTTTTTAGTGGCAATCTTTATCATGGAGGCGAATTAAGATTGTGTCTTCCATCTTTTACTCAAGGAGATGTGATTACCGCTGTACTTGATTCTGATGCTAGGACATTAAGTTTGGGCAAAAATGGAGATGAACCCACTATAGTATTCCAGGATTTGGATACCTCTACTCCGCTATATCCTTGTGTGCTTTTTTATTCCACCAATCCTGGAGAAAAGGTAATGTCCTCTTAGTTCTGTGATTATGATTTAGTACAGAGCGATGAAACTTATCGCTGGTAACAGGAAGATGATCGTGTAAAATTTTCGTAATTGACTTTATACCGGATATTGGTGGTTTAAGCGTATCCTGTTTAAAACTTCTCAAAATTATGAAAAACGTTTCTTTTAAATAAATAACCGCTTCCTATGTGTAGCATTCTACAAAAATTCATAATCAGAAATGCAATTTTAGTGAAATTTTTCCCAGTTTTCGCGATCACTCCAACATTTTTGTTCTGCTACATTCTCTTATTACCTAAGAATATAAAGTAAGGCCTAAGGCCGGAAGACCTTACTTTTGAATAAAAGAGTTCAATAAAAAATTCAGAGTTCAAAAAAAAAAATTGCTATGAACGCGTGAAATGATTGCGGTAAAAGAGAGTCTTGTGAGTTTACGACTGTGTTGTGTTTAGGTTAGAATAACTGAAATGCAGATGAGTGGAGGCACCAGGGAGCTGTTAGCAGGCGATCCTCAATGTGCACCTACACCCGTACTGTTAGCCGAGGCGTATATTATGTTAATAAGGACATTGCACAATATTGATGCATGGCAATCGCAGGTAATTGCATTTTTTTTTTAAACTAAACATTTTTTTTTGGGTCGCTCAGTTGTCAGGATGATCGAGTTGCGATCCCCTTTCACCTGTTTGTTGCAAGTTAAACCTCAGCTAGAAGAAGGTTCTTTAGTGTCGCCTAACCTTTGTTTTCTCATTATATAAATATCTTGTGAGTGACAGGAAACATTGTTTATGGAGGTCAAAATCTCTTAATGAAACATTTATCAACTTCAGATCCGGTTGAAACCGTTCAGGAATACATAAAACATGTTTTATTTACCTGTATACATGATAGACAAAATCAAATTTCATGTATTTCAGATCAATGAATGTCTGTTAGAGAGATTGAATCAAACTAAGGATATTCTACCGGAATGTAAATTTGATTATACAGAAGAAACTATGGAACCGCTCAAAGAAAGTACTGACTGTGAGTTAAATATTTACAATCTAAATAATTAAGACTAGAATTTTAAATAAATAATAAATCATAGATGGGAAGGGTTAGCTCGCTGATTAGCGTATCCTGGATTACCAAGTGGAGATCCCGGATTCGAATCCAGATGCTGGCCCTTAGGTTTTCTCTTACTTTTCTCTGTAATGAAAGAACACTGTCCTGAGACAGGCAGTGCATTGAAAAAAGCTCAGCTCGCCAATAATCACAAATATTGACGCGCTTTAAAAAACAAAAAGAATTGAATATAGTTATTCTAATATGTTTTTTAACCATAAGATTTCAATGCAGCTCCACTAAGCAACGAGTTTGAGGTGGGCGATGGTGAAAAATGTAATCCAGACAGCGATGATTTCTCTAATAATGACAAATTATCCGAGATAAATATTGATCAACTATGTAAAGAGGTAAATTTTCTTAAAGAAAAAAGCTTAGATTTCATGTTTTAATTTTTCATGTCCCCTATCAATATGATTTGTCGTAGGTATGGCCGGCTTTAGCTGTGATTGGTGGAATTGATTCTGGTTTACGAGTAGGAGGACCCTGTGTTGAAAAGCAGACTGGTCGAAGAGGTATTGTCTTGGGGTCATTGAAACAAGGCATGACCAATGTTAAAGTGAGAATATGTTCAAATGAATCTGATCGACATATTATTTGGTAAACATATTTTTTTAAAAATCAATTTAGCACCTATGTAAAATCAAATCATTTGTTTACTTTTACTGTTCTGAGAAAGAAAGAACTAGTGTTTTCACCAGAAACACATGTTTGTGGTCTCCCTGTTGTATTAAAAAAAAAAAAAAAGGGGGTTTTAACATTAACGCTGATAACGTTTTGGACGAAATCGATCAATAAAGGGCCATTTTTCAGATTTTTTTTCCAGTTTTCTCAAATTTTGTGAACTCATTGGTTTTTTTTTCATTGGAACTCCGAGAATTTCTTTTCGGGAAAGTTGTGGTTGATTAAATATATATATATTTATTATGCCATTCATTCAGGATGCAAAACAAATTCTTGTTGATGCTGGATGAAAGAATAATAAGAGCAGCATTTTTGCTTTAGTTAAAGCAATAAACAAACTTAAATAATTGACAATCATATCTAAGTAAGTAATTACATTAAAAATATTTTTCTTTGGGGTTCTAAGAAGGCTCCAAAACATAAGAAAAGGGGTGTATGAAGAAGGGAGGAATGGGTGTTGGGCGCTAAACCGAGATATGATAATCTAGGAAAACCAGCTACTATCTCAGTGTTAGTTGCGATATGTATCTCTCTGAATCCTAGCTGTGAGCTGCAACGAAGTTAATTCTAGAGTGGATTGCCTAATCATCTCGATAAATATCCGTACATATTGTGTGGATGACCGGACTTCCTGTCGTAAGGAATCACTCCCTTTCTTTCCCCTTATATGGCTAAATGCTGTCCTTGTCCAGCTAGGTTTCCGAGTAATAAAATCGCTCGTTTGAAGGGCCATATGTTTTTTGAAAGATTTTGTACTACCTTTTTTTTTTATGTAAACTTAAACAAAAAATATAATAAGTACAGTGAGGGACACTCTTGAGAATGCTCATCAGTTTGTAATTTAATTTAAAGCAATCAAATGTTTTTTTTTTTTTTATTGTTATATCTTTGTTCTTTCAGTGATTGTGCCATAAACGCAATAGAACCAATTGAAGAAGTTTCCTTTGCTACAGAACGTCTTAAAGGACTTGTACCAGAATTGTGGCTTTGTATAGCAAGACTTTGCGGTTTTACTTTTGAAGTAAGTTAGGTGAAGCTTACGTATTCTGTCATTGACAGTTTTTATGAAAGCAATAAAACTAAATCAACCATAACTTTCTAATTTTGTATAGTTAGAGTATCCAGAAACTAATTTAACACCAGCCGAAGAAGAACTACTCTCTCAATCCGATTCTAATGATAGTAAAGATTCGAATAGTATCAGTACAAGTGTAAACAACTCAGAAACTGTATCTTCAGGAAGTGGTTGTTCTAGATCGGTAGAATCACTCTCTAATCAAATGGTAACCAATATAATTGGTGAGGTTACTCGTAGGGGAAGTGGAGAGTTAACTCCCCATACTTCTGAAGAATTGGAAGAACGTAGAAGATTCAGGTAATTATTTTTTTTTTGGTGTTGTTAGTGCAGTCGAAGAGGCTTTTTACGATGTTTCAACCAGCGCTTTTTGCCTTACAGATGGGGCGTGGTTGGAAAATTATTAGAATGTGAGGATCGCACACTGAAACTTTCCATGGTACAACTAGCTGCAATCAAAACCTTAGCCACACTTTTCTCCAGTTCTGTCTATTCTGATCTTCTGCTTGATTCTGCTGGTGGTAAAAATTCACCGCTTTACAAAGATGAGGTATTGTATGAATATGGTAGTCGGTTTTTCTTATTACATGAAATTATTTAGCATGGAACTTATATTGTTTGTTTTGTTTCATTTTTACGACAGCTAACTGAAGAATCAAACAAAGAAGAGCAGCCTTTTGAACTTGATGAATCATTGAAGGATATGCTACGATATATCTTGAGGTTAGATAAATTTGTGATTCTTATTAGTTTATTTTACATTCTTTTGCTACTAATTAGAGAAAAAATATGTAGATTTTTTTTTTTTTAAATTGAAATATCACCGGAAAGAGTCATTGTTTTGAGGAAAAGTCATGCCTTTGTTCACAAATAATTTTGTTCTATTAGTAGCTTAACAATGCTGGCAGAGAACCTCTTCTTTGCCGTTCAAATTCAAATTACGTTGACCTAGTAATGAGTTAAGTATTAAATTTATTATAGGTGTTTCGTGGAACGAAGTATTCAACACTTGGATATGCCTTGGTTAAAAAATCGGCATGATTTAGAACGAGTAATGACAGTGATACATAGTAACTACGTAAAGAGTAAGGCAGAACATCAACACAGATTACCACAATTAGAGGCAAGGGTGAAATCATTGGACAGAGCTAGAAGATTTAACTATACCAGTGGTTCGCCGAAAGTGCCCGCATTGACCAATACAACCTATTACAGTGCCGAGGTTAGAGAATAAATAATTGTATGACTATTTAATATGCCTTTTAATTCTCTTACTAGTAGATCAGAGAAAGTATTACGATCGTATTAAATCTTCGATATCAATTTTTCAACTGGAATTCACGTTTTGAGGTCCTTTGAGACTAAAATATGGTCTGCTTGTGTGTATGTATGTAAACACTAGCTCATAAAATAATAATGTCGCTGTCATGGCACCTATGTTGTTTTGACTACCAAAATGGTGTTGGGTATATAAATAAATTAGATATTTGTTCTTCCTATTTCCAAATTATGGGTTTGGATATTCTGAATGATCATTTGTCCTGAATATATGTGGGAAAAGAGAAAGATAATATAGAGCAGAAGAAGACGGAGAGGAACAAAGGATGTTAGAGAGAGAAACACGCTTGAGTTGGGCAGTTATCAAGTTTTACCAATTAAAGATGTTCTTTTGTTTTAAGTAATACGCTGTTTTTGTTTTTTAAAGTTTACGGACATGTTTTTGGTTTATGTGCTAATGGAAGAGTTGAGCTGTATTTTGAAGGTTGAATATAGCGTGATTTGCGAAGTTATTTCCAATAAAAGCCTTCTTCTTTATCAAATCCCTTTACTACACTACATGTATATGTCTTTACATAGTTACTGTAGTTACGTTCTGGTAAAATTTAAATGCACCAAGTATTGCCAGAATAGATGACTCTTTGGGCAGTCATAAGTTTCATAATGTTGAGTGATTTGTGAACCAGTTTCTACATTGCTTAGGTTTTACCACACTCTGCCTCCATTTGGTCGAAACAGAGTCAGCCTCTACAACATCTGCAGCTACAACATCAGCAGCAGCAACAACAGCAGCAACCACCGCAGCCCCAAAATCAACAGCAATCTTCATCGGTCGCTTCGTTCACAATCAGTAGCCTGGACAGCGGTGGTAATTGTGTAGTGCGAGGTGGAGTAAACACATCTACTCACAGGAACCTATGTAGGACAACGACGGTAACCATGATACCTCCTCGTCATCGCCCTTACACGGAGAATCTTGATTTCAACCCTCCACCACCATTGGCACAACACATAAGACCAGGCGATCAACTGCTACAGTTATTAAATCCAACTCAAGCGGTGCAGGGTAACGTTAATGGAGGTGTGGGAGGTGTTGGCGGAGGAACATCCCCATCTTCGCCACTTCATGCGGACATGATGCTAGTTGGACCACTTCTAGATATGGGCTTCTCCTTGAATCACATTCATAAAGCTATGCAAGCTACAGGTAAGAAGTTTGGCATTTTAAATGTATTGGAGATGAAGTTAAGAAAACCTCCATAATTATAGAATACAACTTGAGAATCTTGGAGCACGTCTCTGGCTAAAGGCTGGTTTTCACAATTCAGTTATTTCTTTGTTCTTAGACTTATTGCGTACAATTAGTTTTATACCTTTATTTAGAACACTTCCCTGAGTAAACCCGGTTCGTAATTATTTGGCAAATTTTATCACAATAAAAAATTGTTTACGCAAAAGTTTTTGTTGTAAAAATTATAAGTTTCAAGTGATTTACTTATATACTCGTAAACTGCAGTGAAACTAAGTCGAGTGAGTTTTCACTAGAGATTTTTTATATATATACTCGTATATCCCTTTAATATTTGTTTAATAATTTTTAGTAAACATTCTTATTTACTAATAATAGAGAGTTATATGACATTATAGCCATCTAGAATTTTTATTTAACTTTTCAGGCAACACTGAACCCCGTGACTTTGCTTCATCCTCGCTAAATCAGCTGGCTATGTGGATGATCGAACATCCGTGTATAGATTCAGAAGTACCAGTAACATCAACAAGTGGTAATGGGGAACTGGATACGAGTAATGCAAGAAGTGGTGGACGTGCATCTATTTTGAGAATGACATCTCCACCGCCTAATATTCCTTCACAAAGCCTGTATGATGTTGATTTGCCAGTGGATAATAATACTTTGACCAATACTGGGAATATTAACGTTTCTAGTGGCCGTGGAACCATGATGATAGCATTACAGCGAAGACAGTCCTACAGTGGTGGATGTTCTCGAAGGCGTCCATCTTCGGATATTCGTAGTTATTTGGCGGATAGAGCTACAGGTTAGTGAACTTAATGCAAATAATTAAAAATCATTAATAGGATATTCCAAATTTAGAGAATGGGATTGCGTGCTAGTTCCAATGCCGGCATTAATGGGATTAATAGTAGTTCCTACTTTTGCTCTAGTGCGTTTGGTGCAAACGTGGCTTTAGAGAACATCTGTGAACTGCTTCCATAAGATTTTTTTAATTTATTTATTTATTTTTAATTTCAGTGAGCGGTCTGGACCGCTACAGAGAACGAGAGCATGTTCGGGGGGAAGCCGGGCCCTTATGCTCGCAAAGCACCCAAACCCTTGCTGATATTGCAGTGAATTCTTTATCAGCTAATTCAACTTCGGTTAGTTCTCACTCAAATTTGCTGAAAATTTTATTAACATGATTTATTAAGTAATGAATTCTATGATCTTTTATTTTAAAGTTATCCATCACAGCTGGAGGCCAGTGTGCACTTTGTAAGCGAAGTTACTCCCAGCTGGCCAACCACATGTTCTCTGTTCATCCAGGATGTGGCTCCCCGTGGACGCCGTCAGTCTGCGGTAATGTTTATGGTGAGTAAATTTCTTCTATTGTAGGTACCATTTACAACAAATATTTATTAATCACTCATTAATATAGCATATCCTATCTAGCCTACCCAACTATGATGTTTATTTTAAGTAATAACAACTGCAAAGTAACCACAAAATAAATTTGGCTTACTTACACATATATGAGTACACTACTTCAACTTATAAGATAATAATGCATTTACGAATTAATTTATTTTATTACATTTTTTCTAGTTTATTAGTTTTGGATAAGAAGTTTTCTTAACTTTGAAGAATTAATGGCGTTACTTTTTTATAATAAATAATTATAAATGTTTTATAACGTTGTAATTAATTCTGTGGCTTGGTGCAAGAAGTGCCAATGTCAAAAAAAGGATTACGAGGGTACGTCCTCTTTGGTTTACCTGGAGGGCGAGAAATATTGATGCTAAATTTTGACATTGGCACTAGTAAGTTTTAGTAACTCAGTTACTACTTTGAAATTGACTTCGGCACTGCTTGTAAGAAAAATTCTGATGGTTAATATATCAAAACAGATTTTTTACTCATTTTTACCAAAATCTGACATTGGCACTTCTTGCACTAGGCCACAGAATTAATTATCAGAAAGGAAGCAACGGTGATTGCGTAGAATTTTTGAAATAGATTTTAAAACTTACGCTACCCTTACAGCGCCTCATCTAATCAATCCCATCTTTTTCTATTTATATTTTTGTGATCGGTTTAATTTTTATTGATTAGAAAACATTTAATGTAAGACGGAATCTGCAAAAAAGTGCACCCAACGCGTTTAATTCTTAGGTAGTTTATAATATAAATTCCTACAACCTATAATGTGAAACCCTAATACAACTGCCCTACCGGACAGTTTTAATACATTTTTACTTTCAGTTTTAAGAAAGCATAATAAATAATAATGGAACAATAAAATTTTGTGTGAGAGTTTTTATATATTTCTACAAAATAATAGTAAATTTTCCTCAGGTACTGAGTACATCTTATGCACCGATTGTCTGGACTTGTACAACGGCGTTAGAGATGAACGTCATTCAAATAGTAACTACCATACACTTACACCGAATCTTATGGCCGATAATTTAAAGCATCAAGGTAAGAAAACAAAAATGTTTAATTTTCAAAGATTCGTATTTTCTATTTGTATTTCCACGTTTTGAGGTTTCCTTACCCGAAAAAGTAATTTTGTTTAGGTAAATAAGATTTTAGCCATTAATAAAATAGATTTTTAAATAAATAGATTTCATAGACTCCTATGAAACTTTTTGTTTCAAACTTTGCTGGAAATAAGTAAATCTATTTTTGTGACAGAGATTTGGCGGGGAGCGATAGGCAATTCCTCTTACGTGCTATTCCAAAGAATTATACGGCATTACTTACTAACGATTTCTTTTTAGCTTTTAGCTACTCGGCAATCAGATAAAACAAAAAATTTGGTTAATGTTTGAAATTATTTTGATGTGAAAGGATTTTAAAGTGGGTTTCCCTCAAAAGTCTTACTTTCAGTCAACATAAACATTAAAACCAAGTGATTACAGACAATGCTGAGCCGGTGTTTTTGGATGGCCCATTGGATGCTTTTAGACTTGAAGAGATCTATACCAAATTAACAACAACAACGGCAAATGTTGCCACTATCCCGGAACCAGTACCATTTTCCCGAGCAGATCCGCTGGGCGCTTCGTTTGTTACTACAGTTACGTCAACTACTACGTCAAATTCTAATGCACAAGGTTTTATAAAAATTATTTCTATTAGAGCATTTTATGGTTAGTTATCTACGAAATTATAACAACCTTTTTTTTTTTTTTTTTGTAGGTGATAACTTTGACAGACAAAATTTTGACATTCCGGCACTCGGAGAACAAGCGGCCACTCTTATAAACAGCAAAGATAGAATCATTGCTTTGCGTAGGGTTACAAATGATGCGTTGACTTCTTTAAGCAGGGATGTGGTCAGCAACGCATTGTCCAGACTTCTAGCATTTTCCAGGTAGAACTAACTAGCTATCAAACCATAAGATCCAAACTGCCCTAGATGGTTGACACATTTTATCTCATTTTTATCACTAATGAAAGCACGAAAATTAGTTTTATATAGTAATAAATTCGTTTTGCCAGGCGCTTTGGCAAAGGAGAAAGTAAAGACTTAACATTCGGGCTGATGGCAATAGGACTGATAGATGTGAGAAAAATTGTAAAGTTGATGACCTTGATGTCTGGAAGTAGATCTACCTCTGAGCAGTTGAACGACTTGAGTACTGCCATTGCAGCCGTCGTAGGTACTGATCAAGAAGCTGGAAGAATGGTGCTATACATGTCGGCCCATGTAAGAAAAAATAAGCAAATTTTTAATTGAATTAGTTGTTTTAAATAAGGCTCTACTGAGAGCTGAAACAAATTTTACAGGAACCAAAATATGTACACTTTGTATCGATATATTTAATATTTCCGTTGGGAAAACTCAAATTTCGAAACTTTTACTCGATTTTATGACTTCCGCTTCTATTAAAGATTTGAAAAAGTAAGGTTTCCAGATTTGTATTACTTGTACTTCAATCCTGGATTTGAAGACCTATTAAAAATTGTAGGTATAAAATTAGATGTTTCGCACTTGTCAGATTATCAAAGTGCTGCAGTGATAATAGTAATAAAAAAAAACATCGTTTCTTCTTGTTAAACAATGTGTATACGTATATACATATTTAACTCACGACAGTTAACGAACGTGCGATAGAACTGGTATTTTGATGGTCGTAGGTGTTACTTATCTTATAGCAAACATGTAGAAGAGGTGTGAAGTAAGTTTGCAAAGCACATAAAATTAAAGTTTGAAATAGATAAAATCTCGTTATTTTTTGTTAGCTGCAGTGATTTTTGGGAATATGGTGGCTTGAGCCCTTTTCAAAAGTATTCCTCTTAAGTGTAATTCAGTTCAGAGACATTATTTTCTTGTTATTATAGAGTAATTTTTATACATTGTTTGATGGTTGGTGTGGTATTTTTATTTGATAACTGTTCAACATGATAAATTTCGGCATCTTCTATGGGTCATCTTCTGCTCAAATTTAAAAAACAGTTTCCGTATTTTAGTTTTTTGGTAAATAAAAATGCCATTTAATTTTATTTATGTATAAAAACAAATTACATTTTTTATAAATTTATTGACTGAGGATAGCTTATAGAAGATGTCGAAAGTATCTTTTAAGCAGTAATTAAATAAAAATGGATTTCATAATTGAGTGATCAAGTTATTGTAAATTTGTTTTTCAAAAAACCATTTTATATTGTTATATATTCATATTATTTATATTGTTCGGTACAGGAATTGCTTAGATTAGCTACAATCGGTTCAGTAAATACACCAATTGCTGAGAGTCGTTTTGCTGTTACCCAATCGTTGGTGGAGATGTTAACTGCACATGGTAGTACGTTATTTAATTATATTAATAAAGGTATGCATATTTTTTAATGTTTATTCAGTTTTCTTAGAACAATGCAAATTGCAAACTTTATTCTTCTTTTGTTAAGAGTGTAAGAAGAAATGCGTTTTGAATAATCTCTTTTTCGTTTTCAACTCTGCAATTGAAGACTTCTAATATAAGAAACATATTATAGTGATTCATATTATTAATTTGCCCTTCTTTTAGTTTTATGTATGGTTAGGGAAATACTGCAAGGTGAAAACCATAATCTAGTGCATCATCAAGTTCCTTTACTCATTTAAGATGAGGCCATTCACCTAAGCACTCTAGGGAAAGTTTTTGGAACTGCTGGGTAATCGGCATTCAAGGATAAAAAACTCGCGGTTCTCTGACACATTTTCCCTACCTCATTTTGGAGCTTCTGAAGAAGACTTTCCCCGAATTGACAATAAGGGGTTGGAATCTAGGGAGGAAATATCCTTTTTAACAGCTGGAAGATTTCAGATTGAAGAGTAAGTGGCTAAAAAGCCCATCCCACTAAGAGCCCAATTGTTCCTCTGAACCTTAGTGTCCATAGTGCTGGACTAAAATGTTGATATTCTTTATAATCGACCGATTTCAGTCCTTTTACCCATTTTAAATATTGTTTTTTTTGTAAGAGATTAGTTATTTAAAAGTGTTTCTTATTAGAAGTTTTGTGCGTTGGAAATCAAATTCTCAGTACGAACCTAATGAACCAACCTCTGAGGCTAAAGAGCATTAGCATGATGGAGGATTCAAAAGAATTAGAGTTTTTTCTCGTACCATATTGAGGGGTTTAATATACATCGTGTAAAACCTTTACGTGTGGATACTTAACTAAAATATTCTTGCCTCTATAATGTACTCGTATAGCTGTAAAGTTCTTCAAAATACGGCCTGCTTCGCGTTCTGGACAACTTGCTAGTACCTTAGATCTTTGTTAAAAGCATTCAGTTGAACAATTCTGTTAGTATTTCCACATTCCTCAGGATCTAAGGCATTAAAGAAAATAATGAAAGAAATTCAGGCTAAGCTTTCAGATATTTAAATTCCTTGATATTTAATGTAGTAACCTAATTTTGCTTTGTCTTTCTAAATTTCTTATTTTAATTTTTCGTTGGAAGTTGCATTTTGGATTTTTGACTTCAATCTGTTTCTATCTTTTCTGATATATATATATTTTATTATTATTTTTCTTGTTTTAGTAATAAGAATAATGACTGTAGATTCTTTTGAAAAATTTTATTTTATTTTTATTGCCTATTCATTATTTTTTAGCTGGCACTTTCAAAGTCAATTTGTAAAATTGAGAGTTAATTGATCCTGATCGTAAAAGCGAGCGTTGATTAACTATTAATTTGATTTTACCCTTTCACTGTTTTGTTGACATAAAACTGAAATTACGTTTTCAAGTTAAACAAGAACCTTTTCTTAAGCTCTAATTAGAAGAGTGTGGTGTATGAATTTGATTAAAAGTGCTTTTATTTCCGACGTGCATCGGAAAAAAAACCAATACATCCTAAGAAAACATTCATCCAATACTGTTGTGCTTAACTGGAGTCACCTATGAGGAAGTGGACTATCAGTTTGTTGATAAAATTCGATGAATCATTGAGAAAATGCTTTCTAGATCAAATAAGAAGGAAGAAGATTGATTGAAAAAAATTTGTTAAATTTTTGCTTAAGCGTCAGCCTGGCTTCAAACTTGCTTTAGAATTTAGTTATTTTAATTTTATATAACTTGAATTCTTTTAAAGCAAATAAAAAAAATTTATTCATAAAAACAAATAACGTTGATTTTATCCAACGTTGTAGCATGACGTATTTTAATTCTGATCGATTTAGATGGATGAAAATGTGGTCGGGTTCGCAGTACTGGCTAATATAATAGATTTAGTTGCTATTGCACTTAGTATCTTTATATTCCTTACCTACCAAATTTCGGATTTTCATCTATTGTCCGAGGTTTATTAATTACTTTAATTGCTTAACTAACCTACTATGTAACCTCTTAGGTTAGCAAAAATGTTTACGTTCCACTTTCTTTTTTTAGGTTTTAATCAAACATTACACTTTGTAAATGTGCTTCGAAGATTGCATTACATTATAACGTACGCGTACAATAGTAGGTTTAGAATGCGTAGAAAAAAAATTTGAATTATTTTTTAATAAAATATTAATTCCTGCAGTATAGGCCAAGAATAAAATGTATTTAAAATATGGAGAAGTTTCGGTTCAAATAAGAATTTTTGCTTAAGTTTGGATTGTTTCTTTGCTTAAAATACGATTGCTTTGCAATTTAAAATCCCAATTTTCTATTTATTTATTCACTTAACCGAGAAATCTACGTAAATACACTAAACTTAGCTGAAGTTAATTTTGTTATCTATCCTATTGCTATGACTATTCTTCGAAAATGAATTAAACTCCTAAAGCGCTCAGTTTTAAAGAAAATTAGTATGCTATGATGGATAAAATCAGCGTTATTATATTACTAGCATGGTAGAACCAGAAAAGCTATTAAATGTAATATTACATCAAAATTCCGAGCTTTCTACTATTATGGAAGACTTACTGTTATAAGAATATAGTATTCATTATAAAAAAAAACAAAACTGAATTTAGAGGAGAGAAACTCAATGAAGAATTGGTTTAAAAATCACTCACAACTTCTGAATGTGAATACAGCAACGCCTCCAAAACCAGTAGATCAGAAATCTGTTCAACGATGGCCATTTTTTAAAAGGATAACACCAGTTTTTGGAAAAGCAGGTATAATTTTGTTTCAAACTCAACAGTTTTTTCTGCACAAAGTATTTGTCACATTTTATTTTTTAAAAAATATATATAAATATTGTATATTAATCTGGCAAATTTTTATACATAAGTGTATGCACTATTACAATAAAGTGATAATTGTTCTGCAAACTGAGCTTTGTATACCTTACCTTTTAGATTAGAATGTGGCTTGGGTTATTAAAAGCTTTTGCTTCTGACGTTGTTCTTAGGTATATTAAGGGGATATATAGACACAAAAGATTACTCTTTTGTGCCAAGACCCACGAACTTTGAATACTATGGAGTCATTTTGATTATCATAAATATCAGTCAGCACCACTTGTACATAAATGAAATTTGAGCATGTGTCAACTTCAAAATAACCAACCTCTTAAAATTTCACTTCATTGAAATTTTTTGCGCTTGCACGCTTCATAATATTAATAACAGTGGCTAAAATTGTTGGTAAATTTCTTGTTACAAAAAAGAAAAAGAATTTGGGAAGAGCAACTTTTATCTGAAGTGATTTAGTAACGTATTCATTTTTTATTCATCCTGCAATACAGTTACTTTAATTAACCAGCGTTACTCATAAGCTAATATTACATGAAAAAATGTCTGTCTGTCGTATCTGATTCGATGATATCGTTCAGATCTGCCTTTTCATTATTAATTTTCGTTTTGAGTCGTATCTTAATTATTTCGAATATGTGCCCGTAACTCTAAACGGAGACATATACATTTGTTTCTAACATCTGCGTTATAAGTAATAACATTTGATTATCAGAGAACGGTGGATGCTTATGGTACTCTCCAGGACCTAGGGAATCAGTCCTGTACCCAAAGTATTTTTTTTTTTTTTTGTTTTTTTAATTATTGTATTTGTGGATTGTATGCTTTATGCAAAATCCAGATTATGAGATCACACACTATATAATCGCTTGGAAGCATGCTTATACGTATATAATCACAAAGCAGCTGAAAAACAGAAAATGGTGAAAGTACTGTCGTTTTTTTGGCTAGTGAGAGTTATTTTTATTTTTTCATATGTAAACCAAAATCATTGTTTGTCTGTTGGTTTATAATTAGCAGAAGAGGATAAACATTCAGGCAGTCCGGTGGATGCACGATTGAGTCCACTGTTATTGGCGAACGCTTTGGCCGCTTGTGCATTGTCCAACAAGCTGGCACCACATTACCGACAGTGGGCTACTAAGCAGTTGGTAAGAATATTTATTTGATACTAGAAAATATAAAGCTTAGTTTTATTTAATTATCAACATTTCATAAAGGTTTGCAATCCAATAACAGTGTTATTTTTTGTCTACTTCCGTCTTAAGAATGAGAAGTATTACGATCGGGTCTAATTTTCCAAATTGATGATGGACTTGCTTATACGGGTTCGCCAGTTGCCTCATCTGTGCAAGCTAGATCCGTGTTTCAAGACGTTCTTGAAGACAGGACTACCAAACTTTCCTACAAAATACCGTTAATAAAAATTTAATTTAATGTCACACTCACAATAGCAGTAGTTCCAGAAATCGTGTTAAACACCACATCGTTTTTACTTAATAATTAAATCGAATACATACAATTTACATTCAAAACGAGGATAATCGTTTATCCTTCCTACATTTATTTTTTATGCCTGGGTGTTTCAATGAAACTCCCTTTTTGTCAATAAAAAAAAAAATCGATATTGCCGTTCAAAAATCTGCGCAACCACTTCCGTTCTTCTGAGGTATTAGAGGAAGTGAAAACTCACATTACTAATTTCATTGTGGTTAACTATAAGTAGTAGTAACTTTCCTAGTTTTCAGAAACCACTTGAACCATATTATCTATTAACTAAGTAAAAAACTTCCTATTAAGTTATTCTGTTAGTGATTGTTGTATTTTTAAAATTTAGGTCGTATGTTTGGCTATAAAATCGAACATATTGCCAAATCATATACTACAAACAATGAATATGGCCGATTTGTCAGGAATATTAAGTAAAAGTTTAGTAGTTTATTTACAAGGACATGAGAATCGGCTGTCTACTGTATGCTCTTTTGGATCTCATCTTGCATCTAGGTGAGTTTCGTTTAAAAAAAAAAAAAATAATAATAATCTCCAGTAAATAATATACTTGTAAGATTTATAATTAATTTTATTTGTGTGTGTTATGATTTCCAGTGCTTATGATGGTACCGTTCGTCTTTGGTCACCAGAAATGTGCAGTCTAGAACAAACTTTAGTTTACACAAAGACTTTAAATTTATATGGGAGTGCTTTACATGGAGAACCAATTACCCAGTTAGGATGGTCACCTACTGGAAGATATTTATGTGCAGCCATTGGGGCTTCAATGAATATATGGCATCTTACTGGTAAGATAAATAACATGAATATGGCAGATTTTTTAGAATGTATTTATTTGTTTAATACTTACTATATAAAACTTATGTCCGTACGTATGGTATTTTTAAATTAGTATGTTTGGAATGATCTTATTTATTATATTTCAACTACAACTTCTTGGCAACTTTTTCTTTAGTTCAAGAAAGTGCTCATTGTTTTACACAGATGACTGTAAGGTGAGCGGAGAGTGTTTTATTGACACCGACACAGATTTGATTACGTCACTGTGCTGGCCAGCCAAGGTTGTGGACAAGGAGTCATTTAGCGAAGGAGAGACATTGCTGGTAGGATGTGTTAATGGCGTCGTATCCTGGGTTACAGTCAAGGCGAATTCTTTTGTTAAAGAAGAATTGGCTCACTGTTCTCAACCGAATGGTAAGAATTGTCAATATAACTAAAATAATTAAAGCTCATTTGCTTTCACTTTAAAACGTTTCAACTTTTTTTTTATTTATTGTTATCAGCTTCAGTTGTACAAATTTCTTGGCCAAGTGACGACAGAGATTTTGCAATAGCATTTTCAGATGGCACAATTACACTTTCGAACAAATCAAATTTAAGTCATGTACTAACTGTTAATGCTCATTTAGTAAGTATTTCCTTAAGTTTTTTTTGGCCGCCATTGTACCATTTTATTTGTCGTTTAAATTTATAACACGACTTCCGTTTCAGAATACGATATTATGTTTGGAATGGTGTAGCGGAAGTGTAGAAGCTTTTGCATCCTGTGCTAATCAGGATAAAAGTGTTCATATAATCAGTAAGATGGATGGGGATTGGTTTTCAGCTAATTTCCTGGAACATCAACACGATCCATCTACTCTGAAGTGGTCACCATTTGTTGGTAGGCAGTTCGTTTTTTTTATGTTGATGAACAGAAACCTTTGATTGCCTACTTGATTATTTGAGATATCTGTTTAATTAGTTATTTTAATATTTCTGTTTCTTCACTTGAGATTTCTTGATCTAAAATCCTGTTTTGTTGTTATTAAAGTCTGATCTGCACTTCTTTAGTGAGGTTTATGGGATTTAAATGAGTCACTTCCTTTGATAAACACTCATTGGAAGTGAAATTCATTCTGTGAAGAGAACTATTTACATTAGCCATTATTTACCTTTATCTTTTTGTTAATAATATCTATTCTTATTTAAAAATCATATTATCCAACACTTCACACCTAACCACATTTTAAATTCATTAATGTACTGATACTTTACGCCCAACTTAGATTTAGGGCTATTTAGCTTAGGCCAGGGAGATTTATATGCAGAAAAAAGGAGTGAAAAACCTGTGGTGTTAAACTGAATTAAAGAAAATGACTAAGACATTATTTTTCAACTAAGAAATAGTGGACTAGAAATAACGGTATTAAGTCCTAGGATATTTTTGCATATGTTTATTGTAAATAGTTCTCTATATGGAAGAATGATTCTTTTAAGTTTGTTTTTTCTCATTTCCAAAATCTCTATTAAAAAAAAGAAGCAAAAACAGTCAAAATTTTAGTCGTTGGTGATATATGGAAAAATCAAGAAATTTGAAGGAAGTTATTAAACCATTGTCTCAAATAATGAAGGGCCTTTCCTTTTTTTTTCACCTGAGATGTTTATTTGAGTTAATCTTTTCAAAAATTAAATTGTTTATGTTTATCCTTCAAAAATGATATAAGGAATTCTAGAATCAAACTTAACATTAATCAAAGTTAAAATTTGCCATCCAGGTACTGGAGATTATCCCCTATTGCTATGCGTTGGCACAGTTTTGGGCTTGATCTACGTTTGGTTAGTGCCAAAGCCTCCCTTAAAGAAAAAAGATCGTCTAGAGCCGAAACTTCTTCACACCCTGCAAGGGCATTTGTACAATCCAATTACTTCTTTGGCTATAGACCATGAAGGCATAGTTCTTGCGTCAGGTATTTTTTGTTTTTCTTTCTTTGTAAAGATTTCTTTAATGTTGGTTTTTGTGAATATTAACTTACAGTTAACTGTCTAAATTGGTCACAGGATGCGGCAAAGGCACAAGCGGCGTGTTGAATCTGTGGTCCATTCAGGAAGGTTGTGTTATCCAGACACATACTGGGACTGGAGGAGTACAGTCTATGACTTTTATTAATCCTCATGGATTAGCTGTAGCATTCAATAGGTCTAAGGTGATTTTCTAACGCTGCCTAACTTTTCAGATTCTACTGGAATTAATTTCCTAATCGATTTATTTTATAATCATTATTAATTATTATATTATATTATTTTATTTTATTGCAAAACAGGTTGTCTTTGATTAAGTATAACTAAGTACTTTTTTAAATTACTTATTGCGTATAAGGTAAGGTGACCTTTTTCTTAAGTTGATTCCTTTTAAGTAAAAGTATTATGTAATAAAATTAAATATTTTAACAAAAAAAGACGAAAAACTTTATTTATGTAAACTTTTTAAACTATTCTGCAGATAAGTTATAAATATGTTACACAATATGATAATGATTAACTAAGATTGAATCTAAAATGAAAGTTGAAGCCAAAAGAAATGAAACATTTGGAAATTATACAAAGGTTTTATCTTTGAGAAAACAATAAATGGAAATAATTTTTATTGAACTAATGGTTTGGATGTTTATTTTAGGATGTCATGTTGATAAAGTACAATTCTGGTTCACTGATCGGCGGACGTCCAATACTAGCTGTATGTAGACATAATTTACTGCGTCGTGGTGTCATCGGTCTTTCATCTTCACTGTCCAATTTGATCGCCTTTCTGAACGCTCTACCACATTTATTGCGTTCCCAGCATCTTTATGAAACGCCAGATGTGTCAAGCGGACAACAGCTAATGTATAGTGCCCATCTAAAATGCTTACTTGGACTGGTACTGTCTCTAGGATTGGACAACGTTCTTTGTAAACAGGCTTCCCCGCCTAACACAGATCTGCCTCCAGTTTTAGGTAAATTAAATTTTTATTTACAATTTTTATATGTGTAATCTTAAGCAGACTCTATTTGAATTTACATATCACGTACTGGTTTGTGAATGGGATAAGATCAAGTCTCATATATCTATCTCAACATACCCTTTAGATTCCCCTGGGATTTTCCTAAACAGCCTACGTGGATACCAGGGTTAAAGGGATAGTGCACACATCTAAAACTCTTCTTCCAACTTCTTTATTTGTAATGTCATTTTTAGAAATATCTGGTGAAGGTGTTGGAGGGAAGGGCGCCCATTGAACACAGTAGAGTGTTTATCTTTCAATGCCGGCTTCCATTCTCCTTCCAAGAACTTCTTGGGATTTGGTTACTTTTGGCAAGGCCATTCTCAGAATATCTTGGAAGCACTGGGGAGGGGGAGGACTTGCGTTAGTTGGCCCCTGATAGTGATCATCTCAAATTGCCGGCTCTTATTCTTTGCCTAGAATTTGCCCAAAGATAAGTGGTCTCGCCTGACGCCAATGGAGACCCTATTTGGTCGCCTGCAAAATACCTCGTAAACAAAAATGTGGCTGTTGTGGTTGCGTACATTAGCTCTAAATTGAAAATGAAGTCACTAGCAAACCGTATTGGCTAACTAATGAACTGAAATCTGGGACAAATGGATATCCAAGGTAACTACGAGTATAAGAAATTGGCTAAGAAAGGCCAAGGTCAAGGATAAGAAAGGCTAAAAGAGTGGTTATCATACCACAACCTTCCAAGCCCTTTTTCGCAGACGATTACATTTATTTCATTCCCAGGAAATGAAGTCAGCCGAAGGAGAGACAATATTATGTTGAATTGGATGTTTCAGTCGCCGAGTGGTCTTGGTTGCTCAATGTTAGCATGGCGGCCAAATCAGCTGACTCGCTGGTCAGTCGTACTCCGTTTCCACTGGATTTCATTGCTCAAAAACCAGAAATCGCTAACCGTAAGTAATCTTTATCTATTTATCTAATTTGAAATTCTATCCTAATGAAGCTTTAGCCCACTCCGAAGAATTTGATTCGGGGATCGAAATCAGAAGTTGAAATTAATATCTAATAAGTTTAAGTTTTACTTTTGTTTTAACTTAACTACATAACTTAAACTTGAACATTTACGTATTGAAAGAAAATACTTTGAAAATGTAATTTGAAAACTTTTTTTCTAATGAAGTTTGTCCGTAAAAATTCAGAACAAATATTTTCTGAAACTTATTCCTAAAAAGGTTTAAGGAAAACATGAAGATATAAAAAGAAAAACCAATTGCAAGCTTAGCCTTCTCACTTTTCGTTTTGAACAAGGTAATTACAGCCGTCAAGCAGAGATCCTGGGTTCGAATCCAGTTCCCTTAGATTCTCTCTTTCTAGGTGCTTCTCACAGCTCCCTGAGCAAGTGTTGTCTGTAACGAGAGAATTCGTCCGGAGACCGTAATGCTCAGAAAAAATGGCTCCAGCTGCCAGTAACTCAAATTTTAATGCTATTAAAAATAAAATATTAATACAATTTTTTATTATTACAGTGAAGGCAAAAAAAAAGCTTGTTAAATTGATACTTGAATTTTAATTCCTAAAAAGTATGAGGTAAACGTGAAGGTTTTGGAAGAAAAACTTTTTATTTGAAGTATTTCTTTGTGTCTTTTTGTAAGCAATTCAAAAAAACAAAAATTGTTAATAAGATACAATTTTATAGTCACATTTTTGTGAACCTTATTAACCAAAATATACGTTTAAGAAAGATTAAGACTTTTTAGACTGTTTTACAATTATAACAATTGAGAAATACTTTTCTCAGTGTGTTAGAACTACATAATACGTATTCTGTTTACGATACAATGTGAGATTTTCCTATATTCTACAATTCTTTGAAGGCCTTTATCGCTATTCGAAGCCAGAAGTAAATTTATCTCTTATCACTTTCGTGAAAATTACATTAAGAAAACGTTGTGTTTTAAGTTTTCCACCAGTTTTTTTTTAAATCCTTTTTTCCGAGATTCTACAAAGGTTATAATCTTCAATGTTTTAAGCTGAATACTGGGAGATGGCCTGTGACAATACAGCTTGGACGTTCAAAGCTGATGAAGAGGTAATGGCATGGTCTACGTCACATCCACATGAATGGCAGCTAGGATCAAAATGTGATGCTTATCTCTGGGGCAATGGAAGACATGGACAACTAGCTGAAATCGGTATTCATAGAATAGGCATAAAAGTGTAATTTTTTAAATTTAAAATGAAATTTTCCTTAAACAATTTATTGTATTTCTACAGGACATAGTGCATCAAGACCTATATTAGCTGAATCATTTTCTAATGCTCAACAAATAATTTGTGGACAAAATTGTACATTCGTTATCCAGGCTAACGGGGTGGTACTTTCATGCGGAGAAGGTAGTTATGGCAGATTAGGTCAAGGGCATGCTGACGATCTTCACAGTTTGAGTGTAATTTCTTCTTTGCAAGGTAAAAGGAATGTTAATATTTCATAAATAGTATTGTAATTCCCAATTGCGCATGGCCAGGAAACACGCGATTAAAATTGCTGTCACTATAATTTCTATAAATCTTTGTAATATTTAATCACCCTTTATAATATATTCGCCAAGAATCTGTAATTATGCGCCTCAACTAAGATTAAATATATTACCTATTTTTGATTGTTTGTCGTAGTATATTAGTACTAATTATGACAATCCTCTCAGACGTTTGTAACGCTGTTGATCTAGACTGCAGAGATATATTTGATTGAGGAAAAAAAGTAAACAGTTTTTCTGATTTTTTCTTTTGTTTCAATGAGAAGATATTATTTACTTATCTTTTATGATGAAGAAATTTTGTATTTACTTTATTCTTTTGCGTATATAATTCTTGTTTGCATATTATCTATCCAAACCTTTTTTTTAAGGGGAAAGGCCCCTATTTAAAATATATAATTGAATTAATAACAAAATTACGCCTAATAATTGAATTATCTTCTGTTTTAAAAGTTTATTCCAATTTATACTTTGGTTTGTTGCTAGGTTTTGTTATTATACAACTCTCTACGTCGTGCGGGTCTGATGGGCACAGTATGGCTCTAGCAGAGAGCGGTGAAGTGTTGTCTTGGGGCGATGGAGACTATGGCAAACTTGGACATGGTAACTCTGACCGCCAACGAAGGCCAAGACAAATCGAAGCCTTACAAGGAGAGGATGTGATACAGGTAATTTTACTTATATTTAACCTTCTCTCAACTGCTGTGATTTCTCCATCAGAAATGATCCATTGATCTTGCAATGAAATTATTTTTTATTTTTTTAAGGTATCTTGCGGCTTTAAACATTCTGCAGTTGTTACGTCGGATGGTAAATTATTTACGTTTGGTAACGGAGATTACGGCCGGCTGGGACATGGTTCTACTTCCAATAAGAAACTTCCAGAACGTGTGACCTCGTTACAAGGTGTCGGCTATGTGTCTTGTGGGCTTAACCATACAGTGTGCATCTCAACCGATGGTACCACAGTGTGGGCGTTTGGTGATGGTGATTATGGGAAATTAGGTCTAGGCAACACGGTCACCTATCATACGCCACAGGTAAATTCAAAATATATATATATATATATATATGAATTTGTAATACTTGTAAATGTATGATAACATTTTTCTATTTCTAGAAAGTAGAAGCTCTTCATGGAGAAGTGATCAAGAAAGTGTGCTGTGGTGCGCAATTTACAGTATTTCTCACCCAGGACGGATGTGTGTACACTTGTGGTATAGAGAGACTTATCGGCCAGCCAGAATGTAGATGTACTGGACACTGCAGGCCTCAGCTGGTATGACAATATAACGCTTATCTATTCTCTATTGAAGAGATATTTTAGTGTGACTACCTCTTATATAATATTAAAGAGCTCTAAATGAGTTTTTTGGCTGTCTGAGATTTTTGGAAAAATAATCCAACAAAGTTGTTTGAACTTAAATAATCACGCTTATCAATTTAATGGTAGTCAATAAAAAAAAATTTTTTTACGACTTCTTGGACGTCAAGCACTGATAGTAGGCCTGACCTATCCAGACTTATGCAAAAGATTCATTTTTCACATCAAGTTAAAACTTTGATTATTATATATTACAGGTAGCAACTTTAGGACTATACTTCATAGAGGATATAGCTGTGGGAGCTGAACATACTCTTGTTCTAAGCTCTGAAGGATGTGTTCTCGGCTGGGGAAACAACACTGATTCTCAACTAGGACTCGGACAGTCATCGGTGGTTGTTAAACAACCGGCGCTCATTGCAGTACTTTCTGATAAAGGTATCAAACAGGTAAGCTTCATTTCAACTTGATTAATCCATTTCTTTGACATTCTTAGGAGATATTTAAAGAAAAAAGATGTATTTTGTTTTTTTCTAAAACGTACTTTGGGACATACGATATTTTGTGATTTTGTGATAAGTTTCATTGTATTAAGATTGAGAGAAAGTAAAAATTGGATGTTCAGTGAAAAAAAGTATTTTTTTTTCGATACAATTTTGTAATAGATTTAGTATGATATATTTATAAATATTTTGGGCTCACTTATACATCAAACTTGATTTCATTTTTAAGATATCCTGTGGAAGAAGTCATTCAGCTGCGTGGACAGCACCAATACCATCTAGCAAACGTTTAGTGCCTACTGCATCGGCGAGCAGCGCATCATGTTCTGGTAGTTCGGTGACCACTGTGGACATCTCTTCAACTGCTTCTACCAGCAGCGCAAGAACAAGGAACGTGAACAGCACACAACTTGGACTTCCTAGTGCTACACCTCCTCAATATGGCCATCTGGACGGTATACCTATTCCTGCAGTGCAGGCAAGGTTAAGCCTTCTTTACAGATTTTCTGATTTACTCTATTCATGTTGGACATTTCTTCCGTTGGCGTCAACACCAGCTCATGCGGTTAGTCGACCTCTAGAACGTCATTTATAAAGGCTTTTAAATAAACTTGACAGAGTTCTTTAAATCTTGATTTCTATGTATTTTCACAGGATGGCCACTCCACTAAGATGTTACCATATGATAGACTTTGTTCACCTTTGCTAAGGCCACTGCTTTCACCACGATTATATACACTCCCTTTGGTGAGATGTCTTGGCAGAACCATGGTACAAGGAAGAAACTACGGACCTCAAGTGACCGTCAGTAGATTAGCGCCGCCGGTCAACCGGCGATTGCATAATCTACAAAATGGGCCACTTCTACAACAGACGTCGTCGGCACCTGCAACAATAGTTGAACCTATTTTCACCCAGGTAGCAAGACAGGTCGTCAAAATGAAGCCTGCTGATCTTCGATTACCTTCCAGGGCTTGGAAGGTTAATATATTAATTTCCATTCAGATACTTCAATGATGAATCTCTCTGATGTTTTGGGTATATGTATGTCTCATAATTTGTTTTCTCTCAGGTAAAACTAGTTGGCGAAGGAGCGGATGATGCTGGAGGGGTATTTGATGATACTATAACAGAGATGTGTGAAGAACTACTGAACGGCAGCTCTGTACCTTTGTTGATTGTCACTCCGAACACGCTCAACGAGACTGGCTATCTGCGTGATAGATATCTGCTAAATCCTTCTCTAACAGAACAAAGGCATCTTAATTGGTTTAAATTTCTTGGTAAGTTTTATTTACACATTGTTTCATCATATGGATCTAGTTATCCTATAACCATACTCAGTACCATCCAAAAGCCGCGATTGTGGTTATTCTCGTTTTATATTCCAACATTATCTAAATGTGTTTTTTCATCATTTACAGGTATTTTGTTTGGTGTGGCAATTCGTACAAAGAAACCAGTCGCTCTTCCACTTTCTCCAATAGTTTGGAAATTAATTGTAAAACAGACGGTTACCTGGGAAGATCTTGAAGAGAATGATGCACTATACGCTCAGAGTCTGAGAGGAATACGTGATATACATTTAGCTGGTGTTACCAAAGAAACGTTTCATGAGGTAAAAAGAACATTTGGACTTTGTTTATTTAGTTTTACAAAGATGTAGTTTTCATTATTTCATAGCTTTTATTTCCACTCAATAGGTGATCCCGTTGGAATGCTTTGAGGGCACCAGTTGGACAGGTAAGATGGTGCCGATTGTACCTGGAGGAAGAAGTATGCCTCTTACATTTGAAAATCGACACGAATACGTAGAACAGGCTGTTAATTTCCGATTACATGAAATGGATCTCCAAGTAAATCTTAAAATCTAATTTTGTATAAAATATTAATAAAATTTATTACGTAATTTGACAATTTTGCTTCCTACTTACTAGATAAATGCAGTTAGAGAAGGAATAGCTTGGATAGTGCCAGTGCCTCTATTATCGCTCGTTACCTTTAGTCATTTGGAACTTCTAGTCTGCGGCCTTCCCCACATTTCGATAGCACTTTTAAAGAAAATTGTCAGGTAATTGCCAGTGTGACGGTCGGATTCTCAAATTCTAGCTCTGATAACCATCGTAGCTGATAAGCAAAAATACTAAATTTAAATTCGACTTTTATACAGATATCGAGACCTAGAAGCTGGAAGTCCGCTGATACAATGGTTGTGGTCAACACTCGAAAGTTTTACGGATGCTGAGAAAGTATTATTTATGAGATTCGTATCAGGCAGATCGAGATTGCCAGCCAACATTGCCGATGTTTCCCAAAGATTTCAGGTTTAAAGTGTTTTAGTTATTGATTGTTTTTTTACTTTCTCTTATTTTAAATAAGCAAATTGAAATCAATTGTTTCTGAAGTGCTGTTTCAGTATATTGTACGGGTTTAACACCTGGATTGTATTTATGAGGATGGAAAACAAAATTATGAGTTGGATGAATATCCGTTAATCGGTAGTGCTGCCTGTAACAGCTGCTTTTTCGAGCTTCTTCCTCATCTGAAATTCTTCTGTGTAGTCTCTAAAGTGGTTCATTTGAACTTGGATGTAATGAAGATAAATCTATAACGTTATTTTGAAACTTTCAGAGGCTTCACTATGTCTTCAAGCTTTCTTGAACCGTGGTGTCGTAGATAGTAATGACTTGTCATTACTTAACTTCAACTTAAGTTACTTTAGTTAACTTTACTTTTCTTTAATAACAACTTAAACTTCATTCCTTCAAGAGCTTAATTTATTATAGGATCAAAAATTGAATCATATTTACTTCCTTGTTTTAACTCGAACAACAAATGTCTTGATTGCAGGTGATGAAAGTGGACAGAGCAATGGATGGTCTTCCGACGGCGCAGACATGTTTCTTCCAACTGCGCCTGCCACCATACAGTAGCCAGGAAGTTCTGGCTGAACGCCTAAGATATGCTATAAACTCATGTCGTTCTATTGACATGGATAACTATATGCTCACACGGAATAGAGATCTTACTGACGAACTTTCTGATGAATATTAAATAAGGGGGATTCCTTTATTTAGATATTTATTTTGGTTTTTGTTTGATACGGCTTGATCATTCCCTAATCAGTGAAGCACAATTCCTAGTAAAAAATTTTTCTTATTAAAAGAAGGATTTTGTACTTCCTTTTGTAAATGGGGGTTCCAGTCATTTTAAACTGGCTTCAAAAATGGAATTCTCGATCATTGCCCAATGGGATTCCTTTATCTGTTCCTTTTTTTATTTTTAAGCAGGTTCCCATTATGGTAATTTTTGTTTTGTAGTTTAAATAATTTCAAAACCAAACCAATATAAACAATTTACAAAAAAAAATGTATAAGAGAAAACAAATTTATGTTATATCTTTGAAAAAAAGATAAAATAAATAATACTAAATTAATTTATTGCATAATTTTTATATTTGTATAGATTATTACAAAAAGAACAAAACAAAACGAGCTTTTTATCATTATATTATTGTATAAAACGTTATTTATTTTCTTTAATAAATTCTTCATATTTCCTGATTTATTTAAGAAATATCTACGTAGATACTTTTATAAGTTTCCCTTCAAGAAACATAGATTTATACTCTTTTCCATTCATATGTTTTGTTTATTGTTTTTTAAATGTATATTTATGAAATAAGGCTGATTGGTTAAAGGAAAGCAAGAAAATTCTGTTATTGTACATAAGTTGTATTATTTTCTAGTTTTCTTTTTAAATGAATCCTTGCGCTGTGAAAAAAAAAAGAAATATTAGTAATTTATTATTATTATTTTTTTATTGTATTTCCCACCTAAGCTACCTAATTAAACTCTCTTTCATCGGACTTGATAAAATCAAGAAATGGATAAGAAAAGAACTAGAGAATCACAATCCTAAACGTTGAAGGTATAGAATACGTAATTGCTAATAGAATTTTGCATCATGATCTAGCGATATAACGCTGCAATTTAGCGTGATTAATTAACACAAAAAGAAACATAATTGCAGATAAAGTATTTTATTGGATTTCGAATTCATTCGTATGGTTGTTTTATGAATTCGTACTATGCTGAGTGAATGTTAATTCGACATTTCTATAAATTTGTTTTTTTTTACCAAAGTCAGATATATATAGAAATTTATGTTGAAAAAGAAATAATTGGACAATAATTGATTGCATAATTTTTAATATACAAAAAGTCGAATTAGAAAATTTTTCATTTAACGGTAAAAAAAAAAACAGCTGCTCAAAAGTAATGATACAGACTATCCATTAGGCGCTGCTACTTGGTAGTCATAGTTTGAACCGATCTGTTTTTGATTTATTTTGTATCTTACACTTATTTTTATTTAACTTTGGTGTTAATTACCATGTTATTGTTAATAAATATTGGTAGATTGAAGCTATTGAAACTTAATTTGTGCTGGAGTTGTTGCATTAAATGGAACTCGCTTCCCGTACACTTGCAAGGATTGGTTATTACTGACTGGTATTGTAACGGTTTTGCTACCCAAGGTAATTGTGGTACCAGATATATTTATGTTTAAGATACATTTTACGTTAAAACTGCGGGATATATTCATTTTAGAGGATTCTAAAATCTATTTGAAAAAATAGAGTTTATTTGGGTGAATGCAACTGTGGTTACTGAATCTTCATTTTTTTTTGTAAGGTGATTAATTCAGTCGATTATGTTGGTGTTATTTCTGTTAAAATAGACAGGCTGCAATAGCTGTTTTTCCATTTGGAAAATTCCATAAAAATGCTGTTTGGTCAGCCGCTTTCGATTATTATCGCTAAGTTCCAGTACGTTAACTTTCAAACGCAAGCATAGGTATGTGGAATAATTGTCATAAATTTCACTTTATTTATTTCAATTAAAGTTAGAGATTATGTTGCATGAAACTCAAACTAAGTATCAATCTGGTGAAACCTACAAGTTCTTTCATTTTGTGTTCAATTATAAATATCTTTATTCTGCCTCTTCTTTTAAGTATCAATTTTTTCCATAAAATATGGAATTCTAAAATTATGGTTAATTCCACTTAGGTTGTGAATTTGCAAATCGTACAGGAATGGATTTACAACGCAAGCTAAACTTTTCAAGTCCAGACTAGACTACAAGAAGACTACTTGTATAAAAAGTGAGTACACTGTTTTTAAAAAGTAGCAGTCAACATTTATTTGTAAGAAATTATTCTTATTAGCTCCGTCAATAGCAATAACTTTTTCGCCGTCATTTTCGTATTAGCTTTTTCTCCTTTAACAGAATATTTCTACCTGCTTTGAAATTTTTTCAAAACATTCTGTCTCAAGCTACAATTACCCACTTGGATAATTGAAAAAGGTTGTCTTTGCTTGAATAATTTGTAGTTAGCTTGATAGATAATATATAATGTTATATATTTACGATTTGGTAGGTTTCTGCAGGTAGTGTTTAATAGATAATTAACTACGTGGAATAATTTTGTAACAAATTATCCATTTTCATAAAAGGTATGTGTTTTAAAAAAATTGAATTATAGTTTTATTTGGTTGAAACAGACATAAACCAAGTAAATAAAAGTTCCGTTGTACAAAAAAATGCTATAATAGCTACGATCTTATAGTAAGTGTAAAATAAATTAAAATAATGTACTGAGGTTTTAATATAATATTTTTTTCCCTTAGTGCAGTACTTTCATCCGTTGGCTCTTTCAGCCAATAAAGAGCTCATCAAAGCTGAACAGCTTTCATTTGGAATTGGCCATCCTTTACATCCTGCAGCATTCTATACGCAAGTTGAGGTGATTCATATCTGTACTATTCCAGGCAATTAAGGAAATCTACCTACCACCTTATTTGAAGAACTGTTCTGGTAGTCTTATCAATTATTGAATAATGTCAAGGCATTATAACAGAAAATAAAACCTTCCAGGTAAATCAACTAGTTCATATTTCATTCTTAATCAAATTTTGTATACAAATTTTTGGTATTTAAACTTTTTAAAAGAGGCTATTAATTTAATTGAAACACAAAGGCTCACAATGGAACTTGTGAATACTATTGCATTTTTCAATAAAATGAAACAGGAAAAGTGCTATTATTAAAACTAAATAAAAGTGATATTTTATTTTTTTAGACAAAATAATACAATTATTGTAATTATCAATCAAATCATGCACTAATCTTGGAAATTTAATTCACTTTTCTTGATAAAAAGGTATATCAATGACGTAGCTTTATTTCAGTTACACTGTATTATTTCGTTCGAAAATCACCTCTCAAACGTAGTGAAGTAATTAATTACCTATACTTTGTACAATATGATTAAACTACATTGAATTTTTTTTTTCCAAGAAATGCAAAATGGTTAATTTTGGTCGAATCAGAGGTTTGAATGGAAAAATATAAAAATTCTCAACGAAGTTTATTGTGCATTTAAACATTTTTAGCTTAACTGATAAAAGTTGCAATTGCCTCATGTTATTAGCATTGTTTCCCTAGTAAACATATACATTTTGGATTTAATAAAAACACATGCAGTCCACAATTAATGCAAATTTAAATAGCAGGCAAAAGAAAATCTGGACGAATAGTGGTAAAAAGAGGCAATAGCTGCGATCTAACGGCAAGGTCTTGAACTAAACAGCGCTCAGTAGTTCACAATACTTCCGCTAGATTGCATGGGTATGTAGAAATCATATATTTACTTTTGTAACATTAATGTTCTTTTCTTGACTTGCCAACATTGTTAATAACCTTAGTATCAGTGTACAGACTAATTATTGATTGTTAAGTGTGGTCAAAAATATTGTAAAATAATAAGAGTAATTAATTATTATTCAGGAATATTAAGTTTTTTAAAATATTAATTGAGTAAATTATATTAAATGAAAACGTGAAACACACAGAGCAATGATTCATTTTGTTTTACTTTCATTGATTCAGAGTTGCCTAAATTTATGTTTTTCATTGTAGACACAGTTCAATAATTCGTATGCCATTCTTTACTAATTACTTATACTTTATGTCCCTTTGGGTAAAATTATCTATTGTTTTTAGTATTTAATTTATCACATTTCACTAAATATTTGTTTTGGATCGCGGTTTTCATTCAGTATTCTGATTTTATTAGAGTATTTTTTCAATTAGACATAACATTAGTTTATATAGTTGTAATCTTTAATATTTTCATACATTAACATCCCATACTTTCATTTTTAACACATTAAGGCAATTATTGTGTGCTGTTTTCATTCAATGTTATTAGCTCAAATGGTAAAAATGGTTTATTATTAAAATTTAAGGTTTTAATGTAATTTCTCTCCCCTTTATCCAGTGCTTTCGTTCCTTTGCCAGCTCACAGCCCAGTAAGCTCAGCTTTCACCAGGAGATGATTACTTTTGACGGAAGGCCCTTCATCACTTTCAGCAGCACGTCCATACATGCACTTAGGTTGTGTGATCCCCATCCACTTCGGCATCCCAGGAAAGTGGGACTACCCAGAATTGGTGCTGTTATTTCAGGTATTTATCCCATTATTAAAACGTAAAGCATTTAACAGAAAAAAAAACCTTCTTTCAGATGAATTCAATCTTTCTATTTGAATTAGGTTGAGAAACCTTTTAATTTTTTGGAAAAAGGTTTTAATTTTGTTGATAAATACAATGGCACATAATTATAGTGCAATGGCATTAATTAATTTTCACTGATTAAAAAAGTTAACGTCATTTAGTAAATTATTTAACTGTACATATCAATAATCTAGCTTTATTCCATTTTAATGAAAATTATGTTAACAAATGTGTATTATAAGTAAAATACCTTCACTAGCTTTTTACATTAGAGCTTAGTGAACTAAATAGAAAGTTATTTCAAGCTAAAATTGATACAAAATGGTATATTTTGGTTGAAATAGACATAATATCAGTACAAAAAAATATTGTTAATCTGAACAGTAAGTTTAATTTGTTAGAAATATCGTTTAGTTCAACAGAAAGTACTGTTGATTGTTAAATATTGACATAAGAATGAATTAAGTTCTAATAATTTACTGACAGCAATGTTTTACATTGCTCTTTATTATTACTTTGAGATTTATTACTTTCTTTTTTCAAAAGATTTAAGATTTTGTTTCTTTCTTACATCTAACAATAAAACTGACATTGATTATGCTCATTAACACTTTATTTTATTGTATGATTTGGATTTCCAGAATAAAATCACCAGAAACTGGCGCCTGCCTAAAAACTATTCACCAGATTAAGCCAACATGAAAGTGACGTTAGAAAACATCTTCTCTGGCGAAAAAGTACTTACACTTTATTATAAATTAATTTTTCCTAAATCTTTAATAGAATTATAAAATTTATTATTCATTTTTTTCTTTTATAATCTAGTTAAATGTAAGAGTGTTTGCTACAATGATGTATGTATTATGATAAAGCAAAAATGTATAATTGATAGCAGAATAAATAAGAACAAATTTAAAAAAACATCTTCATTTATTTCCTTTTTTTAATCATAGATTTAGTATTTTTATTATACTTAAAAAAAAATACTGAAAAGATCACAAAAACATAGAAATTAATCAATCACATATACTGAAGGAACGATATAAAAAGTGTAAAAATTGTAGAAAAGAAATAAATAGAAATAAGACAGTTTTAAATATAACCTCATGAGAGCAGCACCTACTGGACCTATATATATAACAGTAGTTCCAATAATGGCCACTAGAATGCACTAAACTTCCATTTATATACACCTGTAATAAAAAATTTCCTTCAGTACCATTTATGTTGCCGAGGAGGGTGTATCTCTCTGTCGCTCCAAATAAATCTTTAGTTCCAAAAATGACCACTAGAGAGCAGTACCTACTGGACTTTTATATATACAACTGTAACCAAGAATATCCTTCAGTACCATTTATGTTGCCGAGGAGGGTGTATCTCTCTGTCGCTCCAAATAAATCTTTAGTTCCAAAAATGACCACTAGAGAGCAGTACCTACTGGACTTTTATATATACAACTGTAACCAAGAATATCCTTCAGTACCATTTATGTTGCCGAGGAGGGTGTATCTCTCTGTCGCTCCAAATAAATCTTTAGTTCCAAAAATGACCACTAGAGAGCAGTACCTACTGGACTTTAATATTTACAACTGTAATAAAGAATTTCCTATAGTATCATCTATCAATTAATGGACAGTCGCTTCAAATAATATGTTCTAAATTTTAAATAAAAGTTAATTTAGAAGCTAGAAAATATAAAATAAATGTAATGAGGCTTCCCTTATAACAAACATAAGGTTCTCATTTGAATTATTCTTGTAAAACTAGAAAATATCAAACGCCCCACCCTCCCACCCTGCGAATTTATCTCACTTATATAAACTACATGTCAAAATGCTCTCTATCGAAGGAACATTCATTTATTGCTTTTTTTTTAAACAATTACCATTTATTAATTACTAATTCTATTAGAATTCATTAATACAAACATAATACCACCTAACAGGATTTTTCTTTAATTAAAAAAAGCTAATTATAACAATTAAATGAGAAAAAACAAGAAAATATAATGAATTCATTAGTTAGTTCATTCAATCACACCCAGGTAGCAGTACCTATTACACAAATTACTGCTTTTTCCATTATTTCTTCTTCTATTTTCGTTTCTTTTAATATTTTTAAATAAAATAAATTTGGAAAGAGATAAGAATTGCACTTCTATTCATTGGTTATGGTAACAATTAAGTAAATAATCTATTAATTTGTTTTTGTTTAATTTAATGTTCTAACATAAATGATAAGGGTTCTTAAAATAGAAAAGTTATATTTTGAATGATTTATTAACCAAAAAATATACAGTTTAGTCGTATAATCTACATACATTATATAATAAAAATAATAATAATAATAATAATAATAATAACGTGTTTATTTACTTTCAGCTATATACATAAGTTACAAAATACAATAAATAATAACATTTACATGCATGGAGCGTACACCGTCCGCCGAGTTGATATTTATAAAATACAAGCTTCATATATTATATAAATATTCATTTTATTAAAATTACTTTTTTACACCTAGTGTACCAGAAATCTTTTTTTGCCTAAATAATACAATTTGGAGCTTTTATAAATTTGACATTTTTACATTATTATTTGAAATTAATACCAATTTACTATACAATAAAGTAAATACATAAAATACAATATTTTACAAGATAGGAACTAATAATAATCTATCAAAATCTATGTTTTTAAACAATATATTTTATATATCTGTACCAACATAATGTATGCTACATGTGAGCCACCAACATTTATATATATGACTCTCTAGACCTACATGGGTCCACCTTACACATATACGGATATCATCTTGTTAGTGACTCTCTAGACCAATATAGGACCACTTTGCCTACATATTAACCTTTATTGGTGACTTACTAGACCCATATAGAACACTTTGCACCCATATTTAACTTATGTTTTACCTCTTCAAATGAAACCTACTTATGAATTTGTCTTTTTTTTGACAATCTATCTATCTACTACACATAGAGAGTTATTCATTAAGGAATATATTTCATTTTTTATAATTGCCCATTAACACTAGATTGGGCAATATAGGTATATACAAAGTTTCAGTCTTTCTAGTGTTAAATATACTTAAAACACAAACACCCTTAACACAATATTGTTTATACTTATATGTATACATTATTTTTACGTATGTGTATATCATAATAAAATAATCGCATATTAATTATTATTATATATACATTTACGAATGTGTATATTTATAGCATATAAACCTATATCAATTTAGTGAGTTTCCAACAAGATTAAATATGAGTGGACCTAAATTCTGGAACTCAGAGAGATCGCCAGACTGTCCTATATAATTTAGAATGCATTGAGGACTTGCATCACTTCATGACTGTATGCCCCAAGTATAATGACTTGCGTCTTAGGTATTTTGGCAGTATGCAGCTTCTTACCTCTGACTGTTTGCGAGATAATGAATGGTAAGGATTGGTCGGCTCTTGCTGCCTATGTTCGGGATGCGTATCACCTTAGATCGAACATTATTAAAGAGATTATTTTATAATTTGATTACTATTATTATTTACAGTTTCTGTTTTGTAATGTAAAAATTGAAATTTAATTTGTTTATTTTTATACAACCTTATTGTCACCCATTATTATTTTATACCAAGGCTATACATTTTGTTAAATTTGTCAATGTAAATAAATAACTAAATAAAAAAATGTTTAATAATAAATATGAATGGACATGTATAGGTCCACAGAGTCAACCAAATGATTAAATTCTACGAGTATAAGATATAATATACGTCTAGTGAGTCACCAAGAAGGTTAAACGTCTTACTTATATGTATCTATATAGATATATATATTCTCACCAACAGTCTTCCGGCACTAATCCAATTGAGAAACATTCATTTGGCACCCAAAGGGATGCTAAAGTAATGAATAACATACAAATAAATTATTTCACTAGCGTCAAAAGGTTATTTTTCCCTATTTTATTCCTAAAAATATACATTCATCCAGTTAATATTTGTTATAAATGGTTATTTTTATAATAGAACAAATCAAATCTAGTTAAATATGTCAAATTAACTACAAAAAACAGAGAAATATAGGAAATATGTAATTACATGGAAATTGTCAAAAATTTCCATCAAAAAGTAAAGAAAAAGACAAGTTAAGTATCAGTAGAACATAATACAATAGGAGCTTAGTGTAGAAATCATGGTGAGGAGGTGGAGTTAAGTAAAAGAAAGTAACAGCCAATGAGAAAGCACTAAGGCTGCCTTCATTTTGCACCTCTAGATATAAGTACTCATTGGCTAACTCAAAGTGGGGTAAAATGGTATGGATCAGTCATAGTGTATTCTGATTGGCTGAGGTTTACCCAACCATCTTCACTCTCCTCTAGTGTATTCTGATTGGCTGAGGTTTACCACACCATCTCCGCCCTTCTCTGAAGTAGATTCTGCTGTGAGCTCCTAGACCATTATGTTCTACTGATACTAAAATTGAATTTTTCTACCGTTTTAAATGGGAATTTTCAGGAATTTTTCAAGTTTTCTTGCTATAACGTTTATTTTAGCCTTTAAATAAAATGTGTATGCATTTATTTTATTTAAATAATCTTTCTTATAAAAGAATATTATTAAATTTAAAATTTTTAAATGTTTTGCGTAATAAAAATGTTCGTTAAGGTTTATCCAACGTGTTTAGAATTAGTTAGGTGTAATTTGTGACCGCAAAAATCACGATAACAGCCTTCCGGGCACTAATCCAATTGAGGAACATTCATTTGGCACCCAAAGGGATGAATAACATACAAATAAATTATTTCACTAACGTCAAAAAGTTATTTTTCCCTATTTTATTCCTAAAAATATACATTCATCCAGTTAATATTTGTTATAAATGGTTATTTTTATAATAGAACAAATAAAATCTGGTCACATGGTCAAATGTAAGCTTCTTGAACAGAGAGCAACAGCCGACTGGGTTCATTACAATCCACTAGCGTAAGTTTGTTGTTTCTCCGTCAAGAGCAGGAGGTCATTCGGACAAATGTAGGCCTCTTGAACAGCCGAATGAGTAAACATCATATGGATCTATCTACAGATAAGATAGTCTTTGTAGATTTGACAGAAAGAAGAAGAAACCACACTATTCTAATATTTTCTGATTTTGAATGGCGAGTAAGCATAAGAGTTCGGCTCTAAAGCCTTTCAACTCTAATCAGGAGTTAGTCTCCAGACTCGTAATATAATCAGACTATTATGTATTATATTATATATATATTTAGAAAACCATTTATTTTTTTAAAAATATAATTTCGTGGGATGATATTGAACCCTAAATCCTCCCAGAATGCTTCTAATGGATACATATCCACATATATATTCATAAACAATACAAGTATATACAGTACATGCAACAAAAGCAATAAAAACAAGTCTAATTTTTTACTTTAAGGTCAAAAGAAAGCATCTTAACTTTACTTTAAAGACTTTCCAGATAGAAATAAAAGTTCTTTGGCTTACTTATGGTATAAACAGCACTGGAGAAGTTGAAAGAGGTGTAAATTTCCCAATAAACACTTCCTGACAAGCTGTAGAAAACACAAAAAAATTAGAAAATGCTTCTGTTATAAGAATAGCCTTAAGCTTGTAATGGGTTGTGATTGACAAGTTTCAAATCTATAGGCTACTTCCTTTGGAAGTAGCCTAGGAAAGCTGGAAGTACTAATAACATTGTGATGGTATCTTAAATTAAAGTAAAGTTCAGTCCTAGTGAACTAATATTGCTAGAAAGAAATGGCATATTTATTGCGATGAGGATAGTGAAAATATTTTACTGCACTTACTGTGAGGTTTAACCGACTTTCATGTGAATATTAGAGACAAATAACCTCTTCTAAACGGTAGTTTTAAAAATGATAATCTAATATAAAATCTGGTGATACTGGGAGTCAAATGAAACTGATCTTCAATGAATCTGAAGCCATCATTCAAGACGCGATACAGTTCAAAGTTATCATTGAGATGCCCACATGGACGACACAAAGAATAACCTAAAATAAGAAACGAAGAAACTAAAGTCTGCCAGAATAGATACTGGAAATATAAATTTTGCAAAAGTTCTTTAAAAACATAATTATTAAAGCATTAGCATTAGCAAAGCATAAAAATCCTTTTACATAATCTATTTAAGAAAATTTACGAACTTGCACATTAGTTGAAGGATGTAATCATGTACTCGTATGTCCATGCGGAAATCAACTAAGTTTAGAGTTAACTCGCCGTTATCTAAGAGAAAATTTACTTCTATATTTCGGTTCTGTTTTGTTTTTTAAAGCAGAAAGTAGCTACTAATGCAAGTTTCTTGCTTCTCGAATGTGCTGGCCACGAAGAAGTAAAAGAAACTAGATATTACGTTAGGTCTACTGGACTTGTAAACCTAGTTGTCTAAAACGACTTTAAAGTTTAATTCTTCAAAATAAAATAACTTATAAAAGATTTTTTTGATGGACTTACTCATGAAACTTCAATCTTCATAAACATAAGGCAATAAACGCAAACCATTACTTTATCAAATAAACTAATAATGGAATGAATTTAGCAAGCATTCATACCTAACTTAAAACTGCTTTGTTCACAGAATTAGCTGGTAACTAACATAATCTTTAGGGCAAATTTATATCATCTCTGTTACCTTCCTCTCTTTACAACCAATTCTGAAGAAAACTCGTCTTATCGTTTATCGATAAATCGAATTGCATTATATATGTTGATCTCTTTTAGTCTACTGCTATGATTTTCTTCTTTGCAATAATATTATTGACAATAAATTGATAATAATTTCTATCCTCTTTTCGATTACTTACCTATGATGATAATAATAATAATGTAGTATATACGTATTACTAAAACTGTCCGGTTGGACTGTTATATAAAGTTAATCACATAGATTTGTAACTGTAACCAGTATCATGAAGTAGATTGAAACAGCGCTGATTTCTGGGAAGCCGTTCAATAGTATCTAGCATGTATAGTGGTTATCTCAGCCGTTTATCTGAAACATTAGAAATCAAATTATTACTTAAGAGTCTCAAGTAAGATGATGAGCCCGCAGGGTTGCCACCCAATTTGGAGTCTTCTTAAGGAACTAGTACTAATATTATTTTTGAATGTGCCCTAACCTCAGTATGTTCACAATATTTTGTTCAAGTTGGCGTCCCTAACCTCTCATCAGTATCACAGAATTCTAAGCAAGTTACCCTGCAGAAAAGCCATTGGTAGGGAATGATTCTAGAAGGGAGATCCAATACTCGGGATAATTCATAACTTCACAAATTACTAATGATATAAGAACTGGAGTAATTGGAAATTTTACCACCACAGAGAGTGTTAAGTAGAATTCCCAGTTGAAGTTTTTCCTCCTCCGGGAGACAGAGAGAAGGAAAAGATTATTGCATAAATAATTGGAAAGATAAAGCTTCTTAAAGTAAAAGAAGATTTTTTATTTTATTTTGATATGTCGAGGGGGCGCCCCACACTCAAGAGAGAGTGAGTTAGAGAATCTATCAGTTCGTAAAAGCTCGTGCCAGTTCGAGCAAGTTCGGTTAACCACTTACCTGTGGCTGTAGAACTACCGCTAGAGGCTAGAGGCTGTTGGAAGCGTTTAGATTCTTTCGGCCAGTGTAAGACGACTGCTCGGTGCGTGTACTGCTTGTCCAGTTTACGTTCACCCGGTACGTCATTAAAAAGGTACGTCTACATAACAAAACAAAAAAATAATAAAATTTCAAAAATATAATATTTGTATTAAAAAGAATCCTTAAAGATTAAGAAAAAAAATTGCTAAAACTAATGAATCTCTTTCAAAATAAAACAAAATGAGGTGCAGACCCTCACTTGACTTTTATTTTTTTTGACTACGATTCTCAAGTTGCTGACTTTTAAGAGCTTTTTAACATTAAAATCACAAAATGAATTTTCGTAAAAAAAACTTATTTAAATGAAAACTTTTGAATAATGTTAGCGAGAAAATTGTAGGAGTCCTTTCCGGAAAAAAAATCTTAGCAAAGTAAAAAAATAGTAATTCTTTAAAGTATCTCTGGTTTTGGAATGAGCTACAAAACTTGATTTTTTTTATCGCCCTTTATTATATAAAACACGCAGCAAAAAAGTCTGTTTTAGTCTTTACGTCAATGTGTTGTATTCCAGATTGGGAAGGCTGGATTTTAAAAGAGGTCTACCATAAAATGGAGCAAATTGTAGAGCAGTACATTGCCAGGAGTTGTTTGAAAGGTTTTTGTTTCTGTTAATTGATTGGGTAAAAACTGTTTCAGTCGAGTTTTATGATGGCTGAAGTTTTTGGGTCTTCAGTAGTGGTATCAAGGATTACGGTCAAACTAGCGCACCATATTCCTTCCTTTTGTTCCTCGGGAAATTCCCTGGTTGTTCGAGTTTAAACAGTCGTAGGTCTTCATTCCAGAACTTACGAACGTAGAAAATATCAATTTCTGTTTAAAGAAGGATTCACACTTTAAGTTTCATCTTTACAACCAATTTTGATACAACAGACTCTACAGATGTTTGTAAGTTAATAAAGCATTGGTTGTTTACAATTAACCAGTTATACCAGTTATTAAGCGTGTTCTGAAGTGTATACACGTCAAACCAAATCTCTATTACGGTGCGTTCGACGTGTATACTCGTTTTGAAAAATAGAAAATTGCCATTACCTATAAAAACTTTAAAATTTTAATAAAATACAATAATAATATTATTCGGTGGTATGTTTCCTTTATCCTTACCAATAAAACTGCCAAGTATTTTATACGGAGCGGGGTGGAGGGTGTCAGCCAAATGATAAGTGGTTGGTACATGTTTGGTCTCCGCATTAGAAATTGGGGAATTACGCACACGAATAGAAGCTCTCAACCCTTGTGCAATAGATAGCGATTCAGATCTCAGTAAGAGCATGATTTCATTTTGTACAGAATTCAAAGCTCTTTTCTTCCTTGTAAAAAAGCTCTTGCGTCTCTAGTTAACTAGAGAGCAATGCATACGTGAAGCGGTGCAAGATTTTTTGAAAGAGCACAGAATGCTCTGTGTAATCTCAAACCCCAGAGAGATTGCAGAAAAAGTCGTTTGCAGTGACTATTATGACGTTGTAAACTTTTGGTTGTTTTGTTGCCCTGCGTTCGTCGTGTAAACACGTCATTGTCTGATTTCAATTCCGCACACTGTTTTTTTTTTTTAAACTAAATTCCACCGCTTAACTGGTTAATGCATATTTTGCGATAAATATACTTATATAAATAAGTCTTTATGGTCAAATAGAACGGTTACTTAAATAATTTTTTAGTTGTTATTAAAATTTGTAAGTCCGAACGATGAATTTATTTGAATGTATCGAACCAGAATAAGAAGATATCATGAATACTTAAAGAATAAAAATAGTTTTTAATTAGAATTCTAAAACTTTACTTGGGTCAATGCTGATGGCATGAAAAAATAATATATAAAATATCAATTCCTCACTAAGATATTGACCTGTTTTCGAGAGGTCACGTTCGGTGGTGAAATTGTAAAGCAAAAAGAAAAATTAATTAAAATGAAAAATAATTAGGTAATGGTTTTATTTATTTTCAGTTTTCCTTTCATTTTAATTTTCTTTCACCTCTAAAAAAATTAAAAATAAATTAAAAACGCAGATAAGAGGTCAAATCTGAATAAAATTTCGTGTGTGGAAGACATAAATTCAAGTTGTAACGAGTATATTTGGGGTAGCAACGCGAGTGTGCAGAATATACGGTACATTAATTATCTCAGATAATATTTTTTGTGGGCGTTTTTTTAAACCCAAGAGTTAATTAGATTGTTTATATAGAATTTAATCTAAAATTTAGTAAAAACCGCAAATTACAAGGAAATAGCACTTTAGAGGGTGTATCTACCTTATTGCCCTGTAGAATAGCCTAAGAACAGCTTCTTCTGGAAATATTATTCAAACAAGTAATAGCTGCGGATCTCCTTGAAACCTGTTTGAACTTGTTGAAGCGCTTAGATCTTAGGGGGATAAGAGTTTCTGCAGCAGATTTCTCTCTCCATGGGAGATCGGTGGCCTCTACTACTGTCTCTTCCGATCTGCTCCAAAATTCCTCGAGCTACCTAAAAATTGTAGCCCCCTCGAAGCTGTCAATCCCTGGGGAACTGGCTCTTTGCAAGTGATCCTACCCGTAATGGTGTAGGCTCCTCAACTACGTGTGATCTTGATCGTTGACCTGGATCCTCTTCTTCCCTCACTGGTTTCGTGGCTTACCTTTTTCGCCATATTCGGGGCTTTTTTTTGTCTATTCCAGACAATCCTCACACCTCCCTCGAATATGCTCATAACTTCCCAGTTCACTTTCAGCTGATGATTAGAATGCTCAACAAAACAACTGTCGAGTCTTCAATATTAAGTCAAAGTTAAGAATCACCTATTTAAGAGTTCCGCTCCTAAGATAGGATGGTATCAGGTGCCCCAGGATAGAAATCTAACTCTAAATGCAAGCAAGTACAATCTATTCGTGATAACATCTTCGACACAAAATTGAGAAACTTGGACAAAGAAGTGAAGTAGCTTTACCCTAAGAAAGTCGAAGATTTGAATATAGTTTCCGCCGTAGCAGTATTGAAAGCTTTGGACGACCAACACTTGGTATAACAGCTTTGTTTTCCCCTATTTTCCATATAAAAAGGAGAAACTCTTCCCTTTGCAAATATTATATTATATTTCCTTGGGAAAACAAGTGTTGTTACCATTTGATGGAAAAAAAACCATCCCAGAGCACCACTTTGCCAATTACTTCTGAGCTTGAACTTTCCTCAGTGAGCTTAAGAGCTTGCATACTTGGAAGTGAAGTTTGTTTTCTCTCTCTCTCTCTCTCTCTCTCTCCCCACGATTTACTTCTCCCCAAAGTAATATGAAGCCATTTCTTTAATCTTGAGATCGTCCTGTCGACCAGCTGGAGGTCTGTTTTCCCTCTTCACTTCACTTCATAAATATTAGTTCCTCCTTTTGTCGGTGCACTTCTGTATTTCCTCCTTCTTTCTACATCTTGCCCCTTTTTCTTTTTTTATCTTTAATCCATCTTTCGTCGTTCCTAGCTTCTATTGGAACTTTATTTCTTCCAATAGCTCTGTTTTGGATATATGTCACGCTAGAAATACCACTGTTATCCCTCTGATGTTGCTAACAACGTTGTACTAATGATGTTGATGTCTCTTCTGTGCTTTTCCTTCTTCTCTTCATTTCCAAGTATTCTGCCACTTCTGTTTCCTCCTGCACCACATTCGAGATAAAAGAAAACCTCAACTATCCAACAATTTCGCTGTTCAACTTTTGCAATATAAGAAGAATAGGTAAATAAATGATTAAGGAAAGACGAAGTCCTATCATGGATAAAACACGATGCTAAGATAAACTAAAGAAAATATGATTCTACCACTCTAGACTTAGACTAACTTACAATACGAAGTTAAATGAATGATTATTGATGGCTGATTGAAATAAATGATGGTATGATGGGAAAGATGGTATCGAATAGAGCCAAAGGTTTTAGTTAAGACTTCAAGCAAACGATTTGCTGGTAACCAAATCATCGGTCTCCAGTCTTCTATCAGTACCATAGCCGCCTACAGTTATAGAATTGGCTCCCGTCTTGTATTGTGAGGAAAGCTAAATTACAGTAATGAGACATTACAAGTTTACAGCTTACGGCAACGAAGACTGTAACATCTAGCCGGCCTAAGAAGAGCCGGATGATAAAAGAGCTTGAATACTTGCAATTTTTCACTTGCTTTGTAGTAAACTTTACTGATTTAAAGTTTTGCTTGGGCTATACCTTGACAGAAGACTTACAAGGAACCCTCATAGTCGACTTAAGAGAACAGAACTCAACAGACGCTTCCGACAACTGGAAAGACTACTCGACAATAGATCAAAACTCACTCTGGACAACAAAAGACTTGTATATTTAAGTATATTTAAAGCCAGTCTGGGCTTATGGCATCGAACTGTGGAGGTTCAACCAAACGCTCAAATCTGCAAAGGATCCAGAGTCTTTTCAGTCTAAAATTCTTCTGCTCTATAGTAAACGCCTCCTTTCTACGTCACCAATCAAACCATTCACACAGACTTGAACATTCCTTTCGTGCAACACAAGTTGCTGAAAACACGTTACAGAAAATTCCATCTTAACATTCAAATACAACACAATCCACTGGTACCAACATCTATCTTCAAGAACATTTCCAGACAACACTTCCAGACGTCTTAAAAGACAGTGGCCTCGGCGATCTCCTCTCTGATGAAGAGAGTCAGTAGAATTTAGAATGTTATTGGAGTGTTACCGCTGGGTAACTTCTCCATTCTGATATGTGTAATATGTTGCTTAATGTTGCCCTTGTTGCTTATAACTCAAAACGCGTCGATTCTAACTAAATAAATGATAAACAAATTTTGCGATACAATTTTTTTTTTAAACTGATACAGATTTTTAGTGAAAAACCAAAGTAAAGCGAGCTCTTTTCACAATCCTGTGTCCGCTCCCTTGAATTGTGGTTAAAGAAATATCAAGTCAAAAAAACCCAAGAGACTTTAATCAACTTTAGTCACACTTAGCGTTCCTCCCAAAAAGATTCAAACTAATTCCTTGCTGGTAAGTTCTCAAGTGAACTTAAAAATTCTTCAATGATCCTTTTTTTTATTTTAAAGTTTTCTTTCGACTTTCTAAACTTTATGCCTTTCTTTGCCACTTTTTTCTCCTTCGCCCCCTCTCTCTCTCTTTCTCTTTGCCATTAAAGAATTTCCCAGGGAGTTTTCACTTAAGTACAGCTTTTTAGTTCTTTAAGACAACAACATTAATAATTAACGAATCGTATAAAGCCTTTAAAAAGAGAAAACTCATCATATATTCATGCTCTCATCTTAGTAAGAGCATTTTACTTCTTTCTAGTTTTTTGCTTTCATTTATTACTTATTTTTCTTAAAATGATTTATACTGTTTTTATTATTTTATTTTTTTCTTGTATATTTGAATGTAATTTTTCTTTATTTATATTTATCTTAGACCCTCCCTTGTGTTTACTGCTTTGAAGCTTAATTTTTTTTAGATAATTAACTTTTTGTTTTTAAATCTTTATATTAGAAAAGATTCCGCGTAAAAAGTTTTCTCTCATTATTTATTAATGTCAAAGAAAATGTAAGAAAAAAAATTATTTTCTCGAAAATATTTTATTTTTTCCCTTAATAATAATTGTTGGCTCACGTGTTTAAGGTTGTAGAACTTGACTTTAATAAAGAGGAGTGGCCACCGGCAAAGCTAGAAGGATCTATAGTGGTCCAGAGCGTTTTGTGAGAATGCTATGTTCATTAAGGAGTAGCTTAGGCCCTTCAGCGTACAGTGCGAGGAACTTCGTAACAGCGGAAGACATTTAAAGGTATTTCTTCCTCCAGACAATCGCCATGGTTTAGACCCAGCCGGTTTCAGTTGCCTTCTGGAATCTATTCAGCAAAAAAAAAAAAACAAAAACGCAGTAGCCAATAAGTGAGAATTGGCTACACAGCGTGCTTGGTAACTCTCTCCAGCCAATATAGGCCACTATATTTGAGAAAGCAGGAAAAAACTGTACAGCAAGAGAGAAACACCTACGAGAAAAGTTAGCCAACTTTTTTCACACAATTCTCAAAAAATCCGCCACCCCCCTTCCTCGACTAGTGATGTCACATAACTTCACGCAGTTTCTCGTCTTGTGTAGTAGAATCGAGAGTATGATATTCTTGTCTTGTGATTCCTCTAAATTGCTCCACCAGTAAAAGAGATCACCCCTCCAGGGACCATTTCCCATTGGGAAATATCGACTCCCTCCTTTTTTCAATCTGATGTCACTGATTTCGTTTTTCTCTCTCTCTCTTTTTGTCCTCTGTATCTTAGATTTCTTTTTCAAAGTCCTGGAAATTCAACGCTAAATATTTACCTTCTTTTTGTTATTTTTCAATTTTCTGTTACTATCGATAACAGGAAGTACTTCAAATGTAGATTTTTGAATCTGGGTTTGCGCCGGAAGTAATCTATTCTTAGCAAGGGTAGAAGTTAAGCCCTATTTTATGGCGGCATTTCACTTAATTACGGTCCAAAACCTGTATAATATTAACGAGTATTAGCTGGGTTGTCCAAATTCTCGCTTTTCTTTTTTTTTTGCGTTATGATATAGGAACACGATGTTTTGTGGAATTCTGCGTGAGCTGCAACGTCACGCTTTATTCAATTAAATTGTTTTATTATAATGGAGAACATATGACTTCATAGAACTTCTATTTTTAGTATAAATACTAAAAAAGTGTGTGTGCGTGCGTAATTTTGTATTTTTCTTAAATTGTTGTGCATGTTTAAACTTGTTTCAGTCAGTTTGTTGTTCATACTATTTTCACCTTACTTCTTACATTTAGCTTTGTTTTTCTTGACGCTTTGACTAAGTTTGTTTGAAGGACTTAAAGGAAAGTCTGAAGAGGGTAGTTAGCTAGCAGCTGGAAGTGAGCGAACAGATGAACTTCTCAAGTGAGTAAATGAATGAGTAAGTTGGGGGAAACAAGAGCCGAGTGAGAGAATATTTCCTGCTCGCCGCTAGAGTGGGACACTCATTAATTTAATATTACACAACTTGTGCGCTCTCAAACTATCTCCTGTATTTTTTTTTTTTTTGATTGCAGCAGACTCGACTCAGTAGTCAGGGGGGCAGACTCGAGGGCATACACAGTACTTTGTGTTTATACAATAGAAAAGGGTGAAGTACACAGAATAAAGAAGAAATAGTCGGATGGGGCGCCAATTATAACCTACCCTAAGGGTTTTTCTTATCTCTTTTTTCTTTTTTGTAACTTCCGCTTTTATTCTTTTTTTTTTACTCGACTTCCGGTTTTTCTTTTTTGTACGCATCATGATGACGGGACAATAAAGAAGTCATTTCTGTTTAGCAAAGTATTGCTTATTACAGGAGTTAATAATTCTTCAGATCCTAAATCAGGGGTCCCCAAACTTTTTACTCAGGGGGCCACCAGTTCACTGTCCCTCAGACCGTTGAAGAGCCGGAACAAATAAAAAGAAACAAAACGGGAACAAATATGTAGTATATTTCAAATAAAGAACAAGTAAATTTAAATCACCAAACTGCCCAGTACTTCTGTGGGAACTATCACCACTTACGATTTATTAATGGTTTCTCGCCAACATTGTTGAAAACAAAAAAACAGTTCACAAGAAGTTGGAAGTTGAAGTTGGGGAATTGGAATAGAAGAAGTTGCTTGTACTCTATGGGAATTGGAATAGAAGGAATTGCTTGTACTTTATGGGAATTGGAATAGAAGGAGTTGCTTGTTCTCTATGGGAATTGGAATAGAAGAAGTTGCTTGTACTCTATGGGAATTGGAATAGAAGGAATTGCTTGTACTCTATGGGAATTGGAATTGAAGGAGTTGCTTGCACTCTGTGGGAATTGGAATAGAAGGAGTTGCTTGTACTCTATAGGAAATAGAATAGAAGTTGGAGTCGCTTGTACTTTATGGAAGTGTAATAAAAGAAGTTGCTTGTACTTTATGGGAATTGCAATAGAAGGAGTTGCTTGTAATCTATGGGAATTGGAATAGAAGGAGTTGCTTGTACTCTATGGGAATTGGAATAGAAGAAGTTGCTTGTACTCTATGGGAATTGGAATAGAAGGAATTGCTTGTACTCTATGGGAATTGGAATAGAAGGAGTTGCTTGTTCTCTATGGGAATTGGAATAGAAGAAGTTGCTTGTACTCTATGGGAATTGGAATAGAAGGAATTGCTTGTACTCTATGGGAATTGGAATAGAAGGAGTTGCTTGTACTCTATAGGAAATAGAATAGAAGTTGGAGTCGCTTGTACTTTATGGAAGTGTAATAAAAGAAGTTGCTTGTACTTTATGGGAATTGCAATAGAAGGAGTTGCTTGTACTCTATAGGAAATAGAATAGAAGTTGGAGTCGCTTGTACTTTATGGAAGTGTAATAAAAGAACTTGCTTGTACTTTATGGGAATTGCAATAGAAGGAGTTGCTTGTAATCTATGGGAATTGGAATAGAAGGAGTTGCTTGTACTCTATGGGAATTGGAATAGAAGAAGTTGCTTGTACTCTATGGGAATTGGAATAGAAGGAATTGCTTGTACTCTATGGGAATTGGAATAGAAGGAGTTGCTTGTTCTCTATGGGAATTGGAATAGAAGAAGTTGCTTGTACTCTATGGGAATTGGAATAGAAGGAATTGCTTGTACTCTATGGGAATTGGAATTGAAGGAGTTGCTTGCACTCTGTGGGAATTGGAATAGAAGGAGTTGCTTGTACTCTATAGGAAATAGAATAGAAGTTGGAGTCGCTTGTACTTTATGGAAGTGTAATAAAAGAAGTTGCTTGTACTTTATGGGAATTGCAATAGAAGGAGTTGCTTGTAATCTATGGGAATTGGAATAGAAGGAGTTGCTTGTACTCTATGGGAATTGGAATAGAAGAAGTTGCTTGTACTCTATGGGAATTGGAATAGAAGGAATTGCTTGTACTCTATGGGAATTGGAATAGAAGGAGTTGCTTGTTCTCTATGGGAATTGGAATAGAAGAAGTTGCTTGTACTCTATGGGAATTGGAATAGAAGGAATTGCTTGTACTCTATGGGAATTGGAATTGAAGGAGTTGCTTGCACTCTGTGGGAATTGGAATAGAAGGAGTTGCTTGTACTCTATAGGAAATAGAATAGAAGTTGGAGTCGCTTGTACTTTATGGAAGTGTAATAAAAGAAGTTGCTTGTACTTTATGGGAATTGCAATAGAAGGAGTTGCTTGTAATCTATGGGAATTGGAATAGAAGGAGTTGCTTGTACTCTATGGGAATTGGAATAGAAGAAGTTGCTTGTACTCTATGGGAATTGGAATAGAAGGAATTGCTTGTACTCTATGGGAATTGGAATAGAAGGAGTTGCTTGTTCTCTATGGGAATTGGAATAGAAGAAGTTGCTTGTACTCTATGGGAATTGGAATAGAAGGAATTGCTTGTACTCTATGGGAATTGGAATTGAAGGAGTTGCTTGCACTCTGTGGGAATTGGAATAGAAGGAGTTGCTTGTACTCTATAGGAAATAGAATAGAAGTTGGAGTCGCTTGTACTTTATGGAAGTGTAATAAAAGAAGTTGCTTGTACTTTATGGGAATTGCAATAGAAGGAGTTGCTTGTAATCTATGGGAATTGGAATAGAAGGAGTTGCTTGTACTCTATGGGAATTGGAATAGAAGAAGTTGCTTGTACTCTATGGGAATTGGAATAGAAGGAATTGCTTGTACTCTATGGGAATTGGAATAGAAGGAGTTGCTTGTTCTCTATGGGAATTGGAGTAGAAGAAGTTGCGTGTACTCTATGGGAATTGGAATAGAAGGAATTGCTTGTACTCTATGGGAATTGGAATAGAAGGAGTTGCTTGTACTCTATAGGAAATAGAATAGAAGTTGGAGTCGCTTGTACTTTATGGAAGTGTAATAAAAGAAGTTGCTTGTACTTTATGGGAATTGCAATAGAAGGAGTTGCTTGTACTCTATAGGAAATAGAATAGAAGTTGGAGTCGCTTGTACTTTATGGAAGTGTAATAAAAGAACTTGCTTGTACTTTATGGGAATTGCAATAGAAGGAGTTGCTTGTAATCTATGGGAATTGGAATAGAAGGAGTTGCTTGTACTCTATGGGAATTGGAATAGAAGAAGTTGCTTGTACTCTATGGGAATTGGAATAGAAGGAATTGCTTGTACTCTATGGGAATTGGAATAGAAGGAGTTGCTTGTTCTCTATGGGAATTGGAATAGAAGAAGTTGCTTGTACTCTATGGGAATTGGAATAGAAGGAATTGCTTGTACTCTATGGGAATTGGAATTGAAGGAGTTGCTTGCACTCTGTGGGAATTGGAATAGAAGGAGTTGCTTGTACTCTATAGGAAATAGAATAGAAGTTGGAGTCGCTTGTACTTTATGGAAGTGTAATAAAAGAAGTTGCTTGTACTTTATGGGAATTGCAATAGAAGGAGTTGCTTGTAATCTATGGGAATTGGAATAGAAGGAGTTGCTTGTACTCTATGGGAATTGGAATAGAAGAAGTTGCTTGTACTCTATGGGAATTGGAATAGAAGGAATTGCTTGTACTCTATGGGAATTGGAATAGAAGGAGTTGCTTGTTCTCTATGGGAATTGGAATAGAAGAAGTTGCTTGTACTCTATGGGAATTGGAATAGAAGGAATTGCTTGTACTCTATGGGAATTGGAATTGAAGGAGTTGCTTGCACTCTGTGGGAATTGGAATAGAAGGAGTTGCTTGTACTCTATAGGAAATAGAATAGAAGTTGGAGTCGCTTGTACTTTATGGAAGTGTAATAAAAGAAGTTGCTTGTACTTTATGGGAATTGCAATAGAAGGAGTTGCTTGTAATCTATGGGAATTGGAATAGAAGGAGTTGCTTGTACTCTATGGGAATTGGAATAGAAGAAGTTGCTTGTACTCTATGGGAATTGGAATAGAAGGAATTGCTTGTACTCTATGGGAATTGGAATAGAAGGAGTTGCTTGTTCTCTATGGGAATTGGAATAGAAGAAGTTGCTTGTACTCTATGGGAATTGGAATAGAAGGAATTGCTTGTACTCTATGGGAATTGGAATTGAAGGAGTTGCTTGCACTCTGTGGGAATTGGAATAGAAGGAGTTGCTTGTACTCTATAGGAAATAGAATAGAAGTTGGAGTCGCTTGTACTTTATGGAAGTGTAATAAAAGAAGTTGCTTGTACTTTATGGGAATTGCAATAGAAGGAGTTGCTTGTAATCTATGGGAATTGGAATAGAAGGAGTTGCTTGTACTCTATGGGAATTGGAATAGAAGAAGTTGCTTGTACTCTATGGGAATTGGAATAGAAGGAATTGCTTGTACTCTATGGGAATTGGAATAGAAGGAGTTGCTTGTTCTCTATGGGAATTGGAATAGAAGAAGTTGCTTGTACTCTATGGGAATTGGAATAGAAGGAATTGCTTGTACTCTATGGGAATTGGAATAGAAGGAGTTGCTTGTACTCTATGGGCATGGGAATAGAAGGTGTTGCTTGTACTCTATGAGAATTGGAATAGAAGGTGTTGCTCTATGGACCTGCTTTTGGCTAATGAGATGATCAATGTCTCCGGTTTAGTTATAGTGCTTTGCCTTTCTTCCTACTTCTGGCTGTTATTTTACCCTGTTTTCGGAGCCGTGACGCGTGCATCCCACGTCATCGGAAGTAGTACTGTACATGAGCGACGCAGCGCTTTGCGGCACCGCCACATATACGAGTGCTCCTCTCACTGACCACCAATGAAAGAGATGCCCCTTCCGGAAGTGCGGCGGGGGCTGGATAAATGTTCTCCGCATGTGGCCCGCACTTTGGGGACTTCTGCCCTAAATTGTGATTAGATTTTTTTTACAGAGTCTGTCCGTTTTTGTCATATAACCGATTCGACATCAGATGGATTCGTTTATGCCTTAAAAACTTAGAAAATGTCCCTTCCTACCTTTAAATCGTTTTTAGGGCACTGGAATCTCCATCAGAGTATTATTCCATCCAAGCTTCCTTTTTCCAGCCTTCAACTGGAGTTCATCTTCTGAAACCAAATAAATAAATAAATTAGATCTCAAATTTTATCATATATATTTTTTAAATTACATTAATTTTTACCAGTAATAAATCATTCTATATTTGTATCCAAATTTCTTTCGCAATGACCTTATAGATCTAATCATCTTTAATAAATTAAATATACGTGGATCTGATACTTTTATTGAAGTAATTAAAAAACAAAAGATAACTTTTGGATAGTTCCGTCGGAGGATCCAAGTTTCATTTCCGTTAACGTTATATTTTGGCGTAATTTACGGCATTACAAAACTACATTTCAGTAAGTATTGATTATTGTTTCAAAATTCTGTTTAGAAGAGAATGCGGGAGTTTTGCTTTACAATCTTTCCATTTTACTCATGATGAAAAAAAGTGATGTATGTTCGAAACAGATTTGACAGCTTTCTATTTTGGGTAAAATTAAATGTAATTATAATAAAAATCACCTGTTTCAAGCCCCCAACCTACAAAAAAAATTTAGTTCAACTCAGTGGTAAAACGTTTTTATTTATTTAGGTTATGTTATTTTGGTTATGAATTTTAGGTTATTTTATTGGAAGGTTATTTTGTTTAGTATGTTTACATAGCTAACTTGATTAATGAAATAATTTTCTACACAAATATATGTTATGTAATTCCATAGTGTTTGCTGTTAAATAACAAATCAATGTTTATGTATTTAACATTTACATATATTTTTCTGACTTTGATGTGTACACAGTTATAACAGGATGAATATAATATTACTGGAAATGATTTGCAGTTTAATTTTATCATATTTTAAATGTTAATATTATGAACATTTTAAAAATATAGTTTGAATTTAATGCTAATTTTATGGTAATTGGCCATGAGATATGTAAATTATGTTTTTAGGCAACACATTTATCTATGAAAAATACCATTATGGAATTGCAAAAGTTTTACGGATCTTAAAACCTATCTACGTAAGCTTGTAGTTAACAAAACATAATCTTATTTAAAGATCTTGACTCTTTGAAAAGAATCTATGCTTAGAATGGCTCTTACTTGTGTTCTGCTTAAGACAACCACCACTAACGATTTATTAATGGTTTCTCGTCAACATTGTTGAAAACAAAAAAACAGTTCACAAGAAGTTGGAGTCGCTTGTACTCAATGTGAATTGGAATAGAAGGAGTTGCTTGAACTCTATGGGAAATAGAATAGAAGAAGTTGCTTGTACTCAATGGGAATTGGAATAGAAGGAGTTGCTTGTACTCTATGGGAATTGGAATAGAAGGAGTCGCTTGTACTCTATGGGAAATTGAATAGAAGCAATAGAATAGAAGCAATAGAATAGAAGAATAGAATAGAAGAATAGAATAGAAGAATAGAATAGAAGCAACAGAATAGAAGCAATAGAATAGAAGAATAGAATAGAAGCAACAGAATAGAAGAATGGAATAGAAGAATAGAATAGAAGCAATAGAATAGAAGCAATAGAATAGAAGAATAGAATAGAAGCAATAGAATAGAAGCAATAGAATAGAAGAATAGAATAGAAGCAATAGAATAGAAGCAATAGAATAGAAGAATAGAATAGAAGCAATAGAATAGAAGCAATAGAATAGAAGAATAGAATAGAAGCAAGAGAATTGAAGCAATAGAATAGAAGAATAGAATAGAAACAATAGAATAGAAGAATAGAATAGAAGCAATAGAATAGAAGAATAGAATAGAAGCAATAGAATAGAAGCAATAGAATAGAAGCAATAGAATAGAAGCAATATAATAGAAGAATAGAATAGAAGCAACAGAATAGAAGAATAGAATAGAAGCAATAGAATAGAATCAATAGATTAAAAGGAATAGAATAGATATCATTTCCATAATGTGCCCACCTCTGGTGTCTATCATAAAACTAGCCTCGTTAAGAATTTTCCTTCCGCTGTTTAAAGTGGCTGGGAAGGGAATAGCGTCCTTTCTACATTAATATTTAATTCGGAAAATGGAACTTTGGTGAACTGGAAAACTAAGAGCCGGTCGGTGCTGAGCGGTGAGCGGGCGGACGGGCGGTCTGGAGTTGTGTTTGGGGGCGTTACAAACTGAAATGAACGTCTTACAAAGTGTGTACACTGTGAATGGAGAAGTTGGCGCGACGCTTCTGGCGGCGAGAGAGAGAGAGTAATAGCCAAACTGGTCCAGCAAACTCTTTGAGTAAGAGTAAAATTTATAACGCGTCTTTAGTTAAAAGCCTCAGACCTTTCCATTTCCCTTTTTTGGGTCCACCCCTGCTCTACCAGCCACTTCGCCCACCTAAAAATATATCTTATTAATAATTCCCCGGCTCTACTTTGAATATTTACCTAATCTATACAACCACAAACTTGGTTTTCATTAAAATATAACCGCGCATGGAGGTTTTTTTTGTTTTGTTTTGATTTGTAAATTTGTTTTTACTTCCGTCTTAAACACTGTTGCGTAAATCCTGCCGAGTTTTCCTTACATCACCATAAGGGAGCAGCTCTCTCCTGAGCGACTCCATACGAAATTACGCCCATCTGAAGATTCTAGACCTACTCTCCCTTCATCCATAAAGAGAACTCTCTCTCTCTCTGCCGATTCTCCAAAGACCTGGAGAAACTGGAGCCTGGCTAATTTTGTGAGCTGTGGTAATAAGAGGTCCCCACGGAGCTGGATATTTTCATTGAGTCTCCTTCTAATAGTCCTGTTGGAAATTTTGGACTTGTCTTACCAGAGTTTCTTATCTCATTTCCAAGTAATGTTGCGGTTTCTCACTGCCTATAGACTTAATCGTATATCTACGAGTAGTTCAATCAATCGTCTCACTCGTCTGTACGAGAGCCCATCAAGACTACGCACCGGCTCACACTGCATTGTCTGTCACAAGACCTTTCTAGCCAAATACAACATCCCAGTTTTAGGCCATCTGTCTTATTTGCCCTGACCTGGCCCCATGTGACTTTTATCTGTTCCCCAAAGTCAAATCTACATTAAAAGGATCACGATTTCACGGTCCGTTGAATAATAAATAGACACACCTCATATATCTAGTTCAACCCTGACTCTGAATCCCTCTGAAGCCCTCCTGTTTTTCTAAAGCGCCTAAAAAGCCTTCCTGAATTGATGTACCCTGCAGTCTCCTGGCTATCTCACGCTGGCTATTCCCTTTCTCTAATAAGGTTATGGCCCTAAAACTGTCATATGCACTCAAATGCCCGATTGCAGCCTTAGGAATCACATAAAGGTTTAGATTCAAATGAGATTCAACTGATACCAACTAAAAAAAAAATAAAAAAAATTTAGAAAACGAGTTGTAAGCAAAGTTGAATGAAGAGGCAGAGTGTAAATTTGATTAAAAATTCAGTAAAAACGTCAAGTATTATTTATTATTAAAATATATTTAATGTATTTAATTATAATATAATATATTTAATTATAAACTAATTGAATGAAATGATGCGTTAACTTTGCCCGCAGCTACGGGATTAGAAAACAAACTTTAATTTTAACTAAATATAAATACCTTTCTATAATAAAATAATATTTTATATAAACCACGACGCCCATTTTGTTTCTGTGTGGACAGGTTATATCAGCTGGGCTAAGAAAGGAGGTTATTTGAATATTATTATTTTTTCCATCCGTACAATGCGTAATTATGCAAATAAATTCTTTTTTTTCCAGCACTGGAAGCGCTTGGTTTTTCTTTTTATTAAGTTTTTTTTGGGAGGGTTTTTCTTTTGTTATGATTATTTTTAAAAAAATATAATTTCAGTAGATTTATGGAAATTATGTTAATGAACTGTTTGGGAAAATGATAATAATGTAATCATTTATGACAAAATTTTCCATAGCGAAAAGTTACAACTGTTTTATATAATTTATATATATATACAGGGTGTTCAGCATAAGACTACGGTAACTTCGGGAGGCGATTCTGGGCATCATTTGCAACAAAAAATTCCATATAAACTATGGCTCGATTCGGCTCCGTTTTGTAGATATTTTTAATTTTATGTTTTTTCAAGGTGTTACTACTTTTTAGCAAAAAGTTGCCTATATTTCTCAAACTATTAAAGCTAAAGCTATTTTAATAAGCTCATTAGAAAGAAGGTTAAATTTCCTTTTAAGTAAACTAATTTGAATTCCAAAATAATAATATTAAGTATTTTACTTTGTGGCCCAAACATAGGAAATAGCAAGTTTCTAATTTTTTCCAAAAACTTTGACTTCATTTTTCTCAAAAACGTTTTATATGAAAAAACCGTGCACTATTCAGGAAAAACATCTACATACGATCACCTTTCGAACGGTATACAATAATTGGGGTTATGTTAAAAATTGATGCAGAAATCTGTGATTAATTGCAAAAAAGTAGGCCTCAAAACAACGTCGGCATTATGAAAGGAATTCTCCTACCATAAGAATATAACTGAACAGAATCATCAAATCCAGTACGATTTTTTGCAAACGTGTAATTTAATAATTAATTTATTTAAGAACTATATTCAAAAATATAAAACTTACATTAAAAGTAATAAAATAAAATAAGAAGAAATTTTTGGCTTAGTTAATTGTCACTGAATTAAAATTAGTAAACTAAAACTTGATACTTCGTTTCCGTAAACTCAGGTGACCTGTTAGGACCTGAAAATAACTTCAACGGAAGAGATTGTTTTTCATTCGTTTAGATTTTCTTCAAACAGGAAATCCTTCTCTTTTTTTTCTCTTTTTAAAAGCTTTAAAGTTCTAAGTTTGTAGAAAATTCAAACTTTTCCACCATTTTCTTGATAACTAATTGAGCCAAATTAGTCTCATGTTAGGCAAAGTACGAGGGTCGTTTGAAAAGTCCGTGCAAAAATAAAAACTACTTAATTTTTTGGGGTAAACCTTTTTTGTTTTTCAACATAGTCTCCTTTTAGGCTTATACACTTCGTCCAACGCTGCTCTAGTTTGTTGATCCCTTCCGAATAATAGGATTTGTCCAAGTCTGAAAAATAGCCATTCGTTTCTGCAATCACCTCCTCGTTTGAATAAAATCTTTTTCCCGCCAGCCATTTCTTCATATTGGGGAACAAATAGTAGCCCGAGGGAGCCAAGTCTGGAAAATAGGGGGGGGATGTGAAACGAGTTGGAACCCTATTTCCATTAATTTTGCGACCACAACTGCTGAGGTGTGAGCTGGTGCGTTCTCGTGATGGAAAAGGACTTTTTTGTGGGCCAATCGTGGGCGTTTTTCTTGCAGCTCGGTTTTCAAACGGTCCAATAACGATGAATAATATGCACCTGTAATAGTTTTACCCCTTTTCCAGATAGTCGATGAGGATTATTCCTTGCGAATCCCAAAAGACAGTCGCCATAATCTTTCCGGCCGAAGGAACGGTCTTCGCCTTTTTTGGCGCAGATTCCCCCTTGGTAACCCATTGTATCCATGATTCATCCACAGTGACGAAACGACGCTTAAAGTCCTGCGGATTCTTCTGGAACAGCTGCAAACCATCCTTACACGATTTCGTTTTTGGTCAAGCGTGAGCAATCGCGGCACCCATCTTGCGGATAGCTTTGTCATGTCCAAATGTTGATGCAAAATATTATGTACCCGTTCATTCGAGATGCCCACAGCACTAGCAATCTCACGCACCTTCACTCTTCTGTCATCCATCACCATATCATGGATTTTATCAATGATTTCTGGAGTAGTAACCGTCCAGAACGTTCAGCGTCACTTGTGCCCATATGGCCACTCCGAAAATTTTGAAACCACTTATAAACTGTTCTAATCGAAGGTGCAGAGTCACCATAATGTTTATCAAGCTTCTCTTTAGTCTCCTGAGGCGTTTTGCCTTTCATAAAGTAGTGTTTAATCAACACACGAAATTCTTTTTCGTCCATTTTTTGAAAATCACTCGACTTCCTCGATTCAAACGAATGCCAAACACAAAGAAATAGACCGATCTGGCTGAAACTTAGTGTGTGTTCTTCCAAGAGATGCTACTAACTAAACATAAGCTCGATACGCGCCAGTGGTGCTATCTCTCTAACTTTGCACGGACTTTTCAAACGACCCTCGTACTCCCATTAGGACTTCCTTTTGCTCATGAAAGGGGATGAAAGGTAGGTAGGGATGAACTTGAGCTTCCCTCACTTGCGTCATTTTTAGGAATCGTCCAGTTTTATCACCAATAAATTGTTAAGGGCTTTGTGTATTTAGATAAAATTAAGGGTTTGTTAAAAAATATGAAGAATATTTGAAATTAAAAAGTATGAAAAAGAATTTAAATTACAGAATGAAGTGTGTGCATGTTTTTACGTGATTATAGACATTGATGAAGAGAGTATGTGTTTTAAAAGATCGGAGAGGGAAGCTGTCTGTTTGTAATGTAATCATTAGAATTGATCAGATGTTTTTTTGTACACAAAGAAAGCTTCGGTAAAAGTTTATTTTAAGTAAAGGGCCCTCAAAGATTAATTTTGAAAAGCTCCCAGTTAATACATATTAATAGGGACAAGGATAAGAAGGGTGATCTTGAGTGGTAATCAGAGGCTCCACCCGGAGTTTGTGAAAAAGATGCTGGGCTGAGGGTCTTACAGGATGTTCTTTCTAAATCCACCTCCACTCGAAAACACTTCCTTTATATGCGAAGATGCTGTTCACTGATTAAAGTATACTGGCTGCCCTAAATATGATACTAAGTAGAACAACATCTGTGGGCCCTTTGTGAAGCAAGAGTGGGATAAAAAGAAAAAAAAAAACAACCCTTGATAAAGCTGATGTGTACCACTAAATCTCTTTAATTTTCTGCAGCACCTTCAGCTGGAAAAGAAGCCTACAAAAGGAAATCTGAACAAGTGAGGAGAATAAGATTTTCGCTAATGGATACGGTCGCCTTTGAGGAATCCTACATCTTTGATATTGTCTCCAGTCATTGCTTCCATTTTCTTTGTAAGGAACACAATCATTTCTTCTTCTTGTTCTTGTTCTTGTTCTTGTTCTGTAAACTTTTCCACCTAGCCAGTGGATTATCCTTTATCGCTGCTTTTTTTCTCGCCATTGATTCTGGACCTGCCAAACATCTTTGCTACTTTTACTGAACATCCGTGGGGGCGCTATCCAGAGCTCTTCCCAAAAAAAAAGAGAAACAATAACACTAACATAAGTCAAGTCCAGGACAAAATCCAGAGCCGCTATCTATCGCACAGATTCTAAAAACAAAAAAGTCCTCCGAGCTCACCTACGTTAAGACGGCCATCTTTCACCATTAGAGCTACCTTTGCTATCTCCAAATAGCTCTTGGCTGGACTTGCTTTTTCTCTCTCTTCCAGGTGATGTCCAAACCTGAGTTCTTCTAACGTGATGAAGTTCCTGAAGAGTTCTTTTTTCAGAGGTTCCTCCACATTCATATCTTTCTCATCTCCTTCATGAAATGAGAGACGAATTTTAGAGAGGGTAGCTGCTTACCACCAATTTTCCAGTAAAGACGTCTTTCTGGTCGCCCAATTTTCTTCATTTTTAAATAATACAATGCTTTCATGAGTTCATCAAGTTTAGAGAAAAATCCTCACAGTGAATTTCCAATTTTCTTTTCTAATTAATGGATTTTATCTTGTGTATTTAGTACCTACTTATTAAAGTACCCACTATACATATTTCAGATATCCTGAAAGTTATTAGTTACGAATATAAGAGAACAAAGAAAGAATTCTCTCACTTGAAAAAGCCGCTCTCCTAATCTCTCTAATTTTCTGCCTTCACCTTTAGACACGATGGGAAACAAAAAAAACACAAAGGGTGTTCTCCACTCCTAACCCAGCCCAGTTATTGTAGCTTTCACAAGCAAATCTGAATAAGCTTTGGCAAAAGCACAAGCAATTCCTAATGCATGGTGAATCCATGGCCAAGGAGGACTTGTTGAGGGTTCCCACATCTTTTGATATTGTTTCAACCAACCATTCATCCGTCTAGCCACCAGCCTCATCCAGAACTCAGAAAAACAATGGTTTGGAGTTTGGAGTTTGGGGGGTGGAACAGATTACAGCGGAGAGCTTTTCTCTTGATTAGAAACATAGAATGGAGTTCCCCTATTACAACCATGAAGGCATGGATTATCTTATCCCTTGGCTATTGTCCTCTTTCTTATCTCTAGAAAATTCTTTCTTTATTTTTTTTTGGAGATGAGAATTGGATTCTGTAATAATGTTAAAAATAAGAGCCAACAATTCTCGTTAATTTACCATTTACATTTATTTGGATTAGTCTTGTTGGTGCTTTTATAAATTAGCTTATTAAAAATTTAGAGAACAGATTAGTCTCAAAATGAGACTTGTTCCTCGGGGTACCGACCCCCCAAAGTATGGAAACTAGGAAAATCTCTCCTTTTTCGCAAGTCCCCCAGTTTCACCACCACTAGTCTCAGGAGTCAAATATCTCATCCTGAAAGCTAAGATTTCAACTCAATTCTACAATGTTTCTTTCTCATTTCTACACTGGGACTGCAGAAAAAACTCCCTGTAGAAAAGTTTTTCCGAAGAGGTTGTACCGTCTTATCTAAATTCATGCCAAATTATAGCATGATTAGCCAATAAAATTCTTCCAAAATAACAGTTTAAAGTGCTCCTTTTAAGATTAAGACCAAGGACTGATAATATTTCAGACTGGACTACCACTTCACATAATGACGAATAACTCCTTTTGATTTCTTATTGTTCATGAGCTGCAATCTACGGGTTTTTTTGTAAGCATTTTACCTCCCAAAAATGTTTAGCGTTTGCCGAAATTCCTTGTTATCCCGAGTATGAAAACGGGGGCCTATCTGGATTAGTAGATTTAGAACACATCAGAATAATTTTATTTTGTTTTTGAAATTTCAAAAAAAAATTAATGAAAGAGTTTAAATTAAACATGCGCACCTAAGAACAGCACAAAGTAAAAAAAATCTTAAAATATAAAAACACAAAGTAACATCAGTCACTATATTTGATCTGTAATTTTAATTATCAGAAAAAAAAGGCCAAAGCAAGGTTCTCTCTGTCTCCCTCTCTCTCTCTCTGTAAGTAAACAAGTTGAAGTATTCATTATTTGTAAAGTCAAAGGGCCGCCCGCCGCTCGAGGGCAGGCAAGCGACGTTAGGGAATGAGATGTTAATAGGTTTTAAAATGTAATTTGTTTGTTAATTAGGAGGAAAACCCTATTTTTAATTATGTCTTTCCTTATCTTGTTGAAGGGCGTCGTAACTTCTGCCCCAAATCCTCTAATTTCCACACCCTTTTGGGAAAAACACCTAGTTGAAACTTTTAGTCACAAATCTTTCTTTTTAAAAAATTAATTAATAATTGGTCACATAAGATTCCTGATTAATCACCTGCCTAAAGTCGAGATAAGAAACGTGCTCATGAAAGCCTGAAAGCCTATATAATATAGGCAATGTAAGCGATATGAATTATTCTACTATCTATCGCTAGAAAAAATTTCAGGGGCACCCCTTTTGAATGTTTGCTTTCATCTTTCTTAAAACGTTTTGGATGTCTTCTCAAAGACAAGGGAACGTTCAATGTAATAACTGATAATTAGTTCAGAATTTTTTGGACGAAAGGTCCTGGAGTAGCGTTTCTTGTTTAAGAGAACAACTAGGAGAATACTCGGTCACGGTAGAATTAAACTGAGACAGATCCATTAGACCTTCAGGTGATCCTCCAGATGATGAACATGGACAGTCCACGTTCCCTCGGGAAATTTTAGGAAAGGTCCCTTGTACACCCTACTTCTTGCTTTCATCAGATATTCCAAAGATGGCAACCTAGATTAAGATGTTAGAGTGTTCTAGGTGCGGTACACAGCCTCCAACTCAGGTAACCACCTAGAGACATTCCAAGAATCGAAGAAACGGCAGAATCGAGGTAACCACTCCCCGCTGGTACCAGATATCCTTCCCCCGGCGATAATACACACACCACTTTAACAAACAGAAACAACGCAAGGCTTTTCTCCTTGGATCAATTAGTAGATAGATTATGAAGGGAATTGACTACAAAGCTACAAAAATTTACTGCAATCATAATGATCCATCACTCTAAAAATGCAGGAACTGGTGCATAAAATTTTTCTCGTCTGTATTTTTCAGGTGGGGCTTAACGTCCAACTACCAATTAGATGTCGTGAACGGAGGCGACTAGCAAACATACTCGTACTTTACTGTAAATTTCTTTTATTAACCATTAAATAAATAAAATCCAAGTTCTAGACCAGGGGAATCGAACCCACTAAACCAACAATACATCTTAGCTTTGCGGGTTTAGCCTATAACCTCTCGGCCAATGGGGAGCCTTGCAATATTAAAAGCATTAAATAAAATCCAAGGTTTAGACCGGGGAATCGAACCCACTAACCAACAATACATCTTAGCTTTGCGGGTCTAGCCTATAACCGCCTAACATACTTTACTATAAATTTCTCATATTAACCATTAAATAAATAAAATCCAAGTTCTAGACCAGGGGAATCGAACCCACTAAACCAACAATACATCTTAGCTTTGCGGGTTTAGCCTATAACCTCTCGGCTAATGGAGCGCCTTGCAATATTAAAACCATTAAATAAAATCCAAGGTTTAGACCGGGGAATTGAACCCACTAAACCAACAATACATCTTAGCTTTGCGGGTCTCACCTCTCGGCTACCGTGATACCTACCTGTTCGTCTGTAAAAAGATATTAATGTGAAAGTATAATGAATTTGTGTGCATGATAATTGATAAAAATGATTTTCTGTGAGTTTTTGATAAATCAAATATTTGTACAAATCAATTATATTTTGAGCTCTTACGTGTATAATTAAGAGTGTTTTGAGGTTTTAGTGTTTGTTGATGTTATGCTGGGATACCCGTAGGGACGCCATGATCTCTGAATAAGTGATTAATCAACTCCTATTTCGCTCAGTAATCTGCTCATTTTTAAATGTTTTTTAAAAAACTGGCAAATCTATCTCAGTTTTTAAAATTTTAATTCTGCTTTTAGCATTCTTCTAGTTATTTATTAATTTTTCATTTTTTTCATTAGCAAAAAAGTAATTAATTATAAATTAATTTAAATTATATTAATAATGCAAATGTTTTAACACTTAATTAATAATGCACTTCAACAAAGCTTGACTTTAAAGCTCCATATTAACAATGTCTAATTAATATGTAACTTAAATATTTTGACATCTAAATTATTCCACCGACTAATAGAATTTAGAATTTATGATGGCCTCTAAAGTAAATTTATTAATTCAAATGATGTACTTTAATAATTGTATGCGAACAATTTGATGAATTTTTAAATAATAATAAAACGAAATAAAACTATAAGCTTGTTTAATGTTTTTCACGTGAATACGTCTTTAAATTTGCTATCATATGGAGGCAATCCAAAAAACTAATGCTAACAAAATCGGAGGATACAGTTTGGCATTATAGTTTCAAATCTATCGTCTACATCCTAAATTAAATTAGACCACTGGATAGCTAAAGGATCAAAGAATTCATTACGATAAGCGAGGACTGTGAGGAAGGAAGAATTCATTACGCGCGGTGGAGGAGGAAGCGCCGCCATTTTGAGATCATTTTGCTGCGTATCGAGATTTGCAATTAGTATAACTTTTGACTCGGAGAAGCTACGATGTTCGTTTAAGTTTTAATCGTCAGCTGTCGTCACAATCTATCGATTGTATATAAAACACTAGTGTAAAACAGTGACAGTGAATATAATAAGGTGTTAGAATAAAAAAATATATAAAGTCGGCCTATACGCGTCGAAAAGCCAAAACCAAATACAGAGATCGTATACGGTTGGAAAGGGGGCTTCTCAAGAAAAATCGACTGGTAATAATAAAACCCCATATGACCGAGTCAAGCTGTGCCGGGAACGTAAAAGAATGAATGCGGCCGAGTGGATCAACGAAGACGGTGTCCAGTACATCTGCAGCTAGGGCGGTTGAAATTATGCAAGTGGATGATGAAATCGCTTCCACATCGACAACAGACTGTATAGGCATAGATTGTGTTCCATCGTCGATTTGTCTCCTTGATTTCATCCTAAATACATAAATAAAAGTATTTTATATAAAAAAATATAACCCATTACATTTAAACGTATTCACGTACAACACACGGCCGTGTCCATGACACAGCTACAGTTTGTTTTTTACGACCTGTAGTTCGAAATTGAAAGAAAAATCCAAGTCTGTCTAAAAAAGAAGCTGCTTCAATTTATTATCTCGTATTAAAAATAAATAAAATCAAAAATAAATAAGAAAGTAGTTTCTAATATTCAATTTTTTCTTGAATTTACAATTAATATATCGCAAGTTCATTGTTTTAAATAAAATTTCATTACGTAAATTTTGATAAGAAAAAGTCTTGTGAGTGAAAAAAACCGGAAGTTGTAAGTTAATTTTAGAAAATTAAGTGGTTCAAGAATATTATCCATCAATTAAGATGTTGGGTGTTTTTTTTAAATGTCTGATGGGGAGGAGTCACAATGCCAGAGTATTAATTACATTAATTAATACGTGGGTATGTGTGAGTGTGTAAGAGAGAGATAATTATAACTGAGAGTATGGCGTTGAAGAGGCTGGATGGCCGTCATCTCTGTCAGTTTGTGCAGCCATAACATAAGGACCATAGTGTACTATTATAATCACCTGTGATGTCATAGCCACGTCTAAACAGGCCCTTCAGCTGATCTGATCCGAACACACGGTCGCCCTCACGGTCCACAGCTAATTTTCTGTTGTCAAACACAATACAAAATCTATTATCTGGATACGCATGTGATTTGGTTATGGGGTTTCTGTAAATTCCCCAGATTGCCCAGCTAGACGACACTCATGCAAATCCCCATCGATTACGGTTCTAAGAACAATGCTGATAGAATTTCGTTGATATGGAGAAGCACGAGTATGTATTGTATTGAAAGTTAGGAGAAGACATGTGCTCTTCCGGAACATGGACCTCGAAATGGGGTTGCTTTTCACTTTCTATCTAGATAGCCAACAAACACAAGGGGCCTAAAATCTGAATCTCTAATTCAGTTGCCTTCCCTCTATTTTCCCCAAAGGTAGATCGTACATTTCTCGCTGACCACTAATGACCTAGACAATGCTGTTTCTATTAAATTCCAGCATCTCAGCACCACGCTCAAACGAAGCAAACCATCACGAATGGCGGCCAGAAATGCTGGGAGTTGGGGTTAAATATTTACATAATCTTTAAAAACTTCCTGCGAAAAAAAAATGTGTACGCATGTATTTGTATGAATTTTGACGGTGCCACGGTAGCCGAGCGGTTAGAGGCCGGACCAGTAAAACTAATATGCATTCTAGTACTGGGTTCGATTCCCTGGTCTAGACCTTGGATTTTATTTAATGGTTTTTAATATTGTTAGGCGCCCCATTAGCCGAGAGGTTATAGGCTAGACCCGCAAAGCTAAGGTGTATTGTTGGTTAGTGGGTTCGATTCCCTGGTCTAGACCTTGGATTTTATTTAATGGTTAATATGAGAAATTTACAGTAAAGTGTTGGGCGGTTAATAGGCTAGACCCGCAAAGCTAAGATGTATTGCTGGTTAGTAGATTCGATTTCTAGTCTAAACCTTGGATTTTATTTAATGGCTAATATGAGAAATTTGTAGTAAAGTGTTGGGCGGTTAATAGGCTAGACCCGCAAAGCTAAGATGTATTGCTGGTTAGTAGATTCGATTTCTAGTCTAAACCTTGGATTTTATTTAATGGTTAATATGAGAAATTTGTAGTAAAGTGTTAGGCGGTTAATAGGCTAGACCCGCAATGCTAAGATGTATTATTGGTTTAGTAGGTTCGATTCTCTGCTCTAGGCCTTGGATTTTATTTTTAATGGTTAATAAAAGAAATTTACAGTAAAGTATGTTAGGCGGTTAATAGGCTAGACCCGCAATGCTAAGATGTATTGTTGATTAGTAGGTTCGACTCCCCCGGTCTAGGGCCTTGGATTTTATTTAATGGTTAATAAAAGAAATTTACAGTAAAGTATGTTAGGCGGTTAAGAGACTAGACCCGCAATGCTAAGATGTATTGCGGTACTAGTATAGCTATTAGATTTTGTTTAAGGATTAATAAAAGAAATTTACAGTAAAGTATGTTTGCTAGTCGCCTCCGTCCACGACACCTAATTGGGTAGTTGGACGTTAAGCCCCGCCTGAAAAAAATAGGCGATTACTTTATGAATTTTTAAGGAAACATTAATGTGAAAAAATTAAATTTAGGAGGTTCTGGAGTTCGATTTTATGCTCAAGCACCATTTCTTAATAATGTACGTTTCAAATGTTCTTGAGAATTTAACTTTCAAAACCCTAAAAATATTTTGATTTAAAAAAAAAAATAATAATAATAATTTAACCGAAATACGAATTGTTAACTCTAAATCACATCTCCCATTTTTTTTTTATCTCGATTTATTTTTCAATTCATTCGATTTTTATTTTATCACCAATCGTATCTTCACAAAATGCGCGCCCTAATAGATACGCCATTTTTTTGTTTTTTTGTTTTGTTCACTTTATATCAAAGGCCATAAAAATGCTACTACATTTATCTCTCTCCACTCTCGATGACATGTTTTAGAAATAAATGTCACATCCGTTCAGTTTTGCTCGTGTACTATGTGTTGGATGGAGACGAAATTCATTCAATCTTTGTGCTGCGTGGAATATATAGCGGTCCCATTCTCACAGTTCTATCGATTGTCCCGTACTACTTCGATAGCTAAAAATCGTTTGCATTAATTTGTCTCCTTTTTATTTTTGTGTTTTTCCTCTTCCCCCCCCACCCTTTACAAATATTCTAGACCAGGAACTGCCAAATTGTTTGTTTTTACATACTTTATGTGTGAATAGAATTTGGTTGAATAAATGGGCAAGAAACACGCAGGTAGTAATTGTAGTTAATCTAATGTTACCATAAAATTCGAGTGTAACATAAATTTGACCAAGAGATAAACATCTGCCCAAGAATCACCATGAAATTGTGCTACGAGATGCTAAGGGGGAAGTTCATTCACCAGATGGTCAATGGGTTTTTTTTGTTTAAAAGGTTTTCCATCATTGTGCTGTTAGATGTAGATGAGGTTGATGTCGATGAGTACAGCCACGAAAAGGAGATTTAAGTTGCTATTAATTTATAGGCTCCAGCGGAATATTAATGATCTGATTAGGGGTGACTGAAGGGCTAAATAGAGTAAAAGATATTATTGGCTAAGAGTTTAGTGGCTAGCGTTAACACTAACTTAGGGACGAGCGTAAATTACAGCAACTAACTAGGGGGAAACTAAATATAAACTATTTCTAAAAGAATTGGTTGAACTGATTGGCGAGTAAAGTAAGGTCGTGAAGAGAGTGTAAAAACGAATCCTCTGGGAGTGAATGCAATGCCCGATTGCGATTGGGTGTCCTTATATACTCTTGTGGCAGCTTCTGTTGTTCTGAGCCCTATCTGGCTTAAATCCTTCTAAAAGAACTGGCTAAGCTGAATGACGAGAGTGTAAGAATGAATCCTCAGCGAGTGAATGCAATGCCTTAATGCGATTGAGTGTCCTTATATACTCTTGGGCAGCTTCTATTGTTCTGAGCCCTACCTGGCTTAAACCCTTCAACTAGAATTGACTGAACTGATTGACGAGTAAAGTAAGGTCGTGAAGAGAGTGTAAAAACGAATCCCCTGGGAGTGAATGCAATGCCTGAATGCGATTGAGTGTCCTTATATACTCTTGGGCAGCTTCTACTGTTCTGAGCCCTATCTGGCTTAAATCCTTCTAAAAGAACTGGCTAAGCTGAATGACGAGAGTGTAAGAATGAATCCTCAGCGAGTGAATGCAATGCCTTAATGCGATTGAGTGTCCTTATATACTCTTGGGCAGCTTCTATTGTTCTGAGCCCTACCTGGCTTAAACCCTTCAACTAGAATTGACTGAACTGATTGACGAGTAAAGTAAGGTCGTGAAGAGAGTGTAAAAACGAATCCCCTGGGAGTGAATGCAATGCCTGAATGCGATTGAGTGTCCTTATATACTCTTGGGCAGCTTCTACTGTTCTGAGCCCTATCTGGCTTAAATCCTTCTAAAAGAACTGGCTAAGCTGAATGACGAGAGTGTAAGAATGAATCCTCAGCGAGTGAATGCAATGTCTGAATGCGATTGAGTGTTCTTATATACTCTTGGGCAGCTTCTATTGTTCTGAGCCCTACCTGGCTTAAACCCTTCAACTAGAATTGACTGAACTGATTGACGAGTAAAGTAAGGTCGTGAAGAGAGTGTAAAAACGAATCCCCTGGGAGTGAATGCAATGCCTTAATGCGATTGAGTGTCCTTATATACTCTTGGGCAGCTTCTATTGTTCTGAGCCCTACCTGGCTTAAACCCTTCAACTAGAATTGACTGAACTGATTGACGAGTAAAGTAAGGTCGTGAAGAGAGTGTAAAAACGAATCCCCTGGGAGTGAATGCAATACCTTAATGCGATTGGGTGTCCTTATATACTCTTGGGCAGCTTCTATTGTTCTGAGCCCTACCTGGCTTAAACCCTTCAACTAGAATTGACTGAACTGATTGACGAGTAAAGTAAGGTCGTGAAGAGAGTGTAAAAACGAATCCCCTGGGAGTGAATGCAATGCCTGAATGCGATTGGGTGTCCTTATATACTCTTGTGGCAGCTTCTGTTGTTCTGAGCCCTATCTGGCTTAAGCCTTTCAACTAGAATTGACTGAACTGATTGGCGAGTAGAGTAAGGTCGTGAAGAGAGTGTAAAAACGAATCCTCAGGGAGTGAATGCAATGTCTGAATGCCATTGGGTGTCCTTATATACTCTTGGGCAGCTTCTATTGTTCTGAGCCCTATCTGGCTTAAATCCTTCTAAAAGAACTAGCTAAGCTGAATGAAGAGAATGTAAGAATGAATCCTAAGCGAGTCAATGCAATTGGCCTGAATGCGATCGGGTGTCTTAATATACTCTGATGATAGGGCAGCGAATTTTCTTCACCATACGCGGATAATGATGAACTATTATTGTGTAGAAGAACCTTAATTATGGAGCACCGTCTTTGGAATACTTTCACTGACAATTTGGTCAAGACGACAGAGGAAATCAGTAGTAAAGTGTGTGACGAAAAGAAGTCAGCGAGAAATCATACAACAGGGATCAGCTGTTTATATGCAATCAGCTGATATGGCTTTCCACCGCCTTCAATTTGTAGCCCGAGTGTAAATTTCTCGCTTAACTTTGTGAATTTAAAAAACGGCCCATATCAAGCGCAAATAAAAAAGAAACGAAAAGATTTTTCATTATTTTCCCATTTTTTTTTTATCAGAGGTGTTTTTTTTTGTCCTCACAGTCTCATTTTCAATTCAACGAGGAAAACTAAAATAAGAAATAAGAGCGAGAAAAGCGAAAAATACACGGTTGAGTTATAAATGTAAATAGAATCTATTCATGCAACACTGATGAGGGACAGATTCACTCTGTCGGCCGCAATTATAATTAAACCCGGTGGTCCAGATTCTTCTATCAAGTTACTCTTTATTTAAATACACTGCATTAAACAGCTCAAGTATATTGTGCAGTAACATCTCCATATTCTGTAAGTTAAATTAATGGAGTCTGCCACTACTTCTTCTACTCTATTTTACATCATGGACAAGTCTTTCTTAGAGATCGAGGCAGAAATTTAGTCACCACGGGATGCTGTTTAATTGGTGGAGCTTAAGCTTGATTTTTCAACCAAAACAGAGCTCTCAGTTTCCCTATAGCCGGAAGACAAATCTTAACAATTTCCTGTTGAAGATACGGTTAAGAAGGCAGTGCTTGATAATATCCGTCATAGTAGCCATCATTATTACGAGGGTCGTTTGAAAAGTCCGTGCAAAAATAAAAACTACTTAATTTTTTGGGGTACACCTTTTTTATTTTTCAACATAGTCTCCTTTTAGGCTTATTCACTTCGTCCAACGCTACTCTAGTTTGTTGATCCCTTTCGAATAATAGGATTTGTCCAAGTCTGAAAAATAGCCATTCGTTTCTGCAATCACCTCCTCGTTTGAATAAAATCTTTTTCCCGCCAGCCACTTCTTCATATTGGGGAACAAATACTAGTCCGAGGGAGCCAAGTCTGGAGAATAGGGGGATGTGAAACGAGTTGGAACCCTATTTCCATTAATTTTGCGACCACAACTGCTGAGGTGTGAGCTGGTGCGTTGTCGTGATGGAAAAGGACTTTTTTGTGGGCCAATCGTGGGCGTTTTTCTTGCAGCTCGGTTTTCAAACGGTCCAATAACGATAAATAATATGCACCTGTAATAGTTTTACCCTTTTCCAGATAGTCGATGAGGATTATTCCTTGCGAATCCCAAAAGACAGTTGCCGTAATCTTTCCGGCCGAAGGAACGGTCTTCGCCTTTTTTGGCGCAGATTCCCCTTTGGTAACCCATTGTTTAGATTGTTCTTTGGTCTCAGGAGTGTAGTGATGTATCCATGTTTCATCCACAGTGACGAAACGACGCTTAAAGTCCTGCGGATTCTTCTGGAACAGCTGCAAACCGTCCTTGCAACACTTCACACGATTTCGTTTTTGGTCAAGCGTGAGCAATCGCGGCACCCATCTTGCGGATAGCTTTGTCAAGTGCAAATGTTGTGCAAAATATTATGTACCCGTTCATTCGAGATGCCCACAGCACTAGCAATCTCACGCACCTTCACTCTTCTGTCATCCATCACCATATCATGGATTTTATCAATGATTTCTGGAGTAGTAACCTCAACAGGGTGTCCAGAACGTTCAGCGTCACTTGTGCCCATATGGCCACTCCGAAAATTTTGAAACCACTTATAAACTGTTCTAATCGAAGGTGCCAGAGTCACCATAATGTTTATCAAGCTTCTCTTTAGTCTCCTGAGGCGTTTTGCCTTTCATAAAGTAGTGTTTAATCAACACACGAAATTCTTTTTCGTCCATTTTTTGAAAATCACTCGACTTCCTCGATTCAAACGAATACCAAACACTAAGAAATAGACCGATCTGGCTGAAACTTGGTGTGTGTACTTCCAAGAGATGCTACTAACTAAACATAACCTCGATACGCGCCAGTGGTGCTATCTCTCTGACTTTGCACGGACTTTTCAAACGACCCTCGTATATCCCTGTCCTGTTTCAGACTTGTAGATTAATCTGTAACGTCAGTCGCTGCGGTTAGAAGGCGAAGTCCGCAAAGTTTAGATTTATTGTGGTACTGGGTTCGATTTCCGGTCTGGAAGACCCTGGATTTTATTGGTTAATCTGGATATTTCCATCAAAATGTAGAAATTCAGTCTCACATTTGATTTCACATCAATAATATACGGTACAACAAAACAATAAAGGCACTTTAGAGGTATGCCTAATCACCTTCTCTCCCTGTGGTGCCCTTCATTGAACTCTAGTGCAACAAGTGAAAAGATAATATTAGGAACAGTTGTTGAGAAAACTCTTTTTTCTTTTTTTAAAAAATATTTTATTGAATTTACTTGTTGCAACGATTCTTGTTGCAACAAGTAAATGTGGTACCTGATTAAAAAAAAATAACACGTGAAAATAACACGATTGGAGAAGGCACCCAGCAGTGTCACTCCATTATCTTGGACATATATATGCTCTTATGATGAGAGAAGATCGCGAGGCCATCTTCTCTTCAATCTTCTTGGAGGATCGCCTGGTATTGTCGGTAGAAGAAGCTCTTGAAACTGGAAAATTGCTCAAGTGAAGTGGTACATCCGGTTGGGCAATTGTGGAATCCTCTTTTAAGAGAACAATAAAAATGTTAATTTTCTACGATTTATAAAAACCCACTTTATTTGGTTTCCGGAGACCACAAAAACGATATTTTTGAGAGTTCTCAAAATCAGTAATCAGCTCGATTGCAATAACTTCTAAAAATTTATCTGTTAAATTTAATAAAATCAAGCATAATTTATGCATTCTGTCATGAAGTTTGTGCATGAATGAATCAAATTGTAATTTGTGTAGTGAATGGCCATGATATTGCCACGTGAATAGTGACAGAGGACTTTGTGATATTGCATATTATGGGGAAACAGTGTTATCTTCTTGCATACAAGTTTGCTAGTGTGAGTGGGTGGTATTTGAATGCAATGTTATGGCAGCCAAGCTCGGTTTGGGCATTTGAGATAAAACTTAGCTGATAACTAGTTCTCTTTGGTCTCTCCCTTGCTTTGGAGATAACGGGAGTACACTCTGGACCTTATCTTTCCTGGCACATCACAGTTTACCCCGCCTCCTCCACCATTCACTGACTCATGTACATTGAAATACAACTGATCTTGTAGATAAGTTTTGCAGGAAACTTCAATCTGGTGCGAACAACGTGCGCAACACTCATTCAAGCGCAAGCAATATCCTTTCTGCTCTCATCTACCAACCAAGACTTCACAAGGCTCTAGGTTGTCTCTGTCTTCATATTCTATGCGACGTGTTGTCTATTCGGTAGTAGCTAGAAATACGGCTTTATTGAATCCTATCAGGTCGTAAACATCTAGGACATTTTACTTCAAGTATCCACTCATCCGTCCCCCTACCCACAGGTAAGTTCATGGAAGGCTACCCCCTTAACAGCACACCTATTTCATTCTTTATTTTTTACCCTTTACTATCCAAGTATAAAAAACAGGTAACTTGCTAGCCATTTTGCTAGAAGTTGCTATTCTATTTTTGTCTTTAAAGGCAACCATACCTTCTTGCTTCAGCCACACCTCCACTTGTACTCCAATATCAGATTTAACCAGGACAGAGTTGACACTTCAACGCTTCTGAATCATCGCAGTTCTTATCACTTTTTCAATTCTCTTCTTACTAGTAACAAAGCGAGCTTGCAGATTTTAGATTTTCTGTTGTCCGCTAGAAGTACTCTAAGTGGTTCTCTGATCACGAAGTTGTGGTTTGTCATAAAAAAAATCTGTGCGTCAGTCCCTGGTAAGAATAACTAAAAAATAGAAAATTGCAAATAGTTTTTTGTATTTATCGCAAACGGCTCCATTGATTTTATTTAATTTGTTATAATTATTACACTTAGACGCCAAGTTAGCCGAGCGGTTATAGGCTAGTCCCGCAATGCTAAGATGTATTGTTGGTTAGTGGATTCTATTTCTAGTGTAAACCTTGGATTTTATTTAATGGGTTTAATATTGTAAGGCGCCCCGTTAGCCGAGCGGTTATAGTCTAGACCCGCAAAGCTAAGATGTATTGTTGGTTAGTGGATTCGATTCCTAGTCTAAACCTTTGATTTTATTTAATGGTTAATATTGTAAGGGAACGGCTATAGGCAAAACCCGCAAAGCTAAGATGTATTGTTGGTTTAGTAGGTTCGATTCCCCAGTTTAGGTCTTTGATTTTATTTAATGGTTAATATGAGAATTTACATTAAAATATGTAAATTGATTTCAAGCAGGTGTCCTGAGAAATCACGTTTTCTTAACTTAGTAAAAGCACTTTGCCACTAGCACAAAATCAATAGCAATTAGAGTGGAAGTAAAGCTTTAAAGAAAAGAGATATTACTTTAATTTTCTCGCTCTAGAATTCTCATTTTAATACGATTTTTAATATATCTAAAATAATCTTTTGCTCCAGACTCTCCCTAAAGCTAAATCCTGAACACTGTTTAACTAAACAATCAATTTACAATTATAAATAAGTTAGTCTAAATTTTCTCCAATCTAATTTAAGTTCGAAACGCCGCTGGGTAGGCTAGAAGCCTAAGTTGGAGACGGTAAAGAGGAGGAAGCACCTTTCCTGGAGGGAGGGTGCGCCCAGCCGAGAGGCGAGGAAATTAAGGAAATTGAATAAACAATGGAAAAAACTTTGGCAAACCGCTGGATTGCTGGAGTCCAAGGCCATGATTGCGTGAAATTACCATGTTCTGGAGAACTATAAAATTAGTCAGTCAAGCCTCTTTGTACCGGCAAAGTTGATTTTTAATCATATTTATAATTACTTTTTTTCTCCAGATAAACAAATCTATAAGAAATTAAATTGTAACATCTATTCTATATACCGGAAACTGGGCCTCCTCAGGCTAGAAGTGCCCGCGAAGTAATCAATTCCTATCTGTCCTATCATTCAAGGGACAGAGGCAGCGAAGACTTCATCCTTCTGGTCAACTCCCAGGATTGCAGGCGCCAAACGTGCATGATGCATACACATTCTCAAAGGATGTGGGAAGAAATTTCATCCTCCTGGTGGGAATCAGCTTTTTCAGAGATTTTTTACCGACTTAAACTAGCAGAGGTATAGTTCTAGCCCAAGTTCTACCCACGAGATAGGGATAATGACAGTGTGATATTATCTATGATAGGAAGAGAGGAAACGTCTCTTAAATCAGGTCAGTCCGTCCTACATGGAAAATGCATTTTCCTTCTAACTAGGTAAATAAATTTCAAATTAGATGATTAAAGTTTACTGTTTACCAATATTTAGAGTGAACAGAGGAAATTTGACATTTACAATGTGATAATGGGTATATAATTGTGTCTGTATGTGTGTGTATTTGTACAGGTACACATACAAGGATCAAAGTGCAGAAATGTATTTTAAGCAAATATGCACTCTCTATATATAGCGTTTACGGGGCCTCAATGTATAGAAATGACCATATTCTGTCCTAGCTTTGGCCAATTTCGCTAAACATTTCGTAAAGGTTTGAGTGTGTGTGTGTGTGTGTGTGTGTGTGTGTCTGTTTTGGTGTATAAATGGTTTTAACCAGTAACTTAGTATTTTTGGGTAGATACGTAAAGTCTATGATTTGTATTTGTTGATGAGCGAGGTCATCAAATAGCTCGAAAGTTGGCGAAATGATACGAATAGAGACGAGAGAAAACTACTCTTTGCCTCTCTCCCCTCTAGAGCTTCTAAATGGGTATGTACCCATGTTGTTATCACATTACCTGGTGGTAGCTTCAAACTCATTAGGAGGACGGGGGCGGCGAGAGCAGATGGTGTACGTATATATAGGAAATGTGGCACTGGTTTGTGATCGTATGACATCATCTGCCAGCAGACAGGACAGCTCTGTATGTGTGTTTGGGGGTGGAAGTGTGTGATGAGTGCGCCTCTTGTGAAGGGAAATGAGATACGAATGTTTACCGCCCCCGCCCAAACACATTCTGGCCCCTTCCTCAAACCAGCTAGCAAAGTCATTAGCAAGCTAGCAGCAATTACAGCCAGTTATACATGGCGTGCACAACACCTCTGGCAGGCTGCTATACATAACTCTTAAATAATTTTCACTCTAATTAGACCAAGTATTAAAAAATTTATACTTCATTTTTATTTACTTACCCTTAATACTTTATTTTTTATTTATTGATTTCTTTTATAAATGCTTCAAATTAGTTTATATCTGTACATACGCAAAATAAGCCGTGTGTTGTACATGAATACGTTTACGTAACGGGTTATATTTTTTATATAAAATATTTTTATTTATGTATTTAGGATGAAATCAAGGAGACAAATCGACTATCGAACACTATCTATGCCTATACAGTCCGTTGTCGATGTAGAAGCGATTTCATCATCCACTTGCTTAATTTCAACCGCCCCAGCTGCAGATATACTGACCACCGTCGTTGATCCGCTCGGCCGCATTCATTCTTTTACGTTCCCGGCACAGCTTGACTCGGTCATATGGTGTTTTATTATCACCATTCGATTGTTCTTGAGAAGCCCTTTCCAACCGTATAGGCCGACATTATATATTTTTGATAATATTTTTTTTATTCTAACACCTTATTATAGTCACTGTCACTATTTTACACTAATGTTTTATACACAATTGATAGATTGTGACGACAGCTGACGATTAAAACTTAAACGAACATCATAGCTTCTCCGAGTCAAAAGTTATACTAATTACAAATCTCGATACGCAGGAAAATGATCTCAAAATGGCGGCGCTTCCCCCTCTACCGCGCGCGATGCGTCACAGTCCTCGCTTATCGTAATGAATTCTTTGATCCTTTAGCTATCCAGTGGTCTAATTTAATTTTGGATGTAGACGATAGATTCGAAACTACAATCCCATTAGGTTTTTAGGATTGCCTTCATATGGTAGCAAATTTAAAGACGTATTCATGTCAAAAGTATAACTTGTTGCATAAGATGGTGTACAAAGAAGGAAAACATACAGGAAGCATGCAAAAAGCGAAGTATGACGAAGTATTATTGAAAAGCTTTCATAGGAGAGGAAAGCTTGGAAAAGGCCGTGATGACATCACTTCCGCAACTAATGTACACAATTATAGTACGAATCAAATATAAGGAAACGAACCTAATTTAGCCAGATATTATTGTAAGTTTTCATCAGACCCAGCTTGGGGCCTCCCCGTGGCAGAAAGCAGAAAATAAACTATATTTGCTAAATGTTAAATTAAGTTTGAAATTTCCTATTCGAGCGTTCAAAAGGAAGTGTTGAAGGTTGGCAGCAGTGGAGAGGGGCGTGGCTCTAACTTCATTAATAATCAACTTCTTACTTCCGCCGGAGTTCCTCCACCACCACCACCACCACCACCACCCTATCCTTCCCAACTCTTAAGCGAACGGCATAATGGAAACTTATACAAGGTACTTTTTGGCCAATCATTATTTAAAAGGGGGAAACTCCCATACTCCCTCTCTGGGATGCGAAGTTTATATTCCAAAAGGGTCGCGCAAGAGTTCATCGTCTAGTTTTGTCGTGTTTGTTAGCTACTTGTGTTCGCCCAATCCTTTGGGACTTCATGTTCTTCCTACACAGTTAAACTTTGCTAAACAGCAACTTCATTACTTCCACAGTAATCCTCCCTCTCCCAATTGGGTGTGCTAAAAAGCTGATCTAAAGACTCCGAGCAAGTGTTCAGCAAACCGTGGAATGTTTACATAATATTATTATTTTTTTTTTTAACATTGAGTTTTTACTGAAAGACTTGAGAGAGATTTTCTAAGTGCCCCAAACAAAAAAGAAGAAGTGTTTACAAATATAACACTTTCAGACGAATGCTCAAATTAACAGCACAGCGTTACCTCTCTCCAAATTTACTCAAAGCAATTGGATAACTTATTTCAGAAAATTAAGTTTTTCAAAAGTGAATTTACAACGGTATTTTCTCTGGGTTAAGAACTTAAATTTAAATTCAAGGAAAACCAGAAAGCCGTCCAAAAACAAGTAGCGATTGGTTTCAATTCGCTGACATGATTTGTACGATAAAAAAAACAGATGTTCAGCGCGATAAGCGCTGAAGTTTTAAGGCGCTTCAATTTGCGGCGCTTCAGAGCGTTTAAGGTGCAACATCTGTTCCTTCCGTTCTTGACCTCGTTTTCCGCCGCTATTCTTCACAATTACTTCCGGTTTCAGTTTGTCCGCTTGGCTTCAAGCTACTGGTAGCAGATGTGAACGTATCAATTACGGGTAACACCTTTAATTTCTCCCATACGGCTCCAAGCACAGAACATTGAGTTCTCAGCTCCTGAAATCCTTTAAGATTGTAAAATAATGTTTAAATGTGTGACGTAACCGTTTTTTTTATTTTCTTGAAAATGATAACAATTTTCTGTTAACTTATTTTGTAAATACGGATTAATTAAGTAAAAATTCAAATGATGAACAAGCAATTAACTCAGTCTTAAAATTATAATGAAATACTACGTTTAATTAATCGCTTTTCAATAGATTTTGAAACTCAGGTAAACAAAACCAGCTGGAAAAAGATGAGTTCATGGCGTTTGAAGATCTAGTTATACTGTAGCCCTGGGGTAGCCAATCTTTTTTTGATCATGGACTATATAATTTTTCGAAATCTCCATCGACCCCCTCCCATAAAAGTAATTTTCAGTTAATTAAAAATAAAACTATCTATTAGGTACTGTTGTGTTTGTACAATTTATTTTATCATTTATTGTAATTTACCACTGCAACGGTTGTTGCAACAAGCAAATATGGTGAAAGAAATAAAAGGAAATCATGAGTGGAGAAGGCACCCAGTGGTGCCACTCCAGTAACGAGCTTTGCTCTCACGATAAGAGGAGATCACGAGGCCATCTTCTCTCCAATCTCCTTAGAGGATTACCTGGCGTAATGTGAGGAAGATAGGTGTTCTATGAGAGGGTTAGGATGAGCTGCTGTAGAGTGGAATGAAATTTGAAGAAACGAGTGTTAGCAAGAACCTGTAGTGAAAGGGATTTTGAGGTCATTATGGATAGTGAGGTTAGATACATAGAACGGAGCGTTAAGAAGTTTTCGAAGTATTTTTGGACTGTAATGCCCCTGGAGACGTAGTGAGTTGGAACGCTTAGTCGATCCCCCATACTTCGATGCCCTTATGACCAAAAAGGTCGCAGTAACAGTAGATATAAGAGTCTTTTGTTATATAAGTTAAGTTTCGAAGGTTTGTCAAGTAGTTTGGCGAGAAGTTTGTAGCGTTGGTTGGTTTCTTGTCTTTTCAGTCTAGTATGGGGATTCCATGTCAATTTATGATTTTAAACATTTTTTTAAAAAGTAATTTTACATTGAGTAACAATAGTTTTATGAAAAATATCTTAAATATGTGGAAATTTAAATACCTTAATATTTTTTACAAAATAAGTAATTATAAATAAGTAAAATAACTACAGTATTGCTTCTTATCTAGTGTTTCTTTGCAAGGTTCCTCTATATTGGGTTCGAAATTGTTTTTCCTTTGACCCCCCTGGCTCAGATCGACCCCCTACTTTTGTTAAATAGGTCCCTGGGGATCTATGTAGACCACTTTGGCGACCTCTGCTGTAGCCAGAGATATTTTACAGCAGGTTAGTCCCAAGAATATGGTATACGGAAGAGAGAGATATTTCTAACATTTTGAACAGGAAGTGTGAAGAAGCGAATTTTCAGGATCAATAAACAAGAAAACTGTGTTATTACCGGGAATGTAAGTTATGAAGTCCCCTGAGCACCCCCCGCCCCAAATAGAAAATGGACTTAACGAAAAATCGCTAAAATATCAAAATTTATTATTCATTTGAACGTCTCTAAAGGTCATATTACAGAGGAGAAAATTCCGAAAATAGAATTACCTATTTATTTTTATTGTTTACAGTTTTTTGGTTTTTCCTCGAAAGGATTTCCTTTAAACATGGAAATGAAGGAAAGGAAAAGGCGGAAATGTGTTTCTTAAAACTGTTATGTATAAAAAATAAAAAAATAAAAAAGAAGAGTTACTTAGATAGATTGAGGAAAAGTAACTTATATATCACTGGAAAAAAGGATTTGATGTCGATTGACTTGGTCGATTGTAGTAAACTTGTCGAGTTGGAAGTACGAGAGTTGACAGACGATATAAAAAAAAAATATCTCCTCCCCACAGAGAACACGATAGCCATACACATACTACAATCTATCAGACATACATGTCAACCAAAAAAAAAAGTAAAGGAAGGACAAGCCACGTATTGTGGTGACGTATTGTGTGCTACAAACGGAAGAGCTTCTTTGAGAAGAAAAAGGGACACACACACACACACAGACAACTCCAGCAACATACAAGTCCTGAATCCTATGTAGCTTGCAAGACCACACAGTTGACTTGGGCTGGTGAACAAGATGAGATTCTCTAGCCAGGATATGAGCGCACGAACATAATAAAGGAAGGACGAAAATCTGGAAAGAGGAAGAAGGAAAAGTCAGTATCGATCTATTTATTGCGTGCACACATAGACACAAATGCACAAAAACTGCAGAAGAAAAATTTCTGTGTCTGTGTGCTTACAAAGATTCTTTCCATAAAACTTTCGTTATTAAATCAAGAAAAAAAAACTAAACAAACTTTTCCAAAAGTTTTCCTTCTTTTAATTAGGAAGTTCGGTCTAGAAAGATATGTGCCAAAGTTGGAACTGGTGTTTACTCAACGCTCTTGAAGATTTTCACAAGAACTTATTTTTAAAGATTACTGGATTAAGGTAATTTTTTCTTATTGTCATTGGAAGTTGGATCAAAGAGGCACTGAACAGGAAGGCTGCCCTTGGACATCCAGGTATTTCTAGCACTCCTTATCTTATACATGGCGATTAGGAAATATTTTTTCGTCAAGAACCTCTCTATAAAAATGGGACTCCCCCAACACTCTGATGATCATATCTACTTAATGTTAAAGCAACAGAATTACCAACCATCAACTGATAGCCTCTCTTAATAAGGTCAAATATAAAATTTGATAAAAAAAAATAAATTATCAAATTAGCTTTGTAAGCTAATTTGATGTAATCCAGCCATAATTCAAAGGCCCAAAATGTTTACAACCTTGCAGCTGTCCTCCAATAGTAGATCCATCATGTGGGGGAAAACCCCACTTGAATAAAACATTAACAAACTTGTTGCACTATCACGTAGAAAAGTGTTTGCAGCAAGATGAGGGCTTTTATTTCCTACATTATGCAATTATTTTAATATTTTTTTAAAAAATACACGTATTTATTAATTTCCCAAAAATTTGGATAACTATTATAATAATATAATCAAACATATGAACAAGTAGAATATTTCGAAAACCATTCTAATTTAAGTACTTCAAAAACAACTTCGAACAACCCTACTTATAATTTTGAACAGTTATCATGTTATTTTTAACAATAAAACCCTGTTTTACTGAGTAGTATACCATAGTTTTGTTGAGTACAGATCCATTAGTTGAGAAGATATTGAGAGTTGAAATTTTTTTGGTCATGGTTTTACTGTGAAATGGGGCCCTTATAATTCCCACAGTAAACAACAGATTATTCGAATGAAAGTTTGTGCTCTTACACACTCAGTTTTACTGAGTAGTATACTATAGTTTTCTTGAGTACAGATCCATTAGTTGAGAAGATATTGAGAGTTGAAATCTTTTTGGGTCATGGTTTTCCTGTGAAATGGGGCACTTGTAACTCCCACAGTAAACAACAGATTATTCGTATGAAATTTTGTGCTCTTACACACTCTGTTTTACTGAGTAGTATGCTATAGTTTTCATGAGTACAAATCCATTAGTTGAGAAGATATTGAGAGTTGAAATTTTTTTGGGTCATGGTTTTGCTATGAAATGAGGCCCTTATAATTCCCACAGTAAACAACAGATTATTCGTATGCAATTTTCTGCTCTTATACACTCTATTTTACTGGGTAGTATGCTATAGTTTTCTTGAGTACAGATCCATTAGTTGAGAAGATATTGAGAGTTGAAATTTTTTTGGGTCATGGTTTTGCTGTGAAATGGGGCCCTTATAATTCCCACAGTAAACAACAGATTATTCGAATGAAAGTTTGTGCTCTTACACACTCAGTTTTACTGAGTAGTATACTATAGTTTTCTTGAGTACAGATCCATTAGTTGAGAAGATATTGAGAGTTGAAATCTTTTTGGGTCATGGTTTTCCTGTGAAATGGGGCACTTGTAATTCCCACAGTAAACAACAGATTATTCGTATGCAATTTTCTGCTCTTATACACTCTGTTTTACTGGGTAGTATGCTATAGTTTTCTTGAGTACAGATCCATTAGTTGAGAAGATATTGAGAGTTGAAATTTTTTTGGGTCATTGTTTTGCTGTGAAATGGGGCCCTTATAATTCCCACAGTAAACAACAGATTATTCGTATGAAATTTTGTGCTCTTACACACTCTGTTTTACTGAGTAGTATTCTATAGTTTTCGTGAGTACAGATCCATTAGTTCACAAGATATTAAGAGTTGAAATTTTTTTGGGTCATGGTTTTGCTGTGAAATAGGGCCCTTATAACTCCCACAGTAAACAATAGATTATTTGTATGAAATTTTGTGCTCTTACACACTCTGTTTTACTGAGTAGTATGCTATAGTTTTCATGAGTACAAATCCATTAGTTGAGAAGATATTGAGAGTTGAAATTTTTTTGGGTCATGGTTTTGCTATGAAATGAGGCCCTTATAATTCCCACAGTAAACAACAGATTATTCGTATGCAATTTTCTGCTCTTATACACTCTGTTTTACTGGGTAGTATGCTATAGTTTTCTTGAGTACAGATCCATTAGTTGAGAAGATATTGAGAGTTGAAATTTTTTTGGGTCATGGTTTTGCTGTGAAATGGGGCCCTTATAATTCCCACAGTAAACAACAGATTATTCGTATGAAATTCCGTGCTCTTACACACTCCGTTTTACTGAGTAGTATGCTATAGTTTTGTTGAGTCCAGATCCATTAGTTGAGAAGATATTGAGAGTCGAAATTTTTTTGGGTCATGGTTTTGCTGTGAAATTGGGCCCTTATAATTCCCACAGTAAACAACAGATTATTCGTATGAAAGTTTGTGCTCTTACACACTCTGTTTTACTGAGTAGTATACTATAGTTTTCTTGAGTACAGATCCATTAGTTGAGAAGATATTGAAAATTGAAATTTTTTTGGGTCATGATTTTGCTGTGAAATTGGGCCCTTATAATTCCCAAAGTAAAGAACAGATTATTCGTATGAAACTTTGTGCTCTTACACACTCTGTTTTACTGAGTAGTATACTATAGTTTTCTTGAGTACAGATCCATTAGTTGAGAAGATATTGAGAGTTGAAATTTTTTTGGGTCATGGTTTTGCTGTGAAATTGGGCCCTTATAATTCCCACAGTAAACAACAGATTATTCGTATGAAAGTTTGTGCTCTCACACACTCTGTTTTACTGAGTAGTATACTATAGTTTTCTTGAGCACAGATCCATTAGTTGAGAAGATATTGAGAGTTGAAATTTTTTTGGGTCATGGTTTTGCTGTGAAATTGGGCCTTTATAATTCCCAAAGTAAAGAACAGATTATTCGTATGAAACTTTGTGCTCTTACACACTCTGTTTTACTGAGTAGTATACTATAGTTTTGTTGAGTACAGATCCATTAGTTGAGAAGATATTGAGAGTTGAAATTTTTTTGGGTCATTGTTTTGCTGTGTGAGTTATAAGGGCCCCATTTTATAACAAAACCATGACCCGAAAAAATTTCAACTCTCAATATCTTCTCAACTTATGGATCTGTACCGAAGAAAACTACAGCATATAACTTATAACTCAGTAAAGTGTAGCATATAAGTGAAGAAAATTTCATGCCATTAATGTGTTGTTAACTGCGGGAGATAGTTGTAGGTTGTAGGTCAAGGAATATCAATTAGTAAAGCTGCTAAAAAGCACCCAGTCGCTGGAGTTACCCTACTGTACAAAGTGAAAGGTAAATCTACAGTTAGCAGACGAATGGAGCCATGTACAGTACTCTCCTCTGCGGAAGAGGATTTTTTTTTAGTTTTGTGGATCACGTCCTTCGCCAGATCTGGGTATCCCATCACTAAAAGTCTTCTACTGATGAGTGTGTGGCAACTTATTAAAAAACTAGATATACCGAACCCTTTCAATAATAACCTACCAGGTAAATTTTGGTAGAAAGCATTCCGGAACCGTCATCCTATCATTGCAAGTAGGATAAGCGAACTGTTTCTTGAGCCAATGTAACCAATACTAGTTTGAACGTTTTGTATAATGAAGTTTCTCGATAATTGAATGACGCAGATGCCCTAGAAGGTTTGAACGAAATTAAAACTCTCCGGTAGGATAGTTGTATAAGGGTTGATCGTCAATAACTGCATGAAAAAGCGTAATGTTGAAAAATATTACATTATTTAGGTATGCCAATTTAAAAACCGATTGTTATTAATTATGAATAAGACTGATTTTTTTGTTAAAAATCTAAGTGGAACAGTGATTTAGGTATTTTGAATTTTTTAGGTCGTTTCAAGAATATACTTGTCAATCACTGGTCCCACTCTATGTCAAACACTGGTACCACCGAAAATTCGGTATGTCAATCACCGGGTCATTGAAATACTTTAAAAAAAGTAATAATTTTTGGTTGACATAAAAATCGAATTTACTGAATACATAATACAATCTAAAGGAGCGACACAATTGTACCAACCAACACCTGGAGCCAAAATAACGGAAGATATTCTAAACGAAACTCGAATTTTTTCTTAAGCTGTCAATTACCCTTCACCCTATTTGTTTTGTGTGAGTGCTTTTTTAAACTCATTTTTCGAAAAAAATAAGCATACGCTTAAAAAAATCCTTTAGTCTGTTGTTTATTTTAAACTTCTCTATCATAAACCTTTTTATTTCAAACATTATTCTGAACAAAATTATTATTTAACAGTTCTGAGACCTGAGTATATCTATACCGAATTAAATCTTTAGATCTTTTAAAACGATTCCTCTTTTTTTTGTGATGGTGCGTATTTCAGCCTCGTCAAATTCGATGATAGGTGGGGGTAGAATGGTGCTGATGGGTATGGCTTGCAGCTTCGTTGAACTCGATGATTACCCGGTCAGATTTGGAGGTGTTTGGATCTGGCACAATTTAGGTGCGCCAGAACCGCCATTTTCCCTCTACTTACGTCCAACTGCCTAATTAGGTGTCGTGGACGGAGGCGACTACCAAACATACTTTACTATAAATTTCTCATATTAACACATTAAATAAAATCCAAGGGCTAGACCGGGGGAATCGAACCCACTAACCCAACAATACATCTTAGCTTTGCGGGTTTAGCCTATAGCCGTTCCCTTACAACATTAACACCATTAAATAAAATATAAGTTCTAGCCTAGAAGTCGAATCCTCTAACCAACAATACATCTTAGCATTGCGGGTCTAGCCTATAACCGCTTAGCTAAGGGGGCGCCTTACAATATTAAAACCATTAAATAAAATCTAAGGTTTAGACTAGAAATCGAACCCACTAACCAACAATACATCTTAGCTTTGCGGGTCTAGCCTATAGCCGTTCCCTTACAACATTAACACCATTAAATAAAATCTAAGGTTTAGACTAGAAATCGAACCCACTAACCAACAATACATCTTAGCATTGCGGGTCTAGCCTATAACCGCTTAGCTAAGGGGGCGCCTTACAATATTAAAACCATTAAATAAAAACCAAGGTTTAGACTAGAAATAGAACCCACTAAACCAACAATACATATTAGCTTTGCTGGTCTAGCCTATAACCTTTCAGCTACCGTGGCGTCTCAATAAATTATTATTTAGTTGATATTATAAAACTGAACATTATTTTAATTATTATTTCTTTTTATTTTCTTTAAACTTTAAAATTTGTTTAATTGAAAGTTAGCGAGACTTGTGATTACTTTTTAGTCTTTTGTGAGTAGAAAAACTTTTTTAATAACTAGAGATTAGAAGTGCAAAACTTTATCCACTGATTTTACACGAACAACATTCATATTACTTAACCGTTCTCAAGTTTTTTATGATTTATTTTTGATTCTCCGTAGAATGAACAAATCAAGTTTGCTAATGTTGTAAATATCGCTGTAAAGTTTTACAAATATGTTGTTAATTTCCCGAGTAGACTTGGTGTGAGGGAAAGTAAAGAAAATCTGGTGAAGACTCGATTTTCTCTTACTGAAATTTAGGTAATTGAATTTTATTTTACCTTAAAATTTTTGCCGGAAATTGATTTTAATATTGAACATTTTCGCTTTAACGGAAATCTTCCCCTTCACGCAGAAGTCTTTTCATAGCATATTTCCGGAATAACGTTTCAAAATTGTAGACATAGGTGCAAAGTTCTGTTCCTTTCTGGTTGAATTAATCATTCATGATGATACCGTTCATGATGATGAGTTAATTATTTATAAATTTACGTTACTGGAAGGGGATTATGTAAATTGAAACTTAGAAGAAATATGATGTCATTCTTAAGCATGGCAGAATTAGAAATTCTCTACAAGAATCTGCTGAACCTAGACTCAGGAAATGGATACCGAAATAAACCATCTTTATCATTGGTTAACTCTTGTAAGTCAATAGGAACACATAAACGAATTACATTAGCTTTAAGAGCTGTGCTATTGGACAAAACCTTTTTTTCAAAAAACAGACCTTCTGATTGGCTTTATTTTCTTTGATGTAAATGGTTTTGATGTGAATCTTTGGTTTTAATATTGGAGGCACTGAAATTTACAGCAGTAAATCCCACAACACCCTATAGTATATCAGAACTCGTCAAAACATGTTTACGAGTACATTCAACCTTGCATAAAAAAGGGGCTTGTAAAATATATATACACCATATAAAATCCTCACACCCTTAACTATTTTGGCCATTAGTTAATGAAGTAGTCATGTTTAGGGCTTTCTTTGAAACAGTATACTTAGCCGCCCTGCAGTCCGTAACTTTACGATGAGCGTGTTAACGAGTATACACACTAATGTACTTTCTTGTTTCGACAATAAAACATGAACAAGTTCTAAAACTGGAATAAGAGAAATAGTGAAGGAGGGGAAGAAGGTGAGTGATACAGACATGTTTATACTTGTATATAATACCTTAGTGCACTGACGTCACCATACTCGTCATAACAAGGACAAAGAGGTAATTCTTAGGTTATAATGTTATACTATTAAAAGGAATTTTACTTGAGCAAACTTTCTATTCATTAACGTGTGGTAGTACGTATTAATCCAGCGGGAAATGAATGTAACACAAGAAAAGCATTAGCAAAAAAGAAAAAGCCATTGTTTGTCATTAATTTTCTCGCATTCCCTTAATGCCTCTTACTGCCGAAAAGATGGAGAGTTCTAAGCGAGCACGTTTTTTTTAGAGCTCTTCTAGTTTGTGTTCGAAAACAGAAAATATTGGGCCCAAAGTTCAAACTTAGTGTAATATTTTAAATTGCTGTCGTTTCATAATGAAGTCAAAAAAAACTCAAAAAAAGTTTGGACTTAATCTAGCTCTGTATTAAAACTGTCCGGTAGGACAGTTGTATAAGGGTTGACCATCAAAAACTGCACGAAAAAGCGTAACGTTGAAAAACACCCAACTTTGACAATTTTTTTCTCTTTTTCTATAAAAGATAAAATTCCCAAATTTTCTTTAAATTTCGGTAAGACGAATTCAAGACAGTAGCCTACTCTAACTTTGTCTTTTTCTACTTTAACATGCATGTACGTATATGTGATTTATCATAATTATAACAAAAAAATAATATAAATGAAGTGGCCAGCATAAGGGTCTGTGATATCTAATAAAATCTAAAAAATAACTTATTAATGAAAATTAATGCAGTAGAATTACTTAAATATTAATGAGGTATTAATGAAATGTTGGGTACTCGCTGATTTGTGTACCTTTTGGCGTTTAATCAACCCTTATACTTAACATTTTAAACTGTAAGTTTTTGTTAAGGAGTATTTAAAAGATATTGCAACAAATTTTTATGCAAACCAGATTTTCAAAAATTGAATGAGAACTAATTACCAAGAGAAAACAAAAATACAGGTCCACATTTTTTTCGTTTTTTTTTTTTTAATTGGCTAGCTCTATTTTCATTGGTAGGGGCGTGGCTCGAGAAGCTCCTCCTACATTTCACACATCCAACATTCAAGTTTTAATTGGTCAATTATTTATTGCTCAATATTTCTAATAAAACTATTTAAATTTTTATAATTTTTTTTTTCTCCGTAGGCATTTCATGAATTATTGAATAACGCAATAATTTAATAAAAAGTTACGTTAATACATCCAAAAATAAATAAAGATTTTTCCTAGACAATATTTCATGACTTGTTTTTTTATTAAATGTAAAGCAGAAGCAAAAAGGTGAGAAATAGTGTTATTTTATCGAAAAATGATTAAAAGACAATTGGGCTTTATTGTTCAATATAAATCCGCCAATATTTAAATTTATCTACAAATGGATATCGATTCGATAATTCATGGCCATGTTATTAAAGTAAGTAAGGTTGCAAATTTCATATTATTTATTCTTATTTTATTTATTTATTAAATGTATTAGAAGAAAAACACTTTAAATGCTTTACGAAAGTATAAATCTTTTCTTAAAAATTTAAGTTTAAATATTTTTCTGCAACCATGCAGGGAAGTTCTCATAACTCAATTAAAATCAGCTGTGTAATGCCCAACTTTACCTCACTAGTGGGGGGAAATTCCCATTAGTGTCACTTTCCGCACAAGTGAGTGGAAAAACTTTATTGTGCTTCCTTGATATAAGAAGTTTTGTTATTAACATAAATATTTTCTGTAAAACTCTAATAAGCTTATTTAAATTTATTTTATTTAAATAATTAAAAAAAGAATATTAAAAAATAAAATAAAAATTGAAAGGAATATAGAAATAAAAATAATACTTTAATAAATAATTAGATATTTTTAATTATAACAGTTAAAAAGGTAATAGTGTTACCTTATAGATATTTAAAATGGATTCTAGTGATGCCTGTTTAGAAAACACTCCTCCATCAATAAAAGAAACAGCAGAAAATGTAATAAGTAATGTAAATACGTAAGTAATGTAAATAATTGTAATATAACAATAAATGTTTATAATAAATAAATTACTTTTTGTAGACTGTAAAAATGAAATTTTTAATTTTATTAGTTAATAAATGGTTGCAGAAAAAATATAATATTTAACTCAAGTGTAAAGTATTTTCCTCACACTCGGCAATTTGCACTTGCACTCGCATCGCTTCGCTCGCTCGTGCGTGCAAACCCTGCCTCGCGTGAGGAAAAGTACTACTTTCCACACTTGTTAAATAAATAACTATTTCCAAATAAAAGCGGGAAAAATATGAAGAGATAAATAAATATTTGATTTCATTTTCCATGAATTTAAGTAAAAAAGAAAAAAATGAACGCCTTAAAAGAGTAATCTTGACAAAGTCCCATTTTTCTTTCTCATTTCACTTAAATTTAACAAAATATTTATAACGATAAAATTGAAATCAAGATTACAATCGATTTTTTACTCTTTTTTTTTTTCTTGTAATTGAAGTCAATGAATTTTTTTCTAAGTTTTAATCTAATTCTTCACTTAACTGAGAAATGTTCATTTAAATATTTACTTAAACTGATTGGATTAACTGATTATTTAATCATGAATTCTATTTCCATGATGGATTTTGCAACTACTATTTCAACTTCATTTAACTTTATTATCTAATTATTTCTATTAAACCCTTTATAAATTAATAAAATTACTTTATGTCAATTATCATAATAAAATAATTTTAATTTAATTATTTTTTGTATGATTAATCTAATTAACTGTAAAAACCATAAATTTATTTTAAATCAATTAACACTATATTATAAATTATAACGATAAATGAACCAGCTGATTGGAGTAAAAAACGTTTAACGATTATTTAAACAATTGTATAAAAAATAAAATCTCTTTTGCGGACTCACAGGACATTCGCGTGTTCCAGTACAAAAAAGAGAGAGCCAGCTTCACTTCTTCTACTGGGAAGAAAAAGTTTATAAAAACTGTTTTACGAGTTGGCCGCCATTTTAAGACTGTTTTATTGTTTCACGACTGTTCTATAAAAAAAAACGCACGACTAATTCGATTATTGGAATCGATTAATTGAAATGTAGATTAATTATTCGTAAAGGCTAGAGAAATAAATTATGAATAAAAGATTACGGGTACAAAATTTATTCTATATTATTCGGAATATAGTTCGAATCATTCAGTTACAGTAAATAATTATCAGTTACGTTTCAATTAACCGGTTGGTAATTATCAGTTATTGGTTATTGAAAATGTGATTATCAAGTTAACAAACTGATAAGTGTAAGTTTGCACATTACACTAACCTTGGCACTCTAGAAGAAAATCTGCTTTCACTCTGCCCCGACCCCATCTCCCCCGGAAAAGCCCTAACATTAATTTTCCCGGAAAAAGTTTTCAAATAAAAGTTGTAGATCCCAGAAATATTGCAATTAGTATGACAAATTTCGTGTGAAAAATCGGGAAAATTGGACTCAGTAAAGAGGTATTCCTGGTTGGATGATTTTATTGTCCTTAAGCTTAAGCCTTTGGTTGAGTCCTGTTGTGGCAATTTAATGAACTGTCAAACTTTTGAGCAATTTCCCATTTTTTTTAGTATTGGTGGATGGATATTTCTTGATCAAACGCGCAGTGAACCCCCTGTTTTCGGTGGGGGAAAAAATGGGACTGGATCGTGGTACATCCTGGAGAACAAGTAGGGCAACCCTGCGCTATGGAGTTCAGTGGAAAAGAAGCAGATAAGTTTAGATTGGCCAGGAATATAGGAACTATGATACAGTCAGAAGACTCTACTTTCTCTAGTTCTATCTAAGTGTCCAACACAGCCTTCTATATACGAGTATATATCTCTGAAAGACACTACTAAGAGGCTGTGGCAGTTTTGTAGTGGGTGTGTGCTAATTGTGTCAACAGATCTTACAGTCCTTAATTAAGAAGGCTCATTAATGGTCGCCCTGGCTTCAGCTATGCTCTGATGACAAGGGCATTCTCCGCTTCTCCCGGTAAGGGCTAAAAACCTTTCTCAGAACCTCTCTTCAACAAGCCAACACAAACTCCTCTCTCTCTTATCAACACGCCTCCATCAGACAGGGTTTGCAGTGGGCGGGTAAATTGTGCGGTTGTTTCTCAGGAAAATGTGTGTGGTGCCTCACACATACAAACGCTAGCTTTTCCACCCACCTGTAATGTATAACAACGCTCAAACTAACAACCTTAATTTGAGGTTTTCCACAGCCGGGTTAAAAACATACTCCTTCCTTTAGTATTTGCCACTAATTTACTAATTTCTATGGAAACTCATTATTATCCCCGTCCTACCTTCGGCAAGCCCTAGCTCATCACCGTCCCAATAGGAGTTCCTGCCGCTAGTTCTCGTCTGGTTGCAACCCTACTTTACAATTTTAGTTTTAACCAATTATAAAATCATGATTTAGAGCGAAACTGGAATCCAGCTGGTCATGAATCACATGTTTAATAATGCGAACATTCAGCGAAATGACATTACATCAATAAATCGTTTCCATTTTAATAACAAAACTGTGGTGAAATAACACCTAATCTTTTGCAATACTCCAAAATATCTCCGGCTAGCCACGATCTTATTTTGACGTGGATACGTCTTTAAATTTACTATCATACGAAGGCAATCCAAAAAACCTAATGATAACAAAATCGGGGGATACAGTTTGGCATTATAGTTTCGAATCTATCGTGTACATCCAAAATTAAATTAGACCACTGGCTAGCTAAAGGATCAAAGAATTCATTACGATAAGCGAGGACTGTGACGCATCGCACGCGGTGGAGGGGGAAGCGCCTTCATTTTGAGATCATTTTGCTGCGTATCGAGATTTGGAATTAGTATAACTTTTGACTCGGAGAAGCTACGATGTTCGTTTAAGTTTTAATCGTCAACTGTCGTCACAATCTATCGATTGTATATAAAACATTAGTGTAAAATAGTTACAGTGAATATAATAAGAAGTTAGAATAAAAAAATATTATCAAAAATATATAATGTCGGCCTATACGTGACGAAAAGCCAAAACTAAATGCAGAGATCGTATACGGTTGGAAAGGGCTTCTCAAGAACAATCGAATGGTAATAATAAAACACCGTATGACCGAGTCAAGCTGTGCCGGGTACGTAAAAGAATGAATGCGGCCGAGCGGATCAACTACGGTGTCCAGTACATCTGCAGCTGCTGGGGCGGTTGAAATTATGCAAGTGGATGATGAAATCGCTTCCACATCGACAACGGACTGTATAGACATAGATGGTGTTCGATCGTCGATTTGTTTCCTTGATTTCATCCTAAATACATAAATAAAAATATTTTATATAAAAAATATAACCCGTTACGTAAACGTATTCACGTACAACACACGGCCGTGTCCATGACGGGTGTGTGCTAATTTTTTTTTCTCCAGGTTATCCTGAAAATGGTTCCAGAGATTTCCTTTAAACTCCTTCAAGTAGTAGGCAAATTCTATAAAATACACAAAACTTGGAAAATCGTTTAGTTGTTTCCGGACAATCTATTTAATATTTAATTTTTACCAATATTATACAGGAAATGAGATTGCGGACGTTGCACTGGAATAGCACTTTAAAGAAACTAATTTCCTTCCATTAAAAGTGCCCTTAAATGAATTTTACAGAAAATAATGTTTCAAAATTGAATTATCAAAGTTGAATTTCATTTCGCCTTGATTTGGCAAACAGTTAGTAACTCCCCTAACATGTTTGCAACATAATCTAGGAAAATGCATGTTTAAATTTTTTGTAACAATATACTTATAATTATTGTTTAACACGTTTTAAGTATTGTTAAAAGCAGCAATCTTTTAATTAAACAATTTATATGTATTGGGTTAACTATGATGATAGCTGATTGCCATCAGAGAGTGTGTGTGTTAATGTGGGTTAGCTTTTTGCATCATTTACATAAGACAGATCGAAATTACCGCCTACTACCCATGGGTTTTCAAACATGATACCCATCCACCCACACAAATTCAGTCGTTTCAGTAGCGGCAGGAATTCTGTGATATTTACACAAGCTGGGGGTATATTGACGGTTGTCGGAAAACTCTTTGATGTTTGTTAATGGACACGAAAGCTATCTCTGTCTCTCTCTGTCTGTCGTTGAATTACGGGGAGGAAAAACACATTTCTACCACTCTTTTGGGACAGTTTTTATTTAAACTAGAGCACGTTGAATTTTTAGGTTGGCTAGTCTGTTTTTTTTTTTTTTTTTCTGCAACCTTCCTTTTATTTATATGATCATGTTAGCCGTGGATGATCCCTTTTTCCTTTTCTTTCTTCTATTTTTCAATTAAATTTACTATTTTTTCTCTTATTATTGTATGAGAAAGTTTTGACTCCAATGGACTGTGACTGGAATTTGGAGAACCAAGAACTGAATACCAGCAGTATACAGGATGTTCTTAAAAAAAAAAAAGACCTGAACTCCTATTGATTGAATGAGTCCGAATTGTAATGGAAGAAGTTAACGCTTACGAAAGTAAGAAAAATATGGCCGACTATAAACCAATAAGGTGAAGATTTACTCTCTCCCACCCACATCCTACAAGAAGTAGGGATCTTCCCACCAGTAGTACAATAAACAGAACATGGAAGGTTGTCCACAATAGTCACAACATTGTCACAACGAAGTCAGTTGTGTACAGAAAGACACGAAAACTCAGTTCTTCGCTATTTTCTTTTCTTTTAAGTTAACCTTTTGCTTTCCGCTTCAAGTGACGTCATTATGCACAATTTCATTATTTAAATCATTCATAATGTGAATTTGTAAAAATGTAAATCATTGTGTAATTAAGTTGTAAATTAGGAATGCTTAGTTCAACATCAATCTCGCATTCCTGTTATTCAAATGAAGTTGAAAGCAAAGGAATAAAAGGAATCGCCTCCTTAGAGCCGTTACTCCATCTACCAAATTAGGAGGCGGAAATAGAGGCGGAAGTTCCTACTTTATAACATTTTTCTAATAAAATAAAATGCATATTTCCGGGGGGGGGGAACGATTCAAATACTTGTTTTTCTTGTACAGAATTAGCGGATGTGAAATTTCAAGCAATTTAAAAAGGGAAGTTATTAAACGTCACACTACGTCAAATAAAGAAGAAGTCAAGAAGTGTTTAGTCTAAGACTACATTTAGTTTCTAATTTCCCATGAATTTTGGGTAATAAAACACACTTAAGTGTCTTTTTAGAATGCTTTATAATTCTATTATAAAGAATGTTTAATCAAGGAGATGTTCGTATGTCTGTCTATGACGTGTGTTGGATTCTGTGTACGTTTGAGTATATATGCATTTAAGAACGTTTAAGTATCCATAACAAGTTGCAGAAATCGTAACATACTGAACAGCTGATAAGCCTTCTTCATGTTATTCTCCTTGAGTATTAAAAGGTCTAATTCAATTCATACAATGGTACTGTTTGGGATTGCAAATGGTATTTATTATTAATAATATATATGTATAAATATACTTATATATATATATTTATATGTATTCATGTTCAGATTAAATATCATGATTGTGATAATTATTGTTGAGATGCAATAAATACTTCGTAAAGCATTAAGTTAGTTTAAGTGCACACTGCTTTGTTCAGACTTAGAATTCTTCATCAATCATTTCCTTGAACTTATGATAAATCTAGATATTACTAAAACAATTCCAGGATGGGCCTTAAGCTAAGATTTTTTTGTCCAGAAGACTATGTCTTAAAGAACAGACCACTAAGATAATCTTTACGGTGCATTGTCATATTTCGAAATAGTGGGTACACAAAACGTAGGCTTAAAAGAAGGTTTACAGGATTTAGGGTCTTTCTGCTGGGTAGTCTGTAACCTGAGGTTTTTTTTTTTACTCTTGAGTTTACTCTCAATTTTTTGCCGCAAAGCTGTTTTTTTGGACCATGTTGGAGACGTGACAAGGTAGGGAGATAAAATTAGCTTAAGTTGTTAAATTAAGGTTTGTAGATTGTGTAAGGCATGTCTGTAGAGTAGATTTTACTTGCACAGAATTAATTGTTTGCAGCCTTGCAGTAAACTTAGATTGTGTTCAGAATAAGGCCGCATATCACGTTCGGAGCAGTGATCATGCCAATTTGGATTACAGGGGAAGGTAAATCAGTGCAAGTTTTTCAATAATTTAGAGTGGCCGAATCCTGTAGAACTATGTTCAGCAAGAAATGGTATAGTTCGTGTAAACTTTGGTCTGGAAAAAGGAGATCCAACCAGGATCTAGGAAAGTAATAAATAGTAAGAAAGATGTAGTAAGAAATAATTACGACTGGGCAGACTACGCTTGGACTAGGGACATGTGGAAAGGTAACGTTCACCTGGACAGAGCAGAAAATGTTCAGAACATTCATCTTGCCAATCAGAAACTGGAAGGCAGCAGCACAAAACACAGAAAACTGGCGGGGGCAGAAGAAAACAATCTTTCGCAGGAGGAGACCAAGACTCACCACTGGGTGAGCTGCAGAGTCACTGATAAGATGATGTTGACTTCCAGGAAGAGATCCACGCAGCATTTTTTTTAGCTGAAGAAAAGCCAGAACTGGTGGAAAACTCAAGGTGGAGTAACTAATACCTACCCGTTTTCTCAAGGAAGGGCTGCTGATTCTAGCCCTTTCTCGTTTTACAATTTATGGTAAGATTTCTGATTTATACAGGAGCTTATCTCAATATAATTAAAAAAAATATATAAAAAGTAATATAGCAATAAAGCATAGCGAGAGAGAAAGAGATAGCAAGGCTATTCTCTGTCCTGGATATTTATTATCCGATAATTTATTGGGAAGATAGGTCGAATTTATTAGTCGACGCAAATTATTGGCTATTTTATTTTAAAGATCTTCTTATATATATATAAGAAACTAATAAAGATAAAAATGGGGATATTAATGTTTAATGGCTCGTTTAAACATTATATAAATATTTTTTTTTTTATATATAAATAAGCTCTATAATGATTTTTCACTGAATAGATTTATTTATTTATGTATTTATTTAACAGCCATTTGGTTAGTTAGGAAGTAAAAAGTTGAGATCAGCAGCTAATTTAAATTAAACATCGCTGAAGGGATGTCGATCCCTAATCCGTAATTAGGTTAGTTAGGGCACTTTTACAGATGAAAGGGATTTCAAAAGTCTTCTTTTTTTCTCCTGGACCAATTTCTGGTAATGTGAAAGATTTGATTAGCGTGTTATTTGGCAATAATAATCTAGGTTAAACTATTTTCCTTTTATTTTAAACTAATTTTCTAATCTGATTTTTCACCAAAAATTACAGATTATTGCCCAGCTTCCAGTCACTAAGGATATGATCTCCTTGGAGCTTGAATATTCCACCCTTTTACATAGATAGTGTATGTCCTTCATAATCTTAAAATTCTTCGGTATTTGGAGCTCATTTGATTGAGTTTCCCTCACTCGCACACTCACTCTACTTGTTAGACAGGGGAGGATGCTTTGCGTTCCCCCAGTCAACCTTCAACCATCCAATCCCCTACGAAATGTCACTTATGACTCCACAATTATTTTGAAATGGTGTTCCCCTAAAACCCTAATTGTTGAACCAATCAACTGTTTTTTGCGGGATGTTAGACAGGAATGATTCAAGAAAAGCTTTCGAACAGAACCCCTTAAACCGGAAGGGCCCCTTTATAGAATCGATTTTTCTTTTTCATTTTTCAAAAAATAACCACAATGATTAAAGTTGGTATATTCATTGCATTCACAAAGATTTATTTGGACAAAATGTTTCTAGCAAAACTTATTTAAGTGCATTTTCAGGGATATGGGGAAGTATGCATCCACCTAAAGTGCCATTTCAGGCTACTGTACGGCCTCATCACTTGCATCATAGTACGTAATAAGAATTAATCTTATAACGTAGAAAAGGGCGCCACGATAATAGGCTAGACCCGCAAAGCTAAGATGTATTGTTGGTTAGTGGGTTCGATTTCTAGTCCAGACCTTGGATTTTATTTAATGGTGTTAATGTTGTAAGGGAACGGCTATAGGCTAGACCCGCAAAGCTAAGATGTATTGTTGGTAAGTGGGTTCGATTTCTAGTCCAGACCTTGGATTTTATTTAATGGTGTTAATGTTGTAAGGGAACGGCTATAGGCTAGACCCGCAAAGCTAAGATGTATTGTTGGTTAGTGGGTTCGATTTCTAGTCCAGACCTTGGATTTTATTTAATGGTGTTAATGTTGTAAGGGAACGGCTATAGGCTAGACCCGCAAAGCTAAGATGTATTGTTGTTTTGGTAGGTTAGATTCCCCCTGTCTAGGTCTTGGATTTTATTTAATGATTAATAAAAGGAATTTACAGTAAAGCATGTTCGCTAGTCGCCTCCGTCCACGACACCTAATTGGGCAGTTGAACGTAAAGCCCCGCCTGAAAAAATAGGCAATTACTTAACTCTACTTTACAATGAAGAAAACTTCTCGAACACTGCATTTAAGCGAGCTTAAAGGGGAAGCGGGGTAAAGTTAACCGCCGCTTTATAAAGTTCTAAGCACCATTTCTAATATCTCTGGATTATTTTCATGAAGAGAGTTGCGAACCCGTCAACAGGGCAGCTTTTTCAGCTTTTCTAAAATTTTCCTTTGTCTGGGCAGTCGTCAAAATTTTTTTCTTTTATAAATTTAAAAGAAAATCGTTAGGGAAAATCGTTGCGAGTGTTTTACATTAGCTTAATTTACATTTTTGTTTTCACCACCATACTCAGAAAAAGAGCATTATTCAAAAAATTTGAACAGTATCAGTGGTAATGATACAGTATTCCATTAACTTATTAAATTTTCTATCAAGAAAATCGATTTGTTTGTACAGCTAATAAATTTAAGTGTAGTTTACAGATAATCCTTGGATTAGAATGGGGGGCGGTGACGACGGCAAGAGTTTAAGTGAAGCTTTAACTTCCAAACAATAAAGAAATTGCTGAAGGGCGAAAATTTTCCATTGACCATAATTCTCCAGAGCAGCTTCCAGAGCTCTCTTCCAATTAAACAACCCTCACCCCGACTAAACTCCAAATATATCACACTGGCAGGCACTGACGATGCTATAAAACTTAATCTAACAATGGTTATTAGGGCGTGTGCAATGCCTATAACCAAGGGCATACATTAGCTGATGAAATGTTTAGCCAATTATATTAATTTTATATAGTCTTCAGTCTTCTATTTAAGGTACAGCCAATCTCTTTTTTAAGATAAATTAATTTTTATCCAATTTTACTTAATTTTCTTTTGGAAAATGATAAACAATATTCCTTAAACTTTGCATTGTTCAAGGCCTTATCACTTAGGACTTATTTTGTCATTTACTGCTTTGAGAACTTCTTCCCCTTTAAAGTCAACAGTATGACTTAAATCCTGTCTCTTTCTCTGCCTCTCGAAAAACAGCATCACTGAGATGATGTACCTTTATCACTTTATCTAACTCTACAAGGATAAGGGATGGTATTCCTCCGATCATGTAGATTTTGCTGTTCAAATTTCATCGGAAATTTGATAAATTGCTTTTCTGTCTACAGAATCCTAATAACCATCAATTGGTCTTTGTGTGCATAAAAATAAGTAAAAAGAAAATGGATAATCCTAAGAAATAGAAGTTTAATATTTCTATTCAATATCACCTGATAAGATGATAAGACTGGTAATCAAGAAAAGAAATAGGCAATATGTACCTAGGTCGAAAGCTTGCAATTATTACAAATACATAAATTATTACCGGAATTGGCAATAATCTATTTTCTCTATAAGAAATATAGTTTAATTTAAAGAAGCGGATGCCCTTGGGCCCCACCTTTTGATTAAAAAAAAGAAATCTTTTCTTTTAATTTATTTCCTTATTTACAATCTGTATATACATATTTACAATAAGTAAATAGGGAGAATGAAAGATAAATGGATGCGTGAAAGGCAGGAGGAGAGAAACTACCCAGTGGTAGCACTCTCTACAGAATATAAATGATAATTATGGTCTTCAGACTGCAAGGGAGTCGAGGAGCCATTGGCGATTCAGTCGGCGAGGAGGTTTGTTAGGGATGTCAAAGGAGGCGAGAGACAGTACAAGAGGTTTAGAGCAAGTAGAGAGAGCAGTATGGAACTTTTGATATGTTGTCTTGGCGAGTTGGTGTACGAATGGGATGTTGAGGTCGTTGTGAAGAGTGATTTTAGTCACGTAGAAAGGAGCGTCAGCTATCTGTCGGTGGAGTTTTTACTGAAATGTTGGTACTGTCCGTAGTTTTTGTAGGTCAGAAATCTTAAAATTTAAACCATAACTTCTGAAAGTATTCAAATTTTTCATAGAAGAAACAGGTAATGATATCAATTTAAGATTTTCTTTCCCCTGGAGTCTTCAGCCATATAGGGCCTATTAAAAGGCAAAAAAAAAAAAAAAAAAAAAAAAAAAAATTGGAGGCGGTGAAAGAGCTACCAGTATCAGGTTAGTTGGCAATTTGAAAAGATTTACCGCCCCCAAAGGATCATTCTTCAATAGCACCCCCGAGGAAAGGTTACTTCTTCCCGTTGGGCCTTAAGAAGTGTGTACGTGAGTGTGCATCTTATCCTGTTCTAGGCCATTTTCCTCTTCGCTAAATATAACACCCACTGCTACCTCCTCTCATGGTAACCACTAGGTCAGGTTACTTTATTGAGTTACCAACTTTCTTTTCAACTAGTTGGTGTTTCAGTGTGGGCGTGTTCCGTTGGTTTCCATTTAAAAAGATTTCCACCCCTCCACATCCCCTCCACGCCATGAGCATACCTTGTAAGTGAACTTTATTAATTTAACTTTTTCTATTTCAAGATACAAATGTTAACCATTGTTTTGTTCTTAAAGTTAATCCAATAGATTTTCATTTGTTTTCCGGCCTTTTCCCTCTAATGTTTACCCAGCAGAGTTATTAATGTTTCTTCTTTTAAAAGAAAACAAAGAAAGGTTCCTTCAAAAAATCTTAGTCAAAATCTTGAGGTTGTCACTGTTCGGAATTTACTCCCCACTGTATTTTGTAGCCATTGAAGATTTTGAAACAGCAATTTCTGTCCCCAAGGGGTAAACCCTTATAAAAAAAAGTGTCTCGGGATTGCAAAGTGTAATAAAGTGGATAAGAAAATGGAATTAAATTTCCTTGAAACCCAAAATGTGTACACAAATTATTCTGGAAGAATTAGGAAGTCTTTCATAACCACTTCCCTTTTGATTTAAAATTCCATTTTGGCAGAAAGATCTTAAAAAAGTTTTTTGCGCAAAATTTCTTTGACCTATAGGCATACGTTTAATTGTGTGGGTCATCGGTTATTGATTATGTTATAAGGATGTAAAGGTACAGAAAGTAAAGTAAAGTAATCGCCTATTTTTTCAGGCGTGGTTTAACGTCCAACTACCGATTAGGTGTCGTGGTCGTAGGCGACTAGCAAACATACTTTACTGTAAATTTCTTTTATTAACCATTAAATAAAATCCAAGGCCTAAGACCGGGAATCGAACCCACTACATATTATCTTCGAGGTCTCGGTAAAGGTACAGAATGATGGGCGTATAAAGTAAAATCTTAAAGGATTTAAGAGATTAGATTAGATTAGACTAGGGCAGCCTCAAGGTCTGCGCCACTGCGACACCTTTGGATCTATTGTGGCTCCCCTCACTTTAAAGCTCGCCCTCTAGACCTGTCTTTTTAATCAGACTCTTAATTCTGGAGAGCGACTCTTGGGTAAAGCTCACAGGCCTTGGTTTTTCCTCCCCGAGAAGTAACATCTTTAGCCATACAAGCCCCTCACACTGACACAACAAGTGCAGTGCCGTTTCCTTCTCTTCCTGACAGAACCTACAGAGGCTATCCTCTGCCAGACCCACGCGATGCATGCGTTTTCTGAGCCTGCTGCAGTGTCCCAGTTATTAGGCCTACAATAATCCTTATAGCCCCACACGGTCTTGACGGATTAATTCTGCAGTCAGCCTCGGCGACGAATTAAAATAAACTTCTTCGCCTGTCTCGGCCCAGTGGTGGCAAGCCACCACTCCTAAGACCTATTCTGCACCCATAAGTTAATGGTCGCAGTCTTAACACACTTCGGAACCCTAAAACAGGGCTCCGATTTAAGAGATGCCCGAAAAGCCGAACGAGAGTCCTGTGAGATACATTTGTGGTACCTGTCTAGGGTATTTGAATTTTATTTAATAGTAAAGTACGTTAGGCTGGTCGCCTACGTCCATGACACCTACTAATTTAGGTAGTTGGATGTAAGAGCCTGCCTGAAAGAAAAAGATAGGAAAGGAACCTAAGGCTGCTATTACCGCAGACAGGATTAACTGAAGCCTTTGAAAATCACCTGGGGATAATGGAAGTACGCTCTCTATACACTTACTAGCTTTCCCTTAACCATTTTTTGAAAGGGTGGTTAGGTTGGCAATATTGGAAAGATCTTTGATTCTATCCGTCGTAGCAGCAGACATGTTTTATTGTATCTCTGAACTGCTTCAGACATTCAGTCATCATCAGGGGTTCGGTGAGTCGAAATCTCAACAGTATACTGATTAATCTACTTGTCGTGATCGATTAGAGCCCGAAATCTGTCTGGACTTTTTTTAACATGCGTGCAACAACAGATAAAATGAAAGTTGTATCTTTCTATACAAATATTCTGTTGCCAACGTTTTGTACTAGAGAACAAATAAAATGTATTTAAATTAACTGCAAAGAGGATGAAAAAGAACTAGAAGAAATATGATAAGAAAGAAAGAGAATCTATTACGTTACTGGCGACTAAATCGTAAAACAATGGCGCTGGAAAAGCGGCGAATTGGGTTTTAAATGTATTCACTGGATATATTCGACAAAGACTGAAATGAACTAACGGCAATACGCACTCCTAGCAGTCCAAGAGTAAGTAGAGAGTCGGTTACCTGTTCAACCTTTACACCGGAAATTGGATACGGTGTTACCGTCGTCGTGCACTTCTGCAAGCCGCCCTGACTTATATGTATATAAATATATTCCAGGTATAGTATATTATGTATTCCCAGTGTTTGGGTTATAAAGTAAATGTATTGGGTTTCATCTGGTGCTAGTAATATTATTAGGCCAGCTGGTTCGTGACTAGCAAGCTGTAAGCTTACCATACTAACAAACGGAAATCCGTTTTATGTCTCTCTCTCTCTCTCTCTCTCTTTGGTTGTGGGTTGCCACTTTTAGGTAAATTCCGTGTAAATATAATTATATTCAATTTACTTTCAGCGTTCAATAATCCTTCATTCACAAATAAAATCATGGTAATGTACTACTCACATGACTTTTTGTTGCAGACCAAATTTCCAAACCAAGGGAGGTGGGCCTTACCTCCCGTAAAGTCTGCTCAAGACTGCTGCTAGGGGGGCAAAAGACAACCTGACTATTGTAGGTAAAGAAAGTAATGTCTTCTTTTTTACCTAGATGCTCTAATATTCGGAATGTTGGATCGATAGAAACCCTTTTGAGAAGTCCCTACTTTTATAGAAATGTTTTTACTGTTTGTTAACATTTTAAATTCCTCTGTAACATTGCTCACACACCCAACGTATGCAGTTGAGACAGAAATATAGTTTAAGTATAATTCTCTCCCATAAACTTAATTAATCGATTTCTAATGATCGATAAAAAATCGAAACATATGTGATACGACCAATAAAGTTACTAGCATCTTATGAATTTTCGATTTTTCGCAGCTAAAATGTACATAAGCATTTTGGAGGGGGGGAGGAGAATTTGAATATCTAAAAAAGGTGTACACCAAACATCGATAATATTGAAGATATCGATAATTAGTAAGATAAAATAAAAAGAAAAAATGTCTAAACAATATCTTTTTTAGTACCACATTTAAGTGATTACATTGAACGTAAACAGATTGATAATACGAGAATTTTAAATTCTCGAGGTGGTTTAAAAAAATAAAACATTGAGTAAACAAAATAAAAAAAAATTGTGTGTTCAACACTTTAGTTCGATTAAATATTTAATCGATGTTTCACCCCTCTCTACGTACAAAAACACGCGTCTCTGAACTGGACATGCAAGCGGGCTTTTTTTTAAAAAAAGATATTTTAACCAGCAATACAATGCTGTTAAGCGGGAATAGTATACCTCAAGAATATAAGGAGAAGGATGAGAAGTAGCAATAACTAAATACAATCGCCTTGCTGTAAAACCCGTTTTAAATCCAAACCTTTATCTTCTAATCCCGATTTTCCTAAATTCCCCTTTTTAAAAATTACCCTAGTATTATACTGTACGGGCTGTAGAGGGTTAGTGGTTGCCCTCCTGCCAACAAATATTCTTTCTTTAGTTGCTGGAAAGGTCTAGGTTAGAAGATCACGAGGCTAACGTCGTTTTAGACGTCGTGGCGGGATTATCAGGATGGGTTGATGAAGGAAAGAGTTTCCGAGCTGTTGAATTTGGGATGGCAGGATAGGCTTTTGTGGAAATTGAGGAATCGTGAATGGGATTGTTTCAGTGTCAAAAGGGGGATATTTAGGTCTTTGTTGAAGGATGAGGTTAGGAGACATAATAGGGAGCATTCACAATATGGTGGAGGACTTTTGATTGGAAGGATTAGATGCGGGAGATTGGAAGGTTTAGTTGAGCCCCACCAGCTCTGATCCGTAAGTCCAGATGAAGGGTTGAAGTAACGTCTTGTAGAGGGTTAGTTTGTTAGAATGTGCTTAGTTTAGATTTAGGTCCAATCATACGTCTTAGTTGCCCGTACCTTTTGTTTAGTTGTAGTCTTTTTAAGTCTCGTGTGGGGATTCCACGTGAGTCTACTGTCCAAGTAGAAACCCAGGTACTACGTTCGAGCGTGTAAGTTACGTGTACGTTCTTGCTTTCATTAATTTTTATGGTGTCATTGGGTGCACCAGCTTTCTATTAGGTTGAGGTGCTCTTGAAGGAATTTTGGAGGTTTCTGATGGTTCTGAGTGGGTAGAGGGGAGAATTGCAGTATCCTCAGCATAAGTAGTGACTAAGGTGTTTGGGTGGGTGGCAAGGAATATCTGCAGTGAATACGGTGAAGATGGGACCAAGGATGGTGCCTAGTGGAACTCCGGCGGAAATGGAGAATATTCAGAGCCCACTCACACTTTAGATTAGATTAGACTAGGGCGGCCTCAAGGCCTACGCCACTGCAACTCTTTTAGATCTATTGTGGCTCCCCTCACTCTAAAGCTCACCCTCCAGACCCATCCTTTTAATCAGACTCTTAATGATGGAGAACGACTCTTGTGTAAAGCTCACAGGCCTTGGTTTTTCCTCCCCGAGACCACTCGCACTTTAACAAATATTCTAAAATTTTTAGCTCTTTTCCCACTGAAACTCAGTAAGTCAAAGACCTATCGTCAAATATGAACTTCTACCATCTGTGGAAAGCAAAAGTCACGTGTTAGTTTACTCCAGATTCATTTTTGTTTAAAATAAAGTAATTTAATAAATTTAAATTCTATGAATATAATCAGCTGTTATATTAACTCAAATAACATTAACAAGGTTGAATAAATATTTGAATTATAATATTAATATAATAATTAATCTCAGCCAGAACGGAACAATGACCCTTTATGCTAGCCAAGTATAATAATTATTATTAATACTAGAATACACCCAGCTAGCGTACATTTATTCCCAAAGGCAATATAAATCAATGCTAATCAATACTAATGTTAATTAGATGATACATTATTAATAATACCATATGAATTTATTAATTAGACTTGGATTGGTTAATGCTTGAGAAGTAGGGGACAGAGGGGACTTATAGAGCTGTTTTAGTAATGACGTCAAATACGTAATAATAATGCTATTAATAATTAAATGATTATATTCTCATGACGTAATCACGTTTTGAAATAGGCTGAAAACTGGTTTGTTTTTCAGGCTGAAAAAAAAGGCACTCTAATATCTGTGATCGCAGAAAACAATTTCAGCCCTAATTTAACCCTAAATCTGGTCGTGAACAATAACTCGGATTTTGTCGAACTTCAACATTAAATGTAAATTCCGAACAATTTGACTCTTTCTTACTAACAGCGTTTTACTATTTGTAACCGTACATTATACTAAAACCTTCCAAGGAAGCGTAAAGTAAAAAAAAAAGAAGGTAAAGTGTTGCCTAATGATTCAAATAGGCTTTAACGTCTATCTTTCAAATTTGGTGTCTTGGACGGAGGCCACTCTGTCTTGTTAAGAAGCCAACTGTACGCTGGTGAGGCTGTAGAAACTTAAGTATAAAAATCTCTACATAGACAAAAGACTCACGTGGAACCCACATAGTAGACTTAAAAGACAAGCAATGCAGATAGTAAATACGTAGGCTTAGATATAGGGCCAATTATAGGCCACAGCTTCAATTTAGGAATCAATGTTACAAGTTCTATTAGTAACGTGTTTGAGTCATCCGATGTTGTAATAGATTTTACAACTAAAGAATGTATGCTAGACTGCCTTAAGGCGGCTGTGAAATTTAAAAAACCGCTAGTTAGTGGTACAACTGGAATAGAAAGTATCGATTTAAAAGAGTATGCTACTGAAGTTCCAATATTATGGTCGGCAAACATGAGTGTTGGGGTGAATGTGTTACTGAAATTGGTAAAAAAAGCTGCTGGGCTTTTAGGTAACGAATACGACGCTGAAATTTGGGAAATGCACCATAACTTAAAAAAAGATTCGCCATCTGGAACAGCTATAGAGCTTGGTAAAGCAATTGCTAGCGCTTCAAAAAAGGATTTCGAGCTCAATCAATATTTACACAATAGTTCGAACATAAGAAAGAAGGAGAGTATAGGTTTGATGAAACGTGCTAAACTGCTTTACAGACTACTTGGACGACGCTCCAAATTACCCATTGAACTCAAACGATTACTATACAATACTATCCTCAAACCTATGTGGACTTACGGACTAGAGCTGTGGGGTTCAGCCAAACCTACAAACATGCGGACTGTACAGGACATTTCAGTCAAAACTCCTCCAACAGATAGCTGACGCTCCTTTCTACGGTGACTAACCTCACTCTTCACAACGACCTCAACATTACCTTCATAGACCAACTCGCCAAGACTAAATACCAAAAATTCCATACTACTCTCTCTACTTGCTCCAATCCTCTAGTACAGTCTCTCGCCTCCTCTGACATCCCTAATACTCCTCGACGACTGAATCGCCAGTGGCCCCGCGACTTCCTTACAGTCTGAAGAACTAAACGTCATTATTCTCCTATCTCTCCTCTCTCCTCCTCATATTCTCCTCCTCACATTCTCCTCTCTCCTATAGAGAGTGCTACCACTGGGTAGCTTCTCTCCTCCTGCTCTCCTCCCGCACCAGTTCATCTTATTTACATCCTATTTACTTATTGTATATATTTATACAGATTGTAAATTACTTAAATTATTTAAAATGCATAAAAATAATGGAATAATTCATTGAATTATCCTTTAAACTATCTTTCATCCAATGCAGTTCTCGTTAAAATTCAAAGATTGTCAAGTGAAAACGTCTCAAATATATATATATATATATATATATATATATATATAGTGTCTTAAATTGCAGTCAATTTGAATATAGAATGAAAACTTCTGATTTAGAATTTGCAGAACTGTAACTTTATAGAGAGTGAAAAGTAACTTGTGGCAGAGTTATTCTATTTAGATTTCTGTGCACATACGCTCGTATGATGGTGGGCGAATGATGCTGGCTGAATCGCTGACTTAGATACTACACTTCAGATCTCAGCTCACGTCCTGTCGGGGGAGCTATGGGGGAATGGTGTTGCCGCCAAACTAATCAGGTTCGCCACAATCACGGGGAGGAGGGCGGTTCATGTTCTTTATTTTTATTTTTTTTTATTTAGATTACTCCATATATAGAGTGTAGGTGTGTGAGAGAGAGAAAGAGTTCTTCTGGAGAATGCCAATTTTATTTTTCCATCGGAGATCAGCGCTCTGCGATCAAAAGATTGTTGGTTGTGCCTTCCTATCAGTGTCAGTATAGACCTCTAATATGTTAGTAGTGGGTATTTGGAGAAAAGCCTAGCTCCTACTGGAGGACTTGTATCACAGCCGAGATAAAGGATGTTATTCTCGATCTTACAGGATGCTCAGGGGGAAAGCACTGGTCCTTTAGCATCGTGGCATGGTATTCCTGACTGCTGTAGGACTTTTCTGAAGATATAAGAGCTTCAGCTTTGTAAGAAACTTCTTACTATATTCCAGGAACTGAGTAAAACAGTGGGGATTTAAGTATTAAGTGGACATGTAATTCTGGGGATTACGGACAAATCAAGGAAAAGACTGGGTGTTGGTGTGTTTGGTGCAAGAATATTGATCTTCTAAAAGGATCTCTTCCCAGAGAAGATAGCCCTAGGTTGGGTACTATTTGTACCCTTTTAATGTTGTGTGTATTGTGTGAAGTAAGTAATTGTGTACAGTTATGTTGAGTTGTGCATGGTGTACTGTGGCTGTGGTAACCCGTGAGGTCGCTACTTCCCAAGTGCCTGCATGTGCAACAGACTCCTCCTTGCGGGAAAGTAAAAAAACTCTACTTCAAAATTTGAAGCGCAAAGTAAAAAGTATCTGGAAATATACCCAAAAGTCATATAACTGAATCCCAGATCTAATCACGGTGATAAGTTTCCAGCCGAACCCAAATGAAAAGCTTTAAATTCAAAAAGGTTCTAGAAGAAAAACAATCCTCTGTACCTAACCAATAAGAATCGAGTTTGTACTACCACAGCCACCATAATCAATCCTAGATTTTTCACTTGAATCTTGTTCAAATCTCTTCAGCACTCGTTTTCCTCTAAAAACCATTCTTTAGGAAAATTGAACCAACTCTTTCACTCTAGGCATCCCTAATCTTTAATAACCCATTTCCAAAGTAGCCAAATACAGTCTGTGAAGTTTAAACGAGATGGGTCTATTATTTTGTAAGGTGAATTACCTTTACAAATTTCCTTAGATATTTCAGTAACGTTTCTTTCAACTTTGTATTTTCTTTGTCCATTTTCCAAGATATTATCATATAAATGGTTTTTTCCTAGACGCCACGGTAGCCGAGCGGTTATACGTAGGCTAGAACCGCAAAGCTAAGATGTATTGTTGGTTAGTGGGTTCGATTCCCTAGTCTAAACCTTGGATTTCATTTAATGGTTTTAATCTTATAAGGCGCCCCATTAGCCGAGCGGTTATAGGCTAGACCCGCAAAGGTAAGATGTATTGTTGGTTTAATGGTTTCGATTCCCCAGGCCTTGGATTTTATTTAATGGTTAATATGAGGTATTTACTCGTATAGTAAAGTATGTTTGCTAGTCGCCTCCGTCCACGACACCAAATTTGGAGGTTGGGCGTAAAGGATGTAAAGTAGTAAGTTATTAATTTTGAAGAAAATTCAAAGTTGAAAAACCAAGCGATTGAAATACCTCCAAAGAAAGATAAAAACATTCAAACACCTGAGCAGGAAACAGTTATTAATTTTCCTTGACCAAAATGGTAGAACCGGAAATCGGTGTGATGTCTTCTACACAGACGTGTACAGAACAGAAACATGGTGGTCCAAAAACATAGTTATCAAGTTGCCTACTGTTGGCTGTAAAGTTTAGAGGCTTTACATGAACTACACTGTCAAGTCAGGTTTTTCTGCTTTCTCTCTTCCATTGAGCTTGAGAACGGAAGAGAACGGTGGACAATTCTGTAGATTGAGAGGTTGATGAACAGAGAGTAAGGTAAAGAAAAAGAAAGCACGAAAATGTGACCCACGAAACCCTAGCAATAAAGCCCAAATACAGAATTAAGTAAACAGAGTAGACCTTCAAAGACCTTTGCAACACACCCGTTGGGCTCTTAAAAAAATGCTAAGCTTTTAAAGCATATTAAAGCATTATCTCTTCCTTGACCATATAATTTTAAATCTAACCATAAACTAGATTTACGAAATTATAATTGTAAAATTTTATTACATCATATAAAATTTTCCTAATTCATTTTAATTAAATGTACTTACTCCGAGATTAGTCAATTTCTAGTGTACAAACATAAGAAGTACAAACAAGAAGGAAAAACAAATACGTACTTGTTATTAAAAGGAAAAAGCACATAATTTTGTTATATTTTATGTACAAAGTGGAAAAATGAGGAAAATTTAAATTAATTAAAAGTCAGACAGTCAGCCAATTATATTAAAAAGAAGAAGAAAAAAACGTTCTGTCGGAAAATGTTGAAAATAATTTTCCTTATTAAAATTAAATTAAATTTCTGATTGGTCAATTTTTTTTAAAAACCTTTTTTTTAATTTAGCCTTCAATTTGATTTTTTAAATATTTAGAACAAAAGTTAAAGAATGTTTTAGGACAAAGGTTTTGGGTACAGCTGACTGTTAAGGAGTTGGTGTCGTTGCAAAATAGCCATTCTTAATTCACTAAATTGGACAATGATAACCAAACAGATGAATCTGACAGTATTTGTGAATAGGCAGTCGTAGAATGATTAAAATGGGAACTCATTGGGAAAAAGTAAGAGATTCCGTCAACAATTAATCCAGAACTTGCTCTGAACCCAGCAAATTTTTGATAGGCAGCTCCATCAGTTCTTACAGAGGTTCTTCATCAGGAACGTAGGATGAGAGAAAGATGTGGATGCAAATTTGGGGGGGGGGTTCTTAAACAAGATGAATCTGACAAAGGACTTCAGACTAATTAGATTGCAGATTGTATTAAAAAGGGGCGGTTCCACCAACAAGGGGGAAGGAACGCAGGCAATCCAAAATGGTTCCCATTGTTGCCCGCCCACCCATCATCTCATAAGAGATACCGGGGTTTAAAAACAACCAATCCGGCTAAAAGTTGCCAGATGCTAATATAATAAACTAATAAAGTAGTAACAGGACACTAGGGAGCATGGCGACTCAATCGCCACAGTGCACTGAAATAAACCTAGAAAGTTCTGGTAAAGATTACCAGATGCTACAATCTCCGGTAGAGAAATATTTGACCTTCCGAAGACGAGAAATCTAGTTTTAGAATAAACGGGGCACACCTCTACAAAGTGCCGCATAGTCTCTATTGGACTCACCAGAGCCAGCACAATTTGGCGACTGGATAAGGCCGCATTTGGAAAGATGGTACGCTAAATTCGCATGTCCATTCAACACCTGAACCAACTGGCGGATCCGGGACCTGCTAAAACCAACTACATATAGCCATTCTTAACAGGTCAAGAATTTCTTTAGCCTGACGGCAGTCAGCTCGGGATCTCCACCGTTTCCGATGTTCCTTCAAAATCCACTGCTCCACCTTTGTTCTACAACGTCGATAGGACACAGGGATAATGGGCTGAGGAGTCATTGTTATCATTGCAGCTCCTTCCTTTGCTGTTTCATCAGCACGTTCGTTACCCGGAATCCCAGAGTGACCAGGGGACCAAACAACCGAAACAGTATTCAAAGCTCCTAACAAATTGAGGGCAGTATGGCAAGAATTGACCGAAATTTGGTTCTTACTAGGAGAGGTCAGAGCTTTAATTGCAGCCTGGCTATCCGTGAAGAACCTAATATCAGTATCGGCAAATCCCTTCCAGCGAAGTAAAGTAGCCGCCATCTCAATGGCGGCCAACTCCGTCTGAAAAACAGATGCATTAACTAAAACAGACTAACGTCGGTTATCTAGCACAACGCTCAACAGAGAAACTCTCTAAACTAACCTGGACTTGTTAAAAGTATGATTTAGTAGGGTATGGAGACTACGAATAATAGAGAAGCAATATATTCAGTTGGCTGAGGATCTTGGAATAAAGTAGGAGCTGGTGAAGAGAATAAAAAAGAAAGAAGAAGCTGGGCCACCATTTTATCAATGTGCATGAATCATTACTGTAAAGGTGGACAACATGAAAAGATGGTATTAAACCGACACCAGGATGGTACGTCCGATGGTGAAAGATTAAAGTTTTGTCCAAGATATAGGTGGTGTACAAAACGCGCACGTGGGCGGGCGTGCGGAGAGTCCTCTGGTACGTCCACGTGTATAGAATTGTAAGTTGGCTTGCCAACAGTGTACTAAATCCATTCCCGTCTCTACATAGTTTATCGTTACATTGTCCAGTAACATTGTAGCAAAATAAGAGAGCAAGGGAACAAGCAGAATATCCGACGGGACTGTTCCACAAAGCTACCTACATGGGGGAAAACTCCCTATCCTTGTACTGCCGTCGATGAAAAGAATGGGAAATTTATTATTTCCACCTGGTAGAACTGGTTGCCAAAACTAGATAACCGTGATCAACAATACCTGATTTGGAAAACGGAATTTTCCTCTATCCCTGCGTTAACACTCTCATGATTTTCTTTTACTAAGGTTTTTCCACACTTGGAGTTTTTCACTATAAGTTAGTACTTAAATAGGATGAAAAAATAATTGCCATTTCAGTCGAGTAAAATTTATTTTGCCGAGCTTTCGACCTAGGGACTAGGTCATCTTCAGAGCTAGTTTAGAAAGTAATACACTTTTACATTTCAGGGTTGGTGTGTCTTCTGTCTTGTCTGTTCATGGACAGAGTCCATTTTGAGGGAATAAAAACAAATATTGATAAACTTCCGTGTATTTCCGGAAATGAGAGTCTTGTAAAATGTTTTCCTGTTGTAACACGCGTAAACTGATTACTCAAAAAAAGATGTCAAGCTTTTGTTGTTAAGTCAGTTCATGAAAGTTAATGTTATAGTTGGTGGTCTACTTTAAGTACTAATTGTTGTTCATTCTTTTTGGTGACTGATTCATAGTTTCAATAGGACTCTGTCCATGAACAGACAAGACAGAAGACACACCAACCCTGAAATGTAAAAGTATTACTTTCTAAACTAGCCCTGAAGATGACCTAGTACCTAGGTCGAAAGCTCCGGCATAATAAATGTATCACGACACTGAAATGGCAATTATTTTTTCATCCTATTGAAACTATGAATCAGTCACCAAAAAGAATGAACAACAATTAGTACTTAAAGTAGACCACCAACTATAACATTAACTTTCATGAACTGACTTAACAACAAAAGCTTGACATCTTTTTTTGAGTAGTCAGTTTACGCGTGTTATAACAGGAAAACATTTTACAAGACTCTCATTTCCGGAAATAAACGGAAGTATATCAATATTTGTTTTTAAAAACTCAAAAAAAAAAAAAAAAATAACCAACCCAAGAATAGTCTGAGTTGTTTTAAAATCTCTGCAGCACAACTTTACTAGCAAGATTGAAAAACGGAAACGCATACAGTTTGTAAAAGTTTTGACACGATCTTTGTAGCATTATTTTACACATTATTTCCGCTTTTTCTAGCAGTAAAAAAAAAAAAAAAAAATTAAGTGCCTGTAACATAAAAACATAATTGAAAAAGATAAAAAATAAATAGAATGACGTAATGAAAATTTTGTTTTACGACGGAAATGGGAGGAAATGAAAGTGAAAGGAAAGAAAATGTGTAGAAGAAGAGGAAGTCTGTTGACGTGCTTCTCAGCTAGGCACGCATTCATACCACCCTTCTCATTGGCCCTCTAACACCAACACTATTTAATATAGAGGGTGTTGAAAGCACACTCCAGACCTTTGGCCAGACAGGAATGGAAGAAAGAACCAAGCTTTTGGTGTTTTCTAGCCTTGGGGGGGGGGTCTGGATACAAATTCAATTAACTCAGCTTGGACTACTTTGGCAACGGGGCTTTGGCCACACACCGTTAATACCAAAAGAGGACGTGCGACATGGCAAGTGCCCATGGGTTATAAAGGAAGGAGATGGAAGATTGTGTGAACGTTCTAGAACGGATACGTCACACGAACGCACAGACAAACTGGAGTAGACTGATGCAAACACTGAATACCATCCAATCTGCCATTGCCACAAACACAGAGATCATTTGACGATGATAGTACCCCCATTTCGTGCGTTTGGGGCAAAGGCAGGCTTTCTCTCTCTGTCTATCCCCCCAACTCCTTTCCTGGCCGCCCACGGAACATCCTCTCTCCAGGATCTAACCAACATCGGCAGCCGGCTCTGTGGGGAGGGGTGCATTAAGTGAGAAAACAACAGTACCAAGCTTACTCTTCATCCATAACTGTACAAACACACTCTACACTGTGTACACGGCACTTGCCTCGCAGTTATGGTAATCTAAATACAAACACCAACACCAAAGTAATTTACAGTTTAAATCTTTTAAGTAGAAATAATTTGCTACAGACGTCTTTCATTACTTGCGATAGTCTCAAATTTCCTACTTCTAAGGGTTTTTAAGAGGAAGACTCGTTTTAAAGTCCCCGGAAAACAGGACTGACTAGCGGAAACTGGTTGAAGAGGCCCAGGCTCAGCAATGAGTTGTAGTGCTGTTGGATGATGATGATGATGGTGAGTCTCCGGAAAAAGTGGCTTTTAGAAAATCGTCTCAGGCTCTCAGGTTGGGTCTGAACAATATAAAGTAAAGTAAAGTAATTGCCTATTTTTTCAGGCGGGTCTTTACGTCCAATTACCACAAATTAGGTGTCGTAGACGGAGGCGACTAGCAAACATACTTCACTGTAAATTTCTCATATTAACCATTAAATAAAACCCAAGGTTTAGACTAAAAATCGAATCCACTAACCAACAATACAAATTAGCTTTGCGGGTCTAGCCTATAACCGCTCAGCTAATGGGGCGCCTTACAAGATTAAAACCATTAAATAAAATCCAAGGGCTAAGACCAGGGAATCGAATCCACTAACCAACAATACTTCTTAGCTTTGCGGGTCTCGCCTCTAACCTCTCGGCTACCGTGGCGCCCGTCTGAACAATATATCTCAATAACTAGAACTCGAAATAAGTTGAAACTTTATATTTAGATTGGATCCTATCAAGGGACTTAACTGTAACCTAGCGACCAAAGTCCATCCACCGGAAGTACCACTTCTCTGAGCTCATTTATTGACTCCTCCCGAACTCCCACCCTCAAAATAAATAAATAAAAAAATGTCCAAAGATTTCATCCCTCAAATCATGTTTCTTGCTGGAATTACCCAGCATTGCGGATTCAACTAATTATTCCAAAATATTAATTAAAACAAACGTAATTTCTCATACGAAGACAAAAAGGAATCCTGGAAAATGATATACCCTTTGAAAGCCCATTAAACAAGGAAACTTTTATAAAAAGTGCCAGCACCTGGGTCTGATAATGATCACGTAAGGGCCTAATGGAGTTTTCTTAAAAAATTTCGATTATTTTTATTTTTCCCAGTATCCAGGAGGAAGATTGAGGCTGTTTGGAGAATACTCGTAACTTATGCTTCGAAATGGTATCAATTTTTAGAAAATTTATCTGTCTTTCTAACCGTGTCATCAGAAACAAATTCGGACTAAATCTTTCTAAGTAATAACATTTTTATTGGAAAAAAGTAATGATTTTAGAAAAAAAAAATTTAAAGTGACGTCACTCAAGAACAGTGGAAAATATGAAGTTGGCCAATACGTCATTGAACTCCACTTTAGATGTACTATACACAGTAAAGGTAAAAAACTTGGCCTGATGTTAACTATTTAAAATATCGATTATACAAGGGAATTAGGGAAAATTGAGACAATGAAGGATCATTTAGAGGACAGCTTCCAGGGAAATTTGCAAATAAGATTTCCCCATCCCAAAATGTTAATTCTAACGAAATGGTGCCCAGGAGAATATCTCCTATTTTTCATTTTCTTTTTTTTTACAGATTTCCTCTGGGCTAATTTTCCAGAAGGTTAGACTTGAACTCTTCTAGCTGTACTTTCCCGTAAAAGAAATGGGTTTTAATTTGTTGGACTTGGTATCAAATATTCCCTGCAGGGGTAAAATATAGTTAAATACAGGGAGGGGAAAAAATCCCTTAAGCTACTTCTTCTGGGATTTCTTGTATTCTTGAGATAGATCACAAGTGCCCTTAACGCGTTCTGCAGTCTATGGAGCCTCTAATGGTGTCGGGCAGGAAAACTAAGCCTTAGATAATACTGGATAAAGAAAAGTCAATCTGTGTGCAATTTTCCTTGGGAGTGTGGAAAATTTTCAAGTCGTAAGTTAGACTTTTGCAAAATGTATATTTTTTAAAAATTTATTTTGTAATTTACAATCTGTATACAGTTGTATACAATTAGTAAATATGGAGAGAGCGATGAACTGGTGCGGGAGGAGAGCAGGAGGAGAGAAGCTACCCAGCGGTAGCACTCTCTATAGAAGAGAGGAGAATGTGTGGAGGAGTGAGGAGAGATAGGAGAATAATGGCGTTTAGGCCTTCAGACTACAAGGAAGTCGCGGGGCCATTGGCGATTCAGTCGGCGAGAAGTATTGTTAGGGATGTCAGAGGAAGCGAGAGACAGTACAAGAGGATTAGAGCTAGTCGAGAGAGTAGTATGGAATTTTTGGTATTTAGTCTTAGCGAGTTGGTCTATGAAGGGAATGTTGCGGTCGTTGTGAAGAGTGAGGTTAGTCACCGTAGAAAGGAGCGTCAACTATCTGTCGGAGGAGTTTTGACTGAAATGTTTGTACAGTCCGTATGTTTGTAGGTTTGGCTGAACCCCACAGCTCTAGTCCGTTGGTCCACATAGGTTTGAGGATAGTACTGTATATTAAGTGTTAATGGGCAATTTGGAGCGTCGTCCAAGTAGTCTGTAAAGAAGTTTCGCACGTTTCGTCATCGCTTGTCTTTTAAGTCTAGTGTGTGGGTTCCACGTGAGTCGTTCGTGAGCCCAAGGTAGCGCACCAGATCTGTACAAGGAAGAGGAAAAATGTAGTAAAATAAAAATTTTGCGAATATGGTCTACTTGATGTATTATTTCGAGTTAATTTAATTTTCCATTTTGTAGGAAAAGCTTGAGTAATGTGAAAAGAAAAAATGCATGTCACTTTGCTTGGAAAAATAGAAAATAAGGAAAGCCATTTTTCGCGCTCTTCCTCTCTTTTTCATGTACATATTTACCAAACATGCGCATCTATAAATAAATAAAATTCATGTAAACTGACAAGTGTTATAAATTGTTCACGATATTGGAAAATTAGTGAAAAAACAGAGATTTTCTAGTAGCGGAAACACCGCCTTTTCCGCTCTTACCCACTGAAACTTAACTGGTGGCTAGTTGATGTGGTGTTAGTATATTCAAAATTCTGGACTTTCGACATTACGACAAAGTGGGCAGGGGGTTATGATCGGAAAAGGATGCTCCTCTGTCCATTATCGACTACCCAGGCTTGTACAAGGGGCTGTGGGTAAGACCAGGAAGAGCTGTTGAGGTCCCAATGTTTTAGCCATTATCCTGGTGGCCAGGAAATCCGCGATAAAACCGGAAAAACGCTTCCTGACCACCGGGTGAGTGCTGTTTGGTTGCTGTTACCTATTATTGTTTGGCTATCTAATCCCTGGATACGGCTAATGTTGACAATGTTACCTATAGCCAATATATTGTTGGGAAACCATGCCATTTTCGTAACGTATATTTTGTGTTAGACGGTCCACTGGCCAATGGCAAGGAGGAAATTTTGTAGATCATGTTAATTTTCAAAACCGTTGTTAGTTTTCATTCATGTGGTAAAATTTCCCTAATTATTAAACATGATTGTTTGCATTACCTGGAGCTAACCCCTTCCCCTTTAGTATGAGGCAGAATTGAGGGACCAGTTTTAGGAAAACGCTAGAAAAAGGTTTTCCACCCTTATACAAACTCTCCTACCGTACAGTTTTAATAAAAAGAACGAAAAGCGAAATTCCTTGTTTCCTGTTTTTCCCGGTTACCAGAAGTTTCCTCGACCGAAAATTGAATGGAAAAGAATTTCCCTATCCATCTTCATAAATCTTGGTCACATAAGAATCTCCCTTCTTGTTATCCAAACAAATAGATCGCTCTTGTACAGTTAATGACCCGTAACGCACTTTTCTTTTTCTTTTTTTTTTTTTGTTGCTTTTCCAAACTAAACGGAAAGAAAAGTCGCACATTTTCTTCTTTTTTTTCTTTCCCCCACCCACCACAACTAGGAAGAGAGTTGGCTTTAGAAAACTGCCACAGTTTTCCCACCAGAAGGAAATTCACCACCATTTTTACCCATTGTATCCCTCCTACCATCTACTGAAAACAACTTCGTTATTTCTGTACTTTAACAAAAGCAGAATGAAAGAGTTAAGTAAACGAGTGGGAAGGGTTAGCCCCCCCGTGAACTCATCCCCTTGTGGAGAGGGAAGGGTTGGCCCCCCCATGAACTTATCCTCTTGGGGGAGGGGGAACAAACAAAAAATAAACTTTTTTTTCACACTCTGTTAAGTAAAACAATGAAATACAATTTTCTTATCGTCAAATTAAAAAAAACAATGAGAGTTTTTCCAGACAGTCTTTTATTAAAAATATAGAAAATTTTCCATTGTATTAAATTTCCCACCACCCCCAAAAAAAGCAACTTTTAATTTATTCGATTTTTCAATTTTATTTCTCTGTTTCTCTGGCCCTTTTAAGTGAAGTATTGCAATAGGGCCGATTTATTTATTTTTGTAAAGTTTTCACGTGGGAAAAGAACATGAAAATATAGTTTTCACAAAGTGATCAGTGAGTCTGTGACCTAGGGTCAATGTATGTCAAAAATGGAAAATAAAAGATAGTTCAAATCTAATATTTGGCTTCGATGCTACCGGGTGGGAATTTCATTTGTTTTTATGATGAAAATCGATCTACCATAACAATGCAACTTGATTTATATTCATCTTAAAATACATACCAATATTGGGACAGTAAAATTTCAAGTGAAATTTGGTCCAGAATTCTGAAATCAAGACTGAAAAATCACTGTTCTAGGACAGGGGTCGGCGACCCGCGGTAGAGCGAGCCGCACGCGGCTCTTTTATCCAAATTTTGTGGCTCTTCAGCCTGTCCAAAGTAAATTGTATATTTCAATTTTATTGAAACAAATGAAAATTTCATTTATTAAAGTAAAGATATTTTTTCAAAAAGAATTTCAAATGAGATAGGTTAAAAATTGAATAGAATTATATTAAAATACAGTACGTAATATATAGGACTGCCGCCATTTTGATTCAAATACAGGTTTAGTTATTATTTATTTGTTTATTTACTTTGCAATATGTGAAAATAAATATATAAAACATTTAAATGTTATTGAATATCATAAAATAATAATTTGTGAATCTACAGAGTTGTTTACACTATCATCCATACGGCTCTTGGTAAGATTTATTGAAATTATTTAAGGAGAAATGGCTCTCTACCTAAAATAGGTTGCCGACCCCTGGTCTAGAAGATACTGTCTGTTCTGTCCTCTCTTCTCCATTTAAGGGGCATAAATCCATTGAGGAAATAAGCATCAGGGAATATGTCTAGAGCTAAGTCAAAACTAGCGCAAAGCTTAGGCAACTATAACCATCTTGAGCGACATGAGGCCTGACTTAATCAGAGTGATGTGATTCATCAACCACAGCTTCTGTGTCGATTCTCTGGACAATTCTAGCAGCTGGCCTCTGCCTGGAATGTCCGACAGTGTCCTGCTGTAGGATGGTGAAGGAAGACCCCCAATTAAACCTTCGTCTATCATGGTTTAAACAAAAAATTTGGATGCTTAGTGACCAGATATTTATATTTTATTTTATTCCGTAACAGTCTGAGACATACAGAAGGGTTAAGGGCCCAGTTAAAAATGATAAATGTGTTGAATTAACTTCATTCTTATCAGTGACCAGGCTATAGGTGTAATTTCAGCACGCAAAATCTGATTAAGAAAGCGCAACAAATATTCCAACCAAGATGAATTAAGACATTTAAACACTTCATTAGGTATGAAGTCCACTCCTGTAGCTTTATTAAGTTTGAAGTTTGTTTATACTTAACAACACCTCATCTAAAGTTATGTCTATATCTAAAGCTAGGTCAAATGGTTCAAAAAATTTAAAATTGTTATTAAATTTAGGTGGCAATCATCATCATCATCATAATCATTCCCCCAGTTACCGCCTAAGCAGTGTTGGGAGTTTTTTGTAGAGTGCGGTCCAACTCTGTCTGTCCTCCGCCAGCTCCTTTCTCTTCTGCCAATCTATTCCTCTCCTCTGACAGGCCTCTCTAACACCTTCCTCCCATTTCCATCTGGGTCTACCTCTCTCTCTTTTCCCTTCCACCTGTGTGCCGTATGCAATCTTTGCTACTCGGCTAGGATCCATGCGCAGCAGGTGTCCCAGCCATCTTAACCTGTTTTCTTCTATCTTTTCTACAGCTGGTTTGGTTTCGAGCTTTGCCCTGATCGTTGTGTTGCGGATCCTATCTCTTCTCGTTTTACCTTCCACTTTCCTCAAGAACTTCATTTCGGTGGCATGAATTTTTGATTTATTTTTAGAGGTTAAGGTCCAGGACTCGCTCGAGTATGTTAGGATAGGAAGGAATGTTGTTTTATAAACAGCCATTTTTGTAGCCTTAGTCACCTCTCTGTGATTCAGGAAGCCTCTCTTGGTCGCCTCGAACATCCTGCTTGCCGCGCTGACTCTTTCGGTTATTTCCCGATCAAAAAAAGCCATTCTCCTGCAGGTGTGCGCCTAGATATTTGAAGGTCTCCACTCTCTCGATCACCTTTCCATTTTTAATCTGATGACCCTCATTGGTTTCCCGGATTTTTTGCCTATCTTCATGACGTTTGTTTTCTCCGGATTAATACTCATGTTTATTCTAGTTAATTCTTCTCCTGAAGATCTCTGTCATTTTCCGCGAGTATTACCAAATCATCGGCAAACGCCAGTACGGATAGGCTAACTGGTCTCAGGTTTAAGTAACCAAGATCGGTTTCCCTTGAGGGGCAGCCCCCCCGACCGAACTAGAATGGGATAGGCCGATTCCCTACCTATTCGAATTAATTTATCACAAGTAATCTTGGTTAGGTGGCAATATTGAGTTATAAAACTGTTCCCATTTTTGACAAATAATTTGTATAGGTTCAGGGGGTTTAAATCTAAACTTATTGATAGCAGACCAGAATTCTGTAGGATTATTCTCAGATTATCAAAATACATTTTTTTTACTAATACTAATTATTGCACGATAATTTTAGTAACCAGATATTAGAGAGGAAAACTAATTAGTTATTGGTAATAAGGATAAAGCATGCGTAGTTTCAATCCCCCAGGAGTTTTTGTTAATTTAAATTCAATAAAATAACAAATCCTAATTTTTGATTTAACCAAAAACAAAGCAAAAAAAAGGGGGGAAATTGCAAACAATTCTAATTTAATGTTAACTGAATTTTCCACCATAAAAAGGAAAACCAGAAAATTGTAATTAAAAAGTTTTTTCCTTTTATTGTCCAGAACAACGTGACCAGAATTTTGGTTAAATTATTTTAATTATTTTCTGACTACAATGATGACTAGAAACCGCAGACAGCAATGGCCAGGGGACTCTATGTTTGATGCAAGAGTTTGTGAATTAATACCTTTTAAAAAAAGGAAAACTTTATTGGCTGAAAAAAAACAAAACAAAATGTAACACATTTAATAGATATTTAATTATGTACATAGTCATGACGTAATTAAAATTGTTCAATCTCTCTGTCTCCCTATCACTCTAAACCATGCTTGTGTCCTCAATCACTTTAGCCGCCATATTGGTTGATTAAACAATTTGCTTTTTCCTTCCTCTCATTGTATTCGCGCCAAATTTCAATTTTGAAATTTAACCGGAAATAACCGTTTTGTGGTCTTCTAAATTCCAAAGAGAATTTTTTTTTTTTTTACAAATTGGTCTGTCTTTCTGTCTGTCTGACTGTCTGTCTGTCTGTCTGTCTGACAGCCTGTCTGTCCGTCTGTCTGTCAACATGTATCCACCGTAACACATACACACACACTCGCACAATAAACAAACTAAGAATCAAAAAGAATGTTGATAATTTGATATTTAGCCTTAGGTGCCAACAGAAATGCCTAAATATGGGTTGGATGCAATTTTTTTTTTTTTTTTGGTACACTCTAGCGGCCAAAACACCAGTTAAGCGTGAAATTTACTTTTTTAAAAAAACCCTCCACAGTGAGCGCGGAATTAAAAACAGACAATGACGTCGAACGCAGGGTGGCAAAACAACCAAAAGTTTACAATAGGTCGTAATAGTCACTACAAACTTTCTTTTTTTTCTGCAATCTCTGGGGGCCTTGAGATTACCAAAGCATTCTGTGCTTTTTCAAAATCTTGCACCTCTTTACGTTTGCATTGCCTAGTCAAATCGGCAGTACCACTTAACTCGGATTTTATTTAAACTACGACTTTTATCTTAACCAAATTTGATTTGGGGTACTTCTGAGAGATAATAGGGTGGATCGATTCCTTCCCTAAAGTGATGAGAATTGAATATAACTCGAAACGTTCGAGAATATTAGTGGCTTCGAACTTTAGGAGTAGTAGAAACAGGAAGTCGTGTGAGTGTCCTCGCTAGATTTTTTTCATTAAATATTTTGTTTATTTCTTTAACACATATTAATTTATCGCCAGAATTAAAATACAATTAAAGTGTTTGTATTTTAAAAATTAATCTGAGTTTACGTGATCAGAAAAATCATAATTAGAATTGCAGAAAGCTCTGATTGGAATATTGATTTAGGAACCGCAATTTTGTTGTCCAATGAGAGAATGTATTTACGAAAATATATTTGAATCAACAGAATTACTAATTAACTCAATTCTGAATTCCGTCCATTTAGGACATATTCATCTTCAACAATTTATGCTAATATGTATTAGAGTCAAAACGGTTTTATTAGAACCAGATTAGCATAACAAAGTTATGGGAGGCGTGTTTTAGTGTAGTGATTATAGGTTTTGACTGGTAAATGGTCGATTTCCAGTTGAGAGTCCAGCTTGTATCTAATTTTTGTTTATTTGTTATTGGTAAAGGATGGAGCTTAGTGAATCAGTTAAAAATATTTGAAAGGAAGATTTTAAGAAGGATATACGGTGCCACATTGGTGATGGGAGAGTGGAAAATAAGGAACGAACAATGAGCTTTATGAGATGTATCAGGAAAATGACATAGTGCAATACATAAAGGCAAGAAGAGTTGAAAGGTTGGGCCATGTGGCGCGAATGCCGGACAATCGGATGCCCAAAAGATACTATTTTTCTCCGAAATGGAGAGTACAAGAGGTAGAGGGCGGCCAACTAGGATGCAGGATGTGGAAGCAGACTTGTGGAAGCTGAGTGTGACTGGGGCGGAAGAGGAAGGCGGTGGACAGAGAGAGAGGTGGTTCGAAGTTGTCAAGGCTCGATGTCAAGACTCGGTTGAAGGGAGGCCAAGGCTCGATCAGAGTATTACTTTACTATTTAGTAAAGTAAAAGATGGAGCAGCTGCACCCCCGACTCTTGTCACCTAATTTGGTAGATCAGTGATGGCGAACCTATGACCCGCGGGTCAGACACTGACCCGCGCAAGCTTTTTCACTGACCCAGAATTGTTAGGCAACCATTTGTTTGTTTACGCGGATTGATTTAGATTTTCTAATTGTGTGGATAATTTATATTCTATCTGTATTTTTTTCAAACACACATTGACACAAAAGCAATTTAAATGCTATCTATAACCTTTAGTTTGATCATTACACTTCTAAAACGCAAATGACGATAAATGCTTTTGTAGTATTTGAAATAAAGCAAAAGTGTTTACAAAATATCAAATAAAATGTATAATTTTACTCAAATTTTGTTTGTTAACAAAATCGACAACCCAAAGCAAATAACCATGTTTAGATTTTTCTTCAGATAAAACACACTTTTGTAAGGTTTTGTTCAGTTATGTTTGTAAAAAAGAGACTTCCATAGCACATGTTTCGACCAACTGAATTTTAAAGACGTTTAGTTTTGAAAATATTCAGTTTAAAATTGTTTAAACTTAACTCTTGTGCAAATGGGCATTAGTGACCCAAGAGCTAGTACTAAAAAAAAAAAAAGAACAAAATTTGACCCACGTCTCAAAAAGGTTCGCCATCCCTGTGGTAGATGGAGGTTAAGCCCTACCTGGAGAAATAAGGCGATTACTTTGCTTTATATTATATTTGAAAACAAATAGAATGCAGAATGCTAAGGCAAGGATATCTTGACGATAATGCAATAGGGCTTTCAGGATTCATGGGGTATTCAACGGGATCAAAGAAACAGATCCAAGAAGACGTCATTGGAAAAAAAATCTTTTGCAGCTTCGCGAGCCAGTTAGGGCAACTACACAGGTGGGATCGCTAAGCTTCCCTAAGAACGGCAAGTCCTATTTCTTCTTTTCTTGAATCCTTATTTTTTCGGCTGAATTTCTGTTTACATTTCGCAAAAAAAAAAAATCTAAAACTTTTCACGAAGCTGATTGTTCTCTATCACGATAATCGTTCGCCGTTTGATGACGTACGAATGAAATGTGCAGTAAATTTGTTGTGACGTTTTAAGGGGTGGTGTTTTCGGATTACTGTTGCAATTACAATTGTTATCGTGATGTACAGGAAATAGAAAATACAGAATCACTTACATAAATCTTGCCATATTGGTAGAATATAAAGGACTTTGACTTCCTACCTGTGAACAGATACAAAAATAATGTATAAACAATTATGTTAACTAAATATTTACTCAAAAAGATGAAATTTTAGTCGCATTGCATAAAAATGTTGAAAATGTTAGTAATTTGACTTCCATTTCCTACTCTTCAGTTTACGTAATTAATTTTCAAAAAGCTACTGAAAAGTAATTAGTTACATGCTCACTTTAAAAGTAGTAATTTCGATATCGGTAGTCAGATTTCAGCACGAAAGTTTCGATAATAAAGCCCAAAGTAAATATCAAATTTGAAGTTTATGTACATTTTTTCCGTTTTTGAGTTATACTGACTACACAATGAACAGAAAGACTTACAAATAAAGAGTAATTTAAAAAAAAAAGACCAACAATTTCCGGACTCAAAGGACCCTAAGGAATGATTTGTAACGATTGCGATATTTCCTGTTTCCGAGAATAACAGGAGGAAGTGAACAAATTGCAGCAAGAACCTTTTTATTAAAAAAAATTTTGACGGCGAACTCTGACGTACTTCCTCAGGATCTAAAAAACTTTTGTAGTGATTTTTCAAAAATTGTGAAAAAATTTTAAGAATGTTTTATCTAAGAAATTTATCCCTGATTGTTCATTAACAATTTGAGAGAAAAAAAAACAAATCATTTTAAGGAAATCAATATTATCAAGAGGAGTCGTCTGTTGACAAAACGCTTTTCCTAAGCTTTTAATGTATTAACGATAAAGCAAACATTGGAGAGTAAGTTTTCCATCCATAATGGAGCCCTGGAATGAAAACGATACTAATATTCATTGTGCGGTCTACTGCTCACGGACTATGGTGGTTTAGTTGGGTTAGACCCAAGAAGACTATTTATCATAAAGGAGAAATTCGGGATAGCAAGTACGTAGGGGTGACAAACTGGGAGGAACTCCCCAGACTGGAGAGTTTTAGGTCCTAAACAAGCATTCTGTTTGGACAAGCTGTGAGTGGGGGAAGTGGGGGTGGAGGGAAAGAAGGATTTTGGGGCGAGGCCGGAAAATGAATCTTTTTGCCAAAAGCTTCACTAAACACACTGGGAACTCGCCTGAGATCGTGCACTGTTTCCGGTGCTGTGTATTATTGGTGACCATTTTTTTGTACTTTAACAACTTTAAATTGCAGGAAGCAGCGACACCCACAAAGCTAAGATGTATTGTTGGTTAGTGGATTCGATTTCTAGTCTAAACCTTGGATTTTATTTAATGGTTTTAATCTTGTAAGGCGCCCCGTTAGCTGAGCGGTTATAGGCTAGACCCGCAATACTAAGATGTATTGTTGGTTAGTGGATTCGATTCCTGGTCTAAACCTTGGATTTTATTTAATGGTTTTAATCTTATAAGGCGCCCCAATAGCTGAGAGGTTATAGGCTAGACCCACAAAGCTAAGATGTATTGTTGGTTAGTGGATTCGATTTCTAGTCTAAACCTTGGATTTTATTTAATGGTTTTAATCTTGTAAGGCGCCCCGTTAGCTGAGCGGTTATAGGCTAGACCCGCAATACTAAGATGTATTGTTGGTTAGTGGATTCGATTCCTGGTCTAAACCTTGGATTTTATTTAATGGTTTTAATCTTATAAGGCGCCCCAATAGCTGAGAGGTTATAGGCTAGACCCGCATAGCTAAGATGTATTGTTGGTTAGTGGATTCGATTTCTAGTCTAAACCTTGGATTTTATTTAATGGTTTTAATCTTGTAAGGCGCCCCGTTAGCTGAGCGGTTATAGGCTAGACCCGCAATACTAAGATGTATTGTTGGTTAGTGGATTCGATTCCTGGTCTAAACCTTGGATTTTATTTAATGGTTTTAATCTTATAAGGCGCCCCAATAGCTGAGAGGTTATAGGCTAGACCCGCATAGCTAAGATGTATTGTTGGTTTAGTGGGTTCGATTTCTAGTCTAAACCTTGGATTTTATTTAATGGTTAATATGAGAAATTTATAGTAAAGTTTGATTGCTAGTCGCCTCCGTTCACGACACCTAATTGGTTAGTTGGACGTTAAGCCCCGCCTGAAAAAATAGGCAATTACTTAACTTACTTTTTTTTTTTGCAGGAAGCATAAATTCGATATTTAGTTCACGACTCATTGTTCGGATCTGACTGTGAGTTCTTCGATTAAAACTTCTAATCTTAAGTGCCACTTCATTGGATCGATTTTCCAGCTTTTCTTAAAAACGACTTTTGCGATCTACTTTAAGTAGAGTAATCGCCTTTTTTTTTCAGGCAAAGCTTAACGTCCATCTGCCAATTAGGTGTCGGTGGGCAGAAGCACCTACTTAACGATTAACGACCAAACCACGCATCACAACTAAACTCAATTAAATCATTTTCGAATGTTAACTGTGATGAGTAAGGGGGGGGGAGAAGCGGGTGAAATTGATGTCCAGGGTTTAGGAAAACTGTTTCTTTTTTTAGGAAATGGTGTGTTTGTGAGTGATTGGGTCAACACCCTTGTGTGGTCCCGATTATAATGGACCACCAAATTTGCTGCACACCTAACCCATCCCCGCTGGGATGCAAAACGTGCATTGTATAAACAATATTTGTGTAGCTGACACAGAAGAGAGAGAGAGAGAACTGCTAAACACCCCCCAAAAGAGAGTTGGGTTTTGTTGAGAGCCGTTTAAAACCCACCCAGTACTGGTAACCCACCCAAAACTATATAACCTATATGTGGGTACAAACTCTCACCCAGATTTCCCCGAACACTGTGATACACCCCCACTTCAGTTTTACTAATCCTCCCATCAAAAACCCCCCAATTTCACATATTAGGCCAGCTGTTTTGTAACTTGTTCCAACTGGACGCTGTAAACCCTTCCTGTTTCGCTTAGGTATCCACTTCTGGGTTACAACTAAACCCTGCCACATTCTCCGCCCTCGCCTGGAGTTCCAAGTATGTACAGACGCGCTCTCATTTCCATACGCGTTCAAATACAAAAACCTACAGGTTTTCCAACCGGATCTACACGATGTTGTTCCCACTATAATATATATATTCCAAGAGTACTTTCCCAGAACAGGTCACTCATTGTTTACAGTTTTCCCATTTGTTTATGTTACCATTAGCTTAGCAAACCCATTTGTTGACGCATTTAGTGCAAGAGGCGGTTATACTCTAAACACTGCTACACAAATAAACACAAGGTTACACAATCGAGCGGCCGGATCAACATTATTATAGTTACTAACGCTGAAACTGTTCTGGATAATTTAACTGAAGTCAAATTTCCATGCTGAAATTTATATATTTCCCCCCTAAACTGAAAAAAAATCTATTTTGAACACTCACACGACTTTTTGTCTTACTATACCCAAGTGCTAGAACTCAAAAAAATTGTCTTTAAACTCAAAAAATTTGAGTAATATTTAAATTTTCCCAAAACAGTACGGTATGTGACCTCATATACGTAATACTGAATTTCACTCTATCCCAAGCCTATACCCAACTACATCTGGAGCACCACCCTAAAACGGATTTATCTAGAAAAATTATGGAAATCTACGGGCTATGTTATGTGAACAGGAAGTAAGTTTAGAGCTTCAGATATCTACGGAGGAAACAAGTACTTTCGGTCGAGAAATTTTCTTTAAAACTGGATTTTCTCAACACATATCACCGTTCCATAAAGAGGAAATTTCATAAAATAATGGCACTTTAGAGGGGGGAATCTATCTTCCTTCTTCCGCCAGAAGTTTTTCCTTAATCAAATTTACCGGGAAAGAAATGTTGCAAATAAAATTTATGGATCTAATTATGAGTAATTGGTGGACCGAGTTTCTGACAGAAATGTAGATTTATTATTTCAGAGAAAATAGACGCCATTCAGTTTGAATTTAATTAATTTAAAAGCTTTTTTTGATCTTCCTCTGGATTATTCAGACAAATATGGATTTGGAACTGTCTGTGATTTTTTTTATTTTAAGTGACGTGGGCGCCACGATAGCCGAGCGGTTATAGGCTAGACCCGCAAAGCTAAGATGTATTGTTGGTTAGTGGATTCGATTTCTAGTCTAAACCTTGGATTTTATTTAATGGTTTTAATCTTGTAAGGCGCCCCATTAGCCGAGCGGTTTTAGGCTAGACCCGCAATGCTAAGATGTATTGTTGGTTAGTGGATTCGATTTCTAGTCTAAACCTTGGATTTTATTTAATGGTTTTAATCTTGTAAGGCGCCCCATTAGCCGAGCGGTTATAGACTAGACCCGCAAAGCTAAGATGTATTGTTGGTTAGTGGGTTCGATTCCCCTGGTCTAGGCCTTGGGCTTTACTTAATGGTTAATATGAGAAATTTACAGCAAAGTTTGTTTGCTAGTCGCCTCCGTCCACGACACCTAATTAGGTTGTTGGGCATATAGCCCGCTTTAAAAAATAGGCGTTACTTTATTTTACTTTTTGAGTGATGCTGATCAAACAGGTGAGATGAGAAAATTCGAACTAGATAGAAAAAAAAATTATCTAACATTGGATTATAAAAATGATCAAGGGCCTTAAAAAATTGAGCTCATATCTACCCAAAATAATTGATGTAAAAAAGATTAGTCGTCATTATCATTCTCAGCTGGGATTTTTCTTTTTTTCTATTATTCAAGTCCACCTGTTACCTGCTTACTTTTAAAGCTCGCAAAGTTAGAAGAACGACCTCGCTGAAAGTGTATTCCAAGCAATTTACTCCACTAAAAGAACAGAGATATGATAAAAAGAAAGGCTGCACAGCATAAGTAGGGAGTGTAAAGTAAGGAATAGCTAGGAAAGAAAGCAGGGAGAAGCGGGAATATATAATCGTATTAAAAGTTGTGTGAGATAGGGAAGGGGAAAAGAAAAAACTGATTTTCACGACTAGACTTGATGGAGAGGAATATTTGTGTTTAGAAGTAGGAAAAGGAAAAATAAGACTGACACAGTTTGTCAGGATGGGCTAGGCGGGGAAGGGTTGAACCAAAGTGGTTTATGGCCGAAGTGGAGAAGATTTGTCAAGAAAAAGTAAGGATCTAATGCAGCAAAAGGGGAGAAAAATAATACTCTCTCAGTTGGTCTTAAAGAGAAAGATATAGAGCGTTTAGAGAGAGGAGAAGGAAAAACCTGTAAGAGCAGGAGAAAGCGTGAAAAACTGTTGGTGGAGAGAAAATTAAAGGTAATAGAGGGAGAGAAAGCGCGCGGACTGTAAGGATATTTTCTCCGCAAGAAGAAAAAAGAAAAGTAAAAAATAAAACACCCATTAAGAAGTCGGCCGTGCATGTTTTCCAACTTCCCGCCTTTTTTCTTTTTATTTTAAGCGCCTTTTTTGTTTTTTTTCTTGCCGCCATACTTACCAAATTTGCGCTTTTTTTTTTTTTAAGGATATCGCTACATCTTAAATTTATTCTAGTTTCGCATTACTGTATACTGGGAAGGATGTGGCTTCTCCCGGTGCTCTTAGGGGGAAGTTGAAGACACATTGTGACGCTATCTTATCACGGAATTAAAGTTTGTCAGTTTTTTTTGGCCAAGAGGTGGGCAGAAGTAGTTGTTTCTAAAACTGGAAGGCAATGGGAGTCAGGTATAATACATATATACTCGCACCAGGGAGTGATTGTTCTTCCTAAACTACTCCTGGAGAATTTGTGACCTTAATAATCATTTAAGTTCCCTAGAGTGACTCTTTAGGAGCCCGTGGTAGGAGATAAGAACCTCTGGGAGCAAGGAGCACCTCCTAGGACGACGTATCGCTCTTCAGGACCTTGATAACTCCACTTGACGAAGTGATATTTCTATTTTTTTGAAAAAAAGGTTTTATCTCAAAACTAGCAACTAAGATTTCCTCTATTCTTGATACACAGATCATAGTGACAGATCTTCAACTTTTTCCTTGAACCTTTTTTCATGAAAATTCTGTTTATGGTAGTTCTCAGGTGAGAATAGATGTTAGTTACCTTTAAACCAACAATTAAGCGGATTATTAGGGAAGCAGTCAAAGTGTTGACGTCAGATTTTTTAAAGATAAAACTTTGAGAAAGTAAGAGAAAAACTTTTGTAAATGATGCAAAATTTCTTCTTAAAGAATTCCTCTGAATAAGATTTAATTAAGAGAAAATTCTAATTTATTACCTTTCAAATAAATGGAAAATTTTGAAAATGAATTAGAATTGCAATTATTAATTAAGGAAGCCTTGAAGAAAACACTTGCCAACGTTTGCAGGAAGTAACCAACCACCTTCCACCTTCCTGGCCATCGAGACGTTCTCCCCCCCCCCCCCACAATCGGTTTTCTGAGTAATCTAGAAGGATAAACAGCTGGGCGTGTACTTCCTTCCTCACTTTCTCTAGTATTCTCAGAGAAAGTGTTAAGATCGTTAAGAAGAGATCACTTACTTCTTGAAGGGGAGTTCAACGTAGCTCTAAGCCGATTAGGAATTAATTGGTTGGCATAGTTTACCCGTAACAGTAGGCCAGGGGGGTGTTGGACGTGCCGCGATCGGCCGCCAATTCCTGCTCCCTGCGTAGAAAGGAAACCGCTACCCCGGAGGTGGCCGGGGGTGTCAAACAGCCAAAGGGAGCTTAAGTTAAGGCAAGTTTAGTTTATAAGGAGACATGTTTAGTTTCTCTTCCTCCTCACGTTATCATCCTCTCTCTTTCTCTCAACACACACCCACACTCTCTCTCTCTCTGCCTTAGCTACAGACTACGCTGCGTTAACTTCTACTATGAAACCCATGGGTTAGCTAGCCTAAAACTACTGCATCTATTCTCTTCTTGTAACTAAGAAGCGGCTAGATTTCTTGTCCTTGTTACCTAACTACATGATAGGATACACACAGAAGGGAGGATCCGTATAAGATTTATGTCTTTTGATCCTCTCTCTACCTTCTCATCCACGGCGATTCTGGAGGCTTGGAGTTCTTGTTGGAACCTAGTAAATCAGTTATTGCAGTCAATTCTGGAGTTTTGAATGTTTGAAGCAAAAGCTGGAAGATAAAGCACGGAAATCCTAGAGGGAGTGAGAGGGGTGACGTCTTTCACAACTTCCGGTCTACTAACAAATCACCTCTCTCTTTTTTCTTTCAAGCAAGATTTGCTGCCAACTTCCTCCTAACCTGCGAACCCTTCAGTATAGGGACAAAAAGGGTTGCTCCGCTTGCAATGTGATTAGCCCTACAGCTTTCTACATTTTGCACATACCGTGCTCGTTTCCTGTTTACTTCAACACCCCATCCTCTAATCTATCCTGACTTGTACAGATAAATTATTTACGTTAACAATGGAAATCACCTAAAAAGATCAAAGCTCAAAAATCAGTCAAAGAGAAGCGCTATCCCTTTCTCCACCTTTGTTTTCCACATTGAAAAGCTATATAATGAAAACTATTCCTCACAGAAAAAGTTGATCAATGACGTACATAATTACCATATTCGGGATCAACTTCACCAAAAACCTAAATTTTAGAGATAAATCAGAATTGCAGATGGTCGAATTAATGAAAAATGAAGTTACTATCGGAATGATGATATAGCAATTTATCGCAGAGGCAAGAGAAGGCAATTGGTGGTAGACTGTTTTAGAATGTTACTCAAAGACTGTTTTTATGGTTTAGACTTGATTGTAGTCAAGAGTAGACTGAGGTTTTGTAGACTGTAAGGTTTTGTAGGCTGTGAGGTTTGTAGGCTGTAAGGTTTTTTAGGCTGTGAGGTTTGTAGACTGTGAGGCTTGTAGGGTGTGAGGTTTGAGAATAATCATTCCCCTCTTTGAACATCAATTGTTTACTGTTAAGCATTCAATATCAATTAACCAGTTAAGCGTGTTTGACGTGTACGTATACACGTCAAACCAAATCTCTATTTCGGTGCGTTCGACGTGTATACTCGTTATGAAAAATAAAAATAATTGCCATTAACTATAAAAAACCCGAAATTTTAATAAAATACAATAAGAATATTATTTTTGGTGGGATGTTTCTTTTATCTTACCAATAGAACTGCCAAGTATTTTATACGGAGTGGAGGTGGAGGGAGCGAGCCAAATGATGAGTGGTTGGTACTTGTTTGGTCTCCGCATTAGAGATTGGGGAATTACGCACACGAATAGAAGCTCACAAACCCTTGTGCAATGCCCGTTTTTACCTTTTAGATAGAGGTTCAGACCTCAGTTCGAGCATGATTTCATTTTGTACAGAGAATTCAAAGCTCTTTACTTCCTTGTAAAAAAGCTCTTACGTCCTTAGGTAACTAGAGAGCAATGCATACGTGAAGCGGTGCAAGATTTTGAATGAGCACAGAATGCTCTGTAATCTCAAGACCCCCAGAGAGATTGCAGAAAAAGTCGCCTGCAGTGACTATTACGACCTATTGTAAACTTTTGGTTGTTTTGCCCTGCGTTTTACACTTGTATACACGGTCTGATTTTAATTCCGCACACTGTGGTTTTATTTTAAAAAAAAACTAAATTCCACGCTTAAACTGGTTAAAAGTGAAGTAGAACTTATTTCTTCTGATTTTTTTTTGGGCGAAAAAATATCCAGCTTTTTCTCTTGAAATTGTCCCATCCCGTTTCCACCAATAAAAGAGAACCGACTGTACGTACAGATTATGTTAATCAGATTTCTCAATATTTAGTTTAATAATCAGAGAAAAAGAGGCTAAAAAAAAAAAACGTTAAGCCTTTTATTATTGAACTTTATTCATGTTGAAGCGAGATAAGTCCGGGAATATATTTCCAGCCGTTTGAAATGGCGACATTAACAATAGGATGGTTTTCAAACGAGAGCACCCTGTAATGTTCAGATAGCATTGGAAAATATGAACAAAAACGTTATGTGAGCCTTTTTTTCCCCCAACTACTCGCACCATTTTCCATTACATGAATTGGGGAGAGGGGGAGAACTACTTTATTTTCAGTAAGGTACGCCCTCACCCTGATTCCTGAACCCAATCATTGATGTTTTCCATCACACCCGATTGGGTGGTTGGAATGTTTCTCTATTGATAAACTAAAGAGGACTAGCTGCTGATAGGCAAATATGCTTGCGTGGAAAGCACATGCTTAGTTACCTCTTTTTCCTAAAAGTTCTACTTTAAATGTGCTTGGTCACAATTCGTTGAAGGGAAAGATAGAATTACTTGGGAAAACAAAAATGGAAAGCTACATAAAACCATCGCTCTTCTGGGAAACTGATAATAATTATTTTTTTCCAATGAACGGTTATAAATAAATTTCTATTGAAATTTAGATGGATATTGGAAAATTTCCAAATGAAAATGGAGGAGAATATTGAAACATAATCCTCTGTTGTTTATAATCCCGGGATAAAATCCTTCAGGGTTAGTAAAAGAGTTTATTAATGTACCATTGTGAATATACGAGATGCACAGGGTGGCCAGAAGTAATTTCATCAGCATCACTTATGGAAACTGAAATCGGCTTTAAAATTTAATTTCGAAAGAATTTATTTTATTAATTTTCTCGCCTAAATTACAACACGGTCCCCCTCCCCTTTGGGTCATGTTCCCCAGGGGGACTGCAGACAAAAGTGGGGCTTATTGGGCCGTACCCTGTGTTCGAAATAAATGATCTAGGATTTCCAAAAACTGTGTGTACATAAAGTACTCGGTCGAATGAACAATTTATTAACTTTGACGAAAACCATAAGAAATCCAGTTGAGCTTTATCACCAAAAACACAAACGATCAAAACTAACCGTGACAAACAAACGAACACTATATACCGCTCTACTTGCCCCAAATATGGACTACAGCTCGCCAAAAAAATCGAACATCAACCGACTTCAGACCTTACAATCAAAAATTCTAAGAACAATAGTTAACGCTCCCTTCTACGTCTCCAATCATACTATACACTCTGATCTCAATATTCCTCTCGTATCTGAAATAGCCCAAACTCGATACACAAAACTCCACTCAAATCTACACAGTCACTACAAGCCTCTGATCCACAACATGTCTATTACAACACTTCCTTCTAATCCTCAACGCGGACTAAAGCGGGGTGGCCACGCGACCATCTCAACACAACGCCGACCTCCTAGGATGGTTGCTGCGTAAGCTTGCCCAATCTGGCGAACTAACGGCTTCCATCACTGGATGGTCGTCGTTCACTCCAATCACGCCCTTGGCGCACATGCATGTGCTCGTATATGTATGGATATGCATATGCGTGCATGTGTATTTGTGCCATCCCTTTTCACTCATCACTTTTGCTTATTGTACTGCATACAGGTGCAAAATAAATAAACAAAAAAAGAAAAAAATCTGCATAAACAAAAATAAGTCCAAAACGGACTTATCAGACCACAGAACAGACATCTTCTGGTGAAGATGCGAAATAGGAAAAATCTAAACTTTTTACCATTTTACGTGGAAACAACGATGCAGTTATAACTACGAGGGTCGTTTGAAAAGTCCGTGCAAAAATAAAAACTACTTAATTTTTTGGGGTAAACCTTTTTTATTTTTCAACATAGTCTCCTTTTAGGCTTATACACTTCGTCCAACGCTGCTCTAGTTTGTTGATCCCTTCCGAATAATAGGATTTGTCCAAGTCTGAAAAATAGCCATTCGTTTCAGCAATCACCTCCTCGTTTGAATAAAATCTTTTTCCCGCCAGCCATTTCTTCATATTGGGGAACAAATAGTAGTCCGAGGGATCCAAGTCTGGAGAATAGGGGGGATGTGAAACGAGTTGGAACCCTATTTCCATTAATTTTGCGACCACAACTGCTGAGGTGTGAGCTGGTGCGTTGGCGTGATGGAAAAGGACTTTTTTGTGGGCCAATCGTGGGTGTTTTTCTTGCAGCTCGGTTTTCAAACGGTCCAATGACGATGAATAATATGCACCTGTAATAGTTTTACCCTTTTCCAGATAGTCAATGAGGATTATTCCTTGCGAATCCCAAAAGAAAGTCGCCATAATCTTTCCGGCCGAAGGAACGGTCTTCGCCTTTTTTGGCGCAGATTCCCCCTTGGTAACCCATTGTATCCATGATTCATCCACAGTGACGAAACGACGCTTAAAGTCCTGCGGATTCTTCTGGAACAGCTGCAAACCATCCTTACACGATTTCGTTTTTGGTCAAGCGTGAGCAATCGCGGCACCCATCTTGCGGATAGCTTTGTCATGTCCAAATGTTGATGCAAAATATTATGTACCCGTTCATTCGAGATGCCCACAGCACTAGCAATCTCACGCACCTTCACTCTTCTGTCATCCATCACCATATCATGGATTTTATCAATGATTTCTGGAGTAGTAACCTCAACAGGACGTCCAGAACGTTCAGCGTCACTTGTGCCCATATGGCCACTCCGAAAATTTTGAAACCACTTATAAACTGTTCTAATCGAAGGTGCAGAGTCACCATAATGTTTATCAAGGTTCTCTTTAGTCTCCTGAGGCGTTTTGCCTTTCATAAAGTAGTGTTTAATCAACACACGAAATTCTTTTTCGTCCATTTTTTGAAAATCACTCGACTTCCTCGATTCAAACGAATGCCAAACTCAATGAAATAGACCGATCTGGCTGAAACTTGGTGTGTGTTCTTCCAAGAGATGCTACTAACTAAACATAACCTCGATACGCGCCAGTGGTGCTATCTCTCTGACTTTGCACTGACTTTTCAAACGACCCTCGTAAATATGTTGTGAACACACTATCGATACATGTAATCGAATAAACTGTTGCACGCAACATATCAGCTGATCTCTACCGATTAGGTTAATCAATATCAATACATTCCTAGCAGTAAATAATCATGCATCAAGGGCCTTGGATGTTAATTAAATTGAAATTATCCCAAATGATGGATGATTAAGCTTTAAGATACGTTCGAATATTATATTGAATACAGATTAAACTTATTGTTAATCATTTGGTGTATTTATCTTGTATTAAATCAATCGCGAGCATCATCTCAAGGCGCTTAAATCGTGAGCGTGTGCAACACTTCAGATTTTTTGTTTATTCGCTTACAATGGATGCGGTTTCAGCATTCTGAATCTGTTCCAAAGTCATATAGTATAGAATAGAATATACAGGGTGTTCATTTTAAGACGGTAGAGGAAAAATTTGTTGCCCGTCACCTCTAGTTTCAGAATATGTGACTTGATTTTAGATTCCTGCCCGCATAAGCGGCTGACTCGCGACCAAAAGTGAGGGTTTGCAGTTGACCCCCATTTTCATATACACAGTTTTAAAGAGTATAAAAAGTTATGAAAGAAACCGGAAACCGCAATTCGATATCTTCAAAATTGAAGGTGCTAGGCCATTTCAAAATCTGGTATTTATTAATCATATTTCAATTTTTTAACTTGTTATCAAAGAGAAAGAAGAGCACGCGATAGGTCATTTTTATATATTTTTTCATCCTCTTTCTACTAAAAATATTGCCAAGGCAGTGAAGCTAGTATTTTTCTTAATATCGTGAAATAAATCGTTTTCCGAGTGATTTTTCTAAGAAAAATCAAATGTTAAGAGCTTTAGATGTTCTCAAGCATACACAAAATGGCTAAAAATTAATTTTACATCTGCTACAAACAAGAAGGTTTAATAATTATTTGGTAATTTTGGGAGAGTTGCGTTTAATTACCAAAAAAATATTGGAAACCTCCTGCCACATATTTAAGTGATCAAAATATCTATTTAAAGGATCAAACTTATTCCTTAATTTATCAAATAATGCACTTTACTCAACTTGTGGAGCATGTACGGTGCCTTCAAAGGTGCCTCCTCTGGCTCGCAAGCCAGGTTAGCCAGGAGGTTATCAACTGATCTCTGTATCTGAGGAGGCACCTTAGAAGGCAGGAATCTAAAATCAAGTCACTTATTCTGAAACTAGAGGTGACGGGCAACAAATTTTTCCTCCACCATTTTTTGCTCAGATTAACCATTTAAGCATGAAATTCATTTGAGCCGTCTTAAAATGAACACCCTGTATATATTTGCCTGAACATATGTTCTACTTACAATAGGCTCGTCATAATAAACTTCGGACTACAGTAAATATTCACTATTACACAGTTCAAGTACATAGAATATATAGGGCCCAGTTGCCCATGCATGGTTTGTACCTAAATCCCGTTGCACTCCGTTATATTGTACCTAGCCATTTCCAGACGTTAGTAGGCCTCATTATCTAATTAGTAAGTGTTAAGGGGGGATGTAGCCTACCCTAGCAGCCTGTTAGGATCTACAGAATGGTTTTTCTCAGTTTATCCTCTATCTAATCCTATCTTATCTCTGGCTACCCCCTCTCTCTAGCTAGATATATTCCTTGTTACTTTGTTGTCCAGTTGAACAAAAAAATCTTTTTTATCCTGAACAAAAACAAGGAACAGGCAAGGGAATTTGGCAAGGGAATTGGGAGATTTTTAAAAGTAATATACAGCAAAAATAAAAAAAAACGGATATATCTCGATACATTTTCCGGGTTATATACGTATATTTATTCAGCCCGTTCGGTGGGCGGAGCAAAGTGTAACAGAGATGGGATATCGGGATGAATGTTTGTATGTATGAATGAATAACCAGTGTTTTGAGAGATGGAAAGTGGAAAATCAAGAAGAGACAGAAACTTTTCTCCTCACTCAGTTTTTTTTTTCCCCAAACACGCTAAGGTCCGATATACAGACAGAAAATTGTCCGGAAGTTAGCGTGTTAGTTAGGTGATATGGGATGTACGTTGATGGAGGAGTATTAGTTCCAGCGCTTAACATGGAGATTAGGATTTCAGGAATTTAATCCCAAGCAAAACATATATTTTTTCCCCACTTTTATTTTTCTTTAGCGCGCCATGTTTTGTTTTTATCATTGTATTTACTCAGGATCTCAGTTCTACTTTTCTCTCTGTTTTTTTTTTTTAAATCTCGGAGAAATATGTTTTTACAATGTGTTTTACCCTTCTAATACATTTTATTTTTTTTTTTCAATTTATTAGGATAACAGCAAAAAAAAGAGGCCTAATACTAGGCGTACAGCTTCATAAGAGCTCTATTCTATTAACAGGATTTATTGACGAGGTGTTTGTTTACAATAGCTCACTGTTTCGTATCCTTTACGTACGACATGAATGTGACAGACTGATAAAAATAATAATAAATTTAAAAAAACAAATGAATAAAATCAACCACCGCAACGGTTCATCAGGATATTTCCATCGCCATGAAATGAATCAAAATGGTGGCCAACAAAAATTAAAATCCGTCTTTAGTCTAATTAATGTTATTTCAAAATTAAAATCTGATAGGTACACTCACACGACCTACACTTTAACGAATTTTAGTTGACGAAGAGTTGTTTTTGGAAAACTATAGGTATAATTTAATTGCTAAAAAGTTTTAAACTATTTTTTCATTACTCTCAAAGGATTTCCTTCAAATTTAAAATTTTACTTCTCTTTTTGAATTCCCATTAATATTACTATGGTAATGAGAGCAGCGTACAATACCCTTAAATGAAACTATAGAGAGAAGCCTAACCTATACTCTCCTTAGAAACTTTCTTAACCAGTTAAGCGTGGAATTTAATTTTTTTACCCCCCCCCCCCCCCCACAGTGTACGGAATTAAAATCAGACAATGACGTGTATACACGTGTCGAACGCAGGGCAACAAAACAACCAAAAGTTTACAATAGGTCGTAATAGTCACTGCAAGCGACTGTTTCCTGCAATCTCTCTGGGGGGCTTGAGATTACGGACAGAGCATTCTGTGCTCTTTCAAAAAATCTTGCACCGCTTCACGTATGCATTGCTCTCTAGTTAACTAGGGACGTAAGAGGTTTTTTTACAAGGAAGAAAAGAGCTTTGAATTCTTTGTGCAAAATGAAATCATGCTCTGAACCTCTATCTAAAAGGTAAAAACGGGCATTGCACAAGGGTTTATGAGCTTCTATTTGAGTACGTAATTCCCAATTTCTATTGCGGAGAACAAACATGTACCAACTACTTATCAATTGGCTGGCTCCCTCCACCTCCTCTCCGTATAAAATACTTGGCAGTTCTATTGGGTAAGATAAAGGAAACATTCCCACCAAATAATATCCTTATTGAATTTTATTAAAATTTCGAATTTTTTGTAGTTAATGGCAATTTTATAAATTTCACAACTAGTTGAACGTTGAACGCACCGAAATAGAGATTTGGTTGGACGTGTATACGTAGACGTCAAACACGCTTAACTGGTTAATTGATATTGAATGCTTAACAGTAAAGAGGGGATTGATTATTCTCAAACCTCACAGCCTACAAGCCTCACAGTCTACAAACCTCACAGCCTAAAAAACCTTACAGCCTACAAACCTCACAGCCTACAAAACCTTACAGTCTACAAATCCTCAGTCTATTCTTGACTACAATCATGTCTAAACCATAAAAACAGTCTTAGAGTAACATTCTAAAACAGTCTACCACCAATTGCCTTCTCTTGCCTCTGCGATAAATTGCTATATCATCATTCCGATAGTAACTTCATTTTTCATTAATTCGACCATCTGCAATTCTGATTTATCTCTAAAATTTAGGTTTTTGTGATGTTGATCTGACACGTCAAACACGCTTACTGGTTAATATATCTACGAAGTTAAAAAAAAAATGCTTAGAATTTGTTTCCGATTAAATCTCCTGTCCTCCCTCCCCCAAAAAAGCTGAAATAAAATAAAGTTGAACTTCCGATTGGTTGACTTCCCCCAAAAACGTATTACCGGATATCATGATAGCACTGATTTGAAATATGTACTAAATTTGGACTTTCTTTGTTTTTGTGTTATTTTGTGATTTCCTTTAAAATTACAAAATAGGAAATCAGTACGATCACAACATTTTCCCTTACTAGTAAAGGAAAATCTGGTGTTGGTACTTAAATGAATTTTTTGGGAAATATTCATTTTCTTTAAAATGTTTAATAAGTCGTCCCAGAAACAGGCAAAATTCAACTAGCCTAAAAGTACCATTAATTGCATTTTTAAAAAAATAAAAATAAAACTTGTAGAATTATTACTTAAATGCGCTAAGTATACTAAGTTTTAAGAAAATCGAAGCAGCTGTTTTCGAGTAAATTTCGTAGACTTCCTGGCTGGCTGATTAAAAAGCTGATTTGTCAGTTCTGATATTGTGGTGCTTAACAATTGTACGTGCTATTTTCCGGTTTCGAGTGATGCTGATCACAGACTCCACAAACAAAGAGATACCTAGTAAAATACCTTTTTTTGGGTGGGGGGGAGGACCTTAAAAAGCCTAGAAATTGTAAAATTTACCACGATCTCAATACTTCCGCTTTTCTAGTACAGTAAGAGAAAGTAATTAATTATTCACTCGTTAATTAATTACAGGTGAGTAAGGTGGAAAACTGGGCTGAAGATATGTATGTCTGTTCACATTAATAAATGGTTTGCCCGAGAGTGCGCAGCACTGGCGGAGGAATATGATGTAAAACTTATAGGTGTCACATATGGTTAAATATTTGAACATGTTCAAACTTGCACAGACCATAATTTTCTTTTCCTTTTTGGTATTGTTTTAAGGCAGCACTACTAAAACTACAAAAGCTATTCTAAACAGAATAGTGAAACTACTAAATAGTTAATTTATTCCCTGATACGCTCGGTTTCCAAAGTTTCCAAACATGTCAGACAAACAACGTCCATAAAAATGGCCAACATGTTTAATATAATTAATTAACTCTTCCCTTTTTGGGATTACCGTTATATTATTCAAGTGTTTTGGAAGTTAGTTTGGCGTTCCCTTTATTCCCTTTAACCTAATTAAGAAATACTGGCCTGAGTTTCTAACTTGCGGGTAGTTTACGGGAAGTTTACAGTGCCTAGAATAGGGAATAGATCCCAACTGGGACATGATAGTTATACATTTTTCACTTTTACTAGCCAATGATCTCGTGTTGCTTGCCTTTTCTTATTTCTACCACTTCCCCTTTAACTAATTTAATTCATTCTCCCGAATTTTCCTACATTTCTCCCAGAAATCAGAGAAAGTGGAAAGAGAAAGAAATATGAATGAAAACCGAAATTGGTTCCTTTGGTAGTTATCCTAGTAAAACCAAGAATCGCGAGAGCTTCAAAGTTTCGAAATTGCGATGTATTTCTTGTTGATCGTTTATTTAAGTTACAATCAACGCATTTTATTGCGTTATAAGCAACAATGATAACAATAAACAACTTATAACACCGCCAGCGGTAACACTCTAATAAAAAGTTTTCTTTCTATTGACACACGTCATCAGAGAGAGGAGATCGCCGAGGCCACACTGTCTTTTAAGACATTTAGAAAGTGTTGTTTGGAAATGTTCTGGAAAGACAGATGTTGTACAAATGTGGATTGTGATGAGATTGTATCCGTGTTTCAGCAACTTGTGTTGCACGAAAGGAATGTTTAAGTCTGTGTGAATGGTTTGAGATTGGTGACGTAGAAAGGGGCGTCCAACTGTAGGGCGAAGAATTTTAGACTGCAAGAGACCTGGATTCTTTGGAGGTTTGAGCGTTTGGTTGAACCCCACAGTTCGATATATATATATATATATATATTTTTAATCGGAAGAACGTTTTGTGGCTTCCTGTAGAAGAAAAAGAATTTTTAATTATTTCCGCTTTGAATTTCTTTGGGACTGAAAATACTTATTATTTTTTTTAACTTTAAGGCGCGTCAACATCTAAGTTATTTGGCACCCATAGCTTTCCCTAACGCATTGCCAGCCTTCGGCCTATAAATAGTAAATAGTAAACTAAAGTAATTGCCTATTTTTTCAGGCGGGGCTTAACGTCCAACTACCAAATTAGGTGTCGTGGACGGAGGCGACTATCAAACATACTTTACTGTAAATTTCTTTTATTAATCATTAAATAAAATCCAAGGCCTAAGACCGGGAATCGAACCCAGTACCACAATGCATATTTTAGCTTCGCAGGTCAAGCCTATAACCGCTCGGCTATCTTTGGGACTGAAAATATTATTATTTTTTCACTTTAAGGCGCGTCAACATCTGAGTTATTTGGCACCCATAGCTTTTTCTAACGCATTGTCAGCCTTCGGACTGTGTACTCTCGTTACAGACCACGCTGTCCATCACCGGACACTGTGCTGCAAGAAATTCCTAGGAGTCTAATGGGCAGCCTCCACCAGGATCTCCACATGGGAATCCACGTAGTAATCCCTTCCCCTTAAAAAAAGTGATTTTTAAAAAAGGTTTTGGGTGAGCGAGTGATTTCACGGAAGTAAAATGTGGCAATCAAAATCTTAACTTAACTGAGATCTTTTCGAAAAAGGTTTCAACGATTTCCTTTGTACACATTTTGTTCAAGAAATTTAACTAATAACATTATTTTAAGGGAAATTTGCTTAAGGAGTTCCCTCTAGATGGAAGTGGGTCGACTATTGCAGTATCATTTTTGTGCCTTTTAGATATTTAAGCGATTTTTTCTCCCCCCAGATTCAGTGAATTCTAGTGTTCTATTTCCTGAATTTGTAACGGGTAGCGCCATCAAATATGTTGCAGAAATTCTTGAAAAAAGGAGAAGAATTTTAAATTCTTTCCATTTGTGAAGAAGAGGCTGAAGGGCGCTCAGATTTCTGCCTTCAGGTTCCGAGACTTTGGTTGGTTTCACGAAGAGAGAGAGCAAGGATTAATATTTAGTGTTCGGGTTCTATTCTGGGATGATTGCGGCTGATGTGGAAGGACGTTTAGGTTTCCCACATTGGGTGAGGCACTGCCTCCCAGTAACGAAAACCTGGCGGTAGTTCCGTGAGATGCCTTCCGGTTTACAATGTGCAGCATCCACTGAAAGAAAGAGGTACTTTGATCTTTCCTTCCCCTAGTGAGAAAAGTTGAAAGGAAGGAATGGAACAGCTGATCCCTGAAAGAGAGTAACCCTTATTACACTAGAAATTGCTTCAAGCTGAAGGCTGATTGTCAGATGTTTAACGTTTGCAAATTATTACGTCTAAAACGGAAATTACATGAAAATAGGAAAATGTCAATTTCCACAAAGTGATCCAATCGATTATTGTTGTTGATAATAAGTTTTGAATATCCATCTCTCCAATATGTATATAGATTTACATATATACATGAATGCATGTATAACAAGGACCATTATGCTAGATCAAATCGATGAAAATACATTACAAAGGGGGGGGCAACCATATTGTCTGACTAAATCTAAAGTGGCCTTGCCCCTACACCCCCCAACTACTATATTGGACGTCAATATTGAGTGACATATCCAATTTCAGTCTGTTGGAGACGTCAGTACAGTGCCTCATAAATCTTATAAAGTGAAATCATTAAATATTAAGTTGGGCGTATTTTATGTTTAGTGCGTGTATGGAGCGTAATCTTTTGAGTTTAAAACAGAGATTACAACGAGATTGATTTTTTAGCATTTTGGAGAGGAAAAACGACATGTAAGCTCTGGTGAGTGGTTGTCATATCTTAAAAAACGGAAAATCGCGCGGTAAGTTCAAGATAGTATTACTAGAAGCTAATGGATCCCGGAAATGAGCTTTCTGACAACATCAGCAATCCGGAAGTGCCTCTTTACGAAACGATTATTTTATTTTATTTTTTAAACTTCAAAAGCTCATTAGTAATTGCTTATTTTTTCAGGTGGACTTCACGTCTAACTACCAATTAGGAGACGTCTAGCAAACATACTTTACTGTATTAGTTTTAGTAACCATTAAATAATAAAATCTAAGGTCTAAACTAAGAATCGAATCTACTAACCAACAATACATCTTAGCTTTGCGGGTCTAGCCTATAACCGCTCGGCTAATGGGGCGCCTTACAAGATTAAAACCATTAAATAAAATCCAAGGTTTAGACTAGAAAACGAATCCACTAAACCAACAATACATCTTAGCATTGCGGGTCTAGCCTATAACCGCTCGGCTAATGGGGCGCCTTACAAGATTAAAAACTATTAAATAAAATCCAAGGTTTAAACTAGAAATCGAATCCACTAACCAACAATACATCTTAGTTTTGCGGGTCTAGCCTATAACCGCTCGGCTACCGTGGCACCTCATACGCTTATTATTTGAATCATTTCCCACCAGAAAATGCTTTTTAAAACTATTCCCAGGAAAAGTTGAAGTTAAATTTTCTTTTTAAGTGCTCCATCGGTTAAGTGTTCCATCCTCCTAAGTTGCAGGATATAATTAGAGATTAAATTAGTAAGTAAAAATTTCAAATTTAAATGGAATTCAGAGGAGCGGAAGTTATAGGTTTTTGGCAGATTATTTGCCAATTAATTCTTGTTTAGAGATCAAAGAAGATTCGAATTATACTGGACAGCATCACGTCAAATGGAAACAATTTTATTTGAACTAGAGATTGAACAAAGATTTTCCCATTTTCAATGTTACACCGACTGTAGACAGATTTGTAAAAAAATTATTTTTCCGATTTCAGAGGACTTTGAAACCGTGTGTTTGCGGTAAAAATTGCGGAAAAAACACACTTTTGCGTGGAAACTCACACGACTCCCTCTTCCTCGCAGTTTGCAGTTCCATTTTAAAATGGGCCGTTTTTCCAACCGACCCTGTTTGGAAATCGCACCCAGTTCTTTACTGTTGAACGTGAAGAAGCAGACTCCCAGACTTCCTTTATAAACCGCATTTTGGATGAATTATCCGTTGGAAAAACTGATGTGTGATAAAGTAATGTGAGTGTACCAGAACATTTTCTTTCTTCTTCCTTTTTTAAAAGGAAATGCTTTTCCTCACTTGTGCGAAAAAAAAAATGGTAGGAAGAAGGAAAATAAAGAAAAATAATGTTGAAAAGTAGCACAAGTTGTTGGTCAATACGTTATTCGAACGGTTAAACGTTGGCACATATCTTGGTGTTCGTGGACTATTACCCTCGGTTCCTCGAGCCAGAACGGGCCAACCTGCTCTCCCTCCCTCACTCCCTTTTACCTTCCAAGAAGTTTTCCAATAAATTTCCCCGTGAAAATAAGTATGTCAGGGACTAGTTTCGGGAGAAACCGGAAAAGTGGTCGCGCCTCTAATTCTTAAGTGTCTATGTGTGAAAGGAAACTAAATGTACTAAAACAAACTTTAGCCTGTGCTTAGTTGCTTTTCCGCCTTCCCACCACCACTCAAAAAGTAACAGTAAGTAAGTAGTGCAATAACCGTCTTTTCCTTTTTTTGGAAGGTAAAAAAGAAAAGAAAAATATGTCTATCTCACTTTTGCTGTTATTTACCCCGCTGTTAAAAAGTGAACTTATTCCAGTTTTAGTTTTAACTTTTACCAGTGAAATGTGCGGCCCAGAAAAGAGTTTAAAAAAAGAAAAGAAAAGGGAAAACTCAACAGAAAATAGAAATCTATTTTCCAGTTTCCTAAAAGCGTAACTTTGTTTTTTTCAAAATTGTTTAACTTACTTTATTCCAAAACTTTTCAAGAAGTATTTTATTTCAAGTCGTTGATTTTAAACGTCATAACAAGCATGTGTGTGTTTTTTTTTTATATATATGTTATAGTAAGCTTCCATCAACTTATTACTTGATTATACTATCATTTCTTACCGACCGCTTCTTTAAGATAAGTTGGGGATCTGCCTCTTCCGACTACTCTCAGGCACGGGCTGGTGTACCTCAAGGAAGTATACTCGGACAGCTTCTCTAAACTGTGCACCCATCTGACCTACCAACTGACTCTGCACACACTGCTCTGCACTTACGCTGACGATACAGCTATTCTCTCTCTTCTAACTCAGACGCCACTACAGCTTCCTCTCATATACAGTCTCATCTACACAAACTAGAACCCTGGGCCTACCAACTGTCTCTGCACACACTGCTCTGCACTTACGCTTACGATACTGCTATTCTCTCTCTTCTAACTCAGACGCCACTACAGCTTCCTCTCATCTACAGTCTCATCTACACAAAATAGAACCCTGGGCCTACCAACTGACTCTGCACACACTGCTCTGCACTTACGCTGACGATACAGCTATTCACTCTCTTCTAACTCAGACGCCACTACAGCTTCCTCTCATATACAGTCTCATCTACACAAACTAGAACCCTGGGCCTACCAACTGTCTCTGCACACACTGCTCTGCACTTACGCTTACGATACTGCTATTCTCTCTCTTCTAACTCAGACGCCACTACAGCTTCCTCTCATCTACAGTCTCATCTACACAAAATAGAACCCTGGGCCTACCAACTGACTCTGCACACACTGCTCTGCACTTACGCTGACGATACAGCTATTCACTCTCTTCTAACTCAGACGCCACTACAGCTTCCTCTCATCAACAGTCTCATCTACACAAACTAGAACCCTGGGCCTACCAACTGACTCTGCATACACTGCTCTGCACTTACGCTGACGATACTGCTATTCTCTCTCTTCTAACTCAGACGCCACTACAGCTTCCTCTCATCTACAGTCTCATCTACACAAACTAGAACCCTAGGACAAAAACTGGAGAGTCTAATTCAAGTTCTCGAAAGTGCCAACAGATAACTTTTACTCTGCGTCGTAATTCTTGTCCCTCTATAAGTTTCAACTCAATTCCTCTTCCTCTTCTGCTAATTTAGTTCGCTACCTTGGGATGTACATCGACAAAAGCCTAACGTGGTATCCGCACACTAAACTGAAAAGACTTCAACTCAACCGACGAAACAAATTACTGTTACGAGTAATTGGCAGACAATCTAAGCTGCCACTGGAACTTAAAAGACTAATATATAACTGCGTACTCAAACCGATCTGGACTTACGGATTCGAACTGTGGGGTTCAGCCAAACTTTCCAATTCACAAAAGATACAGTCCTTCCAATCAAAAATACTCCGTCAGATTAAGAATTCTCCATTTTATGTCTCTAACTCTACCCTCCATAACGACCTCAAAATCTCATACGTAACTGACGAATCTAAATCTAAATATAGCAAAATTCTTTGACTTTCTTCCATTCTGTACCAATCCTCTTGTTCGAAATCTCGCCTCTAAAACGATTCCAGATTGTGCTCCACGACGTTTGAAACGCTGTTGGCCTCGTGACCAGCTCTAATAGTGTAAGAAACTCCAGCGAGAGTGTTGCAGGTGGGCAGCTTCTCTCCTCAAGCTGATCCTGTCATGATGTGTTCGTTTATCGTATTCCCTTATTACATTTTATTCTTTGTAGATTGTGAATAGCAAATAAATTGAAAAAAAAAAAAAACGTTATAGTAAGCATGTTTTTTCATGTTTCATCTTTGTAGCAACCTGTTCTACTTGGAAAATTTCTCCTCTCCATATTTTTTGGGAGTATCCGGAAGGTAAATTTACATTAAGCTGCTGAATGAATGTTGTAAACCAAATTTCAAATAACCACCTATTTTCGTACTCAGGGGACGGATATTTCCGGCCAAACTTTGGCATATTCACAATAGATTTCTTTGCTTTGGATCCATGGTACAGAATTTATGGTATTTCGAACTGGCTTCACAAAGCCAAATCCAAAAAAGGACTGCCTTTAAGCTGTATGAAAAACAAAATAATGTATACATTTCCATTTATAATCGGTCTCTGGCCTTAATAGAATATCAAATGAGATACACTTCCTAAGGAAAAAATCTGAATAATAATGACGCCATACTGGAAAATATGTAAAAGAAAATTACCTTCTTCTCTGTTCATTGTTCAGATTGCAACAAAAGAAATTTACATCACAAAATGCGGGTTTTTTTTTACCCCCCTGTAAGCTGCTTGAATGAAGACATTCAACAAAATTGTAAAGACAGAAAAGGAAGCCTCTTGATCTTTATTTTTGTCTGTCAGTCTCACTCTTTATTGTTATTATAAATTTTGTATAAAGAGGAGGCAGTGGCTAATAATGGAATGCGGCTAAAGAAACCATTCTGCGGCAGGTCATGCACCTTTCGACTTCCGCCACTTTCTTAATAGGGCCATACCCTAAACAAGGTTTTATTCCTTCATTTTTTAGTGAGTAAGTGTTGAAGGAAATAAGAGAAAAGTCATTTCCTAAGATCTTTCACTTATGGCAATGAAGAGAAAGCCTTTGTAACCAAAAAAAAAAACGAAGAAGTAGGTAGAGAGGGGGAATCACCCTCTTGTCACAAACAGTGGCGCGTATAACCAAAGAGTTTCCAAATTGAACTTGCAAGTTTTCTGCTTGAACAATGCTACCACAAGTACGTGAAAGAACGTGATCGCTGGACAATGGCCATAATCGCTGTCAATCGCTAATCTTTTCCACTTAGATTCCTGTTGAAGGCCACAACGCCACCGCGAACCCAATGGATCTATTAGATTAGATTAGATTAAACCCCATCAAGGCCGTGGGGCTATAAGGATGATTGTAGGCCTACTAACTGGCCACAGCAGGCTCAGGAAACATATGCATCGCCTGGCAGATGATAGCCACGTGCAGGTTCTGACAGGAAGAGGAGGAGGAAACGGCACTGCACGTGTTGTGTCAATGTGAGGGGCTTATCTAGGGCTAAGGATGTTACTTCTCGGGGTAGGAAAAACCAAGGCCTTGAGAGCTTTACCCAAGAGTCGCGCTCTCCAGCATCAAGAGTCTGATTAAAAAGGACAGGTCAGGAGGGTGAGCTTTAGAGTGAGGGGAGCCACAATAGGATCCAAAGGGGTCGCAGTGGCGTAGGCCTTGAGGCCGCCCTATTAGAATCTAATCTAATGGATCTATTGTGTGGCTCAACATTTGCACATGTTCCACACAGTAGTGCAAGAAGATCGCGCACAAACAGTAGGCAATGATTTGGGTCTTCAACAACTTCCGGTAGATAACGTTTCCCTGTAGACAGAGACTTCAATATCGCCTTGCTGAAATCGCTATCCTTTTGCTTATTTAATTATCAATTAGTTTTTGTTTTTTGAAAAATAAGTTTATGAAGAACTATTCAAAGTTTAAGATACACTATAGTTGAAATAAAACCAGCTGTTGCTTCTAGAAAGTAGAGACAAGATGACCAACATATAGTAAAAAAAAAAAAAGATAGAAGTATACTTTGGGATCTTTCCTTCTTTTTTACTTCCCCCTCTTCTCTTTCTGTTCGTGTGTTCTTTTACTATTAAAAAGTTAAAGTCACCTTTACTTTAAAAATCGCCAAAAAGTTAGACTTAGCGAAGATGGCGTGCAAAAGAGGAAGTGGAACCAGTGAAGTCTTAGAACATTGCTTTTAAGCTACTTCTTTTTTTGTATCTCTCTCCTTCCGCTTCCTCTTCGCCCATGAACTTATAAAAATTCACTCAGCTTCAGCGGCTCTTTCTCTTGCCTTTTTGTTTGTCTCTTTGCTCCTCTTCCTACAGGATGCAGGAGGAAGAAAATAAAGTTGTGGAGAATTTTTTTTTTTTCAACTTGTAAAATATGGATAAGAAAAAAAACAACATCGTTTTTATACTTTCTCTAAAATAAATATTAAATACAAAAAATCACTTTCAATTTCTCTTACGTCCTTATAAGAGGACATTTTGCGATCGTATCAAATTAATTCCAAGTGTACTCCACAAATACAAATTTTGAGAGCTTTTGAGCATGAAACTCACTTTTTTTTTAGATTTCCTGTACAACTGAAGGAGAGATTTACATTTATGAATATGAATATGAATAATTAAGATATTTCCGCTGGAAATTCGACAGCAAAAACTTGAGATGATTGCTTCCTCTTTTGAAGGAAAGTGAAAAGTAAAAGGAAAAAAAAAGTTTAAATCATTTTAAGTCACTCAATTAAAAGAATTCCTTAATCTCCAGGACATTACTAGGAAGCCAAATAGAGTACGCTTGAGGATGCACATAGTACGATAGGACACTATTTATAGCTAGAGAGAAGTATGTCCTGGGTAAATGAACGGAGAAAGCGGAAACAAGGGACGACCATTTCTATAGATCCCAATGCGGTCATTCCATGGGAAAACCCCGCAACCCAAGGGACATGTTAGGTACTTTCAAACTTCCTGTGTGGACCGGAAATTGTGTCCCGCACACACACACACACACACACACTGTGCTGAACATATGGGTTACAGGGATTCTGGGCACCAGTAGAAGTGGCCACAGACTTGAGTACCTTGGCACTTTCCAAGCCATTATCCAAGTACATAATCATTTTTTATCCAGGCTAGTGACGTAATAGGGCTTAGTAAAATCATGTTCACGTCTTTTTTTCACATTTTCATTATATAACAGCATGTTTTCAAACAACATGTTCGCAGAAAGAACATAAAGCAGCAAATAACATCAGTATAACTTGATAATGTATAATAATCGCAGAAATGTATAAAGAAGGCTGTGATGTTTATAATATTAACAAAAAAAAAATGGGTGGCACCCACGTAAATAGAAATATTACTAATATTCATCGATATATATTTTTAAGAAAATATATCGATCAGGTTTTTCAATGATTAATTTTCTCTCATTCATTCTCATTCGCAAACGCACAATTTATAGTTCCTATCATATTTTCCATTTCTTATTTTCATTTTTCTTGCTCAATTTTTCCTCCCTTTTCCTTAACTGATCCATTACTTACATTCTACCACCATTGTTATCAAAAATATTACATTTCGATCGGGGTAGGAAAAACAAGTAGTTTTGTTTCCACCAATTCATTACTTTGCCTTAAGCAATAACCTTCCAAGAATGGGAAATAGTTTTTCCGAATGTAATTTTCTTCTTATTGAGGCTGTAACGTTTTCATTTCATTACTTTTTTCCCCCCCCGGCTCCGTCTTTCTCTTTCTTTCCTAACCGTACCTTTAAGCCTGGATATATCGATAAATCGTTGTTGAAAATCGATCACCGGTCGTTTTCAAATGTGACAGCTTCATTGTCACAATTTATGCTCCACTAAGCTGCTTTCTTTTATTGGCAGTTTTGGTAATTGAACCTGTTTGGTTTTGTATTTCTTTAAGACACCTGGCCTTTTAAAGAAATGACGTAATAATAATAAGAAAAAGGGTTCTTTTGGAATTACAGGAGAGTTCAAGTTCTACCCTTTTTAGTTTTATCCAGGTTAGGAAGTTCCGGGTGGAAGAAATCTTTGTAAGGCAGAAAGTAGCTTTACTTTTAAAGCAGGAGTAGTCTCCTTATAAGATAGTTTATCCATGCCATAATTTCTTCCTTCATTTCCATGATTAAGTATGATGGCATTTCGACGAAGTACGAAATCTCGTGCCTGCTACTAAATATGGGACTTTTGTGGAAGATTTTCTTGGAAGGGAACTTTAGTAAAAGCGACCATGATCTCCATTAATGGAAGTTTTGAACTGGAATTACTTAGACATTATTTACGCTTACCAACCCCCGTTGGTCATCATGACATCATGGCGCAATACCTGGGGATACCGCGGGTAACTAGAAGCAAGCGTTAGACAGAGGTTGATGAGTGCTGTGGTCCATTTAATCTAACCCGCAGCATTTTTACAGAAACCACGGTCTAAGAAAACATTTCCCCAGTATGCCATACAAGATGGAAAGAGGAAATGGCCTCTTTTGGCCTACTTAATGCGTAACAGTTGTTTATGTGCTACCAGACACAAGACAAGACATAGGAGACGCAAAAGTTGAGTAAGCACTAGACTTAACAACTCCTATTCACGACCACAAAAGATTTGACAGCAATATCTCAAGGTCCTCCCCGAGTCTTGTCTAATCTGAAGAGAGCCAAAACTTTAATATTCTAGTTAAATATTGCTTTATAAAGGAGTTTATCAAGAGTAAAGTGCCCAAAGAGTTATACGCTGACGAACTTGGAGGAAAGACGACTCGTATGCTACGATTCGATGAAGTCATAAAATTAGACCAAGAATATGGACTAAGATCAATCAGTTTTTCTTCAGAGATTAGTACCTCAGCATCTGTATCGTGGAAGCGGAATATTGATCAGAAAAGTTTTAGCTAAACGACAGAAGAACAGAAGAAGATGGAAATCCACATATTCTTAGAATGAAGTGAAAGAAGCATTCTAAGACCTTAAAAAATCATAATGATAATGTTAGATCGTAGAAGATGTAATCACGAAAGAAATTAAAAAGAGCCAAATTAAAAAGAAATAAATCGCTTTACACAAAAAAAATCGATTTTCTGGATTCTTGAATCAATCATTTCCCCGCGTTTAGGTTTAAACCCATTCCAATTTAAAATCCATTTAAATGTTTAAATCAAAATTTTATGATTACATATAATCAAAAAAAATCGTTTTGATTGTTTCAGATAAATCAATGTTAGCAGCAGCAACGATCTCTCTGCTGGTATGTTTGCTAGGTGAGTCAATTTACTTATTTGCTTTTTTTTTTTTTTTTTTTTTTTTTTTTATTAATTTTATGATTTTAGCTGAATACAAAATTGAAGTTTGAATTAATCAATTATGTAACTAGATCGAAAGACACAATTCAGTGACTCAGTTTTTAAATAATGAACATTTTGAAAATAGTGAACAAAAACCCCTTTTATTGCACTGCCTTTAGAGCGCAAATGAAATTGAAGATAAAGTAAGCAGAATTTTATTGAAATTGGATCACGTGCGAGATTTATAGTAAAAGTAAATTAAGTAAATTAAAGTAATTAACCCAAATAGTTGTGAATACTAAATCTATAATAGTAACTTTGCAGATTCCATGAATACTGATGAATGTTTAGGAGTTGGTACATAAGCTGGTTAGGCTGGGATAGCTCAGGGACTCCAAGATCGCTGAAGAAGTAGCTTGTTTTACTTCTTGTTGGTATCCAAAAAAAAAGGAAAAACCTCTAGTGGTTCAGGTTGGTGGTAACTGGTATTATTTTACAGTAATTTAAATCCAGTTAAAATTTTATCCAAACTAAAAAAGGTGTCAGTTAAATAGTTAGAAATGGAAAGATTATGAAACCTTTGGAACGTTGAGACCAAAGGAGATTGTAGCGCAAAAAGAACTTGTAGGGAAAGTCCTCAACCTTTTTAGAAGGGTTTCAACTACAAGACTCAAAAGGGGAAGGCACTAGAAGAAGCCTCTAGTGGCTGTGGTGCCGTGGGGCTAGGTCCCGTCCTGTTTCCAATCTTAAACTTAATCTTAGAAAAATGGAAAGAAGAAATAATGGTATTGTTAACTCAGTAGCACACGTTTTGTAAGCACAAATCAGGATTATGTTAAGATATATTCCTCCTGGAGAGGGGAATGGGCGGAGGGATGACCGGCAATTGGCATCCTATCTGCCAATACCACGATCCCTGGGATTGATGCCGAAGAGCTTGTGTGGTTACTAGAGACGGGGGAATAGAAACTCCCAACATTCTGATTTGGGTTGCCCATTTTTTATTTTGGGAGGGCGCTGCCCGGGATGGTGAAGCTTGGGACACTAGGGATAATTACAGCTGTTTATTGACTCTCCTCTTTCTTTGAACAACTTCTCAGGAGAAGTTCCTTCCCCCAAGATCTGGCAAAGAGGTTTTCAGAAAATGTATGGGGGTATGGCAAGATAGGCCACCAACTAGTGGATATCCCTACTGTTGGCTTCCACATCTCTACCTAAATCCTGGAGAGTTGTTTTATGTCCGGGGGAGGTACTTTTAGTGTTAGTAGGTCTTACGTAGCTCAATTGGGAGTGCTCAAATAGATTTAAATAAAGATCGCAGTACAGAATACTCTGTACAAAATAAATTAATCAATTGTTTCTACAACAAATGAACGCAGGCATTTTGACAAATAATTGCATCCTACGCAAAGAGCAAGATAGCTCTTATTAAGTAAGATGTAACAGGAGTTTAGATAAAAATAGAATCACTTACTTATTCTTGAAAAACTTGGCAGCATATGAAAGACTTTAATTCTTACCTGTGAACAGAGAAGTAACAATTATTTGGTGATTTATTTTATTATGATAATATTACCCCCAAAATGTGTCTGCATATAACTCTCCCAAGACTTGCTCTTTCTTTTGATGGCACTCATATGAGTAGAATGAAGGTGCCGAGTTTAAAAAACGTGATAATATTCAGGGTAAATTCATTAATTATTGATAAATCAATTAAACTTATTTAGGGATAAAGTTTATGCCTTAAAACATAATAAGTAAGACCCAGCGCTCAACAATAAATTTAGACTTGAAATAATAAATGAATGTTACGATACATTATTTCCTGCTCTACAATATAACAGTGAACAATGGATGAATTCGAAACAATAATGAACGATATATTATGCACAATATATTCTCCAGTGAACTATGTGACCTTAACCGTGGGGCCATTGAGAGATTGCCCACACAATCTGTGCCCTAGATGAAGTGGCGAACGTAGGAATCGAGGACATAGAAATGCCAACCATACCAAGTGTACCTTGTTTAACCAGGGCGCTATGGCTAAGAAGAAGGGACGCTCTTGTGCATGTTAGGGTTGACATGCAGAAGTGTCTCTCTAGGGCTGTCCCCTAAATCTACTAATACTACAGCTCCTCTTACACACACATAGAGAAGCTACGAATTTATTTATATATACTTTAAAATATATGTGTTAACTTGTATATATATATATGTGCAGTGATTAATCTGAGTAGGGTTTTTTTTTTAACCAGAGCGTGCTAGTGGCGCCCTCACAATGCTGTGAGAAGTGTAATTTATCACCAGTGAAATGTAAAACAGAGATAAGGGAATCACTGATATTTTATAAAATATATATATCTTTGAATAATTTATTCACTGATTGTATATAAAAAATTTAAAAAATATATAATGTACATTTTTGTATAATTCTACTTTTTTACATATTCACTATTTCTGGATTGTGAAATGTTTGCGTTCCCATATTTTCACAAAAACCTACGAAAATCAAACAGGAAAACTGTTTTTTCTTGGGCGTGAATTTCCTAATCAAGCTTTCTTAAATGCAAATTACAAGTAAATCTTCTGTTTTTCTTTTAGTTATTACTTCTAACTTGAGCAGTTAAGAAAGGCTCTTTTCAAGTTCAATAACGAATAACTTTAAATTCATAACTCATTGAACATCTTAAATTTGAATCTCATTCATAAAAAAATATATTGCATAAAACAAGAAAGCAAGATAGCCGAGCGGTTATAGACTAGATCCGCAATACTAAGATGGTTAGTGGATTCGATTTCTAGTCTAAACCTTGGGTTTTATTTAATGGTTTTAATATTGTAAGGCGCCCCATTAGCCGAGCGGTTATAGGCTAGACCCGCAATACTAAGATGTATTGTTGGTTAGTGGATTCGATTTCTAGTCTAAACCTTGGGTTTTATTTAATGGTTTTAATATTGTAAGGCGCCCCATTACCGAGCGGTTATAGGCTAGACCCGCAATACTAAGATGTATTGTTGGTTAGTGGATTCGATTTCTAGTCTAAACCTTGGGTTTTATTTAATGGTTTTAATATTGTAAGGCGCCCCATTAGCCGAGCGGTTGGTTATAGACTGGACCCGCAATACTAAGATGTATTGTTGGTTAGTGGATTCGATTTCTAGTCTAAACCTTGGGTTTTATTTAATGGTTTTAATATTGTAAGGCGCCCCATTAGCCGAGCGGTTATAGACTAGACCCGCAATACTAAGATGTATTGTCGGTTAGTGGGTTCGATTTCTAGTCTAAACCTTGGATTTTATTTAATGGTTTTAATATTGTTAGGCGCCCCATTAGCCGAGCGGTTATAGGCTAGACCCGCAATACTAAGATGTATTGTTGGTTAGTGGATTCGATTTCTAGTCTAAACCTTGGGTTTTATTTAATGGTTTTAATATTGTAAGGCGCCCCATTAGCTGAGCGGTTATAGACTAGACCCGCAATACTAAGATGTATTGTTGGTTAGTGGGTTCGATTTCTAGTCTAAACCTTGGATTTTATTTAATGGTTTTAATATTGTAAGGCGCCCCATTAGCCGAGCGGTTATAGGCTAGACCCGCAATGCTAAGATGTATTGTTGGTTAGTGGGTTCGATTTCTAGTCTAAACCTTGGATTTTATTTAATGGTTTTAATCTTGTAAGTCACCCCATTAGCCGAGCGGTTATAGACTAGACCCGCAATGCTAAGATGTATTGCTGGTTAGTGGGTTCGATTCCTAGTCTAAACCTTGGATTTTATTTAATGGTTCTAATATGAGGAATTTATAGTAAAGTATGTTTACTAGTCGCCTCCTAAATTTGGTATTTGGTCGTAAAGCCGCTTGAAAAATAGGCCTTTCTTTACGGCAAGAGAACTTGCCAGCAATTGACTTACGAATTTTCTAACTAAAAATTCCAAGTTTTCCGAAAATTTACGTGAATTGCAGAAAGTCGCGAGGCAATCTTTGCGGTAATCTTCTTCAAACCAGATTTTCTCTTTTTCTTTTAAAGCCCTAGTTTGCTTCAAAAAAACATGTGTAAGGATAAATATTGTATATGGTACATACATGGGCAAAACAGATCACGGAATATTCGTCGACCTTACATGACAGGGTGAGAGGATAAAAAGAAAAAAAGATGGATAGAGAAACTTTGGGGCTAGAAAAGAAGACAGCCAAACTGATTGGCTACTGCCAACACTGCGTGCAAACACAAGGCTGTCTGTATCCATCCACTCTGAAGCAACAACTTCTTGCAAACACTTCTCCCCAGTCCATATACTGTGACGAAATTTACTGTACAATCTTCACTCTTTGAATATTGCATGCAAACAGGATGTAAACACACGCGCTGTTTGTTTTCTTGATTGTTTTGTGCTGCTCGCTTTCTCTGTCTCACTCCTGCAACTCTTTATCACTTTCTGTCTCTCTCTCTCTCTCTCTTCCCCCGCCCCCCAAGAGAAGAAGTTTTTGCAACAACTGAATTTCCTAAATAGGAACAATTTAATTTTCAAAATGCCCATATTTATACTCATGCATGTATAAACATGTCTATTGTGTAATGGAAAACTAAGCAAAACTCTTGTCGCAGTTAACATAATTGAAACTTATTGAAACTTTTGAATTGTTAATAAAAAGTAATTGGGTCGGCTTCAATGTAATGAATGTTAACTGTGTTGAAAGTCATTTTCAAAACTATCCATTAAACATTATTACTTCTTTCAGCCCATTTTTCTCTTTAGAATAATATTAACATGTTTAAATATGATGATGAAAATGAAAATCGAGCGTAAAGAGAAGAAAGAGAGAAAGAGAGCCCAGCGGTAGCAATCTTTACAGGATATCGATGACGGCGATGATCTTGATGAAACCTGAAGGTAGTCTTGGGGCCACTGACAATCCAGTCGACGTAATGAATTGTCAGAGGAGGCGAGAGAAAGGAGTTGAACAATTAGACTGAGCATAGGTGCAGAGTAGGTCTCAGGAGTGGTGGCTCGCCACCACTGGGCAGAGTCAGGCGAAGGAGTTCATCAGAGGCTATTCGCCAAGGGTGAATGCAGAATTAATCCATCAAGGCCGTGAGGCTATAAGGATAATTGTAGGACTATTAACTGGCCACTGCTGCCTCAGAAAACACATGCATCGCTTGGGCCTGGCGGATGATAGCCTTGTAGGTTCTGTCAGGAAGAAGAGGAGGAAACGGCACTGCACGTGTTGTGTCAGTGTGAGGGGCTTGTCTAGGGCTAAGGATGTTACTTCTTGGGGGAGGAAAAACCAGGCCTGAGGAGCTTTACCCAAGAGACGCTCTCCAGCATTAAGAGTCTGATTAAACGGACGGTTCTGGAGGACGAGCTTTAGAGTGAGGGAAGCCACAATAGATCCAAAGGGGTCGCAATGGCGTAGGCCTTAAGGGCTGCCCTAGTTTAATCTAATCTAATCTAATTAGAGTGAGCAGTATGGAATTTGGGATACTTCGTCTTGGCGAGTTGTACGAATGGAATGTTGAGGTCGTCGCGAAGAGTGGAGTTAGTCACCATAGAAAGGAGCGTCAGCTATCTGTCGGAGTAGTTTATGATCGAAATGTCTGTACAATCTGTATGTTTGTTAGTTTGGTTTAGCTGAGCCCCTCACAGTTCCAGACTGTAAGACCTTGTAGGTCTGAGGATAGTATTGTATATTAAAGAATTTGAGTTTCTTTGGGTAATTTGGAGCGCCGTCCAAGTAGTCTGTAAAGCAGTTTCGCACTTTTTGTCATTGCTTTTTTCTTAAATCATGTGAGTCTCCATGTATTTTTATTTTCTTTATATTTATTATTATTAATTAGCGCAAAGCTTCTATTATGAGGAGGAATATGAGGTTAACGATGATAAATTTAATAAGGAATTGCCGTAAAAGTGGGAACAGGAAATCGGCAAGGATCCTCCAGCGATGTGTTACACGATGTTGATAAGTACAAGTTGAAGTATAAAAGTTATGCTTTCATTCAATTTTCATGCATAGTGGAAAAACTACCCGCTTTTCCCATCCAACGTAAAAAGGGCGGCCGTGAAGTTTTTCCACATTGCACACGCCAAACAGAGCCGCCCCACCTTTAGAGACCCTCTTTATAAAACCTAAGAGTAATAGATGGGAGTGTGGGACTTTTGATGCTAAGTGGGAAAAAAACCCCATTCCTTAAAGTAACGATACTGATGTTACTTCAAGCTGCGCTAGTGTTGCCAAAACTAAGTAAACAGTTTTTTTTTGAAAACAGCTTTTAAGTGACTACACATGTGAGTGTGTTTGTGCAAGTTTTAGGAATACAGGATGTGTTCCTTTATTCTCTCTCAGGAGTTCCATTAAGGTTCGGGTTATTGGGTTTCCTGTTTGGTGCAAGGAGAGAGTGGAAATTTATACTTCAATGTAAATGTTGTTTTATTGATAGAAATATTATTGATGGATGTGAAGTGGAAAAATTGGTTGTTATCAAGGAAAATGGGGATGAAAAAGAAAACAAAATGAACTAGCTTAATGGCTTACTTCCGTCAAGTTTTGACATTATCGGTTTAAATAAATGTAAACCCCCTTTACATTCTCTTACGGCCCCCCCCTCCTTAAAGAGGAAGTAAATGTTATCCAGCAAATTTTCGATGTTTAGAATTCCCACCGAAAGTACGTATTTAGAGTTCATTTTTTTATAGGTAAGCAAATTTCATAACTTTTTTGTTTCCACAGGAAATATCTTTCATGAAGCCCCCTGAGTCTAAAAAAAAAAAAAATTTTCATTTCATTTCGATTAGAGGAATCGACTGTATCTTATTGCCCAAAAATAATTATGTTTATACCTAATTATAAAAGATTAAACTAAATTCTATGTTTTTGAATTAGTATTCTATGTAGCTAATTTCACTTCCGTTCCACATTCATTTATTTTTCCTCCAAACACGTTGTCACGTAAGATTAGAAGTTTAGGGAGTGCTGTTGGTAAGTCCTGTTCAAGTTCAGTTTTTACTATCTTAAGCAAACGTGTTTTTTTTTAAGAAACTTAGCGCATTGTTTTGCAAAAACATTCTGTTTCTGTTTTCTCTTTTCTGAACTTTAAGCTTGTTTGCATGTTCACACTTGATTATTTTAACGTAAAGTTTCAGTCTTAAGTTCTAGGACAGCGTTTCCCAACCTGGTGGTACGCGAAAAATAATCAATAATGGCGGACATTAAAAATTGAATCATAAAAATACTAGAGAAACGTTTTTTCCGATAATTCATTATTATAATTAATAATATTATGCAGTAAAATTGTTAATATGTACACAGTAATAAGGTTAGTCTGTCTCAAGATATACGAGAAAATATAATAGCACATTCAACTGGGTTAAAATTGCCTTTCATGGAGTATTTTTCCAAAAACCCGAAAACACAAATGATAATTCGGATTTCAAACCCCCTTCTATAAAGAAAATTTAGGAAAAGCTACATCATTATCAATAAAAGGATAAAGAAAATTTAATAGAATTTATCATGTGACAGAACTTACAGTTTATAAAGTGAACATGAACTTGAGCTCCTTTGTAACTGATACATTGGTATCTCTATACAAATAAAGATAATAATAATAGTAAAATAAGTACCTTTTGGCGTTTAATCAACCCTTATACTTAACATTTTAAACTGTAAGTTTTTGTTAAAGAGATTTTTGTACCTTTTGGATAGATTTTCATTTTTGTCTATTTTACAAAGTTACTTATCTGCTTCACAGATTTTTTTAAAATTTAGAATAAGCAATTCTATCATTATAACCTGATAAGGTGTTAAGTCGGAACCATAACTACCATTGGAGAGATCTTTTTAAAGAATGATTATAGTTGCCATCCTCAATAACAATTTTTTTGAGAAAGCGTTTTGAATAAAATAGGAAGGTATTTGTACGTAATAAGCAAAATTAAACGGCAATTTCAGTACTTCCTCTTAAGAGGAGTAAGAAAAATAAACTGCGATTAGAGTACTTCTCCCTAAAAGGCAAAGATTTTGAATCGAACGACAATTCATTAATGTAAATAGGTTCACCCATTGATAATTTTAACGATTGCAGTACTTCCTCTTAGTAGGTGCAAGAGCTTGATGGCCCTTCACAGCCAAGTAGAGGAGCTTTAACAACTTATTCGAGCTGAATTTTATCAAAATCGGACTAAGCGTTATAGAAATATTGGTAATAATAGTTTTAGAAAGGGCCTTACTTGGGTGGGGCAAACTCCCCTCCTTATGAGGCACAGCGTTCAGACTTTTAAAGTGCAAATCTGTACAAAATTTCGATTCGAATGACACTTCATTCATAACAATCGGTTCTCGTGTCGATAATTTGAAACGATTGCTATACTTTCCCTTAACAAGTGTAAGAGCTGATCGCCGCTTTAATGGTACGTAGAAGAGCCCTAACTCTATCATCCTACCAAATTATTTCAAAATCGGGCTTAGATTTACAGAGTAATTAGTAATAATAATTTTGGAGGGGGCCTTACATAAAGGGGGCTAACTCCTCTCCTATTCGATGTACAGCGTCGAGACCCCCAAAAGGCACATCTACATAAAATTCCGAATCGAATGACACTTCATTCATGAAAATCGGTTCGTGCGTTTAGGCGCTACGCAGTTTACAAAAAAGGTAACAACAACAACAACAAGAAGAAGAAGAACAACAATTTTTGAAAATGTAGTTTTTGTTCATTTTTCGCATCGTTTTTCTCGAAAACTAATTAATCTATGTTATTACGAAAAAATTACAGCTATAAAGGAGGGTTTGCCCTTTATTTTAAAGAAAATTTGGGAATTTTATCTTTTATAGAAAAAGAGAAAAAAATTGTCAAAGTTGGGTGTTTTTCAACGTTACGCTTTTTCGTGCAGTTTTTGACGATCAATCCTTATACAACTGTCCTACCGGACAGTTTTAATTTTGATTTTTCCACGGAAGTACCTTATTTAAAGTGCCTTGGATTCCGACAAAGTGACTTTCTTTTTCTTTTTTTTTTCGAAAAACAATTTTCATTGGACCAGAAAATACAAGAAGCTTTTTGACTAAAATAAGCTAAACGGAAGTGTCTTTTTACTGAAACGACTATTTAGTTTGTTTTTTTTTGCGGGAGAGGTGTTTCCTTCGAAAACGGCTCTAACGACTTCCTTCAAAGGAAAATGCTTTCTAAAACAGTTCTGGAGGAGAGATGGCGGTTAAGATTTCCTCTTAAACGTTGTTTCATTGGAATACAAGAAATACTTTTATATTATTATGTAAAAATCAATGCAATATCACTCTGCAAGTTTGGAGAATATCCGATTGAGGCGGAAATGCCACTGGTAGTTTTGTAATTTTTACTTCGAAATAGGTTGTACCTAAAATTGCGGTATCAGGAAATCGAGTGAGTGCCCCACAAAATATAATCATTTTATATTTACAATTATTGGATATCGAATTAAAATTAACATTAATGTGGTCCACTTTTTATGGACACCTTAACAATGTATTAATTTATTACGTAACACTGAATTAATGTTATTTACAATAAATTATGTAACAATGTAATCTGTACATAACCAGCATTAAATGCATGGAAATAACCATGCTGTTCGGCCGTATTAATGGTACTGCTGCCCCCGCATCTACATTGCTTTCAGCCCCCGCCCGCCGCACTACCTAAAACCCTCATTCCATACCTAATGTTCCTATTATATACCACTACCATTATCTATCGATTAACAGATAGAAGCTCTCTGTCGTTCCAATAATCCCTCTCTCTCGCGCTTTCCATGTACCCAGTAGACAGACACTGGGTATATATACATGCATGCATGTATGTACACCACTGCTATAGCTTTGTGTTAAATTTATAGCATATACCCAATCCTATGGACATTAGTTTGGTCTTCCATCAACATAATGTGACATTCATCTGATACGATATCCATTTGAAGTGTATCGTAATTACTGTTGGAGCGCTCAATGAGATGGGTTCCTCTGTTTTTACTAGGGTTTACGATACAAAAAAATAAAAAAACCCTTTGAAAAAAGAAAAACCTGTTTCAAATCTTTACAAAAAGATTTGTAAAAGATTAAATTCAGATATTTGCAAATATCTATAACGATAACTAAATTCCATGAAGAGTGGGGGAAACCGGTAGTCAGAAATGGTCATCCCCCTTTCCGCAATGCTCTCCAACAGATATTACGATGAAGACAGTACCCCAAATTTGTGGAAGTTAAAAGGATTCCAAAGAGGGGGAATACAACACTGTGAATCTAGGAGTAGACCCTGGGTTTCTAGGAGAAATCGAAGGGGTGATACGAGGTGTGGCTGTTAAATAACGAGACTGATGCTGCTACAGGAGAACTATGCATTCGCCAAATCTCAACGACCGACAGCTGTGCAGCGTAAAGCCTTCTCTTTCAATTGCAGCGTCTCACGTGTTTTTGTAGAGAAATCTGTCTGACCGGAATCGTCGTTTTTGTAAGAGGTATTAGTTTCGTTTTGCCGAAAAACATGATACTACACATGTAGTAGAGCAACGAATTGTCGTGAAATTTCACATCAAAACTTGGTAAAATCGCTACTGTGACTTATCTTTTATTAAAAGAAGTTTATGGCGATGAATGTTTATCATGAGTTTTTGAGTGGTTTGAAGCGTTTCCAAGATGGCCGAGAAGACGTCGGAGATGATGACCACCCAGGTCGCCCTTCAACATCCAAAACTTATGAAAATATCGATTATAATTAATCAACATTACTACCGTGAGGTGCTTGCTCAACTCCGTGAAAGAGTAAGGAAAAAAACGACCCGAGATTTGTGGAAGAACAAGTCATGGGTTTTCCACCAAGACAACCGGCGCCGGCTCACACTGCATTGCCTGTCATGACGACGTTTCTATCCAAGTACAACATCCCAGTTTTAGGCCATCCTAGCCTAATTCGCCTGACCTGGCCGCCCCATGTGACTTTTATCTGTTCCCCAAAGTCAAATCTGCATTAAAAGGAACACGATTTCACGGTTCGTTGAAGCTATGAAAGAAAAAACGGCACGCGTCATGCAGGAGCTCACAGAAAAAGACTTCCAGCACTGTTTCGAATGATGGTTAATTCGCATGGAGCGTTGTAGAGTAGAGGAGGGGTGTATATTGAAGGTGATAATAACTAAATATTTATAAATTTAAAATAAAATGTTTTACAGCATCACTCTCCTTATTTAATAGCCACACCTCGTATTGTTGTCCAAAAATACCTTAGGGAGGACATATTCAGCTTCAACACCTTCTTAGTCTCTTGAATGTAACCACTGATGGAAAAAAGAAGGAGTCGACTGATTCCTGAATGCGCCTAACCTTCCTAGAGAATGGGAGACAATATTTAGGGACAGTTTATAACGCTGGGAAAATTGTTCTCCTAGAAAAGTGGAGTAAATTCCAAAAGAAAATTCCTGAGACTGTTTGGGACAAGCATTTTCTTTCATTATTATCTTTTCTCTTACTACAGTAGAATAAGAGAAAATCAGAAAAGAAGCTAAACGTGAAGGTGAAGTGGATAAAGGGTGGAAGAGGAATTATTTCCAAATTTTTAGTGTTAAGCCGACCCAAAACCCAAATTAATTGGAGATAGAATTAGTGTCACCCTATATCTAAGGATAATAATCCCTCTCGTTGATGCATCTGGATCTTTTCTAGGTTAATACTTCCATTACTGGCCACATTTAGATAATCCCTGGACGGGAGAAAATGTTTATTGCTTAATCCATTATCTCACACATTGATCGATGTACATTTAATCTTGAATTTTCGTATATTTTGAGATTTTCTCGCAAACAGCTTTTTTTTCTATTCTAATCTTTGTGATTACAAACACAAAAAGCTACAATTTTTCCACGTACAAGTTTTTCCAAAACTTTTATGTAGGGAATTTCGCAGTAATTGGGTAGATTTTCGTGTAATGACGGCCCTCTCTCTTGGGTACTGTTAAATGTGTGATTTAAAGTTCATGAAGGAAGAAAATAAGGTGCATTTATCTTATACGAGGTGTGTTCAAAAAGTAACGGGAATTTTTAAATTTCGCGGGTTTGGAGAGTCTGATTGTAATTTTTTTTTTTTTTATTATGTTGGTACACATGCCCCTGAAGTACGATAAAATTTTCAGTAATATTCATTGTTTACTTCTTAAGTGTCAGCCGTTAAGGTTAGACGTGTTTTTCGAGCTTGGCGATTTTTGTTTGTTAAAAAAAATGGATCAAAGAATTTGTATTAAATTTTGCGTAAAAAATGAAATAAAGTGTGTGAAATGTTAATAAAGGCATATGGTGAGTCTGCTATGAGTAAAACAAGGATTTACGAGTGGTATAAGCGTTTCCAAGATGGCCGCGAAAACGTTGAAGATGACGAATGACCTGGACGTCCAAGCACATCAACAACCGATGAAAACGTGAAAAAAGTGAAAGAAATGGTTATGAACGATCGCCGAATCACAATCAGAGAAGTCGCTGATGATGTTGCCATATCAATTGGCTCATGCCATGAAATTTTTTCGGATGTTTTGGGTATGAAACATGTGGCAGCAAAATTTGTTCCAAAATTGTTGAATTTCGAACAAAACGGCGGAGAATGGAAGTTGCTCAAGAGTCACTCAATGAAGTCGACAACGATGCGGATCTACTGAAACGTGTTATAACAGGTGACGAAACATGGGTTTACGGATATGATGTCGAAACTAAGGCTCAATCGTCCCAGTGGAGGCATTCTGGATCGCCAAGACCGAAAAAGGCTCGACAAGTGCGGTTGAATGTGAAGGTTATGCTCACTGTGTTCTTCGATTTTAATGGCATAGTGCATCATGAATTCTTGCCACAAGGTCAAACAATCAATAAGGAGTACTACCTACAAGTTCAACGCCGTTTGTGTGAAGCAATCCGAAAAAAACGCCCGGATTTGTGGCAAAACAATTCATGGATTTTGCACCACGATAATGCACCTGCTCACACTTCATTGCTTGTTCGTGAATTTTTGGCCAAAAACAAAACTTTAACGATGCCCCAGCCTCCATATTCGCCAGACATGGCTCCATGTGACTTTTTTCTATTTCCAAACATAAAGAGAACATTAAAAGGCCGTCGTTTTACAAGCATAGATGACATTAAAAGCGAATCGCTGAAAGAGCTGAAAGCTATCACAAAGATTGAGTTTCAGAAGTGTTTCGAGGATTGGAAAAAGCGCTGGCACAAGTGTATTGTATGCGAAGGGGACTACTTTGAAGACGACAATATTAATGTAGATGAATAAATAAATATTTTTTTCAAAAAACGAAAATTCCCGTTACTTTTTGAACACACCTCGTAGATTATCCATTTTTTTTAAATTTTCCTAAAAATGGCTCCCCAGGATTTTCGGTATCTATCTATCTATCTATCTAATTGGCGTTACAACCCTTGGTGGGTCCTAGCCCCCCTAATGAGTCCATTCCATAGTTCCCGGTCATTTGCAGCCGCTTCTTTCCAATTTCTCACCTTTAACAGATTTCTTGCGTCACTGATTGACACCATCCTCCCATCACAACTTTGGTCTGATCTACTCTTCTCTTTCCTCGCCTATCTCCATCTCGAGCGAATCGATCTGGGGATCGATCCGCCATCCATTCTCGCAACATGCCCCGCCCAGCTCAGTCTTCCCAACCTTATCATCACACGTACTACATCCACCTCTCCGAACAGTTGATATAACTCTCTATTTCGTCTCTCCTTCTCCACACAGGATTCTCCTTCAAAGGATTTTTCTTTCAAAGATCAGGAGCCTGTCGACTCATCGACTCTGGGAATTGTCCATGTCTGAGAGGCGTACTTCACCAGGATTTTCTGTAAGCTTTGTAAATTACTTTACTTACTACACTGGATATATTTATCATTTCCAGAAAAATGCATTTAAGTCTGTCCTCGGAGAGAAGTTGGGTAGGTTACATTTTTATTGCAATATATAATTTACAAACTGTATAATGATGGTAAATTATTTCGAGTTTGAAGAATATTATTAAGTTAGAACCATGAGAATAGTAGTTGGAGGAAGTCATGGGAGTGTTAAAACCGGATATTATTTGGCTGCTTTGGGTTCTTCGAAGCTTGGAACTGCGATTTTCATTGCTGATAACACAATGTCACCCAAAAAGAAACTCACAGCGAAAGCCCTTAGGCTGGAAAATCCTGTAAACGATTTTGTGAATATAGAGAGAGATGTAAACCCTCTTCAAAAGATTATTCATATGAAGGATAAGCCCATCCTAGCGGAAAAGTGGGAAACATTTATAAATGACTGACCGATCGGTAGGTTTTTACCCGCGTCTACATATTTTCCTAGGCTTGGCTCCGTCACCGAGAGAGAGCTCTGACGTTGGTCTGCGCCTCATTGTAGTTGGTTATATCCTGTATACGAGTATAGTATATACACAGTTATCCCATCCAACAGGATCACATTGCTACCGCTTCGTTCCCTCCCTTGGGGCCTATATAGTGTGAACATACCTAAAATCGTGTGCTGGGTATAGTAGATAGCTGTGGTAACATTAGTGTCCGTGTGGGTCAACATGGTAAACGATGGGTTCTTGTGTGAGTATCAGCGGCAGCAGTGTGGTTGTTATGTGTGGACATTGTGTGAATAACCAGGCAAAGTGTGAGTTATGGCCCGCTCAGTTCCCGTGGGTGTGGGTTAGTGATAAAGAGGAGATTGGGGGAAATTTCTCTGCACAAGTGTGCGCTAGTATAATACGTACTATCCAGTATAATATTATCCTGTATAGTTTTAGAGAATGTGTCCCATGTATTGGAGCGTAGTTTTACGGGCAATGCGGGTATATAGCTTGGTGTTTGTGTTAGTGCACTGGTCCCTATTGTAGTGCAACATGCAACACTTCCCCCCCCCCCTCCCTGTACTTTGGGGGCGGATGGAAACCAGGCGCAAGAACGGGTAAACCTTTCGGACATACAATGTAGTAACCATCCTCCCCGGGTTACTCTTACTCCCTCACCGCTCTGGCAACTCAACGCAACTTCCACGAGTACACACACACAGACACACGGTACCACCATCTCCTCAATGGTTACTAAGCTGGATTTTCATACACATACTCATCGTCAACTCCAAGCGGGTAGTCTAGGCCACCCGCCGCCGCTGCAGGCTGCAATGTTACTCTGTCCCAATTTTGTTCGCATCCCCCCTCTCTCTCTTATATTAAGCCGTTCTTAATCACCCTTTATCTGCGCTTACACTCATTCCAAGCTATTTATATTCTGATGATGGCCATCCATGATGATCATGCCAATGTTACAGTTGTTGCTGAACTAGCATTATCACCAACATTTTCCTACATATTTCACTATTTCCACAATAATTTATAAATTAATTTACACTATCTTTAGTTCTAAAAATGCCTTCCAAATCACTGCACATTTACCCCTCGCCAACTTTGTCCTGTACAAAAAAGAAAGCATTACGGACCTTACAGATGTACCGGAAGTCACATTTTGAGTTGTTTTTTCCTCCCAAAGTTGTATGCAAGATTGTGTGTGACGAATTTAAAAAAAAAAAAAAAAAACTGTAACTGCTGGAAAGATCAAATCAAAGGCAGAAATTTGGATTAGATATCATCTTGGAATACGATATATACCTGCATAGGTGATAGATGATTCTGCTCATCTTTCAGCCTCCCAGCTGATAAAAGGACTCTCCTAGATCCCCGAGGAAAGTTCTAAGATAAGCGTAAGCTTCTAAGTACCTAACTAACCATATAACCTATAACCTAATATGATAGATAACCTAACTATGCCACCACATTCCAGTTCTCACTAATGCCTCTTCCATCAATGTTATGCCAAAGAAATAGATCTCCACTTTAAGAAACAGGATTTCGGGAAAGATGTACAAGAAGACTACTAGATGCTCCAAGGGCGTTAAAAGAGGAGCCAGATAAAAACTCCTGATGTCAGTACCATTCAAATTCATATTTCATAGTATTTCTAAATGTACCATTGCTGTAAACATAATCGTGTATTAAGGCAATTTGGATTGTTTCTTTTTCAATATAAATTGAAACTGGCAGCGCTCGTAGGGTGTGAGGAGGATTCATTGATACTGCTTTATAATATGCGAGGAACATACTGGACCCTTCATTTAGAGATCTTGCCTTCTATGTGCGGGAATGTCAGGAAATAAATAACTGTTCATTATTTTTGGGGACTGAATCATAGTTTCAATAGGATGAAAAAAGTAATGCCAGTTTCAGTCATTATAAACTTTATTATGCCGCGAGCTTTCGTCCTAGGGACTACGGTCATCTTCAGGGCTTATTATTAACAATATATAGTATTAACAATTATATTAACGATTAATTATATTACAATGAATATGTATAATGTAACAAAAATTTACAAAAATATTTACCTAATTTATAATATACTGTTTTACATCATTAGAGGGTTGGTGTGTCTTCTGTCTTGTCTGTTGATGGACTGAATTCACTCATGAACAGACAAGACAGAAGACACACCAACCCTCTAATGATGTAAAACAGTATACTGTAAATTAGCCCTGAAGATGACCTAGTCCCTAGGTCGAAAGCTCGGCATAATAAAGTTTATCATGACTGATACTGGCATTAATTTTTTGATCCTATTGAAATAAATAACTTTCATCAGCTGAACTATTCTGCATTCATTCGCACAGAAGAAGAACAGAAAGGAGTAGCGAATGACCATTCCGTTAAGCCAAAACCTTCCCCCCCCCAATGCCTATCTGGATGGAATATCCCATTACTGTTTACAGGAGCCTCCTGCAACCAGAAATAACCACTATCTGATGCCCAGAAATACTTGTAATCCTCAAGATGTTAAATCCCTCTTCTTTTTTCTCTCTCCCTCTCTCTCTCTGATACGAGTTCTATTTCAAAAATAACAATAGATCAGGCTTCTATTCCTTATGTAGATTCTGCTAAATGTTTGGGTGTCACTATTACTAGTACTCTATCATGGAATAATCATGTTGGTGACATATCTAACAAAATTTCTAAAACTTTGTGCCAGCTTAAATACAATAGGAATATTCTGCCTATTTCGCTAAGAAAACAGCTGATTACCACACTTATATTTCCGCATTTAGATTACTGTTCGCTAGTGTACAATGATTTAACAGCTGAATTGAACATAAAATTACAAAGGTCAATAAATTCCTGTGTTCGTTTTATTCTAAATGTAAGAAGAGATGAGCATATTACTCCTCATTTTATTTTTCTTAATTGGCTGAATGTCAAGTATAGAAGGAAGTATTTATTGGGAAGGTTTCTGTTTATGCTTCTAAAAAATAAACGTCCTGAATATTTATTTAATCTGTTTATTAGGAAGGCCCAATTAGATTTAAAAAATACCAGAACTGCTAATTTCAAATTTTATATTTCTCCATATCGAACAGTTACCTATAAAAATTCATTTCTTGTGCAATCTTCTCTTTTCTGGAATTCTTTACCTCTTACATTAATTCATAAAAGTACAATAGCTTCATTTAAAAATGCATTGTATGATTTCTTAATGCAGTCCTTCATAGAAGACGCTTCTCATTAGAGAATTTATTATTTAGTTTTATATCTATTAATTAAGTGTATTTCAATGTAATTTTTGTTATAATAATTTTACTTTTATATTGCTTTACTTATAGAGAACTTATTGTAAATAATTTTGTAATTTAAATTTTGTTTGTTGTCCTTAAGGGATATTGTCCCAGGACAAAATAAAAGTTTCTTCCTTTCTCTCTTTCTTTCTTTCTTTCTCTCTCTCTCGTGATTACCCAATCTGGAAGTTAGAAAGAGGACGAACTAGGAAAGCGCAGGGTTTAGTTACACTCCCATAGGAAAATAGTAAAATTAAGGCGCAATAATAGATCATATAGGTCGAAGTGAATCTCCCTTATACCCCATTATAGGAGTAATCTATCTATTATAGGGTTCTGGATATCGACAATCTTCTTTGGCTCCTGATTTCCAAGCGATCGATTGCAGTTTTAATTAATGTTAATAAATTAAAATAAAAAATAAACGCCTAACGTTTCCATATATGGACAGGGAAAGCTCGAATTTTCCTCCTCCTTTTCTGGCCTTTTTTGATGATTTCACATTGGCCATCATCCTGAGGTTTGTTTTTATGTAGTGGGAGTAGTTTGTCTGTCAGTATGTATAGTTTTGCTAATTCACTAGCCGGTATAATAATAATAATAATAATAGAGTTTATTTAAAGAAATGTTTCCATCTTACAATACAATAATATTTATGAACAAATAATAATTCTAAATTCAATAGAAAAATAAATAACAACTCTTTGAAGGCAATGGATTACATCCGTCTGCCGAGTTGCGATTACAGATTATTATGGTTTAAAACTGCAACTAAATGAGGAACAAATAAACATCGGAGAAAGTAAAAAATAAAAATAATATTAAAACAGAACAAAAATAGAAATGAAAACGACTTATCATCAGAGATAAAATTCATTGATAATCAATCTTCTATAAGAGATAGCTGATTTTAAATATTTGCATAAGTCACTCCAGTTTTCTGTACCATTCAAAAAACTGGACACCTCCTCAATCGAGAGAACTGTTCTATTTAAATAATGAAGCCTATATGGCGCCAGTATGGGACAAACTCTTATAAAATGAATAACGGTTTCTATTTCATTTAGGTTACACAAAGTGCAGTTTTGGTCAGCTTCTGGATCAAAGGGCCTAAAATTTAAATTGAATGACTCTGATCTGGCTTTTATTATTAGGCGGGCATCTTCGACACTATAATTACAGAGGTATTCCCATTTATCGTAATCCAACCTCGGATAGATAACATGATGTTGTCCTTCTCTCGCCCTAGCTATATCATTCTCTCTCTCGTTCATCTTTAATATATCCAGAAAACTATTTAAATTACTTCTCCAGTTGTCATAATTTTCTAGATTGAACGGGGATATTCCCAGTTGACGACACATGTTATCCCAATCCTTGAACCACAAGATTTTTTTAGCGATAATTTTCTTGTCTATTAGTTTGAGGAGCCTACCGTCTGGAAGTTGAAGTATTTTGAAAATATAACTTATGTGCAACTTCAATGTATACCAAAACATACTCGTCAAATTCGTTTCTAAACTGATTATATAATTAGCCGTATTCTTTGGTAACTTGAAAAGCTTTTTAACAAAAAACCGTTGCAACCTTTCAACTGTTTGATACTTTTTATAACCCCAAACCTGCGCCGCATAACACATTATCGAACGCGAGGTTGAATGAAAAACTTTTATCTTAGAATTCATTGGGACATTATAGTTATCAATTAATTTGGACCACGTACAGTTCATGGCAAATTTAGATGCCTGAAGTTTTTCTTTCAGATGAGGTTCAAATGAGAGCGCAGGGGTAATAGTAACTCCTAAATAATTATATTTATTTACTATTTCAATATTATTTCCCTCGAAATTCCACTTTTCTTCGTTAGAATATCTTCCTCCTTTATTTCTACAGACCATCATCTTAGACTTTTCAAGATTCACTCTTAGACCCCAACTTTGGCAATAGCTGCTTAATGCATCTATCATACGTTGCATTGTTACAGGCTTATCTGCTATCAAAACAATATCATCGGCGTACAAAAGTACTCGAATATTTAACTCCCCAAGATAAATACCACCCCCAATGTCATCGTGAAGATCATTAAGGTAGATCGAGAATAAAATTGGGGACAATAAACAACCCTGTTTCACCCCTGATAAAGTTTTAAAGAATTCTGATATTCCCTGTTCGCCCCAGACTGCAGCTTTACTATCCTCATACATATGTTCAATAACTTTAATAAATTTACTTGACAGGCCCAGTCTAGATAATTTATAAAACAATAGCTAGATAATTTCTCGGTACGGAGTCAAATGCAGCTTTGAAGTCGACGAAAAATAAGTAAATCTTCTTTACTTTATTTTCGACGAATTGCAATTGTATTAAGTTTATAACACTAAAAATATTGTCAGTTGTTCCATACCCTGGTCTGAATCCCGCCTGAAATTCATTTAACACATTATAACTATCCAACCAAAGCCATAATCTGTTTAACAAAATTCCCGAAAACAATTTAGCTTCAATATCGATAAATGAGATACCCCTGTAACTGAATATTTGTTTCGTAGCCGGTATGGTTGCATGAGAATTATATTGAGCTCATATTTTACCATTAACATTTTACTAATTAAGTTACTTCAATGAAGATAACCTTCTTTCCAATGAAGGAACTGAGGTTATCCCACTGAACTGAAATCTGAACTTATGACAACACTATACCCGATCTCATAATCTCAGAATGTTTATCTGCTCATAATAAGACAGCTTCTTTGGTTCATCATGAAACAATCTGGTTAATTTAGTTCTGTACCCCAAATATTGAGATAATTTAATTACTAAATTAATTAATACTTGTATATTAGATAAATTATTGTTATATTATAATCATATTATTTATAGCATATTCAATGAACTAATTTATGATATTTACTAAGCTGAATATATAATTACACAATGGTATGTAATTAATTAAACATGGCTCCTTTTGAATAAATATGACACCATTGTTTTTAGTTCTATCGATATCCATGTTCTATGGTGGGTAACCAGAGCAAAACACACATATATACCCATAATAACATACATATTCATTTAATACTGTTTCCAATATAATTAATACACTCTTCAAAACCCCAGTATAAGAATTTAGATTTTAATAAAAAAACATGGAATTCAATAGAAAATATTCGACTTTCTCCTGGTATATGTATTTTTTGAAAATGCCGTTTTTGCTCATTTTTGGCAACTTTTTTTCTCGAAACCTATAAGCTATATTTTAAAGAAAATTTGGAAATTTTATCTTTTATAGAAAAAGAGAAAAAAAATTGTCAAAGTTGGGTGTTTTTTTGAACGTTACCCTTTTTCGTGCACTTTTTGGACGATCAGCCCTTAAACAACTGTCTTACCGGGCGGTTTTAATTTAACACAACTATTTTTCAGCTGACTGCAGAATTAATCCGTCAAGGCCGTGGTGGGGCTATAAGGATAATTGTAGGACTATTAACTGGGCCACTGCAGGCTCAGAAAACACATGCATCGCATGGGCCTGGCAGATGGCTAGCCTCTGTAGGTTCTGTGTCAGGACGAGGAGGAAACGGAACTGCACGTGCTGTGTCAGTGTGAGGAGCTTGTCTAGGGCTAAGGATGTTACTTCTGGGAGGAGGAAAAACCAAGGCCTGAGCAGCTTGGAGTCACTCTCCAGCATTAAGAGTCTGATTAAAAGGACAGGTCTGGAGGGTAAGCTTTAGAGTGGGGGGAGCCACAATAGATCCAAAAGGGGTCGTGGTGGCGTAGGCCTTGAGGCCGCCCTAATTTAATCTATTCTAACACAATTATTTATCTTCTTTCTTAATTATGGAATGCATCTTTGCGGCCTGCAAAAGCTATGTAGTATGTACGAGGTATGTTCAAAAAATAAGGTGAATTTTCAAATTTCGCGGGCTACGTACATTCGAATTTCGATTGTCTTTTTTTTTTATGTTGGTACACTTGTCTCGAACATATTTTCAAAGTTGTAACTATATAGCATGTTTAGTTTGTATGTTAGAGGCATAAATAAGACAAGTGTTTTGCGAGTTCGGCGATTTTCTTCTGTCGAAAAAAATGGATCAACGAATTTGCATCAAATTTTGTGTAAAAAATGGAATTAAGTGTTAAAAAACACTTGAAATGTTGAGAGTGGCGTACGGTGAGAGTACTCTGTGTCAAAAAAATGTTTACAAGTGGTACAAGCTTTTCACAGAAGGTCGAGAAGATGTGAATGACGACGCTCGCCCTGGACGCCCCAGCACATCAACAACCGATGAAAATGTTGAGAAGAATCGTCGAATCACAATTAGAGAAGTTGCTGAGGTTGTCGGCATATCGGTTGGCACATGTCCTGCAATTTTTTTCGGAAATTTTGGGCATGAAGCGTGTAGTAGCGAAGTTCGTTCCAAAATTGCTGAATTTTGATCAAAAAAACCGTCGCATGAGCATCGCTCAGGAATTGTTGAATGACATTATCATGTCTCAGACACCGTATTCACCAGATTTGGCGCCCTGCGACTTTTTCCTGTTCCCATGATTGAAGAGACCCATGAAAGGACGGAGATTTGCGACGATTGAGGAGATAAAAACCGAATCGCTGAGAGAGCTCAAGGACATACCAAAAAGTGCATATCAGAACTGTTCCGAGGATTGGAAAAAACGCTGGCACATATGTATTATATCTGAGGGGGACTACTTTGAAGGAGACAAAATAAAAATCGATGAATAAATAAATATTTTTTAAGAAAAATGAAAATTCACCTTATTTTTTGAACACACCTCGTATATCGTTTTTAATTTCATACGGGGCTTAACGTCCAACAACCAATTAACAATTTTTCTAACAAATAAAAAGGTAGCTACACACGTAATTCGAACTAGCGATCTGCCAATTAGAAATACACATGCTTTATAAGCGCTAAACCAACATCCGCCGCAATAAATACAGTATATATAATGGAATCACACACACGTCACATTATATGTATTTGTAGATAATGTAGTTTACAGAATCATTATCAATGTAAATAATTGGTGGTTTTGTAAGTAGTGGGGGGAGCAAGCTTTTAATTAACAGAGAGAATTCAGCTCATTGTAGATGTGTTTGTAGTGTGTTGAGATAAGCCGCAGGACTATTTTTTGGGGCCATGGTTTGAGTAAAAGTGAAATGGCTGGAACGAGAAAGGAGAGGAGTTCCAGTGGATCCGTTCCCGTTCTCGAGTTCCCTCGTACAGGGATTCTTCTTGTTCCCTATTGCCCAGCAGGAAAACCCTCTACAGCAACAACCCGTAGAGGTATTGTGTCAGTGTGTGTGTGTGGAGCAGGGTGCCCTTGGGGGAGGAAGAGGTAGATGGTGATGATGGCTAAACCTGGACCCTCTCCATTCTTCTACTAGCCGCACCCCAAAAACTGTTCGCCTCCTCACTAAAACAGCTGGGTTTTCACTAAATGGAAAATGGCTCACCCTTCTTCCACCTCAGCCCCTTTCTACCGACCCTAAAGGGAAAACCTTTTATTTGTTACTGTAACAATCACACACCATTACATTATGTGTCATTATATTTATATAAACTGCGTAATATTCCCTGATATTAAAACTTTTTTTATCTTTATCTTTTTATTTATATTTATTTCGGACAATTATTTTTGTTTTAATTGCTTAATTAATTTAAGACACGTCAACATCTGCGATTTCAGTGCTGTGCCGGCCGTCGGGCTTTTCTAACAGACACCACTGTGTCCAAAGCTCGTAAAAATAAAAAATCTAAGAAACAGCGCTGGATTCGAACCCGAATCGCTCTTCTATATTTTTATTATTATTTTTTTTTAATTTGTAAAAGGCGTTCGATAGGGAAGATTCTTCCTCATACTTACTACCTTATCCTTAAATCCTATCTGAAAGATCGATATTTCAGAGTGAATTGTGGAGCAGCAGATTCTGATGACCATCCTCAGGGCAGTGTCCTAGGTCCTCTTCTTTACTCCTTATATACAGCAGACATACCTCAACAACCAAATACTATCCTTTTCACCTTTGCTGACGATACTGCTATTTTATCTCATCATTCCGATCCTCTTATCGCTACACGAACTCTACTAACACACATCAACCACTTACAACCAGGACTGGCTTTTCAAATGGCGAATCAAAACTGACGTTACGAAATCAATACATATAGTATTTACTCTAAGACGAAAAATCCTACCTCCCATCATCTTGAATTAAACTCCTACACCAATTGTGGACAAAGTACGCTACCTTGGACTGCACCTAGACAAACGGTTGACATGGAATCCCCATACTAGACTGAAAAGACAAGAAACTAACCAACGGTACAAACTTCTCGCCAGACTACTTGACAAACGTTCGAAACTTAACCTACAAAACAAAAGACTCTTATATCTACTGTTACTGCGACCCTATTTGGTCATACGGCATCGAAGTATGGGGATCGACTAAACGTTCCAACTCTCTACGCATCCAGACATTACAGACAAAAATACTTCGAAAACTTCTTAACGCTCCATTCTATATTTCTAACCTCACCATTCATAACGATCTTACTAAAACTCGTTTCTTAAGGTTTCATTCCTTTACAGCAGCAGCTCATCCTAATCCTTTAATTGAACGCTCATCCTCTTCCACATTACTAGGTAATCCTCCAAGGAGATTGAAAAGAAGATGGCCCCGCGACCAACTCTCCTCATAAGAGCAGTATTGTGCATCTGTTCACGTTAATAGAGTGTCGCCACTGGGTGCCTTCTCCAATCATCAATCAAGACCCCCATATTACATCACATTTGCTTGTTGCAACAACCGTGGCGGTCGCAATATTTATAAAAAATTATAAAACAAAAATTATAAAATATTTTAGTTTTCGAAATTTTACTGGGAATATTCTTGATCCAAAAAAAGTGGTTTTTTTTTTTTTTAAATTATCTATGTCTGTGTAACATTCTGTCTATATCCACCGGAACTAACTCAAAAACAAAACGCCAAATGCTGTGTCTACTTTAAATGCCAATTTAAAGGCTCTGGTAATGTTTACGAACAAAATCAGCCAATCAAAATTGCAGTTTTACTGCAGTTTTTTGTAAAATTGTTTTTAAAAAAAAGAAAAAAAAACAGCTACTACGAAGTTTTTTTTTCAAAAACTTGGTATTACATATTATGTGAGAATAGTTCCGGAAGTATTAACTGAAAGGTTCTCATGATAAAATTTGATTGTACATTTTTGGGCGGTAGGCAATTTTGTTGGGAATGTCTGGAATACGCCATTTCAACGTGATATCTGAATTTGTCCTCCATTAAATATTAAAAAAGTATAAATACGTCAGAGATGGACCATTGATTAAAAATACGATTTAATCATAAATTTAATCGGCCAAATTAATTCATACTTTTAATCATAAGACAATTAATTAGTGAACTAAATTTTCAAATTTAATCGTTAATCAAACTAAACAAATTTTGATTAAATCTCAGAAGTTAATTGAACTTTAATTTTAATCATTGAATTGATTTAATTTCAATCGTTAATCAAATCGATTTATTCATTCACTATACGACTTTTCAGCTAATGGTTCAAACCACGTTTTAGCGAGACCACCTCTCTAACAGTATCTCTAAAAAAAACTTATCGTTTTACAGGCTTGGACTTTACAAGCATACGGAATCACTAAGCCAAGATAAAACAAGAGAAACTGTTTAATTTCCCAAAAGACGTGCAAAGCTAATATGCATTGTGGTACTGGGTTCGATTCCCGGTCTTTAGGCCTTGGATTTTATTTAAAGGATAATAAAAGAAATTTATAGTAAAGTATGTTTGCTAGTCGCCTCCGTCCAAGACACCTAATTGTTAGTTGGACGAAACCCCGCCTGAAAAAATAGGCGATTACTTTACTTTACTTTTAATGGCAAGGAATGCAATCGAATCAAATTATCGATATCGACTTTTCACAGGAAGTATCCCACTTTGAGATCTCCAAGGACCCAGCCAGTGGTTTTGACAAAAATTTGTGGGTGTGCGTGTGGTCAAAATACACCCAAAATGAAAAATACATTATCGAATTTATGTTTAGATTCAAATTTTATTCAAACTTATTTTGGGTTCATATTTCTATATTGAGACATCTAAGTCGGAAGTAGCACACAAAGGTTGTACATTTTTTAGTTAATTATTTGAATAAACAAATTTTACTTCCGCTGTTGTATACGTGTTTACGAAAGTTTGTTATCACATACAGTTTATACTTGTGACCTCATATATGACCTCAGTCATGCTAACCTTCCCATTTTAATAAATATTAAATTAACTATTTCTCGAAATACTATGACGTTATTCTCTCCGGGGATATCTGAGAATGTTTAATATAGATTGTTAATGCAAAAGAGAGAGATAGATAGATAGATAGAGAAAGAGAATCATGTTTCAGCTTTTAGAGCGCATATAACTGCCGTTTGCATACATAAGACTTAGTTAGTAGTACGTCTGACACACGACTAATCTGACATCATCATATTAACTTACCTACAGTCGGATTAATAACTACAAATTATTATTTTCCATAATAATAATCGCGATAAAATGTTAACAGATATACATGAGAAGTAGTGGGGATAGTAATTCATTTTGTCTGACGTATATGTTACTATATTCCTTTTTCATATTCTTGTAATAAATGCATTTACCCACAAAACATACAAAAAAAAAAGAAAGAGTGGGGAGATAAATGTTACCCTCAACGTTTAGAAAGAACGTTTGCATTTACGTGCAAAGAAAAAAAAAAGTCAATAACAATAAAGTCAATAATAATAATAATTATAACAATAGAAATAATAAAGTTGTTTAAAAATATTATATGGCCAGAGAACTATTGGCTCCGACCTGAAATTTGTACTGTAATGTCAAGGAATACATGGAAATTCGATGGAATACGGAAATGTGACGAGACAGTACATGGGAAGTTCGGCAGAATTAGTAAATGATTGCTAGGAAACGAGACGGACATTGAAATTGTACCTGCAAATTTATGGATATTCGATAGAATCCAAAAAATATGGTAGAAAATACATGGAAATTCGGCAGAATTTGAAAGTGTATCCAGGAAATGCAATAGCAATAACACTTAAATGCACTTAACACACTACTATGTGTAAATAAAATAGAATTTAAACTTACTTAAACTTGTAAGCTTGACTGAATATTACAGATATTGACTTCCTTACCTGTGAACAAATACAACAATAAATTATTTCCATAATTCAAATATTCGCGTAAAATAAAGTTAACAAATTATTGGTTATTAAGGGTTAACAATGTGGAATTTACATCTCAAATATAATAATCACAGAACTTAAGTTGCTACAAAACTCTTAGATTATCCTCACACTCCTAACTTTAAAAAGATATTTAAATCCGTATTAAGTTTACAGAGTTTTTACGTCTTTGGCAGCAGCAGGTTTTTCAGCCGACCTTTACCATCTTAACAGAATCTTCAGAACAACTAAGTTCTCGTATAAATTCAGCTGCCAAATTTTATTTTCTAATTAGTTGAAGAAAATATTAGTTGAATCAGCTGAAAAATAGGTTGTTTATGGAAAATGTTTTGAATTCCTACTGTATGCATGATCTTTGGGTATCCGGGAAAAATATCTCAAGAAGTTAAAAAAAATCAGCAGAAAGCTGTTAGAGTAACAACCTAACGATCAAAAATCTCTCTCCACCGGAAATACAAAAGGACACACACACATTGTACTCATAGTGGTTTTCACAACCTTTTATTTTAAAAAACGTTTTTGCCTGGAAAAGACGATTTTCCGGGCATTTCTAGAAAGGGCCAAAGGGTTGCTGAAAATTCTGGGTTTGATGAAAATTCACAAACCGGGCGGAATACCGCTTTACTGGGAAAAATATTTAATTTTGTAGATTTTCAATGAACTCTCTATTCTCGCTGTTATTTAGGGTTAGTTACGTATTTGTCGAAACATTGGCAAAGAGACGAGTTGTTTTATTTGACCGATTCCTCGCAAATCTTCCATCCTAAGTTTATTAGTACAATTATTTAAAGAAAATGTAGGTCATTTTCGAAGGCAAAATTGATCAGAAATTTAAAAAATAAATAAAGTCCATTGATCAAATTGATATTTTCAGGTAGTTTTAAGAATTTAGTACGAACTCATAATTTTAAACAAGATATTTAACCGCCCTTCATAATGTACGAGGAACTGGGCCGAGGAACTGGAAAGTATGGATGTCCATTGTTTTCTGTGGTCCATTGTTGTATCCAAAACAAAGGAAAGAAAAAATATACGGGGACTAATCCGAGCTTTGAACTCTTAGTAGTGCTCAGTAATGAAGCCTAGTGATAACTAATTCCAGGGAAGTCATCTTCTCGGAAAGTCAGATATGAAGTCTGCATAAGGCTTAAAGTGGGACTAGTTTAGAAATTCGGACGTGAGTTGTTTGACTTTACCATCTAGCCTCGTTTGCCTGGGCATTCGGGTTTTACTCGGAGAAATGAAGCGGCAGATCTCTTGGAGTTTTTATGGGATCTAAACCCATCTCTATTGTAAAAAAAAAATATTGGAAACCTAGCGAAACCGGAAAAGATTATTATTACTATCCGCCTGAACTTATTGAAATAGGGCCGAGTGACCGGATGATCCTAAGCCTTTTGTAGGGCCATTGTAGATGAAGAAAGTGGTACGTCGCATTAAAAGGCTAGTGTATATCGCCAGGGTACAGCTTTTCAATAAAGTAAAACGCCTCGATAGCTGAGCGGTTATAGGCTAGACCCAAAGATGTATTGTTATAAGCAAAGCTAAGATGTATTGTTGGTTAGTGGATTCGACTTCTAGACTAGTCCTTGGATTTTATTTAATGGTTTTAATCTTGTAAGGGAACGGCTATAGACTAGACCTGTAAAGATAAGATGTATTATTGGTTAGTGGATTTGACTTCTAGTCTAAACCTTGGATTTTATTGAATGGTTTTAATATTGCGAGGCGCCCCGTTAGCTGAGCGGTTACCCGCAAAGCTAAGATGTATTGCTGGTTAGTGGATTCGACTTCTAGACTAGACCTTGCATTTTATTTAATTGTTTTAATCTTGTAAGGGACCGGCTATAGACTAGACCTGTAAAGATAAGATGTATTATTGGTTAGTGGATTTGACTTCTAGTCTAAACCTTGGATTTTATTGAATGGTTTTAATATTGTGAGGCGCCCCGTTAGCTGAGCGGTTACAGGCTAGACCCGCAAAGCTAAGATGTATTGCTGGTTAGTGGATTCGACTTCTAGACTAGTCCTTGGATTTTATTTAATGGTTTTAATCTTGTAAGGGAACGGCTATAGACTAGACCTGTAAAGATAAGATGTATTATTGGTTAGTGGATTTGACTTCTAGTCTAAACCTTGGATTTTATTGAATGGTTTTAATATTGTGAGGCGCCCCGTTAGCTGAGCGGTTATAGGTTAGACCCGCAAAGCTAAGATGTATTGCTGGTTAGTGGATTCGACTTCTAGACTAGACCTTGCATTTTATTTAATTGTTTTAATCTTGTAAGGGACCGGCTATAGGCTTGACCCGCAAAGCTATTGTTGGTTTAGTGGGTTCGATTTCTAGTCTAAACATTGGATTTTATTTAATGGTTAATATGAGAACTGTACAGTAAAGTATGTTTGCTAGTCGCCCTCGTCCACGACACCTAATTTGGTAGTTGGACGTAAAGCCCGCCTTAAAAAAAAAAAAAATAGGCAACTCGTATCCTCATACTTTGCCGAGGTACCCCATATCAGACTCTGAAGTCCAATTAAACAGAGAGGACTGATGGAGGATGCTCTATCTAGAAGATCGTAAATAGGCCCTGTGGGTCGCCGAATCTGAAATTTATGTTTGAATAAATTCTTGCAGTATTTTTTAGAAATTCCCTAGTGAGAATTACACCAGTTTACGGTTTGATAAAGTTTATTTTTCTCCACTGGCCACTTCTCACTGAATTATTGACGAATTCTTTATTCTTTAAATTCAGAATATACCATGGAGTAGTTAAAAAAAAGAGAAGGGTATACTACAAAACTGAGAAATTCGATTGGTCGAGCAAAGATAAAGAGTACACAATGGGTGGTATTATTCTGTTGGTGTTATCTTGTCTGAATGCATAAAAACTGGATACTCCAGGTGAACAAGGTGGTTGTAATAAAAGACGAAGGCAACAATATAAATAAGAAGGAAGGAAAATAAATGGAGAAGAGGCTAAACTTTATGCTGGCAGCGTAATGCTAGCAAGTAACTATGCTCAATGTCTGAGCCGACTTGTGGACTAGTAAATCCCTTTTGTTCTCATCCATTTCTTAGGGAAGCATCAACTTTATAAAGAAAAAGCTTTCAATATTTCCAGTATTTTTTATTTCTACAGTTTAACTGGAGATTAAGTCTAAAGTAGGATGTACGAGATAACAACAAATATCTGAATCTAAAATTCTAGCAATACTACTCACTTTTATTGCAGCCTTTAACAGTTTTAATTTTTTTTTTTTTTAAATTTTGTGCTTTCTTTTTCTCTACTCGGGAAAAGGAAGTAAAGCAATTTCGATTTCATGTTTCCACCAAAAATTGAACTCAAAAAGTTTGTTTTGCTATTCTCTAAAACGTCAAATCTGTGAACAGAGTACGGCTTTATCAGCGTATATAGTATTAGTTTAAGACCTGCGAAGCTAATATGTATTGTGGTACTGGGTTCGATTGGATTTTTATTTATTGGTTTCAACATTGAAAAATTCAGGCGCTCCATTAGCTGAGCGGTTATAGGCTAGACCCGCAATGCTAAGATGTATTGTTGGTTAGTGGCTTCGATTTCTAGTCTCAACCTTGGATTTTATTTAATGGTTTTAATCTTGTAAGGCGCCCCATTAGCTGAGCGGTTATAGGCTAGACCCGCAATGTTAAGATGTATTGTTGGTTAGTGGATTCGATTTCTAGTCTAAACCTTGGATTTTATTTAATGGTTTTAATCTTGTAAGGCGCCCCATTAGCTGAGCGGTTAGAGGGAGTAAAGTATGTTTGCTAGTCGCCTCCGTCTACGACACCTAATTTGATAGTTGGACGTAAAGCCCCGCCTGAAAAAATAGGCGATTACTTTAGTATTAGTTTATATGGCGCTCAAATTTCAAATATATGCAGATTACAAAAAAAAAAAAAGTCGTAAAGTAAGTTAATTCAGTTTCCCCAGGAAGTACACTCCTAATTTTTAAAAGAATAACATATCCTGTGATCTCCAATTTATTGAAAACTGAGGAAAAAGAACATCCGCCAGTATCCTGGACCCAGTCAGCAGGGAATACTCCCAGTTTATGTTATAAGAGAGAAAATATTTTATCTTGTCAGATTATTTATTAACAGGGCAAAAAAATTTGGAAATAGGATCTAATGCGAAGATGAAAAATAAGATCAATGGAAAATAAGAAAATGTAGAAGGCTTTCATAAAGAGAAGGAGTAAGTTGGCTACAAGAAAATGGTGGTGCTCCAGTTCTGTTTAAATAGCCCCATTTTTTGGGTTTTTGGCCTAGAACATTAAGTCTTAGAGCTTTTGGCAAAGAACATTACGTAGATATAAGAAAATTACTTGTGGGCGAACAGTCCTTTTCTAAAACACCCTGAAGGAACGATCTGGACGTAAAAAGTATTATGTTCATTTATCGCCGCACGAATGTTAGCTGAACTCTTTAGGGCATGGCTCAAGTCCCTAGGCTAGACTCCTCACTTTAACAAGTATATGTTTAATGTAAGCTTGAAGAAATTGGTTACCGGAAACTGTCCAGATTTTCACCGGAACATTATTTTCAAACTTCCTGTGATGGTTGCGGAAATCTAATCTTAAGCTCTCAGCGTTCATTTATTTGTTATACTCATCGCACAAACATCGGAAAATTTAAGAGAAATGAGGGCTTGAAAATAAAAAAGGAGTAAAGGAAAATTTATGAATGAAAAACAGGTTGGCCAAAGTAAAAGGAGAAATATACATGTATATACGCTCCGGAAAAAAAAAGAAGAAAATAACCTATTATCAAGCAATAACAAGGAAAAGATTTAGAGGAAGAAAAACATTTTTTTGCTGTTTTTCTAAACACAAATATTATTTGAGAGGGGGTAGGAAAAAAAAAAGAAATGAGGAAAACTTCTGCGAAAAACAGCTACACAGGAAGAAAAATACCAAAATTAAAGGAAGTTTGAAAAAGACGTTTATTTCACTCTGGGATTGGTTTTTCTTTATTTCGTGGTGGGTGGGGGTGGTGGTAGGAAATAGAGCAGGCGTACCACAATCTCATTACGTACATATAGCAAGTAAAAAAAAAAAATATCCCTTTTTCAGTCCTCTCCTACTTTTTTTCCCCTTTTCCTGTAGAATAAATCATTGCCCGGACCCCAGGATAGGCTGACTACATTGTTGCTGACTGTAGTAGAACAAGTACTCCTTGGACTAGTGAGAAAGAGAGAGACAAAGTACCCACTTGTACCACTGACTTTCTCATGAGAAAACATTTCTATCTACTACTTGAACCTTGATAATAATACTCCTCTTGGAGTGCTTTAAATAACCATTTCCTGTATGTGTGTCTTTTGTTTTTATTTATGTTTTCCTACTATCTTAGAAGGGAAATGTAGGGAATAAAATATAACAAGAAGATATTTTACGAGGAACATGTACTTAATTTGTATTCCATGCATATAATGTCCAGAATGTTTATTTATATTCCAACTTCAAATCAAACAATAATTTATTTAAAAAAACAAGTATTTCTTCGTAGTTACGGAAGTGGAACAGATGTAAAAACTCTTTAACACGACGACTATCTCCTTCTAGGACTAGGAGAGAAGTACCCGGCGGAGCAGAGAGATGACATTACTTTCATTATTATTATTTATTCTTTTAATGCTATTTAAAGAAGATTTGTGGCGTGCATTTTGTAGAAAAGGATAAACCGGAAATCTACCGCTATCATCTTAGAATCCTTTATTTTGGAGGGTTTATCGCTAACGGAAATTCTTCCGCAGTTGCCATTGGGTTTACAAGGAGTCTGCTCCTAGATTTTCGCAAAATTGAAAAAATTTCCAGCATGAATATTCAAACGAGTTGTTTAACAATATAGCAACATTTTAAATGCGCTTCAAAAAGCTCAAAATGAACTTTATTAGTAAAAATATGAATTTATTGGTTTCGTGACCGTAAATTGTTCAGTTTCTGTAACTCAACCATCCCGCATAGCCACGCCCTGAAGAGGACAATATATCGTAAGATCTTTGAATCCCATATTCAATATTTCTCAATTCGGTGACAAACAGGAAACACGACAATAGAGTTTTGGTTACAATTGGTTTACCGGAAGAGCCATGTAATGGTATTTTTCAGTTTTTTCATTTGTGTTTTTCGATAATTCATAAAACATATATTATATTGTATATGTTAAATTAGAATCAATCCATATATTGAAAATACAGCAACGAAACTACAAATACGTTCTATAGGCCATAGTTGTATTTACTCGGATGTTATTGGTAAATGTATAGAAATATATAACATATATATATGATCGGATGGTAAGAGTGTTATTGCAGCCAATAATATGAAGTAAAAAGAAACGAAGTGAAATGGTTGAAGGAAAATATTTGGGAAATGAACTAACATTATATTTATGTTTTTCATGTTACTTTTCCTCTGAGTTTTCATCAACAATCTTTTAAAGAGAACATTTTTCCACTAAAGAAAATGTACTTTTTAATATACATATGTATGTATATCTGGATGTGTGTGCGTTTCAGCAAGTTCAAAGAAATTTATCTCAATCTGGCAACATCATTGGTATGTACACAAATATATATATTTTATATATATATATATATATATTTTATATATATATATATATAATATATATATATATTGCATACCAATATATGGAGATATAAAGAGATAAAGTTACTCTCCTTCTCTTCAAATAGTTATCTCTCAACAAATTTAATTTCAATGTTATGTATATATACCTGTATGTATACACACAAAAGATAGTATGAATTTTGAAACCTGTCTTAAATCTTGAAGCAAAGTAACTTATTATGTCAAGAAGATGTCAAAATCAAAGTCCGCCTAGAGGTTGTACGGTATAAATGGAGGAAATACTTTATTGTAGATTTCTTAAGTGTTTTTGGTATAGACTGTAGACGTGAGTAGAGTACACTGTGTAGATGAGGGTGCGTTGTTGTTGAGAGCAGGTTTGCCCTGGATATAAGTTTGCTAAACTTTGGGTAATAATTATCCTTTGATTTTCTCCTGTGTTAGGAAGCACGTTTATTGTGTACCTGACAGGAGTTTCGGGCACCTTCTAGGTTTCACAACCAAAAAAGACTGACTTTCATCTATCAACACTGGTAGATCAGCTTGGTGTAGAGATTTTAACTCTATTGCTTTACCGTCTCGTACTATACTTGTTGAAATGTCCGAAACCGGTCATGGATACAACCGGCTTCGTGCAACGATGGAAAAATCAAAGATATTCAGCGCTGCCATCCTAACCACATTTACAATACTAATTATCCCTCTGGATTCAGCTACCCTAAAGAAGAACTACAGCAATATGATTCGAAGACTAGAACCGGACTTGAGCCCATGATTACTACTGAAACTCTTCTAGGCGAGTACTGTTCCCAAAATATTGAAGCCAAACAGTTTTATTGTACCACCCAGTTGAAAGGTCGAGTAGATCAAGTCTACCCTCTTTACAAGGACACAAGATTCTATCTACTAGTCATTGTTGCGACGTGATCATCTCTGATCTCAACGGTCCAGATATCTCATGCAGCAAGCTATCTATTTCAACGCTAGCAAATAAGGATGCTGCTGCTTTCTGTGCTTCACCTCACAGTGTCTAGAGAGCTCTAAGGCAATCAACTTACCCTATGTCGCTTCTATAAGCCTAAGAAGAGGCTTATTATTTGTTTTTTTACCGTCGTAAAATATAAAATGGAAACATCGTGACAGAAATAGAAAAGGCTAGAGGAAAACTTCAATGACTGGAACGCATGGAAAAAGATCTTGGGCAAGAAATAGGAAAATCGTTGCAACATGATAAAACCGGAAGTGGAAAATTTTTAAAATTGAACTAACCGCCAAGTTTTTTTTATTTCCTTCTCTCTTCTTCTGTACAGAGAAGAATTTCAACCCCTTTAAAGATAAAAGAAAAAAAATAAAGAAAAGGAGATTGTTAGATAACAGTTAAAACGAGAAGAAGCGATCTAGCGCGGGGGTGCAGGCTTATGGATCAACAAAAAGAAATAGATAGAGGATGGATTTCATCCCGTTCAACCCCCTTCCAGGCAAAAAAAGATTAATATAATGGTTTGCGCACAGAAATATATTAACTCTCAGCAAGTCTAAATCCCTAGGATGATGTGGCTTTAACTGCTAACCTAAGCCCAGGGAAAACTAACCTAGGGAGTGGTTGAGGAAAGAGGAAATCCGTTTAAACACCTCCTTATTTTCCTCGTTTTCTTTTTAAAAAGTTTTTCTCCATTTTCTTCTTTTCATTTTTGTTTTTTGCCCCAATTTACTGTTTTCATTTTATATTGTTACCTTATCTTATTCAACTATTGTTAGAGAAAGATTATTGTAATTTTGCAGATTTTCGATTTTGAGACCGGTAGTTAACTGTTTTGAGGTCATTACTAGGAGTTCAGAAGTCCATAAAAATTTTTAAAATAATTACAATGAACATAGATTAGGTAAACTTTACATGATAATTTTATTTGCATGCTGATTGGCTGATAATACGAATAAAATTAATGATAACAAACTGTTAAAATCCGGAGGGTGGTCAAAACTTAATATCGTGTTTATGTGACTATGATAATCCCTTTACCCTCAAACGGGGCGTGGAGGACGAAGGGCAATGATGGTCCACAGTTCGGAGTCTGCAATTACACCACCATTACACCATTCGGCCAACAGGATAGTGGCCACCACAAATTCTCCCTTTTCTTGCTTCTCTCTCTCTCAGCCTCTATTCCTCTCTCTCTCTCTCTCAGCCCCCAAGTGGCCAACGTTACGTACACTCGCCCTAGAACAACACATACACACTTATTCAAAATACACACATTGGCAGCCACATAAACTAGCTCTATATAACCATCATTATTTACCATTGTTGCCTCTGATAATACAAACCAATTAAACATATGTCAATACAACCATTTCAATATTCTGCGACACATTGGAAGCATAATGGAAAATCTGGCGTGAAAAATAATTTTTTCAAGTAACGTTATTTGTGAACTATAATTTTCTCTTATTCCACGAAAGAAGGCGCCACGGTAGCCGAGCGGTTATAGACTAGACCCGCAAAGCTAAGATGTATTGTTGGTTAGTGGATTCGATTTCTAGTCTCTAGGTCTTGGATTTTATTTAATGGTTTTAATCTTGTGAGGCGACCCGTTAGCCGAGCGGTTATAGGCTAGACCCGCAAAGCTAAGATGTATTGTTGGTTAGTGGATTCGATTTCTAGTCTCTAGACCTTGGATTTTATTTAATGGTTTTAATCTTGTGAGGCGCCCCGTTAGCCGAGCGGTTATAGACTAGACCCGCAATGCTAAGATGTATTGTGGGTTAGTGGATTCGAGTTGTAGTCTCTAGGTCTTGGATTTTATTTAATGGTTAATATAAGAAATTTATTATAGTAAAGTAGGTTTGTGCTGATTGTTCGCGGCACTTACTTTGGGATAAATGGACGTAAAGCTCGCCCTGAATATATAGACATTACTTATAAACAAATTTTAAACGGAAAAGTTTGTCTAGTTATATCTCCTGCCTGTGGAGCGTGTAGATATAATAACTCCAAACACGAAAATTTGACATTTTTATTAGATACCAATGGTGGATTCGACATTATGCTGTTTAAGATATTTATCAAAAAAAAAGAAAAAAAAGCCGATCAGATTTGCCGTTTTGAATGGTTTCCAGTATACATGAGGCACTGGAAGCCCGAGAGATTAGTAGCATCGAGAGTCGAGAGTCTACTTTATGCTGATACGTTATAGTTTACTCGGAGTATGGGGTGTAATCAAGGCGACGTGGAAAATGCCTATTTTGGATACAGTTTTGTTTCGTACACATTGGGTTTTGCAACTATTTCCGGTGTTTTCATTTTCCAATATTTTATTGGCTTAATTTTTCAGTACGAGAAAGTAGTGCTACTTGGAACTATATGCAATTTGGAACTGCAAACTCATTGTGGAAAAGCAGACATCGTTGCATGCATTAAAAAAAAAGGAAGATTGAGTCAGGATTAGGACATGTGGAGAGGATGGTGGAGAATAGAGTTCCTAAAACGCCCTTTATATGGAGGAAGAAGGCGGTCAGGTCAAGACTAAGATGGCTTGATGACGTCGAAGGGAATTTAAGGAAAATGGGTGTTCGAAGAAGGCGATTAAAGGCTCTTGGATAGAGCTTAGTGGAGAGCCTTGATTGAGGAGGCCCTGGTCTTTTAAGGAACGTAGCGCTGAGAAAGAAGCAGAAGGAAGTAGTGCTCGTTGGAAATGTCAGAAAATAGGATAAGTGTAAACAGAGTAGAAAAGGAAAAACACGTATATTCTTTACAATATTGACTTTATATCCAAACCGGTGCAGAATGAAAGGTTATTGCAAACTTAGTTGTTGGTTTTCCTTCATCTTCTTCTTCTTAAAAAGACTAAGAAAGGAAAATGGAAGGCCAAAGAGTTTTTCTTTTTTTTTGTTTTATCTTATTCGGTAAGGATGGTTGCAACTGTCAATAAGTTGTGGAAATGTGGCGGTTAAAAGAAACGATGGCTCCAACACAGCTAACAATTTTCTTGGAGTTGTTTTTCCAGCCAAAACTGTTTGGTGCGTTTGTTTTCTCTGGTGTGGGAAATAGGTTAGTGGAAAATGTGGTATAAAGTGAGGATTTCAAGTGTTGATGATGTTGTTATTTGATAGGAAGTAGATACGTACTTTAGGAGGTAAAGATGTGTTTAATTCCAGTGGAATAGCTTGGGCACGTGATTCGAACCTTGTGTAAACTATACTGGAAAACATTGGGCCAAGATTTCCCCCCCGCCAAACTCCCCCTCTCCACGCACAGTCCCAAGTCTTGATACCTGTCTTAGCTGCTAGGAGAGAGAGTGAGTGTGACAGAGGGTGGACCATTATTGCATCTCTCTCTCTTTTACGCACACTTTAATCCCACAAACTGTGGACATTGTAAACACCAATATACTGCCGAGCTACTCGGCTCATTTTGTGGCCCCCCCGCTTAAAATTCCAAACCACATTCTAATCCCCCCCCATTCTAAGCCTCTACCCCTATATATATATCCTTATATTACGCAATAATACACATACGAAAACTCCTTATTCTTTGTTCATATCCGCCCCAAAATTAAACTTTTTTTTACTCGACCCAGAGTTATTATTTATGAATCCCAAGTCGATGTAAAATGAAAACTGTTTTGGGCACAAAAAAACAAAAGAAAACGGGAAAAACATTTTTTATTCTCAAATATTCGAACTTAATTTCTTCGTTTTTCTAACAAATATGGAGATGGATATGGGTTGGACCAATTATTATTATGTAAGTTCATGGGTACTTTAGGGCAATGGTTTTTTTTGACTAAGGCTATTATAAAACTTTATTCTACCTAATCTACATTTGTATTTCATGCATTTAAATTAAGCCCCTCTTTGTTAACCAGTTAAGCGCGAAATTTAATTTTAAAAAGCCCCCCACGGTGTGCGGAATTAAAATTAGACAATGATCGTGTGTACACGTGTCGAACGCAGGGCAAAACAACCAAAAGTTTACCATAGGTCGTAATAGTCACTGCAAGCACTTTTTTTTCTGCAATCTCTCTGGGGGGGCTTGAGATTACGGACAGAGCATTCTGTGCTCATTCAAAATCTTGTACCGCTTCACGTATGCATTGCTCTCTAGTTAACTAGGGGCGCAAGAGCTTTTTTTTACAAGGAAGAAAAGAGCTTTGAATTGCTGTGCAAAATGAAATCATGCTCTGAACCTCTATCTAAAAGGTAAAAACGGCATTGCTCAGAGGGTTAAGAGTTTCTATTTGTGTGCGTAATTCCCCAATCTCTAATGCGGAGACCAAACATGTACTAACCACTTAACATTTGACTGACTCCCACCAACCCTCTCCGTATAAAATACTTGGCAGTTCTATTGGTAAGATAAAGGAAACATTCCCACCAAATAATAGTCTTATTGTATTTTATTAAAATTTCGAGTTTTTTTATAGTTAATGACAATTTTATATTTTTCACAACGAGTATACACGTCAAACGCACTTGATTGGTTAAGAGCTGATTATCTTCTGGTGAGGAAACCTCCTTTATCCCTCAAGTTATCCTTCTTAAGGAAGTGGTTATCCAGATGTTTCTCAAAAAAATAAAATTTTACGAAACTACTTTCCAGAAAAAATGTTAAGTCCTTAAGAGATTTTTTTTAGTAAAAATAATTGACTTAGTTAAGCTCAGTTGGTTTTTGATAAGATCACTCTTCTGGAAATGTTATTCTTAATTTTGCTTACAAACTTAAATTTCCAGGCAATAACGGGGGGACATCATTGAAATGCGCATTCCAAGACCCTTCGTGCCTTAGAGGGCAAAATCTTGGATATAAATTCTATCATTCAGACTTATATATCATAATCGAACTAAGAGTGAAAGTCTTAAGTGCGGTTGCCCACACATTTTGTCTCTGTAGCTTTTCATATTGATTAATGACGAAGAATTATTGATAGAAAAGACACAGAACTAGATTTTGCCAATTGTTTGGCGCAGTAGTAATACAAGCTAACTGCATAAGCAAGCATGAAACTGAACTTACTCTAGCCTTGTCTGGAAGCACCGGATATTTAGTAGTTAATGGGTTCTCCCCATTCTACACCACTTCCTGTCTTAGTAGGGAACACATTGTTTGGACCATGTTACTCCCGGCCGTACACACGTAGATTAGAAACTGGAACACACCCTATCTATATACTCGTACACACACTGCCTCCAATCAAACTGGTGTTGGGATATGTTAAGCTGTTCCCCGGCCGGCCGGGATATTGGGTCTTTGGGTAATGTTCCTTTGTTTTGAAATACATAATCGTATATCTCTGGGTTTAGTAAGTTGTAAGGTTCAACACATAATGTGATAGGCTTAACATGTTATGTCCAACTTCAAATTAAACGCTTTAGTGCTGTTTAGTATATTACAGGAAACTTAATAAAGTTTTACTGAGACACTTCCGGAGAAGTGTAGTTCGTCTAACTCGTTCAGGCAAGAAAAAAAAAATCATAAAAAAGGTAAGAATTTAATACCCGTAAATATTATGAAGGAATTACGAGGGTCGTTTGAAAAGTCCGTGCAAAAATAAAAACTACTTAATTTTTTGGGGTAAACCTTTTTTATTTTTCAACATAGTCTCCTTTTAGGCTTATACACTTCGTCCAACGCTGCTCTAGTTTGTTGATCCCTTCCGAATAATAGGATTTGTCCAAGTCTGAAAAATAGCCATTCGTTTCTGCAATCACCTCCTCGTTTGAATAAAATCTTTTTCCCGCCAGCCATTTCTTCATATTGGGGAACAAATAGTAGTCCGAGGGAGCCAAGTCTGGAGAATAGGGGGGATGTGAAACGAGTTGGAACCCTATTTCCATTAATTTTGCGACCACAACTGCTGAGGTGTGAACTGGTGCGTTGTCGTGATGGAAAAGGACTTTTTTGTGGGCCAATCGTGGGCATTTTTCTTGCAGCTAGGTTTTCAAACGGTCCAATAACGATGAATAATATGCACCTGTAATAGTTTTACCCTTTTCCAGATAGTCGATGAGGAGTATTCCTTGCGAATCCCAAAAGACGGTCGCCATAATCTTTCCGGCCGAAGGAACGGTCTTCGCCTTTTTTGGCGCAGATTCCCCCTTGGTAACCCATTGTTTAGATTGTTCTTTGGTCTAAGGAGTGTAGTGATGTATCCATGTTTCATCCACAGTGACGAAACGACGCTTATAGTCCTGCGGATTCTTCTGGAACAGCTGCAAACCGTCCTTGCAACACTTCACACGATTTCGTTTTTGGTCAAGCGAGAGCAATCGCGGCACCCATCTTGCGGATAGCTTTGTCATGTCCAAATGTTGATGCAAAATATTATGTACCCGTTCATTCGAGATGCCCACAGCACTAGCAATCTCACGCACCTTCACTCTTCTGTCATCCATCACCATATCATGGATTTTATCAATGATTTCTGGAGTAGTAACCTCAACAGGACGTCCAGAACGTTCAGCGTCACTTGTGCCCGTATGGCCACTCCGAAAATTTTGAAACCACTTATAAACTGTTCTAATCGAAGGTGCAGAGTCACCATAATGTTTATCAAGCTTCTCTTTAGTCTCCTGAGGCGTTTTGCCTTTCATAAAGTAGTGTTTAATCAACACACGAAATTCTTTTTCGTCCATTTTTTGAAAATCACTCGACTTCCTCGATTCAAACGAATGCCAAACACAAAGAAATAGATCGATCTGGCTGAAACTTGGTGTGTGTTCTTCTAAGAGATGCTACTAACTAAACATAACCTCGATACGCGCCAGTGGTGCTATCTCTCTGACTTTGCACGGACTTTTCAAACGACCCTCGTAGGGCTTACAATATGCAAATTAGAAATGGTACGTTTGTAAGGAGTCCAGCCACCCTTCAGCCCAAGGAGAGACTTTATGCATATTTTCCAGGAAAAATCTTACAGATGAAAATTGCAGATATGTCTATAAATCACTGCATAATCTTTAAATGAAATCATAATAGCCATTTTCATGAAAAATCTAGAAGAAAATGACGAAACATTTTTTTTAATCAAGTAGACTTCCGGCGTTACAATATATGGGCAATCAATCAAAACAATTAAAAAAAAGAAAACTACTTAGGCTGGAAACATAGTGGAGCGGCGAGCAAAGCGGCGAAAACAAACACAAGTTAACCCGTTGCCGCAAATGACGGCTATAGCCGTCCGATCTTTGTTGATATGTAGGCAAACGACGTCTATAGCCGTCGTGCACATTTTAATTAATAAAAAAAAAGTACAGCGTTAGTACGAAGTGTACTAACGCATACACTTGTTAATTATTGAATAATACATTAAAAAAAAGGGTACAGCATGCCAGACAGCATATCAATTGTTTTTTATGCGTTTTCGCATGCCTTATCGATCCGAAATATTTGTGCATCTATAGACAAATGACGGGTATAACAGTCGAGAGTTTTTTTGGAAAAACTGTGGCCAAATGTGATAATTTTTACTTCCAAACATACAACTTACACTTGATTCCATCTGGCAGTCATAAACAATTGAGAAAAAAAAGTGTGTTTCTGAGCACGATCATCAAATTATAAGTGTGCGGCAACGGGTTAAAATATGGCATAGTGGGGAGCAAAGCGAAGATAGAGCAACGCTACCAAGAGAGATCTTCTATATCACAACCGATTTGTGTTGGATAAGAAATGGAACAGGATTAATGGGGTTAACAATGAAATTCGTCTTTTTCTTGATTAACATGCCTTCAACACTGGGTTAGTACGTAATCAAATGTTGAAACAGACATTCTAAAATACGCATGAAACTTGCCAGGATGCTCCCGAAAGTTGTTGGTACAATGTGATGGAATTCACCAAGTTCATGATTAGTCCTGTTTATATCAAGAAACACTGCAGCCTCCTGTAATTAAGCTGCTGTAAATACCAAATTTTCTAGGAAGAATTTTCGTATAGAAATAATTCCTCCATATGTCTCGTCGAAAGAAGAACGTGACTAAACTCGTCACTACGTGCATGCGACTCTTTGCTCGCTTCTCGTCGCTTTCTCTGATTTGAAGCAACTATCATCGACGCTCCACTATGTTTCCAACCTTAGGGAACATCGAAACTAATATTTCAGGCGAACATCCGAAACTGAAAATGTGCACGAATCGAATCCCCTTTAAATTGAAATACTTCGATATAAACTACTATCGAACGAACTGGAACTACGACCAGGATTTTGTTTTTTCTTTTTACTTAAGGAATTTAAATGAGAAGGGAGCTATAAAACAATAAAGCAAGCAAGTGATAAATGTGTAGAAAATTGAGCGAACAGATGAGAAATCCCATCATAATAAATTCCGCCATTGTAAATAAAGGAGTCGTATAAAGACAGTAAATGTTGCGTTACTAGGCAACTGAACTTGTACTAAACCAAGCCATGCTTACAAACTATTTTATGCTCTGAACTATAAACGACGACGATATATTGCATACAGGCTAGAAGTGGGGCAAGGCAAGTGACGGGGAATTGCATAAAATCGGAATGAAAATGATTTGGAAAAATTTCATTTTCTTTTTTCTTTCTTTTTCCTAGGCTAAGTTCTTTATTTTCATCATCAGGCTTATAGTCTTCACTGTGTGGGAGGGGAGAGAGGGAAAGGTTTTATGGAAAAAGGAAGGAAACATTTGAGAGATAATTTTTCAATTTTCAATTTATGACACTACTTTAGTTTTCCTATTCTTTATTGTTTGTTTCTTTTTAAAATGAAAATTTATTATCTTTCCTCCTCTTTTAACTGTATTCTCACAATGAGCGGTAGTATTAAAACTGTCCGGGTAGGACAGTTGTATAAGGGTTGATCGTCAAAAACTGTACGAAAAACGTAACGTTGAAAAACACCCAACTTTGACAATTTTTTCCTCTTTTTCTATAAAAGATAAAATTCCCAAATTTTCTTTAAAATATAGGGCAAATCTTCCTTTATAACTGTAATTTTTTTGCATCAACCCAGATCTGATAGATTTTGAGAAAAAAGTCGCTGAAAATGAGCAAAAACGGCATTTTCAAAAATTGGTCTTGTTCTTGTTACCTTTTTTTCTAAACAACGTAGCGTCTAAACGAGCGAACCGATTTTCATGAATGAGGTGTCATTCGATTCGAAATTTTAGGTAGATGGGCCTCTTGCTTTATAACGACGCAGTACAGGGAGAGCTAGCTAATGTGATTATAATCGTATAAAAAAGTCGATTTTGATTTTCCTCTGAAACCCTTCACGTCTACGTGCGTGTACGCTACTCTTTGGGTCTCATAACGGAAGTGTGCAGGTAGAAAACAATCTGGTTATCAATTAATCAACATGTACCTTTCACTCAAAGAGATCAGATGAAATATGTAGTCTTGAGCAAGCCAGCTGAACTCATAATAAATTTTTCTATTGATCTCGTCAATCATAACCACAAGAAAGTAGCTGCTATTGTTTTGGACTGAAATAGAGAAATTGATCGATCCTTGCAGTCTGGTCGAAATGAATTTTTAGACCTTTATTTAATACCCAACAATCGTTGGCAAAAAATATCAGATTAGCCTCCTAAAGTATAGTATCAACAGAGAAGCTGCTACGTATCAGCGTATCCGCAAAGAGAGAAAAAATAACCACCGGAAAAAAAAGAAGAAAAAGATCGAAAAACAAATGACAGAGGATATATTACAGGAAGTGTGGAAAAGTAAGAAAAATTGGAAACAAGCGCCGGTAGGACTGTTTAAAAAGTAAAGAAGACAAGTAGCGGACACGGAAATGAAGTGATGTACTATAGTGGAAGTGGTCCATAGTACAGTAGAAGAAGACTGGAAGCTAGGAGAGAATACGGCATGTAGCTCAATTTATCTATAAAAAAAGAGAGAAAAAATAGATGTATATATATATATATATATATATATATATTTGTCTCCAGGGATTCTAACATATTGTGGCAGCAATCGTAGTGGGGGTAAAAAAGTGTAGTTCTAGTTTTCCACTATTTCTCATTTCTGTATTTTGCGGTTCACTTTTTACTGAATTATAATTGACATAAAAGAAAATTTGAGTTTCCGGCGCTAAATGAGCAAACTGAGATTTTCCGTGAATAAATTTAGGGCTTCCTTTATCTCCGTGTTTAAAGCGCAATATTGTGGTCGTGTAAATTTAGGGTTTTGGAGTTTTCCTGAACAGGAAATCCCTGTCTTAAGAAACCTGTGAGCAGAATCAGATCTTCCCTTTAATATTGTCATGGAAACGGTTTAAAAAGAAATGGAACAAATTCGTTATCAGAAAGTATTACCGAACCAGCGAATACTTTTTTTATCCACTGTTAATTGTAACATCTTCATTATCTTTTATCTGATGGCAATCGAAGTGCAATAAATACATGTTGTGTAGAACTACATTAGAAAACATATTCTTATATAAAACAATTCCAACAAAGAAAAGTTGCGGGAAAACTCTCTATTCAAACCAGACTTTGATAAAGAATTTTTCTTTTTTTATTTTTTCCGGGACCATAATATCGTTACAAAACTTTGTTGTAATCCAATTTTAACCCCCCGGATTATTTTTTTCTCCCTCTCTCACTTATAGCAAAGAAAAATACCTGGTCCATGGAAGAGGCTGGAAAAGAATTCGTTTAAAGTTCACTCTTTTTGTTGGGGGAAAAACCGATGTATAAAAATATTAAAGGAACAATGTCATCTGTCGCTGGGTTATTTTTATTTTCAGAATTTTCCCGTGATTTTGTTTTGTTCGTGTAGTAGTGGACAGGGGTAAAAAATAAAAATATATTTACAAGCCATACAAGGCGCCACGTTAGGTTAGCCGAGCGGTTATAGGCTAGACCCGCAAAGCTAAGGTGTATTGTTGGTTTAGTGGGTTTGATTTCTAGTCTAAACCTTGGATTTTATTTAATGGTTTTAATCTTGTAAGGCGCCCCATTAGCCGAGCGGTTATAGGCTAGACCCGCAATGCTAAGGTGTATTGTTGGTTTAGTGGGTTCGATTTCTAGTCTAAACCTTGGATTTTATTTAATGGTTTTAATCTTGTAAGGCGCCCCATTAGCCGAGCGGTTATAGGCTAGACCCGCAATGCTAAGGTGTATTGTTGGTTTAGTGGGTTCGATTTCTAGTCTAAACCTTGGATTTTATTTAATGGTTTTAATCTTGTAAGGCGCTCCATTAGCTGGGCGGTTATAGGTTAGACCCGCAAAGCTAAGATGTATTGTTGGTTAATGAAATCGATTTCTTAATGGTTAATAAAAGAAATTTACAGTAAAGTATGTTTGCTAGTCGCCTCCGTCCACGACACCTAATTTGGTAGTTGGACGTAAAGCCCGCCTGAAAAAAAATAGGCACTTACTTTACTTTATTAAAACTGTCCGGTATTTAATAGTATAAGTCATACAAAAATGATGTATGAATGTATAGAGCCAAATACAAAAAAAATGGTTTTAGGGAGAGGAAAACAGACTATGTCACAGGAAAGAACTTAAAATGGATTTCCGGTTGAAATAGAAAATGAAAATTTACTAGAAGGAACTTCTCCAAAATTTGTTCGTTTTTTTTTTGGTAGTGTTCACATACACATTGAGAGTTAGTGATTTAATTCAAAATATGTACGTATTTTGAACATGAACGTAACATATTTAAAATAAAATTTAAACATATTGGTTAACTTCAAAATTAGTGTACGGAACAGTATTTTTCAGGATAAATTTTTCTAAAGACCCTCACGATATAAATTTCGTGTAAATCTTAACAAAATGAAAAAACTCTTTCAAATACTTCCGGTTACAGTGGTGAGGGGGTTCATCCTTTTCTTGAGAGATCGAAACATAATGTTACAATTTTTAATATTTTCCATTTTTGAGATATTTTCTAAAACTCACAAACAAACAAACACTTTTCCGGTGTAAAAAAAAGAAAAAGCTATTTCCTGTAAAAATTTTCATTTTCACGAACTTTTTATATTTTCCTCAAAAAATTGCAACTAAAAACAAACAACTAACTGTTGTTTATAAAAAAAAGTACAAAATTCGATTTATAAAAGTAAGATAGGCTAAATGTATATAGACATATGTGTTGATGTACGAGTATACTCCCAATATACAGAGTGAAGTTACATTTCTAGTAAAATCCTGCCAACTCGATAGTCTGTCCAATAGATCATCCGCGGACAAGTAACTGCTTTTTGGTCGGAAATAGATGTAGGAAACTGTAGACATATCCATCTTAGTTTTAGTAAATAATATCTTATTTACCATCCAAATGTTCTGACATATTACTTTTTCTAGAAATGGAATACCAAGAGTGCTAATACTAAATAATAATAATAATAATAATAATAATAATAATAATAATAATAATAATATTGGTTAACTTCAAAATTAGTGTACGGAACAGTATTTTTCAGGATAAATTTTTCTAAAGACCCTCACCATATAAATTTCGTGTAAATCTTAACAAAGTGAAAAAACTCCTTCAAATACTTCCGGTTACAGTGGTGAGAGGGTTCATCCTTTTCTTGAGAGATCGAAACATAATCATATACGAGATGCAGCAGGCTGTGGTTCTCCACACCTGCCGCATTGTAAGGGAAGTGTAAGGGAATCGCCCTCATCGCGATACAGGACCAGGTTGTTCCCACCAGGTACTACAGCAACCGCATCATGAACGATAGCGGTGTCGCCGACGTCAGGTGCAGACTATGCCGGGCTTTCACAGTTCACCACCTGCTAGCGGCGTGCCCCTTGCTGGCACAAAGAGACTATCTCCAAAGGCACAACAGTGTGGCCAGGATCCTACACAGAGAGTTGGCGCAGAAACTCGGTTTGATTCAAGATGCCCCCCCATACTACAAGTATGACCCCCTGCCTGCCCGTGCTGGAAGACGCGCGGTGTCTCTTGTACTGGGACAGAGAGGTACTGACGGACCATGCCGTCGCCAACACCCGGCCGGATGTGATCTGGCATAACAAAATAACAGGCAGGGTGTGGCTGATTGATGTATCTGTCCCGGATGACGCCAACATAGCCCGCGCGTATACCACGAAATTGGCTAAATACAGGCCACTGGCGGCAGAAATATCTGGTGTATGGAGAGGAGTCTCAGGGGTGGAGATAGTCCCGTTGATTATTTCAGCCACGGGACTTGTGCCGCGGTCGCTGGGGGAGGGCCTCTGCATGATGGGAATCAGGAGGACAATCATATACGAGATGCAGCAGGCTGTGGTTCTCCACACCTGCCGCATTGTAAGGGAAGTGCTAAGGGAAGACGCCAGAGACTAGCACGGACATATTTTTTTTGTTTTTTTTTTTGGTCTTTATCATAGGACAATTGTCCGGTTCCAGTAAGAACCGTAATACCAGATACAGAAAACAGGTTCCTCCCTTGCCTGCGGGCCGCGAGCGATTAAAAAAAAAAAAAAATAAAAAAAAAATAATAATAATAATAATAATAATAATATAGGGAAGGGATTAGCTATGCAGTTAGCGTATTGGATTCACATGCGGAGGTCCCGGGTTCGAATTCAGCTGCTGACCCTTAGATTTTCTCTTCCACGATTTTTTCTTCCACAAGGAGCTTCTTCTCCGGTGATGAACAGTGATGTCTTTAACGAGAGAACACTGTCCGGAGGCCGGCAGTGCACTGAAAAAAGCTCCGGGCGCCAATAACCTTAGACGTTGGCGCGCCTTAAATCATTAAATAATAATAATAATAATAATAAGTAAGTAAATAAGTGAAGTAAGTAAAGTAATTGCCTATTTTTTCAGGCGGGGCTTAAAGACCAAATACCAATTAGGTGTCGTGGGCGGAGGCGACTAGCAAACATACTTTACTGTACATTTCTTTGATTAACCATTAAATAAAATCCAAGGTTTAGACTGGGGAATCGAATCCACTAACCAACAATACATCTTAGCTTTGCGGGTCTAGCCTATAACAGCTCGGCTACAAGATTAAAACCATTAAATAAAAACCAAGGTTTAGACTAGAAATCGAATCCACTAACCAACAATACATCTTAGCTTTGCGGGTCTAGCCTATAACCGCTCAGCTAATGGGGCGCCTTACAATATTAAAACCATTAAATAAAATCCAAGGTTTAGACTAGAAATCGAACCCACTAACCAACAATACATCTTAGCTTTGCGGGTCTAACCTATAACCGCTCGGTGGCCGTGGCGCCTAATAATAATATTAAAAATAATAATAATAATGTGGCGGTTGTTGGTAAATGTCAACCTTTCCGATTCGTGTTCTCTGGTCTAGACGGATCTTTTTCCGGTCAGATCGTTGAAAGTGCAACCGTCTAGTTACTGTTCGACTAGAAATTTGTATTTTTCTTTTTAGCACAACACTTGAATAACATTCTAAATTTCATGAACATTCAGCTGGGTAAATTGTGGTAAAAGAATTTTTAAATAGATCACTAGTAAAGTTAAATAACTTTAAATATGAAATTTAAATTCATTTTCTAGTTTACTGGCAGTTTTATCACATTTCATTCAGGAGTTTAATGGTAATTCGAGAAGCGTTATTATTAAGGTAATAATAAAACTGATGTTACACGTACAGACGTACGTATGTACACAGTTACATTTGGAATTATTGTCGGGCGAGAAAGTTGAAAGCTCTACTTACATCTAGAAAGTTGCTCCTTAGGGGGGCTTGCTTTCCCCATACTATCTGCTTAACAGAGAGCTTTACTGCCGCTAATTTAAGCTTACACCCATATGCTTATTCAAGCCAAACTTTACTCTCAGACTCTCTCTGGTATTTTGGAGCAAAACTTTCTGAATTCTGTGTCGATAGAATACTAAAAGATTATTTATTTAAAAACCTTTCTAAAGTATACAAAATGCGTATATTGTAATTTTAATCGTTTTATGAGTATATTGTATATGATAATTTTGCTATTATTTGGATTAAAAATTTATCTAGATTATTTGAAATTATCACGTTAATCTTACAATCTTGATGAATTTAAGTATAAAATGTATATGGGGAATAGCGGAAATAGGCGGAGAAAGGGAAGGGAATGTAGCTGAGTGGTTAGTATCCTGGATTCCCACTCAGAGATCCAGCAACTCAGATTTATTTCTCCCTAGGACAACAGCTGGCTGTTCAGTGATGGACTTTGCCAATACATCCCTGATCTGAAGCCGCGGCAATGCACTTAAAACTAGCTTTTTTAAGTGCCAATGATCTCAGATGTAGGTACGCCTTAAATTAATAATAATAATAAAAAAATAAGGACTTGCTTTTCAAGAAGGAGTCGCATTCAGGAACACGGTAATTAGAGCCAGAGATTTAAGAAGTGCTACTGAGAATAATCAGCTTGCTAATGGTACTTGAACAGTGAAGAGACCAACAGGACGTCCTGGGATAGTTTTTTTCAGTCAAAGGGATCCAAAAATGATGAACTGTTTCCCAGACACGCAGCGCATCCTAGACTGGGGATGCACTAGAAAGTTACCGGACCTTGGAATAGTGCAGTGATGGGCTAAGTGCTCGTTGTATTGCAGAATGTTTAAATCGATGCAACAATTGAACTTGGGTTAATCAGCTTTTGGGTTAAATACTTCCCTGATTCGTTCCCTGACTGGTTTCAAAATTTCCTGTTGTACCCTATTTGAAACTAAGCAAATTAATCTTCGATTATAAAAAAAAAATAGTACTTGTTCATCTACATAGAACATCTAAAAGAGTTTTCAATGAATTAAACAACTTGATAAACTAACACTCTTGAGTGCTCGTGAACACGTTTTCTTGTAAAACAAACGTAATTTCTCATATGAAGGTAAAAGGAATCCTGGAAAAGTGATATACCGTTTGAAAGCCCATTAAACAAGGAAACTTTTATAAAAAGTGTCAGCACCTCTGATAATGATCACATAAGGGCCTAAAGAGTTTTCTTCACAAATTTCTATTACTTTTATTTTTCAAGTATCCAGGAGGAAGATTGAGGCTGTTTGGATAATAATTTATGCTTCAAAATGGTATCAATGTTAAGAAAATTTATCTGTATTTCTAACAGTGTCATCAGAATCGAATTCGGACTAAAACTTTCTGAGTAATAACATTTTTATTGGAAAAGAGTAATGATTTTAGAAAAAGAAAAATTTAAAGTGACGTCACTCAAGAACAGTGGAAAATATGAAGTTGGCCAATACGTCATTGAACTCTACTTTAGATGTACTACACACAGTAGGCCTATGGACAATATTTACTGGTTCACCCTGTATACAGGGTGTCCCAAGCTATATGGATAACGACTTTTTCTCGGAAACTAAGGTAGCTAGAAAAAAACTAAAAAATACGTGTTCCCTTAGTTTTTTGTTAGGAATCCAAATTTACTTTGTAAATTTTTTTCGGTGCTTCCAGAAGCGAGATACAGACACCAACTTCATTTTTTCAAATGGGGAGGTGCGGTTTTTATTTCAGATGTAGATTCCTCTATTTTTTTAAAGAAAAATTTACTTGAACGGTTTTTTTCTGTGAGCGATATTTTACAAGTTATGAATGAAAACATGATTCTTATAAGAAATTTCAAAATAATAATATTATAACGGTTTTTTTTGATTGAATATGAAGAAAAGTATTAAAAATTTGACTCCTCATTAATATTACAGATCATGCTCGAAATGCATCAGAGATGCATAGACATGCTCTTTCCCGCCAATTGTCCCTTACTGCCAAAGAAATAGATTCGGCTTTAACCGACTTACAGGCATCTATTATTCTCTGCTTTAGTTCATCTACAAATATAATCCCGGCTTGATTCTGATGCACCTAGATTTAGAAATGCTTTTAGGTAAGCAGAAATAAGGAAAGAAAGAAAAAAGTTATGAATAATCACCTTGTTTTTCAGGTAACCCCAAAGGAAATAGTCCATAGGTGTCAAATCCGGTGAGAGAGGTGGCCACTGAATTCCCCCGTGTCGATATAACACCATCAGGCATGTAAAGAGATACCACGATAGGTAATTTGATGGGCGTGTTATATCGACACAGGGGGCGATCAGAATCAAGCCGGAATTGCATCTGTAAATGAGCTAAAGCAAACAATAATAGATGCCTGTAACTCGGTTAAATTCGAATCTATTCCTTGGGCAGTAAGGGACAATTGTCGGGAAAGAGCATGTCTATGCATGTCTATGTTGGAGACCATTTCGAGTATGATCTGTAATATTAATGAGGAGTAAAATTTTTAATACATTTCTTCATATTCAATCAAAAAAACCGTTATAATATTATCATTTTGACATTTCTTATAAGAATTATGTTTTCATTCATAACTTCTAAAATATCGCTCACAGAAAAAAAACCGTTCAAGTAAATTTTTCTTAAAAAAAATAGAGGAATCTATTTCTTAAATAAAAACCGCACCTCCCCATTTGAAAAAATGAAGTTGGTGCCTGTATCTCGCTTCTGGAAGCACCGAAAAAAATTTACAAATTAAATTTGGATTTCTAACAAAAAACTAAGGAAATACGTATTTTTTAGTTTTTTTCTAGCTATCTTAGTTTCCGAGAAAAAGTCGTTATCCATATAGCTTGGGACACCCTGTATATATAAATAACTAATATTGAAAGCAATGAGTTAATTAATGTTTTAAAAAAAAATGAAAAATACTAATCCTAGGATTAAATGTAAATAAACATAAATCCTTCATGGTATGTTTTTTATGATAGTTATTAAATGAAAAAAGCTAACTGCTATATAGAATAATACCCTCTTTTTATAGTAGAAATAAATCTTATTTAATCCTGATGCTTTAAATTTAAATGGAATGGATTAATTAATGGCGTTTTTCCCGCAGCCTTTTAAATTAATTAAATGGAAATTTTTAGTTCGCTTTATAAAAAAAAGTCAAAAGGAAAAATCTTTATCATGGACATTGAAGTAGAAAACAATGATCTCATGTAGATGGCCAAAGGTAAAATAGCTGTTAATACAAATCTCGTAGGGCCAGGAAAATCCTTAATGACGTAACAGTGTTAGTGACGCAATAAATACAAAAAAATTAATTAATTAATTAAAACTCCATGTGAAAACTCGCTTGAATTTCTTTTACTACAAATTACAGAGATTTTAATTCATAATTTTATTTTTAATTGTAATTTAAAACATATTTAATTCTATTAAGATATCCCAATTTTTAAATTCATAAATTATATGGAAATAGCACTTTAGAGAGAGCCCTCCCCCTCAAAATGCCCTAAAAAAAAGTTTTTTTGTTAGCAAAATCATCCAAATGAAAGTTATTTGAAATTATCGTAAAAAATAGTAGCGCGTAAATCGTAGAAATCGTTGATGAAGGGCTAGTTCCGGTTTGAAATGTTCCTCAAACTCGTCATGTTATAGCAAAACATTTATCCTCCATGACCGCCTCGGCCATGCTTTACGAGCTGTGGCTATTAAAATAACGAGACTGATGCTGCTACAGAAAAAACTATGCATGCGCCAATACGACCGACAGCTGTGCACCGTAAAGCCTTCTCTTTCGATTGCTGCGTCTCACGTGTTTTTATAGAGAAATCTATCTGACCGGAACCGTCGTTTGTGTAAGAGGTGTTAGTTTCATTTTGCCGAAAACATGATACTACACATGTAGTAGAGCACAACGAACTGTAGTGAAATTTCACATCAAAACTTGGTAAAATCACTACTGAAACTTATCTTTTATTAAAAGAAGTTTATGGCGATGAATGTTAATTCACGTGCGCGAGTTTTTCAGTGGTTCAAGCGTTTCCAAGATGGCCGAGAAGATGTCGGAGATGATGACCGCCCGGGTCGCCTTTCCATGTCCCAAAACGGGCGAAAATATCGATTATAATTAATCAGCATTACTACCGTGAGGTGCTTGCTCAACTCCGTGAAAGAGTAAGGAAAAAAAAAAACGACCCGAGATTTGTGGAAGAACAAGTCACACGGGGTTCTCCATCAAGACAACCGGTGTCGGCTCACACTGCATCTGTCTGTCAAGAAATTTCTAGTACAACATCCAAATTTTAGGCCAATCGCCTTATTCGCCTAGCCCCATGTGACTTTAATATCTGTTCCCCAAAGTCAAATCTGCCTTAAAAAGAACACGATTTCACGGTCCGTTGAAGGTGTGAAAGAAAAAGCGGCACGCGTAATGCAGAAGCTCACAGAAAAAGACTTCCAGCTCGGTTTCGAACAATGGTAAATTCGCATGGAGTGTTGTAGGGATAGGGGAGGGGTGTATATTGGAGGTGATAATAACTAAATATGTATAAATTTAAAATAAAATGTTTTGCAACAATAGTCTCTCGTTATTTTAATAGCCACACCTCGTATATTGAATATGGTATTCGATATCGAAAACTTGTCACAAATAAAAGTTGAAATTTATTACAAAGACTTGACTTGTAATGGTAATTTTTTAATTATTTTGTCAATGAATGTGGATCGCGAGAGCTTTTTAATATTACTTTTTATGGATATTTATTGGGCGTAAAGGAAATTTAAATAAAATAAAAAAAGGAAACTATCATAAAATGGGAAACTCGAAAATACCAGAGCAGCCAATTTTATTCAATTTCCGGAAGCCCAATGGTATTGCTGTTGTACAAAGATCAAAGCTGCGAGTTTACTGTTAGACAAGCTTTAATAAAAGCGAGCCTTGTATCCACAAACCTCTTGGCCCTTTTAGTTCTGTCTACAGCCTGAGAGTGCCCCTGCATAGACATCATTAGATCCCTAACAAGACTCAAAAGCCTAGCTAGAGTTCAAGGAGCAATCCGTGTCCGCTGGTCTTTTATTCAGTTTCAAGAAATTAAATGTTAATTATTGCCAGGACTTAATATGTAGGACATACTTATAGTTAATTGGGTAAGTAGAAGACATTATCAAATGTATCAAATACATTTTTCTATTTGTGCTTAAAATTTCATAGACTCAATAGATTCAAACCTCAATAGACTACAAACACTGCAATCCAAAATACTCCGCCGCATACTAGACGCCCCATTCTATGTTAACAACCACACTATACATACAGATCTCCAAATTCCACTCATCTCCGAACTTGCCAAAATTCGATATAAAAATTTTCACCAAAAACTCTCACTTCATCCCAACTCCCTTTCGCTGCAAATTTGTCTACAACTACTACGCTACCCTCCAATACTCGGAAGACGGCTGAGGCGCCGTTGGCCCCGTGACCAACTGGGTGACTAATGGCGGCCATCACTGGATGACCGTCATTCACGTTTGCCACGCTATTAATATACGCTTATCGCATTTACTTATTGTACTCTGTAGGTACAGGTGTAAATTACATTAAAAGGATAATAATAAAAATAATTCGTAAAAATAGAATTATGAAAAAAAAAAAATTTGCTAACAAATTGGGCCCAAATTTGAAGACAGTGTGGGCTAAAAACAAGAGAAGGGCTGATAATCAGAAGACTGAGTCTTCGAAGGCTCCACAAATCTGGAGGAAACCCTAAAAATGATGCCCTAGTTTCGTTCAAATATCACTACAAAACACATTGTTGAGGATTGTAGCAAATGTATCCCAAAATAGAGTAAGACTTCCACTTAGTAAGACTTGTTAAAGCCAAGGCTTAAACTACTAAGTCAAATTATTTAAGTACTTAAATATATATTCCAGAATTTACATCCAGGCTAACAAAGTTTTTAGCTAACTCACTATTTAGAATAAACAAAATATTACTCACATAAAAATGTCTGAACTTAATACCAAAAGATTATGTAACGTTTCTGACATCTTACCTGTGAACAGAAACAATAAAAAAAATAACATTAATTATTGATAAATACAAAGTTAAAGTATTAAATAAGTTCCTAATTTTATTTACTCTGAATTTATTGTTTCAAAGTTGGATTGGTTAGAAGAACATCCAATCAGATGGTCAGGAATAACTGGTTAGGGATAGATAAAAAACTGCCATGCTCACTGAAACACGACTTTTTCTTAAATATGATTATTGTATATTTACACAATAAATGGGGTCCAGCTGACAAAGCTTTACACTAATTGATACATATTCCGAATGGAGTTCAGTTCTTCAAAGATCTTGATACAGTCTTAGTTTCAGTCTTCTGGAAGCTAAGGTCGATGGTAGTGTGAGGAAGAAGTGGGCTATTAGTAAGTCATGTGAGTTTGAAAGGCTTTGAATGTCGAGTTCTCTGGATATTTGTGTCTTTATAGGAGTAAAAAAACAGGCGGCGCCACGATAGCCAAGCGGTTAGAGGCGAGACCAGCAATGCTAAGATGTATTGTTGGTTAGTGGATTCGACTCCCTAGTCTTAGGCCTTGGATTTTATTTAATATGGTTAATTAAAGTTTACTGCAAAGTATGTTTGCTAGTCGTCTCCGTCCACGACACCTAATTTGGTAGTTAGACGTAAAGCCTGCCTGAAAAAAATAGGCATTACTTTACTTTACTTTAGTAGTAAAAAACTATGGGGTGTTCAATGCTATTCCGTGGACCTTAATTTTAAGGAGTCTGTAGTCTTTTCGTCAGTATTTTGCTAGCTGTACTCCAGAATAGGAAGGCTGGATGTTAACTAAAAATGGTCTAATGGAGCATCCTGTAGAGCACTATATTGCCAGGAGTTGTTTAAACGGTTTGTTTCTATTAATTGATTGGCTATAACTGATTCAGTGGATCCAGTGTATACTTGCTGAAGTTTCGAGTTGATACGCAGTCTCCGGCAATGTTTCAAGGACTGTGGCCAAACTAGCGCACTCCTGGATTCTTTTGTCCCTTTTCCAGGAAATTTCCTAGTTGTTCGAGTTTTATTAGACGTAGTTCTTCATCCCTGAACTTACTAAAGAAGGAAATTTTTGGTTTCTGTTATAGAAGGATTCAGCTTTATCCCTAAAATTCATAAAATTCTACTTTTCAGGCGCGCTTTAAGTTCAGCTTCCCTTTCAGTAATCTGCCCATTAAGTGGTTTCTGTTATAGAAGGATTCAGCTTTATCCGTAAAATTCTTAAAATTCTACTTTTCAGACGCGCTTTAAGTTCAGCTTCCCTTTCAGTAATCTGCCCATTAAGTACACTTCTTGTTCCACTTATAATAATCACTCAAAATTGTGAATCGTTTTTTTATTAAAAGCTGGGATTTTTAAATTGAATTGGGAAAATCATTATCTTTCTTTTCCCTTTTTTCTTGTTGATGAGGAAAACAGCTGCCATGAAAAAAAAGAAAGTACTTTCTTATTGAATAGTTGCAGGAAAATTTGTCCCACTCTAATGAGTTACAAAACTGTTATTAAATAGAGGAAAAAACTTTTCCATAATCAACTTGGTGTCCTTCTTCCCTCTTTCTTTGACTTTTCTCTCTTGAAATTTTTTTTTTTTAGAAACTAGGAGCTTTTCCAGACAGTTTTACTGTCTCTCTCTCTTTTTATTCCTCAGGAGATAAGAATAATTACAAGGAAGGAATAATTACAGTGACGTAGACAGGTTAACACTTCATTAACAATGTCCTTCTCTTTTTTTAAAAAAAACTAAAAACATCGTCTGGATTAAAAACTATAAATTTTAATTATAAATTAGAATTAAAATTTGTTTAATTTAAAATTAATTTTAAAGTTTTTTTTCTTAAAATTTAGCCTCATATTTAATTTACAGTAACAATATATTGTTGGTAAAAACAAATTCTTGCAAAACAAAAAGAGAAACCCAAATACCCTTTTATTTAAATTATTACGTACGAGGGTCGTTTGAAAAGTCCGTGCAAAAATAAAAATTACTTAATTTTTTGGGGTAAACTTTTTTTATTTTTCAACATAGTCTCCTTTTAGGCTTACACACTTCGTCCAACGCTGTTCTAGTTTGTTGATCCCTTCCGAATAATAGGATTTGTCCAAGTCTGAAAAATAGCCATTCGTTTCTGCAATCACCTCCTCGTTTGAATAAAATCTTTTTCCCGCCAGCCATTTCTTCATATTGGGGAACAAATACTAGTCCGAGGGAGCCAAGTCTGGAGAATAGGGGGGATGTGAAACGAGTTGGAACCCTATTTCCATTAATTTTGCCACCACAACTGCTGAAGTGTGAGCTGGTGCGTTGTCGTGATGGAAAAGGACTTTTTTGTGGGCCAATCGTGGGCGTTTTTCTTGCAGCTCGGTTTTCAAACGGTCCAATAACGATGAATAATATGCACCTGTAATAGTTTTACCCTTTTCCAGATAGACGATGAGGATTATTCCTTGCGAATCCCAAAAGACAGTCGCCATAATCTTTCCGGCCGAAGGAACGGTCTTCGCCTTTTTTGGCGCAGATTCCCCCTTGGTAACCCATTGTTTAGATTGTTCTTTGGTCTCAGGAGTGTAGTGATGTATCCATGTTTCATGCACACTGACGAAACGACGCTTAAAGTCCTGCGGATTCTTCTGGAACAGCTGCAAACCGTCCTTGCAACACTTCACACGATTTCGTTTTTGGTCAAGCGTGAGCAATCGCGGCACCCATCTTGCGGATAGCTTTGTCATGTCCAAATGTTGATGCAAAATATTATGTACCCGTTCATTCCAGATGCCCACAGCACTAGCAATCTCACGCAGCTTCACTCTTCTGTCATCCATCACCATATCATGGATTTTATCAATGATTTCTGGAGTAGTAACCTCAACAGGGCGTCCAGAACGTTCAGCGTCACTTGTGCCCATATGGCCACTCCGAAAATTTTGAAACCACTTATAAACTGTTCTAATCGAAGGTGCAGAGTCACCATAATGTTTATCAAGCTTCTCTTTAGTCTCCTGAGTCGTTTTGCCTTTCATAAAGTAGTGTTTAATCAACACACGAAATTCTTTTTCGTCCATTTTTTGAAAATCACTCGACTTCCTCGATTCAAACGAATGCCAAACACAAAGAAATAGACCGGTCTGGCTGAAACTTGGTGTGTGTTCTTCCAAGAGATGCTACTAACTAAACATAACCTCGACACGCGCCAGTGGTGCTATCTCTCTGACTTTGCACGGAATTTTCAAACCCTCGTATTTTAAGTAAAAGTGTTCTACTTGATTTACTTCCGTGAGAATATTTCTGAAGGTTGCACACTTTCCGGAAAGTAAAAAATAAAAAGAATCGGATCTCAGAACGCTGTTCATTAAACAAGCGGACATGCTATCGAAACTGAGACCCATAAAGGTTAGGTTTATGTAAATATTAATCGAACAGCTGACTGAAAAGTCTTCGCAAGGTTGCCAACTAACACCTATAAAAGATTAAATTCCCTGCATTGAAGCGTTTGCCTTCACTAAATTGATTTCACTGTTTATTTATTTAATGACTATTGTATTATTATATTTTAGGATGGGATCACCTTCTGCTAATGGTGAAAATTGAGGTCTTAGTGGTATTGTCGTTTAAGCAGTTTTTTTTTGGAACAATAATTATACAAGATATCATTACAGTGTATACCCTCGGAAAATGTACGAAGCTTAAACTTTTCTTCATTTTCTTTTGAGTACCTCTTACAGGATCCGATAGAAAATTAGTGGTACTTCTTAAAACGGAAGTCTGCGGCGATGTGCGTAATTACAAACAAGACCAACATGTAGAAAAACCACTTTTTCATACCTAATCAGATATTTCCGGTTCTGAATTTCTAGATTAAAAATCAACCCGAAAAATCAACACGGGGTGTGAAAAAACTGAAAAGATAAAACTATCGTCTTTTTGAAATTCCAGGTAGTGTACGTTCTACATTCCAGCGAGATAACCTCCCTAAGATGCTGGAAAATCTTCTAGCGAGATACTGTGTGAGATAGTAAACTTGAAGGTATGAAGATAGAGGAGTAGCGGAACAATAGGGAAGCAGAGAGAGAGAGAGAAGAGAAACAGAGATAAAGTATGAACAAAGAGGAAGATAGTCTAGTTAGCGAGTGACAAAGATGGTAAACGGAAGAAAGATAAGTTTGCACCGGAAACAGTGGTAAAAGTGACAGAGGAAACAAAAAAAAGAAAAATCAGTTTGTGAACTCTTTTTTCTACAAATCGACAATTAGGTGTTACAAAGAGGAGGCACTAACGCAGCTTTCATTTACGATAATTGGTATCTCAATATCGAATACCTTGATCCACTCAATATCTGAAATAACCCTTGAAAGGGAAGCAACCCACAGCAGTACTGGCCAATATTTCCTAGGTAATGATTTTGGGGAATATTGAGGTGTGGTCAATCAATAGATTCAAACAGAAATTTTGGTTTCATCTCACTAACTTTTCGGTTAAATCTATTACCTTCTTCAGGGTAGCGTAAACTTCACAAATTTTACACTACTAAAATTCGTATCTAATAGATTTATCAAAACTTTAGTGAGATGAAACACGGATAGTCACGGATTCTCGGATAGTCAGGCTGCTCTACGAGCTATTAGTTCCTACCAGGTCAACTCAAGGCTGGTTTGGAACTGTCTGGGTGCCCTGAAGGAAATTAGTGACCAAAATAAGGTCTTTCTGGTTTGGGTACCTGATCATTCAGGTCATAAGGGAAACGAAGTGGCAGATTTATTGGCCCGGGAAGTGCTCTGCAGGACACTTCGTTGGCCCGGAGCCCTGTTTTGGGGGTTCCGAAGTGTGTTAAGACTGCGACCATTAACTTATGGGTGCAGAGTAGGTCTCAGGAATGGTGGCTTGCCACCACTGGGCAGAGACAGGCGAAGGAGTTCATTAGAGGCTATTCTCCGAGGCTGACCGCAGAATTAATCCGTCAAAGCCATGGGGCTTATTAACTGGGCCACTGCAGGCCCCCAGAAAACACATGCATCGCATGGGCCTGGCAGATGTTACAGCCTTTGAAGGTTCTGTCATGAAGAGGAGGAGGAAACGGCACTGCACGTGTTGTGTCAGTGTGAGTGGCTCTTGTGGCTAAGGATGTTACTTCTCGGGGAGGAAAAACCGAGGCCAGTGAGCTTTACCCAAGAGTTGCGCTCTCCAGCATTAAGAGACTAATTAAAAGGACAGGTCTTGCAGGGTGAGCTTTAGAGTGAGGGGAGCCACAATAGATCCAAAGGGGTCGCAGTGGCGTAGGCCTTCAAGCCACCCTAGTCTAATCTAATCTAAACTCCAAAAATTTTTTCACTACTAAAATTAGTACCTAATAGATTTACCGAAACGTTGGTGAGATGAAACTAAAATTTGTGTTTGAAACTATTGATTGACCGCGCCTCCAATATTCCCCAAAATCATCAATTAAGAACGGTCGAAACCAAAAACTATCATTCCTATAGGTAACGATTGAAATAAAACTTATCGATCATGGTTTACTTTCGATTATATTAAGGGAAAAAAATTCATTATAGAGGGCCCTTAGCCACATTTTTTTTTGGGGAGTGAACTCCGCTCTTTTCCTGTCATCCTATCATTTCACTCACATCCTACTGACATACAAAAAGCAGAAGTCATATTTATTTGGAACCCAATATCTCTGACGTGAGTAATTCACGTTCATACGTTCGTGTGTATATATTTTTTTTTTTTTAATGCACGCTTGACTGCGAGAGAATGAGTTCGATGGGTTTCGATGTGTCCGGTGGTGGGTGGGTACGGATGGTGGGAATGCGGCGTGGGGTTTTTCGTTGTATAAAACGATGGGTCATAAATTTTCCAGATTATCCGCACACAGTGTGTATATATATATATATATATATACATACATGTATCTATCTGTGCTCATTGCGTCCATCTAACCCACAGTACCCACTTCCTGTTATCAAATACAACTAGCCACTTCCGCTTAAGGGATACATACTTCTCTCACTCGTAAACAATGTAAACCCCCCACCACCATTTAAATGTAAAATATAATGTCCGCAAATTTAATAAAAATATTTAAACTTTAAATTAAATAAAATTATTATTATAATTTTCTTTTGGATACATTTATATATTTGATTACTTTCCTGATTTACTTGCAAAGATTCTCTAGCAGTATCCGGTTAGTGAGATATATCTTTGATGTTTTTCGTTGTAGCGCGCATGCTCACTGTATTCCTGGCCGATTTCGGAGTTTCATGCTTCACCAGAAGTAGATTAATAGGTTTCGTGTGTTCAGAGATTTCGACTTTACTTATGTTTCCGTCTTCACTATACTTGCTGTCTGAGTGGGGGATATCGGTCACATTATGCCCACGGTGGAAAACATTATTTTACAAATGTGTGTTTTAAAAAGTAGAACTCCAACTTTTCTAAAACTTAATTCAAGCACAGAACCCTTAAACAAATACAAGGTGTTCATGATTTTTACCAATGGATTTACGATTTGTTAAGATTTTGAATAAGACACATACTCCCACTTCAGTAACCTCTCTCACTTCAGTCAGAAAATGTGTGCGAGTGAGAGAGAAAAACGATTTTCCAAAACCTACTTCTTTCGGATTTAAGAAAACCTCGTTTTTATATCCAATGAAAAACTCGAAAAAAAATTCATACAATTACTGAACCTAGTTAAGGGAAATAAAATCAATTATCACAAGAATCGATTTACGAGGTCTGTAAATTAAGTAATGAGACTGATTTTTTTTAAAAAAAATTTTTATTAAAAAAGAATTACAATTCTATATTGTCACACAAAAGGATCATTTGTGTGAGACCAAACATCAAGACACAAGTGGGTGGTTGCATCACGATAATGCTCCTTGTCACACTGCAATTTCAATAAACCAGAGTTTTTGGCCAGTAAAAACATTCCTGTGGCTCCTCAGCCCTCCTTATTCGCCTGACTTGAGACCTTGTGACTTTTTTCTCTTCCCGAAGTTGAAAAATCACCTCAAGGGAACTCATTTTGGGACAGTAAAAAAAACATTCAAACGGCTGTAACCGACCAGCTGAAGGCTATTCCAGTATCGGAGTTCGAGCACTGCTATGAGGAGTGGAAGAAACGTCTCCAGCGCTGTGTGGCTTCAGAAGGAAGTTATTTTGAAGGTGACAATATAGAATTGTAATTCTTTTTGAATAACAAAATTTTAAAAATCAGTCTCATTACTTAATTTACAGACCTCGTATCACAAAGTTATTCCAGTAAATTTACTAAATTGAACATATAAATTACATAAAGTGAAACCTGTATTTTGATATATGTATATATGTACAAATATAGGCCATAAATTTTGCCAAAACTTGTTACCAGTGTATATATCCAGACAGTATGTGAATGATGTCGACTTCAGAAGAGGAAGTCTACGTCAAACGCTGAATTAAAGAACATGTAGAAAGAAGAAAATTATGAGTAACTTGCGAAAGAAGAATAGCCAAGGAAGTAATTTGTCTGCCGAAGGATGAATTGAAGGAGGCGAAAAAAGATAAAAGATTGGACCCGAAGAATATAGGATGAAATACACGAAACTTGCCAAACAGGAAGTAATTGGTTCAGAATTTCATGTGTGAGTGTGTGTATATTTTATATACAGATACACTGTATGGATGTAAACGATATATCGTTTTTTATAACGATTTATTGCTGAAAACATGTCTAGCAGTTAAATAAGTTATTTTTGAAACACAGCGCTCCACCACACACCCCGCCCTCCTCCGCGTAGTTCTACATTGTCTAGAGAGCGGTTTTCTTTCTCTTCAACTACTCTACCAGGAAGTGAGCTAAGTCCTTAAGGAATACTTTACGCGATGCTTGAAAATGAATGTGGTGAACAAGGTGAATTTATGGGAGGGGTCACAGTTCCCTAGTTTGTCCCAAGTTATAGCAAAAAAAAAAAAAGAAAATGGACTTTGTAGGGCAGTTTCCAGAAATTTGTCCAGCGTTCGCCCTAATTTTTGGGAGCCCATAATTAAGTTACTTAAATAGTAGGCGTCCGGGCAATGGTTGCGCACTTAAATTGATAAGAAATTGCTGCAAGGAAGGAGGACACGATTGCTCCAATAATCAGACGGAATTTACTTAGGGGTGAGGGGGCACATTTGAACAGGGGGCACCTTTGAACAGTTTGAATTTTTCGCCAAATATTTAAAACATTTATGATTGGTAATTTTCTTCATATTTTGTGGTAGACCTGGTGCATAATTGATAGAGTTTCCCTTCCGTTTTCATTGTTTGTGAAGTCCAGAATTATTGAGGAATGTTATATTCTGTAAGGTGGAAGTAAAATTTTTGTTGCAGCCTTTGGAAGTGTATTGTGAATATTGTAGTGGACAAGGTGTAAGTATTGTTAGTCCATATTAACATTTGGAATTCGTATTTTTAAACCTAGTATTTACAAACGTCTATTTGCTTGCAAAAAGTGTTGGATATTATATTTTCTTTTATGGAAGGAGAGGGGGCACATTTCAATATCACAGTTAAAATGTGCCGCCCCACCGACCTGCAAGTTTGTGACTTTTTTTTTATTTGATCGCAGAGAAGGGGAAAGTGGGTCCGAAGCTACTACATTATGAAGCGCAACAAACCCGGATATTTTGTTCAAACTTCCGAAACCCATCAAACTTCGGGTACAACATCCCGAACTGAGTCATTCTTGATTTTTGAACTATATTTCAATGGTTTAAAGGAGAAAGTAATGTAGTAGTGAGAGAAATAACTGATAGAAGGTAGATTCAGAGTAAAGTAAATATCATTTCTTTCTATTTTATATTGTGTTCAAAGGTACCCCACCAGTGGGGCAGATATTAGCATTTGACACAAAAATTTTAAATTAAAAAAATATAGATATGTATGTAAAGTACCAACTGTTTATTGATATAGATCTGTTAAGAAGACTTGAAAGTTGTAGAAAACAAAATAAAAAGGTTCAATAATACGATTATAGTGCCCCCCTCACCCCTACACAAAGATGTATCATGAATCCATTCGACTAATTATCGGAAGTTAAATAGCTAATATCGATAGATTAATGGCGGACCGTATTAATTCATGACGTGAACCATAAACTGAATACCAAATTCGATATTTACTTGGGATTTTCCGTTTCCGGCTGGCCGAAAACTCCACCCTCTGAGAGTGAGGGAGAAAGAGAGAGAGAGATCAATACTTAGGAAACCCTTCTTAAATACTGGAGACCTTAAGACGGAAACTCTACTCGGAGAATTTGACAGATTGCATTACCACCACTCACCCCCAGTCCTGTAAGAGAGAGCAGAGATACAATCTAATGATAAATTAGTTCCGGTAGTGTGAGAGCCAAAGGAAAAATTAGGAATTTTTTCCGTCCAAAAACATAAATCTAGTAAATAATTTATGGGAGTTGCAGGAGCCGCTTTTCCTCGGCAGGAAAATTTCTGGAAAATAATTATTCCGCTTGAGTGACACCCGTAATAAAACAAGGAAGGAAAGAATAATGGCCTAATCAAACTATTTTTCTTTTTCTTTTTTAACCACCACAGGGAAAACTGCCTTCGTAATTCTGTCATCTTTTATGGATCATTATTTATTTCGTCTTTACAAATATCAGTTTCCAGATTGTTTAATGGGTAAACCAAGTACGGTTAGGCACGTGATTCAGAAAGTTAATTCAGAACTTTTATTCTAAGTTACCTAAACTTTCTATGTTGATAGTTTTCTATACGAATGGGAAGAACTAGTCACTGAAGATGGATGAAAATGAAAGAAAAAATAAACAAGCTAAGGCTGATAATCACCCATAAAAATCACTGAAATTTGGGAACCCGCAAAGCTAAGATGTATTGTTGGTTAGTGGATTCGATTTCTAGTCTAAACCTTGGATTTTATTTAATGGTTTTAATCTTGTAAGGCGCTCCATTAGCTGAGAGGTTATAGGCTAGACCCGCAATGCTAAGATGTATTGTTGGTTAGTGGATTCGATTTCTAGTCTAAACCTTGGATTTTATTTAATGGTTTTAATCTTGTAAGGCGCTCCATTAGCTGAGAGGTTATAGGCTAGACCCGCAATGCTAAGATGTATTGTTGGTTAGTGGATTCGATTTCTAGTCTAAACCTTGGATTTTATTTAATGGTTTTAATCTTGTAAGGCGCTCCATTAGCTGAGAGGTTATAGGCTAGACCCGCAATGCTAAGATGTATTGTTGGTTAGTGGATTCGATTCCCCAGTCTAAACCTTGGATTTTATTTAATGGTTTTAATCTTGTAAGGCGCTCCATTAGCTGAGAGGTTATAGGCTAGACCCGCAATGCTAAGATGTATTGTTGGTTAGTGGATTCGATTTCTAGTCTAAACCTTGTATATTATTTAATGGTTTTTAATCTTGTGAGGCACCCCATTAGCCGAGCGGTTATAGGCTAGATCCGCAAAGCTAAGATGTATTGTTGGTTTGTGGATTCTATTTCTAGTCAAACCTTTGATTGTATTTAATGGTTTTAATCTTGTAAAGCTTGAGGGACGAAAACTGGACACAATCTTTCATAGAGAGTTAGATGCAAATTTTTTTTTTGAAAAGGTGAAAATTTTCAATTTTCTAAGAACCATCTTATAATTCTTTCAGGAAAATTCATTTTAGGTTACACATGTATTCTGGGGGAGTTCAGAGCTTGATAATGATTAGAATTACAAATTTTTTTCAAGTTGGGAGTTCAAAATTCAAAAGTTTGAGAAAAGTAACAAAAGAAAGTCAGATAAATAGTTATAATGGGTATACCGTAGGACAGTCCCGAAAAAATAGTATTATTAAGTGTTAATATAGTAAATAGGTATTATTTATAGTAAGAAATAGGTCCTATATTTGTTGAAGGATTGATCGTGAAAAACTGCAAGAAAAAGCATCTTTAAAAGCACCCACTATTTGACAATTTTTTCCTCTTTTCTTATAAAAGATAAAGACTACCCCGAATTTTCTTTAATATTAAGAGCATTATCTTGTTTATAAGTGTAACTTTTTTCTTTTTCTTGCAACATCGTAGATTAAGTAGAGTTCTTGAAAAAAAGTTCATTAAGTTACGGAATGGAAAAAAATGTTAAAGAGCTTTCTTTAAAAAAAGAATTCAAGAGAGTGTGACTAAATAACTTTGTACTTAAGCAGGCTTTATTCAAAGTTCTTGTTTAAAGCCTTTTTCTTCTGTGCCCCCACCGCTGGTACAAATCTTGAACCAGCATCCAAAAAAGTCAGAAAAATCTTTACAGATACCTTTATATCTAATTAAAGTATTTGCGAAAAGGTTGACAAGAAGAAAATGGGGCAAAAAAAAGGAAGATTAATGAAGGAGAATTTAAAGAGAAAATTTCAAAGAAAGAAGGCTTATAAGAAATCCGGAAAGTTAGTGAGTTTTTTGGTGTGTGTGTGTGTGTGTGTGTGTGTGTGGAGTAGGGAGTAACTAAAAGGCCGGAAGAAGATTTAGGCGGGTAGAAAAGTGCGCAAGTATCGAAGTGCGCGGGGCCCCCCACGAGTTACTTTTTCCCCGAGCAGATGGTATTAGGTGCGAAGAAGCTTAGTAAAATTAATGGATCATTGGGAGGTGGGCAAGGTAAAGCAGTATGTTGTGGGATAAAGGACGAGTGGGGGGAGGGGAAGGGGGCATTTATATTTTAGTTAACAATGTTTTCCAGCACGCGGTCCTGGTGAAGGCGCTTTCAAAATAGGATAAAGGACATAATTTAGAACGTTTTGTGGCCGTGTTGAAAGGAATTTTTATCCCTTACTTTTTTTAAAAAATACTACCACCCTTCGTTGAGCTCACCCAACATAGGCCCTTAAAGAATTTTTTTTTTTTTTATGGGCATGCATTTTATTTTGAGCATAATTTATCTTCTGAGCATTTATGCTGCGGAGAACAGTATAAAGCAGAAAAGGACTTAAAATTAATTTAAAAAAAAAAAAAAACTAGTGAGAATACATAAGGCTCTTTTCCTTACAAAAGAATGTACGTTATTAAATTTTAATTTAAACGTCGAAACTTCTAGTTAAAAGGAATGTGATAAGCAGAAATGGATGCGAAGGGAAAATGAATACGTCAAAGTTGCAACTGATAAGAACAGCTGGCTACAAGATGGTTTACTGGGGTCCCGGAAGAAAAAATTGGTAAATTAAAGCATAAGAGGCAATAGCTTCAAACTTCTTTTAAGCTTACTTAACTGAGACAGGAAGTGAGCTGAGAGATAAGTTTGAATGGCAGTATCCTCTAAGTTTCAGGCGGAGCTTAACGTACAACTATCAAATCAAGTGCCGTGTAAGGAGCCGGTAGTACATGCTTTACAAGTGGCAAATAAAAAGTAGCAACACGCTGGATTCGAACTTGGGGAACCCTCACACACTAACTAAGCAACGTTCATTAGACCACTACATTGACACCAGCGCCCACAGTATTCTGGAGTTCCTCAAAGAGGAAGCTGCAATACACATCAAGGATCTGTGATTGGTCGCCATACGTATTTCCATATTTCTACCATAATACGAGAAACCATATTAGAACTCTTATTGTAAGCCATATTATATCAGAACTATCCCTCTTCTTAGACCAGAGACATGTATCGCTAGTTTCTACAAGATCTAGTAGTGAAAGAGAGGCTCACATTATTCATCTTGATGATGACATCTTGTTGTTTACCATCAAGAATCATCAAGGTGAATTTTCCTACAGTCTCACAGCTACCATATTTAATTACAAGTCTTGCAGGTGCCACAAGATTCAAAACTATTTTTATCTTAAAAAAAAAAAAATACTGTCTCCTTTTATCAACCAATAAAAATATTAGAAAATCGAATATTTTATTTTTAAAAGCAATAAACTCTTTTCAACGGAAGTGAAAATGCTTTCTTGGTACCGTATTTCCAGTTCTAAATTTGCTACACACGTACATCATAACAGCATCCCTTTCAAACTTGACAGCAATATTCTACTTTTTTTTTCATCTTTATGGCTGGGTTCAATACAAAAATGAATAAAGGTGAAGAAAATAAAGCAACGAGTTGAACTTATTAAATCGTTGAATATAATACATTATACTGCCGGAAATGGAGAGTAAAAAAAAGTATATTCTTGTATTCAGATAAAATGAGAATACGAGTATATTGACTTAATTTTATTCATTGAGATTATTTCAATAAATAAATAAATAATAATCTCATTTTTCATAAATAAAATAACGATATTCATTATTCAGAATTTTCATTTAAATTTTATGAATAAAATTGGCATAATTTAGCTTTATGCCTCAAATTTTTTTTAATGACTTTTCCAAATACTGAAATTCGGCTACGTACAAATATTATGACGTCATTAAATTTTCATTCACTGCAATTTTCCGTTTTTTTTTCCAAGCAGTTAAGCTTTTCACACGCTCGCACACAGACCAATTTTGTACGCTAATCCGCCAGGAAGAGGAAGTATATAAATATCAGTATTAATTATAATTTCTAAAAAATAATGAATTTTCTTGAAAAGGTTTTTCTTTTTAGTATTGTTTTGCATTTTTCAATAGAAATCGATCATTTTTTAATCATATTCCCAGCCAGCCTATCTTAGAAAAGATATTTTTCTGTTTATACTTTTCTCAGCGTAAAGTATAAAAGCAAAAAAGGAAATGGAAAAAATGCTAGGCTTGTACTGGAGTGGGTGGGGAGGGGGGTTGCTATTGAGAAGTAGAAGAACTTGAATGCCAAAAAGTGATGAGCGGGAGAGAGAGAGATGAAGAATGAAAGGGGGATATAACTAAGTTAACAGAGTACAAGGGCTGTTCTGACGAATATACAGACAGCAAAAGGGTCTCAATAAAAATGGTCTATATCAAGGATGTGATTCTCTGAGACATCGTCCTTCCATACAAAGACACTGCCATTGTGCGAAATGGATATATATCTATATACAGTGTTATTGTTAAATTCTTTTTCTATTCACAGCCGAGTTCTCACTGTTTCCTTTATTTCATACTATGATACTCCCTTCAATTTTCTTTTTTGTTGTTACTTCCTTTTTACACGAAAAAAAGAGGAAGTATTGTGAGCTCCGTCCAATTTGGGGTCCGTTTTGAGGCCCTCAAGAGACACGGAATGTATGTGCGTGTTTGTGTCTGTCAGTGGATGGTGTTGTCAGAATAACTAAAAAATATATAAAGTAAAGTAATCGCCTATTTTTTCAGACGGGCTTTACGTCTAACTACCAATTAGGTGTCCAGGACGGAGGCGACTAGCAAACATACTTTACTATGAAGTTGTTTTATTAACCATTTCCCTCATCAAAACCACTAAATCAAGCCCACTAAATCAAACCAACAATACATCTTAGCTTTGTGGGTCTAGCCTGTAGCCGTTCCCTTACAATATTAAAACCATTAAATAAAATAAACGTTCTAGTCTAGAAGTCGAACCCACTAAACCAACAATACATCTTAGTTAGCTTTGCGGGTCTAGCCTCTAACCGTTCGGCTACCGTGGCGCCCTTAAATATATATATATATATATATATATAGCAGAAATATCAAATTTAATATTTGAACAGTTTAGGTTCCTCTTCTGGACCCGACAATAAGTATTTCGTTAAAATCAGCCAATATCAGTCATACATATTAGTACATATTAGTCCTGGGTTCTGGTCAATCCGAGGTCCTTGAGGCGTAATTACACTGACCAACGTAACTAAAGAAAGTGATCATTCTAGGACCCTCGTCAAAATTTACGGCACACTTTCTTGAATACGACAGGAAGGCTGCAAGGGTTATTGCGGGAATTGTTGGACTGTTGCACTGCAAGCTCAGACAACATGTGAGTCATGATGTCGATGGTGGACATTGCTGGTTTTATTGACACAAGAAATGCTTTACGCTCTTGCGAAGGTGTGGTAGAGCCGAGATTCGTCAAACTGTGGCTTAGTGGTCAGCTCATGAGTCTCTTTATTTTGCGCAATATCCTGAGCTACAGGTTAAAATTGAATAGCTGGGGTTGTACAGCTGTGGACTGTTTCGTTAACAGCACCTTAGATGTTTAACAGATGATTTATGGCACATTTCACTGCTTATAATGGAAGTAGAGGCGATGCCCGCAAAGCTAAGATGTATTGTTGGTTTAGTGGGTTCGATTCCCGGTCTTAGGCCTTGGATTTTATTTAATGGTTTTAATATTGTAAGGCGCTCCATTAGCCGAGAGGTTATGGGCTAGACCTGCAAAGCTAAGATGTATTGTTGGTTTAGTGGGTTCGATTTCTAGTCTAAACCTTGGATTTTATTTAATGGTTAATATGAGTAATTTATAGTAAAGTATGTTTGCTAGACGCTTCCGTCCACGACACCTAAAACTGGTAGTTGGACGTAAAGCCCGCCTGAATAAACAGGCATTACTTTACTTGGACCAAGGTTACGCAATTAGCTCTAAGTTATTCAAACTTGAGGAGCTGCAAAAAAAAAAAAAAAAATGCTGGCATTAATTAAGTACCCAAAAACTTAGGTCAATAAATAACAGTGAAAACGTAAAGTCTCTAGAATAAGCACTCTAGAAAAATTAATTACACGAGTGTAATAGGTGGGGCATTAATTTTTCATCTTTAAATGACATTATTTAAAAAAAGAAAAACTTAGAAAATTTCAGTCACGAAATGCTTGGCTAAAATAAGTATAAGAAAACAAAGGAAATAAAGTAAAATGGAATTGGAGGAAAATGGGAGTAGAAGCGGGCGGAAAAATAAAAATCCAAAGTTTATTTGTTACAGAAAGGCGGAGTTGGCCCCCCCCCCCTCTTTGGTTTTTAAAATAACTAGTGTTCCGTGTTAGTAGTGCAAACTTGAAAACTACTACCAATTAAACTATCTAGTTTTACGATAGTCAGTTGGCTACACTGACAGTGTGGCGATGGCGGGGAAAAACATAAGCAAGTTTGAAGACCGGGTTGCAAACAAATAAAGTGGGCTGTAAAAACAAGTTTTACTACAGCGTGTTGTTGTTGTTACTGTTGCTAGTAACAAGTTATCAACTGTTAGTAACGATTGAGTGTTGATTATCACGCACTAAAGCTATGTAGTAGTTATTCACGAAAATATATGTACCCAAAAAACGAACGTACATTCATTTATATACATCCAATGTATGTATACGTTTTTCCTGCATTATTTACATATTTCCCTAAGGAATTTATCGCAATATACATAAAATATTTAATTACAGAAATTAACACAGAATACATAATGTGTATTGAATTATTAATAATTTAGTGTTGTGCAATTTTCACGACATCATCATAACATCATGCAATTTTAACATACACTTTGATGGGCACTTAGCCTAAATTAGGTAAGAAAACTTCCTTCAATTTTTTTTTTCGCTACTGCCAGGAAAATCGATTGTATACATTTTCCTTAAACGGAAGAAGAGTTGAGTCCATTTTACTGTCTGATTGATTCGAACGGCTGTGGGATTCTCTTACTAAGGCTCTAGTATGGGGTCTGCACTTTTTGCCTAAGAGCTTATTGTGCCATCTAGAAGACGAAACCTTCCCTACTAAAGAGGTTGAGGACTTTCCCTACTAGTTCTTGTTGTGCTACTAACTCCTTTGGTCTCAAAGAGCCAAGAGTTTTCATAGCGCAACCACTCCATTGCAAAGCAAATCGAACAACAAGTGAAAGGCCGTTTCCTCCTCATCCTTACACAATCTGCACAACTGTACCCTGAGCTAATAAGCCCCCACCTTGTACAGATGACCAATGTGTACTGTATAAATGTATTGGGGATGTACTCGTATGTTGCTAATGTTCATGTTGTTATGCTGGGATACCCGCAGGGACGCTAAGTACCCTGAAGATGTGGCTAATCCGCTTCCCCCCTTCGGGGAAGCAAAAGGTTTAGTTCTTTCCAGTAAAATAATAACCATCTATCATCTTTTAGATACTCTTTTGTGGTGCTGGAATACTACGTCTCGCTATTAACAGTAAACTGAGCTTGTCGCTTTGCTCTTCCAGGTGGTACTAACATGAAGTGTTCAGTAAAAATAACCCAACAGTGATTGGTTACCATCGCCCCAGTAGTGATGAAGGTAGACAAAGACAGATAGAAAAAATACGGCCCAATCTCTTTGCAAAGACATCAGAAAATTGGTCAAAGGCGTGAAAATTAGAAGTAGAAAAAAAAGGGGTTGTCCAAAGAAAAGTTAGAAGAAGATTTCTCCCACAAACTCCAGGGCAACAAGGGTGGAAAAAAATCTTTATACGAGTTTACGACAAACTGTCCTAAAGGGTTAAACAAGTTATCACCCCCGGTTGGAGGAGGAGGAAGGATTATAAGAGGGTAAACTTTTCATCTGTCATAATTTAAGAAAAACTTATCTTCCTTAGTGCTTTATGTATCTACGTATCCCACGTATGTCGGTGTTCGCTCAAGGCATTCCTGCTAACCTCTTTCAAGACTATCAAGATAAGAGAGAAGCTCTAAATACTTTGCTATATATATATATATTTATATAAAGCAAAGTATTAAGCTCAATTCTAAGTCCCCTTCTTCTTCTTCTTTTACACATTTTCCTTCTTAGATATCTTCTTTATACAGAGCTTTTTCCAGTTCCCATGAATACGAGTTCTCTAAGTTATTATTGTAGTGGTACTTGTATATATGTTTGACTCTAAACTTAAATCTGTACTAATCATACTTTATCTAAGTTGGTGCTTTCAGTATCTCTGACGTTAATCTTCAGAGCTTTTAGTTGAGAGTGGAAAAGAGATAAAGAAGCAAATATCCTCCACTTTTTTTTTGCTTTCAAACTCTTTTTAAGAGAAACTTTGTTTTCTCTTTTTTCTCTTCCTTTCTCTTATACTCATAACTTTCTCTTACTTACGACTATTCTCAGAATGTTTCTTCCATACTTCGATCATTTTAATCAAATCTAATTCATTCAGTTTGTAAAACTTGTACATCACACAGAAGTGAGATCATATAGGAGCTACCCACAAATAGTTTTTTTTTTAAATTCATAAATAATTTTTGCTATGCGTGTAACGGAAATCGATCAGTAAATTTTAGTCGCGTGCAAATAAAGGAAGTAAACAGCTACGGCCTTCATGATGTGTTCTTGTGTACATATACTCGTACATATACACACAACTTTGGGAGGCAGTGAACGAGCTTACTAACACCAACTATTTATAGTAGCTATAGTTTAATGGGCGAGCAGATGGTCCATTATGGTTTGCCCCAATACAGCCACAACTAACGTGGGCCCCCCCCCACCATAGTTAGTAGTTAGTTTAGGAGGATACTGTGACAATAGTAGGGGAGTAAGGGTGGGGTTGGTCTCGTTTCAGTTCCCCTCCCACACACACATACACACACACTGCACTGTCTCTACGGAGATCTCTTTCAGCTACAATTTCTGTTTTGCCGAAGGCTTTTAGCCTCCATTGTGATGGGGAGGGATGCTGCATGACTGTTTAATCAAGAGTATCTTTCCTTGTTTAAACACTCCATTATATCTCTTAGAACTGTTTGTTTTTTATTTTTACATTCACTTAATATTTGGTAAAGAGAAATATTGTTATCGTAACAAATTTTCAATATCGATTTTCCGAAGGACGATATATAACAGTAGGTATATACTATAACAGTAGATGTTTACAATAACAGTAGATATATACTATACTCGTAACAGTAGGTATACAGGGTGTATACGGAGGAGTGATCGAAGCTTCGGGAGGCGATTCTGGGCATCATTTGCGATAAAAAATTCCATATAAACTATGGCCCAATTCTGTTCCGTTTTATAGATATTTTTAATTTTATGTTTTTTCAAGGTATCACTACTTTTTAGCGAACAGTTGTCTATATTTCTCAAACTACTAAAGCTACAGCAATTTCAATTAGCTCATTAGAAAGAAGGTTAAATTTCCTTTTAAATAAGCTAATTTATATTCCAAAAATATAATATTAAGTGTTTCACTTTGTGGCCCAAACATAAGAAATAGCAAGTTTCTAATTTTTTCCAAAAACTTTGAATTCATTTTTCTCAAAAATATTATATAAGTTTAAAACGTACACTCCTCATGAAAAACATCTACATACAACATCTTTCGAAAGGTATACCATGAATAGTGGTTATGTTAAAAATTGTTGCAGAAATCTGTGATTAATTGCAAAAAAGTAGGCCTCAAAACAGCATCCGCATTATGAAAGGAATTCACCTACCGTAAGAAAATAATTGATCAGAATCATCAAATCCAGTACGATTTTTTATAAACGTGTAATTTAATAATTAATTTATTTAAGAACTATATTCAAAAATATAAAATTTACAATATTCCCCTCATCTGATCTCATGCAAGGGACTCCCGATTTGACACCGCTAGAATTTTTCTTATGGAGAGAATTAAAAAAATAAGGTTTATCCGCGCCCATGACATCAGATGAGTAGAAGAAGATCTGAGGTCTGCAAAGCCATTCCACCTGGTCAGATACAGAGGCCATTTCAGAATGCAGATGTGCTTACGAGCCAGAGGAGGTACCTTTAAAAGACATGGTACATGCTGCACTAGATTAGAGCGATAAATAAGTTTTCGGCTTATTCATTAGCTCTTTACAACCATGTTAATTCCAAAAGTTTATTGTCTAGTTCAAGGAAATCTGTGTTTTATTCACATATTTAGCATATTTTTCTAATTAACTGAAGAAAAACCACATCGTTAAACGGATGCTGTTTTGAGGCCTACTTTTTTGCAATTAATCAGAGATCAATTTTTAAAATAACCTCTATTCATGGTGTACCTTTCGAAAGGTGTTTGTATGTAGATGTTTTTCATGAGGAGTGTACGTTTTAAACTTATATAGTACTTTTGAGAAAAATGAAGTCAAAGTTCACCCACACTCCAATTTTTAATATGGAAATCTGTCCAATTGCAATATCCCCTCTTAGAAAAGGAGTTTTCCAACTTACAAAAAAATGAATTCATGACAGAAAAGTTTTTAAGATATATGAGTATGATGTAAGAAAATAAAAAATTATGAATCCATCATATAAGTAAACGAAGTGAGGGATGGAAATATAGGGAAGAAAAGCGAATGGAAAAGAGCTCTGTGGGCTTTTTAGTGAAACAGGGAACTTTGTATTCATCAAAATGGTTCAATATTACTAGAATATTGCAGCTTAAAGGCCCCTCTTCAAGTTGGCGAAGGGGTAATATTAGAGCTGAAGAACTGTGCACTAAAGCTGTAGTCCTCGGGGAATTCCCCTATCCCCCTCCTTACTTCCTTTCAAGAGGGAATCACAGATTGAAGTGGTGGGATACTGTAGTGGCTAGATCATTGTCCTTGCACTCTTGTGGTATTTTCCTCCCGGTTACTTGGATTATTTGATTTTCATTTTCCAATTTTTTCTTTTTTTCTATTCCTTACTTATTTCAGAATCTTCTTTGGTAGTTTATCACTGTTATTGTACCATTAAAATAGGGACCATTGTTTCCTTTCATGATTGAAGAGAATCTAAATCCAGGAATCCACTTGTTGCCAAAAAAAAAGCAGGAGTACAGTGTTACCGTTTAAAGAGGATTCCTGAGAAAAACTGGGATTGAACTGTTTGGGTCTTGATCCGTATATTGTCAGAAGCATCTTTTTTATTTATTTATCCATTAAACAAAAAAAACTCCAGGGCCTAGACCGGGAATCGAACCCAGTAAACCCACAATAAATCGCCTCTAACCGCTCGGCTTACAACTAGCGTCTCACTTTACTCATTCACAGGTTTTCTCAAAATTTAAATGTTCCAGGAGAAAAATAAAAATTATAAATCAGCACGATTGCATGACTTTCCCCTTAAGATAGTAAGGTGAAATCAAAATTAAATGCTTAATCCCATAGTAAACTAAATTAAGAGATAGGGAAAAGTCTGATGAAAAAGTAGATCTACCTTCTCTATCTAGAAGTAAAGTCAGAATGAAAAATTAAGTTAATTTCTCTCAGCCCATTGACCACCCCCTCCTTCAACCAATTCTTTCGCCCTCATCTTTATCTGTTTCTCTTATCTTTAATCTTATTCACTGAAAGGAAAGAACAAGTAGAAAAAGAAAACTGTAATAAGTTAGCGACGTTGAACGTTTAAGATGGAGGAATTATCTATGCACAAGTGACGCAGTCTACCCGGCGATAAGGGCAGTAGTTCTATTTTAAATAAAGTAGATTTTGACTAGGAATTTCCCCCCCCCCCATGTATCAGGACAGCGCTTTTTAAGATGAACGATAAAAACATGAAGATAATATTCAATCAATAATAAATTTTGGAAACCTTTTCTTTGAATGCGCTAGCCCTAGAAAGGGTTTTCCTCTTTTTTTATTGACTTGGAGTTTTTTTTTAAAGGAAATCTCCGCTTTTTTGGACCCCTGAGTTCGAGGAGTGATTTTGTAACTTACACTATGATTGTCACTATGTGTAAGTGAAAAGTCAATGTGATTCAAAAGCAGAAGGACGTGGAAAGTTCAAATTTGATATTTCAACAACAAGCCACCACGACGATTGGTTCTCAGCATTTGGGGGGGGGGGACAAAAACTGGCCAATTGGAAGAGCCTTTTTTTGCTGAATCGTTTTTTCAGTATTTTTTAGGGGGGAATTACCAACGATGGCTTCCACGATTTTCTTGTTTCTTTTCACTCGTGATTCTACTTGCTTATTGTCCATCTGTTCATCATAATCTCCTTAGAAAAAGGAGCTAGTGCAATTGAGTCTCCATAAAGACATTCAAGCAAAGTGTAAGAACTCATTATCATGACGATAAAAAGTACGTAGAAATTCAACATGTCAGAACGTGTCCAAATTTGAAGAAAAGCTGTAGAGCAGAATGGCCATAATGTATTTTTCTTAAAAAATGATTCTTCTTGGTCCTATACTTTATTCCATTTTCACTTCAGACATACCAACTGATCCTAACACTACACTTCTCACGAACGCAGATGACACCACCAACCATTATCCTGTACTTGCTCACAGAAATCGGCAGTCACATCTCTCCTCATTAGAACAGTGGTTCAAGAGATGGGCTGATTAAGCTTAATGAAACCAATTCTCAAAATATCACCTTCACTCTTCGTCGCGTTACTCTTCCTCCAGTCTTCTATAACCTAGTAGCCTTCTATGCCCGGCTACCTTGGGCTTTACTTAGACCTAAGACTTTCTTGGAACCCCCCCACACTAGACTAAGAAGAACAGAACTAAAGAGACGCTATTGACTACCTAAAAGACTTTTAGACGAAAGATCAAAACCCTCTCTGGACAACAAAAGACTAATTTATACTTCTATTTTGAAAAACCATCTTGGCGTATGGAATAGAGCCGTGGGGTTCAACCAAACGCACGAATCTCCAAAGGATTTAATCTCTTCAATCTAAAATACTTTTGTAAACGCTCCATTTTATGTCTCCTACTGGATTATACACACTGACCTTAACTTTCACCAAAGTTGCTAAAACACGATACAGAAAAAACTCCACTTCAGCCTGCAATCACTTATAAATCCTCTAGCTCAAAACCTATCTTCAAGAACTCTTCCTGACAACCCGGACAAGACGTCTTAAAAGACAGTGTGACCTCGTGATCTCCTTTCTAGTGAAGAGAGCGACTAATAGCCTAATGATTTGGAGTGTTACTACTGGATAAAACTTCTCCACTCGTTTGCTTCATTTGTTACTCTGTTATCACTGTTACTTATAGAGCCAACGTGCTGATTGGAGCAAAAATAAACGCCAAAAAAAAGTGATTTTTTTGGCATTGATTTTTAACTTAAATCAATTAAATTTTAAATTAAAGAGAGAGAGATAAAAGAAAGTCATGTGATTGGTCGCCTAAGAGTGTTGTTTTTTGTTTTAATTTAAATTACGCCTGAGAAGGGATTAGCTGAGGTGGTTAGCGAATACTGGATTCCAACGCGGAGATCCCGCGGGTTCGTATCCAGCTGCTGACCCTTTAGATTTTCTTTTTATAGGAGCTTCTTTACAGCTCACTTACGAGGGATAAGAAAGTTCAAAACACTAAAAACTTACTAATTATGGTTTTGGACTTTGTGGATTGTAACTTTTTTAATCACTAGTGATTGAAAATTAAAAATTTTTGTATTCAACAAATACATTTTCAAGGTGCAATTTTTAAAAAATAAAATGAAAGAAACTGCATATAATAACAATAAAGTAAATGCAAATAAATAAATAATAATATTCAAGGTGTGCACTAGAGAGGGGGGTGGGTGGTCCATGCCCAAGTGTTTATGATATGACTTAACAGGTTTCTAACGAGTTTGGAGATTAAGGCGGAAGAAGAAGGGACCCAACTATCTCCGGCATTAGACACCAGTCGTGCCACCACCACTTCCGTTCTACCTGATCTCTAACCACCCCCTCTACATTATTTTCTTTATTTCTTTATTGTATTTGCATATAACAGCTGACACTTCTATCCCTTATTTCTTTACCACGGCCTTTTTAATCATAAAATTATTTCTTTATAATAAAAACATTTTTTTTAAAAAATTATTTTGTAATTTACGATCTTTATACATTGTATACAATCAGTAAATGAGAAGATTATGATGAACTGGTGCGGGAGGAGAGTACGAGGAGGAGAGAAACTACCCAGCGGTAGCACTCTCTGTAGGAGAGAGAAGAATGTGAGGAGGAGAATACGAGGATGAGAGTGTGAGGAGGATAATACGGGGAGAAGAGAGGAGAGATAGCAGAAGGAAGAGAGAAAGGAGGGGTAGGAGATAGGAGGAGTGATAGAAGAGGTCTTCAGCCTACAAGGAAGTCGCGGGGCCACTGGCGATTCAGTCGGCGAGGAATATTAGGGATGTCAGAGGATACAAGAGGATTAGATTAAAAAAAGAAGTAATCTTCCTGAAATGTTGCAAATAGAAATAAATAATTCTATTTATGGTAATGACAAATACTTTGTATTCACAATTGGAAGATTGTATTCTATTTAGCAGAGTGTGGAGGTTTTTAGTCTGCTGGCAATTGGAATAACAATGCTGTTATGATCATGAAAATGTTAAAAAGGAAGTTGATTTTCACCGGAAATATCTATCTTCAGGTCCCAAGATTCCTAAAAAAAACGGTGGCAAGGGACGTGATTATTCAAAGTAGCACTTCCTGTGCGCGCGAAAGTTTATCCGATGATGGCTTCAAAATTACGCGTATCAAATGTCATTCCTGTCAGTATATTCTGGCATCACAACTGTTTTTTGTAAAATTTTACAGTTACAAATAAATGGATGATTAAAGATAAACATAAAATTTGGTCCATTAAAAGATATATCCAATTTAGTTCAGAAAATAAACTAGCCACTATATATAGTGAAGGTTCAGTAGAGGAGTTTATCTAAATTATGAGAGCGCAGGGCTTAAAGCCGCATTATGGAAATTAGTATAACTTAGGGCTTAAGATTTGTGCAGATCAAACAGAAGTTTTCCCTTTATATTATAAGAGATCTTTATAAACAGAGTTTAGGGAAGTAAATCCCTAGTTTATGATAGGGATGACTTCCGCTCTATAAGGGGTTTACATTCTAATTATACTTTTAGTATCCCATAAATCTTATTTTAGCGCTTAATCTAATTTAAATTATGGTTTTTAGTAAATTTTCAAATTTCCATTTATAATCTCTTAGATTTTCTTAGCAAATATTTGTAGAGGAGGAGGAGGAATTATATCTGCTGGAAAAGTCTAGTATTCCTGTATCTTCACCCAGAAATCAGGAGCTGGAATGCTCTAGGAGAAATTTCTCCTGACAAGAAATGTTCTTCATGTCTAAAGGGTCAAGATATTTTGGGAACTGAGGAGGGAGCCGAATTTAAGCTATTACTTTTATTGATTCCGTACCTAAGTTGTCTTTCCAAACGCTAGATTCAAGGGAATGGATAGCCTTATATAGCAGAAAGCTCATTTGGATAAGCTTTTGCGGGTTAGTTAGCAATTGGAAATAATGGTTTTTTTTCGGGTCCAGACAGAGCTGTTGGTAAGATGATTTTGTAACTGACGTGTTCGTCTCTAAAAGGTGGATATCTTCTTGGGCAATGTGGTTTAAGAAGACATCACTGTATATATTGGGGTCCAGGCCAGACTCTTTTGGTGTAGGGTTTGTGAGATGGCGCCACGGGAGCCGAGCGTTGGTGGGGAGACCTGCAAAGCTAATATGCATCGTGGTACTGGGTTCTATTCCCAGGACTTAGGCTTTGGATTTTATTTAATGGTTAATAAAAGAAATTTACAGTAAAGTATGTTTGCTAGTCGCCTCCGTCCACGAAACCTAATTGGTAGTTGGACGTTAAGCCCCGCCTAAAAAAAATAGGCGATTACTTTACTTACTTAACATACTTGTGAGATGGACAGGGAACACCTATTCCATTCATGGGGGGTGCTTTTAGGTTAGGAAGAGATTAGGTCTAGGGAGCGCTATTGGGCTAGGACGGCCCCTAAATCCAGGTCTGAATTTTTGTCCTACACTCGTCTTATGTTGCTGTTGTTTCTCTTTAGGGCCACTATAAGGGCTTATGATGTAATCCCTCTTCACTGACGAATAATAATAGGCATAGGGTAAGAGGGAGTAGATGCGTAGGTTACGCCAGGAGAATGGGGCTTCAGGACAAGTTAGTGGAAGTGATAGTGAACAGCGTGTCACCCCAACACGAGAGGCAATGAACATCGAAGAATAGAATGATATTGGGGCACTAATAAACCCCCATGTAGATTGCCCCTTCGCTGAGAAAGAAAGAGAAAATAACGAACAAATGAAAAACAATATTTTAGAGTTCGTAGATTAGAAAAGCTTTTCCAAAACACTGAATGTTTCTGTCCAACCATTTAAACCAAGATAAATAAATGTTATTAAGAAAATTCCACACATGGAAACTTAATTTTTAGGCTTGGAAAAATTGAAAATTGAGGAAAATTGTGTTTTTATTTTTAATTAATTTTTTTTTTGCGGTGAATAAAAAAAAAAAAAAAATTAATTAAATGGTCGCCACGAATTCATTTCGTAAGTTCATATTTAATGTGCGCTTTTCCTACCATTTTCCACATATTTTCCTCTCATTAATGGAAATATTTTTTTATTAAGAGGAAAATAAGTACTTTACTTTTTTTACGAGTCATTTTTCATTTATTATAAATGAAATATTTGATTTATTATTTATTCTCTGTTTTCGTTTCAGTTTTTTATTATTGATCTTAATCAATAATTGAATTAAGTCACAGATTAATTATATTGTTAAAAATCTCACATGTGTTTCTTTTACTAAAATGGCGAAGGTGCTAACCCCATAGAGTTCTTTAAACTCCTCATTTTGGAGTCACACTAAATCCCTACCAACTTATCCACTTGTATCCAGAATCTTATTATAGTGAAGTACACAAACTAAGTTTGAAAATTGAATTTTTTATCTTCCAGTTACAATAGATACGGATAAATGCAAAAATCTATTTGTAAAAAAAACTGTTACGTACGTAGGAGTCCCCAAAACAGGTATTTCCAATGGAAATAAAAATAAAACTAAAATCAGCACGATTACAATACTTCCTTCTTATCTACTAGGAGAAAGTATATGTCTGCTCGATCACCTTGCAAAGTATTAGAGAGAGTAAAAAGTAGAAAGAAAGAAGATCATTGGTTAGTAACTTGGAAAAAAGGAAAGAAGCAAAATCTGGTGAGAAAACATCTAAGAAAGGAGGAAAAAGGGAAGTTAGTGCGGAAATGGTTGGCAGGCTAAAAGTATAGTGTACACTAGAAACGGATGTAGGAAAACGCGAACGTAAGTGGTATGTGTCTAGTGAAGCGTGTGATTGCATCCGCGCCTAGTAAGGAGAGGAGGGCATGGAAACAATCGCAGTAGAGATTTTCTGTTAGTTCCCTTTCATGATCATCTTCTGGAGGAGAGGAGAAGGAAGGGTGTTACGGTTGAACGGGCTTCAGTACATTACTTCGGCGATTCTCTTTTGTCCTCGTTTTCTCATCCGTTTAGTGTTTTGAAATTGATTGTACATTGGAAACAGTAAAATGGTAAACTACTTGTATACTTTAAGCTTTACAGATAGTGTTACCCGACTTAAACAAAACACAATGAACAACAACAGTGACTCAGGTTTTGAAACCACATTTTGTGTGGCCCTATTTTCCTTCCTCTTAAATCTATCTTCAATGATGTGAACATAGCGAAAAATGGCGTCACGGTAGCCGAGCGGTTAGAGGCTAGTCCCGCAATGCTAAGATGTATTGTTGGTTCGTGGGTTCGATTCCCCCGGTCTAGACCTTGGATTTTATTTAATGGTTTTAATATTGTAAGGCGCTCCATTAGCCGAGCGGTTATAGGCTAGACCCGCAAAGCTAAGATGTATTGTTGGTTAGTGGATTCGATTTCTAGTCTAAATCTTGGATTTTATTTAATGGTTTTAATATTGTAAGGCGCTCCATTAGCCGAGCGGTTATAGGCTAGACCCGCGAAGCTAAGATGTATTGTTGGTTAGTGGGTTCGATTCTTAGTCTAGGTCTTTGATTTTGTTATGGTTAATAAAAGAAGTTTACAGTAAAGTATGTTTGGTAGTCGCCTCCACGACACCTAATTGGTAGTTGTACGTTAAGCCCCGCATGGAAAAATAGGGGATTACTTTACTTTTTTTTTACAGCGGGAAATGCACATTCGATTATTACTTATTGAACTGGGGATGAAGTAACTGTAAATGCTCACAGGGAACCTAACTTCCATGTCTTAAGAGTTGGAAATGAGGAGACAAATCTAATATCCGGCTACACAGGGTGATCCCAGGGCTACTGCTCCTAAAGGAAGTATGATAATCTGTCCAATGGGTAAAGGAAGCCTCGGGTTAACTGGAAGGCTCAATATCAGATTAACTCTAATTGGCGGCACTTCCCTAAAGAAACTGGACGGAAAGCGAAGGTGTTTCTGGAGAATGTAGCCTACCTAGTACTCTCCCACATTCTGGAATCCGACCATCCTTGGAATATTTGAGAAGAAGAGGTAGATTGGTATTATAAGATTCATCCATCCCTGATTGCAAGACTATACATTTACTCAGTATCAATATTCTTCTTTCTATAAGTACAACTAATGAAATGTATGCAGGATTTGAAGAGAGAAATTAATTGTTAACAAGCGGATATCCTCCTCTCGATTTTTGGCTGTACTTGGATGAAGTGGGCAAAAATAAAAAGAAACTTGTCACTTCCGAGGGGGGAAAGAACTTTTACTACGTAAAAGGAAGTATTGCATCTCGTTAAAACTTCAATTTCGTATTTTCAACCGGAAGTATTCCTTTTGAGACACCATTATACCAAAATAATGGTTTTTCCAAATTGGTCTCTCTGTCTGTGTGTTGAGTAGAGAGAGTTTCCGATCAGCATAACTCAAAATTCAACGAAAATTCAAAATTTCATGTCTGATTTAGATGTCACTGTTGGAGCCGATAATTTTTAATCTTGTCTAATATCAAAGCCTTCTACGAGGTCTGTATATTAAGTAATGAGACTGATTTTTTAAATTTTTTTATTCAAAAAGAATTACAATTCTATATTGTCACTTTCAAAACAACTTCTTTCTGAAGCCACTCAGCGCTGGAGACGTTTCTTCCACTCCTCATAGCAGTGCTAGAACTCCGATACTGGAATAGCCTTCAGCTGGTCGGTTACAGCCGTTTGAATGTTTTTGGGACTGTCCCAAAATGACTGTCCCTTGAGGTGATTTTTCAACTTCGGCAAGAAGAAAAAAGCATGGCGAAGTCGAAGATCGTAATGCATGCTGATTTGTTTTTTCGATATCCACAGGAATCGTCCACAAAGAGTTTCTACCTCAAGGTCAAAGGGTCAATCAACACTTTTACCGAGAGGTTCTTGAAAAACTTCGAAAAAGGGTCATTCGAGTGAGACCAAACATCAAGAACAAGTGGGTGTTGTATCACCGATAATGCTCCTTGTCACACAGCAATTTCAATAAACCAGAGTTTTTGGCCAGTAAAAAAAACATTCCTGTGGCTCCTTATTCGCCTGACTTGAGTCCTTGTGACTTTTTTCTCTTCCCGAAGTTGCCGAAATCACCTCAAGGGAACTCATTTTGGGACAGTCGAAAACATTCAAACCGACCAGCTGAAGGCTATTCCCCAGTATCGGAGTTCGAGCACTGCTATAAGGAGCGGGAGAAACGTCTCCAGCGCTGTGTGGCTTCAGAAGGTAGTTATTTTGAAGGTGACAATATAGAATTGTAATTCTTTTTGAATAAATTTTTTTAAAAAAATCAGTCTCATTACTTAATTTACAGACCTCGTACATTTCAGTAAAAATTCTGAGGTTAAAAAAAACATGTAATTAAGTAAACTACGATAAGTTCCATTGCGAGTGTTTTTACCATTTTATTTTTATTTTTTTTTTTGGTGTGTGTTTTAATTTTCTCTGCAATTGAATTACATAATGGAAATTTCCATTAGTACAGTTCAATTTAGATTTTAGGGTCACCGCCTAACCCTCAATTACACTCCCCAATACATCATTTTAAATGTAAAAACCTTGTTTTTTAACCCAGTACATATTATTAGTTCTACAATTACACCATAACCTTTTCAATAAAAAATTGTTAAAAAATGTAATTTTTATGGATTTTTTGTTTTTGTTTTTATAACACTAAATGTCCCATGGCCAGTCGATGCGCCAAAAAAAGTAATAATAAATAAAAATAACTCTATTTATTGTGTCAATTTTGTCTTTTATAATTTGATTTTATTTTCTATTTTTATTGTTCAAAACAAATCAAACAACGAATTCATGGAATAAAAAATGAAAAAGTATGAATATGCAAAATCAAAATATAGGTAAATGTATTATTACTTTCATTTTCAGAGGGGAGCCAATACGTTTGCTGATTTATTTGCATTTACAAGCCAGAATAAAAAGTAAAAAATAATAGAAAAACTTAAATAAAATGCTCTTCTTAATTGAATTTCAACTAATTCAATTAATTGAATTTCAATTTCCCTACAAAAACAAGAAAATGTATATATATAGTATTTCAAATAAAGTGTACGTAATGTAAATATAAAATTTAGAAGAAAATGTGAAAATTCGGGAAGAACCATTTTCCATTGAACTCGTAATTTTTAATTTTAGTAGCAGATTTCATTTATTTAATGGTATTGGTTAAAACTGAGATCAATTCAGTGAAATACTACTAATTAATTAATATTAAATTATCCTAAAAAAAAAATTGAATTCTAATTTTTAATCGAATTTAAAGTGGTGTGCACAACTCACAGGACTTTCACTTCCGTAGTTTAAGTATTTAAATTTTCTTGTAACTTAATATTCGTACTAAAAAGTAGTTCACAGAAATATTGTGTGTGTTCATTTGAACGGTGTATAGGTTATAGGCTAGACCCGCAAAGCTAAAATGTATTGTTGGTTTAGTGGATTGGATTCCCCAGTCTAGAGCTTCGATTTTATTTAATTGTTTTAATCTTGTAAGGGACCGGGTATAGGCTAGACCCGCAAAGCTAAGATGTATTGTTGGTTTAGTGGGTTCGATTCCTGGTCTAAACCTTGGATTTTATTTAATGGTGTAAATGTTGTAAAGGAACGGCTATAGGCTAGACCCGCAATGCTAAGATGTATTGTTGGTTAGTGGATTCGATTCCCCAGTCTAGACCTTGGATTGTATTTAATGGATTTAATATTGTAAGGCGCCCCATAAGCTGAGTGGCTAGACCCGCAAAGCTAAGATGTATTGTTGGTTAGTGGATTCGATTCCCCAGTATAGACCTTGGATTGTATTTAATGGATTTAATCTTGTAAGGCGCCCCATAAGCTGAGTGGTTATAGGCTAGACCCGCAAAGCTAAGATGTATTGTTGGTTAGTGAGTTCGATTTCTAGTCTAAACCAAACCTTGGATTTTATTTAATGGTTTTTATCTTGTAAGGCGCCCCATAAGCTGAGTGGTTATAGGCTAGACCCGCAAGGGGGGTGAGAATCTTTCCTAGAGCTACTTTAGTGTTGGAGCAAAAGTCGAGCACCATGAATATATTATATAGGACGCAGAAAACATCCACAACACTTGTAAAAAGTATTACGTAAAAGGCAGCACTTTGTAAAGATCCGCTTTTAACTTAAGGACAAAAAGAAAGGCAAAAAGAAAAAGTTGTATACAACGAGGAAAATATACAATAGATACCTCTACAAATATACATAAAAAGACGGTATGCGTTTGTATCAACTGGTTATTTAGAAATTGTTATTGTTTGTTGTAGTGAACAACAAAATGTACAAACAAACAGATAATCTGAAGTTTGGAGTAGGTATAAAAAAAAGTATATATCTATGTATTCTTTACACACACATATATATATATATATATACATATTGAATACAAATTGAAGGGTTGAAGTAAGTTTTGTACTTCTTTACGAAGTTTTTGCTAGCAAGAAATAAAATAAAGGGAAAAATAAAACGGAAGTAACTGTAACAATATATTGCAGAACTCGCCAAATACTAAAAGTGGTGTAAAAATATACCTGCCTTCTTTATATTATTTTTATATTTTGGTGAGTGGAGGGGGCGACAAAGCTCAAAAATAAAGATTCGAGCTTTTATCTGAATGAAGAGAAAGTTTGTTCATCATTTTATTGGCAACTTGCACGCCTAAGGGGAGCTTTAATGCGATGTGTGAGTGAGGAAAGAAAATTTACAGAAATGATACATTTAAAGAAAAGCCTGGCCACTTCCGCTGCCTTGATCGAATTTTCCTTTAAAAAATGTATCAAATAATCAAGTTTTTAGAAAATCGCGGAAGCAGTTTTTGAGGAAAGTTCCAAAAAAACAAAACCAAAAATAGGAAATAGGTATTTTTTTCCCCACTTCATCGATTTGGACCAAAACCTTTATTATCTCGTTCCCTGAAGACCGAAAATATCAATAATCCTACGATTTGGTGTTTTTCTTTTAGAGTTGCAGTGAACATATAGACAAACAAATTTTTAATAACCACTTTATTCGTATAAAAGCGACGTCCAAAACGGATGTAGCCGGTGAAATATCGAAAAACATAAATCTAATCGATTTCCCTTACTAAAATTTGTGTAAAAAATATGATTATGAGGTAAATTTTAGTAATTCACCTAAATATAGTTAATTTATTGGATAAAATTAAACATGAATTTAAATGCAACCTACTGTCCAAAGGAAATCGTTCTGTTTATTATAGTGCATACAGGGTGATCCATTTAAAACGCACCAATCGCTAATAACTTTTTTGGAAAGCGGAATTTCGAAAAAACCCACGAAGTAAACTATATGTTTTTCTTGGTTTAAATTTCAAATTTTCCATCCCCGATGCTGTATCTTCATTTTTTGCGGAGTTACTGGCAAGAGATTCTTACCCAATTGTAGGTCATGAAGTTTTGCATGCGAGGTACATTAAAATGATGTGATGGTTGCTTTTATTTGATGATAAAACAAATTTATTCTGACTCACCCACAACCATTACATTAGAACTACATGTTTTAAAAACTTCAATTATTATTATTTTAGTAATTTGCGTCACAAATAAAATTTTTTTGCAGCTAGAGGACCTCCAAAAACGCGAGTATTTCTGGTGGAAAATTAATATTGAATACCGTTCTCGAATAAGATAAAATTGTAACTTTGATCTTAAATATCTCAACTAATATTAGAGATATCGAAACAGGGTTAACGACATTTTTCACAGTTTTTTATGTAGTTCTTATAACCATTGTCAAAACCAGTGGTCCTTATGAAACCCTAATCGGATTTTTAGCCGTAACTCCGTCACAAATAAAGATACAGCATCGGGGATGAAAAATTTGAAAACTAGATCCAAAAAAACATATAGTTTACTTCGTGGATTTTTTCGAAATTCCGCTTTCCTAGAAAGTTATTAGCGATTGGTGCGTTTTAAATGGATCACCCTGTATAAGGATTTGTCATTGAGTTTACAAAATCCTTATATAGCAGATGATAATAATTTTATTTTAATGGAAAATGTATTTAAGGTAATACGACAGCTCTTAGGGCTGAATTTTAGAGTTTGGGAGTGGTGAGCGAGAACATTTTTGCAGTTTGTTTATGCAATCTGGGTCAAGTGGAAGATGTCTACCACTACATAGCCGTTTGTCCTGTTTTAGGGGGAGTTCAGAATTAAGATGTTTTGGGCCAAAAAAGTTAAGTGAACCCCTAGATTTCTTGAGTAAGGACTGGACACAGCTCAATTTATGTATTGTATATGCGCAGGTATACAGGGTGTTCATTTTAATACGGCTCAAATGCATTTCATGCTTAAACGGTTAATCTGAGCAAAAAATGGTAGAGGAAAAATTTGTTGCCCGCCACCTATAGTTTCAGAATATGTGACTTGACTTTAGATTCCTGCCCGCATACGCGGCTGACGCGCGACCAAAAGTGAGGGTTTGCAGTTGACCCCTATTTTCATATATACCGTTTTAAAGAGTATAAAAAGTTATGAAAGAAACCGGAAACCGCAATTCGATATCTTTAAAATTAAAGGTGCAAGGCCATTTCAAAATCTGGTATTTATTAATCATATTTCAATTTTTCAACTTGTTATCAAAGAGAAAGAAGAGCACGCGATAGGTCATTTTTATGTATTTTTTCATCTCCTTTCTACTAAAAATATTGCCAAGGCAGTAAAGCTAGTATTTTTCTTAATATCGGGAAATAAGTCGTTTTCCGAGTGATTTTTCTAAGGAAAATCAAATGTTAAGAGCTTAAAATGAACACCCTGTATATCGGAAGTTAATGATAGATAATTATTAGTTTCTTCTCTTAAATTTATGTATTTTTGTTCTATTTTATTTTTTGTTTTGAATCAAATTGGAATCTTAGTCAGGTGCTTCTCTGTTGATGGACCAAGTCCATACATTTGTGTTCTGTATTGTAATTTTTTCTTCAATATATGTTTATTGTAAACGGAAAATATACACCTTTTTATTATTATTAATTTCCCTTACTATTAGAAAGTGAAAAATAATTTAAAAATAATTTTTTTCAATAATTTTCCAATATCGAAATGAAAATGTCCGAGAAAAGAAGTAAACTCATGAAAATTATTTCCAAAACCAATTTTATGAAGATTAAATTTAATATTACTGAAAAGTTATAGACCACAATAAGACTTCTTCACGGACGGATATAAAAGAAATACGAAATCAGAGCAGAAGTATTGAAGCAAATGTTAATGACAGTAAAGAAAATAAAAAATTAAATTAAAATAAAATAAAATAAAAGGAAATAAATAAAAGACATCCTCCACTGCCTTTATTAATTGAACTAGGTCTCCGGTATTACTAATTAAGATGGCCCCACAGTTGGAAGAGAATTATGCCGGAAAGAAGAGAGGAGACCTTGCCGCGAGTATTGTTCAAGACAGTTTTCCTCCCTTTCTTATGCCATCTAAATCTCCTAAACCTTTCAGCGCTCATAAATATGCGAATGGACAAGATTATAACTTATAAATATGTAATACTTAAATTGGCTCGTTTCTAAATGCCTGGTAGATCTCTCCATTTTTGTTTCTTTCGTTTTGACACGGCCCGCTAGATCTGTATTTTTTTTTTTCCGTTACATTTTTATTAATTAAATATCTACCCAGTAGATAGGGTGAGTGGCAGTTATCTTGGGTAAAATGGAAATTCCATTTTCGTCGCTTTCTATTAAAATATAAAGTTTTGCTTTTAAAATCTCGCTTTTTAATTTTTCTGTACTTTCATTCTAATTTCACTTTTCTTTTTTTTTTTTTTAATTCTAAAGATTCTTTTTTCCTTATTTTTCCCAAGTTTAATTTATGTATTTGATGAAAAAGAAATCCTCTCCTCCCATCCTTGACGTTTTCTTCTCTAACTTCTCGCAAGAAGTGGAAGTACTCGGCGTACAATTGTGCAGCAGATTTTTTTTAAATTTTAATTTCTAACCGGCAGGCCCATCTTAAACATCCTTGAACCCTGGTTCCGTAAATGGGGAATAAAGGTAAACGGAAATAAATCCCGCTGCATATCCTTAACTCTCCTCTAGTACGAGGGTCGTTTGAAAAGTCCGTGCAAAGTCAGAGAGATAGCACCACTGGCGCGTATCGAGGTTATGTTTAGTTAGTAGCATCTCTTGGAAGAACACACACCAAGTTTCAGCCAGATCGGTCTATTTCTTTGTGTTTGGCATTCGTTTGAATCGAGGAAGTCGAGTGATTTTCAAAAAATGGACGAAAAAGAATTTCGTGTGTTGATTAAACACTACTTTATGAAAGGCAAAACGCCTCAGGAGACTAAAGAGAAGCTTGATAAACATTATGGTGACTCTGCACCTTCGATTAGAACAGTTTATAAGTGGTTTCAAAATTTTCGGAGTGGCCATATGGGCACAAGTGACGCTGAACGTTCTGGACGCCCTGTTGAGGTTACTACTCTAGAAATCATTGATAAAATCCATGATATGGTGATGGATGGCAGAAGAGTGAAGGTGCGTGAGATTGCTAGTGCTGTGGGCATCTCGAATGAACGGGTACATAATATTTTGCATCAACATTTGGACATGACAAAGCTATCCGCAAGATGGGTGCCGCGATTGCTCACGCTTGACCCAAAAACGAATTCGTGTGAAGTGTTGCAAGGACGGTATGCAGCTGTTCCAGAAGAATCCGCAGGACTTTAAGCGTCGTTTCGTCACTGTGGATGAAACATGGATACATCACTACACTCCTGAGACCAAAGAACAATCTAAACAATGGGTTACCAAGGGGGAATCTGCGCCAAAAAAGGCGAAGACCGTTCCTTCGGCCGGAAAGATTATGGCGACTGTCTTTTGGGATTCGCAAGGAGTAATCCTCATCGACTATCTGGAAAAGGGTAAAACTATTACAGGTGCATATTATTCATCGTTATTGGACCGTTTGAAAACCGAGCTGCAAGAAAAACGCCCACGATTGGCCCACAAAAAAGTCCTTTTCCATCACGACAACGCACCAGCTCACACCTCAGCAGTTGTGGTCGCAAAATTAATGGAAATAGGGTTCCAACTCGTTTCACATCCCCCCTATTCTCCAGACTTGGCTCCCTCGGACCACTATTTGTTCCCCAATATGAAGAAATGGCTGGCGGGAAAAAGATTTTATTCAAACGAGGAGGTGATTGCAGAAACGAATGACTATTTTTCAGACTTGGACAAATCCTATTATTCGGAAGGGATCAACAAACTAGAGCAGCGTTGGACGAAGTGTATGAGCCTAAAAGGAGACTATGTTGAAAAATAAAAAAGGTTTACCCCAAAAAATTAAGTAGTTTTTATTTTTGCACGGACTTTTCAAACGACCCTCGTATACCTGAATCAAATTCCTATTCCTGTAGCGGATACCGTTCGTTATCTTGGAATATACCTTGACAAGCGACTCACGTGGAATCCCACATACTAGACTCTAAACGACTAAACCAGAGATATCGAATGCTCAAAAGACTACTTGACAAACGGTCAAAACTGACTCCTACAAACAAGAAACGACTATACTCAGCCCTACTCGCTCCTATCCTGGACTTGGAACTGTACGGAACAGCTAAGCGTTCGAACCTAAACAGAATCCAAACCCTCCAGTCCAAAAATCCTTCGAACCATCACTGACGCACCCTTTTATGTAAGCAACCATAACCATCCACACCGACCTGCCTCTGACCTTGCCCAGTCCCGGCTACATCAAATTCCACTCCAAACTTTACCAACATCAAATTCCCTTAATCAGCAACCTGTCCTGCACTAACCTCCCAGTCAAATCCTCCTCGCAGACTGAGGCGCCGATGGCCTCGCGATCACCTGGTCGAACGATAAAATGGTCATCCTTCGTATTCAATCCATTCGGTATTTTACTTTAACCGACTTATGATGGTCATCGTTGGATGGCCCTCATCCAAGCCCTTCCCGTGATTTTATTTTATTTACTTATTTATTTATTATTTTATCTTGTTTTTATTTTATATTACTTTATTTATTATTTTTTGTTCTATATTTCGCATTTATGATGTACTATACGCTATCATATTTGCTTGTTGCGTTTATGTGTTACGCAGTTGCGAATTTAAGAATAAAGGACAAAAAAAAAAATTCTAACCGGAAATGCAGATTTTCTGGACTCCTGGATATATAAAAGTGGTTTTTACAATTAGGCGCGTCTACGCGAGGTCTCAATATTTAAAAAAATATGAAAATTTCCGAGGGTTTAAATTTGATTTTTCTCTTTGATAACCGCTAATATTGAGTAACAAGATAATTTCGTTGATTTGATTGGCCATCTAGCACGCATGTTTGTTGTATTCTTGACCTGGTTCGGACTTTTCAACAATAAATCAGAGATAGATTAATCAATTAGTGCAATCGAATTCTCTATAACCAAACTGTTTGAACTACCTCTGATGATGGCTGAAACTGTGAATCCCAATAAGGAATATACGAGATAAACATGGGTGCTATGAACTATAAAAAGTTGTGTTACTTTAGTTACTTAAGTACGAGGGAAATTCCGTAAACGGTACTACTAATTAATTAAACAGGTTTTTAAGAAAAACTTAATTAGAGCAGATACTGGAGGAGTGGTAAGGGTAGGCTTCCCTCTATAGTGTGATTTAAGGGTTATTCATTGCTTTCTAAACTATAAGCAGTTAAAAGAAAAATCGAAGTTTGAAGCAGAAAGTAAGAATTTCCACGATGAAAAGTAACTATATTTTCTTTTTTTTCTGTTTTAAATAAAATAAATCCAAACACTTAAAAGCACTTCGCTTGAAAAGGTTTTTCCCTTTTCGGACGGAAGTTGTGATGGAAAATGGAAAATTAAATCAAAAGAGTAAGTAATCTTTCTGTGGAAAAACTTAATGGAAAATGAATACATTTTTCCACTCTCGCTTTTTGGTTAGAAAATTTAAAAAAAAAAAAAAAATTGTGAAGTGGTAAGTCGTGCGCCTATTCAAGGAGGTGTCTGTTAGATGAAGTAATCGTAGAGTTATCACCGGCTGTCATTCTACGCTACTCTAAGTACTACTCACGTACACTTGCATGTTATTTAATATAATGGTGTCTGTTTAGAAAATATATAATTCTATCATGTAATTTTGCTTAATATTAAAAATAGTACGACAATCAGCGCTGAACTATTGGATAGATGAGACGACCATTTTGGGCATGATTGAAAATTAGATCTAACCAGAGAACGCAGCTGGAAAATTTGGTGGAGGTTATAATAAAATGAAAAAAAAGCAAGGTTAGACCAATTTAGAAAAGCCCTTAATTCAAACTCAACCTTGATCGAATCATCAAGATGACCCGGGCTGAGCCTGTGGCCAGCGTGATCAGTGGAGCAGTAACGAGGCAACAACAAGAAGATCAAGGCTTGCAGTCCTGGAAGTAGGGCCGCTTTTATAGGATGGGTGATTGGTTGAGACCGGTGATTACCGGCGATGGTAGGAGCATTCAAGGGGAAAAAGATTCTCCCCAGCTTCCTTGCAAGGTTTTAGGGTTGACTCAGATAAAACTAGTTGAAGGTTTTCCTAGACCCTACAGTCGATTTCCTCCCGCACACCCAAACTTCTTTTCCTCTCTTGATTGGATACTTTCTGGAAATTGGGCGCCAGGAATTGGGGGTAAATCAGTCAAGTTACTACATCCTGTAATATAATATTTAATAGCTGTCATGCTTACTACGATTATAATCCTTTTACTTCCGTTTATTGCGTATACATTTTAAAATTTCGTCATTGATTTTTCCCCATAACAACAAATGTTCTGCAAATGCAGGTTATTAAAAATCCGGTGGTATGTATGAGTCGTTCGCGTGAAGTCTAGGTAATGAATGCAATTATCTGATAAAAGAGGAAGATACATTTTGTATTTTTAAATCATCCGATTATTTTTATATTCAGCGATGTCCGAGAAATATTTTAAGGGCCAAGTTCAGTCACTTTAAAAAGCCATGATTGGTGAAGAGCGTTTTCTAGGCAGTACTAGATATATCTCTCTCTCACACACTCTCTCTCTCTCTGCCCTGAATGGGAAATCGGCTTGGAGAATTATGGCATCCTGGAATGCTTGCTATGTATTGAAATCTTTTGTAAGCATCGATGGAATTCGCTCCATCTTCTGGTAGATGACCAGAAGACGATGATCCCTAGCGGAACAGAAGAAGAAGAAGAAAAGAAAGACTGCGAATTAGGGGGAATTAGAACCCAGAAGAGGTCTGAGGCAGAAAGACTTTGTGAGAATTGGAGGAACAATGAAGAGAGGATAGACTGAATCGAAGTTGATGGGAAATCGCCGAAGAAGAAAATACAATAGAAATGAATAACTTAACTTCCGAGTTACATGGAAATTCCTTAGCTTCTTAAATGGATTTTTCCTTTTTCAGCTTTCCATCAAATAGACGAAAAGTGTCATGTACGACATTACAAACTATAAAATCTCAGTAAAACAGAAATAAGTTATCAAAATGCTGAGTGTAAAAAAAACTCATGAATCAGAATCTTTAGAATTGTTTTTAGTAATCATGTTTATGCTCGAACCAGTCGTCTTTTGTTTTGAAAAATTTTACGTTAACTTTTAAGTTCATTAATCTATCTTTTTCTGTTCTCAGGTAAGAAGACCAAATATCATCTTCTGCTGTATTCAGAAATTTATTTATGTAAGTAATTTTATTTTTAATGAATCACACGCGCATGGAACGAATCATTTCACTGAATAGGAATATTTCAAATGAATACAGAATCATATGAAGATGCATTTAACCAATCATTAAGAAAGAATCTTTTTTTGTATTGCTAGAAACTTATCATCAGTTTAAATCATAAATAAATCGTTGAACACAAAACATCATGTAAATGTTTGCAAGTAGGTATTTATTTCTAAAGTACTTACATAAAATAAAATAATGCACCAGAATTGAAGCCAAAGTTTGCCTCTTACCTAAAACAGAACAAAAATACAAAATTATTAAAATTAAATTTGTTCAAAAACAAAATTTTATTAATTATAACTTTTAGAAATTATCAAAGGAGCCACGGTAGCCGAGCGGTTATATGCTAGACCGGCAAAGCTAAGATGTATTGTTGGTTAGTAGATTCGATTTCTAATCTAGAACTTTTATTTTATTTAATGGTGTTAATGTTGTAAGGGAACGGCTATAGGCTAGACCCGCATAGATAAGATGTATTGTTGGTTAGTAGATTCGATTTCTAGTCTAGAACTTTTATTTTATTTAATGGTGTTAATGTTGTAAGGGAACGGCTATAGGCTAGACCCGCAAAGCTAAGATGTATTGTTGGTTAGTAGATTCGATTTCTAGTCTAGAACTTTTATTTTATTTAATGGTGTTAATGTTGTAAGGGAACGGCTATAGGCTAAACCCGCAAAGCTAAGATGTATTGTTGGTTAGTAGATTCGATTTCTAGTCTAGAACTTTTATTTTATTTAATGGTGTTAATGTTGTAAGGGAACGGCTATAGGCTAGACCCGCAAAGCTAAGATGTATTGTTGGTTTAGTTGGTTCGATTCCCGGTCTTAGACCTTGGATTTTATTTAATGTGTTAATATGAGAAATTTATAGTGAAGTATGTTTACTAGTCGCCTCCGTCCACGACACCTAATTTGGTAGTTGGACGTAAAGCCCCTCCTGAAAAAATAGGCATTAACTACTTTACTTTCATCAATAATATTGAAAATAATTATTTGGTTTTTCTACTTGGTAGTATTTTAAAAACTAACAAAATCATCAATACTCCCTAATACACTTCGATATTAACATCGATATCATAAAGTTTGTGAATAATTTTGATCGTGCAAGGATAATAAATTCAACTCGTTCCCGAACTAAAGTAAAAGGCCTATAAAAATAAATATGTTCGAGTCTCTTTTCAGTTCTGCGAATGGATCTTCCACTCAGTCGGAAGCGATAAACAAGATTGCTTGTTGAAATGATACAGTTTGTTGTTTAGTTTGTGGGACGGTTTGTTTCGAACGCCGAATAGCTAGATAGAATACTGGGTATTAAGGTGGCACTGGTAGGTCTGAGCACTGACGTAATTTACCCGCCACCACTGTAAAGTCTCCATTTTCGCGCCAGAGATGAATACTACGATAATAAAAAAAAAACCCCTAGGTACGTGTGGTCCTGCACAGATAAGAGCATTGGTGGAGGAGAGTGAGTAAGTCACGATGGTAACTGACATACCCGCCACGGTTCGTGAGCGGCTGTTTTACCCGCCACTGAAGCTTCTTCTCTCGTCTTCCCTCTGCTCCCATTGTCTCCCAGTTACCACACACACACACACACACACACACACACACATATATATATATATATATATATATATATATATACCCTCCCATATCCTTGCTACAATTTCCCATTCTAGTAACTCGTTTCATGGCCAATTGTTTTATCACCAACCTGCCATACAGAGGAGCGACGGTATTCTCCTGACGATACAAGTGAAGAGGAAGTGTCCCTCTCTCTTGCCAAACACTATTTGTCCTCCTTTTCTGTTTTACTGTGCCAGGAGAATCCCTCTGGCTGGCTCTAATATCACTGAGAGCTGTTAAACAGTTTTTCCACCTTTTTTCAATTTTCTCCTTCTACTATTTCTAGGTTTTGTTATTTCCCATCTATCCACTTTTCTTCTTTTTCAAGTTGGAAAAAAACAGTCACCAAAATAAAGTAGAAAATCAAACGAAGGAAAGCCTTATCAGATATTGTTTTTCTCCCAGAATATTGTTGAGTGAGACCGAAACCTTTTTGGCAAGTTATTATCCTGTTGTGATTCCCATTTGACATTATTTTTTTAAAACAGGATTTAATTTTTTCCCAGAAAAATCAATGGAGCCGCCACTTGCGGCTCAAGTTAACGAGAACGTGGAAATTCTTTCAATAAAATTTAAGGAAGGTCTGAAGAAAATAGCTTTTCCTCAAAAAGGCACAAAGTTTTAGAAAAGTTTTTCCGTTTTTCCTTTTAGCTTCCCCTTTCCCTGTACACTGTGTCGAGTCAATAAGTGGAGGGAGAGATAAAGTTTGTGTCAGTTGGCTGACATCATCATGAATCTGACAGTTTTCTAAATTTGTCTGATGCTTTAAAAAGTAAGTTTGTGTTTGGGCTCATCATCTTCAAACTCAATCAAATCATCAGCTTACTAGTTCTATGGTGTAATTCTGCCTTAGTCATCTTTTCTGAGATTCTGATTCAGCTTAATGTACAGTTCCAACTCCTGAGTAACATTGATGATTACGAAATATGTATAAGAAAAATTTAGAACTGAACAAAATACTCGTATCATCCCGCCGGAAGTGCGTGTTATACGTTTAAAAGAAATTTAATCTAATCATCTCTTGTAAGTGAAATTCCTGTATGTATTAACGTCAGATATTATTTATTAATTTTATTTTTAAATAAAGACTATAAATTTCAGTAATTTTAAAATTTCACAGATCGTTATCAATGATATATTTATCAACAGCTTCCGCAGCTTCCAAAAAAGCGGTTTAAAGTGCTACATTATTTTGTTCAGCTATAATTTCCGCTTCCTCACATACCTCTTCCACCTTTCGTTATGAATAGGTCCCAAGAGTCTAGTTTCGTTGTTCATAATTGTTGAGCTTAATTCCACTTGCTTCATTCTAGTACTCTTTATTTGTGCTTCATCAAGTTAGCTTTTTATCTGGAGCCTACAAATCATTTTGGTGGGTTTGTTTCTATTTTAATTTTTCTACAGTTTTCTATTTTCCGGATTTTTCTTCACTTTCGTATTGTTATCAGGCAGATTTTAGATTGTAAGTTATCACTGAAAATATATGAAGGTCCTCAGAGAAGGAAAAACTATTTTTATTAATCTCGTGTTTGTGATTGTGGTAAAAAAAAAAAACAGGAAATATAACAAAAAGTTCAAATTTAATATTTCGAATATGAAATCCACTATGGAAACCGGATATAAGTTTTTGAAAAATCGGAAGTGCTATTTCACTTTTAAATTAATTATTAATTGTCCCCAAAACTAACCCCCCAAAATGGGTGTTTTTCTGGAAAAATGTTTTAAATAACACTTTTAGATGTTCATAATTTAAGTAATTAGTGAACAAACATTAAGGAAACTGTTAGTGCCGTTTTCTAGACTGGAAAAGCCGCGGATCTTGAGTTCGCTAATCTTATCCTGGTCCCATTTTAGCATCTATCCCATGTAAAAAATGTTAACACTGTGATTTCATGGTTTTGTAGTTTCTTTAATTGATATTTCCAGACCGGAAAACCCAAAATATAGTGTCTAGAAAATAACTTTTTTCTTTTTTTGCAAACAGGTGTCCTGAAAACTTGTATTTACTGTTTAAAATTTCAAATCTAAATTTAAAATATTTGCAATTTTTTCTTTTTACAAGGGGTACGAAAAAACCATAATAAAGGGAATAGCACAAGCAAAAGGCTTTAGCTTGTCAGTCATTTTGCTAAGACTGCGAAGACCATCTAATGGTTACGCCCCTAACAGGGATGGAAAAACTTTACAGTCAAAATTGATGTGGTGATTTTTATTCCTAAATTGTTTTTTCCAAGCTGTCCATGCCATCAATTACTTTAGGCAAAAAAAAAAGAAAAGTGTAAAGGCTTTTCTCGTATGTGAATGGGGGCGTATTGTTAGGAGATTAATCGATTCCAGATTATCGATTCCCTATTAGTCTGCCATGCCTTATATTATTCTGTGTCGGCTTCTCCCTTAGCATTCTAGGTCCGAGATCTGCTCATCTCATCCTTAATAGCCCACTCTACATTGGGTTTTCCTGTTTTTCCCTTCCTTATTTTCTCCAAAGTAGGAGCCATTTAAGTAGATTTATTCGGGGAATGCAATTTATTTGGGAATCTATTTAACACTTTTAATTATGTCTACCATTGATTTAGAGTTTTTACTTTTCAGCATATAGATATAACAATTTAAAAAGTAATCGCTTATTTACTGACGGTTTTATTATTTTTATGTTGGTACAATTACTTCCGCTTATACGTAAATAAATATTTTCGATTGTGGAAAATTTTCGATATCGAGTTAACAACAGAAATATGTGGGAAAAAAACAAATATTTTTGGGAAGTATAAATGTATGAGATAATTCTATCCCAAAAATTGAAAATAAAAGGGATACTCCCATGGGACCAGACAGGAAGTTAGCGGAAACAATTCCTTACCGGAAGTAGCACTTTATTTAAAAAAAAAAAATGAATTCAAACTTTTCAGCTTTTTTTTTTTTACATTTTTCTCTCAAAAAAACAGTTTTTTCCATGATATTCTTTATAAACAAGAAAATCGCTCGGTATATTTATCCAAGGAAATACGATTTATGAATATTTTTGAGAGTAGGGCGGGCAATGGGAACGTTTTCCCGCTCAGTGACTATTTTCAGTTTTCCGTCCTGTCGTTTATAGTTTAAGGCAGCGTTTCCCAACCTTCTTTTTTGGCTCACCGTACCACTTGGTAGTACAATCATGCTAAATTGTACCACTTCGCAAAAATGATTGTATTTCGTGAAAATTGTTATTCCCGAGTGTGTTATTTTATTATCATTATCTTTTTTTGTATAGAGATACAATGTATTTGCTACAAAGGAGTTCATGTTCACTTTATAAACTTCGTAAAGTGTAAGCTCATAGTTTTAAAACTTTTTTTAAATAATTACTAAATTGCGTACATATTTTTCTCTTCAAAATTATTAATTAATTTACAAAGTTCTCATTTAGGATTATTATATTTGTGCCCAAAATCTTCTAAACTAATTTCTTTTAAGCATTCCACTACCTGTAAGTACCAATTAAATTTAATGTTGCTTGGATAGAGCTTACTCATTACAATCAAGTTTCTTTAAGCAGATCTTTACATAGTTGTCATTTAAGTTCTGTCACATGATAATTCTATTAAATTTTCTTTATCTTTTATCGATAATGATATAGCTTTTCCTAAATTTTCTTTATAAAAGGGGTTTGAAATCCAATTATCATTTGTGTTTTCGGGTTTTGGGAAAATACTCCATGAAAGACAATTTTAATTCTGTTAATTGAGCTATTTTTTCTTGTATATCTTCAGACAGACTAACGTTATTACTGTACATATTAACAACTTTACTGTATAATATTATTAATTAAAATAATTCTTATGAATTATAGGAAAAACCGTTTCTATGATATTTTTATTATTTAATTTTTTATGTCCGCCATTAATGATTATTTTTCGCGTACCACCAATCAGTAACTCGCTTACCACAGGTTGAGAAACGCCATTTTATAGGATCATTAAAAAGGTGGAGAAAATTCTGAAAATTAAAGGAAATTCCTCTACCGAATGGGTTTTTCATTTTTCTTTTACTATTTTCACGCAACTCTGGCCCTTCGTCGTTTTTCTCTAAATTTTTTCTTATTGAATAATGTTTCCAGGAGAATTCGTTCTAGGGCAGTTCTCCGTAAGGGTTAAACGGGAATGTTCACTTAGTCTATGACTAAGATGTACGCTGTGACATCACCTAGTTAAAGAAGAGAGATATAGAACCTAAACTGGGTGTCTGTTCTTTCCTATTTCTATGGATACCAAGTAAATAAACAGGCGGAAGGAAAATTTGAAACAAACAAATAGGAAACAAAGTTATAAACAAACAAAAACAAAGCATTCTGAGTTTGTTGAGAAGCAAAGAGTATCCAATTAATTGTCTGAGAGAGTAATTGTCCCATTTAAAGAGAATCTATAAGCACAAATGAATTAAGTAATACGAAATCAATAGTTACTGTGTAAGTTAATTAAAACCAAAAAAGAAATCAACTCCACTGCCATTGTGATAATTATTGTTAAAATGTTAATCGTTTACTAACACAGCAATCAATGGAAAGTACAAATTGGGACATTCATTCGAATTAATTGTTTGCCCGTTGACCAAGATTAGAATTTTTGATTGAATTCAATCAATGATTTCCGGTTTAAAGTTATTAGTTTTTATTATTATTGCTCATACTTTTTTAGGTGTTTTTTTAAGGAGATAGTAGTGATTTTAGGGCCCAAGATAAAATTGTTACTACAAATTTTTATTTTGTTCTGTACGTTATACTTGATGGATCGCAGTCGCGGGCCAAGAAAGGCGCTGGAGGGCAAGCCTGGGGCCAGGAGGCCCAGGAGCCGCCCACCAAATAGATGGATTGATCAGGTGGAGGAGGATCTGCGGGCGATGGGCGTAAGAAGGTGGAGGACGAGAGCCCAAGAAAGAGAGGAGGAATGACAGAGGATAGTGTGATGGAGGCCTTGGTCCTTTTTAAGGACTGTTCAGCCTTAGAGAGAGAGACTACGTTATCTTTGTTTTCCCTTTCTTATTGAGAAACGAAAGCTTTCGTAGGGATGTTCGAGTTCCCACAAGTGGCTCTCGAATAAAGTGAAAGAAAATAGCAGCTTAAGTCGAATCTAGGTCAAGATTTCTAGGCCTGGGGACCATCTACGATTCTCGGCAGGGAGTCCAGCCCAATTCCAATGAGACGATTGCAAGTGGCCTCCCTATTTATCTCACCAGTTCTTTCTACTAAATGGGAATAGAATGAGACTTATGATGTCAGTGAAAGACACGTTATCCATTTATTAGTTAGCTCTATCTGGATTTCCAGATAAAATCATCATTTAAGACTTCTGTGACGATGCTCAGAATAGGGTTAACGGCCATGGTGTAGGGACTATGATAGGTAAGCAACCCCACGGTCATCCAGGCAGAGCTGGTTACAATAATCATCTATCCTATTGAGTTTAAAAGAAGGAACGTAATCCCAGAATCTTTTTTTTTTTTAATATGGTTCTTCAAAAGAAGTCGAACATCTTATCAAATTAAGACAGCCTGCTTGTGAATTCCTGAAGTGCACATTCTAAAGAGATGATAGTTTTGGTTTTTTCGACCGTTATTATGGGGAATATTGAGGTGCGTTTGACAACAGTTATGATGTTGAAGCTTAAAGTTAAACTCCACAAATTTATACACAACCCTGAAGAAGGCAATAGATTTACCGAAACGTTGGTGAGATGAAACCAAAATTTGTGTTTGAATTTATTGATTAACAGCATCTCAATATTCCCCAAAAATCGTTTCTAAAGAGAATTAGCAGCAAAAAAAAAAAATGACGACTTTTCTCTAGTTCAGAATTGAGAACTAATCAGCAGAACGTGATGGAACCTTCAATAGGAACCTGAACATGTTTTTGCGACATAGCAGGTAGTCTTTTTTTTTGACTTCAGAGCGAGGATAACTAGTAACAGTTCCGGTAAATAGAAACCTCGAATCAGAAACGTGCAAAAAGCTGCAGTAAGGCCTCTAGGCTGAGAAGAGTCTAAGTTCCGAAATGAGGAACAGGAAACGGTACTGTAACAGGGCGAAGAGCTATAGCTCAGGATCGGCACTACAAAGAGAAAAAATATTCGCGCCTCAACTTTGTAAAGGAGCCCCTGAACAGACTTCTAATGTAATTGAAGACTTAGCTTAACCCTCGTAGAATCTAAGTTCTTTAAAGCCTAAGCTTGCATAGTATTAATATTATTAATGACAGCTCTAGGATTGAACCTGCGCCAGTTAGAGCAATAAATAGTTCTACATGCATTAAGAAGGGCGGAAGTTCTTGAAATTCTTCAAGCGGAAAACTGGAGACTTACGTATTTCGAAGTCCTGCGGATCACTAAGGGTGCAGTTCGTGTGGCTCTCAGAGACTGGATCTGGAGAGAACATTAAAAGTACTGGGTGATGTTTCCTGGGGTCAAACACGGTATAAGAGTGTCATGTGCACTTGGCTGTGTTTGAACCAAAGAAACTCTGGGCTTGGGCAGAAATGAGATTGCCCTGGTTACAGGCCTATTCACAGGGGCATGGCAGGTTCAGGAAGCAGTTCTGAACAAGGTGGAGCTTATTAGCTCGGAACCGTTGTGCAAATTGTGCCATGAGGAGGAGGAAACGGCCTCTAATTTGTTATTTGATTGCGTTGCAATCGAGTGGCTGCGCTACCGATATCTTTGGTACTTTGAGGCCAAAGGAGATTGTAGCGCAGAAGGAACTGGTAGAGAAAGCCCTCAACCTTCTTAGCAGAGGAGGTTTCATCTACTAGACTTAAAGGAGAAGGCACAATAAGCCTCTTGGGGCTGAGGTGCCGAGGGGCATGGGTTCCGTCTCGCTTTTTTAAATCTAAATCTACGTATTTCGAAACCCTTACAGTCCTAAAACTTGGCATGTGTTTTGAGTTTAGAGAACAAGTTTTTTATTGAGAATGGGGCCTTGGTAGCCTCCAGTTCCGTTAGCCGTCTAGTCAGCTAACTTCTTCATCTGTCTATGGGGGATTTATCATTTACTTAACCAATTTTGAAAGAGGAAAAGTCCAAAAATGTGATACTTAAAATAAGTTAATCCCAAGTTGAATTGGTTCAGACTTTATAAAAGAAGAATAATTGTTAATAACTCCCTTTTTTTTTCTTTTCAAGGATCCTTTTGAAAGGAGGAACAAAAATATCTTAAACCTATTGTTAGTGTAACGTCCTTTGTTTGCTCCCACCATCTTGAATTTCCGTTTATACGGAGACCGAACACACCTGAGTGAGAGAGTTAGATGAAATGATGAGAGGGCAGAGGTTTCCCCAGTCTTATGTTTACGTCACACCTTCAATAGAAGTTTTCCTAATTAAAAGCTGGAAAAATAAAGAGGTAATTAGCTTTCTTTCTTTTGTTTAAAAGAGAAAGGAGATCCGCTCTTAAATTTTTGTTACCGGAACTCCTGTTACACAGCATTATGACATTTCTGCTTAACTGGCATTTTTAATATTTGTAATTTAAGTTTTTAATTTTTAAAATCGTCTTAAGCGACTTTATGTCCTCGGGTTCCTACCTGTGGGAGGCCTTTTCTTCAAAGTTGCGTTTAATATTAAAGAGAGTTACTACTTCCGCAAAATTTATAGATTAGGTAATAAAATTCGCCCATTAATTTTAGACTTGATCTAATAAAACTAAAGAAAAGTTCTTATATACTGTTAATGGACGCTTAAAAAGATTAGAGCTTTGTTTTTCCTTGAATCTAAGCACCGCCGAAGGTTTTTCTTAGAAACCTTCTTTAATAATCTTAGTGGCTGCGCTGGGTTTTTGTTAGACAAGGCGTAAAAAGGGTCCAATACAATGGTCAGAAGTTGCTGGACCGGGATGAGAGGGAGAATAGAGAGTGAGATACGAGTGTCATGGAGGTGGTGGAAGTAAAACGCCAGGAAAACAAGAACAGCACCACCACCACAACCTCTTAATGCTCGTGTAGAGCCCATGTGTCGCCCGCCAGTGGTGGAGGATTGGTTGGTGGAGGAGAGAGAGAGCTCTAAGCTGGGTTACTAAATAGGTAAGTGGTTACCAGCTAAAAGGTTTCCCTATATCACTAGAGCTTTTCTCACAGCTGTATTTTCCACGAACCTACACACACACAGACAGACAGACAGACAAACACACACAGTTCCAGCAGACTCCGTTACTTCTAAAGGAAATACCTTAAGTAACAGCCTCCCTCAAACCTGCATCCTATTATGCCAACCAAAGGGAAATAATGGTATTGAAGTATTGTCCTGCCGATAAACGGAAAAAAGAATCACAGAAAGAATTGATTTTCCACTTAGATAGCAGCAATGACTAGCAAAATTAGAAATACAAGAAAAATTGAGAAATCATCGGAAATATGTACATTTTCTTTGTTTTTTCAAAATAGAGGCATCAATAGATTAGATTAGATTAGATTAGTCTAGGGCCACTGCATCCCCTTTGGATCTATTGTGGCTCCCCTCACTCTAAAGCTCGCCCTCCAGACCCGTCCTTTTGATCAGACTCGCTGGAGAGCGCGACTCTTGGATAAAGCTCTCACAGGCCTTGGTTTTTCCTCCCTCAAGAAGTAACATCCTTAGCCAGGACAAGCCCCTCACACTGACACAACACATGCTGTGCCGTTTCCTCCTCTTCCTGACACAGAACCTACAGAGGCTAGCCATCTGCCAGGCCCATGCATGTGTTTTCTGAGCCTGCAGTGGCCCAGTTAATAGGCCTACAATTATCCTTATAGCCCCATCTTATACCCCCCCATAAGTTAATGGTCGCAGCCCAAAACAGGGCTCCAGGCCAACGAAGTGTACCGCAGAGCTTTCCCGGGTCAATAAATCAGCCGCTTTAGAGACACCAATAGCATTCAAGTAAATTTTTAAGTAATGGAAAAGTTTGTATCATTTTTTTGTCGAATAAAAATGTAAGACTTTTTGTAAGATGGGAAATTAGAGACAGGCTTTTCTTTAATACATAATTTTTTTGTACGGAATTGTACGGTTACATCATCTGAATGACGTCATTCAGTAGTTTTAAAATAAGTAAATAATTTCCCAATTTAAAGAAAAAATAAATCTATTACCGGAAGTGTCATTATATTGAATCGATTATTCAGTTTTTTGAGCATTTTTTTTGCGAATGTCTCCCAAGAAACTCTGATAAGCGAGAGTTCTTAAGGAGGAGATAAGTAAACCTAACCTTAAAAGGGCCGTTTCAATAATTTATTGTACTAAAACCTGAATAAGGGACTTAAACACCAAAATTAAGTTTAACTCGATATCATTGCTGGTAAGTATTAAACCAGTAATAATAGGGCGACATTTGCGCAATAGAATCAATATTAATTATAGAATGGGTGTGTCTAATCTGATTTGGAGAAGATAAGGATTAGTATAACACATCTGGAGCGCGGTTGAAGGCGATTCAATATTCAAGTGGACAGCAAGTCGTCAAATGTCGCTAAAAATGTCATGAATATTTTGAGTAATTAAGTAAAAATAAAATTATTCTTTCAAGAGATGGGCTATTAAGCTAAACGAAAGCAAGTCTCAAAACATCACCTTCACTCTTCGACGCATTACTCTTCCTCCAGTCTTCTATAACCTAAACACCTCTACCAGTAGTCAACGCTACCTTGGGCTTTACTTAGACCCGAAGACTTTCTTGGAACCCTCTCACTAGACTTAAAAGAACAGAACTTTCCGGTCTTGGCCTTGGATTTTATTTAATGGTTAAGTGAGAAATAGTACACCTATCGCTGGGGTCTAATATGTATTGTGGTACTGGGTAAAGACCTGCGAAGCTAATATGTATTGCGGTACTGGGTAAAGACCTGCGAAGATAATATGTATTGTGGAACTGGGTAAAGACCTGCGAAGCTAATATGTATTGTGGTACTGGGTAAAGACCTGCGAAGCTAATATGTATTGTGGTACTGGGTAAAGACCTGCGAAGCTAATATGTATTGTGGCACTGGGTAAAGACCTGCGAAGCTAATATGTATTGTGGTACTGGGTAAAGACCTGCGAAGCTAATATGTATTGTGGTACTGGGTAAAGACCTGCGAAGCTAAAATGTATTGTGGTACTGGGTAAAGACCTGCGAAGCTAATATGTATTGTGGTACTGGGTAAAGACCTGCGAAGCTAATATGTATTGTGGTACTGGGTTCGATTCCCGGTCTTAGGCCTTGGATTTTATTTAATAGTTAATAATAGAAATTCATAGTAAAGTATGTTTGCTAGTCGCCTCCGACCCCGACACCTAGTAAATGGTAGTTTGACGTTAAGCCCCGCCGGAAAAAATAGGCGATTACTTTACTTTTACAACAGAACTAAAAACAGACGCTATCGACTATGTACTTAAAAGACTACTTAGACGAAAGATGAAAACTCTCTCTGGACAACAAAAGACTAATTTATACTTCTATTTTGAAACCCATCTGAGCGTGTGGAATAGAGCTGTGGGGTTCAACCAAACGCACAAAATCTCCAAAGGATTCGTATCTCTTCAATCTAAAATACTTCGAACTATTGTACACGCTCCATTTTATGTCTCCAACCTGACTACACTGACTGACCTTAACATAAGTCGCTGAAAACAAGATACAGAAAACTCCACTTCAACCTGCAATCTCATTATAAATCCTCTAGCTAAAAAATCTTTCCTCAAGAACTCTTCCTGATAAGCCGGACAAGACGCCTTAAGAGACAATGGTGGCCTTGTGATCTCCTCTCAAATGAAAAGAGCGACTAAAAATACTTCGAACTATTGTACACGCTCCATTTTATGTCTCCAACCTGGACTACACACACTGACCTTAACATTCCTTTTATCACCGAAGTTGCTAAAACAAGATACAGAAAACTCCAGCCTGCAACCTCATTATAAATCCTCTAGCTAAAAAATCTTTCCTCAAGAACTCTTCCTGATAACCCGGACAAGACGCCTTAAGTGACAATGGTGGCCTCCAGATCTCCTCTCAAGAGAAGAGAGCGACTAATAAGCCTAATGTTTTGGAGTGTTACCTCTGGAGTAACTTCTCCACTCGTTACCTTCTGTTATTTATTATTACTGTTATCACTGATACTTATAGCGCCAACGCGCTGATTGTAGCATAAATAAACGCCAAAAAAAATTATTCTCTTGCAGATAGTTCAAATATGGCTTTTTAGTAGAAAACTTAATGTTATAAATTTGGCACGATTAGTACATGTTTTCTTAAAACTTGTTTTAGTCATAGTGCAACCCCCCTCAACCAAAATGGACTAGTTGCTAATCTAGTATTTTTTTTTTTTTTAATGATTTAAGGCGCGTCAACATCTAAGGTTATTGGCGCCCGGAGCTTTTTTCAGTGCACGGCCGGCCTCCGGACAGTGTTCTCTCGTTACAGACAACACTGTCCATCACCGGACAGTGAGCTGTAAGAAGCTCCTAGGAGGAAAAAATCTAAGGGTCAGCAGCTGGATTCGAACCCGGGACCTCCGCGTGGGAGTCCAGTATGCTAACCTCATAGCTAATCCCTTTCCTGCTAACCTAGTATTAAGCTAGAAAAGATTAATTAATTTAAAAAAAAACATGATGATGATATGGTACGCAATGATTTCTCTTTTAACAGTAGGAGAAAATAGAAGAGAAAATAAAAGGTTGCAAAAAAACCCTTTGAAAAGTGCTACTCAGGTAACGCTAGCGTGCTCAAACTATTCACCTAACTCTCCGAGCATGGAGAGAGTGGAAAAGTTGTTAATTAAATTCAGTTTTCTTTTTTATGCAAACTACCCTGTAGGTTACTAAGGGCTTTTATTTTGTCCTATATTTATACCCGCCTGTGTTATTCCACCCTTTTGTATACAATCTGTTAGCAAACTGAAATCCAGTTATTACACGATCTAATTTGCATTTTTGTAAATCCCTCCGCAAGTTTTTTTGTACCTTTTACATAAAACCAAAACATGATCATCTATCTCATTATCATGTCAACATGTCCATGATTTACTATCTGCATGTCACAAAATATTAAATGATATTAAAAACAATTTTTCTTTGTCTAATTTACATTTTTTCACAGGGCGGAAAAATTAAAAATAATAATATGTTATTTTCAATAAAAGTCTTCATTTTAATTTTAATTAAATTATTTTACGAGAAAAAAGTAAAGGGCATCACGTATCCAATTAGGAGTCTTGGGCGGAGACGACAAGCAAACATACTTGACTATAAATTAACCAATAAATAAAGTCCATGGTCTAGAACTGAGGAATCCAACTCACTAAGCCAACAATACATCTTAGCTTTGCGGGTCTAGCCTATGACCGCTCGGCTAATGGGGCGCCTTACAAGATTAAAACCATTAAATAAAATCCAAGGTTTAGACTGGGGAATTGAATCTACCAACCAACAATACATCTTAGCTTTGCGGGTTTAGCCTATAGCCGTTCCTTTACAACATTTACACCATTAAATAAAATAAAAGTTCTAGTCTAGAAGTCGAATTTACTAAACCAACAATACATCTTAGCTTTGCGGGTCTAGCCTATAACCGCTCGGCCTTACAAGATTAAAACCATTAAATAAAATCCAAGGTTTAGACTAGAAATCGAATCCACTAAACCAACAATACATCTTAGCTTTGCGGGTTTAGCCTATAGCTGTTCCTTTACAACATTTACACCATTAAATAAAATAAAAGTTCTAGTCTAGAAGTCGAATTTACTAAACCAACAATACATCTTAGCTTTGCGGGTCTAGCCTATAACCGCTCGGCTAATGGGGCGCCTTACAAGATTAAAACCATTAAATAAAATCCAAGGTTTAGGCTAGAAATCGAATCCACTAAACCAACAATACATCTTAGCTTTGCGGGTCTAGCCTCGGCTACCGTGGCGCCTAATTATTTTATGAATTAGCGCATGTTAAATAACTAAATTCGGTAAATTTGACCATTTCTTCTTAGTTATGTTTCCTTGCTTTTGTATAAAAGGAGAGTATTCAAAAAAAATAAAGGGAAATATGACTGAAAACTGTAGTAAAGTATAGAAAACTCCGAATAGACATAGTACTATAAGTATTAGGCACACTGTCACTACCGAGCTCGTAAATGAATGATGCATTATGATTGACTGTAATGAATGATGGTAATCTTAGGAAGATGGCATCGGATAGAGCAGAAGCTGTGAGTTGTGGTTTCGAGAGGAGACGAGCTCTGCTGGAGAATGTCTTTTCTCTCCAGAATCCTCCGTTCCAGCCTTCCTTATTGGCTTATCCGACTGCGGGCGTTAGGATAATTTCAAGCATTAAACGGAAATGTAACAACGGAAACGTGTTTTCATTATCTTTATTTTTTAACTTTTTCTTTTTTTGGATATGTTATTTAAACAGTGATCTTAGAGAGCGGTGATGTTCAGTAAGTTTCCAACACCTGTGTAATATTACAGTTTGAAATGTCTAACTGACATTCCGTGATGAAGGAATATCAGTCAACCGGAAGTATAACAAATATTACAGTTTATTACAGTATACTGAAATTTAATTACAGTTGCCAAACGATTGCACTTAAACTTGGCCGAAACTTATCACGCCCATGATTCCTTCTATGTATATATATATATTATATACTCGTATATTTAATGAACAGTAAGTGAACTATATTTTTAGTAAAAATGCTAAATTTCACGAACATTTAATGAGTGATAAAAAAGGTTGGTGCCAGTGTTTTCTAGCCTGTGACGTTACTTAGTGAGCTACAACTGTCTATGTAAATTAATGATGCTTTCTGAGCAAAATAAAGTGAAGCTGCAAGTTCAGGGATATCTCCAGCTTGATTCCAATCTCCCAGTAATTAACAGGAAGGTTTCTCTTTGAGAGGTTAGCCCTGAAGGGCTTGTAATGTCTGTACCATCTTCCTTTTTTCTTTTTCTCCCTCTAATAACTTTCCCCCTGATCCAGTTGCTAACATCCGTACGCCATACGCTCCACTTTGTAAAGCTACCAACATCCCAATGGGAGTTCAATACATATGTAGTCAGCGCGTATCCCATAGGATTCCAATTTTAGTTGTAATTTTGCGCTTCTGTGCGCTCTGTTTGATGAACATGGAAAAAGGGAAAAAAAGAAAAGTGGGAAGAAAATTCATTAGTAGTTTTCATCCATTAAAGTGATTGAAGAGTTTTCATTAACTGAACCAGGTGAAAATCTCCCCCTCCTCACCTTCAATCCCGCCCTCTCGCCTACTTTATTTATTCCGTGATTTTAGTTGCAATATTCCGATGCAATTATATCGATAATCATTTTTATCATTTTTTCCCAGCTTGTCTTAAACAAAAATGGAATAAAAAGGCATATCGATACAATCGTAGTAAAATATATCGCATAATAAAGTCAACCAGTGACAACGTTTCAAATGAAAGTTACCGCCCTACACGTGCGTAATGTGTGTAAATATTTAAGAATCTGCGGCAAATTACCTCCAGGTCATTTTTGGTGTCTATGTGATTCAAAAAGGAGAGTTTTTATTGGCCTGTCCTTTTTAGAGGATTCGAAAAAGTATTCTAAGGAACTTTTGTAGCAGTAACAGGAAACCATTGTGAAGATTGAATGCGAGAGAGTTAGGAGGTTCCACCTATTTAGCTTCCTGGGTTTTCCAGCGGGTAGAGTGGGAGGACATGGGTCACATAGATTTTTCTCTTCTTCTCCCTTTTACTGGAAAAAAGAAAATTATCCTCGCTGAATATCCTACAGGGAAAAACTTCCCCCAAGGCAGTTCTAAGTAGGGTATGTTCCGCTCTCACCTGTTGATCTCCAGGAAGCGTGGTGGTTTTTCCACACAAACCATACCTCAAAGCATCTCCCAGATATTCCAAAATTTAGTGCCAGATTTAAAAATTTGGCAGTGTTTTAAATAGGATAAAAAACCTTTGTAGTATTGGTTACCGAACCAGGATCTCTGAGGGAATTCCAGGAATCAGGGTGTCGGTAGTTAAGGATTAAACCACTCCCTTGCTCTAAATCCCTTCATCCATTCCACGTCCCCAGAGGAAGGACATTTTCCGTTTAAATACTTATTAACCAACCGTGCTCTCAAAAGAAGTCTCCTTCTCTACACAAATACCCTTCCAACCCGCTTTGACTGGGAAAGGCTACTTATTCTATTCATCTTAAGGCGTGGGTCGAGTGACGTCTTGCATTAGATTAGGGAAAGAAGTGGAAAATGAGGGAGTGCAGCAGTCTGGGCAATCTTGGCTCTCCTACGTCACATCACTTCCTTCCTTTCTCCTATACATCTTCCCTAATGCCTTAAGTAACGCAAGTTTGAAATAATAATAACAACTAAGCAACATGAATCTATTTTTTAACAAAAACTCCAAAACAATGGGAAAAGTAATAACAAGAGAGAATCGCCAAGTATTAGGGTAAGATAAGCCTTCTTTAACTTCTTTGTATTATTAACTAATAGCATTTTAGATTTAACTGAATAAACACGTTGAAAGAGATTAAAATGGCCTGATTTCCAAAAATAAACTTAATCTTAAAAGCAACAACCACGTTCTGTTTCTGAAAGTACAGAAAAGTACAAAATAGGAACAAAATTGAACAACATGCCGAGGAATAACTTTTAATTATTCAATAGATTTGAAGATAAAATTCCCAAGCTTCTATTATTGTATATAAATCCTATTTACAGTGTGTCTGTGTTTAATAGGCTATCTGGGGACTCAGTGTTGCAAACGCAGTTTTTGCTTAAATATTTTATTATCGTATCCAAAGTTAGACTACTGTTGTTTTCCCATTCCTTGATCTCATTTAGTTTGGGCGCACCCTAACACTGAAAAAAGGAGTTATTTTCTACCAGAGGCAACAGAAAAAATAAGTTTATTCTGTTTATCGATTTAATTTTAAAAAAGTATTTTTTTTCTTTTTTTTATTCGCCATTCATTCTTTATACAGAAGGCCCTCCCTAACCTAAATAAAGATAAACAGCTGTTTTGTATAAAATAAGGTTACCGTAGCAACGACATTGTTTGATGAGAATTCTTCAGAGATACTGCTAAATAAATTTCAAATTCTAGTTTTCACCCCTTTCTTACAAAACAGATATATCTCGGAAGCAGAATCAAGAGAGAGAGAAAAGTGAGAGTTAAAAGAGAGAGAGAGAGAGAATCTTGAGTGATGTATGACGTCATTACACGTTAAAGAGGCTAGTATCTCTCTTAAGTCATTACGTAGATTGAACTGAAAATGTACATCATTACATTATTTTGCCCATTATCACAAACGCGGGGAGTCTGTCTGGTTATAGTAACACATTAAACTTTCCCTTATGCCTCATGAGAGGAAATACTGTGATAATTTTCAACTTGGAGTTTTCACTGAATATACATCCTTAATGATGATAGAAAATAGATTTCTGGACAAAAAGAAACTAAAGTGAGAGGAAGGAGGCCGCTTGAATTCTTCAGGAGAAGGGATAACCACAAGATTTGGGGAGTATCGAAGATGTAGAGAGTTGATTCAAGACAAAAAAGATTTGGTACTAGCTGAGTACCAACATCTTGATGTTCAAGTTGACTGTGACCACAGGACTTGAAACGATTTGCTTGATATTGCTTTAATTTTACAATGAAGCTTCAAACTAAGTGACTAAATTTGCTCTTTCAGTCAGCGTTTGCTGTCTCTTGCAATTTTTTTTTTTTAAATAAAGGTTTCAAAGAAGAAATATTTTCAGTCAGTACCTTAGCTGAACTGTTTCATAGCTGAAAATGGTTTGGAATCATTGGGGAAAGCTAAACTTTAAAGAAGCACCACACAATACTGAAGATTCATTGATGAGTAAAAGAGAGTAGAAAAACTTAATTTAAAGCCAACAATTAAGAATTAAAAATGTCTTTGTTCATTCAAACTGTTTTTTATACCATAAAAAGCTTAGCTTCAAAATGGCACAAGCTTAGCTTCAAAGCATACTCACTAAACAGAATACAGATTACAATATTCATTAATATGATTATGTGAAAAATAGTGTATAACAATTACTTACCTTATACTTATTAACAATCGTAACTTCATAAGTAGCAAACTAATAAGTAACAATTGTTAATGAGGTGTAAGGATAAACTATTGTTAAACACCATTTTTCATATTATCAAATTAATGTAAATAGTATTCTGTTACTATGCAAAATATGTTCCACACCCTGAAGATGACCTAGGTCCAAAAGCTTGCCCTTAAAACAAATTAAATTGTGACCAAAACTGTTTATCTTCAACTTGTTTTAATGAATCAATAACCAAAAAAAGGTGAACAGAATTCTCAGTGATAATTATATGATAATGAGAGAAAAAAATTGATAATAGCTTCAAAATGAGTTCAAAAAAATGAAAATTAAAATTGGTCTAAGCTATTAAAAGCGACTACAAACCATTTTAAAAAAAAATCAAGATCTTTAATTTGAAATTTAGTAACAATGAAAGCTGATTAAATGTGCCCAAATGAAGATGTAGAAAATTTAAATTAAAGAAACCCCCAGCAAAAATAAATTTGGAGAGAAAAAAAGGCAGTTATAACGTTTACCCATAGAGGTCACGCAGATTTCTTCCAATTAATTTCTTAGGCTAGAGCAAAACTAGAATAGAGGGGAGCTGGCAATGGCGTTGATAACTGTTACGAAGAGGTTGCATCATTGCAAATGTTGAAAGTGGTGCGTTTAAAAAGTGCATTACAGTGGTGTTGTTAGTTTTTTAAAATCAGTATAATTGTGTTCTCAATTTTTCAAGTTGGATTTTACAAAAATCAAGGCTTAGAAAGTTGAAAGTAAGTAAAGAAAATAGCATGTCGTAATCGTTTAAAAGGTTAAAAACACAGCAACGAACACGCTGAGTAACGCTAAGCAAAGAACGATTCAAACATGGCTGAGAAAGTGTTTAAAACAATTGATCTATTAACTTATTGCTTGCTTGCCAGTAAATCTTGAAAATTATTATTTTTTCTTAAAAAGTAATTTGTAATAATGAAATCAATTCTTGAAGCACAAGATTTTCTCTTGTCACTCAAGAAAATAAGACCTGCTTAAATCAATTTATCATGAAATCAAAGTTTTCTTAGATTAGATTAGGGCGGCCTCAAGGCCTACGCCACCGCGTCCCCTTTGGATCTATTGTGGCTCCCCGTGTAAAAGTTTTCTTAACATAACTGATAGCTGAATGAAGAGTTGAATTCCATGGAAATTGCAGAAAACTAGGAAAATATTTTTTGTAAGTAACAATCAGTTTGAAAAGACACTTTAGAGGAAGAATGCCTGATCTGCTCCATCTGAAAGTTATAGACATGTGTAATCGAAGCCTTTGTACCTAAAATTTCAAAAAAGATTCAGTAAAGTGCCCACAAAGTTATTGGAAGTTTCCTTCTTGGCTTCTAATAAACCAAACATCAAATACAAACCTAAGTTAGTACTCAGAAGAGCACAATAAATCTGAGTAGAGTAAAAACTAGAAATGGAAAAATCAGGACGATTTGATTACTTCTTGCGAGTGAAGAGATAAAAATAGGTTATGGGGGTTTCAGTTCGCCTAAAAGTAAAAGTCGTAATGAACTCTTAACCCAATTCATGAAAGCAAACAAGCAATAAGTTAATTTATGTTAAAATCTCAAATTAAAAGACCAAAAATTTATAGCAAGCTTTTACGTACCTTAATATTTCTGGCTGAAACACAGCATCTTCAGCTTTGTCAGCTGCATTCCGTTGCACTAAAACACTACTAAATCACAACACTGCACCTGTAATACAATTGCAAAAACATAGTTTATTAGAATGCTACATTGTAATGATTGCATGTTATTGCATTTAGAGGTAGTAAGCTAACTTTACCTTAATATTTTAGGATTGTAATTTCCAACTTTGAAACACTTCATACCACTGCACGCACTAAATTCACTGCACTACACCTGTAATTAAAATGCAAAAACATAGTTAATTATATATTACATTGTAGGTAATGCATTTTATTGCATGTAAAGTAGTAAGCTAATCTTTACCCTAATATTTTAGGATTAACATTTCCAACTTTGGAAAGCACTAGACACCTGCACTGCACACATACACTGCATTTCACACACCAAATTCACTGCACTTCACATACTGAGTTCAATGCACTACACCTGTAATTAAGAAAAGAAAAGATGAAATTAATTGCCCCATTTTTTTTAATGTTATAATGTAAAATACCTTTTCTTTTTGGTTAAGGAAATTCTATGCAAACTTATGAGCTTTATCTGTTATAACAACTATAAAGCTCATAAGATAAAACTGCACTCAAAATACACCCACCTTGAATGGTTAAAAAGTGCATATTTGAAATGTTAAGACTGAATTTAATGCACACAAACTTTGAGCTTTATCATTTTTGTTTTGTTTTTGGCCAAATTATTAATATTTTATGCTTCTTTAATTTACAGAGCTTAATTTTTTGTATAATTGATACTTGTTATCATGAGAGAAACTCAACGCTTCATTTTCTGAAGTTTCAGTTACCAATTTCACAACTTTTTCATGGTAATAAAATTGGATAAGAGACAAATTACAAGTGACAAATTTGAAAACAATCACAACTTAAGCCTAATTTGGTTCAAAATAACAGGTAAGAAATGTAATTTTACCTAATTTAAGTTAATAATCACTTCATTTTGATAAAATTAAGTGAATATTAGCTTACAATTTTGGGCAATTTGTCAATTATTAATAACTTTTTTTTTATTTTACAGAGCTTATTATATCTTTAATTTGAAGAATTTAGTAATTTTGTACTATACTGAAATTTGATGATTGGGTTGGAATGGAAGAGCTTGTGACCATAGATAAAATCAATCTCAAATCAAAGATGGTGGAAATTCTGCTTAGTTTTTTTCTCTCTTTTCTTAAACTTTCTGAATCTTTTAATAACCAATTTATCGATATCCTTTTCTTTAATTGCCTATAGTTTATTATAACATTTAAATCAATATAAATCGATTACTAATTAATGTTAAATTCATCGCCCATAAGTTGGATTGTTCATTTTCAAATTATTCACCCATAGGGTCTTCTTCAATAAAGAAGTAATCCATCTTTAAAATTTACAAAAAGAGAGACAAAAATACTATCTTCTGTTTAAATAATAATTTCTTTAAATAAGTAGAATATTTTGAAGATAGATTTTTAAAGATAATATTCTCTAAAATCCTATTATAGAATTAATTAAGTCTCTTAACTCGCCATATTGCTTAATGAACCTAGATCTAATTTAAATTATGTGTATTTAATTCGAGAAATCCTGACTATAATTGCATAAATTTTGTATTGTTTTATTGCTCATTATTTGTTTAAGTAATTCTATAATAAAATTTTATGAATATCTACTAATTTTTCAAATAATTTTTAAATTAAAATTACTTACATATTCTGAAAAAAACTATACGAAGAGATGACCCCGACACTGAATGTTGGGGGTCAAGTGCCTCCTTGTACTGGTAAATTTTTATTAATTAAAATGGTAATGAAAATTTGAAATATTAATTTAAAATAATATTTTTAATTTTTTGGTAATAGTATTAATTTCTATTTAAAAAATTAAAAAACATTTTCCTGTTTTACAGAATCCAGATATACCAAGCAACTGAATGACGTCATTTCTTCTTTTTGGTGTCCCTATCGCTAATGGCGTCGTAAGATTTCGATTAATGTGGAATTATTTTTTGAATGTTTTTAGAATGTAATGGTGGCGGATTTTTAGTTTTAAATTGTTGAGTATTCTATAATAATAAATTATATTTTGAATTTGTGGAAAGTGTTGTGCTTAAAACATTGTATCAAACTATATCCTTTTTCGATCCAGATCAATCTTCTAACTGTGATTAAGGTAAAATTTAATTGATTTCTTTTATTATCAAAATTTTCTTATAACTGAAATTAAGTTTCTGTAAAGCTGTAATTAAGAGATTTTTGGTACAGATTGTTCTGTGACTGAGGCTGATTTTTCAATCTTTTCAAATTCAATAAATTCTTTTCTGAAAATATGGCGTCCTTGATCATTGATTTTATTCTAAAATTAAGTATTTCCAAGACATTTTTTTGCCAGTTTTCTTGCTTTTCTTTTTTGTCTGTAATAATCACAATACAGATGTTAAGATTCTTGTAGTTCAAGTATTTTAAGAAATTATTTTAGTCTTTTAAATTACTTGCAGTTATGAACGCAGTCTAGTGTTCAAAACTATCTTTGGAGAGTACTTTAGTCAGAAATTGTATAATTTGGGGTTAATTATTGTTTAAATCATGATTTAATTGAACATTTTGACTGCCACATTGAGGTTCATCTCGAATTTTAGAAATGAGTTTTGGATTTGATATTTTATATTAACCATTAAATGAGTGTTTAAGTATAGAAATAAAAAACCAAAATTAGCAACAATAAGTCTATTCTTGCTTAAAAATACCTTCAATTGCTGAAATAGTGTAAAAGTGCAGTATCTTTACAAATTATCAAATCTCTTTTTTTTCTTTGTAGAACTTTACCGTCTTTTCCAAATAATCACTTACCTTTAAAGTAAGTAGTATTTCTATTCATAGTTAACTTCACATGCCTTGAGTTTTATTCGTTTATTAGGTTACCTTATAAAGGTAATTCTGTACTTAGGATGGTTTTTGGTTGCATTAAATAATTCAGAAGTTCCTTTCAGACATTTGGGTTAAATGAATGATTGCTTCATCTGCTTTTGTGCTGAAAAAGTTGGGGACTTGATGCTTCTGTCCTTCGTTTTTTTTTAAAAAGATTTTTCCTGTTAAACAGACTTCTTTCATTTTATGGAAATAAGAAAATAAGTTTATTTCAATAAGAACAACTTTTTTTTAAAAAATAAATTTGTACAGTAATAGTTTTAAGTCCAGCTTAACTCAAACTTGGCAAATATTCTTTACTTACATTCTTAACAAAAAAAAATTGGATTGCGCAAGGAGATGAGGATCAAAGGAGATAGTTAAACTTACAAATAGTAAAGTAATTAATAATTAAATTCAGAAGTCAGCCTATCTTAATGGCGGCAAACTTCTGTTACATTATGTGCATAGATTTCCATCAAGAATTGAAATTTAGAACATAAATGTGAATTCTTACTTTAAGTAGATGCTTTAAACAAGTTCTTTGATGTTGGAAGGCAATCTTACAGCAAAATTTCTGTTCTTAAGAATGTGCCTTTTTTTCGTTTTACTACTTTTTCTTTTCAAAGAAGCAATTTCAGACGATTTTCTAGTATCAAGTTCAAACTAGAACAAAGAGCTGCTGGGGATGGCTTGAAAAAATTAATGCGGTTATGGTTACCAATAGTTATAATGTTATAACTTTAGGCATTAAATTGGTACCTTGAGAGATCTCTGTTTCACTTCATTGGAGTGAAGTGAAATAATTAAAAGAGCATATTTAAAAACAAGAATTTAATTTAAAAGAATAATTAATAAAAATTTAATCATTTTCGGCCAAGAATAATTTCAATAATTTTTATAGGACATATTTAATGTAATAACACATAGATTAGTACCTGAAGATTGAACTCTTGGTAGTACCTGAAGATTCTTGGTCTGTCTGAATGGTTCACATTTCACTCAGCTCTAAAGCTCACATAATAGCATTACTATTTCACACTGGTATAATATGATAGCTAACTTCTGACCATTTTCGGGCAGCGTAACCCTCGACCATCATTAAACTTGCTTTAACACTCTTTATCATCACTTTTAAGTATCATTCTGAAAGCTGACCCTTTGGATAGCAGGACGTTAGGCACATTGCTGTTGTGGTTAGTAAATAAAGGTGTGTTTTTTTTAATGAATTGTTGGAAATGTCCCCAGTGCTGGGAACTATCTTTGATTTTATTCATTGTTTATTGTATTTCTGTCCGATTTCGAAATTTCATCTTTCATCAGAGGTAGATATATCATTTTTATGAAGTTTTCTTTTGTAAGATTTTACTTACGTATTTGTTATCTTATAAAATTACCCCAGCGATAAGTAAAGTAATCCCCTATTTTTTCAGGCAGGGCTTAAAGTCCAACTACCAATTAGGTGTCGTGGACGGAGGCGACTAGCAAACATACTTGACTATAAATTTCTTTTATTAACCATTAAATAAAATCCAAGGCCTAAGACCGGGAATCGAACCCAGTACCACAATACATATTAGCTTCGCAGGTCTTTACCCAGTACCACGATACATATTAGCTTCGCAGGTCTTTACCCAGTACCACAATACATATTAGACCCCAGCGATAGGTGTACTATTAGTAACAATAACAATAATTGTCACTACTACGTACTACCTATGGGTAGGAGTTATCCAGGAGATAGCTCTCAGTAAGTAACCTCTAGGATTAAACTTATTGTCTTCAGGAGATAGAAAATATCGAGGCCTAATCGCCTTAGAGGAATCTGTGGAATGTGAGGAGTTGATAAATGGTGGACACGGGGATTGAAATGAGTCTTTTTTAAGTTTTATTGAATGGCATTTAGCGTTAACGATAGTGAACAGTATTTTTGGTTGAAGAGATTGAATTAATTGAAGATTGGAGCGTTTCTTGAACCCGTACGTCCAGATGGTTGAAATCTCTGCAGCAAAATTGATTAATCAATACCTCTGATCATGGATGAACATCCTAAACTACTTGGTAGACAGATTAATTAATTTTTTTTTTTTACTTTTTAGACTCACATTTATTACTTAGGAAAATTAAAAGAAAAGCTTCATATGTGTGAAAAATGTTGCTGAAAAGCCTAAATTTAAAAAAAAAACACTCCCAACATAAAAGTTGGCCTAATTTAACGCCACATTGAAAGACTTTGTATGTTTTTTTTTTTTACAACCTTTTTGAATGAGACCTTGTTTACATTATGAATAATTATTACCATTCAAAGAAGTCTTTCAATTAGCGAAGACATTCGCATTTAAAACACATAAATAAAGGTAACTCTCTAGAAAAGAGAGAGTATTAATATTAAATTTAGTTGACAAACATTCTACATTCTATGTAAACCCGTCCTTATTTACGAACCCATTTAAGTATTAATATTCCATTCGAGTCCTTATATAAATTGTGGAATTCCCCGGGGATACCCTGTCCACAGTAGAACCGCCATCGCAGCAATTCACACTCTTACAACCTCTCTGTTCTCCAGTTATTATCTTACTGGAAGTAATTAATGTTTTCTTGTATTTAGTTATAATAATAATATTATTATTTCTGTATTGTGAAGGTAATTGTTCTTAGAGAAATAATTGTATACTAAGCTTACAATATGGTGGGTAAAATAGTCGCGTTTTGTTGATTCTCTCTTGAGATTAAAAAATATGTTTTTTTAAAATAATTTGCTTTGTTATGTTTGTGCTTATCATAACTCAAAAAACCAAAAGTCACAGGATATTGGAATTTGGTATATGGTTTTTGGTACCAACTTTGGGCCCGACAGTTATGGATAAATGCTTATGCATAAAAAAAAGCCGATACACTTTACTGATTTTGGTTTTACCAGGTTTTTTTTCCTCCCTACAGTATCTGCGTGTGTTCTTTATCTTTTATTAGGCCATCTAATCTAATTTGGCATAAGTAGTTCTACAAAGTTTTGGTATGAAACGTTTTCCCCTAGAAAATTAAGGAATAAAAGCACTTCTAGGAGAAAGAGGAGGTTTTTATTTTTGGCTTTCACCCAAAGTAACCTTATCCCAGTATCTTGTCCTATGGCTAAATATTATTTGGAAGGGATAAATGTTTTAATAAAATTGGGCATTTTGTTTTCATTCCATAACTGTAAGTACCACCACTTTATTGAATGTATTTTTGCACTTTTCTGAGATCTTTTTGAAACTTTATTTTTTTAGGCACTCTGAGATGGGACATTACTACTTAGTGATAACATAAATAAAATTATTTAAAAGAAAGAAAGATTATTACCAATTATTACACAAACTACGATTCCGGTCAGACAGATTTCGGTAAATGTAAAGAATAGCGCCCGGAGGTGTGGCCTAATTCGAAGTGATTCTAATTCGCTGATACCATATAACCCGCCAAATTCAAATGTAAATATAAAAATATTTCTTTATTTTATATTTACATTTAAATCTGGCGGGTTATATGGTAACAGCGAATCAGAATCACTTCGAATTATTAATTCAAGATTATTAAACATTTTTCGCCCCCCTGATATATTTTTTGTTTTTATGGGGGCTTCGCCCCCCCCCCCCCACTAATCCACTAACACACAACTCTAATTTGTAATTCAGACACATGGAAAACAAAAGAAAAGAAGCCTACCTTATTCAATGCAATCCCTATCCTTCTGTTTCTACACTTTATTCACTCCCTTAAATAATGCTCTCATTTGATCGCCCATGGAAAAATGACTCCTTTTCATACTTATCTCACTTCCACACTTCGGACCTACATATCTTTTACTAATTAAACCAACACTTATTCAAAATGATAAAACTTTCATCTCTTTATCCTCCCTCAGACTACATTCATGCTTTAAATTAAAGAAAAACTGTAAATTCAAAACGCTCATCTTTTATGAAGTTTCAAAAAAAAGGAACCTAAAGTTACACACTGGCACTAGCGGGAACTGATAATACGTTGAAAAGGAAGCAGTTACTGTGTAGTAAGTGTACTGCGCATGCGCGCTAAACATAAATAGGTAAGAAATTCAAAAAAATTATATACAGCACATTAGCGGAAAGTTGAGAAATTTAAAAAGAATATATTGAACATTGGCGGGAAGTAGTTTAAAAAGTCAACGGTAACTGTGCGGTACTGCGCATGCACCAAAAATAAACAGGCCACACCTCCGGGCGCTATTCTTTACATTAGCCCAGATTTCTCTGCAAACATGCTGCAATCGAAAGAGAAGGCTTTACGCTGTGCACAGCTTTTGGTCGTTAGGACGATTTGGTGCATGCATAGTTTTTCTATAGCAGCATCATTCTCGTTATTTACTCGTATAAAAGTGGAGAAGGCAACCAGTCCCCTATTCTCCATTATCATGGACATGTGTTAGTCTGCTCTTATGATGACAGTAGATCGCTGTGGCCATCTTCTCTTCAATCTTCTTGGTGGATCACCTGGTATTACAGAGGAAGATAGTTTTTTCGATTAGAGGGTTAGGATGAGCTGTTGTAGAGGAATGAAATTTTGGGAAAATGAGTTTTAGCAAGAGCTTTTAACGAAAGTGATTTTAAGATCATTATGGATGGTGAGGTTAGATACTTAGAACGGAGTGTTTAGAAGATTTCGAAGTATTTTTTGACTGTACTGTCTGGAGGCGTAGAGATTCTGCACCAATAAAAAAAAAAAGATAAAAAACGCTGAACTTTTTTTTAAAAAAAGAAATAGTGGGGGAACTAATAGTAAGAATTAACATTTAATTAAATACCAAAATCTTTACTGCGGGCTTTGAATAAAACACTGTCAGACATAAACATTGATTGACATTATTATTGGTGGGGGGGGGGGTATTTCTGTTGTTGGGAAACGTGAACAGACTTAGCAGGGGAAATAGAAAGCAGCTCGAGTAAATGCTCAACGTTTAAAATTCTACTCAGAGTTCCTTCTTCATTCAATGATGTAATAAAAAGGAAAATCGGGATGGGTGAATCTAGAAAGAGTATTTGAAATCCCAACTTGTTCTCTGATTGAATAGCAAAGGATTCAGGATTGTTTCTCTTCAATTTTATTTTTATTATTTTTTTTTTTGCTTATGTTTGCTGAAGGTACTTAAATGTGTTTGAGACGTGAAATTGAATTTGAGTTTTCTTTTATGGAAATATATATTTTAAGATCTACTGGGTTCTTTAATTAATCCAGGAGATTTAATTAATTTTTTTTTTTATGGATTTTATTTGTGGTGTTCTGTCAATAATTTTTATTGTGGTAACATTTTATAAGAAAAAAAAGAAAAAGTAGAACTACAGATAGAACTGGGATTGACAAAGCTAGGTTCAGCTAGGCTGAACTATGGCCACAGTCGCTCTTCCCAAGCGGACAAAAATCTCTGATAAGGAAAATCTCTAACTTCTTTTCTTCTCTTCAAGATTTTCTTCAGTTTGGCAATTTGTTTACTAATCACCATTTGACGTCACTGCTATAGACGAACTTTTGAAGGAACTGCAACAGCCAAGAATCACTTCTTAAGGTCAATTTTCCTTTATCGGATTTCCGGAGAGTTTTTTTTTTTTATATGAAGTGGTGGTCTCATTGATAATAAACGGGATTTCCAGGTAGTGGTGCAGTAATTTACCGTTATTGGAGGCAAAAATAAGGTTCTAGTCCCAAAATTTCTGGGCCCTTAAAGTAATAATTGAAAATATGATTAGATCCTTAGTGCTGGGTAAGACTCAGTTGATTTTATCCCTCGTTGCCCTAATTCCTGACCGGCTTCAGACCCTCATCGATTAATTAAAGGTAAATCACTTTAGTGTAAAGATTTCGACTTCACTTATGTTCTCGTCTCGTACAAAACATGCTGACTGCTCGAAATCTCTACACCAAAATGTGGTTAATCTTCCCCTGACCCTGGATGACACTCCGAAAACGTCAGGGATATGATAAAGCATGCTATAAACGGATAAAATCATATGCATTTTCCAGCAGTGCGGATCCAACCACACATTTTCAATTAAATATATTTTAAAATTCAGAATTCAAAGTAAAGTTGTAAGTTTGAAGATTGAGAATTGTGTGTTACCACCTCATGAAAGAAAAAATTGATAAAACCTCAACCCCCACTCCCCAAAAAAAGTGCATCCGTCCAGGGTCATGACTAGTTAACATCCTTAAATTTGTCCAATATCTGTCAGCTGGACTCCTCGAGAATGTCTACTTGGAATCATAAAACCACTGTACGGTGTACAATACTCGTACAACTTTATACTTTATTTGTTCTAGTTTTGTGTTGTAATTGTTATCTTTTAATATAGTTAGTGTTATTTTTTAATACTTTAAAAGATAAACTGTAGATTGTAAGCACCATTTAGTAGTTCTTAAGTATTCCGCTTGTTAAAACTAGAGCTAGCAATTGAGACTTCAACTTTCAAAAACTGCGTGCTGCTGCTTGATGTAGTACTTTAGAATTGCCTTCCAGTAGTAAATTCCCCCTTCTAGCATGTTCTGGTGTCCATTTTCTTCAAATAGTTCTCCACATCCTAGAATCATTCCATCTAGGGCTTTCCCCCCTGGGGCCTTTTTTTTTCTATCCTGATATTCCTGAAGGAGCCTTTTCATATTCCTATAAACTATGTAAATCCCTGCAACCAAAGAACTTGTTCAGCTTCTGTAAAAGACATAACTTCTCTTTATTAACGGCGGTTCATTGATGAATTCGTTATTGCAAAAAAATATATTTTCCCCAAAATGTATAAAATAAATATCGATTAGAATTGAAGAGAAGAGAGTAAATAAAAGAACAGGTGGTCAATAAAAAACCATGTTGGCGGTAAAAGGGTTCGCGCTTAAAAAAAAAAAAAAAAAAAGCGGAAGTGAAAAAAAAACCATAAATACTTTAATATAGCGTTCAGAACTATCAAAATAAATACATGTTTATATTTCCGGTCATAACTGTTCGATTTTTATTACCATTTTTCTTTATAAATCAATGATAACCTATATATTTTTGACTGTTTATTGCCTAACCTTATTTCGTCCCTTTTTATTTTTTATTGATTTCCGCTTAATACTTTGTTCTGAGAGGAAGTCACCAATTTTGAGAGTTTTAATGAGACAGAAATTTGAATGCAGCAGATTTTCCCCCCACATAATTATTAGCAAAATAATTGCACTAATTATAAAGCTAAAAGAAAATACGCAATTAAGCAGTGGATTTTTCTTTTTATTTCCATCAAATTGAGTTTGAGTCTTTATTCTAATATACGTAAAAATAATTAGTAAAAAATGTTTGAATAGAAAATAAATATTAAAACAAGCTCCAGTTTTTTATTTTTTATTTATCGTGACACCCGTTTCACTTTTTGTTTGAATATATATTGTATATATATATTTTGGAGCACAAAAAAAGAGGGAAAGGGGGAACTCCAAAGTAATCGGGAGAGCGCCAGTTTTTAATTGCTGCCAACTTTGTATCCGAGTAATTAAAAATATTCTCTTTTGACACGTTTTCCATCATACTACTTTCTGTCCCCTTATTACTTCCGCTTTGCGTTTATTTTTGTTTTTATTTATTAAATATCACCTTTTATGTAATTTTATTTTTCAAGTGCCCCCCCCCAAACACACATTGAATGTTTAAACTTTTTTTTTTTAAATTTCACTTCCTGTTTATATTTTTGAATTACACATTTCATTACTTTAGAAATGCGTTTTATTATTATTATTATTATTCATTCATAGTTATTAATTATTTTTAATGAATGAACACTGAATAAAAGGTTCTTACTATTTTTAACATTAAATTGGTTGAAATATGTTGCCGTCTATTCTATTTGATCTTAAAAAAAATTAAACACTTCATTTTAATAGTTTGTTATAATATCCATAAAATAATTGCACTATAGTTGCTGGACTTACACTAACCAAGTTATGAGAATGTAGAAAATGTTTTAAGTATGGTTATATGTACTTAACCAGCCTTACCTGTATGTGTTGCAATTCAGTATTTTGTGTTGCGTGAATATACTACATCTTATTGTATACTCAAATAAACATCTGAATACGCGCCACGATAGCCCCCGCGAGCGGTTATAGGCAAGGCCCGCAATGCTAAGGTGTATTGTTGGTTAGTGGATTCGATTTCTAGTCTAAACCTTGGATTTTATTTAATGGTTTTAATCTTGTAAGGCGCCCCATTAGCTGAGCGGTTATAGGCTAGACCCGCAAAGCTAAGATGTATTGTTAGATTAGTGGGTTCGATTCCCCAGTCTAGGTCTTGGATTTTATTTAATGGTTTTAATCTTGTAAGGCGCCCCATTAGCTGAGCGGTTATAGGCTAGACCCGCAAAGCTAAGATGTATTGTTAGATTAGTGGATTCGATTTCTAGTCTAAACCTTGGATTTTATTTAATGGTTTAATACGAGAAATTTACAGTAAAGTATGTTTGCTAGCCGCCTCCGTCCACAACCCCTAATTAGGTAGGTAATTACTTTACTGGGCTAGTTTGATTGTAACGAAATTGTGTAACAAGTTTATTTCCGGTGACGTTTCAATTTTTTTTTTTGAGAAACAGATTTTTTTTTTCTTAGGGGGCAATAAAACGTATCAGAATCTCCTAAATCTGGCTTTAATTTTCCCACAGACTTGGATTTTTTAACTATTTATAAAATTATCTAACATATTTATTGGACTTAAATAATTTTCGTAGAAATAATTAAGAAGATTCTGGCTTTAAAATTTTAATTATGCTAATGATACTTCTGCTTCTTCTTTAATCAATATTCTCGTTGCATTCAGCCGTGGAATATATTTATGGTTTTCCCATTTGGGATGGACATATTATATATATTTCATACGGGAGGAACATATGGATGTCTAGAGTCCCATGTCTTCTCTCCTGGCAACAACAGTATTACGCTCTCTCCAGAGACCTCTCTCTTCATAGTTTCTACTTGGTGCAAGGGAGAGAGATGGAAAGTTCAAATTAGAGAAATTGTCAACTTTGCCCGTTGAGTATGAGCGTTTCCTTCTCTGAGTGGGCCAAACCAATATGTCGAGTGGCTGGGAACTTGCCATTAGTTTATATGGTACATACCCCATACATACGCTCACAATACACACGCACAAACCTACCAACCACCATGCCAGCCATATTGCGCATTACAGACAAAGCGTAGGATGCCGGTTTATGTAATTACCTTAAATGGGATAACATGTGATTTCCTTTGGGTGTACCTTTCCTGTCCACACTTCCTGTACAAATTTCAAACACATGAGTTTGATGACTGTTTCTACACGTACGCACACGCACACATGGACACGCGTGTAAGAAGCCTTAACTGAAGGAAATTTTTGAGCAAATGGTCCACTAAGTAATACGAAACGTTTATAATATATACATATTTAATTGCACTTCCCTTTTTGTGGGAGAAAACTAATCAGGTGACTCGCACGATTTCCTCTTAATATGAAAAGCAACTTTAAAGATAATCGTTTGAGCCGCTTTCAAGAAAATGGATGTAATTAAAACTAAAAAATCTTGAATTTCCCGAAGAATTGAGAGCACAGCCATATTCTCGTAAATTAAGGTAAAGTAATCGCCTATTTTTTCAGGCGGGTTTTACGTCTAACTACCAATTAGGTGTCGTGGATGGAGGCGACTAGCAAACATACTTTACTATCAATTTCTCATATTAACCATTAAATAAAATCCAAGGTCTAGACCAGGAATCGAACCCACCAACCAACAATACATCTTAGCTTTGCGGGTCTAGCCTATAACCGCTCGGCTAATGGGGCGCCTTACAAGATTAAAACCATTAAATAAATCCCAAGGCCTAGACCGTGAATGGAACCCACAACCAAAGAGTTTTCTTTTTTTTATACGTTAGAGTCAATCGGGATCGTTTTTTGATCATTCGGTAACGTGAATTAAATTCAATGATACTTGAGGCGCATGTCGAGTTAGAGTCGGAGATATCGTGCTTTATATGCTGGAGGGCAGATCCTCGTAGATTGGAGGGTAAAGGCTTTGTTGACCTTTATTATCCATTTGCAGAACCAGGTTTCAAGTTCAGTAGATAAAGAATATTTGACTCAACTTTCGGGACCTAAACTCTCTTTTTCGGAAATATAAAATCGTTATGCTATTTTTGAGTTCCGCTTTGTCACCTGGGTAGAGTTAGTATTTCCGGTGATAGTCGCTAATGCGCATGATTGCAAATACTTACTCTCAAGAAGCAGCGAGAGACATCTGGAGCGAATCACTCACACGATCTTCTTTTAGTTCCTTTGGGAGGTCGTTAATTACAGAACAACATAATGCGCTTATCCGTTCTTAGTCTTGAGAATGTAAACAGGCGCCTACCTATTACAGAAACAATTTTTATGAAAACTTAAATAAGGGCTAGCAAGACGGCCAAAAACCATTACGTCATGCTTACGTAATAAATTACTGAGAATATACTGGTACAAACTCTGGCAGTGGAGCATGTAACCAAGTTTCTCCCAGAGCCAAGTTTACTGGGGGTACCACCTGCCCCCCAGAGCTTCCAGAACCTTTCACATCCCGACGTACCTATAAATAGAAACAGCCCCCTTGGGGGTCAGAAAAAGGTCTTCTTAATATTAGCCTTTAGTGCCGACTATAAAAGAGGAGAGAGCCAAACATTTAGGGGCAATTAAATGTATCATATATTACGAGAAAATATATTTCTGAACTTAGTAGCCCATTTAGGGAACCTTCCTGTAAGGTTATAAACCATGAAGTAGCTTTCATTTTATTGTATCAAAATATTAATCCTCTGATTAATATAAATTTTGTTCCAAAAGGGGTTTTCCCCCCCTGGCGTAATCTATTTTTAGGGCATTTTAGGGAAGACTTGAGAATAGTTTTATTTCTTAAGTGTCCTTCTAGTGCATTGTCTCGCTTTACCACCTACTAAATATTACTGTGGATTAAAAAGCTGCTGAAATTTCAAATTTGACGGAACTGAAATGATCGGAAGTTTAGACTTCTTGAACGATTTTTAGTTTTTTGGTTCTTTAGTTTCGCTCAGCTTCTACTCAAATCAAACCTGTAGGTAGAATTGAAATTCCTTTTTAGGACCCAAATTGATTTTAGGGACAGGTTTTGAGACTTAATAATAATAATAATAATAATAATAATAATAATAATAATAATAATAATAATAATAATAGTCTGCCACTAATGGCGGTAAATTGTCTAGCAGAAGCCGTAGGGGACCCCCTACAGGTTTCACTATACGTAGATGACCTCGCCATATACCTTTCAGGAAACAACATAACCGAGGTTGGGGAAACCCTACAAGAGGCAATAAACAGAGTGGCTGCCGAGGCTTCTAGAAACGGGTTCCAATGTTCCAATTTCTGTAGACTAAGGCACGAGCATAGTCCACCCACTTTATACCTGGACAGCACACCTATAGAATATAAAGAAAGTACTCGTTTTTTGGGCCTAACATTTGATTCAAGTTTGTCATGGCAAGAACATCTGCAGTCAACTAACTTTAAAGCAAAGAAGACCCTTGATGTATTGAAATTTCTATCGAGTTATAAATGGGGAACAGAATACGAAATTCTAAAACGTATATTTACATGTATCACCCGATCCAAGTTAGAATATGGTGCACCAGTGTATAGTTCTGCGCGCAAATCTCGCCTTAAGATACTTGACAATGTTTACAATGAAGGAATAAGGTTGATTACTGGCGCCTTTCGTACCAGTCCTCTTCAGAGCCTCTACGTTGAATCAGGGATGTTACCACCTAAGCTAAGAAGAGAACAGCTAGTACAGTGCTATGTCGCCGGAATATGGGGAAAACCATCACACCCTTTGTTTCACTCCATATTCGAGAGCCAATCCGATGAAGAATTTCGACAACAAAGTACGCGGACGCAGCCCCTAGGTGTTAGAGCTAAACGCCTCATGGAATCGGCGATTCTGGAATTTTGTCCTGTAGAGGGGTGGGGATTTAGCAACTCCCCTCCCTGGCTAATGACTCCTGCTTGCGTCCGTTTGGATCTGACAATATGTAAGAAAAACGAAACATCTCCCATTGTCTATCGACAGAAATTACTTGAGACCTTAAATTATTACTACGATCACCGACCTATCTTTACAGATGGGTCGAAGATAGACAATGGTGTAGGATGTGCCGTGTACACGGAGGGCGTTACCCTGCAGTGGACACTCCCTCCATACGCCACAGTATTCACGGCAGAAGTGTACGCGATTTGCCAGGCCCTGAAATTAATTATTGAAAAGAAGTATAATAAAGTATTAATATTGTCAGATTCCTTAAGTACTTTGATGGCTCTCCGGGATATATTCTCAGCTGATCCAATGATTATTAATATCAATAATATGTTGCACCAACTACGCACATATGGAGAGAGGGTGACATTCGCATGGGTGCCAGGCCACATTGGCGTATCTGGGAACGAAAAGGCGGATCAGGCGGCAAGAAGTGCCGCCTCTAATCAAATACAAAGTGTCATCCCTGTTCGACCCACTGATCTAAAAGCTCACATTAAAGAAAACATAATTAGAAAATGGCAGCATCAGTGGGACTACGTAAATGAAAAATTGAAAGATATTGAAGCACGGGTGCAACGTTCAGCAGCTGAGAATCTCCCGCGGCGAGAATCGGTAATAATTACGAGGCTAAGGATTGGACACACTCGAGTGACCCATGGGCATCTTCTCATTGGGGCTAGAAGACCTTGGTGCAATGAAAGGCTGACTGTGGCACATGTGTTGGAAGAGTGCCAGACCCTGCGTCAACATAGAGCTCAAGCAGGTCTGCCAGATGATTTGCGTGCAGTGCTAGAAATAGGGTCTTCCCACAAAAAAAGGCTATTTGCATTTTTGAAGAAAATTCAACTTTATCATAAAATTTAGGATTAGATTATCTAATAGTTAGGTTAGCTAATAAGTTAGTTTAACAAAAGGGGAGAGGAATATCGAGTACTCTCCCCTCTGGATGGACGATGTATGAATGTATTAGTAGTCATGAATGTATTTATCAGCGTGAGAGTATTTATCAGCGTGAGTGTATTTATCAGCGTGAGTGTATTTATCAGCGAGAGTGTATTTATAAGCGTAAATGTATTTATAAGCATGAATGTTTTAATTAAGAAGAATGTAGGTATAAGTGAGTGTATATATTGTACATATTGCTAGGCTTAATGTATTGTTAGGAGTGTAGGAATATTTATAAGAGTACTACACCCCAATGTTTCAAATCTGATAGCTAGGATTGTTTGGTTAAGGATATAAATGCAAATAGCCTTTAGGTGGTGAATAAAACTGAGATGAGACAAATGAGTTGGGTAAGAAGAGGATGGCACTACTGGGTACCCGCACTCCCTCTTGTCGGCTGGACCGATAACTTATGAAGGGTAGTGTGGACCTAGGTCGGATTACCCGGGGCTCCGCCATGCCTCACTGGTGAGATATTGGTAGGACGCTAATCGGGTGGAGAGACATGTGCCATCCTAGCTCGAGAAAAGAACACAGCTCTAGGGTCGCTAATGACCATGGTCGTCGATGCGCCAAAAAAAAATAAAATAATAGTGTTTATTCAAAAACTTATAAACATACAAAAAAAATGTATTTATCCTAACTATAGCAAAATATTTCAAAACTAAGCAAAACATTTCTGTAGTTCAAAACTTAGCACACTCCGAGCACGGACTTAGTCTGTCTGCCGAGTTGACTCTAATTTACATTACCATAAACTTCAGAACTAAACATATTTCAGTGTTAACAATTAAAATGATATATTAAAAATAGTCTATAACTCCAAGCGGATATTGCGTACTTATACAGCTTGGACCAAGGTTTTGAGACTTTCAACTTCCCAAATATCCTTTTATTTTTACTCAACCCATATTGGGTTTTGAGATTTTTAGAAAAAGTAAGTCAGAAGTAATGAATGTTAATAAAAGTAAAGTAAAAAGTTATCATTGGGTTTTATTTGCTTACAAACAAGATATAATTCGTTAAATCGATTTTGAAACCTTAAAAAAAACTTAAGATAGGCATCCCCCTGTTTTCCACAAGTAAGAGAAAATATCTTAAAAAGAGGAAAACAGAAAATTTAATACAAATAATTTTTTTTTTTTGAATATTTTGGAATGTATATTTTAATTAAATTATATAAAAATATCTATGTGTTATATAATACATTGACAAACATAGAAAATGGGGAAAAATTTCTAGGAGAGAGAAAATCGGGGGAAAAAACCTCCCTCAAATGTTATTGTAATAATGTTTATGTTTGGCTTTTCTTCGTGTGGGTTATCATTTTCTAGAGTGCTTTCCCACCAAGTGAAATGTTGGTAGGGAGTGAGGGTTTTTCCCTACACCTCTACACCTCTTCCATCGCCCATATAGTTCCTATTACTTTAAGAAAAGTAAAAGTTGGAGAGAAAAGCTTTGGGGAAGTCGGGGGTGGTTGGAAAATGGTGGAAACTAGGAATGAAAAAGTGGAGAAGACGTTGTCATAACGGTGGAAACTGCTGTCGGCCATATATATATATATATATTCTTCTGTCGCTGTTATGTTTTGTCAATCTTCATAAAAAATAAAAACCGGAAATCTGACGCCAAATACTCCACACACGCCTTCCTCTAACTGGACCGGAAGTGACTGCTTTCTCCGTGCTTTCATTTCTGTGACCGTTGTTGACGTAGATTTATAGCTGTGACTAAATTTAGGCAGTTGGGTTTCTAAATCTGGGATGCTAGGCTAGCTACTCCAGTAGCGGAAGGTCTCTGGATGCTCCATTCTGTCCGCCTGTGGTCTTTTGGAGCCCGGAAGAGTACCATACCACTAATGTGAGGAGACTCGCAAAACACGTATTTCTGCAGCAAACTTGATTTCGAAGTTTGACGCGCTCGCAGCGCTTTCTGTTGGTAGTTGGAAAAAGTAAAAATCTGTGGTGAACATTAATTCCATTTCTCTTATTATTGGATTGTCCGGAAAATAATGCAGGATTATGGTTTTAAAAGAAAATTAATGATTTATAACTGTTTTTATTAATCAAAACAGTCTCCATTACTTTCTATCACATTTCTGCCAACGTGTGGGTAACTTTTCCACGTAACCTCTGTATAGAATTTAGAATCCTTAGAATTTATAAATTCAGAAAATGCATTTTCTAATGTTCTTTGGTCAATAAATTTTTTATTTTGTAAATAGCGGTCCAGGTGGCTAAAAAAAATGGTAATCAGTAGGCGAGAAATTTTGGATAAAATTGGGCTCCTTTAATATTTCGAAAGTTTTATTTGAAAAGAGATTATCCGAAGTTAGAAGTTTTAAAGTTGAAGTCTTTGGATAACACCTCGGGCTATTGTTTGCACTGTTTTATTAAATTTCAGAAATAAGTTTTGAAAATATTATTTTTTTTCACTGTCTTTTTTTTTTGTGTATTTTGTAAACATAATTTTTGAATTATTAATTTACTTCGCCCATTTTTTAATAACTTTAATTTTTGCTTTTTATTTAACTTGTAATCTTAATCCTCGGGCGTTTTGGACTTCCGAATCCAGGTTTTACGCCTGTAGCATAACTTACTTTGTGCAAAACTTTACTGGGATTATGGATTAGAGGTTCAGGGTTCTGCTAAGCATTCTACTCTTTACCGAATTCAAGTATTACAATCGAAAATCTTTCGAAAAATCACCAGTATTTCTTATTAGGTTCCTGATAAAGCCCCTACATTTGCGACTGATCTGTTTAAAATTCTGTTATCAAAGATTCCACTAGGGCAGGGGTCGGCAACCTATTTTAAGTAGAGAGCCATTTCTCCTTAAAAATTTTTAATAATTCTTACCAAGAGCCGCAAGGGTGTAAACAACTCTGAAGATCATTTGTAATCACTAAGGAACGGATTTTTATGTATTTAAAAATGCCAAATATTTAATTAAAATATGAATTTATTTTCAATTATGTGGAAAATATGTGATTTTCTTAAAATATTTTCTGGAATATTTAAGTAAAATGGACATTTTTTTTTATTAAAATGGATTTTTTTTGGGGGGGGACAAGTTATAATTATTTATATAAGAAAAGAACATTTTTACAATTTATAATAATTTATTAGGAACAAAATAATTTGTTTTTACAAGTTATAATTATTTATGCAACAAAGAACATTTTTACTATTTATAAAAAGATGTGTTAAATTTTCAATTTTGAAAACTTCACTCTTCGAAATTGTTTGCAACCACATGAAATTTCAAATGTTGGAACGTAAAGTGACGACGATCTGGGCGTAAGATGGACTTGTAACGACTAAAAGATCGTTCAACATCTACAGATAGGTGCCTTGCTGAAAGAAGTTATTTCGTTGGTTGTAAAGGGTACACGATGTTCTGAGGTGACTTCTGTTCCACTGATGATATCAGAAATCTGGCAGAAGGTCTCCCACACTTTGTTCTTGCTCAGTACTTCTACCAGTTTTGATCTTATTTTTTTAAAAAAATACCTTTAATAAATGGAGTTTTCATTCGTTTAAATAAAATTAAAATATACATTATATTTTGGGTAGGCTGAAGAGCCACAGAATTGGGATAAAAGAGCCGCATGCGGCTCGCGAGCCACGGGTTGCCGACCCCTGCACTAGGGAATGGTCTAGAGTCTAGAGCAGTGATGGGCAAAGTACGGCCCGCGGGCCAACTCCGGCCTGCGAAAGTATTTAATCCGGCCCGCCGAAGGTCCATCGACATGGATAGTATATGGCCCGCTATAATTACGTTTTGACGGTCGAGAAGTATAAAGTAGATTCTACTTAGTAGAATAATAGATGCATAACCTATAGGTGAAGCTAAACTAGCCGCGTAGTTACACAAGTGTGTAATGCTGTAATGTTTTTATAATATTATGATTAAAAGCTTTAACACAAAATGCATTTTTTCTATAATTCTGGCCCTCCTCTAGAATTTCTTAAACTTTGTGGGCCCCCCCCCCCCATTAAAAAAGTTTGCCCACCACTGGTCTAGAGAGTACGAAAAATCAAAATATGCTAAAGGAAAATTTTACACCTCTCTGCAGCCGACAGTAACCCCCCCCACCCCCCACCCCCAAAAAAACGTGGTTCACTGACTTCTCTGATTCGACTGCGCTTTAATCATAATTTCTCGCCCCACAACCTCAGTCGAATAGGAATTTCAGTCCCTCCAATTTGCTCTTGCCCTTTTGATACTATCATCGACGCCAACCAACCTGATACTGGAATGCAATAGTCACCAGGATGATAGGGATAAACTGTGGAATGTGTGTTTTAAAAGCGAAATGTCCACTTCCTATCAATCTCATCCTCTCAGAACCAACATTCGAAATATGTTTAGCTATTTTCCACTTCATAACAGAGAATAAAATCTAACTTTGAAAAAAAAAATTTAAAAAATAACCATCCCCATACTAGACTGAAAAGACAAGAAACTAACCAACGCTACTACTCCACACTACTTGACAAACGTTAGAAACTTAACCTACATAACAAAAGATTCTTATTTCTACTGTTACTGACGACCCTATTTGGTCATAACGGCATCGAAGTATGGGGAATCGACTAAAACTCGTTTTCTCAAATTTCATTCCTCTACAGCAGCTCATCCTAACCCTCTCGTAGAACACCTATCTTCCTCCACATTACCAGATAATCCTCTAAGGAGATTGAAGAGAAGATGGCCTCTCGTGATCTTCTCTTATCGTGAGAGCAAAGCACGTTACTGGAGTGACACCACTGGGTGCCTTGTCCACTCAAGATTTTCTTCTATTTCTTTTTTTTACCATATTTGCTTGTTGCAACAACCGTTGCAGTGGTAAATTCCAATAAAAGATTTTAAAAAAATAAAATAAAAAAATAACCGTATCCAGAAGAAAAATAACAATAGTATTCATAATACATATCATTAAATAATACATTAGCACATCTCTGACTAATCTGCACAGACCGGAAGCAAAGCAAAAATAAAATAAAAATAAAGATTCCACATCTCCTTATCTCCTATCATCAAAATTTATCTGGTCCAACAGCTTTCAAGCCTAATTTTACCCAATACTCCTGTTAGATGTCTAAAGCACCAGGGATCTTGTGTTCATCTTCAGCAATTCCAACTCCCTGAAGTGATACCACTGGGTATCTTCTTCAAACGCCATTCATATCACTTTATTCTAGATCCACATTTTTGTTTGTCGCAAATTTCACAGATGCCAATAACTAGATAAAAAGTAAAACAAGGGTTTTAAAGAAGGTGAAGAAAAACAAAACACAAATAAATGAAAAACGATGCTGCGCCTTGCCGAGCCTTAAACCAGGTTCTCAGAAAACCTGGAGGCTGTATGTCAGTGTTTTGTAGTTTAGCCTGTTATCTCCCCTTGAAGGTATATTATTGATTGTCGTACAAGTTAATTGTACCGTTTCCAATTAACAGTGTCACACCTTGCCGCACATTGAGGCCAGCAGCACTAGCCCAACAATGAGGTCCATCTACTCGTAACACCATCTCTCTCTCTCTCTGTCTCTCTCTCGCTTCCACCCCCACCCCCCGTCACTTTAAAGAGCTTCCAACTTGATGGGTGTTTTAGTTAGTCGGAACATCAAGAAAACCGGCTCGTCCTCTAAGTAATTAAAGCTTAACTAAACTCCGCTAAAATAACAATTATTAATCTATTCTAACTACAAACTTACCGCTCAAAACACATAAACACTTACACCCACATTATATACAAACAAACACACATACAAATACAGTGTAAACACAAAATTTATAATTAATAATTCAAATAATTATAAAGATAATATTGACTTAATTATCTTTTTTTAATTAAAATTTCTTTGAAAAATTAAAAAAAATATTTTTTTTTACCCTTTTTAGCATTTGGTGCAAGGGTGTTCTTGCGCGCTTATTACGTCATTAGTTTTGTGAAAAATCTGTGAACATGTCTTGACGTGTTCATTTCAGAAAAATGAAACGTATATTTTCAAAAAAAATGTATACTATAATCTTTTTTTTTGCCTTTTAGTTTTGGCATTGGCTTCCGCCATACAGCCAGCATCGTCTAGGTGCTTATCACTAGAATATCACTCACTCTCCATTCTTAATTATAAATACATTCACTTCACTCATTCTGCCCTCTACTATATACAACTATTTACATAAACTACAGCTAATGGATGGATCAGTACTCTATATTCCTGCCATCCTTATAGCTTAACCGAAATTAAAATCACGTAATCCTTCTCTAATCATTTTCTTCCATTCATTCTAATCGGCTATAACTTTTAAATACATTCATATTTCATTACTAGCTCTGCTATAGATTTAAGCAAATAGATGTTGGTGAAGAATATTATGTCTTCGTAGCGAAATGGTGCATCTAAATACCTGTATATGTCGTTAAACATTCGTTTCCTTTCTAGCACATAACGTGGACATATCCATTATATTATGTTTGAAATCCTCCTCCTCATTGCAATCTACGCAAATAGGGAGAGGACCTTTTTGTTGATCCTGTGAAGATCAACGATCCGCACACCGCGTGGTTCGCTCTCAGCCTGCTTATTGTCCGTAACAACCCATTTATTAGTGACAGTTCCCTTAAACCATGGTTGTCTAGGTAACTGATCTGCCATAGTTTTATAGAATCTCCCTTTATTACCATTACTGTAATCTGTCCGCCGGTTTTGTAGTGCTGCTTTTGCAATTATACACTTACGTATATGTTACAATCTTGAAAATATTACTAAGGGAAGTCATGAGAGTGTACATCAAAATGTTTATATTCTGCGTCCTTTTTAATGGCGATATTAAAATACATCTTTATTGCAGAGTTTACATTTTATTATGCTGAATATTCGAGTATATATACATGTAGGGTGTATGAAATAAGGGAACTGAATGTATGTGAACTGTTAAGGTTCAAAGCGGAACGGGTTGGGTGGAGGAGAGTACAGGAACTACTATCCTGCGTATCCCATTGAGTGAATCCAGCCATGCGATAATATAAAGGACCAGATCACAGACTGTCTCCTGACCACGACCTAGTAAATACGAGTATACACGCATATTTGCTTCTCCCTACTCACATACATGCAAAGACAATCATGTGCAACCACTTCATTCATTGTTTCCCACTTCCGGCCGATTCAAGTTCCCTCTATTCTCTTAAAGCATACATTTTAAAAAAGTAATAATAATTAATAATTTAATTCTGAATTGTTCAATTATATATTGTATATATACAGTCGAAGCTCTCAATAACGGACACTGGCGGGGGAAAGCAAAGTGGCCGCTGTTTGGAGGTGGTCGTTAGAAGGAGGTAGGCAAGTCTCATAATGAAAAAATATGGTTTTTTTTTCCAAACATCTATTTAAAAATTGTTTATTATTAATAGATTTAAAAACGTACATAATTGCATAATTATTGCAGCTATATGATATGCATCAAGTTTTTCTTAATTATCCAAAACATTTATCAAAAAACTGCATATTATTGACTTAATTAATAATTTTTTTAACAATTTTTATAATAATCATCACATTTATTCATAACAATAATAATTTATGGTAAAATTATCATCATACTATCATCTATTATTAGAAAAATAGAACAAACCTTTCGGCAAGTTGACGATGGCTCGATTTGATTTTTGCAAAAATCTTCCAACACATTTATTTTCTCTTCTAGAGTTAACCACTTTCGTTTGAGAGGCATATCCAGAAAAATATTGAAAAATGATTAAAATGGTACAAGATGTATGGAGCTTATATAGGAAACTTTAGGAAAAAACAGAAAAAAAAAAGCAAAAAACTTGAGAGGGGATAATTATTTTGATCACCGCGTCAAACGAACTTTTAATAATAAGGTGGTCGTTGGTGGGAGGTGAAACATATAATCCGTTCCCCAAAATCAATGTCCGCGGTCGTTATGTAGAGTGTCCGTTGGAAGGAGTTTCTTTTATACAGAAAGTGTATAGGAGTAAAACGGGGAAATCCAAAAACTGTCCATAAATGGAGGTGGCCGCTAGTGAGAGTGTCCTTTATGGGAGGCTCGACTGTATATATATTACTTGATTTTCTATGTTAAGTGTCAATGAAAAATATGTAAAACAAGTCTCTAAATGTAAATTATTGGTTTCATAATTTTGGTTTTTGTATTTTAAATGGCATTAAACAAATAATTATAAATATTTCTAATTTTTTTTAGTCTTTACTTTTGAGATGTTTGATGACATGCCACGAAAATTATGTTTCTATTTTTCCAAATTTTGAGACACAACGAGAAATACAAAATTATGACGGAAATTGGCAATAATATTTCTTCCTTTAAAATATTAATATACATACAAACCATATTAAACAATGCATTTAGTACTAAAGTTAATCTACATATTTAATATTCAAACATTGAATGTTTACTAAAGGGGGCATGTTTCCCTTTATTATCACAATGTGTACACAATATTGTGTACGTTCGTATTATTGTTTAACCGTATAAATATTATTTCATTAAATTTTGAAGGGAAGTAGGAGAGCCCATAACATACAAATCGCACAAACAGTATCCAGACTGGAAATGAATTTTCAGACCAGGTTAATGTATGTTTTGGTTGTTATAGGAACAGTTAACTGTGTAAACACTAATACTGTAAACAGTGATAGTCTGCCGGCAAATTGATAGTATTCTGACCTGATCTGACCTAATCTCTGTGTGTGAATAGCTTTGCAAATAACTACACTTCACACTTCATACATGTGTGCTGCTGTACATGGACCCGGATATCAATCCTATTGTGTACATAGGTTAATTAAACAGATTAACTGGTCATTGTTAATATTATTACATATTGTGTGAGTGTGTGGGTAGTATTAATGTATTTACACAAATAATACACTAATACAGCCTACTCTATATCCGCTAACTGTAACTTCTGGGTCACAATGAAGATCATCGTTTGGTTGGTTATCTAAAATTAACCAAATATTTAGCAATCTATCATCAGCTGTCTAGTTTATTCCCACTTTTTTTTTTTGTAACTTCTTGACAAGTATATAACTATAAACTTCGATAAATTGTGCCCTAGGATACTCATAGATTTATTGGTATATTTCATTGTATTGTACAAACTTTTTTGTTGGGTGAGAAGTGTGCGGTTATATGAGTATAGTTATTCATCGTAGCCACGCATGCTCGTTGGAGTCCCTAACAGTTCTCAGTCGTTTCAACCATTGTCAGTAGTAGATTAAACAGTTTTCGACTTTCATTTTATGTTTCCGCCTCGCACTACACTTCGCGGAGGTCTGCGATATGGGGGGACGTCACACAGGACACGATACTTCTGTTAGAGCGGTCCAGTTTGGTCGCTTTCTTCTTGAGAGAAGTAGTAGTGCGTTTTTTGGTTATTTGTTTTTTATTTTTATATATTGTTTATGATCTAAGACGAAGAACGACTCCTTCTGCTATTAGCTTTGGCAAAGCAAAAAGAAGAATAGACGAAGTTGGGTGCTCAGAAATCAATAAGAAGAGAGAACAATTAGGGGAATACCACCGCTTATGTATTGAACTGGAGTCACATGAAGATAGGATCTTCTAGTATTTTCGTGAGTCGCAAGAATGAAATAAAAAAATGAGTAATAAAGTTTCTTAAGATTGGAATCTTTATTTCGTATTACTAGGTGGTGGCAAGGCGGTCACGTTGAAATCTGTAATTTTGTACTACTAGATCGCTTGTTGTCGCGACAAAGACCAGCCCGTGGCGGTAGACCGTGTTCTGTTTGACAGAGATGAAGTGTAATACAACTAGACCGCCTAGATCGGTCGGAGATCGTTGCCCGCCGCGACAGACCGCTTTCTGTGTGCCCAAGGCCTAACACCGGAAGTTAGTGTATTTTGGTTCCATATTTCGGTGCTCCCTGTTTGGCCAATGAGCATTTTATTGCCCCTCCCTCCAAAAAAGAAAAGGCGGCTTGTAAAATGGAAATATGCAATTAGCTTAAATGGATTGGCCACCCACACAATGATTTGGACACGTGAACAGCATTCAGAATTTGAAAATCTGCAGGCAAATAAAGAATAATAAAGCAGTTAGATGGCGGTGAGAAAAGAGAAAGGGTTGTGGCAGAGTGAAGGGGTAAATTAAGAGAAAACTCTGTGTTTAGAATTGGATCAACAAGATGGGGGACGATGCATCAAATAGAATGTTCTCATCAGGACGATCTTCTGTCTCTGTCTCTCTTCCGCTTTCTCTGTCGGTTTGTCTGTCCTACTTCCTTCCGGGTACAGGGCGGCTAAGATCGTCTTAGACACCTTGGGTTAGAATTAAACTTCCAGTTAGTCTGTACCTCTGAAGATGCCTGTATCTCCTTATCTCTCTTGCTCTCCCACCACTCTTCTTCTAGCCTTCTCCATTGCTCTCCATTATTTTCTACCAAACCACTCTCTCTCTCTTTCCATGTCCGCATTGCGTGGAGATGAAGACGACGTTGTCAACACTTACACCAAGTAAGTAGTAAAATTCCAAATCCTCCGCTTCCATATACAGGTCTGTCTCTCTCTGCAAATATTTACATAAAACTGAATTACTTCAAGCTATAGCAGAAGGGAGAAATGCTTGTTTATCCCGTGGTATGGCTGGTAAGACGTTAATCTTCAATTTAAAATGAAAAAGGGAACAAGTGGATTTTAATGGAGGTAGAGATGCGAGGGTTACAGCATCATCTGTTGAAGATGGAAAACCTTTTGGTGCCGCATAGAATTTACCATTAATACATTTAAATTAGAATGTTCAGGGGACGTGGAAATATTTCCAGAGTATTCTGTTATATTTCCATTTTTCCAACTGCAATTTATTAAAAAGCTGCTGCAGTCTGGTCTTGGTGCAGCCTACTGCACCAGATTAAAGCAGGAATGGGTGACAACACTCTCGTGACTTCCTCTAAAGAAACCGTTGCAACCTTTTCTGCTTTGAGTTTTCCGCAGGTAATATCCGGTTTACACACGAACGCACGCACGACTCCTCTTACCACAGTTTGCTGTGCTAACATTTTTCTTGGAAAATAAATTGTAAAAATCTCGGAAGAAACTGGATTTAGTAAATTCGCACTTTGTGATTGGCTGATTTTTCACCACAAAACTTGTTATCAATTCCGATCATGTTACCTTATCCCAGATATCAAAGTTTTTAATTACAAAGCATTTTTTTTGTATTTTGAGTTTATGCTGCGTCTACAAAATCCACAAATTGATTTCCCCCTCCACTTCCCAAAAATCATCACTGATTATTGTTTTCCTTCTAAATGGGAAGAACAGGATAGACTGTGCGTGCGTGAGAGAGAGTAGATAAAAGAAAATGGCCGTTAGATTGGTTTAATTGGTCTAATTAATTAGGAACAATGTCGTTGTTTCGTTAGTTTATGTTGGCAGTTTTGTTCAGGCTTGATTATACGTCCTGATTAAATGAAAATCATTTGGGTCATTAATGAGTTTAACTTTTACTCAATTTTACTTCAGAGCCTACAAAAGCCAGTGGCTGTTCATAAGCAACACGCATCACGTTGTGAAAGGCCCTTTTTTGCTATCCAAATAACAACAAGCACCTAAATCTAGGGCACAGTATCTGATTAGAAACTATTTAAACTGTTTCTCTTTATTACAAAATAGGAGCTTGAATTCTCTGTAATGGGCTAATTGTTTTTAAACTTTCAATTTCAACTCAAATAAAGCTCCTGGAGTTAAAATCCAAGACCTTCTTTAGGAAAATAAATGCTCTAAAGTTTTGATGGCAAAGGGCTATAAAACAAGTTTAGGCTGATAGCTTTCGCTATTGGAAATATTTTATTATTATTATTATAATTTTGTGGGAGAGGTTTCAATTGTGCTTTGCGACCTTAAACATTTATCGTGCACCGCTTTCTGGTGCCAGGAGAATCCCTATAGCAGGGATGGCGAACCTTTTTGAGACGTGGGTCAAATTTTGTTCATTTTTTTTTTTCAGTACTAGCTCTTGGGTCACTAATGCCCATTTGCACAAGAGTTAAGTTTAAACATTTTAAACTGAATATTTTCAAAACTAAACATCTTTAAAATTCAGTTGGCTTAACGGGGTAAAACGGTACGAAACAAGTGCTATGGAAGTCTCTTTTTTACAAATATCATAACTGAACAAAACCTGAACAAAAGTGTGTTTTATCTGAAGAAAAATCTAAATATGGTTATTTGCTTTGGGTTGTCGATCTTTTTTAACAAACAAAATATGAGTAAAATTATACATTTTATTTGATATTTTGTAAACACTTTTTTGCTTTATTTCAAATACTACAAAAGCATTTGTCGTCATTTGCGTTTTTAGAACTGGTAATGATCAAACTAAAGGTTATAAGATAGCATTTAAATTGCTTTTGTGTCAATGCGTGATTGAAAAAAATACAGATAGAATATGAATTATCCACACAATTAGAAAATCTAAATCAACCCGCGTAAACAAACAAATGGTTGCCTAGCAATTGTGGGTCAGTGTCTGACCCGCGGGTCATAGGTTCGCCATAACTGCCCTATAGCAACCCTTACAGTTCCCGACGATCAAACAAATCTCACAAACAAAGGCGATTCCTTCTCCAGTAATTGTGGTAATTGCCCAGTGATGTTTGAATCTTCCTTGAATAATGGCGCATCGCAGTCAGTTAGGAGGTAGAGTTATGAGTGAGTTTCACTCTCCTCTGTCTCTTCTCTCAGAATCTGCAAGTACCATTGCTTTGTAGACCCAACTACATCTTTTGGTACCCTCCGAGTTGATGAGAATGCTCCGTGAGTAAAAACCGGTTTCAGTTTGTGGAATATAGAAGTTTTTGGATCACTGTCCAATTTATGTTAGTGTCACAATTACAAAGATATGAATTTAATTTTTGACTTCCGGTTGTATAAAACTTCCGTCCCTCTGTCTTCACACTGCATGGCGTGCCCCGACTGCATGTCTTCGGTATCTTTGTAGCAACATTTTTGTCGTCATCTTCGTAGTCTCTTTCTTCCTTGTTCTCCTCGTTGCTGTATCTTCACTAGCTGAACACGACTTTACTTCATTATCTTTAACATTATTTTTAAGGGTTATTCTTTTCATTTCTTCAGTTTTATTATTCTTTATTTTACACTTTGATCTTAGCCAAAAGGCCGAGAAGCGATCTTTGCTGACTCTTTGCCTGATTTAGTAAAAAAAATAGATATCCTTGCTAGTTATGCCAAGACTAACTGCTTAGAGGTGAACTCCATCAAAACAAAAATTGTATATTTCCATAGGGGTCGTGCAAAAAAACTTAAAAAAATGAACTATTTGGGGCAGGAAATTGAACTTGCCCAGTCTTGGAACTACTTGGAAGTTAAATTCTCGGATTCTGGACTCTTTCACCTTCAGTCTAAATTTGCTGCTTCCAAAGCCTCCTCTGCTGTAGGATCTGTTCTGGAGTTGTGTCGAAAGGGAAAAATAACGTCTATGAAAAGCAGGATCAGAGTGAATGATGCTATTTCTTTGAGTACTCTTTGCTATGGAGTTATTATATGGGGACTTCGGTATCTTCCAGCAATAGAAAAAGCACATTTACACTTCTATAAAAAGTTATTTTCTCTAAATAAAAATACCCCTGCATGGTTGATCCGCACTGAACTTACGCTGGACAATTCCAGCTACCGAGTCTTAAAACTTACATTAGCCTGGATTAATAAACTGCTGAGTATGGAGGACAACAGGCTTCCAAAAATATGTTTTTCGCAGCTTAAACATGCTCACTTTAACTACCATAGTTCAATAAAATTTAACTGGTTCTCTCAAATTGATAACTTGCTCACCCAAATTCACTCTAATTCCATTTTATTAGAAACAAATCCTGTCCTTTTTAAAAAATCAATTACACCTACATTAAATAAGTTTAAAGATTTTTTAAAAAATAAAGATTTTGAACTGCTGCTCTCTGCAAAATATAGTCCATTTTATACTAATCTATTCACTCTTACTTATGATAAGGAGCCCTACCTTACTTGCCATTTGGCATACTAAAACTTTTCACGCAATTGAGGCTTTCTGGTACATATCAAGTTAAATTAATGGTTAAAAACACCACCTATATCATCAAACCTAAAGAGTTGTGTACAATATGTAATTATAAGGCTGCTGAGGACTTATTTCATTTGATTGTTGTTTGTCCGATATACGAACCACTTCGCAAGCATCATATACCACAGGTTATAAATGTTACCCCACAGCTGTTTCCTAATGTACTAGCCATTAATACTGAACAGGAAATAAAAAATCTATACTATTATATTGTAAACTGTTTAAAGATCAGATCGTTTATATTAAATGAATAATTATCAATTTTGATTACTGCCTTTCTTTTCTGAATTTAATTTTCATGTCAATTTTATTGTATTGTATTCTTTTTTTTTGTTTTTCAACTACTTACTCTTGTACAAGCTATTGTAATTTTTGTCATTGGCACTTCTTTTTGTATTGCTTCGCTGTTGCTAATTTCTTGTATTATCAATTTTCTAACTATTTTTGTTTTTCTGCAGTCAATCATTGTGGTCTCTCATTGTTGGATTATCATATGTCTGCTAAACTTGTAATGATGTAAATACCAAACTCTATTTGTATGGGGTTCACCCCGTTGACAAATTATAAATAAATAAAATAAATAAAAAATTCTTTATTTTAATTCCATCTTTATCTCATCGCTTTGAGTTATCCTTTTAGCTTTATTTCTATCCAGGCCATCACTGAAACTTCTACATCTTCGTAATTAACAGTCAACTCACGTTAGTTTTCTACAGTGATGTCATTTAGACTTCTTAATGTTACGAGCGGAAAAAACATCGCGAACGAGAAAGATGGTCATTGCTTTGCAGATTTCAGCTTATCAGCTTTTGTTGATGAGAAAATGACAGATTTATTGCACAATATTTTAAAAATATATAAACGATTTTAAAAGTTATTTTCAATGACTAAAGTTTAAAGAAAATGGACTATTTTCTGACTCATATGTGTGTCTGTTTGAAACCGAATTTTCCAAATATTTTCATTACTAAACTTGAATAAAGGCACCATATTAAAAAGAAGGATACAATGAAAGATGTGGGAGGGGCAAAAGTTTATCCTGGACAGTTAGAAGACTCTTAATGGCTACAGACGATTTAGTGGATACAGAAGGAGTAGGGGAATATAAAAGGGTCGGTTGGGGTCTAATGGGTTACACAACGGGTGGGGATGACCTGATTCAACAGTGAGTACTTTCTGCCAACCATCCCTAAAAGGTAGGAGAGGTTTTTTTTTTTTTTTCTGGTGGAAAGAAGGGATGAGGAAGCAACGTCAACACAAAAGAGGAAAAACTCTACCATTTCCCCTTAATTAAGTTATTTACAAAGAAAACTTTGTATACGTAGAAAGATATGTACTATGTATTAGTTTTTAGTTGGTTTTTCTTTTTATCACACGTAACGTTGTAATCAGATGGTACTTCCGGTTTTTCACATTTTGTTATATTATCTTCTCTTTTTTCTAACAATGGATTAGTGAAAATTCTGTGAAAACGTTTGTGGTGTGTATGTGTTTGGGAAGAAAATATCACACATTTCGGCAAAAAAGAGATTACCGCAGAGGATCTCTCTCAGAGGATCCAGCTTCCTGTCTGTACATCTCCTCTTAATTGGAGCCTCTTTCAGCTCACTGATTGATAGGGTTAGCTCTATTTTACTTGTTGTCCTAAGTTTACGCACTGACTTCTTGATTGTACTCCCCTTACTGTTGTATTCAACATATCTGAGAAGTTTCGGAATCTAGAAATGTTCTAGGGAGAGTAAATCTCTCACCCTTCACCTAGGCACATGAATCATCCTTCACCTAGGCACATGAATCTTCCTTCAATGATCAAACCGCTGCCAATTAGTAAAAGTATTGCCTTCTCCATCTTCTCACCAAATCAACAGATGCCATCTCGCTGGCATCTACCACAGCTTCTTCAGATGCCCTACAATATACCGACTACCGCCAGGAAATCCAACAGCATGTGAAACCTATTCAAAACCGGAAATGCTTCAAGATCGTTCCCGGTTATAGTTGTTGTCCATGCAAAAATGGTTATGTACCTCAGTCCTAGATGGCTGGTCCAGTATGTAGTTCCGTAGATTTCCTCCTCAATAGAGTGGACCAGTCGTCTACCTCGCAACAGAGTTTAGTGCCTACTTTTCCACCTGTTGCATACTCAGATGACTCTCTCTTACAATTCTTACTTCAAAATTTTAAATTACTCATTTTTCTCTCATTGTTCTATACAGGGTGAACCAGTAAGTGATGTCCATAGGCCTACTGTGTGTAGTACATCTAAAGTGGAGTTCAAGGACGTATTGGCCAACTTCATATTTCCCATTGTTCTTGAGTGACGTTACTTTATTTTATTTTTCCAAAATCATTACCTTTTTCCAATAAAAATGTTATTACTCAGAAAGTTTTAGTCCGAATTCGATTCTGATAACACGGTTAGAAAGACAGATAAATTTTCTAAAAATTGACACCATTTCGAAGCATAAGTTATTCTACAAAACAGCCTCAATCTTCCTCTGGATGCTGGAAAAATAAAAGTAATCGAAAATTTTTAAGAAAACCCATTAGTGCTGGCATTTTTTATAAAAGTTTCCTTGTCTAATGGGCTTTCAAATGGTATTCATTTTCCAGGGTTCCTTTTTATCTTCGTACGAGAAATTACGTTTGTTTTTACAAGAAATAACAGTGTTAGCACTCAACAGTGTTAGTTTATCAAGTTGCTTAATTCATTGAATATTAGATTGTCTTGAATAAGGAAGTCAAAGGTTACAAATTGCACTTTAAACATTTACTTCTGACTTCTCTGAAATATTTGAGAAAATGTTAAGAAATATTTTAAGCATTTATTTATTGTAATATTATTTAAATTAATTTGAAATCTCTATTTCTGTTTCAGGTAAGTTGCTGCCATTTTACTTAGAGCTAGTGATCATTACGGAAGTAAGTAAACCCCTGTAATTGAGAATAAACAAATTGGTATGAACCCTCACAGGACTTCCGTTTAATCTAACTCTCAAACTTAGAATTTAGAATAAGGCTTTTTTCTAAAGTGTCATTTAAGTTTAATGTACGGTTTTATTAACTGATGGGAAATTTGTTTTAAATAAAATTTTAGATATAAATAAAATCTTTTTAAACGGAAGTGCTAGTTTTTCTGAATAGATTTTCTAGTTTTTATTAATTTTTTTGTTTGCGTAAATTCTTTTAAGAAAATTTAATTACATGAAAATAACAAAAGAAAAAGCGGTTTTTCTTTAATTAGTGTTTTCACTAATGAAAACATTAAGCTGCAAAAATTGATTGAGGCATGGAATTGATTATAGATTTTCAATTTCTATTGATGATCAATCAATCGGCAAAGTAATTAATTTATATTAATTAAAGATTTTGCTAACCATATTCTTGATTGTTTCTGAAAGAGCGAGCAAGATTCTGTAACAGTGTTTAAACCTTCCAACTTATAGAAGGAATAACTTGTTAAAGCGGGCTGGGTAATATTCCGCTATAGTTAAATGGGTCACCCTTTAATAACGACGTTAGGCCCTTACACTCCCACCCTTACTCATATATACCTCTCTCTCTCCTCTCACTCTATCTCTGTCTCGCTCACACACACTCATATCTCTCTCAAACACGTACAGTCCAGAACCCAGAACTGAAGCTAAACCCATCTCTTTCTCTAATACGTGCACTTCCCGGCGCGCGCGGATGGTGGTAGGTGGAAACTGAAGGGAATATCCTTGGTATAACCTCCGTTCCTCGGAGGCGGCTGAGTAACTGCCCCATATATAATATTATACGTAATTAACAATTCGCTGTTTTAGCCTTCCCAGACATCCAGCCTTGTTGGTAGTGGAGGCTCAAACACTCCCTGGGTCCAGTCATCCCCAAACCACTATTCTAGCTACTCCAGAATCCTTTCCTGCAAACACTTAAATTACCTGTACCATTTTAATCCTCTGTTTATTTATTACAATTCTGGATATTTATCATTTATGGGATTAAAAAAAATTAATAATTAATTCTGGTATTCATTTCTTTTTATTCTTCATTCCCTCTTCTTCCCTCATCTTTTTTCACTCAATCTATCTTAAACTCCTGGAAAAGAAAAGTGGTTTGAAGATTGTGTCAGATTTTGCCAAATTTTGGTTGGTGAAAGAAATAACTACTCATCATTTTAAATCCACGAGCTGTACCTTAAGTAACTTTATCCCCTTTATAAGCAAGGAGAGGTTCCTGGAGGGCTGATACAATGTAAAGGGGGATGGATTAACACCCCAACATTTGAGGTCATCTGAGGAGTTTTATTCAGAGCACTCCTCTCGTTACAGAGACAAAACTGTCCATCACCAGATAGTCAGCTGTATGAAACTCCTAGGTAGAGAAAGAAAAATCTAACGTACAATAGCTGGATTCGAACCCGGGATACACTAACCACCGAGCTATTCTCCTTAACTAAATGTTCCTCATTTAAAGCAGCCCTCTGCTTTCCTCTTTTGCCTGCTTGCTAGCACCTACCCAATAAGCTGTCTCCCCTTAACAAGTGCGGTTTACATGTTACAATAACTTAAACATTTCAATGTATCGAATTATTCGATGTATCGAGGATTTACTTCCTCTTATATTAAGTAGTCGTTAAGTTTTAAACTTTTTTTTTTTTTAGAGAACAGGAAGATTAGTGGGATCAGGGAGACTGAGACGTCATTCAAACGTCATCATTTTAGTAAAAATTATCAGTTTCAATAAAAATTAAATTAAACTAAATTCAGTTTAAATCGATATTGGTGACTAAATCATAAGTTTCAATAGGATGAAAAAAATTAATGCCAGTTTCAGTCATTATAAACTTTATTATGCCGCGAGCTTTCGACCTAGGGACTAGGTCCATCTTCAGGGCTAATTTACAATATACTGTTTTTACATCATTAGAGGGTTGGTGTGTCTTCTGTCTTATCTGTTCATGGACTGAATGAAACACACACAGACCGATCACATTCAGTCCATAAACAGACAAGACAGAAGATACACCAACCAACTCTAATGACGTAAAGTAGTAGTACATTGTAAATTTTTTTGTAAATTTTCGTTACATTATACATATTCATTGTAAATATAATTAATTGGTAATATAATTGTTAGATTAGACTAGGGCGGCCTCAAGGCCTACGCCACTGCGACCCCTTTGGATCTATTGTGGCTCCCCTCACTCTAATGTTCACCCTCCAAGACCTGTCCTTTTAATCAGACTCTTAATGCTGGAGAGCGTCTCTTGGTTTTTCTCCTCTTTGGCTCCTCAGGCCTTGGTTTTTCCTCCCACAAGAAGTAACATCCTTAGCCCTAGACAAGCCCCTCACACTGACACAACACGTGCAGTGCCGTTTCCTCCTCCTCTTCCTGACAGAACCTACAGAGGCTAGCCATCTGCCTAGCCCATGCTACGCATGTGTTTTCTGAGCCTGCAGTGGCCCAGTTAATAGTCCTACAATCATCCTTATTGCCCCACGGCCTTGACGGAAAATAATTGTTAACCAACTGTTAATATGTTCCACAGCCCTGAAGATGTCCTAGTCCCTAAGGTCGAAAGCTCGCGGCATAATAAAGTTTATAATGACTGAAACTGGGCATTAATTTTTTCATCCTATCCATATTTATGTTTTCCTCAACTTGAGACTTTTCTTCGGTCGCCCAGGTAACTTTTCCTTTTTCCTTTTTTTTTTTTTTTTGTTATTGGAATTGAATTTAAAGAAAGTACGCAACTTTGAAGCTTCTTCTGGTCCATCTCTCTTTTTCTTACTCAAGAGTAAAACTTTATGAAGTAAAAAAGAGAGAAAACCCTAAATAATCTTTTGCATAAAGGAAGAAGAATTTATATAGATACATATATATAGAGAGAGAACTTCCAGTGGAGGTGTTTCCTGTCTAATAAAATGGATTCAAACGAAAAGTTTTCCTTTTTAATAATCACGAAGAATGGTTTGGTCCATTTCCAATTCTTCGTCTTGTTCTTCTCGCTTTTACTTTTATTGTTCTCCCTCTCGTTTCCATGCTGTACCTCCCTCCAGGGACTTCCGTAAAGTGGCTACGTCACTAAAACTATAGGAACACAAACTCCGCCCAAGTTGGTAACAGTTCGGCAAGTCATCCTCTAGTCGCGACGTCAATTCTTTTACTCACTTATTACTCAAAGAAAGTATAAAAAGGAACTTTATAATATTTTTTTTTCATTTTATACTCCGTGTCAACCATCCTCTCCTTCCTCAGGGTCCTTAACTTTGGACCCGAGTACAAAACTTTCTGCCCAAACTTTTTTTTTGTATCCGTCTTTGAGAGGAAAAAAAGATTTTTAGAAGCTGGAAAGGTCGCTGAAAGTGGAGCCTCATTCTGTGACATTCTTCACCTCTTGATATTCTACATGACCGATTCCATTTCCAACTTCTTCAGAACTGGTTGTAAGAAAAACACCAGCAGCAAAGAAGAAGATTATAATGTCTAATTCTATTAGGGTAAAAAGTTTCCAACTTCACTTTCAACTTACTTTGACTAAGCACTCGTCAGAAGTTTTTAATGTAAAGGTTTTTCCTTTTTTGTATTTTCACAACGTTTGGTTGAAAATGTTCAGAATGTTATGAAATTTTGCTTGATTAAAGATCTTATTAAACTTTACAATTGGGCTAAAAACTGAATTTACAATAAGTGACAAAGATATGAACGGGGGCGGTGAAATTTGTCAATAATACAAAACAAATACAAATAAAGTAAAGTAATCGCCTATTTTTTCAGGCAGGGCTTAACGTCCAACTACCAAATTAGGTATCGTGGACGGAGGCGACTTGCAAACATATAATACTGTAAATTTATTTCATTAACCATTAAATAAAATCCAAGGTTTAGACTAGAAATCGAACCCACTAACCAACAATACATCTTAGCTTTGCGGGTCTAGCCTATAACGCTCGGCTAATGGGACGCCTTACAATATTAAAACTATTAAATAAAATCCAAGGTCCTATACTAGGAGAATCGAAGCCACTAAACCAACAATACATCACAGCTTTGCGGGTCTAGCCTATAACGCTCGGCTAATGGGGCGCCTTACAATATTAAAACCATTAAATAAAATCCAAGGTCCTATACTAGGAGAATCGAAGCCACTAAACCAACAATACATCACAGCTTTGCGGGTCTAGCCTATAACCGCTCGGCTAATGGGGCGCCTTACAATATTAAAACCATTAAATAAAATCCAAGGTCCTATACTAGGAGAATCGAAGCCACTAAACCAACAATACATCACAGCTTTGCGGGTCTAGCCTATAACCGCTCGGCTAATGGGGCGCCTTACAATATTAAAACCATTAAATAAAATCCAAGGTCCTATACTAGGAGAATCGAAGCCACTAAACCAACAATACATCACAGCTTTGCGGGTCTAGCCTATAACGCTCGGCTAATGGGGCGCCTTACAATATTAAAACCATTAAATAAAATCCAAGGTCCTATACTAGGAGAATCGAAGCCACTAAACCAACAATACATCTTAGCTTTGCGGGTCTAGCCTATAACGCTCGGCTAATGGGACGCCTTACAATATTAAAACCATTAAATAAAATCCAAGGTCCTATACTAGGAGAATCGAAGCCACTAAACCAACAATACATCACAGCTTTGCGGGTCTAGCCTATAACGCTCGGCTAATGGGGCGCCTTACAATATTAAAACCATTAAATAAAATCCAAGGTCCTATACTAGGAGAATCGAAGCCACTAAACCAACAATACATCACAGCTTTGCGGGTCTAGCCTATAACCGCTCGGCTAATGGGGCGCCTTACAAGATTAAAACCATTAAATAAAATCCAAGGTTTAGACTAGAAATCGAACCCACTAACCAACAATACATCTTAGCATTGCGGGTCTAGCCTATAGCCGCTCGGCTACCGTGGCGCTAATATTCAGAATTTTCCAGCTATATTTTAATATTTTAGGGGTTAGTAGTTAGTACTTAACAATACTAAAATAATTCATTTCCTGTAATTAATTATTCGCATTACTGGATACTTCTTCGAAGAGTTGATGAGTAATTGAAATTTCAAATTTGAAGGAAGGCAGTGATCCGGTAAAGCATCTCTCTCTATAGTGTAGTCTTCTTCTTCCTTTGGCGCTGCAGCCCTGGCCTCCTTTAGCAGGAAGTTTCAACCATCTCTGTCCGTGGCTTTCCTTCTCCACTGCCTTGTTAGCTTCCATATCCTGGCAGCCAACGCTACCCTAGGCCTTCTACCCCTAGCTCTTCTACCTTCTGGGTGTCTTTCATAAACCTTTCGTGAGGTTATTTCCACACTCATTCTTTGCATGTAACCCACACAGTGCAACCTTACCACTTTTATGGCAGCCACAAAGTGCCTCTTTCTATTGTGTCCTTTCGGTAGTATAATAAACGTCTCCATTGCCTATATTTAGTAGTTTAAAAGAAATTAGGTGTGATTAGGAGTTGACTTTAGGTGTTTCTGGGGGCAGTACGAGTCTGGTTGAAAGAGTGGCAGAGTCCTCTAATCGCCTCTTGCCTCTAATACCTTGACTTTAAGCAGTCCATCTATTTCTTTTCCACCTCCAATATGTTGGAGCCAGTTGGAGTTGTACGTTCAGTAAACATCTGCACAAGGTGGGGGACTGTGTCAGGAAGAGGAGGAGACGGCCTCTCACCTGTTGTTCTATTGTGTTGCAAGCAAACGGTTGCGCTATGAAACCTTTGGAACTTTCGAGTCCCAAGGAGATTGTAGTGCAAAAAAAACAAGTAGGGAAAGTCCTCAACCTTTTTAGAATGGGAAGTTTTAACTACTAGACTCAAAAGGGGAAGGCACAATAAGCTGCGGTGCCGTGGGGCATAAGTCCCGTCCCGTTTTCTAATCTTAATGTTGGAGCCAATGATCGGCAACAATGAGATGAACATCATCAGTAGCCTCTTTGTTATACACCACTTCTTCTTCACCTCCTAGCAGCCTGTGCGCTTCTATACTCTATCAAGTTGTACTTCCTGACTTTTTCTTTATATATATATATATACGAGGGGGTACCCAAAAAAAACCGGAATTATTTTTTAAAAGCTATTTATTTACAAATTTTTTACAGAACAACCTTATCCCCTTCAAAATACTCTCCATTACAACTAATACATTTGTCCCACCGGTGCTTCCACTGTTCGAAACATTTTTTGTAGTCATCTTTAGAAATGGCTGACAGCTTCTTCTTCGTATTTTTCTTGACCTCTTCAATGTTGTCAAATCGGTGACCTTTCATGCCCTTTTTCATGCGTGGAAATAAGAAAAAGTCGCACGGAGCCAGGTCAGGCGAGTAAGGTGCGTGGGGCAGCGGAACCATGCCATTTTTAGCCAAAAACTGTGTAACAGAGATGGCTGTGTGTGCAGGTGCATTGTCGTGGTGGAAGAACCAGTCTCCTGTTTGCCACAAATCGGGTCTTTTTTGGCGAACACTATTGCGCAATCTTTTCAAAACTTCCAAATACAAGGTTTGATTGACGGTCTGACCTGGGGGGACAAACTCTGAATGGACTACGCCTTTGGCATCAAAAAAGCAAATCAGCATTGTTTTGATGTTTGACTTGACTTGACGACATTTTTTTGGTCGGGGTGAAGATGACGTCTTCCATTGGCTCGACTGTTGCTTTGTTTCTGGGTCATAACCATAGCACCATGACTCATCACCAGTAATGACCTTTGACAGAAAGTCTGGATCAGTTGATCAGAAATTTTGATTTGGTTTTCTTCTGGTCCAGATATTTAACTTAAAAAAATTATTTATTTCATTAATTATTTTAGAATAGATGTATAGATTAGATAAATGCTTTTATTACTACAATAATTCCCACGCGGAGGTCCCGGGTTCTAAACCAGCAGCTGACCCTTAGATTTTCTCTTCCTAGGAGCTTCTTACAGCTCACTGCCCGGTGATGGACAGTGTTGACTGTAACGAGAGAACACAGTTCCTGGTGGCCGGCAGTGCACTGGAAAAAAAGCTCCGGGCGCCAATAACCTTAGATGTTGACGCGCCTTAAATAAATAAATAAATTAACTCCAGTAAAAATATCATAAAATTTACAACGACTTACGCTTGATCATCAGCGAAAGATGATGTGCTTCTGTTTATACGTTTTTGTCATGAAATATTATGGTAACGATTAGTGTGATAATGGTAACGATTGATGTGATAATGGTAACGATTAGTGTGATAGTGGTAACGATTGATGTGATAATGGTAACGATTAGTGTGATAATGGTAGATTAGATTAGATAGTAGATGGGACGGGACCTACACCTCACGGCACCGCAGCCATAGAAGACTTATTGTGCCAGCTCCTTCTTAGTTCTAGTAGGCGAATCCTCTCCTCCTAAAGAGGTTGAGAAGGAGACTTATCTCCTTCGGCCTCAAAGCGCAAACGCTCGATTGCATCGCAATCGAACAACAGGTGAGAGGCTGTTTCCTCCTCTTTCTGACATAATCTGCACAACGTCTCCAAGCTGATAAGTCCCACCTTGCGCAGATGCTTCTCTTGAACCTACCGTGCCCCGTGAATAGGCCTGTAATCAGAGTAATCTGATTTCTGCCCAAACACAGAGTCTCTTTAGTTTTTTTGCTTGCACAGCTAAGGCATCATGTTCTTGCTGTGTTTCAGCCCAGGGACCCATTACCCAGTTCTTTTCGTGCTCCCGTCCAGATCCAATCTCTGAGAGCCGCACGAACCCCTGGTGATCCCCAGGACAGGCTCCGGACCGATGAAAGGAGTGTTAGCTCCATTCCCGGCCAGATGAACAGCTTTTTCATTCTCTTCAATGTGGGTACATGTCCCGGCACCCATTCCAACCGAACTTTGTTATTGTGCCGCGCCAGTAGTTTCTAGAGCCTTCATACATTTCCAAACCAGGGAAGAGAACATTCTGAAGGATACAAGAGCCTTCAGTGCAGCCTGGTTGTCCGAAAAGATACGAATCTCCCTATTTCTAGGTTCCATCCTCTATGGAAACGATTGATGTGATAATGATAACGATTGACGTGATAATGGTAACGATTAGTGTGATAATGGTAACGATTGATGTGATAATGGTAACGATTAGTGTGATAATGGTAACGATTGATGTGATAATGGTAACGATTAGTGTGATAATGGTAACGATTGATGTGATAATGGTAACGATTAGTGTGATAATGGTAACGATTGATGTGATAATGGTAACGATTAGTGTAGACACTACCACTCACTCACTAACTTCAAGAACTTCCCTTGCGGGAAAAATTCCCTAATTACTCTCTAGAATCAACTACTCTCTTCAGGAAATCCAAGAGGCCAGTGGCGTATTAATCGCCTAGGAGTATGGTCTGAAAGGTGATAAGATGATAAATGATGGACAAAGAGACTAGTCAGTTCTGATGAAAGTTCTTAATAAGAAGTTCGAGCTACTAGAGCAGGGCTTCTTACTTTACGGACTTTCTAAGTCTCTGTGTGGTTGGGCACAAAATGGAAAATCTACAACAATCGAAATGACTTTTCTTACTGATAATGAGGGAAAATGGAAATAGACTGTGTACGAGAATGTATTCATTAACTTGAATGGTTCTAATGTGCCTAGAGGCAAGCTTGTACTTACATTAGTAAAATTACATTTAAAGTTTTATCAGTACTATTTTCACTTCTTGTAGATTTGTAATTAAAATCCCTTGGATTGTTTTTCCTGGAAGGAAAATATAAGAGGAAGAGGAAGTTTTCACTTCATCTCCCTACATCGTCCTCTAGGCTTTCCCTGTTTGTTGTTAGATACTGGAAGTCGGCTAACGCTTTTTTGACATAGAATATTATAAGCAACATGGATTTTGAAGGCAGCCTATTCTCGTATTCTCTTGTTTTGGTTATCATTTTAGTAGAAGTGTTCCTCTCTGGGATGCTGGAGATAGACCAAGTAACTGGGTAAGGTGTTGTAGCACAACATCCCAGTGTTATCTTAAAATTGCAGGCACCTTAGGAATACTTAACAATCCTGAGGTCCCTGGGAAATGAGCTTTACTCAGCGTCCCCTCTCTGTTACGTCATCATACTCAAACTGACGCTGAATTTTAGTTCTCCTTAGGAGATTCAGAGGAGCAAGTTTTACTCTTTCTGGCCAACTTGTAAGCGCGTTGATGAGGTTGGGTTTAGATTGCTTCTTACCATCGCTGAGATACAACCCAACCATTTATTATTGCAATCCCCCCTCCTTTGACTCTTCCCCTCTACTTATTCTTCTCTTTCTCTCATACAGATTCACACAACCTAATCTTAATTATTTTCAACAGAATACAGCTTTCAACTTTTTATTGTATTGTACATAACTACCCTTGTTTGAAAGTTTGGTTACAAAATTAACAAATAGATTTTGATACCTTTACCTGTCTTTTTCACATTTTATACTTCCTTTTAATCTGCTTAAGAGACGGGAAGTAAGTACTTTACTTGGATATAGACAAACAGACACTTATACAACTATTAATAAAAACTACTTTTTCTCACTCAGGGTATCCAAAATCTGCTCGATTGCAGGGACACTTTACGAGAGGTTAGGATTAGAAAATTAGGATTAGAAAACATGGGATGGAATCTCTCCCCTCAAGGCACTGAGCCACAAAAAAAAAAGGTTTATTCTACCATCCCTGCGAAGATTTATTAGGTAAAGCTTCGCCTTATTTCAAAATGTTATGATATGATCTCATACTTTTTCTTAAGTACCAATTATCACACGTATAGCCCAGTGATTCCCAAAGTGTGCGCCGCGGCTCCCGCGAAATATTCAATTAAACAATTCGGCAATTTTCTTAGAATTTCCAATTCTCGAAGTTTTGGATATCAGTAAAAAAAGGAATATCCACTGGTTAGTGGTAAAGCTCTACGAATATTAATTCCATTTGCAACATCCTATTGGCGCGAAGCTGCGTTTTCGGCGGTCGCGTTAATAAAAAGTAAATATCGCTCGAAAATTAACGTTGAACAAGAAATGAGGGTAGCCATATCCAATTTTATTCCGAGATTTGAGAAGCTGTGTAGTGAACATCAAGCCCATCCATCCCATTAATAATTTTAATAATGTTAATCATCAATGGACGTTCAATAAATTGTTTGTGAATTTAAAATTCGTGTTTAATTTATTGTTTCAACTAACTTCTAACCAAATGGTGGTTGTCCCGTCTCGATATGGATATTACCGGAACAGTTTTTTTTTTTTTTTTTTTTTTGTTTTTTTTGAGCAATGAACCTTTCGGTTATTATGCTCTCTATCCCACTTCTCTCCTCATCCCTTCACGGACCACTCAAGATGTAGATCTACCTTCCAAGCTATATTTCATCAAACAGCCTGATTTGCTTCAAAAACCCGATCACCCTGTTTATCTGAGCTGGATCATTCCCAAGGGTCTCCGCAATGTCTTTTGGAATATTATTACTCCGTCGAGCCTGTTCATAGGACGGACACTCAGCAATGACATGCTGCACGGACAGACAGCTGTTACAAGCGTTGCACAACGGGGTAGGCTCGCCACACATCAGGTAACCATGCGTTAGCCTGGTATGACCAATTCGCAGCCGAGCCACTACTACCTCCTCTCTTCTAATTGACCTGTAAGCTGAGTCCCAGGCGTGCACAGGTTCCTTAATTACTCTTAATTTGTTTTCGGTTACTGACGTCCACTCGCGCTGCCAGCTACGCTTTACATACTCTTTTGCCACACGACTTATGTCAACTGGCATGCTCCTTTCTATATTTGCTGTCATGCTAGCGGCCTCTTTTGCAGCTAAATCCGCGTGGATATTGCCTTGTATCCCTGAATGGCCAGGAATCCATATAAAGCACACATTAATCTCTTCCACTCTCAAGTTAAAAAGCAATGCGTGTATATCTTGGATTATAGGGTGTTTGCAATAAATATGTTGCAACGATAGTAAAGAGCTTATAGAATCGGAGCAAACTGCAACATTACCCCGGATTCCCCCTATGATACTTAGTGCCATGTAACAGACGCAGCCAGCTAGCTTTAGGGTATCTGGTAAAATTACACAGCAAACCCCTCAACCCATGTCATAGAATTGTAAATCATTTACCTCTAGAACGGAAGTATGAAAGGGCAGCAACAACAACCAAACCTTTTGGTATACGAATGAAAATCCTACTAAATGAGTATTTATTCGATATCCCTCCCTTGTTTAGACACCAGCCACAAGCTACTGCACCGGAACAGTTGAAATTAGATATTTTATATTATCCCTAGGAAAATAGTATCTGTTTTTAATTTTTCGCTGTTAAATGGGTAATCGCTTTTGAAAAGGAAACGTTTTCCAATTTTTCAAGAAAGTCAAAAATTTAGAAAAAAATCTTATGTATTAAGGGGGCGCCGCGGAAAAAAAAATCCGATTATTTAGGGAACCGCAAACCGAAAAAGATTGGGAACCTTTGGTGTAGCCTAAAAAATATTTTTAAGGAACATAGGTTTTTAGGATCTGCGGGAATTTAGTAAATAAAAATCATAGCAGCTATTTTTTTTTTTTTTTTTAAAGAAAAAAGCTCTGGAAAAGAAGGAAAATCCATTTTAGTTCCGATTTGGTATTTTCTTTTAACCCAATATATTAATCACATATTTAAACCTTTCTTTTTAAAACAAACTGAGATGGTAAAAGGAAAGAATACCCACATTCTCTTCCAGGAGTCCACTAATCCGCTTAATCTGATTTTGCTGGAAAATTTTTGGAACTCTGTGAGTGTAATTTGTGTTCGTGGTTTACAGAAAGTCGTTGCTTTTTCCTAGAAAATCTGAAAAATTAAAATGAAATAATCCATTTTAAGTGGTACTTCCGTTCGAGGTATTTCGTTTGTTGCTTTACTTCCGGCCTCTTGCGCCCAATTTAATTATAAACTTTCAGCTTCCTGTAAATACCCGGATGAAAACCCAATATAGAAAATTTTACTCCATTTGCTACACTTTCCTTACCTTTTGAAAATAAGATTTAATAAAATCGAGTTGATGATTGCTCTATGCATGTGTATCGATTGGTGAAGTCTATGGCCCAGATTTAATGACACGAGAAATAGTGAAGTAAAAAAAGAAAAAAAGTTTGAAAGAATCGAGATCACGATCGCAGAATGTTTTCCCCGTGAGACAGAGCACAGGTGGTGACAACAGTCAGCCGGAGGAGGAGACGTATGTATTTCCTGATTTTCTCTTCTCCCACTCTCCCTCTCTCTCTCTCTCTCTCTCTAGCTCTGTGCACCCTGCAGGTCACGTCGTGGGGCCCCCACTGTGTAGACGGTTGGAGTTCGTGACTGGTAGTTTGTCGTCAAGTAGCGAACGCCTTTGGAATACTTAGGATAAAATTCACTGACTTACATCTTTTTCAATGAAATCTGCTCATCTGCTGTGGAAATCTTTTCCTTATTATGAACCCTTACTTTGATTTCTCTTGTATTTTGAATCTTTCATTGTGACGTTGATTTGATTTTTCAAGAATTTACGTCCTCTACTGCTAGAAAGAAACGGCTAGCCTTGCATACAGATGATCAATTATGAGCTTTCATATTGAAGTGCACATATTTTCTTGTAAGTCTTTCGAATTTATGGTTAACAGAGAACAGCCCTGACTGAAAGGCCCTTTCCGCTAGCACGTCTTCAGCAATCTCACCACGTTCTCCCTGCCCTAGCAGGTGCCCTTTACCCAATACAGTTTCCACAGTAGTAGTACAGTATGCCACGCGGAGGTCCCGGGTTCGAATCCAGCTGCTGACCCTTAGATTTTCTCTTCCTAGGAGCTTCTTACAGCTCACTGTCCGGTGATGGACAGTGTTGTCTGCAACTAGAGAAACACTGTCCAGAGGCCGGCAGTGCACTGGAAAAAAGCTCCGGGCGCCAATAACCTTAGATTTGACGCGCCTTAAATCATAAAAAAAAAAGAATAAAAAAAAAGTAGTACAGTATATATACGATATAACTTTTCTCACTCAGTTAGCAAGCGTCGTAAAACTCAGGGAAATGAAGTCAAATTCTCTGCTCCATTAATCCATCTCTGATAATGGATGAAAGTGCTAAACCGGTCAGGGATGCAATGGTGCTACGACGGAAAAAAAAAAATCTTAAGATATTATCTAGAACTGTGAACCTATTCACATTTTAAAAATTAGCGCTTCTATAATGTTTTGAGTTATTCACAAGTTTTTCTTACTAAACAACTGAGAGAGAGGTTTTTCATGAAAATTAAGAAAATTAAAAAAAGAAAAAATCTGCAAAATATTCATTCACAACTTCCGTTTATGTCTTACATTATTTTCCTTTTTTGCAACTCATTGTATTCTCGTTAATGTGAAGAAAATGTCCCTAAAATACGCTAACGCTCTTTTCTGGAATCTACTTCTTCTTCTTTTTTTTTTTTTTTTGATTCAAGGGATCTCAAGGGATCTCAAGGGATAAAACTTTTATCTTTTTTGGTGAAGAAAATTCAAATTAGAAAACAAAAAGAAAGAAAAAATCTAAAAAGCTTTGTAAGAAGCAAAACGAAAGCGAAACTAGTCATTAAAATTTCTTGTTGAATTTCGTAAACCACTGTTCACTGGTTTGTTTGTGGGGGTGTATGTAAGCATTTAGAGAGCATATGCATCTTTCTTTCGCCCCACCACTAATGGGTTAAGAAAGCTTCTGGAAAGCAGAGCGTTTTTTTTTGTATTTCGGACTAGTTCGTGGCTTTACGCTTACTAAACAATGACTGTCTTACGCTTACTATTACACGCACACAAAAACACACTACATATTACTGTCTCTCTCTCTCTCTCTCTTCCGCTCTGTGAACTGCCATTTTTCTTTATACGTCACGCTACAATAACCTCATATCCGTTCTAGGCTTTTTTCCCCTCTGTCGGCTTCTTCTCTTTCTTCTTCTTCTTCTTCTTCTATTCCAAGAGCAACCTCCTGCGGCGTTTCCTGAATAGATAGCGACGGTGAGGCTCAGAAGTACCCTCTTCCCAGTTCTTGGAACATTGTTATTCTGCTTCCTGGAGTTATATTGTTATTGCCCTTGTATTCAAAAAAAAAAAAAAAATTACTACTCCACATTTAGATTACATTTTTTTTATCTTGAATAAAATATAAAAAATAAATTACATTAATTACTTTCTCTTTAATGCGGAAGAGAAAACATGAATTATATTGTCAAAATTTATGACATTTAGTTTTCTCTCAGATGTTCCCTAATTTAAATTAAAATTTGGCGCGATAATTCATTACGACATGAGAAAACATCTGAGCTTACTTTGATATTCTCATCTAGATAGCAAACATCTGTTATTAGTAATTTCTCTGCTCTGCTACAAACTTATAATAGAGAACCTTTACTATAATGTGTATTACTGATATAGTTATCAGATGGCCTTTAATATCCACCAAGTACTGATGACAAAAGGTTCGATCTAAACAGCCAGGACACTTTGACAATAGGTTCAATAGATAGTGGAAGTTCTATTATATATCTATAGTTTCAAACTAAGTATTATTACTTTGCTAACTGTAATGATCTGCAACAAAGATACTACTAGCTCTCTCTGGTAACCTTAGCCTCAAGTCGGATATAGTAATTTCAACCTGTTCGATTGTTTTAGTTATAATCATATCTTCCGGTTTCTTGTGGGTGCAAAAAAGCAACTTCATCCAAACCACATCCTGTGCAACGATATTTATTGCATTTCTAATACAATAAGTATTTAGATAGATTAAATATGTAAAGTAGGTAATTTTTTTTTTTTAAGGTGTGACGTCGCAGTTTCTAAAGAATCTCGACTTAAATTGTTTCGCATAAAAAGTTAATGATCTGCTAGTATGCGATTTGTGTTCCAAGTACAACGGAAGCAGTTATTTTTGAGAAAATCGCTTTAGGAATAAAATAATGTACTCGATACTCCTGATTGGTCGACTTTTTGTCCTAAACTGATAATAATAATAATAAAGGGAAGGGATTAGCTGTTAGGTTAGCGTATTGGATTCCCACGCGGAGGTCCCGAGTTTGAATCCAGCTACTGACCCTTAGATTTCCTCTTCCTAAGAGCTTCTTACAGCTCACTGTCCGGGTGATGGATTCCAGGAAGCCTTTATTTTCAAACATCCTATGCAACGATATTATTGCATTTCTAATGCAATATTTAGATAATAGATTAAATATTTAAAATAGGTTATTTTCTTTTAAAGCAAGACGTCACAGTTCCTTAAGAATGGCGACTAAAATTTGTTTCGCATAAATATAGTGATCTGCTAGTATGCGAGACTAATAATAATAATAATAAGGGAAGGGATTAGCTATGCAGTTAGCGTATTGGATTCCCACGCGGAGGTCCTGGGTTCGAATCCAGCTGTTGACCCTTAGATTTTTTCTTTCTAGGAGCTTCTTACAGTTTACTGCCCGGTGATGGACAGTGTTGTCTGTAACGAGAGGAACACTGTCCGGAGGCCGGCGGTACACTGTTGACGCGCCTTAAAAAAAAAAAAATAATAATAATAATAATCAGTGGGACACCATTTTCGAAAAATTGAAAGAAATTAAACCACTAGTACGATGCATACCAGTCGAGAACTTCCCGCGGCGAGAATCAGTAATATTGACGAGGCTAAGAATTGGGTACACACGAACCACTCATGGGTACCTCCTCCTAGGTGCTAGAAAACCGAGGTGCTCACGGTGCAGAGAGAGACTTTCAGTTTGGAAGGGTGTCAGAGAAGCAGCAGGCCTGCCATATGATTTGCGCGCAACGTTGCAGGAAGGTTCTTAATATACAAAAAGGTTATTTGCTTTCTTGAAGAGGATAAATATGTATCACCAAGTTTAGATTAGATTAGGTTTAGGTTTAGAGGTTAAAGAGAAGAGGAATATCGAGTACTCTTCCCAAAGTGTAAATGTAGAGTAAAAGAATTTTATTGGCGTGAATGTATTTATTGGCGTGAATGCATAACTCAGAGTGAATGATTGTATGTATAACTGTATAGTATTTAGTTGTAGGTACGAGGGTCGTTTGAAAAGTCCGTGCAAAGTCAGAGAGATAGCACTACTGGCGCGTATCGATATTATGATTAGTTAGTAGCATCTCTTGGAAGAACACACACCAAGTTTCAGCCAGATCGGTCTATTTCTTTGTGTTTGGCATTCGTTTGAATCGAGGAAGTCGAGTGATTTTCAAATCGTGTGAAGTGTTGCAAGGACGGTTTGCAGCTGTTCCAGAAGAATCCGCAGGACTTTAAGCATCGTTTCGTCACTGTGGATGAAACATGGATACATCACTACACTCCTGAGACCAAAGAACAATCTAAACAATGGGTTACCAAGGGGGAATCTGCGCCAAAAAAAAGGCGAAGACCGTTCCTTCGGCCGGAAAGATTATGGCGACTGTCTTTTGGGATTCGCAAGGAATAATCCTCATCGACTATCTGGAAAAGGGTAAAACTATTACAGGTGCATATTATTCATCGTTATTGGACCGTTTGAAAACCGAGCTGCAAGAAAAACGCCCACGATTGGCCCACAAAAAAGTCCTTTTCCATCACGACAACGCACCAGCTCACACCTCAGCAGTTGTGGTCGCAAAATTAATGGAAATAGGGTTCCAACTCGTTTCACATCCCCCCTATTCTCCAGACTTGGCTCCCTCGGACTAGTATTTGTTCCCCAATATGAAGAAATGGCTGGCGGGAAAAAGATTTTATTCAAACGAGGAGGTGATTGCAGAAACGAATGGCTATTTTTCAGACTTGGACAAATCCTATTATTCGGAAGGGATCAACAAACTAGAGCAGCGTTGGACGAAGTGTATAAGCCTAAAAGGAGACTATGTTGAAAAATAAAAAAGGTTTACCCCAAAAAATTTTATTGTTTTTATTTTTGCACGGACTTTTCAAATGACCCTCGTATTGTAGCGAGTGTAGGAATATTTATAAAAGTACTTCCCTTCAAGAGCAAATAACCTTTTGGCCAAGAAAGAAACAAAATGAACGAGTTGAGTCTACATGATATACTATAGGGAAGCACGTCGATAATTTACTTTTAATTATTTTAATTCATCTTGCTGATACCTGAGTCATACTTGAGAATTTGGATAACCCCGAAATGAGGAAAATATAAGGGATGTATCCACCCTGCCCCTCGTCGCCTGAGTCGATGATGTAAGAGGGGATGTATGGAGGCATTGTTCGTTACCTGGAGCTCCACTAATCTTGCTGGTCAAGGTTCAGCGTCAAATGCGCATGGGTTACAAGAACAACTGCCATCCCAAGTAGTGGAGTAATATGTTCGAGAAAGAACAGATATAAGAGGCGCTAATAACCTGAGATGTTGATGCGCCCCCCCCCCCACCAAAAAATAATAATAATAATAGGAATAATAGTAATCTCATATTTTTTTTAATTTCTTAATTTCCTTTTGGCAAAACAGTTAATAAGTGGATATTGTTTCCCATCGCTTACTGCATATTTCCTGTATTTAAATTTATTAATCTTTTCAATCATTTTAAGATTATCCAAATGTTTTTGAAAATCTTAAATTCGTGGGCGCTTAAATTTAAGATTGTGTCCTTGTTCCGGAACGTAGGGCAGTATTGTTAGCATTTTCACTCCTACGCAAGATTTTCCTAGATTTGAATTTAAAAACGGACCATTATTTGGTGGTGTAGCTGGAAATTTGGAGTTGCTAATCAACTCGAGCTTGTATAGAACTTTGGATTGAGTTGTCTACCTGTTTAAGCGTTTAAAAGTGATTTAAAGTTTTGCAAATATTGTAGTGGTGGGGGGTTGGCCTCAAATTATCAAGTCTCAAATTATATTTGTTCCGCACAGAGTCTAGAGAGTGGGTGCGGACTAGGTTGGAGGTGTTATGAGGAGTAAAAGCGCAGTGGGTATATTGATTAGAGCCAAAGTTTTGGCCACCAATCTCAGTAGGAGTAACTACTGTCCCCCAAAATACACTCTCTACCACTTGTAACAAATCACACAACACTTCGCCTTCTAAGGATTGGCTTACCCCAAAAAGCCATTAACCTCTTAGCGAAGAAATTTTCCCACCTTTATCCTGCCTGCGTCTTGCCATAGTGAATTGGTTGAACCCAAGTGGTTTTTTGGCGGAGGGGGGGTGGGTAACTGTAGTGAATGGCGGCGAAGAACCAGAAACTTTCTACTCGAAGCAGACCACAGAAACCATACCATTCCTTGGTCCCGCAAACTACTAATTATGTGGTCTAACTAAATGCACACACCCCTAAATGGTTAGAAGGGCAAGTTTGCGAATTACTTTGGGGGGGCCGGGGGTATTGCTATTCAATTAGGGTACCTTTCTCCAGGTGTTTATAAGCAAAGCCCTTACTACCCTTCACGTTCTATAATCCCTAGGTCTATATTCCAGTCTATAGATATTACGTAATATTCTTTCCCCACTCCAAATCCTTTTGAGTAATTGTGAGCTCCCCCTTCCCACATTCCGCATTAAATTTCAACAACAAAATGTCAGCTGACATACAAGAGAGGCTTTTTTTTATTTTTTTAATAAGATACTTTTTACGTCATACCTACTCACACACCGGATGAGTGAATACAAAAGGGAAAATGGTATCAGATTTCCTTTTTTATTCGCCCTTATAAGGCCAAATTATGTATGCCATAATGGTAAAGCCTAAAGCTTTCTTCTGTTATTCCACGACTACCTCTGTCATAGGCTGAACATTTATTCAAGGTATCTTTTTGCTATGCCTACCTTTTATAAATCTTTTAATAAAATTAATACATCATCTTTTTGAGAAATATTGAAGGCACCATTTTTTTAAATGTCAAATATTTTTAGATGGTAATTTCTTTTAAGGGTAAATCCTTTATTGTATATCCAGTAATAATATTGGTTTTACTAAAATAAAACAACTTATTTGAAGCACTTGAACCACCATCTTTCACAACCAAATAGCCAATCAAAAGAGCCAATTTACTAAATCGATGTTTCAGTTTTTTATGGACTTACCGCTCAAAAAGAAAAGCTCCTAAAATTTTTTTTAAACTTATTACTGATTGGTTAATATCAATAACTTTTATTTGAACCATTTCCTTAGGAAAATGGGGACTTCTTGGAGTGAAAGAGGGGGAAGCTTGTCTTTAATGTGCTATTTCAGAATAATTTACGGTCTCATCACCTATAAAACATTATTATGTGTGTGTGAAAAATCAAATTTTTAATAAATCAGCTGATCGGAAGTCTATCGACTTTTTTTGCGGAAAATTGGTTTCCGTTTTCCTTTTAAAATTTTGTACACACACTGCATAAATGTAGGACTATTTATCTTTATTTAAGTAACTTGCATCTATGTGGCGTTCTTAAAGGGTTTGACGTAATCTTCTTCTTTAATGTGCTATATTTTAGATACTTGACGATTCTGATATCTAATTAACCAATGTTTAATGATAAAATAATTAATCAAAATTCTGAGCGGAAGGAAGTCTAGTACAGCATTTCCCCCACTTCCCTGCGATTTCTATAATTTTCTGAGTTTCCGTCGGGTTTCACACGAAAGCCAAACGTGAGATCGTCTTATCAATTTAAAATGTTTTCTTTGTAGTGAAGAAATTTGGCTCTGGGAGGAGCTGAGACGTATTCTTTCTTTCATCCGACATATCTTTATTATGGAGGCGCCCCATTAGCTGAGCGGTTACAGGCTAGACCCGCAAAGCTAAGATGTATTGTTGGTTTAGTGGGTTCGATTCCTAGTCTAGACCTTGGATTTAATTTAATGGTTTTAATATTGTAAGGCGCCCCGTTGGCTGAGCGGTTATAGGCTAGACCTGCAAAGCTAAGATGTATTGTTGGTTTAGTGAATTCGATTTCTAGACTAGAACTTTTATTTCCTTTAAAGGTGTTAATGTTGTAAGGGAACGGCTATAGGCTAAACCCGCAAAGCTAAGATGTATTGTTGGTTTAGTGGATTCGATTCCTAGTCTAAACCTTGCATTTTATTTAATGGTTAGTATGAGAAATTTATAGTAAAATGTGTTTGCTGCTATCTGCCTCCGTCCACGACACCTAATTGGTAGTTGGACGTAAAGCCAACCTGAAAAAATAGGCAATTACTTTACTTTACTATTTACTATGAACTGTATTAAGGACAAACGTTTTTTCACAATAAATTTTAAGTTACAAAAATTTAAAAAAATGCATAAATCGCATTAAGAGAATGACTGGTTTTATAATACATTTATCTTTAAAAAAGAGTTAAGACTTTTGACCGTCATGAGAGAGAGAGAGAGAATAATTTAAATTTCTTGTAAAATAATACAAAAAGAAGATGTATTGAAAAATCAGCAAATTTTAAACTACGTCATATAATACGTAATACACTTGGTCACTTGATATTAGCCTTTGACCAAACTATCAGGTTACCATCAACTACATTACTATAGCTTCCGTTTTGTATGCAGGAAGTTGTAGTTATAATTTGATTAATATTAAGTAACTCACCAAAAAAATTTAGTAGTAAGCATATCCTTTATCAAATTATCGATATTTGGAAAACAAAAAATGGCGTCAACTCTAACATGACTTCCTTTTCCTTCCGCTTCTACAACTCTAATTGGCTAATAGCCTTAAATGCGCGCAACACTCAAAAATATAGAAATTTGTGAGACATGAAAAATAAAATAAAAAAAAACAAACAGAAATCTGAATTTTTCCTTTTTCATAAACAATTTTCTAATAAAACTGAGGAAACCTCTAGCCGTTTTCCAAGAAAAATAACTCAGAATACTATTCAGTAAAATTGTGCTTACTGTTTATCAGCTGATATGCATCGAATTTGTAATTTGGACTGCATTTATTTTTAATAACATTTAATGTAACTGAAGTGGCATTTTTTAAAATTGAGTTCTTTCCCTTGAAAACTGGACGGGAGTGATAGTGGACTTTCCACCTATTTCCATTTTTTTGAGTTAGGCTTACCTACATGCGCAAGAACTTTTCTTTTTTTTTAAATTTGAGTAAAAAACCGGGCCCTTTAATAAAACTAGATTTTTCAATATTTTTGAATTTTCTTGAAAACTGCTTCTACAATTTTTCTTTAACTTGGATGGGGTAGTAATTTATGAGAATTGTATATCGATTATAACTTTTATTTGAAACAATTTTTCCAAGTAAATTCGATTAAAGGGGCATTTGGAATAAAAAGGGTTGGTAGATTCTAGATAGAAGGGTTGGTAGGTTGGCATCTAGAGTGCAAATTTCTGCAAGGCTCTAACTATTGTGTACTGTTAATTAGAATTCATTCAAAAAGTAAAGTAATGCCTTTACTTTTTCAGGCATGTTTACAACCAACTACCAAATTAGGTGTCGCGGTCAGAGGCGACATACTTTACTATAAAGTTCTCATATTAACCATTAAATAAAGTCCAAGGTTTAGACTAGAGAATCGAACCCACTAAACTAAACCAACAATACATCTTAGCATTGCGGGTCTAGCCTATAGCCGTTTCCTTACAAGATTAAAACCATTAAATATAAAATCCAAGGTTTAGACTAGAAGTCGAATCCACTAACCAACAATACATCTTAGCTTTGCGGGTCTAGTCTATAATGGGGCGCCTTGTAAAGCTGAATTAATGTATAATATTTCTAGTTAAAAAAATTAAAAGTACTTCAGTTTTATCCGTAAATTTTGTCACGTAGATTCGAAACTTTTACTTTCATCGTTTTAAAATCGTTTTAGAGCAGTTCTCAGGGTAGAGTTGGCTTAGAATTCTCTGTAAGATCTCATTTCTGGGAAATTTACGGTTAATAACTTGTATAGTATTTGTGAGAATTAAATTTGACACAAATTTAAGAAATTTTTCAGAAAATTTGTGAGTTATAACCTTGAGAGTGGAAAATCGTAAAAAATGTTCATCCCAGATTTTTCTTCTGCAAAACAAAAGAAAACAAAACAAAAAATCTAATTTATAGTTGATATAGGAAACTGTTGAAAATTTCCTATAGAATTCAAGCGGTTACCACAAATCGGATTTACCCCATTGATAGATTAATGGATTTCTGTGATGAACCACTGCGGCTTTCATGGTTTACCACAACTCACCAATGAAATTGTTCACATCATCCCCACTACGTCTTTGTTTTCATTCACAAGGACTGTCATTACCTTGCTCGAACTAGATATATGGGACTCCCCATATATTCTATATTAAATTAGTCAATGTTAAGATTCAGTTTGACAAAATAATGTGCAATTAGTATAATCATAACTATCAATAATTATAGTCCATCTATTTTTAATTATTTATTAAGTTCTCGCGCTGATCTTAGAGGAAGTAAGGTAATGAGGGCTTAGAATTCGGATCCGTGTAGATTGACGCAGGTAAAAATAAAACCGGAAACAAAGTCGCTGAATTAAAATCTTAACGCTTGATCTGTCTCTCAATGGCAGCTATCACGTGACACTGTTTACCCCCTCCTTTGAACTTTTCTTTTAATTAGATCCACCTATTTCCTTTTTTAATTATGGCCTCGTCTGTACGATTCTTGCAACCCAATTTTCCGCAATGTTATTTCCAATTGATGTCCAGTGCCATTCGGATATATTGTTCAACCTGGAGAATCCTCAACTCCTGGGAGATTTCTTTTAAATACATTTTAATTTCAAACAACTAATCTATTTATTCTTTCATTTTGTTCCAGGTGAGTTCAGAAATATAACCAATAAAGTTTTTGCAAACATCCTGTAAGTAAATATGATCTTTTCTGTATTTATGTATTTACAAAAAAAAAAACAAAAAAAAATACACGTCTTGTTTGGTAAACTTTGCTTTGATGACTCTCCTCTCGACTTGCGACTTAGTGAACAAACTTAAAAGAAAAGTTTTAGCCGGATGTGTTCGTTATACATGAACAGTATATCAAACAGGAAGTTAGCGAATCGCTGAGAATTCCACCATATTGATTTCACATCATATTTAATTCCAATATTTCCGCTTGAATAAACTTTACCAATTATATAAATGGAAGATAGTAGGAAGCAAATCTATCCTCTTGAATAACTCCTAGCAAGGAGCATTTCAAGCATTTTATGTAATTATAATTAATTAAAATTAAGAATCTATACTTTAATATTAGACACGATCACTTTAATGGAACATTTAATTACCCAAAGAAAAAACTTTAAAATCTGTAAAGTGGTACTTCCGTTCAGTCTATTTCCTTCCAAATTAGAAATTTAGTAACACAATGACACATTGAATCCATCACCGTTCGGTGAGCAGAAAAATTTCAATCTCTCAAACGTTAGCATCTCTTTTCTTATTTATGGTATCAGATTTCAATGAATTTTTTACCGAATTCTAGAGAAAAGTTAGGTGTATATGGGGCACAAATTGCATTGTTCTAGAGATAATAGTTTTTGAGATATTTAAGATTAAGTTTTGGACGTTTTCAATTTCGTTTCGAAGGCGTTTCGAATGCGTTAAAATTTCAAACGGTAATATCTCATTTCGTAATTACCAGATTTCAATGAATTTTTTACCGAATTGTAGAGAAAAGTTAGGTGTATATGTGGCACCAATTGCATTGTTCTAGAGATAATAGTTAACGAGAAATTAAAGGTTAAATTTTGGTGGTTTTCAAATCCGTTCAAATTTCAAACGTTTATATCTCTTTTCGTATTGATCATATTTCAATGATTTCTTTACCGAAATGTAGAGAAAAGTTAGCTGTATTAGGCATATAAATTGCAATGTCCTAGTGCTAATAGTTTGTGAGATAGTCAAGATTAAATTTTTGGACGTTTCCAAATCCGTTTCGAAGTCGTTAAATTTCAAACGCTTATATCTCATTTCGTAATTACCAGATTTTAATGAATTTTTTACCGAATTGTAGAAGAAAGTTAGGTGTATATGTGGCACCAATTGCATTGTTCTAGAGATAATAGTTAACGAGATATTGAAGGTCAATTTTTGGAGGTTTTTATAGTATTCGTTCAAAATATCCTTTTCATATTTATCCGATTTCAGTGAATTCTGTACCTAATTGTGCGTGGTATAAATTGCAATGTTCTAGTGATGAATAGATATACGAGTAGATAATATCTTTTTCGTAAAATATTCGAGATTCAACTTTGGACGTTTTCAAATTCGTCCCTTACTTTTAAAGGAAATATCTATTAAATTATTCATAAATTTTCCTAATTAAGGGGCGGAATAAATTAATATGGAATTTATGCTTCCGTTTAATTTAACTTTAAATTTGACAAGGCGCTATGAAATTTTTTATTATGGTTTTGAAACCATGGTTGTACTAACAACATTCTATTACTTTGTAAAACCCCTATTAGTATTAATGGTATAACTTAACCATTAATCTAGAAACCAGTTTACTGGCAAGTGAAATGAACTTCAAAATGAACTTTGTGCATCCATCTACGTCACATAAATACTTCATAAGTTTAAAGGAAGGGGACTTCACTTTAAAATATTAATCAACCGTTATTAAAACTTATAATGAGCTTTTTTTTAAAACTTTGGGTGTAGTATAAGTTTTCCTTTTTCTTTATTTTAATTTTTCTTTATAAATAAATAATAAATTCTCTGCAATTCTCATGGTTTTAAAACTTATTCATTTTTCTCTCAATTGTAATAAAAAATTTATTTTAAAATAACCTGTAAAAAAGAAGCCTTCCCAATTGTTAATATTTACATTATAATGTCTTTCTTCTCACTCAGTGTCATCTACGACCTTTTAGTTTATTTATTTAATAAATTATAATACTATTAGGGGATTACAGTCATTACTATGTTGATAATAATGTCAATAACATTAACAATAACGGCCTTCAATTACAGGATAATGTAATTAAGGTGCGGCGAATCGAGGCCAAAGTGGTCGATTAGTTGCTCGCTAAGAGTATGTTAGTATTGCTGAAAGCGTTTAGTGTACTGGTTGTCTCACATTGTCGCCGGGATCTGTAGATAGGACTTTTTGGTCCATTCCCCCTTGTAGTTCATGTGGAAATTTAAATTTAAAGTATTTTTAAAAAAATCTTAATTAATTTCTTTAAAAAAAAGAAAATTATGGAGAAATCTCTAAAGAAATCTCTTGGTATATTTAAATATTTGGGTATTTTCCCTTTTAATTATTTTAGTGGTGAAATTCTGTTTTCTGAAAAATGGTTTTTATACAGTTCTATGCTATTTTCCATACTTTTATTCAATAGTGTATGCATCACATATAATTTGCACACTATTGATTTACCAGTAACTCAGCTAATGAAATTGATTATCAATTATTCACTGTTGATTTCAATTTCACAATATATTCTTGGATTTTTTGCCAGTGTATATTACGTGGACGAATTGAACGTGGCGATTAATCGTTTCTACGATATAGAATTATTGATCGGAACAATGAATGTTGGCAATAATAAATTTCTAACGTTATACTTGTGCTATATATACAACACCTTTATCATGATAAACTCACCACAGATCGATTTATTCCCAAATTCCAATCGACTACAAGAATTTTTCGCATCAATACTAGTTTTTCAGATTATAAGTTTGAATTATTTATTATTTTATATGATATCATTTGTATACAGTTTATTAGATTTAATTGTCAAAAAATTGAACGAAATGAATCATATTAAGGACTTGGAGTTACTATTAGAATCATATTTTTTATTAAATGATTCTGCCAGTCATTTACAACATTATTTCAACATCCCTCTGATAAATATAAACGCTGGTTCATTTTTCTCTATACTGACTTATATATTTATGCTAATCAAATTGAAACCTTCCCTTAATTTGAATTTAGTTATAATCATCTGGCTAGTTTTAACGATACTAATATTGTTTGATATTGCATTTATTTGCCAAAATTTACAAAAAAAGGTTGGTACTAAATTATTACGAGGGTTGGCTGAAAAGTAATGCACTTATGCTAGGAGAGGGGGTAAGAAAAGAGTTATCAAGTTCGGACAGAAAGTATATTAAAGTACAATTCTTAAGCTTCACAATTATGTATTATTATTCAATGTATTCATGATTAACGCTGATACATTTCTCCCAACGTGAAACAAGTTTTTTCATTCTATCACTGAAGAATTCTTTTGACTTTTCTTGAATCCAGGAATTGACAGCTGCCTTCACCTCATCGTCTGTGCAGTAGTGATTACCCTTGATGTCTCTCTTGACTAGATGAAACAAATAAAATTCGCTGGGGGCAAGATCCGGGGAATAAGGAGGGTGTGGAATTGGTTCAAACTTCAGTTTTTTTCCAGAGCCTCTGCAGTTTCGCCGCGCGAGGTGTGAGGACGAGTGTGAGATTATTGGTGTCAAGCTGCCTCTAACATGACAAACTCGACGTCGGAGGTTTCTTAGAGTCTGTACGTACCGAGAAGTATTTACCGTTGCTCCTGGTTCCAGAAAAATCGGTTACATGTAAACTTGGTGAGCATCCCCAAAACACAGACAGAAGATTTTTTTTTTTTTTTGCGGACGGTTGTGTTTTAAACCTTTTCGGTCCAGGTGAAGACGCATGTCGATATTCAGAGTGCTCTGCCTTTTCTCTTCTAGGTCGTAATGATGGACCCATGATTCGTCCCCCTGTCACAATATTCTAAAAGAAAGTCGATAACAGCACGCTGTTTATCTCGCAGTGATATAGCACCAGTACACATGTCCATACTTCGGCGTCTAAAAATACACTGGCTGAACGCAGCGAGTTCAAACTGCGCATACGTAATAAGGGGAAATGTGACTTCCAAATGCCACCTCGCGCGCTTTTTGAAGCTCTTCGTTTGCGCTCTGCAAGCAAGTGTGCATTATTACTTTTCAGCCAACCCTCGTATTATTATTTTTTCATCATTTTCAATTACCTAAGTTTGAGCCTAATTTATGGGGGACCTAAGTGCTTAAAAACGAAATATTTACTTAGATTATGTGCTCCAACTCAAAATCTACACTCCCAAAAACTTTTTTTTTTGAGGTTCTCCGCCAGTTTTAGGAGGCACCTCAGGCACCTCATTGTTGGAGAAGTTTTCATCAAGAACAAATCAATTATCTCCCACAATTGTAATCATTAGAAATTCATTACATTAAGTGGTTAATCCCCTGACCACCCTCGGCCCCGATTGACAATTCAGTCTTGATCAATACATCTAAAGCGCAATAATTGTAATGCTCGCAAATAGTATTGATCAAATAATTGCTTATGTCAAATCAATTATGACGTTTAGCCAATTGTTCAAATTGATTAATTTGTAGTTATTGTTACTCAAATAACATTTTGGCTTCAGTTGTTTCCCATCTTCTTGTTAACTTAAAAGATTGTTTTTGTGTTTTCAACGCGGTGAAATGAACGAAAATATTTTAATATTTCAAAAATATTTACAAATTTTCCAATATTTAGGTGTTTTCCCATTTAAATTTCGTGAAAATCAAATAATTTTAGATTATTTGAAACTTTTCTTTAGTTTTCTATTAATTATTGGTTTTTCTTTGTTATTTTCTTTATATTATTTAAACATTGATGAATTTATTTTTACTGAAACATTATTAAAACAAATATTATTTTCAAACGCAACTATTTTATTAATTGTTACATATTTTTTACATTTAATATTTTTAATATTTAATCGTGTAACAATTAATTTTGCCATTCAATTGATTTTCAATATTAGTAATTCAATTGAATCTTCAATCAATTATCGCTTGAATATTGGAAAAAGTTGGATTCTATACACAATATTGTTTCTGCTCTTTATTACCTGTGCACCATTCAATTATATGTCCGGTTTTTGGAACAGAACTTATCCATTTTATTCAATCACGCTTGCATTCAACAATTGTATTATTGTATTATTAATTGAATTATTTTTCACGTATATATTTATATTGATTAAAAATATTAATACGCTTTTAACTCAACAAATAAATGATATTAATCGATTGGAAAATCTATTAAATTATTTTGGAAATATTATAACAATTTTGAAATCGATTGAACAGAGTTTTAGCTTGATTTTGTTAGTTTTATTGGGTGAATCTTTTAGTTTGGTTACACTGAATTTATTTTTTACTCTTCGAATAAGTTTTCGAGGAATTGAGTATTTTGCTGCCACATTGTGGACTGCAATATTTGCGTTTATCGCTTGGCACATCGCTTATACATGTCAGTCTGTGCTTTATCAGGTACGCTTTACGTAATCATCCATTTCCCGTTTCCAATCATCCTTAACTTTTGTAGCACGATCAGTTAGCACACTCTTTAATTCTGATTAATCAACGGCGACGTCACTAGCCACGAAATTTTCTTTCCCTGATCCTCCTGTCAGATCGTTGGGAGTTCCAGAGTTGGATGTTAACTCTCCATTTACTAATAAACTTAGTTGAATCGCCGAGACTAGGTAAATTTTTAATTAAAATAGGATTTCTGGTCTAGATTAATCCTGTGTTTGAAGAAAAAGTCGGAAATGCTGATTTCCTGTAGTTCCTCTCAAGTTATCCCGCAAGTCATCCCAATCTAGAATCAGTTTCCCATCCCAGCAACCTATCAGTCACTATGATCATCATGTGATCTCTTACTTTGGACCAAGGCGTACCACTTAACAGCTGGAGAATTCCAGCAATAGCTGGCGACTGATTTATACAGAATAAATTTAACCCATAATAGCCTTAGTGTGTTCACCATTAAAGGAATTACAAGGAAGTTGATGCCAGATCCTGTTGTAAATATTAAAGGTACTTTTTCCAAAGTGCATTCTATTCCTTTCCTTTTCCGCTTTTCTTCCTCTTAATAGAAGGAAATTTCCCCCTGAAGGGGGAAGAAGAAAAACCCCATACATTCTGCGCTAAAATTTCATGTCACTCGTAATTTGATTTATGCATCCAGGTCCTCTTCAGCCAATGCGATTAGTGGTGAAAATTTGCCATTCAATAAAGGAAAATGGGAAAATGATTTCCATGGGGGTCCCTGAAAAAAAAAACAAAACCCTCTTCTCTTATTCCTTCTCCCTTTCTTGTGTAACGCATTACTTAGTGACTTGACATCAATCTTCGTCGCTACGCTACCCAGCTTCCAACAGCGCTGCTTATCTCCCGGCTAGAGTTACAAATTTATTTCCGCTACAACTATTTCACCCCCCCACCAACCTAAAATCTCTTGACTTCATTTGCCCATTGATTAATCTACTTAGCTGTGTCCCAGGGTGACGCGTGTCTATTAATTAGATGACGTAGGTTGCAATATTTTTGCTTTAAGGGTTATTTCCACTGAGTTATTTCATCGTTTTTATCCTTTCTTTTTCTTTTTCTAGTGTCATGAGTTTGATAGAATTTTAAGGAGAAAAGTATTCGAGGATAATGTCGGCCATATTGCGAACAATGTAATAACCATTATTTATTATCCTTATCATGGCGACATTTTTGATTCTGAAAATCTAAAAAGAACTCATTGTTTTCCATATTGTTACAGTCTAAAGTATATCTACACTTTACAAACTGTAGGATTATCAAATTTTCCACTTTCAATTTCATTGATATAAATTACAAAATGTTAAGCTCGGTAAGTAGTAATTACACTGTAATTGATTTGTAATTTTAGCAGTTGATCAAAAAATATTTTTGCACGATTGTTTATTTATGGGCGCGTTTTAGCTTTTTTTCAGTTCACTGCCAGCCTCCGGACAGTGTTCTCTCGTTAAAGGCAACACTGTCTTTCGCTGTAAGAGTGAGCTGTAAAGAAGCTTCTAGAAAATAGAAAATGTTAGGGCTATAGCAGCTGGATTCAAATAAAACGGGATATCCGCTTTGAAATCCAGCACACAGCTAATCCCCTCTGTTGCACGATATAGTTTCTTTTTCTCGATAATCGATTAACAATATATGATATTCTTATATCGATATTAGTATCGATAATTTTTTTATTTTTTGATTATTAGTTTTATTATACTAATTTATGTTTGAAACATTTCAAACATGATGTACAGAGAGCTGAACTTTGAGCATAAGTGTATTAGCTATGTGTACGACAATAACATGAGCGATAGTGTTTGGATCATGAAGGCCAGAAGTGGCCTGTTGAATTTAAACTTTAAAATCTATCAACATAGCGAACACAGCTCACTCTGTAACTTATGTAACTTGTCTCAAACGGAAGACTCTTTCCACTTCATAGCTGTCTGTCCAAGATTAAAAGAAATAAGATTAAAATGTTTAAAGCAGGAGATATTGCAGAAAGACGTGTTAATAAAATACTTAAATGGAGAGTACGGCTGGAATTCAATTGTCAATTTCTGTAAGATTGCCTCAAGATTACGTCAAAATGTAAACACTAGTGCGTAGATAAAATTTGAGATGATTATCTTTCTGTATTACTATTATTTATTTTAGTTATTTATTTATTTTTATTTCTTTTCTTTTTTCTCATTTATCTTTTATTAATTAATTAAATTATTTTTTGCTTTATTTTGTTTTTATTTTTTGCATAAGCACACAAGTTTTCAATTTATTTTGCTTTTGCTTATTTGGAGAATTTTTTTTCTTTTATTTTCCCGTTTGTATTGTTTTTGTGTAAATTTTTCATCTCTTTTTTTTTTGTATTTTGTACTTTTTATTTGGTTTTTGTATTTTACCAGTAATGTACCAAATGTATTTCATTTAATGTATGAGATGACCGACTCCCCCGATGGTCGATGGCCAGGAGGCAGTCTTGAATAAAGACTATTATTATTATTATTATTATACTAATTTAGTAACCAGTTATACTAATTAACAGATGTTGGCTGCAATTACTACTTACCTCGTCATACTTCTGCAAATGGACGATGAGCATGCGCAACAACTCCACGAGATAGCCAATAATTATACTAATAATACCCAATGAATTTCCGTTATTCGGTCTTTTAACACATAAAACCAGTAACTGAAGGAAAGAAAGAGAGAGAGAGAGAGAAAATCTTTGGCGCATGCGCATTTCTGTCCGCATTCGGACTTCCTGCCATCATCAGAGGTTGACTAATAATTTTGGTGTTGCAATAATGAACGTTTACAGCGAGTGTAATGATTTAGAATTGTGATATTGGAGTTGTGTTTTGTCACGGGGTTTTATTTAATATTTAATATTTAATTTAATTGTCAAGTGATGTAAAGTTATTTTTTACAAAATACAATAAATATGGGAGAAAATATTGTGCTACATCGTCTGATATTTTTTTTTTTTTTTTGTTCTTTGTACTGATTTTGAGAAATTTTAAATCTTGAAATGGTGAATGGCGATTTGTGCAATACCTAAATTATTAACAAAAATATTTTTCCTATAAGGGCTTTAAATATAATCATTTAGGGAACAAAATCCTAGTATTGTTTATATGGACGTTTCGAATCACTCCGGGTTCATCTCCAGTGTTTATAATATATATCCCTATATCCCATATCCCTATACCCTATATCAATATATAGGCTTCATGACCGTAAATTATTAAACTAAGGATTCAAGATTGGCGAGGAATCCGTCCAAACAAAAACAACAACTCGTCTTTTTGGCCAACGTTTCGACAAATATATTGTCTTCTTCAGGGCCTGAATATTACAAATAGAGAAATACAAACAATTTAGAGAATCAGTAACACAGAAAATCAGTAAAAAAAAACAACCCTATGCGGGTTGGTTGAGTTACTGAAACTAAGAGCCAGAACTGGAGAAGCAGGTATATAGCGGCACTTACACGGGAATTTTGGTAAAGACAATGGGACAGATACAATAGAGTAATTACCTGCAAAGCTAATATATATTGTAGTACTGGGTTCGATTCCCGGTATTAGGCCTTGGATTTTATTTAATGGTTAATAAAAGAAGTTTACAGTAAAGTATGTTTGCTAGTCGCCTCCGTCCACGACACCTAATCGGGTAGTTGGACGTTAAGCCTCGCCTGAAAAAATAGGCGATTACTTTACTAGAGTAATTACAATGTTCAATTTTGACAAAAGAGTAAATAAAATAGATATTGGGAAATTTCTTTTAATTCAAAAACGTTAAAGACAAACAAAGGAAAAACCAAAAAAAAACTCTAGTGAGCTAAATAACATAAGAGGGTCATTCCATGTCAAATCAACACGGGGTCTGAACCTCACCATCTCGGATTTTCTTGAAATTTGGCACATGTGTACTATTGGTATAGACTTGGAAAAATATGAAATTTTACTGTGATATGTCAACTGGTTTATGAGTTAAAGGGCTGTAAAGTTGCCAAAAATGGGCCGAAAAACAGGGAACCCCGTGTTTTTGAATTACTGTAGAAGCTTTCCTAATTGAGCTACAGACTTGGGATTGGTGTCATTTTATAGCATATATAATGCCCTTTCCTGTGATATGCGACACCATATGGGTTAGGATAAATAAAGTTTGTTAAATTTAAATTTAAAATTTTAATTTTAATTTTTTTAAAAAGTACATATTTTAAAATTTTAAAATTAATTCTATGAATAGCTAGTAGTGTTATGAATCACTGGGCAAAATATTAATTTGGGACGACAATGGCTTCATTGTTAAAAAAAATTAAGACTAAAGCTCCAATCCGATTAATTCAACTCTGAATTCATGTTAATACAATAATGCTAATAATAATTCCACTAATAAGTCCAAAGTAAAACATACTATTAAGTAATAGGATCTCTTTATTATTTTAAGCTTGAAAACGCTTCATTTGTTTGACATGCGTCACTTTCTAGAGGGACATATGTAAGTTCTTCCAGTCAGAGTCACAGGATCAATTTTTATCAAAACATCCACTACTGAGACCCAAATAATATCGGCATTTCTTGGATGCGAGATGATTTAGAGGGTCCAGCTGGATGAAGAAAAGTTACTTTTACTTCATCAAGTTCTTCATTTTTCTCTAAAAAAATATCCAAGCCACCAGTTTCTTTATAGACTACACTGATATAACCTGATATGTCGGCTAATTTTTAGTTTATCAGGGAATTTTGAAACTTCCATTTCGCAAGCTTCTGAGTTCATAGAAAAGTTTTTAACCAATATTTTGGATTTACTTCTGGGAATGAAAGCATGGTATTGCTGTGTTCCTTTAATAGCCAATGCTTGAGCAAACCGATTTTTTAAAAAACACTCAGATTCAACATAGTCTTCCTGGGTTGAATATGCAAAGTCTCTGTTGGTGATGTTTTCTACTGCCCACTCAAAAAGTTGTAGTGAAGTTTGAATTTGATTTTCATAGGGTCGTGGCAAACTGGCATGAGCTGCCAGACTCTTTACCGAACCCCCTACGCAATCACAAGGCCCTTTGCCGACTTAAACCAACTTAAAGAGGCTGATATCTCAGCCAAAGAAGACTGTTCTTGAACAAAGATATTGAATTGAATTATTTTTGTACAATTTGATTAACTGCATAATTTCATTAAAATAATATATTCTAATTAATATGAATAATTACTGTAATCGTAATTATTAATTCCAAAAATGATTTCAAAATCAATATTTTAAATCTTAATAATTATTAATTATGATTCATTGATTCATTATTACTATTTTCAATTTATTTATCACTTTAATTTTATTAAAATATATTTTCCATGAAAAGGAGCTTTAGTCTTAAATTTTTTTAACAATGAAGCCATTGTCGTCCCAAATTAATATTTTGGCCAGTGATTCATAACACTACTAGCTATTCATAGAATTAATTTTAAAATTTTAAAATATGTACTTTTTAAAAAATTTAAAATTTAAATTTTAAATTTAAATTTAACAAACTTTATTTATCCTAACCCATATGGTGTCGCATATCACAGGAAAGGGCATCATATATGCTATAAAATGACACCAATCCCAAGTCTGTAGCTCAATTAGGAAAGCTTCTACAGTAATTCAAAAACACGGGGTTCCCTGTTTTTCAGTCCATTTTTGGCAACTTTACAGCCCTGTAACTCATAAACCAGTTAACATATCACAGTAAAATTTCATATTTTTCCAAGTCTATACCAATAGTACACATGTGCCAAATTTCAAGAAAATCCGAGATGGTGAGGTCAAAAATGGTCTTTTTTTGTGTTGATTTGACATGGAATGACCCAAGAACCAAATGATTACGAGTGAAGACGAGAACCAAATGAAGATAGTAGTAGGGAAATAGCGGTTCTGGCGCACCTAAAATGTGCACCTATTTTGTGCAAGATGGCCGCCATCCCCACTCCGCCCACACCTACCCCGCCCATCCTTATTGACTAATCATCGAATTGGACGAGTGTTTAAGCCACGCCCCTACCCCCTCCTTATTGACTAATCATCGACACACCTAAAATGTGCAAGATGGCTGTTCTCCCAGGCAATCATCGATTTCGACGACATCACCTTTACCCCACCCCTTCCTAATCGACCAATCAGCGAATTCGACGACACCACCGCCCCTACCACATCATTCTTAATCGACCAATTAGGAACTTGGATGAAGGCTTTAAGCCACGCCCCTTCCCCCCTTCTTAATCCATTAATCGGCGAATTCAAAGACACCACCTTCAACTCCCACCCAGCCCTACTCCTATTACATGACACCTACCTTTACCCCACCTCTCAGTCGTCATATTCATTGGCCTATCAATCTTCCTACAAGATGGCTTAACCGCTGTAGTCCACAAGATGGCGGACCTCGTATTAGCTGATGACGTCAATATGGCGGGCTTCATACCACCTGTAGTACTCAAGATGGCGGACCACATACTAGCTAATAAAACATACCTCCACCCCCTCGCCTGCTGATAGACGGGAAGGTGCATTTTTTTTTATTTATTTCTTACCTGAGATTCGACCCTACAACCTTCGTGTTGGAAGACACGTCATCCTCACCAGTCGAGTTATGAACGATCTCTTCTTTAACCTCCACCCCCTCACCCGCCGATGGGAAGGTTTTCTCACGTGGGGGTCGATCCTACAACCTTCGTGTTGGATATTACGTCATCTTCACCAGTAGACCACATAGTCTCGCTTACTCTAGTTTTGAATGTTCTCTTATGATTTACCTTGGAATTATTTTTTTTTAAATCTAACCCCTTACCAAGAATGTGTTATTTTTAATTTAGATTGCCCCCCACTATCACAAAAATATTCAAATTAAATAAAAATGGATAACCTCACTTTAGGTAATAGAAAAATTTATTTACTTACCCCTTCACCTGGACAGCTTCCTCTGCTGATGCCGCGACCTACACTCACTGAAAATTAAACGCTAACTAACACTTGGGATATCCTACCAGCTAGTTTCTAGCATTATCCCCCACCACAATTACGTCACGCTCTAACTAGCCAATAGAATTGCGTCTTTTTTTCCAAATGATTACCTCTCTGGGCATGCCTCTGTAGCAAGACCCCTTTCCCTTCAACTGCTTTATTATTTCTGTTAATTCATACATGTGCCAACAGCTGTTTTTTAAATAGGAAAATTATTTACACTGCTAACTTAATCAACTGCGCATGTGTAAACTTCAGTTGTGTGAGAATACAGAAGGCAGTTGCAATATCGATTATTCCTATCGATTACCACATCGTTATATGTATTGCTTAATATCGATACAATCTATAAGTAATATAAAATTGTATACTCAAACTCATATGCGCTGCACTTATTAATATTTTGAAAAATTAAAAAAAATAAGAACTTAATTAAGAACTTGCAACCTTAACTAATCACCATATCTCTTATTATTTCACATTACCAACCAAACAAACCTGTATGAAAATGTCGTTGCAGCCTGCTCAATAGGATGACTCATATTATTTCTGTTTGCCAACCAAACAAACCTGTATGAACATGCCTGCTAAATAGGATGACTCATATTATTTCCGTTTTTATTTCATTGTTAATTTGCCTGTACATGCTCCAAGTCCGAACATAAAGCCATCACACTATCACATTTATCAACTTTGTTGTATAGGTAATAATATATTATACGCGTAAAAAGTAACAAAATTAAATGAATATAAAATAAACTATGAAAAATTTCGCATATTAAAAGAGGGAATTTTCTCCCTACTAACACAAATTCGGACCTGTACTGAATAGTAAGTACAATAAGATTGTACCCAATTTAAAATTATAAGAGCTAAAACAAAACGAAAAGTGGAAAATGTGGGTATTTAGAAACATAAAAAAAATTAAAGTCCCAAAACCAGACCAGTGCTAGATTGTGCAAAGCAAAATGCCCCAAATCGATAGTAGAAGTGCTAAAACACTACAAAAACTAGAAAATGTGGGTATTAAAGTCCGAAAACCATGACCCAAAAAAATTTCAACTATAGTTTTCTATAAAGAGTAGTATGCTATAGTTTTCTTGAGTACAGATCCATTACTTCAGAAGATATTGAGAGTTCAAATTTTTTTGGGTCATAGTTTTGCTGCGAAATGGGGCCCTTATAACTCCCACAGTAAACAACTGATTATTCGTATGAAATTTTGTGGTCTTACACACTCTGTTTCGCTGAGTAGTATGCTATAGTTTTCTTGAGTACAGATCCATTACTTGAGAAGATATTGAGAGTTGAAATTTTTTTGGGTCATGGTTTTGCTGTGAAATTGGGCCCTTATAACTCCCACAGTAAACAACTGATTATTCGTATGAAATTCGGTGCTCTTACACACTCTGTTTTACTGAGTAGTATGCTATAGTTTTCTTGAGTTCAGATCCATTACTTGAGAAGATATTGACAATTGAAATTTTTTTGGGTCATGGTTTTGCTGTGAAATGGGGCTCATATAACTCCCACAGTAAACAACTGATTATTCGTATAAAATTCTGTGCTCTTACACACTCTGTTTTACTGAGTAGTATGCTATAGTTTTCTTGAGTTCAGATCCATTACTTGACAAGATATTGAGAGTTGAAATTTTTTTGGGTCATGGTTTTGCTGTGAAATGGGGCCCTTATAACTCCCACAGTAAACAACTGATTATTCGTATGAAATTCGGTGCTCTTACACACTCTGTTTTACTGAGTAGTATGCTATAGTTTTCTTGAGTACAGATCCATTACTTGAGAAGATATTGACAATTGAAATTTTTTTGGGTCATGGTTTTGCTGTGAAATGGGGCTCATATAACTCCCACAGTAAACAACTGATTATTCGTATAAAATTCTGTGCTCTTACACACTCTGTTTTACTGAGTAGTATGCTATAGTTTTCTTGAGTACAGATCCATTACTTGAGAAGATATTGAAAGTTGAAATTTTTTTGGGTCATGGTTTTGCTGTGAAATGGGGCCCTTATAACTCCCACAGTAAACAACAGATTATTCGTATGAAATTTTGTGCTCTTACACACTCTGTTTTACTGAGTAGTATGCTAGAGTATTCTTGAGTACAGATCCATTACTTGAGAAGATATTGAGAGTTGAAATTTTTTTGGGTCATGGTTTTGCTTTGAAGTGGGGCGCTTATAACTCCCCCAGTAAACAACAGATTATTCGTATGAAATTTTGTGCTCTTACACACTCTGTTTTATTGAGTAGTATGCTATAGTTTTCTTGAGTTCAGATCCATTACTTGAGAAGATATTGAGAGTTGAAATTTTTTTGGGTCATGGTTTTGTTGTGAAATGGGGCCCTTATAACTCCCACAGTAAACAACAGATTATTCGTATGAAATTTTGTGCTCTTACACACTCTGTTTTACTGAGTAGTATGCTAGAGTATTCTTGAGTACAGATCCATTACTTGAGAAGATATTGAGAGTTGAAATTTTTTTGGGTCATGGTTTTGCTTTGAAGTGAGGCGCTTATAACTCCCCCAGTAAACCACAGATTATTCGTATGAAATTTTGTGCTTTTACACACTCTGTTTTACTGAGTAGTGTGCTATAGTTTTCTTGAGTTCAGATCCATTACTTGAGAAGATATTGAGAGTTGAAATTTTTTTGGGTCATGGTTTTGCTGTGAAATGGGGCCCTTATAACTCCCACAGTAAACAACTGATTAGTCGTATGAAATTCGGTGCTCTTACACACTCTGTTTTACTGAGTAGTATGCTATAGTTTTCTTGAGTACAGATCCATTACTTGAGAAGACATTGACAATTGAAATTTTTTTGGGTCATGGTTTTGCTGTGAAATGGGGCTCATATAACTCCCACAGTAAACAACTGATTATTCGTATAACATTCTGTGCTCTTACACACTCTGTTTTACTGAGTAGTATGCTATAGTTTTCTTGAGTACAGATCCATTACTTGAGAAGATATTGAAAGTTGAAATTTTTTTGGGTCATGGTTTTGCTGTGAAATGGGGCCCTTATAACTCCCACAGTAAACAACAGATTATTCGTATGAAATTTTGTGCTCTTACACACTCTGTTTTACTGAGTAGTATGCTAGAGTATTCTTGAGTACAGATCCATTACTTGAGAAGATATTGAGAGTTGAAATTTTTTTGGGTCATGGTTTTGCTTTGAAGTGGGGCGCTTATAACTCCCCCAGTAAACAACAGATTATTCGTATGAAATTTTGTGCTCTTACACACTCTGTTTTACTGAGTAGTATGCTATAGTTTTCTTGAGTTCAGATCCATTACTTGAGAAGATATTGAGATTTGAAATTTTTTTAGGTCATGGTTTTGTTGTGAAATGGGGCCCTTATAACTCCCACAGTAAACAACAGATTATTCGTATGAAATTTTGTGCTCTTACACACTCTGTTTTACTGAGTAGTATGCTAGAGTATTCTTGAGTACAGATCCATTACTTGAGAAGATATTGAGAGTTGAAATTTTTTTGGGTCATGGTTTTGCTTTGAAGTGGGGCGCTTATAACTCCCCCAGTAAACCACAGATTATTCGTATGAAATTTTGTGCTTTTACACACTCTGTTTTACTGAGTAGTGTGCTATAGTTTTCTTGAGTTCAGATCCATTACTTGAGAAGATATTGAGAGTTGAAATTTTTTTGGGTCATGGTTTTGCTGTGAAATGGGGCCCTTATAACTCCCACAGTAAACAACTGATTAGTCGTATGAAATTCGGTGCTCTTACACACTCTGTTTTACTGAGTAGTATGCTATAGTTTTCTTGAGTACAGATCCATTACTTGAGAAGATATTGACAATTGAAATTTTTTTGGGTCATGGTTTTGCTGTGAAATGGGGCTCATATAACTCCCACAGTAAACAACTGATTATTCGTATAAAATTCTGTGCTCTTACACACTCTGTTTTACTGAGTAGTATGCTATAGTTTTCTTGAGTACAGATCCATTACTTGAGAAGATATTGAAAGTTGAAATTTTTTTGGGTCATGGTTTTGCTGTGAAATGGGGCCCTTATAACTACCACAGTAAACAACTGATTATTCGTATAAAATTCTGTGCTCTTACACACTCTGTTTTACTGAGTAGTATGCTATAGTTTTCTTGAGTACAGATCCATTACTTGAGAAGATATTGAAAGTTGAAATTTTTTTGGGTCATGGTTTTGCTGTGAAATGGGGCCCTTATAACTCCCACAGTAAACAACAGATTATTCGTATGAAATTTTGTGCTCTTACACACTCTGTTTTACTGAGTAGTATGCTAGAGTATTCTTGAGTACAGATCCATTACTTGAGAAGATATTGAGAGTTGAAATTTTTTTGGGTCATGGTTTTGCTTTGAAGTGGGGCGCTTATAACTCCCCCAGTAAACAACAGATTATTCGTATGAAATTTTGTGCTTTTACACACTCTGTTTTACTGAGTAGTGTGCTATAGTTTTCTTGAGTTCAGATCCATTACTTGACAAGATATTGAGAGTTGAAATTTTTTTGGGTCATGGTTTTGCTGTGAAATGGGGCCCTTATAACTCCCACAGTAAACAACAGATTATTCGTATGAAATTTTGTGCTCTTACACACTCTGTTTTACTGAGTAGTATGCTATAGTTTTCTTGAGTTCAGATCCATTACTTGAGAAGATATTGAGAGTTGAAATTTTTTTGGGTCATGGTTTTGCTGTGAAATGGGGATCATATAACTCCCACAGTAGACAACAGATTATTCGTATGAAATTTTGTGCTCTTACACACTCTGTTTTACTGAGTAGTATGCTAGAGTATTCTTGAGTACAGATCCATTACTTGAGAAGATATTGAGAGTTGAAATTTTTTTGGGTCATGGTTTTGCTTTGAAGTGGGGCGCTTATAACTCCCCCAGTAAACAACAGATTATTCGTATGAAATTTTGTGCTCTTACACACTCTGTTTTACTGAGTAGTATGGTATAGTTTTCTTGAATTCAGATCCATTACTTGAGAAGATATTGAGAGTTGAAATTTTTTTGGGTCATGGTTTTGTTGTGAAATGGGGCCCTTATAACTCCCACAGTAAACAACAGATTATTCGTATGAAATTTTGTGCTCTTACACACTCTGTTTTACTGAGTAGTATGCTAGAGTATTCTTGAGTACAGATCCATTACTTGAGAAGATATTGAGAGTTGAAATTTTTTTGGGTCATGGTTTTGCTTTGAAGTGGGGCGCTTATAACTCCCCCAGTAAACCACAGATTATTCGTATAAAATTTTGTGCATTTACACACTCTGTTTTACTGAGTAGTGTGCTATAGTTTTCTTGAGTTCAGATCCATTACTTGAGAAGATATTGAGAGTTCAAATTTTTTTGGGTCATGGTTTTGCTGTGAAATGGGGCCCTTATAACTCCCACAGTAAACAACTGATTATTCGTATGAAATTCGGTGCTCTTACACACTCTGTTTTACTGAGTAGTATGCTATAGTTTTCTTGAGTACAGATCCATTACTTGAGAAGATATTGACAATTGAAATTTTTTTGGGTCATGGTTTTGCTGTGAAATGGGGCTCATATAACTCCCACAGTAAACAACTGATTATTCGTATAAAATTTTGTGCTCTTACACACTCTGTTTTACTGAGTAGTATGCTAGAGTATTCTTGAGTACAGATCCATTACTTGAGAAGATATTGAGAGTTGAAATTTTTTTGGGTCATGGTTTTGCTTTGAAGTGGGGCGCTTATAACTCCCCCAGTAAACAACAGATTATTCGTATGAAATTTTGTGCTTTTACACACTCTGTTTTACTGAGTAGTGTGCTATAGTTTTCTTGAGTTCAGATCCATTACTTGAGAAGATATTGAGAGTTGAAATTTTTTTGGGTCATGGTTTTGCTGTGAAATGGGGCCCTTATAACTCCCACAGTAAACAACTGATTATTCGTATGAAATTCGGTGCTCTTACACACTCTGTTTTACTGAGTAGTATGCTATAGTTTTCTTGAGTACAGATCCATTACTTGAGAAGATATTGACAATTGAAATTTTTTTGGGTCATGGTTTTGCTGTGAAATTGGGCCTTATAACTACCACAGTAAACAACAGATTATTCGTATGAAATTTTGTGCTCTTACACACACTTTTTTACTTAGTAGTATGCTATAGTTATCTTGAGTACAGATCCATTACTTAAGAAGATATTGAGAGTTGAAATTTTTTTGGGTCATGGTTTTGCTGTGAAATGGGGCCCTTATAACTCCCACAGTAAACAACAGATTATTCGTATGAAATTTTGTGCTCTTACACACTCTGTTTTACTTAGTAGTATGCTATAGTTATCTTGAGTACAGATCCATTACTTAAGAAGATATTGAGAGTTGAAATTTTTTTGGGTCATGGTTTTGCTATGAAATGGGCTCTTATAATTCCCACTGTAAACAACAGATTATTCGTATGAATTTTTTGGTCTTACACACTTTGTTTTACTGAGTAGTATGCTATAGTTTTTTTGAGTACAGTTCTATTAGTTGAGAAGATATTGAGAGTTGACATTTTTTTGGGGGTATGTTTTATTAAGTGGTATGTGGTCCGCCATCTTGAGTAGGTACTATAGGTGGTATGAAGCCCGCCATATTGACGTCATCAAGGTGATGTCGTCGAAATCGATGATTGCCTGGGAGGGCAACCATCTTGCACATTTTAGGTGTGTCGATGATTAGTCAATAAGTAGGGGGTAGGGGGCGTGGCTTAAACCTTCGTCCAATTCGATGATTAGTCAATAAGAAGGGGGGGCTTGGCCTAAATTTTCGTCCAATTCGATGATTAATCAATATGGATGGGTGGGGTAGTGTTGGGCGGAGTGGGGATGGCGGCCATCTTGCACAAAAAAGGTGCACATTTTAGGTGCGCTAGAACCGCCATTTCCCTACTTCTACGAAGATGAGTTGTTCTTTTTTATTTTACCGATTCTTCGCCAATCTTAAATCCTTAGTTTTATAATATATGGTTATCAAGAGAGCTGCAAAGCTAATATATATTGTGGTACTGGGTTCGATTCCCGGTCTTAGGCCTTGGATTTTATTTAATGGGTAATATGAGAAATTTACAGTAAAGTATGTTTGCTAGTCGCCTCCGTCCACGACACCTAATTGGTAGTTGGACGTTAAGCCCCGCCTGAAAAAATAGGCGATTACTTTACTTTACTTTATATGGTTTTCAGCGTATTTATGTGCTTTTCCCATATTTATAACATTCAGCATTACGTCAGAAAACTTATTTTACACATTTGGAGTTTCTTATTTACAATAATATATTCAAAATCTTATGTCTTTCAAATGACTTAAAAAAAACTACGTATTGTTTTTGGTGGAGGTCCTTTGGGAGTTGAACCCTTCAAGGGCCCTGAGAAAGGATATATTTCCAATGAAAACTGGACAACCACAAATCCACTCTATGAGAAAACTTTTCTTCCTTCGGGAAATAAAAGAAAATAACCAAGAGAAAACAAAGTAAAATTAATCTGTAAAAGAAGATTTAAAAAAAAAATTTGAGTGCTTTTGACGAGGATGGAAAATAAATGAAAACAATATGATTTAGATAAGCGGCTCTAGAAACATACATATATATGAGGGGGTCTTAACCAGATTCCCTTATAAGTACTTTCTTAAGTCAAAGGTTTTCTTAGTGAATCTCTGGGAACGTTGTCTAAGCTCTTTTCTCCTTTATTTTTTCTGTTATTTGAAATCCTATTTATCAGACAAATTCGTAAAATTCATTATATAAGGATAAAGGTTACTTAAAGCATCATAAAACGAGTTATTTAAATTTATATATTATAAACCCTTTAGTTAGAAGCAAGAGCTGTCCAATGCGGTGACGTAGGGCAAAGTATCCCTTGTTAAGAGCAAAGAGAGGAGCTCAGCTTACTGAACGCCTCTTTACTAACACAAAGACAGAAACAGAAAGGCGGCCTGTTTTAGTACAAAGGGAATGCTCTAATAAATCTTTGGTTTATGGTATTTCTTTGATGTAGGATTTAAGCCGCAGTTTGTGTACATCAAATATTATAGAGCTGTAGAATGGTCTCCTTTGAAATGAATCTCCAAGCCCCTCCTCTACCAACACGGTAATATGTATAATTGTTCAATTAGGGGGTACTGGAGAAACGTTCTCTGTGGTGGATCTGTTTTCACCTGACTAAAACATAAAACAGTTCACTTGAACTGTTACTGCCGGCCTCGGTTGTGACAAAACCATCTAAAAATTTAGGCACAAAAAAGTGTGGGCAGTCCACATAGACTAAAAGTATCCTGGTAAAAACCTGACAGATATACAGGACACAAAATACAGGACACCTTACAGTTTTTTTCGAGAAAAATCTTAAAAAAAGTGAAAAGCCTGTTCAGTGAAATGGCACTTCCGTTTATAGAACACACATTCTTCCAACACGGTCATTTACGGTACTTAACTCGATTTTTTTTTTTTTCAATTTGGGCATGATTACATTACTTCCGTTACCCGGTGGTGAAAATCCGATGGCACCATTCATTTGAGATTTTAAGAGCAGCAACTCACAATATTAAGTTTGTAAATTTTTACACTTAAAGTTCAAAAAACTGCTCGTTAAAATTTCTCATCAAGTTGATATCAGTAAAGTTCTGTACTTAGGGTAAGTACTCCCAGGCTTCACGTAATCTCACTTGTGTTGCCTGTACATGACGGAAATCCCATTTTGCTTGATATCCATTTAAAAATATATATATATATGTATCGAAAGGGATTTACAATATAATCCGTCTTATTTTAATGATGTTCTCTCTCCAAAATGATTAGGGACTTACCTCCTTCCCTAAGGGGGATCGTGAAGGGTTATGGTTGTTTTTCTCTCGAAATAAAAATATTATTATAAAGGCAGGAAATTTATTTTTTATATAGCCCCCACAATAATAACACGGATCGTTGAATAGATTCGGCAATTGACAGATCTATTCCGCTTCCATGGACACGTTGTTATCGAGGCATGTTACGTCATAAGCATATTGTTACCAAGCCCAAAGTAATCGTGGAAAATTCCTAATTCTCCCAATATTGTGGGAGAAGAGAGATCAATATTTATTAAAAAAATATCTGTTGACTTCAACCACCCTTCTTACATTAAAGTAGCATACATTTTTTCTTCAATTTTGGAATTTTTACTTCTGCTCACTTTACAGGAAGTAAAAATTGCTGTAATGGCAAATTTTCGATGACGTGTGCGTGTATTTGTAGTGCAGGAAGTTGATAGAATTCCTCTTATAAACTTTCTCACTCTATTTAGACAGAAATGAACGAATACATCTTATTAATACTTAATAAGTAACAATAAAATATTTTTGAAATTCTCTATCTAAAAGAGGTAAGTTCCTTTTCTGTTCTTTGATGACTAGAACGAGGATCGACTCTACTACTTCGTTTCAACTCAAGATGATAGTAGTTCTGATTTATGGTCGCATAGTGTGATCTATATTGTGGATGTGGTAAACAATATTTAATAGACCACGAGCAGATAATATAGATTTTGATGAAAGCTACAAGACTAGTTAGAATAATAGCTAGAATTATAGTTTAAGAGTTTAATAGATAGCATTAACTAACTAAAGATAGATTCGCACTAAAATAAAAGTAAGGTAAACTAACTCTACAAATTGCAATGAGGAGGAGGATTTCAAGACAATATAATAATGATATGTCCACGTTATGTAGTAGAAAGGAAACGAATGTTTGAGGACATTTACAGGTATTTAGATGCTACGAAGACATAATATTCTCCACCAATATCTGTGTGCTTAAATCTGTAGCAGAGCTAGCAAAGAAATACGAAGTGTATTTAAAAGTTATAGCCGATTAGAATGAATAGTAGAAAATGATTAGAACAGAAGGATTACGGTGATTTTAATTTCGGTTAAGCTATAAGGATGGCAGGAGCACAGAGTACTGATCCATCCATTAGTTTGTATGTAAATAGTTGTATATAGTAGAGGGATGAATGTGTGAAGCGAATGTATTTATAAGTAAGAATGGAGAGTGAGTGATATTCTAGTGATAAGCACCTAGACGATAAGCACCTGTATGGCGAAAGCCAATGCCAAAAAAAAGGCAAAAAAAAAAAAATACAAATAAATAATACTTGAATTGGCTGTAGGGTCAGAAATATGAATGCTGTGGCGGGACCAGGAATATGTTCAAAATGTCCTGTCCTAATTGAATGGTGTCCTTAACAATATATCCTTAAGTTCCGAATCGAATGAAACCTCACTTTACGGAAATTGGTTCACAAGATTAGGCGCTATGTTGTTTACAAGAAAAGTTAACAAGAACAAGAACAATTTTCAGAAAATCCCATTTTTTGCTTTTTTTTTGAGAACTTTTTTCCCTCAAAATCCATTAGATCTGGGTAGTTGCAAAAAAAATTACAGTTATAAAGGAGGATTTTCCCTATATTATAAAGAAAATTTGGGAATTTTATCTTTTATAGAAAAAGAGAAACAAATTGTCAAAGTTGGGTGTTTTTCAACGTTACGCTTTTTCATGCAGTTTTTGGACGATCAACCCTTTTACAACTGTCCTACCGGGGCAGTTTTAATCAAAGAGTGTGGGACAAAGAGAGATAAATGCTTGGTCATCTCTCTCTCTTTTAGCTGTCAGACTTCCGCTTCCCTTCTTTCCGACATTACAGTGCCACAGATGTTCATCAAAACCGGAACGGGAGACAAATTTCCGATTTAAGTAACCAATTAAAATCAATAATAATAAATCTAATGAGATTTCCTAGTTATGTTTCAATCGAATAATTCCACTAATATCGATTATCTCAGGAATAAACTTTATTAACGAGTTACTAAGTTCTAATTGTTCAACGTTTCTAGTTAATAGCAAACTAACAATCCCCAATAAATTTGTAAATTCAATTAATTCTATTAATATGGCATAAACCAATCGACGAGGGCGAACTATCGATCTGCAGATTTTCTCAGAACTTGAAATTTTGGTTAGATTAATATATTTTTTTTTTAATAAAAAATCTAATTGAGCATAATTTCTTGCATTTCGCTGAAATTGCATTTTAAAAAGCAAATCTGCAGACAAACATTCGTCGTTTAGAAGTGTCTTTAATCTTTAGTGTTTCAAATAAAAGATGCAGAACTAATAGTAGGTTGCAGATTAAGTAGAACAATCGCAGCATGCAAAAGATGGACAAGCACCAAGGTGTTGCAACAAAAAATCACCTACAGTACCTTCAAGCATAAGTTTATCAATAACCATTGCTCCTCATTATCTTCATGCTTTTGAGACACTCGATTCTGGGTATTTTGGGTGCACCCAAGGTGCCATGAATCCCTTGATGCTGTAGCACGTATCCGTAACAACACAAGCGCAGCTCTTTGCCATTATGCGACTATCCAAAATAGCAAAGGGTAATTTAATCATTTAACGCTTTCACTAGATCGTAAATCATATCCGGGAAGCTAGTATTGTTGTCGGAATGTACATATATGCGATATCACTGGGTGTAATATATTAGGGAACGCATATATATTGCCCCTAACCAAATATTCCGCTAACAATTCATCAATAAGTTTTGCCTGTCTAATATTGTATCAATGCCATTAATAATGTGGTAAATATCGTTCTTGTACGTAAGATAGTTCTGTTAACGAGATTGTATATTGCGCAGATATCTGTTTCTGGGAGTTGGGGGTTCAAAAATCTAATATGAAGACATGGATGTCCTCTTCCTCCAATTCTTAAGTTACTAATTTGATTCATATATATTGTAAAGTTTTTCTTGTCCTTTTACTAAGAAAGAACTTTACTTACACAACTAGTGCCTGCCACTAGTTATTTTAATAATATGTGGGTTTGATTAAATAATAAAACTCGCTAAAGTTGTAAGTAATAACCTGATTTATTAACACATTACCTTTACTCACATTAACATTTACTAGCAACTAACGCTATTCATTACAGTCACCATTTACAACAGTCACAACAGTTTACTGTTACTTACTCACTACGTAACGCCACAAAACTGTTCCCCGACTGACCACTGGTCCGCACTGCACCGAATTGCACTAGTCTCTGCTACACAAACAAAGCTCTACTCACTAACTGACTACTTGCCCAACTAGCTACCACTGAAGCACTCCGCAACACTGATTCTCTCAAAAACTATCACTTCTAAAGTGTCTCTCCACAACTTGACTCTAAACTCTAATAACTAACTGCACTTGATTACAACTGACTAACACTCGTTAAGAAATCCTTAAAAACTCAATTGAAACTGATTAACACTCGTTAAGAACTCCTTAAAACTTGATTAAAACTGACTCCTCCAGCTGTGTCTGCCTCCTTTTAATGCGTGCCTCCCTCCAACTGGGACTGCCCTCCTCCAACTCTCTGAGCATAAGTTTCCACGCCCTCCTGACGTTCATTGGCTGGAGACAACATACTGCCACCACCTCAGCTGGGGCCGCCCTCCTCCTACTCTCTGTCTCGCTCCTACCTGTCAATCACTGGCTGGGAAAACACATATGCCACCACCCCAACTGAGGCCTTTCTCTTAGCTGGCTTTTACACGGATCACTAACTCTTTGAACAATCTAGCCCTTTCCTTTCTAGTTCAGATAGAGACCGGCCCTTTTGTCTACACAGTGGTGGCCTGATACCGACTTTGGTCGCTTAACCCCTAGTACAATCTAGGCCTTTCTTTTCTCCTCAGGTAGTGACTGGCCCTTTTGTTTACACAGTGGTGGCCTGTTACCGACTTTGGCCGCTCAACCCCTAGAACAATCTAGGCCTTTCTTCTCGCCCAGGTCAACTTCGTTACAATATACAATCAATTGGCGGAGAAAGGAATAGCTCAGTGTTTAGCGTATATTGGATTTAACACGGAGATCCCGGACTTCAAAATCTAGCTGCTGGCCCTAAGTAACGAGTGAACAATGTCCGGAGGCTGGTAGTGCCCTTAAAAAAGCTCCGGGTGCCTATACTCTCAGATGTTGACGCGCGTTTAATTAAACTAATGGCTTCAAAATGGATTCAATAATAATATAAAGGGTATTTATTTACTATTTTGGGTATTTTCTGGCTCCTACAGGACCCCTATACAAAATAAATGTACCGATACAATAATCTGGTTCGTGATAGATTACAAAAGAAATCTAGCCGGAGATTAGTTTATCCTGGTAACCCCTGAGTTCAGAACGAAAGGATGGGAATATGTTTTTGGATACTCAACAGCAAATATGAGGTAGAATATTTAATCTAAGGAGGCTTTTACGAAAGGAGAGAGTTTTGCGCATTGATGTTGTTTATATCTTCAGCATGTTAGCAAAGTACATATTCCTTGCGGGGCAAGAAAGAGTCCGATGAATTTGGAGTGTATGGTCTAAGAAGGATGCAGACAATGATATGAGCGGTATGGCTTGGATGACACCAAGGTGGTATCTACCTAGAAAACCATCGTTTTTCCCATGTATAACCCATGTATAGATTTAGAAACATTTCAGCGAGCCTCAGTCCATACATCAATCACAACTGAAGAATTCAATACAAACATTATTTGCTAACAGATGTCTTATTTATCTTGTTACAGCCGGTACAGCCGAGTGCATTCTAGAAGGTCCAAGATTCCTCTTAGAACCGCCACCCTGGTTGGAATATACCAATTCCAGCGGGGCGATACTATCATGTTCTGCAAGAGGCAATCCACAGCCAACTATCACCTGGTTAGATCAGATGGACAAATTAGTTACCCACATGCGGGGAGTCAGGTGAGTACATTTCTTCTCCTCCAAAAATATTTTGATGATCTATCCTAAAATATTTTGTTGTTTAATAATTAATTTCAGCAATTGATGGATTATTAACTGTTTTTTTGTAAGAATATTAAGCTAATGTTGACCAGAAAATCTTCTAAATTTCTGTACAAGGGGATTAGCTGAGGGGGTTCCGCGTTCTGGATCCTCCTCATGCGGAGATACCAGGTCAAATCAGGATGGTAAAGCAAAAAGGAGTCTGTCAGTGCACTGAAAAAAGAGCTCCAGATGCCCATAACCATAGATATTGACAAATTAAAATAAATAAATCATCTGTTCATTGATTAGATTAGGAATTGTCATTCTGCAAGAGTACATCCTGGCTGCCGTCTTCAGTGTGTACTCTTCTTCAGTTTTGCCAGCCGCCTGAGACCTGTGATTTCTTTCTCCAAACCTACCCTATCCACTAAGCTTGCGACCAACTTGATCGAACTGTCTTTCCTATTTTTACAGCTTCCTTTTTAAAACTACCCTACTATTTACTGATTCCTTAACCATCCTGTCGGTTTTCCTCGAGGATTTCTCCAGACACCATATCCACTTCACTCCATCTAAAGTGGAGTTCAAAGACGTATTGGCCAACTTCATATTTTCCACTGTTCTTGAGTGACGCCACTTTAATTTTTTTTTCTAAAATCATTACTTTTTTCGTTCAAATAAAACAACTCGTCTCTTTGCCAACGTTTCGACAAAGAGACGAGTTGTTTTATTTGACCGATTCTTCGCAAATCTTCCATCCTAAGTTTAACAATTTGCGGTCACGAAAAACTATATATTCATTGGTGTTATCTTCAAGTTATTATTCTTCCTATATTCACAAGAAATGGAATGGGCAAAATTTGCTTTAAATCATCCTCTTAAAGGACAAAACTTTAGTTTTAGGCTAAGAAATTCATTGATTTTTCACAGATTTCTTCTTACAGCATAGATCTAGCCGTTAAGAAATAGTTTGAAATAGTTTTTATGTTAACTTCCCCATAAAAGTCAATTCAAACAAAAGCATGAAAACTTATTTAAACAAAAAATCATTACGATGCAATATTTATTCTCACGAGGAACAAAATGAAAATTGTTCAATTTAAATTTGTGAAAAGTTGGTATAAAAAAAAAAGAAAAACAAGAAAAACAAGTAGAAAGTGTTTTGCAGAACGTTTGCACATAAATTTCCTTTACAGTGCACACTGCATTGCAATATATAAAAGCCTGGAATGTATTCTTTAGTATCATTGTAATTCAGTAAATAGATGGCTGGATGTGCAAAGAAAGCTGTAAACATTATGTTGCCAGTAATATATTTCCTCCCATAAAGTTCAATTATTCCTGACAGTTTCCTTCTATAATATAGATACTTCCTCTTCCCGGCCGATGGTATAAAATAATCATTGAAATAAAAACATACAAAAAAAAAAGTATCTACTTAGCTAAATTACCATTGTCACCTTAGGTATTCTGAGTTTTGGGACAATGGATCTTAAACTGAGATCTGTTTTGAGTATGATTAGAAGATAATTAACCAGTTAACCGTTTTATGACGAAGGTATTGAAGATGAGGTCTTTCTAGTTTGGGTACCTGATCATTCAGGACACAAGGGAAACGAAGTGGCAGATTTATTGGCCGGGGAAGGCTCTGCGGGGCACTTCGTTGGCCCGGAGCCCTGTTTTGTGGTTTCGAAATGTGTTAAGTCTGCGGCCATTAACTTATGGGTGCAGAGTAGGGCTCAGGAGTGGTGGCTTGCCAGCACTGGGCAGAGACAGGCGAAGGAGTTCATTAGAGGCTATTCGCCAAGGCTGACTGCAGAATTAATCCGTCAAGGCCCGCGTGGGGCTGTAAGGATAATTGTAGGACTATTAACAGGGCCACTGCAGGCTCAGAAAACACATGCATCGCATGGGCCTTCGCAGATGGCTAGCCTTTGTAGGTTCTGTCAAGAAGAGGAGGAGAAAACGGCACTGCACGTGTTTTGTCAGTGTGAGAGGCTTGTCTAGTGCTAAGGATGTTACTTCTTGGGGGAGAGAAAAACCAAGGCCTGAGCAGCTTTACCCAGGAGCCACTCTCCAGAATTAAGAGTCTGATTAAGCGGACGGGACTGGAGGGTGAGCTCTAAAGTCGGGGAGCCACAATAGATCCAAAGGGGTCGCGGTGGCGTAGGCCTCGGAGGCCGCCCTAATTTAATCTAATCTAATCTAATGCAATGACAAAGATACTCGTCATGAAAAAAGTGTAAAACTTTGTGCTATGACAGAGTATATTCGTCATGCGTTTTACGTTAGTGACCATCGGCAGTTAATTTTGCAATTTTAGTTAAAACTAAAATAGTATATTCGTCAATTTATTTTTGATATTTTTTGGTTCCTATTTATGTTAATATAAATAAATGTACATGAAATAAATAACGGGGAAAAAAATATAAAAGTCATTTCATTACAACCCCAATTTTATATCAAAAACATTCTGTGGGTTTGACGAATGTATTCGTCATCGCTTATTTTTTGTACGACGCACGAAGGGGACACATTTTCCAACCAGGTCGAAACAGTTAACTGGTTAATGAGAATGTCAGGTAGACATCATTAACCTGGGTGAGACAGCACGCAATTCACGTTAGCAATGTGAGAAGACTGGCTTTTTGGCTTCCATCGAACCTATTCAAGAGCCCTTGAACCCTTCTGGTTGTCTTCGTAGGGCTTTGATGAAACGGTCTTGTTGTAAGTCCTGGGGAGCAAAATTTGAGTCCTGATGGCATTATCCCTTCCACTGGCTTAATATATTGATGCTCCGCTACATGATTACTTAATCAACGCCACAAAGAGTTATGGTAGAGCTGTTAACTGGACCCAGTTACCCAGTCGCCCTCTTTGCTCTGGCTGTGTGCGGAACTTTGTAGAGGTGTGCCCCGTTTATTCTAAAATTAGATTTCTCGACTTTGGAAGGTCAAATGTCTCCCTACCGGAGATTGTGGTATCTGGTAATCTTAACGAACTTTCTAGGTTTATTCAGTGCACTGGGCGATTGAGATCGCCTTGCTGCCTAGTGTCCTGTTACTTACTTTATTAGTTTATTGTATTGGCATCTGGCAATTTTTAGCCGCATTTGTTGTTCTAAAGCCCCGGTATCTCTTATGAGATGAGGGGTGGGCGGGGAACAATTGGCTTTTTGGATTGCCTGCGTTCCTTCCCCTTTTTTGGTGGAACCGCCCTTTTTAATACAATCTACAATCTACAAGACTTTAGGCGGTTGATGGGATGGTTGCAGTAACGAGGTAGAAGTCCACTATCTTTCTGTGTTCAGCTATTGTGAGATTCCTGAAACCGGAGAGAGCGACTGTCAGGTGGCTTTTGGAGGTCTACTGTTTTTGAGCGTAGGCTTGCGTAAGAAATTTGAGGATTTGTTACTATTTATCTTCGTGAGTCACCGCAGTGTCTGTGTGCCGTTCGACTGTACTCTGTTGTAACAGAAACGACGGAAGTTGTGATCGAATTATCACAGTTGGAAGACGGAATAGGTTCTGTTTTCCAAGGCGATGCACCCTTAAAGGCTTCTTGTACCATCCCCTAGAAAAATCTAGTAGTTGAAGCCTAGTTAAGACTCTTCTGAGAGCCAGTTACTACTGGGAAAATTGTGTACCTTGTGAAGGGTGTCCTGGATAGAGAAATGAAGAAGTTAAAGTGAAGATTCTACCTTAGAAATTGGAATCCCTGAATAGATTTTGAAGTAATGTTTTTGATCTTTATTTATTTAATAGTTCTGTGAACGGAAACAAACTGTTACCACGCTCGTAACTATGCCAAACCCTTCCTCTCGAATCAGCTTCAACTATTTCCGCGAACCAGTGATCCTCTCTGCAGAATTAGTTTTGGTATTCAAATATTCCGTAGATACAAAATATCTGTCGCTATAGACAAACCATCTACAGTACATGTGTTACACTAGAGCAAAACAGGAAGTTAGTTAAACAGGAAGGCTGGCAATCATCGCACTAAGCTCGCAAAACTAACGGAAAGAGGAAATATAGTTTATTTTCCAGAAATACTACAACCACTGTTGACTGCTTGCCAAATCCCCTTCACCGATCTCTAGGGCCACTTGAATCCACGATAAGTAGTTTAAGAGGCAGATTTCTTTTTTTTTCCATGAAATTTTCTCACTTAAATATTTATTCAAGTGGCCTGAAGTGAGAAAGTAAGAGGTGGGAGAAAAAAAAGGAAAATAGCTTTTCACACACTGTTCGGTCGTGACTAACTTCCGACTCCCGCGGCTCAGTCTCGCGCCCGCGCGCGTACTAATGTACGCATCCGCCTTAATTTCCTGCTATCACTATCGCCAATTACTAAGTCTTATTTTTTATTCAATAATTTTCAGTATATTAAAATCTTAGTTTCCGTTTCTTATGCCAAATGCGTCACTACCTATCACTTCTATTTCCTTTATTTGTTTTTTCTATTCTAAGCCCTTTGCCCCACTACTTCCTTTAGGACCGTGTGGTCACCTTTCGAGCCTACACAGTTCTCTGCGGTACCGCGCTATTTACGCTTCTGTGCTTCTGTGCTAATACGCTTATATTCAACGCTTCACTCATCGCTTCACGCCTATCATTTTTCATCTGCATCTAGTGCCCTTAGTACGCTATTACTTTCATACTTCCGCTGACACCTAACAGTACGCATCATCCGCATCTAAACGCCTCTCCCGAATATCGCTTCACGCATATTCCACCGCTTATAGTGCACTTATTGCACTATTCCCCCTTTACTCTTCCGCTTACCTCATTTCCACTTCCGCTACGCTTCTCTGAGCCTGAGCCCAAATATTGCCTCCCTTTCTCAGAGCTCAACACACACACACACACACACACATTTACATAAACATATATACACGCTTCCGCTCCACAGCTTCCTTTCCTCTCATCGCTTCTCAGGCAGATTATCAACATACCTCACGCACATCGCTCCTTGCAAAGGGTAAGTACCTTCCCCTTTCTCTTTTATTTCTCTTTATTTTTTCTATTCTTCTTTGTCTACTATTATTTCGTACAGCGCCCACTTGGGCATTTGGGTGTAGGCGTACTCGAGCACCTACACACACGATTAGAGATTTACAAATTCTATTGTTTATGACTTTTCTTTTTGTATTCATTTTCATGATTATATGTAAGGATGTAATTGGAAAATTCTATTTCTAAGTGGTGGAAACATTTATTATCTAGTTAAATTTTCCCAATTGAGTTTTTTTTACCGGAAATAACATATTGCGAGGCCCCCCCGCAAAGTAATTTTTTAGAAAATGATCCACGGATTTGTGTGGGTGATTGTAAAACACCACACATTTCAAAAACAAAAAATTACTACTCCCTAGCGTCAATAAACTTCCCTTTGTTCCAACCCAACGTAGTTTCTTCTATCTTTTTAAGGTGGGGCTTAACGTCCAACTACCATTTACTAGGTGTCGTGGACGGAGGTGAATAGCAAACTTACTTTACTATTTCTCATTTAACCATTAAATAAAATCCAAGACCTAAAGACCGGGAATCGAACCCAGTACCACAATGCATATTAGCTTTGCAGGTCATCCAGCCCAACGTCCTTTCCAAGATACCTGGAAGATAGCTCTGCTTTATCACTCTCAACCGTAAGCTGAAGAGCTGTAAAGATTTGTGTATTAACTGAGACTCGATTTTAGGGACAAGTTGTCAGATCTCTCTCTCTCTAAAATAATTAACTGATTAAACTTTTGTGCCAGAGGGACTTAAAACAAATTTTTTTTTAAGGGAGCCCTAAAACGCCCCTCAAAAAAACGGATCCTCGAGATAGGAATTTTGGTTCAAATTCATTTAAAAATTGTAGCGTTTCTTGCAGAGAAAAAAGAGAACACTTTCAGATAATATCCATATCTGCAAGAATTTCAGCCATAATCTTAAAGTTTCTCCACTTCCCTACTTTTGCTTTGCAGGACGTTTTAGGGAACTTAGCCAATTTTCCTTTTACATTTACAGGGAAGAAAATAAATAAAATGAGAGAATGTTATAAATATATATATATATATAGAAACAGGAAACCATCAAATAAAGTTTTGAGATGATTGTGGAAGCTAGCCCTTAAAAACCGGATATTATATCGTATCACTTCCGGATGATATGAAATGAAACTAAATTTGGCCAATAGGCGATTAGCCTTGGGCAATGATGTTATGACTCCTACCCTCCTTAACACTTGCACCCACCCTAACCTTATAAACCTTCTAAACAACTTCCACCTCCTTAGCCGATGACAGTGTTCCTGCCCGGGCCATCCCCCACCAGTTCATTGGCCTCTAGCCATCCCTCAGAATGGAGGAGAAGACTGAAGAAAGCTCTCCCTTTTTGCTCCGTTTATCTGATGATTACTTTTTATTTAAAAAGTAAAACTTTACTACGTTCATTCTGAAGTACTTTTAGCACAAATTTTCCTCCTTCTCTTCTTCCTTCATCTCCTTCTTCCTTATTTATGACATCCATTTTATGGCAGTTACAGTAAATTTCCAACTTATTATCTCCTAACATTTTTATCCATATGTAGGTCTGTTATATTGTGATAATATCCTGTGTAATTTACGTTAAACTGTTATAATGTCAAAGCTCGTAACATTAAAGACTGTCAATAAAAATTCGACAGTAAACAACTTCTACAGGAAATGACTTTTATATTACTTGTAATCTCTAGAAATAAACTTTTATCCTTAACTCTTCAAGTTAAATATGGTTTTTTTGTTGTTATTCTGGAGGGGCAATCCGATCTCTTGGTGCCATGTAAGGAGTATAAGATGCTCTATCCTCTCGGCTGCTGTAAACCCTCTTGTAGTTACTTTATATATGCGTAATACTGAAGGTTCTAGTTGGACCTGAATCGCATTGTTTTATAAAAATCTCTCTTTCTCTCCTCTTCCGCCCCTTCCTACAAATCCCAGGCTTGTTAGGGATTTGGAGCTTACACATTGCCGTTGACTTTATTCGTCATGGCATGTTTATTGAATTCCTAACCGGTATTGAACTTTTAGAAGTAGATCAATATTTTTGGAGTACGGTAAAGTAGGGTGAGATGGCCACCATTTTATTTGGAGGGTGCCTGCAAATTTTTGGTAAGGGCTAGGCTTACTTTATTATTATTTTTGGAAACCTCATTCGCTCACAAACATAAGATAAGGGAAAACTTTCAGAAAAAATACTGAGGGAAACATTTTTTTATTCTTACAAAAAAAAAAAAATAGCAGTTGGCCATCTATTCCCACAGGGTTGGGTGAGTTGGCCAATCTAACTTGGGAGAGATGGCCACATATTGCAAATGAAATTGCACTAGTAAAACTTAAAAATAACAGAAAACAATAAATGGTTACTTAATATTTACTTATTATTCTTCTTTTTAAATGCGCTTTTACTACAATTTTGGCAAGCGTATGCAAAAGAAGAGCAATTTTCATGGAACCACTTCCGGCATATTATGCATTCCAACCAATCTTTTTTTTCTGGTCTTGTTGTAGCTTTCCCCATATCCTGTACATTCAGTTTCATCGATTTCTAAAATGGCATTTCTTACCACTTCAAATCGATTACTGTTTCGCCGTTTTCATCGGAACTTGGGGAAGGTGAGCCTTTTTCTTTTTCGGACAATCCTTTCTTTCAGAGATTGTCTCTTTGGGGATGGTATTTCTTGTTGGTTTGGATTTCTTTGCAACTCTGTTTTTCACAACAGTAATGTGCTCGAGAGAAGTTAATAAAGTGACAACATACTTGACTCGTTTTCTTGCAGAGACGACAGTTTGGGTGTGGGGTTAATACGATCTCAAATTTTCTTCAGTATAATTTCCGCGGTTTCCAGTTCAATTATGTTAGCTGTTACACACTATTGAAACCTCTATACACGCGTACTGCGTCGGATAAAAATCATGGATATTACCCAACATTGAGGACGGACCTTACCAAATTTTCAAGAATATTTGTTTTCTTTTTCAACTTTTTCTAATTATGCAAATCTTGAAAAATCTCTAATCTTTTTTTGCTCCATGTCCTTTCGAGATACCCGGAAGCTGAGCGCAACAATATATTCCTCTGAGTAGTAACCTGAACGGAAGTAATTGTATGACAATTTAAAGAACAGCAGCCCTATTGTCGAGAAAAATTACGAAAACTGCGCGCCAAAAACAGAAATGCACCTCCCGTTGTTGGTTTTTTGGCCTTACCTCCTAGAACAGGAATCGATCGCTAAATTACAACACTCTATCTCTACGATATGCAAGAGAATTGTAAAAAAAAAAATACAAAAGGATCCCCATTGTTATAAAAAGTTCAAATAAACCATAAATTGTGTACATAACATTTTATGTATTGTATAATAAACATACATTATCCGGTTGGATGTATTTTATGAATGAATAGATGGTTTTATAGCTGTGTAACATAGAGATGATATAATAATTTATTGGCATCCATAGTTGAATACATGGTGGCAGAGTGTATGTTGTATGTATGTAAGTTAGCCATGAACTATGTACTCTCTTGTTGCTGTTGTTTCACTTATAAACAATGGCAATATATGATTCTCTTTTGTATGTATTATTATTACATGAGTTCAGAATATTTATGCACCATTGATATATGCAATAAGCACATATATATAGAAGGAATGCACATATTGAACTCGCTCTACATGAGAAATTGAAAAATACTTTTTCTTATTCCCTCAGTTGACCCCACTTCCTGCTCTATTGATCTTCACCGGAACTCGAAGATAAACGACAATATTTTATTTCGTTTTATTAATTTGTTCTGCTTAAAAATCTGTATATCTATAATCGAACTGTCTATAATCGAACCCATATCGATAAGCATAATGTAACCTCCACAAATACTGCACCAACCACCGATGAAAGCGCTCATTCTTGCGGAAACGTTAAGCAATTAAAATTCAAAACCACTTTTTTCAAGGCCTACACACTAACACACCAATTTTCAATAAATTAAATTTATTTATTATAATGGAATAGATTAATACAGCCTTGGCGGCGGGGAAAAAAAAGCTGGAAAAATTCCAGCTTCTAAAAAAAATGCTTAATTTAATTCGTGACTGTAATTAAAATTTATTTTTATTACAGTCATAAAAAGAAAAAAATAGTAAATAAAATAACTGTAGAAAGGGCATAATAAAGGAAAACAATAAAGAATTTATTTTCCCTTTTTAGTACCTTATCTCTTCTGGGTTCTTTTGTTCAGTTAAATTTATATTCAGGTGAATCCTATGTTTTATTATTAAATGCGGGAACAGGTATTAGTTAATTACTTTTATGGACGTGTAGTAGATAAAGTTAGACTAGATTCTGTGCGGTTGGCTAGCAAATCTATAAACACAACTGCATGACCTATGGTCGACTAGTGAGTATCAAAAAATTAGGCCATCTAGCCATGGCTAGATAGACTTGCGTGAAATTTTGTAGCTCGACTTAAAAGAAGGGTTGTGCGTCAAAAAATTTCACAAGAAAGCTTGCAGAAGATTGGATTTTCCTCCTGATAAAATCTTCAAGGTTGCCTCAAAAGTCGTTATTATCTGTTTGTAGGGAAAAACCGAAGCTGTACGTAATCTAAAGTTCTACTGAACTGTGGCTACTCTAAAGACAAAAACAATAGCATCAGCTAATAGCAATAGAAATAGCTAAGGTCTAGGGCATAGTACAGATCCTATCTTCAGGAATTACCTGTAAAAAGTCAATTCTGAAATTTTTGACACGATAAAGAAGGGATTAGTTCATTGGTTAGCGTATACTGGATTCCCAGGCCGAGTTCCCGGGTTCGTATCCAGCTTCTGGCCTCTCTTCTCTTCCTAGGAACTTCTTACAGATCAATGTCTGGGCGACAACACTGTCCAGAGACCAGCGGTCCACTGTAAAGAGCTTCGTGTGCCAATGACTTCAGATGTTGACGCGCCTCAAAATAAAAATAAAAAAAAATGGGCCCAATATTGGTACTCCCAAGAGGAAGTAAAATTCGTCAAGCAATAGATGGCGTCATGAACATATCGCGTATCTAGCTACCAAATCAGCCTGTTTAATTCTGTAGTATGCTTTCAATTCCAGATCTAATGGAATCTATTACCGAGAGAACCTTTTTACCAAACGGCTGTTTACTTCTTACTTTTTATCATTTATTTCTATGATGATCTCTACAGTTTAAATGTATGAACATTAATAAAACGTTTTACGACGGAAAAAATTTTAAGGCACTTCCGGAGAATGGCTGGTTCTAATACACACGAACCTCTCAATGACGGTCACTGGCGGGGGAAAGCAAAGTGGCCGCTGTTTGGAGGTGGTCGTTAGAAGGAGGTAGGCAAGTTTCATAATGAAAAAATATGTTTTTTTTTTCCAAACATCTATTTAAAAATTGTTTATTATTAATAGATTTAAAAACGTGCATAATTGCATGATATGCATCAAGTTTTTCTTAATTATCCAAAAATTTATCAAAAAACTACATATTATTGACTTTATTAATAACTTTTATAATAATCATCACATTTATTCATAACAATAATTATTTTTTGGTAAAATTAACATCTTACTACCATCTATTATTAGAAAAATAGAACAAATCTTTCGGCAAGTTGACGATGGCTCGATTTGGTTTTTGCAAAATCTTCCAACACATTTATTTTCTCTTCTAGAGTTAACCACTTTCGTTTGGGAGACATATCGGAAAAAATAATATTGTTCGTCCCCAAAGTTATATTGAAAAATGATTAAAATAGTACAAGATGTATGGAGCTTATATAGGGAAACTTTAGGAAAAAACCAGAAAAAAAAAACAAAAACTTGAGAGGGGATAATTATTTTGATCACCGCGTCAAACGAACTTTTAATAATAAGGTGGTCGTTGGTAGGAGGTGAAACATATAATCCGTTCTCCAAAATCAATGTCCGCGGTCGTTATGTAGAGTGTCCGTTAGACGGAGGTTCTTTTATATAGAAAGTGTATAGGGGTAAAACGGGGAAATCCAAAAATCTGGTCCGTAAATGGAGGTGGCCGCTAGTGTGAGTGTCATTTATGGGAGGCTCGACTGTAAATCTATCGTATAAATTTCTTCATTTCCGTTCCGAAATTTGGATGTTTACGAAATTTCTTATTAAGTAAACCTCATTGCTTTTAAATTTAATAGAAAATTAAGTAGTAAGGATCGTTATCAGAATTCAAACCCTTTTCAAACCCTTATTCTGTATCCGTAAATGAAGTACTTTTTTGGTAATAGTACACACGAACACACTGACAGAGTGGGAAGATAGAGGGCGTAGAACATTTATTTACCGGGCCTGGAAATCTAGTTTTCTTCAGTGAACTTTTCCATTGGTTTTCTTCCACTTTCACGAGGAAAAAGGTTTTCCTCACTAATATTTCTTTATTTCCCTTTGAAGCCTACACACCAGTTTTACAGACTGACAGACTGCTTGTTAAACTAAGGGCATGCTTACACGCCTCAAATAAAGTTATGTATAGATCTCTTTCTCCCTATTTCTCCTTAAACTGAAGAAGGAAAAAAAATCCTTCTTTTTCCTTTCGTTCTCTCTGAGATTTCCTCTCAAGAGGAAAATGGGTGGTGGGGGGATAGAAGTATCTTCGACTTGGTCCTTCTGTTGTTCAACCGACCTTTTATCCATTTTCATTGAAAATTTTTCCAATCTATTTAGTGGTAAATAACAGTTTTAAACTAAACTGAAATTTTAATTGAAAATGTACACGTACGAGTAAAGTGTTCTGTGCCACCTAAATATTATTCTTAACTTTTACTACTGGAAAATTTAATGTAATTTTGCAGTTTTCTTACTCAATCGCATTCAGGGCATTGCATTCGCTCAATGAGGATTCATTCTTGCACTCTGTTCACGACGTTACTCTACTCGTCATTCAGTTCAGTCAATTCTTGTACAAGGGTTAAACTTGGTAGGGCTCAGAACAATAGAAGCTGCCCAAGAGTATATAAGGACACTTATTCAGCCGTTGCATTCACTCGCTGAGGATTCATTCTTACACTCTCTTCACGACCTTACTCTACTCGTCATTCAGTTCAGTCAATTCTTGTACAAGGGTTAAACCTGATAGGGCTCAGAACAATAGAAGCTGCCCAAGAGTATATTAGGGCACTCAATCGCATTCAGCCATTGCATTCACTCCCTGGGAATCATTCTTACACTCTCTTCACGACGTTACTCTACTCCGTCATTCATTTTAGCCCAATTCTTTTAGAAATAGTTTGTATTTAGTTTACCCCTGTTAGTTGCTGTAATTTACGCTCGTTCCTAAGTTAGTGTTAATGCTAGCCATTCTACTCTTAGTCAATAATATAATCTTCTATTCTATTTAGCTCTTCAGCCTCCCTAATCTAATCCCAATATTCCTCTTGTATCTATAAATCTCCTTGTAGTGGCTGTACTCATCTACATCAACCTTCACAGCTAACAAAACCTCCCTAATAATTCCACAGCATACTTTTGCATCCAATCTCTTTTGTTAAATACTGAAATTCTGTTCTTATCTAATATCGTACTTAGCTATGATTACCCGAAAATTTGTTGCCTCATAATCTCTTTCGGAATATCCACTTGGCTTTGGTGGTTTGGCTTTTCTTTGGAAGAAAAGGGATTAATGATCAAGATTTTATTAGGAAAAATTACGTGAATAAGCATTGCTAAAAGAAAAGTGGTTTCCCAAAATAAGTGGCAAAATTAGAAATAAAATTTCAAGAGTATTCAGTATTTATTCTACCAATTTCCCGACAACCTAGTTTGATTTTCCCATCTCAGTGATAACGGGGACAATTGTCTGTGCGTGAGAAAAAGTGACATACATAAAAATAAAAAGAAAAAAGTTGCTTTTGGCAAATTTAAATGCTGTAATTAAATTATCAAAGAAGTGAGAGTAGACTAGAGAGGCCCGCATGCTAGCCACTGAAGAATTGGCTATAGGAATACCCACTTTGGGCCCGCCTCTCCTATCAGATAGTGGGAATTTCCTGTTAGCGAAACATTTTGCTCCCCCGCCATTATCTCTCTCGCGCGCCTCTTTTTATGGGAAGGGGGCCCTAGGAAAAACCTTCTTCTTCTATTTCCACCGTCCCGCCTTTTAAGCGCCCTTTTGCACGCGGATATAAAAGGGCACCAACTCTGCCACCCCCTCCACTTACCACACTCTGTTAAAAGCAGAGTTTCCCGGGCCTCACACTCACTGTGATTTAATGGAAATTGAACTAAGATCTTCCCAGATACCAGCAGCTAAGGAAGAAAAACCCAGTCTTACCAGGGGTCAGGACACCGTGGAGTTGCAAGAGTTAGTCGTCTCCCTTTTTCAGCTCCGGCTTTGAGTTTCTGTAAAAGATCTAGTCTGTTCTAGATCACCCTGTTTGAGGAGAGAGAGAGCGCTGAACTAGGGTTATTTCTTGAGGTTGTCACAGGGACGAAGTTGTTGAACCCCTAACAACCCATCTTGGTGGTGCCATCCACAAACTCCAGAGGGGCTCCACCTCTCTCTGTCTGCCATGCAAAAATCTATTCTCTGTCTCTCTCCCTCACTTTTCCTTTTAAAGTGTCCTCCTCTTTTGCTCCTTACTCTCCCATACTCATTTGGGGCTGTAGTCTAGAACTGGAAGCCCAGTATATACTAGTAACCCATTTAACTATATCATTCTCTGGAACCACTTAACATTCTTTATCAATTCCATGACTCACTTTATTTTTTTATAAAGTAGACTTGCTGAAAATATAACTAGCCTAAAGGATGTACTGGAGAAATAAGCCAGCCTTCCAGATTATCAAAAGAGGAAAGAAGAATTGGTTACCAAAACCCAAACAAAAAATCTACTGGACTCGTTCTAGTGAATGGTTAGCCTAATTACTATTTTATTTTATTTTTCCTAACTTATGGCTCATTTTGGAAACTAAGTTCACACCGAAAGTATCTGTTATTTGGTCCTCTAAGTACGAAAAATGGGTTTCTACAAGTACCTCTATATTTTAATAAATTACAATAATCACAAAAAACACCAACAACTCAAAAAGACAATTTTTTTCAAAGCTAAAACACCAGACAGAAAAGGACAAACAATCAAATCTTATATACACGAAATTGAATGTAAAGACTGTCACAAAAAATATATAGACGAAACATCACAGTATTTAAAAAAAAGACTGTACCAACACTCTTACGACAGAAAACTAAAAAAGAACACCACAGCACTTTCCTCACACAGCACACAGAAAATCATCACACTTTCGATTTCCCAAACACAAAGATACTTAAATCAGAAACCAACACACCAAAAAAAGGAAAGAGCTAGAAATGATATATACATATCTAAGACAGAAAACAGTCTAAATTTCAAAACAGACACGAACAATTTAAACAACATACGAGGGTCGTTTGTAAAGTCCGTGCAAAAATAAAAACTACTTAATTTTTTGGGGTAAACCTTTTTTATTTTTCAACATAGTCTCCTTTTAGGCTTATACACTTCGTCCAACGCTGCTCTAGTTTGTTGATCCCTTCCGAATAATAGGATTTGTCCAAGTCTGAAAAATAGCCATTCGTTTCTGCAATCACCTCCTCGTTTGAATAAAATCTTTTTCCCGCCAGCCATTTCTTCATATTGGGTAACAAATAGTAGTCCGAGGGAGCCAAGTCTGGAGAATAAGGGGGATGTGAAACGAGTTGGAACCCTATTTCCATTAATTTTGCGACCACAACTGCTGAGGTGTGAGCTGGTGCGTTGTCGTGATGGAAAAGGACTTTTTTGTGGGCCAATCGTGGGCGTTTTTCTTGCAGCTCGGTTTTCAAACGGTCCAATAACGATGAATAATATGCACCTGTAATAGTTTTACCCTTTTCCAGATAGTCGATGAGGATTATTCCTTGCGAATCCCAAAAGACAGTCGCCTTAATCTTTCCGGCCAAAGGAACGGTCTTCGCCTTCTTTGGCGCAGATTCCCCCTTGGTAACCCATTGTTTAGATTGTTCTTTGGTCTCAGGAGTGTAGTGATGTATCCATGTTTCATCCACAGTGACGAAACGACGCTTAAAGTCCTGCGGATTCTTCTGGAACAGCTGCAAACCGTCCTTGCAACACTTCACACGATTTCGTTTTTGGTCAAGCGTGAGCAATCGCGGCACCCATCTTGCGGATAGCTTTGTCATGTCCAAATGTTGATGCAAAATATTATTGTACCCGTTCATTCGAGATGCCCACAGCACTAGCAATCTCACGCACCTTCACTCTTCTGTCATCCATCACCATATCATGGATTTTATCAATGATTTCTGGAGTAGTAACCTCAACAGGGCGTCCAGAACGTTCAGCGTCACTTGTGCCCATATGGCCACTCTGAAAATTTTGAAACCACTTATAAACTGTTCTAATCGAAGGTGCAGAGTCACCATAATGTTTATCAAGCTTCTCTTTAGTCTTCTGAGGCGTTTTGCCTTTCATAAAGTAGTGTTTAATCAACACACGAAATTCTTTTTCGTCCATTTTTTGAAAGTCACTCGACTTCCTCGATTCAAACGAATGCCAAACACAAAGAAATAGACCGATCTGGCTGAAACTTGGTGTGTGTTCTTCCAAGAGATGCTACTAACTAAACATAACCTCGATACGCGCCAGTGGTGCTATCTCTCTGACTTTGCACGGACTTTTCAAACGACCCTCGTACTTGGGCAATTGGCAACACTGACAACCTAACACATATCACACACAGACCGATCACACTCAGTCCATGAACAGACAAGACAGAAGACACACCAACCCTCTAATGTAAAAATATTACTTTGTTAACTAGGTAAATAGTTTTTTTGTAAATTTCGTTATATTATACATATTCATTTTAATAGAATCATTGTTAACGATCTGTAAATATGTTCCACAGCCCTGAAGATGACCTGGTCCCTAGGTCGAAAGCTCGGCATAATAAATTTTATAATGACTGAAACTGGCAGTTATTTTTTCATTTTATCAATAAATTACCTTTTTCATTTAAAAATTTCTCTGTTTAAAAAATTTTTCTTACGAAAAAGGGATATTTTTCCGGAAATGGCTTTATCGATTTCAAGAGGTATCTATTACGGAAAATTTAGTACCAAATTATCGATTTAATATTAATAATTATTAAATGTTTTTAGTATAATAAATTTAAATTTTGTACACTGTGAAAGGTTCAGTTTTCTGTGCTGTTTTGGTAAGTCTTGTAAATCTCATAGTCAAATGTGACTGTGCTTTGTTTAATCCAATCCCATCAAGTGACATGGACCAAAGTGGATAATTTAATCAATAGCTTACATGAAATCAATTACATTAATCATAATTAATGTAACCCAGTTCAAGGCAGGACCTACCTAAACAATCATAACTGCGAATATCACTGTGTGAAAAACGCTTAGATACTGCATTTAATGTGAACGTAGGAATGAAAAATCCGTTTTCCGTTCTGTGGTCTACTTTGCCCGTTATTCAGATAAGCAGATACTGAACACAGTTTCTAAAAGAACGTTGAAAGCAGTGAATTCTCGTGACATTATTCTTGAGATTTGTGCTAGAATGTTGTTGGAGATTGGAGGCCAAGGATATCTTGCTGTTCTGGACGCCCAGTAGTGTTTCTAGGCCCTAGTTTGTGACAAATGAACCACCTCTCTTCTGATCATTAGTTCCAAATCTGATCTTTGTACAGAATTCTGTCTGGCTTCCAGATATGGACAGCCTCCAGCATTAATCCTTTTATACCAAATTCGGTGAGTAACTTAAAATACTGATTGGCGACTAGAGGACGGATTGTAAGAAGATTATGTGCATGCTACGGTCATCTCTTAGACTATCATTAGATCACTTACTGTGAATTGTGGTTTTAGGAGGCATGGGATTGATTCCAGATCCATGGTTTTGTTGGGATAAGGATGGGGAAAAAAATCTTTCCATCTACAGGAAATGAGGTACAGGATATTCGATGCGACTCATTGTATCACTAGAGTGCATGGATAAAACATGTGTTTTTGCTTCGTTCCTTACAAAGTATTAAGGGATGATACGAGACTTAAGATTTGTAGTGGGGAACATGCTTTTAATTCCTTCCGTTTCAATGCATCCTTGTGTCAAAATCTAAAAACCCGCAGTAATAATGTGGGTATAGATCGACCAATTTAAGGCAACCCGTTGTAACGTACTTAATATTTCAGGATGTGATAAGCAACAGTGTTAAGGTATTAGTAGTAAAAGTCTAGGACCGAATTTTTTGTCCTAGAGTCATGCCTAATGTTGCTGTTATCTTGACGTGAAGGAAGAATCGAGACAAATCTCGATCTCGGTCTCGGTCGCTCAAATCTCGACGAGGCCGAGACGAGATTTGAGCGACCGAGACCGAGCCCGAGATCGAGACAAGACACTCGTCATACGAGACCAAGGCGAGATTTGCATAAAGTCTCGCCTTGTCTCAGTCTCGTGCAGCACTAGTTAGCTGTAGGGCCCAAAGGGTATTTGGGTTGTTAAAAAGGCCATTGAACTTAGAACCCTTCCTAAAGACAAACAATAGTTGTAAATCTCTCAAATCTTATTATTGGGGGCAGCTTCTTTTTCCCGTATTTGTAATAAATAAAGGGCCCTAAACGTTTAGTAAAAGCTCCATGTTTGAATTACATGGAACCAAGAGAAAGTGTTTCGCTAAAATAATGAAGGTTAATTAAAAAAAAAAGAAGCATTTAAATTCTGGGAAGGAATCCAGGAAAGGACTAACTTTAAACGAGATACCAGGAGTCCCTTCCCAATATAGTTTTTCCTGCCCTTTTTTCTTTTTTATAAAACCAACTTGATTATTCCTTTCTAGCTCATCTAGTCCTTATATAACCGGATTTTAAATGAGCAGGTTGGGAGAATTCAGGCTAGCGCTCACGTACAGATCTGACTCCTGATTTTTCTCCACAATACTCCTCATCAAAATTACTACCCTTAATACCTGCCCTACAGCGGTCCAGACTTTTCTTCTTTATTTTATTTTATTTTTTTGTTTTTCCTAGTTTATTTTCCGGTTGAGCTTAAACTTTATCCAATTCTCTGTTGTTTATTTTTTTTCCTTTTTCTATTACTTTTTCACTCACTCTCCTCTTGAAAAGGAAGTACTGTAATCGTGCAAATTCTCTTATTTTTTTCACCAGAAATATCTGTTTTCAAATTCACTAAATAGGAAAAAGTAGTTTTTACTGAAAGTATATCAGGCGGACACTCATGGTCAGAATAACTCAAAAGGGAATATCGATCTCATTTAAATTTAATATTTGGTTTTGATTTTTTTCAACCACCAGGGGTTGTCCATAATAATGTTTTTGTCAAAATCAGTGCATGGAAAGTGCTCCAGCATTTGCCAATTTTTTTTCTAGAAAAAATTCCTTTTGGAAGACTTTCAGAGGTAGCTGGAAGTTACGCTTCCCTCACTAAAATGCCAATTTAGTATAATTTACGGACTTAATGCTTATACTCGTATAATACCTGCATTAATCAGAATTAAATGATTAGCTGAAATTCTTCAATTAAAAAAAATGGCTTGACCGATTGTAAATTTTCCGTAGGTTTTTCCCTGTTTTTTTGCGATTTTCTTAAAAACCACTTCAGCGGAATTCCTTAAACTTGGAATGCTTACTATCCAACTGAGGAGATTTCAGTTTTTCCTAGAGGGCATTTTGAGAACATTGATTTTTTTTTGTTTTTTAGAAGCATTCGGTAAATTTTAGTAAAAGCAAGTCGTGTAAGTCGGCGGAAGTCGTGTTCAAATTCCCCACCAATTGGGTTAAAAAGGTGTAGGAGATCAATTTTGGAGATCGAGTTTTTATTAGACACATCCGTTTTCGAGCTGCTCTGAGAACAAAATGTACATTTTTGAAAATAATTTTAATGTATATGGTGCGGTGTGTGATTTTTTAAAATGGCAAATTTCACAATAACTTACTTTATATTTCGTTTAGCTATCATAATTCCAAAACCGGAAGTAACCATTTAATAATCGACTTTTCCCGTTTTTTTAAAATGTGTTTTTGTTTTTTTCAAAAATGGCTTCAATCGTTTCCTGCCATTTTTGATATACAAATAGAGATCTAGGCGCCACAGTAGCTATTAGTAGTATAGGCTAGACCCGCAAAGCTAAGATGTATTGTTGGTTAGTGGATTCGATTCCTAGTCTAAACCTTGGATTTTATTTAATGATTTTAATCTTGTAAGGCGCCCCATTAGCTGAGCGGTTATAGGCTAGACCCGCAAAGCTAAGATGTATTGTTGGTTTAGTGGGTTCGATTTCTAGTCTAAACCTTGGATTTTATTTAATGGTTTTAATATTGTAAGGCGCCCCGTTAGCTGAGCGGTTATAGGCTAGACCCGCAATGCTAAGATGTACTGCTGGTTTAGCGGGTTCGATTCCCCCAGTCTAGGGGCTTGGAATTCTTTTAATGGTTCTAATATGAGGAATTTATAGTAAAGTATGTTTACGAGTATGTTTGCTAGTCGCTTCCGTCCACGTTATCTAATTAATTAGTAAAGCGCGCCTTAAAAAAAAAAAATAGGCAATTACTTTGCTTTACAGAGATCTACGTATAACTTAATTAGTTTCAAGAAGAATTCGATTAAAGGCATTTCAAGGAAGTATGATGGTTAGGCTTCCTTCTCCATCTAAAGCCCAAACTTTTCCAGCATTGTGGGTTAGTGAAATAGCCTTGGTCCTAGACGGCCTAGTTCATAGAAATGAGGATCATCTATTTCCCAAAGCAAGACTTGGTTATTCTTGGTAGTTTTATGGCTACTTGTGAGATTTTACAAAGCCAAGTGGAGGTTGGATTTTGAAGCCCTTGCAGGTAGGTAGGGGGGACAGAAGTTTTGTTTTCTTTGCCGGCGTTTGTAAAGCAAAAAATAAAATTTCCCTATAAGTTCACTTTACTAAGTTAAATCGGTTTATTAAGATTTAGTTTAAATTTTGCCCAATTGTGTAGATGGACTAAAGTTACTTAAATGAAATATTACTATAGTTTACACACCTCACACTTTACACACTGCTCATATTTTGCACACACCGTTACCTGCTGGTCGTGTGTATTTGATATTCTAGTAAGAAGTCTGTTGTAAGCTCCATTTTCATAAACAACTAATATTTCATTGAAACTTTACAAAGTATACTTAATTACATTAAGTATTTGAAGCAGTGTGCGGGTGTCAGAGTTTGCTATTTAAATCAACAGAGAGCACTCCAAACAACTGCCCCCACCTGGTACGCAAACTTTATTACAATAAATTAAAGTTTTGCTACAAATTTTGTTAATGATACTTGGCACCAAGCAGCTAGCACTCTCAATTCATTTCTAAAAACTTTGTGGATATCATGTTTCCGGTTGAAAGTTGTAATCAAGTGAGAACTTACTTCCTGCAGGTTTTAGTTACGATTTTTGGATGTAAAATAGGTGTTTTCTATTGTTTTTTTTTTTGTTTTTTTTTTTTTTTTTTGACGGGGATAAAGTGCTGTAACCATTTTATCCAGGAACTTGACGCATCCCAACTTAGACACGATCGCGGCGCTTAATGAGCGGGAAGAAATTTTTATCTTAATTTTTTCTACTTCATTAAATATCTTTAAATCAATTTCATTAGAATTTCTAAGATTGACCATCATGAAATTTCACGGATAGTCTCTAGACAGCATTTTATTTAAACAACTTATATTTGTGTATTCAATTTTGGTTTATTAATATCTTACAGTTTTTTTAAAATATGATAGACTTGAAATCATTAATTCTCCACTTTTCGACGCTTTTAGCATGATGACGTCGGTTCATTAGTTTGCATTAGCTCTAATAGGAGCGCTCCCTTCTTTCTCATCTATCATTGAATCTCTGTAGGTGGCATTTATTAATTATGACTTCACTGCAAAAATCTTGATATCTTAACGGCGCAGATTTTCTGAATATTAATTTACGTACATCCAGCTGAATTATTTGCTGAAATATTTTAGCGAAATCTGTGGCCCTCTCTAGATTTTTTTTCTTATTCGAATTATTATTAGGTATTATGAAGGTTAAATTCTCTTTAAACTCTAGTGTTTCCTTTTTGGGAAATAATTATATAATATTGGGTATTTATATAACATTTTAAGTGTATATATACTACATGTAATACATGCTATATACTATGTATTATACAGGGTGAACCAGTAAGTATTGTCTATATGCCTACTGTGTGTAGTACATCTAAAATGGAGTTCAATGACTTATTGGCCAACTTCATATTTTCCACTGTTCTTGAGTGACGTCACTTTAATTTTTTTTTCTAAAATCATTACTTTTTTCCAATAAAAATGTTATTACTCAGAAAGTTTTAGTCCGAATTCGATTCTGATGACACGGTTAGAAAGACAGATAAATTTCCTGAAAATTGATACCATTTTGAAGCATAAGTTATTCTCCAAACTGCCTCAATCTTCTTCCGAATACTGTGAAAATAAAAGTAATCGAAATTTTTAAGAAAACTCATTAGGCCCTTACGTGAACATTATCATACCTAAGTTGTTTAAACATTATATTTCTATTTGCGATAAAATACTCAGAACCGGAAACAGTATTCTTCTTCTCAAAAGATTTCACTCATTTTTTGGAACTTTACTCGAAAATGATAACTAGTATATAGTTTTACAAACTGTATAATGTTGTTAAGAATTATAGTTATGGTTCATAGTTTTTTTTGGGGGGGGGGACTTCAAAGAAACTTTTTTGAGTTAAAAACCTCGAGTAAGAAATAGTAGTACTGTAACTGGTTGCTCGAGAATTTCTTGATTCAATCTTGTTACTATTATTTCGTTAATAACCAAGTTTTGTTTGTTATGAAATTTAAATGATCTTTTCCTGTTTTCTGTTCCAGGTAAGCCGTAGTTCTTGCTATTCTTGGTGAAGGTAATATTTTAATATGTATTTAATTACAAATAGAAAATATTTAAAACGATACAAACACCAATACCTCATGGTCCACATTCCTTCTGAGGAGTTACATTTATATATTGCATTCCAGTTCATACATTTAAAGATCCAATATGCCCCCACATACACAATACTCGTACATGAGCATATATTGTCCGGGATAAGTATCTCCTAGGATTCAGAGTTGTGTTAGTTTGTAATTCTATTGAAGTAGGTAAAAATCTAAATATATTGTGCATTTGATTTTAATTTCACAATTACCAAATGCATTGAGAATATATACTTTATGTATTTCTGGAATTGTATTCGGTTTTTTTAAAGACATTTTTTCGACTTTATAATAAGTATTTACAACCAACTTCTTCGAAAAATATTTATAATTCTTACACAAAACATGTCCATGACTTTACGTTTTATTTATGAATGAAAAACCAATTTATATTTCAAATTTCTCAGCTAAGTTTTTAAAATACAGGGGGAAAAAATTATACTGAGTAAACAGAAATTGAATTACGTTTGAAGTTCATTTTTTTTATTTATCCTTTTAATGTAATTTACACCTGTACCACCAGGGTGCAATAGGTAAATGCGATAAGTGTATAAATAAATAACGTGAATGATAGTCATCCAGTGATGGCCGCCATTAGTCACCCAGTTGGTCACGGGGCCAACGGTGCCTCAGCCATCTTCGAGGATTGGAGGGTAGCCGTAGTTGGAAGACAAGTTTGCAGCTAAAGGGTTGGGATGAAGTGAGAGTTTTTAATGAAAGTTTTTATATCGAATTTTGGCAAGCTCGGAGATCGAGTGGAATTTGGAGATCTGTATCGTGTTGTGTGGTTGCTAACATAGAATGGAGCGTCTACTACGGTGAGAAGAGCTGTATAGAGTCGTAGTTTGTTCTGTAGTGAGAGTTTTGAGCGTTTGTCGAGTAGTCTGGCTAGAAGTTTGTATCGTTTGTTTAGTTCGGTACGTTTAAGTCTCGTATGGGGGTCCAAGGTAAGTCTCTTGTCTAGATACATTCCAAGGTACCGCACATGGTCGACTGGTAGGATAGGTGTATGATGTACGAGGGTCGTTTGAAAAGTCCTTGCAAAAATAAAAACTACTTAATTTTTTGGGGTAAACCTTTTTTATTTTTCAACATAGTCTCCTTTTAGGCTTATACACTTCGTACAACGCTGCTCTAGTTTGTTGATCCCTTCCGAATAATAGTATTTAGACCATTCAGACTTGGAAAAATAGCCATTCGTTTCTGCAATCACCTCCTCGTTTGAATAAAATCTTTTTCCCGCCAGCCTTTTTTTCATATTGGGGAACAAATAGTAGTCTGAGGGAGCCAAGTCTGGAGAATAGGGGGGATGTGAAACGAGTTGGAACCCTATTTCCATTAATTTTGCCACCACAACTGCTGAGGTGTGAGCTGGTGCGTGTCGTGATGGAAAAGGACTTTTTGTGGGCCAATCGTGGGCGTTTTTCTTGCAGCTCGGTTTTTAAACGTTCCAATAACGATGAATAATATGCACCTGTAATAGTTTTACCCTTTTCCAGATAGTCGATGAGGATTGTTCCTTGCGAATCCCAAAAGACAGTCGCCATAATCTTTCCGGCCGAAGGAACGGTCTTCGCCTTTTTTGGCGCAGATTCCCCCTTGGTAACCCATTGTTTAGATTGTTCTTTGGTCTCAGGAGTGTAATGATGTATCCATGTTTCATCCACAGTGACGAAACGACGCTTAAAGTCCTGCGGATTCTTCTGGAACAGCTGCAAACCATCCTTACACGATTTCGTTTTTGGTCAAGCGTGAGCAATCGCGGCACCCATCTTGCGGATAGCTTTGTCATGTCCAAATGTTGATGCAAAATATTATGAACCCGTTCATTCGAGATGCCCACAGCACTAGCAATCTCACGCACCTTCACTCTTCTGTCATCCATCACCATATCATGGATTTTATCAATGATTTCTGGAGTAGTAACCTCGACAGGGCGTCCAGAACGTTCAGCGTCACTTGTGCCCATATGGCCACTCCGAAAATTTTGAAACCACTTATAAACTTTTCTAATCGAAGGTGCAGAGTCACCATAATGTTTATCAAGCTTCTCTTTAGTCTCCTGAGGCGTTTTGCCTTTCATAAAGTAGTGTTTAATCAACACACGAAATTCTTTTTCGTCCATTTTTTGAAAATCACTCGACTTCCTCGATTCAAACGAATGCCAAACACAAAGAAATAGACCGATCTGCCTGAAACTTGGTGTGTGTTCTTCCAAGAGATGCTACTAACTAAACATAACCTCGATACGCGCCAGTAGTGCTATCTCTCTTGACTTTGCACGGACTTTTCAAACGACCCTCGTAAGAAGACAGGTGGTGGAGTTTGACGTTTGAGTGTGAAGACTATGTATTTAGACTTAGTTGGGTTAATTTTTATACGCCAGTTTTCTTACCAAGGTTCTATTGAGTGAAGGTGGGACTGTAGTGAGCGTACTGCGAAGATAGGGAAGATCATTTAAGAAAGATCTTTCAAGCAGTGAAACTAAAAGAAACAAACACCGCCATTGTAGAACTGGAAAATGTGACGTACTTGCTGGGAAAATCTCTTCCGTTTGAAATAAAAGAGAAGAAAATATAGATAAACTTAAATCTATATTCATAAAAACCAAAAAAACATGACAATATTCTTAGAGAGAGAGTGAAGCAATCTCCTTAATAATAGTATAAGAATTTACTGGGAATGATGAGATTACTTTCTTCTTTTCTGGGATCCCAGAGTTGTTTAGATTATATCCCATAACCCTCCCCCCCCCTCAGCAAAACCACAAATCTTAAAAATAGTAAACAAAATTCAATTGTTTTTGTAACATTTATTTATTTTATCATCCCCTCTCCTCGCAAGAAATGAGTGGGTGGTAGGGATAGCTGGGAAAAACTTAGAAAACAAGATTAATGTTTTCACATTTTTTTTTTGAGGGGGATGCATAAAAACCTGTTTCCATTATCCATTTCTCCCAGGGGAGTGGCGTCCCAATGTTTTTGCACATAAATATCGGGTTCTTCTTGCTTTACGGTTTTTATTGTACATTGTGTTTTTTAACAAGCAAAAAAACAATATTGCTTCGGAAAAGCTTTGTTTTTCATCATGTGGAAATTCAGGATAATAATTTCCTTTTTTTTGTTTACTTCATTGTATTAAGTAAGGGAAGTATTATTGCGTTTTGAGTTGTTTTTACTCATTGGTTCAGCGTAGCCCTAAAGATCATGATTATGCGTAGCCTTTCTTTTCTAGGTCATCTTTAAGCTTCAAGCTTACACGCATAATTGCTAAGAGCATAAACGGAAGACCTACAAATACATTCGCTTCACACATTCATCATTCTACTATATACTGCGAGGAAACATTCGTTTCCTTTCTATCACATAACGTGGACATATCATTATTACATGTTTGAAATCCTCCTCCTCATTGCAATCTACGGCAAAGAGGAGAGGACCTTTTGTTGATTCTGTGTAGATACGATCCGCACACCGCGTGGTTCGCTCTCAGCCTTGCTTATTGTCCGTAACAACCCATTTATTAGTGACAGTTCCCTTAAACCATGGTTGTCTAGGTATCTGATCTGCCATAGTTTTATAGAATCTACCTTTATCACCATTATTGTAATCTGTCTGCCATTTTTGTAGTGCTGCTTTTGCAATTATACCCTTGATATCGGTGTGTGGTAATTTATAATTAGCCATTTTCCCACTATTGGTGGCTTCCTTTGCAAGTGTATCAACAATTTCATTCTCTTTTATACCACAATGGGTTGTTACGACAATAAGCAGGCTGAGAGCGAACCACGCGGTGTGCGGATCGTATCTACACAGGATCAACAAAAGGTCCTCTCCTCTTTGCGTAGATTGCAATGAGGAGGAGGATTTCAAACATGTAATAATGATATGTCCACGTTATGTGGTAGAAAGGAAACGAATGTTTGACGATATATACAGGTATTTAGATGCACCATTTCGCTACGAAGACATTATATTCTCCACCAACATTTATGTGCTTAAGTCGATAGCAGAGCTAGCAATGAAATATGAATGTATTTAAAAGCTATAGCCGAATTAGAATGAATGGAAGAAAATGCTTAGAGAAGGATTACGTGATTTTAATTTTGGTTAAGCTATAAGGATGGCAGGAGCACAGAGTGCTGCTCCATCCATTAGCAGTAGTTTATGTAAATAGCGGTATATAGTAGAATGATGAATGTGTGAAGCGAATGTATTTGTAGGTAAGAATGGAGAGTGAGTGATATTCTAGTGATAAGCACCTAGACGATGCTGGCTGTATGGCGGAAGCCGATGCCAAAAAAAAAATAAAATAAAATAAAGGGAAGAGAAGAATTCTATTTATTCAGGAGTTGTTCTTTAATATACCATTGTTAACGATGATTAAAGTAGCTGTAAAAACCAAACAGAACATAAGCTGAAAGATTTTTCGTGAAAAGCCAAAATGGAAAACAGAGAAACGTTTGTTTTGAAGTTAGAGTGTGGAAATATTTGGAATATGAAACTGTAATAGCTAGAGATTCGTTTATGGGAAAGCGGAAAACTCGCTGGGGAGCTTTTCTTTCTCCTGTGGGGGAAGCCGAAGGGAAAAACCAAGCAGCCTTCTTCTTCTACGCACTCATCCACAAACTGTACGCACATTAAAGTGACGTTATAATCATAAAAGCTTTTGTACTTGGATGCTTGCGTAACACTCACAGTGGGCGTGCTTTTTGTAAATAAAATACTGTCTGTGCTTTAACTAGGTCAAATAGTTTATTTTGTAGAAATTTGTAATTCTATTTGTTTGTGTCTGTCAGTGTGTGTATGTGTGAATGGCTTTTTTTAAGCATGTGTGCATATGTAAATGTGTATTTTTAGCTTACTATTACGCTGACACAAACTATATATTCACTAAACCCAAAACTGTGACCATCTCGTAAATATCTCGGACATAACTCTGGAAGTACCACATCGTAAATCGATACTTCTATCCCCACTAAATACCTTTAATCCCAATAATTTTGAATTTTCTTTATTTCTAGTAAAATTTAGTTTTTTTTTTCTGGAGTCAGATGTTTTGAATCAATCCTCCTCTACCTAAAGAATACGGGGATTTTATCAAGTATAGTTTTTTTTTTTTGGAGAGCCATCGAGCAGCTGTAGCCTCAGAACTAGTCGGCAGTCAGGGACTCATATACCATCCATGATGACATCCCAAATTAACTATTTTGAAGAAGCTTACTAGGAAGGATACATCTCCATCAATTTCTGGGGACCCCTGGGGGGGGGGGTGGCTTATAAAATAGCGAACTGTACATTTTCCAGGTAAAGGGCAAAGGATATACTTCTTTCTAAGGCGCCACGGTAGCCGAGCGGTTAAGGGGCGAGACCTGTAAAGCTAATATGTATTGTGATACTGGGTTCGATTCCCTGGTCTAGGTCTTGGATTTTACTTAAAGGTTAATATAAGAACTTTGTAGTAAAGTATGTTTACCTCCGTCCACGACACCTAATTTGGTAGTTGGACGTAAAACTTGCCTGAAAAATAGGCAATTACTTTACTTGTTTTTCCTTTTTCACTTCCTTCCCCTTACACTTTTCAAGACTACTCATTTTTCTTTTTACTTGTGATTCACTAATGAAAAGAAAATCTCTGAATGCTGCTTATATTTTCCGTGTTTTCTACTCGCACGACTTTATTTTGTTTCTTCTTATTATTATTATTCTATTTGATTTATTTATTTATTTATTTATTTTTGTACACCCAATTTCTACATATTAATCTTTCTGCCATTTTAGAAGTGTTCCTGGGAAGAACAGGAGCCGATAGTTAGTGATAAACCTGGATTCAAAAGTTTTTTTCTTTGTTGAATTCGATCTTCTAGAAAGAAGTAAAAGTAAAGTAGTAAAGTAAAGTAATTGCCTATTTTTTCAGGTGGGCTTTACGTCCAATTACTAATTAGGTGTCTTGGACGGAGGTGACTAGTAAACATACTTTACTACAAAGTTCTTATATTAACCTTTAAATAAAATCCAAGGCCTCAGACCGGGGAATCGAACCCAGTACCACAATACATATTAGCTTTACTGGTCTCGCCCCTTAACCGCTCAGCTACCGTAGCGCCTTAGAAAGAAGTATATCCTTTGCCTTTACCTGGAAAATGTACAGTTCGCTGTAGAGTAGCGAGTCGGCGGCTAGGCCAACGCTTTTGCTCCCAGCATTAGGAATGGAATATCCCCCTCATAATGGAGTGTGACCCACACCCAGCTGAAGAACAGTCTTCTTATAATTAAAGAAAAAATGAGAGTTGAATTTTCTGGAAGGTGGAATCGACTAACCTACAGGCCAAGTTAATTTATACAATATAATTCCCTGAAAGTGTTATTACACATCGATTTAGTGAATCGATTTTTTTTTTTTCCAGTAGAACTGTAACTGAAGAGTAATAGAATAGGGGAGACGATGATTTTCTTCCTTGGCAGACCGGAAATTAAAGTGATAATTGAAAGGAAATACTAGCCGGCCTGTTATCATTGATATATTTCAATCCAGTAACTAGTAACTATGGCAACCGGTTCTCGTGCTTATTGTTCAACTGGCAGGCCTGCAACTTCTCATCACATCATTGTGCTGCCCCTTTCAATTATATCCACATTGTCGATCGTTGATCCTGAAATCGTTAGTAGTCTTCCAATTATCGCTATTAAATTTTGATTATTATTCTTGGGGGGTTTGTCTGTTCGTACAACCAACAATTAAATGATAAACGTGGTCGTATTGCATCATAAAATTATCCCTTAATTCATTTTTTTATCAATAATAATCATCTTCCTGCCTCCAGTTTACATTCACTTCCTGTTTCTCCTGCTAACTTAATAACCTACCTTTGTAAGTCCATCAACTTAGGTGGAACCTGTACATGAAACTGAAACGACTTGACCTGAATAAGACGGTACAAATTTTTTACTGCATCTGAGCAGAACATCAATTTGTATAATGTTTTGGTCGAGGCTTATAGAAAATCGTTTTGTGAAATTTTCAAGAAAAGTTCAAAAAAAGTGAAAAATCCATCCTGTGAACCGGATGAGATTTCAGCTTCCGGCAACACGCACACATTACACTATCCATTGAGGCGCCACGGTAGCCGAGCGGTTATAGGCTAGACCCGCAATGCTAAGATGTATTGTTGGTTTAGTGGGTTCGATTCCCGGTCTCTAGACTTTGGATTTTATTTAATAGTTAATAAAAGAAATTTACCATTAAAGTATGTTTACTAGTAAAATTAGGTGTCGCCTCCGTCCACGACACCTAATTGGTAGTTGGACGTTAAGCCCCGCCTGAAAAAAATAGGCGATTACTTTACTGTTACTAACCATTGATATAAACTACTTTTTCTGACTCTGGAGCGTTTTACTTGTTCTCCATACTTTCCTTAACTAGTTGGAAAATAGAAAAGTGGTAACGTCGATGCCGTAGTTTGCTGTTAAGCTCGCTCGCCGGATAGTGCTGAGATTCTAAGTAAGATCAGCTTTTCCTAATACCTACAACTACATTCTTTAAATATCTTAAGTTACAATCAAAGTACCTTGTAATTGCGGACTCAATTGTGATAACAACATCATGATAAAAACTCTCTTATAGTACTATCTAAATGGCGTCTATTTTTCTGACTTCCTAGAAGCCGGACGAACTTGTTAAAATACATGAGTATTAAGCTATTAACTAATACTTAACTTTAGAAAGATAATTTCTACTTGGTACGGCTTAATTTTCTTCAATTAGTTGTAAAAATAAATGAGGCCAAGAGGAAACCTAGGTAGTAAGATTTTCCCAACTACCCTAGATAACTATAAACATATTTTCCTGTACTTTCACCAATTAGACGCGATAAGTTTGACCCAGCACTGAATGGCCGAGCCAGAGAATAGCAGTTCTAACTCCCCCCCAAGAAAGAGTATTAAGAGTGGAAAAGCGGGGTGAGGAGAGAGAGAGGAAAAGTTCTTACTAATTACCTACTTGAGCTGTTTCTGTCCGGAAAAAAAAATTTCCTTTTATTTCCCACCAAAAGCTCGATTTAAAAATCTAACAGAACATTTTTCCTTAATCGTAGTGGTCTTTTTCTTCCATTAGTTCCTAAAAACCAAAAAAAAGGTATTTTCCCTCTTTTCGAAGAAAATGGTGAAGGGTGGGATGAAGAAAAAGATTTTTTCCTTTTTCACTTCCTTCCTCGTACACTTTTCAAATCTACCCATTTTTCTTTTTTACTTGTGATTCACTAATGAAAAGAAAATCTCTGAATGCTCCTTATATTTTCCGTGTTTTCTTTCGTGTTTCTCTAGTTTATACTCGCACGACTTTATTTTGTTTCTTCTGCTTATTATTATTCTATTTGATTTATTTATTTATTTATTTTTGTACACCCAATTTCTACATATTAATCTTTCTGCCATTTTAGAAGTATCACAGAATTTCGTTCCGAATAGTCCACAAAACTCCTGTCCGAGCCCAAATCATTCTCTTGCACCATTCTATATTCATTTTTTCAGCACATCTCACATACCCCGTCCTGCCATTTCACTCTCGGGTTCTGCCCCTTCTACTACTTTCGTTCCGTGTGACTGAATCCGGCAATTCTCGATGAATCTGTCCACAGCAGCCGAAATTTCTTAGATTGCTCTCTTTCAACCTCATCATTTTGGAAGTTTAAATAATTCTTTATTATAGTGGTCAAACTAGGAACTGGATGGCGGCTGCAAGAGAGAGGGACGACTGGCGGATTAAAATCGAGGAGGCCAGGACCCAACTATTTGGGTTGTAGTGCCATTGTGAGTGAGTGAGTATTATAGTGGTGTTCCTAACATTTCTATCAAGGTCTTTCGTTTTGATTTCCTCAGATACATCACCTCAGTTACCTGACTTCTATTCTTCACGATGAGAGGATGAGAGGATTGATATCTTTTTACATTGATAATTTTTTTCTATTCCTTCTTCAATCCTTTCTCTCACTTCCTCCTGATGCTGTCCTCGCTAAAAATATCCAAAAGGTTCCAAAGTTTCGTCTTCAATCCTATTCGTTGTAACTTCCTTAACACCCTGATTGGCTTAATTTGTTTTTCAGTGTTCCCCAATCATGTTGATCCTTTCTAACTCCCACTACACTGAAAATTGAACTTTTTTTTTATCTCCCAGGTCAATGGGAAAAGCAACTACAGTCCATTTTGTAGGCGAGTGGTTTTTCTATCCCAAGAGAAAATCTTGCAACGCTTATATTGGTATTACTTGAATTCGATGTGTGAGATTTCACATCCCTCAGTGGTGTACTGTATAGAAACTGGTACATTATCTACCTCAGTAAAGTAAAGTAAAGTAATTGCCTTCTTTTTCAGGCGGGCTTAACGTCCAACTAGCAAACATACTTTACTGTAAATTTCTCATATTAACCATTAAATAAAATTCAAGGTTTAGATTGGAGAATCGAATCTACTAACCAACAATACATCTTATCTATGCGGGTTTAGTCTATAGCCGTTCCCTTACAACATTAAAACCATTAAATAAAATCCTAGGGTCTGAGAATCGAACCCACTAAACCAACAATACATCTTAGCTTTGCGGGTCTAGCCTATAACCGCTCGGCTACCGTGGCGCCATCTAGCTCAGTACCTAGCCCTTCAGCCTTCCTAATCAAATCTATGCCAATATATTCATAACTCCCTTCAAATCTCCTTTCCAAAGCTGTGCTCATCAACATCAACCTCAACTACAGCTTACAACTCATAATATTACGTAATTTTCCAAACAAACTCTCAAATTAAAACCCCTTTTTTTCGAACTTAATTACAAAAAAAAATCCCTTAATTGCAAATACTTCCACTTGTAAGTAGCTGTTAATGAATGTAATTTAAAGTTTAACTTAAAAGCAGAGAAAAAGTTGAAACGATAACCCAGTGCTAAGTCCATTAACAGACTATATCATGGCCGTCTAAGCACAAAGACTTGGCACACTAACACACACACACACACACACACACAAACACACACACACAAACACACTAATTAGAAACTGGGAAATCTTCTCCTTTGCGCTTTTCCAAGATGGAAATATCCTGCGTACAACCGGCAAGTACTTCACTCTCTATCCGCTTATAATTGAATGAAAATCCCCTAACATTTCTTTCTAATACCTAGAATTGAGTGGAAAACACTTGAGGAAAAACTAGTAACTCGGTTTTCTAAATGAAGAAAAGAAAAAAAACTCTTACTGAATACGGCTTTATTAAACAGTCTACTTATTTTTATTATAACTTATTTTTAAAAAGGCTGTACAAAATGAAGTAGTTTAGCCCAAGTAATTAACTCAGTACTTAAAATAAAACTACCAAGTACTTTTACACAAAATAAAATTGAATGGAACGGATACAGGCTACGAACTTCTTGACTGTAATTTTCACCATTTTGTTTTTCCAATTAAACCTTAAAAAATCAAAACCAATTCATTAAAATTGTTTCCCTCTCCACGCAATATTACGATATTAATTTCCTGTTTACAATTTTTCATTGGTTACTTTTGTTTTAGTTTATTCGGGAAGAAAAGCTCAGAATTAATTTGCAATATTGCAGCGGAATTTAATGCAGTGTTTTTTTGAAGAGAATGGTACAATAATGGTGCTTCCGCTCTACCACTTTCCTTAAAATTTAGAGTTTTTCTCGCATATTTAATTTCCATCAGCTTGTAAGGGTTATGGAACCGAAATTTTCACTTGAATTGCCCTTAAGAAGGAAATTTAATGCAACCTCCTTCCCTTGGTTTGTCTTAAAAAGTATTTTTCCAGGGCTAATTTTGTCCTGCTTATTTCCCAGATTCCTTACTGGCATCGTTTCGAAATATCCAGCTTAAACTTATGCGATTTGTTACGTCGTCATTGAGTTGCACAAGTTGCACACATATGCACGCCAATGTGTAACCAGTATAAACCCAAAATCGTGCAATACCTTCCGCATCAAATAGTTCCTGCAAGTATTAAAGAATTCCCATGTATTCCTGAAGAAATAAATCAAGGAATGTTGGTCCTTTTCCTTGAAAACTCCCCCCTCCCCAAAAAAAAGGAGAGAGAGAGAGAGAAATAAGGAAGAAGAGGAAAGCTTAGCTGGCACCACTTTAATAATATTACCAGTATTTACGTCTAGACAATTTTCTTTCTGAAAACCTAGCGGAAAATCTTATTACATTTTTCTTTTTTTCTACTACCAGCAGGAGGAAGGGGGATGAAAACTATTCTTTCCCTTTCTTCAACCAACTTTATTGCTTACATTTCCACACTAGGTGCAAATCTCTCCTCTCATTGGGGCTTTAAATAGGTATATATTATCAAGTCTCCATGTGTTTATACTTTCATTGTGTACTTGCTAATATTTATTTTCACTATTTTTTTATAGTGAGTATTGTGATAGGATCCAATTTTTTATATCGATATTTTAAATTATCGATATAATTTTGTAGAAATTGCCCTAGTCTCCGCATTGCCCTCTCCAGATATTCTAAAAATTCATCCCAAATTAAAAGGTTAAGCGTGCTCTAACCTAGGGTATATGATTATATACCTCAGTGTGTACAAAATTTGGATATCTATTTCTTTTTTAATTTTATTATTAAAAAATAAATAGATATCCAAATTTTGTACATAATTATTGCTGGGTTTTTTAAAATTTACTTCAAATCTTTTGGTTATTTGTTATTTAGTTCGTAAGGGTTATTTGGTTACTCTTGTGTTTTGTGTTTAACGGTTTTTGTTGTTTAAAGAAATTTCCCAATATTTATTGTATTTACTCTTTTGTTGTAATTAGTCTATTGTATCTGTTCTATTGTAATTGCCAAAATTCCCATGTAAGTCCCGCTATATCTGTATATATATATATACCTGCTTCTCCATTTCTGGCTCTTAGTTTCTGTAGCTCAACCAACCCGCATAGCCACGTAAGTTTCAATAATTATATAGAATTTAGTGTATTTTACTGTTCATTTTTGTATTACTGTTTTTTCTATGTTACTGACTCTGTAAATTGTTTTGTATTTGTAATATCCAGGCCCTGAAGAGGACAATATATTCGTCGAAACGTTGGCAAAAAGATGAGTTGTTTTATTTGACCGATTCCTCGCAAATCTTCCATCCTAGGGTATATGCTTCACCAATCCTGGTTGTCTAGGTTCCTCGTTGAAATCCCAGCCGGCAGATCGGTATAATTCCCAGCTTCCCCTAGCCTAATTCCCTCAGGGAGAGCATATCCAGCCCCCAACGCCCAGGTCTCTCTAGGGAGAGAACGAGAACAGCTGGCAGATTGTGTTGAACCATCCTCCACTCGACCAAAGATGTAGCTAAGTGACAATGTTCAAATAGAAATGCGAAGGTTTTTATCTTATTATGGAAATAAAAGTTTCCCTTTTTACCTTAAAAAAAAAAATTATATCACCCATTAATTCAAACAACTATTTTGACAGTTCGCTTAATTATTCCACCCTGTCTCACTCCTGGAGACCCGTCAATTGAGGAACACAATCTGCAACTACTATCTCCATTAATTATCTGATTCTGTAAGTGACATCTGTCCACTCTGTAGTTCATTAGCGGGTAAACAGCCTTTCTTAATTGTGGTAGACCAGTGCTTTCTACAGTATTTAATTGAAATAATCGAACTCTTCAATCGATTATAGGAGGAGAATACTCCCCAGAGCTTGATGTCATCAACCAGCCCACCAGCTGTCATCAGATCTCTTCCTTTTCTATTCATCCTACACATATTGTTCAAGTTGAATAATGAGTCTGTGTTGTTCTGTACTAAAAGATCTCACAAATATCACAAAAATGGCAATATACCTTTTGTAGATGTCCATTGAGTCTTCCGCCAAGATAGATGGAAAGACTAGACGGAGTGGAAGGTATATTGGACCCCTTCTGGACCCCTTAAGGAAACTGTGTTAAAAAGATTTAAAGATTTAAGATAAATCTTCCATAGATCTCTTCTTGTAAACGACAAAAAGTTTAGGTATTCCCCGCGGGATGTGTGCCCAACTTACCTGGCCCCTGAGTTGCCTAACCCAAGAAAGCGACAAGATAATAACTATCTCGCTGTAATAACGTCTTAAACATTTAACATAAATTAAATTTGTGCCTCTTAGCCATTAAAATCTCCTGACAGGAAGAGGAAACGTTTACAAAATAAAAAATAAACAAAAAAAAATAAATTGAAATAAAATGTAAACTCATTACTCAGTTAACAACCCTCGGGAGTTCACTCGGCTGAGAGCTCTGGCAGAGGAAGATGTATATTTCTGTACATTTTACTCCCTTCCACCTGCCTAATTTTTATATCTTGAGATTTACTCTAATGAGATGTACATATAACATACCATCAACTCTCTCAGAGAGAAGTAAAAATAAAAATTTCTTAAAAAAAGTCTTGTTAAATCTGACAAGATATTCCACTCACATAATGCTGCGCAGATTGTGGATTTAACAAACAATCAAAGAATTAATATGGAACAGGAAATGGAATGAAATGAGAAAACGGAAGAAAGAAATCTAACAAAAAATTTCCCATTTAAATTTATAAATTTGTTTTTTTTGATTTGGGTCAAAAAGTTTCATTTACGAGGGTCGTTTGAAAAGTCCGTGCAAAGTCAGAGAGATAGCACCACTGGCGCGTATGGAGGTTATGTTTAGTTAGTAGCATCTCTTGCAAGAACACACACCAAGTTTCAGCCAGATCGGTCTATTTCTTTATGTTTGGTATTCGTTTGAATCGAGGAAGTCGAGTGATTTTCAAAAAATGGACGAAAAAGAATTTCGTGTGTTGATTAAACACTACTTTATGAAAGGCAAAACGCCTCAGGAGACTAAAAAGAAGCTTGATAAACATTATGGTGACTCTGCACCTTCGATTAGAACAGTTTATAAGTGGTTTCAAAATTTTCGGAGTGGCCATATGGGCACAAGTGACGCTGAACGTTCTGGACGCCCTGTTGAGGTTACTGCTCCAGAAATCATTGATAAAATCCATGATATTGTGATGGATGACAGAAGAGTGAAGGTGCGTGAAATTGCTAGTGCTGTGGGCATCTCGAATGAACGGGTACATAATATTTTGCATCAACATTTGGACATGACAAAGCTATCCGCAAGATGGGTGCCGCGATTGCTCACGCTCGACCAAAAACGAAATCGTGTAAAGTGTTGCAAGGACGGTTTGCAGCTGTTCCAGAAGAATCCGCAGGACTTTAAGCGTCGTTTCGTCACTGTGGATGAAACATGGATACATCACTACACTCCTGAGACCAAAGAACAATCTAAACAATGGGTTACCAAGGTGGAATCTGCGCCAAAAAAAAGGCGAAGACCGTTCCTTCGGCCGGAAAGATTATGGCGACTGTCTTTTGGGATTCGCAAGGAATAATCCTCATCGACTATCTGGAAAAGGGTAAAACTATTACAGGTGCATATTATTCATCGTTATTGGACCGTTTGAAAACCGAGCTGCAAGAAAAACGCCCACGATAGGCCCACAAAAAAGTCCTTTTCCATCACGACAACGCACCAGCTCACATCTCAGCAGTTGTGGTCGCAAAATTAATGGAAATAGGGTTCCAACTCGTTTCACATCCCCCCTATTCTCCAGACTTGGCTCCCTCGGACTACTATTTGTTCCCCAATATGAAGAAATGGCTGGCGGGAAAAAGATTTTATTCAAACGAGGAGGTGATTGCAGAAACGATTGGCTATTTTTCAGACTTGGACAAATCCAATTATTCGGAAGGGATCAACAAACTAGAGCAGCGTTGGACGAAGTGTATAAGCCTAAAAGGAGACTATGTTGAAAAATAAAAAAGGTTTACCCCAAAAAATTAAGTAGTTTTTATTTTTGCACGGACTTTTCAAACTACCCTCGTATTTGGATTATGTAAAGTAAATAATTTTTTTTTTCAAAACTAATTTCCTGTTACGTAAGAGGAAATACGTAATTCAATTTTTTGTGTTATGCTGACCACAAACCGACTGATAGACAGACGCCATGAACAATTTTATTCTGAAGGTTAAGTATCCAATCGCAAAGTGAAAGGTTTACTTATTGGGTTTTAATGTTTATTTCTCTTATACACTGAAGCTCAATGAAAGGTAGCTTAAAAAAATATAGTTTGAAACTCGTGTAATTAATACGTACAACAATTACTATTTGTTTGCTTTTTGTTTGCCATTGGCTTTCGCCATACAGCCAGCACCGTCTAGGTGCTTATCACTACATAAACTACAGCTAATGGATGGAGCAGTAAGTACTCTGTGCTCCAGCCATCCTTATAGCTTAACCGAAATTAAAATCACCGTAATCCTTCTCTAATCATTTTCTTCCATTCATTCTACAACTTTTTAATACATTCGTATTTCATTGCTAGCTCTGCTATAGACTTAAGCACATAGATGTTGGTGGATAATATAATGTCTTCGTAGCATCTAAATACCTGTAAATGTCGTCAAAACATTCGTTTCCTTTCTACCACATAACGTGGACATATCCATTATTATATTGTCCTGAAATCCTCCTTCTCATTGCATTGTACGCAAAGAGGAGAGAGGACCTTTTTGTTGATCCTGTGTTGATACGATTCGCACACCGTGTGGTTCGCTCTCAGCCTGCTTATTGTCGTAACAACCCATTTATTAGTGACAATTATTATTATATTTAATGCAACCAAAATTTACCGCTAGAGTGTTACCAATATCCGTAATCAAAGAGCTGTAAAATAAGTTGAATTTCCATAAATTATACTTTCTTACGAAAGAAAAGAGGAAGTAAAAACAAAAACAAAAAACGACAAATGCTAAGTACTTCTGTCAGTCTGTATCTGGTAAATCCTACTTGGAAACTTGGAGAGAGATTAAATTATAATTTTCGCTTGGACAATACAATCTTAAAAGTGCCGAGCTGTCCTGTCTGTCAACCGGGGTAGACAGTCTTAATTCTTGACAATTTTCTATTTACTTAAATGAAATAATAAAAAAAAAAAAGTCCCGTTAAGTCCAAGTGACACTGAAAAGTTATAAAAACTTAATCGTTAAACTTAAAAAAATAAATAAATAAATAAAAAATCTTTTAAACTTTTGTTCCATTTTATTTTAATTAGGGAATTTTAATTACGTCTTGTTTCTGTAGTGCAGGATAACTCGTCATCCATACAATTTGCTTGGGAATTAGAATTTAAATAACCCATCACATATAAAATTTAATTAAAGTATATGTATATATCAGGCGCCACGGTAGCTAGACCCGCAAAACTAAGATGTATTGTTGGGTAGTGGATTCGATTTCTAGTCTAAACCTTGGATTTTAATAGTTTTAATATTGTAAGGCGTCCCATTAGCCGAGCGGTTATAGGCTAGACCCGCAAAGCTAAGATGTATTGTTGGTTAGTGGATTCGATTTCCCAGTCTAAACCTTGGATTTTATTTAATGGTTTATATTAAAAATTAACAGTAAAGTATGTTTGCTAGTCTCCTCCGTCCACGTCACCTAATTTGGTAGTTAGACCTAAAGTTAGCCTTAAAAAATAGGTATTACATTACATATATTTGTAACGTACCTTTGCACCGAAATCAACCAAATTTGGCACTTATGTACTTCAGGAAAGAACATTTTCTCATTTCCTTTTAACAGTACGTAAAAAATAAAAAAAAAATACATCCTGATACAAGTAGTACGTGAAAATGTTTCAGAAAGTAAGCATGGAAAACAGCATCTGCATACTTAGTAATGGGAAAACGTACATCATAGGCATATATAGGTCTGGGATGGGGGTTTGAAAGGAAAAGAGGGTGGCCGGGAATAAAATATGTTTGGACGGGTAGTAGCTGTGTTTTTTTTTTTTTTTTTATGATAAAATAAGCAGGTTAGGTAATAGTATCGGGAAGATACAGTGCCCTCAGCATGCATACTCGAGAAGGAGCCCTGCTTTTCCCTGGCCGAGATATATATTGCTACACGCTCTTCTCAGACACCGCGGAGAACAATGTGTTTAGTCGACCGTGTGCTTACTTCCAAACTCATCTTCCCAATTGCATCACAAATATCCTGGATTCTCCATTCGGATCTATGTTTATGGGTTTCTGTACACGGCTGTCTGCTTCTATGCTGGATACTTAAAATACAACTTTAATGGCTATTAACCTTTCATAGGGGTAATTTTCGACCAGAGGTTATCACATCCTACAAACTATCTACAGGGCAGAAGTCTGCTCTTGGCAACCGCTGATGATTTTAAGGGTGAAAAAAATCATTTAACTTACCTAGCAAAGATCTGTCTTAACAATTATAACTGGGAAGGACTAAGAAGAACCTTAATCCGAGTAAAAATATGCTTCGAATGCTCACGGGTTTTTTTTTAAAAGGGCAGTGTCAACCTGAATAAGCTAGGCTTACAAACGTCCTGGACTTGTTTTGCTTCGCTAGACTTAAGATCCTTCTCTAGCTGCAAAAATCAGTTCCTGAAGGACAACCGAGGTGTCTAAAAATCGCACTTAAAAGAATATTTAATTTTTAATTTAAAACAATACTTCCGCTTCGTAAACTTCGTAAGGAAGGAATTCTGTAAAGTATCTGATTTAAAATTGTACCCTTTAGGTCAAAATTATAAGTTACGCTACGGAAAAGTAGATAGATAAAACTAGCAAAATATACTCTGTGGAAACTGTTTAGAAGAGATTTCCCCTTCAAAACACAGTTGATATGTTTTTGCTGATTGTTGGAGTTTTCACGTCGTGATAAGACATTTATGTTGTCAAAAGGGAAAATCTCTTGGAGTTAAAACCATGGTTCCTATATTAGGACACATGGTACCACTTTTATGTATGTCAGTCTTCATACACTTAGATTACAACTATAGAGTCTTTTGTAGATATAAAGTTTGTACGGCTGGTTCTATGTCAAACTCTTGTGTGAATGTTTAAGTTCTATACAGAGGGCACTAAACTCCATTGAGTGTTTCCCCCGTTTTCTAAAAGACACCGAGTTAGTGCCTCAAAGTAGTGGGGATAGAACCCTCAGAATTACTATAAACCAACGACAACTGTGTCCCCGGTTCATTATTGTGGGCCCTGTTTATCTATTCTGCCCATCCTCCGGAGCCCACTATCTCTAGAAGAAGAACTACATTCCCCTCTCGAACCAGTTCTAAAGGAGGCGGTACTTCACTCTTACCACCATCACCTCCTGCAACCAATGTTTTGTTGTAAGTTTGGGACTTACAAACCCTTTCTCTCGTCGCTTTTACATCACAATTTCTACTCGCCTGTTCACTCTTGGGAAACCGCTTATCGTATCTGTCATTATACATCCTTATCTGCAGCTCTTTATGATGTCATCTTTCTAGTTCTGTGCGAAACATGGCTTCTGTTGGCTCAGATCTTCTACATGTTTTCTAAAGTATAAACCTCAGCGTTCCTTTTTGTCCTTTTAATCCTTTTACATATCCAGAATTTTCAACTTGTTAGTTAGTTCAATAAAGGGAATACTTTCATATTTATTATTATTGTTATTATTATTACTTTGACCTGCAAAGCTAATATGCATTGTGGTACTGGGTTCGATTCCCGGTCTTGGCCTTGGATTTTATTTAATGGTTAAATGAGAAATAGTAAAGTACGTTTGCTAGACGCCTCCGTCCACGACATCTAGTAAATGGTAGTTGGACGTAAAGCCTCGCCTGAAAAAATAGGCAATTAGGTAGGTAATTAAGACTGCTACTAGTTATTAAATAATAGTGTGGGTTCGATAAATAATAAAACTCGCTAAATTTATAAGTAGTCTGATTTATTAACACATTAACATTTACTAGCAACTAACGCTATCCCTTGCATTTACCATTTACAACAGTCACAACAGTACTGTTACTTACTCACTACGTAACGCCACAAAACTGTTCCACGACTTGTCCGTACTGCACTGAATTGCACTAGTCTCAGCTGCACTAACAAAGCTCTACTCACTAACCGACTAACCCCCTAACTGGCTAACTCTGGAGCACTCCGCAACACTGACTCTCTCAAAAACTGTTCCTATCCCCAACTGTCTTTCCAATTGTCCCTGCCTCCAACTGTCACTACTCACTCCCACCTGCGACTGTCTAACCCCCACTCCCTCTAATTTTCTAGAAACAACGTAATAAAAGTTGGATTTATAGTTGGGTAATCTCTAAATGAAAATTAATTAAAAGCCACAAGAGATGTAATCAAGAAAATCTAAACACAGATGAATACGTCAAAAAGAAAAAAAATCACTTTTCCAAACTTACGTGACCTCAACATGGATTTTTCTGGGGGAAAACGCTGCACGAAGATTCAGAGAATTCCAATTCGCTTTCCTTATCACTTTAAATTCTTCTCCAGTACCAATCACCAATTCTTCAAACATGATTTACATGATTCAACCCAAGCTGTGTGAAGCGTGATAAGAAAGTACAGGTGGCACACCAATTCTTGATAGTGCGTTAAAATTCAGAACTATGGAACGTAAAAAAAAATAAATATTATACACCAAAATATCAGGTGAAATAGAGTTTAAGGTAGAACTGTGACTGTTTGATATTAGCTTTTGACACGAAATAACCGATAGGCAGTTCTAACGTTATTGTAATCTTCCCTCTCATATGTTAAATATGCAGGAACTTAAACTAAGCTGGGCCAACAAACGAGCTTTCCTGGGTGTAAACAATAATTTCCGGAATTCTGCCAGTGAAAATCTGAGATCGACACTTCCTGGAGTAAGTTTAGTAAGAGGAAGTAATGCCCACCATCTCTTGCAAGGAAATGAAGAAGAATCCTAAAACTGCAGTCATTTTCCACCATACCAGGAGTAAGATGGTCGATAAATTAGTCTTATCGTATGAACATACGATATTATGAGTGACAGTAATTCCGCAGCGAGCGAACGTTTTTGATTCTGCACTACATTAGAAGTATGAAACCGGAAATATAATGTTGAAAACATGTTTATTTTGGACATTTTTACGATATCAATTTTTATAGCATTATTCGATAATTTATCAAATACCTATGGGGGAAAAATTAGTAAAAAAAATTAAAATAGTATTTTTCCTAGAAATAATTACCAAAAACAATTGGCTAATCTCATTGGCGAACGGGATGTGTGATGTAGGCGGAGTGTAGCTGATGACGTAGTGACACCGTAAGCCACTCCCTCACCAATAGAAGCACAGTAATCCAGTACGTAAAATGGTGCTCTTTCACTTTCATTCAATGATCTATATTTTACTTTCTTTTACTTCAGGAAAATATTTCATTAACGTTTTTGATTCTGCATTGCATTAAAAGTATGAAACCGGAAATATAATGTTGAAAACATGTTTATTTTGGATATTTTTAGGATATCAATTTTTATTGCATTATTCGATAATTTATCAAATACCTATGGGGGAAAAATTAGTAAAAAAAATTAAAATAGTATTTTTCCTAGAAATAATTACCAAAAACGATTGGCTAATCTCATTGGCGAACGGGATGTGTGATGTAGGCGGAGTGTAGCTGATGACGTAGTGACACCGTAAGCCACTCCCTCACCAATAGAAGCACAGTAATCCAGTACGTAAAATGGTGCTCTTTCACTTTATTAACGTTTTTGATTCTGCATTGCATTAAAAGTATGAAACCGGAAATATAATGTTCAAAACATGTTTATTTTGGACATTTTTACGATATCAATTTTTATTGCATTATTCGATAATTTATCAAATACCTATGGGGGAAAAATTAGTAAAAAAATTAAAATAGTATTTTTCCTAGAAATAATTACCAAAAACGATTGGCTAATCTCATTGGCGAACGGGATGTGTGATGTAGGCGGAGTGTAGCTGATGACGTAGGACACCGTAAGCCACTCCCTCACCAATAGAAGCACAGTTATTCAGTACGTAAAATGGTGCTCTTTCACTTTTATTCAATGATCTAGATTTTACTTTCTTTTACTTCAGGAAAATATTTCATTAACTTTTTTGATTCTGTATTATATTAAAAGTATGAAACCGAAAATATAATGTTAAAAACAGGTTTTTTTTGGAAATTTTTACGATATTAAATTTTATAGGTTTAAGGTAGAACTGTTGACTGTTAGATATTAGCTTTTGACCCGAAATAGCCGATAGGCAGTTCTATCATTATTTTCTAATCTTTCCTCTCATAAATATGCAGTATCTAAACTATACTGGGCCAACAAAAGAGCTTTCCTGCGTGTAAACAATAATTTCCGGAATTCTGCCAGTGAAAATCCGAGATCGACACTTCCTAGAGTAAGTTTAGTAAAAGGAAGTAATGCCGCTCTTCGTCCCACCATCTCTTGCGCGGAAATGAAGAAGAATCCTAGAATTGCAGCCACTTTTCACCATACCAGGAGTAAGATGGTGGAAAAATGGTGGAGAAATTAGTCTTATCGTATGAACATACGATATTACGAGTGACAGTAATACCGCAAAGAGCGGTAAAAACAAGACAATGATACCAACATGAGCAAGACCATTTCCTTTCTCTCTGTTACCACTCTGACATAAATACTGTAAGTTTTCATCAGTCTACGCTGTTATGTTCTCTCTGTTTCTTACGAACGAGCCAAGCAGGCTAGCCAACATTGCCACTGTCACAGTCTGGCCATCATAAATCTAAAGGGAGTCGTAGTGAGCGGTGCGCCGACCTCCTTGCCCTTTTTTGTAGAATTAAATGAGTACTTTCTTGTGTACACCGCTATCAACTCTGTTACGGCTCACTGCTGCTATCTAGCGTCACACCAGGACTGTCCTTATACATTATCTACTCCATTACACACAGCCACGTCATAAAAAAAATTAGTACTATTTATTTTTCTAAATTAAATAATTTTTATTTTATTTGACCTCCAGGGTGTATTCATTGTTCCGAATTGGAATGGAATAAAAAAACAAAAATTGTTTCAAGTTTTAAGACAAATTTAATAAAACCGGCAGGAAACTGCAAGCATTCAATGATGTATCGAAAGTGCGAAAGTTCAAATTTGAAATTTAGATACCATATGGAGATCCAACAATAAGTTTTTCCTAAAAATAAAGATTATCCTGAAGGTAACAAAACCAGAATCACTGAGAAAACCACAAAATCAGTACCTGGATACCGATAAGGGACAATGGAATCTGAAACAACCGGTTTCATGACTAGACTAGACCGTAAAATAAAGCAGAAGTATTTGGAGTCTACAGCAGCATTAGACTAGGTGGTACAGACTAACATAATATTCAAAATTAAATGTAACGTCTGATCTACCACCGACTTCCTGATATGAAACAACACGAGAGATACATTAATTATAAAAAAGGGAAAATACTGTTCCAGTTTTTCACGCCAAGACAGACTCTCTCTTAGGATTGCGGGAAAAGAAAAATTACTAAAACATAAGAATGAAATCAGTAAAAGAATAGACCGGATACAAAACATATGACTGTAGAAAAAGCCACTCAAGAAGGCAGTGACATAATCACCTGATTGTAACCACAGCAGAGTGTAACCTTCACATGGTTCATACTCCACTTACCTAGTTCTTACTTCGGTGTCTTCAAATAGTCTCTGAGAGCACATTTTAGTGTTGAAATGTTTGTCAAAAAAAAAAGATTTTTTTGAGATCCATCAAAATCAATGACGGAATTTTTGATGAAAATTACTTTGAGGAACAGGAAGTTATACGATTATTTCAAAAAAGGAAATTTTATTAATCGCTCAGATGCAGAAGAGTTGTGGAGAAAGAGAGAATTCTTTGTATGAGGTGGAAACTGTGTGGTGAAAAACTGGCTATACAGGAGTACAAGGAACAAAAAGGGAGTCGGGAAAATCTGAGGTCTGTGCGTTGAGCTTGAGGAAATGGAAAGTCATTAACAAACTTTTTCATCAGGACCAGCTCTCTAGTGGTAGTTGCGGTCGGAGAGGTGGTTGTGTTAACAACACCACTACCAGCCTAGACGGACGGCTAGCTTTGGAGGCGGCTGCTGGCCGAACAGGTAACTCGCTTGATTGACCAAGTTAGCGTGTAAAGAGAATGTTCCCACTCAGTTGGCGGGGGCGGCCAAAGATGCTGTTACTCCCTCTGAGTTGGATTCAGCCATGGAATGAAGTCCCGTACAGTGCGCTAACTCAACTTGTTAATTCCACACTAATCAAGATGAGCTCTCTTGTTGGCTTTTCCTTTTTTTCCCCCCCTAACCAATCCCATCCTCCGTTACTAAACACCATCACTTCCACAACGTTCACCACACTCTCGCATTCTTCCTTTTATTCACTTTTATTTCGATAGTTTTGCTTTACTTCATGCTCTTTCTTTTAAATTACTCTTTGAAAACTATTTTCTTTCTTTTTTCCTAAAACTTTTCCTTTTTCCTCGTCTGAAAAGACGTTTTGTGCGTGACGGCTACAACAATGCTGGACACTAATTCAGATTGTGTCTTATCGCCTTTTCTTCATAGAAAAAGGAGTCCCTTGTCCAAATAATCGTTTTGTTTTTTTGGTAGTTTTTTCCGGAAATCGTTTTATGGCTCCTAGAATCCAAAATAAGTGATTATTGAGGATACGGAAACGGAAATATTGAAAATGATTCCTACGTCTGTGAAAAATCGCGTAGTTCTCTTACTTGTTGTTCATTATTTTTGGTGACTGATTCATAGTTTAAATAGGATGAAAAAATAAATGCCAGTTTTCAGTCGTGATACATTTATTCTGCCGAGCTTTCGACCTAGGGACTAGGTCATCTTCAGGGCTAGTTTACAAAGTAATATTTTACATTACAGGAATGGTGTGCCTTCTGTCTTGTCTGTTCATGGACTGAGTCAAAACTCTTATTTTATATTTCACATTTTTACTCCTAAAACTTAGATTCGGAACTTTCCGGAAATCGTTTAGAAAACGATACAAACAGCTAGTTTGGATACGATGAAAACAGCTACAACGCCATAGATTTCCTGTAAACTTAATCTCAGTGTTGAATTCAAAATTTAGATACCACGTGGAGGTCCTGAAAATAAGTTTTTCCTAAAAAATGAACGTCTGATCTACCACCGACTTCCTGATATGAAACAACACGAGAGATACATTAATTATAAAAAAGGGAAAATACTGTTCCAGTTTTTCACGCCAAGACAGACTCTCTCTTAGGATTGCGGGAAAAGAAAAATGACTAAAACATAAGAATGAAATCAGTAAAAGAATAGACCGGATACAAAACATATGACTGTAGAAAAAGCCACTCAAGAAGGTAACAAAGACAGAATCACTGAGAAAACAACCTGGATACCGATAAGGGACAATGGAACCTGAAACAACCGGTTTCTTGACTAGAATAGACTGCCCTTTACGCGAGGAGGAAGGCCTGCAACAAAAAAACAGAAGTATTTGGAGTCTACAACAGCATTACATTGGGGCACAGACTAAACGTAGTATGTTGAATAAGATGAATAGATAATTGAAGTCAAATTATCTACTAAATTAATCAATCTCTGGTAATGGATGAAAGTTTGTAGCCGGTCAAGGGATACAAGGAACATGCGAGCTACGACAGGATAAGACCAGCGATATTATCTCCAGCACTGCGCGCACCTTCTCCAGTGTACATATTCTCTTCCTTTTTGTAGATATAACTTGAAAAGCTCTTTTGCCAAGAGCAATTGGGGTCAGCTAATAAAGTCGACCCTTCATGCTCTTCCTGCTTTATGCAAGATTGAGGCCCAAATCATCCCATGATACAGTTTTGATTATTTTTGGTCCCCCTGTCTGGGTCATTCACAGACCACAGGGATCAACCCAGTTCACAGTTGGCTGCAAGATAGCTTGGAGCTGTGGTTCTTTTGGGTTGAAGTCAACTATATATTCATGGGAATCCTGTGATCTTGAGGGGGAACTTGAGAATTGGTCTTAGAAGTAGGGAATTTTTCATTTTCTCCAGCTTCTTTTTCAGCAAAAATTATTGTATGGGAATACTGATTGGGTACACCTTCAATGTGTTAAATTTTCAGTTGACAAAATGGAAGGAAGTGCTCTCTAAAGTTCTAGGACTGGGGTTAGGGTGAGGGGTGGGCAGGAAAAGCTGAACATTGATTGAACGACGCTTTGTGTCATTGTGTTGGAAGTCTCGCGGGTTTGGGGAAATAGATTGTAATACAAAAGCAAAATGGAAACTATTAAGGCGAGGAAAATGAAGACAAAAGGCTTGGATACCCGGGGGGGTTACGGTTGCTCTCACAGAGAGAATTGAGAATGACTTTGTGTGTGTATAGGAAGACAGACAGGAAGTGAGGAGGAAATTCTACCGAACGGAAATTACTTAGCTCCGTTTTTGCGACAACATATTTGTGTCAATATTTCCTGTTTCTAAAATAATAAGTTTTGAGAATCAATAGTTTATTTCCTTATTGTGCAGATTGTTCCTTCACACCCTCCACGCCCCACCCAAAATAATATTTCATTTTCAAAAACTTTTTTAATAACGTCCTACTGTTTATTACTAGATTTATTGCATTCGTCCATTATTAAACTTATTTACTATCTGTCATTGCTCGTGAGAAAAATGTATTACGAACGTGTCCAACAATTTTAACAGGGTATTATTGGATTGAATTCTAAATTCATGTTTAACCTTAGTAAAATTTATTATGCCAGAATTAGGCACAAATCTCCACAATCTATTGGTGGATGATTGGCCCAATGTTTGGGATATGTGGAAAGCTTTCCTTAATTGAAATCTAATGTGAAAAGCTCAACCGATTTTCTTTCAATTCCATTCTTAAGATTTCCTTTAAAGTTCGAATTTTCATTTAAAATATATAGTTTGGCCATGATAGGAAAAGATTCAAAGAAAAATTGGAACTTTTCAGAACTACTGTTCAAGACTTTCGGTTAACAAACTTCCGCTCAAGTGATTTTCTGCAAAATTAGAATTTCAGCAGCTCTGAAAATCTTTCATAGATACCATAATCTCAAGATTCAGTAAAATTACACTTTATTTAGATCCAAAATGTAGCCTCTTATCATTTTTTCTATCCCATTTCCTGTTAAGGGTATTTTTAGGTATCAATGGATTTCCTTTATCTTGGGATTTTACTTTTTCTCTCAAATTTGATCGCAGCTAATGAACAGTATTGCAGCCCGTTGAATTAGTGTGTGATAATACTTGTGTGGTTTGCGCATGATGCATTCTAAGTACCATAGATGGGATTATTTTTTTTTTTTATATCTGATTTAAGTGCAAGTTTGGCGCAACAGAAGGAAGTTAAAATCGTCGGTTTAAGTTCATTGTTCAATTAAACTGATTGGTACTTTACTTTATGCAGTAGATAAGCGTGAATGTAATTAATAATTAATCTAGTTTTTTAATATTTCTTCAATTACATTGATAATCTAGGTGTTCTCCAAAAATGTTATACATACATATATGTAATATAAAATAGATATGCATATTTTTAGGTGGTTATAAAATTTCTTTACAACAAGCACTCAATTCAAGGGCTACTTTAAATTAAAGTTTGAAAATTAATGAATTTTAATTACAAGTATTAGTTATTTGTCATTAACTAGTATGTAATTTGTGTTCACGTTAGACGAATTCAAGACTGAAATTTCGTTTTAACTCCGTAATTCAAATTACAAGACCAACTCCAACTTTTCCTTTTTCTTCTTTAATATGCGAGTGAATGTGATGATTATTCAGAATTAAGATAAATCGCAAGAATAATCTGGAATAGAGTTAAAATGAAATGCCTTTATAATACTAACTATGGTGTTGAGATACATCTTTTATTATTCTAACAGAAAAATATTTATGGGTGATAAAAGGCCAGCACAAGGGTCTGTGACATCTAATAGATTCTTAAAAAATATGATACTAGAAGTATTAATTAAATGTTGGGTACTTGCTGATTTGTGTACCTTTTGGCGTTTAATCAACCCTTATACTTAACCTTTAAAACTCTTAAGTTTTTACCAAGTACCAAAGCTGGGATTAAGTATCGAATTAAAAGGCTATAAAACCGAATAGTAGAATCAAGGGAACTATTTTCGATCAAATTAATGGGTATTTCGTTTCTGAAATTTGTATTTCCGTCGGAATTGCGTAATTGTGCACATATGTGCATATTATATCCTTTTACTAATACTACCATCCGTACTCCAATAACAACTGTCCTTGGTGGAGAGCTTTTTTTTGTACTTTAGGTACCAATCGAATCTTTTTTAAAGTCAAGTTTATTACTTAATCATCAAAGGTTACTTAACAAAGATTGACTAAGTAATGGAAGTAGATGTAGTGTTTTCTTCGTTTTTAGGATGTAAAAGTAATTTCAAGTATAATACAACTTTGGTTTAGTCTTTAGAACAATGTGATTTAAGTGAGTAATGAAAATTAATGAGGAAGCAAGAAGGGCAAAGTCGGCCGGGGGGCTTGAAGGAAGAGTTGCTTTAGTCCCGGTTATACTCTATTCGCTGATTCTGGGTGTGAGTTAGGAAGAGAACTGCAACAAACCCAGCCTGCCTGAGAGCTAGTGAACTGTAGCGCTCTCTAGAGTACGTTAAATTGTACCCAGGAGTCGCAAAACCACAGCCCCTTTACAGGATGATGCGGCCTAACACCTAAACTTACTCTAATACAACCCTTTACGACGTGGATAGGTGCACATCCAACCTGTCCTTTCAGGAGGAAGAGGAGGAACCAAGGCTCTCTCTCTCTCTCGTCCCTTAACATAGCAACAAGCGGCAGAAACTCTCAACCAATTAGCTAGCGTAAACCTGAAGTCTGAAGTCTTGGCTAGACATTTCGTGGTTTCTAGAAACATACTTCTTCATTTAAGTACCAACTGCTCGGCCAAGAAGTTGTGCAAAGTGTAATTTTAAAACTTAAGTTGCATTGTTAACTGCCACAGACGGATTCAAACTTCTCTCTGTAGTCTTCTTGTTGACAAACGATCGAAACGATAGAAACATTGTTTCTAACCTATACCTAACCTAACCTATACCTAACCTGTAGCTAATGTCCATAAAAGTAAATAAAAACTCTCATGAAAAATAAGGGCTGTAACTTTTATTTGTAACTACCTTTTCTTGGCAGGAAAATTTATTTTAGGGCAATTTCAAGGCAGTTGAAATAGGCTTTTCTCTATAGTGTCATTAAATTGTATTCAAGGAGATTTCCCAGACACGCTGGCCTTAGATTTGTTTCTTTTCTTATAAGCCTCTACAGCTCACTGATGGGACAGTATTGTCTGTAAAACGAGAGAATATACTGTTTGGAAATAGAAAGTGCAATGAGAAGGCTCCTTTGTTAATGGCTACCTTCGAGTTTGAGGCTCCATAAGTTTAAGTACCGTGAAAATGATAAGAGTTTGGACAAATTCTCGAAAACCGGAAGTTACTAAGTCCCTTTTTAAGATCCGTACGTGAATATTTATCCTGAATATTTATTATTAAGAGTGCAAGATTCCAGGATATTGTTCTTTTATTGAAACTATTGTTTAATGCTATTCAAAATTAGTAAACATTCCAAGTTGGTAGAAAGCTTTTTTTTTAGAAAAGTAGCAAGAGAAAGACGTGTGGGTATCCAAAGCAATTTTTTTTTTGGGGGGCGGCATATATTTTGAAGGAAATATTTCACAAGTTATGCAAAGTTTTTAAATACAAACACAAAACATGAACTTTAAGCTCCATGCTTTCAGCCAAACGAAATTAACTACTGGGTCCAACAGGACACTATTATGTTCATATGTATATATTGTAGCTTTTCAAGCTTAAACTACTACAAAACTAAGTTTTTAAAAAGTTTTTCAACTGAAGTTTGAATAATATTGTAAAACTAAAAACTTTGTTGTAGAACATGTGTGTACAGGTAAATTTAAACTACGCGAACATATGGTTGTTGGATATTCCTTTATTTATCAGTTTATCAGTTTGTACATAAAAAAAAAGTTTGTTTTTATTATTTTAAGCTCGGGGTCTAGCCTATAACCGTTCGGCTAATGGAGTGCCTCACAATATTAAAACCATTAAATAAAATCCAAGGTTTAGACTAGGAATCGAATCCACTAACCAACAATACATCTTAGCTATGCGGGTCTAGCCTATAACCACTCAGCTAATGGGGCGCCTTACAAGATTAAAACCATTAAATAAAATCCAAGGTTTAGACTAGGAATCGAATCCACTAACCAACAATACATCTTAGCTATGCGGGTCTAGGCTATAACCGCTCAGCTAATGGGGCGCCTTACAAGATTAAAACCATTAAATAAAATCCAAGGTTTAGACTAGAAATTGAACCCACTAACCAACAATACATCTTAGCTTTGCGGGTCTAGCCTATAACCACTCAGCTAATGGGGCGCCTTACAAGATTAAAACCATTAAATAAAATCCAAGGTTTAGACTAGAAATTGAACCCACTAACCAACAATACATCTTAGCTATGCGGGTCTAGCCTATAACCGCTCAGCTAATGGGGCGCCTTACAAGATTAAAACCATTAAATAAAATCCAAGGTTTTTCCGAAAAAAGAAAATTTTTTTTTTGGCATCCTTTTTTATGAAAAAGTGGAGTTTTGAAACTCTCCCCGTGATTAGCGTTTTCAGTGCCAGCTGTCTGCCGTTAGAGATTCACTTTCCAGTAAGGGACAGTACTGTCAGTAACCAGAGAACACTCTCCAGAAGTTGGTCTAGCTTTTAAATTTTGTTTTAATACAATGTGTCTTGTACATTTTTAAGGAAGGAAAATGTGTTCTTAAAATTCCATTTTCTTATTTAAGTTTAAAACAAAATAATCCACAACCGGATGTATCGTTTAAGTGAATGGATTCTTTCGTAGTTTCCAGCGTGTGTTTCCTAAAAGGATTCTTATAAGATAACTTATATAATATCGATGTCAAATTCGGTAATTCGGAAACCTTCGTAAACTGCGGTAAGAGAAAAATCTTGTGACAGTCAAGATAAGATTTTATTTTCCGGAAATTGGCTCGATCATTGCCTCTAAACTTAAGAAAGAGGTTCATAGCTAATAAATCCCTCTTATTATTAAACCATTTTTTGGTTTAATTTTCAGAATATTGCTTAATATTCTGTAAATAATTTTACAATTCCAGATATAGCTTTTTTCTACGCATTTTTTCCCATTGTTAATACATTTTCCAACATTCATTCGCATTGTTAATAAATTTAACAATAAAATTAAAGGTAACGATAATATGGTAGATATTTACTCAAATTCAGTTAAATTTCTATAAAATAATTTAATTTAAGTCAATCGCAGGCTTGCCACAAAACACAAAATGAATTTACCACTTTTAATTAGTTACAGGATACTTGCAATTGTTGAGACATTTAATTAATTTTACCTTTTTATTCCTGGTGTTTTATTTCTAATTTTAATTTAGGAGACCTAAATTCTGTTTTATATAACCATAAAATCAGCTTACATAAGAATTATGCTGGCAGTCATAGAAATCCCAGAAATTATGCAATTTTAATTAAGGAATAAACTTATTGCATAGCTAATAAAATAGCTAATTGGGATTTCTAGCTAGGGTAAAATTTAATTAAATTGATCCCAATAATTTACAGAAGGTTATTACTTTATTTATGTAACAATCCAGGGTAATATCGTTGATTTTCAAATTACAGTAGATTGATATTTTGTTGATTTTGTCTATCCGTAGCATGTACAGATTGCCAATTTTGTACAGTTCTAGTAGCCGAACGGTTATAGGCTAGACCCGCAAAGCTAAGAAGTAATGTTGGTTTAGTGGGTTCGATTTCTAGTCTAAACCTAGGATTTTATTTAATAGTTTTAATGTTATAAGGCGCCCCATTAGCCGAACGGTTATAGGCAAAACCCGCAAAGCTAAGATGTATTGTTGGTTTAGCGGGTTCGATTTCTAGTCTAAACCTTGGATTTTATTTAATAGTTTTAATCTTGTAAGGCGCCCCATTAGCTGAGCGGTTATAGGCTAGACCCGCAAAGCTAAGATGTATTCTTGGTTAGTGGGTTCGATTTCTAGTCTAAACCTTGGATTTTATTTAAATGGTTTTAATCTTGTAAGGCGCCCCATTAGCCGAGCTGTTGTAGGCTAGATCCGCAAAGCTAAAATTTGTGTTGATAAGGCCTTCTCTTCTCATTACTGAGGAATCTCATCTCTGTTCCTGAAAACAACCTCAAGCAGTAATGTGGAAATGATACTCCGCTAACTGAAACCTAAAGGGCCTTCCTTTAATCCTTTAAGGATTGCCTAGCCAGTGGTGTTCCGGTTCAGGCTAACTGTAAGTTCCGCTCCTTTCTAAAACCTTCATCCTCTTCGTTTCGTAGTTTGCCATTGGGTTGTGACGTTCAGATGAAAGGGACAAAATACGAGTCGACTAACGATCTTTTCAGGTAAACTGGTGCCTTAAAATACTTTATCAAATCACTGCAAATCCTAAGGGTCCTTTGCTAATAAAATTTACAAGGCCCCTGGCTGGTGCAAGCCTATAAATAATTCTACGCGTAATAATACCGTTTATTAATGAAATCACAACCGTCGCAGAGCAGGCTCCTCCCAAACCCCTTAACTAACTCCCCCCCTCCTTAACCTATCTGGCCAAGCTGTGAGGTTAATTATGTAACAGGTATTACTGGACATACTGAATAACCTTCCCCGCTTGCCGCTCATATGCTGTCTAACTTATAGCGCGTGCGTACAACAACGTATACAGTAATCTTGTACATTGGGTTATTGTTTTCATCCTACAAGAGCAATACTCACACACTAGGTCAGTAATATCTTAAATACAGTAAAACTAGTTGAAAAGTAGGCCTCAAGTGTGGCTGTAAAATATGGCCAGATGTAACAACGTTGTGGCGGCTATGTTTGGCCAGTTTACACGTCCACAATCAACAACCATAACTTCTAGTACGCCATCAATCGCCTCTACTAAACTTATCATGAAATTAAATCGCCACTTTTTCTAAAATATCCCTTCTACTAAAACACCTAAACTTTCTGTAAAATTTGTGAAAATCATATTCTTTGATTGGTGCCAGCATCACTGAGGATTTACAAACTCTTGTGGCGATTGTCTCTCTCTCTCAGTGAGCGGCATGTCTGCCAATTCTCCATATCGTCAAACGCCAATTTCTTTAGTTTTAAGTAACTAATTTTTCTGAATTTACCAATAACTCTGCACTGCATCCAGGCTATTTGATCTCTTGTTCTGATTTCTAAATAACCGAAGGTCACACCAGCAGTTATACAGTACAACCTCGATTAAAAGGGCTGACCTCTGGCTAAACCCACTCCGGAAAACTGAAATCCCGGTTAAACCGAATACACAGTATTACATAGTACATGCTTACCTATAAATGTACATATGTATATAAGTATGTATGTATTATACGGGTGCATAGGTAGACTCATTAGTAAGATGCCTATGTGAAAATATGTAAATTAAAAAGCCGTTTCGTCACAGAGATCAACTCCTATCTTAGACGGCAATCCTCTTTTTTATTTAATGACCCTTCAAGAAAATCAGGTATAAAAGAGTTACTGCCACGCCTACAATTATGTTACATCGGAAGACAAAAGATTTTCCTGTCGCTACCGAAAATTAACTTTTGTTTCAGCGCCGATCCAGGTGTTCTTATGATAACTCAACATGATCCTGGTTAATCCGAATCCCTGGTTAACCGAGGGCCGGTTAATCGAGGTTGTACTGTAACACAGTCAGGACAGAATTCAAAGGGATATCACCCAGTTTGTTCTGAGGTTGGGGTTCCTCCCAGGAACGTTTGTAAGTGTATTTTTTTGTGTCTCAAATTAAGTTAGGATGGGCACTGGGCTTAAGTTTAAGATTTGCGGCCAGTTTAATGGTGGTTTCCTAGGAGATAAGCCATTTTTTGGGAGGCTCTAGCAGGGGCTAGTGAAGTTTAACTCATTGATTTTTTTTGATAGAATAAGGAGAACATTGAGAAAGTAGTCTTCCAAGCAAGTCTTATTATTATTATTTTTATTTTTTAATCTTTATTGAAATTTGCGACTGCAACGGTTGTTGCAACAAGCAAATGTGATGTAATACAATGTCTTGAATGAAGATTGGAGAAGGCACCCAGTGGCGACACTCCATTAACGTGAATAGATAAACTATATGAGGGGAGTAGATCGTGGGGCCATCTTCTCTTCAATCTCCTTGGAGGATTACCTGGTCATGTGGAAGAAGATAGGTGTTCAATTAATGGATTAGGATGAGCTGCTGTAAAGGAATGAAATTTTAAGAAACGAGTTTTAGTGAGGTCGACAAACAAGTGTTTCCGGTGCTTTTCACAACTCAAAAGTATAAAAAAAAAAAAAACACTATGCAATATTTCCTCCGGAAGAAGGTTATGAAGATGGGGATTTCCTAGAAAGTATAAAATAGAAGAAATAAGGACCATAAATATTGATAAGACTTTCGTGTATTTAGTGTAGAAGAAGTTACGCGATGTTCTAGTCTAGCAAATAAATAACTAGCATTAAAAATGTCGGCGAGTAAAGAGGGGGGTGACACTAATTTCAGAACTAGAAGAACCGAGAGAGAGAACGGAGAAAGATGTGAGTGAGACAGAGATAGAACTATGGCCGGCGGACTTGGGTTGCAAAGGTTGCAGCAATAAAATAACACCAGTTTACATTTTTAAAAAGTATTTAACTTATGATTTATTGTTCATTCCGATTTTAAAGCGCTGCAGTATTACGCCAGTTTCCACGGACTACTTGATCTTCCAAATGAATAGAAAGCAGCCCGTAGGGAGGGGGTCAAAAAAGTAACCTTATTACTGTTATAAAAAATAACCTTCCATTGCTCAAATAATTTTCCCTGCGGCCAACTTTTAATTTGCCCGCCTTTCTTTACTAGTTTAGAGAATAAAATATCTTCTGAACAAATTTTCTAAATATACTTTTCACCCCCGGAAATTACAATTTTAAGTCGTACGGTATTTTTGAAATTTTTATTTTTAGAAAATGGATCTCAGAGTGTCTTTGCTACTTCTCTCAAAAATAAAAATAAAAAAAAAATCACCAGAAGAGCTAAAAACTACTTCATTATCCGAATAATGGGTTTTCCCTAGAGACTTTTCCGTCTCCGAGAACCCCAAAACCGGAAGTAGATTTTTAGATTTTAAAGGGCGGGACAGGACCTATGCCCCACGGCACCGCGGCTACAAGAGGCTTATTGTGCCTTCCCCTTTTTTGAGTCTAGTAGATGAAACCTCCCCTTCTAAGAAGGTTAAGGAGCTTTCCCTACCAGTTCCTTCTGCGCTAAAATCTCCTTTGGCCTCCAAAGGTACCAAAGATGTCGTAGCGCAGTCTCTCGATTGCAACGCAATCGAATAACAGGGGTGAGAGGCCGTTTCCTCCTCTTCTTTCTGACACAATCTGCACAACGGTTCCGGAGCTGATAAGCCCTACTGTATACAGATGCTTCCTGAACCTACCATGCCCCTGTGAACAGATCTGTAATCAGAGTAATCTGATTTCTTCCCAAACCTAGAGTCACTTTGGCTCTTGGTTTACACAGCCAAGGCAAGATCCAATCTCTGATAGCCTCACGAACTGCACCCTTGGTGATCCACAGGACAGGCTCCGGTAGATCAGCTGTCTCATTTCCCTTAATCCCCACATGACCCGGCACCCATTCCAGCTGAACTTTATTGTGCCGAGCCACTAGTTCTAGGGCCAAAACCGGAAGTAAGTTAACCGGAACTTACCTTTAATATAACAGGATTTTTAACTTTTTTTTGTTTTGGCTTCAATTTTTCTTTAAACATAGCGCTGGATTGTGCCATATTTCATTGAAGGTCTACATCTTCATTGTCTACCCAAATAATTTTTTATTTATTTTTTTTAAAGCCGACTGTTTTTTAAAAGATTTTAAACATCTCCTTTCAAAAAGCAGCTGTTGATTTCATTTTTTTAAATGCTTTTAATAAAAATTGATTTTATTAAGGAGAGGATCTGAGATGTCAAACTTTTCCCTAAAGTCCTTTGAATAAAATGAAATTCTACAGAAAAAGTGGAAAGTTAACCACAATTGACAAATTTAAAAGAAAACATTGAGGATATCTTTAAGGGAAATTCGTGTGAATTTTAACAACAGATTTTCTTTTTTTTTAATGTCGTAAATCCGGAAAATTATTGTTACTGAAGGTAGAAAAAGGATAAAGGAAAACTGTTGGTGATTGCCCGCTTTTTTTTCTCAGGGAAATGAAGAAAATGTGACCACAATAAAAAAAAAAAGAAAATAAAATTATTACACTGAATCAAGTTAATAAAGTAGTTTGGTACCCCTGAGTGGAAATAAGCTGGTCCATGAAAGAAAAGCCACTATGGGCGTGGCTAGCCTCCCGTAATCAAATCTATGCCAGCTGATTAATTCACTTTATGTCAGCTGTTCTTGCCACTTTCCTTTTTATCAATTCTCTCATTCTATTTGAATAATTTTTAGTTAAGAAAAGAAAATATTATAGAATAACTTTTTTTTTCTATAATAATTATTTCAGAAGTCTTCTGGAGCTTTTCAGATGATTTAATTTAAACTAAAGTAAAGTAATTGCCTGTTTTTTCAGGCGAGCTTTAAGTCCAGCTGCCAATTAGGTGTCGTGGACGGAGGCGACTAGCAAACATACTTTACTGTAAAATTCCTTTTATTAACCATTAAATAAAATATAAGTTCTAGCCTAGAAATCGAACCTACTAAACCAACAATACATCTTAGCTTTGCGGGTCTAGCCTATAACCGCTCGGCTAATGGGGCGCCTTTCAATATTAAAACCATTAAATAAAATCCAAGGTTTAGACTAGAAATCGAATCCACTAACCAACAATACATCTTAGCTTTGCGGGTCTAGCCTATAACTGCTCGGCTACTGTGGCACCTCCTTGATTTAATTTAATGTTACCATATTATGGCTTACAGTTTTCTTATTAATTGATGTCCAAATTCTTGAGGGTTTGTTAGGCGTAAAGCATACTTCTGTAATGTTACGTTTTTGCTGATACGAGCTCTGTAATTGCCCAAAATATTAGTGTTTGATCAGTAATATTGATCAATGTTAATCTAATATTGATGTTAATCAAGGCTATAACTGAAAATCCAGTTGCACACTTCAGCAGAGTGAAAGGAAAGCCTTCTTACTTCATTTATTTCGTCTTTTTTTTTTACTGGGCTTCAAAATTTCAGGCACTGTTGCAGGGATAGCGTTACCTTCTGGGTACTTCCTGGTTGAAAGATTAGTAAAGCGTTATATTTTTCTCCGTAGGATCAGTATTGAATGTATCTCTGATCCTGAATGTTCTGTATATCTAAGTTGGTGTACAATGTAGCTGCGTAAAGTTTACCTGCAAGTCAAAAAGTTGTACCTTCTTTTCTTCTAGTCAACTTGCTTAACGTAGGAATACAAGTCCCTTTATATCTCCATCGTCAGTCATTCTCTTCCTGCGCAGCTATTCTTCCACTTAAAGCCTGAAATCCTATTGACAGCTACAAAATGGATGTGTAGTACCTTCGTAAAAGGGAAGAGCATTTTAGTTTCTGTTGAAAAAAAAAGAAGAATGTCAGAAAGTTTATCCAACTTCTGAACGTACACACACACACACACACACAACACTTTGATTTTCCAAGAGATCGAATCTTGCACTAGATATATCTTCACAATGGCTATGTCTTATCACGGGGAAGATGCTGGTTTAGAATTGTCTGGACAAAATGAGCCTTTGCTTTAAAAGATTGTGTGGCATATTTTGTTTTTAAGGCCTGCCTGAATTGAGTTCCTTTATTTCCAGATACAATATCCCAAGGGATAAAACTTCCCATAACCCTTGTTGCCTCTTTACAGTTCAGAAGAAAAATTATTTAGCTCAACACTTTTTCTGAGCCAAAGCTCTGTTTTAAAGATTTTTCTCGGGTCAGTTTTTCTTTATTAAAAGAAATAAATCTCCCCCATTTTTAAACTCTTTAACCACTCTTTTCTCCATATTTTCTTGTTGCCAGGTTTTTCCCAGACTTGAAAACTCAAGTTATCGTTAGTGTTTGGGAAAAAAAGAAAAGTTTAAAAAACAAAACTACTTAAAAATAAAAAATAAAACTTGTGCTGGTAGAAAGCTGATAATTTGCATCTCCATACTTTCTAATTCTGTAGAAAGAAAGCTGGTCTCTGTCAGATTGGTTGTTGATTAATGATTTTGAACCCCGTGATATTCATCGACCAGCTGAAAGCAAACCAGCGCTCTCTGTTTTGTTTTGTTTTTTTCTTTTAAAGTAAACAAATAGCAGACTGTTCTTTCAGTCGATCAGCTAGCTATTTTCCGACCTATTCTGGCGAGTTGATAAATGTAAACCATTTTGTAGCAAGTGACCTCCATTTTTTTTCTATTGGTTCTTGTGGTTTTAGTAAGTTTTGTTCGTTGTTTTCACACTAATATATTTTTTATATGTGTGTGTAAAGGTCTGTTAACACTTAAAACAGAAAAACGCGGAGGGCGATTTATAGTAATCCATTCTGGAACCAATAAGGACCTAGTTCTTCAGCAAAAATCATCCAGTATTTTTCTTCACTTATTCCAAATGTCCACCTGAATATTTAGGAATATTATCGCCTACTGATAATGTCCAAACAAGTTAATCTACTGGCCTGATCATCACCAATTTTCCTAATCAGATGATATCTCTTCTTCGTGCTGCGCTTCCTTTAATGATAAGCATTTAACATTAATTTCTCAACCCTCAACTTTGTTCCAATGGACGATAACCTCTACCTGCGATCCTCTGCAGGAAACTAACCTTCCAAAATACCAATCTTCTTAAGGAAATGTCTCAAATAAAGGAAAATTATTATGAAAGCAAACAATCTTTAAAACAAATTATTGGAGGCCATTTTTTGCTGCTAGGTCATTTTTCATTGCAGAAAGGTCAATAGATGTTCTATTTTTTTCTGAAGGGCGGGTGACATACGTTGCGTTAAGTTTTGTTACGATTACGTGCAAATTTGGGATTAGTTTAAAAAGCTATTATATTAAAAAAAAAAAAATCATAATCATTACGGTTACCATATCAACAGCCAATTACAGTGAACATGAATTCTATTTATAAAACGGAACAATGTACGTACATATAATTTAAAGCTTAGACAGTTTGATTATGGTGGCATGTTTATTTGTCACAAATTAGTCAGCTGTTAATTACTACAAACGAAATTTAATTTTGAAGGGAAGGGATGGTTTTACAGCTGGTTATAGAATTGTGTCATTTTGTAAACAGGACACATATTTCATTTACTAATAATAACTGGATTTTGAAATGATATTACCGCTTTAACAGCGTATTACATATGTTATATATATATTTCAATTTACGACAGCTTAAAATGTAATTAAATATGTCATCTACACTATTAAACATAATTTAATACCATCTTATAGCCTCCCTTCATGCCGTACTTGAATTTAATACGATATTAAACAGTTGACGAGCAAATGTGGTGATAAGGTTTGCGGTTAATTAGTGATAACACGTACAAAATAGTTAGAAAATGTTTCTTAACGTATCCATTCTTACTTTATATGTTATTAAAGTCATTAATGCTTATGGTTCTGCCATATTTTGGAAATTATATTTCCGTGGCACGGCCAAGAAAGTGAATATAGTTGGTTGTTAAGCGTATCTTCTAATAGCTGAGTCTATCTAAAATATTTTTCCAAAAAAAGATAACTGATGTAGGTATACAGATATGCGCTTCGATCGCGTCATACCACTTTTGTTTCTATGAATAAACGAAGTGTTTAAGTTCATAAAAGTACGAACTAGAAGGCTGTCCATTTGTCTCAGTCTCTGCATACTAACAGATAGTGAGTATTGTTTTAATTTAACTACTTGGAACTGAATGTGGCCATGAAGTTCAACCTTTGGAAGATTCTTCGAGGAGCAAACATGAGCTGTTTGGGGGAATGCTAAACAGTTGTCATTAGGCAATGTCTTTTGTATCTAAGAATTCCTTTGCTGTTCTTTGCTAGCCTTGGTGTGTCGCTTTAACTTAAACTTGACTGTCACCTTCAGAGCGCAGAAATTGCTCATTTGTCACTAAGGTTACACAGGATAAAACGCACTTTCTTTTACGCTTCTAAGTCCTTCCGCCATTACACCAGTAACTTATTCATAACGAACAGAATAGTGTACTCTCTTAAAGATGAAATTTAAGGAGTTGTCGCTAGAGTCTCAATAATGGGCCTGAAATATACTAGAATAGAGGAACAAAGTAAACTAACTGGTCTTACTTTGACATAAGTAAAAGCTGGAAGGTATACTTAAATAATGCCGTTATGTAGTGGAGTCGAATAAAGTATCTTCTGACGTAATCAGGTCTTTATTGACGTCATCTTCTATATAGAATATAGAAATTAATTCAGCCTTTCTAGTGAACCAAACCGTTATTTCTTTATCCTGTTAATTGAGAAATTTTCCGAGAAATAAAGGTTTGAATGGTGAAACATAAATGTAGGTGTGGCTAGTGACAGTTGCGCTACAGGATAGTCTTCTTCTTCCCTCTTCCCAGTATACAGTATCGATATTCCTGTTGGAACTGAAAGCGTTCTCCTACTTACAATACTAGGATCTACCTTTATCCTGATCCTGTAATCTCCTACAGAACCACCAGAGCTACAGACAACTGACAGTTTAAACAAAACAAAAAAATCCAAAACAATTAAAACTGAATGACCGAATTGTCTACAAGAAGTTGGGCACTTATTGAGAATGGAGGGTCTCAGGTTGTCCCGAAGGAGGAAGTGGAGTATAAGGAGGTGCAAAAAAAATAGGAGATACGGTTGTGTCTCTTATGCTGCGAAGGATGTAAACTGAACAAATTAACAGTAAGGGAAAGGAGGTTGGATGGGATTACTGGAGCTCAACCCTGGAAGGTGGCAAAGCCTAGGGTTAGGGTTAAGGGTCCCTTAGAAACAAGGAGAAAAAGGGTAAATCACGCTAAAAATAAATTTTTAAATATATTCAATTTTATTTAAAGTAATGCGCTTTTTTAAAACAAATAATTTTAGTCCATTTCCGGTTTAGATTGCAATGGTTTTGGGACGCTCTGCTACTGCATCGTTCGCACACCCGGGTATCCTGTATTAAAGTACCAAATTTTCGCATTAATTTAATTCATATCCAGCCTGGATATTTATAGTATCTGTGGGTTTCGTTATGGCACAATCCTGGGCAATGATTTCATATTTTTAATATAGGCCTACGAAATAATTATTCCAGAATTACTCATAAATTCCTAACCATTACTTTCTCTAATTACCAGAAACAAGGATAGAAAGGATAAATACTACAAATTTTACACCAAATTAACTGATTTGATTTCAGCGCTTTCATTACATTTTTAGTAATAATTTTTAACAACTGTATTGCCATAAATTCTATAAATTTTCTCCAGTTTGGGCGGCCATTACTGCCATATGGTATTTGTACATCATGGAGGCTGAGGAGCTAATATGGCTGCCCACTGTCAACAGCTGTTCGCTATAACCTCCAAGCTGTAAATTAACTTGGTCGGCCTATTTTCACTATCAGATCAGTTTTTACTTTTTCATTATGATTTTAAGAGGGGGTAACTTTTGAAAATTGAGGCTACCTGGGGCTACCAGAGGCCAAAAATGAAAATATCTGACGCTAGTCTTTTTTTTATCGCTGGCTTTCTCATGGATTTTTTTAAAGCAGAGTGCTGGAAATCTTGGTGCCGTCTATCAGCCTTAAGCGGCGATGAAATCCTGTTCTAAGTAAAGAAAGTAAAGTAATGCCTGTTTTGACAGGCGAGCTTTACACGTCCTACTATCAAATTAGGTGTCGTGGACGGAGGCGACTAGCAAACATACTTTACTGTAAATTTCTTTTATTAACCATTAAATAAAATCCAAGGCCTAAGACCGGGAATCGAACCCAGTACCACAATACATATTAGCTTTGCAGGTCTCGCCTCTTAACCGCTCGGCTACCATGGCGCCCGGATGAAATCCTGTTCTGAGGGAACTTCCTTAAAAGGGTCTGCGGCCTTCGTCTATGGTTCTTTTCCATCTGCCAACATGGCACTTCTCCCCTTTTTAGCTTGGCTTTAAGCAGGTGGATGTAGCTCGAGCTGCGGCAGGTTGTTGTACTTATGTTATCTTACCATTCTTTACATCATTGTCCTGAGACTGTATAACAGAAATTTGCATCCCTGATTATACTGTAACATCTTCTGCTGGATAATTTGTAGACTCTGTTTTTTGGGACCTAGCAAAAGTTCCAATAGCTTTTCTACAGGGCTGCAGTGTCATAATACTGATAGTTTTATCTCTAAATACAATAGTTAAGTCAAGCAGCAGCCAAGTTGCAGGAAAATCTTGATGGTAATATCTAGAAAAAAGTAAAGTAACGTTCTAATATGTAATTGTATTTCCTTCATGGTGCGGAAGGTGGCAATTGACAATTCCTTACCAACAACACATTTCTGTATCTTCTTCAGGAACAAAGGGCCTGTATAAATTTGAGAGAGCTCCTGAATATAAATACATCTGTACGGTTTATTCAGTACTCTAAGTGAACAAAAACCATGACACTAGGAATCCTCATATCGACCACTAAAAAGTACTAAGCTCACATGTTCTGTGTGTCGACCATCAACTGCTGCCCAATGTATATAGAAGGAGTATGGTTAGGAAAAAGGGGCAGAAAAAAAAGGAAGGGATGTGGTAAACCAAAGATAGAGCAAGAGAGAGGAACGGGCACGATTGGTCGGGTGAAACATACCACCAGGATAGATGAAGTGGATTGGTGATGACTGAGCGACCATGGCGAACTGAAGTAGTGGAGGAGTATGTGTCCATTGGGTTCGTGTAAAGAGTGGGAGAGTGGTTTACGTGATCGAGCTAGGCGACTACGTGATGCTGAACGCACAGAGCTATATAGCTTTTGATGGTTGTGTGAGTGTGTATTTGTAGGGCTCAGCTTAGGTTACACCACACTACCACAGCCCCAGGATCCTCTGTTCCCCCCCTTCTCACCAAAACAGTAAGCTAGTTGCGTGATATCGCGTGCTGCTGCTAGAAACAGAATAACAGCCCGGGTTTGGCAATACTGAATACGTTGAAACTGCCATGCGGGTTGGTAACACTGAACTGTGTTTTGTTGCTGCGAACGCTGTCAGACAGGAAGGCCCCCACACACTCTCCCTATCCACAATGTCACCTCCCAATCTCCTCATCAACTCTTTTATAACATTTCGTACCTCTTTTTTTATTTCTTTCCCCTACTTCCGTTGAGGCTGCCCCGTAAAATTGCCCCACTATATAACAATAACTGCATCTACTGTTATTACTCTATAACTTTACTAGACTGGGTTTTAGATAATCATAATAATACAATAACAACGCTATGGTTATGAGGTGGATGGTTGCTGTACCAATCATTTGCACATTCTCATTTCTCTGGCGGGAAAAAAGGTTGGTTTCCCGTCGTGCAGTTTCTATTGTCATTGTACCGGATATACTCCCTTTGCGGTCCCTGAGTTCGAAAAGAAAAACTGAGAAATCTGTTTATAGAGTTTATTTGTGCACCATCCTCTATTTAACGTAAAATCCCAAAAAGTTTCCAGTACTGGTAAGTATGTAATTCAATAAATAATACAGGAGTGCAACATAAGTGGATGAGTTGAAGTGGCTTTTTCCAGTCTATCGCCGCCAATATTTTTTGGCTTCTTTCCTTTTTCAAGTCATCCAGTCTCAAAGGCCTTCCTATATTTTTCAACTCCTTAAGATTAAATCCTCCATCCGTTCCCGTAATACTAGATCTCGCTCATCCGATCTCTATATTCCCTCTCATCCTCATCCTTTGACAAATCCTTCCTATTAAGTGCTACCTCTCTCTGGAACTCCTTGCCATCATCTGTCCGCCATGCTCCTTCCCTATCCATCTTTAAACCCCGTCTATTCAGTTATCTCCTTTCTATCCAGCTTCCTCCGAAATTCTAATTGTTTTAATTTATTTCCTTAATTGCTGCTGTTATTTTTATTTTCACTTTTTGTAAATACTTATTTATTTATTTATTTTCTAAACTATTAAGGCCTCTATTTGTACCTGTATTTATTCTTAGAGGACAATTGTCCCAGAATAATAAATTTCTTTTCTATTCTATTCTATTCTATAACTTAATTGTGTGTATTTAGAACAAGAACTTAAAAAAAATAAAGTAAAAAAACAATAACAAACCCCCTTTTTGTGGTGCAGCTTACGTAAGTAATAATTAAGTCACGTAGTGAATCTACTTTGAGGTAATAAATTTCTAGAATTTAAAGTTTAAAAGGAAACGGAACTAGAGAGAAAATTAAGGACGAAAAGCTGCCCCCCACTTTATAAATAAACAAACTTTAATGAGCAGAGATTTAACCAGATTATAAACACATAAAATACGATTACATTTGTACTGTCAGACAGACAGACACAGGCAGACCAACCAACTAAAGTAGACTGAGATAAATAGCTATTTTGCTGGATCTTTTTGTACAGAACTGTGGTGGGCTTCCACTTCATTTCAGCCATAATTGTGTCTGTCACATGTATTGTGCGATGCAGCTAGCAAGCAAACTGTCCTTGTTTTTCTTTTCTTTTTTTTTTTGCATCTTCTCATTTATTTAAAATAACAAGAAACATTCTAAAACTTGGTGGTTTGAAAGTTTCAGGGAAAAAGTCGCACTTCCGGTGGATTTCTTTTGGTCAAAATCTAATGGCGACAATTTTCATGAAACGGAAGACTTTAAATCGTTAATCCTAGAATTGAACGTTCATAGAAAATGGCGTAATTTAATTTTGTATTAAAAATATTTTTTTCGTAAAAAAAAACCTGCGCGTCTCTCTCGGTAACAATATCATTTTAATTTGAATAAAAGTTTATAATTAGAATTTTCACGTACTTCCTTCCATCGTGGAACTCTTTGTGTGACGTTTCCAATTTTGCATACGTTCATTTCCTGTACGGTGTACACACAAACACTTCTGGTGATGTAATATGGACTCCCATTCATTAAATTCTCTCTCTTTTTTTAATCACTCCCGCCACACGGTATATGTGTTTGTGAGTTCAGGCATTATGAACGTGTTATATATGCACACATACTCATATATACAAAGAGCCCTATATTTACGACAGCAATACTCCGTTATAAGCTCTCATTTAACAAGAGCGAACACTTTGTTGTCACTTCTCCTTCATCCCTTCTCTAGGGAAAATCCCATACCCATTCTTGTCCCCGCATTTACTTTTATTACACTCCTGCCAACTTCATTAAAAAAGAAAAAATAAATAAACAAAAAATGTCCCTCTATCTATCTTTGCCAGTGTTACCATTAGGCCTGCTGAATCCTTCTCTTACATTAACAGGGGTATATACTTTTTTTGTTGGTATTACGTAATATCACCACACTGTCACTTCTGTTCTTAATTTCCATATTCATATGTGATATTTAATTTATTTTTAATGATGACATTGATATTTCCCCCCTCCAAAAAATAAAAAAACAAAAAACGGGAGGTTTTGTTGGTGATTGTAACTTAACAGTAATCCATCCATTTATCAGTTAATCCATATAAAAAACAGTAATTGAATTTCAGCTAAGAAAATCCTAAAAACAAAATTGATTATTGAAACGATAATTTAAAGCATGACGAGAAAAAAAAAACCGCTATTAACCTGCTTGCGCCATAGGTAACCTCTTAGCCTGTTATGACCTCATTTTTCCTAGCACAAACAGTTTAACCTTCCTAGTGTTCAAAGAAGTACACATTAAAAGTGAAAAACGAACTTCATTTCCACCGAGCAGAAGATAGATAATCAATTTTCTGGACCTCTGATTCAGGTACGTATTTCGATTAATTGCTGCAGCTTCTTAAAGTAACAATGAGATGAACCCCCGGGTATTGGATCAGGTTTGACTTTCTCAGTGTTTCCTGCAACAAAAAAAGAATGTTACTCTTTCAGTTTTCATTCAGTTGGTAAGAAGAAGATACTCTGTAACTTTAATGGAACCTGCAGGACTAGTTTTCCAGCTTACTTGTTTTCTGGAACTCCAGAAATCCATTGCAAAACTATTTTTCTGCCCTAATAGTTCGAAGATGATTACATTGCACGGTTGAGAATCCTTATTTATAACGTGATAGCAGCTTGTGAGTCTTAAAAATAATTGACTTGAGTCCAGTATTTTGAACCTACCAAGATAACAAGCCATAGATTTTTTTTTTTCTCTCATCACTATACATATCTACGAAAATACAATTTGCAGAATAGTTAAGTGAACAAAATATATACACGCGGTGATTAGGAGAACAATAAATAGTTTGCGGTGGGCGAGACCTGTTGCTCAGTAGAATAGTTTATAATGGTGTGCTATACAGTAGTTGAAGTACATTAACCACCAGACGGCAGCAAAACTAACTTCATCTCACTTAAAACAATGCCAAACTAAACAGAATTACTAGTGTATAGTGTAACAAAAGGGAAACAGAGGGCTCTCTCTGAAAGTTAAGCCACTAAACAATGACCTAGCCGCTTAATATGGCTGAAAGATGTTTGTCAAGTCGTTTGATTATAGTTGTTGAACATTTCAACCGAATAGTAGTAACATTTTATTATTGCTCTTAAAATAAACTTTATGAACAAATTATTGGAAAATGATTGTTAAAACTAATTTATAAAACATTTTCTGCAAAAGTTTAGTAGCTTTTATTCGATTGAGAATGAACATCAAGGCACTGTTGAAGAGGTACGAAAGAAGATCGAAGTATTAGGGATGGCTTTAAATAGAATATCACTGTAGTATGGGTAAATGATAAAGAATGACGAGGTGAGAATGATGGGAATTGAGCAGAAAATGGTAGGGAAGATAATGAGGAAGAAACTAACACCATGAGGAGGATGAGTGAAGAGAAATGGCCGGAAATAGATGGCAGGAACGGAAGTGGAAGAAAAGAAAGATACAGAAGGTTACCATTAGTTCTGACTTGGACTAAGAATTAAGCAATACTTTAGCAATGTATTAAGAGCAACGCTTTAGCAACTTCTTCAGAGATCAAACCTGACACCAAAAACAGCCCAAAATGCTTTGTCACCCACAACGTTCTGGGTAAGTGCAACCGAGTTAAATAGTATTATATACGTAAGTGTCCAAGGTGTCAAATACTCCATGCCGAAGTATGGGATATGGACTGTGTTGTGAACGGAGTTTCTGAGACACCAAAAGCCCGCCCGGAATATATAGCTTTTCCGAACTAACTGAAACCTTGGGAAGGGTGCAGACATCTGGGAGTGGTTATTCCAATCAGCCGGCTCTCCACCTCAGATGATGCATGGTTACCTGATGTTGTAGAGGGATATAACCTCCCTGGAGCGCTGGAGGAACGATATCTAGTTGCAGGGATTGTGGTTATCTTTGACTCTCCTTTCTCATTTTAGTACTTCCCAAAGAGCCTGGTCCCCTTAATTTTGAAAAGACATCAAATGTAATTCCTCTTTGTTCTTTTATTGTAACCTATAAATCAATTATTTTCACTGATCTTCCAGGTGAGGCGCAGTTTAGGAAGAATTTGTTTCGGCATTACGATTGAAATGCGATTTTAGTCTAAAAAGTTATTTTGGTAACACATTTTCTCGTGAAAAAAATGTTTAAGAAGGGTTGCTGGCAAAGGCAGCACTTTTTTAATCTATTTGAAAAACAGATTTAGTTTTATCAAAATAAAACGGGAAATATTTTTCTGAATTTTCTTCTGGATAAGACTGTAAACGCGATTGTAGTAATACACACGTGGAATGTTTTTGAATATTGGTATTAGGGAGTCAGATACATAAGTGAACTTGGAACGAGAACGAAATCAAGAGGACAAGGATGAGAGGGGGGATTAGATACTGGCTGGGCCTCCGAACAGCAGCTTCTTGCAGCACTGCGCACTGGGTAGACTGCGGCATGGTGGGCTGTTCTGCTGGGTATGAATACAATACATATCGCCTGCAGGATACCTGCTGTATGTTGGTAGGATTTTTCTGTTTGTAGCTTTTGTTATAGTATGCTCTGAAAGAGGTGAAAAGTCTCCCATTTTCTATTTCAGGAATACTTACTTCCAGGCAGGGAGCGATCTCTTCCCAAAGGCCTAGGTTCTATCGTACTTCTTCAACGTTTCTAGAGCAATAATACAAAGAAGGTATTTCTCCCTTCCGAAGTGATACAACCTTCTCTTTTTTTTAATACTTTTTCATCAGTTTCTTTGTCAACCTCAGTCTGTGGTCTTTTGTTATTTGTTGTTTGTTTTGTTACACCTGCATTTCATTGTCTTTTGAGGTTCATCTAACCGAACGCTCTGGTATGAAACTAGGTCTTCTCTGTTTATTACTAACGTACACATTGTCTCAGCGCGCTGTCTTCTGAGGGGTTGCAGAAGGAAAAATACAAAGACTGGGAATATTAACTCTGCACTCCGTCTGACAACCTCTTCATCCGTCTCAAGCTTTGAAGATTAAAAGTCTGTCAAGTTCTGGTTTTATTTCAGCTTCTTTTTTATTTTATTTTTTAATTTTAGTTACACATTTTGTGCTCATAAATATTACATGGACGGAACGGATTGCCATTGTAGGCTCTGGATTATGGGACAGAATAGCCTCATCGCTGGCTGCAAAATGGCCGTAAATAAGTAGCTAAACTGTTTTTTTTTTTTTACTTATAAATAACTAAATAGATTGCGGTCTTGTGGAGAAACTACAATGTCTCTCAGAAAAACAGAGTAATGTAAGATTCTTGGCCACAAGAAGGTTGGTAGCATTGACCTAAAAACCGGGCCAGCTTTCTAAATTTCCTGTTCCTGTTTAAAATGAACTCTTGGTAAAAAAAAAGAAAAGAAATTTGTAGAGGCACTTAAAGGATCGGTGAATACACGGTCATACAGGGCGATGGAACTACAGAAAACATTAGGCAAGGAGTAAAATTATAAGAAAGGCTAGCATCCAAAGAAAAGACCACTTTTCATGCCCGGGAAAAACAAAAGAAAATGGAAAGTAGATGATCCGTAGGTGGCCATTAGCATGAAAGAGAAAATAGACCCATTTTTTTGCACACTCTGCGCATTTTCCACGTTCATGTTTTTTTTTTTTTTTTTAGTTGTTACTAAGTGCAGACAAGATTTATCATTCTTTCTTTGTTCGCTACTTCTAGGCCGTAAAACTTTGCTTTAATTATAAGGTCCGGAAATTTAGGAGGATGCTGTCCAAGTACAGTCTGGGAACAGAAAAAAGTGCTTCTCTTTTAGATACACAAAGACGAGTACAGTGTGATACTGTAAGCCTGTAAAGCAGATAGTTTCCTGTTTTTTTCAACCCAGGTCTTCGTATTAGAAGCACATCTGCCTTAAAGGACATCCATTCAGTGGTTCAAAATGGTCATTTTTGGCGGAATAAATAGGAACTAAAAATTTGTTTGTGTAAATACCCAACATTAAAAATCTGCAAGAAGACAGTATCTCCGCTTCTGTGGAGAGAAAAAGCAGAAAAAAGACAATCTTTTTTTTTCATTCAACTTTCTCTGGATTTCTTTTTGATTTTTCTTTTTTTTTCTTTTTTTTCCTTTTTCCTCCAGCCTCCATTTCAACTCATAAAACTGTGTTATAAAGTTTATATTTTCTTCTCTCTCCTTTGCAGCCTCTTATCTTTTGTCAGAATCACTCCTTTTTTTTTACCCAGGGGCTTGGGACCAGGGGAGTAAGAGACTAGGTGGTTAATCTGGTGGCGCCGCCAGACAGGAGTCATGAATACTAATGGGCAAATCTTATCCCTCTTCTTGGCTGCCCTCAAATAAATAACCGTAAAAAAACTGGTCTTATATACATTTTATTTTTATTAACTAAAAAAGGGAAATTTAAGATGTAGGTGATTTATTGTTACCTTCACTAAGGGTTATACTCTCTTCTTTAAAAAAAACACGCCTGCAGTCATTATTTAGGTACAAAAAAACCTGCTTACCACATCTTGCTACCCAACATAATTTTATTTTTATGTATATCTATACATACTAGGGGAAATAATGCACAAACACAAGAGTTTTCCCAGTTTTATTTCCTTTAATGTTTCGTAAAAGAAAATAAGTGAAATACGCCAAAATCTCTTGGTACTATACTTACTTAAATACCCATAATAAATAAATAATATTTAAAGGTAATGTTCGTTGTTTAAACTGTCTTCAACGTAAGCGACCGGGTGTCTAAATATTTTTTATTTTATTTATACTGTAAATATAACTCGAAGGTAGCAAACATGTACCCTCTAGTTGTCAGAAACAGAAAACATAAACGCTCCTTGTGGACAAATAAAGCTTATATAGGTAAAAAGAAAATCAGTGAATGTAAATAGAGAGAAAGAGCGAAGGAGGAAGAAAATATGGGGAAAAACAGCTAGATTTTCTCGTTTCGAAAATATAATATTGGTCTTTTTAAAATTCCCTTCCTCACAAGAACATTTTGTAATGCCCCCCCATTTTGAAAAAAAACAAACTCAGGTTGTACCCTGGCTCCACTTTTCTTTACTTTCTTTTTGATATTCCTTTACATCATTTTCTTTAAAGATTTAAACGAATAAGTTGGATGTCTGGCTGTTGTTAACATAAAAAAAAAAGCAATGGTTGGTTGCCTTATAAGACCTAATTTTTTTTTAAAATATTCCTCGCTTCGGACACCTTTTCAGGTGTCTTTCTTCAGCAACTGGTTTATGGAAATACGGAAGATGGAAGGTTGAACATTTAAGAAAAAGGCAATTATTTTTAAAATTATAATTAGTTTTTATTAATGCAACTTATATTTAGTTAACAGTTATTTTTTTTTCTGTACAAACGTTCGAAAACGCTTTGTGAAGAGCACATTTATTTCGCATAAAAATCGTTTAATGCTTGTACATCTTTCTGTAACTGCCATCTGAGATGTGTAATCTATTAAAAACAGCGTAGAGGGCACCCTACGCAAATATTTGAATTCCTCTCAGGTTGAAAGTGGCGCTTTTCTACGGCGGACAATGCAATCAGACACTGTTTTAATTGTGCTTACAGAGCCTAGTTATAACAGTATTTAAGGCTAATTAATGATAAATTATATCAATTACATAGTAAAATTGCATGAGCGTTGAAAATTACATTATTATTCGTTACTGTTTTAAGCATCAAAAAGTGTGAAACAAAAAACAAAATAACAGTTTTAGGTCAGCTTTAAGTGTGGAAGCGTAAGCCATAGGTTAAGAATTCTATCTCTAGCTGGCCAGGTAATATTTGATTAATAATTTTTAATGAATGAATCTCGTGAAATGTGAAGCATAAAGCATAAAGATAGTCTCCCTTAGGAGATACTCCAGGGCTGAGAGAGGCCTAATGAGTTGTTAGCATGCGTCATCATCCTAAAATTGGTAATTATTTATGGATGGCAATCAGTGTGAAGAACACATTACTACCAGTGAAAAGATGAAAGTACTCGAAAAAGTAGATAGGGTGTTCTATAAGTTGGTGGAAAGTGCTGATGTCAGAACCAAACGTCCTTTCCATATATTGATTCATTTTTGATACACACCTAATTTAGCTGGCTTTGCGAAAACATAAAACAATCATGTGCTGTTAACATGAAAGAATCAGGGCAGAAGATTACGTTGATAAAATATTTATTTAGGTCAGAAGTTAATTTAATGTGCCTCAATGGGAAGCTTGTATTCTTAATTAAAGATCTCTTTATATGAGTCTGCGATAAGAGTGTCGTTGTTTCTAATAGGATTTGAAGAAGCTTAATTAATTTGATTTAATAAGCTTCCACGAACTTTAGCTGTATTCTTAAAACCAAAGTGAGTTTAATATAACGTTATGAAATAATAACCTTGTTATCTGCACGGCCATCTGAAAGGAGAAAATTTAGATTAGGTCGTATCAGTTCTGCTATTTCAGCCGAAAGAGGCTTGGTTGGAGGTCGTGGTTCTTGATTGACTCTCCTTATTGGTAGGTCCATTTTTATTCCTCACAAGTCGTTTTGAGCTTTCGCATGTTCACGAAATGGCACAGGTTTTACATCGTAAACGATTGCAAAGAAACAAATCAACGAGTTTTTGTGAGGGTTACTTTGCCCTCCTCCTTGTGTCTAACTGCACAGAAGCACTTGAGTTAAGTGAATATCAACACAGTTACTTTGTATTCTAAGTCCAAAGTTCTTTGTAAAAAGTCAAGGCCAGTTGGCTAGCTTGAGATGCCATTCTTCTCAACCAGATACCGGGAAGGCTTCCTTACTGGAAAAACAAGAGGGTCTAATCCCACTCGGCCCCAGATCTACTTTCAGTTCTGCAATCAGGGCATGCGCTCTTCATCGAAATCGTTTGCTATTCTGTGGATTATTGCACTATCCTGGAACAATGTTTTTAAAATTCCATTATGGATGAATGGCCAGCACCATAATCTATTCTATTTGATGTCCAACATGAGATCTGGTATATGAAGTAAGTTTTTATAAGTCTTCATTTAAGATTTCCCTTTTCTGGATCCTTCTAAGAATCGTGCACAACGCTTTCCTCTCTCTCTTTAAGCCCTAATTCCTTCGCAGATATCAAAGTCCAGGTTTCCAACGGTAAAGCTCTGTATATTGTGCTCTTTTACACTTTCAGTTATTTCTGTACACGATTATGTTGATTTTTCCGAATGCGAAGTATGTGACCTTTGAACTGCAGTTTGCTTACGGATATGGTAAACTCTAATAGTTGCACAACTAGCGTTACAGATTCAAGTTTGGGCGAGTGATTAGGGCTGGCGGTTTTCGTTCTCAAGTGTGATTTCCGCCAAGCTCTCTGTTGTAGTTCCTTCAGCTCGAGTCTTTAGTTCATCATTTTAACATTTCTAGGCCCACAGTTGAGATTGCCGTTGCTAAAATGTTTAGTTTGGAAAGTGTAGCTTAGAGTTGGAATTATACTTCTCGCCAAATATTATTTCTTGGTAAAGATAATTTGATGGTGTTATCTTTGTAAATAGTTTGTGCTAAGTTACATAAAGGATGGTTTACCAGAGGGAAACTTTGGGTAAATCCAGTTTTTACGTATGTAAGTGTGTATAAACATGTTACCAGATACTGCTTAGATTTATGGTATTTATCTTTGTATAGTTTGACTAACAAACTTATTAATTATCGTTTCAAAGACTTGAGTAGTAGCATTGCATATGTTTAGATTAAATTTTTGACTATCGATTTCCCACTGGTAATACATACATATAAACTTCTACACCACGATGTAGCTACCTCACTATACACCTTCGATGTACTACTAATACTTGATGTGATTAAAGGTAACACACTTCAAGTTTACTCTCCGCTTCCTGAATCAATTTTTATGTATATATTTTTTTTATTGAACGGTTTAGGACCTACGATTACACAAAATTAATTAATATAATCCAACATTTGTTACAGGGAGATCCTGTCCAATGGAAGCCTCTACTTGCCGCCGTTTCCAGTAGAACGTATGGCCGATGAGGTTCACACAACGACGTACCGCTGTTTAGCTAGCAATCCGGTTGGCAAGGTGGTTTCAAGAGAATGTAAACTAAGACCAGGTTTGTTGCAGTAGACCTGCATTTTAATTTAGTTTTATTCGGTATTTACAATTCTATATGTGTGTGTATTTAATCTTTTTACAGAAATATTGACTGAATATCAAGTATCCGTTCAAAGTGATTATACTTTAGAAGGTAATGTTGGCGTTGCCAGATGTGTAGTTCAGGGTGGTGGCGCCAGAGTACAAGTAGTAAATTGGTTGCGCCAAGAACCTGGCGCAGAAAGAAGAATACTCACTCAAGGGCATAAATATTTATTAACAAGTAATGGTGCATTACATGTTAACTCGCTGAACCGAGCCGACTCAGATGCTGCTTTCTATTGTCAAACACTGCAACCAACCACGGGCAAGAAAAGGCTCAGCTCACCTGGAAAGTTGTCTATTACAGGTAAAGAACAATTTTTGTGGGTTATATTCCCATTTTCTTTGGTTGTGTTTTGTGAACATCGGCTTTTCACCAACCCAGCCATCGTCATTTACTCATATCTGTGATCACTCACATATAATCTAAATTTTAACATCTATGCGCTAATCTGCATTTACATCTACTCATTTTAAGCCTATTACTACATAGGAAGTACTCTCCATTTTATAGCCTCATGGTGGCAGTACATAGACTTCTTGCTGTATTTTTTAGTTGAGTCTCTGTCCCGGATTGAAAAGTTGCACGACTGGAGAAGGCAATGTCTACGTACCGTATGGCACCTCTGTTTATTTTTATATTGTACATAGAGGTGAAGATCTTTTATTGATCTTAAACAGATATGAGCTAAATCATAACCTTCTTATTGTTGTAACGACTCTTTTACTCGAAACCTGATTAATTAACCTTGGTAACCAAGGTAACGTTTTCTTTGCCTGCCATTACGGCAAGGCTTACTTTGTAATCTTGGATCTTGTATTGGTAGTTCTTCCATTTTACTGTTGTCGGCAGTTTTCCTTTGCACTCATGTCTACTATTTCGTTGGCGGAACTTCAGATTCATTTTCCTGAATTCCTATTTAAATCTTTTTGTAAATTGCCTTTGTTTCACTTTTATTAATGTTTTCAACATCATTTATAGAAGGTGGAAGAAGTTCAAGTCCGCGTATAGAACATTCCAGTCCAAGTACTGTTCAAGCAACAGTTGGACAACCTGCAGATTTAATATGCAGAGCCCAAGGATTACCACCACCTTCGTACAGGTATTTCTATAATGTTTAGACTAAAGGAAAGCTAGGGAAAGGTAAATAGTTCTCGGCCATGCACAGAGATAGCGTTGAATTTTTGGAACACCAGATTTGTACACCCTTTGGCTTTTAATTTAAAGAAATGTACGACTGAAAAACGTTGAAGTCAAATGAAGAGGTTATGTCAGCCGTAGATGGATATCTTACACACATTTCCAAGATCACACTTCAAGATTGGAATCTGTTCTTTGAAAAAACGAACAATGCTTAAAAACATTCTCAACTAAAAGTGGACTAAGATGAAAGTGCTTTTGATCTTACAAAAAAACAACAACAGTATTTCACCGTCACAGTATGTCACACCGCAAAGCTGAGAACTTCTTACCTTGATGTTATTATTGTTAAAGTACCTCTACTGAAGAACTTAAAATCTAATCATGATTACTTTCCCAGGTGGTATAAGGAAGATCGAGGTGGAGTTATGACTGAATTGAACCGTGGAACTATGCTAATGGCTCGTCCTTTAGATTCCATTCTTCAGTTTGCTCGAGTGCAATTACATGATGCTGGCAGGTAGGCTTTTCTTAAACTTTTATTTCTATTTATTTGAAATATCCAGCAGCTTTTGAGTAAAATATGTCTATTTATTTCACTTATTCACAACAGCACTTTTTTTTGTTAATTGTTCATTGGTTTGAGAGTTAATTATTTGTGTTAAGCCGGTTTTATCCAGTGCAGGAGATCTATGAAGGCTTTCTTAGCTGATGAACTGGATTATATGTTGTTAGATAGCGATTTAGTATATGTCGCCGTACTTCAGTAAGTCAGTTATGGTTGCCTAGATAACGGTCAGTTATTTTCGTCTTCCATACTTTATTTGTAAGACAGATTTAATACATAGTATGGTGCGTTCATATAAGTCTATACAATCCACTGCACACCTGAAGTCGAGCTATATTTGATTTTTCAGCTGTTCTCAACATCTCAATGCCATTTGCGCAAACAGGTTTCAATATTATCTATTGCTAGTTTGGTAGTAAAGAAAAATACTTATCATCATCCTTATTGTACTGCTTTCTGTTTTCAAAATTGACTTTTATTCGAACAATCGTTTGTTCTGAATATGTTCCTTCTACGTTAGACTTTGGTCCAACGTCGGTTTTTGATAACGTACAGAATTAGATGTAAGTAATGGATCACTGATTAAGACACGAATAAGGTATAGTAAGACATGAATCTCACCTCACTGTATTTGTCAATATACTGATTTTTTAGCGTTGAGTTTTACTTTCCAGGGTTAAGCTCTGGTGGTAAGTGAATTTAAAGTATGAATTAATATTATTTATGTTGCAAATTGCGTGAAGCTTGTTGGGCGTTAGGATGTGATGGTGAGAGTGCTGTCTCCTCTGTAAAAGTTGCTATGAATAAAAGAAATAAACTTAAATCATTTTGTGAGGACAAAAATTATCTCTAAAATTTAAATATTGTTCTTCCTTCCACAGGTATGTCTGTGTAGTAACGAACGCTCTGGGCGAAGATCGTAGAACATTTTCATTAACCGTCAACACACCTCTGGTGGTAATTGTCAGACCTCAACATCAGGTCAGTTTTTCATTTCCTTAAGAACTATTTTCGAAATTTGTCATTATTTCATGTTCATCATAAGAGTTCTAAAAAGGTTTTGTCAGTAGGAAATAGAAAGTTGCAGGTGGTAAAAAGATGACTCTCCATTGCCTGAATTCTCCTTTTATTGGTATACTTCTTTTACCTTCTGTTAGGCAGGGTAGGCTCACAACACTGTTTCACAGTGGATGGGTCCAGTTACTTTACATTTTTGACCATGGGTTTGTTGCGGCATTGTAATTGGACAGATGTATGCTTTTTGATTAATAAATAAACGTATTAAATAAATAAAAATACTTTACATTTTATGCCAGGACTTTAGGAAGGAAAGAGTTATTTATAATTTGTAAGTGATAGCATTGCAGCTACTGAATAGCGATATGAGACCTCTGGTACTTGGAAAACAGAGGAGAGATTTTTTGCTAATAGATCTACAGGAACACCCGGTGATCAGGTTGCACAGCATGTCTTATCTAATCTAGTAGGCAAAGTACTAAAACAATTATAGCAGTTTACCTTTTTTGGGACTTCGAAAAATGTTAATTTTCTTACAGAGCCATTTAGTTCGAAATAATTGAACCGTTTACGCATGTCCGAGTTTCTAGTGAGAATGGACGAAAGAGTAGGCCTAAAATTTAGGTAGAGGACAACTGGTTGGCAAAAGATACATATTTATCAAAGGGAAACTTGGGCTTTGCTCTACAAAATCCAATTCCGACAGTGCATTTCAATATCTTGTTTCCACATTCTCCCCAACATTCCGCAGGCCTTTTAAATTTTTAAACAACCTGCATTTTCAGTTCCAATTTTGATTTGCACGGGAAGGTTATTGTGTTCATAATGTTGGAGGTAAAGATATTTTTAATCGCCTTTGTACATTAAATAATTTATTGCTTAATTATTTCACACAGTGAAATAAAGTTAAGTTTTTCTGAGTTTGATTACTTACTGTGAATTGTTATCTTCTGTGGTGTTATCGAAACATTTTCAAAAGATGAAGATAAAGAGTATGTAGTCATCGAAACTTAAGGAAAAATAAATAATTTTAACTAAATGCTTTTTTTTAAAAAATGGTTTATTTATATATTTGTTTTATCAAGAATTATTAACAATTTACTTGAATTTATTTATTTTTCTTCTTCTTCTGTTTTCTAATGTTTAAAGACAGTAGATGGTGGTTCTTCGATATTTCTAAATTGTACAGTTCAAGGAGGTTCTAATCAGTACAGACTTGCTTGGTTGAAGAATACACATCCTTTAGATGAGGATACGAGGATAAGATTTCTGGAGAATGGTAAGGTGCTGTCGATAACCGAGGTGTCAAAAGAGGATGGTGGAATGTACCAATGTTTGGCCAGAACACCCTTACAAACAGAACAAGGAACTGCGCAGATTACATTAGAATGTTAGTATTCAAAGAATATGTAAAAGTTTCTCTCAGAAACTAAATTGGGTACCAAATGAGAACACCAGTTGAAAAAGACACTTATCCTTTCCCAAAAATAGGAATAGTTCCAGAATTATTCATTAAGTGAACAATACGAGGGTCGTTTGAAAAGTTCGTGCAAAGTCAGAGAGATAGCACTACTGGCGCGTATCGAGGTTATGTTTAGTTAGTAGCATCTCTTGGAAGAACACACACCAAGTTTCAGCCAGATCGATCTATTTCTTTGTGTTTGGCATTCGTTTGAATCGAGGAAGTCGAGTGATTTTCAAAAAATGGACGAAAAAGAATTTCGTGTGTTAATTAAACACTACTTTATGAAAGGCAAAACGCCTCAGGAGACTAAAGAGAAGCTTGATAAACATTATGGTGACTCTGCACCTTCGATTAGAACAGTTTATAAGTGGTTTTTCGGAGTGGCCATATGGGCACAAGTGTCGCTGAACGTTCTGGACGCCCTGTTGAGGTTACTACTCCAGAAATCATTGATAAAATCCATGATATGGTGATGGATGACAGAAGAGTGAAGGTGCGTGAGATTGCTAGTGCTGAGGGCATCTCGAATGAACGGGTACATAATATTTTGCATCAACATTTGGACATGACAAAGCTATCCGCAAGATGGGTGCCGCGATTGCTCACGCTTGACCAAAAACGAAATCGTGTGAAGTGTTGCAAGGACGGTTTTCAGCTGTTCCAGAAGAATCCGCAGGACTTTAAGCCTCGTTTCGTCACTGTGGATGAAACATGGATACATCACTACACTCCTGAGACCAAAGAACAATCTAAACAACGGGTCACCAAGGGGGAATCTGCCCAAAAAAGGCGAAGACCGTTCCTTCAGCCGGAAAGATTATGGCGACTGTCTTTTGGGATTCGCAAGGAATAATCCTCATCGACTATCTGGAAAAGGGTAAAACTATTACAGGTGCATATTATTCATCGTTATTGGACCGTTTGAAAACCGAGCTGCAAGAAAAACGCCCACGATTGGCCCACAAAAAAGTCCTTTTCCATCACGACAACGCACCAGCTCACACCTCAGCAGTTGTGGTGGCAAAATTAATGGAAATAGGGTTCCAACTCGTTTCACATCCCCCCTATTCTCCAGACTTGGCTCCCTCAGACTACTATTTGTTCCCCAATATGAAAAAAAGGCTGGCGGGAAAAAGATTTTATTCAAACGAGGAGGTGATTGCAGAAACGAATGGCTATTTTTCCAAGTCTGAATGGTCTAAATACTATTATTCGGAAGGGATCAACAAACTAGAGCAGCGTTGTACGAAGTGTATAAGCCTAAAAGGAGACTATGTTGAAAAATAAAAAAGGTTTACCCCAAAAAATTAAGTAGTTTTTATTTTTGCAAGGACTTTTCAAACGACCCTCGTACATCATACACCAAATTTAATTTGTAATTTTTTTCGGTGCTTCCAGAAGCGAGATACAGGCACCAACTTCATTTTTTCGAAAGGGTAGTTGTGGTTTTTATTTAAGAAATAGATTCCTCTATTATTTTTAAGAAAAATTTACTCGAACGGTTTTTTTTCTGTGAGCGATATTTTAGAAGTTATGAATGAAAACATGATTCTTATAAGAAATTTCAAAATGATATCATAACGGTTTTTTGATTGAATAAGAAGAAAAGTACTATTTTATCATAAATTTGACTCCTCATTAGTATTACAGATCATGCTCGAAATGGCCTCCACCATTAGAGATGCATAGATATGCTCATTCAAGCCTATGGGGGAAAATTTAGTAAAAAAATTTTAAATAGTATTTTTCCTAGAAATAATTGCCAAAAACGATTGGCTAATCTCATTGGCAACCGGGATTTGGGTAGTAGGCGGGCTGTAGCTGATGACGTATGGTACCGTAAGCCACTCCCTCGCCAATAGAAGCACAGTTATCCAGTACATAAAATGGTGCTCTTTCACTTCCATTCAATGATCTAGATTTTACTTTATTTTACTTCAGGAAAATATTTCATTAACGTTTTTGATTCTGCATTACATTAGAAGTATGAAACCGGAAATATAATGTTGAAAACATGTTTATTTTGGATATTTTTAGGATATCAATTTTTATAGCATTATTCGATAATTTATCAAATACCTATGGGGGAAAAATTAGTAAAAAAAATTTAAATAGTATTTTTCCTAGAAATAATTACCAAAAACGATTGGCTAATCTCATTGGCGCACGGGATGTGGGCTGTAGCTGATGACGTATGTCACCGTAAGCCACTCCCTCGCCAATAGAAGCACAGTTATCCAGTACATAAAATGGTGCTCTTTCACTTCCATTCAATGATCTAGATTTTACTTAATTTTACTTCAGGAAAATATTTCATTAACGTTTTTGATTCTGCATTACATTAGAAGTATGAAACCGGAAATATAATGTTGAAAACATGTTTATTTTGGATATTTTTAGGATATCAATTTTTATAGCATTATTCGATAATTTATCAAATACCTATGAGGGAAAAATTAGTAAAAAAAATTTAAATAGTATTTTTCCTAGAAATAATTACCAAAAACGATTGGCTAATCTCATTGGCGCACGGGATGTGGGCTGTAGCTGATGACGTATGTCACCGTAAGCCACTCCCTCGCCAATAGAAGCACAGTTATCCAGTACATAAAATGGTGCTAAATCACTTCCATTCAATGATCTAGATTTTTCTTTATTTTGATTCAGGAAAATATTTCATTAACGTTTTTGATTCTGCATTACATTAGAAGTATGAAACCGGAAATATAATGTTGAAAACATGTTTATTTTGGATATTTTTAGGATATCAATTTTTATAGCATTATTCGATAATTTATCAAATACCTATGGGGGAAAAATTAGTAAAAAAAATTTAAATAGTATTTTTCAGTATGGCAGAATCGCCCTTCGTGTCGATATACATAACACCATCAGGCATGTAAGGAAATCTCTTTATGAAGAAATTTCTCGATAGGCAATTTGATGGGCGTGTTATATCGACTCGGGGGCGAATCAGTGGTTACCTCGTTCACTAAGGGGACACGTATTTTTTAGTTTTTTACTAGCTATCTTAGTTTCCGAGAAAAAGTCGTGATTCATATAGCTTGGGACACCCTGTATATGTGTATTTGATTCATTACCAAATAGTTAATCCTAGTTAATAGTAACATGTTTAATGCGCAATGAGTGTGATTTAATGATATTTTTACATAAATGGGCATGTAATTGAGTGCAATTAGCTGGAAAATTGTTCCGCAGTGATTAAACCTCTCAGGTTAATTGCCTCCAAGAAATATATTTTTTCATTTCGTTTGTAAGTCATCTTCTATTAGTTTCCGATTGAAGACAAGCTTAAATTTGCAATGAAACCAAAGATTAAAAATGCTAATGTCTGTTTTTTTTATTTTGTTACAGCGTACTCACCAGAATTACGATCCACTTTCATAGAGCAAACGGTCAGGACTGGTGTAATAGTCTCGCTAGAATGTAGGGCTACTGGGAGCCCACCTCCTAGTATATTTTGGAGTCTAGACGACATTCCACTTTCACCCCGAGGTGAATATCTAATTAGTTCGCAACAAGATCCGATCACGGGTGATGTAGTCAGTTTCTTGAATGTTTCACACACTAGAGTACAAAATGGTGGCCTTTATGCATGTACCGCCGTCAACAATCTGGGCAGTGTAGTACACAGAGCTGCGCTCAATGTTTACGGTAAGTTTTCCTCTTGTTTAAGATTTAAGTAAAATACTTTAGATAATACTTTTTTTTTTTTCTTAATGATTGTTGATATTCTTCAAAGTGTAGGTTCACCAACTCCTCGTCAGCCAACCAATCTGACGGCAGTAGACGGCGGTTCAGCTCTTCTACATTGTCCAGTTGCTGGATATCCACTGGCAAATACCGTTTGGATGTTTAAAGGTGGACAGATTCATTATAAACACAGTATACTTTCCAATGGTACGCTTTACTTGAACAGTCTGGTTAAAGGTACAGACGATGGGCCATATTCTTGTACCGCCAGTAATCACCAAGGTCATTCAGCCAGCGGACACGTGTATTTGAACATTATGAGTAAGCAACAACTTTATAATTGGTTGTAGTAAATTAATTGGCAAGTTTACTGTAACTAATGGCATAGATGGTTCCATTTAAAAAGGGCCAGAAGTTACTTAAGCTGCAAGTAACTAATGATCTCGAACTCTGCATTCTATGTGTCAAAGCACCTTAACACGATACGTCCGTTTCGTATGTTAGGATTTTAGGAAGTAAAGAACTCTGGTTCAAATCCATGTAATCGTAGGTTATATATGTATATATTATATATACATATATATATATATAATATATATATATAATATATATATTCGGTACGATACAATTAGCCAGAGGTCACACCTAAATTAATTATTAAATTAATAAATAACTAGGAAAATATACTACATAAATTCAAGACAAGAAGGCCGTGACAATAGAACACCATTATGGTTATCTAAAGCAAACAGTAACCTCCACACGTTCGTGCAACTAACACCATTTAAACTCCAATTTTATGTTGGAGCCAGCGATTGTGTTTAAACTTCATTGAAAAACGTTAACAATTACTGAGTCCAAGCATAAAAATCATTTTTGATTTGAATCAGCCCTAGTATATTTTTAAACAGCATCGAGTTTACAGATGGATATCCACGACAAAGATCATACGGTTTCGTGCTATCAGAAAATTAAAATTCTGAAATTCCTCTGAATACGTCGTGCGATTTTTTGTTTTGTTTTTCACAAATAGACGCTTTTTCACCAGTCATACAGTTCTAAAACTCTAAAGCTAAAAATTTCTATGTGAAACTGCATGGTGAACTTCAAAACAAATATACTTAAATTGTATTTAAGTTCTTGTTTTTTATGTCTCAAAAATATTTATCCCTTGAATCAATAATTTTTTTTTTAATAACCAAATTATTGTCATTTTTTTTTAACCATAAAATTAAAAATCCACAGAACCACCGGAAATTCAAGAATTTCATTTTCCATCCAATCTACAAGAAGGACACCGAGCTCATGTATCTTGTACAGTAATCTCCGGTGATCTACCGATCCAGATGACCTGGTTGAAGGATGGCCGGCCAGTCCCCAGAGAACCAGATCTCCAAGAACAACATCATCAGTTTGTTAGCAACTTGTTATTTGGGAACCTCGCCGGCAGACATTCTGGTAGATATACTTGTATTGCGAGTAATGCGGCTGCTCAAACGAATTTCACTTCAAATCTTGTTGTTAGAGGTTAGTCTTTGTTCTATTAGTAACAATTATTTGTTTTTAAATAATTCGATTCTGTTTTACTGCAGAATGTTTTACGTATATTTTTATACTTCTTTCAGTGATATCCCTTGTTAGTATTACTTGTCTCAGTTTGTACCATCAGTACAAATCGAATAAAATAACTACAGCTAGTCTTCTCCGTTGATTTAATTAAGAATAACGTGTACAAAAATTGTGATAAAAGAAGAGATAAGAACTGCAGTAACTTACTATAAGCGTGTTGAAATTTAAATAGATCAACCAACAAAAGATTAATATTCTTCAGGTTGTATGAGAAATTACCTTAAGCAAAATTCTGTTCAGAAATAACATTAACAGTAATCGTGTAAAAAGAAGTAATTTTCAGTTAACTTCTTTCTGATAAATCAATTCAGTAAAATCTACTGATTAAATTTAATCTGTAATCCATTTAAAACGTCTTTAAAAGCTTAGACTCGCTTGTAAAATAGTGAACGTTGGTGTTAGTGTGTAAATAGTGAAGAAACAGTGGTCTGTGAGTGTGTTTGTGTGTTCTCTTTGTATTGGAGTGTTTTGGGGCGTTTACTATTCGCAGTTACTTATGTTTTGAAAAGTCTGTTGTCGTTTCATCAGTGTGTTGCACAGCTGTAATCCAAACTGGTCGGCGTACGTCACTAGGTGTGTCTTCGTAAAACAGTACTGTGCTGGTGTGTTTGAATGCAATGAAAATGTATAACTATTTCAGTAGAGTACTTTGGTGTAGTTTTGATGGATGTATAGTCTCCAGGTGAGTACGCGGAGAAAGCGTACTCCTTGATACTTTAGTTTCTAGGGGATTTCATACTTGTTAATAGATAAGTCTGCTATCTTTGGTTCTAATTTCTTGTAAGACAAAGAAAACGTATGTATTTTCAATCCTAAGATAAATATGACAAGGCTGAGGGTTTTTAATTGTTTTTCCCCTCAATATTTATTTGTGCTTTTTATTTTTTATTTGATTTTGTAATAATAGATTGGAGGTTATAGTATTTACTGGAACTCCTTATGTACACATGTATATACTTAAAATGTTAATAAAGTTTATTCTATTCTAAAAAAAAAAGATAAATATGACTATATTAGTGCGCCTTCTGTAACAGTGGTAGTAACTACCTCTACATTTAATGTTTTAAAAGATTGATTACGAATTCATATTTTAATTGAACAAGTACAAATCATTTAAGGTTTTATTAAGTAACTGTTTAACACTGTTTTCTGTTTTTTACTTCTCAATATTTGCGTTAAAGTTCAAAATCTTACCTATTGGGACCACTTAAAATTTGTCCTTATCTTTATAATTTAAGACATCAATGAATATATTCGGGTATTTACATTTTAACTCGAAAACCGAATTATGTTGTAACTAATTTGTGCCTATTTCTTTCAGTCGGACCGAAATGGATGACAGAACCCCAAGACACCTCAGTACTTCATCAGCATTCCGTATATCTCCATTGTCAAGCTTCTGGCTATCCACCACCTAACATAGCTTGGTCTAAATCAAAAGGTGATTATAGTTTTGGTAAATAAATTAACTAATCTTAGCATGATGGACATAATTAAATTGGCAAATTCAACAAATTTAAAATACTCACAAGTAATCCTTACGCTTGTGTCGAATTTTCATAGAATTGCGCTAGAAATCGCTGGACTCAGCAATTTTCATGGAGCATAGTAAAAAAACTAATTTTTTGTTGGACAAATTTAAGAAAAATTGCGTATTTTGACAATCTGGGCGTTCTTTATAATACCGGCTCTTAATACATTGATGCTTAACATATACAAATTAAGATCCTTAAAATCTCCTGGTTTTTTGAAAGAATCTGTAGAATAGGTTATCCCCCAAAAGTAGGATTGAAAATAGATCAATGGTTTTATTTTATAGACTGAGTTTTTTAAAAATGGCTAAGCCTTTTAAAAAATATGCTGTCTTTTTTCTTTTTTTTTAAAAAAACAATAAACTAACAGATTTTTTTCTATGGTGATGGATGGCTATTGCTGGTGGCCACGAATGTAACGTTGCGACCATACAGAAGGCCGTGGCTCTCACGCCACTTCTGTGGAGATGGACGGCTACACGGAACTGGCCGAAAATGGAACATTAATTATTACCCGGGTGATGCACACCCACAAGGGATACTACACCTGCGACGTTAACAATGGAGTAGGCACCAACTTGAGCAAGACTGTTTTACTCACTGTTAATGGTAAGTAATCTTTTTTATTTATTACCTGCAATTTTAACTTGTTTATATTTTTTAATGCAATATTTATTATTAATATGTTTAAATTATCAATATTTTAATAGAAATAAACTCATTTTTTTTTCCATTATAAGGCGGTCACTGTCTGAAGACATGTTGTATATACTTATTCTCGCTGAAGTTTTTCATTGCGTTCAGCAGTATATAATCAGCTGTAGCGGCAACTTGTGCCCAAATAAATGAAAAGTTCTACCATTTTCAGTGTTTGAATTGGAACGGTACAAAGAGGTACCGCTTCTTTAGTGCTTTTATTGAAAATGATGTTCCCTGTTTTGTCAGTGTCTTAACGATACAAAGCGTCACCACACTATTATTCTTTTGGTTTTTATTGATTCTTCTAAAGATTAGTATTATTGATTTTATTTTTATTGGTATTATTTATTTTTATACAAGATAGGTCACATGTAATGAGGTCACATCACGTAAGCTGACCGGGGCATTTTTCTAATCTAAAATTCTTGAACTTAAGTTTTCCAGTCTTGTAAATAAAATTTCTCATAATTCAATCCAGTACCAGCTCATTTTTCACAACATCAGCTGCGAGAAAGCGGCACAGCTGGTGGGGCAGCCAGATTGTCCTGCAGCGCGGAAGGAGATCCTCCATTGGATATCGTCTGGACGAGCGGACCTAGTGGTTTGCCAAGACCCTTGCCATCACCAGCGATTTCCTACACAACAAGTGGCATTGTATCCGATCTAATTCTGGAACAACTTACACCTGCTCACCAAGGCGAGTACGTTTGTCAGGCTACGAATCGTTTCGGATCGGACATTATGGCTATATTTCTTACCGTTCAAGGTATTGTAGATTTATTTATTTTAAATTAGAATGTTGGACTTGATAATCCATCTAGTAATTTATTGAATCAGAAGTACCAGCACCTCCAATAGGCATTGAGGTCGTAGAAAAAGGAAGTCGATGGGTGAACGTGGGTTGGACCACAGTCTCCAACAGTCATCACCTACCCACACATTACCTGGTGCAGTTCAGAGAGGCAAGCCGGCCTCTGGGTATGAATTCTGTTAGTGTAAGTCTTACTGAATGATTCGTTTGAGCTTAAAAATTCGCAGTGGAAGATCTTGAGCTTTATTCTCTCTCTTACATTTTCTACAGTTAACCGGCTCCGCGATACCGTCCCAATGGAACAATATGACTGTGAGTGGAATCGCCCGGGCAGCTCGACTCGGCACTCTATTGCCAAATACTGAGTACCAACTGAGAGTGCTGGCCATTAACAAAGTCGGCCTGGGGCCGCCAAGTCAGATTATTCATTTCCATACTCTGCAGGAAGGTGAGTACTAGTTTTGCCGTTTATTGTTTTCAATATCGAATAAGACTATATCATCGAACCAAGTTTGTCTTATATTGCAGCACCAAATGTTGCTCCCGAAGATATTACCGTTGAAGCAACAGCTCCTCGAAGCCTTATCATCAAGTGGAAGGTAAATTAAAAGAAAAGGATGAACCAACAGTTCTGACTTAAAACTTAACCTAAAGAATTTGGTACAATTTATCTGCACAGACTTATCTAGCTGTTTATATCCATAATGGTGGTGAATAGCAGTGTTCGCTGTACTTCTGTTCTCTAAGCTCTTCGACATATATTCTCTTATTAATTATAAATTTAAACTTAACCAAAAAACATGATAATACAGAAAGTTTTGTTCTTTTATAGTTACTTCAATGTTTTGCTTGTGAGGAATGATGAAAAGAGATTTTTAGTCGATTGAAACACTTGTCATCTCGCAGTAAGCTTTTTATAATTAACATATTCAGTTAAATATTGTTCCAGCCTCTGGTTCATTCAGCGGGAATAGGCGAAGAAACAGATGTTACCGGATATCAAGTACTGTACAGGGAACTTGATGGTTCCAGAGTTGTCAAAACTGTACGAGGTCGAAACCGACATTACGCTGTAATATCTGGCTTAAGACAGTTTACAAAATATGAAATAGTAGTGCGGGCCTGCAATCATATTGGCCATGGGCCTCAATCAGCACCAAAATATCACACAACCTTGGAAGGAGGTAATTAGTTTAGTTGTCTATAAAAACCAGACAAATTATAGCAGAAAACCTTTTTTTATATTATAATCTTGGAGTTTTGGACAGTTCCAGACGCCGCTCCAAGAGATGTTCGCTGTTTGGGTGAAACACCTCAGAGTTTGACCATTAAATGGGACACACCGCCTCCGAAATCTCACAACGGAATCATCCTTGGTTATAAGATAATGTACAACAGAATAAGACCTATTAATCAACCCACCACAGGTAACGCATCTTACTTTTGAAATATTAGTTTTACGAAATTTTGTACTAATTGTAAAATCCTTTTTACACGACAAACTTTCTTTATACAAGACAGAACTTAACAGCACTTACCATGCAGTTATACAATCTACGAAATGATAGAATTGTTTTGTTTGAAATTAAAAGAAGAATTTAGTATAAGACTGAATAGCCTCGCCATCAATATAAATGTCAGTGAAAGTTAGTTGCCTCAAGAACTTTTTGTTACGAGAGACCATTAACAAATAGTTATTGAGTGCGGAGAACTGGCTCAAAATGGAAATTTGTTCAGACAACCACATTACTAACGATTTGTCAAGGTAGTGCATCAATCGTTTTACTTCAATTCCTAAGAATTTCTTATTGGAATTATAGCTCAGACCGGTGTAATCGAATTCGGTTAGGCCCTCTTAAGTGAATTTTGAATGTATTATTTTTTATAAAAAACTTATTTTGTACAAATCTGTTATTTTGGACCGACCAGAATAGTACGGAAGTGTTTACATTCTCAAGAAGAGATTAGGTGACATGTTTGCTTCTCCCAGCAATGATAATATTGTATAAAACACTTCGGTTTCTTAAGGTAATCCTGTTAAAATACTTACCTGACGACTAAATATTGAACTAAACTTAAACTAGAGTTAAACTGGCTGAAATTTATAACAAAAAACCACGCTAATTACATAATCCTTCACATTACTGATGTACTAGACTCGAACAAATACCTGACAAAAGTATTTCAGGTATTTTAAAGTAAATCCTTTCAGACGCAATAAATTTTAGTCATTCAGTAATATATACTAAACTAATTAATTTACTAGGTAATTTTTTCTTATGCTTTATGTTAATTATTGTCCGCATTACAGTGTAATTCAGAAGAACCTACAATTCAAAACTGAAACCTCAACTTCATTAACATTTTTGAAGAAATGAAGTTCATTTCATCATTTATCGTATTATGCAAAGTTCTTAATGAACTGGCATTCAATTTCACTTTACAATTAAATTAAGTAATTCGGTTTTATTTATTTGTTTTTAAACTAGTTGGGAGAGATGAAACTGAGAAAAAGAAGAGTACAAATCTAGAAATCCATCTGCATTCTTTGATTCCTTACACGAACTACAGTATCAGTGTGCTGGCCTTCACATCGGCTGGAGAGGGCATTCAGTCCAAATATATCTACTGTCACACACAAGAGGATGGTAAGTTTAGTGTAATTAAGTAATTAACTGAGGACTCAATCTTAACTTGAGTCTAAGATGTTAGAGATCGTTTCCCATTAACCTGTCAGTCTGTGTATGGGACGGAATAGAAATTGTTTGTTCCACTGTGATATACTCTGTAGAACTGAGTCGTGTTACAGCAATGGATTTAAAAGATCTTTTAAAACATGACTCCTGCTATTCAAAATTTAGATCTCATCTTGTTAGCATGTGGAAAGGTCAAAACTCATCGTTTCTATACCATCTGTTAGTCCAGTGTCTATTGTTATTTAAGAATTTACTAAATTCCTTCATAAAGGAATAAAATTAATTAATTATGTTTAAAATATACTATATAGTAACTGTAATTTTTGTGGTTATATAATTAACCAGTTCCTGGGCCTCCGGCTGACATAAAGGCTCTGGTGGTGACGTCAGACAGCATTCTAGTATCCTGGGTGCCACCCCATGATCCGAATGGTGTCATCATCAAATACTATATCTACATCTTCAGTGGCAACAGTGTCAGTCATCTTACATATGTATTCACCTTATTTTCATTTTGATTATTTAATTGGGAGTATCACAAAAAAAGTATATATATGATAATAATAAAGCTGTTTATTTCCAGAAAAAGAAAATAAATACAAAATAAATTTCATTCTTTGTACATGATAAATAAAAGACATTCACTGGGTCCAATAGACCATCCTTGAGATTGTTGCCTACAATAATATATTTAAACATCACAAAAAAAATGGCTTTAAACTTTAATTATAATTAATACTAAATACGTTACGATATGTATACGACACCCTGAATCCAGGGCGTTCTGATTGGCTAACAAAAATTCGTTTAAAAATTAATATGGTTCTTAATTAGTTTATAAAAATGAAATTATGTAAATTCGCCAGGAAGTGAAAGAGACACTCTTCGGCGGGAGAACGTGCATGTTTGAATGCAGGAAGCTGAAAGAGATGCAACGTTATGAATTCTGGGTGACTGCTTCCACTTCCGTCGGTGAAGGCAGAAAGAGCAAAATAGTTTCACAGATTCCATTATCTAAAGGTAACTATTAAAATGTTTTTCTCTTCTTATTTTAAGAATTTCAAATTCCTCTTATTGCTCTTAATATTCTCTTTGATTAAAGAGATCTAAGAGATTAAAAAAAATTAATTCAAAAAATGAAATTTAAAGTTTCCGGTTTCAATTAAGTGAAAATTATTTTCATCTTTTTTGGAAAATGCGAGCATCAAGTTTGCAAATGTTTTTTTTTTTTGCAAATTTATTGCCGATCCTGGGGTCTGAAATTTCCTTCGCTGTTCTCAGGAGTTTTGAGTCCATCTTTGGCGTCTATAATATATCCTTACATAGATAACATTGTTATTTGTGCAGCTCCAGCAAGGATAGCATCGTTTTCCAGTCGAACCATAGCTGGCTATGGTTCAAGCCTAACTCTGGAATGTCATTCAGTCGGTCTTCCAGCACCTGTACACTCTTGGAAGCATGGAGCTGCGCCAGTTGTCCCAGATACAGATCACAGGTTAATAATTTTCGTTATTTTAAATTTTCGAATTAATAATTAGGTTTTCCCAAAATTTCTTGACACAAATCAGGAAAATAGACTGATGGCAATCAAAAAGTAATTATTCCTTTTTAAATGTTTAATCAAAATAATTATTTCTTTCATTAACTTATGTAAGGAAAGTATTACGTCTCAAATTCTCTGTTTTTGAGTTTTTACGAGAAAAACGTCTGAACAAAATAACACAGACCAAAAAATCGTTGGAATGTGAATTGTGGTTGATCCCACCACGGCACCCAAATGAAATTTAGCGAGCAAAATTGCACTGCTATTTTACTGAATGCAATTTTCACATTTTAGTGTAAAAATAGTTTCTGCTACTTTTTTTAACATTGTATACTCGTTCTCTAATTGGCCTACAAACTTTTATTTGCCACATGTTTCTAGGAAAACTTCTTAAGTGTACTTCCGTGAGAGGAAGTCATTAGAGTTGTTCTTTAAACTTTCATTTCTGTAATTTTTTTTAATTGTAAACATTTTAGATTATCAGGCGTTACCAGCCTTATACTTAGTCCGCTGACACGTGACCTTGCTGGCAATTACACGTGTACAGCTGAAAATGTCTTTGGAAGTGATCATATAATCTATGAAGTGGTTGTAGTTACTTCTCCAAAAGCACCAGATATTGTGATTTTGGATACGACAGGTGATATGATTGATTTGCAATGGAAAATCGATCCTGATGATGTTGTTTACATTACTGGTGAGTTTATAGATTGAATTATTTATTATTTATTTGTCAAACTCTCCAAGATTCAGAATATTGCCTATATTTTAATGATTTGTTTTTGCTGTATTATCTGTGTATTAGTATTTCGTATTTTAAAAAACAAATTTAAATAATATTCTCTGTGTATTTGTCTATCTGTAGCTGTTAGTGCAGTTATCGCCACTAAATTAGTTAAGAAGGGTTATTATGCTAAATTCGCAGTGAATAAATATTCACTATTGATATAAATATTGGTCTTTTAGTTTGAGCTGTGTGAGAAAGAAAGAGATAGTAATTATCTACAGTAGTTCAAAAATGAAAAGTTAAAGCAAAAAGAAATTCTATATTTCGACTAGGGTTCATTAGAGGATGCCGGAAAAAAATATTTTCTCTGAAAACTGCTCCCACTATTTGCTTTTAATTTGGAGTTACTAATTGGGTATATGTTCGAGTCAATAACTTTATTTGAAACATTCACCCGGAATATTGTAACTATCCTTGTGAAAAGGAGGATGATAGATTCCTTGTGAAATTCCTTTTTTTTTTCCTCTGTAATTATGGTCCCATCTTTTGTGTACTGTTAATGTGTTGCAAAAATCGAGTTTAGAAAACATTTTCCAATCAGAAGTACCATTATTCTTATTATTCTTTGATTCTTATTATTATTATTTTCACATTTTGTAGATTCTCTTGAAAATGGTTCTAGGCTTTCCTTTAAACTTTAAACTTCGCGTATACATTACAAACACAAAGATTATTAAGTTTATTTGAACCATTTTCCTAGAAAAATACTTTTTAAGGCAGTTCTTTGGTAGGAATTAAGGAAGGCTTGCCTGCAAGGATAAACTTCAGTGTTATATATGCTTAAAGTTTGTTTTTAAATACGCGACCTAGATGTTCTGAATTAGATTCAGATGTGAGCTAGAATTTTCAGTAGATTCAGGAAGTCGTGAGAGTGTTCCAACCAGATTTCTGTGTTGTATTTTAAATAGATTTATTCTTAAAAGTGTTGACGCTACTCTCAGACTTTTTTGTTTTGTTTTAATATATTTATGGATTCTTATTTCCTTACTTGTTCAGCTTCATCATTAATATTAAAACATTTATGCAGGATTTGTGTTGAACTACAAAGCGGGTGAACGCGGCGAATGGCAACATGAATATTTAGAATATGGTAAAAGAAGGCACAAAATGAGAAGATTGAAATGCGGAACTGAATACCATGTAGCCGTACAAGGAGTAAACATGGTTGGCCGAGGTGAAAGTAGTCGAATTCTGAAAGCTGCAACTAAAGGTGGTCGTAAGTAATTATTATCCATTCCAGGATTGGTCTAATTCCAGGTTTGGTATTTATTTTAAAGGAATAATTCATAAATTTCTAAAGAAATAATATTGTTTCACCAGCACCTGGAAGTCTAGACGCAAGAGATCTATTATCTGTCAACTCAACAGCAGTCACACTGTATCTGGACCAATGGCCAACTGATCTGTGCCCAGTACTGCATTTCATGATCTCTTACAGAAGTGAACCTGCCAGCGTTTGGACGAATATAGGTGAAAGGCTGCGTGCACCAACCAGTGAGGAAGGATTAACCGTAGCCGGTCTGTTACCAGCTTCCAGATATCGTCTAAGAGTGACAGCAGTCTCGGAAGCTGGATCCGTGTCCAGGGAATATCTCTTTGCTACAACCACTCTTAATGGAGGCAAGTATATTGGTTAGATGTATTTGATTTAATTTTGTTTTCACTAAATTTGTTTAAAAAAAAAAAACCTTGTTCTTGATAACCTCTCAGCGTTTATCTGTTTCTGTTTCAGATATAGTACCACTGGATTCCGTTCAAGAGCTGCCGAACACGATTCTCAGACATTTGAATCTGATAGTGCCAATAACTTCTGGCATATTGTGCACTCTGGCATTCACCATTTGTATTTCTTTAATGATAAGAAGAAGGTAGCAAGTAATATCAAGTTATGGAATCTATATCTTTGATTTGTTTTTAATTCTTTTTTTATGTAGATTTTGAAGGTCTTTTAAAGCACCATTTCTAATTATAAATTGTAGGATCTTCATAACATTAGAGAGATAACCGACGTTAGAATCTATTACTTTTGTCAACATTTTAGGACTTTTGGTTTTTTTTAATATTTCTGCAGATATCTGTCAGGAATGAGCGGACGAGGTAAAATGTTGATGGAGTTGGAAAATCAACGAAATAACATACAACAAGGACAGCACGCGTATTCTCCATCGCCCACCTTACGCAAAGGTGGTTCTTCACTCACTGCTAACAAGGGAAGTGACACTTCTGGTTAGTTTAAAATCTTATCTCTTCACTAATTTTTCACTATAAGGTTTTGTTTAAAACCGGTCTACTGAAAGTACTACTTAACCAAATTGTTTTTTCGTTTTTTTCAGATTTTTTTTTTTTTTCGTAATACGGTTCCAAAGGTTTTCTTAACTTATACTAATTCTATAATTTGTAGATCTATTCCATTTATTCGTAAAATTTTTCCAGGAAAATAGGAGAGGGGAGACAGTTAGGCTTCCATAGGCACATGCCATGTCTTGAAGTTTGTTTAAAAATAAGCAGAATCAAATGTGAAACGTAATTTCTCATCTTTATGTTTTCTAAAAACCACTTTTTTGAACTCAATAGGCCTCGATGAATATTTCCAGTGAAAACCCAATTAAATCATTAATTTGCTTTTCTTTTTAATGTAAGGTAATAAAAATATACGTTTTTATAAAATTACAGGTGGAGACTATGAAATATGTCCATATGCAACGTTTAGTCTTCCGTCAAAACAGGGCAATGGACAGCAAGTGAAATTTCCTACATTCGGCCAACCAAGAGATTGTTATCAACCGTCCAATAAGGCTGACTATCAAAGTAGCAGAGTTCGTACGGCTGGTGGAAAATCTTCTAAAAGTCCACCCGATGGACTTAGTTTAGGTAGGGTTCGGGTATTTAAGTAGTAACTTTAATGTTTAAACAGTTTTGACGTAGAATAAATTGGAAAATGTAAAGGTTGAGCTTAGCGTCCCCAATTTTCACTAGTTTTTTAGTCGCCGTCTTCAGTCGGCTGAAAAAAAAAAGAAAAGATAAATGAATCGGAAATTATTAGTTTCACTAGTTTTTTAGTCGCCGTCTTCAGTCGGCTGAAAAAAAAAAAAGAAAAGATAAATGAATCGCAAATTATTAGTTTCACTAGTTTTTTAGTCGCCGTCTTCAGTCGGCTGAAAAAAAAAAGAAAAGATAAATGAATCGCAAATTATTAGTTTCAATGATTCTGGAATATGTAGTTAGCTTTGCAGTCTGCAATTAATAGAAAGACTTCTAGTCTTTAGATGTGAGTGAGAGAGAGAGAGAGATTGTTGTTTTAAAATGCAACTTCTGACGCAATTTAAAAGAAGTGTTTGTGATGAAATAGATTTCTCAAAATTTTTTAGTTTTTTCAACAACTCGAATTGTTTTCTATGGTCGGCAGGTCCCTGTTTTTGACATTCACCACTTAATACCTACTTTACTTTCTTTCAGTTGCTCGATCGGTAGAGTTCCAATCAATCTAGAGGACTTGGAAGTTTCTTGCAGATTGCCTTGTAGCCTAATAGCATGAAAACCGATTTGTAAATACATATTTTTTTTTTCAAGAATTTACTTCCTTTAGCTTATCATTTACTTTCTTACTACAATAATTCCCTGCTCGAACAAAATAAGTTCGCAATTCTAGTTGAAAGATTGATTCTTCACTTAAACATGCACGAGACGTTCTTTGGGTCTTTTCATCCATAAGGTGAAGTAGTCCAGTAGAAAAGATTAGAGGCATGTTTAGCAATTATTAAATTGCTAAGTATGTGGTGGAGCTAGAGTCTAACAGTATACAGTAAGACAAGACACATATATGTTTTAATAGTAATAAATGAGGACATATAAAAAAAGTAACAAAACAGATATTTTACTAAAAACCACTGAACTCTTTCCGTCGTTTATATGTATATAAAGCACAAAGAGAGGGTCCTTCAGATTAGGGGCTCTTATCATATTCGTCCAGGGCATCGTTCCCCATAAAAAGCAAGGCTCTTTTCTACGTGAGCTATCCAGCTCTTGATTAAAAAATTAGGTTGAATGAATTCAGAACTTCTACCAGGGTATCCTCTGACATAAACTGAAGAAAGGTATCCTACTTTCCCTTAAATCAGTAATGTTTTTCAAGTAAGTTGTACGCTTTTGTGGAATTAGTAAAAATCATTTTTTTACTATCTTGTACGAGCGGTTTCCCATTTGAAACACAATTGCCAATGATCCTATCTTAATAATCGTTTAGAACATTGTACATTAATTTAAATTATTAACTAATTCAAATATACATCCACAAAATAAAAATTAATTAACAAGGCTGTGGCAAGAAGGGCTGTAGCAATATCCTGATGTATAACAGAGTATAACCTCCCTTACTTTTATTTGGTGAAACACGTCTTGCCACAACTCTTTGCGTGTTTTCTTCATTTTATAAGAATGAACCGCTTACAAGTACATAGCGTTAAAATTATTCTTAAGCCTCTTATTACAGATTACTGTATCAGTCATTTTTCCGTTTCAAATATTAATTTATTTTTGAGCAGCTAAGTTAATTAAAAAAGTTATCAATTGAAGAAAGTGAATTAATTCAGGCATTATTAGAGCGTATTTTTTACTTCGGTGCAATTACTTCAACTTGAGAAACTGTGTAAGTTGCTTTGTCAACTCGTGCTGTTCAGTACATGGAGGTTTTAAAATGATTAGATTTATCTTTAAAGCAGGAATTCTCGCTTCCGTAAATAATCTTCATAATACCGAACAGGAATTGAATAAAAAGATGAATAGTAGTGATTAATAACGTTGGATTATACTTGAATAATAATCTGGTGAGTGTCATTTATTCATTACTCATTAAAGTGAAGCAACCAAAAACCATTAGATTTTTGTTACGAGCCGGTACCAGATTACCAGAGTGCCTACATCTGTGACGAAACGTTTGGCAAATATTTAAAGACGAGTTTTTGGATACCTACATCCTACAAACCAACAAAAAGTTCCAACTGCAGGTTTTGTTTGTTAGTCGCCGTACTGTGTCCTCTTGCAGGGAGATTTATCTAATTGTATCCACTCACTAAGCTCTTTTTTGTGTGTTTTGTAAATCTTGGGCAGTCTAGATTTTTTCAACCTCGTTCATTCGATCTATTTTACTCTACATTTTATGGGTACTCAATTGAATCCAACTCAGCTATTCACACGTGAATACTCGTTCTATTTAACTACCAGCGTGTTCTCTAGTTTCATTAAGAATTGGTATATACTAGAGTTCTTGGGCCTCTAGATTTGGGAGTTCGATAGAAAGAGGGGTTTGGTTATTTTTTAGAACAAAGCTCAGTGCGGGCATCCCACCATCTGCGCTAGTGGTCCGGGAACGATTCTAAAGTTTACCGAAAATAGTTATAGGTATTTTAGGTGGAATAGATTAATTTTTGCAATTCACATACACCTTCACAGCTACTGGAATTCTCAGACTTTTTTCTATTGACTGTTTTATTTTATTTTGTGCCTGAGCCTTTTTCAGTGCACTGTTAGTTTACGGACAGTATTCTCTCTTTGCAATCAACACTGTCGATCAACAGATCGTGAATTGTAAACATCTCCTAGGAAGATAAAATCTAAGTATTGACTGTTTAACAAAATTGTTATCAAGGTTGTTTCGTGGTTTTTCACTTTCAAAGGAGAAACATAATGAACTGTAAGAAAGCTGTTCACTTTTTTGGTATAAAAAAATGTTTAAAGCAATAAGAATTCAACATTTTGAATCCAACATCCTAACTACATGGATTTATCTTTCGATTTATCATGGCTTCTAGTTGAATGTGTTGTAGTTGACTCTTTTTAAATTATGTTAAACGATTCAATCATCTCTAAAGAAGGGTCTGGTCAATTGAATGATTGTAGATAAATCCGTGTTTGTGGCTGTTTGTGTTCAAAAAACGTAACTTTTTGAACTTTGGCGAATATGACGTTTTGGGGGCGTCTCCCGCGTTTGTCTTGAGCTAACTCTGGGCAACAAGTCTAGAAGCTAAAAGATTATAAGGGGATTGTTGATATGAATTCTCAGAAATCTCGTGCATCTCTAGTCAACAAACGTTGCCCGTAGAAAGAAAACAACATCCCCATCCGCAACGAGAAGCAGAGGAAGGTGTGATGATGGTAGTGAGACGAGGGTTTGTTTCCGACTCGGAAAGCAGTGGTGGAGGCGGAGGCGGCCATCTGACGCCAGGTGCTAGAACCCAGCAACACCGTGCAAGAACAGGTAATTTTTTTTTTATTTTTCTTAAAACTATTAACAAGTTACATGAATGTTCCATTTTAGTCTTCTTTCTGATTTTTTTATTGCTGGCATCGCTCTGATTTCTCTGCAGATTGTTTTTCCACAATACACATTTGTATCTTGTTTAATGAAAAAAAATCTTTACAGTTGCATTTGATTGTATCTAGACTTCTAGATTCTAATTGTTATTTGTGTTTTTAAGCACATATTTATTATAGTGATTTATAAATTGTTTTTCTTGAATCTATTTTCTTATCTAGTTCATTTTTTAGTTAGGTATGTTTAGTATGTAACATTTTTAGTTTCCTTACATTTTTACTACACCCTGTGCAGTTTGTTTTTACAAATATGCAGTTAAAATTTTTATAAGACTTGAGTTTCTGATTGAAAATACCTACTAGAAATACAATGCTTTATTGATAAAAAAAAAAATAAGGAAACTTTAAAGAACGCCAATTTCAAATATATTGCATAAATGCCTATTATCTAATTTGCATCATACATAAGTTTTCTAAGTAAGTAGTGAAATTTAATATTTCAAAATTTCGAAGTATGTAAGACCGCAGTAAGAGAAAGTGTAAGAATATTTATTTATATAAGTGGAAGCAATAATAAATTTAAAACTTAAAACAGGAAATTAAATTATTATATAATAAACGGCTTGTAAATAAATATTTTCTAGAATCAACTGTATTTGAACTTGATTCTGACACAGAATCGGCTGAAATGTCACCAGAAGTAGCATGGAGATCAATTGTCCGCCAAGGAGTGTCTTCCAGGTAGCCCAGGTAAAATCACGTTATAAATTTTTAATAAATGGAGCTAGAAAAATAAATTTAAAAAAAAAACTATGCTTTAAAACAAGGATAAAATTTGATTTAGGGCTGAACCAGAACGTACAACTTGGAACTCCTTTTCCGGAGGTGAACTTAGTGAAGCAGAATGTGATCGTAGATCCTCAAAAGGAATAAAATTTGAAGATGTTGATCTCCATTTGTCCTACATCACTAGCAGGTTAGTAGAAGTATATTGTTTAGAACCGATTTTCTGATTATTGCTTCTTTCTATCTAAAAGATTTATTGTTTAGTTGTAATATGTAACATGCATGTTTATGTTACGTTGCAATTATTTCATTTTTGATTAAAGACTTAAGTGGGGGGGAGGTTATCGATGTGTTCAGTTCGACGGTTCTGGAAGGTTATCGATGTGTTCTGTTCGACGGTTCTCCCCACCCTACCCTACCCTTTTAACACACTTGGTTATATAGGGAAAAATCCATCATGGCGGACAGTCAGACCATATGTTTTAGTAGAGTGACATGTGTTCACCTCGACGGTCTGTATGCAAATGTTCTCCCCACCTCTCACTCTCACTTATATAGGCAAATCCATCAGAGGGCGCCACTTATCATTCAGGCGTAAAAATAGTTCCAAAAATAGCCACCAGGTAGCAGTGCTGTGACTTTCCTCTATATATACGTGAACAGCACAAATTCTCGTCAGTACGACTTGAGTAATGCAAAGGACAAGGTCGCTCCAAACATATCTAGTCTAGTCTAACATTCATCACCTCTCTCCCAAAGAAGCATGATGTTGTCCAATAGTAAGGGAGAGATGTTGTCGCTTGGACGGTCGGAGAACAACTATTCTTTAGGTTAGAGAGGTAAACTGGAGTCTCAGTAAAATAAGTAGTAACCAACGTCAAGAAGTACGCAGTTATTCTTAACTTCCTGACACTACCTGAGAGAGAAACTATAAGTGCAAAATTGGTTGAAAAACAAGTAAGTTTTTAATCTTTCAAAAAATTGCATGTGCATGGCTGGAACACCACCTCCAAGTTCACTGGTTTTCTGTACTCAATATTTCTTTGCTGTGTAAAGTATAAATGGTAAATCCCTTTTAGCTCATACTTTTTACTCTTCATTTTGCTCCCCTTCCTCTTCAGTCTTTAAGTTTAATTATTTATTATTTCACAGAAAAATTAAGATGTTTTAAAATAATTTTTCCCCATAGGTATTTGATAAATTATCAGATTTCAGTTCTATAAAACTTAAGTTAAACTTTTAAATTTAAGTAAGTTAATGTAAGTTTGCTTCAAAAAAGGTCTAGTTCAACAATAAAATGCTATAACATTACCTGAAATTTTCATCAATACAAATAAGACGATGTTGCCAGAATAAAGAAAAATCTTTTAGTAACTGTCTTTATTTATTACATAGAAATACATAGATTTTACATTTACTTTTGTCTCTATATAGATTTTATATTTACTTCATAAAAGTAGGAGGTTAAAAAAAAAAGCCTTTAATCAAAACAACTTTTATTTATTAGCACACCTATTTTGTCTTTACATACGTTTTACATTTACTTTTGTCTTTACATAGGTTTTACATTTACTTCATAAAAGTAGGAGGTTAAAAAAAAAAGCCTTTAATCAAAACAACTTCTATTTATTAGCACACCTATTTTGTCTTTACATAGATTTTACATTTACTTTTGTTTTGACATTTACTTTTACATTTACCTTATAATATAAATAAGAATTGCTAAAAAACTTACGAGTAATAAAGAAATTTCGGATAACCTGACCGTAACCTTCCTCTTCGGATGGAAGGTTATGATAGATGTGTACGTGACAAAGGTTCTCCCCACCCTGCCCCACCCTTTTAACACACTTGGGCAAGTAACCAATATGGCGGCCACTACTAACATATGTTCAGAGCGATGTGTTCCCGACGAAGGTTCTCCCCACCCTACCCCACCCTTTTAACACACTTAGTTATATAGGCCCAAGTTCCAATATGGCGACCAGTCATATGTTTAATCCACTGCCACCAGATGTCTCCCACTGCCTTCTGTTATAACCTTCCCTTAATACCTTGTCCCCTACACACTCTCAAGACTCTGGCGGCCATGTTTAACCTTCCTTTTCGGTTTTCCTTTTTGTTTCTAACACTCTCTAGACCTTGGCGGCCATTTTTTAGATTCCCTTTCTATTTTTTTTAAGTTTTTTCATAATAATTAAGAGATTAAAAGGAGAAATGAATACAATATTATAAAGTAATTAGTTTTTTATTTTTTAACAATTATTTATACACTTCTTTACAATAAATTCATAGGACATCTTAATAATCATTTTCCAAAATTTTATTTTGTTTGTAGTTTAACATTATCATTTTACAAAGAAAACATGCACTCTTAACGATCACTACAACTCACTAGACCTGTATAGGACTATCTAACACTTACATTTAATCAAGTTTGTGGCTCTCTAGACTTACATAGGACCTCCTTGTACTTATATTAAACCATCTTGGCGACTCTCTAGACCTATATAGGACCACTTTGCACTCACATTTAACCATTTATAACCTTCTTTGTAGGTGTTCCTTTTTATTTCTTCCACTCTTTAGACTCTGACGGTCATTTTTAACCTCTGTTTTAAGTTTTCTTTCCTAATAGATTAAAAGGAAACAAATACAATATTATACAATAATTTGTTTATTTTTTAAAAATTATTAAACTTAGTTTTAGATTTGTGTACAAAGAAAACATGCTCCTTATTGTAAATTAAATTAATTGTTTGTGAAATAAACATGCATATTACCTACAATTCTTGTTTAATTTAATTTTAGTGTTTGATTAATTAATGTCTCTAAATACCGCATTTACATGCTATTTTATTAAAATGAAGCAGTCTTTGTTTTAACTGCTGTATTTAACTGCAAAAAGATAACGTCAGTGCTATCTAGCGGCAATCTCTAAAACTATTAGCGTCGTGTAGTTTCAGCTATCGCCGTAAGATGGCATGCAAATGCTCTTAAGTGTTATTTGTAACCTTGTACTACCTTCTAATTTATAGAATGTGTTGAATAATATCTATAATTATTTCAATGTATTTTTCATTTAAAGAGAATTTATGTTTTGTTTAAGGAACAGAACTCGATTTGGACAAGAGAAAGAAGATTTTGCCATACATGTATGAAACATAAAATTATTTTCGTTTATTTCAATTAACACTTTCGGAAATGATTTTTTTGATGTCTTGAATTTCTAATCAGATTTATTAAGTTATCCAGTTGGTCATACGACCAAAATTACAAAGTATTTACTGTTAAGAAGAAAGAATATTGATAATGTTGATTGTAGTATATTTTTAAAAGAAAAAGAGGAATATTTAAATATGTTGTGCCAAACAGATTGAAGATAAATACGGATGTTCCAAACCAATTATCCGTCATTTTAAATAGAGTATCCAATTTAATTAAAATAAAAAGTTTAATGCTTTTGTAAAGTTACATTTTAAAACAATTTAAATAATAATTGTATATCAAAAGGAAAATTACTTTATAACTACAAATTAATTATTTGATTATCACAGAATTATTTTTCTAATTCTTTACAAATTTTTTATGTAATTTTTAAGAATTTATTAATAAAAAACAGAAATTAAGTGCAAGTGCATATTTATGGACAAAGAGAAACGAAAATTAATAAAAGAATTTTATTAAGGTTCATTGTACTTTTTTTATCCCAAAAAATATCTCTTATTTAAATCTCATGTTTCAATACGAAGCTACTATTCGTTGGATTAGGTCTACGGAGAAAACATGAGCATTAAGAAGCTGCATGAATAGAAGAGGTAGTTCTACAAAATCACTTGAAATGGATGCATGAGGTTTCTTGCTACTTGATAATAAGTGCAGATGTAGTTAGATCAATTTAGAATATTATCTTTTTAGTTCATGTAGGGAATACTTAAATAAATATAATCTTAGAATGGAAATTTTGTTGCTAAATTTGGGAATCTAGATCTGACCGGAAAGATTTTATAACTTATCAAAATGTAAAGTAATATTGCTGTAACGAAATTCTAGCAGTTTAAGGTAAGTTTCATTTTTCATAAGGGTTGAGAATGCCCTAGGAAGTGTTATAGTGTTAAATATCTAAGTGTAAATGTGACGATGAGCTAGAGAATCCCGTAGGATGCCAAGAAGTGGCTGTTGCTATCCCTACAGAAGGGGGTAGCCGTAAGATATTTAAAAATTCAATTTCAAAGATCTAAGAAATGTTTATATCATGCTTATAAATTTTCTAATTCTTAACTTACCTCTCACAACTGACAACTTCAAAGGGAGGCATACACGATGTAAAGCTCTTTGTCAAGTAATACAATACTTCTTGTAGTGGATTTTGATAGCTAACATTCAGCTGAGATTCAATAGATTGGCAAAAATAAGAACCCCTTTCTTTTTTTGAAGTAAAATACGTCTTTCGCATCCTTCTTTCGAGGAGTAGTAACACCTCAGCAAGGAACTACAGAGCCTGTGGTGAGGGGGTTGGGAGTTGAATGAGACCAAAAAAAGAACAGTTGGATTGGGTAAATCAATAGCATTTCGTGAAAATTGATAACATCACCCAACTCGCCCTGTAAACAAAAATTGAACTTCAAAGCAATCATGACAATACGATAGTTCTTCGAGGAGATAAATTTAAAGCTATAATTTCAGCACAATATAAGTTATTATAACTTAATTCTACTAAAATTTATTATCAATAACTTATACCAAGCATCGCTAATAATTTCAAATAAAGAATAGTTGAAGATCGTTCAAAATAAATGGGAAAACTGCAACCTGACAACTGTGCTATCGTGGGAGAGTGACTAAAATATGACGGGTGAGTGTTTTTAAGATTAAAGTGAACACTTTTTAATTATTAGATGTAGAAATGAATTTATAAATTTTCTAATTTGACCGCAAAGTATTAGCTGTGGCCATAAATTAATGAAAATTTCAAATAAACATGTACTTAATAAAGGCAAAAATTCAAAAAATATAAACACATAAATAAGTTAAGATTCAATATAACATTTTTAACAGCAACTGTATCAGTTTTAACGCTGACTTTATCCGCCTTAGCACGAATGTTGTACGCAAGATTTGGACTTTCATAGTCACATTAATTTAATCAAAATTTTAAATAAAATTTAATTAAACTGCTGTATTTTAACTGCAAAAAACCGAACGTCATTGCTCTCTAGCGGCGTTCTCTAAAACTATTAGCGCTGTGTAGTTTTAGCTATCGCCGTAAGATGGCATACAAATGCTCTTTTTAAGGTAACCTGTACTACCTTCTAATTTATAGAATGTGTGGAATAATATCTATAATTATTACAGTGAATATTTTTAACTTTCATTTTTTAACAATGTTGCTAATCATTTAAAGAGACTTTATGTTTTGTTTAAGGAACAGAACTCGTTTTGGACAAGAGAAAGAAGATTTTGCCATACATATATGAAACAAAATTATTTTCGTTTATTTTAATTAACACTTTCGGAAATGATTTTGATGTCTGAATTTCTAATCAGATTTATTAAGTTATCTAGTTGGTCATACAACCAAAATTACAAAGTATTTACTGTTAAGAAGAAAGAAAATTGATAATGTTGATTGTAGTATATTTTTTAAAAGAAGAAGAGAAATATTTAAATATGTTGTGCCAAACAGATTGAAGATAAATACGGATGTTCCAAACCAATTTATCCGTCAATTTTTAAGAATTTATTAATAAAAAACCAAAATTAAGTGCTAGTGCATATTTAAGGACAAAGAGAAACGAAAATTAATAAAAGAAATTTATTAAGGTTCATTGTACTTTTTTTATCCCAAATAATATCTCTTATTTTGAACTCATATTTTAATAGGGAGCTATTATTATTCGTTGGATTTGGTCTACCGAGAAAACATGAGCATTAAAGCTGTGCATGAGTAGAAGTGGTAGTTCTACTTAAACTCTTAAATGGATGCACGAGGTTTCTTTCTACTTGATAATAAGTGCAGAGGTAGTTAGATCAATTTAGAATATTCTCTTTTCAGTTCATGTAGGGAATGGAAAGTTTGATGCTAAATTTGGGAACCTAGAGCTGACCGGAAAGATTTTATAACTTATTAAAATGTAAATTAATATTGTTGCATCGAAATTCTTGCAGTTTAAGGTAAGTTTCATTTTTCATACGGGTTGACAATGCCCTAGGAAGTGTTATAGTGTTAAATATCTAAGTGTAAATGTGACGATGAGCTAGAGAATCCCGTAGGATGCCAAGAAGTGGCTGTTGCTATCCCTATAGAAGAGGGTAGCCGTAAGATATTTAAAAATACAATTTCAAAGATCTAAGAAATGTTGAAATTTAATTTAATATGCTTCTATGCTGCAGTAACATGCTTACAAATTTTCTAATTACTTTCTTAACTTACCTCTCCCAACTGACAACCTCATAGGGAGGCATACACGATGTAATGCTCTTTGTCCAGGACTGATACACCTTTTTACCTTAATTCCTAAACCCTAAGAGTTTAAAACAGCTTAATCAAAGTTTTTTTGGCATCATCTTGGTCTCAAAAATGTTAATTTGTTTATATGAAAACTGTAATCCATTTTCCATTTAATCTAATTCCATGGCACTCATTGCCTTTTTATTTAATGCCTGTTAACAGTACAAAAAACATAATATTAAGGGAAGTACAAAGAATATATCGCCCGGAAGCTTTCATTAGCTGCAGAATAGTGATTTTTTTTTAAAAAAATCTCAAAAAGTATAAAATATTACTGTGATGGTTTTTAATGCAGCTTAGTATAAAAGACAGATCTTTCATGATCTCCTTAAGAATATGATTAGGTAATCAATCACTAAAATAATCCACAATCAATATTTCAACAATTTTATTTAACAAAATTAGAAATTTCAAAATAATACTCTTTGTTTTATAATTTAAATAAGTTTACGACCTAGAAAAAATTAGAATTTATAGAATAAAATAAAATATTTGAACTAACTAATATTTAACTAATAATAAATATATTAATTTTTCCTTTGCATTAAAGAATTTAAATTTTAATTCACTTTAAGGTTAAAAAAAGGAGTATTGCACGTAATGGAATAGTAGTCTTAAGATAATTCAGTTTGGTTTAGATAAGTAAATAAATAATTAACGTGTCGATACTTTGGAATAAGGAGAACTAATTTTATGTCTTTTGCAAAATACAATCTGTGTAATCTAAACGATTTCGCATTATCATTAAACTACTCTCTCTTTAAAATAAATTAAGAGGAAGTATTGATAGCAATGTAACGTTAACGAAATAGATTTTGCAACGGAGATACACGTTTTGAGCAAGAAAACTAACAAGACTTTCTCATACTACCATTTTCGAGAGGTTTTCACAATACCATTTCCTTGAAACTCAAGAATTTCAATACCTGAACTTAAATTTCCCGAATTCGATGTGTCTGAGAGAGTGGAAAAACCAAAACAAATTGTACGATTTGTTTAATACTGTATTAAGTCGAAATTAAACATTAAATCGAAGCGTACTTACTCGTTCTATCTGAATAGAATACTTCTTGTAGTGGATTTTGATAGCTATGATTCAGCTGAGATTAAATAGATTGGCAAAAATAAGAACCCCTTTCTTTTTTTGAAGTAAAATACGTCTTTCGCATCCTTCTTTCGAGGAGTAGTAACACCTCAGCAACTACTGAGCCTGTGGTGAGGGAGTTGGGAGTTGAATGAGACCAAAAAAATAACAGTTGGATTGGAAAACCTTTGCTAAATCAATAGCTTTTTCGTTAAAATTAATAACAACACCCAACTCGCCCTGTAAACAAGAATTGAACTTCAAAGCAATGCTTTGACAATACAATGATTCTACGAGGAGATAAATTTAAAGCTATAATATAAGTTATTATAGCTTAATTCTACTAAAATTTATTATCAATAACTTATACCAAGCATCGCTAATAATTCCAAATAAAAAATAGTTGAAGATCGTTCAAAAAAATGGGAAAACTGCAACCTGACAACTGTGCTATCGTGGGAAAATGACTAAAATATGACAGGTGAGTATTTTTGAGATTAAAGTGAACACTTCTTAATTATTAGATGTAGAAATGAATTTATAAATTTTCTAATTAGACCGCCAAAGTATTAGCTGTGGCCACAAATTAATGAAAATTTCAAATAAACATGTACTTAATAAAGGCAAAAATTCACAAAAAAAATATAAACACATAAATAAGTTTAGATTCAATAAAACATTTTTAACAGTAACTGTATCCAGTTTTAACGCTGACTTAGCACGAATGTTGTAAGCAAGATTCGAACTTTCATACTTACATTAATTTAATATTTAATTAAACAACTAATATTTAATTTAAAAATCCATATTCAAAGATTTAAGTTAAAACTTTGTGAATTACAGTAAAAAAAAAAAGAGCAAGTCATGAGTGAGCAGTTTCTCCTTATAATCCAGATATTTTTGTTCATTAAATCTGAACTTATTTACATATGGTACATTAAGTATTTACAATAATTTTTTTTTTTTTGTACGCTACATTTCTCTTTTACAATTTTACTTTGTACACATCAAAACTTTTTTAAACAACTTTAAAAAAAAACAAACGAATGTAGTGCTCAGATTCTGTACCATTTATCTTTACTATAACTGAAAAAGTAAATTTAAATAAACTCACATCATAGAATAATTACGAGATTACAACGTAAATCTGCATTTACTTTATTACTAGAGAATAAAAATTAGGTAAGCTTACAAAAATGCATAATGGAATGCAAATTAAGTTGTGTTATATACTTAAATCTATTTTCTCTTACCCTATTATCGGTTTACATAATGTTCATATGTTCAGAATTAATGAAATAAAATTGTTCAAAATCTCTTTATGGATCTTTTACCAAAAGAAGTAGTGAAGAGAAGTATGGAAAGTCTTTTACCTTTTTATTCATCTTTTGTTTCCAAGAGATAATCTCAGTATGCAGAAAGAAGTGCCTGGAGCTTTGCAGGCGAACTTCCAAGGGCATAGGAGCTGCTTGTACAAGTAGTTACTTAGTAGTACTAGTAGTTGGCTTAGTTAAGCTAAGATTTCCATAAACCTGACACATCTCTCACTTACTCAAATCATAACCGTACAATTTTAACATTTAAATAATATTCTTAATTTAATGAGTATTAGGGTGTTTCATTTTTTCGAAGTTGTGAGTATCACACAACTTTACTTGGCCCCTGAGTCTAAGTATTACAAAAGATATATATGCCAAATTTCATGAAGATTGGACAATGATTAGAAGTTGCACACATTAGTCACTATTATCTCAAACTAGCTAATATTTCTAATATTGAAGTGTTGTGTTAATGTAAGTTTTCTTTCTATAATTTCATTTACGTTTCTTTGTTCATTACAGGTTAATAATTAAACTTGAAAATGGGAACTAAAAGTGGTATTTGGCTGTTAGGAAAATTGCCCAGTGATGAGTTTTTAAGAGCTAGGTTTCCTTCAAAAGAACAAGTACTTTTAGCGTTTATTTTAGGGTTGGATCAATGTTGGATGAAGACACTTCTGTTCAAGGATTTCTAGAGGGACAACGCGTGTCAATGGTTAACTACATCTAAAATGTTCTAAAAGATGGAAGCCATCTAAGAGAAGACTACAAAGAGTTATTAAAACTCTCACTCCTTTATTTAGGAGGTTGGAATGAAAACAATTTCACTTTCAGGGTCCCAGAAGCTTTGCATCAAGCAAGGTTGATGGCAAAGGCATTATAAGCACTTAAAATAGCTCTTTTTGCTAAATAATTGAATATGTCTCAACGAGAATTGAAAGGAATTAAAAGCGTAGCCGATTTTGTCAGTCTCATATATATGTTCGATTTTGGTACGAGGCACTGTAAGTCGATGGACTCCAAAGAATGATCTGGATTTGCTACAGCTTCTGGACACTTACCCGGGATACAGACGTCAAAAACAGTGCAGTCACAGTTGCCAAAAGACATCTTTGGTATCTGTCGGAAACAAACGTGGGATTGGCTTTTTTGGATGAACGTATTACTGTAGAAGTTAAACAAAGTATGGTTCAAAATTTGGAAACCAAACCTGCGAAGAAGAAGGAATTTGAAAAGATTAGAGGGAAAAAATCTAGACTTTGAAGGAAAAGACGTGAGCCATTTCGTTACCAAAAAAAAAACCAAGACGTTCTTTGAGTTATTTGAGATCTACGACGTGATAGAATACTGCAGCGATTCTCGAAGAAGCCACATAAATGCTCTTAAAGTGGTCAATGATGCTGCAGAAAGAGGAATAGCTCTGATAAGAAAGTTTAAAGAATCGCTTAGAGACGAACAACAAAAACAATTCTTGTTGAGGGTAGTCGAGTATCACAGAAAGGTCGACACTAACCGAACAAAAGAAGAGATTACATCATATAAAACTGATTAATATATAAATGCCTTACATGTTCATAACGCCTGCTAAACCTTGTATTTAGAGTTATTATAATTTTAAGTTTGTAATTTATAGTTTTTCCAATAAATGTCATAAATATTGAGAATTTCGTATTTTTTCCTAATTCTATAAAAGTGTTCAAAGTTTGCAACCTCTAAATATGATCAAATCTTCTCGAAATTTGGTATGCATAATTTTTGAATTACTGAGACTCGGAAGGCGAGCAAAGTCTGCCAAAATTTTATATTAATTTCTTTCCCCCTGCAAAATGAAACACCCTATATTGCCGGAAAAATTGAGAAAAACCGAACAGTAAGGTGCAAGAAATTTGGAAGGAAAATTTCAATTTGGACAAATAAATGATTAAACTAGGGTAAGAGAGAATTTAAATCTTTGCCAATTCTGGACGCTTAGATCGCCCTAATAGTATACACAATAAATACAGATTCCAACGAGTAGAAGAAATATGATGTCATTATTTTAATATCTTATTGGTGCGATATACTTAATAGAATGTGAACCATTAAAAAAAAAAACAAATAAATATCAAGTGCTAAAACAAAAAATATTTGTATAACTAACAGAGCAACGTGTATAAAAGCTCATTGCTTTTGTAACCATGATCAAGTGCAAATAAATTAATGATTAATTAACTAAATAGAAAGCCCTTAACCCCACTGTTAGTTATTTTGCTTTTTACATTATAAAACTTATTACATTAGGAACTAGAAAAATGGTTCTTTTTTTTTGGTCAAAATGTTTTGCTCAAAGTTTTTCTATTTTTCCTATCATTTTCTTGCTGACAAAAATGCAAATTCTAGACTTCAAGAGATGTTTTTTTTTTTTTTTAGTAATATTTAACATCGGACGGATCTAGGCGACTTCCAAAATTTTCTTATAGCCTAAAATTACCTCAATTTGGAAACAATATCAGTTTGGTAACGTTATTAATAAAACCATGAACACGCTTGTGAGTTCTCAAGAGAGTACTTTTAATAATAATAAAAAAGAAAAAGAATTAAAATATCAGCCGCCAATTTTATTTTCAATTCTATAAATTAAGTAAGAGATCCCCTCAATGGGAATGAACTTGATTAAATCTATAAACTTAAGTATTCAAGGCCAAAATTGATTTATAATACTTCTTTATATAAAATAATTTTTATCACAAAGGCTGGAATTTTCTTATACTTTCAATTTTTTTCAAATAATCTTCGCGTAGATTTTTAACATTGTTCATGCACACATTTTAATCCCGTAAAATTTAAGGGACTTAATGTACATAGATCTTTCTTTTTTGTTCATTATTTAGTGAAAAAACGAAATAAATAAATACTAATAGAAATAAATTATAACAAAAAAGAGAGAGACAAAGCTGTTAAATCTCTATTATATTATAAAATAAATAAAGTTTAAATTAGTTATGATTAAAACATTTCCGCAAGATAATGTCCACCAGTAAATTCTTCATATAAAGTCGTTTTACTAGCCGGAAAATCCGCAGTTGTTTGCTGAAATATGTGACGTCTTGATATGTGTTTCTTTAATAGTTGTGTCCTGTATAAAACAATAATTACAATGTGATCATAATTAATACATCATACATATACATTTTTAAAAAAGAAAAATCTAATGCTTAAAGTATAATTAATCAAGGTTTGATAATGTAAAATATACTTTAACTGCCGTTACTAACTCTAGATTAAATGTTTCACTAGTAGATTCACATATAATGTGGTAACACACAACGATTTTTCCTTACTACAATGCTCAAGATCACAACTTCTTTAAAAACCCCGAGCTTCAAAACATATTTCAATCTAACTAACATTATACCGATTGTAAAGTAACATTTTACAGGGGTACCTCTAGTAATAGATTGCCCTAAAGAAATGTTCTCAAACCAGCTATTCAAATAATAATTTAATTTTACCAGCTTAGCAGGTGGACAGCTGAAACAGAAAACTGTAAACACTTCCCACAAAAAGGTGCAATATTTTCAATAATTATAAGAAAACAAAAATATGACAAAAAAAGCTACCAGCTAAAAGTTACGATTATTGAACTTATAATATTTGATTAACGTAAAACTTATGAAACAAATTAAAATAGCAACGATATACTTAAGAGTTACTGTAAAATACTCCTATCCGTCTCTTGTGACAGCTTGCTAACGTTAGAAGCCAGACTGGAAGGTTATTTTAGGTTACAGTACAGGGATGACTTAATATTTAAATAGAATTGCTAACTTCTAATTTTAATTTTTTTAAAATCTTTTATCGAAATTCGTAACTGCAACAACTATTTATAATTTAAAATTATATTTATTAAAATGATTTTTTTTTTTATGAATTTAAAAATAAATTTATAGTATTAATTTTTTTATGATTAACGTTAAAATAAAAACTTACTAATTAAACACAAATAGCAGTAAAATGAAAAATTTGCAATGACTGCTTTATACTTTTAATCATTTGAAAATGGAATTTCCTTCAATTTTACATAATAATGGATACTTTCCTTACAGTAATTTATAATAAAAAGTTTGGATGAATTTTCTAAAAACTCTAACAAAAGTAAAAAATCCATTTTGTAAAATGACTTTTCCAGGGGGCGAATTTTATTTAAAATCGGAATTTTAGCAAAACAGTCCCTCCTTTATAACATAAAGTTTTAACTATAAGTGAGTCTAAGTTTATATTTAAAATATATCTTAAATTTCTTAATTAACTAAAACCAAGGCAAAAGAAATTAGGAAAAATGCCTCGTAACTTCATTGTGAAACGGTCCGTCCCGGGTAACAGAACGCAATCTGATTCACCGAGCACGATGATGTAAACCATCTGACATTCGCAACGTTGGCGAAGTGATAACATCACATTCGATGCAATCACTCTGATAGCATTTTAAAGTCAGGATAGCTTACTAGAGGACGAACAGGTTTTATTTTTGCGAACATTATGAAAACTTTTACAATAAACATTTTTGAATAAGGGAAAAGATTAGTTTCGCATCTACCCGATGTATTTTATCTCCTAATAAGTATGTACCTCCCTGCCACTTCTTTCTAGGTCGTTTTCAACGAAAAACTCCCTAATCCTTCAATAACACCTACTTAATCCCTTAACTCTATCCCTAAGAAAGAAAGAACCCTTCTCCGACGGAGACGCACTGAAGAACCTATTCCACAGAGACCCCTTTTTTCGATTCTTTCCAGTGCTTTTTACAATTTCCTATGCCACAAAAGTACTTCAAGAAATCAATACTAATTTACACATCTTATTTCAAAGTTAAATATTCAATGCTTACATTTTCTGAGGAGGAGCCCGTTTAAGTTGTCTACTAGCATTTATTAGTCAAATCGATCAAAGAATTTGAATATTGCGAATTGTTTTCAATCTTATAAGACTCATTCTAGAAGGTAGATTAATTCTTACTAGATCAGACTAAATTGTTTAATAATAATGGACTTGATAACCCACACCTCACAGAATGAGCACTACTAGGTTGAAAAAGTATAAAGTGAACTCGCACAATTATACATCATACGTCAAATCAGCAATAAACAAAGTGACATACCTGTTGGAGCGATAAGGACAATGTGGACATGCGAACGGCCGTTCACCGCTGTGCAATAATTTATGCCTTTTTAAATCGCCTTTTTGCCTACACCTATGATGACAGACTTCACATTCAAATGGTCTTTCATCAGTATGCGCCATCATATGCTTCTTTAGGCTATCCCGTTGTTTCGATCTATACGGACATAGATTGCAAGCAAACGGACGATGATCATTGTGCACTACACGTTGATGCCTGTACAACATTGATGATCTGGTTGTTTTAAAATCGCACAACGGGCAGGAGAAACGTTTATCACTGTCCAAAGATGTTTCTTCATCGTCGTCTAAACTGATATCTAGGTTGTCTGATGGTGTTTCAATTTTTGGTTCTGGAAATCAAACAATACGTGGATTATGGGTATAAAAAAAGCTCCGGTTGCCACTGACCTCATAAGAAGATACCACTTAAATTAAACTAATAATAATAATAATAATAATAATAAAGCGCAACTTTTAAGGGTGGGCTCTCAAATTCTATAAATATTTTCAGGCTATGAGATATAAAAATTGGCATTTGACAGTAAGAAAACGTTTCAACATATCTCTCAACTATTTCGTTGGATAATTCTACCTTCTTCTCAAAAGGGGTTCGAGAAGAGAGTGAACAAGACTGTATCTTGGAAGACACAACCATAAAAGCCACTTTTCTTTATTTCCAAACGAAGGATGAGAAAGTTTTACAAGCTGATTGCGCTTTTAGTGCAGCCTGGCTATCAGAGAATGTGAAAAAAAACACCTAATGTCTTAAGGTCTCTTCTCAGGTTCTCTTCAGATCAGGTTTTAATAAAAAGCATTTCAGACTGAAGAACTGTGTGGAATAAACTGCCAAGAGAAATTTAAATAACTATCTCCATAGCCACCTTGAAGTTATCTGTGAAACAGATGGTTCCTTTTTGTTAAGTGAAAGGGCCCCAGTCTAATGCTCTATTAGTCCTTGGTTTTAAGGGTACTTGAAAATAGTGTTCAAAATAAAATATTGAGAGAATTTAGTCCATCAGTTATGCTTTAAAGAAGGATCTAGATCAAGCAGGGCTGGCAACTCCTTATTCCAGAGTTAAGATCTTTTAAGGTGACGCTTCAAAAGTTTACAATGAGATGAAGCTAATTAATAGTAAAGCTAAAGAACTTCAGTTTTACACATACCAATAGTTGTTCCTCCTCTATTATGACACAACATATGTTTCTTCAAATCTTCATGATGTTTACCAGAATATTTACAAAGTGGACATTTATGTGGCCGTTCATCAGTATGTGTGCATAAATGCCGCTGAAAATTACTTGTTTTCCAAGTACGATAACTACAATATGGACAATTATATCTCAGTTGTTGATCATTTTGTAGTATCACTTCCAACTCATTATTTACAGACACTTGGGTATTATTGAATTGTCTAATGGGTTTCACAGAATTCTGCGGCGTGGCAATCTCTAAATAAAATATAAAATGAAAGACTGTTGAAATATTTAGTAAAATCTATAGCAATTATTTTAATGTGATTATTCGCTAACCTATATTTACAGCAAGCGGATAAAAATCTGATTCGTAATCTTCATCAAGCGAACTGTCCGGAACACATAAATTATTGCTCTGTTCATCCAAATATACTTCTGCAATTTACAGAAATTTATGAAACATATCTTTGTATGTGAGTATTTAGATTGATTGTCTAGGACGGCATTCATCCATTGCCGAGCACTATTAGGCAAGTTAAAAGGTCGCGCGGTCATCGACACCACCGCAATCGTCGTTGTGAATTTCCAGCAAAAGCAGAAGAAGGGATTGTCCGTGTTAAACGATTAGAGAGAGCTTGAAGTATCAAGTGAAATCTGTTCGTAGAAGGATGTGGCAATGGTGGTTACTGAAGAAAATATTAAGATTGTAGAATTGTAAGGTTGGATACTTAGCAAGAAACATCCGATAATATCGCAGAAGATGTTAGTTTAAAAGTTTTGGATAAGATTCAGGTTGGAATATTTTGTTGTGTTTTAGTTCGTATGTCCCATAATGGTCTTAGAAAAGAAATGTAAACAATGGCTTTTATTATGAAGTGACAATTTAGAACTGTTATGTCTAGAGAAAACAGGTTTCAGAGTTTCGCGCGTACTGTCTTTTGTAAAGATTCACGTAAGTCTTTTGTCTATACAGATTCCCAGATGGTATACTTTGTCGCAGGTAGGACGGATATTCTGTTTTATAATGTTAAATATTTACATTCGTCTACACACTTTTATCTACAACTTGATTCTTACTTTTCTAGGAACCATTTGAGAGGGAAGGGTTATGAATAGAAAATGAGTATATTTTTATGAACTTTAGCACGTTTTGAAGTGTTTCATTTGACCATAAATGTCACTCGAATGCTAACACAATAAAGTTCGTTTATTAAATAAAGATGGTCGTTTTTTTTTTTGTTTTTTTTTCAACAACCTATTATCAAATGAGCCAAAAAGAATCTTCTATAAAAGAAATTTTTGGCGACATTGAGTCTTCCTTACAAAGCTAACGACGTAATTTTTCAATAAAAGAAAAAATGTTATTTACTTACCAACGGGCGGAAACAATTCCGCTTCTTCCTTAATTTCACGTTTAACTTCCTTATTGTTGTTATTAACAACTGGAATTAAGTTAATTTATTAAGGCAAAAATGCACAAAAGGTTATAAACATAAAAAAAAAATACAAACCAGAGTAAGTCCAACGTGGTTCGATCGTTACCTCATCTTTCAATGTGGCAAATCGTTTATCATCTGCAAGTAATGAACTATTTGTTAGATTGTTCAAACTAATATTATTTTTCTCGAAGTCTTAAGATAGTTCTACATTGCAAAGACAAAATTACAAATTATTAAATTACTTAAAGGGGAGGTTAATAGCTAATCTCCCCAAGACCCAATTTTTTTTCCTTCATTTCTGAAACTGAGGTAGTGTAACAAAAAGGTTTCAGGCTGGTTCCCTAATTAGGCTGCTGGTTCATGAACAAATCTCTGACTTTGACACTGTGTTGAACCACTTCACCTTCGAACCTTACTGCTTTTTTTTTTTCAGGCAGGAAACGCAATTACCTACAGCAAGGGACGTAAAAACTCATTGCACTGTCAATCTGATGGGATAGGGAAGTGATCCCCTTTTACATTCTACAGTAACTGACTGTGGGACTCAACAAAAGATCAAGCTGTAGCGGACTTCCTATCCTTATGCTTTATTTTAGGTCACTATTTTTGATTTTTATTCACTACTTGGCTCCTCTTCCTAATCTTTTCCTTTATAATACCCCAATAAAATATTGTCCCTCTGTGAAAAACCTTGGTATCACTTTCGATCAAAACCTATCCTGGAAAAACCATGTTTCCCAAATCTCTCGCCGTTCCATCCATATCTTAAGCAGTTTAATAGTTCCCGTCACCTTTTTCCAATTAAGACCCGGCAACTCCTAGTTTCCTCTCTTATATTCCCCCATTTCGACTATGGTTGTTTAGTGTATGGCGGTCTATCTGGTGATATTGAAGCTAAGCTTAAGCGCCTCATGAACTGCTTCATAAGATTTATTTTCAGCATTTCCAGAGACTCTCGCATTTCGCACTGCTACGATGAGTTGAAGTGGCTTTTTCCTGTCTATCGCCGCCAATATTTTTTGGCTTCTTTTCTTTTTCAAGTCATCCAGTCTCAAAGGCCTTCCTATATTTTTCAACTCCTTAAGTTTAAATCCTCCATCCATTCCCGTAACACTAGATCTCGCTCATCTGATCTTTATATTCCCTCTCACCGTACCTCATCCTTTGACAAGTCCTTCCTCGTACGTGCTACCTCTCTATGGAACTCCTTGCCTTCATCTGTCCGCCATGCTCCTACCCTATCCATCTTTAAATCCCGTCTATTCAGTTATCTCCTTTCTATTCAGCTTCCTCCGAAATTCTAATTGTTTTAATTCATTTCCTTAATTTCTGCTGTTTTATTATTTTATTTTTACTTTCATTTTCACTTTTGTAAATATTTATTTATTTATTTAATTTCTCTATAATCACAGGCCAAACTATTAAGGCCTCTATTTGTACCTGTATTTATTCTTAGGGGACAATTGTCCCAGAATAATAAATTTCTTTTCTATTCTATTCTATTCTACTTTAAAAAAAAATAAAAAATAAAAAACTATGTGCTAAAAAAAATGAACCTCAAGAAGAAGTATAGTTACAGAATTGGAACTTTTACAATTTGTTTAAATTAAACAATTTGGAAACTAGTAACAACGAAAGAAGACGTCATTAAAGGAACAAAGATATAATCTAATCTATATGATCTATGTAACATATTGGAAATAAAAACTAATTTTTTGTGCTTTTACTTAATAAAATAATCAACCTTTATCTGGACTTATATGAGAGAGTAGATCACTGAACTTCCACTATTTCTCTAAGAATTTAAGAAAAGAGGTTAAACACTTACCAAAAAGTTGCATAGTTTCCTTTTTTAAATGGTAAGCCGTATGCTTCTTTAGATCTTCTGCATTTTTACTAGAATATGAACATAAATTGCATTTATCTAATTTCTTTTTATTATGAGTTCCTAGATGGCGCTGGAAGTTACTTTTCTTCCAAGTTCTATAATCGCATTGAGTGCAGAAAAATCTAATTTCTTTTCCCTTCACGGTAAGCTTTTTCTTACCCCGTCGTTTTGAATTCTTTTTAACTGATGTGCGAGTAATTCGGCTCTTAGTAACAACATCATTGCGCAAAGTTGCAACATCTAAAACATGGAAGATACGATAGCAATCAAAAACGCACCATAAGAAACCAAATTTACACAAACATCTTTACCTATATAGTCAGGATGTGGATGAAAACCCGAATCGTAACCATGTCCTACAGTACCTTCAGGAACTTGTGTATTACTCGTTTGATCATCAACATATTCTTCTATGGAAGTCATGAAACATATTTTAAGTAGTTTATTTTATGAAAAATTTAAAGAGGAACCTATTTAAAGAATTTCGTTCTTTTAAACGAAAATATCCTACCTTCTTGCGAATAATGTGAATCTTCTTTGAAGGCGCCATTTATGTCCATAAGATTACCAAAAACTAAACAAAAAAATAAGTTACTTATTTTATATTAACGAGAACAAAATAATGAGAAAAAATGATAGATCATGATTTCGTACTAACTTGAATGATCCATCTGGAGTACTCGTTTAACATACTCTTCGAAAAAGTGATCATCTTCTATAAAAACAAAGAAAATGATTATTCACGAATTCAAGAATCCTATTTTAAGTAAAATAGAATAACTATCATGGAAGCACTAAGTTCGTTCGTAAGTGGAAGCACTAACAGAATCGCTCCGCAATGCAGTCAATAGAAAATATCAATCATCTATCTACTAGAATAGAATCATGAATATTAGATGAGATATTTGGCTTATGATAACATTAAATGACTTTAGAGTTTAAGTTTTGGGTTTAGACCCCGCTTGGTAACATGGTAACGCCGCTTGATTCTATGAACGGGTAAAGCAAAGCTTCGTTACGTATAAAAATAAAGATACATACAAGGCAGCGTAGTTGAAAGGGGCTCTTCCTTTTTATAGGACTTTACCATTAAATCAAAGAGATGATCACGTGATGTACTTCACGTACTAACTGTGAAGTTTCTTGGAGCAAATGAAACTGGTCAGCACATGATAAGATACAGCTCAGAAGACATTAATCTTCTTTTGTTAGTTCTATCGTTATAAGGTGCAGATTATGGTATGTGGCGGAGTCAGCTGCTCGAGAACTAATCGAAGAACGATTAGTTCTTCGAAGAGTTGAAACTCCTGGCGATTAAAACCTGTTACAGAAATAAACCGGTAAGTTTTTTGCCATAGTAAGCCATGAAATCGATCATTCTACTATCAATCGGAAGATGATTTTTAAGGTTTCTGACATGGATTTTCGTTGTCATAGTGACAGAGGTTTGTTTTTCAATCATTTTTACATTAGACTGACTTCAAGAGAGAGCTAGTCAGCGATAGGTACGACTAGTGTGACTTCTGATGATTAATTCAAGTGTTTCATGATTGAATCCGTTACAGTACGTTTACTCCTGGCCATAATTTCTGTCACATGCTGCATTATAATAAGAGAAATTAATAATTGCAGAAGTTATATAATAAAAAAAAAGCTTGCATTAAGAAGGAAATCATTCTGCCAAGGATTATAAAAATAAGTTTCGAATTTGAGAATTTAAAAGCTAAAGAGATCAAACTTAATATCACTTATAATCCAGTTAATAATGTAGCTTGGAGAAGATTTAAAAAACATTTTAAAAATGTGCCAAATATAACCCTAGACAAGTAGCGTAGTGTAATTATTTTAACTTGCTAGGCTGTAGTTGACCCATCAATTTTCTTCTTAAACATTCCTTACGAACTCTTCCAAATATAGGACTCTTTTGCACCATTGTCATAAAACAGAATTCATGAAGACATGAAGTTGAGGAAGATTTCTCACATTAGATGAACTTCCAATAGAATATAATTTTGCCGAGAACTCTAAATTATTTTTCCATTTCCTGATATGCAAAATTGTTTATAAAAAAGTGAATAAAGCGAGTACCTGAGCAGGCCTGAATCACTAAGAAAACAACGTTGTTTGTTTACATAATCTCAGCCTTGAAGACAAATAAAAAGTACGCCACCATCCTACATTGAGAACAATTAAGGACTCACTCTACCCCTCATGTACCTAAAAAGTAATTATTCCAAAAAATGAAGAGGAGACACAAATAATGAGAAAAGAAGACAATCTTCCCCACTTCAGGTATCTTGCTCTTATATCAAGAAAAAATTATATTAAATACAATGTAACGAAATATTGAATAAATGCTCATCTCTTTACCAACAGAATGGTTTCTTTGGATTCCTTGAATTACGCCATGTTTAACTTCTGATAAATGATCACCTAAAAAAGAAAACATAGAATTAAGATTCTGCATGAATAGCTTTATCAATTCAGCCACATAATTAAATTACGTGGCTTTCTGAAACTGCTTCGTTAATAAAAAAAAATAGGTGTTTTTCTATCAATATCTCAATTTTATGGAATAATTTCTTTCATATCAAGTACAGATCATGATAAAATAAGACACTGAAAGTGGCCTAAATTTTTACATTTCACATTATTCAAAATAATCTATAAACTTTCTTAATAGGAGGGAACTGTCTTTTTCACCTTTCATTGCTCAATAAATTTATTTTTATATTCATACGATTAAAGAACAGTGCCTTTATAGAAACTTATTTGTCACTGATTATTTCTAATGAAATAAATTATAAACAAATATTGGCAATGTTAATTTTAAAGTCAAGGTAACGATATAAGTTTACAAAACTAGTTTATTCATCCATATGTGTTATGATAATATTTTAAGAATTCATACATTTCATTATAAATAAAAACACATTTACAAATTAAAGAACATTTCGCAGCAATTTGGTATGAAATAAGACAAAATCGAATCCTAGTTAAAGTTTTAATTAAATAATTCCAAATAAAACACAAAATAGAAAACTCACGAATTTTATATGAGATTAACTGCTGAATCCATCATGCTGTTGTGCTCGTTTCTTAACTTCTTACATAAACGATAATGAAACAAAAGAACTTATAAATGAACCATACTTTTACGAATTAGTCTTCTGTTCTACTATCTGCATTGTAACAGTGCATTTAAGTGTGTCAAAACACTCCTTCCTTAGTTCATCATTGTGTAATGGGAAATCCTGTTTTCCTAAAATTTACCCACGAAAAATGTTTCCAGAATTCAATTAATATTAAATGCAGATAAAATTTTTATATTAAATCTTTTCTAGTCACACATAAAATCTCAGTTAATTGTCAATCTGGTTAACTAATAGAAAGTTTCTCTTCAACTGAGAAACAGGTACAAGGACTTAAATTCTAACACTACCTATGAGAATTAAAGGCCTTGAATATTGGTATCAAAGGAGTAAATTAATTCACATCTAAATCATTGATAAATGAAAAACCATTTCAAAAAATTTCACTTTCGAGACTCACAAATTAAAAGGCAGAAGTGATTACAAATGGTTTCGAAATTTCGCTCTTTCCTAAATCCTTGTCCTGCTATCTTTACTTAAAACATTTTCAATGTTTGTGATTTGCTTGAAGGCCAACATTGGAAATTAACACATTGTTGTTTTATTTTATTTGGTTAACTAACATTTTCCAATTATTTGGGTTTTCAATAAATCCTCCAAATCGATATTAATCTGTCGATGTTGACTTACAACTCATTTATGTTAACCTGCACAGTACACATCAGACATCAAATAATTATAACCTTCATAGTAGAAGTGTACTAAACTGAATAGAAAAGAATCACTCGCATAAAGTTATTTCTCTTTTGTTACTAAATATACATACACAGAGTGAAATTAAGTGCAAAGTTGGCTAGAGTTAATTAAAAAAAAATCAACGAACAAATGTGATATAGAATATTAATTGTTTTGCCGGTAATGAATTTCACAAGTGTGATTAAATTGTTTTCAAATGTAACTTAAGTATTAATAGCCGAACTTTATCCAGTTAAAAACTGGAAAAAACTTTATTTCAAGAAATGCTTTCTTACTAAAGTATTTAATAATTTACTCTTAAATTTCAGAATTGAGCAAGTTGGTTATCAGTTTCACAAGAAGAAGAGCTTACGACAATAATCACAATGTGGTTACCTTCGTTATCTTTCATTTGTTCGTCATTTTTCATTATTTATGTAGGGCATTCAATTTTTAGCCTAGCAAGACTATTTTTTCTACCTGGATGTGAGCCTGGTGATCGATGTATTAAGTACTACTTACATCATAAGCCCAAGTTGAAATTAATAACTTACGCATCAGTTGATCCTATACCAAGAACTTCGAGAGACCAGTTTTACATTGGAGAAGTATCACCTTTCAACTATAATGAAGAATTTGAAAAAGTGTTGAACATTAAATTACCACAAAAAACTGTTAAAAATGGTACACTATACTTTCATTTATTTATTTTAGATGAGAATGTGAATTTGATAAAATGGAATGATTTGATTTCTTGGCGAGATCATGTATATACTAGATTACCAATTACAAGTTTTCAAGTTCCAAAAATATCAACGTTTGATCTACTAAAAGGTGGTGAGTCCCATATGTTACAAGTGCCAGTCACACACATTAAGAAAGAGATTGGTTTTAACGTGTTGACAGGTGTCAAGGAAATCCCAGCAAAAGAGATACCAGTAGAGCTATACAGGTTGATAAAAGAAGCACGAGATGGTACAATCTTACCATTATTACATTATGATTTCTTAAATGATCGAATTGATCATCTGGAACAGATAAATGAGGACACACCATCAACTTTCCAAATAACACTTAAGTATACGCCAATCAACGTTGGTAAACTAAGACTTATGATACATACAGAAGCTGCTTTAAAATCTTTGAAAAAATATGGTGTTTCAGATAAAGATATGGATCAATTGAAAGGTGTATTTGCTGATACAAATATCTATTTGTTAGTTGTAACATTGTTTGTATCATCTGTGCATTTGTTGTTTGATTTTCTCGCTTTGAAGAATGATGTGAAATTTTGGAGATCAAGGACTACACTGGCAGGACTTTCACTGAGAAGTGTTCTTTGGAGAGCTTTCAGTCAAACTATTATAGTCATGTACTTGTTTGATGAAGAAGCTTCTATTTTAGTGCTTGGTCCTGCTGTTATTTCATGTTTTATAGAATTTTGGAAAGTGCAAAAAGTAGTGCCTATTGATTGGAAAAAAATGAAATTTAAACAAGTGGAATTGTCAGATGAAGAGAAAATGACCAGATTAATTGATGCCGAAGGAATGAAATATCTTTCTTACATTTTATATCCATTATGTATCGCTGGTGCTGTTTATTCACTATTCTATCAACAGTACAAAAGCTGGTATTCTTGGTTGATACACAGTTTGGTGAATGGTGTTTACGCTTTTGGATTTCTGTTTATGTTGCCACAATTATTTATTAATTATAAATTAAAATCCGTAGCGCATCTACCTTGGAAATCATTTATGTACAAAGCATTTAATACATTTATTGATGATCTCTTTGCATTTATAATAACTATGCCGACTGCACATCGTTTAGCTTGTTTCAGAGATGACGTTATCTTCATAATCTATCTATATCAAAGATGGTTATATCCTGTCGATAAAACAAGAATTGACGAGTCTTCACATCTTAAAATAGAATAGAATGTATGCTATTTCTAAATTATTATTGAATAAAAACGAATTATTTTATTTTTACTGTGATTTTAATTTTAAATTTGGTGTAAGCATTTAATGGGTATTATGAAATATTGCGTTATAAAGAGAAAATAAGTAATAATAATATAAAATATATTATTAAAGGATTAAATATTTTTTTTAAATTTGTAGTTTTTATTTTTCTACAATAGATTCACTTTGAAAAAAATGAAATAAAATGTAATGGATGACCAACTTTATAAACTATTTTAACTTATTGAACGGATTTGAAAGATCTATTTTATTTTCGTTGTTTCCGAAGGCTTAATTTAATTTTATAAAAATTCTCATCAGTATTGAATATTGCAACAATATTCAACAATTTAACTTTCTAAAAAACATTGTATCTGATATAACGTTATTTCAGTCTTTCGAGATTTTATTTTCTCTTCAATTTTGCTTACTTCATATCTTACAGAAAATTTTGTATTTAATTTTTGTATGTACAACGTTTATGCACAAATATATCATTCCAAAGAAAAAACAAATTTGTTCTATTTTTTAATCCTTTTATGCATGTTTTTCTGCTAGAAATTCTTCCAAGTTGTTTTACGAACAGCATTATAAATATAACTGTTTATTAAAAAGAAAAAAGTTTGGAAAAACTTGTAGTTTTAATATTGAATAACAATGGATTAATAATTAGTAAGTACTCCCTCATTAAGGCTATCCTTTGCCGATACTGTGCTGTTTCATCATGGATATTTGTTGACAAGGATGAACCGTAGGGACTTCGGAACAAATAGTGATGGTAATGATTAATGATGATAATGACTCTATTGATTACATTATTAGCACGCTGTTTATATACTACTTTAAATTTACTGCAAATGCCCTTAATATTTTAAACACACTTGTAGACCCCTTAACATGGATACAGAAGTGTTTCCATGAAAAAGTGTTTTTTTTTTTGCTATGAACACGTTAGACTCTGGTTATTAGTTTACTCTTAGCAGGAAGATTTTAACTCTTCAAAGGCTGTTGGGCATTTATTTTCATATTTGTTTTCTGCAAGATAAGCGAAACGATCTTTTACCGTAAGATATTAAAAATCTTCAGTAAAAGTTTACCATCTGGTACAAGTGGCTTTTCCAAGTTATACCAACGGAGTTGTTTTCAAAGGAGAACTGGTTTAGGGGTCTCCTTGGTATGGTTTTCTGATAAGTATCTGTGTTGACTGACACTCATCATCACTAAATTGAATTGAGAGATGTTGCAATCATGTTCCGTATGATACCGAATGCTTGTACTAAGTTACAAACCTGGAAATATCAATGGCGATGAGTCAAATAAAAATAAATCACAACAAATTAAAGTGCATTAACTATTTGAGACATTACTTGATTTATTTAATTCTGCTATTCATCACTATTTTTTGGGCGAAAAAATTGAGAACGTCTTGTTAAAAAGAGACTAGAATTTTAGAAAAATATTAAGCATAAGTTCCAAGTTTTCCTACCCTATTCTTACAACTCATTCTCTTTCCAAAAGATAATGGCAGCACTAACGGACAAGAAACTAAAATACATAATATGAAGAAGAAATATTACTAATTTTTAAAATATAATTTATTATTTCTCAATTGTTTTCTGATCAATTTCTATGTTTAACCGTATTATTAATTATTTATTTATATGTGCATAATAACCACCATTATAAGTTCAGTTTAAGCCAAAGTGAAATCATCTAATGATAGTTTTTTAGAAGATTACTGATGAAGAAGTGAGTCTCGTGTAGAGAGTACCTTAAGGGCCTTTTTCTAGATGAGTATACTCTATTCCCAATGATGCATTTAGTAGGAACGTCCATTTTAGCAAAATGAAATTTCAATTATTATTTTTGAATAGTTTATTCACAGTGATTTCTTTGAGGAATTTTTTTTTCCAACATCTAATTACATAGTTTCAAAGTCTTGTATATAATTAATTAGTTTTTTTAATTTAAAAGTTATCATTAAACGTTAAAACTTAAAATTTATTCCACATTTTCACAAAAACATTCTCCCAGCCACGAAATTAAAATTTTTATATTAATCCCACTGTAAACTTGACTAGATTACTGTAAATTACACTATACATTATTATTAAATAATATTAAAAAAAAAAAAAAAGTATTCGTTAAAAATTTAAAACAATGCAACATTACATCAAGAAAATAAATTCTTTTTCTACATTCAATAAAGAAGTATAATGCAACATTAAGAATACTATTCAAAGTGTAGTCCAAAACATTTAGGAACTAATTCTGATTTGAATTGATTACTTCGATTTTCAAGAAATTTATTTTTGTGAATAGCTCTTTAAAAATACTTCTTTTTAAAAGTTTATAGCTTTTCCAGCATTTATAGATATACAATTTTACTATCCTCTTACACAATGTAATTTTATTAATTTACGTAATTTTATGAATACCTAAAGATTCTAATACTATTAATAAGAAGACTTATTGAGAGAGAGTTTAAATAAACTTTAAAGTTCTCTAATGATACAATAAAAAAATAAAATTGTTAATATTTACTTCTCTAACAATTAAGAATATACAATAAATATTTACAATCTTATTCCTAGAAGAGTGGAAAATCACAATTAACATCGAAATGAAAATTTTATTGTTCTTTTCCACCAATTATTAGCAAGTTCTTTACATTTTTTATATAATTAAATTCTATTCCCTTTAAATTCTTGAAGTTTAAAACACAGATTCAAAAATCTTTCTCTCCGAGCATTTGTGGGTAGGACTATCGGAGTCTTATTTACACTTTGAACATTTGAAACGAGGCCGAATAAATTAAATATGCTAAGTTGTATAGTAAATACGAAATTAATGGAAATAGTTTAAATGCCGTAAAAAAAATAAACACTACACAGTACAGAGAAACAATTAAAGCAAGTCTAGTACAGTTACAGAATTCAGTTTCATATGTATACTAGTGTTTTTACCTTGTAATTGTTGCTAGATGTCCTAGAAGTTTTTCTGTCCAGAATTACTTCTAGATAACAGCTCATATAATTACGCAGGAAATGAGAATGAAGACCAAGTTGTTAGCCAAATTAGGCACGCCGCTTTTCCGTGTACTGCCGAATCTGCTGTTGACATAACTCCGGACATTTTTTGGCTAGCATCCAGGAATGATTGGGACTGATTATTAGATGATTTAGTGATTTCTCAGTACTCAGGATGGATACATTGCCCGCTTTATGGTTCAAGGAGACTACTTTACAAAATGAGGTATTATATCTAATGTTTTTTTGAGCTGATAAGATAAACTTTGGAAAAACCAATTTTCATCTCGGGACAGTGTTAACGTATAGAGATTATGTTAAGGTTTACTGGTTAAGTTGAAGTGGAAAGAATTTATTAGCTGCTGCTTCTATTATTGTTATTGTTGGGCGCCTGTGAATTTTAGCTCGCTCAAGTCCAGGTCTGTATTTTTGTCTTGTCTCAATTTGAGTTGCTGTCATTGTTTTTTATAGAGGAAATTAAATACGTCGAAACAATAATAATGAATGGACGATTTGATCCTTATGGAGACCAAAATGTTGATGAACTGATGAACAAAGAGGAAGTGGGGAAACGTATGACGGCTTCAGGGGGGGGGGGAATAGAACTATAATGTTCACAAACTACTGTAAACATTACAAATACCTTGTAGCTTTAGTGGCGAAGAAAATTATGCGAAAATCACGATGTGTGGCTGTAAATGGCAGTTTTCACCCAATTAAGTAACATAGGATTTAAGAGTGAAGCCATGAGCTGCTATCAAAAGAAAGTATTCAGACTGTCGCAGCGAATTGAGATAGATGGGTTCTATCAAAGAACCGAGAGAGTTTGGACAAAATCAATCTCGTAGCAGTGGTGACTTTCTTAAGGTGCATTAAATGTGAGTATTAGGCTTCTAAAAAAGCCAGGCCAGGGGAAAGAAGAGTTAGGCTAAGAAACTCAAGAAGAAAAGGATAAGCATGGAAAAGAATAGCCTCCATACAAGAATGACTATTTGTAATCCTCTGATCTTAATGTTAGAGGAGGTCCGAGCCTAACTAGGGCTGGATCGCCGTAGGTAGGAAAGTTAGTATACAAAGAGGATTCATTTATCCAGCTTCTTTGCTTGTAACAGTTTTGATTTCTTCATGTATTTCTGCCAAACTTTTACCAGCCGGTTCAGTCACATAATTTAGCACAAACATAGCGCTAATAATGGCAAAAATAGCAAATATTACAAAATTCAAATAAACCCCATACATATCAGTGATTGTAGTGTACAATCTTAGTTGTAGGAACGTGCATAGCGCAGCTGTTAAACTGGTCACAGCACTTCCACGGCCTCTTGTATGTGAAGGAAAAAATTCCGCTTTTATTGTGTGCATCAACTGGACTAGTCCTACGTTCGACATTATACACAATGCAACTACACCAATGTACATAATCCATACATCAGACTTCATGCTTACAGAAGTTTTCTCGTCGAGAAAATAGTAAACAGCTATAATTAGATCAGAAATAGCTGTACCACTTAACGAGAACAATAACAATTTCCTACGACCGACTGTGTCAGAAAACGAAGAAGCCAGAAACGCAGTGACAGCAAATACTACACCCATCATTACGGAAAGTTGATCTGGTGATATCAAACCTTGAGTGCCCCTGGTAAATGTGTCTTTAGAATAAGCGACAAACGCGTCCATTCCGGTCAAATATCTGGAAACGCAGATGATTAAAACAATTAAAAGAATTCTCCTATCGCTTTTATCCGCCACCAAATCCTCCCAATTTCCCCAATTGCTCATATCTTCTTCAACAGTTTCTTCAATTTTTTTACATTCTTCTTCAATATCTTCACCATGTCTCAGCCAGGCCAGCGATGCCATAGCCTTGCCTTTATTTTTAGCCATGAATAGATAATATGGGGATTCTGGCATGAATAGATACGTTACAAAGTATATCAATGGGAGAAAAGTTAATGAAAGAATATAATGTTCATATGATAGAAAGTAGGAAGTACAGTACGCATAGAGTAAGCCTAAATTCCAGAAAACAGTAAAATAACCTCCTAAAGTACCTCTTCTATTTGGACTAGATATTTCAGCTATATAAATGGGCGCCACAGTAAACACTAATCCTTGTGCTATTCCTTGGATCAGTCGCACGATGAAGAGAACGACTATGTTTCTGGTAAAAGCTGTAATCAACCAAGTGATTGCGCACATTGGGCCGACAGACAGCAGCACTGTTTTCCTCCCCATTCTAGAACAGAAAGAATACTTTTAGATGAAGACTACCTCATAAAGTAGATAAATGAAATTCACTCACACGACTTTCCCTTAATCAAATTTATTACAATTTAAGCCAGCCAATTATAATCCTTACTGAACTTTCTGACCTTTTATCGTAGAATTTTGGGTGCACCTGCCTGAATCAGACGATAGGACCGTAGAAATTAGATCACCTAGACCAACCTATCTACGAGAGTAAAAGAACTTTGGCTACCTCAATCAATCTCTGACTAACCTCCTTCAAATTGGCTTTTCTTGCTTCCAATTCCTTTCAATATTTCTTTTAGTCACCTCAAGAAAAGTCTTCTTTTTTTTTTGTACTCCAACAGGCTAATCTTCCTGGTCTTGTTAACTGTAACCTCACGTCATGCTCCAGCCATTAAAAATAGCTTTCTCTTTTTTACCAGCTCCAGCAGTTTATAATTTTTAAAGTTCCGTGTACTTCTTGAATATTTCCCTTTCCTTTATATTCTACAATTTTCATTTGATGGGTAATACCCAGAATTCATCAAAATGTGTCATTCGGCCTAATATTGGTCTAAAAACCTTACATATCTCTACTATTTCAGCTTTAGGTGTTTCAAATATACGAAACTATTCCGTCTATTCTTCCAGCGCAATGTTTGTACTATTATTACAAACAGGTTCTTCAGGGGATACGCACGATCCTATTCTTTTGGTCTCTCCATCCAGTTTTTCTAATGAAACCAAATCAAATTCCATCTGTTAATATCCCATTATATACTCAAACAATATGCAGGTACATTCTGCAGATTAGACTAGTGCGTTTGCTCGAGCAATTGTTTTCCAGCAGTTTGATTAAAAAGAATAGGGGGGGGGGGACAGAGGATCACCTTGACTTAGGCCTTGTTTGATTGAGAATATTCTAGACCTTTCACTTAGCAGCCATTTTTCAATAACAAGCATTTTTGTAAGCCTGACTATCTACTTTGGAATATTCATTTTAAGCGTTGCTTTCAAAAGTATTCCCATATTTGTAGGCTATTAGTCAAGTTAACTGAAATGGGTAGTTTCTTTTATTTATCATACTTTTTTCTTTTGAAGCTTGTGAAAGTTAAAGAAGCGGTTTAGAATCAGGGATGGCTAAAAATGGAACAAAAATAGTTTATAATCAAATCAATCATAAATGCATTGAGAGTATTTTGTCAAAACCTTAAAATTAAGTCTCTGCAAAAGTTTTGCAAATAAGACTAAGTAAATGGATTTTATATTTTGGCTAATCGCAGGAAAAAAGGTACCTGTCAGCAAGGATTCCAGACGGTAGGGAGCTGATAACCTCTCCGATTCCAACTGTGGAAGTAAGCCAAGCAAATAATGAATGCGACATATGAATTTCACCATTACTTGATGTAAAAGAGGTTGCATATGGTGCCATCCACACAAAACAAGTGCCGACCATCAAGACGCTTAGATAACCTGAAATTTGATAATATTAATAAGCTTGTGAAATACTGCTTAATTTGGATGACTTGTAAAGTGTAGAATAGAGAGGCGAAGCTTGACTTTTTGTGTCAGGGGGATATTGACACTCCTCATTTAAACATGTTTGGGTAAAATGTATGTTTATTTAACATATGCTTTTCTGGACGCCTTCTACAGCAGTTCTGTAACTAATCTGCCACAGCGTCGTAACTGAGACTGATCTGTCCAGATCAGTGCTCAGATAACATAGTATACAAGCATTTGTCAACGATTGAACGCTTATCGAGCATAGATGGTGAAAACAATTTAACTAGAAAACCAACTCAGGCCGATAAACTGAGGCGTTCTAAAATTATTTGTAACGACTAGATAATATTTGAAAATTACAACATTGCTTTCACGGAGCAGCACCTACTAGAACAGTTATTTTAATTTTTTTGTTAACGTTAAATAAAATATATTTTCAAATTAAGTAGAATTTTTTTTAATTAGCTGTGATATTAAAGTAAGAAACATACAGGGTGTTCATTTTAAGACGGCCCAAATGCATTTCATGCTTAAACAGTTGATCTGAGCAAAAAATGGTAGTGGAAAAATTTGTTGCCCGTCACCTCTAGTTTCAGAATATGTGACTTGATTTTAGATTCCTGCCCGCATACGCGCGACCAAAAGTGAGGGTTCACAGTTGTGCCCCATTTTCATGTACACAGTTTTAAAGAGAATAAAAAGTTATGAAAGAAACCGGAAACCGCAATTCGATATCTTCAAAATTAAAGGTGCTAGGCCATTTTAAAATCTGGTATTTATTAATCATTTTTCAATTTTTTACCTTGTTATCAAAGAGAAAGATGAACACGCGATAGGTCATTTTTATGTATTTTTTCATCCCCTTATCTCTGAAAATATTGCCAAGGCAGTAAACCTAGTATTTTTCTTAATATCGGGAAATAAGTATTGATTGACCAATTTTGACAAAAATCTTATTGATGAGTCCCCTTTTTCGCACTTCAGCGAAATATTAAATTTGTAAGTTCTACGATTTTTCTTTTTCGAGTTACGGTGAGTACATCTGGATCCACTCAAGACCGTTTTGTAAAAACCACATTTTCGGAGGACTTAAGCTGACTTCAAAAGACACTTTAGAAGTGTACTTACTAATACCCCATCTTCCAATCGAAATTTGTTGTTTGAGCTTCCTAAGCTTTTTCGTTTTAAAGCTAGTATTCATGACACAATCAAGGATTACATCCCCCCCAAAAAAAACAGTTTTTCGAATTCATGGGACTTCAAAACGTAGATTTTCAGAGAAAACTGAAATGTCGAAAATTTAACATAATCACAATATCTCTCTTACGAAAATAAACAATAAAATAAAAAAACTAGAATCTAGTAAGGTGCTACGGTGCCGAGCGGTTTGAGGTGAGGCCCGAGAAGCTTTAAGATGTATAGTAACACTGGGTTCAATTCCCGGTACTAGGTCTAGGCCTAGACCTTGGATTTTATTTAATAGTTAATAAAAGACATTTATAATTAAGTAGGTTTGCTTAGTCGTCTTCTTCCAAACACCTAATCTGTAGTTGAACGTAAAGCTCACCTGAAATAATACGCATCACCACAACTAGAGTGGTTTTCTCTTGCAGGGCCCTACAAGATCAAAATTTTGGAGGATACCTCTTCTTCAAATCCATTTTCTTAAAAAGAATTTAAAATGGAAAAAGAAAACCAAAAGCTACTGGTAAGTCTTTAAATGTGTTAATTTATGAATGCTAAATAGAAATACTATTATTCGGGGTTTTCAAACTCAGAATTTGAGCAAATCATTTAATTCTGGTTGTGACGGATCCACACAATATGGCACTTTCAATAGAATGTTGATAAAACCTTATTACTGGGATGCCTAATCGAAATATCAAATATGATCTAACTACGATTTTCCATTGAAATAGAAAATCAACACGATTACAACTCTTCCTTTAACGAAGAAGTAAGAGAAAGCAATAACGAACCAGTTATTTTTAGGGGTGCCACATGTTGTCTCTTTTGCCTTTTAACAAAACGCTCTTCACAATAAGAATTCATTAAAAGTATAAATTTAAATTCTCTGATTTCAGAATTTATAAAACTAACACCAAAAAAATAAAAACCTAGAAATCTATTACAAAAATTAATAAATATTGAATTCAACCCCTTGGAAAATGAGTACAAAAATAAGACGTTTTTTCACGTCACTACACGATTTAACTGTATATTACTTATTAAATTCTTTTTTGAAGCTCATAACATTGCTTTCTTACAGTTAATAAATTTTACTAATTAAAACTTACATGATATTGTTGCAAATAGTTGGTGCGCAGAACCATTTCTATGCCATCTGTGCTGTGAAGATCCAAACGTGTTATAATTCCACACTTGTTCTAAATTCCACATTATCTCATTTATTCTAATCGCACTAAATATATAAAAACATAAACCCGCACATGGACAAAGTAACTCCAATTATTTTACATTATTTTTTTTAGTTGTTATTTCACTTCATTTTTTGTTGAATTGAATTGAAGAGTAAGTTTTGACATTACATAACATAATGTACTATTTATTCATAAAAAAAAAAAAAACTATTTATATTATCTGAAAGCGATAAAACTTAAATGAAATTTTCAAAAGAAATCGATAGAACTTCAATACGCAACTAGTTACTTAAGTGGAAGGTTAAACCAGACTGAGTTGACATTAACTGAGCTAAAACCTGTATTAAGTATAAGAAGTGGGATTGAAGATGGAATACAACTTCTAATCTTTTTATTTTTTTTATTATAATTTTGTTTATTTTTTAGCTTCCTTTAAGAGATGTTTTTTGTGTACAATTGAGGGAGAAATATTTTTATTCGTCTCATGGTGGACAAGGTTTTTTTGTTTTGCTTCAAAGATATTTTCAAGATTTGTCATGATAAAATAACATTGAGGTAGGTTTTAAATAAACACTTTTAATATTTGTGTTTCACCTCTAATGTCAAGGTTTCCCCTTTTTATTTTTTTTGAATAAAATAACATATAAATAAAAGTAATAAGAAAACAATACCAAGTTGGAGTTTCAGTGTTTTTCTTTTTATGCCTTTCAAATTTTTATACGTTTCATAATTTAAAAATATAATGTTCTGATTGTTCGTCTAGGTGATGACTTTTGAAGTACTTTAGAGTCGACAACAAAATGAGTCCAGAACAACAGTCTTGATCTAGAACTAATCTACCTAAAGAAGTACCGAAAGAAACCAGAGATGTTGATGAGAATTGATGGACAACCTAGCGGTCTATCTTTCCTTCCTTGCAGTATATACCTTTCAAGAAGTTAATCGAGTGGGATGAAAGAGAGTCACTACTTTCTGACTTTTAAGGGTCTACCTCCATATATGTAGTTTTTTCTGATTTCGTAAACTTAAAGACTATTTCAGAAGGTTGAGTTGCTGTCTCGCCGCAACATTTTACTTAACAGATAAGGTTGCCTTCGCGGTCATTGAGGCTTAAAATGATTGAATTGTAGTGTATGAAAGTGCATAAATTTCGGAATTGAAATTCTCTACACCAAATTGATGAATGATCAATATCTGAAAAACATGTGCATTAAAACGGGTAGTCAATGATAGTTTTAAGTGTGCAGAGTCGATAAGAGTAGCCGTGTGCGAAAATATATTTCAGCGCCTTCTCATGTGAAATTTAAAGTTAGGGAATAACTTTCTAACTAAAATATTTGAATGCTTTTCTTTAAATTTTTGTATTTTTATTATTACACGTAGATTAATACTTCTATCTGTTACTTTTCCTTTTCAATTCAAGTGAATGTGGTTCTAACGGAAGAGAGGAGTGAAATTAAACTCTTCTTAAGTGTCGTTTATTAAATGAAAAAAAAATTGATAATAATCCAATGTCAAAAAAGGTTAGAACAAATTTACCTTGCATTCATTACCAGCGCCCGTCAAAGCTGCGTTGTATCCATAAATACAAACAGCTGATGTTGGCGACCAATACCTTCTTTATAACAAAAGTAAAAATATTTATAATTTTTTTTTTTATAAATTTATTTTGTACGTTAAATTTATATTTAATTCGTGTGCCTTTCCTCAAAAAAGGCGCCTCAATGTGGCGCACATTTGCCCATCCTCTTACGAATGCTCTAATGGTGTCCACTTCTGTGGATCTAACTACATTTTAAAAAGACAAAAAATGTTAAAACAGAATCTAGAAAGCAAAAAATTGAGTTAATAAACTTAAATGGACACACCTGCAAGGATAAAAAGTAAGCTGTAAAAAAAAAAAAAAAAAAAAAATCAAGCAATTAAAGAATAAAAAGGGTATACGAGTACGATTTGTAGATCAAGGCTAGTGAAAGAGATTAAATTGGAATTAAATAAGATTTGTAATTGTGATAGAAATGCAACAGTTCGCTTATCACAATTAAGTTCTACTCATTTAAAACTAAATTAATTTAAATATTGCATTCATTTATTTTTAATTTTTCTATGCCTTTTTAGAAATATTGATTCCATCCTCGGCTACTTTGATCCCAGGTAAGTTTCTACATCTTCTCTTCCAAGTTATGGGCTCTGAGAAGTCTTAGAATATAAAAAGATACTTGAGAGGATATGTCCTCTATTACTTGATAAGTTCCTACCAAACTTATGTTACATTAAATGTTGGCGTCGCTTAATGTTGAGAGGGGTATCGGTGTATTTAGCATCTTCCCACAAAATCTGCAGATACTATCACGTTTCAGACCTTTCACGTTCTGGTGCCCATTGAATCATCGGATTCTAATTTTCTACTTAGACTTAGGCACACCTCAGTTCTCTTACGGTTATAGATGACCAGTCAAGTCTTAGCTTGCTTCTGTCTTTGGACTGAATTGCAGGCTTTGCCTCTACTTACTTCTGGAGCTTCTCCTGGAGAAATCTATCTCAACGAAGGATTCACGTAAGAGGTGATTCGTCTTACCCGTGCCATGTGGCAGTATGATTCATTCCATAAAACATTTCCTAGCCGGAAAAGGTAATTTTATAATCTTCGTCCAAGATATTGAGTTAGCCGAGGCAATTCAAAACCTATCATGAACCTGCTACTCACTCCATCCGGGTGTTCAGCTTTTTAGGCAATTTCTTGAAAAAACTATATTTCTTAAACGTTCCAACTCAAGGTATTTCCAAAAAAACAAGGGAGTTGGCTTTCAGGCCTTTATAAAATTAACCTCTTTAAATTCTGGGCGTTATTCTGAGGCTACCAATGTCTACTTTTCGACTACAAGGTGGAGATTACCTCAATTCCTAAAAACAATATTCACTTTATATTTAAACATGTACAATACGAAGTTTTCGGTCAGATATTCCAATAAGTCCAAAATGTACGGTATAGGAGTAACATTTCATTGAAGAAATTAGACTATTCTGGTTTGTAAAAAAGAACCTAGCAACGTTTAGCACTGCACTATAAAGTTTAAGGTCATACCTAAACTAAGAAGCTACCTCGTATTTAAAGCAAAACTACTCCGTAAAAATGAATTTTAAGTTCGAAATGGAAACGATATAAAGGTCGTAATGAGCAAACTCGACTAAATCAGATTCGCCGAGATATTTCTATTGGTCTCTCCATAGAAAGAATGACAGCGTGTGTGGAAAATACCAAGTTTAATGTTCAATAAATTGCTCTTAAAAAGTATTTTTAACATCAGTACGTCTGGAGATACAGATCCGCAGTTAGCTAGCCCATTAAATGTTTTGCTGCCTTTGAGCATAATTATGGACTTATGTTAGGAATCTCGAGAAGTCTGTAAAAAATTTATCTACAGGACTTCATCGACCTTGATGCTACCTTCAACTGGTTTATTTTATTTTTTTAATCTATTATTGGACCACATTCTAAAAAAAGAAGATTCCTCAGCATAGAATGCGTTTAGCTACATAGCATTTTTAAAGTTGTGTTAAAGCAATGGAAAAATATTTATGAAGAGAGAACTGACATTTAATTGGGAACTTAAATTGACAGTACATTTGGATACTGACAATAAGATTGCTGGATATTGACAGTAATGCTGAAAAAACTGACATTCAGACATCAATATTGAGGAGAAAAAAGCTTTTAGGCAGAGGTTCTGCAACATCACAATTCTCACGAATATCCTTTCTATTATTGTGTACAACAAACCTAAGCCAACTATATTTCATTGCAGCTCAAAGTAAACGTTGAGTTTTATGCAAGAAAAGATCGTGTGTGACTGTTTACAACAGAACTCTTACCGATTAATTTCAACTTCGAATAATATCCACCTTGGTAAGGAGGTATAAAAACCTTAATTGGATTTATCCAGTGCAAAGTTTTTCGTCATTTTCTCGAAACCTGTTCAGGAAAAATTGAAGTTCAAGTTTTGAAGCCATATGGAAGGTTGTAATTAGAATATAAACTTTCTTTAAACTGAACTTACAATTTAAAATCCCCATCTTTTTTTTTGATAAGGTGATTCTCTATTAAAAAATTTTTTTAAAAAAAGTATTACTAATTTTATGCATGTGGCAATTGACAAGAAATGCAGTTTTGTTTTCAACTGATCAAGTCCCATTTATATTAAAACTTTTAATTTTTGATGGCGCTTGAATGAATGTATTGGGTCAAAAATTAGAAAAACCATGATGGAATCGGAGTACAAGTTTCGGGTTCCAATTGTGGATTTATTTGCATCGCAAGGGTCTGGTAGGGGATAGCCAGTGAAGGTTTTGTCAGAAACAAGGGCGCTGACCGCACAGTGTCTGTGGAAAGGGCTAGTTTAGCTTAAGGTTTCGGCTTTTCGTTGTAAACAAAACCATGCTTTCATACTTTACTCAACAGACTAAGTTAGATTAGATTAGATTAAATTTTGGGTGGCCTCAAGGCCTGCGCCACCGCGACCCCTATGGATCTATTGTGGCTCCCCGGCTTTAGAGCTCACCCTCCAGACCCGTCCGTTTAATCAGACTCTTAATTCTGGAGAGTGGCTCCTGGGTAAAGCTCTCAGGCCTTGGTTTTTCCTCCCCGAGAAGTAACATCCTTAGCCATACGAGCCCCTCACACTGACACAACACGTGTAGTGCCGTTTCTTCCTCTTCCTGACAGAACCTACAAAGGCTATCATCTGCCAGGCCCATGCAATGCATGTGCTTTCTGAGCCTGCAGTGGCCCGTTAATAGGCCTACAATTATCCTTATAGCCCCACGGCCTTGACGGATTAATTCTGCGGTCAGCCTCGGCGAGTAGCCTCTGATGAACTCCTTCGCCTGTCGCAGCCCAGTGGTGGCAACCCACCACTCCTGAGCCTTACTCTGCACCCATGCATTGATGGCCGCAGACTTAACACATTTCGAAACTCCAAAGCAGGGCTCCGGGCCAACGAAGTGTCCCGCAGAGCCTTCCCGGGCCAATAAATCTGCCACTTCGTTCCCCCTTTGTCCTGAATGACCAGGTACCCAAACTAGAAAGACCATATTCTGGTCACTAATTTCCTTCAGGGCACCCAGACAGTCCCAAACCAGCCTTGAATTGACCTGGTAGGAACTAATTGCCCGTAGAGCAGCCTGACTTTCCGAAAAAATTACGACCTTAGAGTTAATAATTCTTCGCCCTTTAATCTCGGTAGCACAGAACCTAATTGCAGCTAGCTCAGCCTGAAAAACTGTAGCTAGTTTTCCTAGGCTAACCGAAAAGCTACATTTCGGTTTCGCCTTGTACACTCCCGCTCCTACTCCCTCCTCCAACTTGGAGCCATCTGTGTACCACATTGAATCTCCCACAACTGGGGGTCCACTTTTCCAAGCCTCCCGGTCCCCAATACAGACTTTGAAAGGCTTGTTGAAGTTATATTTGGGAGTCATAAAGTCCTAAGTACATTTAACTTAGTCTAATTAAATACCAGTACTAGCGGGGGTGCTCTAATTTATTAGTGGGTGCCCCAATAGATCTTCTGGTCGCGCGTCGACCCTCTACGAATCTAATCTAGACCTTCCCAATAAAATTTACAGATAGCCTCATCGCATTTAGAATTGTTTACAAGTATGGACCGTATGATAGTGTTCACCACATATAATTCCTATTCAGTACGCCAAAAAACTTGCGTTTCCGATAAAAATTACGATTCAAAATCATAGTAATTTTTCACAAAAATGTAAAATGTTGAGTAAAAATTTGGTAAAAGTTTTTAACACAATTTATTATTCAGACTAAAATGAAGAAGACCAGTTTGTTATTTTGAACTTGTCATTTCTAAAATCTGTTTTTATGTTTTTTTCTCTCTATTTTTTAAATAAAAACCTGTATTTCTGCCCCCCCCCCCAAAAAAAATCATACTATATAGTTATACTTGCCCAAAATACATAATTTTTTCAACAAAGTTACACAACAGCATTATAAATTAAGACTGATTTTTTTTTTATTACTAGTCCAAATAAATTAGCATTAATGACGTTAAGAAGAAAATTTGTTTGCTCATAAATTAAATATTTCTGAAAAACAGATATTTATATGCATTGTTATCTTATATTTATTTTATTTTATAAAAAATTCACAATATATTTACATTAGAAAATTTATGATCAAGTTAGGTTAGTATTTTAATTATTTATTTAGCTGGTATTCATCTTTTCTTCAAAATATTGATTAATTTGGTTCTCTCCTCGATCAAAAAAAGAATGAAATCGAGTCAAATTTTCGAAATTTGGTTCTCTCCTCGATCAAAAAAGAATGAAATCGAGTCAAATTTTCGAAATTTGGTTCTCTCCTCGATCAAAAAAAAGAATGAAATCGAGTCAAATTTTCGAAATTTTATTTCTAACAGGAGAATTTAGATTTAGAGAGCTCCTGAGTAAGAAAAATTGGTTTACTAGGTTTTCTAATCGGTGTGACCAAGTAAATGAAGATAAAGCATCAACTATGAAATGTCGTGGACAACTGAAATTTGTTTTTTGAAATGATTAGACGATACTGTTGAATCCATTACGTTGAAATTTCCTAGCAAAGTTCTTTTCAGTGTTTTTTTTTGTCTGAAATCAAAGACTTACTCTGGAGCCTTTCTCAGTGCTCGGTGCTGCACTTCAGGACGGTGTTAGTGCAGCTACGTGGGATAATTGGTGCTTTGAAGCTTTCCTCTAAAAGCCTTTTTCATATATTTTTCTTTTTTCTGGCATTGACGCCTGGAGCTTTAGTTTTTCTACGGCATTGTCCACTTCAGGAGTGTTCTGTCTTGTCACAGACAATACCATATTACCAGGGCCGAATTTTCCTATAGGCTAATTAGGCTTCAGCCTAGGGCCTCAAGATCAAGAAGAGCCTACATTCAAATTGTTAGCAAAATTAAAATTACACTATTCTAAAAACAATACCAATAACAACATCTTTCATTTAACATATTGGATATATTATATATCACAGAAGTAATGTATTTTATTACCTCTCATGTAATTTACAAAGTTAAAAATGAAAGGTGAAAGGGCCTCATAAGTGGAATAGCCTAGGGCCCCTTTTCTTCTAAATCCGGCCCTGAATGCAGAATCAAAAAAGTTAATGAAATATTTTCCTGAAGTATAAGAAAGTAAAATATAGATCATTAAATGAAAGTGAAAGAGCACCATTTTATGTACTGGATAACCTGTACTTTTATTGGTGAGGGAGTGGCTTACGGTGCCATACGTCATCAGCTAGAGTCCGCCCACTTCACAAATCCCGTTCTCCAATGAGATTAGCCAATCGTTTTTGGTAATTATTTCTAGGAAAAATAGTATTTAAATTTTTTTTACTAATTTTTCCCCCATAGGTATTTGATAAATTATCGAATTATGCAGTAAAAATTGATATCGTAAAAATGTTAAGAATTAACATGTTTTAAACATTATATTTCCACTTTCATACTTCTAATGTAATGCAGAATCAAAAACGTTAATGAAATATTTTCCAGAAGTAAAAGAAAGTAAAATCTGGATCATTGAATGAAAGTGAAAGAGCACCATTTTATGTACTGGATAACTGTACTTTTATTGGTGAGGGCGTGGCTTACGGTGCCATACGTCATCAGCTACAGCCCGCCTACATCTCACATCCCGTTCTCCAATGAGATTAGCCAATCGTTTTTGGTAATTATTTCTAGGAAAAATAGTATTTAAATTTTTTTTACTAATTTTTCCCCCATAGGTATTTGATAAATTATCGAATTATGCAGTAAAAATTGATATCGTAAAAATGTTAAGAATTAACATGTTTTAAACATTATATTTCCACTTTCATACTTCTAATGTAATGCAGAATCAAAAACGTTAATGAAATATTTTCCAGAAGTAAAAGAAAGTAAAATCTGGATCATTGAATGAAAGTGAAAGAGCACCATTTTATGTACTGGATAACTGTACTTTTATTGGTGAGGGCGTGGCTTACGGTGCCATACGTCATCAGCTACAGCCCGCCTACATCTCACATCCCGTTCTCCAATGAGATTAGCCAATCGTTTTTGGTAATTATTTCTAGGAAAAATAGTATTTAAATTTTTTTTACTAATTTTTCCCCCATAGGTATTTGATAAATTATCGAATTATGCAGTAAAAATTGATATCGTAAAAATGTTAAGAATTAACATGTTTTAAACATTATATTTCCACTTTCATACTTCTAATGTAATGCAGAATCAAAAACGTTAATGAAATATTTTCCAGAAGTAAAAGAAAGTAAAATCTGGATCATTGAATGAAAGTGAAAGAGCACCATTTTATGTACTGGATAACTGTACTTTTATTGGTGAGGGCGTGGCTTACGGTGTCACTACGTCATCAGCTACAGCCCGCCTACATCTCACATCCCGTTCTCCAATGAGATTAGCCAATCGTTTTTGGTAATTATTTCTAGGAAAAATAGTATTTTAATTTTTTTTACTAATTTTCCCCCCATAGGTATTTGATAAATTATCGAATTATGCAATAAAAATTGATTTCGTAAAAATGTTAAAAATTAACATGTTTTGAACATTATATTTCCGCTTTCATACTTCTAATGTAATGCAGAATCAAAAAAGTTGATGAAATATTTTCCAGAAGTAAAATCTAGATCATTGAATGAAAGTGAAAGAGCACAATTTTATGTATTGGATAACTGTGCTTTTATTGGTGAGGGAGTGGCTTGCGGTCAGGGCCGGATTTTCTTATAGGCTAACTAGGCTTCAGCCTAGGGCCTCAAGATCAAGAGGGGCCTACATTCAAATTGTTAGCCAAATTAAAATTACACTATTCTGAAAACAGTACCAATAACAACATGTTTCATTTAACATATTGGATATATATCACAGAAGTGATGTATTTTATTATCTCTCATATAATTTACAAACTTAAAGATGGGAGGTGAATGGACCGCATAAGTGGAATAGCCTAGGGCCTCTTTTCATCGAAATCCAGCCCTGCATATTACCATCAGGTTACAGGATGGTGGGCTGTGAAAGAGAAGAGAACCTCCAAGAGGTGGTAGGATGGATTCAAAACAGGGATCACCGTGAGCAAATCCCATACATTATCGTATTAAAAACGATGATTAAAAACGCTGTTGTAATTCTGAGTTTTAAGGAAATGACGTAGTTTGTTTTTTTAAAAAATATTTTCTCGTAAACCACGTTAGCTACCTTTTTTTTTTTAAACTTGTCACTGATATTATGTAAATATGAATATATTGGTTTCTTGACTGTAAATTGCTAAACTTAGGATGGATGATTTGCGAGGAATTGGTCAAATAAAACAACTCGTCTCTTTGCCAACGTTTCGACAAATATATTGTCCTCTTCAGGGCCTCTGGATATTACAAATACAAAACAATTAACAAAGTTAGGATATTTTTCTATGTTACTGACTTTGTAAATTGTTTTGTATTTGTAATATCCAGGCCCTGAAGAGGACAATATATTTGTCGAAACGTTGGCAAAGAGACGAGTTGTTTTATTTGACCGATACCTCGCAAATCATCCATCCTAAGTTTAAATATTATATAAAGTTTTATTACTTTTGCTAGGAACTTTTAAAAAGCCTAAGAGAGAATTCTAATGTATAGTTAGACATTTAGGTTTATCACTGAATGCCATTTTACAATTACAATAAGCAAAAAAAAAGTTTAGATACTTTTAATCGATCCCCGGACACACTACTCAAAGAAAATTGTGTTTATTGTAGCAGCAAACATTTGCTACAAGTTTTGTTTATACTTTATTTTTCCTTTTTATAGTTGTTTATTCCGGCTACTATCTTTAATATCTTTCTATCATTCTCGCACACATTAAGTACAATTTGTGTTTACATTGTAAGAAAATACAATCATATCCTTTTATTTTAACCAACTTTCATTAAATGATGTTTACACACTCTAACGGCTCTGAATTCTTAATACTAATTTTGCGAATCACATTCTTTATACTAAGTTATCACGGTAAATTTATATTTTCTAAGATTCCTTCAATTCGACATTGGATCCAAAAATCAACCAAATTCTCAATTACTTCCTTCCCGTATTATTTTCATTGCTGAGCGTGAATTTTTAATAATAATAAAAAGTACTGCTTAAATAGATTCAGTATTTTTTGGGGGGGACCACATCATCGTCAGTGGTTATACTTTCTTTTTTTCTTGCAAAGGATGTATTTTTCTGCAAAGTGATTGCATTAAATTAAAATCACATTTTAAATTAATTTTACCACATGTTTTATTTTTGTGATTTTATTGCTTACTCTCTAAACCAATAAAAAAAATTCAAAAATACAAATACGTATTAATAATTTAGTAAAAAGTTGATTAGATATTTATTTTAGGATCTTACTTTAAGATTAAAAATAATCAAATTTTAAAAAAAAAAATCTCACAGTCACAATTTACAAAGTTAATCATCACATAATTAAACCTCATATTAGATCATAAATTAATTAAACTAATATTCATTAATCCTAATAATATATATTTTTCTTTACTTTTCCGAACTTTACCAGTTTTCACCAAGTTTTACAAATAATTTGTTTACTTAATAATGTGTATTAAGTTAAACAATTGATTCCTCTTTAATGTCAAAGTGCATTTTCCTCTTGATACATAAACCGTTTTTTTTTTTTGGCAGACAATGGATGCAGGGAGTTCTTAGAATTTTAAGATAAATCTTTACAGGAGAACATTCCAATCAAGGAACTCACGAAATAGCTGGAGACAAGATACAGAGAGAGATAAGAGGAAGTCTTTCACAAAATGCTGCATCAAACTGTTTATATCTTAATTGTTAACATAGTAAGTAGAAAACACTTATACCCTACGCACGATTTGAAAAAATAACAAGATCGTCGCCAATATCCTTTTTTTTTTTTTTTGTAAAACTTGGTGTTCATTCTATTAAATTAACAAGTTATAAAAAACCAAAATTCTATCACATTGTTTTAGGGTAAAACGTACACTTTATTATCAAAAAGGTATACTATATACAATCAGTAGAATAAGGACGTTTCTAGCTCTGTCACATGAACAATCAGAATATCCATAAATAGTTGCTTGTAAAGTTCAACTAAGATGAACTAATTCTTCCAACACCCAATCTCTAATAAGCTTTAAAAGAATCAGATTAAGAAATCGTAATGTGACTGAGCCAGAAACATCTATATTCCAATCTCTTGCTAAAATATAACCTAGAATTTGTACGTAAACTTGAGAAAATTAAATAAAAAATCACAGTTACTTGGATTCAGTAATGTCTTTAATTTCTTTATTAATTTCAGCAAAAGTTTTACCAGCTGATTCGGTTAAATAGAATACAACTAAAAATATAGAAATTATGGCAAAAACCGCGAAAATTATAAAGTTCATATAAATACCTATGGATTCATTTATTGAAGTATATAATCTCAACTGTATGAAGATACATATAGCCGAAGTTAGGCTGGTGATAGCGCTTCCTTTACTTCGGATATGTGTGGGAAAATATTCAGACTTGATGGTTGGCATCAACTGAACAAGACCGGTGTTCGAGAATATACAGAAACCCATCAAGTTCAAGTATAAGACCCACACATAGGGCAGCACATCAATTCGGCTATGCTCCAACAGGTAGTAATAAACTGCGACTATGATATTTGTAACAGCACATCCGGCCAGCGAGAACAACAGCATGGCTTTCCTGCCGACGCTGTCCGAAAAGAATGAGGAGATGAAAGCTGTTAGTGCGAATACTATGCCCATAAATATTGATAGTTCACTTGGTGTAAACATATTATTGCCGACCTTACTTAAAGCTTCTTCTGCGTATACTGTAAACGTTATTATACCAATCATATACCTAGAAATGCACACCATCTGTACAATGAACAGGGCACGCCTATTACTTCTTGTTGCTATCAATTCTGTCCAATTTGCTGAATTCTTCATATCATCTCTGACAGCCTCTTCAATCTGTTTATATTCCACTTCAATGTCTTTACCATGTCTTAGCCATTTCAACGAAGATTCTGCTCTAGCTGGTTCGTTTATCATAAAGTAATAGTATGGCGATTCAGGCATCAACGCGAAACTAACACAAAACAATAATGGTAAAGCTGTTAAAGTCAGTATATAATGATCAAAGTTCAGATAATTGCCTAAAGTGTACACATATAAAATTCCTAGATTCCAGAAAACAGTAAAATAACCGACAAGAGTACCTCTTCGTTTTGGATGAGAAGTTTCAGCCACATAAACTGAACATACACAGTCGGCTATTGCTAATAAAAATCCTTGTAATATACGAGCTATGTAAAACACAATGATATTCTTTGTAAATGCTGTCAACAACCAGATGGCGAGGTAAATTGGTCCAGAAGACAGTATTAAAGATTTTCTTCCCCATCTGTAAACAAACAAACAGAAAATACTTAAGTCCAAGCAAACTCCCGAATAAGGTATGCTACAGTAACAGCTAATAACCTACAATGAAGAACTATTTCGTCTAAATTCTGAACCTGTTGTTTGGCCGCAGGTTTTGCACTAGCGAAGAGACGGCTCTACGATACTGTTCCAGCTTATCGATCATCAAGAATCGATCAGAAAACGATTTATTGCTCTTGGTAGTAATTGTTTATTAAAAGGACTTAGCTTTTAACGTAGAATTAGCAATGATGATTTTAGCCTATACGCGCGTTCCAGTTCTTAAATTTTCTTAAGTTCCGGAAATTATTAAATGTTTATTGTAAATCATCGTTATTCCTCAGATGATCATTCCCGCTCATTACAATGTACAACATAACTCTCGGCGCAGCAATAAGGTTTTATTCAAAATCACAGAGTACATAATATAAAGTGAACAAATAATTTTAATGTACTCGTAAGTAATAGTTGCAAAATACTTTTTTTTTTAGAACTCATTTTCTATACCTGTCTGCAATGTATGCTGAAGGAATACAACCAATAATTGCTCCAACTTCTATGATTGAGGTTAACCATGCAAATTCTGAGGTTGTCATCTGTAGTTCATGATTTCCTTTGATCAACCAGATGGAATAGGGTGCCATCCAGTAATAACAGGTGGCTGCTATCATTATGGAAAGGTAACCTGCAAAAATAAATTTTCATTAGAAGTTACATTAGTTATTGATACTTAAATTTAATCTATGGTCAGCATTATTATGGATAATAAAGTGCCACAATCAATTAGAATCAGGTATAATCAGAAATCGTTTAGTAGACACCATAAAATCCTCGTTTTAGCTGGTCCAATATTGTCATAGGGGTTTCCCTGGATTTAGACCAGAATTTTCGCATCCTGGTTTCCTGAGAAACTTTTAGTGCATATTTCCTCTTGCCTACTAACTCCCGAAGACCTGCTAATCCATTGGAAAGTATTCTCCAGCCTTCTGGCACCATGCTCTACAATTGTACAGGTGTTCCAGACATCTGTCCATTAGCCAATAGACACTGCCTCTGGTTTCTTTCCATGGCCATCTCAATACCATTGTAGAATGGTCTGATTGACGTACAAAATTCAAGTTCAAAAAAGCAAATTCACCCGTAAAATGAAGCGTCATTTCAATCCATCGAATAGGGATAAGATTTTTCCATGCTTATTATTTAACGAATTAAAATACTTTTTCTATGATGATGTGCAATCAATACTCTCGCCTATCTCTCCAATCATCTAATCATCCATACAAATCTTGAGCCCTTCCAAAGGGCCTGGAACATTCTTAGCTATCAAAAATCCCTCAAACGGATGTCCACTAAACTAATCATTTTTTGTTCACTAACAGCATGGCGCAGTTAGAGCGTAGTGCATTTAAGAAAATACATATTTAAAATAAAATAAAATGTTGTAAACAGGAAAATAACTATTCTAGTTATTTCTATCAGAGGTGAGACCAAGTTTGGACGTTTTCCCAATTGGTTTTATTTCTGTAAATATAAGAAATATATTTATATTACAGTTGGCAATGAACTTTCTTATGTCAGCTGTTCACTAAAGCAGCTATGTATTTTTTTCTTTAATTTAAAATAATGTTTTGTATTAGATTACAATTTATCAACAACGTTTCATATTACAGTACTTGTTTCCTTTCCTCTTGTCTTTAAACCTTTATTTATGTAACGATATTTATAATTAGAATCGATTAAATAAATATATGTAAATATATTTTTTTTAAAGATTTCTCCCATTTAAAATGAAATCAACAATGAAACTCTATTTATAACAGTTACGAAATATTTAATGCGCGATGTTGTCATTGGCCCCACATAATTTGGCACGTGGCAGCTTCCTATGTTTGGTTGTTCGTAGAAAGAAAAAAAAAACAATTAAGTCTTTGCTGTGAGAAAACAACTCACACGACATACTCATAAATATGAAAAAAGTTTTGCGTTTTTTTTTTGGCTATTTTGATTGGTTAAAAGACAAATGACTTACCACTGATTCATTTTTCAAAGCTCAACACCTATTGAAATTAATCATTTTAAGTCAACTTTGCGCCAGTAATTCAATTTATCATTCTTTGGTAGCAAAGAATTCTATTTTAATGCAACATATTTTTATCTTCTAAAAATTTTTACTACGCGTAAAATGAGCTATGGATCTGAATAATTAATGTTTGAAAGAGCTAGTTCTGTAATTTGGACAATGTTTGAAAGAACTAGTTCTGTACTTTGGACAATGTTTGAAAGAGGTAGTTCTGTGCTTTGGGCAATGTGAGAAACAGCTAGTTCTGTGCTGTGGACAATGTGGTGAAAGAGCTAGTTCTGTGCTTTGGACAATGTGTGAAAGAGCTAGTTCTGTGCTGTGGACAATGTTTGAAAGAGCTAGTTCTGTGCTTTGGACAATATTTGAAAGAGAGTTCTGTGCTGTGGACAATGTTTGAAAGAGCTAGTTCTGTGCTGTGGACAATGTTTGAAAGAGCTAGTTCTGTGTTTTGGACAATGTGCGAAAGAGCTAGTTCTGTGCTGTGGACAATGTGTGAAAGAGCTAGTTCTGTGCTGTGGACAACGTTTGAAAGAGCTAGTTCTGTGTTTTGGACAATTTGAGAAAAAGCTAGTTCAGTACTTTGGACAATGTTTGAAAGAGCTAGTTCTGTGATTTATTTGAAAGAGAGTTCTGTGCTGTGGACAATGTTTGAAAAAGCTAGTTCTGTGCTTTGGACAATGTGTGAAAGAGCTAGTTCTGTGCTGTGGACAATGTTTGAAAGAGCTAGTTCTGTGTTTTGGACAATTTGAGAAAAAGCTAGTTCTGTGCTTTGGACAATGTGAGAAAGAGCTAGTTCTGTGCTTTGGACAATGTGTGAAAGAGCTAGTTCTTTGCTGTGGACAATGTGAGAAAGAGCTAGTACTGTACTTTGGACAATGTGAGAAAGAGCTAGTTCTGTGCTTTGGACAATGTGTGAAAGAGCTAGTTCTTTGCTGTGGACAATGTGAGAAAGAGCTAGTACTGTACTTTGGACAATGTGAGAAAGCCGACAAAAACTAAAAATAGAAAAATCGATCACTCATTTTTTTTTTGTAATAGAAGAGAGTATCGATATATATTGTACTTTTCTCAAAAAGCATTCATGGACAAACAGATTGATAGCAGAAAAATCGTTAACTTGTAGCATGCTAATTCTTTTTGTTTACAAGCAAAAATTTAAAAAATGGTCGCATAATGTATTACGTAAATATTTTTAAATTAAAAAAAAAATTTTCAAATAATGAAATGCATCAAACTCGGTTATAATTCTTATACAATTGTGTTTTATTTCGCCATATACTGGTTGCACACACCCAGTTTTTGTCGTGCTTTTAAAAGGTTTATCAAACCGGTTCAATAAAGCAAAACAACTTAATTCTACTGAATAAACTTCAAAATATAATAATAATACATAAGATTTTTATTAACCAAATTTCTCTTATTATTTACTTTGTTGCAAACTTTATGAAAATTGAGGTTACATTTGTGAAATTTATGTCTTAACGATATCTACTCATCCATAGAAAGATACAGATGTGGAAATATGCTCTTGGTATAATTGGTCCAATTGAGGAGATTCAGAACGTGGGAATTAGAAGGTTTTACATGACTCTCGAGTTTGAGTACTAATATTTCAAGTTTAGTAAATGATGGACAGTATAAAGTATTACACCCATATGTATCCTGATACGTGCATATAAAAGATTGTAAATGGATGAAGTAATTTGAAAAATTTCTAATCAAAATGTAGTAAAAGATAGAAATAAACAATTGGAAGTAAATTGAGCTAGTATATGACCCAAGTCATAAGAGGACCTGGTGAAAATAGGAATAGCAAACTGGAGAAGACATCTAGATGGCTGGAAATTAAACCTTTAGGAAGGCCAAAGTTCATCCAGGGTCTGTAGAGCCTGGGTATAAGTAAGTAGTATTATAAGTCCCCAAGTACTGGGGCATTTGGCTTTGTCCTGTCTTGCTGCCGGCAATTATGTGATTGGATAATGGTTGCCTACTTTATAATGTCTTAATAAAGGGATTTAAGGGCAGCTTAGGCGATATATTTTATTTTATGCTTTTTTTTAAACCATTGTCCGTTGTGAAAAAAAAAAAGGAATGCAGAAGAAAACGAGTCATTTTATGCAGTTTATCCTGGCATGGGACCAGACTTTATTATTTGGAGATACAGGAAATTCCAACGTATCATGCTAAAATGTTGCCTAAATTGATCATTTTCCTACCTAGCATTACCTAAGCATTTACGTATAGTCGGCTTAAAGTTTAATTCGAATCGAATAATTGTCATAGTTGAGTAAAATTGTAGGTAATTGAATATTTTTATGCAAATAGACATTAGATAAATTTACAGGAGTTCATAATCTGTCGGTAATACGATATGTTCATCACATATTGTAAACGTAGTGTAGCCGACCTCAGGAAGGAAGTCAGTATTCTATTATTGATTACTGCATCTGTAGAAAGAAGACCTCACTTGTGGTGGAAGACATACAGATACATGGAATGTGGTACAGTCCATTTCCTACTCGAAATCTCTTCCTTGCAGAAATCTCTGAATGATGCAAAATTGCATCCAATCCTGCTCTTGAATTATGTACAATATATAAAAAAAAATTAAACTAGAAACTAGAGCCGGAAATGCAGAGAAAGAGGATGAATAACATATTGTGAAATGGTGTTTACATGAGGTAACGTAGTACCTTGGCCCTGAACTGGTAACCCTTAAGGAAGGGAGAAGACCATATAAGTAAGGGGTAACCCTTAAGGAAGGGAGAAGACCATATAAGTAAGGGGTAACCCTTAAGGAAGGGAGAAGACCATATAAGTAAGGGGTAACCCTTAAGGAAGGGAGAAGACCATATAAGTAAGGGGTAACCCTTAAGGAAGGGAGAAGACCATATAAGTAAGGGGTAACCCTTAAGGAAGGGAGAAGACCATATAAGTAAGGGGTAACCCTTAAGGAAGGGAGAAGACCATATAAGTAAGGGGTAACCCTTAAGGAAGGGAGAAGACCATATAAGTAAGGGGTAACCCTTAAGGAAGGGAGAAGACCATATAAGTAAGGGGTAACCCTTAAGGAAGGGAGAAGACCATATAAGTAAGGGGTAACCCTTTTTTTTTTTCTGTTTTAAGGCAGTTTGTAAATAGATAGGGATAAGCTCCCTCCTAAAGATCATTTCCGGGTAAGGTTAGGTTTTTGTGGGTAATGCTAATAAGAATGGAGTACAGATCTTACTTTCACAATTTGGTGTAAATGTTCATGTAGAGATCTTAAAAATTTAGTTAGAGGAAGTCAAGAGAGGAGATTCAATTTAAGATTATCTTTTCCGGACAGCTGTAGGAATGAGAAATTAGAGAATTAATAATAATAATAAAAAAAAGAAGTAGTTGAACGAACTGAGAACGCAGTAAAAGATGTTGGTCTATTTTCAAAGTTAAGATTTAACAGCAAATTTTTGGCGTCTACAATGAAAAGTCTTATGTTAATTAACAATCATCCGGCTACTTACAAGACAAAGAGGTAAGCACTTGACGAAACAATGGATTTCTAGTCCATTTGAAGAAAATATCGTCCAACATAATGGTACACTAGACATTTAAGTCCCGCTAGATTGGTTCGTAGATCTTAGAGCCCGGCTCTTCGTTAGAACTAGAATCACCACTCGACGAGCAATTAGAAATAACTGGCAACACTTCATGTATATCTTCGCCAGCCGTCTTACTTTAGGAGGTAGTACGTCACACACACTGTAATGACGCTTTAACCATGATGTCATGGCATTAATTTCTTCTAAATACTATTCAAGCTATACTCTTGATACAGTTTTTTCTTACCCTCCTCCAAGAGGTAGTACTGAAATCTTTGAAGATATATTTTTAAACTCCCATTATTGGAGCACCGCCCTTTTTTGGGAGAAAATTTTAACTTACACCTCAAAAATGCCCAAAAATAATTATTTAAATAAAATTTTTTTTAGCGTTCGCAGTTTTGATTAAATTGTTGGAGATATTTATGTACAATAACAAAAAAAAAATCACTGTCAAATTAATAATCAAATTAGTAAAGTGATATTCACGGTTTAAAAGCAGTAGAAAAGAGAATAGAAATTTGGCAAAGAAGCGTTGAGAGGAGCATGCTAAGCATAAAGAGAAGAGACAGGATCAGAAGCCAAATTATAAGGGAAAGAACTTCAGTGAGAGACGCCGCTCGGTGCTGTAAGAAGTTATAGTGGGAGTGGCCAGAACAGATACCCATAGATGGACAAAGATGGTTACTGAGTAGTTACCTTTAGAAGGAAAAAGGAAAAAAGATAGCGCAAAAGATGGTCCAGACGAGATGAAAGAAGAAGAGGGAGCCAGCTGGATGAGGAAAGCGGAAGACAGAGCCTACAGGAACCAGAAATGTGAGCAGATGGAGAAATCAGGGAACTCTTATCCTTAGGTACGGCTGGTTACCGTCAAAGGACCAATACTCCCATAAAGGAAGGCCTACATATTTACAGCAGAATGGTTCAATGAACAATTATTTATATCAGTGTAGTTTTATTTTGTCTTATTTAAACTGAGCAATGGATATTTATTAGTGTTATTATTTTTCTGTAAAATATGTAAATAAAGGCTTATTATTATTATTCACGTTTTGGTATTTAGTAAAGTGGTATCCACGGTTTTGGTATTTAGTAAAGTGGTATCCACGGTTTTGGTATTTAGTAAAGTGGTATCCACGGTTTTGGTATTTAGTAAAGTGGTATCCACGGTTTTGGTATTTAGTAAAGTGGTATCCACGGTTTTGGTATTTAGTAAAGTGGTATCCACGGTTTTGGTATTTAGTAAAGTGGTATCCACGGTTTTGGTATTTAGTAAAGTGGTATCCACGGTTTTGGTATTTAGTAAAGTGGTATCCACGGTTTTGGTATTTAGTAAAGTGGTATCCACGGTTTTGGAATTTTCTACAAATTTAGCTTTATGCTAATCGAGCTTTACGCCAACTACCTAAGAGTGTCGTGAACGGAAGCGACTAGTAAACATATTTTATTATTAATTTCTTATATAAAAATATTTTTTTAAAAAAAAGGTAAATCTTAAGAATAGCTCCCCGGAGGCGTGGCCTAATTCGAAGTGATTCTGATTCGCTGTTACTATAGAACCCGCCATATTCAAATATAGATATAAAACTATTTATTTTATATTTACACTTAAATCTAGCGGGTTATATGGTAACAGCGAATCAGAATCACTTCGAATTATTTATTTACGATTGATATTTCTATTTAAACACCCCCTGATTTATTTATTTCTTAATGGGGGGCTTCGCCCCCACACCCCCTGATTTTTCTTAATGGGGGGCTTCGCCCCCATACCCCCTCCTAACCTACCTAATCACCCTCAATTTTTTAATTTGTGTCACAAGATTCATTACAATAATTACACAGAACAACACAAAAGAAACTTACCTTATTTTGTGGAGTCCTTTTCCTGAGGAGGGTATACTTGTCGAACTCCCTCCAGAAAATCGAACAAAATTTCATAACATTCATTACTCCATCCTCACTCACACTACAATCATGCTTTAATTTAAAAAAAAAACTGCAAATTTAAAACGCTCATACTAATAAAGTTACAAAAAAAAGGCACCTCAGGTCACAAACAGGGCACTCGCGGGAACTTTTAATACATTAAACAGGAAGCAGTTACTATGCAGTAATTAAGTGTACTGCGCATGCGCGCGAAACATAAGAGTTACGAAATTCGCACAATCCGAAACAGTTCATTGGCGGGAAGTAGTTTAAAATCTCACCGGTAGGTGCGCTGTACTTCCCACCCCCTAAAAATAAACAGGCCACGCCCCCGGGGCGCTATTTAGAATAGCCAAAAAAAATTATCAAGAAGGTATTCGAGGTAAAAAAAATTAACAATTCAATATCGTCTTTAACCTATTTTCCTTAAATAATTGCCCAAAATAATGAGAGGCAAATTCGATTTCTAATTTTTGATATTTTCACATGATTACAAGGTGACATTGGGGTAAAGCTGCTGAACAGAAACGGGAATTTTGCGGAACTTCACATTTTTTTCTTGAAGGCAATACGTAAGCAGGTCTCGCATGAAAAATCTATCGTATCAATTAAATTGAAGGCAATTTATTTTCACCTTGAAGATAAGAAATATCGGTTTTCTTCCTTAAATGACTTCTAACATTTAAAAAATAAAGTGAGGGAATTATATGCATTTCATTTAGCATAAAGTGTTTGGAGTAAGCATAGTGAAGCATTTGAAGTAAGAATAGTGTTCACGTCATGATTAAATTTCAAATTTCAAGCAATTGGCTGCAAACATCGAGAGCTCGGCAGATATGTGCAACGATTTCTTGTAAGTTACACTTGTTAAGTTTACAATTTTCATTTATTTCCTCTATTATTCTCCGCTTGCTCAAAGAGGAAAAATTAAATGTCGGGGTAACCGAAATCTTAAAAGTACTTCAGAGCCACTAATATATTATCTCAAATCCGTCACTGACTTAATCATGACTTTGATGTAAATGTGTTTTTTTTACCCAAGTCCCCAATCAAGTCACGTCTATGTCCGTAATTAAGAGTTGGAAACGGATTTACTGCATTGTTTAGGATATATATACAGGGTGATCCATTTAAAACGCACCAATCGTTTGATCTGGAATCAGAAGTGTTGGGAAATCACCCTGTTGGAAATCTAAAGACTCCCAATATGATTCCACTCATTAATTGTCAATAAGATTGATCGTATATCCTATGATTTATCATACAGAGGAAATAAACGTTCAAACTATTAAGTGACGCACTTAACAGGTTGATTTAAGGTACCTTTTATTGACCACCTAAAAGAATCATTCAGCCCTTGATTGATTGATCAAGCAAAAAAAAAAGAAAAAAGGGCCTTGTTCCCTCTTTGACAAGCTACATTCTTCATTATCAGCACCGGAAATGAACGAATAGATCTGACTTAGGTTAGGTTAGGTTAGGTATCGATATAGTCATACATAAAACGATTCAAATGTAAGTTTCTCTAATTGCTATTCCATGTTACAGGTTACATTTCTGCCATTTTTGCGTCCATTTGCTTCAGCTGGTTGTCACCCTATTCATTAAAATTAACTTCCGGAGAGAATAAATTGTTTACTAAATCTCAAATGGCCTTCTTAATCTCTGTGATGGAATTTGGATCAATAGCTGCCTGTATTCCCGCAGGAATAATGGCTGACAGGTTGGTAATTCTGCAATCGTAGAACAGTAATGAAGGAATTTCAACTTTTAATTAAGAATAGTTGAAAGAACTTTGAATAATTATTTGTTTTCTTAAAAAAATAACACAATAATACGCTTTTGGTTACTAACTATATTACTGAGATATTTAAAAAAATTAAAAATTTACAATGATATACATATTTTTTTTTTTTTTGAAGTATTTATTACAATTAACTATTGTACTTACAGTTGACGATTACCTGCTATTTAGAGTATTATCGCTAAGTTTCAAATAAATTATCAATTTGCTTTCAATTATTGATAAGTCAAGTGTTTAGATTCTCTTCCCGTTTTTTTCTTAGATCGTTCCCTTTTTGATAAGCAAGAAGTTTTCCTTTTTCTTAGCTTCTTTTCACGATTACTTTGCTGAGCAGCGTTTCTATAATCTGTAAACTGGAGGTCCAGGGAGGCTGACTGATTGCCGCCGCAGCTTCAGACATTTTCAGTTGAAATTCATCAACTAGAAAAATATGACTAAACTAAGATGTTCCTTCCAACTAGCGTCCTTTTACTAAGTTTCGTCAGCGAAAATCCACGAAAACTAGTCCTGATCATATATTCAGAACATTTTGTAGCCAAACAACATGGATAACAAACTTGAAATCTGTAATGAACTTTTTCAACTAACACAAATAATTGTAGATGACGTTGCACAATAAAAAACACAGTGACATGTTTTGAACTCACTCTGGCATACTCGAAACTCTCTGCTGCTCTCACCTCATGGCTGTGTGAATTTCGTTAAACCCTTAACTGAAATCTTAACTGAAAGGTAGATCTGCAAATTCATCTCTTGTGATTATATCTGTTCGTAACTTCCGTTGTGTAGGTTTCCATTATTGTAGTTATTTAGTAAATTGTCTAGAGAATATAAAGACAAATTTCAGGAGGCCATGGTTTCTTAGGCCAGCATCACCCTATCAATGCTTAAAATCATAATAATAATAAATATTTTACAGATATGGAAGAAAAAGGGTCTTGCTATATTGCGGAATTCTTGCAGCAGCTGTATGGTTAATTACAACATTTACCAAACATATTGTAGTTCTGTACATCGCTCGACTAATACAAGGTGGCTGTTTGGCATCAGTAGAAATTGTAGCTCCAGTGTACATAGCGGAAATATCCGGTGCTAATAGAAGAGGCACCCTGGGCGGATATTATGCTGTGTTCTGGTACTTTGGCACGCTGGTCGCTTTCATCATTTCCGATTTCCTATCATTCGAAATCTACACACTATCATTGATTTCGTTTCCATTATTATTTTTTATAACTCTCACATTTATACCTGAAACTCCGTACTATTATCTCATGAAAAACAAAGCCGTGGATGCTAAAGAATCACTACAATGGCTAAGATATGGCGAAGATATTGAAGAGGAATATAAAGAGATGGAAAAGGCCGTGCGAGAAGATATGAAGAACGCCGGAAGTTGGAAAGATCTAGTAGCAACAAAGAAAGATCGGCGAGCTTTGTTCATCGCGCTCATAGCTTGTCTGGCTAGATACTTGGTCGGCATGGGTACAGTTTCAGCGTTTGCAGAAGATATTTTTGCTGAAGCTGGCCAATTTTGGTTCACAGCAAATCAGCAATCCATTTGTTTAGCATTAGTGTTCACTCTAAGCACTTCTGTAGCTTCACACTTCTCAGATACAGTCGGCCGCCGGAAACTGTTAATATATTCACTGATTGGTACAGCAATTAGTAATGCTACTGTAGCAGTGTATTTTGGTTTATTACAGTTAACCTCTCTAAAGGTTATACCATATGTTTGGATAATGTATGTTGGTATTTTCGGATTTTGCTTCTTCACCAGTATTGGCCTGGGACAATTAGTGCCAACCATTAAAGCTGAATTCTTTCCTTCGCATACCAGAAGTAAGGGAGGCGCTTTTCTGAACTTAATGGCTGCCACAGCGGTATTCGCACAGATGTATACATTTCCAATAATCACTGCTGAAATTGGCATGTATTTCAACTTTCTTTTATTTGGAATTGTGGCTGTGATTGGCTGTATATTTGTAACTATTTATATACCCGAATCAGCTGGTAAAACCCTTACCGAAGTCAATCAAACTGTTAAGGCAATTACTTCTAGGTAGTTGGTGTTACGCTATCTAGCGTGCTTTTCCCTTTATCCATTTCCTTTTTTCCCTACATAAGAAGATGAACAAACGAAAAATCTCGCCGAAAACAAAGTTCTGCGCTTCACCTTGAGCATCTGTAACTTTATTATTTATTATATTTTTTGCTTTGAAGAACATTATGCCCCTTATAAGCAAGGAGTTGTGTTATAAAAGAAAATGAAAAGAAAAACAATATTCCAATTATCTCATAAAAAGAAAAACAATAAACTTCTTATTAAAGCAGCTGAAACTTAAAAATATCACTGTCGAAAGACATTATAGACAGGACGACATAAAGATTTATAGATCGAATAGACAACTGTTTCGAAGACCACTTGAACTTAAATTACCAAAGGACATTGTTTACTAAACAGTCAAAAAATTTAGTTACAATTTCATACGAAAAACGTGCCTTCAAATAAAAGCAAAAAGAAATAGATAATAAGTTATAAGATTCTAATCATAAAATGAAGGGCTTTTCAAAGATATCTCTAAAAAATAAAAGTCAAAAATTTATTATAGAGGTACTAATCAGGTGTTTTAGACCACATTAAGTACAATGTGTGAGTAAAAAGTTTAAATAAAAGCTGTAGGATACTTGTTTAATTTTATGGATACTGTGTATAAGTTATTATTATAAAAGCAATTAATCAAAAAAATAAATGTATGGCATAAAAAAAGAGTAAAAAATAAAACGTTTTGCAAATCAAAAAAATGAATCAATAAAAGGATTTGGTTGAAACTAAAGATTTGATTATGATACTAAGTACGCACTACTTGCATGTATTGCGGGTTAACATATTGCAGAATATATTATATAATTAAGGCTCCAATATCCGTTCATTGCTTAGAATTCCACAAATTTGAGTACCGTAAGCACGTTCTTTACGACAGAAGTAAACAAAAATCTGGTTATAACACTCTTACGACTTCCTGCTAGAATAATATATAAGATACAAATTACGAAGTTTGGTGAGTAAAAATTGATTGTCGAGAAAAAAAGAACTCAGAAAAGTAAAAAAAAACATTCAGCCAAGTGGCTACTTCCGGTGGTGGATTTTTCATCAAAATTGTGAATTTCAGCCCCACATTCAGCCGTCCTTTATGATATCTAGGACATAAAACCTCAGTTTATATTAAAAAAAAAAAGACCTTAATAGGGAAAGTCTAGCCAACCACTTCTTCCAAAAAATACCCTAAATGGAATTCACCACAGAAAATTTTTTCCAATAAGATTTATATGTTAGACCAGCATCAGTACCATTCGCGAGCAAAGATCAAAGAGAATCGTTAGAGCCATTTAATCTATTTTGGTTTAAAGAGATGGCAGAATTATGTAATAAATAAAATTGTAACGCCAATAACAATCTACCAAGGTTGTGACTCTGTACATAAATTGTTAGATTTTTAATGAAAATAGATTTTTTAAAATCGATTATTATGTAAAAGGGCTGATTCAAAATTTTATAAAATTTACTAAAAGATCTAAATTTGCAAGAAGCAAGTAAAAGATATGTCTGTGATGAGAATTAAGCTAAGATTCATGTCGCTTATAATGAAGATCAGAGGGGATGTGGTTTCCATTAAACTACTCTGTGACCCCGGACAGGTTGATCGGCATAAGTGTTCGCTTTGTAAAATGTCCGGCTATAGAGGATGTCGTTTGTCCCAGTTCTGAGTTCGGTTTTCGGCGGAAATGCTTTGGGATGGATGTAATGGCTCAGGGCTCAGTTTCTATTGTGTCTCAATGGTAACGACTGGCAGGCCATTATACAATCACACAATATTAGCACTAAAGTCCAGGAAGGAATGGGTTTTTGAGTTCAATTATTGAAGTAAGCTTTAATTTAGAAGAATTTCTATTATTTTATTGTTATTTTTAATTTTTTTATATTCAGGGAGACTTTTGTTTTAATATTAGCAACATTTCGGCAGACGGACTGATATCCATGTCTGTTGTTTGTAATGATATACAATAATATTTTAAGTACACCCTGTACAGGGTGTATACAGAGGAGTAGTCGAAACTTCGGGAGGTGATTCAGCAGCTCAAATGCAACAAAAAATATTCTATTCACTTTGGCCCGATTCTCAATAGTGTCCAAGATATTTGCAATTTTTAACTTTTCCGTCGATATTCGCGTTTTTCGCCATAAAAACGGCCGTAACTTTTCTATCCTTTACCCTACAACAATTCTGCTTATTCCAAACGAAAGAGCATTAAATTTCCTATAAATACGAGGGTCGTTTGAAAAGTCCGTGCAAAAATAAAAACTACTTAATTTTTTGGGGTAAACCTTTTTTATTTTTCAACATAGTCTCCCGTTTAGGCTTATACACTTCGTCCAACGCTGCTCTAGTTTGTTGATCCCTTCCGAATAATAGGATTTGTCCAAGTCTGAAAAATAGCCATTCGTTTCTGCAATCACCTCCTCGTTTGAATAAAATCTTTTTCCCGCCAGCCATTTCTTCATATTGGGGAACAAATAGTAGTCCGAGGGAGCCAAGTCTGGAGAAAAGGGGGGATGTGAAACGAGTTGGAACCCTATTTCCATTAATTTTGCGACCACAACTGCTGAGGTGTGAGCTGGTGCGTTGTCGTGATGGAAAAGGAATTTTTTGTGGGCCAATCGTGGGCGTTTTTCTTGCAGCTCGGTTTTCAAACGGTCCAATAACGATGAATAATATGCACCTGTAATAGTTTTACCCTTTTCCAGATAGTCGATGAGGATTATTCCTTGCGAATCCCAAAAGACAGTCTCCATAATCTTTCCGGCCGAAGGAACGGTCTTCGCCTTTTTTGGCGCGGATTCCCCCTTGGTAACCCATTGTTTAGATTGTTCTTTGGTCTCAGGAGTGTAGTGATGTATCCATGTTTCATCCACAGTGACGAAACGACGCTTAAAGTCCTGCGGATTCTTCTGGAACAGCTGCAAACCGTCCTTGCAACACTTCACACGATTTCGTTTTTGGTCAAGCGTGAACAATCGCGGCACCCATCTTGCGGATAGCTTTGTCATGTCAAATGTTGATGCAAAATATTATGTACCCGTTCATTCGAGATGCCCACAGCACTAGCAATCTCACGCACCTTCACTCTTCTGTCATCCATCACCATATCATGGATTTTATCAATGATTTCTGGAGTAGCAACCTCATCAGGGCGTCCAGAACGTTCAGCGTCACTTGTGCCCATATGGCCACTCCGAAAATTTTGAAACCACTTATAAACTGTTCTAATCGAAGGTGCAGAGTCACCATAATGTTTATCAAGCTTCTCTTTAGTCTCCTGAGGCGTTTTGCCTTTCATAAAGTAGTGTTTAATCAACACACGAAATTCTTTTTCGTCCATTTTTTGAAAATCACTCGACTTCCTCGATTCAAACGAATGCCAAACACAAAGAAATAGACCGATCTGGCTGAAACTTGGTGTGTGTTCTTCCAAAAGATGCTACTAACTAAACATAACCTCGATACGCGCCAGTGGTGCTATCTCTCTGACTTTGCACGGACTTTTCAAACGACCCTCGTATACTTAACCCAGAGCCTCAAAACGATTCTTATAACAATGAAATTTTTACTTGAATGTCTAAAAATTTCGTTCTCGATGATTTTTGTTAAAATTTTTAATAGCATTTTTTCAATGGTTAATGAATCAAGTAAATTAGTGGTGAAAAGTCGGTTACGCAAAATCCCAGTTTTCTGCATTTACACCCCTCTGTTCGGGGTAGTGTTTTATTAAAAACCAAAAAAATCCATATGGTCTTGAAGCTCAATAAATGCGCAACTTTTTCTGAAATTATGTGACTCCTTGATTCATTAATCATTGAAAAAAATGCAGTTGAACGTTTTAACAAAAATCATCGAGAACGAAATCATTAGACATTCAAGTAAAAATTTCATTGTTTTAAGAATCGTTTTGAGGCTCTGAATTGAGCAAATTTATAGGAAATTTAATGCTCTTTAATGTTTGGAATAAGCAGATTTGTTGTAGGGTAAAGGATAGAAAAGTTACGGCCGTTTTTATGGCGAAAAACGCGAATATCGACGGAAAAGTTAAAAATGCAAATATCTTGGGCACTATTGAGAATCGGGCCAAAGTGAAGAGAATATTTTTTGTTGCATTTGAGCTGCTGAATCACCTCCCGAAGTTTCGACCACTCCTCCGCATACTCCCTGTATAGAATTATTAATAATCATTATTATTATTATTATTATTATTATTATGATTTCCAGAATTAGTTTATTTATTTAATAATTTTTTGGAAATAATTTCAAATTTATGGTTAAAATGAACAATAACTTTTTGGTAAACCCAACAGGAAATCTAAACCTCGATCGTAACACGTTTATTTCATTAAATTAAATGAATTTAATTCAATAGTTTCCTCTTAAAACAAAAAATAAATAAAAATTTAAAATAAAGTAAACCTTGAAGATAAGAAGTGCTTTTTTTCTGTTTTTGATATTAGTTAGGAATTACGTTACTTTAATAGAAAATACACAAAATATTCAGCCGAAGTAACATTCTAGTATTTGGAAAGAATAAGTTATTTAAAGTGACAATAAAAAGTTTGAACAAAATGTGTTTAATTGAAATAGAACTACTTGTGAACTCATTTAAGGGAAGTGCGTCAGCGAGCGAATGGATTGCGACGTTCTCTTGTAAGTTCGCTCTAATTTACATAATTATAAATGTCTTATAGATAATTTTAAATGTTTTTGAAAGTGGCTAAATCCAGAGACTAAAACTTTTCTTGATACTTAGCACTACTTTACAACTAGAAAAAAGTAGAATTGTCTTTAATAGAGCTAGCTTGATCAACAGGTTCATTAGTGGTAATCATAACTGGTGAATGATGCAAGTCACAACTTCCCAGTAAAATCAAACCTATCTTGAGAAACAATTTAAAGCCAAAGTGGCAGCCAAAGCGGCAGCCAAAGCACACTCTAAGTCTAAAAGTAGATTTGTTCCGTTCACATTTTTTTTTAATTATTAATAATAATTTTTATAATCATTGTAGAGGGACCCTATTTCCTTAACAAAATATATGTACAGGGTGTCCCAAGCTATATGGATAACGACTTTTTCTCGGAAACTAAGATAGCTAGAAAAAAAACCTAAAAAATACGTGTTCCCTTAGTTTTTTGTTAGGAATCCAAATTTAATTTGTAATTTTTTTTTCGGTGCTTCCAGAAGCGAGATACAGGCACCAACTTCATTTTTTCAAATGGGGAGGTGTGATTTTTATTTCAGAAATAGGTTCCTCTATTTTTTTTAAGACAAATTTACTCGAACGGTTTTTTTCTGTGAGCGATATTTTACAAGTTATGAATGAAAACATGATTCTTATAAGAAATGTCAAATTGATATTATAACGGTTTTTTGATTGAATAAGAAATAAATTACTATTTTATTATAAATTTTACTTGAATGTAAATACCGAGCTCTGAATGGCCTTAAGAATCCGAAAAATATATCCAGTACAACCTGGATTAACCGGGCTGAGCTCCGGCTATACCCAACCCGGAAAACTGAAATCCCGGTTAAACCGAATACACAGTATTACATAGTAATACATTACTGTTTCGATGTCGATTTTATCTTCGATAGATAAACAAATACGTTTACGTTTACGTACCAGTTTTCTTAACGGGATTTCATTGCGTAAGTGAAATAAAAATTCGACCGAAAGGGGGCAAATGAAAGATGTTTTTTGTAGGACGGAACTGATTAACACTGAAGTCTAGCTTGAGATTAAGCTACTCTCTGGGAAGATTAAAATAATGCCGGTAATTATCCATAAAAATATTACATACGAACCGTGAAGTTGAAAATCAACCATTTACGACACGTAAATCCCATTGTCTTTTGTAAGACCGTGGTAAATCCCAAGAAATGCAGTGCTAATTGCACCATATTTTGGGTTTTTACATACATACATAATGACCCTTCAAGAAAATCAGGTATAAAAGAGTTGCTGCTACGCCTACAATTATGTTACATCGGAAGACAAAAAATTTTCCTGTCACTACCGAAAATTAACTTTTCTTTTGGCGCTGATCCGAAGTGTTCTTATTATGACTCAACATGATCCCGGTTAATCCGAATCCCGGGTTAACCGAGGGCCGGTTAATCGAGGTTGTAATGTATTTCCGGTTAAATCTAAAAATATCTAAATCTGTTAGAAACAAGAGAAAGCAAAAAATAAAAAAAAATCATAAATCTTTCTTGACTCAACACAATGGTGATTGCTAAGAACGGAAATTGTGTTTGATATTGTTACAGGTTATATAGCCGCCATCTTTACTCCCATCTGTGTCTACTGGATATCGCCCTATTCATTTTATCTAAATTTCGAAGATTATCCAAAACTGGCACCACACGAACTTGTTGCAATGATTTCTGGGACAGATATAGGCTCAGGCCTTTTTTGCATTCCTGTAGGAATTCTAGCTCAGAGGTTGGTTAAAAAAATGAAATTACAATATTTTATGTTCTAGTTATGAAATATTTGAAGGGAAAATAAAGAAAGAGAAAAAGGAAACCTAGTTGAAACCTTCCTTTACGGAATATTGGTGTTAGCCATTGAATAAAATTGTCCAGCAAAATGTTATAGTAACTGTAATGGACCTGTTCTATTTGTCTGGCCTTAAAATACTGGAAGAAGTAAGTTAGGCATTAGCCAGAGAGATATGTTATATTATCAAAACTTAGTTATTCGTGGTCTCGTTTCGGGTACCACTGGACTTTTTAGGAAATCGATTACTGAGTCAGAATAAACAATTAAGGAAAACTGTGCATACTTACTTGCTTAATCCCCGGATATCCGCTTTATGGGTTTCCGTCTAAGTCTCCTCCTGTTCCCAAAACTCTTAACTCCAGCTGTCACATCCTCTCTCAGATCTCGTCTCGCGATCTTTCTCCGACTATCTTTCAGCTTTCTCTTCTTCTCTGTCCCCACACGTACATTCCATAACTCGCATCTCTAGCAATCTCTCGGGTGGCATCCTCCAAAGGGCTCCATCCATACCCCGCTTAAACAAATAAAAAAACAAAAAAAAAATAAATAAATAGATATTTTAGACATTTTTGGGAGCTGAATGTTTGTGAACATAATAACTTTCGTATATAATTCTGTTTTTAAAAAATGTATTTCAGTTTACATTTTTCAGTTCTTTGGGAATAATTTTTGTCAACAATATAGAAGGTCTTTTAAATATAAGGTAAGTGGGGGGAAGATGCCACACTTAACACTTATTTCCGTTTTGTAGGAAACTGGGTTATCGAAAAACAACACCAAATGTATCAACGTTTAGGTTGTTTTTTATTCTTTAATTACATATATTTATTAGTATATTTAATTAAATGCAAAACCATTAAAAATGCATTTCAATGAAATTTGTCAAAACTGGCATCTTTCCCCATCATATGGGGAAGATGCCAGTTGATGCGGGGGAAGATGCAAGAATATCTTAAGATATAAATTGAGAAAGAAAAAATTACAAATTTAATGTTAGGTAAACAGCAAAATATTCTCATTAAACACTGAGGGGAAGGAACACCGAACAAAAGACATTTTTTGTTTAATTTTTAACATTTTTTGCAATGCAAATTGTCTTTGCTGCAAATTTCATGTAGCCATCTCTTGCATGTTATGCATTGAAGCCAATCGCATTTTGGGCCCTTCCTATCACAAAAATATCCTTTACACTCAATACAAAAATCATCGTCCTCCTCTTCAATGTCACTCTCACCACTGGTCATTACCAAATTATCGGGAGCGGAGGATGATGAAGATGAACTGTCCTTTCTTTTCTTTTTCTGCAGTACTTTTCCCCCTTTTTTTTTTGTCGGCAGAGTAGCCTTTCTACTCAATGCCTCCCGTTTCTCCACCGTCGTAAGGACTTCAGCAGTTTGTTTCTTTCTTCGAGTTTGCTTGGGTTTCTGAAATCTGGGGATAAGACTAATTTCTTCAAAAGAAGTGATGGCACCGCTGCTGCTTGTTGAAGCTATTGCCAGAGGTGCGTTAACTCTTTGTGTGGCATTCAAATTTTCTTTCATATTGTCAGAAATGGTATAAGCATGTTCTGGAATTTTTTGCGGATCGTATGGATAAATTCCGCATGCAGAAAATCCCACGCTGCCATTTCCAACAGTGGCTGCCCTATTCCACGCGGCGCTCAGCAAAGACCCAAATTGAAGTCTGGTGATTCTGCGTCCCGGGTTAGAATGGATCCAGTTGTTAAGGGCCTGCTGCCAAAAAGTTTTGTCTTTGATTTCTATTCCCTATAACATGATATTAGTTAGTTTTCCTTTTTATTTAATAGTTTTTAATGCTGGGTCAATATGGCCCGAGGTGACGGCTTATGGCACTTCACATAAGGTGAAGGGTTAATAATATTAATGTATTATACAAAAACTATATTTCGTGTGTCATTAATTGTTTTATATTGATTTAATATTATAAAATATATCATTATAATGTAATAATGAACGAGAATCAATATGAAATTGAAACACTTCAAAAGGTGGCATCTTACCCCAAGCACTGGAGGAAGACGCCACATAGGTTTATTTTTGTACTAAGGCTTCAATCATGTTGTTTCAAGCTAACACGTACTCACCAAGATGTACACGACACAAATATCACGGAATTATTACGTTTAATCTAGTCAATCCGTCACCAAACCTTAAGTATCGACAACGAAATATTATAACATGGGTACTCACCAAGTTCAAAGAGTTGAATTTACAGTTTAACGACGATTAAACTAGATATAAATAGAAATATTCACAAGCACGGTATTCACAGTTGTTTACTACACACTTTAACGTAGGAATTGCTGCCATCCAGTTGTAGATATGCAAAATATGACGATACTTGCATCTTCCCCCAACTGGCATCTTCCCCCCACTTACCTTATATGTAATGTACATAAATAAAGGTCAGGCTATAGATCAGTAAATAAAGCAAAATAAATAAACCAGGCGGGGCTTAAAGGGGGCGGAATCACAGACTTTAGTTTTAACATTTTTCTTAAAAAAAGAAAAGTACCTGCTCAGGGGGATTCGAACTAATGATCACCAACATACGAGTATAAATCCATAACCACTAGACCAAACCACACCTGGGCGAGTAAACGATTTACATTATTTGGCTCGGTTGAATATCAGTATTACACTAGCTTATAATGTATTGATTTGAAATTAGTAAACTAATTAAAAACTTCTAAAAATGTTCAACAGATATGGAAGGAAAAAGGTGATGCTTCTTTCCGGAGTTTTGGGAGTGGCTGTATGGCTGATTACCATATTTACCGATCATATTGTAGCCTTGTACATCGCTCGGCTGCTGCAAGGAGTCTGTATAGCTATAGTGAACATTATTTCGCCAGTGTATGTAGCTGAAATATCAAAAGCTAAGAGAAGAGGCACCCTATGCGGATTTTACACTGTTTTCTGGAATCTAGGCATACTGTATGCCTTCATCAGTGCGCAGTATCTCCCCTTTAAGACATACCTATTGTGTTTTATAGCTCTACCAATTATATTTTCCTTTACTTTCATCTTAATGCCAGAATCTCCGTACTATTACTTCATGAAGAACAATCCAGAAAAAGCTAAAGAATCATTGCAATGGCTAAGACATTATAAAGATGTTGAAGAGATTGAAGAGGATGTGCAAAAAGATTCAAGAGACGTCGGAAGTTGGAAAGAGCTAATAGCCACAAAGAAAAATCGCCGAGCTTTGTTGATCGTGCTGATAGTTTGTTTTTCAAGATATTTGGTCGGCACGACGGCAATTATAGCTTATTCTGACACGATATTAACAAAAGCTGGCCAAAATATATTCACAATGAATGAACAACTAATTGGCATAGTTCTGTTGTTCACTATATGTTCCGCTGTAGCCTCTTTCTTTTCAGATATAGTTGGCCGCCGAAAGCTGTTAATACATTCACTGATTGGCACAGCAATTAGTAATGCTATGATAGCATTGTTCTTCGTCTTATTGGAGTTAACCTCTCTCCAGATTACCTCATTTGGTTGGATAATCTATTTTTGTATTTATGGCAATTGTATTTTCACCACCATTGGCCTGGGACAACTAATGCCAACTGTTAGCGCTGAATTCTTTCCATCACACACTAGAATTCTAGGCGGCATTATAACAAATTTACTGGCAATACTTTTTTCCTACATACAATTGTACACTTTCCCAATAATCGCTGCGGAGATCGGCATATATTTCAACTTTATTATATTTGGAGCTATGGCTACGATTGGCTATATATTTGTTACAATTTATGTACCCGAATCAGCTGGTAAAACACTTGCTGAAATCAATCAAGTTGTAAAAGATATATCTCTATGTAGCGCTTTATTCTTGGAAAAGTTTACGCTAAAGAACATCCGGTGCCCTTAAGGGTATTCCACAGGAACAAGAAGCCATTTATATACGCATTTTCCATTCATAAGAAAATGGATGTGCGTGTTCACAAAAATGGATGTTTTTCAACGTTACTTAAATTTTTGCCCCGTTTCTGACTATCAACCCCTTATGTTACTGCTCCTCTATTGGGCAGTTTCCATTAAATGGTGATCAATGACATTTTACATGAATAATTACTCCAGTAAAATACTTTTCTATGGAACGGATCAGCTGAGTGGTTAGCGTATACTGGATTCCAGCGCGAAGATCCCGAGTTCGAATCCAGCTGCTTTCCTCTTCCTATGGAGCTTCTTACAACTCACTGTCTGGTGATGGGCAGCCTTGTCTTTAACGAGAAAACACTGTCCGGAGGCCGCCAGTAATCTCTAATGAATTTCACCAAATATAACATTAATGAATGAATTATAATGCTAAATAATTGCACTATATTATTTTAAAACCATTCTAAATGAATGATTAGAGATATAAGCAATAGTTTTATGTCAAAACTGTGATAAATGTTATTAATTAAGAAATTATTATTTATAAAAAGTGTAAAATGCTAGTTAATAAACGTATGATTTTGGTTGTAAACAGATTTTAGATTTAATTTCATGCTACCGGCCGCATTTACAGCATGGGTTTTTTAAATTAAGAAACCATAAATTTTATGGTAAACATGGAACATTACGTGAACACCATAATCTTCAATATAAAGATATTGATGTCTTATATGTTGTCTTATAACACGAATCTCTTCAAATTAAAAAGATCTTGGATTCTCATGCACTAAGCAGGTTCTTATTTTGAAATTCCAAGACATTTTTAAGCAAATAATTGCTAAGATATAAAGCTGTCAGATTTCAAAGATCTAAGTAGACGTAAAGCAATTAAATAAATAGATATTGATTTATTTTTCTCTAATTCGTCTGCCGTTTTTCTTTTAATTAGATTATCTTATCATATTTATTGTAGAACCTACACTATCCTGGCCTGAAAGCCCTTATAAAGGTTCAGTATTATGTTCCCTGTTTCAAGTATGAGAAATCTGAGATGAGCTTCTTGTACATTCCAGGACAGCTAACCTGGCCATCTGTGGAAATTAGTTGAGATACACCAGCTTCCGCGGAAGGTGCATTTTTAATGTGTATCAATTTTGCTGCATCAATAATTTTTCATAAGGATCGATCGTCAAAGATTGCATGAAAAAGCAATAATTTTTTTTTCCTACAAATGATTTTTTGTATTTATTTATTTAGTAATTTACCATCTGTATACATGTATACAATAAGTAAATATGGAGACTATGATGAACTGTTGCGGGAGGAGAGCAAGAGGAGAGAAGCTACCCAGTATTGTTAGGGATGTCACAGCAGGCGAGAGACTGCACAAGAGGATTTGAGCAAGTGGAAAGAGCAGTATATGGAATTTTTGGTGTTTAGTCTTGGCGAGTTGGTCTATGAAGGGAATGTTGAGGTCGGTGTGAAGGGTAAGGTTAGTCACTTCGAAAGGAGCGTCAACTATCTGTCGGAGGAGTTTTGACTGAAATGTTTGTACTGTCCGAATGTTTTGTAGGTTTGACTGAACCCCACACAGCTCTAGTCCTGTAAGTCCACATAGGTTTTGAGGATAGTACTGTATATTAAGCGTTTGAGTTCTATGGGCAATTTGGAGCGTCGTCTACTGTAGTCTGTAAAGCAGATTCGCCCGTTTCGTCATCGCTTGTCTTTTAAGTCTAGTGTGCGGGTTCCATGTGAGTCGTTTGCCTATTCAGAGCCCAAGGTAGCGCACTAGATCTGTACAAGGAAGAGGATTGCTGTTGAAGAGGACAGGTGGACAGGAGCCCCGCTGGAGAGTAAACGTGACATTTCTGGGAGTTCATTTTAATTATGCCACTTCTTTGCCCAGGATTCTATTTTATGTAAGTGTGTCTGTAAATTGTATGAAGCTGATGAAGGATATGTACTTATGGCTCCTTCAAATGATAAAATTCTGTTCCTTTAAATAAATAAATAATTAAATGGCGTGCCATCGTTTTTAAAGGTTCATCTTTTTTTGCATCAACGCAGTACAAGTTGATTTTTTTTATAAGAGATCAAATTGTTCCAGTAAGGTAAGTAAGAAAATGACAGGATGTGTCATTGTTGCGGGAATAAAACTACAGTTTTTGGCTTTACGAGGGTCGTTTGAAAAGTCCGTGCAAAGTCAGAGAGATAGCACCACTGGCGCGTATCGAGGTTATGTTTAGTTAGTAGCATCTCTTGGAAGAACACACACCAAGTTTCAGCCAGATCGGTCTATTTCTTTGTGTTTGGCATTCGTTTGAATCGAGGAAATCGAGTGATTTTCAAAAAATGGACGAAAAAGAATTTCGTGTGTTGATTAAACACTATTTTATGAAAGGGAAAACGCCTCAGGAGACTAAAGAGAAGCTTGATAAACATTATGGTGACTCTGCACCTTCGATTAGAACAGTTTATAAGTGGTTTCAAAATTTTCGTAGTGGTCATATGAGCACAAGTGACGCTGAACGTTCTGGACGCCCTGTTGAGGTTACTACTCCAGAAATCATTGATAAAATCCATGATATGGTGATGGATGACAGAAGAGTGAAGGTGCGTGAGATTGCTAGTGCTGTGTGCATCTCGAATGAACGGGTACATAATATTTTGCATCAACATTTGGACATGACAAAGCTATCCGCAAGATGGGTGCCGCGATTGCTCACGCTTGACCAAAAACGAAATCGTGTAAAGTGTTGCAAGGACGGTTTGCAGCTGTTCCAGAAGAATCCGCAGGACTTTAAGCGTCGTTTCGTCACTGTGGATGAAACATGGATACATCACTACACTCCTGAGACCAAAGAACAATCTAAACAATGGGTTACCAAGGGGGAATCTGCGCCAAAAAAGGCGAAGACCGTTCCTTCGGCCGGAAAGATTATGGCGACTGTCTTTTGGGATTCGCAAGGAATAATCCTCATCGACTATCTGGAAAAGGGAAAAACTATTACAGGTGCATATTATTCATCGTTATTGGACCGTTTGAAAACCGAGCTGCAAGAAAAACGCCCACGATTGGCCCACAAAAAAGTCCTTTTCCATCACGCACAACGCACCAGCTCACACCTCAGCAGTTGTGGTCGCAAAATTAATGGAAATAGGGTTCCAACTCGTTTCGCATCCCCCCTATTCTCCAGACTTGGCTCCCTCGGACTACTATTTGTTCCCCAATATGAAGAAATGGCTGGCGGGAAAAAGATTTTATTCAAACGAGGAGGTGATTGCAGAAACGAATGGCTATTTTTCAGACTTGGACAAATCCTATTATTCGGAAGGGATCAACAAACTAGAGCAGCGTTGGACGAAGTGTATAAGCCTAAAAGGAGACTATGTTGAAAAATAAAAAAGGTTTACCCCAAAAAATTAAGTAGTTTTTATTTTTGCACGGACTTTTCAAACGACCCTCGTACTTCTGGTATAAAGTCAATTTCGTAATACTTCCTCTAACTGAGAGCACGAGCAGATAAATTCCTAGCCCTTCTAGCAGGCATTTAACTTCTGGTCAGCATCATATATTAATTACTGTTAATTATTTTTGGTGACTGAATCAAAGTTTTAATAGGATGAAAAATTAATGCCATTTTCTCAGTCATGATAGATTCATGTCCATGAATAGACAAGACAGAAGACACACCAACTCTCTAATGATGTAAAACAGTATATTCGTGTCCATGAATAGACAAGACAGAAGAAACACCAACTCTCTAATGATGTAAAACAGTATATTCGTGTCCAAGAGTAGACAAGACAGAAGACACACCAACCCTCTAATGATGTAAAAACAGTATATTGTAAATTAGCCCTGAAGATGACCTGGTCTCTAGGTCGAAAGCTCGCGGCATAATAAAGTTTACAATGACTGAAAATGGCATTAATTTTTTCATCCTATCACATATTTAGGAAATAACTGAAGACTAATTTATTTACAAAGTTAAACCTTGGAATGTAACACAATTTCTGTTTTTGTACATTAATAAAAGCACTCCCTCAAACTTACAAAAAAAAAAAAAAAAAATGAAAAGATAAAAATATAAAAATGAAACCTTGAAGATAAAGAAAAAGGAGTCTATTGCTTAGTTAGATAAAAATTTCAATTTTGCTGAAAACCAGTCAATTAAAGTTAAAATAATGTATAGAAAAGTTTTGACAGCCGTTTAGTGAATATCTAACAGTTTTGTTTGTTCAATAATGTACAAATGGACAAAAACAGCAATTGCTCGGCAAATATTTGCCACCATTACAAGTAAGTATTCATTAATATCATGTTGAAACATGCACGAACAAATCTTAAACTCACTTTCATGAAATAATTCTCTAATTTTGTTTTTTTTTTCACCGAACGGAATTTTTACTAAAAAGTTCCTAAATTGATATAAAAGAACTTCTAAGCTAAACATGACTCCCAAAATCTATGCAATAAGAACATAGATTTTCGTTCAAAAAAAGCCTCTACAAAATTGTTAGATTCTTATTCTCAGTAATCGCTTTACGAAAGTTTAAAAGGAAGTGGTTCACACTTGAAGTTAATTCTGATCAAACGATTTCCTTTACATTTTCAATTTTAGCAAAAGATTTTAATTAAAACTAATATTTTCGTATTGTTAGATCTACAGCATGCAAATTTATTGTATCTTTTGGAATTTCATCCCCATAATTAGAAGTAGGTAAATGTGGTGTACAGATTTCGTCTACCTTACTTTAGGTGCCCATCTCGCAAAGCTTGCTGAATTAGCAAATGTAAGATTTGCAACGTTTAAGAACCATCTCCTTGCAGTATTTCCTATCCTCTTGTAAGCCCCCCCAAAAAATGCACTAAAAAGAATTCCCCCCTCTGAAATTAACCAGTTAAGCGTGGAAAATTTAGGTTTTAAACCCCCCACCCCCACCCACAATGTGCGGATTTAAAATCAGAAAATGATCGTGTGTACACGTGTCGAACGCAGGGCAAAACAACCAAAAGTTTACAACGTCATAATAGTTACTGCAAGCGACTTTTCTTCTGCAATCTCTCTGGGGGGGGGGGGGCTTGAGATTACCAGTGCATTCTGTGCTCAATTCAAAATCTTGCACTGCTCTCTAGTTAACTAGGGGACGCAAGAGCTTTTTTTTACAAGGAAGAAAAGAGCTTTGAATTCTCTGTGCAAAATGAAATCATGCTCTGAATCTCTATCTAAAAGGTAAAAACGGGCATTGCTCAGAGGGTTGAAAACTTCTATCTGTGTGCCTAATTCCCCAATCTCTAATGCGGACACCAAACATGTACCAACTACTTATCATTTGGCTGGCTCCCTCCACTCCCCTCCGTATAAAATACTTGGCAGTTCTACTGGTAAGATAAAAGAAACATCCCGCCAAATGATATTCTTATTGTATTTTATCAAAATTTCGAAGTTTTTATAGTTAATGGCAATTTTATATTTAAAGACTAAATATCAAAAATTTCATACTGCTCTCTCTACTTGCTCAAAACCTCTTGTTCAGACTCTCGCTTGCTCTGACATCCCTAATACTCCTCGCCGACTGAATCGCCAGTGGCCCCGCGACTTCCTTACAGTCTGAAGAACTAAATCTCTCCTTTCTCCTCCTCGTATTCTCCTCTTCACATTCCCCTCTCTCCTATAGAGAGTGCTAGCGCTGGGTAGCTACTCTCCTTCTGCTCTTCCCGCACCAGTTCATCTTATTTACATCCTATTTACTTATTTTATATACTTATACACATTGTAAATTACAAAATAAATTAAAAAAAAAAAAAAATTCACAACGGGTATACACGTCGAACGCACAGTAATGGAGATTTTGTTTGACGTATATACACGTCAAACACACTTAACAGAGTAAAGTGGGAGCAACTGATCTATTTTTAGCTTTTACTGGGGGAAGAGGCCTCAAAATGGATATTCCCGTCAATAATTCGAAATCAAAACTCCCGCAAAATGGCAATCCTCTTATCTAGAAATGAGGAAGTTATTATAAACTTTCATGATTACAGCAAGATTTTGATTTCTCTGTTGCAGGTTATATAGCTGTCCTGACTGCTCCAGCTTTATTATTCTGGTTATCCCCATATTCATTAAAGTTAACTACTGGAGAGAATCCAGAACTGACACAATTCGAAATGGCCGCATTAATTACGTTAATAGATTTTGGTACATGTGCATTCAGCATCCCTGTTGGCATGCTGGCTGATAGGTTCGTAATATTAGTAAAGTCAAGTTTTTTCTTTTCATTAATACTTTATACTTGTTGATTCTCTCAAAAACGTTTTTAGAGCCTACTTCCGGAGTTTTTAAATACTAAAGAATAATTCATAAGTATAAATGCAGTTATTTGGAATGAAGGCGCCACGGTAGCCGAGCGGTTAAGAGGCGAGACCTGCAAAGCTAATATGCATTGTGGTACTGGGTTCAATTCCCGGACTTTAGGCCTTGGATTTTATTTAGAGGTTAATAAAAGAAATTTACAGTAAAGTTAGTTTGCTAGTCGCCTCCGTCCACGACACACCTAATTGGTAGTTGGACGTTAAGCCCCGCCTGAAAAAATAGGCGATTACTTTATTTTACTTTATTTGGAATGAGAGTAATTTATTCTTAAAACTAATATAAACGTAAAAAATTTGTTCACAGTTACGGAAGAAGAACGACTTTGCTGATATCCGGTATTTTGGCGGCAAGTGTTTGGTTTGTTTGTTTATTTACCAAACATATTGTGGTTCTGTTCATCGCTCGGCTATTACAAGGAGCTTATCTAGCTACAGTGGACGTTGTCTCACCTGTCTACATAGCTGAAATATGTGGCGCCAAAAGGAGAGGCACTTTTGGCGGGTTTTTCAATGTATTCTGGAATTTAGGCACCCTTTACGCGTTTATCAATTCAGATTACCTTCCGTTCGATGAGTACACGATCACTTTAATGTTATTACCGGTGTTGTTTTGTTCTACGTTCGTATTCATGCCTGAATCTCCGTACTATTATTTCATGAAAAATGAACCGGATAAAGCAAAGTCTTCATTGCAATGGGTAAGATGTGGTGAAGATATTGAAGTTGAATATAAAGAGATTGAAGAGGCTGTGCGAGAAGATATGAAGAATGCCGGAAGTTGGAAAGATCTAATAGCGACAAAGGAAGATCGGCGAGCTTTGTACATTGTACTGATAGTTTTAACAACAAGATATTTGATTGGTCTTACAGTAGTTGTAGCTTATGCTGAGAATATATTTGCTAAAGCTGGCCAGCAAATGTTCACACCAAATCAACAATCAATTGGCCTGGCTCTGTTGTTCACAGTGAGTTCCGCTGCAGCCTCTTTCTTTTCAGATATAGTCGGCCGCCGGAAACTGTTAATATATTCACTGATTGGCACTGCAATTAGTAATGCTATAATAGCAGTATATTTTGGCTTATTAGAGCTAACCTCCCTACAGGTTACACCATATGTTTGGATTATGTACGCTGGTACGTTAGGTTATTGCATATTTACCACTGTCGGTCCGGCCATGTTAGTGCCAACTATGAGAGCCGAATTCTTTCCGTCGCATACCAGAAGTAAAGGCGTCGCGATGACAAATTTAATTGCTCTTATCTTTTTATTAGTACAAGAAATAACCTTTCCAATAATCGCCGCGGAGATCGGCATTTATTTCAATTTCATTATATTTGGAACTGTGGCTACAATTGGCTGTATATTTGTTACAATTTATGTCCCTGAATCAGCTGGTAAAACACTTGCAGAAGTCAATCAAACTGTTAAAGATATTGTGCTTCATTAGTAGGAAAATTTACCTCTACCTGTTATTGTCACAGCTTCAAGGTAATCTTAAATGAAATTCAAGATTGAATCATTTAGAGTCTGTTTGTGATTTTGTATAATAAATAATCAGGTGTGAAAGCTAATATGAGTTTTCTTATGTTTTCCTTCGCACTTGGAGTTTTTATTGAAAGTTATTTGGTATTTTTTTTTTTTAAATGATTTAAGGCGCGTCAACATCTAAGGTTGTTGGCGCCCGGAGCTTTTTTCAGTGCACAGCCGGCCTCCGGACAGTGTTCTCTCGTAACAGACAATACTGTCCATCACTGGACAGTGAGCTGTAAGAAGCTCCTAGGAAGAGAAAATCTAAGGGTTAGCAACTGGATTGAGATCCCGGGACCTCCGCGTGGGAATCCAGTACGCTAACCGGATAGCTAATCCCTTCCCTTCTTTTATTATTATTATTTAGAGAAGAAGAAGAAAGAAGAAATGTCTTTCATTTACAAAAGATAAAAATGTAAAAATTATTTCTTTACTTATTGTTGGTCATTCTTGTTGGTGACTGATTCATAGTTTCAATGGGATTGAAAAAATAACTGCCATTTCAGTCTAGTAAAGTTTATTTTGCCGAGCTTTCGAACCTAGGGACCAGGTCATCTTCAGGGCTGTGGAACATATGTACAGATTGTTAACAATGATTCTATTAAAATGAATATGTATAATGTAACGAAATTTACAAAAAAATATTTACCTAATTTACAATATACTGTTTTACATCATTAGAGAGTTGGTGTGTGTTCTGTCTTGTCTGTTCATGGACTGAATATGATCGGTCTGTGTGTGTGATTGTGTTTGGTTGTGTGGAAGTCAGTGATGCCAATTGTCAAGTATTTTCTAGTAAGTTGGGGCGTATATGTTGTTTAAATTGTTGGTGTCAGTTTTTGAAATTTAGGCTGTTTTCTGTCTTAGATATTTATATCATTTCTAGCACTTTCCTTTTTTCGGTGTGTTGGTTTCTGATTTAAGTATCTTTGTGTTTCGGAAATCGAAAGTGTGATGATTTTCTGTGCTGTGTAAGGAAAGTGCTGTGGTGTTCTTTTTTAGTTTTCTGTCGTAAGAGTGTTGGTACAGTCTTTTTTTTTAAATATTGTGATGTTTCGCCTATATATTTAGGCAAAATAAACTTTATTAGACTGAAATGGCAGTTATTTTTTCAATCCCATTTTCTTTACTTAGTTTACCATGTAAACAGAGTATCAACCAAAATCAATCCCATTTTACAAACAACTGCATATTTTATTAGGCTTAGGAAGTATGATCAGAGGCTCCTGGGCCAAATAAGAAGGCGTGGGTGGTTGTATTAATCTTGTATGAAGAGCCGAACGCTGAGCCAAATTTTCCCCATTGACACTGGACAAAATACTACATTACCGTTTCATCAACTTCTTTATTGATTAGATACTGCACAGGCTCTATCAGTTTTAAGTGTTTTTTGTTCAATCTACAATGTCTATAATCTTCTCCAAAACAAATAATACAATACTTTCTACTTACACTTTTGACAGAAAATTGAAAAACTGTTATTTATAGGCACTGGTTGGTGTCCTGTTCTAGAAGTTTTACTGAAAATTATCGGAAATGCGCTGGCAAAAAAGCGAACTACGTCATATTCTAGACATTACCTTAACTTTTGTGATAAACTTTTCTTTAAATATTTTAACCTTGAGGGTAATATATGTAAGTATTATTACCAATTTTTAAAGATAAGTGACGTTGGATTCCTATAATTATATTTATTTAAAAAAAACGGGTACCTATTTTAGTTGAATCAGAATTAAGTTACAGCTAGCGTAATTCGACAGGTGCGACGATATGACGCTTGATTGGTTCGATCCAAGCCATAAAAAGTAATAAAATATTTAACAAATAAGTTTTATTAATACCCTAATAATATTAAATGAACAATTATTAAACATAAGGTAGTCCGAATCACAAAGCATCTTCTTTTTGATAAAGTTCCACACTTACCTGTCTCTCCATTAATCACAACATTGTACCAACTTACAATATCTCTTCTCTTACTTAAAATATTAGCATATTAGAGGGCTTGAATTATGCTTAAAGTGGTCTACAGTGGGGCCCCACTCTCAAATTAGTCAAATCAATTTTCTTTAATTACAATTTGACCCAATTTAAGGGAAAATTAATTCTAATTTGGATACATTAGATACATTTATAATGCTTCTAAGGAAAGACTCTGATAATAAAACTAAAAGATTTGTGAGTTCTGATAATAAAACTAAAAGATTTGTGAGTTGTTTTGGAACTGTCAGTCAACAGTTGCCAAAGAGATCTAAGATAATTCATATTCTTGTAGTATTTTTCCGGAAAAAATATTTCAGATTATTGGTATAAAGTGTGGATATGAACGTGGGTAAGTTGTGTATGTAGAAAGTTCAAAGAAAATCTATAGAGAAATTTCCGGAAAATATGCTTTCAATAAAACAGCACTTTAAGTACAAACGGAAACAAAATAAATACTCCGGATCTTACTTCATAGGCTGGCAAGAGTCAGACTTCTTCAACTTGAACAGCCACCCTTTAAGACAACCTTAGCCCAATCAGTGAAGACTTAGTGAACGTTTCGTATCAACAGACTGTACTACTTCATGAAGAGTTTTGCCGGCTGATTCTGGCAAAAAAATGATTACAAATATACAGCCAATCACAGCCACAATACTGAATATAACGAAGTTGAAATACATGCCTACGTACATGGAGATCACAGGAAACATTGATATCTGCACAAATACGGCCAATGAGCAAGCTAAATTTGTAATGGCGCCTCCCTTACTTCTGGTATGAGAGGGGAAGAATTCCGCTTTAATTGTGGGCATTAACTGTCCTAGACCAATACTAGTGAATATACAGAAGCCTACAATGCCAATGTACATTACCCAAACATAGGGTGTAACCTGGAGAGAGGTTAACTCTAATATACAGAAATAGACTATAATAATAATATTACTAATTGCTGTGCCAATTAGTGAATATATTAACAGTTTCCGGCGGCCGACTGTATCTGAAAAGAAAGAGGCTACAGCGGAACCTATTGTGAACAAAACAGCAAGACCGATTGCTTGTTGATTTGCTGTGAACATATGTTGGCCAGCTTTAGCAAATATATCTTCTGCAAAGATTACAAACACGGCCGTGCCGATTAGATATCTTGATAGGCAAACAACCAGAACAATGAGCAAAGAGCGCCTATCTTTCTTCGTTGCTACCAGATCTTTCCAACTTCCGGCGTTCTTCATATCTTCTCGCACGGCCTCCTCAATCTGTTCATATTCCTCTTTAATATCTTCACCATGTCTTAGCCATTGTAAGGATAATTTCGCATCATCCAGTTGGTTGGTCATTAAATAGAAATACGGTGATTCAGGCATAAATATGAAGGTGGTAAAGAATAGAATTGGAACTACAATGGAAACTAACGTGTACATATCAAACGATAGATATTCTGAGTTAATGTACACGCCCAGGACGCCTAAATTCCAGAACACAGAGTAATATCCACCAAGGGCGCCTCTTCTTTCAGCTCCAGAGATCTCGGCCAAGTAAACGGGAACTACAGTTTCTATGGCAGCCATTACAACACCTTGTAGTAAGCGAATGATGTACAGTACAACGGTATTCTTGGTGAACAGACTAAGTATCCATAGAGATGCTGTCAATGGACCAATCCATAACAAGCTTATTTTCCTCCCAAACCTGTAAACATTTATATTTGATAAATAATAATTAATTATAAAACAAAAACAAAAAAATCTAGAAAACCAAAATATCGATTTTAAAAAAAAAAAAAAAATGATCTCACAGAAGTATCGATTACTGTGAGCGGCAAAGTGTGTTTGACAATCATTTAATATAAATATGTTATCGGAACATATTATCGGAAAATTGTTACGCAAAACTGCGGATAGCTGATTAACTTTTTTTACTTTTTTTTGCCATTGGCTTCCGCCATACAGCCAGCATCGTCTAGGTGCTTATCACTAGAATATCACTCACTCTCCATTCTTACTTATAAATACATTCGCTTCACACATTCATACCTCTACTGTATACAACTATTTACATACAAACTTACAACTAATGGATGGATCAGTACTCTATATTCCTGCAAAAATCTCGTAATCCTTCTCTAATCATCTTCTTCCATTCATTCTAATCGGCTATAACTTTTAAATACATTCATATTTCTTTGCTAACTCTGCTATAGACTTAATCACATATATGTTGGTGGAGAATATTATGTCTTCGTAGCGAAATGGTGCATCTAAATACCTGTATATGTCGTCAAACATTCGTTTCCTTTCTACCACATAACGTGGACATATCATTATTATATGTTTGAAATCCTCCTCCTCATTGCAATCTACGCAAAGAGGAGAGGACCTTTTGTCTTCTCCATCCATTAGTTGTAAGTTTGTATGTAAATAGTTGTATATAGTAGAGGGATGAATGTATGAAGCGAATGTATTTATAAGTAAAAATGGAGAGTGAGTGATATTCTAGTGATAAGCACCTAGATGATGTACATAGTTAACCGAGCATAGTTAACTTGCTGATTAACTTATTCTGTATAATACAATAAGACAGTTTAACTGCGACAATCTTTTGTACAAATTTAAAGGAGATAAAAAATGTTGTTGTCCCCTACCTACGATTTTTTTTCCCACAGCTTTTACAGGATGTTGAAACGTCTGGCTGATGTAATCTAAATAGCAGTTTAGATCGCGTGTTCAGCTCTTGTCATTCTCTAGTCTTATGTGAGGCGCCTATGTGTGAACACCTTGGCATTTCCACAAGGTCAATAACACAGATAAGAGAATATTGTAGCAAGAGTGGGGGGAGGTCAATTTTCTTGGCAAGGTGAGAGAATACTGGTTCGATGCTACTGCAGTCATTGGTTTTATTTTTTTTTTTTACCATTGATGGTACTTTGTTTCTACTTCCGTTAAGAAAACATCTGGGTGGAAGAGCCGCGGGGCAAGGATATCATCTTTGCCATTCACCCAATATGCAAGAGAATTTAAAGAGTGGTTTAATTTTGGTAAAATCTTTTTGCCAAAGGCAGGATTGGAGGCTTTGATGGTTCACCTTAAGTTTAAAGAACAGTACTGGATACCGCCAAGAGGGTCCGGTATGTTCCCGTACACCTTAATGTGCTTCTATACGAGTACGTCTTCTAAAATAGACGATAGTTATGAAATTATTGAGTGTTGTATACATGAAATATACGTTTTTAATAATAAGATTCAGTACAATTGAGTAGGAGTCAACTTCTGCTGACGGACTTCGATCCATGCAGTAAGTGCTTACGTTTAAAATTAAATTGTGTTTTTTGTAAATTAAAAAAAAAATTTAATAAAGTATATTATTGTTATTATTATTACTGGAGACCGCCAGAACCCATCGAATGCCTATGAGGCCACAAGAAAATACTTCGTTCATTGAAGGCTATAGGATAGTGCCTACTGAGCAATCTACCAAGCTGGTGCTTCTTTTAAGAACTGAAAGCTGAACTGAAGATTCTGTAACTGCCGTCCAGTTATGGTAGAAACTCGCTTGAGCAATTTGGACAAGAAAAGAAGGAAGGCTTCTTGGTTTTCCTAAGAGAATGGTAAAAATATTTAAGTTTTACTTGCTTCCTGAATCTCTACAAAAAAAACGAACCACATACAAATAAATGCAAAAAAAAAAAATAGCTACCTATCCGAGAATATTGCCACAGGTATACAAGTCACTGCTTCGCCAATTTCGATAACGGAAATCAATGTTGCCAATATTGTTGGTGTCAGTACTGGACTTTCTCCGGATGTTAGCTTTATGGTGTACGGTGATAGCCAGTTGAAGGAAAAGGAAGCAGTCATTACACAAAGGTAACCTGTAACAGAAAAATTCTTTTTTTTTTTTTTTTAAGAAACAAATAAACAGGTGCGGCCACTCACATGACTTCCTGTGGACTACACCTAACGTAGTAAGTAAAGTAATTGCCTATTTCTTCAGGCGCGCTTTACGTCCAGCTACCAATTAGGTGTCGTGGACGGAGGCGACTAGCAAACATACTTTAATGTAAATTTCTTTTATTAACCATTAAATAAAATCCAAGGCCTAGAGACCGGGGAATCGAACCCATTAAACCAACAATACATCTTAGCATTGCGGGTCTAGTCTCTTGAACCGCTCGGCTACCGTGGCGCCTACTACTCCAAACGTATAGTGCGCATTATTCAATGTGACGTTTAAATCGGAAATACAATTTTTCTTAATTACGAAAAACTTATTAAGAAAATGCCAAAAAAGAAGTGGAGTCCTAATATAAGTAGATAAAAGTATTATAGATAGATTTTATAGTTCAAATATTAAATAAAAAAAAAATGAAAACAGATATTTCTTAGGAAAAGCTCTAATCTGCAAAATTGGTTTTTTTCTATTAAAAGATTTTCTTGAAAATTTAAAATTTTCGCAATGTTTTCAATTATATTGATATCTAACCTCTTATAAGTCATTAATTAATTTTATGTACGTATGTATGTACGTACGTGATTCTCGCCGGTTATTACTATTGTTTTGTGTTATATTTATATTAAAATTACACATCAGTTTTTATCTTATCAAAATTTTTTTAAAAAAAATCAAACATCATTAAAAATAGAAACATGACGTAAATATATCTTTAAAAATGATTGAGCAAGTAATAATTTAAATATGTTCATTATCAAATGTAATAATATCAACATAAAGCATCCACTCATCTGACTTCCTTTCAATAATCTAGTTCGAGAATACAAATATATTAAATTTTCTTTTAAGAAAACAACATTGAAACTTATTTTATTCGTTTACCTACAGCTTCTTGAGATTAATAAAAAAAATGGTTATAGCCATTTTCCGGAAATACCATAATAGCGACGAGAGAAAAACAATTAGTTTAAAGAAATAGTGGCACTTCCGTTTACCGGATTATGCAGTTTCGAAACCAGAGGAGTTTGAAAACAGTTCTTAAAAAAGCTTAAAACTTAAATTTCCTAGTTTTGCAATAGAATTTCGAGTAAAGATGGCGAGCCCCCGTATGTACACAATAAGTGCTACATTGTGAGGTGTTTGAATTATGGTTGAATCTAAAACCATGGTACGGTAAAATGATCTATTTTTTTTTTCTTCTGAATATGCTGTAAACCATGGTTTTTATTTTTTGATGGGATGGAGGAGTAGAATGTTCCTTTGACGGTTTTTCTTGATGTGATGGAAGAGTAGAATGTCCCTTTGACTTTTTTTTTTGATGGGATGGAGGTGCAGAATGTCCCACTGACGGTTTTATTTTTGAAATCGAGTACACGAACGGTTGTGTCCGACAATGTTACGGACGAAGTGCCCATATCCAAACAAAATACTGACTTTACCCAAGAGCATTTACCCAGACATATACGAGTATAACTACGTATACGTATAACTACTAGTTATACTATACGTATAACTACAAAATGTTCCAAAATGACCAAATATCACGCATCCATACTGAAAATTATTTTTTTAAAAACGCATATTACTGGCAGACAATCCACCATTTAAAGAAAGACCAATAAATACTGGCGAGGGAACGTATGACCAATAAAGAAAAAGAAGAAAGAAAAGAATATGTCTCTCTAACATGTCATTCCAGTGTAATGTACGGTCCTACCACCTGCATAATGCAGGACTCAGAGTTTAAAAGAATTTTTAACATTCTCTTACTCTACTTGTAGCAGTCATCAAGCTTATTTCCGATTATGTGATTTAGCGGGAAACATCCCTTTTGAAGTCTCCCTTGAGCTGTTACAAAATGGCGTGTGTCTGTCTGTACCCAATTGTAACTCAAAAGTTTTATATTTCTCTTAGATGCCAATAGATGACGACATTAACACTGCATTGCCATTGCTCGAACTTAGTTATTGCCCAATGTGGAGTCATATTGACTCCATAATTTATTTTTATCTTTTTTTTTATATATTGATTTCAATTTTAATAATAAAATTTTGCATTAAATGATGAGAAAGGACAGGCATTAAGAACGAAAAAACAAATTTTGTCCACAAATCGGCTTTAACATTTCACGCAGAAGGAATTAACTTCAACTTAAGATCGCAGTAATTTCAGTATTTTCTAGAACCCTGGATTGGCTGCCTTCTGTTCAGAGACATTTTGATTTCTGTGCGCTGTTGACACGGATCGGAAATTACACAATTCGCTGCAAGTTTTTGCTGCAATTCGGACAGAAAATCAATTCTAGAAAGAGGCTTTTTTGCCTTGATACTTTCTATGAAAATTATGTAAATTTATCAAGTAAGCATTTAGACAATAATCTGGAGGCAAGTTAATAACAGAAAATCTACTTATATTACCAATCAGGAGTCAAAATATTTATTTTCCGTTATTTATTTACGTGTAACACCAATCTGGAGTCAAAATGACTCTTATGATTCAAGTAAACTAATCTGCAAAAAAGAAACTAAGAATTCCATGGTCTTCAGCTCCGTGACTATCAAATGGTGAGAGGTGTGGTGATAGCATTTCGGGATAGCTTTGTGATGTGGGTAAGAAACAGAGGCCATTCCTATTTTTTTGGAGTCAAATTGACTCCGGATTGGCAATGCAGTGTTAATAAGATTATTGTCAAGATCCATAAGTGCAACTTTACAGAATAGACTTTTCCGGTTTTTTTTTTCGCTTAAGCTCAGCCTGGAAATGGCTCCTCCTGTAAACTTGGCTATTACACTAAATGGGAAATAAGAAGATCTATAACTTTTGTTTGGAATATTTTCTCTCGTGAAGGGGAATTCAATTAATTTCCCCCATTTTTTGAGGGATAGTTGTTAAGCTTTCCCCTAAAATCCCAGAGTTTCATGGAGTGTGCTGACTAGCCATCAATAAATTTGATTAAAATCATAAGTAGCACTAAAAATCGCAAATTTCTGAAAAAAACAATTGGCTAACCCCATAAGTGGCCACTTTACAATAAAATGGTTGTTCAGTATTATTAGATTTTCAATTAACCAGCTCTTGGGATTTAATTTTAAATTTAATTTCAAAAACAATCTACTATTTATTGATTTCTAATGGTTTGAGAAGATGGGGGAATGGATTCCCTTTATAGGGGCCATTTAAGGTATTATCCTGATTATCCTGACAAAAAAAAGGGTGTTCCCTCTGGATTGTTAAAGTCCAGTTTTTATGAAAATTCCAAAACCTGAAGTAGTTCTTTATTCAATGAATTGTTCACTCTTTTTTTGGGTAATGGCTTCTAGACTATTCTGTTAAGTTAGTATCGTTTGAAATTAAGCTTCTCTCTAAGTAACTGGTGGTCTTTCACGTGGATCTGGATAGAAGTGTCGGTTGGCTTCGCTCTAAAGTGTTATTCCAGTACACCGTAAAAGTTAGTATACATAATGCAATCTTAGTAAACATTGAAAATATTTTCAAATTCTCAAAAATGAAAAGCTTGGAAAGTTGTAAGGAAAAATGAGCATCAAAACCAGGTTATATCTCAAGTACATATATTTTTTCTCCTCTTCAAAAATTTTTTGCTCCCCCCTTATCAGTTCAAAATAATATTATTTATAAAAATTTAAACAGATAGCGAGAATTAATTATGTATTTACTGATGCTGTCAGTGGACCCTTGAAATTTATTGGCCCTTTATGCCCGACTGTTAGGTCGCCTGTTGCAATTGGGTCTGACCTGAATCTATGCATGAAATATGTTTCTAGAATTTGATATCTACAGTATTTGAGTTAGAAAATTAGGAATAGAAGTAAGAGCAAGCAGGTAAGGGCAAGCAGGTAAGGGCAAGTAAGTATGGGCAAGCAAGTAAGGGCAAGCGGGTAAGGGCAAGCGAGTAAGGGCAAGCGAGTAAGGGCATGCGAGTAAGGGCAAGCGAGTAAGGGCAAGCGGTAAGGGCAAGCGGGTAAGGGCAAGCGAGTAAGGGCATGCGAGTATTAACACAAAATAGTTATTCTTTTTAATTCACTTCCTCCCACACACATTAAATTTAATAAAAAAATTTTCACAGGTCAACTTACAGGATAATGAGGCGAACAGTTGGCGAGCTAACGATGTTTGCATCCATTTGGGCTTTTCAAATATGTCTAACATTAGAGCAGAGCTAATGAACTAAAAAATTTTTAAAAAACTGTTTAAAACTAGCATTTACCAAAAAATATAATGCATTAGATCTTCTAGGGAACAATGTTCCTCTCTTTATCTCTAAGATTATAAAATTTAGTTGACAGAGCGTCATTTTTCCCCGTGTAACAACTATAGATATGCACGAGATCACTATTTCATTATATAATCTACAAAAAGTTTTTTAAAAAAATCATAAAAAATTAAAAAATTAACTTTAATATTCATTTAGTAATTTAACCTGAAAAATGAAATGCATTTATTGTTTTGGATGTTGAACAAACAATCCTATTTGTTGAAAAAAAAGGGACACTAAAGGATGCTGCAAAGAGGATCTCATCAAATGTGCTTCTGGTGGAAAATAGGAAATTAAAAAAAATCTGTGCGCAAATCAATGAGATCCAGCGAGAACATTGTAAAGAGAAGGCTGTCCTGCAGGAACTCTGTCCTGGCTTCCAAGAGAAATTTAGGTGGGAAGTAAAAAAAAAAAAAAAAAAAACTCTTCTAGTAACGGAAATAGGCTTTTAGAGGTGAAGCTGTAGGACTAGCTTGATCACATTCCGGAAATACTGCGTTAAGTGTAGAGGAACACCAACATACTTGAAACGAAATCAAAAGTAGGTCAACTCCTTAAAAAAAGGTCGGAGAAGAGAAGACGCCATGGCAGACCAAGAAAGAAATTGATGGTGTGATACAGAGAGCACTGGGATGGGCGAACTGGCAAGGCTGAAGTAATTGGGGGGGAAAAACCATCTTTAGGGCAAAGGGATACGTTATGTAGATTGTGAGGAAAGATTTAGCTCAAATATGGATAGTGGCCCTTTTCTGCAACAACCTTTTATTTTGTTTTGCCACCCGCGTCCCTGCCTGCCAAATTGGTCTGTCAATTCGTCTGTCAAACCATAACGTTCGTCAGTTTGTTGCAATACACGCATTTCCCAAAATTTAGTTATATGTTTTTTGTTTTTTGTTTTTATGCTTTGATGATGTTATTTCCGGTTGTATACGTAGAATTCTCTGCATATAAATGAAGTCAAGAATTTTTATTTAAAAACTTCTAGGAGACCAGCGTGAACCTTGGAAATCATGTGTTTAAATCCGCATGCCAGTTTAAATATCTGGGAGTACCTCATGACTGGAAAAGAAAAACGAAACTTCAGAAGAAATAAAAGCACTGGAGTGGCAGCAGGCTACAGATGTTTCTTTCGCTCTCCAGAAGCCGTTCAAATTCAGGAGTTTGTCAAGCAGAGAGCCTAAGATCCCTTATATACAAAACAATCATTCGTCCTGTGTTTTACGTATAGTTGTGAAAACGTTGGGTACTTACAAAAACTACCGGGAAAACTTTTCAATATATGGTAAAGAAAATACATAGTACTTCGACGAAAATTCGGGCCTGTCTGCGAAAATGAAGAACTTCGGCAGAGTTTCGGAGAAACCCAGAAGAACTGGTATCTTTTTTTTTTGTAAGAAAGAACCGTGTTAAGGTGGCTTTGGACATGTTGAATGAATGTGCCAGAAAATAGGATTCCAAGGAAACTTTTGGTGGGAAAGCCGGGAGGAGGAAGCGGTAGCAGAGGGGAGGTCTCGTATGAGATGGTTAGATGGCGTGGAGGGGAGTTTTGAGAGGGATAGGTGTTAGAAGAAGTACGCCTATGACAAAGAATAGTGGAGGAGGCCCAAGTCCTTGTAGGGACGTAGCGCCATGGGATAGGTAGGTAGGTATAGAATTCTCTACTGCTGAGAGATGTTCACTGATCTGGAGCACCCACAGCTGATAAAAATCTTTGTCTACAGTCAGGAAGCCAACAGCTGAGCCAACATACGCGTTCTTTCCTCAACTTCCTTTCCAAAGTATTCTGAAGCTGATCAAAATTAAAAGAAACTGAATGGATGCTAATTCAAAAATCCAGTCTCTTCAACTGGAAATTTCCAAGAAGACCACTCCCAGATAGCAACACCTTCTTCCAAAACACCAGCAATGTCCCTGGAGTCCAATTTTCTGTTCTTCTATTTCAAAAAAAAATTAACACGGACAACTTTTCACCAAGAAGTGGCGCACGCACACCAGAGTGCTTGAACATAACTATGGTCGTTGAACTATGGTGTTCTACAGCTCATCTGCGCTCAAATTTCCTATGACAGCCTCTTTCAGGTTACCGTCCAATGATAATCAGAGAGCTCCTGTAAAAGAAAAGCTCCAAGCGCCGTTGACCTCTGTGTTCACGTACTTTAAATTTGAAAATAGTAAGGGAAAGCCAAAAAGAAAAAAAGTTAATCAATTTTTTTTTTTGGGGGGGGGAGAGGTCTATTTATAAGATTGCACTTTCTTGGCCTTGGAGATAAAAATATAAATTAATTAATTTCATTGAATAATATAAGGAAAAAATCCTTATCAAACTTAAATTTTGCTATCAATACCTTATTATCGGACTCGACACACGTCCAGTTTGAGAAAGGTAGCTCTTGTGTGATCATAGATCATATCTTACCGAAATGGGGTACACATCTCTTGTTCGGCAAGTGCTTGCCTCACTATCTTGTAAGTATTCAATGGTGTGAACTGTATATTGTAACTTTGAATTTTTAATATTTCATTTGTATGACGACATATTCGTATAACTTAAATCTATTAGCACTCCCTGATATGAATGGCATAATCTAAATTCTAACACAGCATCTACTTGCCCAATCTATAAACAACACAGCAATTACTCTCTAGATTTTTTGTATATAGCCCCACGATGGCAGTACTTCTTGCCTTCAAGGCAATTCATCGCGTTCGTCCCTTTCAGTTTATTATTGGAGCCCTAGCACAGAGGAAAGAACGTAAACGTTTCTAGAGAACTCAATAGCCCTCGTACTGAAACGATGGCTCCTAATACTTGTACAAAGTACTGAACGTTGTTTTTGCTTGTATCATGGACATGCTATTAATTATTACACTCCTCAGATCCTACTTCATCTTCATCTTCCTCTTCTTTGCATTCTGGAAAAAAAGTTGCAAGTCCTCTTATTTGATTCTGTACACATAAGAAATGAGCTAAATCTCTTACTGTCCTATCTAAACTATTTTACTCAATAACCTGTGTGAGCTAAGAATCATGGATCGTTAGGATGAAACGACTTAGGATAAATTCGGAAGGTATCGCTATCTGGGACTGGTTTTACCATGCTCTTCTTGGGAATTACTAGGTGAAGAAATTGAATTTTTTGAATTAGCAAGTATTCTTTTAATTTTTATGAGCTTTTCCTTTATTCTGTTTTCGTCAATTTTTGTAGTCGGTTCCTGCAAGGCTTGTTTGGTAATGTTGAATCTTTTATCGGTAACAGATCGTTTAGAATCTTCTATTTTTGCCAATGATGGGGGACTTCTTTGTAAATATGTCAACAATTTTGTTGGCTCCACAGTGTGCCCAAACTAATATGGCTTTTTCGGCCTTTTTCTTGATTTGATTAATGATTAACGATTTGATTAATGATTAACGATTTGATTAATGATTAACGATTTGATTAATGATTAACGATTTGATTAATGATTAACGATTTGATTAATGATTAACGATTTGATTAATGATTAACGATTTGATTAATGATTAACGATTTGATTAATGATTAACGATTTGATTAAAGCATACATTTGATTATTTCTATAGAGCTCACTGACTGATCACTAATAATGTTAGTTACTTTAGAACAGAGTTCTTGTAAATTACCATGTTCTCAGAACAGCTAACAATTCTGATGCATTCTGAGTGCTTTGTTATGATCTAAAAATCATAATCAATAATCATATCAATCAAATCATCGTCAGTAAATAAACGTCTTAAACGTTTCTTCCGTTTCTAGTTTGTTTCGCTGTGAAGTGCCTTTATTGGCTCATTTAATCTTATGTAATTATGTAATTCTTATGTACTTATGTTAATTATGTAACGATTTTTTTTTTTTTAAAATTCCACGACCAAATTCGGAACACCTGTTATTTACAACATTCTTGTTAACTACACCCTACACTAGTTGCCAATAAAAGTATTCATATAGTTCCATTAAGTCAAGTTAAGGAAATATTAAAACCTAATTTCTTGTTGCAGGTTACCTATGCGTGATGACTGGATCATTTTGCTTCTATTGGCTGTCACCGTACACCATAAAGCTAACTTCTGGAGAAAATCCAATATTTGCTACAGAAACTTTAGTAAAATTGATTTCGATAACGGAAATTGGAGAAGCTATTGGTTGCATTCCAACAGCACTTTTCTCTGACAGGTAAGTTCTTTACTGACAGTTTCCTGTACAGTATTGCTTTTTCCAGTGTAAAAGATATTGATGGCTTGATGACGTCGAGGGGGATTTGTGGAAAATGGGTGTGCGAAGGTGGAGGACTGAAGGCTTTCGATAGAGCTCAGTGGAGAGCTTTGGTTGAGGAAAGCCTTGGTCCTTTTTGGACTGTAGCGCCGAAGAGGAAGGAAAGATATTAATGTTTGGAAAGAAAGGACATTTCTTCAGAGGTTGGACGTCAGTTTCAAGTGACCTATCCTTGGCGAAACTGGATGTCGGGAGACTGAATATCTGGGCACAATTTCCGTTTAAAGAAGCGTGTATTAATTTCAAAATTTTCGGTTTTCCTTTTTCTCATCTCTAAAGAAAACTCTGTCTCAACCGGATGGTTTCGAAATAATTAAGATTTCTGCCGAGCAAGAATATATTTCACATAAAATTTGACAGAAAGTCTAAGCTACGACTCAGGGTGATATCCACTAGTTAGTGTGTTTAGTTAGTCTTAGGAGTCTGGTGAGGAGCTTTTGAGCGAATTACAAGGGAACGGGTTTTCTACTTTCGAAGAGCCCAAACTCTGAACCACTTAAGACCAAGGCACTGACAAAACGGTGTAACAGCGCCGTTTCCTCTTCTTCCTGACAGAACCTACACAGTCTAGGCTATGCATATGTTTTCTTAGTCTACAATGACCCCCAGGAAGTCTTGCTGAATTTCGCCAATAGCAACTTCCAGTCACTTACAAGTCTCAAAAATAATATTTTAATCATAAAATATTTTTGAACTTAAAATTGAATATTTATATTTTTTCATAGAATATAGGTTTCTATAAAGTGTAGAATGAGAATGTGCGTGCATGATAATGAAGTATAGTGTAAGTGTTGTTCTTGTTAGGCTGGGTTACCTGCAGGGACGCCAAGATCCCTGAAGAAGTGGCTAGTCCACTTCCTCCCTACAGGGTGGACCTGTAGCGTAAATTCAAAACCTAAATCATGTTCCTATGTTCACAGATTTGGAAGAAGGACCAGCTTGCTGTTGATTGGACCACTAACTGCCATTCTATGGATAATTAGCCTCTTTACCAAGAATATGGTCGTACTTTACATAATACGGATACTACAAGGTGTGGTTGTAGCCGCCGTAGAAACTATTGGACCAGTTTACTTGGCGGAAATATCCGGCGCTAAGATAAGAGGTGCTCTTTGCGGATATTACACTGTGTTCTGGAATTTTGGTATAATGTGTGCATTTATGGTCTCAGATTATCTACCCTTTGATCTGTACACAGGCGCTTTAATAGCGGTGCCAACCTTATTCTGTATTACTTTCTTCTTTATGCCTGAATCACCGTACTATTATTTCATTAGAAACCAATCTGTTAATGGTAAGAAATCTTTGAAATGGCTAAGACATGGTGAAGATATTGAAGTTGAGTGTAAAGAGATTGAGGAGGCCGTGCGAGAAGATATGAAGAACGACGGAAGCTGGAAAGATCTAATAGCCACAAAGAAAGATCGACGAGCTTTGTTGATCGTGCTGATTGTATCTCTGTCAAGATATATGGTCGGCGTTGGTACGTTCCTGGCGTATGCTGAAGACGTGTTCCATAAAGCTGGCTCTGATATATTTACACCAAATCAACAATCAATTTTCCTTGCTTTAATATTCGTGGTAGCCGGTGCGGTTGCCTCTTTCTTTTCAGATACAGTCGGCCGTCGGAAACTGTTAATATATTCACTAATTTGCACGGTAATTAGCATTATTATTATAGCAGTATACTTTGGCTTATTAGAGCTAACCTCTATACAGGTTACACCATATATTTGGGTAATGTATGTTGGCATTTTAGGCTACTGCAGTGCCACAACCGTCGGCCTAGGACAGTTAATGCCAACTGTTAAAGCGGAATTCTTTCCCTCGCATACCAGAAGTAAAGGTGGGGCTGTTACCAATTTAATCGCCTCTTTCGCAGTATTTTTGCAATTATTCTTGTTCCCAATGATCACTACCTACATAGGCATGTACTTCAACTTTGTCTTGTTTGCAGCCTTTGCCCTTATAGGGTTTTTCTTAGCCCTTATCTATATACCAGAATCGGCCGGGAAAACCCTGTCCGAAGTTAACCAGACTGTTATTAATATAACTTATTCTTAGATCCAGTATTAATGGAGTTATTTATTCTTTGGATGAAGTATCTGCATCTTTGCAGACGCAGTACTGCAGTACACTCCTCCAATTCCGATTCAATTAATTCTCACAGAAATATATTTGAAGCCATTTCATTGTTTAAGGAAAAAGAAAAAGGTTTTTGAAAATGGAGGATTAAGCTGAACGGAAAGATAATTGTACGCACGTTAGTTTTAAGCTTAAATGATTTTTTTTTAAAAATTTTTATTATTACCGAAAAGAGGGGCCCTCTTAGGCAAAGGGCCTAAGCTATATGTGTGCCCCTATCCCTATGCCAAATTTTGTTCTTTTCCTACTTATTTTTGAACCTACCTACATTTGGATGTACATCAACAAGGGACCCTACTGGGAAAGAGAACTGTGGGAGCTTCAGGAAAACGAGCCAACTTTAACAAGCTCCTGTCCCTCAAAATCCTTTCAAAACTAAGAGAGATACCAGAGATTCCCTCATATTCCAATCTCCACTGATCTCGGTCTTCCCAAACTCTTTCCCTGACTATCGCTCCTAGACGGCTGAATCGTCAGTACCCTTGAGACATTCTTTACTAGAGAAAAGGCAGGTGTCCAGTGAGTGAATCACGTTTCAGGAGTACTACCACGCTGGTCGCATTGGTATTTATGTGAAAGTGGCACCAGGGTGCCGGTGGAAAAATCTAAATGAAAACACTTTCGTTTGTTTGATGCTGTTGGAAAACTGATTAGAGTACAAATTTTACATTAAAGTTTATTATTTTTTAAATAAATTCAATAAATTATTGAGGAATTAATTTTTTCGCCCTTTAACCCTAGATCTTTATTCTTTTCAAAGGAGAATTCTAAGGGAAGTGATCGAGTTCCATTCCTAATGTTGTGTTATTAGAATACCAAATTAGGTCCACCAAAAACGCCAGACATAGAATTGTATTTCACCAAATTCTTGCAACTTATTAGATCCTAGATTAGGTATTCCAGGTATAGGCCCCCTTATTCCAGGAACCAAGGCCCCTTATCCTGACCAGCTAATCGTTTTTTTGCGGCATCATCTCCTCTATGACATGACATAGATCTCATTTGGGCAGCCTAGCAATTACAACGCCATAACACAAGGATGAAATTCTACTCTTCGAGACATAGTATCCTGTGGTAACCCTGGGAAGAGAAGAGGTTCATCGTGTTTCTTTGTAAGTAAAAAAGTAAGACATCCCCCCTCCAAAAAGAAATAGGCTCGACCTCAATGAATCAAAAAGAAACCCACAAAAAACAGGGATTCGAACCCAAATCGCTAAACTAAAAAGAGATTTCACTTTTTGGATAGCAACACTTTTCTCCAAAGAAAACATGGGTTTTAATGTTCCCCACCAAAATTAAAGTCAAGATTCTAGACATGGGATATTTCCCACAAACCACCCTTCACCTGGGTGAGAAAAACATGAAAAGGATACATTTATTATTATCATTATTATTTTCCAATTCAAGACACGTCAACATCTGAGGTCCACTAGCAGCCGTAGCTTTTTTTCAGTTTTTCCGAAACTACCGGCACCTCACCGGAAACTTCAACTGTAAGACTGGAAAGCAAAAATCTTTGGGAGGGTCAGCAACTAGATTCGAACCTGGGTTCTCCGCGCGGGTATCCGCTAATCACTGAGCCTAATCCCTTAAAATTATAACTATATTATACAGCTAAACGCTGGCCTAATTGTTTAGCCTTAACAAGTGTCTTGTTTCCGCCCAAGCCATATATACTTAAATGACCACTTAATTGCTCCCTTGGCGAAATGAATAATTGGTGCATATATATTAGTATCATATATATATATATATATATATATATTATATCATATATATTTATATATATGATACTAAATGTCTACTTTTTATCTCACTTCTACGTGTACTAAACAAATAAGATTAATTAAAAAACCAAATTAATTAATAAACAAATAAATACATCTATACTTAGATAAATAAATATTTATTTTAAATAAATAACAATTAAATGTACAAAACTTCTAAAAAAAAAACAACATTATTTTACTAGTAATTAGTTGAACAGTCTAAAATCGAGCTGCTACATCTTTAGTGGAGATACGATCGATCGTACACAGCTGATTCAATTCAAAATGCAACATTTATCGTTTACATGCACAATACATTCTAGATCTTTGTAAAAACCTCTGCTGACCGGAAAGTCTTACTCTAAATTTAGATTAGGTTAGATTAGTAACAATGTGTAATATCATACACGGCCTTATCAATGAAAAGTATAATCTATTTCAGCCTTTCAAGGTACATGAATAATGGAACGCAATACGCTAATGTAGAATGTTGAATTTTGTTAGCGATATTCTCTCTATAGTGATTTCATTAAAGTGAACATGTATAATAAATATTAATGGCCACTTTTTATTAAAAATTCCATGTAATAAGAATTATAACTGTCCGGTATGATAGTAGTAAAAGGGTTGATCGTCAAAAACTGAAAGAAAAAGATTAACGTTGAAAAACACCCAACTTTGACAATTTTTTTCACTTTTTCTATAAAAGATAAAATTCCCAAATTTCCTTTATAATATAGGGCAAATCCTCCTTTATAACTGTAATTTTTTTGCAACAACCTAGATTTGATAGATTTTGAGATAAAAGTTGCTGAAAATGAGCAAAAACGACTTTTTCAGAAATTGTTATTGTTCTTGTTGTTGTTACCTTTTTTGTAAACTGCGTAGCGCCTAAACGCGTGAACCGATTTTCATGAATGAGGTGTCATTCGATTCGGAATTTTATGTAGATGTGTCTTTTGGGGGTCTCGACGCTGTACATCGAATGGGCGCGGAGTTAGCCCCCTTTATGTAAGGCCCCCTCCAAAATTATTATTACTAATAACTCTGTAAATCTTGGCCCGATTTTGACAAAATTTGGTAGGATGATAGGGTTAGAGCACCCCTACGTAACAAAAAAGCGACGATCTGCTCTTACACTTGTTAAGGGGAAGTATAGAAATCGTTTCAAATTACCGACACGTGAACCGATTTTCATGAATATTTAATTCGAGTCAATCGTAGTGAAATAAATTCTTGTTAGTGTTTGCATCAGTGACTCCATATCGATTCATGTATTAAAATAAAATTGAAATTAACATTAAAAAAACCGTAATAAAAAAAAAATAATAAAAATTACAGATTTGCGACAGAATCTCCGTTCTGTCAATGTGGACAAAAAATGGTTAAGACCTGCTGCCAATTAATGATGAACTAACAAAGTCACCTAATGGTTAGTTACATCGCGAACAGTCTTCATTAACTTTATCAACAGTTTTACCAGCCGATTCAGGGAATATAATTGAATACTAAAAAAGTACAAAATAGTGCAACGGCTGCAAATGTAATAAAGTTGAAATACATGCCAATATAGGCTGCAATCATTGGGAACAAGAATAATTGTACAAAAATGGCCAAAGAAGCGATTGCATTAGTCAGAGCGCTGCCTCTATTTCTAGTATGCGAGGGCAGGAATTCAGCTTTAATAGTTGGAACTAATTGACCAATACCAGTGTTTGTAAATATGCAACAAACTGTACTGCCAAGATACATTATCCAAATATGTGATGTAATCTGTAAAGAGGTTAGCTCTAATAAACAGAAATACACAGCTATAATTACATTACTAATTACAGTACCAATCAGTGAATATATTAACAGTTTTCGGCGGCCGACTGTATCTGAAAAGAAAGAGGCTACAGCGGAACTCACTGTGAACAACAGAGCGTAGAAAGTGGCTAGATGATTTGGTGTGAACAGATTATTTTGGCCAGCTTTAGCAAATATATCTTCTGCGTAGGCAATAAATGTACTAATACCAATCAAATATCTAGCCATACAACCAATCAGTACAATCCACAAAGCACGGCGGTCTTCCTTTGTCGCTATTAGATCTATCCAACTTCCGGCGTACTTCATATCTTCTCGCACAGCCTCCTCAATCTCTAGATATTCCTTTTCAATATCCTCACCATGTCTTAGCCATTGCAGCGATGATCTTGCTCCATCCGTTTCGCCTTTCATCAAACAGTAATAAGGAGATTCTGGCATAAATATAAAGGTACCACAGAACAGAATTGGAACTACAGTTAAACTTAGCGTGTACATATCAAAGGACAAATATTCTGATACGAAAAACACAACGACTATGCCTAAATTCCAGAATACAGAATAATAACCGCAAACTGTGCCTCTTATCTTAGCTCCAGAGATTTCTGCCAGATACACTGGTGCTACAACCTCAACAGTGGCTGCAACGTATCCTTGGAGTATGCGCATTACGAGTAAAGCGATTATATTCTTAGTTAACAGGCTGATTAAGAATGAAAAAATGATCAGCGGTCCAGCCAGCAATAAGGACTTCTTCCTCCCAAACCTGTGAACAATAAAATATATTTAATAGAACTGATTGAACAGACTGAGAGAGCTTTATATGTGCAGTTATTGGTTAATGGTTTTGTTTTCTTTAATTTTGATCCGCCAATAATGTGAGGCATCATTCAATGTGATGCTAGGATTTCTCTGAAAAAGTGGTGCTTAAAACCGAATGGCCGTCTGAGCAACAATCTTATCTTCCATTACACAGATTAGGTAGTTCATGACATTATCTATTGTGGCTTGGGCACGAGCAAAAAGGAAAATTGTTAATAACTGGAACTTTAGGGGCTCAAAGAAGCGCATTAGGAAAGAACTCTGCAGCGGTTACGCAGTCCCTAGAAACGCACTGAAATACATTTGAGTGCAATTGTAACAAATTGAGCGCTGAAGATACAGTAAAAGTACCAAAACTTTAGAAAAAAAAATAGTATCTCTATTTTTGGGAAGCCTGAATTCCATTAGGACTCTGCTTTCTCTAAAAAAACAAAGCCTTAGGCTCCCAGGCCGATATGCTAGACTGGTTTATAGACCGATTTATGAAGCCGGGGCTATTTGTTACAGCATTCTCAGAAGAACTTCACGCATCCCTTTCAAAGGTCTATGGGTGCCCTACCCCAATTCTTCTCCATTTTATTTTTTACACTTACACGACCTCCTTGCAAAACAAAAATAAGAACAATCCTCCATGAACTTAAAACTACCCAAGAAGAAGAGATATATTACCTGTCAGAGAAGATTGCAGAAGGAATACTACCAGCAGCTTCGCCAATTTCTGTTATTGAAAGCAATGTAGCCAACATTGATGTAGTCAGTATTGGATTTTCCCCAGTGGTCAGCTTTATGGTGTACGGTGAGAGCCAGTAATAGCAAAATGGCCCTAACATCACGCATAGATAGCCTGGAAAAGTATTTAAAAAATATTACAAAATAAATATTTACTTGAATAAAAAACATGTGGCTCCACTTGGTACATCTCATATCCTGGATGATTTAGATACCCATGCAAGGAAGAGCTCCCTTATGGGAGCATTTATGTATTTATTTACTACAGGAATTTAGGCACAATTAAAAACATATTTACATTTAAAAAAAAAAAAACTAATTAAATAAAAAAAGCTACTAACAGGATATAAGTTTCAGGAAGAGCTCAGTGAGAACAGGATGACAGCAAAGCTGGGCAAGCACAGGGCAATAAGGTTTTAATCAAAATCTCCCAACCGGAAGTTAACCTTTACTAAAGACCTTTTTTTGGGTCTTTTTTTTTTTTAAATTTTCACCAAGACCGCTTTGACTAATTTTAATATCAGTTTGCACATTGCACTTTATTTTTTTTTCTCGATTTTCCTTAAAATGATAATATTTGTAAACTTACAGGAGACTGAGGCGACCACTTGGCGAGCTAGCGATGTTGATATCCATTTGGGTAGCATTTTACGAGAAACTATCATGTCGCCACACTATTAAAGAACTAACTACTCGATTTTTTTTAACTATATTTAAAATAAATAATGTATTTAAGTTAGTTTTGATAAAAACCAATGACAAATTTTCCTAAAGACAGTGTTGGTTTTTTGACCTTACAAGTTATTAGTGTGCTTGCTGTTTCAATGTAGTTCATTTCCTCATTAGAAAGTGGTGAGGTCACATCAAATTTCCGTTACAAAATTTTTCCACCAGAAATACCTATTGAGTTTGCCTATAGTTTATTTATTAATTATTATTATTAATAATGTTTATTTAGTAAACGGCGTATTCCGTATACCACGATCTTTTGTGTTCCCCACAATAAGGCAATTTATCTTCCAGGACGTCCAGGAGATGGAACAACTTGGAAAAATATAAAATAAAACACACTAAAGTTGCTAGAATGATCAATGGATGACATAGTTTATGGATAACCAATCCCTCGTGTCAACTCACCTAATTTTTGCCCTCAAATATCCTCGCTAGATATTCTGATAGATAGATAGATATGTAGTTAAAAATTTATTTAATCAGTGAAAATAAATACATATATATATACATTGGAGTGCCAGTAATACAATAAATACTATAACCTCCAGCAGACATAAGATTCAGAAAGTGTAAAAAAAAAAAATTTAAAAGTAAATAATGAGAGGTAAAACAAATGAAAAACCCTCAGCCTCTAAGAAAAATTTCACTTCAGGGAGTCCTTAACTCTTCTGTGCCTGTGTACCGTGTCCAAACTATAGTCCCCTATTTAGCTGCATAGGGTTGTGACTTGATTCACACTTAGGCTGGAAACATAGTGGAGCGGCGAGCAAAGCGGCGATGATAGCGAAGAGCAAAGCGGCGAAAACAAACACTCTCTATAAATAGAGTTGCTCTATCTTCGCTTTGCTCCCCACTATGCCATATGTTAACTTGTTTGTTTTCGCCGCTTTGCTCTTCGCTATCATCGCCGCTTTGCTCGCCGTTCCACTATGTTTCCAGTCTTACTGAAAAAAAAAAAACCAGTAGCGAGATACTTGATGTAGTGTTCTACATAGTTCATGTTGATTATTGGCCTTTGTAAGTCTGTAATACGGATGTAGCGGAGGGAAGATTGTGACCGGGTCTGAGGAATTTATTTTGGATGGAGCTAGAAGATATTCTGAAGAAGTCTTTCTCCCTCCCCCCCCAAGAAGAGATTTGATAGGGAACAAGCCTCTTCAGAAACTGGTAACTATTCACCATCTCATTGAAATCTTACGAGGACAATCTGGAGGCAACCACTCGCTGGAGCAATACTGGAGAAGTTCAACGGATCATTCTCTAAAATTAAGTGGGCTGTGGCAGTAAAGAAGAAATTGTATTGAGGCTATTTCTTATTCGATTTTTTCCCCCCTTCTCACCATAAGAGAGGAAATATATCGCCATAAGACTTCTTACCGGAAACCCATTTCTTACAGCACCAATGCTAAGCGTGGCAATCACTTCCTGAAGATACTTATCATGCAATGGTTAATGAGTAAAATCATCTATTTAAATAGGAAAAATAATGTTTACACCAACCTTTCGAACTACATTTAGATCTTCATCAGGATAACTCCACACTCACTTTACGCACTAATCACATAAATAACTGTACCAACTTATAGGAGAATGAGGCAAACACTTTGCGAACCAGCAATTTATTTTAATAAAAACTATTATTAATTAACAAATTAAAAACTAACTAACTGTAGAAAGTTGTAGGATCAACTGAATGGAAAATTTAACTTTTTAAGGCATTTTCTTTATCTGTAAGGCTAAAAGTAATTGAATACAATATGCAATTAATCAATTATTAAAAATACAATAAACAAAGATTAAGTTATAATTAATGGCAATTAATGATAAGCAATATTTAATATTTAATTTAATAGCCTAATTAATAAGCTAATAATTATTATTGTTACATAATCAGTAAATATTTGTAAAGTTTGTTTATTTTTATTTTAGCATTAGTTTAGTTTTAGCATTAGTTTAGCAAAGGTTTACCGCTGAGGTTATCGTGTAGTGAACTCTTTTCTATTGTCCTTAAGGGATATTGTCTTAGGGCAAAGTCTTGCTCGCTCCCTTTCTATCGCTGCGGCCCTTTGAAAATCAAGGCTTGTTCCTCCACATCCATCAATAGTCTCCCTTCACCACCATTCAACTCCAATCCTCCTCTACCTCTTCCAGCTACCTCGACAAACCTGTGGCCTTCCATTCTTTCAAGATTTTTCACAGCGATTCCCTTTCAGCAAATTATTACTTTTATTTCCGTTCTAGGTATGTGAATCCTTGTGCGATTAGAAATTCACTCAAGAGGAATCTTTATTATTGATTGTCCATTTCTAGGAGATGCCAGTGAGATTGTCACTAAATGGTTTAATGGTCAGTAATAAATGGTTTTTAAAGAAATTCAGGGAAGTGAAAACCAGATATTAACTTTTTACATATTGTGCTGACCACACATATTATTACACAAAATATTTTGAATGTAAGAAAGCTAATCGATTTGGTAAATTTTATTAATTTCTCCCAAATTCCAGAAAATATATGACACAATCAGAATTTAACTTTATTTTATTTTAATTATTTTTATAGTTTTAAGAACCAATAGAAAGAATTTATTATTTGATATCTCTAGTTTAAAAGATCAAAATCGACAATAATACTGTAACGAAGTTGATCCGGGCAGAGAAGAAAGGTCTAGATTGTTCTAGGGGTTGAGCGACCAAAGTCGGTAACAGGCCACCACTGTGTAAACAAAAGGCCGGTCTCTACTTGAGCCAGAGAAGAAAGGGGCTAGATTGTTCAAGGAGTTTAGTGACCGTAGCCTGTAACGGTCCACCGCTGTGTAAAAGCCAGCTAAGAGAAAGGCCCCAGTTGGGGCGGTGGCAGTATGTGTTTTCCCCAGCCAGTGAGTGGCAGGTGGAAGTGAGACAGATGGAGTTAAGAGTGAGACAGATGGACAGACGGAGTTGGAGAGGGGCAGTCGCAGTTAAAGGGAGGCAGACACAGCTGGTGTCAGTCAGTTTTTGGAGAGACACTTTGGAAGGAACAGTTTGAGAGAATCAGTGTTGCTGAGTGCTTCAGAGTGAGCCAGTTAGGCGGTTAGTCAGTTAGTGAATACAGCTTTGTTAGTGCAGCTGAGACTAGTGCAATTCAGTGCAGTGCGGACCAGTGGTCAGTCGTGGAACAGTTTTGTGGCGTTACGTAGTGAATAAGTAACAGTAAACTGTTGTGACTGTTGTAAATGGTAACTGCAATGAATAGCGGTAGTTGCTAGTAAATGCTAATGTTAGTAATGTTAATGTGTTAATAAATCAGTGTTCTTACAAGTTTAGCGAGTTTTATTATTTATCAAACCCACACATAAAGTAAATTAACTAGTGATAGGCACTAGTTGTAGTTGTGAAGTTTTTAGTATAAAAGGACAAAAACTTTACAATATAATAATAAAGGACAATATTTAGAAGATCTAACTCGTAATCCTGCGGTACGATTATCGAATAGACACAATCCTCTGGTCTCTTAACAGAAAGGCTCTTAACTTTAACAAGCAGGTGATGTTGGGGGAAGTTATAATAACTATTTGGGGTTCTCCTCTGCCACATTACATCTCATTGAACAGCTGAAATCTATTCCAAGTGCTTTAAAAAAAACTAACAGGAAGTAATCTTATCAACAGTCTCATTAACTTCCGCCAGAGTTTTACCAGCTGATTCAGGCACATAAATCAGGGCAAACACATAACCAATCAGAGCAGCGGCTGTGAATAAAATAAAATTGAAATACATGCCTATGTATTTAGTGATAACCGGAAATGCGGCTAACTGAGCGAAAATGGCAAAAGCAGAGATAAAAGTTGTCAAAGCACTTCCTTTGCTTCTGGTATGCGAGGGAAAGAATTCCGCTTTAACAGTTGGCATTAACTGTACAACACCAATATTTGTAAATATACTACAACCTAAACTGCCAATATACATTATCCAAACATATGGTGTAACCTGTAGGGAGGTTAACTCTAATAAGCCGAAATATAGTGCTATGATAATATTACTAATTGCAGTGCCAATTAGTGAATATATTAACAGTTTCCGACGGCCGACTATATCTGAAAAGAAAGAGGCAACAGCGGAACTCACTGTGAACAACAGAACAAGGCCAATTGCTTGTTGATTTGGTGTGAATATATATGAGCCAGCTTTGGTAAATATGTCTTCTGCGTAAGCTGCGAAGAGATTAATACCGACCAGGAACCGTGTCAGAGCAACTATTTGCACGATAAGGAGGGCTCGTCGGTCTTTCTTTGTCGCTACAAGATCTATCCAACTTCCGGCGTTCTTCATATCTTCTCGCACGGCCTCCTCAATCTCTAGATATTCCTTTTCAATATCCTCATTATATCTTAGCCATTGAAGCGATGATTTCGCTTTATCCGGTTTATTTTTCATGAAATAGAAGTACGGTGATTCGGGCATGAATATGAAGGTAGAGCAGAACAGTATTGAAATTGCAATTAAACTTAGCGTGTACATATCAAATGACAGATATTCTGAATTAATGAACGAGTATAATGTGGCTAAATTCCAAACAACAGCGTAATTTCCGCAGAGTACTCCTCTTCTATTTGCTGCGGATATTTCAGCCAAGTATACGGGCGCTATGCTTACTATTGAAGCCAAAGCAACACCTTGTAGTATCCGAATTATATGAAGTACGACGATATTCTTGGTAAAGAGACTAATTGTCCATAGAGTTACAGTTAATGGTCCCGCAAATAGCAAAGTCGTTTTTCTTCCAAATCTGTAAACAAAGAATTCTGTTGTTAATACAGTCTATTTCTGCCAAAAAAGTGGGACTAAGTCTTGTTCGTCGGAAGTTGGAATTGTGATGTTATACATAATGAACTATACAGGGTGATCCATTTAAAACGCACCAATCGCTAATAACTTCTTAGGAAAGCGGAATTTCGAAAAAACCCACGAATTAAACTATATGTTTTTTTTTTATTTAGTTTTCAACTTTTCCACCCCCGATGCTGTATCTTTGCGGAGTTACGGCCGAAAACCCGATTGGGATTTCATAAGGACCACTGGTTTTGACAATGATTATGAAAACTACATAAAAAACTGTGAAAAATGACGTTGACCCGGTTTCGATACCCCTAATATTTGTTGAGATATTTAAGATCAAAGTTACAATTTTATCTGTTCGTGAACGGTTTTCGATATTAATTTTCCACCAGAAATACAAGTTTTGGGAGGTCCTCTGACTGCAAAAAATGTTATTGGTGACGCAAAGAACAAAAGTAATAATAATTGAAGATTTAAAAAAATGTATTGCAATGTAATGGTTATGAGTGAGTCAGGATAAATTTGTTTTATCATCAAATAAAAGCAATCATTACATCATTTTAATGTACCCAGTATGCAAGACTTCTTAACCTATGATTACTGTAAGAATGTCTTGCCAGGGTGTTGGTCTAGTGATCAAGAGCGTGGCTTTTTAAGTGGGAGGTCCCCATTTCGAATCCCACGTTTAACTACATTTTATTTAAAAAAGTGTTATGATGTATTAAGTATTGTGAATGGCTGCACCCTCGGGATTCGAACTGGGGATCTCCCACTTAAAAAACCACGCTCATGACCACTAGACCAACACCCTGGCAAGATATTCTTACCGTAATCATAGGTCAAGAAGTCTTGCAAAGTAGGTGCATTAAAATGATGTGATGATTGCTTTTATTTGATGATAAAACAAATTTATCCTGACTCACCCACAACCATTACACTAACACTACATGTATTAAAATCTTCAATTATTATTATTTTTGTTCATTGCGTCACAAATAACATTTTTTGCAGTCAGAGGACCTCCCAAAACGTGTATTTCTGGTGGAAAATTAATATCGAAAACCGTTCACGAATAGTTAAAATTGTAACTTTGATCTTAAATATCTCGACTAATATTAATGATATCAAAACAGGATTAACGTCATTTTTCAAAGTTTTTTATGTAATTTTTCTAATCATTGTCAAAACCATTGGTCCTTATGTAACCCCAATTGGGATTTTAGCCGTAACTCCTCCAAAAATGAAGATACAGCATCGGGGGTGGAAAATTTGAAAACTAAACCAAAAAAAAACATATAGTTTACTTGTTTTTTCGAAATTCCGCTTTCCTAAAAAGTTATTAGCGATTGGTGCGTTTTAAATGGATCACCCTGTATACACATTGAGAGTAATGTGTCCATACATAATGAGGTAAATGTTGATTTAACATTAATTTATCTACACCAATACATGAACGCATTTACTTTTATCTGCAGTAGGCAAATGTGGGGTATTCTAAAGTGCAGGTCTAACTTGAAGGTCGTCACTCTACATGCGCCGTTTAAGTCACGTTCAAATATCGTTCTCTGTTTTGTTCATATTTGTGTATGAAGTAGTTGTAAAGTAATCGCCTATTTTTTTAAGGCGGGGCTTAACGTCCCTAACTAGCAATTAGGTATCGTGGACGAGGGGCGGAACCTCATACTTTACTATAAACAATTTTTTTTTTTACTAACAAATAAAAAGTAGTCATACACAGGGGATTCGAACTGGGGATCTTCCACTTACAAAGCCACGCTCTTGACCACTATACCAACACCTGCCTACAATTGTTTATAGTAATGTATGAGCTTCCACCCCCGTGCACGACACCTTATTGGTGGTTGAACGTAAAGCTCCGCCTAAAATTTCATTTTTGTTTGAATATGTGCTTCGTGCTTACAAAAATAATTATTCTATTAAAACTATTCATTTTTAGATTTAAAATATAAGCACGATTCATAACATTAGTTCCGTTTATGAGTGACGATTGATCATGATGAAATTTTATACAAATAAATGTCTGAAAATATTAGTTATCTGTTTAAAATGGTTACTTAACAACTAAAAATATTCTATACAAAACTAGGGAAAGAAGAGACCTATCTGAAAAATATGGTGCACCCAAACTGGTTGCTGCGTTGCCAACTTCCACCATAGCAATCAATGTTGCCAACCTTATTTTAGTGTACGTAGGAGTTTCTCCGGATGTTAGCTTTATGGTATAGGGTGATAGCCAACCGAGACAAGATGATGCTGTCATTATGCATAGATAACCTGGAAAAAAGAACGAAAATCTTGTTTTTCCTTTGTTTTTTAAATTATTTGAAAATTTTCAACCACTCATCATGACCTCGAAATCAGCCTTTCAGTAACGACCTTACTAAAACTCGTTTCTCTGAAATTTCATTCCTTTACAGCAGCAGCTCATCCTAATCCTTTAATTGAACGCTCATCCTCTTCCACATTACTAGGTTATCGTCCAGGGAGATTGAAGAGAAGATGGCCCCGCGATCTACTCTCCTCATGAGAGCAGTATAGTGCATCTGTTCACGTTAATGGAGTGTCGCCACTGGGTGCCTTCAATCTTCATTCATGACATTATATTACATCACGTCGCAAATTTCAGTAAAAGATAAAAAAAAAAAAAAAAAAAAATACAACAGTACCCAGGGAAGGGATTAGATATGAGGTTAGCGTACTGGACTCCCTCGCGGAATCCAGCTGCTGACCCTTAGATTTTCTCTTCCTAGGAGCTTCTTACAGCTCACTGTTTGGTGATGGACAGTGCTGTCTGTAACGAGAGATTCCGAAGGCCGCCAGTGCACTGAAAAAAGCTCCGGGTGCCAATAACCTTAGATATTGACGCGCCTTAAATCATAAAAAAAAAAAAAAAAAAAAAAAATACAACAGTACCCCTAGTGCTACAAGTAATCATGTAAAGAATTAACGTAATTACAAATGGAGTGAGAAAAATATGTACTAGTTTCGGGAGAAATAACAATAATCTTCAAATGAAGACAAGTTAGCTTAGGGCTGGAATGAGGAACAACAAACTGTACTTTGAGGGGGGGTTAGGATGTCTGGGAACTTCTGAGAGGATTCCTTCCTTATTGGATGCTGCAGCTGTTGTTGAAGATGTTGCTGCTCTTGTTCTTGCAAGATTTTATCATGAATTTAGGGTAGGTAAAACCTTGTTGAAGCCCTTCCCCGCGCTGGTTACTTTTTTGGGAAAGAGTGGGAAATTTGGCTTTAGGATGACTTTGGATTTTGGGTGGGGGGTGGGGGTGGGGTGGGGTTTGAATCAGTGGCGTAGTCCTCTAGAAAAATTAGTTCATTCTTCAGATATGGGTAGCGCTAAAAGTGGTAGCTAGCTAAGTACGCATAACTCTCTCTAGAAGGCTTATCAAACTGCTCTCATTGGTGAAAATTTCAGTGCATTTCATAGGCTAGTTGAAAGTAGGCGCCGTTTGAGTCCATATTTCAAGTGCATCATTCATACTGCTCTATTTCTCTAGCTTCATAATGGTTCTCCTCTTCTTGGGTAAAAGAGCACTTAAATTATCAAATGATACAGAAAATGGACTTAGTTTTATATCTAAATAAAAAAAAAGTCGTTCAGAAATCTTTCTGAACAATCTAGCCAATCAGCAAGCAGTAGCTCAACAACGATAGCCAATAAAGAGGCAGTACTTCTAGCCAGGCACTTAAAACCTTCCCATACAGAGACAAGTTAGTTAATTAACATTTAACTGAACAAGATTTCCGAACCAGAACGCCAAAACGAGCCACTAAGTCTAACCCACTTTCTACGTACTTTAGATAGGGCAAGACGGAAGCCTACGATTTATATATAAGGCAATCCAATTTTATATATTTAAAATCACGAGTAGGATAATAAGTATTAAGTACTTCAGTAATGCACTGTTCAAGTATTATAATAATTATTTGAGCCGTTCAATTGCACAAATCGATTAACCCCACTTTGTTGAAAGGTATCTTAAATTTAAGTGTCAAAGCACTTGGACTCAGTCATAGCTTTTTATATTTATATTGAATTTCCCGAAATAATAAAGATTTACAATGTTTTTGTACATTTAAAAATAATAAATAATTTATTTCAGAAGCCATTTCGAGTAATTCCCGAACTGTAATGTAAATCGTCGCTATAATTCAACTCAAATTCAAGTAGCAGGCACCTGAAAGTTAGCGATAAATTTATTTGAATTTATATTATAAACAGGAATTTCAAAAAAAACAAACAATATATATCGCATTTCTTCGCTTTTTTTTAGTTTTATGAAGTTTATATCGATTTGTGCAATTGAACGGCTCAAAATATACTACGTAATGTACTTTTTTGTATGTACAATTACGTAAAAATAGTGACATAACTTAGATTAAATTGTCCTGCAATACTATTACATTTAATATGTATTATCATTGAATTTTTCAACTACTTAATTAATTTGCAATGTATGTTAGTAATGTATATTTTATAATTCTTCGTACTTTTGCATTTTTATGTACATCAAGAGTATCGATATACAGGGTGACCAAAGTTATATGCTCCACCCACTTTTTTTTTAACGGCGGGAAATTTCGAAAAAATAAAAAACACGTATTTAATCATTTTTAGTCTAGTTTATTTTTAGTGATTGACCCATTTTTTTAAACCCTTGTATCTCGAGATACAGCATCCAACTTTTGTTTTTCAAATGGAACATTATATTTTTTGTTGCATATTTTTATAGTATTTGAGCTCCTAAAAACAACAAAATATTTTTTTTTTGAAATCGGTTAGGTTTTTCAAAAGTTATGGTAATTTAAAATATGAAAAACAAATTTCAGTTTACTGTCAAAATTACGTTATTTTTTTAAAAGAATCTATTCAAACTGGACACAACCAACGGATAGGCAAGCCAAAACTCTGGACTCCCACACTTTGCTTGTAGCAGCACTTATGGTGGCGAAGTCAAGATCTAGGCAGGCTAGAGTTATTTCGACGTTTCAGCTCATCGACTGAAGCCGTGGGATTAAGGTTACTGTACACTTTATTTTTGTAAGTATCCCCACAAAAAATAGTCCATTTGGGATACGTCCGGAGATAAGAGGTGGCCATTGGATGGGACAATGAGATCCCCTAAGCACTTTTCATGGAAATTTCTATCCAGGTAACCTCGAACTACTCTCGCATTATGTGCTAAAATTTATTTTGTTGTTTTTAAAAGCTCAAATACTACAAAAATATGCAACAAAAAATATAACGTTCCATTTGAAGAACAAAAGTTGGATGTTGTATCTCGAGATACAAGGGTTTAAAAAAAATGGGTCAATCACGGAAAATAAACTAGACTAAAAATGATTAAATACGTGTTTTTTATTTTTTCGAAATTTCCCGCCGTTAAAAAAAAAGTGGGTGGAGCATATAACTCTGGTCACTGTATATTCAGGGAGACTTTTGTGGGCGTTCAGAATAAATGCTTCTCTTCTAGGTTTAGTAGAGAAGAGAAAATAAATAATAATAATAGTTTTATTATTGTAATTAGTAATTACAATAACCACCAAAATATTAACTTTTATACAGGTAATTAGGCCGTACATTACGCCTGAATGATACTTTAGAGATAAGGTTAACTTCCGCCATTTCGCCAGAACTGCCTTCCTGGGACGACAATTTTTCGAAATAAAACTTACAGATCTGGGTAAGATCATATTTAAAGGAAATTATTTTTCAAGATTGAAAAACCATTTTCTAGTAAAAAGAAAAGGTGATAGTTCCGGTTTGATGATATTAATCCTAAAGCTGATGGTCCAGGGTCCCTCCACGAGTCGAAATAGTAAATTTGAATTTGCGATTTATGCCTACACACAGACAAACAAACACAATAAAACACATTCGATTAGAAGACACTTCTAAGCATTGATAAGAGATCTAATTCTAAGGAGCCACTTCAGTCTATTGTTCCGTCTTTTTTCTTTTTTTTATTCAAACAATATTAATTTCCTTAATTGCAAGATTAAAGTAAAATCCAAACCGGATATACCACTTTAGCGAATGCATTTGACACTTTTCTGATATACGTATTTCTGAAAATTCCCTTTTCGTTATTTTTTTTTTTTTATTTATTTTTATTTATTTATTTATTTTTATTTTTTGACGATTTCCTGTAAACGTCGTATTTAATGGAAATACGTATTTAAAAGTAGATCTATAATAGGATGAAAAAAAATAACTGCCAGTTTCAGTCATGATATATTTTTATTATGCTGAGCTTTCGACCTAGGCACTAGGTCATCTTCAGTCTATGAGCAGACAAGACAGAAGACACACCAAACCTGTAATGTACACGTAAAATATTACTTTGTAAATTAGCCCTGAAGATGACCTAGTGCCTAGGTCGAAAGCTCGGCAGAATAAATGTATCATGACTGAAACTGGCAATTATTTTTTTCATCCAATTGAAACTGAATCAATCACCAAACATGATGAACAGTAAATCGATAAGTTTATTTGAATAATCTCCACCCCCTCCTCAAATGCATTTCTGTGCAGTTCTAGTTAGGGCTTTTCTCTAAACTTCCGTTTCCAGTACAATGTACAGCTTTACAAAAAAAAAAAAATCATGTAACGTTACTAATTTTTGAAAGAAAATATGCGCGTTATAACTATAAAACATTTACTGAGGGGAAACTCATGAAAAGTGATAATGCCATAATTTTTCTTTTTCTTTTTTTTTTGAAAATCTCAGTGAAAAACCTTACATGAAAGAGAAGCGGACACTTGGCGAGCTAGCGATGTTTGCATCCATCTAGGTACTCTACTAAGAAGTAGCATTATTACCACAAGTGCAAAACTTGAAAACTGATCGAAATTATCAAATTCACGTACTAATGTTATGTCACGTTATCATTCCAAGGCCATAAGTTTACCATTTTTGAATTTTTAACCTCATCATTTTTTTTTTGTAAAAAAATTCGTTTACTTTATTTCATTTATTATTTATTGTTTTTCTAGTGAAATAAATGTTAATTTAAAACTGGTAAATATTTCCAACAAAAAAATTTTTCTTCTCCTTCAAAAACTTTTTTCCAGAAAAACTAAAAAAGGGGTTAAGCGGAAAAACTGATGAAAAGTTTGCCAGTTAAAAGTACGAGTAAGATAATCAACTCAAGATTACCCAAAACCTAACTGTAGAAGAGAGATGGTATCAGTTAACAGTTGTTCGCGTTGATAAGCTAAAAATTCTGATCGATTATTCTTTGCTATTTATTAGTTTTAAGGCAATTGCCTTAAAATATTTCGAAGTTCGGAGAGTTTGGAGATCGTACCAAAGTTTTACATAAATAAATTTAAATTTCATAGACTTGGAGAATTATTTAGGTAAACTTAGGATGGAAGATTTGCGAGGAATTGGTCAAATAAAACAACTCGTCTCTTTGCCAACGTTTCGACAAATATATATTGTCCTCTTCAGGGCGTGGCTATGCGGGTTGGTTGAGTTACAGAAACCCGCATAGCCACGCCCTGAAGAGGATAATATATTTGTTCGAAACGTTGGCAAAGAGACGAGTTGTTTTATTTGACCGATCCCTCGCAAATCTTCCATCCTAAGTTTAACAATTTGCGGTCACGAAAACTATATATTCATATTATTTAGTGTGAGACTAACTAATTGGTCGGAATGTAACAGTATCATTCCCGAAGAACAGTTCGGCTTCAGGAAAAATAAAAGTTGCACGGATGCTTTATCTTCAGCAATTAATTATCAGTTACGTCTAACAAAAAGAAATATTTTTGTAATTTTTGTTGACTTTAGACGAGCTTTTGACTCTATACCGCATAATCATTTATGGGAAAAGTTATTTAATATAGGGGTTAGCCCGAAATTTATCCGGGTAATTAAACAGATTTATGATAAAGCCACGTTGTTAATAGAGGAAGACTACCGTCTTTCTAATGAAATAGAAGTGTCGCAGGGGGTTCTGCAGGGGGAAAAGCTCAGTCCGCTGCTTTTTAATTTTTACCTGAGTGATTTTTTTAGGGAAAGAGGTATGGAGGGTATTCACCTTAAGGGTGGTAAGGATGTCACGATCTTAATGTATGCAGATGATGTGGCAATAACCTCTTATTCTTGGTATGATGCACAAAATAAATTGAAATTGCTGTCGGATTACCGTGAAATTAATCAAATTAAAGTGAACCCGCAAAAAACGGTAGTGCTACACTGTCACAAAGGAGGTAGAACGAAGAAAGTAAGGGATTTTTTATATGAAGGAAGTAAGCTAAGTTTGGTAAACAGTGCTTCGTACTTAGGGGTCCCTTTTTCCGCCTCCGCCAAGTTTATCTTAGCGGCCAAGCACTTTGTAAAAAAAAGTTCTGTCGCTATGGCTTCCGTGTTGAGTCTCATAGCCAGATCCGGGTGCAACTCTTGGAGGGATAAGATGTACATCTTTGACAGTATGGTTTCGAGTGTTTTACTATATGCTTCGGAAATTTGGAGCCCTAATTATTTCGACCTTCTGGAAAGAGTGCATTTAAAATTCCTAAAATCGTTACTGCATCTTTCTCGCAATACGCCTGACGCTTTTGTCCGTTTGGAAAGTAATCGGCTGCATATTAAAGCTCTAATTTTTAAACGAATGTTGGGATTCTGGTCAAAAATCTTAAATCTACCTCATGATAGTCTACCAAGAGTCTGCTATAATGGTTTGTCTGAACAGTCAGATACTATTCAATTGCCTTATAACTGGGTAATGGAATTTAGAAGACTCTTATTGGCTATAGGTGGCGACGATGTGTGGCTAGCGCAAAGTTCGGAGGAATTTAGAAAAAGGAAAAACTCCTTGATAGAAAGTTTTAATAATAATTTGTTGAGTAAGGATGTACTTTCTGTGACTCATGCTTCCTTTAATAACTATTTTAGAAGCATAAGCCTTCTTGGTTTGCCTGAACCATACATCTACTTCAGATGTGATCCTAAATTTATTCGGACTTTGTCACAAATCCGCCTAATGAGCAAAATCAAACCTAGAATTTATCTAAAGGGAACTGTGCATAGCTTCAATCCTGATAATGTTTGTTCTTTATGTAAATGTTCTAAAGATGAATTTGCACATTTTTTGTTAGAGTGTACTGTATTATCTTTATTTAGGGACACTTATTTAAGAAGTTATGCGCGATCGAATGTAAATTTTCAAGACCAAATGGAAGATTATCCTTTTTGTTGATAACTTGAGTAAATTAAAAAGTATATATTTTTATGTTTATAATGCATTAAGGCTAAGAGCTATACTTGTGGGTTGATATTTCTTATTTGTTTGTTTTTTAAACGCAGATTTGTTTACTTTTTCTTTCTTTTTATTTGTATACTCTCTCTAATAGTTATTTAATTGTGTATAATTATTAGCAAATATATTATAAAATTGTATGTATCATTCTATTGTGTGTTGTATATATATACGAGGGGGTACCCAAAAATAACCGGAATTGCGTTGCCGCGCATGGAGCTTATGTAGTACGCATTTCTGCCGCTAGACGTGTATAGCGCAATTCCTTGCCAGTTCAGTCCTGCCTGTGTTGTCTGCCTGGCTTGTTCTGTTCATCTGCAGTGATTGTTTTTACCAGCGCTGTTTTGTTCTTTTTTCGTTTTTTATGATGGCAAGTTTAAGTGAACAACGTGCAGCTCTGAAATTTTGTTTTCTACTCGGCAAAAATGCTGCTGAAAGTGTTTTAATGTTGAAAACAGCTTACAAAGATGACGCTATGGGAAAAACTCAAGTATACGAGTGGTTTACTCGGTTTAAAAATGGCGACATGTCGATTGATGACAAACCTCGTTCTGGACGTCCATCAACTGCCCGAATCGACGAAAATGTTGAAAAAATTCGAGAGCTGGTGTTCACAGACCGTCGACAGACAATTGATCAACTGTCAGAGAGTAGTGGGTTATCTTGGAGCTCGGTTCAGCGAATTTTAACGGAAGATTTGGAGATGAAAAGGGTTGCTGCCAAGTTTGTTCCTCGAGTTCTGACTGACAATCAAAAAGAACATCGAGTTGAAACATGTCGTGCTTTGAAACAACAGCTTGAAACTGATCCAGACTTTCTGTCAAAGGTCATTACTGGTGATGAGTCATGGTGCTATGGTTATGACCCAGAAACAAAGCAACAGTCGAGCCAATGGAAGACGTCATCTTCACCCCGACCAAAAAAATGTCGTCAAGTCAAGTCAAACATCAAAACAATGCTGATTTGCTTTTTTGATGCCAAAGGCGTAGTCCATTCAGAGTTTGTCCCCCCAGGTCAGACCGTCAATCAAACCTTGTATTTGGAAGTTTTGGAAAGATTGCGCAATAGTGTTCGCCAAAAAAGACCCGATTTGTGGCAAACAGGAGACTGGTTCTTCCACCACGACAATGCACCTGCACACACAGCCATCTCTGTTACACAGTTTTTGGCTAAAAATGGCATGGTTCCGCTGCCCCACGCACCTTACTCGCCTGACCTGGCTCCGTGCGACTTTTTCTTATTTCCACGCATGAAAAAGGGCATGAAAGGTCACCGATTTGACAACATTGAAGAGGTCAAGAAAAAAACGAAGAAGGAGCTGTCAGCCATTTCTAAAGATGACTACAAAAAATGTTTCGAACAGTGGAAGCACCGTTGGGACAAATGTATTAGTTGTAATGGAGAGTATTTTGAAGGGGATAAGGTTGTTCTGTAAAAAATTTGTAAATAAATAGCTTTTAAAAAATAATTCCGGTTTTTTTTGGGTACCCTCTCGTATATATATAGTAATGTGTAACCGAGACCAACCCTTGCTATGAATTGTACAAAATTTAAAAGCAATAAATAAAATAAATATATATTCATATTATTTAGGTATTTGTAATTACTTAAAGAAAGCATTTTGAATTATATAAAGTAAAAATCCAACTATCGGTGTATAACTTCTATACAAAAAGAAAAGAAAATCATTTATACATTAAAATAAAGAATTTAAAAATAAAATTGTCAACTACAAAAAGGAAATAAAAAATAAAAATAAATAATAATAAAATAAAAGTAGAAATAAATAAATAAACAAAAACTGCATCAAATTGTTATCTTCAAACATAACCAATGACCAATAGCTTGTTTTCTAATTATCTAATTCCTAATTTTAGTTACAGAATCACCTAATTCAGAATTTTTGAGCACCTTCTCCTGTTCACCGTCACTATCATTATCAAAAGAAAAAGTTTAACTCTATAAAAATTAAATGCTTCTTCATTCTAAAAGATAATGGAGCCAATAGTGTCCGAAAAGTAGAGGTTTACATAGCTTACAGCTGACTGTTTTTGCATCCCCCGCACAACCCCAAAAACGCCTTTCTACCATGACTCCAAACTCTAGACGGTCCCCTAGACTTTAACAAGGCAATCTTTTGGACCATACTCCAAATTCGATGAAGTTTGCACGAAGGATAGAAGTAATAGAAACAAAAGAAGAAGAGGAGATCACTAGGGTGGCTGTGGAGAAGTGCCTGTTGCTATCATGGACCAGGTACGGTCCAGAATTACGGATACAATGAAAACACCTATTTAGGACTAGCACTAAATGCTACTAACATGGGTTGTCCTTTTTTCGTTTCATTCAATGCGAAAAAATGAAGGAATAATTCAAAACTATCAGCTAGCTGTCGGTGACTCTCCCAAACGTAGAAGATAGTTCGAACTCGTCATCCACGGAGGACAAGAACCGAATTAAATACGATGAATTGGTCATCTTAGGTAATAATCGCTCATACCCTCAAGGTGACAAAGGTCGTAGACGTAGTAAATTGGTATTATACAAAATGAGTTCAACGAACGGTATTAAAAGATCCAAACATTATGTGGTTAAAACACCGCATTCTACCAAGGCCGTTTTGGACACCAACCAACATTCAATATCAAAAACTATCAGCTAGCTTGGACAGGAAATTAGTGATAAGACGGCGGAATTTGAATCAAGCACGTTTCTCATACATTTAACGTCTAAGCATTTAACGTAAGATCTGGGTTGTTGCATAAAATTACAATTATAAAGGAGGATTTGCCCTATATTATAAAGAAAATTTGGGGATTTTATCTTTTATAGAAAAAGAGAAAAAAATTGTCAAAGTTGGGTGTTTTTCAACGTTACGCTTTTTCGTGCAGTTTTTGATGGTCAACCCTTATACAACTGTCCTACCGGAGACAGTTTTAATAATTGAATCATAAATTTTCTTTTACCGTTAGAAAAAGCACAATACGTCTTAAATATACTCTATGCTTAAGTTGTTTTCATTCAAACATTCAGATTTCTTAATATTGGTTAATATTAACACCGCTCTATGCGTAATAACATTTTTGTCGATTTTAACAAAAATGCCAAAGAAAAGTCTAGCGGATGAAAATCTTTAGGTAAGTTTGCTGCTTTTCACGATATACGAGTATCTTTGGTCTTACTTGTAATACAATTGGGTTGGGGGGATTTCGAGGGATGGGGGTGTACAATCTGGCTACATTCAGTCGAATCATAGTCGAAGGAGAAGATCTGCTCTTGTTTAATAAGTTAACGGCATGATCTCCCTAACGGATTTACAAACTTTAAGACTATTATCATATCCAAAGGCTACAAAGATACCTTAGAAAAATTTGAGAAGATTTAGGAACTGGCTCTGTTAGCCTGCTCAGAGGAGCAGTTGCCCGGGGGGCACCACGTGGAGGTAGAGCTCAGAATTTGGCCCCCCAAAATAATACCATTCTTGCCTTTAAAAAACCGCATTCCAGCCAGTTTTGACCCCCTTATAAAGCAGGCTTATTAGCAAATGTCAATATTATATTGGCATCCATCGCCTGCGAACGCAACGGGGTGAAAACCAGTGATTTTTGGAATACGGTTAGCCGCGGAAAAAATTTGGCATGAATGGCGGAAAATAGATTTTCGCGTTTTGGGGGAAACAACAGAAATAGAACAAGAAAAACCAACAAAACAACCAACAACAACCAACAACAACAACAACAACAAACAACTGAAAATCGAAAAACAAGAGGAATGAAACAACAAAAACAACTGAAACCAAAAAAAAACAATATAAAAACCTGAAAATACATAGTAAAAATACATAATTTATATAAATACATAATATATAAATAATATAAATATGAATAAATATTTAAAATAATCATGTAGAGAAAGAAAGCATGCTTAGTAACAAATGAAACAAACCTTTGCTGCTCTACTTGGACTTGAAGTTCCGAAGAAGGATATTAGTAGTGGCCATATAAATGAATAATTATGATTCTACTTATTTGTAAAATGACTAGTGTCATTTTGTCATGCACTAAATCATGTATCATGCACTAAAGAGTGGCTGGTTGATGTGTAGCTGAAAACCCTAACTAAAAAGCAAAATCTAAACTTTAATTTTGAAATTACTTTAACTATCTAATGTGTTGTGTCATCCTTCTTCTTGAAGTTCCTAACATGCCCTAATAAATGGAATCATAATTATGGATAAACTCGAAGTATTTATTGTTGACGGAAAAGATAGTTCGCAAAGAAGAGTAATTATTAAGTAAAATTTGTCTAAGCCTAAAAAAATAAATTTTGATAAGAAGATTTTAGAGTGCCACTCGCTGTAGGCGAGCCTAGAGCGAGTGACACGCTACTAATCGCGTCCGGACGTCATCTATATAACCACTATAATTCCCCAGCCTACCTGGTCTACTGTAGGTTGGGATATGTAACAATATCTTGCAGTTACATATCCATCGATGTAGCTTCTTCTTCTTCTGCACCACATCAGAGTGACGCAAAAATATAACGCAAAAAATTATAGCGCATTACATTGCGGAATTTAGAAAAATGTAAATAAATATAAAAGTAATGAAAATAAAAAAGTTGAAAGCAATCTCCGGTAAAAACACTCCCGGAATTTTAACACTCCCGGAACTTTAACACTCCCGAGCTGAAACAGAGAAAAGAAAAAAAAAAAACAGCCTGAAATATAACAGTTTATTGCTTCTGTTATAAAGTGTGCATGGTATTTTGAGCTGGGGTAACCGTGGGGTCGCTACTCCCCAGGTAGCTGCATGCATCAGCTACCCCCTGCGGCGTTTATTGGCAATGTTACCGGAACCACCAAAAAACTGCCGGAAAGTAGTAATAGTCAATCGTAATTTCTGGATAAAAGAAAAACTAGTCGCAAGTGAAGAATAAAGGTTTTTTATCCACTATTTTACCGAAGAGCAAATAGTAATGTTCTTCTAAGGATGGAAGCAAATGCGAAATTAATATTAAAGGAAGTCCATTCTACTATTTCCGGTCTGCAATAGTTGTTTTAAAACAGTATAGCGGACAATATGAACCTGGAAAGCTGGAGTGAAGTATGGTCCTTTGTCTATTCACAGCTCTTCTGTTGGCAGTCCAGGTTGAAATTCCAGGACCAGGACTTCAGGACTGCACCGGGTTAAAAAAAATATAAACCATTCCATTAACCCATCTTACCAAATCCACCTAATTCAGAGCAAAACTGAACTCTCCACTTTGAAAAACACAAGATACAAACAATGAAATTCCTAACAATTAAATATCAATGAAATAATAATTGAATTTTTTTTTAATTTGAAAAGTAATTAAAATTACTAATTTAATTCTTCTGTTTATAGCACCTTCTAAATTATACATTTACTTTTAATTGCAAATTTAGGGTACAGGTCGAACATTAATGGGTGTAACTGCTAGATGTTTAATCTTAGTTTGAAATGTGAAAAGTCTAAAAGCCGTTTGATACCAAAGCATCAAGTTCTTAAAAAAGAAATGAAATAGTAGCAAAAAGTGTTTCAGGAAATCTGTTACTAAAATAGTAAAAGAATTGGATAGAATTCTGCTTCGTCTAGAGTAAATTTCTAAAGAAGAAAAGAGACTTCAATTCAAAAATAAATATAGGCACCATTTTTGTACAACTAAAAACAAAAAGATAGTCTGAACGATTACTACTGTCCAATCTAATCCAGTTCATCTATCCCATCTAATCCAGCTTCTAATCCTCCGTCTAATCCAGCTCATCTATCCCCTCTAAACCAGTACATCTACACCACCTAATCCATCCCATCTAATCCAGTACATCTATCCCATCCAGTTCATCTATCCCATCCAGTTCATCTATCCCATCTAACCCAGTTCACATATCCCATTTAATCCTTCATCAATCCTTCGAATCCGGTAATCTATCCCATCTAACCCAATGCTTATAGCCCATCTAATTAAGTACATCTATCCCACCTAATCCAATACATCTATCCCATCTAATCCAGTTTATCTATACCTACATAATCTCTAATCTCTAATCATCGTATATTTCAAAATAAAATTTACCCGACGTGACAAATGATTATTCCAAATTACTTGCATTTTGAATTTAATATTTAGCCTATTAGAATGCAAATCTTCAGCCTTAAATGTGTGCACTAATCAAGCTTTCTTTGTGAAAGGCAAGCATGATTAGGTTAAGCACAATTAGGCCTTACTTTTCAAAAATAATGAAGGTAAAATTAAATGAAATCAAATTCCAAACTAGAATGCATTTTCGTAAATTATGTTACTATCAGAAAACCGAAAATAGTATTTTAGTTATAGCATATTTATAGTTATATATCTATAGTTATAGTATATTTCCGGAACAGTTTGTCTGTGTGTTAGAGAGTTTTCTGTTTGAATGTGATAAAATTAATAATGACTGAATTTGTCGGACAACTTTTGCATAAATATTGGACGTGATCTTTTATTTCATATTTAAACCAAAATTTATAATTGCTACCAGATTGAAACTTGTATTTGATCTTTTAAATAAAACCTTTTACAGAATTTTCCTAATTTGCCTTCTTATTAGGCCGGGTCTAAATGAACAAGAACTAACGCGAACGATTCAGTACGGAACGGAAGATCGCAGAACGGCGTATAACGGTAGCATGCTACCTAGAAGAATTACGAAACCAATAAGGCGACTAGATTCGTGAAAAAAACGACCGGCCCCTCTTCACGAGCGACGCGCTGTTCTCCGACGAGCTAAAAGCCGACGCGATTTAAATTCGTCGTTCTTTTAAAAGTATCGCCGCGCGCAACAAATCACAAATTACGCGCCGTATCTCGTCGAACGATAGACCCAGCTTTAAGTTTACAGAGATTTCTCAATTTCATTATCTTTGAATTCGATCTCAGAAAATAAGATTCTCAGAGTCTTATTAGAACTTACAGATCGGTTGAATCAGATCATATGTGAAGTTTTAAGACATAGTTTTTCTAATAGTTATCATTACTGTTTTTGTTTAGTGATTTCCATTCCACCTTTGTGAAAAACTTAGGATGTATAAAAGGTTCATCAACTCATAATCACATTTTTCAAGAAACACATCTTATTTTATCTTTTAACGATTTTCCCATTTAGAGCTTTAAAAAATTATCCATTTATTTTTACTCGCAACTGGAGTAACAAACAGCTCGCGAGTAAATCTGTTTCTGGAGAAAATTAAATTGATTTTCCAAATAGAAAAACCTTTTTGAGCGAACTTTCAGCCCAAGAAGTAAAGCTGATTAAAAATTACCATAGATACGGTTGCTACACTATTATAGTTAATAACTATTATTCTCTAAATTATTCCTTCCTATACTCGATTCTAGATTAAATTCACCAAGATTCTAATTACGATTCCCGTTTTTTAATTTGCACCTTTTGTACTAAGTGCAATACTTCATACATTAAATGGTGGTTGTCCTTAGATGGAAAAAATTTCTTGTCGAATTCAACAAAATATTTGTTTCCAGGACTCAGGACTAAAATAAACAGTTCAAAGATCAAAATACTGAGCAAATGATAAATTATTTTAGAAAATATTATTTTGAAATAGTTTCTCTTAAATTAAAATATTTAATTTTATTAACGTAAACTACAATAGTTTTTTTTTTATTTAAACTCGAAAGTTTATTTTTCGTATTTATATTGCAAACTATACTAGTGCCGACTTCTAATAGCTTTTCGAAGAATGGCAATTCTTGTAGACTGACTTTAAGATTACAATAAAGTGATCTTGATTTTATTGAAAAATTGAATAATATTCAATAAAAATTAATAAGAAAAATGAAATTTAGCACCATTGCAAGAAGAATTGGCTTAAAAGCAAATAAAGATAACATAATATAGCATTTTGAGATAAAAATTAAACTTAATTTCAGTTGAGTTTCACGACAAATAAAACAGAAAAGTAAATGACAGTAATTAACATTAAATGAATTTTAATAAAATAAATTGAGCTCATTTCATTGACATAAAACTTAAAATACAATATTATTGCATTTTGCTTTTTATCAAGATGAGCTTTGTTTGAAGTAAGTGATTATAGCTTAATCTTGAATGAACAAATAATGGATGGATTTTACAAAAAGTGAAGGTACAAGCATGAGCGATCTTATTCCGGTAAAATGTTAAATGTTTGGCTCTTTGTTGTGTATTATTTTAGATCAAGTCGAGTAAATTCTACTGAATATGTCTCAATGACTTGTTTAGTTTTTGTTAAGAATTTACTATTTGGATAAATTGTTTACCACTGTTTTATTGCGTAGTCTTGAGTTCATTCAGAATTATAGATTTATCGGAAGTGAAATTGCGTGCCCAAAAGGTTATTTTAAATCACAAATTTTGTATTTGAGTATTCTAATTTTTAAATGTTACATCTGTATACTGTGAACAATTATCAGACCTTTTATTCAACAATCCTAATCAACTCAATCGTACTGCTTTGATTTCATGTTACTAAAGTCAAATATAATACATATTCCTTATTTCTAAACTCCTAACAACAAACATCACCACAATCTGTCTTTTAGCTAACAATATCCATAATTCACTTTCTTTTTTTCAACAAAACATCTTGAACACCTCGTATCTGAGATGACTCAGGACTGGCTGCAGTCCAGCTTCTGCAGTTACCTCGATACTGGTGTGTTGTTTTGTTAGCAGATGAAAAAAATTATATTGCATTTTTATAGCGTAGACTATAATTTGTGATGCTTGCTGCTTAAGTTAAGTTAAAGAAATTTCTCATTAAGTAACATGAAATAAAGAAGTCCAATCGTGTGAGGAAGTTGACATTTTACTGATTGTTCTAAAATATACAATACAAAGGTCACAAATAATATCTATTTCAAAATAGAATATGTAGTCACAAAATTTGGCTTAAAAATAAATAAATAAACCTTCTGTGAAAGCCACAACTTACTTTCCCTAAAATCACTACCTTAATGAACTCAAAACTAGGATATAAATGACAAAGCAATGGTGAACAATAACCAAACAGAAACACAAAACAAGACAAAGACAATCATCTCAGCAGAGTGTTTTAATCGACTATTTCCCATTAAAATAATACAAAACATAAATCCACAAATTTATAGATATATATATAATCTCGTTGCTTGTACATTCCTTTATCAAAAACCCGAAATACACCATTATTAATTTTGCTAGAGTAAAGATTAAGCAAAAATCATTACCTAAAACACAGTTCTCCTCTTTAAAATGTAATTTTTGTAATTTTAATTTAATATTTATAGTTTTTACCCAATTTAAATAAACTCTTTTATTTTATTAAAATTTGTATTTGTTGCGTCATTTACTTTAATGTAATTTTGTAATTCATCTATTTTATCTCAAAACATTTTTACAAATATACGTATTATCTCAATTTCTCGCAGCATATTTTTCTTTCATGCTAAAATATATTAATTTATTGAATGTAAATAAAATATCTACTTGACATAAATATAAGATCATCTAATTTTAATCTACTGCCAAGTCAGAAGAACTGACAGTCTGTACTTAGAAGTCAATAGCTGTGTAGTTCATAGCAATAATCTGAAGTAATAAACTTTTACGTTTAAAAAAAAGTTGTTTTTAAGTTAACAACGATGACAAAAATTATTTTAATTTCAAAATAAATCATTCAAAATATTTGTTATTGACTCAGCATTTAGTGTACCGCGGAATAAAGTACTAAATAATGTACGAAGTAATTTAACGGAAACTAAACCATTGGTGAAATTAATCAAAGGCGTTCTAAATTGATCAAGTATAGTATAGGAATCGAATAACGATAGAAAACTAATAGTAATAATGCAGTGTATCAGCTGGAAACTATGCAATATTTTATAATCAGTCTTGTTAGAAAATTTCTGGCAACCTAAACTATGGAAACCGAATTCTAATCATTTGGGCAAAAATTGGAATTGAAAGTACCGCTTTTTATTCAAGAAATACTATTTTGTAACAATAAAACTAGTGAATATAAAGCTGTTTGTTACTTTTAGAAGCAAACTAAATGCAAAGCTCTAAATGTGAAATGTTGTTGTCACTGAGCTGGTTTCAAAATTGTTAGACCTCTGATAAGGCCACTATGTCATAGAAATGGGTTTATGAATTGAGAAAATCGATTATACACTTTAAATACCGTAGAAATGGGAACGGCTAAACTAAGATCAGTAATAAATTTAATCTTTAAGTCTTGATGAAAAACAAAGAGATAAACCCCCACAAATAATCTGATTTACCTTTCTGTTAGTTCACGTAAGTCTATGAACCTTTCTACGATTAAAAATATAATGAAATTAAGATTTCTTTCTGCAAATTAAGAAGACAAATAGAAATTCAGCAATGTTTATTATTTAAAACTGAAGTTTCAGTCTCGTAAACGATTTTAAAGTTTGGTTTATTGCTGAAAAAGATCACATACTAAATATGCAATAAGGCCTACTCCACAACTTAGAAATTTTAACACATTAAAATAGAACATCTCATGCTAAACAAGACCAGCAGATTTAGATGGTAGTAATGGACCTCTACCTGAGAAGTTGAACCGATTGTTTTTTATAAAAAATATTTACTTAGTTTGTAAGAACATAAGTGCAAGGTTTGAAATTTTAGTCAGTATATATGTTCAATTATTTTTTATCTATTTGTAGCCAGTTAGTTATATATTATGTAAGTTTGTAAAAAGTTCTGTTCAAAGGAAATAATATTGTTCAAATCAGAGAATGAAGGTTGCATTCCTAATTGGTTAAATATAAATTTAAAACTTACCCCAGTTTTGGAATAATCCTTTAAAATTTACCAATTTGCCACACGTACTAAAGAAAACTTCACTTGAAACTTGTTGATTCAGGGGTCCAAGAATGGCATTGAAATCGATTGAAGAAGTTGGCTTAAGAAAAAATGGATCTTCTGAAGATGTTAATGACAGAGGCCAGTTGTGCCATTTGGATCTTGCTTTCATGATCACTTCAAAATTGGTAAGGAAGATTATGGCCTCGAAATTAATCCTCCCTGATTGAAGAAGTAGGCTTGAAGATAGTTGGATCGTGTAAGGATGTTATTAGAGAACTAAGAAAGGCTGAAGTTCAGTCATTTGAGTCTTGCTTTCTTGAATTCTTCAAAATTGGTAAGAAAGATTACTGCTAAAAAATGAATGTTCTCTGCGAGCTCAAGAAAAAGATGAATCTTGACGGGATGACCTTAATTTGTTGAGTGGGGTGCGGATAAACAATAGAATAAAATAGCATGAAAAAAGTGTTTCTCAGAAATCTGTTATAAAAAGTCTCGAACAATTGGAAAGAATTCAGTTCCGACCAGAGCTGAGCTCAAAAGAAGGCAAATATACCAATTCGAAATGGAATAAAAGTAGCTTTCCTGTACTACGCCGAACAAACGATAGTCTAAACGAATATTACCGATCTAATCCAGTACATCTACCCTATCTAATCCAGTTCATCTACTCCAACTTATCCAGTACATCTATCCCATCTAATCCAGTACATCTTTCCTATCTAATACAATTCATCTATCCCATCTTATCCAGAACATCTATCACATCTTATCAAGTTCATCTATCCCGTCTTATCCAAGTCAGCTATCCTATCTTGTCCAATTCATCTATCCCATCTTATCCAATTTTGCTATCCTATCTTCTCCAATTCATCAATCCCATCTTATCAAAGTCAGCTATCCCATCTTGTCCAATTCATCTATCCCATCTTGTCCAATTCATCTATCCCATCTTATCCAATTTTGCTATCCTATCTTCTCCAATTCATCTATCCCGTCTTATCCAAGTCAGCTATCCCATCTTGTCCAATTCATCTATCCCATCTTATCCAATTTTGCTATCCTATCTTCTCCAATTCATCTATCCCATCTTATCCAAGTCAGCTATCCCATCTTGTCCAATTCATCTATCCTTTCAACATCAGTTCGTCTAACCCATCTACTCCAATTCATCTATCTCATCAATCCAGTATAACTATCCCCGTCTTATCCAATTCATCTACCCCATTTTATCCAAGTCAGCTATCCCATCTTGTCCAATTCATCTATCCTTTCTACATCAGTTCATCTATCCCATCTTATCCAATTCATCTATCCCCGTCTTATCCAAGTCAGCTATCCCATTTTCTCCAATTCATCTTTCCCATCTTATCCAAGTCAGCTATCCCATCTTGTCCAATTGATCTATCCTTTCAACATCAGTTCGTCTAACCCATCTACTCCAATTCATCTATCCCATCAATCCAGTATAACTATCCCCGTCTTATCCAATTCATCTGTCCTGTCTTCTCCAATTCATCTATCCCATCTTATCCAAGTCAGCTATCCCATTTTGTCCAATTCATCTATCCTTTTAACATCAGTTCGTCTAACCCATCTACTCCAATTCATCTATCCCATCAATCCAGTATAACTATCCCCGTCTTATCCAATTCATCTACCCCATTTTATCCAAGTCAGCTATCCCATCTTGTCCAATTCATCTATCCCATCTTATCCAATTTTGCTATCCTATCTTCTCCAATTCATCTATCCCATCTTATCCAAGTCAGCTATCCCATCTTCTCCAATTCATCTATCCTTTCAACATCAGTTCGTCTAACCCATCTACTCCAATTCATCTATCCCATCAATCCAGAATAACTATCCCCGTCTTATCCAATTCATCTACCCCATTTTATCCAAGTCAGCTATCCCATCTTGTCCAATTCAGCTATCCTTTCTACATCAGTTCATCTATCCCATCTTATTCAATTCATCTATCCCCGTCTTATCCAAGTCAGCTATCCCATTTTCTCCAATTCATCTTTCCCATCTTATCCAATTTAGCTACCCCATCTTGTCCAATTCATCTATCTTTTCTACATCAGTTCATGTACCCCATCTACTCCAGTTCATCTATCCCATCAATCCAGTACAACTATCCCGTCTTATCCAATTCATTTATCCCTTGTACTCCTGTTCGACTATTCCATGCCATCCGATTCATCAATCCCTTGTACTCCTGTTAGTCTATCCCATCTTATCCTGTTCATCTATCCCTCCTAATCCAGTTCATCTAACCCATCTTATCCAATTCATCCGTCTCAAGTAATCCTGTTCATCAATGCCCACCGACCTAACATCTAATCATTATATACTACAACAGAGGATTCACCATTTAAATAAGATACAATTATCCCTAACTACTTGTAGTTAGATGTAACTTTTAGCCTTCTAGGTTGCAAATCTTTAGCCTTGAAAGTGTACATTAACAAAGCTCCTTTACACAAGACAAAGCATGAACTTTAACAACTGATTCTTGATGCATAAGAATAAAAAAGATAGAACTATAAGAACTATGAACTCAAATTCCTAACTAGAACTCACATTCTTAAATCATGTGAAGTTCAGGAAAACAAAATACTACTACATTGCAACAGGTAGTCTTGGTGTTTGTAGAATTTCTGTTCGAATGTCTAAAATTTTCTACTGACTGAAAATATGGGGAAATTTTCACATAAATACTAGTCGTGATCTAGTTATTTAAACCGAAGTTTATGATTGCTATCAGTCTGAAACTTATACTTAGTTCTCTTAAATAAAAACGTTATAGAATTTTTTCTATATGTCTCCTTGTTAGGCCGGGTCTATAAGAACACGAACTAACGCGATCAATTCAGTAAGGAACGGAAGATCGCAGAACGGCCTATAACGGTAGCATGCTACCCTAGAAGAATTGCGAAACCGATTACGAAAGCGACTAACACCGTGTAAATCGACCGCCGAAGAGCGAAAAGCCAACGCGGATTATTTTCGTCGTTTTCAAGGTCGTTTCAAGCGCGGCAAATTACAAAATACGCGCCGTATCTCGTCGACCGATAGACCCAGCTTTAAGTTTACAGAGATTTCTCAATTTCATTATTTTTAAATTCAGCCTCAGAAAACAAGATTCTCAAAGTCTTATGAGAACTTTTAGAACGGTTACATCAGATCATATGTGAAGCTTTAAGTCTTTATTTTTCTTAAGTTATTACTGTTCAAGATTTAGTGATGTCCAACCCACTTTTAAGAGAAACCTAGCTGAATAAAATTTTTCTCATTTCAAAATATTTTCAAAGTAACACAGCTTTAGAACATGATTGAAAGCACAACTTTATCTCTCACCGATTTTCCTATTTAGAGCTTAAAAACATTATCTATTATTACTTCTCACAACCTAAAGTAAAAAACAGCTCGTGAGTAAATGTAGTTCTGTTTCTAGAGTAAATTGATTTCCCGGAAAGAAAACCCTTTTGAACCAATTTACTTTTTTTACCATCTTCAGGACTATAATTAACAGTTGAAAGACAAAAATACTGAACAAATGATAGATTAGGTTTCCCTAAATCAAAATATTTGTTCCAACTTAAATAACTTAAGCAGTACCTAGTTTTTATTTATTTAAAGTTGCTAAACTGAGCTTATTTCATTGACATAAAACTTAAAATACGATATTAAATGAATAATTGCATTTTATCGAGGCAAGCTTTGTTTGAAGTTAAGTGATTTTAGGTTAATCTTTTATAAGGAATTAAAGAACAGATATTAGTTAGACAAAGGTGAAAGATGCAAGCATTGAGCGATCTTCTGCTGGTAAATTTAAATGTTTGGCTCTCTGTATGTATTATTATTATTTATTAAGTTGATTAAATTCTACTGATTTTGTCAAGTGACTTGTTTAGTTTTTGTTAAGTATTTACTATTTGGATAAAATGTTGACCATTGTTTCATTGTATGGTCTTGAGTTCATTTAGAATTGTAAGATTTATCGGAAGTAAATTGTGGGCCCAAAAGGTTATTTTAAATCACAAATTTGTGTTTGAATATTCTAATTTTTAAATGTTATTACATCTTACCAACGTATACTATGAACATTTTTTCAACAATCATTCTCAGCTCAGTGGTACTGTTTAGATTTCATGTTACTAAAGACCAAAGTAATACACATTTCTTTCTACAAACTCCTAACAACAAACATCATCACAATCTGTCTTTCAGCTAACAGTATCCATAATTCACTTTCTTTTTATTTAACAAAACATCTTGAACGCCTCGTATCTGAGATGACTCAGGGCTGGCTGCAGTCCAGCTTCTGCAGTTATCTCGATACATGTCTGTAGTTTTGTTAACAGATGGAAAAAGTGATATTAGATTTTTGTAGCGTAGACTATGATTGTGATGCTTGTTGTTTTGGTTTAGTTGAAGAAATTAAACAGGTAACATGAAATTAAAAAAGTCCTAATTGAGCGAGAAAGTTAAGATTGTATGTCCTGATTGTTCTTCTAAAATATACAGCGGTTACACATAATGTGTATTTAAAAATAGAGTATATAGTCACCAAATTTGATGCTCAAATAAATTAACCTTTTGTGAAAAACCACAATTTTACTTTTCGCAAGTAATGAACTCAAGACTACACAGGTTGTACAGAACAATGGTGAACAATAACCAAACAGAAACACAAGACAAAACTTGAACGTCTCAGCTGATTTTTTCTTCAACAATTTCCCATTTAAATGATACAAAACATACGTCCACACATATAAATTTATATAATCTCTTGTTACTTGCAAATTCCTTTTCCAAATACCCAAAATACCCATTCTTAATTCTGCTCTTGTCAAGATTAAGCCAATACCTCAAACACAGTTCTCCTCTCTAAAATGTAATTTGTTATTTAAATATTGTTCTTACAGTTTTTATATAAGAAAATAAACTACTTTATTCTACTAAAATTTATTTTTGTTATTACGGCCTTCAGTTTACTGGTTATAGTTTAATGTAATTTTGTAATTTAATATTAGGCTTAGAAACGAGCAATAATTCAATCAAATTTTCTAAATAAAAACAGATGTTAAATTACCCGCGAGCTGTTTCTTACGTTTAGAAGTGATTAGAGTAAAGCTCTAAATGTGGAATGTTGAGAGATGAAATTGGTCATCTGACTCTATTGAGTTGTTTTCAAATTATTGGACTTCCGGTAGAGCCCATTTCTATGTCATAGAAGTGGGTTTATGAATTGAAAAAGTCGATTATAAACTTTAATTTCTCTCAAACACCGTGCTGCTGGAAACGATTAAACTAAGAACAGTAATAAATTTAAACCTTGTCTCGATAGAAAAACGAAGAATTAAACTTCACATATTTATAAGATTTACCGTTCTGTTAGTTCACGTAAGTCTATGAACCTTTTTAACATAAGATTAAAAATGTAATGAAATTAAGATTTCTTCCTCCAACTTAAGATGACAAATAGAAATTCTATAATGTTTATTATTTACAACTGAAGATTTAGTCTGTAAACAAGTTTGGTATATTGCTAAAAAAAAGATCACGTACTATTTATGCAATAAGGCCTACTCAGGACTTAAAACAAATTCAAAAAGAACATCCAATGGAAAACAAGACTAGCTGAATCAGACATAGCAACAGAACTGCCAAGTTGAAAGATCCTCTTTTTTATGCAGCTGTTAGTTAGTACAAACAAGTTAGTGTTAGTTAGTTAGTATTAAATATACATACACGTTAACTCTTTGTTATTCCTATATAGTCATTTTGTCTTTTAAGTAAGTTCGTTAAATGTTTAGTCTTTTTTTGCAGAGGAAACAATATTTCTCAAATCCCAGGGTGAAGGTTGTCTTCCTTTCTACGAACATCAAGCTTACTACGAAGTTTCAGAATACTCGATTAAAAATTAACAAGTTGCCACTACCAAACATAGAACAAGGAAACTTGACTTAGATCTTGATTGGGAGGTTCAATAAATTGAATTGAAATTGATTGAAGAATAGACTTGAAAATGGTTGGATCTTGTGCGGATGGTGTTTATGAGTTGAAACAAGTTGTGGAGCGGTCGTTTGAATATTGCTTTCTTGATCTCTTCAAAGTTTGCAACGAAGTTGAAATGAATCGTCTCAGATTGAAGAAGGAGGCTTGAGAAAAGTTGGACCTGGTACGGATGTTGTTTAGGAGCTGAGGCAAGTTGTGGAGCGGTCATTTGAATCTTGCTTCCTGAATCACTTCAAAGTTTGCATCGAAGTTGAAATGAATCGTCTCAGAATGAAGAAGTAGGCTTGAGAAAAGTTGGATCTGGTACGGATGTTGTTTAGGAGCTGAGGCAAGTTGTGGAGCGGTCATTTGAATCTTGTTTCCTGGATCTCTTCAAAGTTTGCATCGAAGTTGCCCCAGATTAAAGAAGCAGGCTTGAGAAAAGTTGGATCTGGTGCGGATGTTGTTAAAGAGCAGAGGCAAGTTGTGGAGCGGTCATTTGAATCTTGTTTCCTGGATCTCTTCAAAGTTTGCATCGAAGTTGAAATGAATCGTCTCAGATTGAAGGAGTAGGCTTGAAAATAGTTTGGATCTTGTGCGGATGTTGTTTAGGAGCAGAGGCCAGTTGTGGAGCGGTCATTTGAATCTTGCTTCCTGGATCTCTTCAAAGTTTGCATCGAAGTTGAAAAGAATCGCCCCAGATTGAAGAAGTACGATCTGGTACGGATGTTGTTTAGGAGCAGAGGCAAGTTGTGGAACGGTCATTTGAATCTTGCTTCCTGGATCTCTTCAAAGTTTGCATCGAAGTTGAAATGAATCGTCTCTGATTGAAGAAGTAGACTTGAGAAAAGTTGGATCTGGTACGGATGTTGTTAATGAGCAGAGTCAAGTTGTGGAGCGGTCATTTGGATCTTGCTTTTTTGATCTCTTCATAATTGGTAATGAAGATTATCGCGTCAAAATTAATCTTCACTGGATGAAGATGTAGGCTTGAAAGTATTGGATCTGGTACGGATGCCTTAATTTGTTAAGTGTGGAGAGGATAATTTTTGCGACATGATATTTGATTATAAGAAGGATTTGCAAAAAGAAGCGCAAGAATACTTTGAAAACAATGAAATCACTGCCATACTATTTCCTGATGAAGCGTTATTGACGAACTAACTGGAGTTTATGAAGAAGCAGGAAAACCACAGTTGCCTCACTATGTATCCCTTGGTATAGATTTTTTACAGCTGGAATCGCACTAAAATCCTTAGATTGCAATAAATAACTAATCTACACCTTCCCATAGATTAAGGAGAAACACTAGTTTAAATTATTATTTTATCGCAACTTTACGTTGGCAAGATTTATTATTATCGAAGTTTTTAGACCAATAATCGAACTATGAAAAGCAACGGACACCTAAAACCTATATCATTTCAACATGTGCCCTAAATTTACTGGAATTTAATGTACAATTTAAAAAGCATTAATTATTAAAAAAAATACTTTAATAACTTTCTTTCCTTTTTATTTTTAAATAATCTATTTGCAATATAATGATAATAGCAAATGTTACTAATTTTAATGGATGTGTATGCAACATAGAAATGCTCAAACAAAACTCAATGAAATCCTCTGAACTTCTCAAAAAAGACTGCTGACACAATCTGCACAACGGTTCCGAGCAAATAAGCCTCTCCTTGTACAGATGACTATGCCCTATGTGTAACATGTAAATGTAATGGGGTGTAACAGTATGTATTGCTTATGTTCATGTTGTTAGGCTGGGGTACCCGCAGGGACGCCAAGTTCCCTGAAGAAGTGGCTAATCCACTTCCCCCTACGGGGATCGGATTAGGAACTGGCAAAGAACTCTTTTCTCCCATTGAAAATATTTTGTCAGAAACCAACTTTGCAATAATTTAGGATACAAAAAAGTCGCATTATTACAAAGAAGCTGTTAAGATCGCCGTCAGTGTATGAGTGTTGTTTGTGTAAAACAGCTAAAGCCTGGGAACCTGAAAACCCTAACTAAAAAACAAATTCTAAACTTCAATTTTGTAATAACTTTAATCATCTAACTATATATTGTATTTATCCACCTGAAAACCCAAACTAAAAAACAAATTCTAAACTTTAATTTTGAAATTACTTTAAATATCTAACTAAAATATTGACTATTTCCAAAGTAGGTATTTGATGTGTACCTGAAAACCCTAACTAAAAAGCAAACTCTAAACTTTAATTTTGAAATAACTTTAACTAATGAATTGGTCCACCTGAAAACCCTAACTAAAAAGCAAATTCCAAACTTTATTTTTGAAATTACTTTAACTGTCTAACTAATATATTGTATTTGTCCACCTGAAAACCCTAACTAAGAAGCAAATTCTAAACTTTAATTTTGAAATTACTTTAAAAATCTAACTAATTTATCCATCTGAAAAGCCCTAACTAAAAAGCAAATTCTAAACTACAATTTTGAAATGACTTTAAAAATCTATCTAAATATATTTTCTGCTGTAAATAGAAAAATAATCATGCAAAAAAAGCGAAGATGCTTAGTAACATGCAGAATGGACTTACCCCTCTGCTCTACTTGGACTTGAAGTTCCGAAGAAGGATATTAGTAGTGGCCATATAAATGAATAATTATGATTCTATTTATTTATAAAATGACTAGTGTCATTTTGTCATGCACTAAATCATGTATCATGCACTAAAGAGTGGCTGGTTGAAGTGTAGCTGAAAACCTTAACTAAAAAGCAAATTATAAACTTTAATTTGGTATTACTTTAATTATCTAACTAATATATTGAATTGGTCCACCTGAAAACCTTAACTAAAAAGCAAATTCTAAACTTTAATTTTGACATTACTTTAACTATCTAATATGTTGTTCCTTTTCAAAGTAGCTGGTTGATGTGTAGCTGAAAACCCTAATTAAAAAGCAAATTCTAAACTTTAATTTTGAGATTAGTTTAACTATCTAATATGTTGTATGGTCCACCTGAAAACCCTAACTGAAAAGCAAATTCTAAACTTTAATTTTGAAATTACTTTAACTATCTAATGTGTTATGTCATCCTTCTTCTTGAAGTTCCTAACATGCCCTAATAAATGGAATCATAATTATGGATAAACTCGAAGTATTTATCGTTGACGGAAAAGATAGTTAGCAAATAAAATGTGGCCAAGTATAAAAAAAATAAATTTTTGATAAGAAGATTTTAGGGTGCCACTCGCTGTAGGCGAGCCTAGAGCGAGTGACACGCTACTAATCGCGCCCGAACGTCATCGATATAACCACTATAATTCCCCAGTCTACCTTTTTTTGCTGTAGGTTGGGATATGTAACAATAACTTGCAGTTACATATCCATCGATGTAGTCCTTTGCGTCTTCGTCTTGGCGGAGGGGAAAGAGCAGGAGTCCTCGTCAATCGTCAATTGGCACTGGACACTTGACACTGGTTAAAAATATTTTAATCGCAAACAAATACTTCGCAGGCTTTACTTTAGCGGAATTTGGAAGAACCCGAAGCAATTACTTTTAAATACGCACAAGTTAAAATATCAATGATAATAGTTAATAAAAGGTAAAAAACGTTCCGAAGCAATCACTCCCGGGGATTTTAACACGAACTCGGTTCCTGTAACAATAAGGAAAAAAGATAAGTACATATATATCTTAAATGAACACATTTTTTTGAACTAAATGTAGACCAAAATATTCAAATAATAAAACTCATTCTTGTTAGTAAATTCATAAAATACTTTTGAAACAATTTATAGGCATTTGAATTAGTTGGTTTCTACAGCTAAAAGGACCAATATGCCCAAAATTAATTAAGAAAAGTTTCAATCCTTATCAAGACGTTCATACTAGTGGACCTAAAAATGTATTTATATTCCAGACATTTAGTAAAAGAATCTAAAACTTATCTGTACAGCTTAATTTTTCACCGAATTAAAAAAAAATTGGACTTTGAATTCATTCTTACGAATTGAAGTGGTATAAATAATTCGTAACTACGTAATAACTACGTAAATATCTACCTCAAATTCAATAAACTACCTAATGTCTTAAAGTTTACCTATTTACTTAAAATTTTTGAAAAAAGTTGAATTTTACCAATTTACTCAAACCTTATTGAAGATAGTTTTATTCAACAAAATCTAATTTTAACATGCATTCAATTGAGTGTGTGTTCAGGCATGTGAGTTCTGGTCAATTCTATTTCTTTAAATTAAAATTATGAAAACAATAAATTCTTCTTTCTTTCTAAAACTCTATTAATAAATATAAAAAGTTGATGGAATATTCATTTAAATTAAGAAAATGTACTTACTGGTAGAAGTGATGTTACCTCCATCAGAACCTGAGTTGAACTGATAACAGCAGTGAAAAGGTTATAACAGCCGTTACAAAAACATATGGTACTTTTTTTTTTAATTATTAGAAATAATTTAATAAATGTAGATTTAAAAAAAAATAATAATTCTAGTATAATGTTGACTCAAAAATCAGTTTTCTACAGTTGAATTATTTTTTAAATAATATTAATATATAATCTAGTAGGGAATACTTTTATGACGTCACACGCAGATGGTTACCATCTGGTATTTAGAAAATAATATAGAATTAATAAATTCTTCAATAATTCTAGTTTTTTTTTTTTACTTCAATCAAAATATTACTGTTAAGATTAAGTTTTAGAAATATATTATATATTTTTATACTTACATACATACACACACACGCACACACGCACACACACACACACACACACACACATACGAGTATTATAACTAAAAAACATTGCAATTTAGACCAGTTATAGAGCTAACTTTTCCCAAAGAACCTTCAATAACAATTTTCATGAGAAAACGTTTTGTACAAAGTAGGTATTTGTACCATAATTAAACTGCTATTACTAAAAGACAAAGAGTCACGTAGAGAAGCTTTAATTACGTCTTCGTGCTAAATTTTATCTAAATCAGACTATGCGCTATGGAAATATTAGTAATAATAGTTTTAGTGTGGGCCTTACTTGCGTGGGGTAAACTCCACTCCTTGAGAGGCACAGACTTCTAAAACTCGAGACCTGTAAAATGCAAATCTATGCAACATTTTGATTCAAATAACACTTCATTCATGAAAATCGGTACAAGCGTTGATAATTTGAAAGGATTGCCATAATTCCCCTTAATATGAGTAAGAGCAGAGCGTTACTTTAATATTACTTAGAGGAGCCCTATCCCTTTAATCCTGCCAAATTTTATCAATATCGGACAAAGATTAACAGAGTTATTAGTTATTAGTAATAATAATTGTTGTGGGGCTTCACATATATGGGGCTAACTCCTCACCCCATTCGTTATACAGCGTTGAGACCGCCAGAAACGTACACCTACCTAAAATTCCGAATCGAATGACACCTCATACATGAAAATCGGTTCACGCGTTTAGGCGCTACGTTGTTTACAAAAAAGGTAACAACAACAACAACAAGACCTACTTTTAAAAATGCCTATCTTGCTTATTTTCAGCAACTTTTTTTCCCAAAATCTATGAGATCTTGTTGCAAAAAAAGGTTACAGTTATAAAGCAGGATCAACCATTTATACAACCGTCCCACCAGACTGTTTTAATTATTAATGAAACTAAATTCAATTATATCGTTAACATTTTGACCACAATCAACAAAATCAAAATCGAAAACAAAATCATTATGTGTTAGAAATTACCATCTACTACTATATCCCAACAGAATAAATCTATTTAACACTAACCCTAAAGTATATAACAATGAGTTATAATCACAATCAGAATATTATTAATACTAAAAATGATTATTTATACAAAATTAAAAGAATATTATTTAAAAATAATGTAAATCATAATTGTCACAGATTAGGATTCTGGTTAATAAATGTCTGTCTGAACGAAATTGTGATTCAGTTTCACGAACTAGTGTTTATGTTGTACAACATTTACATTGTACAATAATTGTAAGTAAAGAGAAGAAAAAGATTAACTTATACACTTGTATCTTGTATTATTTGTTGGCACCTGTAATTATTAAATGTGGAAATATACATAGGTAGGTGTTAAAAGTGAGCAGTGAAAAAAAATGAACATTTTTACAATGTTCGCATAGTTTATAAAAATACAATAAAACTTACCGTCATCAATTGGTTTCAATAAACGTAAAAATAATTTTCTAAAAAGTAATCTTGTAATACTGAAGAATAAAATAAGAAATGGTAAAATCAGGAAAATGTATTCAAATGAAAATGGTCAAAAGTGGTTACTCGTTAAATTGCAACAGGTCATTTAGTACTTTTACTTGAACACTGTAATAACTAAATAATATTTGATAAACTAAATCAATTGTTTAAAAAGAAGTAATAATGAAAAGTGATTTAGATGTACTGCATTAGATTGTATTGTTGCCTTCTAACTATTTGTTTTCTAAACAAGAGCTTTGAAGTTAAACAATTACTGTTTTTAAATAAATATCAGCACTTTGATTTCTCTTATATAAATAAATATAACCATGTAAAACGTTATTACCACTCTTGGTTTGAAGATAAAGTAACCATATTTGAGAATGATTTATATAAGATCAATAATGTCATTTTGTTGAATAAAATAAAACAAATATAGTAAATAGATTTTAAATACTGTTAAAAGTTGATTGGAAATACCAATAACAAGTTATTTTAAAGAAGCTTATCATTTAGAAACCAAATACAATTTAATACAGCTATAATCTTGATGTTTGATACATAATGTGATTGTAGGATATATTCAAGATCAATCTAAAAAATAATTTAGACTATGAAAAAGATTTCCCAATTAAGATCTACAATAAATTTTGAACCCAAGTTATATTTGAGTAATCTTATCTTATATTTCAATAAAATAGAAAACTTACCTTTCATTTCTCAAAAGAAAAGTTATTAATTACACGAATTAGATCTATAGTAATTAGGAGTTAAACACGACCGGTCATTGGAACTTGATTTAAATTTTGTTTCTCCAACTTTAAACCTGAAAGTATAAAGAATTCAAGCAACTTCAAGGAGGAACAATTAAGGAGCTAACGCATTCTAGTGTCTTCACCACTTACTAACCATCAAAGTGAGACAATAATAAAATTTTCTTACTTAACTTTTTGTTAAAATTAATTTTAACTGCCTCATTTTAGACGCTATTGGAGATTCGTTTTAAAAAATATTGCTTAAAATAAATTAAATTCAATGAAATATATATGTAATAACAATTGTTTTAAATCTTAAAACTATATTTAACATTATTATTGGCCTAATAAATGAGTGGAAAGAATTAATGATTTTGAAGCTATTTAGAGGTGTTAACATTGCATAATAAAGAATTTTTCTAATAGTAATAGTTAAATTTAACTAATTTGAGAAAAGTTTAGCTATATTAATAAATTACTTTCAATAATAACAGCTAAAGATTTTAATATTTCGTCAACGACAGTCACTTCGGTTGGAAGGATGAATACCCTATTAAAAATCTCTTAGTGTTTGAAGGGCTTATTCTGAAATATCTTAGAAAGGATTTGTGGGTAGTATACTAAAATGGGACACCAGGGAATTTAGACCTGATCATCAATACCCATTTTCTTTTAATATTTTCCTGGAGAGCATTGTTTTTCTTTTAATTTGTACTATGGAAGTTATTTTTTAGAAATTGTAGAGAACATTAGGGACGTGAAAAAACCTCACGTTCCTGGAGAGTTTGATAGCTAACAGGTGTTTGAAAGGAATAAACATTAACAAGAATCCTCATCGAGAAGCTACCTTACACTGAATATTTAGGAAAGGCAATGTTGTGGAGTGGGAAGAGTTGGTTCCAGGGGATTCTCAATCTTCTCAACCCTTATTGCCGGCTTCCCTAAATTCTTTGCTTAAGAGGATCTGGGTGAATAGTTTAAATCACTTAAGGGCTGCCACAGTTGCATTTAGCAAGAATGGAGGAACAATAGATCTTATCGTGCTGAATTGTAGTGGCCAAACAATCAAATTATCCACAAATTTTAACATTTAAAACTAAATCATAGATTATCCTCAAGTTATGTAATAATGATAAAATAATTAATAATAGCTTTAGACTAAAATTAATTAAAATGTACAATTAAAAGAATGTATGAAATGTCAAAATTGTTATCGTCTTATTACACACAATAAAAAAATGCCTAAAACATTATTATTTTACATTCTGAAAATAGAAAACAAATATCGAAAAACTTCAAAATGGCATCAATATCAAGTTAAAACAAGAAGTAAAAAGAAAAGAATATTCTCGAAAAAATGAAAGATGAAACGATGCCCAAAGCACTTACCTTATAATATTTGAAGTTAAATAAGTTCTAATTTTATTTGGGTATTGCAGAATAAAACGAAGAAACAACCGGTTATTAGGACTTAATTTACATTTTTTCAATTTTAAACCTGGAGGTTTCAATTTTGCTTCCTCACCAAACCAGAATCAAAGAGCAAGCGCATTCTAGCGTCACCTCTACTAACAAAACTTTCCAGAGTAATAGAAAACTAAGATTCATATTATTCTTATTATTACTATTACAATATTCTTTAAATTACCACTTTCTAACATCCTTTTATACTAATTCTGTAAATATTATCACGACCACAATTTTATCTAAAACGGCAGATTGTTAAGGCTAACAAAAAACTGTACTAAATGGGCATAAGAAGATACAATTCTGGCACCTCGACCAGTTACAATTTTGTCCTGGCTATTTGATAAAAATGAAAATTTGATAGATTCGCCATAACATTATATACATATACAGAAAAATAAGGAAATGTCAGCTAGTCAGGCTAGATAAGTGGAGTTTTCCGTCATTAAGAACTAAAATACAGAACCACCCTAAATTTTAGGTCTAGGGGGGATCTTTTTCTATTCACACACTGCTAAAAACGAAGGAAAAATAAGATAATCTGTGCCAGTTGGGCAACAGCAAGAGAGATTTTCGACATTAAAAACCAAAATACATAGCAACCCAGGATGCTACAACTACGTTGGATCTTTTTCTAATTACACGCTGCTAGAAACGATGGAAAAATAAGGAAATGTCTGCTAGTTAGGATTAATAAATGGAGCTTTGCGTCATTAAGAACCAATATAAAGATCAACCCTGGCTCTTACAACTAGGATGGATGTTTTTCTTTTTACTCACTGGCAAAAACAATGGAAAAATAAGGAAATGTGTGCTAGTTTTGCAACAGAAAGAGAGTTTTCCGTCATTAAGAACCAAATACAGAGCAGCCCTGGATGTTACAGCTACCGTTGATCTTTTTCCATTCACACACTGTAAAAAACTAGGGAAAAATTAGGAAATTTGTGCAAGTTTGTCCAAATAATTGAAGTTTTCCATTTGCGGAGGACCAATATAATGAGCTACACTGGCTGTTACAATTATACTGGATATTTTTCTATTCATACACTGCCAAAAACGATGGAAAAATAAAGAAATGTGTGCTAGTTTGGCTAAATAAATGGAGTGTTCCGTTATTAAGAACCAATATAATCAGGAAACCCTGGCTCTTACAACTAAGCTGAATCTTTTTCTATTCAAACTTGTCTATAAACGATAGAAAAATTAAAAAATATATTCTACTTAGGTAACAGAAAAAGCATTTTCCGACATTCAGAATCAAATACAGAGCAGCCCTGGATGTTATAATTACAATTGATCTTTTTCTATTCATAGACAGCTAAAAACGATGGAAAAAAAAAGGAAATGTGTGCTAGTTTGGCTAAATAAATGGAGTTTTCCGTCATTAAGAACAAATACAATGACCAACCCTGGCTCATACAACTATTCTGGATCATTTTCTATTCACACACTAATACAAATGATAAATATTAAGGAAATATGAGCTTGTTTGAAAAGAGAAGTGAAGTATTCTGTGATAAAATAAAGAACAGCCCTAGATGTTACAACTACGGTGGATATTTTTCTATTCACTCACTGCTAGAAGCGATGGAAAAATAAAGAAATGTGTGCTAGTTTGGCTAAATAAATGGAGTGTTCCGTTATTAAGAACCAATATAATCAGGAAACACTGGCTCTTACAACTAAGCTGAACCTTTTTCTATTCAAACTTGTCTATAAACGATAGAAAAATTAGAAAATATGTTCTACTTAGGTAACAGAAAGAGAGTTTTCCGTCATTCAGAACCAAATACAGAGCATCCCTGGATGTTAAAGCTACAGTGGATCTTTTTTTATTCACTCACTGCTAGAAACGATGGAAAAAAAGGAAATGTGTGCTAGTTTGGCTAAATAAATGGAGTTTTCCGTCATTAAGAACAAATATAATCAGAAAACCCTGGCTCTTACAACTAAGCTGAATCTTTTTCTATTCACACACTAATACAAATGATAAATAATAAGGAAATATGAGCTAGTTTGAAAAGAGAAGTGAAGTATTTCGTGATTAAGGACCAAAATAAAGAACAGCCTTGGATGTTACAACTACGGTGGATATTTTTCTATTCACTCACTGCTAGATACGATGGAGAAATAAGAAAATGTGTGCTAGTTTGGCTAAATAAATGGAGTTATTCAGAACCAATATAATGAGGAAAACCTGGCTTTTACAACTAGGCTGGATCTTTATCTAATTATACTTCTCTATAAACGATAGAAAAAATAGGAAATATGTTCTACTTAGGAAACAGAAAGATAGTTTTCCGTCATTCAGAACCAAAATAAAAAACAGCACTGGATGTTACAATTACGATGGATCTTTTTCTATTCACACAATGCTAGGAACGATGGAAAAATTAGGAAATGTGTGCTAGTTTAACAACAGAAAGAGAGATTTTCGACATTAAAAACCAAAATACAGAGCAGCCCTGGATGTTACAACTACGTTGGATCTTTCTCTATTCACACACTGCTAGAAACGATGGAAAAATAAGGAAAGATGAGCTAGTTAGAAAAGAGAAGTGAAGTTTTCCGTTGATAAAACCATAATACAGAACATTCCTAAATCTTTCAACTAGGGTTGATCATTCTCCATTCACACACTGCTAGAAACGATGGAAAAATAAGATAATCTGGGCCAGTTGGGCAATAGGAAGATAGTTTTTCGACATTAAGAACCAAAATACAGAGCAGCCCTGGATGTTACAACTACGTTGGATCTTTCTCCATTCACACACTGCTAGAAACGATGGAAAAATAAGGAAAGATGAGCTAGTTAGAAAAGAGAAGTGAAGTTTTCCGTTGATAAAACCATAATACAGAACATTCCTAAATCTCTCAACTAGGGTTGATCATTCTCCATTCACACACTGCTAGAAACGATGGAAAAATTAGATAATCTGGGCCAGTTGGGCAATAGGAAGATAGTTTTTCGACATTAAGAACCAAAATAAAGAACAGCCCTGGATGTTACAACTGCGGTGGATCTTTTTCTATTCACACACTGCTAGAAACGATGGAAAAATAAGGAAATCAGTGCTAGTTCGGCTAAATAAATGGAGTTTTCCGTTATTAAGGAACAATATAATCAGCAAACACTGGCTCTTACAACTAGGCTGGATCTTTTTCTATTCAAACTTGTCTACAAAACGATAGAATAATTAAGAAATATGTTCTACTTAGGTAACAGAAAGAGAGTTTTCCGTAATTCAGAACCAAATACAGAGCAGATCTGGATGTTACAACTACCGTCGATCTTTTTCTATTCACACACTGTTAAAAACGATGGAAAAATTAGGAAATATATTCTAGTTTGGTCAATTAAATTTAGATTTCCGTCATTAAGAACCAATATAATGAGCAACCCTGCATCTTACAACTATACCGGACCTTTTTCTATTCGAACTTGTCTATAAACGATAGAAAAATTAGAAAATATGTTTTATTTAGGCAACAGAAAGAGAGATTTCCAACAATAAGATCAAAATTCAGAGCAGCCCTGGATTTTTAATCTACAGTGGATGTTTTTCTATTCATACAGTGCTAAAAAGAATGGAAAAAATAGGAAATGCGTCCTAGTTGAGACAAGAAAGTGAGTTCTCCGTCATTAGGAACTTAAATATAGAGCAGCCCTGGATGTTACAACTACGTTGGATCTTTTTCTATTCACACACTGCTAGAAACGATGGAAAAATAAGGAAAGATGAGCTAGTTTGGGTTAATAAATGTAGATTTCTGTCAATAAGAACCAATATAATGTTCAACCCTGGTACTTAAAAACTAGGATGGATCTTATTCTATTCAATCTCGTCTAAAAACGATAAAAAAATAAGAAAATGTGTGCTAGTTTGGCAACAAAAAGAGAGTTTTCCGTTGTTAAGAACCAAATACTGAGCAGCCCTGGATGTTACAGCTAACGTGGATTTTTTTCTACTCATAGACTGTTAAAAACGATGGAAAAATTAGGAAATGAGTGCTAGTTAGGCGACAGAAAGAGAATTTTCCGTCATTAAGAACCAAATACAAAGCAGCCCTAGATGTTACAACTACCGTGGATCTTTTTCTATTCACACACTGCTAGAAACGATGGAAAAATTAGGAAATGAGTGCTAGTTAGGCGACAGAAAGAGAGTTTTCCGTCATTAAGAACCAAATACAAAGCAGCCCTAGATGTTACAACTACCGTGGATCTTTTTCTATTCATACACTGCTAGAAACGATGGAAAAATTAGGAAATGGGTGCTAGTTAGGCGACAGAAAGAGAGTTTTCCACCATTAAGAACCAAATACAAAGCAGCCCTAGATGTTACAACTACCGTGGATCTTTTTCTATTCATACACTGCTAGAAACGATGGAAAAATTAGGAAATGAGTGCTAGTTAGGCGACAGAAAGAGAGTTTTCCACCATTAAGAACCAAATACAAAGCAGCCCTAGATGTTACAACTACCGTGGATCTTTTTCTATTCATACACTGCTAGAAACGATGGAAAAATTAGGAAATGAGTGCTAGTTAGGCGACAGAAAGAGAGTTTTCCACCATTAAGAACCAAATACAGTGCAGCCCTGGATGTTACAGCTACCGTTGTTCTTTTTCTATTCCCACTCGGTTACAAACTAGGGAAAAATTAGGAAATGTGTGCAAGTTAGGCCAAATAAATGGAGTTTTCCGTCATTAAGAACCAAAATACATAGCAGACCTGGATGTTACAAGTATGGTGGATCTTTTACTAATCACACAGTACTAAAAACGATGAAAAAATAAGGAAATTTTTGGTAGTTTGTCTAAATAAATGCAGTTTTCAGTCATTAAGAACCAAAACACAAAGCTGCTCTGGATGTTACAACTACGGTTGAACTTTTTCTATTCCCACACTGCTAAAACTGATGGAAAATTAAGGAAATGTGTGCTAGTTTGGGTTAATAAATGGAGATTTCCGTCATTTAGAACCAATATAATGAGCAACCCTGGATCTTACAACTATACTGGACCTTTTTCTATTCGAACTTGTCTATAAACGATAGAAAAATTAGAAAATATGTTCTATTTAGGCAACAGAAAGAGAGATTTCCATCAATAAGAACCAAATACAGAGTAGCCCTGGATTTTTAATCTACAGTGGATGTTTTTCTATTCATACAGTGCTAAAAAGAATGGAAAAAATAGGAAATGCGTCCTAGTTGTGACAAGAAAGTGAGTTCTCCGTCATTAGGAACTTAAATATAGAGCAGCCTTGGATGTTACAACTACGTTGGATCTTGTTCTATTCACACACTGCTAGAAACAATGGAAAAATAAGGAAACATGAGCTAGTTTGTAAAGAGAAGTGAAGTTTTCCGTTGATAAAAACATAATACAGAACAGTCCTAAATGTTTCATCTAGGGTTGATGTTTTTCCATTCACGCAATGCTAAGAACGATGGAAAAATTAGGAAATGTGTGCTAGTTAGGCAACAGAAAGATAGTTTTGCGTCATTAAGAACCAAATACAGTGCAGCCCTGGATGTTACAGCTACCGTTGTTCTTTTTCTATTCCCACTCGGTTACAAACTAGGGAAAAATTAGGAAATGTGTGCAAGTTAGGCCAAATAAATGGAGTTTTCCGTCATTTAGAACCAAAATACATAGCAGACCTGGATGTTACAAGTATGGTGGATCTTTTACTAATCACACAGTACTAAAAACGATGGAAAAATAAGGAAATTTTTGGTAGTTTGTCTAAATAAATGCAGTTTTCAGTCATTAAGAACCAAAACACAAAGCTGCTCTGGATGTTACAACTACGGTTGAACTTTTTCTATTCCCACACTGCTAAAACTGATGGAAAATTAAGGAAATGTGTGCTAGTTTGGGTTAATAAATGGAGATTTCCGTCATTAAGAACCAATATAATGAGCAACCCTGGATCTTACAACTATACTGGACCTTTTTCTATTCGAACTTGTCTATAAACGATAGAAAAATTAGAAAATATGTTCTATTTAGGCAACAGAAAGAGAGATTTCCATCAATAAGAACCAAATACAGAGTAGCCCTGGATTTTTAATCTACAGTGGATGTTTTTCTATTCATACAGTGCTAAAAAGAATGGAAAAAATAGGAAATGCGTCCTAGTTGAGACAAGAAAGTGAGTTCTCCGTCATTAGGAACTTAAATATAGAGCAGCCCTGGATGTTACAACTACGTTGGATCTTTTTCTATTCACACACTGCTAGAAACGATGGAAAAATAAGGAAAGATGAGCTAGTTTGGGTTAATAAATGTAGATTTCTGTCAATAAGAACCAATATAATGTTCAACCCTGGTACTTAAAAACTAGGATGGATCTTATTCTATTCAATCTCGTCTAAAAACGATAAAAAAATAAGAAAATGTGTGCTAGTTTGGCAACAAAAAGAGAGTTTTCCGTTGTTAAGAACCAAATACTGAGCAGCCCTGGATGTTACAGCTAACGTGGATTTTTTTCTACTCATAGACTGTTAAAAACGATGGAAAAATTAGGAAATGAGTGCTAGTTAGGCGACAGAAAGAGAATTTTCCGTCATTAAGAACCAAATACAAAGCAGCCCTAGATGTTACAACTACCGTGGATCTTTTTCTATTCACACACTGCTAGAAACGATGGAAAAATTAGGAAATGAGTGCTAGTTAGGCGACAGAAAGAGAGTTTTCCGTCATTAAGAACCAAATACAAAGCAGCCCTAGATGTTACAACTACCGTGGATCTTTTTCTATTCATACACTGCTAGAAACGATGGAAAAATTAGGAAATGGGTGCTAGTTAGGCGACAGAAAGAGAGTTTTCCACCATTAAGAACCAAATACAAAGCAGCCCTAGATGTTACAACTACCGTGGATCTTTTTCTATTCATACACTGCTAGAAACGATGGAAAAATTAGGAAATGAGTGCTAGTTAGGCGACAGAAAGAGAGTTTTCCACCATTAAGAACCAAATACAAAGCAGCCCTAGATGTTACAACTACCGTGGATCTTTTTCTATTCATACACTGCTAGAAACGATGGAAAAATTAGGAAATGAGTGCTAGTTAGGCGACAGAAAGAGAGTTTTCCACCATTAAGAACCAAATACAGTGCAGCCCTGGATGTTACAGCTACCGTTGTTCTTTTTCTATTCCCACTCGGTTACAAACTAGGGAAAAATTAGGAAATGTGTGCAAGTTAGGCCAAATAAATGGAGTTTTCCGTCATTAAGAACCAAAATACATAGCAGACCTGGATGTTACAAGTATGGTGGATCTTTTACTAATCACACAGTACTAAAAACGATGAAAAAATAAGGAAATTTTTGGTAGTTTGTCTAAATAAATGCAGTTTTCAGTCATTAAGAACCAAAACACAAAGCTGCTCTGGATGTTACAACTACGGTTGAACTTTTTCTATTCCCACACTGCTAAAACTGATGGAAAATTAAGGAAATGTGTGCTAGTTTGGGTTAATAAATGGAGATTTCCGTCATTTAGAACCAATATAATGAGCAACCCTGGATCTTACAACTATACTGGACCTTTTTCTATTCGAACTTGTCTATAAACGATAGAAAAATTAGAAAATATGTTCTATTTAGGCAACAGAAAGAGAGATTTCCATCAATAAGAACCAAATACAGAGTAGCCCTGGATTTTTAATCTACAGTGGATGTTTTTCTATTCATACAGTGCTAAAAAGAATGGAAAAAATAGGAAATGCGTCCTAGTTGTGACAAGAAAGTGAGTTCTCCGTCATTAGGAACTTAAATATAGAGCAGCCTTGGATGTTACAACTACGTTGGATCTTGTTCTATTCACACACTGCTAGAAACAATGGAAAAATAAGGAAACATGAGCTAGTTTGTAAAGAGAAGTGAAGTTTTCCGTTGATAAAAACATAATACAGAACAGTCCTAAATGTTTCATCTAGGGTTGATGTTTTTCCATTCACGCAATGCTAAGAACGATGGAAAAATTAGGAAATGTGTGCTAGTTAGGCAACAGAAAGATAGTTTTGCGTCATTAAGAACCAAATACAGTGCAGCCCTGGATGTTACAGCTACCGTTGTTCTTTTTCTATTCCCACTCGGTTACAAACTAGGGAAAAATTAGGAAATGTGTGCAAGTTAGGCCAAATAAATGGAGTTTTCCGTCATTTAGAACCAAAATACATAGCAGACCTGGATGTTACAAGTATGGTGGATCTTTTACTAATCACACAGTACTAAAAACGATGGAAAAATAAGGAAATTTTTGGTAGTTTGTCTAAATAAATGCAGTTTTCAGTCATTAAGAACCAAAACACAAAGCTGCTCTGGATGTTACAACTACGGTTGAACTTTTTCTATTCCCACACTGCTAAAACTGATGGAAAATTAAGGAAATGTGTGCTAGTTTGGGTTAATAAATGGAGATTTCCGTCATTAAGAACCAATATAATGAGCAACCCTGGATCTTACAACTATACTGGACCTTTTTCTATTCGAACTTGTCTATAAACGATAGAAAAATTAGAAAATATGTTCTATTTAGGCAACAGAAAGAGAGATTTCCATCAATAAGAACCAAATACAGAGTAGCCCTGGATTTTTAATCTACAGTGGATGTTTTTCTATTCATACAGTGCTAAAAAGAATGGAAAAAATAGGAAATGCGTCCTAGTTGTGACAAGAAAGTGAGTTCTCCGTCATTAGGAACTTAAATATAGAGCAGCCTTGGATGTTACAACTACGTTGGATCTTGTTCTATTCACACACTGCTAGAAACAATGGAAAAATAAGGAAACATGAGCTAGTTTGTAAAGAGAAGTGAAGTTTTCCGTTGATAAAAACATAATACAGAACAGTCCTAAATGTTTCATCTAGGGTTGATGTTTTTCCATTCACGCAATGCTAAGAACGATGGAAAAATTAGGAAATGTGTGCTAGTTAGGCAACAGAAAGATAGTTTTGCGTCATTAAGAACAAAATACAGTGCAGCCCTGGATGTTACAGCTACCGTTGTTCTTTTTCTATTCCCACTCGGTTACAAACTAGGGAAAAATTAGGAAATGTGTGCAAGTTAGGCCAAATAAATGGAGTTTTCCGTCATTAAGAACCAAAATACATAGCAGACCTGGATGTTACAAGTATGGTGGATCTTTTACTAATCACACAGTACTAAAAACGATGGAAAAATAAGGAAATTTTTGGTAGTTTGTCTAAATAAATGCAGTTTTCAGTCATTAAGAACCAAAACACAAAGCTGCTCTGGATGTTACAACTACGGTTGAACTTTTTCTATTCCCACACTGCTAAAACTGATGGAAAATTAAGGAAATGTGTGCTAGTTTGGGTTAATAAATGGAGATTTCCGTCATTAAGAACCAATATAATGAGCAACCCTGGATCTTACAACTATACTGGATCTTTTTCTATTCGAACTTGTCTATAAACGATAGAAAAATTAGAAAATATGTTCTATTTAGGCAACAGAAAGAGAGATTTCCATCAATAAGAACCAAATACAGAGCAGCCCTGGATTTTTAATCTACAGTGGATGTTTTTCTATTCATACAGTGCTAAAAAGGATGGAAAAAATAGGAAATGCGTCCTAGTTGAGACAAGAAAGTGAGTTTTCCGTCATTAGGAACTTAAATATAGAGCAGCCCTGGATGTTACAACTACGTTGGATCTTTTTCTATTCACACACTGCTAGAAACGATGGAAAAATAAGGAAATGTGTGCTAGTTATTCAGCAGATTGAGTTTTTTCCGTCATTAAGAACAAAATACAAAGCATCCCTGGAAGTTACAACTGCGGTGGATCTTTCTCTATTCACACACCGCTAGAAAGGATGGAAAAATAAGGAAAGATGAGCTAGTTTGAAAAGAGAAGTGAAGTTTTCCGTTGATAAAACCATAATACAGAACAGTCCTAAATCTTTCAACTAGGGTTGATCTTTCTCCATTCACACACTGCTAGAAACGATGGAAAAATTAGGAAATGTGTGCTAGTTTGTCTAAATAAATGCAGTAATCCGTCATTAAGAACTAAAATACTGGGCAGCCCTGGTTGTTACAACGATGGTAGATCATTTTCTATTCACACACTGCTAGAAACGATGGAAAAATAAGGAAATGTGTGCTAGTTAGGCGACAGAATGTGAGTTTTCTGTCATTATGAACCAAATACGGAGCATCCCTGGAAGTTACAACTGCGATGGGTCTTTTTCTATTCACACACTGCTAGAAACGATGGAAAAATAACGAAATGTGTGCTAGTTAGGCAACAGAATGAGAGTTTTCTGTCATTAAGAACCAAATACAGAGCATCCCTGGAAGTTACAACTGCGATGGATCTTTTTCTATTCACACACTGCTAGAAACGATGGAAAAATTAGGAAATGAGTGCTAGTTAGGCGACAGAAAGAGAGTTTTCCACCATTAAGAACCAAATACAGTGCAGCCCTGGATGTTACAGCTACCGTTGTTCTTTTTCTATTCCCACTCGGTTACAAACTAGGGAAAAATTAGGAAATGTGTGCAAGTTAGGCCAAATAAATGGAGTTTTCCGTCATTAAGAACCAAAATACATAGCAGACCTGGATGTTACAAGTATGGTGGATCTTTTACTAATCACACAGTACTAAAAACGATGAAAAAATAAGGAAATTTTTGGTAGTTTGTCTAAATAAATGCAGTTTTCAGTCATTAAGAACCAAAACACAAAGCTGCTCTGGATGTTACAACTACGGTTGAACTTTTTCTATTCCCACACTGCTAAAACTGATGGAAAATTAAGGAAATGTGTGCTAGTTTGGGTTAATAAATGGAGATTTCCGTCATTTAGAACCAATATAATGAGCAACCCTGGATCTTACAACTATACTGGACCTTTTTCTATTCGAACTTGTCTATAAACGATAGAAAAATTAGAAAATATGTTCTATTTAGGCAACAGAAAGAGAGATTTCCATCAATAAGAACCAAATACAGAGTAGCCCTGGATTTTTAATCTACAGTGGATGTTTTTCTATTCATACAGTGCTAAAAAGAATGGAAAAAATAGGAAATGCGTCCTAGTTGTGACAAGAAAGTGAGTTCTCCGTCATTAGGAACTTAAATATAGAGCAGCCTTGGATGTTACAACTACGTTGGATCTTGTTCTATTCACACACTGCTAGAAACAATGGAAAAATAAGGAAACATGAGCTAGTTTGTAAAGAGAAGTGAAGTTTTCCGTTGATAAAAACATAATACAGAACAGTCCTAAATGTTTCATCTAGGGTTGATGTTTTTCCATTCACGCAATGCTAAGAACGATGGAAAAATTAGGAAATGTGTGCTAGTTAGGCAACAGAAAGATAGTTTTGCGTCATTAAGAACCAAATACAGTGCAGCCCTGGATGTTACAGCTACCGTTGTTCTTTTTCTATTCCCACTCGGTTACAAACTAGGGAAAAATTAGGAAATGTGTGCAAGTTAGGCCAAATAAATGGAGTTTTCCGTCATTTAGAACCAAAATACATAGCAGACCTGGATGTTACAAGTATGGTGGATCTTTTACTAATCACACAGTACTAAAAACGATGGAAAAATAAGGAAATTTTTGGTAGTTTGTCTAAATAAATGCAGTTTTCAGTCATTAAGAACCAAAACACAAAGCTGCTCTGGATGTTACAACTACGGTTGAACTTTTTCTATTCCCACACTGCTAAAACTGATGGAAAATTAAGGAAATGTGTGCTAGTTTGGGTTAATAAATGGAGATTTCCGTCATTAAGAACCAATATAATGAGCAACCCTGGATCTTACAACTATACTGGACCTTTTTCTATTCGAACTTGTCTATAAACGATAGAAAAATTAGAAAATATGTTCTATTTAGGCAACAGAAAGAGAGATTTCCATCAATAAGAACCAAATACAGAGTAGCCCTGGATTTTTAATCTACAGTGGATGTTTTTCTATTCATACAGTGCTAAAAAGAATGGAAAAAATAGGAAATGCGTCCTAGTTGTGACAAGAAAGTGAGTTCTCCGTCATTAGGAACTTAAATATAGAGCAGCCTTGGATGTTACAACTACGTTGGATCTTGTTCTATTCACACACTGCTAGAAACAATGGAAAAATAAGGAAACATGAGCTAGTTTGTAAAGAGAAGTGAAGTTTTCCGTTGATAAAAACATAATACAGAACAGTCCTAAATGTTTCATCTAGGGTTGATGTTTTTCCATTCACGCAATGCTAAGAACGATGGAAAAATTAGGAAATGTGTGCTAGTTAGGCAACAGAAAGATAGTTTTGCGTCATTAAGAACTAAAATACTGGGCAGCCCTGGTTGTTACAACGATGGTAGATCATTTTCTATTCACACACTGCTAGAAACGATGGAAAAATAAGGAAATGTGTGCTAGTTAGGCGACAGAATGTGAGTTTTCTGTCATTATGAACCAAATACGGAGCATCCCTGGAAGTTACAACTGCGATGGGTCTTTTTCTATTCACACACTGCTAGAAACGATGGAAAAATAACGAAATGTGTGCTAGTTAGGCGACAGAATGTGAGTTTTCTGTCATTATAAACCAAATACGGAGCATCCCTGGAAGTTGCAACTGCCATGGATCTTTTTCTATTCACACACTGCTAGAAACGATGGAAAAATAACGAAATGTGTGCTAGTTAGGCGAAATAAATGGAGATTTTCGTCATTAAGAACCAAAATATAGAGCATCCCTGGAAGTTACAACTGCGATGGATCTTTTTCTATTCACACACTGCTAGAAACGATGGAAAAATAAGGAAATGTGTGCTAGTTAGGCAACAGAATGAGAGTTTTCTGTCATTAAGAACCAAATACAGAGCATCCCTGGAAGTTACAACTGCGATGGATCTTTTTCTATTCACACACTGCTAGAAACGATGGAAAAATTAGGAAATGAGTGCTAGTTAGGCGACAGAAAGAGAGTTTTCCACCATTAAGAACCAAATACAGTGCAGCCCTGGATGTTACAGCTACCGTTGTTCTTTTTCTATTCCCACTCGGTTACAAACTAGGGAAAAATTAGGAAATGTGTGCAAGTTAGGCCAAATAAATGGAGTTTTCCGTCATTAAGAACCAAAATACATAGCAGACCTGGATGTTACAAGTATGGTGGATCTTTTACTAATCACACAGTACTAAAAACGATGGAAAAATAAGGAAATTTTTGGTAGTTTGTCTAAATAAATGCAGTTTTCAGTCATTAAGAACCAAAACACAAAGCTGCTCTGGATGTTACAACTACGGTTGAACTTTTTCTATTCCCACACTGCTAAAACTGATGGAAAATTAAGGAAATGTGTGCTAGTTTGGGTTAATAAATGGAGATTTCCGTCATTAAGAACCAATATAATGAGCAACCCTGGATCTTACAACTATACTGGATCTTTTTCTATTCGAACTTGTCTATAAACGATAGAAAAATTAGAAAATATGTTCTATTTAGGCAACAGAAAGAGAGATTTCCATCAATAAGAACCAAATACAGAGCAGCCCTGGATTTTTAATCTACAGTGGATGTTTTTCTATTCATACAGTGCTAAAAAGGATGGAAAAAATAGGAAATGCGTCCTAGTTGAGACAAGAAAGTGAGTTTTCCGTCATTAGGAACTTAAATATAGAGCAGCCCTGGATGTTACAACTACGTTGGATCTTTTTCTATTCACACACTGCTAGAAACGATGGAAAAATAAGGAAATGTGTGCTAGTTATTCAGCAGATTGAGTTTTTTCCGTCATTAAGAACAAAATACAAAGCATCCCTGGAAGTTACAACTGCGGTGGATCTTTCTCTATTCACACACCGCTAGAAAGGATGGAAAAATAAGGAAAGATGAGCTAGTTTGAAAAGAGAAGTGAAGTTTTCCGTTGATAAAACCATAATACAGAACAGTCCTAAATCTTTCAACTAGGGTTGATCTTTCTCCATTCACACACTGCTAGAAACGATGGAAAAATTAGGAAATGTGTGCTAGTTTGTCTAAATAAATGCAGTAATCCGTCATTAAGAACTAAAATACTGGGCAGCCCTGGTTGTTACAACGATGGTAGATCATTTTCTATTCACACACTGCTAGAAACGATGGAAAAATAAGGAAATGTGTGCTAGTTAGGCGACAGAATGTGAGTTTTCTGTCATTATGAACCAAATACGGAGCATCCCTGGAAGTTACAACTGCGATGGGTCTTTTTCTATTCACACACTGCTAGAAACGATGGAAAAATAAGGAAATGTGTGCTAGTTAGGCAACAGAATGAGAGTTTTCTGTCATTAAGAACCAAATACAGAGCATCCCTGGAAGTTACAACTGCGATGGATCTTTTTCTATTCACACACTGCTAGAAACGATGGAAAAATTAGGAAATGAGTGCTAGTTAGGCGACAGAAAGAGAGTTTTCCACCATTAAGAACCAAATACAGTGCAGCCCTGGATGTTACAGCTACCGTTGTTCTTTTTCTATTCCCACTCGGTTACAAACTAGGGAAAAATTAGGAAATGTGTGCAAGTTAGGCCAAATAAATGGAGTTTTCCGTCATTAAGAACCAAAATACATAGCAGACCTGGATGTTACAAGTATGGTGGATCTTTTACTAATCACACAGTACTAAAAACGATGAAAAAATAAGGAAATTTTTGGTAGTTTGTCTAAATAAATGCAGTTTTCAGTCATTAAGAACCAAAACACAAAGCTGCTCTGGATGTTACAACTACGGTTGAACTTTTTCTATTCCCACACTGCTAAAACTGATGGAAAATTAAGGAAATGTGTGCTAGTTTGGGTTAATAAATGGAGATTTCCGTCATTTAGAACCAATATAATGAGCAACCCTGGATCTTACAACTATACTGGACCTTTTTCTATTCGAACTTGTCTATAAACGATAGAAAAATTAGAAAATATGTTCTATTTAGGCAACAGAAAGAGAGATTTCCATCAATAAGAACCAAATACAGAGTAGCCCTGGATTTTTAATCTACAGTGGATGTTTTTCTATTCATACAGTGCTAAAAAGAATGGAAAAAATAGGAAATGCGTCCTAGTTGTGACAAGAAAGTGAGTTCTCCGTCATTAGGAACTTAAATATAGAGCAGCCTTGGATGTTACAACTACGTTGGATCTTGTTCTATTCACACACTGCTAGAAACAATGGAAAAATAAGGAAACATGAGCTAGTTTGTAAAGAGAAGTGAAGTTTTCCGTTGATAAAAACATAATACAGAACAGTCCTAAATGTTTCATCTAGGGTTGATGTTTTTCCATTCACGCAATGCTAAGAACGATGGAAAAATTAGGAAATGTGTGCTAGTTAGGCAACAGAAAGATAGTTTTGCGTCATTAAGAACCAAATACAGTGCAGCCCTGGATGTTACAGCTACCGTTGTTCTTTTTCTATTCCCACTCGGTTACAAACTAGGGAAAAATTAGGAAATGTGTGCAAGTTTGGCCAAATAAATGGAGTTTTCCGTCATTTAGAACCAAAATACATAGCAGACCTGGATGTTACAAGTATGGTGGATCTTTTACTAATCACACAGTACTAAAAACGATGGAAAAATAAGGAAATTTTTGGTAGTTTGTCTAAATAAATGCAGTTTTCAGTCATTAAGAACCAAAACACAAAGCTGCTCTGGATGTTACAACTACGGTTGAACTTTTTCTATTCCCACACTGCTAAAACTGATGGAAAATTAAGGAAATGTGTGCTAGTTTGGGTTAATAAATGGAGATTTCCGTCATTAAGAACCAATATAATGAGCAACCCTGGATCTTACAACTATACTGGACCTTTTTCTATTCGAACTTGTCTATAAACGATAGAAAAATTAGAAAATATGTTCTATTTAGGCAACAGAAAGAGAGATTTCCATCAATAAGAACCAAATACAGAGTAGCCCTGGATTTTTAATCTACAGTGGATGTTTTTCTATTCATACAGTGCTAAAAAGAATGGAAAAAATAGGAAATGCGTCCTAGTTGTGACAAGAAAGTGAGTTCTCCGTCATTAGGAACTTAAATATAGAGCAGCCTTGGATGTTACAACTACGTTGGATCTTGTTCTATTCACACACTGCTAGAAACAATGGAAAAATAAGGAAACATGAGCTAGTTTGTAAAGAGAAGTGAAGTTTTCCGTTGATAAAAACATAATACAGAACAGTCCTAAATGTTTCATCTAGGGTTGATGTTTTTCCATTCACGCAATGCTAAGAACGATGGAAAAATTAGGAAATGTGTGCTAGTTAGGCAACAGAAAGATAGTTTTGCGTCATTAAGAACCAAATACAGTGCAGCCCTGGATGTTACAGCTACCGTTGTTCTTTTTCTATTCCCACTCGGTTACAAACTAGGGAAAAATTAGGAAATGTGTGCAAGTTAGGCCAAATAAATGGAGTTTTCCGTCATTAAGAACCAAAATACATAGCAGACCTGGATGTTACAAGTATGGTGGATCTTTTACTAATCAAACAGTACTAAAAACGATGGAAAAATAAGGAAATTTTTGGTAGTTTGTCTAAATAAATGCAGTTTTCAGTCATTAAGAACCAAAACACAAAGCTGCTCTGGATGTTACAACTACGGTTGAACTTTTTCTATTCCCACACTGCTAAAACTGATGGAAAATTAAGGAAATGTGTGCTAGTTTGGGTTAATAAATGGAGATTTCCGTCATTAAGAACCAATATAATGAGCAACCCTGGATCTTACAACTATACTGGATCTTTTTCTATTCGAACTTGTCTATAAACGATAGAAAAATTAGAAAATATGTTCTATTTAGGCAACAGAAAGAGAGATTTCCATCAATAAGAACCAAATACAGAGCAGCCCTGGATTTTTAATCTACAGTGGATGTTTTTCTATTCATACAGTGCTAAAAAGGATGGAAAAAATAGGAAATGCGTCCTAGTTGAGACAAGAAAGTGAGTTTTCCGTCATTAGGAACTTAAATATAGAGCAGCCCTGGATGTTACAACTACGTTGGATCTTTTTCTATTCGCACACTGCTAGAAACGATGGAAAAATAAGGAAATGTGTGCTAGTTATTCAGCAGATTGAGTTTTTTCCGTCATTAAGAACAAAATACAAAGCATCCCTGGAAGTTACAACTGCGGTGGATCTTTCTCTATTCACACACCGCTAGAAAGGATGGAAAAATAAGGAAAGATGAGCTAGTTTGAAAAGAGAAGTGAAGTTTTCCGTTGATAAAACCATAATACAGAACAGTCCTAAATCTTTCAACTAGGGTTGATCTTTCTCCATTCACACACTGCTAGAAACGATGGAAAAATTAGGAAATGTGTGCTAGTTTGTCTAAATAAATGCAGTAATCCGTCATTAAGAACTAAAATACTGGGCAGCCCTGGTTGTTACAACGATGGTAGATCATTTTCTATTCACACACTGCTAGAAACGATGGAAAAATAAGGAAATGTGTGCTAGTTAGGCGACAGAATGTGAGTTTTCTGTCATTATGAACCAAATACGGAGCATCCCTGGAAGTTACAACTGCGATGGGTCTTTTTCTATTCACACACTGCTAGAAACGATGGAAAAATAACGAAATGTGTGCTAGTTAGGCGACAGAATGTGAGTTTTCTGTCATTATAAACCAAATACGGAGCATCCCTGGAAGTTGCAACTGCGATGGATCTTTTTCTATTCACACACTGCTAGAAACGATGGAAAAATAACGAAATGTGTGCTAGTTAGGCGAAATAAATGGAGATTTTCGTTATTAAGAACCAAAATATAGAGCATCCCTGGAAGTTACAACTGCGATGGATCTTTTTCTATTCACACACTGCTAGAAACGATGGAAAAATAAGGAAATGTGTGCTAGTTAGGCAACAGAATGAGAGTTTTCTGTCATTAAGAACCAAATACAGAGCATCCCTGGAAGTTACAACTGCGATGGATCTTTTTCTATTCACACACTGCTAGAAACGATGGAAAAATAAGGAAATGTGTGCTAGTTTGGGTTAATAAATGGAGATTTCCGTCATTAAGAACCAAAATATAGAGCATCCCTGGATGTTACAACTGCGATGGATCTTTTTCTATTCACACACTGCTAGAAACGATGGAAAAATAAGGAAATGTGTGCTAGTTTGGGTTAATAAATGGAGATTTCCGTCATTAAGAACCAAAATATAGAGCATCCCTGGATGTTACAACTGCGATGGATCTTTTTCTATTCACACACTGCTAAAACTGATGGAAAATTAAGGAAATGTGTGCTAGTTTGGGTTAATAAATGGAGATTTCCGTCATTAAGAACCAAAATATAGAGCATCCCTGGAAGTTACAACTGCGATGGATCTTTTTCTATTCACACACTGCTAGAAACGATGGAAAAATAAGGAAATGTGTGCTAGTTAGGCGACAGAAAGAGAGTTTTCCGTCATTAAGAACCAAATAGAGAGCAGCCCTGGATGTTACAACTACCGTGGATCTTTTTCTATTCATACACTGCTAGAAACGATGGAAAAATAAGGAAATGTGTGCTAGTTAGGCAACAGAATGAGAGTTTTCTGTCATTAAGAACCAAATACAGAGCATCCCTGGAAGTTACAACTGCGATGGATCTTTTTCTATTCACACACTGCTAGAAACGATGGAAAAATAAGGAAATGTTTGCTAGTTTGGGTTAATAAATGTAGATTTCTGTCAATAAGAACCAATATAATGTTCAACCCTTGTACTTAAAAACTAGGATGGATCTTATTCTATTCAATCACGTCTAAAAACGATAAAAAAATAAGAAACTGTTTGATAGTTTGGCAATAGAAAGAGAGTTTTCCACCATTAAGAACCAAATACAAAGCAGCCCTAGATGTTACAACTACCGTGGATCTTTTTCTATTCATACACTGCTAGAAACGATGGAAAAATTAGGAAATGAGTGCTAGTTAGGCGACAGAAAGAGAGTTTTCCGTCATTAAGAACCAAATAGAGAGCAGCCCTGGTTGTTACAACTACCGTGGATCTTTTTCTATTCATACACTGCTAGAAACGATGGAAAAATAAGGAAATGTGTGCTAGTTTGGGTTAATAAATGGAGATTTCCGTCATTAAGAACCAAAATATAGAGCATCCCTGGATGTTACAACTGCGATGGATCTTTTTCTATTCACACACTGCTAGAAACGATGGAAAAATAAGGAAATGTGTGCTAGTTTGGGTTAATAAATGGAGATTTCCGTCATTAAGAACCAAAATATAGAGCATCCCTGGATGTTACAACTGCGATGGATCTTTTTCTATTCACACACTGCTAAAACTGATGGAAAATTAAGGAAATGTGTGCTAGTTTGGGTTAATAAATGGAGATTTCCGTCATTAAGAACCAAAATATAGAGCATCCCTGGAAGTTACAACTGCGATGGATCTTTTTCTATTCACACACTGCTAGAAACGATGGAAAAATAAGGAAATGTGTGCTAGTTAGGCGACAGAAAGAGAGTTTTCCGTCATTAAGAACCAAATAGAGAGCAGCCCTGGATGTTACAACTACCGTGGATCTTTTTCTATTCATACACTGCTAGAAACGATGGAAAAATAAGGAAATGTGTGCTAGTTAGGCAACAGAATGAGAGTTTTCTGTCATTAAGATCCAAATACAGAGCATCCCTGGAAGTTACAACTGCGATGGATCTTTTTCTATTCACACACTGCTAGAAACGATGGAAAAATAAGGAAATGTTTGCTAGTTTGGGTTAATAAATGTAGATTTCTGTCAATAAGAACCAATATAATGTTCAACCCTTGTACTTAAAAACTAGGATGGATCTTATTCTATTCAATCACGTCTAAAAACGATAAAAAAATAAGAAACTGTTTGATAGTTTGGCAATAGAAAGAGAGTTTTCCACCATTAAGAACCAAATACAAAGCAGCCCTAGATGTTACAACTACCGTGGATCTTTTTCTATTCATACACTGCTAAAACTGATGGAAAATTAAGGAAATGTGTGCTAGTTTGGGTTAATAAATGGAGATTTCCGTCATTAAGAACCAAAATATAGAGCATCCCTGGAAGTTACAACTGCGATGGATCTTTTTCTATTCACACACTGCTAGAAACGATGGAAAAATAAGGAAATGTGTGCTAGTTAGGCAACAGAATGAGAGTTTTCTGTCATTAAGAACCAAATACAGAGCATCCCTGGAAGTTACAACTGCGATGGATCTTTTTCTATTCACACACTGCTAAAACTGATGGAAAATTAAGGAAATGTGTGCTAGTTTGGGTTAATAAATGGAGATTTCCGTCATTAAGAAACAATATAATGAGCAACCTTAGATCTTACAACTACACCGGATCTTTTTCTATTCGAACTTGTCTATAAACGATAGAAAAATTAGAAAATATGTTTTATTTAGGCAACAGAAAGAGAGATTTCCAACAATAAGATCCAAATACAGAGCAGCCCTGGATGTTAAATCTACAGTAAATGTTTTTCGATTCACACACTTCTAGAAACGATGGAAAAATTAGGAAATATGTGCTAGTTGAGACAAGAAAGTGAGCTTTTCGTCATTAAGATTCAATATAATGAGCAACGCTGGATCTTACAACTACGTTGGATCTTTTTCTATTCACCCACTGCTAGAAACGTTCATATAATAAGGAAAGATGAGCTAGTTTGGAAAGAGAAGTGAAGTTTTCCGTTGATAAAACCATAATACAGAACAGTCCTAAATGTTTCAACTAGGGTTGGTCTTTCTCCATTCACACACTGCTAGAAACGATGGAAAAATTAGGAAATGAGTGCTAGTTAGGCGACAGAAAGAGAGTTTTCCGTCATTAAGAACCAAATACAAAGCAGCCCTAGATGTTACAACTGCCGTGGATCTTTTTCTATTCATACACTGCTAGAAACGATGGAAAAATTAGGAAATGAGTGCTAGTTAGGCGACAGAAAGAGAGTTTTCCGTCATTAAGAACCAAATACAAAGCAGCCCTAGATGTTACAACTACCGTGGATCTTTTTCTATTCATACACTGCTAGAAACGATGGAAAAATTAGGAAATGAGTGCTAGTTAGGCGACAGAAAGAGAGTTTTCCGTCATTAAGAACCAAATACAAAGCAGCCCTAGATCTTACAACTACCGTGGATCTTTTTCTATTCATACACTGCTAGAAACGATGGAAAAATTAGGAAATGAGTGCTAGTTAGGCGACAGAAAGAGAGTTTTCCGTCATTAAGAACCAAATACAAAGCAGCCCTAGATCTTACAACTACCGTGGATCTTTTTCTATTCATACACTGCTAGAAACGATGGAAAAATTAGGAAATGAGTGCTAGTTAAGCGACAGAAAGAGAGTTTTCCGTCATTAAGAACCAAATAGAGAGCAGCCCTGGTTGTTACAACTACCGTGGATCGTTTTCTATTCATACACTGCTAGAAACGATGGAAAAATAAGGAAATGTGTGCTAGTTAGGCGACAGAAAGAGAGTTTTCCGTCATTAAGAACCAAATAGAGAGCAGCCCTGGATGTTACAACTACCGTGGATCTTTTTCTGTTCATACACTGCTAGAAACGATGGAAAAATTAGGAATTGAGTGCTAGTTAGGCGACAGAAAGAGAGTTTTCCGTCATTAAGAACCAAATAGAGAGCAGCCCTAGATGTTACAACTACCTTGGATCTTTTTCTATTCACACACTGCTAAAACTGATGGAAAATTAAGGAAATGTGTGCTAGTTTGGGTTAATAAATGGAGATTTCCGTCATTAAGAAACAATATAATGAGCAACCTTAGATCTTACAACTACACCGGATCTTTTTCTATTCGAACTTGTCTATAAACGATAGAAAAATTAGAATATATGTTTTATTTAGGCAACAGAAAGAGAGATTTCCAACAATAAGATCCAAATACAAAGCAGCCCTAGATGTTACAACTACCGTGGATCTTTTTCTATTCATACACTGCTAGAAACGATGGAAAAATTAGGAAATATGTGCTAGTTGAGACAAGAAAGTGAGCTTTTCGTCATTAAGATTCAATATAATATCATAATTACATTATAAAAGTACTAAGTATGCCAAATTATAGGTACCCTAAGATAGTAGCATTAGAGACAATTAAAAGACAAATTTATTGGTATAAGGATCTTTGTAATGTAAATTCTGAAAATGGCTCAATAATAAAAATCAATTTTGATAATGTAGATGATTGTAAAAAGGAGTTAAATTTATTAAGAGAACAAATTCACAGAAATCATATAGAAGCATGCATAATTAGAGCACAAAATTCTCAGTTTAGTATAATTTATAAATATCTAAATTTCAGTTTCGGTGATGAATCATTCTATTTCTGCGATAAATATACAACTGACAATATTAGTTGGATAATTAAAATAAGAGGAGAACTATTGAATCTAAATTATAAAAGATACAATAGTAATGAATCACAAGTCTGTTCGCTATGCAGTAGGGAAGAAATAGAAAATATCATTCACTTCATTTGTATTTGCCCTGCTTATAGGGATCTCCGATTGAAGTTTTTAAATAAGATTATATTGTCCCAACAAGAATTAATACAGTATCTAAATGGTCATTGGATTTCTTTATTGAATTACACCAAGCGTGCTTGGATCTTACGATATGAAAAGATACATAATTAATCGATTAGTGTAAAATAAAGAATTTATTTTATTTAATATAAAAAGTATTAGTTTATTATCGATCTACTAAAATACATATTATTTACTCGTATACAATGTTTTCCATACTTATTTAGTTAAGAATATTTATTTATATATATGATTTATTATTGATATATTATGTATATTTATATATTATTTATTTATTATTTGTCCTTTATTGGGAATTGTATATTATTAAAGAACATTTATTATGTATTTGCTAGCTAGCACCCCCGCTGATGGTTTTGTACCAAGCGTATGTCCTTTATTTGATAATTATTGAATAAGTTGATCTGTTAATTTTGAAATTTATGTACATATTTAAATAAAAGACTTTATCTATCTATCTATCTATCAAAGCAGCCCTAGATGTTACAACTACCGTGGATCTTTTTCTATTCATACACTGCTAGAAACGATGGAAAAATTAGGAATTGAGTGCTAGTTAGGCGACAGAAAGAGAGTTTTCCGTCATTAAGAACCAAATAGAGAGCAGCCCTAGATGTTACAACTACCTTGGATCTTTTTCTATTCACACACTGCTAAAACTGATGGAAAATTAAGGAAATGTGTGCTAGTTTGGGTTAATAAATGGAGATTTCCGTCATTAAGAAACAATATAATGAGCAACCTTAGATCTTACAACTACACCGGATCTTTTTCTATTCGAACTTGTCTATAAACGATAGAAAAATTAGAATATATGTTTTATTTAGGCAACAGAAAGAGAGATTTCCAACAATAAGATCCAAATACAAAGCAGCCCTAGATGTTACAACTACCGTGGATCTTTTTCTATTCATACACTGCTAGAAACGATGGAAAAATTAGGAAATATGTGCTAGTTGAGACAAGAAAGTGAGCTTTTCGTCATTAAGATTCAATATAATGAGCAACGCTGGATCTTACAACTACGTTGGATCTTTTTCTATTCACCCACTGCTAGAAACGTTCATATAATAAGGAAAGATGAGCTAGTTTGGAAAGAGAAGTGAAGTTTTCCGTTGATAAAACCATAATACAGAACAGTCCAAAATGTTTCAACTAGGGTTGATCTTTCTCCATTCACACACTGCTAGAAACGATGGAAAAATAAGGAAATGAGTGCTAGTTAGGCGACAGAAAGAGAGTTTTCTGTCATTAAGAACCAAATAGAGAGCAGCCCTGGATGTTACAACTACCGTGGATCTTTTTCTATTCATACACTGCTAGAAACGATGGAAAAATTAGGAAATGAGTGCTAGTTAGGCGACAGAAAGAGAGTTTTCCGTCATTAAGAACCAAATAGAGAGCAGCCCTGGATGTTACAACTACCGTGGATCTTTTTCTATTCATACACTGCTAGAAACGATGGAAAAATAAGGAAATGTGTGCTAGTTAGGCAACAGAATGAGAGTTTTCTGTCATTAAGAACCAAATACAGAGCATCCCTGGAAGTTACAACTGCGATGGATCTTTTTCTATTCATACACTGCTAGAAACGATGGAAAAATAAGGAAATGTGTGCTAGTTAGGCAACAGAATGAGAGTTTTCTGTCATTAAGAACCAAATACAGAGCATCCCTGGAAGTTACAACTGCGATGGATCTTTTTCTATTCACACACTGTTAAAACTGATGGAAAATTAAGGAAATGTGTGCTAGTTTGGGTTAATAAATGGAGATTTCCGTCATTAAGAAACAATATAATGAGCAACCTTAGATCTTACAACTACACAGGATCTTTTTCTATTCGAACTTGTCTATAAACGATAGAAAAATTAGAAAATATGTTTTATTTAGGCAACAGAAAGAGAGATTTCCAACAATAAGATCCAAATACAGAGCAGCCCTGGATGTTAAATCTACAGTAAATGTTTTTCGATTCACACACTTCTAGAAACGATGGAAAAATTAGGAAATATGTGCTAGTTGAGACAAGAAAGTGAGCTTTTCGTCATTAAGATTTAATATAATGAGCAACGCTGGATCTTAAAACTACGTTGGATCTTTTTCTATTCACCCACTGCTAGAAACGTTCATATAATAAGGAAAGATGAGCTAGTTTGGAAAGAGAAGTGAAGTTTTCCGTTGATAAAACCATAATACAGAACAGTCCTAAATGTTTCAACTAGGGTTGATCTTTCTCCATTCACACACTGCTAGAAACGATGGAAAAATTAGGAAATGAGTGCTAGTTAGGCGACAGAAAGAGAGTTTTCCGTCATTAAGAACCAAATACAAAGCAGCCCTAGATGTTACAACTGCCGTGGATCTTTTTCTATTCATACACTGCTAGAAACGATGGAAAAATTAGGAGATGAGTGCTAGTTAGGCGACAGAAAGAGAGTTTTCCGTCATTAAGAACCAAATACAAAGCAGCCCTAGATGTTACAACTACCGTGGATCTTTTTCTATTCATACACTGCTAGAAACGATGGAAAAATTAGGAAATGAGTGCTAGTTAGGCGACAGAAAGAGAGTTTTCCGTCATTAAGAACCAAATACAAAGCAGCCCTAGATCTTACAACTACCGTGGATCTTTTTCTATTCATACACTGCTAGAAACGATGGAAAAATTAGGAAATGAGTGCTAGTTAGGCGACAGAAAGAGAGTTTTCCGTCATTAAGAACCAAATAGAGAGCAGCCCTAGATGTTACAACTACCTTGGATCTTTTTCTATTCACACACTGCTAAAACTGATGGAAAATTAAGGAAATGTGTGCTAGTTTGGGTTAATAAATGTAGATTTCTGTCAATAAGAACCAATATAATGTTCAACCCTGGTACTTAAAAACTAGGATGGATCTTATTCTATTCAATCACGTCTAAAAACGATAAAAAAATAAGAAACTGTTAGATAGTTTGGCAATAGAAAGAGAGTTTTCCACCATTAAGAACCAAATACAAAGCAGCCCTAGATGTTACAACTACCGTGGATCTTTTTCTATTCATACACTGCTAGAAACGATGGAAAAATTAGGAAATGAGTGCTAGTTAGGCGACAGAAAGAGAGTTTTCCGTCATTAAGAACCAAATAGAGAGCAGCCCTAGATGTTACAACTACCTTGGATCTTTTTCTATTCACACACTGCTAAAACTGATGGAAAATTAAGGAAATGTGTGCTAGTTTGGGTTAATAAATGTAGATTTCTGTCAATAAGAACCAATATAATGTTCAACCCTGGTACTTAAAAACTAGGATGGATCTTATTCTATTCAATCACGTCTAAAAACGATAAAAAAAATAAGAAACTGTTTGATAGTTTGGCAATAGAAAGAGAGTTTTCCACCATTAAGAACCAAATACAAAGCAGCCCTAGATGTTACAACTACCGTGGATCTTTTTCTATTCATACACTGCTAGAAACGATGGAAAAATAAGGAAATGTGTGCTAGTTAGGCAACAGAATGAGAGTTTTCTGTCATTAAGAACCAAATACAGAGCATCCCTGGAAGTTACAACTGCGATGGAGCTTTTTCTATTCACACACTGTTAAAACTGATGGAAAATTAAGGAAATGTGTGCTAGTTTGGGTTAATAAATGTAGATTTCTGTCAATAAGAACCAATATAATGTTCAACCCTGGTACTTAAAAACTAGGATGGATCTTATTCTATTCAATCACGTCTAAAAACGATAAAAAAAATAAGAAACTGTTTGATAGTTTGGCAATAGAAAGAGAGTTTTCCACCATTAAGAACCAAATACAAAGCAGCCCTAGATGTTACAACTACCGTGGATCTTTTTCTATTCATACACTGCTAGAAACGATGGAAAAATTAGGAAATGAGTGCTAGTTAGGCGACAGAAAGAGAGTTTTCCGTCATTAAGAACCAAATACAAAGCAGCCCTAGATGTTACAACTACCGTGGATCTTTTTCTATTCATACACTGCTAGAAACGATGGAAAAATTAGGAAATGAGTGCTAGTTAGGCGACAGAAAGAGAGTTTTCCGTCATTAAGAACCAAATACAAAGCAGCCCTAGATCTTACAACTACCGTGGATCTTTTTCTATTCATACACTGCTAGAAACGATGGAAAAATTAGGAAATGAGTGCTAGTTAGGCGACAGAAAGAGAGTTTTCCGTCATTAAGAACCAAATAGAGAGCAGCCCTGGTTGTTACAACTACCGTGGATCGTTTTCTATTCATACACTGCTAGAAACGATGGAAAAATAAGGAAATGTGTGCTAGTTAGGCGACAGAAAGAGAGTTTTCCGTCATTAAGAACCAAATAGAGAGCAGCCCTGGATGTTACAACTACCGTGGATCTTTTTCTGTTCATACACTGCTAGAAACGATGGAAAAATAAGGAAATGTGTGCTAGTTAGGCAACAGAATGAGAGTTTTCTGTCATTAAGAACCAAATACAGAGCATCCCTGGAAGTTACAACTGCGATGGATCTTTTTCTATTCACACACTGCTAAAACTGATGGAAAATTAAGGAAATGTGTGCTAGTTTGGGTTAATAAATGGAGATTTCCGTCATTAAGAAACAATATAATGAGCAACCTTAGATCTTACAACTACACCGGATCTTTTTCTATTCGAACTTGTCTATAAACGATAGAAAAATTAGAAAATATGTTTTATTTAGGCAACAGAAAGAGAGATTTCCAACAATAAGATCCAAATAGAGAGCAGCACTGGATGTTACAACTGCGATGGATCTTTTTCTATTCACACACTGCTAAAACTGATGGAAAATTAAGGAAATGTGTGCTAGTTTGGGTTAATAAATGGAGATTTCCGTCATTAAGAACCAAAATATAGAGCATCCCTGGAAGTTACAACTGCGATGGATCTTTTTCTATTCACACACTGCTAGAAACGATGGAAAAATAAGGAAATGTGTGCTAGTTAGGCAACAGAATGAGAGTTTTCTGTCATTAAGAACCAAATACAGAGCATCCCTGGAAGTTACAACTGCGATGGATCTTTTTCTATTCACACACTGCTAAAACTGATGGAAAATTAAGGAAATGTGTGCTAGTTTGGGTTAATAAATGGAGATTTCCGTCATTAAGAAACAATATAATGAGCAACCTTAGATCTTACAACTACACCGGATCTTTTTCTATTCGAACTTGTCTATAAACGATAGAAAAATTAGAATATATGTTTTATTTAGGCAACAGAAAGAGAGATTTCCAACAATAAGATCCAAATACAAAGCAGCCCTAGATGTTACAACTACCGTGGATCTTTTTCTATTCATAAACTGCTAGAAACGATGGAAAAATTAGGAAATATGTGCTAGTTGAGACAAGAAAGTGAGCTTTTCGTCATTAAGATTCAATATAATGAGCAACGCTGGATCTTACAACTACGTTGGATCTTTTTCTATTCACCCACTGCTAGAAACGTTCATATAATAAGGAAAGATGAGCTAGTTTGGAAAGAGAAGTGAAGTTTTCCGTTGATAAAACCGTAATACAGAACAGTCCAAAATGTTTCAACTAGGGTTGATCTTTCTCCATTCACACACTGCTAGAAACGATGGAAAAATAAGGAAATGTTTGCTAGTTTGGGTTAATAAATGTAGATTTCTGTCAATAAGAACCAATATAATGTTCAACCCTTGTACATAAAAACTAGGATGGATCTTATTCTATTCAATCACGTCTAAAAACGATAAAAAAATAAGAAACTGTTTGATAGTTTGGCAATAGAAAGAGAGTTTTCCACCATTAAGAACCAAATACAAAGCAGCCCTAGATGTTACAACTACCGTGGAACTTTTTCTATTCATACACTGCTAGAAACGATGGAAAAATTAGGAAATGAGTGCTAGTTAGGCGACAGAGAGAGAGTTTTCCGTCATTAAGAACCAAATAGAGAGCAGCCCTGGATGTTACAACTACCGTGGATCTTTTTCTATTCATACACTGCTAGAAACGATGGAAAAATAAGGAAATGTGTGCTAGTTAGGCAACAGAATGAGAGTTTTCTGTCATTAAGAACCAAATACAGAGCATCCCTGGAAGTTACAACTGCGATGGATCTTTTTCTATTCATACACTGCTAGAAACGATGGAAAAATAAGGAAATGTGTGCTAGTTAGGCATCAGAATGAGAGTTTTCTGTCATTAAGAACCAAATACAGAGCATCCCTGTAAGTTACAACTGCGATGGATCTTTTTCTATTCACACACTGTTAAAACTGATGGAAAATTAAGGAAATGTGTGCTAGTTTGGGTTAATAAATGGAGATTTCCGTCATTAAGAAACAATATAATGAGCAACCTTAGATCTTACAACTACACAGGATCTTTTTCTATTCGAACTTGTCTATAAACGATAGAAAAATTAGAAAATATGTTTTATTTAGGCAACAGAAAGAGAGATTTCCAACAATAAGATCCAAATACAGAGCAGCCCTGGATGTTAAATCTACAGTAAATGTTTTTCGATTCACACACTTCTAGAAACGATGGAAAAATTAGGAAATATGTGCTAGTTGAGACAAGAAAGTGAGCTTTTCGTCATTAAGATTTAATATAATGAGCAACGCTGGATCTTACAACTACGTTGGATCTTTTTCTATTCACCCACTGCTAGAAACGTTCATATAATAAGGAAAGATGAGCTAGTTTGGAAAGAGAAGTGAAGTTTTCCGTTGATAAAACCATAATACAGAACAGTCCTAAATGTTTCAACTAGGGTTGATCTTTCTCCATTCACACACTGCTAGAAACGATGGAAAAATTAGGAAATGAGTGCTAGTTAGGCGACAGAAAGAGAGTTTTCCGTCATTAAGAACCAAATACAAAGCAGCCCTAGATGTTACAACTGCCGTGGATCTTTTTCTATTCATACACTGCTAGAAACGATGGAAAAATTAGGAAATGAGTGCTAGTTAGGCGACAGAAAGAGAGTTTTCCGTTATTAAGAACCAAATACAAAGCAGCCCTAGATGTTACAACTACCGTGGATCTTTTTCTATTCATACACTGCTAGAAACGATGGAAAAATTAGGAGATGAGTGCTAGTTAGGCGACAGAAAGAGAGTTTTCCGTCATTAAGAACCAAATACAAAGCAGCCCTAGATGTTACAACTACCGTGGATCTTTTTCTATTCATACACTGCTAGAAACGATGGAAAAATTAGGAAATGTGTGCTAGTTTGGGTTAATAAATGTAGATTTCTGTCAATAAGAACCAATATAATGTTCAACCCTGGTACTTAAAAACTAGGATGGATCTTATTCTATTCAATCACGTCTAAAAACGATAAAAAAATAAGAAACTGTTAGATAGTTTGGCAATAGAAAGAGAGTTTTCCACCATTAAGAACCAAATACAAAGCAGCCCTAGATGTTACAACTACCGTGGATCTTTTTCTATTCATACACTGCTAGAAACGATGGAAAAATTAGGAAATGAGTGCTAGTTAGGCGACAGAAAGAGAGTTTTCCGTCATTAAGAACCAAATACAAAGCAGCCCTAGATGTTACAACTACCGTGGATCTTTTTCTATTCATACACTGCTAGAAACGATGGAAAAATTAGGAAATGAGTGCTAGTTAGGCGACAGAAAGAGAGTTTTCCGTCATTAAGAACCAAATACAAAGCAGTCCTAGTTGTTACAACTACCTTGGATCTTTTTCTATTCACACACTGCTAAAACTGATGGAAAACTAAGGAAATGTGTGCTAGTTTGGGTTAATAAATGTAGATTTCTGTCAATAAGAACCAATATAATGTTCAACCCTGGTACTTAAAAACTAGGATGGATCTTATTCTATTCAATCACGTCTAAAAACGATAAAAAAATAAGAAACTGTTTGATAGTTTGGCAATAGAAAGAGAGTTTTCCACCATTAAGAACCAAATACAAAGCAGCCCTAGATGTTACAACTACCGTGGATCTTTTTCTATTCATACACTGCTAGAAACGATGGAAAAATTAGGAAATGAGTGCTAGTTAGGCGACAGAAAGAGAGTTTTCCGTCATTAAGAACCAAATAGAGAGCAGCCCTGGATGTTACAACTACCGTGGATCTTTTTCTATTCATACACTGCTAGAAACGATGGAAAAATAAGGAAATGTGTTCTAGTTAGGCAACAGAATGAGAGTTTTCTGTCATTAAGAACCAAATACAGAGCATCCCTGGAAGTTACAACTGCGATGGATCTTTTTCTATTCACACACTGTTAAAACTGATGGAAAATTAAGGAAATGTGTGCTAGTTTGGGTTAATAAATGGAGATTTCCGTCATTAAGAAACAATATAATGAGCAACCTTAGATCTTACAACTACACCGGATCTTTTTCTATTCATACACTGCTAGAAACGATGGAAAAATTAGGAAATGAGTGCTAGTTAGGCGACAGAAAGAGAGTTTTCCGTCATTAAGAACCAAATAGAGAGCAGCCCTGGATGTTACAACTACCGTGGATCTTTTTCTATTCATACACTGCTAGAAACGATGGAAAAATAAGGAAATGTGTGCTAGTTAGGCAACAGAATGAGAGTTTTCTGTCATTAAGAACCAAATACAGAGCATCACTGGAAGTTACAACTGCGATGGATCTTTTTCTATTCACACACTGTTAAAACTGATGGAAAATTAAGGAAATGTGTGCTAGTTTGGGTTAATAAATGGAGATTTCCGTCATTAAGAAACAATATAATGAGCAACCTTAGATCTTACAACTACACCGGATCTTTTTCTATTCGAACTTGTCTATAAACGATAGAAAAATTAGAAAATATGTTTTATTTAGGCAACAGAAAGAGAGATTTCCAACAATAAGATCCAAATACAGAGCAGCCCTGGATGTTAAATCTACAGTAAATGTTTTTCGATTCACACACTTCTAGAAACGATGGAAAAATTAGGAAATAGGTGCTAGTTGAGACAAGAAAGTGAGCTTTTCGTCATTAAGATTTAATATAATGAGCAACGCTGGATCTTACAACTACGTTGGATCTTTTTCTATTCACCCACTGCTAGAAACGTTCATATAATAAGGAAAGATGAGCTAGTTTGGAAAGAGAAGTGAAGTTTTCCGTTGATAAAACCATAATACAGAACAGTCCTAAATGTTTCAACTAGGGTTGATCTTTCTCCATTCACACACTGCTAGAAACGATGGAAAAATTAGGAAATGAGTGCTAGTTAGGCGACAGAAAGAGAGTTTTCCGTCATTAAGAACCAAATAGAAAGCAGCCCTAGATGTTACAACTGCCGTGGATCTTTTTCTATTCATACACTGCTAGAAACGATGGAAAAATTAGGAAATGAGTGCTAGTTAGGCGACAGAAAGAGAGTTTTCCGTCATTAAGAACCAAATACAAAGCAGCCCTAGATGTTACAACTACCGTGGATCTTTTTCTATTCATACACTGCTAGAAACGATGGAAAAATTAGGAAATGAGTGCTAGTTAGGCGACAGAAAGAGAGTTTTCCGTCATTAAGAACCAAATACAAAGCAGCCCTAGATGTTACAACTACCGTGGATCTTTTTCTATTCATACACTGCTAGAAACGATGGAAAAATTAGGAAATGAGTGCTAGTTAGGCGACAGAAAGAGAGTTTTCCGTCATTAAGAACCAAATACAAAGCAGCCCTAGATCTTACAACTACCGTGGATCTTTTTCTATTCATACACTGCTAGAAACGATGGAAAAATTAGGAAATGAGTGCTAGTTAGGCGACAGAAAGAGAGTTTTCCGTCATTAAGAACCAAATAGAGAGCAGCCCTAGATGTTACAACTACCTTGGATCTTTTTCTATTCACACACTGCTAAAACTGATGGAAAATTAAGGAAATGTGTGCTAGTTTGGGTTAATAAATGTAGATTTCTGTCAATAAGAACCAATATAATGTTCAACCCTGGTACTTAAAAACTAGGATGGATCTTATTCTATTCAATCACGTCTAAAAACGATAAAAAATAAGAAACTGTTAGATAGTTTGGCAATAGAAAGAGAGTTTTCCACCTTTAAGAACCAAATACAAAGCAGCCCTAGATGTTACAACTACCGTGGATCTTTTTCTATTCATACACTGCTAGAAACGATGGAAAAATTAGGAAATGAGTGCTAGTTAGGCGACAGAAAGAGAGTTTTCCGTCATTAAGAACCAAATAGAGAGCAGCCCTGGATGTTACAACTACCGTGGATCTTTTTCTGTTCATACACTGCTAGAAACGATGGAAAAATAAGGAAATGAGTGCTAGTTAGGCGACAGAAAGAGAGTTTTCCGTCATTAAGAACCAAATAGAGAGCAGCCCTAGATGTTACAACTACCTTGGATCTTTTTCTATTCACACACTGCTAAAACTGATGGAAAATTAAGGAAATGTGTGCTAGTTTGGGTTAATAAATTGAGATTTCCGTCATTAAGAACCAAAATATAGAGCATCCCTGGAAGTTACAACTGCGATGGATCTTTTTCTATTCACACACTGCTAGAAACGATGGAAAAATAAGGAAATGTGTGCTAGTTAGGCAACAGAATGAGAGTTTTCTGTCATTAAGAACCAAATACAGAGCATCCCTGGATGTTACAACTACCGTGGATCTTTTTCTATTCATACACTGCTAGAAACGATGGAAAAATTAGGAAATGAGTGCTAGTTAGGCGACAGAAAGAGAGTTTTCCGTCATTAAGAACCAAATAGAGAGCATCCCTGGATGTTACAACTGCGATGGATCTTTTTCTATTCACACACTGCTAGAAACGATGGAAAAATAAGGAAATGTGTGCTAGTTTGGGTTAATAAATGGAGATTTCCGTCATTAAGAACCAAAATATAGAGCATCCCTGGATGTTACAACTGCGATGGATCTTTTTCTATTCACACACTGCTAAAACTGATGGAAAATTAAGGAAATGTGTGCTAGTTTGGGTTAATAAATGGAGATTTCAGTCATTAAGAACCAAAATATAGAGCATCCCTGGAAGTTACAACTGCGATGGATCTTTTTCTATTCACACACTGCTAGAAACGATGGAAAAATAAGGAAATGTGTGCTAGTTAGGCAACAGAATGAGAGTTTTCTGTCATTAAGAACCAAATACAGAGCATCCCTGGAAGTTAAAACTGCGATGGATCTTTTTCTATTCACACACTGCTAGAAACGATGGAAAAATAAGGAAATGTGTGCTAGTTTGGGTTAATAAATGGAGATTTCCGTCATTAAGAACCAAAATATAGACCATCCCTGGATGTTACAACTGCGATGGATCTTTTTCTATTCACACACTGCTAAAACTGATGGAAAATTAAGGAAATGTGTGCTAGTTTGGGTTAATAAATGGAGATTTACGTCATTAAGAACCAAAATATAGAGCATCCCTGGAAGTTACAACTGCGATGGATCTTTTTCTATTCACACACTGCTAGAAACGATGGAAAAATAAGGAAATGTGTGCTAGTTAGGCGACAGAAAGAGAGTTTTCCGACATTAAGAACCAAATAGAGAGCAGCCCTGGATGTTACAACTACCGTGGATCTTTTTCTATTCATACACTGCTAGAAACGATGGAAAAATGAGGAAATGTGTGCTAGTTAGGCAACAGAATGAGAGTTTTCTGTCATTAAGAACCAAATACAGAGCATCCCTGGAAGTTACAACTGCGATGGATCTTTTTCTATTCACACACTGCTAAAACTGATGGAAAATTAAGGAAATGTGTGCTAGTTTGGGTTAATAAATGGAGATTTCCGTCATTAAGAAACAATATAATGAGCAACCTTAGATCTTACAACTACACCGGATCTTTTTCTATTCGAACTTGTCTATAAACGATAGAAAAATTAGAAAATATGTTTTATTTAGGCAACAGAAAGAGAGATTTCCAACAATAAGATCCAAATACAGAGCAGCCCTGGATGTTAAATCTACAGTAAATGTTTTTCGATTCACACACTTCTAGAAACGATGGAAAAATTAGGAAATATGTGCTAGTTGAGACAAGAAAGTGAGCTTTTCGTCATTAAGATTCAATATAATGAGCAACGCTGGATCTTACAACTACGTTGGATCTTTTTCTATTCACCCACTGCTAGAAACGTTCATATAATAAGGAAAGATGAGCTAGTTTGGAAAGAGAAGTGAAGTTTTCCGTTGATAAAACCATAATACAGAACAGTCCTAAATGTTTCAACTAGGGTTGATCTTTCTCCATTCACACACTGCTAGAAACGATGGAAAAATAAGGAAATGTTTGCTAGTTTGGGTTAATAAATGTAGATTTCTGTCAATAAGAACCAATATAATGTTCAACCCTTGTACTTAAAAACTAGGATGGATCTTATTCTATTCAATCACGTCTAAAAACGATAAAAAAATAAGAAACTGTTTGATAGTTTGGCAATAGAAAGAGAGTTTTCCACCATTAAGAACCAAATACAAAGCAGCCCTTGATGTTACAACTACCGTGGATCTTTTTCTATTCATACACTGCTAGAAACGATGGAAAAATTAGGAAATGAGTGCTAGTTAGGCGACAGAAAGAGAGTTTTCCGTCATTAAGAACCAAATAGAGAGCAGCCCTGGATGTTACAACTGCGATGGATCTTTTTCTATTCACACACTGCTAGAAACGATGGAAAAATAAGGAAATGTGTGCTAGTTAGGCAACAGAATGAGAGTTTTCTGTCATTAAGAACCAAATACAGAGCATCCCTGGAAGTTACAACTGCGATGGATCTTTTTCTATTCACACACTGCTAAAACTGATGGAAAATTAAGGAAATGTGTGCTAGTTTGGGTTAATAAATGGAGATTTCCGTCATTAAGAAACAATATAATGAGCAACCTTAGATCTTACAACTACACCGGATCTTTTTCTATTCGAACTTGTCTATAAACGATAGAAAAATTAGAAAATATGTTTTATTTAGGCAACAGAAAGAGAGATTTCCAACAATAAGATCCAAATACAGAGCAGCCCTAGATGTTACAACTACCGTGGATCTTTTTCTATTCATACACTGCTAGAAACGATGGAAAAATTAGGAAATGAGTGCTAGTTAGGCGACAGAAAGAGAGTTTTCCACCATTAAGAACCAAATAGAGAGCAGCCCTTGATGTTACAACTACGGTTGATCTTTTTCTATTCACACACTGCTAAAACTGATGGAAAATTAAGGAAATGTGTGCTAGTTTGGGTTAATAAATGGAGATTTCCGTCATTAAGAACCAATATAATGAGCATCCCTGGATCATACAACTATACTGGATCTGTTTCTATTCGAACTTGTCTATAAACGATAGAAAAATTAGAAAATATGTTCTATTTAGGCAACAGAAAGAGAGATTTCCATCAATAAGAACCAAATACATAGTAGCCCTGGATTTTTAATCTACAGTGGATGTTTTTCTATTCATACAGTGCTAAAAAGAATGGAAAAAATAGGAAATGCGTCCTAGTTGAGACAAGAAATTGAGTTCTCCGTCATTAGGAACTTAAATATAGAGCAGCCTTGGATGTTACAACTACGTTGGATCTTGTTCTATTCACACACTGCTAAAACTGATGGAAAATTAAGGAAATGTGTGCTAGTTTGGGTTAATAAATGGAGATTTCCGTCATTAAGAACCAATATAATGAGCATCCCTGGATCATACAACTATACTGGATCTGTTTCTATTCGAACTTGTCTATAAACGATAGAAAAATTAGAAAATATGTTCTATTTAGGCAACAGAAAGAGAGATTTCCATCAATAAGAACCAAATACATAGTAGCCCTGGATTTTTAATCTACAGTGGATGTTTTTCTATTCATACAGTGCTAAAAAGAATGGAAAAAATAGGAAATGCGTCCTAGTTGAGACAAGAAATTGAGTTCTCCGTCATTAGGAACTTAAATATAGAGCAGCCTTGGATGTTACAACTACGGTTGAACTTTTTCTATTCCCACACTGCTAAAACTGATGGAAAATTAAGGAAATGTGTGCTAGTTTGGGTTAATAAATGGAGATTTCCGTCATTAAGAACCAATATAATGAGCAACCCTGGATCATACAACTATACTGGATCTGTTTCTATTCGAACTTGTCTATAAACGATAGAAAAATTAGAAAATATGTTCTATTTAGGCAACAGAAAGAGAGATTTCCATCAATAAGAACCAAATACATAGTAGCCCTGGATTTTTAATCTACAGTGGATGTTTTTCTATTCATACAGTGCTAAAAAGAATGGAAAAAATAGGAAATGCGTCCTAGTTGAGACAAGAAATTGAGTTCTCCGTCATTAGGAACTTAAATATAGAGCAGCCTTGGATGTTACAACTACGTTCGATCTTGTTCTATTCACACACTGCTAAAACTGATGGAAAATTAAGGAAATGTGTGCTAGTTTGGGTTAATAAATGGAGATTTCCGTCATTAAGAACCAATATAATGAGCATCCCTGGATCATACAACTATACTGGATCTGTTTCTATTCGAACTTGTCTATAAACGATAGAAAAATTAGAAAATATGTTCTATTTAGGCAACAGAAAGAGAGATTTCCATCAATAAGAACCAAATACATAGTAGCCCTGGATTTTTAATCTACAGTGGATGTTTTTCTATTCATACAGTGCTAAAAAGAATGGAAAAAATAGGAAATGCGTCCTAGTTGAGACAAGAAATTGAGTTCTCCGTCATTAGGAACTTAAATATAGAGCAGCCTTGGATGTTACAACTACGTTGGATCTTGTTCTATTCACACACTGCTAAAACTGATGGAAAATTAAGGAAATGTGTGCTAGTTTGGGTTAATAAATGGAGATTTCCGTCATTAAGAACCAATATAATGAGCATCCCTGGATCATACAACTATACTGGATCTGTTTCTATTCGAACTTGTCTATAAACGATAGAAAAATTAGAAAATATGTTCTATTTAGGCAACAGAAAGAGAGATTTCCATCAATAAGAACCAAATACATAGTAGCCCTGGATTTTTAATCTACAGTGGATGTTTTTCTATTCATACAGTGCTAAAAAGAATGGAAAAAATAGGAAATGCGTCCTAGTTGAGACAAGAAATTGAGTTCTCCGTCATTAGGAACTTAAATATAGAGCAGCCTTGGATGTTACAACTACGGTTGAACTTTTTCTATTCCCACACTGCTAAAACTGATGGAAAATTAAGGAAATGTGTGCTAGTTTGGGTTAATAAATGGAGATTTCCGTCATTAAGAACCAATATAATGAGCAACCCTGGATCATACAACTATACTGGATCTGTTTCTATTCGAACTTGTCTATAAACGATAGAAAAATTAGAAAATATGTTCTATTTAGGCAACAGAAAGAGAGATTTCCATCAATAAGAACCAAATACATAGTAGCCCTGGATTTTTAATCTACAGTGGATGTTTTTCTATTCATACAGTGCTAAAAAGAATGGAAAAAATAGGAAATGCGTCCTAGTTGAGACAAGAAATTGAGTTCTCCGTCATTAGGAACTTAAATATAGAGCAGCCTTGGATGTTACAACTACGTTGGATCTTGTTCTATTCACACACTGCTAAAACTGATGGAAAATTAAGGAAATGTGTGCTAGTTTGGGTTAATAAATGGAGATTTCCGTCATTAAGAACCAATATAATGAGCATTCCTGGATCATACAACTATACTGGATCTGTTTCTATTCGAACTTGTCTATAAACGATAGAAAAATTAGAAAATATGTTCTATTTAGGCAACAGAAAGAGAGATTTCCATCAATAAGAACCAAATACATAGTAGCCCTGGATTTTTAATCTACAGTGGATGTTTTTCTAATCATACAGTGCTAAAAAGAATGGAAAAAATAGGAAATGCGTCCTAGTTGAGACAAGAAATTGAGTTCTCCGTCATTAGGAACTTAAATATAGAGCAGCCTTGGATGTTACAACTACGGTTGAACTTTTTCTATTCCCACACTGCTAAAACTGATGGAAAATTAAGGAAATGTGTGCTAGTTTGGGTTAATAAATGGAGATTTCCGTCATTAAGAACCAATATAATGAGCAACCCTGGATCATACAACTATACTGGATCTGTTTCTATTCGAACTTGTCTATAAACGATAGAAAAATTAGAAAATATGTTCTATTTAGGCAACAGAAAGAGAGATTTCCATCAATAAGAACCAAATACATAGTAGCCCTGGATTTTTAATCTACATTGGATGTTTTTCTATTCATACAGTGCTAAAAAGAATGGAAAAAATAGGAAATGCGTCCTAGTTGAGACAAGAAATTGAGTTCTCCGTCATTAGGAACCTAAATATAGAACAGCCCTGGATGTTACAACTATGGTTGATCTTTTTCTATTCACACACTGCTAAAACTGATGGAAAATTAAGGAAATGTGTGCTAGTTTGGGTTAATAAATGGAGATTTCCGTCATTAAGAACCAATATAATGAGCAACCCTGGATCATACAACTATACTGGATCTGTTTCTATTCGAACTTGTCTATAAACGATAGAAAAATTAGAAAATATGTTCTATTTAGGCAACAGAAAGAGAGATTTCCATCAATAAGAACCAAATACATAGTAGCCCTGGATTTTTAATCTACATTGGATGTTTTTCTATTCATACAGTGCTAAAAAGAATGGAAAAAATAGGAAATGCGTCCTAGTTGAGACAAGAAATTGAGTTCTCCGTCATTAGGAACCTAAATATAGAACAGCCCTGGATGTTACAACTATGGTTGATCTTTTTCTATTCACACACTGCTAAAACTGATGGAAAATTAAGGAAATGTGTGCTAGTTTGGGTTAATAAATGGAGATTTCCGTCATTAAGAACCAATATAATGAGCAACCCTGGATCATACAACTATACTGGATCTGTTTCTATTCGAACTTGTCTATAAACGATAGAAAAATTAGAAAATATGTTCTATTTAGGCAACAGAAAGAGAGATTTCCATCAATAAGAACCAAATACATAGTAGCCCTGGATTTTTAATCTACAGTGGATGTTTTTCTATTCATACAGTGCTAAAAAGAATGGAAAAAATAGGAAATGCGTCCTAGTTGAGACAAGAAATTGAGTTCTCCGTCATTAGGAACCTAAATATAGAACAGCCCTGGATGTTACAACTACGGTTGATCTTTTTCTATTCACACACTGCTAAAACTGATGGAAAATTAAGGAAATGTGTGCTAGTTTGGGTTAATAAATGGAGATTTCCGTCATTAAGAACCAATATAATGTTCAACCCTGGTACATAAAAACTAGGATGGATCTTATTCTATTCGAACTTGTCTATAAACGATAGAAAAATTAGAAAATATATTCTATTTAGGCAACAGAAAGAGAGATTTCCATCAATAAGAACCAAATACATAGTAGCCCTGGATTTTTAATCTACAGTGGATGTTTTTCTATTCATACAGTGCTAAAAAGAATGGAAAAAATAGGAAATGCGTCCTAGTTGAGACAAGAAATTGAGTTCTCCGTCATTAGGAACCTAAATATAGAACAGCCCTGGATGTTACAACTACGGTTGATCTTTTTCTATTCACACACTGCTAAAACTGATGGAAAATTAAGGAAATGTGTGCTAGTTTGGGTTAATAAATGGAGATTTCCGTCATTAAGAACCAATATAATGAGCAACCCTGGATCATACAACTATACTGGATCTGTTTCTATTCGAACTTGTCTATAAACGATAGAAAAATTAGAAAATATGTTCTATTTAGGCAACAGAAAGAGAGATTTCCGTCATTAAGAACCAAAATACATAGCAGACCTGGATGTTACAAGTATGGTGGATCTTTTACTAATCACACAGTACTAAAAACGATGGAAAAATAAGGAAATTTTTGGTAGTTTGTCTAAATAAATGCAGTTTTCAGTCATTAAGAACCAAAACACAAAGCTGCTCTGGATGTTACAACTACGGTTGAACTTTTTCTATTCCCACACTGCTAAAACTGATGGAAAATTAAGGAAATGTGTGCTAGTTTGGGTTAATAAATGGAGATTTCCGTCATTAAGAACCAATATAATGAGCAACCCTGGATCTTACAACTATACTGGATCTTTTTCTATTCGAACTTGTCTATAAACGATAGAAAAATTAGAAAATATGTTCTATTTAGGCAACAGAAAGAGAGATTTCCATCAATAAGAACCAAATACAGAGCAGCCCTGGATTTTTAATCTACAGTGGATGGTTTTCTATTCATACAGTGCTAAAAAGAATGGAAAAAATAGGAAATACGTCCTAGTTGATACAAGAAATTGAGTTCTCCGTCATTAGGAACCTAAATATAGAACAGCCCTGGATGTTACAACTATGGTTGATCTTTTTCTATTCACACACTGCTAAAACTGATGGAAAATTAAGGAAATGTGTGCTAGTTTGGGTTAATAAATGGAGATTTCCGTCATTAAGAACCAATATAATGAGCAACCCTGGATCATACAACTATACTGGATCTGTTTCTATTCGAACTTGTCTATAAACGATAGAAAAATTAGAAAATATGTTCTATTTACGCAACAGAAAGAGAGATTACCATCAATAAGAACCAAATACATAGTAGCCCTGGATTTTTAATCTACAGTGGATGTTTTTCTATTCATACAGTGCTAAAAAGAATGGAAAAAATAGGAAATGCGTCCTAGTTGAGACAAGAAATTGAGTTCTCCGTCATTAGGAACCTAAATATAGAACAGCCCTGGATGTTACAACTACGGTTGATCTTTTTCTATTCACACACTGCTAAAACTGATGGAAAATTAAGGAAATGTGTGCTAGTTTAGGTTAATAAATGGAGATTTCCGTCATTAAGAACCAATATAATGAGCAACCCTGGATCATACAACTATACTGGATCTGTTTCTATTCGAACTTGTCTATAAACGATAGAAAAATTAGAAAATATGTTCTATTTAGACAACAGAAAGAGAGATTTCCATCAATAAGAACCAAATACAGAGTAGCCCTGGATTTTTAATCTACAGTGGATGTTTTTCTATTCATACAGTGCTAAAAAGAATGGAAAAAATAGGAAATGCGTCCTAGTTGAGACAAGAAAGTGAGTTTTCCGTCATTAGGAACTTAAATATAGAGCAGCCCTGGATGTTACAACTACGTTGGATCTTTTTCTATTCACACACTGCTAGAAACGATGGAAAAATAAGGAAATGTGTGCTAGTTATTCAGCAGATTGAGTTTTTTCCGTCATTAAGAACAAAATACAGAGCATCCCTGGAAGTTACAACTGCGGTGGATCTTTCTCTATTCACACACTGCTAGAAAGGATGGAAAAATAAGGAAAGATGAGCTAGTTTGAAAAGAGAAGTGAAGTTTTCCGTTGATAAAACCATAATATAGAACAGTCCTAAATCTTTCAACTAGGGTTGATCTTTCTCCATTCACACACTGCTAGAAACGATGGAAAAATTAGGAAATGTGTGCTAGTTTGTCTAAATAAATGCAGTTATCCGTCATTAAGAACTAAAATACTGGGCAGCCCTGGTTGTTACAACGATGGTAGATCATTTTCTATTCACACACTGCTAGAAACGATGGAAAAATAAGGAAATGTGTGCTAGTTAGGCGACAGAATGTGAGTTTTCTGTCATTATGAACCAAATACGGAGCATCCCTGGAAGTTACAACTGCGATGGGTCTTTTTCTATTCACACACTGCTAGAAACGATGGAAAAATAAGGAAATGTGTGCTAGTTAGGCGACAGAATGTGAGTTTTCTGTCATTATAAACCAAATACGGATCATCCCTGGAAGTTGCAACTGCGATGGATCTTTTTCTATTCACACACTGCTAGAAACGATGGAAAAATAACGAAATGTGTGCTAGTTAGGCGAAATAAATGGAGATTTTCGTCATTAAGAACCAAAATATAGAGCATCCCTGGAAGTTACAACTGCGATGGATCTTTTTCTATTCACACACTGCTAGAAACGATGGAAAAATAAGGAAATGTGTGCTAGTTAGGCAACAGAATGAGAGTTTTCTGTCATTAAGAACCAAATACAGAGCAACCCTGGAAGTTACAACTGCGATGGATCTTTTTCTATTCACACACTGCTAGAAACGATGGAAAAATAACAAAATGTGTGCTAGTTAGGCGAAAGAAATGGAGATTTTCGTCATTAAGAACCAAAATATAGAGCATCCCTGGAAGTTACAACTGCGATGGATCTTTTTCTATTCACACACTGCTAGAAACGATGGAAAAATAAGGAAATGTGTGCTAGTTAGGCAACAGAATGAGAGTTTTCTGTCATTAAGAACCAAATACAGAGCAACCTTGGAAGTTGCAACTGCGATGGATCTTTTTCTATTCACACACTGCTAGAAACGATGGAAAAATAACGAAATGTGTGCTAGTTAGGCGAAATAAATGGAGATTTTCGTCATTAAGAACCAAAATATAGAGCATCCCTGGAAGTTACAACTGCGATGGATCTTTTTCTATTCACACACTGCTAGAAACGATGGAAAAATAAGGAAATGTGTGCTAGTTAGGCGACAGAAAGAGAGATTTCCGTCATTAAGAACCAAAATACATAGCAGACCTGGATGTTACAAGTATGGTGGATCTTTTACTAATCACACAGTACTAAAAACGATGGAAAAATAAGGAAATTTTTGGTAGTTTGTCTAAATAAATGCAGTTTTCAGTCATTAAGAACCAAAACACAAAGCTGCTCTGGATGTTACAACTACGGTTGAACTTTTTCTATTCCCACACTGCTAAAACTGATGGAAAATTAAGGAAATGTGTGCTAGTTTGGGTTAATAAATGGAGATTTCCGTCATTAAGAACCAATATAATGAGCAACCCTGGATCTTACAACTGTACTGGATCTTTTTCTATTCGAACTTGTCTATAAACGATAGAAAAATTAGAAAATATGTTCTATTTAGGCAACAGAAAGAGAGATTTCCATCAATAAGAACCAAATACAGAGCAGCCCTGGATTTTTAATCTACAGTGGATGTTTTTCTATTCATACAGTGCTAAAAAGAATGGAAAAAATAGGAAATACGTCCTAGTTGATACAAGAAATTGAGTTCTCCGTCATTAGGAACCTAAATATAGAACAGCCCTGGATGTTACAACTATGGTTGATCTTTTTCTATTCACACACTGCTAAAACTGATGGAAAATTAAGGAAATGTGTGCTAGTTTGGGTTAATAAATGGAGATTTCCGTCATTAAGAACCAATATAATGAGCAACCCTGGATCATACAACTATACTGGATCTGTTTCTATTCGAACTTGTCTATAAACGATAGAAAAATTAGAAAATATGTTCTATTTACGCAACAGAAAGAGAGATTACCATCAATAAGAACCAAATACATAGTAGCCCTGGATTTTTAATCTACAGTGGATGTTTTTCTATTCATACAGTGCTAAAAAGAATGGAAAAAATAGGAAATGCGTCCTAGTTGAGACAAGAAATTGAGTTCTCCGTCATTAGGAACCTAAATATAGAACAGCCCTGGATGTTACAACTACGGTTGATCTTTTTCTATTCACACACTGCTAAAACTGATGGAAAATTAAGGAAATGTGTGCTAGTTTAGGTTAATAAATGGAGATTTCCGTCATTAAGAACCAATATAATGAGCAACCCTGGATCATACAACTATACTGGATCTGTTTCTATTCGAACTTGTCTATAAACGATAGAAAAATTAGAAAATATGTTCTATTTAGACAACAGAAAGAGAGATTTCCATCAATAAGAACCAAATACAGAGTAGCCCTGGATTTTTAATCTACAGTGGATGTTTTTCTATTCATACAGTGCTAAAAAGAATGGAAAAAATAGGAAATGCGTCCTAGTTGAGACAAGAAAGTGAGTTTTCCGTCATTAGGAACTTAAATATAGAGCAGCCCTGGATGTTACAACTACGTTGGATCTTTTTCTATTCACACACTGCTAGAAACGATGGAAAAATAAGGAAATGTGTGCTAGTTATTCAGCAGATTGAGTTTTTTCCGTCATTAAGAACAAAATACAGAGCATCCCTGGAAGTTACAACTGCGGTGGATCTTTCTCTATTCACACACTGCTAGAAAGGATGGAAAAATAAGGAAAGATGAGCTAGTTTGAAAAGAGAAGTGAAGTTTTCCGTTGATAAAACCATAATATAGAACAGTCCTAAATCTTTCAACTAGGGTTGATCTTTCTCCATTCACACACTGCTAGAAACGATGGAAAAATTAGGAAATGTGTGCTAGTTTGTCTAAATAAATGCAGTTATCCGTCATTAAGAACTAAAATACTGGGCAGCCCTGGTTGTTACAACGATGGTAGATCATTTTCTATTCACACACTGCTAGAAACGATGGAAAAATAACGAAATGTGTGCTAGTTAGGCGACAGAATGTGAGTTTTCTGTCATTATGAACCAAATACGGAGCATCCCTGGAAGTTACAACTGCGATGGGTCTTTTTCTATTCACACACTGCTAGAAACGATGGAAAAATAAGGAAATGTGTGCTAGTTAGGCGACAGAATGTGAGTTTTCTGTCATTATAAACCAAATACGGATCATCCCTGGAAGTTGCAACTGCGATGGATCTTTTTCTATTCACACACTGCTAGAAACGATGGAAAAATAACGAAATGTGTGCTAGTTAGGCGAAATAAATGGAGATTTTCGTCATTAAGAACCAAAATATAGAGCATCCCTGGAAGTTACAACTGCGATGGATCTTTTTCTATTCACACACTGCTAGAAACGATGGAAAAATAAGGAAATGTGTGCTAGTTAGGCAACAGAATGAGAGTTTTCTGTCATTAAGAACCAAATACAGAGCAACCCTGGAAGTTACAACTGCGATGGATCTTTTTCTATTCACACACTGCTAGAAACGATGGAAAAATAACAAAATGTGTGCTAGTTAGGCGAAATAAATGGAGATTTTCGTCATTAAGAACCAAAATATAGAGCATCCCTGGAAGTTACAACTGCGATGGATCTTTTTCTATTCACACACTGCTAGAAACGATGGAAAAATAAGGAAATGTGTGCTAGTTAGGCAACAGAATGAGAGTTTTCTGTCATTAAGAACCAAATACAGAGCAACCTTGGAAGTTGCAACTGCGATGGATCTTTTTCTATTCACACACTGCTAGAAACGATGGAAAAATAACGAAATGTGTGCTAGTTAGGCGAAATAAATGGAGATTTTCGTCATTAAGAACCAAAATATAGAGCATCCCTGGAAGTTACAACTGCGATGGATCTTTTTCTATTCACACACTGCTAGAAACGATGGAAAAATAAGGAAATGTGTGCTAGTTAGGCGACAGAAAGAGAGATTTCCGTCATTAAGAACCAAAATACATAGCAGACCTGGATGTTACAAGTATGGTGGATCTTTTACTAATCACACAGTACTAAAAACGATGGAAAAATAAGGAAATTTTTGGTAGTTTGTCTAAATAAATGCAGTTTTCAGTCATTAAGAACCAAAACACAAAGCTGCTCTGGATGTTACAACTACGGTTGAACTTTTTCTATTCCCACACTGCTAAAACTGATGGAAAATTAAGGAAATGTGTGCTAGTTTGGGTTAATAAATGGAGATTTCCGTCATTAAGAACCAATATAATGAGCAACCCTGGATCTTACAACTGTACTGGATCTTTTTCTATTCGAACTTGTCTATAAACGATAGAAAAATTAGAAAATATGTTCTATTTAGGCAACAGAAAGAGAGATTTCCATCAATAAGAACCAAATACAGAGCAGCCCTGGATTTTTAATCTACAGTGGATGTTTTTCTATTCATACAGTGCTAAAAAGAATGGAAAAAATAGGAAATACGTCCTAGTTGATACAAGAAATTGAGTTCTCCGTCATTAGGAACCTAAATATAGAACAGCCCTGGATGTTACAACTATGGTTGATCTTTTTCTATTCACACACTGCTAAAACTGATGGAAAATTAAGGAAATGTGTGCTAGTTTGGGTTAATAAATGGAGATTTCCGTCATTAAGAACCAATATAATGAGCAACCCTGGATCATACAACTATACTGGATCTGTTTCTATTCGAACTTGTCTATAAACGATAGAAAAATTAGAAAATATGTTCTATTTACGCAACAGAAAGAGAGATTACCATCAATAAGAACCAAATACATAGTAGCCCTGGATTTTTAATCTACAGTGGATGTTTTTCTATTCATACAGTGCTAAAAAGAATGGAAAAAATAGGAAATGCGTCCTAGTTGAGACAAGAAATTGAGTTCTCCGTCATTAGGAACCTAAATATAGAACAGCCCTGGATGTTACAACTACGGTTGATCTTTTTCTATTCACACACTGCTAAAACTGATGGAAAATTAAGGAAATGTGTGCTAGTTTAGGTTAATAAATGGAGATTTCCGTCATTAAGAACCAATATAATGAGCAACCCTGGATCATACAACTATACTGGATCTGTTTCTATTCGAACTTGTCTATAAACGATAGAAAAATTAGAAAATATGTTCTATTTAGACAACAGAAAGAGAGATTTCCATCAATAAGAACCAAATACAGAGTAGCCCTGGATTTTTAATCTACAGTGGATGTTTTTCTATTCATACAGTGCTAAAAAGAATGGAAAAAATAGGAAATGCGTCCTAGTTGAGACAAGAAAGTGAGTTTTCCGTCATTAGGAACTTAAATATAGAGCAGCCCTGGATGTTACAACTACGTTGGATCTTTTTCTATTCACACACTGCTAGAAACGATGGAAAAATAAGGAAATGTGTGCTAGTTATTCAGCAGATTGAGTTTTTTCCGTCATTAAGAACAAAATACAGAGCATCCCTGGAAGTTACAACTGCGGTGGATCTTTCTCTATTCACACACTGCTAGAAAGGATGGAAAAATAAGGAAAGATGAGCTAGTTTGAAAAGAGAAGTGAAGTTTTCCGTTGATAAAACCATAATATAGAACAGTCCTAAATCTTTCAACTAGGGTTGATCTTTCTCCATTCACACACTGCTAGAAACGATGGAAAAATTAGGAAATGTGTGCTAGTTTGTCTAAATAAATGCAGTTATCCGTCATTAAGAACTAAAATACTGGGCAGCCCTGGTTGTTACAACGATGGTAGATCATTTTCTATTCACACACTGCTAGAAACGATGGAAAAATAACGAAATGTGTGCTAGTTAGGCGACAGAATGTGAGTTTTCTGTCATTATGAACCAAATACGGAGCATCCCTGGAAGTTACAACTGCGATGGGTCTTTTTCTATTCACACACTGCTAGAAACGATGGAAAAATAAGGAAATGTGTGCTAGTTAGGCGACAGAATGTGAGTTTTCTGTCATTATAAACCAAATACGGATCATCCCTGGAAGTTGCAACTGCGATGGATCTTTTTCTATTCACACACTGCTAGAAACGATGGAAAAATAACGAAATGTGTGCTAGTTAGGCGAAATAAATGGAGATTTTCGTCATTAAGAACCAAAATATAGAGCATCCCTGGAAGTTACAACTGCGATGGATCTTTTTCTATTCACACACTGCTAGAAACGATGGAAAAATAAGGAAATGTGTGCTAGTTAGGCAACAGAATGAGAGTTTTCTGTCATTAAGAACCAAATACAGAGCAACCCTGGAAGTTACAACTGCGATGGATCTTTTTCTATTCACACACTGCTAGAAACGATGGAAAAATAACAAAATGTGTGCTAGTTAGGCGAAATAAATGGAGATTTTCGTCATTAAGAACCAAAATATAGAGCATCCCTGGAAGTTACAACTGCGATGGATCTTTTTCTATTCACACACTGCTAGAAACGATGGAAAAATAAGGAAATGTGTGCTAGTTAGGCAACAGAATGAGAGTTTTCTGTCATTAAGAACCAAATACAGAGCAACCTTGGAAGTTGCAACTGCGATGGATCTTTTTCTATTCACACACTGCTAGAAACGATGGAAAAATAACGAAATGTGTGCTAGTTAGGCGAAATAAATGGAGATTTTCGTCATTAAGAACCAAAATATAGAGCATCCCTGGAAGTTACAACTGCGATGGATCTTTTTCTATTCACACACTGCTAGAAACGATGGAAAAATAAGGAAATGTGTGCTAGTTAGGCGACAGAAAGAGAGATTTCCGTCATTAAGAACCAAAATACATAGCAGACCTGGATGTTACAAGTATGGTGGATCTTTTACTAATCACACAGTACTAAAAACGATGGAAAAATAAGGAAATTTTTGGTAGTTTGTCTAAATAAATGCAGTTTTCAGTCATTAAGAACCAAAACACAAAGCTGCTCTGGATGTTACAACTACGGTTGAACTTTTTCTATTCCCACACTGCTAAAACTGATGGAAAATTAAGGAAATGTGTGCTAGTTTGGGTTAATAAATGGAGATTTCCGTCATTAAGAACCAATATAATGAGCAACCCTGGATCTTACAACTATACTGGATCTTTTTCTATTCGAACTTGTCTATAAACGATAGAAAAATTAGAAAATATGTTCTATTTAGGCAACAGAAAGAGAGATTTCCATCAATAAGAACCAAATACAGAGCAGCCCTGGATTTTTAATCTACAGTGGATGTTTTTCTATTCATACAGTGCTAAAAAGAATGGAAAAAATAGGAAATACGTCCTAGTTGATACAAGAAATTGAGTTCTCCGTCATTAGGAACCTAAATATAGAACAGCCCTGGATGTTACAACTATGGTTGATCTTTTTCTATTCACACACTGCTAAAACTGATGGAAAATTAAGGAAATGTGTGCTAGTTTGGGTTAATAAATGGAGATTTCCGTCATTAAGAACCAATATAATGAGCAACCCTGGATCATACAACTATACTGGATCTGTTTCTATTCGAACTTGTCTATAAACGATAGAAAAATTAGAAAATATGTTCTATTTACGCAACAGAAAGAGAGATTACCATCAATAAGAACCAAATACATAGTAGCCCTGGATTTTTAATCTACAGTGGATGTTTTTCTATTCATACAGTGCTAAAAAGAATGGAAAAAATAGGAAATGCGTCCTAGTTGAGACAAGAAATTGAGTTCTCCGTCATTAGGAACCTAAATATAGAACAGCCCTGGATGTTACAACTACGGTTGATCTTTTTCTATTCACACACTGCTAAAACTGATGGAAAATTAAGGAAATGTGTGCTAGTTTAGGTTAATAAATGGAGATTTCCGTCATTAAGAACCAATATAATGAGCAACCCTGGATCATACAACTATACTGGATCTGTTTCTATTCGAACTTGTCTATAAACGATAGAAAAATTAGAAAATATGTTCTATTTAGACAACAGAATGAGAGATTTCCATCAATAAGAACCAAATACAGAGTAGCCCTGGATTTTTAATCTACAGTGGATGTTTTTCTATTCATACAGTGCTAATAAGAATGGAAAAAATAGGAAATGCGTCCTAGTTGAGACAAGAAAGTGAGTTTTCCGTCATTAGGAACTTAAATATAGAGCAGCCCTGGATGTTACAACTACGTTGGATCTTTTTCTATTCACACACTGCTAGAAACGATGGAAAAATAAGGAAATGTGTGCTAGTTATTCAGCAGATTGAGTTTTTTCCGTCATTAAGAACAAAATACAGAGCATCCCTGGAAGTTACAACTGCGGTGGATCTTTCTCTATTCACACACTGCTAGAAAGGATGGAAAAATAAGGAAAGATGAGCTAGTTTGAAAAGAGAAGTGAAGTTTTCCGTTGATAAAACCATAATATAGAACAGTCCTAAATCTTTCAACTAGGGTTGATCTTTCTCCATTCACACACTGCTAAAAACGATGGAAAAATTAGGAAATGTGTGCTAGTTTGTCTAAATAAATGCAGTTATCCGTCATTAAGAACTAAAATACTGGGCAGCCCTGGTTGTTACAACGATGGTAGATCATTTTCTATTCACACACTGCTAGAAACGATGGAAAAATAAGGAAATGTGTGCTAGTTAGGCGACAGAATGTGAGTTTTCTGTCATTATGAACCAAATACGGAGCATCCCTGGAAGTTACAACTGCGATGGGTCTTTTTCTATTCACACACTGCTAGAAACGATGGAAAAATAAGGAAATGTGTGCTAGTTAGGCGACAGAATGTGAGTTTTCTGTCATTATAAACCAAATACGGATCATCCCTGGAAGTTGCAACTGCGATGGATCTTTTTCTATTCACACACTGCTAGAAACGATGGAAAAATAACGAAATGTGTGCTAGTTAGGCGAAATAAATGGAGATTTTCGTCATTAAGAACCAAAATATAGAGCATCCCTGGAAGTTACAACTGCGATGGATCTTTTTCTATTCACACACTGCTAGAAACGATGGAAAAATAAGGAAATGTGTGCTAGTTAGGCAACAGAATGAGAGTTTTCTGTCATTAAGAACCAAATACAGAGCAACCCTGGAAGTTACAACTGCGATGGATCTTTTTCTATTCACACACTGCTAGAAACGATGGAAAAATAACAAAATGTGTGCTAGTTAGGCGAAATAAATGGAGATTTTCGTCATTAAGAACCAAAATATAGAGCATCCCTGGAAGTTACAACTGCGATGGATCTTTTTCTATTCACACACTGCTAGAAACGATGGAAAAATAAGGAAATGTGTGCTAGTTAGGCAACAGAATGAGAGTTTTCTGTCATTAAGAACCAAATACAGAGCAACCTTGGAAGTTGCAACTGCGATGGATCTTTTTCTATTCACACACTGCTAGAAACGATGGAAAAATAACGAAATGTGTGCTAGTTAGGCGAAATAAATGGAGATTTTCGTCATTAAGAACCAAAATATAGAGCATCCCTGGAAGTTACAACTGCGATGGATCTTTTTCTATTCACACACTGCTAGAAACGATGGAAAAATAAGGAAATGTGTGCTAGTTAGGCGACAGAAAGAGAGATTTCCGTCATTAAGAACCAAAATACATAGCAGACCTGGATGTTACAAGTATGGTGGATCTTTTACTAATCACACAGTACTAAAAACGATGGAAAAATAAGGAAATTTTTGGTAGTTTGTCTAAATAAATGCAGTTTTCAGTCATTAAGAACCAAAACACAAAGCTGCTCTGGATGTTACAACTACGGTTGAACTTTTTCTATTCCCACACTGCTAAAACTGATGGAAAATTAAGGAAATGTGTGCTAGTTTGGGTTAATAAATGGAGATTTCCGTCATTAAGAACCAATATAATGAGCAACCCTGGATCTTACAACTATACTGGATCTTTTTCTATTCGAACTTGTCTATAAACGATAGAAAAATTAGAAAATATGTTCTATTTAGGCAACAGAAAGAGAGATTTCCATCAATAAGAACCAAATACAGAGCAGCCCTGGATTTTTAATCTACAGTGGATGTTTTTCTATTCATACAGTGCTAAAAAGAAAGGAAAAAATAGGAAATGCGTCCTAGTTGATACAAGAAATTGAGTTCTCCGTCATTAGGAACCTAAATATAGAACAGCCCTGGATGTTACAACTATGGTTGATCTTTTTCTATTCACACACTGCTAAAACTGATGGAAAATTAAGGAAATGTGTGCTAGTTTGGGTTAATAAATGGAGATTTCCGTCATTAAGAACCAATATAATGAGCAACCCTGGATCATACAACTATACTGGATCTGTTTCTATTCGAACTTGTCTATAAACGATAGAAAAATTAGAAAATATGTTCTATTTAGGCAACAGAAAGAGAGATTTCCATCAATAAGAACCAAATACATAGTAGCCCTGGATTTTTAATCTACAGTGGATGTTTTTCTATTCATACAGTGCTAAAAAGAATGGAAAAAATAGGAAATGCGTCCTAGTTGAGACAAGAAATTGAGTTCTCCGTCATTAGGAACCTAAATATAGAACAGCCCTGGATGTTACAACTACGGTTGATCTTTTTCTATTCACACACTGCTAAAACTGATGGAAAATTAAGGAAATGTGTGCTAGTTTGGGTTAATAAATGGAGATTTCCGTCATTAAGAACCAATATAATGTTCAACCCTGGTACTTAAAAACTAGGATGGATCTTATTCTATTCGAACTTGTCTATAAACGATAGAAAAATTAGAAAATATATTCTATTTAGGCAACAGAAAGAGAGATTTCCATCAATAAGAACCAAATACATAGTAGCCCTGGATTTTTAATCTACAGTGGATGTTTTTCTATTCATACAGTGCTAAAAAGAATGGAAAAAATAGGAAATGCGTCCTAGTTGAGACAAGAAATTGAGTTCTCCGTCATTAGGAACCTAAATATAGAACAGCCCTGGATGTTACAACTACGGTTGATCTTTTTCTATTCACACACTGCTAAAACTGATGGAAAATTAAGGAAATGTGTGCTAGTTTGGGTTAATAAATGGAGATTTCCGTCATTAAGAACCAATATAATGAGCAACCCTGGATCATACAACTATACTGGATCTGTTTCTATTCGAACTTGTCTATAAACGATAGAAAAATTAGAAAATATGTTCTATTTAGGCAACAGAAAGAGAGATTTCCGTCATTAGGAACCTAAATATAGAACAGCCCTGGATGTTACAACTACGGTTGATCTTTTTCTATTCACACACTGCTAGAAACGATGGAAAAATAAGGAAATGTGTGCTAGTTATTCAGCAGGTTGAGTTTTTTCCGTCATTAAGAACAAAATACAGAGCATCCCTGGAAGTTACAACTGCGGTGGATCTTTCTCTATTCACACACTGCTAGAAAGGATGGAAAAATAAGGAAAGATGAGCTAGTTTGAAAAGAGAAGTGAAGTTTTCCGTTGATAAAACCATAATATAGAACAGTCCTAAATCTTTCAACTAGGGTTGATCTTTCTCCATTCACACACTGCTAGAAACGATGGAAAAATTAGGAAATGTGTGCTAGTTTGTCTAAATAAATGCAGTTATCCGTCATTAAGAACTAAAATACTGGGCAGCCCTGGTTGTTACAACGATGGTAGATCATTTTCTATTCACACACTGCTAGAAACGATGGAAAAATAAGGAAATGTGTGCTAGTTAGGCGACAGAATGTGAGTTTTCTGTCATTATGAACCAAATACGGAGCATCCCTGGAAGTTACAACTGCGATGGGTCTTTTTCTATTCACACACTGCTAGAAACGATGGAAAAATAAGGAAATGTGTGCTAGTTAGGCGAAATAAATGGAGATTTTCGTCATTAAGAACCAAAATATAGAGCATCCCTGGAAGTTACAACTGCGATGGATCTTTTTCTATTCACACACTGCTAGAAACGATGGAAAAATAAGGAAATGTGTGCTAGTTAGGCAACAGAATGAGAGTTTTCTGTCATTAAGAACCAAATACAGAGCAACCCTGGAAGTTGCAACTGCGATGGATCTTTTTCTATTCACACACTGCTAGAAACGATGGAAAAATAACGAAATGTGTGCTAGTTAGGCGAAATAAATGGAGATTTTCGTCATTAAGAACCAAAATATAGAGCATCCCTGGAAGTTACAACTGCGATGGATCTTTTTCTATTCACACACTGCTAGAAACGATGGAAAAATAAGGAAATGTGTGCTAGTTAGGCGACAGAATGTGAGTTTTCTGTCATTATAAACCAAATACGGATCATCCCTGGAAGTTGCAACTGCGATGGATCTTTTTCTATTCACACACTGCTAGAAACGATGGAAAAATAACGAAATGTGTGCTAGTTAGGCGAAATAAATGGAGATTTTCGTCATTAAGAACCAAAATATAGAGCATCCCTGGAAGTTACTACTGCGATGGATCTTTTTCTATTCACACACTGCTAGAAACGATGGAAAAATAAGGAAATGTGTGCTAGTTAGGCAACAGAATGAGAGTTTTCTGTCATTAAGAACCAAATACAGAGCAACCCTGGAAGTTGCAACTGCGATGGATCTTTTTCTATTCACACACTGCTAGAAACGATGGAAAAATAACGAAATGTGTGCTAGTTAGGCGAAATAAATGGAGATTTTCGTCATTAAGAACCAAAATATAGAGCATCCCTGGAAGTTACAACTGCGATGGATCTTTTTCTATTCACACACTGCTAGAAACGATGGAAAAATAAGGAAATGTGTGCTAGTTAGGCAACAGAATGAGAGTTTTCTGTCATTAAGAACCAAATACAGAGCAACCCTGGAAGTTACAACTGCGATGGATCTTTTTCTATTCACACACTGCTAGAAACGATGGAAAAATAACGAAATGTGTTCTAGTTAGGCCAAATAAATGGAGATTTCCGTCATTAAGAACCAAAATACAGAGCAGAACTGGATGTTACAAGTATGGTGGTTCTTTTTCTTTTCACACACGGCTAGAGTTGAAGGAAAAATACAGTTTTATTCGCTGCCTTTACTCTACTTTATTATTTTCGGTTACAATTAAATTATTTACTTCATTTTACAGCTTCTTCTGGTCAATCTAGTGTTATTTTGCTGGGAATAAGTTCCACGGAAATGTCTCCTTTGATACCTTCTTCCACTTCTCTTTAAATGATCCTGGTTACTTCTAGATTGTTGGTTATTGCTGGTAGTTCCTAAACGATTGTTTAAGTTGATCATGAATGATATCTGTTTTTGTTAATTTATATTTTTGTGGTTTTATAGGTTTTCATCTATCTTGCGGATTACTCTAAATAATTTGTTTTATTTTTCTGTCTGCTTAAGATTCATTAAACATACTTTACCTGCGTAGGACATATTCAGCTGGTGGGTACAAATTATTCGGTTTAGAGTCGAACTTTAACTGCCTTTTACCACCTATTCATTCTGCCTAATTTTATGCAATAATAGATTTCCTTTATATCCTCTAGTAAATGGAGATAGTTGATATTGAGCAATTGGCGCTAATGTACCCAATTAGTTCTATTCCAGCTCCCCTTCACACTGCTTGATGTAAATTATCTTGATGTAAATGTATAAGTTTGTTGTACAATAGTAGATTAATGGTTACAGCAGAACAGCATTATCAAGCCTTATCAGCAAGTATCCATTGTGATAAACGATACTTTGTAAATATGGAAATGTAGTCGATTTGAAGGGAGAGGAATTTATTCTAGTATTTCTTAGCTCATCCAGCGAGTGCAATGATTAGCCCATGCTGAGCTAATTTGAGCAATGTTTTTTTGAAAGATACGGAGCATGTCCTCTTAACTTTGCTGATTTCCGGTCATATTAAGTGCTTTAGTTAGAGCAAATGGTCGAGTTTTTGCTCAGATATTGAGAATCATTTATTGATTGAGTATTATTCAGAGAGATTTTTGATTTTCACATCTAATTAATCTAACTATATTTAAATTTAATTAATTTTATTACATACATTAAAAAAATTAAATCATAAAATAGAGGCACACATTTAACTAAATATATAAATGCTACCCCCTGCTGATCTACTTATGCTGAAATTGTAATTTATTTGTATATCAATAGTAAATAAGTATACCAGTGATTATTAAGGCAATTATTGTCTTGTGAGTCTCCAAGATGGTTAAATGTGAATGTAAGAAGGTCCTACATAAGTCTTGTGAGTCGCTAAGATGGTTAAATGTGTGTAAAGAGATCATACATAAGTCTTGTGAGTCGCCAAGATGGTTAAATGTGAATGTAAGGAGGTCCTACGTAAGTCTTGAGAGTCTCCACTAAATTTTCCCCAACTCTGTCTCGTTACATTTTTGTAAAGAGTTCACTTAAATTTATTATATATATATATAAAAAAATGTGTTTAGTGCGAATATTTGAACTCATCATATTGAGAATTGAGATTAAAGAAGAATGGTTTTGGAAAAATGCTGGTAAAAACAGTGATTGTACCGCTTCCTGGAAGAGACTGCATAAACTAAAGTTGATTTGTTAATAATTTTCTTTGTTTCTTTTAATTACGCTTTCCCTGTGTTTGTTTTAAATAAGACATTATGGCAGTTAGATGGCATTAGGTAAGTGCTAATTAGTGATACCGGAAGTGAGCTGAAATAAATTGTTTTCTGTTGAGAAAAATGCAAAAAATGAATCTTCCTTGTCGAGTGTGCAGAAAAACATCCAGACTATAAAGCAAAGTGAATTTTGCAGGGTGGGTGGGCGGGAGATTATTTTTTAATATTTTAATGCAATTAATGTGTGACTAGATTTATGTACGTACGTTAGAATATTTTTAATTCATGGAAAATATTTTTCAATATTAAAATGCAATTAATGTTACTTTGATACAATTTCTGATAAAGATATTAGAAGGAGCCATATATTGTGTGTGATACTTTCATGTTTGATGATAGAGATGTGTAGCATTAGACTAGGTTTGGTTGGAGAGACGAGCTTATTACCCCTACAACATGACTGACACATTATCATGATTTCTATAAGTGAGTGGGATAGTTAGACTAGATATATTTGGAGTGACGAGCGAGCGATATACTCCCATTCGTCACTTAAGTCGTACTGAAGAGAAAATTGTAGTGACAGCAGTATATATAGTGGTCTAATAGTAGACACTGCTAAGTGGCGCTCTCTTACGGATTTTTTTCGAAGAGCGACAGAGCGATCCTACCCCTAACGTTACTTAAGTCGTACTGAAGAAAAACTGTTGTGACAGTTGTACATATAGTGGTCCAATAGGTGCTGCTAAGTGGCACTCTCTTACGGATTTTTTTAAAACTAACTTTTTACTTCTCTGTCTGGTGGCGTTTTCTGACGGATCTTTTTGGAACTAAATCTTATTCTAACAAAATTATCAATTATTTTTGTACTTTATATCCCAATTTTTTTTTCCTATGTTAATTAAAAATGTATTTTACTAGGAAATAAATAAAGAAGTTATTTTGTGTTTTCATAAGTTTTATTTTTAAAAACCATTTCTACACAAATCATTAAAAATTATTTACAAGTTTTTTACTTTAATGATCTTTAATTTTGAACTTAGCCTTAGTTATCTTTTCAATCTTAACTCTTTAGAAATCTAGATTTTATTGAAATCCTTGCCAAAAATGGTACAAATTGTTACTAGAGAATAAGAATACTTTGATCAATTTTTTTTTTAACGTAAATATACTACCATCTTGAATAGTTTACGCATTCTAAGAAAATAATATACAAGATTTCAGTATGTTTTCAAAGATTTTCTGTATAAATATGATAATGTTTAATAGTAGATATTTCGATATATCTTTTTGTCACCTTAAGAACGTTGAGTATTGTAGATTTTGTCTTTTTATTAATTTTTAAGCTACAAATAAGAACATAAATGTGTAATACGTATTATGGTAATGAAGAAGTAAAGGGAATAATAGAATTTTATAATTTAAACCTTTTTAGTATACAATCAAACGTCTCTTGAACACCAATTACGTTTATTAATAAATCATTTACATTATTTGTACAATATTTTGACCACTTGAACAAATTAGAGCCTTAAGGAGACAGGAAAACAGTAAAATTATTTGAATATGCTCTTTTTCAAAAAAAAACCTAGCTCTATGTAAATATTTTGGGTAGTTAATTTGAACAAAACATTGCACTTGATAGGTATCTAATCAATACTAGTATACCAATATTATCTAACCTTAGATAATTTAAAGTAAACTTCTTTATATAAATGAAATGCTGCAAACTGTAATAAATATCACTACTGTTAACTTTATTTAGACTTTGCAAGAATAGACAAGTAGAAAATGTTATTTCATTGTAGCCTACCCTTAAGCAAAGTGACTTGGATGAAGTCGAAAAAAGTTGAAAATTAATTTAATAATCCAACAACGCAACGCCAAATAATAAAAATAGAAATTTTCAGGAAGATTGTACGAATATTAAGCATTCTGAACCCAAAAATTTATCTATTTCTAAAATAGTTCTATTCTAATTGTCACGATCAAGATATTTATATTAAATCGCTACAGGACAAAACAAATATACTATAATTTGCACATAAATGATATCCGACAAAAAAAAACGTAAATCGTCAGCTTAACAATTGAACATTTACAAACAATGAACTTGTTCTTAGAATATTTGTATAGTTCTAAAAAGAGTTAACTAGATTAAATTAATAATAAAAGACATTCAAGATAAATTTTTGGAGGGTTTAAATGCACTTAAATAAGCCTGCATTCGTCAAATAATAGAAATATATTATTAACATACACTACTGTTGAAATACATGTCAATTCTATCTAGCGGCAACTGCTAGAACTAATAAGAGTCATTGCTACAAAACTAGTTTCAACAGTCACCGACAGATAGCATTAGCATTCACTTTTGTACTTTGTAATAGAATTATTACTTATTTAGCTATAATTTTTAAGATTTCTTTTTTTTAATCGTTATTGATGGCTATTTTCTTTAATTTAGACTTAATATTTACATTAAGACGTATCATTTCTTTTATATTAAAGAAATATTGAAATAATATAGTTATTTTTATGTAATTTCATAAGTTATAACATATATATATATGCACAATTTCATGTAATTACTTGAATAATTTAAAAAGATAAATTTTTGTAAGGCCAGAATATAATATTAATCGTATTAGTCTATCTATTATTACAAGTAGCAAGTAACTATAAGTTAGATAAATACATAAAACTTACGGTTTCCTAGAGCATTCTAAGAGATTGTCGAAACACCCATTATAGATCATTGTTCTACTGCAAATATTTAATTGATAATATTGTTGTAGTGTGAGAAAACAGACAGATATAACAGAATAAGATTGAAAACGCTAAAGAAGTCTAAATTTCTGTTCCGGCATCTTGATACCAGAGAATTTATCTGCATTCATACGAAGCAAGTCAATTTTTATTCCTGCAACAAAATGAGAAAACTAAGGCAAAAATTACAATTTCTTAAATGGTAAACTAAAGAAAAAGTTATTAATTTTTCAATTCAAGATATACAATGCAAAAAAAAAAATACCAATATATATAATACCAAAAACTTAAATATGAATACCACGATAGGTAAGTGTGCGGGGATTTGAAAGTCTAGTACGAGCAACAAGCTGGGTATACTTAACGTCTAACTACCACGGAGGACGGAGGCGATTAGCAAACATACTTTACTGTAAATTTCTTTTATTAACCATTAAATAATAAAATCCAAGGCCTAAGACAGGGAATCGAACCCAGTATCACAATACATATTAGCTTTACAGGTTTCGCCTCTAACCGCTCGGCTACCGTGGCGCCTTTAAGGAAACTTTAAAACTTATGATTTACGAAACTATAAATTATGAACAGAAAGTTATCTCATCCTGAACATTTGATGCATTTACTTATGTAAGATTTATAAAGAATAAAACTCATTGCTTACAACCTTCTAAGAGCATAACGCACAATATAACAAATTCATTACTTACTATTGATTAAAATGGATGCTTCAAAATAGGTAACAAAGGATGAAAAGGAGAGTCCTTTCAGAGGAGCAGACAATTCTCCTAGAAGTATCACTAGACTGTCCACTAGAAGCATCAGTAAAATCAAAAGAAACAAGTTGAAATTGTAGTTTATATACATGATTTAACTGCAAACGGGTATAACTAAGTAGAGTAAGGGCAGAACTCTGAGCTATACTCAGTAAATAAATGAAAGACTGTTGGAATTTACTTTTTACTAAAATAGTAAGTTGAAAATGTTAATTTCTTCAGTCTTTTTAGAGTGAAAAGATTTGAATAAAGCTGCTATTACTCTAAGAAAAAAGTTATTTGATTCAAAGTAATTTAATTCAAAATAAATGCACCACACATTCGTCTCGTTATTCATTGTAAACTAAATTCAAGTTCCCTTGATTACAATAATAATATGAATTTGGAATATTAGGGTAGCGTTATCGGGACATGTGGAGAAATCAGGACTTTTTTTTGGAAGCGATTATTACTCATCCGGTAGTCCCGATTTGAGAGTCAGTAGTGGCCACCTCTGAATGCAGTTCTATTATGTAGTGAATAACTTCGGATTGTGAGAGGGTGTTGCTGTTAGACTAACAAAGATTTGATACTTAAAGATGTTCTTAATGTTTGCTTAGATTTCAGTTCAAAAACAAAAAGTACGAGGATGAGTTTAAAATCTTTGGCCGACTTTGCACTGTTAATACCACCAAATCGGAGGCAAATAATTTCTAATACCCCTACATAAAGTTTCATGTATTGCATTAACATCATATTAAAAAACAAAAATGTAATTGGTTACACGTGCTTATATCAAAGAGCTTTAATTACCTAATTAAAACGTGATTTCCCTTTTTTTCATTATTTTTTTTGATGCGAAAAAAGTTGGAAGAAATACATGAACAAAACTACATCGCCACTCGCACAATACTGAAAAATAATCCCAGTTTTGCAAAACGCCTTTGGGCTAATCAACAAACCTGCACGAAAACATAAGAACACAGAACGCGAGGTTACCTTAAGCTATACCACGTGACTTTCGTCTACAACTGCCACAATAATAAACAAAACAAGCCCAGCACTAACTTTACCTGATGGCCTGACAAGAATTATAAAAATTGAAAATCTATGCAATCAAAAACGACTTATTATTAAAAAAGTACAAATAATTTGTTTTAAAAAATAATTAACGAAAAAACAGATAACAATAACAATGCTTAGAAATTAAAAGAAACTAAGAGTAACATTTTAAAATTTAAATAATAATTTTTTTAGCCTGCAGGGGCCAAATTAATTGTTTAATTAATTAACCAAAATACCTGCTTTGCACCTATTCGACTGCCTTTCATTCTCAAAATTTTGATTTCCACTTTCACACAGTGTTTATATTTTAGTCTTTTATTTAATATTTACTACTGACATATGTAACAGTTGTCTTTACTGTAAAAACCCTTTTTCTCGTCACTAATCTACTAACCAGAAGGCAACCATTCGTCTCCTCAGATTTTACCTATCATTTTCGACTCTTGTCAATCCAGAGCCGTCCTCTGCCATGTAACCCTATGCAATATTTTTTTCATATCTTTGTCCCAGGTCTGTTTCGTTCCTTCCGCTTCTTCTTCTCATTTCTCATTGGCTCCATTCTATGATTTTCTTCGTCTATTTTCCATCCTTAGCACTGCCCATGTCCACACAAGCTTGTCAACTGTCATTCCTACACCTCCAATTCCTGTTTACTTATTTTTATTCCCTCACTCTTCTATTTAACTTTCTCAAATTTCTTTCTGTGCTCCGGACAGCAAACTTTAGTTTACTCAGTTTTGTCTCAGTTAGACTCTTATTTTTAACAACAGTAAGTTAGAACTGATATTATAGTTTCTTTTATATCCCATTTATTTCCGACGTTTTTCTGTAATTATTGCAAAATCTCCATTAGTACAAGTTTAAACAATTTTAATGTGTTTTTTTTTTATCTTTAAAGTCACTTACGGTATACCATCTGAATGGTACAATATAAAACTACGCTGGTACTATATTGGCATAACATTGAATTCAGAGTTAACCTAACGATATGACTCCCCCAAAGTGATGCCTAGAAGTAGAATTAGGGAAAGTTAAAAGATCTGAAATTCTAGTTGCTGTTGGATCCTAGCTGCTGTTAGAAGTATTGCTACATTCAGAACATTCATGAAGCCCTACGCGTCTATCATAAGACGGTGTATTGCTATTTAAGAGCATTCCCAACTGACTCCTCAGTTGGCTTGAGGTACTCAATATTTGTCCAGCGCTTCCAGTAAACATAAACCATCATAATGTGTTATTACATTTCTCTTTATTAACTAGTTTCTTCTTCTTTGGCTTGGAATGGAGGAAAGCGATCAGAATATAATTTCCTCTTCGTCTTCTAGTACAAGATACTGGGCTGACTAGTTCTTTTAGTACAAAAAAATGCTGGGCTATCCAGTAGTCCTGCCACCCCACCCACGGGTGTTCTAAAAACTATAGGCTAGAAGTAATGTAGGAGGACGTGACGTGAGATGAAGGTTTATGTGTGTGGACGGAAGCTGGGAGTTCACTTAATTACAGTCATCAGCAGCTCCATAATCTGGGCTTAGTCCAAGAAGAAGACAGAGCCGAGTGCTGCGAGTGGTTGTAGCGTTCATTAATACCAAGACTAGCCGACAGACAGCGCTACCAGTCGCTACGCAATCTTCATCATCAGCATAGACAAAAAGGTAGTAACCCTTCCTCACCAATATTTCCTCATCACATACGCTCCTCGCTCATTCACAATTATTTAATTAAATTCAAACTATATTCTCTCCCTGTTGGTAATTTATTGAGATCGGCCATAATTTGTACATTTCTTCTCCCGACCAGTTCTTTCTTTTATATCTAGTGCGACTATTTTTTTTTTTTAATCTTCCTAATTCTATTCAATACCCCTACTCAGTCCGATATTACCAAATACTACGGCTGCCGCTGTTTCATTTCTCTTCTACGTGATTTATTTCCATAAGTGAGCATGATTACTGTGTTTACTCTTGCTTGCCGGTTTGGTATTCTAATGAAATCTTCTGGTAGTTGTTGTTGTTGTTGTAGTTGGAGGTCCCCCCTCCCTATTATGATTATTACTGCTGCATATCTAACTCGTATAAATTTGGGGTTCTCGCTACAGTTAGCTTCCAAACTAGATTAGCTCCTTATGTGGAACACTTTCTTAGTCTTAGTGAGGTCAACTTTCCCATGGATTATTGTCGGTGATGTGATTGGAAATGAATATATAATCCATTACTCTCGGTTAAGAACAACAAGTTAGAGCATATATATGTATACATACCATACTCTAACTTAAATCTACAAAAAAAGATTACATTATATAGAAAAATAACAATCATATTAAAAAAAAAACCTGATGGAAACACTGGTACGGCTTTTTCCGACTTCAATTCAAAAGATTCTGGCATAAAGCTTCTTCCGCTTGCTTTCGGTGAACTGATCCGTACAATGTACTGCAACACCACATTAGAGAGACTTTCCTGCGAAAAAGTTTTAAATGAAAGTAATGTTCATACAAAATAATAATAATAATGTTGACTAATTTTTATTTATTTATTTTTTTTTAATGATTTAAGGCGCGTCAACATCTGAGGTTATTGGCGCCCGCAGCTATTTTCAGTGCACTGCCGGCCTCCGGTCAGTGATCTCTCGTTACAGACAACACTGTCCATCACCGGGCAGTGAGCTGTAAGAAGCTCCTAGGAAGAGAAAATCTAAGAGTCAGCAGCTGGATTCGAACCCGGGACCTCCGCGTGGGAGTCCAGTACGCTAACCGCATAGCTAATCCCTTCCCTAATGATGACTAATGGTAACAACTACTTTTTTTTAGAAAATCGGATATTTGCGCAGAAAACTCTATGGCAAAAAACGTTGCATGATCTCAAATACTTCCTCTTATCAGAAGTAAGAGGATGTAAAAAAAAAAAAAAAAAGGAAATATTCCAATAGTTGTTAAGAGTAGAGGTATTTTTTTTTTTAAGGCAAGGAGGAAGCGGCGCTCAAAGTAATAGGCAGTTAGTGAGGCGCAGCTCACGACTTGAGCTGAACGTCCGCCATTTACAGGCGGGCATACAGCTCGTGCCTGCACTTACTATAATGATGTAAGCTTTCAGCCACACCGTCTGCGTCTCCCACCATCAATCTGACAGTCCATTTACACTGATAATGATTTTTGAAGACTAAATTGTGCGCTTACATCATCCTACTTTACTGTATTCTGTTAAAATGGGAAGGACTTCCCAGCTGACTATATGTTGTGCCACTCCTTGCTTGGCCCATCACTTCTAGGGTGAGCCTAGAAACAAAGATGTTGCCGACATATCTTTTAAGGACATACATTAGTAAAACTTAGTGGATGGGTGGATGGAAGTGAATGGATTTTGAATAGACTAAAGATTGATATTGAAAGCCCACTTGCAGACCACCGTTAAAATAATTGAGAAATAAGAAATAAAAGTTAAGAGAGAAGTGAAAGAAGACTTGTAAAGTGATTACCACCGGCCAACATATTAGACGCTACTAAAGTATTGATTGATGTTGGCACTATTACTATGCAGGACCTGGTTGTGCGAAGAATTCGATGGCTCAGGAATATGCTAAGGAGAGAGAGCACAAAAAATGATTTGACCACTGCGTCCTCCTTCTGGATTTGGATTGGTTCCTCCAGGACCACAATTTTTCAAAGTGTTCTTTTTATAAGGAAGTGTTCTAGCCCTTACACAACTTCTTTACTGTGACATTCCCACCCATCCAGACAACAGCGTGATAGCTCAGAATATCAATCCTATTCTTGCCTCTTTAGCTCTTCAGATCCACACGATCTCCCTAGAAGCCTGGCTAACGTGACGATACAAAAAATAGTTAGCTCAAGAAAAAATAAAAATTCGTTTACTTTTCGCCATCGAATTCTGTTCCCTAAAACCTAATACCGGACTGTGGATAAAATGCGATACTTAGAACTAGTTAGTGCGGACTAACCCTTATATAGTTTCCGCGAATACCACGAGTCTACCTCTGTTCCAGACTATCCTCACTGGAGAATACCTCCATCGTGCCTCTCATATCACGTTATCTTAAGTTACTGTGGTTATGTTGCACATAGTTATGAATTTCTATCACAATAATAAAATTTAAATAAAATATTATTCATGTATAACAAAAGTAAAAAAAATTTAGCACCGGAGGAGCTGACTCTGAAGAAGGATCAGGGTTACCCTAAAATTTCTAAGCAACGAACAATGGTTACCTTTAGGACCGTCTCGGTTGCCAATTCCAAAATGATGAAACCCTTCTTTCATTTCTTCTTGAATTCAATACATTTCCATTAGAATGCAAACAATCCACGGTCTCGAAACCACCACAGTTGTTCATCAATCCTTTCCTTAAAAAATAAAAATAAATAAAATAAAAATAAAAAAAGGAGGAAGATTATATATATATACATATATTTACCTTGCAGACAGTGGTACAGTATTGTATTCAAATCGCCATTCTTGACTCCCCTTAACAGATGTTTCTCGCCGTATATAACCGACATTGAACGTTCCTTAACTATCTGTAGAAGGCCGCCCAATACATGAAACATAAGAAAAAGCTTAGTTACATTTCAGTCTCAGCTTTAGCACGAACGCCTTCTCTAAGAAGAAATGACGGCCTTAGCCATCCTTTGGGGCGCGGGGAAGCGTTTAGGACATGGATGGACAGTTCTCACGCTTCTCAGAGAGCAAAGTTAGAGGGGAATATATGTTCTACCTAAATTTCTCTCAGGAGGGAGCATTCTTCACAATATTTAGAGAGGGCATTCGGTGTAGAGCGTCAGGGAGCCCTACCGGGTGACTCCCATTGCTCCTCTTGGAAATTACAAAACAAAAAAAACAGTGCATATAAATAATAATTGTTGGTAATTTTCTTTACGGAGTTTATTAAGCTCTTCGTCGAGCCTTGGCTCCAAGATAATACTTTATTTAAGATTTAATTTTGCTAAAAGAATGCTCTGCTATAACCATCATTTAATTTATACTAGGCGTAACTTACATTTGGTGGGGGGCCGGTCCAAGATCAATCACCATAAATCAAATTCCTGGGTTAAGTCTTCATTTAAATCTTTACTACATATTTTAGGAAATGCTTTGCGCAATTATCTAGGCAATAAAAAGTGACATCTAATTGTGTTTGTTCTCCTCAATATAGCGACTCACTAATGTTTAGTAAGAAATCCAAGTTTGAAGAAGCTTTTGAGGTCTGTAATGTGGGAAATTCTCCTGAGTGTTCGTGCCGAATCTTTTTATTTTTATCAACAGAAAAAGTTAGTCTATCCCCGAATAATACCAATCTAAGCATGCCAAGTACATTTGGCAAACCCAGCCAACAATGTCAGCCGTTGTGACGCAGTAGGTTCGGCGGTTGGTTTAGAAGACGGTTCCCTATATGGTAGCGCCACCTTTTTACCACCAAAGCAAACCAAATGAATTAAACAAGAGTTTTGCCAGAGCATTAACATCGATCCGCCGCAAGAGTGAGTTAGTTTCGCGCTTCTAACACATTATAATCAGCCAATCAGGTGTGAAGAGTGAATACTTTTATTCAAACACTCTCTTTCTCCATCTTTAAAGTGTGCAACTTCAATAGAATACCAGATCACTTTGTGAGCCCGCAAAGTGCTTTTTCCATAATTCACGTATTCCAGTCACTGTGGTTTGGCAGCCACTGCCAGCTTGTTAGCTCTTCCACTTCACCACACTTTATTCAGTCTTCGTGCGAACCCCAACAGCCCGCCGTCGTATTCATTCACACTTTGTTTCTCTCACACTTCACTATTAGTAGATTATGTCCAGTGTATAAGAACAGGCAAGGCTGGCTTCTTTGTGTTTCTTTCTTGGCGATTTCTACTTCCATCTCCTACATGTGTTATCCATTTTCTCTCCACACTTCACACAAGTTAAATGTAAAATATTTCGCATCCAAGTTCAGTACAGAGTATCACATTTTTTCTGCACGTCAATTACTTGAAAATTTTGTCAAGCTTTGGAAAACATGTATACGTTTGTATTCAGTAACTTACAGCTTTCAGAATAGAGCTTGCGTTCTATTTTAATGAGGGAACAAAACTGAGATGATGTTTCATCGCCTTGACACTACCACATACTCGTATTGTCATTGTCTATTACTTTGTATGTTCACAAATGACTACCATTCCACTATTTTTGTTTTTTGTATTTAAGGCGCGTCAACATCTGAGGTTTTTTTCGGTGCAATGCTGTCCGTGTTCTCTCGTTACAGACAACACTGTCTATAACCGGACAGTGAGCTGTAAAGAAGCTCCCGGGGAAGAGAAAATCTTAAAGCTGAATGCGAACTCGTGATCTCCGCATGGGAATCCAGTATTCCTAACCACTCGAGATGCCCTCGAGCGTAGGACCTAGGACATAGATCGCTTTCCTAACCAAAGCTCATCCAACTATATCCAATCTTCCTATAAACCTGCCAGTATCTTTTCAAATCACAGTTTTACAAGATAAGTCTTTTTGCCAAATTGTTTTTTCAAAATACTTTTTCTTTTCTTTTTTTCTGCATATCCAAAAAACTTTTTTGTTTTTCTTTCAATTCTGGCCCAGTAAGAATGAAAATCAATTATTCCAATCTGGTTTCGAATTAACAAAAATGAAAGCAATTAATCAAAAAATATTTCAGTAATTAATATGAAATTTATTGCTAGCAAAGGAAGATATGTTTTAGAAGATGCCGAAATCGGATAGCGAGATAGAAAGAATATTTTTAAAAGTATTAAGAAAGAAGTCTGGAGTAGAAGAAGAAGGTCTTAGAAGGACTTTATTACCTGAGGGATGGACAAGAGAAGTATGCGCAATCCACCTCTAGATGGTTACTCAGATAACAGAAACAAACAGGGATAGATGTTCAATGTCGGTTAGATGTTGGGTCGGTCAGTGTCCTGCCAGGATGTCTATCTAGAGACTATTGGTCATTGTGCCAGTAAAAATTGATAACTGCTAGCCCATAGCCGACAAAGCGGTTTATCTGTTCAGCGAGCTCTTGTACTAATCAATAAATGTTCTTTAATGTAATCTGTAATAGTTTCAATCCCCTCCAGTACTTTGTGGCTCACAGAGAATGCCAAGGTGTTCTGATGAAGTATTGCCGCTGACACCTGTTCTATGTCCAGCACATTGCTATCTGAATCTCTCACCTATATCAGTCATTTCCAATCAAATTTTTTTTACAGTTTTATCCTCTTTTATACATTAGTTTTATAACGCCATTTTATATTTTTACTGATTGGTAAAAATTAATTCAGCAGTGTATACTGATTAAGACCGATTACACTAATAGTTCTGGGTAAAATTTATTAATTAGACTTCTGTTAAAATCTGGCATTGTAAGAGTTATGTAGGAGATTAAAACTCACCAGTAGTGAGTTTAAGAATTTTTGTAGCTCATACCTGTGGAAGATCCAGTCCAGCAAAGAGATCTGAACGCAACCGGGTATCAGCCCTAGGAATTTCTAGGAATGGAAAGAGGACTTTACAATATATATTGTACATATTTATTAGAATCCTTCCTTGATAGCGAATGTTGATAGAATTTGAAGGATTCCAGTCTATAATTTTCCAGAATATCTTACAATATTAGATAAAAATTTGAACAACTATAACCGTAGAAAAGATGGCTGATAAAGTTAATACTAGCGTTATATTTATTTAAGTTAAAAAAAAAAAAAAATTATGTTAGAATATATATTAAGATTATCGGACGATCTTTGAGGAAGAATAAGCTACCTACGTTTTCCTATGATTGGGCCGAACTTAGAAGTCACAGATAATCAAACATAAAAGAGCTAGTACTCTGAAGCAGATATAAACAGAAAAAAAGAGTAATCTTCAGTTTAAAAGATGATATACAGGTAAAAGAGTTACCTAAAGGATCTTGATACGAACGGATGCTGTGTAGCACTTCACTTCTACTTAATTCTGGATGAGGCAATGTAGAGGAAGGTTAAAAAGAAAAAATAGGCATTTAATCGTGGGAATCATCGAGCGAACGCGGTGATTCGGTAAAGTAGCAGGTGTGCGCGCGCATTATTCACTAAATAAGCGACAATAACCTAACCTATACATTAGCATTTCTAAGCTCTTTGCCTGTAATCTTGTCTACTACAGCAATTAACGGAGTTCTTTTTCTTTTTTTTAATTAACCTGATTTTGATACCCTAATTGCGTGTATGTAAACGATTCAGGTAAAGTCCCCCCCCCAAAAAAAAAACCTTCATTAAATTAAGAAGTACCTGGATTAAATCTTTGAAAATGGTGTAAAAAAAAATTTCTCGCAAAGTTTTGAAGTAAAGCTAAACTAGATGTCAAGGTAGAAATAAGGAGGGAGATAGCTGATTGTTTGGAAAGGAAGGGGCAAAGATATTGCCAATTTATGGCGGGGACCGGCCACTAGAACGAGGTGTACCACCAATGATTCTTAACGGGGAGGCTGAGCAAAACAGGGAACAATCCAAGGATGCGCTGTCTTAGAGAATCCTCATAGCACTGACCACTCCAGACAGTTATGTCTCGTAACTAGATCATTAAAAATAATAAAAAGGAACCCCCCTCTTCAACCAGTTCTGCCTCCCTCTCCCCCCAAAAAAATCTTTAAAAAAGCGATGGTTATGACGTAAACAAGTGGAGTGTTTCCAAACTCAGACACCTCTACAGCAAATTCCCACTTCAGGACAACCATTTTTTCCTTTAAATTTGAAACTCCAGCAACGCTTTAAGCACATCCTAGTATTATGTAGCTGATAAAACTGTACATAGTCCTAAATTGGCACAGTTCGATTATCAGCTTTACAGCAAGTGGACAATAATTAGTATCGATGAAATATACAATACATTTTGAAGCCTTCAACGTGTCTATCCAAGAGTTGCAATAGTCTCCATTGAGAAGACCGGAAACTTAGTGTAATGCTCAGGGGAAAAAAAAGGTTTGTGTTCACTGTAATTGTTAGTTTCTATTGGACACGCAACCTTCAATCATTCAGGCGCTTAACTTTAAGAATGGGTCAATAAAGAAATCGAAGAACAAATATTAACCTTGAAATTAACCATTTCTGTTCTTTTTTGTTTTTTTTGAAACTTCAGTTTCATTAAATAAAAAATATGAAAGTAACATTTGCGGATTGGCTCAATGAAACAAGCGGCTTCCCGTGTTCATGATACAACATGAAAAAATGTGCCAACTGTTGTCCATATGAATGGATCAACTCTATTTAGAGAAATTGCAAAAGTCTTAAATCTGTATTGCATGCACAGTCTTTTAATGGATAAAATGCGCAAAAGTTTGCTGGAAATTTCTTAAAAATGAGCAGGAAGGCTCTAAATTGAAAATTTGTCGTGAAAGGCAACATAATGAACAAATTAAATCTCACCAACTTTATGCAATTGACGAACGGTTGTTGTCTTCCCAAACCTGTTGTTCTTGCATCCTTTCGGCGTTGTAGAACGAAGGTGTGGAGCAGCGGATCCTGTGGATGCCACACTGAATCTGTTGACGGTCTTGGTTTGGACTAGGACGGTCCCTGTGCAGGTCTTGGATTCGCCAGCTAGTCCAGTTTTCTAATTTGGGGAATTATTTATTGAATGCGAACTCTACACTAGGTGTTAATCGACGTCTACTCATTTTAAAACTAAAGAACCACGGGACCGAGAAAACAATTCTCCATTCTTTAGCCATGCTGTCAATGAGGTTGCTAAAATTTTGTTATGTACTCGTACCTGGGCATTTTCCTGCATTTACTAAATAGAACAATGAGATGAGTCGTGTTGTTGTCCAGGCTAAAACCTCTCTGGTGATCTACCGGTATTTTTACTCAGACTGGGTCATCAATGTTTTATTATTGGCAACGGTCAGTCCTTCGATGGTAACTCGAGAACAAGTAGTGCTGTTACCCTATAATTTTCGAATGAACATTGGACACGAATTCCGTCCTCCATACCTATCATATTAAAAATGTTAATTGTACCTGTAGCTAACTCCTCAGTATTTCCGCGTTCCTGATGGAATACTGCCTAGGAAGAAGGAATTCATTTTGGAAGTATTTCCTCAAACGTTTCTTTAATTGGTGATACTTCTTTCTTCTTTCACTTTTTTGCTGGCTTCTACATATTTCTTACTTGTTTCTTGGTATCTACATACACACAGAAACAAAATCACTATAGTTTTGTATGAGTCACTGTTGACACGCATAAGTAATTTGCTTACATAACTTGTTATTACTCAGTTAAATTGGAATATTTTATTTGTACAAATAATAAATAATAAATAATTCGAGAAATAAATATAAAAATATACGCTAGAAAAATTCACTTTTCTGTAATCTTTTATTAGAACAAATAATAATGTTGACTATAATTTATAAAGGCAATATGTAAATTAGCTGCAACCGGAAAGGGCGTGTCCAGTCTAAGAGTGGCGCTATGAGAGAGTATGTGTCTGTCTGACCGGACCAAGTTGGAAAGTAAATTACCCACTAATAACTGGGTAGCAAACTATAACTGTTTGAGGTCAAAGTTCAAGTTCCATTCATTCATTTCTCTCGACTGTTACTACGACGTATGCTTTGGAAGGGCGATAGAACCACTTTACTGGCCTTTCCACCCTCACTAAACTTTCATTCATGAAATAGAGAGAGGCAGTGAGAGAGAAAACTAATTCATTAATATAAATTCATTCATTTGCAACGCACTATCACTGGCCAATAAGGTTATCTAATAATAGGTATTTGAACAAGTATATACGCGACAAGTCCATTCATTGGCGGCCAGCCTAATGTTGATAGATTTTTTTACTTAAAAGTAAGTATTACAATATAAGAGCCTATCAATTTTGAGTATTTTCCAGAAATATAAGTTTTTTCAGATCTACTTTCAGCGTTTTTCAGGATTTATTTTCATTACTGAAATAGTTGCAATGATATTTGGCACATTTAAGCGGACGGTTCGTACGGATGGATTAAGTTCCACTTTAAAGCGCTGTTTCACTATATAAGACCAGCTCTAATACCTCTGTGAAATGTCTAATAAGAGATGTCTAATAAAAATCCAATTTGTAAGAATATCCAGGCTACCAGAAGACAGCTTTATTACTTGCCAAGATAGTAAGATCGAAAATGAAACTAGATAAGAAATATTACATGGAAAAGGTTATACATTACCAGAATAGTCGAACGGTTAGAAGCGAGGACCCGCATAGCTAAAGATGTATTGTTGGTTTAAGAGGGCTCGATTCCAGGTCTAGTCGGTAGATTTTACTTAACGGTGAATAAAAGAAATTTTACAGTAAAGTACGTGTGCTGCTATCTGCCTCCGTCCACAATACCTAATTTGGCAGTTGGATGTAAAACCCACCTGAAAAAAATAGGCAGTACTTAAATTTACTTAAATAAAGTAATACATTACCATTATAACCATTTTATTAACCACTTCTATCCCATCTCTGCCCCCAAAAAAACATCTGATTATCTATCTCTACCTCTCTGAATCATATGTTTTTGTAATTTTTTACATTTGTCCACTTTAATTTTTACTAAGTCTAACCGATAACGGTATTAATACATCATAATATATTCAATATACATGCTTTTTTTTTTATCACTTCCAATATTATTTTATGCAAAAGTTCAACACTAGAATATATTATCGGTATATATATTTTTTATTTGTGTCCCATAAATATACATGTGAATAATATAAATCCTAATAAATTTACAAAGCAGGAATGTATAGTAATCAAAAACTAGATCGAAATGTCCACTAGGACAATTTGTATAAATAGTAGTAAGGTTTCATTCGACATTTTTTTTTTTACGGTAGGTATCATAACGGTATTGGATATAGTATATTTTTTTTTTCTTATAACAGCATCACTCAGCCTCCGAAATACTATCTTTAAGATCGTATACATTTAATTAGCAAATAATTAATTTTTTTTTTTTTTAAATCTGCATTTAAAATACTTGCCTACGAGATGGACGGCAATCAATGGACGCTGTTAGACTCAGAGTGGAAGCAATTAACAATGCTGATTACCATCTCAACTTTCGAATCTTCGAAATCCTTGAAAAGCAATTCGGTAGCTTTCAACTAGGTTCAATGAATCCCAGGATTATTATAAGAATTTTGCAGGAATATGGGCTTATCTACTTTCTGAAATAGTTTGGCTGCACTCCTAGGCAAACAATTTACTAAAAAAAAAACCTGTGACGTGTAAAATTAAAACTTGTTTTTTCAAAGATGATGACAGGGGGTATTCTTCCTTAAATGTTTACTGGGCCTTATTGGAAGGACTTACTCTTTTCATAGCCTTCATCAATAAGATGGAGGAGCCTTGCACCTTATTGCCTGATTCCACTGTGCGAAAGGAAATAGATCATATTGTGCCATACCATTTTACTTAAAACTTTAAAATCCGTTAAGTTATTAAATTATTGTAAGCCACTGTTTTATAATAAGAAACTATCCTTTGTCCATTCAATTGGAAAAGACCCATGGTAGAATCGAGTAAATCTTGAATTATTCAGGTAGAGCCGCTGAGGAAGCTGTACGGTTGAATAGAGGACAGATGTTGTATACAATATTGCATTCCCATCAGTAAATTCGTTTTGGCTACCATTGTTCTTTACAAAGACAAAAATCAACTTTGTGTTCCCCCCTCCATAGCAAAAATTTCTGCAGTTATCTTTTTCTTTTTTTATATTCACTATCTCTTTTTCCAGTATAACATATACAGTTCTTCTCGTCTGTTCCATATGTGTATATCCGTCTGTCTATCCAATTCTATAACAGGTTGTCTTTGACAGTGGCTTATTGTTCTTTGTCCACAGTTGAAAATGTCACTCCATTTATTTGATTTCCACTTCTTCTTGCCGGGGAGATCTTATACCGATTTCTTCAAGATTTCTGATTCTTAATTGGAAAAAAATATACTCTTTCTTTCTTTACTTCAAGTCCCTCTATAGGCTTTTATTTATTTATTTATTCTATTTTTGCAATTATATAGAAAATTCATTGAGACGATAAATCTTAAGTCTTTGCCTAACTGTCTTTTTTATTTATTTGAAGAATATTAGTGACCAAAGATTTTAACTTTGTGCTAATCAGGTTTGGAAAAAGTCAAGTTTTACTTTTATTATTCAACTGAAACATTTGAGATCCAAAGAAAATTCAAAATGGGAAATTTGACTGACTCGCATAACTATCCTCTTGCCTAGTGCTTAGTAATAGAGAATATAGAAGTGAATAAATGAGTAATTATTGAAAATTAATAGAAACAACTAGGCGATCTAATAATAGTAATAATTCAAGGAAGAGCAGAGTGGATGGCAGGGCCATAGCGAGCTCACAGAGGAAGTCTCTTTTTACGTCGAATAATTATAGCTTAGAGTGTTATTAGCAGTGTAGCCGAGCGACAGCCGAACGGCCTGTGTATACTCCGAATTTACATATAAAATTGATGCTATTATAGCTGAACAGTTCTGGTGCAGGCACCAACCATCCAACGCTGTTACACCAATCTTCAAAGTATCCAGAATATTGAATTACTCTAATAATGTACGCCCTTACAATCCACAATTACATGTTGAATGTAAACAATATTTGCTCCAAAATTGAAGAGTTTTCTTTCACTCAGGACATGAAGTATCCAAGGGTTAACAAGATCCTGAAGAGTAGAGTTCTTTGATTAACCTAAACGAGGGTATTATCCATAAATATTATAAAGAATAAACTAAGGAAATTTTTCTAGAAGAGAGGAGACGTAAGGAAATGTACACATCCAAACAACATGTACTCTTTAGTGGCAGGATGGTGAAGGTGAACCTAAGTACATAATGGGCCTTGCAGTTAGTCTGAAGACTGCTGATGGTATTTTAACGAAGTATAAATGTTGTTTTAAAAGAGTCTTAGAACGATATAATTGAATGTAGCAGACAAAGTGAAAAGCGACTTGAATGAAAGAGATAACGGTCGGTGATTATTTAAAATACCATGGTACTAATGGAATTTTATTAAAAATTATATTTCTATTAGAATGTTTTGCGCACTTGTACCGGATTATGAAACAGCACCAATGCGCATCAATACAGGAGCCGAAGAGTTCATCGCAACATGTTAAAGAAAACGATTTCTTTAATTAAAAAATGCGAAATGATATAAATGCCGAAAAGATTAGAAATAAGGATGGCAACAATTGATAAATATAATCTGTGAAATCTAGAAGCGCAAGATTTGTTTTAATTATTGGACGGATACAATGACTGTCGCTAAAACATTTATCATAATATTTCCCAAACCGAGGTTGAAGACTGCTAGAAAATCAAGAGCATATCTTTACCGGACTGGAAATCATTTAGAGACAGATACTTGCACAGTGATCATGCCTGCAGAAGACTATTATCACAATGCAGTGGATTACCTGCCACTTCGGTTTGGAAGAGAATGACTGAGGTGTGGCTCTTTAATTTAATTGCATTGTTCTCTTGAATACCAACATTTTAAAAACATCCATAAATTGGATAATTTCATCTATTTATAACAGATACTCGTGAGAATAAAGCTTGAGGATGCATACCTTGAGGTTCCCTTCAAAACCATTAGTTTTCCCAGTGGACCACAACTTCTAGAAAAAAAAATACATGTAGCAACACGAAACATATATGATTGTCGTGACAAAACTAGTAGACTAGTAGACGAGAAACGCATCCTATTTGTCAGTGAATTATCTCTAATATGCTGCCACCGTCCAAGAGAAAGAGCCCATGTAAGAGAGACCAAAAGATGAAGAACAAAACAGCGGTAGATGATAAATAATTGGAATAATAAGAGGATATTTAATTATAATTATAAAAAGAATGAAAAATGAATAACTAGGCAGAGAGAATGGTAGACAAACTCAGTGGGTAACTCTCCAGTTGCCGTGTCCGGATAGTTACCACTACACCGAGCCCATGAGTCTGTCCAGTTTCCACAAAGAACATCTGTCTTTGTCCCAAGTTTATAAAAATATTTTATCTAACCTAAACTACTATTTATTATAAGTTTGTGTAACAATATTATTACCTTTCCACGTTTATGTAACCATTTATTTATTAATTCTATTTTTCCTCAATTGATAATTTTTACGTTTCAAAAATTAATGGAAACATTAAAACATTGATTCTTAGCTTTACGAGATCCAAACATGTACGCTAAAGCATAGTTTTAAAAATTTTCATGGCACCTTTAAAAACAATGCATTTTCAACTCAAGCTTTTCGACACTAGGTTATATCGAATAAATTATTTGAACTTTCTTCTTACCCTGATCTCATAAAAAAAAAAAAACTGCTCCTGCTGCAGCCCATGAAAAAAATGTTGAGTGGGTTCAAGGGAGAACATTTTCTCGTCCAGCAGCAGGTACTCAGATACAGCTTCTTCAGGTACTCTTGGAATCGACAATGTTTCGTCAACTTGGTCATTCACTTCCACGCTAACAAGTCCCTGAATCCAGAATAAGGTAACTGTATTTTCTCTGCACACAGTTTCATAGAGTTGGCCAAGAAAGTTCCCCAAACCAAATCTTCGAGCTGAAATCATTAAAGCGGTTTTGTTTTAGTATAGTTACACACTTAGGGGGAAATGATGTCTTTCAAAATTCGTTTTACTCGTATAAATCACGACATTTAGGCATGGATATCAGTGGTTAAAACGATACGGTAGGGTGCTAAGTAAGATGAGCGCGTACAATATGGAAGGTTATCCTCCACTGTGGTTACACTCAGTTGACAGTGAGGGACCTTGCCGGTGCCTTTTCTATTACATTTTAATTATGTAATAATGTCATATAATTACATCACTACATTTTTGTTGTTGTTGATACTTATCCTAGAATTTCTAGTAATAAACGTATAGTGGAGTGTTATGACGTAGAATGCTGAAGTTGTGTTTCTTTCGCCAAAGCTTTTTGCCAAATGAAACAATTCGAGAGACGAGTCTATTAAACTAAACATGCACGAATCACATAACTCTCTATCATATCAGCATTCGATAGATGCCTGGTCGAAATGTTTTGGCAAAATTGAGATCGAAGAGCTATGCCTAACAAACCTAAATTTAAATTCAACAGATGTTGTTTTCTCCGTTTCTCTTAGAAACAAGATAAACTGCGTGAAGTTCAGGCAAATAAAATAAATGTATAATCAAAATACACGAAGCGGAAGACGAGGTAAACAGAATGATACACGTTCTTGTAGAAATCCAGGGAGATAGAATGGCACGAGCAATGTTAGATCGGACGGAAACACCGACATACAAACAGCCATGGATAATGCCTGCGCTACCGTCATCCTTCTACACAATCTCCACCAACAAACCTTTCATCTTCATAATTACCATCTGCGCGCATTGGAAATGGACCTATATGAATGTGATTTCATTCATTACCTCTCACTCAGGCTCTCATTCGCTCTCTCTTTATCCGACAACTTTATTCGATGCAGTCTTCAATTTTCTCTTACAATCTACATGTGGAAACACTTGATTAAAAATTCTATTCGTTTCCAATTCGACCCACGTTCCAACTTCATCTAAATGGATGCTGGGAAAAAAAAGAAATAAAAAGATGAACCAACTACTCTACAACATTCATTACGGGAAGTAAATTAATAGAAAGATATGAAGAGAGCGAGGTAACGTCGTAACAACAACTGAATCTGAATCAAGGCAATTCAATTCAAGCAGTTCATTTAAATCTTTAGTATTTTGTTTTGTTTTGTTAGAATTCTATTAGAAAAAGGAACGTTTTGTGGTCTTGTCGAATTTTCTGGCCAATAACTTCAATGTCCACTAGAAAGTGGTACCGCAATCCGTACACGCTTCTTGTTAGAATCGTGTGTAAAGCTAAGGAAAAAAAATTTTCTTTCCAACACTGGCTTTTCCTTTTCACCCCACTTCATCCTCCGAGTTATAGAATGTCTGCAGTTATGAATCATGCTTAAAATCATCGTGAAAAATTGTGTGTCCTTAGCTTCCTTTCTTTAGGTCTCCTCAGTCACCAGGACGAGCAAGACCTTGGCTAGTCAAGAACACTAAGACTATGGAAGGAATCAGAATCCATGATAAAAAAAATAGTCTTGCTGCACAGATGATATTGTGAAACAATTACAGAAAGAACAGCTTTTCCTCCAGGCACAATGAAACTAATAAACCTAGCTCTAGCCTAAAATTCGTCTATTTTCAAAATGTTATTTAATATTTTTGATTTGAAAAGGAAACAAACTATAAATAACGAAGTATCTATCTGAAATTAGTAAGCTTAAACTTAAGTCTATGAAGGAATTCGATCGTAATTCTAACTACGGTTACTGTTATAATTGCAGACAATCATAACACAGACTGATTTAATTTTACTTTTTTTTATATTTCCTCTATGAGTAAAAATGTATAAAAATAGCTGTCAAGGATGAAATCAAGGTGTTAACTTCCTTTTCTAATTAACTCAGGCAAAAAATAAAAATTATGTAGGTTTACCTCATTGTTGACATTTACAGCTTCACCTTCTCATGATCGCTAGGATATCCCTTTACTTTTTTTTTCCTCCCAGTAATTATGAAAGGAACTTTCAAGAATGAAGGTTTTCTTTGATACAGTCACTTGGTGCTTATTAGTTCTATTCTGGCTTTTAAAGAGACTTCCTGCAATATATTAGAACTGTAATGAGAATAGGCTCAATCTCATAAATAGTCACTTATCATTAAATAACTCAGAAAAGTTGTAAAATGCAACATTGCTTTTAAGTACAGCAAGTGGTGGAGTACAAAGAAATATAATTCTTACTTCACTTTCAACAGTGAAGTTTTCACAAATGATCAGAGCTTTTATTCTAGCTTGCACTCAATTTGGGGACATTGATTGGTTGGTTTGATAGTAATTATTTTGTGTCAATGCGTAAGAATATGCCAACGCTAACAGCAGCTACCATTGCAGGTATCTTATAGATACCAATGAAAAAGAAACAAAAGGAATTTAGTCCATGTGTCCAGGCCAAAACCTAAAACACCTAGGAATCATAGCAGTCCTCAACTTCCAGGTAATATCTATGGTTCAGGAAAGACAATCTGCTTCGATCAAAGATGCTAAATCTAATTTTACTTTACAGCCCGTCCACCACAAGATGAATGCACGATTCCGCTTTGTATTTTCTTTTGACAAACTTCTAGCATAAATCGCATCACTTACAAGATTGTCTCTTCTTAAACCAAAATGTTCTTTAAGAGATGCCTGAGAGAGAGAGAGAACCTTGAAAGACCTTAAGAACGAAACCCCATGGGGATAAGTATATGATGAGCAAGAATTTGCTAGTGAGTGTTGCTGAAACCAAGTACACTGAATATCAGTACTGAATGATGTCTGAAGAAGAGGCTTACCTACTTATCCAAATTCAGCTGTCTCTGTAGATTCAGCTGTTCACCAATTACGAGTCCTACAGGTCCTAGTGGCTATAGCCGCCCCATCTAAGCCAGGGTTGTTCACCTTTAACGTGGTGTCTAACACTCCCTATCCAGGTTTCTCATTTGCATTTTGTCTTTCACTCTCCCACCTGTAAAGCTCAGCTTAGAAAGCGTTATAGTATGTACAATCTCCACCTTTTTAACTCTATTTTCTCACAGAAAAGCGCGTCGAAAATTTAAGTTCAACAACAAGGAGTTACTTTTGGCGGTATCAGCCTATAAGTCCTAGCTTATAATCCTCTTTTATTTCTCTGAAGATTGGTAGCTCTATTTGGGTTTTCGAAGGTCATAATACTTTTTCTGACTTCAACCTTTAAAGTTAAAATTGAATGATTCACTAAAAAGGAATTCGTGTCATAGGTTCACATACATATTTTCCTGGCTAGTATACTATATATCTAACCAGAATGAATGGTAAAGTTAATATAAAGAGAGGGCTTGTTTACAAACTTACTAATATTCACTTAACCCAACTTAAATGAAATAGTGGCCATAATAAATCAAACAATTACTGTTGAAATGGTGGTTACAACTAAGATATTCTAGTGATAAATCAATGTCCTCGAAACGAACTCCTCACTAATAATCTCTTTCTCTTCCTCTAACTTACGCACACACACCTTGATGACCAGGTAATTATCTTTTGGACTCCCCAATTTTAGGGAATTTATCAACGTTGAGTTAGAGCGAGCTAATCTTGTTATAATTGTGTCCACTTAACAGCACAGTTTAAGAACAGCCTGACTTCTTCCTAAAAAAGTGTAATCGTAAGTTAGTTAGTTTTTATTACGTTTTATGTTTGTCTTTTATGTTCCTCTTAGATGTTAGTTGCACAATAAAATTTGATAGCCAATTAAGGCCATTTTTTTTTGGTCATAACCATAAATTATTCTTTAGGCTGGGAATTTTTAGTAAACTTTAGTTTGTAATTATTCCTATTAGTACTTAATGCACCAAGAATTGACAAATAACGGCAATAAAAAAGTATTGTGCTTAAAATGATCGACTTACACCTTTGGGACTGAAAGATTCTAGGATTTGCTAAGCCCACAGATTCCTAGAAGGAGAGAACTGTCCATATTTTTGGGATTAGTTATGCTTTAATACATCCTCTGAATACAGACTTAAGAAATCGTCGAGTTAGTCTCAGGCTATGGTAGCAACTGAACAAGACTTTGACAAATTTTCGTCACAAAATGTTAGAGCTGCCTAAAATCAATTCTATACTTTATTACGTGATGTCAATACATTAAATTTGGAACCTATATATATATATTTAATATAATGCTATATAATTCACTGAATTGATTCAGGAAGAAGTAAATTAGTTTGTCCGAAGATGAAGGAGAAAAAAGAGGAATTAATCAATCCGTGACTCCAGTTCAGTCATTGATTGTGAAGGTAATGAATGATGAGAAGAGAGATTTTCGGAAGTTGGTTTGGTAATAGTAGCCAGCAAATAACCCAAGAAGTGGTTGATGACGAGGAAGAGGAACAGTGAGAGCCGAGGAGGAGGTTGGAACTACTGGGTCCATAGTAATTCCAGTGTGTTCTGGTGTTGGACGTCAGGACCTCGAACCATGCGGACCTGTTTATATTCAACACATACAGAGGAATATAAATGTGTACTGACACACAACACAGAGAACCCAACTATTAGCCGAGAAAGGTACCACGCTACTCACACTAGGGTATATACATAGCACATACGAAATACTCCAGTATAATCCAGTTTTAATTACCATAATGCCCTGTCTATTCTATCTATCTTCGTTCTGGTTTTTGTGCATGTGTTCAAGTATTAGTTGCCCAGAGGGTATCTAGCCACCGCTGTCGTAACAACAAAGATAGCAGTACTGAAGACCGTGTACAGAAGAAGCAAGAGAGATTGGAAGAGTGTGGTGCAGAGGAGTTACAAAAAAAAAAAAGAAGAAGAAAAAAAAAACAATCTCCATAGAGTGGGCCCCTGTGGCTGTGGAAGTAAAGAAGGATAGAATGGCCGAGGAGCAAGTGAAGAAGTAAGACAGAGACGTGAACTAGATTAGAGTAGGGAAGTAATACTATAGGAGTTAAGTCTTCAGGTGGTTGTACGGTAGCGCGAGCATTCTAATAGCGGCAGCGAGGTATACACTCAGTGAGATGCGTGTCGCTCACTGATCTCCCACTCGAGGAGAGCTGGGTACCTGTCATTAATGAGAGCACAGACTATAACCTGAACTCCATGTAACCATACCTTCTAACCAAACTCTGCTTGTGTACGTCGTCCTTCCCCCTTTCATATTCTCTCGCTCTATTTTTTTTAAGGCAACAACCAATCTAAAAATCCACTTCGTTAAACCATCTACACATAGAGCTCAAAATCATCTTCTGTCTTTGAAACCTTCCCCCTACAACACCATCAAATTAGTACCAACCATAACTTCAACATGGTCAAACACATATAAGTATAGAAATATAGCAAAAAAGCACTCACACGACTTTTAATGATAATTTTATAAAAGAGAGGTCACTAATAGCAACATTACCGGTACCTCAAACTTACCCCAAAAACATTATCTAATTCCTACAAAACGTAGAAAAAAAAATAGGATGAAGTGTTCCTTTTTTATCCTAAATCTGTTTTAATGACTACATTAGGAGGGGTTAAAGAAAATGGATTGGAACAATTTGGAAGGAGAAAGTCAAGCAAAACAAAATGAAATCGACACAATTCAGATAGGTCAATTTTGATTGAAACTTGATTGTCATGTTCCTTGGAAATGTGTAAATGAAGTGATGAGTAATAATTTATCTGTGATGGCCATTATTTAAATTATGCTCACCCATACACAGATTTAAGCTAGTAGAAAAACACAACACTTTTACGGTTACGAGGTTAATTTCTCATAGTGCTGGCTTTAACCAGATTTGAGAAAGTGAAAAAAATGGAGAATATTAATAATTACTTACATTTTGAATGAATCACTTTGTCCCTGTTTCTCTGTGTTCAACTCTTTGATAAAACATTTTGACTATGTGTGTCCTCCACTACAGTTCAAACAAATGATATGGTGATATGGCTACTAAGTAAGGTTACAATAAGGCGCCCACAATGGCGGCCTGTTGCTTCTCTGCCTGCTTGAAGTCATCATTTTGTTGTAAGTTTTTATAAGTTTTGTTATTCTTCTGTGTGGAAGTTTTATCCAAACATCCTAAGCAAAAAAAAAAAAATAGAATAAAATAAATTAATTGGTTAACTGATTTCGCAGATTTGAAACGCGTAAAAGGCTTCTTGAAAATAATAAACCCCCCTGTAACGGCGACATTAAAAAAAAGAGCAAAGTTAACATTAAAGCACATAAACAAAAAGAACTATAGAAGTCTTTTAATATACTTAATAGCCCTAAATTTGTTTTTAGCTCACTTAGATTTTATACATTTACTTTAAAAAGGAATTATCTGAGTAGATTTCTATTGTCTTTGTCTTTTTTTATTTCTTTTAAATTCAAGAAGGTGATGAACGTCGTCTACCGGGAGAGAAACAGATTACTTGAAAGACTGCTTAGAGCTTCCATCAAGGTAATGGCTGCCATCGACTCTTAACTGCCACATCACCAACAGCTTAAAACAAAAAACAAAAAATAGTAATAATAACATTCACTAGACGGCGCCCCAGTTTAAATACGAGTTTAAAATATTATAAGTACAAAACGTATTGCTTGTTAAAGTTCATCATAAAGAGAGGCAATATCCCTCTCTCTGTCAGTTTGTAAGATGTTATTATTCCCCATTATGTATCTATACTTACGCCTAGACGTGCCATTTACAAAATGGCTGATGCTGTTAGTGGAGAAGATAAAGAGAAGCAGAAGATGATAAAAGAATGGAGACGACAGGAAATGAACGGTGCTGGGCCCAGCTAAATCCTTGTAGCACCTATGTGACCGCAACTTTGTATTTTTACTCTTTTTTATATTACTTTTATACTTTTTTTTGTAATTAAAACAAAAAACTTTTCATCCTGAATGCGAACTCCTCAACAGTACTTACAGCACCGGGATCTCCATTCTCTCTGCGATTATCCACTACCAAACTGCTCACACACCACATTACCACAAGCACTTTCTCTAAACAATCACTTCCTTATCTTCAAGCACTTCTTTTTATTTCCTGTTTACTACTCGTGAGGAACTATATTGCGATCAAGGTAAAATTCTGATGCCAAGTTTTCAACCGAAACATTCATTTTGAGTTCCCCTGAGCTCCTCCCCCCAAAAAGGAAACCTAGTGAATGTCTATACATAAGTAAAAGTTACGTACATCTACAAAACTTTAATTATTAAGTACAAAATTAATTAAACACAATATTCAAGGTTAAAAAAAATGAAGAAGAGTAAATTCTTGAGGCGTATATAACGCTTTTCTTAGTCCAGCCGCTAGGTAGCGGTAGTAATTATTGGTTCTGGAAATAAAATATTAAGAAATATGACAGTAGAGGGGAGAGTATGGTTGTAATATACTGGAAAAAGATGAAAGAATGTGTTGGAGGAAGGTAGCCCATGATGAAGAGGAGGAGGAGGAGGACACGGTAGCCAATTCCGGTTAATGTTGAATGGAATCAGCTCCTCGGAACTTGAGATAAACCGGGAGCTCTCGATAGAGTGAGAGCGAGCGAGCCGGATTGGAGGCCTTAACTAAATCTCACCATCTACCGCCGTCAGCCCAGAACGCCCTGGTATTACCTATCTCAAATTGAGAATATAATTGCTTCTTCGCCTTCTCAGTTTGCTTTACCGCGCTCTCCCTCTCTCTACTTTAACTCCAGTTAACGTCTCCAAATTTACTTCTCCTATCGCTTTACAAACCTTCTACCCATATATTTTTTTTTTTTTTTTTTTTGTTAAAGTTCATTATTGTTTTTTGATAATAAGCGCTCCCTATCTTCTGTTTTAGCTCCACACACACACACACACACACACACTCATCAAGCTTAACTTCCAAGCTTAATGGCTCTTCATTCATACGGAGTTCAGTAGCTACTCTCCTTCCAGCAGTTCTAACCCGATTGCCCCTCTCTTAAAGCCTACTGTATTTAAATTGTGGTAGCAACTTTATTTCTATTAAATAAGTAACTTCAATGAACCAATCGCGTAAATCTTCGCATCTTAACAAAGAAACAACCATCTTTCTATCTAAGTGTGGTTTTGCGATTAACGGGATTTCAAATCTGGTTTATATTGTTAGGAATATAGGTGATTATGGCAAAGCATTGTCTGTGGTTGACAGCTCTCCAACTTTAATTTTGTCCTTTATTCAATTACCTTATTTATATTGAATACTTAACCCTAACAATAATACTAGATTAGATTAGATTAGACTAGGGCGGCCTCAAGGCCTACGCCACTGCGACCCCTTTGGATCAATTGTGGCTCCCCTCACTTTAAAGCTCATCCTCCAGACCTGTCCTTTTAATCAGACTCATAATGCTGGAGAGTGACTATTGGGTAAAGTCACAGGCCTTGGTTTTTCCTTCCCGAGAAGTAACATCCTTAGCCAACAATAATACTAACAGTTCAACTCACTGTCTGAATAGAGAAGTTACCCAGAGGAAACACTTTCAAAGTTATGCGATCAGGGATAACGGCTGTCTTTACTGGTGGAGAGAGAAAAAAAAAGTGTTCAGCTACTGGCGTTTTAATCGCCGAAGATGATATTCAGGGAATTTGTTGAAATGTTAATTAGCGGACCAGGAAGTTGGAAGTTGAGGGTTCGATATTTTTGATAAATGTTTTATCGAGCGATCTGTCTCATGAACATACTTCCTATAAACTTGTGGATGTTTATGTTCGAAACACAGAATGAAGCAAAAGACATTTTTAGACAAAAAAAAAAAAAAATGAGAAAGCTCAGGATACTGTAAAAAATCTAAATACTGATAAAATCACGGTTTGGTTTATCAGAGCAGTAAATCAAAGAATATTACCCCTAAGGTGCTGGTTATACCCGCGTAACCTGTTGGGAAATAATCTGCATGAGTGGAGTGCAAATATGGGTACGAAGTTTTCTGCCCTGCAAGAAGTCAGCAAATACCTGCTACAGGTTACTTGCTAGTAGGTGAAGCAGGTAGAATGTGTGTGCAATACCTGCAGGCAACCTGTCAACTCGACTTTATTTCACTTGCTCAAAAAAGGGCTGCCAGTCTAAGGTTGAACTTGGACAGGCTTAATAAAAGTTAAATCTGCTACAACCTAAACTTAGGCTCCCTTAAGTTACCATCTTTGGTACAAGGAGAATTAAGGTGTCATGATGAGCTATAGATTACCTATGAGTTCGCTAAATCCAATTAGTTTTAAGTAAACTCCCTGTGTAGAGCTTAGAATCTTTACTTCCTAGAACCTCTTTAGCTTTTTTCGTGAAACCAATTGAAAGCAACAGCAATGAGAGCTCTTATTTCTAGTAAAAGAACTCGAGCGGTTGGCAACGGATTAGTGCATTTCCCAAACTGTCCGTCCATTCCCAACTTAAGCGATGCATCCTATTCTCTGAGAGATGTACTACGTAAAAACGAAGTATGAAGCGAAAGTAGTAAGGAATATTTACCCTCTTGCAAGAGGGTAACTTAAAAATGAATCAATTTTGAAGAAGATCTTACAATTGGAAATGAACGTGGCATACCTTTTTTAAATTATTTCTACCCACTAAACGCAGAGATTTTTAAGAATGAAAAATAGAAATATCATGGTATATGGTGCCGTGAGATTATTGAATGAATTTCCACATCAGGTTCATTTACATTGCTGATGAAAACATAAAAGAATCCTTCTCTAAACATAATAAATATCATTTATGTAAAATATGTTTGCTTTTTCAGGCACAACCGGCGAGATAGGTCTGAGGGCGTGAATCTATCACACTCACACACACAAATGTATATTATTCCGTGAAGATTTGAACCTGTCCGAGGGTATGTGAAGAGTCTGCAGAAGAAGGAAAATATACGAACTCAAAAGAACAACAACAAAAAGAAGAATAATATGTAGGTAACTAAGGGCAAAAAGACAGGTGTAGACCCTAGAAGTTCTACACAGATATTCACAAACATAACTAACACATAGGCGCAGAAAACAATAAGATTACATTTACAGACACACTTTTACAGGTTAGCTTGTTGATTGGTACCGTTAATATTTCCCTTTATGTCTGTATAACACCTGTTACACAGACCGTAAGCCCTTTACGCACTGATGACATTGCAGCAAACATCACAAATCATAGTCGGCCCCCCTATATAAAAAAAAAAATCATTCTAAAGAAATGTTATTCTTCTTTACATTCATCCTGTTCATCACTTTTTCTTTTACCAGGACATCAGGCTATTGTTACCGACAACCCCCGAACAAAACAAAAAATCCCCGTTATTTGTGATGATTTAATGATGAATTAATCAAGTATAATGATTTGAAGGTGGTAAAATAAACTATTAATTGATGCACAGCTTGTATGTGAAGGAATACAACCTTTTGCAACCTTCCAAATAAAATCTTTTTTTTTTATTTTTTCTTAAACTGTGTTTTTTTTTGTGTTTTTTGTTTTTGTAAACCACTCTCACGACTTCCTTTTAATGCATTTATTGTGTAGAATGTGTTGACAAATTTTGTTGGAAATTAGAATTTAGCAAAACTTTTGTGTGTATTTAGTTTATCATGAAGGGTCGGTTCTGTGTTAACGTTCAGTGTAGTGTTCACAAAGGTGGACTTGTAAAAAGGCCTAATGGGCCTAATTTAAAGCATCCCACACTAAATACTAGTACCTGCTACCCATCGGTGACTATCCGAGGACAACATTTACTGAGAGCTGGAGTGTGTATCGAAAGGCGACTATTCTGGAAGATAACTTAGCCAAAGGTAAGATATTTACTTATTTAGAGTTAGTTAACTCCTGACATCTAGCTTCTGCTGATTAAAATAAACGGCGGCATGGATCAGGCCTAATTATTAATGTCTTAATATGCCTTTTTATCGGACGCGATTGGCCCAAAAAAAGAATCATCGCAGAATTTGATTAAATTCTGCCCAAGAGCAATTGGCTTCAGGGTAGTTAAGCACCATAACTTAGAAACAAATCTGACAGTTGATATAGTAAATTTTTACATTCTTTTTTCTCAATTTTTTTTTGAGCAGAGTAGGGGCTCCGAATTTACAGGGTCAATAATTAGTACTTTACATCCACTTCTTTTTTTTTTTTTTTAGTGAGGGCAGCATTTGTAGTAAATGAAGAAAAAAGAGATGAAGTAAGTTTGATCTTGGGTTCCCATGGTAACCTGTCCGAGAGAGCGAGGTAACACCTTTCCTCGACCTTTATTCTGGAGAATGTCGCAGATATATCACCGTTCATTAGCGTAACATCTCTGTTACATGGGGTCTCTCCTTCTGTTCACAGATGTTTCCTTCTACTCTGCAGTAACACATACACACACACACACACATAGACGACCATTCCTATGTCGTCATCATTCACTATGCGACACTATTGTACAGCTAATTACGTAATATATAAATTGACTTAATTCTTTTTTTTCTTGATTTAAACATTCTCTTTTTACCTGTTCTTCAGCTTTCTCAAAGAGGATTCCTTTAGAAATGTAAGGAAATCAGCCATTCAGCGGAAACACAAAGAATTCCATCAGCATCAGGTGGAGAAATCACAAACTTCTTATCCCCCGTAGAGCATCCTTGATTATGATTAATTTGTATTAATATTACCCTTTTTTCGAGGGTTAATGTTATAAATTTTGCGTTTCCACAGATCATTTCCCGGACTACTAAGGATTGAAGCTCTGGAATAGAAACTTCCAGCTGATTGTGATGCTTCAGCTTGCACAGCTTCTGATCTACTTTCTCAAAAAAGTTTTGTCACAGTTTTTCTTTTAATTCTAGAAGAGTAATTACTTACTGCGTTTTTTAAAGTAAAAATTGCTTAACAATTACGCATAATTGTCTGGAGGGGTCTTCAAAAATTGATCAATAATTACTTACCTGGAAACCGTTACTTAAAAAAAGGAAAAAAGACAACACGAATTACTAGAACTTCTAGACAAAAATAGGCAAAATTCAAAACACTCTCTAATGGACCCCGTGCTGTAAAAGTTTTATAATTGAAACTTCAAACACAGGAAATTAGAATTAAACCATGACTTAGGAAATTAATGGGTACTGAAATCAAGCTCTATATATATATATACTTCCTTTACATACATCTTTCTACACCCTTGAAGCGAACTACAATAAAGACAGAAGTCATCTCAATCAATAGCAGATGACAGCGATTTTCTCTGATAGCGGCAGAAGGAAGTAATAATGTTTTTGATTGAAGAAGAGGAAGGAAATGGACCGTTATAAAGTCTAGCAGGCAGTGCTATATAACAGCAGGTGTGTGATTGGCTGGCGCGCCTCAATCTGCCTCAAAGGTAGACATCATTTCTGACAGCTACTTTACGTCTTCACAGCTAAGGGGTTAATTTGGATTTTTAAAAACCAATTCATATTTAGAGTGGTTCTTGTTTAGCGCCACTTGGTCTCTTCCCCTCCAACCACGCTCTAACCCAACGTTCCTTTCTATATGTTTTTTGAGAATGGCTACCTTTGTCCAACTCCTTAACTACAAGGTGACTAAGTGTAACATTGTGGATGATTTCAGTCCGGAACTTTGAGTCAAAGTGCCGGTCCTAGAAGCAGTTGCCCCGAAATTAAGCCACTGCGCTACAGATCAGAGAGCTTTGTTGCGGAAGCAAAATTATGAACGAGGTAAATTCCTGTAAAGAATCATTTCCAGAACAAAATAATTTCTGCTTTACCACAGGAATAAGAAAAACTAAAATCGCCTAATGAATCCTGATTGTAATCAGGTCCAACAAAAAAACAAACCCAAGGTATCCCATGTATTTATTATTTAGCCGGCCGGGTACGATGTTGTTCGTTGCATATTGATGAGAAATAATAAACTATAAAAACTACAGAATGCGTGAGAAGTTGCGTGTTGATGCCGGTAGCAGAGCGCGCACAAATTAAGTGTAGCCAATAATAAATCCACAGTTTGACAGGCCGCAGCTAGCGCACCCACAGACCGGCCACGGTAGCCTTTCTAACTAATAAATAACACTATGGTAACAATAATTATTTGACTGTCCCATGGGACAGACCCTCTCTCTTACTCGCTCTCAGCATAGCCTTTGCCTCTCTTCAGCACATTCAGTCTAAATTATACCCGGTAGCGCTTTTTTGACGTTGGCTGGATTGCGTTTCTCTCTCCTATATCTCCTCTCTCCGCCATATCTGAGACTATCTCGAGGTATATTGGCGAACTCTTGTGTTTGTACTCACAACTACACTGGCAGCCAATGATTAATAATACCATTTTTATTGTTGCTCTAGAAGAAGCCATTCTGTATATTGTATCTTACATTATTTTTATTTATTTTTTTTTATGTTTTAATAACTCGTTAAAAATATTTCTTTTCGTTAAATTATTTGCTTTAGAGTTGCGCCTGTTTCAGCTTAGTACATTTTGCTTTATTGCCTCTGTTAATAAGAAAAATGGGCTCTGAGTAAGACGATACATAATGGCCAAGTCTATTGCATTAACTACCAGCAAAATCATGTACACCCTTGGCTCAGGTTTTGTAAGCTAGTCCACTATTCATGTGAATGGCCACCTCTCAAGAGGATTGGCTGAAGACCTCACTTAGTGGCGGTGGGCCTATTTTAAATCAGACGAAAATAGAATATCCAAGAATGATAGCATCTAACTTCTAAGCATCCCTAAAATCTAGTTGACAACCTCACGTATTGTTTTAATTTAAAACCTGAATCCTATTCACGGGAAGTAAGCACAACCAGGCTTGGCCTTAATAAGCTTGCGGAAAAGCTGGAAAAAGAAAAAGATAAAAGGAAGATAAGGCAACGGCGAAATTGCAGTTTGGATTCCCATTTTAAGTATGCAACTAAAAAAAAAAGGCACTAGCATGCAAGAAGAATTTGAGTTAATGAACAGAATTTATGTGAACGACTTAGAGTTCTGTGGTTTTTGTCAGCTCATTACCAAAATTTGTTTTTTGTTTTTAGAAGTAGCAGGAAAGGGGGAATAAAAGGAGTGAAAGACTCATTATGTGGATGTGGCTCCTTCGGGGACTCATTAATATGTAATACATGAATTGGGAAGCGAGAAACGCACAGTAAGCTGTGATTACCTGGAGAGCTTACACGCGCAGTCCGCGTGATTATCTTCTGAATGAAACTCCTCCCTCTCTCTCTCTCTGAAGTGGAGCGATCGAGAGAATTATATAAGATGCTGCTCATCCACTCCCGATGACTCCCAGCTCCTCCAGTTCCAGTACACCTTCTACAACTGCCATTACTCTCCAGTGCTCTGTTATTAGCCACAACAGAAACCTGGGAGGGGCCTGTAGTCTCTCCCTTGCTATCCACCACCCAACCGTTTCTCCATTCCTTCGGCATCAGACATCCTCCCTCGGCTCTTAATTACCACTTAGTAGTTATTATTATCCTCATCATCCTCCAGTGCTCTGCCCAGTCGGTTGCTGGAACGGCAATATACTCATTTCCTCCACTCTCTATGATTCCAATATTACATTTCATCTTTAGTGTACTACAGTAAACACTTTAATGATGCTGTACTATTACAGATTCTGTTCTATAACTACAGACAAGACATTAAATTATTATTTTTTTTTCCTCGTCTTCAACAGATTTGTCTTTGGAAATCTCTCTTCAATTAGTATTTATATTTCCATTTTATTATTATTATTGCGATCCTCACAAAATTTTTGACGAAAACTAATTTTTCACACTTAAATGCCGCCATTAACGTCACGTAAAGTGTGGCAGCACATCTTCAGGAAAAGTTGCTTTAGATTACAAAATGATTAAATGAGTCATAAAAATGTTAAGTTTAAAGAAAGTGAATAATTATATTAGTAAATATCATGAGAGTGTGCTCAAATAATTTTTATAATTTTGAATTTGGTTTATTGGCATTAGGTCATATAGATATAAACAGTTCTTAGTGGTTCCGTTATGATTGGAAAGTACGACTGAATGCATGGGCGGAGGTTATACTCTGTTATAACCAGATGTTTACAATGGCTGCCGGTTGCCACAGCCATCTACACTGATACCAGTCAACAAATAAGCTTCATTCGCATATATTACAAAATTTATGAACTATTGTATGCGGTAAAAAGGCAAAACCCTCAAAGCTAAGATGTATTGTTGGTTAGTGGATTCGATTCCCCAGTCTAAACCTTGGATTTTATTTAATGGTTTTAATCTTGTAAGGCGCCCCATAAGCCGAGCGGTTATAGGCTAGACCCGCAATGCTAAGATGTATTGTTGGTTTAGTAGGTTCGATTTCTAGTCTAAACCTTGGATTTTATTTAATGGTTTTAATCTTGTAAGGTGCCCCATTAGCTGAGCGGTTATAGGCTAGACCCGCAAAGCTAAGATGTATTGTTGGTTAGTGGATTCGATTTCTAGTCTAAACCTTGGATTTTATTTAATGGTTGTAATATTGTAAGGCGCTCCATTAACTGAGCGGTTATAGGCTAGACCCGCAAAGCTAAGATGTATTGTTGGTTAGTGGATACGATTCCCGAGTCTAAACCTTGGATTTTATTTAATGGTTAATAAAAGAAATTTTATAGTAAAGTATGTTTGCTAGTCGCCTCCGTCCACTACACCTAATTGGTTAGTTGGAAGTACAACTTGCCTCTAAAAATAGGTAATTACTTTATTTATATACGGCATAATTTAATATCAAACAATAAACATGCGTACCACGACAGACAGTCTAAGATATTATCCTGCAGACTCTTTAACAGCATTTTTTAATACTAAACTTGAAAATTCAGTCAAAAAATGTAAGTCAAAATTAAATCTTTATTATTTGGATATCCGGGAGATTTCTGACCGAAGATTGACCATTGTTTAGCAGCCGGAGTATAACCAGGAAAGCTTGTAAAGTAAGTGTAAGAGAACTAGAAGAGCTGACCAAGGAGGTTGTAGGAGCTGACCGTAGACTAAGGAGTGGCTGTTGTAAAGCTTACTCCTGACTGAAAGCTCATTTTTAAGCTTATGAAAGCTTTAAATTATCTTTAAAAGGAGCTACTCACCTCAAGTACCCTACTGGACGGTGCAGATAACAGGATAACAATTCCTCCTTACTGGTCCTGTAGCACATGCGCACCATAACTGCTTGGCAACACACGTTTTAGATTGCGACTTCTTGATGTAGGGAAATTGAAGTTTCTATCCAGTAACTTCGCACCAGAATCCTGTGTATGAAGATAAAACGACAAGAATAGAGAAGAGAACTTACAGCAGATCATTATGGCAATAGCCAAAATAGATTATAGTTCAGTTCCTTTCCAAGGTCAGTTATGCTCAATAGAAAAGCTGTGTGCTAGTATAATTTGAATCCCATACTGATATACTTAGGAAAAATTAACAATTTACGATTCGTAACTTACTTAATTCCCTGGAAATCTTAAGAGAAAGGATTTGCACAACCTATCCTTGACAGAACAAATACTATTCTAACTTTTTAAGGACAAAGATGAACTCAGGCCTGAGTAAAATTAGAGTAGGTACTTCCAGCTATCTTAGGTCAGAGTTCTGCGTGAACCACTGAACTGGACTTCTTGATCCCAGGGCTAACGTGAGTTTAGCTCGGTCACAGTTGCCGTTTCTTTTTCAGAAAGCCCAGTTCTAAAAGATAAACGACGAAGAACTACTAATTCCTTAGAACTGGTAATGTTCATAGTTTTACGCAAGTTTGGTTGGTTCAGAAAAATGCCAAATTCAGCACTTTAATTTATGGTTAATTCAGAAGTCTTGAAGGAAAAATCTAAATAACTAGATCAATTTTCCTGAGAGATCAATAAAATGAAATACAGGAAAATCAATAAAAAGAAGACAAAAAGCAGATAGAATCTCAACATTACTTATTTTTCCGTTGCATTTATTCAACAAACAGAAATCACCTCTTTACTGATCAAAAAAAAATAGTCGAGTGCATATTTATAGAAAATATTTACCTTTAAATCGAAACAATCACATTCAGAGTGCAATTTGAATGCAGCTCAAAATGGGTGCAAGTTCGCGCAGTAGTTTACTTTTCAAATAATGCAAATAGGTGAAACATTCTTCCAATTTAATAACGCCTGTATTTGAATTTAAAAGAATTTAAAGAACATTTCACTGATGATTGCCACACTATAGTTTGCATATAAATTGAAAGATTTATGTAAATCTTTTAAGTAAATGCTACTGAAGATTGCAGCATTAAGTATTCTAAATTTAGTGCTATAGTTATTATTTTATTATTAGAGGGACTCCTCATAAATTCTATTAGTTAGAAAAAAAAACTATTTTTTTGCGACAAGTCAAAGAACTTTCAAAGTAGGAAACTGTACTTTAAATCTTGGTATAAAGTATAAACTGATTTGGAACAGCATTTACGAGAATGGATTAGTAAAGTTATTTACATTTCTTAGCAAACCTTTTTTTGTTCCAGCGTAACAACATAATCTACAATAGCTTATAATATGTGATACAAATTGAGCTTAGCGGACCAAATAACAGCTTAAGAAACAAAGAGAAACTGAACTTACGTATTCATTTCGTCAGACGTTGTCTTAACATCCTTCAGATAAAAGTGAAACGATTTCGTGATGAATCGCAGCACAGTGCTCAAGCACTTTGCCACTTGGCAGGAAACGGAAGGAAAATATGCACAACATCAACTTTGAGCACAAAGAGAAAGCTACTACTAACGACCGACCCAAAACTCCTCTTTGTTCAGACCAATGGTGTAGCTCTTCATTGTGGAGTCTTCATAAACAGGCATGGAAAAAAAGTTCTCTCTGTTATTTAAAGCTCATTAAGCTCTGTTTTGGTGCGGCATTATGTAGCACTCTACTTGAATCCTTACATAATCCTAGGAGATTAGACACGATAATCGGCAGGCTTACTAGGGCCATGTCCATGTATGGACCGATTTTTCACCCAGTGGAAAATAACAATTAACCCCTTCAAAAAAACAGAGGCTATCCTCTTCACTAAGCGCAGGCCGATCTTGTATCGACATGTCCACTTCGGGGGGGGGACGGATTGTGCTGTGGGCTGCCACTATCAAGTACCTTGGGGGTATTACTGGATCGTAGGTTGACTTTTACCCCCCCCCCCCTCCGCACATAAAGGACAGAGTCAATAACAGGTAAGGCAGCCCCATTCGGGTGTTATTCCCACTGTTCTGCAGGGACTCTAAACTGTCTCCAGAGAATAAACTCCTGCTGTACAAGATTAGGCCCATGTTACTTTATGCTAAGTCTCTTTCCTGGAGTCTGACATGTCGATCAATATCGCCTCGCGGCAAATTTTCCAAAATAAATTCCTCAGGCTTGTGACAACTTCCACCCGCTACAGACCGTATTATAGACTTACACTCTAACACCAACATGGACTATGTAGAACACTACATCCAGTACCTCGCTACTGGTTTCTTAAGTAAGTGTAAATCAAGTCACAACAACCTATGCAGACTAATAGGGGACTATAGTTTGGACACTGTGCACAGGCACAGAAGAGTTAAGGACTCTCTGAAGTAAAACCTTCCTTAGAGGCTGAGGGTTTTTCACTGTTTTTCCCCTCATTACTTACTTTTATACTATAGTAACAATTTATGTAATTAGCTGGAGGTTATAGTATTTATACTGGAACTCCTTATGTACATATGTATATACCTTAAAATGTTAAATAAAATTTATTCATTCATACTTAATCCTAACTTTCAAGTTCTCCCTCAAAAATTGTGCAAGACGCTTCCTCCTCTCACTAACAGATCACCGTACACAGTACCATTTACAAAGATTATACTAAATTCTGATTTCGTAAAATTATATTTCGCTATATGAAATTTAGTAAAATTTTTAAACAAGCAAGAGAATTTTACACCAGTTGTTTTTATTAATGCCTTGACCGGGACCGGGAATAGATATTGATCTACAGCTGCAAAGGAGTGTCTTCTAGTGCAACCAGACTGGATGCACTTTTTTAATGATAGCCAGTAAAGTGGTACTATGGACTAGCAGCTCTAAAAAAAAAAAAAAGCAAAAAAAGCTTGCTATAATTCCAGAGCGAGAGCTCAATCATGCTATATGTGTACATGATAGACTGGTTTCCATCAACACATTTGCATACCAGGCCACTCAAGTTCAGGAGCTACCACATCCTTGTCATCTACATCTACACACACTAAATATACATCACAAAGTACACCCCATTATAGCGCTAGCCATGCATAATCACCAGCTTAATATAATGAAGTATTATGTGTATATATATATATATATATATGTATTTATATGGTTACATAGTAATTTAGTTAGATTAACTACAGACATTGTTGCTTATAATTTTTGTTTTTAACCCAATATGATGTAAATATTGAAGTTCCAAAATTAATTGAAATATAAAGTTAGGCGTAAGTGAAGTTCAATCTTGGGTGAAGTACGATTTGACTCAATACTTGGAAACCAAACGGATCGACCCTAAAACGGTTAGACTTTCTTGAGCGAGGTGGTTCTACACGGGGTCAGCAACTAGCCACATTTGGCTTTAGTGCCTAAAGGTACTGAACCCGGTTGTGATCTTAATCTAAGATCCTAGACGCATGATTGATCAAAGGCAAAAACCGTTTTTTGTTGTTTTTTCCAGCGTTTATTTTGACACAATTATCTTGTGTCAAACTAGTGGCTCAGGGGGTCACAACCGGTCAAAAACAAATGTCTTAAATAAGGCCCAACTAATATAGTAACAACGTTACTATAACTATCACAAAGTTTTCGATGAAAATTGGTGATTAATATTAAACAATATTTCTAACTAATTTTTTGAGTTTCACCAAAATCAAAATCAAAATCCGAGGCGCCTAAAACAACTACTTCTAGAAACTTTCCAACAGGAAACAGACTTAGTCACTTAACTAAGTTTTGGTGCGTAATGGGCAAAGCAATCCTCAGAACATCTGCCAGAGAAGGGAAGCCTATAGAGCTTTGGGAACAAGGTATCCCAGACTGCTGCTCTAGACTTTTTCTAGCATTTCATGTGAGCCAGCCAAAGGAAGTGAAGGGGGAAATTGCTAATTAGAAAATTAAGTGAAATATTTTTTCTTTAAAAAAATATACTTAAAGAAAAACAAAATTGATATTCTATAGAATTGGAAATGAGATTTTCAAGTGATCACATCAGTTTTCTTTTATTGTAGATTAATGTAAAACGGAACTAGTGATATTCAAATTTAAAGACAAATTTCATTTAGAATGACGTGCTTACATTTCCGGTATCTTAACAATCTGAATACATAAATAATAGATAATTAACAAATTGTTCTGTGAAAACTAAAGCCACCAATCAAGGACTAGTTTTAATAACAACTATCTTTAAAAAAATCTCTCAAATGGAATTTTTATAATAAGAATAATTGGTAGCATTCCATCTTGTCAACTGTGAGGTAATAATTTGAAATTTGATCTAAGTATCAAAGAAGCTGAGAATTAGTGACAACCCGCTTCTGCTACAGCTTCTGGCTCTTTTACTATGTTGTAACATTCTTCTAGGCTTGTCATCTGGTTAATCTAATATTCCATTTCAGCAATTTTCGGTCATTCCCTGGATTTTAATTTATAGTTACAAAGCAAACAGGAACCCAAGTTGTGCCCAATTAGGTGATTAATGTCATACTGGATGAAATACGATATAAGAGGATCCTTTCTGGATTAGGCAGCATCCAAAGGAGTGATGATTAGGCGAAAGAGTAAAGAGATCTTGAATTTATGCAGCTAGGGAGAAACAGTATTAGTTTTACTCACTGGCATCTCAGCATTCTAACACCAACTGGCTCCTCCAACTGGGATCATAATTTCCATCGTAAACACCTAGCCTAAGGATGAGATTATGATCGGCGTTGAATTGGATGAACAAACAATTTAATTTGCATAATAGGATCGGAATAGTCGACCACTGTCTTAATCTGGTAGCCATAGAAACACGATTCGTTCATTTTATCTTAGTTTTTTTTTTATTACAATTACACAGGGGGCCAAATCTTGTCTTCAAGTTGAGTTCCTGGGCAGCTACTTTTAGTGTAGGCAAGAGAACAACCGGAGAACTAAGAAAATTTTCACTCTTTTATCGCTGCATTGAGTGGGTGGGCAAAGGAAAACATCCTCAGGACATCTGAAGAAAGGTTACAAAGGAGAAAATGGGAGGTTTTTTGTTGGTACTAGGGAGAGCGTTATTCCTGACATCGGGATCCCCGCTTTCTTTCGCAGAATCCATAGTGCATCGGAGGCCATTGGAGCGGTTCCAGGATGAGGGAATGGTTATCCTTAACTACCAGCTTGCTGTTCTCCTAGAGGGCCTGAATAGTTATAAGAGGAGAGGTGATTCTTCTAATACGCAGATCAGTTTCAATCAGTATTATAAGCCACAACCGATAACGTTTTGGTCTGCTTGACTAAGAACTGATGGTTACAGAATCTGACGGTATGTCTTCAATGTAAAAACAAATAAGTTGGACTCGAAATGCTGCCTTCGGATTCAATATGCTTGGAAGAGAGAGTTGGAAGAGTCAGCTTTTTTGTAAAAAAATAATAATTTCTTGAACAAAATAATCGAATTTTATATCGAACTTTTCATTCGAACAAATCACCCGATAATTCCATATGAAATGATTATCTTGATTTGATTCTGATTGATGTTGATTTCGTTTTGTTTTCATTTTAACATTAATATGAGCAAACCAGGTGTGAATAGGTACAGAACCAAAATTATGGAAATTAAGACTTGGGATATCAAAGTAAAATAAATAAAAATATATAATTCGGGAAGACTCATGTATGACTGGCAGGTCATGTGCTCGCTCAGTATGTCTGAGATAATCACATAAGTTGGTCTGTCAACAAGAGAGAGAGAGACTAGTCTTATCTTATTCGACAAAGAGACTATTAGACGGGGTCAACAAAGCGAAAAACATATCGCTCTAACTAGTACATATTTCTACAAAAGGAATCAATCCAATTAAATCTAAATTCATTTTTTATCCTTTATTTTCTCTTAATGTTATTATTTCTTATTTAATCCAAACTCGAGCGTCGACTCTTTTATAATATAATAAAAATATTAGGTCAACGTATCTGGGCACTTGGCGGAAAATATTTTTAAGTTTGTAGATCAACTTACCGAATTGTTTTAACACAATATTCCGGTTTAAGTGAACGTTTTAAATAAAACATTTTAAGTTCGTTGTATCCTGTGAACTCCAGAGAATAAATTGTCAGCTTGCTAAACGTTTTGGAAAAAGTTTTAATAATCCAGAGTTCTGTGCTTAAGGGGGGAAAACCCATACTATAGATAAAAAAGAAAAAATATTGGGAGAATTACAAGTGAATCCTTGTAAATCCTGCTAGCTAGCGAAAATTCAAATCCCACTAATGAGGTCATGAGGTCTTGGCCCCCCCCCCGAGACTTAAAGGACAACATTTGCCCTTTGAAAGAACTTTGACACATTGACTCCGCAGATGTTATTTTTCCCAAAAACAAAAACTTATCCTTAACCAAACAAACCCTGAGCCTTATCCAAAAAAAATGGAGAAGATTCTCCGAGTGAAATTACCAAGGAGTTGGCACTATAAGATCCTTTAATCCTGCAGGACCCTCTCCCAAGATCAAATCTAATCTAAACACTTAAAATCAGACTCAAGTCTCTCAAGTGTTTTTTCCATTTTTCCTTTTGAAAATCGGAGAACCATCAGTTCTTAGTAAAGCAGACCAAAACGTTATCGGTTGTGGCTTATAATACTGATAGAAACTGATCTGCGTATTAGAAGAATCACCTCTCCTCTTATAACTATTCAGGCCCTCTAGGAGAACAGCAAATCGAGAATCGAAAATCGAGATCTGAGAGTATATAATTAAGATGCTTACACTAATTAAAAAATAAAATAAAATCTCAAATAAAGAAAGTTAAGTTGAAAGAGGCAAGAAAGAGTAAAGGAAGGGGCTATATTGGTGAAGATGAACCGAGTAGATAGCATGCACAGATAGGATTCCAATTAGAGTGGAAGGTGTCGGGTCTTATAACGGCTTGACGCCCCATCTCTTGTAGTCCGTCCTCGCCAGCTCTCTTTCTCTCAGCATCCTCTCTTCCTTATTCATCTTCTGCTCCTCGCTAGAGTCCCTTATCTAGATCTATCACACACATTGCTGTCACATGTGTTTACTAAGTTTGTCACCCTCCCAATATAGTTGTAATACTCGCCGCTCTTTTACAATCACATCATCACCCATTCGGCATCTTTCTCTCTTTTTATTTTCTTTCTTTTTCTCAAGTGTGATGATCTACCCTCAGTAATAAAAATAACAGAAAAACAAAATAAACGAATTTATTAAAAATAATTTAACTAAAACTGTACCATATTCATTCTAAACTTTATGATAAAAATGTTCGATAAGTTTTAGTACATAATATCGATGTTAGAATACATTACTGGCAACACTGGCCTCTCACTCTGGTCGTGGTAAAAGATACTGACGCTTGTTGAAATGTAATCTGAGAGAGGTTAATATTCGGTCTCCAACATTGTGAACATGTTTTTTATATATTATATATCTTGAGTTAAGTTTTCTTGTCTAACATATAAGATTTCCTGCAAGAATGTCGCTGTCATATTCATTTAAATATTTTATTGTACGGAGAAATTTACAGAACTATGTACAATATTTTAGTTTTAAAGGGAAGGGATTAGCTGCGTGATTACCGTATATTGGATTCCAATAAGGAGATCCCCGGGTTCGAAACCAGCTGCTAGCCTCTTCCTAGGAGCTTTCTTTACAGCTCACTGACCGGTGATGGACTGTATTGTCTGCAAGAAGCCTTGGGGTGCCTCAATTGTAGAGAAAATTAAAAAAATCTCTTCGACATCCCGGTCAGAATAGACCAGATGTGGACACGTTTGCACGGAAGCGGATCTGTGGCAAATGCAATAATGAATCTCTATGCACGTTTGATGAAGCTGTGAATAATGGTATCCAGTTAATTCTTTCTAGAATAAGTTATTTCTAAAAATCTTTTAAAAAAAAGCATAATCTAAAAGATTAAGAAAGTTTATTTCAATATTAGACAATCTTCGAACAAACTGCGAGCTACCACCTCCTTCACAGATAATTCTCTTAAGCTTTAAGAATATAATCTTTTTCTTTTTTTTTTTTTACTTTCATACTTTATTTGTCAAAGATGAAATCTTAGTTAAAGTGGTTTCTAAATGTAACAAATCATATCGATAGAAATATCACCTTATTGAAATGTTACGCTAAGGATTAGAAAGAGACGTCATCACGCCTCACCCACACACAGTCTACAAGTCTGTATAAACACAAGTCTCAACACAGACAATTTAGTAGCAGCAGTAAAAACCCCTTTTTTCCATCTCGGCTTAACTTTTGGAATAAATAACAAGATAACCTGGCTGCAGATTACCTCACCAATCTCGTGTATAAAGAAACAGCTGAGAAAGAACAGAATCTTTACGAAGACATAAGACTCGCTTCCGTCTTCTCCATAGCATTTATCTTGAAATATCATCTCCTTCTAACATTTAGTTTTCTTTATCTCTTCTTCCTCTGCAGCCTCTTCTTCTTACTCACTTCTTAGCTTTTCAGTTTTGTTTTATCTTAAATATCTTAATTCAATCTTCAGTCTCTTTCTTTATTTAGAGTTAAACAAAAAGGAAAAAGTTATATTTGTATTTTTTGATGCTTGGACTTTGAACACGAACAATAGTTTAAAAATTATTGGATTCAACAAAAGTCAAAAAAATAATCTTTTTTTTCAAATTCAGTTCAATAATGAGCATCAGGCCAGCAATGGATAAGCGATCTCTCCATTATTGGAGGCAGGAGTGTAAACTTTAGGCCGCACATTGTGTATCCTAGGTACATGGAACATTTCCATGTATCCATCCATACTATTCCTGTCCATATGCAGACGAAACTAGTCCATAAAAAAAAAACCATCATCTTTTGACTTGAATAAAACCTTGGCCAATCAAAATGGAGCTCCCAGAAATTACATCCTGCTAAATTTATTTTCTGAGCGAGGATCCTGCCTTTTCAGGTCTTCTTGCACAGTTCTTGGGAGACTTATCTTAAAGAGACCAATGACTAGAACGTTTTCAACTTCTTTACCGAATTTTAACAGGAAGATGTTCTAAATTAACAGCTGAATGGACAAGATTAATGTCTTCTTTGGTTTACATATTGATGCTAAATTTTGACATTGGCACTAGTAAGTTTTAGTAACTCAGTTACTACTTTGAACTTGACTTCGGCACTCCTTGCTAGAAAAATTCTGACGGTTTATACATTAAAACAGATTTTTTACTCGTTTTTTACGAAAAATCTGACATTGGCACTTCTTGCACCAAGCCACAGAATATAATAACAATCTTAACTAAATGGACATCGAACTAAAACCAGGTTTTCTCATTCAAATAAAACTTTTAATTTGAGTTCAATAGAAAAAAAAGATTGAATAATTTAATAGAACAATAATTTAATTTGTTTAAGCGAGTTTATCATAGGAAATCCTAGATACAGATGGTAGATCTGTACATTGTCCTGGGCAAAGCACACTACTAAATATTTCCATTACTACAATAGCTTAAAGTTCATTTTTTAGGCAGCATTACGAGTAGTTCGTCAATTATATGATCAATAAGAGACTAGATTTTTTTTTTTGCTTTTTTTTTTTGGCATCGGCTTTCGCCAAACAGCCAGCATCGTCTAGGTTCTTATCACTAGAATATCACTCACTCTCCATTCTTACTTATAAATACATTCGCTTCACACATTCATCCCTCTACTATATACAACTATTTACATAAACTACAGCTAATGGATGGATCAGTACTCTATATTCCTGCCATCCTTACAGCTTAACCGAAATTAAAATCACCGTAATCCTTCTCTAATCATTTTCTTTCATTCATTCTACAACTTTTAAATACATTCATATTTCCATTGCTAGCTCTGCTATAGACTTAAGCACATACGAGGGTCGTTTGAAAAGCCCGTGCAAAAATAAAAACTACTTAATTTTTTGGTGTAAACCTTTTTTATTTTTCAACATAGTCTCCTTTTAGGCTTATACACTTCTTCTAACGCTGCTCTAGTTTGTTGATCCCTTCCGAATAATAGGATTTGTCCAAGTCTGAAAAATAGCCATTCGTTTCTGCAATCACCTCCTCGTTTGAATAAAATCTTTTTCCCGCCAGCCATTTCTTCATATTGGGGAACAAATAGTAGTCCGAGGGAGCCAAGTCTGGAGAATAGGGGGGATGTGAAACGAGTTGGAACCCTATTTGCATTAATTTTGCGACCACAACTGCTGAGGTGTGAGCTGGTGCGTTGTCGTGATGGAAAAGGACTTTTTTGGTGGGCCAATCGTGGGCGTTTTTCTTGCAGCTCGGTTTTCAAACGGTCCAATAACGATGAATAATATGCACCTGTAATAGTTTTACCCTTTTCCAGATAGTCGATGAGGATTATTCCTTGCGAATCCCAAAAGACAGTCGCCATAATCTTTCCGGCCGAAGGAACGGTCTTCGCCTTTTTTTTGGCGCAGATTCCCCCTTGGTAACCCATTGTTTAGATTGTTCTTTGGTCTCAGGAGTGTAGTGATGTATCCATGTTTCATCCACAGTGACGAAACGACGCTTAAAGTCCTGCGGATTCTTCTGGAACAGCTGCAAACTGTCCTTGCAACACTTCACACGATTTCGTTTTTGGTCAAGCGTGAGCAATCGCGGCACCCATCTTGCGGATAGCTTTGTCATGTCCAAATGTTGATGCAAAATATTATGTACCCGTTCATTCGAGATGCCCACAGCACTAGCAATCTCACGCAGCTTCACTCTTCTGTCATCCATCACCATATCATGGATTTTATCAATGATTTCTGGAGTAGTAACCTCAACAGGGCGTCCAGAACGTTCAGCGTCACTTGTGCCCATATGGCCACTCCGAAAATTTCGAAACCACTTATAAACTGTGGTGCAGAGTCACCATAATGTTTATCAAGCTTCTCTTTAGTCTCCTGAGGCGTTTTGCCTTTCATAAAGTAGTGTTTAATCAACACACGAAATTCTTTTTCTTCCATTTTTTGAAAATCACTCGACTTCCTCTATTCAAACGAATGCCAAACACAAAGAAATAGACCGATCTGGCTGAAACTTGGTGTGTGTTCTTCCAAGAGATGCTACTAACTAAACATAACCTCGATACGCGCCAGTGGTGCTAACTCTCTGACTTTGCACGGACTTTTCAAACGACCCTCGTAGATGTTGGTGGAGAATATAATGTCTTCGTAGCGAAATGGTGCATCTAAATACCTGTATATATCGTCAAACATTCGTTTCCTTTCTACCACATAACGTAGACATATCCATTATTATATGTTTGAAATCCTCCTACTCATTTTGTTGATCCTGTGTAGATACGATCCGCACACCGCGTGGTTCGCTCCTCTCAGCCTGCTTATTGTCGTAACAACCCATTTATTATTGGCAGCCCCCCCTTAAATCTAGACTAGATTTACAAAACTAATAAAAACCAAATTTTTCAACGTATTGATTCTTTTAAATTTTTTTTTTAGCATAATTGCGTGCAAACTAAGTACGATGTTTCCGGATCAAACGATTCCGCTGGCTCAGTTAAAGCTCCCTCCATCTCCATCAGTTTAATCGAGCTTTTTTTTTTAAGTTCAGCTTTACTGGACTGCCTAAATTACTTAGAATAGTTCGAAACTATTATTATTTTTGTTTTTCCTTTTTTTGATCTTCAACCTTCAAACTTTTTTTTTGTTTTTGTTTTATACAAGCGCGCATGCGTGTATATGTACGTAATTCGGGCAACCATTAACATTTTATACAACAATTAATTTTTGATGATATAATTTGTATGTAGTATACAGCAGTTCTCCTCTCAACTTGCGTACTTCTAAAAACTTGCCAGCAGTCTAATTAAAAAACCAAAAAAAAACAAAATCAAGCGTACGAGGAATCAGGTTTCTGTACAGTTGTCAGTAAGTTGTAGCGGATGTTATTACTAAATAACCCGACATTGTTTCACTACAGAGTTTTTTAACTACGATTAACTATGGTGGCCCATTAGATTTTAATTTTTGTTTTCTATACAATATATAATACAAAAAAAACCGCCATGAAACCTCTCTGTCGCTCCGTCTCTCAACAATCGCCTTACTATTTAATTTAATGTAAATCGCTAGCCGAACTTGTTGTGAGAGATTTAAAGGTTGTTAAAAAAAGTCTTGAGCAGTAGCTGTAGATGATTTTCAGTATTACGTTGTTCAGTCTCGTATACATACATTATGTTGTACACTGAAAACAACTCTGAAGCTGTTAAATCTGTCCTAATCTACATTATTCATCAACACAGTCTTCACACGACTCGAAATGTTCCTCGTATATTCCTCTCTCCCTAGACAGCCTCGCCTCTTCCCATCAACGAACGAACAATTTTAAATTTAATTAATAAAACGTAATTAGATCACAATTGATTTAAGGTAATTCTCGATTCAAATGTACAATCGATTCAGAGAGAGCCTCTCTCTGATCATTAAGTTTCTGGTAAATTCATATTTCTAATTAAAACTTAAATCTTTAAAATCGGTTTTAAACTAACTGAAAAGGTCAAATATCGAGTTGAAGTTTTCAGTTCTTTTTACCCACTTCTTATCTTTTAGTCTTGCCCTTGACGTTAAGTTCCTTTACAGCTTTTAAGTGATTCACCAGCAACAGTTCTTCTTTATTCTTGGGCAATCTAACTTGTTGATAGTGTGCGCTTCATTGATAACTTTCAGTTTCCATCTTGGCTTAGATCAATCCTCAGTGTTCTGATTGGTTTGAATATTTTGAGTAAGTAAGGTTTTAGATCTGTTAACGTACATGAGCTTAAGCTTTACTTTCCTTGTTTTTTTTAAAGTTCTCTGGCCTTTTGAAGCAAATATTTTTCTATTAAAAGATTATTTACCGCCCTTTGAATATTCCCACTAAGCACCAAATCTACACTTCCCTCTTAGAAAGCCTAATACTGTATGGATCCGAGGCATGGACACTGACAACTAAAGAGCGCAATACCCTTAATTCAACAGAAATGGGAATCTGGAGAAGATGTTTAAGGAAAACAATCTTCGATAGAGTCCCAAATATGGTTATAAGGGAAGCCGTCGATATAGATAAAACCATACTGGATAGGGTAGACGAAAGAAGGCTGTCTTGGTTTGGACATGTCCTTCGCATGAGCGATACGCGCCTCCAAAAAAAAGGCTCCCTGCTGGCAACCTGCTGGCAGACAAAGAAGAGGAAGGCCTATGAATAGCTGGGCTCGCGCTGATAGGGGAACTAATGATAGCGCGAGGTCTATGCGAAAGCGACGCTCTGGATAGAGAAGGATGGATACTTGGCGCAAGGAACCCTGGTTAGGGAAACACCTTGAAAGAAGAAGAATAGAAAGACTATTTACCATAACAACGCCTGCGATTTGACAGATCTGTTAAGCTTCTTTGAGCTTCACAATACTGATTGCTGAGATGGATGGGCTTAGTGGATTGTTCAGATACTCTTGAATCCTTACAATCAGCAGTCACTGATACCTCCAGAATCTACGCATTTTACATGGTTTGATCCAGTCTAGTAATTACATAGTCTTTTTTTTTCACCTCCAATGAAGTTAACCTTAAAAGCATTTGAAATCTATACGTGAAATTGACGGGCGAATAAAAAAAAAAAAAAACAGGACTGCTTCCAATGACACGGAACAAGTATCGTTCCACTTTAGAAACTCATAGTAACCAAAGTGTAACCGATATGATGTCTGAAATAGTTGTTTTGTGGACAGAATATGGGGAGTAGTTACAGGAGGTGACAGACTGTACAAGGATATTTTTGTAATAGGACACTTGACAGTTTTGTATGTAAAGGGAGGTATAGTATTATCCTGGCTTGTCATTAAGTATAGTGCATCATTCCAGGACAACCAGGGTTTTCTGGTTAGCTTATTAAAACATTATCCCCCTGCAGCAGAATTCCACATCTCCTCTGTCCTAAAGATGGGCGGAAGATACAGGCGGATATTACAAACACACATACACTGAGATGAAGAATGAATAAAACCAGAAAAGAAAGAAGGAGGGTCCAATGGGAAGGAGAACAAACCAGCATCTCGGTAACCATGGAGAAGGACCGCTGAGGACTCACGCGAGCCAGCTTGCATGTGTGACAGTCGCGTGCAGCCTCACTATGCTTGTGTTTTAAAATAAATAATTAAGTTAGATACAAAAAAAAAACGTACTCTAGATGGCGCTTGGGCGTCTCACAAGAAATAAAAACCGGTCGATACCTTACGTCGTTCATTCTTTTTTTGTCTTTTTTTGTTTTTTCTGTACTCCTGATACTGTTTCTCAGCTGCCTTGATAGCGAGTCCAATATATTAAACAACGAGTTTATGAATATCGGCATTCCTTCGAGGAATATTATATATTGCTTGACACATGAGTGCTGGTACACTGAGGTTTTTTTTTTTTCTAATCCAGAGCTCCTATATAATCTTTTATTCTCCTGCCCTTTAAGCATTAATCCTGATTTACCATCTCGACTTTCCTTTAATAATCCATTTACTCTATCATGGCTCCACTCCTTATGAGTAATTTTAATTTAAAAGAAAAATATTTTGCCAAGCACAAGAGAAATAAGTAAGACTTATTTAAAGGTAAAAAAGGGTGACCTTTAACGGCCAAGTCCAATCCTCGAAGTTGTGTATTATTTTCAGATAACATAAAGGTTTATTATTATTATTATTATTATTATTATTATGACAATACCAAGGTAATAAAGGGAAAAAAATAAAAAATAAAGAAAGAAATATCCGCAGTACGAAAGTTACGTCGATATACTTTTGAGGTTGATGTGATGAACTTTAATGTTGGGTTAGACTATAGTGTTGTTTTACAGTAGAACGACATCTGTCTGACCAACAATCAAACTATCATTTATGTGTGTGTTGTTTATGAAGAGCAGAAGATTGCAGGTTGAGAGAGCACGAGTCCTCTTGCAGTTCACTTTGAAGGCAAGGGGAGGGGGGAGAAAATAACACTTAACTGCAACACACCGCTTGCCAGACTCCATTATTTTGAGATCATCAAAAAAAATTAAGAAAAAGAAAAAATATGACCGTATTCTAGTCCAATAGTAAGCCACTCAGACTTCTCAGTTAAGTATCAACAGGTCGTGCACCCAAAATAACTCTTAATGCAAGAAATAAAATTATTATTAACAAGTTATTGGTACAGCCGTACAGCTGAAAAAGAATCAGCTGATTACTGTTTTTCTTTCAAGGTGACACTAAATTGCAATATGCTAATTATGTAGGCATTGGAATCTAATCTTAATTAGAATTTATTAAAGACAGAGGAACAGAATTAAAATGCAACAAATGACATAACTAATGGGAGCCTATGGGAAACTGTAACAGACTGTAGAAAAAGTTAGTAGTACAGCTTTAACAAAGCACAAGGCTGCAACCACAAGGGCCCCTCCCTTAGCCTCTTCGGCTCCTCCCAAACTTTAGAAACCTGATATCCTAAAATAGAGAAAAAATTGTGCAAATCAAAAAAAAAAAAAAAGGAAATATAGAAAGCGTTAATGACAAATACAACTTTGCAAAATATAATATAATCATATAATAATGATATGACCACGTTATGTACTATAGAAAGGAAACGAATGTTTGACGGACATATACAGGTATTTAGATGCACCATTTCGCTACGAAGACATAATATTCTCCACCAACATCTGTGTACTTAAGTCTGTAGCAGAGCTAGCAATGAAATATGAATGTATTTAAAAGTTATAGAATGAATGCAAGAAAATGATTAGAGAAGGATTACGTGATTTTAATTTCGGTTAAGCTATAAGGATGGCAGGAGCACAGAGTACTGATCCATCCATTAGCTGTAGTTTATGATAGTTGTATATAGTAGAGGGATGAATGTGTGAAGCGAATTTATTTATAAGTAAGAATGGAGAGTGAGTGATATTCTAGTGATAAGCACCTAGACCAAGGATGAGCAACACGCGGCCCGCCAAGCATTTCTAAAGTTGAATTTATTTTATCGACTTTCTCCCATCAATATATTGTTATAAAATTAATTATAATAAAATGGCGAGTTACTTGTCGACGACGTTTTTAAACATGCAATACGACGCGCCAGCGCGATGATTTTTTTTTGTGACGAGATACACATTTGTCGGTGACTTGTTCAAACATGCAATACGGACGTTTCGTAAATTATTGGTAAGAGTTAATGTATGTGCGGCCCGCCAAAAAAAAAAAAATAATTAAAATTTAAATTGGCCCATTGATTAAAAAAGGTTGCTCACCCCTGATCTAGACGATGCTGGCTATATAGATAGACGATGCTATTACGTGATACTAATCGTTTCTTCATAGTTACCGATATCTGTAATTCTTGCGGGCCAGATTCATTATTAAATGTGCTAGTAAGGTCTTACGATGAAGCCATACCCGCAACACTAGTTTGCTATATTATTTCATTATGACTGCATTTACTCGATTCTTAGCTACACAATAAATTCCCCCCCCCCAAAAAAACATATATTTGCTCGTAAAGCTGGAAACATAGTGGAGCGGCGATGATAGCGAAGAGCAAAGCGGCGAAAACAAACACTCTCTATAGTTAGCGTTGCTCTATCTTCGCTTTGCTCTCCACTATGCGCGGTCCTCTTAGGGTACGTTTACAATGGAGCTGTGAGTATAGATGATAGCAGAGATGATAACTGATAGAGTAAAATATAACCGCTGTAATAGTGTGCACAACGGAGCTGTGATACATGCAACATGTCCGAGTAGTGAAGAAGAGTTTTTATGTTCAGCAGCAACAAAATGGTATATTTTAAAGGAAAAACGCTTTAGAAAATATCATGTACATCCCATAAATAAAAAACGAAGTACTTTGGGCGAATTTTACCATTTAATAAGGAACTTAGAAATTATCCGGATCGTTTTATTGAATATGTGAGGATAGGTCCACCCACATTCAACTATATTTTAGAAAAAATAAGGTCAAAATTAAGAAAACGTTGGAAAAATTGTCATGGAAATCCTATAACCATAGAAGAAAAACTAGTGATTACTCTTAGGTAAGTAATGGTTTGATTGAACAAAAACAACAAATAAATACACATGAAAATAAATGTAAGCACGATTTAAAAAACAAAATATTGTTTAAAAGTAAATAATAAAATAATAACCAAAAATAATGAGTAAAGACAGCACTAAATAATTTTTCGACGTCCATTTTGAGGCTCCGATACTGGGAGTTCAGCTAGCAGAAAAATGAAAAATTCAATTCTATCATCTATGCTCGTTTATAGCAGCGCGTATGAGTCACTAGTCGCAGCTTCGTTGTGCACGCTCACATAAGAATGTACTAGGTTATTCTATAAGCGCTGATGCATCACTGCTATCATCTCCGCTATCATCTATGCTCACAGCTCCGTTGTGAACGTACCCTTAGTATGTTAACTTGTGTTTGATTTCGCCGCTTTGCTCTTCGCTCCACTATGTTTCCAGCCTAAAACTGATAATTATTTAAAAAATAACTAACAATTCCATTAAATTCCAGTAATTTTAATCAAATCTCCAAATTTTAGGATATCAGCCAAGTTTGTTTTGTTCAAATAACCTCACATCATTTTCCAGGAGTCTAGTAATTTTTCCAACCTCACAGAGCTCAAAAATGTAGCTTTCCCAAGTGGAAACTCAATTTAAAAACCTGCAGGAACACACACACATGAAAGAAAAGGATTTTAAAACTTAAGAAAAACAATATTTTATTGAGAATATATATATATATATTTTTTAAATAATAAATTTATTTTGGGACTAATTTTTACTTTTTATACAAAAATATTATATATATATATAGATATTTATAAATCGTGTGAACAATATTCACAAATATATACATGACTAGAAAAGTATACATAGCGAATGATGTACAATCTATGTACAAAACAAGGTATTTATAATATATCAATAAAATATTTACAAAATAAATGAAAATATCTCAAATGCACTACTTTATATAATAACGTGCATCTTGACTTTGCTTTTAAATTTTGTACATAACATTATTTGTTTTTTGTTTTTTTTGGAAAATAGCAATAAAATTGTGTTATTTACGATATATAAAAAAAGAACAGCACGATTTTAAAAACGTGAATGAAAGTTATTCAATTAATCGTGCACTAAATGTTTTTTGGAAGTTATTGTACGATAAGTGAAAACATAATAGAAGTGTGTCAAAAGAAAAAAAAAAAAAAACGATATCGATTTTTGAACAGTTATATTTCAGTGAACTTTGGAATAATATTTTTTACGTTAACGTCTTACCTAAAAGAAGTAATGACAACCAAGTCCTAGTTTACACAAAATTTTCAAGCTCCAACTTAGGCAAAGGAATATGAAGTTTTAGTGATTGATTTTACTAGACCATTATTGGAGCATGGGAAGTTGGCCAAAGTACCACAGGGTTGATCAAATCAAGTTGCTTAGCTAGTCATCTAAGTCCATGATTTGCTTTAATATTTTTTATTCCCATTGGAAGCTTCGAAACCTACGTCTGGCTGTAATTGGTGGATTAGGTTTTTTTTTTTTTTTTCTTTCTATTTGATTGCGACTCATTCATGTACATTATGTGGGGCATAATACATTTGGGTCAAAGGGCACGAGTTGAGTGTCCAATGACCTCCTCAGAATCCAAAACAGTTGCTTAATTACAGTCCCAGAAAATGATAGGTAAAAGTAAAGTAAGGAGCTTACAAATGCTTTCCGCCTAGACTTGAATTGACTAACTTAATAGAAAAAAAAAAGACTTCACTAGATGAAGTTGGGACTTATAATTAAACCTAGAACCAAGTAACGAAAAGCTGCTAGATTTCTAGAGAGCTTCTTTCTTTTTTTGCAACACAATGAAAGCTCTTCAGAAAGGAGTATTGAAATCAACCCTGAGCAAATGAAAAGAACAGCTCAACCAACTCAACGACGCTTATTTTTTTTGGGGGGGGGGGAATTTGCGAGCCAATTACACGAAAATCTACTACTAGGATTTTGAGCTTAGATTTCGGATCCATATCCAATGAATAGTGGATCTTCTGCTATAATTTACAACTTCACAGCAATCATGCATGAACAGCTTACAATATGCAGAAAAGATTCACTTCAAATCTGATACTATTCCACTTTGAATTGATTCCCAATTCAATTTCTCAACAGCTATAATATAAACTGATTCAGTCTGACCAATGAACGTTGAATGTGTGGGCCATGAAAAAATCTTCCAAGATCATGGAATTTTAAGAAGGAGTGCAAAGTTAATATTGCTCACCTTTTGTAAAGTCCACAAGGTTAGTTCGAGACCCGCTGGTCTTAATAAGTACGACAATGGGCACCTACTACTTTTCAAGGAACCCAAGTATCCCTTTGTTTGCAAATCCCTAAAAAAAAAGAAAAAAAGTTCCCTAAGAGAAACCACCAAATACGCAGCAAGATGGACTTCGTATAGTACGCACTATTAGAGCTATTATCTCTCCCGCCCATCCCAATTAAATTCATGAATTAAATACAGCTAGCAACAGAAAACTTTGCCTACCCTTCTTAGTGGTTATAACCTCGTTTCAGCTGATATTATAACCTTCAAAGTTAGGTTACCTAGAAATTCCTTTTTTGAAATAGGTTATTGTTTTTAAAAAAATTTAACTTACTTTTCTGCCTTAAATTAACAAAACCATTTTTAAGTTGATTACTTAAGTTTTGTAAAAACACATTGTACATTTAGTTTTTCTACTCGCTAATATTTTTTGTTGTTTTCTAATATTATGTTTTCCCCCTGTAAATAAAGGAAAAACAAAAAAAGGAAAGTGAAATTCAAAAGATAACAGAATTTACATACAAATAAATAAACGTCATAAATTATCTTTGTTAACATTAAATCTATGTACACAATAAGTTGCGAACAATAAGATCAATTCTAACTAATCGACTGGACTAAAATTATCTAATAATAATTTCTTAAAATAATAAATATTTTGCTTTTTTTTTGAAAAATATTTTTCTATTTCTAAACACAATTTTTCTTTTTTCTTTTACAGCTTACATAAAAATAATTATAAATACAATGAAAATTGAAATTATATTTCAATTTTCATTGTTTAAAAAGCAAAGATCATGAATACTTTCAACCTAACAAGTACGCTCACTAACTTGGGACTTGTTTGACCCCCTTCCTCCATAGATCAGATAGTGTTTGGAAAAAAGATTTTTCATAACGGAAAAAATGGAAATACTTTTCCTAGCCGAAGTATTGAAGTCAATAGTTGACTTCCACGAGAAGATAATCCTAATTTTAGATTTGCAACATTTTACGTGAACATTTACAATTCGTGAACAGCCTTTGCTTTAGAATTGTCTCTGAACTTAGTTTAGTAGGTGAGAGCAGGGCCGGATTTACCTGTAGATGAAAAGAGGCCCTAGGCTATTCCCACTTATGAGGAGGCCCTTTCACCTCCCATTTTTAAGTTTGTAAATTACATGGGAGATAATAAAATACATCACTATTGTGATATAATAACATCAACATGTTATTGGTACTGTTTTCAGAATAGTGTAATTTTAATTTGGCTAACAATTCGAATGTAGGCCCCTCTTGATCTTGAGGCCCTAGGCTGAAGCCCAGTTAGCCTATAGGAACATCCGGCCCTGGTTGAGAGTATCCACTTTATAGGGTTTGTTCCAAAAAAAACCCAAGCCAGTTTTGTGTCCTTTTCTAATAATACAGAAAGATGCATAAATAATATATTTTAACCAATTCCATATGTAAGACGGCCAGCCTAAATACACTCAAATTGGTTTTGACCCATATTACCCTCATTGTTCTTATTGGGTTATTCGATTGTGTTCCAATGAGAATTGGTTAAAGGCCAGTCTGTATATTGATTCCCTGGATAATCCTGGTCAAGTTTATTTGGGATTATAATTAGTTCCAGGAATGATTGTAGGTCTTTTTAGAGAATAGAAATCATTTTTTTTTTGTTTTCTCCCAGGACAAGTTGTTCTTCAAGACTGGAGTGGTTACGGAAACTGGAATTTCTACTGGAAAATAAGCTAGTCAGAGTTAGTTGTTAATGGCTCTGTACGCTAATCTCCAAAGATGTTGTAGGAATACCCATCTTTCGCGAAGGATGGTATTTTAATCTGGTAATATCAAGTTGGACAGGATTATCCAGAATAGTATTTTGGAAAAAATCAAGTGCTTTAAGGAAAAAAAAAATAAGGGAACTAAGTCAATAATCTTAATGTGACGTTTATGACTAGGAGTAGACTATAAAGTACATCTCTATTATTGATTGCCGGAAGCTGGTTATTGTGGTATTCAGTGAATGAAATTTAAGTCCTTTTCCCATTTTACTTATTCCTCAAAATGCATTCTCCCCTAATAAAATTATTCAATCTTTTCAAACTTTTAATCTAAATATGAAGTTAGGAGAAAATCGTTACAATCAATTTTTGGGGAAAAACTTCAAAAAAGTATCGAATCTTATTCAGTAAAGTGGGTACTTCAACTCGAGGAAACTTCGATCACAAGGTTTCTGTAAGGTCCCTTCGTAGGGTTCTTTTCCATTCCAAAATTTCCCACTTCCTGCAAATTGGTAATTTTTGACAAATTTTCTTCTCCCTTACACAACACACCCTCAGGAGAACATTTTTTTTTTTTTTTTTTTTGGAATTGAAGGGCCTCAAAACTTTTGTTATTTCCGGTGTAAATCTCAAAAATGTAATTTTGAGATTATCGCAATACTTTACACACCAACTGATTTTCTTTTTGGCACAAACCATACTAAATAAGACGGAAATGAAACAAGTATTTGACTCATTCTAAGATCAAGAAAAATGGGGGACTACCAAGTTGTATGACGTCATGATCTGATAAGGAACAAAAATTAAAAAATAAATAAATAAAGAAAGGAGATCAGAATGAACATGCAACTGTATGCAATTTAGTTTTCTGTGCATATTTTCTAATTGCATATTTAGAATTATCTTCTCGTAAATGTAGTTTAAGCCTTTCTAGTTTATTATAACAGAAATTTAAAAATGCAATTTTTTTTTAAATATAAGAAGAAGTAAATAGGTAGAAATTGTTTGTTACCTGTATAATACTTGGAAGAGAATTGCACCCGATTTTACGGGTTCGTGGCCATCTAATTAGATAGTATAACACCTGTGTACATAGATCGTCTAGTTTAGGGGTCTACTATTATCCCACCTGTCATGAGATCTTATCTTTCGTGTACATATATTTACATGCCATGTAAATAGTTCATATATTTACATAGAGAAAGATATACACATATATATATATGTATATAATATATACAGCTCGTGTTTCGCTCTTCTTCTAATAAACTGTTCCAGTGTCCATTTCTGGTCAAGTTGAATACTTTCCTCCCCTCCCCCCTTCAAGAAGAATGTTGTTCCTCGTCGTCCGGATGCGATGTTGGACCACTCTCATCAGATTCATGTCCACTACTTCGTACTGACGCCGGATGACAGTTATTACATAGTCGGCCTTCTCCGCCTACGTAAGTTTTACCACAGGTTCCACATTCTTCTTGGGTTTCACCTGTTTGGCAAAGAATATAAACATTCATTTGGATTTTTATTTAGAAAATGACTTAATTTAATAAATATGTTTGTAGTGGTGATATTAAATTAAAAAATATTAAAAAAATGAAAGGGAAATCTAGAATTTAAATAAAGAAAAGACGTTCTTTTAAGATTTTTAAATTAAAATTTAGTGGAAAATGCCACTCTAAGAATCCTAAATCCTAATGCACATTTACTGCAATTTAAACACTATCCCACTACGAGCTGTCCCTCAGGAAGAGATTAATTTGGAATGCCCTTCTGTACTAACGACTATCAGCTACTTCCGCAAATAGTATTTGACCACAAATCCACTCACTTCCTAAATAGTAAAGGTCTTTTTCTATTTTTAAACAGAAACCTGGACATAAGAAATGTTACGCTAATTTATCTCCAATAATGCCCCATGATCTACTCTCGAGTTCAACTATACCTTCCAACCTCAATAAGATAAGAATACGATCGATCCATAATCATCCGTTAAATGATACCTTAAGGCAACAAACTTTGTTGCGTAACGATACTTACCACTGAAAGAGAAATTGTTGTAAGAGAAAACTTGAGAAAAGTATATTTGCTACTCCTACGACATCAAGGTAATATTATAATTTATTTTTTTTTATTTACCCTTTTAATGAGATTTACACCTGTACCTAGAGGGTACAATAGGTAAATGCGATGAATGTGTATAAATAGCGTGGCAGACGTGAATGACGGTCATCCAGTGATGGCTGCCATTAGTCACCCAGTTGGTCACGGGGCCAACGGCGCCTCAGCCGTCTTCGAGGATTGGAGGGTAGCGTAGTTGAAGATAAGTTTACAGCTAAAGGGTTGGGAGATGAAGTGTGAGTTTTTGATGAAAATTTTTATATCGAATTTTGGCTAGTTCGGAGATGAGTGGAATTTGGAGATCTGTATGTATAGTGTGGTTGCTAACATAGAATGGAGCGTCTACTATGCGGCGGGAATATTTTGGATTGGAGTGTTTGCAGTCTATTGATGTTGGATTTTTTTAGCTGTTCCGTAAAGTTGCGAGTCCGTAAGTCCCATATTGGTGGTGAGAAGAGCTGTATAGAGTCGCCGTTTGTTCTGTAGTGAGAGTTTTGACCGTTTGTCGAGTAGTCTGGCTAGAAGTTTGTATCGTTTGTTTAGTTCGGTACGTTTAAGTCTCGTATGGGGATGATAAATTTAAAAATGAATTCTAATGAAAGGAAACCGGAAGCCAATATTATGTTTAGGTTGGACCTGTTTCAAATAAGACGGTTCCATATCCGATAAGTATTGGCGCCTTGCTAGTGATTTCCATTATTATTATTATTATTATTCCCCTTTTTTTGGGGTAAAAAATATTATGATAGTGATTTTTTACGGGTTTCAGAACTTCAAAAGGAATATGTATGAACTTAAGGTGAAGCAGTTAGCCTAAATTGTCCTTAAAGAAAAAATAATGAAGAAGAAGGAATCTAATGTCCAGCAGGTAGAAGACAGGTTGCCGCGCTTTACTAGGAGACCAGTACTGTCTGTAGACTTAAGACGCCATTGGCCGGAGGGGGTGCAAAGATAAGTCCATTCTTAAGGAGAAACAGGCGAGACATTCGGAGAGGGGGTCATGCACCAAACTGGGACCGTTCTCTCTCTCTAATGACTTGAGAGATGCGCAAAATTACCCGCTGCACCTTAATGATGTGTCATTTCCTAGCATGGGTCCTGTCTACTCTCTCGCTAACCCTCCCCCCCGTATGGTATTAGGGGGGGCAACAGGACCCCATGTATTATGTATTACAAGGTTGCCTCTCATTCACCTGTTCGTCTGTCCAACATGATACCTGGTTCCTGTTTATTGGAATTACTTTCTGGTGTGAGTTAGTCTGTGGCAACCAGTGACTTTTATTGTGTCGGGAGTATACAACAAGAAGATGACCTTAGGGCACCCTATCAGCCAATCTTCTTACCTCACCGCATCATCCTCTATGATGATGATGTTGTAATGTTCTTCTTCAGTTTGCCCATTCTTCGCTATTTATTAAAAGCATATTAAGAATGCCCTCTGTCTCTCTATCAGAAATGTTCTCCCAGATATACCCATTTTAAGACCCAAGTAAGTAGGGTTCCCCCATCCTTTTAGCACAGGTATCCCCAACTGACTGCAACAAGTGCTTCTTTATACCAAAAAGATATGACGCCTAAAGTCAATCTTCAAACGAGTGTTGTATGCTAAATTGTAATTTTCCTTTACTAAGCATAACCATTTAAGATGAAGTTGTAACCGAAAAACTGTCTATAGATGTCAGGAGCTGCCGCATTAAGATAAATTTGGAATGACCCTTGAACTGCAAGTGCGATATATTGTTTACCGCTAACATTTTTAAAAATAAGACATTCATTCCTTCTCGTACGCTCGGCCTGGCCTGGCCAGTGCCTTGGATATCGTATCGTCACTGTGAGTTTTGTATTTTCTTACTATTACTTGGTATAGAGTTTTCCCTCCTCTTTTTTGTATTTACCACAATTATCTTGTATAAATTTTCATTTTCCGTCTCTCTAGTTTAGTTTATACAAATTTTCTATTATTTAAGTTAATGTTTGTTTTGTTAAATAAAGTAATTCTTTTGTACAATTCTAGCAAGAGAGAGAATTTTTTTTGCTCCCTGTCGCCCCGGCTGATTGTCTCCAGGACCCTCCCTTCTCTCACCAGTGAGCTATCCCGCCAGAGGCGCCCTTGAGGGTGTTTTTCTATTTGAGGCTGGTTAGGGATATCGTCTCTGATAGCTCCGGCTATCTGGCGCCCGCAAGGATACCTGCTTCCCTCCTCACCCCTAGCCGGTCACAAAGTATTAAGGAAGAGCAGATTTTTCTTAGTTTTCCACTGGATCAAACTTTATGGGCAACAATAAGATAGCCAACTCGATACTTGTAAAGAAAGCAAATGACACTTTTGATAAAGGGGTTATTTTTCTTGCATGCAATTGCAGCAGCTGAGAGAAATTATTTTAGATGGCTTGCAGAAATTTAGCTAAATTTTACACTCAATTTTATGCTCTACAAAATTTTAAGCGTAATTCAATCATCATGCAACTTTTCCAAGCATCATGCCCAACATTGTGCCTTTTCAAAGATTGATTGTATTCCTTTTTATTTTTTTTTTTTTAAGGAAGACTAAGTTGTGCTGGTCTCCTTGAGGAGCAGCACAAGGAACAGCTGCATTCAAACTAAAGTTTAACGATGTACCAATATACGTAATAAAAAAAAAGTAGGGTTCTATCCCAGAGATAAAACAAAGTAATGAATTAAGCACGAATAAAGATAATCTGTTATAAAACTTTGTAAAGTCTCCCCGACAGTGGAGATATTTATAAATTGGTGCAGATATTCCTCTCAGACGATTCGTCATAAAAAACCTCTTGGGCCCCAGACAAACGGAACAAAAACAAATACAAAAGTAGCGAACAGTTCTTTTAGCTTTTAACAACGCAGCAAACATTCCTTGAGAATGGATCTTTGCACTAAATAAATAAAAATAAGGATAGAAAAAAAAAGCTAAAGGGAGAAAGGAAATAAAAAAGAGGAATCTCCTGGATTTAGATGGAACTTCAAGGAGGTTTTGGTTTATGGGCGTTATAAAAAGGTGTAAGGCGCCAGTGGTTTACTGCTTAGCAGAGTCTGCGGTAATCTTGTTATCTCACGCATCATGACTTAAAGGTACTTAGACTGTCCAGTCTTCTTGTAGACCCCTGAAATATCCAATAATAAGACTGTCGGGGAGATAACACTTCTTTTTTTTTTCTTTTTACACAAAATACTGTTTTAATGGCCACTTAATTAATTAGGAAGTTTCGAATTTCATTTTTCTCCATAGAAACCAATTGAAAAATCACTAATAGCTTTCTTTCAAGCTTTCTGTACCATCTTAAAACGACGCCTAGTTACACTCAAGAGGATTGCAGAAATGAGGTGGATGATTCAAAAGAAAAAGATTCACTTTTAGTTAGGGTTTCTTTCAACCTTTCTGTACCATCTTAAAACGACGCCTAGTTACACTCAAGAGGATTGCAGAAATGATGTGGAAGATTCTAAGAAAGAAAAGAAAAGGTTTACTTTTAGTTAGGGTTTCTTTCAACCTTTCTGTACCATCTTAAAACGACACCTAGTTACACTCAAGAGGATTGCAGAAATGAGGTGGAAGATTCTAAGAAAGAAAAGAAAAGGTTTACTTTTAGTTAGGGTTTCTTTCAACCTTTCTGTACCATCTTAAAACGACACCTAGTTACACTCAAGAGGATTGCAGAAATGAGGTGGAAGATTCTAAGAAAGAAAAGAAAAGGTTTACTTTTAGTTAGGGTTTCTTTCAACCTTTCTGTACCATCTTAAAACGACACCTAGTTACACTCAAGAGGATTGCAGAAATGAGGTGGAAGATTCTAAGAAAGAAAAGAAAAGGTTTACTTTTAGTTAGGGTTTCTTTCAACCTTTCTGTACCATCTTAAAACGACACCTAGTTACACTCAAGAGGATTGCAGAAATGAGGTGGAAGATTCTAAGAAAGAAAAGAAAAGGTTTACTTTTAGTTAGGGTTTCTTTCAACCTTTCTGTACCATCTTAAAACGACACCTAGTTACACCCAAGAGGATTGCAGAAATGAGGTGGAAGATTCTAAGAAAGAAAAGAAAAGGTTTACTTTTAGTTAGGGTTTCTTTCAACCTTTCTGTACCATCTTAAAACGACACCTAGTTACACTCAAGAGGATTGCAGAAATGAGGTGGAAGATTCTAAGAAAGAAAAGAAAAGGTTTACTTTTAGTTAGGGTTTCTTTCAACCTTTCTGTACCATCTTAAAACGACACCTAGTTACACTCAAGAGGATTGCAGAAATGAGGTGGAAGATTCTAAGAAAGAAAAGAAAAGGTTTACTTTTAGTTAGGGTTTCTTTCAACCTTTCTGTACCATCTTAAAACGACACCTAGTTACACTCAAGAGGATTGCAGAAATGAGGTGGAAGATTCTAAGAAAGAAAAGAAAAGGTTTACTTTTAGTTAGGGTTTCTTTCAACCTTTCTGTACCATCTTAAAACGACACCTAGTTACACCCAAGAGGATTGCAGAAATGAGGTGGAAGATTCTAAGAAAGAAAAGAAAAGGTTTACTTTTAGTTAGGGTTTCTTTCAACCTTTCTGTACCATCTTAAAACGACACCTAGTTACACTCAAGAGGATTGCAGAAATGAGGTGGAAGATTCTAAGAAAGAAAAGAAAAGGTTTACTTTTAGTTAGGGTTTCTTTCAACCTTTCTGTACCATCTTAAAAAGACACCTAGTTACACTCAAGAGGATTGCAGAAATGAGGTGGAAGATTCTAAGAAAGAAAAGAAAAGGTTTACTTTTAGTTAGGGTTTCTTTCAACCTTTCTGTACCATCTTAAAACGACACCTAGTTACACTCAAGAGGATTGCAGAAATGAGGTGGAAGATTCTAAGAAAGAAAAGAAAAGGTTTACTTTTAGTTAGGGTTTCTTTCAACCTTTCTGTACCATCTTAAAACGACACCTAGTTACACTCAAGAGGATTGCAGAAATGAGGTGGAAGATTCTAAGAAAGAAAAGAAAAGGTTTACTTTTAGTTAGGGTTTCTTTCAACCTTTCTGTACCATCTTAAAACGACACCTAGTTACACCCAAGAGGATTGCAGAAATGAGGTGGAAGATTCTAAGAAAGAAAAGAAAAGGTTTACTTTTAGTTAGGGTTTCTTTCAACCTTTCTGTACCATCTTAAAACGACACCTAGTTACACTCAAGAGGATTGCAGAAATGAGGTGGAAGATTCTAAGAAAGAAAAGAAAAGGTTTACTTTTAGTTAGGGTTTCTTTCAACCTTTCTGTACCATCTTAAAACGACACCTAGTTACACTCAAGAGGATTGCAGAAATGAGGTGGAAGATTCTAAGAAAGAAAAGAAAAGGTTTACTTTTAGTTAGGGTGTGTTTAAGAATACAATGAACTTATTAGCTTAACGAAATGGAAATCTCCATGACTTGCTAAAAAATATTTTCTCACAGGGTACTAAATTTAGGAAAAACCTTGAATGGGTTATCAACCGCCAAAATACTCTGAAGAAGATCCACCAAAAGAACATTGTGTTCTTATTGTTTTTTTTTTTTTTGCAGGAATCTTGATCACTTCTGAAATGAACCAGAAATCATAAATAAAAGCTAAGAAGGTTCCGCAAAAATGTGAGCTCAGTGCTTCAGTTCTTTGTTGAGGATAAATTGTTTTTGAGCAAACTTATGACTCTTAACTCTTAAACAATTAACGCCAAGATGTTTGGCTCCTGTTTGTGAGGAAGCGGTCCTCCACTGAAACTTCCACGGCTAACTGAATATACGGGCTATATTGAGAACAAGATCTCAAATTACCGTATAAAATAGTATCATTCAATAAGATCTATTCAATTGAAGGAAATTTGTCTTAGATGAACGAATATTTACGGGCTAATTCTATCAAGTACCTTGGAGTATTACTGGAATGGGGCGGACTTTTACACCCCCATATAAAGGACCAGAGTCAATAAAGGGTAAGGCAGCCATTCGAGTGCTATTCCCGCTGTTCTGCAGGGACTCTAAACTGTCTCCAGAGAGAATAAACTCCTGCTGTACAAGGTAGTGGGTAGGCCCATGTTACTTTATGCTTGTCTCCCTCCTGGAGTCTGACATGTCGATCCAATAACCGCCTCGCTGCAGATCATACAAAATAAATTCCTCAGGCTTGTGACAACTTCCCCCCCGCTACAGACCGTATTATAGACTTACACTCTAACACCAACCCTAACTAAAAGTGAATCTTTTTCTTTTGAATCTTCCACCTCATTTCTGCAATCCTCTTGAGTGTAACTAGGCGTCGTTTTAAGATGGTACAGAAAGCTTGAAAGAAAGCTATTAGTGATTTTTCAATTGGTTTCTATGGAGAAAAATGAAATTCGAAACTTCCTAATTAATTAAGTGGCCCTTAAAACAGTATTTTGTGTGTAAAAACAATAAGAAGTGTTACCTCCCCGACTATGTAGAACACTACATCAAGTACCTCGCTACTGTTTTTTTCAGTAAGTGCGAATCAACTCACAACCACCTACGCAGGCAAATAGGGGACTATAGTTTGGACACGGTGCACAGGCACAGGAGAGTTAAGGACTCCCTGAATTGAAATCTTTCTATAAGCTGAGGTTTTTTTTAGAGTTTTTTCCCCTCATTATTTACTTCTATGTTTTATATTTTGTACAATTTATGTAATTATTATACTGGAGGTTATAGTATTGGTACTGGCACTCCGTTGTACATATGTATTTATTTTCATGTAATAAATAAAAATATTTCATTCATTCACACGAATATTATAAACCATACCGGATATTGAAATTATTCAGGATAACGTAGACATTGCACTGAAATTAATTAAACCGAGTCTTTTATTTTTTAGAAACATATTAACATTCTTTTGGCCGGTGCGCAAAAAAAGAATAAATAATTCATAAGCTAAAAATGGTAGAAACTGAGGATAATTTTTTGTTGTGGTTAATACGACGCAGTGAAGATAGAGGGCACTGCATCACTTTGGCAAGCTTGCAGGAGTAGTGTGTCTAAAAGGAGCTCTTTCCGACAGGATAGTATGAAGATAGAGGGCACTGCATCACTTTGTCAAGCATGCAGGTGTAATGTATCTAAAAGGAGCTCTTTCCTACAGGATAGTATGAAGATAAACAGCAGTTCGACACTATTATGATGCTCTCCTTTTTTTATAATAGCCTGTCTTTATATAATAGGGAATAATATTAATATAAATGTTAGTGTGGGGGGAGAATATAATTTTAAAATAATTTCTTTTTAAGAAAGAAAACAGTGGTTTGGAAAGAACTAAAATATAGTTACTTCTAATACAAGGTAGAGTGAAGAAAAAGGACAACACTCCTCTGGAGCAACATCATTATAATAAGTGGATGGTCAAGGAGAAGTGGGAGGTTGTTGAGGGAGGTGAATCAATATGCGGCCGCTAGAAGACGGTAGGCAAGCAAACAGGTGACAATTACCACTCTTTGCGTTCTACCAGCCTCTGAACACAAGACCGGTCCCACGTCTTGGTGCTTTCTTGGCGGTGGTACCAAACAAAATTGCTAGTGGAGCTTCATAATTGGTCTTCAATTTCTTCAGCTACCACTACAAGCACCATGATCTGCTATTATTAATAAGAAAGAAATTTTTATCTTAAAGAAAATAACCCTATTGCCTTGCCTTGTCTCCGTCTTACAAACTAAATAGTCAGTATCAGAATAGCCTGCGGGACCAATACTCTCTTGTACCACAGAAGGAGGAACCGTGCTGTCCCCCATTGCTGGCCGAACTATTTAGTGCGGTAGCACACTGTGATCTCGTTTACTCTCTTTCGGGTCCACCCTACCCACCTTGGACACTGCACGAATGTCGGTAAGTGTCTCCAGTCACGACACATCACGTGACCCGTATTCCTGAAAGCGGTGTGGCTCCACAGGAGGGGTTACTTCTACCGACCTCTACAAGCCACTCAAGTTCTTCTCTTAAAGAGGGGGGGGGGAAAACAGTGGCTCTACGTTTTCGACTGTCTGTGTGTAAGTCTACGCGCTTTGTATGTGTAAATATATGACCACAACGCAGCGCCACTAAACCACCAAACCACTGTTTGTCTGTCAGATCGTCGATCTTTGTTTTTTTTTTTTTTTTTAAGACTCGTCTTTCTTCTAAGATAACTCCTACCATTAATTCATTTCGTTTATATCTTTAAGACCACAAAATTAGGGCTAATTTTCAAAAGGAAATTGGAGGAGGTTTCCCCCCCTCTATCTTTAAATATACATATATACAGCTCTCCTACTGATTCTTCGACATCTCAGAAACGATGGACATCTCATGTTTTTTTGGTTTTGCTTGAGAGTATGAGAATAACAATTGAATTATGGAGAAATATACATTTCTCAAGTTTTCTCTTACAACAGTTTCTCTTTCAATTATAAGTATTGTTACGCAACAAAAGTTTGTTGCCTTTAAGTAACATTTAACACATTTTATGCGTGAAAATGGTTAAATTGGAAACGTCAAAGGAAGCATTATCGATTGTACGGAGCATTATGGATCGATTGTAATCTTATTGAGGTTGGAAGTTGTTGTTGAACTCGAGAGTACATCATGGGGCATTATTAGCGAAACATTTCTTAAGTCCAGGATTCTGTTAAGTAATGCGTTTCTTTCCACTTATATTCGCAAGAATGAAGTACAAAAAGAAAACTTGCAAGGAAAATTTAAAAAGACTTTCATGAAAAGTTAGTTCACTTCGTAAAAAAACAAACAATAACCTTTCAAATAAAAGGTAAAGAGAAAACTTGGCATAGAAACCAATAAAATCAATTCTTGCTGAGTTTAAACGGTGTTACAATTTCTCGAATCAAACTGAATTACTTTAATAGAACTGAATTAAGATTTACTTGATTTAACGGAAGTATGGACAGGAATTCATACAATTAGATTTAAAACGCCAATATTATTTCTACAATAATCATTGTTTGACAACATTTCTTCCTTAGGTTTTGCAATTGATTCGCATCGTTTGCTTAGCTTTTCGTGAGCTTCAACTTAGCTGCCCTCCATTGGAGGTACCACTTCAATGAAAAAGGAAATTTCCTTAGGCTGGAAACTTGAGTGGAGCGGCGAGCAAAGCGGCAAAAACAAACACTCTCTATAGATAGCGTTGCTCCATCTTCGCTTTGCTCTCCACTATGCGCGGTCCTCTTATGTTAACTTGTGTTTGTTTTCGCCGCTTGGCTCTTCGCTATCATCGCCGCTTTGCTCGACGCTCCACTATGTTTCCAGCCTTAGGGTACGTTCACAACGGAGCTGTGAGTATAGATGATAGCAGAGATGATAGGAGTGATGTATCAGCGCTTAAAGAAAGACATAATACATTCGAATGTGTGCGTGCACAACGAAGCTGCGACTAGTGACTCATACGCGCTGCTATAAACGAGCATGTTAGATGATAGAATTAAATTTTTCATTTTTCTGCTAGCTGAAGCTTCAAAATGGACGTAGAAAAATTAATTAGTGCTGTCTTTACTCATTATTTTATTTTATTATTTACTTTTAAACAATATTTTGTTTTTTAAATCGTGTTTACATTTATTTTCATGTGTATTTATTTGTTTTTCTCAATAAAACCATTACCTCAGAGTTATCACTAGTTTTTCTTCTATGGTTATGGGATTTCCATGACAATTTTTCCAACGTTTTCTTAATTTTGACCTTATTTTTTCTAAAATATCGTCGAATGTGGGTGGACCCATCCTCACATATTCAAAAAAACGATCCGGATAATTTCTAAGTTCCTTATATAAATGGTGAAATTCGCCCAAAGTACTTCGTTTTTTATTTATAGGATGTACGAAATGATATTTTCTAAAGCGTTTTTCCTTTAAAATGTACCATTTTGTTGCTGCTGAACATAAAAACTCTTCTTCACTACTCGGACATGTTGCATGTATCACAGCTCCGTTGTGCACACTATTACAGCGATTATATTTTACTCTATCAGTTATCATCTCTGCTATCATCTCTGCTCACAGCTCCGTTGTGAACGTACCCTTAGACCCCACTGAAAAAGATTTATGTCCTTTAGGAGATATATCTTCTATCAAGAAAAGATGGCGGAAAAGCAAAAGTATTTTACTAGATTATTTTTTGTTTTCTTAAACCTATTCTTTTGAAGCCATAAGGCAAAAAGTTGTAACAGTTTCCCAAGTTGTAACTTCTACCTCCTTATACATTTTATTCAGCCTAGTTCAGGCTCAGGCTAAGACAGAGCGATATTTTATTCTCAGCCATTAATTTATTGTAATAAAGAGGATGTACATATACAATTTTAACATTTCACAAAAGATTAATTGCCCTGTTTTATATTTACAACAGCGAGAGGGGGGATCGGCAGCGTTCTAATTAAAATAAATTGTCGAGAGGAAAAACTAGAATTTAAACATTTACTGAAATATCATCAAGTGTGTAAAAGAACGAAGAACATCAGCACTTGCCCGTGTAAATGACCCAAACTAATTACTTGTTAATGGGAATGTCATCAGAAGTCTCTATAAAAAGTCCTACTATCGTATGAAGAACAGGTTAGAGAAAACCTCGAGGAGGTACATACGAGGGTCGTTTGAAAAGTCCGTGCAAAAATAAAAACTACTTAATTTTTTGGGGTAAACCTTTTTTATTTTTCAACATAGTCTCCTTTTAGGCTTATACACTTCGTCCAACGCTGCTCTAGCTTGTTGATCCCTTCCAAATAATAGGATTTGTCCAAGTCTGAAAAATAGCCATTCGTTTCTGCAATCACCTCCTCGTTTGAATAAAATCTTTTTCCCGCCAGCCATTTCTTCATATTGGGGAACAAATAGTAGTCCGAGGGAGCCAAGTCTGGAGAATAGGGGGGGATGTGAAACGAGTTGGAACCCTATTTCCATTAATTTTGCGACCACAACTGCTGAGGTGTGAGCTGGTGCGTTGTCGTGATGGAAAAAGACTTTTTTGTGGGCCAATCGTGGGCGTTTTTCTTGCAGCTCGGTTTTCAAACGGTCCAATAACGATGAATAATATGCACCTGTAATAGTTTTACCCTTTTCTAGATAGTCGATGAGGATTATTCCTTGCGAATCCCAAAAGACAGTCGCCATAATCTTTCCGGCCGAAGGAACGGTCTTCGCCTTTTTTGGCGCAGATTCCCCCTTGGTAACCCATTGTTTAGAGTGTTCTTTGGTCTCAGGAGACCGTCCTTGCAACACTTCACACGATTTCGTTTTTGGGTCAAGCGTGAGCAATCGCGGCACCCATCTTGCGGATAGCTTTGTCACGTCCAAATGTTGATGCAAAATATTATGTACCCGTTCATTCGAGATGCCCACAGCACTAGCAATCTCACGCACCTTCACTCTTCTGCCATCCATCACCATATCAGGGATTTTATCAATGATTTCTGGAGTAGTAACCTCAACAGGGCGTCCAGAACGTTCAGCGTCACTTGTGCCCATATGGCCACTCCGAAAATTTTGAAACCACTTATAAACTGTTCTAATCGAAGGTGCAGAGTCACCATAATGTTTATCAAGCTTCTCTTTAGTCTCCTGAGGCGTTTTGCCTTTCATAAAGTAGTGTTTAATCAACACACGAAATTCTTTTTTGTCCATTTTTTGAAAATCACTCGACTTCCTCGATTCAAACGAATGCCAAACACAAAGAAATAGACCGATCTGGCTGAAACTTGGTGTGTGTGCTTCCAAGAGATGGTACTAACTAAACATAACCTCGATACGCGCCAGTAGTGCTATCTCTCTGACTTTGCATGGACTTTTCAAACGACCCTCGTATAATCATCTTCTTCTAGTTCATAGATAACTAACAATGAAACTTATTCTTACCTTCGTGGGTCTTCATGTGCGCTCGAAGATTACAGGCTAATGCGAACTTCTTATGGCAAAGTTCACAACCGTGCGGCTTGTCCCCTGGCAACAGTCACAAAATAGAAAAAAAAAAATTTATTATTAAAATATGATTTGTCAGAAATATTTGTTTATAATAAAGGTTATTATTATTATTATGAATATATAGGCTTAGTGACCGTAAATTAAGGATTCCAAATTGGCGAGAAATCGGTCCAAATATGTAAAAAAAAAACAACAACTCGTCTTTTTGGCCAACGTTTCGGACAAATTATATTGTCTTCTTCAGGGCCTGTGGATATTACAAATACTGATTCCTCGCCAATCTTGAAGAATCCTTAGTTATTATTATTTCATGTGTCTTAACAACTACAGTGGTCCAAACTGTGTACATTGTTCTCTCGACAACTGGGTTCCATCCTTGGATAGAGAACAGCAAGTGAGAATGTGGGTACAGCCAACTAGACTCTACGTGACCAGAACTCAATGACTAAAATGGTCAGCTTTTCTGCTTCAAGATCTTTTAAAATGGACCGACCTCCATTTTAGCCGCAACGCTTTCCACCAGTTTTTTTGGATTTCATATGATCTTAGCAAACATCAATTTCTCACACCCGCCTTACGCCTTGTCTTCCTGACTGGAGTGATGGATGGACACAATCGAGTATTTGTAAAATAACCTCTGCTTCTTAAGAAAGAATTATAATCTGTTCTTGACTGTTAATTTTTTGTTTGCTTTTTTTAAATGGTAAATTCTAGTTCTATTCTGGGTAGAACTAGAATTTATAGCCTCACTTTAACCTTCTTGCCACATAACCTTCCAAAACTCCTACCTACTCACTCTCTCACTCTCTCTCTACCTCGACAACGAATCAAGTCTCGCCTTACTTTATCGATACAACATATTCCGTTCCTAAGTCTATTTTAGTTGTAAATGGCCAGATTTTCAATCACAAATAAATCCTAAAAATACAATTTTTTTTTTTTTTGTTTTTGACGTAAATACGTCATTAAATTTGCTATCATATGGAGGCAATCCAAAAAAACCTAATGATAACAAAATCGGGGGATACAGTTTGGCATTATAGTTTCGAATCTATCGTCTACATCCAAAATTAAATTAGACCACTGGATAGCTAAAGGATCAAAGAATTCATTACGATAAGCGAGGACTGTGACGCATCGCGCGCGGTGGAGGGGGAAGCGCCGCCATTTTGAGATCATTTTGCTGCGTATCGAGATTTGCAATTTGTGTATTACTTTTGACTCGGAGAAGCTACGATGTTCGTTTAAGTTTTAATCGTCAGCTGTCGTCACACAAACTATCGATTGTATATAAAACATTAGTGTAAAATAGTGACAGTGAATATATAATAAGGTGTTAGAATAAAAAAAATATATAATGTCGGCTTATACGCGTCGAAAAGCCAAAACCAAATACAGAGACCGTATACGGTTGGAAAGGGCTTCTCAAGAGCAATCTAATGGTAATAATAAAAACACCATATGACCGAGTCAAGCTGTGCCGGGAACGTAAAAGAATGAATGCGGCCGAGTGGATCAACGACGACGGTGTCCAGTACATCTGTAGCCGGGGCGGTTGAAATTATGCAAGTGGGCTGATGAAATCGCTTCTACATCGACAACGGACTGTATAAGCATAGATTGTGTTCGATCGTTCGATTATGAAGACACATTGTTTCATCCTAAATACATAAATAAAAATATTTTATATAAAAAAAATATAACCCGTTACGTAAACGTATTCACGTACAACACACAGCCACAGTTTTTTTTTTTTTGTGGGGATGGGTCGCTAAATGATAAATGATAATTTTTACCGACCCAAAACAAGGAAAAAGTGTTACCGTTTACAGTAAAAAAATTTTTTAAAATACTTTTTAGTAAGTAGTGATCATGCGCAGTGATGACCGTGTGAAAGAAGTGCTGGGGCAAGTCACTCTGAAGTTGTACACTCTAAAAGAAGTCCCAGGCCGACACAGAGCCCCATCTCCGTTCCGGGCTTAGCTTATTATAGTGTGCTATAAATTTCACCACTAACAGACCATAAATACAAAGCGCACACATATATGTATATATACGTGTGTATATAATATAATTAATTGCATTTGAACATGTCCAGAAGAAATGCAACCATTAAAAAAGTAGTGGAGGAAAGTAGAAGAATAAGACAAAAAGTTAAGAAATGGTAAATAAAAACAGGGCAACGAAGTGAAGAATTGACTGGGTTTTATTTCTAGTTAATGAAGTATATATAACTACCTTTTAAAGGTGCATCTTGATAATTTAAATGAGAGAGAAACAACGCAGATAAAATGAAAGAAAATAATAAAAAAAAAAATAAAAAAAAAAAATTCCTTTCCAAGATACGAACCTATAAGATTGCCTTACACTCGGCTATTGATAAGATAAATATCTAGCCGCAAACCTAATCCTTTCAATAATTAGTTGGTTTCTTTTTTTGTTCATCTTTTTCTTTTCTTTTCTTTTTTGTATCCCCTCTCTCCATTCAGTCTTTTAATATATATATCTCTACATCCAAATTACTTGCTCCCAATATTCTGGGAGTTCACTTTGGGACGGTTATAACTGTATTTAGTTACTTTTTTTTATATGGATAGCTGGAGATTGTAATCGGATAGCTAAAATACTTTCCTTCCTTCCTCTTTTAAACGGTATTAATGTCATTAAGAACTATGTAGTTTCCTTAGTTTTTGATCAGCATCATCTAGTTAGCGTGCGCGTGTAAATAAAGAAGTGCACATAGGTTTAATTTGAGTATACAGGGTGTCCCAAGCTATATGGATAACGACTTTTTCTCGGAAACTAAGATAGCTAGAAAAAAACTAAAAAAAACGTGTTCCCTTAGTTTTTTGTTAGGAATCCAAATTTACTTTGTAAATTTTTTTCGGTGCTTCCAGAAGCGAGGTACAGGCACCAACTTCATTTTTTCAAATAGGGAGGTGCGGTTTTTATTTCAGAAATAGATTCCTCTATTTTTTTAAAGAAAAATTTACTTGAACGGTTTTTTTCTGTGAGCGATATTTTAGAAGTTATGAATGAAAACATGATTCTTATAAGAAATTTCAAAATGATAATATTATAACGGTTTTTTTGATTGAATAAGAAGGAAAGTACTGTTTTATTATAAATTTTACTCCTCATTAATATTGCAGATCATGCACTTTCCTGCCAATTGCCCCTTACTGCCAAAGAAGTACATTCGGCTTTAACCGACTTACACGTATCTATTATTCTCTGCTTTAGTTCATCTACAGATGCCATCCCGGCTTGATTCTGATGCACCTAGATTTAGAAATGCTTTTAGATAAGCAGAAATGAGAAAAGAAAGAAAAAAGTTATGAATAATCATCTTGTTTTTCAGGTATCCCCAAAGGAAATAGTCCATAGGTGTCAAATCCGGTGAACGAGATGGCCACTGAATCGTCCCCCATGTCGATATAACACCATCAGGCATGTAAAGAGATATCTCGATAGGCTATTTGATGGGCGTGTTATATCAACTCGGGGGGCGATTCAGTGGCCACCTCGTTCACCGGATTTGACACCTATGGACTATTTCCTTTGGGGATACCTGAAAAACAAGGTGATTATTCATAACTTTTTTCTTTCTTTTCTCATTTCTGCTTATCGAAAAGCATTTCTAAATCTAGGTGCATCAGAATCAAGCCGGGATGGCATCTGTAGATGAACTAAAGCAGAGAATAATAGATACGTGTAAGTCGGTTAAAGCCGAATCTATTTCTTTGGCAGTAAGGGACAATTGGCAGGAAAGTGCATGTCTATGCATCTCTAATGGTGGAGGCCATTTCGAGTATGATCTGCTATATTAATGAGGAGTAAAATTTATAATAAAATAGTACTTTTCTTCTTATTCAAGCAAAAAACCGTTATAATATTATCATTTTGACATTTCTTATAAGAATCATGTTTTCATTCATAACTTCTAAAATATCGCTCACAGAAAAAAACCGTTCAAGTAAATTTTTCTTTATAAAAATAGAGGAATCTATTTCTGAAATAAAAACCGCACCTCCCTATTTGAAAAAATGAAGTTGGTGCCTTTATCTCGCTTCTGGAAGCACCGAAAAAAATTTACAAAGTAAATTTGGATTCCTAACAAAAAACTAAGGGAACACGTTTTTTTTAGTTTTTTTCTAGCTATCTTAGTTTCCGAGAAAAAGTCGTTATCCATATAGCTTGGGACACCCTGTATATATATATTTTTTTAAATCTTTTATTGTAACTTACCAGTGCAACAGTTGTTGCAACAAGCAAATATGGTGAAAGAGAAAAGAAATAACGGGAAATCATGATTGGAGAAGGCACCCAGTGGTGACACTCCAGTAACGTGCTCAGCTACACTGCTCACATGATGAGAGAAGATCACGAGACCATCTTCTCTTCAATCTCCTTAGAGGATTACCTGGTAATGTAGAGGAAGATAGGTGTTCTATGAGAGGGTTAGGATGAGCTGCTGTAGAGGAATGAAATTTGAAGAAACGAGTGTTAACAAGAACCTGTAGTGAAAGGGATTTTGAGATCATTATGGATAGTGTGAGGTTAGATACATACAACAGTGCGTTAAGAAGTTTTCGAAGTATTTTTGACTGTAATGCCTGGAGGCGTAGTAAGTTGGAACGCTTAGTCGATCCCCCATACTTCGATGCCCTATGACCAAATGGGTCGCAGTAACATTAGATATAAGAGTCTTTTGTTATCTAGATTAAGTTTCGATCGTTTGTCAAGTAGTCTGGCGAGAAGTTTGTAGCGCTGGTTAGTTTCTTGTTTTTTCAGTCTAGTATGGGGATTCCATGTCAACCGTTTGTCTAGATGCAGTCCAAGGTAGCGTACTTTGTCCACAGCTGGTATAGGAGTTTGGTCCAAGATGACAGGAGGTAGGATTTTCCGTCTGAGAGTAAATACTATAAACTTAGACTTCGTAACGTTGGTTTTGATTCTCCATTTGAAAAGCCAGTCCTGTTGGTGGTTGATGTGTGTTTGTAGAGTTCGTGTAGCGATAAGAGGATCGGAATGTGGAGATAAGGTAGCAGTATCGTCAGCAAAGGTGGAGAGGATAGTATTAGGATGTTGAGGTAGGATGTGAGGATGCTGAGTATATGAGGAGGTTGAGTATATAGAGACTAATTTTTGAACTCTTATCAAAGTTATCCCAGTGGGTAACACTCCCAAATACAAGATGGTTAGTCACTGTCTTCACAAAGGAGATCACGAGGCCACTGTCTCTTTTAAGGCGTCTTGCCCGTGTTGTCACAGGAAGAGTTCTTGAAGAAAGATTTTGAGCTAGAGGATTTATAGTATGAGATTACAGGCTGAAGTGGAGTTTTCTGTATCGTGTTTTCAGCGACTTTGGTGATACGTAAAAGGAATGTTAAGGTCACAGTGTGTATAGTCCAGGTTGGGAGACATAAAATGGAGCGTTTAAGATAGTTCGAAGTACTTTAAAGAGATTGAATCCTTTGGAGATTTTGTGCGTTTGGTTGAACCCTACAGCTCTATTCCATACGGCCCAGATGGGGTTTTAAAATAGAAGTATAAATCTTAGTCTTTTGTTTTCCAGAGAGAGTGTTTTGATCTATCGTCTAAGAGTCTTTTAAGTAGTCAATAGCGTCTGTTTAAATCTGTACTTTTTTAGACTAGTGTGGGTTATCACTTTTAAGATTAAAAGGTTAACAGTGCACATAGGAGTTTCTATTTTCTTTGGGAAAGCTTACGTCTGTTTTTTCCCAGTAAGCTGCTAGTACCAAGTCGCTCTTATTTTTGGACATCGTCTATAACGAGAGAACACTGTACGTCGTGGCCGGTAGTGTGCTAAGGAATTTTCAGGTGTCAATGATGCGTTGATACTGAGCACCGAAATGTACAATTGTTTTAAACTCTACTGGGTATCTACTAACTGCTTCGTCTTTGCCAGAATTTTAGAGACAGAATCTTTTTATTTGGTAATTTCGAAACAATACAATCAATATCAGAATTTATTTTGTAAAACTCGATAAATCGAAGATGATGTCTTTACAAAAAAAAAAAAAAAAAAAAGGAAAAATTACAAGATATATGACACAACGTGTAAGGCAGGTAAAGATACTGCATGACCTTTACATATAAATGCTGTAGATATACTTACTGATAAGTACCTTTACATACACACACACACATATATAAGTTATTTGGTATCGAATAGCCGTGGAAATGAACCTAAGTCCGACGAACATACAGCAGTGGGGGAACAAGTCGCTACCCTACAATAACATTTTGCACTTACAAATTGTATATCTTGTGACCTGCACAGACTTTCTACATGTTGAATGGACAATAATTCTACACTAAAAGTCTTCGATATAACCATGGATAATATTCCAATTGGTAAAGGCTAAAAACAATCTACCCCCACCCTTTCCACGAGAATAATTTATGAAAGCATGGGAACAACAGCTGATTGGCTGCTGTAAATCAGCTGTTCAAAAAGTCCAGGCTTCAGTAATGTACTTTTTTTTTGCAAGTTTTGCTTTCATACCATAAACGTGGATGCTTAGAATCTATAAAATATTTTGTTGGAGTGAGGAATCAAACGAAACAGGGACCAAAATTGGGATCCTAAATATAATTTTTTGTGTTTGATGATACTGCCATCGTCTCCAGGTAATCTGGACTTCGGGAAACACCTTACAACTTCAAAGGTATGGTCCTTAAAATTGGAGAATAAAAATAAATGGAATCAGGGCCCAAGGATTTGGAGGGAACACAACCACACTGAAGCATCGTTTGAGCGTTAACATGGCAAGAGAGGTTATTTGCCTAAATTGCTTAAAAAATATAACTGAGCAATTGGTAGCATAGGCCTTCTTACAGGAAGATATAGGTTCGGAAAGTATCTTCCCAGGTTTATTTATTTATTTTTTTTAAATTTATTTTGTAATTTACAATCTGTATACATTGTATACAATAAATAAATATGGAGAGAGAGATGAACTGGTGCGGGAGGAGAGAAGCTTCCCAGCAGTAGCACTCTCTATAGGAGAGAGGAGAATGTGAGGAGGAGAGAGGAGAGATAGGAGAATAATGGCGTATAGGCCTTCAGCCTACAAGGAAGTCGCGGGGCCACTGGCGATTCAGTCGGCGAGGAGTATTAGAGATGTCAGAGGAAGTGAGAGACAGTACTAGAGGATTAGAGCTAATCGAGAGAATAGTATGGAACTTTTGGTATTTAGTCTTGGCGAGTTGGTCTATGAAGGGAATGTTGAGGTCGTTGTGAAGAGTGAGGTTAGTCACCGTAGAAAGGAGCGTCAGCTATCTGTCGGCAGTTGTTTTGACTGAAATGTTTGTACTGGCCGTATGTTTGTAGGTTTGGCTGAACCCCACACAGCTCTAGTCCTGTAAGTCCACATAGGTTTGAGAATAGTGTTGTATATTGAGCGTTTGAGTTCAATGGGCAATTTGGAGCGTCGTCCAAGAAGTCTGTAAAGAAGTTTCGCACGTTTTGTCATTGCTTGTCTTTTTAAGTCTAGTGTGTCGGTTCCACGTGAGTCGTTTGTCTATGTAGAGCCCAAGGTAGCGCACCAGATCTGCACAAGGAAGAGGATTGTTGTTGAAGAGGACCAGGTGGACAGGAGCCCCGCCGGAGAGTAAACGTGGCATCTTCCCAGGTTAGAGTTCAATATTCTAGAGCTCGAGCTAGGTAGACTGTCAGGAAGGGGAAAATGAAATGGCCTTTAACGGCTGATTAACTGCGATGCAAATCTCTACGTAGCAGTCTTTTTCTCCAAGAGACCAACCTTCCAAAGGGTTAAATCCTGTCCTTCCTTTTAAAGCAAAAGAGGAGAATTCTGGCAGTTTCTCCAGGGAATGATTACAGTAAACGTCAATTGGTCAAGCATCAATCAATATTCATTAAAATACAAATTCACAAAAATTGGGCACAATATTTCACAACTCAAAAGAATGATGTAAAGAATGATTCTTATTGCAGCCTCTAAAATCTCTTCATCAGTTAATACCAAAGAAGAAGTTCAGATCAAAGTCGCATAATAGACAAACAGGAGTTATTAGAAGCAAATAAGCTTTTTGGACATTTTGTTTTTTTGAGAGAGAGGAGAATATTGGATAAGAATGATAAGCAGGGAAGTTGTAATTGCAATAGCAGGACGTATAGAGAGGCGAAGACGCGAGTGAGGCAGCTAAATCAAGAAGGTGGAGAAATAAAAGAAGCGATAAAAGCGATCTGCAAGAGATACGTTAGAGTGGGAGGTAAAAGTAGCGGCATCTAGTGACTGCTGCACTGGCAGTCTGTATAATTGGGAGAGGTACCATATTCGGTAGGGTCCCTTATCTGTACGGTGCAAGTGTTAGTAAAGTATTGTGCCCAGTTGGAATCTCACTGATGGAAACTTCTAGACACAGACTTCCAGCAGAATCGCTACTGGAGAATGTACATAATTTTTAAAGCAAACATTCCCAGTTTTGGAAGGGGATGTGTGTGTATGTGTTTGATTTGGGAGGAGAAGAGATGTCACGCTACTGTTTTTGTACCTGTTGCAGTCAGTGACATCACCGGTTTTGTGAGTGTGTATATCTGTCCGCTTACATGAAGCACCTCACAATTAAGTCTTTGTTCGAGGCCTTCTTCTACATGGAAAGAAACTCGATTACCTTCAAATTTCGAATTTACACTTACTTTGTACCAGTAAAAAGATGAAGCAGGCCATAAATAAAACATCATCTACTTTTCTGATCACCAGAGACCCACCAAACGTATTAAAAACATATTAAAGTAGAAATAAAATGTTTAAAGCAAATGTAGAATAAATAAATGCCTGAAAAAACAGAAACAGAAATATTGCAACAAAGTAAAATGCCCCCCAAAAAAAACCGGAAATCTTATCGCGTGTGTGGGGTAGAGGTGAATACTTTAAATAACAATATACTTTTGATAAAGCAATATGTGTTACCATATATATATATGTATACAGAATACACCGAACCTGCATTCACAACCACATAAATGTCTTATAAAAGTATAAACACATCATAATAAAGATTGTTTTTTAGTATGAGTAAGCATCTTTCTCTTTCTTTTTATCACTATCTTTCTCTCTTTATTTCTTTCTAATCTTTTTTATCATAAATATAAATTTTATTTATTTTTTATACATGCGTTTTATTTTATTCAATTTTATTATCAACTATAAAATATTCTATCAACACTTAATAATCGTCTATTCTTAGGAAATGAATAAATAAATATCTTTCAACATTGTTTGGATAAGAATGCGAACGCGTGAAATAAATATAAAAAGTATTATTATAAAATGACTCCATCAAAGAGAACGTTGCAAAAGGAGCCATAAAAGTGACCCACACGATAACAGTGCCAACTTACAAAAGAAAGTACCAATGACAATTTGGTAATGCCAATTTTTGAAGGCGAGCTTTACCGTCCAATTACCAAATTTGTTCTTGTGGACAGAGGCGACTCTGTTATGACTAGAAATCGAATCCACTAAACCAACAATACATCTTAGCTTTGCGGATTTAGCCTATAACCGCTCGGTTAATGGGGTGCCTTACAAGATTAAAACCATTAAATAAAATACAAGGTCTAGTCTAGAAATTGAATCCACTAACCAACAATACATCTTAGCTTTGCGGGTTTAGCCTATAACCGCTCGGCGCCTTACAAGATTAAAAACATTAAATAAAATCCAAGGTTTAGACTAGAAATCGAACCCACTAAACCAACAATAGCTTTGCGGGTAAAGCCTATAACCGCTCGGTTAATGGGGTGCCTTACAAGATTAAAACCATTAAATAAAATACAAGGTCTAGTCTAGAAATCGAATCCACTAACCAACAATACATCTTAGCTTTGCGGGTTTAGCCTATAACCGCTCGGCGCCTTACAAGATTAAAAACATTAAATAAAATCCAAGGTTTAGACTAGAAATCGAACCCACTAAACCAACAATAGCTTTGCGGGTTTAGCCTATAACCGCTCGGTTAATGGGGTGCCTTACAAGATTAAAACCATTAAATAAAATACAAGGTCTAGTCTAGAAATCGAATCCACTAACCAACAATACATCTTAGCTTTGCGGGTTTAGCCTATAACCGCTCGGCGCCTTACAAGATTAAAAACATTAAATAAAATCCAAGGTTTAGACTAGAAATCGAACCCACTAAACCAACAATACATCTTAGCTTTGCTGGTCTAGCCTAAAACCACCCAGCTAATAGGGCGCCTTACAAGATTAAAACCTTTAAATAAAATCCAAGGTTTAGACTAGAAATCGAACCCACTAAACCAACAATACATCTTAGCTTTGCTGGTCTAGCATAAAACCACCCAGCTAATGGGGCGCCTTACAATATTAAAACCATTAAATAAAATACAAGGTCTGGTCTAGAAATCGAATCCACTAACCAACAATACATCTTAGCTTTGCGGGTTTAGCCTATAACCGCTCGGTTAATGGGGTGCCTTACAAGATTAAAACCATTAAATAAAATACAAGGTCTGGTCTAGAAATCGAATCCACTAACCAACAATACATCTTAGCTTTGCGGGTTTAGCCTATAACCGCTCGGTTAATGGGGTGCCTTACAAGATTAAAACCATTAAATAAAATATAAGGTCTAGTCTAGAAATCGAATCCACTAACCAACAATACATCTTAGCTTTGCGGGTTTAGCCTATAACCGCTCGGTTAATGGGGTGCCTTACAAGATTAAAACCATTAAATAAAATATAAGGTCTAGTCTAGAAATCGAATCCACTAACCAACAATACATCTTAGCTTTGCGGGTCTAGCCTATACAACTACAGTAGCTACTTTGGCGCCTTAACAATGAGGTTTATTTACTCTCTACGGAATAAATTTTAGCCAAATTTGATAGGCTATTTAATTAAAGCCTAGTAAATTATGGCTAAAAGAAAGGTTGTTAAAAAGGCAATATCTAATCCAAAAGAAATTTTCTTCAATAACGCAGACCAAAATGGCTGCCTTCAATAAACTTTATGTGCAATATAACAGGAAATGCATAGTAAATTTTAAACGGATGGAGCGCTACCAGATAACACAGAGCTCCTCAGGGTATTCTCAATAGTTGGCGAAAACATTATTCGATAATGTGGGTTTAACACCATTTTTTTTTCTTTTCATTCATAAAATTTTTAAATTTCAACTCGACAGAAATTCAAGCGCGTTCTAAAAAAAACTAAAAAAAAAGACTTTTGTTCAATGAAGTACTAAAGATGTTTCCTCCAAAAGTATATACTTCTCAATTAAAAAAAACAAAACTAGATATGAAAACAAAATAAAACCAAAACTTAGTTTAGAAGAAATAAGATTAGGTGACGAAGGCGGGTTTCGTGTACATGTAATGAATTTACATAAACATCTACAACAGTTACTTACAACACTTTTAACAACTTGAGCAAGAAAAGTGGCATTGTGTAGGTGTATACAGGGCGCACAGGTAAAGTGTTTATAATCAGGAAAATAACAGCTAACCTACACTCAGACAGAACGGAGCTAACCTACACTCAGACAGAACGGAGCTAACCTACACCCCTAATACATACAAACAAATGTATACGTAGCCTCTATTATTGGACAATTATAACTTTATATAGATTTGTCTGTATTAAATGTAGCTGTATTATATATTTGTTTGTCATGTATTGGCTAGAAAGATTCTCATTATATATACATGATTTTTATACATATTATACTTCTAGAGAAGATCGGCGCGATGATTAAGAGCACAACGGGTGAAATCAGAAACAATAAGAAGGCTCATGGAAGTGGTCGACGACGTAATAGTCCGGAATCTACCAGACAGCTTTAACTTGGTATGGTCACATACAGAGAATGGGAGACGACGGATGGCCCGGGAGATAAGGTGGCAACCACCCTTTAATAGAACCAGAGGCCGACCGAGGCGGGACTGGTCAGCAGTGCACCCAGGAGGTTATGGCCGGCTGGGGACTGCGAGACATTGATTGCCAGGATAGAGTGGTTTGGAGGGATAAGATCCTGTGCAGGCAACCTTCGGGAGACGCCTGAGTAATAGTAACAGTAGTAATACGAGTATATCATACGTACAATAAGCAATAACTTGTCAAAAAGTAGCTCTATCTGGATATACTTTCTTTTAATCTTCTTAAGAAGCAATATCTCCGAAGATGCGGCCAGACTAAGGGGTTTTCCTTAATTAAAACCTTAACTTTTAAGCCAATGTTGGAAGAAAGAAATCGTAAAAGAAAAGTCAACTACAAGGAACATTATAGAAGAGACACCGGTAAAATTAGAAAAGTAAAGTTGTAATGGGAAAGTAAAAGTAAGGAGGTATAATAAACAGTAGCCGAAGAATGTGGCAGAAGAGGAGGACGAGGTGAAGAAGAAAAGATAGGGGAAAGGATGGTACAGAATATATAGGGAAGAGAAGTAGCAGGTCTCGTAGGAGATTTGCCTCTGTGAAGCTGCGCCGTTTGATGTGGACCGCACTCTATTGTTTGTATTTTAATTAGGCCACATTCAAACGTCAGCCGGCGTCACTATACCGACTAAGATACACACGCGCGTACGCCTGTGTCTGTGTAAGAAAGACTGTATTCTGCTGTACTCCATGGGGATAAAGCTCCCACAGCGGTGACAATGGGACACTGGCCAAGAAGCTGCTCCTGAGTATGCTAAACATCCTCAGCGGATGTCTGGGCCAGGGACTGCCGCACTTCTTGTATTCTATACCGTTCTCCCCGATTTAACAGAAATTCTGTTCAAGAAAAGGTTTATTTGGCCAATAGCAACACTTTCTCTCGCTTTTCCTTGCAAGCTCAATGACTTCGTAGTTTTCCTTTTTTTTTTACTTTCCCAAACTTCTTGTAAGAGTATTTTCTTCATTATGCCAGGAAGTATGGCGTACTTTTGGAGAAAAGCTAGTTTTAAGCTGCATTTTTTGACGATACAAGATCACTCTTGCATGGTCTTCAAGTTGTAGACCAAACTAGCGATTAGTTGCCATCAGACTAGATAAGAGGGTCAGTTTCTGGACCACTAGTGGATTGAACTTGAATGCCTTAAGATAACCAACTCTCCAGTCCGAAAACTCCAAAGGTAAGGATGTCCCATGGTACAGTTGCCAGTAACTCAAAAAATAAAGTAACGTAATGCCTTATTTTCATGCTAGTTTTAGGTCCAACTATCAAATTAGTTTATGTTTCTGGAAGAAGGCGACTAGATAATACGTATACTTAAAATATTAAATTCTCCTAGACCGAAAATCGAACCCAGCCTAGTACCACACTTCTAAGCTTTGTAAGCCTCGTCTACAATCTCTCGTCTAACTGATAACATACAAAGAGATACAATTTCCCAGTGTTGGATATCTAACCGCCTAAGAAGTCTCCAAATTTAGGTTTCACTGACCCTTTCTGAGTAACAACAAATAATAGTCTCGGAAATTGAGGGAGAAACATGGGCCACTTCCTGTATAAGGGGTGGGAGAAAGTGAGAATGTGTAGCTATTTCCTGCCAAAAGAAATTAAAAAATGAATCAATCAAAATAAAATATTAAATGAAGCATAATTATGTTACGAAATATCGTAAAGCGCTGATATATTGTATCTTACGCACAGGAAGAGGAAGACTGATTGATTTATAGGCTTAGGAATGCATTTATTTGTGAAGAAATAAGTATTTATTTCAAGTGATAAGTATTTATGTATATGTATATAAGTATATAAGAAGCTGGTTTTTTTTTTGGTTTTTTTTAATGTTGGGATATTTTTTTTTATTCAGTTAAAGTTGGCTACCTTGGCTACCCGTCTTAACGATTAGGGAATATGTGAAGACCGGTCTACGTAGTATAATTTCTGTTTAGCCAGCAACCTCTCTAACGTGGTCAGTTCTCCACTTCTTCTTCTTCATCTTCTTCTACAGACTGTTGCTCGTGTTTTACCGTTAGATGAAAGGCGTTCAGAGTTTTTTTAATATGTAGTGGAGAAGGTATCAAGAACAGGGTGAGACTGTGAGAGATGAAGAGAGAGGAAGAGAGAAGAGATCAGATCAGAAGAGCGTAGAGAGTACAAGTTAATTTTTGTGCCTAAGGCTAACGCGTTCAAACTATCCAACAGTATCTAAGCTTTAATCATACGTTGTCCTATGTAAAAGGTAACTACTACCAGTAAAGAGGATAGAAGAGGGATGTCCAAACTACTTCTTGTGCGTGTGGAAACTGTTCAAAAAATGAGTCTGTACGTATGTGAGTGTATCTGAATGTGAGTGTTCTCTGGCTAGATAGAGAGAGGTAGAGAGGAAGCAAAGCGGAGGGGTTTAGATGTAACATGAATGGATTTGTTTTTTAGCTAAAGGTAGCTCTTGAGCTGCGAGCAGAACTGTACGCGCGCACGCGCACATCGGAGCACGATGATGAATGGTCCAGCTACTTTAAACTACTACCAAACTACTTCCACAGACAAGAAGTTCCACCTCTCCTTTACATCGTCTCTAGCTCTCTTTCTCTTTTTTTGAAATGTGTTTTTAATCGGTGCGCTGTAGCAACTACTGGTCCAGTCCATCACCACCAGAGTGAGTTTAAAGCGCTATCACTCACTCTCCGTCCACCAGACTGCACCCACATCGCTCACTTCTTTTACCCGGGCTCCTAATAAACATCGTAATCTATATTATATATTATATATTAGTCTATTTCTTAAATTATTTTCTTCTACGATTTATTATCATGACTATTTTTAGGATTTAAGGCGCGTCAACAACTGAGGTTATTGGCGGCCGGAGCTTTTTTCAGTGCACTGCTGGTCCTCCAGACTGTGAGCTGCAAGAAGTTGCTAGGAAGAGAAAATCTAAGGGTCAGCAGCTGGATTCGAGCCCGGGACCTCCGCGTGGTAAACTAATACGCTAACCGCATAGCTAATCCCTTCCTCTTATTATTATTACCGTCCTGGAATGGCAGGCGGCCTGGGACGAGGAACCGCCTGGCTTATCAGAGACATAGGCATCTGGATAAGGCGGTCGTTCGGAGAAGTGGATCTTCTACCTTACCCAACTCTTGGAGTGGGCATGACCTTTTCAGAGATGATGGGCAAGGAGGCTATATTGTCCAGGAATGAGAGATGACGCGTACCATACTTTTTTTGTGTGTGAAAGGTGGGGTCGCCCCAGAAGAGATTTGGAGCATATAATCGGGCGGTTGACTCCAGAGATGCTGGTAGAGACGATGATCTCTTGTAGGACTAAATTGGTCGCTAGAGGCTGGTTTTGCAAGAGTAGTACTCGTCTCTAAAAAAAAAAAAGTAGAGACATGGAATACAATGTGAGCAGGGTCGCCTGAGTAGGGGCAGGATTGAGGCCTAGCCTGATGTGATGCTGAAATCTCAGCAAATCCAGGCTAGGCCTGGAAGTAGAAGGGTGTTTTAGCCGATAGGCCGCGAGGGAGTCCATCACAATGTGCGTAAGTTGCATTTCACCCCTCTTTATAAAAAAATAAATAAAATAATTATTGTTACTATTATTATTTTCTTTCATGATTTAAGGCGCTAAGGTTATTGACGCCCGGAGCTTTTTTTTCAGTGCACTGTCGGCCTCCGGACAGTGTTCTCTCGTTAAAGCAACACTGTCCATCACCGGACAGTGAGCTGTAAGAAGTTCCTTGGAAGAGAAAATATTTATTATTACTATTATTATTATTATTTGCACATCATAACAGAGAAGTTCTTTTGAAACAGATTACAATCTTGAAACTCCTTACGTTAAATTAAAAGAAAAAGGAAACAAAAAAAATCCGCAGCAAACAAGTTATCTTTAATACTCGCAATATCTGGCACCGCAGGCTCAGTCAGATCAATAATGGTAAGACCATCCTGCCATACTTTCTAAGCGGAAATCAAATTACTTGTGACAAATCGTCCACTAAATTAAAATCCCAAAACTTGAGCGATTTAAAGAAAACAATCTTAGTAAGATATGATGACGTTAAAGGAAACAGTTAAATCAAAGAAATAGTGTCGAAAAAAAAAAAATGTTTTAGGAAATGACAGCAAACTCGATAAACAGTTTTCGTGTAGTTGTGTATTCCTCTTTTTCGAAACAATACTTTTTGTTTCTCCCATAAGTAGCCTAATACTTGGTCTGGAATGGAACTTCCATTACAGTGTGGATACTTGAAAGGCAACTTCCCTTTCCTCTATAAAATGATAAGTTACAGGAAAACTTCCTAAGTTATGGTAACTTGAAATCATGTTCGTGTTAAGTTTCCCCCCCCCCAAATCAGAAAACTAATTTAGGAGCTAGTTTATCGCTCGGTACTCTCCCCAGGATGACGCTACTTCCGTTTCAATTGCTGAAGAAGAAAATAAATTGAAATTGTAAAGGACAGATAGAGAGCTGATGATGTTCTCCATCTCTTTCACTGATACTCTCGAGAGTAGAGGCGTATATTTCACTGTACACAGGACATCCCACTCGTACTTTCAAGATAACTCATCAATACTTTAAAAATGTAGCCCCAACAAAACTCTTTAGAAGAAGAAATGATATGCTACGACTAATTTAAAAAAGGAAGTTATAACTCTAGCGGTTAAAAAACGAGTTTAGAACGGAAGCTGCGCGTAGTAAATAAATTTAAAAAAAAATTATTAGTTCGCCATTTTTAGTTTCCAATAGGGAAGTATTTAGTGCGCCAAAGAGGATAGCTGTTGGTACGAAGTGAGAGGGGCTCTCTCCATGCCTCTATCTTGAAGCGATTAAAATATAAATTAACTTGAAAGCTCCAAGAGTAACGGTAGCTTTACAGCCGACCGGACTACCAATCTCCAGTCCTCTGTTTGACAAAATTATTACCAACTACACTATTTACCAGTTAGCTGTTTTCTCAATCAATAACTTTCCTTATCGATCGGTGTGAAACTGATTAAACTGAATAGTGTAACTGATTTCAGGAAGTTAATGAGGAGAGATGTTAGTACAATAATACGACTATAACATGGCGGTCATCATACTTACATCAAAGTATACCATAACATAATTTTCTTCTTTTTTCTTTAATCTAAAACTAGAAAAATACTGTCCTGAACATATTTTAAAACTCTGGTCCCAAGTTGGAAAAGTGGGTCGTAAAAAAGGCCTAAAAACATTATGGGGGTTTGTGTGGTTACTAAGTGTGTAAATTATACTCTGCTAAGGTTACAACAATGGCCATCTGAATCTGTGGCTCTCTTCATAATGTTATATGTATATATAAATAAATATAGTAAAAAAAAGAAAAAGTAATGTAATCGCCTATTTTTGTCAGGCGGGGCTTAACGTCCAACTACCAAATTAAGTGTCGTGTACGGAGGCGACTAGCAAACATACTTTACTGTAAATTTCTTTTATTAAACATTAGATAAAATCCAAGGCCTAGACCGAGAATCGAACCCAGTACCACAATGCATATTACCTTGCAGGTATATAAATAAATATATATCTATATAAGAATGTGACAAAAGTTTACGCGATTTTTTTGACTTTCACTTAGCTGAATTAGCTGAATAATCAGAGCGTCATTAGTGTTACGTCATTAGATCACTTAATGCTGATAACTTGAGATTCATTTTTGCAGTATGTGAAAGCAGATATTCCCTGTGGGAAATCCAAAATCTAAAATCTGCTAGATTTACTCTGAGAACTCTAAAGATGAACAGTAGAAACTAATTAAGAATCAAATAACGTAGAAATTGAATCTAAATTCATTAATGTTAATTGTTTTGATCTTTCTCTTTCCAGAGAGAGAGAGACAGAGAGACACAGAGCGAGAGAGAGAGCGGAAGAGAGCATTCCATAAAGAAGGCGGCGGATCTACAGCAGGTCATTCAGTAGAAAGGAAATTATGAGATAGGTTTGAAAATAATAGGGCGTGGTGATTTCAAGAATAACTTAGAGGACGTGTTTTGTGCCAGTGTGTGTGTGTGTGTGAGACAGGAATAGGTAATGGTTTTAGAATTAACTGGTAATTGCTTCTTGAAGGACCTGTAGGAGGAGAAGGAGGAGATGAAGAAGAAGAAGACCAGTGTAGTCTATATAGTAGGCTAACTCTTCATTATCATAAGACACGGGCCAAGATTGAGTATATATGTCTGTGTGAATGTTGGAGAAGCTGGAATAGTAATACAAGGTACCTAACTGGAGGATCCAGCATGCCGCCCAGCTTCCTTCTCATTAAATCTCCTAATCATACTGTTCACCAGCCCTAACAACACACAGCATTCTTCAGTCCACTTCGCTAAAAACATTGTTCTTTAACAATCTCTAGTTTACAGTTTTATTCATTATCTGCAAATATCTTTTAGCTAGTTAAATAGATTCAGTTCTATTATCAACGGCAACAAAAAATAATGAAAGATTGATGTTTTTTACCTGATGACCGTTTCTAAACCACTTTTTGAACCAACTAATTCAGAGTCTACACCAGCCAAAAGAATGTACTATAGATTAGCCATAAAAAAAAATAGGAAATCGAATACAGAAACACAATACGTCACAGTTTTACGGACGGAAACATAAGCGAAGTCGAAATCTCTACCCCAAACTGTCTAATTTACCTCTGAGGATGGCTGAAACTCCGAAACCGGTCAGTAATACAATGCTACGACGGATGGCTCCAAAGATATTTAGCCAGTACTGCGGATCTAGCCAAATTTTCAAAAAAAAAAACTTAAATGTTATTTTAAATTGTATTTACCACAACGATGTATTTGAAGTCGACCTAGTCCTGTCCTAAACTTGGGAAAAATAAATACTATAATAAAGAATGAAATTGGCTATACTTTCTCTTCCCTTTCAAATTCCTTACTACTTTGATCAGTGCTAACTTCCGGTACAGAAAGGGCACATGAAGATGAAAAATCTCTGTATTCTGGTCACAGACTCTTTGCGTACTAAGTCTAGTAAGTACACTACCTTATCAGCTCAGCTGGTGAATTTTCTTCTTAATATTATTCACGTATTAGATCTTCTATTGACGTAGCACAGCAAACCGGAAGTCACTCTTCCAGGACACAGATTTTGGAAAGGAAATATAGACAACCGCATTGAAAGATGCACAAACCATGGACCTGCATCATATTTTTATTTTTTGGTCAGAAACGCATAATCATGGTACAGAAAGTTTTGATCAACTCAAAACATGAATTTCCGGTGAAAGAACGCCAAAAAAAAAGAAGGCTACTTTCGAAGATGTAAAGAGAAATAAAGAACAGAGAAAACTATCTTAAAAGAAGATCTGTAAAGCTTTTTACGTCAAGATGGCAGATTGTAATTATTCGACAGGAAAAAGATGAATAAATAAATAAAAATGGAGCTCTCATCGAAAGAGTAACACCGGAAACTACCCAGATATTTGAAGATTTGGCAGAAATTTTCTTGATTTTAAATTATCGTTTATTTATGCTATAAATCAGGAATTGTACACTCTCTTCACGGATCCTGATATAGTAAAAGTGATAAAGCTTGGTAGACTGCGAATGGGCAGGACACATAGCTAGGATGAGTGAAGATGAGATTCCTAAGAAAGTGCTGGAAGGAAACATGCAAGGATCCAGGAGGGTAGGCAGGCCAAAGCTGCGCTGGGAGGATAGTGTGGCAAAGGATGCTGCATCTTTGCTAAGATTCCGAAACTGGAGGGCGGCTGCGCAGCAAAGAGTTGCCTGGCGGGCACGTCTTGAGGAGGCCAAGACTCTGCATGAGTTGTAGCGCCAGTTAAGAAGAAGAAGAAGAAGTTTATTTATGCTATAATCAGCGCGTTGGCGCTATAAGTAACAGTGATAACAGAGTAACAAATGAAGTTTACCCAGTTGTAACACTCCCAAAACAGACTATTAGTCCACTCTCTTCACTTGAGAGGAGATCACGCGACCACTGTCTCTTTTAAGGCGTCTGGTCCGGGTTATCAGGAAGTGTTCTACAAGAAAGATTTTGGAGCTAGAGGATTTATATGTGATTACAGGTTGAAGTGGAGTTTTCTGTATATTGTGTTTTCAGCGACTTCGGTGATAAAAGGAATGTTAAGGTCAGTGTGTATAGTCCAGATTGGAGACATACGAGAATGGAGCGTTTTTCAATAGTTCGCAGTATTTTAGATTGAATCCTTTGGAGATTGGAGCGTTTGGTTGGACCCCTTAGTAAAGAAAAAGTAAAATTTATAATTGACATAATCAAGAGCTCTCTGTTAGCAAATTGGTCAAATATTATAGTAGTACTTGAATTTCCCTTTTAAAAAACATTGACGAACAGTGATTGAACGAGTCATAGTCAAATTCCGAGAGACTATCTATAAAAAAAACTCTAGTGGAGACACCAGGGTAATAATAAGATAAGATGATGTTAGTGCCTAGAGGATGATATTGCTGATGATAATGAAAGCGTGCTGCTGGTGATGATGAAGATGAAGAAGAGATGCATGCAGTAATCCTAGGGGGCCAGGTTTTCCTTGTCCAGCCAACATCAGAGTTGGTTAAATGTCCGACAGTAAGTAATAAAGATATCAAAGGCAGTCCAGGCCGGCTAAACTTGTCTTCATAATGGTGCCCAGTGGTAGGGAAATATATGAGGAGCTGGGTAATATAAAAGATCACCTGGACCCTCTTGGGGGCTCCGGATATCACAGGATGCTGTAGATCCAGTTTCTTCAAGTTGCCGCCGTATAGAAGTAATAAACCACTATAAAACTAATGGCCACTTCTCTCTCCTAGTATATAGATATATTTTTTTTTCCTTTTACGAGCAAATTGTCTCTCTCTAGTTTAATATTACTTTCTTTTTTCAAAATAAATGCAAAATAATAAAACAGTGAATCGCTGCTCTCTAGATAGATTTTGTTTTAAATTAAGTGTTTACAGCGACAAGATGAAGTAGAGGGCTTACTAGCCAATGATAGTTTTGCATTTCAAGAAAATTACGTTAATAAATTTTCTCCTCCTATTGGCGGAAGTAGGCTACAATCTTATGGAAACGGAAATGGCATGAAAACAGAATTCTAAGTTGGAACTTCCTTTTATTTGCAGATATTCTAGGATTACGAAATTCACTAATTCGTTATTCGATTTAAATTATTTAAAAATATCAAAATGTAATATTAGCTTCTTAATTTTTAGGTACCGAAACATTTTAATTTTTTTATTTTTAATTTATTTGCTATTCACAATCTACAAAGAATAGAATTCGTAATAAGTGAATAGGATAAAGGAAGTCTTCCTGACTGGATCAACATGAGGAGAGAAGCTGCCCACCGGCAACACTCTCGCTGGAGTTTCTTACTTTACTGGAGATTGTCACGAGGCCAACAGCGTTTCAATCGTCGTGGAGGACGATCTGGAATCGTTGTGGAGGCGAGATTTAGAACAAGAGGATTGGTACAGAATGGAAGAGAGTCAAAGAATTTTCTATACTTAGATTTAGATTCGTCAGTTATATATGAGATTTTGAGATCGTTATGGAGAGTAGAGTTAGAGACATAAAATGAAGAATTTGTAATCTGTCGGAGAATTTTTGATTGGAAGGACTGTATTCTTTGTGAATTGGAATGTTCGGTTGAACCCCACAGCTCAAGTCCGTAAGTCCAGATCGGTTTAAGTACACTGTTGTATATTAGTCGTTTATGTTCCAGTGGTAGTTTGGATTGTCTGCCAATTAGACGTAACAGTAATTTGTTTCGTCGGTTGAGTTCTAGTCTTTTCAGTTTAGTGTGCGGATTCCACGTTAGTCTTTTGTCGATGTACATCCCAAGGTAGCGAACTAAATTAGCAGAAGGAAGAGGAATTGAGTTAAAATTTAAAGTGGGACAAGAATTACGACGCAGAGTAAAAGTTATCTGTTCGCACTTTTGAGTATTGAATTTGACTCTCCACTTTTTGGCCCAGGGTTCTAGTTTGTTTAGATGATATTGTAGATGAGAGGAGGCAGTAGTGGCGTCTGAGTTAGAAGAGAGAATAGCAGTATCGTCAGCGTAAGTGCAGAGCATTGTGTTTGAGTCAGTTGGTAGGTCAGATGTGTACACAGTATAGAGAAGCGGTCCGAGAATACTTCCTTGAGGTACACCAGCCCGTGCCAGAGAGTAGTCGGAAGAGGCAGATCCACAACTTATCTTAAAGAAGCGGTCGGTAAGAAATGATAGTATAATCAAGTAATAAGTTGATGGAAGAGCACTCTTTAACTTCCACAATAGTCCTGGGTGCCAGACTCGATCAAAGGCCTGAGCCACGTCAAGAAAGGCCCCCACAGCAATATTGTTTCCGCTCCAGAGAGGAAGCAATGGCGTCTACTACTCTGTGACACTGGTGAATAGTGCTGTGCTGTTGTCGAAAGCCAAACTGATATGTTGGAATTACAGTCGCAGATTCCAGAATAGGGTAGATGCGTTTAAGTAGAAGTTTTTTAACAATTTAAAATTAAAAATTAATTCACCTAAATTCTTTTTCTTATTTTAACAGCTGTCTTAGATTTTAAATTCTTTTATTAAATAATCGTATTAGAGAAAAATGTAATCTATCGATTCAAATAGATTAAACTATGTTTGGTTGCAAGTTCCAAAATGCGGAAATATAAATGCGACATATTAATTAAGATAATGAGCTATTAAACCTTTGGCTCTTGGAGATAGTAGCGCAAAAAGAACTAGTAGGGAAAGTACCTCAACCTCTTTAGGTAGAGGAGGTTTCATCTACTAGATCCAAAGGGGGCTGGCCTCTTGTGGCTGGGGTTCCTTGGGGCACAGATCCCACGTCCCGCTTTTGTAATCTTAATTATTAAGATGTGAAATATCAAATTAATATTCGTAAACATGAGCTATAAATTAAATATTACTGAACGAATTTTGTACGGAATAGTTTTGAGATCGTGTAAAATTTCTAATTGCTGATTTTTGAACCGGAAATTAAAGTTCAACCAAGTACCAAAAGTTGTAATCATGGTTTGTGAAGCAGGAAGCTCAAAAACTAGTGCACCCCTTTAAAAAAAAACCACTTCCTCAAATCACGTAAAACGTGATTACTATTTTTAATTGAAATAATAACTAAATCAAAAAGTAGTTTCTTAAAAAAATAAATAAATAAAAACTAAAAAACCAATTTATTCCATTTTAGAATAAAACAGATGAGGCTTTCAAAGCGTACGTGATGGTCACTTAACAACGCGAAAGCATACAAATTAGTCAGTGTCAGACTGATATTAAACGCGCTTAGCAGCTCTGTTTCAGTTCAATCGCCCAGTGAGTTCAGCTAGTGTTCAATTTAGTCACGTATCCATAATTCACTTCCCTAACATCATCTAATCGATTTAGCCTCAATCTAATTCAATCTCCTCCTACATTCATTGAAAAGTATTCAAATTAAATCGACTTTCCTTTATTAAAAGAATAATTTTTATAATCGTTTTATGTTCATTAAATGGTGATTTAAACAGTTGAATGAGCAGGAACTGAGAGTCAAATTATTCCTGATCGAAAATCAATTTGCATACCATTGATTAGTGTATAAAGAAAATTATTTCAATCTAGTCAAATTTTCCAGCGATCTCCGAGAAAGACATTTTCAATTTCCATGAAAATGAAATGTGTTTTTAGCCCATGGTTCTGTATGAGAACTAAAACTTGATATGATGAAAAAATAATTGCCATTTCAGTCGAGTAAAATTTATTTTGCCGACCTTTCGACCTAGGGACTAGGTCATCTTCAGGGCTAGTTTATAAAGTGATATTTTTACATAACAAGGCTGGTGTGTCTTCTGTGTCACACTCAGTCCATGAACAGACAAGACAGAAGACACACCAACCTTGTAATGTAAAAGTATTACTTTCTAAACTAGCCCTGAAGATGACCTAGTCTCTAGGTCGAAAGCTCGGCAAAATAAATTTTACTCGACTGAAATGGCAATTATTTTTTCATCCTATTGGAATTATGAATCAGTCACCAAAAAGAATGAACAATAAAACTTGGTACTTCTTCACAGACCTTTCAGGGGGTTTCTGTTTGCTTAAGATTTAAAAGGGAATTCGCCAATCTGAAGTACTACTTCATTTTCCGTTTATGGTTCATGTGATTTTCTTAAAATTTCCAATATTTAAGCATTTTTCTTGTTAAATTATTTTTAGAGGGGGGGTGTCTATTGCAGGTATTCCCTCAAAATGCCCTTTCAAAATTAGTCACGATTCCCCCCAGCTTCATAAAACATCACGAAGCCGGAAATACCTCTTAAACAGTCTTGGCTTTATTTGCTGATGTAATAGATAACAGAATGCATACTTATTGTATAGAATCAGCAAGATTATTAGAAAGAGACGGAAATATAAGTGATGCCGAATTCTGGGCACCAAAATTTTTAATCTGCCTCTGATAATGGATGAAATTCCGGTTACCAGTTAGGGGCAATACAATAAACATCCGTGCTACGACGATAGATCAACGATAAACCATTTTTAACTACGTATATAAGTAACTAAATTTACCCAGTAGAATGCGTCTGTACTGAACGAGCAAAAGTGGTAGAAGGTGAGAAACAAAGAAAACCGTTAGAGGCATGTTAGAGGGAGGTCGGAACAAGTGAATAAATTACATGTGTATAGTCTGATGATCAGAACAGTAAAGCGAGCGTCACACATTGTTGCGCTTGTGTTATTCATGTATGGCGGAAGCAGAGAGTTTGGAGCAAAATGAAACAGACCCGGAAGTAGTTGAAAGGTAAGAGTTATTTTTTTTTAATAAGAGATGATGATGTCATTTAGTTCTATGTAATGTAAATCTAAAGATTACCAGAAGAGCTATAGTGAGCACGATTAGACGGATAATGAAGTAAGTAGTAAAGTGTATAGAATGCAGAAGGAGCCAGAAGCACACCTGCACGAAGGACAGTACTGTCAGACAGTTGGACTACCAGGAGGGCAGCTAGGGCGAAGAGCTCTCCACTAAATGTCCTTTAGTTTGCTCTATACTGCTCACTGGCAACCTAATTATGAAATGGCCGTTCTTTAAATCAGTTTTATAACTACTCAATTATTAATTTTATTTCTTTTATATAATTGCAATATTTGCATTCAAATTTCATATTTAATTAAATTTAAACTCATACTAAAACAAAAAATTTGTAAACATAGCATTAAAGCAAAAATGTACAAAATTAATTATTTAAAATAAAGAATTCTTGCACTACACTTCCGTGACGAAGTCACTGGAAGTTCTCCCAAAAAGCATTAGCCAATCAGAAGAGAGTTTATCATATGAATATGGGCATCATTTCTCGGCACTTTGTAAAGAAATACTTTAAATTCCAGCATTAATGGTGGAGGAAAGAAGTATCTGGAATTGCTCTGGTTGCTTAACGAGATTTCAAGAAACTGACGCGGACTTTTGGGATCCATAGATCTGCTGTTTATCCCTTAACCACCGTAATATCATTTATGGCTTATATGGTCAATATTCCTCTAAGCAATGTGCTGATAATTCTCTTCAATTCACTTCTTTACACAATTAACATTAAAACTGTCTGGTAGGACAGTTGTATATAAGGGTTGATCGTCAAAAACAGCACTATAAAGCGTAACGTTGAAAAACAACCCAGATCAAACAGATTTCGGGTAAAAAGTTGCTGAAAATGAGCAAAAACGGCATTTTCAAAAATTGTTGTTACCTTTTTTTGTAAACAACTTAGCGCCAAAACGCGTGAACCGATTTTAATGAATGAGGCGTCATTCGATTCGGAATTTCATGTAGATGTGCCTTTTGGGGGGACTTGTAGCAATTAATCCAATTGAAGAGAAGTGGAACCTTCCCTAAGTCACCTTAAAGTCCCATAATGATCCAAACCTACTAACAGGAAATACTGCAATCGTTCAAACTACATGAACGGATATACGTCAATGAATTGTCATTCAATTCGAAATCTTTGTCTCTTTGCATTTCAGATAGAAGTACTATAATCCCTGTTTAATATTTCTTACACCATTTAAAAGGAAGTACAGAAATTGGAGTTAAATTTTTGTATTTACTTACAAATACTTTTCCAAGAAAATTGTTTTTATGGAATAATTGGGGACTGCAACTCTAAGCATTCTTTTAAAAGATCTCTCCAACGGTAGTTACGGTCCCGACTTAACACCATATCGGGTTATAATGAAAGTATTGCTTATTCCAATTGTTAAAAAAAAAATCTGTAAAGCAGATATGTATGTAACTTTGCAGAATAGAAAAAACGGAAAATCTATCCAAAAGGTACAAAAATCTCCTTAACAAAAACTTACAGTTAAAAATGTTAAGTATAAGGGTTGATTAAATGCTAAAAAGGTACACAAATCAGCTAGTACCCATCATTTCATTAATACTTCATTGATATCGTTTGATCATTAGATATTACAGTCTAAGTTGAATGGTGTGCTACTTGAACAAATATTTTGCAGATGAAAATGGCCAGCATCTGTGACATCTAATAAATTCTAAAAAATAGCAATGAAAAGTTAATACAGTAAAATCATTATAATATTATTATTATTATTATTATTATTTAAATCTTTTATTGGAATTTACAACTGCAACAGGTTGTTGCAACAAGCAAATATGGTACCTGATAGCAAAAATAAAAGAAAATCACGAGTGGAGAAGGCACCCAATGGTGCCACTCCAGTAACGTGCTTTGCTATACTGCTCTCACGATAAGAGAAGATCACGAGGCCATCTTCTCTTCAATCTCCTTAGAGGATTACCTGGTAAGGTGGAAGAAGATAGGTGTGTTCTATGAGAGGGTTAGGATGAGCTGCTGAAGAGGAATGAAATTTGAAGAAACGAGTGTTAGCAAGATCTGGAATGAAAGGGATTTTGAGGTCATTATGGATAGTGAGGTTAGATACATAGAACGGAGCGGTAAGAAGTTTTCGAAGTATTTTTGACTGTAATGCCTGGAGGCGTAGTGAGTTGGAACGCTTAGTCGATCCCCTTACTTCGATGCCATATGACCAAATGGGTCGCAGTAACAGTAGTTATAAGAGTCTTTTGTTTATTTAAATGATATCAATGAAGTATTAATGAAATATTAGGTACTTGCTCATTTGTGTACCTTTTGGCGTTTAATCAACCATTATACTTAACTTTTTAAACTGTAAGTTTTTACTAAAGAGATAATGTTATAAATACAATAGTGGAGATTATTTAGAATTAGGATATCACAATATGTTGTATTTGCTCCTTGTCGCCCACATACCTCTCTGTTTGCACACATACAGGAGACACGGCTAATAACCCGTAGGACAAGTCCTGCCAATCTTGATCCTGTCAATAAAAGTCTTTATGATGGAAAGGTTCATGAGAAGGAACGCAGGTGAATAGGTCCACCTGTTCGTACGTAGTAATATAGATTAATGCTTGCAAGTTCCCCACCCAAAAGCAGCTGGTCTTTATCTTTGGCACAGCATTCACCTAAAGATCTGTAAAATACTGTTTTACTGGAGTCGATTTCTTGAATAATTCAAACTGGCAATCATCTATCAACTTGGTAGTTCAAACTACAACTATTAGAGAGTGAGAGAGGAGATAGAGAGCGAATGAGAGGCAATTCCTACATTAACTTATCCACTTAAATGATATAAAATTCAAATTTTTTACTTGATTAGATGAATTGCCCAAGTTGAAGCACGTAAGAAAACATCCGGGACTTGCAAGAAGTCTCTTCCGTAGTCACAAAAAAACCGAAATATTCTCACCCACTTATTATAGATTAGTTCTAAGTCATTTTCAGCCAAATCAGAGGAAATGTACATGAATATGTTGGAAAATCCCCCTCTCCTGATAGATCCTTCCTGTTCTATCTTTAACAGGAAGTCAATTTTGAAAAAAAATGGAATATTAAGCAGTCCCGTTTCCAGTTTTACTGCCAAACTATCGATTCCCTGGCGCACAGTTCAATTTTTATAATTTTTTTTGTTTGTTCTGTTCAATATGGAAGACATTAGTGAAATAAGAAACCCACGGTGGGTTATAGCTGGTAGCAGCGAGTAAGATGTTAGAAGGTCCTCCAAACTCCATCATTCTCCAAGAAATGTATCCTATCCAGTAGATTTTTATATTACGCTTAGATTCTACGACAATAAAATTTTGGTCCCAATCGATTAATCGAAAATACCACTTAATAGTATCGAACTTTGTGAAATAATTTTATTAAAGTACATCCGATAAGGAGAGTTATTTTAAGCATTTTCCAAGATGAACATTTGATTATGGACATTCTGGAACAGTGGCAATAGCTTTGTACTATTCCCACGTGCCATTGAAGTGTTCTGTACAATCTTACAACCAGTATAATATTAAAAAAAACAATCGAATTTCCAATTTTTAATGAATATCAGCTGATCGGAAGAAGCATTTAATTCACAGGATGCTTTTCCTGTATTTAAAGATTTCCCCAAAAAGAGCTCAACTCGTTAGAACTTAAATTGACAAATTTTACCAAAAAAAAAAATTCGATTAAGAGGATTTCAGAGCGAAGTGGAGGTAATTAAATGTTTTTTTGATTCAAAACATTCACAAAAATTTTTAAGAAAAATTTACGTCTCAAAAATTTGAGTCCATGTTCCCGCCAGATTTTTTTTCTGGTTTAAGATCGAACTTAAAAAAAAAAAAAAAAAATTAGCCACTCGAATAAGCCTTTTGCTTTATTTTTAAGGTAGCCTTAAAATTTATTACCATAAATCACAATTTAATGAGGTTACCATAGGGATATGAAAGCTGTATATTTATAATATTTACGATCTAGTTGGAAGTAGGGAAACGAATGAAAGGTGACTTGAGAGCGACAGAGAGAGAGGAAGTGGCAAAACACGACTGTCTCATAATGGTTAGGACCGCCACCAGAATGAGCTCCATTAGGATTTTAGTAGCCTGTCACTTCGGAGTTCCTTTTTACCATAAAGAACCAGAAAGAAACTTCTTTTATCATCGCTTCTTCTTCTTCTTGTTCTTTTAGCTGTCCAATAATTTCTTCACATTCCTTCTACTACTTAGTTCTTGGCCTTTTCCTGTGACGTTCATAATCTTGACCAGCTTCACCACCTCTCTCTCTTCTTTGCCAAGAAAGACCTTCCTTCTAAAACAACCAAGGTCTCCCACTCCCGCTGTAAATTCTTCTCTCTCCTTCTCCTATTCTTCTTTTTACACTAAAAGCCTCCGTTAAATTAATATTATTATTTTTCCTTCCATTATCTTTTATGAAAAATTATTATACAATAGAATTTCTAATAATGATCTCCTTTTTTTTAAAAAAAAAAAAAGTTTGGGTTCTTCCTGGATGTTTCTACTCTTTTCATTCCAGGTATATCCCACAACGGTACAATACAATTACTTTATCGAATTGGAAAAAATAGAATACCTCATTTATCACAGCATCCCAGGCAGGACAATACTTAACATTAATGAAGTTTAGTTTATTTCTACACCATCAACAACCACAAATCTTATTGCCTATAGAGGGATGGTTCATTGTTTTCTTGTTTATCAGGTTTTACCTGGAGTTTGGTCCAAGGCTCACAGATTCACTGTGCACGTTCTGTATTGTAAAGGATATGCAGCACTGCCACACACAAAGAGATAGGATGTCAGCAGGTGGCTATACGTCACAATTAAAATTAGAAAAAACCTAGATGAAAAAGTGAAGCTGGGTAAAAGAGCGTGAAAGTTTCTATAACCTGGTAGATTCTTTGAACCAAATTGAGCTAAATATCATTTATGGTGGTGGTGAATAGATTGAAGCGTTTAAAATTAAAACAAACGTTTTGGCGACTTAACAGCAAGTAAATGGAACAGGAACAAAAAAAAAAAAGTCTGTTTTTTTAAAAACCAAGCGCCGGATACGCACTGGTTGCCCAAATCATCAAGTACAGCTGATTTTTTTTTTCCTTTTGTTAACTGATATTTATTTAAAAAACGCTTTTTACTGAAATTGCACACTCAAGATATTTGTAACTGATATTATCATCGGTGAGGATTGGTTTCAAGCCCTGCTGTACTAACCAAAATCCATCTGGGTCACCCAAGTATTGGACCTTGATTTATCTTGCAGACAAATGGTGAATTGTTATTACTACCAGTAAGATTGTTTGTATGTACGAGGGTCGTTTGAAAAGTCCGTGCAAAGTCAGAGAGATAGCACTACTGGCGCGTATCGAGGTTATGTTTAGTTAGTAGCATCTCTTGGAAGAACACACACCAAGTTTCAGCCAGATCGGTCTATTTCTTTGTGTTTGGCATTCGTTTGAATCGAGGAAGTCGAGTGATTTTCAAAAAATGGACGAAAAAGAATTTCGTGTGTTGATTAAACACTACTTTATGAAAGGCAAAACGCCTCAGGAGACTAAAGAGAAGCTTGATAAAACATTATGGTGACTCTGCACCTTCGATTAGAACAGTTTATAAGTGGTTTCAAAAATTTTCGGAGTGGCCATATGGGCACAAGTGACGCTGAACGTTCTGGACGCCCTGTTCGAGGTTACTACTCCAGAAATCATTGATAAAATCCATGATATGGTGATGGATGACAGAAGAAGAGTGAAGGTGCGTGAGATTGCTAGTGCTGTGGGCATCTCGAATGAACGGGTACATAATATTTTGCATCAACATTTGGACCATGACAAAGCTATCTGCAAGATGGGTGCCGCGATTGCTCACGCTTGACCAAAAACGAAATCGTGTGAAGTGTTGCAAGGACGGTTTGCAGCTGTTCCAGAAGAATCCGCAGGACTTTAAGCGTCGTTTCGCCACTGTGGATGAAACATGGATACATCACTACACTCCTGAGACCAAAGAACAATCTAAACAATGGGTTACCAAGGGGGAATCTGCGCCAAAAAAGGCGAAGACTGTTCCTTCGGCCGGAAAGATTATGGCGACTGTCTTTTGGGATTCGCAAGGAATAATCCTCATCGACTATCTGGAAAAGGGTAAAACTATTACAGGTGCATATTATTCATCGTTATTGGACCGTTTGAAAACCGAGCTGCAAGAAAAACGCCCACGATTGGCCCACAAAAAAAGTCCTTTTCCATCACGACAACGCACCAGCTCACACCTCAGCAGTTGTGGTCGCAAAATTAATGGAAATAGGGTTCCAACTCGTTTCACATCCCCCCTATTCTCCAGATTTGGCTCCCTCGGACTACTATTTCTTCCCCAATATGAAGAAATGGCTGGCGGGAAAAAGATTTTATTCAAACGAGGAGGTGATTGTAGAAACGAATGGCTATTTTTCAGACTTGGACAAATCCTATTATTCGGAAGGGATCAACAAACTAGAGCAGCGTTGGACGAAGTGTATAAGCCTAAAAGGAGACTATGTTGAAAAATAAAAAAGGTTTACCCCAAAAAATTAAGTAGTTTTTATTTTTGCACAGACTTTTCAAACGACCCTCGTATTGTTAGGCCGAGTTATCTCCAAGGACGCCAATTTTCCTGAAGGAATACTATTATAATTCAACTTATACCCTTAAGAGACGGCTCTAACTTGAAGCTTTTTTGTCAAAACTTGTAATACGTCATTATCTGGAAACTTTGATCAATCGTAGAAACCAAAAATTCTCCAGATAATAAAACTTGGAATTAATAGGGTAAAGTCCGGGTGTGATGGCCAATCAGGAGAGATGGCCAACAGCCGAAATTTAACCGAAATGTCGTCCGACGGCGCTGCGTGACCTCTCCAGTGATGAACCTTCATGTCTGATGACTACAGTGAGTTCATTTTGGTCTCCGCCAAAGCGTTATTAATTAACTCAGAGAATAAGAACATTATCGTCTCAACAAAAATTTTTATGATAGTTGCATACTGCGTACTGCAATATTTAGTGTTGTTTTATACATATTAGATAAGTACAATATACATTAATGAATCCTAACCTCTAAAACTGTTAAAAATTATACTAATACAAATAAATAATATATAAATATGGCTCAAATTGGTAATATTCTGAATTTTCCTAGGGATAATGTAGATCAACAATTATGGACGTACTTTTGCCCAAGAAGTGGACTTCCTTTCAAAGAAACTGACACGATGAACGGATGGAAAGATTTTTGATGGATACAATTTCAAATAAAGGCCAGCTTTAAAACATAATGAGCCAATAAAATTTGTAAAAATATTGCCATAAAATAAATCTAAGTTGTTGATACCTTGAAATAAAACAATAAAGCTTCTTTTAACAAATAAAATAAAAAAATAAAAAAAGAACACTCATTTGAACAGAGCACATATGGCAAATTCCCGACATAATTAAGTCATCCATATTGGGTGTATAAAAAGGGGTGAAGGGGGGAAGGTTCAGCCAAGAAAACAATTGTATAAAGTCATTAGAGAAGATCTAGAGAGCCAAAGGTGGAGCGAACTTGAAAGTAAGATTACTTACATCTATACCAGTTAGAATAGATCTTAAGTTTGCGTTTTTAGTAATGTATAGTTTCTGTAGTACTTAAGTTAGGGGGCGCTTTGTGTAACAACCATTTTCGCCTAGTCAACTCACGTATTTATTACATGTTACGTCAGGAAAAAAAAAAAATGCCCTAGAGATCCTTCACTTCTTTACAATTTTCTTATTGAAGAAGGTGAGAAAAGAGGCGACCATGTAGGTGGGAAGGAGGTGGAGGGAGCAGGATGAAGAAGCGGCCAAGACAAGCTGCGAGAAGTAACAGAGTGGTGGGGGGAGATCTGAGGTATACCGACTAACAAGGCTCGACTCTGTATAGGGTATGGAACTGCCAGCAGCAAGCTCTACTAACTGCACAGCCAAAGAGCGTACGGCTAGCTCCTACTTAGTTCTACACTCCTGTCACTGGCTACCCGGCAAAGTATTGTTCACAAGACTCGCTTAAAATACTTTTTCCTAAACCCTAATCACAATAATAGCAGTAAAAAAAAAAAGAGGAAGATATAATATACTTCTTTTAAGCTCTTCCAACATCTACCACTAAACTTGTAACAAAAAATTTAATACATTTTATTCTAACCTAAAATGAAAAATAAGAGCGATCTATCCTAGACCATTACTTAGTTCTACTATGGCTCACCGACAGCAACACTGAGCTAGACGTTTACAGATGGATTACCCGCTCACTAGTTTATCTCCCCACTCTAATCGCCTTCGCAGTAGTGGGGATATAGAGTATAGAGTAAAAAATGATAGTTCTACGCATCCTGTCGCGCTGTAGTAGCTTCCGTTCGACACACGCACGTAAAGTATTGCTTGCACTTTTGTAACCATTGCATGAAGTCGCTACACCCCCGTCTCATGCTCAATCTGTCCTTACGTACCTACGTAGTTTACTCTTCTTGACCAAAATAGCCACACCCATATCAACACCAAATGATTTTCTTCCCACCTCAGCTCTACTGGGGGGCGCGCAAAATCACTACTCATTGCATACATCCATCATGATGTAAACGCACACCGAGGCGGTTCTATTTTACGAAATCAACTGGGCATTCTACATTTTTGACTACTAAAATACAAACGTTTCCGATTTAGAATTTTCACTTTAAATAACCCATTTTTTTGAGATCTCCTGGAGACCAAAACAAAAGGTAGTAAAGTAAAGTAAGTAAAGTAATCGCCTATTTTTTCAGGCGGTGCTTAACGTCCAACTACCAATTTGGTGTCGTGGACGGAGGCGACTAGCAAACATACTTTTCTGTAAATTTCTTTTATTAACCTCTTAATAAAATCCAAGGCCTAGAGACCGGGAATCGAGCCCACTAAACCAACAATACATCTTAGCTTTGCAGGTCTCGGTCCAAAACAAGAGGTTACGGCACACAAATTGTCTGTAAATGCGTACGTCTGTTTGTGGTTGCCATAATTAAAAAAATAAAACAAGCGAAAAATTACAATACGTTCAAATTTGATTTCCTGATTTAGGTGCCACCGCTCTTTAAAATGAGCTCTGGGACAAATCCAGCTAACCGGAAATGGCCATTTTATTATAAATCGACTCGATAGTTGTTGTTTTTTTTTTGTTCGATAGTTTCAACAATCTTCTTTAAACTTATTGCAATTATTTGGTAAATAAGAAGTTCAGCAACTTTTATTTAAAAAGCGCCACGATTAAAGGCACTTTTTTTGGGCGAGAAGAATGGCTTTGCTGACGTTTAAAAAGTGCCACACTTTAAAAAGTGATATATGGATTTATGGCATATTAAATATTGTTATATATGGATTCAATGTGTAACCAAAATTGGAAGAATTCTTGACCGGAATTGCTGTTTCAAATGAATAAATTTTTTGCAATTTTAAGAAAATTTAAGTAACTAAATTGAGGTATAAATGAAAATAGAATATGTGTTCACAAAATATTTTTAATTTAGAATAAATTGCACGTATATATATAAATTTGGTTTGTATGTGTGGGTTCTTGGAGCTTAAAAATTTACCGTCGAAAAGATTAATGCAGAACTTAAGATAGATAAAATGTTGAACATGTGATGCGCGCTTTCTATATAACAGAGGGATTCATATCCGCTATATCTCTCTCTCTGTAGATATCATTTAGATTTATAGTAAGATATAAAGTGCTGGATTGGATTCATAATTAATGGTGGGGGGAATGCTTTAATTCTTACATATATTGGGACTGAGGAAGAGCTCAAGATGAGATGGAAAGATCGGGAGTCCAGGGAGACTGGACTGGGACTGGGCTGATTGTGTAGGACGAGCGGCGGTTAGGGTGGACACCATGCGCTGATTTATATAGATGGCATGTTTTATTCATCGCCTGGTCATTAGAAGCACCATATAGCATACTTGCTCTGGACGAGTCTGTGTGTCTGTGTGGATCTACACGCTGAGAAGAGCCCACTATCAACGTGTTCAACGTTTAATATATGCATATCTCTTTAGCTACTGGACACATACACAAACACATCTACTCTGCTGACACCACGTGTTGATTCTACACGTGGGAAAAAGATGGGTACCCATAATTTTCATTATGGTTTCATTTAATTTCCTTTCTTAAAGTAAAAAAACAAAAAAGAAACGCTTAAGGCTCCAAACTAATTTAAATAAATTAGATACAGGGAAAAACCCACAAAAAGAAAAATAAGTTCACATAAACTAACACACTTTTATCCGAATTTTCCTTTCCAAATATGCATTTTCACGACAGCATTTTCTTTTTTTTTCCCCAAATAGCTGAACTTAGGCTTCCGGGCTACCATCGATTGTGCAACCAATCCATCATTAATTCTATAAACTTTCCACTCATGGAGTTTCCATTAAGTCCATTTTAAGTCCTCCACTAGCTGAGTTTCCAAAAATCTTGGTAGGGTTTTTTCTTCAGATTTTCTCCTGCTAAAAGTGGGGGATAAGATGAGGTTGCCCATTCTATTCACCATACTTTTAAATAGTTGCTTCCGTTCTGAATAGTTCCGACTCTATTTGATGGGGTAAAGTTGGTACTGTGTTGTTTAGATATTATCCTGTTTCACAGATAAACTAAAAACCTTTTTAGCGAAAGATTTTGGTCAATGGGGAATATTGGGAAGCTAAAATCAACAATTTCTAAATTCATTTTAGGATAAATCTCTTTCCTTAATAAAAGAAAGATGTGCAAGCGCTGATTCGATCATTGTTGAAGTGTATTTCCGGAATGTACTCTCTAGAGCAAGCAATAAGAAAGAATAAGAAGTGCAAGGCTTCTCTGTGACTGATCCAATTCTGAGAGCAGATCTTAGAACTCACTACTATTTCTTAATGCACCATCAGTTTCTTCTATAAGGGTAATCATACAAGGAGGAAACAACAAGATCCCTGCCAAAGCAAAAGAGATCTTAAGCATATTAACAAAGACTGCAAAAGCTGAAGACAATCAATGGCCAGCACTCTCAGACAAACTATACTTCGAAAAACTGCCACAGAAAATTTTTTAGATTACTGACCAACCTCCATGGTCCACTCTTCAGGTGCATCTACACCGTACAGAAGAAGCCAACAACTTTACCCGCTTCCAAACCTGCTTCGCACATTGACGAAAGATAACAAAAATATATTGAATTCACACTAAGTACTTACCTGTATGCAAGAACAGATGATTCTTCAGATTGGTATGTTTGGAGAATCCTCGACTGCAGATGTTACATCTATACGGCCAGGAACCATTATGGACGTACATATGTGATTTCAGATCACCGGGTGTTGGAAATGATTTGGAACATAATGAACACTTGTGCGGCTTTTCCTGCAACAAAAGAAAATAAATTGGAAATTTACATAAATTTTGAGGGATGAAAGGTTTAATTAATTGGATCGTTAAATGAAGATTCATTTGAGAAAGCGGAAAGGATGCTGCTTTCCCAGAATCTATCCCAGGAATCACTTCAAAAGCGAAGACCCGACGGCAGTACTAATTAGTGTTAGCTTCTTTTAATCGAAAAACCTTTTAACGCCCTCTGCAGCACCCAGAAAGGGCCATCAAGTGATTACCTGGAGTTCAGAAAGGGTTCGCTTGCTCATTATCTCACCGGCCTTCCTAGTTTAGTATTCCAAACAGTTTCCTGAAAAGACTTCTTTTTTTTTTCTTTCCAATCCAGGTAAGCCACGCCTTTTCGTTTCATGAGGTCGTGACCCATCAGGGTTGATGGGTAATGAATATTTTTTTGTACTTTCGTTCCTGACCCTTTCGTTGCTGACCACAGATTTTTTTTATCTTAATAACGATCTGAAGAGCTGAAATGTAATTAAACTAAGTTTTTAGTAACTCATTCACCTTCTATCAATTGATTTAATACTGTTAGATAAACCCCGCCTGAAAAAAATAGGCGATTACTTTACTAATTTTTAGCAATTACTATTTTTTGTACTACGTTTAAACGAACTTTTGTAATGGGCTCCAGAAATAGATCATCTGATTAGCATGCGCACTGAAAGACTGGGAAATTTTTCTTTTTAAGTGCGTCCATTTCCGCTATTATTATTATTTTTAAATATACAAGGTGTGGCTATTAAATAACGAGACTGATGCTGCTACAAAAGAACTATGCATGCGCCAAATCTTAACGACCGACAGCTGTGCAGCGTAAAGCCTTCTCTTTCGATTGCAGCGTCTCACCGTGGTTGTAGAGAAATCTGTCTGACCGGAACCGTCGTTTGTGTAAGAAGTGTTAGTTTCGTTTTGTAGAGCCAAGAATTGTCGTGAAATTTCACATCAAAAACTTGATAAAACCGCTACTGAAACTTATCTTTTATTAAAAGAAGTTTATGGTGATGAATATTTATCACATGCGCAAGTTTTTGAGTGGTTCAAGCGTCTCCAAGATGGCCGAGAGAAGACGTCGGAGATGATGACCGCCCGGGTCGCCCTTTCACGTCCAAAATGGATCAAAAATATAGATTATAATTAATCAACATTACTACCGTGAGGTGCTTGCTTAACTCCGTGAAAGAGTAAAGGAAAAAAACGACCCCAGATTTGTGGAAGAACAAGTGACGGGGTTCTCCATCAAGACAACCGGCGTCGGCTCACACTGCATTGTCTGTCAAGACGACGTTTCTAGCCAAGTACAACATTCCAGTTTTAGGCCATCCTAGCCTTATTCGCCTGAGCTGGCCCCATGTGACTTTAAATCTGTTCGCCCAAAGTCAAATCTGCATTAAAGGATCACGATTTCAGTCCGCTGTGAAGCTGTGAAAGAAAAAGCGGCACGCGGCAATGCAGGAGCTCACAGAAAAAGACTTCCAGCACTGTTTCGAACAATGGTAAATTCGCATGGAGTGTTGTAGGGATAGGGGAGGGATGTATATTGAAGGTGATACTAACTAAATATGTTTAAATTTAAAATAAAATGTTTTACAGCAATAGTCTCGTCATTTAATAGCCACTCCTCGTATGATACAATTTTTGGTATCAACTTTGTTTACGATCAAATCAAGAATCCTTAAGGAGAAATTTCATCCCAGAAATCCAACACTAATTGAAATAAGTATCTCTAAAATCGAATATATCATTTATTACACGAAATCGATACACAGGTGAAATAAAAACTTGGAAAAAAGAACCCCCCCCCCAATAGTAAAAGATTACACGGTCAACGGACCAGCAAGTGTATTTAGTTCTGGTTGACGTCGTTGGCCAGTAGAGTGTAGCAGTGTGACTCCCATGCTATGCAATATAATCATTAGTTGCCTAAACAGACCCGGCACTCTTCAGCATTCAACTTGTTCGTCAGGTATATATATGTATATGTACATATACATAAAAGCTGTGCTCAACAAGTGTGAGAAATGTATTTATGTAGTATATGTAGGTAAATAATAAAGCTCCTTTTCCGTTACGTACTGGCACCTCCAGCAGCGCTCATCATGTTTGCGATATTCCTCTTCTACCTGTTTAATAATAACGTGGGAACCTAACATCTGCCCATACAGCGTATACAATTAATTGTTCATTAAAGATTTTTTTTTAGCTTATAATTTCTTCTTTCTTTTTAAGAACAGTGTAAACTATTAATGTTTCTTATGTCCAAATTAATTACCCAAAATTTAATTAGGTACATACCTAATTACCAAACAAAAAGAATAAATGTAATTACCAAGTTAAATGGAATCTATCCTCCACCCAAAAAGTTGAAGTACCATATTAATATCTTGGAACAATCTAATTCTATAAAACGTTGCCTTCAAAAGCTCCCCCGAATACAGCGATTGTCATTATCAAGTGGCAATAATCCCATTATGTGGGTGAAGGGTCTAGTTTCGTGTTTAGGGTGTCACAAAATAACTACTTCAGCGATTCCTTTCAAGATGCGAAAGTTTAAGGAGGAGTCTGAGGAGCGTAAAGAACAAGAACTTGTGTTCCTTTCTAACATTGTACGAGGTGTGACTATTAAATAGCGAGACTGATGCTGTAAAACGTTTTATTTTAAATTTATACATATTTAGTTATTATCACCTTCAATACACACCCCTCCCCAATCCCTACAACGCTACATGCGAATTTACCATTGTTCGAAATAGTGCTGGAAGTCTTTTTCTGTGAGCTCCTGTATGACGCGTGCCGCTTTCTCTTTCATAGCTTCAACGGGCTGAAATCGTGTCCTTTAAATGCAGATTTGACTTTGGGGAACAGACAAAAGTCATATGAGGACAGGCGAATAAGGCTAGGATGGCCTAAAACTGGGATGTTGTACTTGGCTAGAAACGTCGTCTTGACAGACAATGCAGTGCGAGCCGGCGCGCTGTCTTGATAGAGAACCCGTGACTTGTTCTTCCACCAATCGAGTCGTTTTTTCCTTACCTCTTTCACGGAGTTGAGCAAGCACCTCACGGTAGTAATGTTGAATAATTATAATCGATATTTTCATCCGTTTTGGACGAGGAAGGGCGACCCGGGCGGTCATCATCTCCGTCGTCTTCTCGGCCATATTGGAAACGCTTGAACCTCTCAAAACCTCGCGCAAGTGTTGAACATTCATCGCCGTAGACTTTTTTTTAACAAAAGATAAGTTTCTGTAGCGGTTTCACCAAGTTTAATGTGAAATTTCACATCGGCAAAACGAAACTAACACTTCTTACACAAACGGCGGTTCCGGTCAGACAGATTTCTCTACAAACACGTGAGACGCTGCAATCGAAAGAGAAGGCTTTACGCTGCACAGCTACCGGTCGTTAAGATTTGACGCATGCGTAGTTCTTCTGTAGCAGCATCAGTCTCGTTATTTAATAGCCACACTTCGTACATCTCTGTACAAATAAAGATGATGATAATAAAATAAGAAACATGGGAAAAACAAATTTTACGAAACAAAATCATTTTTACGAAGTGGTACAATTTTAGCATGATGTACTACCAAGTAGTTGAGAAACGCTGCTGTTCTACACAAAATATGCAACGACGGTGAAGTAGATGCGGGTCAAACTGCATTATAGATGTATATTTTATAAACAACAGCTTCCAACAATAAAATGCGAAGCTGGAAAAAAGAAAAAGAAGCGATGCAATTAAAGTGCAATATTAACAACAATTGCAATTAGTTATACAACTCAGTTTATCTCCCAGACTCCATCAAATGCCCACATTTTCTGCGAACTGCATGTTCCACAACATTAGGGAGTTGCGAGTACTTCTGCATATTCTACATTATCTCTTTTTTTTTACAACCTGTTTCTCATGTTTAAATTAGATCAAATTGACAAGATACGTATCATCTGCTAGTTATTGATGTTGTTGTTGTTGCGAGTGTTGTACTTTAAAGTAAAGAATATGTTAGAGAAGTCTTTATTGGAGGAGAATAATTACAAAGTACGAGCGTTTTGGGGGGATGCAATAAATTAACGACCAATGGCTTTTCTTTTCCAAAAATTTAAAAGGGTTTTTATTTAGAACATACAACTTATTTCAAGGCAGTTGGGCTCCTAACCTACCCTTTAGGAAACCCTAATTTACATCCAACTTAAGCTCAACTCTTAAAACTCAAATCTTCACATTGGTTGCATTAACTTAACCTATCAAATATTCAATATCTGTTCATAATTAGTCAACGATATGATGGCATGCTTCGAAGATGATTTGTAGAAATTGCTCTACTACGAAAAGAAAGATAAGAAAAACCCACTAGAAGCCCATCAACAACCATTAGAGAAGACATAACTTTCGCAAAGCAAAAGAAACAATCAAGCTTCACTAGAAGAAGATGGAAGGATGAAAGAAGACGATCTTAACTAGATGAAAGCCACAGCTACCTTAAGCGCACTACTCAAGGCAACATGTTTATAAAATATATATATAGTCAGCACCGGTAAACTAGTAGCTAGAAAATCTCATTAACTTTAATTAAAAAAACAAAAAAGGAGAGTGAAAGATAAGAGCGAGACAGAAGTATTCTCGCCAACATATTTATACGAGAGAAATTTATAAGTTCCAATTATCTTTACCAAACAGCATCATTTCTGCTGGCCTCAAACTGCTTAAGAATGGCTAAGAGCCTCAGACGCTGGTCGAGACGATGAGATGAGAATAGTTGCCCACACTTGTTACCACAGCTACCAGCCACAAAGGCTTGTTTGGCTCCTTTATATATATATATATATATATATATATATATATATATATATATAAATTATCCCTTCCCCATTTACTATCTGGATATAACAAGTTTTCTAGTAAATTACACTAATATAAATGGGATATAGTTAATAGTTATGACGATCTAATTTATAACCAACCAGAGCACTTCTACTAAGGATTTATTATTCTTAAAACCAAGTATGTTTCTAAATACCATCACCATTAAATCATCTTTACAATGCTACCAACATTTTTAATGCTCCCGTTTATTTATTTATTATTTTTAAGGAAGACTCCTGTGAGCACTACTGCGCTTTCAAAAAGTTTTTTCATCAAATCCAGGATGACTCTTTTTTAAATAAAACTCGATTCAACATTCGATTATTGTGAAAAACAAAACCTGGAATCCGCATACTACACTTAAACGGAAAGAAAGAACTAAACAGACGATTCACAAACTTCTCACCAAAGACTTCTCGACAAATGATTCTACCTAAGTGTGTTAAGACTGCGACTGGTTAATTTGTGGGTGCAGAGTGTAGGTCTCTCAGGAGTGGTGGCTCGCCACCACTGGACAGAGAGACAGGCGAAGGAGTTCATTAAAGGCTATTCGCCGAGGCTGACTGTAGAATTAATCCGTCAAGGCTGTGGGCTCACCACTGCAGGCTCAGAAAATAAATGCATCGCATGGGCATCAAGCAGATGGCTAGCCTTTGTAGGTTCTGCCAGGAAGAGGAGGAGCATGCACGTGTTTTTTCAGTGTGAGGGGCTCGTTTGGCTAAGGATGTTACTTCTCGGGGAAGGAAAAAAAACCAAGGCCTTGAGTGCTTTACCCAGGAGTCACTACTAACGGACGGGTCTGGGAGGGTGAGTATTTAAAGTGAGGGGAGCCACAATAGATCCAAAGGGCGTAGGCCTTGAGGCCGCCCAAATTTAATCTATTCTCTAAATGATCTACCTACTCCGTAAACTTTCACTAAACAATAAACACCATGATACGGAAACCTGCCTGGACTTACGGGAATGGAACTTTGGAGCTCAGCCAAAGCTTCCAATATCTACAGAAATTCATTCATTCCAGTCGAAAAAAAAACTCTGTCGAATCGATAATGCTCCCCTTACTTTGTATCCAAAACTCTACTAGGCACCGAGAATTTCCTTGTTCCTGTATGTTTCTGAAGCTGCAAGATCCTGTTACATTGATTTCCATACTTCAATTAAGAGTACTTCACATCCTAACCGTCTAGTATCCCAACTTACTGCATTAACATTGGAAATCCACCAAGACGCGATTGAAGCGCAGGTGGCCACGCGATCTACTCTATGAAGTAAGTGCCAGTACACTCAATAGTGAAATGTTCTTCTTTGGGAGTTCCACCCCAATGGGTGAATTCTCCCCTCACAATATGCATCATGTTGTATCAGCTTCACTTATTGCAAAAATATACTGCAGTTGTGAAAATAAATAATGTAAAAAAATAAAATAAAAAATAATGACATTGCTCACTAAGAATAAGATACGAAACTACTCAGATTTCTAAAATTAGACGATAACAAGTGATAAGTAGTATTAACGAACTTAAGGTAGGAAATAACTGTTGAAGAGGTAAAAACAGGGACTATTTTTTAGCGTTAGGTTTCAAGGTTGGTAGGCCATAGTGAAGGGACATTTTGGAAGCCAAATTTGGAAGCCGTCTAACTGTTCCAATGGCGGAAATTCAATGAATTGTGAGAGTTTCCAAATTTGGTGAGAGGAAGTGCATTTTGAGACCATCCGGGCGGTACCTACAACACCCATTCCACTACTTCGAAACGAAACCTCAAAATGCGGGTGTACGAGTATTTAAGTCTGAAAAATAACTAAGTGGTTAACTTATAGGTACGTAATAAAAGCTAGAACAAGTGGATCGATTGTTCTTTTTTTTGGTTTCGATCGTGTAGATAATCGATTTTTAAGTTTACGGCCCTCTGAGTCCAGAAAAATGGTTTTCACACATTATTTATTGTGTGCCCCTCACAAGTGAATACTTCGAGCTTGTTAAAAAAAAAAGGGGCGGTCCTTTTTTTAAGATTTATACATCTTACATTAACGAGACCAAGTCTTAGTATAATGTATAGAAAATTAGAGTAACAAATCTCATTATTTTTTTTTACAAGAAATATATACATATCTAAATGAATAACACAACCTGATAATGAAATTTATTATTTTGTTTTTTTTGGATTTTTGTGTGAGGGGGGGTGAGCTATTAAAAAAAATTTAAAAATAATGGGAGAACACCGACATAAAAATGTTATTCAAAAAAGCGAGTGTGCTGCCCTCACGTAGAGAAAATATTAATTATAAATAATGAACAACAGTAATGTCTTTATAAATACATTTTAACAACTGGACTCCAGCGCAGCCAGTAAAGTCCGTGGAAGCCCCAAACAACGACACAAGTTTGCTCGCCTGACCTCTAAATATAATTCACGCCGTCTCCTCACTTCTCAACAGCAACGGAAACTACACTCTTACAGACAGGCTAACCAACATAAAATAAATATTTAAATAAAAAAATAAAATAAAAAAAAATACCAGCAGGACAGCTATTGGGGGAAAGATCTCCTGCTGTTAATATAAACCTCTACGGAAATATATAAGGAATGTGTGTTTTGGTTGTCCTTTGGGATAGGATAAAAAGCAGTATACAGGGTGTTAATATGAATCCTTTGGGATAGTTTATTTATTATATTTCCCCCCCTGTAGGTGGACCAAATAATTGCTTTATTAATATTGGTGACAAGATGATCTATAAAAATTGGTAAGCTATAAAAGAATTTTTATAGCTTAATTATACGTATTTATTACTATTTTCTCTCCCTGTCTTACTGTATAGAATTAAAATATTGCAATCATATCGATTATGATTTTATTGATTTTCACCGGAAATATTGTTTTTAAGGTCCTCTGCATCCCATCCAAAATATGGTTTTTACAAATTATTTTTTAAAAAAATGATTTAAGGCGCGTCAACATCTAAGGTTATTGGCGCCCGGAGCTTTTTTTTTCAGTGCACTGTCGGCCTCCGGACAGTGTTCTCTCGGTACAGATAACAGTGAGCTGTAAGAAGCTCCTAGGAAGAGAAAACTAGGAAAAAAGCGGCTGGATTCGAACAACGGGACCTCCGCGTTGGAGTCCAGTATGCTAACCACATAGCCTAAACCCTTCCCTTATTATTATTATTATTATTTTTTGTTTAAAGCTCGTCAACATTATGAGATCATTGGAGTTCCACTCGGAGCTCGTTAAAGACAAAACTGTTAATATTACGTGGCTGTGTGAGCTGTAAGAAGCTTCTAGGAAGAGAAAAATCTAAGGATCAGCAGCTGTGGATTCGAACCCAGGAAAACTTCTCATAAGAATTCAGTATTCTAACCAATCAGCTAATACCCACCATATGTTTTGTCTGTCTATGGAGTGCATGGTCAGCATAATAAACAAAATTACAAGTTCAAATTTGTTTAAATTGCATCTAATGGGAGCTAAAAATTAGCTTTTGAACAATATCTATCAAAAACGGAAGGGCCATTTCACTAAATCGATGTTACAGATCGAGTTTTATTTATTTTTTCCATTTTTGAAATATCCCTCGCTCAAATATTTTATTCTTTTATACAAATAGTTCAATAGGATGAAAAATTAATGCCACTTTCAGTCATGACAAACTTGATTATGCCGAGCTTTCGACCTAGGGACTAGGTCATCTTCAGGGCTAATTTACAAAGTTTACATGAACAGAGAAGACAGAAGACACACCAACCAATGATGTAAAACATTGTGAACTTTGTAAATTAGCCCTGAAGATGACCTAGTCCCTAAGGTCGAAAGCTCGGCATAATAAAGTTTGTCATGACTGAGAAACTTGCATTAATTTTTTATCCTATTGAAACTAACATATGATTCAGTCACCAAAAATAATGAACAATAGTACTAATCAAGTTTTTCATTTCCTGTTTGAGGGATACAATCGCTATTTCACTGTACCACTACCGGCTGGAGTTAACGGAAATTAAATATATAGTTTCAATCCTTTCTTTTTCCTTTTTTAAAATGAAATTAATTAGGATTAAATTGTAGTATTTAACTCCTATCTCAGATCCAAATATAAATCCCAATACAGGAAGTTGTATCTATCTATCTGGCAGTAACACTGTTTTGCGAAAAGTTATTGCCTCCAAGGATTCAATTTTTTTCCCCCCTCACTTCCATAATCCATCAACAATGGAAGTGTTGTTAAATGAACTGGAGAGTAGAACAGATCCCATATGTCGCATATTCCAGCAGACCACAGATGCTGTACCAGGCAGTTCTTAGACATTGTATTTCGCACCTGTAGTTGTCAGAGCTCATGGCAATTTCCCTCCCTTTTTTTTTTTTTGCTGTAGAATGTGAAGCTTAAGTCAAGGTTTCATTCATCAATGTAGTTTAGGATGGTTGAAATGTAATTCATACTTTTCTAGTCAGTAATTATTGATGGAGGAGATTTTAAATTGATGCCTCTCAAAGTTTAGGTTAGGCTTAATAGACTGATCGGCAATGCTAGAATTAGTTCTCTGACTTTTCTCTTTTAAAACTGATTAAGGCTTCATAAGTTGAAATTGCCATATTCTTCAAAGCCGCCAAAAATAACTAATACTTTGTATGATTAGAGAATAAATTTAACACAACTTGTAGATGAATCTATATTACATTCCAAGCAGAAGCCACAAAATTCTCGTGTCCTCTCTTTATTGGGATTCTCAACTAAGAGAATTGAAAGTCCACAGAACCTATAATGGTACATCACTTCGCGGAATACCACATTTTGTAGTGATTCAGAAGAACCATCTTAAAGAAAATACTGTAAGATAGGAAAGTTAGGTTAAAAAAGTAACCAGTAGGAGAGCTGGATTTGAGTTACTGATTTCCATTGGATAGTCTAAGAGCCTATCAGTGCTAATCTCGACTTCTTATCACTCAGGGGCTGCTGCCTCGAGATAATAATTTAACCCCAACTTCGGAGTTATCCCTTAGAATTAGCAAGTTTGTTGCAGTTTTACTGTAAAGCAAGTAGAAGAGATTACATTGGTTTTGGATAGTGTAAGGGCTTAGATCGCTTCTTCTTCAAACTTTCTGCCAGCCTGTTTCGCAACAGGATCTAGAGTAGTGTTCCAGTAAAAAGGGCTCCAACCTGTTTCCAAGATTTATACACGATTCCTCTGAACAACTTATTCATCTTTATTAACTTTACCACATAGATCAGCTTCATTAGAAGTTTAAAAAAGAAAAAAAAAAACAAAATATACCCCAATGAGAAGTAGTTCGAAAAGTCGAAGTTCCAATGTGATATATGTACTAAAAGATCCAGTAGATCGATGATTGTGCTAAGAGGTTGTTGCTGTCCACTCCTCGTTCCACTCTCCATGGTAACCAGATCTTGTTTATAGTAGTAACAATATTCTGTCTACTAGTGTTCCCACTATTTATAAAAATGATTTGTGAGCACGATGTTTCATTTCCGATACGTACACGCTAAATCACCTCCTGGGCTTCGTTCTCTCCTACTGTTGCGAGACCACTGGTACTGTTGCGCGCCTAACTAGCGTTTAAGATCTTTATAAATTGCAACCAGTCTCTTTATTTACAAGCCCACGCTATTATTTAGGTAAATTTTCTATAATTTATGTGAAGTAAACGACTACTTTTTCAGGCGGGGCTTAACGTCCAATTTTTCGAATTTAATACTATGTTATATGTAAAAAAAAAAATTAATTTTCTTTTACACCAAGTTTTCATGGTTCTAAGTTGCAAAAATCAACTGCTTTAATGTAGAAAATGTATTTTCTTAAATTATTTATTAATTTTAATTGTAAATAATCTGTATATTAGATTAGATTATTGGGGTGGGACCTGTGCCCCACGGCACCGCAGCCAAAAGAGGCTTATTGTGCCTTTTGGATCTAGTAGATGAAACCCCCCCTTCTAAAGAGGTGGAGGACTTTTCTTACTAGTTCCTTTTTGCTCTACTATCTGATTTGGTCTCAAAGATCCAAAGGTTTCATAGCGCAATCGAACAGCAAGTGAGAGGCCCGTTTCCTCCTCATCCTTACACAATCTGCACAATAATTACATTTAATACACAATTAATACATTTTAATTTTAAGTCCCCACCTTGTACAGATGACTATGCCCTATTATGTGTACTGTGTAAATGTATTGGGAGTGTAACAGTATATGTTGCTCGTGTTCATGTTGTTAGGCTGGAATACCCGCAGGGACGCCAAGTACCCTGAAGAAGTGGCTAATCCACTTCCCCCTACGGGGAATCTATAGATACTTCCAGCAAAACATGAAATTTGTGCTAAAGCTTTAAAAGCTATGAAATCTTAGAATGACTAGTAATAGGTCCCCCCCCCCCGCGATTAGAAAGGCCCCTCCGATCTTTACATGAGCTTTTATTTTCCAGTAAACTGCTGTCTTGTTGGTCATAAGCAAGCTCTGTATCCTCTACAGCCGTCAGTCCCTTACTGGGCGGATTTTATGTCGGCATGTATCAACGATGGTTTCGTTTTTAGAAGGGGGGGATAATCAGGAGTTAGATTTAAGAGAAAATCTTTGATATTATGAACTATGTTCTGAATTACAGTTATTCATGAACAAAAAAATAAGTTTTCCGAGTCAGGTAACACAGTAATCGACCTGGAAAAGTGTTAACCAAGTATGTGAGGGTAAAATACGTAATCGTTATATAAAGTTTAAAGAAAAACCTATGGAAAATCAATAATTTTCTTTATAATGTTCAACATTTTGGGGGGAAAAAAGCTAACAAAAAACTGGAAAAAAAACATTAGTTTAGACGATTTTGAAGATGACCATTAAACTTTTAAGGGAGCTACAAGCGAAGTCCCTCTTTTAAGTAGGGATCTAACTAAAATAGACAACCTAGAAATGAGAAAGGGTAGAAATAAATAGTCAAAGTAGAAACGTTAAAATTGTAAGCAACATATAAAAAGAGGCGTATGATACGCATTTTTACGCTGTTCTGTATTTTGTGTACACTCGAATAGATGCGGATAAAAATTGAAACGTATTAGGGGCAAAAAAAAAGAAAAAAAAGCAAAAACGCGTTGTCTGTCTGTCTGTCTGTCTGTTAGCGTGTTGCGGCCGGTGTACACATTATATTCCAATGTTGCTCAACAAGTGGTTACAGATGGTACGTGCCTTACTGGTGGAGCCAAGTGTGCCGGTGGTGGTAATCATCTATTGGTGCGTTTCCAGAGTGTCATGTCACGGGTAAATCTCCCCAGTCAGTGAGCGTGCCATGAAACCTGTAGGTGGCCCAATGTTGTAACTAACCCCCTTAATCCTTTCATCCCGAAAAAAAAATGCTGGATCGCACTTTTTTTTTTTGCTTTAATAAAATTTAAAAAAAGGAAGAGAATTTTAATGAAATATCTTTCACACTGGATGCTGGCTACAGCACAGATCCTGCCAGGACTGTCAGTTAAGGAATCTTAGCTGGCGTTGCATTAAGATTAAGATTAAGATTGCTTTAGACGGGCGGTTCCACCAGAAAAAGGAAGAAACGCAGGCAATCCAGAATGCCCTTTATTCCCCGCCCACCCCTCATCTCATCATAGATACCGGGGCTTTAGAACAACAAATCCGGCTAAAGGTTGCCAGATGCCAATACAATAAACTAATAAAGCAGTAACAGGACTCTAGGGAGCATGGCGACTCAATCGCTCAGTAAACAGAATAAACCTAGAAAGTTCTGGTAAAGATTACCAGATTCTACAATCTCCTGTAGAGAAACATTTGACCTCCCGAAGACGAGAAATCTAGTTTTAGAATAAACGGGGCACACCTCTACAAAGTGCCGCACAGTCTCATTGGACTCACCACAGCCAGCGCAAATTGGCGACTGGATAAGGCCGCATTTGAAAAGATGGTACGCTAAATTTGCATGACCACTCAATACCTGAACCAAACTGGCGGATCCGGGACCTGCTAAAACCAACTATAGCCGTTTTTGACAGGCCAAGTATTTCTTTAGCCTGGCGGCAGTCAGCTCGGGGGATCTCCACCGTTACCGATATTCCTTCAAAATCCACTGCTTCACCTCTGTTCTACAATGTCGATAGGATACAGGGATAATGTGCTGAGGAGTCATTGTTATAAACGCAGCTCCTTCCTTTGATATTTCATCAGCAAGTTCGTTACCCGGAATCCCAGAGTGACCAGGAGACTAAGCAACCGAAACAGTATTCAGAGCTCCTAACAAATTGAGAGCAACATGACAAGAATTGACCGAGATTTGTAGCTGGCGTTGCATACTCCTACTTGGAAATAGTAATGGACTATTCCAAGTTGCAACCGGATATCTAATAATTTAATCCGTTACATAAATAAACCCAAACGTCGCTGCTAAACTGAGTGGCTAGTAAGGCGGCTTTCAGCTTTCAGCTAAACTAAACATGGGAAAGGAAATTAAAACGCAGCTTAAGGGAGCTTTTGGATTTTCCGATTATAATCTACAAAAGTAAGCAACAATTTATAGATGAGAACCAAGTCTTTTCTAGAGTAGCGTAGATTGTCACTAAAATGATAAAAATAATTTTGGAAGATATTCTTCTTTAAAAAAAGCCGATTGAATAAATAATTGTAAGTAAAACAGAATTTTGTTTTACTTTTTCCCATTGAAGAAGGCGCCAGATGTTCTTAATGAGTCTATTAACAATAACTTCCTGTGAAAGATGATGGCACGCTAAGAGAATTGTACAGCCCCGCAAAGTCTGGGAACTTGCCAAGCCCCGTAGCACTTGTTCTTTCTCACTTGGTCATAGCGAACTTCAAACTTCCCTTTTCTCAACCTTGACCGCGTCTTGGTTGGATGATTTCCCCAACTACCCACCGCCACCCAGTTGGGCTTCTTGAGAAGTATGGGGTGGAATCAGGCGCTTCATCAGGTGGCTTGAAGTGGGTGTGTGGTGAATACACCTTACCACATTGAATCTAAGGTGTGTGCATGTGTGTGTGTAGTACCCTTTCATTCTGAACGTTCCGCTGACTGGTGTGGGAACGTCTTTCAAAGAGAAGTAGGAGTACATAAGTAAGTAGTGTAAGAAGAATATGTATCTTGGTTCTTGAGTTCTAGTCGTTTCGGTTGTAATACGCTTCAGAATTACAACCTCCTTACCATGCATACACCGGCTGTACAACGAGCCGAAAGAACCCTAGGCGATGAGAGAGAGGAATAGCGGAAATGGACCAAGGTCCCTTATTAGAACTGTATAACTACAGTGTTAGTTTTGTTCCTATATATGTACTTTCTTGAGCTCACCATCTGGTGTTGTTCTTTATGTGACCAGCAGTTCTGTTCGTGTTCTTATTTAGGATAGTTTTAATTCCTCCAGTCAGTGTGCTGTTCTCTGTACTGTACACCGTTAAACTGATTCGGCTGGCCGTTAATGGAAATAAATTAAATATGGCAACAGTGTCAAAGACATTTTATCAAATAAAGAGATCAGTTTAAGTTTTGAGATTAATTATAGGGACGGTTTAAAATATGGCTACTGTTCGACTGGGATCGCCAGTATTAAACTACCAAAAAAAACCAGCTGAATTCGAAGTAGATCTACAGAACCGAACAGAGGTACTCCGCGAAACCATTCAACGACCAGAGATCACCAATATTTTCAACGTAAAAACCTACTCATAAGTTAAGGGTTACAGAGGAAATGTGATCGAAAAAGTCGTCCCTGCTTCATCGGCTCCAAATTTTTACATCATTTCCGGCATTAAGATTCTTCTTAGAACGTAGTAACTGTAACCAGGCCAAATACTTTCTCCATGATTGCTTTTTCTCCTTTCTTGGGATGGAATAGGGAGTCCTACAAGAACCTTCTAAGAAAAAGGAAAGAATGTCTATGCCCTAGAGCATTTCCCTATTATTATTACTATTGAAATTGTTCTAAAAGAAATGGTCATGACCGGAAAGATACAGGATTACCAACATGTTTTACTCTTCATCAGATTGCTCTTATGTGAGGCCAACCCCGCGCCAGCCCTAGGCGATAACCTCGCCACGATTGCACTAGAATTTAACCTGGCCCTAATTTATCAGGAATTATAGCGATCTTAGCTCAGCAGGTTTTTTTATCCTTGTCCCATTTTAAGGGTTCGTTAAACTATTAATGTAAATATGTTAGTAATTTTATAAGTAATGCACATATTTTGTAATTAAGTTTATTTACGTACATATCTATTGCGATTGAGTCAAATTTTATTTACTTAACTATAGTTTTGGACCTATAAAGGCGCCACGGTAGCGGAGCGGTTAAGAGGCGAGACCTATAAAGCTAAAATTCAATGTGGTACTGGGTTCGATTCCCCGGTCTTACGGCTTGGATTTTATTTAATGGTTAATAAAAGAAATATACAGTAAAGTATGTTTGCTAGTCGCCTCCGTCCACGACACCTAATTGGTAGTTGGACGTTAAGCCTCGCCTGAAAAAATAGGCAATTACTTTACTTTAGTTTTGGACCAGGCAAATAATACAATAAGCGACTACCAATTTAAGGGGCCCACTAACCCTTAAAACAGGAAGCATGAGAAGTGAATTAGTCACTTTTTTTCAGGGATCACAGCGTGCGTATCCCCAAACTGGGAAGGGACTCAATAGTTAGCGTATTGGATTCCCACGTGGAGATATCGGATTCGAATCTCTGGCACTTAGATTTTCTTTTTCTAGAAGCTTCTTTACAGCTCTGTGTACGACTGTGTTGGCTGTAAAGAGAGAACACTGTCCGGAGACCGGCAGTGTACTGGCAAAAAAAAGCTCCGGGCGCCGATAATATTTTAAAATGTTTATTTATTCATTATTATTACTGAAAACTCGATTCAGTGAATACCACTTTCATCAATAGATCGATATTGTCCAAAACCTAATTATGGCATCCCTTGGTGCATCTAAAAGAAATAAGTTCTGCGATTTTCCACCATTGGGTTGAGATAGTTACGTGAAATCCCCCCCCCAAAAGGCCCCCACACAGCCAAATTTGAGGAAATCACTTTTTCCTTTTAGATGCAACCTTAAAGCTTGTTATTTACGATTCATTTTGATGAGTCATCCAGTTGGTAAAGATTGAATCATAACAATAAAAGGCTAAAAGCTTTGTGGGTAGAGAGAGGCGGGGAGATGAGTCAAAAAAGTAGATCCAGTTCACAGGTGAACAATAGAAACAGTGAGGACAACAATGGGCAGGTGCCATACACTTGACTCCTCTGGATGCACTCAACCATGTTATGTATGTGGAGATCTTATATAGTGGTGGGTGTTTGTGTGTGTGTCTGTTTTATTGTATTACTGCCGCCTCCCTCCACTATCATATCCAATCCCTAGTTTGGAATCCCCAGTTGTAAATTATAATGATCATTACTCCTACTAAAAACACCGCCCGCCTTCCCGTGGTTGTCTGCTGTTTATTTCATTGTAAAGATTGAACTGGTTGAAAGAGGAGGTGGAGAAGAAGTGGCCCCCGAAGACAATGGAGTTAGTTGTAAAGTTCCTTCCGCTTTCTGCAGATCGTGAGAACATCCTCAAGCATCATACTTGGAGGATACGGTTCGCCGAGTTTTCTACCTCTAATAAGACCTAAGTTCTTGGTTTTTTCTTTTTTTCTTTTTTCTTTTACAACCCTCTTTTTTGTTTGTATTAATTATCTTAAGAAATAATCTAATAATTCTTTCAAATCACAAAAATAGTGGAAGACAAATCAATAAAATGGCCGCCATGATGTTTTTTAAAAATATAGCTACCTAAATTGTTTTTATTAATATTTATTAGTTAAATTAAATGGTATGATCAGATGCGTGACGTAATTATCTTGGGAAGATTCTTGTTGGGTTTGTCCCAAGGTTTCATTTCCTGCTGCCGTTTATTCACTTCACTAACATTAATATTAGGACCATCTTCCGCTTTAAGCGTTTACTTATACAGTTCACTGCATGATGCCTCCGGTTTAATTCTGCTCAGAATTCAATACGATTAAGCAAATTTCAATGAGTCAAGATAACTGCCTGGTCCAAAAAACTGTCCAACAACCTCCATCACTGGATCTTCATTTCCTTTCATTGTAAAGACGAGCTTGAGGAAAAGCCAGATGTGGCTGAAGATGAAGGTATTGGTTGTAAAGTTTCACTCACTTCCTGGCAGATCTTGAAAAGATCACACTTGGGGAAATTTTTTTCTACTGTGATGACTAGGGAACGGATTCGTATCTATTTACATATTTTTTTCTAGGCAATTTACAGACGTTTTTAACTAGAAGTATTCATACTGACACTTTTTAAGCCGTTTGAGTCTACTTTTATTTCACATATTTCCACATATTTGGATGTTATCGCATATTTATACATATTTGATTAAAATAAATAAATATTTCTACATATTTCATCAAAATATGTACATATTTTTCATTTTGGGCATATTTTCATAATTGGGAGGTGGTTGACAGGAACTGTGAACCACAGACTGTAGGGCTGTGAATCACAGTGGGTACAATGGTTATTGTAATTTACACAGAATGCTGCTAAACAGTGACGGGCACTTGTTAGTTCTTTGAAGTTGTCTGACGTTGTCTGTTCTTTCAGCTAGTTCGTTGAAGTGTCCAATTCATTTCATACGGTCACTTAGTGTATTCTTTTTGGGGTGAAATGCCACGAACATCGGCCTCAAACAAAACAACTGGTTGCTAGATATCTTCGCGAGTTTCGAAGTGATGGAGACATTTTGTACTTCACAGCTTGTGACAAGCGCGTTTCTTACTCTCAACGTTTCCAAGTCACCCAACATATTGCCACCGGATCGCACTTAGAGCATAAAAACAGAAAGAAAGAGAGGACGTCCTATCAAGCCTTCCTTACATCTCCATCATCAAGTAAGTCTACTCTGAGTAAAGATCTGTGTCGGGCTTTGGTTAGAGCAGATATCCCTTTCCACAAACTTAAAAATCCTCATTTCAAAGGATTTTAGTCGTTACAAGTCCATGTTACGCCCAGATCGTCGTCACTTTATGTTCCAACATTTGAAATTTCATGTGGTTGCAAACAATTTCGAAGAGTGAAGTTTTCAAAATTGAAAATTTAACACATCTTTTTATAAATAGTAAAAATGTTCTTTGTTGTATAAATCATTATAACTTGTAAAAACAAATTATTTTGTTCCTAATAAATTATTATAAATTGTAAAAATGTTCTTTTCTTGTATAAATAATTATAACTTGCCCCCCTCCAAAAAAAATTCCATTTTCATAAAAAAAAATGTCCATTTTACTTAAATATTCCAGAAAATATTTTAAGAAAATCACATATTTTCCACATAATTGACGAAAATAAATGCATATTTTAATTAAATATTTGGCATTTTTAAATACATAAAAATCCGTTCCTTAGTGATAATACAAGTTTTTCCTTTTTCTTAGGCAGGTTTTTCCTGATTTCCATCTATTATTTGAAATGAGAATGATTCTTTTTTCGCAGAGTTTGCATTTAATCCTTGACTTAACTGCAGTTACTGTGCTTCTTAAGTCTTTATAGGCAATAAAAGCAAAATGGGGCATTTTTTTTTTTTTTTAATAAATAATAAAGGTTTTTTCTTCCTAATTTCTTGCCCTAAATCTAAGAAAAATGTTTGCTTACAACTTTTTAGGCTGCGATGAGTTTATTTTGTCATTTTGACACCAATCTCTGCGTTCAAAAAGTCTCTAATAACTTCTGTTCAATTAATGCCTTTCCAAGCCTGTTCAAAATACTGAAAACCCTTTCAATCGTAATCTGAAATTCTGTGAAATCGATACCGTAAAAAGGCATTACCGGTAGATAGGAATTTTACGTAAACCTTACTCTAAGTTCCCCAGGTGGTACTCAAACGAAATATCAATTTTTTTTTTGCATTTTCATCTTAGGAGGTACGTTGATCTAGAAAAGGCTGAAACACACACGTACACGATTGCACACTTCCTCTTGCGAAAGATAAGAGAAATTAAAACTTAAGAATAAATTATCGATCAACAAAAGAGGAAAGAATAAACAGCGAAGTCAATTGCTAGAGGATATTGTAGTTACATCTACGGTATGTTACCCATCTGCCGTGTTGCATATATATATTATGTACATACAAATAACAGAACATCACGGGTGAGTCTGTCTGTTCGTATATTCAACACAGTCTTCCACCTACCAATATACAGCCTGGAGGTTACCCCGTCAGATGGCCAGTACATTACTGAAGTACAGATGCTATCTGTTTTTTGAATTACCTAATGATGCCGTCACAATATAATAAAACCTTCTCTTTCCAATTATAACCCTATCTTAAACTTCCCTTCTTGCAATTTGACCTACATAGATGGTAATTAAGGTCTTCTTTTTTTGTTCGATACTGTTATAGAAATTTTTTTTTTTTTTAAATTAGTAATTAGACAATTGTTAAAAATGATGTTTGTTTGTTTGAAAGTTTAACACTTTCTTCCGCCTGTCAGCTATAAGAAGTTTTCAGGAAGAGAAAATCTAAGAGCCAGCAGCTGGAACCCGTGATCTCCGTGTGGGAAACCAGTTTACGCTAACCATTGAGCTGATTCCATCCCTGTTTGTGTTGAAAAGCGGGGATACGCGAAGGCATGATTCCTGCAAAGTCACCAGTCCTACTTCTCTTACTTCCTCTTTCAAGGGGTAGATGTGGTGTAGTTGTTATGACGGAAAACTACTAAGTAAAAGAGCTCTAGTTCAGAGTAAGTTTTTGTTTGAAAAATTAAGTTATGAGCTTGCGGCCCCAGTTTCACCTTTATTTCTGTCACAGCTAGTAAAAAAAAATCTTCCCAGAAAGTTCAAAAAATTTACAAAGATCGCCCCAAAAAAAACTTCTTCCTTCAGGAATATTGAAAAGTAATAAAATACTAATTCTCTAATTAATTTGTACACCTTGCCCACTTCCAATGAAGCGAAAAACTGAATTAGCGCAGGTATAAATAAAAAAATAAGACATACAAAAGCGAGACAGATTGTTCCTCTCTCTCTCTCTCTCTCTCTCTCTCTCTCTCTCTCTCTCTCTCTCTGATCAGTACAGCATCCACTATAATTGGTTAAATTACTCATCCACTATCAGGCTCAATTAAATCACCAAGACATTGTTTTCTTTGTCTTCTTCTTCTTCCCTCTCAAGTTTCATCTCCCTGCTGTTCCGCCTTTCTACCATCATCAGTTTTTACTAAACTTAGAAAAGGATTTATGGTCTACAGGAGGTGGAGGAGAGTCCAGGACAAACCCACACTAATTGTGATAGATGACTGTTGGCAACTAATTTACTAAATAGACCTCTAGGGCAACCTGTGAAATACGCCCTATATAGGGTTGTTATCTTTCTTTCATCACAGAGGTAATAAATGTGAAGCTGTTCTCTAGCATATGATGACTAGATTCGCATGGAGGGTTTTTTTTCCTCCCTCCAGGTAGCGCTATCTGAAGGACAAACATTGTTTGGAAAGGTGGCCCTACAAAAGATTGGCCGTACAGGACCCAGTCTTGTAGAAAGACACAAGATCTGCTGGTACAACTTAACTTCTTCTAAAAGCATTATTAGATAATACTAATTGATCGGTTAAATTCAACCTTAAATTCTCAGTAAACTAATATTATAAATTGGTAAACTGAAAGGGAGATCAGCTTAGAGTAAACTTCTCTCTAACTTATTTGGCATCAAAGTAAAAGTGAGTGATGGTGAGCTAAAGTTCGCCAGTGGGTAAACTCACAATAGTAGCCCACCTCAACGAGATATTGTGAGAGTTTAGATGTATCATTCTGTTTTAAGATGGGTTCCAGAAAGAAGCGTCTAATCTAGTGCCCACTAAGGGAAACCATTATTCATTAATGATGGGGTGGATTGGATAATGCAATTGACTGACTAAACCAGTGGTCCCCTGGGCCACATGCGGTCCCCTGAGGACATTTATCAGGCCCCCGCCGCACTTCCGGAAGCGGCATCCTTTTTCACTCGTATATGTGCGTCGCTCATGTACAGTACTACTTCCGATGACGCGCGGGGCGGACGCGTCACGGCTCCGAAAACAGTGTAAAATAACAGCAGAAGTAGGAAGAAAGGCAAAGCACTATAACTAAACCGGACATTGGACCACCTCATTAGCCCAAAAGCAGGTCCATAATTCCTACAGAAATATATTCTAATAATTCAAATATTCTATTTGTTCCAGTTTTTTTTTTTTTACTTTAAAATATTTTTTTTTATAGTCCGGCCCGCCAACGGTCTAAGGGACAGTGAACTGGTGGCCCCCTGTGTAAAAAGTTTGGGGGACCCCTGGTCAAAAACGAACAAGGATGATGTCCATAAATGGTTAAAAAAAAAAAACCTGGACGCTGACAAAAAAAAGTAGAAGACAGTATTCTAGGATCACGAAATAAGCTTAAACAAACCCACAGGAAGAATTCCAGTCCCTTGAAAGAGAAATTTTAATTTCCAATTTAGGGCACACACTGAAGATTATTTCTCTTTCCGGCCAGCAAAGTAAAATTGCTGGTGCCAAAAAAACCACAAGTCCTAGAAGTTTTACGGACGTAATTATGTTTATTTCACAAGAACTTAGGTTTTATAAATCAATAATTTTTTTAATAAATTTTAAATGCTAAATTTAATCAACGAGAATTACTTTTGAAATTGTGCAAAAACTATAAAAAAATGAGATTCGATTTATCATTATCATTTCGGAAATATTTTTAGTAGATTCTTTTAATGGACAATATTTAGCCATTGATATAAACAGATACTTTGAAAAAGACAAAGTTGGATGGTAACTAGTGATCAAAAATCAAAGTTTCTCTAAACTCAACTTAAAAAAAGTATTGCGATCATGAATATTTCGTTCCTAAGCTTCAACCGGAAATAGTCGAAATACCCAAAAATAAAAAAGTTTTATTTTGACCCAAATTTACCAAACCTATTTATATCTAGATTTAAACGCTTGTATTACATTCAATGTAATTCTCTTGTATAACGGATGATCTTAGACTGAATTACATTTCTATAGTATTAACGTATACACCAGTTTTTTTTCTCATTGTTAGAAGGTCGTTAACTGAAAAAGCACCTGTTGCTCCAATTTTACCGACCGATAACGGCCGCCTACAGACATATGCACCTGTTGCCTGTTTAATTTCCAACCCGGGACAACGTTCGGTGCGGCCGGGCCATCATAGAGGTGTATACTCCTTCGTTTCCCGCTTTATTATTTCATTAACGGTTATGAAGCAACGGTCCTTCATATAGTTTCTTGCGGTCAAGAATGGCCTACTGTGAATACGTAGCTATGGTTCTCGTTCTCGCAGTAATATGTTGCTGAGTTTTGATGATTTAGTGAGATCTATACAGGGTGTATACGGAGGAGAGGTCGAAACTTCCGGGAGGTGATTCAGCAGCTCAAATGCAACCAAAAAAATATTCTCTTCACTTTGGCCCGATTCTCAATAGTCCAAGATAATTGTATTTTTAACTGTTTCGTCGATATTCGCGTTTTCCACCATAAAAATGGCCGTAACTTTTCTATCCTTTATCCTACAACAAATCTGCTTATTCCAAACGAAAGAGCATTAAATTTCCTATAAATTTGCTCAATATCGAGCCTAAAAACGTTTCCTTATAACAATGAAATTTTTACTTTAATGTCTAAAAAATTCGTTCTCGATGATTATAGCTTCTCATTAGATTAGATTAGACTAGGGCGGCCTCAAGGCCTACGCCACTGCGACCCCTTTGGATCTATTGTGGCTCCCCTCACTTTAAAGCTCACCCTCCAGATCTGTCCTTTTAATCAGACTCTTCTTAATGCTGGAGAGTGACTCTTGAGTAAAGCTCACAGGCCTTGGTTTTTCCTCCCCGAGAAGTAACATCTTTAGCCACAAGAGCCACTCACACTGACACAACACGTCCAGTGCCGTTTCCCCCTTCTCTTCCTGACAGAACCTACAGAGGCTATCATCTGCCAGGCCCATGCATAGCTTCTCATGCTACATTTAAACAGGAATGTAACATTAATTCCTTAAGATACCAGGCAGACTGTGATTGAAAAACCCAGCCAGGACAATCTAGAGGTCAATTTCCAGGAGATTTATAAGAGCAGTTCCGATATGAGCAAATTTAATGGGTGTGTGTGTAGCTGGATAGGTCCCGATACCCTGGCTGTTCTGATATAAATCAGCAATATAGAACCAAGTAGGGGCAATTCTGGATATCCAGTCTAGGAGAGAGAGAACCAGAGGAAGAGGAAGCTTATTCTGTCCAACTAAAGAAACATCACACTTCCTAGGAGTTCCACGAAAACTTCTTCAGTTCTTAGGCGTCTCCAGTCATCTAAAGACATTCTTCAGTGTCCAGTGGATTGTTCGCAAACTGCAGTTTGTTCTCAGAGTTCAGGTTTATATGGTGGTTATAAATAAGTGTAAAGTGAGTTTTCTTTTTGTTGATGAGCTAGAGCTAAAATGCTTACGGGTTCTCTTCCTTGAACTTATTTTATCAACAGCCAACAATCGGAACAATTCAATCGATTGATATAATTCAATTATTACTATAGGAATGCTATACTACAAATTACTACTCCTTCCGAGTGCAATAGGAGGCATCAAAAGTCAAATAAAGAGGAAAAGAAGCGCCTCCTCTTTAGGCTTACCTGATCACCTCCTAAATTTCGGATTTCATTGAATAACCTAAAAAAAAGTTGAATGCCACTAACACTCATCCGAAATACGAGCAGGCTCGATCTCTTGAGACTGGAAAGCAGAGTTGTCCAATACTCATGTACAAAAATGAACAACCCCGTCCCAAAACAGTCAGCAAAACCATTCTGGAATCAACATTGTTGGAAGGATGAGATAATTATCAGGTTTCATCACACTAATTATAAAAGGTGACGTAGTTTACCGTCACTGACGCTCTAACAATAATTTAAAACCAAATATTTACAATTGCAACTAATTTTCTGATTGTACGTAACTGTATTTTCATTATTTTAATTAATAGAATTATTTATTAATAAAATGAATAACTTTAGAGTGCGAGGGAGAGAGAGATATTCTTGAATACTGCACAATCAATTCTACAATTGTATTAAGAAATCTCAAGGAGAAATTATTCTGTCCAGCGAATTGTAGTCAATAGAAGCTGGATAATTATTGGAAAACAGAAAAGACAAGAAATACCAAGTTAGTGATTCATATAAAATTAGATTGCAGCGCTGCAGTAAATTCTACGGCTGTCACGATAAAACTGCAACTGGAATTAATTGCTCCATACTCCCGTTTATTCTGCTCTTTTTTCTTTTTTTAATTCATTGGAAATTGTATTGTAATTTGTAGTATAGTAATAATTGAATTATATCGATCGATTGAATTGTATCGATTGTTGGCTGTTGATAAGTTTAAGGGAAGTTTAGAGAACCCCACAAGCGTTTAGGTCTAGCTTATCAACAAAAAGAAAACTCACTTTAAACTTATTTATAACCACCACATAACCTGAACTTTGAGAATAAACAAATAACTTTCAAGTAAGGAAGTTAGTTTTGCCATGGTTACGATTTTATCATCCCCACTACCGGTTTGCTTGGTATATCTACTCATTCTAAATCGCCATCCTAACCCACTTAAAGGTGACGTTAAAGGCTTGTGACGTCTTGCCTCCTTCAACAATACCATTCCATGATAATGAGTCTTCATCACATTGAAATCAACTAACTAGAAGTTACATGAAAATTTAATAACAATTACTCACAAGAGAGAAAAAGTACTGCTTTTATCACTCTGTTCTAGGGAAGTAAACCTTATTTTTTTTATACCATCACGGCCTAAAATCACAAAATCCAACCAACTATCTCCCATTTTTTGATGATTACACAAGATACTGGACCAATACAATCACGGTAATGAACATTACAAGACAAAGAAAGAAGAAACGGCTGCACTATTGACAGCCACAGTAGGATTTAATATTCAAATCCTCTGAGACAAGACTGTACTCAAGAAGCTGCTACAATAGATGGAGCTAGTAGTACCAGGTAGTGCGGAGAAGATAAGTCGACCAACAGAGTGAGCGGAACTGATTGCAGAAGACAATGCAATGCTACCCAATCTCCTAACCCTTCTTTAGCTCTTTAATTAACTAAGAAGACGTACAGCCAAGAAATCAATGCAAAAAGGAAATGAATCCTGAAGATATAATTGAGATCGGTTTCCTATAGATTAGAGTCTCTGCACCAGACATTTATTTATATAAAAATTGACTAGTTTACGACTTTTTCGAATTTCCAAAAGATGGTTGGAATTTTGCAAATAATGTTAGTTATTTTTGGAAAAAAAAGGAAGCTTTAAACTTTTCTTTGTTTATTTTTAAGGAAATTAAACTTTCCTCAGAAAAACAATAGAAAATTTTGTGAAATTGAGATTCTATAGAGATGTTATTCCTTAATTATAGGATATCAAGTTTATTCTAAGAATCGTTAATAAAAAATGACTCGGAAATACTAGTCAATAAGGAAGAATTAAGTAACAGAGCTAACACTGCACTCACTTAAACCTGTTGCATTCGTGCACATGCACAAGCACAGTGGGATTGCAGGGATTTATGAACCTAAAAGGGAGTTTCATTATAAGAAAGATTTTAAAATGAAGGAATTGTAATGTTTAAAGATTGAAACGTTTGTTATAAACCCTGTAGTTGCCGTAAGTCCAGATAGAAGGGAAAATACGCGTTCCAAGTATAAACTGGATCGATATTCCAAAGATCTGGATAAGTAAATGAACAAGAGTATGTAAGAGATGTACAGAGAAATTGAAGAAGATAACACGGCAATCAGATGCAACACAGGCTTAAGAAAAGTTCGAAACATAGTTAAGGAAAATATTTAACTGGAGCTTTTTTGGAGCTTGATGCTCAAAGGCTGAAAACTTACCAAGAAAAAAGCTGAACTTCATTGGAAAATCAAGTAGAACAAGCAAGCACGATTGGAATCAACATTGTTGGAAGGATGAGATAATTATCAGGTTTCATCACACTAATTATAAAAGGTGACGTAGTTTACCGTCACTGACGCTCTAACAATAATTTAAAACCAAATATTTACAATTGCAACTAATTTTCTGATTGTACGTAACTGTATTTTCATTATTTTAATTAATAGGTCAGGTGGGAGGCTAGATCAAGTAGGGAAAAGCGCTTTAAGGGACTGGTTAAAAAAAGGAGATGCAGATTGGGGAAAAGCGCTTTAAGGGTCTGGTTTATAAAGGAGATGCGGATCAATACGATGGAGAAGAAGAAGGAAATCCGAGCACTTGATGGAATTGTTAAAAGATAATTTTAGGATGTAGGTACACCATTTCGGTTACGCAGCCTCACTTTATCCATCTCTTCTCAAGTATAACTTATTTTCTTTGATGAACTCCTTTTTCTGGAAATAAAATTCTTATATGATGGGCCGGCCACATTTTCTATTTTATTAAACGCTTAAACTGAATTATTACTCTAAGGAAAACTGATTTTTCTAATTGATTTAATAGAGAAAATATAAACATGTTTACAATATGAGAATTGAATATACGAATGAAATCATGACTAAGTTTGAACGGTCAATGTTTTACAAAATGGTGAACACAAATTATTGTCTATTTGTGTGTGTGTGTGTGTGTGTGTATTGTTTTTAATACCAGAGTGAATAGATATATCGATAGTGTTACTATTGTGTTATAAATCGTTTGGTGTAGGCCCATGGTGGGGGAAGATAGACGAAGAAGAAAGGAACAAAAGTTCCTACCAGTGGACTAGTGGAAGGAGAAGCAGAGGAGAAGAGGGGAGGACTGGTAGCTCAAGAAGACAATGTCACCAATGTGGTGTGCCAGTCATCAATCTCCCTAGCTCGGCAGTAAATATATCGACTACTGTCCGGCCGGTTGACAACTTCTTGTCATTGCACTGCCCGACTCGAACATAGGAGTTTATAGATCTGTCTGTACAATAGTGCGTAGGACATCTCTTCTCCTGTAACCATACACAATCTCCATTTCTCCCCAACAGTCTTCTAACACATCAATACTCCAACTAACTTGATGTTCCTAAAAAATCAAAGCTATTTTAACCAACTATTTCCTTGAAAAGAAAGCAATACACCTCAAGAGATCTAGGCAAGAGATTCACTTTTAGGATAGAGGACATTTTTTTAAATGTTTTCTTAAATGGCTTCAATGCGCTACAATCTGGGACAAGTCCAAAGAATCTCTCTTAAAATCAATAGTATTTCTAACAAGATTAATGCTTAATATTAGTAAAGTGTTCGGCGGTTATAGGCTAGACCCACAAAGCTAAGATGTATTGTTGGTTAGTAGATTCGATTCCTAGTCTAAATCTTGGATTTTGTTTTATGGTTTTAATATTGTAAGGGAACGGCTATAGGCTAGACCCGCAATGCTACGATGTATTGTTGGTTAGTAGATTGGATTTCTAGTCTAAACCTTGGATTTTATTTAATGGTTTTAATATTGTAAGGGAACGGCTATAGGCTAGACCCGCAATGCTACGATTTATTGTTGGTTAGTAGATTCGATTTCTAGTCTAAACCTTGGATTTTATTTAATAGTTAATATGAGAAATTTACAGTTAAGTGTTCGGCGGTTAATAGGCTAGACCCGCACAGCTAAGATGTATTGCGTTACTAGTCTATATTCCCTATATATACCTTTAATGTTTAATATGAGAACTTTATAGTAAAATATGTTTGCTAATCACCTCCGTCATCAACACCTAATTTGGTCGATGGAAGTAAAGCCCACGAAATAAAATAGGCATTACTTACTTTAATGTCAGCACCCCCGACGTTTCTTAATTAAAGGTGAAATGGAAAGAATAAAACAGTGTAGTTACGCTGAATTTGGACTCGCAGAGTAAAGATTCTGAGTTAATGATTTTGGGGAATATTGGAGGTGCGGTTCAATCAATAAATTCAAACACAAATTTTGGTTTCATCTCACCAACGTTTCGGTAAATTACCTTCTTCAAGGAGTGTGAAATTTGTGGAGTTTAACTTTAAGCTATATCATCGTAACTGTAATGATGATGTAGCTTAACGTTCACGTAAGTGAGATGAAACAAAATTTGTGTTTGAATTTATTGATTGACCGCGCCTCAATATTCCCCAAAATCATCCGTTTTTGTATATTTTACAAGAACCGTACATTTTACAAACAGCGTACTTTATGAGAAAAACCTACAGACAGACAGACAAATACTCTTAAATAAGTTTTCCTGAAGAAAAAATGGTCCAAATAGTTCAAAATAAAAATAAAAAAATTGTAAAAAAAAAAAAACTTAAATCAGCTGTAGGACTTTTAATTAAGACAGAAACATTTGCTTAAGTAGGAATTCATTAAAAATTAGCAAAAGTCCCAAAAAAAGAAGAAGATTAATAAAGAGACAAGAAATAAGCTACGGCTTAGAAACCGAAGATTAAGTATGAATTAAGAAAAACAAAAAATTAAAAAGACTGTTTGACACGTAAGTCGTAGGTGGACACAGGAAATCTCCCAGCTTTTAAATTAACCAATACGTCCAATTAGATAGAAAAACAATATCTACTTTTTTGTCACCTCATCTCCAGGGCTGAAGAAGAAGATGACGTAGAAGAAATGATTACTGAATAGTTTAACAACAGATGACAGCAGCTATGGAAAGTTGCTCTGATTGGCTGTTACTTTGTGTGCTCGTGTGTCTGTGTGTGTTACATGGTTGTTATTAGAGAAAAAAAATAAAATAAAAAAAAAATAAATACACATTTTTAGTATGTGTAATATCTGTCAGTATGGACCACTGGATGGAGATTTATCTTGTGCACCGATTGAAGAGTTTTAGTGAAGGAATAGCTGTATGCCTCTAACAGACATAACCTCCTGCCGAGATGTCAGATCTAGCGAGATAAGTCTTTAAAAGAGAAGATAAAGAGAGAAAAAAAAAGCGGGTTTAACATGTTCCATCCCCAGCAGTAATGTCTACAGTTTCTGGAGAATGTTTACTACTCTTACATTTATTATTATGTAAATCATTTATTTATTTATTTGTAGATATAATAATCCATATAGTTGAAAAGAGACGCGAAGAAATGTGAATGATGGAAGAACTCATCATAATCTGGATTAAAATAGTAGACATGGCAAGCCGATTATTCCAGTTTAAATCAGTTATGGACTGGAAAGTGCATTAAAGAATTAATATGGATCAAAATGTTGAGGTTTTTTTTTTTTTTTAACTTTTTCTTTAAGAAAATAACACTTTGGGTCAAAGACATTGAATTTGCAGGCCTTGAACAGAAAAAACTGAGTGGGTCTAGACCAGGGATGGCGGACCTTTTTTGAGACGTGGGTCAAATTTTGTTCATTTTTTTTTTTTAAGTTTATTTTGTAATTTACGATCTGTATAAGTATATAAAATAAGTAAATGGGAGGTGAATGAGATGAACTGGAGCGGGAAGAGCAGGAGGAGAGAAGCTACCCAGCGGTAGCACTCTCTATAGGAGAGAGGGGAATGTGAGGAGGAGAGAGGAGAGATTTAGTTCTTCAGACAGTAAGGAAGTCGCGGGGCCAATGGCGATTCAGTCGGCGAGGAGTATTAGGGATGCCAGAGGAAGCGAGAGACTGTACAAGAGGATTTGAGCAAGTCGAAAGCATACGTATTGAGTAAAATTATAATACATTTTATTTGATATTTTGTTAAACACTTTTGCTTTATTTCAAATACTACAAAAGCATTTGTCGTCATTTGCGTTTTTAGAACTGTAATGATCAAACTAAAGGTTTATAGATAGCATTTAAATTGCTTTTCGTGTCAATGCGTTATTGAAAAAAAAAATACAGATAGAATATAAATTATCCACACAATTTAGAAAATCTAAATCAACCCGCGTAAACAAACAAATGGTTGCCTAGCAATTGTGGGTCAGTGAAAAAGTTTACGCGGGTCATAGGTTCGCCATCACTGCTCTAGATTATTCGCAATTCGTGAAAAAAAGTTGAGAAATAACTGAACCCTTTCAGAGTAAGTGAAAATACCAAGTTTTAAGGATTTACAAGTAAAAAAAAAAAGAAAGTAGTTTGAGGGTCCTACGTGACTACGAAGATTTAGACTCTTTATTTGGGGAAAATTGTGAAGCTTCCCAGTTTTGGAACCCTTTTGAACCTGTACGCTACAGCAATCGATCACAGCACTCGATCGCCACAGCTATCGATCTCATTTAGTCCTAATCCAACAATCGATCGCCTTGCTGCAGCGGACGATTTCGGCCTACTTGTTTCTTAACTTTAAATGCAAAGAAAATTACCTTGTCTTTAATTAATTAAATGTATAATAAAGGAAGAAAAGAATTATGGCTGTAATTACTCCGCTAACAATGTTCGAACTTGTTCACCCAAAGTGGGAATAAAATAAAACAAAAAATCGAAATAAACGATTTCTTAAGTAGTTTTTAATTTAAATTTTAAAACGAGTCAAAGTGTGGGCACTGATTTTTATTTTTCTATTTCTTCTGTTTTATTTTATTTATTTTATTTTCTCTTTGTTAATGTTGTTTAGTTGTTGATGTGGCGTGGGAATGTTGTTATGTATTATCGGTGTATAAGTATGTAAGTATGTAGAGTTAAGTCCAGAAGTAAGCTTGCTCTCTTTGTGTATACATACATACAACTGGAGAGAACACAATACATATGTTAGCTGGCCGGTGTATCCAGTAGCCCTTTCTACTCAATATGTTTATTTATCTGTATTACATTCATTTGTACATTAAACACGTATATATGTATATATATTTAGACTGTATTGTGTTTATGTATTTGTGTATGATTGCAACCACATAATGAATTGATTTTCTGACTTCAAATAGAGCTATTGATTTGCATTAAATCTTCTTTTATTAACAAATGTACCGTTAAAAAAAAATTATAATAATAAAACTTGTTTTTATTTATTTACTTATTTAATAATTGTTTTATGCACATGATTCAGTAAATAGGTAAATAGACAAACATAAATCAGTTGGCAATTGAACTCAAACCGCCATGTTTAGACAAACACATAAAATTCCACTTTTTGGATTTAAAAAAGAAAAACGTCTAATCATTGATAAGAATTTTTAGTCCTATCGACTTTTATTTATCGACCTTTTCTTCCCTCACTTCCCTCCCTAACCACAAAATGGACGCGGCCTAGAACAGGGATGGCTAATAATCCGAGTAAATACCATGGCAAATGACATTCTTGCTCTTGCATTCTGGATATCATAACTGTGCGAAGAAAACAGATTGGAACACGTAATGAGAAACGATAGCTTTTTTTTCACAGAATAAAAAAAAAAATCTATAAAAAGCTATACTAACCTCTATAGATACCCCCCAAAATCAATCTTTCTTAATTTAATAAGACATACGAGGGTCGTTTGAAAATTCCGTGCAGTCAGAGAGATAGCACCACTGGCGCGTATCGAGGTTATGTTTAGTTAGTAGCATCTCTTGGAAGAACACACACCAAGTTTCAGCCAGATCGATCTATTTCTTTGTGTTTGGCATTCGTTTGAATCGAGGAAGTCGAGTGATTTTCAAAAAATGGACGAAAAAGAATTTCGTGTGTTGATTAAACACTAATTTATGAAAGGCAAAACGCCTCAGGAGACTAAAGAGAAGCTTGATAAACATTATGGTGACTCTGGCACCTTCGATTAGAACAGTTTATAAGTGGTTTCAAAATTTTCGGAGTGGCCATATGGGCACAAGTGACGCTGAACGTTCTGGACGCTCTGTTGAGGTTACTACTCCAGAAATCATTGATAAAATCCATGATATGGTGATGGATGACAGAAGAGTGAAGGTGCGTGAGATTGCTAGTGCTGTGGGCATCTCGAATGAACGGGTACATAATATTTTGCATCAACATTTGGACATGACAAAGCTATCCGCAAGATGGGTGCCGCGATTGCTCACACTTGACCAAAAACGAAATCGTGTGTTACAAGGACGGTTTGCAGCTGTTCCAGAAGAATCCGCAGGACATTAAGCGTCGTTTCGTCAAAAACTACTATTCTCCAGACTTGGCTCCCTCGGACTACTATTTGTTTCCCAATATGAAGAAATGGCCGGCGGGAAAAAGATTTTATTCAAACGAGGAGGTGATTGCAGAAACGAATGGCTATTTTTCAGACTTGGACAAATCCTATTATTCGGAAGGGATCAACAAACTAGAGCAGCGTTGGACGAAGTGTATAAGCCTAAAAGGAGACTATGTTGAAAAATAAAAAAGGTTTACCCCCAAAAATTAAGTAGTTTTTATTTTTGCACGGACTTTTCAAACGACCCTCGTACATCACGAAATATTGTAGGAAACATTAAGAATTACTTTGTTGTTTTTTATAAAAGTAGTCAATCTAAAAATGGTAATTGAAGCGGGCGTTCCGCAAGGAAGTATCTTAGGACCTATCCTACATGTTATATAACAGTCCATCCTGAAACTGTCCTCCTAACTTATGCAGATGATACCTGTAGACTTTCTCCTCACATTGACCCGGTAACTTCACACAGATACCTTCAAACTCATCTCCTTTTCTCTTGAAGAATGGTTCAAGAAAATGGAAAATCAAGTTAAATGAAACCAAATCTCAAAACATTACTTTCACTTTCTCTGTCCTCACTTTCATCACTCTGCCCTCCGATCTTCTATGACTAAATTCCCAATTCCTCCTGCCAAAGTTGTCCATTATCTTGGACTATATTTAGACAAAAGACTGACTTAGAACCGGCACACCCGACTTTAAACGAACTGAATTTAATTTGGCGTTATCGACTACTTAAGAGACTGCTAAGACAAAACGATCTAATCTTGCACTTAATAACAAACTGTCTGATGTACACTTCTATACTAAAACCCACCTGGATTGAACTGTGGGGGTTCAAAGAAAAATGCTCCAATCTTCAACGAATTCAAACTCTTCAGTCTGAAATTCTCCATTAACGCTCCATTTTACGTTTCAAATCTAACCATCCACACAGGACTTAGAAATTCTGTTTGTAAGTCCAGGTAGCTCGAACTCGGTACCTGAAACTTTTCATCAGAACTTGCACTCTCATTTCAATCCACTTGTCCGCTGCCATTTATCATCTCATCATAACCGTCCAGATCATCCTCCCAGAGACGATTAAAATCAATCAGTGGTCTCGGCGATTTTCTCTCTTCTGAAGAGAGAGTAACTAATCCATGGAGACGACTTAGGGTGTGTTATCACTGGGTAACTTCTCCCCCATCAATTAGTGGAGTTTGTAGTGGTGTCATTGTTACTAATATAGTGTATCTAGCGCTGGTGTAACTTAATAAATAAGTTAAAAAAAGAAAACTGTAAAGGAAAATGGGAAAAAAATTGTATTTATATATAAATATACATATATATATGTATATATATCGAGAGAGTGAGAGAGAGGATTTACATGAAAAGTAAGGAAACAGGAAGTTTGGTGTGGGTGTATATGAGATTTTAAAGGATGTGTGGCGGAGACGAAAGAAGAGTGAAGGAGACAGAAATGTAGGGGAATAGATCGAAATATAATTATTTTCTTTTTTGTAATTCAATCTAAGCGGGAGTATTGAAACAAGGAGAATTGGTGATGCGTTTCTAGCCAGGAGAACTTAGTAAAACTGTTACACAGAGAAATGGAAGTGTAGGTAAGAGCAGGACGAGGAGGAAAAACTACCCATAATTCTCCGCAACATCCTCTGACAAGCTCCAGCTTCTGTAAATCAAACAGCACACAAAAATACCACTGGTACCTCCCCCTACACTATGTGGTCGCAACATTGCCTTTGCTCCATTCTTCGTTCCCCAACATCCACCAAGAAGTAATTCCTGCCCCTTCCTTTCTTCACCTCCTTGCAGTGTCATGCTATCTCCTTTTTTTGGTGCACTCACTACTTCTTCTTCTTCTCCTCCTCCTCCTCCTTCTAATCTACAACTCCTTTTTCTTTATTGACTTCTTTCTTGCTCGTATGCTGCTGCTGCTGCTGCTGGTAGGCCTTGTTCTTTTTCTTTTTTTCAGAATCCTTTTTATTTTTAATTTGAAATACTGTTTCCATTAGCAGGGTGATTAATTCATGCAGCTGAACAGTGCGTGGGTCTTAACCTCTACCCACCCTAGCTGATACAGTGTAGTGTTATCATTTATTCCTCTACTTCACAATTGACTCTCTCTCACTCCAGCACGCTCTCGTGAACGGAGCAGGAGAGAGAAAGAAAGAAAACAAAAGAATCAAAATTAACTAACGTAAACTAATTTAGTTTAAACTATTTATATTTAACAAAAAAAAAAACCGCTTAAGTCATTAAACTTAACGATTCTAGCTTATCGTTTGCAATGTCGTCCAACCATTTCAGTACACCACAATATAAAACCGTTAAAATAATAGGAAATATTTTAAATCAACGTCTCCGCAACTGAATTATAATAACAATAATTTAGAAGGAAGATGATTATTAAGTGTTGATAGAGGAAGAGGAAGTGGAAACAGCTTCATGACCAATGTACTACACCCAGCTAACCTCGTAAAAGATCGATATCCAAGGAATCTACGTACACTGTGAAACGGAAATATTTTACAAAGTTCTCCATACGGAACCAGGTTGTTCCTATCAGGGTAAATTCGAGAATAAGATCAAGACAACGGTAAGTGCCGGATACGAGGGTCGTTTGAAAAGTCCGTGCAAAGTCAGAGAGATAGCACTACTGGCGCGTATCGAGGTTATGTTTAGTTAGTAGCATCTCTTGGAAGAACACACACCAAGTTTCAGCCAGATCGGTCTATTTCTTTGTGTTTGGCATTCGTTTGAATCGAGAAAGTCGAGTGATTTTCAAAAAATGGACGAAAAAGAATTTCGTGTGTTGATTAAACACTACTTTATGAAAGGCAAAACGCCTCAGTAGACTAAAGAGAAGCTTGATTAACATTATGGTGACTCTGCACTTTCGATTAGAACAGTTTATAAGTGGTTTCAAAATTTTCGGAGTGGCCATATGGGCACAAGTGACGCTGAACGTTCTGGACGCCCTGTTGAGTTTACTACTCCAGAAATCATTGATAAAATCCATGATATGGTGATGGATGACAGAAGAGTGAAGGTGCGTGAGATTGCTAGTGCTGTGGGCATCTCGAATGAACGGGTACATAATATTTTGCATCAACATTTGGACATGACAAAGCTATCCACAAGATGGGTGCCGCGATTGCTCACGCTTGACCAAAAACGAAATCGTGTGAAGTGTTGCAAGGACGGTTTGCAGCTGTTCCAGAAGAATCAGCAGGACTTTAAGCATCGTTTCGTCACTGTGGATGAAACATGGATACATCACTACACTCCTGAGACCAAAGAACAATCTAAACAATGGGTTACCAAGGGGGAATCTGCTCCAAAAAAGGCGAAGACCGTTCCTTCGGCCGGAAAGATTATGGCGACTGTCTTTTGGGATTCGCAAGGAATAATCCTCATCGACTATCTGGAAAAGGGTAAAACTTTACAGGTGCATATTATTCATCGTTATTGGACCGTTTGAAAACCGAGCTGCAAGAAAAACGCCCACGACTGGCCCACAAAAAAGTCCTTTTCCATCACGACAACGCACCAGCTCACACCTCAGCAGTTGTTGTCGCAAAATTAATGGAAATAGGGTTCCTACTCGTTTCACATCCCCCCTATTCTCCAGACTTGGCTCCCTCGGACTACTATTTGTTCCCCAATATGAAGAAATGGCTGGCGGGAAAAAGATTTTATTCATACGAGGAGGTGATGCAGAAACGAATGGCTATTTTTCAGACTTGGACAAATCCTATTATTCGGAAGGGATCAACAAACTAGAGCAGCGTTGGACGAAGTGTATAAGCCTAAAAGGAGACTATGTTGAAAAATAAAAAAGGTTTACCCCAAAAAATTAAGTAGTTTTTATTTTTGCACGGACTTTTCAAACGACCCTCGTATGTAAAGCAACATACTTAGAAACAGGATGTTCGATTTTTGTGCAGAAGGAGTAACTACCTAGATATAAAAGTGAAGTTCGAACATCAGCAATACACTGTCAAATATAATTCTGAGAGATAAAGATGATAACCGACCCAGAGGAGAATGATACATGATAGGCCAGACCATTGATAAGATTCTGATCATTGATAAGAAAGAGCTTCTGATTAATTTCTATCCTTCAATAAGAAAAAAATACTAAGGAATTCGAGAATTACAAAAAAAGAGGAAAAACCGGGTGTAAAATACAAAAAGTAGATAAGGAGATGCGAACCCACAATAAACAGTACAGTTTTCTCGATCTATTCGATCTATTTGGTGTTCAGGAACCATCTTACCTGCTTAAGGCCCAAAACGCCCAGACTTTCCTGATGTGATGTGTGCCAAGAAAACTGGTGGAAATATCCATCTGATGTGAGTGGGTGTTCACATAAGAAGATATTTGCAATCGCTTAGATGTTGCTCATTATTATTGCAGAGGTGGAACGCGCCTGTGAGTCTGCCGGCCAATTGATTGAGCGTTTGATGATCCAAGGAGATAGAGAAGAAGTTTTAAGTACAAAAGATTGAACCAATAAAACTGGTAGCATCGTCATAAATAATGAGATCAAGCTCAGACCCTAATTAAGTGTGTAGAGTACACGCCGCGGACCAAGTGATTCGTTGTACAGACAGGGAGGTCTTTCTATGGTCAATAAGTGTTTAGAAAGAAGAAGAAGAAGAAGAAGCAAAAAGAAGAAAGCCAACAAGAAACAACCAGAAGCCACTAAAAGATCTTCTTTCTTGAGAACAACAGTCGTCCTCACTTAACATAAACTCTCTCTCCCTCATGTTTTACGCGCGTATACTCACTCACATACGCACAGAATGTATGCACCCTATGAACCAGTATTGCCAACCAATATCCATTTAGTAGATATATCCCTCTCTACTATTTGCAATGTCGTCACTGCATTAAATTTCCCCACCTGTTCTATTGCCATTCCTGCGAGTCTCCTAACTACTGTATAAATATTACCTACATCTAATGACATCCCTTATCTCTCTCTCCTTGTGTTTGCAGCTACTACTCTGACTGATAAATACTTTTGTTCCTCAGCTACCCACCACTGGCTTTAACATTTTATACAATTTAAAAGAAAAAAATAAATGAAGTCAATAGTAAAAAAAACAAAAAATAAGAAAATCTATTTAGTTTATGAGATAAATTTTATTCCTCTCTAAAAACTAAGAGAAAATGTTCCCAGCTTCCAGTTTACATTCTCTACAAAGTTGTTCCTGATAGCGATAAAACGAAGTCCGTTAAGTACGACTGTCTCTCAGTACGATCTCAAGTTATGTTCGCAACCTGAATCTTAAAACATATCTCTTTCATTGATTAGTAACATTATTGTATTGTAAAACTGTAAATTACATCGTAATGATACTTTGAGGGAACCTCCTCTCTACTAAACAGGGTGAAGGGTTACGGGCGCCCCATTAGCTGAGCGGTTATAGGCTAGACCCGCAATGCTAAGATGTATTGTTGGTTAGTGGATTCGATTCCCGGTCTTAGATTTTATATAATGGTTAATAAAAGAAATTTACAGTAAAGTATGTTTGCTAGTGACCTCCGTACACGACACCTAATTGGTAGTTGGACGTTAAGCCCAGCCTGAAAAAATAGGCGATTACTTTACTTTACTTTTTAGTGAAGGCTTACTAGTTACAAATTGTAAAATATAACATTTTAAAATCTGTTCAGATTGATTTTTCCAATTCTAGAATTTGCTAGGAAAGATACAAGCAAGTGGTGGCGATGCACTTTTTAGGAACGTTCTGCAATTCTGGATCATTACGGGTGGGCAAGATTGCAGCAAATGCATTAAAGGATGTCTTGGAGCTTCTGGAGATTTTGGTTTTTGTTTTTCAGAGTACACAGTAAAAAGAACAGGTTCAAGGATGCTCCCTTGTGGATAATTGGAAGTGGGATGTTTAGTAAAAGCAGACGGCTAAATAGGATATTATGGTTAGGTATAGTAGAAGATGAATTTGTTTTTTAAGGAGTTACAATAAAAGGCCCTTCTTTTGAATCGCAAACAAATGTCTTAGCAATGTCCTGAAAAGACGTTAAAGAAGTTCACAAAGCTACTTGAGGAGGAGTCATTCCGAAAAATTCTTCGAAGTGATCTCTACTAAGAATGTTGGGAGACGCTGGAGTACTATTTCTCCAAGAATATGTGAATCGTATGTAAATAAGAAGAGTGAGAAATAGTTTACAAGGATAGACTTGTGCATGTGTGAATGTTATACGGTGATGATGATGCTGATGATGTTGCTGGTTGATAAATTATAGGTAAGAAAGTTGTTGAGACGGTGGTTAGTGTGGTAGATGTCGGTGGATATAAGTTAGTTGTAATATTGTAGGGGGAAAAAAAGAGTCAACAAGTGGAGAGTCCTGTGTGAGTGTGTGAGTCCCAAGACGGGATTTATCTCCTGGATGACTCTGAATATCGCCTCACTATCCTTACAGACAAACAGATGCACAAATGGGGACAATCCTTTAAAATACAGCGCATACAATCGTACAGGGGACATATTCTCTCTCCTCTCTCACACCCACAAATACTCTCTTTGCAGCGTCCTCTGCAGATCTTTCTGGCACTCACTTGCAGTAACTTCCTCGCTGCACTCTAGGTGAAGCTAACGCAGCTACCTGGCTTTCATTTCCATTTAACACACACACACATGCAGTCAGGTAGAAATTATTAGTATTATTATTCCCCTTTATATCCAGTCTGCTTACATTTCTATGCTGGACATTATTCCAGTTGCGCAAATCGTTAAAAAGACACATGGATAATTTTCTATCTACCAGCCATTAAATAGTTAAGACTAGAAAAAAAAATAAAAATGGAATTTTCTTCTAAATATTAAAGATAACTTTTTTAAACTGCAATACTTTTAAAAGTATTTTCTTTTTTTTTTTATAAATTCCATTTAGTAAAAAATGTCGAATATTGCCGTGGGCTTTCACGTCCAACTATCTAATTAGCTGTCGTGAACGGAGGCGCCTGCAAACATACTTTACTGTAAATTTCTCGTATTAAACCATTAAATAAAATCCGAGGTCCTAGACTGGAGAAATCGAATCCACTAACCAACAATACATCTTAGCATTGCGGGTCTAGCCTATAACCTCTCAGCTAATGGGACGCCTTACAAAATTAAAACCATTAAATAAAAACCAAGGTTTAAACTAGAAATCGAACCTACTAACCAACAATACATCTTAGCTTTGCGGGTCTAGCCTATAACCGCTCAGCTAATGGGGCACCTTACAATATTAAAACCATTAAATAAAATCCAAGGTTTAGACTAGAAATCGAACCCACTAAACCAACAATACATCTTAGCATTGCGGGTCTAGCCTACAACCCTCTCGGCTATCGTGGCGCATTTTTGTTATCTGTTTATTATAAGAAAATTTTGTATTTTTTTATTAAAATCACCTTCTATCTAAACAAAAAGAATGCTGTATTTTCTATGTATAACAATGGAATTTCAAACTGAAAACCGAAAACACTTCAAAGAAAATTGAGATTACGTAATTTTGTTTTTAAAATAAAATTATTATCAGTTATTAGTTAATAAAAATATAAAATAAGAGAAAAATGAATTAATAAGCGGATAAAATAATAAAACCAATAAAAAAAAGAAGGAGAAAATGGTGAATCGATGCAAATTATTAACTTAAAATGTAAATAGTTGTATACTTTTGTATATTTTACCATTAATTGGTTCATCTCAATGTCATTTTGGCTGGATTATTATTATTATACAAAAGGTATACATAAAAAAGAAGAAGCAGATTTTAATAAACCATGTGAATTCTCGGCGAAGAATATTCATAAAGCGATTCTTTTCAAGTTTTCATTGTTTTATTAAATGAGAATAATTATGGTGGGACCATATAATATAGTTATAAGTATGCGTTATATTCCCATCTAGATATATCTACAAAATATATTAATTCCATAATTACTTTTAAGTGTATAATACAATATGTATGGTTAAAATTTATGGAATAAAACAAAGAGAATATCCGCTAAAATAATTAACGAAATGGAAAAGAATTCTCTATGGTAATAATCGAATTGAAAGTTTCAATTATTTTTTATTTTATCGTGAGATTTGAACAGAAATTTGAAACAGATGAATAAGCAGGTTACTGCAGATTTCTGGTACTCAATGGTTTTAACTTCGAATGATATCACTTAAGTATAGATGTAATAGGTCTATGGAAGCGCCACGGTAGCCTAGCGGTTACAGACCCGCAAAGCTAAGATGTATTGTTGGTTTAGTGGGTTCGATTTCTAGTCTAAACCTTGGATTTTATTTAATGGTTTTAATCCTGTAAGGCGCCCCATTAGCTGAGCGGTTATAGGCTAGACCCGCAATGCTAAAATGTATTGTTGGTTAGTAGATTCGATTCCTAGTCTAAACCTTGGATTTTATTTAATGGTTTTAATATTGTAAGGCGCCCCATTAGCCGAGTGGTTATAGGCTAGACCCGCAAAGCTAAGATGTATTGTTGGTTTAGTGGATTCGATTCCTAGTCTAAACCTTGGATTTTATTTAATGGTTTTAATATTGTAAGGCGCTCCATTAGCTGGGAGGTTATAGGCTAGACCCGCAATGCTAAGATGTATTGTTGGTTAGTAGATTCGATTCCTAGTCTAAACCTTGGATTTTTATTTAATGGTTTTAATATTGTAAGGCGCCCCATTAGCCGAGTGGTTATAGGCTAGACCCGTAAAGCTAAGATGTATTGTTGGTTTAGTGGATTCGATTCCTAGTCTAAACCTTGGATTTTATTTAATGGTTTTAATATTGTAAGGCGCTCCATTAGCTGGGAGGTTATAGGCTAGACCCGCAATGCTAAGATGTATTGTTGGTTAGTAGATTCGATTCCTAGTCTAAACCTTGGATTTTATTTAATGGTTTTAATATTGTAAGGCGCTCCATTAGCTGAGTGGTTATAGACTAAACCCGCAAAGCTAAGATGTATTGTTGGTTGGTGGATTCGATTCCTGGTCTTAGGCCTTGGTTAACAGTTAATAAAAGAAATTTATAGTAAAATATGTTTTCAAGTCGTCTCCGTCCACGACACCTAATTGGTAGTTGGACTTAAAGCCTGCCTGAAAAAAACAGGCAATTACTTTACTTTACTTTAATAGGTCTATAGTAGCAATTTAAGTTATTAATTATGTAAATTATGTAAATGAAACAAAAGGGTCGATTCCAGTGAATAATTTATTTCGAATGTTTGACGTTAGCAGAATTTGTTCTATCAGTAGAGCTCGCAGTAAAGTTGAAAGTAAAAAATCTATACCAGACTGAATTTTGATAAGTTGAAGTAAGCAGTAATTTAAATTAACCTAAAAAAAAAATAGTAATTTACTTCAGACAAATTAAAAAAAATGTTATTGTGTGTTAGTGCGGGTGCTTGTGTGTGCCAGCTAGAAAATAAATGGTCCATCGGGTGGGTGGGGGAGGGAGGCTGAGTGAGAAGTAATCTGGCGGCAAAGATAATAACCAGTTCCGATTGAAAGTTCTATCATTGGGCTGAATACGTTGAATCATTGAATCAATTTCATTCACTAAAAACTCGTAAGAGGAATATAGCGCCAACATACGCACGCTTACCCGCGTGCCCACAGCCACCTAGATCATAAGTTTTAATTAGGGAACTAGCCAGTGCACTCTAGATAAGTGAACGGAAAAAAAAAACTTAAAACTCCTATCTACTACTGCTTGTGGGTGTATTTTATATTGCCACTGCATTTTTTTTTTGGTATACTATTGGCAATTTTTACTGTCTGTAATCGTCCAAATATTTAATTTCCGTCTTTATACCGGAAATGCCCGCTTTAAAGGATCAAAAAGCTAATAACAGGCACTAACTTTGTTTTTTATTTTTATTTTTTAATTTTCGAATGAATAATCCCGGATTTTATCAGTCATCCCGAATTTTTTTATCGGCACATTTGCCATTTTTAAGCAAGAATGAAGAAATAATTTATTTAATTAATATGGAAGCCATAAATTAATATGATTTAAATATCAAAATGTGAATTAAAAAATGGTTTTCTTCAGATCTTTGTGAATTTTGTTATTTTCGAGCATGTAATATATATTCTTAACTTGAAGAAGAAGAGCTTGGCCGGAAGTAGCTGCTCTCTTCCTTGGGGCCTCAAAAAAGAAAATGCGGAAAAGCGTAAGGCAGGAAATCCTAGTCAAAGGGCAAGGATTATCGTAGTAAAACTTCAAAAAAAGCCGTCACAATAAGCCATTTCTCTTCACAGGCAATGTGATTGTCCCAGAGCCTGTATGCAGACACTGGTCTATGAAAGATGTGAAATCTCGCTAGGTTACGGCAAGAGATCATTGGCACGTTGAGATCAGAGGAGATCGTATCGCAAAAAAGACTAGTGGGTGAATGACTAAACTTCGTAAAGAGGGAAAACCTGACATACTAGACCTCCCCAGGTGCACCTTAAAAATAAACACCTTAGGCTGTGCAGTGCCTTCAGGAACAGAACCTGTCCCGTATTTCCATAAATGGTAAGGGGAATACCAACACGAAGAACTCAATGTTGGCTAAAATTTTACGTGCTTTCAATATTTCTTTTTCTTAAATAGCGAGAAAATTTTATCAAAATTTTGTTACGTCAAAGCGAATAAAAGTTTGGTCGCTGGAAACGGCATTCTACAGCGGGAAATTCTTAAAATTTTTATTTATTCATTTCCCCCCTTTAAAGAATTGGTTTAGTTTTAAGGGTTAATAAAAGTTTTATTAATTAGATCATTTTTACGAGCTCTAGTGGAAGAATACAGAAACTGTATATCAAGGGGAAGATAAAATGTAGGTATTTAGTGATGACCTCTCTTTCTCTTATTTGGTGACTGGACGACTAATTTGTCCGGCTCAGAGAGGCCGCTCACCCTGGGCCCTCCATGAGTGGAGTATATTATTGTATTAGAGTGGTTTTTGATCGGTGCATCTTCCGCAGGACTTCAACTACCTCTCTTTGGAGTTAACCGTACAGCGTCCTGTCCTAACTTCCAAACTCCCTGCAGGAGCTCGATTGTAAATTAAGATAGAGTGGTGTATAGGCTTGGTGCTCTTTCCTCTGCTTGTGTTATCTCTCTCTCTCTCTCTCTCAGTTCACCATCTCACTCTTACATTCTCTGTCCGTCTCATGTTGTCGGCAGTAGAAGTGGTTCAGGTTCAGATAGATGGAGCCACAGCGTGTGCATACTAGTGGGGGTCCTCTCCTTCTATCTTACCACACACTCACAGACAATCTTAGTGAAAGCATACAACACACAAAGTGCATACAACACACCGTGGTACAGCAAGAACCACTGTTTCTATTTCCTTTTTACCTCTTTTTAATTCACTTTTTAGTTTGAACTTCTAGAAGACACGACAGTGAGAAAGAGAATAGTTGTTCTTGTTGCTTATCTCTCGGCATCTCTTTGTATACCTGTATAACCACGTGGAGGAGCAATGAAAGAAGTGGAAGATTGGTACACATCTACTTCTTCCTCTACTTTCAATAATACTGACAGCATCCAATTCTTGGTCTTCAAACTACTAGAAGACTTTAAACAGAGACCTGAAAGACTCCCCCCTCCCCTATGAGTATGTGGGAGAGGTTAGATAATGTGTAAAAAGCTATAAGCCAATGGGAGCTCCTGATTGGATGAGGTAGCCAGAGAGTTTTATAACTGGGCAACCAGACCTGTTGCTAAACAAAGCGAGACGGGGGGGGGAGAGAAATATATCTATTATAAAGTGCTTTTAATTGCTCCTGTTTAATTGGGCAGGATGTTGCAGCTAGCCGATGAAAGAGTGGCTAGTCTAGAAGAGTAAAGTGAATGTATAAAGAAGGGCCGTTGGACGTGGAAGAAGGGAAAGAGGGGGGTCTTGCTATTATGGTTTTGCCCAGGGTGGAAATGCTGTCAGCAGGACACAGCATCCTTCCAAGGCGTCCACAATCAGCTGGTAATTTATTCTTTAAATTATTTTTTGCTAATTAGTTGTAAAGCGCATTTTTTGTTTTTGGTTTTGTTTAAAGAGAAACAGCAGGATCTCTCTCAATATGTGATTCTAGCCCTTCAAGTGTTGTCTCGCTACAAAATGGTACAACGGGATTGCGGGATTGTATGAGTTCCTGTTTCCCAGGTCCACGAACGGAAGAAAAGTTTTGTGATGGTCAAAATATCGCAATGATCACAGAAGAGTCCTGATTTTGAGAGAGTTAGCTAAGTATTAATTATACTTTTATAAATATATTAAAAGTATTAGTAAATGATAGGCAGCCAGAGCTGGGCAGGCCACCTAGCTAGGATGGAGGAATCTGAGATCCCAAGGAAAGTGTTAGAAGAGACTGTTCACCGAACAAGAAAGGCAGGAAGGCCTGTAGGGCTGAGGTGGGTAGATGGAGTGGCGGCTGAAGCAAGATTTTTGGGAATTTCCAAGTCCAAGATGGAGCAGGATGGCGGATGCCCATTAGGGAGGCCAGGACTCGTCGCAATTTGTAACGCCGTAAGTAAGTAATTAGTAAATGAGCAAAGGACTGATTAAGACAACTAATTCTAAACGAGACAGATACATCAGCAAAACATTCGCTATTTCTAGTACCATTCAGTACGCTTCTGGTTTCAAAACTACTCGATGAACAAAATTAAATAAAAAAAATTTGGCTCTTAAGAAATACTGCCAGAAAAAAATGCCCCTCTAAAACCAGCGTTCATTACAAAAGTAGAAGTCACAGTAAGAATTGAATAGGTGGCCAAGAAAGAAGACTGAATATGGCGTATATTTTGAGTCAGTCTTTGTGTTAGTACAACTTATATTTTCTTAAAAAATGAAACCCCAAAAATTTTGACTTTCAAAACCAAAAAGCTCTTCTGATTGGTGGCACTAACCGGAAGTAGAAAATCCAAAGTTTTAAAAAGATGAACGAATTCGAATCTTGTGAAAGTCATTGATGATTATATTTTCTATCTCTTTACAATTATTAAAAAATAATAATATTCAGACGGCCTTGCTGTTTTACCAAGCAAAACAGTGTTACCAAATTAATATAATAAAAACAAATATTACACTCTTTTTTTTTAAATTACGTTAATTTAATTTGTAAACCTTTCATATTTCCCGTGATTACTAGTTTTATTAATAGACAATGTATTTCCTCATTTCATATCTTACGTGAGTATGCTGTTAAAGTGAGATTCTTGGACACGTGCAAACGAGAATATGGTTGTAAGTCAGGCAAACATTACCTGAAGATATATCGTATAATTCTAAAGTGGTTCAAAAAAATTGCAAATTTAATTTTTATAATGGAAATTTTGGAAAGGTAAATTTTCAGTGATTTTTCCGACATGAAAAAGCGTTAAAGTCTCCTACCATTTCAGAGAAAACTGTAATGTGGAGCAGCTGATTTTTTTTTTTGGGTTATGTGCATTTTTGTTTAGCAAAGCTTGACTTCCTTGGAATACTAAATAATTAACTGAACGAACGAACCATCACCAAAGATTATGGACAAAACTCTGGCGGCACTCACCTTGATATGTGTCATCCGATGATAATAGAGATTAGAGCTGGCCGTAAATCTTTTGCCACAAACTTGACACTGATGAGGCTTCTCACCGCTGTGTATTCGACGGTGGGTGTTCAGCGAACTGCTCGTACTGAACCCTTTATTACACACCGAACATACGTGTGGTTTTTCGCCTGGAAATGAAAAATAAATAAATGAAGAAGGTATAACAGCGGTTTGCGGTTATATAATTAATTAATGAGGAATTATGGGTAACTTTAATGCCCATTATTAATGAGTACGATTGCAAAGCAGCCTGTATTAACTTACAAGATGAAATAATTCTTCTAGAAAAACACACTTTCTTCCTCTAAAGAAGAGATTGATGAAGAAGCAGCAATAGCGCCCCCGAAACGTAGAACAATAATAAAGTACATTTCAAAGGCCCCGCTATGGATTGTCACAGAAGGTTTTCTGCTTCTTTTCGTCCATATAGTTGAAAAGGAAGTTCTTTGTACCACTTTTGGATAATGGACGAATTTAGAGGACAAAAAATATTTCTAAGAAGGCCAAAGACACAATTTTAGACTAGTTGGCAGATCTAGGCCGCTATTAGAGTGGCTGTTTGAAAGTATATGCATTCCAATTAAAACACGCATTCTTTCAAAACAAAAAAGAACAAAAGCTAAATCGAAAAAAGCTTTAAAGCTTCTTAAAATACATAACTTAAAAGCACCAAATAAAAAAAAATAAAAAATACCTGTGTGCGTTCGCATGTGCCTTTTGAGGAGGCTAGGTCTATCGAATGCTTTGCCGCAAACCTCGCACGGCAATAGCGTTCGTTCGGCACGTGGAGCTCGACTGCTGGACGTTCGATTCATCTGGCCACCTTGGCCAGTTCTTCGGACAGTGGTGACCAGATCGGTAGGCGTTAGATCGGATACGGCTGAATCGCCAGACAAGGATTTGTGTTCAGTGTCTGTTGTATCGCCAGGCGATGATGATCCAGAACTACTGATTAAAGCACGTGATAATAGCGACATTGATAGATCTAGTGGTGAATCTGAAACCAAGAAAGAAGTGCACAGATTAACGAGAGATGAAATTGAAGAAGGAAGTTTATAAAAAGAAATAGAAGGATTGACACACACACAATTTGTTTTAATTGATACATAATTCTAAAGCTTGCCATTAAAAGTTATTTTTCAGAACACTGATACTGCCGGCTTAATATAGTGTTCTCTCTCTAACCGAACAGTGAGATATAAGATGCTCCTAAAACGAGAAAATCTAACGGCCATGCAGCTGGACTCGATCCCCGAGGAACTACTCAGCTCATACCCGCTGCATGTTATTATTGTTTCAGATTATTATTATTTAAATTTTTGTTCAAAGTGAACGAAAAGAAAAAAGATATACTAAGTGGACCAAAAAAGAAAAGAAAGATAATATACGAGAAATGGGAGGGACGCAAAGTAAGGCAGCAAAGGAGAAGACCGGTAGCAACGACCCTCTAAGTTGGTAGCACTGCCATCAATACAAGGCCTTCCGCCGTCCATTTACATATATGAATATATAAATATGATGGCCAAGAACAACACAAGCGATACACCCATGGAGTTTAATACAAGAACTCTGCCGAGCTTGAGCTCTATAGAAGAGAGAGATAGAGGTAGAGCTGGTAGCGTCCCACAACATTGCAGTAATCATTTCTCATCACACTCTACCCTACAGAATCCTCCAGTAGATAGCCCCACTACTGGTTTATTAGGGGGGTCTCTGATTCAATTATCCAGATAAAAAAAACTTCTTTAAAATGTCGCGAAGAGCTCTCTAGAAATGGATATGGCGTGGCTGGAATAAGAAATATTGGCGTATCTATTAGACACAGATAGATTGGAAGTCTTGAATATGACTGGGCGGGCTGGAGGAAATGGAACATTCATCCTGGAAGCACTATCTCTGTGTACACACACAAATACAGTCACCACAGTAATCTGGCTCACTACATAATATTCTCCCAGTGCCACTGTTTAATATGTATAGCAACTTGAATAATTACTGGTGCCCAGGTCTGCCATTACACTTCCAGTGCTACTATATGACCCCAAAAAAAAAAAAACACAGTTGGCAACCCTTAATCTGGATACAAAATGTTGCCCATACACTTGTTGCGGAAGTGAGTAAGGTGAGAGAGAGAGAGACAGAGACCAAATTGTGAAAAATCACTTTTTTTTTGGGACTCCGGAGAACTTCAAAAGAATATTTTCGGTGAAAAGACGAAATCGATTACTTGACTAGATCTGAACACTTTCAGAATACCTAATATAGAAAGAGAAAGTAAAAATTTAAAGTATTCTCTAATAAAAAAAGAATAATAATAATAAATAAAAATAATGTTAGTGTAAACTTTCAAAGAACATCTTTTGAAATGCCGACAGACTATAACCCTAAAAGAACCTCTTTAGATATGAGCAAAATACCAGCAATTCACATGACCTTTAACTTAATAAAATAAAAACTCAATAAAACTCATAAAATATCGATATAAAAAGTCGATACTATCTAAGTATTTGACTTTACAGAATAATGTTTAGGTTATAGTAGTTTTTTTTTTTTTCTATAATAGATTATTTATTTATTTTTTTTATTTACCTAAAAATAAATAAAATTCTAGACATAGAAGAAGAAATCTGAAATGCAGTTTGAAACATAATGTATGGGGACGTAGTATGTAGAGGTTAGATGATTATGCGCGTAATATACCGTTGCGAGTAAAATTGCCTATCTAGGTGGCATTTGAAATGAAATAAAGTTTGCGGTGAATAAATACTTTCATTTTATATATATATATATATATATATATATATATATATATATATATACATATATATAAATTCCCCTGTTACCATAGTTACTTGACGCAGGAAAGGCGTGCTGTGAATAGATCTTGCCCGGGTTAAGAAGGTTGGAAGAATAACGATTTTAAAGTTAAAGACATGATCGGCCATGAAATCGCCAAAAACGATTTCTCACACATTTGTTCTTCTAGTTTGGTACAGCTTCTTCTCTCACAATAGCAACATGCTGGGCTATACAAAATTCCCTCCTCCTATACCCCCCCTTTATTCCAGACACACACTTTATCCCTTTAATGTTTGTATACACTATGCATTTTACAAGTTCTCACATGCATAAATCCCGGGATTAGATTTCTCTCTCTCTCTCTCTCTCTCTCTACAGTTCTTTATAAAAGTATGTGGAGTGTAGGATGTAAGGGAGACTGGAGACGAGCGAAGTTTATTTAAATTCGTCGCGTCAGTCACCCGCGTAAGGCGGGTAAAGTTCCTAGACAAGAAGAAGGATGAACATTTAAAAAAAAAAAATGCACAAACAGACGCATGCACTCCGCCTTTATCTTGAGCTACAACCAGATGGTCGTTGTAATAAATGTTCACCAATCAGTTTTCAATTAGGTTCGCTTATCGGCATCGCTAACATTTTTTCCCTCAAGTAAATGAAAAGAAATTTTTCCAAATATCCTGGTGTAAGGATTAGATCAAGTTTAAGGGTGTGGATACGACAGAAAACAGAACCGTTTAACCGCCCGTTGTGTTCCTCATCTTCAAAGATATCGTTTCCTATTTACTCTCTCTCTCTCACACACACACTCTCCCTCTCTCTCTTACACACACTCTCCCAATTTCTCTCTGTCTGAAGGCCAAATCTTAGACAGAACAAGCAAATGTCAGTCGTCTTCAACCAAATATTCTATTCTTCACGTCATTTATACAATTTATAAACTTTTAACAACACGTCTTACTTTCTGTCAAAAAAGGTTACAGGAACATTTTTATTATTTTGCAAAGATATTTTATTTTTGCCTGAAAAATAATAATCCTCAAACCAAAATGATTCGCTCAACACAATTTGTATATTCGAAAAACATATAAACCACTTTGGCGAGAGCCTAGATAAGTATTGAAAACTACAAAATGTCCAGTTGTTCATCTTCTAATTAAAAATGTTAATTATACATTTTTTTTTCTTAAATTAAAATTTGTAGGCTGCCTGGAAAATTGTATATCCCTTTACCGGGAATCTTGAATTTCACACTTTCATACTAATGAAAGTTTTCAAGGATAATGTTTCCAATATAGAAAAACCAATTCTTAAAATCTGACATTATTTTTAGTAAAATGACCATCTTCTAACACGCTACTTTCACTAAACATGGTCATTTAAAAGATGTTTTTAATCATCCTAAACAAAATAGAAATGATTGCATCGTAAATCATACTGAAAGGCCTAACTTATGTGGGGCAAACTCTCCTCCTTAAATATTGAATAACCCTTAGATTAGATTAGATTCAACAGAGGCCTACGCCACTGCGATCCCTTTGGATCTATTGTGGCTCCCCCCAATCTAAAGCTCGCCCTCCAGACCCGTCCGTTTAATCAGACTCCTAATTCTGGAGAGCGCGACTCTTGGGTAAAGCTCCTCACAGGCCTTGGTTTTTCCTCCCCCGAGAAATAACATCCTTAGCCCCAGACAAGCCCCTCACACTGACACAACACGTGCAGTGCCGTTTTCTCCTCCTCTTCTTGACAGAACCTACAAAGGCTATCCATCCGCCAGGGCCCAAGCGATGCGACTGCTTTCTGAGCCTGCTGCAGTGGCCGGTTAATAGGCCTACAATTATCCTTATAAAGGCGCTACGGTAGCCGAGCGGTTAAGAGGCGAGACCTGCAAAGCTAATATGCATTTTGGACTGGGTTCGATTTCCGGTCTTAGGCCTTGGATTTTAATAATGGTTAATAAAAGAAATTTACAGTAAAGTATGCTAGTCGCCTCCGTCCACGACACCTAGTAAATGGTAGTTGGGCGTTAAGCCCTGCCTGAAAAAATAGGCGATTACAACTACTACAATTATTCTTATAACCCCCACGGCCCTGAAGGGTTAATTCTGCAGTCAGCCTCGGCGAATAGCCTCTAATGAACTCCTCCGCTTGTCTCTGCCCAGTGGTAGCCAGCCACCACTCTTGAGACCTAGTCTGCACTCATAGTAGTAATCGCCTACCAAGTAGGTGTCGTGGACGGAGGCGATTAGCAAACATACTTTACTGTAAATTTCTTATATTAAATCTGCACTCATAGTTTAATGGTCGCAGCCTTGAGACACTTGGAGACCCCAAAACAGGGCTCCGGGCCAACGAAGTATCCCGCAGAGCCTTCCCTGGTGGCCCTTTAAATCATCCACTTCGTTTCCCTTATGTCCTGAATGACCAGGTACCCAAACCAGAAAGACCTTAATTTGGTCACTAATTTCTTTCAAGACACGCAGACAATCCAAAAACCAGCCTTGCATTGACCTAGAGGGAACTAATAGCTCGTAGAGCAGCAGTCTGACTGTCCGATATAATGTATAACCTTAAAAGAGACTTTCAGGAGAACCGCAAAAGCCATATCTACATATGTTAGAGCAGGATGACCCTTTAATGTTACTTAGGAGAGCCAAAACTCCTTCATCCTATGAAATTTTATCAAAATCGAGCAAAGATTTACGGAGTTATCATGAATAACGGTTTAAGAGGAGGCGTTACTTCTCCCTCATAGATTGCACAACATCGAGGACCACCCAGTCCCCAAAAAAAAAGATACATCTACATGAAATTGGACGATGAAACCTTTAATTGGATATTCCTTTATAAAAAAAAGTTGCAGCTCTACTGAGTTCAGTTTGCAGAGAATCATAGGAGTAGTTTTTGGGCAAATCACAATAAAAGGCACAAGTTTTTCTGTTTGATATGGAAAAGCTGTCTGTCTGAGATGGGGAGTTGCAGTCCACCAGAGCTGTTTTCGAATGTCTATCGAAATCGGCGGAACTTAGATCAAAGACCAAGACATAGCATTGAACTATTTGTAGAAACTACTGTTTCTCACTCAGAGGAAGTCTAAGTTATTTCCGGGGGGTGAACTAAAAATCGAAAATCTGCATGAGATAAAAAAAAACCTCTAAATTGATTTTCAACTCAGTTTCAGGACTGGTACATCTTCATTCCATTCGCTCTTCTAGAGCATCTCTTAATTTATTCACATCTCAATTAATGGCCACAGCCAAGCACCGACGACAGAAGGTAAGAAAGTTAACAAAAAGATTTTGGAGTTTTTTTTTTTTGGCATGCCAATAGGTTTGGGCAAATGTTTGGCATACTTTATATAACAAAACTTGTGTTTTGTTTGTACATATGTACGCTTGTCGTGTCTTTTAAGTTGCAAAAAAAAGTAGAAATTTCTTCTGTCGGTTCTTTGTCAGAGAGAGACCGCCTTCTGTTTTGGTGACTTAGCTACCACTGTAGTGTCATTATTGTCTCAGATAAACTGTTGAAAAATTTAATTTATAATTTTCATTTTTTTGTTTTGATTTCTTTCTCTTTATACAGAAAAAGATAATGTTAAAGAAAAATATTTAAAGAAAATATGGGTTCTCAAGTTCTCCTTCTTGGTTAAAAACGATTAGGAAATTTAATTTCTATCCTTTGAAGGCAATTTTTAAGGCAATGTATCTCTAGTGTCGATTTTGCAATCGACAGTCCAAACTGAAAGGATTAATGAAGTGCAACATGGAATAAGTCCCCTTGCACTCCACTATCCAAACTAAATTCTATCCTTCGAAGGCAATTTTAAAGGCAATGTATCTCTAGTGTCGATTTTGCAATCGACAGTCCAAACTGAAAGGATTAATGAAGTGCAACATGGAATAAGTCCCCTTGCACTCCACTATCCAAACTAAATTCTATCCTTCGAAGGCAATTTTTAAGGCAATGTATCTCTAGTGTCGATTTTGCAATCGACAGTCCAAACTGAAAGGATTAATGAAGTGCAACATGGAATAAGTCCCCTTGCACTCCACTATCCAAACTAAATTAATGTCCAGATAAGACCTGATGTCCAAGATCCAGGGTCGTTTGAAAAGTCCGTGCAAAAATAAAAACTACTTAATTTTTTGGGGTAAACCTTTTTTATTTTTCAACATAGTCTCCTTTTAGGCTTATACACTTCGTCCAACGCTGCTCTAGTTTGTTGATCCCTTCCGAATAATAGGATTTGTCCAAGTCTGAAAAATAGCCATTCGTTTCTGCAATCACCTCATCGTTTGAATAAAATCTTTTTCCCGCCAGCCATTTCTTCAAACAAATAGTAGTCCGAAGGAGCCAAGTCTGGAGAATAGGGGGGATGTGAAACGAGTTGGAACCCTATTTCCATTAATTTTGCGACCACAACTGCTGAGGTGTGAGCTGGTGCGTTGTCGTGATGGAAAAGGACTTTTTTGTGGGCCAATCGTGGGCGTTTTTCTTGCAGCTCGGTTTTCAAACGGTCCAATAACGATGAATAATATGCACCTGTAATAGTTTTACCCCTTTTCCAGATAGTCGATGAGGATTATTCCTTGCGAATCCCAAAAGACAGTCGCCATAATCTTTCCGGCCGAAGGAACGGTCTTCGCCTTTTTTGGCGCAGATTCCCCCTTGGTAACCCATTGTTTAGATTGTTCTTTGGTCTCAGGAGTGTAGTGATGTATCCATGTTTCATCCACAGTGACGAAACGACGCTTAAAGTCCTGCGGATTCTTCTGGAACAGCTGCAAACCGTCCTTGCAACACTTCACACGATTTCGTTTTTGGTCAAGCATGAGCAATCGCGGCACCCATCTTGCGGATAGCTTTGTCATGTCCAAATGTTGATGCAAAATATTATGTACCCGTTCATTCGAGATGCCCACAGCACTAGCAATCTCACGCACGCCAGTAGTGCTATCTCTCTGACTTTGCACGGACTTTTCAAACGACCCTCGTATTAAATAAACCTCAGCAACAACTAAAGAACTTCCTGCGTATAAATCTTAAATTTGAAATTTTGATTAGGAATTTGATTTTTACAAAATTATAAACGAGTTAGTACGATCTGAAATAGCTGAGAAAGTGCCAATGTGATTGTTAGGTGTTAAATTTATGAAATTTACTGGAAAACTTAAAAAAAAAGAAAAATTTCCATCCATTTGGTTGATTTTCACTAAACCCTTATCCTGAATGTCCTGTAGTGATACCTGGACTTCCGCCAAATTTTGACTTTTGATGAAAACAAACACACAGAAAATTATCGTACCTAAGATTCGCCAAAACTTACCCCATTCTGGTGAAACTTCAAAATAGGAAATAATAAATTTTACATTTAGAAATAGAGAGAGAGAGAGACCAAAAAATAGAGAGGCAAAGTTGATCACTGTCTTAGCTCTTACAATAAAGTGAGAGCAATTCACTAATCACTACCGTCTGATTGACTTTGGGACTTCACGATTTTTCTAGGTCAATCGCTTCGTGCAAGAATATGTCAAGTACAGGTACTTCACATTAAGACCAGAATAACCTTGGACGGACGGAATCACATCAATACAATCATACTTCGCAGTACAGTTTGTTCTATCCCGATTTTGTACCCATTATGTGTTGCAGGGGACATTCAAATAGCTGAGATAACCGTCCATCCCACAGTCTGCACAGTCTGTGGTCTACACCACCCGTAGACTCTCCTCTCTATTGTATATCACATACTGGTCGTTGATTGGCTACTCTTTCTTCGGCGTATCCTCCTCTTCCACCTTTGTTTGCCAATCCACCACCTCTTCTTTGGCAATACATACCTAGTATTCTAGTCTTACCTTATTTACTTCAAATTTATTGATACAATTATTTACTACAATGATAAGTAATTCGATTGAACAATAAATCTTAGCATGAACCAGAAAACTTTACTCCAGGTTTGATTGAAGAAGGAACAAATGCCAACAATAAGGAGCAGCAATCAAAATGGAAGGCAAATTTTGGAGAAGATAAAAACTAATCTTCAATCATTTGCTTGTTCTGGAGCCAAACAATAACACCTTTCTGTGTCAATAAGTGATTTATAAATAAGCATGATTAGAGGACAGCAAGCTCAATCAACAAACAGGTTGTCTTCCTTGCTTGACTGTCTATAATTCAACATTAAAGAAAGTGTAAATCTGGGTAACTTGTTTGGATCTTTTCTAATGCGATGTTTTTACATAATACAAAAAAACCTGGCCAAAAACCTCTTCGTCCTTGATTAAAACGAGATGAATTAATTAGATTCAAATTATTGTGCTAAAATAAAAATGCTAAGAAATAAAAGTTTGAGAAAAGACGAACCTTCATCAAATAGATTCCCACCAATCCAATATCCAAACCATTCTAATCAATGGTTCCTTCCTTCTACTTCTCTGACCTTAAATTTCCTTCGCCTATCGATTGCTACCTAAAATTCCACTAAGAACTCCCAAACAAATCGGTACAAAACACATTTTCATCCTTTAACCATTAAAGGACTGATGTAGCCGTCAACTACAATATGGATTTCATCCCTAATAATCCCAACAGAAATTTGATGGATCTATTTTCCTGGAAACTTTGGTTTTCTGTAAATTCTCAACCGCTTCTATGAACTTTGAATGGTAAACTATGGTTTTGAATGCTATTATTTGATGTACTCGCTACTTAAATGGTTGACTAAGATTCCTGGAGGAAACCTAAAAACGTAATTCAAATAAAAACTGAAGGATATAAGAAAAAGAAAAACCAGAAGGAGAAAATAAAATTAATCATTCACTGAACGACCTTTCCCTTGGAAAGAAAAAAATGAAAGGAAAAACTAGAGCACTAAAAGAGGTGAGCCTAAAACCTGAGCAATCAGGACTACGACAGCTGGAGGCTGAGATTTGATAGGTCCGTTATCCTGGCTAAGGGTGGGTGGTACTACCTACAGACTGGCGGCTTTGGGTAGCACGTAATGGTGAGTTGCATTCATTTCATCACTTGTCACATGGAGTGCACTATTGTTTGATGACCTACATCACTGCATGCAAATCGTGGAAAAGTTGTTTTTCAATTTTCAGTCTTTTCCCACGTCCATATAATGGTACAACAGCATAGCTGTATTGGACGTTTACATTGATTTGGAAATTAAAGAATATTTCTGGAGCTGAGAGGAAAAATTAAACAAAGAGAAAAAGATGTGAAGTCGAAATCTCTGCACCAAACTGAGGATGGATGAAGGTCAGAAAGTGGATACTATTCAGGGATACCAACCATACCTTTGATATTATCCAGTACTTCCCCCCACATTTTCAACATTTATTAGAAATGTTTTCAGTGGGAAAAGCTAATTAAGACAGTTTTGGATAAGAGATAGATAGGCTTCATTTAAGCGAAATGTATACCTGTGTAATTTTAATGATGAATAACCATAGAATTAAAATTGCGAAACCGGAAGAAAACCGCTTGAGAGGAAGTTAATAAATTGCTTTTTGTTTTAATTTATTTTGTAATTTACAATCTGCATACAGTTGTATACCATAAGTAAATATGATGATGAACTGGTGCGTGAGGAGAGCAGAAGGAGAGAAACTACCCAGCGGTAGCACTCTCTATAGGAGAGAGGAGAATGTGAGGAGGAGAGAGGAAAGTAATAATGTAGGTCTTCAGCGTACAAGGAAGTCGCGGGGCCACTGGCGATTCAGTCGGCGAGGATTATTAGGATGTCAGAAGAGACGAGAGACAGTACAAGACGATTAGAGCTAGTCGAGAGAGTAGTGTGGAATTTTCTGGTATTTAGTCTTGGCGAGTTGGTCTATAAAGGGAATGTTGAGGTCGGTGTAAAGGGTGAGGTTAGTCACCGTAGAAAGGAGCGTCAGCTATCTGTCGGAGGAGTTTTGACTGAAATGTCTGTACAGTCCGTAGGTTTGTAGGTTTGGCTGAACCCCCAGACAGCTCTAGTCCACATAGGTTTGTGGATAGTGTTGTATGTTAAACGTTTGAGTTCTAAGGGCAATTTGAAGCGTCGTCCATGTAATCGGTAAAGAAGTTTCGCACGTTTTGTCATTGCTTGTCTTTTAAGTCTAGTGTGTGGGTTCCACGTGAGTCGTTTGTCTATTCAGAGCCCAAGGTAGCGCACCAGATCTGTGTACAAGGAAGAGGATTGCAGTTGAAGAGGACAGGTGGACAGGAGCCCCGCCGGAAAGTGAACGTGGCATGCTGACATTTCTGTGGGTTCCATTTTAATCCGCCACTTCTTTGTCCAGGATTCTATTTTATGTAAGTGTGTCCTGTAACTTGTATGAAGCTGATGAAGGAAGTGTACTTGTGGCTAGTATGGTTGTATCGTCTACATATGTACAGAGTAGTGTAGAGGGTTGTACAGGTATGTCTGATGTGTATAGTTAATAAATTTAAAAACAATTGCGTTAAAAGGAAGTTTTTCGTATCAGAAATATCATTTTTTGGATAACTAATCTAATTAGTCAAGAATTTCTCAGCATCCAGGGGGGAAAAAAAGTCAATGTTGAGTGTTTAACTTTCAAGTTACGTAACTTCCGCAGTAAGAGGAAGTCATGTGGGTGTCTCACAGCAGATTGATGTCCCAGTAAATGATGGCAAGTTTTTCCAAGTCAGTACGCACAGAAGAACTTTTATAAAAGCAAACTTTATAAAGCAGTATATATATAAAAAAAAAAAAAAAAAATTTCTAATCGATACAAAAATACGGATGTAACCATACCAAAACCGGATGGAATACTTTAAGAAAGAAGAAATCTGAACGAATGATAATTGTAAAAAATCCCAGCGCGCAACCCTCTCCTCTTTTAGATAGGTACTATATCTTTGCCACAAACAACATGTCTGTTATTTCTTCAGTGTTGTTGCTGAAGCTGGGCAATGTTGTTTAATACTGCCATTCTTAAATAGTAGCCGTTGTTTTGTTCCATCTTCTTTCTTCAGTGTCTTCAACAAGTGGCGCCCTCGCTCTGTAGATAGTAGTGTTAATTGTTATTCGCGTTCCCTGTCCATTCTCTCATATCTTCTGCTTTCTTCTTTCATCCACTTCTTCTTCTTCTTCTTTTTGCTTCCATCCAAACATCATCATGATTTCTACTACTTCTACTTCTTATACTTCGTCCCCACCATACTTCGAGTTTATTTTCTTTTGTCCTTGCAGGTAGACAAACTAATTTACGAGGTAATTAGTGGAACAACCAGGTAGTAGTAGTACTCCTGGCTCTTCTGACACACGCACACACAGTAGATGGGTTCTTCTATGTCACTTTAAATTACGATTTACTACCCAATTCGTACATCGTAAAACTCTTTTTTTTTCTACAGTTTAACACCTCATCAACTTGTTATATTACAATTTTTATTACCTATCTTTTTATGTTCTTCTGTGTCTAGTTAATGACTTAATATTTGGTCTTATTGTAAGTTGAGATAATTTGAAATTTGAGTAATAGTTTAGGGAAAAATTTAAATTATTGCCTTAATGAAGAAGGAGTGCCTTGGTCAGTGGTAACTATGGTGCAAATTGACAAATATTTGGATGATATTTTTTGAATTTTTCCGAAATATATTTATTTGATTTTCTTTTCTGCATTTTTATTCTTTTAATTGAATCTTTCTCAACAGTTATCCGAACATCGTATGTGTGAGAATAATCAAGAAATATCCGATGATATTTTTTGGGAAATTAATAGTTAAATAGGTTGATCGAATTTGGCTCTTGATTGCCATTATATTTTCCGGAAGCCTGAAGAGAATTTACTCTTATTTGACGTATAATAAATGACGTATAATTTTCCGGTGAATCATGCTGGACAGTGAGAACACTTCATGTATTTATAAAGAAATAGCTAGAAGAATGGAAGACAGGTATTGAGAGAAAGATCTACTGAGTGGTGTCGTACCGTGTAAGATGTATTTTTCCTATATCTATTTTTCCCCTTAATTGGTCCCAAATCTGCATCTTGGACGTGTTCAGAGTTACCTACGTACTTTAGACCAAATGGTCTACCATGCTTAGCATAAATCCTCGGTGATTTAAGCGCTCTTGGTGAGTGGATTGTCGTTAAGCTGAAAATGTTGATTGGGATCCCGAGAGGTTTAATAGTAGTGATTGTCAAGTCTATTGTTCTGATCCCAAACTGGATATTGTGGTTTAAAGAGAGTACCTCTCCTTAACAGAGAATATAGGTTGGTTAGGCTCATGATGCTCCGTAGGAATAGGCTAATTATTTAATAATCTCTCTTTAAAAAAGTTTATGGGTACTCTACTATAAAAGTGGCTAAAAATTATTGCCAGCCACCCAACTTGGAGGGAAAATGCAGGTGAAGTAAAAGAAGAACAACGGAGAAAGAAGAAGATGATAGATTGATGTTCCGACTTCTCTCTCTCGGCGATCAACCTAGCAGACCGAATAAAATTATCCATCCTTCTTCATGATCACCTTTGTAGCGTCACGTGATAGTACGTGTCCTTATCACGCACGTCGGACGTCACTCACCCCGTTATAGCTTGGATGAATGTTGTTGGTCGCCAACAGATTTTTCGTTTGGTTTGGTTTGAACATCATAGATTCGGTTTGGGACATCTCTTCTACTAGGACAGCAGAGTCTCACTCACTCAGATGAGGACAGACAGATTGAAGGCGATCAACAAGTGCTACTACCATCTTACACGGTACGACACCACTCAGTAGATCTTTCTCTCAATACCTGTCTTCCATTCTTCTAGCTATTTCTTTATAAATACATGAAGTGTTCTCACTGTCCAGCATGATTCACCGGAAAATTATACGTCATTTATTATACGTCAAATAAGAGTAAATTCTCTTCAGGCTTCCGGAAAATATAATGGCAATCAAGAGCCAAAGGAATGCTCTTCCAATGGAAGTTCAAAAAGGTTAATCCATATTTCTTAAGATAAATGCAACTAACCTTGGAGATTGAATGAAAAATCCATATTCCAGATCTCTGGCTTCGGAAGTGGAAAAATTCCGACACATAGTCTTCACGTTAAACCAGAAAAATCCCTCCCTCCCATATATCTTTACAAAAGTTCGTTACCTCGGACCTCATCTCGACTATAAACTAACCGAGAATCCTCATACTCGCACTAAAGCGAACTGAGTTTAAATAACAGATATAAACTTTTGAAAAAAAACTACTAGACAAACGACTTAAATGGTAATGGAAATACGTAACAAAAAAGGAACTGTGTGACTCACTATTAGTCCCTACATTCGGGTGTGTTTGGGACAGCTAAACACTCGAATCTTTATCGCAACGAATCTGTTCAAAATCCTAGTGAGTGCTCCTTTCTACGTCTCTAACTTTAATATCCTCTGCATCTCCGAACTCTGATACTTCACTCCTATCTAGGAGAGCATGTTCTTCCCGTGAATTCGACAAATTTTTAAGAAAGTCGTTAGAACCAGTTCCGTGAACAATCTCTAAAAACTTGAATGAAACTAAAGTGACTTCCGAGTTAAAAGAATAATTAACATTTCCGGTGAAAAGTTCGGTGAATTTGGGCATCATGTACTTCCTTTAAAAAAAAGAAATAAAAAGAAAAGTAGAACTATTTAGCGTTTGAAATGATTGGAAGGATTCAATAACTAGAACGTTATTGGAGAGAATCAAATGGCCAAGTGTAATCTACATCATCTAATAACAGGTCTGGGTGTGTACTTTGAAGATACGTACGTCCCAGTTTTTCCCTGCCGATGAGCTACATTTCAGCGTGTAGAGCTAATCATTACGTCGGGGGGCCTTTTCAGCGTATCATGAGATACTTTTAGGAAATCAACAACTTATTACAACTTCAAACAACTTATTGGCTCAACTTTTTTAAGTTGCTCTACTACATGTTACTTTTTCTTTAAGTAATTATTCTAGAAACGTGGTTTAATTATTTCGAATTTAATATTTCCATATTTAGAGATAGAAATTATTATTTTTTAAGGGAATCTACCAGATGCTCTACTTTAAATTACTTAAAATAAACACACCTAATAAATAAATGAAGTTTTAAAAATAACTAATTTGCTGTGAACATTCCTCCATAACTTTAGTTAAAATACAATTCTCCAGATTTTAACCTGGAGTAACTAACTCATTTTACTGGATTTAAACTATCTTTTTGAGCTTGAAAAAACAGTAGAAGGAAGCTAATCCCACTAGCCTAATCCATTACAGCTTCATTTACTCATTACTCCATTCACCCACACATAGGGAATTAGCTCAATAGTTATCGTGTTCGAGTCCCTTGCGGTGATCCCGAGTTCGAATCCAGCTGTTCGCACCTTAAATTCTTGCCTTCCTAATTAAAACTGTCCGGTAGGACAGTTGTATAAAAGGGTGATCGTCAAAAACTGTACGAAATAGCGTAACGTTGAAAAACACCCAACTTTGACAATTTTTTTTCTCTTTTTCTATAAAAGATAAAATTCCCAAATTTCCTTTAAAATATAGGGAAAATCCTCCTTTATAACTTTAATTTTTTTTTGCAACAACATAGATTAAATAGGTTTCGAGAAAAAAGTTGCCGAAAATGAGCAAAAACGGAATTTTCAGAAAATGTTCTTGTTCTTGTTCTTCTTGTTGTTGTTACCTTTTTTTGTACACTGTTCATGAGGTGTCATTCGATTCGGAATTTTATGTATATAGGAAATTTGAAAACAAAATTTTTTAAAGCTATTGGAATTACTCAATGGCTTTATGGTGAAAAATTAGAACACATATAGTTGGTATTCAGTTGCTAATAAAAGCGTATGCGATTGGAAGTCTGGACCTACTGAGAGTCCAGAGAGATATCCCAACATTTGAATGGCTAAACTGAAGACAGGTTGCTCTAGATGATGGAGAATAGCTCTAGTAACTCAGGAAATAACTCACCTTCTAAAATAGTATCCATTTTCCTTCTATAGAGGGAATTCCTCAGGTAATGTACGGCCGGCATGAAGAACACTTCTTCAGGTCTTTCTGGCAGATAGTAGACTACTAGTTCACTGTTGGCTGGTATTGTCTTCACCACTTCATATATAGGATCACCTGGAATCAAACGTTGATTCATTACTTAAAAAAAAGGATAATCAGTAGAAAGGAGGATCAAGTAGGGATAAAGGATTCATCATCCTTTTCCAACAATTTGTCGCAAAAAAGTAGAACGAATTATCCTTTGATTCTCTTTGGTATCTCTTACACTGGAAGAGGAAAGGCAAAAAGACAGGTTGCTCTCGATGATGGTGCCTTAACTTTTGTTAAGTCTGTCTCAAGTTGAGAAGCTTTCAGTCAAATACCATCATAAAGACGAGCATTAAAATTACTTAGGTACTATTTGGAAAAATTAAAATAAATAAGGCACCACGGTGGCCGAGCGGTTAAGGTGAGGCCCGCAAAGCTAAGATGTATAGCTGTACTCGATTCCTGGTCTAGGCCTTGGATTTTAATTAGATATTAAAAGGAATTTACGTTTGTTAGTCGCCTCACTACCATGTGATCTGGTAGTTGGACGTAAAGGACGATTGAAAAAAGAGGCATTACTACCTAGACCACAGTAAATTTCTGCAATTGCAAAAAAAAAGCTGTCAAAATTTAAATATAGATGAAATCTCCATGTCAGGCACTGATAATGGTCCAGCACTGTTTCTACCCCCTCCTATACAAGAATACTGGAACAGAATCCAGGTGCTCTCCAATACTGTTTACAACAAAGGAGATAGTTGGGTGACATAGTTAACATTTCGTGCAAATATCTACAAAGAGTCGTGGAGAAGTAGAAGGATGGAGATACGATGTAGGCCAATATTCCTTGTTCCAGCAACTTTAGGCGAAGGAGAGTGATGGAACAAAGTGTACAGGAACAGGCACACACACACTCACACAAAGCACTCAACACGGACATTACAGCACTTTAGATAGAGGCGTATGGGTGCTGTTGATGGGAACAAAACAACACCAACATTGCCCCCAAGTACGTGTTGAATAATGATGAGCGCTAAAACCTTCTGAAGAGAAAATTGGGTGCGTCCACAGGCAGTACGTTGGTGGTTGAACGAAGAGATAGATGTACGAGATCTATGCCCAATTTCATGGTACATTCTTGTACGTATTCCTAGTTGACAACATCACCTGGTTTGCTGCTGCTGGTAGGGAGTTCATACTACAGACACAAGAAAATGGTTGCCTCCACCGTCTATTCCTCTTTATTCAACAACCACCAAGGACATGAATTATGTTTCTCAGTCAGAAGACTATGGAAATACTATTAAAGTAGTCTGTTCATTTAATACCCTCATTTTGTGTTTACCTTCCACCAATGGAAAGTACACCACGAATAACGAACATCCTTGAAAAAAATGCGCCTCTAAAATAAAACGATTTGAAGACGCAACATTGTTGTTTTTCCTCTGAAGTCAACCAGCTGAGAAAGTATGGTCCAGTGATTGGATGCCAGAAAGCGATTTTAAATTACCAAAAATAGTAGAAAAGATTTATTACACTCTATTTATGAAACATGAGGACACAGGACATTTAATAAATATTTAAAGCGCTTAGTTATCTAACAATTTCAATTCTATGTTGTTCACACAGAATCTCACAGATATAGCCACACATCTACTCTCTTTCTCATCGATATCAATGATCGATTCATCCACAAAGGGGAAGGGACTAGCTGATGGAGATTAGCGTGTTCGATTCTCATGCAGAGATTCTGGATTCAAAGCCAGCCAACTGGCCCATTAGATTTTCTATCCCTTGCAACTAAACTATTCAGTGAACTAGACAGGTGTTGTCTGTAACGAGAGAGTACTGTCCGGAGGCCGACAGTGCCCTGAATGACCTCAGATGTTGACGCGCTTTAAATTAAAATAATAATAATAAACTCTTTTTGGTCATCAAGCAAGAAGAAGTCTTAAAAAACAAGCTCCAGCACTGTTCGAATATTGAACAGCATCTCCTACTGAAAGTCCAATAAAGCTGGTGAAGAACCTTTTATTTAAAATGAAACGGTACTCAATGTATTGAGTGTTGGTATACATAAATATGTAATTTGTGTAAGAACGTTGATGTGTTTATATTCAAGTAAAAGTAACAATACATATCCAAGATGTAACTAGACTGGTCGGTAGAATATTAACAGAAGTTCGTTAAGTAGAACACCTCGTACGAGGTAAAGGTAAAGCTGATCCAGACCACCAGGTTAGCGAGATAATCGTTTTGTCTTTAATGTGCCGCAACCTGTGGGCTGTCGGTACGGTAGGTTTGTCTGTCACTCTGGAAAAGCCTGAGTTGAATTTTTACCACAAGATATATAACTCTATCTTTCCCGCTCTCAATGTCTTAAGAAGCCTTTATTTCAACAGCTCCTTGTACCTTTATTTTATTTATCTTATATAGGGTAAAGTCGGGTGAGATGGCCAATCGGGAGAGATGGTCAACAGCCGAAATTTAACCGAAATATCGTCCGAAGGCGCTGCGTGACCTCTCCAGTGATGAACCTTCATGTCTGACTACAATGAGTTTATTTTGGTCTGCGTCAAAGCGTTATTAATTAACTCAGAGAATAAAAACATTATCGCCTCAACAAAAAAAAAGGTTATGATAGTTACATACTGCATGCTGCAGCGAGTGCATTTGTCGAAATTTTAGTATTGTATTTTACATATTAGGAAAGTACAGTATACATTAATGAATCCTAACTTCTAAAACTGTCCAAAAGTATGCGTTGAGTTACGTTTATCATGTTGGCCATCTCTTCCTAGCATTCGGGACAGATGGCCATACCAACAGTAGGGATAGATGGCCAATTATTTTTACTTTTTTATTTTATTTTTTGAATATATTGGTTTCGTGACCGTAAATTATTAAATTAAGAATTTAGTGAGGAATCGGTCAAATAAAAACAAGAACTCGTCTTTTTCGCCAACGTTTCGACAAATATATTGCCTTCTTCAAGGGCCTGGATATTACAAATACAAAAAATACAAACAATTTAGAGAATCAGTGACAACAGAAAATCACTTACTAAAATTAACAATTAACAAAAACGTTAAACACAAAACATCGGAAAATCCAAACTTTTGTTGCGGTATCTGTGTGCATTGTTTTAAAGTGTTCCATTTAAGAACAAAAAAAATGTTTCTCTTAGCATTTTTTTCTGAAATTTTTACCTTATCTTATGTTTGTGAGCGTATGAGGTTTCCAAAAAAATATTAATAAAATAAGCCTAGCCCTTAAAATTTTGCAGGCACCCTCCAAATAAAATGGTGGCCATCTCACCCTACTAACAAAGGCCGAAACCGGAAATGGGTTGCAATAAACTGGCGTGTACGGCGGATAAAATCGATGGTATTATTCAGCACTGCGGACTTCACATTTTCAGCGAACTTGAATGATTAAAATCAAATGGTACAATATGGTTGATGATTGTGTTTTGTGATGATGAAATCAAAACTATTCTTACATAGACGATAATTCCATACAATATATCGAAAAGGTGCATTACAAGAAGCCAATCACCACCCACGATCCTTCTCTAGCACTTCCGGGAGCGTTCACACGCATATTCTACTTCCTTTTCCAGTAAAAAAACCTAAAAACTTTCCAAGAATCCAACTCATAGGTTAAAGAAGTTATTTAAAAATAAAGAAAAGAAAAATCAACTGACAGACAAATTTAATCAAACTTCAAAGTTTCAAGAAGACAATGCCGAACTGTTTGATCAAGCTACTTCTCTCATATAACTAACACAAAGCTAGAGTAGTAAAGCCAATTTACATTCGTGTATTTAGCTAGAACCGGTTCGCGTTCCCAGTACACCTACTCTTTTCCATCGATCTCTCTCATCGATGTATAATAATACTATGGACCAATTATGTGCGCAAGCTGGCCTCTTGTAGAATATGGACTACCGATTTTCACCACCTACCCAATATCTGGTATATTTTAAATTTTTACGCTTAATCACTGAAATTAGTTTGAAATTGATAATATGCAGTTTTTTATTATTACATTATACATATATATTGTATAATAATTTGTATATATATTCCTATACAGGAAGAACCCCATTAACTTATCTACAGATCTTTGACGGTCAAATTGAAGATAATTTTAAGAAAAAAAATATTTTATTTCTCTTTAATAGAATCATGGCCTGAGTAGATTAGGTTAGGCCAGGGGTCGGCAACCCGCGGCTCGCGAGCCGCATGCGGCTCTTTTTCTAAATTGTGCGGCTCTTCAGCCTGTCCAAAATAAATTGTATATTTCAATTTTATTGAAACAAATGAAAATTTCATTTATTAAAGTAAAGATATTTTTTTAAAAAGAATTTTAAATGTGATAGGTTTGAAATTGAATAGAATTATATTAAAATAAAGTACGTAATTATATAGGACTGCCGCCATTTTCATTCAAACAAAGGTTTAGTTACTATTTATTTGTTTATTTACTTAGCAAAATGTGAAAATAAATATATAAAACATTTAAATGTTATTGAATATCATAAAATAATAATTTGTGAATACAAATGATCTTCAGAGTTGTTTACACTATCATCTTTGCGGCTCTTGGTAAGATTTATTAAAATTATTTAAGGAGAAATGGCTCTTTACTTAAAATAGGTTGCCGACCCCTGGGTTAGGCTGTATTTCAGATTCACTGGGTGGGTATCTCATTTAAATATTTGCTGCGAGTTTTTTGTAAAAAAATTGCGTAAACTGGTCTGTGTTCTGTCTATTGAAATTCTACTTTGAAATGGGGTCAAATAATTGGCTAGAATATATTTAGAAGATTATGATTCTATGTGGTAAGTTGAGTTCGATTTTTAAGTATTGTAAAATTTGGAAGTAGATTGGAAATGCATCAAAAAGCTTGTGTATAGGACCAGAAAAAAGAAAAGAAAAAACAGGAAACGTCCAGAAACGTGGAGGATACAAAGGAACTGGACGCCTGCTTAAGGGGAAAGCACCAGGCTTGTTTAAGTATGAATGAAAGTAAAGGTACTCAGGGCTGGTATCCGGAACTAAGAATTCCATCCCTTTAGCCTCTTCTAGACGAACCTAACAGCGGTAACTAAATATGCCTGTTGACCCTGACTAGGCGAAGTATTCATACCTATAATCTGGCAAAAGGTTTTTTCCTGCAGGGACACGATAATCGACAATGGAGGTCATAAAATCAAATAAAAAAAAAAGAACCTAAAAATATCGTCGATTTTTATCCTTCGTAGTACACATTTCTGATTGTATCCCTGACAGAGGAAGTAGAACAATCAATTTTGAGTTGAGAATTCAACTTCACTTATGTTTTCGTCTAAAGCAAGTGGCAGAGGAAAACATTAGTCAAGAATTCTCTATATCAAACTAATTTAATCCATCTCCTAATGATGCATGTAAGTCTGAAACCTGCAGGCTCTGACGTATAGAAACATTAAATGGACAAAGTATCCCGGTTCTTTCCTACATGGGAACATGCTTTTTCTGTTTTATGTAAGTCACCCTGTGAGCTGCATAAATCGATTAACTCCATAAAGCAAGAAAACAGGAGAAATGCGATGAAATAACGTACTTTGTTTATAATATGAATTCAAATAAATTTACTGTTATCATTCAGCGCCTGCTACATGAATTTGAGTTCAATTATTGCAACGATTTACATTAGAGTACGGAGTTAATCAAAATGGCTTCTGAAATAAATAATTTATTATTGGAGTTTGGTGTTATACCAGACCACCAATTTGGTTTCTGGCATCATCATAGAACTGTTCAACAATGTCACCGGGTTGTTGATGTTATTGCTTCAGCGCTGGAGAGAAAACAGTATTGCCTAGGGGCATTCTTAGACGTAAGCCAGGTTTTCGATCGTGTTTGGCATCCGGGTGTTCAAACTAAAAAAAGCATCTTCCCTCAACATACTACCTCATTTTGCGCTCTATCTTTCAGATAGATTCTTTCAAGTTAGCACTGGCTCAGCAATCTCTTCTTTCTCCACAGTGGGGGCGGGAATGCCGCAGGGGAGTATACTTGGCCCCGTTCTCTACACAGTATACAGCCAGACATACCTGTACAACCCTCTACACTACTCTGTACATACGTATGAAGGCGACACAGCCATACTAGCCACAAGTACACATCCTTCATCAGCTTCATACAAGTTACAGGACACAACGACACAAAATAGAATCCTGGGCCAAGAAGTGGCGGATTAAATGGAACCCACAGAAATGCCAGCATGCCACGTTTACTCTCCGGCGGGGCTCCTGTCCACCTGCCCTCTTCAACAGCAATCCTCTTCCTTTATACAGATCTGGTGCGCTACCTTGGGCTCTACATAGACAAGCGACTCACGTGGAACCCACACACTAGACTTAAAAGACAAGCAATGACAAAACGTGCGAAACTGCTTTACAGACTTCTTGGGACGACGCTCCAAATTAACCACTGAACTCTTCCCGCACCAGTTCATCTCATTCACCTAATATTTACTTATTGTATATATTTATGCAGATTGTAAATTACGAAATAAATAAATAAAATAAAAATGGCCAAAAACATTTGTGCTGTTTATTGGTGTTAATCTTTTACTATTTGGGAACCAAGCGCCGTGAACAGTACTCAATTCTGTAACTTTTCAAATATAAATACGTCTAAAGGAATAGTGGAGAGGATCCGGTTCTGGAAGTAACGAAAATAAAGGGAGCATTTACAAACTAGAGCATGTGACCGGCTAGGGGTGAGAGAGATCCCTCTCTCTTAAGGGACGGTATCCTTGCGGGGTCCAGATAGCCAAAGTTATCTGGATACGAGATCCCTAACCAGCCTCAAACAGGAATAATTCCCTTAAGGGTGCCTCTGGCGGGATAGCTCACTGGTGAGAGGAGGGAGGGTCCTGGAGACAATCACCCGGGGCGATAGGGAGTAAAATAAAATTCTCTCTGGTGCTTACTGAACAAACAACAAGAAAAGATTGACAGAAAGGAAAATTACACTAAATACAAAATAATAATAAGGAAAATATAAGACTCACAGACGATAACATATTCAGGCATTGGCCAGGCCGAACGTACGGTAGAGAATGAATCTCTTATTTTTTTTTTTAATCTTAGCTGTAAATAGTACATCAGTCTTGCAGTTCAAAGGTCAAATTTATATTATGCAGCAGCTCCTGCCATCTATGACTATTTTTCGGTTACAAGCAACAATGAGTGTCTGCACAATTTGGACTGCAATGCCTGTAGAACAGATTGCCTGCAAGGATGGCTAAGAACCATGAAGAAGTAGCCATTTTTTCTTCTGGAGTATGGGGGCCAACTTATGGCTGGCCATTGAATGAATCAGTAAGGAGTTTATAGCCCAGGAAGTGGAGCCTCAAGCTCCAATATTTAAAACTGATTTAGGAGGTAGTTTACTTCGACTTATTTCTCACATCGAAGCCAAAAGTTCAATTGAATTCCTTTAATCAGGAAAGAAATAAAAATGTCTTCAAGAAAACGTAGTACACTAGTTCAGTGGTTAACCTTGCCGGTATTACCAATATTAGCATTAAAAAATTCCCTGGCAATAGGAGAGTAGCTCGTGTCAACAGAAGTGGCAAGTGTATAAATACCACTCCTTGATTACTTGAACAACAGTCCATTACAATAACTACGAGTCCCAATTGATCATAGCAGAAACACTTTAGGTGTTCTTTTAACGTTACCTTGAAATTTTTCATAACTAATGCTTTTATTTTTATTTTGTTATTTCTTTTCTTTTTCTTTTAAATCATTTTTATTAATTCACTTTTTATATTTCTAATATTCTCTTTATTTATTGTAAATATTATGAACTCAGTTGGAATCGATTGCTTTCAATGTAAAGAAATATAGACATGCAAACATCATTAAGTAGTTGAGAAATAGTGGTAATAGTTTCAGAGGAAGAAAATGTCTTGACAATTAAACGATAAATGATTTTTTTTTTTAAACATCAATTTAAATATTAAATTACATTAAAATTGTTGCTTTTAATGACTTCTTCGTTTTTTTTATGTATACATAAATTAAATGACGCAAATCTGAATATATATATATATTTTGTTAAGTCTCATTTCATGTTTACATAAATTACTATTTATTTCTTTGTGTTTTACTATTTATTTAGTTACAAGGATGTTTAGTTGAGTCATTACTGATCATATGCTCCGTAAATGTAAATGATTTTTGAAGAAAAAGTTTTGAAACGCTATCATTCTACCAGGGGGTATCTCTTTGGTCGATTCACCTGAATTTGATCTACTATACAGGGTGAACCAGTAAGTAAATGTCCATAGGCCTACTGTGTGTAGTACATCTAAAGTGGAGTTCAATGACATATTGGCCAACTTCATATTTTCCACTGTTCTTGAGCGACGTCACTTTAAATGATGTTTATTTTTTCTAAAATCATTACTCTTTTTTTTCCAATAAAAATGTTATTACTCAGAAAGTTTTAATCCGAATTCGGATTCTGATGACACGGTTCTGAAAGACAGATAAATTTTCTAAAAATTGATACCATTTTGAAGCATAAATTATTCTCCCAAACAGCCTCAATCTTCCTACGGATGCTGGAAAAATAATTGTAATCAAAATTTTTAAGAAAACTCATTAGGCTGTTTGGGAGAATAACTTATGCTTCAAAATGGTATCAATTTTTAGAAAATTGATCTGTCTTTCTAAACGTGTCATCAAAATCGAATTCGGACTTTCTGAGTAATAACATTTTTATTGGAAAAAAAAGTAATGATTTTAGAAAAAAACATTTAAAGTGACTTCGCTCAAGAACAGTGGAAATTATGAAGTTGGCTAATACGTCATTGAACTCCCCTTTAGATGTACTAAACACAGAAGGCCTATGGACATTACTTACTGGTTCACCCTGTATAGGTCAAGAAATTAGTCCTCGAGTATCTCTCTTAGTTTTTCTTGAGATGTACTAACCAAGAGGAAGTAAGATGACGTTTAAAATTCACGATTTCTAGTATTGATCGGGGGAAAAAAATCGCATTTAAGCCGGCCCCCTCCTGAGACAGGAAAAAAAATTGGTTTCAACGTTTTAGTCAGTTAAAATTTGTTTATTAGCCAATATTAGACTAGGCAATAAATTTTTGAACAAAACAAGTGTTCACTGAACAGATTTCCAACTCTGTTGACTGGAGAACAAAAAAAAAAAAAATGAACTAAGAAACACCCTGAAAGAACACGCCCTTTGGAGGTAGGGATACACCTTTAAAAATAAAAAATAAAAAAACCTTAAACAATTGAGGGCATACCTTTAATTTTAGTACCAATAACGTTGACCTGTTCATTGTAAATGGGCGACGTTCTGACAAATCTGACCCAATTACAATGGCGTACTTTACGTCTGTCCACTTCGGTGATTTCATCATAACAGCCGAACCTGTGCCGAATCTGTAACATAGAAAGAAAAAAACACAATTTAGTCTTAGAAATGTCTATGTTCAATTAAATGTATTGATGCATTTAATTTATTGTAATGAAATTAGAACTTAGAAGCGACTTTAGATACGTATATGAAAACGAAGTTTCATGACTAAGTTAAGCTCCCTTCTTCTACTTTTTGTTTTTTTGGGATATCGTATTCGTGGAAAGAGGGGCTAGAGAAAGAGATGAATCACTCAATTGAGAGATTTTCTGTCTACAGTAACTTAAATTGATCATTTCCTGGTGATAAAACGATTTCTAAAAAATGCAAATATAAAATTTGAAAAATAAAATTAATTGGTTACCCAAAAAATTATTAAGGCAAATAAAGCCGCCGAGTATATTCGCAAACTATAACAGCTTTAAAACTATAATAGAAAAAGTGTTAATAGTTAATAAGAAGAAATAGCTTCGGGGTCAATGCAGTGAATGCAGTTCTTACATAAACTGCAAAGAGCGTAGTGTACTGGGTGCCTACGCAATTTACATTTGCCTAGGTAAATAAATACTTATAATACAGATAAACATGTAACGAAGCTCTCTACGAAGCTTGTCTGTCTGTACACAAACTACAAAATACCACGTGACTACCTGAATACATTTCATTTACTAACTTAAAAAGAAACTCCTTGTAAATCCAAGCACGTATCTAATAATTATGTACTTAAAACTTTTGTGCATGTTTTTATTATTTACATGATCTTCAATAGTTTTACATAAGTACTGACAACTTTATATAGTAAATTAAAAAAAAGAAGCTTTTACAACTTTTAATCATACACGGGTGTTAAAAAAAAAGTACGAAACTTTGTCCATTTGGTATTTCTAAAGTTCACGTTTTAACTCAATTTCTACTAAGGTTAAATAAGTTCTGAAATTTTAAAGAAAAGAAGCCATTTTGAGCAAGTTTTCTAAAGTTTTAAATGCAACTTTTCCCTTCATAGACCAACTCGCTAAGACTAAATACCAAAAGTTCCATACTGCTCTCTCGACTAGCTCTAATCCTCTTGTACTGTCTCTCGCTTCCTCTGACATCCCTAATACTCCTCGCCGACTGAATCGCCAGTGGCCCCGCGACTTCCTTGAGGTCTGAAGGCCTAAATTATTAATCTCCTCTCTCCTCCTCACATTCTCCTCTCTCCTATAGAGAGTGCTAACGCTGGGTAGTTTCTCTCCTCGTCACATTCTCCTCCTCACCCTCTCCTCATTCCTATAGAGAGTGCTAACGCTGAGTAGTTTCTCTCCTCCTCACACTCTCCTCTCTCCTATAGAGTGTGCTAATGCTGGGTAGTTTCTCTCCTCCTCACACTCTCCTCTCTTTTATAGAGAGTGCTACCGCTGGGTAGTTTCTCTCCTCCTCACACTCTCCTCTCTCTTATAGAGAGTGCTACCGCTGGGTAGTTTCTCTCCTCCTCACACTCTCCTCTCTCCTATAGAGAGTGCTAACGCTGGGTAGTTTCTCTCCTCCTCACACTCTCCTCCTCACTCTCTCCTCCTCACATTCTGCTCTCTCTTATAGAGAGTGCTACCGCTGGATAGTTTTCTCCTCCTCGTACGTATTTTCCTCCTCACATTCCCTCCTAACATTCTCATCTCTCTTATAGAGGATGCTACCGCTGAATAGTTTCTCTCCTCCTCTGTTCAAGGTAGGGTTTTATTAAAAACCAAGAAAATTCATATGATCTTGAAGCTCAATAAATGCGCAACTTTTTCTGAAATTATGTGGCTCCTTGATTTATTAATCATTGAGAAAATGCAGTTGAAAATTTTAACAAAAATCATCGAGAACGAAATTTTTAGACATTCAAGTAAAAATTTCATTGTTATAAGAATCGTTTTGAGGCTCTGGGTTAAGTATATTTATAGGAAATTTAATGCTCTTTCGTTTGGAAAAAAGCAGATTTGTTGTAGGGTAAAGGATAGAAAAGTCACTGCCGTTTTTATGGTGGAAAACGCGAATATCGACGGAAAAGTTAAAAATGCAAATATCTTGGACACGATTGAGAATCAGGCCAAAGTGAAGAGAATATTTTTTGTTGCATTTGAGCTGTTGAATCACCTCCCGAAGTTTCGACCACTCCTCCGTATACACCCTGTATACAGATTGTAAATTACAACATAAATTTAAAAAAAAAAAAAAAATGCAACTTTTGGGTCTGCGCTTCAAACAGGCATCTCGGGTGACTGAATTGAATTTTTTTGTAAACAGGAAATGAACAAGAATGCAGCGCTGAGAGATGCAATGAGCGCGTAATTAATTAAGAAGAAAAAAACGACGGAAATGACACTCAGCCTCAACTCAGAATTTCAATAAAAATTATACCTTCAATGAAATATGCATTTAAAAAAAAAAAAAAATATGCATATATATCTGTAAGTTAGCTGCAGTTAAAGATGTAAACAAAAAAGCGAGTATATTTTAGGTAGAGAGAGTGCGCGGTAAAACTGAAAATGAAAAGTCAAGTTAAACTCTAACTAAATGGTTTGGGCTACTGTTTGTAACTGATTACCATAACTAAGTATTAGTTATAATAAAGGGGGCTGTACTTGAAAGAAACTGCATGAATATGGAACAACATTTAACAACAGTTTGAGGAAATAGTAAAAAAAAAAAATTATAACAACTTAAACACTTATTTTCGATGTAGGAGACTTCGATAGTTTCAGCGAGTAATAGTTGCTCCCCCCTCCGCCACCCAATATAATACCCAGTGTGTATTAAAAAAGTAAAATGGTTTATTTTAAACAGATTATTAAAATCTATTTGGTGTATACCCAGTAGCCAATCTATTGAGGGAAGTTAATAAATACTCTTACCAGATTGGCTGCTACTGGAAATACTCACCAATATAAACAGTGTGGGTAACGCCTTAAATGCAAATAGAATTGTGTGAGTAATGATAAGTTATGTTTATGATAACCTTATAATTTTTATGTTTTTTTTTTTGTATTTACTCCCAGGTGGAGTTAATTTTTTGTCTTGCCTCCCCTCCTTATATTGCTCTAAGCGATATTTAATATTACTCAATCATTTATTCATTTTTTAAACTGTATCAATTATTAATTTCACTTTGAACAGCATTCATTCAATTTTATTTGAACCAAAGAACAAAAAATGAGTTCCAAGTAATGTAGTAAAAGTCATTGAACTTAAACCATTACATAATTTTAGTATATGTACCGCCGAAGCGATCAACTGGCCTTCAGCCTACAAGGAAGTCGCGGGGCCACTGGCGGTTCAGTCGGCGAGGAGGAGTATTAGGGATGTCAGAGGAAGCGAGAGACAGTACAAAAGGATTAGAGCTAGTCGAGAGAGTAGTATGGCATTTTCTGGTATTTAGTCTTGGCGAGTTGGTCTATGATGGGGAAAAATTGCATTTAAAACTCTAGAAAACTTGCTCAAAATGGCTTCTTTTGTTTAAAAGTACAGAACTTAGTACTCCTTTCGTAGGCTTGTAACTTGTCCTGGGGATCACCAAGGTTGCAGTTCGTGAGGTTCTCAGAGATTGGATCTGGAGAGAGAGAGAGCATGAAAAGAACTGGATGATGCTTCCTGGGAGGTCAAACACGGCAAGAGTGTCATGTGCCCTTGGCTGTGTAAACAAAGAACCAAAGGCAACTCTGGGCTTGAGCAGAAATCAGATTACTCTAAGATTACAGGCCTATACACAGGGTTCAGGAAGCACCTGTACAAGGTGGGGGCTTATTAGCTCGAAACCGTTGTGCAGATTGTGTCAGGAAGAGGAGGAAACGGCCTCTAACTTGTTATTTGATTGTGTTGCAATCGAGATACTGCGCTACTATATCTTTGGAACCTTTGGAGGACAAAGGAGATTGTAGCGCAGAAGGAACTGGTAGGGAAAGCTCTCGACCTTTTTAGAAGGGGAGGTTTCAACTGTTAGTCTCAAAAGAAGAAGGCACAATAAGCTTCTTGTGGCAGCGGTTCCGTGGGGCATGGGTCCCGTCCCGCCTTTCAAAATCTAATCTAAGTCTAAACCAATACACAACTTTGAATTTAAATTTTTTTTTTTTTAAAAAAAAAAAACATTTCCAAGAAAACTACGATTAGAAAATTAACTGGAGAAAATCTTACAGCTCTGGTGCTCTCTGTTAAAAAGAAAAACGATATTCCCAAAAATGTCAAGCATGGATAAATAATACGAAGATTTACAGGAGTTATCATTATTGGGGATCATTAAGAGGGACCTTAAACTCCTCTCTCATTGAAGATACAGCATCACGTCCCCAGCCCACCCCACCAAAAGTTACATCTACATGAAATTCTGAATCGAATTACACCTCATTTTGGAAAATCGATTAACACGATTAAGGCGCTACGTTGTTTAAAAGAAAAGGTAACCACAAAAAAGAAGAACGAGAACTATTTTTGAAAATGCTATTTTTCCCCCATTTTTCCAGCAATATGTTTCATGGAAATTTATTTGGATTTTATCAAATTATGAATCAATAATTTTTATTGTATTTACCATCATTAAAGATTCACTGAAAATCAATAAATACTTGTTACAAGCTAAAGAATAAATATAATGCATGAGCTGTTGTCCTTTTTTTGGAAGAACCAATAACGAAAATGATGCCCTCATTGGATGCTCAAATTTTAGCACTTAGCGTTTTGAGTAAGTAAAAGATTTACTTTTAAATTGTGAAAGATTTTAGAACTTTTTAAGATTTATATAGGTAAAACTTAAATTAATTTCAATTTTTTTTAGCTGTAGACGATCCGGAGTGTGTGGTATTTAATTGTCTTTCAACAAAACTGCAATTTTTACGTACTTTTTAGTCAAGATACATGGATTCATTCAACACGAAGTAACTGACAATGCCTAGTCATGCTAGAAAACAATATTGGACTAATAATATGAGTTTGACTACATTTTTAACAATTGAACTTATTATCTTCATTTTTTTACTTTGTTTCACGGAACAAAAGAGGGGAATAAGCGGGATTTTATCCCGCAGTGGGACAGTATTGCAGGTAGTACTCCCAGTATTGGCTGTTTTCAATCTGATGAACAGCTCCACTAGTTATCATGGTAGGTACATAAATTTCCTTATTTGTTTATTGACCAGAATGTAGAAATAGGTACGAATAACCTTAGGGCCATGATTGGTACTGCGAGCTAGAGCATGGTGACACGGCCTTTAATTTCTATAAGACGATACAATAATGAAGTTGTATACCGGGATATTGACAAATAGATTGACGGAATGGCTAGAGAATGGCGGCCGGTTGTACGAAGGGCAGTGCGGTTTTAGGAGGCGATACTCAACAATGGACAATTTGTTTACTCTAACAAATATTATTCAATATTACATTCAAGATAAAAATAAAAGAGTCTATTGTTTTTTTATCGATTTCAGAGCTGCATTTGATTCGGTAGATCGCTATTCACTTTTCATAAAACTGTTTAATCTGGGGGTATCCGCCAAATTCGTAAATGCAATAAAAGCATTATATGAACAAACAAATGCAGTAGTTTGGCTGAAAAACGGAGTATCTGACTCATTTAACACAAATGTGGGTGTAAAGCAAGGTTGCCTCTTGAGCCCCTTATTATTTTCTATTTATTTAAACGATTTAGCTGAATATGTTGGCGGTGGCTTAAAGGTTGGAAATATTAAAATTGGCACCCTTCTGTTCGCGGATGATGTAGTGTTAATTGCTGATCACCCGTTTATTATGAAAGAAATGATAAAAAAGCTAGAAATGTATTCAGATTTATGGAATTTAACTGTAAGTATGAAAAAATCTAAAATGATGGTGTTTAAAAAGAATACAGGAAAATTAAAAAGAATTGAGAGGTGGTACTTTAGAGGAGAACCTGTAGAAATTGTAAATAACTATAAGTATTTGGGGATAACGCTAACGCCACAACTGAGATATACAAACTACTTAAATGAAAAATATAAAGCGGCGAAAAAAGCCATTAATTGTATTTGGTCTGGCATTTTTATGAATGATTATATACCATTTTCAAAAAAACTGCAAATTTTCGATTCAATAGTTTTGGCATCTATGTGCTATGGTTGTCAGATATGGGGATACAATATTTACGAACAGTTGGAAAAAATTCAAAGGTTCTTTTTAAAGAAAATACTCAGGATCCCAAGTGTCACTCCTAACTATGTTTTATACTTAGAAACTGGAAAGGATTTGCTTTTTTACAAAGTCTTTCAGCTACATGTTAAGTATATATTAAAAATATGTGATTATGATGATAAAAGGTTTCCGAAAATTGTGGCTAAATTAATTATTAGGGAGAAAGTGTCATGGTTTGGAGAGTGGCTGAATTTAGCAAAGAAATATGAATGTAATATAGACAGTCCTTTCATTTCTAAAAGCAGATGGGAAAAACAAATAGATGATATTGTTGAAATAATGAAAAAATCTTTTCATCAGGAATTTATTACAAAAGCTCAACAATCGCAATATCATAAATTATACAAAGAACTACTACCCATAGAAAATAATCACTATATTAATAATAAAAAAATAGATTTTATTAGAACAATAGTTAAAGTTAAAGGAGAACTCTTAAACCTAAATTATAAACCGTGGTTATCAGATAGGGTCTACCTATGTTCACTCTGTAATAAGAAAGAATTCGAGGATACTGTACATTTTATGACTGCCTGTCCAACGCTAGGTTTTATCAGAAAAGCATTTTTTGGAAAGTCTGTAATAACAAAAGAAGAATTAATAAAAGTTTTAAAATCCGATCAACTCAGTAGTATATATATGTATACAAAAAATGCTTTAGAGTACAGAAATTGGTTGGTAGAGCAGTTCAATTATTGAGTGTACGTTGGTGTGTGTGTGTTTGTTTGTGAGTGTATGTGTTGTACTGGATTGTATATAATTAAACAAAATAAATATGTTCATTTAGAAAAAAAAAAAAAAACAAAGAAAGGTCAAATTCCTGGCAGACGGTTGTTTGCCACCATTGTCAGATTGCTTTATATTCTTTAAGAAATATAATTTTGAGTTTAATAAGTTAAAAGAGTTTATTTTGTAATTTAATTTGTAAAAGTTTCTTTTTTTATGTAAATAAAGCATATTCATTCATTCATTCATTCATTATCCCGCAGTGAGGACCACTGCTCTAGAACTGCATAAGCCCCGCATCATTCCTTGCACAATTGCACTGGATAACCAATGATTCTGGAACGGATGATATGAAAGAATGCAAACTCCAAAATATAATTATATAACCCGAGTTGGACCTCTTTCTACTCTATTGCAAAACGTGCATTGTACTTCATTTTAATCATCCTAAACCACAATATTTATTGAAGGGAACTTGTTCCGGTGGTCTCTTATTAACCCTTTTGTGCACTTCTTTTTTTTCTATCGCACTTCTTCCTGTTTGAACTGGACTTCCAATAATGTTTTACTGCATTCTGGTACCTAGAAGGTACTGAAGGCAGAGTGGGTGAGACAGTTAGACCAATTCACAGTAGCCCACTAAGACTATTGGCTCTAAATCTAAAAATCCCCATGACAACCCACCATTATCTATTATTAATGTTGTTTAGGTTATTTGACACCTCCATTGTAGGAGATTGTAGGTTAAACCTTGTTATTTGAGTAAAAACCGACTACTTCATAAAATTTCCAGGATGTGTAATTATTACTCCAGGCTCCCCTAATGCTTGTGTGGTTCATGTTATTTATTGTTTTATTTTAAGGCGTGTCAATGTCTGACGTCATTGATGCTCGCAGTTTTTTCCAGTTGTTCGCTGACCTTCGGACTGTCTATACTCTTGTTGTATATGGCCAAAGGTGAGGCTGTAAGAAGCTCCTAGAAAGAGCAGAATCTAAGGATCCACCAGCTGGAGACTATTCTGAGATCACCGAGAAGCCAGTACACTAACCACAGAGTTAATCCCTTCCCAAGCAGAGTACAGTGTATTTAAATTCGGTCGATAAGTCTGGCGATGAACGTCTTTAGCTTTAATTGAGCTTAATATTGTTCTGCTGCCGTTCTAGTAATTGTCATAGACTTAATTATTACTTACTTAGTAACAATAACCACAGAAGAAGAAGCTTCAAAATGTAATATTTATTACATAAATTATGACACTTCAACTACGTAAAAAAAGATTGGTTTAATTTCGTAATTAAAGTTCCAAAAAAAAAAAGTGTAAGACTACCTGAGGATTGTGATGTAAATTATGTGAATGAAAGAAGAAGTAGGAAGGAAGCCCTGGAGATAGTCAGCGATAGCATGTCCTAGAGATTACTTTGAAAGTTTGAACTAAGACATGAAAGGGGCATTGCATATTTAACATGCTGGAAGGCGCTGCTGTAGTTGATTGTGCTTTAGTTGTGGTTGCATGACAAGTCTACCAAGAATCGGTAATTATACAGTAGCGTGACAACATGTTTAGTAAAAGAAAAAACTGTTGTAGTTATAGTTGTGGTTAATGTTGATGTAGTGGATTTGGATAGTGTATGTGTGCAGATAGACCAAAGCCTCGGAGATATTGTGGACACCAAATTGTGGTGTGCTGCCTCAATCATCTCCCACTAATTACCACCCTTGTCGCCCCTCTTCTAGCGCTGATCTTAGTTTTTTTTTTTTTTTTACGAATTTCAAGGAATAAATTCTAACATATTAATAACATGGCCATCTAAGAAAAACAATTTCAACGAACAAAAATGTGGATTTTCATTTCATTTTTTAAAGTTTAAACACTTCAATAGGAAACTATTAAAAAAAGAGATGGAGAACTCAAAAAATTGTTGGTAACACTTCGGAAAAGCAGAAAAATTTGCGTACATTAGTTAAAGAAGATAAGGGACCACTTCCTGTTTGGCGTCTAGGGTTCACAGAGGTCGCTGCCAAACAATGGACTGAATCTGCTCTATTTTCTCTAAATTTCTCCAAATTTACCTTCTAAGACAGAATATACAACTTTATCCAACTAACTTTTAAGGTTTAATCTGTTTATTACGCGTGAAATGCGTAAGATTGTTTGGTATTTAAGAGCTTATGCAAGCGGAAATAGAACTGACACTGATTTCTAAACAGGTGCATTTTGCAGTATGCACCTATTGCTGTATGCACACCGACATCTCTTCACGAGACTATGCCAACAGCAGTCATTCTGCCTTTAAATTCTTATGCAGTCGAAGCTCTCAATAACGAACACTGGCGGGGGAAAGCAAAGTGGCCGCTATTTGGAGGTGGTCGTTAGAAGGAGTGTAGGCAAGTTTCATAATTCAAATATTTGTCTCTCATAACGGTCAGAGTTGGTTATTAATGATAATATTATAACTTACGTTAATAATAATTAATAATTTAATTCTGAATTGTTCAATTATATATTGTATATATACAGTCGAAGCTCTCAATAACGGACACTGGCGGGGAAAAGCAAAGTGGCCGCTGTTTGGAGGTGGTCGTTAGAAGGAGGTTGGCAAGTCTCATAATGAAAAAATATGGTTTTTTTTTCCAAACATCTTTTTAAAACTTGTTTATTATTAATAGATTTAAAAACGTGCATAATCGCATAATTATTGCAGCTATATGATATGCATCGACATTTTTCTTAATTATCCAAAAACTTTTTCAAATTTTAAAAAATAATTTTATCACCGCGTCGTACTTTAATAAACGAACTTTTAATAATAAGGTGGTCGTTGGTGGGAGGTGAAACATTTAATCCGTTCCCCAAAATCAATGTCCGCGGTCGTTATGTAGAGTGTCCGTTAGAAGGAGGTTCTTTTATATAGAAAGTGTATTAGGGTAAAACGGGGAAATCCAAAAAACTGTCCGTAAGTGGAGGTGGTCGCTAGTGACAGTTTCCTTTATGGGAGGCTCCACTGTATATTTGTATATATTTCACTATTAATTTAATAAAATTATTAAATACACTTTTTTTAAATTTATGTAGTTATTTACTATCTGTATAATATATATGGAGGTACATAAGATGAATAGATGCGTGAAAAGTAGGAGGAGAGAAACTACCCAAGTGGTAGCCCTCTCTACAGGATATGAATGATAATGATGATTATGGTCTTCAGGCTGGGGCCATTGACGGATTCAGTCGGATTGACGGATCGGAGGATTGTCAGGAATGTCAGTTGAGCAATAAATAAACTAATTTACAAATTAATTATTTAAGGACACTGTTTTGAGTTTTATCTATGTTTCAAAATAGCAAGTTTTAGTTACAAGCTCAGTAAATCACTTAGCGCATTCCCAAATACACGAGAAACAAAATATTCATTCACACCAGTATGTGTACATGAATATATTCACGAAGATTTTTCTATCGAGATCGTTTCTCTTCTGCCTTCATAGGAGTTAGGCCAACCGTTAGGTTTGTATCGATCAGATTGACTAGGTGTAGGTTAGGCTGTGTAGTATTCTACAGTATAGTTTAGGTGCAAAGGACCCTTGTTGTTGCGCACCTTACAAAACCCCAAACAAACATCTTCTGCCTTCTGAAAGATTCTAAAAGAAGAAAGAAAGAGTATTTACAGACATTGCTGGGTTTAGAGAGCAGGGGTCCCCAAACTGCGCTCCGCGGGCCACATGCAGACCCCTGAGGACATTTATCCGGTCCTCGCCGCACTTACGGAAGGGGCTTCTCTTTCATTGGTGGTCCAGTGAGAGTATGTGGTGGTGCCGCAAAGGCGCTGCGTCGCTCATGTACAGTAAGTACTACTTCCGATTCACGGCTCTGAAAACAGTGTAAAATAACAGCCAGAAGTAGGAAGAAAGGCAAAGCACTATAACTAAACCGGACATTGAACCATCTCATTAGCCCAAAAGCAGGTCCATAGTTCCCACAGAAATACTGGGCAGTTTGGTGATTTAAATTTACTTGTTCTTTATTTTAAATATTCTATTTGTTCCCGTTTTTTTTTTTTTCCCCCCTTTAAAATAGTTTGTTTTATAGTCCCCGGCCCTCCAACGGGCTGAGGGACATTGATCTGGTGGCCCCCTGTGTAAAAAGTTTGGGGACCCCCTGTTTTAGAGGATTGAAATAGGATGACAGAGGCTAAGAATATGTTCGCTAAAATGGTATCTGGGTGGATTTGGATGTTCAGGATGGATTAGTGATTACAGAGACGAGAACTAACAATGCCTGCGTATATATAATATCGCCAAAGAGCTGTCCAAAAAAGTACTAAATCTTAAGCAAAAAAGGTTGTTGCTTTTAAGCACCACATATAACTCGATTTCTTTCAAAGCAATTAAAGAGGATTAGAACTGTTCGAGAGCTGCACAAAACAATCTTTTGTTCTACACCAGAAATATTATTTATTTATCCGATTAAAATCAATAAAAGAATTTGCATAAAATATTACCAAAAGAAAGTGAAGATGAATCAAAAATACGAAGTTTACGAAAAGAAATAAAAAAATGCTTATTTTCAGCGGGTGATAAAGTGAAAACAAAAACACGTTCTTTTTAGAGCTAAAAACAGGGCCACAAATTAACACCTTTAAAATTAATTTTTTAGCTGCTACCAAACTAGTTAGGTACTAGTAAAATAAAGCAGGTGAATTTTACAATAAATAGTAGTTTAGTGAATGGAAATGGTAATTTATCTTGACCTTGTCTATTTCATTCAAGAAATTCCAAAAGTGTGATACGTTGACAGGAAACTGGCTTGAGAATCTCATTCACTTTCGTTTTATTAGTTTTGGGGGGGAGGGGAAAAGAGGAAATGTCATAGTCGTTCGTGAACTAACTTTCACCGGATGCACAAATTGTCTCCGGAATACAAAAAAGAAAAAAACTATTTTAGCGTATGATCTGTAAGTGGATGGGTTTGAACAGAATATCGATTTTTTTTTGGGGGGGGTGGAAGAGTGGGGAGAGAGAAGAGAAAATGATACACTTCCGGAAACTGAATTAAGGAATAAAATAACACGATGGTAAAGAAATCGCCTACTTTTTCAGGCGGAGCTTAACGTCCAACTACCATTTACTAGGTGTCGTGGACGAAGGCGACTAGCAAACATACTTTACTGTAAATTTCTTTTATTAAATAAAATCCAAGGCCTAAGACCGGGAATCGAACCCAGTACCACAATACATATTAGCTTTACAACAGGTCTCGCTTCTTAACCCGCTCGGCTAACGTGGCGCCTTAAAATAACACGATAGCTGTGCAGGAATTCCTAGTTTGAGGGAAATCGATTTAAGAACAAAGGGCAGCTCAAATAAACTCGACACTTATCATGGATGTTCGATTTTTTTTTTTTGAAGTAATTTTTCTCGCAAAAGAAAATATTGCGATCGTCACAAATTTTTCTGTATTCAATTTTCATCGGAGGAAATAGAAGTTTTGCGATTCTCTGAGTAAAAAAAAATGTGGGTTAGACTTGGAGTGAAATCCCTTTCATTACAGATCTTGCTAACACTCGTTTTCTCAAATATCATTCCAATCTACAGCAGCTCATCCTAACCCTCTCATAGAACACCTATCTTCCTCCAAATTACCAGGGTAATCCTCTAAGAAGATTGAAGAGAAGATGGCCTCGTGATCTACTCTTATCGTGAGAGCAGTATAGCAAAGCACGTTACTGGAGTGACACCACTGGATGCCTTCTCCACTCATGATTTTTTTTATATTTTTTCATCAGGTACCATATTTGCTTGTTGCAACAATTGTTGCAGTGGTAAATTGCAATAAAAGATTAAGAAAATTAAATAAATAAATAAAAGAGTTGAGTATTGATTAGAGTTCTTTGCAACTTGATCCTTTAATTATTATTATAACAGCAAAGTGTAACATCTTTCACGATAATTGGTTGTAAGAGAAAAAAACTGGGACTGGAAGAGATTGCTGTCTGAGTAGATACAAGATGTGGCTCACTGGAGAGACCTGGAGGCAAGAATGACACCAGGAATACTTCACCACAAGAAGAGCACTAACACATTTATAATTGGTCTCACAGCCGAACAACAATAATATGATAGCTCAGCAAAAGCGAGACCGACCGAGAGCCGCTCGCTACTGGAGAAGCCAATTTCCAGTGCTTCCCATTACAATTAGCTCCAGTATACCAACTTTATACCTGCCTTACTGTGGCTCTACGCCCAGCATCCCTGGATCAACAACCATCTCACTCATTTTTCTGCTCTCTCTCACTCTCTCTCTCTCTCTCTCAGCTGAGCAGTAATTTCCATTCCTCCCACTAGACTACGTGTTACTGTCAGTGTGGCCAAAAATGTGTACCTTTACTTTGGGTTGCTTGTTTTATCCAGTGGGTAGTTCTTTTTTTCCTTTTTTTTTGGTTAAACTCATTAATATCAATTCCAGGTTGAAGAAAGCACACAGCTTACCCAGATGAGTTACCTTTTTTTTTTTGTCCTTCCTCCAGCTTCACCTTCTAACCTTACTTTCAGAAGCGTGAGAACGCCTTCATCAAATTAAGGAAACGACAAAACACAAGGAGGTATGCTACATATTTCTTCTGCTTCCATAATTAATAATAATAGTAAAGAACCTCCACTGGAAGGCCCCCTCCCCTCCAAGCTTTGATTGTTTCAATTTTCCACTAAGAACCCTCTCTCGGTAGTTAAGAAAAGAAAATTATGTAAATTAATAAAAACACTAGGTACACCCCACAAGTACAATTCCGTATCATTTTGAAATTATCACTTAAAAAAGAATAAAAACTTAGTGACCGTATATTTCCCTCTCACATTCCCCCCCTCGCTCTCCCACATAAATTACCCTGAGATTGTGTTCTAGGTATCAAATTATGGAAGTATGTGGAATATGCAATATGCAGTAAAGGAATTTTACTTATATTTTTTTCTTAACCTAAAACTCCTAGAATTATTATTTTGTTCGCCATCTCCTGTTCAACATTACCATTTTCTTCAACTAATAATTTTAAAGATCATTTTTGAGCCTTCTTGGAACATAGGCTCTAAGGAATATGTATATCTGATTGTAAACAATAGGCCATGCGGATATAGTACAAGAATTCAACATTGGGTGCGCTAAAATCGAAACTATTTTGACGTGGATACGTCTTTAAATTTGCAATCCAAAAATTCTAATGATAACAAAATCGGGGGATACAGTTTGGCATTATAGTTTCGAATCTATCGTCTACATCCAAAATTAAATTAGACCACTGGATAGCTAAAGGATCAAAGAATTCATTACGATAAGCGAGGACTGTGACGCATCGCGCGCGGTGAAGGGAGAAGCGCTGCCGTTTTGAGATCATTTTGCTGCGATTCGAGATTTGCAATGAGTATAACTTTTGGCTCAGAGAAGCTACGATGTTCGTTTAAGTTTTAATCGTCAGCTGTCGTCACAATCTATCGATTGCATTTAAAACATTAGTGTAAAATAGTGACAGTGAATATAATAAGGTGTTAGAATAAAAAAATATTATCAAAAATATATAATGTCGGCCTATACGCGTCGAAAAGCCAAAACGAAATACAGAGATCGTATATGGTTGGAAATGGCTTCTCAAGAACAATCGAATGGTAATAATAAAACACCATATGACCGAGTTAAGCTGTGCCGGGAACGTAAAAGAATGAATGCGGCCGAGCGGATCAACGACGGTGCCCAGTACATCTGCAGCTGGGGCGGTTGAAATTATGCAAGTGGATGATTAAATCGCTTCTATATGGACAACGGACTGTATGGGCATACGAGATTGTGTTCGATCGTCGATTTGTTTCCTTGATTTCATCCTAAGTACATAAATAAAAATATTTTATATAAAAAATATAACCCGTTACGTAAACTTATTCACGTACAACACACGGCCGTGTCCATGACACAGCCACACGTAAAGTTTTTTTTTTGCGTTTATTGTGCTACAATCAGCGCGTTAGCGCTATAAGTAACAATGATAACCGAGTAACAAATGATAAGGTAACGAGTGGAGAAGTTACCGCAGTGGTAACACTCCAAAACAATATATAAGTTAGTCCACTCTCTTCACTAGAGAGGAGATCACAAGGAGGCCACTGTCTCTTCTAAGACGTCTTGTCCGGATTATCAGGAGGAGTTCTAGAAGAAAGATTTTGGAGCTAGAGAACTGGAAGGCTCCCAGGAAGGAGTGTATCTTCTCTTCAACACTTAGTGCTTATTCACAGGCTCACCAGAGAAGTACCAGAAAGATCAGAATGCCGTCCACCTTCTACAGACAACCTGAGAACAGCTCCCACTAACTCCAGAGAACCTAATTGCAAAAACAAAAAAAGATGTACCGGATGTCGCTGAGAATCACTCCATCATGCCAACCAACCCTCTCCATCCTGCTGTTAACAGTTTTAGGTAGAAAGAAACCTTTCAAAAGGTGGGCGGTACTTTACACACAGCCTAAAAGAGAAGAAGTAGACCTGTGAAGCTAATATGTATTGTTGGTTTAGTGGGTTCGATTCCCGTCTTAGGCCTTGGATTTTATTTAATGGTTAATAAAAGAAATTTAACAGTAAAGTACGTTTGCTAGTCGCCTCCGACTACGACACCTAATTGGGCAGTTGGACGTAAAGCCTGCCTGAAAAAATAGGCGGTTACTTTACTTTAAAAGAGAATTAGTTCAAAACAAAGTTGAAGGATACGCTTTGCAAGTTCTCAAGCTTTCTACAAATAACCAGCTTAGGTAACCGCAAAGTATAAAATATAACCAAGTTTCTTAACTAGGCAGTGTTCTGTTTGATTCTTCCTTATCCAACATGGCGAGCGAGTGACGACAAAGAGCGAGACAGTATCAACTGAACAAGAACGTACATGCAGTAAAAATGGCGTGTCCAACCAATATGGAAATAGTGAATGATTACGCGCGTAAATCTAGTCACATTTCCATTAATGGTTAGCAAAAAACTAGATATGGGATTAAATCATTAATAATTAGAAATAGTGTTACCACGTAACCGGACTAGCTATACCCGGCGACACGTCGTACTTCTCCTCTCCACGCCCCCCACCATCACGAAGTTTTGCTAAAGTTTATAACTGTCGCAAAAATAATAATAATAATAATAAAAAATTTACAGTTCAATCTGTCTGTCAAATATTGACCATTACACGTATAATAAATTCGTACAGATAATTTTTACCTAACGGGAGACAATTCGCGTGACAATAAAATGAAAAATTAAATGACACGCGAATGGTACGTGTTCCGGTTTCAGGAATTTTTCCTTTAAACCAAATAAAACGTTCACTTATATCACGATCTGTATTTTTTCTTTTTTTATTCGCGTTTTTCTAAAAAAGTTTATTATTATTTCTTTAAAGTTTGCCCCACCCCTTGTTGTGGAGTCTCTTGTTATTATTGGTTATCAGGAAATCTAAACAAAAAACCGTTTTGCGACATTAGGGGCAACCGGAAGTAAAACTATTTCTCGAATTAATTGTGGAACAATTGTGCTTTTTCAATTCAACAAATGCATTAATTTGTCTACGTAATTCTTCCTTTCTAATTAAATACAATTTATCCAACATTTTATCAATGAACAGATTCAATTCTTGAATGCACAATTCATGAAAGGAGTACGAATTACTTCCAGCTCCAGATGCAGAGAAAAAACAGCCAAAGAATTCAGAAGATCTCAAGCTAAAATTGAGCGTAGGTTGGAGGCCCCTAAAACTAGGTACTGCCCCAGGCTAAGTATCACTAAGTTACAAACTAATTACTTATTTCTAGCTGGCAACTTATCTAAAATGAAAAAGAAAAAATTATCTGAAATTAGTCTGTAAACGTTGGAAAAACATTTCCATATCGATCTAAAGAAGATAAAAAAAAAAAAAAAATCTTCTGATAAACTTAAGAAGAGTAAATAACGGGAAGGGCATTTGTTGGACTCGAGAACGGCTAGGTACATTAACAGTGGAGCCAATATAAGAGGATTACAGCTGGTGGACTGCAGTTCTACCAACTTGAATTAATGCTAAATTTATCTCTCACTTCTGCTTCTCTGTCTAGCACTATACACATACGTTTAGTATACTATCTCTTTTTCTCAGACTAATATTATACCAGAGAGAACTGGCTAATGTTGGTTGCACTGAAACTAGTCTCTTAGTGCTGTAAGAAGTACGAGTAGTATACTACCATTTCTTCTGTATACCTAAGTATACATATAGCTGTCATTATTCATCAGCAGAAGGTATATCAGTTAACGAGGATAATCCAAAACCATTAAAGGTGCTCTGTGTACAAAAAAAAATGGGAACTTCTCCAATAATCTAGTAGCATTTTAACCTCCGTTACTTTGTGTGTTCGTATGAGTGTGTAAGAGAAGCTCTACAATTTATAAATTATTTGAATAAATATCCCCCAGGGAGAAGGGAATTATATAATCCTGGTTATTTATTGTTTTATCTAGATCTGGGGGAATAGGGAAGGTGGCTTCTTTTATTTATTTTATAACTTCAGATAACATCCTGGCGACTTTGTACTTTGCTTTAAGCTTGGAGTTATTAGATCCTTCTCAGCAAGTGAGGAGTGCTTACAGGAATGGTATCGTCAAAGTGTGAAGGAGTTTGAGGGAGAGGGAAAGGCTTAAAGTTGGTTTTAACTGATAACAACGCATTCCCTCCCATAGTGAAGATAATGAGAGATATCAAAGCATTTCTTAGCAAAGGATAGATCCGCGCATTCCGACAGATTTTCAGTGGATAGATTTAAACTAGCTAGGGACGAAGAAATACCAGGTATAAACCAGAAACCAGGATCATTTTTGCGGGACCAAATAATACATAACCAGTCACAATTTGAAAATTAAATTTTTACCATTAATTGTAAATTTAAATTGAATTACGCATGAACAAGAATCGAACGACTACTTTAGTTTGCAAATTTAAGGTGCCTCACAAGACAAGATTGTTCATCGCCGTGCTCTGAGCTGTAAGAGGCTCGGTAGGAAGTGAAATTCTAAGGGGCAGGAAGTTGAATTCGAGTGAGAATCCAGTAAACTAACTACTGAGCATTCCCTTGCAAGTATTATTACATACTTCCTCTTGAAAGTGATAGGAGAAGGTAAAAATTGAAGAAAGTAATTTTGATTCGAATTAATACATCACAACTAGACTTTGACAAATCGATTCTAACGATCATAAATGTATGATTATTTGATTAAAAATTAAAGAGAATAATTTTTTTTTTTAAATATTTACAAATAAGAGTAGCTGAAGAGAAGAGAACGGAATAGAGGAATCTGTGGACCAATTAAGGTAAAAAATAAAGATCCAGTTACAGGTTTAAGACTGGTACAAGAGGTGGCTTTTGCTGTCTTTAAGAAAAAGGGAAGAAGCTGCGAGCAGGTAATCACATTGCAGCAATGGTCATCCTTCAACTGGATTATCAAATGTCAATTAGTTGGCTGTAGAACTGGAAGACGAGTAGACCTGAGTAAGTCAGAGAGAGAGAGAGAGAGAGAGAGAGAGAGAGAGAGAGAGAGAGACAAAGAGATCTCTGGAACTGGAAGGCTGTTAGAAAACCGGGGAGATATGGTGAGGCCGAACTGAACACACTTACAGACACAGACAATTCAGTAAAGTAAGTAAATGGTAGATCATTTGTCTATACAATTAGCTGGGTTGCCATGTAGGTCTTCCAAGTCTTCCAGGAGATATCATTCTTTCTTGACCGGCTATATCATTCAAACTCCTCCACTAAGGGCTATTATAGACATTTTTGCTTTTTATAGCAAAAATAGCTTACAAGCAAAATAGTGGTCATCTTCTTCTTGTTTCTCTCCGCCCTTCCATCACCACCACCAAGCACAGGATGGAATAAAAAAAATGGAGCTTTCAATCGTGTGCCTGTGTCTGTGCGCTGAACACTAAAACACACCTACGCGCATGCGCTCATATATATCGCTAATATATAGTCCATTAAAGAAATCTTCGTCCTGCGCTTCAAACATGCCAATTTAAATTTTTCACCGTCCATATAATACTGAGATCTACCCACAGCATCTTCTCTTGCCTTGTACACAACCTGGAGGCAGCAGCATTAGCGTCTTTGTGAAGTTGTGACGTCAGTGCTAATGAAATCAGTTTCTTTTTTTTTTCTTTTCTTTTTCATCTTAGTTATAGTGTAATCAAGACTGCAGTCGTCGTTTAATCTTATTCAGATTGTATATTTCACCCAATTATTCAATGACAGTAGTCGAAGGGTATTTCTTTTTTTAATGCTTCATTAAGTTTGAATAAAAAACGTATAAATAAATATGTTTTGGTTAATTAAATGAGGAGAAACTGGTAAGTATAAGTAACCAATTTTCTTTGCAAATTTTGCAAAGAAAAAGCAAAAAAAAATTCATTCTCACTAATTCTAAATACATAGATGGTAAAACCGTACAATATACAAAAAAAAAAAAAAAAAAAAAAAAATACCGCTTTATAGGAAGACCCTCTTCCTCAGAACGTTCTTAAAATCGAATTTCAGGGTTTTCAGGCCTAGATAATGTCTAGAAGACACCCAGCTGGCCTTAGTTTGGTCGGAATTAAGATTTATGTATATAAAAAGATGAAGAAAGGTCACATATGATCGAAAGAAATACCTATAAACTTTAGTTTGGGGTTTTGTAAGGTGCGCAACAACAAGGGTCCTTTGCACCTAAACTATACTGTAGAATAGACACTTTACTACACAGCCTTACCTAGTCAATCTGATCGATACAAACCTAACGGTTGGCCTAACTCCTATTTTCTTCTAACCTAACTAACTAATGTTGGGGTGGAGTACTCGATATTCCTCGCACCCCATAGAGATCTAACCTAAATTTTAAAAAAACCTATTTACACATTTATATGTACACTCATATACTCATCTTATTAATTACATTCATCCTAATAAATACAATCATCCTAATAAATACAATCATCCTAATAAATACATTCATCCTAATAAATACATTCATCCTAATAGTTATATTCCTATATATACATTGAGTGGAGTACTCTATATTCCTCTCACTCATTTACAATCCTAAATCTATTTACATTTACGCAGCCCATTCATACGCGTGCCAGGGTGCCAATCCCGACACAGACCCACCCGTCCTAGAAAGCAGTGGCTCCCGAGAAAGTGCAGGAAGAAGTCCTGCGAGACAAGAAGACAAAAGTTTGCCACCCCTGCCCCGGCATTGGCCCCCCTACACCTCTTTCACACACACATTCACACTGCCTAACCTAATCCTTCCTAAATTGTTACTATTATCAAATACTACTGTTATTTTTACTATTATCAAACTTTTGTAAAATACCGATTTCTATAAATAAACTTTAGTGTAGCAGACCGGGCTGATGATATTGAAGAAATGAAAAGGGCCAAGAAAGAAGACAATCAAAATTTAGCAAGGACACTTTCCAGAGAAAGATGATGATCTTGGAATTAAAGAGGGCTTTGCCAGAAGGCTTTAAAGTTTACCAGTGAGCTAATAAGAAAAAAAGGTAATATAAATTTAATATTTTCTTGGAAACCAATTTTCCAAGAAAAAGAATATTTTAAGAATATCTTTACAGTGAAGGATTTTGAATCATTAAGTTCAGGATAGGATAGTAAGTAAGGGATGCGTCTTTATTACAACCAGAGGTCAGCCAATAATCTATGGTGTTGACGCTCCCTAAATTAAAAAGAAAATTAAAAAAATTATATAGAATCCAGTGGAAGCCAGCAATCCAAAAAGGTTTGGTTGTGTGCGTTCAATGAATTATTATAATAACATAACATAATAACAAAATAATAATAAAAATCAAAAAATAACATTTAAAAAATAATTACAGCAATCAATCTTTATTTAAGAAAAACAATTACTAATTCGTAATGGTCCGGAGTCAAACTTAAATAATCAATATCAATAATGCGTATTTCTCACTAAATAATAAATTGTGCTCGTTAAATCTTAAAAGGTAAGATGTTTACCTATCGTACTATAAATGGAGGTAGTGGAGAGGGGAAAAAAAATAAAGAAAAAGATTACATCTATAAAGGTAATTCAGATAAATGATGGATGTGGAAGTGAGTGAGATGATGGGCAGTGCTGGAGTGGATGCTGGAGAACAAGGAGGACACGTGCCGCTGGGAAGATGAGTGAGAACCATTGATTGATGTGCACCAGGTACATCCGCTGCAACTACAGAACTAAGCTATCCATCTAGCCTTTCACTTCAAGAGCTTATTATATAAAAGCTTGGTATTAGGGAGCTTTCCCCCGTTTCTAATAGTTTAGTCCCTGGATAAATTTTGCTCTATTATCTAAGTATTATTATTCTTGTGGACTAGCCGATGATGCATAATATTGTCAGTGACGAGAGAACACTGTCCCAGTCGCTAATGACCGCAGACGTTGTGGATACGCCACAAAAAAAAACTGGAGAAGCGACTTAGTAAAAAGGCACTTATCGTTTTTGAAATATAATAACGATTTTCCTATTTTTTGAATTATGCGACTACGGGCGTACAGAGAGACATAAACTTTTGTAAAAACGTTTTTCTTACTCATGAGACAAAATATCATCGAGTTCTTTGATAGTAAATCAAATAACAAATATAAAATTTTAGCGATTATTACTCGTAGCGCTTTTTAAGTTGTAGACAGACACACCAATTTACATTAAAATGACCTCAAAATGAGCGTTACTGGGGGGGGGGGAACGGGAAAACTACACGATTGCAGCACTTCCATTTAGGAAGCTAGAAGAGACAAATCTTGCGAGCAAAAAAAAAAAAAAACGCTGCTAACTATTTCTTCACGGCCGTGTAGGTCTCAGCGTTTTTCAAGCATGACCACAGGAAACCATAGTTCACACACTGTCACCTACCACAGTACTTTTTGAAACTAAGATTACTGCTTGAATAAATAGCAGTTTTTTTTAGAATAGATAGAAGTGGTTATTACAATTGTCAACTGTTTTATGAAAAACTGCTGATAAAAAAACAAAACAGATTTTGAATCTAAAGAAGAACGAAAACTGCCAATTAAGATTGCCGTGATGTTTTTCCTTGTCACTACATTTCTGTCGCCAGGTCTATTGCCCATGACATCAATAAAAAACAAACATCGAATTAGTGATAAAAAAAAAAAAAATTCTTATAAATAATATGATAATAAACTGAAGCTGATGAACAACAATTAGCGAAAACATGGCCGACAGTCTGTCCCATTATTGTCGAGGACAGCGTTAAGTAATTACTCGAAAAACATGTTAATGAAGTGAGTTGGCCATTTCACAGAGATAATTTTGATTAGGAATGTTTTTGTCTTTGGCTTTATCAAAATGTTTGCACGCGTCAATATTGCTGTGGCTAAAAGTCTCCTCAATGAGTTCAAGGTAAAACAGCACTACAGTCCCAGCCCAATTCCCTGAGATATCCTAGAATCTCAGAGATGATTCCTGGAGAGGATATTTCTGGTGTAAACCTTACAGTAAGGCTAGAAAAACCTTCTTTGGGTCTTATTCCCCAGGAAGTTTACTTGGAGCCACCTCCTAAATTCTCGATAACCTTCAAATTTCTAAGCCCACCTTCTTATGATGGTGAACTAGAATTAGCCTAAACCCAATTACGAGGTGTGGCTATTAAATAATGAGATGCTGCTACAGAAGAACTATGCATGCGCCAAATCCCAACGACCGACAGCTGTGCAGCGTAAAGCCTTCTTCACTTTCGATTGCACCGTCTCACGTGTTTGTAGAGAAATCTGACTGACCGGAACCGCCGTTTGTGTAAGAAGTGTTAGTTTCGTTTTGTAGAGCCAAGAATTGTCGTGAAATTTCACATCAAAACTTGATAAAACCGCTACTGAAACTTATCTTTTATTAAAAGAAGTTTATGGTGATGAATATTTATCACATGCGCAAGTTTTTGAGTGGTTCAAGCGTCTCCAAGATGGCCGAGAGAAGACGTCGGAGGTGATGACCGCCCGGGTCGCCCTTTCACGTCCAAAATGGATCAAAAATATAGATTATAATTAATCAACATTACTACCGTGAGGTGCTTGCTCAACTCTGTGAAATAGTAAGGAAAAAACGACCCGTTTTGTGGAAGAACAAGTCACGGGTTCTCCATCAAGACAACGCGCCGGCTCACACTGCATTATCTGTCAAGACGACGTTTCTAGCCAAGTACAACATCCCAGTTTTAGGCCATCCCCCTTATTCGCCTGACCTGCCCCCCATGTGACTTTTATCAGTTCCCCAAAGTCAAATCTGCATTAAAAGGAACACGATTTCAGTCCGTTGAAGCTGTGAAAGAAAAAGCGGCACGCGTCATGCAGGAGCTCAGAAGAAATAGACTTCCCGCACTGTTTCGAACAATGGTAAATTCGCATGGAGCGTTGTAGGGATAGGGGATGGTGTATATTGAAGGTGATAATAACTAAATATGTTTAAATTTAAAATAAAATGTTTTATAGTCTCGTTATTTAATAGCCACACCTCGTAGTTGCCTCCAACAACTCCCTTTACAGCTTCTGTGAATACTACGTGAATAACTGGAGTATTAGACTATCATGGTCGCAAAGACATTAGTTGTAGAGGAACCAACGATAAACCTTCATAATATTCTTAAAAAAATCTGGGTAACATGCTAATTGAAACTGAATCCTTGCAAAACAACTAATGAGCAATTTAATTCATTAAGATGATAACTTGAGATAAAGATACAACAGAAAATGGGAGAAACATCTGTTCAACTTGCGAACGGATTTATCAGCAATGCACTAAGAGTGTTTGGTACATTATTACTGCATGTGGTTCATTCCTTTTTTTTTTAATAGCAGTTGCATAGCTTTGCCCGAATTAGGTGCAACGATGAGGACAAATGAAAAACCACATTGCAGACTACGTAGCATATTAGTACTTGCATGTAAAAGCACATTTAGCTCGAAACATCTGGCTAAATGGCTTAAACTAATCACTGATAACATCTATCTACTGTGTGATTTAAATGAGCAGATGGATATTATAAATTTTTGAAACCAAAATGAGTGTAAAGTTAAAAAAATCATTTTTTTAAAAAATAGTTTTCATGGTTGGTTTTAAAGGTGACGATTGTATGAAAATTTTTCTTTAAATGCACTAGAAACTTTTCTAAAAACGGTTTAAAAAAAGGAAATATAAGACTTTCAATTTATAAAAACCCAGGCGCCACAGTAGCTATAGTAGTATAGGCTAGACCCGCAAAGCTAAGACGTATTGCTGGTTAGTAGATTCGATTCCTAGTCTAAACCTTGGATTTTATTTAATGGTGTTAATTTTGTTAGCTGAGCGGTTATAGGCTAGACCCGCAAAGCTAAGACGTATTGCTGGTTAGTAGATTCGATTCCTAGTCTAAACCTTGGATTTTATTCAATGGTGTTAATTTTGTTAGCTGAGCGGTTATATGCTAGACCCGCAAAGCTAAGGTGTATTGCTGGTTAGTAGATTCGATTCCTAGTCTAAACCTTGGATTTTATTTAATGGTTAATTTGTGAAATTTATAGTGAAGTGTTCGGCGGTTAATAGGCTAGACCCGCACAGCTAAGATGTATTGCGATACTAATCTATATTCCCCTATCTATACCTTTAATGTTTAATATGAGAGAATTTACAGTTAATTATGTTTGCTAATCACCTCCGTCATCGACACTTAATTTGGTCGCTGGAAGTAAAGCCCACGAAATAAAATAGGCGATTACTTTACTTACTTTAATGTCAGCACCCCCCACGTTTCTTATTAATTAAAGGTGAAATGGAAAGAATAAACAGTGCTGTTACGTTGAATTTGGACTCGCAGAGTAAAGATTCTGAGTTAATGATTTTGGGAAATATTGGAGGTGCGGTTCAATCAATAAATTCAAACACAAATTTTGGTTTCATCTTACCAACGTTTCGGTAAATCTATTACCTTCTTCAGGGTAGTGTAAAATTTGTGCAGTTTGACGTTAAGCTACATCATCAAAACTGTAGAAGTTAAATTCTGAGTCAAAATTTGAACAATTTAAAAGAAACTTTGGGACTTAATTGGGGCGATGTGGAAAAGGAGAATTAGGCCAAGAAGTGAAAAAAAAAATTCAATTAAAAAAATAAAATGAAAACGCTTATAATTTAACATTGATTTTTTTAATTAATACGTAATAAGGATCCAGGTAGCCCCCTCCTAACAATTTTCGGTGTTTAGAAAACCTATTTCGCTTCATTTTCCGTAATGGTAGCACTTTTTTTCAACATATAAAATATAATAATGGAATAAGACAAAAAAAATTAGTAGAATAACCTATCATTAAAGAAGGTACCAAAAGTTGATTACTTCTTCGGCCTTATTAAATCTTATTTTTTAAAGGAAAAAATGCTTTAATTGAGACGCTGTTTTCCTCCCTGCTGATTCGTTAACTATTGGATCTTAGATTGTGCTAAGTTGGCAGTGATGAAATTAGTTAGCTTAGATATAAGAGGGTGGGGGTTTTGGCTGATATTCTGAGATCTCTCTCATCTTTCAAAGTGTGTGCCCCCAGCATCCAGCCAGAATAGATGCAGGAGGATGTACTGACATTATAAATATGATAATGTATACTAAAGGTAGCTTGTTCCCTCTATCTACCTATCTTTGTCTTCGTTTCTAGAAGATTATTCTGTTATTAAGGGTTTACCTCCCTTAGGGCATTTTTATAAATACCCACAATATAGATGGTGGGAAGGGGTGTGTGGGGGGGATTGCTTGCTACCAATCTTTCTACGTAGCTCTTCACATCCGATCTGACAACTACTTATAAAACAACTAACTATAAATGAAGTCTACAGGAAGTTATCTACTCTAAGCATTCACACAAAGAAAAAGAACAACAACAACAGCACAACACTACCGAGAAGATCACAAGCAATATCCATCTAAAGACAAGAAAGTGGTGGGAGAAATGACTTGAAATCAAAGAGCAGGTTAACTATACATCTTGGACAAGCTTATTATAAACTACTGGGCTTACACCATCATCTTTGGTTCTATAGCTTCCACTTCTTGGGTCTGTTTATGAATAATGAATAATATGATTCGATTTAGTTCTATTTAATTGCGCCACTGTATTATCTTTTATACATCCATTTTTTGTTTTTTGTTTTCGTTCTACATAGCAGGAAGGCGATCATCGAACGGAATATCATTTTTATGATAAACAGTCCTTCCCCACCTTGCCGTATTAATAATCACCCATAATTACTGATTTTTACCTCTCTTTTTTTTTTTTCTTGTCTCGACAGGACGAAAATAATCTGCGATTAGTGCGTCTACAACATGGTGAAATTCTGTATTAAAGCTTTTCTTTCATATTAAATCCCATTAAACGGAAATTTAGTGGGAAGGGGCTCTTATTCCTCCATAAATGGGGATTCAATAATTGATCTATGGCCATCAATTATTGCCATCTAAGGCAAGGTTGATTTCATTTAATGGTTTAATACGAGAAATTAAGTGTGTTTGCTAGTTGTCTCTGTCCACGATACCTAATTTGTGGTAGTTGGTCGTTAAACCCAACTTAAAAAAAAAATAGGCAATACTTGCCACATTGGTGCCCAGGGCTTCTTTCAGCTGCACTTAGATGGAATTCTAAGTTTGAGGAATATCATGCAAGCGGAAGTGCAATGTTGACGAATCGATTTTTTTTATATTTTTAATTCTTTGGAAAATAATGCGATATTTTTTTTTCTTTTATTTTTAATCCTCCAAATCACAACCTTACATTAATTGATGCAAACTATATTTATTTATTTTTATTATTTATTTTGTAATTTACAATCTGTATAAATATATACAATAAGTAAATAGGAGGTGAATGAGATGAACTGGTGCGGGAAGAGCAGGAGGAGGAGAAGCTATCCAGCGGTAGCACTCTCTAGATGAGATAGGGGAATGTGAAGAGGAGAATATGAGTAGGAGAGAGGAGAGAGTTCTTTAGACCTCAAGGAAGTAGCGGGGCCACTGGCGATTCAGTCGGCGAGGAGTATTAGGGATATCAGAGCAAGCGAGAGACAGTACAAGAGGATTAGAGCTAGTCGAGAGAGTAGTATGGAACTTTTGGTATTTAGTCTTGGCGTGTTGGTCTATGAAGGGAATGTTGAGGTCGGTGTGAAGGGTTGAGGTTAGTCACCGTAGAAAGGAGCGTCAGCTATCTGTCGGCAGTAGTTTTGACTGAAATGTCCTGTCCAGTCCGATATGTTTGTAGGTTTGGCTGAAACCCACACAGCTCTAGTCCTGTAAGTCCCACATAGGTTTGAGACTGGTGTTGTGCGTATATTGGGCGTTTGAGTTCAATGGCCAAATTAGAGCATCGTCCAAGTAGTCTGGTAAAGCAGTTACGCACGTTTCGTCATTGGTTGTCTGTTAAGTGTAATGTGTGGGTTCCACGTGAGTCTTTTGCCTATGTAGAGCCCAAGGTTAGCGCATCAGATCTGTACAAGGAAGAGGATTGCAGTTGAAGAGGACCAGGTGGACAGGAGCCCCCCGCCGAAGAGTAAACTGAAGCAAACTAAAAGTTCAACAAATTTATAATTGTAAAAATTTGAATGAGAAAGCTGTTTTGAATTTGAACTGTTGAATTTTACTTACGTGGAAACTCGCCACTGACGAATCACAATAATAGTAGAATAAAACGGATGAAAAATAACAATATTAGAAAAAAAACAACAGCTAAATGCAGTCTAAATTGAAACTTCAATCCATTATCTTGTACTGTTTTATAATAACAACAGCAAAAAAATAAAAAAAATAAAATAAAAAAAAATTAGAGAACACTAACAATATATGCCCCATAATAACAATAATAATCCAAGAGAATACGAAGCAACAACCTGTTGGACAAGTTATTAGAAGACGAAGAAAACCAAAAAAAAGTATAACATAAATATATAACCGAGATAAAAATAATAACATATATTCTATAATAAAATATATAAGAAAGAAAAAAACAAGATTCACCGAGTGACTGACTGACTCATCAATAAAACATTCACCAACTCTGGACGACAATCGCGCGGATGACCAGTTCTTCTAGTTCTTCTTTGGCAAGAAGAATAAGAAAAAAGAGCAGTTGTTGATCAAAAAATCTTGTCACAATATAAAATATAACATCAATAATTTACATCTTGTAAAAAAAACGTTTTATCCTAGCAGGACTTAACAGTCTATTCTTCTTATCTAGTAATGTTTTAGTTTCCCCGATATGTTTCATTCTCTTACGGTTAGTTTGTTACTTATATTCTTTCTTATTATTCACTCACTTTCACTTTCTGATTAAATAAAGAACTTGAGAAACTCGAAAACACCATCTAACCATCCAGAATATCGGGTTCAGCAATTTAAAAATCGTAAGGAATACTTCTAATATTGGTAAGCAGATCAAATAATTATTAATAAAATGAAAACAGCATTAATGTATAAATGTGCCATATTATTTTTCATGAAAGTTTTGACTAAATGTAGTTACTATTTTTTTAAATTAACTATTTATATTGTCTAACTTAATCTTATAAAAAAAATGTGGCTAAAGTTAATCTACACGCAGGTCCTGAAGGAAAACCAAAAAAAGTGAAGTTAAGTATTAATTTTTTGGGGAGGCTTTACGACCAACTGTTTAATTAGTTGTCGTGGTCGGAGGCGACTAGCAAATTTCTAATATTAACCATTAAATAAAATCCAAGGCCTAGACTGGGAAATCGAACCCACTAAATCAACAATACACCTATCTTTGCGGGTCTAGCCTATAAGCGCTCAGTTAATGGGGCGCCTTACAAGATTAAAACCATTAAATAAAACACAAGGTTTAGTCTGAGGAATCGCATCCACTAACCAATAATACATCCTAGCATTGCGGGTCTAGCTTATACCGCTCTACTAATGGAGCACTTTACAAGATTAAAACCATTTAATAAAAGCCAAGATTTAGTCTAGAAATCGAATCCACTAAACCAACAATACACCTCAGCTTTGCGGGTCTAGCCTATAACCGCTCGGCTAATGGAGCGCCTTACAAGATTATAACCATTTAATAAAAGCCAAGATTTAGTCTAGAAATCGAACCCACTAACCAACAATACATCTTAGCATTGCGGGTCTAACCTATAACCGCTTGACTATCGTGGCACCTAGGTCCTGAAGAATGGAAGGAATGTCAAGTAGAACAGAAGTTGCATCTCCGACATTTTCTGGTCTACAAAGTTTAATAGTTTGCGGTGAATATTTAAATAAAATTGGGAAGGTGAATAATGACTTGTGCGATAGATGCCATGAGGTGGATAGCGCTGAGCACATCATCATGGAGTGTGCGAAGCATGACATACAAAGAAAAGAGCTTTTCAACCGCCTTGAAAAGGAGCTAACTTCCCCTTATAATTATATGTGCATTTTGAGCAGTAATAATGTAAAGATATACGAAATATTATATGGTTTTATGGTAGAGGCAGGTATTAAAGTTTAACAGATTTTAGGCACTAATGAATTATAAAAACATAAAGGTTTAAAAACTAAATTTCTGTTATTTATGTACAAATAAATGATATGCTGGCTGTATGGTGCTACCGATGCCAAGAAAGAAAGGGAAAAAAAAAAAAAAAAAAAAAAAAAAAAAAAAAAAAAAAAGTTTAATAGAGAATCATCAGTGGTGGACTCCTATGAATTTGTGATTTGTCAAGAAAGGATTCTGAAATGAATGTGTAGCCAAAATTTGAAAATACCCGTCTATAATTCAGGATACCCTAAAACGTGCAACTCCTGTTGAGAGGGATATTCTTTTAGTAACGGAAAGGAGCTTTGGTCAATTTGGATCTTTATGACCGAAGAGTTTTAGTGGTCAGACCAAAAAAAATAAAAGCATGGAATGTAGAAAGAGAAAAATAAATAAAAATGGCCGAATAGATACTTCTTATTTTTTGTCCAATGTGTGCTCTTTACAATATAGTAGTTAGATAATACCACAAATAACACGTGTATATTTTTTTTCTTTTTTACTGTTTGTGAATTAGTATGTTTGTCTGTAATATATGAATTACAAGTCGTGATTTGAAGCAGTTACTCGTACTTTGGGCAGGGGCGTGTCTTAAGAGGGACTCTGCACTAAACTTGAGAACGAATGAGTAGTAAAGAAAAAAAAACTAAACTAAAATAGTGATGAGAAAAGAGAAGAAGAAATGATGGACCAGGCGAACAGCAGTATACATGGAGCTCCGAGGAGAATCACTAGCGTGCGCACACGGCGCTCTCAATGGGGGCAGCACGTGGCTCTGCGGTTCTCTCTATTATAGTGGCTAAACTATGAATCTCACCTGGTTTTTCTGAGCCACATTCCAATACAACGGCTTTCCTTCTAGCTCCTTCTCTCTCCTTCTATTTTCACAGCTACCTCACAATTTCAATTGAACTTCAAAAAATGGTCATTGCCAAAGAATTATTGCGAACTATAAATAAAAGTAATTTAAAGTAACTTCTATTTTTTCAGCTTTAAAGTAAGGAGTAAGGTGAAGTAAAGTAATGCCTATTTTTTAAGCCGAGCTTTACGTCCAACTACCGATTAGGTGTCGTGGACGGAGGCGACTAGCAAACATACTTTACTACAAGTTTCTCATATTAACCATTAAATAAAATCCAAGGCCTAGACACCGGGAATTGAACCCACTAACCAACAATACATCTTAGCTTTGCGGGTCTAGCCTATAACCGCTCAACTACCGTGGGGATTTCAGGCTTATTATCGTCTTATAATATTGAAGTCAACAAACTTTTTTAGTTCAAATTCTTTTCTTTTCTTTTTAATTTATTTTGTAATTTACAATCTGTATACATGGTATACAATTAGTAAATATGAAGAGAGTGATGAACTGGTGCGGTAGGAGAGCAGGAGGAGCGAAACTACCCAGCGGTAGCACTCTATATAGGAGAGAGGAGAATGTGAAGAGAAGTGTGTGAGGAGGAGAATACGAGGAGGAGAGAGGAGAGATAGGAGAATGAGGAGAGAAAGGAGGGATAGGAGATAGGAGGAGAGATAGAAGAGGTCTTCAGCCTACAAGGAAGTCGCGGGGCCACTGGCGATTCAGTCGGCGAGGAGTATTAGGGATGTCAGAGCAAGCGAGAGACATTACAAGAGGTTTAGAGCTAGTCGAGAGAGTAGTATGGAATTTTTGATATTTAGTCTTAGCGAGTTGGTCTATGAAGGGAATGTTGAGGTCTTTGTGAAGGGTGAGGTTAGTCACCGTAGAAAGGAGCGTCAGCTATCTGTCGGAAGAGTTTTGACTGAAATATTTGTACTGTCCGTATGTTTGTAGTTCAAATTCTAAATTTTAATTAAGCAAATTGCGATATATATCTATATATAAAATCGTGCCAGTGTTTGTATCAAACATTTTTTCGTTATACACTCGTACTTAAGATCAATAAACCAGAACAGACACAAAAACGGGAAGATAGTTATGACGTAGTTAGAGCCAGTTAGGTCTCAGATCGCTGGCAAGGGTTGGTTAAGCTAGTAATCCTATACACAGGAGGAAGGAAATATTAGTAAGAAATAGTAGAGGAGTGAGTGCGGTTTTCAGTATCATGTAAGCAGTGGTTAAATAAGAAACCACCACCATCCGAGTGCTGTCGGTCTGTCAGTCTGCTCTAGCACTCTAAAAAGTCTCAGAAAAAAAGGACAACAACAACAACAACTGAACGCGTTAGAAGATATTTAGTAAATATGGTAGTTAGACCGCATACGTTCTTCTCTTTTACGATCAAAGCCACAAACTATCGTGTGCAGATTCTTTTTTAAAAAGTTCTATACACACACACACACACATATATATATAATATTGCCAATCAACAATGCCGTTAATGTGGTCCTTCGAAACAAAAAAGAAAACATCTATAAAATATGGTTCTTCATTTGAGTTTTTCTAATCATAATTATGTTAATAATTGATTGTAAAATTTTTGACTTTAATAAGTTTCGAAAATATCGTTTAGAAAAATCTAGAAGTTGTTTTTGAGAAAAACTAAAAAAACAGTGAAGTTGCTTCGAGTAAAGTGGTATCATTAGGTGGTAAGACGGACAGAAAAACACAAACGCACAGACAATACGTGAAAAAAAACAAAAACACTTTATTAAACTTTCAGTCTTCTGAAAACGGATATCCTCTTTAAAAACTCCTAATTAAAAATTTGAAACAAAATAAAAGACTGTAGACTTTATTATCATGTCCAACGAAGCGCATTACTTCATAGCTTCACCCAAGATCCCTATGCTCTAAATAAAGTTTTCAATCCCAAATGACTGGGTTAATAAAATATCATCGAAATTCAACTGAATCTGTTCTACAACTCTGAAACTGCAAGCAAACACGTAAAAAATAAACCATAAAAATTGTTAATAATAGTGATGTCAAGACTATACCATTACAATGAAATGACAATTTAAAGGGATGCCTTTATCAACCCCCCTCATAAGGGCCCTTAAATGATTTTTTTAGGGAAAGTTATCAATCTAAATGAAAGTAATCAATGTAAGTAAAGGAAATCTTTCGAGCCTCTTTTATATCGAACAATTGGCCAATAATTAGCAAGTATTGCAGTCGGCGGATTATTATTGCTAACAGGTGGTGAACTCAAGATCCTACAAACACAGGTTATTGCCCAAATATAAGTACTTCAGAAATTATCGATTTAATTATCAACATATATATAAGCATAAAAGTTTAACTAGTGTACACTATAAAATATTACAGATGAATTTTACCCATTTAAAGAGAGCTATAAAAATTAATTAATTTCTAAAAAGACAACTATGAATATTTCTATTGGCTATAATTGAATAAAAGAAAAAAACAGAAAGCTAAAAATTATAGCTTTAGGGTAAAAATATATTATAGTATGAAAGCAGAGTCAAGTATACCTACCAGCTGCATGTCTACCTCACTTGGGTACTGAGAGATCGTTAAAACCAATAAGGTAATAACCCTTACCAAGAGGTCTAGGTTAATTGTTTTTTTTTTCTTACAGCTGTTAGTTTTCTTGCTAGAAGATGTATCGATAATAAGATCGATTGGAAAAAAAATAAAAATGGTAGCACAAAAATTGATAATCCAAGATAACAGTATTCATTCATTAGAAATGACTTATCAGCACTTTTTGATAATTACTTCACAAAATATTCTATAAATAAGGTGAATTTGATTCTCGAATCAACTTACTTTACGTTCCACTAAGAGTAGAAGATTTTATTATTGAAAAAGTTTAACGGCAAACCAAGTGCAACTTAAAAGCTCCTCGCTTGCTAAGTATCAGCGTTATTTTTCGTGGAATGAAAGCGACTTTAAACTTGGGGCAGGTGTATTTGCAGCCAAAGATAAGCCAATCAAAGGCCAAGAATAGAAGGCTTCCAAAGCGACTTTATGGAAGAAATTTACTTAAGAAAGAAACCACGAGAAGAAGTATATCGCCATCAATAGGACAGTGATCTGGTATTATTTAAGAGATTCACAAATTATCAGCACAAAATATTGTTCATAATTTTTCATGAAACTAATTAATTCATTGATCGGATGAAAGGAAAGAAAAAGATTATCTACCAAATTTCATTCACTCAAATAAAGGACCCACAATGGAAAATCTAGACAAAAAAATGAAATACTCGAAAATTATAGTGATATTTCCGGCTAAGTAATTTTCTTTTTTCAAATACGTAAATTCAGCAATACACACACAATTATTCTTCCGGTAAGAGGCACTTCTGGGTGAAGGATGGGTTTTTCAACATCCTGCGGTTTGTTTTTCTTTAGAGCTAAAGTTCACTTAAAGAAGAATTTTCCATTTCTGATTAAAGGAAACTCGAAGCAGACATTTCCGATGTGAAAACTTACACTCATTTCTCACGGCGCCAGGTTTTTTTTAATAGTTTTCTTTTTAATAGTTATAATAAACAGATTACTTAAAAGATTCTTAGACGATAGATCAAAACTCTCTCTCTGGACAACAAAAGACTAATTTATACTTCTATATTGAAACCCATCTGTGCGTATGGAATAGAGCTGTGGGGTTCAACCAAACGTTCCAATCTGCAAAGGATTCAATCTCTACAATCTAAAATACTTCGAACTATTTGTAAACGCTCCATTTTATGTCTCCAACCTGACTGTACACACTGACCTTTTATCACGCAAGTTGCTAAAACATGATACAGAAAACTCCACTTCAGCCTGCAATCTCATATAAATCCTCTTGCTCAAAATCTTTCTTCTAGAACTCTTCCTGATAACCGGGACAAGACGCCTTAAAAGAGACAGTGGCCTCGTGATCTCCTCTCAAGTGAAGAGAGTGACTAACCCAAATAATGTTTTGGAGTATTACCACTGGGTAACTTCTCCACTCGTTACCTTATCATTTATTACTCTATTGTATCATTGTTACTTATAGCGCTGACGCGCTGATTGTAGCACAATAAACGCAAAAAAAAAATAGTTATAAATTTAATAATTTTTAGTAGTAGTGAGATATGAAAAGTTAAAGAGATATAAAAAAAGTATTGAGACAGTTATAAAGTAGCAGGTTAGGTGTGTTGTTACGTAAAGCAGTTGGTGTTGATTAAGGAGGAAAAGGAATAAGAGTAAGTTATGTCGGAAAGGAGCAAAGAGGTTTAATCCGAACGGTATGCGGACAATGCAAGCTTCTCCAGACTAGGAAACAAATTTCTACTTAGTATAAACGAGCGGTGAGGATACGACGAAGAACTGGAGGTATGAAAGAGGAGGGGGAATGGGTTATTCATGGAGCACACTGTGTAGCAGTCAGCTGTAAGACTGGAGAAGCACAAGTTTTAGAGAGAAGTACCTTATTAGTATTGGCTACTACCAACACGGGAAGGAAGGGAAGTTAAGTCGGTTTTGAAACTTTTGGACAAAGGGACTTGCGTTCTTTGTTGATATGTGCCAGCAGTGGGAAACCAGAGAACTACCACAACTTCCAAAAACAATCCTCCAAGTCTGTCTTAAGATATAAAGGTAGAGAGAGCAATCATCAAAGGGAGAATACCCTTTGGGCAAGACGAAGAAGAACAACAACAGAAATTCTTTTTTTGTAAACTATAGTTGGACTTTTCGGCATTCTTGGTTTCTTCTTTGGCACAGAGGAAAGTTCAAAAGACTTTTTGGAAGTGTTTGGTGAAGGCGAGACGTGTTCTGGCTAGGGCGGCCTTGGTGATGGCAAAGAATTCGGGCGGCTCTTCTCTTATGTCCACTTACTCACACACACACACACACACAGACTCTTTAGAGAAGGACACTCCTCTGGGCTGCATAATGGCAGTTTCCCATAATCACCAAAGAATGTGCAACAATCTCCTGTCCACCTTCGTTATTCCAATTTCATACTCACTAAGCGTCAATTAAGTTTATTTTTTTGTTTGACTTTTTTGAACTTTTAAGAAGAAGCAAATTAAGTAAGTGTTTCTTTGTCGAAGATAATTTCACAGCTATTAAGAGTGTAGACAGTACTGCAAACACACACACACACACACACACAGAGAGAGAGAGAGAGAGAGAAAAGCCCAGGATTGAAACTGTGAAGTTAAGGATACTGCAAACAGGAAGTCGTATGCTAGCCACTTCAAGCATCTGAAGAGCAGTGATTATCCCAAGACTAAGAACGTTTTTTTTTTTTAAAATAGTAAAATTTAGCTAACTCTAGCCCAACATCATAGATATATGTTGCAATTTAGCTGGCAATATTCACTATATACATTGGCTATAGTCTAATCAATTCCTCCGTTAACTAGACTATAGTTAGTTATCGATAAGTCCAAAAAAAAATAGACATCATTTAACTTAGTCTTCAAGAGGATTAAATGAGTAGCCGAGTTTAATGTAAAATGCCTCCACCCTTAAAGGAATGGATAGTCCACCATTTTAAGACTATCTCCAATCATTACACTTTGTTGTCACAAAAGTCTAATTGATAATATTGTTCTTTGTTTTCTTGGTGACTGAATCAATTTATCCAAAGAGAAAGAGAAAAGAATATTGCTAATTTCAGAAGATACAGAAGGCAAAACAAACTTAAAAAAAAAGAGATTCTAATTGTTAATAACGTAAGGTGCATTACACTAAATGTACATTATAACTATACTGTATAACTTGTTCTATAGCCCTGAAGGTAACCACAGTACCTTGGTAGAAAGCTTGACATTAATACAAAATAATAATAACAAAGACTAAAATTGGCAATAATTTTGAATCAGTCTCCAAAAACAATTGTAAGACATAGTCTACTATTGTAAGACGAATCTAAAAGTTTGTTCATCTTCAGTCGAAGACCTAATCAAATTTACAAACAAAATAATATTTTTCCAAATTTTATAACTAGGTAAATGTAAAATATCACTAAAACTAAAACAAGAACCAATAGAATAGATTTGCCACAAACTCTCAATCAAAAAAGGGGCTGTCACTGAATATCCACATCAAAATCAAACACAGTGGCAATCACCAACTCATTGAATTACCTTTCTTAGTCTCCTAGTTTCACAAAATCCTGCAACTTATCAACAAAATCAACGCCTACACAAACTAAAGGAAATCCACCAACACAAACTAGAAGAAAAACACTATCAATTAATAAACTCTCGCAACGAATAGGACCAAAAGACAATTACGAACAACGGTATAGAAAAAATGGCTACTACCCATCTTAACCACAATTTCAATAAAATAAATTGTTCAATTACTTTATAAAAAAAATGAAATAAATGGACTGAACTAGAGACTGAATTTTCAATTAAAACAATTTGGGCTGGAAAACTAAACGAAATATCCAACTACAAAACAAACTATAAAATAACAAAAGGAAAAAATATTATTGCCCATTTCCGCCATAGTTATTTCATTTACGAGGGTCGTTTGAAAAGTCCGTGCAAAAATAAAAACTACTTAATTTTTTGGGGTAAACCTTTTTTATTTTCCAACATAGTCTCCTTTTAGGCTTATACACTTCGTCCAACGCTGCTCTAGTTTGTTGATCCCTTCCGAATAATAGGATTTGTCCAAGTCTGGAAAATAGCCATTCGTTTCTGCAATCACCTCCTCGTTTGAATAAAATCTTTTTCCCGCCAGCCATTTCTTCATATTTGGGGAACAAATAGTAGTCCGAGGGAGCCAAGTATGGAGAATAGGGGGGATGTGAAACGAGTTGGAACCCTATTTCCATTAATTTTGCGACCACAACTGCGTACAAAATATTATGTACCCGTTCATTCGAGATGCCCACAGCACTAGCAATCTCACGCACCTTCACTCTTCTGTCATCCATCACTATATCATGGATTTTATCAATGATTTCTGGATTAGTAACCTCAACAGGGCGTCCAGAACGTTCAGCGTCACTTGTGCCCATATGGCCCACTCCGAAAATTTTGCAACCACTTATAAACTGTTCTAATCGAAGGTGCAGATTCACCATAATGTTTATCAAGCTTCTCTTTAGTCTCCTGAGGCGTTTTGCCTTTCATAAAGTAGTGTTTAATCAACACACGAAATTCTTTTTCGTCAATTTTTTGAAAATCACTCGACTTCCTCGATTCAAACGAATGCCAAACACAAAGAAATAGACCGATCTGGCTGAAACTTGGTGTGTGTTCTTCCAAGAGATGCTACTAACTAAACATAACCTCGATACGCGCCAGTAGTGCTATCTCTCTGACTTTGCACGGACTTTTCAAACGACCCTCGTATTTTCTGCCAAGCTTACGATCTAAGGACTAGGTCATCTTCAGGGCTTGTACTTATCAACAATTGTACTATTTTTTATTTTTTTTAATTTTTAACACCAACAGTATTTTAAACATCAGGACAGAAGACTCACCAACCTTTAATGTCAAAAAATGTAATAATTGTTAATAAGAGCAAGCCCTGAAGATGACCTTAGTATCTAGGGTCGATGGGATGGCAAAAAAATAGGATTGAAATTAGGAATAATCATTCTTCCTTTTGGGATAAATAAATCAGTTACCATAAACCATGAACAGTGTTCCATAAAATTAACTGAAGTACCAATTAAATTTCAAATAATTGGATAATAAAAAAAATCTTACTACTTATTACTTTACATCAATAACTTTTATTGATATTAAGCACAACTTAACTTTTGTTATAGACAGAAAATACCAGGGTAGAATTGCCATAATTTTAAACCAGTACTTTTTACAAGTAGGTTAATAGAAAATGGGTAATTTTGATTACAGGGGCCTATCCCTGTTAAAAAAAATGATGAACTGGTCCCGTAAAACAAGAAAAGGTCAAATGATTTGCACATTTAGTTTAATCAATTAAAAAAAAATCAAGAATTTGTTTGACTCATTATTAACTCATATTACTCATAGCAACGTTTCATAAGAGCAGGTTTAAAAGACAAACAAGCGCTCCTGTTGGTAATAATTAGAAACTCGGAAGATAATTACAATTACGTAATAGAATTTAGGAACACAAAAGTTGCATTTCCCGAAATCATTATCAGTAATCTACGAACAGAAAGATTAGATTATAGAAACGAGCATATTAGCACGTTGATAAATCAATTAAAGATCTTTTTAGGTAAGAAGAAATTAAATGACTTAAGAACTTATATCACTGAACTTGACCAAGTGACCATACTGAACACATTATAGGACCAATATAAGTACGTAAGGGATTTTAAAATGATCAATAATAAATTGCATTCAAAATATTATAAAAATGCATGCTTAATTCTGTTACCTTGGTTAAATAAATAAAAAAGTCCTGTGGGATCTCCAGCCTAGCCCAGGGAACTTCAACTTCATTCACACATTTAACAATATCACAACATTACTTGCATTTATTAACTGATTATCACGTACTAAGAATAACTTAAATTTCACTAAAACACTATAAAATTCACTTAAAAAATACACGTTAACGAACCGAGATAACTTAAGTGTAAAAGATGGACGCCGCTAACTGTCCAGACAGAACAGCTGGTAAATGAAACAGTGTGACCAACTTGACTTTAATAATTTTATTATATTATTTAAGGAGAACTCTTGTATACAACTAATGCAAAAAACAAACTCTTCTTAGAACTGATTTAGTATCTTAATTTCTTTAAAGCTCTGCAGTAAACCATATTTACAATTGCATGTCGCCTATTGGAATATCTATTCCTTTAATCTTCTTTTACAGTCACTGGTATTAAAGATAATTTAAAGCATTAAGGAATCTCATTTATAAAAAAGGAAAGGTATTGGAAGTAAACTATAATGACTTTCTTGTACTGCTCTCTAGTATTAGTAATTAATTGAATTATCATAAAATTTAAATTATTTATTTATTTAAAATTTGTGGCACCTCATAAACCATAAACCAAATATTAGTTTAACTTTCAAATAGTTTTCGTTTTATAACTAATGCTGATCTCACGCATTTCACATCTTATACGAGGTGTAGCTATTAAATAACGAGACTGATGCTGCTACAAAAGAACTATGCATGCGCCAAATCGTCATAACGACCGACAACTGTGCAGCGTAAAGCCTTCTCTTTCGATTGTGCAGCGACTCACGTGTTTGTAAAGAAATCTGTCTGACCGGAATCGTCGTTTGTGTGAGAAGAGATGTTAGTTTCGTTTTGCCGAAAACATGATACTACACAATGCATTAGAGCAACAAATTGTCGTGAAATTTCACATGAAACTGGGTAAAACTGCTACTAAAACTTATGTTTTATTAAAAGAAGTTTATGGCGATGAATGTTTATCACGTGCGCTAGTTTTTGAGTGGTTCAAGCTGGCCGAGAAGACGTCGGAGATGATGGCCGCCTGGGTCGCTCTTCCACGGTCCAAAAACGGATGGAAATATCGATTATTTTTAATCAACATTACTACCGTGAGGTGCTTGCTCAACTCCGTGAAAGAGTAAGGAAAAAACGACCCGATTTCTGGAAGAACAAGTCACGGGGTTCTCTTCGTCAAGACAGCGCGCCGGCGTACACTGCATTGTCTGTCTAGACTTTTCTAGCCAATTACAACATCTCAGTTTTAGGCCATCCGCCTTATTCGCCTGAGCTGTCCCCATGTGACTTTAGATCTGTTCCCCAAAGTCAAATCTGCCTTAAAAGGAACACGATTTCACGGTCCGTTGAAGTTGTGAAAGAAAAAGCGGCACGCGTCATACAGGAGCTCACAGAAAAAGACTTCCAGCACTGTTTCGAACATTGGTAAATTCGCATGGAGCGTTGTAGGGATAGGGGAGGGGTGTATATTGAAGGTGATAATAACTAAATATGTTTAAATTTAAAATAAAATGTTTTTTATAGCAATAGTCTCGTTATTTAATAGCCACACCTCGTGATTGTTGATTTTAAAGTAAATACGACTTAGAAACTTGAATTTCCCATTTCCTTTATGGAAATGCCATTGAAATCTGTCCTTCGTGGCTTGGAAAAGATTCACATATTTTCCACTTTGTTATCAATCAGTATAATGCCTGGGTAAAGTATTCACAAGACTTTGAAAGATTGTAAAGATATTGTAATGAAGCAGCACTCTAAAAGCTGAAAACATTCCCAGATGGCTGTTAATCAATCAACCCCACCAACTAACCAACAGACAGTGGAAAGTACAAGAAAATAGCCGGAAACAGCTACATAGAAAAGCTCATCTTAGCTGTGTAAAAACATGCTAAGATTAATCAAGAAATAACTACCGTATATGAGTTTTAATATCTCTTACATGTCGGTGGGATGCTGGATGCTTCATTAATAATGATCATTATTTACAGTTATCGGAGATTTCTTGTACTCCCAACTGAGGGCGCCTGCATCGCCGGTATATTTCCTTCTTCTTCTAGTTCTCATCTTCGTCTTTCTAACTTTTTTTTTAAGACAAAATCTTTTAAGTTGTATAAATGATCTAAATACTTAGGATTGATTATTGCTATTAAGTTAGTCTGTAGCATGTTGCTTGCTCGCTAAGTAGAAGATCTACTCGTTAATTTAATTATCTAAAACGACTAGTAGTCAAAGCGCGACAAATTAATATCAGAGATTATTTTCTTAAGAGATTGGGCATTCCAGTGAAGGAAGTCCAAGGGGATGATAAAAGTTCTCTGAAGAGAAATTTTCCACCATTTCTCAGCTAGCTTCCTCACAATCCTTTATTCTACTCCTTCCGATCTTCTTTCAAGAAAGAAATCCATGAACTCTGTCTTATTAGTGGAAAATGTTATGAGTGAACTTTAAATAGCTTTAGGTTATTCGTAATTTCCCCTTAAGTATTACACGGAAAAATGTCCGCTTATCAAAGGCCTCTGAAATTGAAAAAAACAGATAGCTTTTTCTACTGATTGGTTAGTGTATATTCAACATGATTTACCGAAATCGGAGACGGAAGTGAAGTCGAAATCTCTACACAAAAATGATGGATAAAAAGACAGTCTGGTAAAAATGCTTGCTGTGCCGGATAAAAATCATAGAAATAGACTCACAGCCTCACTAATTGCTTTTCTGTCTTCCCAACTATTCCCTTTAATTGGCAAGCGTAGATATATATAATATAGAAATTAACTGTTGTTCATTCTTTTTGGTGACTGATTCATAGTTTCAATAGGATGAACAAATAATTGCCATTTCAGTCGTGATACATTTATTCTGCCGAGCTTTCGACCTAGGGACTAGGGTCATCTTCAGGGCTAGTTTACAAAATAATATTTTTACATTACAGGGTTGATGTGTCTTCTGTCTTGTCTGTTCATGGACTGAGTGTTATCGGTCTCACCCAGTCCATGAACAGACAAAACAGAAGACACACAAACCCTGTAATGTAAAATAAATGTATCACGTCTGAAATGGCAATTATTTTTTCATCCTACAGGAATTAACCTTATTAAAGTACATATAGAATTCTCCTTATGTAACTTTGAACGTTTCCATTATGAATGTACGAGGGTCGTTTGAAAAGTCCGTGCAAAAATAAAAACTACTTAATTTTTGGGGGTAAACCTTTTTTATTTTTCAACATAGTCTCCTTTTAGGCTTATACACTTCGTCCAACGCTGCTCTAGTTTGTTGATCCCCTCCGAATAATAGGATTTGTCCAAGTCTGAAAAATAGCCATTCGTTTCTGCAATCACCTCCTCGTTTGAATAAAATCTTTTTCCCGCCAGCCATTTCTTCATATTGGGGAACAAATAGTAGTCCGAGGGAGCCAAGTCTGGAGAATAGGGGGGATTTCGTTTTTGGTCAAACGTGAGCAATCGCGGCACCCATCTTGCTTTGTCATGTCCAAATGTTGATGCAAAATATTATGTACCCGTTCATTCGAGATGCCCACAGCACTAGCAATCTCACGCACCTTTCACTCTTCTGTCATCCATCACCATATCATGAATTTTATCAATGATTTCTGGAGTAGTAACCTCAACAGGGCGTCCAGAACGTTCAGCGTCACTTGTGCCCATATGGCCACTCCGAAAATTTTGAAACCACTTATAAACTGTTCTAATGGAAGGTGCAGAGTCACCATAATGTTTATCAAGCTTCTCTTTAGTCTCCTGAGGCGTTTTGCCTTTCATAAAGTAGTGTTTAATCAACACACGAAATTCTTTTTCGTCCATTTTTTTGAAAATCACTCGACTTTCTCGATTCAAACGAATGCCAAACACAAAGAAATAGACCGATCTGGCTGAAACTTGGTGTGTGTTCTTCCAAGAGATGCTACTAACTAAACATAACCTCGATACGCGCCAGTAGTGCTATCTCTCTGACTTTGCACGGACTTTTCAAACGACCCTCGTACCATTCATTTGAATTCCTGTTACACACCGGATACATAATTTTGAAAAAACACAGACATACATACAATTATATAATAAATAAATAATTCAATTGTTAGTGTTCAATAAAAAACTTAAAAATATTATTTTTTAATAAAGGCAGTTCACCTTGATGAAAACAAAATAAAAAAAATCTGCAGTTTGTTATTGAAATGATTGGTCTATGATTGCTAAACACAGGAAGATTGCAACATTAAGATATATCTTTCAGAGATATCTTGCTGGTCTTGTTTTTATTGTTTAAAAAGAATAATTGCAGTTATGCAGTTATACGGGCAAAGAGTGCACCAGAAAGAGAAGAAACAAAACAAAATCAATGCACAATAAATTACTATTAACAATGTAAAACAGATTAACAGCTGTTGCTTTTCTTGACTAAACAATGGAGAAAAACCTCTGAACAATTTTCATAGTTAATCTTATTGTGATTGTTTTTCTTTATGAATGCACAAAGTTTTGTTCAAGCAAAATGCTTCTTTTCAGGATACAAATTTTGGTTTCATCAAAAATTCCTTTTTAAGTTGGCATCCATTTTAAGTTGTTCGCGTTATGTACGCGCGTGTGTGTGTAAACTTGCAGAAGTTTAAACTTCGTTTGACTACTCTTCTGTACTGATTTAGCTCAGTAGAGTAGTCAAACGAAGTACGTAGTACTAAGTAACTTAGCGAACAATATCCTAGTAACATTAAATCACTATTCGATTACAGATTTAATTAATTTTAAACAATTAATCAAAAAGATACAGCTCAATTTAGTTTCATCATTGATCACTATCAAAGATCAAGTAATCAAAGCAAGGAAATACAGTAAATTATCAACTTCGCCAAATTTACAGAGTTCATAAGGTTGAAGATGAAAGTTAAAACTAGCATAATGTTAAAGTAACATTACTGGGTGTAGAATAATCAAATAAACAATAAATAGCAAGAGGAAGTGATTTGAAGCGGAAAGATCGATGGTGGTTATCGATAATGGAACACAAGTAAAGAAAAAAAAAGGGGGAGGTAATTATAGCCAACTGTTATTTATAAAAGACCGCCCTTACAGGTTAAAGGCATATGTACGTAAAAGATAAGTAAGGTTAGATTGGTTTACTGTTTTTTGTTTTTTGCTTTTCTTATTTCTTACTTTTGTGCTCTAAACTAATCTTATCAGTAAACATTACAAGACGACGATCTAGTTAAACCAATAGGAGCGTTCAAGTCGGCGGCACTTCAAAACAAAAAAAGAAAGAACACAGAAGAAACTACCTTCTATGGACGACAATTCCGCCAGGAGATAATTGCAATTGTAACCATTTAAACCAGCGGAACATAAATGGGTTGTACAGTGTGGTGCACTCTAGATGAGATAATGGCTTATCTCAAGGTAGTAAGGACTGTCCTGGGACTAAATACTGTTCCCAGTAACTCCAACTAAAGAGGGAGAGGGGTTTCCAAGAGGTTTACCAGTGTGTGTGAAATGTTAGCTGTTGATGGTATGTAACGGCAGACAAGTCTATGCAAAGAATGTGGGACAAGGAGAAGAGTTTTTTTTGTGAACAAATCAAGCAGGAAATAGCTAATGGGAAAAATCGTTTATGTTTTCTGATAGGAAAATCTAATATTTGGTTTTTTTTTAGAAGTTATCAACGAGAATTAGGATAATCAATAGAAAAATTGGCGCTGTGAAAGTTTGAAAAGTTAAAACCTAGACATAGAGTAGCTGCCAGACAATCGCTCGGGACAGTCCATTGCATTCACTCGCTGAGGATTCATTCTTACACTCTCTTCTCGGCGTTACTCTACTCCGTCATTCAGCCCAACCAATTCTTTTAGAAGGAATAAAGACCAGATAGGCTCAGAACAACAGAAGCTGCCCAAGAGTATATAAGGACACCCAATCGCATTCAGGGTATTGCATTCACTCTCTGAGGATTCATTCTTACACTCTCTTCACGGCCTTACTCTACTCCGTCATTCAGTCCAGCCAATTCTTTTAGAAGGAATAAAGACCAGATAGGCTCAGAACCACAGAAGCTGCCCAAGAGTATATAAGGACACCCAATCGCATTCAGGGTATTGCATTCACTCTCTGAGGATTCATTCTTACACTCTCTTCTCGGCGTTACTCTACTCCGTCATTCATCCAGCCAATTCTTTTAGAAGGAATAAAGACCAGATAGGCTCAGAACAACAGAAGCTGCCCAAAAGTATATAAGGACACACAATCACATTCAGGGTATTGCATTCACTCGCTGAGGATTCATTCTTACACTCTCTTCACGGCCTTACTCTACTCCGTCATTCAGTCCAGCCAATTCTTTTAGAAGGAATAAAGACCAGATAGGCTCAGAACAACAGAAGCTGCCCAAAAGTATATAAGGACACACAATCACATTCAGGGTATTGCATTCACTCGCTGAGGATTCATTCTTACACTCTCTTCTCGGCGTTACTCTACTCCGTCATTCAGTCCAGCCAATTCTTTTAGAAGGAATAAAGACCAGATAGGCTCAGAACAACAGAAGCTGCCCAAAAGTATATAAGGACACACAATCACATTCAGGGTATTGCATTCACTCGCTGAGGATTCATTCTTACACTCTCTTCTCGGCGTTACTCTACTCCGTCATTCAGTCCAGCCAATTCTTTTAGAAGGAATAAAGACCAGATAGGCTCAGAACAACAGAAGCTGCCCAAAAGTATATAAGGACACACAATCACATTCAGGGTATTGCATTCACTCGCTGAGGATTCATTCTTACACTCTCTTCACGGCCTTACTCTACTCCGTCATTCAGTCCAGCCAATTCTTTTAGAAGGAATAAAGACCAGATAGGCTCAGAACAACAGAAGCTGCCCAAAAGTATATAAGGACACACAATCACATTCAGGGTATTGCATTCACTCGCTGAGGATTCATTCTTACACTCTCTTCTCGGCGTTACTCTACTCCGTCATTCAGTTCAGCCAATTCTTTTAGAAGGAATAAAGACCAGATAGGCTCAGAACCACAGAAGCTGCCCAAGAGTATATAAGGACACCCAATCACATTCAGGGTATTGCATTCACTCGCTGAGGATTCATTCTTACACTCTCTTCACGGCCTTACTCTACTCCGTCATTCAGTCCAGCCAATTCTTTTAGAAGGAATAAAGACCAGATAGGCTCAGAACCACAGAAGCTGCCCAAGAGTATATAAGGACACCCAATCGCATTCAGGGTATTGCATTCACTCGCTGAGGATTCATTCTTACACTCTCTTCACGGCCTTACTCTACTCCGTCATTCAGTCCAGCCAATTCTTTTAGAAGGAATAAAGACCAGATAGGCTCAGAACCACAGAAGCTGCCCAAGAGTATATAAGGACACCCAATCGCATTCAGGGTATTGCATTCACTCGCTGAGGATTCATTCTTACACTCTCTTCACGGCCTTACTCTACTCCGTCATTCAGTCCAGCCAATTCTTTTAGAAGGAATAAAGACCAGATAGGCTCAGAACAACAGAAGCTGCCCAAAAGTATATAAGGACACACAATCGCATTCAGGGTATTGCATTCACTCGCTGAGGATTCATTCTTACACTCTCTTCACGGCCTTACTCTACTCCGTCATTCAGTCCAGCCAATTCTTTTAGAAGGAATAAAGACCAGATAGGCTCAGAACCACAGAAGCTGCCCAAGAGTATATAAGGACACCCAATCGCATTCAGGGTATTGCATTCACTCTCTGAGGATTCATTCTTACACTCTCTTCTCGGCGTTACTCTACTCCGTCATTCAGTCCAGCCAATTCTTTTAGAAGGAATAAAGACCAGATAGGCTCAGAACAACAGAAGCTGCCCAAAAGTATATAAGGACACACAATCACATTCAGGGTATTGCATTCACTCGCTGAGGATTCATTCTTACACTCTCTTCACGGCCTTACTCTACTCCGTCATTCAGTCCAGCCAATTCTTTTAGAAGGAATAAAGACCAGATAGGCTCAGAACAACAGAAGCTGCCCAAAAGTATATAAGGACACACAATCACATTCAGGGTATTGCATTCACTCGCTGAGGATTCATTCTTACACTCTCTTCTCGGCGTTACTCTACTCCGTCATTCAGTTCAGCCAATTCTTTTAGAAGGAATAAAGACCAGATAGGCTCAGAACCACAGAAGCTGCCCAAGAGTATATAAGGACACCCAATCACATTCAGGGTATTGCATTCACTCGCTGAGGATTCATTCTTACACTCTCTTCACGGCCTTACTCTACTCCGTCATTCAGTCCAGCCAATTCTTTTAGAAGGAATAAAGACCAGATAGGCTCAGAACCACAGAAGCTGCCCAAGAGTATATAAGGACACCCAATCGCATTCAGGGTATTGCATTCACTCGCTGAGGATTCATTCTTACACTCTCTTCACGGCCTTACTCTACTCCGTCATTCACTCCAGCCAATTCTTTTAGAAGGAATAAAGACCAGATAGGCTCAGAACAACAGAAGCTGCCCAAAAGTATATAAGGACACACAATCGCATTCAGGGTATTGCATTCACTCGCTGAGGATTCATTCTTACACTCTCTTCACGGCCTTACTCTACTCCGTCATTCAGTCCAGCCAATTCTTTTAGAAGGAATAAAGACCAGATAGGCTCAGAACCACAGAAGCTGCCCAAGAGTATATAAGGACACCCAATCGCATTCAGGGTATTGCATTCACTCTCTGAGGATTCATTCTTACACTCTCTTCTCGGCGTTACTCTACTCCGTCATTCAGTCCAGCCAATTCTTTTAGAAGGAATAAAGACCAGATAGGCTCAGAACAACAGAAGCTGCCCAAAAGTATATAAGGACACACAATCACATTCAGGGTATTGCATTCACTCGCTGAGGATTCATTCTTACACTCTCTTCACGGCCTTACTCTACTCCGTCATTCAGTCCAGCCAATTCTTTTAGAAGGAATAAAGACCAGATAGGCTCAGAACAACAGAAGCTGCCCAAAAGTATATAAGGACACACAATCACATTCAGGGTATTGCATTCACTCGCTGAGGATTCATTCTTACACTTTCACTCCCTGAGGATTCATTCTTACACTCTCTTCACGACGTCACTCTACTCTTCATTCACAGTTCAGCCAATTCTTTTAATCCTCTAAACTGAACCAAACTACCATTCCTGTATTTCCAGACAGGTTTGTGGATCATTGTGTAGATAAGTCGTTTGTTGTTTAGTGAAAGTTTGGCGAATCGTCTGTTTAGTTTCTTTCCCGTTTAAGTCTAGTGTGTGTATATTCCCAGGTTAGGATGAGAAAAAACCTCAGGCGTGTAACTTGCAGTTTTAGAAACATAGGGAACAAGAAGATCTCGGTGCGAGGTAGTGTTAAGCAACAAAGTAAGGAGCTTTAGCAAGGGAACCCTCTTTAATTGGAAGGATTTGGAGCTTTTTTTATATTTAAACAAGGAATTACTCATATTTATTACTTCCGTTATAAAACCGTACATTCAATAAGAAACTAGAAGGAAGTCCACGTTCTAGTATGAGTATTTACTGCAAGAAGTAATTGTTCTAGAAGTCAATTTAGATATTTAACTAACGAAATATAATACAGGAAGTGAAAAAACTAAAAAAATGATGAAGAAAACTGATCACAAAAAGATAACCACCTGCTGAGCTAAATGCAAATACACAATTTTATAAACTATAATAGTTTTAGCGATTATTATAGTTTCTCTATAGTTATACCCATATAACTAGTATTTAAATTAATATTGTTAAAACAGCATCCAGTATTTATATATAGTTCATTTACCTACAAATTATTACTTGATGCATCTTATGTCAATTTTTGCTCGCAGACATGCTCACCTGACAGTTACCCACATAGTCCGAGTAAACATGTAGTTCTAGATGTGTTTTGTGACAGACAGGTATTTTTTTCTTATACTTAATGATAGAATTTACATATTTGATTATTTTAAGACATTCAAAAAAACTATTTCATACATAATAAGTGGAGCAATATAATTCTATTATATTGGATAATTTAAAATAATGATGGTAAAATTTTAAAAAAGGAAAACAAATAAAATAAAAGATATTAGGGAAGGCTGAAAGTGCAGCAGCCTTAAAGAATGGGTACTCTAACTGGTTACAGGAAACTGATGCAGTTATTGGTAACTAGATACTGTGCAATTCGGAAATGACACTTTCAAGTGGGTGGATAATTTTATTTATCTAGGCACGCAGGTGAATTCCGACAATAGTGTGCACAGTGAGATTAATAGAAGAATACGGCTGGCTAACTGGACATACTTCGACTTGCAAGATCACTTTGAATATCAGTTACTCTTCCGGTCGACTAAGATAAGACTTTATAAGACACTTATCCGGCCCGTATTAACATACGCCTCAGAGTGCTGGGTCACCACCAGAAATGAGGAGCTTGTCCTCCTTAGGTTCGAAAGAAAAAATTCTTCGAAGGATCTATGAAGCCATTTTGGATGGCGAAGAAACATGGCGAAGGAGAAGTAACGCAGAACTAAAGAAGTTTGTGCAGGGACGTCACACGTGGTGAGTTTTGTTGAAGCTTGGGACGCCTTCGTTGGGCAGGACATGTAGGCAGAATGGAAATTCCATATAAGATAATTAAAGAAAATATATATGGCACGCGACCGAGTGTTTCTAAGAATGCAAGAACTCCTCCTTGGTGTCCAAAACTGGATGGTGGCCGGCATTGGACCGGGACAACTGGCAAACTTTGATAGAGGAGGCCAAGATTCGCGCCAGCGAATTGTAGCGCCAGTTAAGAGGATGCAGATTATTGAATGGTTGCCAACTGAAAAAGAAATGACTATTGTTCATAATTGGTCCAGAAGATGGGCTAGTCCCAAAATTATGACTGAAATTGGCCATAACCATTTCTTTTTTCATAGTCATTAAATCAATATTTCGTGAATTGTGGAATTATAGTATTTAATCCGACTAGCCTGATAAGAGCTTTCAAATAAAAGAAAGAGAATTGGAGATGGCGGTATCATGAGCTCTTTTTTTTTTAGCCGGAGAGAATCAGAAAGTTGATAGAGAAGAGTATCGTAAATTGTGGAGAGTTTAGCTGCTGAAGAAAGATAGAGAAGTCCTTCTTGTAAAGTAAGAAGACAGAGGGCAATATCGCGTAGCATTCAAAAATTTGCTTTTTCCTTCCTGCTTTTTTTTTTTTTTTTTTTTTTTTTTTTTTTTGGCGCATCAACAGCTGAGGTCATTAGCGCCCGGAGCTTTTTCCAGTGCACTGCCGGCCTCCGGACAGTGTTCTCTCGTTACAGACAACACTGTCCATCACCGGACAGTGAGCTGTAAGAAACTCCTAGGAAGAGAAAATCTAAGGGTCAGCAGCTGGATTCGAACTCGGGACCTCCGCGTGGGAGTCCAGTACGCTAACCGCATAGCTAATCCCTTTCCTGCTTTTTAATCTAATAGATTCACGCACGCGCACTAGTCAATACAGAAACCCTATTTTCAGTGAAACCTTCTTATCAAAAGGCAATGTCTCATCTGATAAGGTAACCAATTAGAATAGTTTTAATAAGCCTGAGAAAATTGGTGGCCAACTCAGTTCACTTCTTTTGTCTGAACACCGTGTTCAGTCTGGGTATAAATGAATACTCTCATATATTTTTTAAGGAAATGTATCGTCGAACTGTGGCCATTATTACGAAGAAAACCCTAGAAGAAGAGATCAGCACATTAAGAAATATATATATATATATATATATATAAACACTATTAGACCAACAATATGTACTATTTGTCTTGAATAAGGCTTGCACGCTATGGGAAATTCCCACAATAAAGAACCATCCTTAGAACAATATCTTTCCGGACGGCATGTCCCTGCTTTGGACTTATCTTTGTCAATGTGTGAGTTTAAAAAAAAATGATAATAAGAAAAATAAATTATAATACACTAGTTATATTTTCCAAAAGAACTATTTTGGTTGTTATCTGGATTTCCACCAACTATAATTTCGTGTAGCATCCTGGCGCATACACATACAAATTACACACACACACACACACACACACACACACACACACACACACACACACACACAAAATGACAACTAACCATGTATGATGGAATATTCCCACAAATATCACAAACACAATTAAACGACACAATACTTATGAATCATGCGAACTAAACGATCAGGTCAAGACATGAAAATAAACATGGCCGCTAGCTTCTTATTTAAATCATACTCATTGTCTCTCTCTTTCCAATTATTCGTGTGTTGCGAATCTTTTTGTCATTCAGAGTTTATGTTTTTTTTTTGTCCCGCCTCCCCTTCTGGGATGATTTTCACTCATATACAGAAGTTTCAATTGGTCAATACACAAGAATGTCCATGACTATGGTGGGCGGGTCTATAGTAAAAGTTCCGTGTGAACATTTTTTTTTTTTTAAACTATTCTAAGTAATTACTCCGTATGTCATATTGTAAGTATATTTTCACTTCTTCCGTTTTTGAAAACAGAAAATAATTATATGGCCCCTGATTCTTTCCTGTTTGTGTTATTATAAGTTCAATTAAATTTCACTCGATAATTTGTGAATCTATTTCTCTATTACTTATACACACGCACATTCGTACAAAAAAATGTACACCTTGTTTCACTTTTTCAGCTTTCCTCTAAGCGGTCATTTCGTGTACAAAGTATGTGTTCCTATCAAGTACTACCAGGATACGTTGGAATTTCAAGCAATGAGCATGTGGTTAGCTTGGTAGAGATCGGTGCAGCTCAGCAGTTTGCAGTTATATGTAACTTCCTCCAAGGACCACTAATAAAAGAATAGTTTTAAAGGATGTTGCTTAGGCCAAGACGGAAGTTGGAACTTCTAGATCCTGAGCTGAGCCAGCAATCTGGTTTCCCATTTAGTTCATTAAACCTTAGGTAATATCAAAGATGAAGAGATAATCCATGTAAATAGATGATTATTAATTTGATTTTATACATGCAATGGACAAACGCCTAACCTGGAATCCACATACTAGACTCAAACGGAAAGAACTGAACAGACGATACAAACTTCTCTCTAGACTTTTTGACAAGCGATCTAAACTCTCTCTACAGAATAAACGACTTATCTATACTATGATACTAAAACCTGCCTGGACTTACGGAATGGAACTTTGGGGCTCAGCCAAAGCTTCCAATATCTACAAGAATCCAATCCTTCCAGTCAAAAAACTCTCCGTAGAATCGCTAATGCTCCTTACTTTGTTTCCAATCATACCTTGCACCGAGATTTCCTTGTTCCCTATGTTTCTGAAGCTGTAAGATCCCGTTACTTTAAATTCCACACATCAATCACCTCACATCCCAATCCTCTAGTAGCTCAACTTACCACTCTACCAGGAAATCCTCCCAGGCGGTTGAAGCGCAGGTGGCCACGCGATCTTCCTAAATGAAGTAAGAGCCAATGTACAATAGTGAACTGTACCACTTTGGGAGTTTCACCAATGGGTGAATTCTCCCCTCATGTATTCATGTAACTATTCCATTATCATGTTGTATCAGCTTCACTTGATGCAGAATTATTCTGCAGTTGTGAAAATAAATAAATTAAAAAAAAAAAAAAAAAATATGCAATTATCTACCAATAAATAATAAATGGTCTGCGTAAAACTTAATACAGGATGTAATGTAATGCGACAGAACGGATAGGCTTGCCCACTACTTCTTGACAAAGTACTACCTCGTGGGGGTGAACTTAGGCAATCATTCTTGTAATGATTGCCTATGCGCGGGGGTCACAGAAAACATACTTGTTACACCTGACACTCCCTTCCAATCATGTCTGTACCATTATTGTTTACGACTTCAACCACCTCATATTTATAGCGCTAGCTCTTTACTGGAAGGAGACAGGTTATAACTCTCCCCTACCCTAAACGAACACACAGACACACAGAATACATAATCCTACTTATCAACCGAGCGTAAAAAAAACAAAAAAAAAAAAACAACTTAATGTTCATGACAACCAATCAAATTGCTATCTTACTCTTCAAATAAAATAATATGAGAGAATAAACGTTGTTGAGTTGCATTATCAGGAGACAATAGAATATCTGACTTCCTTGATCGTTCCTCCAGCCCACCTCTAGATCACCCCTCTCCTGGTGTCTTTAGAAATAAAGAAACAACTAACAGTCAAGTTGGACGTCCTAATATGTTCCGTTGTGAACAAATTTTTTTTTAAAAAGTCTATTCTCTAGGATAGATTTCTCTTTTAATATGGCCAAATCAACCATGTTAATGAGCCATGAAAATTGTATTGTGCATAGAAATTGTTTCCTTCTAATATTTATATACTTATATATTTGTATTGTATGCGTATTTTTTGTTTTTTTTATGCTGACGTAGTTTCCGCTAGATTGTCTCGTTCGGATTGGCATTTGCTGAGGGGATATTCAGACTTTAGATTTGTCAGTTATCTGCTGTTCTTTGGGTATTTTCCTTACATAAATGATGGGCTAAAGCAACTGGCTCTCAGCAGGTCAATGGTTGGACCTTTGAACGGAAGATAGAAGAAAATAAATTGGGCTCCAAAGAACTTCCGGAAATTGAATTACTGAACTGGGTTGAATTGATTAATAAACATTTTTTCTTTTAAATATCCATTAAAGTAAAACAAAAAAGCTCTACTGTGGCTGTGTGATGGACACGCCGTGTGTTGTACGTGAATACGTTTACGTAACGGGTTATATTTTTTATATAAAATATTTTTATTTATGTATTTAGGACTGTGTTTAACTGTGTTACAATATAACTTTATTAATTTTAGGTCTGTGATACGAAAAGTACGACACAAATGGCGTACAAGATACATCGAGATTTCTGGTAAACGTTAAATCAATATAGGTATTACCTAACGTTGTTGGAGAAGTTTCAATATAAGACAAATTGAACTCGCTGAGCATGAAGTCGGGCAATGAGCGGTTTTGTGAGACATCAACATTAAAGTCTCCAACTATCATAATTGGTGTAGTAAGATCAGGCTCGTAATCGGGTATAATTTTAGAGATGATTTTGGAATATTTTAACAACGATCGTAACATAAAGAGTTTAATTTCTGATAACGCTGTGCCGGGATGGATATGCACACACACCCGAGTACGAATTTGAAGATGCCATTGGCCTTTTTCGTTTACTAGACAGACATCACCAGCTTTTGCGTCTTTCATTTTCAAATAAATTTCCGAAATGTCAATGTTAACTCTATTACAATCAGTGAAGCTATTGATGTTGCGATATATGGCGACTCCACCGGCTTTGCGACTTTTACCATTCGATTGTTCTTGAGAAGCCCTTTCCAACCGTACACGATCTCTGTATTTGGTTTTGGCTTTTCGCCGCGTATAGGCCGACATTATATATTTTTGATAATATTTTTTTATTCTAACACCTTATTATATTCACTGTCACTATTTTACACTATTGCTTTATATACAACAGCTGACGATTAAAACTTAAACGAACATCGTAGCTTCTCCGTGTCAAAAGTTATACTAATTGCAAATCTCGATACGCAGCAAAATGATCTCAAAATGGCGGCGCTTCCCCCTCCACCGCGTGCGATGTGTCACAGTCTTCGCTTATCGTAATGAATTCTTTGATCCTTTAGCTATTAATTTTGGATGTAGACGATAGATTCGAAACTATAATGCCAAACTGTATCCCCCGATTTTGTTAACATTAGATTTTTTGGATTGCCACCATATGATTCAAATTTAAAGACGTATTTACGTCAAAAAAGCCTAAATCTCAAACTTTCGTTACGTCACATCCCGTAATTATTCACAAATCTCTAGTTTAATAAATATTTTATTCAAAAAAGAAAAAAAAAGATAGATTAATTCCTAAAACTAAAAGATGATGAATAGATAGGCAGTAGTTAAACAGTGTTAACGGCAATTTAGAAGGCAATGGATTTCAATATAACAGGTAAGATGCTTGTAAAATAAATACAAGTTTAAAGGTGAATTATATTAGGCATGAACACGCCAAGTATGTATCGAGAAGCGTGACTTACCATCACTTAGTTTTAAGTATTTTTGAACAGTCTATCAATTCTTAGCTTTTTCTTTTGATTGATTGTACAGAACGTCAAGAAGCGGAGAGAAAAATACACTTATTTCGACCACAGATGGAAGATGGAAAACCTAAAACTAATAGCCAAGCAAGGTATGGAAGGAAGGCGTTAAAGTCTTTATGTTATCTCCTCACCTCTATCCCCACCCCCACAAAGTACAGGGCCTGAGGATCACACGTTAACTGAAGGAAGCGCAAGAGTTAGTGGTAAGAAAGGTGCCAAAATAGCCGAGCGATTAAAGGTGAGGCTCGGGAAAGCTCTCATCGACACATCTAAATGAAATGCTCATCAATAATATTGTTAACCCAAAAAAAGATACCAATACCATGTTTTGAAAGGGATTACTTGCTACTGGATGCTGGGTATTAACCAAAGATCATCGTTCAGAGTTTGGTTAATCAGTGGTCAGTATCTGACAATCAGATAGAGTGCTTTGTGAAAAACGGATGGAAATCAAGCTTTCTATGGTCAAATCATGCTTGTGCTTTTACAGATTTGGTGCCTTTAGAAATCATGTCCAATTATTATCTAAATAAATAAGTTAAGAATGACTTACTGTACAAGTAACACCACCAAGTAGCAAACAAGAGAACTTACCTGTAAACAAACAAACAAAAACATTTTAAAAACTTAAATTATAATATACGTGGTTTTATGTAATTGGCCACTGATCGCAGCGCTGAACTTTACTGAAGCGATGAGTTGAAGTTAAAAATCTTAACACCAGTTTAACGTACCTCTGACAATGCATGAAAGTCTCAAAAACCTGAAGAGATAACGGATAAAATCAGTGTTAATAATTTTTTTTCCCTCCTCTGCATTTTTTCGTCTGTTATTTGAGTTCAGCCTTTTCAACTTTCAAGTGTGCTTAAAGCTTGTTGATGTCCAACAAATCAGAGTTGTTTACCCGCCAGTTGAGCACTCTTTTCCGGAAGTTACTTTTTTTATATATACGTATAAAATTGAACGAGTTATATATATATATATATATATATATAAATATATATATATATATATATATATATATATATAAAAAAAGTATATAAAAAAGTTGTTTGGCGCAAGTATGCAGGCGACTCTTTTGGAGAGACAGGTACATATTGAAGGTTTTGACAGACAAAAAGAAGGAGAAAAAATATATATGAGGATAGCTGGTGTCAAGTTGCATAAGAAAGTGTAGCTCCAGCGAGCTGGAAATCAGCTGAGCATGAAATCATTCTCCAGGGTAGATCTGAATCTAAGCGTGAAGGTGTAGAATGTCTTTTTACTATAAACTACTCCGCTCCTTCAAACGATCTCTATTATTTCTCGTCTTCCTCGCTGGCCAGTCGCCTGCTGGAGGAGTTTTTTTTTTTTTTTTTTCTTGGAGAGCAGCAAGGTTGGGTCTTTGAGAAGTTCCCTTCCAGTACTACACCGAAGTGGAGACAGTTGACTGGAGTCAGTCGGTCTAAAAAGAGGGGGAAGTAGGGTACATTACCGTGTGGATGGTAAAGGGCCACACACATACTGTGATATTCAGAGAGCATGTTTATGCTCTAAAGTCTGTGCGCATTCAGCGTTAATAAAATGAATGGGCAATTTCATACATGGTGCACATTGCTCCATATCTTAGCCAACAGAAACTATGGCGATTATCATTCAGTTCCCTTTTTTGTATTTATAAAAAATAAATAAAAAAAAAATTATGTTAACACTTTAATAAATTACGGCTTCTATTTACCATGTAAACACGGGCTCATTTTTTATTTAAAAAAAGCAAAAAAGTCATAATTGTTCACCAGACTAGAAAAACAATTAGGAAAATTGATTGTGAAAATGTAAATAACGTGTTTATTATTTTTAATTCCATCCCTACCTTGAACGTAGTACGCTACCTGGGTTTCTACTTGGACAGTAGACTCACGTGGAATCCATACACGAGACTACAACTAAACAAAAGGTACGGACAACTAAGACGCATGATTGGACCTAAATCTAAACTAAGCACATTCTAACAAACTAACCCTCTACAAGACGTTACTTCAACCCTTCATCCGGATTTACGGATCAGAGCTGGTGGGGCTCAACTAAACCTTCCAATATCTCCCGCATCCAATCCTTCCAATCAAAAGCTCCCTATTAAGTCACTAACCTCATCCTTCAACAAAGACCTAAATGTCCCCCTTTTGACACTGAAACAATCCCATTCACGAGTCCTCAATTTCCACAAAAGCCTATCCTGCCATCCCAAATTCAACAGCTCGGAAATTCTTTTCTCATCATCCCATCCTGATAATCCTCCAAGACGACTAAAACGACGTTGGCCTCGTGATCTCCTAACCTAGACCTTTCCACAACTAGAATTCCCGAGAGTGTCAGCACTGGCTGATTTCTCTCTTCCTGCGTCCTTACGGTTGCGGTGTGCGTCGGCTTTGCCGGGCAGTTTTCGCATCCTATACTGTATTTGTACTATTCACAATTTGCCTGGTGTATATTTATTTTTATACAGGTAGCAAATAAATTAATTAAAAAAAAAAAAAAAAATTAACAGAACTATTTTCGGAGCAAAATGGACACGAATTACTATTCTAAAATGTTTCAGGTTTTAACTAAATACATTCTCTGAATGTTGGAAAATATATATTTCATTATTAGAAGATTAAATAGTTTGTAAGGTCGTAAAGGATGTTAATTAATTAATTTGAGAAACTATCATAAACTACGATCAAAACTAGGTATAGTCAAGACTATAATGAGTCTGTTTGGAGCAAGACTAGGTATGCTCAAGACTAGTATGAGTCAGTCTGGGGAGTAAGACTAGATATGCTCAAAACATGGGTGAATCTGTTTGGAGATCTTGAATTGGAGAATTTGTAGTCTAAACTAACGTCTTTTTTCATCTGGGCGCCTGAGAAAAAAAAAGAAGAGCTATGTGAGCTAATTAAAGATCGCAGGGACCGGGAAGTGTATTCGATAACTCTATTGTGGCATTACAAATGGCCTCGTTAGGAAGCTATCGCAGGGTTGCTAAATGGAAACTTCTAGATCAATAGCAAAGCTACGTATGTTGCCAACAAAATGGCTACGATATTTTTCCAAAATTGTATTATTGCATTTATGATGTTCATAAATTGCTCAGTAGCAGCCTTATTAGGCCTAATGGAACAGACAGAACCAAGGAAAGTGCTCTAATTGATGCCGGAATAGATCTAAGTGACAACTTTCCGGCCTACTCCCAACGAATCTAATCTATGTGGCATCTAAACCGGAAATGATACTTTACTGTACAGTTTCCGAATTCTAGACCGCTTTTCTTGAAAAAAAAAGAAAAAGAGGATTGCTGTTTGAACACACGTTGTACTAAAGGGAAAAGTCTAGACAAGAAGCGTCCAGACTTAAGATGAACCCCTTGGTCATTTTTTAACCTTCTCTAGTTTATTTAAGATCATTTAAATAGTAAAACTGTTCTAGTTCTAAGATTGTAAACTTATTTGAAGTCAGTCAATCACAGTTTAAGAAAGAAACTTAGTAAATAAATTAAAAAAAAAAAAAAAAAAAACTTAACAACTTCATTCCTGTTATCTTCGTTAATGTGAATGACCTTTTTACCATTCACAGGTCATTTATTACGATTTTAAAGTGTTTTATATGAATATCGTGACCCATTAATTTTATTGTTAGTTGAGGAGGAGAAAAAAAATTGTACAGCGAGGGTCCAACAAGAAGGGCAAAGAGAAGTTTATTGTACTATTTTTCTCACACACGCAGCTCTAATTGGTTAATTAAAATAATATAAAAAAACAAAAAATACAACCAACACAAACACACACTACAGAATAAATTCATTATCTCACTAACACACACTACAGAGCACTAGTTGTACCAGATAGAGAGGTTAGGTTGCTAACTACAATAAAATAGTTGTATTGCTGCAACATTAGGAAGCTATCGCATTTAGACGAGCCACTTAGACAACAACCAAAAACAACCCTCCAAACTGGTGTCCAAAATAATGTTTTCAATATCTTCTACGAAAAAATAAGCGAAGACAGAATTAAAAGAAGATGAAGAAGAAGAAGAAGAAGAAGAAGAAGAAGAAGAAGAAGAAGAAGAAGTGGAAGACGACGGACTTAGTTCTTGAAGGCAATTAAATACATTTCTTAAGATCCATCTCTTTATTTTTCTTTATTTTGACTTGACCAAGGGTCCTTCTCTTTCTGAATATCTTCAGCGAGTCTTCCTTCTTCAAAAAAGAAAGAAAAAGAACAATACTTGCTTAACTGGGTGAGACAAAACTCTTTGCAATTTCTTCTTCCTTCATCTTCTGCAGAGAACTGCGTGTGTTTTTTTTTGTTTTAATCTTTTATTTTGTATTTACTCATCTTTACGCTGTTCACGCTCCAAGCTTTCTCCAATTTCATTCCTTCCATTACTTCCATACTTCTTTGTTCTTCTTTTTGTTGTTTACAAAACAGGCTTTGGGTTAAGTGGTGGTGCGTCACTTTGTTGATTAAGTAGTTAAAACTACTGAAAAGGAAACTGGCAGCAATCAAGGCAAAGAGAGAGAGACAGAGAGAGAGAGAGAGAGAAAGGAGGGAAAAGAGAGCAAAGAGAAGCGCTAAAAACAATGCGGTAAGATGGTGTGATTGCAATGTGGCGCAGCCAGCCGCTGTACCATTGAAATACTTCACTAATTTACTGCCAGAGATATTTATTCTTTTTCTGAGAGAGAGAGAGAGAGAGAGAGAGAGAGAGACAACAGCTTCACTTTTCTACTTTCTCTTTCACCAGCACTCACTAGCAGAAGTACTGTGTAAACATGTTAACATATTAAAACGGAATTTTTAATTAGTATTCCTGGCTTGATACCTGGATAAGGACAGAAATACCGATTTTATGATATAGTATTCTAACTGAAAATGGCTCCCGTAATAAAGATGCCTGCCACTTCTATTTCATGAAGGAAATTTGATCATTTAAGGGATTCCAGGAAAACTGTAAGCTACTCTCCTCTAAAGTGTCATTTAATCCAGGATGTGAGCCATTGGCAAGCTGCCCTAGGCTGCTAAAGAGCTGGAAGTATAAAAGAGCGATAGCCTTCAGGGACAGAGCTTTGTCTTCAGGTACTTCACCAGACTTTAGGATGCCTATCACCCAAGCGCACCCAGACTAGGAAAGGCCAACTCCTGCTCCAAAGTCTCAGGATTCCACCACAGATAAGCGGGGACGAGACACCACTTTCCACCAAATTTTATCAATTAATTTGTCAATTAAAATTATTTTTCAATTTGATTGCAATGTGGAGGAGGAGGATTTCAAGACAATATAATAATGGATTAAGACTTTAATAAGGCCGGTGCTAACCTATGGGGCAGAGACGTGGACTCTTACTGCTGCAATGGAAAACAGCCTCAGGATATTTGAACGGAAAATGCTAAGAAGAATATACGGACCTGTGTTAGACAGTGAGTCAGGCAACTGGAGAATCCGTAAAAATAGTGAGCTGTGCGAGCTATACCAGGATGTCAGTGTCGTTCAATTTATCAAAATCCGACGTATTGAGTGGCTGGGCCATGTGGAGAGGATGCAGGACGATAGAATGCCCAAGCAAATGTTGTACGGGGACGTATATGGCACGAGAAGAAAAGGGCGCCCACGAAGAAGATGGCTTCAAGATGTTGAGGATGACCTAAGAACACTTTCCGTCCGCAGGTGGAAAGAAAAGGCCAAGGATAGAGATGTATGGAAAGGCATTATTAAGGAAGCCAAGGCCCACCCTGGGCTGTAGCGCTACATACAAACAAACAAAAAATAATAATGGATATGTCCACGTTATGAGAGTAGAAAGGAAACGAATGTTTGACGACATATACAGGGTATTTAGATGCAACATTTCGCTACGAAGACATAATATTCTCCACCCAACATCTATGTGCTTAAATCTGTAGCAGAGCCCAGCAAAGAAATATGAGTGTATTTAAAAGTTATAACCGATTAGAATGAATGCAAGAAAATGATTAGAACAGAAGGATTACGGTGATTTTAATTTCGGTTAAGCTATAAGGATGGCAGGAATATAGGAGTACTGATCCATCCATTAGTTGTAAGTTTGTATGTAAATAGTTGTATATAGTAGAGGGATGAATGTGGGAAGCGAATGTATTTATAAGTAAGAATGGAGAGTGAGTGATTTTCTAGAGATAAGCACCTAGATGATGCTGGCTGTATGGCGGACAAAAAAATGTATTCTAGATTACATTACAATCAATTTTACTCAGTATGTTGATTAATTCAAATAAAATGTTTTTTGTTTATTAACTAATATTTTAAATTGAGTATAATCAAACGAAATGAATACTCGTCATTCAATGACCCGGTGGGTATGCCATCGAAACAAATAACATCACCCAGCATTCTTGCACAAAATAGGATTATTGATCTTCCTTGAGCATTTATGCTGATCTAGAGTAAAATCGATCTGAACAAGTTGTGCCTGCGCGTCGTTGCTAGGATACCCACATTCACGACAAGTTCGCTCCAAAAAAAATAATTAGTTCCATTCTAACTAATAGCACTTATCACCAAGATCGAATGTATTGGTTTCTTAAAATATTATCCTAAATGTCAATTATTATTTATTATTTTACTGAACAATATTATATCAGCAAATCTTGGTGGATAAGCAAAATAAAACTTCATTTTAAAATTTACATAATTAAATTTAAAATATTATTTAAAAAAATTCATTATGCAAATAGTTTAATCAATCATCATTATTATAATGATTGGAGCGTATATAATGTGAATGATGTTGATGATATAGAGGACCATAGAATATATTAAAATCATAATAAATTATATATTCACTTGGTGGGTCGTATATTTGGTCTGTGTAAGTGTGTGTAAGAGAGACTTAGGATCAGCTGCAGGAGGCGAGCTTTACTGCCTAATAGGGACCGTATATTTATATATTTTAAGGCCCTAAGGACAAAAATCTCTTTCCAGTAGGCTTGTATTACGTCAGCATCATCATCAATAGAGGCTGGATGAAGCGAACGGCCTAGTGATGAAGTGAAAGAGAGAAAGAGGACAGAGATTGAGTGAGAAAAATCATTGACAAGGGGTGAACGACCCAATCAGAGCGACCATAACATGTTCTTCAAGTTCGGTCTTTCAGTCTGCCGGCTTCCTTCAGAGCACCAATTTCTTAAGAAATATTTCGTTTTTTCTTTTAATAATTTTTTTATATATACGTAAATTATGCATCAAATTAATTAGTTGTTAATAGTTAATAATTAATAATTTTCTTGAATAATGATTTTTAGTTTGTTTTGTATCTATCTTAAGAGGTTAGGGAGTAATTCTAATTCCCCATGAAACGGAAGGAATCATTTACAAATTTCTGGCCAAAAAGACATTTTAGGCGACTTCCAGAAACCTAGACTCTACTCCAGCATCAACTACTAGTTTCATTAGCGTCCCGTTTTTTTTTTTAATTTTTCCACCACACTGGAACTAAATCTGAACTGGCGCACTTGTCTTACCCAGGGATTATGGGGTTTTCTGATCACTGACTTCCATCTTCTTCAATCACGGGGCGGAAATCAGTTCAAATGTTCATAGAAGGAGATTAGTGAAGTAATCATTGTACCCAAAGAGTCTGTATAGGATTATACAATATAGAGAAGACTGGTGGGGACTCAGAAGAACGCGGTAACACTTGTCCGAGGTCTGTAAATTAAGTAATGAGACTGATTTTATTTAAATTTTTAGAATTACAATTCTATATTGCCACCTTCAAAATAACTTCCTTCTGAAGCCACACACAGCGCTGGAGACGTTTCTTCCACTCCTCATAGCAGTGCTCAAACTCCGATACTGGAATAGCCGCCTTCAGCTGCTCGTTTACAGCCGTTTGGACTGTCCCAAAATGAGTTCCCTTGAGGTGATTTCGGCATATTCGGGAAGAGAGAAAAAAAAGTCACAAGGACTCAAGTCAGGCGTCCTTGAGGAGCCACAGGAATGTTTTTTTATTGGCCAAAAACTTTGGTTTATTGAAATTGCCGTGTGACAAGGAGCATTATCGGTGATGCAACACTCACTTGTTCTTGGATGTTTGGTCTCACACGAATGACCCTTTTTCGAAGTTTTTCCAAGAACCTCTCGGTAAAAGTGTTGATTGACCCGTTTAACCTTGAGGTAGAAACTCTTTGTGGGCGATTCCGTGGATCGAAAATTTACTTAATTTACAGACCTCGTACATAAACTGTGCACATACTAAAATATGGTAATACATCCGCAATGTACATTAATATCGGTACTTATTTTGCATATTAAGTACAATGTTATTGATAATTACATTGCTAATGTGGATAAAGTACAATTTTTGTAAGCCAACGAACCAATAAAACTTAAACGTACGCACGAGGAAGCATGAAGCTGACGAATTGCGAACCAGGGCTGTGCCGTCATCTCGTTTTGCACTCCTAAGATTCCTAGCAACGCTACTGCGTGCATTCATAATTAGATCCTTTTCCAGTTAAACATTATAAATCTTCTTTTATAACCAAGATCTCCTCAAAAACTAAGGATGTTTTTAAAACTAAAAATTTGTTTCCATTTTTCTCCTCCCAGATTCTAAACCCTGGGATCTTTATCTTCTCCCAGTAATTGCCCTACACCCTCCACCTTACTGTCATGTCCTTCATCGCTCCATCCACTTCTCTTTGAAACGTTTCTCTTCTCTTTCTTTTTTTTCATTCCAACAAAATTGAATTCAGTTAATATTCTAGAGGAACATAGATTTCAATATACTTGTTGGCTACAAACCAAGCTAAAAGCAATCACTTCTAGTCAGTAAACTGCATTTTTTTACTCCAGAACCAGCTCTTTCCCTTGCGCCAGTCAAATAATTTCTTAACTTTATTAATTAATAAATAAAGTTATTATTGATAGTATCATTTATTCTTGGCGAATAAAAAAAATTTTAAATCTATAAAAGGAGACATCACCTATTTTGTGTACGAGAGATATGCATATAATATATTTACTTGTAAAAAATAAATAAATAAATAACAGCGAAAAGATAAGACCAGCGGAGAGTGGAAGAGAATGTTCAAGAAGTTCCAGAAATGTCTTAGGAGCTTGAGTGGACTAGTTATTATCACTTCCAAGAGTGACCGACGACATTCTTCCAGTGTTAAAAAAAAAAAACCTTCTCCTCCTAGAGATCCCGCAGTAATTCCCCCAGCTTTGGGAACAGCCGTACAGCACAGTATGGAACCTAACTCTGTAGTTGAATACAAACTTCTTAATACGTAGTGGTGCCTGGACGGCATGGAAGTTCTACTTAATGCTTTTGCCTCTCAGTTGGCAGGCCTGTACTAATGTCCGCCCGCCCCCCACCGCACTCGGTCTGAGGCGTCCTCTTTTTCCTGTGTCCTTCCGTTCCTTTCATTTTGTTTCACAATTTGTTTTCAACTTTTTTATGCTTTTATTTTATTTTTTTAATTCATGTTTACTTGCCTCGCATAGTTCTTCTGATTTTATAACTATCTTCTGGAATGTTTAGTTAATATTTCTCTGGATGCTGGAATATACAGTCGACTCTCGATAATTCGAACCTCGATAATTCAAACTCTACAGCTGTTAACTTCGGTAAATCGAAAAAATTCAGTATATTTAGATACGCTCGATAACTCGAAATCCTTTTCTTAACAACAGGGGGAGAGAAGGCTCTATAATTCGAACGAGGCCACCTTCCCCTCTTTTATAATTCGAATTTTCCCTAGTAATGTTTACTTCTCATTTTCCGCTTATTGTCCATTTCCTGCGTAATGTTTCCCTCCTTTCAGCCCAGTTTAACTTTCCAATTCTCTTTCTTAGTTTGTCACGATGGGGAAGTACGTCTCCCTTACTGTGTCCCACAAAAAAGAATTATCGCTGCCGTGGAAAGTGGTTCGAAAAGAAAAAAATATCGCCAAAACTTTCAATATTCCACCATCAACGCTTTTTACAATTCTAAGTCACTGACTAAGTCAGGCCACATTGTAACAAAAAACTGTTCTTCATTTTTTTAATTAGGTACATATGTATATTATTATTTATTGAAATGTTAATACATATGTAATTTTTTTGTTCTTTTTTGTCGTTTTCATTATTTTTACTTTTTTACTTGAGGCTATATATGTCTAAAACTTAGGTAAGCTCATACGTATTTTCAATATACGTATGTACATACATATATACATAATAAAAACTTAATAATTCGAATTTTTTTCCCCCTTCTTGATAATTCGAAGTCTCGATAATTCGAATTTTTCTTGTAGTCCCTTGGATTTCGATTTATCGAGAGTCGACTATACATGTGGAAACCACGGCCTTTTGAATAATATTCAAGGGCTAGATAAGTGGTGATTACTATGGTTTTTCTTTTAATAGTTCAAAATGCATTGATTTTTCTGTTTAGTCCCTTTTTAGTCGAATGCACTTTGTCTCATCGTTTCTCAAATGAATAGATTCCATCCCTAAAGTGCCTTTCTGGATTTTGAGCAGATCTACCCATCTACCGACTACTATTTGACTCCTAATTTTGTGAAAACAATGTCTAGACAGAATCAATTTCTTCATATTTTGGAATAAACGGAAGTGAGACGAGGCTAAATCTGATTACTAACAATTCGAACTTCTTATACCTCGTCTTTGTCATTGCCAAAACACCTTTTTTTGGGGGGAGGGCTGGTGCATTGTCTCAATGAATGGTGATTTTCCCATCATTTCCCTTTTTCCGTTCACAATCCGAACTTATCCTGTTGGTTCTAAAGGGTTTCACATAATATTTGCTAATTTTTCGTTTTGCAACGCTATCAATTAAAAATATTTTTCCAATGAAATCCTCTTCTCTTTGTGGAGTAGAGACCCAAACCCATTCTTGTATTTAGAGCTTTATATCGTAAGAAAGCGGAGGAGCACAAGGCATTTGGATAATTTTTTTTAAAACCGTCCAAATATTGCTAACATTTCAGTTTTTTGCATTAGTTTTAAACAACATTTAAATTAATGCAGATCCATCTTGCACAAAAGCTTTCAGATAAACTTAATTATTCTTCTGAAATGTCAGAACTCTTCTTCTTCTTCTTAATCATTCCTTGTTTACCTTTCAGTGTCGAGGTGCCTTCACTAAAACTTTCCAACTACCCCTATCCTCAGTCAAATCCTCTACTTCTTCTCCAATCCAAGTTCCTCTTTCTGGAAATCCTCTCTCACTATCATCTGCCTCATTGACCCTGGCATCTTAGCCTCATAACAAGAGTCTTGCTATACAGCTTGTGACCATCCTCATCATGTGCCCACAAACCATCTTAGCCTGGTGTTCTCTCAGCAGCTCTTCCACCGGCCTGACATCGAGATTAGACCTTATTGTAGAATTTCTAATTCTATCTCTCCTCGTCTTTCCCTCTATTTTTCGGAGAAAACGCATTTCGGATGCCTGTACCTGACTGCTCGTGTTTGGAAGATGTCAGAACTCTTTATTCTAATATGCCTGAGGAGTAAGCTACTTGGATACACTTTTTTTTTGGGTAATCGTCCTGAATTGCCCTTCATCCTTTATTGCATTGAGCACGTTTTCTTATTTCTATCTATACTTGGCCCGTTTTCAGCCTCCCTTGACATGGACCTTACACAAAGCGAAATAAGAATACACAATACATGCTGTGCTACCTTCCACAAATATCTGGATTCATTGGAGCCTTTTTTAGAGCATTTCCAGCTTCCGGAAATTTTTTTTTTTTTCTTTCCGCTACAGACAGTGTTGACCATTAGCAGTTAAGTTGAAGCTATTAGGCTTCTTAGTGTGAAATCAAAGATCCTCGAATCCAGAAGAACCTAACACAACATTATAACTCTAAAGCACCATCATCGAACCAAAATCTTTTTACACCTTTTTTTTAAAATAAAAAATTATTTAATAAAAATATAAAAAGCTTTCACTTTATAACGTCCTTGACTTTGTACAATGAAATACCTTCAGGAAAGACAATGGGAAATGCTAAGATTTTTCCCAGACACCATTGGTCTTCTCTTGTTTTCTTTAAGTTTCATTAAGACCGTGTGAAAATCTTAACACTGTGTAATTAGCAGTGATCCTACCGTTGTGTGCGTAGGTGGACTCACTGGAGGATAAGTCTATGTTCACGTTTACGTTGTTGTAGTAGTATGCGACCAAATGAAGACAGAGAGAGAGAGATTGCTACTAAAAAGTTCATGTCTATTCTTTTTAGTCCATTATATACGAGTATATGTTCCTGCAGGTGTAATAAAATCGACCTTATGGAAATTTCTGTGATGTTCTTCATGCAGAGAAAGGTAAGGGACTTCTCTCCATAACATCTGTGTGAACTACAGATAGTTTCTTCTTGCATTCAATCAAAGGTTCAGTTCTCAGTAGATTACGATGAAATCAGCTAGCATTCAACCACTTTATAACCCTTTTCCGAAATTCATTAGACGCTCGTTGTTCTTCAGAAAACGTTCGAAACTTTTTTTTTTGTTTCTTCTTCTCTTATAGATCTAGGATCTAGGATAAACCTATTCTTAGTTATTTTGAAATTATTTAAAAACAACTACAAAGCACTATAGCTCTTGACAACCATGGCGAGATGTAAGTGATTTCATAAAGAAGTAAAGAGAGAGAGAGAGGAAATAAATAAATAAAGGAAGGAAAAAAAGAGAGAAAGAACTACAGAAGGCAGTTAGTTGACGCGTGGACAAAACACTGCTACAGACAGATATACACATATATATAAATCTGGAACAGTTGAGAATGCTGGATATCTGAAACAGTTTGTGTGTGCTAAGGACAAAGTTACAAGAAGTGTATACACATAGTTATTACAGGATCAAAGCTGGAGAAAGAGAAAGAGGCAGACACACGTGCGGTCCTCCAGTTCACCACATCATACCCTGCCACCACGCATACGCGAAGAGAGACACTACCTTTTGGTCAAGAGCAAAAGACATATACAATAAAACTTTTGACAGTTGGGTTTGGAGGACGCGCCATCGCCGATTGGTCATCCTTCTCTTCGACGATAGTAGTAAACTAGCAGACCATCCAGAGAAGTAGGGGAGGACTAGCGCTCCAAGTAGAGGCGGCCGACAGTGGCCATGGTCACGTGGCCTGGCACACGTTCTAGCAGCTCTATTGTGATATAGTGGCCGCCAGATAATAGTTAGTCGAGCGACAAGTGCACGCTATGATATCACATCAACACTAGTTCATCCAGTGTTCATCACCTACCAGTTATAAATTTCAACATCCAGTTTTTCTGAAGCAGAAGACTTTTACAATCATTATTTTTTTTATCCACTGAAAACCAGCCTCATCAGTTCAGCTTGATGGAAATATATCTTGAGACCATCAAGTATACTTATTTTGAAGGGGAAAAATGAGGCATTTCTCGTGCGCTTTTAGAGGATTTGCGGAAGTGCCCTTGAATAAGAGGAAACTTATGTTCTGGAGAGATGTTTAAAGAAGAGATTAAAGTTGTGTTATGTGGGCGGTAAGTATTGGATAGACTAGGTCAGAACTCGGCGTGAGTCTGCACAGAGAAAAGAGGTTTACCCAACAAGAAGTGTAAAGAGAAAAAATCCCTTCTTTTAGACCAGTGGTTTCCCAAACTGTGGTCCGCAAGAAGTAAAATATGGTCCTCGAAACACTTGACTTTTTAAAATAATAATATATTTATTAGACATGCGGCCGCGTGTGAGGCGACGGCGCGGTGTTTGGGACGTAGAGCGCCTAAAAACTAGTCCCCAGGAGTCGACTGAAAAGCAAATGATGTGCGTGTCGCTTTGAGCAATCTCATCAATCCCAGGATTACCCAACTTTCTTAAGAAAATGCAAGCTCAAAAAGCGCATTAATATAGCTGAAAACATAATCACAATGTTAATTATAGTTTATTTTTAAAATCTAAAAGTAGTTTACTGTGATATTGAACCTTGTGGTCCCTGCTGCTAACAACAAAAATATTAAAATGGACCCTGGTCATAAAAAGATTGGAAACCACTGTTTTTAGACTGATTTAGGTATTTTTTTTTCTCACAAATCAAGATTTGCCTCATCTATGGTCTCAAAATGTTATAGATTTCATATTGCGTTCTAACGTTCAAGCATGCAGACTGGATATATAACAAACCTCTCTTTCAAGATGGAGATGTGCTATATACTAGCACACGTAAATCTCAAGTTGACCTCCAGTCTAAAAGCTCCAAAACACGCAGTAGTTTCCTCAAAACTACAGTCAATTCTCGACATCTACTCACAATCAGAGTAGTATGGGGCCGATCCCAACGGCTTACCGAAAGAATGGACCAAAAACAGAGACGTGAACAGAAGAAATTGCGATACACCATTAGCATGCTTAGCCATAATGCTTAACTCTTAAGTTCAACACTAAGAACTCCAAGATTAGCAACAACAAAAAATTACAACAAAGACAACAGCTACAGTCTCCCCTAATTCTAACCTAGACCTTCACATGGAACATACTGCACTCCCAAGGTTCATTTCCAAGCCACCGAAGAGTGCACATATCCCTTTTGGTAAATAGAGAATGATGAGACTATACCAAAGTTTACATCCAACAGTTCAGAGTTCAAAACATTAAAGAATGACTACTTGTATTCATCAATAGATATAGAACTTAAAAAATTTCTTTACATTTCGATAAAGTAATCACAATCTAATAAAATAAATATATGTTGAAGAAAGCCAGGAACAATTATTTCTTCTTTTCTAATTTCTTAAGAATAAATAATTATTTAAAGGAAGCACACGTCTCTATAGCAACGAACTTACTTTCATTTTGCTTTCGCTGTGTGAATTACAGGCAGGAAGTACGTATCGTATACAATATGAACATAGAAATTACAATATTCACTACGTAATATCGAAAATGTAATAATTTTGAACTTTACACAGAGAAGACGTTTGCACAGATTTTCAGCAACTGGATGGGAGAATTACGATAAGAAAGAAAACTGGTTTGGAATTTAGTTTTTAAAAAACCCCTCACAGTGTGAGGAATTAAAATCAGACAATGACGTATATAAACGACGAACGCAGGGAGCAAAACAACCAAAAGTTTACATCGTCGTAATAGAACACTGCAAGCGACTTTTTCTGCAATCTCTCTGGGTCTTGAGATTATAGAGCATTCTGTGCTCTCTTTCAAAATCTTGCACCGCTTCATGTATGCATACCCCTCGTTAACTAGAGACACAAGAGCTTTTTTACAAAGAAGAAAAGAGCTTTGAATTCTGTGCAAAATGAAAATCATGCTCGTACTGAGGTCTGAATCTCTATCTAAAAGGTAAAAACGGCATTGCTCAGAGGGTTGAGAGCTTCTACTCGTATTTGTGTGCGTAATTCCCTAGTCTCTAATGCGGATACCAAACATGTACCAACCACTAATCATTTGGCAGGCTCCCACCAACCCTATCCATATAAAATACTTGGCAGTTCTATTGGTAAGATAAAGGAAACATACCACCAAATAATATTGCTTATTGTATTTTATTAAAATTTCGAGTTTTTATAGTTAATGGCAATTTTATATTTTTCACAACGAGTATACACGACGAACGCGCACCGTAATAGAGATTTGGTTTGACGTGTATACAAGTCAAAAACGCTTAACTGGTTAATAAACAAGTTATCTTTCTCAGAATCTGAGAATGAGAAAAGGTTTAAGTTAGAGGTGTGCGGCTTGAAGTAAGAGGATAGTCGTGTGAGTGTGTCGACCATTGTTGGGCCGCTTTGCTCTTCTGGGAGCTTCTACAGTTGGGAAATCTCTGATTCATTTCTGTGTACCACCTCTGTCATAATGTTGCTGGCAAATCAGGTACTCGTATTGCTAAAATATCAACACATCATTGGTTTTTTACTTTGGAAAAGCTATTCAATAACGATGTAAATGATTAAGAAGACATCTGTTTAGAGAACGATGAAGAGAGCAGATCTTAAGAAAGACAAAGGTCTAATGTCCATAGGATCTGGCAGGGAGTTTTTTTTATTAAAGTATGTCCTATATACCTGTGTACATATGTATCTATGTAAGAAAATGTTTGTAGAAAACTGGATGAATTCAACGACATAGAGGGGAGAGGGTTAGCCACGCGGGGGTAAGTAAAGCAGGTGGGACAAAATAAGATCTTTCATTGGTATATAATATTTAACATCTGCCGAATTATCATGCCGGCAATGCCTTGATCGGTGTGTGTGTGTGTGTGTGTGTGTGTATTTGGAGGCGGCATTTTACAGCCTTGTGCGTGTAGATCCATGTGTAGCGTACCCAGGGCGTACGTCTATCCACACTACACAAAGATCTTTCAGATAGAGCCACCTGTCCTGGGCCGCCGGAGATGTGTGCAGGTGCAACAACCACACACACTCTCGCCGTTCTTTCCCCCATCCAACTCGTTACGCAATCAATATTAACTTCTCACTCTATCGGTCCTACACATCTATAACTTCCAACAAAGTGACTCTACCAGCAGACCTCTTGTCACACCTTAATAGGCCGAAGAAGTTGAGGTGGTGGTAGGGGAGACTCATGAAGCAAAATGACCGGCAGCCTCTAATAAAACTTTTAAGAGAATTTTTTTTTTTTTTTAGTAGAGGGGATCTTAACCAAAAAAAATCGAAAGAATATATATATATAAACGTTAGGATGACTTTCAAAGAAGTCCTGTAAGTCCTGTAAAGAAGTCCTTTTCATCTATTTATATAGCACCTGCCTCATCAAAGATACCACCAGTGTCCTGTCTCGATATCTTCTTGTATCTATCCTTTTTTTTACTCCACTCTCTGTTCCTGTTTGTTAATAAAAGGTACTTTCAGGACCCTAATTTCCTTTACGAAGTTTTACCAAAATCAAATTTGGCAATGAAACACTCCTACGACTGATTAAATTTTTGTAAAACTTAGAATTAGGACTTCTTTTTTTTCCATTCTAGTGCAGTTCCAGAACTTACGCTCATCCCTGCTATTGGACTGCTAAACAATACTACTGCTTACGCTATTTACAGCAAATAATGCCTGGAGAAATGAACTGTTTCCGAATGAACTCCTTATTCTAGGAGAAACTTTTAAAATACCAAATATATACACCAAAACCCCAAAATACTTATCACAAACGTGCCAAACGCAATCCATAAATTCCTTTCGCAATCCGCTCTATCAAGTTCACTTTTCCACTTGCTAAAGCTGGCGATCTACGCTTCACAAGAAGCGACAATAAAGGAGGAGCGTCAAAAATTTGAAGCTGACATGAGATGCAAATTACAGCTGACAGAGTTAGGAAAGACAAAAGTTGTAAATAGTGACCGTGGAAGGTTTACAGGGTTTAAGGCCAGGTAGGGCTTAGAACAACTGAGAAGCTGCCTTAGCATCAGAATCTGTAAGGACACTCTCTTCACGACGGTACTCTACTCCGTCGTTCAGTTAAGTCAATTTCAGTTCAGAAATAATTTGTATTTAGTTTACCCTAGTTAGTTATTGTTATTGACGCTCGTTAGAGTTAATGCTAGTCACTAAACTCTTAGCCAATAATATCTTTTACTCTACTTAGCCCTTCAGCCTCCCCTAATCAAATCATTAATATTCCGCTGGAGCCTATAAATTAATAGCAACTTAAATCTCCTCTCATGGCTGTACTCCTCTACATTAACCTCATCTACAGCTAACAACATACAAACAAAACCTATTTTCGGCTACGTTCGCATCCGGAGCTCATCATGAACACTATTTCGCACAAACTACTATGACAACGCCTTAAATCACGTCTTAATATCACAAATTAGCCACGACGAGTCAGTAAAAGACTCCACGACGTTTTGACTTCAACATTCATCAGGCACATGTTCGCTAGAATAAAATGATAACATAATGTTAAAGAAGCACGTGACTTTACGATTTCCTAATAATACCTAGTAGCCAATAATAGTTATTTTTGCATTCTAAAGGCACCTAAAACCGGTGTAATCCGGTGAATTTCCTAATTTTTCATTTTGAAAGCAAAAGTTGAAGTGAAAATCATAAGTATATTTATAAGCCGTCAATTATTTAAATTTCAGTGCAAAGATTATTATCTCAAATATAAATATATATTTATTTTTATTTTTTAAATTTGTTGCAAAATCGACCTTAGTAAATAGCATAACAATTTATTGTAACTAATAACACCTTCCGGCAATGAGATACATAATAGCTTTTATAAATACATCACCATACATACACACGCACATACTTGCAAAGTTGCCCTAGTCAATAATATTGTTTTTAACATCCTTCATTTTATAAGAATATTAGAGAATAAATGCAAGAATCCAAAATATAGGTGAACCCGAAAATCTAATCAAGGATAGGAGCATAAAAAATAGATACTTTCTTCAGCCTGATACAAAAACGAGACAAAGAACAAGGATTCTGCAAATAGGATTTGATAATTATGTTTGTTCACCAAATAATTTAATTCATCAAAGAAAATTTAAAAATTAGATTTCATTCTGTATTAATCAATGAGACTGAATTAAAAAGCGCATCAATATCTGAGGTCTTCGGCGCCCGAAGCATTTTTCAAAGCACTGATGGTGTTTATACAAGATTTATAGACACAACACTGTCCATCTGGGAGCAAGTAAGAAGAAAGAAAAAGCATAAGCTCGATTCAAACTCTACGCTTTGGAATCCAGTAAGTTAACCGCTCAGGTTAGTATTAAAAGTGCTTTAAACTCGTGCGTCAACAGAATTTACAGAATCTACGATCTAGGTGCCCTAGGAAATCACATAGATATTTTAAATTGCTTAGGAAGGTGCCACAGTAGCCGAGCGGTTATAGGCTAGACCCGCAAAGCTAAGATGTATTGTTGGTTTAGTGGGTTCGATTCCCCTGGTCTCTGGGCCTTGGATTTTATTTAATGGTTAATATTGTAAGGGAACGGCTATAGGCTAAACCCGCAAAGCTTAGATGTAATGTTGGTTTAGTAGGTTCGATTGCCCCGGTCTTAACCTTGGATTTTATTTAATGGTTAATATGAGAAATTTACAGTAAAGTATGTTTGCTAGTCGCCTCCGTCCACGACACCTAATTGGTAGTTTGACGTTAAGCCCCGCCTGAAAAAATAGGCGATTACTTTACTTTTTTACTTTTTTTTTTAATTGCTAAGGATTTTAGCATTACGGCCACTCCTTTGATAACTTAAGGCGGGATAGATCAGGTATTTTATACAGTTTTCTTTATCTTTCCATCAAAGGAAGACAGATGTATTAACAAAAATAACCAAATGCTAAACAGCTGTACTGTACGTAATATTCTACTGCCTTCTAAATAATTAAACATAAATGAATTAAAACAAAAAAGCCAAGAAAATCATTTTTATCTACAACTTTATTCTAGAAATGTCCATTATAATTTGTATGAAATATTCATTCTAGAATAAAAGAGGATTGATTTAGCCTTGGCTGAGGCAAACCCTCAGTTAGTCAATCTTACAATCAAAGGAAAAATTTGAATAAAGAATTTATTAAAAAGAAAAGAATAATTATACAGCAGCATCACAATAATGTTCTTAAGTTTTCTTCTATCACACTAAACTCTACAGCCATTTTGTATTAATGTAAGATATTGTTCTTAATTTTTTCACTTTTATGATTTTTTTCCTTGAATGCTGTAAACTTCGTGATAATTTATAATTTTTTTTTTTTTAAAGTATAAATGATAATTCTGTTTTTAATATGGACTTTAAATTTCAGAATTTCGCTTAAAAAAATTTCTTTTATTTAAATTGTTTTTAAAATAATTAATTAATTGTAAATAGAATATGAAAATTTCCGGTCAATTCAATTTTGATTATGACGAGATCTATTTTAGATTTTAAAAAACTCAAAAGTAAAACAAAAAACTAGTCATTTAAGTGGGACTTCCGGTGGAGAGAGTTTGAACGCTGACTGGTGGAATTAAATCGAAAGATCAATTTGCAGCTTCCTACGTAGCTTTCATTTTTGAGATATTTTTTTTTGTAAAAAACAGACGATTTCTCCCCCCCCCCCCCTAAAAAAAAACCTAGTTGTCTGACGCAGGGGATATCTTCAATATCAGTTACTATGATCTGACAAGATGGAACACCTTTTGTTATCTAGTAAGAGATAAAAAAAAAGAAGATAAGTGAGAAAAAGATGCAAGAAACGGGGAGGAGCCTTACAATTGGTTCTTTTAGAATTATTAAGTATTCCACAACGAAGTAGGAAGTCATACGAGAAATAACGAGACTGATGCTGCTACAGAAGAACTATGCATGCGCCAAATCCTAACGACAGACAGCTGTGCAGCGTAAAGGCCTTCTCTTTCGATTGCAGCGTCTCACGTGTTTGACAGAGAAATCTGTCTGACCGGAACCGCCGTTTGTGTGAGAAGAGGTGTTAGTTTCGTTTTGCCGAAAACATGATACTACACAATGTACGTAGTAGAGCAACGAATTGTCGTGAAATTTCACATCAAAACTTGATAAAACCGCTACTGAAACCTATCTTTTATTAAAAGAAGTTTATGGCGATGAATTTTGATCACGTGCGCAAGTTTTTGAGTGGTTCAAACGTTTCCAAGATGGCCGAGAGAAGACGTCGCAGATGATGACCGCCCGGGTCGCCCTTCCACGTCCAAAACGGATGAAAATATCGATTATAATTAATCAACATTACTACCGGTGAGGTACTTGCTCAACTCCGTGAAAAAGTAAAGGAAAAAAAACGACCCGATTTGTGGAAGAACAAGTCACGGGATTCTCCATCAAAACAACGCACCGGCTCTCACTGCATTGTCTGTTACAAGACGTTTCTAGCCAAGTACAACATCCCAGTTTTAGGCCATCCGTCTTATTCGCCTGACCTGACCCCATATGACTTTTATCTGTTCCCTAAAAAATCAAACCTGCATTAAAAGGAACACGATTTCACGGTAAATTCGCATGTAGCGTTGTAGGGATAGGGGAGGGGTGTATATTGAAGGTGATGATAACTAAATATGTATAAATTTAAAATAAAATGTTTTACAACATCCGTCTCGTTATTTAATAGCCACACCTCGTATAATATCTACGACTTATGCCCTGGTCTTTGACGAAAAGGCTATACGAGAAGATCGGAATTAGGTGGATTAGTGAAATCAATGGATGAATTAGAAAGCAAAGGATAGGAACAATGAGACTGAATAATTGGGACAGAAAAACAGATTTTTGTGTACAGAAAACTGACTTAGCGGGATATGGCAGAAAGAATGGAAGAAGTAGAATGTCCTAGTCGAGTATAAAGAATTCGCTTACTAAGAGAGAGAATGGGCATAAGTGGAAGAGTTAGGATATCGTGTCTCTGAAAATTTGCAGACATCGATTGAAAGTTGAGAAGGGAAATGTTATAAGATATCCTGGATTCTAATGAAAACTCTTGAAGAAAGACACAAGTTTCACAAGTTTAAGAATTAATGAGTGGTAGAATCGTACACTGTTCTGAATAATTGTACTGGAATTATTTTTCCTTCTTTTTTCTCCAGTTCTTTCCAGTGAGTGAAAAATAAATAAAATAAAGAGGTTACATCTGCCAGTTGGAAACTCCACTCTTCAAAATACCAACTGAACACATACCAGATCTTAAATATATATATATAAGGAAAGAGGATGAGCTAATTGGAACAAACAGGCGCCCAGAGCGTGGCTCTAATTGGTGGAACACGTACACTCTCTCCTTGGTACTACTGGCCAGCGGCGTATCGCTTTACCCCTAATGATGGTAGTAGCTCCGAACTCCTTTCAATTATTTCTTCGACTGTGGTTAAGTTAATAAACGTTTTGACTGTCTTCTAGAAATATCTTATGTATTATCTCTTTCTACTTAAACCACCATACATCCAGTCTTGTACGATCCAAATATAATTAATCCTCTACCATTACCCAGAACTTGAAGCTGTCATCAAGTTTCTGGTAAAAGCCTTTGCTGTTCTCACAGAAGATAGTCATAAAGAGAGAGATGGAAAACTTCCAGCAGTAAATAATGTTACAACGTTAGGAATCAAGAAAATGAACATTTATCTTCTGAATCTTATTTTGAAATCAATTAACAACCCTAAATAATCATTTTTTTTTCAGATATCGATTTTACGCAATATAAATTTATAGTTTAAATTTGAGGAAATAAATCACTGTTGAATTGAATTTCTTAATAATTAACAGGAATCTGGGATAACGAAATCTTCTCCAAGATAGAGGATGGAAAGAACCGGATGAAACAAATAGGAATGCCGACTGGAATGCTATGATCATTTCAAATAAATTGAGGAAGTGAGGAAGCCTACAATAAAGTTTTTAACTATCTTCTCTTACTTCTGCCATTTTGAGATATCGTGGAGATTTGGGAATTTGAGATTTCTACCGGAAGTGTTCCGTTTTGAGGTACCAAATCGTTGTTTACTAATGGTCCCTCACTCTCTCTCTCTCTCTCTCTTTCTTTCTTTCTTTCTTTCTCAGTTATGTGCATATCTCTGTCTGTGCATATCTCTATCTGTGCGTAACACCCCGTAACTCGACAAAACCAAAAAAATCGGTGGCAATTAAAATTCTGATAGCAACAGAGGCTGCCACCAAAAAGATTTTCTTTCTAAATTAGTCAACCGGAAGTACAACTTAATTCAATTAATTATTTAGTTTTTCAAAATGTTCTTTAAAAAAAAAAACGTCATTAACGATTTTCTTTAAACTCGGTTCCGGTAAATGTTAGATTTATGACGGTTTTTTTACTCCAAACATTTTTGTTTAAAAGAAGAATTTGATTATTCAAAAGAATGCTATTGTTACTTGTTTAAAAAGTAAAAGTAAAGTAATTGCCTATTTTTTCAGGCGGGGCTTAAGCTTCCAACTACCAATTAGGTGTCGTGGACGGAGGCGACTAGCAAACACACTTTACTGTAAAGTTCTCATATTAACCATTAAATAAAATCCAAGGCCTAAAGACCGGGAATCGAACCCCGTACCACAATGCATATTAGCTTTGCAGGGCTCCCGCCTCGTGTCATTGTCTTCGTGTATGATATTATGATTCATCACATTGTGGTATTTGTTGATTCATGAGTGAATTCAGTCCATGAACAGACATGCAGTCCATGAACAGACAAGACAGAAGACACACCAATCCTCTAATGAAGGTAAAACAGTATATTGTAAATTAGCCCTGAAGATGACCTAGTCCCTAGGTCGAAAGATCGACATAATAAAGTTTATAATGACTGAAACTGGCATTAATTTTTCATCCTATTGTTCTATTTAATATAAATAAATAAATTAATAATATAAATAAATAAATGTTAATGTAAATAAATGAATAAATGTACATGAAATAAATAACGAAAAAAAAATATAAAAGTCATTTCATTACAACCCAATTTCATATCAAAAACCTTCTGTGGGTTTGACGAATGTATTCGTCATCGCTTATTTTTGTAAGACGCACGTATGGGACACATTTTACAACAAGGTCGAAACAGTTAACTGGCTAAAGTGTTAGGAATTAAAAAAAAAAAAAGTCCTAAGTATGGAGTTAGAACTTAGAGAATAATAGGAAGTCATGCGAGTATCCACAATTCTCTTTTTCTCAGCTTACACATAAAATTAATAAATAAAGCGAACAACTTTGGGTAACATTCCCAGCTGAAAGACTAAATCTCCTGAAGCTGAACTTCCAGTTATCAGGTAGAGTTCGGGTAACTTAGTATCGTAAGCGGAAACAGGAGGTTTCAGCTTCCTTTGATTATTTCGTGTTTCAGATACTCAGTTTAGAGTCACACCTTTACACTTCCGAAAAAGAAAAATTAGTATTCCCTCGAAACAGAGAGAAGATAACATAAAATATAATTCTGGGACTTGGTGCAAGAAGTGCCAATGTCAGATTTTGGTGAAAATGAGTAAAAAATCTGTTTTGATATATTAACCATCAAAATTTTCCTGGCAAGGAGTGCCGAATTCAATTTCAAAATAGTAACTGAGTTACTAAAACGTACTAATGCCAATGTCAAATTCCCTCTCTCCAGGTAAACCAAAGAGGACATACACTCGTAATCCTTTTTTGACATTGGCATTTCTTGTACCAAGCCACAGAATTAAACGGTAATTGAACATTTAATTGCATTGGGATTTAAATTAGATCGACTAAACAGGTCTGTATTTCCTAGCGTCTAATTTCTGTTTCTAATGTTGGGAAAATCCAAAACTTAAATACGAAATTTAGTAATCTATCCAATTATTCAGATATTGGCAAAGGAAAGTATAAATATTGATGTAAATACATATATGTTACAATTTTCTGATTTTCCACCATGATAAGAAGAATATTTATAGAAATAAATGAAGGAAAATTATAAAATTTAAAGATGGATTATACGTATGTATGTTTGTGCTTATAAAGGAGAGTATTAATAAGCATTAAGTGCGCTAATAATAATTGTGAGAGCAACAATTTGATTGTAGATCGTGATAATAGACATTAGTAGGGAAGGTAGGTAGAGGGGGAGGGGCTTTAGAAGAGAAAGCTGTGACTGGTTACCAGTAACTGGAGGAGAGCTTGCACACGCGCTTTTAGAGAGTCAAAGCTGCAGAGACCAAGCCCATAGGGGACTCTGCCCCTCCGGCTGTCATGTCAATTAGACACCGGCTTATTTCTACGGCAAGTTCAACTATCGGGCTTCTCACTCTCTCTCTCTCTCTCTCTCTCTCTACACGCACACAACGAACTTTTTAGAATGAGTTTCTATTGAGCTTGAAGCTTGCTTTAATTAGGTGCTTTTTTACTACGTACTAATACAGCCTTGTCAAGAAGCCAATAATAAATGTATTTAAATTGCATTACAGAATCAGTTGAGGCTAATTTTATCCCAAAAAAATAAACTCCCGAAAGAGAAAAAAAAACTCTGGAGTGAACACTCCTATGACTTCCTGAAGAGGTGATTAGTCGCGCGTCAGCCGCGTATGCGGGCAGAAATCTAAAAATCAAGTCACATATTCTGAAACTAGAGTTGACGGGCAACAAATTTTTCCTCTACCATTTTTTTGCTCAGATCAACCGTTTAAGCATGAAATGCATTTGAGCCGTCTTAAAATGAACACCCTCTATACAGGGTGAACCAGTAAGTATTGTCAATAGGCCTTCTGCGTGTAGTACATCTAAAGTGGAGTTCAATGACGTATTGGCCAACTTCATATTTTCCTCTGTTCTTGAGTGACGTCACTTTAAAGTTTTTTTCTAAAATCATTACTTTTTTCCAATAAAAATGTTATTACTCAGAAAGTTTTAGTCCGAATTCGATTCTGATGACGTGGTTAGAAAGACAGATAAATTTCCTAAAAATTGACACTATTTTGAAGCATAAATTATTCTCCAAACTGCCATAATCTTCCACCGGAACCTAGGAAAATAAAAGTAATCGAAATTTTTAAGAAAACTCATTAGGCTCTTATGTGATCATTTTCAGTCCTAGGTGCTGGCACTTTTTACAAAAGTTTCCTTGTCTAATGGGCTTTCAAACGGTATATCATTTTCCAGGATTCCATTTATCTTCGTATGAGAAATTGCGTTTGTTTTGCAAGAAAACGGGTTCACGAGCATACAGCAGTGATATTGTATTGTGCTGTTTAATTCATTAAACTCTTTTAGATGGAGCTGTAGTCAATTTTTAAAGTAAATTGTCTTAAAATAAGGTAGTCTAAGGTTACTTATTGCACATAAAAAAAAAAAATAATAATAATAATAATAATAATAATAAAAATCTAAACTGAAATATTTGACAAAATGTTAGAAAATATTTTAAACAAGTGCTATTTTTATAATCGAAGGCTAATTTGCTTAGTTTCAAAATCTAACATTTTGTCAAATATTTCAGTTTAGATTTTTTTTTTTTTTAATGTGCAATAAGTAACCTTAGACTACCTTATTTGAAAACGTGTTCACGAGCACTCATGAGTGTTAGTTATCAAGTTGTTTAATTCATTGAAAACTCTTTTAGATGGAGCTGTAGTCAATTTTTAAAGTAAATTGTCTTAAAATAAGGTAGTCTAAGGTTACTTATTGCACATTAAAAAAAAAAAAAATCTAAACTGAAATATTTGACAAAATGTTAGATTTTGAAACTAAGCAAATTAGCCTTCGATTATAAAAATAGCACTTGTTTAAAATATTTTCTAACATTTTGTCAAATATTTCAGTTTAGATTTTTATTATTATTATTATTTTTTTATGTGCAATAAGTAACCTTAGACTACCTTATTTTAAGACAATTTACTTTAAAAATTGACTACAGCTCCATCTAAAAGAGTTTAATGAATTAAACAGCACAATACAATATCACTGCTGTATGCTCGTGAACCCGTTTTCTTGCAAAACAAACGCAATTTCTCATACGAAGATAAATGGAATCCTGGAAAATGATATACCGTTTGAAAGCCCATTAAACAAGGAAACTTTTATAAAAAGTGCCAGCACCTAGGTCTGATAATGATCACGTACAAGGGCCTAATGAGTTTTCTTAAAAATTTCGATTACTTTTATTTTCCTAGGTTCCGGTGGAAGATTAAGGCAGTTTGGAGAATAATTTATGCTTCAAAATGGTGTCAATTTTTAGAAAATTTATCTGTCTTTCTAATCGTGTCATCAGAATCGAATTCAGACTAAAACTTTCTGAGTAATCACATTTTTTATTGGAAAAAAGTAATGATTCTAGAAAAAAACTTTAAAGTGACGTCACTCAAGAACAGAGGAAAATATGAAGTTGGCCAATACGTCATTGAACTCCACTTTAGATGTACTACACGCAGTAGGCCTATTGACAATACTTACTGGTTCACCCTGTATATGTTAGAAAATTCTACAAACCATTTTAGAGAGAATTTCGAAAAAAAATCAAAGAGAAATATACTTTTCCAAAGTACCAGTTCCGTTCTCGACAATACGTAAAGTTTAGACAGCTTTAGAGTTTTTAAAACGGAAGTAGCCCAATGAAGGAGTCGATTTATTTTAATTAATTCATTTCTTCTTCTTTTTTCAATTTAAGGCACATCTGAGGTTATTGGCGCCCGGAACTGTTTTCAGTGCAGTCATCTGTAAGAAGCTCCTAGAAAGAGGAAATCTAAGTGTAAGCAGTTGGTTTCCATTGCGTATTATTTATTGTTAATATTGTTTCTTTTAAGAGGATGCTGTTTACTGTCTCTCTCTCTAACTGTAACAAAATTAAGATTTTGAAGAATCATTTTGCGTATTAACTAACCGGAAACGCCCATTTTTCTGGATCTTTAATATCTCCTCTTACCACTTATGGTAAGAAAAAGTAAAATAATGGGAAATCTACGCAGTAAATTGGTACTATTTGTTGACCAACTTTTCTGAAAATCTCATTTTATATAAGTATTTATATTTATTGTTTAAACAGGGAATTAACCACGTTAAACGCATTTAGGGAAAACAAAGTAAAAATTTAAATATATAGTTGGCCCTGATTTAGATGCGTATAAAAGTCAAAATCTATCTAGATTTTTATGTATTTTTTTTATTAGTAATATTTTTATTTTTAATATTTATTATGATTGTAATTAAATGCGAAGGTCGAATGATGATTTTGTTTTTTGTTTTTTTAGTCGATTTTGAAAGTAGACCACAATAACCATCAGGATACTTATGTTACAAATCATACGATAATAACAAGTTGGAAGTTAGTAATATATATATATTAAAAATGAAGCAAAAAAATCGAATAAATTATATATTTTTTTTAAAAAAAAGCACCTCAAAATGCGGGTATATTTATGTTTAAATATATCAGATAACAGAGTGGTTATAACTATAGGTAATAACAGCTAGGGTGAGTTTTCTGGATCGATTGTTATTATATTGGAATCGTGCAGATATTTTTTATTTCCCGTTTTTTTTTCTCTCACCGGAAGTAGCCATTTTGATGTACGAGGGTCGTTTGAAAAGTCCGTGCAAAGTCAGAGAGATAGCACCACTGGCGCGTATCGAGGTTATGTTTAGTTAGTAGCATCTCTTGGAAGAACACACACCAAGTTTCAGCCAGATCGGTCTATTTCTTTGTGTTTGGTATTCGTTTGAATCGAGGAAGTCGAGTGATTTTCAAAAAATGGACGAAAAAGAATTTCGTGTGTTGATTAAACACTACTTTATGAAAGGCAAAACGCCTCAGGAGACTAAAGAGAAGCTTGATAAACATTATGGTGACTCTGCATCTTCGATTAGAACAGTTTATAAGTGGTTTCAAAATTTTCGGAGTGGCCATATGGGCACAAGTGACGCTGAACGTTCTGGACGCCCTGTTGAGGTTACTACTCCAGAAATCATTGATAAAATCCATGATATGGTGATGGATGACAGAAGAGTGAAGGTGCGTGAGATTGCTAGTGCTGTGGGCATCTCGAATGAACGGGTACATAATATTTTGCATCAACATTTGGACCATGACAAAGCTATGCGCAAGATGGGTGCCGCGATTGCTCACGCTTGACCAAAAACGAAATCGTGTGAAGTGTTGCAAGGACGGTTTGCAGCTGTTCCAGAAGAATCCGCAGGACTTTAAGCGTCGTTTCGTCACTGTGGATGAAACATGGATACATCACTTCACTCCTGAGACCAAAGAACAATCTAAACAATGGGTTACCAAGGGGGGAATCTGCGCCAAAAAAGGCGAAGACCGTTCCTTCGGCCGGAAAGATTATGGCGACTGTCTTTTGGGATTCGCAAGGAATAATCCTCATCGGCTATCTGGAAAAGGGTAAAACTATTACAGGTGCATATTATTCATCGTTATTGGACCGTTTGAAAACCGAGCTGCAAGAGAAACGCCCACGATTGGCCCACCAAAAAAGTCCTTTTCCATCACGACAACGCACCAGCTCACACCTCAGCAGTTGTGGTCGCAAAATTAATGGAAATAGGGTTCCAACTCGTTTCACATCCCCCCTATTCTCCAGACTTGGCTCTCTCGGACTACTATTTGTTCCCCAATATGAAGAAATGGCTGGCGGGAAAAAGATTTTATTCAAACGAGGAGGTGATTGCAGAAACGAATGGCTATTTTTCAGACTTGGACAAATCCTATTATTCGGAAGGGATCAACAAAATAGAGCAGCGTTGGACGAAGTGTATAAGCCTAAAAGGAGACTATGTTGAAAAATAAAAAAGGTTTACCCCAAAAAATTAAGTAGTTTTTATTTTTGCACGGACTTTTCAAACGACCCTCGTATTACGCGAGTACAAAAAGGTTGTTTTTACATATTGTTCTTTTATTAGTAGCAAATCACGTATTTTGACTCATACCACTGATATCTATAGTGTTGGATGGCTCAAATTTTTTGGAAAAAGAACATCAAAAATGAAGAACCAAAAGTGGGTCTAGAGTATGACCAGCAAATCAGCGCGTTTTGACTCAAACCAAAACCATATGCTTTGTACACTTATTGTGAACAAATAGTTCTTTAAGTTTTATTCCAAACATTTTGTCCGCAATGTTCGTTCCTGGGTTTCTATTTAGACAGGAAAGCCACACGGACTACAGACAGGAAACTTGAGAGAAGCGTGCTGAACAAAAGAGACTGAGAGAACAAAAAAGGCGCATGATTGGGACCAAAATCGGAACTAGGCAAATTGATCTTCTATAAGACTTAATCCCATAGCTACTCATAAGTATCAGAGCTCTAAGGCTTAACCAAGATAAGATTCTAATAAGGCCTACGCCATTGCGACCCCTTTGGATCTATTGTGGCTCCCCTTTCTCTAAAGCTCACTCTCCAGACCTGTCTTTTTAATCAGACTCTTAATTCTGGAGAGCGCGACTCCTGGGTAAAGCTCACACAGGCCTTGGTTTTTTTCCTCCCCCCCGAGAAATAACATCCTTAGCCCCAGACAAGTCCCTCACAATGTCACAACACGTGCAGTGCCGTTTTCTCCTCTTCCTGACAGAACCTACAGAGGTTAGCCATCCGCCAGGCCCTATGCAATGCATCTGTTTTCTGAGCCTGCTGCAGGGACCGGTTAATAGGCCCTACAATTATCCTTAAATTCCCACGGGTTAACCAATCCCACCCGTGTGTCTCGTATCCAATCCTTTCAATCAAAAATCCTGCCACCCTCCATGTTGCTAATGCTCCCTCAGTTATGTTGCTAACCTCTCAACCTCTGCCTCTGTTACTGGAACTATCCATTTCAGTTTCCTAAATTTTCACAATAGCCTATTCTTCGCACCCAAATTTATCAACAAAAATCTCTACACTCTAAAACCCATCCAATTAAACCACAACGTCACTTTAAAAAAAAGAAACAATCTTAGATAATTTTGTGCTTTAAAATTTCCAAGACTGTCAGCGCTGACTGACTTCCGTTTTCTAGCGACCTTGTGGTTGCGTTCAGCGTTCTGATATGATGTGCAATTAACTTGTAATATTTCTTTACGGTTTATTACCTGTGATTCAACCCGGAAAAACTAAATAAAAGATCTATAATCTGGATGCTGCATCTAAAAAATAATGCTGTTAGGGAAATCTAGATTATCTGATCAGATATCATGCAAATATCATAGCTCCAACAAAAACAAAAATATCGCAAGACGTTTGTATACTTTTTATTATTAAAAAAAAAATAAAAAAAATTAAGCGCCTAATAAATAAATCTGAGTGAGAGAGAGAGAAAGAGAGTAAAGCACATACATTCAAGTTTAAACTTTCCAAGTTTATTATTATATAGGAGAAAGTGTACGCCTTACAAATACATACTGAGCAAAAAAATAGGCCGTGGGAGAGACCATAACATGAATCAAACAAAATTAATGTAACACTAAAGATGTTTACTTTGTGTGTTAGTGTTTGTTTGTTAAGTGTACGTGTTTGTTAATATTTTGTGTTTGTGTTTGTAAACAGAGCAAGACTTACTTATAGCAGGCTTACAGACAAATAGATGCTGGTTTTGAATTTGTAATTATGAAAAATAGATAACCAGATTTTTTTTTTTCTATTTATTATTATTTTTTAAATGTGTTAAAGTGGTTTACTAAATACAGAAACTGCATGTTAACTTTTTATGGTTGTTTTGATCGACCAGGAATATTCGAACGGTGTTCGATTATTTTACATAAATCGCAATTAAACTAGGCCTTAGAATTTACATTTAATTAAACGGAAGTACAATATCTTTTTCTCGGTAATGAAGGACCTATGAAGAACTGAGCGTCCTCTAGAACACGTATCACCTGTTGGTAAAGCTCTCATAGCGCAGGCCCATATTTAATTTATAAAATAAAATTTAAAAAAAGAAATAGTAATAAATTGTATCCCAGGATTCCCACGATATTAACCAAATTTAAAAAAAAAACTATTGATTTTTCTAATTATGTTTTTGTATCCCCCCTTCAGTATTCTGGGAAATACGTCTTTAGTACGTCTTAAGGAAAAATTTATGGGATTGGAAGTACGATTTTTTTATTATTACATTGAGTGCGTCAATTATATTGGGATCACTGATTGACGTAAGGGTAATTCCGGTATATTTCGGAAATACCTGCACTATTTTAAATTTAAGAAAACAAAAGAAAAATTTGTTTCACTAAAAAATCGTAATTTCCACAAGGTTGGATTCCAAACAACATATTTAATGTGCCTACGTTTAGATCGTTACGAGGCGAATTAAAATGTGCTCCTGACCGGTTTCAATCTTTCAATAAATCATTAGGGATAGATCAATGAGTTTGGCGTAAAAATTTCGAATTCAATGATGTTTCCTTCTCACACTACACTTGCTGAATTCGAATTCTAAGTCTAAAATCGTATTCTGAATGATTGAAGTCGAATTAGAAGTGGTTGAAATCGAATTCAACTGATGATTGTTGAAAGTCTGTACCAGTGAGGGATACAATAAATACGAGAACAACGCTAAATCGCAAACCTACTAACCTTTTCAATAAATTAAAATAAGGTTGGTAAACCTGAAAATCGTATTACTTCCTTCTTCCGACTGCAAATTTAAGTTAAGCAATCATTTCAGAAAAAAATTTAAAATGGATTACCCTAGAAGTTTTCTTTATTTTACTTTGTTAATTTTAAAAAGAAAATATTAGGATTATGCAGATTTTCCGAAATTACAGTCCGCTGCGTTCGAAAATGTAGTTTTAAACGAATTGCTTTGTATTTTTGTAATCATTTCGAATAAAAAATACGAGAAATCGTAGTAAGTTCAAAACTGATTAATTCACTTAAAAAAAAAATCCTACAAGAGTTCAGTTAACCGGAAGTCCAATGTACTTAATCATTTTTAAATATTTTGAGTCTTTCTCGAAAACGGCTTTAGGAAAAATCGTTTTTACACCTTAAAAAATAATAATGGTCCTAACTTTAATATCAATTGAATACTAGCGCTGCAATTCCCGCAAAGCTAACATGTATTGCGGTACTAGTCTATATATTCCCCTATCTATACCTTTAATGGTTAATATAAGAAAATAGTAAAGTATGTTTGCTAATCACCTCCGTCATCGACACCTAATTTGGTCGTTAGATGTAAAGTAATTGCCTACAAAAATAGGCAATTACTTTACTTACTTTTAATATCAGCACCTCCCACGTTTCTTAATTAAAGGTGAAATGGAAAGAATAAAACAGTGCTGTTACGTTGAATTTGGACTCGCAGAGTAAAGATTCTGAGTTAATGATTTTGGGGAATATTGGAGGTGCGGTTCAATCAATAAATTCAAACATGGTTTCATCTTACCAACGTTTCGGTAAATCTATTACCTTCTTCAGGGTAGTGTATGTGGAGTAAACGTTGACTCGTTCAACTAATAACTGTTAAAGTTAAATTCTGTGTTCAATTTGATCAATTTAAAAGAAACTTTGGGACTTAATTGGAGCGATGTAGAAATGCCAAGAAGTGAAAAATATTTCAATTTTTACACTTAATTTGGTACTTTCACGTAAAGCACGCCGGGCAAAAATAGGCATTACTTGACAGCAATATGAAGAATTTAATGAATTTAATGTTCAAAGCAATTAATCTAAAATAAATAGCTATTATTAACTGTCTTGATTCAGAACAGGCCAGAATTTGCCAGTGGTTATAAGACGATTCCAGTGGCTGTCCTGCCGTGAGACCACTGTGAAAGGCCACGACTTAGAAGAAAGATAACGTCACTTACACTGTGTCACTCACTAGTTTACCACTAGGTAGCCCAGAGGTTAGTGGCGAGACCTGCAAAGCTAATATGTATTGTGGTACTGGGTTCAATTGCCGGTCTTTAGGCCTTGGATTTTATTTAATGGTTAATAAAAGAAATTTACAGTAAAGTATGTTTGCTAGTCGCCTACGTCCACGACACCGAATTAGTAGTTGGACGTAAAGCCCCGCCTGACAAAATAGGCGATTACTTTACTTTACTATGAGGTCACCTACACTTGGAGACCAGAGAAGACGCTGCGCTGAGATTGTTGGAAAAACCTTGAACTAGCAAAAAAAGGCGAGGTTTTCCCTATTAGACCCACACTTTTCGCTGCAATGAACTAGATCCGCCTCCTTATACCAATAATTAGAATTATCTATTAAGCGAGCAGTCTAATTTGATAAAAAGTAAGTCAGTAAAGTAATTAATCATAAAAATAGAATATAATGTAATTAAACGCCCTATTTAGAGAAATATCAGTAAATAAATGATTAGTGTTTAAATTTAAGGCGGGCAAACAGCGCGGTAATAGCGATAACGCGCGCGGGAGACTTTTTTTCTTAAGCAACAGAAGGGAGTCGAGAGTCGCGAGGCGACCTTAAAAAAAAAAGAAGTCGTCCACTAACTCGGCCGTGGGAATTAAAAACTCTCCTTTCGAAGTTTTTTTTTTCCTTTAAATCAACAACTTGGACAGCAATAAGATTGGCGAATGTGGATCAGCTGGGTGTAGTTGTTGTAGTAACTTCCGCTGGATTAGAATGTGACAGCCAGCTGAGAGGCTGAGAGGTAGCATAAGTGCAGGTTATACTGGCCCAGCTTCCGTCCCCGTCCACAGTATATATAGCGCCCAAAGCGCCAGTAAAGTTGTTAGTTTACTTTTTCTATCCTTTACTCTCCCACTCTGAATTCACACGGCCTTATAGATTATTCAATTTTACTTTTTGGTGACTTCATTTTACCATAAACACAAATTATTTTACTTTAATTATTTACTATTTGCGTATTGTATTAAATTAATAAATAAAACTTGAAGAAGACTTCATTAAAACGAAACAAAACTTAAATAAAAAAAATAGGAATAAGCCCAAAAAGAAAAAAAGCTGTTCCTCCGCTAGCAGTTAAACTTCTAACAGACAACGTCATAATTTAAATCTTCCCTGGGAACAGCTACTAAACCTTGATTCCAGAGTTTCTAAATTCTCCCGCTAAAGAAGTCCACAAATACTCACTCATTCACTCACTGCTCCGCATGTCCACAGTGTTTGTGTGTGTGTGTAGGTTTTGTGGCTGCAAAAAGAACGGCCGGAAGTTGTTGATCATCGTTAGTAAATATAAACGCCTTTCCGATCCGTTATTTAGCCACGCTTATGCCTTTCTCTCTCTCTCTGTCTTTCTCACTTTCCGTTTGTATTTTATAATCGATATTTAGCGAAATTGGCGCCCCAGGAGGAGTACCCCTTCTCCTCTTTTGTGATATTCTTTTCGAGATTCACCTAATTTCACTAATCTAAGCAGAACATGAATTCTTTTTCTCATAATAAAAATATAAGATTTTTTTTTTATATAATATTTTTTGTATTCTTCATTTAAACGTTTTGAGAATTTATAAACACCTACTTTAAACACACTCTTATCTGTGAACATTAACTTAATTTCTGTCTATTAAAAATTAGGTTAATATCTCTTCAAGAACCGGTTGATCTTCATCCAAACTGATTTGCTTATCATCCATCCTTTACTTGAGACTTAACATAAACTGAAATGGAGGTGATGGCGATGGTGAAGATAAGTTAATAACGATAGGGATTTCAATGGAGTAATTTTCATTTTTACGAACCCAAATTTTTACTCATATACTATCCGCAAAACTGATTTTAAAAAAAGTTTGTATTTCCGTATGAGAGATTTTGTTCGACATTCAGGTTTCTTGGAAGGATCAATTTGTAATATATACAGGGTGAAACAGTAAGTATTGTCCATAGGCCTACTGTGTGTAGTACATCTAAAGTGGAGTTCAATGACGTATTGGCCAACTTCATATTTTCCACTGTTCTTGAGCGACGTCACTTTAAATGATGTTTATTTTTTAAAATCATTACTTTTTTTCCAATAAAAATGTTATTACTTAGAAAGTTTTAGTCCGAATTTGATTCTGATGACACGGTTAGAAAGGCAGATAAATTTTCTAAAAATTGATACCATTTCGAAGCATAAGTTATTCTCCAAACAGCCTTAATCTTCCTCCGGGATACCTGGACAAATAAAAGTAATCGAAATTTTTAAGAAAACTCCATTAGGCCCTTACGTGATCATTATCAGACCTAGGTGCCAGGCACTTTTTATAAAAGTTCCCTAGTCTAATATGGGCTTTCTAACGGTATATCATTTTCCAGGATTCCTTTTATCTTCGCATGAGAAATTACGTTTGTTTTTACAAGAAAACGTGTTCACGAGCGCTCAACAGTGTTTAGTTTATCAAGTTGTTTAATTCATGGAAAACTCTTTTAGATGGGACCAGTAGTCAATTTTTAAAGTAGATTGTCTTAAAATGAGGAAGTCAAAGGTTACAAATTGAATTTTTTCATCCAATTTTCAATAATGTTTCCGCTTTCTGCGACCTAAAAGGTTTTTTTAGGACTTTAAAAATGGATATTTCCGGTTAAATTGAAATAGAAAAGATTACTTCACCCCTCCCCCCCACCAGAAAGTCAACAAAATAAAGTTTGTAAAATCACGATTTTTCTTATTATGCTAAATCATGCAGGATTTTCCTCTTCTTTTCAAAATGGTCTTGTAAAATTAAGAAATATTAAAATGCATAATACAATAAAAAAAATAAATAAAGTATATATGTAAATATTTTTTCACAGAGTCCCTATATTATATTATAAATACTGTATTAAAAATATAATGAAATGTAATAAAAAAGTATAAATAAATAAAGATGGTAAAAATAACGTGTATTAGGTTTTAAAATAGACATATCTTTAATTTCAAGGTTTTTCTCTTCTTTTTTTTTAAAGATACATTAATTTTACCAAGAAAATTATGTGAACAGAGCAAAGAATAAGCAAAGAAAGAGAGAGAGATAATGTATACAGTTTTACACTAGTCAAATAAAATAAACATCTTTTTCTTTAAGAAAATAATGAAGAACCTGTTGACAGGCTTTTTTTTTTGTCTCTCTTTTCTAAAAATTACTGATAATAAATAGCCGAAGGAGTTGTGGAAGGCCCAAGAATTTGCAGAGCACACAGTACGCCTCTGGAAACAGTAAAAACTTGTAGTTTAGAGTACGTACAAAAAATGAAAGCAATTTCGCCTTTAACATGCACCGAATAGACACAAAGAAGAGAGACAGAGTGAGAGAGAGAGACAGGTGAAAGGGAGGGAGCAAAAAATAAAGCCAAGCCAATTTCCTTAATATTCACCCCGCTGGAGCAGAACATAAATACATTCTGTAAACTCCAGCAAGATTGGAGTTACTGGACTTGTCCAGCAGTTTGTATGTGCTCTTAATATAGCGAGTGGGTACAAGCTTTAAATATGTGTTCTTATTATTATTATTATTATTTTTTTTAAATCTACATCTTTATTTTTTTAAATCTCAATTTGCATGCATTTACATGCATAGATTGCTTTTTGCTTTTTTTATTTTTTATTTTTTTAAAAACATGCAGTTACCCATGTAAAAATACTGAGCGTAGGATGGATCAAGTAATATCTACAAGATTGTCAAGATTTGTCACTTGAACTTTGAAAAATCTGAATTAAAATTCGATTCAATAAACCATTTTATGGCCAAAATCTTATTGTAGATTCTTCAATTTGATCCCAAAACGAAACACAAAATTCTGTGACGTTCAAGAAACCTCAATTTCCGGTTAAAATTAAAAAAAAAAATTAAAAAAACAAACAAACTCGAAGATCGTAATAATGATATCCTAGAAGGAGAACTTCCGAGAACACGATCTTGCCGCTATAACGATATCAACCTTCTTACTTAAAATAATTTACTAACAACAAATGAGAAAACGAAAGAACTGAAACTACCAAGATAAGACAAAGAAGACAAAGAATGTGAAAGACTGAAGACCTTAAAACTGTACACTTGAAACTGAAACTCCTACTATGATGACAGATGTTTAAAGTCTAATAAGTTACAATCTGTAGTCAGAAAGATACGAGATATGGTGGGTGTACAATATAGTTTAGAGGTACCTGCTGAGATTGGGCATCAGGTTGCTGTTGACAACGCCATGGCTCTGCTGTAAACCATCCTTCTCTATATACTATCTCACTCACTCCAAACAACCACTTCCATATCTGTATCGCCCATCATCAGGTTTTACGCTAACAGATCAAAAAAAGATCTTGATCTCCTCCCTTAAAAATGGATTGATATATTACCATTACATCTCTGGTCTGAACACCTATTTAACTTATTGGATATATATTGGACAGGTGACAAACATTCATTTAGAACAAGATACAGGGTACCGCCTGTTGATAGCGACTTAAAACAAAAAAATATCTTTTGTGAAGATTCACATGACTATCATTAACACACAAAAAGAAAAAAAAATTTGTTCTTCAAACACCAAACATTTGAGTCATACTTAATTCTTACCAACACTATACAGTTGGTAAAACTGTAAATTACCCTGTAGATATTGTCTAAGCTAGAAAATTGTCTTAAAAAAAAAAAGGAAGTATTTTCCATAAAGGAAATTTTGTACGTACGAAATTTTTCATAAAGATTCAAGAAACATTTTATTCTGTTAGTGAACAATCTGTTGAGTGTTAAGCTATTTCCGGTACAGGAATTCTCTTTTAACTCGATTATAACCCACCCATTTAACCCGCGCCCTAGCGATATGACCGTACATATAAATAAATAAATAATTAACACTTACTATTTGAAAACAGTTCCAATCAATGAAAAGGTAACTTACCTGCAAAGAAATGGAAATATATAATTAATAGTATTCATAAAATATAATTACTCAATTAATAATGAAAGGATATTTATTAAAAGCATGAAATATTTTGAATGAATGATGTACAATTGCACATGTATGGCCAAAAGTTGTAATTTCGGCCACAAATACTAGTAAATATATATATATATATATAGTCGACTCTCGATAAATCGAAATCCAAGGGACTACAAGAAAAATTCGAATTATCGAGACTTCGAATTATCAAGAAGGGGAAAAAAAATTCGAATTATTAAGAGTTTTTATTATGTATATATGTATGTACATACGTATATTGAAAATACGTATGAGCTTACCTAAGTTTTAGACTTATAGCCTCAAGTAGAAAACGGAAAATAATGAAAACGACAAAAAAGAACAAAAAAATTACATATGTATTAACATTCCAATAAATAATAATATACATATGTACCTAATTAAAAAAATGAAGAACAGTTTTTTGTTTCAATGTGGCTTGACTTAGTCAAGTGACTTAGAATTGTAGAAAGCGTTGATGGTGGAATATTGAGAGTTATGGCGATATCTTTTCTTTTGTCGAACATAGTAAGGGAGACGTACTTCCCATCTTGACAAACTAGGAAAGAGAATTAAAACTGTCCGGTAGGACAGTTTTATAAGGGTTGTTTTGGAAAGTTAAACTGGGCTGAAAGGAATGAAACATTACGCATGAAATGGACAATAAGCGGAAAATGAGAAGTAAACATTACTAGGGAAAATTCGAATTATAAAGAGGGGAAGGTGGCCTCGTTCGAATTATAGAGCCTTCTCTCCCTGTTGTTAAGGGAAAAGGATTTCGAGTTATCGAGCGCATCTAAATACATTGAATTTTTTCGATTTACCGAAGTTAGCAGCTGTAGAGTTTGAATTATCAAAAAATTCGAATTATCGAGTTTCGAATTATCGAGAGTCGACTGTATATATTTGTAATCCAAATTATGTATTGAATTCGTAAAATCAAAGATAATTGAACAGAATTTCGCAGGGATTACACCAATAGGGCAGGAGATACAGCGATTCGAAATTTAAAGGAAATGCAAAACTCCTAAATTTTATCACCTTATATCTCCTTCATAAATAGAGCTGGAAAGCTGCGATTGTGCACAATCGTAGAGGTAAACTAGTACTACAATTGTGTACATTAACGCAGAGATAACACCAATAGGGCAGGAGATACAGCGATTCGAAATTTAAAGGAAATGCAAAACTCCTAAATTTTATCACCTTATATCTCCTTCATAAATAGAGCTGGAAAGCTGCGATTGTGCACAATCGTAGAGGTAAACTAGTACTACAATTGTGTACATTAACGCAGAGATAACACCAATAGGGCAGGAGATACAGCGATTCGAAATTTAAAGGAAATGCAAAACTCCTAAATTTTATCACCTTATATCTCCTTCATAAATAGAGCTGGAAAGCTGCGATTGTGCACAATCGTAGAGGTAAACTAGTACTACAATTGTGTACATTAACGCAGAGATAACACCAATAGGGCAGGAGATACAGCGATTCGAAATTTAAAGGAAATGCAAAACTCCTAAATTTTATCACCTTATATCTCCTTCATAAATAGAGCTGGAAAGCTGCGATTGTGCACAATCGTAGAGGTAAACTAGTACTACAATTGTGTACATTAACGCAGAGATAACACCAATAGGGCAGGAGATACAGCGATTCGAAATTTAAAGGAAATGCAAAACTCCTAAATTTTATCACCTTATATCTCCTTCATAAATAGAGCTGGAAAGCTGCGATTGTGCACAATCGTAGAGGTAAACTAGTACTACAATTGTGTACATTAACGCAGAGATAACACCAATAGGGCAGGAGATACAGCGATTCGAAATTTAAAGGAAATGCAAAACTCCTAAATTTTATCACCTTATATCTCCTTCATAAATAGAGCTGGAAAGCTGCGATTGTGCACAATCGTAGAGGTAAACTAGTACTACAATTGTGTACATTAACGCAGAGATAACACCAATAGAACAGGTGATACAGCGATTCGAAATTTAAAGGAAATGCAAAACTCCCAAACTTTATCACCTTATATCTCCTTCATAAATAGAGCTGGAAAGCTGCGATTGTGCACAATCGTAGAGGTAAACTAGTACTACAATTGTGTACATTAACGCAGGGATTACACCAATAGGGCAGGAGATACAGCGATTCGAAATTTAAAGGAAATGCAAAACTCCCAAACTTTATCACCTTATATCTCCTTCATAAATAGAGCTGGAAAGCTGCGATTGTGCACAATCGTAGAGGTAAACTAGTACTACAATTGTGTACATTAACGCAGAGATAACACCAATAGAACAGGTGATACAGCGATTCGAAATTTAAAGGAAATGCAAAACTCCCAAATTTTATCACCTTATATCTCCTTCATAAATAGAGCTAGAGAGCGGCGATTGTGCACAATTGTAGAGGTAATCGAGTACTATGATTGAACAGAATTTCGCAGGGATTACACCTATAGGACAGGAGATACCGCAATTCGAAATTTAAAGGACATGCAAAACTCCCAAACTTTATCACCTTATATCTCCTTAATAAATAGAGCTAGAAAGCTTCAATTGTGTACAACTGTAGAGGTAATCTAGTACTATGATTGAACAGAATCTCGCAGGGATTACACCTATAGGACAGGAGATACCGCAATTCGAAATCAGAAAGAAATGCAAAAAAACAAAACCCAAACTTCATCTTGTTATATCTTCTCAAAAAATATCATATAACAGATAATTCAGGTGTAAACTCGACAATTTTTTACACAATCGTATTACTTCCTCTTAGTCTAGTATTAAGAATTAGTATAAATCGTGCTCACACATTGGCTATAGCCTGCAAAAACTATTTTTTACTAACCAATAATGTGGTAAAACTAGTAAATATTCCAATTTTCTGATCGATAGATCAGATCGATTTATAGAAAAAAAAATGAAAGGACAATAAGAAATAAAATATTAAAACGTATTAGGTGTATGACCTTGCATTCTCTCCTAACAATAGATCGATTAAATATATGTATTCAATTTGCAACAGTTAAAAAAAAAAAAAACAAGTAAAATATACAATAGATGAAATTCCCATTTAATGTAAACCATTCCTAAACCACTACCAATGTAGAAGTAAAAGATGCAAACAGTAAAATATCCAACATCCCAACTGAATGACTAATTCATGAAAACAAGTTTTATTTTTCATATTAATAATTATTATAATACTAAGAAATTAACATCGATATAACTAGTCGATAATAATTTCCAAGTAGTGCAACAGGTTGACTAATATCGTACTAATGATACTTCTTTTTTATATATATTATATATACGTATATATGTGCTTGTATGTTTTTATACCTGACTTTGTGAATGTATTGTTTTCGGAGTTTAAAATTCCTTCTCTCTTATTTAATCTATTTATCAGTTACACATTTATATATATATATATATATATATATATATATATAGTACAAGTACGTATATTATGATTATATAACAACATATGCACAGGGAAATTATACAGGCAAATCCTATATATTGCGTTCATATATGACTCAGGAAAAAACCACGCCAGAACAAGTTCACAGCGCACATACTCCTAAACACAAATTTATATATATATATATATATATACTCTATATTTAAAAATCTTGTTGTTTTTTGTTAGTTTGTGTGGTTTTATTGTGCAAGCACAAAAAAACTTTGTCTGTTTGTACGGTGATGTCAGATAAAATTTCCAATTACGCAGCAAAATTTGATGATTTATTTATTTTTATTTATTTATTTATTTATTGTATATAAATTCCCTGATAATATCGCTATATATTAAAATAATAATAATAATTGTAAAAAAATTAATAAATATAATGTAGAATCTACACTGTAGATATTTTCTTTATTGTTTATACAAATATTATATTAATAAATAGAATGACGTCAGAGTTATTCGATTTATTTTTTACATCCTTTGACTTGAGGGTTCATTCCTGTTTTAAGGTCCACCCCTGAGTCCCGGAAAAGTATTTTCCACAAATTAATACGGTTTTTGGTGGTTACATGATAACTTGATAATGAAAATCGCACAAAGTTGGAAAATATGATAATTTACGCTTAGGGGAAGGAGAATGCTCCAACCGGAAGTAAAGTATTAGTGAATAAATTTTCTTGTTTTCTTTCTTTCTTTTTTTTTTTTTGGTCTCCTCAAGAAGAAAAATGGTTCTAACGCTTTTTCTTTAATCTTTAGGCTAGCTAAAAGTCTAAGAACTTCTGTTTGAAACACTTTTCCCAGGGAAATTCAAGAAAGATGAATGAGATAAAGGCATTTTCTTTCTTTCTTTTTTTTTTAAGGCGCCTCAACGGCTGAGGTCATTAGCGCCCGAAGCTTTATTTTCAGTGTAACTGCCTCTCCTTAGAGACAGGGCTGAACATCCGTGGACAGTGAGCTGCAAGAAGCTCCTAGGAAGAGAAAATCTAAGGAGTCAGAACAACCGGATTCAAACCCTGCCTAACTCTGCGTTAAAATGCAGAATACGCTAACTATACTAGTTTCTTCACTAAATGATAATAACATGAAAATGAACCTTACTTTTTCCGCCATCTTTTTCTCATACAATTATTTTCGGCTAGATTCAAAAAATTTCATAAAAGAAAAACTCTCGTTTTTTTGTTTTTCCAGTTTAAAATTAAAAACAAAAAAAAACTGAAGCTGTGTCATGGACCCGGCCGTGTGTTGTACGTGAGAATACGTTTACGTAACGGGTTATATTTTTTATATAAAATATTTTTATTTATATATTTAGGATGAAACAATGTGTCTTCATAATCGAACGATCGAACACAATCTATGCCTATACAGTCCGTTGTCGATGTAGAAGCGATTTCATCAGCCCACTTGCATAATTTCAACCGCCCCGGCTGCAGAGATGTACTGGACACCGTCGTTGATCCGCTCGGCCGCATTCATTCTTTTACGTTCCCCGCACAGGTCATATGTTGTTTTATTATTACCATTCGATTGTTCTTGAGAAGCCCTTTCCAACCGTATATACGATCTCTGTACATGGTTTTGGCTTTTCGACGCGTATATATTTTTGATAATATATTTTTTTATTCTAACACCTTATTATATTCACTGTCACTATTTTACACTAATGTTTTATTTACAATCGATAGATTGTGACTACAGCTGACGATTAAAAAACTTAAACGAACATCGTAGCTTCTCCGAGTCAAAAGTTATACCATTTGCAAATCTCGATACGCAGCAAAATGATCTCAAAATGGCGGCGCTTGCCCCTCCACCGCGCGCGATGCGTCACAGTCCTCGCTTATCGTAATGAATTCTTTGATCCTTTAGCTATCCAGTGGATCTAATTTAATTTTGGATGTAGACGATAGCTTCGAAACTATAACGCCAAACTCTATTCCCCGATTTTGTTATCATTAGGTTTTTTGGATTGCCACCATACAAATTTAAAGACATATTCACGTCAAAAACAAAAAACAATTTATTCAAAAATAAATTAGTCGTCAACTTCAGTTTTAAATAAAAAAAGCATAAAATTATAAATAATTTATAACTTCCTTTCGATCAAAGTGACTTTTAAAAACTGACATTTAAAAAGAAAAAATATATATGTTTATATATATACATATAGATGGAAAAAATTAAAAAAAAATACTATAAATATAAAAGCACTCTATATAATATGTAACATCCGCTGTTTAAAGGTGTGAGGCAAAAACTGAAAAATCCACAATTTAATGACGAAACTATGTAACCTGATTGAGTAATAATAACATTATTATTATTATTGTCATTAAGTAATTAATGATTAATTGATTGAATAATAATATGTGTGCCTATTGCTGCAATCATTTATTTCGACTAATTAATTATAATTATTTTTTTAGAATTCTAGAATGTCAACAAAGCAAATTTATTGGAGCAGCCGAAAGAGGACAATCTAGAATATAATAGTCAAAAGAGCGATTGATGCACCTATGACTGACAGCAATTAATTTAGTAATATAATGAAGCGGAAGTCTCGTAATACTGCTTGCATAAAAATAATATTCAATTTGAAAAAAAAAATCCTCATAATAAGTCTGCGATTTGATGTGCCCGTATTCCTCAAAAACTAGTTTTGTGTGATGCAGGAAATCTAGTTGAACCTTATCTTAAGTTTTTTTTTTTTACAATATCCTGTTAGCCAGGACATCTTTACATAACCAGAAGGGTTAATAATGAAAAAATAAAAAAAGTAATTCGAAGTAATTAAAGGAAGATTAGCTGCCAGCGCTACAGGTGCCCGCTAATTGACTTTAACTTCTTCTGTTAAAGATAACCATTTCGCGGGAAGATAAAATATAAAAATGAAATGCTTAAAGTTCTGTCAATAGTGCGTAGAGTTCTAATAAAGATTTATGTGAGAAGGATGCTGGGGAATGTAAGGGTGGAGGAAGATTTTTAGGTCCAAATATGAGATGGAGACAGATGTTATGGTGGACTCATATTTAGACAGTTCAAGTTGGTTTAGCCTGTGTACCCGATTCTAAGTGAGCTTTAGGAAAGACATTGAAACGATAGTCGACTACAAAGAAGGGTAATCTGAAGAGTGGAGCTTAAAAGCTCTGAAAACTATTCAGACATTGGTCTGAATATAGACACTTTAACTTGGGGTCCATGCTGCTACACATCCGACCAATCAAATCACACTTCAATCGTAAACCATACGTACCCTTGGTCACACTATACAAAAAAGACTTCCTCTTTTGTCATCATCAGATTCCCGTCAAAGAATTCCATTGCCTCCTCAATCCTCTCACTATGCTATCTTTGGTCTAAGCGTCCTCAACCTTCACGACGATTGAAGCTGGCCGGTCGCCTCGCGCGACTTACACATAAATTGTCAACTGTGAACCTCCTGCTATAATGGCATGGCTGGATGGCCATCATTCACGCCAATCATGCCAGTCTTCATAGACTCCTGCCGAACGGCGGCACTCATGGACTATTTACAAGTCATCGGTGCACTTCTAAAAATCTCAATGTTGGTAAAAGAAAAGAACAAATCGAGAAGGGGACAATTCAATACTAAAAGTTCTGAGTTTGAAAAACATTATTAACTACTATGTAGTAGTAAAAGTCACGTGATTTTTCACCCCAGACATTTCTAGATTTATTTTAGATCTAGCAAGTACTACGTAAAACGGAAGTAATTAAGAAGAAACTACAACGGAATTGATGCAATATAATCATAGTTTTCAGAATAATCTCTATGATTTGAATGTAATTATTTTTTACCTCTCTTTTTTTTGTGTATGGAGGTGGAATATTAGAATAGGCAGTGCTGTAGTCAGATAGAAAACAGGAGTGTGTTATTATAGCGGAATGATTACTTGGATAATGACGATCCTGGGCTAGCTGTACCAGAGCTAGCGATATGGGTAGTGAACTGAAACCGGGCACAAGCGAACTCTATGGTAATGTAGGCTGTAAGGAGCAAGGGGGAACCAAACATAAAAAATAGTAACGCTCATATTTTTTTTAGAGATGTAGATAGATAATAAAATAAAAGGAAACAGAGGATAGATGAAGAGGCTACAAGAAACTGCCCACTAGCACAGGGGAGGCGCAGACTTGGGCAGTACACAAACGTCTATTCCTAGATAGGATACCATACGAGCACGTGATATGAAGGTATTGTGGTCTAAATCTATCTTCTTACCACTATAGTCTACTTCCACATAGACTACTTCGGACGGTAGACAGACCTCTTATACCTCCTCCTCACTACTTTACAACTCAAAATACTTTTCTATCACTATATACACACACATACTTATACAAACTCCATAGTCTATTTAATGATGGGGTACACGCTAAACTTCAGCTACTGCAGTATATGGAGAGATTACGAGCTTCTTTCTATTTCAAAGCTTTTTCATAACAAGAGCTCTCTCTCTCTCTCTCCTACTCACTTACTCCTTCATAATCTCAATCTCGAACCTAAAGGCATTCAAACATATATATATATATATATATATATATATATATATATATATATCTAAAGATCTTACACCATCTGCATATACACACAAACGAGTACGTCACGACTCTAAACTTTAGTAAAGCGCGTTGATTTCTTAGCTGTTATCTCTAGCGACTAAAATTCTTCCCCCCCAACCCTTTTACGGAGCGCTTTTTTGCCCTTCTTTCCTTTTACGGAAGCGGAAGTATTACGATTATATAACTTTTTACAGTTTTCCCGCGGAAATCCTTTGGCAAAAATAAAAGAATGTGACACTACTTTATCCTGCAAGCAATCCGATATCAGTTATTGATCAAAATCGCAAAATTAAGGAAACTTAAAAGCCCCCCCCCCTGAATAAAGTACATCTCCAACTTTACAATTGAAGAGCTTGGTGCAAAAAGGAGTTATCTACAGTTTTTTAAAATTTTTAGTAGGGACAAAAGACTAAATATGCTTTAAGATGTATTCCTTATGTTGTGTCTGCTGTAAGGATTAGTTAATATATTGTAATGGGGTCATTTGGAGCTCAATTTGAACTTTCTAGGGCATTTTTTAGGCTTGCTATAAGCAAAAGTAATTTTGCCGCTAACTCTTTTTTGCACCAAAATCATAATTTTCAGTAAAACTTGAGTACACATTAAGTACTTTAGTCGAACAGATTTCTTGTTTTTGAGCTTTTAAGTGGCATTTTGTGTCTTGTCGAAGCGAATGTTAGATATATTATTATGCCTGTCAAAAAGGAAAATAATAATATCTACCTAATATAAACATTAAATAAACCTAATATAAAAATTTTTGTTTGATTGATGGCGTCATCTTTTCGGTTTGGAGCAAAAGAAAGTTATCTGCAGTAGAAAACTCATTTTTGCTCCAAATCTAACCTAGGTTAGAGTATAAGTAATAATAAACGAGTCTGCATAAAGACTCATTTATGCACCAAAAGATGTAGAATTGAACATACAATAGGGGGCGCCGCTAAACACGTTTACTGAAAAAAATGTAGATAACTCCTTTTTGCACCAAGCTCTTCAATTCTAAAACATTATGCACACACTATAAACACTATAATCACACTATAATCTTTAGCAGTAACTAGGTTTCATTAATTTTTATTCCGTTATTTTTACAAAAATATATTACGATTCATTTATATTTTGAACAACACAAATAACATGTAATCAAGCTTAATCAGTCAGCATGTGATAGTGCGAGACTAAAAACAAATAGATGAACTCGAAATCTCTACACCAAACTACCGACGAAGATTACGCTTTACTGGTGCTGCGGTTTTTAGTTGTTGAAGAATTATAGTTAGAAGGCGCATTTGGCGGTGATACGTATCTTCAGAAGCTTTGAAAAAGGAACAGGATTCATCTACCTCTGACGATGGAAGAAAAACCTAAAACCGATCTCGAGATACAATAAGCATACATGCTAATTCGGATGAAAATGAAACGATATTGCCCAGCACTGCGGATCTACCCATCATTTTCGAAAGAATAGAAGATACTGTTCTATTGGTTTGCAGCACATTAGACGGGCTACTTTGTTTCAAGTTTCCACCCAATAGAAACATCGCGGAAAACTGTTAAAACATTCATAAAAGTCAGATTTCCTAGTAACGGATTTTGGTCGTAACAAGAGCACCGCGGAAGATGCCAATACTATATAGTGGAGGAAAAGTTTATTCTACTATTCCATAGGAATTCAAATAAACTATTTGTTGGTCCAATGCTTTTCGCTTTACTCTATCAATAGCAGAGTATCCCTAGCTGACCATATGGGTGAACCAGTTGATGAACCATGTAGTTTAAGATTGTAATCTAACTTTGAATTTTTAGCAGTAGGCTGTAATTTTTACCGACAAAGATTACGCTTTACACTGGTGCTGCGGTTTTTAGTTATTGAAGAATGATAGTTAGAAGGCACATATTGTAGCACACATAAGGTGTGGCGGTGATATCTCCAGAAGCTTTGAAAAAGGAACAGGATTCTAAAAGAATAAGGGGCGTTACTTCTTCGACTTCTGCTGCCAAAATAAAAGTTTTGGTATACTCTCCTTTTTTTTTTTTTTTTTTTTTTTTGCCGTAACTGATTTGTTATAGCCATTATTGGTTATATAATGGTCAGGTTCTTCTTTTTTATTTTTCTTTTATTTTGTAAATCTTTCAAATGTTTATAATAAACGTTGATAGAGATTGAGGTGGAGAGTGATTGTAGAATAGATAGATTCAGCGAGTATGCTACTGAACAGGTAGCCAGAGTTAGCATTTATGCCCCATTTCAAGTTCTTGTATATATTTATCTGTTGCAGACAGTTATTTTGTTAGAGCTATCTATCTTTCAAGCTCGGAATTCAGTAGAAGAACTGAAGGTGTTGTTAAATAGAGGGCTTACTAGCTTTCAATACAAAGAGCACCACTAGTTTGCAGCTTTATCTGGCTCTTTGATCTATTTTATAAGTATATATGAGTACATTATATATCTTACATTTATTGCATTGAATATATTATTATATATTATCAATTTATTCACGCATACAGATCTTTGTAATATTTTGACTAAACAGTAAGTACAATTTTTACAAATTTTACTGTTATTTCTTATCGTTCTGTTCTAGTAATAAGGGCCGGATTGCAATCGACGTGATCTAACACTAGGGCAAGCCCTTTACTAATTAATATTGCTCTGGTTGCAAGAAATGCAATTAAGGTACAACTTCCTGCAAGCAACCTGCGAGAATTGTCCGGATGTAATAAAACCTCTGTACTGTTAAACATTGAAGTCTTAAGATTGGGTGTCACGTGGATCTTAACTTGAAAGTAATATTCGTTTCCTAAAGTTCTTTTAGTCATATCCCAAGGTTTGGCAATTTTTTCCCGCTTTTCTTAAGGATGATTCTACTGTGGATGATTGCAGATGCTTGGACGTACTTTTTCATAAACAACACAGTACTCTCATCCCTAACTTTTCTTTTTATCTTCAGCTTTATCACTTAATTTTTCGTGATTGCAATGGTGAAACAGAGTTATTAGAAACTAATAAGTTTCTAGATTAGATTTCAAGTCTGAGGCTGGCTACTTTCTATGTTTAGACTGATGTAGAGGCCCGTTTGGAAATCTTCAAGGATCCATCATTGGAGCCACCTGTCTAATTCTGTCCCAAGGTTCGATTCCTTGACGTCAGGTCTGGAGGATACTCCATGGACTCTAGGAGCTTTTTAACCGGGTAATTACGAACTTGCAACTTGCTGCATACAAGTCCATTTCATTCGCTTCCTGTAGGTCAAGTTAATATTATACAGGTACTTAATTTTTGACGGTAACTGAAAACTTTTTTTTTGCTGCACCCATCAGGCCCAAAAGGGTTTTTCCACTGTGGAAGGGACAATATTTTTGTCCTTAATTTTCTGCCCTAAGAAATAAGATTTATTTTCAGCATTTCCAGAGACTCTCGCATTTCGCACTGCTACGATGAGTTGAAGTGGCTTTTTCCTGTCTATCGCTGCCAATATTTTTTGGCTTCTTTCCTTTTTCAAGTCATCCAGTCTCAAAGGCCTTCCTATATTTTTCAACTCCTTAAGTTTAAATCCTCGATCCATTCCCGTAACACTAGATCTCGCTCATCTGATCTCTATATTCTCTCTCACTGTACCTCTTCCTTTGACAAATCCTTCCTAATACGTGCTACCTCTCTCTGGAACTCCTTGCCATCACCTGTCCGCCATGCTCCTACCCTATCTATCTTTAAATCCCGTCTATTCAGTTATCTCCTTTCTATTCAGCTTCCTCCGAAATTCTAATTGTTTTAATTTATTTCCTTAATTTCTGCTGTTATTTTTATTTTCACTTTTTGTAAATACTTATTTATTTATTTATTTTCTTTTTAATCACAGGCCAAACTGTTAAGGCCTCTATTTGTTCCTGTGTTCATTCTTAGCGGACAATTGTCCCAGAATAATAGATTTCTTTATTATTCTATTCTATTCTATTCCTTTGCAGACTGCGACAGAAAATGACAGAAAACTGTTGGTTACTTCCTGTCTGATTGCGTTCAAATCACTAGTTTATGATTTTGAGCCCCTTGACACTTGTAGGAGCCAAGAGTCGTAGCCGGAAGTAGATAACGTGTTTTAGTACAATAGTTAACAAGCGCGATCTCGAAATGAGAACAGTAAACTCTCATTACAGATCACTCTGTCCATCACACATGATTTGAGCAGCACAGGCTCCTAAACTAAAAGAAAATGCAGTTCCATCTGAGGGAGTCGATCTAATAAGCACAACCAATATTCCTTCCTAACACGCACTATCCATGAATGAGTAAATGATGACGCGCGAAAAAGTTTTAATTACGTCACACAGTGTTTTTAAAATAGTATCTTAAATCTAATATAAAAGCCACAATCATACCTTGAGAAAATCTACAAAACAATTAATAATTTTAAATAACAACAACAATAACAACAACAAGAACAACAACAAGAACAAACAGAAAATGAATAAAAAATAATGATGCAAACTGGAGTAAGTAGAATAATAATTCAAGTAAGAAGTAGTTAATTCTTGTGAGTCACCGACAATAATTTCAATTTCCTTTATTACGCCATGATTCACAGCCATTGTTTCCGCTGTAAATTTTCATTTACATGAGAAAAACCTCAAAGATTAACGAGGAAATGAGAAATGTAAAGGATTAATTCTACCTTTTTTTGGTTTTAATTTTCATTTTATTTAAACTATTTTTTGTTAATAATGTCAATTAAATGTCAACAAAGAAAATTGGAAAAGTTCATTCACTGAATCTGAAACAGTTATAGTCCGTCAATTGACTTTGAATTCTAATTCACTGATGACGTAATGTAGGATGATTAATAATGACAATTTTTTTGTCCCGTTTTAAATGCATTTCTTTACGTAACGTGGACAATTGATTGTGGTAAATTTAAATACAATTAAACCTAAAAATGCTTATTAAAATTAACCTCTATTTCATTAATTTCTGTTGCTAATTATTCCTAGATTTAAAGATTGTTTTTACGGTCCATTGAGTTTTTAATTATGAAGTAGTTAAATGTATAATTAAGTAGACTATAATTGATGTAGACATACACCAATAAATATGAAAATATAGGTTTCGTGACCCTAAATTGTTCAATTAAGGATTCAAAATTGGCGACGGATCGGTCCAGAAATAAAAAACAACAACTCCATCTTTTTGCCAATATTTCGACAAATAGTATATTGTCTTCTTCAGGGCGTGGCTGTAACTGTTTACTGTAACTCAACCAACCCCTCATAGCCACGCCCTGAAGAGGACAATATACTATTTGCCGAAACGTTGGCCAAAAAAGACGAGTTGTTGTTTTTATTTCTGGACCGATTCCTCGCCAATTTTGAATCATTAATTGAATAATTTACGGTCACAAAAACTATATATCTAAGTAGACAATTAATATTCGCAAATCATACGACATTTTTTTTGGTTTTTGGTCCAAACACAGTTTCCAGCACTGGCATGAACTGTCCTGTATTCGTATGAATAAAAAGAAAAGAAATGAAAAATCAATTACTCATTGAATTCTAAAAAAGATTTAAAATATACCCAAAATGGGAAATTTGAGAAAGCGAGAGTAGATCGACGTACTAAGATGCTGGCCCTCCAACTTAGATAAGAAGTAACGGTTTTTATTTTATATATGTATATATAATTTTATTCATTTTGAAACATATAAAAACCGGAAAGAAGGATTTGTGTGTGTGTGTGTGTGTGTGTGTGTGTTTTACTGTTGTAGTGTCAGAACCCATTATTCTCACTGGTCAGTATATAAATATATAGGGAGGTGAAAGTTTCTAATATAAGAAGATTCCTTCATCAGGTACCTTCTCTGGTCGTTAAGGAGAGCTAGTATCCACTGGCAGCAGGTGTTTTTAGTTGATCTGTTCACTAAATCTAGATCTGTCAGCGAGCAAGTCTTTCTATCTCTCTCTTTTTCTGAAGTGCATTGGAATCTGCGTCTCTTTAACTTTTTTTAAAAATTTATTTTCCTATTTGATTTTTAATTTCAGTTCTAACGACCACCATTTTCTACTCTTTTTAAAATTATATTAAATTACTGTAGTACGCTGTGTGCAGCCATATGAGTCACATCGCTCTGTACTTTCATTCATTTTTCTTAATGAAAACTACCTAGTATATAGTGCTAGTTAGATTCAAAATAAAGCTCTCATTGAGTTCTATTTAACTGATATAGTTAGTGCGTGAAAGGTGATTAGTGGAAGGTGTAATTAAAGAAAAAAAAAAAGAAACAATTGACTGAAGAACTATAGAGAAGTAAGTTAAAAGTTTATTCCACAAAGTAAATATGTGCATTCACTCATACGCACTGCACTAATCCCTCTATTGTATTATACAAATTGTAAATATTTCTCTTGTATATAAATTCTTTTTCTCTCCCTTGTACATAACTTCTCTTCTCTTTATAATAGTAATCTGTAAGAATAATTTAGTCTTAAATTTAATTCTCGTAATTTTTTTTTTTTTTTTTTTTTTTTTTTTTTTTTTTTTAAATTTAATTTAAATTTTCCCTAAATATATGTACCCATAGTTATATACGGGGGAATTGTTTGCATCTTAACCGGCGTCGTATGTGGTCCTATTTATGGACCTTGCCGACGATAAATATACTGCCAGCTCAGACAACGAGTCAGTAACGTCTAGAGCGTCTATCACTCAGAAAAGATCGAGCACGACAGGAAATTCACCTCCCAAGATGAAGAAAAAGATGCAAACAAGATCAAATAAAAATTTACCACCACCACCCTCACAATTGGGAGCATCAACTTCTTCAACTACAAGCAAACAACATTTTAGCACACAAGCGGTGGAAAACAATATTGTAGCCCCTCCTGGGGTTATATCATATAACCCTTTCTCACCAATAGCTGTCCCAGACGAAATGGAGGCAGCACCTTCAGCGCCAGCGCCCCAGCGTGAACCCAAGCCCCCCCCGATATATGTCAGAAATGTAACTAAATTTTCTGACCTATGTGGTGTATTATCAAACCTAGTAGGAAAAGATGCATTTACATTCAAAGCACGGATAACCGACCTAGTCATCAACCCTAGTACCACCGAGAGTTATAGGATGATCATTCGATATCTTTCAGAAAAGAGAGCTGATTACCATACTTACCAGCTACAGAGCGAGAAAGCGTACAGAGTTGTCATTCGGTACCTTCACCAATCTACGCCCGTAGAAATGATAAAAGAAGAGTTGGCCGAGCTGGGTCACAAAGCACGTAACATAGCGCCCGTCATCCACCCAGTCAGCAAGCAAACTCTACCACTGTTCTTTGTTGACTTAGACCCAGGTCCCAACAACAAGGACATCTTTGGACTAGAGTTTCTCTGCTATACAAAAATAAAAGTGGAAGAACCAAATAAACAGCGCAATGTAATTCAATGCAAGCGCTGCCAAGAATATGGCCATTCCAAAAGTTATTGCAAACATCGCCCACGATGTGTAAAATGCGCGGGCGAACATCTCACCACAGACTGCGGCAAACAACGTACTACGCCAGCAAAATGCGCTCTCTGCAACGGAGAGCACCCTGCAAACTACAGAGGCTGCATTGTGCATCGGGAACTCCAAAGAACCAAGAGACCATCTGTAGTACCTGTGTACAACCATCCTTCAGCGCCCAAGAGAGAAGTCACAAACCCAGCAACAACTGCCACTCAGCAACCAGCGAACCTTCCACCAATGCCACAACAGAGCCGTGCCGCCATTAGAGACAACCTTTCTTATGCCCGAGTGATCTCGGGGCTGCCTCCACCTCAGCCGCCTTCCCAAACTACTCCAGACATTTCCACATTATTAAATTCCTTCTTGTCAGACTTTAAAGCGCTCATAACTCCTTTAATATCACTCCTTACGAATGTAGTCAACTGTATCCTTCCCCGTATTGCTCCCTAAATGCCTTTATCCCAACATTCCTTGTCAATACTCCTATGGAACGCCAACGGACTCACGAACCACAGACAAGAACTTAACATTCTTCTACACGACAAAAGAATTGATATTGCCCTAATAACTGAGACACACTTCACTAACAGGACATACTTTAACATTGTTGACTACAATACTTACAGAACTGACCACCCGGACGGAACCGCCCACGGTGGCTCTGCCATCCTTATACGGAAATCCCTATCCCACTACCTAGTTCCTTGTAATGCCACAGCTTCCCTGCAACCCACTGTAATATCCGTATTAACCGAACCATTCCTTTACACTATTGCAGCCGTGTACTGTCCTCCTAATCACATCATTGACCAAAACCAATTCCTTTCCTTCTTCCAATTTCTCGGTCCTCGTTTTATCAGCGGTGGTGACTATAACGCGAAGCATCCTTGCTGGGGAAGCAGAGTAGCCAATCCAAGGGGACGCACTCTGCAACATGCCCTCTCACAAACCAACTATTCCTACATATCCCCCTCTCAGCCCACTTATTGGCCAACCTCCTTAAACAAACGTCCCGACCTACTTGACTTCTTCATTACTTCCAACATCACATCCCTTTTTACGGATACGTACACCATTCCTGACCTTTCCTCTGATCATTCACCTGTCATCCTTGTACTCGACATACACCCCAAAACTATTCCTTCCAAACCAACTCTAATTAACGGACCAGTGGACTGGGACCTATTCAGACAACTACTCGAACTAAAACTAGAACTGGGAATTTCACTTAAAACACCTGAAGACATTGACAATAACGTAACCTACTTAACTGAGGCAATACAACAGAGTGTCTGGAAATCGACAACATACAAACAGACTGACAGACCAACAACACCAAACAACCTACCAATGGAAATACGAGCCTTAATTATGCAAAAACGAAGGGCCAGATCATTATGGCACCGTACCAGATACCCTTCCCACAAACGAACTTTTAACGCACTAACTAACAAATTAAAAAACCAACTACATAAATACTATAACGAACAATACGCGAAGTATACAGAAACCCTAACAACTTGTGACAATTCACTATGGACTGCTACAAAACGTGTCTTAAAATACAAAACTGTTTCCTCTCCCCTCAGACGAAATGACGGAACCTGGGCCAAATCTGACTCAGAAAAGTCCGAACTCCTTGCCACCCAACTAAGCTCTGTTTTTAGTCCTCACACAGACATTATAAGTCACAATCATGCCGAAAAAATTTTAAACGAACTCGACGTCCCTTTACAACTCTCCCCTCCTCCGAAATCCTTTACTCCTACAGAAGTCAAGCAGGTAATCCTCAATCTCCCGAGAAAGAAGAGTCCTGGTTACGACCTTATTACCTCCAATATCCTTCTGCAACTCCCCAAAAAAGCAGTTATCCTCCTCACGACAATCTATAACGCCGTCCTCCGCACAACGTATTTCCCCTTCCTATGGAAGTTTTCCACCATTAAAATGATCCCCAAGCCTAATAAGAATCCTCAATGTCCTTCTTCCTATCGGCCAATAAGCCTCCTTCCTATCCTGGGTAAAATCCTCGAAAAACTCCTCTTACCCCGCCTTCAAGCTATAGTTATACCCCTTCAACATATTCCTGATCATCAATTTGGATTCCGACAGTTCCATTCCACTATACAACAAGCTCATCGCGTTGTAGACGCCATCGCTGTTTCCCTCGAAAAGAAAGAATATTGTGTGGGTGTCTTCTTAGACATAGCTCAGGCATTCGATAGAGTCTGGCACGAGGGCGTCCTCTGGAAACTAAAGAACATCCTACCTTCAACATACTTCCTAGTCCTTAAATCCTACCTAACTGATAGACACTTCCAAGTATCCTATGGAACCCACAATTCCTCTATTTATCCTATCCTTGCTGGTGTTCCACAAGGAAGCATCCTCGCCCCATTCCTCTACACCATTTACACGGCTGACCTACCAACTCATCCTTCTACTTCCTTGTACACCTTTGCCGATGATACGGCAATTCTATCCTCTGGTACTGATCCTGTCTTCACTACCCGTACACTTCAAACCCATCTCAATTCCATAGAAACATGGTTAACCGACTGGAGAATTAAAATAAATCCCTCTAAATCCAAAAACATAGTCTTCACACTTAACCGCAAAATCCCTCCTCCTGTTTATATGTATAACACCCCTATACCACCTGCAGATCACGTGAGATACCTCGGACTATTCCTCGACAAAAGACTTACTTGGAATCCTCATACTCGACTAAAAAGAAAAGACCTCAACACCAGATATCGACTTCTCGCCAGACTACTTGACAAACGATCGAAAATTACTTTACGAAACAAAAGAAGACTATACATCTCTCTCCTCATGCCAATATGGACTTACGGACTGGAACTCTATGGCGCTGCCAAAAAATCCAACCTTAACCGCATACAAATCCTTCAGTCTAAAATCCTCCGCCGTATTACGAACGCTCCTTTCTATGTGTCAAACCTCACCCTTCATACCGACCTCAATATTCCATTTCTAACCAACCTCGCTAAATCCCGCTACACTAAATTCCATAAACTCCTCAGATCCCATCCCAACCCACTCGCACAACTCCTTTCATCCCAATCACTTCCCGGAAACCCCGTACGACGGCTCAGGCGTCGCTGGCCCCGAGATCACCTGAGGAGCTAACGATGGTCACCACTGGGTGACTGTCATTCACGACAATCACGCCATGTTTATACTTATTTAGCACATTTACTTGTTGCATATATATTTGTGCAGTTGTAAAATTCTAATAAAAAATAAAAAAAATAAAAAAAATAAAAAAATATTAAATTACTGTAAAATATTTTTAGACATCAACCATGAATTTAGCCGCTCTTAAATTTTTACTAGCGCTAGAAGCGGCAGAGGGGGTAATTACTCTTCAAATGTAAACTAATCAGGGTTTTTTTCGTCAGAACATTTCTAATAAATTAGAGAAAGAAAAAAGGTGTTACTTTGCGAGTGGGGCTAGCAATGTTTCCTGATCCTCGTTGTTCCTATGGACAGTCAAATCTAACCTCTCTTCCGTTTGCCACGGCTTCATTATAACCCTCTGAAGATCCAAGTAAGAAGGCCAAGAATTATACGAAGCCTTACAATTAATGACAAAATTTCATATCATACATCGCGACTTACAAAAGTGAATCACAATTAATCTGGCTCCTTCCAAAAGGGCTCACAAGACAAGTACTACCTGGAAGGATTTCCAGCGTTAGAGTACACAACTTCGTGCTTCCTAATTCTTTAGGTCTAATCCTCAATTTTGGGAGAAGGGGTTTCCAATAGAATGAATCACCTACACAAAGAGCTGCGCATTTCAATGTCGATTTTATATTTAAAGTCAAAGAGTTCAATCATACTTATCAAATTTCTCTTAAAACTTCACACATACGTACATGCAAAAAAAAAAAATAAAATAAATAAATAAATACTGTGTATATACACAAAAATGTTTATGTTATAGTAACAATGTTGAGAAGACAGATGTAAATACTAGGTTGTAAATTAGATGTAACTGTAAAGCTAATTAAATAAAATAAGAGGAAGTGAAATACTCTGCTCGTCAGACTTCCGGTCAAATTGTGAATATGCGGGCCAAAGAGGAAGAAGTTCGGAAGTTGTTTAGCACTTCAAATGTTTGTCTACCCCAGCATCAAGGAGCCATCAATTAAAAAAATCTTACAGAAAAATAAAATACTGTTGAAAAACAGCATCATAAAACAGCTGTGACTGAAACTTGATAAAGATAAGATGGAATGGAAATAACAGCAATGGAAAACAATGCGAAATGTACAAGTCGGCCATCCGGTCGTACAGTTCTTAGCGTCACTCTACTCTCCAAGCGACAACATACCTCATATGGAGCATCCAAGAACATATTATTTCAGTTTAGTTCTATATATGCGTAAAAAAAAACGTAAACTGCATTGTAATGCAAACAAAATTACCCACACTTTATTTTCTAAGAAGGTAAATCTATAGTAGAACCAGCTGCCCAGTTTCTCTTAATGTACTAATAAGAGTGATGGGGAGTAAAGAAGGATCAGGGACCGCATGAGCAATGGATAGCCAAATAGCCCAATCCAAGGCATCAGGCAACTTGTGCGGGAAGGATGGATTAACAATGTTGAATCGGGAATGGGGAACGGCGAGCAGTTCCAAAAATGGGCTTAGGAGAGCATTTGAAATTCTCCAGAAAGCCTTCTTGTACCCGAGTGATGGAGCAGGATGATTCTCTCTTAATATTTAGGCTTTAAAGAGTGGTTATGAAAAGTAGCCGGGCTCTACTCTTTTTCTGGGGTTTTTCTTAAGAAAGCGCGAAGATTGGTCTTCAAAGGGGTGAAGGGGCTTCCCAATCTGTTAGCCTGGATCGTTATCCAACCTTAGAACTCCGCCAACTTCCTAACTACAAGCGCTATCTTTAGAAAATTTTGAGGAGGAACTTGGTAAGTGGGTCTTCTGGAAGAAATCTTCATCTTAATTCCGGCTCCAGCCCCCCCCTTCTTCTTGAAACTTCCCTGTAGTGGGAGGCCTAATTTCCTGATCATCTGGAAGACTCATCACTAACAATGGGGACTCCCCCAAATCGTACGGCCAGCACCAACTCACTTGTTATCTTGTTATGTATGAGTGGTTGTGCCAGGAAGTTGATCTGAGCTGATGGATTTACTGGATTTAGCAAAAAGACGTATTTGAAATTTAATTTCGGCATCCGATTGTGCTCCACCTTGTGGAAATTATTTCCCACAGTGAATGCCAGAAAAGATGATAGTAAATTCCATTTAAAAAAGCAAATATTTTTGTTTTGAAGCTGGAAAAGGCCAAACAAAGTTGCGGTCAGAACGGAAATAAGGTAGCAAACCAATTCATCAAACAACCACTGTACATGACGTAGGAACATTATTAACCCCCATTTTCAATTTCAGTCAGTAATAAAAAATATAGTAAAAATAAAAAACCCAATAATTATTGGAAACATGAAAAATAAATATTAATGAGAGAAGAATTTATAAAAAATTCCCCGTATTATGTAAAGTAGAACCAGTATAAAATACATTCTAATATATAAAAAATTTAAATAATATATGCCAAATATATATATTTGATTTAGATGATTAGTTATTGGTAAAGATGAATTTTTTTTATACAATTATTGAGCAGTTTGACACAAAAACTGCCCAATTAGAAGGATTTAAAAATAACGTATATATTAATAATGCAAACTGGTTGAAGAATTATGAACTATTTAGGGCATAACCAAAAAAACGAACAAAACATATGCCTCAATAAAAAATAAATAATGACAAGTCTCACAGTTATTATACATACAATATACACCTATATCTTTTTAATAATACAAATATTATTTTAAGAATAAGTATTTATATATAGAGAGAGAACACTAACACGACTTATAATATTTAATAAAATTGTGATTGGAAATTTTCTTTAAAATGAAATTGAGCTTAACTAAGTTAGTGGTGAAAGAAAAGGGACATTGGCATCCCTTACGGTAAAAAGAGGATACTGACTGCGCACTCAATATACCAGAAGTAAGCCTTGGCTCCCTTGATAACACTTTGCTCTTAGCCGATTTCCAACTTTCTCAAAGGAAACCTTGTAATGCCTACGTTCCAGTGGCTTCCCTTTTCCACAAAATACAATAATTCTCTATTTATTCCCAGTTTAGATTCCCAGATAGTCGCAGGATTCCAAAAATGTTTTAGTAAATAGCACTTTACAGATTAAAGAAACAGATTGTACTGTAAGGACGCCTTTTACAAAAGAAGGTGCGGTTACTAAATGTGGATCTGATCCAATCTTAAACGAAGTAGTATTTGGCCGTTTATAGGGGTCGTCTTGTCTTTTTTTTTTTTTAGGCAATCCACTTGAATTCAAAAGAAAAGAAAACTTGACTAGTTCGGTTAATTTTATGCTTCTACAATTACAATTACAGCGTAAAGGAATGTCTGTATTCTTATTATATAACGTGAACAATTAACAAAACGATAAACGATTTTGTGAGACATACTTGGTGATTTTCTTCATCAGCAAAAAGGAAGCTCTCAAAAGGAAAAAGGAAATATCTTCATACATGGTTGAATTTTAAATGATGAGTAATATGAAAATTCGCTTAAGAAAATGTCGGAACAAGACTATATATGTAACATTTAAATTAATAGTTACTGTTTTATTTCAAGGAATTATCCATGTTTTTCTTTGTCCAATCTAAAAAAAAAAAGAACATATTCGGTAGGAATTCTATTGTTCCCAACAGGAAGGAAATCAAGAAGGCAGCTGTCCCAAAATAGAAGGAAATATTTCTACCATTAGTCACTCTGCTCTTGTTATTTAGGGTTATTAGGATGAACTATAAACTAGGAAGATAATCTTGGGCAATAAGTGGACAACCAAATCTAGCGTTGACACTCACACGACTTCCTATAACTCCTACTCCTAAAGTTCGAACTCATTAATAGCGTTCGAACTCCTGAACGTTTCGAGTTATTCAATTCTCATCACTTTGGGGTACCCACCCTTACAGAATAACCTCGATAGAATTTAGAAGTACCCTCAATATCGAGAAACGGTAGGCTCCAAATGTTCTGCTTGCGGAAAAAGTGTTCTAGAATAGTTTTAAATCAATTCTTTATTTATTTTTACAACAGCGGTTTTATATAAACACCATATACTTTTATAAATACACTATTAGTAACAATGACAATAACTGACACCACTACAAACCCCACTAATTGATGGGGGAGAAGTTACCCAGTGATAACACTCCCTAAGTCATCTCCAGGATTAGCTACTCTCTTCAGAAGAGAGAAAATCGCGAGGCCACTGGCTGATTTTAATCGCCAAGGAGGATGATCTGGAAGGTGATGATGAGATGATAACTGGCGTACAAGAGGATTGGAATGAGAGTGCAAGTTCTGATGGAAACTCTTATAGCGAGTTCGAGGCAAACTGACCTACAAACGTAATTTCCAAGTCTGTGTGGATGGTTAGATTTGAAACGTAAAAATGGAGCCGTTTAACGATAGTGCGGAGAATTTTAGACTGAAGCGATTGAATTCGTTGAAGATTGGAGCGTTTCATTGAATCCCACAGTTCAATACTGTACGTCCAGGCGGGTTTTAGTATGGAATTGTAAAATCAGTCGTTTGTTATTAAGTGAAAGTTTTGAACGTTGGTCTTGTAGTCTATATCAACTTAATCGTATGATTATTTTACATAATTTATTAAGTTAGTAACTATAAAAACTTATATAAGTAGGAATCAAGTACAATAAACAGTAAGGGCACTAACCAATCCTCTCTACCAGAAATCCCTTTCAAAAACAGGTTATATGCCTACATATTTTGCAAAGAAAGGTGAAGTACTGCTGGATCAGGATGAGATTCCATAGGTCAGTGATGGCGAACCTATGACCCTTTTTCTCTGGCCCACAATTGCTAGGCAACCATTTGTTTGTTTACGCGGGTTGATTTAGATTTTCTAATTGTGCGGATAATTTATATTCTATCTGTATTTTTTTTTTCAATCACGCATTGACACGAAAAGCAATTTAAATGCTATCTATAACCTTTAGTTTGATCATTACAGTTCTAAAACGTAAATGACTACAAATGCTTTGGTAGTATTTGAAATAAAGCAAAAGTGTTTACCAAATATAAAAATAAAATGTATAATTTTACTCATATTTTGTTTGTTAAAAAAAATCGACAACCCAAAGCAAATAACCATGTTTAGATTTTTCTTCAGATAAAACACACTTTTGTAAGGTTTTGTTCAGTTATGTTTGTTAAAAAGAGACTTCCATAGCCACTTGTTTCGTCCCCGTTTTACCCAGTTAAGCCAACTGAATTTTAAAGATGTTTAGTTTTGAAAATATTCAGTTTAAAATTTGTAAACTTAACTCTTGTGCAAATGGGCATTAGTGACCCAAGAGCTAGTACTAAAAAAAAAAAATGAACAAAATTTGACCCACGTCTCAAAAAAGGTTCGCCATCCCTGCCATAGGTCTTTCATACATTGTCTTTTTGCGTCCAAAGTGAGTTTTAGGTCTGTTGTATAACAGTTTCTTTTAAGTTGTCGGCAGTTCTGTTCTCTTAAGTCGTGAACGTGAATTCCAAGTAAGTCTTTTGACGTGTTAAAGCGTAAGGTAGTGGACTTTGTTGACTACTTCTTAATGGAACTTTACTTGGAAGGTAGAAGAGTGAAGATTAGGAGTTAAGAGTCTTTGTCTCCTCCAGTTTTATGTCCCATCTACAAAGGTGCTACAAAGACTAGGTTTCCTATGAGGTGTTACTAGAACTGGTAGGTTGTACCGTAGCCCTAGGATAAGTTGGCGTAACTAAAGTGTGTATAATGCGCAGGATAAGATCTGGTAATGCTGCCTTGCGGATTTTAAATTTGAATTAATGGTTTCAATTAAATTTTCTAAGCTAAATTAACTGTACAGAATAATGAGGTAAATTTAGAGAATTAACGCGATAACAAACTGTTAGAAGGTAATTAACCAATTTATAGGTTAATTAAAATTTAAATGCTTTTCACGGAAATGGTTGCCCCTTAATATAATGTTATTTCCGTTCTATAATTCCACCCACTTACTGACAACGAGTAAAAGGGTACACCTTTTTATCTAAACAACAGAACAATTTAAAAAGGTCATCTTCAAAGGCTAACGATGTAGGTGTACGCAATTTGGTTGTAAATTGTCGCAAGATTAACACAAACTGAATAATCAGACATCAGACAAAACCCGCCAATTACCATGAAAATGTAAAAAAAAAAAAATTATTTACCCAATCGAATAGAAGGCGTACACCCCCGCAACACACTTGAAAGCAGCCATTCTACTCCGTTATCTTCCAATGTTTGCGTTTCCTATTCTTGTACAATTGGGATAATCTTGATCATAGATATCGGGCTAATGTTGTAATAACAATTGACTTTTCTTTCTGTTTTTATTTTGTAGTTTCACTTTGATAACTTAGTGTGCATATCTACACAATCAGTGTAATGAGTGTACGAAAAGCCGGAGAATCTATCCCCCCCTACACCTACGCACGTCATTTACACGCGATAGTTATCCAACTCTCCAAAAGAGTTCTAAATTTCAGGAAACACTGCATGTCACCTGAAAGGAAATGAAGTCGCCAAGTTATTGCGTAAATGGAAAATGAATTAATTAGAGAGAAAAAACAAAAATCTCCTTAAAAAAAACACAAAATTTATTGAGTAAGACGTCACTTCCGCTTAACCAATATTCTTTCTTCCATATTTAAAAATTTTACTAATATTCCTAATTCCTATAGACAATGTAAAGGAAATAAGGACACAAAGAACACTTAACCTTCCAGCGGGCGCGCCCAAAAAGATACAAAAACGGGCTCGCGTAACTTACAGATAAACTTCGGTATTTTTAATTTTTTCTATCAATAGAAGGAATGAAATTAATTAAATAACATCTGTAATTATTAATAATTGATATAAAAAATAAAAAAGGCTCAGAAAACGTCAGTACTTTTCACTTTTTTACAAGCCAATAAGTATAATAATTACAATCAGGATGTTCAGCCACTAGACTGTCTGAAAGGTTTCGCAGATATTTCCTCCTCGTATCTGAGATATACAATGTCTTTTTCCGTCAGTAGAAAACAATATTCTTATAAACAATGTTGAAAATAGTTCAATTTGATGGGCATGTATAAAAGAAAAAATATAAATAATAATTGATAAGTCTGGAATCTTACTTGATTGGTCGCGAGAATATGTCAGGCACGGATCGATAATCGCAAAGAAATGTACTACCCCAAACAAGATGAGATTAGCACTGAAGGAAACTAGTCATGAGGGTGTAGCGTTGCTTAAAGGACAGCATCCTCCGCCGCCACGTCTCTATACTGCGATTATTTTAGTCTTAGTCTGTATCTGTGAGATACTCGCGCCCGCTGGAAGGTTAAGGAGTTAGCCTATCCATAATTCACTCCAAAAAACAAAGCCTGAAGGAAATATTTTCCCATGATGACGCCTGATTGGAAATATAAAATTTGGTCTCAAAACTGTGCAGGATATCCATGATTTTATGCAATCATAGCAGGCGCCACGGTAGCCGAGCCAGTTAGAGGCGAGACCAGCGAAGCTAATATGTATTGTGGTACTGGGTTCGATTCCCAGGTCTTAGGCCTTGGATTTTATTTAATGGTTAATAGAAGAAATTTACAGTAAATTATGTTTGCTAGTCGCCTCCGTCCACGACACATAATTGGCGATTACTTTACTTTACTTTATTTTTTATCCAATCATAGCCATAGTTCTGAACCGGAACGATTTTCAGACGAACTGACATTACAGAAAAAAAAGGAGAATTGCTGATAGGCTCAACAGAACACACAGGAAATAACCTTTAAAGGGCTCCTACTTGAAGAACGACTCCAAAATGGCTAACACCAGAATTTAATTGGTAGAAAGGTTTTTTCAATAATTCTAAATTTCTATTTGAGACTTAAATATCAGTAGTTTTTTTTAAATAAAACTGTAAAATAGTTACAAGTATATAATAATGTAACAATTATCTATAGATTATATAAACTATGAATATTACATTATTATATACATGGTTATATACGTAATCCAAGGATAACCAACGGTACAATCTACCTTCTTAGTGCCTCATTAGGGTACGCTAATGCATACACACACAAACGCACTGCAAACTATAAATAGTAATTACTTTTCATACGGCTAAGTGAACAAGTAGTTATATTTTATAGTAAGATACATAAAAGTACATGATTAAAGGGAAGCACTGTAAAATGGTGCAAAAACTATCGGAAGGCATTTTAATAATTTGAACACTGACAGGATTTCCTCTCAACACAGTTTACGTAATTAACATTTACTTGACACGAGGATTTGTACCAAAAATTGGTAACATTATGCAGGTTCACTTTATAATAGTACTAGTTTCGGGGTAAAAAACAAAAACAATAACCGTTAAAAACTACAAAAAAAAAAACTGACCCGTAAAATAGTATTTCCGGTTAGCTAATTTGGAATATTGATTTATATATTTAATAGGCATGAGGCGCCACGGTAGCCGAGCGGTTATAGGCTAGACCCGCAAAGCTAAGATGTATTGTTGGTTAGTAGATTCGATTCCCCAGTCTAAACCTGGGATTTTATTTAATGGTTTTAATATTGTAAGGCGCCCCGTTAGCTGAGCGGTTATAGGCTAGACCCGCAAAGCTAAGATGTATTGTTGGTTAGTAGATTCGATTCCCCAGTCTAAACCTGGGATTTTATTTAATGGTTTTAATATTGTAAGGCGCCCCGTTAGCTGAGCGGTTATAGGCTAGACCCGCAAAGCTAAGATGTATTGTTGGTTAGTGGGTTCGATTTCTAGTCTAAACCTTGGTTTTGATTTAATGGTTTTAATATTGTAAGGCACCCCATTAGCTGAGCGGCTATAGGCTAGACCCTCAAAGCTAAGATGTATTGCGGTACTAGTCTATATTTTCCTAACTATACCTTTAATGTTTAATATGAGAAATTTGTAGTAAGGTGTTCGGCGGTTAATAGGCTAGACCTTCAAAGCTAAGATGTATTGGGTACTAGTCTATATTCCGAATGGTTAATATGAGAACTTTATAGTTAGGTACTTTTGCTACTCGCCTCCGTTCACGGACAGCCCAAATGCCCTCCCTTAGCCCTGAAGTGCCTTCAATTCGAATTTTTCCGGAAAAATTTTTAATGTAAAAGTTTTTCCACTAACTTGCAAACATGCTAAGTTTAAAGAAAATCGTAAAAGCCATTTTCTAGAATATCTTTTTTTTTTTAAAAAAAAAAAAACAAAAAAAAATGTAAAATCGATTTAGTTAAATGATATTTTCTTTTTCTATTTTGTAATTTACAATCTGTATAAATATATACAATAAGCTACCCAGCGGTAGCACTCTCTATAGCAGAGAGGAGAATGTGAGGAGGAGAGTGTGAGGAGGAGAATACGAGGAGGAGAGAGGAGAGATTTAGTTCTTCAGACAGTAAGGAAGTCGCGGGGCCATCGGCGATTTAGTCGGCGAGGAGTATTGTTAGTGATGTCAGAGGAGGCGAGAGACTGTACTAGAGGATTGGAGCAAATAGAGAGAGTAGTATGGAATATTTGGTATTTAGTTTAGGCGAGTTGGTCTATGAAGGGAATGTTGAGGTCGGTGTGAAGGGTGAGGTTAGTCACCGTACAAAGGAGCGTCAGCTATCTGTCAGAGGAGTTTCGATTGAACTAGATAACTCGATATTCAATTTGGATTCCCACCGATTTTTTTCGTTTTTGGGTTTTGCTGTACGCAAACCTAGAATAAGTATAGAACACTTCGTTTCTTTTTACTCAAAGGAAATGGAAATTTCGTCACAACTGCAATACTTCCTCTACCCTAGTTCGGAAACAGGAAGTAAACAAAACAAAAGAAAGATTTATTTTAAAAGAATCTATTTCTTTTCAATAAAAAATTCAGAAAACATAACTTCAGAAAGTACTATATCGAAAAGTTTGGCATCGCCCCCTGGATATCGGTATCAGGCACCAAGAAATTGTGGCGTGACAATCGATATTAGAGAAGATCTTATAGCCCACCTCCAATAGAAAGAAAACAATAGAACGATGAGGAGAACTAGGAGAGATTTTCCAAGTTGTATTCAAGAGGCACGTGGCGCAACCAGACAACGTGACCAAAAAATGTGCTTAAGAAAAAAAAAAAACGTGTTCTACACCGTTTCTTATATGATTGATGCTACCTAACTTTTAGTTCTTCAATATTAGAAGCTTAAGCGTTGAAATGAACAAAGGACTCAGCTTAAACTGAGTGAAGAAAGTGTATAAAAAAAACTTAGCTTCCAAAAAAAGATCAGAGTTAAATTGAGAGAGTTTAGTTCAGTAAACGGGAAATGGAATGTTATAGAATCGAAATTGGAAATAGTGAAACCTGACACAAGAGAAGTTGGAGTTCTTCTAAATAAAGGAAGGCCAATAAAAAGCCTAAGAATAGGCAATAATTGGCTCAAATGTTTATTTTGGTTGATAGAGGAAACTTCCCAAAAATGCAACTGAATGCAATTATCTCGGATAGTCAGGCTGCCCTACGAGGAATTAGTTCCTACCAGGTCAACTCAAGGCTGATTTAGGACTGTCTGGGTGCCCTGAAGGAAATTAATAAGGTATTTCTGGTTTGGGGTACCTGGTCCTCCTACAGGACATAAGGGAAACGAAGTTGCAGATTTATTGGCCAGGGAAGGCTCTGCGGGACACTTCGTTGGCCCCAGAGCCCTGTTTTTGGGGTTTCGAAGATGTGTTAAGTCTGCGGCCATTAATTTGTGGGTGCAGAGTAGGTCTCAGTAGTGGTGGCCAGCCCACCACTGGGCAGAGAGAGGCGAAGGAGTTCATCAGAGGCTATTCGCCGAGGCTGACTGCAGAATTAATCCATCAAGGCCCGCGTGGGGCTATAAGGATAATTGTAGCCTTATTAACTGGGCCACTGCAGGCTCAGAAAACACATGCATCGCTGATGATAGCCTTTGTAGGTTCTGTCAGGAAGAGGAGGAAACGGCACTGCACGTGTTGTGACAGTGTGAGGGGCTCGTGTGGCTAAGGATGTTACTTCTCGGTGGAGGAAAAAACCAAGGCCTGAGAGCTTTACCCAGGAGCCACTCTCCAGAATTAAGAGTCTGTTTTAAGCGGACGGGTCTGGAGGGTGAGCTCTAAAGTTGGGTAGCCACAATAGATCCAAAGGAGTTGCGGTGGCGTAGGCCTTGAGGGCCGCCCTAATTTAATCTATTCTATTCTAGGAGAAACTTCCCAAAAAATGCAACTTAATGCAACATTTAATTGAACTATTACACATTTTTAGATTTGAGGAGAAATTTTTTTAATAAAGAGTTCACGAGAAACACTCTACGGAATAACTTTCTCCTGCAGCCAAGAGAAAAAGATTATAAAAAGAGAAAAGCTACTTTTTACAGAATTCGGTGGAAAATTTTCTTTTTGTTTTCAATATTTTCTCCTCTTTTTCCTGTAGCACTTTAAGGATATTAAGATTTATAGCTAGTTAATTGAAGGCTAACTTTGCCCTTCCGTTGCCAGTATCTATTGCGCCTAGTGGCGCTCATAAAACATAGCCGGTATTCGAGAAGGAGATCAAGATAAGATAAGGGGAAAAAAAAGAAGAGAGGAACCTTTCCAATAATGTCTGCAGGCCAAGGCTAAGCCCTTTTTTTTTTGGAGGAGGAGATGGAGCCCTGCCACGCACTAACCACATGAAGCTATAATGAAGGTAAGAGAAGGGCCTATCATCTAGGTATGTATATATATATATATATAGCATGCAAGAATTAGCCCTTAAGGGACTAGCAGCAGTACTAGTAGGATACGGTAACAGGTGGGTTATAAAAACACAAAAAAACTAAGGGACCGTTTGAAACCGTTACAGGTCAGGTGGATTACTGTTGTAAAGGTGTTTTTGTACGGATGTAATACGTTCACTTTGTCCGTCTGTCTGTATACCCATGGACTGTAACTTACCGTTCTATTAGTATCCACACAATAATTAACATCTTATACCACTTCCTCCGAGTTGAGAAGAAAATAAAGTTGCTTCTAATAAATTATTATTCAAGTTTTTATAAAATAAGTTTAAAATGATTGTCGTCAAACTCGATAATTTGTTTTTTTGTAGAATGAAAATTTTGGTAACTCTCACGTAACTGAGATGTCTTAAGCAACTTAAGAAAAGCTGGTAAAGAAAATGATGGTTCACCCAAAACGATGAAATTTGTGAAAATTATAATTAAGAATATATTTTTTTTTTAATCTTTTATTGAAATTTACCACTGCAACGGTTGTTGCAACAAGCAAATATGGTGAAAGAAATAAAAGAAAATCATGAGTGGAGAAGGTACCCAGTGGTGCCACTCCAGTAACGAGCTTTGCTCTCACGATAAGAGTAGATCACGAGGCCATCTTCTCTTCAATCTCCTTAGAGGATAACCTGACGTAATGTGAAGGAAGATAGGTGTTCTATGTGAGGGTTAGGGATGAGCTGCCGTAGAGTAGAATGAAATTTGAGAAAACGAGTGTTAGCAAGAACCTGTAATGAAAGGGGGATTTTGAGGTCATTATGGATAGTGAGTGAGGTTAGATACATAGAACGGAGAGTTAAGAAAGTTTTCGAAGTATTTTTGGACTGTAATGCCCCTGGAGACTGTAGTGAGTTGGAAAACGGTTTAGTCGATCCCCCATACTTCGATGCCCTTATGACCAAATAGGGTCGCAGTAACAGTAGATATTAGAGTCTTTTGTTATTTAGGTTAAGTTTCGTTGGTTAGTTTCTTGTCTTTTCAGTCTAGTCTAGGGGATTCCATGTCAACCGTTTGTCTAGGTGCAGTCCAAGGTAGCGTACTTTAAGAATCTTAAAAATATTATCATAGATTTATACTATATCGTTACTCAAATCGCTTCAAATCAAAGACTTATTGCCTGCATGTCTTCTGCTTTTAATTCAACCAACTGTTCTATTAGCACATTGAAATCACTTCTCTCCAAAAAAAAGTTTCTATTCTCGAAAATTGAATTCAGAATTTAAAAAAAATAAAATAAAATCAGATAGAAATAAAACTAATCTCCAAGAAAAACATAAGACCAGTTCACTTCCTGTGATTCTGTGTGAAAAATTGCCTTATTCAAGGATATTTTTCGTTTTTTTTTTTTAATTAGGAAGATGGAACAAAAATGAAATCTACAAAAAGAGAAAAGAAGATTTTAAAATTTAAATAAACGAACAAATAAACGCGATTTCCTTTCATAATTTTTGATATTTCTAAATCAACACGACAGATAATTGATGTGATTCATAAAAACCGGTTAAATTTATCATTTGCCGAGTGTGAATCACTTTTTGGAATTATAACAGGAATAAAAAAAAAAAAAAAAAAATTCTTATTTCATTTCCGGTGGGGGAAGGCGAGCGGAATGAACCTGTTACGTAACATTTTCTTCTTTTACAATATAATTGAATTTATAAAAGAGAGAAAAAAAAATTAGCCGGCTAATTTTCTAGATGAGATCATTTCCATAGTTCATGACGTACTCACCCGTGGGCTCATAAGTCACCGAACTAGAAAAAACAATCGCCAAACACTCATAATCACTGGAGCAGTAGCGAGGGGAAAAACACACACACACACACATAAGTAGCGATAATCATGTATGATGTAATTAGAGTAAGCACGATTAGTGACGCAATTGACCATTCATAAAAAAGCGCGGATGGTTAACCAACTAGAAAACCCTTCGTTATGGAATCAAACTGCTTTGTTCTACACCCTTTATTCGGTACTTAGCTTTATTTACTTTTCATTTAATCGTTACAACTTAATTTTAAAGTTCGTTTGCGTAATTAAATCGGTAAATGTTGTCTTTAATGATATTCAGTGTTTATTTTCTCATACACTAAATAGGCGCGAACATATCAATCGAATTCTTACATGATATACACGTTTTGAACTTCCGGAAAATCCGGGAAAGGGGAGAAGGGGGAAATTATACCTCTGTGCGCGTGTGTATGTAAAAAAACACAAAACAAAAGTAGAAAAAATTTTACATTTCGATTAGATCCAACGAGGAACTTCTCAAACCGGAAGTAATAATTCGATGAATGGGAGTTTTCACTTTTTTTTAACGTTTTTGTTTTCAAAAATCCATCTATCGTTTTCTTTTTTCTTGCATTAAAGCAATTATAATTGCACACAAGAGGTTTATAATTAATATATATAAATTCATTAAATAACGTACTATTTTAAGTTTCATATTTTTATTTAAATTTGAAGATTTATATTTTTATATTAGTCATAAAATTGATAATTCTAGTACAGGAAGGAATGCTTAGATTTTTTAATTTTTTTTGTAATGAAAACTTATTTTGCAAAAAAATGAAAATGATCAAGATGCTTCATGCTATTGGAGAGACAGTAATAGTGATGTTAAAAGCATTATGGACTAGAGCGCCAGTCAAATGACGTTGTTAGCTAGAAGTGGAAGTCTGCTAGCCTAACGTGAATTATCGCTAAACCACTAACAGCTGTCTGAATGTAAATTATTAAAACATGGTAACAGTAAACAATAAGATTACATAAAAAAAACAAAAAAAAAAACAGGAAAATATACACAAAGAAAGGTACAGAAAAAGGGAAGTTTATGGACTTTTACACTTCCGGTCGGTGTTGTTAATATTTACGGTTAGTCCAGAAAGGGAAACAAGCACCATACAGTAGAAGGGGAAGTTAAGGGCTGGCTGTTGTAGACAATAAGTACATCTTGTGTGGTAGTCTTCCACAGGGCACCTGTTAGGGTATCATTAGGGATGAAGTAAGGCTTGCTCAATTTATAGATTGCAGTAAAATTTTAGTCCAAATAATCTAAGATAGGGATCTACAAGCAATAACACGTAGACAACAACAAAAATATTCCAAATTATCTTTAAGATAAGGTGATTTGAAGTTGAATCAACACAGATCCTGGTCCAGCAATAAAGTTCAATTTGTTGTAGTACCAATCACAAGAGGTGTCCATTACAAAGAAGTGATTACTTACAAGTAGAGCTGAGGAAGCAAAGAAGTTACAAAGAAGGTACAATCGCCACAGACTCAAACAAGATTTAGAAGAATACGTAGTCTCACTGCAATATTAACTAAAACGGATGTCGAGAAGAGCTGATCTGTAAAATCGAATAAAGTATTCGATTCCGGTATAAAAACAAAATTGAAAATTTGTAGGATTAAAGATTATTAAAATTATTAAATATTTTTGAGTTCAGTTTGATTTTTCTGCTACAATTTTACAGTGCTTTAAGCTGGCCATTTATTGTAGTAAAGCTCCTTAATAATTTGCCTTTTTCTCCCATTGAAGATAAAATAACTAGACAAAGTTCACACCATTAGCATAATATTTTCCCCACACCATACATCGATCTTTAGTATCGATACTCATCTATCCATTTAAAAGAGTTAAATGTATAATTACTAGTACTATTAATTAGTGTAAAGTTAGAAAGAAATGGAGGAGCTTAAGAAAAAACCACTCATTAGTTCCTTAAAGTATTAATAAAGTTTTACAGATTTTGAATGGTAGATCGATTGGATAGATAGGTGAACTAAAATCTTCAGGGCTTACAGTATTTGTAGATGGCATATCATCTACTGGCCAGACCCATAAAGGACGAGAAAGAAATATTATTAAGTTCCGAGACCAGTAACTTCTCTAACAACCAACAGTTTCAAGAACTAGGATGCTGAAAACTCAGAAGACTTATCAGCCAACAATTGTCTTTCTTTTATCGCTATCCTCTCAATCAATCAAATCTTCAACAGTTCAACAGTTTAAACATTTAGGCATCACCAAAACCAACAATCATGGAGCTTTATTTTTAAAAAAAACTAAAACTGCCAAGATTTTTGTGATTTGCACAGCCTCCGAGATTGCTAAATCCATTTCATGAAATGTTCTTCACTAAATTTTTTTTTTGTTCAAACCAAAAACAACGCAAACTAAAAAAAGAAAAAGATAATTTTTTAAACAAGTATCTAACTCGCAGCAATGTAGTTTTTGTGTCTGCGGCAAGATTATTTCAGCTTTTTCTGTATTTTGCTGCTTTTATCTACATAAAATTTTTTGTATTTTGGTGTACCTAATTTTAAGCTTAATTAAGAAATAAATTAGTTAGGAAATAAAAACTTATTTTAAGTTTAAGCTAATCTATAGATACGTCTAATTAGGCCATAAAATTTGACAGAGATTGGCTTTAGATTTTTAGAGTATTTTAGTTTAAGATTGCTCTGTTACTAAGACGTTTTTGAGATTAATAAATTAATTTAGGAGAAATTGCACAGTTTCGAAACTTAGTCCCTTTCAACACCGAATACGTAAAGTAAAGAAGTAAAGTAATCGCCTATTTTTTCAGGCGGGGCTTAACGTCCAACTACCAATTAGGTGTCGTGGACGGAGGCGTCTAGCAAACATACTTTACTGTAAATTTCTCATATTAACCATTAAATAAAATCCAAGGCCCTAAGACCGGGAATCGAACCCAGTACCACAATACATATTAGCTTCGCAGGTCTCGGTACACCGAATACGTCACTTCTAAAATGTTTCTTCTTTTTTTTTTTCGCTTTTTTCCCCCCCCTTTCATGAATATCTCTTACGATTTTTTGTTTACACCTACTTCCGTAAAGACCGTAAGCAACTTCCGTATTGCCAAAATTTATAGAAGCACGTTTACAATTTAAGGCAGTAATTAAAGCCTGAATTAACGCATTGCTGGATAATATCGTCGATTTTCATCCGTCAAATAGCACGCACGTTGATTGTATCACTGACCGATTTTAGACTTTCATCCACCATCAGAGATGGACCAATCAGTCTGGTGTAGAGATTTCTTCATTTTATGTTTAGTTAACGCACTAAAACTTGCTGACACCAATCTAATATGAATTCAGCCAATGCCCTATTAACATTATCCCGTCTTTTAAACTATTAGACAAGAATTTTAATATTTATAATTTTTGAAATAGATTTTATTTATGTCTTAATTAACCTTTTAAGACAATTAATAATGCTTTAATAAAATATTAAATGATATTTTTTTTTTAAATTACTAATACCAGTTTTATTAAATAAAAAATTAAGTCAATTTTTTTTTAATGAGTTTAAATTCAATTTAAAATGTAATTAAGCAATTTAAAATAATTATTATTGAAGTAATTAGTACATTATTATACCCACTGTTGGCCACAGTGTTCTCTCGTTACAAAAATCTCTCATTATCCATATTATAATTATTATTAAACATTTGTTTATGTAAACAAATATGTTTATTGTTAATCAATTATTACTAATACAATATTTATTTTTTTAAAATATTCATTTTTTACATTAAATATTAGTCTCGCAAGTCTCGTATCAATTTAGAGAGGATACAGGCTGTTAGCAACATGTTGCTGTGTCGTTCATGGACATTTCCCAGCTTTACAGTTAGGTCCTTCATCGGAAAAACATTGGTTTATTAGGGCTTAACGATACAGTAGGTTTTTTTTTTTTTAAACTACCCTAAGCTAAAGTTTTTCACAGACTGTGGTGGAAAACCCTTCCATCCTTATACTCAATTTGGTTTGTGTTTTTTTTTGTTTTCTTTGGAAAATATGAGAGCCAATATATAATCTTTAATTAGGCCCCTAGGATGCTGTGGATATCGTAATGAGCTAGATCTTTTCCCTTACCTATTCCCAGTGGACGAATAATTAATTTTTTCTTTTCCAACTTAATTTGAACTTAACCAAGTGGCCTTGAGATAATTATATTAGTGGTGGGAGAGATACAAATTAATTTCAGGTTATAATAGACTCATTGTTGAATACGATTACATTATTTTCCAAATAACATCGTCACGAACAAAACCTCGGAGAACAAATCAGAAAAACTAGCAAAATAAACTTTTCCTACACAAAAATCTCAACATAAAAAAAAAAAAAATCCGGATAAACGTTTTTAAACATTATAACAAAAATCAATAACTTCGCAATTTCCGGTTGTCTTACAATGGTATATATTGAAAATTTGATGCGTTTTTGCAGATATTATGTACAAAACCTCCCCCTTATATGAATAGCACTATTTCAAAAACCTATACTTCCGGAATAAAATGATTTATTTTTTTTTTAATTTCCTAGTACATATCGTATAATATCTGCTGAATATACGTTTCTATTAAGTCGTTGAAATCACTGACTCATTACCACTTTTTTTTTTTTTATCGAACATTATTTCCGAATACTATGAAAGATGTTAATGATAAAGAGAGAAGTGGAGTTATATAGGCAGTTTTCTCCTCTGAGGTTCTGCAACGTCTTCATTTTTTTTTTTTTGTGAGCTTTTGATGGGACTTAACGAGCGCAGAATACAAGTTCTAAGGGTTTTTCATTATTTTTAAGAAACTGAGTTTTTGCCGGAGAAAATAATCTTGTGTAAGATAGACATCGGGATAAAATGAAAATGAAAAAAGTGGAAGTAAAAGCGGAAGAGGCAAAAAATAGTCCTTCTTCGAAAAGAAAATAGTTATAATTAAGACTTTTTTTTAAAGCTCTCAGCGGTGTTAGGTGTTTCAAAAGAACATCTAAAGTAGCAATAAATGAGCCTAAGATTTGGCATTAAATTTTCTCTCGATCAACTCGGTAGAAATGGCAAACCAATTAGAACCAAAATGTCCAATAATATGAAGCCAAAGTGCCAATCATCACCGATTATTTACTCTGGTGATTTTAACTGTTAAAGATGTTTTTTCTTTTATTCCAAGATTATTTTATCAAGTTTAAAGATTTTTAACTTTTTTTATTTTTTATCACTCACTAACCGGTTTTCGATCCATCTTTTAAGAGTATTTGCAGAATAAGATTACCTCAGAATTGAACGGAACAAGCTCAAAATTCCTCAAAAAAAAAAAAAAAAAAAACACCTGATGAACTCTACGTCTCTAAAGATGAATGGAAAAAAAGAACACCGGAAATGAAGATAACGATAAAGATAAATAAACAAAAGTCCGCTGTTAATTGGCCTCTCCTAAACCTTCTTTTTTTTCGAATTTTCCCGCATAACTTACAGAAGAAAAATTAATTATGTAAACTACATTAAGAGAAAAATTCGTACGAGTTGTAAAAACCTAAATTTTGCTCTTAAGGAGTTTAAAAGATTTTTCTTTAAATTTCCCAAACTAAGTACTACAATGAAAACTATATACAATTTTTTTGAATTTTACCAATAAAAATTAAATTCAAATTTAGATGTTGATTTTATAACCGCATCTTAAGTAATCTCTTATTTTTTCATTCCAGTTCATGCTACTTCAGATCTATCACTTAGATAATAGTAAGAACCGCTGAAAAATACGTTTCTAGGAAAAAGAATGAAGCTGATTGAAATATGAGTTTTCAGCTGCATGAAATTGCTCTGATTATTTTCTCTAAACCAGGAGAGGTTAATTATAATTAAATGGAATTAAATTTCTTTTTTATTTTGTTTTTATTACAGGATTTACAGGAAATTGAAGTAAGAAGGGATCGAACTAAAGCTCTTTTGGGCTCGTACAGCTGTCTCAAATAAAAACTACAATCACTTAAGCCCAGTCAAAGACAAAAACCTATTCCGGACTTGTTGGTGTCAACTAAAATTAACGAAATCTAATTGAAACACCTCTACAAAATTTAAAAATGATAAGAAGTATTCTGAAAAACAACAAGCATTCTTTCCTGACCGGCATTGAAGTCACCCTTCAATTAATGATTGAATGAAAGGATTAATCAAGTTTACAAGGAGGAGATAAAACAAACAAACGAAAGATAACAATTAACTTACATCATTATCATCCAAATAGTTGTAAACCTCCAATTTGTCCAATCGTATTGTACCTTGAAATGGATAGATCAGTGTCCCTTGAGGTATTCTTGCATTAGTCCAAACGGTGACCAACATCTCTGGTAGACGGGTTCTTTGGTGATTACCCGTTGTTGTGGTATTATTTGTTAGATTTGACAAGACCAAGGAGAATTCTTGTGGTATCAAAACACAGGTCTCCATGGTTCTTTTGGTGTGGTTTTTTTTCTTTTTAATGTCAAGAAATATTGTCCGTTAAATTTATAGTACCCCCCGTAGATTTATTTTTTTTTAGAGTCCGACGTGTAATCAAATCAATGGTTCATTTAAAATTTATTTGATCACTAATTAAAAACTAAAAAAAAAACTATAAATTTTTATTATTTATGAATGAACGACGATCATGTATTTTACTTATTTATTTTATTTAATTTTTTTTATTTTTAAATAGAGAAAAAAGAGAAACAAATTCTCATTGAATGCCACATAGAACACAAGTATAAAAAAAGAGTCTACCTGTTACAGGTAATAGTACTCGCGCGAACGACTACCAGTAAGCTACTGGCTTCTTGTTGACAACAAAGACGGAAGGCGGAGTTACTATAATACCTGAAAGTGGAATGGGTAAGGCGGAGCTATCATTCAACCAATAATGCCTTAGTTCTATAATCCCCACCTTTCTGGTCAGTTTTTATTATTTTTTATTTAAGTTTCTTTAATGATCAACCTAGGTAGCTTAAATTTTTAAAGAAGTTGCGAGTTGGTTTGAATCAGTTAAACTAAGAAACTGGTAGAATGAAAGAGGTGTTGTACACTGCCCAATTACACAAAGTTTTTGTTATTAAAAGATCCCCCAAAATGGTAAGTAAGATGTTCCCACCCCAAAATAATCAGTGGGAAGAACATTTACTGTCGTAAAATACTATTTATATTAAATTTTAGTCACAGTTAAAGGACTTTTTCACTAAAATTATCTGAGCTGAGTAGCCACGAGTGTTTAAGAGATGATAATAAGAAAGAAATATGATGAGTAGAAATTAAATTCTACACACAAAGCTGATGCACCGCTTTAGGAAGTTTTGACAGATGTAACTACAAAAAAAAAAACATGGCCTATTAAGACGGATAAGAATCTTTATATATATCTCACTTTCACAACGATTAGCATTACGTGAAAATATATATAAGAAACTTATATTAAAAGAATGCGATAAAACAGAGTAAAATGTCAAATAAGTGAAAAGCCAGGCGCTACTATAGCCGAGCTGCTAGAAATGAGGACCCGCAATACTTAGGTGTGTTGCGGTAAGGGGCTCGATTTAAATAAATAACTCGCGACAAATTGTTGGGAACCGTTCGCTGCACAAATCGATTAACTCCAGTAAAACAAAAAACGAGTAAAAATGCGATGAAATAATGTCGATTGTTTTTTTTTTTTGAAATTCCTGTTTATAATATAAATTCAAATAAATTTACCGCTATCATTCAGCGCCTGCTACTGAATTTGAGTTGAATCATTGCAACGATTCACTTTTGAGTACTGAGTTAATCAAAATGGCTTCTGAAATAAATTATTTTTTATTTGAATGGCCCAAAAAAAGTTTTTTCCGTTTAATGGTGTTAATCTTTTATTATTTGGGAAATTTATTTTGAATATAAAAAGCTATAAACTGAGTCCAAGTGCTTTGACACTTAAATTTAAGATATTTCCAACAAATAAAAAAGGTGGAGTTAAACGATTTGTGCAGCGAACGACTCAGTTGATGCTTCTTTCTACGTCACTAACTCTTCGACAACGACCTCAACATCCCATCTGTACAACTCGCCAAGAAAAATCATCACAAGTTCCATACTGCTCTCTCTCTCTCTCTCTCTAATTGCTCTAATTGCCTTTTGTTCAGTCTCAATCAGAAGTGGTCCCCGAATTTCTTTGAGAGCTAAAAAAACATTGCCATCGTCAATCTATCGATATCTGGTGTAGAGTGCTACCACTGGATAGTTTATCCTCTCCGCCTGATCTTCACTACACCATTTACTACATCCCCATTAATATTTACGTATTGAAAATATATTTATTTGTAAATAGACAAATAAATAATTGGTTAAAAGTTATTATAAATAAAATAAGTTATGAGAGAATGTAACTTTTTACAGTGTTCAATATTCTATAGACAGTCTTAAGTCTAGTTATTAATTAAACAGGAGTTGCAGACATATTGCAACGTCAGTGTTGTCCTCATCAACACAACAGTGACGACACATCCCTTAAATAGTCATGTGTTTTTATTTCCCCCCCCCTCCGGCTCTTCTACCAGAATAAAAACAAAAAATAAAATAAAATTAATTCTAACAAAATTATTACCTTAATTAAATGAATTAATGTTTGTCAATTTAAACTAGAGTTGGTGTACGTAATTATTATTATTTTTTTTATTTATTTCTTTTGTATTGAAAATTGTGAAATATAATTTCCAATTAATGTTAATCTATTTTGTATGGAATTCTTGAATGAATTCATTTTCATTAAGAAGATAAATAAGTAAGTTGTTTCTATTTCCCCCTCCCCCATCGTCCAGAATAAAAAAGACAATTTTACAATTTACTCGTATGCAAATGAGTGTTAACTAGCTCTGACAAGCCTCTGGGAAGAAACCTGCCTCTTTCTTAATCATAAAATATCAATGGAGTTTAGCTGGACTTCTAAAAAAAACATCCACCTTAAAATTAACCCTTACAAAAACGAAAACCGAACCAAAATCCTGACCCTAACACGACTACCTTTAACGTAATTAAAGATCCATTTTTGGAAAATTGCTAAAAACTACAAAAAAAATCTATTCAGTATACTGTATTTTCGGTCGGCTATACCCGCAAAGGTAAGATGTATTGTGGGTTAGTGGGTTCGATTTCTAGTCTAAACCTTGGATTTTATTAAATGGTTTTAATATTGTAAGGCGCCCCGATAGCCGAGCGGTTAGAGGCGAGACCCGCAAAGCTAAGATGTATTGTTGGTTAGTAGATTCGATTTCTATTCTAAACCTTGGATTTTATTAAATGGTTTTAATTTTGTAAGGCGCCCCGATAGCCGAGCGGTTATAGGCTAGACCCGCAAAGCTAAGATGTATTGTGGGTTAGTGGGTTCGATTTCTAGTCTAAACCTTGGATTTTATTTAATGGTTTTAATATTGTAAGGCGCCCTATTAGCCGAGCGGTTATAGGCTAGACCCGCAAAGCTAAGATGTATTGTTGGTTTAGTGGATTCGATTTCTAGTCTAAACCTTGGATTTTATTAAATGGTTTTAATTTTGTAAGGCGCCCCGATAGCCGAGCGGTTATAGGCTAGACCCGCAAAGCTAAGATGTATTGTGGGTTAGTGGGTTCGATTTCTAGTCTAAACCTTGGATTTTATTTAATGGTTTTAATATTGTAAGGCGCCCTATTAGCCGAGCGGTTATAGGCTAGACCCGCAAAGCTAAGATGTATTGTGGGTTAGTGGGTTCGATTTCTAGTCTAAACCTTGGATTTTATTTAATGGTTTTAATATTGTAAGGCGCCCTATTAGCCGAGCGGTTAGAGGCGAGACCCGCAAAGCTAAGATGTATTGTTGGTTAGTAGATTCGATTTCTATTCTAAACCTTGGATTTTATTAAATGGTTTTAATTTTGTAAGGCGCCCCGATAGCCGAGCGGTTATAGGCTATACCCGCAATGCTAAGATGTATTGTTGGTTAGTGGATTCGATTCTAGGTCTCTAAACCTAGGATTTTATTTAATGGTTAATAAAAGAAATTTACAGTAAACTATGTTTGCTAGTCGCCTCCGTCCACGACACCTAATTTGGTACTTTGATACCATGGCCTCTTTGCGTTACTTATTTAATAATAGTTAAGTTCATAAATTTCACTGAAATGGGACTTGAGAGGTCAGTTCAAGTACCATCTCATCCAAAACTACCCTCATTCAAATTTTCCCAAGAAAACTTTACAAATAAAAGTTTTTCCATCCACTTATGGGCATGTGCAAAACTTAGAGAAAATCGTTGGAGCCGTTTTGAAAAAAAAATCTAAAAAAATAAAAAAAATGAATTCTGTAAAGTGAGAAGTTTGAAGTTTTCTTTTTGAATTATGCCCCGACCATGGACTTAGCAGACAGACACAAACCTACCAATTAGTAAAAACCACTTTTTCAAACACGCGTGAACACAAAACGGATATGTCCTTAAAATTAACTCCAACCCTTAAATTTCAGACGATCGCTTAGCTTTACTGAAAGAGAAAGTTATAGAAAAAGCTCTCTAGATAAAATACAACAGAATCAAATGAACAATCTCCCAGTCTAAATGATAAATATATTGTTTTGTATTAATTAATATAAAAAAGAAAAGAACGGAAGCTGTATTAAAGTTTTATTTAATGAGTTTTTGTTTTGTTCAGCCAGTTCGTCTGTTCGTTACTTAATCATTGTGCAGATACTGCGCTCTAGACTAATGGAGCTCCAGCAGAGAGCCTTTCTTGTTCCATCATTATTCTTTATTAATATAAGTAAATTTTATTCTAATTATGCAAATCTTTTTTAAATGTTTTTCTTAACTTCTTCCATTTTTGTTTTTTTTGTATTTTGTTCTCCCGTTAATGACGTAATTAATTGTAATTTAAAATTATACAAGAGATCATTTTTAAAAATTGTTTATCTTATTGTTAAAATAAAATTTAACCTCGTTTTTTTTGGGGCGTTTTGCTGGGGAAACAGCGCAAGTCAGGTGCCATTTTACATTTTGTGGTGCATTGAATTGTATTAGCAATTTTGAATCCTGTTTATCGGAAGATTTTGAATATATGAATAGGAATATATGAAAGAAAAGTATTTAGAATAATATATGAACCTTTCTGTGAGAATGAACATTATAGGATGCGAAAGAATATCGAAGAATCTGTTATTTGTACAGTGATTTGGTTCTGGTGTCCTTCGTAAGAAGGAATCAGCTGAGGTGGCTGGGATATGTGGAGAGGATGCCAGCTGAGAGAAACCCTCTACCCCCCCAAAAAAAAGTTATTAAAAGATAATCCTGGAAGTGACGTCCACGTAAAATATGACTGGACAATTTCGGAGGAGGCCCTCCGAAGACTTGGTTGTGAGGAAATAGAGAAGACTTGCCCGTGGGTGAGGAGGGAGAGAAAAGTAGCAAAAGAATGTTGGAGGAAGTTCTTTAGTAGATGAGCCAGGGAAGACGTAGAAGCAGTCGACGCGCACGTAAAAGAAGTTTGAACCATTCAAAGAAGGTTTTTTAGAAGACTTGGTTGTGAGGAAATGGAGATGGCTTGTCTTGGCGGAGAGGCCCGGGTCCTTGAAAGACCATAACGCCAAGGGTTAAGCTATATAGGTTGAATGGAAAAGTCTAGGATGAAAAATTTAGCCATAGGGTAACCAATATTAATTTTCCTTTAGTATTCTTAATGTTTTCCACATTGACTGGAGTGAGCCAACCTTTTCAGAAATGGGTTCTAACAGCGTTAAAGGATACAAAGTCGAAGAGAACCAATGAGACCACTCTATTCTTAAGGCTCGAACTCATTAATGTTCCAGACATTTGAGTAATAATTATCACACCAAGATTAGCCGGTTTACTGTACGTTATACTGAAATGAAACCTTAAAGTAGTTGAATAAATAATATGGTGTACAGTAACAATTAAATGAGAAGGCACATTATCGAGGTCAATGCGGTTACTGCGGGCAGTCAATACTTGACCACTGACATCAAGTATCCACGTATTTTAGATTTACCACTTCACGCAGGTCTTGCTTTTTTTCTTACATTAGATAATTCAATCCTTTAGAATCAGTATTAAGTTACCAGTAGAAGTTATCAATATGTACGAATAACGGATGTTAAACCTTATGTTTAGTTAGATGCTTTATTTTCATTGGGTAATGTGTCATAGAAATTCTTTTTGATGCATGATTTGTGAACATTCTGAAAAACTTTTCTTTACCTGTAAGTGGTGCTTTTCAGTTTACCGTCTTAACGCAATTATTTCTTACTGTTACTGAGTTCATGATGAAAAGTTTCTAATCTTCTCGGACATCCCTTGGGGGGGGAGGGGGCCTTACATCTGTGCTGATGTTCCTTAAAGTGGGCTCAAGATTTTTGTAGGATTGTTTAGAAATTCTGTGGAGAACTGGATACCAGAATTAGTTCTATCTGGGTGGCATGGATATTCGAGATATATGAGTGTGGCTATTAAATAATGAGACTGATGCGGGCTACAGAAGAACTATGCATGCGCCAAATCCTAACAACCGACAGCTGTGCACCGTAAAGCCTTCTCTTTCGATTGTGCAGCGACTCACGTGTTTCTACAGAAATCTGTCTGACCGGAACCGTCGTTTGTATAAGAGGTGTTAGTTTCGTTTTGCCGAAAACATGATACTACACATGTAGTAGAGCAACGAATTGTCGTGAAATTTCACATCAAAACTTGATAAAATCGCTACTGTGACTTATCTTTTATTAAAAGAAGTTTATGGCGATGAATTTTAATCACGTGCGCGAGTTTTTGAGTGGTTCAAGCGTTTCCAAGATGACCGAGAAGACGTCGGAGATGATGACCGCCCGGGTCGCCCTTCCACGTCCAAAAACGGATGAAAATATCGATTATAATTAATCAACATTACTACCATGAGGTGCTTGCTCAACTCCGTGAAAGAGTAAGGAAAAAAACGACCCGATTTGTGGAAGAACCAAGTCATGGGTTCTCCATCAAGACAGCGCGCCGGCTCACACTGCATTGACTGTCAAGACGTTTCTAGCTAAGTACAACATCCCAGTTTTAGGCCATCCGCCTTATTCGTCTGACCTGGCCCCATGTGACTTTTATCTGTTCCCTAAAAATTAAATCTGCATTAAAAGGAACCCGATTTCACGGTCCGTTGAAGCTGTGAAAGAAAAAGCGGCACGCGTCATGCAGGAGCTCACAGAAAAAGACTTCCAGCACAGTTTCGAACAATGGAAAATTCGCATGGAGCATTGAAGGGATAGGGGAGAGGTGTATATTGAAGGTGATAATAACTAAATATGTATAAATTTAAAATGAAATGTTTTATAGCAATAGTCTCGTTATTTAATAGCCACACCTTGTATAGAGGCTGTGGAGTGGTTTCTGTGAGGTCTTTTCACGGGACTCGAACCCATTCGTGGCATTATGATGGGAATCAAAGGATTACTAAGTTGCAAGAGTGGCGCTTGGAAACCCTAGGTCTGTGGCAGGCCTATAAATAGAGAGCTTAAACTAATATTAAGCTCGATTGCCCAACTCTGAAGATTCTTCCTTCTAAACCGCTTTCACTTATAAAAATTACAGGACAAATATCAAGTTGTAATAATTAAAAATAAACTTCCTTTAGACATTAAAGAGAAATTAAAGAAATCCATTTTTTATTGATTGTACTTAGATGTAAGAATAGAAACAGCGGTCATGTAGATGGTTCGCTTTCTATTCCCACACAAGGAAGACTTGCGCATGTAGAAGGTAATTTAGTCTTCTGTTACTACCCTACCAAAGTTTATCGCCGACCGGCTGATGGTCAGGATTAAGTATCGAAAAATACTAAAAATAGAAATTTTCTAAGCAGAACGACTTTGCGGCAATCCCGAGTAGACGGGACGCACATCAACTTCTCTCTGTGTAATTACGTTATTATTACTTCTTCCTTTTTTTGCGCTATTTAATTTACTTTGTAAACAGAAATTGAATAGTTAAAGACGTCTGTCAGAGTCTACAGGAAAGGAGACTTGAAGAAAGTAACGAACTGTGGGAATTAAACTAAATTCTCGTCACAAGACTAAATTTAAGTAAATTTCCTCTCTAATTCACTCTCTCTCGCTCTCTTTGGAGACGAAAACAAGTGAGACGGAAATAGATTTTTTACGAAAGATTGACAGAGAGAAGACAACACGTTGTTCGTTTTGTTTATTGAAGCGTTTGTAGATGATTGAAATTATTAGAGAGTTCAATTAAATATTAATTCCTAAGGGCGGGATGAGAGAAGTCTGCCGGAAATGACGTATCAAGATAACCAATTAATAATCTTCTTTTTTAATTAATATCAGAGTTAAAAGCCCCATTTTAATTTGTAATTTTAAAACAAATTTAACTCTTAAAACTTGATAATTACGTGAACTGACACTTTAGAGAGAAATCTACCCCTTTACCCCCTCTCAGAACTGCCCCAATATCAAAGTTTAGAGGAAAATTATTCAAATAAAATTTAAAGATAGATCTACGTGCATAAAAATATAAAACAAGAAGTTAAGTGAAAATCGTAGTAGTAATTTTCAAATTTACCTCTCATAAAAGTAAAAATTCATTCTTTACAAAATTATAATTTCCGGTTGAAGAGATTTTGGTCGCTAAATTTAGAATGAGGTGAGACTGTGCAGTTTCCTGAGATTTTATGAAGTTTTTTGAGATAGTATGTTTAAACACATAGGCCCAAATGAAATTGTTTACTAACTCGTGGCCCGTCATGAGGTCTTTGAAACTCGCCTAACTGCCACGCGGCCTTCTTGTCTTAATAACCCTAGCTAAGTTTCTAGTAATAAAGTCTATCGTCTGCCTATGGTCTAGGGTTTACCATCGAACACAACTGTGTCTAATTACCAAGGATTTCGGGTTTCCTAGAAACAAACACATGATCCAGTACCCTCTGGCCGAGCAATCCCACCATTTCCCCTATATCCCGAATGTAACCCAAGTTACCCGGCTGACAAGAAAAAAAAAGACCTCGATTTAGTAATCAGAATTTCTATACAACCTTGTACAGGACTTCGTAGAACAGAATAGCCGCCTATAAGACCATTAGGCTGTCCGAGAAGAGAGATGATTTTGTAATATTAGTTATCCCTCAGATTATGATCATTGAATGAATCTAGCTACTAGCCTAGTTAGTCCCTTACCAGAATTTCAAACCTAGGATTAGATCTTGCATTGAGGAGGAATAACATCTTATTTCTCTGACTTGAAGTCGGATAAGTACCGCTAAGCCTGCTTGATCATAGAGTTTCAAGATTCCAAAGTCCCTCTTCCCGAAGAAAAAGACAACTTCAAAAGGCATGACGAAGCTATAAACGGAGGAATAAATACTCTCAGTAGAACTACGAATTTTCTGCGATTAGTTCATGAAATTTTAAATTAGAAGTTATATTAAAAGTAAAATTAAATATTTTGCTAAATTCATGGATCTGTTGGAAATCCGAAGATAAATTTCTCATTCAGGACTTTGAGAGAAACTTATTTAGAAAAAGAAAATCGTTTGATATATTTCTTTTTCTTTTTAAGTGATCAAATCTGATCAGAAATGAGATGGTTATAGTACGAGGGTCGTTTGAAAAGTCCGTGCAAAGTCAGAGAGATAGCACTACTGGCGCGTATCGAGGTTATGTTTAGTTAGTAGCATCTCTTGGAAGAACACCCACGAAGTTTCAGCCAGATCGGTCTATTTCTTTGTGTTTGGCATTCGTTTGAATCGAGGAAATCGAGTGATTTTCAAAAAATGGACGAAAAAGAATTTCGTGTGTTGATTAAACACTACTTTATGAAAGGCAAAACGCCTCAGGAGACTAAAGAGAAGCTTGATAAACATTATGGTGACTCTGCACCTTGGATTAGAACAGTTTATAAGTGGTTTCAAAATTTTCGGAGTGGCCATATGGGCACAAGTGACGCTGAACGTTCTGGACGCCCTGTTGAGGTTACTACTCCAGAAATCATTGATAAAATCCATGATATGGTGATGGATGACAGAAGAGTGAAGGTGCGTGAGATTGCTAGTGCTGTGGACATCTCGAATGAACGGGTACATAATATTTTGCATCAACATTTGGACATGACAAAGCTATCCGCAAGATGGGTGCCGCGATTGCTCACGCTTGACCAAAAACGAAATCGTGTAAGGACGGTTTGCAGCTGTTCCAGAAGAATCCGCAGGACTTTAAGCGCCGTTTCGTCACTGTGGATGAAACATGGATACATCACTACACTCCTGAGACCAAAGAACAATCTAAACAATGGGTTACCAAGGGGGAATCTGCGCCAAAAAAGGCGAAGACCGTTCCTTCGGCCGGAAAGATTATCCACTGTCTTTTGGGATTCGCAAGGAATAATCCTCATCGATTATCTGGAAAAGGGTAAAACTATTACAGGTGCATATTATTCATCGTTATTGGACCGTTTGAAAACCGAGCTGCAAGAAAAACGCCCACGATTGGCCCACAAAAAAGTCCTTTTCCATCACGACAACGCACCAGCTCACACCTCAGCAGTTGTGGTCGCAAAATTAATGGAAATAGGGTTCCAACTCGTTTCACATCCCCCCTATTCTCCAGACTTGGCTCCCTCGGACTACTATTTGTTCCCCAATATGAAGAAATGGCTGGCGGGAAAAAGTTTTTATTCAAACGAGGAGGTGATTGCAGAAACGAATGGCTATTTTTCAGACTTGGACAAATCCTATTATTCGGAAGGGATCAACAAACTAGAGCAGCGTTGGACGAAGTGTATAAGCCTAAAAGGAGACTATGTTGAAAAATAAAAAAGGTTTACCCCAAAAAATTAAGTAGTTTTTATTTTTGCACGGACTTTTCAAACGACCCTCGTATATGAGAACTAATTACGAAGACAATTACTAGTGGAATAATGTTGGACAGTCGTGTGTCGTCGACTACTGTGCTCAGTGTTTGTGTAGTAGTGAGGAGAAAAGATCGCGTGTCGTTCAGTTCTCTCCCACAGGGGGCGCTGTCCTGTCTACGGATAGTTGTTACATAGAGCTTCTACAAAAAAAAAAGAAAAAAAGGAAAAAATGGAAATATTATACTAATATTATCTATATAACCTCCATTTCTCCCCAGATCTCAACTCTGGGATACAGGGAGCTAGGCACGCCAACCGCTGAAAAAGAATCACCGCCTATTTTGTAAGAAAACTTAAAAGAAAAAATACTAATAATAATAATAATTGGTCTCCTACCAAATTACACTATTTTAGATTGGCTAAATAGCCAACAGAATCTCTAGTGGCCAAACTACCTGGACCATACCTGGCTTCGAGCCCATTATATTCACGTAATTCAAGATCCTTCCATCGTAGCTACTACTTATTAATAATTACGGTTCTATTGCTGTATTTCATTGTGTCCATCTTCTAAACATATTCATTGTCCAAAAACGGAGAAGTTCAGTTTAAATGTTTTTTCCCAAAATCATATCAATAATTCAAAAGATAAACTGAAAACATAGACCTAAAAGCTAACTGCGGCAGATCAGGCTAGATTATAGAATATTGGATCAAATTGAGGCTTAGAAAATAGTTAAAAATTAAGTAATAAATCACCAGGAAAAGCTCATCGTTCGTTCACTGAATGCCCAAACAGTTTCCTTCCGATCTAAAGAAAATAGGCATGCCGATGCCCGAGGTTTTGGCCCGCTATAGTCCAACTTGAACATAGGTTTTAGCCAATTTAGAGAGCCATCTGTTGAGAAAGAGTCACACCACCATAATAACCCTTTTCGAAGGGTGCTTTAACAATCCCTGCTCCCCTAAAAGTGCTATAACCCCTAAAAATAGATTCAATTACAAAAATTTGGATCAACAAGAGTACCATGAGCTTACAAAATTTAAACATGCCAAATAAATGGTTCCAGAAAATTGCCCAATTTGAAGAATGCCTGGGATCTTTATCGGAACTAAATTTTCAGCAACAATAACAACAGGAAACCAGAATAAGTTGACTAGGCTGGACCTAGTTTTCGCTCATTCACCTGGTGGAAATGATTTTAGAGCCACCTCATTTAATCAACAATACTTCGCATAATATCCTATAAAGCAGCAAAACATATTCCAGGGGAAAGCTGGAATCTTTGTTGGTCCAACTGGAAAGAATAGAAGATCAAATTAACTAACGTAAAGATCGTTGGGCAAATGATTACTCAAAATCCTGTTCAAAAATTATTGAAACATTTCAAGAAATTTACACACCGGCCATCCTGTGGGGCAATATCAAAAAAAGAACCTGGAGCTCCCTGAAGTATAGAGAGAACTTGGGATATTACCTAGAAATAAATATGAAAGTCAGAAGTCTAAAACAAGCCATTGTCAAGTTAAGCTTGGTAAAGTCGAGAAGAAATACTTCCTAGAATTTCCTAATTCAATTGAATTTTTTAAAAAAATTATAGCCTGGACTTACAGGAATGAAGGTTGCGACTCAACAAGTGAACCATATTCTGAAATCAAGTCCCTAAATTCTAAAAATCTCAAATGAATACAGCACAAAAATAATTATTAAGATTTAATCACTTACACTAAGTCCAATTCCAATCCAAGAAGTACTCACCTGTGAAAGAACAAAATAATACAGTTATTAATTGAAATTACTAATATAATTATCTAATAAAAGTTTTAGATCTTAAGAAAGAGTGCACGAGATATAGATTCTGAAAAGAGGCACTTTCCATTTTGGCTCCATTTTTCAAAAGTTGATAGGTACCAAATTATGGTAACGGTTCGTAATATCTACTTTGAACTGTCCACAAATTTCACATTTTTTAAGGAACCCAAGACTACCGGAAGCAGGATACTTCCTTCCTATGGATGGGGGGCGAGGATTCTATCAGAATAAGAACCAAGTATGACGCCGTACTTGAGCTGGAGTTTCAGTTGCCTAGACAACCTGTCACTAATAAATGGGTTGTTACCGACAATAAACAGACTGAGAGCGGACCACGCTGTGTGCGGATCATCGTATCTTCACAGGATCAACAAAAAAGGTCCTCTCTCCTCTTTGCGTAGATTGCAAAGAGGAGGAGAATTTTGAAACATATAATAATGATATGTCCACGTTATGTAGTAGAAAGGAAACGAATGTTTGACGTCTTATACAGGTATTTAGTTGCACCATTTCGCTACGAAGACATAATATTTTCCAGCAACATCTATGTGCTTAAATCTATAGCAGAGCTAGCAATGAAATATGAATGTATTTAAAAGTTATAGCCGATTAGAATGAATGGAAGAAAATGATTAGAGAAGGATTACGGTGATTTTAATTTCGGTTAAGCTATAAGGATGGCAGGAATATAGAGTACTGATCCATCCATTAGTTGTAAGGTTTATGTAATTAGTTGTATAGAGTAGAGGGATGAATGTATCTATAAGTAAGAATGGAGAGTGAGTGATATTCTAGTGATAAGCACCTAGACGATGCTGGCTGTATGGCGAAAGCCAATGCCAAAAAAAGGCAACAAAAAAAGTATTGAGTTTATGCTTTTGAGTGGTTTCTAAGACGTCCTGTAGCTTAGCCATGAAGTGTATCTTAAGACCAGCTCTTTATTAACATGAAGGTTAAGCTAAGTTACTATTCCAAGCTGGGATAACCTCACTGGATTTGTTACACTGATAGTTAAAAATAGACGAAACTTGCGGAAAAAAAATATTAAAAAAAATTGATGCTGCGAAGTAGAGCAGCAAGATTCATTCATAAATTGTAATAAAAATTTAAGATCCCTAACGATAATCTTCATTGAACTATTGGAAAGAGAGGGAGAAGAGAGAGGAGACAGAAAAAGTGAGAATGAACCGCTGCGTGTGAATAATTCCCGCCATTATAGCGCGCTAAAAACTAGCGCCTACGATGATAAAGCACAATGATAAGATGAAAATATAGAAAAACTAACCACCCGTATTTTTTTTTTTTTGATGACGGTGAAAAAGAGAAAAAAAACAATGACGTACTCCAGCATCCAGTTGGATACACTCCAGCGCCTAGTTCACACTTGTTAAGCGCTTAATACGCTCAACTAAGCGTTGAATCACCGTCGCTCGCGCCCTCTATCCAAACAAGCTGTCTGCTTTCCATCTTCTTTCTCTCTCTCTCTCTCTTCTTTCTTTTGTTCATCGTACCGCCCACCTCAACCTCAAACTAGCCACAACATCTCTTTAATCAACCAGCAAACACAGATCCGCTAAACTGGACGATCTGCTGAAGAAATGTCGGATGTTATGCCTTCCATTTCTTTCTTCTTCTTCTTCTTCTTCGGCTTCAGGAACTACCAGTCATCAACTTTACACACACACACACTACACCAATCTGTGCATCACTCTTCAACCACCCACTATTTCTGAATACTAATCCTGTTTTTTATTTTCCCTCTCTATTTATCCGGTTTTATTTTCCTTCTTTGTTACCCTGTTTATGCGCTGATCCTTTAAACACTCCAGGAAGTTCAATACGAACTGGCCAGGCTTACCAACCACGACACGTTGCTCATAGTCATGATCCTTTACTAAAGTTTTTTCGTTTTTCTTTTCTTTTTTATCTCAATCAATGGTTTTCCAAGGTTTCCAAAGTAACAGATAGTTTTTCTCTTGCTTTCCTTTTCGACTAAGTAGCATTTCAAAGTTTTCTAACTTCATGCACTATGCTCACAACAATCATTGTCATGGGTGCTGCTAAGCTTAAAGAGTAATTTCATCTTCTAAATTTTCTTTTGTTGCAGGACACGTAGCTAGGATTAGTGAAGATGAGATTCCTAAGAAAGTGCTGGAAGGAAACATGCAAGGTTCCAGAAGGGTAGGCAGATCAAAGCTACGCTGGGAGGTTTAGTGCAGCAAAGGATGCTGCATCTATGTTAGGTTTCAGAAATTGGAGGGCGGCTGCGCAGGAAAGAGACGCCTGGACGGGCACGTCTTGAGGAGGCCAAGACTCTACATGAGTTGTAGCGCCAGTTAAGAAGAAGAAGAAGAATTTTCTTTAGTTAAGCGACTTCAAATCTAGTTCAAACCAATTCTCGCCCAAAACTTATTCATTCATAATTTTAACATTAAATTAATATAAAATTTTACAGTTGATACAACAGCTTGGCTGCCTTGTAGGCCCAGAAATATCTCGGCAAAATCATTAGCCTTATTTTTTATTTATTTTTATTTTAGATGATTTAAGGCGCGTCAACATCCAAGGTTATTGGCGCCCGGAGCTTTTTCCAGTGCACTGCCGGCCTCCGGACAGTGTTCTCTCGTTACAGACAACACTATCCATCACCAGACAGTGTTGTCTGAAAGAAGCTTCTAGGAAGAGAAAATCTATGGATCAGCAACTGAATTCGAACCCGGGACCTCCGCGTGGGAATCCAGCCCGCTAACCCCATAGCTAATCCCTTCCCTCCCATTAGCCTTATTATTTCCAAATAATTAGTGAAATTGATTTCATTAATTTGGAGGGGGGGGGAGGTAAACACAGGTAGCGCCGGAAACTGAAGAAATAAGCTACAGGTAGAAAGGGATACAAAAATTGGTGGCCTCCAAAAATAATAATAAATAAAAACAAGACTAAAAAAAAAATCGGGTCGTTTAATCTCATTAGTGATGGAAATGCATTGTGCTCCGCGGGTAGAGGGAGGAAGGAAGCTAAAGCAGGAACTGCAGTTTGCAGACCCTACCCGTGTCCACCAACATGGTCGGCCATACTCGCGGTGAACTTGGATGTTAAGTCTATAAAAGATATGATTAGTGCGGCCAAGGTGTATACACATCTGAAGGAGTACTTTACACGAAGTATTACCTCTGTGCGTGTGCAGTTAGGACTTGCCCTGCAGCTGTATTTGTCGTAATTGCAATTTGCCTACAATGGCCAACATAGCCTTCAATCCAAATGATACAGATATTTTTTTTTTTCTTTTATTGCAGCGGGACTAGAACAACAACAGTACGTACAGCCTCAATCACACTTTATTATATCTGAGGTAATAAACTTGACGCATTTATAAATTAACTTGATTGCAAATGAAATCAAAAGGTTTTAACTTGGTGGTACATTTTGTATTTGGGCAAACGAGTCATGCATCTAACCCTTTTTTGTGTGTGTTTATTTTACAGCATTTTTTACTTTATTTTATCACTGAACTATTCGGAAAAATAGATGTATGAGAAATATTTATTATAAGCGGAAAATAAATAGACAAAATAAATAAATTGGTAGATAGATTTTTCCCACGACTATTAACAACAAAATGTTGTTGTTGTTGTTGTCGATTTAATTGAATCAATTCACTCCTTTGGTGAAAGTATAATTAATAACTTGTTTTCCATTTTATATCTCTTCTTTTGGATTTCAATATACCAATATGTACATACGTCATTGCAGCTTTTCATTAGTGTAATTAGCAGATATGTGTGCCCACTGTTAATTAATCTCTAAGTCATGGGCGTGGTCTTATCAAATTTCAACAATTTTAGAAATTTTATTTCATTATTAACAGCAAAGAAACAGAAAAAAAAATATGTTACCGCAGAAATCAAGGCGTGTTTAGCCACAGGAAATACACGACTGTTTGCAATTGAAAAGATCGCCGGAGAAAGGGAGATTGAGATTGATTGAGGCGGAGGATACCTACGGGGCAGGTTATCTCAAAAAAAGTATTATAAGGAAAACCAGGAGGCGCAAGAATTCGAGGGGTTTCGGTTAGCCTAAAGAAACTAGCTACACTTTTTTCAGGCTGAGCTAGCTGCAATTAGGTTCTGTGCTACCGAGATTAGTGGGCGAAGTATTATTAATTCTAAGGTCGCAATTTTCTCGGATAGTCAGGCTGCCGTACGAGCTATAAGTTCCTACCAGGTGAGCTCAAGGCTGGTTTGGGACTGTCTGGGTGCCCTGAAGGAAATTAGTTACCAAAATAAGTTCTTTCTAGTTTGGGTACCTGGTCATTCAGGACATTAGGGAAACGAAGCGGCAGATTTATTGGCCCGGGAAGGCTTTGCGGGACACTTCGTTGGCCCGGAGCCCTGTTTTGGGGTTCTGAAGTGTGTTAAGACTGCGACCAATTAACTTATGGGAGCAGAGTAGGTGTCAGTAGTTGCCACCACTGGGCAGAGACAGGCGAAGGAGTTTATTAAAGGCTATTCGCCGAGGCTGACTGCAGAATTAATCCGTCAAGGCCGTGTGGGGCTATAAGGATGATTGTAGGCCTATTAACTGGCCAGGGCAGCAGGCTCAGAAAACACATGCTTCGCATGGGCCTGGCAGATGGCTAGCCTTTGTAGTTTCTGTGTCAGGAAGAAGAGGAAACGGCACTGCACATGTTGTGACAGTGTGAGGGGCTCGTGTTGCTAAGGATGTTACTTCTTGGGGAGGAAAAACCAAGGCCTTGAGAGCTTTACCCAAGAGTCGCTCTCCAGCATTAAAAGGATAGGTCTTGCTGGGTGAGCTTTAGAGTGAGGGGAGCCACAATAGATCCAAAGGGGTCTACGCTTTGGCGTAGGCCTTGAGGCCGCCCTATTAGAATCTAATCTAAGAATTCGAGGGAATTTTCAACTTAGATAGTTGGAAGACGCAGAAGAAGACCTCAGTCGGTTTGGAGAGTGAAGATGGCGCCTTAAGGCCGCAGTCCGGAATGAATGGTGGAGGAAACTTATTGTGGAAGTCCAGGTTCTATTCTAAGGACTAAGGACTAAAGTTGTCCTAAGTAAGCATTAATAAAAAAAATCAGTTAAAAGGAGGTTACAGATAAGGGACTGATTACTTAAAGTAATTAACAGATTACTAGGCAATAAAGAAACTAAAGAAGTAACTGAAAAGGGCAGTAGAAAAATTTTCTTTATTTTCTTTCACAACATCTTTAGCGACAGTAAATTCATCAGCATTTTGAACAATACACGTACAAACTAGGTGAATCTATCTACCTCTGATGATGGAGATAAGTCCGAAAACCGATCAGGGATGCGAGCTATATAATGCAAAATATAAGGATTCCTAGCAGGTTTTTTTTTTTTATTATTATTTTTGAGATATTTTGTTCACCTCACTTTCAAAAACCCACTTTTTTTGGACACCAAATCTCAATATTTCCAATAATTTTTGACTTGATAGCAGTACTTCTGGGGCGCCAGCTGCTGCTATCTTACGTTCCTTTTAAGTACAATGTTCCTAGTTATTCTTGTTTATTTTCTTTTTCATTTAATTACTTTATTTCTCTTTCTTTTGAAAATATTTTTAGTAATGTGTACGTTGTAAAAAAAAGTTGACTAATTCAAATAAATAAAAATACTGAGCAATGTAATAATTACCGGGAACAAGGACAGAGGATAGAGAAAGATGGAGTGAACTGCAGGAGGTTTGTAGGGGAGAATACATTTTGATTGGTGATCTGGTCATGAATGAGTTGAGTTACTGGTTACCATGGCTACAGACTCTACAAGGCGACCATTCCTTATAGCACTTGTATAATAATTCAAATACAGTTTGCACGCACCTACATACACATCTCTCTCTCTAACACAGCTAGAGAGATGAAGGTGCCCTCTTCTTTAAGCAAGCTGCTAGAAGAGGGGAAGGGACTTGTAGATAGATGTGCTTAGGTTTTACTTCTTAAGTGCCATCTTATGGACTGTGTACTTTATAACCCCTTTTAAAAAGTTAACAAGGAATAATTAGTTTTTTATTTTTTAATTTAATTTAAGACACGTCCACAACATCCGGGGTCATTGGCGCACTTAGTTTTCTTTTTCCCAGTTACAAAGTGTTGGTAGAATAGTAAGGCTGGCAATGGAGTAGGGACTATTGCGGAATGAAGGGCAATAGAAGGATGGATATGCTGGCGAAACAAGAGCTGCATTAATCGGTGTCTTAGCCTCATTCTGGACTTTAAAGCCAGCATTAGGAAGAAGATAAATGAAAAGTGGCAAAAGGACTTACTCAGAATGACCTAAAGGGCAATTTTATAAATTGTTAGTCCCTTAAGTAGGTCATAAACCTTGGTTCCACGATGGTTCATGTTCCAGTCAATTGACTGCGAAGTGATCATCTGCATAAAATTGGTTAAAGAGACATGCCCCCTGCTCTTTGTACAACTTGGACAAATGTCTTCAGAAGACATGCAGCACATTGTCATGACGTAAAAATTTAAGAAATCAAATTGCCGGCTAATATAACCTTAGCCTAGCATTCTAAATGATAGAAAAGCTTTCGATGAACTGGCCCAGTTCATTAACAGTCCTTAAGGCTACCCTAAATAAAAATTAGGATCTATGAAGATAATTTTCTGGCTAATGGTGTAAACTGATGCCAAAGGGGCGGAGGGGAATCCAGTTCACTACCGGCCTTCTGACAACGCACTCTTGTTACAGACTATCCAACACCGAACAGTGAGATGTAAAAAACTCCTAAGGGACCAGCAACTGTCCTGAGATCTCCACGTGGGAATCTAGTTCGCTAACCACCCGAGCTACTTCCTTCCGTTTTAATTCTATTAGTTTTTTTTTTTTTTTTAAAGCGCGTCAATATTGGCGCCCGGAGCTTTATTTCAGTGCACTGCTGTCCGCCGGCTAGTGTTCTCTAGTTACAGACAACATGTCCATCATTGGAAATGAGGCTGCAAGAAGCTCTTAACAAGAGAAACCACCAAGTGAGTCCCTTCCCCTAGATCAGTCTCAGTGGGGAGGGAAAGCCTAGTGCATCTTGATTTCCTTTGGACCCATTTAACTACAAGAAATAAGAAAAACAGCAATCGACTTAGAATGAACAGTCAGATCTAAGTTGCAGTTAATAGTAGGTACAAATCGAGCGACAACCTTAAGGGCAAAAAAAAAAAAAGCCTAAAACCTAAAAATGCTTTAAATCGTTTTTTTTTTCTGAGAAAACCTCAAGAGACCGGAAAATTGCTTCACTAAAATGGCTTTTTCGGTAGGGCGATTTTGTCTAAAAGTTCAGATCAGTTAGCCGCACTTAAACTAGATCAAATTTGCATTTATTTTTTAATTTTTCCAAATTACGCTGACCACTTCCTCTACTAACAAACGCACACAACAAACAAAGTTTGGAAAAATCAAGTTTTTTTTTTTTTAGACTCAGGCGCCCTCAAAAACCAATACATCCGGTGAAAACTCAAAATCGATAATTTGATTAATCGATAAACTGATAATTCGATCGCGATGACTTCCGCTTTTATTTAGTATAAGAGAATGTAAAAAAAGATTAAAAAGAATTCATAAAATAATAAATTAGAATACAAAAAAATAATGGAAAAATGAATAAGTAAATGAATACGTCACACATAAATAAGTAAAGAGTAGATTTTCTGCCTCGTTGGACACAGTGACTGATTGTAAAACAAGAATTAAAAACAGAAGCAGACGGCAAAGAAGAAGAAGAAGAAGAAGAAGAAGAAACAGTAGTAGTAAAAGTATACGAAACGACCAAATAGAGCGGAGGACAACATGACTTAAGGCTACATAAGACTGCGGGGAGCGAGAGGCCAGAAAAATCCAGCTGTAAATCCTCATACAGGAGGAGGAAGCGGGGGGGGGGGTATAATGGAAGCTGGAAGCATGGCGCCATACAGCTGAAGAACTAGAAGATACTGTACCCGTCTCACACACATGCGCACATTGGTACGCTCCAGCTCCTTGTAGTATGTAGTATGTAGACGAGAGTAGTGAAGCGGCTCCAATTAAAAAGCCCAGTAGCGAAGTATATTGACCAAGCGGTGGAGAAATGAAATACACAAAGTTGTTCTCAGTAGCGCTGGGGAAGGGTACGGAAGGCGAGCGGACGGACAGAAAACTCAAGGTGGCGATAAATATGCAAACAAGATCTTCACCAATGACAGAGAGAGAGAGAGAGAGAGAGGCGTGAGTGAGTGAACGCGTAAATTAAAGAGAGATCTGAACTTGGAAGACAGTAGCAATGAGGATGAGGTTTTTTGAAGAAGATTAAAGAAGGAGGGAGAGAAAAAAGAATTAAAAACCCCGAGGAAGCTGTAACTGTGGAAGAAGTTGGAAAGTATTAATAGACGTACGACTTGAAACGACAACTTATGATCTGATGCATTTTTTTTAGAACCGGTAGACAGCTGATCTGTTCGCCTAACTGCTGCATAAAATTTAATTTCAAACTAACTTTCAATACAAGAATTATTTATTTGAAAAGGAAACAAAACCAAAACTTATTGTTAAACAGTAACTTCACTAAGTATTCCCAAAGTTCTAAATCCGTAAACTTCAAACTTATTTTAGTATTGAGCCTCCCTTAACAGGAAATACAAGACAGTACCATAACTTGCCCAAAAACTGCACTTTAGGGAGGGTCTACCTACTCACCATCCCAAATGTAACCTTAATGAAATTGTCTCTGGAAGAAAAATTACAGATTCTAATCTAAACTATTACACCTTAAGTTTAAAGGAAATCATTGGTGTAGTTTTTCAAGAAAAATCTTGAAAAACTGAGTGAAATACCTCAGGAAATTGATACTTTCGGTTGATCAATATTGTGGCATCCTCTGGTGGTAGCAAATGTTTATTTATTTACTGTACTTCCGGTCTAGTTTGCACATTAACCATGTTCAAGTGTGGGTATTGCCTAAGCGAAATATCAACTTACCGTTGATAACACATTGCCGACCACTCGGGAAAATCTCCCTTATTTTGTAAAATGGGAGATGGTTTTGGGAAAATGGATCAGGGGAAATCTCGCCGTTTGACAATGCAATGGAGTATTTGCAGGCCTATAATATGTAGCGACATTTATTCAAAATAATGAGAAAATATAGTTTCAACTGTCGCGACTAAGTTGTATGAACATGAATAACAATTCAAGACGATTTGTCGTCAAGTAAAGTAAAGTAATCGCCTATTTTTTCATGCGGGGCTTAACGTCCAACTACCAACTAGGTGTCGTGGACGGAGGCGACTAGCAAACATACTTTACTGTAAATTTCTTTTATTAACCATTAAATAGAATCCAAGGCCTAAGACCGAGAATCGGTACCACAATGCATATTAGCTTCGCGGGTCTCGTCAAGAAATGTAGCAAGAGTTGCAGCACAAATGTTCTGCCTATAACAGTGGATATATTTTTTATTTTCTTTTTCTTCGTCATTTTAGGTCTTCGCAAGAGACTGCAAAATGTAAATGTGCAAATGATCAACCAAATTATTTGAATAGTACATTCTGTTCAAATATCTGTACAAATATACATTTTCTTTCGTCTGCAGTAACTGTTTACCAACTTTCTGCTCTTAACTATTTACAATTATAAAAGGATCAAAATCAGAGCATTAAATCAAGAGAATACCCTAAGCTTTGTAAGCTCACTTTGCAAGAAAGAGTTTCTCGCACTTCGATGACTATAATCACCTCCAATATTATAGTTCCCTTCAGTTGCAATATATTCAGTTGCAACTCGTGCGGTCGGCAATTTAATAGGGAATATAATGTAATCTAAATTTACGTCCAATTTTTTGAATTAGAGAATTCGGTTTAGAAAGTAAAAAGTAAGAAATATAGAAGAGTTTAAAACCATTTAGACTTGTCTTAGAGCAGGAATTTCCTAAATAATCAATACAATATCTACGTTAAAATTTCATAATTTACCATATTATTAGGAAAAATTTCTATTTTCGATGGAGACAAAACCTCCAAAATCCCTTCCCAGGCGGTTTCTACAAAAAGTAACACTTCCGGAAGTAGAATTCTTTTCAAACTCCTAAATTTGCTACACAAAATATCCGTCCTAATAATATATTGTATAAGATACGGCCACCACAATGCACTGAAGAAGTAAAATAGTAAAGTAAAATAATTGCCTATTTTTTCAGGTGGGCTTTACGTCCAACTACCACAAATTAGGTGTCGTGGACGGAGGCGACTAGCTAACATACTTTAATGTAAATTTCTTTTATTAACCATTAAATAAAATCCAAAGCCTAAGACCGGGAATCGCACCCCAGTACCACAATACATATTAGCTTCGCAGGTCTCGGTAAAATGCACTGAATGGCAGCAGGATCTAGTACCCCAGCGGTCTTAAGAGCATTGGACTAAGAAGGAAAAAATGATAAAAAAGAGAAGAAAAAATAGCACAATTCCGCTTACTATTATGCTTACACGTCCATCCAGCAGCGGATACTGGGCATTTTTCAGCAGTTACTAAGTAAAAGCACAGACAGAAATATAAAGTTAGGCAACACCTAACTTTGTGTCGAAGATCGGACTTTTGGAAGAGAATAATATTAGCTTTTAGTCTATTTTATTCATTAAGTACCTCCGGCATCTAAACGAAGGTAACGAAGGTGTTGAATTTATCCTTTTAAGAAAGGTGTAAGATCTTCAATATGGAGAAACTCAGCCAAGATTTCTCTAACCCATCATTCTGCACACTCAGCTTCAGTCTCAACCCAACTAATTCGACTTCCCTATTACTGGATGACTTATTAAAGTTCATTTATTTTATTAAAACAAAACACAAGCAAACAAATCTAGAACGTTAAAGCTCGCAGCTTAACAAGAGCCAAGTTTAATATTTCTATCTAGAGAGTAATAATAACCTTTACAGCCGGCTACCGGAGTACAACCATAATAACACTAATAATGAGCCAAGAAAGGTACACAACAAACAGCTAAAGAAAAATAAACAACAATAAGAACAACAAGAAATGAAGGAGTCTGTTAAAGAGAAGAAAGGAGAATGAGAAAGAAAGAGAGATTGCCAAGGATCATAAACTGGTCGTAAACGATAAGTAAGTACACATTGCAAGGGCAAGACGTCTCCCAAGTTTGGTGTTATTTTACTGAAGCCTGACGGAATGGCCTGAGCCTTAAGTAACAGGCAATAAAAGAAAGATTGAAAAGCAATCATTAACTTACTTAGGAGTACAGTTCTGTCAGTTTGTAAGTTAAATAAACAAAGAGATTGGTTTTGAAAGCCTAAACGCATAGTAATGGTTCCTGTAGTTTAGCTTCAACAAATTGTGCTCTACTCTAATAGTATGTATTAGCACTTTCTCTCTCAAAAGGAAGTGTTACGATCGATTTTAAAATTTTTCGCAAGGTTTCGCAAGGTAAGCTAGAGTTCTCAAACCAAGAATAGGTTTTGTTTCATTCATTTTCCTTTATCAAAACTATATAAAATATAATCAGTGAATCTGATTCAAGAAGTCTTCTGGAATGGCTTAGCGTCATAACATTTTTAATAGGACGAAAAAGTAAAAATGCCATTTTTCAGTCGTGAGACATTTATTCTGCCGAGCTTTCGACCTAGGGACTAGGTCCATGAACAGACAAGGCAGAAGACACACCAACCCTCTAATGATGTAAAACACTATATTGTAAACTAGCGCTGAAGATGACCTAGTCCCTAGGGTCGAAAGCTCGGCAGAATAAATGTATCACGACTGAAAACTAGCATTTATTTTTTCATCCTATTGAAACTATGAATTAGTTACCAAAAATAATGAACAGCAACATTTTTAATGTTTATTTACAATTTTTTTTAAAATACGCTGCTTCGTACCTCCCAGTACAATCAATCTAAGTAAAATGGTGAGCTACACCTTACAGAATAAATATTTTGTAGAAGAAAATGGCCACCATAAGACCTTAAGGGTCTGCGACATCAATTCTAAACATTATTAATGCAAAAGTTGATGCAATAAGTTTACTTCAACGATATTATTGTTACAAAAATTTGAATAAAGCAAAAAAGCTTTGCCGAACTTATCTAAATGGTTGTAATTTCTTGCTGAAGTATAAATGAAATGTTTGGGTACTTGCTAATTTGTATACCTTTTCTTTGATTAAACAACTTGACTTTTTAAATTATTAGTAGTTATTGTTAATGGATAGAGTAAGCTAGAGTTAGAAACAGTAGGTTTTAAAACTGTAAAAGAGCTTGAGCTAGAGTGAGTTACTCAGGTAAGGGAGTCCCCAAAAAGAAATTCTTTCCTTCTGCTTCTTCTAGGGTAATCTAATCACTAAAGAGATGAAAAACACTTGCGAGCCTTAAGAATAGCCTAATTTGTCACGTAGACACAAAAGCTTTTCAAGAATAGGCAGCTCTTCAAGTCTTCTACAAGGTTAATTTAAAGATCATGACATTTACCCACGCAGAACTAAATCAATAAATAAATACAGAGTACTGCGTTTTATAATTTCTAAAATATCAAATAATTTGAATAATTTTATTAAAATCAGAATCTTACATAAAAATATATATATATTTTTAGCTCGTACGAAAAACAAATAGACCAACTTAGATGACGTAGACAAAATAATGAAACCTTTAAGGATCAAAGAAAAAGGGAAATCTGAATGAAAATGAAGGAAAAAACTCGTACATCAATTTAAAAGCCTTAAATCAAAATTTAGATCTAGTGGATTAAGAAGAAGGGAAGGAATACCTGATTTAGAAAGTAAATTCTAGGATCCCCAGAAGGGTCTAGAATAAGAGGAAGACCAAGGCGGTTAGATGACGTGGAATCGGACTTTAAAAAAAACGTGCGAATAAGATGGACAAAGATAGTACTATGGGAGAGAAGTAAAAGACATAAACTTGTGGTTAAGAACAAGATAGAATGACCGAAGAAGATGAATAAGATGAGACAAATATAAAAAAAAACATTTCGCAGAGAACAATGTCTAATTTACAAAATTATTTCTAGTTATTAAAAGAAGTATTTTAAAGCTAGAAGCTTTTTGGGAAGGCCAAGAAAATTAATTTATTTTCTATGATCATGAAAAATAAGTTCATAACTTCAATGAAGTTAATATATTATTTGTTTTATTGTTTATTTAGTTACGAACAACGTATGTATTGCGTTATAAGAAACAAGTATAATATAGAATGTCCACAACATACTCAGAATGGCGAAATTACCCAGTGGTTATGTTCCTACAATATTTCGCTTCTATTTTACTTTCATTGTCTGAGGAGATTGCAAGGCCACTATCTTTTAAGATATCTAGGAGTGTTATTTGGAAGAAAGTTGTTGTATCGATGGATTGTAAATTAAGATGGAATTTTATGTAAAAGGTTTAAGCAACCTTTATTTGATGAAATGAATATTTAAGTCTGTGTGAATGGTTTGACTGGTGAGATACATATAAAGCAGCGTTTATCTCTTAAAAACTGTTAAAAGTTTTTGTTGATTGATTTAAAAAATAAACATGCATATCCATTAAAAACTAACATATAAAAAAAAAATATTTTAATGATGAGGAGAAAGATAAAAAAAGAATATAGAATGGATTAGTTAGAAATACAACAATTATCTGAAAAACCAATAAACCTGTTAGTTTACAGAAACGGCCGCGAGATGCCAGCAGTTGTCAATAAGAATTTAGGAAACCATTTTTAACAATTATATTGGCTTTACAAATATATTTTTATCTATGTTTGTAAGTTAGACATTAACAATCTAACACTTGATGCCCAAAAATAAAAATAAAAAATAATTATATTTATCGATTATTAAAGAAATAGATAATTTTAACTGAGAATATTGCAACAATGAACTGGGCAACATTTTCGAATACTAGTGAAGTGATAGGTTTTGTTGAAGGGTTTTTTACTTTAATTGGCTTATGAATAAATATAAAGTGACATTAAGTAAAGTATCTCATATCGTTAAAAATAAATACTTGCCTTAAAATTATTGGTTCTATGTTTTTGTTTTTTTTATGATGAACTTAATACAAAGTTTTGAATGCTTGAGTTTGCAAAAACGGAATATTGAACTTTATAAACTTATCGATAAACGATTCTTAATAAATTAATACTTCCCGTTTATAAAATTTAGTCGATTATTCTATTTTCTTTTTGTTTTTGAATTGAAAATGTTGTCTTATAGAACACTTCACTGTAACCGAAAAATAAAATAAAACAAGAAATGTTTAAAAGAAAGGATGATTAATTAATTAAATATTTTTTAATTAAAACGGATGTTTAACGAATAAAACTGAGCATCTTATTTTTAAGAACTATCTTTAAATAAAAACTAATTGCTAACAAACATTTCACTTGAGATTGAACCTTTTAAAAGTCGAGATCCAGCTGCTGACCCTTAGATTTTCTCTTCCTAGGAACTTCTTACAGCTCACTGTCCGGTGATGGACAGTGTTGTCTGTAACGAGAGAACACTGTCCGGAGGCCGGCAGTGCACTGGAAAAAGCTCCGGGCGCTAATGACCTCAGCTGTTGATGCGCAAAAAAAAAAAAAAAAAAAAAAAAAAAAAAAAAAAAAAAAAAGTCGAGATAAAGATAAGTTGTGGAGCGCTAGTATCGGCAACCTTTTCCAATTATAATTTTTCTGTAGGTTACAGGGAGGTTATATTATTTAACTGAATTTTGAAAATATGGTTTATTTTCGTGATATTTGTTTCTAGAAAAAGGCTAAAAAATTCCGGAATGAATTTTTTAAAAAGTTCTAGTTTGATCTCTCAAAGTTGTACACTTCTAGGAGATGCTATTAGTTACACAAAAAATGGTAAATATTATTTAGTATTTATTAACAAAGTACTGAGCAAATTTATCATTGAACTTGATTTTTAATTATTTAAGGTGAGTTATAAAAACTTGGTATTATAACTTGAAGTTTGAATTACGATGTCTGTGTTCAAGCTATGTAGAGTTTACGTTTGGTTTTGCTAAATGCAAGTGGTGTGCACGTCAACTCTGTTGCCTGTACGTATCGTATAACAGCCTCGGTCGTGTTATTATGGTGCAATAATAGCCAAAAGGTCCTGAAAATCAAGTATACCAATTTAATTCTGTCTACTAGAACTACTACATCCCTGTACCCTCTAACTACTCTTACAGTAAGACCTTTTAGGTACACAATAACGTTTGGCGTGCATAGATAGTTAAAATGTGCAACTGCTAGAAGTTACATTAGTATCTGTAGTTACTAGCTAGTTCGTCCAAGCTAAATAATCCAACAGGCTATTGTAATTACCACCAGGTATAGAGAGCTCTTTCTCCAATTGTATCTGTTTGATTCGAAAGAGGTTTTTGTTGAGAGGAACCTGGTTAAAGCTTAAATGAATCAGATTTTCTTCTCCGAAGAGCCGAACTCTTACTATACATTCAGTGCCCGGGAAAAAGCACGATTGCAAACGCAAAGTAAGTTTAAAAACTTTGCAGATCTAGTTTCGTGTACTACCTGAACATTGCAAATTATTTAACATCCCCTTACTTATAAAGTAGAGCTAATGAATATCAATAAATCGTAAAATGGGTGAACATGCATATAGAATGTCTTTAAGTTATATGGAGGGAACAGACCAAAATAGACTTATACCAATCACAATCGAAACTCATATCAGCATCCTTTCATTTATTTCTGTTCTAGGTCTTAGCGTAAGATTTGCATCCAAGAAAACTGGTAGTAGTACTCGAAATAAGAAAGGAAATCGTCGGCCAAAACATCGAGGTATTCACTATCAAGATGGAGAATTTGTACAAAAAGGGACAATGCTTATTACTCAGAATAAGTTAAGATGTCATCCTGGTTTAAATGTATGTTTTAATTTTAGTTTAATATTGAAGATGTCATTTAAGAGAGATTATTAAATTTTAATGTATAAATAAAATCGTATTCAGTATTTATGCTTAAAACAAAAAAAAAATGTTTATTTTTCAGGTTGGATTCGGGCGTAATGGAACGTTGTTTGCTTTAGAAGCTGGTAAAGTTATGGTAACTTGCGAGAAAATTGATCCGAATTTAGATCATACATGGGTGGCAAGAGCTTACGGTGGGAGAAATTTAGAAAATATTTATAAAAAGTACTTTCATGTAATACCGGAACCTCAACATTATAGATTTAAGCTAGTAGAAGAATAAACTAGTAGAAGATACTCAATTTTGTTTAATTTTTTGTTCTGTTTCTATGATTTTTATAGGAATTCATTTCTGTGTATAGCTTTTTGCTTCTGAATATATTCTTATCATCTTCATAATTTATAATATTATTTGTATGCCCCCAAATAAACAGAACTTGAATTGAAAGTAAAGTAAATTTTACTGGTTCAGGAACGGAATTTAAGCATTAGAATAAGAGGTTTTTTAAAAGTTCAAAGGAAATAGAAAGGCTTCATTTATTTTGGAAGAAGTTGAGTCTCGAACTGGAGTAGTCCATAAGTTTAGTGCTCTGTAAATTAGCGAAGTTCCAGGAGGTAAGGAATATTTTAAACAAACTTCTTCAAAGTGAATTCTTAGAATGAATTTTGTTTGGAAGGTTTAAAATAGAAATTCGTAAGCAGTTTCAAGTGGCTAGTCATGTTGTTTACCATAGAAATCTTAAAGGATAGTGTTTAATCGTCGAAGTTCAGTTGGGAAAAGAAGTTACATTGTAAAAATATTATCCCCTATAAGAACATACATATTAAATGTTTCATTTTAATATATTTGTTGAGGTATATTTTTAAATTTCTAGAATGGTGAAAATATGTTCATTTGAAAGTTATTTTTTAATAAAATCAATTAAACATTTAGGAGTTAACGGTTTTTAAGAGTTAGCACCACCAAAAATAGTTTTTATAAATATTTTTTTGACCGACTGTATTTGTAAGTGTATCGACCCCGAAAGGTACAGCAACAATTAATAATTAAAAAAATAAAAAATCTTTGAACATCGCCAAAAGCCTTTTACGATTTGGAAAGTAACCAGTAAATCTTTAATTTGTATAAAATTAAATGAATATGAGGGTGTGTTGGTAAAACTAGAGTACATTGCAAGAACGTTGGGATTGCCAGCACAAGCATTGCAAGGCAAGAATAAACATGAAGGAACGACAAGATCTCTCAAGAAGTGGAAGATTAATTCTCACAATGAAAGCCTAAATACCAAACGTACGAATAAAAGCTGTAATAGGTTAATGATGTGCAAGTATTGGTTTATCCACAAACACACCTAGACAAGTTCCACTTAGTTTTGCATTTTTTGTATATACATTGACATTTAAAGAAGCGATAACATAGGTTTGGCTCTTTAGCTATCTAAATGTTTCATTCAAATCAATGAAAACCAAGTAATTGTAATAATCTACAAGTGGATCTAACAAGGAAATAGATCCCGATTATTCAAGAAGATATCGCAACAAGTTTAACTTGTTATTCTTTTTTGGTGAATCATGCCATAAATTTCGAACAAAATTTTTCATTGCGAGCTATTTCTTATAAAGAACTCGGAGATTTTTTTCTTTATCTATTTTCATGCTGCTCTCTGATAAGATACGCGTCTAAAAGAAAATTTATTTTGAGGATTTAGTGAAGAAGCCCCCCTCTGCAAGATTGTTCGGCGAATTGTTAACCTTATATTCCTTGTGGTAAATTATAACCTAGAAAAATCAAACCTCCACTTGCTAGATAGTAAACTATACTAAGTAAAGCTTACTGAGGAAAATACGAACGTTTAAAAGTGCCCAGATCGGCAGTAATTTGGCTAAGTTATTCTTATTCAAACGAAATAACGAGTGATTTAGTTTCTTCATATAACCATTAATGAACAACTGTTATTTATGGAAGATGTTATAAAAAAGTATTCGTAAGTATCGTTAACTCTAGTTGCTTGCTGCTAGATTACATGAATAAGAACTAAAATTTACAATTTTTCTTTTTAAAATTTTATATACTTTTAGAGTTAGTTCAGTTCTACAAAAGGATGTAAAAAAATATGGGAAAAAGCATTTGTTTGATGGAAATGAAGAAACATGTTGGAGTTCAGATGAGGTTAGTTGGTGTAATATTTATTTTAAAAAACTGGCATGATTCAAGTTAAGTTTAATGATATCCTCTCGAAATTCCGTTGTGATATCAACTCTACTAAAATCCCCCTAAAGAAATGTTTGCAATAAAAGAATAGATGTGTGAAGTAAGGTGAACATTAAGTTTAAAGAAAATAACGAACCATTTTCGACACTAGGGAAATTTTCCTGATTGTCCTTCGGAACAAAAAAGTGGCCTACCAAACTAGACTTTAGTCGAGTTTTGTGTATGAGAATGTATTATAATTTAATCTGTGAAAATAGAACATTCATATTTTCTGTTCCTTATGTATTTTACTTCATATTAAAAAAAATCTACTTTTTTTGAAGGGTTTACGTCATGATTTTTGAGTACATTGTAGTGAAGGAGAAGGTACACTTCTGCAAGATACAATAGTTAATACGTTAATTGTAAATAATTTCAAAAAATTGATATTAAACACGAAGAAGGCTTTTCTAGTTAATTATTTTTTCTTATGAGAATTGAATAGGGAACCTCTCCATACAAAAATCACTTATATGAACCGGTATATGTATAAATTTTAATTGATTTTTATAAACAATCATTGGTTGAACCCCATTTTGATTGATAGTTCATTACAGATTTTATTGTGGTTTTCAGGGAAGTCCTCAATGGATACGAGTTAGTTTCAAGAAGGATGTGCTCTTAGAAAGTGTACTATTTCAATTCCAAGGTGGGTTTGCTGGGTCCAACTGTGAAATTGAAGTTGGTGATAAGATTGTCCGCACTTTTATTCCAGAAAATACAAACGCTATCCAAGAGGTTACATTGTCACCTCCTGCGGCGGTCAGTGAGTCCGAACCCGTCACCATAATCTTTTGTAAATCAACAGATTTTTTTGGCCGTATTATCTTGTACAGATTAGGATTTGGAATATTTGATAAAGAATGAGCCTTTCAGTTGTTATGTCAGATGATTTCTAAATGAACTTTTTCATAACAATAATGTAAAAAACTGAAATTTGTAATAATTATGTAAAAATACATTTAAAATTAAAAAATGAAGGATAAAGATAGTGAAACTGCAAAGGCAAAGACATTGCGCTGTTCAAATTTATACGAATATCTAAAGACATTGCCGAATTCTACTCTTGATAAGTTGTACACGTTTCCAGTTATATGTCTAGCTGTGTACAGAGATCTTCCTAGCATTGCAAAACATTATGTAATAAGAATCTTGTACGTTGAACAGCCTGTACCGCAAGCGGTTATCGCTTCTTGGATTGCTCAAGGTTATGCTAAAGAGCATGTGGATGTTGTGAAGGTGCTCAGTGATTTACATGTATGGCACGAAGAGTCAATCCCTGGAGGACTTCTAGCTTGGGTACTCAATCCTGTTTTTAAAAAGAATTTTAAAATTGCCATGCTTGGCGGTGGAAAAACTTGGGGTACGAGGGCCAATTTGGAAGTGGACACCAAAGCGCGTGATATAGACTATTTAGATAAGTACGCTATGGAAAGATGGGAATGCGTGATACACTACATGGTTGGCTCTAATCAGCAGGAGGGAATCTCAGCCGATGCAGTAAGAATACTTCTGCACGCTGGACTTATGGCAAGAGATGAAGACGATGGAAGCCCAGTTATCACCAGAGAGGGTTTCCAGTTCTTGCTACTGGATACCCCAGCACAAGTTTGGTATTTCATGCTACAGTACCTTGACACAGTGGAGTCTCGAGGATTAGATCTTGTACAATGCTTGGCTTTTCTGTTTCAGCTTAGTTTCACGATATTAGGCAAAGATTATAGCACAGATGGTATGAGTGAAGGTCTTCTTACGTTTCTTCAACATCTGCGCGAATTCGGCCTTGTATACCAAAGAAAACGGAAGGGAGGTAAATTCTATCCCACTAGATTGGCCTTAAATCTCACCGCAGGAAAGAATGCCATATCTCCAGGATCCAAAGAAGGCTATATAGTCGTGGAATCAAATTACAGAGTATACGCTTATACTGATTCAAATCTTAAAGTGGCTTTAGTAGGATTATTCACGGAAATGTTGTACAGATTTCCGAACATGTGCGTCGGCACGCTGACACGTGATTCAGTGTGTATGGCGTTGAAGAGTGGCATCACAGCCGAACAGATTATCGGCTTTTTGATCAATCACGCTCATCCCCGGCTACTTGCCAAAGGGCCACCCATCCTACCGCCAACGGTCACTGATCAGATCAATTTGTGGGAAAAAGAACGCGATAGGTTCGCCTTCACCGATGGTGTACTATATTCGCAGTTTCTGTCACATTCAGATTATGCTGTGCTCAAAGATTATGCCACAGAACTTGGTGTAGTGGTTTGGCAGTCTGATAAGAAAAGAACTATAGTGGTTACAAAACAGGGACATGATGAAGTGAAAAAATTTTGGAAGAAACATTCTAAAAATACTACCAACACTAGCTGACCTGACACTACAGCTCTGCTTCCAGCTCGGATGTTAAAATATTATTTCATTTTTAAACTCATTTGAAACTTCATTTTGTTTTTTCAGTTTTTGGTTTATGTATCCCTTTTTCATGTAGGTTAATTTTTTCTTTTAAATGTTTGTTTATGTTTTACCGAATCTGTTCTCAGATTGTGTCAGTTTTTATGCTAATTAAAAATTATTTGTCACTAATTATTCAAAAATCTAAAAGGTTCTGATGATTCTTCAAATTAATATTAATATAAAAAATGTTTTTTTTTGTCAAACATCGTTTTCAATAATGAATAAAAAATTGTTTGCAGTTTTTAATCAACGCGTTTTTGTCTTCAACCTACAGAAATCTAGTTTTTCCATCTCACATACATTTGCAGATTACTGATACAAGCTACATTCTAGTACAGATACATTAAGAGAAGCTTAGACCTTTTAGGTAGCAGTGGAATGGACTTTTTATCATTCTCTAAAAGTAAGTATTCCCTAGGTACTCGAAGAGCAAGCAGTCTTCCGTTTCGCAGGTAACCAAAGTGAAATACTCTCATTCAGAAAGTGTGGCACAGATTAATTTCTCTGAGCCTCAGAAAAAATAAAGGAATTCATGAAACCATTGCACAATTTTCAAAGTCCCAACCGTCACATTTTCTTTAACCAGACCTTTTAACTTACAAAAGTAATTAGGCGCTAGCAAAGACAGACTGGCAGATTGCTGAAGGATGATGTACTTAGGCAGGTATTGAAAAAAGTGCAAGATATGGAGTGAAATGAAAGTGAGGAGACCTAAGATAAGATGGGAGGGATGGTGTGAAAGAGGATATTGAAGCCCTGCTTTACGATTCTGAAATGTTGGAGAAATAGACCCAGATGACGATGACTGCCGGAGGAGAAGAGACCTAGACTCAATAATGAGCGTAGTGCTTCTAAAGAAGAATAGAAAAACAACGGAATTCATAAATTGGTAAAAATTACAAAGAAATATCCTTGCAGTAGCTGAAGTTAATTCAAACACTAGATCTAGACGTACCTTGCACAGTCTGTAGATATAATGGGTTCAAGATGAAAACGTTTTTAAAAAAATCATTTCTCATTATTTGTTTTACCAGCATCTCAAAGTATCCTAGACGCGATATTTCCCTTTAGAAAATGTTTACCTACTTAAAAGACAAGAAAAATGAAAATTATAAACCAGAAATGGCCGAGACGTGCGGAAAAACAAACAGCTCAAGAAAGGAAACTACTAAATTTTAATTAGCACATCGTAAATTCATTTTCTTATTTTTATACTCAATTCATGTTTGCGTACAGTGTACACTTATAGAACTAAATTTCATTTTGTTTTCAAAGTATTTAATTTCTAGCAAGAAGTAATGGATTCGACTGAAAACTCTGTAACTAGGTAAGTACTTGAACCAATTTTAGACTTACTAGATTCTGTTCATGCAAACAATGACACCACAAACAGCAAAATTCGTTCATCTTCTAGCTCTCAATGGTTTTCGTTCAATAGACCATTGATTATATATTATTGAAAGCATAAAATAAATTAAATTTAGCTGAAACTCACCATTAAACTTGCGATAAAGATGCCAACTTGTTGCTCCCCATCACCTGTAGGCAAACAAAAATTATTATGGCTTAATAAATACAATCACAACATAAAATTTATAAATAAGTACAAGAAAGGACTTATATGCTTCTTTCTACCCGAATAAAACTTAGTGCTTCTTATAGTTTAGTGGAAAAATTCTTGTATTTCTTCATTGAATAGTACGCTTCGTCTAAATGAAGTCATTTTCACCTACGTTTCCACTTGAAAATCTTCGATACTAATGAAACAGTACATCCTAATTCTAGGATAAAACTAATATCCAGCTTAAAAAACTAAAACTGATGTGGACTATACCTTAAAGTTGGCTATTGAAACGAGAATTTCAGCTGAACATGACAGCAGTAGGTTCGAAATTTATTCAAGGGAACTGTCACTAATAAATGGGTTGTTACGACAATAAGCAGGCTGAGAGCGAACCACACGGTATGTGGATCGTTGATCTTCACAGGATCAACAAAAGGTCCTCTCTCCTCTTTGCGTAGATTGCAATGAGGAGGAGGATTTCAAACATGTAATAATGATATGTCCACGTTATGTGGTAGAAAGGAAACGAATGTTTGACGATATATACAGGTATTTAGATGCACCATTTCGCTACGAAGACATAATAATTCTCCACCAAAATATATGTGCTTAAGTCTATAGCAGAGCTAGCAATGAAATATGAATGTATTTAAAAGTTATAGCCGATTAGAATGAATGGAAGAAAATGATTAGAGAAGGATTACGGTGATTTCAATTTCGGTTAAGCTATAAGGATGGCAGGAATATAGAGTACTGATCCATCCATTAGTTGTAGTTTATGTAAATAGTTGTATATAGTAGAGGGATGAATGTGTGAAGCGAATGTATCTATAAGTAAGAATGGAGAGTGAGTGATATTCTAGTGATAAGCACCTAGACGATGCTGGCTGTATGGCGGAAGCCAATGCCAAAAAAAAAAAAACAATTATTCAAAGAATGAATATGATTATCAATTCTGAATACAAAAACATTTTTTCGTCCGTTTTTGGAGGTCCAACCCTCATACAACTGTCCTATCGGTCTGTTTGAATAAGAGCAAGTAAATAGATAAAGGGAATATGCAATAAAATAAATTTAATGAAATAGTCAAGACCCAAATTAATCAGTATTATGTAAATTTGTAATTATGTTATCTATATTAATATTTTTAAGGCTTCTTTTTATTATGCAATTATCTGATAATTAAGATTCTAGACTTTCAAAAAAACCAGTTATGAGTTTATTTTGTAAATAACAATTCAAAAAAGAATTATTCTATCTATAACTGTGATATATGTATATTCTATAATTATTATATATTGAGCTATTATTAAATGTTATTTTAAATTATATTTATTTGTAACTGGGTGATTGCCCGTCTTGTAAATAAATAAATAAACTCAGAAATAGTACCACGGAGATCCGCTAGGTAGCAGCTATGTGTACTTTTAGATTCATTTCTTATGTTGTTCTATAACTTAAACAATTTTCTACATCTACTTACAGCTAGTAAAAGAAAGAAAAATTGTGTTGTTAGAAATTACAATTAAGTTTACACTGTTCTCTTGTATATTTAAAAAAAAAAAAAATTGTTTGAGCCGTTTTTTGAGAAAATATAAGAAATGAAAGCTGGGCTATTGAGTGGTCTAAATGATGGCTTGCTTGTATCTATAGGAAACGTCAAATTTTAAACTTTTTCATGATTCTTTTGTTGCAAAATTCTGAAGGATTTAGGTTGTTTCCATTTAACTTAATGAAATTTTTGTGGTTTAGAAATAAGAAAATTACTTTAAGAGAAAAATTACTTTTGCTGCTTAACTTTTACTTAAATTATTCATACTTTAATTCAGCTCGTAATACTATGTATTAAAAAACCAGAACATCCAAGAACTTTTACTAGCTACAAAAAAGCAGATTTTGCCATCTAAAGCAGATTTATTTTTTTGTAATTTTATCCCCAACAACAATTACAAATACAATATTGAGGCCGCTACTTTAGTATCCAAATCTCGAAATACAAATTTCTGGCCAGCTGTGGCTATTTACAGTGTGCATATGGTCCACCATTTATCAATTATTCATAGATAATTGTTTTGCGTCGACCCCTATTTCCATGAATGATCTATAAAAATAGCGGAAAACAAAGACACAAAAAAGACAAGAATAGACCGGAAGTTATTAGTCATTCAGTGAGGTCATGTTCATAAATAAGTATTAACGACAAAAATAAAAAAGAAAACAAAGTACAAAAAACGCACTTTACAAATTCTTTATCTCAGAAGAAGTCATTGCCACTTTCTTTTTAAAACTTTAAATAAGTTTTAAATTAACCCATTAACTGCCAAATTTTTTAAATGAATTTTTTTTTGCTCTATCATGTTTACTTTCGAGTCAAAATTGTCATTAATAAGTGAAATTTATGAAATAATGCATTATATAAAAAAATAAAAGGTTTTTTTTAAAAAAAAGTCCCATTTGGGGATCGTGGCAGATTGGATGTTCAAAACTGAGTACAAGTTGTTACGTCTTATTGAAACATCTATTTATTAGCTCTGTGGATTTAACGGGTTTTCTTATTTGTAAGTAATAGAAAATAGATTTGAAGGATTATCAATGATTGAAATATTTTTCAATATGACGGAAGCACCCTAATTTTCAACTTGAAACGCACCGTTTTATTTGCCTTCGTATTATTCAGCACGAAAACAGTAACCGATTGCACATGACCTCTTGCTTGAAGCCAAATCGTATTGGTTTCCCTCTTATAAACTGATTCAAAAAAGTGATGACCGTAATATCGCACCATCTGTACATCCTTGATCTGATTTGGTGGGATATAACTGACAGTGTCTGGTTTCATAAAAGAGGACGCTACAGAAAAATTACTGGAATGAAGCTCTAATATCTCCGGGACATCCTTTGGTTGGCAATGAACTAATACATTTTCGTCAATTTCTTCAACATCAGAAACAATATCTAGAAAGTCCGGAGGCTGTTCAACAATATCTATTGTCGAATCAGTATCAGACTCAAAGTCAAACTGCTCTAAAAAGTGAAGGCCCTTTACTGCTTCTTTTACTTCACCAAATGTGTAAAATTCTTTGGTTCCGATTTTTATAAATAAATACTAAAAGTATTCTATAACTCGGAAATTTGTTCACCCTATATGCCACGATCCCCATTTGGGGATCACTGTTCAAAATCCATTTCCTCTAATTCTCTAAAATATTTATGGAAGATAATATTGTTTCCTACAACTAGAACCTTTGAATTAACTGTGCTAAAACGCTTAGTTTAATTATTACAAAAATAATTGATAAAAAACAAACTTGAAAAGTAACATGGCTGCTATGAACGACTAACTTGGAAATTCTCACTTTGTTTTCTTATTGACCAAAAACTAGGCAAGAGAATGTAAATGTTCATCATCAATACAGTATACTAATTACTGCTCTAAATTAATTTGTTATTTGCCGCCAAAAAAACAGTTCTACAAATTTTTAAAAAAATATCCCCAATTTGGGAATCGTGGCAGTTAAAGGGTTAAAGGATGAGTAATTATTGCCAATTCGAATCTCACTCATTAACAAACTGATAATTCTTACGGTTTCTAAATTGTCAAAATTAGCGGACTGAAAGGTGAAAAAAGATTTGAAAAATACAAAAATAATTTTAAAAAATAACAAAGTAATAAAACTGTTATATTAATTAAAATGGTTAGTGAAAATGTTTAATCTAAAATGAACCCAGCAACTCTAATTGGTGGAATCATTCAACCGTCATTCCATTTTCCCACTAATTATTAAATAGTAATCATTTTCTTCAAGTGGAAAATTGTAAAACAAAGAAGGGAAAAACTTTTAAGTTGATTGAAATGGTTTTTTTTTTTTTTTGCTTCACTCTTTAGTTGGAAAAACTTCATAACTTTTTATTTTCAAAAGTGGACGGGTTACCTCACATTCATGCATATAAATTATATGCACTGAAAAATAAGAAATTCTATTCTCAAAGTTTATGACCCTAAAATGCAATTTTTTTGGGGGGAGAGCCCACTCTAGAAATCTTTCCCAAGAAACTGTTAAATGCGAATGCACAGAAATGCAAGCGAACATAGGTGAAAAGGTGATGGTAATAAAGACATAGGGAACAAAGTCACGGATATGTCATAAATTATGGCTAGATAAGGAAATAAAAATCAAAGAAATAGACTTATAAAGAAGATTAGTCAGAATTTTCAGAATAGAAGCAATAGACTTTAAAGAAATTCTATTTGAAGACGTAGTAGAAGAAAAAAAAAGAAGAGACTTCTACAGGAAGATTATCTAAAGTGAAAGTGCTGTGAAGAATTACCGAAGAAGTTAACAATTGGCGTAGGATTGGAGGGATTGAAGTATCTTACAGGACCCTGGTATACAAGGAGAGTTTGATGAACCAAGGCTTTCAGCAGGATTTAACCATCGCGAAAAGGAAGGCATGGAGGGAAAATCCATCAAGAAGATTTAGGCCAAGGAAACCCACTGAATACTGGGACTCCTAATAATATTAAAATAATATTACTGGAGATCGATCGATACGATGTTGTTAGAAAGTGTTAGTATTAATAAAAATAAATGAGAAATTTTATAGAATAATAAACTCACCAATATTTTAGAAATACTAGATGGCAAATAGATTGGTCTCTAGTTCTTAATATTGAAAGAGTCTACAGCTTTCCAGGTTTAATGAAGCTGAGCCTCTCCATTTAGAAGGGAAAATTCCAGAGCTTGGATTGATTAAATGAAAAGTGAGAAGGATTGCTCAGGATAGACAATATTTTAAAGTAATTGAAGGAACTTTATCACAGACGGAACTATTACTAATATTAAAAGTCATTTCATCGCATCGTCTGAATCGAAACGAATATTATTTTGAATTGAATCTTAGCAAACAGAAAGCTGTGGTAAATTAAAACTTTCATATCCACATGGCATTCCATGTCCGGTGTAAAATAGAAGGAAATCGATTGATCAAAATACGAGCGACTCGTAACCCACTATAACAAAACTTTTGTTTGTAATGTTTGGCGTAGAGCGTTTGGCAAGGCAGTATTCTTAGCCCCATCCTGTAGCCAGTATTCCCCAATGAATAACCCAACCCTGCCGGAAACTATCATTTCGTAACGTCATTTACTACTCAGCTCCTAGCAGGCTTTACTTTTTTCGATAGAATTCAGGAAGGTTTCCGATTGAAGTTTTGGAGAGGTATTGCCTCTAATGTCCTACATTAGGCGCTTTACAGCCTGAATATTTAATAGAATATCTTTATCTTGAATAAATAATCTTTTTAAAAAAACATGTTCTTTTGAACTGCTTTTAGGGCCCGCCGTCTGGGTCGGCAGTAACCTCCCAATATTTGAGCACGGTCCCGCTCAAATGTAATTTAAAATTTGAGCTTCCAGTGATAACCATTTTCTGACTCCTTGGAGCTCAAAATGTGTTCTCAATTTTAGAAAAATCCGACAAGATCTGAGATCCGTGCTAAGAGAGTTAGAGTAGGTGAAAATTTATTTGATTATTTCCAGAAGAGTAGCCTCAACCAGATTGCATTCTAGTATCCAGGGCGGCCCAAAGTATGAGGGAGAACTCTTCTTCTTGGCTTTGGTACGGCCAACCTCTGTAATTAATTCTCTCCTACTCTCGTGACTTGCATCCACAGCCTCGACGGATGAGCCAAGCTTCTTCCTCCTAACTGATAGTCTCTATCAAGCTAGAGAGGTGGAGTGGAGAACCCCTTGCAGGCTCTTAGTGCAAGCCATGCTCTGGTCGGCATACTAATGGAGGGGTGGCTGTTGTGGTGGGGTGGCCAAGGGGGCGGAGCCTCCTTTCTCTACGGTTCGCCGCCCCCCACTTTAGTCTCAGTTTTAACATCGCGTGTCGCCGTCGATTTCCTCTCTAGTTTACGCGTATGTTGCGTTTTTTTCTTTAGCATGTTATTCGTTTACGTACTTTTTACAACGCTCATTTCGGCTGACGCTTACGGTAAGAAATTTTTAAAAAAAGGTTTTATCAATTTATTTTTTAAATATATAAAAAATTAGTTCCAAATTTTATTTAATTTAACTTAAAATTAATACAGTATATTTTAATTATTTACAATCCTGCATTAGAGAGTAAAACTCAAAATGCATAGGGTCTCATCTAACACCTGTACAGATAAACAAAGAATTTGAAAATTTTGACTAAATTTTAAAACATTTTAAAAAACGGAAGCTCAATTTGGTTTTCCGAAAAGACATTTTACAGACATAAGCTTTAAATTAGCCACTAGAATATGTCAGCAATCAAAACGGAAATCAGAGAAAGCTTGTATTTCCTGTTTTTAGTTCTACCCCTAAAATAAACCGGTTTAAACTACTCGCACGTCTTTCTTTTCAATTTCAGCTAAATTTCTTTTTTTCAATTTTTCAAACAGAAAAAGATGTTTTTTCCTATTAATGAATAAAGTAATGAATATCCGGTTTTTAAGGCCGTTTAAGTGCTTTGAAAAAGGAGCTAATCTTAACACCCTGCTCTGAAACCGCTGAAAATCCCTAAATACAATATAATTAATTTCCACAGCATTTACTTTTAATGGATTTAATACGGTACTTCGTGATTGGGTAATATTTTCAATTTTGTGCATTTTCTCAAAAACTTTATACCCACTCAAAACGTTTTCGTGAAAAAAAAAAAAAAAAATGCTGATAAAAAATAAACAGCGCTTTTATTTTGAAGAAAATCTTATTGAGAAAAATGGAAAAGTTTAGATGAAAATTGCGAACACTCAGAGCGATCAAATTTTCTTTCATGTTTGAGTTCCCTTCTTGAAAAAATCCAATCAGAGAAAAATCCACTAAAATAGTTAGATTTCCACAACTAATTTTAACAAGAAGATTTCATGCGGGATAGCTTAGATCCGGAAATGGGCCTTAACTAAATTTTGTTCAAATTTTATTTATACAGAAGGAAACTGACTTTTCCAAGGTTTCGAACTTTTTTTGGGGCTACTACTACTTATTCTCTTAAAGCTTTTTTCAAGCTTCGAAATTTTACTCAAATATTAGTTAAATTTAGAAATTTCACAATTTAGGCCCAACTTAAGAGAATCAAAACGTCCTAGAAGCTCTTCCAAAAACAGAATTTTCGTGAAAAAAATTATTTGTGGGCATAATTTCACAATAGACGGAAGTGAAATCAAGAAAAGACGGTAGAAATCATTTTTTTAAAAAAATCTCATTTCCGGTCAAGCGGTTTTCCTCAAACTTGGCATTCTTATCAAATATTCCCCCCCCCCCAGAAAAACGGGGAAAATATTTCCAGGAAAAGTTTCTCTGTATTCAGCACAGTTGGAGATGCTGTTTAATGGTAACCCTCTTTACGTCTACAGGAAAAACGTTCTCCTGGTAAAGGACCACTTCGTGATGGAAAGAGCGGAAGTTTGTGGACACCCTGGTCATAGCCCCCCGGAACTCGCCCCTTTTGAGTACCACTTATTGCTCTAGCTACGACTGATCTTTTTTTTTTTCTGTACGGAAAATTTTATTACAATTGAAGAGGTGAAAGGTTATAATTAAAAGGCTAAAACCTCCCCCCCTTGTTTTAAGAGCGAAATTGAATTATTGTTACCAAAAATAGAAAGGAATAAGTTCAATGGAGGAATTATTATTCCATTTTTTATTATTAAGGACCCATCAAAGTGAAGCACCAAAATACGAAAAGTCCCTTGTTACACCCATATTGCATTAGAGGAAGACTTAATTACTCCCCCGGGAAGGCCTGTTGATAAGCAAAAGTCGTGTGGGTCTCAACTTGAGAAAGTTGAGAACAGAGCAGCAATTTCTCTTCCGAATGTAAGAAAAACGAAAAAAAATAGAAAAGAAAAATGAAAATAAGATTCTCTCTTTTTTCTTTTTTTTTTAAAAAAAATCAATTTTAGAAACTTTTCATCAATTTAAGTAACTAAGTCGGTAACCACATTTAATTTAAACGGTTTAACAAAAGTACGAGAAACTAGACATTTCCATAATTGTTAACCGCCGCACTTTCCACAAGGAAATTGACGGAAACTTCTACTACACAGTGATGTTGGAAAATTCAATTAAGTAAAGTAATGGGGGCCACATTCAGCCGGTGGTTTGTGGTGGCATGCTTTTTCTTTTCTAGTTTGGTGGTTAGAAAGATATTATATGAATAATCATTTTGCGGTAATCGAAATGATTAATCGATAATTTATTATACTACTTTTTTTTTTTTTTTTTTTTGAAAATTTGGTTAGGTTTTCGCAGTGCTAGATAGTATCTTCTGATTTTATCCATCGTGTTAAATCAACGATATGAATCTTTGCCTATGATAAAACGAAGAATTTTTTTTTTTTACAAATTGGTCTATGTGTAAGTGAACCCCCACCAAAACACAAAAATGAAAAATCGCAATAAGCTGAAATTAGTTATTTCACTGACGTACCACCAGATAATTTAGAGCACACAATAATGTTTTAGTCAAATCCGTGTCAGAGGCGCCACGGTAGCCGAGCGGTTAAATAGGCTAGACCCGCAATGCTAAGATGTATTGTTGGTTTAGTAGGTTCGATTCCCCTGGTCTAGGCCTTGAATTTTATTTAATGGTTAATATGAGAAATTTACAGTAAAGTGTTGGGCGGTTAATAGGCTAGACCCGCCAAGCTAAGATGTATTGTTGGTTAGTGGGTTCGATTCCCTGCTCTAGGCTTTGGATTTTATTTAATGGTTAATATGAGAAACTTGTAGTAAAGTATGTTTGCTAGTCGCCTCCCTCCATGACACCTAATTGGTCGTTGAACGTAAAGCCCGCCTGAAAAAATAGGCGATTACTTTACTTACTTTACTTTAGAAATCGATGTCAGGAATCGGTAAACCCACTTCAGAGGAAAGGGCTCCCTCTAGAGATTCCCTTTATAGTGCCTTTTCTTTTTTCCTGTAATGTACTACTACTACTACGATCAAAACCTATCCTGGAAAAAGCATGTTTCCCAAAACTCTCGTCGTTCCATCCATATCCTGAAGCAGTTTAATAGTTCCCTGTCACCTTTTTCAAATTAAGACCCGGCAACTCCAAGTTTCTTCTCTTATATTCCCCCACTTCGACTATGGTTGTTTAGTATATGGCCGGTTTTTCTGGTGATATTGAAGCTAAGCTCAAGCGCCTCATGAACTGCTTCATAAGATTTATTTTCAGCATTTCCAGAGACTCTCGCATTTCGCACTGCTACGACGAGTTGAAGTGGCTTTTTCCTGTCTATCGCCGCCAATATTTTTTGGCTTCTTTCCTTTTTCAAGTCATCCAGTCTCAAAGGCCTTCCTATATTTTTCAACTCCTCAAAGTTTAAATCCTCCATCCATTCCCGTAACACTAGATCTCGCTCATCTGATCTATATATTCCCTCATCCTTTGACAAATCCTTCCTAATACGTGCTACATATTCAGTAGAATCTACGGTCTTATGAACTGTATAATGTTGGTAAAGATTAAATATGACTTTTAATGGTTTGAAGTAAATTTGTGACTTAGAAGCTTGAGTACAGTAGTAAGGCAAAGTCTTGTGAGTGGTTACAGCAGATTTTTTTTTTTTTAATGTAATTCAGGAGGTCACGCCCTAAATATTTCCAGTTCCGTTTACTCGGACACAATCCCAATATTTCCGCCATTTAAGAGGAAATTAATTAATTTTTCACCCTTTTACGCTGTGCAATTTCCCGATTGGGTTTTTTTTTATTTGCATAAACCCGGGGACCTTCGCGGCCATTCATTTATTTAAACGTTGGAAGAAGAAAAAGAAAAGGAATTTGGTAAATTTTCCTTTTTTTAATTAATTTTTAGTTTTGATTGGATAGAAATAGTTTGCAAGTTAAATCGAGCGCATTTTGTTGGCTAATTGAATTCAACCAATGAATTAATCTTGGAGCTGGTACAGTCTGGACAGTAATTAATATGGATTAGCAGAGCAATAGTCTGGCTATTAGGTCAATTTCTCTGCGAGCTAAAACCTTTTAAAAGGGGCTGCGTCTTCTATGCCGGAAGTCGTATGTGCATAGAATATAGGAATTATAAAGCGGGAAAAGGAACTAGCTAATATCCCAGCTGGTCTCGAAAGCGGTTCTATGATCAAGAATTGCGTTCAGCTCCTGGGTAGATGGTAGGAAGAGGTTATCGGTATTATGAAAAGCTACTAGGATAGGGAAATAGCTATTCCCTTTATTCTCCAAGGAATTCGGAGTAAGTGATTGTGGCCAACTAGAAAAAAAACAAAAAAAAAAACTAAAAAATACGTGTTCCCTTAGTTTTGTTTTGTTAGAAATCCAAATTTAATTTGTAAATTTTTTTTTCCGGTGTTTACACGCCTATAAAATTGCCTATCGAGATATCTCTTTACATGCCTGATGGTGTTATATCGACACGGGGGACAATTCAGTGGCCACCTCGTTCACCGGATTTGGCACTTTATGGACTATTTCCTTTGGGGATATCTGAAAAACAAGGTGGTTATTCACCTTGCTTATCTAAAAGCATTTCTAAATCTAGGTGTATCAGAATCAAGCCGGAATTGCATTTGTAGATGAACTAAAGCAAAGAATGATAAGATGCCTGTAACTCGGTTAAAGCCGAATCTATTTCTTTGGCAGTAAGAGAGCATGCCTATGCATCTCTAATGGTGGAGGCCATTTCGAGCATGATCTGTAATATTAATGGGAGAGTAAAATTTATAATAAAATAGTACTTTTCTTCTTATTCAATCAAAAAACCGTTACAATATTATCATTTAGAAATTTCTTATAAGAATCATGTTTTCATTCATAACTTGTAAAATATCGCTCACAGAAAAAAACCGTTCATGTAAATTTTTCTTAAAAAAAATAGAGGAATCTATTTCTGAAATAAAATCCACACCTCCCCATTTGAAAAAATGAAGTTGGTGCCTGTATATCGCTTCTGGAAGCACTGACAAAAAATTTACAAATTAAATTTGGATTTCTAACAAAAAACTAAGGGAACACGTATTTTTTAGTTATTTTTTCTAGCTATCTTAGTTTCCGAGAAAAAGTCGTTATCCATTTAGCTTGGGACACCCTGTATATAGGTTATTCTTTTCTCTCTCGATTTTAGAATAAGTAAATTATTCTGACAGAGCTTTTCCTATTTATTATTTGAAGCACAATAATGTATCTTTTACATATACGGAGCTTTTTGTGAAGCTATAAATTAATCGTGAATTATAAATGGTTGTAGCTTCATGGATTCAACATTTCCTACAGCTTCAAGGATTTATCGCTTATCGTTGAAAACCACTTCCGTATCGCTGGCTATTCCCTGGGACGGGAGGAGGGTCCCTCTACCCTCCAGCTAAGCCTCCCCCAACAAGAGAGATTATTCTGTAAATGGGAAAGTTTAGAAAATGTTTTTATTTATTAATTTTTTTTTTTTTTTTAATTCGTCGAAGGGGGCGACTCGTCTGATGGATATTGCAATTATTTTTTATGTTCATTTTGTTTTTTTTGGTGCAGCCGAACCAGTTTATTGTCTATTAGTGAGTAAAAAAGAGATATTTGCCCTGTTATAACAAAAATTAATATAAATTGATGAAAAATAAATAAAACAAAAACAAATATCTGGTGGAAAACTCGTTCAACATTCCCCATATAGTAATTTACGAAATGGAATTTTCTTGGAACACATTTGCGAAATGAAAATCCTATTAGAATAATAAAGGAAATTGGGACGCAAGTTTCACTTAAATGGTATACTTAATTTAAAAATTCACCTGTACTCATGACAATCTTAAGATAGGATAAATGTTTCAATTGTTAAGTAAGATCTAGATGCGCCCCTTGAGCACTCGAAGAGCCTACCAATATAAAAAATAATAAGGTGGCACAGTAAGCAATGGAGCTGGATGTGCCCTTCTATCGGGGGGGAAAGTTTGTTTTTAGGGCTTATGGGGTTATTATCCCAATCTGCTGACTTCCATCTTTTCTCCCTAGGGGGGGAGTTTTTCTCCGGAGAGTCTGAGGGTTGCCAGATGTAAGCAGAGGAAATATATCCTCCTCCCCTTAAGAAGTGAGGCAGCCTGGAACTAAGGTAACCTCAGCAGGGGGCTACCTGATTCCTGAGATTCCACTGGAGGTGTTTGGATGATTATCAGATAGGGAGGAGATCTCTCGTTGAACACTTCCAACTTCATAATGTCGTAATGCTATCATTAGAATATCTGAGATTATCTTACACAAAGTGATTATTTACACCTCTCTCTTACAAGAAACTTTGGGTAAGCCATTGTCAGAAGAGCTGTAATATGTTAAGGGGTAGCTTGAGTGGCACAGGTAATGGTTATCGCTAACTGCCATCTATCCGCTCTATTTCGGGATGTGAGCCTAGTTAGTTAACAGGTAATTGAAGAGGGCCCTGCCCATTAAGGGAGTTGTGGAGAATTAATAAGAGCAATCGTGGAGGGATGAGTTTATATTTACGGTTTCTCCTTCTATCACTTCCCTGGTAGAACCTAAGGGAGCAGTACTATTTTGATCTATACCTAACCTAGAAACTATAATTTTTTATTTTAGTCTTATTTTTAGTAAATATTCAAACATTTTTGGAAGGCGAGTCGAGATAGGCTAATCCTAAATTTGCGTTTTATAATTGAAAACTCTTTCCTTTGGTCTCAGTACAAATGCGAATAAAATATTTTCTCTAAAATTGATTGGCTAATATATATATAGTAATGACACTAAAATGCTTTGCCCAGGATTAAGTTATATTGGAGACAAGACCCAGGTTGTGTAGGTTATATGAAGGAAGTCTTTTGTAAGTGTGAGAGAATTTAATAAGATAGTGTTTACAGTATGAGGTCATAAAGAAAATTTACCCTGAAGGGAAGGCTCCTACACCTGTTTAATACAAGACGTAATAGCTACAAAAGGAACTCTGTAACTTCCTGCAAAATATCTCATTCTCTGAATAAATTTATTTCATTTCCGTTTTATGATTGTTCTATACAAATTCTATCTCGCTACTAGCTCAGTTGGTTTGTTTTTCTCTCTCTCTCTTTTTCTCAAGGAGGGGGCGATTTATCCTTTTCCTTAATCCAAAGGAAAAGCCAAAACATAAAAATAAAATAAAATACCGAGCTGTTGAGCTCAGATAATTTTCGTTTACTGAAAAGAAGAAGAAGAAGAAGAAAAATGAATCCAAAGGAAAAACTGTCACAGAATTAAAGAACGTGAAAATCTGAACTCTATGACGTAATCCACCACCTCTCCGGCGCACCATAGTTTAGAAAACATTGCTTCAAGTGACGTGTTCAAGAAAGTTAATCCTCCCCCCAACATTTTCCCAGAAATGCCTTAAGAGGAGAAAATGTTTCCAATATAGATCTACAAGATTGCGCAGTAAGCGTGGAAATTTCTAAGAAAATCGCTGGTGCAGCCATTTTTCAAGAAAATATATAGGAGTAGGTATATAAAGACTTAAACATTCTTTTAGCAATGTGAGTAGATCCGCTTGGTTGATTAACAGATTTCTCAAGTTGCATTAAAAGTTGTAAACAAAACAAAAAAATAACAGTAATGACATTCAACGTTGGATACGACATTGTGATATATTGGGCTGTAAGAATCATTTGGCTGAGGTCGTAATTTAAAAAAAAAATAATTAAATAGGCTAAAGTAAAAATGGACAAGGCGCCACGATAGCCGAGCGGTTAGAGGCGAGACCTGCAAAGCTAATATGCATTGTAGTACTGGGTTCGATTTCCAGGTCTTAGGCCTTGGATTTTATTTAATAGTTAATAAAAGAAATTTACAGTAAAGTATGTTTGCTAGTCACCTCCGTCCACGGACACCTACTTGGTAGTTGGACGTTAAGCCCCGCCTGAAAAATGGCGATTACTTTACTTTTTTTCTTTTTAAAAATGAACAGCCTAATTTTTAAAAAGAGTTTGAAGGGTAGGATGAAAGAGGGACTGCGCGAAGCTGATCTAGGGCTGAGATTGTCCTGCATTTTAATTCTGTGACTTTTTCTAAGCGCATTCAGTCATCCCTGGACTAGGTACAATAGCCCAGATCTACTGCACCACCTAACTATCAAGGAGAATTAATTGTTCATCAAAATTCAACGTTAAAAAGGAAGTTGCTGCAAGAGAGAGTCATGAGAGGAGTCACAACCATTTTTTTTTTTTTTTTAAACAACACCATCAATGTGTTGCTCAAGATACCCAAAACGGGTGAAGATTTGGTTAACAGGATAGTTTATGGTGATGTTAGTTTATAGTATGGAAGGAAAAAGTGGTAAGTTGAGCCGCCATAATGTTTTGTACACCTTAATGTGTTCAGCCATTTAGATAGGATTTCCGATCAATCTTCTACAGGAGGAGAAACCTGTCAAGAATGAAAGCATAACAAACTTGTGCAGCTGTTATATATAACATGAACAGCGAAATATCCAGTCTGCCGCATCACCCTCTATAAATTCTGTTGGTGTAACTAGAGATTATTAATGCGTTATTAATAACAATGTTATTTAGGCTATTAATTATTTTGACGTCACAGGCTCTCTAATCTTCTTCATTTTAAGGGGCCGCCCATTGTTATATTAATGTTTCTAATTAGTGCTGAATGAAAATTTAATTGCCGATATCTAAGTTATGCTGAGATTTTGGTGGTTCATGATGGAATTGAAACATGGGATTATTATACTAAGCTCAAAAGCGTATATCTATCAAAATGTATTACAAGGTTCTAATAGATAGTTCAGAAAATTTAGCACAAACCGGTGTTAAGGTACAATTTAAGCTAAGCAGGTTGTGAGCCAGGTTTGGTGTAAGTAAGGTGAGGCAAGTGATTCCCAAGCAAGTGAATATTCACATGGCGCAGGTTGTAGGAAGGTCTGTATTGTTCTGCGGTTTTGATTTTCAATATTTTGGAAATGATTTACCTATTTAAAAAAAAAAAGTAAAGTAATCGCCTATTTTTAGGCGGGGCTTAACGTCCAACTACCAATTAGGTGTCGCGGACGGAGGCGACTAGCAAACATACTTTACTGTAAATTTCTTTTATTAACCATTAAATAAAATCCAAGGCCTAAGACCGGGGGAATAGAACCCACTAAACCAACAATACATCTTAGCATTGCGGGTCTAGCCTACAACCGCTCGGCTATTGGGGCGCCTTACAAAATTAAAACCATTAAATAAAATCCAAGGCCTAAGACCGGGGGAATAGAACCCACTAAACCAACAATACATCTTAGCATTGCGGGTCTAGCCTATAACCACTAGGCTAATGGGGCGCCTTACAAGATTAAAACTATTAAATAAAATCCAAGGCCTAAGACCGGGGGAATAGAACCCACTAAACCAACAATACATCTTAGCATTGCGGGTCTAGCCTACAACCGCTCGGCTACCGTGGCGCCCTGATTTACCTATTGTGGCTAGCCTAAATACAAAATAATATTCACAAAATAGAATACAAAGTTTATCCAATTGGTTGAATTAGTTCTATTTTCAGGTTTTTTTGAATATCAGAAGAAGTGTACAAAGAACTCATTTTTTTTGTATGTTCCACAACGATTCTAGTTGTACTCAACAAACCGGATAGTTTGCTCAGAAGAAAGAAAACAAAAGAAATATTGAGAAAAAAGTGGAATAAAACTTGAAGGAAAAGAAATATTAAAGAAGACACAGGTATGATGTCATAGCACTAACACTAACACTCATGATATAGGTTAAACACAAGATAACTGCTTGCAACGTCATTTTGCTCCAACCTGCAGAAGGGCCAAGGACCCCATGTAAGTTACCTTAAACAAGTACCTTGCAAATAGGTCAAGCAAAAGGATGTGCTAACATGTTATAGGACAGGAAACACCTAACTGCTTAAACAAAGAACAACTCTGTCCTGAATGTATTCCCTTTTTTCATCCAAGGTTATCCTGTAAACTACATCACAAGAAACTATCATCCTCGGTAATCAAAGAATACACTTTAGCCCCATTTTTGTTCATATTTCTAAAGGCAATTTTCTTCACAGTCTCATGAGGAGCAAAATAATGTTCTTTACATCCTCGTGGTCAAGGAGGGATATGTCCGCCCTGGAAGTATTGGAGAAGAAGCCTGGCTCTATGGAGTGGTTATCCCCAATATGCCCAGCGCCTAGACATCCAGGATTTCCCTAGGCGGATTCAATGGTAGAAGAGGTTTACATATTCCCTCAATAGAATACTCTTAATCAGTAATTTTGGAACCAATTTAAGACTGTCTGGTGATGAGGAGTGCATGGGATACCAGGAAAGTTATACCAGACTACCGACTACCCCCTCTACCTAGAAGTTCCCTGGAGAGCTTGGTTCTCTTTTCATTTGAAAGGTCATCCTTAGAACATGAGGAAAACGTTGTGAGTGGGTGGCCTCAGTAGAGAGCCCGCTAGCTTCCCGGAAAGCCTAATTAGACAACAGATATTTTAGCGGAGTGTATCCTCCCCTTTAGAATATTTAGGAAAGGTAATGGAGAAAGGCATGAGTTGGCTCTTAGGAATCACAACTCATCTTTCCTAGAGAGTACCTAAGATAAGATAATAGACGGGACGGGACCTAGCCCCACGGCATCGCAGCCACAGAAGACTTATTGTGCCAGCCCCTTCTTAGATCTAGTAAGCGAACCCTCCCCTCCTAAAGAGGTTGAGGACTTTCCCTACTAGTTCTTTTTGCGCTACTATCTCCTTCGACCTCAACGTTACAAAGGTTTCATAGCGCAAACGCTCGATTGCAACGCAATCGAACAGAGGCCGACTCCTCCTCTTCCTGACACAATCTGCACAACGGCTCCGAGCTGATAAGCCCCACCTTGCGCAGATGCTTCTTAAACCTAGCGTGCCCCGTGAATAGGCCTGTAATCAGAGTAATCTGATTTCTGCCCAAACACAGGGTCTTTTTGGATCTTTGCTTACACAGTCAAGGCATCAAGGTCTTGTTGTGTTTAACCCCAGGACACATCACCCAGTTTTTTTTCGTGCTCCCGTCCAGATTCAATCTCTGAGAGCCGCACGAACCGAACCCCTGGTGACCCCCAGGACAGGCTCTGGACCAATGAAAGGAGTGTTAGCTCCATTCCTGGCCAGATAATCAGCTTTTTTCATTCCCTTCAATACCCACATGACCCGGCACCCATTCCAACCGAACTTTGTTGTGCCGCGCCAGTAGTTCTAGGGCCTTCCTACATTCCCAAACCAGGGAAGAGGTCATTCTGAAGGATACGAGAGCCTTCAGTGCAGCCTGGCTGTCCGAAAAGATACGAATCTCCCTATTTCTAGGTTCCATCCGAGTACCTAGATGAGTTATTCCATCACCAGGTTTTTTACTTGGCCCAAGAATGCCTTGTTAGAAAAGCAGTAGTTTTAAATAATTAATACCTCAACATTTTTAATAAAAATTATTGATTTATAAAAAGGAATTTTAATGGTAATAAAAGTTTTATATTGGCGAGGTAATATAAACGGAGTTTAGTTATGAAATGAACACATATTTTCCAAAAACTTTTCTCGTAGAACATGGAATTTTCCATTGAATAATGAAATAGCTTTGAAAACCCCATATTCATTAAAAGAAGCCTAATAGAAGAACCAATAGTATTTTAGAACAATAACTCTGGTATTATTGGATAACGACCGTAGAATAATCTATCAGTAGAAAAATCTTTTAACAAAAATACATAACAAGCCAGCTAGGTTTCAGTTTGTTTTTCTTTTTTAATTAAAAAAGTTTTCCTTCTCATTATTGTTTAAAAAAGAGGGAGGTAAGAAAAGCAAAATCTTGTTGTAAAACTCTAATCCAACTTTATCTCATTGCATTAATTTTTAAGACAGGTATTTTAATGGAAACATATTTTATAGGCATTATTATCATCTCGTTAATAAGGCATTATTCTATAAACTGAAACTGTGCTAAATAGTATTAGCGATATTACCGACAGGGAAGATAATAACTGGGGTGATTCTATAAAGAAAATAGAAGAAAGGAAACTGTCGTTAAAACCTTCATTGGGTAATTAATTCATCTGGTTTTTTTTTGGGGGGGGGGCAGGATCTTGAATGCGGCTAGACTTCCGGAAGGTATTTTAATGAAATGATAAGTTTGCGGTTTGAGGTTAGTTTTATTAAAACGATTGTTGTGGTAACGAAAAGGATCGTAGCCTATTCATCCTCTGATATGTATATATCATCCCTGTAGAGGGGACACTAACATATAATTCAATGATCCCAAACTTGTCATCCTTTTGTGGAAGACGTCCTAATCCAAGGTGTAATATCTCAACAAGTCCTGAAAAAGTAACTACAGTCTTTCAGACAGACTATATTTTTTTTTGCTGCTGAGATATTATAACATAATTCTAGAGTATGGAGTTACATAGGTATCCTGATGAATCTAGGTACATACTGGTCTGAATGTACGGGCATTCAAGGCCACAAATATATTTTGAGGCCTTGGGAACCTACAAAGGAACTGAGAAGAAAGTTCATGGTAGGGTGGATACCCAAATTGTTGAAAGCGAAGCCATAGTGGGTGAAAATCTCACACCAAGGGGTGGCCAAAAAGTTCATAATTAAGCCACTCCGCCTAAGTTTATTATGGTAATTTTTCAACATGGCATGAGCATGATCACGATTATCCTAAAATTGATTTAAGAATGAGAAGAAAAGAAAATGCACTTCTTGTATTGGAGTACCTGACAGTTAACCTCTTTGGGGAAGAAAAACTGATGCCTCTAAGCTTTACCTAGTCCATCTTCAAATTTCTGAGTGATTAAAGAGATAGGACTGGAGATGTACTAGAAGCAGAGGAACTAACATACCCGGTAGCATAGCTAGCTGACTGATACCCACGAAATCTCATCTCATCTTATGGTCAATTTTTAGATTTGAAATAGATGCTCAGGAAGTACACAATCAACAGATGTTTTCTTATATTTATTTGACATTTAAATAAAAAGTTGTTCCAATTAAAAGTAAAACTTACAAACCAAAAATTATTTAAAATATTATTAGAAGTTTTGTAGTTAGAATAATTTATAAGTTGTTAATATTACATTTCTTGGGCAATTAAATTAGGTTGCAATCTTTCAAATCAAATGTTTGTAATAAGTAGAGTTTATAAAACCAGATCCTAGAGTGCTCTTTACTCGAGTCTTTGTTACAGAAGTAAACATTGTCTAGATGTAGAGTGAAAAATAATAAAATTATTATTAACTTCTAGCAGATCATCTGAGCGGCTTTAAGGTAGTGTGGAGAACAAATATCCTGTATAATATGTTATACTTGTCCGGGTCTTAAGTGTAGAGTTCTGTTAATAAGTGTGGTTAAGTAATAAAAAGTGATTATAGGTTATGATTTGTGTGGTTTTCTGTTTCAAAAATGCAGCAATTGCATTTCGTACTAAAATCATCCAAGATTGCGACGGTTAAAAAGGTTGCATTCTAACCAAAAAATTTAATAATAATAAGTTACTGAATTAATATGTTGGCGGAGCAAACTGACTCTGGCTACTTGTAAACCTCAAGGTGAAATAGTTTAGTGCAAATGTTGATCTTTTTAGTGTTTAAAGAAAATGTAATAAAAGTGAGAAATGATCATTTTTAATTACCTCGAATTCCTGGAAAATGAGACCACCAAGAACTATCACATCTCAAAGTTCACTTCCACAAGACACTGCACTGCACTCGGAAAACGCACCATAATAATCACGAATCTCCGCACCTGTAAGTGAAGAAAAAAAAAGGCTTATATAGTTAATTTTAAGAAGAGTGTAAAAGAAAACTGTGGACAATCAGAAAAATAAGAGGCTGGCTAGATTGGATGTTGTAACAGGTTGTGGCTTTAAGTTTTCCAAGTGCTCTGATAACTCTTCAAAACGCATAAGAAAAGGTATAAATTAAATCAGCAATTTTCAGTTTAATTAATTAGAAATTTAAGATTATTAATAAACTTGATAATTAATTTTATGGTGATGCAATCCAATTATAATATCCCCAAGGAAGACAGGGATTTCTGTTGTTCTTAACCTATAATTACCCTGTTAAGTGATTCTTGCAAAGGAAAATGATTTAACAGATTTTCTACTGTTCTTCAAATTTTTCTTTTCATGAGGAAAACTTGAAGAAGAAGCATTTGCTCGTTATATAAGTGAAGATTAATAATTTAAAATTAAACAAAATTGACCTGAGAGGTATGTCATTTTAAGTATTCATAATTACCTAGTACTATAATGTGATGAATGCATTATTAAATTATTTAAAGAAAAAGTTCTATAAAACTACATGAACTTCATTTTAAAACTTAAATTCAACTGAGAACTTAAAACAGCTTGTTCATGTACATTATAGATGTATTAGATCCATAGAATTTGACCTTAAGAATTAGTATTGAAGAAATTTTGAGTCCAAAACTTTATGTAACTTTTTTTTATGAATCATTTTTTAAAAAAATACTAATTTCATTTCTGTATTTATTTTAGATGATTACATCTTAGATTGCACATAACCAAAAAAAAGTGAGAACAAATCTGGACCAAATTGAAATCTTGGATGACCTTGGTTTTTTTAATTTTTTAATTCACACTTTTTACTAATTAATCAATTACTAAAAGCCATAAATTTGATATAATTTTATTTCTTATACTTCATTCTAATAAATTATGCATAAATTAATCTAAATTGCTAGAATTTACCTTTAAAAAAATCTAAATTAGCAAAAATTTACTTACAATTTTAATATTGGGTCAAGTAGGTGCCATGTTAAAACTGAATGACGTAGTCATGAGCATAAAAGTTCTAATTAAAATATATAATTAATTCAAAATTTTGATTTATTTTATTTTATTTAAAAAAAAATGGAATAAATAATTCTTAAAAATTATATTTAATAAATCAAGAGTAATCATTTGAAAGTTTTATTTTAATTACTTTTCAATTAAATAATTTTTTTTTCAATTGAATTTTTAACTCGTGTTTTAAAATTATAAAAATAATTACATAATTATTCTAGAATTTTATGCATAGTTTGTTTATTTTTTAATGACTTTTTTTTTTGTTTTTATCTTAATTAATAATTTCTACTCTTGTTTCCTGCAGCTTCAACAAAGATACCAGTAGCAGTTCCAGTGACGTCATTATACCCGTGAACGGATTGCTAGTGATTTTTTGAATTTTATTTAATAGTTTTATTTTGTGATTAGAATGGTTTTTTAACAATTGTTAAGTGTGTGTAAAACTATTTTAATTATGTCTTCTTGTTAATTCAGTGTATTGGAAAGATTTAAATTAAAGTCTTGAATCTAACTTGAATTATTAATTCAAAGGTATGTACTTTTCAGACATTTATTTCCTCATTTTACATAGTTTTTCCTCATTTATATACATTCTACCAAGATGTTGGAATTTATTATGTATTCATTTATGTTTAATTAGTGAATTGAAAAAGAATGATATTTATATTTTAAAAATTTAGAAGTGATCAAATTCATTACATGATCAAGGTCGTAGCCATCCCTAGAATTCTTTTTTTTTTGGCTTCAATTGATTTTACAAACTGGAAAGATTATTATTATTTTCTTAATTTGCTTTTTGTAGTAACGATTACAAAAACATTATTTTTACAGAAACGTTACAAAGAAAGTAGTTGTAGTATTTAATTTTTTGAAAAAATAATAAATTCCTTTAAGAAGATGAGTTCTTAAATAGAGAAATATGATTAGTCATTGTTCATTCTTTTTGGTGACTGATTCATAGTTTAAATAGGATGAAAAAATAATTACCATTTCAGTCTTAATAGATTTATTCTGCCGAGCTTTCGACCTAGGGACTATAGGTCATCTTCAGGGCTAGTTTAGAAAGTAATATTTTTTTTACATTACAGGGTTGGTGTGTCTTCTGTCTTGTCTGTTCATGATACACTCAGTCCATGAACAGACAAGACAGAAGACACACCAACCTTTTAACAATCTTTTATTGTAATGTAAAAAACTTAGCCCTGAAGATGACCTATAGTCCCTAGCTCGAAGCTCGGCAGGCTTAAATCTATTAAGACTGAAATGGCAATTATTTTTTCATCCTATTTATGAATAGTTATGTTAATTTTTTTTATTTTTGCACAAAAATATTTAAAATTAATGTAATCCTATAAAAGTTTTTGATTAATTAACACTTTTATTTTTTTTTATAAATAGTTTTTTGAAAAACCTATATTTTATCGTCTTCAACTGCCAATGTTCTTCTGGTCATCCATCTTTTATTTCATTTCCTCTGCCCACTCTTTACAGGATTCTGTAAATATTTTTTTTTTTTTTTCTCCTTTCCTGGTTTCTCTTGGCCTTCTCCTTGATCAGATTATTGGAAATCCTGTGGACATACTCTGCTCCATTTCCTGGATCTCTTGAAAATCCACTCTATAACTTTTTTTTGGGGGTGGCCAACTATGATTAAATGTCCTGCCCAATTCTAATTTCCTTTTTTCCCTTTTTTTTGACCACTGGTCCATGATTATCTAAAAAGCTTTGCCTAGTTTTTGATATAAATATAGCTGTTTCTATGCTGCATAGCCTGGGAGATTTCCTTTGCTAGCATTTATCCAACTAGCTCCTCTTTTTTTTGGGCATTCATAACCCAAAAAAAGTCATGATTATCAATGTAGTTTACTCATCAATTATTTTTTTTTGCTTTAATTTAGACTGACATAAATTTCTTGCTAATTATAAACTACTCTACAGAGAAGTTGACTTTATTAATTATTAATGTTTAACGTTTGATGTGGGCCATTTGATTTACTATGCAAATTGAATCACTGTAATCTGCAAAGTATTTAATCATGAATATTTTTTAAAAAAATGTTATTCCAATTATTCTTTCAGTACTCTTAATCAATTTAAGTTTTGATTTTTCAAATTAAGAAAACAAATTTCTTGTTTTAAATCTTTTATTGGAATTTACAACTGCAACGGTTGTTGCAACAAGCAAATATGGTACCTAATAAAATAAAATACGTGAAAATCACGAGTGGAGAAGGCACCCAGTGGTATCACTCCAGTAACATGCTCTTACTATACTGTTCTCCCGATAAGAGAAGATCACGAGAGGCCATCTTCTCTTCAATCTCCTTGGAGGAAGATGGGTGTTCTATGAGAGGGTTAGGGATGAGCTGCTGTAGAGTAGAATGAAATTTGAGAAAACGAGTGTTAGCAAGATCTGTAATGAAAGGAATTTTTAGGCCATTATGGATAGTGTGAGATTAGATACATAGTAGAACGGAGCGTTAAGAAGTTTTCGAAGTATTTTTTGGGACTGTAATGTCCTAATGTCTGGAGGCGTAGTGAGTTGGAACGCTTAGCCGTGTGTCCAAAAAGGTCGCAGTAACAGTAAGAGGCTTTTGTTATGTAGGTTAAGTTTAGAACGTTTGTCAAGTAGTCTGGCGAGAAGTTTTGTAGCATTGGTTAGTTTCTTGTCTTTTCAGTCTAGTATAGGGGGATTCCATGTCAACCGTTTAGGTGCAGTCCAAGGTGCATAAAATTTTCATGTAATGAACATTAATTATGAGGCTTAGTTTGATTTGATCTTTGAAGAAGAAAGCCTTTTTTTTTTTTTGAGTGGGGGTTAATAAGAATGCCCTGCAACCATTTAAAATCTATTGTGCTCTTTGCAGTACCCTCTCCAGTTCCCAGATATCATACATTTATGTGGTCCATTTCAAACTGGTGCATCAGTTTATATTTTGATGTTATTTTATGTATTCAAAGCCAATATTCATTTTTAATATTAGCAGCTTGAAGCTGAAGCGTCAAAAGAACTTTGACGTCCTTTTTCAATTATTCAACATGCTCTTTGGGGATTTTAGGATTGGTAAGAGTTATTTTCTGGTGGGACTGGACTGGAAACATATTTGGGGCTACATGAGTTTGAATTAGAGAAATTGTTTTAATATCTATTTGGTGTTTTATTAAAAAGAAATCAAATAAAAAAGTTGATTAATATTTTTACAAAATTATGCATGTATTACTTAATACATTTAGAAAAAAAAACAGTCTTTTATAGCTTTTTTAAAGTACAAATATGTAAGATAAGATTCTAATAGGGTGGCCCTTAAGGCCTACGCCACTGCGACCCCTTTGGATCTATTGTGGCTCTCCTACTCTAGAGCTCACCCTCCACATTCTGGGTAAAACTCTCAAGGCCTTGGTTTTTTCCTCCCCCGAGAAGTAACATCCTTAGCCACACGTGCAGAGTGCCGTTTCCTCCTCCTCTTCCTGCACAGAACCTACAAAAGCTAGCCATCTGCTTGGTGCCCATGCGATGCATGTGCTTTCTGAGCCTGCTGCAGTGGCCTAGTTAATAGGCCCTACAATTATCCTTATAGCCCCACCACGGCCTTGACGAATTAATTTTGCAGTCAGCCTTGGCGAATAGCCCTTTATGAATTCCTGCCCTGTGGTGGCAAGCCACCAACATCTGAGACCTAGTCTGCATCCATAGTTTATTGGCCGCAGTCTTAAGACACTTGGAGACCCCAAAATAGGGCTACGGGCCAACGAAGTGTCCCGCAGAGCGTTCCCGGAGCCAATAAGTCTGCCGTTTCGTTTCCCTTATACCAGAAAGACCTTATTTTGGCCACTAATTTCCTTCAGGGCACCCAGACAGTCCCAAACCAGTCTTGAGTTGACCTGCTATGAATACAAATATCTAATAAAAGAATATTTTAAGCTCTTAAAGAAATATAGGAAAAAAAAGAAGAAAAAAAAGGCGATTCATAAGTACAATTAATAAACCCACAGAATCCGACGATATTCTGATCTTCATCTTAGCAGTGATCTAGCTCTTCTTCTCGTCTACAGCGGTCCATACAGTAGTATTTTCATACATTATAAGAGAGATAAACTTCATTTTCTAGTTTCTATTTTAAATAATCTATGTAGAATTTTGTTTTTCTTGTTTAAGGCAATGCTGATAATCTTGTCTTAAATCTCATACTAGAGTCACCAATTCTGAAGCCCACTAGTTTTTTGTTGAACTTTCCCCAAATTCAGCGGTTAAGTATATTGGCTGATTATTACTACAATTTCCTCTTTTTCGAGGGGGTGGGGTATTAATTCAGTATCAGCCACTACCCATTGTTCTTGTCCATGCTCTATTATTAAAATGTTTTGTCTGCGCAGGTTATCAGTAATTCGATGGAAAGCTTTATTGATAGCAAGTTTAACGAAATTATTAATATTATCTTTGTATTAATGATTATAATTTATAATCCATCAATATAATTTAGTTAGATTAATTTAACAATACAGCAGGTATTATGTTTTTGGAGAATTTAAATGATGAAAATTGAGCTTTTCAGTTATTATTGACGTGAATAAAAAGAAAAATTGCCTTTCATTTTATAGATTTTATTTATTCTCATATTCTAAATTGACAGAGTTTTATCTGAAATATAGATTATCTGTCGCTGATTAGAAGTACCATTTGTAACCCTGTCAATTTTCTAAAAGGATCTGATGTCAGTATAATTCTATCATATATTTGCTAACTGATTGTTCTTATATTGTTGGATTGTCAGGATTTTTATTATTCAATTTCAATTAGTTTTTCTGTTCAATTACTTTGCCATGTTCTTTTAATTAAAAAATTGTGACTGAATATTGATCGGTTTCTGCGTTGCCGTAGTTGATTCAGATCCTATTATCTTCTTGTAAGGATAGAATTGGTTAGGCATGTTTGTTGTTCTTTAATTCTGTCCGGAATGGGATTCTGATTTATCTTTATCGCGTTGATATTTTGTCTTACCAACTTCTGAGACCTAGTCTGCACCCATAGTAATAATGGCCGAAGTCTTAAGACACTTGGAGACCCCAAAATAGGGCTACGGGCCAACGAAGAGGGCCCTGGCCAATAAATCTGCCGTTATATCCTGAATGACCAGGTACCCAAACCAGAAAGACCTTATTTTGTTCACTAATTTCCTTCAGGGCACCCAGACAGTCCCAAACCAGTCTTGGAATTGGATTTTGATCTATCTTTTTTCGCGTTGATGTTTTGTCTTATCAACTTCTGCTCTTCAATTCCACTACCTGTTGCGTTTAAGATCTCCATTACCTTTTCTTTCTTCCTCGAAAATTTGTGAAAATTTATTCTGCTCCTTCTATTTTCTTATTAACTCCTGTTTTTTGTACATATTCAGGGGTACATCACCTTCTTTTATTATCTCCAGTTCTAATTTTTAGTCTTCCCAAGGCTACTTTTGCTTTACCTAGAGTGTGATCATGCCCAGCCCAGTATACTATATGACATCATGTTTCTGCTAGTTAAGATTGGATCTATAATCCTATCACCAATAAAAGATTTACGAATTACTGATTGGTCATAAATTAAGTCGACTAAGTTGTCATTGATTTTGATCTTCTTCATGTTCTTGTTTATCGTGTGCATACAGCTTAGTCTTATACATTCAAGCAAGTATTGCTTGGCTTTGTGAATCAGAGGAGCTGTTGCTTGCTCTTAGGGCCGCTTCTTTGGGATTCTTTTTAAAAATATACACGTTCAATTGATCTTTAATTTTTATTTTCTGATTTTTCTTAGTTTTTTTTTTGATCAGTTATATTGATTTCTATGCAAGTATTTGTTTATCTTTCTTTGAGTAATCAATGAGTATATGGCCAGTTCTTTGTTTCGTTACTCTTAAATTGTAAATCAATAATTATGAAGTAATAGTAACAATTTATCCCCTCAATTTTTACAAACGACCTCCCTTATTATCTGTTATACTAATTATACTTATCACCGTTACAAAATTTACCATCACCGACCCCCTTAAAACTGGTGTACAGACCCTCAAGGTGGCCCTAGATTAAGGATTTTATGCGTTACAGGAATTAGGAAATCTTATTTTGCAATTTTGTTTGTGCGAAATGTTTTAAAGTTAATTTTAGATGAAAACTTTTTGAAAAAAAAAGGAAAAGTGAACTTTGAACTTCAAAGGAAATTCTAAAAGGAAGTTAAAATTATGACTCAAAGAAGATTTGATTAAGGGTTCCAGTTAAATAAGATCACCGGAAAATTGATTTTTTCTCATTAATAAAAAAAAGTAATAATAATTTGGAGTCTTTTCTTTAATAATTAGATTTCTTTATTGACATCTTAAGATGTTTCTTTTTTCCTGTTACATTTTCCTGTTTTTCATTATTTATAATATTTTCTTTAGCACTATTGACGATAATACGAGGGTCGTTTGAAAAGTCCGTGCAAAAATAAAAACTACTTAATTTTGGGGGGTAAACCTTTTTTATTTTTCAACATAGTCTCCTTTTAGACGTATACACTTCGTCCAACGCTGCTCTAGTTTGTTGATCCCTTCCGAATAATAGGATTTGTCCAAGTCTGAAAAATAGCCATTCGTTTCTGCAATCACCTCCTCGTTTGAATAAAATCTTTTTCCCGCCAGCCATTTCTTCATATTAGGGAAACAAATAGTAGTCCGAGGGAGCCAAGTCTGGAGAATAGGGGGGATGTGAAACGAGTTGGAACCCTATTTCCATTAATTTTGCGACCACAACTGCTGAGGTGTGAGCTGGTGCGTTGTCGTGATGGAAAAGGACTTTTTTGTGGGCCAATCGTGGGCGTTTTTCTTGCAGCTCGGTTTTCAGACGGTCCAATAACGATGAATAATATGCACCTGTAATAGTTTTACCCTTTTCCAGATAGTCGATGAGGATTATTCCTTGCGAATCCTAAAAGACAGTCGCCATAATCTTTCCGGCCGAAGGAACGGTCTTCGCCTTTTTTGGCGCAGATTCCCCCTTGGTAACCCATTGTTTAGATTGTACTTTGGTCTCAGGAGTGTAGTGATGTATCCATGTTTCATCCACAGTAACGAAACGACGCTTAAAGTCCTGCGGATTCTTCTAGAACAGCTGCAAACCATCCTTACACGATTTCGTTTTTGGTCAAGCGTGAGCAATCGCGGCACCCATCTTGCGGATAGCTTTGTCATGTCCAAATGTTGATGCAAAATATTATGTACCCGTTCATTCGAGATGCCCACAGCACTAGCAATCTCACGCACCTTCACTCTTCTGTCATCCATCACCATATCATGGATTTTATCAATGATTTCTGGAGTAGTAACCTCAACAGGGCGTCCAGAACGTTCAGCGTCACTTGTGCCCATATGGCCACTCCGAAAATTTTGAAACCACTTGTAAACTGTTCTAATCGAAGGTGCACAGTCACCATAATGTTTATCAAGCTTCTCTTTAGTCTCCTGAGGCGTTTTGCCTTTCATAAAGTAGTGTTTAATCAACACACGAAATTCTTTTTCGTCCATTTTTTGAAAATCACTCGACTTCCTCGATTCAAACGAATGCCAAACACAAAGAAATAGACCGATCTGGCTGAAACTTAGTGTGTGTTCTTCCAAGAGATGCTACTAACTAAACATAACCTCGATACGCGCCAGTGGTGCTATCTCTCTGACTTTGCACGGACTTTTCAAACGACCCTCGTACTTTGAATTTTATCTGAGTGTAGAAAGAAAGAAGAATTTTCTTGAATTCTACGGTAGATTTTAATTTTATTTCTGAATTTATTAAAGTCAATGTTTTTTTTAAAAAATCATTTATTTAGTTACAATCAACGCATTGCGTTATAAGCAACAATGATAACAATAAGCAACATATCACACCATCAGAGTGGAGAAGTTACCTCAGCGGTAACACTCCAAAAACATTCTACATTCTACTGACTCTCTTCATCATCAGAGAGGAGATCGCGAGGCCACTTGTCTTTTAAGACGTCTCAGAAGTGTTGTCTGGAAATGTTCTTGAAGATAGATGTTGTACAAGTGGATTCTGATGTGTTTGAATGTTAAGATGGAATTTTCTGTATCGTGTTTTCAGCAACTTGTGTTGCACGAAAGGAATGTTCAAGTCTGTGTGAATGGTTTGATTGGTGACGTAGAAAGGAGCGTTTACTATAGAGCAGTAGAATTTTAGACTGCAAGAACTTGGATCCTTTGTAGATTTGAGCGTTTGGTTGAACCCCATAGTTCGATGCCATAAGCTCAGATTGGCTTTAATATACTTACATGTATAAGTCTTTTGTAAGTAAAGTAAAGTAATCGCCTATTTTTTTCAGGCGGGGCTTAATGTTCAACTACCAATTAGGTGTAGTGGACGGAGGCGACTAGCAAACATACTTTACTGTAAATTTCTTTTATTAACCATTAAATAAAATCCAAGGCCTAAGACCGGGAATCGAACCCAGTACCACAATACATATTAGTTTCACAGGTCTCGCCTCTAACCGCTCGCCTACCGTGGCGCCTTATAAATCTTATATATGATGAAAGGCTTATAAGTCTTTTGTTGTCCAGAGTGAGTTTAAAGTCAATGTTAAGTTTATATTTCAAATCGAGTGAAAAAATGTGCACTTTGTCAGCGTCATTCTTTTATAATATTAGCAGCTATTAAATTTTTAAGTTGAGTTTTAAATGTGATGAGCGGAAGTGCTATTTTATCGTTTGATCTGGCGATTCAATAAACTTTTATTACGTAGATTGTAGTCGTAGAAAGTCTCATAAGTGTTCGAATTTTTTCACATATGACATCATCATTTCTTACGTGGCCGAAATTTAGATTTACTGGTTAAATCTCTTAGCATCAGGCTAAGAATTCTTCTTTGTCGGATGATTTTGTGCTCATGATCTGCACAGATTGCTGTTCTTAGATCTTGACCACTTCCACACAAAAATACAAAATGATGCTGTAAAAGATGAATTCCCTAGTAAATGTTCGTTGTTTCCAGGGAATGGGTTCTATTCCTCTTTTTTTTCTGAATAAGAATATCCATTCAAGGTGTTACTACAAGCCCAATTAAAGTACACAAACTTTCTGTTTCACACATCTTGGATAGAGCTTTAAGTTGTCAGCTTTTCACGGAGAATCATCCCTCCTTTTAAAATCATCAACCTTTCTGGAAGAAGTTTCTGGTGGAAATGCTTTAAATATGCACATTTGGGGGGGGGGGAGAAATTGTTGTTCCATTGCTAGAAATCCAAAAACTTATGGAAGTTCTCATTTAATAACATTGTAGTTGTAGTTTTTCTATTTTCAATAAAACTATGTTTCCATTGGAACATGGAAGGGGATCCCATACTTGCAACATTCTACGATTTTTCTATCAAGTTTCAAAACTTTGGATGGAAACAAAATTCATGGTAATTTTGAGATTTGTGCAGTGTCCCTCAAGGTGTTTGCAGTGTCCAGGATAGCAGAGACTTCTCTGAAAACTGTGGAGAGAGAGAGAGAGAGAGAGAGAGAGCGCGCGAATGAGTGAGTGGTTCTCTCTCTTCTGAGCGGAAATTAATGTACTTAACCGGGGGGGAGGGGGATCACTTCACTTTTCATCCCAAACAAAAATCCCTGCAGGTTTAATGAGAAAACGGGATAAACGATATTTTCCGACTTTATAGTTATTGATGTAATAACATTTTTCGCCTTAGAAAATCCTTTGATAAAGTTGCTAATATCTTGGAAAAGTGCCTTTAATGCGGTTTTTCCTTTTTCTTCTTTCCAAACCATAAACTCTCTTTTATCCAGTAAAAAAATTATTTTTTTTTTCTTTATTATGATTACATCAGGAGTAAAGATTGTAATTAATAATTTCCACCCGCTAACTTTGATCTTAACTTTTATTTCAAACATTAGAGGTGGGGGAAAGTTCTTCAATTTTATTTTATTTTGGAGGAGGGGGGAGGAACAAAAGTTTTTCTTCATTTGATTCAACGAACCAGAATAAACAGTTTTTCTTTCCAGTAGGATCGCCTCACTTCTTCTGCATATTTTTCTTAATAGTCCATTTTTCTTCACCAACTCTTTATTCTCTAGCAGTATTAGGAAAATAAGAAAAATTGTTTAGCATAAATGTTTTGAAACAAAGAAAATCCATTGTTTCCTTAAGGATACTGGAAAATACTTTCTTTTTTTTTTTATTTCTTCGCTCGGAAAAAGTGTATCAATTTCAGCTGATGTTACTCGGATATATTTGATGGATGAAATAGAAAATTTAGCCATGAAATTCTCGTCCTACTTTTTATTTCAGCAGTCATTGTGCTGTTCTAATTGGCAAAAAAAATGAGGCTATACTTCATTTTGGATGAAATTCCGGTTTTGCATTATCTTTGTAAGGTTATCAATTAAATTTTTTTTTAGGCTCTTTCTTTTTTTGAGGAAACCTGCAACGTGACCGGTAGTAAAGTTACAGGAAACTGATGACCCGAAAACTCGAATTATTAGCCATAATTAGGAAGTTAAGTAATCACTAATTAGACAAAAGTATTTAATCTATCACACCTTGAGACCATGTGTTTGGGTGTGGAATCAGATTACTCTGATCACAGGCCTATTCACAGGGCATGGGGCTTATTACCTCTGAGCAGACTGTGTCAGGAAGAGGAGGAGTCGGCCTCTCACCTGTTGTTCGGTTGTGTTGCAATCGAGCGGTTGCGCTATGAAACCTTTGGAACTTTTGAGGCCAAAGGAGATAGTAGCGCAAAAAAAGAACTAGTTAGGGAAAGTCTTCAACCTTTTTAGAAGGGGAGGCTTCAACTATTACACTCAAAAAGGGGAAGGCACAATAAGCCTCTAGTGGCTGCGGTGCCGTGGGGCGTAGGTCCTGTCCCGTTTCCAATCTTAATCTTATCACACCTTACTTAAATATAAAAAATAATTTTTTTATTTTTAATTATTTTGAAATTTACATCTGTAAAATATGTAGTACAATTATTAGTAAATATGCTGATACTACGTTACTGCCAGATGCAATATGAAGGAGTAGCCGTCCTAAGATGACTCTCCCCTATAATTTGATAACTGTCAATTGAGAAAGACACTGGCGCTTCAGTCAACCTCTAGGATTTTCTGGGATAAGAGGATTCGTACAGGGTGATCGAGATTTATGGAAATGTTTTGTAACCAGGAAAGAAAGAGATCTATTGGGGTCGCGGGTGGTGTAGGCCTTTAATGGCCGTCCTATTAGGATCTAATCTAATCTAACAGGAAAAGAACTAGAACTTTGATTTAAGGAATATTCAGGTTCATTGTGATAGGTTAAATTTGATTCAAACTAAGGAGCTTGGGCGATTTTGGGAGAATTTAGGTATGGAAAGGATTCTTTTGGGATTAGAGCAGTTCTTTCAGCCCCCTCAACTCTATCCCCCAAAGATTTGGGACTTGTATCATTGTTTTGATGTGTATTTAGTAGTTTGAATCATTTTAACATATTTAATTTAGTTAAGGCCGACCTCAGTTTTTGAGAAGTTCTGTTATAATTGATCAAATTAATATAATTATTACGACAGGAAATAATGAAAATCATACCCAAGCTAAACTTTATAATATGAGGTAATTTATCCAGATTAATAAACCCTAGAGGGAAATGAAGTGATTCCAGAGCTAGTGGTGTGGAAATGGTGACGTCACAACTTCAGAGTGAATTATTAGGGTACAGAAAGGTCGAATCACAGAGTACTTGTGTGCGTGTGTGAGGGTATTTCCAGCAGCATCCTCTGGTTCGGGCGCAGCTGGTGGCCACGTCGGTGATAAAGTGACCCGGGTTCTGCTTTGACCCCCTCTTTTTTTCTTTTTTTTTTTATACTGCTGGCCAGGATCTCGACCCTTAGCGAAGGAAGATCTCTACTCTGCGTCCTTTAGGACCCACAAGTTGTAAAATATTCTGCTATCACTCTAAAGTGGGGTTGTTAATACAAATTCCTCCAGGACCCTTGTTTTGCTACGTCAGCCTGGGATTTATCCTAACTACTTCTTCTCTTCCCTCTGCTACGGTATCAAATTAATTTATTGTTCTACATTAAGTTTTAGTCTAACTTTAATAATTGTAGAAATATGTTTACTTCTTATGGACGTGAAGAGAGTGCGCTTGCTCTTGTTGGGTACTTAAAGGAAATACAATTTTTCGGGGACGAGAATGTTAATTACCTGACTTCCTCGTTACTCCAATGCTTTGCTAATGCCGAATCATTCTGGACACGTTTAGCTATCCGGTGTAGCAGGTTAGGTATGGCCATTGAGTTTATAGCAAGTAAATAAAGAGGAGTAGTTTAACACCGATATAGTGTCACCAATTAAATTGGCAAGTCACTTAAGCGGTTACAACTTACCTATTCTTCCCAAAATACTTTAAAAACGCACTTTAATCGTCGAGCACGCATCTTTATTGTATTCAGGGCCGGATGTTCCTATAGGCTAACTAGGCTTCAGCCTAGAGGGGCCTCAAGATCAAGAGGGGCCTACATTCAAATTGTTAGCAAAATTAAAATTACAATATTCTAAAAACATAACATATTATATATCAACATTTAACATATTGTTATACAGGGTGAACCAGTACACTTTCGATTATAAAAATAGTACTTGTTTAAAATATTTCCTAACATTTTCTCAAATATTTCAGAGAGATCTTAAGTAAATTTTTAAAGTGCAATTTGTAACCTTTGACTTCCTTATTTTAAGACAATCTAATGTAAAAATTGACTACTGGTCCATCTAAAAGAGTTTTCAATGAATTAACAACTTGTTAAACTAACACTGTTGAGTGCTCATGAACACGTTTTCTTGTAAAACAAACGTAATTTCTCTTATGAAGATAAAAAGGAATCCTGGAAAATGATATACCGTTTGAAAGTCCATTAGGCAAGGAAACTTTTATAAAAAGTGGTCAGCACCTAGGTCTGATAATGATCACATAAGGGCCTAATGAGTTTTCTTAAAAATTTCGTGTACTTTTTTTTTTCAACTATTCGGAGGAAGATTGAGGCTGTTTGAAGAATAACTTATGCTTCGAAATGGTGTCAATTTTTAGAAAATTTATCTGTCTTTCTAACCGTGTCATCAGAATCAAATTCGGACTAAAACTTTCTGAGTAATGGCATTTTTATTGGAAAAAAGTAATGATTAAAAAACAAAATTAAAGTGACGTCACTCAAGAACAGTGGAAAATATGAAGTTGGCCAATACGTCATTAAACTCCACTTCAGATATACTACCCACAGTAAACCTATGGACATTACTTACTGGTCCAACCTGTATATCACAGTAGTGATGTATTTTATTTTCTCTCTTGTAATTTACAAACTTAAAAATGGGAGGTGAAAGGGCCTCATAAGTGGAACAGCCTAGGGCCTCTTTTAAATCTAAATCTGGCCCTGATTGTATTCCTGGCCGGTTTCAGAACTTTTGTCCATTAATAGAGGTAGAATCAGTTTGGTTTAGATTCGAGTCAGTAGTCGGAGACTTATAGTCATAATTGGAGTCGAAATCCCTACAACAAACCGATTAATGAACCCTCAGATAATGGATAAAAGCCCAAAATCGGTCAGGTTTACTCTTTGCAAACGTTAAATGAATGTAAAAATTCTCAAATTTATCCTTACTCTTATATAATAGTAGTAATGCCTATTTTTTTTTCAGGCGGGGCTTAACGTCCAATTACCAATTAGGTGTCGTAGACGAAGGCGACTAGCAAACATACTTTACTATAAATTTCTCATATTAACCATTAAATAAAATCCAAGGTTTAGACTGGGGAATCGAACCTACTAAACCAACAATACATCTTAGCTTTGCAGGTCTAGCCTATAACCGTTCGGCTACCGTGGCGCCCTGCTCTTATACAATATATTTAGTATAAATCGTTTTGTTCAAATACTAAATGTTACAATGAAAAAGAAAAATTCATGTTTTTCTTTGAGTGAAAACGAATATTTCTTACATTTTACCAACTAGACTTAACTTTGTACCTAAAATGTGTTCTTTGAAGGGGAATGATTTTTCTTTTGATGTTAACATTTACTGGAATAGAAAATGGAAGGCTGGAATACCAACTATATTCCAGATATGTACAGGGGCAGAAAAAAAAAGATGTTCATCTTTGGCTTAACAAGCGAGGAATTTACAGCTAGGAAAGCAGAGTTTAGATAGAGTATGTAAAGATAAACCTTGACGTGGCTATAGCGGTTAAATCTTATTCATGGGTTACTCTTGTAAGCCAACTGTCCAATAGAATCTATTTCTGAAAGATATTCGCTCTCTCTCTTTCTCTCTCACCTGGGTTTTCTATCTCTCAGTATTTTCTCACCTTGATTACGTTCTATGATGTATAATGAATCTTTATTGCAGAGTTGAATTTAAAATTGCAAAGAACTTTGAATTTCTGTTTATTTTGAATTTTTTAGAGCGATAAAACATTTTACCTCTCACTCATACTTCTTTGTTGTCTTTATATATTCTTCAGCAAGGCGCCACGGTAGCTGAGCGGTTAGAGGCGAGACCTGCAAAGCTAATATGCATTGTGGTACTGGGTTCGATTGCCGGTCTTAGGCCTTGGATTTTGTTTAATGTTTAATAAAAGAAATTTACAGTAAAGTATGTTTGCTAGTCGCCTCCGTCCACGACACCTAATTGGTAGTTGGACGTTAAGCCCCGCCTGAAAAAATAGGTGATTACTTTACTTTACTTACTTACTTTATTCTTCAGCAATTAATCCACGCAATATTTTCGGAGATCTTAGATCTTAGTAACACCAGAGCAGTTCACTCACAATCCTACAGTACTCCATTCGGAACAGCTACTTGCAATTATTCATTCCCTATTCAATTCTCTTATTTTGAAACTCTTTACCTACATCTTTAATAAAAAAGAAAAAGGCGAAAGATGTATACGATCTGAAGAGAGAGACAAGTGAGAAGAGTGAGTTGTCAACTTGGTTAAATGTGAATGTAAGATAGTTCTATATAAGTCTAGTGAGTCGTCAACATGGTTAAATATGAGTGTAAGATGGTCCTAAATAAGTCTATTGAGTCGTCAACATGGTTAACTGTGAGTGTAAGATAGTCCTATTTAAGTCTAGTGAGTCGTCTACATGGTTAAATGTGAATGTAGAAATGGCCACTAGAGTTCTCCACCGATTGGAGTGTAAAGTAAGCTTATAGCCTATTTAATGGCGGCTATCTAGCCCATTCCTATTTTATCTATTTCACGATTAAACAACATAAATTCTCAACTTTTCTGTTTCTGTTAACGATAATTGTGTAAAAGATGAAGTATTATTCCAAAAGAAATATTATTTATCGTATTTTTAAAGGGAATTTTTTTTTCTTGCTTATTTTGAAAGTTTATCAAATACCTATGGGAAAAATTTGGAAAAAAAATTTTAAATTAATTATTTCATTGATTTTTTAAGGTTTAAAGTAGTGGCCAATCACAGTGAAGTAGGGTAGGAGACTGTGGGCGGGTCATGCCTACCTCTAGTCTAACCACGCCCACCACTAGTGTAGCCACGCCCCGTAGCTTCAATACCTTTAAAACTTATTTTTTTTTTTTAAGTCTTTTATTATTTCCTCATGTTTTATTAACTTTTTTTTGTCATTTTAGAAATAATATTAATTTTACGTAGATATTGAGACAAAATGCTAACAAATTATTCGAAAAAACAAATTATTCTCAATTTTCAAGAAATTTTTTATTAAGTTGACATCGTTTTCGAATAGTTTTTGCCAATATTCGACAGTTTCATGAAAATAATCTCTTATGAACATTCACATGACTTTTTCTTACCATAATTTACGAATATAATTGAATTGTCTTAACATAGAATTGCTTTAAAAAAAGATAAATACAATAATAATGTAGATAGAATGCAACACATTCCCTCTGAACCAAACTATTAATTGAGCTGTAAGTGCAAGCTAAACTGACATTTAAGCTTAAGTACGCCATTAGATCAGCTTAAAATGAATGCGTTTGGCAAATTCATAGTACGACTTTAAATCTGCACTACCGTTGTATTGCTTTCCTATCTTCTTGGAAGATTGGTTATAAATTTAATATTCGAATACTTACGAGATGGTAAAACCTTAAAATACCTAAAATGAAAGTTTAGAACACTTTATTTAACCCCCTCCTAAATAAATAAAGTTTCTTGGATAAAAACGATTGTTATAATCGTAATATTCCTTCATGTATTTTAATGTGTAATCAAAGTTTAAAAATCAAATCGATTATCGAAATAATCGCTTGCTTACTGTAAACTTAATCCATAGTGTGATCGGCTGATTTTGTTCAAATTTTGAACTTCAGTTAACTTTTAAAACGTCAGTTTTTTTTTTAAAAATTGGTTTGCGACTAACAAATTTTTTTGGGGGGGTGGGAAATCCGAAAAACCGGAAGTGACTTTACACTGTAATAGTTTCTAACTTCTCTGACCTTTAGTAAGAGATGCATTTCATTGGCGGAGAAATTCTATTCTAAGTTACCACCGGAAGTATTCCAATTGCTATTTAAATTGTATACGGAATCACACTCCAATTTGCATGTACTTCAGGGTTAACTGGTCCCTCTTGCTCCTGCTCCGCTACAAAGCCCTCCAGGGAATTACTCCTTTTAACTGATTAAAATAAACTGTAGAATTTCCCAGTAATGGGCACTAATTCACCTGTTCGCTCTGTTCGCTATCTCTACAAAGCTAAGGTAAGGGTCCCTACATTCAGAGACTGTTTCACTTAATTAATTCTAACAATCTGTACTTAAGTCTTCCCTGGGGGAAATTGGAAATTTACTAGGTCAGGAAATCACAGTGATATGTTCTACTTAGTTGGAAACATTTAAATTGGAAAATTTGTAACTAAGTTCAGATACAAATTCAAGTAGAGTTTCAATTTGCGTTAAAGCAATCTGCTCCCTTACAAGTGCGCTATCCACAGTTGGGGCAATCGTTTGATTTTCAACCAAAATGAATATTTTAAAATCAGTAAGAATCATTTTATCTTTTTCACACAATAGTTGCTCCAAAAAAAAAAAAATCATTGCTAAAAATAGCTTGCATTTATTTAGCAGGAAATAACTCTTTACTCCAATAAAACTACTTCCTTCCAATCATTACAAATTGTCTTTACAGCATATAATTGCATTTATTTATAGTATTTTAGATCCTGATTGGCTCCTAATGCCTCAATTTACCAATATATTGATGGAAAACAAATAATAGCTCCTTCTTTTACAGCTTTCGTTTGTTCCAGCCCCTTCCACTTTTTTTTACTCCTTGACTTCCACAATGTAAGAGTATCTCTCTCTCCTCCATTTCTTTCTTCTTCGTGGCTTCCACGAGGTAACAGTGGCTCTCTCTCTTCCATTACTTTCTTCTTCGTGGCTTCCACGAGGTAACAGTGGCTCTTTGCCATTACTTTCTTCTTCGTAGCTTCCACGAGGTATCAGTTGTTCTATCTCTTCCGTTACTTTCTTTTTCGTGGCTTCCACGAGGTATTAGTTGTTCTATCTCTTCCATTACTTTCTTCTTTGTGGTTTTCATGAGGTAACAGTTGCTCTCTTCCATTAATTCCTTCTTCGCGGCTTCCACGAGGTATCAGTAGTTCTATCTCTTACATTACTTTCTTCTTCGTGGCTTCCTCGAGGTATCAGATGTTCTATCTCTTCCATTACTTTCTTCTTTGTGGTTTTCATGAGGTAACAGTGGCTCTTTGCCATTACTTTCTTCTACGTGGCTCCCTCGAGGTATCAGTTGTTCTATCTCTTCCATTACTTTCTTCTTCGTGGCTTCCTTGAGGTATCAGTTGTTCTATCTCTTTCATTACTTTCTTCTTCGTGGCTTCCACGAGGTATCAGTTGTTATCTCTTCCATTACTTTCTTCTTCGTGGCTTCCTCGAGGTATCAGTTGTTCTATCTCTTCCATTACTTTCTTCTTCGTGGCTTCCACGAGGTATCAGTTGTTCTATCTCTTCCATTACTTTCTTTTTCGTGGCTTCCTCGAGGTAAGAGTGGTTTTCTTCCATTACTTTCTTCTTCGTGGCTTCCACGAGGTAACAGTGGCTCTCTTCCATTTCTTTCTTCTTCGTGGTTTCCAAGAAGTAACAGAGGCTCTCTTTAAATTGCTTTCTTCTTCGTGGTTTCCACGATGTAACAGCGACTCGCTTCCACGAGGTTAGAGTGGTTCTCTTCCATTACTTTCTTCTCCGTTGCTTTCACGAGGTGAATCCTAAGAGAATTTTTAATCTTTTTTTGGTGACTGATTCATTAATCTAGAGAGAAGAAAGATTAAAGCCGATATATACATATATATTTGCCAAGCTTTCGATCTAGAGAATCTAAAATATGATATAGATCGTATTCAAGACTTATAATTTGTTGGAAAATTACAATTGGTTTTACGTTGTTAACATTAAATGTTGGGAAGTCTTCTCCTCTCACTGTTTTAGCTCTGAAAAAGGAATCACAGTAAGACAGTCTGTGAAAATTCACTCCAGTGTTATATACGTAATATCTTGGATTAAGAGAAATGCTTAGTTCTCTTCTCTTATTTGTGTAGTATGCTTACTAAGATTAAAAGAAAATTACAGTGAAAAGCACTTGGAAGAAAAATGGTTTTGGCACAAAATATGCAGAAAGAAAATAGGTTATTGATATCTTGGAAAATCTCTTGAGTTGGTCCCGGGTTTGTGGTGCGAGAGGGGCGGGCGGGTGTAAAGTACCACCAAGTTCCTCGTACATTTGAAATGTAGAGAGGAGCACCGCCTCCAGTATAGCGAATAACGACGGCGTCTTCTGGCCGCCCACAGCGCGTCTAGTTTATATAACATTTTCCTCTGCTCTCGGCTGAACACATACATACAAATCATTGTAATGGGCTCAACTGGCAGATTTAAGTTGGAAGTGGTGATAACAGTAAATCGACAATTGGAGTACTTGGAATTGAAGTACGTAAACACAAGAGATTGGATAGAAAACTGGGAAGCGAATATTCACCTAGCGCACTCGTCTGAGCTATTGTTGCAGTTGTGTTAATTTCTGTGTACAAATATCCCCTGGATATATCCACTTTTCTGCGCTACCGAGATTAAAAGGCGAAGAATTAATAATTCTAAAGTCGTAATTTTCTCGGTCAGTTCCTACCAGGTCAATTCAAGGCTTGCCACCACTGGGCAGAGACAGGCGAAGGAGTTCATTAGGGGTTATTCGCCGAGGCTGACCGCAGAATTAATCCGTCAAGCCCGCGTGGGGCTATAAGGATAATTGTAGGCTTATTAACTGGCCACTGCAGGCTCAGAAAACAGATGCAACGCATGGGCCCTGGCGGATGGATAGCCTTTGTAGGTTCTGTCAGGAAGAGGAGGAGGAAACGGCACTGCACGTGTTGTGTCAGTGTGAGGGGCTTGTCTGGGCTAAGGATGTTACTTCCTCGGAGGAGGATACAACCAAGGCCTTGAGAGCTTTACCCAAGAGTCACTCTCCAGAATAAAGAGTCTGATTAAAAGGACAGGTCTGGAAGGCGAGCTCTAAAGTCGGGGAGCCACAATAGATCCAAAGGGGTCGCAGTGGCTTAGGCCTTGAGGCCGCCTTAATTTAATCTATTCTATTCTATATATCAGTTTTGGAGAACCCCTAATATCGGGCATAACCCTAAAATGGAAAATTTAATGGTGGAACTGTAAGATGGTAATGTTGTTAAACTAGCTACACCTTTAGTTACTTGCTATAAATTCAATGGCCAAAACCACCCGCTATAGCGATAGCTAAACGTGTCCGCAATGTTTCGGGATTATCAGAGCATTGAGTTGAGGGGTAATTCAGCTTTTTAACATTCTCGTCCTCCAAGATAAGTAATTTCCTTTAAGTACACGACAAGAGCAAGCGCACTACCGAAAGAAGTAAACTTATTTGTTCAACAATTGTGAATTAATCTAAGAAACTCATTATAGACAATGAATCAATTCGATATTTTGCTTTGGTACCCGACCATTAATCTCAGATATGGAAGAGATGTAGAAGGATCTCCTCTGAGGTAATCAGTAATATTTACGGTTGTTACAAAAATTATAACTCCAATGGAAGTGTAAATAAAACTGCTCTTCCCAGTGTTCAAGAATTTCATTTAAACTTTGACCTACCCCCTCCTTTGTTAGCTCCTTCGCTTTGATTGGGGACGTTCAATTAGGGAATATTGCTTTTAGTGGAGTTCTGGATGAACTATGTCCCTTTTACCAGTATCATTCATGGCATTGCAGTGAACTTGGTAAGATTCAAGTCAGCTGAGTGCCTGTGTTATGTTAAACAACAAGTTCTGAGAAAATGTAATTAATTTAAGTAAAATTGTTATAAGAGGAAGTGGTATCCATTCTAATTTTTCCATTTAGTTCCTGTAAAATAAATAATATATATAATGAAGATGCTGTATTACATCATCTTCTTCTTTTTTTCTTTGTTTTGTTTTGAAAGGTGCGCAACATCAAAGGTCCTTTGTATCTAAACTATATCGGAGAAGTTTCGCGTAGATTGCAATGAGGAGGAGGATTTCAAACATATAATAATGGATATGTCCACGTTATGTGGTAGAAAGGAAACGAAGGTTTGACGTCTTATACAGGTATTTAGTTTCACCATTTCGCTACGAAGTCATAATATTCTCCACCCAACATCTAGGAATATAGGAGTACTGATCCATCCATTAGTTGCAAGTTTGTATGTAAATAGTTGTATATAGTAGAGGGATGAATGTGTGAAGCGAATGTATTTATAAGTAAGAATGGAGAGTGAGTGATATTCTAGTGATAAGCACCTAGACGATGCTGGCTGTATGGCGAAAGCCAATGCCAAGAAAAAAGGCAAAAAAAAATACGTATATCGGAGAATAGACACTTTACTATTTTACTTGATTTACTATAACATCTAATCTTGTCGAAACTAACCTATTAGTTGGCCTAACTAAATCTTTCCTTTTAACCTAACTAACTAATGTTGCGGTGGAGTACTCGATATTCCTCGCATCCCATAGAGATCTAACCTAAATTTGTAAAATCACCTATCATACAAAATTTATATACATACTCATACACTCATCCTAATAAGTATATTCATCCCAATAAATACATTCATCCTAAATGTGGAGTACTCTATATTCCTCTCACTCATTTACACTCCTAAACCTATTTACATTCATGCAGCCCATTCATACGCGTGCCAGGGTGACAATCCCGACACAGACCCACCCGTCCTAGAAAGTAGTGGCTCCCAGAAAAATTTCATCTTCTGAAATACATTCTTTTTTTGGGGGGGGCCTTTTTTGGGCATTGGCTTTCGCCATACAGCCAGCATCGTCTAGGTGCTTATCACTAGAATATCACTCACTCTACATTCTTACTTATAAATACATTCGCTTCACACATTCATCCCTCTACTATATACAACTATTTACATAAACTAATGGATGGATCAGTACTCTACGAGTATATTCCTGCCATCCTTATAGCTTAACCGAAATTAAAATCACCGTAATCCTTCTCTAATCATTTTCTTCCATTCATTCTAATCGGCTATAACTTTTAAATACATTCATATTTCTTTGCTAGCTCTGCTATAGATTTAAGCACATAGATGTTGGGTGGAGAATATTATGACTTCGTAGCGAAATGGTGCAACTAAATACCTGTATAAGACGTCAAACCTTCGTTTCCTTTCTACCACATAACGTGGACATATCCATTATTATATGTTTGAAATCCTCCTCCTCATTGCAATCTACGGCAAAGAGGAGAGAGAGGACCTTTTGTTGATCCTGTGAAGATACGATCCACATACCAGCGTGGTTCGCTCTCAGCCTGCTTATTGTCGTAACAACCCATTCATTAGTGACAGTTCCCCTTAAACCATGGTTGTCTAGGTAACTGATCTGCAATAGTTTTATAGAATCTTCCTTTATTACCATTACTGGCAATCTGTCTGGCCATTTTTGTTGTGCTGCTTTTGCAATTATACACTTGATATCGGTGTGTGAGATGGTAATTTATAATTAGCCATTTTCCCCACAATTGGTGGGGCTTCCTTTGCAAGTTTTCTCTTTGTTTTCTTTGAGAAATACTTTGTTTTCTCTTTTTTGTTTTGTTTTTACCATTGTGCAGATATTAACTTTTGACATTTTACCGGAAATGAACATTTCGAAGTCTCCTCCTGCTCCCCCAAAGTAAGGAAAAGTATTGAAAATGTGGTTTTGTTGGATAATATCTTTGATTTTATTGGTTAATCGTTTGTTAACATTTTGTAATAATCTACATCTCCAACATGCTATTCAGTCCCTCTCTGTCGCTCTCTCTTTCTCTCATGTTACCTCTCCCATTCAGTTAGTAAGGGTAATGCGAAATGGGTAACTCCTCCATATTGTTCCTACTTCTCCCTCTATATTGGGTTTTCATTGTTATATATTTTTATTGTTACAAAATATTTCATGGAAAAACCACATTTTAACTCGCTCGCGTGGTGGGGGGGTGTGCATCAAAAATGAGTAACCAAACAAATGAATTTTTAATTAAAATACCAAATAAATTTTTTAAAGTTATAATTTGGAGAGCATTTGTTCTCAATTTGAGAAGAAATACGCAACAATTTTGATAACGTTTATCAGGCCTATTTTTAGAGGTCAAATGGCCAAATGAATCATTTTTGTAGATTGTAGCTCGCCCATTGTGTTGTAGTTGTGTGTAGAGTTCCAATTTTTTTTCCGGTGATATCCGATTGGAAGTCATTTGAGTCCGAAAAAGTATTGTTTTTTTTCCCCACTTATTGTTCTATTGTGTGTGCGTAGTCAGCAGAACTTACAATAAATGCACAATGTCACCATGGAGCTCATGAATGAAGCTTCTAGAATGAAAATCTTGCAGCCGGAAGTACTTCATTTCTCAAAAATATATTTCTTCTTCTTCTTTACGCTTTTGATGATTTTCTCCAACTATTTTCTATCTATTTCCGTTCGCGTATTGAACAGATGTAGATCTATAATTTGTATAGAGTATTAATAGGATTTTCCCATAAGGCAATTCTAGACGTGTGGTTGCATTAAGGTTCCTTTTAAGTTGTAATTTAAGGGTAGTTTATGCCTCATTATCAGTTATCAATATCAATATCAGCTAGAATTAATACTTGAGTAAAATTCCAAATGGAACAAAAATATCATTTGAGTGAATGAGCTTCTTTATTGTGCGCTTTTAGCGATTTTATTTTGAGCTCAAATTCCAAGTTTTATATATTCGTACTTTCCGCTAACAGGAAATCATGTAAATTCTTCACATTAGTCCTTTTTCTTTCTTACGTCATAAACTTAAAATATGAAAAACTAGAAATGTCTAACGCCAAAATTGTTCAAGTAAAATTGATTATAATTTTTTATTTTTATTTTAGCATAATTTTTCCCTTTGGTATAATTTATCTTGACTATATTTTTGAGGACTTCTTCTAAAGTACCTTTGGGACTTAACAACCTTAGTTTGTGCGTGTGTGTGCGCGTGCGCGCATGTGTGCGAGAGAGAGAGAGAGAGAGAATAGTCGACCCATCGAAATTCCTAGCGCCATCGATCTTTTTTTTAAATACGAAGAAAAGATGACGTCAGATGTACTAACAGCATCCGGTATCTCCTTTCTCCTCCAAACTTGATGGGTTGATGTTAAAGTAACACGCGGAGGGGGGAATATATACGATATCCCCTAGTACTAAACTACTCTGAAACGATAGAAACTAAGGGTAATTCAGTGTTAGCAAAGAGCAACATTGATTAGTGTTGTTGAGCTAGAGTCTGTATTTATATATGGGTTGCAATTAAAAGTCGCAGGTGTATTGTTTTAGTGTTTGGGTAACCAGTAATAAATGTTAATGGAAAATTAGGTGATGATCTTTGGCGAATTAACCACGCCTACTTCTCTCAATCAGTATAAACTAAATTCCTTTAATTTCTTTAAAAATAAATGTTAACAGAAAAATATGTGCTTCCGCCCTGGTCTACGACACCTAATTGGTGGTTGGACATTAAGTCCTACTACTACTACTACTTCCTGGCCATCCTAGCCCATGAAGGGCCTGGAGATCTCAGCCACAACAGCTTTCCACCGTTCAAGGTCGCTCGCAGCCGTTCTCCAACCGTGCAGGGCCGACCGCCTCAACATCGTCCTCCGCGTCCCTCAGCCATCTCAGCCTTGGTCTGCCTCTTTGGACCATACAACGCTCTTTTTGGAGCCCTTATATGCCCTCCATTCGGTGTATATGTCCCAACCATCGCAGTCTTCCTGCCTTTTATGCAGGAAGACACAATATCAGGCTCACCAAACAGTTCAGCCACTTCTTGGTTTCTTCCTGATTCTGAAGCCTTTCTCTGTCCCCACACAGGTCCAAATATTCTTCTTTCTCACCTGCGTATCCTTTGCTCATCTGCTCGGGTCAAAACCCACATCTCTGAGCCCATAGGTGACAATCGGCCACAGCACTGTCTTATGAAGCCTTATTTTTGCTGCTCTTGACACATTTTTTTTAACTTCTACTAAACACCGTTTGAAGAGCCAATAAGCAACTATTTCCAGCAGCCATTAGTCCAGCAATATCTTCTGTTACTTCGTTTTTTTAGAGGTTAACACTGAACCCAAATATTTGAAATTCCTTACTCCTTCATAGGTATATTCCCCCACCCATAGGTTCCGAAATATCCTCTTTTTTTTTTCGTATGTTTATTTATTTATTTACAAAATATGTACAAAATATTTACAGGAGTACCAATGATGTGTATTCTAACTCCTACACAGTTATCGCATATATACACAGGATAGTAAGGGAGTACAAATTTAATTAGAGGGAAAAATAAATAAAAACCTCCAAAAGGGAAAAATAAAAGGTTATGATCCTAATTATGATCCTATATTATAGGCTAAGTATGTGCTTGACTCTGTTATGTTTGTACTTCAAGTTGATGTCATATGTTCCTGTCTGGCTGTAAATAGGTATGTCAGTGTCATGGAGCGAAATATCCTTCTCTTTCTTGTTACAACCAAATATTTGGTTTTCTGACAGTTAACCTCCAATCCAAACGCTGCTCCATTTCCAAGAGTATCGCCTTTAGCTCTGTTTGGACATTAAGCCTCGCCTCAAAAATGAAGAAAAGGCGATCCCCATAACACATTTACTTTTATCTGAGAAATATGATTTGAGTCAAAAATCTTAGTACATATTTCTACTTTCCCAATTAATAAATTGTATTAATTTTCTTCTCAAGAAATCGTCCAGAAATCGACCAAAAAATTAAACAGGAAATAGAGTTTTCCATGGAGTTGCTGAAAAAAAGAAAAAACAAGTTTAGTTGAAGACACAACATTGTCCCAACAGTTAGCCAATAGTATGACATAGCGTTCGTAGTTACATCCCCCAGCGATCAGAATTAATGTGCTTTTTGTTGTCCACAGCACATTGTGCTCGCTGGTGACGACGTCATGTACTGCTTCTCATATTACAGGCAGTACGTTCCCATTACAGTGGTTATACTACCAACAGACAAAACGCCACTACTGTTACACTATTGTAAACTGTGGCCAAGTCTATGCTAGCAAACGATCGATTTTTGATAGCCGAAGGGCAGAGTTATCATTTTCCGGATGGTATTACCCGTGATTACTTCTACAGTATCCTGTTCTTAGTTGATCTCATCCGTTTACTTGTAAATCTTTTAATTCTTTTACTAGATCATTTGACTTCCTTCATCATGCTATGTGTTCCAGTTTTGTTTTTAAGTTCTTTTATTGCTCGGATGAGAGAGTACTTGCCTGAAACGATTGCGTCGAATCTATAAAGATCGTTTTGGGAAGGAATACGACTTTCCAGGAGACCCTGCTCAGTTACTACTGTTTGAAATTGACATTAATATTGAATTGAGTCAGAATTGATAATTTTATTGACAGCTTGAGCTCTACTTCTTTGTGGAAACCTAATTATTGTTAGTGGACAGAATGAAGAAGGGAGAAACGGCCGGGGCTGTTACCCTTATTCGGCTGGAAGTCTAAGCTCCACCTTGAGCATACTGTATACTGTAGGGATTTGATCATTATTACAGAATTTTATAAATTTTTGTTGCCGATCTGACAGATCAAATACAAATATTTCTCAGGGTGTTATTGTCATCATCAGCAATATGTGAAAAAAAAAAAAAATCATTTTTGTGCTTGAAGGAAATACACCTTTCTTAGGAAAAGTGTTTTCCTTTTTAAGATGATGATGTCTGCCTCGTGTTAATCTATAAATGGCTACAGAAAGAGGTGATAGAACTACTTATTGGGAAATTTAAGGAAAAATTGAGGGAGCCAAACTTAAAAACTTCGTTTCAATAACATATTTCTTTAAAATTTTTATTTATTTATCCTTTTAATGTAATTTACACCTGAACCTAGAGGGTACAATAGGTAAATGCGATAAGTGTGTATGATTAGCGTGGCAGACGTGAATGACGGTCATCCAGTGATGGCCGCCATTAGTCAAGTTGGTCACAGGGCCAACGGCGCCTCAGCCGTCTTCGAGGATTGGAGGATAGCGTAGTTGAAGACAAGTTTGCAGCTAAAGGGAGTCCCAACTCCCAATGAAGTGAGAGTTTTTGGTGAAAATTTTTATATCGAATTTTGGCAAGTTTGGAGATGAGTGGAATTTGGAGATCTGTATGGATTGTGTGGTTGCTAACATACGAATGGAGCGTCTACTATGCGGCGGGAGTATTTTGGATTGGAGTGTTTGCACAGTCTATTGATGGTTGGAAAATTTAAACTGTAATCTTTTCCTTTGATTTCTTGAGCTATCTAAAAAGAAATTTGAAATACCTATCAAACTTTTAGCGAATTTCCTTGAGGGAGTTGTAGATAAGATGGGATAAGCTACTCCCTTGGTACCCAAATACCTCTCTTTATTTACAAGATTACAGCGAGGTATCTCCAAAACTTTTTTAGGGGTCTAGTATTTAGAGTACCGTTTCTATTCTGGGATACCTTAGAGCTGGCTATTGTTCTGAGGGATATCTCTTCGCTAACTGTGCTTAGAGCTTTTAAGTTTTAGAAAGAGTTGGTTTACTTAGTACTGTTTAGTAGCAAGTACCATCCCAGATTGATATATCAACAAATGGTTCCCCATGCTATCTTAAACTTTATAAAGTACGATACAGTACGATAAAGTAACTCAGCAAACTCACAGATAGGTACAGTACTCTTGAGCCCAATCAGCGGAAGTACCGCAATCATGTGAAATCAATCTTTTCACCGGAAATATGTTATTTGAAAAGCTATCAATCAACACAAGGTCAAATTTTAATTCGCAAATAATTAAAAAGATTTCCTCTCCAAATTATTATTTTTTTTTTAATTCTCTCACATGATTCTGTTCTAAGTTTATCTTATATTTCAAACCAACTCTCTGTTCTGTTTTTATTTATTTATTTTTTTAAAAAAACATTTGTCTGTTCGCAGGTTCAAAATGCTGCCTCAAGGTGACTGGCTCTTGCAGGAGTGCCTGCGAACAGGTAGGTCATTTCATTAAGTCTAAAAAATAATTAACCTTTATTTTACTACAATTTATACTTTATTTTGCGAACTTAAAGTAAAGTTCTTTAAAAAAAAAACAAAAACAAGTCAACGACAGGAATTGACGCACAACAATCGGAATACGTAACTAAAGATGTTTAGGTCTTCCGGAAGGAGATAGCTGTAACTTTGCTTGGTTATTTACCCAAGTGTGGTCTGTTACAGAACTTTGAAGCCCATTAATGCCCTCACAGTCCAGCCCTCCAACAGTGTACACTCCTTTGCTTTCACTTAAGTTCGACAGTCTATCTTTGGGATTAACCCTTCTCGTTTTTCTTCTACAACTGTGCTGTGTTTCTTCACAAAAAAAAAAAAAAAGCTAACCTAATTCCATTTCAGGTTTTCTTTTTTTTCTTTTTATACTGCTTTTGTTCTTTTAAGTTTTCTTTTAAGTTTTTCACCAGCTTGATCGGATCAGTTAGTCCTTTACTTTGCCAGATAATATCTTCTACCCTATTGAGTTTTGAACTAGGCAGCCACAATCTAATATTAGGGGATCTCACAGTTACAAATCACGCTTCCTAACCACTAGACCAACACCTGCCCCTGTGTTAAATTAGTATTTTAATACAGGGGTGTATGCGGAGGAGTGGTCGAAACTTGGGGAGGTGATTCAGCAGCTCAAATGCAACCAGAAAATATTCTCTTCACTTTGGCCCGATTCTCAATAGTGTCCAAGATATTTACATTTTAAACTTTTCCGTCGATATTCGCGTTTTTCACCATAAAAACGGCCCTAACTTTTCTATCCTTTATCCTACAACAAATCTGCTTATTTCTTATAAATTTGTTTAATACAGAGCCTTAAAACGTTTCTTATAAACAATGAAATGTTTACTTTAATGTCTAAAAAATTCGTTCTCAATGATTTTTGTTAAAATTCTTTTCTTTGCTCTTTCGTTTGGAATAAGCAGATTTGTTGTAGGTTAAAGGATGGAAAATTTACGGCCGTTTTTATGGTGGAAAACGCGAATATCGACGGAAAAGTTTTAAAATGCAAATATCTTGGACACTATTGAGAATCGGGCCATAGTGAATAGAATATTTTTGGTTGCATTTCAGCTGCTGAATCACCTCCCGAAGTTTTGATCACTCTTCCGCATACACCCTGGGTATATAAGATTTATTTTCAATCAAATTACTCTTGATGGACAGAAATTAGCTCGGAGTTTATTTTTTCTAAAGCGATATTTGTAAAAACCTAACCACTAGTTAGCTAGATGAGGGAAATACCACTTTTCTTTTCACTGTTCTCTTTTTCTTATACAATTCCTTTTTCTTTTGATTTAAGAGCTATTTAATGTGTATGGAGTGAGGTAGGAAAAGTGTGAATGAGAGAGAGAGAGAGAGAGAGAGAGAGAGAGAGAGAATGAGGTGGGGGGTTGGTCGAGTTTTCCATTAAAGTGGATAAACAAGCGATTACCTCACCTCCCAGTCCATTGCCGCTTTTGAAATTTAGAATATCACTTACAGAGATACAGCTTTGTATCGTATGTTTTTTTTCTGCTGTCGTACAAAGAAAAATAATGTTGCCATAGAAATTGTAAACGGAAGTATGTTTATGAGAGGAAAAATAAATTTATTAAATTCATTAAAAAAAAAGAGAGATGAAAATGTGAAATTTTCATAGGAATGAATTTGATAAATTTTCTTCTACTTGTTCGATGATGGTAAAGTTCTTCGATAGTAAACTTGTACCTGAAATCTCTTTTTCTTAGGATGCTTGACTTACTAAAAAATTTACAAGTCATTAAAAAAAAAGTTCCTTAAGTTTTTCTGCGAGGAAATTGAAAAATATTGATTTGATTTTCTCTGATAAATGAAAATTTTATAGGGAATTGGATTCCAATGAGGCATCTCACAGCGTATACCAATTTACCTTTTATGACCAGGATCATAGATAAATATGATTTTCTTTCGGAAAAGTTTGTCTTAGATCAGTCAAGTGCAACTTAGCCAAGACCTCGGGTCAGGAAGCAAATATCACATCAAATCGCCTGCCGGATTTTATGTATATATGAATAAAATTGAATGTGAACTGACATTAATCAGCGCGTTAGCGCTATAAGTAACAATGATAACCGAGTAATAAATGATAAGGTAACGAGTGGAGAAGTTAACTCCAGTGGTAACACTACCAAATATTAGATGGTTAGTCCACTCTCTTCACTGGAGAGGAGATCACGAGGCCACTGTCTTTTAAGACGTCTTGTCCGGGTTAACAGGAAGAGTTCTTGAAGAAAGATTTTGGAGTTAGAGGATTTATATGAGACTGTATGTAGAAGTGGAGTTTTCTGTATCGTGTTTTAGCAACTTCGGTGATTAAAGGAATTTTAAGATCAGTGTGTATAGTCCAGGTTGGAGCGTGTACAATAGTTCGCAGTATTTTAGATGGAAGAGATTGAATCCTTTTGGAGAATGGAGCGTTTGGTTGAACCCCACAGCTCTATTCCACACGCCCAGATGGGTTTCAAAATAGAAGTATAAATATTAGTCTTTTGTTGTCCAGAGAGAGTGTTTTGATCTATCGTCTAAGTAGTCTTTTAAGTAGTCGATAGCTTCTGTTTAGTTCTGTTCTTTTAAGTCTAGTGTGGGGGGTTCCAAGAAAGTCTTTGGTCTAAGTAAAGCCCAAGGTAGCCGGGCATTTATTATATATGGAATAAAATTTATAATAAATAATTGCTCGTGGTTTAAGTTTGGGATATGGATCGACCATTCCCATTCCAAATTGACTAAATAAAATACTAACCTATATAATTATTTCCATTGTATATATTCTATAATAATTAGCAACATATATATATATATATATATATATATATATATATAATCTATATAAAATTTATATTGAAAACAAGTTAAAATATCTTTAAATTTCTGAGGTCCATGTTTAGTAAGATTTGAGAATTGTTACAAGGGCCGGATCCGGATGTTGCACATGCCTGTCTCAGATAAAGTTGAAGATACAAATATTCCTTTATAGTGCGGAAAGTGCACTCTTTTCTCACTAGTGCGGAATATTGTGACTCGGAGTGAGAAAATTGATCGATGATTATTGTAAGAAAGAGAAAATCGTGTGCCTTTCCCGGCCATCTGTGGCTCTTCTTAGTGGTTAGCTAGATTTACTTCTCGGATCACGGCCAGTATTTTTACTTCCATACTTCACAGATAATTTTGAGATTATTATTATTATTATTATTTTTTTATTTTTTTTTTGATAACTATTCCCCTCAGCTGTGGGGGGGTTTAAAACTCTTACATTGAATAATAATAACTGTATTCCGGTGCCATTGTCGGGCAACTGCACAGGTTGGTAAACATATGTATGCATGGTTAATTAACATGCGGTTAGTTTCGTATTGTTTCCTCGTTGAATATTTAATTTATGTTGGTCACACTCATTATTATGTGTAGACATGAACAGGTGGAGTTGGAGGAGGGGGGTTAGTAAGAGATAGAATGAGAGGGTGCGAGAGAAAGAAAGAAAGAAAGAAATACGTTTATTAATGTCCTGGGACATTAGTCCCTTAAGGACAACAAAAAGTATATACATAAATTTAATAAACTAAAATTTCTCTTCTGAGTTGCTGCCAAATTAATATTTACAATATATACAGAGTAAAACAAAAAGATAAAAAATAAAACTAAAATTCCATTTCCGTTTTAAATATATACACAAATAAATACATAAATAAAAATGTTAACATAAAAGAAAAGAATAGGTCTACTGCTTACAATATAATAATTATATAATGATAATAATAACATTAATAACAATAATATCAATAATAATAGTAATAGTGATAGTGATAATAAGTAGAGGAAAACATGACGAAATAAAGATAATAATTGGAACAAAGAAGTAATAATAGTAATGATAATAATAACTTTAATAATAAATCACTGATTTAGATAACTTTTGATAAAATGTTCGTATAAATGAGGTTTAAACGTATTGACAGACTTTGCACGCAAACCAATCGGAAGTGAGTTCCATAACCTACAAGCTTTTAAATAAAAAGAATTTTGATAGGTTGCAGTCCTAGGTGTGGGCGTGTACAACTTTGTATCCACTTGTCGAGTGGTCCTCAAGTGTAACTGTTCTTTGCTACTAAATAGTGAATACAGATAATCTGGTGCTCTATTTTTGAACAGAAAATAAATAAAGGCACCTAAAAAATATTGCCTTCTGTATTCAACATTTAGCCAGTTCAGACGATGGTAATAAGGAGTAATATGTTCATCTCTCCTGACATCAAAAATGAAACGAACACCCGAGTTTAGAGCTCTTTGTATCCTTGTATTCAGTTCTGAAGTCAGGTCCAAATAAACAAGACAGCAATAATCTACATGCGGGAGGATGAGTGTTTGAACCAACTGCTTTCTTAGTGACACAGGCAAGATTTCTTTATGGTACTTCAGTTGATACAGAGCTTTGTTCATTCTATTGACAACATCACCCACATGATTATGCCAAGTTAAGGTGCTATTGAAGGTAACTCCCAAAAACTTAGCAGAATCCACATAAGGTAGATCAATGTTACCAATTTTTATCCTAGAAATATTGTTAAAATCGATGCCATTAACAAATCTAGAGCTACCAACCACCATCGCCTTCATTTTACCGGCATTAAAAGATAAATTTTTATCTTTTGCCCAATTAAAAATAGAAGCGACGTCATCATTTACACATCTGATTCCATTCTCCAATTGATCAAAAGGAATATGAAAATAGAGAATTAAATCATCAGCGTAAATGAGATGCAAACAGTTTGAGATAACTCTAGAAATATCACTAACATAGATAGAGAACAATAACGGACCCAAAACAGAGCCCTGCGGCACACCAGAAGCAACATTTTCCCATCTTGAGCGAGCACCATTCATTCCAACGACACATTGTCGCCGAGACGAAAGGTAAGAGAGAGAGAGAGAGAGAATTCAAGTTGTTTGTTGATGATGACGATGGAGGCGGAAACTAGTTGTACTTTATTTTATATTAAATATTTCAAGTAGGCATTGTTAACGCTACAACTAAACAAGTTTTTTTAAAAAACTCAAATTTTTATTTTATATAAGGCGCTTCATTTTTTGAGCTGAATGGCGTCTGGAGCTTTCTTTAGTGCACTGCACGTCTTTGGGCAGTGCTTTTTCGTTATAGTCCATCATTGGCCAATGAGCTTGTAAGAAGAAACCTCTAGAAAGAGGAAATCTAAAGGCCAATAGTTAGTTTCGAACCCAGAACCCAGTTAGTTCCTTCCCCTCTACCTGTTTTAAAAAGGAAGTTTGCATATTTTTTTTGTGATAAGTTATCACTGGAATTACATTTGAGGACTCTTGATTCTGAAAAAGTTATTGATTTCTTTACTTATTTTTATTTGAATCATTTGTACGAGGGTCGTTTGAAAAGTCCGTGCAAAGTCAGAGAGATAGCACCACTGGCGAGGTTATGTTTAGTTAGTAGCATCTCTTGGAAGAACACACACCAAGTTTCAGCCAGATCGGTCCATTTCTTTGTGTTTGGCATTCGTTTGAATCGAGGAAGTCGAGTGATTTTCAAAAAATGGACGAAAAAGAATTTCGTGTATTGATTAACCACTATTTTATGAAAGGCAAAACGCCTCAGGAGACTAAAGAGAAGCTTGATAAACATTATGGTGACTCTGCACCTTCGATTAGAACAGTTTATAAGTGGTTTCAAAATTTTCAGAGTGGCCATATGGGCACAAGTGACGCTGAACGTTCTGGACGCCCTGTTCGAGGTTACTACTCCAGAAATCATTGATAAAATCCATGATATGGTGATGGATGACAGAAGTGTGAAGGTGCGTGAGATTGCTAGTGCTGTGGGCATCTCGAATGAACGGGTACATAATATTTTGCATCAACATTTGGACATGACAAAGCTATCCGCATGATGGGTGCCGCGATTGCTCACGCTTGACCAAAAACGAAATCGTGTGAAGTGTTACAAGGACGGTTTGCAGCTGTTCCAGAAGAATCCGCAGGACTTTAAGCGTCGTTTCGTCACTGTGGATGAAACATGGATACATCACTACACACTTGAGACCAAAGAACCATCTAAACAATGGGTTACCAAGGGGGAATCTGCGCCAAAAAAAGGCGAAGACCGTTCCTTCGGCCGGAAAGATTATGGCGACTGTCTTTTGGGATTCGCAAGGAATAATCCTCATCGACTATCTGGAAAAGGGCTAAAACTATTACAGGTGCATATTATTCATCGTTATTGGACTGTTTGAAAACCGAGCTGCTAGAAAAACGCCCACGATTGGCCCACAAAAAAGTCCTTTTCCATCACGACAACACACCAGCTCACACCTCAGCAGTTGTGGTCGCAAAATTAATGGAAATAGGGTTCCAACTCGTTTCACATCCCCCCTATTCTCCAGACTTGGCTCCCTCGGACTACTATTTGTTCCCCAAATATGAAGAAATGGCTGGCGGGAAAAAGATTTTATTCAAACGAGGAGGTGATTGCAGAAACAAATGGCTATTTTTCAGACTTGGACAAATCCTATTATTCGGAAGGGATCAACAAACTAGAGCAGCGTTGGACGAAGTGTGTAAGCCTAAAAGGAGACTATGTTGAAAAATAAAAAAGGTTTACCCCAAAAAATTAAGTAGTTTTTATTTTTGCACGGACTTTTCAAACGACCCTCGTATAACTCGATAATCGGAAAATCGCGTCGGAAATCAAAATCTGAATAAAATCAAATCGGAAGATCGTTCAAATTTGTTATTCCGTATAGTTGACGCCAGGCGGATGCTGTAATCAAACTTTTGGTCAAAATTAAACAAACTGCAATTGACAATTTACTGAAATTACAGTGATTTTTTTTTTGTTTTTCTTTCTTCAGAGCGTAATTCATGGGTGTTCTCATAGAAGATTTTCTGTTTATAAAAATAGAAAACGATAAAAGAGCGATAACGATTTTGAAAGGTTCGTTGATTTATACTAATATAGCGGAAAATTATTTAAGCTCACGCGGAAAGAGTGGAAGCTAAGTAAACGTAAGCGGATGAGCGATTAATTTCTATCAGAGATTTATTACGTAATCTATTAGCTGTGGAATTTATATTCGGAGTAAACAAAAATTCTTAAAGAAGGAAAATGCAGTGTTGACAGAAAAGTTTTCCATGATGAGAAACTGCTTAAAGCCACCACCAGCCTCCAGTTCCGGTGGCGGGAGTAGCTAAAGCAGTTTTCAATTAGTTCACCTAAGAAAGTGCTACAGATTTGTGTTAGTTAGTACCATTATCCTTAGTTAGTAGTTGCCTATTTAACTTACTGCGTATATTGGCGGACTTTTCTTGCCGGGAATGTTCATTCAGTCTGCAGTCTTTAGTAGTCATGCCAATAACGTTCTGTTATTATTATTTCTTATCCATAGAGTCATTCCATGTCAAATCAACACGGGGTCTGAACCTCACCATCTCGGATTTTCTTGAAATTTGGCACATGTGTACTATTGGTATAGACTTGGAAAAATATGAAATTTTACTGTGATATGTCAACTGGTTTATGAGTTACAGGGCTGTAAAGTTGCCAAAAATGGGCTGAAAAACAGGGAACCCCGTGTTTTTGAATTACTGTAGAAGCTTTCCTAATTGAGCCACAGACTTGGGATTGGTGTCATTTTATAGCATATATAATGCCCTTTCCTGTGATATGCGACACCATATGGGTTAGAATAAATAAAGTTTGTTAAATTTAAATTTAAAATTTAAATTTTTTAAAAAGTACATATTTTAAAATTTTAAAATTAATTCCATGAATAGCTAGTATTGTTATGAATCACTGGGCAAAATATTAATTTGGGACGACAATGGCTTCATTGTTAAAAAAATTTAAGACTAAAGCTCCTTTTCATGGAGAATATATTTTAATAAAATTAAAGTAATAAATAAATTGAAAATAGTAATAATGAATCAATGAATCATAATTAATAATTATTAAGATTTAAAATATTGATTTTGAAATCATTTTTAGAATTAATTGTCAGTGTTGGGTCGCAAGATCAAGAAAAAAACTGGTAGCTACCGAAATGTACTTCTGGCGCAGATCTGCTAGAAAATTTCCCGAAGAGAAAAAGTAACGAATGATAAGATCCGGGAGGGATTATGAATGTCCAGAAGTCGGTACAACGTAGAAGTTATCTGTGAGAGAGAGAGAGAGAGACGACGTCCAGTGGTTTGGCCATGTTAAAAGAATGGCTCCAGAAAGATTACCCCAAACTGGTTTTGGATTGGGAACTGGATGGTAGAAGGAGGAAAGGCCGCCAAAGATTTGCTTGGAGGTCTGTACACGATATAGACATGTCAGGCCATGGATTGACGGAGAGTGATGCCGAGGATAGGGTTTATTGGAGAAAAAAAAAATTTGGCGAGTAAAACCTCAATTGTGGGGAAATTCCTTAGAAAAAAAAAAAAAAATCTAACCTCCTCTTACGTAAGAGAAATTATTACGTTCGTATCAAGAGTTTTGGAAATGCTCTTCTAGGTATAAAATATTTCAAAATAGTAATATGTGTGATACTCACACAGACTTTCTGTTCACTCACATTCAGCATCCCCCAGGGATACAGGGAAGTATTTGGAAGAGAAACTATTTTCAGCAGTTAGGGATGCTCATCTCCTGATACTTCCAATACTTTCGCCAAACAAATTGAGAAGCTTTTACTAATTGATAAGAAAGAGAAGATTAGTTCCTGGAACTGTCCAGGTACTGCAGAAAAACCACAGATAAAACAGGGTGTCGGCAGTTAGTATTGGGCAACTCACGTCTCCTCTCCTGATGATTTGAGAATGGCATCCCAATTTTTTTTTTTTTTCATTATTAATAAATTCGCAGCAAGAAATTATTATAAATGTACAAGTGAAGCATAAAAAACAAAACGAAATTGTGAAGAGCTTCTCGAAATTGAGGGAATCAAACTCTCCAGTGATGTCCTAGAAAGAGAGAAAAGCGCCCTCATATCCAGTGGACGTTTCTCGACGCCACGCCTTTCCTACTATTCCAAAGATATCCTCCTATGTTTGAAGAAGTGAGGCAGTTTTAACTCTCCATCTTTGGTTACTACCATACTCTCTTGGAAATACGCAAGGATTGGGAAGACGACAAATTGATAACTACTCCCTGGTGCCAGTTATCCCTCTGGAGCAGACCTATCCCACTTCATCACCAGCGAGTAGATTGAGATAATCATTTCCTGATGTTTAAACACCTCTTCCTCTCTTCAAGACTCTGCGTACATATTACTTACCAACAGATGCAGGCCTTCTTCTGCGCCAACTATCTGCAGAATTCACAAGCCCAACTTAGGCCAGGAATATGGTGCACTTAAGGCTCCTTTCTCGACACATTCATGCCTGGGTCTAAGCTCGGCTTTGAGCCGGAGTTCCGCAATAAATTCGCAGTGACATACCCACTGTTGGGTCCATGTATATTGTGGGAATTTGATTGTCAGGCTTGGATGTCCATTTAAATCGACTAAAAACTCTCTTTAGAGCCTCAGGAAAACACCTCATTTAAAAGTGAAAAAAAGATACCAATTTATTTAACAGAAATGACAAAAAATGATTTATAGAACATAAATATAACGTTTAAGAAACATATTATTATGAATTATTGGCATCAGAAAAATATTTACTACTTATAAATAACAAGTTGGACTTATTGTGAGTTCAGGGTTTTTGGCAGGGTGCCATAGGTTGCATTCCCCCAAATAACTTAGGGACACCAGCGCGCACGTATATGATTAGTTTCTAAAAAACTAGACCGCCCAATGGAAAGAATACTGGCAACAGTCAGATTGTGTCCCCCCACTGGCACCAATGGCAGTCAGTCTCATTATATCCGGCGTCTTCTTTATTTTTTTTTCTCTCTCTTTCATTTTCTGTTAATCTGTTCGTCGTAGGTACGAAAAAAGTCCTGTGTGGGTTCACACCAGACTACAGGATCTAGATATCTCATTGAACATCTCCGGGATGAGATATCAAGATGAGCAAAATAATAGACGTCTAGCTTTTACCAGAAACGCATTGAGACTTGTGGTTCGCTCTGCGTTGAGAACTCTAAAATATTCCTCAGGGAACTTAGAGATTTACAGGTGATGACAACCCTCAGCTCTCCTTTAAAGTATCACTTCAAAAAAAAACATTGTGAGGAAAAATTAAAAATAAATATAAAAAAAATCTACGAGTGACTTTTAAATCTATTGACTCCCCCCAAAAAAAATCAAGAAAATGCTCATTAAGTAGCAGAAGAAAGTCAGGAAAAGCCTCTGATCCCAAAAATGCTTCTCCCTCTCCCACTATAAGTGAGAACAAAAAGTGAGTACCCAGTTCTGGTAGGATTAGCCAAGCAGTTTAGAAGCAAGAATGTCCATGGAATAGGTAGGATGCTGTACGTACTCGTATAAGCCAAGAATCAGTTTATCACTTCCAAACCTCTGGCTTTACCTAGAACTCACTAACTTGTAAAGCAGCATGCTGTAAAGTTTTCCCGGTACCAATAAAATCTTTTATGAAAAAATAATAAGACAATAAACTTTCTGGCTTTAATTTAATTTTTCTTTCTCACCTTGTGCAATTTTCTTACAATTCGTGCATAGTCGTAATTGGGAAATTTATAGACTTTCGACAATCTGGTTTTTAGGGTTTGAACTTGTATAATACAAAATGATTTTGTGGTTCAGCTTCTAATAACTCTAATTTTTACTTCTATTAATTATTGCTCCTCTCTCAGTTAAGGGATCAATGCCTCTTTGCGTTCTTTTAGAGCCAATAATATAGTAAAATAATATAACTTTGGTCTTTTTTCAAAGGTTTATCCTAATTTTCTTAGGAACAAAGTTATATCCATCCCATCTATCCTCCATAATGGACCAACAGGACCCAAAACTCTTCCCACACCCCAAATTATTTCTTATTGAATGAACTGTTTTAATTGGGCACATTCTCCGACCCCCGACCCACACGTTAAAGGTAGTATGGCTGACGTTGTGTAAAGTTTGAAACTTCCTTTTTTAGAAATATCATCGAACAATTTTCTATAAACTTTTCCATCTTTTGTGGCCTTCTAAATCGATAACAGTTTTTATTTTCACCAGTAAATATGGGGGTTGCGCCAAAAAAAGTAAAAACGCTAGCCCGGGTTAAGGGCGAAGTCAGAACTATCAATTTGATAATGTCTTTTAGTCTGTAATTCTACGTCGCGATAATTGTTTAATTTAGGCACACAATGTGTTTGAAGTATTCGAGGTCAGAGAGAATTATGGTACTCGTATTGGGCGATATTCATAGAATATACGTGCAGTATGCATTATACATGTGCGGCGAAGAATATTTGATCGGCTTGGCTATATGCACATTAGATGAGGTAGTGTATGATTTGGGTGTGTAAAAGAGGAGAGAAGAGAGAGATGATTGGCTGAGAGCTTGCATATATTTTAAATGCAATGTGGCCCCCCCTCCTTCCTGCTTCAAAGTGATTTTGAAGTGCTTTAAGCTTCACTCTGACACATGCACTTTAACTATCTTCTCTTACTTTTGTTTTAATTCCTGCTTTGCGGTTAACCAAAAGCTTTAAGCTTTAATTACCACGCCATATGCCGCCATTGAAGAGATGGAAACAGTTACTAAGAGACATTCTCATGATATTCTCATATTTCTACTTTCTTCAGACATGGAATTTTTACTACAATAGAAAAAAAATTAAGTTATTAAGTTATTTTAAAATTATATACAAGAATTGCTGTTCATTATTTTTGGTGACTGATTCATAGTTTCAATAGAATGAAAAAATAACGGCTAGTTTTCAGTCGATACATTTATTATGCCGAGCTTTCGACCTAGGGACTAGGTCATCTTCAGGGCTAGTTTACAAAGTAATATTTTTACATTACAGGGTTGGTGTGTCTTCTGTCTTGTCTGTTCATGGACTGTCCATCTTCTGTCTGGTCAGTCCATGAACAGACAAGACAGAAGATACGCCAACCCTATATTGTAAAATATTACTATGTAAACTAGCCCTGAAGATGGACCTAGTCCCTAGGTCGAAAGTTCGGCAGAATAAATGTATCACGACTGAAAACTGGCATTTATTTTTTTCATCCTATATACAAGAAGATCTTAAAACACATAAATCACGCCACTTGACCTAGGGAGGCAAAGAAAACGAATTAACATGGTGCGTTCATAAAGAAAAAGGGGGCTGCACATTTTTAAAGCCTCTACTTAGTAACTTTCAATTATATCTGGAAATTTTGATTTTAGTAAGAATTCCTATTTTTTTAAAATATATATCCAAGTTGCAGGCATTAAAAGGCGACCATGTGGACGAGAGAGCGGTACGAATTCATTGATTTGGCCTAACACTTCTTAATTATAGCATTTTTGATCAGATGTTGCATTGCTCGGAAGCTGTGAAAAAAAAAATCATTCTATACTAAAATAGAAAGCCCTTTAATATTAATACTAATATTTATTAATACCATAAACAGAGATAACCGGAAATAACCTAGTTTTGTTTCTAAATGGGTTTCCGTTCATCAGAAGTTCTTCCACAGAGATGTTAATCTCTTGTGTCACTTGTACCAATATCAAGAGGATCTTCCCTTTTTATTTTTTATTTGTCTGTCTGTTCATTACGAACTCAATGCTTCTTTCTTTAAATTTCTTAAAATAATTATCAATCTTCATCTTTTTCTTTATTCATTTTTAAATTTACACCTCCTAATAATATAAAATTAGTAAATATGATCATACAGCATCACTGTCAGATACAACATAAAGAAGTAGCCATTTCTAATGGTGGGAATCTCCTATAATTTGATGACTGTCAATTGAGGAGACCACAGGAGCTTCAGCCAACCTCTAGGATATCCCTGGGATATTTCTAGAGGAGTTTAGCTGCACGATAAGAGGATTCGTGTGGGAGTGATTTATGGAAATGTTGGTTTGTACCGGGAAAACGGAATTAGTTTTTTTTTTTTTTTAAGTAGGGTATATATTCAGAGATACCAGAGTGGCTAGGCGATTTTCTTTTGGAGAATTTTAAACTGGAGAAACTGGATTCTTTTGGGATTGGAGCACTTTCTGCAGCCTCCCACAGCTCAATGTCCAGATAGTCAGGACCATAGTCCTGTTTATCTGTATTTTGACGCCAGTAGTCTTGGGAGTATTTTATGTCAGTTTGTTTTTTGTCTTTTTTAGTTTACTATGAGTGTTAGGGGGTAGTGGTGGACACGCCCCTTAATCCATTTTTTTTTTTTTTTTTGTTAAAATGATGTCATTAATTTTTCAAATTCTGCATTGAGATCGTGTTCAATTTTTGAATTTGAGTTCTCGACCTAACCCCACACTAGACTTAAAAGAACAGAACTAAACAGACGCTAGCGGCTATAATAAAGACTCTTAGACGATAGATCAAAACGCTCTCTGGACAACAAAAGACTAATTTATACTTCTATTTTGAAACCCATCTGGGCGTATGGAATAGAGCTGAGGGGTTCAACCAAATGCTCCAATCTCCATAGGATTCAATCTAAAGACTGCGAACTATTGTACACACTCTATTTTATGTCTCCAACCTGGACTATACACACTGTGACCTTAACATTTCTTTTATCATCCAAGTTGCTGAAAACACGATACAGAAACCTCCACTTCAGCCTGCAATCTCATATAAATCCCTCTAGCTCAAAATCTTTCTTCTAGACAACTCTTCCTGATAACCCGGGCAAGACGTCTTAAAAGACAGTGTGGCCTCGTGATCTCCTCTCAAGTGAAGAGAGTGGACTAACTATATAATGTTTTGTAGTGTTACCACTGGGTAACTTCTCGACTCAACTACTTCCACTGTTCACTGTTATCATTGTTACTGATAACGCCAACGCGCTGATTGTAGCAAAAATAAACGCCAAAAATAAAATAAAAAGAGTTCCCGCCAAATTTTTATACACTCAAGTTATTGGTTGTCAGCCATTTTATTACGAACAGTCCATTATAAATTTGACTTACATACGGTTGTTGACACTTACTGAATTAAGAGTTCTGGACACAACATAGGATTTGGACCATCTTCTAATCTATTAGACCCAATTTTTATGTGTGGGATCTTTTCAAAATGAGATGCAAGTTGAAGAAACAAGCCAAGAATCCTCTTTCACTTAGATTAATATTCAACTACTTCGATCAATATGTCTCCTATTTTTTGTACCTTTATTAGGCGATTCGACGTTCCCCTTTATCCTATACTGTTCCTTTAAGAACATTCCAACCTAAAGATATTAAAACCGCTGAACTTTGGTTCTACTCTAACTACCATCAATAATAAAGCAATAATTTTTCTTGCTGCAACTCATAATGGCGACCAAGTCTATCCACTATTGCATTTCTTCCTCAAAAATTCTAAAACCAACCGGCCGACAAATGTGGAGGTCTGAAAAAGTTGAAAACACTGTGCCCTTGCTTTTCCATTTCACTTGCACTGATCGCCGAACCATCTGTGTTCGGGTACCATTCCTCCATTGCTTTTTTTTTTTTTTTTTTTGGGCGCCGGCACCCTTAGTTCGATATGATTTGTGAATGAACGTAAATTTTATGCCCTACGACAGATCAGAGATTTGCTACAGCACATAGTCTAAACTGAGGGCCAGTGGATCACCCAACGTTTCCTGTCTGAAATCCGCGTTTCGCAAACAATACCTTGAAGCCCTTATTGGATAATAAGTTCTGTATTATACAATTTATAATTTCTTTTTTAAGAATAAGAAAAGCTTTCTTGGTATAATTAAGCTCCAATTATTGTAAAACTTTAAATTAAAATTTTATTAATAATTGAATAAGGATTAACTGGGATTACAAGTTTGTTAGATGGGGGCAGTAATTTCAGACGTTCCCGATTTATCGGGCTAAGTAAACACCAGTCGGTTGTGAAATTGGGAACCACTTTCCATTAAAGCATTACCGAAATTGGGATGGAGGATTGGGTGCATTATTGTGATTCTCGGCTAAAATCAATAAAATAAAATTTCTCTCAGTTTTTCTCTTCTGTCCACTTTCTCCAGCCATTTCTAGCACCTGTTCTCTTCTCCGCTGGCATTATTCTCATAAATATCTCCTTAAGCTGCTTACTTTAAATAACATTAAAGAATTAATTTTTTTAGTGCTTATCTTAGAATTTGTAAATTCTCTATCTCTTGAAGAGGAAATATCTTTTTTAAACACTTTCAGGATTTTCTCTGACATTTCTTGAAGGATTTTTTTGTTTGTTGGATGAAATCAAAGAGATTATCCAGCTCTGAGAAGATTTTTTTTTTTAGATTTTGGAAAGACGGGGCGGGACCCTATCTCCACGGCACCGCAGCCACACGAGGCTTATTGTGCCTTCCCCTTAAACCTAGTAGGTGAAACCTCCCCTCCTAAGAAGGTCGAGAGCTTTCCCTACTAGTTCCTTCTGCGCTGTTATCTCCTTTGGCCTCAAGGTTCCAAAGATGTCATAGCGCAGTCTCTCAATTGCAACGCAATCGAACAACAGGTGAGAGGCCGTTTCCTCCTCTTCCTGGCACAATCTGCACAAAGGTTCCGAGCTAATAAGCCCTATCTTGTGCAGGTGCTTTCTGAACCTTCCGTGCCCCGTGAGTAGGCCTGTAATCAGAGTAATCTGATTCCTGCCTAAACCTAGAGTCACTTTAGTTCTTTGTTTGCACAACAAGGGCATAACCCTCTTGCTGTGTTTGACCCCTGGAAGCATCACCCAGTACTTTTCGTGTTCTCTCCAGATCCAGTCTCTGAGAGCCTCACGAACTGCACCCCTAGTGATCCCCAGGACTGGTTCCGGACCAGTGAAGGGAGTATTAGCTCCATTCCTGGCCAACTGATCAGCTATTTCGTTCCCCTTGATCCCCACATGGCCCGGCACCCATTCCAATCGGAGTTTGTTGTGCCGAGCCAGTTGATCTAGGGCCTTTTTACATTCCCAGACCAGGGAAGAGGTAATTCTGAAGGAAGAGAGAGCCTTCAGTGCCGCTTGACTGTCCGAAAAAATGCAAATTTCCCTATTTCTAAGATCCATTCGCAGATTTTCCCCAGCGCAAGCTCTAATGGCAAAGACCTCGGCCTGAAATAAAGTAGCGTATCTCCCAAGAGGACTCTCAATGAGTGCCTTAGGTTTAGCCCCATACACTCCAGCTCCGGTCCCACAGGCCATCTTGGAGCCATCCGTAAACCACATGACTCCCTTCTGGCACTGTTCGGTCCAGTTTACCCTCCATTCATTCCTCGATCTGAGGATCACCTGAAACGGAGTCTCGAAACTGTATCTAGGACAGACACTGTCCCCAACCATGTCTAATACTGGCAAAGGGTCGACCTTGTCTGTAATTTTCACATGCCCAATAGAGGAGCTAATGCGCCTCCATTGTCCATTCCTCACTAGTCTGTACGCGCCAGCTCTTGCCTCCGCTTGAATGACAAACTGGAGCGGAGACAACCCCAGCAGTACCTCCAGCGCAGCCAGCTCTGAGAAACTCAACTAGTTAATCAAAACCAAAAACGTCTGATCAATGAATCGATTATTTTTAAAAGGTTTATCATTTTTTCCGTTATACAATGATTTCCCTTTAAATTTTGAGTATCCTCTTGTATTCTTTCACATTTATCTATAAGATTTCTCAAGGAAGTTTATTTCTTAAGGGGGGGAGTGGGGTTTAAAGTTAAGATCTTCTTTAAAGTGTAGCTTCAGTTTATGGTACGGTCGTAAAAGTGCAAAGTGCCCAATCATATTTCGTCTTGCAAGTATATCAAGTGAACCGGAAAAGTGTTAAGTCCCCGTACAAGTTACCTGCAATTTTCCAGAGACAGTCGCCAAAAAAGGGTTTTTCATTTGGGGATTTGGGGATGTAAATTAATGTTTTTTGATTATCACTTCGGTTTGAAAACGTTTTCACAGAGAGGTTATAAGGAAACTGTGACGTTGTCACGATTTTCCATAGAGTTAATATTGCAGTGGAAGTGAACAATGTCGGAGGCTATCTCTTTCTAGTACGAATTTTAAAATTAAAGTTCACATTTTTTGTGGTAGAGGGAAGCACATTGTTAATAATTTTCCAATATTATTGTTATATATTCGCGCCAGTACTTTTATGAAGGTGGAGCACCTTAAACGTGTAGATTAAGAGGGACAGTTTTTTAGCATGGCTACTTTAGCATAATGTTGGCAAGATTGACTGAGCTGTACTCTGCTCTATATTTGGTGTGCAGCGTGCTTACGCTGCAGCGTGTTCGAGCGGTCCGCTCTGTTGCTATCCTCATGTCATTTATCATGATACAGTACTCGTTCATCGAATTAACACTGGCAATGTTACTGAGTGGGGGCAGGTGACCCACTGGGTGGGAGAGAGGGGAACCAACGTATCCTTTACACCAGACATTCTGGAATATCACCAACCAGCCAGCCTGCGCGATGAAGGGCGAATTCCCCTGAATATAGTATGAGCTAGGTTAAAACACCCTCCTCTATCTTCACCATAACCGCTCTTAATCGTGATTATCCATCGGACATTTTGCATTTACTTGTAAGAATTGTAGATACTTTCGATTTTCGCCATTTCTCCTCTAGAAATCTTCTAAAAAGCACTCGTTAACTACAAACGGAAGAAAAGTTATGCCCAGTTTCAGTCATATTTTATTTGTATTAATGCCAAGCTTCGGACTTATGGACTAAGTTATCTTTAGAGCTTATACTTAAGAACCATTACATTTAATACGTACGAGGTATGGCTATTAAATAACGAGACTGTTGCAATAAAACATTTTATTTTAAATTTAAACATATTTAGTTATTATCACCTTCAATATACACCCCTCCCCTATCCCTACAACGCTCCATGCGAATTCACGATTGTTCGAAACAGTGATGGAAGTCTTTTTCTGTCAGCTCCTGCATGACGAGTGCCGCTTTTTCTTTCACAGCTTCAACGGACCGTGAAATCGTGTTCCTTTTAATGCAGATTTGACTTTGGGGGAACAAATAAAAAAGTCACATGGGGCCAGGTCAGGCGAATAAGGCTAGGATGGCCTAAAACTGGGATGTTGTAACTACTTGGCTAGAAACGTCTTGACAGGCGCTTGTCTTGATGGAGAGAACCTATGAATGGTTCTTCCACAAATCTCGGGTCGTTTTTTCCTTACTCTTTCACGGAGTTGAGCAAGCACCTCACGATAGTAATGTTGATTAATTATAATCGATATTTTCATCCGTTTTGGAAGTGGAAAGGCGACCTGGGCGGTCATCATCTCCGACGTCTTCTCGGCCATCTTGGAAACGCTTGAACCGTTGAAGAAAACTTGCGCACGTGATAAACATTCTTAGCCATAAACTTCTTTTATTAAGTTTTAGTAGCGGTTTCACCAAGTTTCATGTGAAATTTCACGACAATTCGTTGCTCTACTACATTGTGTAGTATAATGTTTTCGGCAAAACGAAACTAACACCTCTTACACAAACGACGGTTCCGGTCAGACAGATTTCTCTGTCAAACACGTGAGACACGCTGCAATCGAAAGAGAAGGCTTTACGCTGCACAGTTGTCGGTCGTTAAGATTAGGCACATGCATAGTTCTTCTATAGCAGCATCAGTCTCTTTATTTAAATAGCCACACCTCGTAATGTAATCCAGAAGCAAAGAAAAGTTGAGAATATTGTTTATTATTTAGGGAACAAAAAGAGAAAAAGAAAATTAGGTAAACCTTTAATGTAAACTGCCAATTTGATTGTTTGCACCAACTGTTTGCAATCGATCAGGTAGTGGCTGAACTTTACCTCCAGATGTAACATTCAGTTCTAGTTAGTTCATTCCAAGTTTTTATTTATTTTCATCCCCATTCTGTTCATAAAAAAAGGAAAAAGAAAAATCTGTTAAAAGTGAATTCACTTCATTTTCCATTCAAGCAATATTTATTATTGTGAAATTTTCCTCGTGCAAATATGTTTTCCATGTTTTCCTACTCTTCGTATTATGAGAAAACTCTTGTTATAGAGCAAACATTAGAATATTTATTTTTCCCGGAAATATTTCTTTGTGAAAACACGGAAAAAAGAAGTAATCTTGTCAAATTAAACTGTGTCTGTCTGTCTGTCTGCCTGTCGGAATGTTTTGTAACCACCATAACAGGTTTTAACAGGTTGATATCAGTTTATGTGAGGGGGGGGGGGGAAACTTGATGTGGTATTCTCGAAATGGCGGAAAACGGAAAGAATCTTCACGAAATTATTACTTCCGGTGCCACCATTCTCACAAAATCAAAAATCTTCCATCTCTTCCAAGAAGTTGCCTTTAATGGGGCGTTTTCCAAAATTGTATTTATTTTATTTTTATTTAAATTTTATTTTTACTAACTTTACACTCGAGATGAAACTGTAGATTACACCGAAATGACACCTCTTCAGTCCTCCAGAGAACTCTTCAGATAAGAGTAAAAAGTTTTTGAAAATAGAAATGATGGTAACTTGCAACAAAGGGCAGCCCAAGTTAGTGTAAAGAAATTAAAGTCAATAAAAAGACTTTCAAAAGTAAAGTGATCTTAACTTGATGTTAGACTTAATAATAAATCTTCTTAAATATTGTATCTGTAACACAATGGAGTCCGACTCTGCTCAGTTCTTATAACTTACGTCAAGTTGGAACTTAAGTTGAACTTTTTAAAGCACTTTTGAAAGTCCTTTCTACTACTTACAAAGGAAGATATTAAGTACGTGCAATTAAATTTATTATTGTCGTTTTTTATTAAGATAATTTATTGTGTCTGTAAGTAAACGGTTTTTAAGTTCACGCGGATTTATAAAAAAATCGATTGAAAAGTTTTTCCGGGAAAAATCACGCGCGCGACACTTTTTTTCAAACTTTTCATTGTTATTTCCTGCAATTAGCTGTAACTTTACTTTTTTGTTAAAAATCTTTAATTTTGAAATATAATATATTGAAATGACAGTTCAGTGGAATGTCTAAATGTAATCTATGATTAAAGAAGTAACAAATTAGATAATTAATGATCTATGTTATAGATTTGGCTTTGAAATTACAATAGTTCTATGTATAGACAGGGATTTTGAAATGTTGGCAAGCCGTAACGTCCATAATAGTACTCTGGTTTCCATCCTCCATTCTCTGGTTACCACCGACCAGCCCTCACTGGTTACCAGCAACCCCAATCTCGCATTCTACACGTAAACTCTGCTTCTGAAATTATCCAAACACAAATTAGTAATGCAATACTTAACGGCCATTGATTTATGTTTGTAACAATATAATTTACAACCAACGTTTCAATGCAAACTTCACCTCTCATCCCTTAGCTACTCATCAAGATAGAATCTAGTTCAATCAATCAATTCAATGAAATTATTAAATTTAAATCGATTTTATTTAATATAAATGTATACTCTTAACAAACAAGGTAAAAGGAAGTCCATTGTGATTGGATCAATGTTTTTTTATGTAACTTCTCGAAATCTGTTTGATCTATGTCTTTAAAAAAAGGATGTGCCCTACATTTCAAAGAAAATTTGATAATCTAACTTTTATTGGAAAAAAAAGAAGAGAAAAATTGTCAAAGTTGGGTGTTTTTCAGCATTACGAGGTGTGGCCATTATCGTAAATAACGAGACTACATATTGCTATAAAACATTTTATTTTAAATTTATACCTATTTAGTTATTATCACCTTCAATATACACCCCTCCCTTATCCCTACAACGCTCCATGCGAATTTACCATTGTTCGAAACAGTGCTGGAAGTCTTTTTCTGTCAGCTCCTGCATGACGCGTGCCGCTTTTTCTTTCACAGCTTCAACGGACCGTGAAATCGTGTTCCTCCTTTTAATGCAGAATTGACTTTGGGGAACAGATCTAAAGTCACATGTGGCCAGGTCAGGCGAATCCTTATTTAGGCGGATGGCCTAAAACTGGGATGTGGTATTTGGCTAGAAACGTCTTGACAGACAATGCAGTGTGGCCGTTGTCTTAATGGAGAACCCATGATTTATTTTTTCCTTACTCTTTCACGGAGTTAAGCAAGTGCCTCACGGTAGTAATGTTGATTAATTATAATCGATATTTTCATCCGTTTTGGACGTACTCTTTTTTGTGGAGTTTTTGACGATAAATCCTTATTCAACCGTCCTACCAGACAGTTTTAATCGTCATCACCATAATCGTGCACTTCTTCCTCTTCTTCTTGACGATAAATCCTTATACAACCGTCCTACCAGACGGTTTTAATCGTCATCACCATAATCGTACACTTCTTCCTCTTCTTCTTGACGATAAATCCTTATACAACCGTCCTACCAGACGGTTTTAATCGTCATCACCATAATCGTACACTTATTCCTCTTCTTCTTGACGATAAATCCTTATACAACCGTCCTACCAGACGGTTTTAATCGTCATCACCATAATCGTACACTTATTCCTCTTCTTCTTGACGATAAATCCTTATACAACCGTCCTACCAGACGGTTTTAATCGTCATCACCATAATCGTACACTTCTTCCTCTTCTTCTTGACGATAAATCCTTATACAACCGTCCTACCAGACGGTTTTAATCGTCATCACCATAATCGTACATTTCTACCTCTTCTTCTTGACGATAAATCCTTATACAACCGTCCTACCAGACGGTTTTAATCGTCATCACCATAATCGTACACTTCTTCCTCTTCTTCTTGACGATAAATCCTTATACAACCATCCTACCAGACAGTTTTAATCGTCATCACCATAATCGTACACTTCTTCTCCCGCCTTAGCGGTTTGACATTGCTCTATTACTTAGGAAGCCTTTCCTGACTTGTGGCACCCATTTTTTCCTTATCTCTTCAATCACACGTCCATCCTCGCTTAGATGTGCCTCCTTGGTGACCTGAACTTCGTGACCCGGGCCAGACTTTCTTCTACTTTTATCCATCCTTTTGCAGTTTCTACCCTATTCGCATATCCTTAGTCTTTTCTGTATTGATCACCACATTGACTTTTCTTAGTTCCGTTCTCAGAATAGATTTACTAATAAAAGAAATTGTTCTTAACGAACTGATCCGTGCATATTAGTAACTCAAAACCAGTTCAAATTTGATTTAATAAAAGTCTTATTTGCTTCGTTATTCTATTCGATAATTATTTTTTAATTAATAATATTTATTTTATTGATTTTTCCACGAAATTCCATAATTTGAAAGCTAAGATAAATGAAAAGCAATTTGAATGAAAATTTTCTACATTGATCGATCTACAGGTATGGCCTAAGTGTTTAGTTTTTCCTCATCAATCATTTCTAATTTATCAATGAAATGAAAATAAGGTTTGCAGAGTTTTTCCGATTAGATCAATATCAATAATTCGCCAAAATCGGCGAGAGAAGGTCTTTTTTCCTCCCTTGATGAAATTATTTAGAAATCAGGGATTAAAAAAAAAAAAAAAGAAAATTTAAAAAAAATGAAAAAGTTACCTAATTAATTCAGTTTATTTTGTATTTTTTATCAGTGATGGGGGGGCGCCTTTACATTTAATTAGGACTGGTCTCGTTTGTACCATTTTATTTTTTAACATTAATCTAACCCAGCTGTCAGTCCCATTCAAAATTATCAACCATTTATAAACGTTGCCAATGCACGGACCCAGTTGGCAATTTCCACCATTTCCACGTCACAGGGTACTTTTTCAACTTTTATATCTTCAACCGGTCGCCTGCTTTTCATTTACATCCTGTCCACCTCTTGTGAGATGATGCATTAATTATTCCGGTTTTTTTGTTATTTAAATTAAATTAAATAGTTATAAATAGAACTGTTTGGTTTTATTACATTTATTTAGTTTTATTGTACTCTCCGAATGAAGGGAAGTCATTGGCAGCCTTGTCAAATTTTTGATTTCGAGTATTCTTTTATTATTTTAAGTTACCTCGTCTGAAAATTAATTAATAAAAAATTAACGTGTGGCTGTGTCATGGACACGGCCGTGTGTTGTACGTGAGAATACGTTTACGTAACGGGTTATATTTTTTATATAAAATATTTTTATTTATGTATTTAGGATGAAATCAAGGAGATAAATCGACGATCGAACACTATCTATACCTATACAGTCCGTTGTCGATGTAGAAGCGATTTCATCATCCACTTCCATAATTTCAACCGCCCCAGCTGCTGATGTACGAGGGTCGTTTGAAAAGTCCGTGCAAAAATAAAAACTACTTAATTTTTTGGGGTAAACCTTTTTTATTTTTCAACATAGTCTCCTTTTAGGCTTATACACTTCGTCCAACGCTGCTCTAGTTTGTTGATCCCTTCCGAATAATAGGATTTGTCCAAGTCTGAAAAATAGCCATTCGTTTCTGCAATCACCTCCTCGTTTGAATAAAATCTTTTTCCCGCCACCCATTTCTTCATATTGGGGAACAAATAGTAGTCCGAGGGAGCCAAGTCTGGAGAATAGGGGGGATGTGATACGAGTTGGAACCCTATTTCCATTAATTTTGCGACCACAACTGCTGAGGTGTGAGCTGGTGCGTTGTCGTGATGAAAAAGGACCTTTTTTTTGGCCAATCGTGGGCGTTTTTCTTTCAGCTCGGTTTTCAAACGGATCCAATAACGATGAATAATATGCACCTGTAATAGTTTTACCCTTTTCCAGATAGTCGATGAGGATTATCCCTTGCGAATCCCAAAAGAAAGTCGCCATAATCTTTCCGGCAGAAGAAACGGTCTTCGCCTTTTTTTGGCGCAGATTCCCCCTTGGTAACCTATTGTTTAGATTGTTCTTTGGTCTCAGGAGTGTAGTGATGTATCCATGTTTCATCCACAGTGACGAAACGACGCTTAATGTCCTGCGGCTTCTTCTGGAACAGCTGCAAACCGTCCTTGCAACACTTCACACGATTTCGTTTTTGGTCAAGCGTGAGCAATCGCGGCACCCATCTTGCGGATAGTTTTGTCATGTCCAAATGTTGATGCAAAATATTATGTACCCGTTCATTCGAGATGCCCACAGCACTAGTAATCTCACGCACCTTCACACTTCTGTCATCCATCACCATATCATGGATTTTATCAATGATTTCTGGAGTAGTAACCTCAACAGGGCGTCCAGAACGTTCAGCGTCACTTGTGCCCATATGGCCACTCCGAAAATTTTGAAACCACTTATAAACTGTTCTAATCGTAGGTGCAGAGTCACCATAATGTTTATCAAGCTTCTCTTTAGTCTCCTGAGGCGTTTTGCCTTTCATAAAGTAGTGTTTAATCAACACACGAAATTCTTTTTCGTCCATTTTTTGAAAATCACTCGACTTCCTCGATTCAAACGAATGCCAAACACAAAGAAATAGACCGATCTGGCTGAAACTTGGTGTGTGTTCTTCCAAGAGATGCTACTAACTAAACATAACCTCGATACGCGCCAGTGGTGCTATCTCTCTGACTTTGCACGGACTTTTCAAACGACCCTCGTATTGGACACCGTCGTTGATCCGCTCGGCCGCATTCATTCTTTTAGGTTCCCGGCACAGCTTATGTATGGTGTTTTATTATTACCATTCGATTGTTCTTGAGAAGCCCTTTCCAACCGTATACGATCTCTGTATTTGGTTTTGGCTTTTCGACTCGTATAGGCCGACATTATATATTTTTGGTAATATTTTTTTATTCTAACACCTTTATTTTATTCACTGTCACTATTTTACACTAATGTTTTATATACAATCGATAGATTGTGACGACAGCTGACGATTAAAACTTAAACGAACATCATAGCTTCTCCGAGTCAAAAGTTATACTCATTGCAAATCTCGATACTCAGCAAAATGATCTCAAAATGGCGGCGCTTCCCCCTCCACCGCGTGCGATGCGTCACCATCCTCGCTTATCGTAATGAATTCTTTGATCCTTTCAGCTATCCAGTGGTCTAATTTAATTTTGGACGTAGACGATAGATTCGAAGCTATAATGCCAAACTGTAGCCCCCGATTTTGTTATCATTAAGTTTTTTTGGTTTGCCACCATATGATAGCAAATTTAAAGACGTATTCACGTCAAAAAGAAAGAAAGAAAAGGAAATGGACACAGTGTGTGAGTGAACTCATACATGAAAACGGAAAACTTTCACTTTTCCAAGTAGTTTTTCATCTTTTTTTTTTTTTTTGGAAAAAAATAAATTGAATCATAATTTGCTGCAACAGTTTTTCTCTTTAAAACGTAGCGCTCACGTGGGTTTTTCCTGAAAATTCAATTCAGGGTAAAGTCATGAGTGAGTGTGTCTGTGCTAGATTTTTTTTAATATTTTAAATTTATCTGATACTTAAACAAAAAATAAAAATAAATTAATAAATAAGTAATGTACTTAAAACACATTGCCGACCACTCGGGAAAATCTCCCTTGTTTTGTAAAATGTCAGTGCACGACCGATCGGGGAAAATCTCCCCGTTTGACAATGCAATGCAATGGAGTACAATGGTTTTAAGCATATTAAGTACTTATATTTATATTTTGATGCCCGCTTCTCTTCTTTGATAACTATACAAGGTGACCAAAGTTATATGCTCCACCCACTTTTTTTTTTAACGGCGGGAAATTTCGAAAAAATAAAAAACACGTATTTAATCATTTTTAGTCTAGTTTATTTTCAGTGATTGACCCATTTTTTGAAACCCCTGAATCTCGAGATACAGCATCCAACTTTTGTTTTTCAAATGGAACGTTATATTTTTTATTGCATATTTTTATAGTATTTGAGCTCCTAAAAAAAACAAAAAAAAATTTTTTGAAATCGGTTAGGTTTTTCAGAAGTTATGGGTAGTTTAAAATATGGAAAACAAATTTCAGTTTACTGCCAAAATTACGTTATTTTTTTTAAAGAATCTTTTCAAACTGGGATAATCAACGGATAGGCAAGCCAAAACTCTGGACTGCCACGCTTTGCTTGTAGCAGGATTTATGGTGGCGAAGTCAGGATCTAGGCAGGCTAGAGTTATTCGACATTTCAGATCATCGACTGAAGCCACGGAATTAAGGATACTGTACAATTTATTTTTTAGGTATCCCCACAAAAAATAGTCCATTTGGGTTAAGTCCGGAGATCGAGGTGACCATTGGATGGGACAATGAGTCCTTAAGCACTTTTCATGGAAATTTCTGTCCAGGTAACCTCGAACCACTCTCGCATTATGTGCCGGGCAACCATCTTGTTGAAAAGTACTTATCTAGCCGACGTTGTAGAGGAACATCTTCAAGCAGAACTGGCAAAATGTCTCTTCAAAAAAAAGTTAGATACCTTGCACCAGTTAAGTTCTCTCTGTAGAAGTATGGGCCAATAAGTTGATTTCCTAAAACTCAACACCAAACGTTTGTAGAAAAAACAACCTGAACGTCGAATAACTCTATTCTGCCTAGATCTTGACTTCGCCACCATAAGTGCTGCTACAAGCAAAGCGTGGGAGTCCAGAGTTTTGGCTTGCCTATCCGTTGATTGTGCCCAGTTTGAACAGATTCTTTAAAAAAAATAACGTAATTTTGACAGTAAACTGAAATTTGTTTTCCATATTTTAAACTACCCATAACTTTTGAAAAATCTAACCGATTTCAAAAAATTTTTTTTTGTTTTTTTTAGGAGCTCAAATACTATAAAAATATGCAACAAAAAATATAACGTTCTATTTGAAAAACAAAAGTTGGATGCTGTATCTCGAGATACAGGGGTTTCAAAAAATGGGTCAATCACTGAAAATAAACTAGACCAAAAACGATTAAATACGTGTTTTTTATTTTTTCGAAATTTCCCGCCGTTAAAAAAAAAAGTGGGTGGAGCATATCACTTTGGTCACCCTGTATATATTATCACTATATTTTTTAAATAATAGAGAGTAAAAGAATTAGGAGATGAGAGAGAAAGAGATATTGCTAAAAATAATGCTGATAAACGGTCCATGAAATTTTCACAAAAAAATATACGCCATATTGGATTACAGTTGATAGCATGGTCACATCTACAATTCCAGTCTTACAAATTTTTGTATTGAGCATAATAACTCCATATCTATTTTGTAATTTAACTTTGTAATATAATAAAAGACCTTAAATAAAATGACCCAGGAAATTGAAGGTGCTTTTAATGAATTTCATCTTGATACTGGGCATCAGAATGTTCAGAAGACAATTTTGATATCCATGATGGGGACCATTATCAAACCAGAAAATAGATCTACTCGTAGAATAATTTCAAGCGATTTCAGAGAACAATTTAGAAGATTCAGACAGTGATTCAACTACTATATTCAGTTGCAAATCGTGCGGTCGGCAATGTGTTAAAATAAGAATCAAAATTTTTTCATGAAAATAATAAACTTAGTTCGAGTATAAAAGATTCTCACTCACTAATACTCGTACTTCGCCACGCGATTTATCCTCGCGGCATATCCTATGTACACCTCATTTAGCCTATTGCACTGCTGACTGAATCCCCCATAACCTTCAATATGGTTTAAAATGATTTAGGAAATTCCCAGCTTTCTTTTTTCCGACATTTTTTCTTTGTACTTATCAGTCATTATTATAATTTTCCAATTTCTTTTCTTTTTTTGAATTCCAGTTTTTCTAATATAAAAAAAAGAAAAACACGTTTTGAGAATGGAAAAGTTTTCCTTTATAATAATTTCTGTATGTATGATTGTGCAATATGATTGAACAAAAATAATTAAAAGGCCAGCTTCTGTTTTTCATTCAAACCGTTCTAGTCGTTATTATTCGCCCAAAATGAACAAAATAATTTAATTATTTTTAAACAAAATGAACAAAAAAGAAAAATAATATTCTATTTTCAATTACTATTGAGAGGAGGAGATATTTGCGTTAACTTTTACTTTAATTTTCTATTTCCACAACGAGCCAATAAGCTAATTCATTAATTTTATTAAAAACTCATTTACATAATTATTATATTTAATTTTTAATATCCTAATCCATTGAAGTAATAAAAAAAAAATTACATTTTGGATAATCCAATATGAATTTTTGATAAGAGTTATTTTTATTTTTTTTGTAATGAATATGAAATTATAATAATATCTTAATATTATAATAATAAGTTATAATTAACATAATTTTGCCTTTATAATCATGGCAGTATAATTAATTCATTCCCTAACACCATGAACAGTGTTCATGATGGCGGCTCAATTATCCCGAGAGCACTGCGAACTCTCCGGGCATTGTCGCTATCTCCGTAACCATTTTCTCTGGTTACTGAGGTGCCACGGTAGCCGAGCGGTTATAGGCTAAACCCGCAAAGCTAAGATGTATTGTTGGTTTAGTGGGTTCGATTTCTAGTCTAAACCTTGGATTTTATTTAATGATTTTAATATTGTAAGGCGCACCGTTAGCTGAGCGTTTATAGGCTAGACCCGCAAAGCTAAGATGTATTGTTGGTTTAGTGGATTCGATTTCTAGTCTAAACCTTGGATTTTATTTAATGGTTAATATGAGAAATTTATTGTAAAATATGTTTGCTAGTCGCCTCCGTCCACGGACACCGAATTGTTAGTTGGACGTAAAGCTCGCCTGAAAACATAGGCATTACTTTACTTTCTCTAGTTACTGACAGCAGTACGGGAAAGAAACTCCTTAGAAAAGAAATTCTAAGGGCCAGCAGCTGGATTCGAAGCCGGGATCCCCGTATCGGGATCCAGTATTGTGCTAAACCGTTCCCTTATAATTTTTAAAGATGTTTATAGGGCTCACCAATAACCATTTACCTTTTTTTCCAATTTTCCTTAATGTTTATCTTTTCTTGTTTCCAGGTAAGCGTACGCTGTCACTGTCACTCATTGAACTTTACCATATAAGAGGTTTACTGTAAGTACTATGCTGTTTTCCTGTGAGTTGGAATTTTTATTACTTTTATAAACATCAAATATATATCCTCCATTTTTCAAGCTCAATGATTTCCTTAAGGATCTTTCTCTCCCACAGATTAAACGATTTCTCATCCTTAACTCAGCATTACCATTTTACCTCAAGGTTGTTTCTCATCATATTCGTATTTATTTGACGGAAACATCGTTTAAAGAAAGGTAACTTACAATCGTAACTTTTGGCGTAAGTGAGAGTCACCTGTTATTGTTAAATCAACTTTGTACTGTTAACTAAGTTTTATTTTTATCTATTTATTTATTTATTTTTAATTTATTTATAAAACACGCTCGATTTATCCCATCATCTGCATGACACCATCCTTTCATCTCGTTCCAACGGGCGCACACTCTAACCAGCAAACATAAACACCTGTTAATCTATTCAAACACATATAAATCTATTCAAGAACAGCTGTACCACGTGAGGCACAAACTGATTTCTCATTCATTTTCAATCTTCTCTAATCTTTTCCCCATGAACTAGGTAGACACCAGATAGCTAGAAATTATCTACACAGAACTGAAACTACAAGACAAAACAAGTCCAAGTACTATTTGTAAAATAAATATATTTAAATTTAATTAAAAGTTAACCAAGATTAATGGGTTTCTTTGAGGTTATTTTGAGCTGATTATTTTAAAGAAATTTTTGGTTACTAGTTTCTTCTAAGAAAATTACTTTTTTAGGAAGTCTTTTTTGATTACTAATGGTTATACTTTATGACGTCACTCAGATTGAAATAATCCCATTTTTCCCCAATTTCCGGAGTTTTAGAAATTTAATTTAAACTTTTCTTTTAACTTATAGCATTTTTACGCCTAAAAAAAGGGTATTATTGTACTCGTACTTCTACAAATTTTCTATTCTGAGTTCTTACTGGACTCTAGTATAATTTTACTTCTTCTTCTAACTGGTGCTACAACTCGCTTGCGCGAATCTTGCCCTCCTCTATCAAAGTTCGCCAGTTGTTCCGGTCCAATACTGCCACCATCCAGTTTCGGACACCAAAGAGGAGTTCTAGCATCCTTAGAAACACCATCACTCCATAGCGATCTCGGTCTGCCCACTCGTCGCGTACCATATTTATATTTTCTTGAATTATCTTGTGTGGTATTTCCTCGGGATTCATTCTGCCTACTTGTCCTGCCCAAACGAAGGCGTCCAAGCTCACACACGTGTGACGTCCCTGTACAAACGTCTTAGTACTGCGTATTACTTCTCCGTCTCCATGATTCTTCGCCATCCAAAATGGCTTCATAGATCCTTCGAAGAATTTTTCTTTCGAACCTAAGGAGGCCAAGCTCGTCATTTCTGGTGGTGACCTAGCACTCTGAGGCGTACATACTTTTACACATTTCTTTATTTATTTTTTTTTATATTTATAAATTAGACTTCATGAAAAGGTGTTTTGTAGAACAATTAAGCTTTTGCAGAAAATAAGCTACCGGATTACTGTTGATTTATTTTCTCAGTTTTTCAGATCTTTTCAGAGCAGTAGTTTTTAGAAAATGGAAAATCCAAATTAATTATCATGAAGATGCTGGGAAAATAACTTTCATTTTTAAAAGTTCAACTTGTTCTGCTCGTTTTATTTAAAATCAGATTGCACTTTCTTGCATTGACATTATCAAATATCTTGCACTTTAAATTGACAAACGACTAACTTCCAGCAGATAAGATTCAAATGACAATAACATCTTTTGTGTGATGGAGTTCTCACTTTCACTCAGGCCGTCCATTTTATAAGAATTTTTGGACTCAGTAGGCTCCAAAACGGAGATTTCTATTGGATGATTAACATTCTACATGATCACCTTGGAATGTCTGATCTGCTATCCCTCCAAACCGCAGTTTCAAAAAAAAAAAAGCTTCATTGATCCTGGCTTGGAAAAACCATAGAATCCGGCTATTTTAATTGAATTTTCCTAAGGAAAAAAAAATACCCTCAAATGAAAAGCCATACCATCTTCCATCCTGTAATTTGAATCCAATCTCCTGAAGGTATATGTAAAAGAACTCTGTCTGCTCTACATCTTGTCCACCTAGCCAACGCAATCACCTGATTGTTGTTCTTCCAGCTTGCTGCTCGCCAATCACAGCATCTTTCTTTTTTTTTCTCATTTGGTTTTCTTACCTGGTTAAAAAGTAAGAACAGAATGAAATTAATTTTCGATTAATTTAATTTTTAATTCAATTTTGTGGCTGTTATTTAATAATTTTCAACATTTTTTAAACAAAATCAAATATTCAACTTTTAGTTTAAGTAGCACTTCTTTGGCTGGCTCCTTAATAAATTTCCAACGTAAAGAGATAAAGTCTAGAGAAATTGATCATCGATTTATTAGGAAAGGTATTAGCTCAGTGATTAGCGGATACTGGATTCCAACGTGGCGCTCTTGCTGCTGATTCTTAGATTTCCTCTTCCTGGAACTTTTTATAGCTCAATTTCCGGTGATGGACAGTGTTGTTGACAGTAACGAGAGCCCAGCAATGAACTGAAAAAAAGCTCCGAGCAACAACGATTTTAAATATTTACGGAAAAACGAAAACATATTAGTTATGAATGAAATTGTTGTAAAAAAGAGTCGTATTTCATACTCATTTTGATTTTTTAAATATAAATTTTGTCCATTAATTATTTAAAAGGTTAAAAGTTGACTTTGAATAAAATATCGTTCGTACTGTAAAATGCATCTAATATCAATCAAAATAATCAATTTTAAGTTATAGTGTTAATCAAAACTAGAATGCGTAATGTAATTATAGTTTCGGAAAATTTGATTTGCTGTTGATTATTTAATTGTCTTCAATATGGACGGGCATTAAAAACTATAACTTATTAAAGAGGAACCAGGTGTCTCCATTACAGACCCAGGGGATAGAGAGGTTTGTAGGAGGTGGTTACAGGGGGGGGCCTGTGAAACTTTATTAAATCTCCTGGCTCCGCCGGAAATAGTTTTGCTCTCAAACTACAGCAATTTATCATTACTTTTGTTAGAGCAAGTGCTATCATGTTTAACAAGATAATGCTAATATAATTGACTGCAATTATAGTTTACTTGCATCTGTCTTCTAAATTTACTAAAGTTTATTGCAACAATTTATACTTCTAGTTATGGTTAACTTCCGGCCATTTTTTACCATCTTTAGTGCACACATTTTGATGACATTATTTAACTGTTTCTTTAAAGAGGAAGTACTATGTTTCTGTAAAGCGCCTCTAAAGACGGCTCCTCAAAGCTAAGATGTATTACTGGGTTTTGATTTCCGATCTAGGACTTGAATTTTATTTAAGCTAATAATTTAAATTTGTAGTTAAGCTGGTCGCTGGAAAATAGTTGTAGTTAAGTTGTAGTTGTAGTAATCGCTTGTAGTTAAGCTGGAAAATGTTCGAGAAACTTTTACTATTCCGCCTCCAATCTATTTTAACTCCACTCAATTTAATTCCTCACCATTAATTTGGCTTTCGTAGTTACCACTCTACCATCCACCAGGCTCACAGAGTTGTTGACACCGTCGCAACCTCCCTTGAGCGGAGACAGTATTGCCCGGGAGCCTTCCTAGACATTTCTCAAGCATTTGATCGGGTATGGCATCCGGGTCTTCTGTGGAAACTTAAGGGCATCCTTCCTTCAACTTACTACCTCATCTTAAAATCATACCTTGCTGATCGATATTTCATGGTTGTACAAGGCACTTATTTTTCTCCTATATATCCTATTCTTGCCGGTGTCTCATAAGGGAGTATTCTTGCACCTCTCCTCTATACAATTTACACTGCTGACCTTCCACTGCATCCAAATACTCTGCTACCTTTACCTTCGCTGACGATACGGCCATTTTATCGTGTGAAAATGATCCTGTCATGGCAACTCGCCATTTTCATCCTAGAACTCTGGCTGCGAAAGTGGAGAATTAAGGTAAATCAACAAAAATCCAAACATATAGTTTTCACACTAAACCGGAAAACCCTCCCTTCCATATATTTCAACCATATCGCTCTTCCTACCGTTACAGAAGTACGTTACCTTAGACTTCACCTCGACAAGCGACTAACCTGGAATCCTCATACTGGACTAAAACGAACTGAGTTAAATAACAGATATAAACTATTAAAAAAATTACTAGACAAACGTTCAAAGCTGACGCTACGTAACAAAAGCCAGCTGTACTACACATTACTAGCCCCTATATGGACATATGGAATAGAACTACACGGGACAGCCAAACACTCAAACCTTCATCGTATCCAATCCCTTCAATCCAAAATCCTTCGTACCCTAGTCAATGCTCCTTTCTACGTTTCTAACCATACTATCCACAATGACCTTAAAATTCCCTCCGTCTCTGTCCTCGCCAAATCCCGTTACATAAAATTCCATTCCCAACTATCCTCTCACATGAATCCTTTAGTTCCAAGCCCTCTCAACCTCCATCCTCCCAACTAATCCTCCACGACGGTTGAGACCACGTCGGTGGCCTCGCGACCATCTGCGAATGTAGCGTCGGCTGTCTAGTGTGACAGTCGTGATTCTCCTGCTATTATGGCATATTACGACTGCTATCGCTTGATGGCCGTCGTCCATGTTAGTCATGTCAATGTGTGCTTGTTGGCCTAGCCCAACAGCACACTCTATTATCGACCATCTGTTTTACTTGTTGCATTGATTTCTGTGCAGTTGTAAAAATCTAAATAAAGGATAGAAAAATAAAAAAAAAGAAAGCTGGTCGCTTCGGTTCGTGACACCTGATCGTTCGTTGGACATAAAGCATGCCTGAAAAAAAATAGGCGATTACTTTACTTTACTTTTTACAACTTGTAAATTCAAAAGTAGGCACTTATAAGATAATCGAACATATTAATTATTAATCATACTTAGTAGACGGCATTGCACTGAAATAACTTCCTTCCCCTTCCCCCAAAAAGTAAACCCAGCCGTCAAAGACAGGAACACAAACAGACAGACATACAGCCAGTTTTATTTATAAAGGTTTAAAATAGTTTTCTGTGGAATCGATTTATTTATATCGTACATATACGTATATATATATCTAGGACTAGTGAGTTGTGCCTCCCGTGTTATTGTCCTAGATATTATTGTCCCCTGACGCTACTAAATCAGTTGTTTACTGAGTCAGGTACATATTTTGGTAGCAAAGGTTCGACGAATAATGCCCTTAAGTTTATTATTATACCCTAAAGGGTATATGGCGCTTTATTGCACATTTTTGCCGGCTAAATTAGTCCCTGGGGTGTTTTTTTTTCCCTTCCTGTTTATTGTTTAATTATTTTCACTTTTGTTTTAATTAAGCTAATTAAATATTTTTATTACACTTTTTACACAATATTTCCCCCCTCCAAATTAATTATAAGGTGTACCATTTCATTGAAATCCCTGGTCTAGATCTTGATCTGAATCCATCTAACTGACTGCATCTAAACATAATTCTCGTTCGGAGGATCTGAAGAGGCTGACCAGCCCTTGTAGCCACAAGATTTCCTCTTCAAAGCGTCACACAAACACTTCACATCTACCGGAAACACTCAATACTAGGTCAAACCGTTTTACACTTCTTTTCTGGCAAACTCGGCCAGCTATCCCTAAGAAGGGGGCTACAATTAGCTGCACAGTCTTGTTGGAATAATGTCTTAGAAGTGTTTAGCCAATCCGTTTCACCCATCGTGGGTGTCCGACTTCTGAAAATTTCTGCTTCCTCTAATTGGCTGCAACCAATTTTTTTAAGGATTCCATGGTATCCTGCCCAAGACTGGCAGATTGTCGATTTATTTCCGCTCTTGTCCCTGAATCTAATGCTTAGCCAATTATGTTCATGTACTCAGTTCGTATGTCCATCCAGGCAGCTTCACCATTTTATCTCTCACAGACTCAAAACTTGAATGTTATCTTCTTAAAAGATCTCCTTCTCTCTCTCTCACTCTAATTTCTTTTGGCTTCTTTCCTTTTTCAAGTCATCCAGTCTCAAAGGCCTACCTATATTTTTCAACTCCTTAAGTTTAAATCCTCCATCCATTCCCGTAATACTAGATCTCGCTCATCCGATCTCTATATTCCCTCTCATCCTCATCCTTTGACAAATCCTTCCTAATACGTGCTACCTCTCTCTGGAACTCCTCGCCATCATCTGTCCGCCATGCTCCTACCCTATCTATCTTTAAATCCCGTCTATTCAGTTATCTCCTTTCTATTCAGCTTCTTCCGGAATTGTTTTAATTTATTTCCATAATTTTTATTGTTATTTTTATTTTCACTTTTTGTAAATACTTATTTATTTATTTATTTTCTTTCAATCACAGGCCAAGCTATTAAGGTTGTACCTGTGTTTATTCTTAGGGGACAATTGTCCCAGAATAATAAATTTCTTTTCTATTCTATTCTATTCTATACTAAATAAGTATCATTTACCGTCACCCAATTTACATCCATTTCCTTCCTCTACGTCTTACAGCCAATGGCATAATAAAGTTATGCTCCCATAAAAAGTGGAAGTAAAGAATGATTAACAGTTTGTAGAATTTGGTAATTACTAGCTGAGATAAAATGCGTATTTTACCAGTAGCTTTGGACATCCCGATTTAACCAGCAAATAAAAGGGAAGAACAGGGCCCGGGGTATCCATTACAGAAGAATGTAGTTTTCATCCTAACTGAATGCAAACAATAGGGTCCCCCCATACACCCTCTGCAGTGCGGGGGGAGTGGAAAGTGGTAAGGGTCAGTGTGTTTACTTTTAGCCACTCCCTGGATTACAGACTTAATCTTCCTACTTTTTTTTCCCCTTTCATCGATGATTATACGCTTTAACACACATCTCTATTTCCTGTTTAAAGCTTTAATAAAGTGGTTTCAGAACATTAACAGCTTCTTCCTGTTTTGCATAGGTTAATTAAGATACTTTGAAAATCATAGCTATTTTTTGTTTTTGACGTGAATACGTCTTTAATTTTGCTATCATATGGAGGCAATCCAAAAAACCTAATGATAACAAAATCGGGGGATGCAGTTTGGCATTATAGTTTCGAATCTATCGTCTACATCCAAAATTAAATTAGACCACTGGATAGCTAAAGGATCAAAGAATTCATTACGATAAGCGAGGACTGTGATGCATCGCGCGCGGTGGAGGGGGAAGCGCTGCCATTTTGAGATCATTTTGCTGCGTATCGAGATTTGCATTTAGTATAACTTTTGACTCGGAGAAGCTACGATGTTCGTTTAAGCTTTAATCGTCAGCTGTCGTCACAATCTATCGATTGTATATAAAACATTAGTGTAAAATAGTGACAGTGAATATAATAAGATGTTAGAATAAAAAAATATTACCAAAAATATATAATGTCGGCCTATTCGCGTGGAAAAGCCAAAACCAAATACAGAGATCGTATACGGTTGGAAAGGGCTTATCAAGAACAATCGAATGGTAATAATAAAACACCATATGACCGAGTCAAGCTGTGCCGGGAACGTAAAAGAATGAATGCGGCCGAGCGTATCAACGACGGTGGTCAGTAGATCTGCAGCTGGGGCGGTTGAAATTATGCAAGTGGATGATGAAATCGCTTCTACATGGACAACGGACTGTATAGGCATAGATTGTGTTCGATCGTCGATTTGTTTCCTTGATTTCATCCTAAATACATAAATAAAAGTATTTTATATAAAAAATATAACCCGTTACGTAAACGTATTCACGTACAACACACGGCCGTGTCTATGTTTAATCTCAAAGAAGTAAATATTCCGTACAATGAAGTGGTACTTCCGTTTAAGGGATTTAAATCGAGGGGGCAGCCAGACTTCTGGTAGGGTCTAATCGTAACTATACAGCTTCCTTTATGCGAAATTCTTCTCTCTCTCACACTCACAGACCATTTTGTATAAACCACTTAATTAAACATCCTCAAAACTAATACTTCCGGTTTATAAATTTAACACGATCAGATTGAAATCATTTTTTGGTAACAATCTTCAGTTTGTCGCCATTTCCAGTTTGTAAACAGGGGGTGTTTGGAAAACAATTTATGAATATACTAAACCATCAACACAGTGGTGCCGTGCAGTTTATCTATTGTGAAAAATTGTGCTTAGATCCCGCAGTGTTGTTTATAATATCTTTGATTTTATCATCGTGGCGCTGCATGTTCGTTTTGCAACCTTGAACGTTTTTGTAATTTCGGCCATCACCAGATGCAGATTATACAGTTTGGTTTATGGATTTTTGTTATCGCCTCGCAGTACAGACATTTATTATCTCTCTTCTTTCACCTCCAAATGTCAATCCTTTTATTTTTGCAATTCCACAATTTCAACTAATATTCTCTCCAGTTTATTGTGAGCAGATCTAACTGGCACATTGTGACGTATTTAATTGTTCCCCGGTTTCTAATTAAATTTCAATTTATTTCTTCCTGGTTAAAACGTGTCAAACGAGGGAAATGAATGCTGTAGATTTAGCCAGTAAGTAATCTTGTACAGATTAGTGTAGACAGGTGATTGATAAAGTCCCACCAAATCCGTTCCTTTAAGTACCTATTCTAGGGCCACTTCTGAGATAAGCCTCTGTTTGTACACTGGATCCTGGTAGTTCGAACTGGGTCTCCACTGCTACTTCAAAGTTCATTACTCTCCTGACAAGTGTTTTATTACTTGTAATCAATTCGATTACCGCTGGTCTGTTAATAGTTAACATTAATTAATAAAGATGGCGCATTAGTGTTTAAATTAGGATTGGCAAATAATACATACAGGAACATGTAGTTGAAATTACTACAGCTGATTATATTGATGTTATTTTTTTGCGATATAAATCAAGGCGGCTTCGATCTTTTTTTTTTCATTTTAAAAAAGTTTCGAAACACATGTAACCATCATTACCCTACAATTTTTAAATATATTATGATTATTCAAAATCACATCATTGCAACTATAGTTTTTACACATATCTAGGAAAGTTCATTTCAAGGACATAATGGGAGAGATTAGTGGATAGACTTCCTGCTAGAATACCATTGCTGTGTAATGTCTGGTCTCGTTTTTTATATTTTTCAATAGATTGGAATTGATTCTGCTAGTCCTTCAAATTTCGAATCGCTTTATCACCTGTCCTATTGGTGTTAACTCTGCAGAAATATAAACAATTATAGTACTAGTTTACCTCTACAATTGTGCATTATTGCAGCTTTCTATCAGTATTACTTAAGGAGATTAAAGGTGATAAAGTTTGGGAGTTTTGCAAGTGCTTCAAAATTAGAATCGCATTATATCCTGTTCTATTGGTGTTAACTCTGCGGAAAAACCAACAACTATAGTACTAGTTTACCTCTACAATTGTGCATAATTGCAGTTTTCTATCAGTATTACTTAAGGAGATTAAAGGTGATAAAGTTTGGGAGTTTTGCAAGTGCTTCAAAATTAGAATCGCATTATATCCTGTTTTATTGGTGTTAACACAGCAGAAATATACACAATTATAGTACTAGTTTACCTCTACAATTGTGCATAATTGCAGTTTTCTATCAGTATTACTTAAGGAGATTAAAGGTGATAAAGTTTGGGAGTTTTGAAAGTGCTTCAAAATTAGAATCGCATTATATCCTGTTCTATTGGTGTTAACACAGCAGAAATATACACAATTATAGTACTAGTTTACCTCTACAATTGTGCATAATTGCAGCTTTCTATCAGTATTTCTGAAGGAGATTAAAGGTGATAAAGTTTGGGTGTTTTGCAAGACCTTCAAATTTCGAATCGCTTAATCTCCTGTTTTATTGGTGATAACTCTGCGGAAATAAACAAAATTATGGTACTACTTTACCTCTACAATTGTGCATAATTGCAGCTTTCTATCAGTATTTCTGAAGGAGATAAAAGGTGATAAAGTTTGGGTGTTTTGCAAGAGCTTCAAATTTCGAATCGCTTTATCTCCTGTTTTATTGGTGATAACTCTGCGGAAATAAACACAATTATGGTACTAGTTTACCTCTACAATTGTGCATAATTGCAGATTTCTATCAGTATTTCTGAAGGAGATTAAAGGAGATAAAGTTTGGGTGTTTTGCAAGACCTTCAAATTTCGAATCGCTTAATCTCCTGTTTTATTGGTGATAACTTAGCAGAAATAAACAAAATTATGGTACTACTTTACCTCTACAATTGTGCATAATTGCAGCTTTCGATCAGTATTTCTGAAGGAGATAGAAGGTGATAAAGTTTGGGTGTTTTGCAAGTGCTTCAAATTTCGAATCGCTTTATCTCCTGTTTTATTGGTGATAACTTTACGGAAATAAACACAATTATGGTACTAGTTTATCTCTACAATTGTGCATAATTGCAGCTTTCTATCAGTATTTCTAAAGGAGATAAAAGGTGATAATGTTTGGGTGTTTTGCAAGTCCTTCAAATTTCGAATCGCTTAATCTCCTGTTTTATTGGTGATAACTCTGCGGAAATAAACAAAATTATGGTACTACTTTACCTCTACAATTGTGCATAATTGCAGATTTCTATCAGTATTTCTGAAGGAGATTAAAGGTGATAAAGTTTGGGTGTTTTGCAAGACCTTCAAATTTCGAATCGCTTAATCTCCTGTTTTATTGGTGATAACTTAGCGGAAATAAACAAAATTATGGTACTACTTTACCTCTACAATTTTGCATAATTGCAGCTTTCGATCAGTATTTCTGAAGGAGATAAAAGGTGATAAAGTTTGGGTGTTTTGCAAGTGCTTCAAATTTCGAATCGCTTTATCTCCTGTTTTATTGGTGATAACTCTGCGGAAATATACACAATTATGGTACTAGTTTACCTCTACAATTGTGCATAATTGCAGATTTCTATCAATATTACATAAGGAGATTTAAGGTGATAAATGTTGGGAGTTTTGCAAGTCCTTCAAATTTCGAATCGCTTTATCACCTGTTCTATTGGTGATAACTCTGCGGAAAAACAAACAACTATAGTACTAGTTTACCTCTACAATTGTGCATAATTGCAGCTTTCTATCAGTATTTCTGAAGGAGATAAAAGGTGATAAAGTTTGGGTGTTTGGCAAGTCCTTCAAATTTCGAATCGCTTTATCTCTTGTTTTATTGGTGATAACTTAGCGGAAATAAACAAAATTATGGTACTACTTTTCCTCTACAATTGTGCATAATTGCAGCTTTCGATCAGTATTTCTGAAGGAGATAAAAGGTGATAAAGTTTGGGTGTTTTGCAAGTGCTTCAAATTTCGAATCGCTTTATCTCTTGTTTTATTGGTGATAACTCTGCGGAAATAAACACAATTATGGTACTAGTTTACCTCTACAATTGTGCATAATTGCAGATTTCTATCAATATTACATAAGGAGATTTAAGGTGATAAATGTTGGGAGTTTTGCAAGTCCTTCAAATTTCGAATCGCTTAATCTCCTGTTTTATTGGTGATAACTCTGCGGAAATAAACAAAATTATGGTACTACTTTACCTCTACAATTGTGCATAATTGCAGATTTCTATCAGTATTTCTGAAGGAGATTAAAGGTGATAAAGTTTGGGTGTTTTGCAAGACCTTCAAATTTCGAATCGCTTAATCTCCTGTTTTATTGGTGATAACTTAGCGGAAATAAACAAAATTATGGTACTACTTTACCTCTACAATTTTGCATAATTGCAGCTTTCGATCAGTATTTCTGAAGGAGATAAAAGGTGATAAAGTTTGGGTGTTTTGCAAGTGCTTCAAATTTCGAATCGCTTTATCTCCTGTTTTATTGGTGATAACTCTGCGGAAATATACACAATTATGGTACTAGTTTACCTCTACAATTGTGCATAATTGCAGATTTCTATCAATATTACATAAGGAGATTTAAGGTGATAAATGTTGGGAGTTTTGCAAGTCCTTCAAATTTCGAATCGCTTTATCACCTGTTCTATTGGTGATAACTCTGCGGAAAAACAAACAACTATAGTACTAGTTTACCTCTACAATTGTGCATAATTGCAGCTTTCTATCAGTATTTCTGAAGGAGATAAAAGGTGATAAAGTTTGGGTGTTTGGCAAGTCCTTCAAATTTCGAATCGCTTTATCTCTTGTTTTATTGGTGATAACTTAGCGGAAATAAACAAAATTATGGTACTACTTTTCCTCTACAATTGTGCATAATTGCAGCTTTCGATCAGAATTTCTGAAGGAGATAAAAGGTGATAAAGTTTGGGTGTTTTGAAGTGCTTCAAATTTCGAATCGCTTTATCTCTTGTTTTATTGGTGATAACTCTGCGGAAATAAACACAATTATGGTACTAGTTTACCTCTACAATTGTGCATAATTGCAGATTTCTATCAATATTACATAAGGAGATTTAAGGTGATAAATGTTGGGAGTTTTGCAAGTCCTTCAAATTTCGAATCGCTTTATCACCTGTTCTATTGGTGATAACTCTGCGGAAAAACAAACAACTATAGTACTAGTTTACCTCTACAATTGTGCATAATTGCAGCTTTCTATCAGTATTTCTGAAGGAGATAAAAGGTGATAAAGTTTGGGTGTTTGGCAAGTCCTTCAAATTTCGAATCGCTTTATCTCTTGTTTTATTGGTGATAACTTAGCGGAAATAAACAAAATTATGGTACTACTTTTCCTCTACAATTGTGCATAATTGCAGCTTTCGATCAGTATTTCTGAAGGAGATAAAAGGTGATAAAGTTTGGGTGTTTTGCAAGTGCTTCAAATTTCGAATCGCTTTATCTCTTGTTTTATTGGTGATAACTCTGCGGAAATAAACACAATTATGGTACTAGTTTACCTCTACAATTGTGCATAATTGCAGATTTCTATCAATATTACATAAGGAGATTTAAGGTGATAAATGTTGGGAGTTTTGCAAGTCCTTCAAATTTCGAATCGCTTTATCACCTGTTCTATTGGTGATAACTCTGCGGAAAAACAAACAACTATAGTACTAGTTTACCTCTACAATTGTGCATAATTGCAGCTTTCTATCAGTATTTCTGAAGGAGATAAAAGGTGATAAAGTTTGGGTGTTTGGCAAGTCCTTCAAATTTCGAATCGCTTTATCTCCTGTTCTATTGGTGATAACTCTGCCGAAAAACAAACAACTATAGTACTAGTTTACCTTTACAGTTGTGCATAATTGCAGCTTTCTATCAGTATTTCTGAAGGAGATAAAAGGTGATAACGTTTGGGTGTTTTGCAAGTGCTTCAAATTTCGAATCGCTTTATCTCCTGTTCTATTGGTGATAACTCTGCGGAAATATACCCAATTATGGTACTAATTTACCTCTACAAGTGTGCATTATTGCAGCTTTCTATCAGTATTTCTGAAGGAGATAAAAGGTGATAAACTTTGGGTGTTTTGCAAGTCCTTCAAATTTCGAATCGCTTTATCTCCTGTTCTATTGGTGATAACTCTGCGGAAATATACACAATTATGGCACTAGTTTACCTCTACAATTGTGCATAATTGCAGCTTTCTATCAGTATTTCTGAAGGAGATAAAAGGTGATAAAGTTTGGGTGTTTTGCAAGTGCTTCAAATTTCGAATCGCTTTATCTCCTGTTCTGTTGGTAATACCTCTGCGGAAATATACCCAATTATGGTACTACTTTACCTCTACAATTGTGCATAATTGCAGATTTCTATCAGTATTTCTGAAGGAGATTAAAGGTGATAAAGTTTGGGTGTTTTGCAAGACCTTCAAATTTCGAATCGCTTAATCTCCTGTTTTATTGGTGATAACTTAGCGGAAATAAACAAAATTATGGTACTACTTTACCTCTACAATTTTGCATAATTGCAGCTTTCGATCAGTATTTCTGAAGGAGATAAAAGGTGATAAAGTTTGGGTGTTTTGCAAGTGCTTCAAATTTCGAATCGCTTTATCTCCTGTTTTATTGGTGATAACTCTGCGGAAATATACACAATTATGGTACTAGTTTACCTCTACAATTGTGCATAATTGCAGATTTCTATCAATATTACATAAGGAGATTTAAGGTGATAAATGTTGGGAGTTTTGCAAGTCCTTCAAATTTCGAATCGCTTTATCACCTGTTCTATTGGTGATAACTCTGCGGAAAAACAAACAACTATAGTACTAGTTTACCTCTACAATTGTGCATAATTGCAGCTTTCTATCAGTATTTCTGAAGGAGATAAAAGGTGATAAAGTTTGGGTGTTTGGCAAGTCCTTCAAATTTCGAATCGCTTTATCTCTTGTTTTATTGGTGATAACTTAGCGGAAATAAACAAAATTATGGTACTACTTTTCCTCTACAATTGTGCATAATTGCAGCTTTCGATCAGTATTTCTGAAGGAGATAAAAGGTGATAAAGTTTGGGTGTTTTGCAAGTGCTTCAAATTTCGAATCGCTTTATCTCTTGTTTTATTGGTGATAACTCTGCGGAAATAAACACAATTATGGTACTAGTTTACCTCTACAATTGTGCATAATTGCAGATTTCTATCAATATTACATAAGGAGATTTAAGGTGATAAATGTTGGGAGTTTTGCAAGTCCTTCAAATTTCGAATCGCTTAATCTCCTGTTTTATTGGTGATAACTCTGCGGAAATAAACAAAATTATGGTACTACTTTACCTCTACAATTGTGCATAATTGCAGATTTCTATCAGTATTTCTGAAGGAGATTAAAGGTGATAAAGTTTGGGTGTTTTGCAAGACCTTCAAATTTCGAATCGCTTAATCTCCTGTTTTATTGGTGATAACTTAGCGGAAATAAACAAAATTATGGTACTACTTTACCTCTACAATTTTGCATAATTGCAGCTTTCGATCAGTATTTCTGAAGGAGATAAAAGGTGATAAAGTTTGGGTGTTTTGCAAGTGCTTCAAATTTCGAATCGCTTTATCTCCTGTTTTATTGGTGATAACTCTGCGGAAATATACACAATTATGGTACTAGTTTACCTCTACAATTGTGCATAATTGCAGATTTCTATCAATATTACATAAGGAGATTTAAGGTGATAAATGTTGGGAGTTTTGCAAGTCCTTCAAATTTCGAATCGCTTTATCACCTGTTCTATTGGTGATAACTCTGCGGAAAAACAAACAACTATAGTACTAGTTTACCTCTACAATTGTGCATAATTGCAGCTTTCTATCAGTATTTCTGAAGGAGATAAAAGGTGATAAAGTTTGGGTGTTTGGCAAGTCCTTCAAATTTCGAATCGCTTTATCTCTTGTTTTATTGGTGATAACTTAGCGGAAATAAACAAAATTATGGTACTACTTTTCCTCTACAATTGTGCATAATTGCAGCTTTCGATCAGAATTTCTGAAGGAGATAAAAGGTGATAAAGTTTGGGTGTTTTGAAGTGCTTCAAATTTCGAATCGCTTTATCTCTTGTTTTATTGGTGATAACTCTGCGGAAATAAACACAATTATGGTACTAGTTTACCTCTACAATTGTGCATAATTGCAGATTTCTATCAATATTACATAAGGAGATTTAAGGTGATAAATGTTGGGAGTTTTGCAAGTCCTTCAAATTTCGAATCGCTTTATCACCTGTTCTATTGGTGATAACTCTGCGGAAAAACAAACAACTATAGTACTAGTTTACCTCTACAATTGTGCATAATTGCAGCTTTCTATCAGTATTTCTGAAGGAGATAAAAGGTGATAAAGTTTGGGTGTTTGGCAAGTCCTTCAAATTTCGAATCGCTTTATCTCTTGTTTTATTGGTGATAACTTAGCGGAAATAAACAAAATTATGGTACTACTTTTCCTCTACAATTGTGCATAATTGCAGCTTTCGATCAGTATTTCTGAAGGAGATAAAAGGTGATAAAGTTTGGGTGTTTTGCAAGTGCTTCAAATTTCGAATCGCTTTATCTCTTGTTTTATTGGTGATAACTCTGCGGAAATAAACACAATTATGGTACTAGTTTACCTCTACAATTGTGCATAATTGCAGATTTCTATCAATATTACATAAGGAGATTTAAGGTGATAAATGTTGGGAGTTTTGCAAGTCCTTCAAATTTCGAATCGCTTTATCACCTGTTCTATTGGTGATAACTCTGCGGAAAAACAAACAACTATAGTACTAGTTTACCTCTACAATTGTGCATAATTGCAGCTTTCTATCAGTATTTCTGAAGGAGATAAAAGGTGATAAAGTTTGGGTGTTTGGCAAGTCCTTCAAATTTCGAATCGCTTTATCTCCTGTTCTATTGGTGATAACTCTGCCGAAAAACAAACAACTATAGTACTAGTTTACCTTTACAGTTGTGCATAATTGCAGCTTTCTATCAGTATTTCTGAAGGAGATAAAAGGTGATAACGTTTGGGTGTTTTGCAAGTGCTTCAAATTTCGAATCGCTTTATCTCCTGTTCTATTGGTGATAACTCTGCGGAAATATACCCAATTATGGTACTAATTTACCTCTACAAGTGTGCATTATTGCAGCTTTCTATCAGTATTTCTGAAGGAGATAAAAGGTGATAAACTTTGGGTGTTTTGCAAGTCCTTCAAATTTCGAATCGCTTTATCTCCTGTTCTATTGGTGATAACTCTGCGGAAATATACACAATTATGGCACTAGTTTACCTCTACAATTGTGCATAATTGCAGCTTTCTATCAGTATTTCTGAAGGAGATAAAAGGTGATAAAGTTTGGGTGTTTTGCAAGTGCTTCAAATTTCGAATCGCTTTATCTCCTGTTCTGTTGGTAATACCTCTGCGGAAATATACCCAATTATGGTACTAGTTTACCTCTACAAGTGTGCATTATTGCAGCTTTCTATCAGTATTTCTGAAGGAGATAAAAGGTGATAAAATTTGGGTGTTTTGCAAGTGCTTCAAATTTCGAATCGCTTTATCTCTTGTTTTATTGGTGATAACTCTGCGGAAATAAACACAATTATGGTACTAGTTTACCTCTACAATTGTGCATAATTGCAGCTTTCTATCAATATTACTTAAGGAGATTTAAGGTGATAAATTTTTGGAGTTTTGCGAGTCCTTCAAATTTCGAATCGCTTTATCTCCTGTTCTATTGGTGTTAACTCTGCGGAAAAACAAACAACTATAGTACTAGTTTACCTCTACAATTGTGCATAATTGCAGCTTTCTATCAGTATTTCTGAAGAAGATAAAAGGTGATAAATTTTGGGTGTTTTGCAAGTCCTTCAAATTTCGAATCGCTTAATCTTCTGTTTTATTGGTGATAACTCTGCGGAAATATACACAATTATAGTACTAGTTTACCTCTACAATTGTGCATAATTGCAGCTTTCTATCAGTATTTTTTAAGGAGATTTAAGGTGATAATATTTGGGAGTTTTGGGAGTCCTTCAAATTTCGAATCGCTTTATCTCCTGTTCTATTGGTGATAACTCTGCGGAAATATACACAATTATAGTACTAGTTTACATCTACAATTGTGCATAATTGCAGCTTTCTATTAGTATTTCTGAATGAGATTTAAGGTGATAAAATTTTGGTGTTTTGCAAGTGCTTCAAATTTCGTATCTCTGTATTGGCATCAGTGATGAAGATGAAATGTTTTACAGACTCCAGTTCTCCCTCACTACTACACTCTCTTCCACACCTCTCATTCACCCTTCTACATCCTCTCACAATCGTTCCACCCTACCTCCTACTGAAATAGGTGGACTATGACTACTCGATATTAGTCACAACTCTAGTAACCTAAACCTTATTTTTATACTCTTTCTGAACTGCATTTACAGAGCTACATTCAACCTGTACACAAACAGAAATGAGCTCGAGTGCAATATTTTCATTTTTCTTATAAGAAATGTTTGCCGAATGAGTTGCAGCAAGCGGAAGCGGTTTGAATTTTTCATATCAGATTTTCCATTTGTGTTTGTTTTTCCCCCCCATTTTCTTGAGTTATTTTCATGTTTTTATTATCCAAGGTGATACGCGTTTTATGTGAACGCTGTAAATTTTTATTATCAGCCCAATAAAAATCGTTGCCGCCGGTTACGCTCGCAAGTATGGCTTATATAACCTCCGTCCCGCCCCATCGTACTTTTTGGCCACGTGCACCAATTAAATGAAGTGCTTTTATTTTAATTCTCCACCCACTATTTGCTTTTACGAGACTCCAGTGCGGATTGTTATAGTTTTATGATGCACAGTTGGGCGGATCTTTCTCCAGTTTTGTCTGTCTCGTGTTTGGTGAGGGTGGAGTAAGTCTTACTCCTCAATTGTGCGTTTGTCTGTCACTTTCAAATTACATTTTTCTAGTCCGTCTTATGACAATCTACGCTTATCTACTTCAATACAGGACCATCCTGGCAGACAATATTTTAATTATGAAATGCGAAATTGCTTTAAAATGCAGAGTTAATGTGAGAAAATTTCAATTTTTCTTCAGTTCAGTGAGAGATTCATTCACTTATTGCACTCAGATACTTTGCACTAAACCAACAGGTCAGGGATTCAGCAAATATGGCGACATTATTGCGTCACTTACGTTACTTATGATAGAGTTATAAATTTAAAAAATTAAAATGGCCCAAAGACTGCTCATTGTACAACCAAAATATTTTATTTTTAGCCCTGTATAGGGCCGTTTGACGTAACGCCCAGGACAAGGGCCTAATATTTTTCGAAATAGGGTCAGAGAAAAACAAGGTTTAAACTGTCGAATTATTGTGCTGTTGCTCTAAGTTTATTATGGTTCTAAATATGCTGTTGGCCATAGCATTACTGCCTCCTTGCATATTAGTTCGACCTCGAAAGAAACCAGAGCACTTCTGGTGATGAACATTTTTGTAAACAAGAAGTAAAAGAAACCTCTCCCCACCCAACCTAAGGTAACCACTCTGTAATAAAGTTTCAATTTAAGGGAAGTATCCACTTAATCATTTTCCCTAATAATACGAAAGGTTTCATAAAAGTGTACAGTATTTTTTCAAAGTACCAACAGTACAATAGTTTGAAGGTTTAGGTCGTATTCTTGAATTTTATGGTCAGTTAAGAAGAAAATCTATAAAATTTAGTTTATTATCTGTTAAAAACTATTTGGGCACCGAATTGAAGTTTTCTTTAGAGCAATAGTTAGCAGAAAAGCTCGCCAGAGATCCATTGAAACTTTTAACACCCAACAAACTAGCCATTCCTATTATAATTATATTAGTTCATCAAACTACGTTGGTGCCTCGGCCACTCACCTATGTCTATGACCGTACTGAGTTGCAGGGGTGTATATTAGGGTGTTTAAAAAAAAAATGTTGACTTTTAAAGTTTAAAGAGCGCCGGGCGGAAAATCAAAGTTCATTTAAAAACCAAAAAGTTTGGGTCCGCAGTAGAGCAAAATCGATTAATATTTAGAGGTCGCTACCATCGATCAAAAGATTTTTGTTTTGCTTTTTTTTTTTAATAAAAGATCTTAATTAAATGTTTTGTATCTTTTAAAATTATTAGCAAAACATGTAATTGTACAAAGTTTATTTAAATATAATTTGCTATAAAGACAATGCAGTTGGAATCATTTTGATGGCCTTTTTACTTTCAAAGTTATGAATAATTAAAGAAGCTGTATTTTTTTTAAAAAAAAGAAAAATATACATTTTTGAAAAATTTCTATTAATTAACGTTAAAATCACTTCATTTTTTATGTGTTCCGTACAGAATTTAAAAAGCAAATAATTTTAGATACTGTAACTTCTAAATTAGGGAATATTTTGCATTTATTGTTGTAATTTGAAATTGATTGATTAATAGTAAAGTGACACTTATCCGTCAAGGCCGTGGGGCTATAAGGATAATTGTAGGCCTATTAACGGGCCACTGCAGGCTCAGAAAGCACATGCATCGCATGGGCCTGGCAGATGATAGCCTTTGTAGGTTCTGTCAGGAAGAGGAAGAAACGGCACTGCACGTGTTGTGTCAGTGTGAGGGGCTCGTATGGCTAAGGATGTTACTTCTCGGGGAGGAAAAACCAAGGCCTGAGAGCTTTACCCAGGAGCCACTCTCCAGAATTAAGAGTCTGATTAAACGGACGGGTCTGGAGGGTGAGCTCTAAAGCCGGGAAGCCACAATAGATCCATAGGGGTCGCGGTGGCGCAGGCCTTGAGGCCACCCTAATTTAATCTAATCTAATCTAAAGTGACACTTCCGGTAGAGCTATGACTTTTTTGTCTTTGTTTTTAGCTTAATTGTTCACACATAAACAACCAAAAACCTAACTTATTCAGGAACCAGTGGTACTCAAAACGGATGGAACGGTGGAAATGTGATATCGATAATATGATAGGTTCGATAGTAAAATCTCTCACACTCACTTTATTGTAAAACTTAATAAAAGATAGAATAATAAAAAGGAAAATGGTGTAGCGTTTGTCCCAGAAGAGGTCAGTTAGATCGATGTCCGTTTCTAGCTCTGTATCTACCACTTCCGCTGTTCTGGAGGAGCCCCCTCCCCCCCCCCACACACTTGACTGTCCTCAAATACAGATGGCTCTCTGAAAACTACCACCAAAAGCGATTAGACCATTCTGGAAATTTGCCCAAAATAATATCTTTATAAATAAACAAAACAAAGTCTGTCTTTTATCTATTCGCGTCCATCTTTGTTGGTTTAAAATAAAATAAAAAAAAGGATATGCCTCTCATCTTTACTCTTTTTTTTCCATATGACGTCAGATATTTATTATCGGAAAAGTGTTTCATTCTTTGTTGGTCACCAAAATACGCTGTATCTACAGAGAACTAAATAAAATAAAATATTTTCGTGAAAACAGCACTAAAGAAATTGTTTTTTTGGTAAAGTGGAAATATTGTTGTAAAAGTTAAGAAAAATTATGGAACCAAAATTCCCAATTTAATGGAAAACCGGCAGACCGGAAGTCTTACCCCAATCCGACCACTTAAAAAGCCACATCAAATAAGGTTTCCATTAAAATCCTCTAATCTGCTCTCTTTCATCCGGAACACTCCCGGTACTTGCTTAAAATATTTCCTAACATTTTGTGCCGTATTTCAGAGAGATCAAGTGCAATTTATAACCTTTTGACTTCCTTATTTTAAGAAAAATCTACTTTAAAAATTGACTACTGGTCCATCTAAAAGAGTTTTCAATGAATTAAACAACACTTGATAAACTAACCACTGTTGTTGTGCTCGTGAACACGTTTTCCTTGCAAAAACAAACGTAATTTCTTGTACGAAGATAGAAAGGAATCCTGGAAAATGATATACCGTTTGAAAGCTCACATTAGACAAGGAAACTTTTACATAAAAAAGTGCCTGGCACCTAGGTCTGATAATGATCACACATAAGGGCCTAATGAGTTTTCTTTCAAATTTCGTGTACTTTTATTTTTCCCAGTATTCGGAGGAAGATTGAGGCTGTTTGGGAGAATGACTTATGCTTCGAAATGGTATCAATTTTTAGAAAATTTATCGGTCTTTCTAACCGTGTTATCAGAATCGAATTCGGACTAAAACTTTTTGAGTAATAACATTTTTATTGCAAAAAAAAAATGATGTTTTTAGAAAAAAATAAATTAAGTCACGTCTCAAGAACAGTGGAGAATATGAAGTTGGCCAATACGTCATTGAAGTCCACACTTTAGATGTACTACACACAGTAGGACTATGGTTAATACTTACTGAATCACCCTGTATAGTACATGTAGAGGAGAAGGTGGTAGGTAATATGGGACGGGGTTGGAATTTGGGACACCCCTGTTTTTGTGAAACCATTAGTGGCTATCTGTTAGTTTTTGGTGCATTACTACACTTTGGGGTAGGCTTTGTCTGCTGCAGAAGGCAGCGCGTCCAATCGAGTGGCAGCTTTGTCCAAGAGAGGACCGTGTTGATTTTGTCAATGCTAAAAAGTTTTCTTTTGGTTAGTTAGACTAATTTCACTTAGACATTAAAAATATAATAGAAAGTAGAGAGCTTTAAATGCCAGTATTATGGATTTCAAATATGAATGTATATTGGGAAAAAAATGAGGTTATATTGTATGGTGGTATTATGGGACAGCGTTGTCCCCATATAACAACCTCGTTAATCGTCTGCCGAACAAGTGTGAAAAGTGGCAGTGAGGACGAAACTAGTGTCTTATAATTTTTTTTTTTTCTACCGGGTGAACTATAAAGGACCTAAAAAGATCATTTCAACGATTTCTTGACATTTCTCTGAAGAAAACTGATTACACCCTTAATGAACGATAATTGTGTAAAATATATGTAGTTGTTGTGGCATATTTAAGGCTTATTTTTACAATTCATGGAGAAACGAAAACATTAATTATAATTATTATGTGTGTCCCATATTAAGACCACACTTTCTGAAAACCCAATATGGGCACCACCGCAGACTTTTTCAGTTTCTGTAACTCCACACTCCTTGCTGTAGTCCATTCAGGACTGCAAATTTACAAAGACAAATAATGTGTGTATATGATTTTACTTCAGAGTAGATTTTAAATTCAGTAATGTTCAAAATATGCAAGGTAAAAAAAAGACTATCCCATATATTACCACCTTCTCATCTACGTATTCTTATATTCTCACTTTTCATCATTTCTGCTGGTTGCATCATTGCATGCAGTTGCAATTAATTAAAGAAAGAAGTAAAATGCAGACAGACAAAAGTCTTTCTTTCTTACAACATCTCAAGAAAAGTTTAAAACGTAAAAATTCTCTCTTTCTAAAAACAAAAATTGAAGCTAAAAGTTCAACTTCCATTAACACATCTAGTCTAGTGTAAAGCTCACCCTTGAATCTCTTGGATAAAAGCTTACAACTTTTTTTTTTTATTTTTATTTTTGGACTTCTAAGCACAACTTGGCCACCACTAAAACTCCATTACAGTAACCAGAATCAGTTTCTAAAACACATTTCCCAGTCGGTAGAAAACTTTGGCACATTCTCCATGTGTGCTCCAGGAGAAAGGGTAATTGTGTTTTGTTAGCTTTTCTCCTTGCTTCCAGGAATTCCAGCCCACTTTGGGCCCCCTCACAGCTTTTTTACTTGAGGATATTCCCCCCCTATCTTTGTGTGACTCGTGAATTTTCATTTGGGGGGGGTTTCCAGTCACAACTATCCAGACTTTGATGTATCCAGTATTACATGCACGTGTTGTGTGTAAATAGTTTAATGTGAGAGGCAATGTGTGATCGCGTGTGAATGCTTATGAAGCTCCATGATTAAGTACCCAGACATGACTTACATATCGATAAACGAATACCTAAGAAAAAAGAAAAGAATGTATTTGTATTTTCTATCGTAAAAGGAAAAGTCATAGTTAAATTTTCCCAAAACCATCCAACTATGAGTAAGGCGCCACGGTAGCCGAGCGGTTAGAGGCGAGACCTGCAAAGCTAATATGCATTGTAGTACTGGGTTCGATTCCCGGTCTTTAGGCCTTGGATTTTATTTAATGGTTAATAAAAGAAATTTACGGTAAAGTATGTTCGCTAGTCGCCTCCTTCCACGACACCTAATTGGTAGTTGGACGTTAAGCCCCGCCTGAAAAAATAAGCGATTACTTTACTTTACTTACTATAGGTTGAGTAATGAATATTTTCCGTAGAATATATAGTTTTCGTGACCGCAAATTGTTAAACTTAGGATGGAAGATTTGCGAGGAATCGGTCAAATAAAACAACTCGTCTTTTTTGCCAACGTTTCGACAAATATATTGTCCTCTTCAGGGCCTGGATATTACAAATACAAAACAATTTACAGAGTCAGTAACACAGAAAAAACAGTAAAAATCAGTAATACAAAAATAAACAGTAAAATTATTGAAACTTACGTGGCTATGCGGGTTGGTTGAGTTACAGGTTTGAAGTAAATCTTTTGGTTATTTGTTATTTAGTTCGTAAGGATTATTTGGTTTCTCTTGTGTTTTGTGTTTAACGGTTTTTGTTGTTTAAAGAAATTTCCCAATATTTATTGTTGTAATTAGTCTATTGTATCTGTCCAATTGTAATTGCCAAAATTCCCGGGTAAGTCCCGCAATATCTGTATATATATATATATATACACCTGTTCTCCAGTTCTAGCTCTTAGTTTCTGTAACTCAACCAACCTGCATAGCCAAGTAAGTTTCAATAATTTTACTGTTTATTTTTGTATTACTGATTTTTACTGTTTTTTCTATGTTACTGACTCTGTAAATTGTTTTGTATTTGTAATATCCAGGCCCTGAAGAGGACAATATATTTGTCGAAACGTTGGCAAAAAGACGAGTTGTTTTATTTGACCGATTCCTCGCAAATCTTCCATCCTAAATTTTCCGTAGATTTTATCCAATATTGGTACATTTTATCCTTAAATTTCTTACCGGGTATTCACTTTATGATATACGAGTATATTTTTCTCTTATTAGTTAAAAGAAAATAAATTACTAGGAAAACCTTTGTGTTTTTCTGGTAACCATAATTTTTAATAGATATCAAGTTTTTAATTAATTAATTTTCTTTTTAGCAATATCTCCTTCGCTTACTCATGGAATATACATATGTAGATCCAAATCTTTATTTGAAACAATTTTCAGGAAAAGCTCGATTAAGGAAAGCTCAGAGAGGTGGTTAGGCCCCACCTAAAGTGGTATTTCATGTCGGCCTTGCCATTAGTATAATTAAAACTGTCCGGTTGGGCAGTAGTACGATAGGATTGATCATCAAAAAAAAAGGCAATTTTTTTCCTCTTTTTCTATAAAAGATAAAATTCCCAAATTTTCTTTGTAATTTAGGGAAAATCCTCCTTTATAACTGTGATTTTTTTTGCAACACACAGGTTAAATAGATTTGGAGATTTTTTGGTTATTTGTAATGCTAAGTAATATTGATAGTGCCGAATGCACAATTGAACATGCACGTACTTGCGCTAGTTTCTGAGTTAATTGCTCTCGTCACTGGATGACGAAATCGTGGGACCAATGGCGCTTAAATGTGAAAGTTAGGTGGAAAGGTGCGAGATGAGAAGTGGCAGGCCAAGGAATCTCGAAGGGATCAGTAGGAATTTTTAATGAATGGATTAAGATTAAGATTATAATAGGGCGGCCCTTAAGGCCTACGCCACTGCGACCCCTTTGGATCTATTGTGGTTCCCACCACTCTAGAGCTCGCCCTCCAGACCTGTCCGTTTAATCAGACTCTTAATTCTGATGAATGGATTAATTAGAATCAAATTTGGGACCAAATCCTTTTAATTTGAGATTTTCTTTAATTTTCTTTAATGATTTTATTTAGACACTACCTACTAATTACTGAATGAAACGGAGTGTTTTTCAGATTTTTCCGGTTAAAAAGAAAAGGGCTCCTAGGGCGCCTTAATTACAAATTGCTTTATAACTTTTCCTTTAATAATTTTCATGATTTTTATTTCCCTAAAATTTATACAGTTATTAGATCCGTAAGATGTTTAAGATACATTAGCTTATCGCCTTCAAGAAACTTCATAAAAAAAATTATCTGTCTTGGAAAATTGTTTCCCACAATTCTTTGGAAAAACTGGAAAAACATCTCTAGAAACAAAATTTGTCAAGTTTAATGTCAATGATCATTTTTTTTGTTTTTTTGGAAATTAAGGGAAATTTAAAAAAATTCAGAGAACCCTTTCAGACTCTTTTCAGGCAGTTTTCACCCTTTCGGCAAAACCTTGATACAGACCGTAGACTTTTCTTCTGATGCCCTCATACCATCCTTGTCTTGCACAAAACCGGATGAAATTGGTTTATTGTAGATGCTCAATTTGGTCAATTGTGTATTTGTTGTTACCGTTCAAATCAAACATGAAACCGAAACTCACCCATAGGACGTAAATTTTGTTTAGGACAATACTTCCGTTTTGTGGGCGTGTGTGTGTAGCGTTCAAACTGTTGTTGGAAAACAGGAAATCACTTTTAATCTCCCCTCCCTTTTCACTGACTAAGTAAATGAATTTTAACTAACAACTGTCCGTTAGTATTAACGTTCGTATACGAGGTGTGGCTATTAAATAACGAGACTATTGCTGTAAAACATTTTATTTTAAATTTATACATATTTAGTTATTATCACCTTCAATATACACCCCTCCCCTATCCCTACAACGCTCCATGCGAATTTACCATTGTTCGAAACAGTGCTGGAAGTCTTTTTCTATGAGCTCCTGCTTGACGCACAGCTTTCACAGCTTCAACGGACTGAAATCGTGTTCCTTTTAATGCAGATTTGACTTTGGGGAACAGATCTAAAGTCACATGGGGCTAGGCGAATAAGGCTAGGATGGCCTAAAACTGGGATGTTGTACTTGGCTAGAAACGTCGTCTTGGCAGACAATGCAGTGTGAGCCGGCGCGTTGTCTTGATGGAGAACCCCGTGACTTGTTCTTCCACATATCGGGTCGTTTTTTTTTTCCTTACTCTTTCACGGAGTTGAGCAAGCACCTCACGGTAGTAACGTTGATTAATTATAATCGATATTTTCATTCGTTTTTGAACGTGGAAGGGCGACCCTGGCGTCCGACGTCTTCTCTCTCGGCCATCTTGGAAACGCTTCAAACCACTCAAAAACTTGCGCACATGATTAACATTCATCGCCATAAACTTCTTTTAATAAAAGATGAAGTTTCAGTAGCGGTTTCACCAAGTTTCATGTTAAATTTCACGACAATTCGTTGCTCTACTACATGTGTAGTATCATGTTTTCGGCAAAACGAAACTAACACCTCTTCTTACACAAACGACGGTTCCGGTCAGACAGATTTCTCTGAACAAACACGTGAGACGCTGCAATCGAAAGAGAAGGCTTTACGCTGCCACAGCTTTGTCGGTCGTTGGGATTTGGCGCACTTCTGTAGCAGCATCAGTCTCGTTATTTAATAGCCACACCTCGTATAACAGGAAGTGTGGAATTTTCGAAATTCCGGTCCTCCTGTTCTTCTTAGCGGAAGTACAGCTTCTAAAAAAAACTTTTACGGTTTCAGCGGTTTTACGCGTTAACTAATAAATTTTGAAAAATTTGTAGTATTTAAATTATTCAATTTTCAACCTTTAATAGAAGTAAAATGAATATAGAGAGTGAAAATAAAAATTGATACATCTTTTTTTGAAGATTTTTTAAAAAAATCTTTTATTGACATTTACAACTGCAACGATTGTTGCAACAAGCAAATGTGGTTTACGAGGGTCGTTTGAAAAGTCCGTGCAAAGTCAGAGAGATAGCACTACTGGCGCGTATCGAGGTTATGTTTAGTTAGTAGCATCTCTTGGAAGAACACACACCAAGTTTCAGCCAGATCGGTCTATTTCTTTGTGTTTGGCATTCGTTTGAATCGAGGAAGTCGAGTGATTTTCAAATCGTGTGAAGTGTTGCAAGGACGGTTTGCAGCTGTTCCAGAAGAATCCGCAGGACTTTAAGAGTCGTTTCGTCACTGTGGATGAAACATGGATACATCACTACACTCCTGAGACCAAAGAACAATCTAAACAATGGGTTACCAAGGGGGAATCTGCGCCAAAAAAGGCGAAGACCGTTCCTTCGGCCGGAAAGATTATGGCGACTGTCTTTTGGGATTCGCAAGGAATAATCCTCATCGACTATCTGGAAAAGGGTAAAACTATTACAGGTGCATATTATTCATCGTTATTGGACCGTTTGAAAACCGAGCTGCAAGAAAAACGCCCACGATTGGCCCACAAAAAAGTCTTTTTCCATCACGACAACGCACCAGCTCACACCTCAGCAGTTGTGGTCGTAAAATTAATGGAAATAGGGTTCCAACTCGTTTCACATCCCCCCTATTCTCCAGACTTGGCTCCCTCGGACTACTATTTCTTCCCCAATATGAAGAAATGGCTGGCGGGAAAAAGATTTTATTCAAACGAGGAGGTGATTGCAGAAACGAATGGCTATTTTTCAGACTTGGACAAATCCTATTATTCGGAAGGGATCAACAAACTAGAGCAGCGTTGGACGAAGTGTATAAGCCTAAAAGGAGACTATGTTGAAAAATAAAAAACGTTTACCCCAAAAAATTAAGTAGTTTTTATTTTTGCACGGACTTTTCAAACGACCCTCGTACATGATAAAAAAAATATATCACGATATACGAGTGGAGACGGCACCCACCCAGTAGATTAATTAAATTATTTAAATGAGGGCAATAGAATTTGAGAACACGTGTTTTTATAATGAAATAACTTTGAAAAACTAATTATATTAAACTGGATAATTAAAACTTATAAAAAAAAGGGCTTTAAATAGTGTCAAAGAGAAGTTCGTTTAAATTAAAACTCACATCTACATCAATTAAATTTGCAATATAATTAACAAAATTTATATATAATTTCCGCCATATTAAGCAAACAGACTATACCATCAGTATCCATGCTTCTTTTGTCTTTTTTGTAGATGAAACAAAGATTTGTAGATTATCATCTAATGAACTTTCTGTGGTGTGTCTAGTTAGCTGTGGTTAAGCCAATTGGTTGAAATTGAGTTAAATATTTCCTTTTAAGGTCCTATCCTAAAGTGGTTTTCAGAAAAATAGTCTTGCTTTATAGCAAAACAAAGGAAGCATTTCCTTTTAGACTCCGGAAATCTAAGAAGTAAATATTGATGAAACTCGGTTGCCAAAACGTTTATCGCGAAATTTCCCTTCTTTTTTTTTAAATAAACTTTTAAAGTAAGTAAGTAATTGCCTATTTTTTCAGGCGGGCTTTACGTCCAACTACCAATCAGTTATCGTGGACGGAGGCGACTAGCAAACATACTTTACTATAAATTTCTTTTATTAACCATTAAATAAAATCTAAGGCCTAAGACCGGGAATCGAACCCAGTACCACAATATATATTAGCTTCGCAGATCTCTAACCGCTTGGCTACCGTGGCGCCCTAAATAAACTTTTAATTTCAGGGCGATCTGGTTATTTTTAGATGACACTGGAATCGTGCAAAGAAATAAAGAGTGTCTGCCTGTTAGTAAGGGAAATGTTACCTACGAAAAGAATTCTTGGAGCTAAATAAATAGCAATGGCGTTGATCTAGAGAGCTGAACTCCAAGATAAGAGATCCAAACCTTAAGAAAATAATCTACTTGACCAGGGACGAGGTAATAGGGTACACCATATGGCTGCATCGTTCAGAAAGGTGTATTTAAAGTAACCTTCTTACAGTTTCCAGTCTAATATCTCACGTTTAGCCTATTTATTTTGACGTGGGCACAGCTTATGAGATGGCCGGTCCCTTACTGCTGCTAACAGCCTTCAGTTTACATTGAGAGAAAAGGAAAGGGCGGATGAGTTAGTTCTCGTGTATTAGCTCTAAGGATTTAGTTGGGTACTACCACTTCATACTTACTTACTATTAACCACTCTCTTCTGTGAGCAACAATTTCTTTGAAACACCCTTTAGTAAGTGGATAAATTGAAACCTATTAGCCCTAAATACAGAGTGATATATTACACGATCAAAAAATTTTAAAAGAGCTTATTTCTGCACGCGGAAATATCCGTTTGGAGTGGGGTTACCAGAGCAGAAGAAATATGCTATTTACAAAATTGTGGTCTATGTTTTGTCTGTGTTAGGTGTATTTGTCTGTAAATATGTATTCTCTGTAAATAAAGGACTAAAAGCCAGATCAGATAAGGTCTCACCAGAACAAGCTACAATTAAGGGTTTTGATTCAAAATCGATAAAGCGGATGTATAATTTTATTGTTTCCGTTTTTCCTTTTACTTTTTGGTGATTTTGTTTTAAAATGGCTGCAAAGATTTTCTTTAAACTTGATTAGAGTTTTCAAATTTTTATTTTAAATATTTTTTCCTCAAGGAAATTTAATTACGTGCATAAAAGGTGTTAGGGCGTCCCTCTGTGACGTCATTTCCCTGCACAATAAGTAAAGTAAAGTAATGCCCTTTTTTTCCCCCATGCGATTTAATCCAAGTACCAATTAAATGCCATGGCCAGAAATGGATTCATTTACTTCATTAAATAAAATCCAAAGCCTAGAGAATCTAACTCAGTATACCATCAACAGTTTATTTGGCTTTGTGGGCCTCGCCTTTAACCGCTCGGCTATCGTGGTTTGTGGGCCTCGCTAGTAACCTTACTTGGTGTCTTACAATATTTGTAGATTACTTAAGAAATTATTATGTAAACCAAATTCTAAATGTGAAGATTATTGATTCGTAATTCTATAATTTTCTTTTTCCCAAAACAGGGTCAAAACGCTTCCCCAAGAGGGGGAAATGTTAAACACTTTTGGAAAGTATTATTAAATTTAAATATCTTAGAATCGATTTGGTTCACTTTTAAATAGAAATAACTTACATTTTTTTTTTTAATTTGTTTGCAACTGTATCCAATACAACAAGCAAAAGAGATGAGGATAAGAAAATGGCGCAAATACACATGCATGTGCGCCAAGAGACGTGAATGGAGTGAACGACGACCATCCAGTAATGGAAGCCGTTAGATCGCCACGTTGGCAAGCTTACACAGCAACCAAGGAAGTCGACGTTATATGTTGAGATGATCGCGTGGCCACCGCCGCAATTTGAAGAAAGTGTTTGTAGTAGACATGTTGTGTGGATCTGAGGGTTGTAATCACTGGGTAGATTTGAGTGGAATTTTGTATATGCAGAGATTGGGCTATTTCCAAAGACGAGAGGAATATTTAGATCAGAGTGTATTGTATGATTGGAGACGTAGAAGGAAGCGCTAAATATTGTTCACAGGATTTAAATTTAATATCAGATTAAAGTAAGATCAAGAACGATTTCCTGTGGAAAAGTGAGCTACAATGCCGCCATGTGTGAAAACAGAAATTATATAGTAAAGTTTATGTAAAACATGTATGAGGTGAAATATTAAATACATAATATATCGTGTGTATCATGTAGTAGAGAAGGGAATGCAGGTTACCAACATAACCGCGGAGTAGCTTCTTTCAAACTGGGGCTAGCACAACATTCTAAGCTTTAAAGCTTGATTAAGTTTATACTCTCTCTCTCTGTTTTATAGTATCATGTAAATAACTCGTGAGCTTACAGCGATTTCCCAACTAGTTAGATGGAAGGTTATTTTACGGGATGATATTAAAATAACTGTTGACTTTTCCTTTACCCATTTGCTGGGAAAATCATCTTTTCTCTCTGTTAAATACGGTGCTTTTCTTTTTCTTTATTTAAAAATGAAAATAATAATAAGTTAATGCTAATTTTTATTTTTATTTTTTAAATAATCCTTTTTTTTTTTGTAGAATAAAGTAGCTTTTCTATCCAGGGTGTTCAGCATAAGACTACGGTAACTTCGGGAGGCGATTCTGGACATCATTTGCAACAAAACAATCCATATAAACTATGGCTCGATTCGGCTCGGTTTTGTAGATATTTTTAATTTTATGTTTTTTCAAGGTATCACTACTTTTTAGCAATCAGATGCCTATATTTCTCAAATTATTAAAGCTATAGCAATTTCAATAAGCTCATTAGAAAGAAGGTTGAATTTCCTTTTAAATAAGCTAATTTATATTCCAAAATAATAATATCAAGTATTTCACTTTTGGAACTAGGCGGTTGAGAAGAGGTAACAAATAAGCTGACTCATCCGAATCAACCGAAATATGAAGTCAAAGTTTTTGGAAAAAATTAGAACCTCCTTGTTCTAAAAGTTCAGAGATTTCTGCATCAATTTTTACAATAACCCCAATTATTGTATACCTTTCGAAAGGTGTTTGTATGTAGATGTTTTTCCTAAATAGTGCACATTTTTTACTTATAAAAAATATTTGAGAAAAATGAAGTCAAAGTTTTTGGAAAAAATTAGAAACTTGCTATTTCGTATGTTTGGGCCACAAAGTAAAATACTTAATATCATTATTTTGAAACATAAATTAGCTTATTTAAAAGGAAATTTAACCTTCTTTCTAATGAGCTTATTGAAATTGCTGTAGCTTTAATAGTTTGAGAAATATAGGCATCTGATTGCTAAAAAGTAGTGATACCTTGAAAAAAACATAAAATTAAAAATATCTACAAAACCGAGCCGAATCGAGCCATAGTTTATATGGAATTTTTTGTTGCAAATAATGCTCAGAATCGCCTCCCCAAGTTACCGTAGTCTTATGCTGAACACCCTGTATAAACGCGTGCTTAGAAAGTGTTGCCAACTTTCCCCAAAATTGTCTGCTATAATTTGTTTGGCAATCTATTCACTATAAATACTAAAAGTTGCAGAAGAAAAAGCCCTGAAGATTACATAGTCGCTTTGATCGAAAGCTTGGCCAAAACAAAAACAAAAATTTAAGACTAAAATTGGTAATAAATAGTCTTTCTTCCCTAGTCTTAAAAATTTGATATGATCGCAAAGCTTTAAAACTACAATTTTAATCCCAAAATCTATCGTAAGCGTACAGCTTCATAATGTCGACACAATAACTATATTTAACTTGATAAAAGTTGAACAAAAAAAAGCTTTCTAAGTTGAAGCTTGATAAAAGCTCATTTTTCTCTGCTTTCACAACTTTTTTTCCCCCCCCCCAAAAAAAACTAGCAAAACAATTTTTAATTCTAAAAGAATCTTTGAATTTTTTAAATAGATTACTTTAAACGGAACTCTTCTTTTATTTAGCTGGAAAACAAAATAAATAAAGTCTGATGAATCTGGGAAAAACTTGCTGGGAAACTCGCTTGGAAACTGACCTCCATTTTTCCAACTATACAAGACGGGGTTGGGTACAAACTAATAAAGTAACTTTGGAAATTCATTGCTTAGATGGTTCAAAAGTTGGCCTAAAGAGCGGTCTAGCAGTTCATCATCGTCTTCTTACATCCGCTCATCTTTAAAAAGCACAGTGAATAAATGGGGGGGGGGAACAGCTGTTATTAGATTAGTTATACGAGATGAGGTAGTAGTGGCTGCTATTCTGGAGGCCGAAGAGGTATTCTGCGACCAAAACTGATCTATTCATTTGTTGACCATTTATGATCATTTCAGCATCTCCAGATGATGTAAAAATTCATCCCTTTCAACACGAAGATCTGGAGAATAGTTAGGGAGAGAACCATTCTCTGTGGTCAATAGCTTCTCTCCTCCAGTACCTTCCGCTGGAAAGGGGGGAAGCTGCAAATCAGGAATATTTCATTCTGTTGTTAATACGTCCTTTTCTGGTAACGCTCTACCCTGAAATAGATTAGAAAGGGTTATTAAGTAACTTAGGAGTAGTTACGAACTTCTATACAAAACATATAGACAGACATACTCAAAGATCAATTTTTAAACTCCACTTTTTGGAACTTAGCTAGCCACAAAATGTGTCTTTCCATTTTTAAAGAATTGAGTAGGTAAAGCAACTTCCTGTTACAACACTTCTTAAAATTCCAGCCTAATCATTTCCTTCTCCCACTGACGTTATGCAGTTTGGAGAACACAATAGAGTGAATTCTTTCCACATCTTTCCCTCAGAATATAGTACAAATAAAAAGCTATGGGTTTCCGTACATAATATTTATTTAGGAAGTTAAGAGAAAATTTAAAGGGGCCATTTTGGAGGAAGTTACCAAAAAAAAAAAAAAAGAGGAATAAATCAATTCTGTAAAATGTTACTTCCGTTTGGGAAAATTTTTGTTCAAACTCGAAAATAGTGGTTACAGGGCCAAAAATTTAAATGAAATAGAGAGAAAACATCTACCCACCTCTCCACTTCTGAAGTGAAATATCTCGATAAAAATTGTAGTACTCCACTTTGTGTACACGTAATTAGTGTACTAAGTTTATTAGACAATAGTTATGAAAATTTTTGAGGGAATCCCTAAAAAAGAGGGGGGGAAATCCCTGAGGGTGATACTTTTTGGTTGAAGATTTTGATGGCTAAGTTGCAGACATTGCGCATAAACTTGATGTCGTAAGCACAACGATAGCAGAGTGGTTATAGGCTAGACCCGCAAAGCTAAGATGTATTGTGGGTTAGTGGGTTCGATTCCCTCGTCTAAACCTTGGCTTTTATTTAATGGTTTTAATATTGTAAGGGAACGGCTATAGGCTAAACCCGCAAAGCTAAGATGTATTGTTGGTTTAGTGGATTCGATTCCCCTTAAACTTTATGTTTGCTAGTCGCCTCCGTCCATGACACCTAATTTGTTAGTTGGACGTAAAGCCTGCCTTAAAAAATAGGCAGTATTAACTTTACTTTTTACCCAAACTGATCATTTTATCCTTGCACGTTTTTGAAACGATATGCTTTATAAAATCTAAAAACAACAAAATTACAATAATATTTTTCTTATCTGTTCTAAGAGAAAGTTAAAAAGGAACTATGTTTTTTATTAAAGTGAGAAATGACTCGTTCTCAAAATTGGCTTGAGTCTGAAGATAGGACCTTGAGGCCTACGTCTTGTGTTCTGAAAGTTATTTTCTCTGTGTGGACAGTCCTAAAATTTAGGTCAAACTATTTATAAATTCAACCCAAATAAGTCATTTTTTTAAATTACTTACTCCAAATGATTGTAATAAATTTTTTGATCAATGAAAAAAAAGAAAAATCAATAACAATGTCAACATAAAAATGAAAACTTCATAGAGGAGGAACTAGGAGATCAATGTTTTTAGGGGTGCACAAAAGACAAGTTTTGACAGTTGTAGGATCTCCCCTGGCTGTAAGTTGGGGTATGAGGTTGGTTTTCTATGAGAGAGGGGGCTGAGTAAGGGGGTGAGAGGAGCTCCCTTTGGAGGAGACGCCTGGCGCCCGGTAGTCTCCAGGCGGGCGCCTAGCAAACACCCCCATCCTGCCGGGGCTCCCGAGTTCTCTTCCAATAGTCACTGCCCGGCATCTCTTTCCTCCTGTCCAGGATCCTACAACACACATACCATCCTCTGGTTATTCCCACTGCCTCCCTTTTACTGTAAACTACATTAAGGACGTTCCTATTGGTGTTGTCGACCATAGCCTCAGGGACTCCTCTACACTTCCACTCTACCCTAGCTTGTTTAGCTTTAACTTCCACCTCCTCCCAGGAGAGGCTGTTCTAGTAATGCTAACTACTGCCTCTCTTTCCCCTACTGACTCTTTCTCTTTATATGACCCCCACGTACATAGTACTGGATGTAAATCTCGGCCAGAGAACAAGCAATCTCAAAACCACAATGCCCTACTTATTTAATTCCACATTTACTGTTGGTAATATTGCCATTGCTTCCTGTAGATAATTTGCCGTCACAGAATAGGCAAATATTAGCATTATCTGTGTAACTTCCAAGCACATACTGTTGGCTATCCGGGGGCAGTAAATTAGTAAAACCTTTAGGTTACTTGTTTGGAGGCAGCAAACTAGTTATTACTGGAGTACAAAGGGCACAGAATTCTAGCTTTTATATCCTGCCTCCACAATCCCTGGTAAAACATAAATCAGCTGTGTAACACTTTCGACTGCACCTCCGAGTAAATCGTAGGGGCAGCAGTGCCTTTCAATCGACGGATGGAATTTATAGTTCTATGTAAAAGATGGTAGATTAAAGAGGGTAGGATGTGCGTGAATTTGAAACTTCTTGTAAAGGGGGGAAAGCCGAAAAGGTACTGCTTGAGGTCGTAGTATGGAGCACTCGGCTTCGAGTCGGTAGATGTTGGAATACTGCGGCTGTAAGTCCAAATCGGATTTCAGTACTTTGTTGTTTTGCATCAATTTTAATCGTCTGTCAAGTAAGTTTTACCAGTAAGAAGTAGCGTTTTTTGAGTTCTTGCGCGTGTGGATTCCATGTGAAGCGTTTGTCCACATATAGTCGCGAGATATCGCACAGCATCAGTACAAGGAAGTGCAGTAAACTGGAGGGAATTTAGCTCGTCTGTGTTTAGAAAAAGGTTTTGTTTTTAACATTTTTTGATCGATTACTTTCATTTTCCATTTTGGAAACCATTTTCCCTGGTGAGTTGTCCATACCACTGTTAAGATTCTAATAGGGCGGCCCTTAAGGTCTACGCCACTGCGACCCCTTTAGGGATCTATTGTGGCTCCCCTCACTCTAAAGCTCACCCTCCAGACCTGTCCTTTTAATCAGACTCTTAATTCTGGAGAGCGCGACTCATAGCGTAAAGCTCTCAAGGCCTTGGTTTGAGAAGTAACATCCTTAGCCACACGAGCCCCTCACACTGACCACAACACGTGCAGTGCCCGTTTTCTCCTCCTCTTCCTTACAGAACCTACAAAGGCTAGCCATCTGCCAGGCCCATGCGATGCATGTGTTTCCTGAGCCTGCAGTGGCCAGTTAATAGGCCTACAATCATCCTTGTAGCCCCACGCGGCCTTGACGGATTAAATCTGCAGTTAGCTTTGGCTAATTCTCCACTGAAAATTCTGAACTTCAAACACTGCACCCAAGTCCACCGCTGACAGCCTTTTCTATAGACATTTCTTTATTCTTTTAAGGTCGTTCCTGCTCTGATCTCGTATAACAGTTTCAAACAAAAGTTGTAGATCAACAAGAGAGTAATGAGTTATAAATATGAATGTGAATTATAAATACATGAATTGCAAGACTTCTTTTTATGAAGTTTAAGTGAAAAATGTAAAATAGTAGAGAATAGCAAAATAGTGTTAGCCAACATAACATAAGAATTGTAGAATGAAAGAAACAAGAGAAGAGAGAGTTCATGCATCACATTTTAACAAGGGTCGAAGGAAAAAAAAAATGTGAAAGGGATAGAAAAACATTTTAATAAATAAAGAAGCTTTCCACAGAGAATGAACTAGTGCGGTCGGGAAATCGAGAAGGATGTGCGGTCCCTTCGGAGAAGGTGAATGGAGGGCACAGAGGGTGGTAGCAATTGAATGTATCGGCTTTCCCTTAAAAAGCATTGGAGCCAGGAGTAATGCAACTGAATTACATTATCCGGAATGCGGAAGAGGGCCACTCTATCTCTCTCACTCATGCACACAATTTCATCAGTTTTACCAACTTGAATTTTTTACATATTTACGTAACAGAAGTAACTAGGGAGCCAGTATACAATCTACCATTGCCTACTTGAACTCGGAAACTATTTATCATAAAATAATCAAGTTAAGTTCACGTTCTTATTTATAAATGATTCTATTTTCATAAATTTATTTTTATATTATTTCCTTAAACAAGATTGACATTTAACAAATCTAATACTTTTTTATTTTTTATTAAATTTTGTACTATATTCATATTCGTATTGGATAAAATAAAGCAATAAAGTTCTCATAATTAAACATTAAAGGTATAGATAGGGGAATATAGACTAGTACCGCAATACATCTTAGCTTTGCGGGTTTAGCCTATAGCCGTTCCCTTACAATATTAAAACCATTAAATAAAATCCAACGCCTAGACCGGGGGAATCGAACCCACTAACCAACAATACATCTTAGCTTTGCGGGTCTAGCCTATACACGGCTCGAATAATGTGGAGCCCGAACCAGAAGTCAGAAGTCATCTACTTTCGCTTCCAATTTTAATAATGAAATTTTTAATCCAAATTGTGATGTGTTCAATTTTGGTGAAACAACCGTTATTTTGGAAGACACTCTAATGGGGAATTTTCAGAATGATAGAAAAGAGGGTGGTCAGAGATAATCATTGAATATTGTTAATATTTTCGTTCTAGCCAATACCTTCAACAAAGTTTCAATATATTCTAAGTGTAGTTGCTGCAATTCAAACCTTCCTGGATGTCTGATCACCAACCAAGAATCTTTTAGAAATCCCAAGACAGATAGGATTCTCCTCTAAATACCGTTAACTATTTAGGCACTTTGGGAAAGACGCATCAATCCATACTTGGGTTGATAGAAAAAAAAGGCAGATCACTCCATTGGAGCTACTACAATCACCTCTGTATCATCCTGCCTTCGGCATTAGTTAAGAACACAAGATTAAGGATTTAAAAGGCAAAGAAGACTGAGATAACGTATTGAAGAATAAATCAGTACGCCGGAGGTACACAACACTAAGTCCATTTTTTCACTAAATTAATTTTTTTAATGTTTCTAATACAAAATTTCCTTTTTTATTACCCAACCATCTGTTAACCTGCATTACTTATTATCCGCCAAAGATTTAAGAAAAATAACTCCCGTGGGCTTATAAGTAAGAGAAAACCGCGAAAAAACTCTTTCATTTTGCTCTCTTGTAAAAAATTTAAAATTGGACATAGTGTTGTGTACCTCCCTGGGTACAGAAATACATAAATCGGAGGTTTCTGACTGAAGACTGAAAAGAGAGGGTGCTCCTATTCCTCACTGTTTGAGATAAAAGGAAGATAGACCCAAAAGTACCATTCACAAGCTCCGTACTGGAATGGACCATTAGTAGAGCTCAATCGTCAAGGATTTCCAGCGCTTTCATTAAAAAGCATCCTTTTCACTTCCAACCAGGGAGTAATCCAGAACTGTGTGTACAGGAGCTAGCCTTCTATTTAATTTGGGTTTTATAACTGCCCATAAAGAGGATAAAGCAAAAAACTAAAATTTTGGGGAAACCTTAAATCCGGTTAATTAATTCCCGCTTCCCAATTTCCAGCCAAATTGCTCTACTGGTTCTTGGGATAATTTACAAAGAAAATATTTACGTAAAAGAGAAAACGCACAGTGAAAACTTGTATAATTTCCTGTTTGTTTTTTAGTAAATAGAGGAGCTGAAAATCTGAGTGATGTCCATGTTATTAGCAAAATGGAAGATTGTGTAAGCATGTTGATTAATTCACTGAAAAACTTGGACACATGGAAAGGCCTTTTCCGTCGTGTAATTTGGATACTAAATAAATATCCTTCCCAAAACAAAACTGCTGTGAGCAGTTTTCCCCGATCTACGTAAATAAAATTCTCTTGAAACTAACAATTTATTTTTATTTTTTAAATAATTGAATAACTAAAACTATACTTCAAGTCTGCCAATCGTTTTCCAAAATCGGGAATTCGTTTTTCCCCCAATTACTTGTGTTTATTTATTTTATCTTTATTTAGGGAAACTTTCTAGGAAAAATTGTTTTCCGTCAGCTTGGAGACATTTTAGGCTGTATAATATTAATGAAAATGGCAAAATCTAGTAATAGTGTTAGCTTACGTCAGATATTTATTTTAGTCGAACGTACAACAGAATTATCTTAACATTAAGATTCTATCTTTCTGATTAGTTACTTCCTTCCTTTAAAGAAAAAAAAGTAATTCTTTTAAAAATAGAACGGACGATTACGCACATTCACCATCCCCCCCCCCCAAAAAAAAGGAAGAAATTGTGCAAAAACCCTAAACCCCATCTGGGGAACAGGTTCGTGACCGTAAAATAACAGATGCTGCCAGTCACGTAATGCACATTTTGATTCACTTTTCTCGTGGATTCACTTTCAACCACCCTCCTACGTAAGCGTTCCCAGCGTTCTGATTTCAAAATGGCCGCCTGCTTTTTCTGCACGAATGACCCGGTTTCTTTAGATCCATTCTAGAATTTAATTTCTTTTCATAAAAATGGTAAATAATGGCTTTAAATTAAAAAATTAAAAAAAAAAAAATCATTTTTTTTTGGAATATGGCTCCACTCACCAACAAAAAAAATAAACCTTCATGACTCTGAAGATACATGTAAATCATATTTATCGCCACTCAAATTAATTTATTCCCCAAAATTTATTAAAAATAAATGGGATTATTTATTACTCGGCATTGACATCACTAAAATGGACTACAATTCGAGTAATTGCATTCTCGAAAAATAAAGTTTGAGCGCAAGGTGGGGGCACCCTGGAAAATATTTTATAAATAATAATAATTTTTATTTATTTATTTTTAATGGATACCATTGATGGTAAAATCGGATTCATTATTATTTGCATGATAACAGCGCGCAATATAGGATAGATTTAATCCAGTATAAACTCATATAGATTTAACCAAGTGCGAACTACAGCTATCAGCTGCAGGCCTCTATGATTTTATTGATGCAAAAATAATACGTATATTGGTAACGGCGGAAATGTGCACGTGTTGATTTGGATACAAGCGGAACAAGCTGTCTGTTAGTTACATTTAATTAGAATTGTTTCCAGTTTTTTTTGGGGGGGAATTTTTATTATTTCCGGTAAAAAAAAACCAAAAAAAAAACCAGTTCCACACAATTTCCGCTCTCTAATTTTTTCGAAAAATTTGAACACGACCACATACTTCCTCTTATTCTTTAATACAGGAAGTAAAAATAATTGTTAAAACATAACGGATCACCAGAGAAGATTTAGAGGTCTCTTCATTAGACTTTTTGAAATAAGGATTTCTCCTGTTTTCTTTTTCTTGGTAAATCAAAACCGCCGACAGTTACACCTAATTATTACCAGTGTATAATTGTAAACATATGGCCGGTGTAGGCTTTAAGTTACACATGCGCACTATTACAGACGTACATAAATTAACATATGTGGGTGCCCGTCATATGTTAGTATTTCACTTAGTGAGTTATTTAATATTTAGTTGGCAGGTTATGTCAGGCTTAATTTCCTTCTTCAAGTAAACATAATTATACTAACTGTAGGTTTGTTTTATTGATCGTAATAGTTCATTAAATTGTCTTAAAAAAAATAATTTTTTGACGTGAATACGTCTTTAAATTTGCTATCATATGGAGGCAATCCAAAAAACCTAATGATAACAAAATCGGAGGGTACAGTTTGGCATTATAGTTTCGAATCTATCGTCTACATCCAAAATTAAATTAGACCACTGGATAGCCAAAGGATCAAAGAATTCATTACGATAAGCGAGGACTGTGACGCATCGCGCGCGGTGCAGGGGGAAGCGCCGCCATTTTGAGATCATTTTGCTGAGTATTCGATATTTGCAATGAGTATAACTTTTGACTCGGAGAAGCTATGATGTTCGTTTAAGTTTTAATCGTCAGCTGTCGACACAATCTATCGATTGCATATAAAACATTAGTGTAAAATAGTGACAGTGAATATAATAAGGTGTTAGAATAAAAAAAATATTATCAAAAATATATAATGTCGGCCTATACGGGTCGAAAAGCCAAAACCAAATACAGAGATCATATACGGTTGGAAGGGGCTTCTCAAGAACAATCGAATGGTAATAATAAAACACCAGATGACCAAGTCAAGCTGTGCCGGGAACGTAAAAGAATGAATGCGGCCGAGCGGATCAACGACGGTGTCAGTACATCTGCAGCTGGGGCGGTTGAAATTATGCAAGTGGAAGATGAAATCGCTTCTACATCGACAACGGACTGTATGGGCGTAGATTGTGTTCGATCGTCGATTATGAAGACACATTGGGCAGCAGCAAATGTTTCACTACGTTTCATCATACGTTGCATCACTATGTATGTTTCACTACGACATCCGGTTACAGGGCATTTTTAGAATTGTAACAATAAATACAAATCACCTTAATAGCGTATAAAGTAGAAGACGTGTATATTATACATGTATACTTTTGGCGCATCGACTTCAATATCGATTTAATTCGCATGAACATTAAAAAGTAACGTAATTCCAAATTTTGAGGATGTTAAGAAGGGTGAAACCAGTCGCTAAAATCGCGTTTATCGGTTCATGACTACTATCGAGAAACAGAAGGTCACAATGTTTCGGTAAGCCCAGTACATCGCCTAGACAAGCAAAACGGTCTCGGCAAAATTGTTCAGATCGCGTTAGGTGTACAGTTTTCTGGTTTAAATTGTCTTAAATATTATTGTAAGTACCTCAACATCAGTGGGTGGCCGAAATACGGTTTACTGGGATCACAATGACGTATCCAAGCCACAACTGGGCGGAAGTCTGAAAGTAGAGAGTGAGAGATCTAAATCCAGAATCTATAAGTGTCCGATAATTCTAATCTGGCGACTGTATTGAATAGATTAGCGCAGTTAGTACTGAACATAGAGTGGCTACATCGCCGATAAAGATATCCGCGCTAAGAGAGGTCTCACGATCTCTCGAAGTAGCGTAGCGTAAACTAGGATCGGAGATAAGATTCAGTTGCAGTAAGCTATGTTATCCTGTGCATCTGTGCATCACTCGATTCGTTCTGTGAACCGGTATAGTAATGATGACTTCTCTCCTTGAATTGGCCGCTAGCCCGGAGAAATCCGGAGATAATGGAGATTTCTTCAAGTGACTGATAGATGTAGCTGTTTTGCCACAAGGAAAATCATCAACTAAATTTGCTTGCTTCGGAAGACTTTGCAAACATACAAAAACATTTGGATGTGGAATAAAGCATTACAAAAAAAAGAAATGTAACTCTACCGCTATTGTTATCATTTGGGGCCAAGCGAACGCTTTCCAGTAATCTTAGAGAATGGGTCATAAATATTCTATAAGGATTACCCTTCATAAGAAGGGATAAGGACTGACTCCGCCCTATCTTTACCCAGAAAAGTACCTCAACAACAAGGGACCACTAGGAAGAAAAAGTGAGGAAATAAAATAAGAACTTAGTAACTCCTCCCGTGAATGGGATGTCCCATAAAGCTGCATGTTTTATGAAAATTTTTCCACTTGACTTTTCCCCACATTTCACCCGTCATTCTCTCTCTGGTGTGACGTAAAAAAGAGTTTTTCTCTTTTCTAAACCAAAATATTCATACGGTTTCCAAGCTACTAATCCATATATTTTCTTATAAACGCGATTAACTGACTTCTTAACATCCTCAAAATTCGGAATTACATTGCTTTTTAAAGTTCATGCGAATTAAATCGATACTGTAGTCGATGCGCCAAAAATATCTACGTGTATACACGCCTTCTACTTTATATGCTATTAAGGTGACTTGAATTTATTGTTACAGTTCTAAATTAAAAGAAAATTCTGGAACTAGTATTACAAATTTTCTAAGTGGATTATTCACGATTCTGAGTTTTTCTCAAATTTTACTGAGCAAAATTTCGATTTTATGAAGAAAATAAGATGTTTGCAACATTAAAAGAAAAAGTAAAACTCCTTTATTTCTAGAGAAAACTCTACAAGAAAGAAAAAGAAAAACCTGATGCATATTTTTACGGCAAATTTCTTTATTTGTCCCTTTTATTTGGTGAAAAATAAGATAACCAATGATATGGTCCAGAGATTGGAGATTCCTCTGGCAAGATTATGTATGTGAATGTGTTTTCAAATAGGAACTCACCAATGATTTGGCCAGAGGCAGGAGGAAAGAATGTCTCTGTATTATTATTATTATTTTTTGACCAGAGGTGGCTTACTAAAGAGGACAGTGAAAAGCCGGAGGTGGAGTAATACTGGCTCCAGGAAGTCTGGAGGTTTGTGCTGGTAGTGGTGGTGGAAACTGGGAATGGCCAAGTGAACAGTTACAATCAATGTTCCATACCCCACGGGCGTTGCACTGGAGCTCTACTGGGGCAGCCTGTGTGTGAGTATGCCAGAGAGAGAGGCAGAGGTACACATCCTCCCCTAGATGATGAAGGCTCTTCCCCTGTAGCATCTCTTCTCTCTCTTTTATGTACGTACAAAGAGAGAGAGAATCGTTGCTCCAGGACTCACTCCCAACATTCCTGCCGCCAATCTCTTCTGCGTCGTGTTTTTAAGCAAGACAATCTCTTATTCCCATTTTCTCTCATCGTCCTCCTTCCTCTATCTAGGACTCCAAACCTCCACATACCCTATGTTTGGACTGTTTACCTCTCTTCTTTTAACTTCTTCAGCATAGAGATAGATATATATCTCTTATAGCTCACACACTAGAAATATATATATACACATTCACAGATTTATGTTTTAACAAAGAGAAATTCTAAGAAAATTTTTCTTTCTCTCAGTCTTGGGGTGGGGGGAATTTTCTTTCTTTTTCATTGTTTCTGATTTTCCCTTTGTTCTACTTTTATTTATCTAAATTAATTCACTTTCAACGGTGATATTAAAGACCTGACTTTAAATTATAAATCTTTCTCTTAACTGTACTTACTGAATACATTTCGACCAAATAGTTTTCTTCTTATCCATGATTTTGGTGGAGTAAGAAAGACGCATCAGACATCGCTAGTTTTTTTAGAGTTAGATTTCAGTAATTTAGATGCCTGATATTTAGATTGGAACCTAGTTTTATTAGATGCTCCTCCAGATGGAGAACCTAGATAGGTTCTGGAAGCTTTTAAAACGGAATGATAATAGTTTGAGGCAATCAAGTGTGTTCTAGCTATGTGGTAGAAAGGAAACGAATGTTTGACGACATATACAGGTATTTAGATGCACCATTTCGCTACGAAGACATAATATTCTCCATCAACATCTATGCGCTTAAATCTGTAGCAGAGCTAGCAATGAAATATGAATGTATTTAAAAGTTGTAGAATGAATGTAAGAAAATGATTAGAGAAGGATTACGTGATTTTAATTTCGGTTAAGCTATAAGGATGGTAGGAATATAGAGTACTGATCCATCCATTAGTCGTAGTTTATGTAAATAGTTGGATATAGTAGAGGGATGAATGTGTGAAGCGAATGTATTTATAAGTAAGAATGGAGAGTGAGTGATATTCTAGTGATAAGCACCTAGACGATGCTGGCTGTATGGCGAAAAGCCAATGCCAAACAAAAGGGGGAAAAAAAAGAAAAGTCCTCTAGCTAATCGCTTTATGCACGGGTCATCTTAAAATCCTTTTTAAGACAGTTTCTTCTCCTATCCCGTGGATGCAATGCGAACACGAGAGAAGAAGTCTCATTTTCTCCTATAACCTGCCTGATTAAGTTACAATCCCTACTTTGCTTTTATAAGACTTCCGGCACTTGAAGACTGGAGAAGATGAAATGAGAGAGTGACTCTGAATACTCGTTTTTGTGAAAGTAATCGGTTAGAAAGTAGATCGCAATCAGTTCCCGTCCCTCTGTTCTGATCTAATCTAATCGAAGAGTGTTTAACATCGTAGTTACTAATTCATTGTTCTCACTTATTAGGAACATTGTTCCTAGTAATTATAATTAATATTGCCGAAAACTGAAAAAAAAGTTGTCTAACTGCAGATGAATTTAGTTCAAAAAATTTAGGTTCACTTCTGGTATTGGTACATAAATTTGACGAAATCGTAAAAACCAGAAGATCCCCAAATCCTACATAACCTGCTATAATAATCCACAATTTTACTGAAATTAAATAAAGAATTTGATTTAAACAAATAAAAAAAATCTTTGCACAAATTACTTCTTATCAAGAGAGGAAGTGTATGCGGTTATAGCAAAAACAGGAAATGAGAAAGGAATTTCTGTAATTATCGTATCACTCACCACTTTCCCGCTTCCAGGATACGCTTGCTACTAGTTTCTTATCATAGTACCACTTACTTCTGTTTCTTGATAAGAAACGAATTTTACGAACAATTAATTATAAAATTTTCTGTCTTCCTGTGGTTAAAAACAAGTGAGCGAAGTGGATTGATATAGCAGGGATGTTCAGCGGGGATTTAAGCAATATGTTTGCCATTGCTTTAATAATCGAATCTTTAGACATCGATTCAGTAGAATGAACAGCTAGTGTTCTCATTTCGTTAGCGAATAGTTCATTGCAGATAAAATCGTGTCTTGAACTTCAAAATTATACTCTTAGTAGTTTCTTACTACTGTATTAAATTATTAATATTTCCATAAAATACAAATAAATGTTTAATACGCTGGAGTGACGGCAGCTGATCTAAAGTATTAAAAAAAAAAAATCTTTTCTAATTTGCTAAACTTGAATCCTGATGTCAGCTTGTGTCGCTAAATTCTCCAGAAGAAATATTATTTCATCCATCACACTGATTCCTTCCTTCCCCTTTTTCCGGGAGAGCTCTCGCTCCCATCTATTGGAAAATCCAAATTTTTTTTTATCCTGAACGGTAGAGGGAAACTAAAAAAACTATGTCTTCTACTTTTTGGAAAAAGTATTATCCTTTTAGGAAGAAAAGGATAATGCCAATTTCAGTCATGATTTTTTTTATTAATGTCGAGCTTTCCACCTAGGGACTAGGTATGTTCCATAGCCCTGAAGATGACCTAGTCCCTAGGTCGAAAGCTAGGCGTAATAAATCATGACTGATTTTGGTATTGCTCTTTTCTTCTTTTCGTATTAATGAATCAGTCACCAAGAACAATGAACAGTCATCTGTTTTTTCCCCTATTTTAAAGATATTTTTCCCCTAAACAGTTTCGTGGGCGCCTGTTCCTCTATATCGAAATTATTTATTTATTTATTTTTTTGTTTACTCAGAAAAGGAAGTAAATGCGATTGTGTCAAAATTAGGAAATGGGAGTTATCACCGGAAATAAAAGTTTTAAGATAAGCTGAATATGAAAACAATATTTTTCAGCGCTAGGATCATTTTCTTCTGCTTTCCTGTTTTGTCTGTGAGTAATATTTAAAATATTTTTGCAGAAATTTCAATTTTTTATGATAAATAGTTAATCGAAAATATAACTATTAGATTAGATTAGATTCTAATAGGGCAGCCCTTAAGGCCAACGCCACTGCGACCCCTTTGGACCTATTGTGGCTCCCCAACTATAGAGCTCGCCCTGCAGACCTATCCGTTTAATCAGACTCTTGATGCTGAAGAGCGACTCTTGGGTAAAGCTCCTCAGGCCTTGGTTTTTCCTCCCCCGAGAAGTAACATCCTTAGCCACACGTGCAGTGCCGTTTCCTCCTCCTCTTCCTGACAGAACCTACTAAGACTAGCCATCTGCCAGGTGCCCATGCGATGCATGTGTTTTCTGAGCTTGCTGCAGTGGCCCAGTTAATAGGCCTACAATCATCCTTATAGCCCCACCACGGCCTTAACGGATTCATTCTGCAGCCAGCCTTGGTGTATAGCCCGTTATTGAACTCCTTCGCCTGTCAAAATATATATTTTTTTTTCTCTCTCTCTCTCTCTCTCTCTTTTATTGTGCTACAATCAGCGCGTTAGCGCTATAAGTAACAATGATAACAGTGAACAGTAGAAGTAATTGAGTGGAGAAGTTACCCAGTGGTAACACTCCAAAACATTATACGGTTAGTCACTCTCTTCACTTGAGAGGAGATCACGAGGCCACTGTCTCTTTTAAGCCGTCTTGTCAGGAAGAGTTCTAGAGGAAAGATTTTTGTATCTTGTTTTAGCAACTTGTGTGACAAAAGGAATGTTAAGGTCAGTGTGTATAGTCCAGGTTGGGAGACATAAAAAGGAGCGTGTACTACAGTTCAAGTATTTTAGATTGTAGAGATTGAATCCTTTGGAGATTGGAGCGTTTGGTTGAACCCCACAGCTCTATTCCATACTCCCAGATGGGTTTCAAAATAGAAGTATAAATCAGTCTTTAGTTGTCCAGAGAGAGAGAGAGTTTTGATCTGTCGTCTAAGAGTCTTTTAAGTAGTCGATAGCGTCTGTTCAGTTTTGTTCTTTTAAGTCTAGGGGGGGGGGAAGTCAAAATATAACTATAAAACAATGGTTTTTTTGTTTTTTTTAATTTTGTCAAAATCACTATCATTCTTTGAAGTTTTATTACAAGTTACATATCTACAGGCCTACCACTTTTATTTGCTACATTTATCAGAAAAATTTCCCCAGTTTTGAAGAGGACTTGGCCCTCACTGCTGCTACACTGTATCAAAGTGGCACTGCATTTATAACTGCGAATGAATCATCTGTTCCCCCATTAAACGCCTAATTTGTTTTTGTTTTTTTTTTAAATCATTAATTAAAAAAAAAATTCTTATAATTGTGATTATGAATCGTTGCATGTAAGTGACCAAATAAGATTTATCAGGCAAAAATAGTAAAACGCTAAACTGATGTTGATTCTCTTGCTGAAATCTGAAAACTGACAGACTTACCAAAAAAAGAAGGACCAGTTAGTGATAGTGAAGGTGTTAGTGTTTGCCAGAGAGAGAGAGAGAGAGAGAGAAACAGGTCATTCTGAGCTCCCTTTATCCATCCATTCCTCCCCATACTTCTATCCTGTTTTTAAAAACAGGGCACCAAATACATCTCAAGGAATTAAGTTGGATAAGAATCAGAGAGATTCTTACTTAAAAAGAAAGAAAAAAGAGAGAGTGGGTGGGGGAAGAAAAACTTTTCAAAGGGAGTTTCTTAAGGTCTGAACGAAAACATGAACCCTAGATCCGCTTAAGTTTGCCAGCTGAGATAAATGAAACGCGACTAAAACAGCAAGATATAGGAGCTCCAATTTATTTATTTTATTTTTGTTTATATTTTCTGTAAAATTTTCTACAAAAATCGTGATAAGTTTGGTTATAAATCGTTTTCAGTTTATTAATTATAATTAACCATAATTTCTCTTTCCTGAAAAATAAATTTGTCTATTAATAAATAAATAATTAACTAGTAATTGTAGTAAAATTCGTGATTAATTTTAACTGTCCAAGTCAAACAAGGTACTTCTTCTTCTTCTTCTCTTATCCTTCCAATACTCGCTGGAGTTCCTCAAGGAAGCATTCTAGCCCCCTGACTTACCAACTCACCCGACTACAATTACTTTCACATTCGCCGACGACACTGCAATCCTATCACCTCATCTAGATCCTGTAACAGCATGCCGTGCACCCCAATTACACCTAAATCTTCTGGAGCCCTGGCTGCAAAAGTGGAGAATCAAAGTGAATGAATTGAAATCTAAACAACATAGTATTCACTCTAAACAAGAAAACTCTCCCTCCTCTCTCCTTCCACAATACTTCTATACCAATTACCAACCAAGTACCATATCTCGGACTACATCTTGACAAACGACTAACTTGGAACCCACACACGAGACTCAAACGAATTGACCTCAATCTGAGGTATAAAATGTTGATAAGATTACTTGACAGACGATCAAAACTGACCCTGACGAACAAACGTACACTATATACCGCTCTATTTGCCCCAATATGGACGTACGGAATACAGCTCGCCAAAAAAATCGAACATCAACCGACTTCAGACCTTTACAATCAAAAAATCCTGAGAACAATAGTTAACGCTCCCTTCTACGTCTCCAATCACACAATACACTATGTCCCTAAATATTCCTCTCGTTTCTGGAAATAGCCCAATCTCGATATACACAAAACTCCACTCAAATCTACACAGTCATACAGCCCTCTGAACAACACAACATGCCTACAACAACACTTCCTTCAAATCCACAGCGCAGACTAAAGCGGCAGTGGCCACGCGATCATCTCAGCACATAACACCGGACCTCCTTGGATGGTTGCTGTGTAAGCTTACCAAAGTGGCGAACTAACTGGCTTCCATCACTGGATGGTCGTCGTTCACTCCATTCACGTCTCTTGGCGCACATACATACACTACTTCCCTCGGAAGTAGGAGTCAGTTTCCGAGAAAATCTCCAAATTTAAGTATAAAAAATAGAAAAGCATTATTTCTCGGTAATTTCTATCTTTCTGTTCTCTTGCCCACGGGCATTTCAAACCAAATATAAAGTTTGAACTTTCATTTTTCTGTTTTTGAACTCCTGAAATATTGACACCCCAAGCACGTGGACTCAGTATATGTACGTATGTATCGTATCCTTTACTTTTTATCGGATGAACTATCTGGTTTTAAAAAAATAATTTCTGTTCCATTAGATAACTAATTAATTAGATAAAAAGAATGGATAATATTCAGCCACAATTAATATTGTAACTATTTAGCCCAATCGAAGAGCTATCTTATCGAACGGGGCTTCAGTATTTTATGATCACATCTTGAGGTTCTACGTCTTGGTCTATTGTAAGCGACACTCGTCGCACTCGAATCATTTATAATCATTCTTTATCATCATCTCCAAACCTAATGCCATACTTTGAGCATACAATGGTTATCCCTTTGAACGAATGAAAGAAAAATCTTCTTTTTTTTTTGGGAAAGTGGAGCATCCCAGCTCCACCCAGAGCAGTGTTTCATCCACTTTGATCTTTTTTTCCAGTTCCAGAGGTGGTAATTAACGGTGTTTGTTCTCATTCTCAGCGGAGCAACATCTGTTAACAAACAGCATCCAACTGTAGTGTTTCAGATAATTACATTAATTTACACTATGACGACTTAATTATTATTTTTTATTTTTAGCTGCTTCGACTCCGAACCGATAATCAAACAGATCTGTGTAAATTGGTTTGATTGATTATTAAAGATGTTAAATGTTATTTTTGAAGTAAATTAAGGACAATGTAATTATCCAATCTTTACAATCTTCAGTCAAAAGTTTGTTTTTTTGAATAATAACACTTTTCCTGTGGGATGTATATGCTTGAGCAAAATATTACGATGGGCAAGGTAGTTTATGCAATGGGACATACTTTGGAACAACCGGGACCCAGATAAAAGAAAAGTCAGAGGATACTTCAAAGAGTTATAGGCAGTGTCTTATTTATGGGTGTGCGAACAATGCTGTGATAATTGATAAGCGTTTAGTTTAAGTGAAATGTGATAAGTTACTTTTGCAATTTTTCATTCTTGTTCCAGAGTTTTATCTCTTGCCCACGGGGGCTGCCTCCTGACAGCCACTGCTGGGAGCAGCAGAAATCCTTTAACTAATCTCACGCTGCAACCTTCTACCGTTCATTTCTTCTTGACCAACCGTCTAACTTCCATCACAAGTGCTCTTCTACCACCTTTCAGTCACTCACTGATATCGTCCAATCTTTTGTTCGAACCAAATGCGTATTAACAATTCGGTGGAGCGCCACGGTAGCCGAGCGGTTAAAGGCGAGACCTGCGAAGCTAATATGTATTGTGGTACTGGGTTCGATTCCCAGTCTTAGGCCTTGGATTTAATTTAATGGTTAATAAAAGAAATTTGCAGTAAAGTATGTTTGCTAGTCGCCTCCGCCCACGACACCTGAACGTTAAGCCCCGCCTGAAAAAATAGGCGATTACTTTACTTACTTTTACTTACTTAACAATTCGGTCGTACGTAAAATATTGAAGAGCGGAAATGGCTTGACAGAGACGCTTACTGTTCCATTCCGCTCTGAATGAACTATTTTTAGTTATATTACCAATGAACTTTTGTCGTGACGGCCTTTAAGGGGAAGGTAGAAGCAAAGTTCAAGCCATGGGGGTGGGGGGGGGGGACGGAAACTTACTTCGCTAGATTACCAAAACTAGCAATCAACGACAAGACCCCCCCACCCCACCCGGTAGTATTTGTGGTTGATGTTTTGTGGTGTTTGCGTTGGCAAACTTGGTAATAATTGGAGGGAGGAAGTTGTCGATAGTTTTGCGGCGGAAAGGGGGAATGCGGCAATGTTCATGGTTAGCAAAACCTTTAGTGGTTTTGAACACTGTTCAATGGCCGAAGAGCGAGTCGCTTGCTTGGGTAAAGCTGGCAGCCAGAGGCGCACTCTGGTAATGTGATTGTGTAGCATGTGATAAATCTGTACAGACAGCCTCTGCCGCCCCCGGACCTGCTCCCACCGTCAACAGTACCTCCTTCTCCTCCATGCTCTTGTTCAACACTCTGACGTTAGTGGTTTTACGATGTGCCCAATGGCTTGGATTAATGGTTCATGTTACATCCACTCAAACCACTTGGCCGCGCCACTGACACCAACCATCTTCTATGCCAATTTTTCTTCAGTCTAACACCCAGAAGTTTCTTGTATTCAGCACTTGATTCGCGAGTTCCACAGCTTCCAATTGCTCTTTCTTGTTATTAGACAAAGGCAGTGTACCCAACCTTTTTCCAAATTAAGTTTTACCCCCCCCCCCAAAAAAAAAGACGCACGGTTTTTCCCACTTAATTTAGAAATATTATAATTCTAAATTAACAAATTTCCTTCACCCCAGCGTTATGAATGGGTATGACGTTGACAGGTAGCAAACAAATTCTAAACATATCTCTCTCCCTTTACCTTCGTACGGCAGTCATACATACCAGCCGTCAGATTCTGCAGCATTATGTTTCAATTAAATGTTGTAGACTTGTATGTGGGCGATTATCGTTTCAGGTTTAAAGAAAATCACCATTCTTCCTGTGATCGATAACAATCTCGTTAATGTTTCCTGCAAAATTGCATTTTGGGTTTCCCGTTTTTCCTTAATCTTGTGTTCTTAACTCATGCCGAAGGCAGGATGTCACAGAGGTAATTGCAGTTGCTCCAATGGAGTAATCAGCCTTTTTTCTTTCAATCCAATTATGGATTGATGCGTCTTTCCCTAGGTGCCTAAATAGTTAACGGTATTTAGAGGAGAATCATATCTGTTTTTGGAGTAAACAAGGAGTCTGACTAGCTCCAGAGAATTACGGCCACCCCGCTAAACCTTGGGATTTCCAAAAGATTTTTGGGAGGTGACTAGATAACAAAGAAGGTTTGAATTGCAGCAACTACACTTAGAATATATTGAAACTTTGTTGACGGTCTTGGCTAGAACGAAAATATTAACAACAATATTCAATGATTATCTCTGACCACCCTCTTTTCTATCATTCTGAAAACTCCCCATTAGAGTGTCTTCCAAAATAACGGTTGTTTCACCAAAATTGAACACATCATCACATTTTGGATTAAAAATTTCATTATTAAAATTGGAAGCGAAAGTAGAAGTAGAAGTAGAAGTAGAAGTAGATGACTTCTGACTTCTGGTTCGGGCTCCACATTATTCGAGCCGTGTATAGGCTAGACCCGCAAAGCTAAGATGTATTGTTGGTTAGTGGATTCGATTTCTAGTCTAAACCTTGGATTTTATTTAATGGTTTTAATCTTGTAAGGCGCCCCATTAGCTGAGCGGTTATAGGCTAGACCCGCAAAGCTAAGATGTAGTGTTGGTTTAGTGGATTCGATTTCTAGTCTAAACCTTGGGTTTTATTTAATGGTTAATATGAGATATTTACAGTAAAGTATGTGTGCTGCTATCTGCCTCCGTCCACAACACCTAAAAATTGCATAACTTCAGAACCGCATCTAAAGAATGTGCCAAAAAATAGAGAACCAACTGCAGTTCATTTGAATCTCACCATTGGCACTCTATATGTTCCTCAACAGGAGTACCACATTAAGGAATTTAATAAATTTTTTTGGCGCTTTTCTTAAATTTTGCTTTAATACAATAGTGACTTGATGAATTTTACAAACACATTTAAGATTAACACAGGGGCATTGCTCTATGTGCCTCATGTCCACGCTGGTAGAGAGCTCTGTCACGCTGACGTAATCAAAATGCTGGTCCAGTGCCGGGTAAACTATACGTTCTACATTTCTATTTTATATTCTCTTGACCCCTGTTCAGCATTCCTCCTTTAACCATGCCTGTATGATAAGAATACTCGATCTTTAAGAATGCTAATAAATATTCATGAACAATAATATTTGGTTTAGTGTAGAATAAATAGTATCTCTTGTTTTGGAATTATATGAAAGGTTATTTACATCAGGAATTTGGTATGCTGCACAAATTGTAGAACTTATCTGGCTTTTGTCTGCTGCATAGAATTGGCTCAATTTGCGCGTAAGTGAACCCGAGAGATGTGCATGACTTTACGGGCACCTACCTGAAATTGTTACCACCTGAAATACACATTCTGAGGAACCCCTCTTAGTTGATTTCAAATTTAAATAATTTTGGAAGTTAATACTTTCAAAAACTCTATCGCTTTTCATTTTAATTTATGCTAAAAATATTATTAAAGTCTAATTAATTGTTATAATAAAATCATACCCTCCTTTCATAACATCTGTTTCAAGTATAAGAAGTACAAGTATTACAGCGATATAATCTTACCAAGCAAGCTAGGATGCTGTATATCATTCAAAAAATTGTTATACAACACCCTTCAAAGTAGTATAATTTAGATGTCAACACTAGGTAAAAAACTTTTCACCATAACTTTATCATAAGTCCCAAAAATGAGTTATTCTCTTTTGGGAAACTTATATAACCTCATGTTTTCGCTTTTCTCTTTTTCATTTCTATCTCTTTGGCCTAAAAAAAACTGAAGAAGAAATAAAACTGTTGTGAAACATTCATACTTAACTTTCTCTTATTGTAGTTTTGTCAGACTTTTCTCTTGACTTGGCATTTTTACTGAAGCTAGTTGGTTCAAAATGTTTTATACAATTGAAGATTAACTGTCCAAGATAATTACCAGAACAATGTGACATCTTTGAGCGTTTTGGTTATCACATTTTACCTAAAAAAAAATATGGTAAGGAAACTCTAAAAACGCTCCTTTTTGAACTCAATTTAATCATGTTCAAACATGTCTGAATGTTGAAGTAGTTTCGCTTTTGTTTGGACCTCTTTTCAAGTAAATTAAGTTTAAGATTCTTTACTTTAATATTCTCACTGTTAAGAATAATATCCGCGACTGTTGTTTCCCACTTCTAAAACCAGAATATTATTTGACATGCTTACCACATTACAGTTCGTACAATTACTGTTCATTCTCCACTTGGCAACACTGTCTCTCTAGTTAATTGTTCTCAGCTGTACTCCAACTTTTATTAAATAAAAAGTCTTCTTAAATTAGGCTTTATTTATTTTTTTTTAAAAAATGGTTGCGTTGCGGCTAGTCCGTTGCAACTTACCAGAGTTATGACCAATCTCTTCTATCTTAAGCTAAAATAAATATAAATATAAATAAATAAAAACTAATATAAATTCAAATCTCTTTTATCTTTTATTTATTTGCGTGTTGTCTTTTTTTAGATTAGTTTTTTAGGCGAACTTAACGTCAAATTACCAAGATGTCGCGGACGGAGGAGACTAGCAAACATACTTTACTCTAATTTCTCATATTAACCTATAAATGCAATCCAAGGTTTAGACTAGAAAACGAACCCACTAAACCAACAATACATCTCAGCTTTGCGGGTCTTGCCTATAACCGCTCAGCTAATGGGGCGCCTTACAAGATTAAAACCATTAAATAAAATTCAAGGTTTAGACTAGAAAACGAACCCACTAAACTAACAATACATCTCAGCTTTGCGGGTCTTGCCTATAACCGCTCAGCTAATGGGGCGCCTCACAAGATTAAAACCATTTAAATAAAAACCAAGGATTAGACTAGAAATCGAACCCACTAAACAACAATACATCCTAGCTTTGCGGGTCTAGTCTATAACCCCTCGGCTCCCGTGGTGCCTATATTTAGTTTTATAGCAATAGTAAGAATCTCCCTTGGAAGAAATTTCTTAGTGGTACTACTCTTTTTTGAGAAATCGACCGGATGTAATGTTTGGTTTGATATTAACGGCCGGAAGGTACCTAATGCACCTTGCTCTGTGGTGAATATGTAACAGCCACTTAGGCCTCCACTTAGGACTGAGAGAAATCACAACTCTCTAGACTCAAATGTCACCTTCCATTTCCCGAGTCCGTTATAGGGTCACAAAAACGTTGTAAAGATTTACCATTAAATGCAATGCTCAGTAAGTAGGGCTGATGATTTAAAGGGGGGTGGAGCAGTCATTGTGCATTATCTGGGCGGATCCAGTGCCGAAGATGCCTAGGCCAAGAAATACTTTAACTTCAATTTTACGTAAAGAAGAAAAGGGAACTGCCTTAAATATCCTGTTTAATTGCATTAAGGAATAATGTTATGCAATAACTCACGATTAGAATCTGATTTTATCTTATGTTTAATTGGAGATCCACTTGCAGTTTTAAATTTCAGTAAAGTTATTTAAAATAAAATCTGATATTTGACAAAATATCGAGCCGAGGAAATCCGCAGAGAACTTACTGACGGTCGCAGGTCGCACACAGCTGATCTAGAGCCTGTTTTCTTAGATTCTAAGCTTTTTTACACATTTAATTACTGTTCAATTCGGAATCAGTCAGTTAATGTTAGAAAGTTTATGAACAGCCTGGACAGGACGATGAAGTTGTCAAAGAATTGAAATACATTTACGCTGCTACATATTGTTTTTGAATACTTCTTTAGTCATTCGTTATTCCGGAAATACATTAAAGGGGATCTAAGTCAGCGATCGCTTACTTCTACTAATTATGTATTTTAAAATTTATTCAGTTTCATTTATTTAATTCATTACTATTAATTACTTTACTATGGATGAAACGTCACAACCTGTACCCACAGTTTTAGTTGAATGAGTTTTGCAAGAAAAATTTACATATTAACTTCAGCCCAGCTTATATTTTACTAGAATAAATTATTGGGAAGGAATCAATGAGTTATAAGTGAAGAATTAGCTATAAAATAAAGCTAGATTTAAAATAGCTATAAATATTTCTATTTCCGCACTTTTAAATAAAAAACAAGTTTCTCTTTCCGCTAGTTGGTTTTGTGGACAAACGTTTTTGTAGGTTAGTTAACTGGCCTGGATACTTGATGGGGTGTGAATAGGGTCTCCACACCCTATTTGGTTAACATGCTGTTGTTGTAGGGTATATTATGACCCTTTTTTTTTTTACTAGAAGCCACCCCCAAACCAAAACCAGTATTCCAGACACTAAGTTGTCTGGTACAAACTATGTGCTATCAGAATTTATAGTTTAATACCTTATAGCCAATAGATTACCTTTGCTAGTGATACGTGTAGTAATGATTGGATGCTGTGTATTTAGTAGCAGAGTTGTAGTTACTGTATCAGAATGTTTCTTGTTCATCGAGCACATTACTCAGTGTTACCCAAACTGTAGATAACATCCTAAAGCGCCTTTCATTGGAGTACAACCACAACAAAACAACAACAACAACAACAACAACTCATAGCTCTAATCTAACTACCCTATGTGCTAGCTCTCTCTCTACTCTTGGCTATTCTCACCATAGTCTTTTCCTACATAAAAGCTATACTGATCCCAGGATTTTAGCGCTTCTACCAAGCACGCTTTCTTCTGCTTGGCTTCACAAAAGCTACATTGCAATAAATTTTTAACAACTTTCATATTTTTCCTTTTTCTTACTCTCTCTGGTAGGAATGTATCGCAATCGTGTCCAAAATTTTTTATAAATATTCTCGTATATTCGATTGCACTGAATTAACTATTTGGGAAAATTCAGTACCATAATTTTTATTTTAAACATTTACAGGAGAAAGTTCGATTAAAGGGACTTCTTTAGACTTCCCACTTAAAACGACATTACGTATTGCACTTCCTTTTAATAGAGTCTTTATTAAGGATTATATTAATTGCTAAATTCCTTATTTAAAGAAACCAAAATTCCACCACTGGAATTATCTCTTTACTGGATGGATTTTGAACTTTTTTTCAGATTTTCTTTCAAATGGCTATTCGCAATTTTCTCTACAGGAAAATGGCCCAGCATTACAAATGGGATTTTCACCAGTTGTGGCCCCCAGTAAATCATTTTTTAATTATTTAAATTATAACTTAGCCCCAGAGTTATAAAAAATGTAGATTATAATTCTGTTGAATTGAAATATGCAAATAGACTCTACGATTTATACATAAATAAATTAAACTAATTTGAATAAAATGTAAAAATGATTTGTACTCGTACAACTGGAAAAACGTTCGCTGATGAAGAAAATTCTTGTTAAATCTGTTAAAACTTTGGTATTAAGAAAAGTTTCAAATATTTTATTGTTATTATTTAAATCTGGGTTAGTTAAATGTAATAAACTGAATTTATTTACATAATTTATCATTATACGATCTTTTGGCTCTGCCTAGTGAACCACTAGTGCGGAAAATACTGTTTAATGCGGACAAAACTTAAACTACTGTTTGATGTGGTATGAGTCCGTGTGGATTTGATTCCCAGCAGAGCTCTTGAAGGCTGTGGAATGGATCTAGTGAGACGTTTGGGGGGGGGGGGGTAGCGTGGGGTTGAATCTTTACTACTTTGTAAAAGGAAGTGGAACGATGATGTCATATTGTTGGCATTAAAATGTTTACCGAGAATGTTTGAACGTGATCCTACTCACCACTATAGGATATGAAAGGAATATCTTAAGATCTGGAGATCGCAAGAAGCTCTAAACTTCTCGCATACTGTTTGTTACGTATCGCGAACAAACTGGCGAATTATTTTTCTTTCTGGTGAAAATTGTGGCTAAAGACTGAGGCTGTACTCTAACTTACTTTCCTATTTGAAGGTTCTACCATCTTCAGATGATTTCTGAAGAAATGGCTAGAAGGTAGCCAACTATCAACCTCTTCTACAGGAAACAGTTAAATTTCAATGACTTGCATTAAATGCCATTGTAGCCACTTCAGCTTTCTGATGAAAGGAAGGCTATGAAGGGATTATCTGAGGATGTGTGAACACAATAGTGGCCGAAATAGTGCTCTGAAGAGTCAGGACAGAAGACATCTGTACCTTTAATGTTAACAATGTAAAACAAATTGTAATTGTTCAGCTTTGAATATCACCTAGGTCAAATTTTTTTCTTTCCTAGGTCGAAAGGTTGACTAAAATTGTTGGCAATACTCTTTATCCACTTTAATGGTCAAGCTAGCTTCTAGCTTTAATAGCAAGCTTCTAGGATTTGTTGCAAGTCTTTCTTTTGTCCAGAATCCAGAATGGTGAGCTTACACGTATCACTAGCAAAGGTAATCTATTGGCTATAAGGTATTAAACTATAAATTCTGTTAGCACATAGTTTGTACCAGACAACTTAGTGTCTGGAATACTGGTTTTGGTTTGGGGGTGGCTTCTAGTAGTCATAATATACCCTACAACAACAGCATGTTAACCAAATAGGGTGTGGAGATAACCAAATAGATGTATGTCTATCAAGACATACAAACACAACTAACAGTTTACCCAGGGCAACAAAGAGGAATTTTATTTTATATTCTGGTTTACTCTTTTTTTTTTTCGACTCTTACTCACGTTACCCGAGTAAAATATCCCAGCAATGGGACGACTGTGTTTAGAAAATGGACTGACGGTGGGTGGAACCAGCGTGTTTTCTGTCGCTCAACCAAAAGACTGGACTTTGAACAAAGCTGGCATCCTGTTTGTGTAGAGGAGAAACCCTAGCACAAAGCTGGAAGAATTTCTCCCAGCTTTTACTTAAGGAAACGTTAAGTTTTGTACAGGAAATAAGTTCTCTAATTACAGCTATAAAAATTTATTTCCTGTGCATGAATTAATTATTATTTTAAATTGAATTCTTATTGTTTTTTTTAAAAAAAATGCTACCGAAAAGTAAAGTAATGCCTATTTCTACAGGCAGGCTTTACGTCCAACTATATTTGGCATTGAAGTTACTTATTTCTCCGCCTTCTCTCCTGCCTTCGAAAGCACATTACTTAATGATAAAGACGTCAATTTGATTAAATTTAGATGCACAATTTTCAGCAGTTCTTACTGACTCAATTTTAGAGTAATTTTTAGATTTTTGATCAAATTCAAAATATTGATTTTGACAAAATGATTTGTTTCAGCTTCACCTTGATGCTATAGCTGATCTGGAAACCAAACATCAGAGACTGCTGGATGTTAACAATTTCTGTTCACCGTATTTAGTAAGTGGTTATTAATATTTTGATTATTAAATGTTTTTTTTTTTTTTTTTTAAATCTTTTATTGCAATTTACCACTGCAACAGTTGTTGCAACAAGCAAATATGGTGAAAGAGAAAAGAAATAGAAGAAAGTCATGAGTGGAGAAGGCACCCAGTGGTGTCACTCCAGTAACGTGCTTTGCTCTCACGATAAGAGTAGATCACGAGGCCATCTTCTCTTCAATCTCCTTAGAGAATCACCTGGCGTAATGTGAAGGAAGATAGGTGTTCTATGTGAGGGTTAGGGATGAGCTGCTGTAGAGTAGAATGAAATTTGAGAAAACGAGTGTTAGCAAGAACCTGTAATGAAAGGTATTTTGAGGTCATTATGGATAGTGTGAGGTTAGATACATAGAACGGAGCGTTAAGAAGTTTTCGAAGTATTTTTTGACTGTAATACCTGGAGGCGTAGTGAGTTGGAACGGTTTAGTCGATCCCCCATACTTCGATGCCGTATGACCAAATACGTCGCAGTAGCAGTAGATATGTCTTTTGTTATGTAGGTTAAGTTTCGAACGTTTGTCAAGTAGTCTGGCGAGAAGTTTGTAGCGTTGGTTAGTTTCTCGTTTTTTTCAGTCTAGTATGGGGATTCCATGTCAACCGTTTGTCTAGGTGCAGTTCAAGGTAGCGTACTTTGTCCACAGTTGGTATAGGAGTTTGGTTCAAGATGATGGGAGGTAGGATTTTCCGTCTGAGAGTAAATACTATAAACTTTGACTTCTTAACGTTGGTTTTGATTCTCCATTTGAAAAGCCAGTCCTGTAAGTGGTTGATGTGTGTTTGTAGAGTTCGTGTAGCGATAAGAGGATCGGAATGAGGAGATGCAGTTAGCAGTATCGTCAGCAAAGATAGAAAGAATCCAAATGTTTGAAAATATTTTGCCTTCCTTAGCCAAGAAAATAGAAAATCGTAAAAAAAAATTCGATTTTTACGGGAAATGGAAAAGATCCTCTCAAAAGACTCTCAAACTGTGAACTCCAAATTGGAGTTACTTCCTTCAAGGTCTGTTCATTAGAACGGAACTTCTTGTGGCTCCTTTACTAGAGATCTGTTTCCTTTAAAAAAAAAAAAAAAAAAAAAAAAAAAAACTCTATTACAGGGAATTCGGGACGATCTTAATAGATTTAAGTGAAGTTAAACAGAAATTTGTACCCACCCTACTAAACCCCATCCTCCAGATGTTGTAAAAAACAAAATCTGCGCACTCAACATAAAATACAATGTTTCTAGTGATATAAGATGCAAATTGTTTTAAGATTAAATTAGACCCGCATCACATACTGAAGTAAGAGAGAGAGAGAAGCTATTTTTATGTCCGGTAATTAGGGCGGCCGCCATACATGACTAAGCTTGATGCCATCTATGTATTCTGTGGGGTGAACCATGCCATGGGGTTACATAATAGAAATTAACTACTATAACATGTTAACAAAAGGATTTTCTGTTATCAGTGTATAGCTGTGCTGGTAAGTATTCTCATAACATTTAAAAGTAGTTCCACAGTTAACGGGTTCCACCCAGATTGTGTCTACACTGAAGCTCATTTTATTAAACTAGCAAGTCCTTCGTTTAGTTTAAGCTTAGCTTAAGTGCCCATATAATCAAGTTTAATTACAGGTGTGTGGAGTGACAAGTAGGGGTAGAAATTTTAATTATAATTTAGTTTGGCCACGTCTACCGTCATTTTCTCTCACTTAAAGTAGATTTTCTTTCTGTTTCTCACTTTCTCTTACCTCCGTAAGTGATACTGATTAGAGAAAATCGGGTGGGACCACTCACACGACCTTCTCTTACTTCCTTTCTCAAGGGTTCTAACTCACAAATTTTTTTCGAATTCAACATTTCAGTCATTTTTTACTTCTTTTACCTACACTATACAGTTTGTAATCGTCCATTACACTGAAATTTAACTTTAAGGAAAGCGCCTACTCCAATCCTACAGCTACAACTTGCCAAGAACGAATTTCCCCAAGAAATAGTTAAAAGTAAAAGTAATCCAATTTATGTATTATACAAAGTTAGCAAGAAAAGCTTCGGAGCCATTTTTGTTGACTCATCAAATTTAGCGTGAGATGAAATCATAAGTGAAGTCGAAATCTCTACATCAAACAGATTAAACAAATTTAAAAAAAAGTAGATGTAATACCTATTTTTTTCAGGCAACTTTTGTACATCCAACTACTAAATTAGGTGTCGTGGACGGAGGCGACCATTAAACATACTTCGCTACAAAATTTCTCTTATTAACCATTAAATAAAATCCAAGGACTAGCTGGGGGAATCGAATCCACTAAACCAACAATACATCTTAGTGTTGCGGGTCTAGCCAATAACCGCTCTTCTAATGGGGCGCCTTACAATACTAAAACCATTAAATAAAATCCAAGGTTTAGACTAGAAATCAACCACACTAAACCAACAATACATCTTAGCATTGCGGGTCTAGCCTACAACCTCTCAGCTAATGGAGCGCCTTACAAGATTAAAACCATTAAATAAAATCCAAGGTTTAGACTAGAAATCAACCACACTAAACCAACAATACATCTTAGCATTGCGGGTCTAGCCTATAACCGCTCAGCTAATGGAGCGCCTTACAAGATTAAAACCATTAAATAAAATCCAAGGTTTAGACTAGAAATCGAATCCACTAACCAACAATACATCTTAGCATTGCGGGTCTAACCTATAACCGCTCGGCTACCGTGATTCTGTCTCACTAAATTGATTAATCTATTTTTGACGATGGATTAGAGCCCAAAACCGGCCAGGGTATCAATAATCGTGCATGCTATGACGGATAAAATCAAAGATACTATCTAGCATTTCGGACCTAACTGTACTTTTGAAGTTTAGAGAAATCCCTGAAAACTGTATTAAGAGAAAATCCTGTGAGGAAAATCATATCAGATTTTCCATCTTCTAGTTTTCTTGTCAGCTGATATATTTTTCTAAATTAATTGCTTAAATAGGAAACCATTTAGAGTTTTTGTCGTCATGACCGCAAATAATATTGTCAATCCTGGCACACAAACGTCATGAACAGGTGTGTTCTCTCGTCAAAATTCACAGTATTAAATTTTCTGGACGTGGAAAGGTTAATTTGAAGAATTTAATGCTGAAAATATCAACTTGGATTGGCGTGCGGTATTGTGTGTTCATGACAGTTTTACATCAAACTTTTTATTTTATTTTTTTTTTGTTTTTCGTTTCTTTGGAGTTGATTTTTACTGATCTATGGAAATGGGTGATGAAAAATTATTATATCAATCTATTATAGATTTAAGGCGTCAAGGTAGCCGAGCGATTAGAGACTAGACTAGACCCGCAAAGCTAGGATGTATTGTTGGTTAGTGGATTCGATTCCTAGTCTAAACCTTGGATTTTATTTAATGGTTTTAATCTTGTAAGGCGCCCCATTAGCCGAGTGGTTATAGGCTAGACCCGCAATGCTAAGATGTATTGTTGGTTAGTGGATTCGATTCCTAGTCTAAACCTTGGATTTTATTTAATGGTTTTAATATTGTAAGGCGCCCCATTAGCCGAGTGGTTATAGGCTAGACCCGCAATGCTAAGATGTATTGTTGGTTAGTGGATTCGATTCCTAGTCTAAACCTTGGATTTTATTTAATGGTTTTAATCTTGTAAGGCGCCCCATTAGCCGAGTGGTTATAGGCTAGACCCGCAATGCTAAGATGTATTGTTGGTTTAGTGGGTTCGATTCCCCAATCTAGACCTTGGATTTTATTTAATTGTTTTAATATGAGAAATTTATAGTAAAGTATGTTGGCTAGTCGTCTCTGTTCGCGACACCTAATTAGGCAGATGGACGTAAAGTCTGCCTGAAAAAAATAGGCACTACTTTACTTTTCACTTCACTATTCTAGATTTAATGTGGGCTAACTCGGTTGATGTTTCTAATGATTCTTTTCTCAATTAGATTCATCACTTATTACAGGATTGGTTCTTAAATGGAGATATTTTTAGCACCTTTTCTCTTAATAAACCTCTTCCGCAAGAATCTCTTAAATGTACTTCAACATTTAATTGCTGTCTAGACTGCCTGGTCCACAAGGGTGTATCCTGAAATTAGTAGGCCCAATTTTGGTAGCCTAGGCTTAAACTATTGATTTGGTGTCATGGGCCGGAGACGGAAGCACATATTTTACTGTTAATCTTATTTCTGATTAATAAAAAGAAGATGTTCGCGAGATTTAAACTGGGGATATCCCACTTACAAATCCACGCTCCTACACCAACACTCCACAAAATTTAGTAAACCATTTACACTGTAATAAAGTTGGAACTGTCATCCATCAAGTTGAGAAAGTTAGGTACGCCAAGTTTTCCGAGGGACTACTTAGTCTCTAATAGGTCCTAAGTTGTAATATTATTAAGTGAGTTATGTATAAGTTCTCTAATATGTCGACTCGTTATACCGTACAATCCTAAAGCCTGTAAAATATTTACGAGCATGAAAAGTCCAGAAAAAAAAGCAATAGAGATTTGTCTTTTTTTAGGGCAACTTTTTCAATACTGAAAATACAGGGGACTGCAAATCAGTTGATCCTGTTTCAGGGACTGCAGCGCCAACAAGGTGTTAGACAGCTAGATACTAGAACCGCAACGCTGAGATGTATTGCGGGACTAGTAGTATTCCATATCCTCTCTTAGCCTTAAATCTTATTTTAAAATTAATGTTTCTCTTAAAATTATTTTAGTAAAGGATCAAAAATTTTCCGTATTTTGGTGGCCCTTAAATTAAATTTAAAATTGTTGAAAATTTGGTTCTTCTTGAGGGGGGGGACCTGAGTAACATACAAACTATAAAATTCATTCAGCTATCGTGCTATAATTACAGAACAATGTATTGGAAAATCAAAGAGTTAATTTTCTTCTGATCCACAGAATTTTCTTCAAATTTCTGTGTACTTTATAAATTAATTAAAATTGAAAAGGGCAAAATTGACGAACTGGAAAATGCTGTGGTATTAATTGAAGGTCAATCAATAATAGGCTTGATTCTCTTTGGAATACTGAGCGGGTAATTTAGGTAATTAAGCTGAACTTAAGTGATTATTGGTACTTAAGTGGTGGAATTCGTTGGTGATTTTTTTTATTTTATTGAACAAATGTTCATAAAAATTTCCTTAAAACATTTTATACTAAAATTAACTTATTTCTTTTTTACTTTTTCTTACACAACTATATTAAACTCCCTCAGTCTGTCTTTCTCTCTCACTCTCTCTCTCTCTCTCTCTCTCTCTCTCTCTCTCATGATTTGCAAATATATTTACACTGTCTACCGTCAGAATTAGAAGATGGAATAGAAAAAGTCAAGGCGGATGTAGAAGCTATCTATAACTGGACAAAGTGTAATTTTATTTCATTTAATATTTCTAAATCTAAAGCAATGATAATTGGCAGTAACAGATATATAAGTTCTATTAAGCTGGATATAGTACCGAAAATTATTGTAAATGATAGCATTGCAATACCTTATGTAGAGTCTGCTAGATGTTTGGGAGTGACTATTTCGAATACACTGTCCTGGAATAATCATGTCAGTGATATTTCAAATAGTATTTACAAGTCACTGTACCAGCTAAGACTCCACAAAGACTTGCTACCTGTACCGCTCCGTAGACAGCTGGTCAGTACACTGATATTCCCTTATTTGGATTATTGCTGCCTAGTGTACGCTGATTTGACTGCGGAACTCAACTTAAAGCTAAAACGATCACTAAACTCATGTGTCCGTTTTATATTAAATGTGCGAAAAGACGAACATATAACAGCACATTACCATGAGTTGGGGTGGCTTAATGTTGAGTTCCGCAGGAAATATTTTAAGGGCAATTTTCTATACCAGTTGTTTAGGACGCAGACTCCACGATATCTGTTTGACATGTTTACTGCTAAGGGTGTACTGGACTTACGGACTACAAGGACTATCCACACCAGACTGTACATACCAACTTACAGGACTGCTACCTATCAGAATTCTTTTTTCGTTACTGCCTGTAGACTGTGGAACGACCTACCAACGGACCTTACGAACAGGAAAACAATTTTTAATTTCAGATTTTTATTTTATGACTACTTATTACAGGAATTTAAAAGGAAATAGTTTATTTATTTATTTTTATTATTTATTATTTATTCTAGTTGTGAAAGTTATAATTTTTTCTTATTAGTTTATATTTATTGTAAATAATTTTTTGCGAACAGCTGTTTGGATTTTATTTTATATTTATTATTTTAACCGAGAGTTTTTTTCTGTTTATCATATAAATTTTATTTATTTTTGTTGCCCTTAAGGGACATGAGTCCCAGGGCATAATAAACGTATCTTTCTTTCTTTTCTTTCTTTCTCTCTCTCTCTCTCTCTCTCTCTCTCTCTGAGAGTATGTGTGTGTGTTCGTATATAAAAAAAAAGCTTAAGCAAAAAAAGAGAGAAAATGAAAGGTCATAGGATGTTTAGTTTCCATTTCCTTTTGGTACCCCCCAAAAAAAACCTCGATAGAAAAAATTATCGTACTAAATCTCGCCACCGGAAGTAGCATTCATTTGAGAGATTTTGTTCCATTTTGAAAAGGTTTCCTCCAAGATAGAAACTTGTTTTACTAAATTACACTTATAACAATAGATTTTCGACTTTGGGAAATATTCCCAAAAAAACAAAACAAAAATCAACATTTTGTGGGAAACAGAGTGAAAAATTGCTTTCCACTAATGTGCCAATTTTTTCACATACGTAATGTACGATCTTACCAAATTTTGAGGAGCCCAACATTTAAATCTGAAATTTCTGTCTTTGAAGAAAATTCTACTACTGAATTTTACCATACACATTTTTCACCTTCTTTTCTTTTCTTTTTTTTTTAGATTTTCCCCCACAAAAATTTGTCTCTTATTTTCCGCGCAATGCATAATTTAGATCTAAAACCTCTTTGTTGGAAATATTTTCGCAGGGAAAATTGATTAAGGACTCCACTGTGAATAGAGATGGGTAGAATTTCCTTTAAGGTACCATTTCAGTATAATTTACGGTAACTACCATTTATATACTGTAATGGAGAGCAAACAACCAGAGTATCAAGGAAAATTCTTCAAGTGGAAATCTTCCCTGCTGATTGGACTTTTCACTTATTGGAGATTTTCTTTTTTAACTTAAATCATTTTTCTAAGAAAATTATTTTTTTGGATGTATTAGATAATCGGGGTTGGCTTTAATGTAAACTAAGCTAAGCGCCACGGTAGTCGAGGGTATATATACTTAGACTAGACCTTGTATTTTATTTATTGGTTTTAATCTTATGAAGCCGAGCGGCTATAGGCTAGACCCGCAAAGCTAAAATGTATTGCTGGTTAGCGGATTCGATTCCCTGGTCTAGGTCTTGTATTCAATGGTTAATACGAGAGATTTATATTAAAGCAAACAGGTATTTGGACGTAAAGTCAGTCTGGAAAAAATAGAATTTACTTAATTCTTAAACTGTTATTTTACTGTCAGTAACAATTAGATTTGTTTTAAGATTTTGAATTTAAAGAAAATTCGTCTAAGAATAGTTACTTTGTGAAGGTTTGAAAGACAGATTTTCCGACTATAAACGGAAACATATGTTTGTAATAAGGGAAGTAAAACGCCAGGACTACTGTATTAGCGGAAGGAAAACACATGGAAGAATTCCATTAAAGTTCTGTTTGGTTAGAAAAAGCGTCATTGCTGGGAGAGGGCTGGGTAGGGCATAAAACGATGTAAAGTAAAATCTACCAGTCTATCTGTCTGCAACAGGAATGCAATAACTTGCAGCTACATCCCCGGCGATGTCTTTAAATTGCTTGTCACTGTTTGTAGCGTAAAGACACACGAAGACTAATAAACATTTCTTCCCGTTGTTCCTCTTATCCTTACAAGATTACTGCTATTTCAAGACATATCTCTTAATAATCGTTTCTAAACTAAAATGATTTCAACTCTTTGTGAATGAATCCTGTAGTACTTTTATCCTGGGGTTTTATTATCATGAAAGCAGTTCTTCCTGGTCGTTCGAGTTCCTGTGCTCTTTGAGCTGTCCCCCTTTAATGTTCAGGATCGTTTCTAGGCTAAGGCAAGCAGTTCAGTGAATGCCTACTTAGTTACTGTCGCAAAAGTCTACTTAATTTTCCCTTCGAACCTGCCAAGATACTCCTAAATAATTTTGTTCAGATTTGAACCCTTTCTTCGGTACGCGGTTTTGTTCGTATCTTATTTAAGTCATCAAGAAAGGATAAAGCGTTCCCGATTTAGTGCCAAAAATTGATGGAAAGGATAATTTTAGTAAATAATCATGTTTAATGTAGGGAAGGGATAAAAAAAAAAAACCTTCATAGAGTGAGGTATTTATCACGGAACCTCTGGGAACACTTTGTCTGGAGAAAGAGTAAAGGCTTCTCATATCCTGTTTGGTTGCTTTCCCATCATAAGGTTTAAGATAATTGGCTCTTTGCGGCCAGAGGAGATCAGTTCGTAACAAAGGATAGAAGGGAAGATCCTGGACTTTGTGAGATGGGGAAGTTTATACTTAGATGGTACAGTACGCCTTCTGGCAGCACTCTCCCGATAATAATAAGTTTCTAACCCTTAAGACGTAAAAAAAAAAAATTTTTAAAAAGTCCTTAACCGACAAAATTCCTGTATTGATTTTTTTGTGTATCCTGAACGAAGAATACACTTGTTTATTCCTTTATCCTGTGACTCCTTTCTTCTAACACTACACAAGCAGGATGCTATTTGTGGTTCATTCCAGGAATTTCTATTTTTTATCCCAAATAAATCAATAACCATTTAGATTAGAAGCCACCTGACTGCAGCATCTCTCATCATTTGTACTTTAAGAAGGCTAGAAAGCCGGTATAAAGATTTAAAGTAGATGCTTTTAGTCACATCTTGGCATGGAGGTGGAAGTTCCAGGCGCCGTTCCCAGATGAGGCGGTAAGATCGGCCGCCCAAGTCGTACATAGAACACAGATAATTTGTGCACGTCACCTTGCCAATGGACCACTCAGTCACTTTCAACTTCTCCAACCACATTTCCTGTCAGACAGGAAATGGAATGTCTTATACACACACACAAACAAACACTATAAGACTTTGTACCATGGACTTGGTAATTCTTCCAAACAACGTTTCTATTTCTTTTTACCATGTAGTAAATTTTTCTCAGACGTGCTTTTATTTGTTTGCTGAACAGTAACTTTTCTATTACATTACTGTTTTTCTGACTTTTATGTACCACTTTTCACTGTTTGAGTGGCGTAATTTTCTTGGGATTTGGAGTGCATTTTCTTTTTATTAGTAGAATAATTTTAAATTTGTTTCAGAACTCTTATTTGAATTAATCAGTCTCATTTAATAAAGTTTATTTTCATTTACGCATCATTATTAGGAAATTACGGAAAACTAAAAGGAAAAATCCATTCTAATTTTCTTTCAACTCCAAATATGTTTGACGTCTTCGTACAGGTATTTAGATGCACTATTTCGCTACGAAGACATAATATTCTCCACCAACATCTATAGCAGAGCTAGCAATGAAATATGAATGTATTTAAAAGTTGTAGAATGAATGTAAGAAAATGATTAGAGAAGGATTACGTGATTTTAATTTCGGTTAAGCTATAAGGATGGCAGGAATATAGAGTACTGATCCATCCATTAGCTGTAGTTTATGTAAATAGCGGTATATAGTAGAATGATGAATGTGTGAAGCGAATGTATTTATAAGTAAGAATGGAGAGTGAGTGATATTCTAGTGATAAGCACCTAGACAAGCGCTTCCCAACCTTTTTTCATTAGTGTACCCCTTTACCTGATTGTTTCCTTAGTGTGTACCCCTAACATATATAATATAATAAAATATATAATAAATAAAAAAATAACTAATCGTATTCTTGATTTTACGTATTGTAACTTTAAATTAACAGCAAATCAATCTGAATATAATGTGTCTTGTAAAGAATACAAATCCATATGATATGTTCCTATTAAAAAAATCATCTATGAATGTTAAGAAAAATATTGTTGTTATGTTGGCTGTTGTTGGCGGTCTTATTGTTCTTGTATGCGTTTGCTATGTGTGTTCTTCTGCTCATCTCTAATACACGTGTTCTGTGTAAAAACTGTTCTTATTAAACCCCATTAAATTTATAACAGGTTATGGGCCCAGTTATTCTAAATTAAAATGTATATTAGTGTTACGGTTTACGTGATTAATTTAATAATTTCAAATAGTGCAGGTTATAAAAATGTCAGTGCTTACTTTGCCTGTGCCTATACTCTCAGCGAATAATTTCACGAACTGGAAATTTAGAATGAATGCAATTCTTGAAAAAGAACAGTTAGTTGACGTTTTAGAAAGTGACCCTCCAACTGATGCAGTAGCAAAGAAAATTTTTCTCATTAACGATGCAAAAGCAAAAGCCATCATAATTCAAGGTATTTCCGATAAACATCTTGACATTATTCAAGATTCTAAAACATCAAAAGAAATGCTTCAAGCTTTAAAAGATGTATTTGCGAGGTCTAGTTCTTTTTCTAAACTAACCTTATGGAGGAAGCTAGTAAACTTAAAAAGTGAGAGGTTTGAAAATTTGGAAGACCATTTTCTTAATTTTGATAAAATTATCAGAGAACTGAGTGATTTAGGTTCCACGCTGAACGAAAGTGATAAAATATGTCATTTGCTTCTTTCACTTCCAGAAGATTATGATACTGTGGTCACTGCTTTGGAAACTGTTGAAAAAATAAAAATGGATTTTGTGAAGGCACGTCTGTTGTATCATGAACTAAAAATTAAGTCTCAAGATATTTCTGAGACAGGCCTTAAAGCTCAAAATAATGGCTGTTTTAGATGTGGGGATAGTTCACACTTCCAGGCGAACTGTCCAAAAATGGTCCAGGGAAGCAACCAAACAAGAGGACGTGGATCAAACAGTAGAGGGTACCAATCATACCACAGAGCCAGAAGGACCCGAGGTAACAATTTTCCTTCACGGCAGAGTCAAGGAAGAAAATTTACGGAAAGGGATAGCCATGCAAATCATGCTCAAAGTGAGAGTGAAGTTGATTTATTTACAACTGAAAGTTGTAATTCAGGCATGATCTTCGAAGAAAAATCTTTTATCTATGACAGCGGCGCTTCAAATCATTTTGTCAGAGGAGAGTTAAAACGTTTCATGAAAAACATTACAGAATTAGAAAATACAGTAAAAATAGTTCAAGCGGATGGCCAGCTATTGACAGCAAATGAAAAAGGGAAGTTGAGCCTTTATTGCCAGGGACAAAAATTCGTTATCGAAGCATTAATCGTTCCTGGTATGAAGCACAATCTTTTGTCTTCTTCAAGAATTGCTAGCCGTGGGGCGAAAATAGTCACTGATAAATCAGGTACAACTGTTTTCATTAAAAATAAACCTGTACTTTTCTTCAAGCCCAAAAATGGTCTTTTCCTTTTTGAAGCGGATAAATTTAATGAAGAGTGCTTTGTTGCTGCCAATGAAGGAGATCTTTGGCATAAAAGAATGGGGCACATCTCAATTGATGGGCTAACACAATTGAATTTACCTACTCCGCACAAATTATGCGAATCTTGTATAGAAGGCAAGGCAAAGAGGCAACCCTTTTATGAGAACAAAAAGCGTGCAACAGAAATAGGAAGTCTTATTTCAAGCGATTTAGTTGGTCCCATCACACCGAGTACACTCAATGGCGAAAAATATTTCCAGGTAATATTAGATGATTATTCCCACTTTGTAGTTGTTAAATTGCTGAAAAATAAGAGCGAAGCAGCTAGAAACTTGATATCATACATTAAAGAAATAAAAACTCAGTTCGGTTTAAGCGTCCGGCGCATAAGATTAGACAATGGTGGGGAAGCGAAATCGAAGTATTTTTTAAACTTTGTGGAAAGAAATGGCATTCGAATGGAATATACTATAAGTCATTCTCCTCAAATGAATGGCAGATGTGAGAGAATGAATGGGGTTCTACTCTCAAAATTAAGAACTAAATTAATTGATTCTGGGGTTCCCAAATATTTGTGGGGAGAGGCACTAAAATGTACTGTTTATGAAACAAATAGGTCACCAACTTCAGTTTTGCCTAGAGGTAAAACTCCCTCGGATCTGTGGAATGGGCGAAATGATCTGTCCAAATTGAAAATATTCGGATGTAGAGCATGGCATACTGTGACACCTAAGCCTGGGAAATTGGAACCCCGAGCAGTTCGTGCGGTAATGGTCGGTTACTGTGGAGGTGGCTACAGATTGTGGTTACCAAAGGAAAGGAAAATAATAAAGTCAAGAGATGTCAAATTCGATGAGTCAATCATGGTATACAAAGATAATAATATGGTCAAGGAAAATGGACAAGACACTATCGTTCCAATTCAAGGGGTAGAAAATAATCCAGTAATAAAGATTAATGAAGAGGGTGAACAAGTAGTGCAGAATGACTTACAAATGGGTTCTATGGATAAAATTGCAGAAGATGAAATAGTTACTACAAACAGAAAAAAGAAAAAACCTGGATATCTGGATGACTATGAGCTGTACACAGCTTACTGTTTTCTATTGTCAACTAATGAAGAACCAAAAACGTTTGAAGAGGCCATGGAATCAGAAGAATGGAAAAGTGCAATACATTCAGAATTAGAGTCTCACGAGAAACTTGGAACTTGGACCCCCGGAAAATTACCTGAAGGAATGAAAGCTATTGAAACACGTTGGGTGTTTAAAATCAAAGAAGATGGAACCAAGAAGGCGAGACTTGTGGCTCGTGGATTTCAAGTTCCTCAAGAAGAATGGGAATTCTCCTACGCACCAGTATGTAGGATCCCAACTGTTCGACTCTTGTTATCAGTAGCAGTCCAGTATAGCTGGATTTTGACTCAAATTGATGTTCCCACCGCCTTCCTGAATGGAGATTTAGATACAGAGGTCTATATTAAAACACCTAAAGGTTTAAAATGTCAAGAAAATACTCTCATTCTTAATAGATCTCTATATGGTCTCCGCTCCGCTCCAAAATGTTGGAACAATAAATTTTCATCCGTAATGAAAAATCTTGGATTTACACGATCTGATTATGATTATTGTCTTTACTATAAAGATAATATATACTTAGTTCTTTTCGTTGATGATGCGATACTGGCTGGGACGGAGGAGAATGTGAATTCATTATTGAAAGATCTACAGAAGAATTTTAATACAAAAAACTTAGGTTGTCCTAAATCGTTTTTAGGAATGGAAATTAATCATGTTAGAAATGGTTTACACTTGTCTCAAACTAAAATGATAGATCGTTTGACAAAAGAGTTTGGCATGGAGGTGTGTAGGACAATCTCAACACCTATGGAGGCTAAGTTCAAGGCAGATGAAAGCTTGGATATTATATATGATGTGCCATATAGGAGACTGATATGTAGTCTAATGTACATCTCTATAACAACAAGACCAGATATTACTTTCTCTGTATCATATTTGAGCAGATATCTCGACAAGCCAACCAGTCAAACATGGAAAGCTGGCCTAAGAATTCTACGTTACTTAAGTTGTACAAAAGATCTAAGGCTCCCTATTTCTAAAAATACAGGAGGCTTAGAAGGTATGAGTGATGCTGATTGGGGAGCTGATCAAAATGACTCTAGAAGAAGTGTCAGTGGATTCATATGCTTTCATGCTGGAAACCCTATCGCATGGTACTCAAAGAAGCAGAGATGTGTTGCTCAATCAACAATGGAGGCTGAATACATCGCGGCAGGGTTCGCTGCTCAAGAGTTAGTGAATCTTCGTGGTGTGTTAAGTGATTTGAGTCAAGTGAAAAGAGCAAGCAGTGAGGTGATATGTGAAAAAGTGTTAAAATCTGTTAAAGATGTGTTTAATGAGAAAGGACAAGAGCCTGATGAAATGAAAGCAGTTCTTAAAATAGATAACGCTAGTGCGATATCTTTAGCAAATACATTTTCAAATACCAAACGTGGCAAACACATAGAAATAAAATTTCATTTCATCAAACATCTGTGCCTAAATAATGTTATTAAAATTGACTATGTTTGTTCAAAAGAAAATATAGCTGATCTATTTACCAAAGCTCTAGGAGCCGAAAAATTTGAAACTCTTAGAAACTCTCTGCTCACTAATTGTTTTTTTAACATTTAATATCTTGTTAATTATTTTAGTTTATGTGAATGTTGTGTTATTAGTATTCAATTCGATGTTTCTTATTGTAGACATTAAGTAACTACATCTCATTGAGAGAGGGTGTTAAGAAAAATATTGTTGTTATGTTGGCTGTTGTTGGCGGTCTTATTGTTCTTGTATGCGTTTGCTATGTGTGTTCTTCTGCTCATCTCTAATACACGTGTTCTGTGTAAAAACTGTTCTTATTAAACCCCATTAAATTCATAACAATGAATAGGTAAACATTTCAAACCAATAACTATTGCGGGGGTCGTAAATTGAAACAGCAAAGCGTTAATAAAGGAGAAGTAAATTATATGCGGGCCATGTGTAATATTAGTCTAAACTAAGGCAGCATTTTGTCGAATTTTTACATTTCCCGCCATAATAACTTTTTTTTTGCGTACCCCTAAACAATCTTTCGCGTACCCCTAGGAATACGCGTACCTCAGGTTGGGAACCGCTGACCTAGACGATGCTGGCTGTATGGCGAAAGCCAATGCCCAAAAAAAAGGCCAAAAAAAAACCTCCAAATATTCGTTGGACATTTTGTTTTCATGAATATTAAGGATACAGATGTTAGAACCTTATAATGTACTAAAATGGCACGTTAGAGAAGTGTGTAACTTCACCCGCTCCTTGATCAATCCCCCTTATTAGTATAATATCCTAATTTTGGAAAAAATAATCCTTAGGATAGAAAGGAAAAACTTTTCATTGATGCAGCTTCCAGTCTGCTGATCATTTTCAAATTTGGAATTTCACCAACGTATTGGTGCCCGTAGCTTTTTTCAGTGCACTGTCGGCCTCCGGACAGTGTTCTCTCATTACAGACAACACTGTCCATCACGAGGACTTCTAAGAAGTAAGAAGCTTCTAGGAACATTATTACTGTACGTACAGGTTGAGGACCCACCACCCCCCCAACACCAAAAAAATGGCCCTTATTTGAATTTCCTTCTCAGGAAAAATGTTGGAAAATTCAAAGTTCTAAAACTAGGATATAAGCAATTGGGAAAAAAAAAATCATGTGCAAAGAAAATTTGTTGGAGCGAAATAATTTGTTTGAGAAAAGTGACACTTGTGATGGAGTCTCTCGTCAAAGGGACTCGTTTGAACTTGAACATAACTTAGATCTACCCATTTTCCTTACGTTTTCCCGTTTTTCTTTCAATAAAATCATTTCATTGTATGAATGATTCTGCAGTCAACTGTCTTTTTAGCACATTCTATTTTTGTGCTTTTTTAGACAGTGGCAAGGGAATTTCGGGTAATAAAACATATTTATTATTATTATTAATAATAATACAATATTAATATACTTTTATTACTATTATTTTATTTAAATAATTTAAATGAATTAATAAATTTAAATACGCGTCAACATCTGAGGTTATTGGCGCCTGTAGCTTATTTCAGAGCACTGTCGGCCTTCGGACAGTGTTCTTTCGTTACAGACAACACTGTCCATCACCGGACAGTGAGCTGTAAGAAGCTCCCAGGAAGAGAAAATCTAAGTGTCAGCAGCTGGATTCGAACCCGGGACCTCCGCGTGGGAGTCCAGTATGCTAACCTCATAGCTAATCCCTTCCCTTTTTATTATTATTATTATTATTATTATTTTTAGTGGAAAGCTTCCCCACATGAAAACAATAATTTTCTTATTAGAAAATATTTACGTGTGGAAATTGTTCGCCAATATTTAATAAAGACTTCCTTCCTGAACTCGTCGCCATGGAGATGTACAGTACTTTGAAGTTAGCAGATTTATTTCCAATACAATCCTAGTTATGTAACTGGTGTCTGAAGGAGAGCCTGTACAGGAAGTGTAACCACTGAGAGGGGGGATGTAATAATCCGTTTACGCACAGCATCCGCACTTCCATATGTCTGTCAGAGCGATTTTATGCAGAAATAAAATAAAATAAAAACCACGTTCAATACTTCCGCTCTAAAAAACTTTGATAACTTGGGCTCAATAATGGTATATACATCCTGTATCCTTTTGAGAAATACAATTCTTTAATTTTCTTTCCAGTTTTCTTTTGGCAAATTGCGTTCATGCTAGCAAGATATTGGACAAAATTCAGCGTCTATTTTCTTATTATTATTACCTGAGCATAAGTTTCGAAGACTCTTTTCTACAGCGATGATCCATCAAATAAATTGCATTTCTCGCGTTTGTAGGGCCAATAATCTGGAGAAAATCTCCAGAAAAAGGATCTAAAACATTTGAAAATAAAAACCTGGGTGAGTTCCTTGATTTCCGTTTGGTGAAAATATGTAGATTTTCTTCAAAATTCGAATTTTCTTTGTAAATGGACTTTGGTAAATGGACTTTACACTGTCACTCAATGAAACCATGATATTTGTAACCATGACTGTAAGTGTTTGTTTTTAATCACCCTATTAAGCCGCCACGGTAGCCGAGCGGTTAGAGACGAGACCAGTAAAGCTAATATGTATTGTGATACTAGGTTCGATTCCCGGTCTTAGGCCTTGGATTTTATTTAATGGTTAATAAAAGAAATTTACAGTAAAGTATGTTCACTAGTCGCTTCCGTCCACGACACCTAATTGGTAGTTGGACGTTAAGCCCCGCCTGAAAAAATAGACGATTACTTTACTATACTTTTTTTATTCACCCTACTATATTTAGTCGATTTGTTCTGTAAAGTAAAAATTGGTTAGAACATTGGGATGGGATCAGGTCGCTAAACATCAGATCGAGATGGCTGCAGCCAAAAAAAAAATGGGGCTGAGTCGATCCTTTACAGGTCCAGTTAAAGTAACATTCCCTTATCTGAAGATCCAGAGTTCCTTGCGCTATCATTTTCTTCCGCTCAATGCCAAAGAGTTTCAGCATTCAACCAGAATATAAGAGGCTGTTTTCTTTGACTCCAATCACGGATCTGTAAAGAGGTTACTGAGTTTACACAGATTACACACAGTAGAGACTTACTCTGTATCTGAGTGATTCATATTTTTTGATTCTTGAGAATTTACTGGCAGGACTTTAAATAGTTCTACCAATGGGATAATCCTAGGACAGGGGTCAGCAACCCGCGGCTCTTTCATCCAAATTGTGTGGCTCTTTAGCCTGTCCAAAATGAATTGTATATATTGATTTTGTTGAAAGAAAATGAAAATTTCATTTATTAAAATAAAGATATTTTTTCAAAAACAATTTTAGATATGATAGGTTAGAAATTGAATAGAATTATATTAAAATAAAGTATGTAATTATATAAGACCTGCGAAGCTAATATGTATTGTGGTGCTGGGTTCAATTCCCGGTCTTAGGCCTTGGATTTTGTTTAATGGTTAATAAGAGAAATTTATTAGTAAAGTATGTTTGCTAGTCGCCTCCGTCCGCGACACCTAATTGGTAGTTGGACGTTAAGCCCCGCCTGAAAAAATAGGCCATTACTTTACTTACTTATATATTGTAAGATTGCCGCATTTTCATTCGTTAAGTTATTATTTATTGACGTGAATACGTCTTTAAATTTGAATCATATGGTGGCAATCCAAAAAACCTAATGATAACAAAATCGGAGGATACAGTTTGGCATTATAGTTTCGAATCTATCTCTACATCCAAAATTAAATTATACCACTGGATAGCCAAAGGATCAAAGAATTTATTACGATAAACGAGGACTGTGACGCATCGCACGCGGTGCAGGGGGAAGCGCCGCCATTTTGAGATCATTTTGCTGAGTATCGAGATTTGCAATTAGTATAACTTTTGACTCGGAGAAGCTATGATGTTCGTTTAAGTTTTAATCGTCAGCTGTCGTCACAATCTATCGATTGTATATGAAACATTAGTGTAAAATAGTGACAGTGAATATAATAAGGTGTTAGAATAAAATAATATTATCAAAAATATATAATGTCGGCCTATACGCGTCGAAAAGCCAAAACGAAATACAGAGATCGTATACGGTTGGAAAGGGCTTCTCAAGAACAATCGAATGGTAATAATAAAACACCATATGACCGAGTCAAGCTGTGCCGGGAACGTAAAAGAATGAATGCGGCCGAGCGGATCAACGACGGTGTCAGTACATTTGCAGCTGGGGCGGTTGAAATTATGCAAGTGGATGATGAAATTGCTTCTACATCGACAGTGGATTGTATAGGCATAGATGGTGTTCGATCGTCGATTTGTTTCCTTGATTTCATCCTAAATACATAATTAAAAATATTTTATATAAAAAATATAACCCGTTACGTGAACGTATTCACGTACAACACACGGCCGTGTCCATGACACAGCCACAGTTTTTTTTTTTATTTACTTTGCAATATATGAAAATAAATACATAAAACCTTTAAATGTTATTGAATATCATAAAATAATAATTTGCGAATACAAATGATCTACAGAGATGGTTTACACTATCATCCTTGCGGCTCTTGTTAAGATTTATTAAAATTATTTAAGGAGAAAATGGTTGCCGACCCCTGTCCTAGGATAATGTATGCTGCACCTATGTAAATTATCTCACTAGCTCCAAGCACCACCAGAGGGTCAATCAGTGAACGCTTAGTGTTTGCAGCAGTTTGCCCAAGACTCCCTTAGTCACCTTATCATCTGGGCAAACTCAGCTAGCAGCCTTCCAGACTAGGAAGCCCACTCTATGATCTGAAATAAATATTCTGTGCTTCACATATATTCTTGCTTGCTACGAACGAAGAATATCCGTTTATTCTGCTCTTACAACCATTAAAGATAAAACATAACTAAGTTATCAGAATAAAGAAATATTTTAATCAAAAGTTATGATGGATTATGTTAGTTGTACTAAGTTTTTTGTGAATAGAGTCCGGAGGCCAATACGAATATTTAAATTTGGAAAACTCTTCTTTTTTCTCATCCCAATGGAATTCCAGAGAGAGGAGCTCACGCTGAGATTTAACTTCATGTTCTCCCGTAACATATTGAACAGTAGAAGAAGGGCAGAGCTGTGAAACAGGCCATACTCATTGCTCGGTAGTACTGACAACTGTTGCACATGTGTATTCAATTTAGGCAGGACCTTAGACCCTTGGGATTGGTTTTTAGTTCTACTTCTCACATATTTTTTTTGTTCTGATTGAAGCGAACCTTAAAGTTCAGGACTGTTTTGCCTTTTCTTTTTTTTTTTGTCAACAAACAAGCTTTACCATTTGCCAATCAGATTTAGCAATGCAAACTTATTCAAATACTTAACTCGATTTAAGTAATAAGTTGATGGTCACCCTTTTTGATGCTTGCGTATTTTTTTTTTCTTTCCGCACAGGAAGTGACAGCATAATTACTATCAGATGCAAACAGTTCATGCGGTAAAATTGACTCTTTTGAGTAAAAATCGATCATCGAGATGTACAACATCGATTTTTTGTTTTTGTTTTGTTTTCCATTGCTTGGAAAGGATTTTGGAGAAAGTAGCACTTACGATTTGCTTTAATCGATTGCTTTTAAACACACATCAGATACATGTTTATCTACCTATAACTGAAATTATCTATTGTTGTTCATTGTTTTTGGTGACTGATTTATAGTTTCAATAGGATGAAAAAATAAATGTAATTTCAGTCGAGTAAAATTTATTTTGCCGAGCTTTCGACCTTGGGACTAGGTCATCTTCAGGGCTAGTTTAGAAAGTAAACTGAGTGTCAGTCCATGCACAGACTGAGTCACACTCAGTCCATGAACAGACAAGACAGGAGACACACCAACCCTGAAATGTAAAAGTATTACTTTGTAAACTAGCCCTGAAGATGACATAGTCCCTAGGTCGAAAGCTCGGCAAAATAAATTTTACTCGACTGAAATGGCATTTATTTTTTCGTCCTATTGAAATTATCTATCTATCCATCACTCGTTAACATCGATTATTTAAGCAATCCTTTTAGTAAAATAAAAGTCGTTAAAAAGTTTTAAGTTTGGCGTAAGTATGAATTTCCTGAGAACCAGTTTTGTGTAATATTTTCACGAAAAACTAGTCCAAGATGATACTTTTTATAGTTTATTCTCGTGAAAAATTGTTGTTATTACGTAAAATGGTGGGATTTGTACATCCTCTGATTTTTTTCCAGAAAAACCCAAAGAAAATTTTTCAGTTACAGCTATTACGGAGAATCAGTTGTAAAAGATAGATTCGTGTCAGTATTTAACCTGAGTGATTTTTTTTTCCTTTAAATTTAAGATGGCCGACAAGTGTGGTGCACTTTAGTTTTAGCAATAGAAAGCTCTAAAGTGCGGTAAAGTGAGATAACGTTCTCTCTTTTCTGTAAAGAATATTGTTGAAAAAAAAATAGAATAGAAGCTGGCGATAACGGCGTCCATGTGTGGCCAGATGAGGGAGTGCAGGCTGTGTCTTAATGAAAGAAAAGGCTGCTAGAAGAGGGCCTAGAGGTAGGACCCAGAAGATATCACCTCCACTGCCACAGTATTCTACGCATCCAGTACACCCGCAGGGAACACTCTAGCTAGATCCTCCTTCTACAAACTGCCTTCACCACAACCTTATCTTTCTCCCGTTCGCTACCCCATATTCAGTACGGCAACCAGTCTCTTGTCAACAAGCTTACAACAAAAACATGGCCTTCTGTCCAATCAACCCTCATAATTAAAGTTCTTCTCTAATGCGGAGTATCTTATTGGTCAATTAAAATTAAAAAAAAAAAAAAAAAAAAAAAAAAAGCAAGAGAAGAATAAATGATTTAGATCCATTAACCCCCATCATAAATTTACCAAAAATCGATGAGGTTCATCAATTTTGTCCAAAAGCCTATTATTGGGCCCCGTGATAGTCTTAAAAAGAAAACGGAACTTAGAGCGGCCTCATCTATCTAGAATACATTAATAATAAATCATTTAAATTAATAATAAAAATGTATTTTATCTACAACAATTTTGCAGGTTTTTTTTAAATAAATTTGGAAAATGGTTCTCTGGGTTGATACTATATAGATAGATAGTTGATTATGGCTAGATAGACAGGAATGATCCCCTCAGTCAATGTTAATACTATGGTCTACAACGACCTCGTCAGAGGAATCCAGTATGGTTGCCGGGATCGACCATTGAACCTTAATTCTTCTCAGTAAAGAGACGAGTTTAGATGATTTGGAGGTTTCGTAGCCTCTGGTTGGAAGCTGAATGGATGACCTAGCTAGAATAAGCCTTCAAGAACTGCCTGTGTTCCTTCACCCTTCGTCTCAATCTAATCTAAAACCCTACATAAACTCAAAACGTGTATTTTATGAAAAGTCTGATGCTCTCTCGAATTTCCCAATATTTCTTTATTGGTTCCAATTAAGTTGAGGATTTTTTTTTTTCACCCATCGAATAGGAATCGATCGATTACGAAACTTGTATCCTTCCCCTCAAAAAAGCTCCCCCAAGCTGGGAGGAAAAACAACGAGCTGGTTTAGTTATTGTACTTAATCTCACCAATTTGATCTAAGATTTGTTTTAGGAAAAGCGAACACAATTTCCTCACATTGCCTCACGCCCACTTACTCTCCCTCACTCCCTTCCAGTTTTCTCCAGCCCAGTTCTGTTTTCCACTCAACATGCCTCTAACCTTCCCTCACCCACAAAGCCACTCTTATATGACCATTGTTGTTTTGGCACATTTACTGGATCTTTGTTTGTCTTCAAGTTTTTAGTTACCGTCGATTGTGCAAGTATAAACCGCCGTAGGTTTTGGATTGTCTCCAAAAAAGGTGGTTGGCATTTTTAGTGTGAGGTAGCGATTCCCTCTTTTATTTTTAAGAAAAATTTAAAGTTGGAAAAGTATTTTCCCTAGTGTTCGATTCCCCTTTCTTTCCCTTGAGTTCAAAGTTCGTATTCCCAGTAATCTTTTTATTTGAAATTGTTTTCCTCCCCCACTTCTGTGCTCTCCTAAACAGGAACTTTTCATTTACTTCAATCACATTAGTAGTTTCTGTTACATTCAATATCCTGCATCAAGGAAGTATGGTCGAATAGAGGGGAGGGAGAGTGAATAGGAGTCATCACCGGGCCGGGGGTGACTCTCCAAAAGAAAGGTTTGATTACTGGACGTCCTAGGAAAGAGTAAGAGGTGAGAGCTGATGGATAAATGATGATTTGAGAAATAAGAATGAAATTTTGTTTCTCGTAACATGATGATGATATTAAGACCTTAGTCATACATTGGAGATCATAATAGATTGTTCTATTGGCAGTAATTGATGTTATTGGGCGAACAATTTTGGACTACAATAATTGAAGACCATAGATAAGGGAATGCTTAGCTTATGCCCCATACTTTAAAGTACGTAATTCCAAATTGGTTTTAGTAAGTTGCATATCCTTGGTAATCAGAATTAGTTTTGAACGTCTGTCAAGTAGTCGTGCTAGTAAATGATAGCATTTTCTTATCCTTTGTCTTCTAAGTATTGCTTTACGAACTCTCATGTTAGTAGAACTAAGATCTTTGACTATAGAGTGTTATCTCGTATTCTATAGCATTTCATTCCAGATTTTTGATATTTCCTTGAATGGAAAAATTGGCGATATGAATTTTCCGCCAAAATTAAGTTTAAAAAAAAGAAAACCTCTTTCTGTTTACGGTATTATAAATAAGAATGGCGACCACACCGCCGACTTGGGTAAGTTGTTATGACAGTTTAAGTATAATATATAGCGCTATTGTAAGCTCTTACTTAGCTAGGGCTAGGTAGTAAATAAAATGCTCTCCACGAGCTATGTTGCTCTCTCTCTCAGGGATTCCTTCTTCCCCCCCTCCCAAAGCCATTTCTTACATCTTCCAGCTTCCTGGAGATTATATATATCCGGTTGGTCACACAAATACCAATCTTATGGTTGTGTGAGTTTGTGTGAATGAGTATATATATATAGGTACAACCCTTTTATGCCAAGCTATCCCCTGTTCCCCTAAACCACCGACGGCTCACCTTCAACTTATTTCGCTCACTTCTTCTTTCGTCTACCTGAGGGACGTTCTCCTTTAACGATGCAGGTTTCATATTTCACTCTTTTCTAAGGTGTGATCAGATCAGATTATATACAATCACATTTATGTGAACATCTGCATCATTTTGCTTCAATATCAAGTGCTTGGCCAATCAAAAGTAATAAGGCGCAAATATCAAATAGTATGTGTCAAAAAACAAATCTATAGCGCATAATAAATGGCGTCACAGCTCTTAATCTAAATCTATATGAAATCAATATTACCTGAAAATGTAAAAGCAAAGTGACAGGTGTTATGGTCAAAGTTCAAATTAAATCCATTAGTGAATGTCTAGGGAATTGAAAATGCTGCTGTGAAATATAAGTAACATCCGGTGGATTGATCTTCTTCCAAATCATACTTTTGATCAGTCATTCCATAAATGTATCTACAATTGGAATTATCGATTTATTTTGGATTAAACAAAAAAAACAAAACAAGCGGGCAGGAAAATCTTAATATATTTTATGTATTCAGGTGTGGGAGAGAGAGAGAGAGACAGAGAAGTTTTGTGGTGAGGGGAGGGGAGCTAATAGAATATTTAAAAGGAGAAGACACGTGTGCCTTTCGACAAATATATATCCCTAAATCCTACAGAAATAGAACTAATCCGTGGTTAGGTGAGAGGGGTTCCCTCCTTCGTCCTGTCATCCTACGGTTACTATAGTTCTCCTCCTTCTCCCTTATTTTTAACAAGGGGTAGAGGGATGTTCCCTCTCCGAGCGGCTGCCACTACAGTACCACATACACTCTCATTTTAATAAACTAGGTTTATCCCGAACCTCTAGCCTATATTTGTTTCTTTCCCTACTAGAGTATGTATATATATATATATATCTTGTGGCCCAAAGAGTAGACCAGGGACGGGGGTGTGCCTCTTTCATAAACACTCATAAATTATTTCAGATAGGGTTGGACCTCTGGCTGAGTTTGGTTCCCCAAATCCGGTCCCTAAAAGCAGGAGTAGGAGGAAGAAATGACAAAAAAACTTGGGAAATAACCCTTTTTTGTTTACATTCTGTGTACCTAGGAGCCTTTCCGCTGTACCAAAAGGCCAGACAATATATACCCATCTTCACTTCTACTTCTTCATGCCTCATATATATGTATATATATATGAAAGTATGCGCTTGTAAGTTAAGTACACAGGAGTAAAAAGTTTAGACTTTACTCCTAACCTAAACAACAAGATATATTCTTTTAAAAACTTCAATTTATTTATTTATTTTTATTTACCTATTTATTTTGTTTAAATAACAGATGTTCGGATATAGCCAGAAATTTTCAAAAAAAAAAAAAATTTATCGATGCTCTTACGTTTTGGAGTTTCATTGGTGCTCTTTATCTCCAGAAATTTCTAGAAATTTACAACAGTATTTATTATAAATACTTTCATAGTTTACGAGGGTCGTTTGAAAAGTCCGTGCAAAGTCAGAGAGATAGCACTACTGGCGCGTATCGAGGTTATGTTTAGTTAGTAGCATCTCTTGGAAGAACACACACCAAGTTTCAGCCAGATCGGTCTATTTCTTTGTGTTTGGCATTCGTTTGAATCGAGGAAGTCGAGTGATTTTCAAAAAAATGGACGAAAAAGAATTTCGTGTGTTGATTAAACACTACTTTATGAAAGGCAAAACGCCTCAGGAGACTAAAGAGAAGCTTGATAAACATTATGGTGACTCTGCACCTTCGATTAGGACAGTTTATAAGTGGTTTCAAAATTTTCGGAGTGGCCATATGGGCACAAGTGACGCTGAACGTTCTGGACGCCCTGTTGAGGTTACTACTCCAGAAATCATTGATAAAATCCATGATATGGTGATGGATGACAGAAGAGTGAAGCTGCGTGAGATTGCTAGTGCTGTGGGCATCTCGAATGAACGGGTACATAATATTTTGCATCAACATTTGGACATGACAAAGCTATCCGCAAGATGGGTGCCGCGATTGCTCACGCTTGACCAAAAACGAAATCGTGTGAAGTGTTGCAAGGACGGTTTGCAGCTGTTCCAGAAGAATCCGCAGGACTTTAAGCGTCGTTTCGTCACTGTGGATGAAACATGGATACATCACTACACTCCTGAGACGAAAGAACAATCTAAACAATGGGTTACCAAGGGGGGAATCTGCGCCAAAAAAGGCGAAGACCGTTCCTTCGGCCGGAAAGATTATGGCGACTGTCTTTTGGGATTCGCAAGGAATAATCCTCATCGACTATCTGGAAAAGGGTAAAACTATTACAGGTGCATATTATTCATCGTTATTGGACCGTTTGAAAACCGAGCTGCAAGAAAAACGCCCACGATTGGCCCACCAAAAAAGTCCTTTTCCATCACGACAAGGCACCAGCTCACACCTCAGCAGTTGTGGTCACAAAATTAATGGAAATAGGGTTCCAACTCGTTTCACATCCCCCCTATTCTCCAGACTTGGCTCCCTCGGACTACTATTTGTTCCCCAATATGAAGAAATGGCTGGCGGGAAAAAGATTTTATTCAAACGAGGAGGTGATTGCAGAAACGAATGGCTATTTTTCAGACTTGGACAAATCCTATTATTCGGAAGGGATCAACAAACTGGAGCAGCGTTGGACGAAGTGTATAAGCCTAAAAGGAGACTATGTTGAAAAATAAAAAAGGTTTACCCCAAAAAATTAAGTAGTTTTTATTTTTGCACGGACTTTTCAAACGACCCTCGTAGTGACCGTAAATTAAGGATTCAAGATTGGGGAGGAATCGGTCCAAATAATGAAAACAACAACTCGTCTTTTTGGCCAACGTTTCGGACAAATATATTGCCTTTTTCAGGGCCTGTGGACATTACAAATACAAACAATTTAAAGAATTGAAAAATCAGTAATATATAAACAGAAATAAATAAATACATAAAATACAATACATTTTTTATAATTATTGAAACTTACGTGGCTATTTTTTTAAAATTTACTTCTGATCATTTAGTTCATATGTATTTAGCTCATAAGGGGATTTTTGGTTTTTCCTATGTTTGTCGGTGATGTTTTTGTTCTAAAAGAAATCTTCCAACATCTATTTTACTCTTCTATCAAACTGAACATTGTAATTAGTCTATTGTATCTGTCCCGTCTCTTTACAGTCATTACATTTAATTCCCGTTTAAGTCCCGCTATATCTGAATACAGTTGAACCTCTCAATGACGTTCACTGGCGGGGGAAAGCAAAGTGGCCGCTATTTGGAGGTGGCCATTAGATGGAGTGTACGGCAAGTTTCATAATGAAAAAATATGTTTTTGTTTTTTTTTTCCAAATATATATTTAAAACTTGTTTATTATTAATAGATTTAAAAACGTGCATAATCGCATAATTATTGCAGCTATATGATATGCATCGACATTTTTCTTAATTATCCAAAAACTTTTTCAAATTTTAAAAAATAATTTTATCACCGCGTCGTACTTTAATAAACGAACTTTTAATAATAAGGTGGTCGTTGGTGGGAGGTGAAACATATAATCCGTTCCCCAAAAATCAATGTCCGCGATCGCTATGTAGAGTGAAGAGTTAGACGCGGAGGTTCTTTTATATAGAAAGTGTATAGGGGTAAAACGGGGAAATCCAAAAAACTGTCCGTAAATGGAGGTGTTCGCTAGTGAGAGTGTCCTTTATGGGAGGCTCGACATACGAGGGTCGTTTGAAAAGTCCGTGCAAAAATAAAAACTACTTAATTTTTTGGGGCAAACCTTTTTTATTTTTCAACATAGTCTCCTTTTAGGCTTATACACTTCGTCCAACGCTGCTTTAGTTTGTTGATCCCTTCCGAATAATAGGATTTGTCCAAGTCTGAAAAATAGCCATTCGTTTCTGCAATCACCTCCTCGTTTGAATAAAATCTTTTTCCCGCCAGCCATTTCTTCATATTGGGGAACAAATAGTAGTCCGAGGGAGCCAAGTCTGGAGAATAGGGGGGATGTGAAACGAATTGGAACCCTATTTCCATTAATTTTGCAACCACAACTGCTGAGGTGTGAGCTGGTGCGTTGTCGTGATGGAAAAGGACTTTTTTGTGGGCGAATCGTGGGCGTTTTTCTTGCAGCTCGGTTTTCAAACGGTCCAATAACGATGAATAATATACACCTGTAATAGTTTTACCCTTTTCCAGATAGTCGATGAGGACTATTCCTTGCGAATCCCAAAAGACAGTCGCCATAATCTTTCCGGCCGAAGGAACGGTCTTCGCCTTTTTTGGCGCAGATTCCCCCCTTGGTAACCCATTGTTTAGATTGTTCTTTGGTCTCAGGAGTGTAATGATGTATCCATGTTTCATCCACAGTGACGAAACGACGCTTAAAGTCCTGCGGATTCTTCTGGAACAGCTACAAACCGTCCTTGCAACACTTCACACGATTTCGTTTTTGGTCAAGCGTGAGCAATCGCGGCACCCATCTTGCGGATAGCTTTGTCATGTCCAAATGTTGATGCAAAATATTATGTACCCGTTCATTCGAGATGCCCACAGCACTAGCAATCTCACGCACCTTCACTCTTCTGTCATCCATCACCATATCATGGATTTTATCAATGATTTCTGGAGTAGTAACCTCAACAGAACGTTCAGCGTCACTTGTGCCCATATGGCCACTCCGAAAATTTTGAAACCACTTATAAACTGTTCTAATCGAAGGTGCAGAGTCACCATAATGTTTATCAAGCTTCTCTTTAGTCTCCTGAGGCGTTTTGCCTTTCATAAAGTAGTGTTTAATCAACACACGAAATTCTTTTTCGTCCATTTTTTGAAAATCACTCGACTTCTTCGATTCAAACGAATGCCAAACACAAAGAAATAGACCGATCTGGCTGAAACTTGGTGTGTGTTCTTCCAAGAGATGCTACTAACTAAACATAACCTCGATACGCGCCAGTGGTGCTATCTCTCTGACTTTGCACGGACTTTTCAAACGACCCTCGTATATACCTGCTTCTCCAGTTCTGGCTCTTAGTTTTCTGTAACTCAACCAACCCGCATAGCCACGTAAGTTTTCAATAATTATAAAGAATTTATTGTATTTTATTTTATTTATTTTTATTTTTATATATTACTAATTTTTCAATTCTCTAAATTGTTTGTATTTGTAATATCCACAGGCCCTGAAGAAGGCAATGCATTTGTCGAAACGAAGGCAAAAAGACGAGTTGTTGTTTTTTATTTGGACGGATTCCTCGCCAATATTATTGAGAGATATGTGTCAATATTAAACAAACATGAACGAAAATAGAAATGAAAGATTAATGCCATTTTTTGTATATTTATTCTCTGCCAAGATTACTTACTACCTGGGGACTAGCTCATCTTCAGGGCTGTGGAACATCTGTTTTACTGATTGCAATCTACATTGATACAATATTTAACATTGTTTACCTTATGGTAGTTAACAGTCCCACCTGTTTAGATCCTAAGTTAGGAGGGCTTTATCCTAAATAGTCAGGGCAGAAGACAACAACCTTGTTAATTAGCATACGTAGGGTAAATAATTTTTTTTAATCTGTGTTTTCTATATTAAATCAATTTATATTGAAATCTGTTACATTTAAAAATATGTACCATATCCCTGAATATGGCCTCTGTCCTAAGATCCCCAAATGCTAGGCCAAATAAGCACAAATTCATAAAATAGTTGGTCAGTTTCTCTCGCAATCCGAAAGAGACTCATCATGATAACTGGCTTATCGTAACAGGCTAGCTGGACTTAAGTTGAACAGATCCCTTTCTCACTTCCGTGCCTCCTGAAGGACGACAGGATGGTTTCTTTTAGCAGAATAACGTGATCACCTAGGGGAGCCTCCATCTCTGTTCCACTTCCATTTTCTACTTCATGTTAGTAACAAGAAGTAGTGGAGAAGCGACAAGAAAAACCTTCTTCTATATAAAGTATGACAAAGTTATGACGAAGTGAAAGTTTGTTACCTGTGTTACTTCGCCCTTTTAACCTCCACCAGCTCTCGCCTCCACAATGGAGACAGATAAACTTATGTCATAGTGATGTCTTAACTTCATTTTGGATATTCTTTAATCCACTTTTCTTTTTTTTCACAAGTTTTTTTCTCCCCCCTCCATCTGAGAAACAATTTCATTTATCTTATGCTTTGCCCAGCTGACAATTTTCTAAAATGAAGTTCGCATTACAATGTTCTGTGATGCTGCTACAATAACTTCTTAACGGAAGTTAGTTTTTAAATATTTGGAAATAGTCACGGCAGAGTTGAATTTATAAAACTGAATAGAAAAAACAAAAAAAGTTACAAATAACTTAATTACCTTTATGTCTCGCGCAAGCTTATCTTTTTAGGGCGAAAAATGGTCCTCTGTTTATGCCATCCAGACAGGGAGCGAAGTGGGAAGGTTAAGGAAAAAAAAGACATGATACACGTGGTTACCTTGGCAGCTGAACTAGCGATAACATTCAAAGATGGTTTGGGTTGGAGAAAAAATAACCTTTTTTAACCCCCCCCCCCCGCAGACATGTCTCGGCACAGAGAAAACCCATAACAGTTTCGATACTGGCATGTGAAGCTGCTAGCTGGTGTTATCTAGTGCTACTGGGTAATAGCTGTCTTCCGTCAGAACTTCCCCCCACTAACTCACGGCAATAGTGTTCGTTAAGGTTATATCTACCGGCTAGGTGATGTCGGGAAGGTAGAGTTGCTAAACTGTCAGGTGTGGTTAAACTAAATTAGTCTCTGTAGCAAGCACCCAAGAGGATTGTACTTATACACTCAAGCGGTAGCGCTTAAACTTAGAAAAATTGAGTTTTTTTGGCCGGAAATACACACACATTGGGAGCTTAAGTTTTTTATCGCATGGTCTCCTATATCTTGAGTTCATGATCTCATACAAGAATTAGTGGTTGGTAACTCTGGAATACTAGTTAAAGATATAAAAACATTTTTTTGTTTTCTTTTTTTGGCATTGGCTTTCGCCATACAGCCAGCATCGTCCAGATGCTCAACACTAGAACATCACTCACTCTCCATTCTTACTTATAAATACATTCGCTTCACTCATTCATCTCTCTACTATATACAACTATTTACATAAACTACAACTAATGGATGGATCAGTACTCTATATTCCTGCCATCCTTATAGCTTAACCGAAATTAAAATCACGAACTCCTTCTGTAATCATTTTCTTGCATTCATTCTAATCGGCTATAACTTTTAAATACATTCATATTTTATTGCTAGCTCTGCTATAGACTTAATCACATATATGTTGGTGGAGAATATTATGTCTTCGTAGCGAAATGGTGCTTCTAAATACCTGTATAAGTCGTCAAACATTCGTTACCTTTCTACCACATAACTTGGAAATATCCTTATTATCTGTTTGAAATCCTACTCCTAATCCTACATTGCAATCTACGGCAAAGAGGAGAGAGGACCTTTTGTTGATCCTGTGAAGATACGATCCACACACAGCGTGGTTCGCTCTCTCAGCCTGCTTATTGTCGTAACAACCCATTTATTAGTGACAGTTCCCCTTAAACCACGGTTGTCTAGGTAACTGATCTGCACATAGTTCTATTGAATCTCCCTTTATTACCATTACTGGCAATCTGTCTGGCCATTTTTGTAGTGCTGCTTTTGCAATTATGCACTTGATATCGGTGTGTGTGGTAATTTATAATTAGCCATTTCCCCCACTATTGGTGGCTTCCTTTGCAAGTTTATCCACAATTTCACATTTTCTGCCCGCAATAGGCCAACTAGAAATGAGAAGGTAATGTAAACTGACTTTAGAAATGAATAGATATTGGAACAGTCATCTTAGATTTAGAAATCTAACTCTTTTATCTTCTATAATCTATCTTCTGGTTCAGAAAAATGTCCCTGCTTTGGGGCACCATGTTGTGACGGGAAGAGAAGTAACAATAGCCTGTTTTTTATGGTTTCTACGTGGTGACCTTTTGCTTTTAACCATTTTGGTTTAATTATATACCATACCACACACATTGCTTTAAATGCCACACATTGTGAATTCCCAAAATGTGACTTATTCAAGTATCACTTTAATTGTGAGCAGTTAGAGAGAGAGAGAGAGAGAGAGAGAGTAGAGTCAAAAGTTGGTCCTGGGTTGTTAATTTTCTAAAACTTGGAACAAATCTTTAAACAGTTGATGTTAAGACTCCACAGTAACATTCCCATTGTGTTCATGTTATACTGGGGTGGCTTGCTTTACCAGCGACTGACGAGAAGACACATACATGTATAATGAGTGTTACAAAGTTTTGTGTGTGTGCTTAGCTTGAATTGTAGGCCCTTGCGAAGTGGAAGGGTGGAGCAAGGGTTAAGTACTTTGCACAGATTCATGTTGTCTCGCGGTCTCCCACCTTCTGCAAAAGGGCAAGCAAGGGCTGTTAGTAATAATTAAGACTCTCTCTCTCTCACACACACACACACACACACCATTCCTTGTAACTACAAAACGCAGAGACCTTCTGCGTCTTTCTACTTTTACTTCAACCCTAAATTACAAACTTACATGGTGGAGATTTTCAGTAGAAAATCCAGACTTCCTGGATAGGCTGTTTTTATTGTCCAACAGTAGAAGCAGAAGCAGCAGCAGCAGCAGGGTAAGTGTCGACGACTTAGTAGGGATACTCTCTGCTGATACTTCACCATCTTCAACTTCACTAAAAACCACACAGACTTAACTAACCCGCCGTTCCTGTGCTTTCAATCTTGCTAATTTGTTTTGTAATCACTTTAAACTGAATGTTTAAACAGAGCACACTGAGAACATGGCAACGAGTGCTTACTTCGTTTCCGGTCCTTCTCTGGAGAACTTCAAGTGGTGGTTTAAGATGCTCTTTCCACTTTCTTGCCCAACGAATTTCGTCTGTTGGGGGAATCATTTTCTCTTTTATAACTCTGCCGCGTTGATCGCTCTTCTGGAAATAAGTTACAGGTCTGCCAATCGAATTTTGTTCATATTAAAGGGCTGATAAAGAAGTTTTGGTTAAAAATATAACAAAATAAATGTCACCTCACCAAATGAAATCCCAGTTTTTGTTATTTTCTTTAACTTTAATTGTCGGCCCTTTAAACCCTTTATATGCTCTATACATAATTAGATCTGTTAGCTTCATTTAAACATTTCTTTTGGAGGGACATTTTAGAGGATTCCTTGAAGGAGAGGCTCCCTAAAAGTAGGGTTACCATATATTTCTTACGCCAAACCGGGACAGTCAGGTAAAAATAAATAAATAGCTTAATTTGTTAGATTTTTTTCGTTGTTAATAAAGTATAACTTACACTTTTATGAATATTTTGCAATTACAAATTATTAATATTATTGAGTGTCACAAAACTAAACGTATATCGTGAAAAATCACAAAAAAATGTAGGTATTAAATATGAAAATATAATAAAATGCACTTACATACTAATAGTAGTATATTATTTACTTGTACAAGAGTATTTCTCAGAAGATTGTACTTTTTGTTAGAAAGTTTTCGTCATTTCTAATTAAGTCATAAAATTTACTACATTTCCAATTTAGATTAGTTTTACAAAATAATAAGGCGCCAACGTTACACTCGAGCAAACGATTTCTTTATATTTAACCAATATTAAATCTTTTTTTTTACCTTTAAAAACCGGGATACATTTAACAACCTGCTGGGACAAGTGCTTAAAATCGGGACAGTCCCGGCCAAACCGGGACGTATGGTAACCCTAACTAAAAGGGGTATTCAACAAATTTAACTGGCTCAAGTGCAACATTTATCACTCTAAAGGCTCAACAAGAATTTGCAGAACTTTCTGCTGATGCTGAAGTCTTAAATTTTGAATTTCCCAAGAAAAGTTTAGCAACTTTTTTGGATTGGAGTTAAAAAAAAGAAAGAAGAATATCCATCAATCTCTTGACGAAACATTGAAAGATCTTTTGCCATTTGCTACCGCATATGTTAATCATCATTTTTAACTTTAACGTTAATAAAAAAAACAATCTATCGTTCCAATATTAAAAAATATTGAAAATGCTATGAGAGCTACAATAACAAATATTTATTCCAGATTTAATTTATTGTGTGAAGATAAACAAGCAGATCCCCTTAAAACCACATTTCATCCAAAATAATAAAACGATTTTAATACGAAACGTTTTTTATGGTTTTCCAGTTTCACAATAAAAGTTTATTTGTGATAATTTAAAATAAAATTTATATTTATGTTATTTTATTTTTAAAAAAGTGTTGATATTGATTTGATGTTTTAATTGATTTTATAATTATTATTAATATTTGGCTAAATATATAGTAATATGTTTTTTATTTTGTACAAACTTCAATTTTATCCTGTTTTAACAAAATCGAGGATAAATTTAGCGGTGTTACAGCCTGATGTATTCACATTTAATACAGTTTATACAGTGTACAATCATCCAAATATGACAAATCGACTTATAGCCTAATCATTTAGGTGTGAGGATATAAATAGGTCAGCAAGTTTTCTTTAAAAAAGGGGTCGAGGTCGCAAAAATGTTTAAGAAGCACTGGTGGTCTAGCCTGTTGAAGGGTATGCTTATACTAGTGGTGCAAATTATGTAGTTCGCTCCTGAAATAGTGATTTGAAATCTATAAGCAGCATGCTGATGGTGAGGCTGTGATCCTTCATTTCTGCATTGGGCCTTTTACGTGGCGGAAAAATCTAGCTTGTTCGGGAACACTAATTCGAATCGCACTACGAAACCTCAAAAGTTTCAAAACAACTCTTCCCTCTCCCTCGATAGACACTTCCGTTCCTAATTTTACAAAAGCGCTAATTCCACGATTCCAGGGCCTAGGATCCAATGCTTTTGGTTCAGTTCATTTCCTTGTAATTCCCATTCAAAGTTTAATATCCAAAGTTTTCTATTATTCGCTCATTTGGAGAATACAAAGTGATAATGGAGAGATGCCCAGAATGTGGAGTACAACTGCGAAGTTTAGAGTTAATCAGAGAAGTTAAGCGCCGTCGAAGGAGAGTGGAGAAAGGGTATAGTTAGTTTGTAACTATTTCCCCGGTGATAACCTTGTTTAAAGGAGATTACGTCGGGCGGTTTTGTATTATAAAGGAATAATGCAGGGAATCTCCTGTTTTCACTCTGACTTTTAATATTGACTCGTTAAGTATTCATTTGGTGTGAATCACTCACATGAGCACCTCCTCCTGTACTGCCGTACTCTCTTCTAGACTTAGCATCTTCCATGAAGTACTCTGCGAGGTGGTTAGTACATATATAGATATATTGATGGAGGGGGAGTAAGTGCGTTTTTTAAATTAAGCGAACAGAGTAACAAAAGGAATGCCTTTGAATTAAATAACTAAAGTCCAAGTCCTTGAAAATGGCCGATTTTAGACATTCAAAAGTTGTGTTGTAAAATCAACTTCTATTCATATAAAGAGACACATCAGATTTTTCTTCCCAAAACGTTATTTTGTAGTATCCGGTTCCTGGCTCCTAAACCAAATATAGTATCACATTTGTATTCCCGAGTTTCCGGTTTTTGAGCTGTCCAGTCCAATTTGTAAAGAACACTTCTCCAAACTTACGGATACGGAGCCGTTTATTTCCGGTAAAAATCTTAATACCTTACGATACATTCACATACGAGGTGTAACTACAAATGTGGTACTTATACTTAATAATAGAAAGTACTATTTAATACTAGTGTAGGGGACGGAATTATGGTTTTGTAAATTGTAATTATATTTTTGTTTAAATTAAATGGCTATACATGGGGAATGTAACACTATACGTAGACTTAGAGTGCATAGTCATGAAATTGCTAGGAGCATTGTTCGCGCTGCCGGCAAAATGGTGGGGGCCTGGAGAGTGGTGTGTGTGTGTAAGTGTGTGTCTATGTGGAGCTGTGTGAGTTGTGGTATGAGAGAAAAAGAGAGCAGAAGGCTAGAAAGTGTGTGACCGAAAAGAGTGGCTGATTGTGAAGAACCCTGACGGAGACTTCAAGATTTTGGCGAGGAATGGTCGAGCTGCAGGTGTTGGTAAGCCAAAACCAGTCTATGGTCTTTGGGGTTACCATTCTCTGGTCCCAGGGCGGCAAGGAGCCTGGGAGGACTTAGATTTTAGTAGTTATTTTCATGATTATTAGTTAAGGGTTTGGTATGATTATCTATAGAAGTAGTATTTTCATTATTCTTTAGTTAAGGGTATATACTATTATCCATAGAAGTAGTTCATTGCATTATTATTTAGTTTAGGGATTATATGATTATCTAATAAAGTGTTCAAGTGTCGACCAGGTTTTTTTCTTTTTAAATTGAAACCCCTAAAGTCTAGGAGGGCGAAGCATTACACTAGTATTCATATAGATAATCTGTGAAGATAACTCCATTCTTGAATTTCCTTCAACTCTAAATTATATTCGAACATTGAATTGAACAATGCACAAATCGATTAACTCCACTTTTTGAGATATCTTAAATTTAAGTGTGAAAGCACTTGGTTCAGACCTAGTTTTTTTATATTTATAATAAATTTCCCAAATAATAAAGATTTACACCATTAAAGCACACAAATTTAAAATTTGGCACAAATTTGGCCATTTAAATAATAAATAATTTATTTCAGAAGCCATTTTGATTAATTCCTGAACTCTAATGTAAATCGTTGCTATAATTCAACTCAAATTCAAGTAGCATGCTCCTGAAATTTAGCGATAAATTTATTTGAATTTATATTATAAACAGGAATTTAAAAAAGAACAAGGTACAATACATTATTTCATCTCTTTCCTTCAATTTTTGTTTTTGTTTTATGAAGTTAATGGAGTTGTGGCAATGAACGGCTTATTTTTAACTGAGGAAATGTGTGCTTTGAAATTCTAAGTGAAAGCAGTATATAAACGATATCAGACTCTCATCTCATTAAATAACCATTTTGTAAAAGAATACAAACCCCACAAAGAACTGAAATGAAAAACAGTTTTGATAAAGCACAACTTAAAAGATATAAAGAAATAGAGCCCTATCAATACAATAAGCTTAGGAAGAAAATTCTCTCAGCTGATTTTTACTTGAAATGGTTTTTCCATTTTCCTTCAAAACCATGTCTGTCAGTGTAAATGTCTGTGTACATCTCAGTTTCAAAGCAATTGTTTCATTAAAAATAATCATCCAATGAGAAATGCTTGCACAATTTCCTTTAATAAGGGCCTAGAATAAGCATTAGAATAAATGTTTTGCATTTTTTTTTTTAAGCCTGCATAATCGTTGTGCTTTATCTATCTTTATCTCTATCTATTTACTCAAATATCGTCTCTAAAGTTTGAACATCTTGAAGGGGATTTTTCAATTCTTTCTACACCTACCAAAAAAATTATCATTGTCTTTCTGATTAATTTTATTTCCTTTTTGCTTTCTCTGACTCTAGAAAGAGAACTTTCTAATCGTGTAGATTTACTATTTTGTGTGCATAAAAGGTGTTATGTTTATAACATTATTAGTGGTTTTCACAAATTGGTGGGCGTATCTTAAGTATGTGTATGGGTTTGCTTTTCCACCAATAGAATCTCTGTAAAGGAGAATATATTTCCAATTCTCCATTACACATTTGTACAAGTGTTTACAGTTGGTGAACAGTGGATTTCATATTTTAAATCAACGAATTAATTAAATTTAACAATAACTAACATAACTATACAAACACTATCATGAACAATAATATGAATACCAAGCTCTCTTTTCCCTGAATAACCCTGGAATAATAGTAGCGTTTGATAGTACCATAATTGGGATCATTTTCCGTACAAGTTGAAGTCGAAATTGAAGCCGGCCAACATTCAATCTAGCCTAGAATAGCTTTATTTAATAAGGGCGTACTTTGGTTATCCAGCAGGGACTGGGTGAGTTGCTCTAACCCACATCAACCCATGGAGGGACTCTTTGCCATTTCTGATACTCTTATTTCGGCAGGTCTTCTTCTTGGTACTGCCTTTTCAGATGGGATCTGGAAACTTGATCGTATAACAACTGCTATATTCTCTTCTAAGATATTCCTTCCCTTCCCAGATGCTATTCCTTCTTTCCTTAGAGCTATTCCTCCGGTGGCCCTACATAGCTCGAGTTCAGATGTATACCTGATTGAAAGATTCCTTTTTTAGTTTGTCTGGCCAGTCCAAATGAAGGCTGGTCGCTTTTGTTTCAATATTCTTGTGATGGAAATTGATTCTGAAGGAATAAAACTTTTCCTTGAAAAAGAAAAACCTAAATTTGCCACAGTGTTTTCTCCAGATTTTTTTGTTTTCATCGAACTGAGAATATACTGAGCAGTGATGCCAACCTTCCTTTCGCTATGTGCAAAATTTTAAAAATTGGTGTTCATTTCTCTGTGGTAATATTGCCTGGCTGCACTGTCCCATCTACTGAGTCTTACTACTACGTTTTCTAGTTTTCTTTAAAAATATTCAGTATCTCTAAGTGCCCTTCGTTTGAAGCTATAATGAACCACCAAGGCGCCACGGTAGCCGAGCGGTTAGAGGCGACACCTGCGCAGCTAATATGCATTGTGGTACTGGGTTCGATTCCCGGTCTTAGGCCTTGGATTTTATTTAATGGTTAATAAAAGAAATTCACAGTAAAGTATGTTTGCTAGTCGCCTCCGTCCACGACACCTAATTGGTAGTTGGACGTTAAGCCCCGCCTGAAAAAATAGGCGATTACTTTACTTTTTTTTTTACTTTTTACTAATGAACCAGCTATTTTAATTCAGGTAATTTATCATTCAACTTTGGAAAATTCTTTTAAAGAAGGAAAAGCTATTTTCCTATAAGTACCATCAGCACATAACTATTTTAATCAAAATTCCTTCCATAAGCAGATATAACTTTTTAGGTTGTGCACGCCAAGTTGGTAACAAGTTGTTTCCTGTTCGTAGATAATCTAGGCTACAAAACATCGCGTTGACTTCCTCATCTCGACCTACCAAGATAACGTGTTGTTTTGCGTCATATCCTACCCTAGCAAATTCTGTGAAATTATTTTCATCCGCTGAAAATTTATTTAAGATATTCATGTTTCCATTTTAACTTAATACCCGAATGGAGATTAAATACGTAAAACAAATTTTAGTTGAAATCTGAAAAGAGACGTAAGTTGTGTGAGTGATTGCTTAGAGAAATAGTTAATATCCTTGTAATCAGGTGAAAGGGATCTTTTTTTTTCTTAAACTAACTTGAATTGTAGCCAATTTGAGCCGGTAATTTATAAGTGAAATCAATATGAATATATTATTCGCAGATATATAATATATGTATTCACCAGGTAGATGATCATATATATATATTAAAGCAGAGAAACGGCTAAGTTACGTGCATCGTTTACCTAAATATATTATAATACATGCGTGATTAAATTTATGTACTCAGCTCGCAACACACACACCCAGCCTTCCTCGTTGCGCTGATATTCTACACAGGGTTCGCAGCGTAGGGGACCTGCATGTAACTGTGGTTGCAATAGGTGATCAGTTATTCAGCAACAATGTAATTATGTTGGGAACCATAAGGTTTTGTAAGGTCGAAGCCGTAGTCTCTTGGCCAGCCAGAATCGGTTTTGTATTACGCAATTCCAGGGAAAACAGTTCCACGGAATTCGGTGCCTTCTTTTTTTACGCTGCATAGCACGGTAATGCATTAAGGACAGATGTGGACATAGAATTGATCAAGTCAAGTTGTTCGTGCTCTTCACTTAATGTGAAAAGCTAGAGCCGTTTGTTTGAAATAAAACTAAAGAAGTCTCCAAGCCAATTCTGGTAGTTATTTTCATTGTTGAAGGCCCTGCTATGGAGCTTACTGAACAGAGAGCGAATAAGCCTGTTCAAGTCCAGCTTTCCGTATGTTTATTGTATCCCTGTCCGGTTTCAGACTTTAACTCCCTTACTTAATGGAACTTAGTTTGGTGCAGAAATTTCGACTTCCTATGTCAGGCTAAATGGCTTGCTTGTTTCTTGAACCAATCGCCAATCTGTAGTGATTAACATCTCCGGATCACTTTTGTTTATTTACTATAAGTTTGCCTCTGCAGCTGAAATTGTTTCCTTAATTGACGTCAAGATAGCGTCATTCTGTGCAGCAAAGTAGACTGGTGGTGCCCAAAGCTTACTTCTGCTCTACATCTTTCCGCCCATAACTTCCTATAGAGAGAAGGAGTTTCAGGTACCATTTCGAAACTTTCACGAATTGTTGTGTCGTTAATCGTCGGCAGAACCGGAAACATTTTTTTTTAAAAACACTAACATCATTAAATTGTCCGCATCACATTCTTTTCGATATTTTAAAGGCTGTTGCACCAGCTAAGTGACTGAAGTTCTTTGAAAGAAATGTTCTTCATAGTTCATAATCTGAATATTAATAGATAATAGATAATTTCCTGGAAATTCCTACAACATTAGATCACCAGGATAATTGGACACCATTTCTCATACTGTAGTGTCCAATGGTCGTACTTGTTTATTCGTAACATTCCACTAAAAACCAATCCAAACAAAATGTAATCACTTTTAACTAGTCCAATATTTGAACTGTTGTTTTTTACTTCTTTTTTTTTTGGTAAGGGCTCCCCTTTTGCGTACTGAAGTACCCTGGAAGTACATTTTAGGGTGATCCCCTTTTTGCTGCCCTTTGATTGCACACGTGTCTGCCGGTGGATTATTGAAAATGTTTGCAACCCTCTACGTCCACTCAGCCTTTGACAGTTTTACATCCTAACCACCTGTGGACCTAGCCTCTCTAATATTTCCGGCTGTACATCCCATATATTACTTCTCCCAACTTGGGTTGGACTTTGCTAGGAAAATAACATTTCTCCTGTTTTTTTGTTTTTTTATTTCTTATATTTTACTTTAACTTAATTGAGCTTCTAAAAAAGATGGTTAGATAGTGGTATAAAGTTCAACTAATGGATGGTAACCGCCCCCCAAAAATATGTTTGAATATTTTTAAATCCCTCAGTAATGACAGAATATCTGTGGTTAAATTTAATTTGAACACTCAGTTAAAAGGAAAATTGGATTCTATTGATGCAGTTAGCTTGCTAAATACTAGCGAAATGTCACAATTTAAGGATGAATTCAGCAGTAGCATTCTGAAATTTCGGAATAATAAATTTTCTTTAGACATTAACGCTGTTCTTCAGTCAAATTACAATCCAGACTTCAGTAAGATAAGTAGTCTAAGGGTACGTTTACAACGGAGCTGTGAGTATAGATGATAGCAGAGATGATAACTGATAGAGTAAAATATAATCGCTGATTAGTGTGCACAACGGAGCTGTGATACATCCAACATGTCCGAGAAGTGAAGAAGAGTTTTTATGTTCAGCAGCAACAAAATGGTATATTTTAAAGAAAAAACGCTTTAGAAAATATCATTTCGTACATCCTATAAATAAAAAACGAAGTACTTTGGGTGAATTTCACTATTTATATAAGGAACTTAGAAATTATCCGGATCGTTTTTTTGAATATGTGAGGATGGGTCCACCCACATTCGACTATATTTTAGAAAAAATAAGGTCAAAATTAAGAAAACTTTGGAAAAATTGTCATGGAAATCCTATAACCATAGAAGAAAAACTATTGATTACTCTCAGGTAAGTAATGATTTCATTGAGAAAAACAACAAATAAATACACATGAAAATAAATGTAAGCACGATTTAAAAAACAAAATATTGTTTAAAAGTAAATAATAAAATAATAACCAAAAATAATGAGTAAAGACAGCACTAAATAATTTTTCGACGTCCATTTTGAAGCTCCGATACTGGGAGTTCAGCTAGCAGAAAAATGAAAAATTCAATTCTATCATCTATGCTCGTTTATAGCAGCGAGAATGAGTCACTAGTCGAAGCTTCGTTGTGCACGCTCACATTCGAATGTACTAGGTTATTCTATAAGCGTTGATGCATCACTGCTATCATCTCCGCTATCATCTATGCTCACAGCTCCGTTGTGAACGTGACCTAACGCTGGGTGAGCAATATTTGTCTCTGAGGGTGCCAATTATAAAGCATAAATTAATTAGTCAATTGAGGCTATGTCAGCCTCGTTCTTTTCAAATCACTTCTTCTGGTTTCAGAAACAGTTTTCAAACAGATACCTCCAATTGCCCTAATTGCAGTATTCCCGAAAGAGAGGAATTACAGCACTTTTTATTCAAATGTATGAGGCTGCAATCTTATAGAGATAAATACTTGAATATCTACATCTCTAGTATTACAGATGTAGATAGATATTCAAGTGCAGACTCCATTAGATGTAGCCGATTTTGATAAATTAAATAATTTATTTTATTTTATAACAAGGGCCTTCAAAATGAGAAATTTTGTTTTGAGTTTATAAAAATACTTTTATAATTTTGTTTTGCTTATAATTATTTGTTTTTAAATTTTGGTTCTTTTTATTTTCATTCGATTGGAATGTATATTTTTAGTTATCAATTATGCCAATATTAATTAAGGAATTAAGGATGCAATCTTGTTTTGTTTTTATTGTTTTGCATTAAATATTGTTTCCGTTTTTACAGGTTCCGTTCTGGAGATGTATGAACGATACCGAAAAAAGTGAGTAACTTTTTATTATATACTAAAAAATTTTTATTATTAATTATTTTTGTGTATTAACTTGGTTACTTACCCCTAACTAAGGGGAAAGTATTGCGATCGAGTCTGTTTCGATTTCGAAGATAAATTTACAAATTGGCCCTTATTGGCTGGTCTGTGGAGTTTATTTTATATCAGATTTTTGGCGCCACTATCTGACCCCCGCTTTTTTTTTTTTTATTCACAATCAAGAGCTACCGGAAGAGGATCTATATCGTAGAATTTTTCGCAAATCCTTGTTCATTCTTGTTCATGCAAATTTTTGCTGGTGCTCTGTGGTTTCCGCTTCTTTTTATTGCAAATCGACTCTTGATTACTTTTAATTAGTTTTAGCGTGATATCGATTAAAATGGATTAATTTCAAATTGTATTCAAACTGAAGTCGAAATCAAATATTAGTTTAGTTAAATTATTCTTACCTCTCAAAATAGATTATGTTTAATCTAGAACTTAAATCTAAATGTCTAGTTTATTTTGAATTAAAATCAAATCACTGGGTACTCTATAAACTGTAGTCACATCTAATGTTTGAAGTGAATTGTTAGATGCAATAAATTTACTGAAATGAAAGTGCAGAATCTAGAAGTACCAGTAAGAACCAAAATACTTAGTTCGTTCTATTTACTTTGATTGTTTTGCTTTGTTAATTGACTTTATTCTGATAATACCCCCAGATCTATCATGCTAGACAGTTTAATGACGAATATTTACCCAACTACTAACTGCTAAATTGAATCTTCACTACCAAGTTCTAGTTAGAGGGACCAAAGTGGTGTTGCCTTGGTTAAATTGTCTGGTAGAAGCTCCCTTCTGACGGGTCAACAGGTTAAGGAGATACTTGTTGCTTTATTCTCAATGGTACGTGCTTCAGTTTGACCCTTAGGAAATTTGGTGCTTACGTTTTATTATTTTGTGTCTTACTTATTTCTTGCTTTTTTTAAAAAAATAATGATTGCTGAAATTATTTCAAAAGTACTTAGAATCGTCAAGAGATATGGCAACTTCTTCAAGTAAGTTTCTTCAAACAAGGCATTTTACTTCCATTCTTAATATATTCCATACGTGATAAGCACGAAAATTTTACGGAAACGTTACTTTACATAGATTCTGTCTCCGCTCATCTGCTCCTTGAATCAATTTTCCTTGATAAATATTTCTCATCAAAGTTAATGATCTACAGTATCACTTTTGAGTGATAGCTTATTGCCGTATCTTATTTTTTCATTTAAATTATTATTTGAATTTAAGGTGACCACAAGTTCACACTCTGAGAGAGAGGGAGTAAAGTAAAGCCAAATTTTTTTAGGCGGGGCTTAACGTCCAACTGCCTAATTAGGTGTCGCGAACGGAGGCGACTAGCAAGCATATTTGACTATAAATTTCTCATATACGATAAAACAAATAAAATCCAAAGCCTAGGCAGGGGATCAAACACACTAACCAACAATACATCTTAGTTTTGCGGGTCTAGCCTATCACTGCTCGGCTAATGGGGCGCCTTACAATATTAAAACCATTAAATAAAATCCAAGGTTTAGACCAGGAGTCGAACCCACTAAACCAACAATACATCTTAGCTATGCGGGTCTAGCCTATAACCGCTCGGCTAATGGGGCGCCTTACAATATTAAAACCATTAAATAAAATCCAAGGTTTAGACCAGGAGTCGAACCCACTAAACCAACAATACATCTTAGCTTTGCGGGTCTAGCCTATAACCGCTCGGCTACCTTGGGTAGACTAAAGTTTAAAATCCATTTTTCGTACTCAATGAGTCCAAATTATTTATTTATATCTGATGAAAACTCCAATCAGTAAATCCTCAAAGGTTGCAACAGTTTTCCTGGAAAAGATAAAACTTTGTAAACAGTGTAAATAATTTTCTACTTAGTTAAAAAATATTTTCAATTTGTTGACAAACATTTTGAGCGATTCCGAGGGTGGGGCGATCGACATCTTAATTATGATGTAATAATTTACATTCCCAACATTGTCTGCATAGTCAGGCTGACTTTGGTGGGTAACCTCAACATTACCTCCACTAACCAGCTCGCTGCTCGAATTTCGTCCAGCCGTAAACATTTACCTTAGGATCAAAGATCCCTTGACAGTAAATCGTTAAGATAGTTCAATAGCAAGATAGGCCAATGGCGTGCTAGAAACTTTTTTGGCGTAAGCATGCAATGGGTTTAACCAATGTTAAATCCATTTAATGTTCTAACCGAACGTTATGAATCGTAAGATTTTTATGAATTTATATAACAAGATTAATAAGTCTTTTAATTCATTGCAATCATTATCTCAATTATCAAAAATAATGCAAACATTTCGCTAGCTACTAAAATCTGAAATTTGCGCAGCGAGTAACTACGATGGAGATTTACCAACTATGATACGATAAAGGAAGTGGGATTCAACTCGCACGTACGGAACAAACAGACTCTAACCATTAATTCATCTACAAACAGCCAATTGATGATTCATACTCAACTTCCTCATTATTAAACTCTACGGTTCATTCATTAGAAAGTACACATATCTGTTTGGTGTGAGTAAAATCTAAAATATTCAAGTTCTAATAATTTATTTTTTATATTTTCATTTTATTCGTTGAAAGTAAAGACTTAAACGGAAATGTCCTGTTTGACGTCGCTCGAACGCAAAAAAAAAAGGATTTATAAATTGGTTTCCGGTGAATATGGTTTTGTTCACCATAACTGAAAAAATTGAGAAATCGTAGAAAGTTTAAAATTCAAATTTGGCAAAACTGCCACCTGAAGACGTGAATCTATCAACCCGGAATTATCAATTTACGGCGAAAGTAATCCTGTAACTGACCTTTCCTAAGAAAAATCCATTTAAGAGCACTTCTTGAGCCAGAATTACTAAATTGTACGCCATTTTGAGCCAGAAAATCTCTTTTTAAACACGTGGTTCCATGTAGCGGGCTCAGCACCATTCAGTTGGACTGAACGCATTGTTTTATTTCTTTGTAATTTCCTATGTAATTGCCCAAAAGAGTTCATACTTTTATTGCAATCAAAGTTAACAATGAAGGCAATCATCTTTTTCGAACTTAAATTTAGTTCAAGAATTTCATGACCCAAATTGCAGTAAGAGGATTCGTGCGTATGTTCAACTCGCACGTACGGAACAAACAGACTCTAACCATTAATTGCCCAAAAGAGTTCATACTTTTATTGCAATCAAAGTTAACAATGAAGGCAATCATCTTTTTCGAACTTAAGTTTAGTTCAAGAATTTCATGACCCAAATTGCAGTAAGAGGATTCGTGCGTATGTTCACACCAGAACGTATGTGTTCCTGTTCCCATAATATTGTAATTCCTTTTGATTAGAAGATTTATCTCGTGGCATCCCATTCACTTGATCCCAATCAACTGTATCCAGTTCATTAACAATTACTGGTGAAGAGCCAGTAGTGGCTCTTAATTAAGTTCAATCAATGGTGGTAATGAATGATCCACAGTTTGTAATATTTTGCTCTAAATACTAACAAAATTAATTAATTATTTATCAAATAACCGAGAATAAGTTAACTTAATTTTCTCTGCTCGGTTTATTCAAAACTTTTTTAGTTTCCCTCTTTTCAGGATGTTTCACTTTTAGAAAAATTTGGGACGGTAATCCCTAGAGATCATATTTACATCCCCCCCCCCCGGAAGAGGAAATGATATCTGATAAGCATGTGGTGATTTGGGTTAGCTCTTGGCATTGTTCCATTCAGCTTCCCTTCTTCTAAGCCCTTGATTGTCTCTAAGGGCGATGACGGAAAGGACAACTGTATTATTAGCGTCATAATGGGTTGGAGCTGATGTGAGAGCGGATTAAGTGGGGCGAGGGAACACTAAGTGCATCTTCTTCCTTTTACGAGACCTCGGGGTCCTGGAATAGAGCAGTAAATAATCCAAGATACTCATCCACCATAACATAGATTCCATCATTAACATAGTGGCCTAGATTTGTTATAATTCCTCATAGACCGGAGCACATATAATATCTATTTAGTGGTTGAAACCCTTGGAGGCGGCAATTGTAACTAGGACAACCATTACTGCCTTCGCTAACCTCCTTTCTGGGACCACTTGCTTATGTAAACCGTCCCTCGTGTAAATGGGGCTAACCCTTGGCCTAGTTCAGAACAATACTCTCTCAAACTACTGTTTGTTCTGCCCCTTTTTTTTCTCTTTTTTTTGCACCGCCCCAAAACCCAGGGTTTCATAAACTCCTTCCCTCCTCTAGAAAATATATAAATTTTCTTCTTTTTTTTTACAGTTTTCCACTTATGTAAACATTGCTCTTGTAGATAATAAAACATTTTAATGCTCGCTTCAAATAAAAACTTTCTGCAAAAGAGAAGAAAAAGGAAAAATCTCTTTCTTAAGATTAACTTTCTTCTAGCAAGAAGAAGTATCGCAATCGTGACAAGTTTTCGGAATTAAGTTTTTCTCTGGAACACATGAAAACGTTTTTCTTTTTCTTTTTTCGTAAGGAAAATTTTTTTATTGCAATTGAAGTGAACTGAACGAACTCCACTAAACTGCATTTCTAAGTACATTTCAAGCCCTTATAGAATACTAAGTTAGAGGAAACTCCCGTTAGCGGAAACTCCCGTTAGCGGAAAAACTTTCCTAAATAGATTTTCCGTTTTTCTTTTTAATTACTATACAATCAACTCAATAGCTTTTTTACTCTAGTATGAAAATATATTGCGATGTTTTTAAAATTGATTTTGGGGAGGAACATCCGTTTTGGGGCCACTAGAGTTTACAATAGATCCTTTTGAATAGGGAAACAAACCAATGATTCTTTTTCTTTTTTTCTCCATAACTTAGAAGTATCCATCAATAAGATTTGCTATCCATTTCCATCTCGTGCATCCACGTGCTCAAATCTTGAATTCACTATGCTGGAGTCAATCTAAACGAAATGTCCAACGAAGCACAGGCTTCCTCACCAGATTGTCCCAGATTACAATCTGTTGCTTGGTGGCATCCTTCTTAATTTTACCATTATTCTTACTACTTTGAGAATAGTGCAAGAGCAAGAATGATGTCAGGTTTCCTTTTAAAATAATTTGAACATGGACGGTTCCTGACAAAAAGTGGCCACATAAAACTCTATTGTATAGTGATTTTTGAGGGACAATCTGCTGTATTTTTAGGGGGAAAATAAAGACTCTATTTTGAATATGATGAGACGTTTGGCCAACGCTTCTCTTGATCTTGTCCGTATGATTACTGTTCTAAAAGCGGTGAAAGTAATTTAATTAAAAAAAATCATCAAAAAAATTTGATGTGATAAATTAGTTTCTTATCAACTAGTTTGAAACGTTCTAACTCACAAAAATTTTCTTCCAAAAAGAAAATTTTGAAATGTAAATTTTACAGCCAAAGGAAAAACTTAGCACAACACTTCCTGGAGGGTTTTACATTTTAATGAATTTTCCTGCAAAATTAGTTGAAATCAAAGTTAGAAGTGGTGGCGAAGTTGAAGGAAAATCGTGGGGGCTGTTTGCGGGAAAAGATGGTTGATTTTTGTTGAAAACTCATTTCCGCTAATTTGCTATGATTGCATTCATTTCCGCTCAAAAGAGCTGCAAGGGAAGGTTAAAAAAAATGACTAAATAAAAACGTTAACTTTAAACTTATTTAATTAAGACCTAATGAATACTCATGCAATTAGCAAATGCTGTGGAGGAGAGAGCAAGATGAGTACTTGCTCTAGATGTAGAATGGTAATGATACTGATGGTGCTAAGTGTGATGCTTACTTGTCGGCTGATACTGGATCTGTGACGGTGTGTACATGGTGCTAAGGCGGTAATAACAAATGTCAACTAGCCATACTCCTGCTGCTAGTGTAAATTACCAAGTTCACTAGTGTAGCCTAGGCAACAGAACTTAATGAACAAAGTCCAAACATTCTGACACATAGAGGGGACCAAGCTAAAGCTTTGCTTAATGGTAATTTATGTATTATGCTAACTTGTGAGACACTCGATCTAACCATCTGGTATATTTGTTCGTTACTGACTTATTTAGCTGTGGCATTTAGATTTTATTAACTAAATAAATGCGAGACACACCTGGGAACTCTTCCAACGTTCATCTCCTGGTGTTCAGCACCTACCTAGCATTTAGGGAATTTGATGTTGGACATCGATTAAAGATAAGTAATGGAATCATCATTAATTTTTATTTTACCACCATCATCTGTTACGGTCATCAATGACCCTGATCATTTTCCCTTTAGATTGCACTCTCTGCTGGAGCTGGAATGACCAGTGCAATAATATGGTTTCAGCTCCTAGTCCTTGCACAGCGAGGCAGAACAGAACCTAGGTTTTTACACAAATTTTCGCCTTCCTCACGTTTCATCCCTAATGCCATCGACCTCATTGGCAAGGAATATTGTGAAATATTTTGTGCCAACCCCTTGACTAAAATAATGTTTAATTATTATGGAAAAACCGGAAGTTCCCCCTCCCTCCTTAAAACCATTCTATAATCGTTATTTTCTTTGGAACTTTACTCTAAGCACCATTCCCCGGAAGCTCCTCACTCTACACCTAGTTAAGAATCTACAGAAAGCCCAATTAAGCTAATCTTAACTACGTAAATCCGATTTAATATATTATTTCACTACTTCCTCTAGTCCAGGGGTCGGTCAAACTTTTTTGATCATGGACCCCTATATAATTTTTCGTAATCTCCATCGACCCCCATAAAAGTAATTTTCAGTTAATTAAAATAAAACTATCTATTAGAAATTAGGTACTGTGTTTGTATACTGATTTTATGATTTTAAACATTTATTAAAGTAATTTTACATTGTGTAACAATAGTTTTATGAAAAATATCTTCTTTTTTTAATCTTTTATTGGAATTTACCACTGCAACGGTTGTTGCAACAAGCAAATATGGTACCTGATAACAAAAAATAAAAGAAAATCATGAGTGGAGAAGGCACCCAGTGGTGCCACTCCAGTAACGTGCTTTGCTCTCACGATAAGAGTAGATCACGAGACCATCTTCTCTTCAATCTCCTTAGAGGATTACCTGGTAATGTAGAGGAAGATAGGTGTTCTATGTGAAGGTTAGGGATGAGCTGCTGTAGAGTAGAATGAAATTTGAGAAAATGAGTGTTAACAAGAACCTGTAATGAAAGGGATTTTGAGGTCATTATGGATAGTGAGGTTAGATACATAGAACGGAGAGTTAAGAAAGTTTTCGAAGTATTTTTGGGCTGTAATGTCTGGATCCCCCATACTTCGATGCCGTACGACCAAATAGGGTCGCAGTAGCAGTAGATATAAGAGTTTTTTGTTATGTAGGTTAAGTTTGTCAAGTAGTCTGGCGAGAAGTTTTGTAGCATTGGTTAGTTTCTTGTCTTTTCAGTCTAGTCTGGGGGATTCCATGTCAACCGTTTTGTCTAGATACAGTCCAAGGTAGCGTACTTTGTCCACAGCTGGTACAGGAGTTTGGTTCAAGATGATTGGAGGTAGGATTTTCCGTCTGATTTTGATTTCGTAACGTTAGTTTTGATTCTCAATTTGAAAAGCCAGTCCTGTAAGTGGAAAATATCTTAATGTTGAAATTTAAATACCTTAATATTTATTAAATAATAAGTAATTATAAATCAGATCGACCCCCTACTTTTGACCCCTGGAGGTCTATATAGACCACTCTGGCGACCTCTGCTAGCAAAATTTTGTACCAACAAAAAAAAAATGAAAAGCACATATTTCCGCTAAGAATTTATTAACTGTCTGACGGAAGTTGTTTTTGTTATTTCTTACGTGAAAAGGAAATCCCATTTAATTTGTGACCGACCACACACACTAAACAATTGTATTATAAATTACCGGCGGCGAGTTATATGTCGTCATATCCGGTCAAGCGTGCCCTCTTTGCTACTTAATGAAACGGATGTTTCTCTGTCTCTGTGTGATGCACAGTCCCAACCCTCCAAGTCTATCCCGCTGCACTTGAACCCACATCTTCCGTAGTGTGTGTGTGTGTGTGTATGTGACTGAAATGCTTACTAGTTTATGTTCAAAGCGAATTCTCTTTAAAGTAAGTAAAGTTAGCCCTAATTTATAGTTTACAAAGTTGACAACTTCGTTTATAACATGGTTATATCTTGTCTAACTTATTTCATAGTCCACTATTAAGTTATTACGTGGATTGATGACATCACATATATTGACGTCATCACAAGTACACTCTTAAATATAATATATAAACATAAGTTAAACTTCGGTCTAAGTGTATAACTTGATAATGGTGAATATTTGAGAAGTTATCTGCCTGAAATTTTGATACCATCTTTGGTCAGTAAATATGATGGACAAATTTACAGATTCAGTCTACAGATAGATGCTTTGCTTTGAAGCATATACTTTAAATCAGAGAATCGTTAGAGTACCATCAAATTGATTCCAGAGATGCCACAAAATTGCGATAAACTTCACTGCAAATAATTTTATATTTAATACTTTTTTGAGGCATTGGCTTTCGCCATACAGCATCCAGCATCGTCTAGGTGCTTATCACTAGAATATCACTCACTCTCCATTCTTACTTATAGATACATTCGCTTCACACATTCATCCCTCTACTATATACAACTATTTACATACAAAGTTACAACTTAATGGATGGATCAGTACTCTATAGTCCTGCCATCCTTATAGCTTAACCGAAATTAAAATCACCGTAATCCTTCTCTAATCATTTTCTTACATTCATTCTATAACTTTTAAATACATTCATATTTCATTGCTAGCTCTGCTATAGGTTTAAGCACATATATGTTGGTGGAGAATATTATGTCTTCGTAGCGAAATGGTGCATCTAAATACCTTTATAAGTCGTCAAACATTCGTTTCCTTTCTACCACATAACGTGGACATATCATTATTATTTGTTTGAAATCCTCCTCCTCATCGCAATCTACGCAAAGAGGAGAGAGGACCTTTTGTACTTTTTTAATGTTTTGTTCGTATTCTGTTATTTGGTCGTGATGCAAAAGAAGTACATTATTTGCAATCTAACCAATTTTTAGAATATTTTACTATCAGAAAGGCCACTGAGACTGAAAGGAAGAACGAAATACCTTACAAAAAGTTCTAATTTGATAGTATTTCTCTTTGATACAACCCGGCTATAAAATGTGGCTATAATCTGTCTTAATTAAAGTGAAAAACTAAAAGCAATTAACATAGATTTTAGCTTTTGGGTTTTTCATAGTAGAGGAATGCCACAGAGTTACCAGAAACTCTGCAGAAATGGCTGATCAGCTTCTTTGGAGGTGATGAGACAAAAGTTGGAAGATTCATTGGGTTTCTTTAAAAAAAACATCTACGAAGTGCCGAAGCGTATGCTCTTTAAGAGCATTCCCGGGACATTGCGTTGTTCCGGGAGTTTGATAAACTGCTCCGTGTAAATTCTAAGAATAGCTTCTTCCTGAATACCTTCTGCCATCAGCATAGTTAAAAGAATAAGCGTATCTAAAAAGAAGAGATTTCAGCGAATGGGAAAAACTGGGCAAGAGCCGTTTGACCCAATACTTTAGAATCTTTCCTGAAGTCCGTTCGTTGTTAATTTCATCAGTGTGTCTTGAACACGCTGGTGGCCATCTTTGCCATCCAGCTTCAGAACTGATTTACTTCTCCTCATGACTATTTCATTTCTTCTTTTCACCAAGAATAAGTAGAAATAAAAATAATAAATTATTAGTAACGTATAATGGACATTATGAAAGTACATGATGCCCATATAGGACTGGGTTTCACAGTGAGACATCTTCGGCACCAACCTTTGAGACTTACTCTCCCTCTAGTCTCCCAGAACGCTTTCACATTCAATATTCTTGAACAGTAAGTATCCCAGCTTTTTTGTTTTTTATTGTTCTCTTTTTTTGTACTTTCCAACATAAAGAGAACAATTCCCATATCTCCTTAGTGCAGTTCCCGTAGTTTAAGAGTTATTTTTCCCGCCTCGCCCCGCCCCTACACCAAAGTATGGCTACTATTATGCGGTAAGTGGTGGAAAATTCTCTTTGTACATTGATGATTAGGCTTTGCGTACTTCCTGCTTGACAGGAAGGCGTGTAACAGTAGAAAGGGAAATTATTTTTGCTCTTTAAATGGAGAAAGAAAGGAAAAATCGGTTTTTCCTTTTTCGGCCCCATGGGTTTCCTCTTCTTTCAACATCTCTTCCACTTATTTCATCGTGGTTTCTTTTTTTGTACATTTTTCAATATTTTATTGCCATAAACTTACTGTTTTTTTTTTTTTGCATTTCGTTTTGGCATTGGCTTTCGCCATTTAGCCTGCATCGTCTAGGTGCTTATCACTAGAATATCACTCACTCTCCATTCTTACTTATAAATACATTCCCTCTACTATATACAACTATTTACATACAAACTTACAACTAATGGATGGATCACTACTCTATATTCCTGCCATCCTTATAGCTTAACCGAAATTAAAATCACCGTAATCCTTCTCTAATCATTTTCTTACATTCATTCTATAACTTTTAAATACATTCATATTTCTTTGCTAGCTCTGCTATAGACATAAGCACATAGATGTTGGTGGAGAATATTATGTCATCGTAGCGAAATGGTGCATCTAAATACCTGTATATGTCGTCAAACATTCGTTTCCTTTCTACCACATAATGTGGACATATCATTATTATATGTTTGAAATCCTCCTCCTCATTGCAATCTACGCAAAGAGGAGAGAGGACCTTTTGTTGATCCTGTGAAGATACGATCCACACACAGCGTGGTTCGCTCTCAGCCTGCTTATTGTCGTAACAACCCATTTATTAGTGACAGTTCCCTTAAACCATGGTTGTCTAGGTAACTGATCTGCCATAGTTTTTGTAGAATCTCCCAGTATTACCATTACTGGCAATCTGTCTGGCCATTTTTGTAGTGCTGCTTTTGCAATTAAACACTTGATATCGGTGTGTGTGGTAATTTATAATTAGCCATTACTCCACTTTTTACTGAAAATTTGTTCAAATACACTTTGTCAAACGTTTCTCTATAGATTATAAGCCTGGAATGTAAAGTACTATCTATGCTTGCCAACAACTCTTCGTATTTTGTCTCAAAATGTATTACAGCTACAAAAATTTTTGGTTGAATAAATATGTTGCTAAAATTCCTAGTTAGTTGTGAAATTTCTAGAGAATACTTGTCACCTGCTGCTGCGTGAATTGTGGACGTAAGAAAAGGGGCTTTCTCGGGTTTCACGTCATAGTTTTTGTTATTTAATGTATTAATAGATGGCTTATTTATTTGTGTCAGGAATGGCGACTTATCCGACGTAAAATAGATTTATTAAATAAACCATGGTTAGATATTTTACTGCTAATTTAATACTTGATGAATTTAACTGTTTGAATATTTCACTATTTCATATAACTGGTTAACCATATTTACATGTGTAATAGCACGCTCTACTGGTAACAGCATTTGGGTTAAACATGTTTGGTAGTTAGTTCTATGTACTAAGTTCCATTGGCGAAAGACTGTCGGGCCAAGTGGTGGTAAAGCAAGACTAGATGAAAGGTAGATGTAACCAGAGAGAGAGACACAAAGACAGAAGTGTGAGGGAGAAGAGGGCCGACATATTTGCAACATTTTCTAGTCATGGTAACAAGGCGTTAACAAATATGGCCGCTTACTTACTATGGGAGAGTTAGCGAATGACTAAAACCTAAGTATCATAAGCTTTATGTAAGCTTAATAAAGCTGCAGTGTGTCTCTACGTGAGCTTAAGCTTGTACTTCTCTGTATTTATTATAATAAAAGGGTTTTCAAACTTTCCCAAAAATACTGTTTCCATTTATTGTGAAAAATAATTACAACTTATAGTGAAATTTTCACAAAATTCTTCAAATTGAACTGAAGCCTTCCTTCATTTCCATTCCAGAGCTTTAAAAAAAGAAAACTGTGGCTGTGTCATGGACACGTCCGTGTGTTGTACGTGAATACGTTTACGTTATATTTTTTTTTATAAAATATTTTTATTTATGTATTAAGGATGAAATCAAGAAAAACGTCGTAGGGAAACGTGCACTAGCTGCTGCCCAATGTGTCTTCATAATCGACGATCGAACACAATCTATGCCTATACAGTCTGTTGTCGATGTAGAAGCGATTTCATCAGCCCACTTGCATAATTTCAACCGCCCCAGCTGCAGATGTACTGGGCACCGCTGTTGATCCGCTCGGCCGCATTCATTCTTTTACGTTCCCGGCACAGCTTGACTCGGTCATATGGTGTTTTATTATTACCATCCGATTGTTCTTGAGAAGCCCTTTTCAACCGTACACGATCTCTGTATTTGGTTTTGGCTTTTCGACGCGTATAGGCCGACATTATATCTTTTTGATAATATTTTTTTATTCTAACACCTTATTATATTCACTGTCACTATTTTACACTAATGTTTTACATACAATCAATTCGTACGATAGATTCGAAACTATAATGCCAAACTGTATCCCCCCGATTTTGTTATCATTAGGTTTTTTGGATTGCCTCCATATGATAGCAAATTTAAAGACGTATTCACGTCAAAAAATACCCGGAAAATAAAAAAGAAAAACCTCCCCTAAAAATATAGAAAAATAGATGTCCGAACCTTCAAGGTTCAAATTTCCCTCGTGGAATTATGTGCTAGACTAGTTTTCCATAGAATCCTTCTAAGTACTTAATTTGGGGTTGCATCTATGGAATATCTGGAGAGGGGATTGTGATGAACATCAGAGAGTGGTTATCGGCTACTCTCTTTTCCTAGAACTTGTTTTTTACTTTTGAAAGAATTCTTTAGGTAATCTTAAGCTTAAGAGCTCCGTCCGGACCAATTCACTGTCCTGCCTTCTTATAAGGCAGTGATGGCGAACCTATGACGCAAGCTTTTCCACAGTCACACAATTGCTAGGCAACCATTTGTTTGTTTGCGCGGGTTGATTTAGATTTTCTAATTGTGTGGATAATTTATATTCTATCTGAATTTTTTCAAAATATCAAATAAAACGTATAATTTTACTCATATTTTGTTTATTAAAATATCGACAACCCAAAGCAAATAACCATATTTAGATTTTTCTTCAGATAAAACATACTTTTGTTCAGTTATGTTTGTAAAAAAGAGACTTCCATAGCACTTGTTTCATCCCCGTTTTACCCCTTTAAGCCAACTGAATTTTAAAGATGTTTAGTTTTGAAAATATTCAGTTTAAAATTTTTCTTGGATGTCTCACAGGCCTTTGACCGAGTATGGCACAAGGGTTTGCTATGGAAGCTTAAGGGTATTCTACCAAGCACATACTATCTTATACTCAAATCCTACCTCTCTGACCGATTCTTCCTAGTAACTCAAGGCTCTTCTCGATCTTCTATTTTTCCTGTCCTTGCTGGTGTACCACAAGGTAGCGTCTTAGCTCCTCTTCTCTACACAATCTTTACAGCCGACTTACCTTCAAATCCCAACACCTCCATATACACCTTCGCTGACGACACTGCCATTCTCTCCACACATACTGATCCTGTCTTCGCTATCCGCTCTCTACAATCTCACCTTCACTCACTAGAACCCTGGCTACAAAAATGGCGAATAAAAATCAACCCAAACAAATCCAAACACATAGTCTTCACACTCAAACGAACAACTCTTGGACCTGTCTTCTTATATAACACTCCTATCCCACCAGCCGACCATGTGCGGTACCTTGGACTGTACCTAGACAAAAGACTAACTTGGAACCCTCATACGAGACTTAAACGGGCTGAATTACACAAACGATACAAACTCCTTGCTAGACTACTGGACAAACGCTCAAAACTAACACTACAGAACAAGCGTCGACTGTACACTTCCCTTCTTGCTCCAATATGGACTTACGGACTTGAACTTTACGGGACAGCTAAACGATCTAACATCAACAGATTACAAACACTCCAATCTAAAATACTCCGCCGCATTGTAAACGCTCCCTTTTATGTCAGTAACCACTCCATACACACAGACCTCAACATTCCATTTATACCAGAACTTGCCAAAACCCGCTACAACACATTCCACCAAAAACTATCATTTCACCCTAATCCTTTAGCTGCAAACCTATTCTCAACCACACTTCCCTCCAACCCCCGAAGACGGCTGAGGCGCCGTTGGCCCCGTGACCAACTGGTAGACTAATGATGGTCATCACTGGATGATCATCATTCATGATTGCCACGCCATTTTTATTGTTCGCCCAGCATATTTACTTATTGTACTGTACGAGTGCAGGTGTAAATTTCAAATAAAAGATAAAAAAAAAAAAAAAAAAAAAAAAATTTAAACTTAACTCTTGTGTAAATGGGCATTAGTGACCCAAGAGCTAGTACTAAAAAAAAAAAAAAATGAACAAAATTTGACCCACGTCTCAAAAAGGTTCGCCATCCCTGTTATAAGGTGTACCAAGATTGTAAAGACCAATGGAGATGAAACTTCAAGCTCAAAAAAGTCCGTATTAAACTCAATCCGAATCTTAATAGTTTTCTAGAAAGTGGCTATTTTATTATTTAACGGATTGATATCCACTTTATCTTCAAATAATATGGATTTAAATAGCAAAAGAAAAAGACTGTTTCCATGGCAGTTTCAGATTGCCGGAAACTAGAACAAAGTATTTTGAATAATTTCTTGGTAAGCCGCCTGTTTATCTCGGGCAGTAAGTGAAAACTAAGTAGTGTTAGCGATAAACATTTCTTGGGCGAGATAGACTGTCTTGGCAGTGGTGAATGAACGACCCTTACTGGCCGAGATTTTTGCGCTAGTTTCTCCAGCCTCTTTGTCCCCCACACGGTCGATCGATCTCTTTGGTCTGGTCTTTATAATTCCTTCTTCTTCTTTTTTTTTTTAGTTCGGCCCTCGAGTTTGATGGCAACCGGCCAGCCAGATCTCTACGACTCTTTTATTTCTTCTTACTTTCAACTGTTCGCTGTTGGTTACATTCTTTAATCTGTCCATTTTTAAGTTTTTCTTTTGAAATATTTTTTGATGTTTGAGTTTATATTTTGGAAAATAAGCAAAAGAAGCTCAATAAGTTTTCAGGCATCCCTACAAATAACATCCTGGATTCCAATATCCTCTTTTTATGTACGAACTCAAAATTACCTTCACTTCCATCGTTTTGCAATAGATAAACTTGATCATTTTATTTAGATGCTTAAAAGCATTTTAAAAAGAAGGGAATCCTAACTCCATCTCTCAGTCAAAAGTGACAAAAAGAAAAAAAATTCCTGAGAAAATGTATCAAATGAAATGTGCGCAATGAGTTTCGTGGTGATTGTGGCAGCCATTTCCCAGCAAACGGAAACCTCACTCCAAAAAAAAAGTCATTATCTTTTTAAATCTCTCAGGCGTTCTCAAAGCTTGCATTTCCGCTGCAAATGCAAAATGCAAAAAAAAAAAATCTAAAAAATTTGAAGTTGGCAATATTTTCTCCTCTTGCGAGGGCGGTTATGAGAAACTAAATACAAATCATTGGCACTGAGGTCAGTGACCTGCCGGTTTCCAAAACCCAGGATTTCCACGTGTAGGAATCCTTCTTGCTAATCCCTTGTAACCGAAAAATAGTCATAGATGGCAGGAGCTGCTGCATAATAGAAATTTGACCTTTGAACTGCAAGACCGATGTGCTATTTACAGCTAAGATTCCAAAAAAATATAATAAGAGATTCATTCTCTACCGTACGTTCGGCCTGGCCAGTGCCTGCATATGTTATCGTCTGTGAGTCTTATATTTTCCTTATTATTATTTTGTGTTTAGTGTAATTTTCCTTTCTGTATCAATCTTTTCTTAAGTAAAGGCAATCTGTTGTTTGTTCAGTAAGCACCAGAGAGAATTTTATTCTACTCCCTGTCGCCCCGCGTGATTGTCTCCAGGACCCTCCCTCCATTGACCAAGTGAACTATCCCGCCAGAGGCACCCTTAAGGGTATTTCTCTGTTTGGGGCTGGTTAGGGATCTCGTCTCTGATAGCTCCGGCTGTCTGGCGCCCGCAAGGATACCGTCCCTTCAGAGAGAGGGATCTCTCTCTCCCCTAGCCGGCGACACCCTTAATCATATTAATTCTCATGTTTGTAAAACCTACTCTGAAATTAGGCGTTACAGGAAAAAGACCAAATCCTCCGCCCCCCAAAAACAATGTCGCCTAGAAATGAAGGCTCAATATCTGAGGAGTGTTACTCCTAGAAATGAAGGCTCAAGATCTGAGGAGTGTTACAAGTACGAAGTTTAGAAAAAAAAACCTTTTTTGTGAAATTCTCAAAAAAGTAAAAAAATTAAAAATTGGTACCTACTTCCGGCATGAGACATTTCCTTCTGACTTAGAATTCAAGCCTATTTATTACTTTCTAACCTGCCGGAACCCATTATAACAGGAAAAGAGAGGGAAGCCTACCTATTTCTCACTTCCTGAAGTGCACTTTTATACGAATTTTAATGGAAAAAGATTTCCAATAAAATTTATTGGTGAAGGTGACTGTAATGACCAAGTTTTACAAAAAAAAAAAATCATAACAATCATTTTTTGAGGAAACCTATTTCAAAAAAAAGAAAAACCATGGAAACACCAAAATGTTGCTTCCGGCTACGAGATTTGGACCGCTTGAGGTCTCACGGGTGTATTCATATAAAACTTAAACTTTGAACACCTGCGATTTCTTGTCTTTAAGCTAGAGTTATAATATGTTTAAGATGTTTGATCGCAGCATCTCCCTTTTGTCGTAGTAAGAAAAACTAATTAAGAAAATAATAATAAAAATTAGTTGCATTAAAATTGATCTGAAAAATTATTTTGTTGAGAAAGAATCAGAAAATACTATTTCCTTACCTTTTTTTTTTGTATTCCGCTAAAAATCTAATTCACAGAACACAATTTTCTCTTTGTTTCTCACATGAAAGCATACCTTTTGAACTAAGTTGCTGAGTTTGTTCTCAGCAACTTTGTGAAAAGGAGAATGGAAAATCAATAAAGTCAAACACTGTTCTCGGAACTATTTATTTAATATTAACTTTGTGCTAAAGGTAATGTTAGCTGGTTATCTTGGGAATATTTGACTTATCTACACAGATATCAAGTTTTAGCTTATAAAATATTGATTAAAGTTAAGAAATAATTATTAGCTTAATTCTCTTACTAATTGCTACATGGTAGAAATATCTACCAATAATCTCAGCTGTTTGCAATTCATCTTCACTGAAAATCTAAGGGATGAAGTCATCAGAATTTAGTATAAAGAATTTACTGAACATGGTGTTGTTTAAGATAACAAAAACAACAATAAAATTAACATTTCATCCAATGAACAAAGTTGTTTTCTTTTTGTATGCAATTCTATGCTGAAAACTTTCAGCTGAAATCTGTCAAACGAAAAAGTGAAAGGACAAGCTTTCCTAATCAGAACTAATCTAAATCATCAATCGGTTTCAGCAAACGGTGGCTTCATAATGCACAATATTTTCAGCAGTACAAAACAATGCAATAGCCTTGATTGTAGTTTTACACCGTCCCATCAAAGAAATGTTACGATTGTAAAGTAATAACATTCATGTGTAATGAAAGTTAAACTGTAATCTGTAAAGTAATACCTTTTACTTCAGGCGAGCTTTACGCCCAATTCCCTAAATTAGGTTACGTGGACAAAGGTGCCTAATAAATGTACTTAACTTTAATTTATCATATTAATGGTCAGATAACATCCAAGGCCTAAACGAGGGATGGAACTCAGTATCACAATACGTTTTAATTGTGCGGCCCTCGCCTTTAACCGCTCGGCTGTCGTGGCGCCTAACTCGAATCTATAGTGATTTTCGTGGGCTATAGTGAGATGACAGGTGATCTTTTTCTTACCTGCGAGAAAATTTGAACCTATTTATCTTCTAGAAAAAAAAAATCCATTTAAAATAGTACTACTTGTAGTAAATAGGATTTCTTTAAAGTGTTTTGGACCCACTAGAATTTTTTTATTGAGATAAAATTTTCCCCTGCTAGTACGGAAAATAAAGAAATACTTGGGAAGTTTAATGACCTGATAATAGAAGAAAAAGGAAACTATCTGAAAGGATTGGAATAAACTTTAGAAGGAAAATCACATGATGAAAACTCGCCAGCATGATGTGAACCCAATGACAGTAACAAATTGCCATCAAAATTGATTTTTCAGGAAAAAGAGACAATGTAACTTTTCTAATCAAGGTTTTAAAACCCTATTTTTTTGTAGAATTACTTTACAGTTCGTTCAATTCCAAACCTAATCTACATTCCACGCCTAACCACCTCATTCATTTAAAAACCCTAGACAAAATGTGTCGAAATACATGTATTATTATGTAAAGAACAGAGTCTCTGGCGAATCAGGCATCCCCTCGAAGTGAGCAGCATCTCATATTTTTCATAATTTTTGAAGCAAAACGTTTCAGCAGTTTTCAGTTTTTTTTTTATACTTCACACACACCGAATCAAATGCACCACTTAGTTGATGACCATGCTCTACTTTTTTTTTCAGTTCAGGGGACCCCAAATAAGTTTTTCTGGTTAAAATTCAATAATAAAATTTAATACCTCATAATCGTGCCTCATAATAGCAGTAAAGAAACTAAAAACTATTCTCCAAGCCCTGGTATGGTTAAGCAATAACAACCTATTACTCTGCAACCTTTTTCTTTGTATTACTGCGTAACGTATAACCTGACCGTGTTTAAGGTAAAACGTGCGGAGGAAAAAGTATTGTTATTTGCTGCATTATTAATTTCTCTTTAATATATCTTGATAAGTGTAGTTAAGTTAATATTGTGAAGAGGAAATAAATAATTGCTGAAAAAAGAAGCCAGCATCTGTATGTATTTCCTCCTATGTTCGTTTATGCCATTCCATATTCATTTCTCTGAGTGTAAGAAATGTCACCTGTACCACATCTACGTCTCTTCTCATATTTTCTCTAGATATAACTTTATAAGTGGAATAATGAATAAATTATTTCTAGAGTACAATGCAAACAAGTAATTTAATTTTGCCATTACAGCAGGTAATACCATCAGCTCGTATTTTCGCTCGTGCGCTATTTATTATTTATAGAAATATTTATTTATTTTCATTTTTGTGATTATTAAACATTTATGGAAATCTTCAAAATGATTTTAAGGTTACTAACCTTCATTTTGTTTCATTTTACTGTCTTTCACTCCTTGTAAGAAGAATACGTTTAGGTTGTTAAAAAAATTTGTAAATTGAGTATTTAAAAATGTGTAAATACTCATACATTTTATGGGTTTTACTAACAAATCCTGACAATACTAAGGGTTTTTGTGGACCCTTGAGTTTTTCTTCTCAACATCATCTAACCATCTCGTATCTGAGACCTTAGTACCCACGGTGACATTCACACAAACACTTATCTCACCCGGCTGTGTGCTTTTACCCTCAGCCATCAGAACTCAGCAATCTTAGTTCTTGTCAGTTCTTTGTTTGATCAAGCATTATACCCCGCTCCACTCTCAAACATCAGACAATAGATAACAAGAGAACTTAAACCTCTTCAAATAAATCTAGACTAACTAATCTGTTCTAGAAAGGGTCCAAGTCTCTTATTATACAAAAGACAGATCGGAGAATTTGGACTTAGTGAACAGTACTTTCTCTTTAGGGTCGTCCGTAAAGAGTAAACAACTATCCCTGAACACAAACCAGTTCCTCAAAACATTTTGGTCATTCTTATTCTCATTTTCGTCCCCAGATATATGAACTTCGAAACAATACCTTAAGTTCCCAATCTTTATCTTTTCCTCACCATAACTATATCACAATGTTTTATTCGAATTTTCCTTTAATCAGATCTTTGTTCTAATTCTACAAAAAAAGAAAAAGAAAAGAAAAATCCTTTAATTAAAGACTAGTTATTGTTTGCTTTTTAATAATTAAAGTAGATAGGAAATTCCAAAATCAAATTGAAAATAACTGTTGAAATCGGTTCAACTGATGGTCACCACAAATTCTTTGTACAAACATTATCAGTTTAAACAGACTAATTAATTTCGCAGGGTAATATATGACATCATTAATTTCAATTATTCACATTTTTAAGGGTGTAGAGACGAAGTCCTAAACATTTTTTTTGTAACAACTACAAATGTACTTTCCAGTTTTATTGATACAAGTACTGTCAAATAGCTAATATTTTCTATTTTATTTTTTAAGATGAAGATCGAAAAAGTTGGCGAATTTGCTGTAATAAAGCTCAAACAGAACGTTGTCATCGGGCGTGTAGATCGGCAGCCACTTCTAGCGAACTACCGCATCACTGTAGGCATAGTGATGAATTGGATTTGTTCGCCTGTGTGCAGAAATTACAGGTGAGATAATCGATAATCTCTAATCACCGTGCCTTTTCATGTTAATCTTTGAAATGCGAGTAAGTACACACAGCCTTGTTGATTTGACCTAAGTGTCTATTGCCAGTGTAATCGTCGTGTTATATTGGTTGTAAGTATAGAGAGAAACACTCACAATATCGGTTTTATATATTACAGTAAGTTAGTTCTTTGAACAATGAACTAACCAGCGTCTGCTCATGTTATTAGTTTGAACAATTTTGTTTTGAATCAACTTGCTTTTTATGTTTCACCTCTTGAAACCATTGCACAATTAAGTCTCTTGACCATTGGAAGCAACAATAAGCGATTCTATTTCTGCGAAGACTGGGGATCGTCTAATGCAAATGACTTCGTGAGACTATGTTTGGTGTCTTTACGCCATCTCCCTTAAATCGAATTGATGTAAAAAAAAAAAAAACAAAAAACAAACCTCTGAACGCTGTTACTACATACTTGCCAAACGTAATTTTGCAGTAGCCTTTGAGTAAAAATTCCAAATTTTGACCTACGTTAAGTCCAAGATCAAATGTGGTCCAATGTTTGAAAAAACTTCAGTTACGTTAAAAGGCATTGTACTGCCAATTTCACCGAAATCAGTCGCCCAGTGCCTTTCTTCTAGTTCTGCTGCTAATAACCTCTTAGCTACTGTAAATCACAGACACTTGTGATTATGTAGTCGTCTACAGAAGATGAAAGGCCTTAAAGATTACTTCTTTCCAGCAGACCTAGGATTTTGCCTTCAACAGTTTTTTTCAATATTATTAGTTCTTCTACTATCTTATAATATCTATTTATTCCTAAAACATTATATGTATAGAAGCTCACATTGACCGCCACTTTTAACTGTCGTAAGGTTGAAGACTTGGATTAATGTTCGGTTCAAAAACTTAGGAACAGGTTAAGATGGCTATAGTGATTAAGATATGCAGGGACAAAATTCCCATTTTACTTATTTACTGTAATATTTTTTTTTTTAAGCGACGCTAAAGATAATTTTACTTTTTTCCTCCAGGAAGGTGAAGAATGTTGTGGCCTTGCCAGGAATCCAGAATGCCATAATTTATGCAGAAAATGGTTGCAAAATCCATCGCATGTTTCCAGATCTTATCTAGTCAACGCCTGTTCTTATCCGGTGGTTAACTGTATCAACAATATCAGTAAACCAGCACATCTGTCTGCACCTCATAAATGTAAGTGTTTCGAATCTTCCAGTTTGCAGTTAGTAGTTTTAGAAAGAAATTTTTTGGATAGCTCATGGGCAATGATACAAACAGTTATGACAATACTGTAACTGCCTAACAAATCATTTCTTGTTAAGCGACACTTCTGATTCCATTCAAAGGTTTTTAATCAGAGTAATCTTCAATTTTTTAAGGGAATGATAAAAAACAAAGAACTATCTTAAAATGTGACTTTGTACCTTACCGCATCATCATTATAATCGAAAGTGGTGTTCAAGTTTCGTGAAAGTTGTCGAAGTCGATAGTCAAGAAACATTCAGCTCATATCCGAAACTTATATTGTACAATTATAGTTCCGGGTAACCCGTTTTTTTTCAGATTTGAAATTCATATAACGTCTCTTATCCGGGGTAAAACCGTACATTATACTGATGTAGCACTTGAAGGGGTATTTAAAATTACCCTTCTCCGAGCGTTCCCTGTGGGAAATCATTATCAGTATTATTAAAGAAAATCATGAAAGATCTTAACTTCGCAAATTTGTCATGATCTTAGTACACTTCTAGAAGTGAATAAAAAGAAGCTTTTAATGAATGTGTCTCACTTTGTGTGCGTATGTAAAGAAAAAGGTTATGGTATTGGTCGGTGTGTGAACAGTTAATTGGGTACATCCAGACATCCTGCGCTGCCATGTCGAGTTATGCTAACTTTTCCAGAGTTTCCCTGCAGCTCATTGGTATGGGTAACCTGCTACCACCTTAGAAATACAAGATGCTCTTTACATAAGATATAAATTTACAGTAGAAGATTGAATTACAAATTTAGTTTTAAATTTTGCAACATTTCAACATAGTTGTGTGGTAAATTTATTTTCAGCAAGATTATCTCTTATAGAAAAGAAAAAGCCCAGAGGAGACCGGCAACAAAGGCAACCCTAGAGGACCATTGTGTCTCCTTGAGCCTAGTGTTAGCATGTAATGTGTAATTGTCTGTGAAGTGTGCAAGTGTATTTGTAAGTGGGTGGTATTGATAGTGAGTTTACTGTGGGTACACTAAGCCTGTAACAACTACTCTGCCTAGCCTTATGTGTGAGAATTCGGTACAGGCTACGCTCAAATATTCCTATTGTAAGGATGAAAAGGCTTGCGGCCTTCTTTTGAGAGCTTACCTTTTCACAAAGATGCAATATCCTTTAGTGACTTGACTAAATTCTGAATAAAACTAATCATAAGAATTTTAGAAGATCGAAAATGAGGTGTATCTTGCCTCATTTATTTTCAAAATTTAATTTTACTATTAAAATTTACTGCTCATTTATTTTCGGATTCCATTGGAGGTATCTAAATGAAATACAAACTGTAAGCTAGCTCCTTTTGATTTTTTGTTTTTAAGCTAACAAACACTTCATTTCTCCCTTGAGAAGAAAGAGTGTTGCTCGGGTATCTTTCTCGATGTGAAGCAAGCCTTCCATCGGGTTTGGCACCCGGGCTTGCTCTGGAAACTCAAGGGCATTCTTCCGTTCACTCACTTCCTCATCTTGAAGTCCTATTTGTCTGATCGTCATTTTCAAATTCAAATCGGGACTGCTAAACATCGTATTGAAGCGGGTGTTCCTCAAGGAAGCATCTTAGGATCTATCCTATATGTTATATACACAGCAGACATACCTTTCTCCTCACATTGATCCGGTAACTTCACACAGAAACCTTCAAACTCATCACTTTTCTCTTGAGGAATGGTTTAAAAAATGGAAAATCAAGTTAAATGAAACCAAATCTCAAAATATTACTTTTACTCTCCGCTGCATCACTCTTCCTTCGATCTTCTATGACTCAATTCCCAATTCCTCCTGCCAATGTGGTCCGCTATCTTGGACTTTATTTAGACAAAAGACTGACTTGGAACCCGCACGTACGACTTAAACGAACTGAAGTTAACAGGCGTTATTGACTACTTAAAAGACTACTAGACAACGTTCAAAACTTTCACTTAATAACAAACGACTGATTTTACAATTCCATACTTTACAAATAAATTTAAAAAAATAAAATAATAGCTAACACTTCATAACAAACGACAAGATCGAAATATTTTCTCGTAATCTAGTGACCAAAGAGCAATAACTTGATTTGTCCAATTTTGTAGCAAGATCGCTCTTTCCCCTCTTAAATGCCCCCTCTGTTGAAATTAACCTTCTGAATTTGACAGTGTCGCATCACGGGTGGATAGTTACTTGGATAGCTAGCTATACACGTACACCAAATTACAGATTTAGAAAATTTTGGGAGTTAGCGTTTACAGAAAGTACTCTTTGATAACCTACACTAAATTTTGTCAATAGTATTGAAATAACCTTCTCTTTGAAACCTATACAGAGACAATAACCCTTCTTCAAAGTAAGCGTACACCATTCTTCGAATAACCTTTTCAATAAGGGCTATTCTAGCAGGTAAAGAAAAGAAGCCAGTTATGTATTATAGGTTAAATTCCTCAGTTGTATGGTAGGACAAATTTAGTTATGTAGCTGGGAACATCTAGTGTGTTGTAAACCACATAGTACTTTAATTTTTTATTTTCATTTTCCTTTTTAATATGTTATCACTACCGTAAGCAATAGGTCAGAAAAGGCGGAGAAACAAATGAGGAGGGAAAGAAAGGAGAGAATGTAATTTATATGGTGCTAGGTTTGGTGTGAGCCCTTAAATAAGGGCGCCCAGTCTACACTTCCTTATGTAGCCTCCCTGCCAGGGCAATTAATTCTGTCACAGTCACATTCTCTGAGTAAGAAAAGACTCACCAGTTCTTACTATTACAATCGCCCACTGGATAAAGTAGAAAATAATGTCACTTTCTCTTGAAACTCTGAAAATAAATTTTATAGAATTTATTGAACCAGTCGGTGAAGTGTATTAAAACCATCGTGCTCAGGAATGTTAAGTGTTTCCGTGCTCAGAAATGTTGAAATGTTTCTTAGAGGTACTTTTTCAAATTTATTAAAGGTCACGACGCGTTATTGAAAGTAAGCAATCAAGGAATTTTTGGAATAAGTCTCACAACAAATAGTTAGGATCTGCAAAGCTAGGTAATCCAATTATTTCATCCATTACGGCATGCATAATATATTTTTTCGTAACATTGAACGGTTTTAAGACTTTCATCCATCTTCAGATAAATGCTTCTGCCTCTTTAGTCAAGGCTCCTTTTCCTTAGCTTTGTCCATAACTTTTTGTATCCTTCCAGTTAGGTGTGAACTTAATAAAAAAAAAAGAGAAGCTTTTAATGTTTTGAAAAGATTTTTATCAGCAACGTCATCCTAAGTCCATGTCGGAGACATTTTTTATTTATTTATTACATTGTAAGTAACTCATTTATGACTCTATTATTGCCATATGGAAATGTGTGCGGGAAAAACGGGGATCTATTTAGAAGTAGCAATCCGGGCTTATATGAGTTGGTTGCATAGGGAGGTAAGCCCAGAAAGAGTTTTTAGGTGGGTCGGAAGCAGAGGAGCCTCGTATAGGCAGTCAGTAGAAAGGTTGTTAGCGTAGGGTACAGACTCACTATCCAAAACATGTTAAATTGCAATTGAATAGAAATTTGTAGAATCCGTAAATAGTGGGAATTTTCCATCAAAAATGGAGAAAAACCTACTAAAATTATTAAAGAGATTTCTAAACCAACCCTAAAATTAAATTCTTAACTATTTTTGCATTAAAAAGATGATTACCCAAAGTATTGTTTAAAACTTTATAAAGTACATATTTAATCCTTTTAATGTAGTAAAAGCCAGCAGCTAAGTCACTGAATCTGTTAGTAACGAAATGGTTAACCTAATTAATGTCTTTAATTTGCAGATCTTCATTGTTGTGATAAAGCTAGCGATCCCAAGTGTAAAGAAGCTTGCAAGAAAATTCTGAAGACCAGATCTAGTACAGATGATGTTGCCGATGCTTTTGGTGATGCTGGATGCCCTTTAACTTTGCAGGTACTCTTATACTTTGTTTTGCATACTTATTGTGATTCTCTTCAAATAGTTTGTTTTTTTCTTTCAATAAAATGATTACTGTATTGTGTAATTTCACATCATTTTTGGCGTAAGCCACATTCTGCACAGTGCTACGTCTAACTTGAGCTTGTAGTAAAATCAAATTGGAAAATATTCAGCGCATTTTCTGTCGTTGGTTTCAAAAATTTACCACATGGCATACGGCCAGCCATAGTAACGTGGGAATAGGAATATTGTCGATTAAAGTCCAACCACTAGAACTGGTGAATAAGGGGGATGGCCCCATTAGTCAGGTCTCCAGGAGAATTTATCTTACCAACTTTCCTAAAATCCATTATTTTTAGCGTTTTATAAGGATTCTATTTGAGTAAATCTTGTAAGTAACCCGGAACTATAAGGGAGAAATATATCGCTGTTTGTTTACATTCATTTAATTATTATTCTTTGTGAAATCTCCCAAGAACTGAATAGAATGTTTCCAAACCTAGCCGAGCGTTTTCTGGTTTTGCCAATGCACTCATGTTTTGTTGCTGTTGAAGAGGTGGTTAGGTTATTTATTGTAGAATGCTGATGGATGAACATCCGAAACCGGTCAGGAATTGCTCCGAGGAATATAAGCAAAGTGTTCTGTTACACCAAGAAAATGCTTAGACGAGGGGCGGGTCTAATGGTCATGAGCGTGGCTGTGTAAGTGGGAGATCCCCAGTTCGAATCTCGCGTATGGCTACTTTTATTAGTTAGAAAACATTTTTTATAGTAAAGTATGAGCCCTTTGGCTAGAATTTCGACTTAATCTACGCCATCATGCACTGTTACCTGCAATAGGTCAACTTTAATGTTTCTACCCTAAAGGATTGAGCTTACAGAGTCCGTTCCTTGTTATATCCATAACTGTTAAAAGAAAGACTTGAAGACAAGAAATACTTGAATTGTATTCCTTTTTTTGTGATTTCCACATTCTAGGATAAAGTTTCTCAGTGTTTTCTGCACAACGATCAAGATACGAATCCTAGAAATCTAGAAAAACCACAAAAAGTTGGTGCAGATGCTGCTAAACTACACTGTTGTAGTAAAGCTGTTACTCAACAATGTAAACGCTTGTGCCATAAAACGTTTACAAACGAATGGAATCCATCTTGGCAGACGTTCGACAATGAATGCCTAACACCGGCAGAAGATAATCTTTCTCAGTGCATTGATGAAGGTATTAACTAAATACTTATTGATTTAAAATAAGTAAAGAGACATTTAAAATAAATGAATGTTCATTCACAAAACGTTTATTAATTTAAATGAATACAGTATACTTAATAACAGCATTATTATGTATTATTTTTTGTCAAGTTGAAGAACCATGCGAAGTGGGCTGTGAAGGGCTGTCGTATTGCAGTAATTTCAATAATCGTCCAACTGAATTGTTTCGCAGTTGCGATATAAATGCAGATAAAGCAGCAAAAGAGAACGTTGTCAGCTGGATGCAGAAAGGTTCCATTTCGGTGCCTAATATTAAAAATTTATTTATAAAAAATATTGCTGAATGTTCACCCATCACTTGGCAAACTATTGCCTGCACATTGCAGATCAGACCTTGTCAAAGGAGTACACAAGTTACAAGGATTTGCAAGTGAGTAACCCTTTTTAAGAACAGTCCCTCTTTACCACTTTGGGAATATCTCTTACAGCATTCTTCTCATTGATACATTTCCTCTGGCATTAAAGTCTTAAATAATCTTTTCCTAATGTTTTTAAATCTGTTTTGTATAGCTCCTTTTCCATTTAAATTATTTTACATATCACTTTTAACTTCTCAGCTAAAGAAGTTTTAAATGATTCTTTTTTTATCCTTTTATTAATTGATAATGGCTTAATTTTGTTGCAATATTGGTAGCTTGAAGGTAAACAGTGCAAGTTCTTGTCCATTCTCTCCGTACTTCATCCACTCATTTCCATGTCGCACCTTCTCATACTTCTCCCATTTCTTCATCTAATTTTGTTTTTAACCTACCTCTCAATGCACCATCGGCCGAATAACCTTCTTGTCCAACTGCAAAGTGTAAAACATTTGATGTGTAAGCTCACCAACCATACTAGATGACGAAATAATACAATGAAATTCATAAATCTTTGCTGAAAGTTTACAGCAACTCCATAACCAATAAATATAATATCCATTTAATTTTTAAAATTGCTGATTCCACTTTTTTTTCCTCGGTGAATATTTTAAATAAATTCTATACTGTCTTGAGTCCACACAAAATGAGAGGGTATGACTCACTAATTGTGAATTACAGTGTTATTTATTTTTATAGACAATTAAGTCAATGTTCTTTACTTATGTTTTTCAGAGAAGACTGTTTTAAAGTGCTGTCAGTGTGTTTGGACTGGTCACGCATGAGTCAAACTGTATCAGCTGCGGACGTTTGTTCTGAACTTGCTCCAAGCGATCCATCTGCTCCTTGTATTTCCTTAAATCCTTTTCTTACACCAAGTGAGGAAGGTTACACAGAAGCAATAACTAAACCTTGCTTGCCAGATCCGTGTAGCCCCAGCGAGCTTTGTACTGTGGCCAGAAATTGTGCTCCCAGCGATGTACACTGTCGTCCATACAGATGTTTACCTGGTAGGTTAATTTGTTTCAATTACCATTGCTTCTTCGAATTCCATAAATAACGATAAGAAATATACTAAAATAATTAAATTGTATAATGTCTTTCGTCGTTTTTGATGACTGATTTTATTTATCCAACAGGAAGAAAGATTATTCCCAATTCTGAAATTTTAGAATTATTTTTTGTATAATTACAACCTTATAAAAAGTATTCCACTCAAATAATTTTATAAATTTTTAAGGCGCCACGGTAGCCGAGCGGTTAGAGGCGAGACCTGCAAAGCTAATATCTATTGTGGTACTGGATTCGTTTTCCCGGTCTAGGCCTTAGATTTTATTTAATGGTTAATAAAAGAACTTTGTAGTAAAGTATGTTTGCTAATCACCTCCGTCCACGATCCCTAATTTGGTAGATGGACGTAAAGCTTGCCTGAAAAAATAAAATAATTATTTACAGGTTGCAAACTTGGTGATTTGTCTCCACTTACGGTGCCGGCTGGATCTTATGCTCGTATACCTACATCTGTGGGCCAGAAAGGCTGTCATAAGATTTGCGAATGTACTCTCCAAGGCACCATGTCTCGCTGTCAGAGCTTATCTTGTGTACCTCAAGATTACTGTCAAATTGGCAAGGACAGAATTGGTAATTTCTTATTTTATATTTAAAATCTGCTTAGTGCAATAGATGTAATTAAATAAATAATAATTAAGTATGGGTTTCCTTTCGCTCATTCTATGTAGGTCATCGTAACCTTTCTTATTTTATGGAAACCACAAATATCTTTTCGTTACCAAGGTGAAACAGTCCAGCGATTTACTTATTATTATTATTTATAATCTTGTTCCAAGTGTCGTTAGAAACATATATAAGGCTGCTTGAATTTGTGTTCACTTTTCTCAATGTCATTTCTAGAGTTGAATTAGAAGGTACCGGATGCCATGTCTTAGTCCTAAACTAAAGATTTCCGCCTGAACAGCTGGCAACTTCACCTCTGGATGCGCCAGCCTAATCATCTTCGCGTAAATGTACGCAGCTATCATCCATTCAGCAATAAAATTAGTAATATGGTATTCTAGGGCATTTTAATATGAACATTAATAGATAAATGTCTAAAATTGCTCTCCAGTTTATTGGCAATCTCAACATATGTTTAGTTGTAAAGAGGATCGCGAGTATATTTCTCACTTTATCGGGTGGTATTTACAATATGAAGAGGACTGACTTCAATTAGCTCCTTCATGCTAGTAAATATTTTATAATTCTCTTGTAACAAATTTAACATTTTTTTTATGTTTGTTTGTTTTACATTTCAGAACATGGATCAACATTTTTTATGGAATGTAACGCTTGTTCATGTTATGCTGGTGAAATCATTTGCAGTAAACGACAATGTCCCAAATCATCGTTAAGTATAACGGACATTACAGAGACAACATTTCCTTGCAATTGTCCACCACATTACATACCTGTCTGTGGATGGAATGGTGTAACATATCCCAGCTCTTGTTTTGCAAAGTAAAGTATTAACATTATAGTTGGATCAAATTGCTATTGATTGATAATTATTTATCCATCAATAAAAATAAGTAATACATTATGCACGCCTTTTTGTTGGATGAAAGAATTAAACATTTGTTGCAACTTTATAAGTGTTGATTGTATTTTTAAAAAGTGGTTTTCATTGATTTAGATGCGTGGGTATGGCCGATGGAGACTACATGCCTGGAACTTGTAGCAGTATTAATCCTTGCTATGAAAATCCATGTTCAGAGAACGAGATATGTGTTATTAAAAGAAGAGTTTGCCTACCAAGTTTAGAGAGGATATGTCCTCAGTTTGTGTGCGGTATGTACGATCTTATTTTTCTATTTGTTTATATTTTCCTTTCTATTCAGGAAGCATCATGATTGTGTATAAAATTTTCATCAGGGAAAAAAAGTTTGATGCTTTCCGGGACAAAAAAAAGAAAGAAAGTGTTTTTTAGAAAATGATCTGCGCGCTAGTGTGTAAAAAAAAAAGAACTTCTACTAGGCAGACTCCGATTACTTAGCGTTTAAAATTCATCTGAAAAGCCCCACTTGATTGAAAAGATTCTTCAGTTTTATGAAATTACTTAGGAAAAGATTCTTACGATTTTCTTTTAAACGATTTAGTACGTGAAGCTGTTCTCAGAATTAATAACCTTTTTCCAATAAAAAATTCGATTCAAATTCGAAAATGATTCCATTAAAGGGTGTATTTTAATGTAGAATGCGTTTTCCTACTACTTATGCAGCACTAAAGAGGATTAAAGAGGAGTAGAGCTTAGAGTTTGAAGAGAAATTGTATGAAAGGAAGTGTATAGTTTTTCCAAAGCGATTTTACGGGAAACCCATTTCCTTCATCTTAGTATGTTAAAGGTGCATACAAAAAAAAAGGCGATAACTTTTCTTTGTAACGTTTCTGCATGAAAGTTAATTTAAAGCAGTTTTTTTGGGTAGCGAAGTAAACACAATCTTTAGCAGCGGTTTCATCTAATGCTATTAGAAAAATATGTATCTTTATTATTTGCTTGACGATGTTTCCCTTATTTTTTAAATTAAATTTATGTTTTTTTTTCGAGGTATAGTTCTTCCGAAAAGTGTAACTGTTTTTGTTGTTCATTCTTTTTGGTGACTGATTTATAGTTACAATAGGATGAAAAAATAAATGCCATTTCAGTCGAGTAAAATTTATTTTGCCGAGCTTTCGACCTAGGGACTAGGTCATCTTCAGGGCTAGTTTATAAAGTAAACTGAGTGTCAGTCCATGAACAGACAAGACAGAAGACAAACCTACTCTGAAATGTATTAGTATTACTTTCTAAACTAGCCCTGAAGATGACCTAGTCCCTAGGACGAAAGCTCGGCAAAATAAAGTTTACTCGACTGAAATGGCATTTATTTTTTCATCCTATTGTAACTGTTTTTATTTTCAACTTCTGTTTTATTCATTTTATCTTATTTCAATGCTACTTAATTGTTTGCTTTTTTTTCCTGAGTTCATACGCTAGTTTTTGTGTCATCGGTGGCAGTAGGTCATTGTTGGCTAAAAGTTCTAAAAACGTAGATGTTTTTCTTACTTCAATCTTTGAAGTTCATATCTTGGACTTTCTTTTACTACAATTTCCTCATCATTTATACGGATCTTTCGAGACTTCATGTTCATTTGCAAAACATTTTAAAGTTAATATTACGATTCATAACAATTTCTTTTATCATTTTTATACGTAAGGGGTGAAATTGTATTTAAAGTTTATGCAATAACAATTGAGAAGAACTGTAATCTACTTAATATTGCTCTTTGGATAGAAATGCATATAAAAACTGTAACCTACTGCTCAATAGATAAAGAACGAAGGATCAGTGAGTTCTTTCCAATATTACCTACTCCTGGTACCAAAGAACTCGCTTTTGATGATGAACACTTTACGTTTTAAGAAAGAGGATTCTGAAATACTTCTCAAAAAAATTTTTTTTTTTCAAAATCCTTTCAAATATTTTTAGTAAACCTAGTTGTATTGATGCCAACTACCATTACCTTGGGAATTGCATTAAAAATCAAATTTAGTATCTAGATTTTCTATTTTATAACGGAAAAGATGACAAATGATTTATTTGGGTACAAATTTGGTTGTTTTACACTATAATAATAATAATAATAAGACACTTTATTGAAAATAATTACAAACTTTAGAATTGAAAACAAAACAAAAGCGTATACGGCTTGGTAATCCGTCAGCCGGAAGTTAGGTGCTTTTTATAATATAATATAATTAAGCAAAAATAAAACAAGAAGTGTCTTAATGAAATGATAATTGTATAAAACAAAACCTATTATTAATAAAGAACAAGAAAATACATAATATTACAGATAAGATAAAGAAAAAAGAAAAAACTCGCCTCCATAAAGTACATTCATTGAAAAAGTAAATAGAAAAATTAAAAATTAAAATTAAAACAAAAATAAAATTTATAAACATGAACATCTTCATAAACTAATAATTAAATTCTTGAATTAATTGGTATCTGTACAACCAGGCAGAGCGAGCGTAATTAATAAGATTGATACAGTTAGTAGAGTTTAAAAGCTCTCTTAGATTGGGCAAAGTTAGAGAACGAACACCAAGGTGTCACACTCTAAATTCTGCCAAGATAGGACAAATAGCCAAAAAATGGACTATGTCCTCTCTAGCCTTTAAATTGCATAGTGAGCACAACTCTACCTCCCTGTCAACCCAAGGGGTAAAATTCAAATAGAGCAGTTCGCATCTCATCTTAAACAGCCAACGTAATTCCTTTAAATTTAATTCTGTAGTCTGAGATGAAAAAGAAAATAGACCAGCATTAACATTAAGCTCTCTATAAAAAAGGTATCTATTAGAATCTTTGGCGCTTGTAACACACATTTCCCGATGAACTATCTTTATTTTATTTGACAGAATAGCAAACTGATTCTTCCACAATGAAACATTATTATAGGAGAAACAGAAATTAAGATTGTACTTTTCAGCCAGTTTTATCCAGCTGTCAAACCAAAAGGTTTTGTGTTTAACGATTTCTAGTGCAACTACTCTAGGGAGTCTATATGCCGGCAATTCAAGGATTTTCAAAATGTATCTGAAATGGAGCCCTAAAGTAAACGTAAATAACAAATCGACACCAGTTTCAAGATACAGCATGAAGTTTGGAGTAATTGAAGGCAGGGAATATAATTTCTTAATAAAAAAAAGCAATAATTTCTCCAATACCTCATACTGCTCAAACCCCCAAATCTGGGCAGCATGACAAGCGATAGATCTGAAGACAGTATTAAACAGTTGGAACTTATGGGACAAGGGAACCATGCACTGAGCAACAAGGACTGACCAGACTGTATTAAGGGCCATTTTAGCCATAAAGACTCTTTCCTTAATGTACGTTTGGAAGGAAAGGCGAGGTGTCAAAGTAACCCCCAAATATTTATATGAATTGACCACATCTATCAGCATATCCCCATATCTCCAACTTTCCCTTGACGAAAGCCTACCTCCTCTTCTAAAAACAACAATCTTGGACTTCGCCAGATTTACCTCCAAACCCCACTGTTCACAGTATTTTTTAAGGATATTAATATTGTTCTGAAGTTTGAGTGGATTCTCGCTCAGGAGCACAATATCGTCAGCGTACATAAGTACTTTGACAGTAGTATTAGAAATTCGTATTCCACCTTCCAAACAACCAGGCAAGTCGTCAAGGAAAAGAGAAAACAATAAGGGGCTCAACAGGCAACCCTGCCTGACACCACTAGATACCCGAAAAAACTCAGAGACCCCATTATTCCCCCTAACAGCAGACACCGTTACAGCGTACAAGGATTTCAGAATAGTAAGCATTCTTGAGGACACGCCTAAATTATACAACTTCAAAAATAATGCCCTACGATTAACACGGTCAAAATCAGCTGAAAAATCAACAAAAAAGCAATACACCTTTTGACCTCGTTTTAAAAATTTTAATTTAACAATACTAGTAAGAACAAGCAAATTGTCAAGAGTGGAGTAACCTCGCCGAAAACCCGACTGATATTCACTCAAAAGATCATTTTCGACAATAAAACTATCAAGGCGCCTTAAAAGTAAACCAGTAAAAATTTTAGCAACCACATCTATACAGGAAATGCCTCTATAATTAGACACCTCATTAATTTCACCGCGTTTAAATAAAGGAAACACAATAGATCTGCTAAATGAAGACGGGGTTATACCAGTTTCATAAATATAATTAAAAAAAGACAATAGTCTCTCAAAAAATACATCAGGGGCATTTTTATAGAATTCCGAGGCGATTCGATCAAAACCAGGAGCTTTTCTGTTTCTTAAATTCGCTACCACTGTCTTTAATTCGCCCATTGTAAAAGGAGAATCAATAAAAGAATTAGTGATAAAAGGCTCAGCATAATGAACTAGTACATCTGAAACAGGATTAAGAAGATTATCAAAGTGAGAGACCCAGTCGCACATTAAAATTTTATTACCACATACAAATTGTTTTTTTTTAAATTGGTTAAAAATTTGCCACAGTTCCTTAGAATCCCGCACTGATCTACAAGAATCTACAAGGGAATCGTAATACACTTTCCTTTTGTTCAAACAAACTGATTTAAACTCTATATTACTCTCCAGATAAGCACTCTTAACATATGACGAACCAGTAGCACGAAAGAGTCTCAGCAAATTAAAAGACCTATTTCTAGCCCGAAGGCAGGCCCCATCAAACCAAGGTTTCTTTTTGATTATTCTAACGAAATTGGAAGTTATAGAAGTGGGACAAGAACTTTTAATTGCATTCGTAAGAGTGTCTAGCCAATCTTGAACCCCAGAGGGAAAAGTACAAACACTACTTAGAAGAGAATCCAAATTTGATTTATATTTATCCACCATATCCTCAGACCAAAATAACTGAGGCATTAAAGGCAAAACTAACACTTCTGAGGAGGGTGCAAACTTTAATGTAATACTGAGAGGCAGGTGATCAGAATAATTAACAGGTAAAACACAGAAATCATCTATAACAGACAAACAGTCTAAAGAAATAGAACAGATGTCATTAACAGAGCAGCCATTATTACTTAGATAAGTAAATTCGCCCATACTATCCCCCGGAAATCTACCATTTAAAATAATCAAATTATAGTTTTCACAAAGCTCAAGAAAATCAGTACCTCTTTTATCTAGAACCCCATCCTTAGAATTCCTAGAGAGTTTACACTTACAGTTATCAATAAACACATCCTCGGGAAGAGACTGCATACATGCAATCCTAACATTACAATCACCCACCAACATATAATCACAAGAATTATGCTCACCTAAAAACTGAACCACTTTAGAAAAACAATCATTCCAAGAGTTACAGTTAATATAAAGTGGATAAATAAAAAATGCATTATTAGAAATATTCACAGAAATTAAATCAGTACCATCAATTCTTACAAAATTAAATAAATTTTTTGGGAGAGATGACCTAATCCCATAAAGCTCACCTCCACTGGCTCTACCATAAATAGAAGATCTCTTTGCTGGCACAAAGTGTAAATAATAATCACCAAAATAATCACCAAATAAAATGATTTATTTGGGTACAAATTTGGTTGTTTTACACTATAAGGTCACTCAAAGATAATTATTAACATTTTATAAATAAATATTACATCTAAATGAGATTTACACTTTTGTGCTTGAAGTTTCTTTACATTACACTTGGCATTAATTGTTTTCTTTAATTCTTTTTGGTAGTAAACAAACTGAGCCCATGCAGTCATCAGGCCGACAATGGAGTATGCTCTACAAGTGGCCAGTTCGAACCCAACCCGTGTTCCTTGTTAGTACACCGTCAACTGGAACTGGCATATTTCGGGCAATGTTTAGTAAGTTAATTAAATATGTAAATTATAACCTAATATTAAATTAGTTCTCAAGTACCCGCATATTTTGCGCTGACATTACTTTTTTTAATATACTCTCAACTGATTCATAATTTTCATAATTGCATAGTCTCAACTTCTGTCTTTTAAAATGAATTAATCATTATATATCTTTACCTTTTCTTTAATTTTACCCGCAAACAGCTGGTTCTTTAATTAGATTTTCTCTTCAATTTTGTAGCTAGATTGCAGCAATGAAGGATCAGTATGCGGTATTGATGGTAACACCTATATGAGTGAATGTCAAGCACATGCCAGACTGATTGCCGTAGACTATACTGGTCCGTGTATTACTGTGGGACTGATCAACTCTGAGCCGAAGAAACAATGCTCGAATTCGGTGAAATGCCCACCATTGGCTGAAGCTGGATGTCTAGGTGTTACACCGCCAGGTGCTTGTTGTCCAATTTGTACAGGAGCTCTAAAAGTTTTATTCAGGTAACAGTCAATTGTATTGTTCAAATCATATCTTTTGTACAAACAGAACAATTTAGAGGAATGAGAAAACAAATTAGCACACGCCATTTTTTCACTTATTCGTTATCATTGAAATGTCAGTCTGGACTAAAATAACCAGAATTCCCTGTAATTAATAATATTGTTACTATTATGTCATAATTAGTTATGACGTAATTTTGGTGGACAAAATTAATCCTTCAATAAACTTTTATATAAAAACTACACTGATGGACAAAATTAACACACCACCCTTATTTTTTTTATTATTTCCAATTTGTGCAAATTTTGGACTTTCAAAATATTGTTGGCTGAAAAAATAAGCCATTTGTAACTACGGCCATCTGAAGAATTGAGGCCTATTCTCACCTCATTTGTAAAGAGAACTCTTTTCCAGTTGTCTTAAGTCCAATTCACATGTTCACGTGCAAACTGAAGCCTGCTCATTTTGTGAACTGTGGCAAGGAGAGGGCCACGAGCAGGATGTCTGGCTCTAAGGTTACTTTCATTAAGTCTTCTTCTAACAGTCCTGCTGGAGATGGAAACATTTCGGACTTGCCTTATGAGACTTTTTATCTCATTTCCCGTTATACTCGTGTTTCGCAAAGCTAGGTGCCGGATGTACCTATCGTCTCTCTCTCTCTGCTGAACATCTCTTCTTGAATGACCTCTTGTCTCCCTAAATCGCTTTAGACAAGTGATGTACGTCAAAAACAAAAGCGGAAGATAATTTATTTAATTTTAACTAAACAAAAACTGAGTGGTGCGCTAATTTTGTCCATCAGTATACTTTGTCAAAGTTGAGCCTAAATTGGACAATTGGCATTTCTCTTCGAAAATTACCTCATCTATTATTACACACTGAAGATACTAGAATTCACCATAAACTAAATATAAATTACAGTTAACAATATTATCCAGGGATTAGTTTAAGCGAAAGTGTCACTTTGATGAACTATAGACAAATCTGTCTAAGAATGTTTAGCCTCTTTCAGCACAATGCTTTAGCAGTAAGGAATTCTCTTGTAATGCTAATATTTAAAGACCCAAAAAATGAATAATCGATTCGATCAAAGAATGCATACCCTAGCTAGCAATATAAGTTACGTTGGACCAAAATGTTTCCTCATAAATTTGTGCACAGTAAACGATAAATCTGCTTTTAGTAACAGATGGTTGGCTATTTAATGGTTAATTTTTTTTACACTACTATTGTTAGATATTTTAGAGTTGCCATAAATATGTTCTTTTTTCTATTTTAGATATTTTAGATCTTTAGATATTTTAGATCATAAAATGAGATGCGATTTCATAAATGTATCTTAATTACTTAAATTTAAGTACAAGGATAAGGATCTTAATTACTTAATCATCATTTTCCTTGCATTTTATTATTATTTTTTTTTTTTTTTTGTATTTGTTAACAGTCAGAAACAGATCGACCGTACGGTGAACAGTATGGATAGTGAACTAGCCGACTCTTTTCTCGTGGAATCAATAATGAAAGCTTTAAATCGTCAAGTCCAAGTAGCTGAATGTACAGTACGAGGATATCTAACCGTCGAAACAGATCTACTAGTATTGGTCACTACAACAAAGAAAAATCCCAGCAGTATTCAACTTGGTGCTTGTATAGTTGAAGCGGAAAAGATTGCTGTTCTTATACAAAGATCTAGTCCCAGAATTGTCTCAGAATTAAGTCTTAGTGCGTTAACTGCGGCCACGATTGTACATCAGCCGGTAAATTCATCGGCCTTCGCACAGCTACCTACTTTCACAGTAATAGGGTCGCTCATCTTACTTGTATGGATTTCTTCGAACAATCGGTAAGGCTATTAAATTGCATTTAAAATAAAATTAAAAAATAATGAATTTGTGAAAAAAAAAGAAAAATATTTAGGGAAAATTTTTGTATTAAATTGGCTAGAGAAATTGATGAAATAAAAAAGTTAATATTATATCACAAAAAAGCTTTTAAGTTGCACATATTGAAAAGGTGAAATACAAATATATTATTTTATTTTTTGCTCAGTAAAAAAAGAAAATCGAATAAAATGAAATTTTGTATGTATATTAAGTAAGTTTAAGTATTTTAAATTTTAGTTTTTCAAGGGTGATATCGTTTTAAAATAAAGCCTGAAGTTCCCGATAGTATTTATTTTTTAATTAAAAAGAAGTGAAACTATTCCAAAACAAAAAATGCTGAGTAAGTAACCAGTTTTGTATCTAAGGGCGTGAAGGGTGAAGATAACTTAAGCTGTAAATGGAAGAGAAAAGGGCTGAGATATAAGAATTTTAAATCTTAAATGTTAAAAGTTAGAATGATATTGACAAAATCATAAATCTACACTAGTTTATATGTGCCATTATGTGTTTTGTTATTACTTTTAATATATTTATTGTAAATTATGTAATTTAAGATATTATAATAATGATTTTTATAATAGGAGAAATTAAACAACACCCTTTTAAAAGTATATTTAAAAAAAAACATGTATGTATTAAAATATATGTGTAAACCAAAGTGAATATTTTGATTTTTTATTTATTTCAATGTAATATATGTATTAATTAGGTTAATGGAGAATCGTTGTTTTTGTTTCGTTTTATTTTTTATGTTTTATTAATAATATAATTAAGAAAATTATCAAAATTTGTAAATAAATAAATAAATACATTTCAAAAACCTTTAACAAAAAAAAAGTTTTGGAAAATCGAACGTATTTGAAAATATAATTAACATTCATGTTGTGTTTTTTTGAATAATTTATGTGTAAATGGGGGAAAAATATTACGATGTATGCTGTCTTTTAATTAGTGATTTTTAGGAATGCAAAAAAATATATATAATATTTAATGTTGGTTTGAATTAAAGATTTATTTAAAATGCAATTAGTCACAAAAATCAACAGTCTTTAAAGCTAGGTTTAAAAAAAAAAATTCATTGCAATATAAGCCTTTCTATTAATTTTTCATAATTCTAAAAAAAAGACAAAAAAGAAAACAATGTAAATTTTAAAATAATGTTTAGTTAAATGTTAATAACTTATATGTATTTAATTTTTAATTAAGCTGTGATAAATGTTTTTTATTTTTTTTATAATTGATGTTCGGAAAAAGTAATTTTAAAGAAGTAGTTGACAAAAGCACTCTGAAAAAAAAAATATTATTATTAAAAATATGTGTGTGTATCATCATAAGGCATAACCGTGTTTATTAAAGAATTAAATTATGTTTTCTATTGATATCCCCCCTCACCAAAGATGTGATTTTATTTTTTATTTTTTGTGGTCCCAAAAAGGAAAAAAATCTTTGTAAGGAAGAATGCCAAAGATGTTTTATAAAATATAATGCTGTGCTGTGTGATGTCATTGATAAAATTCTCTTTTTCTTCTACTATTAACCTTGTTCATCTCTTTTTTTGTGATCATATTTTTACGAGGGTCATTTGAAAAGTCCGTGCAAAAATAAAAACTACTTAATTTTTTGGGGGTAAACCTTTTTTTATTTTTCAACATAGTCTCCTTTTAGGCTTATACACTTCGTCCAACGCTGCTCTAGTTTGTTGATCCCTTCCGAATAATAGGATTTGTCCAAGTCTGAGAAATAGCCATTCGTTTCTGCAATCACCTCCTCGTTTGAATAAAATCTTTTTCCCGCCAGCCATTTCTTCATATTTGGGGAACAAATAGTAGTCCGAGGGAGCCAAGTCTGGAGAATAGGGGGGGGATGTGAAACGAGTTGGAACCCTATTTCCATTAATTTTGCGACCACAACTGCTGAGGTGTGAGCTGGTGCGTTGTCGTGATGGAAAAGGACTTTTTTGTTGTGGGCCAATCGAGGGCGTTTTTCTTGCAGCTCGGTTTTCAAACGGTCCAATAACGATGAATAATATGCACCTGTAATAGTTTTACCCCTTTTCCAGATAGTCGATGAGGATTATTCCTTGCGAATCCCAAAAGACAGTCGCCATAATCTTTCCGGCCGAAGGAACGGTCTTCGCCTTTTTTTTGGCGCAGATTCCCCCTTGGTAACCCATTGTTTAGATTGTTCTTTGGTCTCAGGAGTGTAGTGATGTATCCATGTTTCATCCACAGTGACGAAACTACGCTTAAAGTCCTGCGGATTCTTCTGGAACAGCTGCAAACCGTCCTTGCAACGCTTCACACGATTTCGTTTTTGGTCAAGCGTGAGCAATCGCGGCACCCATCTTGCGGATAGCTTTGTCATGTCCAAATGTTGATGCAAAATAATATGTACCCGTTCATTCGAGATGCCCACAGCACTAGCAATCTCACGCACCTTCACACTTCTGTCATCCATCACCATATCATGGATTTTATCAGATTTCTGGAGTAGTAACCTCAACAGGGCGTCCAGAACGTTCAGCGTCACTTGTGCCCATATGGTCACTCCGAAAATTTTGAAACCACTTATAAACTGTTCTAATCGAAGGTGCAGAGTCACCATAATGTTTATCAAGCTTCTCTTTAGTCTCCTGAGGCGTTTTGCCTTTCATAAAGTAGTGTTTAATCAACACACGAAATTCTTTTTCGTCCATTTTTTGAAAATCACTCGACTTCCTCGATTCAAACGAATGCCAAACACAAAGAAATAGACCGATCTGGCTGAAACTTGGTGTGTGTTCTTCCAAGAGATGCTACTAACTAAACATAACCTCGATACGCGCCAGTGGTGCTATCTCTCTGACTTTGCACGGACTTTTCAAACGACCCTCGTATCTCTGTACCTAGGGACGTTTCAACTCTATCGACTCTACTCCAGTTTCCTGTACGATAAAAGTTTTTATCAGCTAAATTAATCGTACTTTTAAATTTAGTCCAATTAATAATCAACTCCAATTAAATCCAAGTCCAATTAAATCAACTAAATGTCAGACTTAAGTGTTAAACAAATGTTATTTATTTTGAAAACTGGTACCACTTTTTGTAGTAATACCAGCCATTTTCCTGTGTTTATTTGAAAGATTGGTTGAATTTATTGAATTCGTTTAAAATCAAATTTTTTTTTTCATTGAATATCCATAATTGGCTTCATTTCGTACAAAGTATATGGTGGCAGGTTCTAAACCAGTCCTTTGTCTATGCCCAAGAAAGCGGACAACATTATCAGGAAGAAATGTTATTCTAACAAGAAATCTCTTAAGATACTCAAATAATGGATGCTGTATTGTTTAAAATAAATTTAAAGAGAAAAAGAAGTGGCCCCAAGTTACTCCAAAAGTGATGCCCAGTTTTCCAAAATAAAAGGAATGTCAAAGTAGTCTTAAGAGGTCTTACATTTAATGAAAGTATTCATTCAGTTCAAGAATGGCTCTTCTGTGGTCGTGTTGGGGCTTTAACGTGTCTGATCTTGCTTTAACGTGGGTAGAAAAGTGATTATACAAATTTAATTACTCAAATTTTTATCAAATTAAAAAGTTAAAACGTCAGAAATGATTAAAACTAAATTTTGAATGTAATTCAATCAATTAAAATCTCGATTATTGAATTTAATAAGGAGTCTTGATTTTTTAAAAATCAACTAATTTTTTAAGATTAATTATTTAATTTTAAACATTATTAAAAATTAATTTGCGTTTATTTTAATTAGAATTTAATATTTTATTAAATTTTTGACTATCTATTGGCATAATCCTCAACTAGATTTGGTAGATTTTCCAAAACAGCTGTTGAAGTAGTTCGTAGTCTGGCAGCCATCATGCAGTGTCAAAGCATTTCTAAGTTGGGATGAAGTACTAAAGAATGTTCTAGAAGTTTTGTATGATAGGTAAGTACGATACACAATTTTTCCCGTGCGATACATCATAGTTTCCATGATTAAGGATTACTAGTTTCGTTATAAATTATCGTTTCAACAAAGTATGCAGCAAGCCATTATACCTTGTATTATTTACTACGTACTTTACTACTTTACATACTTTACCTTGTTACTTTTTTTACTAAATAGGATTACACGAAAAATTTAAAACAGTATTTGTATTGAGACCATAAATTGTGTTTTTTTTATTTTACAACCCATTACTTAAAAGATGTCCAAACATTTGGCCGACTTCAATTGTAGGAAATCAAGAAGAAATATAATAAATCTCAGTTTAAAGGCCAAGTAATTAACTAAATCTTAATTCACTTTAAACGAACATTAAAGGCAAATTGAATGCCCAGTAGCAATTTTATATTTGGAAATGATGAACTTAAGAATTTGTTTCAGCAGTTAACACTTAATACGTATTTCTCTTACTAATTAGTACTGTAACAACATTTCTGCTAACAGTCCGTTACGGAAGGTAGCTAATTATGTAGTTAGTAACAATATCCAGCTGCGCTTTGCTTGGTTAAATTCATATACATGTATGTTTCAATTATATTTGTTATTTCCAAAATCCCCTACACTCATTTTTCACATAAAAATGTTTATGAAAAATTACCTAGGCTTAAACGTATGTAACGGTATAATAAATACCGTCTAGGTAAACAGATTAGAACTCTGATAAATGAAAAATTCTTTTTAATAATTTAAGAAATTGATAGGTTTTCCTTAATTTTATAATTAAAACTTTTAATGAATTCAGATATTTCAGTTGTTGCCGATCGGCTCAGTTGTGGAGTGACAATCAGATTTGTGGACAACCCAACTGACTGCCCATAAAAATCGTAAGTTTTTATTGATTTATTCATTTTTAGTTACGTTACTTGTAAATGAAGAAAGAATAATGTATAAAGAGCGCAAAAATCATATTATTTCAATATTTTCGTAACATAAAAGAAAGGATATGTCGGAATTTAAAAATTAATAATTAAGTCTAAATAAAAGAAAATAGCCATTAATAACGATTTTTAAAAAAATCAAAAATCGAATGTTACTGTAGTGCAAAAGTAAATGTTAATGCTATCTACCGGCGAGTGTTAAAACTAGTTTTGTAGCAATGAACTCTTATTAGTTTTAGAGGTAGCCGCTAGATAGTATTAACGTACTTTAACAGCAGTGTATATGTTAGTAATAACATCTTTGTGTTACAAATAGCATATTTGTTATTTGACGAGTGCATTTAAACCGTCCAGGAATTTATCTTGAATGTCTTTAAAGTAATTAATTCTAACAAAAAAATCTTGGAACTGTACTAATATTACAAATTATTATTACAAATACGTTCATTCTTTTTTACATTTTCAACTGGTAAGCTAAGAATATGTACTTTTTTTCTCTTGAATATCTTATACAGTCGACTCTCGATAATTCGAATTTTTCGGTCATTCAAACTCTACAGCTCCTAACTTCGGTAAATCGAAAAAAATTCAGTGTATTTAGATGCGCTCGATAACTCGAAATCCTTTTCTTAACAACAGGGGGAGAGAAGGCTCTACAATTCGAACGAGGCCACTTCCCCTCTTTATAATTCGAATTTTCTCTAGTAATGTTTACTTCTCATTTTCCGCTTATTGTTCATTTCCTGCGTAATGTTTCCCTCCTTTCAGCCCAGTTTAACTTTCCAATTCTCTTTCTTAGTTGGTCACGATGGGAAGTACGTCTCCCTTACTGTGTCCGACAAAGAAAACATTATCGCGGCCGTGGAAATTGGTTCGAAAAAAAGAAGATATCGCCAGAACTTTCAATATTCCACCATCAACGCTTTTTACAATTCTAAGTCACTGACTAAGTCAAGCCACATTGTAACAAAAAACTGTTCTTCATTTTTTAAATTAGGTTCATATGTATAATATTATTTATTGAAATGTTAATACATATGTCATTTTTTTGTTCTTGTTTGTCGTTTTCATTATTTTTACTTTTTTACTTGAGGCTATATATGTCTAAAACTTAGGTAAGCTCATACGTATTTTCAATATACGTATGTACATGCATATATACATAATAAAAACTCTTAATAATTCGAATTTTTTTTGATAATTCGAAGTCTCGATAATTCGAATTTTTCTTGTAGTCCCTTGGAATTCGATTTATCGAGAGTCGACTGTATATAAAAATCACAGTATATTTGCTTTGTCCTGTTGCAGATTTAATAAAAATATCTTGATCTTTATTTACATAAAAATTAGAGTAGTACTATTCTAGAAACAGATCAGATTCTACAGATATGTCTATCCAGCCTTATGAGTTCTATGAGAATTGTGTGCTGCTTCAGTTTGCATCCTTTATTATTTCAACATTCCTTTTAACGTACTTCGTTGCTTCCACCAATGATCAGTGAGGTTAGTTATGAATTGTTATTGTTATACCTTAGACTCTAAGGTTAAGACTTCAATTATCTCAAGAGTTATACTAAATAATAGTTTACTTTCCTAATCATTGATTTTGTTCAACTTTTTAACGATTTTTTTCGTAAACATATTAAAAAGATTTAGACTAATTGGGAATAAATATTTCATTATTTAGTAAAAAAGATTAAAACTTTTTATGAAAACCTTAATATAAACAATATCTTCTTTTTTTTTTCTAGCGTTCTTTGGGCATTATAAATGCTAAACTAGTTCAAGTAAAACAAAAGGCAGACGGAATGGATTTGTGGGCATTGTGTTTGGTTACACTGGTGTAACTCTTTTTAATGCCCTGCAGTTAACAGTGATGTTTATTTCTCGGTAATAGTGATCAAGAAATAATTATCTGAGGTTAGTTAACACTAAATATACTAGCAAGTGCAATGGTTTGTTCAAATTAACTACCTAAAATATTTACTTAGAGCTAGGTTTTTTTTTGAAAAAGAGCATGTTCAAATAATTTTACTGTTTCCCTGTCACCTTAAGGCTCTAATTTGTTCAAGTGGTCAAAATATTGTACAAATAATGTGAATGATTTATTAATAAACATAAGTGGTGTTCAAGAGATGTTTGATTGTATACTAAAAAGGTTTAAATTATAAAATTCGATTATTCCCTTTACTTCTTCATTACCATAATACGTATTACACATTTATGTTCTTATTTATAGCTTAAAAATTAATAAAAAGACAAAATCTACAATACTCAACGTTCTTAAGGTGACAAAAAGATATATCGAAATATCTACTATTAAACATTATCATATTTATACAGAAAATCTTTGAAAACATACTGAAATCTTGTATATTATTTTCTTAGAATGCGTAAACTATTCAAGATGGTATTATATTTACGTTAAAAAAAAATTGATCAAAAATATTCTTATTTTCAAGTAACAATTTGTACCATTTTTGGCAAGGATTTCAATAAAATCTAGATTTTTAAAGAGTTAAGACTGAAAAGATAACTAAGGCTAAGTTCAAAATTAAATATCATTAAAATAAAAAAACTGTAAATAATTTTTAATGATTTGTGTAGAAATGGTTTTGAAAAATAAAACTTATGAAAACACAAAATAACTTCTTTATTTATTTCCTAATAAAATACATTTTTAATTAACATAGAAAGGAAAAAAAAATTGGGATATAAAGTACAGAAATAATTGATAATTTTGTTAGAATAAGATTTAGTTCCAAAAAGATCCGTCAGAAAACGCCACCAGACAGAGAAGTAAAAAGTTAGTTTTAAAAAAATCCGTAAGAGAGCGCCACTTAGCAGCACCTATTGTACCACTATATGTACAACTGTCACAACAGTTTTTCTTCAGTACGACTTAAGTAACGTTAGGGGTAGGATCGCTCTGTCGCTCTTCGAAAAAAATCCGTAAGAGAGCGCCACTTAGCAGTGTATACTATTAGACCACTATATATACTGCTGTCACTACAATTTTCTCTTCAGTACGACTTAAGTGAGGAAGGGGAGTATATCGCTCTGTCGCTCGTCACTCCAAATATATCTAGTCTAACTATCCCACTCACTTATAGAAATCATGATAATGTGTCAGTCATGTTGTAGGGGTAATAAGCTCGTCTCTCCAACCAAACCTAGTCTAATGCTACACATCTCTATCATCAAACATGAAAGTATCACACACAATATATGGCTCCTTCTTATTCTAATATCTTTACCAGAAATTGTATCAAAGTAACATTAATTGCATTTTAATATTGAAAAATATTTTCCATGAATTAAAAATATTCTAACGTACGTACATAAATCTAGTCACACATTAATTGCATTTTAATATTGAAAAATAATCTCCCACCCTCCCTCCCTGCAAAATTCACTTTGCTTTATAGTCTGGATGTTTTTCTGCACACTCGACAAGGAAGATTCATTTTTTGCATTTTTCTCAACAGAAAACAATTTATTTCAGCTCACTTCCGGTATCACTAATTAGCACTTACCTAATGCCATCTAAATGCCATAATGTCTTAATTAAAACAAACACAGGGAAAGCGTAATTAAAAGAAACAAAGAAAATTATTAACAAATCAACTTTAGTTTATGCAGTCTCTTCCAGGAAGCGGTACAATCACTGTTTTTACCAGCATTTTTCTAAAACCATTCTTCTTTAATCTCAATTCTCAATATGGTGAGTTCAAATATTCGCACTAAACACATTTTTTTTTATATATATATAATAAATTTAAGTGAACTCTTTACAAAAATGTAACGAGACAGAGTTGGGGAAAATTTAGTGGAGACTCTCAAGACTTACGTAGGACCTCCTTACATTCACATTTAACCATCTTGGCGACTCACAAGACTTATGTATGATCTCTTTACACACATTTAACCATCTTAGCGACTCACAAGACTTATGTAGGACCTTCTTACATTCACATTTAACCATCTTGGAGACTCACAAGACAATAATTGCCTTAATAATCACTGGTATACTTATTTACTATTGATATACAAATAAATTACAATTTCAGCATAAGTAGATCAGCAGGGGGTAGCATTTATATATTTAGTTAAATGTGTGCCTCTATTTTATAATTTAATTTTTTTAATGTATGTAATAAAATTAATTAAATTTAAATATAGTTAGATTAATTAGATGTGAAAATCAAAAATCTCTCTGAATAATACTCAATCAATAAATGATTCTCAATATCTGAGCAAAAACTCGACCATTTGCTCTAACTAAAGCCCTTAATATGACCGGAAATCAGCAAAGTTAAGAGGACATGCTCCGTTTCTTTCAAAAAAACGTTGTTCAAATTAGCTCAGCATGGGCTAATCATTGCACTCGCTGGATAAGCTAAGAAATACTAGAATAAATTCCTCTCCCTTCAAATCGACTACATTTCCATATTTACAAAGTATCGATTATCACAATGGATACTTGCTGATAAGGCTTGATAATGCTGTTCTGCTGTAACCATTAATCTACTATTGTACAACAAACTTATACATTTACATCAAGATAATTTACATCAAGCAGTGTGAAGGGGAGCTGGAATAGAACTAATTGGGTACATTAGCGCCAATTGCTCAATATCAACTATCTCCATTTACTAGAGGATATAAAGGAAATCTATTATTGCATAAAATTAGGCAGAATGAATAGGTGGTAAAAGGCAGTTAAAGTTCGACTCTAAACCGAATAATTTGTACCCACCAGCTGAATATGTCCTACGCAGGTAAAGTATGTTTAATGAATCTTAAGCAGACAGAAAAATAAAACAAATTATTTAGAGTAATCCGCAAGATAGATGAAAACCTATGAAACCACAAAAATATAAATTAACAAAAACAGATATCATTCATGATCAACTTAAACAATAGTTTAGGAACTACCAGCAATAACCAACAATCTAGAAGTAACCAGGATCATTTAAAGAGAAGTGGAAGAAGGTATCAAAGGAGACATTTCCGTGGAAATTATTCCTAGCAAAATAACACTAGATTGACCAGAAGAAGCTGTAAAATGAAGTAAATAATTTAATTGTAACCGAAAATAATAAAGTAGAGTAAAGGCAGCGAATAAAACTGTATTTTTCCTTCAATTATAGCCGTGTGTGAAAAGAAAAAGAACCACCATACTTGTAACATCCAGTTCTGCTCTGTATTTTGGTTCTTAATGACGGAAATCTCCATTTATTTGGCCTAACTAGCACACATTTCGCTATTTTTCCATCGTTTCTAGCAGTGTGTGAATAGAAAAAGATCCATCGCAGTTGTAACTTCCAGGGATGCTCTGTATTTGGTTCTTAATGACAAAAAACTCTCATTCTGTTGCCTAACTAGCACACATTTCCTTATTTTTCCATCGTTTTTAGCGGTGTGTGAATAGAAAATGATCTACCATAGTTGTAACAACCAGGTCTGCTCTGTATTATCGTTCTTAATGACGGAAAACTTCATTTATTTAGCCAAACTAGCACATATTTCCTTATTTTTCCATCGTTTTTAGCAGTGTGTGAATAGAAAATGATCTACCATAGTTGTAACAACCAGGGCTACCCAGTATTTTGGTTCTTAATGAAGGAAAACTGCATTTATTTAGACAAACTAGCACACATTTCCTTATTTTTCCATCGTTCTTAGCATTGCGTGAACGGAAAAACATCAACCCTAGATAAAACATTTAGGACTGTTCTGTATTATGGTTTTATCAACGGAAAACTTCACTTCTCTTTTCAAACTAGCTCATCTTTCCTTATTTTTCCATCGTTTCTAGCAGTGTGTGAATAGAAAGAGATCCAGTATAGTTGTAACAGCCAGTGTAGCTCATTATATTGGTCCTCCACAAATGGAAAACTCCATTTATTTGGACAAATTAGCACACATTTCCTAATTTTTCCATCGTTTTTGGCGATGTGGGAATAGAAAAAGATCAACGGTAGCTGTAACATCCAGGGATGCTCTGTATTTGGTTCTTAATGACAAAAAACTCTCATTCTGTTGCCTAACTAGCACACATTTCCTTATTTTTCCATCGTTTTTAGCAGTGTGTGAATAGAAAATGATCTACCATAGTTGTAACAACCAGGTCTGCTCTGTATTATCGTTCTTAATGACGGAAAACTTCATTTATTTAGCCAAACTAGCACACATTTCCTTATTTTTCCATCGTTTTTAGCAGTGTGTGAATAGAAAATGATCTACCATAGTTGTAACAACCAGGGCTACCCAGTATTTTGGTTCTTAATGAAGGAAAACTGCATTTATTTAGACAAACTAGCACACATTTCCTTATTTTTCCATCGTTCTTAGCATTGCGTGAACGGAAAAACATCAACCCTAGATAAAACATTTAGGACTGTTCTGTATTATGGTTTTATCAACGGAAAACTTCACTTCTCTTTTCAAACTAGCTCATCTTTCCTTATTTTTCCATCGTTTCTAGCAGTGTGTGAATAGAAAGAGATCCAGTATAGTTGTAACAGCCAGTGTAGCTCATTATATTGGTCCTCCACAAATGGAAAACTCCATTTATTTGGACAAATTAGCACACATTTCCTAATTTTTCCATCGTTTTTGGCGATGTGGGAATAGAAAAAGATCAACGGTAGCTGTAACATCCAGGGATGCTCTGTATTTGGTTCTTAATGACAAAAAACTCTCATTCTGTTGCCTAACTAGCACACATTTCCTTATTTTTCCATCGTTTTTAGCAGTGTGTGAATAGAAAATGATCTACCATAGTTGTAACAACCAGGGCTACCCAGTATTTTGGTTCTTAATGAAGGAAAACTGCATTTATTTAGACAAACTAGCACACATTTCCTTATTTTTCCATCGTTTTTGGCGATGTGTGAATAGAAAAAGATCAACGGTAGCTGTAACATCCAGGGCTGCTCTGTATTTGGTTCTTAATGACGAAAAACTCTCTTTCTGTTGCCTACCTAGCACAAATTTTCTTATTTTTCTATCGCTTTTAGACGTGATTCAATAGAAAAAGTTCTACCCTAGTTGTAAGAGCCGGGGTTGATCATTATATTGGTTTTTAATGACGGAAAGCTCCATATGTTAAGTCAAACTAGCACACATTTCCTAATTATTCCATCGTTCTTAGCATTGTGTGAATGGAAAAAGATCAACCCTAGTTTAAATATTTAAAGATTTAAGACTGTTCTGTATTATGGTTTTATCGACGGAAAACTTCACTTCTCTTTTCAAACTAGCTCATCTTTCCTTATTTCTCCATCGTTTTTAGCAGTGTGTGAATAGAAAGAGATCCAGTATAGTTGTAACAGCCAGTGTAGCTCATTATATTGGTCCTCCACAAATGGAAAACTCCATTTATTTGGACAAATTAGCACACATTTCCTAATTTTTCCATCGTTTTTGGCGATGTGTGAATAGAAAAAGATCAACGGTAGCTGTAACATCCAGGGCTGCTCTGTATTTGGTTCTTAATGACGAAAAACTCTCTTTCTGTTGCCTACCTAGCACAAATTTTCTTATTTTTCTATCGCTTTTAGACGTGATTCAATCGAAAAAGATCTACCCTAGTTGTAAGAGCCGGGGTTGATCATTATATTGGTTTTTAATGACGGAAAGCTCCATATGTTAAGTCAAACTAGCACACATTTCCTAATTATTCCATCGTTCTTAGCATTGTGTGAATGGAAAAAGATCAACCCTAGTTTAAATATTTAAAGATTTATGACTGTTCTGTATTATGGTTTTATCAACGGAAAACATCACTTCTCTTTTCAAACTAGCTCATCTTTCCTTATTTTTCCATCGTTTCTAGCAGTGTGTGAATAGAAAGAGATCCAGTATAGTTGTAACAGCCAGTGTAGCTCATTATATTGGTCCTCCACAAATGGAAAACTCCATTTGTTTGGACAAATTAGCACACATTTCCTAATTTTTCCATCGTTTTTGGCGATGTGTGAATAGAAAAAGATCAACGGTAGCTGTAACATCCAGGGCTGCTCTGTATTTGGTTCTTAATGACGAAAAACTCTCTTTCTGTTGCCTACCTAGCACAAATTTTCTTATTTTTCTATCGCTTTTAGACGTGATTCAATAGAAAAAGATCTACCCTAGTTGTAAGAGCCGGGGTTGATCATTATATTGGTTTTTAATGACGGAAAGCTCCATATGTTAAGTCAAACTAGCACACATTTCCTAATTATTCCATCGTTCTTAGCATTGGGTGAATGGAAAAAGATCAACCCTAGTTTAAATATTTAAAGATTTAAGACTGTTCTGTATTATGGTTTTATCAACGGAAAACTTCACTTCTCTTTTCAAACTAGCTCATCTTTCCTTATTTTTCCATCGTTTCTAGCAGTGTGTGAATAGAAAGAGATCCAGTATAGTTGTAACAGCCAGTGTAGCTCATTATATTGGTCCTCCACAAATGGAAAACTCCATTTATTTGGACAAATTAGCACACATTTCCTAATTTTTCCATCGTTTTTGGCGATGTGTGAATAGAAAAAGATCAACGGTAGCTGTAACATCCAGGGCTGCTCTGTATTTGGTTCTTAATGACGAAAAACTCCCTTTCTGTTGCCTACCTAGCACAAATTTTCTTATTTTTCTATCGCTTTTAGACGTGATTCAATAGAAAAAGATCTACCCTAGTTGTAAGAGCCGGGGTTGATCATTATATTGGTTTTTAATGACGGAAAGCTCCATATGTTAAGTCAAACTAGCACACATTTCCTAATTATTCCATCGTTCTTAGCATTGTGTGAATGGAAAAAGATCAACCCTAGTTTAAATATTTAAAGATTTAAGACTGTTCTGTATTATGGTTTTATCAACGGAAAACTTCACTTCTCTTTTCAAACTAGCTCATCTTTCCTTATTTTTCCATCGTTTCTAGCAGTGTGTGAATAGAGAAAGATCCACCGCAGTTGTAACTTCCAGGGATGCTCTGTATTTGGTTATTAAGGACGGAAAACACTCAATCTGTTGAATAACTAGCACACATTTCCTTATTTTTCCATCGTTTTTAGCAGTGTGTGAATAGAAAATGATCTAACATAGATGTAAGAACCAGGGCTGCCAAGTATTTTGGTTCTTAATGACGGATAACTACATTTATTTAGACAAACTAGCACACATTTCCTAATTTTTCCATCGTTCTTAGCATTGAGTGAATGGAAAAAGATCAACCCTAGTTGAAACATTTAGGACTGTTCTGTATTATGGTTTTATCAACGGAAAACTTCACTTCTCTTTTCAAACTAGCTCAACTTTCCTTATTTTTCCATCGTTTCTAGCAGTGTGTGATTAGAAAAAGATCCGGTAATGTTGTAAGATCCAGGGTTGCTCATTATATTGGTTCTTAATAACGGAAAGCTAAATTTATTTGACGAAAATAGAACACATTTCCTAATTTTTCCATCGTTTCTAGCAGTGTTTGAATAGAAAAAGATCCACGGTAGTTGTAACATCCAGGGCTTCTTTGTATTTGGTTCTTAATGGTGGAAAACTCTCTTTCTATTGCCAAACTATCAAACAGTTTCTTATTTTTTTATCGTTTTTAGACGTGATTGAATAGAATAAGATCCCTCCTAGTTTGTAAGTACCAGGGTTGAACATTATATTGGTTCTTATTGTCAGAAATCTACATTTATTAACCCAAACTAGCACACATTTCCTTATTTTTCCATCGTTTCTAGCAGTGTGTGAATAGAAAAAGATCCAACGTAGTTGTAACATCCAGGGCTGCTCTATATTTAGGTTCTTAATGACGGAAAACTCACTTTCTTGTCTCAACTAGGACACATTTCCTATTTTTTCCATCCTTTTTAGCACTGTATAAATAGAAAAACATCCACTGTAGATTAAAAATCCGGGGCTGCTCTGTATTTGGATCTTATTGATGGAAATCTCTCTTTCTGTTGCCTAAATAGAACATATTTTCTAATTTTTCTATCTTTTATAGACAAGTTCGAATAGAAAAACATCCAGTATAGTTGTAAGATCCTGGGTTGCTTATTATATTGGTTCTTAATGACGGAAAGCTAAATTTATTTGACCAAACTAGAACACATTTCTTAATTTTTCCATCGTTTCTAGCAGTGTGTGAATAGAAAAAGATCAACCGTAGTTGTAACATCCAGGGCTGCTCTCTATTTGGTTCTTAATGACGGAAAACTCTCTTTCTGTCGCATAACTAGCACTCATTACCTAATTTTTCCATCGTTTTTAACAGTGTGTGAATAGAAAAAGATCAACGGTAGCTGTAACATCCAGGGCTGCTCTGTATTTGGTTCTTAATGACGAAAAACTCTCTTTCTGTTGCCTACCTAGCACAAATTTTCTTATTTTTCTATCGCTTTTAGACGTGATTCAATAGAAAAAGATCTACCCTAGTTGTAAGAGCCGGGGTTGATCATTATATTGGTTTTTAATGACGGAAAGCTCCATATGTTAAGTCAAACTAGCACACATTTCCTAATTATTCCATCGTTCTTAGCATTGTGTGAATGGAAAAAGATCAACCCTAGTTTAAATATTTAAAGATTTATGACTGTTCTGTATTATGGTTTTATCAACGGAAAACATCACTTCTCTTTTCAAACTAGCTCATCTTTCCTTATTTTTCCATCGTTTCTAGCAGTGTGTGAATAGAAAGAGATCCAGTATAGTTGTAACAGCCAGTGTAGCTCATTATATTGGTCCTCCACAAATGGAAAACTCCATTTATTTGGACAAATTAGCACACATTTCCTAATTTTTCCATCGTTTTTGGCGATGTGTGAATAGAAAAAGATCAACGGTAGCTGTAACATCCAGGGCTGCTCTGTATTTGGTTCTTAATGACGAAAAACTCTCTTTCTGTTGCCTACCTAGCACAAATTTTCTTATTTTTCTATCGCTTTTAGACGTGATTCAATAGAAAAAGATCTACCCTAGTTGTAAGAGCCGGGGTTGATCATTATATTGGTTTTTAATGACGGAAAGCTCCATATGTTAAGTCAAACTAGCACACATTTCCTAATTATTCCATCGTTCTTAGCATTGGGTGAATGGAAAAAGATCAACCCTAGTTTAAATATTTAAAGATTTAAGACTGTTCTGTATTATGGTTTTATCAACGGAAAACTTCACTTCTCTTTTCAAACTAGCTCATCTTTCCTTATTTTTCCATCGTTTCTAGCAGTGTGTGAATAGAAAGAGATCCAGTATAGTTGTAACAGCCAGTGTAGCTCATTATATTGGTCCTCCACAAATGGAAAACTCCATTTATTTGGACAAATTAGCACACATTTCCTAATTTTTCCATCGTTTTTGGCGATGTGTGAATAGAAAAAGATCAACGGTAGCTGTAACATCCAGGGCTGCTCTGTATTTGGTTCTTAATGACGAAAAACTCCCTTTCTGTTGCCTACCTAGCACAAATTTTCTTATTTTTCTATCGCTTTTAGACGTGATTCAATAGAAAAAGATCTACCCTAGTTGTAAGAGCCGGGGTTGATCATTATATTGGTTTTTAATGACGGAAAGCTCCATATGTTAAGTCAAACTAGCACACATTTCCTAATTATTCCATCGTTCTTAGCATTGTGTGAATGGAAAAAGATCAACCCTAGTTTAAATATTTAAAGATTTAAGACTGTTCTGTATTATGGTTTTATCAACGGAAAACTTCACTTCTCTTTTCAAACTAGCTCATCTTTCCTTATTTTTCCATCGTTTCTAGCAGTGTGTGAATAGAAAGAGATCCAGTATAGTTGTAACAGCCAGTGTAGCTCATTATATTGGTCCTCCACAAATGGAAAACTCCATTTATTTGGACAAATTAGCACACATTTCCTAATTTTTCCATCGTTTTTGGCGATGTGTGAATAGAAAAAGATCAACGGTAGCTGTAACATCCAGGGCTGCTCTGTATTTGGTTCTTAATGACGAAAAACTCTCTTTCTGTTGCCTACCTAGCACAAATTTTCTTATTTTTCTATCGCTTTTAGACGTGATTCAATCGAAAAAGATCTACCCTAGTTGTAAGAGCCGGGGTTGATCATTATATTGGTTTTTAATGACGGAAAGCTCCATATGTTAAGTCAAACTAGCACACATTTCCTAATTATTCCATCGTTCTTAGCATTGGGTGAATGGAAAAAGATCAACCCTAGTTTAAATATTTAAAGATTTAAGACTGTTCTGTATTATGGTTTTATCAACGGAAAACTTCACTTCTCTTTTCAAACTAGCTCATCTTTCCTTATTTTTCCATCGTTTCTAGCAGTGTGTGAATAGAAAGAGATCCAGTATAGTTGTAACAGCCAGTGTAGCTCATTATATTGGTCCTCCACAAATGGAAAACTCCATTTATTTGGACAAATTAGCACACATTTCCTAATTTTTCCATCGTTTTTGGCGATGTGTGAATAGAAAAAGATCAACGGTAGCTGTAACATCCAGGGCTGCTCTGTATTTGGTTCTTAATAACGAAAAACTCCCTTTCTGTTGCCTACCTAGCACAAATTTTCTTATTTTTCTATCGCTTTTAGACGTGATTCAATAGAAAAAGATCTACCCTAGTTGTAAGAGCCGGGGTTGATCATTATATTGGTTTTTAATGACGGAAAGCTCCATATGTTAAGTCAAACTAGCACACATTTCCTAATTATTCCATCGTTCTTAGCATTGTGTGAATGGAAAAAGATCAACCCTAGTTTAAATATTTAAAGATTTAAGACTGTTCTGTATTATGGTTTTATCAACGGAAAACTTCACTTCTCTTTTCAAACTAGCTCATCTTTCCTTATTTTTCCATCGTTTCTAGCAGTGTGTGAATAGAAAGAGATCCAGTATAGTTGTAACAGCCAGTGTAGCTCATTATATTGGTCCTCCACAAATGGAAAACTCCATTTATTTGGACAAATTAGCACACATTTCCTAATTTTTCCATCGTTTTTGGCGATGTGTGAATAGAAAAAGATCAACGGTAGCTGTAACATCCAGGGCTGCTCTGTATTTGGTTCTTAATGACGAAAAACTCTCTTTCTGTTGCCTACCTAGCACAAATTTTCTTATTTTTCTATCGCTTTTAGACGTGATTCAATCGAAAAAGATCTACCCTAGTTGTAAGAGCCGGGGTTGATCATTATATTGGTTTTTAATGACGGAAAGCTCCATATGTTAAGTCAAACTAGCACACATTTCCTAATTATTCCATCGTTCTTAGCATTGGGTGAATGGAAAAAGATCAACCCTAGTTTAAATATTTAAAGATTTAAGACTGTTCTGTATTATGGTTTTATCAACGGAAAACTTCACTTCTCTTTTCAAACTAGCTCATCTTTCCTTATTTTTCCATCGTTTCTAGCAGTGTGTGAATAGAAAGAGATCCAGTATAGTTGTAACAGCCAGTGTAGCTCATTATATTGGTCCTCCACAAATGGAAAACTCCATTTATTTGGACAAATTAGCACACATTTCCTAATTTTTCCATCGTTTTTGGCGATGTGTGAATAGAAAAAGATCAACGGTAGCTGTAACATCCAGGGCTGCTCTGTATTTGGTTCTTAATGACGAAAAACTCCCTTTCTGTTGCCTACCTAGCACAAATTTTCTTATTTTTCTATCGCTTTTAGACGTGATTCAATAGAAAAAGATCTACCCTAGTTGTAAGAGCCGGGGTTGATCATTATATTGGTTTTTAATGACGGAAAGCTCCATATGTTAAGTCAAACTAGCACACATTTCCTAATTATTCCATCGTTCTTAGCATTGTGTGAATGGAAAAAGATCAACCCTAGTTTAAATATTTAAAGATTTAAGACTGTTCTGTATTATGGTTTTATCAACGGAAAACTTCACTTCTCTTTTCAAACTAGCTCATCTTTCCTTATTTTTCCATCGTTTCTAGCAGTGTGTGAATAGAGAAAGATCCACCGCAGTTGTAACTTCCAGGGATGCTCTGTATTTGGTTATTAAGGACGGAAAACACTCAATCTGTTGAATAACTAGCACACATTTCCTTATTTTTCCATCGTTTTTAGCAGTGTGTGAATAGAAAATGATCTAACATAGATGTAAGAACCAGGGCTGCCAAGTATTTTGGTTCTTAATGACGGATAACTACATTTATTTAGACAAACTAGCACACATTTCCTAATTTTTCCATCGTTCTTAGCATTGAGTGAATGGAAAAAGATCAACCCTAGTTGAAACATTTAGGACTGTTCTGTATTATGGTTTTATCAACGGAAAACTTCACTTCTCTTTTCAAACTAGCTCATCTTTCCTTATTTTTCCATCGTTTCTAGCAGTGTGTGAATAGAGAAAGATCCACCGCAGTTGTAACTTCCAGGGATGCTCTGTATTTGGTTATTAAGGACGGAAAACACTCAATCTGTTGAATAACTAGCACACATTTCCTTATTTTTCCATCGTTTTTAGCAGTGTGTGAATAGAAAATGATCTAACATAGATGTAAGAACCAGGGCTGCCAAGTATTTTGGTTCTTAATGACGGATAACTACATTTATTTAGACAAACTAGCACACATTTCCTAATTTTTCCATCGTTCTTAGCATTGAGTGAATGGAAAAAGATCAACCCTAGTTGAAACATTTAGGACTGTTCTGTATTATGGTTTTATCAACGGAAAACTTCACTTCTCTTTTCAAACTAGCTCAACTTTCCTTATTTTTCCATCGTTTCTAGCAGTGTGTGATTAGAAAAAGATCCGGTAATGTTGTAAGATCCAGGGTTGCTCATTATATTGGTTCTTAATAACGGAAAGCTAAATTTATTTGACGAAAATAGAACACATTTCCTAATTTTTCCATCGTTTCTAGCAGTGTTTGAATAGAAAAAGATCCACGGTAGTTGTAACATCCAGGGCTTCTTTGTATTTGGTTCTTAATGGTGGAAAACTCTCTTTCTATTGCCAAACTATCAAACAGTTTCTTATTTTTTTATCGTTTTTAGACGTGATTGAATAGAATAAGATCCCTCCTAGTTTGTAAGTACCAGGGTTGAACATTATATTGGTTCTTATTGTCAGAAATCTACATTTATTAACCCAAACTAGCACACATTTCCTTATTTTTCCATCGTTTCTAGCAGTGTGTGAATAGAAAAAGATCCAACGTAGTTGTAACATCCAGGGCTGCTCTATATTTAGGTTCTTAATGACGGAAAACTCACTTTCTTGTCTCAACTAGGACACATTTCCTATTTTTTCCATCCTTTTTAGCACTGTATAAATAGAAAAACATCCACTGTAGATTAAAAATCCGGGGCTGCTCTGTATTTGGATCTTATTGATGGAAATCTCTCTTTCTGTTGCCTAAATAGAACATATTTTCTAATTTTTCTATCTTTTATAGACAAGTTCGAATAGAAAAACATCCAGTATAGTTGTAAGATCCTGGGTTGCTTATTATATTGGTTCTTAATGACGGAAAGCTAAATTTATTTGACCAAACTAGAACACATTTCTTAATTTTTCCATCGTTTCTAGCAGTGTGTGAATAGAAAAAGATCAACCGTAGTTGTAACATCCAGGGCTGCTCTCTATTTGGTTCTTAATGACGGAAAACTCTCTTTCTGTCGCATAACTAGCACTCATTACCTAATTTTTCCATCGTTTTTAACAGTGTGTGAATAGAAAAAGATCAACGGTAGCTGTAACATCCAGGGCTGCTCTGTATTTGGTTCTTAATGACGAAAAACTCTCTTTCTGTTGCCTACCTAGCACAAATTTTCTTATTTTTCTATCGCTTTTAGACGTGATTCAATAGAAAAAGATCTACCCTAGTTGTAAGAGCCGGGGTTGATCATTATATTGGTTTTTAATGACGGAAAGCTCCATATGTTAAGTCAAACTAGCACACATTTCCTAATTATTCCATCGTTCTTAGCATTGTGTGAATGGAAAAAGATCAACCCTAGTTTAAATATTTAAAGATTTATGACTGTTCTGTATTATGGTTTTATCAACGGAAAACATCACTTCTCTTTTCAAACTAGCTCATCTTTCCTTATTTTTCCATCGTTTCTAGCAGTGTGTGAATAGAAAGAGATCCAGTATAGTTGTAACAGCCAGTGTAGCTCATTATATTGGTCCTCCACAAATGGAAAACTCCATTTATTTGGACAAATTAGCACACATTTCCTAATTTTTCCATCGTTTTTGGCGATGTGTGAATAGAAAAAGATCAACGGTAGCTGTAACATCCAGGGCTGCTCTGTATTTGGTTCTTAATGACGAAAAACTCTCTTTCTGTTGCCTACCTAGCACAAATTTTCTTATTTTTCTATCGCTTTTAGACGTGATTCAATAGAAAAAGATCTACCCTAGTTGTAAGAGCCGGGGTTGATCATTATATTGGTTTTTAATGACGGAAAGCTCCATATGTTAAGTCAAACTAGCACACATTTCCTAATTATTCCATCGTTCTTAGCATTGGGTGAATGGAAAAAGATCAACCCTAGTTTAAATATTTAAAGATTTAAGACTGTTCTGTATTATGGTTTTATCAACGGAAAACTTCACTTCTCTTTTCAAACTAGCTCATCTTTCCTTATTTTTCCATCGTTTCTAGCAGTGTGTGAATAGAAAGAGATCCAGTATAGTTGTAACAGCCAGTGTAGCTCATTATATTGGTCCTCCACAAATGGAAAACTCCATTTATTTGGACAAATTAGCACACATTTCCTAATTTTTCCATCGTTTTTGGCGATGTGTGAATAGAAAAAGATCAACGGTAGCTGTAACATCCAGGGCTGCTCTGTATTTGGTTCTTAATGACGAAAAACTCTCTTTCTGTTGCCTACCTAGCACAAATTTTCTTATTTTTCTATCGCTTTTAGACGTGATTCAATCGAAAAAGATCTACCCTAGTTGTAAGAGCCGGGGTTGATCATTATATTGGTTTTTAATGACGGAAAGCTCCATATGTTAAGTCAAACTAGCACACATTTCCTAATTATTCCATCGTTCTTAGCATTGTGTGAATGGAAAAAGATCAACCCTAGTTTAAATATTTAAAGATTTAAGACTGTTCTGTATTATGGTTTTATCAACGGAAAACTTCACTTCTCTTTTCAAACTAGCTCATCTTTCCTTATTTTTCCATCGTTTCTAGCAGTGTGTGAATAGAAAGAGATCCAGTATAGTTGTAACAGCCAGTGTAGCTCATTATATTGGTCCTCCACAAATGGAAAACTCCATTTATTTGGACAAATTAGCACACATTTCCTAATTTTTCCATCGTTTTTGGCGATGTGTGAATAGAAAAAGATCAACGGTAGCTGTAACATCCAGGGCTGCTCTGTATTTGGTTCTTAATGACGAAAAACTCTCTTTCTGTTGCCTACCTAGCACAAATTTTCTTATTTTTCTATCGCTTTTAGACGTGATTCAATAGAAAAAGATCTACCCTAGTTGTAAGAGCCGGGGTTGATCATTATATTGGTTTTTAATGACGGAAAGCTCCATATGTTAAGTCAAACTAGCACACATTTCCTAATTATTCCATCGTTCTTAGCATTGTGTGAATGGAAAAAGATCAACCCTAGTTTAAATATTTAAAGATTTAAGACTGTTCTGTATTATGGTTTTATCAACGGAAAACTTCACTTCTCTTTTCAAACTAGCTCATCTTTCCTTATTTTTCCATCGTTTCTAGCAGTGTGTGAATAGAGAAAGATCCACCGCAGTTGTAACTTCCAGGGATGCTCTGTATTTGGTTATTAAGGACGGAAAACACTCAATCTGTTGAATAACTAGCACACATTTCCTTATTTTTCCATCGTTTTTAGCAGTGTGTGAATAGAAAATGATCTAACATAGATGTAAGAACCAGGGCTGCCAAGTATTTTGGTTCTTAATGACGGATAACTACATTTATTTAGACAAACTAGCACACATTTCCTAATTTTTCCATCGTTCTTAGCATTGAGTGAATGGAAAAAGATCAACCCTAGTTGAAACATTTAGGACTGTTCTGTATTATGGTTTTATCAACGGAAAACTTCACTTCTCTTTTCAAACTAGCTCAACTTTCCTTATTTTTCCATCGTTTCTAGCAGTGTGTGATTAGAAAAAGATCCGGTAATGTTGTAAGATCCAGGGTTGCTCATTATATTGGTTCTTAATAACGGAAAGCTAAATTTATTTGACGAAAATAGAACACATTTCCTAATTTTTCCATCGTTTCTAGCAGTGTTTGAATAGAAAAAGATCCACGGTAGTTGTAACATCCAGGGCTTCTTTGTATTTGGTTCTTAATGGTGGAAAACTCTCTTTCTATTGCCAAACTATCAAACAGTTTCTTATTTTTTTATCGTTTTTAGACGTGATTGAATAGAATAAGATCCCTCCTAGTTTGTAAGTACCAGGGTTGAACATTATATTGGTTCTTATTGTCAGAAATCTACATTTATTAACCCAAACTAGCACACATTTCCTTATTTTTCCATCGTTTCTAGCAGTGTGTGAATAGAAAAAGATCCAACGTAGTTGTAACATCCAGGGCTGCTCTATATTTAGGTTCTTAATGACGGAAAACTCACTTTCTTGTCTCAACTAGGACACATTTCCTATTTTTTCCATCCTTTTTAGCACTGTATAAATAGAAAAACATCCACTGTAGATTAAAAATCCGGGGCTGCTCTGTATTTGGATCTTATTGATGGAAATCTCTCTTTCTGTTGCCTAAATAGAACATATTTTCTAATTTTTCTATCTTTTATAGACAAGTTCGAATAGAAAAACATCCAGTATAGTTGTAAGATCCTGGGTTGCTTATTATATTGGTTCTTAATGACGGAAAGCTAAATTTATTTGACCAAACTAGAACACATTTCTTAATTTTTCCATCGTTTCTAGCAGTGTGTGAATAGAAAAAGATCAACCGTAGTTGTAACATCCAGGGCTGCTCTCTATTTGGTTCTTAATGACGGAAAACTCTCTTTCTGTCGCATAACTAGCACTCATTACCTAATTTTTCCATCGTTTTTAACAGTGTGTGAATAGAAAAAGATCAACGGTAGCTGTAACATCCAGGGCTGCTCTGTATTTGGTTCTTAATGACGAAAAACTCTCTTTCTGTTGCCTACCTAGCACAAATTTTCTTATTTTTCTATCGCTTTTAGACGTGATTCAATAGAAAAAGATCTACCCTAGTTGTAAGAGCCGGGGTTGATCATTATATTGGTTTTTAATGACGGAAAGCTCCATATGTTAAGTCAAACTAGCACACATTTCCTAATTATTCCATCGTTCTTAGCATTGTGTGAATGGAAAAAGATCAACCCTAGTTTAAATATTTAAAGATTTATGACTGTTCTGTATTATGGTTTTATCAACGGAAAACATCACTTCTCTTTTCAAACTAGCTCATCTTTCCTTATTTTTCCATCGTTTCTAGCAGTGTGTGAATAGAAAGAGATCCAGTATAGTTGTAACAGCCAGTGTAGCTCATTATATTGGTCCTCCACAAATGGAAAACTCCATTTATTTGGACAAATTAGCACACATTTCCTAATTTTTCCATCGTTTTTGGCGATGTGTGAATAGAAAAAGATCAACGGTAGCTGTAACATCCAGGGCTGCTCTGTATTTGGTTCTTAATGACGAAAAACTCTCTTTCTGTTGCCTACCTAGCACAAATTTTCTTATTTTTCTATCGCTTTTAGACGTGATTCAATAGAAAAAGATCTACCCTAGTTGTAAGAGCCGGGGTTGATCATTATATTGGTTTTTAATGACGGAAAGCTCCATATGTTAAGTCAAACTAGCACACATTTCCTAATTATTCCATCGTTCTTAGCATTGGGTGAATGGAAAAAGATCAACCCTAGTTTAAATATTTAAAGATTTAAGACTGTTCTGTATTATGGTTTTATCAACGGAAAACTTCACTTCTCTTTTCAAACTAGCTCATCTTTCCTTATTTTTCCATCGTTTCTAGCAGTGTGTGAATAGAAAGAGATCCAGTATAGTTGTAACAGCTAGTGTAGCTCATTATATTGGTCCTCCACAAATGGAAAACTCCATTTATTTGGACAAATTAGCACACATTTCCTAATTTTTCCATCGTTTTTGGCGATGTGTGAATAGAAAAAGATCAACGGTAGCTGTAACATCCAGGGCTGCTCTGTATTTGGTTCTTAATGACGAAAAACTCTCTTTCTGTTGCCTACCTAGCACAAATTTTCTTATTTTTCTATCGCTTTTAGACGTGATTCAATCGAAAAAGATCTACCCTAGTTGTAAGAGCCGGGGTTGATCATTATATTGGTTTTTAATGACGGAAAGCTCCATATGTTAAGTCAAACTAGCACACATTTCCTAATTATTCCATCGTTCTTAGCATTGTGTGAATGGAAAAAGATCAACCCTAGTTTAAATATTTAAAGATTTATGACTTTCTGTATTATGGTTTTATCAACGGAAAACATCACTTCTCTTTTCAAACTAGCTCATCTTTCCTTATTTTTCCATCGTTTCTAGCAGTGTGTGAATAGAAAGAGATCCAGTATAGTTGTAACAGCCAGTGTAGCTCATTATATTGGTCCTCCACAAATGGAAAACTCCATTTATTTGGACAAATTAGCACACATTTCCTAATTTTTCCATCGTTTTTGGCGATGTGTGAATAGAAAAAGATCAACGGTAGCTGTAACATCCAGGGCTGCTCTGTATTTGGTTCTTAATGACGAAAAACTCTCTTTCTGTTGCCTACCTAGCACAAATTTTCTTATTTTTCTATCGCTTTTAGACGTGATTCAATAGAAAAAGATCTACCCTAGTTGTAAGAGCCGGGGTTGATCATTATATTGGTTTTTAATGACGGAAAGCTCCATATGTTAAGTCAAACTAGCACACATTTCCTAATTATTCCATCGTTCTTAGCATTGGGTGAATGGAAAAAGATCAACCCTAGTTTAAATATTTAAAGATTTAAGACTGTTCTGTATTATGGTTTTATCAACGGAAAACTTCACTTCTCTTTTCAAACTAGCTCATCTTTCCTTATTTTTCCATCGTTTCTAGCAGTGTGTGAATAGAAAGAGATCCAGTATAGTTGTAACAGCCAGTGTAGCTCATTATATTGGTCCTCCACAAATGGAAAACTCCATTTATTTGGACAAATTAGCACACATTTCCTAATTTTTCCATCGTTTTTGGCGATGTGTGAATAGAAAAAGATCAACGGTAGCTGTAACATCCAGGGCTGCTCTGTATTTGGTTCTTAATAACGAAAAACTCCCTTTCTGTTGCCTACCTAGCACAAATTTTCTTATTTTTCTATCGCTTTTAGACGTGATTCAATAGAAAAAGATCTACCCTAGTTGTAAGAGCCGGGGTTGATCATTATATTGGTTTTTAATGACGGAAAGCTCCATATGTTAAGTCAAACTAGCACACATTTCCTAATTATTCCATCGTTCTTAGCATTGTGTGAATGGAAAAAGATCAACCCTAGTTTAAATATTTAAAGATTTAAGACTGTTCTGTATTATGGTTTTATCAACGGAAAACTTCACTTCTCTTTTCAAACTAGCTCATCTTTCCTTATTTTTCCATCGTTTCTAGCAGTGTGTGAATAGAAAGAGATCCAGTATAGTTGTAACAGCCAGTGTAGCTCATTATATTGGTCCTCCACAAATGGAAAACTCCATTTATTTGGACAAATTAGCACACATTTCCTAATTTTTCCATCGTTTTTGGCGATGTGTGAATAGAAAAAGATCAACGGTAGCTGTAACATCCAGGGCTGCTCTGTATTTGGTTCTTAATGACGAAAAACTCTCTTTCTGTTGCCTACCTAGCACAAATTTTCTTATTTTTCTATCGCTTTTAGACGTGATTCAATCGAAAAAGATCTACCCTAGTTGTAAGAGCCGGGGTTGATCATTATATTGGTTTTTAATGACGGAAAGCTCCATATGTTAAGTCAAACTAGCACACATTTCCTAATTATTCCATCGTTCTTAGCATTGGGTGAATGGAAAAAGATCAACCCTAGTTTAAATATTTAAAGATTTAAGACTGTTCTGTATTATGGTTTTATCAACGGAAAACTTCACTTCTCTTTTCAAACTAGCTCATCTTTCCTTATTTTTCCATCGTTTCTAGCAGTGTGTGAATAGAAAGAGATCCAGTATAGTTGTAACAGCCAGTGTAGCTCATTATATTGGTCCTCCACAAATGGAAAACTCCATTTATTTGGACAAATTAGCACACATTTCCTAATTTTTCCATCGTTTTTGGCGATGTGTGAATAGAAAAAGATCAACGGTAGCTGTAACATCCAGGGCTGCTCTGTATTTGGTTCTTAATGACGAAAAACTCCCTTTCTGTTGCCTACCTAGCACAAATTTTCTTATTTTTCTATCGCTTTTAGACGTGATTCAATAGAAAAAGATCTACCCTAGTTGTAAGAGCCGGGGTTGATCATTATATTGGTTTTTAATGACGGAAAGCTCCATATGTTAAGTCAAACTAGCACACATTTCCTAATTATTCCATCGTTCTTAGCATTGTGTGAATGGAAAAAGATCAACCCTAGTTTAAATATTTAAAGATTTAAGACTGTTCTGTATTATGGTTTTATCAACGGAAAACTTCACTTCTCTTTTCAAACTAGCTCATCTTTCCTTATTTTTCCATCGTTTCTAGCAGTGTGTGAATAGAGAAAGATCCACCGCAGTTGTAACTTCCAGGGATGCTCTGTATTTGGTTATTAAGGACGGAAAACACTCAATCTGTTGAATAACTAGCACACATTTCCTTATTTTTCCATCGTTTTTAGCAGTGTGTGAATAGAAAATGATCTAACATAGATGTAAGAACCAGGGCTGCCAAGTATTTTGGTTCTTAATGACGGATAACTACATTTATTTAGACAAACTAGCACACATTTCCTAATTTTTCCATCGTTCTTAGCATTGAGTGAATGGAAAAAGATCAACCCTAGTTGAAACATTTAGGACTGTTCTGTATTATGGTTTTATCAACGGAAAACTTCACTTCTCTTTTCAAACTAGCTCATCTTTCCTTATTTTTCCATCGTTTCTAGCAGTGTGTGAATAGAGAAAGATCCACCGCAGTTGTAACTTCCAGAGATGCTCTGTATTTGGTTATTAAGGACGGAAAACACTCAATCTGTTGAATAACTAGCACACATTTCCTTATTTTTCCATCGTTTTTAGCAGTGTGTGAATAGAAAATGATCTAACATAGATGTAACAACCAGGGCTGCCAAGTATTTTGGTTCTTAATGACGGATAACTACATTTATTTAGACAAACTAGCACACATTTCCGAATTTTTCCATCGTTCTTAGCATTGAGTGAATGGAAAAAGATCAACCCTAGTTGAAACATTTAGGACTGTTCTGTATTATGGTTTTATCAACGGAAAACTTCACTTCTCTTTTCAAACTAGCTCAACTTTCCTTATTTTTCCATCGTTTCTAGCAGTGTGTGAATAGAAAAAGATCCAACGTAGTTGTAACATCCAGGGCTGCTCTATATTTAGGTTCTTAATGACGGAAAACTTCACTTCTCTTTTCAAACTAGCTCATCTTTCCTATTTTTTCCATCCTTTTTAGCACTGTATGAATAGAAGAACATCCACTGTAGTTGTAACATCCAGGGCTGCTCTGTATTTGGATCTTATTGATGGAAATCTCTCTTTCTGTTGCCTAAATTGACCATATTTTCTAATTTTTCTATCGTTTATAGAGAAGTTTGATTAGATAAAGATCCAGCCTAGTTGTAAGAGCCAGGGTATCCTCATTATATTGGTTCTTAATAACGGAAAACTCCATTTATTTAGCCAGACTAGCACTGATTTCCTTATTTTTCCATCGTTTCTAGCAGTGTGTGAATAGAAAAAGATCAACCGTAGTTGTAACATCCAGGGCTGCTCTCTATTTGGTTCTTAATGATGGAAAACTCTCTTTTTGTCGCCTAACTATCAAACCGTTTCTTATTTTTTTTATCGTTTTTAGACGTGAGTGAATAGAATAAGATCCATCCTAGTTTTTAAGTACCAGGGTTGAACATTATATTGGTTCTTATTGACAGAAATCTACATTTATTAACCCAAAATAGCACAAATTATCTTATTTTTCCATCGTTTCTAGCAGTGTGTGAATGGAGAAAGATCAACCCTAGTTGAAAGATTTAGGACTGTTCTGTATTATGGTTTTATCAACGGAAAACTTCACTTCTCTTTTGAAACTAGCTCATCTTTCCTTATTTTTCCATCGTTTCTAGCAGTGTGTGATTAGAAAAAGATCCACCGTAGTTGTAACATCCAGGGCTGCTCTGTATTTGGTTCTTAATGACGAAAAACTCTCTTTCTGTTGCCCACCTTGCACAAATTTTCTTATTTTTCTATCGTTTTTAGACGTGATTCAATAGAAAAAGATCCATCCTAGTTGTAAGAGCCGGGGATGATCATTATAATGGTTTTTAATGACGGAAAGCTCCATATATTAAGTCAAACTAGCACACATTTCCTAATTATTCCATCGTTCTTAGCATTGTGTGAATGGAACAAGATCAACCCTAGTTGAAACATTTCGAACTGTTTTGTATTATGGTTTTATCAACGGATAACTTCACTTCTCTTTTCAAAGTAGCTCATCTTTCCTTATTTTTCCATCGTTTCTAGCCGTGTGTGAATAGAAAATGATCAACCGTAATTGTAACAACCAGGGCTGCCCAGTATATTGGTTCTGAATGACAGAGACCTCCAATTACTTAGCCAAACTAGCACACATTTCCTTAATTTTGCATCGTATTTAGCGGTGTGTGAATAGAAAATTATCCATTTTAGTTGAAACAGCCAAGGTTCCTCATTCTATTGGTCCTTATTGACGGAAAACTCTCTTTCTGTTGCCCAACTAGCACATATTTTCTTATTTTCTATCGTTTTTAGACGTGATTGAATAGAAAAAGATCCAGTATAGTTGTTTCAGCCAAGGTAGCTCAATATATTGTTCCTCCGCCAATGGAAAACTGCATTTAATTTAACAACTAGCACACATTTCCTTATTTTTCTATCGATTATACCAGCGTAAGAATAGAAAAAAATCCTCCGTATTTGTAACATCCAGGGCTGCTGTCTATTTGGTTTTTAATGACGGAAAACTCCATTTATTTAGCTAAACTAGACAGATTTTATTATTTTTTTATCGTTTTTAGCTGTCTGTGAATAGAAAAAGATCCACTGTAGATTAAACATGCAGGGCTCCTCTGTATTTGGATCTTATTGATGGAAATCTCTCTTTATGTTGCCTAAATGGAACATATTTTCTAATTTTTCTATCGTTTATAGACAAGTTCGAATAGAAAAAGTTCCGCTATAGTTGTAAGATCCAGGGTTGCTCATTATATTGGTTCTTAATGACGGAAAATTCTCTTTCTGTCGCCTAACTAGCACACATTTTCTTATTTTTTTATCATTTTTAGACGTGATTGAATAGAAAAAGATCCATCCTAGTTGTAAGTGCCAGGGTTGATCATTATACCGGTTCTTATTGACGGAAAACTCCATTTATTTAGACAAACTAGCATAAATTTCCTTATTTTTCCATCGTTTTTATCATTGTGTGATTAGATAAAGTACCACCATACTTGTAACATCCAGGTCTGCTATGTATTTTGGTTCTTAATAACAGAAAACTCTATTTATTTGGCCTAACTAGCACACATTCCCTTACTTATCCATCGTTTTTAGCAGTCTGTGAATAGAAAAAGATCCATCTTACTTATAAGTGCCAGGGTTGATCATTATATTAGTACTTAATGACGGAAAACTCTCTTACTGTTCCCCTACTACCACACATTTCCTAATTTTTCCATCGTTCCTAGCATTGCGTGAATGCAAAAAGATCAACCTTAGTTGTAACATCCACGGCTGCTCGGTATTTGGTTCTTAATGACGGAAAACTCTCTTTCTGTTACCTAAGTAGAACATATTTCCTAATTTTTCTATCTATTTTTAAACAAGTTTGAATAGAAAAAGATCCAGTCTAGTTGCAAGTGCCAGGGTTCGCTGATTACGAGCGTATTGGTTCTTAATAACGTATATTGGTTCTCGTATATTGGTTCTTAATAACGGAACACTAAATTTATTTAGCCAAACTAGCACACATTTCCTAATTTTTCCATCGTTCTTAGCATTGTGTGAAACGATGAAGATCAACCCTAGTTGAAACATTTAGGACTGTTCTGTATTATGGTTTTATCAACGGAAAACTTCACTTCCCTTTTCAAACTAGCTCAACTTTCCTTATTTTTCCATTGTTTCTAGCAGTGTGTGAATAGAGAAAGATCCAGCCTAATTGTATGATCCAGGGTTGCTCATTATATTGGTTCTTAATAACGGAACACTCCATTTATTTTGCTAAACTAGCAAACATTTCCTAATTTTCCATCGTTTCTAGCATTGCGTGAAAGCAAAAAGATCAACCTTAGTTGTAACATCCAGGGCTGCTCGGTATTGGTCCTTAATGACGGAAAACCCTCTTTCTGTCGCCTAACTAGCACTCATTTCCTAATTTTTTCATCGTTTTTAACAGTGTGTGAATAGAAAAAGATCCACCGTATTTGTAACAACCAGATCCGCTATGCATTTTGGTTCTTAATGTCGAAAAACTATCTTCCTGTTGCCCAACTGGCCCAGATTATCTTATTTATCCATCGTTTATAACAGTGTGTGAATAGAAAAAAGTCCACCATAGTTGTAACATCCAGGGCTGCTGTGTATTTGGTTTTTAATGACGGAACACTCCATTTATTTAGCTAAACTAGACACATTTTCTAAGTTTTCCGTCGTTTTTACCAGTGAGTGCATAGAAAAAGATCCACCATAGTAGTAACAACCAGGGCTGCCCAGTATTTTGGTTCTTAATGACGCAAAACTCTCTTTCTGTTGCCCAATTAGCAAAGATTTCCTAATTTTTCCCTACTTTTTAAGAGTGTGCGAATAGAAAAAGATCAACGGTAGCTGTAACATCCAGGGCTGCTCTGTATTTGGTTCTTAATGACGCAAAACTCTCTTTCTGTTGCCAAACTAGCACACATTTTCTTATTTTTCTATCGTTTTTACACGTGATTGAATAAAAAAGATCAATCCTGGTTGTAAGTGCCAGGTTTGATCATTATATTGGTTGTTTATGACGGAAAGCTCCATTTATTAAGCCAAACTTGCACACATTTCCTTATTTTTCCATCGTTTAAAGCAGTGTGTGAATAGAAAAAGATCCATCCTAGTTGTAAGTGCCAGGGCTGATCATTATATTGGTTCTTAATGACGGAAAACTCTCTTACTGTTCCCCAACGAGCACATATTTCCTAATTTTTCCATTGTTCCTAGCATTGCGTGAATGCAAAAAGATCAACCTTAAGTGTAACATCTAGGACTGCTCTGTATTAGGTTCTTAATGACGGAAAACTCTCTTTCTGTTACCTAAGTAGTACATATTTCCTAATTTTTCTATCGTTTATAGAGGAGTTTAATTAGATAAAGATCCAGCCTAGTTTTAAGAACCAGGGTATCCTCATTGTATTTGTTCTTAATGACGGAAAACTCCATTTATTTAGACAAACTAGCACACATTTCCTTATTTTTCCATCGCTTCTAGCAGTGTGTGAATAGAAAAAGATCAACCGTAGTTGTAACATCCAGGGCTGCTCTTTATTTGGTTCAGAATGACGGAATACTCTCTTTCTGTTACCTAAGTAGAACATATTTCTTAATTTTTCTATCGTTTTATAGACAAGTTTGAATAGAAAAAGATTCAGCTTAGTTGTAAGAGCCAGGGTTTCCTGATTATATTGGTTCTTAATAACGGAACACTCCATTTATTTAGCCAAACTAGCACACATTTCTTTATTTTTCCATCGTTTTTGGCAGTGTATGAATAGAAAAATATCCAGTATAATTGTAACAGCCAGTGTAGCTCATTATATTGGTCCTCCGCAAATGGAAAACTTCAATTATTTGGACAAACTTGCACAAATTTCCTAATTTTTCCCTAGTTTTTTACAGTGTGTGAATGGAAAAAGATCAACGGTAGCTGTAACATCCAGGGCTGCTCTGTATTTGGTTCTTAATGACGGAAAACTCTCTTTCTGTTGCAAAACTAGCACACATTTCCTTATTTTTCCATTGTTTTTACCAGTTAGTAAAATGAAAAACATCCATCCTAGTTGTAAGAGCCAGGGTTGATCTTTATATTGGTTCTTAATGACGGAAAGCTCCATTTATTAAGCCTAACTAGCAGACATTTCCTTATTTTTCCATCGTTTCTAGCAGCGTGTAATTAGATAAAGATCCAGCCTAGTTTTAAGAACCAGGGTATCCTCATTGTATTTGTTCTTAATGACGGAAAACTCCATTTATTTAGACAAACTAGCACACATTTCCTTATTTTTCCATCGTTTTTATCATTGTGTGATTAGATAAAGTACCACCATACTTGTAACATCCAGGTCTGCTATGTATTTTGGTTCTTAATAACAGAAAACTCTATTTATTTGGCCTAACTAGCACACATTCCCTTACTTATCCATCGTTTTTAGCAGTCTGTGAATAGAAAAAGATCCATCTTACTTATAAGTGCCAGGGTTGATCATTATATTAGTACTTAATGACGGAAAACTCTCTTACTGTTCCCCTACTACCACACATTTCCTAATTTTTCCATCGTTCCTAGCATTGCGTGAATGCAAAAAGATCAACCTTAGTTGTAACATCCACGGCTGCTCGGTATTTGGTTCTTAATGACGGAAAACTCTCTTTCTGTTACCTAAGTAGAACATATTTCCTAATTTTTCTATCTATTTTTAAACAAGTTTGAATAGAAAAAGATCCAGTCTAGTTGCAAGTGCCAGGGTTCGCTGATTACGAGCGTATTGGTTCTTAATAACGTATATTGGTTCTCGTATATTGGTTCTTAATAACGGAACACTAAATTTATTTAGCCAAACTAGCACACATTTCCTAATTTTTCCATCGTTCTTAGCATTGTGTGAAACGATGAAGATCAACCCTAGTTGAAACATTTAGGACTGTTCTGTATTATGGTTTTATCAACGGAAAACTTCACTTCCCTTTTCAAACTAGCTCAACTTTCCTTATTTTTCCATTGTTTCTAGCAGTGTGTGAATAGAGAAAGATCCAGCCTAATTGTATGATCCAGGGTTGCTCATTATATTGGTTCTTAATAACGGAACACTCCATTTATTTTGCTAAACTAGCAAACATTTCCTAATTTTCCATCGTTTCTAGCATTGCGTGAAAGCAAAAAGATCAACCTTAGTTGTAACATCCAGGGCTGCTCGGTATTGGTCCTTAATGACGGAAAACCCTCTTTCTGTCGCCTAACTAGCACTCATTTCCTAATTTTTTCATCGTTTTTAACAGTGTGTGAATAGAAAAAGATCCACCGTATTTGTAACAACCAGATCCGCTATGCATTTTGGTTCTTAATGTCGAAAAACTATCTTCCTGTTGCCCAACTGGCCCAGATTATCTTATTTATCCATCGTTTATAACAGTGTGTGAATAGAAAAAAGTCCACCATAGTTGTAACATCCAGGGCTGCTGTGTATTTGGTTTTTAATGACGGAACACTCCATTTATTTAGCTAAACTAGACACATTTTCTAAGTTTTCCGTCGTTTTTACCAGTGAGTGCATAGAAAAAGATCCACCATAGTAGTAACAACCAGGGCTGCCCAGTATTTTGGTTCTTAATGACGCAAAACTCTCTTTCTGTTGCCCAATTAGCAAAGATTTCCTAATTTTTCCCTACTTTTTAAGAGTGTGCGAATAGAAAAAGATCAACGGTAGCTGTAACATCCAGGGCTGCTCTGTATTTGGTTCTTAATGACGCAAAACTCTCTTTCTGTTGCCAAACTAGCACACATTTTCTTATTTTTCTATCGTTTTTACACGTGATTGAATAAAAAAGATCAATCCTGGTTGTAAGTGCCAGGTTTGATCATTATATTGGTTGTTTATGACGGAAAGCTCCATTTATTAAGCCAAACTTGCACACATTTCCTTATTTTTCCATCGTTTAAAGCAGTGTGTGAATAGAAAAAGATCCATCCTAGTTGTAAGTGCCAGGGCTGATCATTATATTGGTTCTTAATGACGGAAAACTCTCTTACTGTTCCCCAACGAGCACATATTTCCTAATTTTTCCATTGTTCCTAGCATTGCTTGAATGCAAAAAGATCAACCTTAAGTGTAACATCTAGGACTGCTCTGTATTAGGTTCTTAATGACGGAAAACTCTCTTTCTGTTACCTAAGTAGTACATATTTCCTAATTTTTCTATCGTTTATAGAGGAGTTTAATTAGATAAAGATCCAGCCTAGTTTTAAGAACCAGGGTATCCTCATTGTATTTGTTCTTAATGACGGAAAACTCCATTTATTTAGACAAACTAGCACACATTTCCTTATTTTTCCATCGCTTCTAGCAGTGTGTGAATAGAAAAAGATCAACCGTAGTTGTAACATCCAGGGCTGCTCTTTATTTGGTTCAGAATGACGGAATACTCTCTTTCTGTTACCTAAGTAGAACATATTTCTTAATTTTTCTATCGTTTTATAGACAAGTTTGAATAGAAAAAGATTCAGCTTAGTTGTAAGAGCCAGGGTTTCCTGATTATATTGGTTCTTAATAACGGAACACTCCATTTATTTAGCCAAACTAGCACACATTTCTTTATTTTTCCATCGTTTTTGGCAGTGTATGAATAGAAAAATATCCAGTATAATTGTAACAGCCAGTGTAGCTCATTATATTGGTCCTCCGCAAATGGAAAACTTCAATTATTTGGACAAACTTGCACAAATTTCCTAATTTTTCCCTAGTTTTTTACAGTGTGTGAATGGAAAAAGATCAACGGTAGCTGTAACATCCAGGGCTGCTCTGTATTTGGTTCTTAATGACGGAAAACTCTCTTTCTGTTGCAAAACTAGCACACATTTCCTTATTTTTCCATTGTTTTTACCAGTTAGTAAAATGAAAAACATCCATCCTAGTTGTAAGAGCCAGGGTTGATCTTTATATTGGTTCTTAATGACGGAAAGCTCCATTTATTAAGCCTAACTAGCAGACATTTCCTTATTTTTCCATCGTTTCTAGCAGCGTGTAATTAGAAAAAGATCCAACGTAGTTGTAGCATCCTGGGTTGCTATGTATTTTGGTTTTTAATGTCGAAAATCTCTCTTGCTGTTGCCCAACTGGCACAGATTATCTTATTTTTCCTTCGTTTTTAGCAGTGTGTGAATAGATATTTTTGTTCTTAATGACGGAAAACTCCACTTATCTAGCCTGACTCGCTGACATTTCCTTATTTTTCTGTATATGTATATAATGTTATGGCGATTCTATCAAATTTTCATTTTTATCAAATAGCCAGGACAAAATTGTAACTGGTCGAGGTGCCAGAATTGTATCTTCTTATGCCCATTTAGTACAGTTTTTTGTTAGCCTTAACAATCTGCCGTTTTAGATAAAATTGTGGTCGTGATAATATTTACAGAATTAGTATAAAAGGATGTTAGAAAGTGGTAATTTAAAGAATATTGTAATAGTAATAATAAGAATAATATGAATCTTAGTTTTCTATTACTCTGGGATGTTTTGTTAGTAGAGGTGACGCTAGAATGCGCTTGCTCTTTGATTCTGGTTTGGTGAGGAAGCAAAATTGAAACCTCCAGGTTTAAAATTGAAAAAATGTAAATTAAGTCCTAATAACCGGTTGTTTCTTCGTTTTATTCTGCAATACCCAAATAAAATTAGAACTTATTTAACTTCAAATATTATAAGGTAAGTGCTTTGGGCATCGTTTCATCTTTCATTTTTTCGAGAATATTCTTTTCTTTTTACTTCTTGTTTTAACTTGATATTGATGCCATTTTGAAGTTTTTCGATATTTGTTTTCTATTTTCAGAATGTAAAATAATAATGTTTTAGGCATTTTTTTATTGTGTGTAATAAGACGATACAATTTTGACATTTCATACATTCTTTTAATTGTACATTTTAATTAATTTTAGTCTAAAGCTATTATTAATTTTTTTATCATTATTACATAACTTGAGGATAATCTATGATTTAGTTTTAAATGTTAAAATTTGTGGATAATTTGATTGTTTGGCCACTACAATTCAGCACGATAAGATCTATTGTTCCTCCATTCTTGCTAAATGCAACTGTGGCAGCCCTTAAGTGATTTAAACTATTCACCCAGATCCTCTTAAGCAAAGAATTTAGGGAAGCCGGCAATAAGGGTTGAGAAGATTGAGAATCCCCTGGAACCAACTCTTCCCACTCCACAACATTGCCTTTCCTAAATATTTAGTGTAAGGTAGCTTCTCGATGAGGATTCTTGTTAATGTTTATTCCTTTCAAACACCTGTTAGCTATCAAACTCTCCAGGAACGTGAGGTTTTTTCACGTCCCTAATGTTCTCTACAATTTCTAAAAAATAACTTCCATAGTACAAATTAAAAGAAAAACAATGCTCTCCAGGAAAATATTAAAAGAAAATGGGTATTGATGATCAGGTCTAAATTCCCTGGTGTCCCATTTTAGTATACTACCCACAAATCCTTTCTAAGATATTTCAGAATAAGCCCTTCAAACACTAAGAGATTTTTAATAGGGTATTCATCCTTCCAACCGAAGTGACTGTCGTTGACGAAATATTAAAATCTTTAGCTGTTATTATTGAAAGTAATTTATTAATAAAGCTAAACTTTTCTCAAATTAGTTAAATTTAACTATTACTATTAGAAAAATTCTTTATTATGCAATGTTAACACCTCTAAATAGCTTCAAAATCATTAATTCTTTCCACTCATTTATTAGGCCAATAATAATGTTAAATATAGTTTTAAGATTTAAAACAATTGTTATTACATATATATTTCATTGAATTTAATTTATTTTAAGCAATATTTTTTAAAACGAATCTCCAATAGCGTCTAAAATGAGGCAGTTAAAATTAATTTTAACAAAAAGTTAAGTAAGAAAATTTTATTATTGTCTCACTTTGATGGTTAGTAAGTGGTGAAGACACTAGAATGCGTTAGCTCCTTAATTGTTCCTCCTTGAAGTTGCTTGAATTCTTTATACTTTCAGGTTTAAAGTTGGAGAAACAAAATTTAAATCAAGTTCCAATGACCGGTCGTGTTTAACTCCTAATTACTATATATCTAATTCGTGTAATTAATAACTTTTCTTTTGAGAAATGAAAGGTAAGTTTTCTATTTTATTGAAATATAAGATAAGATTACTCAAATATAACTTGGGTTCAAAATTTATTGTAGATCTTAATTGGAAAATCTTTTTCATAGTCTAAATTATTTTTTAGATTGATCTTGAATATATCCTACAATCACATTATGTATCAAACATCAAGATTATAGCTGTATTAAATTGTATTTGGTTTCTAAATGATAAGCTTCTTTAAAATAACTTGTTATTGGTATTTCCAATCAACTTTTAACAGTATTTAAAATCTATTTACTATATTTGTTTTATTTTATTCAACAAAATGACATTATTGATCTTATATAAATCATTCTCAAATATGGTTACTTTATCTTCAAACCAACAGTGGTAATAACGTTTTACATGGTTATATTTATATAAGAGAAATCAAAGTGCTGATATTTATTTAAAAATAGAAATTGTTTAACTTCAAAGCTCTTGTTTAGAAAACAAATAGTTAGAAGGCAACAATACAATCTAGTGCAGTACATCTAAATCACTTTTCATTATTACTTCTTTTTAAACAATTGATTTAGTTTATCAAATGTTATTTAGTTATTACAGTGTTCAAGTAAAAGTACTAAATGACCTGTTGCAATTTAACGAGTAACCACTTTTGACCATTTTCATTTGAATACATTTTCCTGATTTTACCATTTCTTATTTTATTCTTCAGTATTACAAGATTACTTTTTAGAAAATTATTTTTACGTTTATTGAAACCAATTGATGACGGTAAGTTTTATTGTATTTTTATAAACTATGCGAACATTGTAAAAATGTTCATTTTTTTTCACTGCTCACTTTTAACACCTACCTATGTATATTTCCACATTTAATAATTACAGGTGCCAACAAATAATACAAGATACAAGTGTATAAGTTAATCTTTTTCTTCTCTTTACTTACAATTATTGTACAATGTAAATGTTGTACAACATAAACACTAGTTCGTGAAACTGAATCACAATTTCGTTCAGACAGATATTTATTAACCAGAATCCTAATCTGTGACAATTATGATTTACATTTTTTTTAAAATAATATTCTTTTAATTTTGTACAAATAATCATTTTTAGTATTAATAATATTCTGATTGTGATTATAACTCATTGTTATATACTTTAGGGTTAGTGTTAAATAGATTTATTCTGTTGGGATATAGTAGTAGATGGTAATTTCTAACACATAATGATTTTGTTTTCGATTTTGATTTTGTTGATTGTGGTCAAAATGTCAACGATATGATTGAATTTAGTTTCATTAATAATTAAAACAGTCTGGTGGGACGGTTGTATAAATGGTTGATCCTCCTTTATAACTGTAACCTTTTTTTGCAACAAGATCTCATAGATATTGGGAAAAAAGTTGCTGAAAATAAGCAAGATAGGCATTTTTAAAAGTAGGTCTTGTTGTTGTTGTTGTTGTTGTTGTTACCTTTTTTGTAAACAACGTAGCGCCTAAACGCGTGAACCGATTTTCATGTATGAGGTGTCATTCGATTCGGAATTTTAGGTAGATGTACGTTTCTGGTGGTCTCAACGCTGTATATCGAATGGGGTGAGGAGTTAGCCCCATATATGTGAAGCCCCACAAAAATTATTATTACTAATAACTCTGTTAATCTTTGTCCGATATTGACAAAAATTTGGCAGGATTAAAGGGATAGGGCTCCTCTACGTAATATTAAAGTAACGCTCTGCTCTTACTCATATTAAGGGTAATTAGCAATCCTTTCAAATTATCGACGCGTGTACCGATTTTCATGAATGAAGTGTTATTTGAATCAAAATGTTGCATAGATTTGCATTTTACAGGTCTCGAGTTTTAGAAGTCTGTGCCTCTCAAGGAGTGGAGTTTAAGAAAGGCCCACACTAAAACTATTATTACTAATATTTCCATTCCTCATAGTCTGATTTAGATAAAATTTAGCACGAAGACGTAATTAAAGCTTCTCTACGTGACTCTTAAGTTCTCTTTGTCTTTTAGTAATAGCAGTTTAATTATGGTACAAATACCTACTTTGTACAAAACGTTTTCTCATGAAAATTGTTATTGAAGGTTCTTTGGGAAAAGTTAGCTCTATAACTGGTCTAAATTGCAATGTTTTTTAGTTATAATACTCGTATATGTGTGTGTGTGTGCGTGTGTATGTATGTATGTATGTATGTATGTAAGTATAAAAATATATATATTTCTAAAACTTAATCTTAACAGTAATCTTTTGATTGAAGTAAAAAAAAAAACTAGAATTATTGAAGAATTTATTAATTCTATATTATTTTCTAAATACCAGATGGTAACCATCTGCGTGTGACGTCATAAAAGTATTCCCTACTAGATTATATATTAATATTATTTAAAAAATAATTCAACTGTAGAAAACTGATTTTTGAGTCAACATTATACTAGAATTATTTTTTTTTTTTAAATCTACATTTATTAAATTATTTCTAATAATTAAAAAAAAAAGTACCATATGTTTTTGTAACGGCTGTTATAACCTTTTCACTGCTGTTATCAGTTCAACTCAGGTTCTGATGGAGGTAACATCACTTCTACCAGTAAGTACATTTTCTTAATTTAAATGAATATTCCATCAACTTTTTATATTTATTAATAGAGTTTTAGAAAGAAAGAAGTATTTATTGTTTTCATAATTTTAATTTAAAGAAATAGAATTGACCAGAACTCACATGCCTGAACACACACTCAATTGAATGCATGGTAAAATTAGATTTTGATGAATATAACTATCTTCAATAAGGTTTGAGTAAATTGGTAAAATTCAACTTTTTTTCAAAAATTTTAAGTAAATAGGTAAACTTTAAGACATTAGGTAGTTTATTGAATTTGAGGTAGATATTTACGTAGTTATTACGTAGTTACGAATTATTTATACCACTTCAATTCGTAAGAATGAATTCAAAGTCCAATTTCTTTTTAATTCGGTGAAAAATTAAGCTGTACAGATAAGTTTTAGATTCTTTTACTAAATGTCGGGAATATAAATACATTTTTAGGTCCACTAGTATGAACGTCTTGATAAGGATTGAAACTTTTCTTAATTAATTTTGGGCATATTGGTCCTTTTAGCTGTAGAAACCAACTAATTCAAATGCCTATAAATTGTTTCAAAAGTATTTTATGAATTTACTAACAAGAATGAGTTTTATTATTTGAATATTTTGGTCAACATTTAGTTCAAAAAAAATGTGTTCATTTAAGTTATATATGTACTTATCTTTTTTCCTTATTGTTACAGGAACCGAGTTCGTGTTAAAATCCCCGGGAGTGATTGCTTCGGAACGTTTTTTACCTTTTATTAACTATTATCATTGATATTTTAACTTGTGCGTATTTAAAAGTAATTGCTTCGGGTTCTTCCAAATTCCGCTAAAGTAAAGCCTGCGAAGTATTTGTTTGCGATTAAAATATTTTTAACCAGTGTCAAGTGTCCAGTGCCAATTGACGATTGACGAGGACTCCTGCTCTTTCCCCTCCGCCAAGACGAAGACGCAAAGGACTACATCGATGGATATGTAACTGCAAGTTATTGTTACATATCCCAACCTACAGCAAAAAAAAGGTAGACTGGGGAATTATAGTGGTTATATCGATGACGTTCGGGCGCGATTAGTAGCGTGTCACTCGCTCTAGGCTCGCCTACAGCGAGTGGCACTCTAAAATCTTCTTATCAAAAATTTATTTTTTTTATACTTGGCCACATTTTATTTGCTAACTATCTTTTCCGTCAACGATAAATACTTCGAGTTTATCCATAATTATGATTCCATTTATTAGGGCATGTTAGGAACTTCAAGAAGAAGGATGACATAACACATTAGATAGTTAAAGTAATTTCAAAATTAAAGTTTAGAATTTGCTTTTCAGTTAGGGTTTTCAGGTGGACCATACAACATATTAGATAGTTAAACTAATCTCAAAATTAAAGTTTAGAATTTGCTTTTTAATTAGGGTTTTCAGCTACACATCAACCAGCTACTTTGAAAAGGAACAACATATTAGATAGTTAAAGTAATGTCAAAATTAAAGTTTAGAATTTGCTTTTTAGTTAAGGTTTTCAGGTGGACCAATTCAATATATTAGTTAGATAATTAAAGTAATATCAAAATTAAAGTTTATAATTTGCTTTTTAGTTAAGGTTTTCAGCTACACATCAACCAGCCACTCTTTAGTGCATGATACATGATTTAGTGCATGACAAAATGACACTAGTCATTTTATAAATAAATAGAATCATAATTATTCATTTATATGGCCACTACTAATATCCTTCTTCGGAACTTCAAGTCCAAGTAGAGCAGAGGGGTAAGTCCATTCAGCATGTTACTAAGCATCTTTGCTTTCTTTGCATGATTATTTTTCTATTTACAGCAGAAAATATATTTAGATAGATTTTTAAAGTCATTTCAAAATTGTAGTTTAGAATTTGCTTTTTAGTTAGGGCTTTTCAGATGGATAAATTAGTTAGATTTTTAAAGTAATTTCAAAATTAAAGTTTAGAATTTGCTTCTTAGTTAGGGTTTTCAGGTGGACAAATACAATATATTAGTTAGACAGTTAAAGTAATTTCAAAATTAAAGTTTGGAATTTGCTTTTTAGTTAGGGTTTTCAGGTGGACCAATTCATTAGTTAAAGTTATTTCAAAATTAAAGTTTAGAGATTGCTTTTTAGTTAGGGTTTTCAGGTACGCATCAAATACCTACTTTGGAAACAGTCAATATTTTAGTTAGATATTTAAAGTAATTTCAAAATTAAAGTTTAGATTTTGTTTTTTAGTTAGGGTTTTCAGGTGGATAAATACAATATATTAGTTAGATGATTAAAGTTATTACAAAATTAAAGTTTAGATTTTGTTTTTTAGTTAGGGTTTTCAGGTGGATAAATACAATATATTAGTTAGATGATTAAAGTTATTACAAAATTGAAGTTTAGAATTTGTTTTTTAGTTAGGGTTTTCAGGTCCCCAGGCTTTAATTGTTTTACGCAAACAACACTCATACACTGACACCATATCAACAAGCACACAGTGTGACAACATTACACAAAACAACACTGCATTCCAAAATAAATTAATTTTAAGATTTAATTTGATTTTTAGTTGTAACTCATTTTTCTCGCGTGGAGGTTATAAAACTCATTGTTTAACATACTCGTAGTGGTATTTTCCGTGGTGTGTAAGGACTATAGAAAATAGTATTAAGTGCCGAGTTAAAAGGATGTCTGTAGTGTCTTCTGGCAGCATGTCACATGTATTGGTCGTAGATCATTGAATAACTTAGTGTTTTTGGCGATCTTAATAGCTTCTTTGTAATAATGCGACTTTTTTGTATCCTAAATTATTGCAAAGTTGGTTTCTGACAAAATATTTTCAGTGGGAGAAAAGAGTTCGTTGCCAGTTCTTAATCTGATCCCCGTAGGGGGAAGTGGATTAGCCACTTCTTCAGGGAACTTGGCGTCCCTGCGGGTACCCCAGCCTAACAACATGAACATAACCAATACATACTGTTACACCCCATTACATTTACACGTTACACATAGGGCATAGTCATCTGTACAAGGAGAGGCTTATTTGCTCGGAACCGTTGTGCAGATTGTGTCAGCAGTCTTTTTTGAGAAGTTCAGAGGATTTCATTGAGTTTTGTTTGAGCATTTCTATGTTGCATACACATCCATTAAAATTAGTAACATTTGCTATTATCATTATATTGCAAATAGATTATTTAAAAATAAAAAGTAAAGAAAGTTATTAAAGTATTTTTTTTAATAATTAATGCTTTTTAAATTGTACATTAAATTCCAGTAAATTTAGGGCACATGTTGAAATGATATAGGTTTTAGGTGTCCGTTGCTTTTCATAGTTCGATTATTGGTCTAAAAACTTCGATAATAATAAATCTTGCCAACGTAAAGTTGCGATAAAATAATAATTTAAACTAGTGTTTCTCCTTAATCTATGGGAAGGTGTAGATTAGTTATTTATTGCGATCTAAGGATTTTAGTGCGATTCCAGCTGTAAAAAATCTATACCAAGGGATACATAGTGAGGCAACTGTGGTTTTCCTGCTTCTTCATAAACTCCAGTTAGTTCGTCAATAACGCTTCATCAGGAAATAGTATGGCAGTGATTTCATCGTTTTCAAAGTATCCTTGCGCTTCTTTTTGCAAATCCTTCTTATAATCAAATATCATGTCGCAAAAATTATCCTCTCCACACTTAACAAATTAAGGTCATCCGTACCAGATCCAATATTTTCAAGTCTACATGTTCATTCAGTGAAGATTAATTTTGACGCCATAATCTTCATTACCAATTACGAAGAGATCAAGAAAGCATGATTCAAATGACCGCCCCGCAACTTGCCTCTGCTCATTAACAACATCCGTACTAGATCCAACTTTTCTCAAGTCTACTTCTTCAATCAGAGAGAGAATTCATTTCAACTTCGATGCAAACTTTGAAGAGATCAAGAAAGCAAGAGTCAAATGACCGCTCCACAACTTGCCTCAGCTCATTAACAACATCCGCACCAGATCCAACTTTTCTCAAGCCTACTTCTTCAATCTGAGACGATTCATTTCAACTTCGATGCAAACTTTGAAGAGATCAAGAAAGCAAGAGTCAAATGACCGCTCCACAACTTGCCTCAGCTCATTAACAACATCCGCACCAGATCCAACTTTTCTCAAGCCTACTTCTTCAATCTGAGACGATTCATTTCAACTTCGATGCAAACTTTGAAGAGATCAAGAAAGCAAGATTCAAATGACCGCTCCACAACTTGCCTCAGCTCCTAAACAACATCCGTACCAGATCCAACTGTTCTCAAGCCTACTTCTTCAATCTGGGGCGATTCATTTCAACTTCGATGCAAACTTTGAAGAGATCAAGAAAGCAAGATTCAAATGACCGCTCCACAACTTGCTCTCTGCTCATTAACAACATCCGCACCAGATCCAACTTTTCTCAAGCCTACTTCTTCAATCTGGAGCGATTCATTTCAACTTCGATGCAAACTTTGAAGTGATCCAGGAAACAAGATTCAAATGACCGCTCCACAACTTGCCTTAGCTCCTAAACAACATCCGTACCAAGTCCAACTTTTCTCAAGCCTACTTCTTCAATCTGAGACGATTCATTTCAACTTCGTTGCAAACTTTGAAGAGATCAAGAAAGCAATATTCAAACGACCGCTCCACAACTTTCCTCAACTCATAAACACCATCCGCACAAGATCCAACCATTTTCAAGTCTATTCTTCAATCAATTTCAATTCAATTTATTGAACCTCCCAATCAACAAGATCTAAGTCAAGTTTCCTTGTTCTATGTTTGGTAGTGGCAACTTGTTAATTTTTAATCGAGTATTCTGAAACTTCGTAGTAAGCTTGATGTTCGTAGAAAGGAAGACCACCTTCACCCTGGGATTTGAGAAATATTGTTTCCTCTGCAAAAAAAAGAGTAAACATTTAACGAACTTACTTAAAAGACAAAATGACTATATAGGAATAACAAGGAGTTAACGTGTATGTATATTTAATACTAACTAACTAACACTAACTTGTACTAACTAACAGCTGCATAAAAAAGAGGATCTTTCAACTTGGCAGTTCTGTTGCTATGTCTATGACTATTAAGTCAGCTAGTCTTGTTTTCCATTGGATGTTCTTTTTGAATTTGTTTTAAGTCCTGAGTAGGCCTTATTGCATAAATAGTACGTGATCTTTTTTTAGCAATATACCAAACTTGTTTACAGACTAAATCTTCAGTTGTAAATAAAAAACATTATAGAATTTCTATTTGTCATCTTAAGTTGGAGGAAGAAATCTTAATTTCATTATATTTTAAATGGTAGAAAGGTTCATAGACTTACGTGAACTAACAGAACGGTAAATCTTATAAATATGTGAAGTTTAATTCTTCGTTTTTCTAACGAGACTTAAGGTTTAAATTTATTACTGTTCTTAGTTTAATCGTTTCCAGCAGCACGGTGTTTGAGAGAAATTAAAGTTTATAATCGACTTTTTCAATTCATAAACCCACTTCTATGACATAGAAATGGGCTCTGCCGGAAGTCCAATAATTTGAAAACAACTCAATAGAGTCAGATGACCAATTTCATCTCTCAACATTGCACATTTAGAGCTTTACTCTAATCTCTTCTAAACGTAAGAAACAGCTCGCGGGTAATTTAACATCTGTTTTTAGAAAATTTGATTGAATTATTGCTCGTTTCTAAGCCTAATATTAAATTACAAAATTACATTAAACTATAACTAAACTGAAGGCCGTAATAACAAAAATGAATTTTAGTAGAATAAAGTAGTTTATTTTCTTATATAAAAACTGTAAGAACAATATTTAAATAACAAATTACATTTTAGAGAGGAGAACTGTGTTTGAGGTATTGGCTTAATCTTGACAAGAGCAGAATTAAAAATGGGTATTTTGGGTATTTGGAAAAGGAATTTGCTAGTAACAAGAGATTATATAAATTTATATGTGTGGACGTATGTTTTGTATCATTTAAATGGGAAATTGTTGAAGAAAAAATCAGCTGAGACGTTCAAGTTTTGTCTTGTGTTTCTGTTTGGTTATTGTTCACCATTGTTCTGTACAACCTGTGTAGTCTTGAGTTCATTACTTGGGAAAAGTAAAATTGTGGTTTTCACAAAAGGTTAATTTATTTGAGCATCAAATTTGGTGACTATATACTCTATTTTTAAATACACACTATGTGTAACCGCTGTATATTTTAGAAGAACAATCAGGACATACAATCTTAACTTTCTCGCTCAGTTAGGACTTTTTTAATTTCATGTTACCTGTTTAATTTCTTCAACTAAACCAAAACAACAAGCATCACAATCATAGTCTACGCTACAAAAATCTAATATCACTTTTTCCATCTGTTAACAAAACTACAGACATGTATCGAGATAACTGCAGAAGCTGGACTGCAGCCAGCCCTGAGTCATCTCAGATATGAGGTGTTCAAGATGTTTTGTTAAATAAAAAGAAAGTGAATTATGGATACTGTTAGCTAAAAGACAGATTGTGGTGATGTTTGTTGTTAGGAGTTTGTAGAAAGAAATGTGCATTACTTTGGTCTTTAGTAACATGAAATCTAAACAGTACCACTGAGCTGAGAATGATTGTTGAAAAAATGTTCACAGTATACGTTGGTAAGATGTAATAACATTTAAAAATTAGAATATTCAAACACAAATTTGAGATTTAAAATAACCTTTTGGGCCCACAATTTACTTCCGATAAATCTTACAATTCTAAATGAACTCAAGACCATACAATGAAACAATGGTCAACATTTTATCCAAATAGTAAATACTTAACAAAAACTAAACAAGTCACTTGACAAAATCAGTAGAATTTAATCAACTTAATAAATAATAATAATACATACAGAGAGCCAAACATTTAAATTTACCAGCAGAAGATCGCTCAATGCTTGCATCTTTCACCTTTGTCTAACTAATATCTGTTCTTTAATTCCTTATAAAAGATTAACCTAAAATCACTTAACTTCAAACAAAGCTTGCCTCGATAAAATGCAATTATTCATTTAATATCGTATTTTAAGTTTTATGTCAATGAAATAAGCTCAGTTTAGCAACTTTAAATTAATAAAAACTAGGTACTGCTTAAGTTATTTAAGTTGGTGCAAATATTTTGATTTAGGGAAACCTAATCTATCATTTGTTCAGTATTTTTATCTTTCAACTGTTAATTATAGTCCTGAAGATGGTAAAAAAAGTAAATTGGTTCAAAAGGGTTTTCTTTCCGGGAAATCAATTTACTCTAGAAACAGAACTACATTTACTCACGAGCTGTTTTTTACTTTAGGTTGTGAGAAGTAATAATAGATAATGTTTTTAAGCTCTAAATAGGAAAATCGGTGAGAGATAAAGTTGTGCTTTCAATCATGTTCTAAAGCTGTGTTACTTTGAAAATATTTTGAAATGAGAAAAATTTTATTCAGCTAGGTTTCTCTTAAAAGTGGGTTGGACATCACTAAATCTTGAACAGTAATAACTTAAGAAAAATAAAGACTTAAAGCTTCACATATGATCTGATGTAACCGTTCTAAAAGTTCTCATAAGACTTTGAGAATCTTGTTTTCTGAGACTGAATTTAAAAATAATGAAATTGAGAAATCTCTGTAAACTTAAAGCTGGGTCTATCGGTCGACGAGATACGGTGCGTATTTTGTAATTTGCCGCGCGCGGCGATACCTTGAAAACGACGAAAATAATCCGCGTTGGCTTTTCGCTCTTCGGCGGTCGATTTACACGGTGTTAGTCGCTTTCGTAATCGGTTTCGTAATTCTTCTAGGGTAGCATGCTACCGTTATAGGCCGATCTGCGATCTTCCGTTCCTTACTGAATTGATCGCGTTAGTTCGTGTTCTTATAGACCCGGCCTAACAAGGAGACATATAGAAAAAATTCTATAACGTTTTTATTTAAGAGAACTAAGTATAAGTTTCAGACTGATAGTAATCATAAACTTCGGTTTAAATAACAAGATCACGACTAGTATTTATGTGAAAATTTCCCCATATTTTCAGTCAGTAGAAAATTTTAGACATTCGAACAGAAATTCTACAAACACCAAGACTACCTGTTGCAATGTAGTAGTATTTTGTTTTCCTGAACTTCACATGATTTAAGAATGTGAGTTCTAGTTAGGAATTTGAGTTCATAGTTCTTATAGTTCTATCTTTTTTATTCTTATGCATCAAGAATCAGTTGTTAAAGTTCATGCTTTGTCTTGTGTAAAGGAGCTTTGTTAATGTACACTTTCAAGGCTAAAGATTTGCAACCTAGAAGGCTAAAAGTTACATCTAACTACAAGTAGTTAGGGATAATTGTATCTTATTTAAATGGTGAATCCTCTGTTGTAGTATATAATGATTAGATGTTAGGTCGGTGGGCATTGATGAACAGGATTACTTGAGACGGATGAATTGGATAAGATGGGTTAGATGAACTGGATTAGGAGGGATAGATGAACAGGATAAGATGGGATAGACTAACAGGAGTACAAGGGATTGATGAGTCGGATGGCATGGAATAGGCGAACAGGAGTACAAGGGATAAATGAATTGGATAAGACGGGATAGTTGTACTGGATTGATGGGATAGATGAACTGGAGTAGATGGGGTACATGAACTGATGAAGAAAGGATAGATGAATTGGACAAGATGGGGTAGCTAAATTGGATAAGATGGGAAAGATGAATTGGAGAAAATGGGATAGCTGACTTGGATAAGACGGGGATAGATGAATTGGATAAGATGGGATAGATGAACTGATGTAGAAAGGATAGATGAATTGGATAAGACGGGGATAGTTATTCTGGATTGATGGGATAGATGAATTGGAGTAGATGGGTTAGACGAACTGATGTTGAAAGGATAGATGAATTGGAGAAGATGGGATAGCTGACTTGGATAAGATGGGAAAGATGAATTGGAGAAGTTAGGATAGCAAAATTGGATAAGATGGGATAGATGAATTGGACAAGACGGGATAGCTGACTTGGATAAAATGGGGTAGATGAATTGGATAAGACGGGGATAGTTATACTGGATTGATGGGATAGATGAATTGGAGTAGATGGGTTAGACGAACTGATGTTAAAAGGATAGATGAATTGGACAAAATGGGATAGCTGACTTGGATAAGATGGGATAGATGAATTGGAGAAGATAGGATAGCAAAATTGGATAAGACGGGGATAGTTATACTGGATTGATGGGATAGATGAATTGGAGTAGATGGGTTAGACGAACTGATGTTGAAAGGATAGTTGAATTGGACAAGATGGGATAGCTGACTTGGATAAGATGGGAAAGATGAATTGGAGAAAATGGGATAGCAAAATTGGATAAGACGGGGATAGATGAATTGGATAAGATGGGATAGATGAACTGATGTAGAAAGGATAGATGAATTGGACAAGATGGGATAGCTGACTTGGATAAAATGGGGTAGATGAATTGGATAAGACGGGGATAGATGAATTGGATAAGATGGGATAGATGAACTGATGTAGAAAGGATAGATGAATTGGACAAGATGGGATAGCTGACTTGGATAAAATGGGGTAGATGAATTGGATAAGACGGGGATAGATGAATTGGATAAGATGGGATAGATGAACTGATGTAGAAAGGATAGATGAATTGGACAAGATGGGATAGCTGACTTGGATAAAATGGGGTAGATGAATTGGATAAGACGGGGATAGATGAATTGGATAAGATGGGATAGATGAACTGATGTAGAAAGGATAGATGAATTGGACAAGATGGGATAGCTGACTTGGATAAAATGGGGTAGATGAATTGGATAAGACGGGGATAGTTATACTGGATTGATGGGATAGATGAATTGGAGTAGATGGGTTAGACGAACTGATGTTGAAAGGATAGATGAATTGGACAAGATGGGATAGCTGACTTGGATAAGATGGGATAGATGAATTGGAGAAGATAAAATAGCAAAATTGGATAAGATGGGATAGATGAATTGGACAAGACGGGATAGCTGACTTGGATAAGACGGGATAGATGAACTTGATAAGATGGGATAGATGTTCTGGATAAGATGGGATAAATGAATTGTATTAGATAGGAAAGATGTACTGGATTAGATGAGATAGATGTACTGGATAAGTTGGAGTAGATGAACTGGATTAGATAGATTAGATGTACTGGATTAGATCGGTAATATTCGTTTAGACTATCGTTTGTTCGGCGTAGTACAGGAAAGCTACTTTTATTCCATTTCGAATTGGTATATTTGCCTTCTTTTGAGCTCAGCTCTGGTCGGAACTGAATTCTTTCCAATTGTTCGAGACTTTTTATAACAGATTTCTGAGAAACACTTTTTTCATGCTATTTTATTCTATTGTTTATCCGCACCCCACTCAACAAATTAAGGTCATCCCGTCAAGATTCATCTTTTTCTTGAGCTCGCAGAGAAGATTCATTTTTTAGCAGTAATCTTTCTTACCAATTTTGAAGAATTCAAGAAAGCAAGACTCAAGTGACTGTACTGCAGCCTTTCTCAGTTCATTAATAACATCCTTACACGATCCAACTATCTTCAAGCCTACTTCTTCAATCAGGGAGGATTAATTTCGAGGCCATAATCTTCCTTACCAATTTTGAAGTGATCATGAATGCAAGATCCAAATGGCCTCGGTCATTAACAACATCTTCAGAAGATCCATTTTTTCTTAAGCCAACTTCTTCAATCGATTTCAATGCCATTCTTGGACCCCTGAATCAACAAGTTTCAAGTGAAGTTTTCTTTAGTACGTGTGGCAAATTGGTAAATTTTAAAGGATTATTCCAAAACTGGGGTAAGTTTTAAATTTATATTTAACCAATTAGGAATGCAACCTTCATTCTCTGATTTGAACAATATTATTTCCTTTGAACAGAACTTTTTACAAACTTACATAATAAATAACTAACTGGCTACAAATAGATAAAAAATAATTGAACATATATACTGACTAAAATTTCAAACCTTGCACTTATGTTCTTACAAACTAAGTAAATATTTATTATAAAAAACAATCGGTTCAACTTCTCAGGTAGAGGTCCATTACTACCATCTAAATCTGCTGGTCTTGTTTAGCATGAGATGTTCTATTTTAATGTGTTAAAATTTCTAAGTTGTGGAGTAGGCCTTATTGCATATTTAGTATGTGATCTTTTGCAGCAATAAACCAAACTTTAAAATCGTTTACGAGACTGAAACTTCAGTTTCAAATAATAAACATTGCTGAATTTCTATTTGTCTTCTTAATTTGCAGAAAGAAATCTTAATTTCATTATATTTTTAATCGTAGAAAGGTTCATAGACTTACGTGAACTATCAGAAAGGTAAATCAGATTATTTGTGTATCTCTTTGTTTTTCATCAAGTCTCAAAGATTAAATTTATTACTGATCTTAGTTTAGCCGTTTCCATTTCTACGGTATTTAAAGTGTATAATCGATTTTCTCAATTCATAAACCCATTTCTATGACATAGAGGCCTTATCAGAGGTCTAACAATTTTGAAACCAGCTCAGTGACAACAACATTTCACATTTAGAGCTTTGCATTTAGTTTGCTTCTAAAAGTAACAAACAGCTTTATATTCACTAGTTTTATTGATACAAAATAGTATTTCTTGAATAAAAAGCGGTACTTTCAATTCCAATTTTTGCCCAAATGATAAGAATTCGGTTTCCATAGTTTAGGTTGCCAGAAATTTTCTAACAAGACTGATTATAAAATATTGCATAGTTTCCAGCTGATACACTGCAGTATTACTATTAGTTTTCTATCGTTATTCGATTCCTATTCAGAACGCCTTTGATTAATTTCACCAATGGTTTAGTTTCCTTTAAATTACTTCGAACATTATTTAGTACTTTATTCCGCGGTACACTAAATGCTGAGTCAATAACAAATATTTTGAATGATTTATTTTGAAATTAAAATAATTTTTGTCATCGTTGTTAACTTAAAAACAACTTTTTTTTAAACGTAAAAGTTTATTACTTCAGATTATTGCTATGAACTACACAGCTATTGACTTCTAAGTACAGACTGTCAGTTCTTCTGACTTGGCAGTAGATTAAAATAAGATGATCTTATATTTATGTCAAGTAGATATTTTATTTACATTCAATAAATTAATATATTTTAGCATGAAAGAAAAATATGCTGCGAGAAATTGAGATAATACGTATATTTGTAAAAATGTTTTGAGATAAAATAGATGAATTACAAAATTACATTAAAGTAAATGACGCAACAAATACAAATTTTAATAAAATAAAAGAGTTTATTTAAATTGGGTAAAAACTATAAATATTAAATTAAAATTACAAAAATTACATTTTAAAGAGGAGAACTGTGTTTTAGGTAAAGATTTTTGCTTAATCTTTACTCTAGCAACATTAATAATGGTGTATTTCGGGTTTTTGATCAAGGAATGTGCAAGCAACGAGATTATATATATATCTATAAATTTGTGGATTTATGTTTTGTATTATTTTAATGGGAAATAGTCGATTAAAACACTCTGCTGAGATGATTGTCTTTGTCTTGTTTTGTGTTTCTGTTTGGTTATTGTTCACCATTGCTTTGTCATTTATATCCTAGTTTTGAGTTCATTAAGGTAGTGATTTTAGGGAAAGTAAGTTGTGGCTTTCACAGAAGGTTTATTTATTTATTTTTAAGCCAAATTTTGTGACTACATATTCTATTTTGAAATAGATATTATTTGTGACCTTTGTATTGTATATTTTAGAACAATCAGTAAAATGTCAACTTCCTCACACGATTGGACTTCTTTATTTCATGTTACTTAATGAGAAATTTCTTTAACTTAACTTAAGCAGCAAGCATCACAAATTATAGTCTACGCTATAAAAATGCAATATAATTTTTTTCATCTGCTAACAAAACAACACACCAGTATCGAGGTAACTGCAGAAGCTGGACTGCAGCCAGCCCTGAGTCATCTCAGATACGAGGTGTTCAAGATGTTTTGTTGAAAAAAAGAAAGTGAATTATGGATATTGTTAGCTAAAAGACAGATTGTGGTGATGTTTGTTGTTAGGAGTTTAGAAATAAGGGATATTTATTATATTTGACTTTAGTAACATGAAATCAAAGCAGTACGATTGAGTTGATCAGGATTGTTGAATAAAAGGTCTGATAATTGTTCACAGTATACAGATGTAACATTTAAAAATTAGAATACTCAAATACAAAATTTGTGATTTAAAATAACCTTTTGGGCACGCAATTTCTCTTCCGATAAATCTATAATTCTGAATGAACTCAAGACTACGCAATAAAACAGTGGTAAACAATTTATCCAAATAGTAAATTCTTAACAAAAACTAAACAAGTCATTGGGACATATTCAGTAGAATTTACTCGACTTGATCTAAAATAATACACAACAAAGAGCCAAACATTTAACATTTTACCGGAATAAGATCGCTCATGCTTGTACCTTCACTTTTTGTAAAATCCATCCATTATTTGTTCATTCAAGATTAAGCTATAATCACTTACTTCAAACAAAGCTCATCTTGATAAAAAGCAAAATGCAATAATATTGTAATTTAAGTTTTATGTCAATGAAATGAGCTCAATTTATTTTATTAAAATTCATTTAATGTTAATTACTGTCATTTACTTTTCTGTTTTATTTGTCGTGAAACTCAACTGAAATTAAGTTTAATTTTTATCTCAAAATGCTATATTATGTTATCTTTATTTGCTTTTAAGCCAATTCTTCTTGCAATGATGCTAAATTTCATTTTTCTTATTAATTTTTATTGAACATTATTCTACTTTTCAATAAAATCAAGATCACTTTATTGTAATCTTAAAGTCAGTCTACAAGAAAAGCCATTCTTCGAAAAGCTATTAGAAGTCGGCACTAGTATAGTTTGCAATATAAATACGAAAAATAAACTTTCGAGTTTAAATAAAAAAAAAACTATTGTAGTTTACGTTAATAAAATTAAATATTTTAATTTAAGAGAAACTATTTCAAAATAATATTTTCTAAAATAATTTATCATTTGCTCAGTATTTTGATCTTTGAACTGTTTATTTTAGTCCTGAGTCCTGGAAACAAATATTTTGTTGAATTCGACAAGAAATTTTTTCCATCTAAGGACAACCACCATTTAATATATGAAGTATTGCACTTAGTACAAAAGGTGCAAATTAAAAAACGGGAATCGTAATTAGAATCTTGGTGAATTTAATCTAGAATCGAGTATAGGAAGGAATAATTTAGAGAATAATAGTTATTAACTATAATAGTGTAGCAACCGTATCTATGGTAATTTTCAATCAGCTTTACTTCTTGGGCTGAAAGTTCGCTCAAAAAGGTTTTTCTATTCGGAAAATCAATTAAATTTTCTCCAGAAACAGATTTACTCGCGAGCTGTTTGTTACTCCAGTTGCGAGTAAAAATAAATGGATAATTTTTTAAAGCTCTAAATGGGAAAATCGTTAAAAGATAAAATAAGATGTGATTCTTGAAAAATGTGGTTATGAGTTGATGAACCTTTTATACATCCTAAGTTTTTCACAAAGGTGGAATGGAAATCACTAAACAAAAACAGTAATGATAACTATTAGAAAAACTATGTCTTAAAACTTCACATATGATCTGATTCAACCGATCTGTAAGTTCTAATAAGACTCTGAGAATCTTATTTTCTGAGATCGAATTCAAGGATAATGAAATTGAGAAATCTCTGTAAACTTAAAGCTGGGTCTATCGTTCGACGAGATACGGCGCGTAATTTGTGATTTGTTGCGCGCGGCGATACTTTTAAAAGAACGACGAATTTAAATCGCGTCGGCTTTTAGCTCGTCGGAGAACAGCGCGTCGCTCGTGAAGAGGGGCCGGTCGTTTTTTTCACGAATCTAGTCGCCTTATTGGTTTCGTAATTCTTCTAGGTAGCATGCTACCGTTATACGCCGTTCTGCGATCTTCCGTTCCGTACTGAATCGTTCGCGTCAGTTCTTGTTCATTTAGACCCGGCCTAATAAGAAGGCATATTAGAAAAATTCTGTAAAAGGTTTTATTTAAAAGATCAAATACAAGTTTCAATCTGGTAGCAATTATAAATTTTGGTTTAAATATGCAATAAAAGATCACGTCCAATATTTATGCAAAAATTGTCCTACATATTCAGGCATTATTAATTTTTTCACATTCAAACAGAAAACTCTCTAACACACAGACAAACTGTTCCGAAAATATACTATAACTATAGATATGTAACTATAAATATGCTATAACTAAAAATACTATTTTTAGTTTTCTGATAGTAACATAATTTACGAAAATGCATTCTAGTTTGGAATTTGAGTTCATTAAATTTCACCTTCATTTTTTTTGAAAAGCAAGACCTAATTGTGCTTAACCTAATCATGCTTGCCTTTCACAAAGAAAGCTTGATTAGTGCACACATTTAAGGCTGAAGATTTGCATCCTAATAGGCTAAATATTAAATTCAAGATGCAAGTAATTTGGAATAATCATTTGTCAAGTCTGGTAAATTTTATTTTGAAATATACGATGATTAGAGATTAGAGATTATGTAGGTATAGATAAACTGGATTAGATGGGATAGATGTATTGGATTAGGTGGGATAGATGTACTTAATTAGATGGGCTATAAGCATTGGGTTAGATGGGATAGATGTACCGGATTTGAAGGATTGATGAAGGATTAAATGGGAAATGTGAACTGGGTTAGATGGGATAGATGAACTGGATGGGATAGATGTACTGGATTAGATGGGATGGATTAGGTGGTATAGATGTACTGGATTAGAGGGGATAGATGAGCTGGATTAGATGGTATAGATGACTGGATTAGAGGCGATAGATGAACAGGATTAGACGGAGGATTAGAAGCTGGATTAGATGGGATAGATGAACTGGATTAGATTGGATAGTAATAATCGTTCAGAGTATCGTTTTGTTTGTAGTAGTACAAAAATGGTACCTATATTTATTTTTGAATTGATGTCTCTTTTCTTCTTTTGAACTTAAGTCTAGACGAAGCAGAATTCTATCCAATTCTTTTTCTATTTTAGTAACAGATTTCCTGAAACACTTTTTACTACTATTTCACTTCATTATTAAGGACTTGATGCTTTGGTATCAAACGGCTTTTAGACTTTTCACATTTCAAACTAAGATTAAACATCTAGCAGTTACACCCATTAATGTTCGACCTGTGCCCTAAATTTGCAATTAAAAGTAAATGTATAATTTAGAAGGTGCTATAAACAGAAAATTAAATTAGTAATTTTAATTACTTTTCAAATTTAAAAAAAAAATCAATTATTATTTCATTGATATTTAATTGTTAGGAATTTCATTGTTTGTATCTTGTGTTTTTCAAAGTGGAGAGTTCAGTTTTGCTCTGAATTAGGTGGATTTGGTAAGATGGGTTAATGGAATGGTTTATATTTTTTTTAACCCGGTGCAGTCCTGAAGTCCTGGTCCTGAAATTTCAACCTGGACTGCCAACAGAAGAGCTGTGAATAGACAAAGGACCATACTTCACTCCAGCTTTCCAGGTTCATATTGTCCGCTATACTGTTTTAAACCAACTATTGCAGACCGGAAATAGTAGAATAGACTTCCTTTAATATTAATTTCGCATTTGCTTCAATTCTTAGAAAAACATGACTATTTGCTCTTCGGTAAAATAGTGGATAAAAACCTTTATTCTTCATTTGCGACTAGTTTTTCTTTTATCCAGAAATTACGATTGACTATTACTACTTTCCGGCAGTTTATTTGTGGTTCCGGTAACATTGCCAATAAACGCCGCAGGGGGTAGCTGATGCATGCAGCTACCTGGGGAGTAGCGACCCCACGGTTACCCCAGCTCAAAATACCATGCACACTTTATAACAGAAGCAATAAACACATGCAGACGTAACAAAAACCACTTGCCACCTCCAAAGGGAGGCTGTTTTTTTTTTTCTTTTCTCTGTTTCAGCTCGGGAGTGTTAAAGTTCCGGGAGTGTTAAAATTCCGGGAGTGTTTTTACCGGAGATTGCTCTCTACTTTTCCATTTTCATTTCTTTTATATTCATTTATTAATGGATATTTTTCTAAATTCCGCAATGTCATGCGCTATCATTTTTTGCGTTATATTTTTGCGTCACTCTGATGCGGTGCAGAAGAAGAAGAAGCTACATCGATGGATATGTAACTGCAAGATATTGTTACATATCCCAACCTACAGCAGACCAGGTAGGCTGGGGAATTATAGTGGTTATATAGATGACGTCCGGACGCGATTAGTAGCGTGTCACTAGCTCTAGGCTCGCCTACAGCGAGTGGCACTCTAAAATCTCCTTATCAAAATTTATTTTTTTAGGCTTGGACAAATTTTACTTAATAATTACTCTTCTTTGCGAACTATCTTTTCCGTTAACGATAAATACTTCGAGTTTATCCATAATTATGATTCCATTTATTAGGGCATGTTAGGAACTTCAAGAAGAAGGATGACACAACACGTTAGATAGTTAAACTAATCTCAAAATTAAAGTTTAGAATTTGCTTTTTAGTTAGGGTTTTCAGCTACACATCAACCAGCTACTTTGAAAAGGAACAACATATTAGATAGTTAAAGTAATTTCAAAATTAAAGTTTAGATTTTGCTTTTTAGTTAAGGTTTTCAGTTACACATCAACCAGCCACTCTTTAGTGCATGATGCACGATTTAGTTGCATGACAAAATGATACTAGTCATTTTACAAATAAGTAGAATCATAATTATTCATTTATATGGCCACTACTAATATCCTTCTTCGGAACTTCAAGTCCAAGTAGAGCAGCAAAGGTTTGTTTCATTTGTTACTAAGCATGCTTTCTTTCTCTACATGATTATTTTAAATATTTATTCATATTTATATTATTTATATATTATGTATTTGTATAAATTATGTATTTTTACTATGTATTTTCAGGTTTTTATATTGTTTTTTTTTTTGTTTTTGTTGGTTGGTTTTGTTTCAGTTGTTTTTGTTGTTTCATTCCTCTTGTTTTTCGATTTTCAGTTGTTTGTTGTTGTTGTTGGTTGTTGGTTGTTGGTTGTTGGTTGTTGTTGGTTGTTTTGTTGGTTTTTCTTGTTTTATTTCTGTTGTTTCCCCCAAAACGCGAATAATCTATTTCCGCCATTCATGCCAAATTTTTTCCGCGGCTAACCGTATTCCAAAAATCACTGGTTTTCACCCCGTTGCCTTCGCAGGCGATGGATGCCAATATAATATTGACATTTGCTAATAAGCCTGCTTTATAAGGGGGTCAAAACTGGCTGGAATGCGATTATATACAGGCAAGAATGGTATTATTTTGGAGGGCCAAATTCTGAGCTCTACCTCCACGTGGTGCCCCCCGGGCAACTGCTCCTCTGAGCAGGCTAACAGAGCCAGTTCCTAAATCTTCTCAAATTTTTCTAAGGTATCTTTGTAGCCTTTGGATATGATAATAGTCTTAAAGTTTGTAAATCCGTTAGGGAGATCATGCCGTTAACTTATTAAACAAGAGCAGATCTTCTCCTTCGACAATGATTCGACTGATTGTAGCCAGATTGTACACCCCCATCCTTCGAAATCCCCCCCCCCAAATTGTATTACAAGTAAGATCATTGATCGTGAAAAACAGCAAACTTACCTAAAGTATTTTTTATAAACAAGATAAGTATATAATACTATGATATTTTAACATTGATATTTTTGTACAGATATTCAACAGATGAGTGCATGTTTATTTCTTCTTCATAATATAATTTAAAATAACTAAGATCTTCAAACTATGTATATAAGGCAATTGCCTTAAAACTAATAAAGATTGATTGATTAATTGATATTGGTTCTTAATGACGGAAAACTCCAATTATCATGCCTAACTAGCACACATTTCCTTAATTTTCCTTCAATCCTAGCCGTGTGTGAATAGAAAAAGATCCACAGTAGTTGTTACGTCCAGGGCTGCTCTGAATTTTGGTTCTTAATGACGAAAATTCCTTTTATTTGGCCAAACTAGCACACATTTCCTTATTTTTCTATCGTTTTTAGTAGTGTGTGAATACAAAAAGATCCACTGCAGTTGTAACATCCAGGGATACTATAAATTATGGTTCTTACTGACGGAAAACTCTCTTCCTGTTGCCTAACTAGCATACATTTTCTTATTTTTCTAATTTTTTTAGACGTGTTTGAATAGAAAAAGATCCAGCCTAGTTGTAACAGCCAGGTCATTATATTGGTTCTTAATGACGGAAAACTCCAATTCTCAGGCCTAACTAGCACACATTTACTTATTTTTCCTTCAATCCTGGCCGTGTGTGAATAGAAAAAGATCTACCCTAGTTGTAACATCCAGGGCAGCTCTGTATTTTGGTTGTTAATGACGGAAAACTCCATTTATTTGGCTAAACTAGCACACATTTCCTTATTTTTACATCGTTTTTCGCAGCGTGTGAATAGAAAAAGATCCAGCCTAGTTGTAACACTCAGGGCTGCTCTGTATTTTGGTTCTTAATGACGGGAAACTCCAATTCTCAGGACTAATAGCACGAATTTCTTTATTATTCTTTCGATTCCAGCAAGTGAGAATAGAATTCGGTCTACTCTAGTTGTAACATTTAGAGCTTTTCTGTATTATGGTTTTATCAACGGAAAACTTCACTCTTCTTTTCAAACTAGCTCATATTTCCTTATTTTTCTTTTGTTTTTAGCCGTGTTTGAATAGCAAAAGATCCGCCGTAGTTGTATCATCCAGGATTGTTTTGTATTGTTGTTATCATTAACAGAAAACACCATACTGGAATACACCTTTTTTCTGGACTAAGTAGCTCACATCTCGTTTTATTTCCTACATTTGTAGCAGTCATTCAATTGATCCACCTTAATTGTTACATCTAATGTTGGCCCGTATGATGTTGCTTTTAACAGTCAGTGAAAAGGGGGAAGATCCACAGTTGTATTATTTACGGCTGGTGGGTACAGTTGTTCCCGTTACCGGAAAACACTTTTTCTCCGGCCCACCTAGCTCACTTCGGTTTGTATTTCTTTCGGTTTTAGCATTGAATGAATTGAAAAATAATAGTGAGAAATAAAATGGTTTAATTTACAAGTTTATGATTGGAAAATGGAGAAAAAGACGTGTTACACACCAATCGTTGCTATGAAGAACCTAATACTGTACGGGATATGTCCGAAAAAAGCCAAATTGAACTATTCTTATAAATGTATTCACAAAAATTAACAGCTGAAGATATTTGAAGGTGAAATAAATTTTAGGTTTTTGACAACACTAGACTTAAAAGAACAGAACTGAACAGACGCTATCGACTACTTAAAAGACTCTTAGACGACAGATCAAAACTCTCTCTGTACAACAAAAGACTAATTTATACTTCTATTTTGAAACCCATCTGGGCGTATGGAATAGAGCTGTGGGGTTCAACCAAACGCTCCAATCTCCAAAAGATTCAATCTCTACAATCTAAAATACTTCGAACTATTTGTGAACGCTCCATTTTATGTCTCCAACCTGGACTATACACACTGACCTTAACATTCCTTTTGTCACAAAAGTTGCTAAAACAAGATACAGAAAACTCCACTTCAACCTGCAATCTCATATAAATCCTCTAGCTCCAAAATCTTTCTTTTAGTACTCTTCCTGATAACCCGGACAAGACGCCTTAAAAGAGACAGTGTGGTGGCCTCGTGATCTCCTCTCAAGTGAAGAGAGTGACTAACCCATATAATGTTTTGGAGTGTTACCATTGGGTAACTTCTCCACTCGTTACCTTATCATTTACTGCTCTATTGTATCATTGTTACTTATAGCGCTAACGAGCTGATTGTAGCATAATAAACGCAAAAAAGAAGGTTTTTTGACAAACAAGTAAGTAAATACAAAGATTTATTTATTTATTAGACTTTTTTTATATAAATAAAGATTTAAATGAACTCCAACAAAAAAAAAATAATAATAATAATAAAATAAAGTAAATTTGGTACTAATATACAAATTATTCTCTATTCCCACAACTTGAAATTACATAAAACTTAAACTCTCAACGAATTGCTCAAATTTTATTTTTATTTTAAATTAAATTTCTTAAATATTCAACATTCAGAAAGATATTTTAATTTTTTGTTTTAAAAGTTTTTGAAATACAATTTAAGAAAGGCACTTGGAATTACATATTACTAATCTCTTAACATATATCTTGCATTTAAAGCATTTTCTTTTGGCTTATAAAAATGCTGTTCCCCTTAATTTTGAATAGAAACACTGGCACACAGGATTTAGACCATTCTTCTTATGGCAATTTTTCTTACAGAGTTGCTGTTCAAAAAAAAATGTTACGTTACATAAAGAAAAAACAAAAAAATTCTACAAATATTATTTCTGTACAGCTAACAGTTACTTTAACTCAGTCTTCCTTTATTATAGATATCTTCCTAATTTTATAAATTAAGAAAGGAATGCTGCAAGGCTCATAAATTTATAAAAATTCCACATTAATGTAAGTATAAAACATTAATAGGTGCCTTCTAATCGTCACATACATACTTAGGAAAATTAAGTACATGATAACACCTTATTTCTATCAGAAGTAAAATATCTTTCCACCCATTTAAGTAGTGTAAGTACGCTGTCCGTAGAAGGCAGACGACGATCGGCAGCAGTTTTAACAATGTCATTGTTGGTCACTCTGAATGTTATCGCCATACCTTTCAGCGCCTGCAAACAAAATTTAATTGATAGTAAACGTGAATTTAAAAAATAAAAATTGAGTTCAAAACTGAATTTTTCAATCGTCTTCCGAATTCTTCAGAATCGCCCAAAAGAAACTGGAATAATAAGATTGTTACGAAGCCTTAAAAAAGTTTTAGCCTTGAAATGGAATTTCTTTATTTTGGAAGTATTTTTTTTTTCTGTAAAACACTGTGTATAACCAGGAGGAAGAGTGGAATATCGAAAATTTAACAGACCGCACCACAGTTAGGATAGAGTTATTAGATATTAGATTATTATCTTATACACCCCATCTCACCTACGCATCCGCATTTTAAAAAAAAGACAACTTAATTGGACACTGTACTCTAACATTAACGTCTTTACAGAAGTGCCACAAGTATGAGGTATAAGATTCGTCCAAGAAAGAAGAGCGAGGAAATGGTCCAAATCATTAGCACAAAGACCTGTATTGGAAGAGACGACAAAAATTAATGCTTCGTTCTTGTTAAAGAGGGCCCCCAGCTTTAAAAAGATAATAACTAAAATAATTATTCTCCACATTTTCGTTTCTTTTTAAAATTATTCTTATTAAATAATTTTTTGTATACATATATAAAAAAAATATAATTCTTGCCTATAAAAAAAATACTACTAATACTGTATGGTAAATGTTGCATAATATATGTGATTAATTATAATTTTTTCCACTGAGATGTTATTCACTTTTTATTAGCATCCTCGTGGGCTCTTTCATTTCCTGCCTGGATGTACTCTGTGAAAAGGAAAATAAAAAATAAATTTGGTAATAGAAAATTAACTAAATCACAAAATGTTTGCTTCAAATTTTGTGGCACGTGTCTTTGAAAGCGGATGATGCTATAAATATCAATCAATAAAATCAATATTACACAACGTGAAAGGAATAATGGAAAGAGGTTAATACGTGATAAAGGAAAGAGGTTAATAATGTCGCAATTGTTATTAATGATTTTTTACTGTTTTTTTTTTTATTCTTACATCATAGGACTCTCACTAAAAGTGTGGGAAGTTATTTCTTATTAATTTTTAATCTAGCTTATTCCGCTGAACGATTAATCTTTTGTGGAAATAATTCGCCTCAATTTGTTCTTCTAATTGCCAGCTTGAATTATAATTTTGATTGAACGTTAATTAGAATACCGAGGACCAAAACAAAACACTTCCCAATTAAAAACCCAACTTCGCAGGGCAAAAACAAAAATCTGAGCTAATTTTATCTGGTCAACCGCTTCCCTAGATGTATTATTTAAATGTTTGTAGTTTTCTTCTACTACGTATTATTATTTCATAAAAAAATAAATATTTGGATGAAAATGGGATATTGCAGATTAACAAATTTTGTGACGATTTCACGTTACATTTTAAACTTACTTTCTCTTAAGAATATTTAGTAAAATTTCTAATCGAAGCAGCAAAAATTTTGTGTTTACTCTGCTATGAATATCGCATAAAAATGAAAAATGATTTTGTGGTCATTAGCCTTTTCCAAAAGATCAATTTTCCTCAATTAAATTAGACACAAATGACAAACATGTAGTTTATTTGTGATATTTCTTCCAAAACTGACCCGCTACTTACGAAACAACAACAGATAAAATAAGGATCATGATTGCTACTCAACTCAATAATATAATTCTTTTAAAATGATTATCCGATTAACAGGAGAAACCACAGCAAGTATAGTTTCACTTCCTCATGTCTGAAATTTCAGTGCGGCCAAATTAAGATTAAAATAAAGGTATAAAATTTACAGTAACAGGTGATAAATGTTATTTTTACGACATCATTTTACGTGATACCATTTTAATAGTTACGAGATTCTTTCTTTTGTAAACGCTATCTATGAAAATGTTGAACAACTGAAGATCATTAACAAACAATGTAGGTTCACATTCAAACCTTAATTTAACTTTTTTTTTTTTTTTTTGCTATTCCGGTGTACAGAAAGATAATATCTTAATATCCTAAATATAAATATGTTATTAACCTGCATAGCATCTTCATCTGTATTGTCGTCGCCAGCGTAAATAATTGTAACCCTATTACTCCAATCTAATCCAAAAGCCGTCCTAAGTATATAAATAGAAGCTCTGCCTTTGTTCCAATTAACTGGTGGTTTAGCTTCAATGGCAGCATGGGCATGATTTGACACAAAACCGAATTCATTAATTATTGACATAGCTTTGGATACAATATCTGGTCTCATATCCACAGGTGTTCCTCTATAGTGAAAGGTCAGATATACTCCTTTGTTTTCCACCCAGGCACCGTCTCGACATACCTGCAACAGAATATATTGGTTTTTTTTGTTAATAGGCATTGATAGATTCAAAATACTAATGTATTTAAATATAGTTGTATTTATTTCAGTGCAGCAGTGCCCAAAGATCAGACTGAGGGATTCGAAGTAAAAAATTGCTAGGAACATCCGTCCTATTCACTAGATTTTTTTAACTGAAAAAAATCTTTCACTACCACACCCTCTTGACAGCATGCCCTCATATATCAAGGATTTCATTGTCTAACCTGTTCCTGAAGCGTTTTAATTAACTGCTCAGCTGTTTCTTCATACTCCTTTGGCATAGGATGTGTAAAACGGCTTCCATCTGGATGAATAATGTTCAAACCGTGTGATCCTGCATAAGTAATATTTTCTATGCCAACCTAAATTTAGTTAAAAGAAAAATAATAATTAATTAATTACAGATAAGAAGTCTTAAAAAGTAAGAGGGAAAATTATTTACCATTTGTTTAACATTTTCCACGCTTCGACCAGAAATAATTGATATGTGAATTTCAGGGATGTTGACCAACCTCTGAAGTACTGATTTAGTCTCTTCTGGCAAAATTGCTAAGTCAGGATGAGCAGCGATTGGAGCTAGAGTTCCATCATAGTCCAACAGAAGGGCCAGTTTTTTGTTGGCAAATTGTTCACTAAAACGAAGTAGAGTAATATTACATGTTTAGAAAATATATATACATATGTATATATTTAGCGAGTATTTTTTACTTCACGTAACTAGGAAATAAAATGAAATAGTTGCCTAACAGTCACTCTCTGACACTTAAGTCTGATATTAAGTCAGTCTGACTGACATTCTTAACTAATAATAATGGGACTGCCATCAATGTAGGTTCAAGAAGAGTACTTCTTATGGTAGCAACTCTGCAGCTTATATCATGGAAATGACTTTTAGAGCTCATTTAAGTTTTAACTTCTTCTTGTGTTTCAAAATGCTGCTATTTTAAAGAAAATATCTCAAAAAGATCTTACATATCATGACCTAAATGAGTTCCTGAGATGTTACACAGCAGTTGTGACTCCATGGGATGTGTGCGTCGTCAGAATTGGACTGCTTTGAAGACCGTAATCGTTGGTTAAAAACGTGAAGACCAATATTTTCCCAGGTTTTTTACATATTAATTTAATATCCAAAGAGCTGAATTAAAATATTGAGAACTTTTGTTTGATATCAGATTGTGAATCGAAGGGATTCAAAAATGCTATTTAATTGCCCACAACAGGAATAAAACAATTTAATGAAATTTATTCAGTAATTCAAGAACAATAATAAATTTGGTCACTCAGCGGAAATTGGGGTCATGGATTTAGATGCTCTCTGTCAATAAAAGCGAGGACTAGTCGCTAAGTGAACGGATAAGTCATAAGTTCTTTTAAATCTAAATAGGCATTACCTCTTGAACATCAGACTATACACTACATTTCCTGCGCTCTGTGCCTCGGTTGAGAAAACAAATGCAAATGCATAATAATCTGAGATCTTTAGAATTGGCTGGATAAAGATATACACTTAGATTTAGTAAACTTTTCTTTACTGCCCAGACAGAAGAATACAACGTTGCCTAGGTTATATCAAATTGCTTTTGAAAGAATTTATTAGCTAGGAAATCCTTCGTGTCTAACAATGTCCTATCCTCAGTAAATTATTCATCTTCGACTTTAACCGAATATTGCATCCGGTTTCGAAAAACCTTAACTATCATCACAAATATCAGCATGAAATAATTTCAGACCAGTGACATTAAATTTGTCTCAGATTTCTTTACACGAAACTAATGATAAAGAGCCGAAACTAGATAGAATGTTCCAAGATCAACAAGCTTCGACTTAAAACCATTGAACTTTATGTTCTTTTTAACTCTATATACATCTCAAATTCGACCATCAATTCAAAATATAATTTATGCCATTAGGCAGATATTTTTAAAAGTTTATATTACTATAAAAAAAATAAGTATTTATTTTTTTTAATTAAGAATACCTTCGTAAACTAATTTTAAATAAAGGAGTAAAAACATAAATTAGCAAAATGGCCCTTACTCACGATTGGAAATATTCATCAAAATCATCTATTGTCATTGGTCTAAGTTTATTAGGTAATACCATGTCTCCGTCTTCACTAATCAGCGTGCCCATTGCTTTAAAAAATGCTTTCATCCAGAAATGAACATCTCTTGCTTTTTCTCGTCTTCTTAGATAATTCATTCTTAATGTACGTTCATCTTCAGGCATTGTTAACGCTCTTAGAAGCAAATAATGTCATTAATTGGTTTTATTAAATTGAAAACACCTTTTATAAATAAATAAAACAAGGAAAACCTACCTATGGAGAACCTCAGCAGCTTCCGTTAATTCATATGGATTACAAATTAAAGCTTCATGCATTGTCTCCGCAGCTCCAGCAAATGGAGAAATTATAAGCACACCTGGAGGATCTTTAACCTGACACGCTACGAACTCTTTAGCAACAAGATTCATCCCTTAAAAAGTATGCGTATGTATTTACATTCATAATAAAATATGAGCAAAAATGGAACTTGTATTCTGATGTAATTGTCAACTAACCATCTCTAAGTGGCGTTATAAAAGCGACAGCAGAATCTCTATAAAATGAAGCCAATTGAGCCTGTGGCAGAGTGCCATAAATATATCTTATCGGTGACCAAGTAGCAGTGGCGAATCGACCGTTTATCCGGCCTACCAGTTGGTCCATTTCTTCTTTGAGATCTTGATATCTTTTTAAATCAGTTCGCGAAGGGACGGCAACTTGTAATAGTACTACCTACGTCATAAAATCCAATTGAAATTAAGAATGCCCTACGCTAAAATATTTGAAAAAAAAATATATGTAATTTAAAAAGAAATTAGTACCTTTTCTAAGTGCTCAGGATATCTGGTAAGTAATAATTCGAATGTTTTCAGTCTTTGAGGTAAACCTTTAGTATAATCTAGACGATCTACGCCAAGTATAACTTTCTTATCTGATAAGATTGGTTCAGCTTCTTTGGCTAGTTGAGCAAACCTGGTAGAATAAAAAATAATCTCATTAAATTGTAGAAAGAAATTAGAGTTATAGATATTGAACCAGAAATATAGTTAAATTCAAAATTATTCCAATGATTCAGCTTAGACGTTTGAATTTTAACTCCCACATTTTATAAAAATAAGACTCTACTTTAAACATTAGTCGAATAAAAATGGTCTTACTTCTCTGGCCGAATGTTATTTATAAATTATAACTGTAATAAATAATATAATATTTTAAATTGGATTGATTTATTGTAAATGGATTTCACTGTCTATCAAATAACTAAGTAATTTCATAATGAACAATAATTTTTTTCGAAAAGTAAATGTCAATCTATTAGCAACAGCCTCAGAAAAATGTGTTTTTCTTGTATTCTTTGACAGTTGAGGTACTTTTGGCCTCCTCGCAAGGGACAATTCAATAATATTTAAAATTAAGACTAAGGAGAAATGTTTTCAACGCTCATTTATTATAAATAAGTTAATACAATAAATAATAAAATAGATGTTTACTTATCATAAGGTAATCCAATAGGTAATGGTCTGACTCTTACAGATCTTCCGCCATGCTCCACTAGTAATGCTTTCCTATCAACTCTACAGCCTAATCCACGTTGACAGCAATCCACAAAATTAATGCAATAATCATAGGTATGAAAACCAATCATATCACTTCCTGTTAACAATAACGAAGAAATATTTAAACTGAATTTTGAATCATTAATTACAATGACACTTTTACAACGTAAAATTAAAGTACATTAATTTAAAATTGAGCTAAATTTCTTATTCAAATTGTTTCATAAATGTTGAACAATTTATTTTACCTAGCATTCCTTGAAGCACGTGATCTCCCCATGGAAACACTCGGAATATATCCCAAGGTGGAAATGGTACATGTAAGAAGAAGCCTATTTTAATTTCCAAATTACTCCTGATGGCGGCCTGAATCAATCACATTTTACATAAATTTTTAAGCTAGGTGAAAATTAAAACAGTAAGTGTAAGAAATTGAAGTAACACTTCTAATCATTACAAGATAAAACCCTTTTTTTAAAAAAAATAAGGGGGGCTAAGCCATCACTTGTAGTGGGCAACGATACTCTTAATCAGCAACTAGCTTCAGTTGATTTTTTTTACAAACTGGGAAGGAAATATTTTTATAAAATAATATTAACACAGGACATTTTTTGTCGTCTACTTTTTAAAGGGAAATAAATATCATTTTGGTCAGTTTTTAAGTAAAGTGTTAAAAAGACTAAGAAACAAAAGCAAAGTTACAACTATTATTATTATAATCCTGCAAAATTTATACCAGAAAGGACGTTGGATTTGAATATTGAATAACAACTTTTTTACGGAATTTAACAGCAAAATCTAATCAACAATTTCTTCCTACATACAATTTATGGTTAATTTTCAACAAAGAAAACAAATTGTGCTTAGAAATATAATTGCTTCCAAAAAAGATTTGAATAGATTTTACTTGACTAAGACAAAACTTATTTTGAAAAATACAATAGTACGAATTTTTGAAACACCACTTTTTAGCAGTTCGGAAAATGATGTAATATTTCATTTTTTCAGTTGGATATTGAAAAGCTATGATTTTATTTCAACTGTTGATCTGTACATAACTATATCAAATTAAAAATTATTAAAGAAACATAAGCTTCTGAATAGCCTTCCTTATTTTACATTACTGAAGTAGTTTTTGTTAAATTTTATTAGGGAGTGGCTGTAAAGCCATTTTTCTGCGATCTTAAGAGCCTTTCTGTGATTTACTGAGTGTCATGGATTGAGCTTCCGACGGAGCCGTCTGTAAAGGGTACAAAAGCTAACTGTGAGTTTTCAAGTGTTATCATATAAGCTAGAATTTGTCTGAAAACAACGAAACCCAAAGGTGGATAGCTAGGCCTAATTGTGCTTTGGGTAAGGGATGTGTGGGCGATGTTATTCTTTGGTTGAAGGCTGTTTTTCCATTAAGATAATTATCCGTCGTGTACAGATTGTAGCGTATTTGTAGCGAAAAGGTCTAGTCCTTGGATGGCGTAGATCAAGGTGAGAAATCAACTCAACCGCGAATAAATTCATAAAATAATTAAAAAAAAACAAAACATTTAAGTTTGTTTTTTTATTGGCAACAAGTGAAAAATGAAAATTTCAAGGCAAGAAAATTCCCGCCGTTAATAATAATAAATACGTGATAGATTTAAAAAGTCCTAAAGAAGAAAGAAGCATTAAAGGCACACATCACGTGACAATGCAATTGGTTCCACATTCAAGGTCCCTATATTCTTTATTAAAATAAATAAAAAAAAGATACGCAGCATCAGACAAAAACTTATAAGGTTAAAATTTTATGTTTTTTCTCTGACAGATAATTCATCTCAACAATATCTTAAAATAAGAATAGAAATAAAGTGTAACAATTTACGTAAAATTTAATCGGGAGAGCGAAAAAAATTGCAAAAAACGTCCACATAAATGAGACAATTTTATTTGATCAAATCTTAAATTTATCCTCTTTATTTGTGTATAGTCTATTGTTTCAGAATAGATTAAACATACTTACGTTTCTGATGGTGGAAGCTGCAGGCATGAGATGATAATCATGAAGCCACACGAGTGGTTTGCCAGTCTTATTATGAACTCTAGATTTTTCCAATTTTCTAATTGCCTCGAATGTTAACTCGGCAAATAACTGGTTTGCGTTCAAATAGCTCTAAAATAATAACAATTATTCTTTATTTCTGATTAGAAAAAAAAAAAATACTTAATGACTTTCTGTATTCTACCGCTGCAGAACGGAGGTGGATCAGTAACTTTAAAAGATCAGAGGAGGCCGACTTTCTCTAAGCCAGGAAGACCTTTGGTCTATTTAAGAGAGCTTTGCTTAATTTCAGCAATTTTCAATTTCTTTAACTAGTGCAGCTGTTACGTGGACGCGCTGCTTTAGCGTATCACCTATTCAATGACAATCTTACCCAACATCAATCTGCGAAGTAAATGAAACTGCGCACCAAATAGTAGAGGATTGTTGCACTAATGCTAGTACTAGATTCCTAATCTTCAGGAAGATTAAAATTTCCTTTCCAGAAATAGTCGCGCCTGGAGAATTAAACGAATTTTATGAGTATATTTAAAGTATGGGGAAACAGGACTGCTCATTCTCCTGGTTTGACCTGCTCCCTATGTTCACTAGTGTATGGTATTCTATAATCTTCCACTATCTTTGGTTTGATGGATTTCTAACTAACGCTCCAGTGCCCCTTCGGAGGTGAGAAGCCAAAGTCGAACATTAAGTATTTTCAAATTTTAACTAACAATACCTGCAGCGGCCAGAGAAGTTGGATAGCTCTCCTTGGCTAGGGACTGGTTTAGTTATTCCTGCAGGCAAATGATGCTTACATAATAGTAAAAAATGTTTTCGTCACCAAGTCCTTAAAGGGCATTATTTTTATTTATTTATTTTAATTTTTGTTTAACAGTTCCTTTAAATAAATAAATAAAAAGTAATACTAATTTCAGACTAACCTTCCAATCATCAGCAGAGAAAATTGCACGATCAGGCATTGAGTGGAATAAGGGCCAAAATGTACCGTTGCAGCATCCATTATAGTAATTTTCAAATAATTTTTTTTCTAGAAATACTGGCACCACCTAAAATATCATTTTCGAATTCTTAGCTCTTTTTAAAATCAATATAAAAATGTAAGAATAAAATACATAATTCAGCTAACCTTATCAGATTTTAAACCTGAACTGGGACTATTATCTGTTGGATCAGACTCTGGTATAACCATCCCTGGTTTATACAAAGATCCTGGCCAACCAACCCACAATCCACCACTTTCTATGACGATTGGAGCTACAGCGGTTACCAGGCCACCAGCACTGAAATTTCCAAAATTATTATTATTTTATGATATTATTTTTCACAAAAGGGATATAACATATTGTAATTAAGGGTAATTTAGAAATAAATTATATTTGTTCATATTAACCAAACGAATTCATTTGTAATCACATTCGAAATTAAATTGTAAGCGTTAAATAAAATTATTACTTTACTGCGTTCACCAGACCAATATATGTCGTTTATACATATGAAAATTACTTACACATAATACTAGAGTTAAAAGAAATGCTGTTATCATGGTATTTAAACTTTGAACTTTTTACTCAAGACGTAAATATGTCAAGTCAAGCGAGACTCAAAACCCAGTATGCAGCTGACTTTTATAAACCAAGAACCAAGAGGAACTTATTACCAACTTTTAGAACACCAGATTCTCTAATTAGGAATTGAGGGTTCTCACCACACCTTTAAGAGTTTTCATGAAGATGAATGGCATAAGGACAAGCAGTAAAAGATTTTGGAACATTCTACATTTAAGCCGGATATACTGTTGGTCAAGAATATAATAAAGTATTGCTATTTTCTCAGGTGGAGCTAAAAATAAAAAGTAGCTATGCAAGATTCGTACTGGGGATCTACAACTTACAAGTCCACTGTTCATAATTGCTAACTCAACACCTGCCCTATTTGGATTCATCACAAGCACATTAATATCGTTCAAATTCTTTTTTTAAGAAAGCCCTCTACGATCTTCAAAGAGATAATATTGAATAATAATGGGGATGGCGCACGAAGGCAAACTGCTGAAGTAAAACCAAATGAATTCAATAAAATGAGACAGCAATCGAACTGCATATTTTGAAACTAATTGGGATTGTTGAAAAATAATGAAATACGACAGTATTGTAAGACTAATTTTATTACCTAATACAACATTAACACATTACTACACCTCTTTACTCTTTGACCAGCTTGTTAGAAATATGCCATTAAGTTTTCCAATAACACTACATTCAATTATACAGTAATCCTGCTAACTGTAACCAAAAAGTAACTTTTTCCTTTAAATAACAGATCAAATCGTGACAACAGGATATACTTATGCAGATAGTGATTGATAAGATTACTGAAGAGCGTTTTAACTTCATGGCAGAGAAAATAACAGAACACCATTCTTCTTTCTCCTAATTGTTACATCTAGTATAACGAATAAGAATCAGGCATTATTAGTACGAATTGCAGACACAAATTAAAACTTGAAAACTTAAAAAAGTACTTAAAAAAAGTTATACTAACCTCCCAGCTCTTTCAATTTTTCCTTCTTCATTCTCTTTAAGAACAAAGGGTAATCTATTAGAGACAACTATCAGTGAAGGTTTGTAGGCCATCTTTCCTTATAATATTCTTAAAAACATGAAATCAAAAATAAAACAAATAAACATGAAATCAAATATAGGAAATGGACCTCCTTAAGCATAAAATAACACAATTTTAGCACATGCACTTCAGAAAAAATAATAATTTTCTCGCACCGGTTCAATAAAATGAACGAAATCCATTACTTACAAGGTTTGAGACTTAACAGATAACACGCCTAATAACAGTTAGAGAACGATATCCAGTACCGTACAAAATCATTCAACTTCAACGTTCTTGTTTTGCTACATATCTACATTCAAGCAGAGAGCTGAAGTTACCCACTGTACTCCAACATTGACAGTCCTGAACTGACCGGCTTACTGGTTAACTGACGCTACTTGGAGGCTAGTTTTTATCAGTACAAGAGTGGGGAATGCTTGGTTCCCCTATCCTTGGTGGTAAATAATAAATATTAAACACTAAACCCATTATCAGCAATCACTACGTTTTACCATTAACCCCTCTACCGTATTATCAACTGTTGAAATATGAAAATTGAGCAGATTACATAAAAAAGGTCATTGATATTTGAGTTTGTTTGAAATTTCATTATACTACTATGTTTGGTATTTTTTAATTTTAAGTCAAAAAACAATTTGTATCGTGAAAATTCCTGCGTTTTTTTTTTTTAAATGAAATACATAACTTTTTCTTAAAGCTAGGGGAGTGCTCCCCCGAAAATTCGAAGAGCAACTCTCAATATAATAAAGTTGTTTGCATCTTTACCTATCAACAGTTACAGCTGAAAATCTTTTTCTCCTTTATATATAATCCAAATGTACTCTCGGTTTAAAGCATAAAATATAGGAAATGGACCTCCTTAGCTAAATTGAATGTTCACCTGTAACCATGCTCACGCGAAGAACCGAAGTCTGTATTTTGTTAAAGTGATATATCGATAGTTGCTGGAAGTTGTATAGTAGGTAGAAGGTAATAACAGTATATCACAATAACATCTAAAACGTATAGTATAGTTTATAATAAATTAAACCATCAATGGCCAGATTAAACATAGTTACACAAATTGCCTACTACATATTGCAGTTTTATATACTGTGAGGTGTTTTGAGTAACATCTCATTTTCGACAATCACAAATCTGCAAGAATCTCAAGGTAGAAGATAAAGTAGTAAATACACTAACAACGCGGAAAACAAGAATGAACATTTGTTTCTTCAGATAAGTTTGAATCAATTGAATTGGCAGAGCTTAGAGAACACATTTTTAACACTGGTATAAAATTTAGTGAATTCAATAGGCTGACATTCAAATTAAAATTAGATGATTATTACATCTTCAGTTTCTATAATTCGTTTATAAAAGAAAAATTATACTGCGAAATTGAAGAAATGTGGGAATACATCACTACACCATGAACGTGAACCTGATTTTCAAGTTCAAAATTGTACCCATAAAAATTTCATTTTTAAGAGGATTATAATCATGACATTCTTTTTATGGAGTGATCCGATACTTTATTTACTCTAATAAAACACCAGATAACAAAGAACCATTTTCCAATTCTCAAATCGAATTAGAGAGTTAATTGCATGTTTGGATTTCACAATTATTCCGTTGCTCTTAGATAATATCACAAAAATGAATATGTATAGTTAGGCACTATATCATGAATCATTCTAGTGTAGAATCAAGTTATGTTATTAAAAGAGTAGTCAAGACCCTCACATTATGTACCAATGCAATAAACAGCTATGGAATTAGTACTCTTTCCTGAGACTCAATATTATTTTATACATTATTAAAGTCACTTGTTGAGGGCTAAACATTTGTGAAAGTTCCAGGTGACTCTTCTAACTTTCCAAATATTGAATAATTTCTTTACTGTTTTGGAAAATAGGCTCATATTTGCAAAGGATGACTCAAAAAATGTCCGAGAACTGGAGGAAAAATTGTTGTCAAGGGGAACCGTTTAGCAGTTTTAACGCATTGAACAGTTTCAGCTAAATTAGAAAAAAATAAATTTGTATTATAAACAGTTTTGTTATTGATGAAAGTGGTAAGTGTGTATAAGTCTGATTATATTGTGGCATATTTCAGTTTAAACTTGATAACACGGCTGATTTTAGATTTATTTCGTTGGAATTATACAGAATTTCAATCTTTCTAAACCTTCGTATACTGCGGGTAAAAGTATGCCTTTAGTTAGCTTCAACAGTTCTGTACTGCATCATTGGAAAGCAAACAACTTCTTATAGATTTTGCGGTAGTGAAGGTAATAGATTTTATTTGAGAATATGCAGATTGCTGTTCCAGTGGTGTAGTGCATGTTACTTTTGCACAGATGATCTGATGGAGATAGAGTTAACAGTTGAGAGAGAGAGAGAGAGAAAAAAAAAGAAGTAGAAGGTAATATAGCGGTAGACATAAGATTAAGAGGTGATGTGGGTAATAACGTTCAAAACATGTACATTAAAGTATTAACAATTTTTTCATTTCTACTGTAATAAATGTAATTTTTCGGTGATATTCCAAAACAAAACAAAAAATTTTGGTTAATACTGAAAATTTACACGGAAATACTAACATTTTTATGTTTATCAAGAAGCCTTGAAAAATTTGCACGTTTGTAGTTTATTTATAGGTACGTTATCGTAGTTTTAACATATTGCAAGGGAAAGTACCGAAACTAGAACCCCTTACCTTTAATTGTACGTTTATGAAATACAAAATAAATAAAATATTAATTTAATTTTTACAATTAATTTACGTAGAAAGCGCCACAATAGCCGATCGGTTAGAGGCGAGGCCCTCAAAGCTAATATGAAATGTAATGAGGTACTGGATTCGATTCCAGGTCTAGGTTTGGATTTCACTTATTTAACTGGATTGATTTTATACATATAGTAAAGCATGTTTGCTACCCATCTCCGGTCGCCACACTTAATCGGTTGTAGGAAAGCCCGGCGGAAAAATAGGCATTTTACGGAAGTCTTTGAATGCAGGTTCCACAAGGTCATTTTTCAATTACCATGAAAATAAGTCTCAGTATTTTTTATTTTAAAACGTGTCAACATCTGAGGTCATTTGAGCCCGAAATTTTTAATATTGTGATCAGCTATCACTCTTAAGTGAGCTGTAAGAAACATCAAGGTAGAGAAAATCTTGGAGCCGGCTGGAATTCGACCCCAGGATATTCGCAGGGGAATCCAGCGCTATAACTTATGAGCCAATTTCTTCCCTATCATTATTATTTCTGATAATAAAAGAGAGCAAATTTTTCTGGTTTAGTAAAGAAAATTATTCAAAAAATAATAAAAAGTGCTTATGACCTCAGTTGTGGAAGAGCCGAAAACACAAAAACGGTCCTTACATTTATTTTAAAATTTGAAATCTGGATCCTTGTTTATAGGTGTTGAAACTCTTCTTTCTCTATGTTCCAAACATTTCGGCACGGATTAAGCTCTTAATCATTAGCAGATAACTAGGAGGTGAGTTGTGAGGGAGGTTTCACACTTTTGTGGTTACAATCAGCGTATGGTCATGAGCAGATAGTCTGATAGTGATAAAGGGCCCACGATGTTTATTAATGCTACATATCATTGATTTTTGTTCAAGGTTTAAAGCAAAAGGGATTAGTGAAAATGTGAATTTAAAAGATATCTGTTTTTGGAATTTTCTTGACTGTCCTGTAAGTATTAACCTTTAATTTTTAGGTACATAGTTTTTTGTTTTTGTTATTTTGAATATGTCATTTACAATTAAAGAAATTTGTTTGAATGTAGGAGATGCAACCTTTTTTAATCTCCCTCTTCTTTTTTTACGAACAGTAAACTAAAACCAAATTGGAGTTTTTATTGTACAGATGTATAAAATCACAATTCTATTACATCTCTCTAAACCTCTCTGTCTTGTAAAAGATCAGAAATGAAACAGTGTATGCGTTCTAATTTCAACTACACATAGATTTTATTAGACCAGAATATTATGAGTTGCAGTACGCAGAATACAAAAAAAAATTCTGATTTTATTATTCCCATCGACTTTCTCTTACGCATTCTCAAGTTTCTAACTTATATTTTGGTTCATTCTCGAAATTATAACAATAAAAAATTAAGAACCTACAAGGTACTTTAAAGGGAAGGCTAATGACACCTTTCTTACAGCCAACACTTTTTCGAAAATTACCCTTTATACACTTGAAAACGATTCCTTGTCTGCGTGGAAGTATTGGAAAAGTTTCCGAAAGTTATTCGTTTATGTAAAAATGCATGTGTGCCTTGATTTTGAAAGTGGTCTAAGCCCAAAATTAAAAAAATGACAATAGTCTAGCTCGAACACTTTTGTGACTCTTTCTCTTACAATTCCCTAGGAATATCGACGTATGAGTAAAAAAAATAATAAAAATTGCTACCTTCTCAAACGATTTTGTTCATTCAGAATCATTATACTTTTTGTCATGACACTACTTCCTCATCTAACAAGTGTTGTCAGTAGAACTGTCATTTTTTTAAAGTAAACAATTATTTAATGATCAAAAAAAAATATATAATATGCGGCAAAGGTATTAAACAAAATAAAAAATATTCTAACATAGACAAATCATGAAATTAACCACGAAGAAGGAAGTGGTAAGTAATTTTGGTGTGAAATTACTCAAGGATATAATGACGTAATAGTGTTATTATCTTCATTTGCTTCTAGACTGGAAGATTCATCATAAAACATTCGACCTTCTATCATCGATATTTTATTGTCATATCTTTTAAATGATTTAAATATTCCTTTGGAGATTATATAATTAAAAGTTGCCAATTTACTTACTGGCAGTTTTTCATCCAAATACCAGATTTTTTTTTTAATTTTATTCGTAGAAACATTTGTTTATCATTAATTATTTTGTCTTTATAAAATAGGAATTTGTCTGTTAAAGAAGTGAAGAGAAACATTCAGACAGTTGCATGAATATTCTGTACCAGTTATGACTCTGAATGACATTCGGTGTTTAAAGTTATAAAATAAGTCTCTAATATTAGGAATAATTTGCACATTTTTAATGATGCGAAAGTTGTCAGTGTTTTATTGTATTATAGTCTTTAATCAAATAGAAAGATTCAATTATATATTTGTGAAATAATCTGTTTGCTAAACCATAGGTAATGCTCATTTAAACGTTCAAGATGCTCTTAATAAATAGAAACCTTATTAACTTTTATTTAATATACATTTTTTTTTTAGTATTTTCAGTAATCATAAAAACCAAAACAACATAACCATGGTTATGCCTAACAAATAACCGGCACGAAAATTATTGGAATGTCTGGATATCTCCAGAATTATCATTCCACTTGAATAAACATTCTGGCAATTCTGATTAAACATAAAGCAGTTTCATTTCGAACTTGAAACACGAAATCACTAGTTACATAACTACATTTAAATATAGAAAATAAAAAACAGTCTAGGTAAATTTTGATATTAATTTCACATTGGTTAAACAACAATACTTGGAAGTAAACAAACATTCAATGTATTGCTTCAATAATTTATTTCACTCTCACTTAAAATCTTCAATTTTGAACGTCTTCTAGTGACTCCTATCAAATGCTGCCATACATTCCACAACTCTTTTACCAGCTCTGATGCCCTAAGTCCTTTCTGTAAATGAGAAAATGAATACTAAAAAAATAAAATAAAATAACTTAATACATGAGTTCAAGTTTTTATTTTCATTAAGCGAATAATATTTGCAATTTTACTGATTAAATTACCACTGGGTAAGATTAAGTTGTAATTTTAAACTTCTAATATTGCAGACAGATTATTTTAAATAAATAGCCCAGTAGTTGTATTACTTTTCTGATTATAAAATAATTAAAAGTTTTAAATCTAATAACACCCTTGAGATGTTACTTCTTTAGCCAAGACGTTGGTGGGATCATTAATTTTATCAAAATAGCCATTTTCTAGTCTTCTAGTAGTATACAAAAAAATTCTCTGATACGATGTTATCAGTTGGAGCTTTAAAAAACTTTAAACTTTTGACCATTTTTTTTATGACATTAAATTTAGTTTTCCATATTTGTTAGCTTTTGAAACATGTTTTTAGAGGGTCAAAATTTAACTTACCTCAATAGCTATACGTGCACACTGTTCAAAATTGTTTGCATTCTTCCTTATACCATTTATAAGAGCTAAATAAGCCCATGTAAGTGAGCACTGGGCATCCAGCATGTTTGATTCTGTCAATGCAAGTTCTGCATCACTATGGTGATTTAACTGAAAGATTAAATCATCATTACCTCTTCTATATAATATAACTCTTATATACATAAGAGTGTGGTTGCAATGAAATATTAATTTTCTTCAAAACGTTTCTTTAATATTTACAGCTTTTACAATTTGCAATTATTCTTCATTAAGCAAATGGTATCTAATCTGAGGCCAATTTATTAAAAACGAACATCATCATATAAATTAAAAAAATGCTTCTTACTCTATAACAGGCTATTCCTAGACCACACCATGTCTTGGCGGTTGGATATTGCGATACGATGCTCTTAAAGATGAAATACGCTTCTTCGTATTTGTGTTCGCCTAACTGGTAAAATCCCATCCTGGATTAAAAATTTAACAACTTATCAAAAAAATCAAGATTTTCTTTTATCCTGGGTAATCCATTACTTCTAGAATCATAATTTCAGTGCAAATATTTCTACACTTTAGCTCAATTCAACTAGCATTATGAAGTTTAAATTATAAATTTAAAAAGAACAATTTTCCAAAAAAAAACTTAAAAACTGAAAATCCACTAAGTTCAACTTCCGGAAAACCGATTTTTATCAAAATTTGGAACTATTAACTTATATAATTCCAATCGATATTCTGACGTTTGATAAACTATACATTGTAATTTGAACTTCAGATGGAATTCCTAATCTTAGTGTATTAGAACTGATTTCAAATAATTTTCGTAATAAATAATGAAAATAAAAGTCATAGGACTGTGTTTATAAATCAACATTACTACTTTGGTGAAAATCATCGAAGCCAGTTTCTTTAAACATAAGGTATTTTCAACATATTTAATCGTGACAACATAGTATATAAGTGACATAATAGAACTTAAGGACGAAACAGTACTAGAGGAAAGAGTTTTTAAATACAGACTAACATATAGGTTCTGGTTTTTTACTAAAATTGACTGTTGTTATAATAATTAAACTAATCATACTTATTGTGTACCTCACAAAACTAAGAAGCGTTGATAAGCATGTATTACCAATTTTAGACGTCTCAACTGCCATAGTATAAGCTCTTTTTGCCAGTTTATGTTTCTTCATACTATAATAATTATTACCCATTAGGCACCACAAGTTTGAATCCTACTGCCAGCGGGTCGCAGATATGAAAAAAAAAAAAAATTAAATAAATCTTTGGTTGTACTTTTCTATTCTTATACAAAGTAACGTAAGTACTTAAAACTCATGAAGTCACTCATGATCATATGCGCTCTCAACACCCATCAGCTTTCGTTTATATACACAAGCCAGGTAGACCAAGCATACTTCAAAAAATTCCTGAAAAGGTCGTCGCCGATGATAAAATACTTCTAACCACGACTTGCGGAAGACATGAAGTGGTGTGTTTTTTCCCCCCCCTAGTAAAGTAAAATTATTGGGCTCATGAAAGAAAAAAAGCAGTAAGATCATCTCAGACGGGCTGGCATCTGCCCCATTAGACTCATAGCTACATAAATTTAAAGAGCATTGTCAGAAATATATCAGACATAAAAGCTTACATTAATAAAAAAAAAAAATTAATAAAACATAGTTAGATCAGAATTGAAAATAGATCATTCAAGAAGGAAATTGATTGGCCTAAAATGAGCCTTCACATGGCTGTTAAATAAGAAATAATTAGAGAAAAAGTGAGTAATCCAGTTTTAAATCTCTGAACGCATACTTAGCAAACAATTTTTTTTGTTTAAATCATTTTTGCCTAACAAAACTGTCCGGTAGGATGTTGTTGATCGTCAAAAAAAGTGTACGAAAAAGCGTAACTTTCAAAAACACATAAATTTGACATTGTATTTGCGGTATAAATTAATCTATATAAAATAATTATCTATATAATTTAATATATAAAAAAAATAACTTACAGCCCACTTTAAAGTTTTAATAGCTTCCAGGTGTTTAAGACTATCTGAGTAGCGTTTCTGTTGATAGTGACAAGCGGCCAGATAATAATGATAACTACTTGTTTCACATTTCTTTTCGGCCAATACTTGCCCCATACATGCTTCTACAAACTGTAATTCAAGATTCTAATTTAATGAAAACGAAATTTTTTCAATAATAAATTGTTTAATGACAACAGTTAGGAAGTTTATTACCAAAGTTCAATAACAATGATTTCTTTTTCTGAAAAATATGATCGGTTGTTATACCTTGTGTAAGTTCAATGACAACATGTAGATGGCTGCACGAATTAGCATCTCTTCCGAAAATTGGTGGAAATTTACGTTCCAATTTATCGGTGGAAATTTTGATAAATTTTGTTTTGGATGTTCAAGTAAAATTTCACATTTATTTGCTGCAAAAAAAAACGGGGGGACATATTAGTTTTTAGTAGTGCGAATAATAAAAAAAAAAGTATGATCGGTAGTTTTTTATACAAGGAACTTTTGACATTTTACTTTGATAAATATAAAAAATGTCATCAAAATATCAAAATGAAATGAATACTTTACCTACACCCAGTGTTACGTCCACACCTTCTTTTTTCCCGATTATGTTATAAAACATGGAGAATGCAACCCAGCCTTCAGTAAACAATGGATACAATCTAGTTAATACATCAAAAAATAGTTCTGCAACTTCTATTTGACCAGTTATAGCCATTATTGCACCGTACATGAGCAAACTGAAAGTGAAACTACGTTGAGCATTAACGTAAAATCAGACAAATCATCATCAGTCATCAGACAAATTTTCTTAATGTTGGATTTTTTTTTTACTAAATGAATTCCATAGATTTTTCAAAGACAACGTCCTTACAATATTACATTCTATTACTACACCTATTATTTCGTTGACGTGTTGCTTAGTTTCAAGTAGATTAACCGTAAAACAAAAGGAAAAGAAATGACATTAGTATGGTTTGTAAATAGGCATCATGCTTGGAGAAATACCGTGAATCTTTGGCATAACAAAGACCTCTGCTAAAAAATTGAGATTATGATTTGATTTATATTAATTATTCAACCTTTAATTTATTTTTAAAAAATGTGAAAAACTATTTCACACAGTATGAGCATTTAAATTCCAATAACAGTTTCCACTAAAATAAAAGCAATATTAATTGTTGAATTAAATCATATATTCAATTAATCGAGAAGTCATGTAAACATTTAATGTTTAAATGTGCATCTATACGATTTTATTATGAGTCCCAATGACAGTTCATCTTTCTCGAAGATGGAGATATTGGTAACTGTTTATATATAGGTTTGGGAAAAAAGAGTAAAATTTTACGTTTGAAATGAATTTTGAACTACAATTCTACAGCAAGAGAACGTCATGAGCATAAATTTGTTCAAATAGTATGATTGTATTAGATTAGTAGTACTTAGTATTAGGTCAGGTACAGGCGCGGGACCATTTTATCAGCTTAATAATGAACTCACCCTTCTTTGTTTCTTGCATCTAGAAATAATGCCTCTCTAATAATTTCAAGTGCAGCATTGTATTGTTTGTAGTTTAACAGAGGCACAGCAACATCAATCCACAACTGAGGATCTGAAATATCGCTCTCTAGTCTCTGAAAATAAAAAATAAATAATGAATTAGAATTCTTGATTAAAAGAACACAATTTTCCAACTAATAACCAACCTTTAGCATATAATATTTGCATTTTGAAATATTATGTTCAGCATCTGCTTCTGCTGCCATTAATAAATAGGTTTCTAAAGATATTTCCGCTGTAGCTGATCCCTCTTTCAATCTGGATTTAATATCACATTCATTTACAACTAAGTGCATATCTTGAACCAACTGGGAATAAATATGAGTTAAGCAAACCTAGAAAAACCAACCAATTTATTAATTTAGCAAGTCTCCTTAAAATTATTATCCTCACAAAATAACTGAGGAAAGGGATTAGCTCAGTGAACGATGCACTGGACTTTCGCACAGAGATTCTAGTTTAAAAACCAGAATGCATCTCTAAGATTTAGTTTTTTCTTCGAGCTTTAACAGCTCTCTGTTCTTTGCAATGAGAACTCTGTCCGAATGCTAGCCAGCAGTGCATGCATTGCTTAGCATCGCTAACACTAAACACTGCGCAGTTGTATCAAATCCAGTTTGTGGCTACTTTTATAAGTTTAAAAACGTTAATTGCAATGTACGTTTCCGTCCCCTTTCGAGACACCTGATTTGGAAGTTAAGCCAAGCCTGAAAAAGTAGGCAAATACTTAACTTCGTACTTTTTCACTAATGATTCCATTGTGACTTTCCACATCACTCTATTTAGTAGTGGGAGACGATCAAGAATGACATTAAAAGTAATTCCACATGTTCCCTGCATTAGCTTCGAATATTCTAAAAAAATTAAGAATGAATAAAATATAAATATCAATAAAAAAAAAAAATTAAGATCTTTTACCTGCATATCTGTAGATTTGGCTTCAGAAGATGGCAAATCAATCACTTCTGAAACATATCTACATAAAGGAACTCTTAATGTTTCAACCATCGTTTTTTGTATTCCAGACATCACAATGTGATTATAAAAATCTTGTTCATCATTATCTTCATACATACGATTCCCACTGTCTTCTAATGTTTTGAAATCCTGCAGCAAACAGATCGAATAATTATGATGTTCAATGTTCACTTATTTTTCACTTTATTTGATTACTACTATAATGATTAGCGAATCCTCACTATGAAAGACGTTATTAAAATGATCTTTGGTACTTTCCTGTTCCACTTGGTTGTGGTCATCAATTTACTCCACATTGTAACAACTCTCATCAAAGAAATTATTTTATATACGGGACTTTCACTTCAAACTAAGACACTTCCAAAAGTAACCTTTAGTTTTTTCCTATTCGGTAGGTTTACGGTCATCGTAGTATGTTCTTCGTTAACTCTCAGCCACGCTGAGACTCCCAACGAGAAACCTCATACCGTTTTCGAGAAATTATGGGTACAGAACTCCCATCACAAAATAACAGTTTTTAATAACACGAAATAACAATTTGATATGAAGTCGCCAATTATAGGTAAACTTGCAGTGACTTATTCCGAAGAATGCGTGGCATGCACTTCTCTTGCAATTAATATCTTATTTGAATTTCATTAATTTTGTACGAAACTAGTGTACTGATTGCGCAAGACTTCTAATTTGAAGATATCCTTAACATCCTTCGAATAAAATCTTTAATTTAATTAACCTAAAGTTGTCGTTGTAAAATACTCCAGCGGTTAGGTGATATAAAGTGATCAATACATCTAATGAGCCAAAGTCAAAGGGTATTTAGTCTTTGCAGAGGCAACATATGGATAAGTGCAATAATTTTTTCTATGCATCACAGTAAATGTTTTAAAGGTAACAGAACAATGAGAGATTTGTTTCCATGCCATCTAATCAGTTAGAGAATGTTTCTAAAACTACGTATATCACCTGATATTCTTTTGCTACAACTTCTGCAAGATTCTTGATACAATTTTTGAAATTCTTTCTTGAAACTATAGCAAAACCAATGTCACTCTCTTCGAAAGGTTCTCTCGAAGGGAGTAAATCCTTTATGCTACAAAAATAATAATGATTAAAAAATTAATAGAAACAGAAAAATAACTAATAGTGATGGATTGAAATCAAATTAAAATCTTTGATTTGAAGTTACAGCATTTAATAAAATAATCTATATATAATAATAATCAAATTAAGAAAAGAATAGCTATTGATAGAATAGCTAAAATCTTTTGCTACAAATTAAAGGATGAAAAAATTTAATTAATATTTTATAATTAAATTTCTTTTTTTAAAGTTTTCAAAAAAATAATAAAGAATTTAAGAGAGTTGAAAAATTAAAAATTAAATTTGTAGGATTCAACTAATAATTACAGATTGTGCTTTCACGTAAAGAAGTTATTTAACACAAGTATCATGACAGACGTTTAAATAATTGTCCTAGTGATTTTTATTCTTAATCATTATTTTCAGATTCCTGATTATGGTAATATTTGGTTTCCAAAATCTTTAAAATGACAACAAAAATCTTTGTAGAAGAGTTGAGCAGATCAGCATGGTGAGTTTTCATTCATACTGTTTGAAAAAATTTAAAAAAAAGAAAAGAAAAAAAATCATAATGCAATTATAGAAGTTATTTTTGTTCCAGTTGTTTTTGCGAAACGTTTAGTTGCGCACATTTTATTACCAAACGCCGCTGACTTTATCTTAGATTGCATTCTAATGTTTTTTTTTATTGTGTTATTTGTTCCAAACTACCTATCGATTAGCTAAAATGGTGCCAACAATAAATCTAACTTCAAAGATCACTTAATTATAGTGTCAAATTTTCAACATTGAGAAAGTAGCTCAAATTGTAGCTTTGTATGAAACATTTTTCCTGGAAAATTCTATTAAGAACCTTTTCTGCGAAGATGCGGCGTTGTACTTCCCTCTCAAGACCCATAATTATCTTATTGAAGCCAACTAACATTTACTAAAAATTCAATTTTATGAAAGATATAATCTTGAAAATTGTAGTTAACTGCAGCTTTAATATAATATGGCTTCCTGTCTGTGCAATGTCGATTTACTGAGATCAGATTGACTAAATCAATGGATATTGTTTGGAATTTAAAATTAATCTTGGTATCAGTTTTCATTTAAAACATTCAACCGATTTTTATTAACTACCTTTCTTCAATTTCCTGGAATTCCCTTTTTTTAACAAATGGTTTAGCTAGCCCTACATCTATTACTAAGAAAACCGGTTCTCCGTTATTAGAAAATAATGGTAACGCTTTTTCTGGCTCCTTTTCTTTTTCTGGCTCCTTTTCTGGAGTTAAGGATTTTTCCTTTAAAGGTACATCATTATCAGAAGATTTTGCATCAGTTTTCTCAGTTTTCTAGAAAAAAATAAGTAATTATTTGGGAAAATATTTTATATGAAAGTTCCATCACCTGAGACATTAGAATAGGAAATTTGTACGAATAGCCGACATTAGCTCTGGGCAGAGCAAATTTGTCTAAAACTGTGTACTACTTGTTACAATTAGGAATTTTTATTACTGCCGCGAATCGACCAATCATACATGACAATATAACAGTTTATCTCGATTTGATTTTACTTATGCTACTATGTTACATTTCAAGCAGATAGTACCATTTCATTAGTCAGTATCATTTTATTGGTATTTTGTTTATCAATAAAGTCATTACATTTGAATTATACTAACACTTTTAGTTTTGGATTCCCTTACAGGCAGCCATTCTTTCATCAAAGGCTCCTGCAAACCCCAGTTAATTTCAGCGTGTTGTTTATTAAACGTGTACAACTGAGCACTTACTACTGTAGATTTTACTACAAAAAATAATAATAAAATTACTATGATTATACAATCACTTTTTGTTTGTTGGGTATAAATATTAGTAGTTTTTCAAAGAGTCATATTAGATTGCTAAGAGGCAATCAGAAAGACAGAGAAATGATTAATTTGAAATGGTTCTTTTATTATTATTATTATTATTTTATTTTTTTAAAGGTGGGAAGAAACATCACAATTTTGTCTATTTTTGATGAACCCATTTTTATGGAAATATTTTGAAACCATTGGTTTAAACAGGATTGAATGCAACTATGCGTTGGTAACGAATCTGCATTTAATGCAATTGGAGAGAGAGTGAACTTAGAGCATTTTTTTTTTTTAAATAAAAAAGAAATAGTTGAGTGATGACCAAGCAAAATACTATCTTCACATGAAACTTCTGGCCATACATTACTGACGGATCACAACGGCAATTACCACTTGGAAAGGAAAATTATTCCACTATTTTTAGATGTTTTTGGTCATGAACGGTTACTCCCCACAAATAAAAACTAAGAATTTACTTGTGAATTGAATTGGGAGGAGTGTTCCTTTGAATGGTAAGGTCAAATATTTCCCGAAAGGGATTTTCACTCTCATATCACAAAACTTTTTGGCATGTTGTCCATAAATGGCATGTTCTGATAAGTGGAACTTATTCCTAAAACATGATCTGCACTGTGTACATGAATTTTTACCTTCATTTTTTTGTTACAGTTAAACTTTTTTTTTATATAGCAAATTTGGAGTACACCAACATCCCTATTTTATTTTTTTTTTTCCAACATTATGTTTAGGCCTACGGTTACATGCTCTATCACAATTGAACTTACTTCCTGGATATAAAAGATCTCCCAAATCAAAAAAAGCAATATAATGCTTGATCTCAATCTTGGGAGTTTTTGGTTTTGAATTAATCTGATCTTTCAGTGAGTTAGACTTTGGTTTCTCTAAAACAATTGTTTTTTTTTTCTGGTTCGATATAACTGACGAACCACCAGCGTTTATAGCAATCTCTACCGGCCAAACTCGATGTCTACAAAATAAATACATAATTTTATTTGTTTATAAAGTATAACTAATACATTTATTTCTATTTAAGTATACCCTGCAATAAATAAATTTATATGCCAGATAACAAATCACTCAAAAAAATAACTGCAGAAAAATTCTGCAGTAACATGTGCAGCAACACTTACTATGACACCACCACTATTCACCCAACACTCACATAATACGTACATACGGTCTGCAGAGACGTGGATGTTAGTTACTGAGTGAACGAACCCACAAGCACACCTAACTTAAGATATAACACTTTGTTACTTTGCTTAAGCTAATACATTTAAATTTACCAACAAACGTTGTTAAGATAAGAAGTCTTATACATCTTCTAGATCACAATAGATTTAGCTTTCTAACCATTCCCATCCTGTACAATCGTAATTTATTGCAGATAGATGAAGGAAGAGTGACAAAGGAAAAGGGCTAAGATTAAAGAGCGTCAATTGATGCAGTAATTATCGGTTGAAGACATCCATTATAGTAGCCTGGCAAGTTCAGTTGGAAACAGCAGAAAGTTCTTAGGCTGGGTAAGCAATGCCAATGAGGATTGGCAGTAAAAAATTGTTGCTAGACCTTGTCTCCTCTACTTTGAATTAAATGTTTCAATAATAAGTAAGTATTTGGTAACCCAAAAGAATGTCCCTACAATTTAAAATATTACCCATGTATAGGTAATGTACTAATAGAAAATTTAATGTCTTTAAATTCTCTTTCTTGGCGCCAGCAGTTTCACTAACCAGAAAAATGAATATCCGTTGCTAAAAATTTAGATATATTTGAAATTTCCTCCTAATGTGGTCATAAGCAAGAATACAAAGTAATAGATATTTATAATGTTTACACTATGTTAATTAAAATAAGTTTAGTATACAATAGTGGAAGAGATAAAGGTAAATTAAGAGTTGTAAGAGACATTCAAGCGGTAAGAGAAGAGAGTGCCTCTCACCCCATTGGTTCTAGGCTTAACTGCATGGAGTAAGAAAGGCAGGCCAACTGTTGTGGGCTGCCTATCCAAGAGCTTGCTTACGTTAAAAAAGGCAGTATTCAAGCGCTTTTCGCCACTGTAATTAAGCATTTAAAAGAAAAATCCCTCTTTAAGAGGAATTACCGCATCAAGAGGCCATGTATTTTATAGGATTGTTGGCCTGGCAGAAAATTATAAATTTGCTATAATTTGGTATCAGGACGTCAAATGTAAGGGAAGATAACAGGTACCCTGGCTAAGATGGTAATGATCTCTTCTGTAGGGTACTAGGTGATAGACTGTTTTCAACTATTTTTACTACTCAGAACTGATGCACGCTTCATGCTGAGCAAAGGATGGTTATGCCTAAAAAGTTAGCTTACAGAGGAAACTATGCACTATGGATCCGGCAGTCACCTAAGGTATTAATCGTAGACCTAATGAAGCTCAAGCAAGTTCGTTGAGGTATTGAATATCCTATTTCTCAAGGAAACATCTCCTACCGCGTTTAAATGTAACTTAAAATAATTGGATACATAAAATATCGCCTAAAATCAAATACATACTTTAAAATCATTTTATACATGGCATCGCACATACTTTTAGTTAGTATGGTTCTTCGACTCATGTTCCAATAAACTCTTGGTTCCTCACTATATTCTTTTGAACAGATATCTACTTTAATTGTATTCTTCACGGACATGAAATCATCGAATAACCTGTACACAGAAGGGGGAAGACATTACGGCTGTTTCATCTGAATTAATTAAAATACATATAAATTTAATAGTGGACACTTGCCTCTCTTTAGTATAAGCAATTCCACCATCTATCAACTGAGAAGTACTCCATCTTTTTAAGCCAGTACAGTCCATAGTTTTTTCCAAATAACCTGGTTCAAAAATTATTAGTGAATATGGACCTTTTAGATGTGGATCTGATGAATGAATTGATCCTTGAGGACTGCTTACGTCCTGCAACAATGTTAAAACAGTTATTAAATATCCTAAACTACAAAATAAGTCACACTTTAAGGAAAGAAAAAGTATTTTTGATTGATAATTTAAAATTCAAAGTTATCTTCACTGTAAATAGTTGAATCATCCAATGAAAATAAGAACCAAGGGCAAAAAAATAAGGTAAAGTTTACAAAATAACCGCTAGATGGTAGATGCTTCTTGCTTGGAGAAGTTCAATTGCCAGACTGTTATAGGACATAATTATATATAACTAACTTCAAATGGACAATTCATTAACGTAAGTTTGGATGAACTATCACAAAAATATCTTTTTATTAGTGTCGCCCTTGTAAAAATCTTTTAGTATGTCATCGTTTTCCTAGGTCCATTCGTGAATACAGTCAAGAAAGAACGACGAATGGTTATGATTGAGATAATATTTTTGTTGAATGATTTGTAATTATTTTAACTGATACTGAAAACTTTCTGAACAAGTATTTCTGTCTATATCCAGAAAAGTGGAAACTGGAATGTTTAGACTTATGTATTTGATTTGTTAGATAAATATTGAAAACTTTTCATAGTATACGAAATGTAGGTATCCTTCTTGGAGAACATTCCTTTTCAATAATTTATTCCGCCACATTATTTTTTTTTTAATCTGTAGTTTATTCGTAGGTAGGTTTTTGTATGGAAAAGTTTTTTAATGTGAAATATGAATGCTAAAATTCAATATTAAAATTAGAGCCCAATATTTAGTGATTATGAAAGATATTTGTCCATGATGTGATACTCACATATGAGGACTTATCCACGTAAAATTCATGATGAAAACTTTATTTTTTATTCTGAGAGGTAAAAGCTATTTTGTTACTTGTTGCTCAGTCTGTGTTTTTCTGTCACTGACACATGATCGTCGCTAAGGAATACTGTTCAATCCCTTAGGTATGTGGAGTTGCCTTGAATACCACAGTGGCTAAGATTCCATTGAAGCTCGACACGTTCTTATTGATTAACGCAATGTTTCTTGCATTTAATTTAATGGTCAGCCTGAGGCAAGCTCTAAATCAGTCCGGTTATTATTGGTCAGACAGATCTTCGCTTTTCTTACAGTTGAGAAGTTGGTACAGAAGGTGGTTTTGCAGATCTCCTCTTTCTTACTAAAGAAGGGTCCCGAAAAAAGGTTCCACCCCCATAAAAAGTAATTTCACGCCTATTCTTCACCTTTATCTGTCGGAAGTAAAGCAGAAAACTCATCCCAGTTTTATAAACCCTACGTTATAGAAATCTACTCAAAATTTTCTTGGCATTGTTCATTAATCGTCGGGGAATACCTTCCATAGACCTCAATTTAATGTCTAAAACAGTTTAAATGCCATCATGATGTCAAGAAAATACATTGGATTGATTGGCAAATAATTTAAAAACTTGGGATGTCCACTACAAGGAATAAAAGCTAAAAATTAACTTACCTCCCGCACCATTTCTTCTTCTTCTTCTTCTTCTTCCTCTCCATCCTCTTCTTTTTCTCTTTTTGGATATTTAAATAGCAGAGGTGTAACTGCGACACAGTAGCACTTATCAGTAAATTCTGGTAATTCAGCATTGTATAAAGCACGAATTGTAAATGTTAATATATTACGAAACTGTAATTGAGATTTCACCTCTTTGAAACTGGTTTCAAGGGGTTCACAAATAACTGTCAACTATAAAAATTTGCACATTAATAGATTAAAAAAATGAAGAGAGTTTGGCAAAAAATGAAGATGGAGAGAATAAAGATATAATTTACTTGAGTTCGAGATGAAAATGGAACCTCTGTTTCGGTTACGGTCGTGTTTGGTTCAAGCGTAAGCACTTCTTTTAGATAATTACTACCTAAAATATAAAATTTATTAATTTAAAATTTAAATATAAGCATGAAAACAAAACTAAAATGAAGACTTATTTATTGATTTTGGGATAACTATTCAGAAAAAATATTTCGCCAATAAAAAATAAAAAAAAAATGAAAATAAAATCCAATTTAATAAAACTAAGAATGATGAAATGTACCCAGTAAAAGAGATAATATATCGAAAGCAGCCTGTCCAACAATAGTTCCCGAAATTCCTTTTGACGCCGCTAACGATATTTCAGGTTCTTCCACAACTTTGCGACTCTTCTGTGTTTTTTTCTTTTCATGATGCTCTTCTTTACTGACAAGTGACAACACAACTACAATATTTAAGGGAAAAAACGCAAATTAATGAAAATGAAAAGTATTTTAGGCTTAAAAATCTAATTTGGAAAGGTGAAACACGGGGAAGCACACACTTTACTATATAATGTAATTTTATTTTCCTATTATTTACCAATAATGTAAATATACTTATACACGGTTCGCGAACTGGGGACTATCCACTTTGTATTCACTTCTCAATGTAACTTATTAACGCTAGTAATCTCATCAGCGGACCTGCCTCTTTAATAATGAATATTGTAATTATTGTAAACTCATAAATAATGTAATGATCATGTAGGATAACAGATTTAAATAATCTTTTGTGCATAAGAAGCTTGCATATTCGATACAGAAAATGTTACGACGTGGGTAGAAACAGGTACGAGATCAGTGAAAAGAAGAACTGTTCAAATAAGGCCAAATGGCTGAGATTATTTCGTATGACCTAGGCTGGACGAACAAATCCTTGAAGTTGATAACTCTTTCAATTACCTTTCCTAGTCTGCCACATCGATTTTGGGCAGAAGACAAGCATTTTTGTGCTTCCATTTAGATTCCTCTCAATCACATTTCAGAGACTTAATTTGTAATCAGTGATATATTAATAAATTGGAAGTAATTACCTATAAAAGGTGTGCTGATCAATTTATCTACAATACTGAACTGTTTGACATCTTTCGTTCTATAATATAATGTTACTTCTTCAAGTTCTAGTGCTTGTTTGCTTTCAATCGCTATCGGTGGAGTAGATTCAACCAATTTGTCATCTAAGAAAATTGAAATTATAACCTCCACTGGGTAAGACGACAGAACCTATATAAATTCATAACATGTATTTTTATTTTGCTATATTGGATATCTTGATCATAGTTCCTCTGAAATCAGGGCATATTGTTTATACTTTTTTTTTTCTTTACTTCTCTAGTATAGATGTCAAATGGCCTATTTAAATATTAAATTTCATAAACCAATGTCGGATATCAGTCCAAAGAAAGTTGTAACGATTAAAAGTTTAAAGGTTACATAGAAAAACAAAATGAGACAAGAGGAATTCCCGTATATTCTAAAAATTCAAATATACAACCATATTACAGGTCACTTTAAATTATATTAAATTAAAATGTATTCTGAGGGAAGAGGAGGAGCAGCAGTACAGTCGAAGGTTGCGAGTTCAAATCCTCAAGGACTATCTTTAGATTTTCTCTCCTTTGGAGCATCTAGAGCTCACTTTCCAGTGAAAGAAGTGTTGTTTGTAACAAGAGAATACTGTATGTACGAGGTCGGCTGTACACTAAATAGGCTCCAGTGCCAATTTTCCAAGGATAAATGATGCACCTAAATTTAAAAATAAATAATTAATTCTGATAATAAAGTTTCACAATCCAGATGTGGCTATAAATAAAAAGGATGGAAGTCTACAACAATTTTTCTTCCCTTCCCTCATGGATACTTCGCAACCGGAGTATCTACTGAAGATTCATTCTGGCCGCAATTATGTTCCAGGCTAAAAAGCAGTGAAACTATCCTTAAAGCATGTGAATTGATTCAAATGTGAGTAACTTTAATCTAAGTTCAGCTCATTTTTATTTTTTAGTCACTGATCTATTAATCCAAAAGAAAGAAGATGATTGCCAGAATATCTGTCATGATTTTTTTATTTATTTATTTAATTTTTTTGGTTTCGACCTAGGGGCATGCCATCTTCAGGGCTTAAGCTTATTTTAACAATTTCAATATTTTCTTATATTTGTGTGTCTTCTATCTTGACCGTTTAGGTATTCATAACCTGTCGGGAAGCAATCGACGTAGTGCTTTTTAGGCCACTAGCAAAAAACTAGTTTACAAATGCATAGAGTATGTGAAACATCCATTTCTCAATTAGACAATCTTCCTTTCACACGTCGTGTTGGAAGAGCTCATATTTCGAAATATCAATTATATCAATCAATCTTGTTCTCTTTATTTCTGAACCCAACATTGTCAAACAATGGTCCACACGATTTTAAAATTCACGTTTTATTTAATCTAAGACTAATTTTCTATTTGATCTCGCCTAGTTCTTGCAGAAGACGATAACGTTGCTTAAAACGTTAGGCGATCTAAGAGAAAGTTTTTCCTCTCAGCAATTCTCGTTGTTTTCTTAACTTTAATTTTACAATTAAATACAAATAATTTAATCAATATATACTTGCCAGGTTCTTGATATTGATAAAATTGAACACAAAGCCTTCTTCTTCAAACAGTGGCGAAGGTGGTTTAGACACTTGGGAATCTCTCCTTTCTTTAACCTTCTTTTTAAGTTTAATTTTTGATTTTGGTGCGTCATTCAAAGAACTCGCTGACTTTGAACTCTCGCTATCAGAATCCATCTTAAGTGCTTGCGTCTAAAAGTTGTAAACGGTATAAATTAAAAAAAAAAAACCATTGCACTGGCAAATACGTTCAGAAGACGTCTGCATGCTGTAATTTAAATACTTATATAAACTATCTTTCAGCAGTTTTACTTGACACTTAATTATCTTAAACATAAAACAAAGCAGGATTAAATAGTTCAAAAAAGTTGTTACTGGGCAGCACATGTACGAAACTACTCCGAGGGTGATGTAGGCTTTAAAAAAAATCAACAAAATAATTCTCGTCTAATTAGATTTAGATTCTAAGAGGGTTGTCGAAAAAGCTCACTCTCTGAACCCCAGATGTTCTGTTTCACCCCACTTGCCAGAGCACCTGTCTGATTATATTAGTAATACATAGTCTTAGCATTCTTAGGAGTGGCTCCTGGGTAAGTATAAAAGCCAGAATTTTTTTCTACGAAAAGAAAAGCAAAATTTTTAGCTCTTTGCACTGGCATAATCTTAATGCGTGTAATGGCATTTTCTCTACTTCCTGACGTACATTCAAAGCCTTTCTGAGTCAAAATAGCAATTCATTCTATTCTTCAATGCTCAATGGCCCGTTAGGAAGCCTACATCATCCGAATGGCCGCCTAGTCTTATGATAATAGTGCCACAGTTTCTTATTCATTCTCGCCTTCTCACAAATCACATAAAGTCTCCAGTTAATAGTATTGATGGCCATTACTTGCTCTATTTTATAGTATCAGAAAGCAAATACTTTCAAAACGAAACGAGGGACTATAATTTTATTTATCTTAAATTCTATTTGCTGACTCATTAAACATTTTTTTTTAAAAAAAAGTATAATTACCGTTTGTATCAACTTAGGGCGTGGCGTATTCAGTGATTATTTATGTAAATCGAACGCTTTCAGCAAAGTTTATTTAGGCAATAACTAAAAGAGTAAAACATATGTAACATATGTTTCACTATTTAAAAATTAGATAATAATTATTATGGATAATCAATATGTAGCTTGTTAATTAGATTTATTTACACCTCAGCACATTTTCTCTCGACCTGAACTCTAGGGTCTAGTTTATGTAATTTTTTTTTTTTTTCAAAGACCTCGCCACTTTTTTGAACCATTATTTAATTAGAAAAGATATAATTCAAACAAGTAATAATTTTAATTAGTTCTTAGCTGCATTTGCTTACTTGGTAATCTTTACTTCTTTTCCTTTTTAGATTCTGACAGTAGAGATAATGTGATTGTTTCACGAAATTGAGTTTTCGACGGGAATATCTGCTTCGCGGCGCCCTGAAACCAAAAAAGAAAAAGAAAAGTTATTTAAATAAAAAACAAATCTCAACAAAAATGCTAGAGCTGTATGCAGAGTATCAACATAGTTTAAAGGAAATCTGTTGGAATCGTTTGCAAGAATCTTGAAAAAGAAAAATCACTTTCTTCTTCAGTAAAGTGGTACTGTGAACTGAAGTACCACTTCAATTTATTGTCTCGATCCTTCCGAAGCACCCATAACCAAATATTTGAACTCATATTACAAAGACTATCGCCTCGAAAACTCTAGATCGGGAATCTGGACGATTGTAGTAATTTATTTTACGAGAAACAAGGGGATGTAATTATTACAAAATGGCATTATTCTATAATCGTGTTTCTACCTCAAAGGATCTGATAAGAAATAATGTTAAATCACTTCGCTGCACCGTTTTGGTCTGAATGAATCACTTTCATTTTTAAAATTCGGGTTATTTCATCTACCAATCTTTTATCAACTAACTTCCACAATACAATTATAAACCTGTTACCATCATTTTCGTTAAAATTTCAGTTGAATGCCAGAGTTAGAAATTTGAGCCACAAGATGGCAGTGCTGGGATGTAAGAATGCATGCTGCATGGGAGAGTATGTGGTTGTGAGGTGCGACAAAAGTGGGGACAGAACTTGGCGCAGAAGTCAGTCACTGTGCGGGTCATGTCCATCTAGTACAACATGTTACCGTCCATTATATGTGTGTTTGTAGCCTATCTACTTTTAGGTAAGTTAATTTCGTATTCCTAATTTATAAAAATAAAACAAAAATCGTACGTTACAATTCCAATTATTCATTCTGTCTTATAACTACTGGTGGTTGGGTGTCTAATTGAAGAAAACTCTTGGCTAGTCTAGAAAAAAAAGAAAATTAAATCGAAGAATGTTTAAAGTAATAAAACCTCAATATACATACAACTTTCTCTTTTATTCTGATCTGCAAAATACATTGAAGAAATCTTTATTTTTTAAGAATCCTTCTTCTTTTTTCAAGATACCACAACTCATCTTCACTTCTTATTTTGTGTATACCTGAAATCACTTTCAATTGATTTCTGGAACTAAAATATTAGTTAAAAAAATTGTATGGCATAAAAATCAAAAAATAAAATAAAACACAATATTTCTATTCCTAACGTTAGAACTAGGTGTATATATACATTTAAAAAAAAAAAAAAAAGACATAATAATAAACTGAGTTGTGCGAGCTACACAGCCGGAGTGAAAGGTGCTGTGTGGAGCGGTTTTAACACTTTCTATCTCGTCAGAAGTATTTAAGACAAGATTCCTTTTAATCAAATCTTATTTTCCCAAATAAATATTCGCTTTATAAATAGTAAAACCTTTATAAAATCAAAAAGTTCTAAAAATTGTTTTAATTTATTTATGGTTTATTTATATTCTCTATCCTTTTGTAGGGGATTTTCGTTGTAAATGTACAGATTTTCTATTTTGAATTTTCAATATAGATATTGGTTTTTGTGTATTTTGTTTTGCCAAATTTTCGAAAAGCCGCTCATTCAGATTTCCTTAAATGTGCTGTACTAAGTACTCGTATTAACCCTTCAAAGTAAAGACTTTGTTTTTTCACCTTTTTTCCGTGAGAGATTCCTGGAAGAAGAGAAAACTTGAAATTTATCACAAAATGTGTCATTTCAGGGAATTGGTTTACTTTTTCTGTATCTAAAAATTGAATATGATGCGAAAATTCAAAGATATTTTTTGTTTTCACTTTATTCAAAGACGTGTCACTTTTGTTTGTAATTCTTTTGATGAAATTTGATTTTTAACGAGAGTTCTGTAAGGCTTGAAACGTAATTGATCGAATATAACCCTTTTTTTTTTTTTAAATTTAGTTAGTTCAAATCGATTCCAATATATATTTTTTTTTTCCAAGTCCTCAAGGTTATAAAGAAAGTGCTAATGACGCTGAAATCCCTGGAAAATCATAATTTGATATGCAAATATATGCACCACCTCATAAAGATTGATCCTAAATTCCAGGTCCTAGGACCTCAAAACTTGTATTATTACCGGGCAAATCTCAAATTTGAAAATCTAACTTTTGAAAATTAAAAGAAGGTAATATATCTCATAAAGTTAAACCTTGATATATTTATTCTCCTTTATACATAACCAGGAAATATGACGCAAAATATACAGTAAAAAAAATCCGTTAATCAATAATCGAGTCGTTTTCTTTATTATTATTGAATGCTTCACTTTCCATTTTTTACGATTTTCTCAATAAAACATTATATCCTGGTTATTTTCAGTCATGTGGGAAATTAGCAAGCATCTCTTTTCTGTTTCTTATTTCTTCTCTCTATAATTTGACTTCTTGCTTTAAACTCTTCTTGGATTATAAGGCCAAAAATAAGTTATTTTGGAGCAATACAATTTTAAGTTTGTTCTGCTGGGAAAGCGTTTTTTTTTTTTTTAACGCCAGATCGTTCACAGATTTATTGAAAAGTATTTCTTAATAACTGCCAGCATTAACAGTAGTAACTGTTCCAATCTTAACTTAGAATTTAACCTCGCCAGTATTAATTTCTAAGAACGTTCATATAGTGCTGGCAAGGACATATAAGTATATCGCCCTTGTATGTATTCCATTCTAGACTGAATATTTTATGAAACTATTATTTAACAGTTTATATACAATTTTTAAATGACAGCAATATTTACTAAAATATTCAGATATCACCGAATGAAAATAGCTCTTTAATTGCTTCTCTTTTTATAAACAAGAAAGTTTATCCTTCTTATTTATATATTCCTTATAAAAACCTATCTATTCATTATACCGTTATGTTACAAAACATATTTGAAGATTTTTTTTCTTCTAAAGAGTCGTTCTGAATAATGATTGCGGAATTTCTTAAATTATTTTTTTGCCACTTAACTGTTTCTTAAAATTGTCAGCTTTCTTACTTTTTTTTTGTAGATTTAGCTCTGATTTCCTACTTTTTGATTGTATTCAATATTGAATATTGAAGTTCTAATTATTAATTAGAACGTGACAATATTCTTTTGAAATGGAGATATGTTTTTAAATAATTAGTTAAATAACAGTATTAAGAAAATTGTTTGCAGTAATATACAATGAAAATTAGTCATGTAATATTTTTTTTATTCCACTAATAACATTGTAAATGTTCCGTATATCAGAATGTAACAAAGTTCTGTGCGTTGTTTTAACTTACAAAACCCTAATAAGCTTTCAATATCAAAGAGAAGCTATAATTTTATGTAATTTGAGCTAAAAATTCGATGGGATGTTTCCAGAACTGTATTTTGTTTTATAACCAGATCAAAGAAAGAGTATTCTCCTATTACTTATATATTTCACTAATCACAAAAGCTGTGTTTGTGAAATTATAGGCCTTATTAAAGTAATAAAGCAAAATCGACCAAATGTCTTTATTCAATAAATATTTCTTTCATTTCTTTAGTCCCACAAATATTTTTCGGAAGTTGTTATACGTATAAATTGAACTAATACGGGTATCCAAGAAGAAACTTTCTGTAAACATAGTCGATAAACAGTTAAATCAGGGTTTAAAGGTGGGAAAACGCATACTTGTGTAAAACTTAAGCAGAATCTAATCGAAATAATTCATTTGAAGGCAAGTGATGTTCTTGACTTTTATTTCTTTTTGTGAGAAACGAAGTTTTTTAAAAAAGTTACTTATTACTTATTATTTTAGGATGCCCTAAAAATATAATTTTTTCCAGAACACTTGGGGGGATTTGTAAGTGAAACTGGATTACATATTTAGTTCGAGCTATTTTTGAAAATTTAACTATTTGATCATGACGGAATAGCATATTTAAAATGTTTCATAAATTTCTGTTTTTTGCAATTTTACGAGTATTTAACAGGCAAACCTTAACTCATCACATATAAACATTTTATAACTCATCTAATCTGCAAAAACCAAAACCACTTATGAAAAAAAGTCTAATGAAAAAAATATTACTTTTGAAGGAACCGCAGAAAAACGTTATTAACCTTTAGAAATTCGCCAACATTGTTTAAGGAAAGTAATTTCACATAGTATATAAATTTGTAAAACTTAAAATTAATTATTGAAAATGACCTTGTGATATTTAACTTCTGATTCATCTAAACTTCTCCTCTAGCATGATTCTAAAGAATTCAAGGATATATGAATTAATTAACAGAATTTCTAAGATGCTTGTAAGAAAATAATAAATTTAATGATTGGTTGAATTCGGGAAATCTCTCATGTCTAAATATCAAACATTAGTAAGATATTTTAAAGAAAGAAAAAAGAAGAGGAAGCTTTTATAGAATAAGCAGGTGTAATTACTTCACTTTAACGAAGAATAAAATCGTTGGAATTACTTTATCATGATGACAAAATTCAATAATGATACAGTCACCAACATTAGAACATACATATGTTACAACATTTTTGGGAAGAAAGTGATTTATGATCAGAATTGGGTCGATTATTTTCTATGTGTATAAATTCAACCCGTAATGCAACTTCCCAGTATCCCATAAAGAGAAAACTATATTTAAGGTTGAGGAACGTACATCTTTTTTGGGACTTCGTCTTTGCTAAAAGCACTTTAGAGTAAAAAAAGGCTTGTAAAAGTATGGAATCAGCTACTACAGTCTTCTTGATACAGAAATATGTTAAACTAGCTTGAAATTAGACTCAGATGCTTTGCTCATTCCTCGGGAGAAAGTGGAATTGGGTTATTGGAGAACCTGAGGTTTTCCACAATGCAAATAATACTTATACTGGCACCCCAACAATCACAATATGCCTGTGATGAGAGAAAAATATGATCTATCGAACTTTAGCCGAAAACTTTAGTTTCCTAGTGTTCAAACTAATTTTGGTCATTGAACTAAGCATCTTATAGACAACTAAATTCATAATGAAACTACAATAGTTCGCGTTACAAATTGCTTTATAGCCATACTGAACTTACGGGAGCTCCATGTAAAACTATAACGATTTTTATACATAATTGCTTATACATCTATAATATGTTTTTATTTTCTTTAAACGTAACATAGTTTGCATTCGTTCACAATTAATTTCATGACAGATTGTATTTGCATAAAAACATATTTTAAATGTATCTGAAGATGAGGTGCTTTCATAAAAACTCCACCCAATACCTTTCCACAATGCACCTTCAACGTCTAGCCTCCATTTTGATATAAACAACATTTAGAAAAAAAACTTAATCAATTAGAATTTGATGTAAGTGAAAGTTTGTTATTTCATTCAGGCATTTTAGTTAAACAAATTGATTTTACGCCATTGATCGTGGCTAATGAGGAAGATAGGTAACAGTTACCCTGACCTCGTTGTTAGTCAGGGAGTTCTATACTTTTTTTGACTAATTTTCTAGGATGCACTTTACTGGCAAGTGCATTTACCCTACCGGAGTTCAAGGATTACAGACTCTTAGACCGTAACGAGGTCATATTCTAGCGAAAAGAACACAATATTCAAGTTTCAATGATCAAAAAAAGTTAAGGTTTGGTTCTGTCAGTACACGGATTAATTTAAGCAAGTATAGCTTCCAAATATGAGCCAATAATAATAATAATAATAATAATAGCCATTTATTGTTTTGATTTACAAATTGACATTTTTCATTTTTTTTTTTTTTACACAGTTCTAATACATAAACAAATCGGCTTACAGCCGTGGCACCTTTATAGGTTAGAGTGCTGTTAATACTCTAGTTAAATGTGTTAGATAAACAATAAAGTGAAAAAATAGAAATTATAAAGTTAAGTCCCTTTTTGCAGAATAAAATATTTTTTTCTTTCCTGTTATTATGTACATTTTTTAGCTTTGATTTAATTGAACTGGTTTTTACTCCTATTTACATTCAAATCATATTTATAATTCAATTTCATGAATACATTTAAATTACTTATATATTGAATTTTTCATAAATTTTACTTATTTCACTTATTATCTCTTTACACTCTTGTATTTTATCATCACCTATTTACTTTACACTGATTTGATTTAATAACTTGAGTTAGTCCTGGTATAGCCACACTGTCGAATACACGGTTTTCAATCTTTCCCATTCTCTTCTATCTCTAGCTACTCTCATCCACGTAACTCCCCCACAAACTTTTCTAAACTCTTCTTCCCAGGTGCGGGATGGTCTTCCTCGTTTTCTTTTCATTTCTCTGGGATACCATTCTATAATTTTTTTGGACCATCTCTCATCTTTTGTTCTTACTATGTGCCCTGCCCAGTTCCATTTTCTTTCTGTCACTATTTTACCGACATCCACCAGAAGTGATTGTTCTGTTATCCACTGTTTCTTTTTTTTATCCTTTCTAGTAATTCCTAGCATTATTCTTGCCATCGATCTCACAGTCACTCTTAGTTTTTTTATTATTTTTGCACTTAAGGTCCATGTTTCACAACCATGTTTTAACAATACCATTTCTCAAATATGAGCCAATAGGTATTCAAAATTCTTTCTTAAAAAACAGAAAATTAGAAGTAGTTAATAATCACATTAGAGAATGTTTAGAAAAAAAAGTTATATGAGTGGATAGTTATTTCAAAATTATTCCTGATTGTTGGGGGAAAAATATGCCCAAAAAAACTAAAATTATTTTCATTAATTCAACTTTTTCTCTCTTCAACTAGCTAGTATTGAATAGCTTGGTTTTTTATAAAATAAATCTCAATTAAGGAGAACAAAATAAATGATTGCTTTTAATTTTGAATCAACTTAGAAATTCTGCCTTTAAATAATTCACGATTTAAGTTATAATTAAGAGACGTTGGAAGCATAGGTTCCTCGCGTTCTTTGCGTCAAAACAAACTTCATGATTACTTCATATTAAATTTGCATTATTTATTTAGTTACAATTATTTTCAAATTGAGCCAATAATAATGCAAAAGCTGGACCAATCATTGGTTGTTTTAAACTGTAAAATGCATAAACCTCATTTAGTCACTCCATTTTATCTTCAAATTAAAATTATTTCTTTAAAATATTAAGGAAGTCATTAACCAATAATCCATTAACCAATCGCTATTTAATGTTTCAAACAGAATTTAGTAATCAATTATTTAAATAGACATTTATTAACTTAATTCTTATGCAATGTGGGAACCCTAGAATTTTCAGAGCCCTGATTAACGTAGAGCACATACTACTTTTGTTATTCTTAATTAAGTTTGTTACAGAAACTTAAACAGTGATTATTCGTTCATTTTTCTAACTGTTCCATCCATTAACATAGAATTATCTTAAAATTGTCTTTATCTAAATCCAATTAAGAGTTAATTGTGTATTTACTTCCTCACATATTTTATGATAGTCATGGGTACATTTTCCAGGTAAAAGATTTGAACAATGGTTTGAAAAAATATAGAATTAATTGGCATTTAAAAAAAAAAAAAACAATATAAATGTGAGTTTGTATTAACTTAAATTTAGACAGAATATCGATACAAGAGTTGATGATGAGGACGTTCAACGAAATAGAAAGTGTCATAGGGAAGGCTAATCCAAACAAAATAAAAACTTGAAGGCCTGTATATCTTCAAAGGTGTAATATTAATCAAAATAATATAAACGGCTCACGTAGGTGATGTTCCTTTCTCCGGCATATTTTATTACGTATGGCAATTTCTTCAACTAACGATATTTCATTAAAAAAAAAAATGTTTAAACTTTCTTATACTTCAACTTGAAAGGCATAAAGTGTTGAGGTCTTTTTTTTACTTTTATTTTGTTGATGTGGCTTGTCGTTAATTCTCTTAAATGTTACCTGGCAGAAATATTTGTTAATTGAAATAAGAAAATAAAATCAAAAAATAGTCATAATTTTAAAACTCAATGTTATCCACTCTCGCAGCATAGTTCACGTCAATTTTTTTAAAAATTTGATTCACGCCGGAAATATGCTTTGAGGTCACAGGAAGAAAACTTTAATAATGCATGTCTCAGCATGTTTTTGATCCCCTACTTATCTATTTTATTTACCTTTGTGACTTTTCTTCCGGATTGCCGACAGATCATATCTTTCCCATTAAATTATTCGATTATGCCAATCTTCTACTCACAGATCTATGGCCAGTTCTCTCATACTTATCTCACGCTTACATTTTGTCTTCTTTTTTTTTCAATTTTTGCTACTAAATTCCTGACATTGAAAGCAAAGGGTGCGTTCTTTACCCAGATATAAGCCAGAAGAGACTTACTGCCAACCTCTTGTTCATTTAGTAGTACGTGATAACTCAATCTCTTTTTGCTTCAGAATCATAATCTTCCCCTTCATTTTTGCGATATGATCTCTTCTGGTCTTTCAATGCTAAAGATATTATTCCATAAAATAGCGATTGCAACCAATTGAACAGAAAGTGACTGGCCTCTCAGTTACTTCTCTTCTTCTTCTTCTTGAGACTAAAAGCCTAATCTCTGCTTTTTCTAATGCTTATACAAGGGCTAAGTAGCACAATAGAAAAATCAGGCTACAACCTTGCCTGATGCCTCGAATCACTTAGTTCTTTTACGTACAGGTAAAGTGTCTTTCAGACAAAAAAAAGAAACTCGTTTAATAAATAGAACTTCCCGTTTACCAATTCCCTTTAAACTTGAAATTGTTATTAAATGTTAGAATTTTATACATATATAAAAATTTTAAGGGACCCTTAACATAATTTAACCTCTGAACGCTTCTTAAAATTATTTTTACACGAAATAGTTTCAAACTGATGTGATTAAGTTTGCCTCCAAAGTTTGAAGAGTAAAATTAAGTAAAATAAATAGTAAAATGATTTTTTTTAAATTATTAAAAATTAGTGTAGACACTAAAAATCTGCGATAGCGAACTTAACTATCATAGAATAAAACGTTTCGCCTCAAGCCTTTTATAAAAATGCAGTTATTAATGCTTAAAAATCTTTAATTTAAATTGTAATTTAGAATAAAATTTGTTAGTTTGGGTTCTTTAAACAGCAAAAATGAAAGTTAATTAAGTGTTTTACGCACAAATAATTTTTCTACTAAATAACTTTCGATTTTGTTGGATAATAGACGATTTTGTCGAATAGATGATGTTAATCTGTGAAGCTGTCCTACTATATACGTTTGTTCATAAACATTGCAACTAAATTTTAGGAACTCTTGTGGTTTGTAGTGTTTAACCTTGCCCTAGATTTACGTTCAAAGGTCAGATATTATTAACTAGTAACTTGGAGAAAGGTATTATACCAGGACATAGTACAGGAATGTTATCTGTCCTAAACAACAGTACTGTAAACTGAATATAAATTGCTTTTTTATTGCAATGAACTTTGGAGTTTTAAAGTCAGCTTTCTAGACATCCTTTGTTTTATAAAGTTTGAACGTGTCTGAATAACAACTTCTTCAAATAAGTTCATAAAGGTGTTACTCATTTCCTTCAGAATCATTTATTTGGAAAATATTTTGTCGCCATAATCAACTCTTCATTTTCTTTTCTAGAAGGAGAAGCGAATCAATTTATTTACTCGATTTTATTGTAGAGCAGTTTTCAAATTAAACATTAAAACTCTAGAGTTCTTGTTTAAAGCAAAGATTAAATTTCTTTTAAGGATAACTTTTAAAACTATAAAGTGAATTCTTTGCTAAAAACTCAGACGAAAGTTTCTATACAGCCATTAGGAATGCAGGCTTCTTAAAATATTTTATTGTGATTCTGTTAGATGAAATATCTATTTTTATTAATAGAATAGATAATTGATAATAGATAACTTTCCAATTAATACAAAGAGAAAGTCAATGTGAGAAATATTTCTGAGTATTTATCGTTTTCTTTTTCTTATTGTTGAAAGAAAAATAATGTGGTTGGAATAAATTTTCTTGATTATACAGTAATAATTACTCTTAATGATGTTGAAGAAATACCTACCAGTGACAAGACAACAAAGAAAATAAAGACACAATTCCACTTAATAATCTAAAGTTCCGAGATTAAGAGGTTTTTAGGTACAAGCAAACAGCAGAAATTCAAGGTAAAAACATCTTAGCGCATTTAAGGGGCCTAAAATACATGCATTTAATAATCACAATACCTTAACAACTAAATAGTAAAAATAAATATATTTGATAGTACGCTTCTTATTTCTTTCTTATTTCAAGTTGGACAAACAACTATGAAGGTGTGCATGCATGCATGCACCGGAGTCTATTGAAATCTAGTTTTGTGTAAAGAGTTTGTCGACCTTTAAGTTGATCAGTTACGCTAGAGGTCCATCAGCTCAGTTTTTAATTTCTATAGTCATTCTGCTTGCTTACAAGATAATAGTAGGATATGGGTTTCAATAAACACTTCATTCTTCTACTAATAAGATATATATAAATATACGCTTGGTTATTGTTTTATTTGTTAAAATTATTTATATATGTATATATCTATTATTATTACTGATTGATTTAAGCCACTCAGCTATAAGACCTGAAGGTCGAAACAAGCATCCTGTATAGATATATCATCTCGTGCGAGGGAGTCGCTCGCAATTCGAAACCATAACTAGACCTATTGATATGAAACAATGTCGATTAATCTTTGAAGCGAATTTTCCAAAGATCAGATCCATAAATAATACTCATATTTATTTTCGTGCAGCTCTTATATAATTATCAACTAAAACCAACTTAATATTTTATGCATGACTTTTTTTTTTTTATTAAATAACCTTCTTTTTTTTTAACACAAAATAGAACCGACAAGTAAATGAATAGAATAAACTATCTGTTGAAACATCACCTGAATGTTTCGAGACTGACAGTAGTAAAGTCAACCAACAGTATGATTACTTAATTCTGTAGTAGTGGTCTACTCTCTTCCTTCTCTTCTTACGTAATTTAGCGGCATTTCTTACTTCTTTCCCGGTAGCAGTTCTCCCTCGCTGAATCACTGTTCGCTCCATTGACCCGAATTTCTAACAGAAAAAAAAGAATGTTGATAAGACCACATTCTAACAATAAGACATGCAAAGGAAATAAGAAATTATTGAAAAAAGATGAACAAGGCCTAATTTTCAATCAATTAAAAATAATGTTCTATCTAATTATTAAGTAAATTAAAAAATTAAATTATAAGTAAATTATCAGTTTTTGTGTACAAATAGTTGAACATGATTATTAACACTATTTTTGTTAATATAGTCCAATAACTTCCTTAAGGTTACTCGAGTTTCTTGGTTTAACAATCACGGTCACCTTTGATTTTATTAATAAAATAAATCTTTAGCATAAATTCAAGTTTTTAGTTAAAACATTACAAGAGAAAAGAAATCGACTGAATGTTTTCGTGAATCTGTGTTTTTAACTGAATAATATTCATAAATATTTTTACAAATTTCGAATATGTAATTAAAATTCCTAGTTGAAACAATATGAATTACCCAGAAATGCAACTCTACTGGAAGGTTTTTTTGAGTTAGAGTCAGGAAGATTATATATAATATTATAAACTTATATTAGGCATAGTTTGAAACTTTCTCTAAGAGAATATTGATTTTAATGGAGTTCTTCGAGAGCTGTGAGTCGAATTTAACTTTTATAATAAGGAACAAGTGAACTTGTTTTAATAGAGCAACGATTTTTTTTTTTTTTAGTAAAAATTCCAATATTCAATTAAGCTGCTGAAAAGTCATGCAAGAGTTAGTAGCAGATATTTTGTTCTTCCTCTTATCGAAGATCAGAGTATGCTTGAGTTAGATGCGAGTCTGAATCGCTGCTTTACACGGACGTTCAAATTAACATTTCTAGTGATTACGATGTCACTACCAAAAAATGTAAAATGCTAAACTTGTCAATGTGTAACAGATTGCTATTTTATTTCGTAAAATTCCCACGCTCTTTTTTTTTTTTTAGTTTATTATTTATTTCTTTAATCTATTCAATGAATTTATATCCGGTTTACGCGCTGAATATTCTAGTAAAAATGACATATTGGAATGTGAATGGACGGAACACATTCACTTCCTAAACATGCATTACAAAAGTAACAGGTACCACGTGCATGTAGGTGTGGGAGTACGTATACGTATAATGTACAAAAAATAATCCAAACATCGATAAATAGAGGTGTGGGCCGAGTTGAAAAAAAACCTTCTCAAAAAAAATTAAGAATCCTTGCCCCATATTGAGAAGTTAGCTGTTCACCTAGCTGGATCAATTAATAACTGTTTCAAATGCAAATGTCGTGGTAATTAATTCTCATTTTTCGAATTTGCAAGAAAGATTCTAATTTTAAATGCATTAAATTAAATATAATATAAGATACGTAAGATTAAAACTGCATATTTTTTTTACTAACTATGTAATTCTTGAATGTAGCAACCATACACGGTTCAAAATTATACCACAGAGCTCTTTTTTTCATTTTATTTTTTAATTATGTCACGTCATAATGTTCATCCATTCACGTTAAAAGTAGTACTCTCTTAAAAGTGCATATCTCTTTCAAGGCACATTGTCAGCAGTCAAATCGTCAATTCGAGCTCAGAGCATTTTGGGTCACCCGATGCGAAATAAAAAACGGGCCTATAGAAAATGGGTTATCATGAAAAGTGATACCGATTGGCTTCAGATCAAATCAGTCCTGTAGGGGTTATTAACTGTCTCCCCGTAGCTTGTCAGCTCTTGTGTATTCAGCTGGTTTCGAAGACTGTGAACTACCGAACTAAATAAGGCTTGCATTACCTTCTTTACCCAACAGGTCAGCGTTCTGTTCCATTAAACACCACAGATATATTTCAATTTCATCCTGCTCTCAGCCCTGATAACAGAAAATCTTTCAAAATAAGGGCAAAAATAAAGTGGGTTATGACTATCAAACTTATTAAAATTAACTACTTTTTTTCATTTTTAATGTAACATTAATTTGCCAGTGAGAAATGTTTTTTGGCCTCGAAGCTCGGCTTATCTCAGTGCACTTAGAGCTAAAAAAGAGTTTTCTTAATGGAAAACAAATTTAATTACTTTTTTCAATCAATTCCTTAAACCATAGTTTTTCTTTATCGTCGAAAGTTTTTTATCTTAAATAACTTCCCACTCTAAAAAGCATTGGTGCAAACTTTCTTGTATCCAATAGTCTAAAATCAAATCAAGCAGTACATGGATCATCATATGCATAGAGTAAGCATAGAAGTATTCAGATATTTTTCTTTATATGTACCAATTTTTATTTGTTCCAAATATCCAACAATTTTTAATTTAGACTAAATTTCTCAACTTAAGTTATAAAGCTAGAAATAAACATTAGATAGACAGTCGTAACATTAGATTACTCAAGAAAGTGTACATTTAATCTAAACAGAATGACGTAACTTTAGCATTGTTTCTTTTAAAGTGTTTAGGAAGTTAATTGTGCTATACATTCCGAAAGTATGAAAGTTCTTCCGTAACAGTTATTCCCGTAACGTTCCAGTAAAGTGTTCACTAATTATTGTTAAGAGTTATCTCAATATACTGTTACAAATATCGATAAAAGAATGTTTCAATGGATCCATAATTCTTTAGGCATTTTTTATTCAGAATTTATAATATCGTTTATGTCAAAAGATGTTAAATTAATTTTTTTTTAAAAAATTCCAAACTGTTGTAACTCTGGAAGTATTTAAATTTTTGAAAATGTGGTTACTGCATAATATAGTGATCCACGCTGAGAAAGTGTTAACAAAAAAAACTCTTTAGTGACGTCCAAAAAGAAGAATATTCTTTGTGCCCCTGTTTGAGAAACGACAAATAATATTCCTTGCTGCAGATGAAAATCAATGAAAGACGAAACCTAGGAGGCGAAACAACTAATTAGGAAGATCGCAAAAAATGTAAACTTCAATGATTGACACCCAAAGAAGATAAAAATGACAGGTACTTAGGAAGTTCAAGTAAAAAAAAAGGTTTTTTCTGCTGCAGACAAACTTTATATAGCTGGTAGAGTAATTATTAATTAAAAGAAAGTAATAGAATGATGAGATTCTGATTAATAATTACTGATAATCTCAGCAGTTAATTATTCATTACGTTCAATAATATTGTCAACTATTACATATCAATAAATGCAGTAAATAATGTTCATGTATGCTTATAAATCTTCTGTTGTATCGATTGTTGACGATCATTAAATGTGACTTAGTGAAACTCATTAAAATAATAATTCAATTGTTAAATAGCATGACACAGTTCACAAGCTAATAATTGAATGGCATAAATTAGATAGTAATTTTGCATAATATTGTCATAAATAAGTATATAGATAGGGAACTTAAAGAACTAATCGTTCACATTATAAAATGATTAATTATTTCAATATTTTTATTTAGTTATTCACTAAAAGTTAAAACAATTGGTAGCTTTTTATTGTATTTAACTAAAGAATTAATTTTATTTACTATACTTACCAGGTTTCAATACTTGTGTGTATTTGACCATCTCATTAATTACAAAGGTTGAGTTTTGCTGATGGATGGTGTTCAAGAAAGTTGTGTAGAAATACGAGTATGTTTACCCTCCAATCTTTTTCTTGAAGTTTTCTGCGAGACTACACATAGTACACCTTCTGAAGACTTCTGAAAATAAAGGGCAAATATTTTTTTACGAAAGAGTTGCGAAGATTTTCAGATGAAAAATCTGAAATACCTCACATTTCTGTTTTATTTTGCGACATTCCGAATCCTGCGATCCTGCTGCTCTGCGATAATCTAGCTAAAGTGAGAATTTTATTTCCATTAAAAGAAAGTAGTGCGTTAAATTTTCAAAACTTAGTTTACACGCGAGCCTTATAGGCGACCTCTGGGCAGCCAGCGCTGTACTTGGAGTCCTGGATTTTTCACGAAACATCTTTACATCTACGTAAATTGTAGCTTTTTGTATGGAGAGACAACATGTTTAGGATTAGTGACCATAAGAACATCCCATCAGCTTGTGCTGGCCTAAGCAAACAGCATACCTCCAAGCGGTACATGGGGTAACTGGTTGTGACCATGAAGACCGTGACAATAGAAGAAGAACCACCAAACAAGGGAGCGGCAAACAGAGATTACATTACCTGATTGTAGCTTCAGCAATAGCTAATACTCCTTTAAGTAACAAAACCCAGCCGAAGAGGCATTGTTGAGGTTACACATCCATTTGGAACATAAAGAAATACAAGAAGACCTGACGCCTATAAAACACAACTTCAAGGGCATTTTAAAAGAAACTCAAGTGAGTGTCTGTACCAGATTTTTTCATACCATGTGTTTGGAAGAAGCAACTTGTTTTTGCTTGTTTAAAAAAACAAATGCAATGGCATCAGGTTTTTTTCTGTGACGTCATTTGTAAGTCTCACATTATTGTGTGTGGTAGGTGGCCGTCCTTCCACACCCGGACACACAAGAGATAAAATATAACCGGTTTTTAAGTTTCTGAAAACTTCCAATGTGTTCGATTTAAATATTTTTTAAACAAATTATTTTTTTTATTTTGCTAATAGTACATGGTTAGTAGTGACAACATGTAACCAAAGACGGTTAGAATTAAATAAAGAAAGATTACAGATGAAAAACAACAGATTGGACTTACAATTCCCAAGCTTTTAGAAATAGACTCGTTGAATAGTATTTACTTCTTGAAAACAATTTACATTGTGAGAGAAATTATGTATGGCCTTTGTGGACTCGATAGAATTACGGCCAAGGTGGGGCTGAAATAATTACCATTTCACTCTCTCACTTTTGTTTTCTGTCGGGCTCTTTGCAGCAACACATCACTCTTCCTTTTCGATAATATTTGGAACAAAGTACAAAACTAAACGTATGCAACCATATTTAGATACAGTCACAACTTGAGGCACGTCACAGATATGTTTTTAAAAAAATGATAACCTTGACATTCAGTTAAATGTAATAAATGTTAATTAAAAATATCTCAAGGGTAAACCATACCATGTTACCTTCCTAAACTGTGATTCAAAGATTCAAACTTCTACTGCCAAGCGTTCTTCCCTTTTATACTAATGATAAAACAATCAAGTTGTAATTATTATTAAATCAGCTACCGCAACAGTAAGAATGCAACTTATAGATAAAATACTTCACTATAAAACATAATTATAAATAAATATTCTACAGACCAAGTAATGTTTTATCACCAAAATTAATTTGTAAAAGTTAAGGTTGCAACAATACCGTTACCTCCTTCTGTAGTCCATCACTAATGAACTGTGGCGATGAGCGCGTTCGTTAGGTAGTAGTGTTATGTGAACGTCTCCAAAAGTGTTGCTTCTATTTCTGATATAACTGTAAACCCACAAACATAAAAGTAATATCCAGGTTTAAATCAGCCCTACTTCTAAAACTCTTCACGAATTTGGCTACCTTAAACAAAAAATTATTACTTTGGTATAAATTTATTTACTGCTGCTAGAAATGAACGGAAACGATCTATTTTAACGTCAGAAGTCACTTAGTGGATTCCTCTAAGTTTGTGTATTTTTTGGCAGAAGCAGAGGATCAGGAACATTCTTGTTCTTTCATTATGAAGAACACTTCCACAGGCCCTAATAAGGTACCAGTCGCAGTATAAAAGACCTGTAAAGAGGTAGGCTTAATTCGACTGGACTATACCGTTACAGTAATAATTCCGAAGTAAATTTAAATACTAATGAACTAGCCTCATTCTTGGGAGTTTCCACTTATCATTCCTGCAACAAGATAATAGGCATGGGAACCTTTGCACCCCCAAACATTTATTGTATTTGAATGGCTGGAATTTTACTCTTAGGTAAAGAAAAAACTTTGCCTTCAAGTTTTCCTAGGAACCTATGTTTCTGGCTTTTAACTGTGAGGAAAGGGCATAAGTTGGTGCTCTGAGCTTTTCCTTTTGTCTTACGAAGTTGAATCAATTTTTTTTTTGTGAATTTTTACGGAATTAACTTTGAATTTTCACTAGAAAGGCCTAGACTAAAGAATATTTGTTATTAGCCCGCCGGTAATAGATATGAGTTCAAAAGTGGACCCAAAGACTGCTTAAGCGAACATATTTATTTGCTTTTACTAATAAATTTTGAAATCTCTGTCACAAAAATAATCACTAACCAAAATATTTCAAAGATATATTGCCAGATTTGTTTTTTGTTTTTTTCAGTCAGTGGACAAAAAAAGGAAGAGAAAAAAGAAGATATTGAATTTGTATGCCCGGAAGGCGCGGGCAACGGTAATTTTGCCGATCCAGCCACTTGTAGGAGATTTTATCAGGTTAGTTTTGTTTTATTAATCTAATAAATTTATGTTTCTTAATTAATATATTATGGTTAGGAGATAAAATTGATCATTTAAACTGTTACAAATTCATTAAATAGTTACGATCTGAAAACTATTAATTCCTGTAGCTGATTGGTTCCTAAAAAAAATAAGTTAATGAGCTTTTATGGTTATTTTCAGCTGAAAGCATAATATTAACTTAACTTCACTTTAAAAAAATTAAAGTGTAAAGAAGTTGAGTTATTTACGAAATCGCAAGCAAATGGTCAGTCGCAGGCAAATGGCTTTTAGTTTGTGAAACCTTTTAAATTTCTTGAAGCAACCAAAGTTTTATAGTTTTTCAAGAGACTGTAAATTTCAAAGGTTCACTTAGTTCATAAATATCAAAAAAATATGTGTATTTACTATGTCATATATAACTTTGCTAGAGACTGGTTCTCCTGACGGCCGCCGCTGGAAAATTATATTTTTAAAACCGCGTACATAAATTATGCATTGAGTTAGCCTTGAAAGATAAAAATTAATGAACGAAGAATTAAGAGAAGGGCAAAACAAAAAAAAAATGCATCTTTCTAGTTTTATTACGAAACCTATTTCGACAACTTATGCGTCATCCTGCTTCATATCTGATAAGTGCAAGCGCATACCAAACGCACTATTCACTAAAAATTACATACGCAGACATAATTATTAATTTAGAAAAATAATTTACATATTTAATGTGTGCTTTTTTTATTATAAAACTTTAATAGTGTATTAAAATATGAAAGTGAAGAGAATAAATTAGTCAAATTAGAATGTTTAAAACTAAAAATTGCTAAGTAAATTCTAACGACTTTCACTTGTTTTGTTTAACGAATTTTCTTGATATCCGGAGGAAACTAAGCCCTCCAGAGACTAGAGGTCTCCTCAGTTCATGTATATGACCACGCCTCCCTAAACAACTCCAACGTGCGCTTTTAATCTCTATCTCATTAAATCGAGTTCTGCTTTTCGTCCACATCGTCAAATAATATTTAACGGACAGCTTGTTAACCTTTATCCTCCAAATGTCCTATTCATAAGCCTACGTGGCAATCTCGCATTCTGCATTCTTTCTAGTCTATTCTTTTTAATAAGATCATTATGTCAAATCATAAGAAAGACTAAGAAGCTCTTAGTTTTATGAACAGATATATAGCTTTCACATAGCTCTGAGGAATTTGAGTTCCCAGACATTGTCAGATTTCGATGTCTAGGTCAGAATCTAGGTCACTCAGACTTATTTTACTGTGTACCCTTACAATGCTCATATATGTGCTTTAATATGGAATTAGAGGGGAAACTCTTTGCGTAGGAGGAAACAACTGCTGCTTTAGATTTTTGCCTTTTATTTGAAATCGAGTATCCCGGATATTTAACGGAACTTTCTACTTTATAGGAATAGTCTCCTGAATAGAAAATGAGCCATATCTTTCGTGAATTCCCGGAGGATTCTATAACAGATAGATGGCTAGGGTCTTGGAGTGTGTAAATGGTTCCGTTTGTACTGAACCCCTCTCCCTCTTAAATTAATTTTCATAAACAAAATATTTAAAATTAAAGTGGTAGATTAATATTATTCATTGTTGATGCGCGTTTGTCAAAAAAAAAAATCATTGAAGAGCTGTTCTAGAAAAAATAAAAAGGTAAAACCATTCGTTGAAGTTACCAGAAGTTAATTTTGATACCTTATTTTTTGACTGGCCCTTAGCGTGTACCTTAAGTCTGGACTTAGAGAATAACTATAAATTTAAAAACAGATATAAACAATCTAAACAACAAATACTCCAGCTTAATAAAAAAGCACATAAAAACATTTTTTTGACCATTGGCAACATTGACCTGTTCACAAACGAAACATTTATACCATACCACACTCAGTTCATACTTCATAAGCAGACAGGACAGAAGACACGCCAACCTTATGACAATGTAAAAAGTATTACAATGTCAATGGCATAAGGTAATTATTTTTGTAAACTAATTTTTGTATACAAAATCAATGTACATTATAACTCTACTGTAAAATATAATGACTTCCTACGTCGAAAGCACGGCAAAAATAAAACGACTGAAATTGGCATTATTCTTTCTTTCATCTGAATTGATGAATTAGTTGCCAAAAAACAGTGAACTCTTTTTAATTAATATTGTATTTCTCTCGCCTTCACACATTATTCGCTAAAAACTAATGCAGCTTTAAACGCGAACTTAGTTTTCGGTAGCATGCTCAACACTAGAAAAGAACAACTACGGCTTTAGAATAAACTGAAGTTCTGATTGACAAAGAAAGAAATATCTTCCAGTAGTCTTTCTCAGGCCAATTCTACCAATAGTTGTTAGGTCTTTTTTTCAAATTAAGTAGTACGGTTGTTAAAAGCAGTGACCACCTTGACCAAATGTATGACCTTTTGGTGTTTAGGGAAACTAAAATTATAAATCAAAATAATTGCCAAAGTTTTGGCATGGATATGTGTCCTCTTAAACAGCTTACCCTTCATGTATCCTGTTATGGAAGAGGACACACATCCGAGACTGAATGTTTTTTTTTTCTAGTTTGGAAAAAGTTATTTTTAAACATCTAAATCCTACCAACTAGAGTGATAAATATTAGAAAGGAGAAAAAAGAAAAGGTCATCAAGTGAAGAACATCCAGTTGTTTCTTTCGCTTCTAATCTTGGATCAGAGGCAGTCACCCCCTTGACTTTGAAAGAAAGATACTCAGATAAATCTCCTGACATATTCCCATTAATAAATCTTATTTAGTGTACAAATATACATTTTGTCAATATTTTCCGTTTAATAGGTTTAAAATTCTCTATATAAAGTGTTGATTACCACAAAATAAATGAGTATAAATTATTTGTATTGAACATTCTGCCAAAAGTTGAAATAATTTTTTTTGTTTGCCTTTTTTTTTGGCATTGGCTTTCGCTATACAGCCAGCATCGTCTAGGTGCTTATCACTAGAATATCACTCACTCTCCGTTCTTACTATTTTTATCTAAGTTAAATGCGTAAGGAGCAGTTCCAATTAACATTAATCAAGGCTTACAATTTAAATTTTACAGTTTCAATTTTTTCATAAATTTTCACTAATTATCAGTTATAATTAAATATTTTCACAATTATATCAACTTTGTTATAATTTTAATCTGTGAATTTTTGAATATCTTCCAAAAACTACGTAATAAACTAAGTTCAGTACAGCCTTAGTATGTGGAAAATTAAATGAAACATTTTCAACTTTTAGCAAAAAAAATATATAATACGAAAACAATTAAACAAGTTTGGTGAAAGCAGAACAAGGTCCTATCTTCAAAATAAACCAGTTATTTCATTTCTAACATGAATTTCATTTGGAAGATACTTTTTTTTACAATTTTTTTAGAAATATAAAAAATATAAACAATAACATATATTTACTTTCAGATAGAAATTATTGAATGGTTTTAAAGAAATTATGTTTAAGTTAAATTATGACCATGTAAAGATTTCATGTTAAATAACGTATTTTGTATTTACAGGATTTATAATTATTTCTATTAATTTCTTTCTATTTTTTATGCAGTGTGTGGACAACTACCCGTACCTGAACAGATGTCCGTCTGGATTATATTTCGATGACGTTAACAAACTATGTACATTTAAAACTGAAGCAAGATGCGGCCCTTTACCAACAAGTAAAGTACTTTTTAGAATATGTGGGCCATGATAAGTTAGTTCAAACTCATGGGAGAGGCATTGGTGTAAATTAGTAATCGGGTTTTTGATAATGTGAAACTTGGATTTAAAGGTGTATTATTAGTCCGCCAAGCTTCTTTGGCTGGCCAATCGGGGAGTTAAATATGTATTTAAAACTAGGGGCTACAGCTATTATTTTATTTGTTGATTCTTCACAGGTTAGATAGAATTAGAGTTATCTCACATTTGTAAATCTAAGTAACATCGTCTTGTGAAGTGTTCATCAGTCATTTAATGTTAATTAGATTTTTGAGTAGAAAGGGAATTATGCGTGATCTTTACAAAATATGTTTTTATTTCGAATTTCAATTGCTGATAATTTATATTGATTCTTCAGATGCAACATATTTACGCTTGTTCTTTGTAAAGCAAACAAGCGTTCACATTCAATTATATTGATAATGATGGGGTGTTATTATTTAATATTGGTAAGGTGCAAAGTTTATCGTGACTTGCAAGCTGAAGGTCCCAGGCTTCTAGGGTTACCCTTAGATTTTGTCTTTCGTTGAGCGTCTGAAGCCCAGTGATTCGACGACAGTTTGAATGATAAAACAATAATAATTATAAATAAACCTTCCGAAATGTATGCCTAATAATTTGTAGGTAAGTTTATTTGTGAAAGTTCATTAACAAATTCTTTATTTATCTCTGGCATGGAGTTTCGAGGCAATGCTTCGATTGCTTGGCACCATAAATATTAAAAGAGACTCCTAGTGCTTTAGTATGCCCAATGGAGTCTCTTAACATCCTGATTGGAAACACTGCCAAAGATAGCCTGTGAAAATTAGTCTGCTCTACTATTTCATTATTGTTATCTTGAGTATAAGAGTTCAAATTATTCTAACCACTAGATCAATCATACTTAGTTTAACCTTATTTCTTTACGTTTTAATTTTGCCACCGATTTTTTTTTTGTATTCAGTAGGAAGTGTTTGCTAAAGGGTACAATAAGCCTCTTTGGCTGCGGTGCCGTGGAGCATAGGTCTCGTACCGCTGATGTATTTATTTAATCTATGTTTGCTAAACTGAGACCCTTCCTTTTTTTTAAGCTTCTCGTCGGGCAAGATTTTATTAGATATCTTGGCGGATATCATCTCTTAATTATCCAAATAATTTTTTATTTCGGTGACAAATCTTATTTAGACATAAAACTGGAAACAATTTATCTAAAATCAAAGGTCATTCATAATTAAGAATTATTGTTTATTCTTGACTTAATAAAATACTTTTAAATGAACTATTTATTGCTTATAATACATTGAATTTAAATTTGGTTGCATTGATTACAGCTGTTGCACCTAGCACAGAACCACCAACTGATCTGGCCCTTAAATGCGATACAGCAGAATGCCAGCTACCGTATTGTTTCTGCTCTAGAGATGGAACTCTTATACCTGGCGGACTGGATCCTGAAAAGGTTTGTAGAAGGTGTTTAAAATGTTTCAATATCTGCGGGCTACTTCAAATGTTCATAATTTTTTTTTTTTTTTTTGTTTTGTTTTAACAGACACCTCAAATGATCATGTTGACTTTTGATGGTGCAATCAACTTGAACAATTTCGAACACTACAAGAAAGTTTTCTCAGAACATCGAGTAAATCCAAATGGTTGCCCCATTAAAGGTACATTTTTCATATCACATGAATACTGTAATTACAATATGGTACAAGAGTTAGCGCACAATGGGCACGAAATTGGAACTGAGACCATTTCGTAAGTTTTTATTATTTTCTGTTGACTGTCTTACCTAAAATTGCTTACTTTATTGATTGAAGATCTGTTAAAAAGATTTATTTAAATAAATTTCGTTATTTGTCTAGGTTGCAGCAAGGTTTACAAGATAAAGGATATGAAGAATGGGTCGGAGAAATGATAGGCATGAGGGAAATCCTGCGTCATTTTGCTAACATATCAAGAAGTGATGTTGTCGGAATGAGAGCTCCATTTTTAAAACCCGGTAGAAATACGCAATATCAGGTGTTGTAAAGTTTTTATGTATCGTAAAAAAAATGGGTTTTTGGTGATGATCATGTGGAAAGATAGGTGTCTGAAGGTTCTTTCAATTAATAATATAAGTTTGGTAATTGGTGATTATTATGGTCTTATTTTTATATTAATTGGGTTAAATTAAATGCTCAATTGAATTTTTGTTCTCTTAGACTATTCGGTTACATCTTTGCAGCTTTTCTATGCAAATCATTGTGTACAAATATCTTCCTCCATATTCGCATGCTTTCTTATTCTTACACACCTTCAATGTACTGACAAACTATCTCAAATAATTTCTTTTCAGGTTATAGAAGATTTTGGTTTTATCTATGATAGTTCTGTCGGCATCCCACCGTTAAAGTTTCCTATTTGGCCTTATACTTTAGATTATAAAATACCACACGAATGTAAATCTGGAACTTGCCCATCAAAATCATTTCCTGGTAAGTAAGCATTATTAACGTTAATTTAATTCTTTAAAAATTCTTTAAAGTTTTTAAAAATGTAATTAAAGTTGAGAAGAAATTTAGTAATATCGGTTCTGTTAAAGCTAGTCATAGATTCCTACTCTTGACTTTCCTATCGGTGATTTGCTTGACCTGTGTGGGTTACCTATTTGAAAGAACGATGGTACAGACAGATGAATCGAATGAGCAAATTCTGAAAAGTGTCAGAAGTTCTTCCTTATTGCTTGATCTTTAGGAGACGCTAATCGTTAGACTTCTATTAGTTTTTATTGAAATAGACCAGAATAAAAAAAATAAGCAATGATAAAACATCGATCAATTAAGGTCTTGTGAAAACTCTGAAAATACTCTCATAAAGTTAGTAACGAAGAATAGATAAATGAAATAAACAATAACTAATGATAAAATGAGATGTTTGGTTACAAAATTTAAATCATTAGAGGTCTAAAGCTCTTTGAAATAAGGCCACATTTTAGTTAAATTAAACTGGGAAAACAAATTCTGTCCCCTGATCAAGAAGTGACTGGATACTGTCAAGGCTTTGTACATGCCATTTGGAACTCCAAATAAATGGGAGAATGTAGGCTAAGACTGAATTGTTTCGCTCAATGTATTACTTTCGGGTGCCCGGACATGCATCGTTAGGATAATCCTGGGGTCCTATCTTTTCTGGCTAAAAGGTTGTAAAAGGTATTGGACAGAAACGCTTACAAATATCTCGCTTCCAAGAGTATATTGCAATTTAGAGTTTTGGTTAGCGCGCTAAATAGAAATGGGTTCACTTGCAGGGCCAGTTATACTCGTATGCACATAATAATAAGGACGGCCAATCCTAGGTATCAAGAGGTTAAACGTTGAATAGGTCGGCAAATTTTGCCAAAACTAGATGTAATGTTTTCAGGAATGCTTTCTCCCAATTGAATACTTGCGGAATTTAGAGCCTAGAAAAATCTAAGAGGTTGTAAGCTGTTTCTGGAGAAAGAATATTCTTTATTCACGAGTTGGAGATAGGGGAGAGGATAAGTGCCTCATTAGGCTCAAGTTCCACCCTTGTTGGCACCATATTAAGAAACGAACCTTCTTGTGTCGCAAGAAGCCAAACATTTTTACGAAAATTAAATATGCTTACGATTCAACTGTTTTCTCATGGTCAGTTTTTCTGAATATCAATATCTCTTAAAGCTTGTAACTTGTTTATCTATTTTGTTAGTATCTATTTTCTTACATAAAAAAAAATTGGACTGTGAAAATATTATGTTACTGAATTATGTTTGATGTGAGGCCAGGTATTTGGGAAGTTCCACTAAATGCTCATTATGTTGAGAGCTATGAGGGAGGACACTGCCCCTACTTGGACCAATGTGTGTTGCACAATCATGATGCAACTGAAGTATTTGAATGGCTGAGAGAAGATTTTGAAAGGTAAATTTACTTAGATTATAGCGATAACTAAATATCTTTTGTGAAGTTACAAAAAAGAAAAAAATGTATATAGTTACACTTTTAAACGAAGAATTCGGAGCTTTACTCATTCAGAAACTATTTATTCTAAACAAAGTCATAGGAAAATAAATCGTAAATTAAGATGTAGGGTCGATGTACAAATTAGTACGGTTTTCCACCGTAGCACAATGATTTATTATGTAAGAAGAGACATTCCTCTCCATTGGTGATCCAAAGATTTAGGAATCAGCGTGCTGGTAAAAAGCAAAGGAGTAAATTATTTGGATCACACTCATTTTTTTAACGTCAAAATTGGAGGATGTGCCCAAGCGATCAATTTGGGCATTTCATTTGGATTCACTTTAACTCTTCGGAATTGCTCGCAATATAGTGCAGCGTTAATGGTCTGAATTCTCTGCAATCTATGCCAATGATAACTGCCCCTCATGACCCACTAGAAACACTAAATGATTTCCACATGAGCGTAGAGAAACAGTAGTGTAAAATAAAACAAATTTCTTTTTCAGGAGTGCTTTAAGTCCAACTCCCGATCAGATTCGAGAGCGAATAGCGGCTAGCAAACATACTTCCCTATAATTTCTTATACCCTATTAAATAAACTCTAAGGCTGTAGTCAAACCCCAGTACCACAATGCATCTTAGCTTTTTTTGTGGTCCACGCATCGAATCGCTTGGCTATTGTGGTGAGCCAAAGTCTATGTAAAATAAACAATAAGATGAATATTTTAAATTTTGTGTAACAAATTTAGGATTGTCCATGTTAAGATGTAGGTTTGGTTGGCTACACGCACTATCCGAAAAATAGGTGAATGAAAACCATTATTGTAGTTGCAGTTAGGGGAATAGTGAATGGTGAAGAAATTCTTGCGATTTGATAGATAATCAATTCATGATTGACTTTACTAAGCTCTTTACCAAGCAAACAATGAAAAAGAACTGCCAATGATTCTGACGTAATCATTAACTGCATTGACTGAGAATTATTCATTCTCGACAACTGCTGTATTAGATGTAAATTTCTCTCAAATGACCGATTCCCATTCTTTAATGTAGGTCCTTTAATAATCTTTATATATATTTGTGTTTAAATTAGTTTTTAAAATCTGTCTGTTTAAACATATTCTGTATTGTTCGTTAGTAGAATTTATTTTCTTTACAGATATTACGACCAAAATCGAGCGCCGTACATGATGCCATTCCATACTAATTGGTTTCAAATTAAAGAACTGGAACATGGTTTACATAAGTTTATTGACTGGGCTAGCAACTTGTAAGCATTATAATTGTTTTAAATTTACTGTAAAAGTTTCAATTGTCATAATACGATATAATAGTAATAGTCAAATAGAAAGTTAACAAAGCAGGAAGAATAAATTGTACATCATCTCAAATTTTCTCTATTAGAAGATTTATCTTGGAATTTTCTTTTACAAGGATAGAACACTACTACCAATCTCCAACTTAAATTAAATTATCATCATGAAAATGGCACTAAAAGTAAAGTAATCGCCTATTTTTTCAGGCGAGACTTAACGTCCAACTACCAATAAGGTGTCGTGGACGGAGGCGACTAGCAAACATACTTTACTGTAAATCATTAAATAAAATCCAAGGCCTAAAGACCGGGGAATCGAACCCAGTACCACAATACATATTAGCTTCGCTGGTCTCGCCTCTAATCGCTCGGCTACCGTGGCGCCTGAAAATGGTACTAATGCATCACTAAATGTTTGCTTACTTTTGCAGGGAAGATGTATGGTTTGTAACGGTTACACAAATGTTGACCTGGGCGACTGAACCACGTACCGTTAAAGAGTTGACTACTTTTGAACCTTGGAAATGTAATAAGAAAGATAATCTACCGCCGCCACCGTGTAATCTACCAAATAAATGTGCACTCTCTTTTAAACCTCCAGAAGCTAACTTTACTACAACAAGGTAAAGAATTGTAGAAAGTATTTATTATTAATCTTTTAAGTAACACAAACTGTTCTTATAACTGAAATATCATGCTTTTATTTTTGGTAAAATTCAAGTCAAATTAACATTTATCTGCTGACTCACTAAATGAATGAATAACAGATTACTATATTATAAGAAAAGTTGAGCAAACGTAAATGTTTCTGTAAATTTACGTTTTTTTATTTTATCTAGGTATCTGTCCACATGTCGGGAGTGCCCTAATAAATATCCTTGGCTAGGAGATTCCGAAGGTACTGGTATCCCAGGTAGAGATGTCTACCAAAGAGAGAACTGATGTTTTCTATCGAACTAGTTCATTTTTCTTTTTGTTTTCCTTCGTTTATTCGAAGATTTTAATTATTATTATTTCCTTTTCGTTTGTGTATGTTAAATGAAAAAAAGGCTGCCAAATTTCGAAATAAATTTAAATGACGTTTTCTGTTAACTGAAGACTAATTGAATTAGAGTTTTTGTTTTCTTTGTTTTTTTCTGGTTTTTTTTTTTTTTTTTCAAGAATTTATTCGTTCTCATTTAATTTTTTCAAAATTAAAAATATTTATCACTTAAAAAATAATAATAATAATAATAATAATAAGTAAAAATAGTAAAGAAAGAAGTATTTAAAAAAAAATAAAGCATTGTAAATATCATTCCTTAGGACTTTTGTAATGTTGTTTATATATTATTTTAATTTGTTAAGAAAATAAAAGTTATTATTTTATAGTTTTATTAATTTTTTAACTTCAATTTTGAAAAAATGTTGTGTAATAATATTTCTCAGCTGTCTAATTTACAATTTAAGAAAGGGGAAAATAAGAAATAATTCAAAGTAAAAATTTAGCAATACGTTTTTATTAAGATGAATTCATGCCTTTCTATTACATTAATTTCGGAATAAACTATTCATTAGGTACAAATGAACAGCTGTACGTGAAAAGTAGTTATCAATGTTGCATATCTAAACTAAACCATGTAAGGTGTAAGAATTGTGGCTAAAAGGTTTGCCTCTAATAACCATTTAGCACCAGAGCGAACTGGCGCTTAAATACAGCGAACGATTTTTCTTTTAAGATCTTTCTTTTTTGTTTAGAAACAAAATGACTTTTTACGTAGGACTAAAAGCAAACCAAAATAACATTTCTTCTCTGGGAGTTATTATTTCTGATGAACTTCATTTTCTAAACTTATTTGGTGGCAGTCAATTAAAGACAGGTTCAAACTTGAAAGTTGCTTCTGGCTGTGCAGTGATGGTGTTTTAACAGAACCCATATATGATTTGTACTCTTGGAAAAGAGATGAATGCTCATTTACGAGCCAAGAATTTATGGTAATACTTTATTTTAATTATTCAATACGGATTTTTTTTTCTCACACAAGTTCCACTTTTTGAAATAATATTATCTAAATGTTAAATATATCATATTTATTAGTTGCCTAGTTTTTATTATTGTTATTGTTGTTTATAAAATTGTTGATGTTGATTTTTATCAATTTTTTGTTTTGCTGAAACTGTAGGCAAATGAATGAAACCAATTGATGCAGAAAAACATGGCCAAACAATTTCAAGAACTTCCATTAGAAATGGCAATAAATATACTTAGTTATTTAAATTTAAGCGAAGTTGTACATTTGAATACTGAATGTGTGTTATTCAGAAAAGCAATAGCTGTACTGACAAGAGCTGCTCTGGTAACTACAAGGAGTAATATTGATAAAGCTGTTAAAAATCTGTGGCAAAATTATTTTTTAGCAAAAAAAGTTGAAAGTATTGTAGGCTACGATATATTAACTAAAGTTTTAGCGATGAAATATTTACAAACAGAAGTGGAACAATTGTTTACAATTTCATGGAGATACGTTAACGATTTGCACGCTTGGTCATATTTATCAAGATTAATTTCACCAGTATTAGAAGAGATAGAAATGGAAACAGAAAATATAATTAATAATCAGTTGACAATTAAGGAAATAATTCCAAAACATCCTAAATTAAATCATTTTATACATAAATACGATAATACAATTGAAGCAAGAATTAACACGAGCAAAAATAATATCTATTTAAAAATTATCGATATGCTCTCCATATGTCCTACAGCAAATTTTCAAATTATATTTAACACTTTTGACGGTTTGGTAACTAATGCACAAATGAATTTTCAATTGAGAAATGTGCAGTATCCGATTATAATGCCACGTTTCGATAAAGCCGATCCTAATTCTAAAAATGAACGCACATTGATTAGCTATTTAAGAGGGTATGTACGATTTTCTAATATTATGTATTTGAATGAATCGCTTGTATCCTTGAAAGATGTTTTTAGAAGGCAGTATCGATTGCTAATGCTCCCCTCAGATATTATAGTAAAACCTCAGCAACAAAAGTTTGAAATTAAAATAAAACCAACATACATGACCGTTACAGATAATGGAAGCAATATGAAACAATATATTTTTACTAAATATGTAGCCTACGATACATACACTTGTGGGCTATTGTGTAATGTAACAGCAAACTGTAAATCGGATCTTCAACCAATTACATTTACCCAATTATGTAAAAATTCTGTCAACCGTTCAGATATTAAACCATTCAATTACAGAAATCCAAGAAATTTAAATAAATTAGATATTAGTATATTAAATGAAGTTTGGTTCCCATCAAGAAAAGTTCAGGAGACAAGATGGACTTATGTTTCAACATTAGATAAGTACTATTGTTTTCAGATAAGGCATAGATTGAAAAATAATATAGAAGAAAGGTGACTGGAGCCATTTATATAAAATGAGTGTTCATAAAGAAACTACTGACATGTTACAAATGAGAAAGTACTGGAAGATATAATATTATAGAATACAAAATATTATTTAGGAATTATCATTAAACCAATAATCACTTAAGTATTCAACAGCCAATTTATTTCATAGCTCTGTACAATCTAGGAAAATTAAAAAGTAATTTCATTTGTAATTAGTTAATTTGCTCTTTCTTGAAGAAATATGCTGATTCTTTCTAATTTTTTTAAAGCCTGCCAACATAGTAAACATTATTTCCAAGAGTATTTATCTCCTTTGATGACTGATTCATTAATCCAAGGAGTAGAAAGAATATTACCAATTTCAGTTTTTTGTTTTTTTTTATTGCTTTAACGATAAGCTTTCGATCTAGGGACTATTATCTTCAGGGCTTATACTTATTAATAACTATGTGAGAATTTGTTTTGCACTGTGAGTGTTTCCTTAAATGGTGGTATGTCTTTCGTCCTAAGAAGTCAATACGAGAAACCTCGTGCTTAAAAAATTATAAGGACAGAAAACATCCAACATTGTAAAATAAATCACAATTATTAATTGGTTAATAAGCCCTGAGGATGGCCTAGTTCCTTGGCAATAAAATAAAATTATGAATTAAATTGGCATTAAAAATTGTTTCGTCTGTAAAGTTTGTTCTTACTCTATTTGAGAAAATGTGTTTCTAATAATCGATTAGTAATAAGTTGATGAATTTCCAGGCCGGCATTATTCCCGTTGAAAAAAATATACTTATTGAATAAGTTATGTGCACGCTATTCTTTTAAGCAGATATAATGCTTCTTCCCATTTGGCCCCAATAAGCTTGAGGCTACACAAAATATTGTTTGAAACGAGAAAAATTTCTTTATTCTAACATTAGTTTTTTACAATTTTTATTTTTTTGTCTGATTTGGCATTTTTCACTGAAATCCATTTCCAGTTATCTTTGCCAGAAAGAACGTAATTCTGGTGATAAACGGTTGTTTTCTTTTTGTCCTAGTATGTACTTTTTATTTACATAAATGATTTCGCTTGGAAATTCAAGCATGCTTTGAAACTCATATTTCCTGAATTCTCATATTTGCTCTGAAAATATGGAATTGACCTGTTTGTATTGAGAGGTAATGTTTTTTTTTTTGTTAAAATTTAAGTTTTGAACTTTTTTTTATGTTTGCTTAAATTTATCTTCTCAATAAATTTTACAGCACATCACTTGAACGCAGTACTTATAAGACTTTACAGAAACGTTTAAGTTTTCAAGATTTTTTGAGTTGATTTTTTTCTGGGTATTTGATATCTTAAGGAAATAAATTAAAATTCTAGAGAAAACTTATTCTAAAATTTAAGAGTCTTTCACCATTCAGCAAGTATATTAATGTTGCTATTTATATCTAGGTAAATAAAAAGGTATAGAAAGATAATACTAAGTAACTTTATTCCATGTATTTTACATAGATTTCATTTTTTTACATAGAGTACGGCAATAAAAGATCATATTGAATAATGAAGATATGAAAGTAATAGTTTAAAAATTGAACCACTTGTTTTGAAAACCTTGTATTTTTTTAAAGATCTTATAACTAATTTCTTAAAAATCAACTTGCTTCTCAGGCCGTTTTAGGAGTATAATTGTCGGTAAAACGTATCAAGAAAATTAAGAGAAGATAAGTTAGGTGTCATTTGTTGACCTGAAATAGCTATTTTTTGTTGGTATTCATTTTAGCTTTATTTGAAAGTGGGAATTTTTTCAATTTACAGCAACTTCATAATTATTACTTGTTGTGATCAACAGTAGAGTTAAATAATTTATTTGGTCAAGAAAAATATTTCATATATAAAAACCGTAATAATATGAAACAGAATTTGAATCCAAAGGAGTCAAATTACTATTTTAATTCACACAGGATCGGCTTTATATCATATCCTTAAAAAGATTAAAAGAAAAACTATTTTAAAGATTGGCAAACGTCGTAGTAAATCTATTGGTAATTAGCGCCCTAAATTTTAATCCAGTTCATACATACATAGATGGCCGTGTGGTACAATTCATTTGTTCTTCCACGATTCTTGTCTCGGACTTAAGAAAACGGCAGAGCTTCGCAGCTAAAAATGTTGCAATGTTATTTAATATAATTACTCACTATGTATATATAATATTTGATAACTAGCTATTTAGATAAGATAGATCAATGTTTTTATTGATAAGATGACACAGTAGTCAGTGAGCAACACGTCTTTGATTTTTAGTTTTATTATAGTCTGTTTTAATATTTGAACACAATGGAACTATCTTCTTCAAAACAGGTAGTCAATAACATAAGTTACACTTATTAAATTCTTATTATAATGATTAATAGTGAGTGCATGGATACTTCCGATATTTGATGATTTGCTTGCTGCTTAAAATAAGATGAATTATTATTATTATTTTTTAGATAGGTCTTATTAATTTAATAATTTCTTTTAAATTATTATTACTTTAATATTTGTTATAAAGAGGTGTTTAGATATTAATGTATTAATTACAGATCCTTGAACAGGTCCCCTTTATATTTACAATAAAATGATTATAGAAAATTCATCCACTGTTCCCAAATAAATAATGATAATTTGTTTAATTTTTAGTTTTATTACTATCTTTGATAATAGATAACTGCTATAAATAGAAATAATAATTTATAAAAGTTGGTCTTTTGACCATGAGTCAAGTCTGTCAGTCTTTTTCTAAATTGCAAAATTATTGTATATAGTTATTGAAATAAAGACCTTTATTATTATTATTATTAATTTATAAAAGTTGTAATACATTGAGATAGAAGTTTATGTACAATTAATGGGCACTATTAATAGAAGCTTGAGTGTCAGCATAAGAATTAAAAATATAAACTTTTAAAATTGAAAGTTCAATAATCAAAAAAATATAAAATACAATCTTATTCAAAATAGAAATGATCCAATTTATTGAAATCAATGAAATAACATTCAATAATAATGAATTTATTCACATATCTGACGAGAAATCATTACTGATGGTTTATTTCTTTTAAATCGCTATGAAAATATGCTCCAATGTTGAGGTAATTTGATCTAAAATATGAAATATAAAAGAATATTTACTTCGTTTGAAGTAAGTTGGTGCATAAAATTAAGAAATAATTGGTGTTAATGAGAGAGTTAATTCCTTATAAACGAAAATTACATCAAACTGTCTTGACAGATACTTCAGGAATTAGGGACCATGCTTCGACTAAATTAAAAAAAATTATAGATAAACCCTAATGGAAAATTATTTACACATTTTAGATATTTATTTTGTTCTCTTTTCATCTTCTCAATTTTTCAGAAAGAAATATATAAAGAAACATAGAATCCATATTCTAGAATGCTTCTGACCATATTTTTAAAAAAGAGAGTTAATTCCTTATAAACGAAAATTTCGAAAACGAAAAAAAGTAATTAATAAAGACAACTTTCAATCAAAAATTTGTGAAATGCATCAAACTGAAAGATGTAATTTTCACTTAATGGTTTTTACTTAACGAATAGGTAATTTTTTTTTCTTGAGTAAAAATCAATTTCAAAAATTTGATCGCAACATTTTCTATTTTCATTGGTTAAAACTGCTTTTACATTCTTTAAATATAAATGCATATAATTATATCAGTTAACATTTAAACATTTGTGACTTAATAAAAAAGAAACTACTAACATCATTCAACTATTTCAGAACATCCTAACACGAACGTTATAGCTAAATAAAATTTTAAGATAAAAATTATTTTTAGAGAATTTATTAAAAAATAAGGTGGTCAAATTCTTAATCGAATAAATAATGATCCATAACGTACATCAATCTTATCTAAACTGATTAAGACATTGAACTAAAAATGATTTTTCTAGGTCACCAATTTTAATATTAAACACCTCAAATCATATAATAGAAAAATATTCTAAGTCAACACTAAAGTAAGAAGTAATTTAAATTAAAGCAGTGACAAATAGCTAATGCATAGCATTCACACTAAAAGTTTAATTTTGTTAAATGAATATTAAGAATTTTGTAAAAATATTTTATTTAACATTTTTATTAAATACATTTTCTTATCTTTAGTGATGTTATTGCTCAGCCTAAATAAATACTTCTCTGTCTTATGTAAACACACAATCTCTATGAAGAAATAGAAATTTCTTTTGTTTAAAACATTTTACAATTTTTATCTAATTATTTGCAAGAAAATAAGGCTAACATTTTAATTATTTATTGAACATTACACCAACACAAAATTATTCACATTTTGTAATTTTCCGGATTTTAACACCAATGGCCCTAATAAGAGATATGAATTGTAGCTATTTTGCTTCATTTAGGCTTAATTGAATGAAAGATTACGAATTTTACTCAGGAACGGAAGTACAGAAGTTATGTCCTAAAGTTAGATAATACAAAATTAAATGATTAACATCGAATCAATACTCTAATACATGCATATTAAATCTTGTTTGAACATTAAGCACTTACTATTGCACATATGTACTCCCATAAATAGCAAACATAGTATTGGGGTCATTGTGTACTTACATCTGCTTTTGGATCCACCCTTACATCTTAAATAAAAAAAAAACTAGTACATAATATAAGAAAAAGGAAACTCAAGAATTACACATGGCAAACTGGAGTTGGAAGAGGCGGGTTATTTAAAAATAGGGTGAAGGAAAATGACGCATGCCGGTGAGGAGTTCCCGGAATTTCGGTTTTAAATTTACTTTGCAATGTAAGCATAAATTTGAACTAAATAAATATGCAACTCAGTTTTAATCAAGGTTGGATAATATAAATAAATCTGAAACGTATATCAAATAACTATATTTAAAATATTTAATATCTAGGTGGGCATGTGCCTAATTGCAAGTTGTAACCTCCTTACAAATGGGATGACTATTGCTTATCCAGCGGTAGCTTTACCAGCGATGATGCAAGCGAATTCAGGATTAGAGCTTACTCTTGAGCAGATGTCTTGGATAGGTGAGAATGAAACTATTTTCTAAATAATGAACATATTAATTGTAAACTCAACTTCGTTTTTTAACTTATAAGAAGAATTGAGCTTAATGTTGCATACATGACTTGATTAGGTAAGAATGAAGCTATTTTTTAAATAATGAATATATTGAGCATAAAATTGTTTTGTAAAGTACAAAAAAAAGAATTTAATTTCTACGATAAAGTGGCCATGGCCTCAGCACTAATGCCATAAAAAAAACCTCGTAAACTTGGTAAATCTCAGCCTGAAACCAACTTAAAAAACAAAAAAGTGATGTCAATCTTTGATGAAAGCCCTCTCGCGAAAGAAAACCAAGTTTCCAAAAATTCTTAAATGTTTACCTATAATGCTTGAATGTTCCTTCAAGCAAATCCATAATAATTGTAGATTCGGTGAGACGATTGACTGACAGACTGACAATCGATGGATTTAAGAAGGCATACTATGCAACAGTCTTCATACGTTCTTATATTCTGGGATGGGCGTTCCTAGCGGTAAACTTGTTCAGGTTCCAAAAGAGGTGTTCATAATCATACGAAGGGTGAAAAAGAGTAAAAGTTGTGGCGCAGATATTCGGCAATTAGATTTCGTTTCGCTACCATGCCGTAATTTCCGTAAATTTCTTATACAAAGGCTATCAGTGGTTTTATATTTATAAAAACAGGTTTTATTAGATTTAGTTTCCTTCAAAACTACTTTTCGTACCGCTGCACCAGCTTCTTTAACCCCTCTGCATAGAAGCTCTACACAATAGTATAGACAATGGTACGTCCAAGAAGAAGAAATTTATCAGCCTAATCGTCAAACGACGATTAGATCGAAGTTTTTGATCCACTTGAAAAACGATTTTATTGGTCTGGATACTGGGCCTGACATTCCGCTCTTCATCATGGACATTTGTTCGTCCATTTCTGAATTCACGGCACTATTGTCTAACCTATCCTTCATTCATTACTGCAGGCCCATAATCTAGGCACAACCACGATGAATTTCTGCTGCTGAAGATACATGCAAAAATCTTATCACACCACAGCTTGCGGAAGCAACGATGTCGCGGACATTGATGTTTACTTGCACGGACATGCCAACGACTTCTGAATCAAAACAACAACTGCAATAGCTTCGGAAACAGTCAATAGATGGTGCTGCACAAATTCAACTTTGTTTCGACGCTCCAAAGATTAACAAAAGGCCCTTACTTTTCGAATATGCCTTGTAATAATTCTTCTAGCTCAGAAAATCTTCCAAACTCTTCTAGTCTGAAAAACTATTCGTCTTAAACTGCGAAAACCATTTGGTACGTTCAATCCCCAGGTAATTCTTGAATTTGCTATTGCAAATAATTTTCCCAAAAGTAAAAAAATTTAGCTGTTTAATGAATAAGGAACCGTGATTGACGCAATGAGATCATAAATTTTAAAAGTTAAATATCCTAAAAATCATGTATTGTTATTTGTAAATTATTGCATGATTACTTATGTAAACACAGATGCTGAGGACCTTGTCAGTTAATAAATTTTGTGTAGATTTTTGTTTTAGCCAGTCTCTCGCCGCTGACAATGATTGCTGGCTCGCTAATAATAGGGCCATTACTGGATAAATGGGGACGAAGGCTGGGCTTTGTGCTGACTGGAATTCCTGCCGTATTAGGTATTATTTTAATTGACAACATTTTTCAGAATTGAGATAGAAGACGTGCACTAATGGAAAAATAAGAATTGTAAAGTAATAAGTTGTTGCATCCTTATTGAAACACAGAAAGTAACACTAAAATTGTTTTCAGCTATTCTTTATTTATTTTACTATGATAGTTTTTACATCTGAACTAAACATATCATTATCTCATTTGGCATAATTATTAATGTTAGAATCTACATTACACTCCTCCCCTCTAAATTTCGCTTGCCATCCCTCATTCATCAGTCTTTTCTAAATTGCCGTCCTGAATGAGTTACCATCACTGATTCTGGCCATTTTCTCCCTGGTGCACTAAGACTAAGTTCATCATGTCGCCTATTTTTAAGACAACTCCAATGAGCTGGATCGCTGAAGTCGCGGGCATACACGAATTTCCCTATCGCATACTTTGTTACAATTTTCTTTATAATTTATGATTTGCTCGTATTTGGATGTTTTTCGTTTGTATATTTGCAAACATTAGTTTTGCTTGAATCGGTATAGCCAACCACTTCTGGGCCATTAGATAAAGCGTCGGTTATTACCAAAAACATCTTTCCAATGAAGGGCTCGCGAACATTAACGTGAATTCTATTGAAAGGCGATTCTGTAGTTGGCTAAGGTTTCAAAATAGCCTTTGCTGGCACTGGCCTTACCAACCTGCAAGCATGCTCTTAGATTATTTACTATCTGCTAATTATTCACTCACAGCCTTATTTTAGACTTTACATTATAATTACATAACATAAAAGTAACGAGTGAACTATGGGTGTGAAATGATTTATAAACTCACCCAATTCAAGTAGTACCATGTTAACCAATAATGAATTGTTTTAAATCTTTTGGAATGTCATTTGTCATTAGTAACAATTTCTTGCCAAAAAATTGAAAACATTAATTTTACTTAGGTTGGATTATTATCGGCATAATGCCACGCTCTGTTGCTTGCCTGTACATCGGGCGACTCCTGGTGGGCCTAGCTTCTGGTTTTGGTGGCGCATCGGCGTCAGTGTTTATGGCTGAAGTAACCTCACCAAAAATTAGAGGCGCTCTTACAGTTACTAAGAATTTGACTTTTTCTATAGGCCTTACTATTATGTACATTATTGGCATGGTATTTCAGGTAAGTGCGACAAAAATTTTGTTTCTTTTTTGGAATTTAATCTATTTTGTCTAGAATTTCGTATGTTAACTTTTATTTTTAAACCATCATCAATTTTTTTTTATTAATTAAGCAGACATAATTTGTCCTTCGAATATTTTGTTACCAATATTCATATTATTTTTTTAATTATAATTTTTTCAACTGATATTTTTTCGTCAAAGATTCTTTAAGGTTGTTCAACACTTGCCCCATATAAACCCAGTAACCACCATTTTAATACCTAAGATATTTTGTATCCTTAATAAACTTATTTCGCTAGCTATTGATTCTCTTTTTTTAAATTTACAGGATGACTGGAGCAAGATGGCATTTTGCGGAGCTGCAGTACCTACGCTGTGTTTATTGTTCGCAATATTCTGCTTACCTGAAAGCGAAATCTGGCTCAAGAGTAACAGTCCTAATAAACCGAACAGTCCTAAACACTCTTTTAGGGAATTATTAAAAACCTACCGAACTCGACCTGAAGTGTACAAACCTATGTATATTATGAACGCTTTGCTGATTTTAAGACAATTAAGCGGAACAAGCGTTTTGATGTCGTACGCTGTAAGTATTTGGAACTATTTTTATTACAATAATTTGTCTCTTCTTAGACTTTTCTTCAGGAAAAAGAAGTTATCTCAGCAGATTTTGATGTTAACAATTATCCTTTTGCATGGTTTGCTTAATGCAGGAAAGTTCTTTGCAGGACTATAGGAATCCATGAATCTGGTCTACTCTGACCAAACAAACGGACTATCATTATGAATATGAAGTATCGTGTGAAGAGCACAGCAAAGTCTAATGAAAGGCTTTGCAGAATATGGAGAAAATGATGAAACAAGTTAGATTCATGAATGAAAAATTCTCCCTTGGCATTCTCGCCACAACTCGTAACCGTAATTTTAACACTTACAACCCTAAGGCCAAAATAACGAAATAATTAAATAAATAAAATGAAGATCAAAGATATTTAAAATTCAGAACAGGCCAAATAAAATATAATAAAAAAATCAAACTCATCAAGAAGGCAGCGATCGAACTAGTCAGCTGTATGTATCTCAACAGAGCACCATCACTGTAGATGATAATCCATTCTTTTCATTTTGTACTTAAGTACTGTTAATTTTATCAGCTACACATACCCTTGCCGAAACAAGTGGCAAATAGGGGGAGTCATTTTTAGATCTACACCCAACAAAGCAGAGTTCAAAATATTATAGTGATCAAAGTTTCGTACTGAAATATGACCTACGTATTTTATCGAAAATTTGCTGTTACATTTATTCTAGATTTTTAACAGTCCCTTACAAGGGCTGCTTATTTTCATTGATATCAGTGATTGACATCCTCTATAGTAAAAATATTTACTGTTTTTACAGGTTAGTCTAGTGAAAATGACAGGAGTTCGAGGCGATCCCCATCTTGTAACCGTTATATTAGGGGTAACACGAATAGTTGCTGGTTTGACTGGATGTGCCCTGAGCGGTTATTTAGGTAGACGTGTACCTGTTTCATGGTCTGGTGCAATAATGTCTATTACAATGCTTTGGCTTGCTAGAAATATTAGAAAAGATAATGAAGAGCCAGCCTATTGGGATACCTTAGTGTTAATTGCATTTATGTTTACTTCTACAATATTTACATCCATTTGCCAAGCATTGATTGGTGAAGTATTTCCAACGGATGTTAGAGGGGTAAGTTTGTAAAAACATTACCATCATTAATTTTACTGCATGCCAATTAATTTTACTACAAAATTACTTTGTGGAAAGAAATCTACAGATCTGTTTATATCGGAAAATATTTTTAATTATAAGTCGATTGGATCACTTGATTTAATTTCAAATTATGAACTAAAATAAAATGTTGATTTCATCGCTAGCAGCACGTACAGTGCCGAACAAAAGTCTGCATACACCCTGAAAATTTGTCTTTTATCTCGGTCGGAAAGGATATCACGCGTGGCTTCTTTGAATAATGTTTGCAATGTAACGATATGAAAATCCTAGATTATTTAATTTAACTATTAATCTGCGTTCTGACAGGAATTTCCTTTCTTTGGTGAACCATTTTAAATAATAATAAATTCTTAACTAACTCAGATCCGCCTATATTCACGTTTCAACTATAACTAATAAATTTGTAATATTAAGATTTACCCTAACTAGTAAGTATTATTATAATATTGAATTTATCAATTGTGTATGTGGACTTTTGTTCAGGCATGAACTCCGATCTTTTTATTTATATGCAATGGGAGATGGCAGAGGTCTTTTCATCTCTCATATATATACTTAGTAACAATAGTTACAAATGTTTAAATCACATTTTTTACTCTAATAATTCTTTATTTTGAAAATTCCCGAAATATTGTAGTGTATGTAGACTTCTGTTCGACACATCGACACCGTATGTTTACTGCATCCCTAAGCAGTTTCGGACTTTCGTTCACCAGCGGTAGATTGATGAGTTTAGAGTAGAGAATTCGATTTTACTTATATTAAACGTAATGTTTTCAAAAACTTTTTTCTATTGGAATAATCTCCACGAGACATTTATTTATTTATTTAGGGATGCTTGGAGGACCGTTGTCATTATTCTTTTTCTATTGCTATTGTGTGAACTGTTAAATAATTGTATTTATATAGGTATTGAAATTACGTATCTTGCTAGAACAAATGGTAGTAAATATCTATTTTGTGTTGTAACATTTAACTGAGAAAGCCATGTGCTGCATTGTGGAGATCTTAATTCAGGTTTAACCTTGGATACACGCTCTTTTTCTTTATGGGATTATGATTTCTTATTATAGGATTTTCTTTGAAGGTATGATCCTTCTTAGATGATGAGACATGTTTATATAAGATGGCTCTTTGGTTAAAAGGGATATCTAAACAGTCACAGTACAGAAGACACACCAATCTTAAGATGTAACAATGTAAAAAAAATAATAGCGTAAGTCTTGTAGATGACCTAGAATGTTAACCCGTTCCAGAAAAATATGAAATAATTTTTTTGTCTGGCGGGGATATCAACCGAATCCTGAGTCTGGTTTTTGTATATTTATTTATTTTTTCAGTTATGTACCGGTATCACAACCTGTTTATCATATCTCTCTTCGTTTACTGCACTCAAATTATATCCTCTACTATTAGAGTTTTTGGGAAAAACCAATCTTTTCCTTTTGTATGGAACTTTCTGTGTGTTAGGAGCCTTGCTAGCTATCCTTACACTGCCCGAAACCAAAGATAAAACTTTAACAGAGATTCAAGGATTGTTCTCAAAGAAAAGTGAGTATTTTTTAGGGAATATATTTTTTATTTTCTGCTTTTTATAATTAATCAATTTACAATTTTAATACATCTGGAGAAAAAAATAAAAAAATATGAGAACTCGTAATTGTTACAATATTCAACTAAAAGAATTTCTTAAAAATTATAGGAGGTACAAATTAAATTATAAAGTGTAGGTTTAGATTATTTTCAAGGTGAGATTATTAATTGTATTAATATACAATTCTTAAAGTTAAAAGAGTTAATTCTTTTATATTATCTGACAGAACCAGTGGTAGCTGAAGTAAAAGAAACTGATTCTAATCCAGCTGAAGTTGAACTTTTGGGTGTAACAACAAATAGCTATAGATGAACAGTATGAAGAGTCAGTTTGTGAAATTTGATTTCTGGAAAATCTGAAGACACAAAAATCATGTAAATAATATTCTGCAACTAGTTTTGTATATAGATAGTACAATATATTGGAAAAACTAGATCAAAAATATAAGGTAGTGTACGGTGCTGGAAATGAGCATTTTATAGCAGCAGTATTACCAAATCGATAGTTTAAGCCGAGTTTATGAATGAATTTCTGATTTCTTACTTTGAAATAATATTTCAACATGTAATAGATTTAGGAAAAAACAAAATTATCTTCTTTTTTTAAAAAAATTCAATTCTATTCAATTATATATTTAATATTTTATTGTATTTTTCATCCAGTCAGCCCTTAATTACAGTTCTCTTTAACTAAACAATATAATTGATTTGGTAACTTAAAATAAAAAAATAAATAATAAATAAATATTAGCATAAATCACATTAATCGAGTTTCGTTAAAATATAGACTATCTGACATAGCGTTTTCTTCATTCTGGCTGGCTTCACATTTGCATTCATTTTAAGCAACTGGCACCTTAATCAAATTTGTGGAAAAAATTCGATTTCCACCTATAACTTTTCTTTTTAATTACACTAGTGTTTGTATTGATTTATGTTCAAAGAGTGTAGTTCACAAACAAATGTTTTAATTTTCTTTTTCTTCTCATCTTGCACGTTTTTTGTAATCATAAAGTTTTCGGATTGTCATACATCATCCGATCGTGATTCATCTGTTTGGTGTAGAAAATTTAACTTTTAATGTTCCTGTATTCGATACATTTTAAAAGTAGAAGGCTTAATTCTCTACATCTAACTGACAATACAACTTCTTATGATGTATGCAAATTCTGAAAACAATTAAAGATAGAAAAATATGTGTTATAACAGATGAGTGGATGTCACATCCTTTTCACAATCCTATATATTCCTCATTGCAGGTCAAAGAAAATCAGAAAACTGCCAGAATGGAGAAAAACTAGCTTGGACTTTTTTTTTTTTTTTTGACATGGTATGGTCAAAGCTTCGACCATTCAATAATTTTGTTTGAACTTTTACCAATTGGTTCAGAAAATTATTCCTACTATTATTTATGGTTTTTATGAATTTTACATTGCTCTCTTGATCCATATTTTCGCATATACTTGAATACAAATTTCTTAAAACGATTGATATTCACTATTGATATATCTGTTATCTTTTATGTATTTAATCAGAACTTGAAAAGGTTCTAAACTGAAGTTGGACTCCAGATCCGTAACGGGCGTAACAATAAAAATGCGAATATAATATTTTGCAGTGTGGCTGTTCTTATTCATTGTGAATATTTGATTTCTACAGTTTCAAATCATTCAAGAGATTTTCTGCTACGCTAGTAGCCTATCCAATCAATTTTAATTTCACCTTTACGCGGCGAACCTTGTTAAGCTTAGAATTACAGTAACAAATTTATTCTGAAATTAATCCAGCGAACAAACGAGAGAATGGGGTCCTCCAAGTAAGCCGACTGCAGGAATCACATCTTGGGGTGTGGTGGAGAAATTCAAGTGAAGAGACAACTGCAGCCCCCCAAGGCCCAGTTACTATGAGACCTTAAGTCGCGACGACTTTGGATGGAGAGCATCCCGAAATTAAAGCACCCGATCTTTTTGAGATGTGGTGAGGTTGCGACTCCACCTTCACTTAGTAAAAGTAGTTGTTACGCGATCCCACTTGTTCGATGCTCAGTACGAATAAAAAAAAAGGTTCGTTTGAGAGGTAAATGTCCAATTTAACTTAGCACCGGTTAATAAGCAATTTATTTATGCAGCCATAATTTTATTACGGTATTTTTTATTAAATTATTTATTACTGATTTATAGACTCTGCTTTAACTCCTCAATCAATTGTGGGAGTCCGTTATTTATTTGCTTGATTTTTGGTTCCTCAACTAAGTTTAGCTATTTCTTTTGCTTTTGCAACTGGTAGATCTATGCAATGATCACAAACTTTCTTACTGGTCAAATGATTATGATTAATCATGTGGACACTATTAGAAGATTCCGGAAGTGGGCCATACTTCTTAACTTTTGAATGACCTTCTATAACAAGGCTTACTGGAGGGGCAGTTGGTGGAGCTTTGGTTGTTGTAGTTGCAGTGGAAGTAGTGGCAGTTGAAGTCGGTTCTGTTGCTGATACAAAAGTGGGTGTAGCATTGGACGTGATAGGCGCTGAGGAGCTTGAAGGATAGTTATTAGGATGAAGATGTGTAGAAATATGAGGCCATCCAGCTACTTGTCCAAGAGTGATTGCATGCTGAGGTGGAGGTTGAAGTGACAATGATAAAGGATGTGAATCTGGCTGGCCTGATGGTGAAAGGGTTGTCGACATCTGTGTAAATAATTGCTTTTCATCCACAGGTTGTGAAAAATGTTCCTTAACGGACAATCTCTGAGGTTCAGCACGTACAGCTGAATTACTGCTAAAACTTTGAAGAGAATCATAAGATGGAGCATAATTTCCAGAATAAGGATTTGGATTGTTTCTCAGTTGAAAGCCATAATTTTGCTGAAAGGAAGTTGGCGAATAATTACTACCATATTGTTCCAGTTGAAGTTCTTTAAAAGGACCATATGTGGAACTTCCATACAATCCGCTTTCACCATGATGGGAATATTTTTTGTAATGTTGTGCTTGAGCGAATCCTAACGGAGGCCCATTGTTTGTACCAGGTAAGTCAATTCTTTGTCGATGGAGAGGTTCTAGCCAGTAGTGGACATGTTCAACCATGGGCGGAGAATATACATTAGTAGGATCTATGAGAGGATTTCCTTGGCCAACCGGTCTCCATTCGCTTGGTGAAAGTGCTCCTGAAAAGTTCAAAATTAATAATTTAGTAGACTTAACTTTAGTAGTTGGATGATTGTTTTTATTAAATATATTACAATTTTGAAAAGTAAATAATAGATCATATACTAAATTGGGAAATACTTAATCAGAAAGCAACATTGAGATCATCTTGCTTACAGTGATCACTTTCATCACTGTGATATCAGTTTAGAACTTGTGGTAATGCGCTCCAGATAGTCACGTTATCTATCAGGCCTAATGATGGCGTTTAACCTCAGAAAGCTTCTTTATATTGGACTACAAGGGGGAAAAGAACTAGCCGTCAAAGCGAAAGCAAGAAATATTTACATAACATCAGTGGCTTAGATTAGCTAAGAGCTATTTATTAATATTAAATACTTTTACTAAGCTTTGCTGTGCTTATTTTCGTTGGAAATTTGAAGGCAAACAAAATACTTTCCATGCATTATTTCGTAAATTCCTTTAAGTTTTGGTGAAAGTGTTTCTAGAATCAAGTTTGAAGAAAATTCTCAGTCCAAAAAACCATTTTGAAAAAAAAAATGACCCTACAATTGACCTTGACAATGTGGGACGGTCGTGGATAGTGGATCACAAGAGAAACAGACAAATAGATGTACATAGGTAGTCTGAGTCGAAGGTCGGTCACATGGATGACAAGTTACACATACACAATAAGATAGATTGTGTATGTGTGTGGCGCACTTAAGTACGGAACGCTAAATACGTGATCTGCGTTAGTGTCGCGTTATTACTGGACAAGTTTCACCTCATCCGCTCCATATTTTCTTCCTTGACCATTGCTATTTAACACATTTTTAATTATTAAGCTTATGGACATAACGAATATCTTCAATTTTGTTTTGTACAAAAGTTAGGTTTACACTATTTAGATTGTTACTTTCTGTTAACACTACTAAAAGATTATGACAGTATGTCACGATTCCGTACCAACAAAATTTTGTGTTTGAAGATAAAAAAAAAACTCATGGGATGCTAGAGGTCTATACTCTTGAATAAAATATCTCTCCTAATAGTGAAAAAATTGCGATACGAAATAGTCGTCTGATTGTTACGCTTCAATTTCATTTTTAAATAAATATCCATAAGATACTTTAACAAATAAACATTCTTTTAAGAAATCAAATAATTTATAAGTAACGTTAGTTTTTAGGGTTCCTTTTGTTCGGCGTGTTTTAAAGTAATATACTACTTGCAGCATATTATTTATGATATTTGTGGAAGGCGAATAATAACTTAATTGAAGAGAAAGATGTACGGGTAACTTGAAGGAAGTGTGGGAACATCATTTAAATGATATATCATTATTACATTAATCTAAGTAGCCCATTTTTTTTTACTTGACATTCTGTTTCTTAGAAAATTAAACTCACTGTTACATCTAAATACATGTATATTAGGATGATATACATTAATAATTAAGTATAAAGAATGACACACATGATTGGTGCTGCATGTCACTATTCCTTTAGGCTATATTCCAATTAACTAAAAGGGAGACGGTGTAAGTTAATAATTTCTATGAAAGAGTTTGAACAGTTATTATTAGTGCAGATTAATAGTTGATAATTTGTGTTGTGTGTCTTTGAGATCCTTTAAAAAACACTTTCTCATAGCTAGTTCAAATCGAACTAGTGTAGTATTTTAAAGGAAGCTATGACTTCTCTGGTCCATTTTTTTTTTCCAAAGGAGAAAAAAAAGTTGCAAATAAATTGAATTAGTTGTACAAAATATTTCAGAAAATTAGTAAACTATGTAATCTGTGAAGTCGAAATTCGGGTTAACATCTTTTAATCATAGTTTTTTTCCTAGTAAGATAAATTTAAACTGTTGTTTTCTGGTATGACTTGCACTTTTAAAAAATTATTTGACAGAAACCCCCTCAAGGTTTCAGTGGCAATTAAAAAAATATTTGAAGTCTTTGGTCTGAAAACTGCAAGAATTGGAGAGAATAAAGTTCATATTCATTAAACTCTTACCTCGTATTAGGAAGTGATAACCACTTCTACAGGAATTTTAGAGTCCATACGCGATTTCCAGTCTAACAACGCGTATAAACTTAGGCTGTCATAATACAAAAATTCAGAAACAGAACATATAAAGGTAGAACGTGATGTTCAAACCCTACAGTTGTAATGAAAGCACCTGTTTAGCGTACACTTTGAATCTTCCATATTTTACACTTCACAGAGTGAAAAAAACAGATTTTTTTTAAAGCCTTTATGTAACTTGGTTTTTAACATTAAACTTATATTCTTCACATAAAAGGTCACATTTTTGGCTGACTGGATTTTGACTTTATCTTGATTGATGTATTCCACGTTGGAAAAAATATGAAGTCTTCGATTCCCCAAAAAAGCTATTACACAAAATATATTTCGTACCCTTCAACTCCTTTCGTTGGCATTTCCAGAACTTCTCCAGCGGCGAACCTATTAAGATAGTGCGAAGTACAGTGGGATAGTAAGCAATCTATACAGGTATAGTAGTAATATTAAAAATATCTTTGGAATTCGAGAAGTATTAATGATCTGAAGGCAGTAGATCAGTACACCCGTATGGATATCAAATTATGTGAACCGCCCTGAATCCACTTCTTCAACTAACTATTAATACTGTTGCTAAAGAAGTTTAAGTTTAAAAACTTTTTGCAAGTAGAAGATGAGGCATTAACTTATTTCTATTAAGTAACAAGTGAAGTTGAATTAACAGAGTTACTTGTTGCGTTTTATTATTATTATTAATTTTGTTTGGAGGGAGGAGTTTTTTTGTCAGAAATCGCTCGTAGAATTTAGTCGTCCATAAGTTCTGTAATTAAAAGCAAAAGTGTATGTAACAGTGAACTAGGGTTTGCCCAAGGGTTCGCTGATGAACTCAAAGTGTGGCCCATCTATCACCATAGTACCAAAGTGTATTTACATGGGAGTTAAGTCAAGAATTATTAGTTTAGGATACATCAAGTAAGGGAGGCCAAGTTCCCTAAAAAATGTGGCGCCTCCCCGTCCCAAATTGCCTAAAGGATATTCTTTATAATTTTTAAAAAAATTGTGAGTAAATACAATAATTTTTTACGTGTAAGAGAAAAAGTTTAGTGCTGAAAGTAAAGTTAATTGCATTTCTTTGCCAAATTGCTGAGAAAACTACATTTTTTTTACAATTTAAACTGTCAATTTTGTCATTAACATTACACAGATTAGCGAACTTAACGCGACGTTCTCTCTCATATTAGATTCAAGAACAAATCCTAGTTAATATTATTCCAGTGAAAAGCAAAAAATTGAATTAAATGATTGTTGAAATTAATTTTAATACAAAGATAAGAGTTTTAAAGCGTTAGATGACTTTAGAAAGTGCAAAAAAGTAATCTAAATTTGTATTTCTAACGTAGAATGAATTTAATTAAGAGTGAAAAAATAAATAACTTACTGATAACTGTAAAATAAGTGACAAGAACTGGAAAAATAGAAGAATTCATAATAATCACACTGGTATTAAAGGAGGCCCCCTGTTCTCGAGTTCTTCTAGCCTAGTTTCAAACTCAACTGTGTGCGGCAGACTAAACAACGTACAGTAGCGCCACTGGTGCAAGCCTTCATGTTAAACTCCCACACAGCAATAAATTGACATATATTCATTTAAAAATTAAATCTTTTTTGATTTAGCATTTACTTTCATTCAGGGGTGAAATTAAACATTTTAAAAAATAAATGAATAGATTGTTTTAATTAGGAATTAGGCATCTGCGAAGAACAAATAACATTTTTCCAATATGCAACTCACAAAAGATTGATTAACAACTCAGTTTTGCTGTTATTTCCATTTTTCATGTTCTTCAATAATTTCTATATACTCAATTTTCAAATTTATCACTTTATTGATTTTAAATTGGTTTTTAATTTTTTTTTTATTACTTTAGTACTTAATACTTTTTATTCAGCGCTTATTTGAAAGTATTTTTCTTTTTTAAAACTGATTTGTAACTTAATTTTAACATTCTTCTTTAATAACAGCTGCAGCCTAAGGTGCATCACGTTTGAGGTCAGTTTTGCCCGAGGCTTATGCATGCACCTTGGCGAAGTGTTTTTATATAACTCTCACTTTCAAATGCTAATGTTAACAATTGTTATCGTTATTATTTTAAGTAAACACATAACGTCATTGGCTTGACGCCCAGTCTCTTTTTTCTAGATCCTTGCCGGCTTCCGGGTAGGGTTCATCTCGGTATTTTTTGTCCATTATCACTAAAAAAAATAAGCTGTAGAAGACATCCAAGAAGAGAAAAATCTAATAACACGCAATTGGACTTAAAGTTGGGACCTCTGAGTGGAAGTACAATGCCCACCTTGTTTGGGTGAGTATTATGTCATTATTTTTCCCAGCTATTTTCCACCTTCGCCTGGTCCAATATTTCGAATATAAGATGTTAAAAGTTAGTTGGGAATATTTTGAGTACCGGATATCTCTAATGTTTATAAGCGCTTAAGTTACTTTAGGGCTACTTATGTGTCTTAAATATTCCAAATTCGGTGCCTACCCAGTTCTATGGGAGAAGCCTAAATAAGGATATTAACACGGAGATAAGTTCAGCAAGTACATTTGTTTTAGTCCACTGCCCACTTCTTGATATATTCTGATCTCTTTCCCCTGATTTTTCATTAGTGCTTGAAAAAACGTAAGATTTATTTCTCGAAGTAATAAAAATTAATATTAAGTTCCACAATTTCAGTATTCCAAAAAAAGTTCTAGGAGCATTTATAAAAAGATTTGTTGTTGCATTTCGTTTCACTTAAAAAAATAAAATCTTATTTGAATACTTACATAGCCCTTCAACGTTTACAATCACCTTAATATAACAAAGTAGATGATAAAATTTAGACAAAATAATATAAAAACACCGAATATCAAGTGAAACATGTTGTTAATCTTACAGATTTCATTGGATAGTTTTATCTAACAAATATAACTTGTTAAGAAAAAAAAGATTAAGTGACTCACAGAAAACTTGATGACGAATCATATTTATAGTTTCAAAAAATGTTCAAAAATAATATTTAGGGAAATCAAAACATTAGAAAAACACGCGCTAATACAAGTTACGTGCTAAATTTCACGATAGTATTACTAACAACACCTTATAAAAAGAGCCCTCAGGTCGAATTGTTTATAACAATTATGAATAAAAGATTTCATCAGCAAAAAATTAAAACATCAACTTTTCTCTAGTTGAGGTCCTGTATTTATTTACACTGTCGCTTTTGTTTGAACTGAATATATCATCAGTTTGTTTACAGTTTCGTTATTTAATAATAAACCAATTTTTTTTTTAATTTGGATTTTTCTACTCTCAGATATTTGCCTCTAGTCAGAATCTAATTAGTTCCTTTCAAAATTCGCCAAAGAGCCATTAAGATATTAATTATTGCTTGCCAAAGAAAATTTTTTTCTAAAATGTTTTTAACTTTAATCAATACTTTTTCTACAACATTACATTTTTATTTATGACGGAGAGACTTACAGAAGACCAACTATGTTGTGGATGATTTTATTACACTCCAAATTAAACCTACAAGAAACTAGTAGAATTTCACCCTCTAGAGTTTACCCTAGTTCTCGGTTTCGATCTATAATATCTATGTGAAACTATAATAGTACATGTAAATGTATATTTTTAGGATTTAAATATAGATCTCTGGTTAGTATGGCGCAAAAGTTCATTGTTAGGATCCAAGAAGCCTAAGGAAATAAATGTGTTAAAAAAAAAAAAAAGACAGGATGAGGGAGGTATCTGACAAAGAACTTTTTTGCCTGAGTTCAAACACTTTGAGCAAGATGAATTTTGAAATCCTCGAAGCTTTGGGAATTAAAGCTCTCATAATGCCATATTGGGTCGTGGTGGTGTAGCCTAACTGGCAACCCACAATCAATTACCTCTTTTAAAAAGAATTGTCAGGATCTTAGAAATTTCACCAAAAAAAAAATCTAAACGTTTCAAGCTCTCTTTCTTTTTAACGCTCAGCTCTAAAATTCCTCCAAGTCGATTGACCTATTTAGAAATTTTTTGTATTCTGTTCTTAGTCCTTGAGAAAGATATTTGCCAAAACGTTGGTAATTTTATCTGTTTGGGCTTTAATAAATCGGAAAAATCTCTACGTCTTCAACTAATCTAATTGTGTGTATATATGAAGGTACAACAAATATATATATTTACGTATATAGTGAAGGTGATTAGCATATATAGCATATTATAATTCCCAAGGAAATCTTTCTTAATCCTAAAAGTAAGTATTCATTTCCTTAAAACCAGTTTGAGGAAATGTATACCCAAAATAGTACAAATACTATTGTAAAGTGTGCCAAAAATTAGCTTAATCCATTAAATTAGTATTTTGTCCATAATTTAAAGAACTCTCTAATTGCTGTTTTTTATTCCTCCATTTATTTATATAGTACTTTATGTATGTTAGATGAAGGTGACATTACTATTGCCTCCCTTTGTAGGCAGGATAAGAGACAGACCACTTAAGCCAATTTAAGCCTATTGTTTAAGGAGTGGACAAGCTTGGTGATTCTAATTATTACGTTAAATGTTCATTTTGTAAAAGAAGAGCATTGGATGAATTAAAGGGAAAACTCTCGTATTGTGATTTTTTTTTGGTGGAATTCGTAAATTGTTTTTGATATTATGTATGTTCACTCTGCTAAAAATTATATTTATACTGATAAAATTGTACTGGGTGAAGTGTGCGTCACGGCACCAATAATCTCTTTTTTAAGTGACAACAAAAAAAAAATAATAATAATAATTCGTGTTATACTCGCAGTCCCAGTGAGCTAAAGCTCATAATTTTGGTTAGGCATTTCGTGCTCATAAATAACCATTATATTAGTACCTACAGTATTCTGAAAAGTATGTGCGTCTCCTTTGAGTCGCTAACTAAGAAGCCATAAGGCAATAAAGTTTGGTGGACTTTTTTTTTAAATAATAATTCTCGTAAGGTCTTCATTTAGTAACTATTGTTTTGAAATTTTAGAAAGCTAACTACATTATGAATAGATTCTTAAGTTTTAGTTTTATATTTTATTTTTTGGAGTTCCGGTATGAATATTGATAAAGTAAAACGTTCCAAAGTATGCTCGGTATCAGACAGGACGTCAAGTAGTACACAATACCATTTGTATAATCCAAATGTAGGATAATGGAAAGCTAGTACCGCACACTGGCTGATATACTTTACCCACTACTTCTAACTGGTATTGTATATTTGTATGTGGATATGTACGTACTTAAATAAATTTATTTCTTCAACTCCTAATTATTGACTGTCTGAGTCATTACCTTTTCCTTATTTTACTTTCTTTTTCATCTTTAATCAAATACGTAATAAGAATCTTAACTATACAAATAAAACAAAAATTTGTACTGATTATGACTGAAAAAAATTATTCAAGTTTAAGAGAAAACTTCATTGGTTTACGAATCCAGATTATTTCCCTATTTTCAATTTATGTCTTAAATCAGCTTCACTTGTCTTTTAAAATTTAGGGTAAGGCGTTTAGAAAAAATGAATTAAAATGAATCGTATAAAAAAAAAACAACCCAAATAAAAATATAAAACATGTTTAGATTCTGCCCTCCTCTTCAATAGACTCCTGCGCCATTGAAATGGACAGGGCTGCGAGCCAGACAGAGGGAACCTGCCTCCAGCGAACTTGAGACAACCTTAAAACAATTAAGTTAGAGTGACCACAAAAAGTCGCGAGTAAATTTTGTTGCAGATTAACTTAAATCCTTTCCAGCGATGAAGCTTCTTTACTTATTGAATCATTGAGTTTTTACATCTCGAAGACTGATTGGGCGAGTTTATTTTGTTTTTTGAAAGTGAGTGTTGGCTAACTCTACTGCATTAAAGACTCTTTTAAGGTAAGGGAGCTCTTAAAACTAAAAAGTCATGTATTCTTAATTACGTGATAATCTGAAAAAGTAATAAAGTTAAACTCGGACACGTTATCTAAAGACAGTGCAAGACAAACTGGTAATTGAGCAAACTTTACAATACAAGAAATAAAATAGTGTGTGAATAGGATTCTTTATTGTTAGTTTTTTCAAATTTTTATATTTACAAACTATTTGTATCACTTAGTAATATCACTTGTTTATCAATATTTATTTCTTTTAATTTTAAAATATTCCCTTAAACAAACGAACTTAGTAAAATCCAATGTTTTCTACTTACATTAAAAGCGCCCCCCTCATGTAAAATAATTTTAAAACATATATATATAAAAAAAAAAAATGCACAAGACATATTTTACATAAAACCTATTAGGTTGCATTAATTTTATTTCACTACTTTTCAAAACTGTTTTACAGTTCATTAATATTTTAAATATCTCACAAACACACCATGTGACTTATCTGAAACAGATATGTAACCTCCCTCACTCAGCAAGTGTAATGCGAGAACCATTGTGAAAGTCTGCTTCACCAACCATCTTTCAAAATAAGCGTGTTTTTAGGTATTATTTAAACAATAATACTTTATTTATTACAAACTCCTCAAATTGAAAGAGGGGTTTAGTGAAGTTAATTTTTTGTGTGTGATGGTTTACATTTGATTTGGTTGATAACTGGATGTGTACATTTTCAGTGGTTTCCATTATTTTTATCTCAAAGGTAGCCTAATTTTTTTTTACAAATTATGAATACCAAAATATATTGTCTTATTTCACAAAGCATCAAACTTCATTTATGCTGTCTATAAAAAAGCAGAATCCAGAATTAGCCAGCATAACTTATTTTTTAGAATAAGTTACTGTATATTTAGTTTAAAGTATGTTAATGTACTATAGAGAAAAAACTATAAATTTGATTATATTGTTTAATAGCTTGCTGAAATGAGCTCAGAGGTAGAAACAGCTTTCTATCAATTTGCGAGATCGGCTCAGCTTTCATGATTATCTCTGACCTTCTTAACATCCCGAACCACGCCGGTAATATTAGGTGATACAAGGCAAGTCTATTCTGGAGAATAAAGTAGTCAAGGAAATCAACTTACCACTCCGCCTCTAAAGGTATTGTTCTTCAGGTAGTCTTATTTATTATTTCAAACTAAAATCTTTTTTCTGATAAATAATCTTTCCATTTTCATCTGAATCAGTGTTTTAATTTTTTTGAAATTTGATTAAAATATTCGCGAATGCTGTAGTATTTTCTATCAAATAAAAGCATTCTTCAGCTAGATTAAACCTGTTTAAAAATTTGTTAAGCTGTATCCGATCTATTTTGAAAAAAAAATAGAATTCTATTGGAAAATCGTAATATTTAAATCATATTAAAATGAGTTTTTATTTTCTTAAACAGTCATTTAATTACATATTAAACTCATCAAATAAAACTATTATTCCCCCAAATTAAACTTTTTTAACAATAATATTTCTAATTTTAATAAAACCATATACCATTTTTTCTTATACTTAAACTTAAGTTTCACCTTTATTCAAAAACGTAATATTTTAAGTATTTTATATATTTTTTTTTTAACGTTTTAGACAAATTAATCCAAATTACAATTAACTAGCAAGGTCTGATTTTGGTTAAAATAAATGTGTTTTTTTTTTAAATTTGAATGTTAAACATGCGTTCGTAGACTAGCATTTTTAATCTAATAAAATCATTATTAGGACAAAAACTAATAAAACAAATTTTAAAATTTTTTATTCTATAAAACTATTGAACTTCTTTTCTTCAGAACATTAAATTCTGTTTAAATATTAATTTTTTTAGAGAAGTGGAAATAATTTAAATTAATTAAAGCTACATTTTTTAGACAAATTAGGTAACTGTTAAATCATTAAAACAAGGTTTAATTTCTAAAAAAGATTTATTTAAAAGTACATGTCTTATATAAACTGCATTTGTATATATTGATTAAAATATGATTGTGGAAAGTGTTCGATACTTGTAATTAGTGAAGGTGTTTCCAATAATAGTTGTTTCTTCTTCTTCTTATCATTTTGACTTATTCTATAAATGTAAAATAGCCATTTATTTTATAATCTCAATTAAAGTTAATCATTTGAAACATTTTTTTGCAAGAAAACTAAATATAGAAAAGTTTATAGCAGTAAAATAACTTTATTTGAACAAATTAAATACAAAAGTCAACTTGCAACGTAGGAGTTATTCAAGTTACGCATTGCTACGAGTTCATTCTAAAAGGTTTAGACTTCAAATGTTTAATTTATTCGTCTAATTCTGGTAAGAGATGAATGAATTTTTAAAAACGATGGAGTCATAATGGTTAATTTTAACTTCATTTGTAGTATCAATGAATTAGAGCTCTTTAATTCAAGATTAACTCTTATTAACACTATTTCATAGAATAATGATGATTTTCAGATTAGCAAAGCCCAATACCGGCAAAGCTATTCATCAATTGAAGATAAAAAGAAAAAGACGTAGAGAAACATGCAATGTGAATAGCCCAACCACTTTTCTTATGAATCAATTGCTAAAACTGTACTACTTAGGAGCAGGTAAAGAAGAAAACAACATTAATGTTTTAAAAAAGTCTATTTATTTGTATAGCTATTTATAATGTAGTAACAGAAGTAAAATGTTGTAAGCTTATTAAGAGAATAAAGAAAAAGTTTTAATAAAGTGTTTTCCATCATTTATTTTCCCCCAAAAAAGTCTTAAGTGGGGGGGAGGTTATCGATGTGTTCTGTTCGACAGTTCTCCCCACCCTACCCCGCCCTTCTAACACACTTCTATATAGGGAAAAATCCATCATGGCGGACAGTCAGACCATATGTTTTAGTAGAGTGACATGTGTTCACCTCGACGGTCTGTATGCGAATGTTCTCCCCACCTCTCACTCTCACTTATATAGGCAAATCCGTCAGAGGGCGCCACTTATCATTCAGGCGTAAAAATAGTTCCAAAAATAGCCACCAGGTAGCAGTGCTGTGACTTTCCTCTATATATACGTGAACAGCACAAATTCTCGTCAGTACGACTTGAGTAATGCAGAGGGCAAGGTCGCTCCAAACATATCTAGTCTAGTCTAACATTCATCACCTCTCTCCCAAACAAGCATGATGTTGGCCAATAGTAAGGGAGAGATGTGGTCGGAGAACAACTATTCTTTAGGTTAGAGGGGTAAACTGGAGTCTCAGTAAAATAAGTAGTAACCAACTTCAAGAAGTACACAGTTATTCTTAACTTCCAAAGACACTACCTGAGAGAGAATAATGAAGTTAATATTCTACAAAAGTAAGGAAACTATAAGTGCAAAATTGGATAAAAAACAAGTAAGTTTTTAATCTTATATAAAATTGCATGTGCATGGCTGGAACACCTCCAAGTTCACTGGTTTTCTGTACTCAATATTTCTTTGCTACGTAAAGTATAAATGGCAAATCCCTTTTAGCTCCTACTTTTTACTCTTCATTTTGCTCCCCTTCCTCTTCAGTCTTTAAGTTTAATTATTTATTATTTCACAGAAAAATTAAGATGTTTAAAACCATTTTTCCCCATAAGTATTTGATAAATTATCAGATTTCAGTTCTATAAAACCTAGATTAAATTTAAGTAAGTTAATGTAAGTTTGCTTCAAAAAAGGTCTAGTTCAACAATAAAATGCTATAACATTACCTGAGGATTGCTTATTAATTTTCTTGCTAAATTTTCATCAATACGAATAAGACGATGTTGCCAGAATAAAGAAAAATCTTTTAGTAACTATTTATTTATTACATAGAAATACATTTTTTGTACATTTACTTTTGTTTTAACATTTACTTTTACATTTACCTTATAATATAAATAAGAATTGCTAAAAAACTTACGAGTAATAAAGAAATTTCGGATAACCTGACCGTAACCTTCCTCTTCGGATAGAAGGTTATGATAGATGTGTACGTGACAAAGGTTCTCCCCACCCTGCCCCGCCCTTTTAACACACTTGGGCAAGTAACCAATATGGCGGCCACTACTAACATATGTTCAGAGCGATGTGTTCCCGACGAAGGTTCTCCCCACCCTACCCCACCCTTTTAACACACTTAGTTATATAGGCCCAAGTTCCAATATGGCGACCAGTCATATGTTTAATCCACTGCCACCAGATGTCTCCCACTGCCTTCTGTTATAACCTTCCCTTAATACCTTGTCCCCTACACACTCTCAAGACTCTGGCGGCCATGTTTAACCTTCCTTTTCGGTTTTCCTTTTTGTTTCTAACACTCTCTAGACCTTGGCGGCCATTTTTTAGATTCCCTTTCTATTTTTTTTAAGTTTTTTCATAATAATTAAGAGATTAAAAGGAGAAATGAATACAATATTATAAAGTAATTAGTTTTTTTATTTTTTAACAATTATTTATACACTTCTTTACAATAAATTCATAGGACATCTTAATAATCTTTTTCCAAAATTTTATTTTGTGTGTAGTTTAACATTATCATTTTACAAAGAAAACATGCACTCTTAACGATCACTGCAACTCACTAGACCTGTATAGGACTACCTAACACTTACATTTAATCAAGTTGGTGGCTCTCTAGACTTACATAGGACCTCCTTGTACTTATATTAAACCATCTTGGCGACTCTCTAGACCTATATAGGACCACATTGCACTCACATTTAACCATTTATAACCTTCTTTGTAGGTGTTCCTTTTTATTTCTTCCACTCTTTAGACTCTGACGGTCATTTTTAACCTCTGTTTTAAGTTTTCTTTCCTAATAGATTAAAAGGAAACAAATACAATATTATACAATAATTTGTTTATTTTTTAAAAATTATTAAACTTAGTTTTAGATTTATGTACAAAGAAAACATGCTCCTTATTGTAAATTAAATTAATTGTATTGTGAAATAAACATGCATATTACCTTCAATTCTTGTTTAATTTAATTTTAGTAAACACATAAATAAGTTACGATTCAATAAAACATTTAACAACAACTGTATCAGTTTTAACGCTGACTTTATCCGCCTTAGCACGAATGTTGTACGCAAGATTTGGACTTTCATAGTCACATTAATTTAATCAAAATTTTAAATAAAATTTGATTAAACTGCTGTATTTTAACTGCAAAAAGATAACGTCAGTGCTATCTAGCGGCAATCTCTAAAACTATTAGCGTCGTGTAGTTTCAGCTATCGCCGTAAGATGGCATGCAAATGTTCTTTAAGTGTTATTTGTAACCTTGTACTACCTTCTAATTTATAGAATGTGTTGAATAATATGTATCTATAATTATTTCAATGTATTTTTTTTAACTTTCATTTTTTAACAATGTTGCTGATCATTTAAAGAGAATTTATGTTTTGTTTAAGGAACAGAACTCGATTTGGACAAGAGAAAGAAGATTTTGCCATACATGTATGAAACATAAAATTATTTTCGTTTATTTCAATTAACACTTTCGGAAATGATTTTTTTGATGTCTTGAATTTCTAATCAGATTTATTAAGTTATCCAGTTGGTCATACGACCAAAATTACAAAGTATTTACTGTTAAGAAGAAAGAATATTGATAATGTTGATTGTAGTATATTTTTAAAAGAAAAAGAGGAATATTTAAATATGTTGTGCCAAACAGATTGAAGATAAATACGGATGTTCCAAACCAATTATCCGTCATTTTAAATAGAGTATCCAATTTAATTAAAATAAAAAGTTTAATGCGTTTGTAAAGTTACATTTTAAAACAATTTAAATAATAATTGTATATCAAAAAGAAAATTACTTTATAAGTACAATTAAATTATTTGATTATTATTATTTTTCTAATTCTTTACAAATTTTTTATGTAATTTTTAAGAATTTAGTAATAAACAGAAATTAAGTGCAAGTGCATATTTATGGACAAAGAAACGAAAATTAATAAAAGAATTTTATTAAGGTTCATTGTATTTTTTTTATCCCAAAAAATATCTCTTATTTAAATCTCATGTTTCAATACGAAGCTACTATTCGTTAGATTAGGTGTTCGGAGAAAACATGAGCATTAAGAAGCTGCATGAATGGAAGAGGTAGTTCTACAAAATCACTTAAATGGATGCATGAGGTTTCTCGCTACTTGATAATAAGTGCAGATGTAGTTAGATCAATTTAGAATATTATCTTTTTAGTTCATGTAGGGAATACTTAAATAAATATAATCTTAGAATGGAAAGTTTGATGCTAAATTTGGGGACTTAGATCTGGATCGGAAAGATTTTACAACTTATTAAAATGCAAAGTAATATTGCTGTACCGAAATTCTTGCAGTTTAAGGTATCATTTTTCATAAAGGTTGAGAATGCCCTAGGAAGTGTTATAGTGTTAAATATCTAAGTGTAGATGTGACGATGAGCTAGAAAATCCCGTAGGATGCCAAGAAGTGGCTGTGGCTATCCCTACAGAAGGGGGTAGCCGTAAGATATTTAAAAATTCAATTTCAAAGATCTAAGAAATGTTTATAACATGCTTATAAATTTTCTAATTCTTAACTTACCTCTCACAACTGACAACTTCAAAGGGAGGCATACACGATGTAAAGCTCTTTGTCAAGTAATACAATACTTCTTGTAGTGGATTTTGATAGCTGAGATTCAATAGATTGGCAAAAATAAGAACCCCTTTTTTTTTTTTAAGTAAAATACGTCTTTCGAATCCTTCTTTCGAGGAGTAGTAACACCTCAGCAACTACTGAGCCTGTGGTGAGGGGGTTGGGAGTTGAATGAGACCAAAAAAAGAAGAGTTGGATTGGGTAAACCAATGGTAAATCAATAGCATTTCGTGAAAATTAATAACATCACCCAACTCGCCCTGTAAACAAAAATTGAACTTCAAAGCAATCATGACAGTACGATAGTTCTTCGAGGAGATAAATTTAAAGCTATAATTTCAGCACAATATAAGTTATTATAGTAAAGTAAAGTAATTGCCTATTTTTTCAGGCGGGCTTTACGTCCAACTACCAAATTAGGTGTCGTGGACGGAGGAAACTAGCAAACATACTTTTTCACTCGGGTTTTTATTGATGAACAGTTTTGCAGGCAATACTCTAGTATCAACAGTATTTAATCTAAAAATTAAAATGTTTAATTAAATTGAAGTGCATACTGAATTTTATCTTGAATTAACAAGAAGTATTTCTAAAATTTCGAGTTCTACAATTCCAAAATATAGAAAATTTATCATTGCAATAAAGTTAATATTTGAGATTTAAATTGAATGAGCTAAATAATCAAACTGTTAGAATTTGTTTATACACTTTCTTTAAATATATTTCCTAAAAAACCAACTTTATAGCAGGTGAAAGCTGAGCTTAACGTGGCTGCTAGTTGACAAAAATTGAAAAACTCAAGGATGAGAGAACTGGATAATAAGAAAAAAATCACTACATTCAAACCTTACACATTTCTAATATTAACAAATTCACACTATTCTAATATTACTATAAACGTAGGACTTTTTGTTAAACCTTATTTCAAGAAAATTAAACCATTATTCTTTTAATTTTTTGAAAGAAGAATAGATTCATAAGATTCACAAAGTTTACCTATTTTCAAAAAACAATAGGCAAATCTGAATGATTTCGTGATCACACGATAATGTGAAATGAACGAGGTTGAAATAAATCTACTGAATTAACGTGTACTGAAATAAAATAAATAAAAAATACGGAAATAAAAATTAATATATTAGAAAAAATGATTGAATTGACTCGAAAATAGTTTCATTTCATTAAAATTGCTATAGCATTTTATGCACGTTTAACGCTGTATATTTAAATTGAAACTTATTTATTCCCATAAAAAGGGAAAGATTAACTCATTAGAAAAGGTTTTAGCTTATTATGCAGTACTTAGAAAGTAATAGATAATGAATTACATTACCTGAAGAACAATTGCACAGGCAAGAGGAAGGTATGTTTCCTTGACTTCTTCATTCTCTAGAATAAAATAGATTAGAACCATTTCATATTTATTGACGTACTGCTGGATGTAAAAAGGTAAATCTCAGCAATACAGGGCTGCATGAATTGAATTCTGCTTACTCAAAAAATAAAAAGAAAATTTTAAATAAATTAAGTTTGTGCTAAACAGATTCAAGTCTGGTTATTCTTCTCTGATATCGTTTATTATAATCAATAATGAACACATTTTTCAAAGAATATAACCGAAATCATATATAATCCTGAGAAATAATTTTAACTTGAGGATGCAGGTTTATTAACTGTGTTCCTAAACCTAACCATAATACACAAAATAATAGCGCTATTGCACCCATTAAATTCATATCAACACCAAATTTACCTACATCTCTAGTATTGCAGCGTGGTAAATAAGCATATGTATATAACCTAAGAGTACCTTCCTTGTTCCACGAGCACCATAATTGGTGTAACTAAATATATTGAAACTTAAATTAAAAATGCAACAATAAATAATCATTTATTTATTTTCGAGAACATAATTTTTTTAATTAAAAAAAAATATTTCAATATAACTAGCTAATAATATAATTACCTAATAATTATATTATTATATATAGTTTAATATATAAATAGACAATTTAATATAGAATAAAAAATAACTTGTTTTATTTTGGAAGGGTTCTAGTTATTCAATAATAGAATAAACTTTATAACAATAAATTTTTTCAAAATTATTAAAATATTGTAAAATGCGAAGCAGAATGCTATCTATTGATGAAAGCTTAAACTAACCTTTTCTAATAGTTCTACTGAATGCCGCTAGGTAGCATTAATATACAATTTTCTTGGATCATCTTTTCTAAATTTTAATTAGAGAATCGTACTTTATTGAATGTGAGATATCATGATGGACCGCTTGTAGATTATATCTTATCGCATGAAATTCAATTTAACAAATTTTTTCTCCATGTACATCTTGAAAATTTTAAAAATTAACTGCGTTTATAATGTTGAACAAAGTGTTTCAATACTTAATTTCTGCAATCAATCTGTTCAACATTTAAATAGAGAATAGGAGTTTATATGTTATTAAAAATAAATTTTAGTAGAATTAGTGCAAAATTATCACACTAACTAACATTCCAACAGCTCCAACTAGAAAAAGAATATCAGCTCAAAATGTCGTAACTAATAACTTTTTCATAGTGGTAATTTATTGTAGTTAGGACATTTCTTTCTCGTTTGAACTGAACACATCGAACTGATTATTGAAACATAAAAACAAGATTTAGAAGAAATAGTGTCCATGTTGTTTGTGTTAAAAGAATATTGTTAGCTAAACAAACAAAAAGTGAAATCTTCAGCTTTACTTACCAATTTCAGCTATACTTAGCGCCACATTGGAGGAGTGGTTGAGAGATCATATTTAATAGAGTTGAAGGTAATCTTGCTAATAAAGGTAAGGGATAGTTAGTCTGCACTAAAGGCTAACCGTTTGTAGTTCTAAATTAGGAGTGGAATTCGAGATATCTAGAAATGTCCTGTATGGTTTAAAATTTGGCATACCACCGCTGAAGCGAATCTTACAGATCTTTTTTAAGCGCCACTTTGGAGGAGTGGTTGAGAGATCATATTTAATGGAGTTGAAGGTAATCTTGCTAAAAGGTAAGGAGGGATAGTTAGTCTGCACTAAAGGCTAACCGTTTGTAGTTCTAAATTAGGAGTGGAATTCGAGATATCTAGAAATGTCCTGTATGGTTTAAAATTTGGCATACCACCGCTGAAGCGAATCTTACAGATCTTTTTTAAGCGCCACTTTGGAGGAGTGGTTGAGAGATCATATTTAATGGAGTTGAAGGTAATCTTGCTAAAAGGTAAGGAGGGATAGTTAGTCTGCACTAAAGGCTAACCGTTTGTAGTTCTAAATTAGGAGTGGAATTCGAGATATCTAGAAATGTCCTGTATGGTTTAAAATTTGGCATACCACCGCTGAAGCGAATCTTACGGATCTTTTTTAAGCGCCACTTTGGAGGAGTGGTTGAGGGATCATATTTAATAGAGTTGAAGGTAATCTTGCTAAAGGTAAGGGATAGTTAGTCTGCACTAAAGGCTAACCGTTTGTAGTTCTAAATTAGGAGTGGAATTCCATAGAACACTTAACTGCCTTTCCCAGAGGCATCTTCTGGGTACACGTAAAACGAACATATGTCTGCCAGGAACACCTTCCAGATTCCAAATAGAATTTCTTAACAGTTGAAACGATACAATGATCATCTATTTTCCAGGCAGTTTTCTTTACCATGTCAGTTCATCACACATAGATGAAACTAATAAGACAGTATTTTTCATTTTCATTAAATTATGAATGGTTCTGTAAGAAAAGTAAAAAAAGAAACGACATTTGACATTATTTAATCATACTTTTCAGAAGATCAACCATTATTTAAATTTTACATTGAACAACAAAGCTATTTACAAGTAAATAAATTTTTGTCTTAATTTTCTTCATTTTCTAATTTTGGACTTATCTTTGTGTATTAACTTTTTAAAGAAATAGCAGCAAAATTTCATATGCTTTCTGCATTTTTCTTCTTTGAATAAAATTTCGTAACATGCAAGTATGAAAATGGTTAAACTCTGTCTTGAGCATAAAAAATCGGTTTCCATTTTAAATTTGTGTTTTACAAAATACAAAATTTAAAACCTTATAATTTAAAACAAAAAATTGCAACCTTTTAAAGAGATGAAATAATTTGTTTTTAAAAAGCCTGTATTTATTTTTTCCTCCAATGGATATGTGTTTTAATTAAATAAATGTAAATATATTATTTTGACACTTTACCAATATTTACCAGAAAGGCATATTTTTCTTTACAAATGAAATTGTAAGAGTAATTTATATATTCTTATTTAAATAATATATTATTCATATTTTGATTTCTTATTTTATAATACATTTTTATCATAATTAATTTAAAATTAATTAAATCACACACAAGAAAATAAAACTAATCTTAAAAATTATTTTCCATATTAAAATTTCTAACAGTAATATCACAATATTTCTTAAAAACTATGACTTCATTTTTGGACGACACAGAAATGATGAAATTAATTTTGTTTAATTATTTTTCAAAAAATACAAATAGATAAAAATAGTGCTCTTATGTACAAATGTGGGCCTATAGTTTTCTATACATCAAATACATATATGACATTTTTTCCCCATATATATATATACATACAAAAAAAAATATATGAATTGATAAAGAAAAGGATTTTAAAAAATTAATGACTAAAATGGATCTTTGGTGGAAGTAATTCAATAATATTTGGACAATAGTGTCGACAATTTAACTATTTTAAAAAATAAATAAATAAAAAAATAAAACAACTATTCACAATTATTCATACAAATATACAAGAGATGAGAATATCATAACAGCAGAAATTTGAAATGGTTTATTTATTCTTCCCAAATTTGAGGATTCTGGAAAATCAAAAACAATTATCATCAATGAGTAATTTTATGCTTTCAAAATCGTGAAAAAAAAAATGCTATGAACTTTGAAAATATTTTTATTTTTTACGCGAAAACACATGAGGAAAATCGACAACATTCGAAAGAATTAGGTTTATACAGAAACCTATTGTTAGATTTATTAGGTTTGGTATTGTGTAGTATGGGTATTTCTGTAGGGACAGGTTAATGACTTACCACGGTTCAATAACTATCATAGTACTTTCATATAACATAAAATTCTGTCATGCGTTTAATGTTGATAAGTCAATAAATGTTGGATGAGGTAAAGTTTACCTGTGGGTTCGTTAAACAGAAATGGTGGCACTAAGTGTATTGTGTGAGTGTCACAGGATGTCAGTGTAAGAAGAAGAGTTGTTTGTTCGTGATATTAGGCTGGGATATCAGTAATTAGGATCGTTAGCCTGCCTCAGTCGGGGCTAGTTCACTTGGTCTCTTGACGATATCCTCACGCCTATTACTACAGTAATCTCAAAGCTCATAGAAAAATGTATGGGGCCTTTCTGAAAACCGAAAGAAGTTTACTTTCATTTTTGGATAAATTATTACGAGATTAGTTATGAACGAACATTAGAAAAGAAAGCTTATTTCGTGCTTAATTCAAGTTAACAGAAACGATGACCGAATACTAAATTTAAGACTTAAACGTGCCTACTTTTTATGGTTATTCCATTTGTAAATAAAAATAATAAATGGTAAGTTTCAAAAAATCAGATGAAATAAATATGACATACCCATCACTCTTGGTAATCTAGCCTGATGCTTTCCTTCAACTCTAGGACCTAATCTCCCCCTGGTAACTTCATTTTCCTCATCAATCAAAGCTCTACCGCCAGCTTCGGCGCTGTTCCAATAAAGCGCCTCTATAGAGGATGTACATTTGAGCACTAATTCACCAGCTTCAAAATGTCTTTGTTCCGCAATAAATTTCAAGCCCAGTTCTCTTGTTTCAAGACCGTTCGAGGTTGGTGCTATAGAGTATGGACCATGTAAATATGACGAATTTACCTGTAAATAAAAAAAAATAAAGAAAACAATAAAAAGTAAGATGGTTGACAATAATTTAAATTCATTAATTAAAAAGAATTGATCGTCAAAAGGAGTGAGGAAAATCGACACTGAATATACTAATTTACCTTGCTAGAATTTTGGATCCAATAAACTTGAACAAATAAATGGACAACAAATAGTTACTAAAACAGGCATGATAAGCTGAGCTTCAGGGCAACATTAAGTTCAATATCAGTTTAATCTATTGAAAAGTACTACTGTACATGAAAACCACAAAGTTATAATACTTACAATTTAATCCACAAATTTCAAACAGTACTTACAGTAAAGATTTATTCAACTTTAAATTACCAAATTTACAAACACAGCTCGCACGGTTACAACTTCCACCTAAGGGACTCCACGAAAAAGATACCTACCTAGTGATACCCGAAACTTAAATAATTAATAAAGAAAAAAATAATCTTGGCCAACGTAGAATGCCTTTTTCATATTGCCACTCGTTTAATGCACGCGTCAGACTTTGAAATATTGTTGATATTCGCGAGATTCTCTCTTCTGTCAATAGAAAAAGTATAAAGTTTGCGTTATTACACAATGTTAAATCCACTTACTAATCTACCACCATTCAAATTTCGCTACGTTTCCTGAGTCTATAATTTAGAGCTGGCTACACGCTGCACCAAATGCAATTAAGTGAATTTTATGATTAATTTTTTGGATCCAATCACCATTTAAAGCAATTCTTAGGAAGGTAAGAAAAGCGTTCAAAGAAAAGACCAATATTGAGTAGAAATTTCAAAAAATTTAAACGTAATATTAAACTACATTACGCTTTGGCCTTAAATTTTACTATCAATAGAAAATTTATGTTACATTTGAAGATAATTGTGAAAGTTTCTTGTTGCTATTAAAACATTAGCCGTAAAGGCAATTGAATTTTATTTATTATTATCAACAAGTGATTGCAGTGGGAATTATATTCTATGATTAGAACTGTATAGCACACATTGTGCATACATGTGACTGAGTTATGTAAATGAACATTGTTCTACATGCTTCAATAATTCAAGATGAAAGGTCCTTTTCAACCTTAATGTTAACTCTAGCCTTTATCAGAATATTCTGCCAGATACTGTCATCAGCATGAAGACTAAGAGTTTTTAGTTTCAATGTGCATAATTTACAGTTCATGATTTTCAATTGGGAAAGAAAATAGGAGTTAGAAAAAAAGCATAGATATCACGAATTGTTTAGGAGGACCTAAATTCCACGCACTAAATTAGGTGTAAAACACTTAGTACATAGTTACGTAGGTCCCAGATTTTATTAAAGAATTTACCGAATCCACAATAAGTAAATTTAAATTTATCTCTATTTATCTCTTTCTTTACTTCTTGCTGCATGTAATATTATATAATTTAGTTAGGATACTTATCGAAAAACAATTCTTTCTTTCTTAATCTGCCACGAAGATTGGAGCAAATTTAGACAGTCTAAGAAACGTTTTCATTCTAGATTATTATTATTATTATTATTATTATTACTATTACTTACATGATGTCCATTAATAAACCAATTAAGACTTGGTGCCGGTATAGATGGTCCTGCTTTGCATACCAAGCTCACTTTGTCACCAGGCCTGTAGTAAGGTTTAGCACCTCGAATTTCAGGACCAGATTCAGGCAACGCTATGAACAATATTAACAAAAATGACTATGGTACTCCATTTTGAAGATTAAAGGAGACTAATTGAATAGATTAGGGGAGATGTATGAGCTGATCACGAATGTATCACTGACTCGGAAGAGGGTAATTTGTGAAATGATTTTTGGTTCAACTCCTGTACGTTCTGTATGAAAATGGAGTACAATGCATGGAAAATGCATAAGTATCAGCGATATCCAACTAAGTGATTTATCAGTCAACAAATTTTGAACTATTATACAAAGTAAAGACATTAAAATTACTTAATAATTGTACTTTCAGTACATTTATTTCCATTATTATTATTCACTTCAGCACCAAAATCTTTATTAGCTTACGACCAATGTCTTTATTTAGAATAGATGACAAGCAAGACCTTCCTAGAATTAAGGTTCCGTTTATGAGTTAATAAATAGTGTTTGAAACAATTTTGTTTAAATATTCCCTTGCAAGTGAACATGCTTTAGTTGAAATTAATAATGTACTAGATTTAGAAAATGTTATTGTACAGTAAGCACTAGAATACACAACCATGTATAGTACATGATAGTAAGTAGTAATTACAAGAGTTTATTTGTTAAGGAAATAGACTTAAAAAAATACTGGAAGCTTTTCGTAAAAATAAACTCTGTGATACTAGTCTACGGTAATAACCTGGTTAGGTAGAACTGAAAAAATAACTTGATCTTACCGTTCTATTGATAAACTCAAAGGCAACTCTAATTTCTTCATTAATAACAGAAACTTAGTGTAATAAACGAAAACGGAACGGGTAAATGAGTGTAATCAGAATGCTGACAAACCTCCATGATGAATTAACAGCTGCTTCACACATCTGTTTATTTTATTATTATTTCTGACATAATTTCGTCCTTCTTCAGAAATTTGTTCATCAGGTTGTAGAAAATTAAAATTTCGGTTTCTTGTTACAAGTTATACACTCTACTTTAGCGAGAGATTCTTATTAACAGCGAATTTATACTTCCATAAATTCAATACTTAAAACAATGGCTCATAAGTACTTTATTTAAGTTCTGAAGTTTCTTTATAGATTTACCTATAGTGTAAGTGAAATTCTCAAATTAAATGATACCAATAGACGTGATGAACCAATACAAAACCAAAGACGGTTGAACCAACTCCTCGAAGCTTTTCCAAAAAGAAGAAAACAAACAAGCTATTGAGATGGGAGGTACAAGAAAAAAGACAATCGCCAAGAATACATTAAACTTCCGATCGTATAACAGAGGATACAAATTTATATGATTATGAAGACTGTTATCGAGTTTACTCACAACGATTAAAATGATAGAAGGATGAATAGTAATTTGATTGAGAAGTACGGTAGTCTGAACAAAATACTATGATAAAGACTTTAGCTCGAAGTTAGTAGCAAATGTTGGCGTATAAAATAAAGACTAGCGAACAGTTTTCTCAAAATCAACGTGAAATTAGACTTCCTAGAAAGAAAACGTACTAATGAAGGCAACAAGGTACAAACAAAGAAAAGGAAAACCCACCACAATGAGCAATGGTAGTTGGAATGTAGTCACAACTTGACGCTTTCCAGCAAGTCAATTAGTAGAATCGGCTAAAAACCACTCCATACACACCCACACTAACAAGGAACTTTTGAATTTACACACAATGTACAACTCAATCCAAAACAATGGTTACAATGTAAACATCATTAACAAAGTTCTGAAGAACATGAGAGAAGTAATCATAACTAGAACGACAATAAGGAAATAACAAGTTTACAGCCGTAAGAAGGGGCAATCTGTTGCAGGAAAGTTACGTGTTTAGGAGAAACAATAAACTGGGTAATGAAATAACACACGTGTTGACCGATTTCCCAGATCCAAATTCTCAAGAACTTACAAAGCTAACTCACTGAACTGGAAACACAATAAGTATTGGAAAATTAGAAATAACAAAATCAAGAGAGAACAACTTAACGTTTCCTTTTCACTTAAGATATTTGGCCTCTCCAGTTCTAACACTTACGGGTCACAGACTTACGTGTCCTCACAGTATGTCTGAAACGACATGTACTGAACACACGATAGAGACTGCTTCACTAGAGGCTGCTCTTTTAAAGACTTTTATCTACTCGTCCGAAGCATTCCAACTGAACTCTGTACATCCAGGGGTCAATTTAGTTCACTTTTCCTATGCACAGATTTTGGGTTTTTTACTAATCCTCGTCAGAACATTCTAGAAATCCACAATATTAACTTTATAGTAACCAATCGTTTCTAGTACAAAATACATATATATATATATACAGGGTGATCCATTTAAAACGCACCAATCGCTTGCCAGGGAGGGGGCGGATGTTGGTCTAGTGGTCAAGAACGTGGCTTTGTAAGTGGGAGATCCCCAGTTCGAATCCCGTGTATGCAGCATTCATAATACGTCATGACACTTGTTTTAAAAAAAATGTAGTCATACGCGGGATTCGAACTGGGGATCACCCACTTACAAAACCACGCTCTTGACCACTAGGCCAACACTCTGCTAAGATATTCTCACCGTAATCATAGGTCAAGAAGTCTTGCAGTCGTGGCATATTTTAACATGATGTGATGGTTGCTTTTATTTGATGATAAAACAAATTTATCCTGATTCACCCACAACCATTACACTATATGTTTTAAAATCTTCTATTATTATTATTTTTTTTTACTTTGCGTCACCAATAACATTTTTTGCAGTCAGAGGACCACCCAAAACGTGTATTTCTGGTGAAAAATTAATACTGAAAACCGTTCATGAATAGATAATATTGTAACTTTGATCTTAAATATCTCAACAAATATTAGGAATAACCTTACGGGGTTAACGTCATTTTTCACAGTTTTTTTATGTTCATTGTCAAAACCAGTGGTCCTTATGAAACCCCAATCAGGTTTTTGGCCGTAACTCCGCCAAAAATGAAGATACAGCATCGGGGGTAGAAAATTTGAAAACTAAACCAAAAAAAAACATATAGTTTACTTCGTGGGTTTTTTCGAAATTCCGCTTTCCTAAAAAGTTATTAGCGATTGGTGCGTTTTAAATGGATCACCCTGTATATATAATTAATAATAATATAAACATAATATAATAAATAATATATTATAAACATACGAGACCAATTTCGTGTTGATAAAGTATTCATTAAAACCACCCTACTGTAATGTGGAAGTAACTTTAGCAACAATGTAAAATATACCAAAAAAAGCTAATGTTTTATTTATGCGAATGTCATATAACATGAGTGTGAATGAACACAGATTTGCATATCAAGTAAATGTTTATTTCTAGTTAATATTATGCATAGACAGGGGTAGATTTGTGAGTCATGACTGCACGTAGATTTGTGTATATTAGAACATTTTTAATTTAAAGTAATAATATTTCTTTCTTTCTTCCAAACATTAAGATGAACAAAATAGCTAGATGACATTTTTTTATTATGTATAGAGTAGACTAGAGATAAATGACCTTTGAACCTTCAAAAACTTAAGTGATGATACATTTTTGACCTATCCCCCTATCCGTTTATACTACTTGTAAACTATTTGTGATTTTATTCCGAGATTGCATTCTGATAGTCCCCCCCCCCCAAGGCGAAATATATTTGTATTTTTTAATACAAAAAATTAAAGCAGACGAAATCAAGGAAACGAACTTAACTGATTACCATCACGATTATCTTCACTTTCACTTCAATGACCAGAATGACTATGTGAGGATGGTGTTCGATCCTTGAAGGGATGTGCGGCCCCCCGGCCTAGAATTTATCTTTTGGCACAGCATTGTCCGGTTGGCAGCACGGGAGAAGACAACGGAGAGGGGGCTCCAGCGTGTGCCTGGAAACTCGAGCCAGTCGCCCTTGGGGCTTCTCAAAGGAATTGTTGTCAGTGTTCCTATGTCAGTTGAATTTGCCGCCAAGTCCAGCCATGATCAAGATGTCGTCCTACTACACCGGCGTATAGGTCCCCTGTCGTGTGTCTCCTTAAAGACTTTAATATAAATATTTAATGACCATTAATGTCGCGAAGAATTGTGTCAAGGTGTGAATTAATGTTGTAATAGCGAGGGAACATAAATTGTAATAAGAAGCCACCAAGCACGTGCTAATTGTAATTGTATGTCTCGTAAGGTACCAAATTGTAAGTGTTTATAATATATATTGTAAAGTTTTTCCCCCCAAAATAAAAACTTTACTTACACAACTAATGCCTGCCACTAGTTATTAAATAATATGGGTTTGATTAACTAATAAAACTCGCTAAAGTTGTAAGTAATAACCTGATTTATTAACACGTTAACATTACTCACATTAACATTTACAAGCAACTAACGCTATTCATTACAGTCACCATTTACAACAGTCACAACAGTTTACTGTTACTTACTCACTTCGTAACGCCACAAAACTGTTCCCCGACTGACCACTGGTCCGCACTGCACCGAATTGCACTAGTCTCAGCTACACTAACACAGCTCTACTCATCAACTGACTAATTGCCCAACTAGCTACCACTGAAGCACTCCGCAACACTGACTCTCCAAGACTAACTCATAAGCTTGACTAATAACTATAAACTCTAATAACTCCTTAAAACTTGCTTGAAACTTGATTAACGCTGTGATTGAAACTAGATTGAAAAACTCAATTGAAACTCGATTAACACTTAATTGAAACTATGATTGAAACTGACTTCTCCAGCTGTGTCGGCCTCCTTTTAACTGCGTGCCTCCCTCCAACTGGGACTGCCCTCCTCCAACTCTCTGAGCATAAGTTTCCACGCCCTCCTGACGTTCATTGGTTGGAAAACACATACTGCCACCACCTCAGCTGTGAGCCGCCTCCTCCCATTCTCCGTCTCTCTCCAACTCCGTCTGTCTCACTCTCACCTGTCAATCACAGGCTGGGAAACACATATGCCACCACCCCAACTGAGGCCTTTCGCTTAGCTGGCTTTTACACAGGTCACTAACTCCTTGAACAATCTAGCCCTTGCCTTTCTAGTTCAAGTAAAGACCGGCCCTTTTGTCTACACAGTGGTGGCCTGTTACCGGCTTTAGTCGCTTAACCCCTAGAACAATCTAGGCCTTTCTTTTCTGCCACAAGTAGATACCGCCCCTTTTGTTTCTGCAGTGGCGGCCTGTTACTGACTTTGGTCGTTCAACCTCTAGAACAATCTAGGCCTTTCTTCTCCGCCCAGGTCAACTTCGTTACACTGCTCCCCTCTTAGAACTGTTCGTCCCGAACAGAAGTCTCCTTCGTGATGTTGGGCAGCAATCGGTCCAAGTGTACCACCTTCATCTTGGATCTGGGCGTGCGTTGAATCCGTTACACCAGGTCGTTGAGCCGACAGACAATGGTGCAAGTTCCTTCCCAGCAACTTAGGAGGTTTTCCCTTTTTGCGGACACGTTTATACGCCCAAATTTTCTCACCTCTCGGAAACTTTCTTCGTATGACCTGCCAGTCATACGATGTCTTCATCTGGTCACTCTGCAGTTTCATCCTGTTGCCTGCCTTTCCACGTGCAGCTCTCCACTTCCGGCGAAGTTCCGCAACGTAGCCGCTCACGTCCGACTCTTCAGCTTCCAGGCTGCCCAATAAAATGTCACAGGGTAGTGGAAGCTCCCTACCGAACACAACGCTAGCAGGTGTCCGGCCAGTGGTCTCCTGAACTGCCGATCGGTTCGCCATCGTCATGGGAGGTGTGTACTTAGCCCAGTCCTCCTGTTGATCTTTCCTCAAAGTCCTCTGATGGCCTCCTAGAGTCCTGTTGAGTTGCTCCACCATGCCGTCAGAGTGAGGGTGTAGCGGCGTTGTCTTTTTCCTCCTGACGCCGAGGATCTGGTAGACCGCCGATGCCGCAGCTGCCGGTGACGATTCCTGACCTGCTAAGTCGTGGGCCTCTGCCCGCTTAATGAAGTGGTCCATCGAAAACAGGTTACAGCGCATTCTTCGTCTGTAATCAGGAGAAGGTCCTGCCATATCGCTGGCTATCCTCTTGCACGGAACTCCAACCTTGTATTGCCTCAGGGCACCATGGGTTTCGCGGCTGGGTCCCTTCCTTGCTACCCACTCGGTGCACCGACTAGCCCAGTCTGCACCATCTTCCTGGTAGCCTACCCAAGAGAACCGCTGCCTCCGCTTGGCCCATGCCCTCTTCACTCCAAAGTGTCTCCCGGCGATACCTCCGTGAATTTCCGTTGATAGCTTCTCTTCCTTTCTCGATCCTGGCAGGATTACTCCATTCCCCTCTTCTTTGCTGTCCACCCTTTTCCGGTCTGGTTCTTCCTGACACTTGAGCACAGACACAATGTTCTCACCCTGGTGTTGTTCCTCCCTGGTTGCTTCAGGGCTCCATTCCACTCCTGGCTGAACAATAATGGTACTCTTACCTCGGTCTTGCTCTTCCTTTTCGCTGCAGTTTTCTATTCTTTCTTCTTCCCACGCAGCTTCCTGAACTTCTACACAGCTACGTCTCCCTTTATCCTGGTCACCTTTTAAGTCTGACCTGCTATCTGCATCATCCTGGCTGCCTTCGTCTTCTTCTTGGATGTTGTTTGTTTCGGCCTTCCTTTCTTGTGGCATCTTGATTACTTCCCTTCTTATTTTCCTTATTATTTCTTCTTTCATCTTTTCCTGGCCCTTGTTTGTTTCATCTAGGCTCTTTTTCAGCTCATCTTGCCCTTTATTCACGTCATCTAGGCGCTTGTTCGTCTCCTCTTGGCCCTCTCTCATGTTTTTCATATCTTCTTTCATCTCCCTCATCAGTGACATTAACTCTTCCATGTTCTGCTTCCTAGTACTCACTGGCATATAACACTCGTCTATTTTCCAAAACTTTCCGGCAATTCCCCCGAACTAATAAAATCGACACTTACTTGTTTAGCGGTTTTACTAGATCCCACTTCTGACACCAATGTAAAGTTTTTCCCCCCCAAAATAAAAACTTTACTTACACAACTAATGCCTGCCACTAGTTATTAAATAATATGGGTTTGATTAACTAATAAAACTCGCTAAATTTGTAAGTAATAACCTGATTTATTAACACGTTAACATTACTCACATTAACATTTACAAGCAACTAACGCTATTCATTACAGTCACCATTTACAACAGTCACAACAGTTTACTGTTACTTACTCACTTCGTAACGCCACAAAACTGTTCCCCGACTGACCACTGGTCCGCACTGCACCGAATTGCACTAGTCTCAGCTACACTAACACAGCTCTACTCATCAACTGACTAATTGCCCAACTAGCTACCACTGAAGCACTCCGCAACACTGACTCTCCAAGACTAACTCATAAGCTTGACTAATAACTATAAACTCTAATAACTCCTTAAAACTTGCTTGAAACTTGATTAACGCTGTGATTGAAACTAGATTGAAAAACTCAATTGAAACTCGATTAACACTTAATTGAAACTATGATTGAAACTGACTTCTCCAGCTGTGTCGGCCTCCTTTTAACTGCGTGCCTCCCTCCAACTGGGACTGCCCTCCTCCAACTCTCTGAGCATAAGTTTCCACGCCCTCCTGACGTTCATTGGTTGGAAAACACATACTGCCACCACCTCAGCTGTGAGCCGCCTCCTCCCATTCTCCGTCTCTCTCCAACTCCGTCTGTCTCACTCTCACCTGTCAATCACAGGCTGGGAAACACATATGCCACCACCCCAACTGAGGCCTTTCGCTTAGCTGGCTTTTACACAGGTCACTAACTCCTTGAACAATCTAGCCCTTGCCTTTCTAGTTCAAGTAAAGACCGGCCCTTTTGTCTACACAGTGGTGGCCTGTTACCGGCTTTAGTCGCTTAACCCCTAGAACAATCTAGGCCTTTCTTTTCTGCCACAAGTAGATACCGCCCCTTTTGTTTCTGCAGTGGCGGCCTGTTACTGACTTTGGTCGTTCAACCTCTAGAACAATCTAGGCCTTTCTTCTCCGCCCAGGTCAACTTCGTTACAATATTTTGTGTGGTCTAAACCACATTATGTGTGTTTTGTACAGCTGAATCATTTAAAAATATATGATCATTTTCTATCCAACGTATTCTGAGTGTTGGTGGCGTCCCCCACCCTTCCCAACCTTTAATATTAGTTCATCATAATTCTCCTTTTCCAGTCTGCTCTCCCAATTTCTGCTTTTAATGCCCTTTTGTCTCTCTAATCCCCCCTCCTTCCAAGATTTTTCAGATGGTACTCAGTGACTTGTTTTAAGTAGTAATCACTTAAGTATAAACAGCAATAAAATGAAATTTAAAAACAAAAACACTTACAGACAATGGTAAGTTCCTTGTAATGTGTCCTAGTATCAAAGTAGGGTGCTTCGCCAGTCACTTCACATTTGTAAGTTCCTGCCGTATCTAAATCCGTCTGTGTTAATGTAACAATGCTTTCGTTAGATTGGCTTAACTGAAACATTAGAATAATGTAGTTAATTCTCTAATTGTAAACAAGTATAATAAAGCAATAAAATGTTTAATATTTTAGATGTCGGTAGCTCCTGAAAATTACTTACAAATCAGACGAGAATATGTATTAGTACCACACATAAAGAAAGCGGCGAAACTCTTAACAGTAATGTCAAAGCCAATGCTTCTCAGCTACGACGAATTGCTTACCCTTAGAATACAACCTTTTATTTAGGTGAGCTACTTATCTCTAGCTATTGGCGCTGCTACTTCTTTCTTCCTATCCCACGATACAGCCCTCGAACATTGCACGACGTTCAAGCTGCTACAATGAATAGTCACTGTAAAAGTTTAAACCTCACTGGAGTGAGGGTTGTTTCTCATTGCAGCAAGTTTCTTATTTCTTACTTACGTAAGTTTCTCCCTTAAGAAAATTATTTAAAAGTCTATTAATACTTTTCAGCCCATTTTAATTGAAAATTTCTTCTTAGATACTACCTTCCTGCTTTAAATGAGCCTTTATGTTATATGAAAAATGTGATAACTACGAAGGCTGGCCACGCACTCAATCATGTTGATTCAGACTTTCTTCTTAAGTCTTGAATTAAAAGAAAATACAAGTGTGTTGTCTATTTACAACTAAAATATACTTGTAAATGTAACCCTTATTATATTTATCGATTTGTCATGCTGTTGCATGACGAACCAACACTTTAATTTAGCAACTAAAAGATATAAAGCCATATTACACAACCACTGTTTACATACAAAGGTTGAAGTTAAATTAGCAACTATATTCTGACTATACACGGAATATTCCTTTACATTCCCGCTTTTTTAATTAAGATGTCCGTAATCAACTTTGTAATAGGACATTTCATTATTTTTTTCATTTTTTAAAGTTAATTTTGTGTCTAAACTCTTAACCTACTATACAACTACATACTTTTTAATTCTACTTTACTTAAAAATATTTCACGATAAGAAATAAGTCAAAGCAATGATAGTGTCTACTAAATTTACCTTGAGATTGGTATTTTTAGTGTAAATAGGTCACCGCCAATATATTGAAGAGAAATTTGATATTAAAGATGTTGTATAATGATTTATTTCATGAGTTTATTCTTGTATTGGTAAAACTAAGATTAAACTTTAATAATTATATTTTGAAAGCAAGTTAATAAAAATTTCGTTTGATGAAATATATTAATCTTATTTCAAGTGAATTGGTATATACCTTCATTTTCCCCTCCTGCATGTAATACAGTTTTAAAAATCTCCAGAACGGAAAATAGCAAAATACTCTTACCAAATACTTTATTCGGTTGGCTTCAATGAATCCAATCACAAAATATTTGGGGATGAAATGATAAACAATCAATGCTGGAGAACTATTCAATTATTCTATAATACAAAATAGCAATGTTTGATTTCTTTCATTTGCAAAGATTTTCACTTCTAGCAACAAAGTTTCTGTTGGATACTAACAGAGTTATCTAGCACTGAATGAAAAGTTACAAATCGAGAGAGATCTTCATTTTTCAAATGAAAACCGCAAAAGTAAAATGTATCGCAGCAACTTCTGAAATTCCACATTAAACGGTTCACTTAACGTCTGCAATACTCGCCAATTTTTACCAACCATGGTGGTCTCCTAGCAAACAAGTGGACAAACTGCGCGGATTTTCACAACCAGGGGGCCATTAAACTTGCCACTAATCCTAAGATCTGTCAACACAATTTTAAAACCCACCCTTAGGAAAAAAGAAATCAATGGGCAGCAGCGAAAGATGGACTATGGGGGGAAAAAATGGGAACCGTTATTGAACAAACCGCTACTAAAAAATTAAGCTTGCATATTTATAAAAGCATCTGCAAAGGATAGCTGACAGCAATCTTTAAATCTTACGTCTCTTAGAGGTCATAGTAATCCAGCATCTACTTCGACGCCCTGCACCCTAAAACTGCCTCAGAAAAAAAAACCGATATGCAAACTAGAATAAATCATGTCTAATTTATTCTGAGCAAAAAGTCAAATGATGTCATTGCCTACGACTAAACTTTTTTTTTTCAATAAAGTAGTGTACTTGATAACCTTAATCAGGCAATAAACTATACCCAAAACCATTTCCTTTACAATCCTCTTCCGCAATTACCCACCCTTTTTAAGACGTCAAATAAAAGATGAATAAACGGCAGATCCCCGATTTGAAACCCACCCTTTACGACTGTTAAATTTATATTTGTTGGGGAAAGTATGTGATTTCTGTTTCCACCCATACAGTAGTTGGAACTCTTAGTTAAGCTGGAGAAAAAATAAGCATTACTTTATCGAGCAAGGCTAAAATTTACTTCCAATTAACATAAAAAAAAAAGTTATAAAAAATTTCAGGTTTATTGGAAGTTTTAATCAAATAAAAACAAAATAAGCAAAACAGTGCATTACACACAGTCAACTCAGTTGCCGAATATTACGATATTAAAAGCGAATTTACATATTTCTCGCTTGCAAATAATTACCACGAAATTTAATATACACTTCTCTAAGAATAGAACAAATTTATTATTTCTAGTATGATTTAAATAATATATTTATAAAGACACTATTATTAATCAAAAATTATGTTTCATTTGGTAATTACTAGATATTATACCCAAAAAAGAATTGTGATTATATTATTAATATTTTTTTAATTAATGTACAAATAGGTGGTTCTTGGTTAATGTTGATAAAAACTAGATTAATTTACTTTATTAATTAAAAATGAGAATATACTGATTCCAAGAATGAGACTGAGAAAGAAGATAATCGCCAAGAAAAACAAAATACGCTGACAGGAGAAGAAATATTGATGAAAAGCGTTAACGCTGTGTTAAATAAGTGCTCGCACAAATTGATTGCTCCATTAAGAAAATTAAAGCTAGTTGAACGCTACTCGCTCTAGCTCTAGCTCAGCACACTAATGCTGTGTATTAAGATCTAACAGTGCGAATTTATCTTTGTACAAAATTTAACGAACATATAAACCCCATTTTATAAATGAAAATCATACAATTTTGACTCCATCTTGATTTGAACTAATTTCTTTTAGGAAGAAGTAGTGCAATCGCGCACATTTTCCATGCTGAATTTTTGAATGCTGGATCTACATTTTGAAGTCCTCCGTGAGAGATGTTTATGGATCCATCCGTGTTGGTTTGGGAGCCCAAAGAGGGTTCTTTAATTTACAGTTTTCGATTCACCCGAACTACTACAGGTTCGGTAGGGAAGCTATGGTTAAATATTTCGAACTGACAGAAAACCATTTGCCTATATCTCGGAAATAAAATGCCAGACATAAAGGAGCTAGTCAATTAGTTGAGCAGGTTTTTAGTTGTTTGTTGAAAGGAAAGAGGAACAGCACTAATTAAAATATTTACCGTTCATGAAGGCTCCATCTATTGCTACAATCTCTAACTTGAAGTTACGCTTCGCTCTATAGCAGCCAAACGGATTTACAAGAGCAGTACCAGTTTGCACTTCTAATTATGGCTACACAAGCTGCTACATCAAAACTTAGGTTTACATCACCAACTAGTCATCCTCAGCGAGTGGTTCTTAACTCATGTAATCGCTGTCATAACTGATTGTAATCATTGAAAACTCTTCAAAAGTGTTAATGAAAGAACAAAACAAAATTAACCACTGTCTAAGAAAGAAGACCAAGAAGAATTACTCGCCATTCCTTTTCTCCTTTAAGCTTCGGAGTTGAAAGGGCGGTTTTTGGCAAGCAAATGGTTCAACCCTTCGAGTCCTAGCCATAACTAGTGCCTAGTATCTCAAAGCTTTCACTTTAAAGCCTACCCATCCTGAGCGGCTTTCTAGGAAAGATAGCCTTAGGATCTGACCAGTTTATACCTTCTATAAGGATGTGTTTGTGTTGCGTGCTGGGTTACCCCCAGCGAAGTGCATCAACAGAGGAACACTTGAAGCAGTCTGCTCCCTCCAGAATATTAACTATCTCTCAAAAAGAGAACAATTAAATCTAAAAATCTAATAAACCAAAATTATGAAGATTCTATCCACAGAAAAAAAGAGAGTATACGTACGAGTATATGCTAGATAATATAAGGTCTTATTACTGTGAAATGTTATTCAGCAATGGAACTTAAATTATACGTACCGAAGTTTATTTTATTTTATTTTTTTTTTTGTTAGATTTATATATGTTACCATATGTATAAATTTCATTTATTACAATAAATCTTTGCCTTGAATTTCTGAAAAGTTGTTACTTCTTTTGTTTTCCCCTTTCTTTTACATCCCTGCAAACAATATTCACAAGGGAAAATTTCATTGTTCGAAGAATTTTTTTTTCCACAACCCTTTCATCTGTTCTCATTAGGTCTGGATCACTGTAAACAAAAGCTCCTTTAAGATCTATAACATTTCTCATTAACGAAAACATTTTTTGTTATTTAAATCGCATGTAACCCTTACAGAATTCTTTTGCAAGACAAAAAAAAAAAAATATCTTGGATGGCAATATAATTTTTAAAGAAACGAATGAATAAATAAGTCAAAATTGCGGGGGAAGAACTTAACTTTTCTTTTAACCATTTTCGCAGAATTAGATTCTTCAATTTTGTTTAAAGAATGTATTTTTCTGAAAGGTGAAGGAAGGACTATGCCAAACGTTCCTTAGCTAACGCGGTGAACTAACTCCGAGAACACACTAAGCCCGTGTTCAATGCCATGAAGTAAAACGCCTGAGCGATTCAACTAAACTCAGTTGCAATAAGCAGAGCATTCACAACTCACGAGGGTATGAAGAGGTAACTTCCCCCTCCCCCAAGAGGCACAACCTGAAATGAATTTTATCAACCGGACTTTTAAGCTCATGTTTTCTAAGTTCTTAGGGAATGGCTTACTGCTAAAACCGGTTTAGGGCAAGCTTTTTGGGAGTAGTCCTTACATAGAAAAGCTCAGAGCTCACAAGTCTTAACTTGTCTAAAGAATTTCACCATTAGACTAAGAATCCTATGAATCTAGGTCATTAATTTCATCTGAGTTCAACGTTTGCCTCAGAAACTTTCCGGTCTTATATAAGGTTTGTTTTAACACCCCTGAACCAATTCTTCTGATATCTGTTTTTATTTTTCACATACCCGTACGATCTGAGTGCACCCAGGTAGGTGATATGCGAAGGTAGATAGATTTCTTCCAAACTTAGTTAAAGAAAGCAATCAGATTTTTACCATCCTAGAATTCTAGCAAACGACTTAAATTGCCGACTGAATTTCAAAATATAACCTATAACATTTTTGGAAATGCCTTTCACAGCTAAAAACCTCTCGTTAGAGAACTATAGTAATCTACTTGCCTAGGTCTACTCAAATGTGTGTTCGGTTGTCCGGTTTTCCCTTTCTTTTGTACTTGTGTAACAGACGGAGTCACCAGCATTTTCCACCAGTCTTTAAATTAGAGAATCCGAACTGAGTATGAACTCCGAAACCTTCAACAAACTGTGGAAATCACAACTTTGCCAAGAGTTGGTCTAAATAAAATCCTACATATTTCAAGACCTACAAGGAACAAGGCAAAGATTAGTTAAAATTATAAATTATTTTGCAAATTCATTCTCTTAATAATTTTTATTTCAAATCAATCCAATTTTTTATTTTACAGTTGGAATTTCTTTACTAGAACTTATATAAAAGAGCGATTTCCAAATAATGTCCAAAATATTTATGTATCTTTATGTCTTAGAAATATACGTTGTTACTACTTTTTAAATATTTTTCTTTTACTTAAAAAGTTCCTTGCCCTAACTAATTTAGCAGATTAAAATTTTTAACGTTTTAACGAAACTCAAATTATTAACGTTTGAATGAGTAATTAACAAGCAACAAGCTCTCCTTCGACTTTGCATCAAACACCATTGCAAATGCAGGCAATATTTTGCCAATTTGGAAAATTCTAACTGACCTCAGCAAGTTAATCAATAATTGATGCAGAACTTTAAATAGGTCAATAAAGAGTAAGGTGCTGCTTGCTTGCTTAACTATGCATTGAACATCGTTCAACTATGGAGTTCAAAAACATCTGACTAGTTTTTAAGAATTTATACTAAAACTGCAGAAGAAAATAGCAGCACCATTCTTTAAGATATAAAATAAAATTATACGGAATCATCATTATGAAGGTATTGACATTATATTATATACGGTATTTTTGTTATTACTTACGACATATAAATGTACCAAAAAAACTCTTCGACTATTGGCTAAACTAATAAAGCACAAACTATTCCTGAAAGAAGAAATAGTCCAGTTAAAAAGAAACTCATTTGTCAAGAAACGTCATTTCAACAAGTGTAGGTCATGTGTTTCACAAGTAACTTACTAGGGAACTACATAGGAATAGAGTTATTTGTGTTGCTTAATTTTATGTTGTAAAGAGTTAATCTTCCGTTGAAGTAATCAATAAACAGTCCACTGACTTGTATCACAGGAAAGGTTAATTTTCGATTCGTCAAACCAGTGGCCAACGAGATATACAGGCTTGGATTCATTAGATCATAAAGTTTCTGAAAACATTTTTCAGTCTCAAGTGATTTGAGTTTTATCAGGACGGTGGCGTTCCCAAATCGCACTCAATTCGTCTTACTAACATTTGTCTAATATATTTTTATTATCATTTATTATCATATACACTAAGTAGGAATTGCTTGTCGCCTTAACTACTCATTTCACAATACTATAAAAATAATACTAACATTAACTGCTTTAAAACCAGCAGAATATAGCCTTTCACAAGAATGCCGCAACCTTGGGTTCATTGTTTCTATTTCCCAAATACTCGTATAGCTCTTCTGTATACAAAGTGAATTAACTTTACACCCATTTTATACGGATATTACAGGAGAAGACGCAATATAAAATCTAAAATGATACCAGATGTTGAATATTACTTGTACACACAGCGATAGATAATGTTGTTGGATTTTCTCTGTAACATCACGCTTGTTTTTCTTATTTTTAACCAGTTTCGAATTTTCTCACATCATTAGAAGTTGATCCAATATCAGCATTGCGAAGAGACTTTCAAAGGTCATGCTTAAGCCACAGGCTACACCTGACACTGAATGAAGGAGGTTAAAGTCAGATGTACATATGATACTTAGATTTTTAATAAATTGTACAAATAGTACAATAAAGTTGCTGAAAATTAGTCTGTTACAGTGTTTTTTTCTTCTTTTTTTTTTTGTGAAAGAGTAAATATTGATAATTTATAAAGTTGAGTTTGTACTTTATACGAGGGGGGGGCTCCGCCAATCTGAACTGGCAATAATGCATTTCCTAGCTTATTTATGTTACGAGTCAAATATTAATTGTTAAATAATTATTTTCAGGGAATATTAATCAAAAAAATGCATAAATAAGTAAAATTTTCCGAGTTTACCTCTAAATAGTAGAGGCGCGTGCAACTTCTTCGTACATTAGTGTAGCTAATTTCTTAATTGTTAAAAGAATCACTGATGAAATTTGAATTTAAATGGTCTATCAATAAATAAAGGAATAGCAGAATTAATCTAGAAGTAAAAATTTGGGTACACTAAAAGAAAAACATGCGTGCTAAGGCAGATAAAACAATAAACTTCCAAAAGTGTTTTGCACTAGTATACATAAAAATGTTAATCTTACGGTTTATATTTTGTTTTAATCAGTCGAGTCAGTATTTTAAATACATCCTATGTTATTCCGAAAAAGCTGGGTGCTGTAAGCAAGGTGACAATCTTCAAACTTATCAATTTATGCCATAATCTTTCAAGAAGTATTGCATTATTAATGTATAGAAACATTTTGTGTGTTCACTAAAGACAAGGAACTGTTCGTTCAGAAGGAGACCCAATCTTTTTTGTGTTGAATTAATGTAAAAACTCGTCCATCAAGGAATAAATTCGAAATTGACCATTCCAAAGGAGCTCCATCGAAAGCTGAGCATTCTCTTTCCAGCAGTCTGGCCAGGGCATTACTTTGTTTTTGAATGTTTGGATTGTTTTAGTACACTCCACTTTATATAGCAATCGACGATTTTAAAGTAGTTAAGCACACAATTTAACCCATGTACCTTTTTCTGCGATGACCATCCTAAAGGGTAGTCCTACAGCTTTTAGGTACTACTCTCATGTCTGACAAGTACCTATTAATGGTAGAGTTCGCTCATCTAAATTAAAGAATAAATGCAAAAAGCATTTGATTCACCCTATTGTGACAACTGATTCACTTATTATAAAAATGTAAACATGGGTATACACACTAACAATAATTTGAAGAGATATAAGTACAATGTATCCCAGGTGGACCGTTACCACACCGCGATAAGCAAATTGTTAATGGAAATGACCCACATTTTGTGAGAGAGAGGCGAGAGAAGGGGCAATAGAGAGAAAGCATACGAAATCCCTTGGGACCCTAAATTTACAAGTGAATTATAAATTTTAGTTTTAGCATATCTACGTCTTTTACAACCCAAAACAGAGCAAATCTCATTGCACTATTTTGTGTATACATTTGGTGAAATTAGACTATAAAACTTTTGACAATACTAATGGAATTTTCATCTTTTAATTGGTTGTTAATTAGATTATGTCCGGTGTTTCAACTTTAGTTACAAATTTTAGAATAAATTATGATTGTATGTAAACTTTGCCTACTTTACCTCCTGCCGACTGTAAAAATGAAAATTACTTAGGTTATTTTGTAACTTTTTATCAATGATAAAATTTTTGTATGTGAAAAATTAAATTTAACTATAAACTTATCTTTCCAAAAGAACTGCGGTTTTGTGGCTGGAAATTAAAAAGTGAATCCCAGAAACATTCAACGAAGAGTACGTATACCGTAAAGCACTCCCACCGATATTTGAAGCAGAAATTTATATCAAAAAGTCCAAAGCTAAGGAAAAACTCACGAGAAAAGCTTTTACGGCAAACACATTTTTATCTTCCAGAGTAGCCCGTAACTAGGTTAGCTGCACCCTAAAGGGCAGCTTTCAATAATAATCTAACTTGATAATTCCCCAAAATAATTTTTATTGATTGACTCAATCTTCGCAAATCACTCACTGTTGTTGAGCACTTTTTTAAATGATCCTATTCTGTGGAAATTCGCTTGATTATTAGAACATACCACGTACAAATTAAGTTTTTTGGAGATAATTCTATATAATAGACTACACGTCTTAGAAGATACATTATCGTGGAATGAAAAATTGAAGCTATGAGAAGCGAAACATTGTTTTTTTTTGCAACTGTTTTTAATACAAGACAGGTTTACAAAACAATAAGAGTACCGTTATTTATATACGTAAATTGTTTAAAAATATAAATAGTAGAATGTTGATTCTTTATGTACTCGTAGATAGTATTTAAAGCACAGATACCTTTTGCGTTAAATTCATAATTTTTTGTGCATTGAATCGCTATGTTATTCTTGACTTTAGTGATGCCTGAAGCATCAAAAACTGCTAGAAAATATACGTATGAAAAGTGAGTTTTTTAGTTTTCTTTTGAAATGTTTTGAAAAGAGTAGAAGTAGATATTATTCCTTTATGAATAATTTATGAAAAACATGAAGTTAGGAGAAACTTAGTGCAATTGTTTAACGAAGGGTGGTTGGTTCCTTATTTGTTTGGTAATGAGTTCAACCTAAAAACTATAAACAAAAGAACTTTGTAAAACTTGTCTCAAATAATCTTTGTACTCTTCTTCAATAATTTGAAGAAAATAAAAAGAAAGAAAAAGTTTCAACAAGAAAAGTGTGGAAAGTCAATTAGAGGAAAGAAAAATCAAAGTATTTCTTCCCACGTTAACAGCTTTTTAACTAGATTTTCAACATTGTTTCTGCCTAAAAGTGTTGAGCATTATAATTACCATAATCATTAATAATTCTGTTACTGTCCTTCACCGGAAAATTAGCTGTAAGATGCACCTTCTACGATACCAACCAGTGATCACCACGTTGGAATCCAGTATACGCTAACCACTGAGTTAATCTTTTCCCTGTTCTTACATGTTATTGCTTAAACAATTCAAATTTTTCTCTCTAAAGGAAAAGAGAATGATCTTAGAACACTTTGAAATAATGGGCTTTTATTGGAAATACATGTTTTGATAGTACACAATACAGAAAAAATATTTTGAGCGTAACATCTACAGCATATATGAACATTAGATCAGAATATTCCAAAAACTATCGCAGAAAGCTTAACCTTTGTACCAATTCTGGGATCAAACATAGCTATTAAGTTCTCATAGACCAACATCCGTCATTTTGGAAGTGCAACATATGTGAATGGCTTTAACCTTCATAAAAATCGTTGGTTATCGACCGTGGTATAGAATAAACATAAAAATCTCACACTCATAAGACTTTCTCTAACTTAGTTTATTACATAATTACATTTTCTTAAATTTATAGAAACAAGATAGCGGGGACTTCATAATAACATTTTAACATAATGGACAGTCTTAAGTTCTCAAATATCGGCATGAATTTGTTGGTCATAAATATTAAAGCAGAGCTTAAAACCATACTCTAGAGTCTAGAGGAGAGCTTAAGTTCACCCTTCTCTAAGATCGCCATTAAATAAAGTTTATTGGGAAAATGATGCAAATAAAAGAAAAGACTTGTATTAAATAGTTTTAGTAATAAAAACCAATTTATTAAATTAGAATTTTTTATTTTATTTTTCATTTTTGGAAATTTCGTAACATACATCATTTGTATTATATTGTTATATTGACGATGAAACCTCTCGCTACGCAGCAATGTGTTGGTATAATGCTTGCTATATCCCTCCCTCTGTGCTGTTCTGGACAGATCCTTGTTTCACCTTTATTCCAACAACTACCGCTATCAACCACAACTTTTATCTGGAAAATAGATCTTTGCAGTGATTTACTTAGATGACCATTGGGCCACCCATTAAAAACAGAACACATTCAAAGAGTACCGTTTGGGATTGCATGATTTGAGAAAATATATGGTTTTTACCTTCAAGGGAGCTTTGTTTTTTAATAGTTCAAAGCCCTCAAATTGAACTTTGTTTATCCTTTATTAATTACCAGACTTTTTTGGGGCTTTTTTTTTTTAATGTGTGTATGAACAGTTCTAGGACTCTGTACGAGTACTTTAATTAACTTTTAGTCCTTGCTAATTACGACTGAAAGCTAATACGATTATTGTTTCCCTTTTCCAGAAAACGTGTCTTTTTTTAAAAAAAACAATTTAGGGCATTTTTCTGTTTTCATTATAAAGTTGAATTTCTTTTTTCTCCGCAAGCTTTACAAATAAAAAGACTCTGTCAGAATAAAAGAAAAAATAACCTATGTTTTTCTTTCATTACAAGTTTAAAAACAATCTTTTATAGGACTGATTAAATTTAATCATACGGCTCAGCGTTGTATATTTGGCAGAAAATATTGATTCAATAAATTGGCACTTCTGATTGGCTGAATTGGTGCAAAATTTATTTCTGGGTTCCGCGGTGGCACTAATTTTAATTTAACTTTCTGCGAATTTCCATCTTTAAATTATGCATACCACTTTTTTTGGACTCACAGGGCCTTAAAACAGATATGTCCGTCCGTTACCCTAAAATAGAAAATCTGCACGATTACAAAAGTTTTAGTTACAAATAAGTTGGAGCATGTAATATATAAAACATAAGTAATAACACAAATCATTTTGATATAGCAATAACACCATTTGGTTAAAACCGAGAATATATTACGCTTGTAAAGCATAGATTGCTTTATATTAGAAAATCGGTTGAATATCCATCCTATTAAGCCCGTTCGTGTGGCTATATTTACCTGTAATATGTGCATTACCTGCAACTGAGATGTATGCAAACCAAATAGCGTGTAAATATAATTACAAGAGCAATGAGATTTACGATGAAATGGAATAGAAAACTTTAATGGATTATCTCATTCGTAATTGTAGAACAGAAATTCATATCAGTTGGAAGCATTTAATGAATTACAAACTTTGCACAAAAATTTAGAATCTGTAGTTAAAAGTTATTCAAAATAAATACCTTTAAATTAGAAGCATGGTGCAAGTGTTGGAAAATTATTTTAACGGAAGCATGAACACTAAAAATGGAATCTCACTCTTCGCCAAAGTGCTTTTCTTTTAAGTGACATTCCCCCCCTTTCGGTTCTGACCCTTGGGCTAAAGAGAAGTGGAATCGTTATAGTGTATAGCTGAAGCGACAAGAGTGCTGAATAAACAGTAGAGACTGCTTCTTAGACTGTTGAAGACAGACGGTCAAAGCTCTCAACTTAACAAACTACTTATTTATAAGACAATTTTAAGACGAATTTGATTAAGCAATTGATTGAATTGATCGATCTGGTTGCGGGGTTGATACCAGGAAATCAATTCTAAACAGAATCCAATCCTAACAATTCAAAATCCTCCGCAAAATCTTTCTGATTCTCTGTCTCTTATCCAATAATTAATCATGAATCACATTAATGTCATACAGTCAAACTCAAAGTATGTAATCAACAAAATATGGTGCGAACACAACTTTTTCTGATTACTAAACTAGTTCTACCTCACAAATTTTCTTAAAACTCCCATTATTTGATTCTTACTCTACTCTTACCAACAATACCTTTTTCTTAAGGAGGCTCTTTATCAGCTACATGTCGAGCAGAAGCAGATTTTCTCAGAAACATCATTCTGACAGATACAGATTACACTGCAGATATCCCAATCGATTCGAAAGACTATCAACTACATATCTTTGTTACAAAGACACTGCTGCTATCCTCTACTCAGATTCTGATCTAGGAATTTTTGACCCTAACAAAGTATGCACTTGGTAACTTTTAAGAATTCTCACAAAGCTTTATTAAGGGCACAATATCAATGCGCTATAAAAGTCTTCACAAAAATCTTATGAATTTAGCCATAATGAGAAACATTATTTAATGTTAACTTAAAACAAATTTCATTATAATTAGCAGATATTTGTGAATGTTTAGCTTTAGTTAAACATATTAAAATGCGATTAGATAATATTAAAGTTTGCTTCAAGTTAAGCGGAGCTTTATTAATGAGATAATTGTTAATAATTTACGAATGGAATAGAAACAGAAGGTCAAGTTTGGAAGTTTATAAACAAGAGTTTCCTTTGGGATAACTAATTCCTGGGCAAATTTGTAGGCGAAAATCAAATTATATTTTGGCCAATCTACAGAAGGCATTCAAGTTTCAAGTAAATATTTTACTGTCGCCTAGTACGTATTTTATTATTCACAAAGAGTACTTTATTTGTTTGTACCCCTACCAAATTTATCCTATATATTTGTGGGAACAAAAGGTTTAAGAATATATTATTTTATAATAGATAATTAAATATAAATAATTATTTATAGTTGCAACAATTAGGACAATAAAGACGAGGAATGTTCGCATTAATTTATTGAAATATTATTTTGAAATTGTTATTGAAATACCAGAAGTATACAAAATACAGATATCTAATCGCATAATTTTTCAGCTCAAGAAATAATACAACTGCAGTAATAACAGCTAACACGAAGACATGGGAAAATACTGGAAAGTACGGAAGAAAATCTGAAATTTGGAAGCCATTCTTCTGGAAATCAGCAGGTAATTTTTAATTATGTTATCCAAATGAAGAAGCTAGAAATAACAAGAGTTACAACTGGGAACAGGTGTTACTTCGTTCTCTAGAAGCTTTAACTACAGAGCTATGACCAACTTGAGTTAAGATCCTTATGTTTTTACTAAACATAGATGGTCAACTCAGCAGATAGACCAACCATGTCTAGGAGTGTTTAATTCTTAACTATAATTTTTTTTTAAATTTTACAGAACATTATTACAGTGCATATTAGAAAGCCAGCTAAGATGGTTCGGACGTGTTGAGTCTTTAAATAAGCTATAAAACGTTTCTGCTGTAAGATTTCTGAGACCTCGAAAACCCACTGAGGGACATTATTGTTATTGTTAGAACAATAATTATAATTCTTGTTAGAACAAGAGGTGGTTACTGCATCTCCAAGGTACTGCGTTCATACTGTAGTTGATATAAACCTCCGTTCTGTAAAAGATGCCGGGTTCTGCTCACTAGTAGTTTCTTTTGCGTGATAATCGCTTCTAGTCTTAAAACATGCCAGGGATTTCAAATTGTAACCATGTGATGAATGCAATGCCGGCAAAGTGGGACTCACTTCGGGGCAGAGTTTAATGTTTTACTCAAACCTATTCTGTCAATAATTATAACGATCTCTTAAAAGTTCTTTTAAAGAAAAATCTTGCCTGTTTACAGTTCCACGATTCCTTACCAGTCGTTCTTTCGTATTGTCACCAAGTGTCACTGGCGTCATAAAAGGATAACTAAGGATGTCGGTGCATTCCGACTGAGTATTAGAGTTACGTTTTCTCTCTTCCTATCTTACAGGAGCTGAACCACTCTGGATATTTCTGATTAAGTCGGCATGGTCATTCGGTCTAACTCAATGGTGTACCGATTGCATTAAACAGCAGAGGCTAAAGTTCCAGTTTCCTGCATCGCAAAAGAGTAAATAAATTACAATGTAATAAGAAAAATATTGAGATACACAATAAGACGAAACTGAGGTAATGAATATATGTATTACTTTATGCCAGCCAGTCATTATTGCTTTATTAAAAACAACTTCATACGGATGAACTTTAATGGTAAAGTTACTTTTGAATAATATTTCAAGATATTAAGAAAAATGAACGCATTAAGATTTTTTTTAAAAAAAAAAAATACATAACGGGCTTTTGGTTAAATTAATCTTAATCTTTCCTCTTTATTTTCTTTTAAACTAAAGAGAAAAACGTTAACACAATTTAGTGAATGAAAATTTAATACCCTCACAATGTTCTAAAAAAAATGTTTCACTAAGAAGCTTCAACATTTACTTAAATATATAATGGGTTTGAAAATAAATTTAAATAGACCTTTTTACGTAGCCTCAAAATTTAAATTTATGTATCATCTTTTGTTTTCCAAGCTCTTGAAAGCTTTTGTACATTTAGAAACAATCTACTAAGTGAATTTGGACAAATAGCTATCAGCTGGGGAGTGGCTGATAAGCCAAAATTCAATGCGTAATTATATATATATACTTATAAATTATAATGAAAAGTACAATATTTTTATTAATTATAAGAGAAAGATTTCACAATCAGGTTTCTCCGTTTCAATTTTCATCCTGTATTTATTAAAAATTTAAATAGCTCAAGTTTTATCTCTTCAATTCTTTCTTCAAAGAAAACAGAATTCAAATTATATTTCTCTCGCGAATAATTTCACTGAACGACTTAAATTTTTAAAAAAATCCTATTGAAAATACAACTCCAAATAATTTCACATAAACATCCAACATAGGCTAATATTCGGGACAATCCAAAAATGAACTGTATAGGATATTAATAAAATATTTTTATTTTAGCACCAGGGGGGCTCACGATTCAGTCCACGTTTTATGCTTCTTGCATTAATAGATTATAAAGGAAACAAACAAGAGTTTTTACAAGTGGTAAAAAAAGGTACAGCTTATAATAAATGCAAGCTTGTGGTAAATGGGGAAGCTTTAATGTTGACCAAATGGAAAAGTTTTTCTTTCCTTGGAAGATTTAATAGAAATGGAGAATAATGCTGCTGCTAACAGCAGCTGTTGCGTACGTACATTACATTATATTATACATTTAAGTAATGGGGATTATCGCTTGAAGTTGAGATGAGGGTGTCGAGGGTACCTGCAGTTCCTATCCTATCTGCTCATGAAGTACAATCGGAGTTTGGAAGATTCGTGACTTTAGTTTGAAGACGTTTCCCTAGCCGCCTCAACACAAAGAATATTTAAAGTGTTAGATTGTCAAATATATACAGAACATATCTAGTAACAGTAAGCGAACATGGAAGAATAAGTGTCTATAAAGAATAGTGACCAGAGCGTTCGCGACTTGTACAGACGGGTTGTTAATTTTTGTTGACACAGCCCAGTGAATAGCATTACGAATTAGAAGGTGATGCCTGAAGTGTTTGCGAGGATTGTGAGAGCAAAGCTCTCCATAAAATGTAGAACCCAATGATATTTTAGAGCAGGGATGAGCAACACGCGGCCCGCCAAGCATTTCTAAAATTGAATTTATTTTATCGACTTTCTCCCATCAATATATTGTTATAAAATTAATTATAATAAAATGGTAGTACATACTAAACCGAAATATTTTTTTATGGCGAGTTACTTGTCGACGTTTTTAAACATGCAATACGAACGCGCCGCGTCTGCGCGATTTTTTTGTGACAAGATACACACTTGTCGGTGACTTGTTCAAACATGCAATACGGACGTTTCGTAAATTATTAGTAAGAGTTAAATCTATGTGCAGCCCGCCAAAAAAAATTTAAATTTAAATTGGCCCATTGATTAAAAAGGTTGCTCACCCCTGTTTTAGAGTATTACTGCATTTAAGCAGGGCTTTTAATTTAAGTCGGGTAATTACATTGATTTTCCATAAATATTTGACTGAAATTAAATCCTCCACACAAACTCCAGAAAACTAGAGTCAGACTAGAAGAATCCCTGACTAGCATGCGAATACGCATGCCTCCAGAAGAATCACAGAACTGCTCATATACAAGCAGTATGCCATTAATAATAGCACATCAATGCCGACACATAAAGAAAGACAAATTGTCTCAAGACCTACACTACAACCAAACTAACTGGAGAACAAAACTTACAAGATTTCAGATTCAGTTGCGAGCACCATTAATGCTTCTTTGCCCCTTAAACTAGTTCGCTTAATCTATAGTTTCTTTCTTCTGCCATGAAACAAAATAAAATGCGACACTTTTAGATACTCAGGACACGCTGGTTGGAGTGGCTCAGGCCTTCCATGGATCAAAGATTATTTTGCTCCTATCCCTTTTGCTGGACCGATTAAATGAACTGTTCCCTAGGAGTGTGTCCAAAAGTTAATGCTGACAAAACTTGATAAAAATTATGGTTATAATAATTATCGTTTTTTAATAACTAATTCCACCTACAATTCAAATACTGTGGTAGCGTCTGCGGGCTTAACAATGATTGATTGATTTACGTTAACAATCAACATGTTTACGATAATTATGTTTACTGATGATGGTACGTCAATATTAGGAGAAACTATTATCATTATTAAATTGTCTAATATTCTGTAATGAATATTTAGTTTAACAGATGTATAGTAGATAATATTGGTTAAGGACAGATAACTAAATAAATGAGAGATTACAAAAAAAAATATCACAAAAGCGCGCCATGTGGGCCAATTTAGAAGTCCAATATATTGGGCCAGTATGAGTGTACATATACGAGTACGTATATATACAATTATTTTTATCGTATTAATTAGTGTCGATCAAATAGGGGCTCTCCAACATTGATTAATCTTTTTAAAATATTAAAAATAATTTTTTTTCACAAACAATTCATCTAACAATGTATTTCTTGCTGTGGAAATAATAAAAAATTAATGAATTTTTAACAAAAAAGGTTTTGCCCACCTCAGAATATGTAATTTCTTTATTTTGGAATGCCCAGAGAAAGATATGAAACAATATCATCAAATAAAGACCTGGATGCAAAAATGCTTGTCTTTCAGCATTAACACGTTAAGAACGAACTACACTAAAGTTCATATCCCATTAGACTGTCAGTGTAGAATGCATAGGAAATTTGAAAATGAAATATGTTGCAATATACACGAGTTATTTTTTGGTGAAACTCTTTAGGAGTCATAGATTGTACCAGGTATAACTTAGTTGCTCACAGTAATATTGTATTGTGGACAGTAATTTCTTTTTTTATCTTTTTAGAGGAAATTACGATTTTATCAGGTAAGGGGAACCAAGAATTTCCATCAAATGAAATGAGCAGCGCGCAAGATAATCTATGAAAGGCATTTATCATTGAATATATTCAGTCAAATTATTAGAAATGCAAGGCCTTGACAGGTGGACTCACAAATTTATGGATCAACTGAAATTCACCTGTCATGTTAGTTAGGGGGGGGGCCATAATTCTGTCTCCAAGTCCCCAAAATTAACCATAAACCTGTTTACATAGCTAATAAACCTGCCCAGAGTTGGTGGGAAATCCATCTGTAAACTATATACTCGCACACATTGCTAACTCTTCATTCGCGTATGTCTCTTTCAGATTACCATATACACATCTATACATATATACATGATGAACGTATAAACCGTGACATAAATTACAATTCGAGAAATTAACCTCGGCCATCTGCAATGATTGAAAATCATTTAAGAAATCGTAAGTAAATTTTCTGTCTTAAGTGTTCACGAGTATCTTTTGTTCTAGCATTCTGAATTTAAATCCTAAGTACTGTCAAAGAAATATGACAACTCACTGTGAGTTAAAGAAAGGTTAGTGATCAAACTAGATTGAGTCGGTGTCAAGAATTGCAGTTTGCAATTAGAACGGGATCTTCCGAAATATTTGTAGCTCTTAGGAAAAAAAAAAAATAGGCCCATCATTCTGACAAAGATGTTAGGGTACGTTTACAACGGAGCTGTGAGTATAGATGATAGCAGAGATGATAACTGATAGAGTAAAATATAATCGCTGATTAGTGTGCACAACGGAGCTGCAGCATGCAACATGTCCGAGTAGTGAAGAAGAGTTTTTATGTTCAGCAGCAACAAAAAGGTATATTTTAAAGAAAAAACGCTTTAGAAAATATCATGTACATCCCATAAATAAAAAACGAAGTACTTTGGGTGAATTTCACCATTTATATAAGGAACTTAGAAATTATCCGGATCGTTTTTTTGAATATGTGAGGATGGCTCCACCCACATTCGACTATATTTTAGAAAAAAAAAGGTCAAAATTAAGAAAACGGAAAAATTGTCATGGAAATCCTATAACCATAGAAGAAAAACTAGTGATTACTCTTAGGTAAGTAATGATTTTATTTAAAAAAAACAACAAATAAATACACATGAAAATAAGTGTAAGCACGATTTAAAAAACAAAATATTGTTTAAAAGTAAATAATAAAATAATAACCAAAAATAATGAGTAAAGACAGCACTAAATACGTAATTTTTCGACGTCCATTTTGAAGCTCCGATACTGGAGTTCAGCTAGCAGAAAAATGAAAAATTCAATTCTATCATCTATGCTCGTTTATAGCAGCGCGTATGAGTCACTAGTCGAAGCTTCGTTGTGCACGCTCACATAAGAATGTACTAGGTTATTCTATAAGCGCTGATGCATCACTGCTATCATCTCCGCTAACATCTATGCTCACAGCTCCGTTGTGAACGTACCCTTAGACAGCATTCATTACTGTTTTCATCTACCTTTTTTTCCCAAATTAAAACAAAATAAATTATGTTTCTAACTACCGTCTGCCTTTAAAAATGAATTGGATAATCTCCCTAGCAACGGAAATTAGGACCACCTTTTACGATTCATCATTTATGATTCATGAATCATAAATGATGAAAATCAACACAATTCTTTTGAACAAGTGTAAGGATTACTATTGCTTTTTTCTTTTTTCCAGCACTAAAAGAAATTTTGTTTGGAAAAATATTTTGCTAGTCTTGAAATATAATAAAGTGCTTCTCATGTTTGTCTTATATGTACAATGTTTGTCTAAGAGTTAAAAAAGTATAATTGCCAATGAGTGTTTGCGATAGAGAGCTAGAATTCGCATGTGGGTTTGCTGAACCGAAATTGTTGTCCACCAAATCAATTAACTTTACTAGTGAGGATGTCAGCGTTAAGTATTGTTCACGACAATCAACTGACATGCTCGCAAAGCAGCCAAGAGTCTTGGAAGTACTATTCCCCTCTCCCGAAGTATCCCTATTTATATCTTAAAAGATATGGAAAATTTCTTAGCCCATTTTGGCTCGATCGCAAAGAGATCTTCCTTTTCTAGGCGACACAGGAAAAAATCTCGATACTTTCAGTTGAATAGATTATCTCTAAAAATATTCTTGCAAAAACCATGCAGAAGCTCTTTTCTATTTTAAAATAAAGTGCCAATTTAACAAATAATGGGAGAAGTGGCGGGTGGTGAATCCCTAATGAAGGGATTCATTAGGACTTAGCAATCATTCTAATCCTCCAATGGGGGAAGCGAGGAGTGAGGTAATACTGCTGCTGTTAAGGCTAGAAATTAAGACGGCCAGAATAATAGGGCTGTTCCTCAATATGAATCTTTTCTCTTTCCCCAATCGTTTAGTAAATAATTCATCTATTAATTGTTAACGACTAACTTGATATTTGCAATTTCAGTTGTTCATCCAATTTCATACTGACTGCCAGGATCGATTCGATTTTAATTTCCAGCAAAAATGGTCCTTAGATGAAGTAGGCTAGAGACAACAAAATCTGGTATCTGGAATTAGGGGAGGGGGCTATTTCGCAGTGAGATTCTTTGATGCGGTGTTACGCTGCAACTGGAGTATTTTCTCTGCACCAGCTTTCCTTTTGGCACCAATCTTTTCTTGTTTCCATTTTCAAAAATAACAACCCTAGTAGGGAAGGGTTAGATTAGACCCAATAGGAATTAGCAAAATTCCTCCGCCACCTCGACCTAGAGGGTTCTTGAGCACCTACTAGTAGTTAGAGCACCTCCCTCTACCTCTTTTTATCTATTTATATTTTGTAAAATTTAAAAACTGCAAGGAAAATAATTTAAATCTAGAAGAAAAACTGGTTTTCCCTTACAGTAAAGTTCAAATGGTATTTTTTTGCCTAGCTTTCAGTTTTTAATGGTCACAGTTATTTTCTCAGTGCAAACAACGTATCTCCACTGGCCGGCCATTAGATACTCGATTTTACACTCTTAATCTTTTTTTTTTTAAAAAAAATAAAATAAAAATTAAAAATCCATTTTATTTATTTTTCCAAGAATAAATACTAAATTTAAAATCCACTGTTCATATCGACGTTGTTAAACTTGCTCGGAGCTTTACGAGTACACAGACATAAAGAAGCGAAAAAAAATTAAAGCAATGCATATTTATTTAGAGTGGACGTAAGTCTAACAACCAATCAAACGTCGTGTCATGGATTGATATATTTTACAAAAATTTATACATTTAAAAAAAAAACAACCCATGATCGGGAATCGAAACCGCTAATCGATACGAGAAACCGAAAATCTGCAGTGTCTTAGATTTTTTAATTTCTGGATTTCGAGTTTAATGTTCGATATCTCAACGTGCAACTTACTTCTAAATATTCGGCAGTAAGTAGGATTCTCTTCACGAACCGCTCATACCTTGAGAGGTCATTTAAAGTTAGTTAAAGAAAGCTTACGATCTAATTCTTGCAAATAACATGTTTTAAAATTTCTACAAATAGTTTAAAAATCCCTAAATCATTATTGCAAAAGTCAAACTTCAGATATTTACTAAGTGCTGCTTTAGACGTTTCCTGAAGTTAAAACTAACCAACTAAAAATCTCAAAGTTAAAATGATTGCGTTAAAACTTTAATACGTTTATGATTGGCCAACAACTAATTTCATGCTTCGACACTTATCAAATACAAGACAAATTGCTAACTTCCTCAAACTTTACAATGTTTTAATTCTAGCTTAGAATAAAATGTAACAATTAATGATGCTATTTTAATTAAAATCTAAACGATAATACCCGGCTAAATTCTAATTGTCTATTTGTTAAAACAAATGTTACGATAGATTTTTAGTTTTTAAGTGGAATACTGAATATTATTTATGGATTATCAAGAATATAATTTTATACTAGTGTTGCATGATTTACAGCAGGATACGACACAAAGTTTGACAGTTGATCCCTCAGTCCCATTTGGGTGGAAAATGCATATGTAACACCTGGGTTACATACAATATTTATCAAATTTGGTAGGTCTATGCCAAAATTGATCTTATGCCAAAAGAATTTAATATTTCATGTCTTACATGTAACTTATTTATTTCAAATTTTATTTTAGTTAAAAAAAATGCCATAACTCTCGACTTTTAGTTCCAGGTTATATGGATAGTTCTAGATAAGTCGTTTTTACATTTCTTGAAAATGTGATTACCAAGGTTATTATTTTTTTCATCCGTCGCGTTTCGGATTTCCTTCCTTCATCAGCGAACGGTTCATCAGGTTGGAAAATTATAAATCTATTATAAAATTGGTAATTACAGAAGGATTACTTAAGCAAGATGATATGATGTGACAGTAGAAAGAGTGGTCAGTAAGTTTTAGAAGAGTCAGGTCAATTTCAGCCAGTCGAATGGTAATGTGAGCAGAGAAGATATACTACAGCTGTAATGCGTTTTTTGGAATATTAATAGGAATTTCTAAAAACCGGCGAGGCATGTAACAAGGACCCTGAACAAAAGCAAAAGATAACCTAAGTGCTCCAGGAAAGTTTTCAAAATGGTTCTCCCTAAGCAACTGGGTCCAACCAGCCAAGTCGAGACTATCGGTTACCATCCGACGTAACAAACCAAATTTAGCATTTTTAGCAGAATCACTTAATAAACACCTAGCGCGAACACTAATAATACTTGAATACGGAGATCCCAACAAATAACCAGTACAAAAATATAATCTAGCGAAGATAATTGAATTATTTACCACTTCACTGGTTTAGCTAAAGACGCTCGGAAGATTCTGATTAGGGCTTAGCTCCATCCTAACGTCAAATAATGTTATACTGAGGCGGCACTTTTTCCTCTAAAAGAACATTGCCAAACTAATACAAATTAGTTAGTGGAGTGGCACTCTGAAAAGATAAATTTAAGCTTTGCGAAATGTTGAGAAAGCCTAACAGATTATTCCTTTATATAAGTCTGGTTAATGTAAGCTTAGTTAAGAATGTTTTTTGTTGAGGTGTACGGCTGCTGTAAAATACATTTATATCGCACTTAAGTCAGTCACGATGTGAGCTGAGATATTCTAAGCATTTTCTAAGCCAAACGTTTTGGATTATTAATGATGAAGGTAAGGCAGAAGATCTGACTGTGTATATAAATATTTGCAAGCTGTACATGAATATGGATATACTAATGTGCGCTGTGTAATTAATCCATCTTCTCATACTGATAGTGATATACGGATCCTTATATAAAAATTCTCTTATTAAGTACATATTAACAAAAAAATCTATCTGCTATAAAGTTTATTTGCCTCAGAATTGTATTGTTAGATAGTGATAATAGAGATTTTACAAAAAAATCCTTGTATTTTAAAAGAAAAAGAGTACCAAGATCATTAACCAAAGAAAAATTACAGAAATGATACCAAGATATAAAATCTTTACTATCAAGAAATGATTTCTTCAATGGTTACACTGGTTAAAAAATATACAATACCAAGAAAGGTTCTCAAAGAATCTGCTTTATGATTAGATAGCATTAAAAAAAGAAAAGTCGACCAAAGCATAGATGACAGGAACAACTTATGAGGACATCCCTTAGAAAGGCAGCCATCAGGAGCTGCTACTCAAACACTGGAAATATCTACGTGCTTTCTTTTTTTTATTAGGTCAATAAGCTTATTACCAATTAATTTTCTTTTATTTAAGCGCCAAAGGTGTCTCCATTTTTATTTATTACTAATTGCAGACTTGAGTAATACTATTTTCCTCAGTTGCCATGTTTTCTCTCGAAGCTCAACATCATTAACCATCGCTTTCTTAGAAGGAAATACTTTTTTTTTCCACTCTCTTTTCTCACTAATTAAATCTTATTGGCAGATCTATCGTAGACAGGAGACTATTCGAGTAGCTTTTAAGAACTTCCTCACTACGTGCAAGTACCGTCTCCAATCAATCACTTTTTTCTCAATTTGTGAAAAATATTTTTTAGATACAACAGTATTTTTTAACAAGCACTTTTTCGCCTTTTTTACTTTGAAAAAAAAAAATACATTTTAAATGTCTGTATTATCAAAAATTCCTGATCATGAGGTATTTTGGGAAAAAGTTATTTGTTAATTCATTAACTAATGAGGGAGTTAGTTTAGTTAGTTAGTTAGTTAGTTGGTTAACTTTAACCAGGATACAGGACAGTTTGGGTTAGTTGGTGAACTAATTGGCCCAGCATTTTTTTTTTTTTTTTAACTTTCTCTGGACCCTGATTTTCTTCTGCAGTTGTTTAGGGTTCGTAAAAAAAAAACCCAACTTCTGGGTTTGTTTGTTTGGTATTAGATTTTACGCGTGAACGCAACCTTACTGAACAAATATAGTACCTAAGGGCTTTAGGTCCCTGATTTGTCTTCTCTTATTGGGCTAGTGTTTTCTTTAAGCAACATTTGAACCCATAAGTTGTGATCGTAAATGATCAATGCAGTCGTTGCTTGACTGAGTAAGAGCTTTCATGGCAATTCTTGGCGATTGTGAGTGTAATTGGTTAACTTCCTATTCTCTCTTTTACTTTAAAGGAGCATCTCAGTGCATTACGATCCGTTGTCGGGCAGTCTCCTCTTGTCTTCAATATTTTTTTACAGTACCTTCTTCATCTGTGTTCACGCACAAATTTTTTAGATGATGACCTTGCTTTACCTTTATTGCTTGTTTTTTTTTTTTTATTAAAGATGTTCACTGCATTGCGATCGTGTCATGTTTTGTTACCCGTCAATGAAGCGCTCACACTTAGGTAATGATACAACTTGCACATGTTCTCTAGGAAGAAGGAAAGGAGTTGACACGGGTATTCACTTCCTGATACCAAAAGCGCTCCCCAGAAACCCCTTTCACAAAAAAATATGAGTCTGACTTCTTCCAAAAATTGGCTTCTTCACTCTTTGTCTAGTGAAGTCGCAGAACGGGAGAGGAGACGGCAGTTAAGAATAATCACCCTCTGGAGCCAGCACACTTCTTCCCCAACCTTTCTTTAGTAACGTAAATAAGAAAACAAAATTAAGAATTGGAGAGGATTCCGTGGAGGTGAATCAAGATGAGCTTAAAAGTAACAGATCTCTTGTCAGTCAGTATTCAGTATCCACTGATTTTTTTTTTTTTCTTTCTGCATTCTGTGAAATCAAAACTGTTTACCAGTACTTCATGAAGAAAACTGAGCTCCCGAAATTCTTCTCAACATTAAGCTGGCACATGACAAAAAAAAACAGATATTCTTCTTCATCAAGAACAGGCTCAGATAATATAATTAATCACAATAGGGGAAGAGGGAAAAGTGTAATTAATATTCATTAGCTCGGTGTTTCTCCCTCTGCTGGCTCTTTCCCTTTATTCGTTTTTATTAAATCGGTTAAGGCGCTTGTTTTCCAGAGCTGGAAATAGGTGACGGCCTACACAGGGAACCAGATCTGGAAAGTTTGTTGTTAGAGGAGGATAGATCTACGCAACTTTAAAATGGTGATGAAGATAGCATTATATTTTGTTGCTAGATCCAAAATTGTTTCCACAGCATTTCAACTAACATTAGATTTATTTGAGCCTTCCCGTTCGTTGGCTTTCTCATTGCTCTCATGCTGAAAGATAGGAAAAACGAGTTCATGAGCTTTTCATCTTAGTGAGGGCCTACAAAAGCCTGGAGTTGAGTCATAATAGGCACTTCTAGTCTTGGATAAGTTATACTAGTGAACATTCTCAAACTGGGAAGAGAGGGCAACTGAAGTAGATGAAAACAATGGAGAACAAGTTCTAGACTTCCCCTAGCAGCCAGAAAAACCACAACGCTATACAGACATTAAATTTAATCAATGAAAATGGGAAATTGGTTAACTTGTGGAAGCTGTAGGAGTGTGCCTCCTACATACAAAATCTGGGAGGTGTTCACTACTATCGATTAATAGGAAAAGCCCTGTTTTATTTGGCCAAAAGTTTTACTATTGCGGACATTCCTAAAATACGTTTAGAATTTCATGAGATTTCTACGCTGACTCCAGTTGCATTCCAAATTAGTTTTCTATTTTCTATTTATCGCATTTTCCTAACAATAATTTCAATTTCTCGTCAGAGGAAATAAGTGATGCTATTTTCAAAATTGGATTTAAAGAAATATATACATATATATATATATATATATATATATATATATATATATAAATAACTTTTCAGATACATTTCCTAATTTATAAATAAAAAGTTGCCCGTAATAGAATAAAATGAATCAGCTGAAGGTGATGCCCTAATGAAAAGTAGCTCTAACTTTTAATGGCGTTTGCTATCCTACCCTGACTGGCATAATTGGTGAACTTAAAATGTGACTTACTTTATTCTCATTCTGCCTAAATGTAGAAGGCCTTAAGCTGTTCTGTATGAGGAAATTTTCTACCTCTTTCATTTTAAGACTTCTGATGAGAGTATTGTTTTATTTAAGACCTTCCCAATGACCCCATATGTCGGCTAGCGCATGTCACTGCTAGACCAATATGGGAAGTGGCAACAGTGTACCCGTATAAACAGAAACAGTATTCCTTGGCCACACATCATCACAGTATGGCAGAACCCAAACATTTTGCTCATACAGAAAAGAAATTACAAGAAGGATTCTTACAGCTATCTTGTACGGAAGCCAGGATCGAAGATAAGTGAAGTAAACCGTGAAATCCAAAAGGTCCTTCTGAATCTCTAAATGTGGACGTGGGGGAAACGCAATCACTCCAGAAACTGACTGTAACGGATCTTAAAACATGAATTTGTTTCTCTATATTATAACGAAGATATTAACATTTTTAGATATAGTGCATTGGTAGAGGAGAAGAAGAGAACCTATCACATCCCATCCTCAAAACCCCTGTAGAAGTAGGTTTCTATACAAAATGTTTCAAATAGGATGTGGACAGCTTTAAAAAAAAAAAATCAACCGCTTTTTTATAATAGTAACTTATTGGGTTTTTCTGTTTTTGACTATTGTCGATAATACTCACATAATTACCAAATTTTTAAACCCACTTTTCAGTTCAAACCTCAAAAATGAATTAAAATTAGATTGCAAAAAGTATAACAAGTAAAAATACCTAATTTCAGTCAACAACAAAAAAAAACACCTAAAAAAAAGTGAAAACTAAATCTTTTTAAACTCCAAAACTTACATCCACATAAACTCCGGGTACTGGAAATACTGTAACGGCTGGTACAGCTCCAGGTGTAATTCGGTAGAATTCTCTGGAGTTTTTATACCATTTGAGGGCGTAAAGCGTATCCCCTCTCAGTTCGAATTGACAATGCAGCGAAGCATCATGTCCCAGTAGTACGTATCTCGGCACGACAAGCTGTCGCATAAAGATCGTTTGAATACCTGCAACAATTAATTTATTTCAATTAGTTTTTTTTTTTTAATTAGCAATTATTTTAATTTAAAATTTCTTATTAGTAGTAGCTCAAAGCTTGAAAATTGCTTAAAAGGTTTTCATTAAAAGTTATGGAACTATTCGTGATACAGGTTGTTGGGACTTTATGATGTTCTGCTAAATAGTCTGAGGAGGAAAATTTATTAGATTCTGTCTTTTGTATGAACATGGCTTTATTATTGTGGATAGCATCATGGCGAAACGAGATCCCAAAGGAATACAATGTGCTGGGGTAAGCTATCACTACTGTCCTGTCTCTATATTAACTTTATTCCTTGTATAGGTTCACATGTTTTGTCATATCTCCACTTTAAACTCTTGCCTCCATTTTTAACCGCCGTTCCTTCTACATTTTAATTTCCTTAGTGTTAAAAAAAAAGAAGGTTTATATTAATTGTTTAAATGTATTGCATTGTATTGAGTCTTTTACAATTTTTACTATGTTTAATCAGGTTGATATCTAATGCAATTAGGATGTACTGTGGTGCAGAATCTTTGAAAATGAATAAGAATCAAAGAAATTTCACTGAAACAAATTCCTCAAGAAGACTGGCACGGATTGGCAAGAAGCCATGGTTATACGTAGAAATACTATCTCAGCGAATTCTTATAAAAGTTTGCTGTATCAATGCAGAAATGATTTCAAGATAATAGTAAATCAGCTGAAAGAGCTATTTACATTTCGGAAAAATATCTGGAGGTCTGCATGACTGAGGGAATATCACTGCTTTATGCTGTTTTCTACTCGGAGGTTCGGATCCTCTTCCCAGTCATTGCATCCAAAAAGACTCTTGTGATTGCAGTAAAACTAACTCTTTTTTCTAAGAGGTCTATGGCTAAGAAAAAAATGATTGACATGACATATTTTGAACTATCTGTAACCAAAAAAAAAACTTAAATTTATTGGTTGGTTTGGTAAACGTATTGAATTAACACCAGATTTATATTGTTGATATTACTCTTGTATCTCATACAATAAATTAATAAGAACTAAAACAAAAAAAATACCTTGGCCATAATTTACTACCAAAAAAAGAAAACCTCGTTTAAGTTTAAACTTTCTTTTTCTGCTTTGGAATTTGGTTTCCTTTAAACAATAGCAACTGTCGAAACTGCAAACGGAAGAAAAGTTAGTATTTGATTTCACCCAATAAGTATTCAACTCAGTAATGTTCCTCAACTCAATAATCAGTAGGTCTTAAGGAGTAATTTAATACTAAATCTTATCTTAGTTGGACATTAGTGACTTGGTTCGCTTTTAATGTATTTGAGAGAATACAAATCATCTGAAGTAGTGAAATTCGAATATCAAACTAAATGAACAAATCAAAGAAGCTGGAGATAATGATAATACCATCATCAACAAACACATAACCATTATTGATTTCTACAAACAGCTCTTAGTTAATTTGCTTTAAGTTTTAAGAATGTTTTTTTTATTAAAAGAAGTCATTTCATTCCTTACCTTAGCTCTCTTTTTCATTGTACCATAAGCTTTAATGTAGTGGATAAAGTATAATATAAGTTAAGGCAATAAAGTAAGAAAAGGAAGAAAGTACTTAAGTTCTTTTATAGTTCTTTTTTTCATTATTTCAAATTAAATCGTCCGTAATAATAGTTATTTATTGTACAAGTTGTTTAAGTGTATTTTTCATACGAGTAAAACTAAGGTTTCTTGAAGAAAGGTGTGGAAACATCTTTGAGTGCTTCTTAATATTAGATCGTTTCAATAATATAATAGGCAAACTCAAAATTTATGACGCAACGGCTACCGCACGAAGGTTAGGCAGGTTATTGAAGTTACTATAATGGACTAATTAGAGCTTTTAGAAGTTTAAAAATTTAGGAACAAATTAAAATTGGCAAGATCATAATTTATTTATAGATGTTTATTGTACTTACAGTGAACCGTATTCATTACTGGCACGATAGGAATTTTGCTGTTGATTAGTTGATACTAACACATTGGGAAGTTTTAAGTAAATTATTTATAAGTTTAGCAACAAACTAATAGACCTTCAATTTTAAGAGGAGTATTTTCATAAAAATATTTATCACTATAACGGGGCACTATAAAATCACTGCACGGTGATGTTAGACCAGTATGTAAGGTTTCTTTTAGGTTACAGAACAGGGGGTGTCTAAAAGCATATGTTTAAAAGGACTTAATAATTTTAAATTTTAAATTGTATTCATTAATACTGAATTTAACAATACATAATATTTATTATTTTTTTGTGATTAATGAAAAAATAAAAACTTACTAATTAACCCAATACTAATATTTCTAGCAGAGGTTGAACGTTTTTTACGTATTTCTTTCACTAAATTTAGTATAACAATAGTGATCCATTACGTAATACGTAACGATTAAAAAATAAATAAGCATTTTGGAGGAGGGTTTAAATGTTTTAATTGAATTCATGGGTTGTAAGTTTGGTCTGATTCTTCATTCGTGTTTAGCAGTACAAATATCGAAGTTTACGAAGTTCTGTAAAAGTGTCAAAACAGAAATTTGGTTTAGAGCAAAATTTTAAACGATGAAGAATTAACTAACGTTTTGTAAAATTAAATTTTCCAATAAATTTATCGATTAGTTAAGCGAATACAATAACATATAGCGTATAGTAACTAGTGTAATCACAATATACAGTATAATAACTAGTGAAATCACAATATACATACACTGGGCCAAAAAAGTCTGTGAACACTAACCTAAATTTTATTACTTTTATTATTATCTTATTAGAAACTTCTTTTATTTTCAAATGAAATATACTATTCGATAGAGAGAAACCAGAGTTTTTCATTTTATATTCAATCTTTTATTTTTGTTCAGCAGGAATATCACAATTAAATGTTTAACAAAACAACACCCCAAACGAATGCAAAAAAAGTCTGTGAACAGCTGTATAAATATGTAAAAACATTAAGATAACAAACAGAAAAACGATTGAATAAAGTTTCAAAGTTCTCTATTGTATTGTAGAAACCACTACAGTCAGTTTTGTGAATAAATAATCTAATTAGTACATATTTAACCACTAATATGGAAGTTCCCAGACCAATTCGAGAACTTATTGTGACGTTGCGAAATGAAAGAAAAAGTATTCGAGAAATAGGGAAGATAGTTCAAAAAAACCCTTCAACGGTGCATAATATAATTAAAAAGTACGGAAATGTGATTAGTAGGCCACGCAGTGGACGGCCACCAAAACTTAATTCCTAATTCTGAAGTCTGTTCGAGAAGAACCCAGGACAAGCGCTCAAAAAATCAGTCAAGAATTATCAAGTGGTTATGTGTAAGCGTAACACCACATACAATTAGAAATAAATTACATGAATACGATTATTGCGGTCGAGTCCCGAGAAAAAACCTTTAATCAATAAAATAAATAGTAACCGCCGATTGGATTTCGCGAAAGAATATGTTTCTAAGCATTCTAGTTTCCGGGAAACCGTAATCTTTTCAGATGAGTCGAAATTCAATGTATGTGGGTCTGATTGACGACAAAAAGTGTGGCAAAAAAGAAATGAAGCTATGAAAATGAAAAATATGAAGCCTACTTTTAAGCATGGGGGAGGCAACATTCTGGTGTGGGGTACATGAGTGCTAAAGGAGTGGGCAAGTTAGATCTAATTAATGGTATGATGGACCAATATGTGTATGTGGATATATTAAGACGCAATTTAAAAGAAAATTCAAAAAAATTAGGGTTGGAGGGAACGTTTGTCTTCCAACAAGACAATGACCCGAAACATACCGCACCAAAAACTCGGGAATGGCTTTTAAATAATACACTCTGGCGCCTAAACACCCCTCCACAAATGCCAGACCTTAACCCAATAGAACATTTGTGGGATGAAATCAGCCGCGAAATAAATAAACGAGGAATAAGAAACCGTGAACAACTAAAAAACGCTATTTTAGAAGAGTGGGATAAAATTCCAACATTGACGACCACAAAATTATTAGGATCGATGAAAGCTCGCTTGTTGGAAGTGATTAGGAACATAGGAGGTCCTACAAGTTTTTAAAATTTATAATTCACGTACAATGTGTAAGAATGATTTATTTCTGCAAAGTGTTCACAGACTTTTTTTGCATTCGTTTGGGGTGTTGTTTTGTTAAACATTTAATTGTGATATTCCTGCTGAACAAAAATAAAAGATTGAATATAAAATGAAAAACTCTGGTTTCTCTCTATCGAATAGTATATTTCATTTGAAAATAAAAGAAGTTTCTAATAAGATAATAATAAAAGTAATAAAATTTAGGTTAGTGTTCACAGACTTTTTTGGCCCAGTGTACATATTACAATGACAGGACTGATCTCTTCTTAATGCTGGGTGAACCAGATTTAAATGGCTTTCAAAGAGATGGGGATTTTATAGCGAATAAAGTTCATATAAACCATGACCCGATTCCGAACAATCTTAGAAATGAAACGAAATTTTAAACAGAAATAATCAAATACTACGGACACTAGGCATGACCCATTGCAAAACATTGTGCGAGAAGGAAAGCTATTATTATTTTTCGCCGTAACTGGGCCAATATTGCTACCATCACTACCAAAATAAACAATATAATAATAATAATATTAATAGCAAAAAATACTGGACTCCCACGCGGAGGTCCCGGGTTCGAATCCAGCAGCTGACCCTTAGATTTTCTCTTCCTAGGAGCTTCTTACAGCTCACTGTCCGGTGATGGACAGTGTTGTCTGTAACGAGAGAACACTGTCCGGAGGCCGGCAGTGCACTGGAAAAAGCTCCGGGCGCTAATGACCTCAGCTGTTGATGCGCAAAAAAAAAAAAAAAAAAAAAATAGCAAAAAAAAAAACGAATCTAGAACTATACTTGGACTAGAGCAGCGTAGAAGTCCCAAAGAATCGAGCAACAACCTTAAGGGAAACTCTCCTCTACCTTTTCCGACCAAACCTAACAATCCGTCATTAGATCTAACAAACTTTACTATAAGAGAGAATCGGGTGAACTCCATTTTGTAGAGGGGGTAACCTTTAAACCACAATGCCCACTAAGGAAACCAATCAGGTGCCTGAGAGGTCCATGAGAGACCCCAGATCATCTTTCTAACTAACGACAGCCATTTTGGTCTTCGACTCCAGAGCTCATCCACAAGAATAAATTCACACCAAGCAACAAGTTAACTTCTAATTTGGGACCGATGAAGAGAAGTGATTACAATTACTTTAAGAAAGAGATGAGAAACTGTTGCTCAGTGAGAATCTATTGGATAGATTTTATTAAGAAATTTGAGATTTATAGCAAATAAAGAATGGAAAAACAGAAAAAATAAGAGTGACAACAGCTGGGAAAACATATGAGCAAGATTTTTCAATATGATGGATTATCATAGGTAACGTTAGGAAAAATCACACGAGAAATACTACTTGCCAAGAAATCCAATGATTCATTTTTGACAATGGATGAGTAATCTGAGAATATGGAATGTTTTCCCATTTATTTTACTGGCGTTACTTCTTCTGATATTCTACATTTCACAAGCAATTGCTTGAATAATGGATTACGTGCTTTCTAAATTCACCAACTCTAACGTTCTCTCTGTCGAAGAATAATTTCTTGAAATAAACTTTCTTTTTTTCAATTCCTCAATTCTTTTTAAGAGGTAGTGTACTGCAACAGAACCGAGTTCTGATTTTGAGTAGCCACATATTCGAGATTTGAATACACATTTTGAAGTTTCTTGAACTTTCTCGAGTTACATAATGTTAATGTGCGCTATGAACTCAGCGAATTAACTAACCAGCATGGCATTTCTAGTAATATTTCCTACGTAATTTAATTATTACAATAAATACATTAGAATCACGTAACGATAGAAATTTTACTTCAATTTTTTGAGAGCAAACATAAATAATATCTTCTTTTTTTTATATTTTAAATAGAAATATCATCTTGTGATGAAAATAATTTAGGCACCCTCTTTCAGTCCATTGAAAGGTACTGGATTGGACCGTCTCATTGACTGGCTGTAATGCTAATTTAAACTAGTGCATAGAATACCCACTAGAAGGCGTGCAAGCTGAATGGACTTCTAGGCTCCCTTTAATATTGTCCAATCGTCTGTTAACCCAACAAAATAGTCTATTGCCACCAAGCATTTATTGAATGTTGAGTAAATACAGAATTATTAGAAAACAAAAGATATTTGTACTCGTTGGAAAACTGAATTTAAATTGAGATTTTTCAAGGCTGTTTTGACGTAAGGTGGCAAAAAAGCAATGTGATTGATTAATAAAAGTATTTTTTGGGTCTCGAAAATCTTAAGTAAGAACAACGTTTCAACAACAAACGAGTGGTAAAATCCATCAGGACTTAAACATATTGCTTCTTTTCAAATATCATCGTATTCAACTATTAATCAGCTCTAACTTCTGTTTTCAGTTTTAGGAGGCATCAACAGAAGGTACAAGCAAGGGATATTTTAAGTTATTTAAGAAAAGTTTTACTTGATACAGAAGAAGAACTAAAATTAATAAGTTAAAGAAAGTTAAGAGCCAAAGAGTTGGTAACTTCACAATTTTTTTTTTTTTTTATTTTGCACAGAAATTTTAACTTCCGGATAATCAAGTTATTGAATGCATGAATGCCGCGCAGCATTACGAATTTCGTGGAAGATTTTATGAAGAGAAAGATGCCTCGTGTTTGTATGGAGGCTTCACTGCTGAACTAATGAGAAGACACTGTGGCTTGGATGCTGGGTTTCACGAACAGAGAAGCTACATAATACATGAAGGTTGGAATTTTTACTTTTGTAAGCTTTTGAATAGGTAAACTGAGAGTGAATGAATAAATAATAATTATCAATGTATAAATAAACAGCATAGCTTTGTTCTACATGTCTATCTTAATTAGCAGACTAATTAGTAATTATTAGAGCTGACACGCTGGGAGGATCAGGAGGTAACTATTCTTTTCTTTTTTTTGTAGAAAGTAATCTTACAAACAAAAAATCGTTTAGGCGTTTAATTAAATTTTTGAAAGACAAAAAATATATCCGGCATTAGAAGTAGCAAAGAGGGCTAAAACAAAAATCAAAAATTAATTTTTTACCCAAAAAAACTCTATGAAAATGTAGATTGAAAATGAGGACCATTTTTTACCCCTTAAAAGACTAAGAAGTTCTTAGACTTAATTACTTTAGTATTAGAATTTCATGAATCTAATTTAAATGAATTTGTTTGCAGTATTAATTACATAATATACTTCAAAGACACAGTGAAGCTGAAAAAAAAAAAAGATGAAAAGTTTGTTTTATCTACTTTGACTTAGGGTTAATTTTTATTAAATTGTGGTACTTGAAAGAAACGTCATGATAAGAATAAATTATAGTGGTTAATATAATCAGAACAAATAAGGAGGCTACAAGCAGGTTTCGATTCTTATGAAGGATTTTATTTTTTCTAATCCCATTATTCTTAGCTAAAATCACCATCTTTCTGCGACCTTCGGTGGTTAAAGTAAAACTTAATCTTAAAAATGGCATTAGATTAGCTTCTCTTCAGATGGCTCATTGTACTTTTAAAGTACATATCTAACGCTTCGGAGTTTGTCTCTTCGTTTGCGTATCGGTCACGAAGAAATAGTCTTCAGAGTTAGTTTCTAGTCTAAGTAGGATGCCTGATACCTAAATTTAGGCTGATGGCAGAGACAATTGGTGATTCCACCCACTGTCGCCTTTCCCTCTACGTCTTAGGAACTACTGAGGAGTTAATAAGCCCTATCATGTGTCACCTGATTTACTGGTAGGTTATTATTGAAAGGGTTCGGTATATCTAGTTTTTTAATAAGTTGCCACACACTAACACTTACAGAATTTCATAAGAATAATCTGTTGTTTACAGTGGGAATTATAAGGGCCCATTTTTTAGGTCGTTTCAGGAATATACTTGTTGTCGATCACTGGTCCCACCCCATGTCAAACACTGGTACCACCGCATATTCGGTATGTCAATCACCGGGTCATTGAAATACTTTAAAAAAAGTAATAATTTTTGGTTGACATAAAAATCGAATTTACTGAATACATAATACAATCTAAAGGAGCGGCACAATTGTACCAACCAACACCTGGAGCCAAAATAACGGAAGATTTAAATCTTTTAAAACGATTCCTCTTTTTTTTGTGATGGTGCGGATTTCAGCCTGGTCAAATTCGATGATAGGTGGGGGTAGAATGTGCTGATGGGTATGGCTTGCAGCTATTAATAAACCTTCTGCAAAATACAGTTAAGATTTCAAACAAACTTTACTAAAAACTGAACAATTTTCAAAATAACATTAAAAGAAAGAAGAGATAAACAAGAACGCCAAAGTAACTACAATTCTATTGATTAAGTTTATAGGACAAGTGTTCATAACTTCCATGCGGGTTTGTTACTACTTCTTCTTAAGTTCTTCTGCCAGCTGTCAAGTAATCCTGTTAAAAGAATGCCATGTTTCCTTGTGCCGCTCTGTTTTCTCAATACTCTACAATACTTTTTGCTATATATAAATGTTTTTAATGAACAAATTAATTTCCACATCTTTGTTTTATTTGAATCTTATAATTCAAGAATTTTATTATTTATCAGGTGATTGCTAACAAGCATAAGTACCAGGCTGCTTGGTACGGTAAGAACCTGAAGTTCTTGGTTCGGTTTTTGGCTGGTGACTGATAAAAAAAAAAATGGTCAATGGCAGGCTACGAAGCGATTACGAATTGTATGAGCTTATCAAAGAAGGATCGACTCCGAAGACTGGTTCATGTGGAGAGGATGAGGAATGGCTAAACAAAAGAATGTTAGAAGACTGCGATGGCTTCATTAGGAACTGAAGAAATACAGGGTGGAAAGGTGGGGAGTAAAGAAAGAAAGAGCAGTACAAGACTTGTGGGGTCCTTAATGATTTCTGATCCATAATAATAATAATAATAATAATAATAATAATCATCATCATCATTATTATTATTATTACTTATCAAGTTTATTTTTTACTCTAAACGTCATACAAATTGTAATTAATTTAATTGTTACAATATTGTAACTTGTTGTCAATAGAGCAAGCGAAACTTTTAGATGAACAGTAAATGAAATGCGACTAACGTTAGGAAATATTACTTAAGAAAAAAATTGAATCTAGTGGAAAATTAAAATTTTCTTTTACTCTCTCTTGTCCCTTTTAAGAGAAAGTATGTGACCGCGTAGATTTTTCTATTTTGAATTTTCTCGGATAATAACACGTTTTGTACCTGACTATCAAAAAGTGGTCTTTGCTTAAAATAAATACTACACTAAACAGACATTCATTTTCGTGCAAACAAGGCATGGTTTTGAACTTCACTCAGATAATAAATAAGCAGTTGTCCTTACATTATGTCCTTTCATTTTACTAGGATTATACTCTATGTCCAGCCTTCTTCCATGAAACCTACTATTTCAACAATAATAAGCAACTTTTTGTCGCAGTGCCCACGAGAATCTATTCTAAATCTCCTTATATTGTTGAATATTTTTTTTATTTACAAAAACAAAAAAAAAAAAGAATTTCTGGCCCATCACAAAACTTAAGTGTGATGCCCTGAATTGTCTTAATCTGGTCCTACTATAGAACGTACTGGCACTAGAGAGAAAAATAATATGGCCTTCAATAGAATGAAATCAATTAGCGGAGCTTTAGAAGCCTGCTAATTACCTACCAGTTTACGGAGGAGATAATATTCTCCTAACCTAGTATTCCTTTGGGAGAAAAGGCTTTAAGACAATAGTTGAAGAGGAAGATAATCATCCTGACATCAGCACAAAAGGAGGGACATCTAAATTCAAAATGGCATCTCCTCCATAATACCCAGTTATTTATATAGAAATACATTTTAATATTAAAAAAATAATACTTCTGAAATTTTGATCATGAATTTTATTTAAATAAACCAGTTATGTCGGAATAATTGAAAAGAAGCAGCAGAAATGAGATATTCGGATCAGCATATTCTAAACGAACAATTGATATGAAACGTGCCTAGTTTGGGGAGCACCATTACAAATACATTCCCATAAAAGAATAATTAGTTTAATTATTTTCCTGAATGAGTTTTTGTATTATTAATTATAATTAATTTTTTAGCAGTAAGAGCCAATATTATTCAATGAATTTTTAAAGTGAAATTTTGAGACAATTTATTCATTATATCATTCCAATTTTTAAGGATATTACCAATCCATAATTATTTTTGTTTTTTTTTTAAAAAAATGAAGGTTTCATTTAAACGCTTTTTTTATTTGGATTGTTTTGCATGAAAGAATGAATATTTTGAAAGGCTTTTATACACTTACTACAGCAATAAAACGGAATGCCTGTAAAACTCGATTAACTTAACTAAAAGTAACAAAAACAAATTTTAATCAATACTGACAAGAATCTCATTAATGAAAACAATTACAAACAAGGATGAAAACAAGCTCAGTGGTTGGTTAGTGCACCGATTTCCATGCGAACAGGCCATGTCTTGAATCCAGCTGGCCTAGATCTTATGTTTTCTCTAAGGACAGGTCTGGAGGGTGAGCTTTAGTGTGAGGGGAGCTACAATAGATCCAAATGGGTCGCAGTGCCAGTAGGCCTTGAGGCCGCCCTAGCTTAATCTATCTATCTCTACCTTAAGCTTTTTAGCGATGGACAGTGTTATCTTTTAATAAGAAAACAAACTGTCCGGAAACCGACGACAATGCGCAGAATGCCCAACGACTTCACCTGAAAGTCTGTGGCTTTTTGGCCACCAGGATTTTGTTGGCAGCTTGTCATTACGCCTAAAAAACTTACATGTGTTCAAAACCCACAACTTATTCGATAGCAGCGACGGTGGGCCATGGAAGTTGGCAATCCGCTAAAGATTGTGTGTGTAACAACAAACTTAGCTGTCGAAGTAGAAAACAGATGGCCCAACTACAGTGTGTCTATACTCTGCCGTTAATGACAAGGAAAGTTAATAAGCTGTTAATTAATGTTGTAGTTGCTTGACTGTTAATTAGTTTAGTTTCGAGAAAATTTAATTATATATTCTGCGGCAATGGGGAAAGCCGAGCCTTACACCAGATTGTTTTTTTTTTTTTGTTTTTTTTTAAATAAAAAAACTCAAGTAAGTCCTTTATAAAATGACTGAGGAGACGCGAGTGGTGAGGTTTTAAATTTCAGAATATTATTCCAGAATTAAATTCTAATAGTGGCGCCTGGTCCCCATTTTAATTAAAATAGAGCTTCCCCATGTTAATTATTAAGGGACGCACCGATCAATAGATGACTAGTAGAAGCTGAATTAAACAAACTGCGTTTGTGGCTCTGGTACTTGTTCTCTCCATTGACCTTAGCAATGTTCCAACGAGCTTCGATCAACTGATAGAAAAGTTCGAATGATTTATAATGATTACATCGCCCATTAACCAAACCAGCCAAGATATTAATGAGAGGTAGATGCTAGTTTTTATTGATGCGCACACCCCCCAACCCAACATGGATACCAATTGTTCATTAATTAATCTTGAAATTCAGTATCATACCTCGCCACATACCGATAATGTCATTAGGTTGAATGTAATGGATTTTGAGACCGAGATTATTACGACATTTTCAGTATTGATGTACCTTTCATTCGCGCCACAATCCGAAGTAATAGATCTCTTCACCAGCACGAAGTGTCAGGATATAAATGCCATTTCGTTCGCATAATCAATCGGTTGGGTAAACTTTCTTCCGGATTATATTTTCCTCACTCTGTACTACACAAACTAATCAATTTCTGTTAATCAAACAAGCATTGCCTAGAAAAACTGGGAATTCTAGAAGCTGAGAAAACTGTTCAGTAGAGATACTATTATTTAAGGACAGAATTCTCAAATCCATTTTATAAATTACCTACGAAAGAGAGAAAAAGTGTGACTTTTCTCACTTTTTTTTTCTCCAGAAAAACCTGAAGAGGTAAAAATCCATTCACTTACGCTATTAAGTTCCGTTCCAATTAAGTTCTCCAGAATGTATGCAGTACTTACACAAGTACTCTGTGTGAATCCATTGTTACAATTTAAACATTCTCCTTTTCAAGTAGTGAAATTTCTGTTTTTTTTTTCTTTTACTTCTAGAGGATGGAAAATTTCGCTTAAATTTCGGAGAATCGAGTTTTCACTGGGCATTACAGGTTCTGACAGTTCCTAGACAGAGAAAAATGGTTTGTGAGTGAACTACGATATCTATAATCTTAAAAAAATAAATACCTAAAAAATGTAAAATCTCAGGAACCCTAAAGTTTATTATTGCTTACAGTTTACAGCGTTGGAGCAGATTCTTTTAAATTTTCTCTTAAATAGCTCTATCGATTTTCTTTGAATTTAATACGTGCATTTCCTTCAATACGCTGAGGGAGTGTCCACGTAATTTTTTTTAAAGTACTATTCATATCCTTTCCACTCTGATAAAAACCTGTTTATATATATATACGTATTTGTTAATTTTATTCGCTGCAGAACGCGTGTCTACTGTATCCCTGGCCGATTTTTCAGACCACCTATCATCATAGGTAGATTAAAAAGTTTGAAGTTGAGATTTCGTCTTCACTTAGGTTTTATTACGGGTTAATAATCGATCGTTATTAGTAAACACTTCAAATTAGAACTAAATTTACTGATAGAAGCGTGCTAAGTGATGGTGCAAATAATAGCATCGCCCTATAAGAAATTAATTAAACTAAAAAAAAAGTACTACAGTTCAAAAAGTCCGCTACTGTCTTAAAAATTTATTGGACGCCTAAACGTGCGAAACAGTTAAGGTCACGAGGAGCCCGCCAACATACATACCTCTGATTTACATTTGACACATATAAGACATTACTTCTGCATATAATTTAGTTAGATCGATTGGATCAAACTGTGTGATAATGGCATTTAAATTAAGCGCTCTAGTGTCCCCAATTTTCTAACCACTATGTATTCCACTGAGGTCGCCAATATGGGTTTTTCATCTCAATAAAATGTAATCAAAGTTTGTAAGTTCAATGATTTGTCCATTCCAGAGGTTTTTTATTTTACGGAGGTTCATGTATTTATATGGACTTTTTTATCAGACAGAATTTGACCACTCTGCTACGTGCTTACTATCGCTATGTACAAGATCGATTTCCTAACGAGGGATTTACTCCTCTTCTATGTGAAGAGACTCTTCGTGGAGTGAGGGCAGAATGTTTGGTTTGCCACAGTGCTAGGTTCTAGACAATTCTAGAGAAATAACGACCACACCAACTCTCGCCTCAAAGCAATACTTGTTAGCTGCCAAGGAGACGCAGAACTAACGCTAACTTCAATTCTGCGACTTTTGGTCTGATTCATTTTTTCTTACGATTCTTTAACCTGGATTAAAAAAAAAATTGTATTTTCTTTCGATTTCGATATTTTTTAAACTATAACAAAAGAGGAGCTTAAAAATTTACATAATACGTGATAACCGTCTTAAAGTTATGCCAAAGGATTTCCGGTTCTGTTGAAATAGAAGCAACATTCTATAATAGGAAATTCCGTTTAAGATTATAATCCTCTTATATATAAGAAGGGAATAGGATTAACTTTAAGAAAACAAATCAACATCAGCAAGGAAGAGCACAGAGAACTCAAGAAGGTGGTTTCTACAATATACTTGGAGGAGCTGCAGGTGTGCTAGAACAAGAAAGCTCCTCCTAAATCCAAGCCTCACTCCGTTTACACACACACACTGGATGTTTGCTCACAATTACATTTTGGTTATTCCGGTGTAAACAATTGGGATCTGCTAGCTAGCTGAGAAAAAGGATTTATTTAATTTCAATAAATATTAAAGTTTAAATTGCTTTTAACTTTTGGCTATTTCTAAAGTTACAATTGTCATTAGTGTCTCTAATTTGGTTAAATTTTATTTGAAAGGTCGCCTTCACCTTTTTCTACATCAAAAGTGTCATCACGCACCATTTAGATGGTCTCAAAAAGCAATCTGATAATTGTAAAGAACGTGCCATTATTTAAAATTTAATTTCAAAAGATTGTTTGTTAACTAGTCTGAAATGAAACGGATAAATTTTAATATCTCTTTTACTTGAAATAATGGCCCTTTTGTAGTAATCTCAGTTCAATTTAACAAATTGTTTTCAAGAAATTACTTGAAGAACTGTCACAAGAAGAAATTGGCAAAACGCTAATGAGTGTAATAATACATTTCTTTTGGGTTTCTTCCCTTGGGATGAAATCCATCAACTAAACCTTTTACTGGGCTAATTATACGTATCGTTGCAAGGGGATCCTAACAGAAAAGTTTAGAAATTAAATGAATACTAGTGGCAGAGACATGGATAGTAACTGCCAAATTGTGAGCGTCTAACTCATTTCAAGTAGATAATTTGGAGACTGGAGTGTACAAGTATGAAGAAGTTAAGGGGAAGTGAAAGGCAATGGCCTTAGGGAAAGAGGGAAATAGTGCGGGGACCAAGGTTTGGGCATATTTTTTTGAGAAGAAGACTTAGGGAGTGTCTCTACGGAGTGTGGAAGACTACAAATTACTTGCGAGGGATTGGATAGAAAATTTGTGCAAACGGATGAAGCGTTAGAAAATTTTTATTGAGACTTCATACGACGAAAATTTTGAAAATGTGGTTAAAATGTGGAAGAAGTTAAAGGGAGATGAAAGGCAGATGTCTTAGGAAAGACAGATCTACTTTTCAGCCTGTAGTTAAACTGGACTTTAGAAAAGGGAAAAACTTCTAGGAAAATCCCTTATTAAATTTTTGTAAAAGAATTTCCAATAAATAAGAAAGGTAAAAAATGTGGTGATTGCTGCTGGATTATATCAACGTTTTGAAACTCTCAAAAAAGACAAAAATATTTTTTATTTTAAAGATAGAACCAGCTTTATGAGCAGAGTTTTTGGAGTTTATTATTAATAAAATAAACCCCCACACAATGTTCAATATTATTAAAATAAAATTTTACAAAATTTATCTTTTATTTTAATATAGACTGAGAACGGAAATTTATCTGCAATATATTCCTTCGCTGTATGGCTTTCATTTTGATTATTATTATTATTATTGTTTCACCATAAAGGTGGAAAATGAATGAGAAATATAGAGAGGAGATTGCCTAATAAATCTTTTTTATGGTAGCCCATGGAGAAGTTGTGGGGGTAACGCGAGATTGGACAAAGTGAACCCTCGGGGCTCCTTCAACCACCCTATTTTTACATTTTTACCCGCCTATTTTACCTTATTTTTGTTGCTTATTTAATCTTAAATATACACTCAGTGACAAAAAAAAAAAAAAGCGGACACTTATATTTAAAATAAAAAATGCCGCACACTTGTATTTATTTAATTCCAATTTTTTATCTATGTATTAATTATAACGCATGTAATAATTTACTGAAATTTTAATGCAATCAGATCAGAAATTCATAAGTTACAGAAAAATTATGTATATTGAAATTTAGGTAACAATTATTACCTTGTTGATTTCTAATACCGCGTATTACCTCCTCTGGCCCTTCGGAGGGCTTCCCCGTCTCCTAGGCATCGAGTAAATAAGCGACTGAATTTCATCTTGTGAAACAGCATTCCATAACTCACCAACAACAGTTTGTAGCTGATGAACATTTGTTGAGGGTGACGGAAGTTGCCTGAGGCGTCTCTATAACATGTCCCATAAGTTTTCAATGGGATTCATGTCTGGAGAACGTGCTGGCCAATTCATTGTATGTAGTAATTGGGACACCCCCCTCCAAGTAATGGGTAACAATTCGAGCAACATGCGGTCGAGCATTATCCTGCATTAACACGAAGTTTTACCCAATAAATGGAGCAAATGTGGCCACAGCTTCCTGAAGAATCTCTTCAATGTACCGCCGAGCAGTCAAAGATCCATTCTGTATAGTAATTAGTTCGGTGCGGGCTTGGGTGTTGATTCCACTCCATACCATTTGAAAAGGTTGGGATTCTCGCATGGTACATGAAGCATAGCGCTCACCAGGTCTTCTCCACACACGGTCCCGGTCATCTGATTGCCACAAAGCAAACCGGCATTTATCTGTGAAGAGAACAGCCCCCCCCATTGCTCAAGTGTCCAATGGAGATACTGATTTACAAAAAGTCTCCTTTCTACTCGATGCTTCACCAGTAGAAGAGGACCTGATGCGAGACGTCTAAAGACTAAGTTATTCTCTTGAAGCCTTCTAATGGCTGTCCGAGAGCTCACCCTGACATTGCGGACCGTTTGTAGTTTGCTAGGTATCTCGGGAGCGGTCACATGACGATTTCGCACTACTGTAAGAGTAATAAAACGATCGTCTTTAGGCGTCGTACATCGCGGTTGACCGCTACCTTCTCTTCGATCGAGACTTCCGGTGGTCCTAAGTCGTTGAAGGCCATCGTGGATGGTAGAGAGCGCGGCTCACCTATGACTTGAGCGATGTACCATACGCTACGCCCTTCATTGGCCAAAGCATCTGCCCGGGCAAGGTCTTCACGACTTAAAACCATCCTTTTAGGGGAAAAAGTCAATTTAATTAAATTTTTGCAAAAATTTATGTTTAATCAAAGAATATCACTTGAAAAAATTAAAAAACTCACTTGTTAAGCTGACTCAAGAAAAAAATCTATTAACCTGTTTTAAACACTTTAAAAGAATAAGTATCACTGATAAATGGTAAACAACTAGTCTGCAGTGATCAGTGTGAGCTCAAAGATCATTGCTAACATTTGTACCTAATTATTAAAGAAGATAAACAAATAACTACAGGTTTCCGGTTTTTTTTTTGTCACTGAGTGTATATTTTTTACCTGTAAGTTTCTTTTTTTTAAAAGCTGCGATTTCTAATCTAATATTTCTTGATCCTACAGGACTACATATTTTGAGAATTCTTAAATCTCATTTTATATTTTCCTACTCAAATTTTAAGATCAAACGTTTCCAATTATAAATATCTTTATGTCAAACTACTTTATTAGTTGGCTAGACTTAGCTAGCATAGCATACATCACGTTTCGAAGGTACGGGACTCGTGAGACAATTGGTAGACATTCTTAAGTAACTTGCGCAGTGTGGACACTTATGGTACAGATAAGTCAGTAGTGTGGACTTTAGACATTTCGAACTTTTGTATGTCGTCATCAAGTGACTCAAATATAATGTGGGAGATTTGGTTACTCAGTTGGAGGTGCAGAAGTTCTACTTTAACCCTGATTTGAAATAAAGCTACAAGTGTGGAAGTATGACCAAGTTTGTAGATGAAAACTGCAAGTCAAACTAGGACTCACAAATTAAAAAAAAAATAATTAACAGCATGAGTTAAATATTTCCAAGATAGTTTAAAGCTTCTTACCGGCTCGTTCGGGATCGTTACCCATCAAAATCATTCGCTACATTAAACTGTCAACAGGCATAGTAATACTTATGAAATGATCATAATGAAATATTGATTGAATTGATTCATGAAACAATACCTAATACTGTAAAACGATAATACTATAAAACAATAATACTGTAAAACAATAGCCGACCCACCCAAAATGTTGAATCAAAAAAGAACAAAACAAGCAATTAATCCTGTAGGGTGGTTATTTTCTTGTTTTTAGGACTCCGAGAAATACACAATAAAACAATTACTTATTTCAGCAGCCCTTTAAAACAAAAAGTCTTTTAAAAAATGACTAATATTTTTTCCCCATTCTTAGGGTATTTCTTGTTTTGTTTTCATTTCCTTTTCAGTTCGAATTATTTAATTTATCAACTAAACAAGAGTTATTATGGACAAAGGGGAGGGATGAACTCCCCTACTCTACCGAAATCCCCAATGAGCCCCAATAAACAGTTTATTATGATGTATGATGGTAAACTAGTGGGTTCTCTGTGTCTAAACCCAAGTAATTACACACATCAACAACTGCTTCTGAAGGCTCTTAAGAGATTTGTTCGAAAGTTGGATGAGTCAGTGTTGTGTAGTACGTGTAGTTTAGGCTGGGATAACCGCAGGGACGTCAAGAACCATGACAAATTAATTGGCTAGGCCATTGCCTCCATTCTACTTTAGCTTTGAGATGATGGATGATAATAATGAAAGAATCTCTATTAGATTCCTGTTGCCTGATCCAAGTTAGCTGTTGATTAAGAACATAGAGACTTGAAGGCTGTTCCTCAAATGTAAAACACATAAAACATTTTTGCATCTTGCTTAGTAGAAGGAACAATGTTAAGACTGATATAGCGACCTATATGCTTCAGTAAGGCTGGAATAAACACTTTTTGAACTTAAAACTAGAGACCTGTTCTATTAAGAGTGTACGCGTATGTGCTAAGATCTGACTGGAGTTGATGTCTGGAGCTGATATTAATGTTACAAATAAAAAATAGCCGAGCGGTTAGAGGCGAGACCTGTAAAGCTAATGTGTATTGTAGTATTGGGTTCGATTCCCCGGTCTTAGGACTTGGATTTTATTTAATGGTTAATAAAAGAAATTTACAATGAAGTATGTTTGCTAGTCGCCTCCGTCCACGACACCTAATTGGTAGTTGGACGTTAAGCCCCGCCTGAAAATAGGCCAAACAAGTTTTTAGTAATCTTTATACAAGTATTCATAGCATAAGTCAAAAAGCAATAAATCAGAGATAGGTCAAATTTTAGACTGATTTAAGGCAAAATACAGTCTATTCATTAAGTAAATAATAAATATAAATAACACTAATATAAATTTTAAACACTTTTTTGAAAATTATTTTTACGAAAATTTATCATAACAGGGATTCTGGGAAGGGTTCTGACGTTATCCATCCCATAAAAGAGTACCTTCTCATTAGTGAACCTATTGAAGGGAATCATTTTGTAAAAATTCAAAGTTGACTTTTTTTTAATGAAAGGACAAGTTTGGGTTGTGAGATGGGGCATTTATTCTTGGGTCTAAGGATTGATTAGTACGACAGTTATTTATTTTTCTCTGTTTTTTTTTTTTTTTTTAGTTTTATTTTATTTATTTACTAAAATAAGACAAAAAACTTTTTCTATGTACAAAAAAATTCAAAGTAAATACAAGGTTTTTTTACTTTTATTGTTTCACTGTCCTTTTGATATTCACTAATTAATGTTACGTATCTGGAAAAAGCTGGTCAAAGTAACGTTACATACGTTAAAAACAGATATTGATCAAAATACGAGTATATATCACTGTTTACTGGAAAATGGCTAACAAGGCAACAAGACCAACTAAGGTTTTTTCAAGTTTGTTCAATTTTTTTTTCTTTTTTTGACTTATTTTAATGCTTGTCATGCTGCTACTCGAATCTTTATAGGGCAGTGAATACTATTTTCCAGTTTACTGGACCTTTGGATATACCAGGATTGTATCCAACGAGTATGCTCATAACGCACAGCAAGGAGCTTCGTTAGTTACATTTACAACATTAAACCTGTTACACTGGCGCTGTAGTGCGGGCCGTTGATTTCAGATCTACTAATCAGCAATTTCCCTATTCTAGCAATTCAATTGCAATATTACCCAATTTACGCTGTATGTGGTTAGTCTCAATGAAACAACGCATCACATATTGTTATGCTTAATTTAGAACGAGATTTTCTTATCTTCGTTCGGGAAGATGAAAGTTTACCGAGATTGTCAGGTCCCGCGTAAATTGTAAGAACCGCCAAGACTTCTTATAGTTTGCAACGATATTATTGTTAGTATCTATAGAAGATAGAAGAATCAGGTGCTGGGATAATCTGCACTGAGATTACGGAGTAATATAATTCGAGTTGACTACCCTTTGACTGGATGGACTTGTATGCATAAGTATGGAAGAAGTCGCTATTTCAGGGAAGAACATTAAGGAAGAGTTTACAAGGAATGATGTGAATAGGAAGACTACAGCTAAGCGAAACAAGTAATGACGTAACTTCTACTTTTTGGAATCAGGAATTGGTGGAGATTAGCACAATATTTAGGAAACTGGAAACAAGAGACCACCAAGGCTTACTCCGTGGGCTTTTGGACGCTGTGGAAATTATATTTGTCTAAAGTTAAGAGCAATATTTAATATTCAAATCTCTCAGATACAGCAGCAGAATACAATACTAGTATCGAAGTAAAAGGAGACATACTGCGTTGAGATTGCCCTATTCTTTAATTCTGGCGTTTTTCTCCCACTTTGACTTAAATGTCACTGGATCCAAATTTTTACCAGGAAATTTGATTAGAAATGACCAAATTTGATTTTATTCAAAAGGTCAAATTAAAAACTAAGTGTACTTTTACTGCTTCTATTTCATTTATGTTAGAGGTGACTAGACAATCAAGTAAAATGGTGCTTTAGGTCAATTAGTCAATATAGTAATTATAGAAAGAGTTGTGGGTTAAGGACACACTAAGTACCTAGGAATTTGACGAATGAAATTCATCATGAAAAAGACCGTGGTTTATCGCAGGTGCTACAAAACATCTTAAGTTTCTGAGAAGTGTTTTCATTAAAATAATTGAAGTAATGTAAGGAGAGAGTTTTGCAGAGTAACTAATCAATTAAAAGAAACTAGTAAAAAATAAAATAAAATAAAAAGGACACTCAGAGAATTCAATCCCGTCAGGATGGCGTTTTTTAATTAAATTAATATATTTTTTTTTTACCAATTAAATTAAAACAATGGGACGAATATAAATAGAGATTAATTAAATCCAATAAACCAATTGAATCTATTCAGAGACTACTTGCAGTGCTTCTTCTATTGGCCAAAAAAATAGGTTACCAACACTTCTTTTTCCACTGGCAAAAAATGGGTAACTTTCAATTACTTTACCATACAAAATTTGGAAGTAGTTTGAGTAGGAGTTTCCTTTGAAGTAGTTTGTGTAATCGGTTGCCTATGAAGTAGCAGTTTGTGAATAAATTTGACTAACTCAAGAAGCTCACGGGTTTAAATTCTTATATTGGACAAAAAGTTGTGTTTGTATTCTGAAAGAGAGTCAAAGTAAAAAAATGCAATGTTTTTCCATTTTCAAAAAATATTTTGGGAATGGTCCAGCTTTGGAGTCTATCTTAGAGAGCTACGCTACGGCGGGAAGTACCCCATTAATTAATTTTGGAGAGAGAAGGATATTAATTTGTTATTTTTTTAAAAAAAGTCTTCCTCAGAAGACTTCAAAAAGTGTAATTAGTGCAATACTTATACTTTCGAGCGGTAAGACTTAGAATTAATGAAGTTCAAAAATAAAAAAGCTGATGAAACAGCTGAAAGTCACCTGATAAAATTTAATACATTCATCTATTTATAAAATAATGTAGGATGAATCATTTTAATTCTTTACCAATAATTGTAAATGTTCCTATCATCCGAGAGAGTGAAAATCTTGAAAACTGAGCGAGAGGGCTGTTACAATGACGTTCCTCTGTGCAATAAATTTACATCCTCGACAGCTCGTCTCTATTTTGAAAGATGAACAACTATTACCCACAGAGTTCTAATAGTTTAAGCTGAACTTTAATGATCTGAAACAATCATACTAAATAATTTTACAAGTTAATCTATTCTTGGAAACATAATACATTTTGGGAAACATCAATCAAAATTTACTCCCCAAAGGCTTGGATACAGTTTCAAATTTCGTATCAAAATGAGAGATGAGCTCTCTTTACTGTCTCTTATTTGTTTACGTCAAAGTATGGAAATAATCTTGCACACCATTCAGTGTAATCATTCAAACAACTTCTTCCATTAGTGTGGTATGTTATTTCCGCGTATTCATGGCCCTAATCAGATTTGTCAGCTGTGCCGACTCAAACTGGAAATAAGTACTCAGAAAACACCTGCACATAAATAAAGCACCACATAGCGTGGATTTTCTAGTGGTAGACTGTTCTGGGGAAAAAGAGGATATGGCCTCTACCAACCTGGCTGATTGTGTAGCAATAGTTAGTTGGCGATAAGAGACCTTTTTTACACGTTGATTCCAGAGCAAGTGATATGCAAAGAAAAAAGGACAGGTGGAAAAATCCTGGACCCTGCAAAAAGGAGAGGTTTCAACTAGATACTAGATCTACAAGGGGCCGCAAGATAAGCCACACGCTTTGAGATCAGTACCACAGCCTTCTTCGAATCCCTTTTCTCCCGAGGCTGATGATAATGGTGCTTATTTCGAATAAATTGAACTGACGTTTAGTTGGTTTACACAATGATAGAAGTGCAAAGGACCCTTGTTTTTGCGCACCTTACAAAAACCCCAAAACAAACAAACAATGATAGAATATATATTCTGATATATTTTTTTTATTTCAATTTTATTAGTTATTCTTTCACAGTTCAGGAAACGGTAATATTTTTCATTAAAAAGTCTTAATTAGTTGAGAGCTTCGGCGGCTCCTACCAGGCAATTTAGCAATTTTTGGGGTAAGGGATCATACTGTGTGCAAGTTACTTTCTACAAGTTACTTAATATTATCAGCACCAAAATTGGTGGAGCGGAAGGACAATATCGTAAGATTTATACACAAACTTACTAAGGACATAACTATTATCTAGGATAGGGTTAGCTTGCTTAAACACTGAATGAGGCAGTTAAAATGAGGGAGACCCTGCTACTTGATAATGAACAAACAAAACACTTGCAAATTCCCAACCTTAGGCTTCGTTCAAGGTTAAACTATCATTGCTGTTTATTGTAACCGCTAAGCCGCCGTTCTACGACTCTTAACAGGAATTTAATACTAACCATAAACATGGTTATGCCTGAAAACCGGGGTTCAGCGGCGTGGAGGGGTATCTACAACTTCGTACCAGTGCACTTTAAATTATTAATGTAAGATAATGGAACGCTAATATTTCAGTTTAAATTGATGTCATTTCTAACTTGCAAACGCTTTATAAATTTGACATTTCAGTATGTGTGAATTTAGGCCAACCGACTATTAAATAGAATAATGTAAGTTTCGTACTATAATTGACACTAATGCTTCGGAATATCTGACTGGTGACCTCCAGCATGTTCTTCTCTCTCCTCGTTCCGGGCCCCATGCCTAAGAAGCAACTGCCCCCGTAGCAGCTTCCTCAAATACTAACCTGAATGCTAATTCTCCAAGCAGTTTCAAACTTCTTCGACCTAAATCTGCTTTGGCAAAACTTATACGGGTCTACCTAAATAAAGTACAGTATTTCTGATTTCCTTGACACAATTCTACTATCCAGAATTAGCCGCTCTTTTACATTTCTAAAAAGGAATGACCCTCTCATTGTATTCTGTCAGAACCCCGTACACCTCAACTCTTGTTTTCTGATCAGTGGAAAAGAAAATATTATTTTATGTCTTCTGGCCTAATACCAACCGACACAAATCTTTTGATCAGGAGAAATGACGGGTACAACAGGAAGACATACAAAGAGATATGCCTTACAGCGTACTGGCCCAAATAGGGAATTAAGGATACTCCGAGAACCCTCTAGAATCAATCAGCAATTAAGTGTGGTGCAAACGGAAACCTAAGTGAAGTCGAATTCTCTACACCTACCTGATAACAGATGAAAGTCCGAAGTCGGTCAAAGATACAATAGACATGCGTGCTACGACAGAGAAAATCAAAGTTAGTCTTTACTGTAAAATCAGTTGCGTTCTGCAGGAGATGATTTTTTTTTAGATTAAATTCCTTCCCATATATAACATAATTTGATGTAACCATAGCACTAGCTCTAGTGTGTCAAAGTCTGATATTTATTCAATACATAGTTTTGAAGATGCAAAATAACGCCACCCATTTCCGCCGGAACTAGTTTTATGTCCGGAAGATGAACTAGCATTGGTAGCAGGATGTCCCTACATGTGTCATTAGTTAAATACATAATTAAAAGGCACTCCTTTTTATGTTCAAATGGTAAACAAGCGACTGGACAATGCTGGAAATGATGGCTCCAAGAAAGAGGAATATTGCCAGCATTTATTGTACTCTTTCAAGTCTTTTCTACAGAAATCAAAGGCCGGGTCGAAACAAAGAACATTCTATCGTTGATTTTATCCATTGTAGAACGCATTTTTATTGGTGTCTCTGATTGGTTTCGAACTTTCAATCAACAGAAATAGATTAATCATTTCATTGCGGAGAATTCGATTTCACATTCGTTACTATTTAATCGCCACACAAAGCTGATTGATCTTTCTTTGCTAAATTGATGAAACTTTTAAACCGGTAAAGGATTCAATAAATTCAAAGATCTTGGTTCAAATATTAAGACTAATTCTGGATAAGTTCTTGGAAACATTTTTCTAGGACAAATCAATTAAGGGTACTTATTGGAGATTAGGGTTGCCAGGCTTCCATTAAATGTACCATCGATTTTAAGCACAATATGTTTACTAGATTGTCTCTAAACAAATTTACATACGATACAGACACGTAGAATATTTTTTTTTATAACTTATCTAGAAAAATTCTTTTAAAAAATGTTATTCTGAGTAAAATGCAGAGTTATAATTCAGATATAGTAATAATTGAATGTATTTTGTTAAATTTAATTCAATCAGAAGATGGAGAATGGGAATAAGAGATAATCTGGCAGCTGGATTCGAGCGTGGCAATCCAGTACGCTTTGTTTAAATTTTTGTTTTTGGAGGGAAGAGACATATAGATTTAGAAAATATGTCAGGAATGGCGCAGGCACCCCCCTGAGTGCACGAGCGAATCAAATATGCTTGCGTGTGCGCGCTTATAATTCAAATTAGATAACTTATTCTTTAGTAATTACACCGACTGGAACTGCTGGACGCTGAATACTAATTCCACTGCGCTGAGAGATCTAATATTAATGGTCAGATAGAATCATTGGGAGTGTCCGAAAGTTTGTCCAGCTTTCTGCTTTAGTTTCCATCCTAATCCAAAACTTCAAAACGTGACACCAACACCAAAATTAAATTTAGTAGCCGGACATTATTTATTATTAAAATATAAGAAAGTAACTTTTTTTTTTAAGTTTCTCTGACACTGCTAGCAAAACGTGTCAAATTTCAGAATTTAGTTTCTGCCGGAAATACACACGTTTTAAAGTCTTCTAATCACGAAAAACCGGAACTGTACACACGACGTTCCTTATTTTAATTCTAACGGTTAAAGTGTCAAATATTTTGCGAATTTTTTGAAAATATGCCACAATTCATAAATAAAAATTTAAACACCTGTCGTACAAACAAGTAAAACGGCTTAAAAAAACTTAATTTTAAAAAGTTCAGCCCATGAACAATTAAACAAATTCTCACTTTTTTGCAATGGCTTTTGCTTTAAACTTTGAATTTCAGCAACTAATTCAAGCCATCTTAATACAGTGAACGAAATAGTAGAGTTATACGTTAAACTGAAATGACACGTCAGAGCTGAGCACGCTAATACGTGTCCTTTAGAAATGTCTATATAGATTTGACCCTGGGGGGGAAGATCGGCGAAGCCACTACTCCTATTGGATGGAGGTGACTTGCACAGACAGTCGAAACAGCACACCTACCTGAGACAAGCAGCAAACATCTACTGCCCTAGGCGCAACTTCAAGGACATAACTAGTCCATTAGCCCGTACTACTCTACAGCATCTTCCAGCTACCTTTAAATATTTGTCTCATCCTGCGGCCAAAACTTGGATAGCAGACATTTCACTTTGGAAACCTGATACTAAACCATTAGTGGCCTTTTGACATCACACAGTAAATACAGGAGTGATGGCAAAAATTTGAACATAAAGACGGGGCACAGCTTTCACGTTTTAGAGCAAATAAGAGAAAACTTAGACTTGAATTACAAAAGTTTTTCAACCTAATTAAAAAAAAACAATAGGAGTAGTAATTATAATGAGGGACAAGATAGGGCAAAAAACGATCTTCTTTCTCATTTAAAAAGCTTTCAATTGGCTGAGTGAATAAATACAGGATGTATTGGGAAAATGTGTGCCTCACTACAACCAGTCGGAAGTCGATGAGATGATATACAGCTTTGAAAAGGTAGACTTGGTAGATGAGTAGCATGGATATCAAATGAGTTCATAGTGTCGAGAAGGGCTATTGATCAAGAAGCAGCAATAATAAAGGGTGCCCCGCTAATAAACCCAATTAGGCTGATTCCGCAAACAACAACACTGCTTTCGCCTAAATAATTCATGGTATGAAACGAAAGAAATACATCCATGATGTTTATTACCTTCCCCACAGGAAGAATTGCAAATATTCCTTTATCTTGATCTAATTGGTTTTCTAATTAGGTTTGCACAAAGTTTTTGAAATTAATATCTGTCACGCATTCTCACTCTAAGTCATACACAACCACTCATTCAAAAACATACAAAGAATGTTTCCGAAATTCAGAGGTTAAAGACAAGAAGTTAATATCTTGAAAACTGTTGTAAGAGATAATTTGTTCAAGCTAAACTTTTTAATTTTTATTTTAAAGAAATATCAATTATATTATATAAACGAGAATACTTAGCGGCGGTGCGTTAATGTACATAATGAGTACAGCATTCGAGTTGTCCGTGCGCGTACAAAAAGAAAAAAAAGGGTATTCAACTTGGCTTCATTGAATTTTATTTTCAAATTAAGCGTTTTTAAATTTCCTTGAATGGCACTCAAATTATATTAATAGACGATAATAAAGCACATGAATAAGGAGCATATCTATTTAAAAAAAATAAAGAGTGAGATGGTAAATGAAGGGAGCTGGAAGTAAGAGCAACTAAAAAGAAGCGAAGAAAAATAAAGAAAAAAAGAAATCTCTGGTGAAAGATCACTACAAAGAACAGTCCACTAGAATTTTTTTTTAAGGGCGAGGGTTAGGGGTGTGTGGTTGGAAAAGAGTTCTGAAAAAAGACGGAAACATGAAAGCCTGAGATGAGTGGAGTGAAAAAAAAAAACGAGCAGGAAAAGGATGGAACTCGATATCAGAAAACAGAAGAAAAATTCCTACCTTTTTCTCAAGATATTTTTCCTTTTTCTTTGGACGGGAACTAATCTTTTTTAACCTGGTCAGACCAGCTTTTCAAAGGAAGTACTATCATTTCTGGTCTTGGAGTAGTGAAGGAGCGGGAGGAACTTAGGGGGAACGAGGCACAAAAGTGCTGCAGGACATAAAATATATATATAAAGATAGATGACAACATGTTTTTAGACATTACGGTAAATAGATTTTTATATTGCTCGAATTGGAACAGAGTTCACAAATAATATGATGGAAGAGAAAACAAGACCAAGCGATCTTTCTTACTAGAAAAATTGAGGCACCCCTGCACAAGAGTTATTACACATCAAAAAGGTTATCTTATTACTCGGTTAACAGTTTTACTTATGATTAGTTTTGATTATAACAAGGGACAGGTGTTGCCGCCTAACGAGACTTATTGTCCTGACTACTCCTGGCAGTTTTCCAGGCAAAAAATCTAATTGGGATAAAACATGTCAAGTTTTAATTTGGGGATTGATTAGAGCGATAAATAAGTTCTCGGCTTATTCATTAGCTCTTCACAGCCTCCTAAGTCTAAAAATTTAATTACTTCAAGAAAATCTTTGTTTTATTCACATATTTAGCATATTTTTCTAATTAACTAAAGAATAGCAGATCTAAACTCGTTTAACGAAAATCCTTTCTTTCGAAATTGGTACCTAACACTCATTTACTCATATACCATTTTCTTCTTTCTATTTTATCTTATTATTTATAATGTAAATTTTATATTTTTGAATATAGTTCTTAAATTAATTATTAAATCACACGTTTGTAAAAAGTGGTACTGGATTTCATGTTTCTGATCAATTATATTCTAATGGTAGGTGATTTCCTTTCATAATGCCGACGCCTGCATCTTTCTATTTTTTTGTAATTAATAAGAAATTTCTGTATCAATTATTAAAATAACCACTACTCATGGTATTACCTTTCGAAAGTAGTTTGTATGCAGATGTTTTCATGAGTAGCGCACGTTTTATAAACTTACAATATTTTTGAGTTAAAAATGAAGTCAAAATTTTGGGAATAAATTAGAAACTTCCTATTTCTTAAGTTTGGACCACAAAATGAATCACTTGATATAATTATTTTGAAATATAGATTAGCTTATTTAAAAGGAAATTTAACCTTCTTTCTAATGAGCTTATTAAAATTGCTGTAGCTTCAGTAGTTTAAAAAATATAGACGACTTTTTGCTAAAAAGTTGTAATACCTTGAACATAAAGTTAAAAATATCTATAAAACGGAGCAGAATCGAGCCATATTTTGTATAGGTTTTTTTTTGTTGCAAATGATGCCCAGAATCGCTTCCCGAAGTAACGGTAGTCTTACGCTGAACACCCTGTATACATAAAGACTTCCGGATAAATTAAGTTGGAACAAGCTTTCGTTCTGGTTAGGAACAAGACTTCCTACTAACTCCTGAAACAAAAGAGGCAAGTGAGATGGATTTGTTAGCGGCTACATGCAGGCTCCAACATGCAATCTCTAAAAAATTACTCAAGTCGTAAGATGGATAAGGAAGATAATTCCCCCTCTTATTGGCATAAAGGGGGGTGTTTATTCCCTTTTAACTTACAGCGGCCCTTTTCCCACTTCAACTCCAAGTCTACTCTTATAATCTTACATCCGTAAGCCTCTTACAATCGTAAAAATATCTGACGTTCTTTACCAATGCATAGTGGCTACCAGAGTGATTTTATTTATTAAATAACGAACCGTTTTATTTGAACTTTATCAAGGATATAAAGTTAACTTTGTTAAAAATGCGACACAAATAAATAAACAAAAATAAATGCATTTATGTTTTCATGCAGTGAAAAAACAAACAGTTAGCAGCAGCAGCAGTTTTGTATATTACTAAGTTTGTATAACTGTCACAAGTATGGGAAGTTTTAAACGAAGCATTTAAACTACTCCCCTAGGAGTTTTATTTTAGCTTTAGCATTATAAAGTTTATTTCATTGCATTTCATTTAATGATATTAAATGTTAACCATTTATATTAAGATTGAAGAGAGAAATGTCATTGTTTTTATTATTACTGTTCTCAATTTATTCTTTAAAAACCCGGATCACCAGCGCGCAATGATTTATCTAAGAGAATAAAACAGGTCATGGTACTTTGTGATTTTTAACAAATAGGGTCTCCGCTTTTAAAGTACTGCATTGAGCTTTGATCAATGAGGATGTAACTGTGGTTGGAGGGAGAATCTTTTGTAACTTTGCACGCGACTTAGTCTGCCAGCGATACGTGAAACTGGTATCAATGATCATTTTACCAACGTTTGGGGCTCTCTGGAATAAGTAATTTAGTACCCAAAAAAGTTGATTCTTCCAGGTGTATCACAATAAAGTTGCCAAAATCTGCTATGAGATTCCCACTCTTCCAGAATACCAGAAGGTAACGTCATGGATTTTACCAAAATCCAAGTTAAACTTTTAAAAAACAACTGACAACGTTAATACATATAATTATAATTTTGACTTGATTTGATATGATTTGCGTTTATTAGAGCCAATCTTTCCTCTCAAAATATTAATCTGTAAATACGTATTTCTGTTTCGACTGGTTTTTCTCGTATTTTGCATTCCTGCAATAAACTTTGACACATTATTCCATTAGCCGCAGCTACATAGACAGGATTAGTAATTAGAATACACAAGGGCGTTAAAATGGAAGTTTATGAGGAGTGATTGTATTGAGACTCGGGAAAGTAGACTGCGTTGGATTGGTGGTAATTAATGAGAACACAATACAGCTTTTCTTATTACACTACGTCTGGCCTTGCATCGAAATGATTGGCGATGGGAAAATATCAAGCAAACACAATTAAAAATGAATTGATGGATTGTGAAATGATTGGTTTTTTTGAGATGGTTGAAGTTTAAAACTCACCAATAAGTGCCACTTGATCGTAATTCTTTTATCATCCGTATAATATCTTTGATGGTCAAATGTTTTGTCAAAATTTGGAGTTGAATGAATATAGCAGTCCACAGGAAGTAGGGCTGTGTAGACCGTCAAAGTATTTTATTTGAATTTGGGCTTGACGTGCATTACGATTACTCCTTGAATTGCCATTTTTTTTTTTAAATAATATAGACTTTTTTTAAATAGAGATTCTGCAAAGATCTATTCAAAACAATTGATCAATTTGTAAAAAACCATTTTTCCCCCTACTTAAGGAAGCTCAAAACTTGCAATACTTCCTTTTGTAAGAAAGGAAAACTTAATCAGCAGTGATTTTCTTGGACGTTTCCTCAGCAAATTAATGTTATATAGAGAAAAACGTAATGATTTTTTTTAAGAGTATGCAAAAGCGAGCAGAACTGTGCAAAAACTAAACAGCTACACAAATCTCAACCACTTGTGCAAGAAAGACCACCACCCACCCCCTCGTAGTTGCGTAAGTGTGAGTGCGGTCGGCCAATGGAACGCCAAGAACCCAGAAGTACCCTACGGTCTAAGAAACTGTTATTATTAATTACATACCCTACTGTTTTCTGGGAACGATGTGGATAATTTATGGCCGAGAGTTGACTGTAAACCACAAGCAGAATATTTTGGGTCCCTACTAATCACTCTGAATATTTATATATAAAGGAAAATCGAACATTCCATGAATATTGAAACCTGGATACCCCACATTTACATGCTCTTCTAATTTTAAAGCCGACCACAGAAACTCGATGGTTTGTTAATCCATGGAAATTATCAGAAAGCTTTTATAAATTATAAATGTTTAAAATAGGTCAAATTTTGATTTAAAACATCAAATGTCTCTTTTATGCATTACTTTTTTTTTAATACCTTGAACTCTGCTAAACTTAGGGAGAAATCCAGAGATAGTGGTAGAACATGATTTACAAAGGCATGGAAAAGAGGAAAACTAAAGATAAGGCGTTCTCTCTGCTCCCTCCAACCCTTTCTAGGAGTGGAGCATGTTACTACCTCCTTACACAAAAATCGATGGCCCATGGTATTCTTGGAGTCTACAGACATATTTCATTATCACAACAACTTACATCGATAGTCAAAAAAAAACAAAAATCAAAATTAAAAACCACTCTTAAGATTCTGCAACTACGTGGTCTACAAAGACTTCTCTTCTTCTTAAATGGCGCTACAACTCATGAAGAGTCTTGGCCTCCTCAAGACGTTCCCGCCAGGCGTCTCTGTCCTGCGCAGCCACCCTTCAGTTACGGAATCCAAGCAATGCCAAAGCATCTCTTGCCACACAGTCCTGCCATCGCGTTCTTGGTCTGCCTACCTTCCTGGGACCTTGTATGCTACCATCCATAATTTTTTGGGGTATTTCTTCATCCCCCATCCTTGCCACGTGCCCTGCCCATCGCAGTCTTCCGAGTTTTACAATTTTGACGATATCCGGCTCCTCGAACAAAGCATATACCTCCCCGTTTTTCCTGATCCTCCAGTTCTGTCCATCACGTACAAGGTCTACAAAGACTAGGATCATTAAACAGAATCTTGCAAGGTCAGAAGCAGAGGAACACTGAGGGAAAGAAGTCTAAGGTAGTATGATCTCTTCAAGAGAATGGAAGGGAAAAGAGCCATTAAGAGAGGACATATAAAGAAGCCCAAGTACAAAGGTGAAGAGGAAGATCAAAGACTAATTTGGAGAAATGTATGTGGGCCGATTGAGGAGGGCCACAGGTTTCCGCGGAAAAGAAAGGAACCTCTTCAAGGTAAGATTGGTTAGGATCTAGTTAAAGGTGTCTCACGGGTGTGCGAAAGACCTAGTAGATTCCCTACTCTTCAAAAAATACTTGACGGTAACGTTAGAGACACTCCAAAATCCAGAACTCACTTTAAAAAATATTACCAAAAAAAAACTAACAAGTGATAATAGGATGTTCCTATGTATCTTCTAAATTTATCAAAATCAAGTTTAAAGCAAATCTCACCCTCTCAAAAAATATAAAAGTTACATCTGAAAATTTGTATTTCGATTAAGGTGACGAATAAAGTGTAAGGCACTTATTAAAATTATTTTTTAGAAATCGTTATAACTATAAAATCTGTAGTCAACAAGTGCGGGACGGAAACCGAAGTGAAGTCGAAATCTCTGTATCATCAATCTACCTCTGGTGATGGATGAAAGTCTGCAACTGGCCAGGGATACAGTGAGCATGCGCGCTACGACGGATAAAATCAAAGATATATAATCTGTTGTTCTACAACTCTATCATCAAAGATTTTTTGAGCTGTTCACTCACAGACCAAATCGCAAAAAATCGAAACTAATTTTGTATTCGAGGGATCCCAAAATATTGAGTGAACATTTATTACGATTGCAATATTACTCTTCCTTCTAGATACATAAAACAGGTCAATAATTTTCCTTTTTCGTATTACCCTTTATCAAATAAAATCTATAAAATACTAGAACCGCTGTGAACCGTAAATCCAATATACTACCATTTACGTACAAATCGTTTTTTAGTTGGGAAGTGGACGGAGAGATGTTTCCGTAAGGTCACGGTTTCCTGCCGGTTCACTGGTTTAGAAAACTGAGTGGATAACAGCACCCTTGTGCTAGCTAGGTTCCTACTTGTACATGTACTAAGACACAGCAATTTTCAAGACAGACCGCTAAACGAATTTTTTGTTTCAAGTATTTAGCCCAGAATTTATTATTTTGCTTGCTCTTCAATTTAGCAGAAGTTTTTACTTATATATATAACATATTGTAATCGACAGCATTAATTGTTAAATTTCTTTTGTGTCGATTATCCGAGGGTGTGGCGGCTTGGTTACTACTGAACTTAACTCTTGAAAGAAGAAACAATGGCAAACTTTGAGATTGAGAAACAGGAGAACTCAAGATTCAAGAACAAGTTTCTACTAAAAATTTAACATAGCAGCAAGTGCTCTATTTCTAAACTCTCTCTTAACTTTATTTTACCCCTTGATATAGAAATATGACGAAGAGATCTCCCTTCTAAGTGTAATGAACGGACTCACCATCAATTTGAAAAAGTAAGATTCTAAAGTTGAAAACAAGCATCCGAATAGAAGTACAATAACAATTTTCCTGAACATAATAAACGTCATCCTCAAATATTAAACTATAAAAAATATAAATTAAAACATATTTAGTTAAATTAGACATAAAACATAATAAACTACAAAGATTGTTATTATTTTATGTTTTTAAATTATGGTACGTATGTTTATTTTAGAATTATAACAGAAAACCGACAAAAGTTTTGTTTGTTACAAATTCTTTCTATAAACATATAACAAATAATTGTAATCACATTCTTGTAATTTGTTTCTTTATAATATCTAACTCAATGATATCAATTTAAAAAATTATTAAAAATTAAAAAAAAAGTATCTTCAAAACATAATTTGTTTGTATTGTATTATAATTACAATAATTCAATAATTTATTGTTTTTTCATATATCTTATGTAGTATATTACGTTTTTATGCCAAATTTAACCAAAGTTAAAGTTCTTAAATTCTGTTATTTTATAGTTTTAAAATTTGAGGAAGACGATGAGGGTGTGACGGGACGTTTATGTATTAAAGAAAAATTTAAACGAAATGAAAGAATATTACAAGAGGAAGAATATATCGATAATGGGAAAAGATGTAGATTGAAAGATACAATTTATTGGAACTTTTGCAATCCTTAGTGGGAACTAAGAAATTGTTCAGTTACTCCCCTTTTACGATCTAAAAAAGTGTTCATATAAAACTGTATTAACGTTTTGGAAATTTTATGGTGATTAATTTAAATATGATAAGAAGCTTTAATCAAGATAATATTAATAATCTTATGATGCCGATTACACATTAAATTAATGGAAAAGTATTGAAGTATGCAATTATCCGTAGCCTAAACAGTGGTTACATTACTATTCTTTTAGTAGAATGTAATCCTTAAGTATAAGAAATTGTCATTCTCAAAAAGCTTTCTAAGTTTTAAATATCAACCCAACGCATTTTCAGCAACACAAAATTAATTTCAAACAAACAAATAAATCTATATATGTAAATAAAAAGTACACAAATATATACCTCAATTAGAAACTCACTATTTTTTTTAATGTCCAGTAAATATTCTCAGTAATCAATAAATATTTCAATTCTAAAGATATAATTCCGAGAGATAATACTTAAGATTCTGGAAATATTTGGAAGAAATATCTTCTACCCTTTACCTGCAACAAATACAAAATAAATTAGTCTTAAAGTTAATCTCAAAGCTGTTTTAAGGATGGCTCCCAAAAAATCAGGGGATCCAGAATCTCCAGAGGCTGTCTAGGAAGAGTAGAGAGTTTGGTATTAGGGAAAATCAGCTCCTGGAAAACCGAGCTCTCGTTAATGAGAAAAGGTTTGTTGTTGGGAAGTGCCTGATGTCCCGGAGGCTTCGTTCTCAATACCTCCTCAAGTACCTTAAACCTTTGGGTTGCATGGCAGATTGGGCTGAGCTTGATTTTACTAGAGAGTTTGCCAAACCAAATAGTCAACACATATCAACCAGCTCTATAGCCTACTAGGAACATTCGAGTGTTTGAGGTGTTAGTATTGTGCGCTGTTAGACTGGGATGTCTTCAGGGGTGCCAAGGTGATTGAAAAAGTGACTAATCCGTTTAACACTCATCAGGCGCATAAACTTTACATCTTACATATACTCGTAAAAATCTTAATGTGTAACAAGAGAGAATACTACAGGGAAAAAGTAGCAAAGAAAACTTTAATGCGAACGTTTTAAGTTGAATGAATTTGTTTTTACTAAAATCTTTTTTTAAAAAAAACTTCCTGATAAAAAACGGAAGAGGAAGAAGTTGGGGGAAGAGAGGATTGCAGTGACTTATGCCTTCCTGACCTTGACAACAGTGGCCTGTGTGGTATAAATTGTAGCAACATATGTTCAACTGACTTCATTTAACAGTGATCACAACAAAAAAGTTTTCTGATGATTTTGATAACTGATTACGAGAAATTATACAGTTAATATGACGTAATTAACTGAATATGTCATCCATGACGACGAATTATAATTTTTATCTTTAATGATCATCCAAAACATTATTTAATTCTTTATAATTGTAGGTTACAAACTTTGAAAAACAAAATATTGCCAGTTTACACGTGATACTTTTTTTTTTGTCCTTTTGACATCTGCACGTGGCCGAATAGAATTATTTTTAAAAACATTTCAGTAGGAACGCTAAAATCGAGGCTATCTAAAGCCCTAAAGATCCCGAGTATCTATCAAAACAAAAACAATAACCAGTCTTACCTAAACTTTCGAGCACAAAAAACATGACAACTATTATTGGTCTTGATTGGTAAATAAATTCTTACACCTCTGTACACAGAATCTCCGACATAAACACCACTTTTACCTATAGCCTGAAAGAGGTAAGTGAAAGAACTAATAACATCTATCACTCACTGGACAGACCCGGGATCATCATTTGAGACTGCCAACAGCCATCCCAAGAAAGTAATAAACTTTCCACCTGGAATACTCTATCAACAATCAGTCTCGAGTCCCATGAAGAGAAGTGAAATGCCTGGATTTGGTCAATCAAACCATTCATTACTTGAAAATAAAAATCACACAAATCTAGAGGGTCTTAATCACTTGTAAGTTTTTACAAAAACTGAAATACTTGTTAAATTTTATTTACTCATGGTCTGTAATTAAAATTCTATTTAGGGACTTTGGAAGAGGGGATGACGGTTGTGTCTTAAAAATGTAAAATGTTCAAATTTGATCTTCAGTTTAGGTCCCATTATAGAACCTGGCATAACTTTATGGACAAAATCAACCAACCTAATTGCCACTTTTCCTAATGTCTTCAGTTTTTTTGGAACTTTCTGGAAAACGGTAGCAAGATTTTCTTTAAAGTTGCTGTACTTAAAAGTGTTCTTAACATTTTCCCAGGGATATATACTTGTTAAGACAGCTTTGTATTAACGAGGTTGCCTTGCCTAAGTTACTACCTTCAGTCATTAAAGTAAAATGAGAGACTTCATTATTTATGCAATTAACAGATATTAAATATGTAAAAAAGTTCCAAAATAAAGAAAAGTGGTTGAGAAAGGTATAAATTTTGGAAATTTTTTCGTAAAAAGTTATATCTCTTTAAGAGGACGTCATGCGAGTGGGCCACGCCATATATTTTTTTCCTTAGAAAACTTATAATCTACTTTTCTGGTTGTTTGGAGATTAGGCTTCTCTTTTTTTGCAGCTTAATATCCAAGCTTAATGAAAGCGGATGTAGACAAAAAAATGTCTCTGAGCAAGTAGTGTCTGTGTTTACCACATTTTTGTTGTTTTAACTTAAAACCTTTTATAACCTCTTTCTATCGTAACTGCATTAGCATAATCCCGAGCTGTTCGGATAATGTCATTGCAGATGTCAACTCAAGAGATGTTTTTTTTAATTTTAGGGAGAGGGCAAGACCCTTTAAGAAAAGGGCTTTAGTCCACTCTTACTGATAAAAAGCTTCCACATATGGGCTCTACAATTGTCTTATGAGAACAAAATACAAAACAACATTAGTAAAATATCAGTAATAACGAATCTCAAAGAAGCGGCTTAATATCAAAGCAAGGCTTAAGTAATAAATTAATGTATACATACATAAACATTTGTAAGTAATTTCTTAATGTTATATAACGTTAATGCTACAGAACATTTTGATTAGATCTTTTACACCTAATTTAATCTTATCTATACCTTAATAATGCCAGCTGTACTAGCAATGAACGACAAAAAAGAAAAACTATCTTCATACAAAAAATCTAATAACGAGAAATAATTCAATTTTTGTTTAAACAAAAAAATATGATGTGAATTGATCATTTTTTCCCTGAAATTCTTAATGATGTAACTAACTATTTTTTTCATTGACTGAATTTTATAATAACTAACATTATTCACCTTGTAAAAACTTTTATAAGCAATCTCCATCCACTCGTCAGAAAGCCCTAAAATGAATTTTCCTATCTAAATTATTCATGTAATAGTTGTTTATAGTACCAGTGAGGGAAATTCAGTGAAAACACCTCCCTTAAGAGTTCAAATATTAAATTGATTCTGCAATCGTTTCAATAATTCATAAGATCAACTCTAAACTTAGACGAAAAGCCTATCCCGTGAAGGTTAGGTAGTTTATGTTGACTTTAGTGAATATTGAATTGACTTGGGCTTTAGAAGAGTAAAAATTAATAAAGCGAAATTTCTAAGATACATTTCAATTTTTTAGAATGTATTTTTTAAGTATTGATGTTTTGTTTGTAGTTACAATAAATTGGGCCACACGTTAAGCAAATCTTTTTTTAACATTCTTAGTTTTCTGAAATTGATTTAATTTTTGGAGGATTATTTTGTGTAAAATATTCATCACTATCACGTAAAATCACTCACAGCACTTTATGTTAGAACAGAAGGTTTCTTTTAGGTAGCAGTACAGGTGCGTCAAAACTTTTCTGTAACATATGTTTTGCTAACTTATAATTTTAAATATTAAATTATAATGATACTAATCCATTAAACTTAAAATAGTTCAATATTTTTTATATGATCAATTAAATAATTATGCTTATTAATTTTAAGTACACATAGCGGTAGTACAAGAACATGCATATGCCAAAAAAAAGTTAATGATTTGCATTTAATATACTAATTTTAAAGAAAAATCCCAGAAAAGTGAAAAATTCATTCGGTAAAATGCTATGGAAAAAGTTACAACGGTATTTTCCTAAAATTTAACCCTCTCATATATCTAATCGAGGAAAACTTAATCTCGAAAAAGTGCACAATTACAATAATTTCTTTCTTATAATTATTATTTTTTAAAAAGAACGAAAATCCAAAGAAATCTCAGAAATATGTCTTCTAAGATGATATCTGAAAGATTATAAATAAAGTCCTCCGTTGGACAGTTGTAGAATAATTTCTTTTGTTAAACTCACTTATCTCCTAGACCTTCTAAACGTCCTCTGAAACTAATATTGGCTGAGATTTCTCATTACAGTGGTAGATATATCACAGGACTTCTTCTCTATAAGAGTCTTAGAGAAGAACATCGGTCTATCTCGTCTATTAATCTCTAGAATTGGGCCGCTTCTTAGTGTTTCTTCAGCTCTTTAGATTGGCTGGCAGATAAAAGAAAAATAATTCCCATGTAGTGAGGAGTTCTGGCTCATTCTGTTTTCTCTTACTGTAGTAAGTAAGCAAATAGAGAAATAAATTAAATAAAAACTTATTCTTGTGGTATCTAAAACCTGATATGACACACTGTTATCTCTTTACAATTCTCCGGTATCTACATATTTATCACATGTAATTGATCTACATTTATGTAGATACTGGAATGGTTGCATTTAGAGGGAAGCCTACCACCCATCTCCTCACTCCGTGGTGCCCCCCTTAATAGAAATTCCCATCTAATTTAATTTTCTTAAATTTGAATAAATTTAAAATTTAACAAATTCGATGCATAACACTCACACGACGGACCACCCCTCCTTCCACCCGTAGTACTAACGGTTAACCGATTTCCCTTAAATTTGGGATTCTAGCAATGTTCTTAGTTTTTAACTTAATTTTTAATTACCTTTTTTTTAAAGTAGCCTTATCAGAGAGAGAAAGTGTGTGTGAGAGAGAAAGAGAACTTTTGTAATTTTTCACCAAGTTTTAACTTATCTAAAGTTTTTATCTTAGAGAATGAAATATTAAACTAGAAAGAGAGAACTGGATGTAATTAAAAACAAAAAAAATTTAACTTACAGCTGCATCTGCTAGTGCTGTAAATTTTTTTATACTTAAACATTAATGCGAATGGAGAAGACAAAATTGCAAAAACTGTCAGAAACACTTGCACGATATAATCGAAAAGTTAGTTTCATGAAAACCTCTGTGTGTATGCGAGTGCGTGTGTCTGTATTATGATGGTGATGATGATGAACTTACTCAAGTTTAGCCAGTGAGTTCTCTAAAATCTAACATCTCTGCAGAGAGCAGGTGACAGTCAGCATAGATCCCTGGAGGAAGTGGCTAGTCCATGAGAAGTAGAGGGTCAATATAGTTTTCCAATTAACTACTGCTCTAATCCTACTGTACAAGGAAAATTACTAGAGATTCTGCAAGGGTCAGTCAACAAATTCTGTTTACAAACAATTGGAGATGCAGTAAATCAAATCCAATGCCGAAATTGAAACCCCATGTCAGTCTACACCTCCTCAACATAGAATGCCATTTGCTCCCAGATTATGGGACTCAATGCTTCCAGGACTGGAAATACAATAGCAACTATTAATAAGACATGAATACACTGTCATTGAAGGGAACTTGTCAGGAGGAATCTGGTTATATTATATATTACTTGGAGAGAAGGCATCTGAGCCATTCTGATCAATTAAATTGGCTCGATATTATTAGAAAAACCAATTTGATGAAACATTTTCTTTATACATACATAAAAATAAATAAATAAATAACCAAGAAATATTATATTTCAGTGTGTTGCAAGAAAGCATAAAGAAAAACTGGCGTAAGCATAAGACGCTGAGGAATTCTCTTTGAAGGTGAATTTTTAGTTTCTAATAGAGGTAAACTTAAGTCTTCTTATGTGGGTGGTAATATTTTAAACTGCACTCTAACGAAATTATTATTATTTTTTATCACTCTTTGCTATTCACGGCTAAAGTAAACGCAAAACAAAATATATTTTGGTTTCCTCTTTTAACCGTACCTTTATTTAGATAAAACTAAGAAAATGTTGACTAGCAGTGCCAACTAATTTTCTATTTTAAGCTTGTCAGAGTTTGAGAAAATACCTCCACAATCTGATCTGTTACTAAAATTGTCCACTTATAATAAATAAATGAAATTCCAATCATCTGTTATTATTTATCGAAAGTAGAATATTTCGATTTTTTTTACTTTCGAAAGTTATCAGACATCAGTATTTTTTACTAGTTCAAAATTTAAGCATTGAGATATACTTTTATTAATAATGGAAGATTCATAATTATAAATAATGGAACTATTGCAATTACATCTCCTAATTTATAAGGAATGGATCACACGACTTATAGTGAAGAAATTCTTCGCTTAAAAAAAATAAATAAATAAAAAAAAAGACCTGCGTAGTACTTATAAGCTTATCGTAAGTTCATTGTGAGTAAATACTGAATAAGTAGGATGCTGTTTCCTAAATTTATGATATAATTAGAATTAGTCAAGAGCTGATTAAAAATATTTAATATTAGAATCATGTGATGATTAGTAATTAAGAAAACTTTTGAAGAAGCTCTCAAAACTTAATTTCGATTACACTAATTAATAAACTACACTGATACGCTGATCTGAAAATATTGTAGGCAAACGGCAACGGTTGACGATTCAGTCACGTTATACGTAGAATTGTCAGAGGGAGTGAGGAAGAAAAGAACTCTTTTAATCTCACCTACCCCCTTTGCAGAACTCTTCTCAATCAAACTTTTTCTGAAAACATTGCGTCAAATAAAAGTACAGTGTGCTGGCAAATCTGTATGAAAATCTCAGAGAGTTAAGAACCAATCTAGAACAAGGATATTGAGCAATATGTCAAGTAGTTCCAAGAAAAGGGAATTACCTTCACATTCTGGAACTTTAGCAATTCATTTAACTGTTCCATAATATGTAGAACACTGGAATATGTATAATAATAAAATAGTGCATTCAGCTGGGAAGGGCTAACCTTTACACCTTAACTGGAGTCACAATATAGGGCCACACAAAGGCGAAACTCAAGTTTTAAAATAATTTACTTAATTTTAGTCCGAATTTTCGCCTCTTCTCTGCTTCATCATTGAATGATAACTAACAACTCTAAATAAAAAATTCTTCTTTAGTGAATTCTCTAACAGAACCCAAAAAAAACACAAAGCACGCAAAAGCGAGCGAAGAATCATTTTAACTAAATTTAGAAACCACCCTTTTCTCATTAATTATAATTTTCAAAGAATATAAGACAAAATAAACTGAGGGCCAACACTGACAGGGGATGTGAATGGTTAGAAAAACAGTCACTTTAGGATGAAAATGTACTAAACTTCAGAGGTCTTGGCCTGAAATGAGTTTTAACAGTTATCCAGGGGGTCGTCCATCCAATAGCACGGGCCTTGCCTAATCCTTCTAATACTTTTACTTTTATTGCTTTTTCTTCATTTCAACTCCATCTTCCTTTTTAGGAAGACATTCGTTACGTTAAAATGTAGGAACTCTTCTTTTTTTCCATCTTACATCAACATCATCTACGTTTTCTTTTTCATTCAATTTTCTTTGCAGCTTAACTAATCCTTTCAATACCAATTGAGGGCTTATTCTCAAGTTCAATCAAGGAATTTTCAGAATTTTCTTTTTAACTGGCTTAAAATTCTTTTGAGAGTTATTTTTTTTTGTAGACCTGCCTATCAGTGATAAGAGCCTTCGTTTACTTTTGAGTGTAAATACTTCATTCTTTTAATTTAATAGATTTTCGATTGATGCTATTCAATCATGGGATTATTTTCGATTAATTTTCTCTTATTTAAACAGAAACGAGCTTTAACGAGTTTTAAAGGAAACTGCCCACTAAAATTGTAATTCTGATTCATGAACTAATTTTCATTCATAAAATGAAAGATTTATTAAAGTAAATGCCTATTTTTCAGGCGGGGCTTAACCATCTAACTTCCTAATTAGGTGTCTTTGCCTGGGGCAGGTGCGAAAAGCTCATGCATGTTGTACGAATGTTTGTGAAAACTTGGCCAGCTATAATGGATAAAATCAGTGAATTTTTGTTAAAATTTATACAGAAATTGTGTCAAAAAGAGTTTTGCTAACCAAATATTGAGAAACGATGCTGTAGTCTACTATAGGGCGGCACAGAGCGGTGTAAGCAAAAAATAAGATTAGAAGGCAGGACGGGACCTATGTACGCCCCACGCTACCGCAGCCACAAAAGGCTTATTGTGCCTTAGGCGAAAAGTAACCAAAGGGCGTGCGAATTAAAGAGTAACGAGCGTTTAGGAAGGAAGATGTTTCCTCATCATTGCTTTAAGAAAACCTCTTTGCAAGGATTTCTCTAAAATTTTCTGGAAAAAATAAAAAGAAAACCGGAGCCGTTTTAAGGAAAACAATTACAATTTAGCAAAATGGGTACTTCTGTTAGACTGACGAACAAATCATCTGTTTAAACATGTAAAAAGTTTTGCTGAAGGCAATATAATGTGCATAAGAAAACAACAGAAACACTACAGGAACTTGTCATCATCCATTTTGTGTCAACTATGTGAATAATATATAATACACTTTGTTTGGAAAATTACTTCAAGCGTATAAAATATTAGTATCTGAGAGGAGTTTCTACTTGTTGTCCAAACATTGTAGCAGAGGCTCCATTGTTCAGCCAAAATTCATGCTGAATAGATGTCTGCAAAGTTTCATTTAAGTAACTTAACATTTTTGAAGTAAATGTGTTATATGATAATGTTCTCTTCTGTGAGGAAGAATTCAGTAATTTAAGAATACATGATTTTTGGGAAATCTTAGGATAAATTATGTTCTTTCAAAAAAAGCAAGACAACTGGTGACTTAGGTAAAGCGGCTTGAAGCCTTGCAAAGTGGAACTTAAAGAGATTCCTTGACAACGTGGTCTTTAGGTTGGCCAAGCTTACTCCCTTCCCTGGAATAAGTCCTCTCATACAATTTGGCTTTAGTTTAAATTGAGTGATTTTTAAAGAAATAATTGCTTGAAAGGGGTCACCACGTAGATGATAACCTCATAGAAGAATATCTGTGAGAAGCCCAAAGAGAGCATATTATTCTTGATGTCACAGTTCACTCACATACACACTAATCCTCCTGAGCCAGAAGACTAGATAGAATATGGTGTCCCTGAAAGTCTATGTACAGGATAGCGGGTGGAATACAACGAATAGGAAACGACCCATTAGATTAGGGTGTAAAAAAAAAAGACCGTGTTAAATAAAAGTGTGGGTGTTCATTGTGGTGAAGGTTGTCTAACACCAGGTGGCTTAAACTTGCACCATATGGTGCTGGTAGACGGTACTACGTAAGGGCCGTCCCATCCCAATGTTTTTTACATTACCACACTATCTCTTTCCAACAGTCTCTTACTCTCATCCTTCACTCCACTATCTAAAAACAGCTAGTACGAGCCCGGAACACAGCAGGCTAGGACAGGAACAGCTCCTAGCAAAATAGAGAGAGAGAAAGATGGTGTCTAACAGAGACAGAGTTTAAACATCCCAGCAGGTCGCCGGTTTACGCATTAATCATCTCACATTTCATGTTAATCCATAGTATTACGTCATTTCTAAAATAAAAACAATAATTAGTCTTACTCCTAGCAAACAGGAGTTTTGTGGTCCTAGGAAGAACGACAAAAATGTTTTTTTGCTCTGGATTTATATGTACATATCTTTATGTTAATTAATGCAAACTGCAAATGTATCTCACTGACCTTAAAATCAATTGACTTTTCCTTACTTCGAGAAAAATCAAAACGGATATTTAAGGTGAAACCGGGTATGGAAAATTTGACGTCATCGCAATAATTCTAAAATAAAATTAATAATAAATTATAATACAATTAGTTTGTTTACCTTAAATATTTCTGTATGTCCAGAAAGATGTTAAAGTTTACAAGATCTATTGCTAGCAGTCCACAGCAGTCAAGTCAAAATCCCCTTAACATTTGAGATAAAAGATTTGTAATTTCACAAACGCTTCGAAACCTAATTAAAAATAATTTTTTTTTTTTTTTAAAACCTTTCTTAAAAAAATGTAATACGCATTCGCTTTGGTAAACAGTATGGCATAAAATATAACGTGGAAGTATAAATAGTAAAAAAATTTAAGAATGTAATAAAATAAATAAGGCCCCCCACACCTCCTAAGTAAATAATCAAAGAACATAAATAGAACCATAAAAATTCCAAGGTTTTTTTTTTCCAAACAACTGTTATTAAGTGGGTTTTGAACTCTAAAGCGTCTGTGACATTGCGAATCTATTATTTCAAATGTTATGAGGATGTCTTCAACTGCTGGAATACAAGCGTTGGATCTTGAAACCTTACATTTTTCAGCTTACTTATTTATCTAAGGAAAACAGAACGTTTTGTAGGGAATTGTATAATTTAACAACGTCATACACAATTAGAGGAGTCGCATGAATGTGTATTTTCCTCCCGTATTTTTATATTTATCCTTGACCTACTACCAATATTCATAAAAATAAGATTAAAAGAGACAAAAATAAAACGACTATGAAAAAAGAATATAACAGCTGCCAAACTCTCTGACTGCAAAACATATTAATAACACAGCTAACAGAATTTGTTTCAGAATTAATACATTTATGACCTACCCCCCACCCCCTCAGGGATCTGTTCACACGCAATCAATATCCTTAATTACAGCTCCATTTGGTCGACAATAAATTCATCCTGAAGAGTAATCAAAACTTTCGTCCATTAAAGAAAAAAATATGGTGCACACTTTAATGCTCCATTCACTAAATGGTATCCTGAAATTCCCAAGTTGTTTAATGGCTTTTAGGAACGATTTTTTAGTTAGTTTTTAAACTAACTAATGAATATGTGAAAAGTCCTAAAAAAAAATAAGTAATAATCAGGTAATAAACTATCGTTACCTGATCAAACAGTAACGTTTTACAACATAACTGGGTATCATAATTTAAGTGTTCCGATTTTAATGAAGCTGACCCGCAGTAAAATTAGCAATGACAAATTACTAAACGTTAACAGAGTAGGTCCCAGGCGAGAGATTTTAGAGGTCTGGGGGTGTGATTCCCGTTTTTAGGCCTTGGATTTAATTTAAAGTTTAATAAGTGAACCAACACTAAAGGATGTTTTTTGCTAATCGTCTCCGTCCACTTTGGGATGTATCACCTCCTGATGGACCTAAATAACTTGACTATACAGCTCAAAAGTTTCAAGAAAGAGGAATGAAGGGAGAAAAAAATCGTATAAAAAGTCTCCAATGAAAAAAATTAATAACTAAACTACAAAATATTTTTTTTTTTTTTTGTTTTTTTTTTTTTGGCATTGGCTTCCGCCATACAGCCAGCATCGTCTAGGTGCTTATCACTAGAATATCACTCACTCTCCATTCTTACCTACAAATACATTCGCTTCACACATTCATCATTCTACTATATACCGCTATTTACATAAACTACTGCTAATGGATGGAGCAGCACTCTGTGCTCCTGCCATCCTTCTCGCTTAACCAAAATTAAAATCACGTAATCCTTCTCTAAGCATTTTGTTCCATTCATTCTAATTCGGCTATAGCTTCTAAATACATTCATATTTCATTGCTAGCTCTGCTATCGACTTAAGCACATAACTGTTGGTGGAGAATATAATGTCTTCGTAGCGAAATGGTGCATCTAAATACCTGTATATATCGTCAAACATTCGTTTCCTTTCTACCACATAACGTGGACATATCATTATTACATGTTTGAAATCTTCCTCCTCATTGCAATCTACGCAAAGAGGAGAATTCGGCTATAGCTTCTATATTTTAATAAATATTTTATAAATAGAACCATAAAATATTTTAAAAAAAAATTGAGACAAATTAGAAAACTGCCTCAGAAAAGTTGTGTTGGTGGAAAACTTAGTATCGGAAGAATAGTTCTAAAACGAAATTTAACAAATATGGGATCGATAGTATTTTCTTTTTTTTAAACATCGACAAAAACATTTGAGTTACTACTTTTTTTTGTCAGGGGGCTTCATTACTTACAAATTCGAATTTCCAATATTAAAAGTAATTAAAATGGAATGAGAATACAAAAATTTTATTTAAATATGATTGACTTGTGAACATTGACTACCTTCTCAGAAATATCAGAAATAGAGCTAGTTGCCACAATAATACAAACACTACAAATCATCTCGCGGTTATGTACACACACGACTAAATGATAAAGCAACACCTAGTCCCAGTCGTTCGTAAATATCCATTTTCGGTTGCCATATATACACAGGTTCGACTGACGGCATGGAGACCAGCTATGCGTCTATTTGGCAGGAGATAGAAATGGGCGAGGTACTGTCACACACTCTGGGATATTGCAGAATCGACCTCTCGTATAACTGTATAACTTGGCAATGATATATCTGGGATGTCTGGGTCATCCTCTCAATCATCACTAATATAATGTTTTCACTCACACTCTCCGTCTCTGCGTTTACATGTCGCACAACATACTCCTGAGGACTTTACGATCCACGGTACCTCAATGGTACATATCTATCCGCCTTGCAGTTATTTTTCTGTATTTGCGGGTTGGGTTCAAACCCTGAAACTCCTCAGGGATGAACCTATAAATGATACTGAAAATAATGAAACCATTATTATTTGGAGGGAAATATGTACTCTCTCTAACCAGAAAAAAACGTTTTCCCTCCATTTCCATGTTTGGTTGGTGCCATATTTATACACTACTTCCATTGTGCAGAAATGTCGCTCTATTTACTTTCTCTAGAGGCGCCACGGTAGCCGAGCGGTTAAGAGGCGAGACCTGCGAAGCTAATGTGCATTGTGGTACTGGGTTCGATTCCCGATCTTGGCCTTGGATTTTATTTAATGGTTAATTGTGAAATAGTAAAGTACGTTCGCTATTCGCCTCCGTCCGCGACACCTAGTAAATGGTAGTTGGACGTTAAGCCCCGCCTGAAAAAATAGGCGATTACTTTACTTCTTTACTTTTTCTAGAAATTAACAAAGTATTAGAGGACAATAAATAAGGCCTAACTTACAATTCTCACCTGAATAAAGTTTAAACTTATCCGAAAACGATCTGCAATATCAATCAAAGACACAAAGGTCCTCCCTTTGTACCGTTAACTGTAATTGCCAAACAATCTGCAATCCCTACCCACCACCACCTCACCTACTGTGTCACAGAATTCCCTGGACTAAAGCTCTGTCTACTGGGGAAGTTTCCACACCCAGTTCACAAACATAATTATTCAATGTAATCCCTAAAGGGTATTTCGCCTCTCACTCAAACTTGGGCTCCATTTCTGCTGTTCTCTTAGGTTTGAAATATTCTGTTCCTTGTTTTAACAGGTTATACTCGTACTACTCTAAGCGCTTGAAACTGGAATACTGTCAAATTTATTATTTCTAATATCGGGAATTGAAACAGAACATTCGGAAAAAATGTTTAAAAATTGTCTTTACATTTTACAGTAAATGTTTTCTTTTATTTTCCGATGTGACAAATTACTAAAAAAAAACTTTTTTATACTTAGAGAAACTCAGTAATGAAAGAGAAATGATATAAAATCTGTATTCAAGCAAAAAAAATGCAGGCATAAATGGTGAAGCTTATGCAACATATCTGATTAACTTAAAAAAAAAAATTCGTAAGTATTTAAAAAGTATTTCCGAAGGAGCTGAGAGGGATTCAAAAAGTTACGCTTGCCTTTCTTCGTATATAAGTCTAGGCAAAATTAATTAACATTTAATTTGGATAAATTTCAATCCATCGGTAAATTCATAATTCAGAACTTCTGATTACCTAACATTAGTGTGAATAGCACGACTCGCGTTTTCAGTTTTTTTTCCTTTAATAGCAGTGTTCAAGCTTTCCTAATTCTGCTATTTAACTGGAAAAAGTGCAATGTAATAAAGTTAGTTAGAAAACCGATTTGTTCAGAGAAGGAGCTTATTAGAAGATGATTTGCATTCATTATAACCTTCGCTAACTCAGGGGGGGCATCATACTGTTGAATGGACAATACCAATTCTACAGCAAGACGGCTCCATTATCAAGAAATCGTGATCTGTTAACAATCTAAAATTACGAGTGGTTACCATTAGAGATTCTTTCAATGGGACTGTTCCCACGGGCTTCTTTTTTGCGATCTGTTCCCAAGGAGATGTACAAGAAAAACAAGATTCACTTGGATAAAAAAAATGAATTAATTCTGAGAGAAATGGGCTTAAAGAAAAGAATTGATCTGAAGGAAAGGAAGCTCTAGCTAAGATGGGATGGGCATGTACATCGAATAACCCCAAACAAGTGGCCCGAGAAAGTCTGGAATTGGATACCCCACCTAAAAAAAAAAAGATGAGAAAGACCAGCGCTTGAGAGGCGGAGCTTGAAGAAACCCTTTAAGGAAAACGCCGTAAAAGAAAACCCCACGGAATCTACACTTTATCTTCAGTTTAAATGCCCTAACTAAAGACAATAGTTGCAGATATTGCAACGGTTGGATATATGTGATCAACACTGCCATTCGTAGTCAAGAGCTACTTAGTGTTGACGTGACCCAATCAAAAGAGTTTCCTCATCAGCTATATAAAAGTTAGCCGCCAGGATAGATCAGGAAAAAAAAAACATTTCAGAGTTCAGGAGGCGACTACGACTGGGTTTGGTTCCGCGACTAGTCAGTTGAAAGTATTCAAAAAATGGGAAACCAATCCCATGGTTACTTACTATGGTTAACTATCTATGCCTGGCACAGGATATGAAGCACTGGTCAGACATTAAGGGAGGATCTTAATCATTGACCCTCCTCTGGGAAAGCCTGATCAGAGAAATCTGAAGTAAATTCTTTACTTTTTTTCTTCTCGGTGAGGGAGGACTTCATGACTCATGCTTTTTGCAATGTTTGGAGGGTTGTTTGGCACTGTAGAGGCTCTGATATTCTCTTGCAGAAAGATTCACAATCATGAAGTATCTTTTTCGACAAGTATCGAGCTGATTGGGGAGATGGCATGCCATTCAACCTTATACACAGTATCAACTTTCGGTTATCACTGCGTTTGATATATACGATATGCACATAACACCAAAGCCTGTTAGTAGATCCAGGTCTTCATTATCATCTGAGAAGAGAGTTATGACCAGTCGAAAGACATAATAACTCACCGATAGATTGGACATTATGAATCAAAGCTTTCTGGCTCACAGGCATTAATGTACCCTTTAGTTGGGAGTCACCGGGATAGTTGTCTAAGCCTATCGAGCCTTTAAACAGCATAGATTTTGGACGTTACTCATCAAGAATAAATTTTTTCTTTAGACCCCTAAATTTTCAGTCAAATACAAGTAGATAAACCGTACATATTACTGTAAATAATTTCAAACTTCATACAACTTATAACAGAAAGCTGTTAATTTATCTTCCATAAATGAGGGTTTAAGTTAGAAAACAAACTAAGTTGGTACATAGAATTTTATGGCTACATTTCTAATAATAACCTTCTAGGTACGAGTATTGTAACACTGACAGGTGTCACAAAACTTGAAACTTATTTGAAAATTTAATTATTTATTGACAATAAATTCGCCCTTCATATTTTTCTTTCAAGCACGTGAGCAAACATTTAATTTCCTGCTGTTCCGTTTAGACTTGATTTATAGTTGATATTTGAAATTATAAGAAAAAAAAAATAACAGTTATAAAATAAATAAAAATTGTATGTACAGAGTGCCTTGGGGCGAACAGAAAGTTAAGTGCAGAACCAGCAGCATGACTTTATTATTAACATTATGGCAGGGTATAGCCAGGATTATTCTTCCAATGTAATAAAATGAAAACTTCTAATAAGAAGAAATTTAAAAAAATAAAACATATTTGGAGATAAGTACATAATAAGAATTACATCTTCAGTTAGCAAGCGTGAGATACAGGTCCAGAGAAGTGTCTCACTTTGGAGGGAACTATTTGTTAAATTTTAATTAAACGAAAAATCTGATAGAATATATGGGAAATTATTTCTGTGAACTTTCTTTAACTGAAGATGATGCGAAAAATCTTTTGGTTTTTAGTAAACATACATTCCTTCCAATTTAAGTGAATACTATTCAGTTAAGATTTGCTTCCTAATTAAATCTACAACGCCGCACAAGTTTGGGTCAGAAGTTAGCGCCTTAAGACCACTGACTGGAACGAACGGAGAATACTTATTGAGGAGTTTCAGCTTCTACTCTAAGAACTGTTGCATCAAGTAACAAGTATCAGAACATATTTAAAAATATACTTTTTTAGTTTTATCTTTTGATAACACCATGGGTTTCTAAGTATGTGAGAATGATATTTCAAGTATGGAGATGTAGTGTGTTGACTGCAAAATTAAAATGTAATGAGCCTTCCACTCTCATGCCAACTGGTTTGATGAAATGAACGAACACAATCCGCACGCTTTCTGACTCCTAAAAAGGAATTCAAACCCGAATTCTTCTCCTTTCACTGAGGGGAAGAATAAGAAAAGGGGACCCTGACCTTTTTTCCAATTTATTATAAGTTATTTCTATTTCATTTCATTCTACATTCATCTATATCATATTTCTGTATACAATTCTTATTTTCTCTGGATCACTTTTTCTGGAATCTTCCACGAACTTTCACTTACATTCTCTTTCTTTATAGAAGATGTAAGGATGTGTTTTTTTCCCCTTTGTCACATATCAAAGATGAAATTTTTTTAAAAAAAGAGCTCACTTTATCCAATTTTGCCACTCAGCTGAAATAAATATGTAAATTATTCACCAAGAAAGAATCCTTGAATATAAATCTTTCTTCTACATTATTTTAGAAAGGAAAATGCTTCAATTTCATTTTAAATAAATAATGAGAATTATTTGGAAATCCTATTTTCCAGCAAAGACTCTTCTGTGATAGAATATGAAATGGTTACTTAAGCCAGCATTCATATTCTTTTTTGCTACGAGTGTCCTTTTTTTTTAAACAGATTTTTAAAATTTTAAATTGGTTAAAAAAGAATCTGATTGGTCTGATGTAACGCAAGGGGCTGACAAGAAAATTTACTTCGATAAGACCAACGGCAGTTTAAGAGGAGCCTAACAGAAGAATACAAAAGATACAAGATGTGCCTTCTTTTTGTAGGCCAATGGGAGTGATGTGAGCTATTTTGGCTCAGTTGAGCGGCTGAGGTTTATATAATACATAACCATACAGTGAGATATTAAATAAAAACTATTTATAAATAAACAATTGTACATAGAGGAACGACAAAAAATCCTATCAACTAAAGCAATGAAGTGGACAATAAACAATAGAAAAAATAAATAAATAAATAACAAAAATTACCAAGAAGAAAAAAATAATAAGTTTTGTGTTTTTAGAAAATTATTTTATACGATGGTCACTTGAAATTACTAAACTGAAACAGGATGTCAAATGAAGCGTGAATCAATGAAAATAACATTTGACCCAGTTATTTTTATCTAATATTAGTTTAGGGTTGGTGATTTTATTTATTATATGGAATCTAATAAAACCCTAAATGGAAGTAAGTTTATGAAGCTGGGGTCACTTTACGCAGAACCACTAGACTAAATATATTCTCTAGCATCACTCCGGGAATTATCCATTTTTCAAGTATGCTTTCTAGGGAATGAGAATTTCCTCAGATAATGCCAAACATAGTCGAAATCTTTTTTAGTAAAGTAGTAGTTATGAAAAACGAACGTAAAAAGGATTACTGAAATGAAATCTAAAAAGCCACTAGTGACGAGTGAAGGGTTAGAAAACAATTTACCCCAGGATTGTTGACAGGCTAAGTGGAAAGGGGCGCTCACGAGTTACCATCTCTTCTAGCAGAAAGTGAGGATAGGAAGGAAAATAAAAGCAGAGGAGTCAGTTGAGGAATGGTTAGAATTATAATAACAACAATTATGCTACACCAATCAGCATTATAACGGTCATTTAGATATACAACCAGGAACACCTCTGTTCTACAACATTGGTCCCCTATACTCTGTGAGTATCTCGGCTATATTTTGCAGAAGTGATTAATGATGTCCAGAACATTGACAACATCAACAATCTGCCTAACTCGAATTTCCTGAACCCAAGTTTAACGAATTATGCAACATACTGCTGCTGTAACTAAGCATTGTCTTTGGCTGCTGGAGGATGTCGATGTTATTATTTGTCACGAGATTCTAGCGAATATATGCTTGCCATTGCGTAGCGAACTTACATATCATATACACCACTCCGTCAATTGCAGCATTGCGTCATTACACGTTTTTGATTTTCTCACCTTTTTTTTTTAATTTGCTGTCATTTCGAATATCACATGAGACTATTGTAGATTGGTGGAACGCGGTTAAGTGTAGTAAAATTTGCATCAATTGCTTCATTTTCTTTTAATCTTTCACTAAACTGGAGGGACCAAGAAGGAGACCAGAGAGGAGGAATGGCGTTGAATTAAATTATAACAAAACGTGGCAAATGTATGCAATCTGCCAACTAATTAATTCAAAAATTAAAACTTAACAAACTTAACAAAGTAAAGAGATAAGGTACTTCTAGTGTGCTTACCTCAAAGTTTATTAAACCCATGAACTACAATGAAAAACAATATTTTCACGTTTCAAGCGAGAAAACCTTTAGGAATTCTATCTTCTTCAAAATAACCTCGGGCAGAAGAAGAAGGAAGTATAAGTCAGGTGAAGAAAGAGCAAGTGGGAGGAAGAACAAAAAATGAAGAGGCGCTCGATGTTTTCGTCACAAAAGTGAACTGGTTGTATTAAATTTCATTGATCTCGAAACAAATATGGCCCGCATGGAGCTTTCATTGAGAAGAGTACAGTCTTTCTTCATTAAAGCTTTTTTTTACTCTCTTTCACGGCCTCTGTAATTGAAAGCTACACAAAGCTCGCAAATTGTTTCTCTTCACCGGAAACACTTCATAACAGCCAAGAAAACCAATATCTTCCACAAGAAGGGGCTGCCCAGCAACTGGATATCTTGCAAAGCAAGTCCGCTAAAAGTGATTTCAGATCATTTACCGCCAGCAATAAATTTAATAGATTAAAAAAAAAAATATACAGTGTAGTAATTAAAGAAAATTGAACTCAGTTTCCCATCTTTGTACGAACCTAGCTGGTGGAGATTTCGTTTAACCAGAAGCATCAATTTCAGGAGGAGAAACCTTTGCCTCCATAAAGACAATAACGAATCTGGTTTTGGCATAATAATTTTATCACAAAGTGATGCGTAAAATCGTCTACAAAGAGTCTTATTATCCCAGGCTGCACATCTTGCGAGACTTGGTAAGACCACAACTGTATAAGATGATGCACTAAAGTAGCGTGTCCTCTCAACACCCGGACTGGCCCTTAGACGGGCATTGCCCAAAAACCTACGTTTTTGTACGTTCGAAATATGCACACAAGACTCAAAACACACACAAAAAAATCTTTACTAGCACAAACTATTCGACAGATAATCATTGACCAACAAAATATGGATTTAAAACGCACTACTGAAACGTATTACAAAGCTTGAAATATGTGCGGGGGATTCAGCCAAGCATTCCAATAACTAATGTCACCCATCATTTAGCCTGAAATGCTTCGCTGAATAACCAATGTTCCTTATTACGTCTCTTAAGAAATCAATTAAGGAATGATTCCTTTCATCTAAGTAATCATCATATTGCTACAAGAAATTTTCACCATCCTATCGACATCAGCTCTAACCTCAGACATTTTCTGACAAACCTATTCGAAGACTGAGGCGACGACTTCTCTCTCCTGTTTCTATTGTCAGTCTTGATGTAAGAGCTTACAGCTCAGCACTTATAAAATTTAATACAAGGCAAGGAAATGATAATAATTAATTATATTTTTTGAATATCTACTTTGTTGCATATGTCATGTTAGACTGTCATCATTAAGCACACATTATTAGTTTCACTATAGAATTTGTAAGTTCTTAGTTCGACATCAGCTTTTAGAAGTAACAAGGAGCCGCCAAGTCAAATAAATCGGCATGCTCGAGCCGTTGAAGAACGTGACCGGCTTCTACAAAGAGGAGACGTCACCGAGCAGTTAGAAGAAAGACTCTACTAGCCTGAGATGTTCTCCACTTAAACTTAACTAGATCTCAAACCTAAGTCATAAAAAGAGAAATAGTAATTTCCTCCAGAGAATAGTCGAGCATGAGAATGACAAATGTTACTCAGATGGATTCACCGCAACTTCCATCTTGAAAAATATAATCTGAATTGAACCACTAACATGACTTTCTCTTACTATATTTCTCAAGGGTCTAAGGCTCTGAATATTCTACTAACACTAGCGCAAAAATTAACTAAAAAGCCTAGCAGTCTTTTTTCGAGTAAGTAAACAATCTGCAGGGCAAAAGAGGTACTTATTGCAGGAAAATATCCGCTAGATGGCATAGACAGTACTAGTTTGCTATATTTTATTACAACTTTTAGACTCTAACTGACCGTGTATTCCATTAAATGATGATTGCCAACAATAAAAACGGGATACTTATTCTAGATCCTCTGCAGGCCAGGGCATCTGCATATCATAATACGAGTATTTCTCTCGCCTACCGTAATTTACTTTGCGCACTTGCTTAACAATAATTTCTTATTGAGCCTAGGAATTAGTTAGTATATAGTTTCGTTTAATACTAAGATGAAACTATTACAAGAGTTTTAGAGTTAAAGTTTATTTCTATTTTCTATTTCCGGTTTTTTCATTTCATTTCCCGTTAAATAAAACTTTTTCTGTCAATTCTAATCTAAGAGAGTTTTATTTTAGCTTCAGTTTCGTCTACGTTTTCTATTACAGTACCCAATCCTTCTCACGGTAGAGTTCTTCCGATCTGAAGAACCCTTAAGGGCATATTTATTCAGAGCTAGCGTCCTAAAACAGATTTCCTTCCTCCAATATGCCCACTCACATCTCCACAAGACATAGCACCGCTTCTTTAAGCCGCCTCCACTGATCCCTTCCTCTCTATTCCGATACCAACAACTAGTCCTGGCTAGCGTTCATCATATACGCGTTGCTGTTACAACAGCTTTCAAATATCCCAAAGATAAATGAAAATTTGTGAAGTTAGAGCCTTAAGAATGGTAATAAGAGATAGTCGTTTGAATTTTCACATCAGTTTTTATTAGGTAATGAAGAAATTAGTCAATAAAAGGAGGATAATTACTAAGGTAACGACTTCTTATTTGATTTAATTTCGTAGCGGGTCAGCTGTTTGTACTGGTCTGATTTGCACAGAAACACTGTCCCGACAAGGTCCTAGATCTATGATTAAGGTCCAGCCAGAGACAGACACCTCCATGAATTTATGGACTAATTTATCTAGCTTCAGGTCACAAGTTGAACAATGTCTCGACATTGTACCACTATTATATCAGATTTCCATTTTATATATATATATAAAAAAAAAAAGCTATTCTACATGTAATCTTTACATAAAATCTTGCCTGTTATAATGCATGTATAAAAGTTTGTATACAAGTTATTTTATGTAAGATAAAAAGGGACAGATTTTGTGTGTGTACATTATGTATGTATAAAGCAGGGGGTGTGTTTGTTGTAACAGCAGCGTAAATATGATGAACACTAGCCAGGACTAGTTGTTGGTGTCGGAGTAGAAGAGAGGAAGGGATCAGAGGAGGCGGCTAAAAAAGAAGCGATGCTGTGTCTCGAGGGTTTGTGAGTAAAGCTATCCCTGTGTGGAGTGCAGAATGAGGTCGCAAGTCATCCTAACACATAATAATGTAGCCAAGGTACTATGGCTGTCAGTGTACGAAGGTCTGTTGTGTGGCTAGCTCTACTGAAATACCCAGAAAAAAAAAAAATATTAAAGAGTAGAAAGAAAGAGAGAGAAAATATAAAGGCAAAGCAAAACGCAGGGTGAAAAAATGTAGAAAAAACAAGGAACATCATCGTTGCAGAACTACATGTTGTCAAGTGCATCAAACCTGTCTTCATTTCAACAAATGTTCTCATCCAGTAAATTTACATTTTGAATTAATCTGTCATAACGGTAATGTTAACAATTATCTATTTTTAAGCTTTTTCATTGATTAAAAATCCGTTTCGAACTCTCGAAACGGCTTTGTCTTTCTATAGTTCCTCAAAGGGCAGAGAAGATAGCAAGCTTTGAAACTTGAGAATCGATAACTAGTACCATATTATATTCAGTTGAAAACACTGACCTCTTCATTCTAACAATGGATGAGATCATTAAAAAATGCGAAGCAAGAATGAAGAAGTTACACGTAGGTTGCAGACATTTGCAGATGGTAGGATTCAGTATACTGGCATATGCAAGATGATATACTGGTGGCAGCCAGATTCTGAAAAGAACCTTCAGTTTAATATTAAAGTTCTCATGTATGAGTTGTCTAAAATTAAAATTGGGATAAATGTAGGAGAAGTCCGAGTCTATGGTAGTTGGTGACAGCGAGAGAAGACTATAGTTGAAGGTCAAGGGAACTGTACTGGAGCAGGTGAAAGGGTTTAAATAGCTGGGTGCCCATCTAAGTGAAGAAGGAAGAATGGACGAAGAGATAAGATAAAGAATAGATGCGGCAGGAAGGTTTTCTCGCCACGCTACCAGGAACAGTTTTATAGGAAAGAAAGAAGTTTCTGCGCGAGTCAAAGTCGCTGTTTTTAAAACTGTTTTCCTACCGATTCTATCTTACTCTAGTGAATACGTGGACTCTAACTAAGAGAAGACATCGGAGCCAACTCCAAGCGATGGAAATGCGCTATTTAAGGAAGATTTTAGTGGAAATCGAAGAGGGAGATAGAATCCAGGAATGTAACAGCGAGAAGAGACCTGGACATTGAACCGGCCATAGAGATTACGTTAAAAGGAATCAACTTAAGATGGTTCGGTCATGTAATGAGAATGGCAGAAAATAGAATTTCTAGGGTAGAGTACGAAGCACGTACAGAAGGAAGAAGACGGCGCGGCCGCCCTCGAAGGACATGGGAAGAAGAGATAAGAGAGAACCTGTTCGAGAAGGGGTGTAGATTGGAGGAAGGGGAAGGAGCTGGCCAGGGATAGGAGTGAATGGAGAAGATTATGTAAGGCCTGAACACTGCCTAGGCGCTAGAAGAGGATAGATAGTGATGAACCTACTAATTGACCCTAAAACAAGCTTGACTTTTTGTTTTTAGAGTTTCAGGGTAAATAAAAATGTGATATCAAAGCAAAGTTGACGTGATAAAAATCACTCCAGTAAATAAAGCAAAGCACTATTAATTCCAACAGAAATTGCACGCACTTCATTTCGCAATACACAAGCTAAGTTAATTCCAAGTTAACATTTTTTGTAAGTAGAGATAATGAAGTAGCTGACCAAAATGGATAAAGATCTTCATTTCTGTTTCAACTTTTATTGCAACGATAGTGTGATCATTTCATAAAAAAAGATCTGTTGAGTTAAAACAATAATGCCTCACGATCAAATGCTTTTTAAAAATAAATATAAAATATCCAGAATTTGTGAACTGAGAATGGTCTCCGAGAGGCATCTGTTTTCAGGTAGCTTTCAAAGAATAGAACTTGAATGGAAAAACACTAGAATGGGTAGGAGGTGAGTCTAGATTCTTTTTCAGGGAAAAAGCAAATATATGTATACTCAAATATCCTTCTAATATTTATTCCCAATAAATAAAGGGCATAAATTAACGAGGAAGGAAATACATTGCCCTGGGTGGGGAAAACAAATGTGAAAAGAATTTATTGGTTCCAAATAAAACTGGACAATCATAAAAAGTTATATTTAGAAGGCAGCAGCAGCAGCAACCATATATGAGAGAGGAAATATTTTTTCAGGAAAATCGATTATCGAACTATCGGTGCCCTTTATTACCAGTTCGTTCGTAGGTAACAACATACATCCTGGCAAAAGGTCCGTATGCCTTTAGTGCAGCGAATGTCCACTTAATCAAACCCTGCCAGGCAATACCAATACCCAATAGTTTATATGAATGAAAGCTAGACGTGTTATGTACGACATTAGGACCACGCAAGCCGTACGTTCTTCCTCAACTCGCGTTTGCAAATATTAGAATTAATAGCATATAAATATTGATAATTTAGGATTAGTTTCCAATAGCTCATATTCAACAGCTAAGAAGATGTTGGTCATGAATTTTTACTCACTGTAATCCAACGAACAAAGCTATAATCCGGAATTCTTATTCTAAAGAATGGATTTTTCAATCTTTCAAGAAAAAAATATTGTTTATACCAGTCTTTTTCTAAGTGGGCGATGTCGCCCCTTTGTGGGCGTTGGAGGCCTATTGGGGGGGGGCGGTTTAAGGGCCCAAAGGGGGTGTTGAAGAGGTTTAGGGGACGGCGATGGTCTTGGCTGATTCGTGTTTTTCTAAAATCAATACCAATACATCGATTATTTCGTTAATTTTGGCTACAAAAGCCAATCCCGCAATTGTACCCTGGATTGTGATCGATTGTTCTAACGATTTTTGATGGCATTCCCATGGTCGTGAACGTGGATTTTGTGCAACGCTGTCAACTAGAAAGATAAATCGTTTTGCATGTTACTGAACGCTGTGACTCACGGCTGTTTTTGTGTAAAAATCAACCTGATATTGACAAACTAGTTAAAATTCATCAGATTCATCCTTAGATTAGTTTTAAAATTTAAATTGAAATGTTTTAATTGGAATAAAAGTATTTCTAAATATTATTTATAAAGTTGCGTTTTATTGCTCTCATTAGAACAGTCTCATTTAAAATGTAAGTTTGAACTCAGAAACAGGATAAGACTCATATGGTAATTAAATTAATGATTACATTTGTGATCTTTATGATGTGGTAAAGTTAAACATTTTAGGGGCGCTAGAAAATAATTGATTCTCAAAATGGGCGGTACACGAAATAAGTTTGAGAACCTCAGGTTCAATAACAATAAACAATACAAATAATAAACCAAACAATAAAATTGTAATTTAAATAATTATTCATTAGCCGCGATGCTAGAATAAAGGATTCTGTAGTCAATTCCAAAAAATGTACTAAAAGTATTTTACTCCATGAACTACGTCTTTATTAAATAAAATGATCAGTAAGAAGTAGAAAAGCATTAAAATACTAAGAAGAAGGGAGTAATTCGAGAAGAGCTAAGCAGTTTAGAAAGAATTTTTAAACAACAAAGGAATCAAAGAGAAAACAAGACAGTAATGCTCTTATTTTCAAAAGAAACGTTCATTGAGAAAAAACAAATGATTAACAAAAAAGTAATATCATGATTCTTTGTATCACCTTGTATAACATCTTAAGACCGTTGGAGATTTCTTACAAAAAGAATTTGGAGTTTGTTTTAAGCGCCAGCAATTTTTGTAACCAAATTTACTGGAATTCATTAGCAACAGGCGCCTCTTAGGACACCTTCATCTTTCATGTTACTGCCTCTGCCCAATATTAAGCATCTTCTCTGATGTAAGCACAAACTAAACCCAGCAGGATTCTAAGTTTGTTGGAGAATGCAGTAAAATGCCCTCCTACTGCCTTCCAGCTCAGAGAAGTATGATTAAACTATTCTGGATCTCTGGACATTCCGGGATTAAAGACAATGAAAACGTATTTGTGGTGGTGGTGTTGGAAACGCCAATATTACTCTGGAGCTTGGTGCCAGACCTGTAGCAGCAAAACATTAAGAAACTCAAAACAACACAGAACTCGTAATTTCTCAGACTCTCCTCGACGCACTAAAATCGACCATGAGACTGCATCCATTATTCCCGTACACGCCTATAACCAAAATAGACTGCTGAAACTCCTTTCCACTCTTAAATTACCATTCTAACCCACTCTGCCGCGACAAGCCTCCTTCAGATCCTTCTATTCCCTACTCACACAGAATAATCAAACATGTCCTACTCTAATTTTCTCCACTAGCTGCAGGTTTTTCCATCTTTCCCTGCATTCTCTATTCTTTACACCTCAAGATGTCCATTATAATAAGTATTGAAGGTTGTAATGTAATTACATATTGAAACTTCATGCTTGTATTTATTGTATATATATATTAGTGATTATATTTATTTATCTATCTTCTCTCTAAGAAACGCCAATACATTTTCTGACAGAATTCGGTCCATTAAGCAATAAGATTAAGACTCCTGATAAGTTTTCTAGTGCTGAAGAATGATACATTCTTCCAAGAAATACGTTCAGATTAAAGGGTTCTCATATATCTTGAATTAAATATTGTAAGGGTCGCCTAGCCTACCACCAGTAAGAAGAACCAAAATGGTTCTTAAATGCATCACTAAAAACAACCAGAGCTTCGAAAGCCTCCCTTGCTGAATATAGCTCAAGAAGGAAAAGTAAGTGAAGTAGATGACGAAGTGTTGGAAGCATGTATGACGTAATTTAATATTTTATAAAACAGTTAATTACCTCTCCATTAATATAAGTACGACAACTCACCGGTGGCAATTCCACTCCCCCAATGTGATCCTAGGCTCAAACCGCCAACAACCACGAACAAAACTGGATAACTTCAGTTAATTATTCAATCATAAAATGGCTACTCGTTACTCTGCAACACCTACCTGTAACAGAAATCATAAATTATTTAGAAATAATAATTAATCTTGGATATTAGTACCTAATTACTGTTAGAATTAAATTAATTAATAATTAAGAGGTCGTCTAATATTAGTTCGTTGATTAAGATTTGCGAAATAATTTCTGTTTACTTAAACTGCTATTTTTTTAGCAACATTTTTCTCGAAATCTATTAGATCTGAGATGCTGCAAAAAAATTACTGTAATAAACGAAGATATGATTATTTGAAAGTACACTTAGAAAGTTAATTATAGTAAGAAAAAAACAATTGACGAATTAGGTGTATTTGAACATTACACTTTTTAGTTTAGGTTTTGACCTGATCAACCTGATCCTATTGGACAGATTAATTACCAAAATTGAGTTTCTGAGTCAGGTTTTTACTTTAAAAGTATCATTTCTCTAGTTGGTCACTTTTGAACAACTTTAAATTGATCTTATAAGAAAAAAAAGATTATTCAATTTTAAAGGAAAATGAAATTAATTAATCGTAATTACAATTACGTCAGATACTCTTTAATACTTCTTTTCAAAAACAATTATGCAACAAGTTTCTCAGGACACTTCTAAACAGAGTAGTCTTGATTTTGAAAAATAGTTGTAGACTGCAACGTATCCAATTTATTGGTAATAGTAAATGCGAACAAAACACGAGGGCCATCTATCTTCATCCAGAGAGGCACACCGTCCGACCAATTAACCCACCAATCTTAACTGACCAGAAGAAATACACTGCTAAGGAGTACTTACTAATAAAGAAAACCCAAGAAATAATGAATGAAAGTAAAGAAAGTGCAGACTAAGAAGAAGAAGAAGAAGAAGAAGTACATCCGAGGATAGAAGAAATGGGTTATAAACTTACCAGGAAGCTGGGCTATTGATTAGTGAGATAATTTTTTTTGCTCAACTTTTCCAAGGTCTCTTTGTATGATTAAAAATGTAAGCTTCCCTCTCACTTTGTGTGAGCTGCGAGTGAAAACATGATGCAAGACACTTTTTTGGTATACCTGTGAAGCTCACACATTTACTCTTTCTGTAATTATTACAATTACACTTTTTGTTAAGGTTTGGTGAAGTGTATTTAATAGAGCACTTCAGGTTAGCCGATTTTCCTTAAATATGAAATTCCAGGACAATCTTTGACTGCCTTGATTCAGATGGTAGATCTATGCATGGATTACTGATCTAACAGATTGGAGGGATGAGCGAGATGACAGTTTCCCTGTACCTTCAAAAAAAAAAAAAAAAAAAAACAAATTTTTCTAGATAAAGTAATTTTAAGCGGGAATCTGATCGACATTAAATAAGAAACATGAACAACATTGAAATTGCACATTTCAGATACTTTCTATTCATGTATAGTCAAAACAATTAGAATCGATCGTTTCTCTGATTGAAAGAAGTAAAGAAAATAGCAAATAAAAGCAAGTGAATCTGAACCTTTCTTTAGTCTTATGAAAGAACGAAACCAATTGAAGACAACAGTCAAAGATGATGCCAGATGATTTCTTTAAAAAACGTTAAGAAAATTGCCAAATAGGAAATCCAGATTATTCACTTGATGTAAAGGATATTGGTCATCATTACACAAGATGTTAACTTAGGCTTCAGTTTTCCCAGTAAGTGATAACCAGTAAGTGTTCAAATCTATTGGAGTAGTATTCTCGAATCTAACAAGGTGTGAATTGTAGTAATAGATAATATTCGAGTTCCGTACAACCAGTTTTGTTTTGTTAAGCGACAGCCATATTGTAAAATAGCGCCAGACAATGGAGGTTTCACAAATGTACAACAAGCAAAGTTTTCGTTCTATATTTTCAATTAAGTAATCAATATTTTCTAGCTATTTCATTTCTACTCGCATTAGTTTTATTAAGTAGTAAATATTACGTAACAAAAATATCAATTTTTAGTGAATTTTTTATTATTTCATTTTACTGCATATTCTGATTTTATATCAAATACCTATGGGGGAAAAATTGTTTAAAAAAATTTCAAATGAATTTTAATGAGAAATAATAAGCAATAAACAATTCAAAAATCTCATTGGTGGATTGAAAATATGAACTGTGGGCGGATTGTCGAGCTAATAGGAAGCTGTGTTAATGTTATCTGGCCACGCCCACTTAAAACTGGCATGGCCGCATCTGACAAGCCACGCCCACATAAAACAGGCATGGCCCCATCTAACAAGCCACGCCCACATCAAACAGGCACTGCCCCCAACAAACAAGCCACGCCCACACTACACAATTTAAAATTGAATAAAATAATAAAACCATTTAAATGATATACAATTTAAGAAATATTGATTAAGATAAATAGAAAATTTTCAGAATAATTCTTTAAAATAAAACACGATTTAAATTTTTTAAAAAGATGCGAAGTGATCTTATAAACTTGACTTTTTATCACAGGTTTTTCAAGAGAAAGCTCAATTTTCTTACAACACAACAAATTTAACTATACGTTGATCTATAATTTATATTTAAATAATTTTTCTTTAAAAAAACCGTTTTGACGTAGTTCTGTATTGAGTTTGGTGCTGCCTTCCTTCTAAAGGGTCATTTCAGTGTAATTTACGTTTTACAACTAGTTAATAACATTGATAATTGATAATGTGCTTTAAAATTAAGATTAAAAGAAAATGCGTAAATTAGACCAAGAAAATTCTTGGGTTCACAGTAGTGTTTTTTTTTTTTTATTGTATTTAAATTATTTTTTCGGGAATTGTTACGATTATTTAGAAAGAAGATTAAGGAGCTTGAGGATATTGTGAGTGTACTGTTTAGACTCATCAAAACAATCTAAGAATCAGCAACCAAAAAAAAATCTTTATTGCCATAGAAATAACGTTCATTAGTAATAATAGTATTAGATGGCAATAATAAGACCAACTTAGTAAATATCCTAAATTAGAAGGGAAACGTGCCAATTAGGACAACTTTACCAGCAGCTTTAATACTAGCAGGATCAATCCTTTAGCAAGATTAGCCCAAACAAGACAATCCTCTTTATCATGAAGAAGCTCACAGTTTCTGAAATCTAATTAGCAATTAATTGGTGGGTGGCAAAATACTAAATTAGGCTTTTAAAAGCTGGGGGAGCGCTGAATTTATATCATCTTAATAAGCAATACATACCAGAGGATCACTCATCATTTTAGGACTAAACATCAAAATCGACTAAAGCAACGTTTCAAGAGGGGATCTTTGGTCATCTTTGGTCAAGCATCTAGAGCACTTGGTATTGTTTTCATTTAAGATAATTAGCGGGATATCTTCAACAATTGTCTTCAGACTTATTGACTATAGATGAACCGGCTAGACTTGTTTAGTAATGATACCTCGACAATGTTTGCTTTCTTAGGATGTTTTCCAAACTTCCTGATCTGTATTTTCTCTATAGGTTTTTCTAGGCACCGCTAACTGCAACGTAAAATATATCATTGCATTCTTACTAGGAGTATGAAATTCTAATGAGATTGAATTTTATAGAAATAATTTATTATACTAAGTAAAAGATATTGTTAAACTAGAGATTAAAGTTAAAACTTTAGTCTCTAATTTTGACTGAATATATGCTATATTAAAGCTCGATTGCACAAAAAAAAAGTGTTTTTGTTGAAGTTCTTTCTTTTGTGCGTATGTGTGGGCGAGAAAAGTGAACATATCCGGTTAGTTGGGACATGAGGCTTTTCTGCATTTTTTTTCATCCTTAGTAAACATTCAGTTTGTTTGCTTTTAGGAGCTGAGTATGTAAATAGGGCTTAAATATGAAGTTTATTTTTAGATTTACAATGTTTTTTTTTACAGAAACACACATTATATTTATATACTACATAAATATTTATTTAGCCGTTAATATAAACGTAAATAATTGTTCAGGTTATATAACACGTCACGGCAAGATTTATATGCTTTGGGATGGGTAAACATTAAAATCAGGAAAGGGGACTGTTTGAGTAACAGGTAATTACCGCTCTAAAGGAGCTACGTATATAATAGAGTCTAACACTTGGTTTAAGTAAATATGTGCATAGCTCAAAAAGCTATAAATCCGGCTGTTTCTCTAGTTGCTTATATTACAAAACTCAAAATATCACGAGCAAATTTTTGCCTTATTTTAATCATGTATTCTCGTATATTGGAGCCGAAATATGAGCTAGAAGCCAATTAACGACCTTTTCCTGAAAAAATATAATATTTGTGGTTTGCTATAACTTATTTATTGTTTACTGAAAATGCGGTGGGTTGCTGAAAATGGTGTCTGGCCATTATTGTGGTTTTGATTCATCATAGTACCGCATGCTTCTCTCATTTCTAACCAGTTTTGGATTTTCAACCATCCAATTGATTCAAAAATGCTTTTAGTTTGCCTCATTTATTTTAAACAAGTTTTAGTGAGATAAAAGATGGCAAAAAATAACTACCCACATCCTTGAATCGACTAAAGCTACGTTCTACCAGCAGATGTGGGGATAATAAAGATAGAATCTAGGGTTTTCTTCGCTTGCCAGACAAAGTATTGCGTACGGACAGCCACAGTCCAAAGAAGGCGACCAAGAAATTGATACGCCTCTTCCTCAAAAAAATTAAATAAGTAAATGTACTTAAAATTTTATGATTGGCTGAATTATAAATTTGTAAGCTGTATTGTAAATAACATACAATAAATTTGAAATCGTATATATAATAAAACAGTTGAATAATTTACTTTGAATTTAAATTTTATGCCCGGAAAACGTTGTCAGATCGGAAAAACTAAATAGTTAATTGAATAGAATTGATTGTCAAAATTTGGCCAAAGGTCACAGTCACGGACAGGTTTCCAATAAATATTTGATAGCATTAAATGGTGGCCAAAATGTCAAACTTACTGTGTTAAATTATTTAAATGCACAAATTGACTCAGAACAGTTCAGAGTTCAATCTTAACCATCTACTGCAAGAAAGGTAGGTGTGTGTGTGTGAAGTGGAAAATCAAAGGAAGCTGTACTAAATCTTTATATTTTCTTTGGGCCACCAGCAAACGATCAGAATGGCGCCACGGTAGCCGAGCGGATTAAGAGGCGAGACCTGCAAAGCTAATATGCATTGTGTGGTACTGGGTTCGATTCCCCGGTCTTAGGCCTTGGATTTTATTTAATGGTTAAATGAGAAATAGTAAAGTACGTTTGCTACGCCTCCGTTCACGACACCAAGTAAATGGTAGTTGGACGTTAAGCCCCGCCTGAAAAAATAGGCGATTACTTTACTTTACAAACCATCAAAATTTTCATTCATTATTCACTTTTTAAAAGATTTTCTCCAAAATTACTGGAACTCTATTTTCATTCAACTTAAGAATCATAGGTATATAAATTCATGTTGGGAAAACAATTTTCATTTGAAACAATTTCCCAGAAAAATCGATGAAGATTATTGCTGCTAGAAGAGAGATGAGTTTGTATACCACTCTGGTATATTATTAAGAAGAGTTACTTGAGTCGCTGAAATTCTGATTTAGCTGAAAATCTAACTGCTCTAATTTCTGTATTTGCAGACAATGACCACACTAGAGTATTTTTCTTCCATTTTACTTCTCGTTCAAGAAATGTACAGTAATCGTGCAAAGTTACGATATCTAGCAATCACTGGAAATCTCCGTTCTACCTTGAGTACAAAGAAGAGGAAGTAAGTATAGAAGATAACAACCAATCACTAGAGGTTGACTCACTATAGTCTTCCTTCTGCAGCTTACAAGGGATGCGGTGGAGAATATTGATATTCTCAGAAAGGAGACGTCATTCTAACACGTCAAATCAACAAGTATGTCAGAGCCTCTGCTCACATCAATCAACTAACACTAAACTTTCCCTTCATTCCAAAATCTAAAACACGCTGCACATAAACACGCTACGGGTCTAACCAACACCAAGAAGAAGAAATCGCTAGTCGCTAGCTACATTTTCCCTGCTGCAAGCTCTCAATATATACACTGCCCCTTGTAAATATATAAATAACTCCGTTGTTCAGTAAGTCAGCGCGTATCAAGAAGTTTAATAAATTCCCACTTCTTATCTGTCTTCATTCTTCAACACCCCCTTAGACAATGAACTCTCCCCCATCAATTTGCTCCTCAATTTTTTTTTAAAAAAGTTTGCTGTTGGTAAAAATTCATCTTTCCCATTTTTATATCCTGGCTCTAACAGAATTTCCAATATAGAGAGATCTTATTGTTCTCCGCGTGTATTGCGTTTTCATCCTGTCATGCATAGTAAAAGTTCTGACATAAAATTCCTTTCTATCCTATAACCCTTTTAACATACGGTAAGCGTTTTACAAAGCCCCAGACAGTTCAATCAGTAAAAGGAGCACGTATTGTTGGCACATGCTGATAGTCGCAAGCAAGGAATTCGTCTTTATTTTTTAAACATTTATAAGAAGTTTCAATGAAACAGTTTTATTTTAAAACACTTTTTAAATTAAAAATTTACATTCATAAAATATTAATATAATAAATTAATTGGCAGTTAGTTGGACGTTAAGCCTGCCTGAAAAAATAGGCGATTACATTAAAAATAAAGAAAAATGAACGCGATGGTTAAATTTGAAGCAAAAAAAAAGGTGAAGTGATGCCTACTTTTTTCAGCAGGGCTTCACGCCCTGAAATAAAAATCCTTTACCAAATTAAAAGTCGTAGACGGAGGCGACTAGCGAACATATGGATTTCTCTCATAAAATAAACCATTAAACAAAATCCAAAAGCCTAGATCAGAAATCGAATCCCGCATACCACAATACTTCATAGCTTTACGTTGAAACGTATAATGCTAAAAAAGAATGTTATTCTTCAGTCGATTAAATCGTTTAATGGCTGCAATTGAAATTAAATGGAAAATGAAAGAGAATCATCAGCTTATGAGTGCAAAAAATTCAGGTTCTTACAATAAATCAATCAACCAACTAAAGGTAGGATATAAAGCCGAAGATAGGAGAGGCAGAAATGAGCTAGAGAATTGTTACACGCTAAAACCGGAAAGAAGGATCTTAATCTGGAGAAATGTTACCTCGAATAAAAGCACAAGCTTTACAAGGTGGTTTCCTTACAAGTCCCTAGTTCACTCAGCAGATATTGGGGAATGCTGGACCCAGAAATCAGATAGCCTGCAGATTCTTTAGACTTTCTAAAAGTGCCCTTAATTTTCATGATGAGAAATTTTATAAGCTTAAATATTATTATTGAATGGGTGGGGGTGCCTTTCTTTCCGTAGCTTTCCTAGATCAATAAAAGAAGTTCTTGGGAGTTCCTCAGCTGAGCACTGATGGTAGAACCGTCACAGTAACGTAGACACTATATTTGCCTTGCCCAAAATTATTCAGTAATATTTAAAAATCGTATTATTGTTTATTTGTATTCAGAATACGACCAAACTTTTGATTGAAAAGTAATATAGTTTTACTTGTCAAAAGTGTCAAAATATACATATATTGTAATGAAACCAAATGCAATCACTTTTCATTTATAAAACTAAATGGATTCTGTGAAATTCATCACTTCCATTATTACAATTCATCACAATAATTTTGACGATCATTTTTCATTGAATAAGATTATTTTCTTTGATTAACTTTTATACTATTTTCAATGCTATTAAAGTTGATTCATCTCTGCGGGAAAATATTACAGATTAAAGTGATTGATTGTAATAAACAAAATTAACATTCAAAGTAAAATGAAAATTACTGAGTCGTTTTGAAAAAATTAAAGAAGCTGAAAAAACCGATCCTTAAAGTTGGCCTTCCATTTATTCGATTTACCATTAGAATAAAAGTATTCTAGCGCTACATTTAATGCCCACATCAACTTTATCTAATATCAAATACTGTATAGAGAATGTTCGAATGAATCAAAAGCCTTTCACTGATATAGCCGGCCAACAGTCACAAGGGTTCAGATGCGGCAGAAATGTTAAAATCGCCACGGTAGCCGAGCGGTTAGAGGCGAGACCTGTAAAGCTAATATGTATTGTGGTACTGGGTTCGATTTCCCGGTCTTAGGCCTTAGATTTTATTTAATGGTTAATAAAAGAAATTCACAGTAAAGTATGTTTGCTAGTCGCCTCCGTCCATGACACCATGATTTGGTAGTTGGACGTAAAGCCCGCCTTAAAAAATAGGCAATTACTTTACTTTATTCCAGTTCAGGTGCGGCAGAAATGTTGCCAAAGGATGGGTATTACTAATGTTGAAGCTGACACGTTTTTTTGAAATAAAAAGATTTGGAGTCTACGTTGAAAGGGCTCGAAAATCTGGATTCGAAGAATTAAATTCCCGTGAAAACTTATACCTAAAAGATTGTAACGAATACAATGCTTCCCCCTAACCCGTAGTAACAGAAAAGGGTCCGCGAACTATGCAGTAAAATCCCTTCAAGTTTTGCATATCAACTAGTCCAACCCAACCATGTGAGTAGGATTAATTAGGCTTAATGATAGTGAGGGGCCAGAGATTTAGGATTCCAGGCACTGGAGACTTCCTTTAAAAAAAAAACAAAAAACCCCTATTCAGCTTCCTGAATGAGGTTGTTCACAATATCCGGAAGAGAGGAAGAACAACGAAGTCTCCGGACGCTGGTACTACCGGATGTCTTGTGCACCTTAATTAATAGGCAATGTCCAGGAGAGCTTTTTTTTAACACTAACAATTTTTATAAACTGTTTACCTACTTCACTTTCTCACCAACTTTTTGAAAATAGAAATTCTCTTTTCATCGTATTTTAATGGGGCTTGGCCCTATTTACTCCCCTTTCCCGTCTCTAAGCTCTTACAGAACTCAACTGAAATATTTTAATCTTGTTCGCCTGTCAAAAGATACTTTAATTAAACATTTAAAATGGGTAAACGAACTGAGCTTGGGCCCTTTCACAGTAATTATTTTAAAACAGAAAATATTAAGAGTTTAACAAATTTAACTCGTAATTAATTTAAACCATTCTCCTTCCTTCCCTTTAAAAAAAAAGTTTAAGGGGGCGTTATTTGTTTATATTTTTCAGTTGCTTGCGTTTATTTATTCAGATTAATTTTTTCATCTCTCTAGCACTTGTTCGTAAGTACAAGATTACAACCGAGTAAAAAAATTAACTAAACAGAACTACAGGGAATTAGTACAATAAGCCTCATTTGGAGGCGGTGCTAAGGAAGAAGACCCGCCCCCTTTGCTGAAATTTATGTCTAATCCCACTCCTCTTCAGCAAAAAGGCTATAGTATCGAGAGATACTATTATCAGGGTGCGGTTACGAATTGAGCACTAATAACGTTATCCGTTATCTTTAGAGTCACACATTTGGCACAATTATAGCCACAGAAAACATCTGTACAGCATCAGCGTGTGGCATGTGTAAAAAAAACTAAGCGGACAATATAAATACATATTTCGAAGTTTTTCAAACGGTCAATCAACACTTTTACCGAGAGGTTCTTGGAAAAACTTCGAAAAAGGGTCATTCGTGTGAGACCAAACATCCAAGAACAAGTGGATGTTGCATCACTGATAATGCTCCTTGTCACACAGCAATTTCAATAAACCAGAGTTTTTGGCCAGTAAAAAACATTCCTGTGGCTCCTCTCAGCCTCCTTATTCGCCTGACTTGAGTCCTTGTGACTTTTTTCTCTTCCCGAAGTTGAAAAAATCACCTCAAGGGAGGGAACTCATTTTAGGACAGTCGAAAACATTCAAACGGCTGTAACCGACCAGCTGAAGGCTATTCCAGTATCGGGAGTTCGAGCAATGCTATGAGGAGTGGAAGAAACGTCTCCAGCGCTGTGTGGCTTCAGAAGGAAGTTATTTTGTAGGTGACAATATAGAATTGTAATTCTTTTTGAATAAAAAAAAATTAAAAAAATCAGTCTCATTACTTAATTTACAGACTTCGTACATCCAACCTATAACATTCATACCTTGTACAAAGGCTTGCGCGCATGATTGAAGACTCTTCTCGCGCAGAGTGTACTTCTTGCAGTGTAAGATGAAATTTTTTAAACACTTGAGTCATTTGCGAAAAAAAAAAAAAATCAATAAGTCCTAAGATAGAGGGTTTATTTTGTAAACCCTCTATTAGAAGCACCCAGCAGCTCTGTTTCTGAAGAGATATTCCTTGAAGAGTCAGTCTGGAGCCTGGACTTGTAGCAGCAACATCAAGAAACTTCAGATAACCCAGAACAAATTTCTCAGACTCGCAACAGACTCTCCACGACGTACTAGAATTGACTCACTCCACGAGACTGCGTCCATTATCCCCGGTACCCTCCTTTATCCAAAATCGTCCGCTCAAACTCCTTTCCATCCTAGACTGCCATTCCAATCCACTATGCCGCAACATAGCCTCCTACAGATCCTTCTACAACATACAGACCCAGAAGACTAAAACATATCCTACTCTAACTCTCTACACTAGCTGCAGGTTTTTCCTCTCCTTTTTTCCCTGCATTCCAATCCTTCTCACCTAACTTTTCTCTTACTTCACTAGTTAAGAAGGTTAAAATGTATAATACATTTACACTTCTATATTTATTTTATGTATATATTTATTGTAATAAATATTTATTCTATTCTACTTGCTCCTAACTGTCGAAATCTTCACAATAAATTCCCTTTAACCGGACAGGATATACACCAAATGTGTGCCATTACCTAAATCACTTTGATTATTATGCTCAATTCAAGGGAGTTATACTCTAAAAAAAGAAGCTAAGGTGATTTGGTTTCGAAAAGTATACGTTAAGGTTGGGAGAAGGTAATTAAGGTTGGGGGGGGGGGGTGATGGCTCGAAAAGAGTGGACTTAGAGCCACTTAAAGAGGTCCTGTGCTTTTAGGTAACTCAGTATAGTAATTCAATAATTCATTATTATCAACATAAACTTTTTCAAAAAAATGTAATGTTAAAAAAAATTGCTAATTAAATTTAATCATTACAGGAAGTGGACTTGGTGGATACCAGATTGAGTTCACATTTTTTTTCGAAACTGTCGAAAATATCTCCGAAAGATTGTTTTAATAGATTTCGACAGATACCAATTTTAGTAATCTTCTAAAAAGTAACTTTCAATGACAGACAGTATTGATGTACTGATCAATATTGAAAGAATGATTCATCTTTTTTTTTTGAAGCAGGTTGTATAAAGTGAAGGTGACACGTTATCTGCTTCTTTATTCTGCTTTATTCTGACAGTGATGGGCGAAGGCAATCCCAGCGCGTGAGTACATATATATATAAAATCCAATAATATGCTATAAGATTGTAATTGTAATTTACATATACCTACAGAAAATTCAAGCCCACTCCAAATTTCATTCTCTAATCTAAAAAAATTGGAAGTAAGTTTATATACAGGGTGTCCCAAGCTATATGGATAACGACTTTTTCTCGGAAACTAAGATAGCTAGAAAAAAACTAAAAAATACGTGTTCCCTTAGTTTTTTGTTAGGAATCCAAATTTAATTTGTAAATTTTTTTCGGTGCTTCCAGAAGCGAGATACAGGCACCAACTTCATTTTTTCAAATGAGAAGGTGCGGTTTTTATTTCTGAAATAGATTCCTCTATTTTTTTAAAGAAAAAATTACTTGAACGGTTTTTTTCTGTGAGCGATATTTTAGAAGTTATGAATGAAAACATGATTCTTATAAGAAATGTCAAAATGATAATATTATAACGGTTTTTTGATTGAATAAGAAGAAAAGTACTATTTTATTATAAATTTTACTCCTCATTAATATTACAGATCATGCTCGAAATGGCCTTCACCATTAGAGATGCATAGACATGCACTTTCCTGCCAATTGCCCCTTACTGCCAAAGAAATAGATTCGGCTTTAACCGACTTACACGTATCTATTATTCTCTGCTTTTGTTCATCAACAGATGCCAACCCGGCTTGATTCAGATTCAGAGGTGGCCACTGAATCGCCCCCCGTGTCGATATAACACCATCAGGCATGTAAAGAGATATCTCGGTAGGCAATTTGATGAGCATGTTATATCGATAAAGGGAGCGATTCAGTGGCCACCTCGTTCACCGGATTTGACACCTATGGACCTATTTCCTTTGGGGATACCTGAAAAACAAGGTGATTATTCATAACTTTTTTTCTTTCTTTCCTTATTTCTGGTTACCAAGCCGGAATTGCGTCTGTAGATGCACTAAAGCAGAGAATAATAGATACGTGTAAGTCGGTTAAAGCCGAATCTATTTCTTTGGCAGTAAGGGGCAATTGGCAGGAAAGTGCATGTCTATGCATCTCTAATGGTGAAGGCCATTTCGAGCATGATCTGTAATATTAATGAGGAGTAAAATTTATAATAAAATAGTACTTTTCTTCTTATTCAATCAAAAAACCGTTATAATATTATCATTTTGACATTTCTTATAAGAATCATGTTTTCATTCATAACTTCTAAAATATCGCTCACAGAAAAAAACCGTTCAAGTAAATTTTTCTTTAAAAAAATAGAGGAATCTATTTCAGAAATAAAAACCGCACCTTCTCATTTGAAAAAATGAAGTTGGTGCCTGTATCTCGCTTCTGGAAGCACCAAAAAAATTTACAAAGTAAATTTGGATTCCTAACACAAAAATAAGGGAACACGTATTTTTTAGTTTTGTTCTAGCTATCTTAGTTTCCGAGAAAAAGTCGTTATCCATATAGCTTGGGACACCCTGTATACAGTAGATTGCAGCGTAGGCGTTGGGCAGTCTGCGAGTAATATCGCGAACTGGGATCGATCTATTTGTAAATCCTCTATTTGAAGCACCCTGCAGCTCTGTTTTTGGAGAGATATTCCTGGAAGAGCTTCACAATAAATTCCCTTTAACCGGACAGGATATACACAATATTTGCCGATTCTTCTTTTACCTACCCAAAGCTAAACAGATTTCCATTGACTAGAAACATTGATACGCCTTTGTTTACTCAGTCAGAAGTTACTCTTCAGATGCTGCGATCATACAAATAGTACACCCCGGCCTTCTGGTATTAACAGACGTACGCGAGCGGCTAATGGACACTATTTGCGCGTTCTCATTTTGGTTGGCCACGCTTCTGCGAAAATTTGATGTGCCGTATTACGCTCTAGTTCCTCGGGCGTACCCATGGTAATTAATCCTAATCTGGTCTGACCGGATCTCGTTACGCTTTTGTCCAGAATGCCCGAGCACCCAGACAAAATTTAGCAATACTCATCAAAATGTCTATCCCAAGGAGTAGTCCTCGGGTAATTCTGTTAATAAAGAAAAATGGTCTCACTTTGTACTTTTTTTGGATACTTTGTAAACAACCAACAAAATTGAGTTAATGTGGTAACTGTGTTGGAATGCTCTAAGAACCCTATGGTGAAGATATCCGAAGAAGCGTTGAGCCATAATCAAGACTGTTTTTAAAATACTTTTAAGCTATAGATATAAATTTAGAAGGCGCCACGATAGCCGAGCGGTTAATGGCGAGACCAGTAAAGCTATTGTGGTACTGAGTTCGATTCCCGGTCTTAGGCCTTAGATTTTGTTTAATGGTTAATAAAAGAAATTTACAGTAAAGTATGTTTGCTAGTCGCCTCCGTCCGCGACACCTAATTGGTAGTTGGACGTTAAGCCCCGCCTGAAAAAATATATAAATTTACAGCCTTCTGAAGGTGCAGATTAGCCATTAATACGGCGTGGTAATTAACTAATTACTTATATTAAGATTTGACTATTTTTAATATGGTTTACTATTGCCGCAAGTGTTACAAGAATAGCTTTCGCCAATATTTGTTGTAAATTAGAGTGGGTAGTTAAAGTTGCAGCTTAATTTGTCGACTATATCCTCTCCCTACATTTGCAGTTACCCTCGCCGAGCTTGCAGCTTACGATAGCATGAAAACACGGATACAAACAAATATTCACATACCACACACTGATGTTTAATGAAAACCACAGGTTTGCCGCAGGTAATATAAATATTTAAATTGTGAAAATTGACAGAAATGTCTGGACTATTTTTTAATGACCTCATGGAGTTATTAACTAAAAAATTCTAAATAATTTTCATCATTAAAAATAAAATAAAAATCTAAAAAAGCATTCGACATAACAAATTGTTATCTTCCTTAAATCATTATGAGAGCAGAAGTCCTGCCTCTCTTGATGGCCTCAAGAGATTATTAACCTACAAGTCCTCTCCTGTTTTTCAAATTTATTTCTCTACTCAGTAAAAACGACTCCTGTTACCTCAGGGAACTCATTAATTTCCCATCCTGACGCAATCTAAGCATTTATATTCTAATCACTTCTTCTTATTTATTCTTTAAAAGTTGATTTTCTTCTTTTACTTCAGTTTATTTAAATCTCATTTATTCCACAAAGATGACGCAAAGCCATTCATTTTGGTCTGCTTGGAAAAGTAAATTGGACCAATCTGGGACAATAATCATCCTGGACAACGCAGGGGATTACAGCAAGTTCCAGAAATAAGAAAATACTGCGCTCTTGTAAGGCGCTACGGTAGCCGAGCGGTTATAGGCCTGGCCCAGCAAAGGTACACTACTGAGATTCATTCCCAGGTCTAGGCCTTGGATTTTATTTAATGGTTAATATGATGACTTAATAGTGAAGAATGTTTGCTAGTAGTCTCCGTCCGCGACCCCTAATTTGGTAGTTGGATCTACGTGTGTCTAACCTCTCTGAAAAAAAAGAAAGTGTTTTACTTAACTTTTACTACAACAATCGAGTCAATATTTTCGAAATTATTTGTTCCAAGATATCCTAATTTCGAAAATGTTGTTTAAACTATGTGTGCTGTCAGATCAAAATATCTTTTTGAATCTTTTGTAAATTATTTGGGTTAGTTATGATATTGGAACTTAGTTGCTGTAGCTCCTCGGGCGTACCCATGGTAATTAATCCGATCTGGTCAGCCCGGCTGCAATCTCATTACGCTTTTGTCCAGAATGCCCAAGCATCCAGACAAAATGTAGCCATACTCATCAAAATGTCCATCCAAGGAGTAGTCCTCCAAGGATTAGTAACTAGGCTTTTTTTTTTTTTTTTTGAGATATTCTAAAGAATTGTTCCAACGATATATTTGCACTCAATAGGGGTCCTCAACATTAACAACTTTTCCAGGGTTAAACGATTTTAGGAGCACTTTCAGGAGATTGCTGTGAGTAAGTTTCCTTTAAGTATACAGTATGGACGCTAAACTTACTTAACAATTGAGGAGGATTAAATGAGCTACAAAAGTTTTAAGTTTAAACCAAATTCCTAAACCGAAGTAGCACTTTACTAAAGAATTTTCCACTCATTTCAAATAGAAACAAGTTGTTAGCTTCCAACTGATTGAAAATGAAAATTATTAATACTTCGAAAGTATATTTTCTCCTAAAGAAAATGCTGAAAACGGGACAATATATGTTCAGAAACTGCTATAACCAAATTGAAATAATAAAATGGCTGGATAAACTCCCAAGAAAATTGTCTGTCTGCATTATTTCTTTTATTTGGGGAACTTTTTTCCCCATCTCATAGCAACGAGGTAAACTAAAGTGAAACGTTTATTTATTTACATCTGGACAGTTTCCACAATACCGCAATAAAATCTGATTAAGGACAGAAGAAGATCCAGAAAAATACAATAAAGCAATAAAGTTTAATACTTTCTTTCTCCTGACTTTATGCCCAAATAAAATAAAATAATCACAATTTAATATCAAAATAAAATAAAAAGGAGTCGTATCCCCTCCAGGACAAAGAAAGGGATAGGGAATAAAATGTATTTTATTGGAATTTCCCTAAATGAAACCAAGGTATATTTTTGTTTATGATACGCTTTGGAAGTTATAAACATTTCTAGTGGAAATGTATAGAAGGGAAAAAGAGAAGTGAATAGTAAGAGATTGGGTTGGCAGTATTGGAAAAACATAGGATACATCCGCTAGAAGGAGGTAGAAGAGAAACGCCTAGCTATCTCCAACAATCCCGTTGAATTATTTCCCAGTGAAATATACTTTTTCTGATTTCTTTGAAAAACCATTTATTTAGAAAAGATTGCCTGAAGAGAAAGTACAACCTTGTTTAAATTTCAGCCGTCCATTTCTTTACTGCTGAAATTGGAGGGCGAAAACTTCTTTTAGTGTGATTCATTCAACTTTGGATTGAATTTCCATTGGAGGTAAAGCTAATTTAAGATAAACAAGTTACCGTTCAAGATTATTTCGATACAGGCAACAAACAAATCGATCATTTCATGAATAGCAACACCATCTCTGAGTAAGGCTAAGAATTTTTCACTTTTTCCTGGTATTGAACACTTTTTCCCAAATTTTTGGCGTTTTTCTCGATAAAGACCATTCCCTTTGAACATAGTTTACTATTATAATTTGTGTTATTACTACATAACTGAGAATGTGTAGTGTTTAAACCAGATTATTTGCATTATAGGGTGAACCAGTAAGTATTATCCATAGGCCTACTGTGTGTAGACAATTTTAAAGTAGGCTGTCTTAAAATAAGGAAGTCAAAGGTTACAAATTGCACTTTAGGAAAAAAAAAGAAGTTAAGGTTTATTCACAGCCTTTTCTTTTCCAACAGGTAGTTGTGTGTGAAATTGTAATTTGGAGTAAGTACATATGAATTTTTGTTTATAAAAATAATACTTGTTTAAAATATTTCCTAACATTTTCTCAAATATTTCAGTGAGATCAGAAGTAAATGTTTAAAGTGCAATTTGTAACCTTTGACTTCCTTATTTTAAAACAATCTACTTTAAAAATTGACTGGTCCATCTAAAAGAGTTCTCAATGAATTAAACAACTTGATAAACTAACACTGCTGTGTGCTCGTGAACACGTTTTCTTGTAAAAACAAACGTAATTTCTCCTACAAAGATAAAAAGAATCCTGGAAAATGATATACCGCGTTTGAAAGCCCATTAAACAAGGAAACTTTTATAGAAAAGTGCCAGCACCTAGGTCTGATAATGATCACGTAAGGGCCTAATGAGTTTTCTTAAAAATGTTCGATTACTTTTATTTTTCCAGTATCCAGGAGGAAGATTGAGGCTGTTTGGAGAATAACTTATGCTTCGAAATGGTATCAATGTTAAGAAAATTTATCTGTCTTTCTAACCGTGTCATCAGAATCGAATTCGGACTAAAACTTAATAACATTTTTATTGGAAAAAAGTAATGATTTTATAAAAAAAAATTAAAAGTGACGTCACTCAAGAACAGTGGAAAATATGAAGTTGGCCAATTAGTCATTCAACTCCACTTTAGATGTACTACACACAGTAGGCATATAGACAATACTTACTGGTTCACCCTGTATATACACCAAGCAAACTAGCCGCTATCTCTGCTTATTTATTGGTTATAAAGTGCCGTGTAAAGATTGTGGGTCCCCCTGGGGATGTCCACTACGCTGAGAGTACGTTTTATGTGATCGAAATGGGATATCGCTTTACCATTAAGCGGCCCCTCATCAACACACTCTGCCTGTCGCCTAAACTTCCGACGTGTGACCAGTTTCAGTGGATATTTGCGAAGAACGAGGAGGATGGGCAAAGAGATCGTTCTTCCATCATGGAGATATCTCTAATCTGCATCTCTCGCGCTCTCTCTCTCAATGTCCTGGTTTTCTACTCTACCCCCTTAGTCACGGAATTGGCAAACTAAGTTTTTACTCCCAAATCACGTTTCTCAATCTGCGACAACAGTTTATTTTCATCACTATCATTATTATTATCATTTTTACTTTAAAACGTAAGAAAATTATTATTTTTTAAATATTACTTTTATAAAAATTTGTATGAACTTTTAATAGCTACTCCAGAATAATACAAAAATCACTATGGCGGTGCCAGATAATCTATTCCCTGCCAAAAAGATTACTAATATAATTTTTAAAAAAACATAATCTGAACAATTTAACAGCCTGCATACTAATTTTGTAGTAGATCATCCATTATTCTTAATCCTGCAGGATAGAAAAATAATAAACAATTTTTAATGTACGAAGGATTAATTTTGTATTTTTATTTTAAATAAGCTCGGGACTAGTATGAAATGAATAATGGCCGCCATACGCCTCGTTAGTAGAGCTAATGTAAAAAATGTGCATGAAAGACAAATAAAAGCCATTCCCCATTCTCTCACAAGTTTGTAGCAGTGAAAAAGTGGGAATTAAATTAAAACAGGTGACGACGTCCCTACAAAATTTTATCCAGGTAAGAGGGAACACTTTTATGGGACATCAGCCCAAATATATGACGTTTTGTTTACCAAAAAGAAAAAAGTAACAATAATACTTTTAAAAAAAAATCTCTCAAACCTCAAGAGTCATTTTCTTGAAACTTGGCATTTATACTAAGAAGTAGTATTAAGTTCGCTTTAAGAGTACCATTTTCTAAGAAAAATCTTTTTTTTTTTTCTTTTATATACTTTAAATTTGATGTCGTGGAAGGAGGCGACCAGCAAATAGACTTCACTATAAATTTCCTGAACTAACCATTAAATAACATCCAAGCTCCTAGACCGAGATTTGAATCCAGTAACAAAATACATCTTAACAATTGCAGTCATTCAAGTTTATTAACTTTCTACACAAATCTTACTAAACGACTAAAATAATGAGTTGAAGTTAAAATAATAAAATATTAAATTATTTAAATATTTTATATTAATTTATTCCAAAGGGTTTTTTAAAAAAATTAATTACCTTTACTTTCCCTTATCTTTTCAGATTCAAAATGGCGTAATTAATTTAATTCAGAAAAATTAATTGTTTTAGAGTTACTGGAAAATTTTTACATAAAACTCCTCGTCTGATTTTTTATTACTTTATTAGAAAACTGAGAATACAAATTTAAAATTTAAAAAAAAAAAATTCCAGTCAACAATTTAATAAATAATTCCTAAAATTTCAAAATATGCTCGACTTGAAGATAAAAAAAAAGTTAAAATAAATATAAAAAAAGAAGCGAGCATAAAATTTGCCTAAAAAATGGGAAATTTTAGAATTTTCCTAGCTTAGGGGGGCGCCTAGCTCTACATTACCATCCTTAACTGCTGCCTATGAAAACAAATAGAACAACTTCAAAGTATCTTTAACGCAGTAATTTCCCACAAACTTTATCTTATATATATTTTAGTTGAAGAAAATTTGTAGTCAAACTTTTATCAAGGAGATAACTTCATAATAAATCTGAAATTTAATTTAGCTCCAGTGATGAAATGAAGCTTAGGGGAAGCCATAGTTGCATTTAAGATGATTAAGTCCTTGGTTAAGCACATGGTAAGAAGAACTAGGGAAGGCGGCTGAGAGGAGCTATTAATAATATGACCGCGGGGATGATGTAAAATATCCTACTGAAAATACTGAAAATTAAACAACCTGTTTCAAGTGATCTTAATGGCTAGAACGGAATGGACCAACTATGGCCAACTGAGGGACTGTACATGCTTCCAAGGCAGCCTGAGGCTAAGGATCCAACTAGAGCAGCGGTTCTCAACCTGTGGGTCGCGACCCCGGTGGGGGTCGAACGACCAAAACATAGGGGGCGCCTAAAGCCATCGGAAAATACATATTTCCCGATGGCTTTAGTCGCTGAGAAGCCGCGCTACCGTCTGCAGCAGCGCTATTCAGCTGGAACGCACGCCGTTATAGCCGTTAATGTTATTAGTAATCAATATTTCTCAATATATAATTAAATATTGTTTTTGTGATTAATCACCATGTTTAAATTATGTTTATTTGTAGCAATGAGAATACATAATGCATATCAGGTATTTACATTCCGAATCATAACTGTAGCAAAATTACAGTTATGAAGTAGCCACCAAAATTATTTTTTGGTTTAGGGTCACCGCAACATGAGGAACTGAATTGCGGGGTCATGGCATTAAAAAGGTTGAGAACCACTGAACTAGAGGTACCTTTAGCTCTAAATATTTGCTTCAAATGTGGAATTTGGAATACAAAATGTAATTTCTACTGATTAAGATTAACTCAATTTTTAAATAACTCAAGCACACTGGTATGAGAATCAAACTTAACCCTCTCCACAGTGATCTGAATATTCCCTAAAATCAAAGACCTAGTCTATTTCCGGTTAAAAACCTATCCACCATAAACAGGGCCGGATTTAGATGAAAAGAGGCCCTAGGCTATTCCATTTAAGAGGCCCTCATACAAACGAACAGACCCAATGAGCCGAACGCGTTGATCTTAACCAATAAATTTTTATGTTTGTTTATTAGTCATATGCGTAGAATTTCTCCTTATTTTCGGTTCAGTGTTTTAGTGTTCACTGTTTTTAGAATAGTGTAATTTTAATTTTGCTAACAATTTGAATGTAGGCCCCTCTTGATCTTGAGGCCCTAGGCTTAAGCCTAGTTAGCCTATTGGTAAATCCGGCCCTGACCATAAATCATCAATCCACAAAAAAATCCTCTTATTGTGCAGCTAACTCCCTTAGAAATATCTAAGGAAATTCTAGACTCGGTTAAGAAGCGCTAGTAGACGACTCCAGATCTCCTCAATAGCTACTACCTTCACGGTGTACCTGGACCGTGATGCTGTTATCATCATCACACTTACTTTTTTTTAAAAAATAACTAACTTATACAACTTACTGACTCAGTAAATGTGGGCAAGACGATAGCGCAAGTGAAATCGAAATCTCTACATTGATTATTCAATCCTCAGATGATGGAGATGAAGGTCCAAAACCGGTATCGATTTTAGAAAACAATCGAATAATAAAAATATCGAGCCACAAATTGTGAAAAATAAATTTAAACTCTCTCTCATACATTTTCTCGTTCTGAGTAACAAATAATAAACTGGGATGATACAACAATAAAACTGGTACATTACAGAAATGATTCACTGAAGTATGAGTTATTAATAATTAACCTTCAACTAGTTCCTACTTCTCCTAAATAAAAGCAGAGAAAAAAATTCATTTTCATTTGGAAAGGAACTAATAATTCATATAGAAAATTATGACGCTATATACAAGCGAGATAATAAAACTGAAGAATGGGGAGTTCATTAGAAATGGGAGAGAAGCTCTAGTCAGAGGAAGAGGGAGGGATAAGAAGCGTAAGTAATTATTATTGATTCATTCATAGACATGAACCAGGAGTCGGTGAATCGTTCTATTATTCAAGCAGGAGCAGCCTTATTCACAGCCACTATACACCGTGGCTGGGCTGGGGTTGGCTGTTTCTTCATAAATTAGGTAAATAAACTTAATCAATTATACGGAGTAACGTAACTGTAATTATGGGAAGTAAAAGCAGCAGCTACTGACTGACTGAGAACAAGTCGCCGCCGTAAAGTCCAATATAAAGAGAAACAATTCTTGAAGTTATATGTACACCTCAATCCACACAAACATCTGAACATTTTAAGGAGGCTAGAGGAGTGCTACTGCCACCCTGGTTAGCTGACCGTCAGGTATTCAGATGGTCGCAAGCGGCGCTTTAAATTTGGCGGAGGGTTCATGGGTAAGAGTTATGTGTGAGAGGACAATGTTTAAGTGGGTTTAAAAGTGAGAATAAATCGATTAAGGAAAAGAATAACTTCAATATCAGTCATGACTAGATCATCTTCAGGGCTTATTGACAACGTAATATTTTCCATTATTATAAGGTTGGTGTATCTTCCAGTGCGGTCTGCTTATGAACTGAGTAAGGTCGGTATAACACTGATCTCTTCACAACCAAACTTATAAAAACCGTTCATACTCAGTTCTTAAGTTCCAGCCCTGAAGATGACCTAGTCCCTAGGTGGAAAGCTCGGCATAAAAATAACAAATCATGACTGAAATTGGCGTTATTCTTTTCTTCCAACTGGATTATTGAGGAATCAGTTACCAAAAAGCAATGAACAATGAAAATATCGCATAATCGCAATACAGGTAGTCCTCGGTTTATAACGGTCTCGAGTTACGACGTTTCGTGGTTGTCTCCCATTTACAGTACAGTACTGAACCAGTAGTATGAAAAGCCCGCGAACTACTGTACGTGATTTGGTGTGCAGCGGCCACGGGACCGAGGAAGACGGCGTCACCAGCATCCCAGTACGCCATTGTTGTCACGATCACTTTTTGCCCTTCATTATGGCTCCCAAACGTAAGGCAGACTATTCTGATGGCAGTGTATCGAAGAAAAGGAAGACCATCACCATGGAAGTGAAATTAGATATCGTAAAGTACACTACCGTTTTTTTATTACTGTTTCATTTCATTATTAAACGAACTGTACAGCATTTTATATGTGTTTTTTGATAATTATGTTGGGTACTGTGTTAGGATAGGCTAAGTGCTTACAGTACTGTACTGTATATGGTACAGTTTACGTATGTTCCGACTTACGTCGAAAAAACGGTTTACGACGCCGCGTAGGAAGGATCAACGTCGTAAGACGAGGACTACCTGTACCAGTTTTGTAATAACGATAATTTACAATATTTTTGAAAAATTCATTACATATTTTATTATAATAGTAAATAATTAAAATCTTGTGAAAAGCTATAAAATTTACTACCAAGGGACTTGGGCTGAGTGTTATGTATGTATCAGATACATTGTGGAGATGATGTATTGTGGGATATTACCATGCGCTATCTCCCTAGCATGTTTAGTGTTAAGAATTTCCTCATACTCTATTTGCCCATGAGGGCCAATCAATCCTACAAATAGGTTTGTAACCTTGGTACAATTATCGATAAAACTTGGTCAAAATTTGAATAAGGTACCCACAAAAAAAATTGCAGAGATCGATAAGAACACTAATTTCTTTAATGCATTTCATTTAACCTATTCGAAGAAATCAATCGGAAAATTAGCGATAAACTATAACGAAGTTATTACAATCGAGGGAGTGGAGACGGCCTTTTTATTGTCATTTTATTTTATACTCGTTAGTAACAGGGTATCAATTGTGTTTACAAAAAACACAAATGTTTTTCGTCGCTAATGGTTCAGATCATTAGTTATTCATAGGGTGTCTTGATTTATTGACCTACCCAAATAGAACAGAGAGAATAATTACGTTTTTTCCCCCTCTTTTTTCTGGTAAAAATAACAATTGAAATATGGGCTTTTCTTTTTGTTTATTTTTTATTTTTCTCCTAAATGGCTTTGATTTTCTTTAACTACAGAACGAAGTAATTCACTTACTCTTGCGATCTAAAGAAGCTACTAGACCAGTGATTCTCTACCTTTTCTTTTTTTTTGTCGCGGCGGCACACTTTTAACAATTTCAAAATTTGGTGGTACACTAACATTAAGATAAGTTTAAAAGTATTTTACTTATCCCATAATATACTGTGTGTAAAATTGTTTATGTTTATTTTCAATGTAAAATAAAATAATATTTTAATTTATCCTTTTATTGAGATTTCCTCCTGTACCCGCAGGGCACAATAAGTAAATGAGAGAAATGTAAGTATACAGTAACGGTGGCAGACGTGAATGACGGTCATCCAGTGACGGCCGCCATTAGTCACCCAGTTGGTCACGGGGCCAACGGCGCCTCAGCCGTCTTCGAGGATTGGAGGGTAGCGTAGTTGGAAGACAAGTTTGCAGCTAAAGGGTTGGGGGATGAAATAAGAGTTTTTGATGAAAATTTTTATATCGAATTTTGGCAAGTTCGGAGATGAGTGGAATTTGGAGATCGGTATGTATTGTGTGGTTACTAACATAGATTGGAGCGTCTACTATGCGGCGGGAGTATTTTGGATTGGAGTGTTTGCAGTCTATTGATGTTAAGATTTTTTAGCTGTTCCGTAAAGTTTGAGTCCGTAAGTCCATATTGGTATGAGAAGAGCTGTAGTGAGAGTTTTGAGCGTTTGTCGAGTAGTCTGGTTTGTTTAGTTCGGTACGTTTAAATCTCGTTTGGGGGTTCCAGGTAAGTCTCTTGTCCAGATAGACTTCACATTCAAACGACAAACTCCACCATAAAACAGTATGTACTACTAAAACAACAGTATATATGTTTATTAAGGGATTAATTACAAGTTAATAATAAGAATACTTTTAATAAGAAATTTGAGCTTGATGTTTTTTTGATAATTACAGTTTATATTTGGTCGTATAAATGATAATGCTACTCTCATATCGTCTTCTACAATTTAATATATAATTTTTTATTGTATGCATTTCTAAAATTTGGGCGGCACACTTCAAAACTTTCGCGGTACGCAAAAGTGCCGCTGGATAGTGGTTGAGAATCACTGGTACTAACTAAGAAAATATTCTGGGGTAAACTTTGGAAAAAGTACACAGCGTTACGTTACACCTATACCAGAGGATGCTGCTCAAGCATCTTTTGGTCTTACTTGTGAGCGTTCGGGCTTGCTTATGTGCTCAGAGCTATTGGTTAACCGGGGAAATGTTAAAAGAGATCCACGTTTTGGCTCGCTTCTTCTAGGTATGCCAGGGGGACAGCAGAAATTCCAAGAGAAGAGGTTCGCCTAACGGTAGAGTAGGGCCTCAAGATTATGGTGGAGGCCTTGAACTTTTTTAAAGGAGAAAAAGAAGCACCACTAAATCCAGTTCAGAATACTAAAACAATGTTCAGAAACCAATTGTCTCCCTAGATAGCTCAGAAAGTGCCAGGCCCCTTGAGGACAGACAAAATAAAACATAATCAAGACAATCCAAGTAGTGGGCTGATAGGTTGTAATTTTAAGAATTTAATATCAGAGCTTATCAGTCTGAAGCTTATCAGAATGAGAGCAATTAATCATCTTTTACTCCCTCCATGCTGAAAAAAAAGGCAAGTAGCTGGTAAGGATGAACGTAGCTACCAAACCTTACTAAGGGTAGTATGGAGGAATACAAGTAACAACCCCTTCTCTACAGAACTAAGATCAGATAAACGAGCAGCAAGGAATCTTCCAACGGGCTAAGTCTACCCTCGGAGCTCCGCCAACAAGCATTAATTAAGATTAAGTACTTTTGGCCGCCAAGTAAGACAACGCTTAACGATTCTGTGTAATCCCAATTGCTGTCTCAAGAACACGGTTCTCAATAAGCTTGAACGGGCTTATCTAATCTTCTGGGTTTCTAAGAACTAACTGGAGAACCAGTAAAAATACGACACATATTCATTGCAATAGAATTCTTTCCTTGGAAATTCTTATTCTGAATTTAAGTAGCACTATTTTTACAGTTTTCAGCTTCACCGAGAAAAGCGGATTATTTAAGAGGAAAAGGCAAAAAAAGAAAACACTACCGGGCAAAAGTTTCTTCACTTCAAGTTCAGGGGGAAGGGGGTCTTTAAACTCTTAAGTCAGCTGAACTTTGAAGATGTTCTTATATCTAGTTACAGCCTGGACCTTTACAAGAGAATGTTGAAGAGTAAATAATTTATCTAACTTTGAAATAAGAACTGGTACAGCTTAAGACAGTAATAATAAGAAGGAGGTATAAGTTTTATCACAAAGGAAGTTTCCAAAGCATTGACTTGTGATTGATATTGGCTTATACAACCCTTCCTAAAACAAAGCCCCATCGATAAACTCTTTGGTCTGAGTTTCTCGTAACTCCACTAAGCATTATTATAAACAAAGAATTTTGTACACGAAGAAGTCGTATTTTTTTTTTTTTTTTTTTTTTTTTTTTTTTTTTTTTTTGCGCATCAACAGCTCTGGTCATTAGCGCCCGGAGCTTTTTCCAGTGCACTGCCGGCCTCCGGACAGTGTTCTCTCGTTACAGACAACACTGTCCATCACCGGACAGTGAGCTGTAAGAAGCTCCTAGGAAGAGAAAATCTAAGGGTCAGCTGCTGGATTCGAACCCGGGACCTCCGCGTGGGAGTCCAGTATGCTAACCTCATAGCTAATCCCTTCCCTAAGAAGTCGTATTATTATTATTTTTAAATTAATCTTCTAATTCTTAAATAAATCATTCTTTTAACATTTTATCCCCGGGCAACCTTCTATCATATAATTATTTAAGTACATACGAGGTCTGTTCAAAAAGTATCGCGAATTTTGAATTTCCGCGGATTACGTATATTCGATTTTCGATTTTTTTTGTGGTGTTATGTTAAAGAAGTTGCTGAGGACCTAAACATATCGATTGGGCAGTGCCATTCGATTTTTACCAATGATTTGGGCATGAGACGGGTCGCCGCGAAATTCGTACAAAAATAGCTCAATTTCGACGCGACTTTTTGGCCTATAACAACACACTAATGATGCCGCAGCCACCGTATTCCCCAGATCTGGCCCCCCCTGTGACTTTTTCTTGTTCCCTAAACTGAAGAGGCCCATGAAAGGGCGGACGCTGCGCTACGATTGAGGAGATAAAGACGGCATCGAAGGAGGAGCTGAACAAAAGATCACAAAAAATGATTTTTTGAAGTGCTTCGAGGATTGGAAGAAAACGTTGGCACAAGTGTGTAATATCTGATGGGGATTACTTTGAAGGGGGAAAAATAGATAATCATGAATAAATAAATAATTTTTGAAAAAACAAAATTCGCGATACTTTTTGGTGCTTTGATACTTTTGGTATAAGGATCATGCTTTAAAACAAATTTTTGGTTATTCATTCAGAAACCTCAAAAAGTGGCCAATTTTGATACTACGAAACAAAACAATTCCTCTTACAACAGCAATAAGTGATTAAAAGAAAAAATGACATCGTTATTTGTTAGAAATGTGTAAGCTCGTGATGATCAGGATGGCTGTGCTATCAAGCAGCTGTGTATCATCGCGATTTGCATTTAACAGCGGTTTCAATAACAGCTGATGGTTATGCAGTAAGCGGTTGAAGTTAAGTATTACTTAAGTTAAGAAGTAATAAGATGCATTCACAAACATTTCCAGTGTATATATAAATATATGCGTACGTGAACACAGCCGGCGGTATTTTAGCGTTATGTCTGGGTAGTTGCAGCCAGAAACCACCATCTGCCCCAGTCAGCGAAACATTTATAACTCACACAGTTTGTATATCTGTCAGTCTGCTGTTCCATTCATTGTAACGTGGTTTTAGTTTTGGTGTTCAATAACCATGCAATTGTATATGTATGTGGGTAGTATGCATTTATATTGTGTGTGTAGGTTAGAGTAGTAAATGGTCATTGCTGACACTTCCGTCTGTTGTTCACTGTGGTCAGAAGAAGCGCTTGTTTCTGCGGGTGGACAAATACTGTAGTAGAATGCGCGCTATTTTACAGAAACCAATATCCTCTATCATGGGGCTGTGTTCAAGGCTTTATAGCTAACAGATGTAAACCGTCGGATACTTTCACACTATTGGTAGAGAGAATAACCACCACATGGAAGGCTATAACTTGTAATAGTAACAGGAAATAAGGAGCAAAATGTGAAAATAAACTGTTACGAGAAGAATCAAGACTAAAATGCACTCAGAATCACAAACAAATCCTTGGCACTATATCAGAGACCTGACTCTTGATAATGGGTACTCTCTGTTCTATTTTATGTGATCTTAGATAAGAAGGAAAAATCACCACTTAAAAAGCAGGAAACACTTTTATTCCACTCTATTTGGAAAGAAGGATTCAAGTGAAATACGAAAAGAAAAACTGGAAAAGTCAGTTAAAAAAAAAAAGAGAATATTATTGGGAAGCTTGCCATTTTGGCACTGAATCGTAATCATGCTTTACTGGAGAGCCAAACAGGTTTTTAGGGGAATAGAAAATTCATAAAAGGAAAAAATGAACCAATAACAAGGACAAAAGACTCTTCAATGCGACAAAACATATTCATTTATAATTCTGCCTGCTACAGACACCTCCCACAACAAGATGATCTCTCATCATAAATTCTTCAATAAAACAGAACAGCACAGACGAGACTTTGAAGATGTAGTCTCGCAAAAAAGATCTGCTATAGTTGCTAAGAAAGTAGGTTGACAGAAATGGCATAATTTGGGGACAAAAAAGGTTAAAAATAGAATCATTTTTCAATCATGTGAGTTTTAAAAATTGATTCCATGATTCTCTAATTCTGATGAACCCTAATTTCACATACTTTGATGGTAGCTAATCGTTAACTTTAACGAACTAAATGGCGCTAGTTAAATAAATGAATAAAAATTACTATTTTCGGTCACTAAAAGTCTAAAAAACATTTATTGTCATTTATTTCAAAAATATCTGTAACGTTTAAATTCGGAAAACTAATTACTAGAATTGAAATTGTTATAATGAATTCACTGGATTAATCGCTATAAAAGCATCTTCAAAACGAACGTTTTTTGTTAGTCAAAATTTATCTGTTGGTTACCTGAAGTTAAACCAAATTAGAACATGTTATATTATTAATTAATATTGTCAACATCAACCTAATTGTGGGCCCAATGTGCCATTGATTAGTTTTGGGATTAGCCTAAAGCTTCGGCTTTATTAATAATCCCGGTGATTAGTTCCAAAATCGCTAGTATATTCCAGTAGGAACACAGTTAGGTGTTGAATATCTGACTAATGCTTGCTTAGTAAAGATCTTTGTTTAATCACTTATTTAATATAAATAATTAAGCATGACAGCGTGTTAAATTTTAATGTTCTAAGTTTACATTGGAAATATTCGCTTTGAGACGGCCTAAGTTCGAAAAAAGATATAGTTTTAGAGGCACTGGTGTGAATAAGTCTGTCTGCCTCTTAACCTGTACGTCAGCCTAAAAACCAACTATAAATTTGAAATTTGATGCCACCCGAGGAACTTAATTTAATTTAGAAGAAGGAAGTAGTGAAAGAGAGCCACTATTACCTCGTGGAAGCCACGAAGAAGAAAGTAGAGAAAGAGAGCAACTGTTACCTCATGAAAACCACAAAGAAAGTAATGGAAGAGATAGAACAACTAATACCTCGAGGAAGTTACAAAGAAGAAAGTAATGGAAGAGAGAAAACAACTGATACCTCGAGGAAGCCACAAAGAAGAAAGTAATGGAAGAGATAGAACAACTGATACCTCGAGGAAGCCACAAAGAAGAAAGTAATGGAAGAAAACCACTCTTACCTCGAGGAAGCCACGAAGAAGAAAGTAATGGAAGAGAGAAAACAACTGATACCTCGAGGAAGCCACAAAGAAGAAAGTAATGGAAGAGATAGAACAACTGATACCTCGAGGAAGCCACAAAGAAGAAAGTAATGGAAGAAAACCACTCTTACCTCGAGGAAGCCACGAAGAAGAAAGTAATGGAAGAGAGAAAACAACTGATACCTCGTGGAAGCCACGAAGATGAAAGTAATGGAAGAGATAGAACAACTGATACCTCGTAGAAGAAGAACGAAGTGAAAGAGGATGTACAGCAACTATTCTTTTCAAAGAAATGAACGTTGGAGAGATAGAGCTGTTTTTTAGCCACCAATTAGAAAGCCAACAATAGCCGTGAACGAATACAATTGTGCTTTTTTTTCTAGCTCTCGAAAGCAAATGGTGAAAATCTGCTAAAAAGACCAAAAACACAATAAATAAATTAAATAATAAAACCTTCGGATAACCCACAATGCAAGGTACAATTTTTGAAGCTTGTTTGTCCTTATTATATTCACAATTTTAATAGTCAATTTTAACTAAATTGATTACCGCCATATAACACATATTTATGCACAAGAAAAGTGGAGACTGGAAGAGGATAAAAGAGATGAAAGTGTCCAAAATTAAAATTAAATTTTCTTCTTTTAAGACATCTTTTACAAAGGGTGGTGCAATCATTTCAAGTCTAATGAACAAATTGTCCCTAACTGTGGGTTAAAATACAAAAGAGTAGAATATAGGGACAAAATCTCTGACACTTTTAAGAATAATATCTCTGCTTTAGAAATTATTTTACTCTCGCCGTATTAAGCAAAAAAAAGGCGGTCGAAAGACTGCTTCTCCTTTAATATTCTCAAGGTTGGATTTTTTTTATAATAAAATATTGATTGGTTTCAATAAATAGTTCATTATAATAAAGTACTTTGAATTTCAAACAAAAAAGCGATAGGTTCTTGTCTGAGTAAATGTAGCAAAGGCTACACGTGTTCGAGGAATGCCCACCACTTCCGTTCCAGCGATTTTCTAGGAAATCGGAATCTTTTACGAAAATTAAAAGACATCACAATTTTGTGGGAATCCTCTTCTTTTTTTTTTATGTGCAGTGCTGCCTATAACGAGAGAAAACTGTTCGGAGGCTGGCAGTTCAATGAAGAAAACTCCGGAGAATGAACTCTAATGTTGTTGACGCGTCTAGCATAAAATTTAAAAAAAAAAACTGTTTTGGTTTACTCAGATCCGGCAGCATTTTTTTTTAGGAGCTTGGTATCATAAAAAGTTTACATAACCATCGTTGAAGAAGTAAGTAAAGCCTAATTTTTCAGGCAGGCTTTATTACATCCAACTACCAAATTACGTGTCGTCGACACTTCTTTTAATTTCTCATATTAGAATCATTAAATAAAATCGAAGGTTTAGACCAGGAATCGAACCCACTAACCAACAATACATCTTAGCTTTGCGGGTCTGCCTATAACCGCTCAGCTAATGGGGCGCCTTACAAGATTAAAACCATTAAATAAAATCCGAGGTTTAGACTAGAAATCGAACCCACTAACCAACAATACATCTTAGCATTGCGGGTCTAGTCTATAACCGCTCGGCTACCGTGGCACTTTAACTCAAATTCAAATCTCCTTAACAAAAACTTACAGTTTAAAAAGTTAAGTATAAGGGTTGATTAAACGCCAAAAGGTACATAAATCAGCTAGTACCCAACATTTCATTCAAGCTTAGTTGATATAATTTAAGTAATTTTGCTGCATTAACTTTTCCTTCACATTTTTTGGAATTTATTAGATGTCACAGACCCTTATGCTGGCCAGTTCGTTCATAATATTATTTGGTTATAATTATGATAAAATGTATATTATATCTTCGTTTTTAAATAGGTACTTTATTTTAACTCTATTCCAAATTATTCTTCTGATTTATCTTTAATATGCCCTTTATTCTAAAGTTGTCACATCTTATACATGCATGTTAAAGTAGAAAAAGACAAAGTTAGAGTCGGCTACTGTTTAAATTTGAATCACGGAGGATTTAAAACAATATTTCAGACTTGAATTCGTCTTACCGAAATATTCGTGAGCACAAATAACACACAGTTAATAACAAGTAGATTATTCAACAACAATTATTCATTTCTCAATTGTAATTTAATTTTACTTATAGTAAAATACTGGAATAATTAGCTGTCCTAAAAGTATGCAATACTTATTTATTTTATATTACATAACATATATACAACATTGTGGGAAGAACACCTAGATTGAGAATGTAATTGAAGAAAACTGTATTATTTGCGATAGAGCCAGATAATTATTACCTATTATTGTAAACGTTTGACTACTACATAAAATAACAATTACTTTAATCGAAGAATGAACTTAAACAGACGATTTTTATTAAAAATAAAATAATCGAAATCATTGATGTATGTTGGTGTAAGCATTTTTTTAAAAAAGTTTTTAAATTTTGTAGCCTCGTAATTTTTTTTATTTTTTATACCGTTTTCTTTTTAACCTGTAATTAATAGTTTGATTATTATAGATTAATAGATATTAAAGTCAATCTACAGTGCTACTTGAACAAATATTTTGTAGATGAAAATGGCCAGCATAAGGGTCTGTGACATCTAATAAATTCCAAAAAATGTGAAGGAAAAGTTAATGCAGCAAAATTACTTAAATTATATCAACTAAGCTTGAATGAAATGTTGGGTACTAGCTGATTTGTGTACCTTTTGGCGTTTAATCAACCCTTATACTTAACTTTTTAAACTGTAAGTTTTTGTTAAGGAGATTTTTGTACCTTTTGGATAGATTTTCATTTTTGTCTATTTTGCTAAGTTACATATCTGCTTTACTGCTTTTTTTAAATTAGGAATAAGCAATTCTATCATTATAACCTGAAGAGGTGTTAAGTAGGAACCGTAACTACCACTGGAGAGATCTTTTTAAAGAATGATTATAGTTGCGGTCCCCAAACCATCCTCAATAACAATTTTTTTGAGAAAGCCTTTTTATATAAAATAGGAAGGTATTTGTACGTAAAAAGCAAATTTAAACTGCGATTTCAGACCTTCCTTTTAAGAGGAGTAAGAAAAATAAACGGGCGATTACAGTACTTCTCCCTAAAAGGCAAAGAGGCAAAGATTTTGAATCGAACGACAATTCATTAATGTAAATAGGTTCACCCATTGATAATTTTAACGATTTCAGTACTTCCTCTTAGTAGGTGTAAGAGCATGATGGCACTTCACAGCCATGTAGAGGAGCTTTAATCACTTCTTCGTGCTAAATTTTATCAAAATCGGACAAAGCGTTATAGAAATATTGGTAATAATAGTTTTAGAAACGGCCATACTTGGGTGGGGCAAACTCCCCTCCATATGAGGCGAAGCGACGAGACTTTTAAAGTGCAAATCTGTACAAAATTTCGATTCGAATGACACTTCATTCATGAAAATCAGTTCACTTGTCGATAATTTGAAACGATTGCTATACTTCCCCTTAACTAGTGTAAGAGCAGATCGCCGCTTTAATGTTACGTAGGGGAGCCCTAACTCTATCATCCTACCAAATTTTATCAAAATCGGGCTAAGATTTACAGAGTAATTAGTAATAATAATTTTGAAGGGGGCCTTACATAAAGGGGGCTAACTCCTCTCTATTTCGGTGTACAGCGTCGAGACCCCCAAAAGGCACATCTACATAAAATTCCGAATCGAATGTCACCTCATTCATGAAAATCGGTTCGCGCGTTTAGGCGCTAAGTTGTTTACAAAAAAGGTAACAACTACAACAAGAAGAAGAAGAAGAAGAAGAAGATTTTTTGAAAAAGCCGTTTTTGCTCATTTTTGGCAACTTTTTTCTCGAAACCTATTAGATCTGGGTGGTTGCAAAAAAATTACAGTTATAAAGGAGGGTTTGCCCTATATTTTAAAGAAAATTTGGGAATTTTATCTTTTATAGGAAAAGAGAAAAAAATTGTCAAAGTTGGGTGTTTTTCAACGTTACGCTTTTTCGTGCAGTTTTTGACGATCAACCCTTATACAACTGTCCTACCGGAAAATAAATACGAGTATACGAGGTGTGTTCAAAAAATAACGGGAATTTTTAAATTTCGCGGCTTTGGAGAGTCTGATTGTAAAATTTTTTTTTTTATTATGTTGGTACACATGCCCCTGAAGTACGATAAAATTTTCAGTAATATTCATTGTTTACTTCTTAAGTGGCAGCCATTAAGGTTAGTCGTGTTTTTCGAGCTTGGCGATTTTTGTTTGTTAAAAAAAATGGATCAAAGAATTTGTATTAAATTTTGCGTAAAAAATGAAATAAAGTGTAATAAAGTGTGTGAAATGTTAATAAAGGCATATGGTGAGTCTGCTATGAGTAAAACAAGGATTTACGAGTGGTATAAGCGTTTCCAAGATGGCCGCGAAAACGTTGAAGATGACGAACGACCTGGACGTCCAAGCACATCAACAACCGATGAAAACGTGAAAAAAGTGAAAGAAATGGTTATGAACGATCGCCGAATCACAATCAGAGAAGTCGCTGATGATGTTGCCATATCAATTGGCTCATGCCATGAAATTTTTTCGGATGTTTTGGGTATGAAACGTGTGGCAGCAAAATTTGTTCCAAAATTGTTGAATTTCGAACAAAAACAGCGGAGAATGGAAGTTGCTCAAGAGTCACTCAATGAAGTCGACAACGATGCGGATCTACTGAAACGTGTTATAACAGGTGACGAAACATGGGTTTACGGATATGATGTCGAAACTAAGGCTCAATCGTCCCAGTGGAGGCATTCTGGATCGCCAAGACCGAAAAAGGCTCGACAAGTGCGGTCGAATGTGAAGGTTATGCTCACTGTGTTCTTCGATTTTAATCGCATAGTGCATCATGAATTCTTGCCACAAGATCAAACAATCAATAAGGAGTACTACCTACAAGTTCAACGCCGTTTGCGTGAAGCAATCCGGAAAAAAACGCCCGGATTTGTGGCAAAACAATTCATGGATTTTGCACCACGATAATGCACCTGCTCACACTTCATTGCTTGTTCGTGAATTTTTGGCCAAAAACAAAACTTTAACGATGCCCCAGCCTCCATATTCGCCAGACATGGCTCCATGTGACTTTTTTCTATTTCCAAACATAAAGAGAACATTAAAAGGCCGTCGTTTTACAAGCATAGATGACATTAAAAGCGAATCGCTGAAAGAGCTGAAAGCTATCACAAAGATCGAGTTTCAGAAGTGTTTCGAGGATTGGAAAAAGCGCTGGCACAAGTGTATTGTATGCGAAGGGGACTACTTTGAAGGCGACAATATTAATGTAGATGAATAAATAAATATTTTTTTCAAAAAACGAAAATTCCCATTACTTTTTGAACACACCTCGTATAAAGCATTTAAATGTTATTGAATATCATAAAATAATAATTTGTGAATACAAACGATCTACAGAGTTGTTTACACTATCATCCTTGCGGCTCTTGGTAAGATTTATTAAAATTATTTAAGAAGAAATGGCTCTCTACTTAAAATAGGTTGCCGACCCCTGGGCTAGGCCAACAAGCACACATTGACATGACTAACATGAACGACGGCCATCTAGCGATAGCAGTCGTAATATACCATAATAGCAGGAGAATCACGACTGTCACACTAGACAGCCGTCGCTACATTCGCAGATGGTCGCGAGACCACCGACGCCTCAACCGTCGTGGAGGATTAGTTGGGTGGATGGAGGTTGAGAGGGCTTGGACTAAAGGATTCATGTGAGAGGATAGTTGGGAATGGAATTTTATGTAACGGGATTTGGCGAGGACAGAGACGAAGGGAATTTTAAGGTCAATGTGGATAGTATGGTTAGAGACGTAGAAAGGAGCATTGACTAGGGTACGAAGGATTTTGGATTGAAGGGATTGGATACGATGAAGGTTCGAGTGTTTGGCTGTCCCGTATAGTTCTATTCCATATGTCCATATAGGGGCTAGTAATGTGTAGTACAGCTGGCTTTTGTTACGTAGCGTCAGTTTTGAACGTTTGTCTAGTAGTTTTTTTAATAGTTTATATCTGTTATTTAACTCAGTTCGTTTTAGTCGAGTATGAGGATTCCAGGTTAGTCGCTTGTCGAGGTGAAGTCCAAGGTAACCTACTTCTGTAACGGTAGGAAGAGCGATATGGTTGAAATATATGGAATGGAGGGTTTTCCGGTTTAGTGTGAAAACTATATGTTTGGATTTTTGTTGATTTACCTTAATTCTCCACTTTCGTAGCCAGGGTTCTAGGGTATTAAGATGGGATTGAAAATAACGAGTTGCCATGACAGGATCATTGTCACACGATAAAATGGCCGTATCGTCAGCGAAAGTAAAGGTAGCAGTATTTGGATGCAGTGGAAGGTTCAGCAGTGTAAATTGTATAGAGGAGGGGTGCGAGAATACTCCCTTGTGGGACACCGGCAAGAATAGGATATATAGGAGAAAAAGAAGTGCCTTGTACAACCATGAAATATCCATCAGCAAGGTATGATTTTAAGATGAGGTAGTAAGTTGAAGGAAGGATGCCCTCTAGAATGAATTGAAATGATTTTTCAGGATTTTCTGTAACACGAAGTGTGCTAATTGTAAATACGCAGATCGATAAAAGGCTTTTCCAGTAAAATTCGATTAAGGGCACCTCTGAGAGAGAGAGAGAGAGAGAGAGAGAGAGAGAGAGATAGTTGTGATTCGGTTCAGCTTTCCTCTAAAGGGCCCTTACTGTTTACTGTAACAGGCTCGCCACTTGTAAAACTAAATTTCTCAATTTGACTACAATCGGCTTACAAGGGAAATAGTACTTTATCAAACAGACTTTTTCCCGATTTTATTTAAACTGTGTACAGTGATTACAAACACATAAATCTACAACTTTTATTTGAAACAATTACTGGAAATTCGATTAGGGTTACTTCAGTAAGAACGGGTGGGTCAAATCCTTCTAAAGTAAGACTCGAAACGTTCAGGAGTTCGAACACAGTGAGTTCGAACTTGAGGAGTAGTAGGAACAGGAAGTCGTATGAGTGTCCACGCTCTAGCGTGATTCCTTGGAAATCTATTTGGCTATAGCTATTCTACGATTTGGGCCAGTTTTTCAGGGAATGTTTTATTTTAACTCCCAAACAATCATCAACGAAAATTAAATACGGAGCCACTCATTGTAGGTAGGGCATCAAAAAAAAGATTTCCGGTTGCAGTGGCCTGATATTTCCTCCTCTCACAGGCGGATTAAAAGTCCTGTGAGTGTTTAACACCAAAACATTTTTGTAAACATGTACATGCAGGTTAAAAAATTAATAACTGTGCTTTGAAAAAAAATTATTCCTATTCAGCCAGCCAGTTGTATCAACTGGTAATATTAAACAATTTAATATAAAAAAAAAAAAAATACGCCGCTGTGAAATATTTTTCATAGTAAGACGTCAAAGCCTGGAAGGTTCATATGATGAAAAGACAGGAAGTCACTGGAAACAGCAATACCACAGGAAATGAATGCGCAGAATGTAAGCGTGAAAAAGATGCTTTTTGACTAAAGACGAAATAAGAAAAGCAACTGAGACCTACAACTGACCGTATTTCTTTCTTATTTCCTTTTTCTTATTATTTTTTTTTTTTTATTCTTTTCTCTTGATCAAGAAAAAGTTTTTCATAACAGTGCTGCCAACTCTGACATGAAGATATATATATATAATTTTGGTGGGTCTGTATTTCTTTGAATGAAAGCGCACTCTAATGTTGGTTCTACGAAACGTATCACTTTCCATCTTTCTATAACTTTGCTGGGAGGTTTGGAGGTGGGAATAGCCAGCCGGATGTTGAAAGCAATTTTTATTCCAGTTTACGGATATCATGGCCTTTATTTGAATGTTTTTTTTTTTTTTTTATAATCTTCTAAGTACGAAAAAACCGAATCATGTTTAGCAATGCTAATTGCTAAAAACTGATCAACAAGAAATAAATCTTTAATTTGAATCTCCCGAAATATAATTAAAAACACTCCCCCTCAACGACCGCCTCCAATAAAAACTTTTCTCAAATTTCAAAATATTTTTTGGTAACACAAACAAAAAATAATAATAAAACTTAATTAAAATCCTAAAAAAAAAAAAGGGAACGAAGTTTGTTATCGCTTTTTTCTTTTTAATTAATTCACAAATTTAATCAACAGATGCTTTTTCATGTCCAAATAGTTTAAATATGCGAAGAGGTTGGGAAAAACGGATAATTTTTTAAAATTAGTCTTTTATCTTATATTCTCTTAGTACAGGTAAAAGAAAATATTGTAATCGTACTGATTCTCCATTTAAATTTCCGCCGGAGGTAGATAAAGTGGTAGTAAAACGGGATATAATGTCGCTAAGAATCAAAATAAAATACTAGGTGTGGTTATTAAATAACGAGACTGATGCTGCTACAGAAGAACTATGCATGCGCCAAATCCTAACGACCGACAGCTGTGCAGCAGTGTAAAGCCTTCTCCTTCGATTGCAGCGTCTCACGTGTTTGTATAGAAATCTGTCCTGACCGGAACCGTCGTTTGTGTAAGAGGTGTTAGATTCGCTTTGCCGTGAAAACATGATACTACACATTTAGTAGAGCAACAAATTGTCGTGAAATTTCACATCAAAACTTGGTAAAACCGCTACTGAAACTTATCTTTTTGTCAGCGCGTGAACGTTGACACCCCAAAGCGTAGCGTTACGCGGGGCGCTATGCGCCAGCGGATAAAACCGGAAGTGACGAAGCGGGTTACAATAATCGTGAATAGGTCACACTTGAATACATGCAAATATATATAGAGAGTAGAGCAGAGGTAGGAATGAGTACCACTTACCCTTGCGGCCGGAAGTGAAGCTCCTGAAGCGCAATGCTAGAGGTATAAGGGCGAATGCCAGGACAGCGGATATGGTAGAGGTATATGCGTCTAGAAGGAAAGCGGAAATAGGAACTGTATATACTTGTCTGATGGTTAAGCGTAGCGTGGAGGACGAGGGAAATCTCAGGAAAGGCGTAAGGAGAGAACGAACCTTGCACCGGAAGCGGGTCCACGGAGTGGCCCGCGAAGCGTAGAATAATTGGGGTGATGTCCCTTGATGCAAATCGAGTGATGGTACGTGTATATACTACCGAGGCGGAAGCGAAGCGTAGCAGCGTAGAGAAGCGGTAAGAAGCACAGTAAAACCAGCAGGCTCAAAGGCACATACAGCAGACCAAGCACCGTACAGGACGCTGGTCAGTAGCGGACTCCCTCAAAAGATAAGGAGGTGACCCTATGGTCTAAGAGAAGGTAGAGGGGGTAGTTGGGCAGCGTGAGAATGGCATAGAATAACATCGAAAATAAGTTTAAATATATACAAAGCTTCAGAGAATAAGAATAAGGTTTTAAATATATACGACAAGCTGAAAGTCCAACCAGCGGAGGCGAACGTCAGTACGCGCGCGGGCGATGGGCCGACCAGCGCGAAGTCATAGCCAGCCGAACTGGCCGAACGTCCCCGATCGCGACCGAACACTTTTATTAAAAAGAAGTTTATGGCGATGAACGTTTATCACTTGCGCAAGTTTTTGAGTGGTTCAAGCGTTTCCAAGATGGCCGAGAAGACGTCGGAGATGATGACCGCCCGGGTCGCCCTTCCACGTCCAAAACGGATGAAAATATCGATTATAATTAATCAACATTACTACCGTGAGGTGCTTGCTCAACTCCGTGCTAAGAGTAAGGAAAAAACAACTCAGATTTGTGGAAGAACAAGTCACGGGGTTCTCCATCAAGACACTGCATTGTCTTTCAAGACGTTTCTGAGCCAATTACAACATCCCAGTTTTAGGCCATCCGCCTTATTCGCCTGACCTGGCCCCATGTTACGTTGATCTGTTCCCCAAAGTCAAATCTGCCTTAAAAGGAACACGATTTCACGGTCCGTTGAAGCTGTGAAAGAAAAAGCGGCACGCGTCATGCAGGAGCTCACAGAAAAAGACTTTCAGCACTGTTTCGAACAATGGTAAATTCACATGGAGCGTTGTAGGGATAGAGGAGGGGTGTATATTGAAGGTGATAATAACTAAATATGTATGAATTTAAAATAAAATGTTTTACAGCAATAGTCTCGTTATTTAATAGCCACAGCTCGTATAACGGTGTAACTCCCAACGGTAGGTATTTAAAAGAAAATTATAAGAACCTGAAGATCAAGTCGTGCCAATTTTCACAATACTTTTTTACCTCTTTCCACATTCAAAAATTAATTAAAATATGCATAACATTCCAGTAAAGATCATAATTGCGATGTCAGTTGGAACATCTTAATAAGTTCTCTCCATAAATGTTATTTTAATGACTAGCATCCATTTTCTCAACAATTAATCACGACCTAAATACATTATTAATGAAATTTTCTTAGTATTAATTAGAGCGGAAATAATTTATTTAAATTAAATTTAATTATTTAGCTTCCGGTTAAATTGTCTACGTAGTCGGTTAAACACAAATTTGTAGTTTCTCAAAGAGCGATATTGTGCAATTGCAAGTACATTTTTTGGGGTTTCTTTTCTTTTGCTTCATTATTTTTCTTTCTTGTTCCAAAGAAACTCTTGATTTTTTTTTTGGGTAGTGAAAATTCTAACGATTAAAATATAGACGAGGAAGTCGAGTGAGTGTGTTTCATATTGAAAGTTTTGTTCTTTCTTGTACAGGAAAACAATCATTGAAAACTGATTTTCAAAATTTGATACGATTACAATACTTCCAGTGATTTACAAAAAGAGAAAGTAAAGAGTTAAGTCACGTGAGATCTATGATTCTCTTAAGGTGTTGATTATGTTTGGGAGAAATTTTCATGAAAACTAATGGGAAAATGGTTATGTGGTAAAATATTCTGGTTAATCAGTACATTTTTCTAATAATTGATAAAGTACTTTTTCCTTGTTTAAACGTTTACAAATTGAAAAAGTAAACAGATATATGATTTCATTGTTGGTGAAAACAGAAAAATATTGTTCCCTTTCGCATATATTATTTGATGATACAAAAATTTGAATGATGTTCATTAATTTTTGTTTGTGAATAATGTAACAATTGTGCTGGAAAAACAACGTCTTTTATTTTATTTTAACATGAGAGAGAATAGCCGAAACACATGACAAAAACAAACAAAACTGTGTCACAGTCTGTCTGTCTGTCTCTACTCCGCTGAATCAGTCCACAAAGTGACTTAACATTCATTGTGCTTGCTGCTTGCTGCTATCCAATATAGCGCAGCTTGTTTGGTGGTTTGGAAAACATGCCCTAAAAGCCTTCGGACACGTCACACTCTCTGATATCATTTTAAACACTTTGAAGTAACCCTATATATATTTATATTTTGAATATATATCTGTACCTCGGAGAGAAAAGGCACCATGTCCATTTTTTCCGATTTTCAGATTTTGGCATCATTTTACAAATTTTTTGTTGCTCTTTCAAGAGGTGTAAAGCACAATGTCCTATGTTTACTATTAAGCGATTTATGTATTTTTAAAAAGCGCTATGATACTTCATTACTTAAGGGTAAAAGGCACTACATGGGCATAAATGTTTTTCACAATGGAGATCAAAATAAAATATTTTAAAATATGGGAGGTTAAGTGGCCATACCAACTGTAATAATTATGGTGAGAAGTACAACCGGAAAAGTAGAACAAAAAATGAATTTGGAAAAATATGTTTATTTAACCCTCCTATAAAATTTACTTTTTGTGACATGGTGCCTTTTCCCTCCGAGGTACAGATATATATTCATTCACACTCTATTATGTTCCAACATTTCCCACAAAAATTTTACTAACTATTTTCGATAGAGAAATGTGCTACGGTTTTTCATGTTATCAGTTCTAAATAAAATGTATTAAAGTAGGAAAAATATTTTTACAAAACATCCAATAAAAAAAAAGCTGTGGCACCAAATGGATCTTCTACGAAGGTAACCGCAAATGAAATTTAGAGTTTAAGCTTTCTCCGATATTTGGTTTCTGGAATTGAATGCTTAAGCACAAACACAAACCGGAGAACACGCTATCGCGGCTTTAACAAATAAAGGTATGCGCACTTTACAACCTCCATAGTTCTGGTTAGTATTAGTTTCCAAAAATGTAAGGGGGTACATTGTGGAAATGAAGGAAAAATGAGCGAGCAGATATCCTGCTGAAGAAGGCCTCCCCCACTGGCTTCTACTAAGAAGCAAACTTGCTGATTTGGGACCACTGAAGGAAGAGCTAATACTAAGGAATACTTTCTTCAAGTCCTGGATCGCCAAAAAGCAGAGAATTTGCGTACAGGAAGTTCAAAAAAAGAAGAATACGCGGTGGAGCTTAACGTCCAACTACCAATCAGGTGTCACGGACGAGGGGCGAAAGCTCATCCTTTACTATAAACCAGAGGTCGGCAACCTTTTTTCTGTAAAGGGCCACATAGGGTTATTGGTTTATTACCGCGGGCCGCAGTATATATATATTTCTTTTTATATTTATTTCGGGTTCTTATGTATTAATTGTTTTTATCTATTTATAATACAGATTATTAATTAAAATTAAATTTATTAACAAATCAACAAAAAAACGGCATTAGTGACTTCTATGAAATTGCTTCATATCTTCTTTCATCATTTTTTCTATTAAAAGCCAGACGAAATAAAAATAATGCGATTGCATTCACATTTATATATCACCATGAAATATATAACTAGAGAAGAAGCGAAAATCCGCAGCTTCGTCGGCGACAACACGCTTTGTGTCGTTGTAAAAATGGCGTACTAAAAGTCGAGTGATCAGACAAAGAAAGAGCGCGGATTACTAATATAAGATTTGAACGCTGAGACAATAACTGTACTAGCGAAAATTACCAAACTTTATTAACATCAAATTTGAAATATTATATTATTTAAATTTTTATTATTTGCCGTTTTGTGCCGCGGGCCGCAGGAAAATGTTGAAAGGGCCGCAAGCTTCCCGCGGGCCGCATGTTGCCGACCCCTGCTATAAACTATTTTTTTTTTGTAAGCAAACAAAAATTAGTCATACACAGGGATTCAAACTAAGGATCCCCCACTTACAAAGCCACGCTCTTGACCACTAAACCAACACCCGTCCCTTATATTCTAAACCAAGCTACAATTTATCATGAGGAGCATCGATCATGCTGCCACAGATTTCAGCTGTTTGACTGGGAACCCATCACCTTCGGCTACAGACTCCATGACTGGGATGGGAAGCTACATTAAGTAAGAAGTCTGTCTGGCCAGTCTCTTAACAGTCTTAAGACAGTTAGTGCACCACTTAGGTTCGTTTTATTAATGAAATAAAAATTTTCTATTGACAGATTTAGCATGTGGTAGATTTTAAATATGCTTGGTGATGACTTAATTCATTATTTTATCTAGTTTTTCATCTTTGCTTTGTTCTTTTATATATTTTTTACCATATATATCATGTAATGTTGTAATAAAAATGTGATAACGTAAAAAAAAAAAGAGAGGATCAAGAGAAAACAGTTTTTAAACCCTAATTGTTCTGTTCCCAGAGAACTCAAAACCCGATACAAAAAATTACAAAACCCTAATCTTGTAAACTTATACTTCCGTTTTGCTAATAAAGAAATATTTGAAAATTCTAAAATGCTTTTGGTGTCTTTTAAAATTTTTATCTTTTATAAGATAAAACCATATAAAATATTGAAGTACCACTTTAGAGAAATGCTTATATTTGACCCTCTCCGAGAACCAAAATCAAGGGTTAGAATTAGTTTCCAAAAATGTAAGGGGGTACATTGTGGAAATGAAGAAAATGAGGGCGCCGATATGCTGCTGCAATAAGGGTATTGAGAAGATTTAATGGTTTTCATCCTAAACCTTGAGGATTCAGAAGCAATTAGAAGCGATAACTGTACCAAACAGCAAGTTTAATTTTCTGAAAAACTTATATTTGGCACAAAAATACATGTTTTTGCGTGTTCAGAACATGTTATATCTGGTAATTTCCAAGATTTTTGCCACGATTTCAATGGTCGTAACAGGAATAAGAGGAATTTAAGAAGAAAACCAAATTGAGTTAAGGCTTATATGGGTATTATTGTTGCGAATCTTAATGAAAATTCCAGCAATATTCATTTTCTTGGGAAAACTAAACGCTAAGGAAAAAAATGTTTTACTTTCAAGATATATTTTTTTCCCCCTCAAGCTTGTCCTTTTCGTGGGTCCTAGTGTAATTCCTTTTGTTCCTTAAAAGCTTTCTTCTGGTTCTGTGTCTCCATCCGCTTTTAATCTTATTTCTTTTTCTCTTTATCTTTTATAGGAGTAGCGCCTACTTTAATTAAAACTACAGTCGAATTATAAACGGGGCCGTTTTTCTTATAGCATAACATCGCTTTCGAAGGTGATCTTTCTCTTTTAAAGCACAAAAATTAAACGAAAATCAGGAGAAAAACAGCTGAAGAAAACTTGAAAAACCTTTCTCTTACTTCAACTAATCGGATCAAATCTCCTTCGACTGTAGAAAATGTAAATGTCTAATAAAACAGAGAATTAAAATATACATACAGGGTGAACCAGTAAGTGATGTCCATAAGCCTACTGGGTGTAATGCATCTAAAGTGGAGTTCAATGACTTATTGGCCAACTTCATATTTTCCGCTGTTCTTGAGTGACGTCACTTTAATTTTTTTTTTTTCTAAAATCATCACTTTTTTCCAATAAAAATGTTATTACTCAGAAAGTTTTAGTCCGAATTCGATTCTGATGACACGGTTAGAAAGACAGATAAATTTTCTAAAAATTGATACCATTTTGAAGCATAAGTTATTCTCCAAAACAGCCAAAAATCTTCCTCCGAATGCAAGAAAAATAAAAGTAATCGAAAATTTTTTAAGAAAACTCATTAGGCCCTTACGTGATCATTATCAGACCTAGGTGCTGGCACTTTTTATAGAAGTTTCCTTGTTTAATGGGCTTTCAAACGGTATATCATTTTCCAGGATTCCTTTTTATCTTCATAAGAGAAATTACGTTTGCTTTGCAAGAAAACGTGTTGACCAGCACTCAATAGTGTTAGTTATCAAGTTGTTTAATTCATTGAAAACTCTTTTAGATGGACCAGTAGTCAATTTTTAAAGTAGGCTGTCTTAAAATAAGGAAGTCAAAGGTTACAAATTGTTTTAAAGAAAAAAGAAGGGTTGTTAAGGTTTATTCACAGCCTTTTCTATTTCAACAGTGTAGTTGAGTGAGAAATTGTAATTTGGAGTAAATACAAACTATATGATTTTTTTTTTTATATAAAACTAGTAGTTGTTTAAAATATTTCCTAACATTTTCTCAAATATTTCAGAGAGATCAGATTTTTTTTTTTTTTTTTGAACAGTGGACAATATGAAGTTGGCCAATACGTCATTGAACTCCACTTTAGATGTACTACACACTGTAGGCCTATGGACATTACTTACTGGTTCGCCCTGTATAGATTTACTGTAGCTGTGCGAATTGGGGCCCTCTGGTTTCTATTATCAGAGGTTCCTGAAATTTCGCATAAGCAGATTTATTTTTTAAAAAAAAAAAACAAAACGTAAAATTACGTTAAAGCTGGACAGGAAGAAGGTGTTTTTCAGAAGGAGAGAGTCCCCCCCACTCTAAAGAACCTGGTAATCGCATTTCCTCCTTCAGGATTTTTGTTTTCTCTAAACAATGCAAAAATGAGAAGTTATTAATTAAAAGCTTATATGAAAGTAAGTTATAATCGTAAGTTATAATGTACGAGGTCTGTAAAATAAGTAATGAGACTGGTTTTTTTATTCAAAAAGAATTACATTTCTATATTGTCACCTTCAAAATAACTTCCTTCTGAAGCCACACATCGCTGGAGACGTTTCTTCCACTCCTCATAGCAGTGCTCGAACTCCGATACTGAAATAGCCTTCAGCTGATCGGTGGTGGTTTTCGACTGTCCCAAAATGAATTCCCTTGAGGTGATTTTTTTCAACTTTGGGAAAAGAAAAAAAGTCACAAGGAACGTGTTATTACTGGTGACCGAGTCTTGGGTGTTTGAGTACGACCCAGAAACCTAAGCGCCAGAGCATGGAGTGGAGCATGGACACTTCAACCTCTCCAAGGCCCAAAAAAGGCAAGGATGGCGAAGTCGAAGATCAAATGCATGCTGATTTGTTTTTTCGATATCGACGGAATCGTCCACAAAGAGTTTCTTGCTCAAGGTCTAACGGTCAACACTTTTACCATTCAAACGGCTGTAACTGACCAGCTGAAGGCTATTCCAGTATCGGAGTTCGAGCACTGCTATGAGGAGTGGAAGAAACGTCTCCAGCACTGTGTGGATTCAGAAGGAAGTTATTTTGAAGGTGACAATATGGAATTGTAATTCTTTTTGAATAATTTTTTTTTTTTTAAATCAGTCTCATTACTTAATTTACAGACCTTGTGTAATGTATAAAAGTTGACTTTCTTCGCTTAGTTTAGTGTAATAATGCGTTCTTTATGCGAGGAATGCAGAAAAAAGTAAATTATCACTCCCTAAACCGGTCTTAATACGCATATAATTTATTTACACATATTAGAAATTCCTCTAAGTAATACATACATATAGAGTCCTGGAATTCAATTTTAAAATGTAACAGTGAGTATATTTGTAATAAAACCTCCTCAGGGCGACTCCGAAGAGAGATATATAGCGTCCGAGAGAGAGAGATCACGGGAATAAAAAGAAGGAAATAATAGCCGACTGGTGAGATATTACATGGTACATGCTGTAGTTCCAGGGGCTTACAGAGCGGACAGCACGCCCGCCCCCCTAAACTCTGAGTGTGTGAACGAGGGATCCGCGCTAACGATTCCGGGTCATCAAAAACATACCAGTTGCGACTAAAAAAGAAAAAAGAGTTGTAGCTCTGCAGAGACATCTAAAAACAGGAAATTTACTGCCTCCTTTATTACCATCCAATCACTTTTTATTTTATTTTCAGGGTCCGTTAACTTGGGGAAAAAGGAAATTATTATTCTGTCTTATTCCTGGCATTATAAGGGATATATTGTGTCTAATATTCGAAAATAACTTATCACTGACCATGGTACATGTTTTAGGGTCACTTGATTGCGCAAAGAAAAGCACCCACTCGGTGGTTATTAACACAACACAAAATCGAAAAAGTTGCAAGAAAAAAAAAAGCTTAAGATTTATAATTTACAAAAATGGTGCCACTGACACTCTTTCGGCTTCCAGAAATATTTTAAGTTTGATTTTCTTTAATTTAAGGATTCAGAAACATATACAGTGCCGAACATAAGTCTACGTATACACTACAATATTTCGGGAATTTTCAAAATAAATAATTATTAGAGTAAAAAATGTGATTTAAATTTGTAACTATTGTTACTAAATATATATTATATGAGAGATGAAAAGACCTCTGCCATCTCTCATTGCATATAAATAAAAAGATCGGAGTTCATGCCTTAACAATAGTCCACATACAGAATTGATAAATTCAATATTTTAATAATAAACTGCTCCACAAAAAAAGTGGCGCACTTTGAAAAAAGCGTTTATTTTTTGTTTTATCACATTTTGGGGAAAGATTATTAGTTTTAATTATTTTCATAAACTGTCAGGGAACAATTAATCGAATCAAGGCCCAAAGTTTCTTGTAAATAGAGAAGCAATTCCTCGTTTAATCCCCTTCGATCTTTTTGTGTAAACAACAACGTGAACTTTACCTCAACAGTAAATAAATTTATTGACCTCTACAGTTGCGTTTCTACTTTTTTCAAGCTGAAAGCATTGCAAACTCTCAATTACAGCAGAGCAAGTGGTCCGTATTATTGCATTAGTTGAGGATGGACGGAGTCAGCGGTACGCAGCACGAACGTTAGGGTTGCCTGAGACCACCGTCCGTAGAGCCATTCATTGTTACCAGGAGACAGGCCTCTGCACTCGCAGACAAGATTCGGGTCGACCAAGAGCCACAGAAGCACTTGATGACCGATTTATTAGAATTCACTCTCTGAGAAATCGTACATCAATGCTTCTGAAACAGCTCAAACACTGCTTACTGTTCGTGGAGTTACAGTCAGTGCCGAAAATGTACAAAGAAGGCTCGCTGAAATGAATTTACGCCCTAGGAAGCAAGCCACAGGACCATTGTTTACCGTAGACCATCGGAGTGCCCGTCTAGAGTTCGCTAGGGAACACCGCAACTGGTCTGGGAACGATTGGAGAAACGTTCTCTTTTCAGACGAGTCCCGTTTTGCTCTCTACGCAACTGATGGGAGGCGACGAGTTTACCGAAGGCCTGGGGAGCGCTACGCTCCGTGCAATATTTCTGGTAGACTACCATTCGGAGGTGGTTCAGTGATGGTGTGGGCTGGGATTTCTATGGGGGCTTAGACTGAGCTCCACGTCTTCAACAGGGCAATCTTGAGTGCAGATGTGTATGTGAGGGAAATTTTCCAGCAATATGTGATACCCTATGCACCATTAATTGGGGAAAATTTTATTTTTATGCAAGATAATGACCAACCACACACTGCCGCCAGTGAGTAAAGTGAGATCCTAAGAAAAGATCAAAGATTACTTCGAACCACCACATCTTTGAAATCTTAACACAAAAAATTATCCATATAAGGAAAAATTGGAAAAGAGAAGAGAGAGTTTTCAGGCTTTTCCAAACAAAAATACCTTTTCATCTTCATGACAGTAGTCTATCCCTCCTTTCAAACTCATCTCATACTGTACCCTTGGTACCTCAAAGAACATACACTTTGAGAAGCAATATTGCACATATATTTTTTGTTTTCTTATCACTTGAAGAAGGCAAACTTTATTTTGTTGAAGCGTCAAGAACAATAAAAAAACACTGAATTCAGAATTTCAAAGTCCCAGTCTATCAAAATTCAAATCAAAAAGTTGGATTCAATTATCTTCCTATCTTGCTTTAACAAGTTACTTAATAAAGGACTTAGAACGGGCATTAAGCGTCACAAACAAAAGAAACTTCTTCTTTTTTTTTTATTAAGTCCTGGATATCAATGGCGGAAATTGGAGATAAACAACTCCTGGCATGTCCTGCAATATGGTTACAAATACCACTCAGGATTTTATACTATAAAAATAATCTACAGATAGGTAATCCTGAATTAAAATAATTAATGTTACAACATTACTCACATGAAAAGGTGGCTAGCAAATAACTGTTAGAAGAAAACTTACCTGAAACAGAAAAAGAGAGAGAGAATTAGATACTTATTAATGTTGCAGCATGCTCAGCGGGAGGCACGTCAGTGGCTCAGCCACCTGTGCATCCCACAGCCAAATAACAATACAGTGGAACCTCGCATAACGAGCACCTCGCTTAACGAGTAATTCGCATAACGAGTAAAACAAATTGATTCTTATAGCGAGCGATGTTTCGCATAACGATAGTTTTCTAATGACATTTCGCTGACTGCGCAGTTTTCGCTGACTCATCGAAAACTGCGCATTCTTCGATTAGTCATTCCTGTTTACGCATATGCGTTTCATATTCTCCACGTATCTAATGCACTGATACAGTCGAAACCGAACTTCACCGAATGAGTGGTGTATAGGGAAAGTCCATATAGTGACATTTGTGTTTAAATATTGTAACGAAGTTGACCTGGGCAGAGAAGAAAGGCTTAGATTGCTTGTACTGGACAATGCTCCCGCTCATCCTCCAAGTCTACAAAATGATCTTCTTGACGAATTTCAATTTATCAAAATTCAATATCTGCCTCCTAATACTACACCGTTACTTCAGCCTATGGATCAACAAGTAATTTCCAACTTTAAGAAACTGTACACTAAAGGTCTCTTCGAACATTGTTTTGAGGTGACTGAAGAGACAAACCTTACTTTGCGAGAATTTTGGAAATACCACTTCCATATTGTTACATCCCTCAATAAAATCGACAAGGCGTGGGACGGGGTTACCAAAAAAACTCTAATTTCTACATGGAAGAAGCTCTGGCCTGAAATCCTCGTCGAATCTGGTTTTGAGGCGATTGAATCCGAACCTGTGGAATCTCTAGATAATGAAATTGTGTCTTTGGCCACGGATATGGGATTGACAGTTGATAAAGATGATATTGATGAGCTTGTAGCAGATCATAGTCAAGAGCTATCCACAGAGGAACTTGTTGAGTTGCAACACATTTCACAACAAGAATTGGTGGAAGAGAATTTATTAGACAAAGAGGAGAAAATATCAGAGGAACAACAATCTTCCAGCGCAATAAGAGAAATGTTGAAAGCATGGGAAACTGTTGCAACACACGTAGAAAACTATCACCCGAATAAGGCTGTGGCTATGCGATCTATAAATTTATTTAATGATAATGCTGTGTCACATTTTGAAGCGACGGCAGAAACAAGGAACATTGGACAAATTTATAATTAAAAAGGATTAATTATGAATGTACATATTTATCTCAATTAATATATGTCAAATCAAAATCAAATCAAATCAAATCAAATTTTATTGTTTTTGAGTAATACAACTCATAACACGAGTTAGGCAAAATATATAAAAAATTAACTAAATACAAATCTGTTCAATATATACTATACAAAAATAAATTAACCACATAATTTTAATATAATAAAAATTAAATCACTGTTAATAAAACTAAATAAAACATAAAAGTAATACCATGAAAGTCAAGAAAACAAAATCAGTTTAATATAATATGACAATGTAATAATAAAATAAATATATGTTGATTGATGTAACACAGCTATCTCATCCTCAGAAAAATGAATAAACAAACGTTACAAAAAAATGAAAAACTGAAAAATACAAGTCTAAGACAACAAACTAGATATAGCACTGGTACCAAGAATACTAAAATAATAACTAGACAATACAAAATTAACTACAAACCCGTCCAAATTTATATTAACAGAGGGAGATTACTCATTTAATAGGAAACTTCTGAGTGCAGTGGCTGCACAGAAATAGTTATATATCAAGTTGGCCTGAACTAAGGACTCAATTAAAAGTGATGATTCAAATAAATTATTATGGCAGGACATATCCATGTTTAGGTTTTCTGCTAACTGAATTCTAAGTGGCGCAAAAGGTCGACACTCAAACATAAAGTGAAAGAGTGAGTCAGGCTTAAAAAGCTTGCACAAAGTACAAATAACAGAAGAATCAAAAATGTATTTAGTACCCTTAATGTAAATACTTGTTTTATTTAGATTTGCAAGTCTTAGCTGAATAATAATTCTGGACTTAGATAAATTATAATTAGTCTCCAAGTAAAATTCACCAAGACCAAATGTAATCAAGTTTCTGTAAACTGTATTATATTTAGAATCTATAACCCAAGCAATGTCATTACTTAAAAATCTATTCTTTAAGGCATCAGTTATATTTGATAAAGATCTCTTAATTATTACTGGGTCCAGCGATAAAAAAGTGTCAAGGTGGCCAATCGAGAATAGTTCCAATTTGAGTTGGGAAACCCAATTAGAAGATTTAGTGCTTGACAATGAGCCCAAGCTCAGAAGTATATCAAAGCAAATACGGGGCAATCTATTAGAGGGCATCTCAAGAAGTTTTATTAAAAAGGTTAACATTGATTTGACTATAGTCAGCTTAACTGGAAATATTGCACATTCTAAGCGGAGATAACTATTAGGAGTTGATCTCGGCAGATTAAATATTTGTTTTAAGAATTGCACCTGCACTGCCTCCAGATCGTCGGCATACCTATAAGCCCATATTTCGCATGCGTAGAGTAAAGAAGTCTTTACAACAGCATCTAACTTTCTGATGGGTTTGATGGAATTTGCTTTAGACGTTATTAGAATCTGCCTTACCCGATTTGTTGCTATTTTACCTTTTGATATGAAATGTTTGGATGCTTGATAGAATTTCCCAGTTAGACTGAAAGGAACACCTAAATAAGTGTATGTATTTACAATGTTTATTGGAGTATTACTTATACAAACTTGCTTAAATTTTTTGGGGCGTGTACTTTTTGAAAAATAGATAATTTTTGTTTTAGATGTATTAATTTTCAGGGAGTTTAAACAGCAGTATTCTTCAAGAATTAATAACTTTTCTTTTACGTCAATTATAGAAGTAGCAAGGATGACAATGTCGTCCGCGTAACATAACAAACAGAAATTATTGAAGTTAGCCAGTTTAATCGAAGTGGCACCTTTCTCCGTGAAAAATCTAGTCAAATCCGAAAGAAATAAGTTAAAAAGCAACGGTGAAAGAGGTTCGCCCTGAAGTATTCCTGCCGAAACTTGAATATCATTTGTTTGTCCATTCTCAGATAGAATCCTTAGTCTAGCATTGTCATATAGTGATTTTATGTCATATAGTGGGTCCGATATGTCCAAGTGTACCTAGGTCGTCATATGGCTTAGCCATCAGCGAAAAAATCTCAAGTTCTGTCTAAAGACAAACTCGAAGCCCAATACAAAACTCAAACATTTCAATGTTAAACAAATTAATATATGTAATTTATATTATATTACATCATATGTATATAATTTTTTCGAAATAAATGTTATAAAAAAAAATTTTATCAATATTTTTTTTGCAAGGAACCAATTATCCCCTTTTATTTTAATTTAAATGAAAAAAATTGTTTCGCTTAACGAGTATTTCGCTTAACGAGTAAGGTTCTGGAACGAATTATGCTCGTTAAGCGAGGTTCGACTGTACTAGGGAAGTACTGATTCACAGAACTCCAGCCTCAAGCAATCCGCTAGGTTAATTGTCATGCGGTACAGGGCTAACTCTAACCTCACCTTTTTTACTGGCATAATTTTTCTGTTCAGCAATAGGATACAATTAGCCACTAGTGGCTTTGCTACACAGTGGAGACGGCTGGGTGCCACTGATCACAGATTATTAATAATAATAAAAAAGTAAAGTAATGTTCACTTTATCAGGCGGGTTTTACGTCCAAATACCAATTAGGTGTCATGGACGGAGGAGACTAATACTAATACTAATAATAATAACACTAATACTTATAATAATAATAAAGATAATAATAGAATAATTCTGTACAACTAAGCACTACAAAAGAATATTCTGTATTTGTTATATAAAAAAACTTTTGTCAAATATAGTCTCACTAAAAATGGTAATAAATTTTGTTCCCCCCGCAGTAAACATATATATAAACACATTTCCATAAATCAATATCAGTTCGGAGCAATTCAACTTTCCGGATGAACAACTTGACATCTTTCTCATCTCGCCATTTTCCTATTTAAACTCTCTTTAGTCTTATTGCAGAACTAAGTATACTTTAACTTCATCTCCGGCTATATTTATGTATTTAAATTAATTTCAAGTTCTAGAAAAAAAAAATTGTCAAATAAAATACAGTAGCTACAAAAAGAAGAATGAGGTACACCAGTTGAACCAAGACAGAATATTGGAAGGATTCCTGGTTGTAAGATGGGAATATCTTTCAACAAAACCTTGAATGAATAATCAAAACGATGATTTTCTAAGTAACAATTTCAATTGGAAGATGCAAGAGGATTCTTAGTTAAGATGAGGTAGAAGATGGTATAAAGTAATGAGAATTAGTTCAAGAACAAATTAAAAGAATGAGGAAAAATGAATTAAGAGTTTCTAAACTCGATTGCAAAGACCCGATCAAATGGTTAAGCAGCCTTGTGTCAAGCAATATTGATTCAACTCAAAATAGGAAGCATTAAGATATACCAGAGGATGACGGTCGATGAATAATGGAATAAAGAAGATTGCGAAATCCAAACTGCAATGTGATTAAGGTGTTTTCAGCAACAAGAAGTGTTTTTTTTTAAAAAAAAAAAAAAACGTTTAAGAGACGTTTCTCTAAAATGTTATCTATCAGTGGAAGAAGTACGTGAAAAGTATGAAGATGATCGAGATTTTTTTGTTCTTGGGTATCATATTAATTGCGAGGAAAAAGAGATGTTGTACATAAAATAGATTTATAAATAAAAATGAGACGTATTTTTTTAAGTACGTGAAAAAAATTTTTAGAGGTAATTTAGTTCATATCCATGTGAGGCAGTCTAAATTCAGGAATGGAAGTGATTTCGGCAAAATAAATCTAAAAGCAGGATAACACGGGAAAATTTTAGCATCTAACAGATTCCCTGTTCGCAGATATATGTACCAATTAGTGTAGTACGAACCCAGATATTGGTGGTAGAAATGGATTTAACACAGACATGGGTTTTTACCTTTAAAATTATCCAGAAAATATTGTTTTAACATCTCCCTAAATTCCCTTCCAAAATTCCATTCTCCATCCCTCCAGTCATCATGAACATAATATTAAATTAATGTCTACCTATATGAGGTAAGTTCTGTTCAGGTTTAAATACGGGTAATAGAACGGATTGTATAATCCAGGGAATGTAAGCCATTAGTGTTGAACTACAGCTGTGGCAAATATTGGAAAATTGTACAGAAGATTCAATAAATTCCAATTATCTTCGAGTATTGACATTACGATCGAGGAAAATAGAGAACATTTTATTGTAAATAAATATATTATCAATTTTTCCAACTATAGAAGGAAGAAGGCTATCATTTCCTAATGAAGAAGTGGTGTGGTATCGTTTATTTAATGCAAAAATAAAGACCTGATCAGAACGTTCACACGGTGTTTTTACTTCCAAGATCTACGGTGCCCCTAAAGATTACTGGAGAAACGAGACTACAACAGCCCCCCTTCCAGTCCCAAATACCTGAGATATATCACAATCTGAAGACAAAATACTTTGGAGGATATACTTTCTTCCCAGTACTCTGGTATGTCATTGCAATCAATTGGGAGGTGAATGGACGGACGTTTCTTCCATTTCTTCACAGGATTTGCCAGTGCATCGTGATCCAGACCCAGCTTTTCTTCTGGTGCCTTCCTGGAGAATTTTCTGTGAGGTAACCCCACCAGTTTTACAGTACCTAGTGGATATCCCAGGTTCTACAGGAAACGTTTTTTCTAGATATCTGAAGAACGTCCGAAATGGATATGGAAAAGAGAGTGACAAGCACAAGGAAGACGATTGGAATGCTGAATTCTGTCTTATGGAATAGCAATGTCCAGATTAGCACCAAGAAGCATATCTATGAAGCGTTGGTTCAAAGCGTCTTACTCTACACATCAGAAACATGCGACAGTCAGCAAGAAAATGCAGAAAAAGATAGAGGCGACTGAAATGGATTTCTGGAGGCGTTCTGTGAGAATATCCCGCAGAGAGAGGAGGAGGAATGCGGATATAAGAAAAATAGTGGAGAAGCGCAGCACAGTGACAGAAGAAATGGAAAAGAAGAAACTGATATGGTTCGGCCAGTGTTGAGGATGCCAGAAGGTAGAATGCCGAAGACTGTGATGCAATGGAGCCCGCCAGGTCCGCGGAAAAGAGGCAGGCCTAGGAACAGGTGGCAAAATGGCATCGAAGAGTTAATAGCTGGACGAGGGCTGTGCGAGAAAGACGCGATGGATAGAGTGCACTGGAGAAATAGTCATAGATTGAATCGGGTAACTATGGTTCCTGCAGTGAACTACATTGTTGGTATATATGTGAAGGGAAATTGGTCTGAGGAAACCTCAAGATTGAGGAAAAAATCCTAGGGAAAAAAAAATTGAAGAACGACTCCAGGAAAGTTTTAGCAAGGATTGGATAGCCAGTAGCAGTCAGATATAACATTATGTCCCTTAAATTATTGGAGGGGGAATCAATAACTAACACTGTAAAAATGCTATCTTTGAACTTTGCCCTTTTAGCCTTTATTTTTCCGACTGTATAATTTTCTATTGTTGAAATATTTGTAATTATAATAAATTTAGAGAAAAAAAAATCGTGAACCAAATGAACAGGCTACTAGCGCGGCAGCGTGATTAATAGACAGAATTATGCATAATTCAATAACTATGATTCCAATCACTAACATTATGCAAAATAGCATTACTGCATTTCTATAGAATTACGTAAAATGAATATACTTCTAGAAATTATTTTATAAAAAGGAAAATAAGAATTAAGTTTTTTAAGAGTATAAAAAAAAATACAGATAATTGAGTTGCAAAAAAATTTATAATTACGTTATAAAGAATAAATTCACAACAGTGGGTGAATTGTGTTTTCCACCTGCAATCCACTTTTCCACTGGGGAAATATGAACAGTCGTAAAAAGAAGAAAAAGAAAAAGAAAAAATAGGGTATCCAACTGGTAATAACGGAGTCTCCTCCTTCTGCCAGAACTTCTCTCAACAAGCCACTCAATACTTTCCAAGGGGGTTCACAACTGCTTAACTACTTTCCATCCAACTATAAGTGGAAGTATTAGGGTTGTTGGCAAATTTACTTGTGTATTTACCAAAAGAACATATTCTTGAACTTCGATTACTACTTCGATTCAGGGAAAGCTATTTCTCTCTCTCACTCTCTGGGTTTTGTGTTAGTAAGGTTGGTCCACCCAAGATTATCGAGTACTGGCCAAGGTTTAGTTTATAGAACATTGTGGCTTAGGTTTTGCAACTCAGGCACTAAGGAGGGACTTCTTCATACTACTGACCCTCGCCTCTCCTTTTTTTTTTTTTTTTGCAAATATTATCTCCACAGATTTTGTAAGAGCTTAAAAAAAAAAAGGTTCCCGATGTAGCAAACTAAACTACCGAAATCTGTGCAATCAAGACAGAATTTCAGCCAAGAAAAATCATGGCATCCGCCGTGTTTTGGGACTGTCAAGGCATAATTTTAATTGAATATATGCCTCAAGGGGAGATTATCAACTCTGCAAGATACTGTGAGACCCTAAAACAAAATTGCGGCGGGCGATTCAGAACAAGAGAAGAGGCATGCTGACAAAGGGAGTCTGCCTGCTGCACGACAATGCCAGACCATACACGTCCCAGAATACTTTTAAAAGCTTCTTATAGACCAGGGGTGGCCAAGCTCCTTGATAGTCCGAGCCACTTTTCAAAATTTGAAATTTTTCGCGAGCCGCAATTAAATATGAATTTAAAAGGTATGCAGAAAAGGCATTAACAAAATTTTTGTATATGTTTTATTGAAAACATATAAATAAAAGTAAAAAAAATCCCAGATTACAAATTATATCCGGAGCAAGAGTGATACAAATTGTTTCTTCCAGAGCACAATGTCAACTGTCCGTTGGAATGAAAGTTTACAAATTCAAAATCGGTCTGGAGTCGGTCGATTTCGGACGATTACGCCACTGTTTATGTTCGTTCGCGAAAGTTTTCGATGAGTTATATCATTCTCAACTTGAACGGAAATGAAATTTGTTACAACGTTGCACTTAGTCTTTCATATTTGTTGTCAGTAATTTAAAAGACATTTTGAAACAAATATGGTACGATAATAATTTTTTAAAATATACTCGTAATAACACAAAAATGAAAAGGGGAACTCGGGTACATTTATCAAGAGCCACAAATAATCCTTCAAAGAGCCGCATTGTGGCTCGCGAGACGATTATAGATATTAGATAGTCCATGACAATTTACTTGTGCCCAAGAGACACTGTAAAACGAATTTTAAATCCCAGGGCTGAACATCCCGGATGGGCATGCGCTGAAACATGCTACGGGCACCAATTACCTGAAGTAAATAAAATATAGAGAGAAATCAAACACTTTTTTTTCATTTGAATTTAAATTTCCGTTCAATTATTTTAAAAATGATGGTAGCTAGGCCGTGGCATCCGAGTGATGGTAACGGAGAAGTAAATTACAGGAAGTGGCATACGAACTATATTTCCTGTTACAATAAGACGGGGGGGGGATAGTTCTTCATTGTGAATCTTTCATTCCTAAAATTCCATAACAAAGAAATGAAAAATCCGGCAAAAGATAATAAAGGGCACAAGCAGGAAAAATATGAATTAAGTGGCACAGCAGAGAAAAAAAAAAACCAGAGGACAAAATTTCATTAAAATCCACCATCTTCTAGGGAGGGAGGAAGACATCTTGTTAGTGCGCTCTCAGAGAAAAGAGATAATAGGAGAAGTTGAGATGGTGGCGTTGTCATGCATTTTTACCTCGGGTTAAAAAAAATAAAAATAAAATAAATAAGAAAGAGGAAATCTTGACTGGTGTGACGTAGGGAAGTCAAGTAATGCTGAGGGCTGTCATCTTGTTTCCTGTTTTTTCTTCTTCTACTTCTTTTAGTACCTTCTTTTTCGGGAGTGAATGGGGAATTCTCAAAATTGAAACTTTTGGCAGTGCAAATAATCTTAGATTCAGCCGGCTTGAGTAAACATCAAAAAACTAAAAAACAGGGCAAAAAAAAAATAAAATTCCTTTGCAAAAAAAATATTGATCGAAATCTCGTCAAAGCAGTTGAGTTTTCTTTCGTTGTAATTGGCAGAAATTGATTTCAGGAAAATGAATAACAATACTGTCTGCGATGAATCCTTATTTAGTTAGTACATTAAGGGTGTGTTCCACTTGGCGACCGCGGTCGTTGTGGTCGTGGCGAAAACGTCACTATTTTCGCTCACGCGAAGCCCACAAAGCCCCATCTATAGAGCTGGGTCGAAGTGGGCGTTCAGAAATATGGCGCAATTTTTAAAACAAAATATGGCGACCGAAAAAATTATCTCATGTAAATAATGTGAGTATGTGTTTCTCGAAAGTCTACAATAAATAAATAAATAAATAATTATCCCTTTACACACTAAATCACTGAATAACACAAAATCATTTACCTGAAATAACTTTTAAATTCTTCATCTGAATAAAGATCTATTACTCTCATAGCTAATAATACGTGGCCTAAGTTTTCGCTTTTTATCATTGCGATTTTGTAAAATTGCATTCCACTCTTCGTCGGAACTAGATAAAGAACTTTCTAAAGCATTATTAATAAATATCCAACTGTTGCCACAAAAGACATTTTAATTTTATTTAAACGTAAATTTTATAAATACTCCACTAAAAAATTGAATTATATATATTCTTTTAAGATAAGTCAACTTTACCAATAATTAATAAAGTTTATTATAACTGCTTATAAACGGGGTTAAAATGAAAAAATAACCTCTTCAAGCTTCTAACTTATTTTCGAGGCCGCCGTATGTAATGTTTACATGAACGGTTAAAACGCCCACAGTCCATTCCACTTGGGTTTTCGATCGCAACGCTCGCAAGCAAGAGGAATGGTCAAAATCGCGGTCGTGAGCGTGGTCGTTGTGGTCGCTTAGTGGGACGCACCCTTAGTAAACATTCAAAGTTTTTAAAGAAAAACTTAAAAATTATTAAAAAGAGAAAAACAAACGTTAGAATTTATTACCTCATTTTGATTTTTTGTTTTTATTATTATTACTTAATTGGTCGTATTTAAAGTTGACTGTTTCAGATTAAACTTCCAAAACTACGCCAAATGGCACTTAATAAACTCTAGTCATTCAGGCAAGCATTACTTTCGGCTAACATTTCCCAGACTTTAAATGTGTTCATGAACTGACTTCATGCTGAAAAGGTGTGCTGCTCTAAATGTTGTATCATAAAGGTGGGCATTTTCCACTTTTCTAATGTAGAGGAAAAGTTTAAAGATAATTACGTAGATAATTAGGAATTCTTTATTCATAAATTTTGCACAAATTTAATTCAATTTAAGATACTTACACATGAAATTTTGAACTAAATAATGTTTTTACGAAATAAAAAAATAAAGTACATAAGTTCTTCAGTAAAATTTGAAAAATGTAAAATAGCAATACCCCCTTACTAAATATTTGAATTTTAAATGAGATTAGCATTTTAGAACTAGTTGTGCTATAACCAATTTTATGAGAGAACCTTAAAGGAAAACTCGTAAGGAAATTTAATGAAGTTTTCTCTTTACTCTTTCAGAACTTTTCCTTATTTTATCTGAATTTACAATAAGGGTTTTTCTTTATCATTAAGTTAATGCACTTTATTCTCACACAAAGGTGGTGTAATGGAAATGGAAAAGATGGCTGCTAAAATGGGGTGGTTGACGCAATAAAATTTTCTGTTTAATTAAATTTCGTTAAAATGCGAGAATTGACGGTATAACTATAGGGGCGTGGTTGAACTTAAGTCACTATATAAACTACGTTTATCAAAAAAGTTACTCGTTATTTCGAGTTTCATTTACGTCTGGTTTATAGTTTGTTCATCAGCTGGAGCTTGGCACTGCAATTTTCATGCTGGTGTGCTTTCCAGCAGGAAACTTTCGACATGAATTTAATAAAGTTCATTATTTCTTCGGGTGAGTGGACGCACAACTTCCCAATGAATCCGAAAATGTGGTTAGGTTCGGCGTGCTGGATTACATCTTTGATTTTGTAGGTCGTAGCGGGCATGTTGATTGTATCCCTGGGCGATCACCACAGGTAGATTAATCAGATTGGTGTAGAGAATTGGACTACAATTAGGTTTCCAGCTCACACTTACTGACTGGTTGAGGGAGGTTTCATGATGTGTTTGTGGGTCATTGAAAATGTTACTGACCCATAAACCAATTTTTGTAAAAGTTGTGAGATAAAGTTAATGAAACCTTCTAAGTGTAACAACCTCCTTCGTCCAAGTATAGTGCAAGACGGAAGTGAAGTTAAAAATCTCCGACACCAAACTAATTAATGTATCTCTGAAGATAGTTGAAAGTGCGACTACCTGTCCTGGGATACAATAAGCATGCGTGCTACAACGGATAAAATCAAAGAGATGATATTTGTTCAGATATTCAGGCTGCAATGAAAGCATAGAATTCTTGTTTCACAATCAAGCTCGGGTTGGAACGTTGTTAAGAGAGACTGGCGAAACTAGCTTTTATTAAAGATCTTCTAGTCTGAGTGCAGGGTGATTCAGGGATTTTAGGTAACGAGGAGTGACGTAGAATGATTACTTTCATGGATAAGCTCCAAGCTGAATAGTTCATTTGAAGCGCGAAGAGTAAGAAGTAAGTGGAAGTCTTAACACGGACCGCTTTCAAGCCCCTGGGAAATTTTAATTTAAGAAGACACCTGCACCAAAATGGGACTCACGTCTAAAATCTTTATTGTTAAGAGTGCAACAAAATAAAAGGTATCCACAAAACGGTAAAGCACTGCCGATGACAAGACCATATGATCGCAACACTTTTACCGAGTAAGAGGCTAAGAAAAGACTGAATCAAAGAGCAAGATTCCAGATTTCCCAGGGAGAAAATCCAGTATCTTTGCACATTTTGTAAATAATATTTGGAAATATTTGGTTAACGTATATGAAGCCACGAGAACGACAGAAGATGCCAGCAATTCTACTCGTATCCACACTCGGGTGGAGTCCTAAAAAAGCGCCACTAGCTGAAGTAGTTAGGAGGCTGACTGCTTTATCAACACTAGGAGATTGATTGATTGATTATCATGAGCAACAACCCTTCTTCCAAAATTACTCTCATCGACTTCTTCTCGGAAAAAGTTTTAAATGAATGACGTAGAATTGCAAGCTTACAATGAGTGTACTACCTAGTTGGAAAAGAAAATAAAGAAACTCTCAAAACAGTGAAAATATTTGGTAAAGTGGCACTTCTAGTACGAGTACATTTCTTCGAAAGAGTTTTAACAATTTATTAAAGCCTCGTTAATAGTGTATAAGTGAACGCCAACGCATCCGACCAAATCATCACTTAATGGAAGTTTCCTAGAAAATTTTGTTAAAATATAAAGTTTAAAAGGCAAGAGTTTTCAAAATTCAAAAAAAAAGAAAACCACGAAGTTGCTTTAAAGAAAAACAAATCCTTGAAGTGGTACTTCAGTTTGATCGATTTCCTTCCATAAATTACTTTCAGCTTTAGAGAAACTCAAAAGGTAAAAGATAAGCGAGTTTTCAGTTTTGAGCTAAACAGTTTACACACAAAAACTTTTTTTTATTTTTATTTTACTTAGAACTTCTCAAAAAGAATCTCAAAAGAAAACTTAAAATCAAAAATTAGGCACCACCGCATCCTTTTATCGTAGCAGTGATAAGCGAAAACTGTTTAATGTCTAGTCCTTCAACAGTTAGTAGTTTATCTATTTTCCATAATGGAATAATAATAAAGGAAGTGTTGGTTAACTTTTAATTCCTATTTGGTTGAAACATGCGCAGATGGTTGATGTATGTTAAAGCAGATGTTACAAAAAAGGTGTGCTGACGGACGCAAAAAAAAAATGAATGCTTTTTTTTTACCTTCAATTTTTTTTAATTTAAAAAAATAATAAAATTATCTGTCAGATACCTTTTTATTTTTGTAGCCCATCAAACCTTCAGTTCATCTCACTTTCTTCTATTAATAAATAGGGAAAACCTTAGTGATGTTCATGGGGCAAGTAAAACAAGACTAGCACGGGTATTTTGTAATGGGTTCAGATGACTTGAAGAGGAGGTTTATGATGCGGGAATTAGTTAGAGATTTGATAGATAGATAAAGAGTTGATATTCGGAAAATAAATATATATATTTTAACAATAATTTAGAATGATTTTTTTTTTTTTTTTGGCGCATCAACAGCTGAGGTCATTAGCGCCCGGAGCTTTTTCCAGTGCACTGCCGGCCTCCGGACAGTGTTCTCTCGTTACAGACAACACTGTCCATCACCGGACAGTGAGCTGTAAGAAGCTCCTAGGAAGAGAAAATCTAAGGGTCAGCTGCTGGACTCGAACCCGGGACCTCCGCGTGGGAGTCCAGTATGCTAACCTCATAGCTAATCCCTTCCCTTAGAATGATTTAAATTGTAACTAGAATGCACAACTATAACGACGTTGAATACATATATGTTTAAACACTTAGATAGGGACGCGCTCGCGGTGTAACTCGCTGGTAGAATCTTGAGGTTACGGTGGTAAAAATCTGAAGAATAATCATCGACTGATCCCCCACTTCCTGTAGAGAGACCATATATAGCCCTCACCACACATTGACAAGTCTTGTAATTACGGGTCACACTAAAACATCTCTTGGCGTGTGTTGACCCTAGTCTTGAATAGGCCGGTGAAAGGTGTTGGATGTTGTCAAAGGGCTGTAGCCAGGTAGTCACTGTATACTGACCGTATAATGACCCTTTTGAAAGCGGTGTGTCTTTGGCGGGCGGTCCCTTTATTGCCCGTGCACTGACCGCGGCACTAGCGTCTGACTGGCACCACTAGTTATAATTTTTATAATTAAAAATTATATTTTTTTCTTCTGTTATCACATCACATTTGATAGCATCACAATAATTTATTGTTAACTATCTAATAACATAGCTTGGTGACGAACTGGCAAGTAACGCTAAGATCGTCTGGACTGAGGTAGTAAACCTAATGCAAGATAGAGTTCAAAACTATGTAAACCCTTCGCTGTTATTATCTTAATCTTGTGAAAAAGTCTGAAGGTAACTCGCAAATCTTCTTGTCAACAATAACCCCCATTCTCAAATATTTCTTTAAAACGTATGATTGGCCAAAAACAAAAATATTTAGTCAAACGCTAATTAAAGTCAGTGTGAGTTTGGACTTAAAACTCTTCAAATTCATTCTTAACCTTCTTCTGATTTCTAGGATTATTCGCCCACTAATCTTAACCACGCTAAGGAAAACAAAGATAATTGCCAATTTTTCGATTCTATGAAGGGCAATGATTTGATTCAAGAATTTAAAGTAAAGTAATTGCCTACTTTTTCAGGCGGGGTTTAACGTCCAACTACCAATAAGGTGTCGTGGACGGAGGCGACTAAGCAAACATACTTTACTGTAAATTTCTTTTTATAAACCATTAATCCAAGGCCTAAGACCGGGGAATCGAACCCAGCACCACAATACATATTAGCTTCGCAGGTCTTGCCTCTAAACGCTCGGCTAACGTTCAAGAATTATGCCAAGCCATAAAAAAATTCAAGCCTACGAACCATGAATCTCTTTTTCTGTGCATTTTTTTTTTATAACGTTAAAGGCAAATGAAATACTGTCCGGAACTTGGGAGTTTGGATCGGTAATGTTCCGGCAAAACTGTAAACTTCCATCACTCGTACCACGCTCCAAATTAAATATCCTGGAAGGCAAATTTAAAAATAAATTGAATTACCACAAAACAGATCGTATGTAAATTTAGAAAAAGGGCTTTTAGAAGTAATTAAAGAGAGAAAAATTGAAAAACATCGAATTTGTAGATTTTTATCTTTGAATAAATCAAGAACAAAGAAACGCTTTTTTTTAAAGAATAAAGAAGTATATAAGAGGAAAAATAAACTTTCCATTTCACACTTCCTCAAGGAAAGTAATTGATTTACTTTATTCTCACCGGATGTTCTTGAATTTTCATTTGTAATAAATAAGGTGTTTACGAAATAAATTTGGACCAACTCTGCGAAAGATATGAATGGAGAGAAAATTGTATAAATAATGGCTAATTTTCCAAGGGTTTTTTTTGGGGGGGGGCTGGCTGAAAATAAATTCTGATATATTATTACAAACTAATGGTATCAACTTTGCTGAATTTCTTAGCTAAAAAATTTATGTTAACCGCGATTATACTTTTACAGCACTTCAACTCCAAATTTTAGGCAAAAATTTAAATTAAAAAGTAATTTTCTTTCACCACAATTTACGCAGATTAAATAAATAAATGATTAAGATTAAAAAAAGACACATTAAAAAGCCAAAACATCCCAAACCGGACGGAGGAGGATTTAAACGGAAGAAAGAGTTCTAAAAATTGTCAAACTTAATTACTCCTGATGGCTTCAGTGGAACTGGTTCAATTAGGATAAGTCACCGCTTGGATTTTCTTTTTATACAGGAAGAAGCTACTTTTCTTTTGTTACTAAAAAAACTCGGTATTTTTAATAATAAATACAATTTCCGCATTTTCTATTTTCGTTATTTACTATATAATTTACATTATATCAGATTTACAATTTATTTCCGTTTCACATCCTGCTACACCAGTGGTTCTCAACCTTTCTAATGCCGTGACCCCGCAATTCAGTTCCTCATGTTGCGGTGACCCTAAAATAATTTTGGTGGCTACTTCATAACTGTAATTTTGCTACAGTTATGATTCGGAAAGTAAATCAATGCATATCAATTATGTATTCTCATTGCTACAAATCAAACATAATTTAAACATAGTGATTAATCACAAAAATAATATTTAATTTTATATATTGAGAAATATTGATTACTAATTCCAATAAATAACATTAACGGCTATAACGGCGTGCGCTCCAGCTGAATAGCGCTGCTGCAGACGGTAGCGCGGCTTCAACCATCGGAAATATGTATATTCCGTTGGCTTTAGGTGCCCCCTGTGTTTTGGTCGTTCGACCCCCGCTGGGGTCGCGACCCACAGGTTGAGAACCAAAAAAATGATTTTTATCGTTTGCTAACTATTTATCACGAGATGATAATATGCGAAAAGAAAGCAACTTAGAAGTATGGCATTAAACGAGGAATTCACTTCACTATGAATGGCCTAGTAAAGGCAAACCTGACATATGCTACATTGGTGGTCGATAATAAAGTTTTATTGGTTACATACAATGACAAAATACAGCAAAATGTGGAGAAACTACCCATTGATAGCCTCCCAAATAGATATATTCAGTTTGCATTGTTTATTTGGGCTATTTAATCACTGACATTAAGCAAATTGAAGGGAAGCTGGAATCTCTTAAGGGAGGATTCGGAGGGCAGGCATTATGGAGACTTGGGCTATACAACTTTTGAATTTGGAATTTTCAGATTGTTGTGGATTGTTTCATTGCTTAGATAAAAGGAGATATTCACTATTTTTCTGAAGGCTTTGGTTTAGATAGAAGGATTCGAAACGCCCACAGATTTAGTCAGTAAGTCTATGGTAGGTTTCAGTATTGATTTCTTCATGATCGTTTCATTTTGAAAGGGCTATGAATTTGAAGTAAATAATCTTCTTAGAGCACATTCCAAATTTCAAGAATACTTTAAATAAGTCGGTAAGGAGGGGGCACATGGATACATCAAACTGTGCACTAGGACAGGGGTCGGCAACCCGCGGCTCTTTTATCCAAATTGTGTGGCTCTTCAACCTGTCCAAAAATAAATTGTATATTTCAATTTTATTGAAACAAATGAAAATTTCATTTATTAAAGTAAAGATATTTTTTCAAAAAGAATTTTAAATGTGATAGGTTTGAAATTGAATAGAATTATATTAAAATACAGTACGTAATATATAGGACTGCCGCCTTTTCATTCGTTATTATTTATTTGTTTATTTACTATGCAATATGTGAAAATAAATACATAAAACATTTAAATGTTATTGAATATCATAAAATAATAATCTGTGAATACAAATGATCTACAGAGTTTGTTTACTCTATCATCCTTGCGGCTCTTGGTAAGATTTATTAAAATTATTTAAGGAGAAATGGCTCTCTACTTGAAATAGGTTGCCGACCCCTGCACTATGGAGTTAAAGAGTGTTTTTTTCACTTCCATTGCCGTGTGTCCGATCCTCAGGGAGTACATGGTAAGATAGCTTGGCAAGGGCTGAGCTGACCAGTGACGAGACAATTAAACGGAAAGGGCGATTGGGACCCGTTACATTCATTCGTACAGAGCGCTTCCATTTACAGGGCTTTTCGAATCCCACTCGTACAATATAACATTATATATTTGGCATCTCGAATCCCACTCTAATTATTGTATTACTAATATTTCACTACTAAAGTACTTCATTTTGTTATACTACTTTCTTTGTTGTATTAAGAAAAAAGAGAAAAAAAGAGTAATTATTATTTAATTAATAGTAAAATTAGGAGTTATTATTTTCAGTTTGTAGTTAACTTGGCAGGTGGACAAATGGCCAATGTATAATAATAATGGCTAATGTATATAATTTTTTTTTTTATTTTGTAAATAAAACCACTATCTATCTATCTAATTACGTAAATAAATTTTTGCCATTCATAGAGTAAAGTTATAAGCCTCACGGATAGCGAAGAAAATCGTTAATTAGAGCTAAGAGATGAATGAGCCACAAATGCGAGGGACGCTAAATTAAATATAAGCCTAATGATGGCAAGGAAAACCAAGGGATCACAATACAACTGCCTGCGGTCGAGGGGAAAAAAACTGGCGAAATAAATGAGCGCCAAGGGATGTTTATAAATCTGGACCTCCCAAGGGAATGTAGGTGACCCACCTTTGAGGGACATTACTAAGGTAAAAAAACATGCTGAACGGCTCTATTAGTAATTAGTCTTGAAAACTGAAGGGTCGTCCATTTTTTTTTTTTTACTTTTTCTTCTACACAAAAGAGAAAGTTCTGAGGACAATTCACATTTTCAAAATTGAGTTTACCTCGGGTAAGTTGGTAGCTGCACATATCGTTCATCAATCGTCAACTTGATCTGATGAATCGTGCCATCAAGTTCTTAGTTTTTAACAATTTAACGCCATCGGAAATTCATAAGAAATTTATTAAAAAAGTTAAGGGTAAAAAAGAAGGACAAAATTTTGAAACATAATAACTAATATTGTGTCTTATTTTAATTTTTATTAATAATAAACAAGTGACTATACTTTAGACCAGCCTTTCTCAAAGTGTGGGATAACGCCCCCATGTGGGCCTGGAGGCCTTACATAGGGACGGTAAAGGGGGCCCAGGGAAAATTGGAGGGTGTTGAAGCGGTTTAGAGGGGCGATGGCTGGTTTGTGTTTTTTTAAGAATTTAAACTGAAATCAAAACCTACCGCCTGCTACAATACACTGATTATTTTGTTGTTTTTTATTCCGTTTTTTCATTAATTCTGGCTACAAAAGCCAATCTCGCAATTATACCCAGGACTGTAGTCGATTATTCAACGATTCAAAGATAAATCGTTTGCATGTTACATTACATTAGTTTTAAAATTTAAATTGAAATGAATAAAAGTTTTTCTAAATATTATTTTTATTAAGTTGCGTTTTATTGCTCAAATTAGAACAGTATCATTTAAAACAGGGGTGGGCAAAGTGCGGCCCGCGGTCCGCTTGCGGCCCTTCTAACATTTTCCTGCGGCCCGCGGCTCAAAACGGCAAATAATAAAAATTTAAATCATAAAATATTTCAAATTTGATGTTAATAAAGTTCGGTAATATTCGCTAGTACAATTATTGTCTCAGCGTTCAAATCTTATATTAGTAATCCGCGCTCTTTCTTTGTATGATCATTGGACTTTTAGTACGCCATTTTTACACCAATACAAAGCGTGTGGTCGCCGTCGAAGCTACGGATTTTCGCTTCTTCTCTAGTTATTTATTTTACAGTGATATACGAGGGTCGTTTGAAAAGTCAGAGAGATAACACCACTGGCGCGTATCGAGGTTATGTTTAGTTAGTAGCATCTCTTGGAAGAACACACACCAAGTTTCAGCCAGATCGGTCTATTTCTTTGTGTTTGGCATTCGTTTGAATCGAGGAAGTCGAGTGATTTTCAAAAAATGGACGAAAAAGAATTTCGTGTGTTGATTAAACACTACTTTATGAAAGGCAAAACGCCTCAGGAGACTAAAGAGAAGCTTGATAAACATTATGGTGACTCTGCACCTTCGATTAGAACAGTTTATAAATGGTTTCAAAATTTTCGGAGTGGCCATATGGGCACAAGTGACGCTGAACGTTCTGGACGGTTACTACTCCAGAAATCATTGATAAAATCCATGATATGGTGATGGATGACAGAAGAGTGAAGGTGCGTGAGATTGCTAGTGCTGTGGGCATCTCGAATGAACGGGTACATAATATTTTGCATCAACATTTGGACATGACAAAGCTATCCGCAAGATGGGTGCCGCGATTGCTCACGCTTGACCAAAAACGAAATCGTGTGAAGTGTTGCAAGAACGGTTTGCAGCTGTTCCAGAAGAATCCGCAGGACTTTAAGCGTCGTTTCGTCACTGTGGATGAAACATGGATACATCACTACACTCCTGAGACCAAAGAACAATCTAAACAATGGGTTACCAAGGGGGAATCTGCGCCAAAAAAGGCGAAGACCGTTCCTTCGGCCGGAAAGATTATGGCGACTGTCTTTTGGGATTCGCAAGGAATAATCCTCATCGACTATCTGGAAAAGGGTAAAACTATTACAGGTGCATATTATTCATCGTTATTGGACCGTTTGAAAACCGAGCTGCAAGAAAAACGCCCACGATTGGCCCACAAAAAAGTCCTTTTCCATTACGACAACGCACCAGCTCACACCTCAGCAGTTGTGGTCGCAAAATTAATGGAAATAGGGTTCCAACTCGTTTCACATCCCCCCTATTCTCCAGACTTGGCTCCCTCGGACTACTATTTGTTCCCCAATATGAAGAAATGGCTGGCGGGAAAAAGATTTTATTCAAACGAGGAGGTGATTGCAGAAACGAATGGCTATTTTTCAGACTTGGACAAATCCTATTATTCGGTAGGGATCAACAAACTAGAGCAGCGTTGGACGAAGTGTATAAGCCTAAAAGGAGACTATGTTGAAAAATAAAAAAGGTTTACCCCAAAAAATTAAATGGTTTTTGTTTTTGCACGGACTTTTCAAACGACCCTCGTATAAATGTGAATGCAATCGTATTGTTTTTATTTCGTCTGGCTTTTAATAGAAAAAATGATGAAGGAAGATATGAAGCAATTTCATAGAAGTAACTAATGCCGTTTTTTTGTTGATTTGTTAATAAATGTATTATAAATAGATAAAAACAATTAATAAATAAGAACCCGAAATAAATATAAAAAGAAATATATATATACTGCGGCCCTCGGTAATAAACCAATACCCCTATGTGGCCCTTTACAGAAAAAGATTGCCCACCCCTGATTTAAAATGTAAGTCTGAACTCAGAAACAGGATAAGACTCATATGGTACGCTATAATTAAATTAAAGTAATGATCTCGATTGTGGAGAAACTCAAAATGACACTTTAGAGCGAAGCCTAACGCCTTTCACTAACAGGTAAGTAAGTTCCTATATCTAATTTCCATGGAAAAGTGTTTACAGATAAAAATGATAGATCTACAATGTAAGCAACTGTTGATCGATTTTCAATAATACCGAAATATTCGTAATAATTTAATTATAATTAATAATGAAAATTTTCATTAGGTATGAATAATGAATAATTAGAGCCAACCAACTACTTTAGGGTGAATGGTCGCCAATGGTTAAATATTGAAGTAATTTTTGAACAATATTATAAAAACTTTAAATAAGGCCGATCAGTTTTTAATCAGAAATTAAGATCATTGTGCGCTGATTTTAACTAAACCGATTTAAAAAATTTAGTTAATTAATTAAATTTGAATTAGACGGTGAAGGGAGAGTAGAAGGAGTTGATAATCGGCGTCTAGTTGATAATAAAGTCGCCCATGTTGACTCCCAAGTTAGCTCCTCTCGCCAGTCACATCCTGCCTCCAACGACAGGCTAGCTAAAGCCAGTGTAAAACAAATTTCACGTATACTGTCCACGTCCATTCCCCCCTAACTTGCATGCTATTCAGCCCCCAACCCCTCCTTACAGTGTAACAACAAATAACTAAGGCTTGTATTACGGAAATTAAAGCCTCAATTTTCTTCTTAATTAAGACCATGAACGCCTGGATAGTTAAGCCCTACTTTATTTACGCCTATCTAATTTATGAATACTTACAGCAAAGCGACTTCATCGATCGATCTTTCCCGGGTTTGTTTACTGTCGAATTTATTTTTTTGCTTTTTCTTTTGAGTAAAAAAAATTCTTGATAAACTTCTCCTTTACTACAGAGTCCGTTATTTCCGCCTGCAAGTTCCGCAAACAATCAACAAAGCTGTATCGTGCGTTTCCACCTTTGCCACACGTACAATAGTAAAAGGGGGGAAAAAAAGTAACAAAGCTGTTACAAAGATAAAAGGTTAAAACTAATCTCGAGTGTAAGGAATCAAAAGGTATCGACTGGTAAGACTTATCCAATACAGCTTTAGTCTCTAATTTATTTTAAGGCGGAGGGGAGAGGCATAATCTCATTTCTAAAATTTATAAAAATGCTTGCTTTTTAATTAAAGTTGATCTTAGCAACCCTGATGTTGAACATTACTGCATTATTGATCTTTCTTTGTGGTGACTGATTTATAGTTTCAATAGGATGAAAAAATGATTGCCATTTCAGTCGAGTAAAATTTATTTTGCCGAGCTTTCGACCTAGGGACTAGGTCATCTTCAGGGCTAGTTTAGAAAGTAATACTATTACATTTCAGGATTGGTGTGTCTTCTGTCTTGTCAGTCCATGAACTCCATGAATAAATTTTACTCGACTGAAATGGCAATCATTTTTTCATCCATTAGTGCATTAGTTATGCAAGAAATAAAATGCAGAACTAATATGCAGATATTCAAAATAGAAAAAAAAAAAAGGGAATCACCTTCACCGGATGTTTCCACATGGAAGCAATAACGTGTGATAGGGGCTGAAATATTGTGGCAGCAGTGTTGAGTGGCTCCATGCGGTCAATTGTACCCCGGGGACTGGAATACTAGCAGGTAAATTGATTTTCTGATAAATTCAATACCAATTCGTATCCATCTCCTTAACACAGTTTACTATCTTAGAGCACAATGCCCTCCCTATTTCAAAATCAAACATTGAATAGAACAGATCAAAACAGGACCTAAGTAAATTGATGGGCAAAACTATTAAATTAATTTCTATTATTGTCTGTACGTACACATTGTAGTGGTAGTAACAACAAAGTTCTACACAGCGTGAACTAAAAGATCTATTGTTGTAAGGATGACTGTACATAGACTGCGGGGGGAGGAGCATGGTGTTGTGTTTGTGAAGTGAGCTCGAGTCAATTTGGTGGTAATAGCAGCATGTTGTTTGGATGTTTGGAATGTCAGCGAAACTGTTGTTCGCATCGTTAGACAGAGAAACCAGTATGAACGCCAAGATGGCTGGTTTATTTCCCTCTATTCGTAAAGGAAAGGCCTATGACAATGTCGTAGAGGTATCTAGTATGTCATAAAATCATATAAGACTCTGTGTTGATGAAACTAGTTAAGCATGATGTCAATGTTATCTGTTGTATAAAACTTGTGACATCTTTTTTCGTTATTAATACTTAATTGGTAGACACCCTGTTGCAAAACAGAAATATTAACTCGCCTAAATTTTAAATCTTAAATAGCCAAAAGTGAAATAATGCCTACTTATTTTGGTCAGGCGTACATGCAATTTAGAATCATGGCCTAAAGCAAGAGCGGAATCTACCCAGTACCATTTGTGGGCCGCGCCTCTAACTGCTTAACCACTGTGGCATTAAATCTAATTAAACCGCAATAACCTCAAATAAGTGAATGCAATTCGCCAAAGCGACCACTTAGCCTGGACACTATGAAAACGGCGTTCAAGTAAATAGAATGTAATCATGGCTTCTTTAGGCCAAATGCTGTCTGCGTTAAAGCAAAAAAAAAAAAAATAATTTCTTTTTATTAAATTGCTCTGCGGGCAGCATAAACTTTTTTCTTTTTTTTTAATCATTTATTGCAATTTACCACTGCAACAGTTGTTGCAACAAGCAAATATGGTGAAAGAGAAAAGAAATAAAAGGAAATCATGAGTGGAGAAGGCACCCAGTGGTGCCACTCCAGTAACGTGCTTTGCTCTCACGATAAGAGAAGATCACGAGGCCATCTTCTCTTCAATCTCCTTAGAGGATTACCTGGTAATGTGGAGGAAGATAGGTGTTCTATGAGAGGGTTAGGATAAGCTGCTGTAGAGGAATGAAATTTGAAGAAACGAGTGTTAGCAAGAACCTGTAATGAAAGGGATTTTGAGGTCATTATGGATGGTGAGGTTAGATACATAGAACGGAGCGTTAAGAAGTTTCCAAGTATTTTTGACTGTAATGCCTGGAAGCGTAGTGAGTTGGAACGGTTTAGTCGATCCCCCATACTTCGATGCCGTATGACCAAATAGGGTCGCAGTAGCAGTAGATATAAGAGTCTTTTGTTATCTAGGTTAAGTTTCGATCGTTTGTCAAGTAGTCTGGCGAGAAGATTTGTAGCGCTGGTTAGTTTCTCGTTTTTTCAGTCTAGTATGGGGATTCCATGTCAACCGTTTGTCTAGGTGCAGTCCAAGGTAGCGTACTTTGTCCACAGTTGGTATAGGAGTTTGGTCCAAGATGACAGGAGGTAGGATTTTCCGTCTGAGAGTAAATACTATAAACTTAAGACTTCGTAACGTTGGTTTTGATTCTCCATTTGAAAAGCCAGTCCTGTAGGTGGTTGATGTGTGTTTGTAGAGTTCGTGTAGCGATAAGAGGATAGGAATGTGGAGATAAGATAGCAGTATCGTCAGCAAGCATAAATTTAAAAATGAAAAAAAAAAATAACGTAAATTAAAATTTTTGCTTAATTTAAATCAAATGGGGCCAACTTCAAATTTTGCGTTGCATCCAAGCCTTTGAAACTTTTGTTCTACTTCAAACTGTAAATAAGATCTGTAAGTATCTTTACGGATCTGTCAATCTTTTGGTTAGAGATTATTTCCCAAGAAATGGTTTTTTTTGAGACGTTAGACTTACCCAAAGGATCCGTTTCCGAAAAAAGAACCAACTAATATTTATTGTAAATTTGATATTGGAGGTAAACCTTCAGAACTGTAATTAAGTCAATGTTAGTCAGATTTTTTCAATTACAAAGTAATATTGATGAGTGACATTAATACTAAAAATCTCCTTAACAAAAACTTACAGTTTAAAAAGTTAAGTATAAGGGTTGATTAAACGCCAAAAGGTACACAAATCAGCATGTACCCAACATTTCATTCAAGCTTAGTTGATATAATTTAAGTAATTTTGCTGCATTAACTTTTCCTTCACATTTTTTAGAATTTATTAGATGTCACAGACCCTTATGCTGGCCAGTTCGTTCATAATATTATTTGGTTATAATTATGATAAAATGTATATTATATCTTCGTTTTTAAATAGGTACTTTATTTTAACTCTATTCCAAATTATTCTTCTGATTTATCTTTAATATGCCCTTTATTCTGAAGTTGTCACATCTTATACATGCATGTTAAAGTAGAAAAAGACAAAGTTAGAGTCGGCTACTGTTTAAATTTGAATCACGGAGGATTTAAAACAATATTTCAGACTTGAATTCGTCTTACCGAAATATTCGTGAGCACAAATAACACACAGTTAATAACAAGTAGATTATTCAACAACAATTATTCATTTCTCAATTGTAATTTAATTTTACTTATAGTAAAATACTGGAATAATTAGCTGTCCTAAAAGTATGCAATACTTATTTATTTTATATTACATAACATATATATAACATTGTGAGAAGAACAGCTACATTGAGAGTGTGATTGAAGAAAACTATATTATTTGCGATAGAGCCAGATAATTATTACCTATTATTATAAACGTTTGACTACTACATAAAATAACAATTACTTTAATCGAAGAATGAACTTAAACCGACGATTTTTATTAAAAATAAAATAATCGAAATCATTGATGTATGTTGGTGTAAGCATTTTTTTAAAAAAGTTTTTAAATTTTGTAGCCTCGTAATTTTTTTTATTTTTTATAACGTTTTCTTTTTAACCTGTAATTAATAGTTTGATTATTATAGATTAATAGATATTAAAGTCAATCTACAGTGCTACTTGAACAAATATTTTGTAGATGAAAATGGCCAGCATAAGGGTCTGTGACATCTAATAAATTCTAAAAAATGTGAAGGAAAAGTTAATGCAGCAAAATTACTTAAATTATATCAACTAAGCTTGAATGAAATGTTGGGTACATGCTGATTTGTGTACCTTTTGGCGTTTAATCAACCCTTATACTTAACTTTTTAAACTGTAAGTTTTTGTTAAGGAGATTTTTGTACCTTTTGGATAGATTTTCATTTTTGTCTATTTTGCTAAGTTACATATCTGCTTTACTGTTTTTTTTAAATTTGGAATAAGCAATTCTATCATTATAACCTGATAAGGTGTTAAGTAGGAACCGTAACTACCACTGGAGAGATCTTTTTAAAGAATGATTATAGTTGCGGTCCCCAAACCATCCTCAATAACAATTTTTTTGAGAAAGCCTTTTTACATAAAATAGGAAGGTATTTGTACGTAAAAAGCAAATTTAAACTGCGATTTCAGACCTTCCTTTTAAGAGGAGTAAGAAAAATCAACGGGCGATTACAGTACTTCTCCCTAAAAGGCAAAGAGGCAAAGATTTTGAATCGAACGACAATTCATTAATGTAAATAGGTTCACCCATTGATAATTTTAACGATTGCAGTACTTCCTCTTAGTAGGTGTAAGAGCATGATGGCACTTCACAGCCATGTAGAGGAGCTTTAATCACTTCTTCGTGCTAAATTTTATCAAAATCGGACAAAGCGTTATAGAAATATTGGTAATAATAGTTTTAGAAACGGCCTTACTTGGGTGGGGCAAACTCCCCTCCATATGAGGCATAGCGACGAGACTTTTAAAGTGCAAATCTGTACAAAATTTCGATTCGAATGACACTTCATTCATGAAAATCAGTTCACGTGTCGATAATTTGAAACGATTGCTATACTTCCCCTTAACTAGCGTAAGAGCAGATCGTCGCTTTAATGTTACATAGGGGAGCCCTAACCCCATCATCCTACCAAATTTTATCAAAATCGGGCTAAGATTTACAGAGTAATTAGTAATAATAATTTTGAAGGGGGCCTTACATAAAGGGGGCTAACTCCTCTCCCATTCGATGTACAGGGTCGAGACCCCCAAAAGGCACATCTACATAAAATTCCGAATCGAATGACATCTCATTCATGAAAATCGGTTCACGCGTTTAGGCGCTACGTAGTTTACAAAAAAGGTAACAACAACAACAACAACAAGAAGAAGAAGAAGAACAAGAACAACAACAATTTCTGAAAATGCCGTTTTTGCTCATTTTCGGCAACTTTTTTCTCGAAATCTATTAGGTCTGGGTGGTTGCAAAAAAATTTCAGTTATAAAGGAGGGTTTGCTCTATATTTTAAAGAAAATTTGGGAATTTTATCTTTTATAGAAAAAGAGAAAAAAATTGTCAAAGTTGGGTGTTTTTTAACGTTACGCTTTTTCGTGCACTTTTTGACGATCAACCCTTATACAACTGTCCTACCGGACAGTTTTAATATTTAAAGTAGCCGAGCGGTTAGAGGCGAGACCTGCGAAGCTAATATGTATTGTGGTACTGGGTTCGATTCCCGGCCTTAGGCCTTGGATTTTATTTAATGGTTAATAAAAGAAATTTACAGTAAAGTATGTTAGCTAGTCGCCTCCGTCCACGACACCTAATTGGTAGTTGGACGTTAAGCCCCGCCTGAAAAAATAGGCGATTACTTTACTTTACTACTTTTTACTTTACTATTTAAAGTAATTTTAAATTCTTGCTGCGGCCGTATGGTCAATATTTAACTCAAGTTAAAAAGCATCACTTTAATCACATGTGAGTTAAATCGCTTTTCGATTCTACACATGTGTAAACTAAAGAGGATAAAAGATATCACAAAACAGAATCATAATTTTTCCCAGATGAATAGAAAGTTGAATGCGGATGGCTATTTTGTGCATGCAAGAAAACACTTTCCCAAACCGACCCACCAAACTGAGCTGTATATATGCAAAAATCTATATCCCCCCCATATATGTGAACCTCTAAAAGCGTCCGTAAAAGAGAGAATACAGCTGGGCGTCTATTTCGCTAAAATCTAAAATTTATGATAGGTGATGGGTTGGCCTTGCCATATATAACTTGATTATAACTTCCATTAAAACCTTCCATTATTCAATTTTAACCCACCTATAGAAAACATAGGATCGATACAAAACAGAAAAGGGGCTTTTAAATAAATAAAATAATTGATATAGCTAAAAGAACGAAAAAAAAAAAATAGCTAGGTAACGCGCAAAAGTAATCAAAAACCTGTTAAGGTGATAGTTCGGTGTAGGCTAGGCTAATTAAAATAATTTGTTTTATGCCTCATAGAACTGAGTCCAAAATCCCCAAACAGGTAAAGTAGTCTACAACTCTAATGTAATTAAAATGTCAAATGCAACCGAGAATTGTGCCCAGAATTACGCATTACTATGTGCGGTCCACGCCACTGGACCACCTCGTATGTATCTACACATATTATATGAATTAGCTTTCTTAGATTTTTGGTAATTTTCATCTTTAGCTGCCTCCTTTTAAAGAAACGTCGTGTTGATGTTTGTTTATACTTCTAAAAGTATGTTTTAGGGCAGTTCTGCAGAAGAGGATTTGGCAGTTAACATAACCCAAAGTGATTTAAAAAATAAATTAATAAATAAAATAAAATAAAATTGGACGAGATAAACGTGTGTGTGTGTGTGTGTATTTTTAGGTCAGATTATACTTTTTATAATAGCTGATTGGTCCCTTCAAATTATTCAAATTGCGTATCAAATTTGAATAGTGTGAATGTCTGATTTGTGACTGTTTTTAACAGCTATCTCTTTATGATGTAAAGATTGGGAGAGAGATTTTCCAATAACACGACACATTCAGCTCGAAACACAATGCTATCTGAAAATGGAACTGCCTGTGAAATTCAGCAAAAAGCTGGTACTGCACTCTACTGAATGTAGGTCTAACTAACAAAGTTCCTCTCTAAATTTAAATTTTTATTCCATTACATTTAAGATAGGTTTAAGATCCAAGTGATTTGAGTGGATAAATTTTAGCATTTCAGAAAAGAAGCCTAACATAATCAAAACATTCTAGCTACGAAAACCATCAGGAATCAGGGCAAACTTAGAAGACTGGCGAACACTGGAAGGAGGCCAAGAAGGGGTCCAACGAAAACATTATTAGATCAGTTTAATGAAACAAAGCGTTCCGATTTATTATCAAAATAGTGCCAGGATAATAACTTAAAACCATTAAGTGCTCCCTTGAGCTTGGCAATAGGCTAAGGAAATTAGAGGCCCCTTCAATTTCAGAAGTCCCCCCTAGGGCCGAAGAGATAGTTAAATTAACCAGGAGTAATACAAAATGAAAGACTGAAATACACACTGAATAAATTATATATGCTAAAGCAGTTATTTCCTGGCAATGCCGAAGGAGTAGCTAGCAAATCTAGGTACCACAGTATTGAACTAGCTGACAAAGACAGTAATTATATCTAGGCAGTTATCTATGCAGCTATTATTTGGTTATAGTATAGAGAAACCATAAACCTTCTCGAATAGATTCAGAGATTTGAATGTCTAGCAATCTTGGCAGCCATGAAGAAGACCACACCAACGGCAGTTGTAGAGAGGATGCTCTATTTTACACCGTAGAATGTGGACATTCAGGGTGAAGTTATGAAGTCATATTTAAGGCGAGTGGGATAAGCAAACGAAGATTACGAATTCGATCACAAGGAAGGTTACCTGAATCTATAATTCCTCTGTGTACTGCTGATAAAAACGGAAGGTAAATATGACTGAGCATAAAAGATATGAGAAAATAATATAAAAGGAGGCTTAATTAGTGCAGGACTTCTATTCTGTACTTAAAAAAACAATGGTTCGTAATCCATGTATACAATGAAGGGCAAAAAAGGTCACGCGATTTGAATTTCCGTAGCGCAGTTTTATTGTGTGTTAATTGTATGTGAGATAATCCACCAGTAGAACCGTATTGTTGGATTTCATGTTAACACCACATTTCCCTTTCTCTATTAATTGGGAAAAATCATCCAGAATAGGGCTAGTTTATAAAATATAATTTGAAGTTTTTAAATACTCTCAAACTTACGAAGAAAAAATAAGCCTTCTAAATATCTAGAATTTGAACAAAAAGAAGGTGTTTTAAACATTGGCCTGCCTGTCACTTTTAACTTGGGTTTCCCCAAGAAAACGTTTTTTTTTTTTTTAGAGAGAGGGAGGAGTGCAGTGTTAAATTGTTCAAAAAAAGAAGGAAGCGGGTTTTGAAGCGATAAGTTTAACCATAAATTGAAAACATGGTTATCAGGAGCCGCGATGTCTATCTTGATCAGTACCTAAGTCCAAACTAGTCACATTCGACTTTTATTTGACTGCAATTTATAGCAGTTTATCGCTCTTGGAAGTTATGAAACGCAACAGAATTCTCAACCGAATTCAATTTTAAAAGGCTGTTAAAATGATTGCAAATATTTTACGGAAAGAGCATGTTACTGAATTGCTACAGTAAATGATTTCAATATTATTAAGGTTCACAAATAATCACCACTGATATTGGTCCCTAGGATCTTACAGCACCCCTCCCACCTCTAATATCATCTTTTCTGCTGAATAGTTATCAACAAAGATATTTTACCCAGATGTCAGCTGCTGATAATCGTAAGATTATAAAAAACTATATATAAGTAGCTTCAACCAGAAAATAGTCATAAAATATATGGTATTATTTACTATGTAAAATACCTAGGGGATGACTCTTTTATTTCCCTTCGTAAACTGAGATGATATATCGGGGATTACTAGATAATCTGCTTAAGTAGGAGATCATGATTGTTGATCCTGGATGTTGCGCTTCACTACAGTTCGCCGCCTCCAGACTACTAAAGTGGTGTCGCGACAACAGTTGACCCAATTCACCGAAATTTATATAGCATGGATCAACTTCCATTTACAATAAACTAGATGACAAAAAGGTATAAGTATACGTATGCTCTAATAGATCCCTAAGTTCAAAAACATAATTATGTAATGACAATTATAAGCAGTATGGAAAATGAATTATCTGCATCTTCGGAAAATATTTTCAGATGACTGTATATTAACTGAAATCCAGTGGGAAACTTTCAAACCACTTCCTTTCAATAAAATTTTCAAAATTGGCCGAGTCCCTTTTAATTTTGAATGGTTACTTAATGTTTTTGTTTTAAATACTAAGAAAATCACTTCTGTAACGTGACAGAGAATCCTAGTAAAAGCAAGTGAAGTATACATTCACTTCTTCAGGGATCAAAGCGTTCCTTACTCAATAAAACGAGAAAAGTTGTATCTACTATCAAGTATCAAGTTTTTATAGTGGATTGTGGAGGCAGCGGCTTGGTGAACGGAACCCGTCCCGAGTTCCAATCTTAATAAAAAATAACTGAATACTTACAAACGGTAGAGATATCAAACAGAGGATTGGATAAGTTTAAATGCGTAGCTTCTATATATTTAATTGAGTTTCATAATGTTCTGCACATGTAAAGGTGGCATTAACGAAAAAAACAAATAAAATGGAAGTTAAATGAACTGTCGCGGTATCTAAGGCTCTATAGAGAAGTAAAAATTATTTTCTCCATAGAAAAATCATAGAGCTTTAAAAAGTCCCTTATAGACCCTTATACTTTGCGAGTTTCGAGAAACCGTCGCTTACAAAAGAGGCAATAGGAGAAAATCCAAGGGTTACGGCGAATTAACCTTCTCGAGAAGCATGAACATTTAAGGGTTAGAGAAATTAAGAAATAAACGCTTCAGAATAGTATCTGGAATCAGCCGTAAAGAAATGCGAGAAAATAAGGAGTAACAGCACCTTCTGCGGGACCGGAATACAAACGGGACTTTGAATGCTTTGAACTGTTTTTAAAAAATGAAGAAACTCTATATTCCAACATATTAATTAAAAATAAACACATTTTTTTTCGAAAAATAAACATAAAATAAATCAACGCAGGTAAATATGAAGTTTAAATTTCCAAATGTGAAAAACTTCTCTCTTCCTAATTAAACTCATAATTTTACATTTTCCCATTTAATGGATAATTACTTTCTCGTGTTCATTATTAACAATATTTTATTGTAATTATTACTTTGTTTCTACTAAACATGTAATCTAACCCCGTTGGAAAGGAGATAATTAGATAATGTCGAATACTGAGCAGTTATAATTACGTCTTTTAAATTCTCCTCCATTCAAAACTGTGACCCACTTTATGACATGCTAATTAATTTTACTTGTAAAACATAAATTATTCGTTTCTTATTAAAAGAAAAACTTATTTTTGTAAGTTTTTTTAAGAACCTCTTAATAAAGCTTAACTACAGGAAATCCTAAATCCGCTTAAATTCACGTAAAGATTTATATTTAGTGTCCTCTGACACTTGATTTTTTTATATTTTTAATTATCTTAAGTGCTAAGAAGGAAGTTTTTTAGCACGTTTTGTTTTTGAAGTATTCGCGAGCACCACCACACCACGAAAAAATCAACAAACCTACAATTATAGAACAAAATCAAATAAAGTTTCAATTCAAAGACTTCACAGTATTTGAAGTATTTATTTTTAGGTCACAAATAATAAGTCTGATGTTATATCAGAAAAAAAAATAGTAAAATTTCGCACATAAAACTAATCAATAGACAAACTTGAAAATAGATGACTCCAGAAATCGGAAATAGAAGAATCACATTTTAAGAAACAAATTATGAATCTGATTTTTCAAACTGATCAATTCAAATTTCTAAAAATAAGGCAAAAGCCATTTCCAGGCTTCCGCCAGGATATAATAATGCGCACCTTATAGATCTTATTGTGACCCCTTACTGGTGTCAGGCGGGTTTCGAATCAATCCCTTCAGTCCCAGATATCGGAACCGAGAGAGAGAGAGAGGGAGAGTGTGTCCTCCTCCAACATCTGGTAGTTCCCCAAGTGTCTGAACCTTCCTTGAATAATGGGCATCGCAGCCAGTTTAAGGAGAGGTATATAGGAGTTTCACAAGATCTGCCCAAGTGCTAGCTATCACTTTCTAGACTAAACTTTTTCAGGAGCCCGATGAGACCAACAATGCCTCTTGAGGAAACCTATCTTTTTCTCCTTGGAGAGAACCAAAGATTAATGAATCAGTCGCCAAAAAAGATAAACAACAATCTTCATGGACATTAGGCCTTTTGAAGAGCCGCTGCTAAGAAATAGTTCCAATAGAACTAAAAAAAAAAAACGTTCTTACAAAGAAAACACTATTTTGTTTAAAGGAATTTCAGATTGATATAAGATAAGAAATAATGTAATACTGAAACAATTTTAAACAAAACAAAACAGTGTGAAAAGTAGTTTTAAACACTGGGCAACAGTTTATAAATAGAAGGAAAAGATTATAAATTTATGCATTGTTAAGCAGAAAATGGTGTTAAAGGACCTTTGTACTATATTAAATTGAATTTAATGTAACAGTGGATGAAATTATAAATAGCTAAAGAAACATTACTAACTATTACAACTACTACTAAATAACATAACATCTGAACATCCGAAGGTAAGGGAGGACGAAGTACAGGGATGGACCTTAAAAAAAACCCAATCCAAATATTCACGAATCCTTCAAAATTATGATAGAGAAAAAGTTTCCTTAAATATTTATTTGGGATTCATCCAAAAGCATTGGTGAAGTGTGGGTAGAAAGAACCCTCAACAATCCTCAAATTTCTATAAAAACATTAATTTTTTATAACTTCAAAGTTTTTAACACGTTCATTTCTTACGAACAAACAGTACTAACATGTGTTACCTGAGCAGAAACTTTTAAATCGTAAAGAGTTTTGTTAAATTTAAATAATTTCAAGTTTTTTTTATAAATAATCCACATTTCCAAAGATGTATTAATTAAAGATGTAGTAATAGCATAAAGCAAAACCTTGTAGGTAGTTGAAGAAAGAAAAAGATATCGAAATTAAAAGTAGTTGATAACAGACTCCCCCAAACATAATTTATTCAGAGAATTGGCTGGTCAACATAACATATAAAAATGCACCATTCAGAAGCCAACTCGGTTTCGAGTTCAAGACCTTCCAAATTCAACAAATATTAGCTTATATTGATAACAGTAATTTTTTCATATCAAACAAGATATTGAGGCTACTGAAGACTTCTTAAAAGCCAACTGTGTAAATATTATAACAAACGCCATGGAATTAGCAGACAGCTTCCAACTTATGTAACATCTTTGGTAAACTTAGCTAAAAAGTTGTTCAATAATCTTAAAAAGTAATTACTTAAGTCGGACATTATGAAAACATCGATTACAAAAAACAATGGACAAATTCACTGAGAAAGTAAATAGCATATTTTGAACATAGCCAAAAAAATAAAAGATTACTTACTGTTCCTGCTTCAAATTTGAACATTAAAAATAGAAACAGCTCTTAAAATTATTTTCCTAACCTGAAACAAAGATAAAACAATGTAAATATTGGGAAAACAATTAATAAATCTGTGGTGAACACTTTCTTTGGAGTAAGATGGGCACCAAGAGAACCTATACAACAGTCGAAATGAAAATGCTCCACAATCTGGTAACCTCTCTACCTGGCTGTTGGAATAGTGTACAAAGAAGGCTGTCCTACGAATAACAATAGAAGAAAAGGAGACAAGGAAAATATTAAAAGCAACGGGGAGTGGTTATTCAGTACATTATTACTTCCCTCTCTCCGAAATCTTACAGAAAGTTATAATAATTTCGACAGATATTTGTCCTCCGGTAGATGCCAACAGAGAATGAATGATACCACTCTCGAACGGTAGATTTGAAACTAAAAAAAACTAGGCTCATGGAAAATTTCCTAGGCAGAAGGAAGATGCGTTCAATTTCTTATTTGACTTAATTCTTTATTCAATTTTATTGGTAATGCATTAATTATATCGACGTCACAATGACAATGGATGGTACACTATTATACTAAATATTAACTTGCAACTATTCCAAACTTGTAACTAATCCAAAAATATCACAAATTTGGAAAGCGAAATAAATAGTTCTGCTTGGTACGTACCTGGCTTGACAATTTTTCCTAGAATGCACTGATTGCTAAAATGATAAAATTAGCCCAAATCAATCTTATAAAAGAATATTTGTAACTAATTTATACGAAACACTCTTAAATGCTAATTAACATTAAGTGCAATAAAACGTCACAAAGAAAATCAATGTCAAATTAAAATGAGTTTATGTCCAGTCGCCATTAACATTCACTCCATTTTAAGGAATCATTTATTACAGGTTTATAATAAATTTACAACTAAAATTTAAGATATAAAAAGATTTTTTTTTTTGTAAGAATCTAAGATTAATGAATGATTAAAGTGTAACAAATACAAAAGAAAATTGATTACCTGATTTTAATCACGAAGAACAGATCTGTGGCTCACAGCATCACCCTGAATTTCAATGATTTTTTTTTTATCAGGTGAAATTCACTGCACTAATCTAATTAAATTAAACAAAAATAAAAACACTTTAACACTACATATTTTCAGTTCACAATTAGTTAAAACTTGGATTCACTTTTTAAAAAACTGTAATTACTCTGGTACTATTGGACAAAGTCACATCGTAATGGCCGACTTTAAAAAGAAAATCTGAGACAGTATCAAAGGGAGTGTATTTATGATATAATCAATCAAAAATATTGAAATAATATATAATAGTTATTTATAATTGGGTAAAAATAATTAAATTAAATTTAAACTCTAATAATCATAACTTTTAAAAAAATATTTTGATCTTTAATTATTTCGACCAATAAAAACATTTTTAATAAAAATGTATTACTTACTTAAAATAAATAATTATAAAATTAGCATTTGGTAAATTAATTTTAAATAACTGAATTAATTTTAATTATAAATTACGTATACTATGGGTACAGAAGTTCCTTCCCCTTTACTGGAGATCAATGGACCAGTCCATGGCGAGATATCTTTTGCTTCATTTAAAGTTCGATATGTAAGTATAATTTCGCATTTATTTTTGGGCTAAATTTGAGAAATCTAAAGTAAAAAACGCATTAATTCATTAAGTAATTTATAAGCTTTAAAATCATAGAGTTTCTCTATGAATAATGAAGGATTAGCTTTGTAATAATAGAACAAAGTTAACCAAGGTGAGAATTCAATTCAAATAATGGCGTCAAGAACAAGTAGCTAAAAATCTATTCAATTTTTAAATAAAAATCGAATCCAAATTATATTTTATGATCTTAAATTCAATTTAACTTTATTTTTTTTAATTAGATTGTCTAAATTTATAGCTACTTTTTCATTTTGATAGCAAAAACCTAAACCGTAAGGTAAGTTACTATGGGCAGCCATTCCATTCAATTTGAACTTAATGAGAGTTAAGATTTTAAGCATTACTTTATAAAAACTTATTACTATAACTTCTATTAATATTAATTACAATTACTATTAATTAGAAAACTACAGGTAATATTGTAAGAATACATACTTTTAGATTACTTGACCTACATACCTGAAATGTCTTTTCTTAAATTAGTTTTTTTCTCAAATCAGAAATGGTTGTTTTTATCCTCTCTCTATCAAGAAGCATCAAAATTGAAATAATGAGTTTGTGAAAGGAGGTTCCTGAGGGACTAACTTTAAATTTAATTCAATTTTAAAGTCCACAATCTCAAAGAACTTTCTAAAAAGATAGATGAAATCATTTATCAATAAAACTTTTTCTTGGAGAAAAAAGAGGAACAAAACTAGATTACAAATTAAAAATACATACCCTGTTTCCTTTTCGTTCTCTCAAAACTCGTTTCTTCAGTCTTCATAAAATGCTTCTATTTTTTTTTTTAAAGGTATCCAATTTAATCAATTTTTTTTCCTACTTACAGGTATGTGCGTGGGTGATCTAAGTGAGTGCAGTGGTCTTAGTGTGATCAGTGAAGTGACCAGTGAGTGACTTTTTGTATGCTGAGGGTCCAGTTTAAGGCGAACACCTTTGGCAGTCTAATCAAACTCGAGAAGATCATAAGGTAAGAAAGTAAAAGCTGTCTTTTGGATCTCTAAAGCTAGAAATTGTTACTGTAGAAAGCATAAAATTAGTTCAATCTTAATAAGATTTTGTTAGAACAAACATGCTGGTTGGTTTTACTTTTAAAAATAGAGGTTTTTGTTCTATCGAGATCTACTTATTCTGTCACCTCAAAATAATAGATGCCTTGGGAATGCTTTATTTCATTGTTACATGTTTTTGGTAATGAAACGTTATTACATAAGGAACATAATACAGTCGACTCTCGATAAATCGAAATCCAAGGGACTACAAGAAAAATTCGAATTATCGAGACTTCGAATTATCAAGAAGGGAAAAAAATTCGAATTATTAAGAGTTTTTATTATGTATATGTGTATGTAGATACGTATATTGAAAATACGTATGAGCTTACCTAAGTTTTAGACATATATAGCCTCAAGTAAAAAAGTAAAAATAATGAAAACGACAAAAAAGAACAAAAAAATTACATATGTATTAACATTTCAATAAATAATAACATGTATGTATGTACCTAATTAAAAAAATGAACAGTTTTTTGTTTCAATGTGGCTTGACTTAGTCAAGTGACTTAGAATTGTAGAAAGCGTTGATGGTGGAATATTGAAAGTTTTGGCGATATCTTGTTTTTCGAACCACTTTTCACGGCCGCGATAATTTTGCTTCCCATCGTGACAAACTAAGAAAGAGAATTGGAAAGTTAAACTGGGCTGAAAGGAGGGAAACATTACGCAGGAAATGGACAATAAGCGGAAAATGAGAAGTAAACATTACCAGGAAAAATTCGAATTATAAAGAGGGGAAGCGGCCTCGTTCGAATTATAGAACCTTCTTTCCCCCTGTGGTTAAGGGAAAAGGATTTCGAGTTATCCAGCGTATTAAAATACACTGAATTTTTTCGATTTACCGAAGTTAGCACTTGTAGAGTTTGAATTATCGAGGTTCGACTGTATATAATACATAAGGAAACTTCATACTTACAGTGAATGATGTCATAAGAAGGCAGTATAAGCATATGATGATTACTTATTTTTGTTAGAACGATCTTTCGCATAGTTCCTAGCAGGGGGTATTACAAAACAATAAGTGACCTTATCCTAATACAAAAAATCACAATAAAATGTAAAGTTTATCCCAAATGGATAGCTGAAACTAAAATTTATATAATTTTACCCACTAAAATTAATGAATTTGACATATTTAAGTACAATTCACTGATTTCTAATACTATGTTTGCAATTAAAAACGTGGATCCGTTCTTAGATAAGGCCATTTTCACTGAGTTGACTTTTCTTTTTTCCCACAAGTTAACGCATATTGCCGCAAAATGGTAAAATGTTTCAAGCAAGAGTTATGCATATGTAAAGAGAGTTGGTTTGTTTCGTTGGAATAAAATGTTACTAAAACCTCACATTTACTGATAATCCGCAAAAACATTTGTCACTTAAACTTTAGCAAAATTCTGAAAATGCTTCAATAACACAATGAGTACAACTGCTGTTAGCCGGTTCATCCCCACCTATCATGTGGACACGTGACCAAACTAAAGAACAGTTTTCGCGCTTTACCAGAATATTAGGTTATCTAATGTTCTGTTTAAAATTATAAGTATTGAACATTTTGACTTAAATAAATTCTATTATTAAATTACAAATATTAAGCACAAAGCATGAGTGTAGCAGGCTTATGACAACAACTTACGATACAATCTTAGTTTACTTACCCAAAAATTGTACCGTTTTTTGTGTTCGTTCGCATAGACTAACCAACTGTACCATTGCACTTCCATTAAATTGTATCACTCACTAATTATCAAGTTAATCACTGGGACTCAAGTTAACCTAACTGCAACCAAAGACATCTTAGAACGGCTTAAACTTATGCAATTCTTGAATCTTTCCCCACTCAACAAAATAAAAGAAAAATAAACATATGATAATTAAAAAATAGAAATGCAACATCATTTACAAAATTTGGAAATAAGTAGAAATTACTAAGTAAATGTCTCTTAACCTAACTGCAACCAAAGACATCTTAGAACGGCTTAAACTTATGCAATTCTTGAATCTTTCCCCACTCAACAAAATAAAAGAAAAATAAACATATGATAATTAAAAAATAGAAATGCAACATCATTTACAAAATTTGGAAATAAGTAGAAATTACTAAGTAAATGTCTCTTAACTTGACATCATGAACTTTTAACACAGAACAGCACGTCACATAGCAAGGCTGGAAATTAGACGGTATTAGCCCCACCACCACACCATAAGTCAGCTTAGTTTTAGAAAAGAATTAGGAAACGATGTATTAAGTTTACAATGAGAAACCTTCCTGGAATTTGAGTTTAAGGAATATTGCTTCCATTAAATATTCGTTATAGGCTTATTGTTAGATGAATATATAGAACATTATTGCTGGAAATGATTAAATTTGACTTCCTTTTACTCCTCAAAATAATTCACATCCCAGCTCATAGACTGAAAATAAATTTTGGAAATACGTTGCCTGTATTAACCCAACTTAGGAGTTCATATTTGATAGTTGGTTCTGGAACTTTTGGACAAAGATTGATCAATCCCAGTACTGCCATTCCCTTTTCTAAAGATTATGAAGCCTTTTTTTTTTAGCACCGTTTTTGGTTCTTCCGGTTGAAAATCAGGCTTGAACTTGGTCTGAGCATGTTCCAGACAGTTCGCTTGCCCTAAAATAGTGAGGGCAAATTTTCGGTTTCCTAACTTCCTAGTTTAAACCTTCTACTTCTTTTTTATTTATTTTTTATTATTGTGCTTATATGATAGCATTTTAAAGACACTCTAGGTAATGCTATAGCACACCATGAATGCGTTTATTTACGATGTTCCTGTAGATCACTATATTACGTCGTATAACGGATAGACTATCCTGGGCTAAAACCATCCTTTCGAAGACAATAACCCTATTAATATTCACCTATGAAATCCTTTCTCTCAAACAGTAGCTCGCTCGCTCTCTCTCATCTTTATCCCTTATTCCATTATAAACCACACACCTCAAATCCTCCCAAATCCTTCCAATTTGATATCTACGGGATTATATTCCTCCACATTCCATAAATCCTACCTTGTTCGTGAGGATTCCCTCTGAAATTCCTTTATTTATTTATTTTTTTGTATTTATTGTCATCTTTTATGTAATTGTTCATTTTCTAAAATCATCTTCAAAACCTCTCTCACTGGTAATTTCTTGTGTTCAAATTGGTGCCAACAATAACGATAACTTGATTAAGTTACTTGAAGTTTCCTTTTTGACATTTTATGTGATATATTGGTAATTTTTCATCGTCACATTTTCCAGTACAATTTTCTCTTAAAACTTTCAAAAAAATATCATCCATCATATTGAGTTTAAATATGTATTTTTATAACTTGATGAGTTTTATGGGTGGGGGTAGAAAATGGGTGTAGAAGTTTTTTGCATGAAAAAGCAGCTTTTTCTTCATCGACAGCACAATCAATTGTGAAAAACAATTTTCTATCAATTCCTGGTACAATTTCTATTTGAAATACTCTCTCTCTCCCTCTAGTTCAAAAAGATTTGGGTCCAGCTTTTCAGCAGCCATGTTATTTCTTTAGAATTCGTATTATTATTCCATTCAGAATTTTAAACGTTTTTCCTTTATATATAAATATTAACAAAAAAATAAAAAGAAATAAAATAATTAACTTTATGAATGAAAAAGATGGCAAATTAATTTCTTTTCAAATGGTGAACGTAAATAGAGAAGAAATCAGCCAATCTAAATACGTTTTATTCATTTCAAAAAGTGCCGTCAGCAGATTATGGATTATTTTTAACCATTAACAGCCAAATTAGCTATTGGACATTTCTCTGGGTTCGTTTCTTTAAAATATAAGAAACTCTTTACTTTAACTTACATATACAGGGCGTTCATTTTAAGACGGCTCAAATGCATTTCATGCTTAAACGGTTGATTTGAGCGAAAAATGGTACAGGAAAAATTTGTTGCCCATCACCTCTAGTTTCAGAATTTGTGACTTGATTTTAGATTGCTGCCCGCATACGCGGCTGACGCGCGACCAAAAGTGAGGGTTTGCGCTTGACCCCCATTTTCATATACACAGTTTTAAAGAGTATAAAAAGTTATGAAAGCAACCGGAAACCTCAATTCGATATCTTCAAAATTAAAGGTGCTAGGCTATTTCAAAATCTGGTATTTATTAATCATATTTCAATTTTTTAACTTGTTATCAAAGAGAAAGAAGAGCACGCGATAGGTCATTTTCATCCCCTTTCTAGCAGTAAAGCTAGTATTTTTCTTAATATCGGGAAATAAGTTGTTTTCCGAGTGATTTTTCTAAGAAAAATCAAATGTTAAGAGCTTTAGATGTTCTCAAACATACTCAAAATGGCTAAAAAATAATTTTATATCTGTTACAAACAAGACGGTTTAATAATTATTTGGTAATTTTGGGAGAGTTGCGTTTAATTACCAAAAAAATTGGAAACCTCCTGCCACATATTTAAGTGATCAATATCTTTCATGTAAAGGATCAAACTTATTCCTTAATTTATCAAATAATGCACTTTACTGCATGTACTGTGCCTTCCAAGGTGCCTCCTCTGGCACGCAAGCCAGGTTAGCCTGGTAGTTATCAACTGGTCTCTGAATCTAAGGATCAGTCAAGTTAAAAAATTGAAATACGATAAAAAAAAATACCAGATTTTGAAATGGCCTAGCACCTTTAATTTTGAAGATATCGAATTGAGGTTTCCGGTTTCTTTCATAACCTTTTTTCGCTCAGATCAACCGTTTAAGCATTAAATGCATTTGAGCCGTCTTAAAATCAACACCCTGCGTATAAAAAAAGTAAGTTTAACATCAATCGCTAGCAAAATGTATTCCATTCGGTTTAAAATGTACGCATTATGTGGTTCTGTGCAGTCTAAAATTTATACCAAGTATTTACTATACTATTTACACAGAGCATTATATTTCTAAAGTGTAAAGTTAATTAAAGTAATTCGATGAAAAAAAAATTTACATGCGTAAAACTAAATAGAAGATACATTCTCTTTTAAATTCAATTATGCTTTGATAATTATTAATTAATAATATTACAGCTTTACTTTTTATAGTCTGTACTTGACTTTCTGTTGTTACTGTACCCAAGAATCGGGTCAGATTTTCAAACTTGGTTTTCACCTATATAATCCGTTCCAGTGGTCATCTCAGTGTCACCTCACCCACCAAAAAAAGTGGTTTTTACTTTAGGGAATTCATCGCAAAATATGTTTTAAAAAATTTCAATTTTGAATAAAATGTATTTACGTCAATTTCTTAAAATTTGCGAGCGTAATTAAATGCGTGTACCAGTTTGTTGTTAGTTAACAGTCATTTGTGTTTAGAGCAGTGGTTCTCAACCTTTCTAATGCCGTGACCCCGCAATACAGTTCCTCATGTTGCGGTGACCCTAAACCAAAAAATAATTTTGGTGGCTACTTCATAACTGTAATTTTGCTACAGTTATGATTCGGAATGTAAATACCTGATATGCATTATGTATTCTCATTGCTACAAATCAAACATAATTTAAACATGGTGATTAATCACAAAAACAATAATTATACAGGGTGATCCATTTAAAACGCACCAATCGCTAATAACTTTTTAGGAAAGGGGAATTTCGGAAAAACTCACGAAGTAAACTATGTTTTGTTTTTGGTCTAGTTTTCAACCATCTAGCAACCATCACATCATTTTAACATACGCCTTATGCAAGATTTCTTGACCTAACATTACGGTAAGAATCTCATACTGGGTATATTAAAATGATGTGATGAATGCTTTTATTTGATGATAAAACAAATTTATCCTGATTCACCCATAACCATTACATTACACTTGTATGTTTTAAAATCTTCAATTATTATTACTTTTGTTCTTTGCGTCACCAATAACATTTTTTGCAGTCAGAGGACCTCCCAAAACTTGTATTTCTGGTGGAAAATTAATACTGAAAACCGATCATGAATAGATAAAATTGTAACTTTGATCGTAAATATCTCGACTAATATTAGGGATATCGAAACCGGGTCAACGTCATTTTTCACAGTATTTTATGAAGTTTTCATAATCATTGTCAAAACCAGTGGTCCTTATGAAACCCCGATCAGGTTTTTGGCCGTAACTCCGCCAAAAATGAAGATACAGCATCGGGGGTGGAAAATTTGAAAACTACGAGTAAACCAAAAAAAACAAACATATAGTTTACTTCGTGGGTTTTTTTCGAAATTCCGCTTTCCTAAAAAGTTATTAGCGATTGGTGCGTTTTAAATGGATCACCCTGTATATTGAGAAATATTTATTACTGATTGCCATAAATAACATTAACGGCCATAACGGCGCGCGTTCCAGCTGAATAGTGCTGCTGCAGACGGTGGCGCGGCTGCAGCCATCGGAAATATGTATTTTCCGATGGCTTTAGGCGACCCCTGTGTTTTGGTCATTCGACGACCCCCCGCCGGGGTCGCGACCCACAGGTTGAGAACCGCTGGTTTAGAGGTACAAGGGAATTTATAGGTTAGGTTTATATGGAGTTCATAAACTTGCACAGTGTAGCAGCCATATTGTAACTTCCACTCCAATTCTTTATCTTGTTGGTTAGATTAATTCAACAGTAAGAAAATTTTAAGATGAAAAGGGCAGTTTTATTAATTTTGTTTTGGCGTTTCAGGGTATTAAATAATTGTGTTTTATTTCCCTAAGAGTTGGTATCATACTTTTTATAAAAAATAAAACAATTTATTGTATTTGCAACAGTTGTAAAGAAAAAACAGTGATTGTGACCACTCATGTTGGTGACAAGTTTATTTATGTCAAAAGTTTTAATTGGAACCCTTAAGATAATGTTTTCTCTAGTAGCAGTACAAAATAACCTTTTAAGGCAGGTAAGGGGAAAAAAAAAGGTTTGACAAGAGTTTAAGGTGGTACTAATCTATTTATAGCCCTTTAAAGTAACATGCATTGAACATAAGTCTCATTCAGACGGTTCAGACATGTTCCGTATTGTTTTTAACATACCCCGCGCACCGCGTATATCGGCTCCCTTCTAGGCTTGCTTTTAATCTCTCTCTTTTTGGTTGACCTTGGCTGACGTTAGAATCGAAGCAAGATAACTAGTCTTCGCACTTCCTTTTTCCCTCTCATGAATTTCCAGCCTTCCGGTATAACACGTAACAAACATTAGTGACGCACTACGAACTACTCACTATAATTAATGCATAGTATTAACAGATTTTTCTAAGAAAATAAGATTTAAAAAACTAATAAAAAAGAATAGCGGAAGTATGTATTGCCAACTATATTGTATTTTTTAATCTGAAAAGCTGATTTAGCTTATGTTTCCGTCTTTTATAATTGAAAAGTTATATTTATAAAACTTGATCTAGGCTTAGTGGGGGGGGGGATACACTCGGCAATCACTTGACTTTTACTCAATTCAATTAACTCAAGTTTTAATTATGAACGTTATTTTTGAATATTTTGATAAGGCTTAAAAAACAAAACAAACCAACTTTTAATTGATAAGTAATGCGTGGTAGGAAGAGGAGGGAGGTATTTTTGATTGGAGCAAAAGAGGTAACTTTGGATGCCCCAGTTACCGTACGAGCGTTGGTATTATTAGCAGTAAAAAAAAAAATTCGGGTTAAGTTGATGACATCATAAGATTAACTACATCATTCAACCAATTCTGACTTGAGTTCTCATTAAATTTTAACTACGTTGCTAGAGCGTTGATTTAACTGTCGAGTAGGAAATGGTTATGGGTGATAAAGTTGCTTAGAGCTACTACAGAGAATAGTTGCATTGAGTAAGTTGTGAATGGTTGAGAAAAAACACTAATCCCCCTCAAAAATATAAAAAATGCACCCAATAAATATTATAGGCTTAGATATTATTACTAGAACCATCTCGTTGGAGCCATTTCTGTAAAGCTAATATGCATTGTGGTACTGGGTTCGATTGCCAGTGACTAGATCTTGGATTTTATTTAACAGTTCTCTTGAAAGCAAGAGCGTTCAAGTAACTTTCACGCTCAGGCGTCAAACTTGCCCCAGTGTCTTCATACTCAATAATCCCATCCCAACCTCGAACGTAGGAGTTTCTACCTGGGTTTCTTCTTGGACAGTAGACTCACGTGGAATCCTCACACGAGACTTAAAAGACTATAACTAAACCAAAGGTACGGGGACAACCAAGACGCATGATGGGACCTCAATCTAAACTAACCACATTCTAACAAACTAACTCTCTACAAGACGTTACTTCAACCCATCTGGACTTACGGATCAGAGCTGGTGGGGCTCAACTAAACCCTCCAATATCTCCCGCATCCAATCCTTCCAATCAAAAGTCCTCCGCCGTATTGTAAATGCTCCCTATTATGTCACTAACCTCATCCTTCGCAAAGACCTAAACAATCCCCCCTTTTGACACTGAAACAATCCCATTCACGGTTCCTCAATTTCCACAAAAACCTACCCTGCCATCCCAAATTCAACAGCTCGAAAATTCTTTCCTCATCAACCCATCCTGATAGTCCCCCACGACGTCTAAAACGATGTTGGCCTCGTGATCTCCTAACCTAGACCTTTCCACAACTAGAATTCTCGAGAGTATCAGCGCTGGCTGATTTCTCTCTTCCTGCGTCCTTACGGTTGCGGTGTGCGTCGGCTATGCCAAGCAGTTTTCGCATCCTATACTGTACTTGTACTATTCACAATTTGCCTGGTTATATTTATTTTTATACAGGTAGCAAAAAAAATAAAATTTAACAGTTCATAAAAGAGATTTATAGTAAAGTATGTTTGCTAGTCGCCTCCGTCCACGACACCTAATTCGGTAGTTGGACGTTAAGCCCCGTCTGAAAAAATAGGCAATTACTTTACTTACATTGCAGCCATTTATTCATTCTTCTTATTATTTATTATAATCATTATTATTATTAATTATTATTATTTATTCACGTGAAGACCTTTTACGAACAATCATTTTTTTTTTTTTGGTACTTAGTAAAGCCTCAAATCCTAGAGAATTCCCGTTGCATACTCAAATTCAATAGCTTTGCTTGATTTCAATATTTACAAAAGTTATTTATTTTAGATTAAGCCTATTTCTAGGCATATTTTGAAGATATGTTTGTTAGTAGAATATTATTCCCAAAACAGATTCTAACTTCCAATATTTAGGCTAAGTTGCACTTTTTATGTTTCTTTCTATTTGTTGACAATCAACTGAAGATTAGAAAAAGAGAGCCAGCAGCTTGAGCCGGGAGGGGGCACACCATTTTTCACTCCCAAGACGTTAATTACCGTAGGCACTATTATCAAGATGGAAATGATGTGAAACTTGCACGAACAAAGTCCCCTAAGGACTTATTAATCTTAATTAACGTATAAGTACTTAGTGGCAAGCGGTATTAAAGCGAGCTCATTCTAGTAGGGCGTTACCGAGCTACTTTACAGCCTCACTGAAATTAAGATGGTAATAAAACTTTTAGATTGATAGAAAGATATTGGCTTTAATTTGGACAATATAGCATTTATTTTAGTTATTATAGTTTAATTTAAATTTAAATTTTGGTTACCCAGGTTTTTGTATTAACCAAAATATTTCTACTCTCAACAAAGTGTCTGTGGTTGTGTTGGTGCGGTTTTAATTAGAGTCCCTTTTGAGTACTGTTTGCTCAAGAAGCTCCAATAGAACGCTGAACACAGATGAGTTCATCTCTCTCTCTCTCTCTCTCTCTCACTTGATGACAGACCGCCTTTGACTGCTTTGAGTGTCTCTTCTCTTAAATAATATGCACTATAACAACATTATAACGATACATGCTATCAACAGCTTTATTCATCGTTATTAAAACCGCCAGTGATATCGTTATACTAACTTTTATTCACGTTAGAAAACATATAATTGTTGCTTAAAATACGGAACTAAGACAAAACATATTGTAAAGTTTTTGTCCTTTTACTAAGAAAGAACTTTAGTTACACAACTAGTGCCTGCCGCTAGTTAATTTAATTTATGTGGGTTTGATAAATAATAAAACTCGCTAAATTTGTAAGTAATAACCTGATTTATTAACACATGAACATTTACTAGCAACTAACGCTATTCATTACAGTTACCATTTACAACAGTCACAACAGTTTACTGTTACTTGCTCACCACGTAACGCCACAAAACTGTTCCACGACTGACCACTGGTCCGCACTGCACTGAATTGCACTAGTCTCAGCTGCACTAACAAAGCTCTACTCACTAACTGACTAACTGCCCGACTGGCTAACACTGAAGCACTCCGCAACACTGACTCTCTCAAACTGTCACTTCCAAAGTGTCTCTTCAAAAACTGTCTCTCAAAGACTAACTGTCAAAGACTCCAACAGTGACTGACTGCAATTCCAACTGCCCCTCCCCCACTCCAACTGGGACTGCCCCACCTTAACTCCGTCTGTCTCACTCTTAACTCCATCTGTCTCATTCCCACCTGCCACTCACTGGCTGGGAAAAACACATACTGCCACCACCCCATCTGGGGCCGCTCTGTTAGCTGGCTTTTACACAGCGGTGGACCATTATAGGCCACGGTCACTAAACTCCTAGAACAATCTAGCCCTTTCTTCTCCGGCTCAGGTAGAGACCGGCCCTTTTGTTCACACAGTGGTGGCCTGTTACCGACTTTGGTCGCTCAACCGCTAGAACAATCTAGCCCTTTTTTCTCCGGCTCAGGTAGAGACCGGCCCTTTTGTTCACACAGTGGTGGCCTGTTACCAACTTTGGTCGCTCAACCCCTAGAACAATCTAGGCCTTTCTTCTCTGCCCGGGTCAACTTCGTTACAATATATTCAATTCCTCGGATATTAAAAGGCACTTCCTTTTCTATAACCTCTCCGAAGGTTCTCTTTCCGGTTTCAGGTTCTACCTTTCGGAATCTAGTTGGTATTCAGTAGGCCCATCTTTCATGAGTGAACTGTATCCTATGTTGACTCAACGGTTCCACCAGTTTTTGGCCACTTCTTCTGCTTTATTCCCGTTATTCTAATTTCTCCTCATCCATTATCTTATTTTGCATTCCTTTCACCATCTTCTTTGTCCAAGTTTTCCTCCATGAATCCGTCGTTATTGCAACTTTACCGTTTGCATTTGCTTTCACTTCTTTAATTTTATCTTCGCCAGCCAGTTTTTACTTTCTTCCTTCTTAACGTTTACCTTCGCTTTTGCATTTCCCTTTTTAGATTTTTTCTTTTTTGGCCAATTTTCTTCAGGTTTTCTAATTTGTGTTACAAACTGCCTGGTATATCTTTGCTCGCAATTTTTTTGTTTGCTGATTGTTCTGTACAAATTTATTGTCTACTCACCATTGGTAAAATTCCTTTTCTAGTAAATAGGCTTCCATTCCAGGCTTCGGAAACTTCCAGCTATTCATACTTGGCTCCAATTTGATTAAGGCATGAAGTTTTCCTAAATACAATCAATGTTCTTCACTAAATCACATTTAAAATTTTCCTCTTTATATTTCTGACACAGTTATATGTATTTTCATTCTTGAACTGTAGCTTTTTGATTCATCCTATAGCTCGAAAGTTCAGGGGATATCCATCATTTCTTTAACCAGGTGACGATTTAGGTGGTAGATCGGGGTATCCTCTAATTCCTTCAGATAAGTTAAGAATAAATTATAAACATCATCTGGTAGATAGATAGTAGATAATGATATTTATTTGTGCTCAACTTAGTACTCGAATAAAATTTTGCAATTTGATTACCATAATCTAAAACAAATCTAAAAATATATTGTCATTACCATTACGTAGCATCTTTGTTTGAAGAATATTTTTAAATTCCATTTTTTTATTTTTACTAATTTTTCAAAAAGTAATTATATCTGTGAAGTCGTAAAACTGTACACGTACTTCTAAACATTTATTTAGACGCCTACTGAAGTAATTTTAGTAGCTGATTCACCCACTAAAGTCGTAAGACTAAGATTTAGGTCGTCTTCTCTATTAAGTATAATAATAATCTATGAACAGATGGCTTTTAACCGGAAATTTGAATTAAGATATTGTTTTATTCCTCTAAAAACATTAAAGAAAAAATAATTTTTTTTTATTTGCTTTATTAAAAAAAATGAATACACACAAAAAGCAAAAAGAAAATCTATTATCTTTTTTTCACGCTCTAAATACGTCATTCCAGTAATTTTCCGCAAGGGTAAAACGGCAAATGTACCATAAGAAAAATGAAAAAAACCGTGAATAACTCTACATTTGTTTTTCTGCTTTTGATTTGGTTTTTATAACCTTTTTATTCACTTCAGTACAATTTTCCAAATCTATTCAAGCGGAAAGGCGATGTAAAAAAAAGAAAATGAAATGAAAAATTTGACGGTTTATTTGGTAGAAATCTTTATTTGTAAATGATCTAAAATGTTGAACTTGACTAACTCGTTCTTTTTAAAATAAATAATTTCATTTTTTAAATTTATTGTGGATACAATTTCTCTGGATACATAGTTGCTAAAAACTGGGCTTGATCTATAATTATTCTCCATTATTACGATTACAAGTTTCCCGGCATTTCACACAATATTTGGTCTACTTAATAATAATCTTTCCAACTGGAACCTAGTCTCTGTGGTCCATTGAGACTATCCACCCAGATAACCGGAAGCCCAATGCTAACAAGCAGGCCTCAACGTTACAGGCGTTATAAATGGCCAGTTTTTGAGGAACTCCGCCACTCTTTGCCACATTCTCAGCTGGAACTGGGTGTCCCATCCTCGGTGAAATCTGTATCAGATCCAGGAGTAGTCTCCTGAGCCCTTGAGTGCTCAATAAGCACTTGTATATAAGAACTTGGTACCTCTGACTACAAAGCTTATTAAGAAGCATATTTGCCTGCCATATTATGGCCCTAACCTAACATTTTAAAAGTCCTTTTAACCCCATTTGAATGTACCTACCTGAGAAATTTATCTTTCTAAAAAAACATTACCTCTTCATTTCTGAGAGAAAACTACTACGCAAGATTACGGGCAATTACCTGGAGAAAATTCAGTTATCTTTGGTCTTGTTTGTAGCAATACTAAGTACTCCAAGAAATTAGCGTGGGTTAATTGCGACTTGTCGCACATTGAGTAAGAATTTTGACGATATTCCTAGCATACTATCCGATAATTGAACTCTTTACAAAGAGTTTTAAGGTTCCTAGGAAATAAAAAGAAGGAGTATGTTGGCCAATAGGTGCTCATATGGCTTGAATAAGCATATTAGAAGCAACCTAATATCAAAAAAATACAAAAGTGCTTCTCTATAAGACCCTGATCCGTCCTATATTAACCTATGGCTCCGAAGCTTGAGTAATTTCAAAAAAAAAAAAAAAAGATAAAAGAATGCTGCAAGAGTTCCGAGAGAAAAGTTCTTCGACGAATTTTTGGCCCTATTAATAAAGAGGGCGCAATTTGGAAAAGAAGAAAGAATCAGGAACTACAGCATCTATTCCAGGGAAGCAGACATCGTAAAAATAATTAGGCTTGGCAGGCTCAGGCAGGGCAGGCCATATGGCAAGGATGTCTGATTTGGAAACACCCAGAAGGGTTCTGCAAGAAGATGTACACAGAGTCAGGAGAGTGGGCAGGCCTAAATTGAGATGGAATGATGGGGTAGGCTTGGATGCCAGAAACCTGCTATGATTGGAAGGTTGCTGCAATGGATAGGAAGGACTCACGGAAGCGGATTGAGGAGGCCAAGGCCCAGTAATGGGCTGTAGCGCCAATAGTAGTAGTACAAAGAGAATTTGGAGGTCATTAAACAAATCTGATTACACAAGAATAAAAAATGATGAAGTGTAGTAGGATTTAGAAACCTATCGTTGCAGTACTACATTGCAGTCTACTGTAATTTCAAAATGATGAAAGAAATAGTTGCAACGATATATTCTACATCACCACGAGTTGGGAGTGTATTTTTTTGTCCATCTAACTAGCAATAACCGTTTCAGAGCAGAGCCTGAAAGTTAAGCCTAGTTTTTTGGAGCTGAGTACTCTTCCCGAGATAACAACGTGCTCCGCAGGAAGCTGAGGGTAATAGAGAGAAAGTAAACTTCTTTATTCCCACTTCCGCTCCTTCCTTAATAGGGTAGTCCTTTTTTTTTTTTTATCTCAGTTTTTATTGGCCCTACAACCACAACCAGCGAAGGGCATGTTTTTTGGCTGGCTAAATCATATAACTATAAATATGTAAATTTATATTTATCTACATACCTCTCAATTATGCGCCAAAGAAACTACCGGTTTTCAAATAGGAAAGGGTACATTGGTAGAACTTGTAGTAATGGAATTTTTATAGCTGTTGGCAACCATATTAGCTTTACTTTCTTGCGAAAACATTTACTTCTTACTTCCGCCTACATCTGTTATTGTATCGAGTCAAACAGTCGAAATAGACACAGGAAATACTAGTTTATTTTTTTGTTATTAAAGATGATTTGAACACAAAAAAAGTTTGGAGAAGCTCCCACAACTCTCAAGCTTTGAATTTCAAAATACTTACAATATACAGTTTTTAAAAATACTTGGGACAGCCGGAAGTCGATTGGGACGGAGGATACTAGAAATGCTAAATTTTCCATAAAATACCTGGGTAATAATCCAGACACTCCAGGGCAGCTACAGGTAGAGCGCAGAGCTAGCAGTCCATGGATAAGCACTCCCAGTTGCTAGGTAATTCTCCTTCTCCCTTCCGGGAGACATATCTCGCTGGCAACTTCCCAGGCCAATTAACTAAGCCTCAGGAAGAAAAGAAAACTGGTTAGATTAGGATAACCGCAAGGAAGGGATTAGCGGTTAGCGAATCCAGCTGCTGACCCTTAGATTTTCTCTTCCTAGGAGCTTCTTACAGCTCACTGTCTGGTGATGGACAGTGTTGTCTGTGACGAGAGAACACTGTCCGGAGGCCGGCAGTGCACTGAAAAAAGCTCCGGGCGCCAATACCTTAGATGTTGACGCGCCTTAAGCATGAAAAAAAAAAAAAATTAGAATAACCGCTTCGTGGTGCCTAAGTACCCCTTGCTTCTTAAGAGAGGGAGTATCTTCCTCTAACCCCCCTTATCCGCGTAGGAGGAAGTAAAGTAAAGTAATCGCCTATTTTTTCAGGCGGGGCTTAACGTCCAACTACCAATTAGGTGTCGTGGTCGGAGACGACTAGCAAACATACTTTACTGTAAATTTCTTTTTTTAACCATTAAATAACATCCAAGGCCTAAGACCGAGAATTTGACCCAGCACCACAATACATATTAGCTGCGCAGGTCTCGCCTCTAACCGCTCGGCTACCGTGGCGCCCAGGAGGAAGTGGATAAGCCACTTGAACGTGCGGAACATATAATGTTACACCCCAATACATTTACATAGTACACATAGGGCATAGTTCTCTGTACAAGGAGGGGCTTATTAGTTCGGAACCATTGTGCAGTTTGTGCCAGGATGAGGAGGAAACAGCCTCTCATTGGCTGTTCGACTGCGTTGCAATCGAGTGATCTCGCTATAAAACCTTTGGATCTTTCAAGACCAAAGGAGCTAGTAGCACAAAAAGAACTAGTAGGGAAAGTCCTCAACCTCTTTAATAAGGGAGGTTTTGTCTACTAGATCCAAAGGGGACGGCACAACTCAGCAGATCTTCGACTGCCTGAACTTGAGTTTTTGTGGGCGCTCTCGCTAAATCTAAATCCTTGCCCATATCAACCATTTCTGCAGGCTGTGTATGTTACGTTTTGTGAGCTGTTTAAGTGTTCGGCATTAAGTGCTGTTTGTATTGTTGGGATTCTTGAGAAAGTCGCTCATCCTTAGTTAATCCTGAAGAGACCATTCGTAATATAAGTCCATCAGTTCATAAATTTGCAAGTTACGAGTCTTTAATTCTCAGTGCAATCTACAATAAAACCAGCTCTGAAGATTCCACCATTTTTTTATTAATTCTAAAATCCAAAACAGACAAAATGTTAAAATGAATTTTTTTTTACACTGACAATACCGGACATCAGTCAGCTTTTTATCTAACAAAAACACAGATATTTTGAAGTGAAAACAATGACATTTTTAGCATAACAAAAAGCGAACATTTCACTCGTTATCCTGAGTCTGAGATAATGGGGAAAAAAAGGTCTCATCATTTTGACCACAACGTGCACAATTTGTTCCCATTTTGTTTAAATTCATTAAATTTCAAACAAGTATTTTGAAGGAAGTGTTACTGAATTTAAGTATTTATAATTTGTTTACTATGAAATTTTTAAGCGGCGTTCTTTGCTAATGACGTAATGTAAGTAAGTAAAAAGTAAAGTAATCGCCTATTTTTTCAGGCCGGCTTTACGTCGCAATTGCCTAATTAGGTGTCGGACCTTGGATTTTATTTAATGGTTTTAATCTTGTGAGGCGCCACGATAGCCGAGCGGTTAAGAGACTAGACCCGCAAAGCTCAGATGTATGGTTGGTTAGTGGATTCGATTCCTCAGTTCTAGAGCTTGGATTTTATTTAATGGTTTTAATCTTGTAAGGCGCCCCATTAGCTGAGCGGTTATAGGCTAGACCCGCAAAGCTAAGAAGTATTGTTGGTTAGTGGATTCGATTCCCTGGTCTTAGCCCTTGGATTTTATTTAATGGTTTTAATCTTGTAAGGCGCCCCATTAGCTGAGCGGTTATAGGGTAGACCCGCAATGCTAAGATGTATGGTTGGTTAGTGGATTCGATTCCTCAGTTCTAGAACTTGGATTTTATTTAATGGTTTAAATCTTGTAAGGCGCCACGATAGCCGAGTGGTTATAGGCTAGACCCGCAAAGCTAAGATGTATTGTTTGTTTAGTAGGTTCGATTCCCTGGTCTACGCTTTGGATTTTAATTTATGGTTAATAAAAAGAAATTTACAGTAAAGTACGAGTATGTTTGCTAGTCGCCTTCGTCCACGGCACCTAATTGGTAGTTGGACGTTAAGCCCCGCCTGAAAAAATAGGCGATTACTTTACATTACTTGACTACTTTATTATAATTGTCAACTAGTACAACTCCTGAAGATGATCTAGTCCTTAGGCCGAGAGCTTGGCAAAAAGTTCTAAAAGATTATGACGGAAATTAGCGATAATTTTATTTTATACTTTTTTTACACTCACGATCTTTTACTTCCTGTTACTCTACTAGTGAGAAAAGGGGGTATTGCAATCGTGCTGATTGAAATTCCACCGGAAACGTTGGTCCAGATTTTTTAGAAAATTGGTTGACCGGAAATGCTTCTTTACTGAATAAATTTTCTAATTTCTAGCGATTTTGTCGCACGAAATAATTTTAATCGACATTTTTTATTAATTTAATCAATTTCACCGCCGCTAGTTGGAGAAACTCCTCATGCTAGTGTTTCACATCAAGAATCTAATAATGCTAAAATGATAAGAATAATGTTTAAAGCTAATTTATTGCAACAGTGATGCCATCTTCAAAGCAATTTCTGTTGATCATTAATTTAGCACAAACTGGGTAATTGTTGAACATCCGCCAGCTGAACAACCCATTTGGAAGATAAATACACCTTTTCTGGATATTACTAGCACCACTAATCTTTCTAAACCCCGGGGTCTGTTTCCATATATGTAACAAACAGGAAAAAAAAAGAAATGTACTACTGGTTAATATTTTTTACCTTTGCGTTCCGCGTAATTTTAATTAAGAGAAAACATTCATACTACAACACATTGACTACACCAGTTTAACAAAGAACACTTGGGTTTTAACGTTGTTTAGCGTAGTTAAAACAAAACAACAAAAAAAAGAATGAGGTTTTCTCTTTGCCATACACTGGGCCAATCACATCGTATAACCTAGACCGTTTAAGACCATTGATAGCCACACAGTCTTCATTTCTAGACTCTCGGACTGCAATGCTTCCCGTTGTGTAGGCCGCTAGTCGAGTGATTCGAGGTGTGTACAGCGGTGCAAAGAGTGGTACTGAGCGGTGCTTACAACTTGCTTTGTCATCGGCAGTACTACGGGCATCTCCACTGGTTCCTTAGTTACTTAGTTCTTAACTAGGCTTTAAGGAAGCCTTAATTCAAAATCAAACTCATGCTAGTGAGAAATACATAAAAAAAATACACAATGAAATCCGAAGCAATATATAATTATAATATATATTATGTACGGAAAAAAATCATCACATCCTATATCAGGAAAATACACGAACAGGAAAATGTTCTAGGAAATGCTATTTCCGGTTTACATGGGTTTAAAGTTTATTTATTAATGAAAATGGGGCTGTATAGGAACTTTTAGTAGGAAAGTTTTGTAGTATAAACGGGATTTGGAACAACAATGGAAGGACGCCTCACAACATTATCAAACAATTTCATGTACTTCATAAAATTATTTAGCGTGGTCTGTCCGGTGCAACGTGAATAGTCTGAAATTTAAGCCATAAAACGTGCTTCATTTAAACTAAATATAAAACCATTATGTTCAAAACTAATACTCGCTTACGAAAATTATCGTTTTAAATTGAATTGCATTTAAATTATATCCTCGTCATAATGCATAACGGCCTAAAAAATTTGGGGATTGCAGCCCACGAAGTTTCAGTGCAGCTATTTCTGATGTTTTAAGACAAAATCAAATTTTTTTTTAACTCCCAGACGAGGTCTCTTTCATCGAAACCATTGCCAATGCCTCTCTTTTGACACGAAATCCCTTAAAAAAAAAATAGCATAAATACTCTGAAGAGATGTCCATTGAGTACTGAACGTGTTTATCGCGAGATGAAGCTGCTAATTATGGGTCACCATAGTGAAGGACGTGTCGAATGGGGGGTTGCCAACGTAGTTTGTTTGAAACAAAAACGGCTCGCATATCATCGCACAGTTAAAAGTTACTTTCTACCAACCTCACAAAAGGCCCCCCCCAATCTAGAAATAAAGAAGATGCTGCTGCTTTTGGAGACATCTCTCTTCTTTTTTTTGGACTAAAATTGTTTCTAAAGGCTAATTGACATTTCGGACAATCTTGATGCTTCAAGACATCAACGAGCAATTGAATAAATTTGTAAGTTGCGATATGAACGATGGCACCTCTTGTTTGGGCGGGACCCAAAGTTCGACCTCTACCACAAAAACCTCATCTTCCATCCCCCTAAGTGCTCCCTCCATTCACGTAGCTTCTTCTAGCTTCGACAGAACCTACTAAAGGCTATCATCCGCCAGGCCCAAGCTGGTGCATGTGTTTTCTGAGCCTGCAGTGGCCGGTTAATAGGCCCTACAATTGTCCTGGTAACCACACAGCCTTGAGGGATTAAATCTGCGCAGTCAGCTTTGGTGATTAGCCCATGAAGAATTTCTTTGCCTGTCTCTGCCAACCACCATTCGTAAAGACTTTCTGTCCACCAGGGTTGGAAACAGTCCAAATTTATGGTACGGTAGCCTCCAAACCTAGCTGCTACTCTAATCCTCGCATACTACCTGGACATTGTAGATTGTATTTAAAGGGCGGTTCCACTAGAAAGGGGAAGGAACGCAGACAATCCAAAATGCCCATTATTCCTCGCCCACCCCACGTAGGTTATTGAACGTAGGTTCAAGTTTAAATGATCATAATAAAAGTAATTAGTTGAAATTTCTGATTAATCCAACAAAAAAAGATTGGAATGAATACATTAAGTAAATTACATTTTAGAAAATTGATGCAACCGTTCAATATGTAATTAAATATGCGATAATCGTAATACAGAGTTACATATATGTAACTACATAAAACGGTTAGTTGTAAAACGAGAGCTTTCTTACGCAGAGCTTCCTGTGTGCATGATTGCTTCATAAAGGAGAGAGACAAAGAGAGAGTTAGTGTGTTTAGGAGGGAGAGAGAGAAAGAGAACTTTAAATAGGCTAGAGAGAGGAGCTTTATCTGCAAGGGTGGAGCAACATTACACCACTGCAGCTTATATTCAAGCTCAGTTACAGTCTGAGAAGAGGCCATGTTCAAAGTTCTAATATTAAACTATTTCCCTAACCGTTATAGTTGGGTATCCGTTTTGGAATGTCCATTCATAAAGTTTGTACATGAAATTTACATGAATTAAAGTTTATAAAAAAAACCTTTTAAATATTTTATCAAATAAGAAATTTATTAACAATTTCAAGTGGTTATTTATTTAGATATTTGATTCCGATTCCACACATGTGCAAGAATCGTTGTAACAACTTGTTGTTGATAATTTATTAATTTTGGTGGGCCACCAGGGTTAGACTAGATTCTAGTAGGGCGACCTTAACGGCCTAAGCCACCTCGATCGAACGGATCAAATTGTGGCTCCCACCGCTCTACAGCCCGTCCGTTTAATCAGCTGGAGTGCTGCTCCTGAGTGTAGTTCACAGGTCTTGGTTTTTTCCTCCTCGAGGAGTGACATCTTCAGCCAGACAAGTCCCTCACACTGACACAACACGTGCAGAGTGCCGTTTCTTTCTCCTCCTCCTCCTGACAGAACCTACTAAAGGCTATCATCCGCCAGGCCCAAGCTGGTGCATGTGTTTTCTGAGCCTGCAGTGGCCGGTTAATAGGCCCTACAATTGTCCTGGTAACCACACAGCCTTGAGGGATTAAATCTGCGCAGTCAGCTTTGGTGATTAGCCCATGATGAATTTCTTTGCCTGTCTCTGCCAACCACCATTCGTAAAGACCTTCTGTACACCAGGGTTGGAAACAGTCCAAATTTATGGTACGGTAGCCTCCAAACCTAGCTGCTACTCTAATCCTCGCATACTACCTGGACATTGTAGATTGTATTTAAAGGGCGGTTCCACTAGAAAGGGGAAGGAACGCAGACAATCCAAAATGCCCATAATTCCTCGCCCACCCCTCATCAAATCAGAGATACCCCGGTGCTTTAAAACAACAAATCCGGCTAAAGGTTGCCAGATGCTAAATATAATAAACTAATAAAGTAGTAACAGGACACTAGAAAGCGTAGCGACTCAATCGCCCAGTGCACTGAATAAACCTAGAGAGTCCAAAATGCTACAATCTCAGGTAGGGAGACATTTGACCTCCCGAAGACGAGAAATCTAGTTTTAGAATAAACGGGGCACACCTCTACAAAGTGCCGCACAGTCTCATAGGACTCACCACAGCCAGCGCAAATTGGCGAGACTGGGTAAGGCCCGCATTTGAAAAGATGGTACGCTAAATTTGCATGTCCACTCCAACACCTGAACTAAACTGGCGGATCCGGGACCTGCTAAAACCAACTATAGCCGTTTTTGACAGGCCAAGAATTTCTTTAGCCTGACGGCAGTCCACTAAATCTCCACCGTTTCCGATGTTATTTCAAAATCCACTGCTCCACCTCTGTTCTACAAATACCTGGACATGCTGCTATAGGCAAAGTATTCACAGTACAGTGGAGTCTTTAATCCTGCATTCTCAGATTATAGCAAGTTTTCTGTTTACATGCTTTTACTCTAAGCTTCCTTTAATAAATCGTGAAACCACAACTTAATTTGTTACTTAATCTTACTAGCTAAGTAATGTGATCAAAGTCAAATTTTCGCTTTCGTGTTTTCCCTGGAATTATCCAGAAAAAAAGGTGGATTATTATTATTTTTTTTTTTTTGAAATGGTGCGTTTGTTTGTTCGTGTATTGTACATGGAACGTAATAATCGTCTAAAATATTAATAATAATTTACAATAACAGCACATACACATTTACATACTTAAATTCAATAGTAATTTGTAGATAACCAAAGCAACCAAATAAATAATTCAGCTAAATAATCTATCTAAATGAATTTGTATATATGTATTTATGTGATGACGTAATTATTTATTAAACGCCAATTTTCTTGCCACACGATAATGGAGGTAATTTATAAACGTATATTACGGGGGTCCATAATATTATCTCGATGTACTGGATATATTATATACACTAATAACTGGTTTTCACGGACAGCACGAATCTAGTTGGCCATATATCACACTTCGCATACACAATATGGACAGAGTGTATGAATTATTAACAACTAGCAACTGCTAACTCAATAAGAAATGTAATGATAATTAATTTTCGAGTTTCTTTTATCGTTCAAAAAAAAAAAGGAAGGAAGGAAGTATTGTTATCGCAGATATTCGCTACGGTGAGTTTTTTGAACGGAAATGCATGGTTTTAAGGGAGTTCCAATTTTGGAAAAAAATCTATTTTAGGAACTACTCTTTCAAATCTATTTTACATGCACTTAATTTTTTGATTCAGTTTTATTTAGTGGCACGTTTAATTCTTTTGTCGATCCACTTTCCATAAAAAGTTACGATTCAATAGATAGATAAATAAACTTTAGTATAAATATATGTACAATAATTACAAACATGAAGGGTCAATGTGTAATTACATTATAACTTTCATTGCGTAGTCTAAAGGGAAACTTTTGGATGGGAAGGATAGAAAAGGGAAAGATAGAAAAACCTTAGGTTAGGCCTTTTCCAGTGAGCCCGTAAGGTGACAGTAATTCCACAATAGAACTTTGGAATATCAATAAAATATTGAAATGTATTTGGATTTTATAGTTGTAAAAAACGTAAAACAAAACATTTAATATAGAATTCTGGAGAGCGTTCGAATTCCAAGGAGATTGGCTCGTTTAGATGTCCTGTACAGTTCCGAGTCTGCACATGTCCCTTACATGGGCAAGCATAATAAGGCATTGTACAGTTTTTTTCCTTTCTTCTTTGTTACCTTAGAGCAGGGGGTCCCCAAACTTTTTACTCAGGGAGCCAGGTTCACTGTCCCTCAGACCGTTGGATGGGCCGGGGACTATAAAACAAACTATTTTAAAGTAAAAAACGGGAACAAATGGAATATTTCAAAAATATATAAAAATAAATTTAAATCAACAAACTGCCCAGTATTTCTGTGGGAATTATGGACCTGCTTTTTTGGCTAATGAGATGGTCAATGTCCCGGTTTGGTTATAGTGCTTTGCCTTTCTTCCTACTTCTGCTGTTATTTTACACTGTTTTCGGAGCCGTGACGCCGGAAGTAGTACTGTATGTATATGAGCGACGCAGCTCTTTGCAGCGGCACCGCCACATACGAGGTGTGTTCAAAAAGTAACGGGAATTTTCGTTTTTTGAAAAAAATATTTATTTATTCATCTACATTAATATTGTCGCCTTCAAAGTAGTCCCCTTCGCATACAATACACTTGTGCCAGCGCTTTTTCCAATCCTCGAAACACTTCTGAAACTCGATCTTTGTGATAGCTTTCAGCTCTTTCAGCGATTCGCTTTTAATGTCATCTATGCTTGTAAAACGACGGCCTTTTAATGTTCTCTTTATGTTTGGAAATAGAAAAAAGTCACATGGAGCCATGACTGGCGAATATGGAGTCTGGGGCATCGTTAAAGTTTTGTTTTTGGCCAAAAATTCACGAACAAGCAATGAAGTGTGAGCAGGTGCATTATCGTGGTGCAAAATCCATGAATTGTTTTGCCACAAATCCGGGCGTTTTTTTCGGATTGCTTCACGCAAACGGCGTTGAACTTGTAGGTAGTACTCCTTATTGATTGTTTCACCTTGTGGCAAGAATTCATGATGCACTATGCCATTAAAATCGAAGAACACAGTGAGCATAACCTTCACATTCGACCGCACTTTTGGTCTTGGCGATCCAGAATGCCTCCACTGGGACGATTGAGCCTTAGTTTCGACATCATATCCGTAAACCCATGTTTCGTCACCTGTTATAACACGTTTCAGTAGATCCGCATCGTTGTCGACTTCATTGAGTGACTCTTGAGCAACTTCCATTCTCCGCTGTTTTTGTTCGAAATTCAACAATTTTGGAACAAATTTTGCTGCCACACGTTTCATACCCAAAACATCCGAAAAAATTTCATGGCATGAGCCAATTGATATGGCAACATCATCAGCGACTTCTCTGATTGTGATTCGGCGATCGTTCATAACCATTTCTTTCACTTTTTTCACGTTTTCATCGGTTGTTGATGTGCTTGGACGTCCAGGTCGTTCGTCATCTTCAACGTTTTCGCGGCCATCTTGGAAACGCTTATACCACTCGTAAATCCTTGTTTTACTCATAGCAGACTCACCATATGCCTTTATTAACATTTCACACACTTTATTTAATTTTTTACGCAAAATTTAATACAAATTCTTTGATCCATTTTTTTTAACAAACAAAAATCGCCAAGCTCGAAAAACACGTCTAACCTTAACGGCTGCCACTTAAGAAGTAAACAATGAATATTACTGAAAATTTTATCGTACTTCAGGGGCATGTGTACCAACATAATAAAAAAAAAAATTTTACAATCAGACTCTCCAAACCCGCGAAATTTAAAAATTCCCGTTACTTTTTGAACACACCTCGTATAGTGCTTCTCCTCTCACCTGACCACCAATGAAAGAGATGCCCCTTCCGGAAGTGCGGCTAGGGCCGGATAAATGTCCTCAGGGGGCCGCATGTGGCCCGCGGGTCGTAGTTTGGGGACCCCGTGGCTTAGAGTGTCTGTCAAGTAGTCGTTGGACAGACCTCCTAACTGAGAATTTTCGAGTTCTTTCATCTTTTAAAACCATCCACAAAGCAGTGTAAGCTAATCTCCAGTTGTTTTATCAGCCTCCGAAAATCTTAAGAAGGATATTGATTTGTTTAATCTCCGTCCATCTTAATATTTATACTACGGATTTGGAGTCAACCAATTTTTTAGGCTGTTTTAGGGTAACTAGATCGTCCATTTCCTTTCAATCAGGTCATATGACCATTGCGTAGCGGGTTTTTCAAAAGTTAAATACGAAAAAATTCATTCCAATCAAGTGTACCCATAATACCCAATTTTCCGACGATAAATTGTAAGAGATATATTGGCTCAGATATCTCTTTTCAGTGGAAATCCTTTTTTTATAATTGAAAAAGTTAAAAATGGAAAAAGTAATAAAAAATGGAGTACATTTTATATATATATTATTTATATTTATTTATTAAAAGATAAAAGAGTTGCCAACATGGATGCTGGAAACAGAGAAATCCATTTAGATACCATCCACCGAGGTTTTCTGACGTTTCATACAATTTTCCACTTTCATAGTTAATCCTATTTATTTTTTTTATGAGATCTGACGCGTAGAAAAGTTATTTATTAGACAATTTATACATTTATCCCAAAATGATGGGTTCTGTAAAATATAAAGACAAAAGAGTATTGGGCTTATTGGGAATATTATTTGATTTTATAATAAAAGTCGGGCTAATTGGCAAACCTCCTGTAGCTCGCCACAATTTGAAATGTCCATAGAAAAAGAATCTTAGATCTTTTCATAAACAGAGCTATTACTAATTCTCTGAGCTTGCATAACAGGAAGTATTGCAATCGTTCTAATTTTCTGTTTGATGATTTCATCAGAGAACCACTGAAAATTGTGGATTTTGTTAGCTTTGCGGGTCTAGCCTACAACCGCCCTATGATCAGTGTATGATAAACCAATTTTGAATTGTTTTTTTAACAAAAATCGAATTATAATAATAATTATTTTTTAAATGAACATTTTGAATCACAACATCCTGTCAAATCATATTTATTACAACTTAAAAATAATCCGGTAGAACTAGAAGTAGAGTTTTCTTCCTTAAAAGCCCCTTCACATTCATGTTTAATACCTAGGTTATTTGAGCGTTAAACTTGTCGGGAAAAGCTCGAAGTGACTTAGAAAAATGGTTGCTTATCTGTAATTCTCGTGTAGTTTGGTTTTTCTTATGAGAGAGGGTGCGTAGAGAAAGAAGAAAGAGAAATGGAATAATTTATTAATGGATGGCCATTTTTTTGTCTTGAATGAATGCTTTTTTACTAGTCAAACTGTTTATTTTAGGACTGCCTCACCAATCAAATCTCTTTTTTATGATTTTCGTACTTTAACTACCGTGGAAATATTGTGATCTAGGCAGTCCTGTTATTTTATCGGTAATATTTATTTTGATATCCCTTGAATTACAAGAAAAAGGAGAAAGATTTATGTGGTGGTTGTACCAATAATATGGATGGAAATAAACAACTCAAAAACGAACCGGAAATCTGTTTTGAAAACTCACTCGCCTTTTTTTCTTAAGTAATTGAAACATACTTGAAAATTACATTTAGCACATAACAGTAGTTTAATTTTATACTTGTACTTTTTAAAGTAAGCATTTTCCAAAAAAGTATTCAGTAAAATGGCACTACCGCTAAGGTAATCCTTAATCCTTTTAAAATTTATCAAGTTCAATACACTCACTGAAATGGGACATTCAAGGAAAACTCAACCATTAGAATTCCAGTAAAGTACGCTGATGAATTAATAGGTTCTGATGACCAGATAGGCGAGAATGAAACCTACTGTAGTGAGATGTGATGCTAAGTCTTTGATGAATAGATAACATATGTTAATACCATTACGGGTAGTTTAGTTGGGAATTTTAATAATGGGTATTTTGGGACAAGTACGAGTAAAACTCTAAAATTGAGAGCACGCTTTTTAAAAAAAATTTGATGGCGTAGCGCTCCTTGCGGCAGGTATTGTGATAGCATGTTGGTCCTTACCTTGTTTTGTATAACTGTAAATTGCTATAGGCTAGACCCGCAAAGCTAAGATGTATTGTTGGTTTAGTGGGTTCGACTTCTAGACTAGAACTTTTATTTTATTTAATAGTTAATACGAGAAAATAGTAAAGTATGTTAGGCTGGAAACATAGTGGAGCGGCGAGCAAAGCGGCGATGATAGCTGCTTCAAATCAAAGAGAGCGACGAGCAGCGAGCAAAGATTCGCATGCACATAGTGACGAGTTTAGTCGCGTTACTCCTTTCGACGAAACAAGATGGAGGAACTATTTTTATATGAAAATTCTTCGTTGAAACTTTGGTATTTGCAGCAGCTTAGTAGTAGGAGCTGCAGTGTTCATGACATAAACAAGTCTAGAAATGAACTTAGTAAATTTCATCACTTGTACCAACAACTTCGGGAACATCCTGGCAAGTTTCATGCGTATTTTCGAATGTCTTATCAACATTTGATTATATATACTAGCCCAGTGTAACCCCATTAATCAAAATCAAATTTTATTGTTTTTGAATAATACAACTCACAACAAAAGTTAGGCACAATATAGAAAAATTAACTAAATATAAATCTGTGTAACCCCATTAAGTTACTTAGCAGTTACTTTAAGGTTAGAAAAAAATAAATAAAAAAATAGAAATATATGCAGATAAAAAGAAATTAGTCAATTAAAAAAAAAAACAATAATTTTATTAAATCACTACACCATGATTTGTCGTAAATTAATGTTGTTCATCTGAAAAACTGGAGTAGTACGAAGCTACAGAAGGATTGGAGAATTCGTTCTGATCAGAAGTAGTAGGACGTGAAAATGTAATTTAATTTTGCCTAGTATTTAGATGAAAGTTAGCATTAAGGGATTGAGAACCAATTAAATGTAGCAAATATTACCTGAATTCTCCATTAACTACTTGTTAATTAATTTTAACTATTAATTATTAATTGTTAAAAACTATTGTAGCTTCGCAAATACTATGTTCCACAGAGGTTTCTTTAAACAAACTAAACTAAATGTATCAATATCCATAACCTTTGAAAAATAACCTTTACAAATTGAGCGCGATGAGAGCGAAGAAATCAAACATGTCATAACGCTTTGCTCTACTCTCTATAGATAGCGTTGCTCTATCTTCGCTTTGCTTGCCACTATGCGCGGTCCCATATGTTTACTTGTGTTTGATTTCGCCGCTTTGCTCTTCGCTATCATCGCCGCTCCACTATGTTTCCAGCCTTAGGCGGTTACGAGTATAGGCTAGACCCACAAAGCTAAGATGTATTGTTGGTTAGTGGATTCGACTTCTAGACTAGAACTTTTATTTTATTCAATAGTTAATACGAGAAATTTATAGTAAAGTATGTTAGGTGGTTAATAGGCTAGACCCGCAAAGCTAAGATGTATTCCGGTACTAGTATATATTCCCCTATCTGTACCTTTAATGGTTATTGCGAGAAATCTAACAATAAAGTGTTTGCTAGTCGCCATATGTAAAATAGTCTTTAGTTTACTTTATTTTATATATTTATCTATTTATTTTTTACTACAACAGTAAGGGAATGTGGTATGACTCTTTGCAATAGATATTCCTCCAGTACTTGGTACCTCTGTCTTGTGCCCATACAAAAATTCTACTAAGATTATAATTAAATAGATTATTTCCTAGGCTATTCTCGCTCGAATAACATTTCCAAATTCAGAACAACTATTGTTCGATCAATGAAATTCTGCTTACTCAAATGTTCTGTTCCTCAATTGTGTGCTTTCTGAGTTGAGCTCAAAACGTTTTTAGTAATCAATCTTCAATGATTACAATTAGGGGATAATGTGAAAGGACGATTTTTTTTTTTTGTACATAAAACAAGCCGATTAGAATTGATTATATATGACACTCTGGGGAAGATTTGGACTTAAATGATTAAGTTAAAGGTGTGATGAAACGTCACAGGCGTCAAGCAGCTGGCAGCACGTACAGCTCTCAGCTGTCCTAGACCTATAAATTCAATTCCCTGTAAAAATTAGAACCTGAGACTCTCTTCATTGGCAAATAATGCACTGGTGGCTAAATAGTGCAATTTAAATTATTGCTGAAAGGCTTCTAGAGCATGCCGGAAGTTAGTGTGGCCTCCATTTAACACACCATGAATCTGTCGCTTTGTTCGCGCTTTCTGTACCTTTTTTTATTACATCGTCTAATTGGTTAATGTAATTTTTCTAATTAGTCTTGTTAACAAATGTGAAACTTGAGTGTTAATGCAATACGATCGAATGTTCCAAATTTGTATTTTTATATTAATCTTATTGAACTAAAAGAAGAAGTCCTTCTATCGTCTTCAATCTTCGATACGTTTTCACTCGAAATACACGTTATAATATCGCTTTATTAACCCATTAAAATTTAGTAAAAATTAATAATTCATAAAGAAAAATTTGTTAGAATCTTCAAAATGGTATTTTGAGAAGGTCATCTGCGTTTTCGCGCCTGATTTTACTTTAAATATTGTTTGATTAAAAAAAAATATATTGTTTTAAAACATTCACTAATTTTTCATGAATATAATGTAAAATCGGATTACCTCCAATGGAGGGGATAGTTTGGAAATATGATAGGTATAAAGTAGGGGGCCATTTTAGGTAAAGAAACGCCCGCAGGGAAGGTTCTATTCAACAAAATACTCTGTTCCTCTTAAACTCCATTTACACTTTTATCTCTAGAAAACTGGGCCACTGAAGGTAACCCACAATGAAGTATGAAAACTTAAGCACTTATAGCTATAGCGGGCATTTTGTGAAAACGTAGCTTCAAGCCAAGTTTTTATACATAACCCTGTTATCCATGCCCATTAAAAGACCAAGTACAGAGAGCTTGAAAAGGGAATGAAAATTACTATGGGCTAGTAAATATTTGGGTAAAAAAAAATAATATGATAGTAATAAACCATTACAGATGGTTGCTCTTATCGCAACGATTTCTAAAAATCATATTTATTTTCGGACTCGGAGGATTTCAAAACGGATAGGACCAATGAAACCTCGACTTCGAAGTGACCAAAAACTGACGTAGATGTTTATATGACTTTCCGTGCAAAAGTCTTTGAAACTTACGAGTTTTTACTGAAGAGATTGTTGTTTTCAATATTATGCAAGTTCACACAATAATAAAATGTTACAGTGAAGGAATGTATTAATAACGAATTCATTAATGAACTAGTGGGACATGGAAGGCGTTATTCATTAAGGTTTGGGATGCAGAGCAATCTGGTCATTTGAGAAGGAGGCTAATCAACAGAAACTCTACCAAAATTGACAAGGGATCATCTCCAAACATGATAATGGCCGATGTTGTGCATTTAACTAGCCTTGTAAGAAATAGGAATATATTAGGTCGTCATTTGAAATCTCTAGATGGAGCAAGGTGGCCGTGTTTTGGGGTGCTGGTAATTAAGAAAGTGCTAATAGCTTTAACAGCTGATGCGCTGTAAAAAAAAAAAAAAAAAAAAAAGTAGAGCTAAAAACGTAAATAGTCGAAAATGGCTACATCTGGGGAAGGATCACCCAATGCATGTAATGGATGGCTGGTTAGTATGCACAGCATCGGCCATTATCTTGTTTGGAGATGATCTCTTGTCAGTTTTGGGAGAGTTTCGGTTGAAGTGTCTCTTTTAAACGGCCCGATACAGTGCAGCGTTAATGCCCGGATGGCTCTGCAAACCCAAATTTAATGAATAACGCCTTCCATGTCCTACAAGATATAAAACATAATCTCCACAGAGAGTGACATTTAACAGTCAAACCATTTTTGGACTCTCCTCAGAGCTAGAGGTCCTTGAAATAAGTGAACTTGAGAATCCATGAAGTTACCAAATAAATTGCTCGCTTTTCTCAACCAATGTTTATGGAATCATCAAAAGTGGGGGGTGTAGAAAACTTGTTGATTTCTTTGAGGAGAAAATATATATATTTTCCAAATAAAATCTCGAGGGAAAGTAATAAATAAAACGGAAATTACAAAAATTACTAAGCAGTCCTACTGAAAAACACATAATTCTATTAACGAATATGAATGAAAGGCTGGATCGTATATACAGGGTATATAAGCAGGGAATATAAACTACAGACTGTTTACAAGACTTTCCACTAGTAGATAATCTAAAGTGAATTTCACTCTCATTAGCATAAACTGTTTACGCAGATTTATGTATTCAATTTCTTCTTGGCAAAGCTATTGACGGATCTTCTAGGATGCATATTTGGATGAAGTGAAAAGAAGTTAATTTTGTAAACATCAGTAAATAGGGTTAACTTGTTTAGTTTAATGATATTAATCAAATTTCAAAAGAAAAATTGAAAGATGTCCGAATAAAAATGTGGTATGACAACCCTGATCATCACATCACGTCGTTGTAAAAACTAAGCTGTTCGTTTTTATGGATTTAATTTTGGTTAAAGCTATGTATTGCGCATTCTTTTGACCCCTAGTTAAAACTGTCCGGTAGGACAGTTGTATAAGGGTTGACCATCAAAAACTGCACGAAAAAGCGTAACGTTGAAAAACACCCAACTTTGACAATTTTTTTCTATTTTTCTATAAAAGATAAAATTCCCAAATTTTCTTTAAATCTTACTCCAAATTCTCCTTTATAACTATAATTTTTTTGCAACCACCCAGATCTAATAGGTTTCGAGAAAAAAGTTGCCGAAAATGAGCAAAAACGGCTTTTTCAAAAAATGTTCTTGTTCTTGTTCTTCTTCTTCTTGTTGTTCTTGTTGTTACCTTTTTTGTAAACAACGTAGCGCCTAAACGCGTGAACCGATTTTCATGAATGAGGTGTCATTCGATTCGGAACTTTATGTAGATGTGCCTTTTGGGGGTCTCGGCCCTGTACATCGAATGGGAGAGGAGTTAGCCCCCTTTATGTAAGGCCCCCTCCAAAATTATTATTACTAATTACTCTGTAAATCTTGGCCCTATTTTGATAAAATTTGGTAGGATGATAGGGTTAGGGCTCCCCTACCTAACAATAAAGCGACGATCTGCTCTTACACTTGTTAAGGGGAAGTATAGCAATCGTTTCAAATTATCGACACGTGAACCGATTTTCATGAATGGAGTGTCAATCGAATCGAAATTTTGTACAGATTTGTACTTTAAAAGTCTCGACGCTATGCCTCATAAGGAGGGGAGTTTGCCCCACCCAAATAAGGCCCTTTCTAAAACTATTATTACCAATATTTCTACAAAGCATAACCCGATTTTGATAAAATTTAGCACGAAGAAGTGATTAAAGCTCCTCTACGTGGCTGTGAAGTGCCATCATGCTCTTACACCTACTAAGAGGAAGTACTGCAATCGTTAAAATTATCAATGAGTGAACCGATTTACATCAATGAATTGTCGTTCGATTCAAAATCTTTGCCTTTTAGAAAGAAGTACTGTAATCGCAGTTTATTTTTCTTGCTCCTCTTAAAAGGAAGTACTGAAATCGCAGTTTAATTTTGCTATTTACGTACAAATACCTTCCTATTTTATATAAAAAGGCTTTCTCAAAAAAATTGTTATTGAGGATGGTTTGGGGACCGCAACTATAACCATTCTTTAAAAAGATCTCTCCAGTGGTAGTTACGGTTCCGATTTAACACCTTATCAGGTTATAATGATAGAATAGCTTATTCCAAATTTTAAATAAATCCAATCTGTAAAGCAGATATGTAACTTTGCTAATAGACAAAAAGGAAAATCTGTCCAAAAGGTACAAAAATCTCCTTAACAAAAACTTACAGTTTAAAAAGTTAAGTATAAGGGTTGATTAAACGCCAAAAGGTACACAAATCAGCAAGTACCCAACATTTCATTAATACTTCATTGATATTATTTAAGTAATTTTACCGCATTAATTTTCATTAATATTTTTTAAGAATTTATTAGATGTCACATACCCTTATGCTGGCCAGTTCATTCATAATAGTTATAATTGTGATAAAATGTATATTATATCTTCGTATAAATAGGTACTTTATTTTAACTCTATTCCAAATTATTCTTCTGATTCTGAAGTTGTCACATATACATGCATGTTAAATTAGAAAAAGACAAATTTAGAGTCGGCTACTGTTTAAATTTGAATCACGGAGGATTTAAAGCAATATTTCAGTCTTGAATTCGTCTTACCGAAATATTCGTGAGGACAAATAACACACAGTTAATAACAAGTAGATTATTCAACATTATTTATTCATTTCTCAATTGTAATTTAATTTAGTCCCCCTAATTTTACTTATGGTAAAATACTAGAATAATTAGCTGTCCTAAAAATATGCATATCTTATTTATTTTATATTACATATACACAACATTGTGGGAAGAACACCTAGATGGAGAATGTAATTGAAGAAAACTATATTATTTGCGATAAAGCCAGATAATTATTACCTATTATTAATAAACGTTTGACTACTTCATAAAATAACAATTACTTTAATCGAAGAATGAACTTAAACCGACGATTTTTATTTAAAAATAAAAATAAATAAAATCATTGATGTAAGTTGGTGTAAGCATTTTTTAAAAAAGTTTTTGAATTTTTTAGCCTCATATTTTTTTAATTTTTTATAACGTTTTCTTTTTCACCAGTGATTAATAGTTTGATTATTATAGATAAATAGATATTACAGTCAATCTAAGTTAAATGGTGTGCTACTTGAACAAATATTTTGTAGATGAAAATGGCCAGCATATTGGTATGTGACATCTAATAAATTCTTAAAAAATATTAATGAAAATTAATGCGGTAAAATTACTTAAATAATATCAATGAAGTATTAATGAAATGTTGGGTACTTGCTGATTTGTGTACCTTTTGGCGTTCAATCAACCCTTATACTTAACTTTTTAAACTGTAAGTTTTTGTTAAGGAGTAGTTAGTATGTATTATGTGCGTGCATATTTTAGATTGGTAAATAATTGCCCACATGGGAACCAACGGTTAACTTTGCGATAAAACAGGGAATAGTACCGCTTCACTGAACGGTTATATATTTAATATACTTTATAATCTTTATTTAGAAAATTTACTCAAGGAACTTTTTAGTTTAGGAAAGCCGTTTTTCCTTGTGAATCGCCAAGTTTTCACCCTTAAATTTAGCCTTAACCAAATCTGAAATCTTTTTTTGGCATTTTTAATAAATACTGATTACAGCAGAATTTGCGAATTTCTAGTGAACTGTCGATTGAAGATTTTTGGATTTTGAGTGTACACAGGCATTGCCAGTTATTATAACATCAAGGGGGCTCCTGAGTGTTAAAGAAAATTATTTTAAAAAATCATCTTATTGCAATATGTAGATCTATAACAATAGGATGAAAAATTATTGCCAGTTTCAGAGTCATTATAAACTTTATTATTCCGCGAGCTTTCGACCTAGAGACTGGATCTTCTGGGCTAATTTACAATTTACTGTTCTACAAAGGTTGGTGTGTCTTCTGTCTTGTCTGTTCATTAACTGAATCTGTCCAATAATCTGTGTCAAATCCTAAAAATGATTGATGAATAAATGACTAAATATAAATGATGAAAAATTGAATAAAAATGACAGACTCAGTCCATGAACAGGCAAGACAGAAGACACAACAACCTTCTAATGATGTAAAAACAGTATACTGTAAATTAGCCCTGAAGGTGACCTAGTCCATAGGTCGAAAGCTCGCGGCATAATAAAGTTTATAATGACTCTGAAACTGGCATTAATTTTTTTCATCCTATTGAGAAACTATGATTCAGTCACCGAAAATAATGAACAGCAGATCTCTATAACTTCAATTTGCAATTTCTTGATTATCTGAAAGAAGTGGTTGGTTGGACCTTCTTCTAACGTGCCATTACTGTTTATTGTACACTCTTACCACCTGTATAATATTAATAAAAATCAATTGTGAGACAGGATTTCCAAATTTGAGGAAAATCGACTGACCAGAAAAGCCACTATTTCGAATAGAATTTTCCGTATTTTGAAGATTTTTCACACAATTTTGGCTCCCTACCAAAAAAAAAAAAATTAATAAAAAATAATCTACAACTTTTACAGAAAACATTTTTCCCCAGAATTCGATTAAGGGTAGTTCTTGGAAATGGGATGAGATACTAAGATGGTAAAGTATTAAATTTGACTGAAAAATTGCATTTTCAGTTGCATAGTTTGGGTCAAAACTTACGAATCAGAAAAAAGACAATATTAACTAACCACAGACCGAAATAAAACAATCTTAAACATCTAAGACTTCTCAACTTTTTCAAAATTCGTTCTTAAAAAGTTTCTTTATTTTGCAGCCACTGGGTTTTGAAAAAAAGATGTATTTCCGGTGATAAGTCTAAAATTCTTCATATTTTAAACTATGACCATAATCAGGTCGGATTTTCCTATAGGCTAACTAGGCTTCAGCCTAGGGCCTCAAGATCAAGAGGGGGGGCCTACATTCAAATTGCTAGCAAAATTAAAATTACACTATTCTAAAAACAAAATATATTATAAATTAACATTTAACATATTGGTATATATGTATCATAGTGGTGATGTATTTTATTATCTCTCAGGTAATTTACAAACTTAAAAATTGGAGGTGAAAGGGCCTCATAAGTGGAATAGCCTAGGGCCTCTTTTCATCTAAATCCGGCCCTGTCCATAGTGTAAGATCTTTCGTGATTGCAAAAAAAAAAAAAAAAAACAACAAATCAGGATGTGTGTCATCAGCAATGGCTGATATATGTTCGCAGTTTTGGCAAAAACAAAAAAGAAATACGAGTTATCTTACATCCAACGAATCAGAATTGGGGAAAAAAAAGTAAAGAAAGAAAATTTAAAGGTCTTCGTGTAAGCGAAACCAAATCGTATCACGAGAAAAATTTCGACACGGAAGATATTACATTTTCTCTTACTATGATATATGAGAAAAATCGATCGATAAAGGATGAATTTTCTCGAAAATCTGATATGACGTCATTCCGCTTAACCGCGAACAAGAACTGACAGACAGATATTTTTTTTTTAAAAAAAATTTCGCTTCTTAAAAGTAATTTGGGATTGGTTAAAAGACTGTCGTTTTAAAAGATATTTTGAAAGCGCGCAATAATAAAAAATTGTCCTTTTTTTTTATTAATATTTAATTATTACGTTTTTACAAATTACCATAGATAACAGTGAAAATAAAATATTTTATTGGTAGGCGAACGAATAGCCAACAGATAATGCTATAGATAAAAGTATGTTGCACTTATTTTAAGTCAACTGGGAATTCCATCAAAACTTGAATACTTAAGAACAAATAATTATACAAAAAATTAATATGTACATATTAATAAATTATTATTTATTTTTTATAAATAATAAATTATGTAGGAGATAAATATAAAATTTAAATAAATTTCTTACCTTCAATACAAATTATCAATAGACATACTACACGTATGAATGAAGTCCTCATATCTGCGTCCATTCAGAAAAATTTAAACAAAATATAAAAAGTAATCCTACGTTCCCATTTTAAGAAAATTAAAAGAAAACCAAAACAAACTGAATTTAAACGTAAAATGAAAGTGTTTCCTTTAAAAGAAATTATTTCGTGCCGTTAAAATACAATCTTTCGAATCGTGCATCTCGCCAGCCGGCCGGCCGTTCACCAAGAATAACTAGTAAAATAAAACGGGTAAGGGAGCGCGTATAAAAACTACGTGCTAAAACTACAATTACGTTTTGGCAGCCGGTGAGAATAGTTGCGTACACACGATGTTTCTGGCAATACTCGTTGGCACCGACAGAGAGGGTCCCGCTATCATTCTAAACTTTACTATGTTGCTCTCTAGCGACATTTTGTGGTACTGTTCTCTATTTTTATGTTGCTCATATTGTGATTACAAAAGATGGCGCTTTTGGGAAGTGTTAAATTAAAAATAAACTTCGTCTTTCTTATTTTTTTTTTCATTAATAAATTTAGAACATTGATTTTTGTTTATTCATAATTTTTCAGCAACATTTCTCTTATTTATTCTCGAAAGTTTTATCTCCACAAATTATCCTTTAAACTCACAACGTTTCACTCGTATTTATTTTTACGTTTCATGCACTTACCGTCTTTTTCTGAAAATAAGACATCCCCCGAAAATAAGCCCTTGCTTGATTTTCGGGACTTTTTGGAATATAAGAAATAATGTGAAAAATATAATTCGTTTAAAAAATGCTTTTGTAAACTGTTGAATTTAGTAGGTATCTCTAGCTGCCCTAATATTTCAGATGGCAAGAAATTATCACCATTTTATCATCACTAAAGGTAAAAAAAGACAAGATTGAACGCTATTCAGGAATTTATGTTCTTGAAAGTGAAAAAGTCTGGTGCAACCAAGCAGTTATAAGAATGTGGGGCGATTTTATTCTGCCACCACTGTTGAGGGGTCGAAACAGAGGTTTACTAGTATGGGATTCAGCCAGTGTACTCACCGCGCTAAAGACATGACGAAATTTTCTTGCTGAGAGGAAGATTGATCAAATAATGATTCCGGCAAGAATGACTGGCTACCTCCAGACACTTGACATTGCAATAAACAAGGATCCATTCAAGGATCATTTGCGGATGGAAATCAATGAATATATTGAAAACAGAATGGTGAGAAATCAACGAGGTGATTTTGTAAAGCCAGGCTTACAAGAAGTTGTGAATTGGGTAAAAAATTCATTGGGGACAAAATAGCTGACAGTTGTGTTTCTAATACACTACGAACAGGCTGCTTCAGACAAGAAGTAATCATTTAACGATAGCTATATTGCAAGACATGAGAGATTCGGACCTTTTGACGAACACAGGAAATGGATTTGGAGGAAAATCAATACGGAATTCAAAATTTGACAATTTATGACGATGTTCTAGAAGAAGATGACATCACTGTAATTGGATAAATTTAAATTTCTGTATATAAATAAATATTAAACAAAATCTACTTATTGTACTTGAAGCCCTCCTCCGAAAATAAGCCCTAGCACATATTTTGGACCTAAAAAGAAAGTAAGACAGTGTCTTATCTTCGGAAAAAGACGGTAGTTATTACAAGTGTTATCCAATAGTTTGTCTCGGAGATGTTGTTTTAGGAAAGTACTAGAAATGGTGGGAGTAGACTTCCCCCTTTGAAGTATCATTTTATTACTACGTATGGACTTGTAAAAAACAATGTAGTAATTACTAAAATTCTTCAAAAAAGTTTTGCGCTTTTGAAATCAATGCTTAAACAAAATAGAATCCTCAATTCTACACATTTATTTGTATAGAGCTAATCGCCGGTACATTGAGCGCTACTAGCTTCCGGCTACGATAAAGCTGTCTGTACGTGGAAAATAAAGCCATAAAACAATTCCATTGGCTGCTGATATGAAATGAAAACTAACCCAACGGAAGTGTAAAGTACATACCAGCAATTTTTTGTTTCTTCCTGTTTTACTTTTTTAATGGAATTAATTTTTTTTTTTAATTTAGTAAAATGATTTTAATTCTATGGAAATATTTCGACCTTGTTTTAATTTTTGTTATTGTTATTAATTAGGAAAATGAAGTTGGTATACAAAATAAATTTTCTTTACATAAATTTTATACTCTTTATAAAAGTAAATTTCTTTTTTCTCATCTACGTAATATTAAGTAGGTCTCAGCATCTACAAAATGCTATCATCAGGGTCAACACACAATAATTTAATTTAGATTAATTAATTTAAAAAAATTAATTTAGAGAAGTCAGAAACATCTACAAAGCATATTACACTGGACGGTGTTCTCTTGTTAAATAGACTACATCATCCATCACCGGACAATAAGCTTCTAGATAGAGACAATCTAAGAACGGAGAAAACCTCCAGTTAGAGGTCCAGTACCCTAACCACTCTTCCTTTAATTATGATTTTTCTATTTGCAATTATAAACTTACCTCTTTTTTTTTTTTGTTACAGGTGAGTGGTCAAGTTTCAAATCTATGCTGTTTTATTTGTAAGTATTTTGATTTTTTAATGGTCGCTAAGGTGTCGAAGAACCCCTCAGAAATCCTGAAAAAATGATTATTTTTTAATATTTAAGTTTTTTTCTCTAAAATAAAAAAAAGTTATTGCCAATTTCAGTCATAATTTTTGTATTATTTTTCGATCCAGCCAAGCATTCGACTTAGGAACTGGGTAGGTAATCAGGGCTGTGGACAGAATTATAATGTACATTAATTTGATATATATAAAGTAAAGTGAAGTTTTTTTTAAGCAGGCTTCACGTCGCAACTACTAAATTATGTGTCGCGAACGGAGGCGACTATCAAACATACTTTACTACAAAGTCCTCATATTACGTAGAACCATTAATTAAAATCCAAGACCTAGACCAGGAATCGATCCCACTATACCAACAATACATCTTAGCATTGCGGGTCTAGCCTATAACCGGTCAGCTAACGGGGCGCCTTACAAGAATAAAGAATAAAATCCAAGGTTTAGACTAGAAATCGAATCCACTAACCAGCAATACATCTTAGCATTGTGGGTCTAGCCTATAGCCGCTCAGCTAATGGGGCGCCTTACAAGATTAAAACCATTAAATAAAATCCAAGGTTTAGACTAGAAATCGAATCCACTAACCAACAATACATCTTAGCTTTGCGGGTCTAGCCTATAACCACTAGGCAATGGGGCGCCTTACAATATTAAAACCATTAAATACAATCCAAGGTTTAGACTAGAAATCGAACCCTCTAACCAACAATACATCTTAGCTTTGCGGGTCTAGCCTATAACCTCTCGGCTAATGGGGCGCCTTACAATATTAAAACCATTAAATACAATCCAAGGTTTAGACTAGAAATCGAACCCTCTAACCAACAATACATCTTAGCTTTGCGGGTCTAGCCTATAACCTCTCGGCTAATGGGGCGCCTTACAATATTAAAACCATTAAATACAATCCAAGGTTTAGACTAGAAATCGAACCCTCTAACCAACAATACATCTTAGCTTTGCGGGTCTAGCCTATAACCTCTCGGCTAATGGGGCGCCTTACAATATTAAAACCATTAAATACAATCCAAGGTTTAGACTAGAAATCGAACCCTCTAACCAACAATACATCTTAGCTTTGCGGGTCTAGCCTATAACCTCTCGGCTAATGGGGCGCCTTACAATATTAAAACCATTAAATACAATCCAAGGTTTAGACTAGAAATCGAACCCTCTAACCAACAATACATCTTAGCTTTGCGGGTCTAGCCTATAACCACTCGGCTAATGGGGCGCCTTACAAGATTAAAACCATTAAATAAAATCCAAGGTTTAGACTAGAAATCGAATCCACTAACCAACAATACATCTTAGCTTTGCGGGTCTAGCCTATAACCGCTCGGCTATCGTGGCGCTTTGAAAGCACAGTTTAATTGTTTACTAACAGTGCAGCTAGTGCTGTTGTAACTTTCAAAATAAAAAAAATAATAAACAAAAAATAGACTGGGAATCGAACCTAGTACCACAATACTTCATCTTTTAGGCATCATTCATTGGTTGAATAAGTTTCTAATCGGAGCGGTTTCGAAAAAACAAAAAAATGCAATAATCGTAAAATTAAAAGTAACTTAAAGAAGAAAACAAAGCCACACCAATCTGCAAAACCACTGAACCGAATTTAATGGACTTCTTTTCGCATACACATATGGAAATTTATCCTCAAGGCTTGCGGATGTAGTAATTATTTTTAATAAAATAGCTAAATGTTACAATTTCAATGGTACATTATAATGTGAAGGTTTGCTAACTTGTGGAGAAATAACATAGTCTTATGTTTTAGTGGTTATATTTGCGTGCTTTAAGAAGGTTACTGTCTTGTAACGATTATTACTTTTTCTTACCACTGATTTAATGAATTTATTGCGTTAATTCGGAAATTAAGGATATTGCTTCTTTACTGGAAATAGACGTTTTAATGTTTTTTTTAGGATTTATTATTATTAACTCTGAAAAATCTTATCCCGATTTCGATAAAATTTGGCAGAATGTTGGGATTAGAACTCTAATTTTTTGGCTATTTAAGGTTCGTGTACTATGTAATGTGGGAATGGGCAACATTTTGCCTTTCTGCCATGCGTTCCATTCGGGTTTCTTTTTAACTCTTATTTATTTGCTGCTTTCTTAGTTGATGGAATCGTAGTCCATCAGAAGAGTGGAGAATCGTCCATCGTTTTACAAAATCTTGTATTGTTACGAAAGTACTAGGCCTGACTTTTTTAAGTGCCCTGTGAGACAACCTGTACTTACACAGTCCTGGGAACCCAACGACCTACATCAGCTTTTAGTTATGATCTAATAGTAGTCTTTTAAGACTCCCTAAAATAGATTTACCCAGAAGATATTACGATAAAAGTGCATAGAAAGAGAAAGAGGGAGGATGACAGGTAGAAGTGGGGAGTGTTGGCGTGGTATTCCAGTTTGCACTGTGCAGGTTTACCCAGTTACTAAATTGCATTTTTGGCTTCATAAAAAAATTAAAAGTTTTGATGGAATCTTTCTCTCGCTTTGTGGTAGGGCTTGTTGCCTTCCAACACGCTTGAGTACGCGCGCCACAAACGATGGAACTTCAAACGTAATAATTATTCCTCTATCTCCTTTATTGAATTGCGCATAAAAATAACACCCGGCTATTGAAGCCAACTCTCTAAAATATCAGGCGATCATGTTCTTCAATAAGGCAGGCAGACATCTTGAAACTATTATATGAATTCTTTGTCTGTTTATTCTGAAGCCGCTTTGTACAGGATATTATTGTTCTTTTATTTTTGCTGATATTTATTCTCTATTCACTTGTTATTTCTTGCCAAAAGAAAACAACAAAAAACTTTATAAAAACAACTACTTCAAAGTGTGCTGTGATTTAATTGACAAACCTATCGTTATCATTTTCTATTTCCCAAAAGTTTAGGGCATAACCTGGTTCTAGAAGTTTAATATTTAAACATGTGTTCATGTGCGAAGGTCGTAAACATGAAGGGAACCCTTTCTAAGTTCTTTCTTAAGATGAAACTTTACCACAGCTTCTCACAGACAAGCATGTGTATTGGGATAGAACAGACTTCTCAGCGGGTGATATTGAAATCAACCCTGAAAAGATGCCCCTCTCTGGTAGTACCCTATTTTCATGCTTTCTTCAACATCAATATTTCCTGTTAGCATCCTTGGGCTGTTCTAGGAGCAAGACTTAGAGGAATTCTGAGGACTACAGTTGTTATGTGTCCAACATCATTTTGCAATTTGTCTTCGAAATTCCCTTCGTCTTTTCACCATTCCCTTTCCTCCTTAATCAAACTACAACTATGTGTAGTCTATTTCCATCGCAGAACTCGCGATTCTATTCCTGCATCTCCAGGCAACTATCCTATCAGATTACACGATTCTCTCAACATTGTTTAAGGCGTTGAACGTTTTTACTTTATTTATTATTAAATTGAATAATAAAATTTAAATAATTATTTATAAAGCTGGAATTGAATGAATAATTAAACATGATGGATCGTGATGAAGGATTTCCGCAGCTCCTGCCTAGTCTGATAATGTTTTTAAAGTGATCTGGCCTGTCAGTTATTGTCGATCGATATTATACACAATTGTGCGCCAAAATTTGTACATCTGTATGTTCCATCAATTCAGTAGAATGTATGGTTTTTGTCTTTTCACTCGTTTTACAATTGATTAATTGCCAATTTTTCTTTTAGTGTTGATGAATTTTCTTTTTATGGAATCATTTCCAATTTAAGTTTAATAAAAATGTAACTGTAAATGACAAATGTAAATGAGCAACGGTTAAGTTAAACACAAAAAACTTCCCTATCTATCTAAACGGAATGTCCATCCCAGCTGCCATGTAACTATACTATCTGGGAAGAATAGGAGATGCTCTGAACTCAAAAATGTTTTCTTCTTCTCTACAGACTTCTTGACGGCCGTCCTAGATGGCCGTCCTCTAAGAAAAGGCTTACATTACCTGACTAAAAGCACGGACTAGAACTGTAAAACTAAAACGTTCCAATCTTAAACAAAACCTAACCCCAAAAAATCAGAGTTCACTGGTAAGTAAAGTAATATAATCGCCTATTTTTTCAGGCGGGGCTTAACGTCCAACTACCTAATTAGGCGTCGTGGACGGTAAGCTCGCGTTGATTACGTCCCTACCCTTTGTAATCACATGCAGCCAACTTTACATTATTACACTAATCTCAATATTTCTTTCGACTTCCACATTCTTCTACAACAGGGTTCACTCCAGACATCAAGCTAAAGGATAAGCCCTGATGCTCTCCTACACTAGAAATCCACAACAACGATCATGGCGCGATTGCCTCATGGCCTTGTAACTGACCTTAATGTATGTAGCCAGTAAAATGACTCGCTTCACAGCGGTGTAAACAGCACCAATAGCAGCGACGAAGTCATTTCTTTCTTTCAAGGATGCTTATTCAGCTAAATTCTTAAAATAATCAAACTTACCGACTAGTTATATTAAAACTAGAACACATGAAGGCATTGCCAAGTACCTCGCTTTTTGTAAGAAGCCACATAAACTCTGCCGCGTTAAACGTCACTGCTCTAGGCGCGCCAAACACACGCCAAGAACACCAATACCCATTTTTAGTGTACAAGGCAACATTACGGTATGCTCTTCTAATCTAAAGTGTCAGTTAAGTGTATTGTACGGTTGTAGAAACTGGGCAATTTTATTTGGAAGTAAATATAACTTGGAATTTTGATATTTTGAAGGAAATTCACAAGTTGGAGCCTTGAGCATTGTAGTAATAGTTGTTGTTTGTGCGGCGAGCCTTTTCTCAGGAATGTGGAATATTGCAATCGACTTAATTAGTCGTGATAAGGAAATGATTCAGTACCCACAGGCGTAAATTGCAATAGTATTATTAATTTACGCAATAATAAAATTATTATTGCTAACTTACGTTTCTTTGCTATCATTTTTATTTACTTAATTATTATCATTATTTTTTTCTTTAATTTAAGACGTGCGAACATCTGTGGTTATGGGTAGGTGGTGCTTTTTCTAGTCTTTAAGACTGCACAATCAATCACCTGACTGTAATCTGTAAGAAGCTCCTAGGAAAAGAAAATCTAAGAGCCAGCAGCTGGATTCGAACCCTGTTGGCCTCTGTTTGGGAATCCATTACGCTAACCGTTGAGCTCTTACCTGTTAAACTAAATAAATGAAAACTGTAATTTTGTGAGAAATGAGCGTTTAAATAGTAAATTTTTCACCATTTGCGTGCTAATTGATCATGTTAGTTTCCTCACTCGTAACCAAGTGTTAAAGGCCATTTCCTGTTTTTGCACGGCTGTATTGTGTTTTTTCTCTTAACCAAAAATAAATTATTCTTATCCGTAAAAAAAAAACAATCTTACATTTATTTAAAAATTAAGAATTTTGTGATAAAACAACATCAAATAGGAGTAGATCAAAAGGTAGAAAGGAGATTGCCAATTTCGGTAGTGATTTTTTTCTTAAAATCTGATATCTTCAGAGCTTACACTTATTAAGAACTGCAATTTGTTTAATTTATATTACATTGTAGACGTTGAAGGTTCATAGGTCTACTGCCCTTACAGTTTACGTTAACTGTGCACCTTTAAGGTTAACACTGTAAAACAAATTAAGATCGCTTCTCGGTCTTTTGGCTAAGATCAAAGTGTAGTATCTGTTTTTATCAGCTTAATCTCTGGTACGGCCTCCATAAGGGACCCAGAAGATTAAACTGATTTTTGGAAAATGACTGAGTGCTAGGGGCTTGCTCCACCTCTGTCGCGGGTTGACCCGGTATTGCAGTACCTCCGGGAACGGCTCACATTTTTTTGGGGGCGCCACGGGTAGCCGAGCGGTTAGAGGCGAGACCTGCGAAGCTAATATGTATAGTGGTACTGGGTTCGATTTCCGGTCTCTAGGCCTTGGATTTTATTTAATGGTTAATAAAAGAAATTTTACAGTAAAGTATGTTTGCTAGTCGCCTCCGTCTACAACACCTAATTTGGTAGTTGTGCGTTAAGCCCCGCCTGAAAAAATAGGCGATTACTTTTTTTTACAAATTAAGATTATTAATAAGTATAAAAGCCCTAAAGATGACATAGTCCCTAGGCCAAAAGTTAGGCCAAAAAATTATCCCTAAAATTGTCCACAACCTGTCTTCCTTTTGATACCCATAAAAAAGATGAACAACACCCTACAAGAAGTAGATGAAGTTAAGCAATATAGTATATTTATTTTCCTTAAATAACGCCAAAGTAACTACAGATTTCCTGCTGAAATTGGGTTTAAGAAAAGTCGCAATAATTTCCATCACAGATTAAAATCCTGTATATTCCATTACTTCCATTACGAGGGGGGGAATAGAAGCTTTCCCATTGGGTATTTTAAGCCGATTATTTATTTATTTATAAGCGTATGCGGTTGGGTTTTTTTCTTTTTTGCCCCCAATTTTTTTTTTATTGGGAAATACAGCTGGGAAAACTAGTATGTTTTCCCTTTTATACACGGAAAATATTACAATCACGCTAAATTTTCTAATCATTTTTCTAACTAGACAATTTTAGTAATAATTAAATAATAGAAGGGTAGGCTAAGTGGGATTCGAACGTGGTGATCGCTGGCCCAAAACTCCTACTGCTGGCCCTTAGATTTTCTCATTCCAGGTGATTCTTACCCCTCATTGTCCGGTAATGGGTATTGCTGTATGTAACGCGTGAACACTGCCAAGAGATTAGCAGTGCACTGGAAAAAGCTACGGGTGCCAATGATCAGAGATATTAAAAAGCGTCTTAACAAAAAAATAAAATAAATAAATATTGGGCGCCACGGGTAGCCGAGCGGTTTGAAGCGAGGCCTGCAAAGCTAATATGTATTGTGGTACTGGGTTCGATTCCCCCGGTCTTAGGCCTTGGATTTTATTTAATGGTTAATAAAAGAAATGTACAGCAAAGTGTTCGGCGGTTAATAGACTAGACCCGCAATACTAAGATGTATTGCTGGTTTAGTAGGTTCGATTCCCTGCTCTATGCCTTGGATTTTATTTAATGGTTAATAAAAGAAATTTACAGTAAAGTGTGTTTGCTGGTCGCCTCCGTCCACGACACCTAATTTGGTAGTTGGACGTTAAGCCCCGCCTGAAAAAAATAATTTTTTTAAAATATATTCGGAGTTTGTAAAAACCTACCTTGAAAACTGTATTAAATGTTTCATTTAATTAAATAAATAATAATTTAAAATTATTATTTAAGAACTAAGTAGTCTAATAAAGTTTAAATTCCAAGAAAATGTCTTTAATCAGGTCTTTTATTGGAGACATCTTTGGTCTTTAATAATCTTTTTTAAGATGGAGGGTAGTTCATAACAAAAACAAGATTATTCTGGTCTTGGAAAAGCTCTGCTCACAAAGGACCTGGACCCAATATGAGTCTAACATGAAAGCTTATTTCTTAAACGATAAAATGCTTATTTTTCTTCGCTTTAGAAACAAAAATCTGCTCAAGATGTACTTTCTTAAACTTAGAAGAGTGCTTAAAAGAAAATAACATATTTTTAAAAAAATAATCAGCTTAAACGGTTCTATTTAAATCATTTATATAGTGGCGCCTTGATATAGTTACAATATGCAACTCGCACCGCTTATATGTTTTGCGTTATCTATATCTTGTTTTGTATCCTACATTTTGTTTGTAGTATCTTTTCCTGAGTTCTAATTAATTTGGATTTGTATCCAATTTTCTGAGTCTAGTTTTCCTGTTTTTTTTTTGGTTACAGAAATTTTATAATTGGATTTTCTGATTAAACCAAACGATTACTGAAAATACAAAATTGATTAGTATGAAGGATGAATTAAGTTTTCACAAGAAAACGTGTTCGTATCGTGATCGTCTGAGTTGGAATAAAAAGACGAGTGGTATTTTTAGAAATTCTTCTCTGTATGTGTGTGTGTGTGTGTGACGGAAGTTTAAAAAGGGATATTTCGATTGGGTTCCATCATTGGCAACTCCCTCGCTTCTAATTTTTTAGACTCGATAAAGAGCAGTCATATCTTTGTGTCCCACTTCCGCTGTAGGAAAATTTACTATTATCGTGTGGCCTGTTTCAGTTGAGTAACTCTATTCCGGTCGTTTCTATGGTGCGCAGCGTTGCTGCTCAAATCGCCCACGTCTATATTTGAATCAACCTGAAGTATTAGACATTCCAGGCTATCCGTTTATATATATATATTTTTAAAGTGGTCCTTTTTATTATTATTTTCATTAAAAAAAACTTTTAATCACTAAACTCATTTACAGATGAAATATTACTGATGCAAAGTTAGCTTTTAATTAGTTGAAATTATATTTGTAAATAAATGTATGGTTGAAGTGGTACTTAGACATTTTATAATTGAATTTGAATAAAAAATATTATTTATTTCAGTAGTATTTCAAACGGGTTTTTCAGTAGAATTTTTTTTAAATAAGTTCTATCCTGTATTGCATATACAAGCCACAAAGGATGATTATTTATTTCAAAGTACATCACGAAGTTCGTAACAGAGCTTTGTATCTCGTTATGATGGTAAAGAAAATTTGAGAATCAGTAATACCAACTGTCTAGTTTGTAAACTTGAGCGACGCTTTAGATCCTACCCCCCTCTGATCTATTTTTAAAAAAATCTTTCCAAAATTATTATTATTATTTTGTTTTTTAATCTTTTATTGTAATTTACCACTGCAACAGTTGTTGCAACAAGCAAATATGGTAAAAGAGAAAAGAAATAGAAGAAAATCATGAGTGGAGAAGGCACCCAGTGGTGCCACTCCAGTAACGTGCTTTGCTCTCACGATAAGAGTAGATCACGAGGCCATCTTCTCTTCAATCTCCTTAGAGAATTACCTGGCTTAATTTGGAGGAAGATAGGTTGTTCTATGAGAGGGTTAGGGATGAGCTGCTGTAGAGTAGAATGAAATTTTAAGAAAACGAGTGTTAGCAAGATCTTGAATGAAAGGGATTTTGAGGTCATTATGGATAGCGAGTGAGGTTAGATACATAGAACGGAGCGTTAAGAAAGTTTTCGAAGTAAAGTAAAGTAAAGTAATCGCCTATTTTTTCAGGCGGGGCTTAACCCGCCAACTACCATTTACTAGGTGTCGTGGACAGAGGCGACTAGCAAGCTTACTTTACTATTTAATCATTAAATAAAATCCAAAGCCAAGACCGGGAATCGAATCCAGTACCATAATGCATATTAGCTTTGCAGGTCTCGCCTCTTAACCCGCTCGGCTACCGTGACGCCTAGTTTTCGAAGTATTTTTGGTTTTTTAATGTCTGGAGGCGTAGTGTGAGTTGGAACGGTTTAGTCGATCCCCCCATACATCGATGCCGTATGACCAAATAGGTTGCAGTAACAGTAGATATAAGAGTCTTTTGTTATGTAGGTTAAGTCTCTTGTCAAGTATTCTGGAGAGAAGTTGGTTATTATTTAAATAAAAATTCTAGAACAAAAATTACTAGTTATTTCAAAAGCGAGTATTGCAACACCAACCGTTTTATCAATAACCAGTAAATGAGCCAGTCATGAATCATGTTATCATTATCAAGTTACAGTCTGCTCATGTGTTTTTATTTACTCTAGTGTTTTATTTTATTTACTTTTATTTATTCATTTTTTCCCGCAATAAAATCTTGAAAAAAAATGAAAATTCTATTCAGTGGAAGGTGTTTCCGGTTCCGGATTTAGTTCGCTAGATTCTAAGTATAAAATGTGATATTTCCGGTTCAATTTCGAAACATTTGACATGATCCTCTTCACTTACTGGATGAGTAAGAGATAAGAAAAAGTGTAAGAGAGATAGAAATATCTGTGGAAGAAAAAAGAGAGAGAGAGAGAGAGAATAATTGCATTTTTTTTGCTTTTGTTTTAGTTTTTGGTGGGGATAGTTTGGAAAAAGAGATGGTAGTTTACGGCCCGAGTGGCACTGACTGAGTGGTAACTTTTATACGGGCTACGTAGAGGGGTCTAGAGTAGTGTGTGTTGTGAGACTGTTCCAGTGTAGACATCCAGTTGTGCTTTGTGTGACGGCACGTCTGTTTGTGTGTTCGTAGTAAAGAAAAAAAAACTAAAAAGATCGCGCGCAACATGAGGCCGGCCATCGACATCGAGTTTTCCGACCTCAGCTATAGCGCCGGTAAATACTCATTCTGTATTTTCTTTTGCTCTTAATTTCCCCCAACCCTGCGCCACAGGAAAACGTCTCGTTTCTGGAAAATTACTAATTTCGAGGTTTCTCTAGTAATATTGATTTACTTATTGAATATTGATTTTCCCCTAAGGAAGAAAAGTCAGAAAAACTGATTTTCAGATCAACCGGAAGTACTACTTACGCTCTGGACTTTTCCATATTTTTAGATTTCCATAAAAATTTAATGCAAAGATTTCCCCCCCCCCCCAAAAAAAATTTAAATTATGTTTTTCTTTCGGAAAAATTCGATACTTCTTTGAAAAGTTGGTTGGATAGCTTCTCTACAAATTATTCTTTCCATAGTAATGTACGGCTCTGTCATGTATAGCATTAAGAAAAGTAATATGTGTTTGTAAGTCGTTTAAGTTTTAATGAAAATCTTATAAATAAAAGTACCAACTTCACTGAACAAAGTTTTCATTTTTCTGGGACTTCAGCGAACCACTTTGCACCCATTTATGGGAAGGGATCTTAAATTAATTCAGTAGTTAGCGTATTCCTAGGCGGAAGATACCGGTTTCGAATCCAGTTGCTGGTTCTTAGATTTTTTTGTTTTGTTATTGCTCCTAGGAACTTCTTAGGTGATGGAAAGTGTTGTCTGTAACGAGAGAACACTGTCTAGAGTTAATGTCCGGGTAAAATGCACTGGGAAAAATGTGCGTCAACACACATTTAAAAGATACAATTTCGTTTTTTTTAATAAATTAATTGTTAAAAGGAATATTCATTTCAAATACGATCTAAAGTAGGTTAAACGTGTCAGTTTAATATGCAGTTTTACTGGTCAATGACATTCTCAAACGATGATATCTTAACCACGATTCTTAGAGCTGCTAGCTTAAACCACGTTTACACAGAACTTGTTTCCTATACATTGTGGGGTACTGGGTTTTTGATTTTGCGTAGACCTTGGAGTTTATTCAACTGGTTAATAGGAGGAAGTATGTTTACTAGTTGCCGCTTCCGTCCGCGAGCGACGCCTAATTCGTTAAGTTGGTGGTAAAAAGAATAATCATTGCTTTAACCAAGTAAAATAAATTATTAGAAGTAGCAAAAAAGATAATAATAAAGTAGTTGAAATAAATAATAAAGAATAGAAAAGAAATGAATAAGAGAAAGCGACTGTATATCATCCAACCAGAGTTGCGTTGTGATTAGATGATTCGTCAGCGAGACATCATCACAGCGGTTCTGTACATACGTACATACGCACGTAGTATATAAAAACAGAGCAGTCAGCTGGTGTTTCTATTTGTGTACAGTTCCCGGTCACCCAACTAGTACATAACCAGAATGTTGCCTTTGGTGACACATTCCACTTTTGTTTCACACATTTATCCTTGATTTTATACACTTATTACAATAATTTTTTTTTAAATTGACTAAAATTATATTTCGTAATATAAGCATACCTAGGTACGGAAAGGTATGGTATTACTTCTCAAAGTTTTCGTAGGTAATTTCCGATTTTGAGGTTCCATGAGTCCCAAAAAAGATGCTTTTTAAAGATTTTAAACGAATGTGCTCAGCGAGTCGATCTTTTTCCTCACAATGTATGATTCAAATCGTGAGAATGAATTAATGTTATTATTTCCTGTTTTTCTTTTGTAATTAATCCACGAATCATTATTAAATGTAATATTATAAGTGTTGCTAATTATTTAATCTAAATGCACCACTGCTTCATTTAATTGCTCAGGCTGCAATTCGATTGGAGTCTGTAAATTGTGCAGTAGACTTTTACACAAAACATTTCTCCTTTTTTTTGAGCATGCATGTTCAAACCTGACCGGTTTTGGGCTTTCTTCCATCACCAGAGGTGGTTGATTAAGTCAGTTTGTTGGTGAGATTTTGACTACATCGTTACCAAGGGTAGTTGTTGAGTCAGCAACTGTTAGGGCGAGACGTTAACGTGAATAAAAGTGGAAATCTCTGCACACCAAATTGATTAATATACCTCTGGTGATGGATGAAAGGGCCTAACCGGTCAAGGTCACCATAAACATACATGTTATGACAGGATGAAATGAAAGGCATTCTTTTTTTTTACTTTCATTGTAATTATTTACTAATGGCCAAAATCCAGAATGGAGTAGAGTTTCAGTTGTTAGTTTTCTATTAAGAGGTATAACTATGATTATGGATGATTTTTCATTTGCTTTTCCCAGTGTGTTGTGGAAAATCTGGTGAACTAGATACTGGAGCTATCTGGAGGTTTCTTGATTAGGCGCAGCTGGCTTAGAGTAATGTCACCCTGAAGACCACTTTGTATAATTAGAGTTCGTTTTGAAGTTATATTTCCAGGCAAGAGAAATTTTTAATCATTTTGACAGAATTCACATTTTGTATTCGTACCTAGTGAAGGGTGAAATATGTAGCCCAAAGTTAAACCTGAAGTACTTGACATAATTAATTCGAAATTTACCATCAAAATTTCTCGTATTAACCATTAAGTAAAATCCAAGGCCTCTAGACCTGGAATCGAACCCACTATACCACAATACGAGTAAATCTTCTCAGCTTTACGGTTATCGCCCCTATTGTGGTGCCCTTTTTATTAGAATACTTTCAGCCTAATGGACACTTTTAATATCTGGATTATGTTAGTAAGTATTAAATTGTACAAAATGGAGGAAGTGAGAAACTCGATTTTTTTGAAGCGAGCGGAAGTAGTCGTAGGCTTCACCCTAAAAATACTGCATTCTAATGGAACTTCCGTCATAAAGTTCCGGCAGAAATGTTTATTTATTTTGCTACACTTGTTAGGAAATATTCGAATGCATAAAAAGTACCGACAAATAGCGTAGAAAAGTTGTCCTTCACAATAACAGCCCTATAACTTCCGGAAAGCACTCACCTAACTTTCTTTGCCTAACTGTTCCTACTTTCTTCTTAAGAAGCACAACTGAATCTAATTTTTTTTTTTTTGTATTTATTTAATACACGCTACCAACTTTACGTTCCACTTTTGGACGAATATGACGTTCACTTGGCTTATACGTCATAAACAATGCGATCAACCTATTCATCTTCTAATCATCACTATTAGTACTATTTAAATACATAAGAATATTTTACGCAAGAGGTTAGAGGCGAGACCTGCCAAGTTAAGATGTATTGTTGGTTTAGTGGATTCGATTTCTAGTCTCTAGGCTTTGGATTTTATTTAATGGTTTTAATCTTGTAAGGCGCCCCATTAGCCGAGCGGTTATAGGCTAGACCCGCAAAGCTAAGATGTATTGCTGGTTTAGTGGATCCGATTTCTAGTCTAAACCTTGGATTTTATTTAATGGTTTTAATCTTGTAAGGCGCCCCATTAGCCGAGCGGTTATAGACTAGACCCGCAAAGCTAAGATGTATTGTTGGTTAGTGGATTCGATTTCTAGTCTAAACCTTGGATTTTATTTAATGGTTTTAATCTTGTAAGGCGCCCCATTAGCCGAGCGGTTATAGGCTAGACCCGCAAAGCTAAGTTGTATTGTTGGTTTAGTAGGTTCGATTCCCCCAGTCTAAACCTTGGATTTTATTTAATGGTTTTAATCTTGTAAGGCGCCCCATTAGCCGAGCGGTTATAGGCTAGACCCGCAAAGCTAAGATGTATTGCTGGTTTAGTGGGTTCGATTTCTAGTCTAAACCTTGGATTTTATTTAATGGTTTTAATATTGTAAGGCGCCCCGTTGGCTGAGCGGTTATAGGCTAGACCCGCAAAGCTAAGATGTATTGTTGGTTTAGTGAATTCGATTTCTAGTCTAAACCTTGGATTTTATTTAATGGTTTTAATCTTGTAAGGCGCCCCATTAGCCGAGCGGTTATAGGCTAGACCCGCAAAGCTAAGATGTATTGTTGGTTTAGTGGGTTCGATTTCTAGTCTAAATCTTGGATTTTATTTAATGGTTTTAATATTGTAAGGCGCCCCATTAGCCGAGCGGTTATAGGCTAGACCCGCAAAGCTAAGATGTATTGCTGGTTTAGTGGGTTCGATTTCTAGTCTAAACCTTGGATTTTATTTAATGGTTTTAATATTGTAAGGCGCCCCATTAGCCGAGCGGTTATAGGCTAGACCCGCAAAGCTAAGATGTATTGCTGGTTTAGTGGGTTCGATTTCTAGTCTAAATCTTGGATTTTATTTAATGGTTTTAATCTTGTAAGGCGCCCCATTAGCCGAGCGGTTATAGGCTAGACCCGCAAAGCTAAGATGTATTGTTGGTTTAGTAGGTTCGATTCCCCCAGTCTAAACCTTGGATTTTATTTAATGGTTTTAATCTTGTAAGGCGCCCCATTAGCCGAGCGGTTATAGGCTAGACCCGCAAAGCTAAGATGTATTGCTGGTTTAGTGGGTTCGATTTCTAGTCTAAACCTTGGATTTTATTTAATGGTTTTAATCTTGTAAGGCGCCCCATTAGCCGAGCGGTTATAGGCTAGACCCGCAAAGCTAAGTTGTATTGTTGGTTTAGTAGGTTCGATTCCCCCAGTCTAAACCTTGGATTTTATTTAATGGTTTTAATCTTGTAAGGCGCCCCATTAGCCGAGCGGTTATAGGCTAGACCCGCAAAGCTAAGATGTATTGCTGGTTTAGTGGGTTCGATTTCTAGTCTAAACCTTGGATTTTATTTAATGGTTTTAATATTGTAAGGCGCCCCATTAGCCGAGCGGTTATAGGCTAGACCCGCAAAGCTAAGATGTATTGCTGGTTTAGTGGGTTCGATTTCTAGTCTAAATCTTGGATTTTATTTAATGGTTTTAATCTTGTAAGGCGCCCCATTAGCCGAGCGGTTATAGGCTAGACCCGCAAAGCTAAGATGTATTGTTGGTTTAGTAGGTTCGATTCCCCCAGTCTAAACCTTGGATTTTATTTAATGGTTTTAATCTTGTAAGGCGCCCCATTAGCCGAGCGGTTATAGGCTAGACCCGCAAAGCTAAGATGTATTGCTGGTTTAGTGGGTTCGATTTCTAGTCTAAACCTTGGATTTTATTTAATGGTTTTAATATTGTAAGGCGCCCCATTAGCCGAGCGGTTATAGGTTAGACCCGCAAAGCTAAGATGTATTGTTGGTTTAGTAGGTTCGATTCCCCCAGTCTAGGACCTTGGATTTTATTTAATGGTTTTAATCTTGTAAGGCGCCCCATTAGCCGAGCGGTTATAGGCTAGACCCGCAAAACTAAGATGTATTGATGGTTTAGTGGGTTCGATTTCTAGTCCAAACCTTGGATTTTATCAAATGCTTAACATGAGAACTTTGTATAGGACGCTAGTTGCGTCCGTCCACGACACCAAATTGTGGCAGTTGGACCTGAAAAAAATAGGCATTACTTTACTTTTACTTTATACAAATATTTTACTTAATGTTATTGGCGCCCGGAGCTATTTTTAAGTGCAGACTATATCCTTTCATTACAGACAATCCTGTCCAACACCGGACAGTAAGCTGTAAAAAGCTCTAAGGATCTAAGAAAAATCTAAGGGTCCAGCAGCTGGATTCGAACCTAGGATGTTGGAAGTGGATATTCAGTTCACCATCCTCTTAGCTAATCATTTTCATATTTGAATATATTAGAAAGTCGTATCAACCAAACATATCATTAACAAACGCCATATACGCACAATGATCATGCAAACAATTAAAATCAAAAAACGAAAAGATAGATTACCGAACATTTTGAACAATCAAAACAGTTCTGCAAGATTAATTTGGCCTACATTCTTTAAAAATACTTTTTTTAAAAAAAAAAAAAAAAGAAGAAAATGAAGATATACAGCGGTACACGGTTCGATTCCACGGTTCGATTCCACGGTTCGATTTTATTTAGAGGGTTAATATGAGAATTTTAAGGTAGAGTACGTTTGCTGGTTGCCTCGGTCCACAAGTCCTGAAAGATTTAAGGCATTACTTATCGTCCCAGGATTAATCTAATATTATGTTTCAGTATTATTGATTGATATTTGTAATTTACATTAAGTTTAAGTTGAACAGTAAACATTATCTCAACTATTTGATATTGTCAAGTGCACTTAATGTTACATTTCCATTGGTTGATATAATGGATACAATTTACTGTAGATGTCACCAATACAAGTGATACGTAATCTAGTAAAATCTAAGTTTAGCCTGAAGGTAGTGCTGCACGAGACCGAGACGAGGCGAGACTTTATGCAATCTCGATCTCGGTCTCGGTCTCGGTCGCTCAAGTCTCGGTCTCGGTCTCGGTCTTGTCGAGATATCTCGGTCTCGGTCTCGGTTTTTTTGAATTTTTGTTTAAGTATTAAAAGCGGTTTGCTATTAATAATCTTTTCAAAAAATGTTATTATTTTCTAATAATTATTTTAATTTATATATTGGTAATGAAAATGTGTGTAAAAGAAGACAACTACTTACACTTCAATGCATCATATATTACTAATACTGTTATATATCTTTATATAATTTCAAAAAGATGTTGAAAACGCGCCAAATGAAAGACCCAAATAACATATCTGCCTGCTATAACAAGTCGATTCGTGAAATAAAAAATACACCTCCCAACAAACTTCCCGCTCCATTAGTTATGGCTGTTGGTGAAGATAAAGAATCTGATGATTCACCTTTTGACGACGACGACGACTGCATCAATATTTTTGCACCATTTGCTCAAAAATCAGCAAATATCACCGAAGCATGGAAGACAGAAATAATTAATTACACCAAATTAGACCAAGCACATTTTAGAATGGTGGAAAACACTTGAGAATTCCTTCAAAAATTTGTCTAGAATGGCGAAAGATATTTTTAGTATCTGTGCAACTTCAGTGCCATCGGAAAGATTATTTTCGCAAGCTGCGATGATAATGACCAAAAGAAGATCTTCTCTAACTTCTGACTCAGTAAAAGCTCTTTTATGTATCAATGGTTGGGCAAAGAGTATCTTAAAAACGAAAATTTGTGGCAATATTTTTTAGGTGCATAGATAGTCTTTTTTTTCAAATTCACTAATTCCAAAATTCTAAAATATAATTCAAATAATATCAAAGTTCAAAGTATTAGATTATTAATAGTGAAATTTATGAAATTGAATGAATGAATGATATGAATAGTGAAATTTAGTGAATTTATGTAAAAATTATGTAATTCGAAGGGGGCCGTGGCAGCCGAGCGGTGCGAGACCTGCGAAGCTAATGTGTATTATGGTACTGGGTTCGATTCCCGGTCTTAGGCCTTGGATTTTATTTAATGTTTAATACGAGAAATTTATAGTAAAATATGTTTGCTAGTCGCCTCCGTCCGCGACACCTAATTGGTAGTTGGACGTAAAGCCCCGCCTGAAAAAATAGGCGATTACTTTACTTTGCTTACTTTACTTATGTAATTCGGTCAAATAGATGTAGTAATATTGAACATATATAATAAAATCGTATCTTTTAATAATTAATTCAATACCCGTAATAATTATTTATTAATAAAGAACACAATTTTATAATTTTGTAGCTAAAAATTAATATTTGAAAAACCGAGACGAGACCGAGATCGAGACATGATATATATCATGTCTCGATCTCGGTCTCGGTCTCGATGGCTCAAGTCTCGGTTGCTCAAGACCGAGATTTGTCTCGTTTCTCGTGCAGCACTACCTGAAGGTGACCTAGAATGAAGGCACCCATTATTTATGAAGGAATCAAAATTATAAAATAAAAAAGTACTCAGGTGGTGCACAATACTTTTTCAGGTTCAAATTTACGCCATGATCATCTCCAATACTTGTAACGAACTATCCCAAAAAAAGTTCACATTGAGATAAAAGTTCAAGTAGAATTTTTTCATTTCCAAATGGGACGAGTGCGGTGGATGTGAAATTTCTTAACTTTTGAGAATTCTCTCGGTTCTTCCCTGTTTTATCCCAGTTTTTCTCTCTCTCTCTAAATTGAATGCACTCATTCGTGAAAAATGAAGGCGAAAGTAAATTTCTGAATTACGTACAGCCAGCGTTATGGCAAATAACAAAACAGAATTACTTAGAATATAAAAGATCAAAAGAAAAGAAGGAATAGAAGAGAATATTTTATAAATTGAATTTTCGAACAACTTTTATTCTGGAATAAACTTTCTTAGTAATGAGATTTTAGGCAAAATTGGTAGTTAAACGTAAAGCCCCGCCTGAAAAAATGGGCGATTACTTTACTTTTTTACTTTTATTAAGAGTTTTTTTTTGGATTCAACGCCGTCACAATTGAATCACAACAACGGTGCAGGTACACTTTAATATTATATTGTTGGTAGAACCGTACATTATTAGAGGAAAGCTTTAGATTTTGGTATCCTGGGATGCTCTGTCTCGTGTAACATTATTCAATGAAATATGGTAGATCTCCAAGAGTTACAGGTAGCTCCCTTAGTCTCCATATGAAGCGTGTAAGTTCTCCACTCAGGCTACGCTTACTTGTACTGTCCCAAGATTTGTAAGGATTTCTACGCGGATCAAAAGGAAAACCTAAATTCTCTAAAGAAGTTCTAGGATAAAAGAGGAAGCCGGTAGTCACTGATTACTTCCCAGATATTCCCAAATTTGGTTCCAAATTACGAAAACAGCTTTAGAAGGGTTTCAAAGAACACCTTCCAACCTTGGTAGCCACCCCTTAGGCCCTCCTTAAGCCTGCATTATCCAGAAAAGGCTGCCCTCCAACAGATACTTTAATAATTAGTGCAAAAAACGTTCTAGACCGTACTGGCAAAGAGCAGGCACATATTTTTCCAAATATAGTATGATTTTACTAACTACTCGTGTAATGTTAGGAATTTGAACCTTGAGATTTTCTCTTCGAAGGTCATGTGATTTTTCCTATTCGAAACTTTTATTTATTTTTTGATGGAATTTAATTTTCAAAATTGGTCACTTTCGTCATACTTCCTGTTACCAGGATTACAGCTCTACAGGAAACAGCAACCACTGCTAGGTTTTGACGACTTCTTTGGCCAAAACCGTATCAATGGTTTAAACTATTCTTGGTCACTAATTTTAAAATTACTCAAAAAAGACTAGTAATCATCTTGGGAACCAATTTATTTTAGAATTTGGCTTCAAAATCATCTCCTCCACGAATTATCCACTTATTCTTGAAGCCCCCCATCAATTATTCTTTTTTTTTCTTCTTTTTTTTTAAATTTGTTTATCTATTTTGCAACTGTATCCTGGTACAACAGGCAAAAGTGATGAGAGATAAGGGATGGCGCAAATACACATGCACAAATCTATATGAGTATACCTACGTGCTCGCACATGCATGTGCGCCAAGAGGCGTGAGTGGAGTGAACGACGACCATCCAGTGATGGAAGCCGTTAGATCGCCCAGGTTGGCAAGCTTACACAGCAACCATCCTAGGAGGTCGGCGTTAAATGTTGAGATGATCGCGTGGCCACTGCCGCTTTAGTCTGCGCTGTAGATTTGAAGGAAGTGTTGTAGTAGACATGTTGTGTTGATCAGAGGATTGTGTAGATTTGAGTGGAGTTTTGAGTGTATCGAGATTGGGGCTATAGAGGAATATTTAGATCAGAGTGTATAGTATGATTGGAGACCTAGAAGGGAGCGTTAACTATTGTTCTCAGGATTTTAGACTGTAAGGTCTGAAGTCGGTATTCCGTACGTCCATATTGGGGCAAGAAGAGCGGTGTATAGTGTTCGTTTGTTTGTTTGCACAATTATTCTATAGGAAATATTATCTACATTGTAATTAGTATTTAAATACGGGAATAATTAAAAATATTATATTTTTCAACAAAGTTTGCCTTGTGTTTTGTGTAGTCAGCTGGCCATAAAAAAAGGATATCGTACTTCCGCCTTTTTTTTTTTTTTCTGCTGCAGCGATGTTTAGCTAGATAGTCATCTTCCTTTACGTATTAATTTAATTGCGCTTTGTTAATTTTTTTTATTTTATTTGTTATTATTTTTGATTACTTTTTTACTTTATTTAATTAAATTGAGCACGTAGAAAATAACCTTGGGAATGGAAATCTGATGAAAAGCTTTCTTATGTTAAAATTAATTGTTTTAAGGAAATAAATTAATTAGTAATTTATTTTGGTTAATTCTTAAAAAAAATTACACATCGTCAGAATTAACTTCATTGCCATCAAAATTACGAGCGATGAATGGCTCTGATCTTAAGCGGCTTGATTTGTAAACCTTCTCTTACCATTTAAAAAATAATAATATATAATAATAATAAATTTATTTCTGCTTATAAAGTAATACAAATACTTGTCGCAGGGAGTTGGAATAATTCAATATATACGTTATAAAATATTACATTTTAACTGCATGAAAAAGAAAAGAAAATATAGAAACGAACTACAAGAAAAGATAAATAAATAAATGAAATAGAAATAACACTACAAATTCAACACTAATACATGTTGGTTTATATCTCTGATTGACTGTGAGACCAAAATTATATATATAATCCTTAATTAAACGAGAACCAATAAATTCAAATAGAGTACATTCTTATCTCCCTCTCTTGCGACAAAGACTGAATAATACAGCATAAGAGAAAGTAAAACTTAAAAAGAAAACATAAATAACTGAATTCTAGTGATTGCCGCACTTGTTGTGGCCCTCTTACTGTTACATATGTTAATGAAGTGCAATTAATTAATTTTTATCATCTTATTAAATTAATACAACTGTTACAAAATGAAAAAATGCTATTTATACGATGAGTATCAGTAATAATTAACAGATCAGCAATATTCTCATGGATCACAAATTCTGAAAGGTATCTATCTCTAGGATCTGAAAATCTCGAACACTTAAAAAGAAAGTGAGTTAAATCATTATTGCCATTATTACAAAATTGACATACATTTTCAGGAAAAATATCAATTTTCTTTGAGCCTATTTTCAAAGAGAATCGTTTTTTATTCGACAATCTAAGTTGTGCGACTACTCTTAATTTTTCTATACTGCCAATTAATTCTAAATAAGATTCTGCAGATGGCTCCAGTGCACTTATTTTCCTGTAAAAGTTGTTGAAGGAAGATTTTACAGCAAAATCAACATCACAACTAAACATGTGATTTTTATAAGAGGCAATCAAGTCATTTTTATACTTTAATATATCTGTTACATTCGATATTGTGATTAATTGTTCATAACCGATTACATTTAAATGAGTCCGTAAAACAGATACCCAGTTAAATGGTAATGTAAAATTAGATTCTAATTCTAATAGCCTTGAGAAACACAATTTCGGGAGTCGGTCATCAGACATGCTTAGAATAGCAACCCACCAACCAATAGCTCTTTTAAAGATTCTAAACTTAGTATGAGTCCGGCCACACTCTAGTCTGATATAAGCACTTGGGACATTAGAGGGGACTCTCAAAATATACTTAAAGAATTGTCCTCGCTCTAATATATCTCCGTACAGACAACCCCAAACTTCGCTACCATACAAAGCAACACTCTCAACCAAAGAATCAAACAACTGGCATTTACTATTCCAGGAATCAGACCTACTTGATTTTAAAATATTTCGAACAGATGATTGAGCTATATAAAATTTAGAGAGAAAATACTTTGAAGCCTGATAAAACTTTGCTGAAGTGGAGAATGGTACACCCAAATAAATGACCGAATTTACAACTTGTATTTTAGATTGGCTAAACAAGAAACTCCGTGTTTTCCTTACTCTGTCCCCTCTAAAAAAGGGTACCACATGAGTTTTCTTAGTATTCACTGTAAGAGAGTTAACTTGGCAGTAATCTTCAAGAATGTTTAAATTTGATTGGACTTCCCGCTCAGAAGATGCCAGCAAGACAATGTCATCGGCGTAAAGGATCATTAATAGGTCACGATTGTGTCCAATACTTACGCCCTGTGCTCCATTACTTTTGAAGAACTCTAGAATATCCTTCAGATAAAGGGAAAATAACAAGGGGCTGAGAATTTCCCCCTGCAACACCCCCTCCGAAACAGTGATTTCCTTAGAAAGGAGTTCGTCAGCAGAGATTGTCAGTGTTGCGCCATCATACAAATTCATTATTATTCTTATAATTTTGCAACTAATGCCTAACGAATACAATTTATGCCACAACTTTTCGTGACAAACCGAATCAAAGGCACGTTGAAAGTCTACAAAAATGCCGAAGACCTATCTTTTCTTCAGCCTAAGATTTATGTTAATTGCGGCAGATAAAACGAAAATGGCGTCCCGACAGCCCCTTCCCGAACGAAAACCCATCTGCTCTTCAGGTATAAGCTGCCTGTCTTCCACCCAGCTCATTAACCTTTTATGTATGATACCAGTGAAGATTTTCGTTATGGCGTTAATGATAGCTATTCCTCTGTAATTTCTCTTGTCCAACGGGTCACCCTTCTTGTGCAAGAGCTTTAACTTTATTTTGTGCCAGTCTGACGGAAAACGTTCGTCATCCCATATCCGATTAAACAAGTTTAACAAGTAGTGCGTCCAAGGAGGAGGTAAATTTTTGAAGCATTCGTTTGGGATGATAATTAAATTGAGCACGTAGAAAATAACCTTGGGAATGGAAATCTGATGAAAAGCTTTCTTATGTTAAAATTAATTGTTTTAAGGAAATAAATTAATTATCAATTTATTTTGGTTAATTCAAAAAAAAAAATTACACATCGTCAGAATTAACTTCATTGCCATCAAAATTACGAGCGAAGAATGGCTCTGATCTTAAGCGGCTTGATTTGTAAACCTTCTCTTACCATTTAAAAAAAGGAATTGTGGTACCTGTCCAAATTTTGAGTTAACACCGGAAGTAACAACATCTTCTTTGAACCCTCAATATTCTCAAAGATATAGCTTAATTTTTTGTTTTTATTTGTTTTAAACTCCTGAATATTTGAGCCATTATATCTAATTCTTAATAATATCTAGCACGCTTTGTAAGACCGTATATTAAACTGTAATGTAAACCAATCAGGGAAACGTATGCGAATCCCTTCCTGGGAAATATCAAAAAACAAGATTTTCTAGAAAAATTATTGGTTATAAGAGACAACAAGTGTTGTGCAGGACGGAAACATAAGTGAAATTGAAATCTCTACGCAAAACTGATCAATTTACGTCTTTGATAATACACGCTTCCATTTTTGTTTTGTAAATTTAGTTTTTCCAACAAAAGAGAGAAAGAACTGTGTTGGCTTTGTAAATATTTATTTTTCTTAAAAAAAGAAAAACTGAAACGAGTTATCAACTCTCGCATTTTTTCTTTTTTTAAAACTTCCGATGATGAGAGTTTGATGTTTGTCAATGACAAAGGGAAGTGACTGATAATTAAATCCGGAAGTAAATCTGTAGTTATTTTTTTGGGAGGAGAGTAAACCAGTGCCTTTTTTTACCTTCTCCATGTTTTTATTGCTGTTGCAGGTTATTTGGGTAAAAAGAGATGAAAGTTTTAAATGATTGGTCTTCTCTCTCTCTCTCTCTCTCTCTCTCTCTCTCTCTCTCTCTCTCTCTCTCTATCATTTATATGAGTAAGTGTAAGTCCTGTACGCATAGACAAAGTATCCCAAAAAGTAAAATAATTAAAAAAATCATTGGAAGATAGAAGTTCATATTTAGTTTCAGTAGTAACACATGTCTCACAGCTCAAAATTAGTAGAATAAAAATTCCTCAGCTGGGAAAAACAATTTTGGAACTGATTTTTTTTTAATTGGAGGGGGGATTATTCGGATTATTTAAATCCCCCCCAAAAAAAATTATAATCGCTAATTGACTTTCTGCTTTCTTTACCATTGGATCGCATGAAAATGTTTGATTTATCGCTTTAACAGGAAATATCCCATTTAAGGTCCTGGTGAGGCTGTAAAAGTGTTAAAATAATAATATTTAAGCCTTCCTCTACATCTTGTTTATTAATTCATTTTAATTCCTACTCTCCAGTGGTCCCTTTCTGTCAGTTTCATTATCAAAAAAGCAGAAATAAGACTTAAGAAAAAAAACAAGAATATCGAGTTTTTCTAGAACTTTTGAAGAGATAATCTGAGCCAGTAAATTAAAAAGCCTTAATTTCCCAATTTTCTTTTTAAGCTCAGCTTGAAAATAAGATTTCCTTTATTAAATGAAAATCATTTTCACTGGCGACGAGAAAATAGGGATTATTTTATTAAATTAAATTTTCATAGGATTTTTGATTTTTAGTATTTTTCTTTTCTCGGTTTATATCATTTCATTCTTTTCTAAGTGCTACTACGGGTCAAAACCGGAAGTGTCAATTTATTAAATTGATTCGTGAGCAGTGTGAGATTATTTTGGAAACGGTTTTTCTTGAAAATTAGCACTACTTATTGAGCACTACTTATTGAAACATTTTCCGAGAAAATTCCAGTCTAGTGGTCGGACTATCATTTAAAGTGCTACTTCAGCGAAATATATAGTTTTTCACCACTTTACGCAATCAATTTTAGTTTTTCTAAAGTTTTCACGAAAAAGGCTCGATCGGGCTCTTCCTGAACTTGGTGTACTATTGTATACATGTAGATCTAGATTTTTTTTTTTAAAAAAAACTTTATTTCCCGAAAACTTTTATTAAGGGCAGTTCTGGGCGAGAGGGCTCTAAAGTACCATTTCAGTATATTTTACTGTCTTACCAACTGTGTAATATTAATAAAAATTAATAGTGAGTCTTCATTTGTTTTAAATTGTAAGAAAAGAGAATATTTTAGGTTTTATCAAAAAAATGAAGTTTTTTTTATTGAATTAATACTTCACATAGTGGTTAAAAATAGACGCCACGGTAGCCGAGCGGTTATAGGCTAGGCCCGCAAAGCTTAGATGTATTGTTGGTTAGTGGATTCGATTTCTAGTCCTAATTTGAGAAAATTATAGTAAAGTATGTTGGGCGGTTATAGACTAGACCCGCAAAGCTAAGGTGCATTGTTGGTTTAGTGGGTTCAATTCCCCTGATCTAGGCTTTAGATTTTATTTAATGGTTAATATGAGAACTTAATAGTCAAGTATTTTTGCTAGTCGCCTCCGTTAACGACACCTAATTGGGCAGTTGTACTTAAAATTAGCATTACTTTCTGCAAAATTTGATGAAGGGTTCTTCTAGGTGAGATGATGGATAGGTTCTCTGTTAGGTACGGCCTTGCAGGTGGTTGAAATTTGTTGCTGGAATTGTGCATTAAAAAGGAAATTCATCAACAGGATTTTGCTCAGTGCAACATGGATTTTTCAATTAAAAAAAAAATAATTTTCATGAAAATGTCTGTTCTGTAAACCTCGTATTAGTAGGGTTCTCTTTAAGGTTAACTTTCAGAGTTATTTTCGGTTCTAAAGTCTATATGTATAATGTTTTGGGTGAGAATTTATATGGCCGAAATATTCGCGAGTTTAGAGAATATTAATGAGTTCGAAACCTTAATGAATAGTAAGAGACAGTCGTGTGAATCACGCAGCAGATTTTTGAATAACTAATCTCCTAGTTTATAAAATAATTAAAAAAATAGACCTGCGAAGCTAATATGTATTGCGGTACTGGGTTCGATTCCCGGTCTTAGGCCTTGGTTTTTATTTAATGGTTAATGTAAAGAAATTTACAGTAAAGTATGTTTGCTAGTCGCCTCCGTCCACAACACCTAATTGGTAGTTGAACGTTAAGCCCCGCCTGAAAAAATAGGCGATTACTTTAATTAAAAAATAACCACTCTACTCTATCAAGTAACACATCTAGCAGGAATGTAGTTGTGAAAAATAAACGAATCCAGTTGCTCATCTGTTGGGCATTAGGTTCGCTAGGATAGCTCTGTTCAAGGCTTCCTGATAACGACCTGAATTCTGAAGCCAGTATAATATTTATTATTACAGTGCAATCTCCAAGCCCAGCCACTGCTTGGATATAGAGTAGACGGCTCCAGTCAGGTGTTACCTTCACCAACAGCATCATTGTGTACATTCCACCCTATTTATGAAATCACAATTTTCTCTCTCAACACTTTTAATTCTATAATTTATTTATATATTTTTTGATGATTTTGCAAAATAAAAAATTTAAATGCGTATTTTGCGTGTAAGTAAAAAAAAAAAAGAAAAAGACAATAATATTTCAAAGATGTGACGTAAACAACGAATTCCTTTAGACTAAGTCCTTGATTATCCAAGACTGAAACTGGCTTTGTATGATAACATTGATGGAGGTTTTGTTAATTCTTGACGTCATTTCTTCATATTAAAGATAGTTTGAAACTTACGTATTGAAAACTTGTATTCTAATTTTTATTATTTTTTCCCCTCCATTTTTCGAATTTATAGATAACATTATATCAATTTTTTATTAAACTAGGTAAGCTTTCGCATGGACTTTTGAAGCTCCAGGAATTTGCTCATACATACTGACAGACAAGTTGTTAACTAACAAATAAACATTTTGACAGATCATTCTAAATTGTTATTCCACCACAAATTTTATGTATACACACTTAATTGATACACCAGAAATTTATGTACATAACTATGGCTGCATTGAATTTCAATTTACACAGTTTCCGTTGTTTGTTGGAAAAACAAATTTTATCACGTCAATAACTGTTATTAGGTCATTGTGCTCAGCAAATTTTAGACTAATTTCAGCGGTTCCAGTTAGTTTTCCTAATTTTCCAATTTCCTAGAAGCTATTATCAACTTCAGACAGATAATTGACGCTATCATTTTATTTAATGATAGATGCTTACCAATAAAATGAATTATAAATTGACTAAAATTCCAGTTAGGAAATATGCAAATCAATGTCAAATTAAATAATTCAATTACCGCTTTAACTGAACTCAAAATAAGGGGGAAGTATTGCAATTGTCCGTTTTAGGCTTTCACAGGAAGTCAATTTTTTGAGGTGCGCTAAACACAAAAATAGCTTTTTTTCTTTTTTCTGAGGAATGTTCTCATTATTCAATTAAAATCAGCTGTGTAATGCCCAACTTTACCTCACTAGTGGGGAAAAATTCCCATTAGTGTCACTTTCCTCACTAGTGAGTGAAAAAACTTTATTTTGCTCCCTTGATATAAGAAGTTTTGTTATTAAATATTTTCTGTACAACTTTAATAAGCTTATTTAACGTAACTAAATAATTAAAAAACGAATATTAAAAAAATAAAATACAAATTGAAAGGAATATAGAAATAAAAATAATACTTTAATAAATAATTAGATATTTTTAATTATAACAGTTAAAAAGGTTATAGTGTTACCTTATAGAAATTTAAAATGGATTCTAGTGATCCCTGTTTAGTGTTTTTAGTTAATAACCCTAATGGTTGCAGAAAAAATATAATATTTAACTCGAGTGTAAAGTATTTTCCTCACACTCGGCAATTTGCACTTGCACTCGCCTCGCTTCGCTCGCTCGTGCGTGCAAACCCTGCCTCGTGTGAGGAAAAGTACTACTTTCCACACTTGTTAAATAAATAACTATTTTTTTTTACAAATTAGTCTGTGCCTACGTAAAATGACAGGAAATTGAAGTTGCATTTAGGCAGCCTTTAAAAGTAAGGCTAAATTATGCCTATTTTTTTAGGCAGGCTTTACGGCCCAAGTACCAAATTGGGTGTCGTAGTCGGAGGCGACTAACAAACATACTTTACTATTAAATTCTCGTATTAAAACCATTAAATAATTTCCAAGGCCTAGACAGGATATCGAACCTACTATACCACAATACATCCTAGCTTGCCTGGTCTCGCCGCTAACCGCAATAATATAACCTGGTGCAGTGGCAATATCCGTAACCAATGAAGGCCTCCTGAAGTTTCTGAGGTTTTAACATGAACTTCTTCAACGATGTTTTTTTTTAAAAACCTTGATAAATTTATTGAATACGTGTAGATCCATGATTTTTATAGCGAATACCCTCCAAACCTAAGGTTGAAACTAGGTCGCAAACAGCAAGAAGCCCATTTTGTTTAGTTAAAAAAAAATTTGGGTTTCACTGCTAAGTTAAATAAAGGTAGGAATTTCTCAAAGCAGACGTCAGACTACCTTGCATCTTCTATTTCTTTGGCAGGCCAACATTGGCCTTTTTAACGCTCGACTTATCATAGGGTAAAGTGAGATTACGTGAGAGGCTGTATAATACGAGAGAAATGATGAACATCAACAAACTAAAGGCATTCTCAGGGCAACAAACTATTTATTACCAACTTGACAGTATAAACCGCAACTAGTGAGATCATAAAGACAGAACGAACAACTTGTGGTTTTGTGGGTTCACTTAGATAAATTCCTCTGAAATGGATGCAGATTTCCCTCTAAAGGTGGCATTTTTTTTTTTTTTTTTGAGGAATTCTTCACTTTTCTACTTATTTTGGTGAAAGTAAATAAATAATTGTTGCTTACAATTACTGCAGAAAACTTCAGAAATAGACAGTCAGTAACGAAGTCAAGGATACGAGGCTTTCAAAAACAATTTACCTTGGTTAAATTATTCAAGATTAGACATACACCCAACTGCAGAGCAAGTTCCAGGCTATTTATCTTCCAGTAGAAGTGTCAACAGTCACTATCTAGTTCATCCTGTAACAATAATGGTGCAACTATAATGACGAACCTCTTTCTTCCACGTTGTAACAGTTGGATTAGAGTATGAAAATTTTATTAACCCTTTTTGTAAAATACGGCCGTTGTAAAATAGGCACTCACAAGTTTCGATTTAAAGTTTTACTTCTGCTGAAGAATTGTTTCCTTCTTTTAAACTTTTTCACAACTTGGCCGACATAGCCGCCCGCCCAGGAGTCAATAAATTCCAACTTTCTTACTTAGTTCCCTCTGTAGGAAAGTATCCTTTCGAGACCTGTGCTTCGTCTAGATGTAAGCTTGTATTTTTTCGTTTGGTTAATTTCCATTCTTATTATTTGATTAAAATTTTTGTTCAAATAAATATATTCAAATACATTTTTTACCAAGGATTGCTTACATTTCTTTTATCCCAAACGACAGCGATAATTCCTGTGATTGTCCATCTTCTTAGCGAGAGAAATGTACAAGAGAACTGGGGAGTTAAAGTTATTTTCAGACGAAATGTAATTTGAAGGCTTGAGCCAAGATATTTGTTAAAGAAAAATATTGAAGTGAACAACCATATAACCCTTCGTACTCTGATCGCTCACTTAAGAACTCCTAGCACGTCTGTACACCACTGAGCACAAGTCGACATGTATTCGTCCTGTTTCCTGTACTTCCTGAGCCAGTGCGTACGAGTATCCGTATGTATCAGTATTTATAGAGAGCAAAAATATTCCCTTAAATTTTATTTATATATATATACGTATATATAATTTGTCTCATAGTTTGCACAAGTTATTTCCTTTGCTCTTGTCGACAGCTGTTTTCTATGGTGATAGCCTGCATTGTGATGAGGCTCTCTTCAATAGTTCAGGGAAATTCCATGGATAGAGGGGAAACTTGAGAAAATGACGTTCAGGAAAATTGTAAACGTCCTCAACTTAAGGGGAAAACAGAGTTATCTCATTTTGTATTTGATATTTGTACTCTATCCTTAGCGATAAGGTTTTGGAAAGCACGAAGGAAAATTTTAGGTCTTTCTTTTAGGCTCAAAATGTTGAACTTCTGAAAAAGATTTTGTGAAAAACGATTGAGTCCTTAGTAACTATCTAAATTTTAGCACAAAGATCTCGGACTTGTGTTTCCTAATGTTAACTGAAGCCAAAGGAAAATGTTAGCAGAGAAACGAAATAAAAACTTGTACTAGATAGATAAGATAAATAAATCTTTGTTATAAATATGTATAATAAATACAGTCATGAAGTGCCAATGTACAATACATTATAACCTTCATAACAATGGTATGTGGGAGAGCTTAAGAAGTGAAGGATAAAAATGCAGGGAAAAAGAGGAAAAACCTGCAGCTAGTGTAGAAAGTTAGAGGAGTGTGTGTTTAATTCTGTTGTGCCTGTAGGATATAGAAGGATCTGTAGGAGCTAAGTCGCGGTTGAGTGGATTAGGATGACAGTCTAGAATGGAAAGGAGTTTTAGCAGACAATTTTGGAGTGTACAGGGATAATGGACGCACTCTTGTAGAGTGAGTCAATTCTAGTGCGACGAGAAGTGTCTGTCGTAAGTCTGTTCTGTGTTGTCTGGAGTTTTTTTGATGTTGCTACTACAAGTCCAGGCTCCAGGTGGAGCAGGTGTAAAGCCTGAGTTTACTTTGTCCTGAACGTGGAATAATGAAAGTCAGTTTCTTGTCCAAAGTTAGGCCTAGGTACTTAACGTGGGTATCACCACGGGATCAAAGAATTATTAAGTCTAATTTGTCGATAAAAGGAGGGTCTTGCGTTTGGTGAAGAGTATAACGTTAGTCTTATTGTGGTTTATTTTAATTCTCCACTTAGTGCAGAATTTGGTTAGTCTGTCGGTAGCAAGAGTAAGTCTGTTGGTGATGGTGTCAAAAATGTGTACTAATAATGTGCAAAATTCATAATAAGCTGATTCTGATAAGCTGATTCTGATAAGATGATTCTGATAAGCTGATTCTGATAAGCTGATTCTGATAAGCTGATTCTGATAAGCTGGTTTGTCAGTTTTCTAAATTCTTCTTCAATTGATGCGATAAAATTCTCTCCCCTCTCCAAATGTGATAAGTCCTAAATTGATGTAATTAAACTAAACGATTATCATTATATTATTACCCCTAGTATTACCATATCTTGTTTTTGCTGATCCATTACGTTAACAAGTTAATCAGTTAACCCACTGATTGGTTATGTTGATTTCCCAAAATTGTAACCATGAACATGACCAAGACTCATGAACGGATTTGTTTTGGTTAACTATATGCAGAATAGTGGTGTGTGTGTTGGTGGTTTAGGATAAGGGATTGAGTAAGGGCTAGTTTAGGAACTACTGTGCATATCCCCTCCTCCTGGAGTAAGGTATTCATATTCAAAATATGATGGCTCGATATGCCCTAATGAAATTCAGTAATCTATTCACTTTCATCCTAATCCTTGGTTGTCCTATTGTTTTGTTAATTTACCGATTTTAAATGGAATTAGGGCATGATTATGCTGTTTTAATGTCTGGGTATTAATGTCTCCATATTTATTTCTGGGTAAATAAATATGTTGATTAATTTTTTTAAAATATGTTTAAACTTGATGCGCTACGTTAAGTTGTACATCATGTGTACAATGTGTTTTATTAACGAGTGGGGGATAGATAGAGTAATGAAATTGGAATTAAAAAGTTTGTGATGATAAACTAAAGAAGGATACCCAAATGTAGCAATGGTTTTATTAGTGACTTCAAACGAGAGATCTGCTTAAAAAAAAAACCCTCCGTCTCTAGCCTTCATTTTTGGTGATCCCCACTGCGGATCTTCGAAGGTCACTATGATAGGGATTTAGCTATTCCCCCGTAAATCATGGCAAGTTGGAGATGCAGCTATGAAAGGGGTCGAGCAATGTCCCTAAGTCTTGGCTAATGATGTAATCTAGATTAATATTATTTTTTTGGCTTTCTTTTGGCATTGGCTTTCGCCATACAGCCAGCATCGTCTAGATGCTTATCACTTATCACTCTCCATTCTTACTTATAAATACAGTCGCTTCACACATTCATCCCTCTACTATATACAACTATTTACATACAAACTTACAGCTAATGGATGGATCAGTACTCTATATTCCTGCCATCCTTATAGCTTAACCGAAATTAAAATCACGTAATCCTTCTTTAATCTATTTCTTCCATTCATTCTAATTCGGCTATAACTTTTAAATACATTCATATTTCACTGCTAGCTCTGCTACAGATTTAAGCACATAGATGTTGGTGGAGAATATTATGTCTTCGTAGCGAAATGGTGCATCTAAATACCTGTATATGTCGTCAAACATTCGTTTCCTTTCCACCACATAACGTGGACATATCATTATTATATGTTTGAATATATCTAGATTATTTCTATTCTAAGAGCACCGTTATCCTCTATCAATTAGTTGATGTAGATCAAATAGTTGTATATTTGACCAAAACTTTTGTGGTCATCTTCCAACAAAAAAGTTAAGAAGTAATCTTTTTCTGACTTTCCTCTTAATAAAATTTCCGATGTTCTAACTTACAAATTTAAACATTTTCCTCAGAATGCCCCTCCGCCCCCCCTAAAACGAATTTCCCATAAAAAACTATTCAAAGAAAATTATAGATCTATGTACGTACGAACTTGAGGAAACCAGAGAGAGATGCAGTAGCTGTATGTGAAAAATTGGGGAAAGGCAAAGTTGGGACCAAAGCAGCTTCAGAAGAGGTTTCAGTGGGACTTGATCGAATTATATAAAGTTTCAGCAACCTGTGATTCTAAGTTTTTTGAAATATTAAGCACATAAACAGACAAACGTTTTCCGTAAACCAGTTTTCTTTTTCTTTAGACTAAGGGGTCCTTAAAACTGGATTTTTCCGATCGAATATCCAAAATTAAAAAACAAACTAATGATAATATCGCAATAATTTATTTATTTTGAGAATCTAAATCTAGAAATGGCAGTTAAGATAGTTGAAAGTGGTTCTCTGAAAAATATTTTACGAGTACAAAAAAACTAACCGGTTTTTCTAGTTAATAAGCAGCGGTTGTCAACGGCAAAATACTTGGCAAAGTTTGCAAACCGGATTAATTAACGTCCTAGAGCCCGGATGGGGGTTACTGGAGAGCAGATGATTTCTATCTCACTCATTTTTTAAACAACATGAATTAGAATAAAATAAGTTCAAAATACTTTACTTCGTAATGGAGCTCCACTCTATTTATTAGAAATTAAAACTGGTTTTGCGATTTTACAATAAATGATTCATTATTGGACTGGTGGGCGGATATTTAATTATTAAGATGAAAAAAAAAGTAACCTTGATAAGGGTCAGGGCAAAAACCGGAATTCTTTTTAATTAAAATCAAAAAAATGAGATAAAAATCCGCATTGTATTCGCAGAAATCTGAAATGTGTTTTTCCATAATGAAAGAATAGCGGAAGTTGCTCAAGAACAGTTTTAGCGATGCCTCCTTCAAAACTAAGAAAACGGAAAAGTGTTACGTTATATTTTTTAAGATAATTCGCCCCTTTTTCGTGAAAAACTAAAAAAAAAAAAAAAGGGATAGTTCTATTGTGTAAAATGGTTTTTCCAATTGTTTTATCGATATTTCGATACTTTTATCGAACTCAGGCGTTATAGTGGTTTGAAATTTGAAGCAAATAGAAAACCTATAAATTTCAACCTTTAATATCTCATTACCTATTATCACTAAAACAATGCCACTTATACCAGTTATAGAGCTAATATTTCTCTTCAATTTGGTAAAAGATTCATTAAAATCGGAACAACAGGAAGAGAGATATAGAGGTTTAAAGTTTTTAGGAAACCTCCAAAGTTTAATCTTCAATATCTCCATAACTATTATCACTAAAACAATGCCACTTACTCGTATACCAGTTATAGAGCAGACTTTTCTCTACAATTCGGTAAAGAATTTATTAAAATCGGAACAACAGGAAGAGAGATATAGTGGTTCGAAATTTGAAGCAAATAAAAAAACCTATAAATTTCAACCTATAAATTGGAGGTCGTTTAAATATGTCGTCTTCCGTTTGTGAAAATTTCTCTACCCTTCCACTTAATACTGCATTTTATTTTATTTAATATGAAACCCATCTGGGCGTATGGAATAGAGCTGAGGGGTTCAACCAAACGCTCCAATCTCCGAAAGGATTCAATCTCTACAATCTAAAATACTTCGAACTATTTGTAAACGTTCGATTTTATGTATCCAACCTGGGACTATACACACTGACCTTAACATTCCTTTTAACGCACAAGTCGCTGAAAACAAGATACAGGAAACTCCACTTCAGCCTGCAATCTCATATAAATCCTCTAGCTCCAAAATCTTTCTTCTAGAACTCTTCCTGATAACCCGGACAAGACGCCTTAAAAGACAGTGGCCTCGTGATCTCCTCTCTTGGTGAAGAGAGTGACTAAACAGTCTAATGTTTTGGAGTGTTACCAGTGGGTAACTTCTCCACTCGTTACCTTATCATTTACTACTCTATTGTATCTTTGTTACTTATAGCGCTAACGCGCTGATTGTAGCACAATAAACGCAAAAAAAAAAAAAAATTATTTAATAAAAAAAAATGAGAGAACAACTGCTCTAATTTGGAGCCTTGTGAGAGATATGAAAGAGAGAGAGAGAGAGAGAGAGAGAGAGAGGTTATGGAGAGAGCTTAAGTCTGGACCATCCCTGTCAAAACAATAATTGTTCACAATGTAGTGCGCCAAAAAAAAATTTAAAAAAAATCATCTTGCCGAATCCGTTGGTGACAGTCTTTTATTGCCCCCCCCCCAAAGAACTGTGATAGGGCGGGGGCTCTAAAAAATGTACCGGAAAAGGCAAAAAAATGAAACGAACAGAGGTAATGACTTTCACTTTTTTTCAGACAAACATAAAAAGAAAAAGCAAATATACTTTATATCGGTTCAGTGAACAGAACAAAAATAGATGATGTTTTTGATATTTAAAAATAAATGGAGAAAAAAAATTTTCACTCGTAAAAATGATATTCTAGAATTAAAGCAAAATATTTTTTTACAATAAATCTGAACGGGAAAATAAATAAATAAAGGTAACCTAAGTTATCCCAAAATACCATTGGGCGACTGTCTGAACATCTATGAAGAACAAAAATGGCGTCAGCCATTTCGCTTCCGGACGTTTACACTGAAAAAAAAAAACAATAAAAAAACGACAATTCTAAAGGATTGATATTTTAATTTTTTTTTTGGCGTTTATTTTTGCTCCAATCAGCGCGTTGGCCGCTATAAGTAACAGTGATAACAGAACTATGAATTACAGAGGTACTCGTATACAGAGATACTGGGAAAAGTTACCCAGTGGTAACACTCCAAAACTTTAGGCTATTAGTCTTCACTTGAGAGGAGATCACGAGGCCACACTGTCTTTTAAGACGTCTTGTCCGGGTTGTCAGGAAGAGTTCTAGAAAAATGATTTTGCAGCTAGAGGATTTATATGAGATTGCAGGCTGAAGTGGAGTTTTCTTGTATCGTGTTTCAGCAACTAATATTTTAATTTAAATAGAAAAAAGAAAAAAAAAATAGTAACTTTGTGCTTCACAGGAAGTAGAGATGTGTGATCCACTGAAGTTTTTGAAACTGTGATCAAGTCCGCCATGGTTTTTTTTTTATCCCTCGTAGCACGGAAGTATATTTGCACTTCCTGACCGTTAACTGAACCTTTATCGACCATCAGGGGTAATTGATCAGTCTAGTGTAGAGGAAAATCTGCGAGTCCACCAGTTCAACTGAACGGTGTAACGATTCCTCCAGCTGACGTAGTACGATACTTAGGACTGTACATTGACAAGAGACTCACGTGGAACCCACATGCTCGACTGAAACGACAAGACGTGAACAGACGCTACAAGCTACTTAGTAGACTACTTGACCGCAGATCCAAACTCGACGTGAATCACAAACTGACTATTTACAAGACCCTGTTAAGACCCATATGGACATACGGAGCAGAAGTGTGGGGCTCAACCAAACCCTCTAACTCCAAACGCCTACAGATATTACAATCTAAAATCCTAAGGAAAATCCTCAATGCTCCATATTACATTTCTAACCTTACCATACACACTGACCTACACATCCCTTTCGTCACTGACCTAATAAAGTCTCGCTACCGCAACTTTCACAGCCTCCTAGCTCTCCATCTTAATCCTCTTGTCCAACAACTCTCCTCTCCTCACCTTCCAGACAATCCTCCTCGTCGCTTGAAGCGAAAATGGCCTAGAGATCTGTTGTGATTAAATCATTGTGAAAGAGTCTCACCAGTGGGTGATTGCTCTAACCATGGCACTACAAGAGAACTGAACCAGTAAGATCAAATTTACTTGATGCAACAATTGTTGCAGTTGTAAATATACAAATAAAGTGAAAAAAAACTTTTGGCTCCGTGTAATTCGCAAATGCACTTGCTTACAGTCAGAAATCGCTAGGAGATGTGGTATAACAATTCCCCCTCCCTTTGTCTCATTTTTGGGTAGAAAATTCATTAAAATCGAGGACTGATTGAAGATATTCAGCTTTTACCGGAAGTACCGGAAGTGCACATTTTTAAGGAACTTTTCTTTTTAAAAGAAAAAATGTGCCAAGGCGAGACTAGTGCGTGATGGAAACATAGTTTAAGTCAAGATCACTACACCAAACTGTTTAATGAACCTCTGGATTATGGATGAAAGTTCGCAAAAGAACAGGGATTACGACGGCGAATGAAATCAAAAATTAAGGGTACTTTTTGTGGGAGGGAGAGTGAGATGAATAGGCTTTTCTCCAAACTGATATTTCAATAGAAAGTACGGTCCTATTATATTGTATATTACTAAGGAGTTAGGCGCCACGATAGCCGAGCGGTTATACGCTAGACCCGCAAAGCTAAGATGTATTGTTGGTTTAGTGGGTTCGATTCCCCGGTCTAAACCTTGGATTTTATTTGATGGTTTTAAGCTAGACCCGCAATGCTAAGATGTATTGCTGGTCTAGTAGGTTCGATTCCCTGCTCTATGCCTTGGATTTTATTTAATGGTTAATAAAAGAAATTTACAGTAAACTATGTTAGCTAGGCGCCTCCGTCCGCTACACCTAATAGGTGGTTGGACGTAAAGCCCACCTGAAAAATAGGCAATTTCTTTACTTTACTTTACTATTACTAAGGAGTTTTACAGGAAATATCTCTCTTTCTACCGGAAATACCATTTTACTGAGAGTGTGTTTCTACTTTTTGAGATTTTCTAGACAATTTTCTCTTTTCTAAGTTTGTATTTTACTCTAAATTTTCTTGCAACTATTTTAACTGATTTTTTTCGGAGAATTTTCTCATTTTAGAGCTATGCTAATAGACTTCTTCCAAAAAGAGGCATTTCAATGTAATGTACGGTTTTACAAACTGTATGATGTGAATAACAATTAAAATATATTTTGAAATTAAGAATTAAAAAAATATATATATTTGAAAACTTTAATATAAGAAGTCGTATGATTGGTCATACCAGATTATTTTCGCATGTATTAGCTATATAAATACAAATAAATTATCCACATTCTACACCAATAAACCACACGAACATAATTAATATAATTTATTTATTGCAAAAAAACATTACTTGCTTAAAATGTAAAAAAAATTGAAAGTAAAAAATGAAATCCTATCCTATTAAAACTGTTACACCATGATATTAGCAGTTTTTCGGCTCTGTTACTTGTCACTTCCGGTTACCTTGACGGTTAGCACTGTTTATTTAAATTATTACCATAATATATGTGGCACACATTTATAAAATTTCTTCCTGACGTATTATAACAGATAATAGTAATGAACTAGACGAAATAAAGTAGACAGCTCGGTTATACTTATGTACATTTTGTTCTATGTACGTAATATTTATATTACTTTTTTTTGATTACAGGTAAGTGACAGAGTTTCATATGTATACTTCAAAGCTGTTCACTATGTAAGTACGTTAATTAAATATTTATACATTAGGCTACATGAACTAAAGGTATAAAAAAGGACCGGGAATGGGAATAAAACTTAACAACTTCCGGAAACCAATTCTATAAAAAGAGGCTCCAATTAAAAACTGCTATTACTTATCCAAAAACCACAAATAAGTGTCTGTAAAAGATTACCGAAGTAGTCTAGCGCGTCTAATTTTTACTAGCACATCACTCCTTCGTTTCCCGCTCTATTCCAGAGCATGAGCTAGGCGCCACGATAGCTGGAGCCGTTAGAAGGTACTAGATTTGATTCCCGTCATTTTAGTGAATTCTTAACTGAATTGTGAAGAAAAGTTAGCTCTATAACAGTCATTAATTGCACCTTTCTAATGTGTATAGTTACTGAGATATTAAAGGTTGAAATTTATAGGTTTTTTTATTTGCTTCAAATTTCGAACCACTATATCTCTCTTCCTGTTGTTCCGATTTTAATAAATTCTTTACCGAATTGTAGAGAAAAGTCTGCTCTATAACTGGTATAAGTGGCATTGTTTCAGTGATAATAGTTACGGAGATATTGAAGGTTAAACTTTGGAGGTTTCCTAAAAACTTTAAACCACTATATCTCTCTTCCTGTTGTTCCGATTTTAATGAATCTTTTACCAAATTGAAGAGAAAAGTCTGCTCTATAACTGGTATAAGTGGCATTTTTTTTAGTGATAATAGGTAATGAGATATGGAAGGTTGAAATTTATAGGTTTTCTATTTGCTTCAAATTTCAAACCACTATATCTCTCTTAGTATTGTTTCGATTTTAATGAGTTCTGTACGGAATTGTAGAGAAACGTTTGCTCTATAACCGATATAAATAGCAATATTGTAAAGATAATAGTTATTGAGATATAGAACGTTAATTTTTGGTGGTTTTGTAATTTGATCATTTTTCATACCTTTATATCTCTCGCTAGCTGATTTCTGTACCTTTTGGCGTTTAATCAACCTTTATACTTGACGTTTTCTTAAAGAGATATGATACTAGAAGTATGAATGAAATGTTTGGGCATTTAGATAATATTATTTCTATTGGTTACTTTTAAAATAGTTACCCTTTTTTTTTCTATTGCTATGGAAACTAGGTTTCAAATTGCTTCACAGAAGAAAGTAACTCGTCAATAGAAATTTCAAGCAATAAAAACCGCTCGTGCTCTGTATTATTTGAATAATGTTCGCTTGTGTGTGTGTGTGTGTGTGTGTGTATTATGTTCAAAGTGAGAGCATATTATGTAAGAATGGTCTGATGAGCATGCATGTTAGATTCCTATGTCTAAAAGATGTATTCAAAACACGGCTACGAAACCGGAAATAAGACAATTTGGATTCTGACTCTTTATTGACTACCCTTTCACAAATATTCACCATTTAAGTATATATGCGCTTCCTTCTCCAATTTTTTTATATGGTTTCTTAGCCAGAAATCGTTAGCCTATTTTGGATATCTGGTACTACCATTTTTTGCCCTTGTGTTTATATTCGATTTTTTTTTTGCTGTCTTATAGTAAATAAATATCTTACAACATCTTACGAACAACCGCTATGAGAAAGAACCAATGTGGTGGCTATTATTGCTAATACTTAGCGGTATATCCACTGGTCGTTGTTGTTCAGCTAGAGTGTAGAGACCAGCAAGTACATTCGAACCCAGCATCTCCGCGTTGGAATCCAGTATATACGCTAACCACTAAGCTAATCCCTCCCCCCCCCAAAAAAAATCATCAAAATCTCTTGTAGCAGCACACATTCAAAATATCAAATTTGGACTCCCGGCAGAAAAAGATACAAATATTTTAAAGCTCCTGGAACTTCAAATTCAGTGATTTCCACTGAGAACACATCGAAAAAATTGGAGACAATCCTGATATTTCCTCTCACGTAATCCAGTAGGACAATCTATATAAAGGGTGACCTACCCGTCCACAAATATTAAGAAAGCAATCGATGTTCTACACATGTTCACTTTGATTGGAATTTCTATATAATGTTACGATTGGTAGAAACGATTTGTGCACAGCTGGGATGGACCAATATCCAAACTGTAGAGCCTGGTTTAATTATATTGATTTGCTCTTATATTACCCCTACTTTAGCTTTCTAAAATTAATTAACTAGGCTTTTTTCATTCTATCCTAAAGTATCAAGGAGTTAACTTCCTATTTCAGATTAGAATAATCCAGTTTTTGTTGCTATTAATTACTAGTTAAATAGAAATTAAAGTTATAAATATTTTCAAGTCTGGAAGTGCTAGATAATATCGTTGATTTTATTCGTCGCTCGCATGTTTATTGTTTCTCTGACCGGTTTCAGACTTTCCTCCATCTTCAGAGGGTAGATTATTCTGTTTGGTGAAGAAAATTTAACTTCAAAAGTTGTTTCCGTCACACACTACACTTTCTAGTAGTCAGAATTCGCCTGCAGACTTGGTAGATGTACATTGCATTATTTAAGATCATTATTATTAATCCCAATGTTTTATGGAGCTCCGAATATGGCTAATTTAATGTAAAATGCGATCGAAATTTGCATACGAAAGAATTTAATGAGTAACTTTTGCTAAAAATAATTACTAACAACTTTTTCCAATATTCCCAGAGACTCCTCGCATTTCGCACTGCTACGACGAGTTGAAGTGGCTTTTTCCTGTCTATCGCCGCCAATATTTTTTGGCTTCTTTCCTTTTTCAAGTCATCCAGTCTCAAAGGCCTTCCTATATTTTTCAACTCCTTAAGTTTAAATCCTCCATCCATTCCCGTAACACTAGATCTCGCTTTGACAAATCCTTCCTAATACGTGCTACCTCTCTCTGGAACTCCTTGCCTTCATCTGTCCGCCATGCTACTACCCTTTCTATCTTTAAATCCCTTCTATTCAGTTATCTCCTTTCTATCCAGCTTCCTCCGAAATTCTAATTGTTTTAATTTATTTCCTTAATTTCTGCTGTTATTTTTATTTTCACTTTTTGTAAATACTTATTTATTTATTTATTTTCTGTTTAATCACAGGCCAAACTGTTAAGGCCTCTATTTGTTCCTGTATTTATTCTTAGGAGACAATTGTCCCAGAATAATAAATTTCTTTTCTATTTCTATTTCTATTTCTACTATTGGAGACGGACGTAGTTAAAATGTGATTGTATTAAAGAGAGTTGAAAACGCCTTATTTTTTTTGGTCTTATCGAAATTAAACTGATCTTTTTCGATAGTTTTTAAGGTTTCCTAAAAATAAAAAATCTTTATAACTTTAAAAAAAGTAATAAATTGACGGCCATTAAAATTTATGACGTCCAACTTTTTAGATTTAATGGTGGTACAAAAAGCATCCAAAACAAAAATGTAGATGTGGTGGGGGGATCTTTAATCTTAAACGGAAGAATTGAAGCTGAATGGGTTGAAGTAAAATCGGAAATGGCTCCATGTACTAACTTTTAATTTATTCACAGTCTGTCCTTAGTCACTGAGGTTGCTTATTCAAAGTTAGTGGATGCTGTGAGTTCTAAAGTTTCTTTCTCTAATTGTTTTGGTAGTTGCGCTGACTGGGTTCGCAGAGGATTGCCAGTCACGTTTGTCTATCATGATAGGCAGTACACTCTTCTGAGGTTACAAAATTATGATGAGGCAGTTCTAAGTATCTTTTAGAGATATAAAGGCCCTCCATTTTTTAGAGGTAGTTCCTCATTTAGGTACCTCCATCTTGAGGAAAGTACTTAGGTTCTTCTTTTTGGAGGAAACGGTAGGAATGGGAAAGCAAAGATCATATTAGGCTAAGCTTCCCTCTCCAACGTCACCGATTCTATCATCTCTTGCCTTTGCTGTCCGAGAAGCCGACCTCTCCAACTACGTTTCTGAATAAAAAAAATCCGGTTCAACGTTTTAATGGACAAAAGGAACAGCTCAAAAAGCCTGACTGAAAAAGGAAAATTATTTCAAAAAAAAAAAGAAAAAAGAAAAGAAGAAGAAAATTCGTGCGTGTGGCATACTCACACGATTTCCTTTTACTACAATTCTCAAGAATCTAATTGACAAATTTTCCCTCCAACTCCGATCATTTGAGTCATTCCCACGCACACTATATTGTTTTTAACAGTACATTACATTCAAATTTACCAATACAGAGCAGTCTAAACCAAACCCTTCTTCGAGAACTACTTTGAAAACGAATTTTCCGTTAAAAAAAAAAAAAACTGAAACAAGAAAAATGTGAAAACTGTGAATGTGTTGGGCGCGAACGGAATTTATCGGAAAACCTTGGAACCATTTTCGAGAGAATGAATAATCCATTGAGTGAAGCGATATTTCCGGTTCAGGATATTTTTTATATACAGCCTACCGGAAATGCCGCTTTTCTAAAGAGGTTACGATTTTATTTTGCGGTTCTCGTTTACAACTTCCGTACACATTTTATACAGTTACCACTACCATATTTTTTTTTTTCTAGCCAAATATTTTAAGTAGAGCTTTTTTTGGAAAGAGAAAGAGATAAAAGTGAAGTAAGACTCTGCTCTAAAGTGAGATTCTAGATGTAAAGTGCGATGTACAGTACTATTTGCGTAATATTTAATTATGATTGGTCTATCTAAAATTTCTGGAGCAAGAAATGTACACCAGAAATGCGAAGTCACAGAAAGTTTGTGTATGTGGGTTAGGCTTATTTTATCCGACAGTTGGATCTTGATCTTCTTAAAGATCATTTGGAACCGTTTTGCCTTTTCCTTCGACTGTAATATTTTCTTACGGTGAACTTTTTTCAATTCTGAAGCCAACTGTCCTTTTTCTAAAATCCAGTTTTAACAAAATTGTAAGTTTAATTACGTAAATAGAAAAGAAAGTGAAATGACTGTCTACTCAAGATCATTTTTTAACAAGGTCAACTTCCTTTAGTGTCTTAAGATCATTGTAGAGCGAAAAAAATAATAAAATAGAAAAATAATGAAAAAGCGAATTCAGAAATTAGACTTCTTTATAAATATGGTAATAAATACAATCTAAACTAAAGGAGAAAGTGAATACGTAGCAATTATAATAATTGCAATGTTATGCACTTTATATATATATTATGCACTTTGATATTGCAATAAGGCCTTTTTCTTCCTGCATTTTCCTTCGTACCCTGACCTTCGTCAACTTCTATTGGAATAATGCCATGTCTTTAATTAACACACAACACATGTTGTAGTTCATGCGATGCATGATCATAACTCAGTACCACCTGTGTCGACGTAATATTATATTTAAATAAATTAAAGAATGTCAGAATAAACTTCATTTATTCTTCCTTTATATAAATGGTGCCTTATTCCAAAAAAAAATATTTCGAAGCGTAAATTACCTCTTACTCCTATAATAGAATATTTATGGAAAAACAAAAATTTTTCCAATGAAAAACATTGATTTACCTGGTGGAAATGTCGTTGGAGTAAAAAAAAATGAAAATCTCAATAAATCCCCTTGATAAAATCCTTGCGTGGGATGGGATTAGCACTTTCTAGGAATTACACAGGACGAAAAAGGAGACTATGCTTCCAGAGCTAAGGATGGCGCAGAATTGGACGGTAATAACCGGAATAGATTTGAGAATACCTAAAGAATTAGCATTTATCGCTGGTTTAATGAATACCAGTTTATTGTTCCTTGGAAAAATCTGTTGAACCCTATGTTGGGTATTATGAAGGCTCTTTTTTGGAAACGGGAAATTCAATACAATCTACTCCCGCCTACACTTTAATGAATAATTACACACACAAAAATGTTTGGCATTGGGATACAGTTAGTTCGAAGGAATCTGGTCTATATTAGGGGGGATTCTATCAAGGATCATGAGCAGGGCTCCTTAATTTTTCAGAGTCTTTGATGCTAGGTAAAAATGCTCTTGCATTTTCATGCTGCGGAAGAATGTTATTTCTGTTAATGGAAGTAAGGTTTTCCAACTCCTTAAGTTTAAATCCTCGATACATTTCCGTAATACCAGATCTCGCTCATCTGATCTCTATATTCCCTCTCACCGTACCTCATCCTTTGACAAGTCCTTCCTAATACGTGCTGTCCGCCATGCTCCTACCCTTTCTATCTTTAAATCCCGTCTATTCAGAATCTATCCATCTTCCTCTGGAATTCTAATTGTTTTAATTTATTTCCTTAATTTCTGCTGTTATTTTTATTTTCACTTTTTGTAAATACTTATTTATTTATTTATTTTCTGTTTAATCACAGGCCAAACTATTAAGGCCTCTATTTGTACCTGTGTTTATTCTTAGGGGAGAATTGTCCCAGAATAATAAATTTCTTTTCTATTTCTATTTCTAAGGTTACTTCTCAGAACGAACCATATTCAATGGTGCTTAATAGAACTCAGATGTGATAGCTTGCCCTTCGGGAAACCCAACTAGCCAAATTAGCCAAAAGAGATAATTAAAGTACTGTAAAAAGAGGAAGTCTTTCGTCACATCCCCATTAATAGGTTACACCTCCGGCTTAGCATGGCGGCTAAGTTAGAACCTGAGTGCACCTGCTTATGCATCCAGGGTGATAGAGCGTACCCGTGTTTATACTTTTTTTATTTACCGACTGCAATGCTGTCATTTTGAAAGAAGATTTAGTAGGCTCAGCAGTTATCGGGGTTTCAGAGGAGTACAATCTTCTTAGATTATGTTATTTATCACATACCTTAATTTGAGATGGGTGTTTTAAAGTAGGAAGTCACGTCTAAGCGCAGGTGGGTGGTTGAATAAACCTATCTTTATTGCATTGCTCTATAACCTAGCGGTGCCCTAAAACCTAGCAGTGCCGTATAGCCTAGTGGTGCCCTAAAACCTAGCAGTGCCGTATAGCCTAGTGGTGCCCTATAACCTAGCAGTGCCGTATAGCCTAGTGGTGCCCTAAAACCTAGCAGTGCCGTATAGCCTAGCAGTGCCCTAAAACCTAGCAGTGCCCTATAACCTAGCGGTGCCCTAAAACCTAGCAGTGCCGTATAGCCTAGCAGTGCCGTATAGCCTAGTGGTGCCCTAAAACCTAGCAGTGCCGTATAGCCTAGTGGTGCCCTATAACCTAGCGGTGCCCTAAAACCTAGCAGTGCCGTATAGCCTAGCAGTGCCCTATAACCTAGCGGTGCCCTAAAACCTAGCAGTGCCGTACAGCCTAGCAGTGCCCCTGTAACCCTCCAAAAAAATAATAATACCTATACATTCGGTGAAAATTCCTCAATATTCTTAATTTTATCCAGGGAACTTTTCTTTTTGAATATTGAGTAAAATAGAAACATAAAATAGAACAATTTTCCTCTATTCACAAAATGAAAACATTCAACGTTATATCGTTCTCATTTTTATTTTACACCAATTAAATGCGTGCTAAAAAAGAATTAATAAAACAAACAAAGAGTAGATATAAAATTTACCAGCAATACTGTAATGGATATTTCGTGTAATTGAGAAAATGAAATTCATTCATGGCCTGCAGGTGTTACTTCCTGCACTGCAGCACAGGATGTTCTCTGAATTTGGGTCGGATTTTGTTTTAAAATTGTTGTTTTCAATATACCCTATATACAAGGGAAATAATTTTCCATATTCAAAACGAACACCAATTAATATATTTTCTCTGTTAGCATCATTTTCTCTTTTTTTTTTAGCCAATTCAAAAAGAGAGATTTTTATTTAAACCAAAACAGTTTTTGTTTATCGTATTTATCGTATTGGCGGGATTAGGCCCAAAAGAATGAATGCTGATGTCTTCAGCATGAATGAATTTAATAATGGCGCATCAGAGGCTTCCCTCGCCTTTATATCATCATAATATCAAAGCCACCTTAATATTATCACTCACATTTTTAAGCTTTCCTGTGCTATGTAAATATGTTTGAAAGTAAATTTAATAGAATAGGAAGCCGTCCAGAGCTAAAGAAGCCAAGTTACCTGAGTTAATGAGTTCCCGAACTCTGAAGAATGGTTTAATATTGCATAAAATAAATGCAGTAACTAAAAATGATCACTTCTGCTGGCCTCTTTAGGTTTTCTCATCTTTGAGAGATTCCTGCAGTTCACTTTCCGGTTATGTTTTAGGTCTACTTCCTCTTTTCTCCACCCGCCTTCCTTTGTCTTCTCCTATAAATCAATATTATGAGCTGGGGCGGGTGAAGGTCTAGTGCAGGGGTTCCCAACCTGGGAGTGCTGGGGAAACGATATTCCAGGGGGTGCGAGTAAAGTCCAGGTAAATAATAGGACATTATTATTATTCAAAATATTTTTCATATTTTTCTTTCTCATGATTCAAGATATTCTGGGTGAAGGCACCTACACCCAGAGGCGGAAAAATGCGAGAGTTTTAGAGAGGGTTAATCTCTAGTGCCCTTAGTGCGTAAGTCCCACCACCTCGGCAAGGTTGGACACCAAGTGGGGGTCAAGGTCTGAAGGGCCAGGGCCATAAAGAGGGCAAACAAAAGACACCGAGATAACCCTGCAGTTGAAGTTGGAGAAAAACTGATGCTGAAGAGAAGTCTAATGTAAAGGATACAGGAAGGCGCGGTTGTTGCTCCTTCTTCTCGCCGATGAACGAGATGCACACTGTAGCCTGGAAAGAAGAGAAGTGAAAACACAGCGATGGTTATAAAATGCGAGGCTACAGAAGTTTGGCGGGGACCAGAAACGCGGGAAAAGGCGTGGCGGGAAAGTTAAAATGAGCCGCCAAGTAGAGCTGTGTTCGACTGAACATATTCATTGAGCTTGTTGAGAAAGCATCTCATTTCTTTTTCGTTTTATTCGGTTACATTTTACATCTTGGCGCCACGGTAGCCGAGCGGGTTAAGAGGCGAGACCTGCAAAGCTAATATGCATTGTGGTACTGGGTTCGATTCCCGGTCTTGGCCTTGGATTTTATTTAATGGTTAAATGAGAAATAGTAAAGTACGTTTGCTATTCGCCTCCGTCCACGACACCTAGTAAATGGTAGTTGAACGTTAAGCCCCGCCTGAAAAAATAGGCGATTACTTTACTTTTTACTATACTTTTACTTTTACATCTTGGGTTGTTATTATACTTTCTGGTAGCGAAGTATAAATTTCACGGGGATGTGAGCTTCGAGTGAAATTTCTGTAGCAGTACGGGACGACAAAAAAAGGTAGCGAACCACTGTTCTAGTGGTCAAGAGGGTGGCTTTGTAAATGGGAGATCCCCAGTTCGAATCTCGCGTATGACTACTTTTTATTTATTAGAGAAAAATTGTTTGTAGTAAAGTATGAGCTTCCGCCCCCTGATCACAACTTATTGGTAGTTAGACGTTAAAGTAAAAAAAGTAAAGAAAAGTAATCGCCTATTTTTTCAGGCGGGGCTTAACGTCCAACTACCAATTAGGTGTCCGTGGACGGAGGCGACTAGCAAACATACTTTACTATAAATTTCTTGTATTAACCATTAAATAAAATCCAAGGCCTAAGACCGGGGGAATCGAATCCAGTACCACAATACATATTTCTCGACCTTTTGGCTAAGATCAAAGTGTAGTATCTGTACTTATCAGCCTAATATCTGGGTGGACGTTAAGCTCCGTCTGAAAAAAAAATAGGTGATTACTCACATTAAGAGCTGTGGAAACAACAATGTGTAAAATAAGACCGCTTGTTTTTTACCCCTCAAGGTGATCTTACTATTATTTATATTGGAATTATGTTTAATAACAGAGATTTAAGTAAATTACTTGATGGCAAAAAAATATATATTCTAAGATTCACTATTCTTAGAAAGATTATTGCAAATCACTGAGAAAAATGTTTAGTGAGAAAGAACATTATATATATCCGGGAAATGAGAATATCAAAAGAGAAGTTATTAATAAAAATCTCGTAATCTTGTGAAAAAAAATTAATATAAGTGCAAATTATTTTCTTATAATTAATTTCTATTCTACCTGATCATGTTTGAGAAAAAGGAAAAAATAAAGGAACAAGAAAAAGTTCCCACCTCTCTCTCTTTTTCCTGCAATTCATCAGTTGCGTAACTGATTTTTTGCTCCTAAGAGAAATATAGTAAATTATATTCGCAAAATAAAAAGAAAAATCAAAAGAAAACAACAAAAAATTACAATCGAAACCAACGCTTTTTGCTTTAACCTTGATGCAACTATTAATTTTTTTTACATTATATATTGCAATATTAGATTAACCATTCTAATAACTATAATATGGCATATTAGTTTATCCATTCTAATTATTATAATATGGAAAATTTAAATAGTATACGTGAGTCGTCACGTTTTAAACCATATTAAAGAAATGTGCAAGATCATTTGGTGATTAGGTTGGTTAACTTGAATGATAGTTGGAATGAGTCAGTCGTCCTTTTTCCCTTTTTCTTTCCTTGGATCCTGAAGGATAAAAAAAAAGCACACAAAAACTGGTTTGTTGAGTCTTTAACATTGATCTTGCACTGGCTAGTTGAATTTATTTTATTCATCTGAACCGGATATGATCTAAAGGCGCACTATTTATCTTCACTAGTGATCAAGTGTAAATCAAATGCCTAAACTGACCAAAACAAACTTCTTACACGAAGATGACGTGTACAAAAGGAAACTTGCTTATCCACGCACGGATCATGAGGCTGATCTAAGCCTTGGAGTTTGATCTGATCAAGAGAATTCCCAGACAATATTGTACAAAATTTTCTCAGACTTGTGACAGACTCAGCACGACTACATGAGATTGTTTCCCTTATCACCACCGTACGTACACTCCTTAAATCCAAAACTGTCTGCTACACTAAATCTCTCAGTGACTCTCCTTTTCACTAAAGATTCTCAACCTAACCCATACTTAAAATAATTTAAAAAAAAAATAATAATAATAAAATTGAAAACAATTAAAAGTGAAATCAATTTTCAAATTATTACTCCGAAAAATTTGCTAAATTGCTGTACACTTTTTTATGATATCATGGTTATGGTATTTTTCGTCCAAATCCAATGATGCCCGCTATTATTTTTGGCAATTTGATTTCAAATGCACCAGTGAATCTCCTGTTTTCGAAGATACTCGTAGATTCTATTTCCTTTTAACCATACAGCCAGCATCGTCTAGATGCTTATCACTAGAATATCACTCACTCTCCATTCTTACTTATAAATACATTCGCTTCACACATTCATCCCCCTACTATATACAACTATTTACATACAAACTTACAACTAATGGCTGGATCAGTACTCTATATTTCTGCCATCCTTATAGCTTAACCGAAATTAAAATCACCGTAATCCTTCTCTAATCATTTTCTTCCATTCATTCTAATCGGCTATAACTTTTAAATACACTCATATTTCATTGCCTAGCTCTGCTATAGATTTAAGCACAGAGATGTTGGTGGAGAATATTATGTCTTTGTAGCGAAATGGTGCATCTAAATACCTGTATATGACGTCAAACATTCGTTTCCTTTCTACTACATAACGTGGACATATCATTATTATATGTTTGAAATCCTCCTCCTCATTGCAATCTACGCAAAGAGGAGAGGACCTTTTGTTGATCCTGTGTAGATACGATCCGCACACCGCGTGGTTCGCTCTCAGCCTGCTTATTGTCGTAACAACCCATTTATTAGTGACAGTTCCCCTTAAACCATGGTTGTCTAGGTAACTGATCTGCCATATTTTTGTAGAATCTTCCTTTATTACCATTGCTGTAATCTGTCTGGCCATTTTTGTAGTGCTGCTTTTGCAATTATGCACTTGATATCGGTGTGTGTGGTAATTTATAATTAGCCATTTCCCCCACTATTGGTGGCTTCCTTTGCAAGTTTATCAACAATTTCATTCTCTTTTATACCACAATGATAACCTGTATAAGTCGTCAAACATTCGTTTTCTTTCCCACCACATAACGTGGACATATCATTATTATTTGTTTGAAATCCTCCTCCTCAATGCAATCTACGCAAAGAGGAGAGAGGAACTTTTGTTGATCCTGTGAAGATACGATATATTACTGGTGTTATTTCTAGTGCAAAATTAGGAAAAAAAAAAAAATTATTTGTAATTTTATAACAATATCTGAGATCAATGAGCTCTGTTGCCTTTTTCTTGTTACACAGCTGAATCAGCTGGATTCGAATCCAGGTCTTCTGCGTAGATATCCACCGCTGATGAAGAGTGTCCAGGATTCTTATTTCTTGCTCCAGGACCATTGTTATTGTTATTATCTTCTCTTCAGGGTATACTTAAGCTAAAAATTAAATTATTCTTGTTTTTCTTGACTTATACACGACTATTTAATCCAAATCTTCTCTGTAAACTGGATTATGTGGTTACATTTTTATATTATATACTCGTACATGTAGCTATGTTTTTTTTTGGTCTGCCCAACATTTGTATAAATACAGGGTCATTTTTTTTATATTGAAATGAATATTTAAATAGTATTATTGAAGATTCATGTTATTGAAGATCTGGAGATGGGTGCGCCTCATGGTAATGCTGTAACTTGCAGCTATTTGTCCAGTTTTCTTCCTTTAATTATCTTCTACCGTCTTCTTTTCTTGTTCTTCTTGTTTATACTTTCTGGTCCAGTTCACCTTGTGGTAATCATCGTTACAGGGAAAAAATTAATTGAATAGATAATAGTATAAGGTAAATCTTTAAACTATTTTAATATATTTAAAAAGATTTTTTTTAATCTTAAGTGAATTGGATAATACATTATTATAAATTCATTTGTGTTTCGTTTGATAATCACTTCAAAACAAAAAATGCATTAAATACCTCTTCTTAATCATGAATTAATTGATTTCTTAATTCATTTTCCACCTCGGGGTACAGGTGTACTTCCCTAATGGATATTTAATTGTGACGTATCTGATTAAATTTGGTCTAATTATGTATTATAACATAATGACGACACCTTTAAAGGAATCATATTGTTTATCGATTCGGTGCTAATAATAAGTATATTTCAAGATTATAGATGGGGTTAATCTAATGACGAAATCATCAAAGTTCCGCTCTCTTCCAGTACTTACTGAACACACACCATATTCTGTGCTTGATTTTGCTTTTACATATTTATATAACATATAGTTGGACTGCTAAGTCTATTTGCTGCGATAAAATCAGTCACTCATAAAATATTGCGCGCTCAATGTATCAACATAAACTTGTATTGATCTACATTCTTAGAGGAGCCGCAGTAGCGGACTTAACATTAGTAGTTTGGTCGTAACAAACGTAATGGATAGTTGAAATACATAATAAGTTTAACGTACTTAAACTCATATCTCTCTAAGACCATGAATTCAATACTTCTCTATTGAAATTAATAACATACTTATAAGAAAATTCCATGTCCTTCAATGGTTATTCTGAGTTCAACTGGTTTTCTACACGCTTTTCCATATCAAGGTCATAAAATTTTCATAAATAATAAACTTTAAGTTGCTAATATTTGAAATTTTCTATAGTTTATCATTTTTTCCAACTGTTTTGAACTGCAAATTTCTACCTCCTTAGCTTTGTGAACAGTTTTCTTCTTAAAAGGAAGTAGGTTTATGTTAGCTTATATAAGTTTTGAGCTTTGCAAATTTATGAAACTACAGTATTGAATTTAGCGAATTTTCTTTTGTGCCAGTATATTGGCTTTTCCGTAGTTAGACTTGGAATAAACTTAATTTTGATTATTTGTCATATTAAGTCAGTGTAAAGTTTGTGCTAATCGATACCCCTTTATTTTCTGATTTAGGAACTTCTCGAATACAACCAAGATAAACGAGACTGAATTTAGGATAAATGAAAATTATATAGAAAAATCAAACTTTTCCAATCAAGTTTTCCAATAGCCTAACCGAAAGAGATGGGGGAAAAAAACGAAAGAAAAACCGAGACGGAGTAGTGGAGAGTAGCTTGAATATTGGCGTCTAGTTTGAAGAGATGTTATTATGGTGGCCCTACCGGAAGACAGGCGGAGGAATTTCCGCCAGGTGAGAAGTAAGTTTGCCACTTCTCACGATGTTCTTGAGTGTTTGCAAAAAGTGAGAGAGAGAGAGAGAAATTACAACTCTAAGGCACTCACTCACTAACCTACTTCACATAGTTCTTCCATCTCTAGCTCACTCACGAATGCACATCTGTGCGACAAAGATAAAACTCCGAGATGAGCGAGATCTCCTATTTTTCTTTTGTTTCCGGGGCACAAAATAATGAAGCAATTTCTCGACAACTGTTGTTTCTTAGAAAACATTTCTTCAATTTAACATTTTCAACTATAATTTTTGTGTGTGGGGCGATGAAACCAGCTTTTAATCTAATTCTGATTGATTGCTTTGAAGTCCATCAATTGATACGTTGAGATTTCTCCTCAAAGAAATCTCTTATGGATTCACTCTGTTCATACTTCGATAAATTTGTTCAATAAAACCTCATTTCCTGAACTAGGCCTTTAAGAGAAGGCTGTAGATGGGAAAATCACGTACGGTGTTTTAATTTCAGTCTCATTACACAGTTATTTTCAGTATACTTATCTTCTATTTGTCTAACAAGCGCTACTGTTCTAATAATTGAAGAGCTTGGTGTAAAAAGGAGTTATCTACAGTTTTTTAAAATTTTTAGTAGGGACAAAAGACTAAATATGCTTTAAGATGTATTCCTTATGTTGTGTCTGCTGTAAGGATTAATTAATATGTTGTGATGAGGTCATTTGGGGCTCAATTTGAACTTCTAGGGCATTTTTTAAGCTTGCTATAAGCAAAAGTTATTTTGCAGCTAACTCTTTTTTGCACCAAAATCATAATTTTCAGTAAAACTTGAGTACATATTAAGTACTTTAGTCCACAGATTTCTTGTTTTTGAGCTTTTAAGTGGCACTTTGTGTCTTGTCGAAGCGAATGTTAGATATATTATTATGCCTGTCAAAAAGAAAAATAATAATATCTACCTAATATAAACATTAAATAAACCTAATAAAAACATTGTTGTTTGATTGATGGCGTCATCTTTTCTGTTTGGAGCAAAAGAAAGTTATCTGCAGTAGAAAACTCATTTTTGCTCCAAATCTAACCTAGGTTAGAGAATAAGTAATAATAAACGAGTCTTTATGCAGACTCGTTTATGCACCAAAAGATGTAGAATTGAACATACAATAGGGGGGCGCCAATAGACACATTTTCTGAAAAAAAAAAAATGTAGATAACTCCTTTTTGCACCAAGCTCTTCAATTATTAAGGTGCCTGACTGCGAGGAGCATATGGATACTAGATATACCTAATATACCTAATTTTACAGTCAGAAAAATAAACACCCTCCTCTAGAAGTGCTCTACCCGATTGCCTTGCCTTGTAGTAAGTTATCCCTGAGCTCCTACTGGAAGAATAGGGTAGATTTTTTTCCAATTAGTGTTGTTTAAAATCAAATTTATGATTTTTGTCTAGACTTTAGTAGGGCTGGACATGTGGTTAGGATGAGCGTCGAGGACATTTCTTGGTGCGAGGAGTGTTGGGAGGCTGAAGATGTGATGCGAGGACGATATTGAATATCGTCTACTGGAGAGCGCCAGCACAGAACAGGACTGTTTGGCGGAAACTGGTTGGAAAGGCCAAGACTCAGCAGTGAGTTTTAGTGCCTTTGGAAGATGGTCATGATGATGTGGATAAAAATACGTAGTAAGAAAAGAAAATAATAAAAGTAACTACTGCAAATCAATATTAAGGTTATAAAAATCATGTGAAATCAAGCACGTCAAAGAAGATACCATTCTACAACCGCTATTTCCGAGCTGAAAATTGATGATACATCAAAAAAACTATGTTTCTTGTTTGTTCAAACAAGTAGAAGAAGATATACAAGAAGTAAAATGTTAATGAGAGCAAAGTTTAAAGTTTTATGTGCGTCAGACTAACTCGCATCCTCAGGTAACATGCCATCACGTCACACCAACTGTAACTTTTAATTAATTCTGTCTTAAGCGCGATAAGTTAAATGAATTTCATTACTAACAAATTTTAGCACATTTATTACACTTTATTATTAATTAAAAAAAAAATAATAAAAGTTAAGTCCAATCAAAGATTTATGCGGATTTGAAGAAAAAGATACGGGAAAGCTGACTTTTTCAGTCAGATTCTGACTGTTCGGGTGGAATAATTTCTTCAAATATGGAATTTTTATTAGATATTTCTTACTTATACATATTTCAGAAATGTTTGTTAGAAGCGTACAACATACTGTGATGCGGATAATTCGATGATCCGCATAAATCATCTGTAATCCGATGATTTTATAGTTAAGTTTCATTTTATGAAATGTGATAAATAAAAGTAATAATATACAGGAAAATTATTAGAAAAAAATGGTTAAAAGCTCGGAAATCTATTCAGTAATGTTGCATTTCCGGTTCATACTAAAAATTTGATATTTTCTTTAAGTGCTATCCTGAATTTTTCTGGGATGATTTTCCAATTCCTGCTGGACCGATCCTCGGTAACAATTCCATAGGAACTTGTTAGTGTTGATTTGAATCATTCCCTCTTGGTTTCCTTATTTTAAGGGAAGTTCTGCAGAGTGGGAGGAAGTTATAAACTCTTTGGTGCTGCTTCAGCATATTGTACGATTCTAATATTTGTATATTATTTAAGAGTTTGAAACTTATGACCAAAATTCCGCATTGGAAGAATGTCCAGTCTAACGGAGTTGCGGTTTTTCTGTACGGCTTTTTTCGAGATTTGAGATTTAATTGTGGAAACTGAATAGTTTTCTTATACTAGGTAATTTGAACTTAATCTATTTTAACTTTTTGTTGAATAACACCATCTTTAGAGAAGGGACAGACACGCCAAGCTCTGAAGAAAATAAAGCTAAAAGAAAATTGAAATTTATTCATTGAGAAAATCTAAAAATAAACATTTTCCATTAAGAGCCACGCCTCATCTAGACATAAATTATGATGTCCTAAATTCGCCCTTATATACTGGCAGCAGCGGGCGAGAAAACTAATATATTTCCTGCGAGAATATATGGTCTGTACAATCCGTGAAGCCATTAACAATGTCACTTTCAGTTGTACATGAGTTGTTGTACAATCATAACTCTTGGTCTCTAGCTTCTGATCTCTTCGGCTAGAAAGGATTTAGGGAAATCTGTACTCGATCAATGAGTTGGAAAATTTGCGTACGTTTTATTTAATATTTATTTAAGGGACATCAACAACTGAAGTTATTAGTTCCTTGGAAGTGTTTTCAGCCCACTGCCGGCCACCGAACAGTGTCCTGTCGTCCTTCACCATGTACAGTGAGCTGTAAGGAGCTCCTAGAAAGAGAAAACTCTAAGGGTGGACAGCTGGATTGGATCCGGGGAACACCGCTAGGAAAGGGTCTTCAACCTTTTCTACACTTTTAGGGAACCCTTCGGAGCTCATGGTCTTTCTTGAAGGAACCTCCATGTTTAAGTAGCAGATAAAATAGTTCATCAAAGCTTTTCTTCTACATAAATTCGCAAAATTTTATTCTTGTATCTTTATTTAATGTTAAATACAAAACATCTTAATAAGACAATTGTACAGATGATTACCATTTTAAGAGCGTTTTGGCTTAGCAAATAGTGGGGGTGGATCACTTGCGGAACCCCCGTCAAACTTTCCAGTGAACCCTAGGGTTCCGCGTAACCCAGATGACCGCTGGAGTGAGCTAACTATTAAGCTGAAACTTTCCCTATTATTAGTTTAATGTAAGTCTCATAGTGCTGTTGAAATTTGTAGTTTCGATTCAATATTTTTTCCTTGTAGATATTTAACGTTGTCAACATGGCTGCCGCCACAAACAGAGCATGAATTATTTTATCCTAAAATTAGATTGAGGTAACAGGTTATGCTATTCAAGCTACCTTCTATTTAGATTAGCTGGTCATGAGGTAATCACTTCTAATCTCGAGATCAGGCTTAAGATAAGCTCTTTGAAATAAAGCTTCAGCACTGTTTGAGCAACATTCTAATTAATTTTACTTCGACTTTCTCTTTTTTCTCTTTCTCATTTTTGGTACCAGTAATATTGAGATTTTAGATTTTATGTTTTTCACCAGAAATAACCGTTAAAAGATCCTCTAAGTTCGAACAAGAGGCTGTGTGGGTCTCAAAAAAACATTAAGTCGCCTAGAGTTCAGATATGATATTTTCAATAAGGGCCATTGCATTATATAGGGCTTTGAAATACCATAATTCTTGTTCTGTTTTATTATTTACAAACCTAAATAAATTATTTCAATTAGATTCAGCTATAAATCAATATTCTAGACTCTCTAGATTTCCGTTTGAACACTATTACTCATAACAAAATGTTGTAACTGTCCCGGGAAGTGTTCTTAATGAAATTTAGTTGTAGCTTAAAACGCTTACAACGGAGTAATTAAATGTTAATTATAATAAGAAATCTTGCTTAAAAAAAACAGGGGGCTAGAGACAATACAATGGCTCCTTGTACTTTTCTTGCTCCCAACTCAAGGAAATCACTACAAAGTCGTTACGTATTGGTATTCCCATTGTTACGCTAGTTTAAGGAAGTAAGTAGTGTATGGAATTGGGAGTAATTAATTTGTTTTTCTCATTAATCCAAAAACAAATATATTGGGTAATTGAATTCCAAGGTTTAGGAATTACTTTATTTTTGAAAAAGTTATATTTGTAAAGAAGTTATTTGTTACCCATTGCGAGAAGAAGTTCGTAATCTTCGATTTTCTCTTTTCACCAGATCCTCAAGTTTTGAAAGAAATTTTTCTTTAAAAAAAAAAAAGGCTTTCTCTAAGAGAATAAAGAAACTTCAAGTTTGTTCTGGATCAGAATCCCCATAAAAACAACGACAAATTTACGAAAATTATAAAAAAAGCTCTCAGAGCAATACCGGTAAGTCTAGGGTGTATTCGTACATTAACACAAATAATTACAATTGGAAAAAAAACAAAATACGTCATAAAAAAGATAATGGAAACGACAATACTGTGGATTACGTTTGCAAATGGTTCAGTCAAACAACTATATTTTTTTGCCAAAGTTACGACATATTTATTTTCTTCCTCAAGTGCCTAGTGAAATTGAAAGTGCCTAAGTGAATCTGCAGTCGGTTCGTGAAATTACGTAGGGAGAAGAGGCTTCCTAGGGGAAGAACTCTATCAACCCTTCAATACTGGTTTGGTGGCCCTTGAGGAACATGGTCTCGAGACCCAGCACAATGATTCAGACTTCCTTGGAGTATTGTGAGCGGAAATCGTGAATGCTTGGTTTTTTAAAGCGGTTTTTAATAAAGTATTTTTCCTCAAAAGGAGTTTAGAATAGAATAGAATAAACTTTATTTAACATTTTAAGGTATACTATACATATGTACATAAGGAGTTCCAGTATAAATACTATAACCACCAGCTAATTACATAAATTGTTACTATAGTATAAAAGTAAATAATGAGGGAAAAAAACAATGAAAAACCCTCAGCCTCTAAGGAAAGTTCTACCTCAGGGAGTCCTTAACTCTTCTGTGCCTACGCACCGTGTCCAAACTATAGTCCCCTATTCGTCCAGTTACCACTTCCATCGAGTTGCCCCCTCTATTCCTCTAATATTATTAATAATACTATTATGAATACATATCAATAAATTTATTTCTTTTTCAGGTAAGTTGGCAAGTTTCATATCGATTCATTATGTAAGTATTATTATATCGATTATAGACATCAATTTTTTTTATTTAATCTACATTCAAGGGTAAACTCAGTCAACACAAATCAGAAAACTACTTTGAAACATTTCCAAAATTCCGGAAGCAGGAAGTGCAATGAAAAAATATTCTTGGCTTTAATGACCTCAGATGTTGACGCGCTGTAAATAAAAATAAAAATAATATTGACATTTCTTACGTACGATCTAATGTTGCTGAATGCGTCTGACATTTTCGACATCAAAAAGATTAGTACCGAAACACCATTACTTGGATGTCCTTGTGAATTCTTCAGCCTTGGATAGAACCTTTTTGTAGAGTCAAATATTTTATTAGTTTTTTAGAGAATCGAATCACTTTCCAGATTGTTTTTCTGCTTCAAGAAATTTCTCTTTGCTTTCTTTTCAATATTTCCTAAGAAGGCTTAATACACGCATAAGAAAAGCAATTGAGCTTAACTAAGTGATTTGAAGTTGGTCGTAAACCTGTCGCGAAATTTTTTTTATTACAAGTTTCGAAGCAAATTTTTGCCAGGTTTTGAGAGACTTTAAACTAAAGTGTAATTCAACGAATACTCGTTGAGTTTAATTGAAATTAACCCTCTTAGATCTTTCCTTATACTTAATTCATACTCTCTAGAATTGTTTATAAACTCCCAAGTTACCAATTCATTTACTTCTGTATTCAATTAATATATTTATTTAATTATTTTAAATATTATGTAATTTAAAAGGGAGTTCAAAGGGCATATGATATGCATCGCATTTATTTTTCTAGTTTAATTTTATGTAATTAGCATCTGCATTATATAAATTGCAAATATTTGTGTAGTATTCTACATTTATTATATATATATATTATATATTATATTATATATTATATTATATATTATATATTATATATTATATTATATATTATATATTATATTATATATTATATTATATATTATATTATATATTATATTATATATTATATTATATATTATATTATATATTATATTATATATTATATTATATATTATATTATATATTATATATTATATTATATATTATATTATATATTATATTATATATTATATATATATGTATTATATATTTATAATACACAGACCATATCACTGAGCTAGGTTGGGGTTTCGATTAAGAAATACCCTCCAGATCTGGAAAACCCTAAGATTGGGATAGAAGAATGAGTAAGGAGGTTCAATTTATCAGCGACTTTCTAAAATGTGTTGGAGGATCCTGGGTGGTTTGATAGAATGACCGGGACAGATTTAGCGAGAAGTTTAGGATGATCTTAAGGAAAATTTTGGAAAAGGAAATTGATAAATATTGTCTGTGTGTGTCTGTGTACACGCTAACGGAAAGGTGAAAAAGTGCTGCAATACTTGACTTGACGTCTTCTATAGGACCTGAACGGGCTTAACGAATAAAACCCCTAAACCGGAAATAAACTTCTTTTTTTTTTAGTTTTTCTATATAAAATGGTGCTAACAATTTTCTTTTAAATCCCTTGCACTCATTCTGCACATGCAGGTCTACAAACTTTTATTTCGATTAAGATCTTGAATAATTCCTTTAAATGATTATTAATTAAAATACTTCCGGAAAAGGGCAGAACTTCCTTTAAAATTTCTTTTTCTTTGGGGAGGGATGGTAATTTATGGGCGCTTCTTACTTATAAAATAATAATAAGCTGTGACACGTTAACATTTTTTAAAGTAAATTTGTATTCTAGTTATTTACAAATTTTATTCATACAGGAAGTGGCGACATTGCCCTTTGCCCTTTGCCCTTCAAAAAAAATCAGAAAATAAAATTTAGAATTTAAATTAGACAATGTGACAATAGGAAGCGACTAGATCGCATTAAAATATTATGCCGAGTTATGAAATAAAATATCTTACTCTTAATAACCACTTGTCTAATTAATATTCATAGCTGACACAATTACCAAAAAACTTGTGTGTATACAAATTTTTTCCGATTATGTGGAAAAATTTTAATTGAACTCGAACGTAAAATGGCTGAACGGCCAGAGAATTGGCTCTCAACAAGTGGGAAATACAAGTAAATGTTTGCCAATGTAAATGCTTGATATTAACTATTATTACCAGCATAATTAATAAAGGATTATAATTAAACATTTATACGGATTATTAATATTCAGGATTATCGCGCTGAACTATTATTAATCATCGCGTTTACTTGACGTATTCAAATACAGTTGCATACATTAAATAAATTCAAGGGAACTAAATTTATAACCGTCTGTCACTTGGTGAGAAATACGATGAGTAATTAAAAATCAAACAATAAAAACCTTCAAATAAAAAAAGATAAAACCAAAATAATAATTAAAAGACCAATACTAAGTGGAATTCTCTGTAGAACACAATGAACTGTAAACAGAACGAAACAATACAAACCACTTGAACATCTGTTTTATTCGCTTGTGTGTGTGTGTGTTAGCGTTACCATTAAATAGAACCTTGAACGAGCTCACTAAATTAGGTGCTCCTTCGGCGATAATGGCTAAGGTCATTAAACAGTCCGTAATAAAAATAAAAACAGCCAACGGTAACAAGTGTGGCCTGCAATTATGACTACGGTATTTTTTTTTGTTTTCACTTTATTTTGTTGTTATTGTGGAATAAATACGGCCTTGTTAACATAGTTGTTAAACATTTGTTTAATTTTTAACATTTTTTAAACAACATTTAATGAGAATAATAAAATTTGGAATTTATTATTATCGCGTAAGTTAATACGAGGGTCGTTTGAGAAGTCCGTGCAAAGTCAGAGAGATAGCACCACTGGCGCGTATCGAGGTTATGTTTAGTTAGTAGCATCTCTTGGAAGAACACACACCAAGTTTCAGCCAGATCGGTCTATTTCTTTGTGTTTGGCATTCGTTTGAATCGAGGAAGTCGAGTGATTTTCAAAAAATGGACGAAAAAGAATTTCGTGTGTTAATTAAACACTACTTTATGAAAGGCAAAACGCCTCAGAAGACTAAAGAGAAGCTTGATAAACATTATGGTGACTCTGCACCTTCGATTAGAACAGTTTATTAGTGGTTTCAAAATTTTCGGAGTGGCCATATGGGCACAAGTGACGCTGAACGTTCTGGATGCCCTGTTGAGGTTACTACTCCAGAAATCATTGATAAAATCCATGATATGGTGATGGATGACAGAAAAGTGAAGGTGCGGGAGATTGCTAGTGCTGTGGGCATCTCGAATGAACGGGTACATAATATTTTGCATCAACATTTGGACATGACAAAGCTATCAGCAAGATGGGTGCCGCGATTGCTCACGCTTGACCAAAAACAAAATCGTGTGAAGTGTTGCAAGGACGGTTTGCAGCTGTTCCAGAAGAATCCGCAGGACTTTAAGCGTCGTTTCGTCACTGTGGATGAAACATGGATACATCACTAACACTCCTGAGACCAAAGAACAATCTAAACAATGTGTTACCAAGGGGGAGTCTGCGCCAGAAAAGGCGAAGACCGTTCCTTCGGCCGGAAAGATTATGGCGACTGTCTTTTGGGATTCGCAAGGAATAATCCTCATCGACTATCTGGAAAAGGGTAAAACTATTACAGGTGCATATTATTTATCGTTATTGGACCGTTTGAAAACCGAGCTGCAAGAAAAACGCCCACGATTGGCCCACAAAAAAGTCCTTTTCCATCACGACAATGCACCAGCTCACACCTCAGCAGTTGTGGTCGCAAAATTAATGGAAATAGGGTTCCAACTCGTTTCACATCCCCACTATTCTCCACACTTGGCTCCCTCGGACTACTATTTGTTCCCCAATATGAAGAAATGGCTGGCGGGAAAAAGATTTTATTCAAACGAGGAGATGATTGCAGAAACGAATGACTATTTTTCAGACTTGGACAAATCCTATTATTCGGAAGGGATCAACAAACTAGAGCAGCGTTGGACGAAGTGTATAAGCCTAAAAGGAGACTATGTTGAAAAATAAAAAAGGTTTACCCCCAAAAATTAAGTAGTTTTTATTTTTGCACGGACTTTTCAAACGACCCTCGTATTTCGTTGCTTTTTATTAGGGTTTATGACAGGGGTGCCACGGTAGCCGAGCGGTTATAGGCTAGACCCGCAAAGCTAAGATGTATTGTTGGTTTAGTGGGTTCGATTCCCCAGCCTAGCTCTTGGAATTTGTTTTAATCTTGTATGGTGCCTCATTAGCCGAGCGGTTATAGGCTAGACCCGCAATACTAAGATGTATTTTTGGTTTAGTGGGTTCGATTTCTAATCTAAACCTTGGATTTTATTTAATGGTTTTAATCTTGTAAGGCACCCCAACAGCTTAGCGGTTATAGTCTAGACCCGCAAAGCTAAGATATATTGTTGGTTAGTCGGTTCGGTTTCTAGTCCTAAGATGAGATATTTATAGTAGAGTTTGTTTGCTAATCGCCTCCATCCAATACACCTAATTTGGACATTTAAAACCTGCTTAAAAAAATTAAGGCATATTTACTTTTCTATTAGGACTGCCATCAAAATAGAATGCTTCGACTTTATGGGCGAAATAGAAGCTCTACGTAACTTTAATGCCCTCATTGCATATAGAGTCGAATGGACGTTTAAAAATCGGAAGTCTTTTATTTTTTGTTACCTTTTCTTTTGTAAACAATGTAGCGCCTGAGTCTGTGAATCAATTTTAATGAATGAGGAGATATTCGATTCAAAATTTAGTTAAGATGTGTCTTTTGTTGGTCTCAAAACTGTGTATCCTATAAGAAATGTGTTAGACTCTCGTGAAAAAAAACTCGAAAATTAATCTAATCGAAATGTTTTTCAGCATTACGCTTTTCTGTGCAGTTTCTGTCGATCAACCCTTATATATAACTAACCTACCGAATAGTCTGTAAAACTTAGTCTAAATAAACCACTCAACAGTTTAAAGAGGGAGTTTCGGAGCTTAAAGCTTGCACCGTTTATAAAGATCTGGAGTTTAAGGAATACCCCACTATTTAAATAGTAACTTTTCTTTCGGACAAGTGAATTTACTTTAATTAAGACAGTGCTAGTACAGTCGAGTTAGGAAACTGCGTGACGTACCAAAGAAATGTATATTAATTCTGCCAGCTGGAGATGATAAGGTTATATTCAATTTTCTAGCTACCTGTGCACTGTTGTCAGAATTTAGATTGAAATCTTCTGGGAACACGCTGAAATATATAATATAAATTGTCGCCATTGCTCTTCCCTCCTGAATTTCGTTGTGCGTTCATTAATATGTAGCTAAAATTATCAATGAATCGTATGATTGGTACGTTTTTCAGATAAAATTTTTGAATTATTAGTGATTTTTATTTTTATCACGCAGGAAATAAGAACGCCTGACAGTCTATGACTATTGGTATTGCCTTAATTTGTTATCTTTTATTTCGTCTAAATAAATCAAGTAGTATTTTCGATGTTAAATGAAGACTCTTATTAATATCGCTTAGCAAAAATCCATTGTTCATGTATTTCCGGTGAACACTTTGAATTTGGATCGATTCTTCCTGTATCGAGAGGTTAGTTCCTGCAGGTCAACTCAAGGCTGGTTTGGGACTGTCTGGGTGCCCTGAAGGAAATTAGTGACCAAAATAAGGTCTTTCTGGTTTGGGTACCTGGTCATTCAGGACACAAGCGGAACGATGTTGCAGACTTATTGGCCCGGGAAGGCTCTGTGGGACACTTCGTTGGCCCGGAGCCCTGCTTTGGGGTTCCGAAGTGTGTTAAGACTGCAACCATTAACTTATGGGTACAGAGTAGGACTCAGGAGTGGTGGCTTGCCACCACTGGGCAGAGACAGGCGAAGGAGTTCATTAGAGGCTATTCGCCAAGGCTGACTGCAGAATTAATCCGTCAAGGCCGTGGTGGGGCTATAAGGATGATTGTAGGCCTATTAACTGGCCACTGCAGGCTCAGGAAACACATGCATCGCATGGGCCTGGCAGATGATAGCCTTTGTAGGTTCTGTGTCAGGAAGAGGAGGAAACGGCACTGCACGTGTTGTGTCAGTGTGAGGGGCTCGTATGGCTAAGGATGTTACTTCTCGGGGAGGAAAAACCAAGGCTTAAGAGCTTTACCCAAGAGTCGCTCTCCAGCATTAAGAGTCTGATTAAGCGGACGGGTCTGGAGGGTGAGCTTTAAAGTGAGGGGAGCCACAATAGATCCAAAGGGGTCGCGGTGGTCTTGAGGCCGCCCTAATTTAATCTAATCGAGAGAGTATATTAAAGAATAACTGGCAGTAATAGAAAGTGTAGAGGATAACGAGGATATAAATGAGAGAGGAAAAAAATTTCTTGCGAGATATTGGTAGCTTAAATCCAGAAGAGGAAGAAAGGGTTTGTGAAACAGAGAGAGTTCCGGAGGAAGTCAAATAAATTAGCAAACAATACAAAAATTGTAATTCTAATTATTGTGATATCACTGAACACCACCTGGTGAGTGATTAGTTAAACTACTGACTGTGATTGTGATAGGTGATTGGCTGAGTTGCTATTTACGTTCAGCCTCCCAAATTTGGGTTTCATCATATTGTAATCTCATACAATTTACGTAACTAATAAAAAAAACATTAGCATTATTGTTTGTAAACACTCCTTCGTTATGAGTAAACAATGTTGGCATTGTTATCTGTTTGCTAGCTTTTTTTTTTGTCGGTGTTGGGTTGCTATAATTAAGGCAACAATTAACAAGCGTAGATAGTTTAATATATTCAATGCTCTCTAATATTATTTATGTGTAAATTTTATGTTAATGATCTCTCAGTCGTGTTTCTTGGTGTATAAATTCAGCTAGACATGGGGGAGCCCTACACTGATTATAGACTAAACACTATTGGTTTGCCGATCATTCAGGGCAAAGTCCTAGAAAGTTGGATGGAGCAAACCCAGTGCTCCAGGGAAATCAAAAAGAAGAACACTTTTTCTTTTAAGTTTTTGGCAAAATAATATTACCCCCCCAAAAAAAAGAATTTCAGTAATTTCCGCTCTTTAAAACATTACTCAGCCCATTGTGGTCCGGAGGTTGGGTAAATTACCATTGCCAAAAATTGTTGTATAATTATAATTCTTGTACAATTATTTCGCAACATATTAATAGAAAGGTGCAATCAAGAAATGAATGCTTCACAGATTTCGCTATAATAATAATAAATAATTACTCAAACTTTATTACACTTCTATTCGAGTATATACTTAGTTCATTGATGTAACAATGCACACTTAATTATTACGTACATAAACTATTATATCATTTGCTGTAATTAGTATATATGTGTACATACTACTTTTTTGCTGTTTCTTAAACGACCGCAACAGAGTGTGCAATTATAAGAGCATAGTGACTTATCGACGGCTCTAGCGAAAATTATGCTATACCTGCCATTTCTCACTATCTTCCTTTGCATAGCATGAACATGATTTTTGTGTGCATAATTTAATGTTTCCTAACACTTATTATCTCATACTCAGCTCTTATCTCTCTGACAGATTCTTCCAAGTTCTTCAAGGCACTACTCACTCTATCATCTATCCTGTCCTTGCTGGTGTAACACAGGGAAGTGTCTTAGCTCCTCTTCTTTACACCATCTACACTGCCGACTTACCTTCTAACCGTAATACCTCTATTTACACCTTCGCTGACGACACTGCCATTCTCTCCACACACATTCTGACCCTATCCTCGTAGTACGCTCAGTACAGTCCCACCTTCACTCAATAGAACCTTGGTTAGAAAACTGGCGTATAAAAATTAACCCAACTAAGTCTAAATACATAGTCTTCACACTCCAACTCCACCACCTGTCTTCTTACATCACACACCTATCCCACCAGCCGACCATGTGCGGTACCTTGGAATGTACCTAGACAAGAGACTTACCTATAACCCCCATACGAGACTTAAACGTACCGAACTAAGCAAACGATACAAACTTCTAGCCAGACTACTCGACAAACGCTCAAAACTCTCACTACAGAACAAACGACGACTCTATACAGCTCTTCTCAGTCCATTATGAACTTTACGGAACAGCTAAAAAATCCAACATCAATAGACCGCAAACACTCCAATCCAAAATACTCCTGTCGCATAGTAGACGCTCCAATCTATGTTAGCAACCACACAGATTACATACAGATCTCCAAATTCCACTCATCTCCGAACTTGCCAAAATCCGATAGAAAAATTTTCATCAAAAACTCTCACTTCATCCCAACCCTTTAGCTGCAAACTTGTCTTCAACTACACTACCCTCCAATCCTCGAAGACGGCTGAGGCGCCGTAGGCCCCGTGACCAACTCTAAGTGACTAATGGCGGCCATCACTGGATGACCGTCTGCCACGTTATCTGTATATACATTCATCACATTTACTTATTGTATCCTGCAGGTACAGGTGTAAAATTCAATAAAAGGATATTAAAAAATTTATGTTGCTTTCCATAAAATAAGTTCTATAAAAAAGAATTAAATTTAAAAGAAGCTGCACGCTCTGAAAATCAGCAGGAGCTTTTTATCTGAAAAGCTAAAGTGAAAATAAAGCTAAAATGTGATTGCTTTTATTATTAAAAAGAAAAAGATTGTACAGTAGATCATGTCGATCACGTTGGGTGGACAGTTTCAGTGATTTATTGCTTGATATGACGCGCTGACAAATTAAACTGTTACATCACTCTCGGATATCGCTTTATTTCAATTATTCCCATTCGCAGATTCAAAATTCTTGGACTCATTGGACTTTTAGGTCAGTTTTAATCATGTGATAATAATATTGTTCTGATAGTAAACTTTGTTCTGAAAGTAATTTGACCTACCTTCCTCCATATGGCGCTGATAATTGTGAATGTTACACTTCTTGTCCAACAAAATCTTTTTGCCCTTTATTAGAACTTTTTCAATCCACTGCAATCGATTCTGTAGCTCCCCTACTTGGGGCAGGTGGTGCTACTTGTCCTCCAAGTGAAGAAACAACTCTCCCAGTTTCTCATGGGAAGTTGTTGGAATAGAAATGGGAACAGGAAGTTATGGAGAATACTTCCTGTAACCAACTCTCCCTCCCCCCCACGCGCTGGACGTCAGAGAAAATGCTTGAGCGATTGCCAATAGTTTTGAATACTTCAACTACAAATTAACAACACGAAAACAATTTAATATTGATCAGACATCAGAAATAAATAACTAAAAAAAAAAGAAAATGGTAGACAGATTACAGTAATGGTAATAAAGGGAGATTCTATAAAACTATGGCTGATCAGTTACCTAGACAACCATGGTTTAAGGGAACTGTCACTAATAAATGGGTTGTTACGGACAATAAGCAGGCTGAGAGCGAACCACGCGGTGTGCGGATCGTATCTTCGCAGGATCAACAAAAAGGTCCTCTCTCCTCTTTGCGGTAGATTGCAATGAGGAGGACGATTTCAAACAAATAATAATGATATGTCCACGTTATGTGGTGAAAAGGAAACGAATGTTTGACGACTTATACAGGTATTTAGATGCACCCTTTCTTTACGAAGATATAATATTCTCCACCAACATCTATGCGCTTAATCTGTAGCAGAGCTAGCAATGAAATATGAATGTATTTAAAAGTTATAGCCGATTAGAATGAATGGAAGAAAATGATTAGAGAAGGATTACGCGTGATTTTACCCACTAATAAATGGGTTGTTACGGACAAGAAGCAGGCTGAGAGCGAACCACGCTGCGTGTGGATCGTATCTTCACAGGATCAACAAAAGGTCCTCTCTCCTCTTTGCGTAGATTGCAATGAGAAGGAGGATTTCAAACATGTAATAATGATATGTCCACGTTATGTGGTAGAAAGGAAACGAATGTTTGACGACATATACAGGTATTTAGATGCACCATTTCGCTACGAAGACATAATATTCTCCACCAACATCTATGTGCTTAAATGTGTAGCAGAGCTAGCAAAGAAATATGAATGTATTTAAAAGTTATAGCCGATTAGAATGAATGCAAGAAAATGATTAATTTTAATTTCGGTTAAGCTATAAGGATGGCAGGAATATAGAGTACTGATCCATCCATTAGTTGTTTTGTATGTAAATAGTTGTATATAGTAGAGGGATGAATGTGTGAAGCGAATGTATCTATATGTAAGAATGGAGAGTGAGTGATATTCTAGTGATAAGCACCTAGACGATGCTGGCTGTATGGCGGAAGTCAATGCCAAAAAAAAAAAAAAAATTCAAACTATATTTACTATTCTATTGACTATAAAATCATCATTTGTGGCCTCAAAGTCTCAACTTTTGATTAGTTTCTCCAGGTGATAAGTTTAGTTACCCATTGCAGCCAACCCCCCCCCCCTCAGCACAGCTTGCAATAGAAACAATTATCAGCTTTACTGCTAACAACTTGACTACTTGGCGCAAACAATAATAAAGCCCACAGACACTAATTTGTTTTTAACCATTTTTCGATCAATTACATAGAATGGAAATACTTGTTTGGGTCGGGTATACTTTAATGCAGTTAGAAGTAACTCTTCTACGAGGGTCGTTTTTTTTTTTTTTGACATACTGTTTTTGCGGAAGTAAGGGATCTACCAGAGGCTAGATTACTCCCTGGAAATTAAGGTGCTTGAGAAACCTCAGAATCTGTAACTATCCTACTTAAACACCTGGTAAATACCCATAGATATAAATTTCAAGCAGTCCGCCAGGCTTGTAATGGAGTCGGCTCTATCTCCCTGAAGAATACTTCAGGTGCCATCACGTTCAAGGCCAGCCCCCTGCTTGTCTGAACTCTGAAGTTCACTCAGTCCATAATGTCTCTAAAAGGAAATCCTGTATCCTGTCTATCTTTGAACATTCGGATGTAATGTTCGTTTCTATTCTGGTTTGTAACTGGTCAGATAGATCTCCACCTGTCTCAGGATGTCACTCTAGAGTTTAACTCTGCAGTCTTTCACCACTTTCTTGAGCTCCTCCTGGTGTAGGCTGGCGTGTGCTAGCATACTACTGAAAGTTTCTTACTCCTGTTGGGCGGTAGCATATTGGCCTTGCCAGGTTAATTTACTGTTCATTATTTTTGGTGACTGATTCATAGTTTCAATAGGATGAAAAAAATAACTGCCAGTTTCAGTCTTGATATATTTTTATTATGCCGAGCTTTTGATCTAGGGACCAGTGAAGATGACCTAGTGCCTACGTCGAAAACTCAGCATAATAAAAATATATCATGACTGAAACTGGCAGTTATTTTTTCATCCTAATAATAATAATAATAATAAGCCTTTATTTACATATTTTACAGAAAAATAATAACACCAATAAATATCCATCGCTCAGATTAAATAAGATAAAATAAAACTACACTGATATAAATAATTGTTCATTGAACCATTCTGCTGTAAATATGTAGGCCTTCCTTTATGGGAGTTTTGGTCTTTTGACGGTGACCAGCCGTACCTAAGAATAAGAGTTCCCTGATTTCTCCATCTGCTCACATTTCTTGTTCCAGTAGGCTTTGTCTTCCGCTTTCCTCATCCAGCTGACTCCCTCTTCTTTTTTCATCTCCATTTTTTCATCCTATTGAAGGTTAATTTACTTTCCTTGCTCAGATCATTATGCTTGCTAAAGCAGTCTTAAACAATTAATCAAGAATTCCCACCACTTTAATGGCAGCCTAGGCTAGCTATAAAGAATTATAGCCTTTGCATACGCTTCTAAACTGTTCTTTTTTTTTTTTTTTTTTTTTTTTGTACAGCCAGCATCGTCTAGGTGCTTATCACTAGAATATCACTCACTCTCCATTCTTACCTACAAATACATTCGCTTCACACATTCATCATTCTACTATATACTGCTATTTACATAAACTACTGCTAATGGATGGAGCAGCACTCTGTGCTCCTGCCATCCTTATAGCTTAACCAAAATTAAAATCACGTAATCCTTCTCTAAGCATTTTCTTCCATTCATTCTAATTCGGCTATAGCTTTTAAATACATTCATATTTCATTGCTAGCTCTGCTATCGACTTAAGCACATAAATGTTGGTGGAGAATATAATGTCTTCGTAGCGAAATGGTGCATCTAAATACCTGTATAGATCGTCAAACATTCGTTTCCTTTCTACCACATAACGTGGACATATCATTATTACATGTTTGAAATCCTCCTCCTCATTGCAATCTACCGCAAAGAGGAGAGGACCTTTTGTTGATCCTGTGTAGATACGATCCGCACACCGCGTGGTTCGCTCTCAGCCTGCTTATTGTCGTAACAACCCATTTATTAGTGACAGTTCCCCTTAAACCATGGTTGTCTAGGTAACTGATCTGCCATAGTTTTATAGAATCTACCTTTATCACCATTATTGTAATCTGTCTGCCATTTTTGTAGTGCTGCTTTTGCAATTATACCCTTGATATCGGTGTGTGGTAATTTATAATTAGCCATTTCCCCCACTATTGGTGGCTTCCTTTGCAAGTGAATCAACAATTTCATTCTCTTTTATACCACAATGACCCCTTACCCACAAAAAATTAATGCAGACAACTGTTCTTTCTCAATATTTTCTTTACACATGTTGCCTAGGCTCTTTTTTTACGAGTTTAGGCTACTACTACCTCTCTGCTATGGGTTTCATAGAAGCTGGCCAATGACGTCGTTATTTTTCCGATGGTCTTGGTTGCGTCTAGTTTATGACTCTTGTCTATGGTATTCAAATGACCTAATTTGGTTTAGTTGAAAGTAAAGCCCGCCAGAGAAAATAGGCAATACTTTACTTTTACTTCATATAGTTTACTTCATTTATACGGCCATCTTGGTAGCTTATGAAGATGGCAAAATATGAAATATAATGATAAAAAAAATCTTTATTAAAGTACAAAAATTAATAATTTTATTAATTTAAAACAATTGTAATTACAATTAATAAAATAATACAGCGGTCAGTTAATGTAATTAAATTAGGTTACTTGTCTGTACATTCGTATTTCTATCGATAGGAGGACTTCGTCGTTCCGTCGTCTGATGTTCACATTGTCCGGTCAGTACAACTTCTACCATGGCCGGCTGGCTTTGTAATATTACAATGGATTAAGTAATTTTAATTAATTATGTTTAATTCAATTAAAAGGTTGAATGCTGTTTTATTCTGCATATATTAGTTTTTATCTATTAAAAGTGAACATTTATTTTAAGTAAATTGAATTAATTAAATAAAGATGTTTTCTTAGATTGTCTGTTTTTTTTATCAGTCAAAACATTTAATTGAATTTTAATTAATTTTCTGTTTGGTTTCCTTAATTACGGCTCATATAAAATTAATAATTAAAAGCTTTGTAAAAAAAAATAATTACGAAAACTTAAGTTCACCATAGTTATTTGTTAGTTTGAATATAATTAGGTCGTAACAATGGAGCGCTCTCCTACTGACTATAACATTAATGTCATAGCACACATTATTTATAATTAATTTTTAATCCCGTTTGTAATTAATTATTTCAAAACATAATGTGTGCAACTTATCATAGATATTTTTTTGATTAAGCAATGAAATCATTCTGGTCTAATAAATGTATGTTATGTAATTCAGCTGATATATTATGTATTGTACATATTTTTATCCTCTAGCAGCTGATTTTGTAGCTTCTCTATTAATTTTGCAAATTATGGTTAATCTTTATATTATATTAAAATAATTGATAAAATATAAAGTAATAGATTCAAAATTGAAATTTTTAAATTATTATATTCTCTTAGAGAGAGAGAGATAATTAAATATAATTTTAATGCACCCATAAAGTGTATTAAATGGCGGATGAAATTCTATTCAATATGCAGCATCCAACTTTCTAGGAAATTAAGTTAATATTTTATGATTCTCCGTTTAATTACTGTACCATGAATAAATTTAAATGACCCAGAGTTTGCATTTAAATCAGAAATGGTGTAGATATTAATGGAGTTAATTCCATTTAATTACTCCTACGCCATTTTTTATTTTCCAGTTTGGTGCATGATCTCGCGGTTTAATACAGGGGTGGGGCAAAAGGGATGAACCGGTTTTAAAGGGATGTAAAACAAAAACAATTCAACTTACAGAAATTATGTTTATATTGTTTAATTCAGTACAGAATCTAGTTTTTTAAATTAAGTTTGAAAGATGTTATCACGTAGGTGGCGGCCGTCAGCCGCGATGCACTCTTGAAGGCGAAGTCTGAAGTTTTCAAACGCTCTTCCGCACATTTCGATGGGTGTTGCCGTAACTTCCTCTCTGATTCTGTCCTTAAGTTCTTCCTGGGTATGTGGACGATGTTTAAAAACTTTTTCCTTTATGTACGTACCGCCAAAGAAAAAAAAAAATCACAAATGCTCAAATCTGGTGAGCGCGCAGGCCACTCCACGTCACCCTTCAAAGAGACGAGGCGCTGGGGGAACACTTGCCTCAATCTAGCCATTGAAATCCTAGCAGTGTGGGATGTAGCCCCGTCCTGTTGGAACCAGATGTCTCCCAGATTAGTTGCTTCACTCAATTCTTCCAGCTCAGGTTCAAAAAACTGTTCCAACATTGTCACATAGCGCTCAGCGGTGACAGTGACGGTTCGCCCATTATATACCTATCGAAATGTGCAGAAGAGCGGTTGAAAACTTGGCTTAACAGTCATCATTTTAAGGTATGAGTTGCCGCTACTGTGGTGCCGTCAAATCATGACGCCCGCAATTCATCGTGCCCTGTGGAGGTGATCTAAAACAAACCTAGAATCGTTAGTAGAGCCCATTTCTTTCGCTATCTGGGCCAAAAAAACTAGCTTACAAGTTTTGGTGCGTAGCGTACCTTTAATCTGTGGTTCAAAGGTGGTACCTTCCTTTGCAACCCCCTTCTTGTCAGCCTCTTAATCACCTGGCGTCCCACTGTATCCCACAGTCCTGGAATCAATCGAAACAATAGTTCTGGCAGATCGCTTTTATTTATGGGATGTTTGTGCTCTTATACATTCTTATGTTTGCTGCATCTGAAGCTATGGTTATGAGCGAATTGGCGGCCTGCGGATCTCTAGTATCTTTTACTTAGGCAGGGCAAACGATGACTCTATGACAAAGACGATGACAAAGACAGTCTTCGATGCTTCCTTGAGTTGGCTGTACCCGTGTTGGCCCGCTCTTTAGTTTTAGATTATAAATGGAGCCTAAAAGAACTGATGTGGCTTCCTTCAGTCTCAGTGTTGGTAACTTGCGATCCCCTACTCCCTGTAGAGGGAGAAAGAGAGATCTTCTTCTCTCCTTGCTTCATACTTCCTGAAGTATCTCTTACTTTCCTCAGCAACCCCTTCTGGAACTTCACATACCCAAGTTCTTTCTTTTGCTCACCACATACATTACTACATTGTGGAAAACTTATCTTGAAAAAAAAAAAAAATTAGCTGACCTACCTACAACGGAAGATGACCAATCTCCGCTATTTAGATTAGATAAAGGCCTGGTACATTTCCACAATGTCACGTAACCAAAATAATAAACAACTTTAAAAAAAAACACGATTATGCAATCCGGTTCAGAACATACGAGTTGATAACCAAACTTATCCTGATAGATTAGCTAAGACACACCTTTTAGTTAACGATCCTAGAGTAGTTAGTTAATGGACTCTGGTTAAGAAAATTAATGCTGTAATTATTAAAGAATTAATAATCCATTAATAATTGTGACTAGAGCTGTGAGGTTCAGCCAAACCTACAAACTACGGACTAGATACAAACATTTCAGTCAAAATTACTCCGACAGATAGTTGACTCTCCTTTCTACGTCACTAATCAAACTCTTCGCGTCCACCTCAACATCCCATTCGTATAACTACTTGCCAAGACGAAATACGAGTATCACGAGTTCCGTACAGCTCTATCTACTTGCTCTAATCCTCTTGTACAGTCTCTCGCCTCCTCTAACATCCCTAACAATACTCCTCGCCGACTGACTCGCCAGTAGCCCCGCGACTCCCTTGCAGTCTGAAGGCCATAAACATCTTTTATATCCTTTGAAGAGTGCTACCGCTGGGTAATTTCTCTCCTCCTGCTTTTCATGCATCCATTTATTGTACATATTCCTTTTTACTTATTGTATATTGAATATACAGATTTTAAATAACTATATAAATGGAAAAAATAAATAATTATTAATTAATGATACAAGATTGAAAACTAGACGTTTGACGACATATACACCTGTATATACCTATTTAGATGCACCATTTCGCTTCCAAGACATAATATTCTCCACCAACATCTATTTGCTTAAATCTTTAGCAGAGCTAGCAATGAAATATGAATGTATTTAGAAGTTATAGAATGAATGGAAGAAAATGATTAGAGAAAGATCACGTGATTTTAAATTCGGTTAAGCTATAAGGATGGCTGTTATATAGAGTACTGTTCCAACCATTAGTTGTAAGTTTGTATGTAAATAGTTGTATATAGTAGAGGGATGAATGTGTGAAGCGAATGTATTTATAAGTAAGAATGGAGAGTGAGTGATATTCTAGTGATAAGCACCTAGACGATGCTGGCTGTATGGCGGAAGCCAATGCCCAAAAAAAAGCCAAGAAAGAAAAAAACTAGACGTGGTTTTATCTGCAGAAAAAGGTATATCCCTTTTTTTGAGGTTGAACTAGCTGGTTCTCTTTAGTCGTGTAGATATCTTAAGAATTGTATTCTTCGATTGGCCTGTAACAGACAGCTGACAGTCAGTACTTTTTGAGCTACTTAATTCATTGGGTCACACCAGTGAAGTGGATTCTGGGTAGATAACGTTAATTCGATCAATGTCTAGAAATGTGTGGATGATTGGAGATTGATGGCCTAGTTTACTGATGCTGTTGATGATCTAGATCAATCCAAACTAACCATGACTGTGACAGAACAGTTTGAGCTGCTATAGCGGTATTTTTTTGGTCATATCTTCAGATAGCTGGAAGTAAATAGATGTTTTTTAGAAGTGTTGGAAGTTTTAATAAAGAAGGCATTTTTCCTTCGAGGTTATTACTATCGAAGAAGATTACTTCGCTGGACTGGGAGTCTTCACTGAGGTCCTCTCGAGAACTAATTTCCTTCCGGTTTGGACTGAGAAATCCCCAATAATATGATTAATAAGGGTAATATAGCCGAACTAACAGCCATTATTTGCACAACTTTCTCTTGTAAGGTCTAGTTAAATTTGCTTCATCCAGTTCAGTGCTTGGCGAACTACCCGTCTTATTAATTGAATCAAGTATCTAAATAGTTTGTTTAATTAGATTTAGATTATAAAATATAGATGGAGCGGCGGTACCAGCTGCTATCTAAAAGATCTGATGTGGTTTCCTTCAATGTTAGTGTATTGTAGTTGGAATTTAGGCGTCTATGAAGTGTTCGTGGAGCCTTGTTGTGGGTTCGCCAAACTGAAATAGTTGTCCTCTTCAACTATTTCTACTGGACCTCCTATGTGTGTTGGGTTGGGTGGGTGTAAGAGGGAGTCTGTGTTGAATGATCTACACTATCAGAGGAGTAAATATTATTGATAGAGTGGTAAGTACACTTGTCCTCACAAGTTCTTTTTTTTCAAAACACAAAAGCGAACTTCTTCATTTCTTCGCCTCTCATGATGGATGAAAATCTGGAACCGGACAGTGATTCAATAAACATGCCTTTATGACGTATAGAGACCAATAAAATAAAAGTAGCATGGCGGGCCTAATAACAATTTCAGTAGTAACGTCACTTTCATTAGGTTTCCGTCTATAAACCGGAACCACTTTAGAGTTATCTTCTTATTGAGCTTTTATATGAAGCTTTTTCTCTTTAAAATTCGACAAATTGTACTTTTGGGCAAGAGAGGGGTTGACTGGGTTTCCCTCTAAAAAGCCCCTTCTGTTTAATTTATGATACATTACACAGGGTGTTTCAGGGTTAAGTGTCCTAACTGAAAATATGAATTTAGGACCTCAAAACAAGAAAAAAAATGTTCCTCTGGAGGTATGCCCGTTAACGCTTTGTTTATGAGATATTCACGTCTAAAGATTTCCATTTTATGAATTATTATTATTAGGTAGGTTATACTAAAATTATAGTAATAAGTGTCTTCCAACTACTTTATTAATAGAAAATAATGACAATTAAATGTAAATAGATAAATAATAAAGGAAATGAGTAATCGGTATCTTTCTTCCAGCAGCAGCAATAGTCGAACGGCACTGGATTGCTGTTATTGATTCAATTGCTCTTCTTCTTAAAGAATGAAGATCATTGACCGGCATTTCATAGACTTTTCCTTTAATGGCACCCTAACCAAAAACAATCCATTGGTGTTAGATCTGAAGAGTAAGCAGGCTAAGCCGTCGGTTCTGCTCGGCCAATCCATCGATTGGGATAATGTTGATTTAGCCACTTTCGTGGGCCTCTGCCGCAATGTGCTGGACAACCATCTAATTGAAACCATGAGTTCCGTTTCAGTTGTAGCGGAACATCTTCAATCCAAATGTAATAATCATTACTAAGAAACTGCAGAAATGTGTCTGCATTAAGCCTAGGTGGTAAGAAATGCGGACCAATAATTAAAATATTGTCTAATGTCACTGAAACTCACGCTGAAAATGGTGCTCACGAATTGTATGAGGATTTTCGAGCATCCAGAGATGATAAGTTTTTTTGGTTGAACATTTCTTGTGAGTGTAGCTTCATCCGTCTAGAGAATATGTCCAGCGAAAATTGTGGATTAAGTTCAACTTGATTTAAATACCAATCGGAGAAATGTCTTTGACAAAATTCTTGAAGTAATAAATGTCGTACCCGTTGATAATGCTACGTACGGGTGTAGAGAGAGTTCTCCTTACTGTAGTTGGCGTAATTTGTAATTCGGCTGCAGCTCTTCGTGCACTGGCGGACGGATTATCATCAAAATATTGTAATATTGTCGCACTCCTTTCATTTCATTAAGAGGCAAGAGCTCCATCAGCACGTGGCACTTAAGCAAATATGCCAGCCACTCTAAGACGTTGAAATGTGGACCTAAAGATAGTCTTGTATGGTAATCTTTTATTCGGAAATCGCACGGAATCTTCACGACGGGCAGCATTACAAAAACCATACCACAAACACCATATCGGCATATTCACTGTTAGTATAAATGCGATGCATAATGGATGCAAACTCTGTAAAAGCGTCAAACTGTTAAATGTTGCTCGTTTATAAAGTCAACAGTACACAAATTCCAGATGGTATTATTCCGTAAAATGTCAATATTGGTAAAATGCAGTTAGAGACGCAAGGTCATTTTCGCAGTTCAATCTACAATCAATTTATCATTCGGTCTAAAATCTTTATACGTGAATATTGCCTGAACGCTAGCGTTTACGGGCATACCTCCAGAGGAAAATGTTTTTCTTGTTTTGAGGTCCTAAATTCATAGTTAGGACACTTAACCCTGTAACACCCTGTAGAAAGACGTCAGCTTTAGTAAAAGTGGAAGTTTTTAAGAAAATTTAATTACAAGAACTACGATGAGAGGAAGTCCTGTGTTCACTCTATTTTACTATTATATAAAAGAAACCTGCACACTGTTAAACGGAAGTAGATAAGGTATGCACTAGATAAAAAACGAGTAGCGATAAAAGTTAACGTATTCTTGGAAATCAGGTGACTGCTATATAATATGCGGTTAGTGAGTGATTATCTCAGCTATAGATAGGAAATGATGATGGTATGCGATAGTGAGACCTCCGATGTTCACGAAGTAGTGGGATATAATGGAGTCGGAGAAAGTAAATAAGTCTCTTGAGTAGTAGAAAGAAAGTGAAACGGAACTTCCAAGATTGTTTACTTCTTACATAACTTGGTGTTATCTATTTATTTGGAAGCTACTAGACAAGGATAGTGAATAACTCGCCTAGAACTTGCGGACGAGTCTGTTAGGTGACGTGGCGGTGCATCTCTCCAAAGTAAAATGCCTGTCTTAAAAAAATTAAAAAAAAAATAAAAAATAAAAAGAGAGAAGTTATACTATCTCTTCACAAACACCTTTCAATTCTTTCACTTCAACTGTTCTACAAAACACTAACCACGCGCAAGGTCAAACGTTTAAAAACCTTGTGCACACTGACCTTTTTTTCTCTCTCTGTTTAAACATGAACTTGAATATTACAGTCAAGGATTTTGCTTTTTCAATAATCAAAAATTGCAATCAATAATCTTAAAAACAAACAGTACATTAAAAAAAACAAACAAAATTGGGAGATTTAAATGGTTATCCCTCGAAACAAGCATACTTTTTTTTTGTAATCCCTGACCGGTTTAGGACTATCATTCATTGACAGAAGCAGATTGGTGTAGAGCAACACACTTACTAAATGATTAAGGGAAGTAACATGTAAGTCTCTACACCAAAACGATTAATCTACCCCTAATGGTGGATAAAAGTCCGAAACCGGTCAAAAATATTATATGCATGCTACGACAGGTGAAAATCAAAGATCTTTTCCAGCACTCCCAACCTAACCATATTTCCAAACTTCTTCTCTAGTATCACAAACTTGCGGATCGTATCTTCACAGGATCAACAAAAGATTCTCTCCTCTTTAAGGCGCCACAGTAGCCGAGCGGTTAGAGGCGAGACCAGAAAAAGCTAATATGTATTGTGGGTTTAATGGGTTCGATTCCCGGCCTTAGGCCTTGGATTTTATTTAATGGTTAATAAAAGAAATCTACAGTAAAGTATGTTTGCTAGTCGCAGTCGCCTCTGTCCACGACACCTAATTGGTAGTTGGACGTTAAGCCCCCCTGAAAAAATAGGCGATTACTTTACTTCTTTTTTTACTTTTCCTCTCCTCTTTGCCGCAGATTGCAAAGAGGGGGAGGAGGATTTCAAAACATATAATAATGATATGTCCACGTTATGTGGTTAGAAAGGAAACGAATGTTTGACGACAGATACAGGTATTTAGATGCACCATTTCGCTACGAAGACATAATATTCTCCACCAACATCTATGTGCTTAAGTCTATAGCAGAGCTAGCAATGAAATATGAATGTATTTAAAAGTTATAGCCGATTAGAATGAATGCAAGAAAATGATTAGAGAAATATTACGTGATTTTAATTTCGGTTAAGCTATAAGGAGAGCAGGAATATAGAGTACTGATCCATCCATTAGTTGTAAGTTTGTATGTAAATAGTTGTATATAGTAGAGGGATGAATGTGTGAAGCGAATGTATTTATAAGTAAGAATGGAGAGTGAGTGATATTCTAGTGATAAGCACCTAGACGATGCTGGCTGTATGGCGGAAGCCAATGCCAAAAAAAAGACCAAAAAAAAAATCACGAACTTAATACTAGAAAAACTGATAGAAACATGACTTATATTTACCACGATTTACGTAAAGTAACTGTTTTTGAAACTTATAATTTCAAAAAAAATTATTTAAAATAAAATTGTTGACGTCATCACTTTAAACATACACTTACATGGCGACACAGCTCCCCAACTGAAAGTAGCAGGACATTTTGAAGCAAAATGATGGGCTAAGTTGAAAAAAACCTACTTCCTTTCAAAAAAAAAAAATATCAAATGAAGTACTTTCTTCCGAATTATTCTATAAATAAATTATTAATCAGGCTTTGCTTTTTTTTTTATAAAAAAGCAAGGATATTGTGTCGATTTAAATTTGAAATTCAGCCTTCATTACAAATATAAGATTTAAAAATCTCTCAAGGATCAACTTCCTTCCTGTTTAAAAAAATGAGATTTTTTTTTTCTCTGTTTTAACAAGAACAATTTTTTTAAAGATTAGTTTAAGGTTAGTGCTGCTTTTTATGTTTTCTTGTTCTTCTTTTAAGCTTTGGAACCTTGTTTGAAGGGTGGAAGACCTTCAAAATCTACTTCTAGTATTTAGTAAAAGTTTCTGCCCTGATCTATTGTAGCCTCATGTTCTATTTTGGGTTACAGTTAGATCATGCCAATAGTTTTTTTTTTGCCGCTGCCTTATTTATTTAAAGTAAAGTAATCGCCTATTTTTTCAGGCGGGGTTTAACGTCCAACAACCAATTAGGTGTCGCGGACGTAGGCGACTAGTAAACATACTTTACTGTAAAATTTCTTTTATTAACCATTAAATAAAATCCAAGGCCTAAGACCGGGAATCTAACCCAGTACCACAATACATATTAGCTTCGTAGGTCTCCCTTATTTATTAATTTTTTTTAAAATAAAAAAATTAGGGCCCATCAACATCTAAGGTTACTGGGCACCCGAAGCTTTTTTTTCCCAGTTCTGTATAGATCTCCGGACAGTATTCTCTCCGTAACAGTCAACACTGTAAAAAGCTTCCATTGAAGATAAAATCTAAGGTCCAGCAGCTGGATTTGAACTCAGGATTTCCTGAGTATAGCCCGTTGACCTAATTCCTTGCAATGTCGCTGACTTATTGATCTTGTTTTGATTTGGTCATCATATATTAGATTTAAATTATTTATTAGAATCCCTTCTGCATTATCTTATCTTTGTCGGGTGTTTTTTAAAAATTCTTTTCTCAAATGCTATGAAATCTGTCTAATATTCGTGGGGCTGTGCATTTATTTTTCTGTGAATTTATTTGGCCTATTTATCCAGTCTTGATCTGTGCACTAAATGTATTTCTGTTGTAGGTTTTAGATTTTAGACCAATCAAAGAATACAGTTCTTGAGATATCCCCACGACTAAAGAGAGCCAGCTACTTCAACCTCAAAATAAGGGATATCCTTTTTTCACAGATAAAACCATGTCTGTTTTTTTTCTTTTCTTGGCATTGGCTTTCGCCATACAGCCAGCATCGTCTGGGTGCTTATCACTAGAATATCACTAGTGAGTGGAGAGTGCTCCATTCTTACTTATAAATACATTCGCTTCACACATTCATCCCTCTACTATATACAACAACTATTTACATACAAGCTTACAACTAATGGATGGAACAGTACTCTATATTCCTGCCATCCTTATAGCTTAACCGAAATTAAAATCACCGTAATCCTTCTCTAATCATTTTCTTCCATTCATGCTATAACTTTTAAATACATTCATATTTCATTGCTAGCTCTGCTATAGATTTAAGCACATAAATGTTGGTGGAGAATATTGTCTTGGTAGCGAAATGGTGCTTCTAAATACCTGTATAAGTCGTCAAACATTCGTTTCCTTTCTACCACATAACGTGGACATATCATTAATATATGTTTGAAATCCTCCTCCTCATTGCAATCTACGCAAAGAGGAGAGAGGACCTTTTTGTTGATCCTGTGATGATACGATCCGCACACCGCGTGGTTCGCTCTCAGCCTGCTTATTGTCGTAACAGGTTCTAGATGATTTGATATAATAACCCATCTACGATTATCTTTTCTATGAAAGTGATAAATGTGTTTGCTTTTTTTCCTGTTTTGGTCCGGCATGATGTTAGAGCGCCTTAAATTAATTTAGAGGACATGAACCTTTGAAATGTAAAGCCTAAAAGGGTTACATAGCTTACTAGCACAGAGAAAAATAAAATTTATTTCCCTTTATATCGCTTCTCTATAGACTGAGATGAATTCAGAGCAGCTTAACGCTCTCACAATTTAGTCTATTTAGTATCTTGATTGATCTCTAGACCACTACTGCTCAAAGAATCAGAAATTGGTATCTTCTTTGTAGTGCTTCAAATCTTATTTTGAAGAACATCAACAGGATGAGAATAACTTCAATTGTTTTGATCTGCAATGTTGTTCTATTAACTCACTCCCAGTTATTGCTACTTTTCTTTTTTTTTTAATAATTTAAGGCGCGCCAACATCTAAGGTTATTGGCGCCCGGAGCTTTTTTCAGTGCACTGCCGGCCACCGGACAGTGTTCTCTCGTTACAGACAACACAGTCCATCGCCGGGCAGTGAGCTGTGAGAGAAAATCCTAGGAAGAGAAAATCTAAGGGTCAGTAGGTGGATTCGAACCCGGGACCTTTTGAAATAACATCTCAATGCCGAAATAGTGAATTTTTTGCCCAATCACAGCTGCTCAGAGAAACATAGAAACAAAAAGTTTGTCTTTAAAATATAATTTTGTAAAATGGGAGGAAGGAGAAATGCCCGTCCTCAGATCATTTACCAAATTCCATGCATAAATAAATTTCTCTTACCTTGTTGACAACTTTTTGTATTTAGATGAACTGCAAACTAAGTTTTTTTTTGTTTTTTTAAAAATTATTTGCATACATTAATATGTGAATAAATTTCCAACCGGGAAACTGGGTCAAGAGATATTTCATATAAATTTATTAAAGGTGAACAACTTGTATTTTCAATGGTCAATAATTCACAGATAAGAATAAATAATATAAATAAATAAATGACGGAAACTTTATTTAATTTGCAGACCAAAAAAACAAAATAAGTATAACATTTCCGGAAATGCCCTCGCACCAATACAGACAAACAAAATTACAAATGCACACCACTTAATCCATATCTCAGCTTAGTAAAAAAAAAGACAATAGCTTTTTGTTAAGTCCAATTTACGAAGTTACAGCACCATAAACTGGTCTCGGAGATCTACCATTTTTAATACCTAGTTTGATGTTTGGCCATCCTGGATAGCACGTTTCCAAGTTATTTATTCTGTATTGATTGATTAGATATTTAAAATCTTAAAAAACAATTTTATTAAATTTTTAACACCTGTATTCATATTGTGAGAAGTGAAAGTTGTCAAAATGGTGGCTAATTTTTATTTTGATGCCATTAAAGAAATAAAAAATATATATTAAAAAAAAAGTAACTGACCTGGAAAGCCTTGAAATAATTCTTCTCATAAAATCTAGGTTTTTCTTTTCGTTTTTATGATGACCTAATTTTTATAATTATATGTTTTAAACAAATATTCATTTTAGTAATTCGTTTATCAGTTAATGTTTAGAAACTATAAACTCAATTTTTGGGCAGCTTTAGAGAACAATTTTCAAGTTTCAAAAGTGATAGAAAAGTGTGCAATATAATTTGAGGAAATTATATTGAGGTTCTTCAAATAGAATTTGCTGCCCTGTAGATCATTTCCCTCTGTTCGAGTTGATATATGTATATTTTTTTAAAAAAATGTTAGTTCACTTATTTAGGACTGTAAACAGGGTAAAATAAGTAAAATAGATCGCAAACTTGATGACTTAGTACTCTCCCATTGGAATGTCTTCCTAACTAAAAATTAGCATTATTGTGTGAGAGATGGTCTCTAGGACCATCGGCCAAGGTTCTTAGGAAGTGTGGTAGATGATGATGAATGTACTAGAGGATTTGGTAAGAAGGATGGAATAGAATTTCCTATAACTGTAATATAGATGTAACCAGATCGGAAACGAAAGGGATATTGAGGTTATTATGAATTGTAAGGTTAGACATAAAATTGGAGCGACTGATTGGGCAGAGGATTTTCGGATGCAACGGGAATTCAAAGGCTTGGTGAACCCCCATAGTTCAGTTCCTTAAGTCGAATAATTGTCAAGTAAATCAGTGTTTTGTTTTGTAGTGTTAGTTTGGTGTGTTTTCCTAGTGAACGTTGTAAAAGTTTGTAGCTTATAAGGCATTTCTTGTCTTTGTGTGGGGATTCCACAGAAATTCGACTGTTTAAATATAATCCCAGATATTGTACTTCGTCCGCGTACGGTATTGGGTTTAGGGTCAACTACACCTTTTCTTAAAGTAAATGAGATGAAGTTGCTTTTAGTTTCATTGACATTAAGTTTCTAATAGTGAATCCTTGTTCCAAGAACCATTGAGGTGATCATGTAAAACAGTTGAAGCGGAAACCGGATCTATGTTACCAGACAGGATCGCTAGACTAAGGTTTAAATGTGTTGATCTTGCGTTTTGGCCATTTTTTTTTTAGTTATGCCTTACGAAACACGCACAAAACAAAGCAGACCGTTGAAAACTATTAAAAAAGAAAACTATTAACGGCTACAGTCTTTCTTCTTAAGCGAGGCAGTAAAACAGAGATAGTTAATGTAAAAACGAAAGAGCCAGTAAGAAAAGCGGTAAGACTTCATTAAATAATCACGATGATTATCGGCAAAGTGATTGTAAAGATTTCCTTTACAACATGGAATATTTATAATACTTAAAATATTGTTAATTTTAAAGAATATTCACCTGTTGGATTTTGCAAAGACACGTCCCTGGATCAGAAAAAGTTCTTTATTTTGTTAACGCGAGTAAAAATATGGCCAATAGTGTTAGAGTCAATTAACACTTCTATTTGTTTTTAAAATGAACGTATTTTGGAACTAAGAACAGATCTCTTTGTTTGAGTGTAATAATTGTAAAATTAATTATTACTAATGTGCAAATTTTTGCAAATATTATTAACACTGCGTACCAAAAGTTTGGACAATTTTATTTGCAACACTATTTGTGGGGTCCTATGTTGACTAGAGTCTGATAATACAGGCAAGTCATTAGCCATTCTGGTAAAATTTATCTAAACAATGTATTGGGTGTTAGTCCAACAGACTAGTGGCCCGCAAAGTTCTATCGTCACTTCTTCGTTGTAAATTGATCAAACAACTTAGCCAGGATGTCTTGTAGTCTTTTTTTTTTTAGTTACAAGGTCGAAACTCTGTCCAAAAACTGGGTTGTTGTGTTTTTGGGTGTTATTTTGGCACTATTAGGTTAAATAATAGCAGTTGGCAGATGGATGACTGTATTCTATTGACTAAACACTTCAAACTATGACGTAGAGGGAGGCAATGGTTTCTTATATTCAGTTTGAATGGCTAGACTTTAACTTTGGCAGTTGGGGAGAGAAGGTAATATACAAAACCGATTGGTTAAAATCTTGGCTCTTGTAAAGGTGGAGAAAAGTATTACTTTTGCCAATAATCATCGATTGGCTGCACTGCCTGGAAAACGGAGTCTCTTCCAGTTTTCTGATCTGATCTATCAATCCAGACCCTGTCATGACAATCCTTTTCATCTGATCTCACATTATGGATAGTTCCAAGTCCACCTCGCTTAAAATGAAAGCATAATCTTAATCGTAAGTCTCGCAACTCTTCCGCCTGTTCCGTGGGACTCACTGATGGAGTATCTAGATAAGTGACTCACCTGGGACCCGCACACAACGCTGTAGAGACCAGAACTTCTCTTTGGACTGCTTCTAACCCTCAACAAAAGAAACAGGATGTACGTCAGAGTTTCAATTTAGCATCAGTATCCACCCATTACTGCTCCAATTCTTAAAACAGCGCTTCCTTACTATATTTCAAAATCTAACCTTTACCCAGACCCTTAAATCCCCTTTTTTGCACCACCTATATGATATCCCGCTACAAATAATTCCATATCTACCCATCCTAACCCACTATCCTCGACGTCAATCACTCCTCTTTCCATCAACCCAGGAGACTAAAACTCCGCTAGCCCCAAGATTTTTCTCAGTTCCGCCTAACTTTCTATCTGTCAAAGGAAGTTTACATTAACTTGGGAGTATCCCCATTGGGAGGAACTACTCATCTTTTTTAAGAAGCCATGATTTTACTCGCCTATATCATATTCAAATGTGCTAACTAAATTCGACCCTGGGATCTCCGCGTTGGTACCCAGTAACCTAGTACGTATTTATAAATAATATGAAATAATGATAATGATATTATTTACATTAATTTGATTTGTAAATTAATTTCTTGAGCAATAAATGTTTACTTATTCTATTAATTATTGCAATATATAATGTAATAGTAATATTTATCATTAATAAGAGTGAAAGTATATTATTGGCTCTTATATTCGTGTGTCAGTTCTAATTTATTTATAAAATCTACCATTTATTAACATGTTTTGCAAATTGAAAATGCTCCTAGTTCTTTGCTAGTTTAATAGTTTAACATTACGTATGTCGAACTCGCCCTACTTAGTTATGAGATTAAATGAGTTGAGATGGAAATTTATAGTTCTCTCCTCTCTCTTTTTAAAGTTCCAATAATTAATTAATCATTGGCTGATGTTAGTGAGAGCATTTTGGTAATCTGTTAGCTAAACTTCGAACTAATCAATCAAATTAATTATTTGCTTTCAGCTTCTAGAATGCTGGGCTTCATGAATAATGATAATTTAGATAAAGAATGGTAATTTAGAGCGCTAACATCTGTTTAGACCTTAAATATCACCCGAGCAACAGAGTCCCTGATTTCTACTAATTTAACTTATTACTTTACTGGAATTTTCAAAAATGAGAATCATTTTACGATTTGCTCTTAGTTAAATTGTATTAATTGAATGATTTTCCGTAGAAGGAAATCTGATAACTCGAGAGCTCAACTTTTTCTCCTGAATATTACGTTTACTTAAAGTAATAGCTCTAAATTTTGGGTCATCTTTCTTGAGATGAATTTTTGAAGTAAATATATTGTATTTATCTAACATAATTTCTTGACTTCCTGATTATTAAATTTCGTTTCGACTCTTTAGAGTACATTAATTTAGATTGTACACTGAGTAGCTGAAAGTCAAATCCACCAGCCAGCTAAAAGATCTATAGTGGTTTCTGGTTATCTATGTTGGTAAGTAAGATTTGACCGAGAGAACGTCTGTAAGTGTGAATTTTGATGATGAGCAAAAGTGAGGTCTCAGAACTAAGTAGTTTGCTAATATGCTTGGCCCCTTTCTGTGTTGTATTAATGTTAGGCTTTCAGTCTATGTATTGTTTAGAGTATTTTTTCGGCTGGGATTCCTGCAGGATCACAGAAAATATGGTTAGTCCAAGTTCTTCCTGTAGAGTCTCTAGATAACTTTGGGAAGAGCAACTACCCTTAACTGAAAGATCTTCATCTTTTACTCGGTTGTTCTCTTTCATGCATATCGTCATTACTAAAAAGTCCTTTCTTTTGACGGTCCATTGCTCTGTTGAAGATAATAAATCGCGGAAAATCAGACTGTTAACATGATCACTCTTACTGCGACTGTGAGTGTTAAGAAATCATTCCCAAAACGTACTATTGGCTACCAAGGATTCAAAATCAAGGCCAAAATTCTTGAACAGTTAATTAAGACTTTACTAAAAACTTTTTTTCCTCAATTTTCTTTAATGTTCTATTTACCAATTAAAATGCATACCGGTCACTGTCTTGTGAAACATTTTCCAAAGAAAATTGTGTACTTATGAGTGCAATCAGTCATGCTCCCCTCACGTCATGCCACTTTAGAATAATAGTTTGATTTTCAAGTTAGCCATTGCCCTCTTATCGCATCGACTCTTCGAATTATTAGGATCGATTAAATCTTTGAAAATCTACAGGTTTTTTTTCTATTTTTGATTGATAACAAATTGATTGGGCTGTTTCAAACATTTTTTTGTCTTTATTAAAACCCAAGTTAGAGATTAAAAGCAGCTTTCTAAAAAATATAATTTCTCTAAAAGATATAAACCAGCATCATATTTCATTACATCTATATATTTTCGGAGGTGGAGAAAGTGCATAGGAATGCATGATATTTAAAACTTGTTTCCTTCTTCTGGTATGTGCCAATCTCAGTAGATAAGACTTAAGTCACTTTTTTTTCACTTCTTTTAGCGTCCATTAGCGTTCTTGTACAAATTGTACCTTACTTTATCACGTAGAGTTGATTGAAAGCGAATAAGCATTAGCCAGTGTACGTAATGTTTATTTCATTTTGTATTTGTTACCTTTCTTGGGATTGTTCGAGCCATTATCAGTCTTAATCCTGAAATAAAATTGAGTTATTTATCCACCCAGTAATCCGGGACTAATGAGGGTTCTATAGTTTTTGGAAAACTATATATTTAACAAATTTTCTTTGAGGATTAATCCGATATAGCTTTTTGAAATAATTTTAAACTTCTACGTTCTGAATTCCTTTCGTACAATGTTGCTCTCGTATACAAGCAAATTTGTACGTTCTTCTTGCTGAATGGTTCCGTATGGTTGTTTGAAAACCTTAGACAATGATCTACAAAGAGTTTCATTGATTATGTCCGTTATTAGCAAGTTTTTTTGTTTGAGTTTTTGACTCCTCTTTTTGATTGCAACATTTTGGTGCAGAAAATTTGTCTTCCACAGGTTTCTGTCTCACACTCACTACATTTGCTGTGGATTCTTAGCTGGTGAGGAAATCATAATGAATCAACCTGTCAGTAATATGAACAAACATATGTGCTAATGCAATAGCTGAGAACAATTGTGTATTTCGTCAGATGCTGCTTCATCTCTACATACAAGTTTATTTCTTTAATGAATCCCAGAAAGATTCTAGAATTGATTTTATTAACACCTAAGTCACTAATTCATAATTCAACGATATATTTACTGAAGCAGCGTTCAAGATATGACCGAATTGCAAGCACCAAGTGGTGATGATGATTTAATTCTTCTTATTCTGTATTAAGTGCTGCTCTGCCTGGACAGTCTCCTCGTTAGACTATCTTAAGCTCGAATTGGGGAAGTAGAAATTTCGTTCTATTTGTGGAATCAGAGAGCTTGAGATCGTTCTCTTTTTTTTTAAGCCAGATCCCTATCTTGTGTTTCTTATTTATCTTAGCATCGTCTTCTTCCAATTCATTTTGCAAAAAACCAATCTTAATAATTCTAAAGAATAATTCAAAAATTATTGCAAAACCATTAATTTTTAATCATCAATAAATTGGTTTTATCACCTCAGTAGAATTACTGTCGAACAAAATAGTAAAATGGAAGGTATAGGAGGGTGTTGTAGGAGTACTCAATGAGGGGGCAACTTGCCAGGAAATACTACCTAACAGTGAATTCTCTCCCTTTCCGAATGAAATTTGTTGGCCGCACAGTCAGGTCGGACCGGGTAGAACAACATATCATCTGTAGACAAATAATTAATCATCCCAGTGGAACGCTGTTCGTGATAAAGTACCTAGAAAGGGTATCACACTGCTAACGTGCATCCAATCTATCTGTGTAGGAACTACTCCCTCTCTGTCTCTGGTATCCCGCCCAGTCCCCTACATTTGGCGCAATTATTTTTCATTTATTCGGTAACTAATTAAATAATTTATATTTTAATTTTACTTTATTTCAGCCCTAAATGAAAGTAAATTGCGATCGTGTAGAAAATTGTTTTTTAGCATTATTTTTTATAAAAATGAAAAATGGTTCTTTCGATTTTCATTAAATTTTCCGCACTCACAACATATAGATTGTATTTATTTGAAACATTTATTCCAAGCGAAGTGTCAAAAGAAGGGCGAAGTTAAGATATTGTACTTTAGATGTTGAACTGTCACTTTAGATATTGTACCACGTTCCAACACCTGGTTTAATATTTGATTTCGAAATAAATAAGTAAGCCATTTTTGAGCTATTTAGAAAACGCAGACAGTTAACAAACAATAAGACTGTTGGGTTAAATCAGCTGGTAAGACTGAGGAACTTTGGAGGAGGAATTCGAGTCAATCTCACTGTAAACTAAGTTAACGTGTTCTTTAACATTATTCTCTTAATAAAAATGAAAATCCGCTCAAACGCAGATTCTGTTCTTCCTCCTCCTCCTCTTCTTCCTCTTCTTCTTCTTAAAAAAAAAAATGTGTTCAGGTCCCCGTTGCCGGATATCTTATTTTACCCTTAAGATAAGACTTAAGTCACTTTTTTGCACTTCTTTTAGCGTCCATTAGTATTCTTGTACAAATTATACCTTACTTTATCACGTAGAGTTGATTGAAAGCTAAAAAGCATTAGCCAGTATCCGCAATTTTTATTTTTTAACTTTTCCAAGCCTTTTAACGTGAATACGTCTTTAAATTTGCTTTCATATGGAGGCAATCCAAAAAACCTAATGATAACAAAATCGGGGGATACAGTTTGGCATTATAGTTTCGAATCTATCGTCTACTTCCAAAATTAAATTAGACCACTGGATAGCTAAAGGATCAAAGAATTCATTACGATAAGCGAGGACTGTGACTCATCGTGCGCGGTGGAGGGGGAAGCGCCACCATTTTGAGATCATTTTGTTGCGTATCGAGATTTGCAAATGGTATAACTTTTGACTCGGAGAAGCTACGATGTTCGTTTAAGTTTTAATCATCAGCTGTCTTCACAATCTATGGATTGTATACAAAACATTGGTGTAAAATAGTGACAGTGAATATGATAAGGTGTTAGAATAAAAAAATGTTATCAAAAATCGCCAAAAGCTTCGATAAGCCAAAACCAAATACAGAGATCGTATACGGTTGGAAAGGGCTTCTCAAGAACAATCGAATGGTAATAATAAAACACCTATATGACCGAGTCAAGCTGTGCCGGGAACGTAAAAGAATGAATGCGGCCGAGCGGATCAACGACGGTGTCCAGTACATCTGCAGCTGGGGCGTTTGAAATTATGCAAGTGTGCTGATGAAATGGCTTCTACATCAACAACCGACTGTATAGGCGTAGATTGTGTTCGATTGTCGATTATGAAGACACATTGGGTAGCAGCTAGTGCACGTTTCACTACGACGTTTGTCAACAATCCATTCGGACATAAGTGTGATGTGTGTGATCGTCTATGGTTTCTGCGCTCATTGAAGCTAACCAAAGAAAAACACTTACCGCTGCTTAATAATAATTTCCCTATTTTTTATTATATTATAAAAAATATAACCCGTTACGTAAATGTATTCACGTACAACACACGGCCGTGTCCATGTGGCTGTGTAGCCACAGTTTTTTTTTGGGGGGGGGGGATTGATCGAGCCATTATCAGTCTTAATCCTGAAATAAAATTTAGTTACTAATCCACCCAGTAATCCGGGACTAATGTTTATCGTATCTCTGACTGGTTTTGAACTTTCTTTAGAGACAGCAAATTTAGTACGAGACGGAAACATAAGTGAAGTTTACATCTCTGCACCAAAACTGATAGATCTACCTCTGATGCTGGATGAATGTCCAAAACTGATCAAAAAAATATATATTTGTTTATTTTACTAATTGATGTTGCCTTAGATAACATTCAAACTTTCTCTTAATGGTTATTTCTTTTTTTGTCTCTTTGTGAGTTACTTTCATTTTTTGCGATCCCTCCTCTCCACAATCTTCTGCCAATTGAGAAACACTTGTGCGTATAATTTGGACTGTGATTGCTACAACTATTTCTCAGTAGTTGCAATAAAAATGTAGTGCACAGAACTTTTGTACCAAAGAATGTACTACGAGTATACAATGTTTACAAAATGGTACGTGATGTTTGTTTTATTAAGTTAAGTGTTGCTTAAATTAAGTTGAAAACTTTCAGTACAGTGCCTTACTATGGCGGTATTTGAAAGTGGCAACATCCCTTCTTTATAAGGAGAAGTTGTTTTTTATTTGAAGAGTTTAAGAGATGGAGAAGAGGGACATTACAACGTCGGGTGTCCTGTTTAATAAATAAAATCCTGCACTAAATTACTGGATATCTAGTCAACAGTTATTTTGCAATCCTCTGTCTACCCATTTTCTAATACTTTGGAGTGTGAGGCCAGACAGCTGTACACACATCTAGTCGCTTGCTACATCCTCCAGTGGACCAAATGGCAATATCATTCCCTATTGACACACTTATCACAACGTTCTATTTATCATTTATAACCAGTTTCTCTATCAGGTAAAAGTAACGATTGCTTCATCATGTCTAGCTAATTATTCACGTAATTTTATTTTTCTCTAGTAATTCTTCTTTGGTATAATAATCTTTCTTCCTCTTATTAGCGGAATACAACAATTGTTTATATTTGCGATTTTTAGGTTACACCGGAAAATACAAAATTTTTGAGAGCTTCTGAACACAGTTTGTTTTTTGTGCGTCTGTCTGCGTATCTGTAGTCTGCACAACTCGGATTTTTCTAGTTTAATTTTTCTTTGAAAGTTACACTTCCTGTGGCTGCACATTTAGTAACAATGACTATAAAATAGCTTTGAGGATCTAGCCTCTAACCGCTTTAGGCTATCTTAGCGTCTATAAAAGCGGCTGTATCTGTTCTTTGATGGGACAAATTTGAGAGGAATGGGGGGAAATAGATGCTGTAAGTATCCAAGAACTGTGAGGGTTTTGTATCTTTTTTGCAGCTAGTTCCTGACGGAAGTGACATTAGCCAACAGTACCATGCTCTTCTCAGATCGCCTTCACTTCCTCTGGACAAAATTTAGAAAATATAGGCATTTCTTTATTTAATTCATTGACAAAATTTACTGCTTCTATTGGACAAAAATATGGCCTAGAGTCCGCTACTCACCAGCGTATTCTGTACGGTGCTTGGGTCTGCTGTATGTGCTTTTGAGCCTGCTGTATTTACTGTGCTTCTTACAGCCTCTCTACGCTGCTACGCTTCGCTTCCGCCTTGGTGGTATACACGTACCATCACTCGATTGGCATCAAGGGACATCACCCCAATTATTCTACGCTTCGCGGGCCACTCTGTGGTCCCGCTTCCGGTGCAAGGTTCGTTCTCTACTTACGCCTTTCCTGAGATTTCCCTCTTCCTCAACGCTACGCTTAACCCGCAGGCACGCATACTGTTACTATTTCCGCTTTCCTCAGACACTTATGTACAGTTACTATTTCCACTTTCCTTCGAGACGCATATACATGTACTATTTCCGCTTTCCTTAGAGGCGCTTATACCTCTTTCATATCCGCTTTCCTGGTATTCGCCCATATACCTCTAGCACTGCGCTTCAGGAGCTTCACTTCCGGCCGCAAGGGTAGGTGTTACTCATTCCTACCACTGCTCTACTCTCTGTATACATTTGCATGTATTTAATTGTGAACTATTTGCGATTACTGTAACCTGCTACGCCACTTCCGGTTTTACCCGCTGGCGCATAGCGCTCCGCCTAACGCTTCGCTTCGTGGTTTCAACGCTCACGCGCTGAATGCTAGCGGCAAGGCTATATTTTTGTTTTCCTTCGTATAACCTCATTATCAAAAATTTTAAGTTGGAACTAAACTTTACCAATTTTGTTATTCTCCAAATCCGTGATTATATTTCCGATCTAGGAACTTTTGATTTAATTAAATTTAATTGCTAGCATTTTTTATTTATTGTTAGCATTTTTAAAAAACGTTTTTTTGACATTTTTGGATCATTATTGTATTGATCATAGTAAACAAAATTATTTTGACAATGCCAAACAGAAACTAGAGTTTTCTTTAAATTTTCTGAATGCCACAGTGTTGATTTAATTTCCAGTAATCAAAAAGCAAATGATTGTTTAAATACGCTTCAATCAATCTCTTTTACCACAGTAGCGCCTTGTGTGTAATAATTAAAAAGTGGCAAGAGTGACAACTATTTATTTAAATTGAATCTAGGAGTGCCAGAAGGTGTGTGTGTGGGGGGGGGGCTAGATGATCTCTGGGATGGTGTTGCCTCACAGTTCATGTCATTTAAGAACTTTCCAAAATACACATACCTCCAGAGGAGAACTGATGTAAATGTCATGCGTATCTACCGGCACGGGATGTATTCTGTATGCCAAACATAGTTTACACAACTTGGTACCACGAATATGATATTCCTTTTGTTTCATATACAGGGTGTTCATTTCAAGACGGCTCAAATGCATTTCATGCTTAAACGGTTAATCTGAGCAAAAAATGGTAGAGGAAATATTTGTTGCCCATCACCTCTAGTTTCAGAATATGTAACTTGATTTTAGATTCCTGCCCGCATACGCGGTTGACGCGCGACCAAAAATGAGGGTTTGCAGTTGACCTCCATTTTCATATACACAGTTTTAAAGAGCATAAAAAGTAATGAAAGAAACCGGAAACCGCAATTCGATATTTTCAAAATTAAAGGTGCTAGGCCATTTCAAAATCTGGTATTTTTAATCATATTTCAATTTTTTAACTTATCAAAGTGAAAGAAGAGCATGCGATAGGTCATTTTTATGTATTTTTTTTTATCCCCTTTCTACTGAAAATATTGCCAAGGCAGTAAAACTAGTATTTTTCTCAATATCGGGAAATAAATAGTTTTCCGAGTGATTTTTCTAAGAAAAATCAAATGTTAAGAGCTTTAGATGTTCTCAAGTATACACAAAATGGCTAAAAATTAATTTTACATCTGTTACAAACAAGAAGGTTTAATAATTATTTGGTAATTTTGGGAGAGTTGCGTTTAATTACCAAAAAAATCGGAAATCTCCTGCCACACATTTAAGTGATCAATATCTTTCATATCTCTTTAACAAAAACTTACAGTTTAAAATGTTAAGTATAAGGGTTGATTAAACGCCAAAAGGTACGCAAATCAGCAGTTCCCAACATTTCATTAATTCTTCATTAATATTTAAGTAATTTTACTGCATTAATATTCATTAATATTTTTTAGAATTTATTAGATGTCACAGACCCTTATGCTGGCAATTTTCGTCTACAAAATATTTGTTCAAGTAGCACTGTAGATTGACTGTAATATGTAGTTATTTATAATAATCAAACTATTAAATACAGGATAAAAAGAAAAACGTTATAAAAAATAAAAAAAAATTATGAGGCTAAAAAATTCAAAACTTTTTTTTATAAAAAAAAATGTAATATGTAATATAAAGTAAATAAGATATGTATATTTTTAGGACAGCTAATTATTCCAGTATTTTACTATAAGTAAAATTAGGGGGACTAAATTAAATTACAATTGAGAAATCAATAATTGTTGTTGAATAATCTACTTGTTATTAACTCTGTGTTATTTGTGCTCTCGAATATTTCGGTAAGACGAATTCAAGACAGTAGCCTACTCTAACTTTGTCTTTTTCTACTTTAACATGCATGTACATATGTGTGATTTATCATAATTATAACAAAAAAATATTATAAATGAAGTGGCCAGCATAAGGGTCTGTGACATCTAATAAATTCTAAAAAATATTAATGAATATTAATGCAGTAAAATTACTTAAATATTAATGAAGAATTAATGAAATGTTGGGTGCTTGCTGATTTGTGTACCTTTTGGCGTTTAATCAACCCTTATACTTAACATTTTAAACTGTAAGTTTTTGTTAAAGAGATTTTTGTACCTTTTGGATAGATTTTCCTTTTTGTCTATTTTACAAAGTTACATATCTGCTTTACAGATTTTTTTAAATTTGGAATAAGCAATTCTATCATTATAACCTGATAAGATGGTAAGTCGGAACCGTAACTACCACTAGAGAGATCTTTTTAAAGAATGATTATCGTTAAGGTCCCCCAAACCATCCTCAGTAACAACTTTTTTTGAAAAAGCGTTTTGAATAACATAGGAAGGTACTTGTGCGTGAATAGCAAAATTAAACTGCGATTTCATTACTTCCTTTTAAGAGGAGTAAGAAAAATAAACTGCGATTGCAGAACTTCTAGGCAAAGAGGCAAAGATTTTTTAATCGAACGACAATTCATTGATTTAAATCGGTTCACTCATTGATAATTTAAACGATTGCAGTACTTCCTCTTAGTAGGTGCAAGAGCATCAGCAATGTAGAGGAGCTTTAACCACTTATTCGAGCTGAATTTTATCAAAATCGGACTAAGCGTTATAGAAATATTGGTAATAATAGTTTTAGAAAGGGCCTTATTTGGGTGGGGCAAACTCTCCTCCTTATGAGGCACAGCGTCGAGACTTTTAAAGTGCAAATCTGTACATAATTTCGATTCGAATGACATTTCATTCATGAAAATCGGTTCACGTGTCGATAATTTGAAACGATTCCTATACTTCCCCTTAACAAGTGTAAGAGCTGATCGCCGCTTTAATGTTACGTAGGGGAGCCCTAACCCTATCATCCTACCAAATTTTATCAAAATCGGGCCAAGATTTACAGAGTAATTAGTAATAATAATTTTGGAGGGGGCCTTACATAAAGGGGGCTAACTCCTCTCCCATTCGATGTACAGGGTCGAGACCCCCAAAAGGCACATCTACATAAAATTCCGAATCGAATGACACCTCATTCATGAAAATCGGTTCGCGCGTTTAGGCTGTACGTTGTTTACAAAAAAGGTAACAAGAACAAGAACAACAACAACAACAACAACAACAAGAAGAACAAGAACAAGAACATTTTTTGAAAAAGCCGTTTTTGCTCATTTTCGGCAACTTTTTTCTCGAAACCTATTAGATCTGGGTTGTTGCAAAAAAATTACAGCTATAAAGGAGGATTTGCCCCATATTTTAAAGAAAATTTGGGAATTTTATCTTTAGTAGAAAAAGAGAAAAAAATTGTCAAAGTTGGGTCTTTTTCAACGTTACGCTTTTTCGTGCACTTTTTGACGATCAACCCTTATACAACTGTCCTACCGGACAGTTTTAATAAAGGATCAAACTTATTCCTTAATTTATCAAATAATGCACTTTACTCAACTTGTGCAGCATGTACTGCGCCTTCAAAGGTGCCTCCTCTGGTTCGCAAGCCAGGTTAGCCAGGAGGTTATCAACTGCTCTCTGTATCTGATGTGGCAGGAGGTTTCCAATTCTTTTGGTAATAAAAAGCACTTTTATAGTCTGAACATCAAAGATATACTAACAGCTGTTCATAGTCTTAGTCCTGAACCAATCCAAGCACATCCTGGACTTGGACTTCCCATGCTTTCCTCTCTGACCTTAAAAATCTTTACCTTAAAGTGAATTCACGGATACAAATTTTCTAATATACTTACTTTAATGATGATGACTACCTGAAATGTGGCATTTAACTTTTTGTTGCCATATTTAACTACTTCATTTTAGTTTTATGAAGGATAATTACAGTGATGCTGTCACAAAACAGAAATTTTGTATGCAAACTATTATTATAAGAGAGTATAAAAAGTATGATTGTCCATTTTTTTTCATTTTAATTGCTCGTTATTTACAATGAATTTCATTAATATGAAAGCTTGATTTATTAAAGCCCAACAGTAATTATCTTTTGCTTTTCTTTTTATGCTGTAACAATTACATGTTGGTATTACGTCATTATTTGTGGATAAAATATAAAAAATAATAATTAATTATCAAATAAATGATAATATGAGAACTTCCTTAGCCTTTATGCTGTGAGTAGTAACTGTATAGGCTAGACCCGCAACGCTTAGCTGTATTGCGTGACTGGGTTACTGTTGTGTCTAGGCTACATTCAGCCTTTAAAACGATGGATTTTTATTAATAGTAGGTTTAATAGTATTATTAAATGTATTAATTTAGAAATTTATGTAACACGTTTAGCGTCGATTCTACCTGTATTGGGCTGTGTATCATAACCTGTATTTCCGCGATAAAGCGCAGAGAATATTTATTAAACTGGCATTACTATAACAGAGTTGAAACAACCTCTTTTGAATTTGAATTCAAATAAATTCAATTGATGGGAAAATTGAATCAATAAGTGGGGGGAATTGAATTGAAACTTTTTTTTGCAAAACTTGAACTTATTATTCATTTATAACAATGGTTTTCATCCTGTACATTTGCTAGCATCCTCAGAGCTTCCTAAACATTGGTTCCAGCATACGAGGGTCGTTTGAAAAGTCCGTGCAAAGTCAGAGAGATAGCACTACTGGCGCGTATCAAGGTTATGTTTAGTTAGTAGCATCTCTTGGAAGAACACACACCAAGTTTCAGCCAGATCGGTCTATTTCTTTGTGTTTGGCATTCGTTTGAATCGAGGAAGTCGAGTGATTTTCAAAAAATGGACGAAAAAGAATTTCGTGTGTTGATTAAACACTACTTTATGAAAGGCAAAACGCCTCAGGAGACTAAAGAGAAGCTTGATAAACATTATGGTGACTCTGCACCTTCGATTAGAACAGTTTATAAGTGGTTTCAAAATTTTCGGAGTGGCCATATGGGCACAAGTGACGCTGAACGTTCTGGACGCCCTGTTGAGGTTACTACTCCAGAAATCATTGATAAAATCCATGATATGGTGATGGATGACAGAGGAGTGAAGGTGCGTGAGATTGCTAGTGCTGTGGGCATCTCGAATGAACGGGTACATAATATTTTGCATCAACATTTGGACATGACAAAGCTATCCGCAAGATGGGTGCCGCGATTGCTCACGCTTGACCAAAAACGAAATCGTGTGAAGTGTTGCAAGGACGGTGTGCAGCTGTTCCAGAAGAATCCGCTGGACTTTAAGCGTCGTTTCGTCACTGTAAATGAAACATGGATACATCACTACACTCCTGAGATCAAAGAACAATCTAAACAATGGGTTACAAGGGGAAATCTGCGCCAAAAAAAGGCGAAGACCGTTCCTTCGGCCGGAAAGATTATGGCGACTGTCTTTTGGGATTCGCAAGGAATAATCCTCATCGACTATCTGGAAAAGAGTAAAACTATTACTGGTGCATATTATTTATCGTTATTGGACCGTTTGAAAACCGAGCTGCAAGAAAAACGCCCACGATTGGCCCACAAAAAAGTCATTTTCCATCACGACAACGCACCAGCTCACACCTCAGCAGTTGTGGTCGCAAAATTAATGGAAATAGGGTTCCAACTCGTTTCACATCCCCCCTATTCTCCAGACTTGGCTCCCTCGGACTACTATTTGTTCCCCAATATGAAGAAATGGCTGGCGGGAAAAAGATTTTATTCAAACGAGGAGGTGATTGCAGAAACGAATGGCTATTTTTCAGACTTGGACAAATCCTATTATTCGGAAGGGATCAACAAACTAGAGCAGCGTTGGACGAAGTGTATAAGCCTAAAAGGAGACTCTGTTGAAAAATAAAAAAGTTTTACCCCAAAAAATTAAGTAGTTTTTATTTTTGCACGGACTTTTCAAACGACCCTCGTAGATATCAATATTTTTTTATTGATATCATGGTATCTGAGTTAAAAACCGGTTTTTACAAAATCTGCGTACGCTGGTATGTGCGTACTAATTATGCGTACTTACTCGTATTTACACGGAACCGATTATTTCCTCCGCATCCGACTTTTTTCACAATAAGTTTGTTTCCTTCCGATTTGAGTTTTTTTTGTTTTGTTTTTTAAGCCCTCTACCCAGAGAGAGAGAGGTCTCTTGAAAAAAAGAAGAAGTTACTTTTGCGTTTCAGCGGAAATTCAGTTACGAAAATTCTATGTATCTTACCAAAAAAAAATACTTAAAACGAGATAAAGTATTTTTTTTTTTAAATCTGATATTTTCACGATAAAAACAAAAATGATCCTACAAGGAAGAGGAAACAAACTAGGGTTTTTATTGATTTTACCCTAGACCCCCAGCATGACCTTTTAGAAACGTTAAGTCACTGCGAAATTCTTGACACACTTGTTTTGGTGATTACATCGATAGATTGAATGCGAAAATGATGTATTGCGTTAATGTTTTTGTAAATTAACTTTTTATATGTACGAGTATTAATAACTTTTTTAATTGGTTGAAATCGCTTTTGTCGAATCTTAGATTGAATTCGTCATTGAATATTTTTAGGATATTAATCCTTTCTAGGTTTTTGAGATTTTCGCAAGTAGAAGAATTTAAAATACAATATAATAATGATTCTAAAAAGTTAGCATGATCTCCGATAAAACCGTTATATCGAATTTTGTATTGGGACTTACTATACCTTTTTAAAAGGTACAGCATATGATCAGAAATATTACTTACTATTATTGGTCTAAGATGCGGAAATATACAATATAACTTGAAATGGATCCCGCCCATTGGTGGAATTTTTCCAATTATCAAACATTCAGTTGTATTTAATGAAAACTACCAGTAGAACATGTCCCCCCTCAATTTATCAAATTTAATAAAATTAAAATAAATCGTTATTTACCTGTCAAATACCTGGCAAAAAACAGTTTTAATAAATATGGCTCTCTCTCTCAAGCATGAACTTTAATTTTAATTGGTTTCGACCTGCCTTTATTCTCCGTAAGTGTCTGTATTTTAATAAAGTCCTTTAACCAAAAAGCAAATATTTCAAATAGAAGTAATTGGACCAGCTCTTGTTGGTAGAACCTAAAAAGAGTCAAAATTCTTAGAATAATATGTCCAAATATACTCCCTCTTCACGTTATTTTATTAATTAGTAGAATAAAGCGTAATTAAATTTTATTATATACTTATATGAAGGTTTCTTGTGAGGGATTTTCACTATGGTGCATATTTAAGGCCCGATCCGGACCATTAATCGCACGTGCACGATGTGGCAATAATTGAGCACAAATGTGGAAAATGACGTAGCAGATGGTGGGAGGTCAGTTTTTAGGTTAGGTTGAGAATGGCTACGATTTTTATTATAATTATAATTTGACTTTCACAAATGGACGTATAATTCGACTTGCAATTAATTAGTAAAACCCATAATACGTTCTCGGTTTTTCCAAATGGAAAGTTTGTGTCCAGTTCTGTTCGTTAACTTCTTGTGCAAGTACGATATTAGTATAAAATGTTTACTCGATTTTAGAATTACAACCAGATGGAGGATCTTAAACTATTAACAACTGTTTTTTGAAAAATATTTGATAGAACTATCTAACAGAGTGCCTTTAAAGTTTCATTTTATTGAATTCTACGGCACTATATCTTGCGATTTCCTTTCGCTAAAGTTCTTTAGATTTCTCTCGCTCTCTGTTGCCTCCAGGTTAAGCCTTCAGCCGGCACTCCAGCCAGCATCGTTTCTTGCATTAGCTCCAGCTGCATCAAAGATCTCTGTAAATTTTTGGAAGGTAACACCAGCACTCCTTTTTCATGGTTCAACAGAAACATCTTACAACTTCGGCCATTTGATTTGGGCATGCTTATCTATGTTTTCCAATTAAGACCTGGCGACTCCTAGTTTCCTCTCTTATATTCCCGCCATTTCGACTATGGTTGCCTTAGTAGTATGGCGTGGTCTTTCTGGTGATATTGAAGCTGAGCTCAAGCGCCTCATGAACTGCTTCATAAGATTTATTTTCAGCATTTCCAGAGAGACTTCCGCATTTCGCACTGGTACGATGAGTTGAAGTGGCTTTTTCCTGTCTATCGCCGCCAATATCTTTTGGCTACTTTCCTTTTTCAAGTTTTCCAGTCTCAAAGGCCTTCCTATATTTTTCAACTCTTTAAGTTTAAATCCTCCATCCATTCCCGTAACACTAGATCTCGCTCATCTGATCTCTATATTCCCTCTCACCATACCTCATCCTTTGACAAGTCCTTCCTAATACGTGCTACCTCTCTCTGGAACTCCTTGCCTTCATCTGTCCGCCATGCTCCTACCCTATCCATCTTTAAATCCCGTCTATTCAGTTATCTACTTTCTATTCAGCTTCCTCCAAAATTCTAATTGTTTTAATTTATTTCCTTAATTTCTGCTGTTTTATTATTTTATTTTTACTTTCATTTTCACTTATTATATTTTCACTTTTGTAAATACTTATTTATTTATTTAATTTCTGTATGATCACAGGCCAAACTGTTAAGGCCTCTATTTGTTCCTGTATTTATTCTTAGGGGACAATTGTCCCAGAATAATAAATTTCTTTTCTATTTCTATTTCTAATACCGTAAAACCTTCAACAATGATGCACACGTGATTAACAATTCAAAACTAATGTGGAAGTACGTCGCGATAAGCTGGACCTAATGATTTATTTAAGTTGAACTTGTCTGGGGCGAAACCAAATCAAACTATTTTATCTGAGTGGTGGATACCAGACTAAACCGTTCAAAAACAGAGAACCAAAAGGACCCCAACTGGTTTACAAATGTTCTAAGAGATTGTTTAAGGCTTTGGAGTAAAAAACAATGCCTATCTTTGCCAAAACCCATCTTTTTTGTTTTGAATTCGTAACCGTCCTTTTAAGTTTAAACATGTTCAAACTCTAACTAGTCAAGTTCTTACAGGAAAATAGAGTAGTTACACGTGTTGCAGAGTTTAAATACTCAGTTGTTAAAAGTATGAAATACTTTCTTTTGGCTACTTTCCTTTTTCAAGTTTTCCAGTCTCAAAGGCCTTCCTATATTTTTCAACTCCTTAAGTTTAAATCCTCCATCCATTCCCGTAATACTAGATCTCGCTCATCCGATCTCTATATTCCCTCTCACCGTACCTCATCCTTTGACAAGTCCTTCCTAATACGTGCATCCTCTCTCTGGAACTCCTTTCCATCATCTGTCCGCCATGCTCCTACCCTATCGATCTTTAAATCCCGTCTATTCAGTTATCTCCTTTCTATCCAGCTTCCTCCGAAATTCTAATTGTTTTAATTTATTTCCTTAATTTCTGCTGTTATTTTTATTTTCACTTTTTGTAAATACTTATTTATTTATTTATTTTCTTTTTAATCACAGGCCAAACTATTAAGGCCTCTATTTGTTCCTGTATTTATTCTTAGCGGACAATTGTCTTAGAATAATAAATTTCTTTTCTATTCTATTCTATGTAAAATGACTCCGCACTGTACCGCCTTAGGGGATTTCAAGCATGTTCCCTTTTTTCTATTTTGGGAAACTGTATTTTAGTATAGAATTCAAATTATGAGGAAATTGTTTTATTACAGCTCGTCTTTTCTTTCTTTTTCCTTTGTGAAAAATTGAAAATTCCTTTTACTAAATTTAGCTTCTTTAAATCGATTGAAGTGACAACCCATATTACAGCCAGCCATAAGGAAAACTGTTGGGCTAAAGCCATCCCACATTCAACTTTTTTAAAACTCTATTCCATTAGACTAATTCCAGTTTGTTTTTCCAACTTGTTTTTACAGAACAGAATTCCAATGTATTTAAAAAAATCTATTTTTAGTGCATGGTTTTCATTTTTCTTTAATAATTTTCACAAAATAAATATAGAACTAAATTATTGTAATAACTAGTGTTAATTAAAGTAAACAAAATTGTTTCCCCTCCCATTTGTTTGTACAAAATTCGAGCGAATATTTTGGGAAGGTTAATTTGAAAAAAGGAACGTTTCATAAATTAGTACAGAGCTAGATTTACTTCATCATTTCCGTTTACATTGATTAAAAAGAGAAAATGTCAGAACAAACATTAGATTGGTAAACATTAATCGCAATAAAGTATCCATGGATACTGTAATTAATCATTGGGCTGGTAATTAGTGATCATCACTTATTCGAAATACGATTCAGCATCAGGTACTTTAGTATATTATATTGAATTTCCCATTGTCTGGACTGTTTATCAGAGTTACTGCAACAGTCGTCATGATTATACTGCTTTTATTAACCTGGCTAGTCCTTTTGCTTTAAATAAGATAACCTAGTAGCTTCCCTTTTAGGCACCACGGCTAAGCCTAACCAAAATTTAAGTAGTTCAGCTTACAATAGCAGTTTAGATACAATAACAAAATTCTTTATGAATAAATGAAGCCTAATCATTCAAGACAATTATTCCAAAAGCTAGTGCTCTTTTCGCAGCCTTCTGCGCTTGCGCAGTTTTCCACTTCAATTGTGGTTAACTGTTTTACGGTTACTGAAGGCTATCAGGAATTGTGGGAGAAATTGTACAGCACGCTTTAGTCAGACTGTAACTTTGAAAATAAAAATATGATTAAATTTAAATGCTCTGAATAAAAAAAAAATTCGTTCTTCTATTCCGGACTAGGGAATCATTCTTTTCTCTAATTATATTTTGATTCCTCTTTATTACAATTTTCTTCTTACTTATTTAGGCTACCAAAAAACAGTTTGTAAAATAAAAACCAAAATGGGGAAAAATAAGTAAAATATTAGGATTCAATCCGCAACAAATAAAGTGGAACGTTTTTATTCATTTCAAAATGTTTTGTCAGATTATTGTTTCATCATTTCTTGAGACGTTGGTGACAAATCTTGTGATTATCAAATCTGTCCGCCAGTCAGTTTGTTTCATCATCCACAACCTGTTGAATTATCTTATTTTTAAAGGAAAGTGGTACACTATGTAAAAGAATGAAATATTATCGTTCAGTTTTACGTATTTTCCGTTACTACTAAATTAGAAAATTAAGGCTTTTCTTACAAAATTTTCCATTTTGAGTTCACACTTTTGAGGTCGCCTTCATCTCAAAATTGATTTTTACAAAACAAATTGGTCTCTATAGTTAAAAATTATTTTATTTTATTTTTTATTTTTGTAAAAATTAACCATTTTTATGTTTTTTGCTTTATTATTGCTATTAACTCTCCAAATTTATTAATTTTGTTTTGTTTATTATTACAGGTAGGCGGCGTATAATTAAAGGGATAAGTGGGCAGTTTAGGTCTGGGCAGATAACCGCTATTATGGGCCCATCTGGGGCCGGCAAATCTACCCTCATGAATATACTCGTTGGATATGTGTAAGTCTTATACTTTTTTAAAAAACTTATTAATAAGTTAAAATTTTTATTATCTTGAACGTGCTTGTAATTCTAAAAGGAAGTTAGTATAAAAATGAAATCTTTAGAGTGTAGCATTTTGTTTTTATGCTCTAATATAAAGTGTAAAAACAGTATTAAAGCTAATTTTTATTGTGGATTAATGCTATAAATTTTCGTAATAAACAGTTGCAAAATTTTATGCTTGATTGATAAACTGCTATAAAGATTACGGTTCAGTAAAATTTGCAGCGTTTTTTTTTAAATTTTATTATTGGGATAAGCTATAAAGATTTTATTACGAGCGATCGCTTTGTGAAGGTGAGTGGGACAATGAAGGTTCGTGAAGGTTTAATTTACTTTAAGGTATATTTCGCAGCGAGTTTTTTCTCGAAGTCTACGGATATTTTGGATATTCCCAGTATATTCCGTCATAGTATGGAGTTATAAAGGATGTTAATGAAACGCGTTCGAAATAAAACCGTTGACCATTTCAAAAATATCTGAGCTGAATTCCTGCAATCGAATGGTAGTTGCTGAAAGCATGGAGGAAGAATAGAAAATCATCAGGCCATGTAAAAGCACCAAATGTCCACTGAAATGGATTTCTGGCGCCGATCGACCAGAAACTCTGGTACTGGAGAGAATCCGGAAAGAAGTTACTCGAGAAACGATGGACAGCAAGAATTAGATTGAGATGGAATGCATTGCCAAAAAGAAGACTTCGTTGGTAGGTGTACATACCAGGAGTAAACAAGATGAAAGTCTACTCTAGATAGGAGGCTATGTTTAACCATTTGGGTTTAGCAAACCCCCAAAAAAATCACACCCTTGAACACTACACAAACCTTGCATGGGCCTGGCAGATGATAGCCTCTCTGTAGGTACTGTGTCAGGAAGAGGAGGAAACGGCACTGCGCGTGTTGTGTCAGTGTGAGGGGCTCGTGTAGCTAAGGATGTTACTTCTCGGGGAGGAGAAAACCAAGGCCTGTGAGAGTTTTACCCAGGAGCCGCTCTCCAGAATTAAGAGTCTGTTTAAAAGGACAGGCCTAGAGGGTGAGCTTTAGAGTGCGGGGTGCCACAATAGATCCAAAGGAGTCGCAGTGGAGTAGGCCTTGAGGCCGCCCTAGTTTAATCTATCTATCTATCTACACAAACCTTTAATTCTATTTACAAACTACTTCCTTCCAGGTAGCAATTATTTTTTCAGGCGGGGCTTAACGTCCAACTACGAATTAAGTGTCGTGGACGGAGGCGTCTAGCAAACATACTTTACTGTAAATTTCTTTTTATTAACCATTAAATAAAATACAAGATCTAAAGACTGGGAATCGAACCCAGTACCAGAATACATATTAGCTTCGCAGGTCAATTACTATCCAGGTAGCAATTATGGATCTTTAGATTCTTCTATACTTGGCTTCTTAGCCACTTCCTGTGGCGAGTAAAGAAGTAAAAAAAAAAAAAAGGTTACCCTTTGCTTGGAAGCCTTCTCATTGCATTTCTGGCTCCCAGACAGTGTTCTCTCGCTGCCAACAACTAAAGAGAACTGTGGAGACTTCTTGGGATAGAAAATCGAAGAGTAGCAAGTTTGGCAAGTCGATCCTGTCGTGGATCTGCACTTTACCGAGTCCACCGAGCTACAAAGCTGAGCCAATCCATTTCTAGGTTACGTTATTATTTTCAACATCATCTCGCCACCCTCAAGTACTCTTTATTCAGCATCAACCCGGAAACGATCCTAACTCAGCTATTAAAAGCTCCAAATCCAAATGATTCAACATCCGCACTTACCGTTTGCTAGAATTATTCATCCATGGTGACCAACATCCGGTTAAGCAAATAAAAAGGGATTAAAGATTAATTGCATTCGGATACATTCTAAATACATTAAAATACTACTAAGTGCAACTGGAAGCATCTAATTGATAGGAACATCATGTATTGACCAGTAATCGTCCAATCTAAGACCACTGCTTTCTTAATCTGCATCGTTCATTCAATTTTTTTTTTTTTTTAACGTCTTCATATTTCCGTTTATTTATAGACGCCCTAAATTGATTATTTCTCTTAAAAGCAACTTTCTCTAAAAGTTTTCTGGCGTAAAAATTAATGCTTTTTTTAAAAAATATAAATGACAAACATAAGTTTGAAATTAGCAACTTCGCTTTATAAAAATAAAACAGTTAGGACTTATAAATGAAGCTACTGACCGGAACGGATTTAGCTGGACTTAGATTTGCATACGCAATTTAAATATAAATTACTTTTTATTGTGTTTATTCCTGTTTCGATATTTATAGCTTGTAATTTAAATGAAGGCGCCGTTTCCTTCTTTCTGCGTCTAAAATATATAAGAATAAGTTTCAACTGTGCCTGACATAGGATTTTACTAAATCATAAAAATGTAATCACCTAAGTGATAATGATTGGCAAAATTGATAGATTTTAGCTTAAAGTGATCTGAATGGGTCTAGAGATTCTGTCTTTGCGGGAAAAAATTCATCGATAATCTCTAAGAGATTTTCTACAGCATCACCTACGTTAAAACTCATAGTTTATGGTTCGCTAAACTAGCCACCCAAGTTAGCTCATAGTCTACCTGACTACCTAAGGCGATTTACTAGAGCATACTTACTGTAATCTCGCAGTAGTTATAGAAGTTATAATGTTCTAAGGTCACTAAAAAAAAAACTTGCTAACAACCAAACCCAAGTTAAGATGTTTTCTGAAGTATAAAGGAACTTTGTAGAAGGTCTAGAGGCAGAAGATAAAATTTTGTCGTACGTTCATCCATCTTGACGATGAAATTCTATTTTAGAATCATTCAGAGATAATAAATAGTGGATATAATTTCAAAAAGGTATACTGTGCCCTTAAATTGGACTTAATATACAGGGACTTTGCCCAAAATAGGATCCTATGATAACTAATCACGAAATTTAAATTTACTGGAGAGATATTTGTTTTTAAGTGACGCAGTAATATATATTATTTATCAATAGGATGAAAAAATAATTGCCATTTCAGTCGAGTAAAATTTATTTTGCCGATCTTTCGACCTAGGGACTAGGTCATCTTCAGGGCTAGTTTAGAAAGTAATACTTTTACATTTCAGGGTTGTTGTGTCTTCTGTCTTGTCTGTTCATGGACAGACAAGATAGAAGACACAGCAACTCTCTGATGATGTAAAACAGTATATTGCAAAATCAGCCCTGAAGATGAACTAAACCCTAGGTTGAAAGCTCGCGGTATAATAAAGTTTATAATGACTGAAACTGGCATTAGTTTTTCATCCCATTGAAACTATGATTCAGTCACCAAAAATAATGAACAACTATATTATTTATATTCTTTTTTTCTCAGCCACCTAATTTGCTTACATTGTTAACACGTTGTTGCAAATGAAAATAAATGAAAGACAAAAAAACTAAACAAAAATTTACGTAACAAGCGACTATTGTCGATATATATACTGGGTCGTGAAAGTTCTGTTCACAGAGTAGCAGGTAAATAATGTGCGCAGATTTTGGTAAAACAAATAAGTTTAGCGCAACATAGAATTAAACTATCTTTTGCAGAGACAAATTAGGAAGTTTACAAAAAATGGTTTCCGCAAACTATCTGCTGTTATTATTATTTTAAATTCGAAGAGTGAATAAAATGTATAGGGTCTTGAGAACATCGATAAGTATAGGAGGATAAAATCGATTATCTGTTTCATTCAATAAGTTGTTTTTGTATTAGATAAAAGAGAAGATATGAAAGCTTATTCTATCAGTTTTCTTTTAAAGGTGGCCTACATTTTGTTTCTTCGCAGGCACAGATAACTTATTACTAGTTGCTCAAATTCTGTTTAAATTCAATTTGCACTTAGCATTTTCTTTTCTTATTTTCCTTTTTCTCTCTTTTCTATTAAGCCTGGGAAATATTTAAGTCTAAACAATATTGTTAGAAGCACGTACATCAAATCTGTCTGTTCCGACTTCACCACCGCTTGTCCACCCGCAGTGGGCTTTCCCCTGCTATCCACTCCTTCTAGCCGACAGAGTAAAAGCTATTAAGGAGAAGAAAGAAGATTGCGGTTACTGGGAGTAAGAAAGAGAGGGAAGATGAAGAAGAAGAAAGGAAAGAAAAGTCTTTACGCCTCTCCAGAACTCCTGAAATTACGTAAACCCAGTTTGTCGTAGAACCGTCGAGCCGTCTAGCCGGCTGTGTATCTTCTAACCCCTCCCCCCTACTTCCAAACTCATCTGCCAGATTTTTGTAACTCGTCTCCAGGATTTTGCACACTCTTCAACAGAAACCCACCAAACAATATTCATAATCTTCTCTCTCTCTCTCTCTCTCTGTCTCTCTCTCTCTCTCCTTCTTTTTTTTCTTCTTTTTTTTAAGAAAAGCAAAATGTATAATTTATGATTCTCGGGGATCTGATGAAAGAACTCTCTTCACTTGTGAATAGGCAGTGGAGAGGGTAGGAAGTAAGCTGAGCTTACAGGATGAGACATGTTACGAGCACAGACAGACGGTAGAGCGCTGTAACTGTAGAGGCCTATCCACTATACAACAGTGACCCACTTATCTTTCCATCCTTATAATATGATTATAAACTTTGGAGGGGGGTATAAAAAAATAGCAGCGAATAATCCACTCGGTGTAATTTTTTTTAAAAAAAAATACTCTTTTTATAAAACACGGTAAAAATTAAGCTTAACTTTGTATTTATTACTTTTATTAAACAAACTCGGTAAGAAAAGTATTTTCGTGGGTATAAAATTATTGATAATGTGTTTTAAACGGAAATCTTTTCCTAGTAGCTCAGTCTCCGGTAACGAAAGGCTATTTCCGGCAAGGTGCAAACCGAGCTTACTTCGCTAACATGAAATTGTTTAAGACCTCCTATCTGTCCAGAACCTCGAAGATAAGGCTTTATAGAATCTTAATCAGGCTGGTTCTTACATACGGTGCTGAAACATGGACGTTCACATCTGCCATGATAGATAGTCTCAATGTTTTTGAACATAAGATTTTAAGGAGGATTTATGGTCCAGTTTTCGACACGACTTCTCGCACATGGAGATCCAGAAAAAACTGTGAGCTTTATGCTCTATATGGAGCTGAGAATGTGGTCCGTTTCATCAAGGCTCGACGATTGGAATGGTTAGGCCATATTGCAAGAATGCCAGAAGAAAGGGTGCCGAGCAGAATGCTGCGTGGTACCGTCATAGGCTTGAAGAAGAGAGTTGGCCGACCGCGAAGACGTTGACTTGATGGAGGACTTGAGAGTCCTTGGAGTGTCAGGATGAAAAGCAAAGACAGCCAATAGAGATGTCTGGAGTCGCATTATTAAGGAAGCCAAGCCCCACCCCGGGCTGTAGAGCTACGTAGTAGTAGTAGTAGTAGTAGTATTTCCGGCAAGGGAAAATTACAAAAAAAAAAACAGTGGCTGTGTCATGGACACGGCCGTGTGTTGTACGTGAATACGTTTACGTAACGGGTTATATTTTTTATATAAAATATTTTTATTTATGTATTTAGCAAGAAATCAAATTTGTCATTATTTATCGACGTTGATGAAATTAAACTCATTGAGCCGCGATTTAGAACCCGACAGTGGTGCGATACAGTCCGTTGTTGAATGTAGAAGCGATTTCATCATTCACTTGCATAATTTCAACCGCCCCAACTGCAGATATATAGTGACACCGTCGTTGATCCGCTCGGCCGCATTCATTCTTTTACGAGGGTCGTTTGAAAAGTCCGTGCAAAGTCAGAAAGATAGCACTACTGGCGCGTATCGAGGTTATGTTTACTTAGTAGCATCTCTTGGAAGGACATACACCAAGTTTCAGCCAGATCGGTCTATTTCTTTGTGTTTGGCATTCGTTTGAATCGAGGAAGTCGAGTGATTTTCAAAAAATGGACGAAAAAGAATTTCGTATGTTGATTAAACACTACTTTATGAAAGGCAAAACGCCTGAGGAGACTAAAGAGAAGCTTGATAAACATTATGGTGACACTGCATCTTCGATTAGAACAGTTTATAAGTGGTTTCAAAATTTTCGGAGTGGCCATATGGGCACAAGTGACGCTGAACGTTCTGGACGCCCTGTTGAGGTTACTACTCCAGAAATCATTGATAAAAATCCATGATATGGTGATGGATGACAGAAGAGTGAAGGTGCGTGAGATTGCTAGTGCTGTGGGCATCTCGAATGAACGGGTACATAATATTTTGCATCAACATTTGGACATGACAAAGCTATCCGCAAGATGGGAGCCGCGATTGCTCACGCTTGACCAAAAACGAAATCGTGTGAAGTGTTGCAAGGACGGTTTGCAGCTGATCCAGAAGAATCCGCAGGACTTTAAGCGTCGTTTCGTCACTGTGGATGAAACATGGATACATCACTACACTCCTGAGACCAAATAACAATCTAAACAATGGGTTACCAAGGGGGAATCTGCGCCAAAAAAGGCGAAGACCGTTCCTTCGGCCGGAAAGATTATGGCGACTGTCTTTTGGGATTCGCAAGGAATAATCCTCATCGACTATCTGGAAAAGGGTAAAACTATTACAGGTGCATATTATTCATCGTTATTGGACCGTTTGGAAACCGAGCTGCAAGAAAAACGCCCACGATTGGCCCACAAAAAAGTCCTTTTCCATCACGACAACGCACCAGCTCACACCTCAGCAGTTGTGGTCGCAAAATTAATGGAAATAGTGTTCCATCCCGTTTCACATCCCCCCTATTCTCCAGACTTGGCTCCCTCGGACTACTATTTGTTCCCCAATATGAAGAAATGGCTGGCGGGAAAAAGATTTTATTCAAACGAGGAGGTGATTGCAGAAACGAATGGCTGTTTTTCAGACTTGGACAAATCCTATTATTCGGAAGGGATCAACAAACTAGAGCAGCGTTGGACGTAGTGTATAAGCCTAAAAGGAGACTATGTTGAAAAATAAAAAAGGTTTACCCCCAAAAATTAAGTAGTTTTTATTTTTGCACGAACTTTTCAAACGACCCTCGTACGTTCCCGGCACAGCTTGATTCGGTCATATGATGTTTTATTATTACCATTCGATTGTTCTTGAGAAGCCCCTTCCAACCGTATACGATCTCTGTATTTGGTTTTGACTTTCCGACGCATATAGGCCGACATTATATATATTTGATAATATTTTTTTATTCTAACACCTTATTATATACACTGTCACTATTTTACACTAATGTTTTATAATACAATCCATAGATTGTAACGACAGCTGACGATTAAAGCTTAAACGAACATCGTAGCTTCTCCAAGTCAAAAGTTATACTAATTGCAAATCTCGATACGCAGCAAAATGATCTCAAAATGGCGGCGCTTGCCCCTCCACCGCGCGCGAAGCGTCACAGTCCTCGCTTATCGTAATGAATTCTTTGATCCTTTAGCTATCCAGTGGTCTAATTTAATTTTGGATGCAGATGATAGATTCGAAACTATAATGCCAAACTGCATTCCCCGATTTTGTTAGCATTAGTTTTTTTCGATTGCCACCATATGATAGCAAATTTAAAGACGTATTCACGTCAAAAATGCCTTAAATAAAACCAATTATGTATTGAAATTTCGTGTTGAAAGTAATTTTTAAATTAGAACGTGAGCTTAAGTTGTGAGAAACAGTCTTGAGAGAGTTAATATAAAAATCTTGGATTCTCTGGATCCTACTTCTTCTTGGTTTGGTCACTTCCACTTTCAATAGATTACCTACGTGCTCGCAAATGTTGCTCAACTTTAGAAAGTTTGGAAGTCCTCATAAATTCACTACGATTAAAACTTAAGAAACTAAAAAACTGCCTGGCCTGTTTAATAATCATTTCGTTAAGAATATTAAAATAATGTGCGACCATTTCTGTAACTTATGGACGGACATTCACAGCTTATGTTACAAGTTCTTACCAAACTGAAACGGTAATAATAAATACACTAATTTTTTTTTTAAATTTTTTTATTGCACTTGTTTGGAAATGTGTTTTCATAATAGAATTTATTACTCCCAGGAGCGCCACTATATTGCTCTAAGGTTGGTTTCACAATAGTTTAGTTTGCTATCTTTACAGTAAGATGCAGAGTCATTTATATTTAGAAATTATTAATGGTCATTTTCTTAGTGTGCTAAAAACATATGTATTAACCCTATGTGACACCGGGTTTGCTCTGGAAACTATGGGGGCATCCTTCTGCTCCCTTTTTTTGGAGGGAAATATTTAACTCTTCCCGCTACTTTAAAGGTGACCCAAAAAAAAAATGAATGAACGGTGCAGATTAAGAAAGCAGTGGTCTTAGACAGGACGATTACTGGGCAATACATGATGTTCCTATCAATTAGATGCTTCCAGTTGCACTTAGTAGTATTTTAATGTATTTAGAATGTATCCGAATGCAATTAATTTATATTCTTTTTATTTGCTTAACCGGATGTTGGTCACCATGGATGAATAATTCTAGCAGTGGTAAGTGTGAATGTTGAATCATTTGGATTTGGAGCTTTTAATAGCCGAGTTAGGATCGTTTCCGGGTTGATGCTGAATAAAGAGAATTTAAGGGTGGCGAGATGATGTTGAAAATAATAACGTAATCTAGAACTGGATTGGCTCAGCTGGTAGCACAGTGGTCTCGGTAAAGTGCAGATCAACGCCAGCATCAACTTGCTAAACTTGCTACTCTTTGATTTTCTATCTCAAGAAGTCTCCACAGTTCTCTTTAGTTGGTGGCAGCGAGAGAACACAGTCTGGGAGCCAGAAATGCAATGAGAAGGCTCCCAAGCAAAGAGTAACCTTTTTTTTTACTTCTTTACTCGCCACAGGAAGTGGCTAAGAAGCCAAGTATCCAATACAATCCCAAGGAACTGTGAAACTGCCCTCCATACCTGTGTAAATGTCTTAACCGAACTATCTTCTCCCATAATAGCATACAGTAACCCCCTCGAAACCCATCTTAACTCTACACGGGAAAGGTACATGAAATGGAAAATCTAGTTCAATGTAACTCAATTACACTCTGTCGCATCAATCTTTCTTCAGTCTACCAAGACTCGATTCCGGTTCCGCCTGCCTCTTAGTTCTCCTGCCACTATCTACGGGCTGTGCTCAAGATATCCTTATCTCATGGAAGCCACGAAGCAGAATGCAGTAGAAGAGTGGCAGTCATGATGAAGAAAGAAGTGAAAGAGGCTGCGCTATTCCTCAAATTGTATATTGGGAAGAGATAGGGCTGGTTTTTCCACCAATGTATTGGTAAATTGAGGCGTTAGGAGCCAACAGTAACTGTGCATAGCAATATGTTGGTTTTAACGAGCCCTCATAAAACAGTAATGGTTAATGTGCAAACAAGACTACAAAGACAATAAATAAATCTTCGAGCTGTACATAATCACAAGGCTAACCAAGCTCACATCCTACCTTAAACTTCTAGAAGCTAGCAGATAGCTTTTGACTACTTAATCGCTTAATACAGATCTACTGTCTTAGGAGGTAGTGGACTAGCCACTTCTTCAGGGATATTGGCATCCCTTTCTAACAACACTAACAACTACAAATATTCGTTCAATAAACACAGGTCCTGCAGAGTTAGTTGAAATGCTTTGGTTTAGCAAATCGCTTTTTTACTAGATCCAGGTTTTCCCAACATCGTTTTTGCGAGTTACGTTCTTTGTTCTTAAAGTTTCAGTGGCCTCTAGCGGCTGCTGCGCAATCTTACACGATATAAGAGAAGTTTACACTCCAGCACACAATCTCCATAAGGACTGGACCAACATCCTGTTGAGATGTTTTCTGAGCTACGTATGGTGGCTTTTACTAAAGCCAGAACCATCTTGCCTATCCCACCCTCTGCCTATTCCAAGGCCTAGACCGCGACTAGTTGCCAGCGAGACCATTAGCTGCTATGGCTCATGCACTGAGTCAGAAAGGAATATGGTTCACACAAAATTCCTAAGCCATTCAACAAACCAGCTAGCTGACTGCATGTTCTCTATTAGGTCAGCATGCTGAGCTCACAGTCTGTCACGCAAAACTAATTACCAAAACAAAAACTAGAGGGGAGCTTTATTTTTTATTGTTTCCATAATTAATGGACTTGCAAGTTTTATGATTCATTCGTGTTTTATGCATTTGTGATGCATTCATTGTGGTGAATCATAAAACTGTTTTCTTACTATTGTGATAGGGAAGGGCGAGGGAGATTAGGATCAACAAGTGTGATTGTTCGAAGCGGATGTTATCAGCTGAATTTACTACGTCATTAAACAGCTGGAAAAAATAAACTGTCGTAGATATAAGCAACGCTTCTCGAGATCCTTACTCATATCTTTAATTAAACTCGTAATTATAAAGCATTACCCCGGATGTAAAACTGAATATTGCACCGCAATGACAATTTAGAGAGAACCTACTCCTCCCCTCTCTTCCATTACACGAATTTTCTTTGAAATAAAACCAAAAAAATATATAAATATTGGAATATCAAATCGGCACTGGAGCCCACCGTTTCAAGCGAAATGGCCCTTCCGCTGAACAGATCATTTGCTGTATTAGGTTGGCGTTGGATTTACTTTAAACTTTCAGCTTCATTTTTTTGAGTGTAAAGCCTTAAATTCTCTATAAATGGCTCTGAAATTGAGTGAGAGAGAGAGAGAGAGAAAGAGGAGAAAACTCCGAATCAGAAAGTTGTATAATTACTGCACTTTCTCTTACTAAAGAGAATTTATTTAACAAAAATTATTTTATTAGGAGTAAGAGACTTAATATATATTATTAAAACTGTTTCCGGTTGGACAGTTGTATAAGGGTTGACCGTCAAAAAAGTGCACGTAAAAGCAGAACATTGAAAAACACCCAACTTTGACAATTTTTTTCTCTTTTTCTGTAAAAGATAAAATTCCCAATTTTTCTTTAAAGTACAGGGCAAATCCTCCTCTTTAACTGTAATTTTTTTGCAACAACCCAGATCTAATAGGTTTCGAGAAAAAAGTTTGCTTAAAATGAACAAAATCGGCATTTTCAGAAATTGTTCTTGTTGTTCTTGTTACCTTTTTTTTTGTAAACAACGTAGCGTCTAAACGTATGTATGTATAGGTTGTTGCCTAATAAAATTACAGTTATAAAGGAGGATTACTTCTATATTATATAGAAAAAATTTGGGAATTTTATCTTTTATAGAAAAAGCGAAAAAAAATTGTCAAAGTTGTGTATATTTCAAATGTTCTGCTTTTTCTGGGCACTTTTTTGACGATCAACCCTTATACAACTGTCACACCGAACAGTTTTAATATAGAATCTTATTAGGGTTGGGCGTTTCAGCGTTTTTTTCAAACGATAATTACAAAATAAATTTATAAAAAATAAAACGAGCTAATAAATGGTGGGAAATATTTTTTTTTAAATTCTTTTATTGAAATTTGCGACAGCAAAGGTTTGTTGCAACAAGCAAATGTGGTGTAATGTAATGTCTTGATTGAAGAGTGGAGAAGGCACCAAGTGGCGACACTCCATTAACGTGAACAGATGCACTATACTGCTCTCGTGAGGAGAGTAGATCGCGGGGCCATCTTCTCTTCAATCTCCTTCGAGGATTACCAAATATTTAAATTTTGTTTTATGAAGATAATCTCGCTTATTTTAGTAAAACTTCTTATAACTAAATATTGACACTGTTTAAATGAAACCGGAAGACCATAACATGGTTGTATTGTAATATTGGGTATTTTATACTACTCGTATTTACAATATCATCCAGATGTTCCTGACAGTTTAACAAAGTTTTGTACAACTGTGTAGACTGAATTACGACTTTAATATCGCTTTACAGTTAGCAATATTCATCTCAGTACAATATCAATTAGATGTTAAATCAATAGTTTAATCAAACTGTCCATAGTTTCAGGCCATCTTTAATTCTAAAGCCGTTATTTTAATTTGTAGTTACTTGTGGATTCAATAAGTAAATTGAAAATTTATTTGACAAGCTTAAAGTTGAAAGCGATCAATACAAAGTGCCTTTTAATAAGCACTGATAACTTGCTCTAAATTTGTATAATAAATGAAAAACCAGTAATATTTCAGAAAAAATAATCTTTTCTTAATGAAAAGTTAACTTGTAAATAATTTATTTCTCAGAGCGGAAAATAACGAGAACATATGTTGGAGAAAGCGGCTAAACTTAGCAGTAAGTTACACACCAAGGGCCTAACATTGTACCTATAAAGCCCTTGAATGTGTTTTGGACCAATATACTACTGCTGCGCTGCCGCTGCTGCTGTTTAGGGCGCCCTATCACGTGCTACTTACGCTGCCATTCCCTTAAATCATAGTATCAACTTTCTGCCACATTCCCTTTTGTAGACTTTACTTTTTGAACTAGACGCTTCGTGTTTTGATTGCCATTTAGCTATTATCGTTCCCTCTTTAACATGCGTTTCACGTCACTGCAAAGATAATTTATAGTCAAGGTACAGCTCTGTTGTTCTTGATGCCTCTTTAGCTTAGTTGATCAACAGATCCCGCTGCTGTGATCTCTTATCCATACGAACATACATTGTCAGCTTTCTCAGAAATACTGTTGTTACAATCTGCTTCGGGATAGATCTTATAGAGTTCCCTATCTTGATTAAATCACTTAAGTTGTCCGGATTGATTCATTCTTATCCAGAACTTAATTCTAAAACCTATCATTAATTAGTGACGTGCGAATTCAATAAATAAATGAACGAAGTAAAATTAAATAACAAAAACACTAAATAACTGCACTAAATGTTTAAAATAATAGAAACGAATGCAATTTATTTTAATGTGTTAAACTTGCTGCAAATTTATTCAATAAACTTAAATTTAATCTCTTTTTTATTCGTCGAAATCGATGATTCAGTCACACGGGCAGCACTCGGATTCATTGGGCTGAGGAAATGACGAGTATGGTCATGAGAGGTAGAGATTTCGAGGCAGCTAGTGTTGGGCGGAAGGAAACACAAGTGGAAGTCGGAATTCTCTACACCAAATTGATTATTCTATCTCTGATTATGGATGGAAGTCTGCAACCGGTCAGGGAAACTGCTAAACATGCGTCCTACGTCGGATAAGATCACCTATAGCATCCAGCACTATGGACCTAACCCATATTTTGAATATTAGAAATCTTTAAAGGGAATCGTCAAAACAATTTCATCCTTTATCCCCCAGTAATTTCCTTACATCAAATCTTTAAGTTTTGTTGGGAGTTTAAGTCGAAAAACCACTCCTTCAGCTTCTAAGTTCTCTACAGCAGCTTTTTCCAGTAATTTTAAATGATTCCAGCATTATTTGATATATCTTTTACCTGTGCTACACACATTGAAAGAAATCCTTCGCAACTTACAAGGTTTTCTTGAACATTTTTTTTTTTTTGTTTTCTTACATCATCGGATCTTACGTCATTAGAGTTGTGACGTACGCTAATCACTCAGCTGATCTCCCCCCTCTTGCCATCAAGTGTCTTAATTACACCTTATTAATTCCAACTCACACTTCTCACAACACTTGGAGATTTCTTTTTTGCCTTTTTTTTTTGCCATTGGCTTTCGCCATACAGCCAGCATCGCGTCGCCTAAGAAGTGATACCTTGTAACTAGAAAATATCAACTTTACAGGAGAAGGAAAAAAACAGGATATAAAATTCATTTTAAGGCATACAGTAATTCTTCTTTCAATATTAACTATTAGTGTGACTGTCGTCTTGAAAGTGCATGATTGAAAATAAATTGTTTTTCAACATTTATTTTTTTTTTCAACATTTATATATAAAAATGTAATTTTCGTTGAAATTTTAGTTACGAGGTATCACTTCTTAGGCGACGATCGTCTAGGTGCTTGTCACTAGAATATCACTCACTCTCCATTCTTACTTATAAATACATTCGCTTCACACATTCATCCCTCTACTATACACAACTATTTACATAAACCTTACAACTAATGGATGGATCAGTACTCTGTGCTCCTGCCATCCTTATAACTTAACCGAAATTAAAATCACTTAATCCTTCTCTAATCATTTTCTTCCATTCATTCTATAACTTTTAAATATATTCATATTTCATTGCTAGCTCTGCTACAGATTTAAGCACATAGATGTTAGTGGAGAATATTATGTCTTCTTAGCGAAATGGTGCATCTAAATACCTATATATGTCGTCAAACATTCGTTTCCTTTCTGCCCCATAACGTGGACATATCATTTATTATATGTTTGAACACTTAGAGATAAAAGGGAGAATACAATCACTGACCATTTTTAGAAACCAATACTGGCCAATAATTTACACGTGATATTTAGATCATCATGAAAACTTTGATTACATTCCAAGGGTTACCTAAAACTAAACAATGGACCTGCATAAACAATAGTTAATTTAGAAGCTCTAAATTTAGAAGCTCTAAATTTAGAAACAACATGGCGGAATGGAGATTAATTTAAATTTTGTTCCAATAAATATAAACTTGAACACATACACGTGTATGTATATGTACATAAATTTCTAAATCCAAACTGATCTGTAATATCATTGGTGCGGGACGTAAGTTAATAAAAATGCCGGAGATTGACAGTAACCCAGATTTCAATGTAAAGATTTACAAATAAAAAAAAAAAACTCCTTAGAAACGTTGAAACGATTTCCACGTGAAACTCCTGATCTTAATCTACTTCATCATCGTTCCACGATTCCAGAGTTCACCCAGATTCTTTACAATAATAATTTTCTTCAATTTAAAGTGTAAACTTAAAAGGGCGTTTCCAAAATAATGGACGAAGCGTTGTACCCTTCTTAACTAGAAATCCTACCAGCCAAATCCTGGACAAAGAAAATGATGAATGTCTAGGTGGAGTGTAGAGAGCACAATAAATGGCACAAGACTTCAAAAATGGAATGTCTGTCTTATTTTTACCTGATAATTCGCTTCCCTTGATGATAAATTTACGAAACATGTAGTTTGCAATATTGCGTATAATTCTCATTTCAAGTTGTAAGAGTTCAGATATTTCTACCCACTTAGAAGGGTGACTAAATCTTATAATATTCTCTTTTTCCTGTTTAATAAGATTTGTGTTTTGTTTCCTATTTATAAAGGAATGTTGCTTTTTAAATTACAGGTTATGGTCATAACGTGTGCACAAAAAAAACTTGAAAAATCATGTTTTGAAGGCCAAGGTTATATTACTGACTGAATCGTGTTGATGAACCTTAATTTTCTTGGCAATTTTTTTTTTTCTCTCATTTTGTTCGATCGAATTGAATATTAATCCTGTCTAATCTTGTTTGCATAATATATTAAGGTATCATTAGCTAAAATAACAGCAGATGTCACTTCCATTAAGTTATTGTTCATTTAGGACACAGGGTGAAGGGACCGATTATTGTCAACGAGTTTCGTTTAGAATATTTTCCGTTATTTTGCCCCCAAGTGTAGGTTGTACAATTGTACCGCTCCATTAGGATGTATTATGTATTAATATTTAAATTGCAGTAAATTCGATCTTTATGTCAACCAAAAATGATTTCTTTTGTAAGTATGTCAATGACCCAGTAATTGACATCAAATTTTCGGTGGTAACCAGTGATTGACATGGGGTGGGACCAGTAATTGACAAACAAATATATTCATGAAACGACATTAGGTACATGTATTCAAAATACCTAAATCACTTTTCCAGTTGGATTTATTACAAAAATCAATCTTAATCACAATTAATTACAACAAGTTTTTTAAATTGCCATACCTAAATAATGTAATATTTTTCAACATTACTCTTTTTCACGCAGCTTTCGACGATCAACCTTAATTCAACTGTCCTACCGGAGAGTTTTAATTACGCTCCAAACCTTCTAGGACATCTGCAATTCCTTCTTCATTCTAGTATCCGAGAGACTTCATTATACTAAGCGTTCAAACTAATGGTGGTTACTTTGGCTCGAGCAAAACCTGCGAAGCTAATATGTATTGTGGTACTGGGTACGATTCCCGGTCTTAGGCCTTGGATTTTCTTTAATGGTTAATAGAAGAAATTCACAGTAAAGTATGTTTGTTAGTCGCCTCCGTCCGCGACACCTAATTGGTAGTTTGACGTAAAGATCGCCTGAAAAAAATAGGCAATTACTTTACTTTACTTTTACTTTGGCTCGAGAAACAATGAGGTTTTCGTTTATCCTTGTCGCAAGTCTAGGATAACGGTTCCAGAATCCTTTGCACGAAGATTTACCTGGATGGTTATTATTGAAGGGATTCAGTCTAACTAGGTTTTTTAATAAGTTGCCGCACACTCATCAGCAGTTGGCTTGACTCCCACGTATACCTCTTCTACGTCCCACCATTCACACTTCTAAGCCTATTTATTCTTTGCAATAATGTACTCTAGAATTTTTTCACTATTTTTTCCTCCATAGGTATTTAATAAAGAATGAAATTGTGCAAAAATAAAATTAAATTATTTTGAAGATTTATATTACGGTTCATCATCAACTACGGTTTATGAACTACTGCAGAATATGTTTTATTCCAATTATGATGTGCCTAATTTTGATTTGATTGAAGAATTTTGTCAGAATAAAACAGTTAATTTAAAAATTTAATTAATTTTTGTAGTGAAAAGTTTTATTGCATAAATTGATTCTTTATGAAATACCTACGGAGGAAAAAATAGTGAAAAAATTCTAAACTATTGTTTTATTAGAAATAATTAACATTAAAAATCCTAATGGCGGAACGAACAAGGGCCTGGTAGGCGTGTATACTGGCCAATAGAAACGTAGGTAGGTGGGGATAAACCGCAATCAATTACACGCCCACATACCACAACCAACAACCACCATTACGACTTTTTATGCTTTATATTCTTGTTAAAAATGTACTCTAGAATTTTTCCACTATTTTTCCCTCCATTGGTAGTTAATAAAGAATGAAATTATGCAAAAATAAAATTAAATTATTTTGAACATTTATATTACGTTTCACCAACAACTACGGTGTGTGTATGTTTTTAGAAACCATTCCGAGTTTGTACATTGTAAAGAATGTTTTCTCTTGGCGCAATATTAAATTCATTCTAGTTTTCTATTATGCACTATTTAATTACATCATTCTGAAACTTGTTGCATAGATGATGCAGTTTAATACGCTGGCACTAGTTTCTTTTTGGAGAAAAGAAAAAAAAAATTACGTTTCATGTAAAATAAATTAAACCCAATTAATTGTACTTAACAAAACCGTTATGGAGCAAAAACTTTAAGTAAAAAAATGTTTGTTGAATATACGTTAATTATTGCTTTGGATCAAAAATAATTATTCCTTTACAACTTGTTTATAATATCGATTTAGCCAACTTTTGTTATCGAATAGAGCAAAATCTAGTAGAAACTGCTTGTAACCTAGAGGAGTTAATGTAACAAAGGTTACAGTTAGGGTTAGTTGTAGCAGTATTATGGCTGGTCTGTTTGAATAACACTGCATTAAATATGTTATTGTTCTACTGTAATTTAAGTCTTATTTGTATACCAACTAATAAACCGTCATTCTGTGTGTTAGTATGTTATGAAATTACAGTCGACATTACTAGGCACACGATAGTTAAGCCATATGGAGTATCAAGAGAGAACTAGCAATAACCTTTGCTTAGTTCTTGTTTAGTTTTGTTTTTCACACGTTTTACTCGAAACCTCTATCATTGCAAGTTTTCTTTTATTTGTAAGAGAATGGTCAAATTTTTTTGTAATGTCCTGGAATCCATTGGTTTTTAGACATTGTCTGTGCAGACTAGTTCAATGACAAATATTAGTAAGAAGCTCAGACATTACTCTTTATTGTGTTTCCAGGTTATAGTACCTGGAACCCGACACTGATTATCCTGTAGCCACAATTTTACTTTTAAATTGAAAAAAGAATCAAGTGGGGCAGAGCAAATGATCCTTATAACCATTTTTTTTTTCTTACTCTCAATAAACAGCCAGCTGAATAAAGCTAATATTACTGCATAAGATTAGTTTTGCAACGTTAACATACAATTTTAATCTTGTTACAGAACAGCAGGTGTTGGCGGCTGTATCAAGGTGAATGGTGAGCCTAGAAAATTATCAGTATTCAATAAATTGTCAAGTTACATAATGCAAGAGGATCTATTACAGCCATTTCTGACTGTCAGGGAATGTCTAAATGCTGCTGCACAACTGAAATTAGGTGCTGATTGCCCGGACAAAAATAAAGCAGTAAGTGTTGACTTTTATTTGTTAATATTAGCCAATAGAAAGTAAATTGTGATGTGTAAGTTGTCATTGCTTTACCGGTCTCTGAACGTTTGGTTTTCTCGTTACAAAAAACAATTTCTTTCAATGTCCTGTGAGCTGTAAAGGTTTTCTGTACAGCTTGAATGCTGCAGAGTACCAGACTGGATTCGAACCTGGGATCTTTGCTGCGAGTCCAGCCAAAAAGACGTCCCATTTACTCTCTCTTACTTCTAGTACTGGGAAGATTAGGTATTGCTAAGGTTAAAATAGAAGTTATCCTAAGAATACGAAACTGGAGCATTGATACGCGCGTGCTAGTTATTTTTACGAGGCATTGTGACTTAACAGATATGTTGTGATATGGGAAAATGTTCTCGTTAGATTACCACGGAGTAAAGAAATAATTTTGTAAACATAGTTATCATTGTTTTTCTCCATATAGAATTAAAATTGAAAATGAACCCGTGAAGGTTCATAACGTTTTTTTGAGACATAAAGTGCGGCAATTTTTAATCGTTGAAACTCAGTCTACTTTAAGATAAGCAGTTTGTAATTGTACATGTAATTGCTAGTACCTACAATACCAAACTGTAAGCACCAAACTTTAGAGATCGCTGGATTGTTTAGTGCTTGTTTGTCCCAAGAAGATGAAACGGAGTTTTTCTACTTATTGCATTCCCAAGTTCTATACAAAGCCATAAATATTTGGGCAAGAACGTAGAAATATGCTTTGGATATTCTTCTGTGACCTAGGTTAATTGTAATTAAAAAGTGGCTAATCAAGTTCTTTCAATTAGAAACGTTCTGAAAATTGAGCTGTTAGTTATTCTGGAATCTTTTTTTTTCCTATTCTTTCTGAGAAATTTGGATTTGGACTTTTTTCCTAAAGTGGTGTATTAGTTAATAACATTTCTAATGATTCCAACATTTTAGAAAATATCACCGTTAGAAATTGAGAAATGCAACAATGAAAACTCCCACAACCGATCTCTTATAAAGTTTCTGTCAAGATAAAGTAATCAAACAGAGCTTAAATAAATCGTCCTTCCGTGAAAGCTAAACTAGATCAAAGCGCATTAAAATGCAAGGCATCCTTTTTCCCCTAAATTTCATTATTTAAAACTTTTTATATTATTAAATGCAACGGTATCAAAAACAAATCTACATTTTTAATGTAAACTAAAGTATCAGTAGATAATCCAAACTAATTTTCTCATCCTATTTTCTGTGTTACGTCAAATTCTTACGAGAATTTTTCTATTTCTTAAATCATAATAAATATATAGTATAGTTGGTTTGATTAAACGATATGCTTAAGTTTAATCAAATAATAAATATTGTTAAATGGGCCGTGACATATAGAATAAAAAAATGTAATTGAAGTGATTTATTTATAAGGAATAAATACTATTTCGACATTGAAATACAAAGAATCTTTTTTAAACTACTTTTTTTTGGGCATGTGAATAGCAATTTTATGGAGTTTTTCATTTGCAAAATAAAAATAAAAGTTGACTCTTTTCGTTATACTAAACAAAACAAAAACTGAGTTGGCTTTCTTTCATTAAAGAATTAAATAAAAATAAAAGTTGACTCTTTTCGTTATACTAAACAAAACAAAAACTGAGTTGGCTTTCTTTCATTAAAGAATTAAATAAAAATAAAAGTTGACTCTTTTCGTTATACTAAACAAAACAAAAACTGAGTTGGCTTTCTTTCATTAAAGAATTAAATAAAAATAAATACAGATAAAAGCAAATGAAGGTAGGCTTTCATTGTAATGAGAATAACAATAAGAAGCTGGTCTTTTCAATAAATTTTATTATAACTGCATTATACTATTTTTAATAAAGGAATGACTATTTAAAATTTATATACACAATTAAGAAATAAATACAAAGAGGTTTAGGTATTATTATAAAAGTTGTATTCATTTGCAAAACGTTTTTAAAAAGAACTTTCCCTTCGGTCTGTGAAGTTATTGAGATTTTTGTAATATTATTTTTTAACTTCTTTGCACCATATATTGCGTTGCATAATTAAAAAATAATGGTGTTCAGAGTTAAATTAGTCCATGCTGAGTAATAACTTTAGATAGTGCAATTATACGAAGGCATGAAAACATTTTATACTGAATTTTTGTAGGATGTAGTTTTAAAACGCTGCCACCCTTAAAATTGTTTCATTGCGTTCAAAGTATCTCTAAAAATAAAATTCTGTATCGTGAAGAGAAATAGATAAACCGCTAATTTTTGTGGGCATATACCAGCCTTACTAAACATAATTATTGCATTGAAGGCCCCCGCCTATTAATTTACACTGTAAAGTCAAGGTCTGCAAAGGCTAGTTGATGTGTAATGTCGATGGTGATTAGTGCGCACGCAGGCAAACTTCAGTTCGCTTTCACATACACTTAAACTTCAAACTTCCTGGAGTTTTATCCCCCTTAAGTTAACATAATGCCATTTTTCTTGCATTTAGAGGCAAGGAGATGCAAGCAAGCTTTTTGTGTTAAATGACGTAAAATAGAATAGTCTACCGCTAGCGACCCCTATTGCATTATTTATTTTGTTTCTAAAATTGAAATTAAAATGCCTAATATAAAACCAGTTTTACGTCAATGGAGTTGAAAACTGATAAACAACGGGAATTTATTGTTAAATATGCACAGCCAGAGTTCTCTGTGGCGTTACAATGATGAAAAATACAGAATTCTGTGACGAGATGTAATGCTGGCATTTTTAAGTAAACGTCTGTATGTAGATTTTATGAATTGAAACAAAAAAGTTAATAAGCATACGATATTTTAAATGTTTACATCAACACATTTGTAATCCAAAAGCGATTATTGGCTTGCCTAGAAATTCTATTCATGGATAAAAAGGTTTACCCTTGGTAGATATGTAATGAAATAAAATACTTACAAGTTGTAGGAATATAAACAGGAAAGGCCCTTATACTATAGAATTCTGACAAATGAACAAGGGACGTAGGACGTTAAAAAAAGTTATTGTGAGCCGAAGGAAGGTAGAAAAGTTTACCTTGTGAAGTTGGCAATTTATTGCAAGAGCTTTTATGTACATAAATTGCATTTTACCAATCAGTAATGGCGGAAACAATTGAAACCGTTTTCCACGTATAATTTTTTTTATTTTCATTTATTTTTCTCACTCTTTAAAATAAAAGCTTTGTAATCGAGGCAGATTTTCCATTTTGTTTGTAGTATGTCTCTTCAGTCCCTTTTATAACTTAGTAACTCTGCGTGTGTTTGAAAGCATTCCACCGTAACTAAAAATAAAGGTTCACAAAGTTGAAATTTGAATTAATTTACGGAATCAATTGTCTCAGTTTTTAAAAAGATTTTCTCGCAAACAGCTGCTGTAATTTTATTTGTACTTAGTTTAAAGATTGCAAAAACATAAAGTTACAACTTTTTATTTATTTATTTTTTTTTTCCTGAAGAGTTATGATTTATTGTTTGTATAATATAAAAAAATTCTTGTAACCAATAGCATGGCGAGGTTATTTCATAGGATTACATACAGCAGTGCTAGCCTTCAATTATTTATTTAGTAAAACTCTTTGCTAACAACATTTCTAGATAGAGGGCATATTTTTTCAATTTTTACGCAGAAATAGATAGGCAACGGTTTTTTAGTAAATAATGTTTAAATTTCCCATCAATTTTCTGTAAAAAAAACAACAAAGATTTGATGTAGTATATTTGATTTTAATTTGCATTTTTTGCTCTCTATACTACAACTTTACTCAAATATTATTAATGATATTTTTTTTATTTTACTGTAACCATCATTCTACAAAGTGCAGCACTATGCGCATGATCTGAATTGAATAAACATTCTGACTGTAAAAAAATAACAGAAAGAAATTGGTAATGATTTTCAATTCAAAATAACTGCGTGATATACTTGCAACCCTCTACATTCAAATGGAAAAGCCGATTGCAAAATTGATATTTTATTCATCTTGAGATCTAATAAACTTTTAGTAAAAAAAATGGCAATTTCAATTTAGATAATTGACTATAAGAGAAAGTATTTTTGACTGTATCAAACAACAAACAAATTAGTTTACATTCTATTTGTCTTCAACAACAAATTTTGTTGTTGTTAAACAGCAAAATATGTTACGTATTTAGGGAAAAGAATTTACTAAACAGCGTATAAAGTTGAAGTGCTCTTAATATCAATTGCAAAGGATCTGGTTTGTTTCTCTCGTATTGACGAGGTAGTCCATATTTTACTATTTGTTTATTTACAAAGAATGGATCTGGTTTTTGTACGGTTAGAACTGAGTAGTGGCTGTTATTATCTACATGAGAGAGGCTTAGGATGTCGAATGTTCATAATTCTTGAGTGATGCTAGGTGAGTTCATCATATATTTAAGGAACAAAAGTTTGATAATAAGATCTCTTTGTAAATTAGATATAGGGTGTTTTAACAAAGGGTTCTAAAGAGTCTACCGTAAACATGTTTATCTTACCCAGGATTACCCTTTTCGCCGTAAGAGTCTTTGCTATCCGTGGTGCTTTATTGGAAATAAGAAATCCAAGGAATGTTTTGAAAGTTGAAAAGTGTTGTCGGGGGCAGATGACTGACTGCTACTTTAAAAGATTTTGGCTTCCCTTCGAGTATCCCTGCTTATCAGTGCTCACGTAATCACGTAGGGTCTTCAGGGATGGTTAACGTGTTCAACTATTAACTACCACACGATACGGAGCAAGTATCACTCTATACTCTCGATATGTGGCTGTCATGGTGTCCCTTGGTGGCAAGGACTAGATTTTAGAGTAAGTTTACTTAGTCCGGACTGCTACCTAAATCTAAAATAAGGGTTTGCCTTTAACCGTCGTTCGGTAAACTTTATTGGGCGTCCTGTGGCTAAGATATGCGGATATTTTTTGAGGGGGAACCTTTTCAACTTTGGTTCCTGGAGCATTTTAGGCTGAGTCCACTCGTTGTTTGTTCTGACAACATTGTCAGAAAGAGAGAACAAACCTCTCTGATATCCTGTTTGAAAAGTGTCATAATCCCTGATTTGCTGCATGATCAGAGGCACCTTAAGATCAGAGCAGATAATTGGGACACTCTAAACCTTATAAGAAGAGAATTATACCTGCAAGAACTTTTAAAAGGTCTGCACAATATGCAGCTTTTTGTTTTTTATCTATTCTCTTCGGAGTTTAACCAATCGAATGATCTGAGGCTCATAAAATTAATAAAGACATGAACCTTACCCCCAAAATTCAAAACAACCTGTTTATTTTTCCATCTATTCTAAAGAGTTTAATTGTTTAACTATTTAAACAAAGTGAAAGTTGTAGAGTGTTGTTGATAAAAATAGACTTTTTTGTCTTACTATTATTATTGTTGAAGACTTAATTTAATTTGACCAGCCTGACAAGTCTCGACGTCAACTTGCAATATTCCCATTGCTTGTAGTTCCTTTAATAAAAACGGTAAAAATGGAGTGATATTTCATGCACACTCCTGTTGGATAAAAACATTTCCAAATCTTGAAATACTCGTATAACTAGCAGTGGTGTTATCTTAATTTACATCGTAGCGGCCCTTCCAGTTATGAATTTCGACCCGTAACCTTTCCTTCTTTAGCGAGTGCGTGCTGTTTGACTTCCTCTAATTACAAGTCTACATATGTTTCTTCTGTCTATATCCACCATAGTTTTGAGCCCAATCTGACATGTCTGATAATACGATTTGAAAATGATTCGTGTTTTGAAAGATGTGCAACATTACACAGAATCCGTGGACACTCTCAGGATCGGGTCCATTGCCAAACTCATCATACATCTACTGATAGACTGAGAGACAAATCCCTGGCTTTTTCCTCAAAATAGATGTATAAGAGCGGCTCATGCTCATGTCCCTCTTGGAGCTAAGACAATTGGAGCTAAGGACTCTGCAAACTGCAAGGGGCCTTCTTGGATGTCCGCTGCTAGGTCCTTGTCCACCACGCCACTGATCCCTAACTAATAAAATCCAGTCGATTAAATATTGTATTTAAAATAAAAAATTAAAGCATTGTGCATTGTCAGGCTAAAAAAAACCCTGACTGTTGATAAAATACTCGTGTCCTTGAACTGTGCCAAAAAGTCATTGTTTCCGTTTGTCGTCCCAATTCTGAATGCTCTATTGCAATGATTAAGAAAGAAATAAATGGTTATTAATTTATTTATTTATTTTTCCAATTGAAATATTGCCCTTTACAGACCACCTAGTGGTACAGAAGTCCATCAAAGGGGCTTAGTGCTGCTCTCTGTAAAGTAAATTTAGAGCCAGCTTACTCTTGGCGCTGACTCTTTTAATACTTTGTGCTTATTCTAGTGATAGATTTAATGTAAAATCCACTGAACCCACCAAACCCATAGTTCAAAGTTGAAGATAAATGGATAGCCTCGCCATAAATTTTGACCACTGATATTCCTGTTCGGGACAAACTAAGCCTCGCTGAAGCTTCTATTCTATCTTAAACCTTTCCAATGTTCTATATTCTAACTTCCTGTAGCTGGCGGTATTGGGGCTATTGTGACGTTTTCGAAATCGTATTTCCACTGGTTTCGATCTACTAATATTTTCAAAGTGATTTTTCACAAAAAAAAACAAGTGTGATGCAATCGAAAGTATCGCTTAACAAGATGCATTATTCAATTTTGGAACGATTTTGCTTTTCTTTTTCGAGAAAAAAAGTTACTTTTCAAATTTCTTTTAAATTCAAAGTACATCGTGCAGCAAGTATCTCTCCACAAGCATACTCCAGTTGAAACGGAGGAGTACTGTTACAGTGCTGATAGGTAGATAATTATTTTATTTTTTCTGGCGCCTCAGCTGCTAAGTCTTGTTGTGGCTAACGCTAACATTTCTCCTGCCTCACGTACAGGGTCTCCGGCTTCATTCACCAGCTAGTGGGATAGAGATAGTAACATCCTTCGGGAAACTAACTAGTTACTAGTTAAAGAAAATATTAGACTAGGTTTTTTTTTTTAATCGTACAAACTGTAAGGATGTACTTCTATTACAGTCAACTGTAAAGAGAAAGAGGTCTGGATATCGTAAAGATATTAATAATTTGCGAAATTTCATGAACAATTGCCAAATAAACGATGCCTAATGGCTGGATTGACACAATAATGGCAGAAATCAATCTGGCGGCAAAGAGGTGGTATTTCCAATAGTCAGTAAAATACGTGCTCCAGTTGAAATTGAATTGTAATCCGTTGCTAAATGGATTTTCGTGTATTTGTCTTTGAAATGGAACAAACAATTATTTGAATGGCATGCCAATATTATTATTATTGTGGCAGACCCCTCTCCATCTTTGTTCTGTCTTCACTATTCAATGTCAATAGACTTTTTCCCGCAGACAGCCGACATAAATAATTTATTCCTAATACTATTTTCAATGCTTGGAAAATATCTTGAATGATAAATTCAAACTTCTTAGATGGTAACCATTTTTATAAAATATTTAAGGAAACTAGTGCCTCTACATTTATTTTGTTCACTATCTACTCTTGCCATTTTAATCTATAACTCATTTCGTCTTTTTTTTTAATTACAAAAGATGATCGAAATTGTAGAAAATTTCAAATGTAGTAGGGCTTACCAACATACTGGTCTTTCCACTAAGTTTGTGATAAATATTTTAGGGCTTATAAAAAAAAAAATTGGGTCTTGACGGCGTGGAACTTTGTCCTCTACTGGGGCTCATCCCTCATTTCCATACCCTTCAAAAAACCCTAAAAGCCTTACCCGGTTGCCTTCAATATCATGAGAGGTATCTTTGAGCTCAAAATCTCTCCAGCATTTATTTCAGATTGTAGCATATAATAATGGCAGCAGATTGGGCACACTGAGGTTTTAAAATATTAGTATACTGTTGCCCCAACAATCTCATCAGAATTCTACCGCTCAGAGCTGATCGCCCGGTCTGTCTTGTTGTAGATGATTTGCCATCTAAAAGCCCTGTTATTTGCATCTTACTCAGGGAAGGAATAAACTTTGAAACGTCTTATCCCTGCGAACCTTTTAGGCTGAAGGCCGAGGCGGACTTCTCCCAACAGCTTCATCCGCGTTCCTTAATTTCTTTGACTCTAAAAAAGATTCTATTTCCTGACTGGAAAAATATAGGTGCCATAAAATGTGTAATAATGTAGAGGAGAGGCCAAGCGAATTTTATGAATTCAGGTAAACATTCTAATTATTCGGTAGAATTTTGGATTCGGATTTGATGCTGGAAGATTTTAAAAGAACTACAGGTGGGGTGCAATGAAACCGGTCACCGTAGTGACCGGTTACCTTGAATCATATAAAAATAAATAATATTTACGGCGAACTTCCTAAACATATGACCCAAATTACCTAACAGTCACCTAAATTATTATTTCAATAATTCAAATTATAAGTAGAAATAAACGTAATAGCAACAAATAGGCCCATTAAATCTGATTGGCTAATAGCTTTTTCTATTTCACGCTGGTAAAATATTTGAATTGCTTAAGTGCAATCTATCAATAACAACTCATGCAATTAATTCGTTTAAAACATATTAAATTGCAGATAATTAAATTCATAATTTATGTATTTGATTTTCAATAAATTGTTTATTTAATTTTAATAGAATTATAAATAGCTTATAAAATTGTTTTTAAACGAGTGTTGTAGAAACAACATCTTCCTTCGCTCCGTAAAACTATTCGAAAAGCTCTCAATGGCATGCTAACATACATATCTGGTTACACCAAACCACCTAGCATAATTCTTATTTTGTAATAATATTTAAAATGAATTAATTAATAAATAATTAACATAATATATAAATAATATAAACCTTTTAAGTCAATACTGCTGCCATCTAGCGATGAGTTTTGCAACTACTCCTAATAAGAGCAGTTCTTTATTTTTGGCTTGATGATGTATTTAATTTATTTTGATTGAATAAAAAATTAGCTTGCACTTGGTTATTTACTATAATTTCGATCTGTTAATTCTTATCAGCTGGTAACATTTTCTAAATTCATTAGATTTCAGGAAGTTTTAGACGGATAAATAATAAGATGAAAGTGAATTTGATTTTTTATTGTGTATGTAATGTAATTATTACATAAATAAGAAATTATTATCTTATTAATACATACATTGAAGTGTAGAGGTTTCTCGAATTTCAAATCATTTAAACGATGCCTTAGATTTGTGCTGCCTCTAAATCAGGAACAAGGGTCAATCACACTTCCAAGGGAATCTCGAGCTTAAAAGGTGTTTACGTCATCAACATTAGTAAAATATTCATTTTACAAATTTTATTATTCAGTTGTGATTAACTACTCGAAATAGATAACCATGCTAAAGGTAGTTTTAGTTATATGTGTATGTTTCTATTGGTTAGACAAAGGAATTAAATGGTGACGGTTTCCATTTATTGGGTACTTTACCTAGTTATATATGAGCAGATTGCAGTGGCGGCTAAGTTAGCCACTTTAAACAGTTTGATACTCTTGAGTGTAATGTAAGGAAGGTGCGGCCCTGGAAGATGTAAAGCCCCTCCTGCAGAGCCCCTCCTTGATTACAATTGCTGCAATACATATATCTCCAGCAGCCGCTTTCTCCTTGGGTGCGTGTGCTCTGTTCCAGCTATGCTATTCTCGCTTTTCTATCACTCTTCTGCAAGATTAAGATGTTACATACAAATTGAATTAACTCCATCAATTATAAAAGTTAAATAGTTTTCAAATTTTAAAGTTTTTTTATTTATTTAAATTTAAGTATTAAATTTATATTAAATTATATATTAAATTTATAAAAAGTATTATATATTAAAAAAAATCTGGCTAAAGCCTTTTTCAGTGTTCCTTCGTTACCGTCAACATTGTCCATCACCGAGCTATAAGAGTCACCTAAGGAAACAAAATCTAAGGGCAGGATTCGAACCTTAGGTCTCTACTTTGGAGTTTCGTGCATCGTTTTGTTTATATTATCTTTATATTACGTTTAACATTATTGACAAGTTAAGTTTGCCGTTCAATTACTTTTTGTACTTCAACTTTTAATGCACCGTTTCATATGTTAACCAAATTTATCAATGTTAGTATTGTTCTATGGATTTGCTTCATTTATTTTCCCTCAGAAAATCATTGTTTTCTTTGATTAATCTTTTTCAAGTAAATTCTCACCGCAAATATATTTTTTACCCTTGAATAACTTCAAAAAAAAAATAATAATAAAACTTATTGTGAATCTATGTCAGCATTGTTAACCACAAAACCAAATGCGGTAGAAATTTTTTAACAGGACGATCATATTTATTCATCTGTGAAGTCTCAAAAAATAAAAATACTCGAAAGTGAAATTAAGGAAAATACTAAATTAAATAAAATCAGGCCGGTCTTAACATCCAGTTAGAAAATTAACTGTTGGAAGCACTGTCTTACAAATAAAATGAGGTAATTGAAAGATTTGCATTGGGGATCTCCTCCTAATAGTACACGCTATTAACCATTACTCCAAACTTCTACCTCCAAAAAAATACTATTATATTTTATTAAGTAAATTATTTTAATTTAAATTATTATTTGGAGGTCTTTTATTAAGAAAAGGGATCATTTAAATTTAATAAATTCTACGTAACAAAGTTGAATATCATAATTTGGTATCCGTGCTTTCAGGTTATAGCAGCTGTTTGATTACTTGCGATCGAACAAATTGCTAAACGTAAGTGATTGTACACTCTATTCACTTTTGCAGATCTACAATAAATTGATTATTTTAAAATGTGCTATTAAGAATTCTAATAAATTTATACTTGCGCTGCTCAAATTATTAGATAGGTAACTAATGATTGCGTATTTATTGGGGATGTGAGCTTTTGGTGGTTCTTACCCTCATGGAGTGGGAATCATGGTCCTATTCTCAAGAAGATCCGTGAGAAGGACGTCTGAAAACCGGTCACAGTAAAAAGATAAGAAAAAATTGAACACTCGAGAAAGTGAATAATACTTTTGGGCGATCAGATAAGTTGTTACTTTATATTTACAATAAATAGATATGTAGCTATAGAATGTTATGTATAATATGTAGGTTTACCGACTGATTAAAATATTGTGAATGTTACACTTCGTTTGGGTGGAGAGTGCTCTGACGTTACGTTACATTCTCCATAGTAAACGAAGCTAATCAGTGAATAGAACAGTTTAGCTTTTAATTTTCTAGAGATATCTTAATGCTGTGCTGTGAAGCGAGTACTAACCATTTCAAGATAGTTAGATATGAGGTCCAGTCAAAGAAAAAGTTTAATGGAAATTATGTAGTTTAAAAAGCTTGCCCCCAAAAAAACTCTCATTGATGAATACTTTTCGTCAAAGTATTCTTTCAACAATGTTCTCAAGTGTAAAATCATAGTTAATAATGCCCAATGCAAACTTTTGGAAATAATGGGTTAAATCTAACAGTTAAAAAGAGGTTTTACTACGTAGAATTAGCAGGGTGGATATAAATGCACTCTAGTTTCATTATGTTGGCCAAATCAGGTAATAAAATATTCATGTGTAAAGCCGGTGAGGTTAATGGTGGTCATTGCGTTACAACATTATGCATTATAGCCATTCGATTGATATTTTGGATTGATATTCCTCATTTTACTTACATCTAAACAATTAAAAAAAAAGTGTGTAGATTGAAATAAGAACGAAGTGATACTTTATTTACCTTACGCAATAAAGAGTCCACAAGCACCATGTCGAGCTATTATAGAGTTTCGTAACATTAAATTGATAGGAATCGTGATTATTCTGATCATGTAAGGTAGTTAATTACCAATAGATCTGTTTTATTATCAGCAGATAATAAAATAGATTTACAAATAGATCTGTACATATGTATATTTTTTCCCCCAGGTAGAAGAAATTCTAGCCACGCTTGGTCTAACATCTTGCGCTGATAACTTTACTGACAAAATATCTGGTGGGCAAAGAAAAAGAGTATCTGTGGCTTTAGAACTCGTTAGTAATCCAACTGTAGTATTTCTTGATGAGCCTACAACGTAAGTAGAATTAATTTAAGTTCTTTATTAATACTTACAAAGTATGAAAATTGAATATGATTGAACCTTACTGTGAAACACTGCATGGCACTGTCAAGCACAGTTTTAGGTAATATAAATGCATTATTCATAATGGTAATTTAATCTTTAGAACAGCAATAGAAACAAAAACAATAAAATTAAAACAACTCAGTTTTAAGCAGCAGGAAGGTCATATTGTGTCATTTTTTCACTATTACCTTCTCTTTGTTATCTTTCTCACTATCAGTTTAGAGTAGTGCACTCGTAGTTTTGTGTACAAGAGCATGACGACCTTTTTTAAGATCTTGAGTTTTTTAAAACCTAGCAGAATACTAGAAAGATTTTTAATAGATAGTGAAGTTCTGAAGTTACTAGATTTAGCGAAGATTTCTTTGTTTTTAGAAAAATCGGATTCTTTGCATTAAACTATTTTCAACTAACAGAATGAAGGATTCACAATGTAGATTAGTATGTATATCATTGTTTTAAAAGATTCAAGGTTACTTTTGTTCTTATTAATTATAAAAGAAAGTTCATCTAAGTACAACAATATCATTTGAAAAACAATTAGCAATTGTTTAAATTTATGTTGTATTTCTTTTGAAGCTATTTGAGTGTACCAAGCCTTACTTTTTTTTGCATTCTTTAATAATTGTGCTACGTTTTCTATTTTAGTGGATTAGATGTGGTCTCAATAAATCAAACAGTAAAACTATTAAAGATGCTAGCTCGCCAAGGGCGTACCGTAATTTGTACCATTCATCAGCCGAGTGCTTCTTTATTCGATCTATTCGATAGAATTTATATTTTAGCCAGAGGAAAATGTATTTATCAAGGTGAACCCAACCAACTGGTTCCTTATTTATCGGATTCCATAGGCGCAGAATGTCCCCATACATATAATCCAGCAGATTTTAGTAAGTACCCTTAAATCGTTTGTGTTTAAACTTGCATGTCAATAGAGCTAGTCATTTTGTCATTCATTGTTTTAGTACTTGAGATTCTTCAAGCAGACGTAATCGTTAATTTATGTGAAAGTATTGAAAATGGTAAACTAATTAAAACTTGCAGAGAAGATGATGTTACATCAATAGGTAAATACATAGTATCTGTTTTTTTAGAAGTAATAAGTATTTTTGCATCTCCTTTTTTAAATCTTGTTATTATTTATTTGCAGTTAGTTACGATAAAAGTTTATATAATAAATCACATCTGAAAGGACTTCAGTTTCCAAATTCTTTTTGGACGCAGTTTTGTATTCTATTTCGTCGAATGATGTTACAGAAAAGACGGCATGTTGTAAGTACAAAAGATACTATTGACTATTTTTGAAATATTGCAGTAGCACATAACTTAGTATACTGCCTACCTTTGCGTGTAGTGTAACCATTGTTTTGTATCGATGTATTTATTTTACACATCAACCTGTGTTTTGTGTAAGCAGTGGATTTAAGAAAAATCGTACTTTCATATTGTGAAATTTATTTGTACTTAGAAAAGCCATATTAAAGCGAAAATATTAGAGCGTCCCAGAATTCGTGCCACATCACTTAGAACTCCTACTTTGTTTCTGCATTACCACAATCCACAAAATAAACTGCTATCTTATGTTTATTGTTTCAAATGCTTTAGATGAATGAAAATATTCGTAACTTTCCGCCATTTGGCTACTTTTTGTTGTGATTCATCTACTTCTTATTTAATTTTAACTTTGTTTTCTTACTGCCCTTCAAGAGAAAAACCTTGTTTGTACATTCACTATGACGATCTTTCGCTGCAAAAATTTACAATTAAATTGACATTTACTTATTTCCGAGTTCACTACAGTACACATCTAAACTCTACCTCTGCTCGATCATCTACAATCTATAAAATTCGCCCTAAACTCTGTAATAATTTGTTCTTATTGTAATGTACATCATTCTTAGCAATGGGGCCAAAATATAATGCTGCTTTTACTTCTTCGTTTTGATTATTGAGAAGGTTATTCAAGTTTTTAATGAAAATCTGTTACAATTCAGGAAGCTCGTGAGTAAAACGTTATCTTTAATGTTTCTTGTATTAGATTCCTGATTGTACTTTTGTTTGTTTTATCCAAGTTGTGATTCTTGTATTCTTTAAAACCGACCTGTTTCGTACTTTTTGCATTTTCTGAGATAGGCTCGGAAACTTCGTATTAGGAAGCAAATTATCCTCACAAACCTGATGAAGTTTCTAAAATTTAAAATTCTTTTGTAAGTTTAGTGTATCCATTTGTTATTTGTTTAGATTGATTATTTAGAAATACCTAATAAAATTAAAGCTGATCCAAATAATGTTCTACTTGTAAATTTTATTCTCTTAATGTGTTATTTCTTTTCAGGGAGGACTTTGGCTTCAAATTATACATCATATATTTTCTGGAGTTTTAATTGGATTGATATTTTTAAATGTTGGAAATGATGCTAACAGGCCGTTTGATAATTTTAAATTTATGTTATGTGTGTCAGTTTTCTTCATGTATACACATTGTATGACACCGGTGCTAACTTGTGAGTAGTACTTTTCTCCATTATTTGGTTAATCTTTATAAATGCATTGAAAAGGGCAATCTGGTGAAACTAAAGCGACTTTAATTAATAATAATTTATTTATTACATCTAATCCTCTTTATTGCATTCTCTTTATAAACATATTTTGTATTACTTTAGACCCTGCTGACATTAAACTTATGAAAAGGGAATTCTTCAATAGATGGTACAGTTTAAAAGCATATTATTTAGCCAAGTCCTTTTCCTCAATTCCTTTAATAGTGAGTGGATTTTATTTAATATCCTTAACAAATTAATAATTACTTTTTAACACTAAATATTAATCTTTATTTATTTTATTTTTTTCAATATAGGTAATACTTGGATTTATTTTCATAGTCATAGTGTATGTAATGTCAGATCAGCCACGAGAATTCAGAAGATTCTCATGGTTTACCTTGAATTGTATCCTGATAGGGCTCACTTCTGAAGGTCTAGGCATTCTTATTGGATTTACTTTCAAGAATACTGTAAGTAATTTATTTAATAATTTATGTTAATAAGTGAAATTGGTTACATTTGTAGAGAAATCAAATTAAAATTTACTCTAGAATTTATCTTCAAGGGTCCCGCAACACGAAACTAAAACTAATCAATGTGTTAATTTCTTTCTTTCAGAATGGTACAGTCGTGGGACCATCAACTATGGCACCAATACTGATGTTAGCTATGCATGGCATGGGCTACGGACTACACATTGAACCTTTCATGGCATACGTAATGAAAATCAGCTATGTTAGATACGCTATAGTTAGCATAATTACTGCACTCTATTTGGACAACAGGTAACGTACTTTTAATTTTGATACTAGCTTAAGATGTGGATAAATAAATCTTTGGTGAAAACTTAACCTTTCTAGATCCAGAGGCGCTCTGGATCACAGACTCGACAGCACATCTTTTGCATGTCCTGCTCTACTACATCCACAAATATAAAAGATAAATTCTGAATAAAACTTCTTCTTTTTCAGGGTGATGACTTGTCAAGAAACTACAAACGAAATTTCTTATTGTCACTACGCCGATGGAAGAATGTTGGTGAGAGATCTGGGCATGGAAGGTGAAGAGACTGCACCGCAATTGGTTGGGGTTCTATTTTATTTTATATTCTTTAGATTTCTAGCATTCTTATCGCTTAGATATAGGTGTACTACGGAATTTTCAAATCAGTTACTCATATACTTAACGAAGATAATTAAAAGGAAATAATATGGACAATATCTTGTAAGTTAGTTTTTGTACAAAGTGTATATAATAGAATAGATTAGGTACAGTTCGGTCAGTATAAATAAAACAGTTCCTACCAAAGGTAGTCTGTTCAGTTGTGCGTGTTTTTTATTTTAAATTCTGTGGTATGTATATCTTTTCATCTGTTGCTCAATTTATTCTGTATTTAAGATAAAAATAACTGACTTCTTTTGTTTAAACAATTACTAGGTGTAGAAATAATGTTTACTTAACTCAACAACCTTGTTTAGGGCAGAATAAGATAAGTGTAACTTCCAATACCTTAAATTTACCTACAAAATGGATTATGCCCTCTCTCTGTCTCTCACAGAACTAAGGGAACAGATGTCTGTACCATTCAGACCCCGCTGTTTTTGAGTTTAACCTGTGAATAACTTGGATCACCAAATGGATCCTTTTTGTGCAAAGCTTATTTAAAAATGGATCACATGTACAGGTGATAAGATTGAGTTAAATCATATACAGTTCTTTTTTTATTCAAGTAAACATTATTTCTCATTCTTAATTATTATTTTGCATGCATTAAAAGAAATCTGCAAAAGTAAGAGATCTTAAAAACGGAATTTACCATTGAATAGTGATCATTTCATAAACAAACTAACACTTTGTTTAGTTTTGATCCCGTCAAAGTATAGAAGTAGTGAACTTAATGTTAACTATAAAATCTTGAACTGTGATTTTTTAGTTTTTTAATGTTAACTATTTATGTATACATTACATATATTTGTATACCATATGCATATATAAATACTTATACAGATTAATTATAATGTAATAAAATATTGTACACCAAATTCTATTTAATTTAGGTATCGCTTAAATTTTAGTTAAATTTATGTGTACTACTTGTAAACACTGATAATGAGAATTAGATTTTAAAAAGTTATCAAAAAAGTCAGTTTTACTGAGAGACAACTTGTTTAGACAAGTAATGTTTTAAATTAAGTCATAACTTTCCAAGTTTGTTTTTAATTATTTTCTATTTCTCTCAAATAGTTTTGTAATTAAAAGAAGAAATAAGTGTCATTAAATGTCACTGTAATAAAAAAAAAAATATTAATTTTAGACATCAAATATTAAACTTAAGCAAGTAAGATACAAGTTTCAATTTTAATGAAAAATGATATAGTTCTAACTTTTCTTATTTATATTTTAAATAACTTATTATTTGATTTCTGAGCACGATTCAGATTTTAAATTAATTATAAATAAGATATTTTCAGGGCTTTACTAATGTACTCTTATCTGTGCGATATACGTAACAAGTAAACTATTATTATAACAAAAACTTACTTTTACGTCTTCCACTCCTAAGTTCATATATCCGATTAAAAAAAAAGAAGTTATTAAACTTACTCTTTATATCCTCAGTTAAGACATTACAAATAGAACCATTCTAGGATTTCAATAAAAAATCCATTAATAAAGAATTAAGACACAAAAAGATAACTGAGGCTAACTTCAAAAGTCAGTGGATCATTAAAATTAAAAATAACACTAGAAATTGTAAATGATTTTTTTATAATTTGTATATAAATGTTTTTTATAAATAAAAGGTCATGAAAACTCAATAATATATCTTTTATTTATTTTCCAATAAAAAAACATGTTACATAAAAGAAGATGTAGAAAATTAATAAAACAAAAACAAAATAAAAATTATCACACGTTTTCCATAATAATACTTCTTTAGGAAACGTAAATAAGACATTTTTTAAAAAAAGAAATTATTAGTTCTAAAGAGATCCGTCAGAAAACGCCACTAGACGGAGAAGTAAAAAATTAGTTTCACAAAAATCCGTAAGAGAGCAGCACCTATTGGACCACTATATGTGCAATGTCACAACAATTTTTCTTCAGTACGACTTGAGTAAGGTAGGGGGTAGTATCGCTCTGTCGCTCGTCCAAAAAAAATCCGTAAGAGAGCGCCACTTAGCAGTCCAATATTGGACCACTATATAAACTGCTGTCACAACAATTTTTATTCAGTACGACTTAAGTGATCAAGGGGGACACATCGCTTTGTCGCTCATCACTCCAAATATAACTAGTCTTAACATTTGTCTCCCTTAATGAATCATAATAATGTGTTGTAGGAGTAAAAATAAATAAAAAAAACTAATTCAGCTAATTTAAGAGTAAATAAAAGATATATTATTGAGTTTTCATGATATTTTATTTATAAAAAACATTTATATACAAATTATAAAAAAATCTTTTACAATTTCTAGTATTATTTTTTAATGTAAGAGTCATGTAGATCGCTCTGTCGCTTGTCTCTCCAACCAAAGATGTGTAGCACATCTCTATCATCAAACATGAAAGTATCACACACAATATATGGCTCCTTCTATTCTAACATATTTATCATAAATTGTATCAAAGTAACATTAATTGCATTAAAATATTGAAAAATATTTTCCATGAATTAAAAATATTCTAACGTACGTACATAAATCTAGTCACACATTAATTGCATTAAAATATTAAAAAATGTTTGAATATTTGCCCCACCCTCCCACCCTGCGAAATTCACTTTGCTTTATAGTCTGGATGTGTTTCTACACACTCGACAAGGAAGATTCATTTTTTGCATTTTTCTCAACAGAAAACAATTTATTTCAGCTCACTTCCGGTATCATTAATTACCACTTACCTAATGCCATCTAATTGCCATAATGACTTATTTAAAGAAACCACAGCAAAGGAGTAATTAAAAGAAACAAAGAAAATGATTAACAAATCAACTTTAGTTTATGCAGTCTCTTCCAGGAAGCGGAACAATCACTGTTTTTATCAGCATTTTTTCAAAACCATTCTTCTTTTATCTCAATTCTCCAAATGGTTAGTTCAAATATTCACCACGAGGTAGCACTAAAACATTTATTTATTTGAATTCTGTTGATTTAACAAACAAATCGAAAATGTTAAATAATTTAACACTGTTTCAGAACTCAATATTCATATTATTTTGCTTAACGTTTTTTACATTAGTTTTTTCCGCCTATGTCATGACTAGTGATTATGCGTACATATAAATGATATTTATTTTACATTTATTTATCAGATTATACCAATACATTTCAAAATTCCTAACTTGCGTTAAAATTTTAAGAACCCAAAACGTGTCTTGAAAACAAAAAAGAACAATACGATACAGGGAAGTTAACTTAACAATAACTTACAAGCAACGATTCTCTTGAAAGTTATGAAATAAAGTAGAATGTTTAGTTATTAACTATAGGAGAGGACAAAAACCAGCATATTCCACAGATGTATGTATCTGACAGCATTTTTTAGCTGTTCAAAGAATTAATTAAATAAATTTAATATACAAAAGTCGAATGCACTCAATTAAAGCAAAATTCATAAAAATATAATCGTTAAAAGCAGTTTAATAATATCCAATAAAATATATTAAAGAACTAGTTTTTTTTAGGTTTACTTGTTCACATTATTATTGTTAGATCTCGATTTAAAGTTGTATTCTCGTAGACTTATTCTACTTTGTTAACTAAAGCTTGCTTCATTTTTTAATTTTACTAGGTCCATGTATAAAGTAAATAAATACATAATAGAAGCAATTACAATTAAGACTTTGTGTCAAAATAAGCAAAAGACTATAATAAAAATTATCCGTGGAAGATTAGCTGGTTAAACTTCTTTCAAATAATATTTTTAAGTAGATTTTTATGGGGGGGGCTAAAATGGTAAAATTGACTTGCTTTAGTCTTACCTAATGTGAACAAATCGATGTTAGCGTACGATTGGATAAGAATCAATTGAAATTCCCCTGGTGGTTGAACGTGAAATTGTTTTTGTCTGTATTGTTGCAGGTTATTTCAACAATATAGATATTTTACAGGTTAATCATGAATGTTATGTTTACCTATGAATTAAGCTTCTGTTTTACCAAGTTATTACAGTTTAACCACAAACATTAAACAGGTGATAGAAACTCTATTTGAAGTCAATATTATCAATGAAATTGTTTAATCAAATAATGGATAGTTTTCCCGCTGTGCCCCATTTAAAAATATGGACTAATTCTGAAGGTATCAAACTAATTGGATGGCATACTAGCCACATTTATGTCTGCAGTCTAAGCAAAGAGCAAATACTGAAGCCAATGGAATCACCAAAACTTCATTGTTGTTATGAGGTATAGAAACTATATGTGAATTAGTACTATCCTTTTCTTAATGTATACTATACTTAGTTTCTAATGATAAGGAATGTATTTTTTATAGGAGCTGGTGGCTAGCGAAGATATAGTTGAAGTATTTTGTGTGGAAGATAAATGTTACGTTGTTGACAGCCGTTGTTTTTTATTAGAAATAGTGCGGGAAGTTGTTCCGTAAGTTATTTTTATTGTGCAATAACATTACCCTCTGGGTTTAAAATATCTAGCGAGTACTCTTACGTAGGCTTTTCATAACAGTATTTATTTTACGCATTGTGATACTGCCATCGTTCCTCAGACGTTTTTATAAAAAAAGAAGGGATGATCAGTTATTAGCTTCAGTTCTGAAGTATGTAATTCACTTAAATATTTCTCTGACAAGTGGAATTTACCTTTAAACATAGGCTTACCATAATTTTATCAATTTTTCATAAAGTTTATCGTATTTTCGACCTGCTGAAATGATATGATGTTGCCAAACGCTTTTATTTTAAATCATTGATGGATTTAGTAATATGAATATCTCTCCATCCGATTTTCTTCTCTAAAAAAAAAATTGAATGGCTTGGTCCCTGAAATTTTTATTTATCAAGATTGTCTGATTTTTAGAACCTCTGGTGGTTAAATAATTCGTGAAAGATGCTAACATCTTTGTTTGGCAAATAATTGGTAACATTTAGAAGAGTTGCTCTTGGCTGAAAGATAACACTTTTCAATCTGATGCGTTCGTATAAAGAAATATTTGCGATTCTAATAAATTTGTGACTTGCTGTACCCAGAACTTTAAACATAACTTCTTTTTATAAGAAGTAAAAGAAGATCTGTCTGATGGTTGAACTGTGAAATAATTCATTTCAGAGATATGGAATGGGAAGGTGATCTTTTTGAAGAATCTCCAAAAAGAGTATTGAAGTCTTATCTAAAAAAAGTACACAGAATCTATGAAAATTCTACGTTGCAAGCAGCATGTCTTTTGTCAGAAGAAAGTTTTGCTTTTCTTATTAACACACAGATCTCTGTTATTGCAAAAATCATAAATTTGAAGACATTTAAAGAAACAAAATGTTTTACCGTTCGCTCAACTCCACTTATGATGACACCGCAGCATGATGTTGGTATAACTCTTTATTTTTATACAACAATTGTGTGATACTACAATAACTGAAGTTACTATTCTAAGAGTGTGATACTTTAGATTTCCTTCATATTATTCGTACCTAAAGAGGAGATTGAACTTGCCTATATTAGAAATTGGTTTCCCGAAGAACAGTTGGATAATTTCCAATCTGGACTTCTTGTGATATCCCTTCCTGAAAGTATAATTTGTGGAGTTTTATTGGATGAGAATCGATTAACACCACATTTCATGTTTAGCTGGCCGTTTCAGGCTGTGAAAGCCAATTGGTGTTGTACGGTAAGCAAAGGTAGGTGTATAATAATTTTTTGTATCATTAATTTATTTTTTAATAAAATTAAAATGAAAGCAAATAGACTCAAGAATTACAAAAAAATAATAAAAATAAAAAGGAAACTGTACCGTATTTTCTAATTAGTTACTTTCTACTTATGCCTATGTTCCTTTCTTATTATCTTCTGCAGGGCAGCAGTTTCTGTTCTGCTGGAATAATTATTTCTGGACAATGTATTGTACGAGTTAATGGTTAACTTAGTACATTCAACCTTGTTCAGTATTTGAACTTTACCAATAAATTTTATTCATAAAAACTTAATTTATAAAAATGTTTTTGTAATATTTCATAACGAAGTATGTTTATTTACTTGCTAATTACAGAACCGAACAGAATTGCTAGGAAATCCAATCTTATCCTGGTATTTGACGGAGGAACGGTTGCAATTTTGGAACAATATGGTTGTAGAAAATTTTACATGCCATCAAATAGAATACGAAATGCCCTTATTTCACCAGAATTTGTTGTAACTACCGATTATTTTGAATGTTATGCTAGTAACACTTTTGAAGCAAATAAAATTATTAAACTACCAGTCAGAGGTAATTTGTTATACTTAATTTCATTTTTTCTTATAAATTAAAATTTGTAAGCCACAAGTAATTTTTTTTATCTTTAGATGTTTTAGGTATGTGCACAATTCCAGAACAAAAACATATAATTTTTGCTACAACGAAACATAGGACGTTATATGCTATTGATCTGAATGCTAAGATTGAAAACTATACATTTAAAATGCCAGACAAAGGAATTTTTGACGAATTTTTAAGAAAAAATAAATACCTAGAACAATTAAATAAACAATTGGAAGAAAAAGATAATTATATCAATGCCTTATCTTACTCATTGAACAATTCTGTTATGAAGTTTTCATTATCAGTTCAGGTGGTTTTAAGTAAGATATTTTAAGTCAAATTTTCTTGTTATATTTTCCCTGCTGCTAAAGCTATTATTTCTTATTTTTCTTTTAAGGAATGAAATAGATATACGTATAATATTCTTATTTAGTAAATGGTATATTAGCCGCAATAAATTTCTAAGGTCAAAGTGAATTCAACTTATAGCCACTCTCCTTTATAATCTACTGTTTGAATGAAATTTGTGAATTACTCCTTTTTCAAACAGCAATTCCCCTCTTTATAATGTTATTCTAATTTTAACTCCTATTATTAGTTGCAGGTTTATCACACACATTTAGAATTATCATAAAAAGTGAAAATCCTGGAATCATTTTTCGAAATACAATTTGGAAAGTGCATTTAACTTTGTTAACAAACGATTGCTGTTTTACATTCGTGAGAAACCTGGAACATGATCTAGCAGTGAACAATCCATTTGTAGATTTCATATCACTGGTAAACGAAGGAAATTATTGGGATTACCTGGTGGATGCTAATCTTATTTGTTATATCGGAAAAGATAAATATCGCCCGCATCTAAATATTGGAAATGTAGGTAAATTTAAATGTCTGCATATTAGCTATTTAAATTTCGATTTAAAACTAATCTAAGGGTTAAACCTATTTTAAAAATGTAATTACACGTCTCTTAGAATTTAAAGGTCAGCCTGAACATTTTTCAGTAATGATATTATCCACAAATCGTATGCTAATAAAGAGAAAAATCTCAGATTGAAATCTCTAGGTTACAGAATTTATTTTCATAACAATTTAGTAGCATTTTGTGAACGAACTTTTTCAAAATTTGAAGAAAATTTTGAGTTTTGTAAGGAAACTTCATGTGTGGGTACAAATTAAAATTTTAATTGTAGGTTCCCGATTAAATGTTTCCTTATGTATTAATTGTCCATTTTATATCAAAGTGTAATTCTGTTTCGATCCTTCCATGTATTTTCATTTTCTTTTGACATTTTTTGTGTATAATTTAGTTTTATTTATTTCATTTTTGTTGCAGATTTTATTAGATATAAGCCATTTCATACAACCAGCTTACTCTTTAAAACTGTATCAGTCGAATGTTGAAAGAGAGGTAAATATTGAAGAAATTTTGGAAAATATCAGTAAAAATGATCACAACACACACCTTAAGAAAAATGAGGAAAAGAGTTCATGTTCATTTGAGGTGCCCATCAATGAGGAACTACCTGTCAACTGTATAGTGAAAACATTGCTTTCTAATTGCAGAGCCTTGTGGAGATATAGCGAATGGGAAGAGATTTGTAAGGATTACTTTGTATTGCAGTAACTATTCCTTGGAACATGATCTTCTAAGCTACATTTGATATTAGTTGAGACTAATTCTGATTAGGTAGAGTTTAAAATGATTTAAGAGCATTTTGAAGGCTCTAAATTCTTCGAGTCTTTATTTCAAATGTTTTAGTGCTTCCGTCACCAAGACGAGTAGTTTTTATATTGTGACTAATTCTCTGACTAATGTGGATACTCACCTGTGAGTTTGTACGTTTATTGGCATCCTGAAGCGCTAATTAAGTGACTAAAAAGAGCTTATAGTTGACCCTAGAGCATGATGTTAGGTTTGTTTTTGGCTTCTTCTTAAGAAGCATTAACAAGAGTATGTACCTCTTTTGTATTATACGAGTGTTCTACTTTTTTTTGAAAACTTAATTTCAAACTATTTGTCATCGTTTAATTATAATGGCAGAAAATAAATAAATATTAATTGTGAGTCCTAACTTTAACGACTTCAAAAATGGAAGTATTTATTATTAAAGATGTAACACCCAGTTATGTTAAGAAGGAATAGGTATTCGGTTCAATCGGTGTGGAATTCAAGATGCTATAAAGAAATGATAACAATGAACATTTAAAAATTTTCATTTTTTATAATTTCAGGTAAAAAAACTAAATTTCAAATATTCATATCTGGAAATTTATTTAATATTGAAATTAAAAAAAATACTTTGATGATCAGTGGAAAGCATGCGGAAAGTTGTCATTCACTAAAAGTTGCTGCTCTACAATTGCTTAATAAAAACTGGACATTAAATATTGACAACACTCTGCAACTGAAGGTGGAAGTAAGTATTATAAATTAAGTAGAATTTTATTTTTACTTTAACTATTAAATTATTTCGATTAATATTCCTAAAAACACTTATTTAAATTTTTCAGGATCTTTTACAATCCTTAGAGATACTGCAGCTTGCCAAAGAGGATAATGCAGAAGCTAAACTAAGTAAAACGTTAGCCATTTATAAACAGCTGAAAGAAAATATTGTATTCCCTTTAACAGGTGTTAAAATGAATTTATCATCTGATTTATTTGAAAACAAAAATTTATTAAAAGATGGAAAGTAATTAATTTCTTTTATCAGAGTCAAAGTAATAATCATTATCCTTGAACCTTTGTTCCCAAATCATCATTATCCTTGATCCTTTGTTCCCAAAATGTGATGAAAAAAGGTTGAAACGTTGAGCAGAGGTTGAACAAAGGAAACGCAGAGTAGAGGCCTCGATTTCTTATTAGCTGTGAACTGATGAGCTCTCTAGGAGCCTGAATACCAATTCCAATCATTTCAACAATTTTTGTTGGACTCAGGTTGTTTTTGGAAAAGAATTCAAAATACAATAGTAACTGTATGGCTAAGGACTTACTTAAATTTGTTTTGTGGAGCTATAGAGTGCAAGGAAAAAGAGTAAATAAGTTGGTTAAATAGTCAATATGTGGTTGAAACAATGGTGTTTTAGCTTGCCGATACAAGTTAAAATAAAATAATTAGTGCCTCTACATGGCCCCATTTAGACTGAAAAGAAATATTTCATAATAAAATTGGATTGCTGCGCTAGTGGTATTTAAACTTCCTAGATGTTCTGGGGCTTCTGCAGAAAATTGTTTGGGATGCACTTAGTTGGAAGGCACAGTTAAGTAATTGAAATGAATTTATCATCTGATTTATTTGAAAACAAAAATATATAAAAAGATGGAAAGTAATTTCTTTTGAAAGATTTATCAGTGTCAAAGTGATAATCATTAGATTAACATTAGATGTAGCATTGATACGAAAAGTAGTTATCAATGTTTGGATCAAAATATGTATGCTCAACTATTAGGAAAAAATACTTGTTAAATAATTAAACTGTTTCACATAATTGTAATACAAAAATGAGTATATGTGATGCGCGATGTTACAACACAATTCATTTCATGATTGGTACTTACTTTTCACCTATAAATAACTAAGGAGCACTAAAATTTATCGTCAATATTGAACAAACTAACGATAAAGCAAACCTGAGCCATCAGAATTCGAACTACGTTTAGAAAACAACAGCCTACAAAAAATATATGTTCATTTTTACCTTGAATACGGCTATTTGACATTTAAATTAGCAGCCGTTTACTAAATATGTTAAATGGTCGAACTGTAGTACAATGATACCATAATTGGCTTTATATCCTGGATGCTTTGTTTGAATCGATCCACTATCTTTTTTCCTCTCTCTCTCTGCGATCTATCTCCACACGCTTTTGATTTTGTTACATTATAATTCTTTGAATTTTTTGCTTTAATGTATTTTTTGTTTACATTATTTAAGTGAATCACTCTTAAAACTAGAATACTACAAACCATTCATATTTCTCTTTGTACAATATTGAAATCCTTCATTCTGAGAATTTCTTTTGTTCTTCTAAGTGGTTTAGTAAACCAGCAATAGGTTTTTTTTTTTATTTAAAAATTAAGGTAGAAAGAATTACGATAAGTGCATGCACAAGTGTAGTAGAATAATTTTTTAAAAAGAGTATAACATTCAAGACATCGGTTGCACATTTTGTCAAGTACCTATATCAGATTTAATATCTGGTCAATTAAACCATGGTTTTAAGAACAGTAAGTCGATATAAATTAATTTGTTTAACAAAATAATACACTCGCCTGCTACCTACTTTTAAAATGGATAAACAAGGTGTTAGGTAGAATCATAAAAAGTAATGTGATTTTGCCTCAAATGCTTGAAGACTGAATTCAGTTTTAATAATAAATAAGTTGTTTTAATTTTTTCTACAGCTTATTTAAATATAAAATATTTATAAACAGCCTAGAACGTTAAAGTTGGAACATATTATATAGAATACTGCAAGTAGCTTGATCAAGACTGACCTCTTGCAGCTAAAAGTAAAACTAACGCTTCTGACAGACCAAATTTATCTGGGAAATCGGACGTACCACAAGGGTAATTTTTCTTTTGGCGTTCTCTTCATTTAGACGAATTTGAATTTAAAACTTACAAATTAAAACCTTACCTTTGCCTTTCTTTTTGGTAATAGAACTTTTAAATGGCTCTAAAAATTTAGAAACAATCTCAAGTAATTCATTACTCGGGGGCAACTTTTCTTGGACAGCATTTATCTGTAAGAGCCATTAGCAAAGTAAATATTGCAATTGGCAACATCTTCTGGTAAGTGAAACATATTGATCTTGGTCCTTTAAGACACTTTCTAATTTAATCGGTGAAACGCTCTTCTTAAATTATTGATCAGATGTTGCTTCAGAAACTTACCTAATTAGTATTAATCCAGTTAAGATTATTTACAAGAATCTCTCTGTCTACATCGGACGAGAAATAGTACTCCGATTTTTAGTAATAATACTTACAGGAAATCCAATTTCTGTTCAACAATTTTTTTAATCTCCTCCTTTTTACTTAAAATTAACTTGGAACAATTTTATTACCACTCCTAGCACATCCTCCGCATTAGAATTGTATAAATTAATAATATTTTATTAAGATCTTAGTAAATTCAGGCCTATAATACAATCCTTTCACAAATATTACGAGAGAGATAAACTTGTCAGTCAGAAATTTCAACAAGAGTTTGATGTTACGAGTGAATCTCTTGTAAATCTCTTTGATTCGTTTAAGTAGAAACTATTTTATTAAATTAATTTTTACTTTGAAACTCGTAAATCATGTTTATTGTTTTAGAACAAACATGATATATTTTCGCGTTCAAATTTATTAGAAGGATCTGTATAAGATCTAATTTAAATTGTTTACTCCATTTCTAGGATTACTACTAGATAAATAATATTTTATTTATGTTTAGTATTCATATTAATTAAAAAGAATGAGTATTTTATTCAATCAATAAATTTATGCTATGTTTATGGCAATTCGAAATTTGTTCTTGCTAAGAGTGATATTTGCTAAATGAGGGTGACTCTTTTGGACACATTACAATGGATTAAAATCCTCCAACACACATAAATGAATATATCTATAAAATTATTATAACTTACTGCTTACCATATTTTAATATTGTAGAACGGCCTTTACTTTGCCTCGACAATGCCTTGTACTTAAATTCTTCTTTTCGTGAGTCACCTCTGTTAAAATTCGACATCCTGATGAGTGTAGTGGTTTTAAATTCGGCTTCCTGTCATTCCACTTTATTCCGCAAAATGATTTAATACTTCTGAAACAAAATTAATGGAAATTAGTAATTAATGTTTGATCGTCAGATAAATAAATAATTACAAAAAACAGATTAATCAATATGTCTCACTTAAAAAATTATTTTTAAGAATTATTATACATATATTAAGAAGCGGTCATAATTGAAAAGAAGAAACCTACCTTATCTGCAAAGAATCTTTTGATTCTTAAATGTTAGTTCATCAATTAAATATTTCAACAAAATTTCAATACGCAAAAAATATAACCTTAACATATTATGGCCGTTAACTAAACTATTAATTATATCAGAAAGATCTCTTTGCTTGATCTATCTTTCAATGGATTCTTCTCCAAAGAAGGCTACTAATTCTTCCCTTGACTCACTCTCGTAGCCCCTGTACCACCAAAATCCACGATTTGTTTCTCGGCACAAGAGATTCACAAATTTTGATATAAATTTTAGAACACCTAAGTTATTTGATTACTTCGTTAAAATGAAATTTCCTTTTTCATGATTCTTGTCTAGCCAACCTTCATTATGTAAAACTTCATTCTTGTCCAAAACACTTTAATACGATTACATATGAAGCCCAATTTTAAGCATATCACAGCTTAAAATCATTTAAATTGTATGACGACTACTTTGCATAACGAGCTAGTTGTTTTTAAAACTGTATTGGTAAAAACAATAAATATGTAATTCATACCTTATTTTTTGAATGGCAAAAGTTATCACTTAACCCTTTTGATTAGTTTTTTAAATCGTTTCTCTTTAAAAATAGTTTGTGGGATTTTTGAGGACATAAGAATTCGTTATTATTTCGTAGGGACTGTTTTTGGCAGAAATGATTGATGAGTTGAATGTTGTTATTTATTTACCAATGTAAGCACATTCAAAATGTAACAGTAAAACCTTATCAACACAATGTAAGATTCTTCACCTCTTCGAAAGGTTAATTACAAGTTTAAATGAAATCTGTTTAACCAAAAGAACAACTTTACGAAAACAGATATTCGAATTTCCTGAAGTTTTGTCGCGAAAGAATTCAGGGATTTCCTAAAAACTTGGCTAACTTCACTAATAGAACCTAACAATGCTATTTGTAACATTCTCCCATATTAAACCTGTAGGAAGGTTATAGTAAGTCTGTTAGTAAAATAGCTGGCAAACAATAAATATTACGTTCGCAAAACAGGTCAACGCTAATAAGAAATTAAAAAAAAAATACACGCTAAGATAAATGAAATAAATTTTAAAGAAATTAGTTGGATTTTCATTCCAATTTTTAAGTGAAAGTTTCCATAAAGAAAGCCTGAATTTTGAATAGGGATTTGTTTCCAAAAATCTATGACAGGGGCTTCAAACTAAAGATTTAAAAGTTGATTTCTCTACTTATGACTAATTTAAAAATCAGCATTTTGCATTAATTCATAATATATTACTCCTAATAAATGATGAACTGATTGAAGTAAGAATGTGATTTTTACCAGAGAAACCTTGGAGTTTTAAGTTAATGAATAGCGTAAAAGCTTGCCCAAGGTAAAGACAAACGTTTAAAAGCGAGGTGAGAAATGGTGTATGTTGACTAAGACATTAGAGTGGGCTCGGCCGACAGCGATATTTACACTTGCTAAACAAACAATGGACCAGTTTGAAAATCAACATCGCCTTAATAGAATTACACCGTATTCTTTCTATTACGAGTTTTGCTCTTTATCTTTCTAAGAAACTTAAAGCAAAAATGTTTAAAAGTAATGGTTTAATGAATAAACGAATTCAAAAATGGATAAATTAAGATATAATGAAAATTATTTAGTATTTCAGCAACTATTCCGAAAACAAATTTTAAGCGAAGTTACTTTTAGGCGAAGCTTGAATTAGAACTGACAAATAAAAAATTAATGAAAAGGTTTTTTTGAAATTTAATTTTCCTTTTAAACTTTCGTAATATAATAAATCCCGTAGACTGAAAGTCGGGGCTATATAGCCTGCGGGGACTGCGGAGGGTCTTGCCTGGATCCAAATATGTTTGATCCCCAGAATTATGGAGAGATTCTGGGATAGAGGGAGAAATATATATTTGGCCTATATTGGCTTAAAAGCAGCATTTGATTCTGGCCCTATTGTACCAATTTTGGTGATATCAGAAAAATGAATAGAAGTTGTAAAATTGGCAGCGCATGCACTGCATTTATGCAGAATAAGCTAATGGTTTCATTGCTTTAAGTTCAAACATGTGGGAATCAGAATATCTACGATATTTATCAAAAACTAAATAAACACACAAATATATTTTTTATGACAGTATATATCTTTCTTAAATTCCCTATTTTCTGTGGACTGTCCAGGCCACAAAATACCTGCTTAAAAGTAATCCCACGGAAGAGTTAACTATTTGATAATAATATGCAGATGAATAAAGTTAAAAAATGACATTGCCGACTAAACAGCCTAACTGAACTACCGGTCTCCTAAAAAATAATATCTGACAGCCTAATCCTCAATTTACGACCAAGATTTGTCAGGACTTACAAAAACGGTCACAGTCTCCACCAAAAAAAAAAATAAAAAAATCTAAAATGTTTCCTCTGCCTAAAGTTCGGCCGCCGTCTTTCTCTTCAACTTTATTTTATAAACTCTTTATTATTTAAATCTATAAATTTATTATTGATCCGTTTCCTATTGTTACTACTTAATATGTATTGGGGTTTTCCGCCTCCTGTTCTTCTTCAATTTTATTTTGCCTAATTTATATGCATTGATTGAGATTTGATACCGTTGTACTTATCCTAACGGTTTATTGCGATAAATTTTTACATAATAATTTATATTTGATTAAAAAAAAAAAATCCCTTTTCATTTTTGTTTATATCTTCTGCTAACTGAATATCAAACTAACTGTATTAGTTATAGTTAGTAGCTTAACAGAAAGTTAACTTCATTGAATCCAGATCAGTGATTACAATGGTATTCAAGACTCTATTTCCTTCCTCAAATGTATTCAAGTTTTTCTTCAAAACTAAACTTTTTACTAAATGTTAGTTTGATATAGGGTCGTCATCATAAGAAAATTGACTTTTGAGGCAAGAATCAAAGAAAGGAGAGATTCTCGCGCAAAAGCGATAGGCAGACAAAAAAAAAAATCACATTATGGTCAAGCGATTAAGACAAACTCGAGATTTTAATAACTATTTAATTCTCGCTAGTATTACAAATGTGATAATCTGTAAAATTCAGTAAAAAATAAATAAGTAACACTTTAGAAGGAAGCCAATGAATTTTCTTCTTCGAAATGTTTAAAATAAAACTTAATAGACCTATAAAGTTTAAAAAATTTCACTGAAACTATTTTTGAGAATATAAAGTTGCCTCCTCCCTCAAAAAAGTAAATGAAAAATGTTGATAGCTGACTTAAAATTTAGAACATTTAAACAAAGCCCACATTTACAGCGACTGGCAGAGTAATATTCACTACACTAGGTTGAATATTTTTAAAATATGACTATAAACTATATGATAAGAAAAATCACATGCAATTTTCGTAATATAAAAGATAAATTTTCTTTTTACCTAAAATAAATGCGGATATGATGGAGGTACAGATGAAATTTTGAAGGACCTCAATTAGTCCAGCAATTCATGCCCGCTTATCTCTTGAAATGATTGATTCCTCTCTATCTCACTGTTTCTGTAAAATAATGATAATAAAATAAATAAATAAAGAATAAACGTGATGGCTTTTTGATGGAGTGAACAGGGAGATAAAGTAAAGGCATTTTGAGACCTTAAATCGAATCAATGTAGCCGGTTTTTAAAAAAATCTCAATAAGATCTTGTACTTATGAAGCATTTTTAAGTTAACCGATTTCTTCAAACTTAAGATCACAGCAATGCTTATATAGGTGGCAAAATAGTAAACATTTTTCAAGATGGTCTTTAGACGAAAGTCAACTTACAATATTCCCCAACAATTCTCTTAAAAATAATTTCCACGGAGAAAAGTTGCAAATAAAAGTGATTTATAGTAGCTGGGTAAGTATAAAAACTAAATTAGTACATTTTTGTAAAATTCGCGACATAAATATTGCATTACCAGTTGGCAGATTGCGATCGAAACTATGGAATCAGAAACGAATACAATACCTGGATTAACCATAGTACATATATTATAAAAAAAATCACCTCTGTCGAGACCAGCTACTTCTTCTGACATCCCAGTCTAACAACACTAACAATCCTCATAACATGAAAGCGACACTCCAAATACAGGTACGGTCAGAAAAGATAGTTGCATGCAACCACCATTCGGGAACAGTAAACTCTAGCTCATCATTAAAATCACAAAACTAACTCATTTAAGAAGACCATTATTCAATACTTATTCACTACCACTTTAGGGCACCGCAATAATCTTTTATGATTTGATGTAGATTTGTCGAGTAGCTACTCATTTTACAATCTACAGATATAAACTTACACGACATACTACATATTGAGACTCTAAAAACAGTTTCGAGTTTAAGAGAACTTCTATATACCTGAAGCAGTATTTTTAAATTGCTAAATCATTCGGTATTCACGTTATTAAAAACAAAAAACATTATCTTCAGGTAATATGAGAATCTTAGTTACATTTCTCACAACTACTCTATCCACAATATTCTATTATATTCCCCTCTTATTAACTAATAACATCACGCTATTAATTTAACGGTACCTGTAAATGAAGAAATATTTCTATTAATAGTACTCTTGGATTAAAATGCCTTCATTTAGATTTAAATAAGAAACGGTGCTCTGTTTAGAATATTAAAAACTTTTATTATGAACTTAATGTTATGATTTAAGTAGAACATTACATATGGGAACAGAAGAGAGCAAAGCAATCTATGGGAATGGTCTCATCACTCTTTTAATACGTTTGTTTTATTTCAAAGTTTAAATGTTTACTGTAGATGTAATAATGATTAAAACATACCTAATTTCGTAGATATTACTTATAACTTAATCTAGGAAGTGCTCTGTCCAACAACCCATTACGATTACCGTTTAACCTTTAATCAACCTACCCAATACTAAACAAGTGATAATGACGTAACGCCCATGTTTCTCTTACTCGGGAAGAAGAAGTATTGTGATCGTGTCAAATTATTGATGTAAACGTTTTCACCAAAAATACGTTTTGAGGACCCCTGAATAAAATTTTAAGGACTTTTAAACTTGGTGCGTGTGTGTGTAGGTGAATGGTCTAACTCAAATTAAAGCAAATTGGCAAGAAATTGAAACAATTTTTGTATTTGGTGTAGTTTACATCATGGTACTGAACTGATTCTTAGCCATCAAAAACCTTCAACCAGAAGTAAACTTTACTGATTTCTTTTTTCTTACATTTTAAAATTTTCTGGCAAATAGTATTTTTTTTAAAAACCATTTACACTTATTGCATAACTCTAAGCAGTTTATTTGCACTTTTTTCAAGGAAAATTCTATTATGAGTACTTCTGGGAGGAAAAATGTTGCTAGATAATTTCTAAAGTCTCTAAAGTACCATTTTAGTTGAATGCATGGTCCGACCCAGAAATTTTTGGCTGGCAGTCAAATTTTCCTTTTCCAGTTTTCTGCGATTTTCCCCAAAAGCAAACAAGCTGAACTATTTATAACTTGGTTTACTCATGCAATATTATCAATTCTGTTTAAAACTTTTTTCGTGTGAAAATTGATCTTTGAGGGATTTTCCGAAGAGAGGAGGTATTTGTACTATTCTCGTCATTTCTTTGTATTTTTCGGGTAAACCAGCTCAAAATATTTCTGCGAATTAAATTGCTAAAATTCTGTGTTCGCGGAAGATTTGCTTACAAATTCATTAAGAGAAAGTGTGTTTTACACTTTAAAAAAAATAAATAAACAGATGCTTCACTAAATTAAAATGTAGGCACCTGTCCTGCATTATTAAGTTAGATTACCTACCAGAATTGTTTTCGTTTTCTGTTATATCCAAATTAGGTATTTTTTTTTTTTTAGTAATTAAGCTAGTAAACAGACTTGAACTTATAATGCTGGTACGTCTTATTACATCCCATTTTAAATGCTAGATAACAAAAACCTGTGAACTAAATTGACCTTTCAACACAAAGTTTACTAGATGTTTTCATTAACTTAATTTAGACATAAATTATTTTTGTATTGAAAGTTTAAGTTTTAATTAAGCCGAAGAGCAGAGCTCAACATATTATATCCAAATAATACAACTAGAAGCAATCCTGTAAAAGTTTTGATAAAAAAATTAAAAGTCTGTTGATACACGAAACGATATTTTTCAGAAATAGGATTTTGTAGGAAGCGTAACTCAACAAACGTTTTTTAAGAAGTGGCTTTAAACTTGGAGTAAATATTACCAAGATCTTTGATTACAAAATCGTGTTATTTCACTTTTCTCACAAATCAATTTAATCGTAAATGTAGTCAGCTTTTAATTAGTGAGTAACAACTTAATAACTCAAAAGAACATTTTCATTTAGAAATATTAACCAAAATGAACAAACATAGCGTAAATATACAGTTATTTGGCCAGTATTACAACAAACTTGAAATTGTTAGCTACCATGTATGCAACAACTAAAGATTCCAGTATGGTCTGAAAGGGTGCTTCTATCCTCCGAGCGGATTATACTTTTTGTTGGCTACAAAAAAAACCCAGAGGTAGACCTTGAATAAAAGGGCTAGTAAAGCAATTTTTTCTCCTCTTATTACCAACGTTTGATGGCCGACCATGCTTCTTGTGTTCAAAAATAATTATTTCTCTCAGAATATAAATTTAACGGCTTGGGCAACTACTAAATAGTAAAACTAACACACTTAATAGTAATTCACTTGCCGACATTACATCTGCTCTCCTGTCGACCTTGTTTTTTGTTAGCACATTTACACGACAATAAAATATTTGTTTTTGTTTTCTCTTGTAAAAAGTATTGTGAATATATTTTTAATTTGTTTAAAATGAATTATTTTACGTGATACTTTCGTTTACTGATTACTGAAACGTCATTGCATCATTAAATTCGCTTTCTCAAAAAAAACTGCGTAACTTTATTAAATGTAATTTGATTTATGTTAACCATTTTACGTAAACATATTCAACAAATTTTTCTTCAAATTTGGCACGGTAAATTAGGCGTAAACCAAAAAAAAACTTATTGAAAGCTTTTTCGTAAAAAAAAAGACTAGCGGTAGCTTATTAAGCTTTCCTGCGATGTGACACTCCAGAGAATTAAGATTTAAATCTAAGATTAGTAAATAATTATTTTGTGTAAATTAATTGGGAAAACTAAATTTAACTATTTCACTGTGAGTGAATGAGTGTACCATTTCAAATTATACTTTTATAAAAAGAAAAAAATGTTTTAATTTTTGTTACAGACATTATCAAATGGGAGCATCAGAATACTTTGCTGCAAGTTTATTTAATCTCATATTTTTTTTTAGACATCATTTAGTAATTCAATTTCATATCTGGATTGAAATTAATGACAAAATAATACGCATCTGAAATTTAATACTGTGATCTGCCACTCTTTTTAAATCTAACATCAAAGCAATTAAGATTTTATGCGGATTAGTTTAATTTTTTGCTCTTTGAAGAAACTCTCTTGCAGGTGGCTTATATTTTTAAATCATTGTATTTCTTTTGTAAATATTACTTACGCTCTAATTAAATATTCTTAAAAATAAAATATTTTTTGAAGTTGTAAATCTTGCTATACTATATTTTTATTGAATCCTTAAACTGTTTCTACATTCCAGGATGTTATGGGACACTTTTGGGCAGAAAGTGGTTTTTATAGGTGGGGAAAAAAAAATATTAAGAAACAATTTTGTTTCATAGCTCTTCAATGATTTGTTCCACCTAAGATTTTTTCTGCGAGAGTGCAGCACGAGTTTCTCAACTATTTCGAACAAATCCAAAAGACCAAGATGACAATATAGTTGTTATTAGCCAATCACTAATATACGGTTTTATATGAATTTACATAAAACATAGCTTTCATATTCAGGCCAGATAACGTACGCTACAACTTACCAATCCCTTCAATGGCTAACTAAAATATCTGTTGTGACACTTTATAATGCCAATGTTTGACATTGAAAATCTACATCTATCAATCTACGTCTTACCATGCTGTAAGACTAGAGAGAGGGTTTACAATCAGAAGGTTGTTAAACTCAAGAAAAGGTACATATCATCAGCCTTTCTAGATTCTGCTGAATCATCTGTGCTGGTTGGCGTTCATATTGAAATTATAAAATTCGAAAAATCTCTTCCTACAGCATTTAGGGTAAAAGATGAAGAGACACCAGAAAGCAGCTATCAAATTTGCCTGGGTTTTGTTACGGTTATTTTTTTTTATGGTTATCTTTAAATGTTGGAGTAGACTTGATTTTTGAAAAAAAAGATTTGCCTTCATTTATCTAATTCTCTACAAGAAAATCAATACTTGTATTCCAAGGTTTTCTGAGATCCAATTTAAAAACAAGTATTTCTTGATGTATTATGACGGTCATTAAGTCCAATTACTCTTTAAACTGTTGAGCATTCCATTGTTTAGAAGAGACCTTTTACAGCTTGTCGTTGCATTTATCTTAGTAAAATGATCTTCATCACTTTTTAAATCGTGCAGTGCAATTCCCAGACAACACCTCCTGAGAACATCGTCTTCCTCGCTCTTACTTTATCCACAGGGGCATTAACTTCCCTGTTTATTTTTATCAAAAAACTAGCTTATATAATAATTTGTTATATTTCTATTATTTAATAAATATTGATTCGTGATCTTTGTTTTTTTTTTTTTTTTAAATAACTTTCATAAGTTATTTAGGGTTATAAGATGTGGGAGTCCAAACAAGTTTTTAAAAATATACTCTAAAGCTATGGTTTTCAACCCTCCTTAAAATACGGAACACATTTTACTTGATATTTTTCTTCGAGATCAATATACACCAAATTTGAAGTGCAAGTGTAGGAGAATAATAGAGAAATGAAATAAAACAAATTACAAGTTGTATTGTGACTGTAACACGAAATTTAGTATTTTTATTGCCATCATAATATTTTCAGATTCATTAAAAACAAATCAATTTCTACAATAGAATAAATTTGTTGACGAAAAGTGTGATCGTTGTTTCTCAGAAAGATCTGAAATATTTTTACGGCCACTCGCGTTTTCAGCTTTATGTTAACGATTTTTCCGTATCATTTATTTTTTTGGATTTATATCAAAACATGTATTTTTATTATTATTATATTTTAATCGCAGAATATTCTTTACGAGAGGTATCCTTCGAGTTTCATGCTTAAAATGTTTAATTGTAGTTCGAACAATGCAGTATTAATTCATATTTCGCTTTGTATCTAACAGTACACTTCAGAAATGCTAAGAAATATAATGTGTTCTCTCCTATTCTTTTCAAAAACAAATTTGATTTACATAACATGCAGTTCTTTTCTCAGTTAACTAGAAAGCGATAATTTTTCAAATAATTGTTTTGATAACCCAGATGAAAAACATGAAGTAAGCTAGATGACCAATACTTCCCACAAACCCTCGTTTAGTATTTGCATTCAATGTCTTTGAATAAGATGTTTTTTTTCTTAATATTTGAACAATTTATTGTTATTATGAGTAGCGTTACGAATATTAAGAGACGGATTCGTGGAACACACTTTAAGAATCACTGTTCTAAAGACAGTTGACTAGGTTCCCTTTACAGGTTTTCTAATTCGATCGGAAAAAAAAATTAAAATTACAAAATCCAATTAAATTCAAAAATGACTATACTAGTTGAAATATTTTGGAACGCTCTTGTCCATTTACAGATTTCCACCAAGTTTTGAGAGACCCATTGCTTTCCAGTGCATGACCAATTAATTCACCAGAAAATCTTAATTGGCAGATGAATTCAACATCCTACACCACTCAAAATTGACTAGTCAGAAAAAATATTTTTAGGGAAATCCTCAGGGAAAAACTTCATTCTGAGCTTTCCTCTAAAGCTTTCCACTTCGGCATTATTAGCTTAAATTCTGTCTGCTACGTAATAAAAAGTGACTAAAGAAAAGTAAAAAGTAAAAAATTATAAACAGGTAATTTTTTCAACGCAAAAATTGTTAGGGGAAAATGTTTTGGTAAGATTTTCACTAAATTTGAAAAGCAAACATACAAACAAAACGATAAACAAATTCTATAACGGTGATTAACGATTTCTGAATACTGCAATAAATTCTTCTAGGAAAAACTATCAAAGTAAAAGTTGTTGAAAAATAGTTGGAGGCACTTTCCAGAAAATTACATCAAACAGAGAAATGTGCATCAGTGAAGTCTTCCAGTTTGAAAGGAACCGAAGTACTACAACATATTGTCATTGTTTTTAAATAAAATCTGTATTAAATTTTCTGAAACAATGAGACAATAGAAATAGAAGACTTGTTCTTGAAGCATAATGACAATACAATTATCATATTAAATTCCTACTGAAATTGTTTTTGCTAAGACGCCCTGATTTAAATGAAGCTACCAATTTGCTTCTTCCACAACAAACCGCCAACTTGCCAACACAGTAGAACAATAACATTTGACTTGTAATTCTTTCAGTTGTTTCTTTGGTGCTATTGTTAAGGTTGATCTTATACATCGTTTTTTTTTAAATTTTTAATTCAATATTATGCACTGCACACAAGTTCGCCTACGATACCATTTTATACTTATAGAGACACATAACAAACACAAACAGAATTAATAAACACAATACTAAATAGAATGACAAACAATAGTAGTAATAATATAATTTATACGACTTGACTACTTTTAGCTGCTTTTCGTCATATTTCTATAAACACTAGAACCTTTTCTATAATAAACAGTTTCTACAAACTTGGTGTGTGCAAACCACTGTAGTAGCTTCTTTTTTTTTACTTTATAGTCGTCTCATTTTAAATGCTAATAAACATTGCATTCTTTGAAGAGTTCATTTATTTTTCTTTTTTCTTAATTTTACATTTTTGTTTTCAGGTATTTTTTTTGTTTTCTTTGTTTATGTGAGATAATAGAGAAACGTGCCACCATTACCATATGTGCAAATAGTTGCTGCGTCATAGAGGAATTTAAAAAACAAAAAATACTGTAGTGACTCAATAGTGAAATGCACTCTTGGTTCCCTTCTTCTTTGCGAGCTATTCCTAAATTTCTGGACGCTTATTACACAAAATGATTCCAACCCTAAAAAAAAAGAACTTACTGCGCTCCTCCTTCAAAAAGAATCGAATATCTCATTACTTTCGATGTCAAAGTAATTTTGTCCTCTCGTCCAAAACACTGAACTGGTCGAAGCACTTCCAAAACAATTTTCGGGCTGATAACATTCGAACTAATAATCTTATTATATAAATGATTTTTTTTTTTCTGATTTGATTAACAGTTTCGAATTAATTACTAATTGGATCTGTGTTATTATTGGCGCATGTGTGATCCGTGACTTGCTGAATGAATTTGAAGTTCATTTGAATCTCTTCATTATTTTTTTAAAATTAAAACCTACACTTAATGCGCACGCGGGTCCACTGATTGCTCTGATCAATTATTCAACCAGTTTGAAATTAAAGATATAATATTTGATACATACGTCCTTCAGAATGAACACTTTTCTGTCGATGCGGAGGGCATAGGTTTTCTTTTCCGAGATTTGCTAAAGCTGGGTGAACCTTCAATGCAGAGACGCCCAATATTGAAACTGTTGCCATTTAATAAAACATGCCTTGACTGTATATTCATTAAAATAAAGTTCACTTCATCATGTTTATTATACACCAACCATGATATACACATAGATAAGATACTGGAGCCTAGATCAACACATCCTACTGCGGACGAGTTATTCCCATATAACCGACAACTTCTACAAGGTTATTTTTTTGTATATTCACTGACTGTGTAACTTGAGCCCGATAAGCACTGGCTCCTTTAACAGCAGCCGCTTCTACCTCTTCCGGCGGTGCGTTCCTCGTAGCCAATTCTGCAGCTCGTAGCGCTCCTTCGAATCTAGATCAAGGTAATATAATTATATAGTAAAAAAAAGAAGATAATTAAAAGATTGCTTTATATTACAATTAGATAGCGTAAAACATGCCGCAATCGATTTAAAAAGATTATTTGTCTGACCTTACATCTTTACTTGCCCAATACATCGCATATCTTCGAAATATGATAAAGTCCGGAAAACCTCTAGAATGTCCGGAATATGATTACAATTTAGAAAAGGCATTCAATAGATAGTTTCATTTTAAAGGTAGGAAATCTGTAAACTTTTCTTGGCCGGCAGTAAAGTTTTGTTTTGTAGAATGAGGCAAACTTAGTAGAGGAAGTGCAGGGATGATGAATGATGATTATGATAGTGAACTCTTCCAAATGTCACTGAATGACTGCTGAACAATTGTTGACATTATTTAAAAGGTTGACGTGGAAGAGAAAAAGTAGTGTGTTGATGATGGCTAACGAACGATGACTTCAAGTTGAACAGCGTGGAAATTGTCTGCAATTACTACATAATTGGCAATGTTTATAGACTTTATAACGAAATATTGTTGATAACTGTTTTCAGAAACTCGATAATATTATCTCGGTTAATATATGGTTTTAAATTAGTATTTTAGACTTCAGTACTTACAAGTAGCACTGAACTAAACATTCTTATTGTTACAGAAGAATGAAACAAAACCATATTTAAAATTAATTTTGAAGGACTTCATCAAAATATTACAGGGAACGATAGTGCGGAATCAAATGATGACTTGAGAAATACTCACTTCATAAGTTCTTCAGCATCAGTAATATGGCCTAAAGCTTCAAATAGTGGATAATCTTCAACATAGATGTTGTTCATCTGTATTTTCTGTTGTATATTCCTAACAGTTCTGAATGGTTGTGATGCTAACCTTTGCATCAACGTAGGGCGTTCCGGCGCCGCCGTCTCGCTAACTGCTACCGACTGTGCACTACTCGGCTTACCCAATTGCATTAATTGTTTCATTTTCTGATCAAATTCTAGTAATGGTGATTTAAGTTTCTGTGTTTTACTGATATCATAATTAGCCTGTTTTAAACATGGCTCTGTAAACTGTTGACGAGCTGTTAAAACGGCTGGATTTGGTTCCTCACATTCTTCAGCAAATGTACACCACGGGCATTCCTCATCTAAATTTTTAATTTAATATTAAGAACTTTTTTTTTAAAGCACTTAAATTTTATATTAGTACAAAATGCAAAACAATTATGAAATAGTTATAATTATCCCTTTTGCTTCAACATTTGATGTCTTAGCGGCCGGAGCCTTTTTGAGTACAATGCGGCCTCTGGACAAAGTTTTCTCATTAATAATGAACTTATTCATCCCGGATAATGCGCTGAATCTTATAGGAAAAGAAAACCTAAGGCCATCAGCCAGTTTCGAACCCGGCATCAAGGCTTATTCCTTCAGGATTTTTTTTTTTTATCTCCTAAATAAGGATTACGAAACCATTGCCTATGAAGCAATATTAAACAGCACTTAATCCAACTTTACCATCCCCCCAAAAATCATTAATCAATAGAGACTTTTTGGTATCCTTAATTGCTTTGTTTTTTTTTTTTTTTTGCATTATTCAAAACTTAATTATTAAATAAAAGAATATTAATAAATTGTAAATATTTACCTGGACATACGCAGTCACAGCATTCTTTCTGAAAAAATAATGAAAATTAGTTGTTTTCAAGAATAGTTATTTGGAAAATTAAAAAATTTGTAAAGAATTGAAATTATTTAAGAAAAAACCAGTATAAATAGCCAAAAGCATTGGCTGGAAGTTCATATTAGAATGAACTTTTATAACAACTCTATTTTAAAATTCAACGGGAGGTCACAATGATTATATTAAAATATTTTATTTATTTCTCTTAACTATAAGCATGGAAGTATGTGTATATGAGAACTCTAGAATGAACAATCTCGGGAAGATGAAGATTTAAATTTACATTGGAACCCTCCACGATATCCGACTAAAATTACTCGAAATTACCACTCAATTGAAAAGATTTTTCACTTTTTTTTTATTAAATGGCTTCAATTATTTTCTTTACACTCCGCACAATATTTTAAATGACATACTTACAGACGTCGACATGTTATGATTAAGTAAATGTAATTTCGCTTAAGTCAAATCTCCTCAATTTATTGCAAAAAAAAAAAAAAATGTATTTGAATATAAGTTATAAATAAAAAATAAATTTACACTATGTTTCTATGGTAAAAGTTTTTACTTAACAGTTGGTTGACTTTAATGTGATCATGTTTATCACTATATTAGGTACTGATGAAGGTCTTCAGAACAAAATCAATGTTTTTGAGAAAAAGTTTGAAACCAAAGCGACGATAGAACTAATTACTAGAACGCAGGAAGCAGAAACTATTTTTTCAATTTGGTCTCTAACAGAGGACCCAAGTGTAACTTAGCCATCAACATCCCTCAAACAAAACTATTATAGTGATCAATATCCCTCAAACGGAACTACTATTTGACTACCACTTTTGAGATTTTCTCGAAAATATCTTCTAAGATTGTAATAATTATCTTTTTTTCTTCAACAGTACAAAATAAATAACCAAAAATTTGTTAAACTTTGTACACTATCCGTCACCACACTTAAACACGAATACAATAACAAAATGTTGAAAACTTACATTGCTTTGTACTTATAGTTCAAGCATTGATATTTTCAGTTTGATTTTCTGTAATCCTTTCTTTTTTTTATTAATTGTTACTTTATTATTTATACGTAAGTTGAGTGTTACCAAGAAAAATTACGTAGTTAAATTGAGTCAAAGACAAATCGCCTGACCAACCAAAATTACGGATAGTTCAGTGACAACTAATCTAGCTTAGATAAACAATACTGATTAAGATTCAAAATATGGCAATACAATTCAGCATGAGTCTGAATAACCAGTAAAAAGTGTAACCTGTTAAATGTACGAGTAATGCGCATGCGTGCGAATATATCTAACAATTAACTGTGGGCAATATCGATAATTAAAATAACCTTAGCATAGTGTGCATCGAAAGATAGGACCGTAGTTGAATAAAATGTTTTTAAAAGTATATAGATTTGGGACGATTCCGATTTAGTGTTTTAAGACAAATTAAACAAAAATTATTATGATGTTCACAGACATATAGGCCAATGTGTAAAAAAATCAGTGCAAGTTCAAAATCGAAAATCGCAATTCTCCTCTGATGAGGAGTAAACATTAGTAAAAATACATTTACCCTTTTTTTCCGTGGTAAATATTATCAAAGAGTAATGAAATGATTCTGCATTCTTTATTAGAGTAAATAATTTATGGGTAATAACTTTTCTAGGATGAATTACTTCGTTATAACATGACTTTAGAAAGTCTCTGCAAACTTGTGGTAGTTTATTTTATCATTCAAACTCACAAAAACGAAGTCATTATCAATTTTGGCTCTGTTAGGGCAATAAAATGTTGAGTAAAACTAGTAATGGGCTTTTAGTTGTAGGCCTGTTCAGTAACATCCAGGAAGTGCTACTACTTCAGAGCAGATGTGCTTTTAAAAAAGTTCCAAGCAATAAATTACCTGGACTGCAGTCATTCTCTCTCCACAGCTAAGAGAGTTTTGCATCTTTTTACAACATGATTAATCTTATAGTGCAACCTCATCTTGCCTACGTGACAACCAGCTTTACTTCATAAAACTGGCTTACTAACAGATTAATATTTTAAAATACCATAAATATCATTAATTGATTAATATATTGACCTTTTATTTTAATTATACTTTCTCTAAGTAAAGGATTCTTCATTATAGCGTTTTTAATCTGTTGATGGAACTTTTATCTACAATTTACTGAGACGCCCGTATCGTTGCAAGCTGGATGCAACCGACGTTTATTCTGATGGTTCAGAGCGTTTTGGGCTACACACTAGCAAGGAGTTTCATCTTTTGTTAAGTTTAGATGAGTACAGCCACGAAAAGGAGATTTAGGTAGCTATCAATTTTAGGGAAATAGTGTGATTTGATTAGGAAATCGGAAGGGCTAAACAGAATAAAAGATAAAATTATTGACGGACAATTTAATGACTATTCCCCACAATTATTTGGAACTTCTTCAAACGTTTGTAATAAAAGTACAATACATACATATTTAATAAAGCTAAAATATTGCTGCTTGAGAAGTGAAACTGACATCTGTTGCGTGCGAGTGCATATTTATTAAGATTATAAGTAGCGTTAAAAGGTTTCTTTTTTTCAACAACATAACTTACGTTACACTTTAGTAAATGTTACCTCTCATATGGTTATATCAGTAAGTTTCTATATTGTTTATCGATTGGTTGTAATTACAGTTTTTATATTTGCTTTATACAAGTGATTGGAAATATTATCATGAAAACATAAAAAATGTAATAATAATAAAAATAAAAAATATTATAATTTAGTTATATAAACTATAAATAATAAAATAGCCACACATTTAAATAAAATTGCCTCATCATGTAATTTGTGGTGGCACCCACATACTGTTTATTACAACAAATATAAAACAAAACTAACTACCTACATTATATGTCAGTTTACAGTTGGTTATTAGTTACTACTTGTTTGTAACTATGTATTTGGCCGCGTTAACTTTAAAAATGTTGTTAACAATTTCTAAACCAAATAAGGAACAAAATTGAAATTGATATTTTAGATTATTGGTAGCATTTGGTTTGCAGATAAATTCTATAGATAAAAAAAGGTTCAAATATTCTTGTTCAACATCCCCTCAGGCGATTACTATTAGAATTCGTTTAAATTTTAAATAGACTATATTGAGGACTGTGAAACTTATATTTTATGCCCATAATCATAGCCATATTACGGGTACGATTTAGTTTAAAATGCAAGCTTATGGTGTGGAAGTTGGGAACGATAAAATCCGATCTTTGCCCTCCCAAACTACTGCTCCTTGGAACAGGCCAGGAGAGATTCAAAACTTGTTCCTCATTTGGTGCAAATGAACAAAATAGCAGTTTACTCTAAAGGTGAACTCAGTTGTCTCTTACTCGTTTCCCAATAAAATTAACAGTATTTATATCTGTTTTTTGCTTCTGGATTACATTAGAAGTATAAAATAGAAAACATAATGCCCAAATAATAATTATTTTTTGCGTTTTTAGACTTAAATTTTTTACAGCATTATTCGATAATTCATTAAATATCTAAGGGAGAAAAATTAGTTAAAAAAAAAAATTAAATAGTACCTTTTCCTAGAAATAAATAGCCAGAAAGAATTGGCCAATGACTGTCGCGAATTGGATGTGTGAAACGTAGGCGGTCTGGTAAATAAGCCACACCCCGACCAATAAGAGGTGATTTAGCCAGCAAAAAAAGAATGGTGGTCTTTTACTTTCTTTTTTCGATCTATATTTTAAATTCTTTTACTTCTGAATGTTATTTTTGAATTTAAATTTTGAAAAATTACTGAAAAGAAATTTATTCTAAATTAAAAAAGACAAGTTTTTATTGATCTATGTTTAATTAGAGTAGTTGCGAACTAACACCGAAAAAACTAAATCTAAGTAATACTTTATTTAAAAGAAACAATAAAAATTAATAATAATGAAACATCATATGCTTCTTATAATGCCTGCACTCAAAGTACCAGGTGCATATAGTACGCAACGTGCTGTACAAAAGTAAGCGTAAGTTCTTGTTGGAAAATTACTTGAGCTAGTAATGGTGATTGGACAGAAGCTGTGGGCGCACCTGGACAGTAGGTACTCTAAAGTGCATCCACACAGTAATTCTATACTACTACTAGTTTTCAAAAAAAAAAAACTATTCAAAAGAGGGGGAGAGGAAACAAAAGATTCTACAACTGGCCGAACTAAGATAATATGGCTGGCTTTATATAGATCTTAGATCTAAAGTAACTCACCGAAAAGATAATTTAGAACATAATTTCTTTTAGGTAAAAAACAAACAGAAATACAGACAGCCGTGGTAGCTTTGATCCAAGGCTTAGATTAGCGCTTTTCCCCTTTTCTTTTGGAACTGAATCAGTAATTAGGGAAGATAAGGTGAGAAATTAATTCGTAGACAATAACCTCCAACTTATAATTCAGGTAATTAAAAACTATTTTTAAAATCATGTATAATAAAAGCGAGCCACTTTTTTGAAGCCTTACATCATGTAGACTAGGTTCTATACAAAAAAATGGCATCAAAATTAATGATCTGGTGCGCTACCTTGGGCTCTACATTGACAAAAGACTCACGTGGACAAGCAATGACGAAACGTGCGAAACTGCTCAACAAGATTACTTGGACGACGCTCCAAATTACCCATTGAACTCAAACGCTTAATATACAGTACTATCCTCATACCTATGTGGACTTACGGACTGGAGCTGTGGGGTTCAACCAAACCTACTAACATACGGACTGTACAGACATTTCAATCAAAACTCCTCAGACAAATAGTTGACGCTCCTTTCTATGGTGACTAACCTCACCCTTCACAACGACCTCAACATTCCCTTCATAGATCAACAAGCCAAGACTAAATATCAAAAATTCCATACTGCTCTCTCTACTTGCTCAAATCCTTTTGTACAGTCTCCTCTGACATCCCTAACAATACTCCTCGACGACTGAATCGCCAGTGGCCCCGCGACTTCCTTACAGCCTGAAGAACTAAATCTCTCCTCTCCTCTACTCATATTCTCCTCCTCACACTCTCCTCCTCACATTCCCCTCTCTCCTATAGAGAGTGCTACCGCTGGGAAGCTTCTCTCCTCCTGCTCTTCCCGCTCCAGTTCATCTCATTCACCTCCTATTTACTTATTGTATATATTTATATAGATTGTAAATTCCTAAATAAATAAATAAAAAAAAATTTAATGTTTAGGGTAATTAAAAATAATTAATTACGGTATTAAATTATTTTATGGACTTACAAATAATTTACTGAATCAATATTTTAAACCTTGAGAATACAAAAGTCGTGTGAGTATACACTTCCACGTTTTTTGTCCTTATCTATCTGATTCGCCCATCCACGGAACCCAGAACTGTTACGTCAATTACGGAAGCAAATGAGCAGACAAAATATAATTTCCGCTTCAAAAAAAACAGCTGCAAAAAAATTGATAGCGTAATTTGCAAATTTCACTGGCACCTGTTTTTCGTTTTTTGTTCGAAGAGGGCGACTAAAAATTTAGTGGGCACTTAACGTGTTAGGCAGTTTTCCATGTTTCACGCAACTTCTGAACAATAAATTCTAATGTTTTATGTTTCACGCAACTTTTAGATATAACTATCAACTTTCATAAAATAAAATAATAAAATAAACAGGAAGTAAGACAAAGAGGGGAAGCTTCTAATATTACGAAATTTCCGGTGCTTATAACACTTTCTTAATGACTTGTTATTAACTTCCGGATGGGAAATTATATGTTCCTCTTTCTTGATGGAGAGACTACGCGTTTTAATCAACTGTTTAATTTCTTGCGCTAAATAATTATAATAATTTCTTTTTTTTTATGTTAAAAATAATCATTTTTGTAATTTATTGCAATTATCTGATAAGTGATAAATTTAATAGTCACAATATCTGTAAAAAAATATCGCCTTACAGCAGGTAACCTGGTAATAATTACACGCTTTATGATGTCATCTACCAGTGTGTTTTGTTTTTTAGTTTATGTTCCGTTTTGAAACTTATTTATGACATAATTTGGTTTGGTAAGAATGCCCTAAAAGGGGATAATTTGTTCTGTAGTTAATGCTCCATGTTTTTGAGGGGAAGGTAGGCAGCGAAAGGTGGATAATACAAATTCTTTTTTGAAAGCATTTGAAGCACAACGTTTTGGGAACACTAATCAGAAAAGTGGGGCTGCTTAAAGTATTTAAGAAAATACTGATCCAATAAGTTGAGTCTATGAAGCTGTGAAGTCGAGTTGAAGGCTGGTAAGTTAATGCATTTTTAAAGAGAAGGGGGACTGCATTAATTTTTTGTGGGTAAGGGGCCATTGGGCGGTATAAAAGAAAATGAAATTGTGGATAAACTTGAAAAGGAAGCCACCAATAGTGGGGGAAATGGCTAATTATAAATTACCACACATCGATATCAAGTGTACAATTGCAAAAGCAGCACTACAAAAATGGCAGACAGATTACAGTAATGGTAATAAAGGGAGATTCTATAAAACTATGGCAGATCAGTTACCTAGACAACCATGGTTTTAGGGAACTGTCACTAATAAATGGGTTGTTACGACAATAAGCAGGCTGAGAGGAGCGAACCACGCGGTGTGCGGATCGTTGATCTTCACAGGATCAACAAAAAGGTTCTCTCTCCTCTTTGCGTAGATTGCTGATGAGGAGGAGGATTTCAAAACATATAATAATGATATGTCCACGTTATGTGGTAGAAAGGAAACGAATGTTTGACGACTTGTACAGGTATTTAGATGCACCATTTCGCTACGAAGACATAATATTCTCCACCATCTATGTGCTTAAATCTATAGCAGAGCTAGCAATGAAATATGAATGTATTTAAAAGTTATAGCCGATTAGAATGAATGCAAGAAAATGATTAGAGAAGGATTACGTGATTTTAATTTCGGTTAAGCTATAAGGATGGCAGGAGCACAGAGTACTGATCCATCCATTAGCTGTAGTTTATGATAGTTGTATATAGTAGAGGGATGAATGTGTGAAGCGAATTTATTTATAAGTAAGAATGGAGAGTGTGATATTCTAGTGATAAGCACCTAGACGTTGCTGGCTGTATGGCGAAAGCCAATGCCAAAAAAAAGGCAAAAATGCCTTAAACACAATTCTTTAGAGCCTTTAAATCAGCAGCAGGAGTAAGAGACTACTGTTCAAGTCCCAATTTGAAAGTGTAGTCCCATTTGGTTTCAAGACAAGAACAGTAAAAGGAATAGTATTGTTCATAGTTTTTGGTCTCTGATCCATTATTCCAAATGGAAGAAAAGAACAATACCAATTTCAGTCATGATTTGTTTATTACGCCTAGCTTTCGACCTAGGGACTAAGTAATCTTCAGGGCTGTGGAACACACCTAGTCCCTGGGTGGAAAACTCGGCAATATACAAAATCACGACCAAAAATTGGCATTAGTCTTTCTTGCTACTGAAAATGTAAAGAATATTAGCATTTTTTGTTATTTTTTTAAAGAGCTTAAGCTTCTTAATAGTTGAATTGAAGAGGAAGGGGCAATTGAACAGCAGAAATGCGTGCTTCCGGCCGTTAAAAAAAAAAACCCTGAGCTTATCGGAGAAGCCGAGTTGACATTGTTGCCAACTCAAGAGGACAAGCTATTTCCTATTAAGGCATATTTCTACGCTACTAGCCGTTACAGGAAGTCGAAAAAGGGTTCAATTTTTTCGCCAATTGATTACCCTAATATATAAAATAAAGTAGTTGTCAACCCAAAATACGACAAAATATTAATATTGAAATTAACAAAATTATCTTTTATTCTTGAACAGAAGATCTAAATTAAATAAAAAGAATAACAGGTTTACTATGCATTTTAAAAAATACTAATCTCAGATATTTAAGTGTAGTTGAATAACATTCAGAATGTATCGCGTAATTCATTTCGGCAGAATTTTTATAAAAAAGCAAAAGCAACATTTCTACACCATATTCTGACATCCCGGACCAGCTGTTTGCTTTACACACCCATCTAACCAAATATGTAATCACTGTTATTTTATACATATTTATATAATTGTGTGCATTTCTTTTTTAGCATAACTAAATTTATAGCTACTTTGGCTTCGAGCCAGGCTACAAAAATTTGCATAATGGGTTTATAATAAACTTCTGTTTGAGAGTTTATTTAATATTTTATTTGTAGAATTTGTTTAAATTTTCATTCATTATTTTTTTGTAATTTTTTTAAATGAAGCATTTTAAAGTTAATGACAACATTATTACGAGAATTCAGTTTAAGGTCCAACCTTATTTTTTATTGCCAAACATCTTAATTCTCCTCTGTAGCGGAAAGCTTGGGCAAGATAGCCGTAAAAGTTGCATTTTAAACAGTTTTTTTTAAGCTCACAATGATTGTGTAGACGCTCGAAAGCTTATAACATTAAGTATACATGTAAAGGAAGCTTATAAAGAAAGAAATCAATCAAGCTTAACTTCCTGAGTAACTAAACAGAAACAGAGAGTTTTGCATAACAGTAAATCTGGTCCAGACAAAGTTAACATTTTAGGCAACATAGTAGGCCTGCCTCGATTTGCTGATTGTATTTTCATCTAAATAATGTGTTTTTCTAAAAAGTGCAACGTAAATCCCATCTGATAGAGGCCAATGTTACGAGAAAAAGACAGATGGATGTTGGTAAAGCCTCTGCCATCTATAACTTCCTGCCAAAACTTCTTTTAGTATTTTTCTTCTTCCTTTTACCTTCACTTGAACATCAACATTGACCAAATAAAGCTTCGCCTATCAACTTCGATCGGCTATTTCAAAGTCTACAGCAAACAAAAAAGGCCGCATTTTAATGGACTAGATAATATGATCTCCAATAAAGTAAAGTAATTTTTGTTATGAACTACCCTCCATCTTAAAAAAGATTATTAAAGACCAAAGATGTCTCCAATAAAAGACCTGATTAAAGACATTTTCTTGGAATTTAAACTTTATTAGACTACTTAGTTCTTAAATAATAAATTTAAATTATTATTTATTTAATTAAATGAAACATTTAATACAGTTTTCAAGGTAGGTTTTTACAAACTCCGCATATATTTAAAAAACATTATTTTTTTCAGGAGGGGCTTAACGTCCAACTACAAAATTAGGTGTCGTGGACGGTGGCGACTAGCAAACATACTTTACTGTAAATTTCTCATATTAAACAGTAAATAAAATCCAAGGCCTAAGACCGGGAATCGAACCCAGTACCACAATACGTATTAGCTTTACAGGTCTCGCCTCTAACCGCTCAGCTACCTTGGCGCCTTGATCTCCAATGTATAAGGCAGGAACTATAGGAAGGCTTAGGCATGATTGTCGTAAGAGAGAAGACCAGGTGGCGCAAGAAGACGAAGCTATCCCCGGCTAAGAATGGTTGGTCCGTTTGTAACAAGACGATAGCGCCTAAAGAGTAATCAAACTAGAAGTTTGGAATTAATTTATTAAGGAAGTCCACGTCCACTGTTTCAAGAACGCCAAATCCTAAGTAAGTACAAAACAAAAAGATCTTTGCGGAGATGACAGCGCTATTCGTTGACACTTCATAAATTGAAATAATAATTATCATAGACTTAATTAATTTAGCCGCAAATTCTGCAGCCGCTGAAGAAGGTCAGCAACTGTTATTGGCCAGAGAGAGGCCCAAATACCGGAAATCTAAAAGATTTAAATTACAGATCGTTAGAAGAAGCAATTGTGAGAAATGAAACATGTCAGCTCGATCAGCTGATAAAAATCTCATTTCATTAAATAAATAAATATTGTCATACATTTTTTCTTTTTTTAAAGATTTTACCACTAAACTTGGTGCATACAAAAAACAATCCTGTATCCTGTAGGATACCTCATTAGTGTCCCCTTCTCTTCCATTACTTATTAATAAATTATAATTAAAAACCGGTTTATACAATTTTAAACTCCTGCTGATTCTTCCCACCCTTAACAGGAATCACACGCTGTGACAGTAGAAGTTGAGGTGTTTTTAGAAATTGTAACATTTCACATTATAATATTTGTTATGTATCTAATCTAATAAAATTGTTTGACGTTTTATTTTTGTTTCATTCACTGAACCTGTTTTCTTGCTTGTCAAGACTTGCGTTTTGTTCATCCTTTTTTGGCTCATATTTCATTCATAATATTTATAATTTAAATATGTAAGAGGGGTTTTTAATGTCGTTAACTCTCGCATATTATTTTACTATCTCTCCACGTCAGGTGGAAATAACGCGCCACCAGGGGATCCGATTGTAACTTAAACAATACAATCCCAAAACCGGAAGTTTACTTTTTCATGATTTTAAGCCTGAAACGCTAATTGCACTCTTTTTATTTTTGAAGTTCACAACTACCCAAAAAGTATTTTAAGTAGGTGAAATGTATATAAGTATTTCATGTTATCGTTTGGGGGATGCCTTCCATTAAAGGAACTCTATCTCAAATTTCAATTTAGTAGAGCGTGTTCCTCATAGGAAGGATAGAAGTCTAGCAAGGCTAGCATCGTTTCAGGTTCCTAGGTGGACTGCTTTTAGATAGTGCTACGTAAATGGGCAGATCGAAAAAAAAGGGTAGATAGGAGTCATTGGGTGGACTTGAATGTGAAATGTGTTGAGAATTTTTCTAAGAATGGATTCCATAGGAGAATTGGATTGGTTAAAGCTAGATTCCTCCATAGTGGGTTCATAAGTTATAAGGGTGTTACTGAAAAGTCTTTTGTTTTCAAGTTCTGCGTTTCGAGTGCCTCTCAAGAAGTCTAAAAAGCCATCTAGTCTTGTTAGACCCATGTTCCAGTTTTTTCAACTTTTGTGTGGGTAGCACGTGAATTTCTTGGTCGAGTTGAAGTCTAGTTAGTTTTCTTTTTTGGCATTGGCTTTCGCCATACAGCCAGCATCGTCTAGGTGCTTATCACTAGAATATCACTCACTCTCCAATCTTACTTATAAATACAGTCGCTTCACACATTCATCCCTCTACTATATACAACTATTTACATACAGACTTACAAGTAATGGATGGATCAATACTCTATATTTCTGCCATCCTTATAGCTTAACCGAAATTAAAATCACGTAATCATTTCCTTGCATTCATTCCATAACTTTTAAATATATTCATATTTCATTGCTAGCTCTGCTATAGACTTAAGCCGTATATGTTGGTGGAGAATATTATGTCATCGTAGCGAAATGGTGCATCTAAATACCCTGTATATGTCGTCAAACATTCGTTTCCTTTCTACTACATAACGTAAACATATCATTATTATATGTTTGAAATCCTCTTCCTCATCGCAATCTACGCAAAGAGGAGAGGACCTCTAGTTAGTTTATTTTGTTAATAGTCCATGTATTTGTCTTGTAAGATCCTAAGGAGAGTTGACTAGAATGCTTACGCCACCACGATTCAGTGGTTCTATTGTGACACCCACTAATTAGAGCAACTCCTCTTGCCCTGTATTAGAGATAGTTAGCAAGTCTGGCGAGGGCTCCTAGACAGAATATGGAGGCGTAGATTTTTTTCCTTCCTGAAGAAAGAAAACCCAAAGCCCATACCAGCCCTCCGCACAACACAATACGCACAGTACTGATTTTCTTCTTCTTCGAGAGAGTGCCGGCAAACGCTGTGTTCTGGAAAGCATGGGTTTGTACAATCTGAATAGTCCCATGGAGGATTAGTCAGAGATAGAAAGCGATACTATTCACTTCCTGATAAGCCAGACTTGCAAAAGATTAATTAAATCTTGCAGGCCATGGAACGCGAGTACAGAATTCGTAATGATTCGTTTACGACAAAGAATAACAGTCCAATCGTGCATTCTCATTAGATAATGTCGTCCATCGAAAACAACATTAATGCAGGTATCTTCAGCGAGGGACCGCTCCTGGACAATTAAGATATCTAAAGTTTAGTTTCAAAATGTGCGAGTAAAATTTAAATTTTACAAACACACAGTTCTTGTGAACCACAAAGCCAGTTTCTGTCGTAACTTAATCGGGCCTTCACTAACCGCCAAATCTTTTGAAATACTTCGCCTAATTTAGGTACCTCTAAATTAAATGGAGGATATTTACCTTTCTAAGAATGGTTATTGATGTTGAAACTATTAAAAGAAAAAAATAATAAATCCCACTAGTTAATATTTTGAAATTATATTCTAATCTTACAATCGATTCCAGTTAGTGATGATTTCAAGTAACGTGCTCTGGCTCTCTGTGAATCCCACCTTAGACTCTATTAAGCAAGGTCTTACTTGGAAAACAGGTACGTTGGCGGCACGTTAATTGTAACCGACATTTCTAAGAAGTAACTTTCCTCCTTCAGAGGCGCTGACGTCACCTGTTGGCTATTTATTTAATTTTCACACGGTAGAATCATATGTACAAAAATATTTTTTTGGCGCCAACATCCCAACTTCTGAATCAATAAGCTAAACTTATTTTATTTATTCATTTTATCTGAAGCGCTGAGATCCGAAATTTTATTTTTGTAAAATGTGATGTAATTTTTTCAACAATCTGGCGGTAAAAAGTAGTCTTTCAGCTGTTTTTTTTTGTCTAATTTCTCTGACTCCTAGTTGAGGAAGTTTTGCGATCGTTTCTAACTTTCGTGATTGAATCTCAAATGGAAACACTCTTGTTCCGCTTCATTTTGTTAAATAATATGGATATTTGAAGAAGGCCGCAGAGCATGACAATTGTACTCAGAGCACGCTAAGAGCCTCTTCTAAATTTATCTATCCCTAGGCCTTTCTAACGGTACAATTACCTGAAAAAGCACGTTACCTAACTAGGCAATACCGGAAGTATTTTTAATCAAGTCAACTGTTCGATAAAGAATTTTCACTCCTAGAAGCACACTAGTTTTTTTTAAATTTACGGAGTTCAAAAAAATTGGTATTGTAGAAAATTACTTGTCTGTATGTATTTGATCACTAGTTCGAAAATGTAAATCCCTGGAAGATCAGCATTTTAGATTCCATTTTAGCACCTTTGAAGGCACCTGAAAATAACTGTTGTCGAACAGCTAGAGGTGACGCCCACAAAGCTAAAAAGTATTGTGGTAATGAGTTCGATTCCTAATCTATAAGGCCATGGATTTTATTTTATGGTTTATATGAGAAATTAAGAGTTAAATATGTTTTTTAGTCACATCCGTTCACGCGATGCCTGTTCTGGTAGTAAATCGTAAAGTCTGCCAGCAAAAATAGGCATTAAAACTGTCCGGTAGGACAGTTGTATAAGGGTTGATCGTCAAAAACTGCACGAAAAAGCGTAACGTTGAAAAACACCCAACTTTGACAATTTTTTTCTCTTTTTCTATAAAAGATAAAATTCCCAAATTTTCTTTAAAATAAAGGGCAAACCCTCCTTTATAACTGTAATTTTTTTGCAACAACCCAGATCTAATAGGTTTCGAGAAAAAAGTTGCCAAAAATGAGCAAAAACCGCTTTTTCAAAAAATGTTCTTGTTCTTGTTGTTCTTGTTGTTACCTTTTTTGTAAACTACGTAGCGCCTAAACGCGCAAACCGATTTTCATGAATGAGGTGTCATTCGATTCGGAATTTTATGTAGATGTGCCTTTTGGGGGTCTCGACGCTGTACATTAAACAAGAGAGGAGTTAGCCCCCTTAATGTAAGGCCCCCTCCAAAATTATTATTACTAATTACTCTGTAAATCTTGGCCCGATTTTGATAAAATTTGGTAGGATGATAGGGTTAGGGCTCCCCTACGTAACATTAAAGCGGCGATCAGCTCTTACACTTGTTGAGGGGAAGTATAGCAATCGTTGCAAATTATCGACACGTGAACCGATTTTCATGAATGAAGTGTCATTCGAATCGAAATTTTGTACAGATTTGCACTTTAAAAGTCTCGACGCCGTGCCTCATAAGGAGGGGAGTTTGCCCCACCCAAATAAGGCCCTTTCTAAAACTATTATTACCAATATTTCTAAATCCGATTTTGATAAAATTCAGCTCGAATAAGTGGTTAAAGCTCCTCTACGTTGCTGATGCTCTTGCACCTACTAAGAGGAAGTACTGCAATCGTTTAAATTATCAATGAATGAACCGATTTAAATCAATGAATTGTCGTTCGATTAAAAAATCTTTGCCTCTTTGCCTTTTAGGGAGAAGTACTGCAATCGTAGTTTATTTTCTTACTCCTCTTAAAAGGAAGTACTGAAATCGCAGTTTAATTTTGCTATTTACGTACAAATACCTTCCTATGTTATTCAAAACGCTTTTTCAAAAAAATTGTTATTGAGGATGGTTTGGGGGAACGCAACTATAATCATTCTTTAAAAAGATCTCTCCAGTGGTAGTTACGGTTCCGACTTAACACCTTATCACATTATAATGATAGAATTGCTTATTCCAAATTTTAAAAAAATCTGTAAAGAAGATATGTAACTTTGTAAAATAGACAAAAAGGAAAATCTATCCAAAAGGTACAAAAATCTCCTTAACAAAAACTTACAGTTTCAAATGTTAAGTATAAGGGTTGATTAAACGCCAAAAGGTACACAAATCAGCGTGTACCCAACATTTCATTAATACTTCATTAATAGTCAAGTAATTCTACTGCATTAATTTTCATTAATAAGTTATTTTTTAGAATTTATTAGATGTCACAGACCCTTATGCTGGCCACTTCATTTATAATATTTTTTGTTATAATTATGATAAATCACATATATATGTACATGCATGTTAAAGTAGAACAAGACAAAGTTAGAGTAGGCTACTGTCTTGAATTCGTCTTACCGAAATATTCGTGAGCACAAATAACAAACAGTTAATAACAAGTAGATTATTCAACAACAATTATTGATTTCTCAATTGTAATTTAATTTAGTCCCCCTAATTTTACTTATAGTAAAATGCTGGAATAATTAGCTGTCCTAAAAATATGTATATCTACATATATATGAACAAGCATGTTAAAGTAGAAAAATACAAAGTTAGAGTAGGCTACTGTCTTGAATTCGTCTTACCGATATTACATATATACAACATTGTGGGATGAATACCTAGATTGAGAATGTAATTGAAGAAAACTATATTATTTGCGATAAAGCCAGATAATTATTATCTATTATTATAAACGTTTGACTACTTCATAAAATAACAATTGCTTTAATCAAAGAATGAACTTAAACCGACGATTTTTATTTAAAAATAAAAATAAATAAATGAAATAAACAAAATCATTGATGTAAGTTTTTTATAAAAAAAAGTTTTGAATTTTTTAGCCTCATAATTTTTTTTATTTTTTGTAACGTTTTTCTTTTTAACCTGTAATTAATAGTTTGATTATTATAAATAACTAGATATTACAGTCAATCTACAGTGCTACTTGAACATATTATATTTTGTAGACGAAAATGGCCAGCATAAGGGTCTGTGACATCTAATAAATTCTAAAAAATAACTTATTAATGAAAATTAATGCAGTAGAATTACTTGACTATTAATGAAGTATTAATGAAATGTTGGGTACACGCTGATTTGTGTACCTTTTGGCGTTTAATCAACCCTTATACTTAACATTTGAAACTGTAAGTTTTTGTTAAGGAGATTCTTATTTATCCTATGCGTTGAAATCCCAAGTATTCGATATGCAATTGGTGGTAAAAAGTATATACCTTCAAAAACGAGGAGTTTCTCTCCAGTTGAACTAAGAGTGGACAGCACGTGATGAGTCTTTTAGATGCAGTGCCTTTTAGATGGAGAAGTGCGACTGAAAGGATTACTTCAGACTTTAAGCTAAATTATTTCCGTTCTAATTAAATTACGGAAATTTGGTACGCTAAAATTTACAATTTTTGGTGGTGTTTTTGTTTAACAAAATATTAAGAGCAAGAATAAAACAAACCAGTAGACGAAGGAAACGTGGTAAACAAAAAAGAAAACAAAAAAAAACTTAGTTTGTTTACATAGATAACGGGGGCGGAATAATGCGTAATAGAGGTTGCCCTCAGGGCAGCCAACCTGCCAGTAATTAATAAGCTGCAGGAAATAGATAGAACTGAGATGTGTAACGTTGACAGCGAACATACACCCTGGGAGTAGAGGAGGGCGCCACCAGTACCTGACATGATGGACTAGTTGTGAATAGCCGCAGGTCTAAGGTAACTTCTATGTAAGACGCACCTGTATATAGGTAAAAACCATTTACTGGCCCTGCTGGAGTAACTCTTGGTTACAAGGTGTGTTCCATTCCTTTGAGAGTGAAGTGAGAGAGCCTGACTGATGGACAGGGACAAGACTAGCCACTCAGCTAAGTTTTTGGTAAGACAGTTTACATAAAGTTGAGAATGGTAAGGTAACCTTCCGCTAGGTCAATTTGGCAGGTGTTCTTGTACCTTACCTTAATCAACCTACACCCACGTATATCATTAAGGGTTCTACTAAACTAGTTTGGTAGGAACTTCTATCTAAGGCTTCTGCTGGAAGAATAATGCGTTATTGTGTTTCTTTGTAAAGTGTTGTTTAATGATATTTTATTAGTTTAAAAATTATTTATGTACTTTTATGGTATAATAGAAAAATATCTGGTGAGAATCACTCATAAGATGTTCCTCTAACGATAATTCTCGTGCTTACAGGAAACAAACATGCTGCGGAAATCAAGCGACATCTTTAAAGCCCATTAAAACACAGAGGATCTACAAGGTTGAAGTGGTCACAGGAAACCAAGTGGTCGCGCGTATTTACGACAAATAGGCTAAATATTTTTTCTAAGGTCATTATAAAAAGATTTGAAAATAATTATTTATAGTATAAGGGAGTAAAGGGTATTTTTCAGTTATGTGACATCTTGCAGGAGATTGTGATAACATTCTTCCTAATAAGAAATGTTAAAATTTAGTTCTGTAATCGTTTCAAGGGAGAGAAGGGATTAGCTGAGCGATTAGCGTACTGGATTTTAACGCTCGTAATACCAGGTTCGAGTAGCTAGCAGCTTCTTACAGTTCTCCGTTCTTTGATGGATAGTGATTGTCTGTAACGAGAGAAAAATGTGCGGTAAGCTGGTATAACGTTAGAAAAAGTTCAGCAATTAAAATAATTGCTGATTAGTACAGCGGACTTTGATCATATTTTTAACAGCAACATTAATCATTAAGGCGTAACAATAGCGAGACCCGCCAAGCTAGGATGTATTGTTGGTTTAGTAGGATCGATTCCCTAGTCTACGCTTTGGATTTTATTTAATGGGTTTAATCTTGTAAGGCGCTCCATTAGCTGAGCGGTTGTAGACTAGACCCGCAATGCTAAGATGTATTGTTGGTTAGTGGGTTCGATTCCCCAGTCTAGACCTTCGATTTTATTTAATAATTAACATAAGAACTTTGTAGTAAAGTAGGTTTGCTAATCGCCTCCGTCCACGACACCTAATTTGGTAGTTAGGTGTACACAGGTCGCCTGGAAAGGTAGGCAATTATTTATTATTTATTTCAACTTTAAGGGAACCCTGCATGTTTACTAAGCTTCTTCTTATTTAATTTTTTTGATTTTAATTTTTGGAGCATCAACATCTGATGTCATGGCGTCCAGAGTCTTTTTATAAAGCCCTGGTAACCTCCAGACAGTGTTCTCACTGCCATGAGCGAACAGTGAACTGTAAGAAGGCTACTAAGAGAGCTTTTAATAGTGAGAGGCTGTTATAGCTCAAAACATTCGTTAGTAACTAAGTATCTTTCATTATTTGGCATTTTGAGCACTTGGATTTTATTATTTTTTTGGGCTGCATTTTGCTTTTTAAAGATTGGTACTTTCCATTTTAAAGAAATAAATTTTTTTCTATAAAATAGGTTAATATAGGGCACATGCCAATCCTCTCACTAGGCCTTACAAAATAGGCCCATAATTCCTATGAATACGCTATCAAGATCTTTCATCAATGGGGAGTAAAATGCTGCTCGTGACATAGAAACTTGAATAAACAATGAGATAGCATAGGTTGGCGCGCGTGGCCCAATCAAAAACTGTTATGTACCAGAGTCAGACTGACTTTATTCCTTCCTTTCATATATCTGTAAAGGTGACTGGGGATTGAGGTAGGAGGGAGAGCCATGCTGGGGTCCTGTATTAGATCAAGGAGTGGGGGCAGGGTTCAGATCTTATGATATTATTTTTATTATAAGAGTAACACATCAGAAATCTTTTCTCTAAACTCTATCATACATACATACGTACAAACTCTAAAGGCTAGGAGATATTTAGATAATTTAGATTGCTAACTAATTCTAGATTCATGTCACGTCTCCATTACTACCACCCACGTGACCTCGAAGCACTCGGTTTCCTTCACATATTTCTCTACCTGCTGGGAGTTCCGCTTTTACAAATATAATCCCAGTATCATTCATTATCTCAATCGATTACAGCAGTCTATCGAACGTATCCATTCTTACATTGTCAATAAAATAACACATTTGGACTGAAGGAAAGTTTACTTGTGTCGAAATGTGGTCTGTGATAGATAGATAGATAATAAATCTTTATTATAAATATGTACAATAAATACAGAGATGAAGTGCCAATGTACAATGCATTACAACCTTCATAACCTTCAATGGTATGCGGAAAACTTAAGATTTGAAGGATAAAGAATGCAGGGAAAAAGGAGAGGAAAAACCTGCAGCTAGTGTAGAAAGTTAGAGAAGTATGTTTTTAATTCTTTTGTGGCTGTAGAAGGGATAGCAGGATCTGTAGGAGACTATGTCGCGGCAGAATGGATTAGGATGACAGTCTAGAATGGAAAGGAGTTTCAGCAGACGATTTTTGGATATAGGAGTGTACGGGGGATAATGGATGCAGTCTCTGTGAAGTGAGTTAAGTTTAGTGCGTCGTGGAGAGTCTGTCGCAAGTCTCAGAAATTTATTCTGTGTTATCTGAAGTACTTTTCAAAGTATTTACTTGATTTCGGATTGTTAGTAGACTATAATAGAAAATGTTCAGCTTTTTAAGAAAACTTTTTACACATACATATATTGTATCCATTTTTTTTTGAAAACCAACGATTTCAGTGAAAGTACTATTATAATGTTGTCCAAAAATTTAGGGTTAGAGATTTTGATTACGAAGGTAGCCCACAAAATTGCTCTATAATGAATTCTTCTTGAAAAAAAATTTCAAATTAAAGTTTTAGAACAATAGTTATCGATCTTCAGCATCAAATGTTAATACGAAAATGTGATTGGGCACCATAGTGCTGGATTTTATGGTAGCAAACATGTTTATGGTACCCCTAATCTGTTTCAGACATTTACCCATCATCAGAGAGATGATTTTGTCGTGTTTTAGTAGTTTTGCTGATGACACTTCCAAGGCTGACGGAAACGCTGTCTCTTTCTCTCTTTCAAAAGACTAAATAATCTTTTTATTGGATCCAGGTGGCCTTGAAAATCGATATCTCCTGTGAATACTTAATTCTGAAAATTTGACACGACCACCACGCGTAGTCCAGCCTTAAAGAAATTAAAAAAGGCTTTTTTTCTTTGCCAAGGAAGCATCTGTTCTGATGTTGTCTAAAAAGAACTTGAATTTTGAAGCAACAATAGTTTACTTTGCCTGTTGAATATGTGTCTTTACTTCAGTCCTAAATTAGGAGCGATTAAGAAGTTTTGTGGTACAGACTTTTCATTAAAAAGCGTTCAGTTACTCTTTCTTCAGCTTTTTTTTGGGGAAGATCACTCTCGAGAACTGCTTACACTTTCACCACTATTATACTGTTTAAAAACTTCTACTGAGTAGTTTTACAGCAGAATTCAAAAATTAGATAGCAGTGGCTGTGGCACAGAACAACGCTCCATCATCAACTACTAATGTTCTCCTAGATGGTGATGTTGATTGATGATGAGTACTTTATAAGTGATATTCTGGAACAAGAGTGTTTTAAATGGAGATTACCATTGCTGTAGAAGATGAATTAATTCCATCATCAGTGGTAGCTTCCTTAGGATCATCTTTTACATCAGAATCTAGTCCATGTCCAACTCGACCATCATACCTCTGTCTTCTCCTTTAATAAATCTTCTCTTAGCAGGTATTTGTTTTTGTTTTTTCACCTATTACACGCCAAGAATCCGGCAGCACTGATGAGCCTCCTCGTACAAGGGAAGCAATTACGACTCTTGTGGATATTATATTCTTAGTTTTCAGAGGGAATATCCGTTAAGAGGTCGGTTTTAAAAATTAGTCTGTGATCTGTGGCTGAAAAATGCCCTCCCCAAAAATATATTCTTTGATATCCAAAACCCATCAAGTACAATTTTTGGTACTATTCACCCACACAAATAAACAAAAAAAACCCAAATTATTTTCACACAGCACCCTAGAAAAGTCTTTAAATCCTATAAACCAAATATTGTCTATGGAAACACGTACAGGTGTGATGTTAGATGATGATGATGGACAGTATAACAACAAAGAAAGGTACCTAGCGCGAGTAGGGTTAGGGCATTCATTGTTCAGGTGGTCGAACCTAAGGGGTTGGATTATGACGTTAAGAAGCTTCTCCGCTGTGGGTGGTCTCTTTGTAGACTCCCTTCCGACACCTTCCCTTTGGAATATTATTATCAACTCCGTTATTACGGGCCCTCCATTTAGTTCGATAGTATTGTTTTTTCTCGATTTTTTTCTGTCTTTGTTTTGAACTAGTGTAAAATAAAAGCAAGCAAAGTGACTAAGAGTTGTTACACCAAGTACGTATTGTGGTAATGATCGCATTTTTGCTATATATGGTTACGGTTTATATCGTGGCATCTTTTTCATTTTTTAAGCACTAACATTCCCATGAACAGAGATAATACCTTGTGTTTTCCAGGTAAAATTTACAAAAACAACCGTTTGAAGTTGACAAAAGCGAAGAATCTCGACAGAAACTAGCTTAGATTCGACTTTGCGAGAGACGTGCAACCAAAACAAGCTTACCAGGCCTACCTCTTGAAGTTCTAGCTGAAGGAAACCCTCCCTAAAAGGGTTAAGAGTTATCCCATCAATTGCTTTTTTGCGTTTTATCACCCAAAATGGCCTCCAAGTGCCAAAAAAAGGTCCTCACATCATAAACTAGCAAAAGCCGACTGCATCGTAGCCAACAAGATCTACAGGACTCATTCCTCTACTTCTGTTACGTCCACAGAGCACACCTACTCACTGTGGGATATCTCTGTGGAGATATTGTCTGGGCCTATAATAAAAGACATTTCTCCATATTAATTTCACAACTCGGTACACTTCTCCAGACCCACATCTAAACAGATTATTCTCTATATTCTCTAATTTATACGCCTTAATTAAGAAAAATCAACCTAATTTCCTTTGTCTCTTCACAATAAATAAGATAAACCGTAAAATAGAAGAAAAATAAAGTTCACAACGTGACTAGTATACTCGCCATCAGTGAATCCCGGCGACTATAGTGTATCCCAAAGAGTCTGGGATCAACTAGGAGAAATGGATAGTAAATACCCTTCTCCAGTAACTTACAAAGAAGGTACGAAGGCATAAATTTTATCTGTTGCTTTTTTGGGGGTGGGGTGAGGGGGAGAGTAGGCCAGTGGATTAGGAGACAAACTGAGTTGATCACGTAACAGACCCTCTCCCAAAGTGCACACACTGTGAAATATGTCTATGAAATAAATTTCATTTTTAATAATTTTTACTTTTTTTTTTTTCTCTCTGTGTACCAGGTAGTTAGATAAATCAAGGGCCAAAATGTCCTTGTCCCGAAGGCCTAGTCCAGCGTGGGCTGGGTGTTCATTGTTACTCTTTAGTATTCCTCCCTCCAACTTGTATATAATACATTTTTCTTAAAATATACGTCAATAAAATGTACATACAGATTATTTTGGAACTGGCTCAGACGCCACATTATCGCAATTAATTTTTAACTATTCCTTGTTTACTGACGGTGTGAAAACACAATAATCTTGCAGAATGTTTTAGACTGCATCAAAGCAAAACAAGTCAATAGTAAACTCTAAATATTGCAAGAAGTGGAAGATCAAACAATAGCTAGAGATTATGGTGAAGCTGCCAAATGTAAACTTTTTTTAGAATAATAAAAGATTTGAGCAAGTGTGCATGTATGAAATTACAGTTTGTCAAAACCCAGAGCGATGTATGGAGAAGACTAAGAAAATGATCTGAGGAAAATTGCCTTTTCCAAAGTTTTGCAACTAATTTATCTAATGGTAATCGTTTCCCCTGGACTTATGAACAAGAATCATAGGGGAATTTGGACGCAGAGAATCATGATTACACTCGATTTCTGATGGTTGAAAATGTCCTAATCGACAATCGAATAAGCCGCTTCGTTTACAGTATCACCAACTAGGAAATCCAATTTAATCGCTTTTTAATTTTTTTGTTTTGAAGCAATGCTGGTTTAAATAGATTTCGTGAAAAATGTTTTGGAAAGACGGCATTTTCAGAAACTGTTTTTATTTTTCTTACTTTTCTTCCTTAACTTCTTCTTCTTCTTCAACTTCTTCTTCTTCTAATTTGATTAAAAAGGCTCTGATTGTGAGAGTTTGTTATTTGTGGTTCTTTTTCTTTCTTTTCTCCTTTAACTTCTTCGTTATCTTCAACTTCTTCTTCTTCAACTTCTTCTTCTTCTAATTTGATTAAAAAGGCTCTGATTGAAAGAGTTTGTTATTTGTGGTTCTTTTTTTGTTTCTTTTCTTCCTTAACTTCTTCTTCTTCAACTTCTTCTTCTTCTAAATTAATTAAGGCGTTTTTAAGAGTTCGGTTTGTTATTTGCGGTTCTTTTTTTTTCTTTTCTCCTTTAACTTCTTCGTTATCTTCAACTTCTTCTTCTTCTTCAACTTCTTCTTCTTCTTCAACTTCTTCTTCTTCTAATTTGATTAAAAAGGCTCTGATTGTGAGAGTTTGTTATTTGTAGTTCTTTTTCTTTCTTTTCTCCTTTAACTTCTTCGTTATCTTCAACTTCTTCTTCTTCTAATTTGATTAAAAAGGCTCTGATTGTGAGAGTTTGTTATTTGTGGTTCTTTTTTGTTTCTTTTCTTCCTTAACTTCTTCTTCTTCTTCTAAATTAATTAAGGCGTTTTTAAGAGTTCGGTTTGTTATTTGCGGTTCTTTTTGTTTCTTTTCTCCTTTAACTTCTTCGTTATCTTCAACTTCTTCTTCTTCTTCAACTTCATCTTCTTCTAATTTGATTAAGAAGGCTCTGATTGTGACAGTTTGTTATTTGTGTTTTTTTTTGTTTCTTTTCTTCCTCAACTTCTTCAACTTCTTCTTCTTCTAAGTTGATTAAGGCGTTTTTAAGAGTACGGTTTGTTATTTGTGGTGCTTTTTCTTTCTTTTCTTCTTTAACTTCCTCTTTATTTCAACTTCTTCTTCCAAATTGATTAAGGAGGTCCTAAGAGTAAAAGACTTGCTGGAGAGCTCATATAATGTGTTGCACTAATCTAATGTGAAGATATATAAAGTGTGAATATTTCAAACCTAGTCTGGTTATTTCGTCGAAATTTTAAAGAAAAAACCACTCTGTAATTTTCTTCTTTTTCTTTTTCTTTAATAATACAATAAATATAGAAAGCCGAACCACCATATTACCATTCAAGACCAGCCGCAATCCACCTACGAGTACAACATTACACACAGATCACACCAACTAGGAACTAGAAACTGTCTGTACCAAACAGACAGACTTCCGTGCATGCACTAACAATAAGGTTTAATTATTCAGCTGGTTAATAAGAAATTCAAGAAGGTGATTAAAGATAGTATACATGGAAGTCGACCATAAAAACAGGTAAACTTGAACAGCGTTTCTGTTATTGTAGTTCTATTTGCGCGTCGTGCACACTACTCACTTGAATATTTATAAGTGATAATAGAATAGAGACTGTCCTAGACGTTTCTAATACTAAAGGAAAATACATAAAAAGAATAAATATTTATAAAAAAAGAATCCAATAGATTCGTGTTCATTTTGTTAAGTTATAAAAATAAACGCTTCTGTTCTTCAAATTCAAGTTATTCGAATATTATAAGAAACATAAGGTTTTATGAAGTTTCTAAATGGCTGAAATTGCCAGCTGAAGTATGAATGCTGATTTGTGTACCTTTTTATCGTTTAATCAACCATTATACTTAACTTTTTGTACAGTAAGTTTTTGTTAAGGAGGTACGCTAGAGAAATGTAAGCATGCAGTTCTCGCAAAAGTGAAATAACCAATAAATTATAATGATTCCAGTCTCGAGATAGGACCAAATCAAAATACAGCCGAACCTCTCCAATAACGGACACTGGCGGGGGAAAGCAAAGTGGCCGCTGTTTGGAGGTGGTCGTTAGAAGGAGGTTGGCAAGTCTCATAATGAAAAAATATGGGTTTTTTTTCCAAACATCCATTTAAAAATTGTTTATTATTAATAGATTTAAAAACGTACATAATTGCATAATTATTTAGCTATACGAAATGCATCAAATTTTTCTTTTAATTATCCAAAAAATTGATAAAAAAAACTACATATTATTGACTTAATTAATAATCTTTATAACAACTTTTATAATAATCATCACATTTATTCATAACAATAATAATTTATGGTAAAATTATCATCATACTATCATCTATTATTAGAAAAATAGAACAAACCTTTCGGCAAGTTGACGATGGCTCGATTTGGTTTTTGCAAAATCTTCTAACACATTTATTTTCTCTTCTAGAGTTAAACCACTTTGAGAGACATATCGGAAAAAATAATATTGTTCGTCCCCAAAGTTATATTGAAAAATGATTAAAATGGTACAAGATGTATGGAGCTTATATAGGGAAACTTTAGGAAAAACCAGAAAAAAAAAACAAAAACTTGAGAGGGGATAATTCTTTTGATCACCGCGTCAAACGAACTTTTAATAATAAGGTGGTCGTTGGTGGGAGGTGAAACATATAATCCGTTCCCCATAAATCAATGTCCGCGGTCGCTGTGTAGAGTATCCGTTAGACGGGAGGTTCTTTTATATAGAAAGTGTATATAGGGGTAAAACGGGGAAATCCAAAAAACTGTCCATAAGTGGAGGTGGTCGCTAGTGAGAGTGTCCTTTATGGGAGGCTCGACTGTATTAAGTTTTAATTTGCGGCGTTTTTTTCCCCCCCGTTTTTGAGATATATTTATACAAATCTCTTGATCTATGGATCTCAATTTGAACATTTTCTGTGAAAAATTGTGTTTAAATATTTGAGACTATCACAATACTTCCATTACAAGTAGTAAGAGCAATTAGAAGTAGTAATAAAACTCAGAAATTGATCTTATATCTTTGAATTAAATAATGACTCTTGTCAATACCCCATACTATTGAATGCTACAGAATTTATGGCTGTTAACTTAACAGTTTTTACTTACGGCTAAAGAAAATGCATTAAAGTATAATTTAAAATCACATAAAACGAATACTCTATAATTATCCAGTTATGGCAAGGGCAAATATTTGTAAATTCTGTAAAAAAAAAAAAAAAAAACATTTCTAAAAAGCTCTTTAACCTTGATATGGTAGATATAATTGAAATAAATCTCATATTAAGTATTTTATTATCTAGAACTACTAGGCTTGGTTAGCCAATATGTCTTCCTGTTGACGTAAAGAGTGTGTAAGCGAAAGGAAATAGTTGGCTACAACTTCTTTGACTTTGAAAATAAATAAAACAAATCTTTGAAGTTAAAAATAAGAAAAGGACGAAAAGGAAATTGAAGTCTTTTGTCTTTGAAATTTTAAAATCATCTCTGCTGAAAATAATCTTAAAGTAATATGAAAGTTCGTGCTTTTTAGGCTGAAAATTAAGACAAATATGTTGTCCGAAACGGTTTTCTCAACCTTAATCGCCATTAATTAGAGATTTTTTAAGGGAATTGGTACCAGAAAAGTATGAATTAATGGTACATGGTATTGTTGAAGCCAGCATGAAAATATAGCTCAAACCCAGAATCCAAAACATAATCCTTGAATAAATCTTTCATAGGTCTATTTTCATAGGCGCACAGAATTTCCACGTTGGAACCAATGTACGCTAACCACTGAGATAATCCCTTCCCTACAACAGGGTTCTAATATTTAAAGTTATTAAATCTACTTCTGTATGGAATAAAACACCATGAATAGTTTTGTTTATCTCAACAGTAGACAATTAAATAAAACAAAAAAATAATAAAAAATATTCTTTGCAACTATTATTCTAGTTTTATTGTTTACTGTTATTGTATCATCACTACAATAGTTAATAGTTTTATGTCCCATTAAAAATTGCAATCATCTTTGAGTCAATTCTCGCTTAGTAATTTTAGTAATTCTTTTTACAATAAACTGGTCCGAGATTCTTATTGATTATTTCCTGAATATAAACTTACGAGTTTTTTTTTTTTTTTTTTCTGGCATTGGCTTTTCACCATACAGCCAACTTCAAAGCTTATTCCTTCCTAGGATATTTGATCTTAACTATGTAACTTCCTATCCACAAGTATATTTGTTAATCAAATCTTCAACAGGTTTCAGGACGTAGACATTACTAGAAAAGATGATGTCCTCGTATCTAAATGGCGCACTCAAAGTTTTGTACAGCGAGATGAACAGCTCATCTCTTCCTTTCTTATAAAGTGGGCATTCCATGACGACATGTTTAAAATCTTCCTCCTCCTTACACTTTTCGCACAACGGAGTAGCTCGTTTACCGATTCGATGTAGGTACGACCCACAGACCGCATGGTTCGCTCTCAATCTGCTAATTGTAGTAACCAATGTTTTGTTCATGCCAAGACCTTTAAACCAAGGTCTTTTAGGCAGTTGGTTCACCATACGCTTGTAAAATTGACCCTTCGTACTATTACTGTAGTCTGTTTGCCACATTTGTAATGCAGTTTTGGTTATTCTCCCTCTTAAATCCGACATTGGAACTTTGTAATCTTCAAATCCTCCATTTTCAGTGGCATCTTTAGCGAGTGTATCCACTACTTCATTCCCTTTAACATCGCTATGTCCTCTTACGAAAGAAAGTGAACGTAAACGCTCTCCTCTTTAAGAAGTGCTACACGCTCTACTATTTCCGCAATAATATGATTCATCTTACAAAGTCCGTGCGAGTTAGTTAATCTATGCAGTGCACTCAAGCTATCACTTAGAATTAGAAACTTTTTCTCTGACAAGGAGCACATATACTTTAGTGACATCAGTATAGCGACTAATTCTGCTGTATAAATAGATACCTCTTCACATAACTTAGTGGTCATAAAACGGTTGCGGTACGGATCATACACCGCACTCCCGACTTTGTTACCAATTTTCGATCCGTCTGTGTATAAACAGTATGCGTTTGGATAATGATTAGAAATGTTTGGCAAATTCGCAGTAAATTACAGAAAAAGCTTCCTTTCTTTAAAACTGCATCTCCGTTGTATTGACTTCCTTTCATCTTGGGCGTATGATTAGAAATTTAGTAATCAAATACTTACGAGGAGGTAAAACCTTAAAATATCTCAAATGAAAGTTTGGAAAACCTTATTTAACCCCCTCCTAAATAAATAAAGTTTCTTGAGAGAAACGATTGTTATAAATGTAATATTCCAACATGTCGCGCGTATAAACGAAGTTTAAAAAATAAATTTTGGTTTAAATCAATTGGAATTTCATTGATTAAACTTTTGCCCATCTCTGAGTTTAGATTCCGACACAGGACAGCAGAATAAAGTTTTGGTCAAAAATCGATCATAGTACTTCCGCTAGGATCGATTAAATAAATTATTGAAGGGATTTTTTCAGTAATTTGAGATCTTCGCGAAAACGGATCTTACGATAATATTTAAACTTTATACGAGGGTCGTTTGAAAAGTCCGTGAAAAAATAAAAACTACTTAATTTTTTGGGGTAAACCTTTTTTATTTTTCAACATAGTCTCCTTTTAGACTTATACACTTCGTCCAACGCTGCTCTAGTTTGTTGATCCCTTCCGAATAATAGGATTTGTCCAAGTCTGAAAAATAGCCATTCGTTTCTGCAATCACCTCCTCGTTTGAATAAAATCTTTTTCCCGCCAGCCATTTCTTCATATTGGGGAACAAATAGTAGTCCGAGGGAGCCAAGTCTGGAGAATAGGGGGGATGTGAAACGAGTTGGAACCCTATTTCCATTAATTTTGCGACCACAACTGCTGAGGTGTGAGCTGGTGTGTTGTCGTGATGGAAAAGGACTTTTTTGTGGGCCAATCGTGGGCGTTTTTCTTGCAGCTCGGTTTTCAAACGGTCCAATAACGATGAATAATATGCACCTGTAATAGTTTTACCCTTTTCCAGATAGTCGATGAGGATTATTCCTTGCGAATCCCAAAAGACAGTCGCCATAATCTTTCCGGCCGAAGGAACGGTCTTCGCCTTTTTTGGCGCAGATTCCCCCTTGGTAACCCATTGTTTAGATTGTTCTTTGGTCTCAGTGATGTATCCATGTTTCATCCACAGTGACGAAACGACGCTTAAAGTCCTGCGGATTCTTCTGGAACAGAGCAATCGCGGCACCCATCTTGCGGATAGCTTTGTCATGTCCAAATGTTGATGCAAAATATTATGTACCCGTTCATTCGAGATGCCCACAGCACTAGCAATCTCACGCACCTTTCACTCTTCTGTCATCCATCACCATATCATGGATTTTATCAATGATTTCTGGAGTAGTAAGCTCAACAGGGCGTCCAGAACGTTCAGCGTCACTTGTGCCCATATGGCCACTCCGAAAATTTTGAAACCACTTATAAACTGTTCTAATCGAAGGTGCAGAGTCGCCATAATGTTTATCAAGCTACTCTTTAGTCTCCTGAGGCGTTTTGCCTTTCATAAAGTAGTGTTTAATCAACACACGAAATTCTTTTTCGTCCATTTTTTGAAAATCACTCGACTTCCTCGATTCAAACGAATGCCAAACACAAAGAAATAGACCGATCTGGCTGAAACTTGGTGTGTGTTCTTCCAAGAGATGCTACTAACTAAACATAACCTTGATAGGCGCCAGTGGTGCTATCTCTCTCTGACTTTGCACGGACTTTTCAAACGACCCTCGTATAGTGATCATCAACAAGCTAGTGGGTCTACTGGTTTTACTTTACACCTTTTTCCCGAAAAATTCTATTAGGGTTTTCTTCTGGAAGAAGGGGGTAATAGTGCAGAAAACAGTGACTGACATTTCAAGTCCTTTACTAAATTTATTAGAATTATTTAGCGATTTAGGGGGAATATGGAGTAGGTATTCAATTTTTACCGTAAGGGCAACTTTCGACTTCAGAGGTCTACACACACACATACAGAGATGTTCATGCTGGTTGCGTTTTAAGGAGAGGAAAGATAAGAGAGAAAGAAAGAAAGACACAGTTTAGGAGAATTTCAGCGCTGTGTGAGTGAGAGAGAGCGAGATATCCACCAGGGCGGTAAAGATCAAAAGAAAGGCAGTGGATATAACCACGCCCCTATCTCTATGCACTGATTGGCTGCCAGACACACTGCACACTTGATCTTTACATCAGAGATGTATCTGTGCTGTTATTCTACTCCGCGCGGCACTCATAACCAGTCACTCTAGTTACATTGCTCAGATTCTTTAAAAACGTAACCTTCTTTTCAAACTTCTCATCATTTCCGCTAACTTGTGACTAAATTTTGTTTTTGGTCTTAAATCTTGACAGAGTTCCACGTTACTTTATACCAGATTTTATGTCTTATTGATACGCTCTGAATTTTATAACCTGTTGATAAACAGGATAAAAATATCTTAAATATGTACAATTTTATTTCAGCGGCACTTTGTTTTTGGATTTTTAAAAAGTAATTTTAACTAGTTTGGATAAAATTATTTATATACATTTTAAGAGTCTGTATCTAAATTGAAGGAATTCTGATTTTGGGAGGAAATAAAATAGCAGATAACTTTAATAGATAAGAACTAATTCTTCAAAGTGTTTTTTTTTTTAGAAGATAATAAAAGGGTTAGCGGTGAAATTTAAAGATACAAGAATGTTGAAAGTAACCTTGGAAGCAGGGACAGATGTAGTTTAAGTCCCCAGTCCTTCATCATAGTCTTGGATTGATTACAGGAAACAGGCAAAGCAATGAGTGATTGAATTTCATTTTGGCTAAGAGAAACTGCTACCAGTGATTTCACTCTCAGAGGGCGTCAAAATTTTCCCGTGAATAGTCAATAAAGAAAATTTTGAAACCTGGTCGCCTTAGTTAGACTCTCAACCAACTTGAGAGATTGGTTTACCAAGTTTGAGACCGGAGACAGAGAAATTCGGGTTCCACTTCTAGCCACTTAGCAACTGTCACCAGATATCTGGATGAGAACTTACAGAAGAAGATTAGAGGTTGGGGGGAAGGATCTAACTTTACTCGACAAATTGGTTGATCATCTATTTCACGTTTAAAACATCCAGAATTTAATTTAAAACACTTATGATTAAATTGTAATTCTAACTTAACTTGTTTTACTTATTATTATTATTTCCTATCCATCCAGGGAGATTGCCTTAATATTGGCGAAAGTGTTGGCCTTATCAGGCTGTACGATAAATCTAGCTCAGTACATTGTCCAGAACTCCGCCTCTCAAAGTCCCAACTCCACTTTGTAAGCCAGGCCTAAAGCCTGTAACCTGCCTCAGCAGTCATGCAGTTATCTTTGAACTGCGTTCATACCGAATAGCATGCCTTATCTCTGATTTCTATTGGGGCATTAATTTTAATGTAATTATATATATTACTTTTTTTATTTCTCATTTATAACTAAAATTCAGTATTTTATTAAATAAACTTTGGTACAACGTTCTTTATCTGGACCAAAAATATTTGATTTATTTAAAATGCAGCCTCTGAGAGAGAGGGACTAAGTTATATCAATTCCGAGGTAATTAACGTTTGCTTGAACATTGTTTCAAGATCAAATTAGTACAAGCGTAACTCTGATTCTGTCTGGGGACGTAAACCTTCCAGTACTGGCCAATGAAATATTTTTATTTTAAAAAAGTAGGAACATTAATTTGGAACAAAACATGAAAAAGGAAAAACTAACTATGGTTAATGAAAATTATTTGAAAATTTGAACTCGTGGAAAAATAACATAATAATTAAAAATATGTCCTACATGTTTGCAATATGATCAGGGCCGGATTTTCCTAGGCTTCAGCCTAGGGCCTCAAGATCAAGAGGAGGGCCTACATTCAAATTGTTAGTAAAATTAAAATTACACTATTCTAAAAACTGAACACTAAAACACTGAACCGAAAATAAGGAGAAATTCTGCGCATATGACTAATAAACAAACATAAAAATGTAATTTACCATCTTAAAAGTGGGAGGTGAAAGGGCCTCATAAGTGGAATAGCCTAGGGCCTCTTTTCATCTAAATCCGGCCCTGAATATGATAGGAGTGAAATCCTATAGAAAAAACCCTAGACCTTGTAAAAAAAGAGAATTATCCGGGGGCTTGGATAAGCCTCTTTTGTCTGCCCTTCAGAGCCGTCCGTTTAATCAGACTCTTAATTGTGGAAAGTGGCTCCTGGGTTAAAGCTGACAAGCCTTGGTTTTTCTTCCTCGAGGAGTGACATCCTTAGACAGTTGGCAGCTATTAGGAAGCATGATCTCCCCCCAGCTTCTAATCTTAATCTGTAAGTCCAGATATCTGGTGACGGTTGCTAAGTGGCTAGAAATGGAAGCTGAATTTCTTTCTCTCTCTCTCTCTCTCTTAAACCTGGTAAACCAATCTCTGAAGTTGGAAGAGAGTCTGAAACTAATCAGGATGAAAGAAGACTCTATATAACGGGATGAAATCACTAATATTCACATGGAATGATCAACTAGGCAATTACTGCTGGCCAGTTCAGCCATCCTCGCCCTTGCACAAATACAACATTTTTCCTACATGATTAGGTAAAACATCAAACGATATTCTAGGTCTTCTACAGTGCCCAAGAAACCATAGAACAACTCAACCCTGCAGCTGCTTTCCCGTAGAGGATGTTTCCCCTAACAAAAGTAAGGACTTTCTAGGCCTTCATAGATCCAAATTGCCTCCAATCAACAGGATAATCAATCAATATACAGGCTGATCAATCAATTAATTGGCCTGAACTCAGTCCATCGTCTCCAGAGTGGCCTACCTGTCAGAGGAATCTTAATGGGAAACATCGTTTATAAAACATCATCCACGTTTTTTTTGCACCAAAATTATTGAGTCAATGAGCTCATATTTATTTTTTTACAAACAAATGAGGGCTGCAAATTTACTGTTGCAGAATAATATAAGAAAATTAATATAATTTCTAGGCTAATAAAGCTATTACCAATCCTAAGAAAGAGCTCCTAAATGTCGGCCACCCAAAACACCAATATCCAATCTTACCAATAAAAAAATAAGAAGGTAAAAGAGAAAATTTCCTATTCGATAGGAACAAGCGAAATAAAAACAGACCACCATCAAAAATAATTTACATAAATATTAACACATGGACACACAAATACACAAAACAAGTAATCCATATAGGTAGCCCCCCCCCCTCAAATATACAAGAAACTTATTTAAATTTTATTAAACCTGAATAAAATGTCTACGATATCGATATGTAGGTTTTTCGATTAATAAAAATTGGAATTGTGATCGTATATTTTAAACTTCTACTGTTTAGCGCTAAACTGTAAAAAAAAAAATCGAAACACGTAACGGATAAAATTTTTATTTATAAAAAAGTGTTGGGGGGGGGATCACAAAATTGGGTGTTCCTTCCTTTCCATTAAATCAAACAGGTTGTCTTCCATTCAATTTACATATATATTAAATTTGTCATACATAAATAATAAGCCGGCTTTTATTTTTTTTGATCATCAATTTGGAAAATATTTACGATTTATGTTAATTAGATCAAATTTATTTTGTATATAAATGAATATTATTTATGCTACCACAACTTGCTTTTTGCTAAAAAAGTAAAGTCTAGTTTTACACGATTTTCTCTTATAATTACATTTTCTTGAATTACATTCAAGAAAGAATTACCAAGCTTCTGTTTGTGAGGAATCAGATCACTGCAAAAGAAAGCTTGAAGCTTAAGTACTCCACAGTGTGAGGGGCTTGTCTGGCTAAGGATGTTACTTTCTCGGGGGAGGAAAAAACCAAGGCCTGGAGAGCTTTACCCAAGAGTCGTTCTCCAGCATTAAGAGTCTGATTAAAAGGACAGGTCTGGAGGGCCTCATCATGTAATTTGTGGTGGCACCCACATACTGTTTATTACAACAAATATAAAACAAAACTAACTACCTACTTTATATGTCAGTTTCAGTTGGTTATTAGTTACTACTTGTTTGTAACTATGTATTTGGCCGCGTTAAGTTTAAAAATGTTGTTAACAATTTCTAAACCAAATAAGGAACAAAATTGAAATTGATATTTTAGATTATTGGTAGCATTTGGTTTGCAGATAAATTCTATAGATAAAAAAAGGTTCAAATATTCTTGTTCAACATCCCCTCAGGCGATTACTATTAGAATTCGTTTAAATTTTAAATAGACTATATTGAGGACTGTGAAACTTATATTTTATGCCCATAATCATAGCCATATTACGGGTACGATTTAGTTTAAAATGCAAGCTTATGGTGTGACGCTGACTGCAGAATTAATCCGTCAAGGCCGTGGGGCTATCAGGATGATTGTAGGCCTATTAACTGGCCACTGCAGACTCAGGAAACACATGCATCGCATGGGCCTGGCAGATGATAGCCTTTGCAGGTTCTGTCAGGAAGAGGAGGAAACGGCACTGCACGTGTTGTGTCAGTGTGAGGGGCTCGTGTGGCTAAGGATGTTACCTCTCGGGGAGGAAAAAACCAAGGCCTGGAGAGCTTTACCCAAGAGTCGTTCTCCAGCATTAAGAGTCTGATTAAAAGGACAGGTCTGGAGGGCGTGCTCTAGAGTAGGGGAGCCACAATAGATCCAAAGGGGTCGCAGTGGCGTAGGCCTTAAGGGCCGCCCTATTAGAATCTTATCTTAAGAACCCCCACTAAAATCAAAGTCCTCTTAAAAAAGACAAAAAGATTCAATCCAAAGCGGATTTAGTCATGCTTATCCAGTGCTGGTGGAGGACATACTCTTGTTAGAACCTTCCCAAATAGAAATAGAATAGAATAGAAAAGAAATTTATTATTCTTGGACAATTATCCCCTAAGAATAAATACAGGAACAAATAGAGGCCTTAACAGTTTGGCCTGTGATTAAACAGAAAATAAATAAATAAATAAGTATTTACAAAAAGTGAAAATAAAAATAACAGCAGAAATTAAGGAAATAAATTAAAACAATTAAAATTTCGGAGGAAGCTGGATAGAAGGAGATAACTGAATAGAAGGGATTTATAAATTGTTGTTCATTATTTTTGGTGACTGATTCTTAGTTTCAATAGGATGAAAAAATAAGTCCATGAACAGACAAGACAGAAGACACACCAACCCTGTAATGTAAAAATATTACTTTGTAAACTAGCCCTGAAGATGACCTAGTCCCCTAGGTCGAAAGCTCGCCAGAATAAATCTGACTGAAATGGCAATTATTTTTTCATCCCATTGGGATTTATAAAGTCATTTGGGTGCTGGTGGGGGCGCCACAGGGTGCAACAGGAAATGGGAAGCAATAGATTTTTGCCGAAAGCAGTGCCCAGTTGTAAAATCGGAAGTTGTCGATCTAAATGTTTGCTATAAGCATTCATTTACAAAGCAACAAATCAAAAAGAAAAACCTCTTTTCTCAGACATGGAAACCTTAACAGCTGCTGTAATTCCAAACTATACATCGAGAATATAAAAAAATAAGATCGCCATTTTATTAGAATTAAGTGAAAGTATAAAAAATGACTTAAATTTATTCCATATGTTTTAATTAAACACCTGCTTCAATTCGCCATTTTACATCGGTTACATTTAATGTACATTTGATCAAAAAACACAATTTTGTGACTCTAATTTTCATTCGGACAGGTAGTTTAATAGTTACACTAATGCAACTTCATTAAAAAGTTATATCGCATACATTTCAGTATAATGGGATTAATTTTATGTTGTAAGATGTAATCGTTTAAGTAAGTGGTTATATTGCAGGAAGTTGTATGTTACTTCTTTTCTTAATCATTAAAATATGTATAGTGTCATTAAGTGCATATAATTACATAATTATTAGATGCAATATTAATAATACTGGGGACCAGCTTGATTGAAGTTGCATATAATCATGGATGGTTGAATGATGAGTTGTACTTGAAATCATCACAGAATAGATAACCACAAGCAATAGATAAGTTCTGTTGCTTTTTAAATATAGTAACCTCCGTAATAAATTGTTTTGTGAAAATTATTACTAAGAGTATAATCTCGATAAAAAGTCGCCTCACCATGTGTTCACTTTACTATTTTCGAAGTTCTAACTCATATTTTTCAAACTTACAATATTGTGGAGGCATAGAAATAAACTTACTAAGTGATAGAACCGTCCATTACAGTAAAATGTTATTTTAGACGAAATCTATTCACTATTTACTCAGGATTAAACCCTAGATCGAATATTACAGGTGAAATGTTTGAAAGTAGAATTATTGATCTGCATATTTACACCTGTTTAAGTTGTGTAAATTGTATCACGAAAGTGTGGGGTTCAACAAAACGCTCAAAATCTGCGAAGGATCCAGAGTCCTTGCAGTCTCAAATTCTTCGCTCTACAGTAAAACGCTCCTTTCTACGTCACCAATCAAAACCATTCACACAGACTTGAACATTCCTTTCGTGCAACACAAGTGGCTGAAAACACGATACAGAAAATTCCATCTTAACATTCAATCACATCACAATCCCTCACTGGTACCAACATCTATCTTCTAGAACATTTCCAGACACAATACTTCTAGTACAGTCTTAAAAGACAGTGGCCTCGGCGATCTTCTCTCTGATGAAGAGAATCAGTAGAATGTAGAATGTTATTGGAGTGATACCGCTGGGTAACTTCTCCACTCTGATATGTTGCTTATTGTTATCATTGTTGCTTATAACGCAATGCGTTGATTGTAACTAAATAAATAATTACAAAAAAATATTGTATCAGTCGATTTTGAAAAATCGAAAATGAAAAAACGATTTATTAAAATGTTACTTCCACCGGAAGCCCGATTTTGACCCAAACCTTAAATATGGCAACTTATGGTATCATCTAATGGTTCAACTTGCCGCAATTTTGCGTTTTTGAGTTGCTGTGAATACTCTCTCTCTCGCACAGGTAGTCAAAATTTTGTAAAAATCACTTTTTGGTGGAGTTCAAAACGATAAAACTTCCAGATCATAACTCTGCACCATTTCAATGCCTTCTCCTACAGTAAGAGCATGAATAAATTTTATAACATGTTATTTAGCGAAATATTTTCTAGCCGAAGAAATAGTGTAAATATGTACAGCGCCATTGACACTCCTATATTTACGTACAGACAAACTTGAACAAAATCTGATGATGTATCGTCACTCTCTCTATTCATACAATACAAGGCCTTGTTTCCAACTATTATATGCGCTCGTGTTTAAGAGTGATTGCACACAGTTAGACCACTGTTGCTCGTCGTTGGATACTTGAAAGTACGCGCCACTCGTCAACACATTGCATGCTACATAAATCACTGATAATTAATTATATGACAACATTTCAAAATTTTGTCTATCTAATAATTACTATTAAGCTCATAGTTAGTAAGAAAGGGAAATGATATTTCTTCGGACCAGGAAGAGGGTTATCTATCAAGACAAAGATATGTCTTCCTAAAATATCAAGTTACATTTTAGCAGTTTTCAGTGAAGTTTACACTGATGAACTAAGGAATAAGGCAATGATTTGCAAAGGCTAGGGAAATAGTTTTTTAGAATAGGGTTTCTAGTTCTGGAGTACCTTGGCTATCCAGCTACCTAAATTAGAGGTTGCGCCTTGAACGTCGTCCGGGCATTCAAGATTGAGTGATTCCAACCAGGCATACCTATAGGCAAACATGGATCTACAGGTTTCTGTCTAGGCCGACCGTTCGTAACGACTAAATTTGTCCTTATCCAACTAATATTTAAACTTATTACTTCAGGTTTTAACGAGTAATTTACCACCCGAATATTATGTCGTAAAACTTATAATTTAATGTAAGTAGAATAAAAAGACGTGTACTCCGGATTAGAATTATAGATTGCAATCCCTAGAGTACATGGTGCAACTAGATTCCGATTCTTTATCTGCTTTGGATTTAGTTTAATTAAACAAGAGATTAATTTAGAATATCTGTTCGCAAATTAATGGTGACCAATATCTTATCTTTAAAAAATGCTATTAATTTACTCACTTGGAACAGGAAACGTGTATGTATTCAGCAGGAAGTTTTAGCCTTGTCCTGAAAATAAACACTCAAAATTAGAGCTCAAAATTAAATATTTAAAAAAAAAAACCTAGAAATCTAGCAATGAATATCGGTTATAAAATATAGTGGAAAATTAATGTCAAAAAAAGCAATTTCGCTTTATTATAATATTAACGGTTATTTATAAGGGGAATAATATATAAGTATAGCATATATAATATATAAATTAAATGTCAAACTAGTTGGTCCTAATATTAACAATTATGTGGTAAATGTACGTGTGACTTTATAAATTGAGGCGTGTCCTGAATGTATTATATTCCACCACTTAGATTGCGATAATTGAGGCAATATTTTTCCATTTTTTTTTTTAATTTTTGTATTTTTAGTTAATTTTGTGTAAATTTTTTTCATTTTGCAAAGTCGATTTTATAAAGTTTTATAATTTTGATTTTTTTTGGAGGACAAATGCGAAGGTTCTGGACCTGGCAGTATCCTTTAACATATAATTCAGATGAGTTTAGAGTTTCTTGGATCATATTAGCAATCGATAAGTTTCCTTTACTTTAGGATCTTGTTCTGCCCAAAATAGGTAAACTTGAAAGTATGCTACGTGATGGTGAACAAGAATATCCGGCACTTTGCAAGCTCTAACCTAGCTTCGTACTCTCTTTGAATTACAACTTTACCGACAGATTTAGGATGATTTTGTAGTCATACACTGCCAGATTTGTGCCATTCCACTCCATTTAACAAGGAATAAAATAAAATGACGTAATTAATAATAAAAATCATTAATTAAACAAATTCTTTATCAGATGTGTAACTGTCCCATTTTTATGTATCTTTTCCCTTAAGACTATAAATCATGCCAGAATGTTCGACCATTAAATAAAATCTATCATTAAGTTTAATTAACAATTCTGGCCTTAGAAATTCATTTAAGTGAACAAATATTGCGTAATAACAATGACATAACTAGACTATAAAGTTCTCTGCTTATGCAAGAAATAATAAAATTTGTCTTTATAGTTCTAAAGTTTAAACAAGTTCTAGGTGAGTAATACTGCACTCTAAAAAGTTTTATGCGATGCGGAAATTTCGTTTTAGCTGACATCTATCAACTCTTCTACTTCTTCTTCTTCTGAGCTCATTAATCTTTGGAGGAGCTTAGGGATTAGTTCCTGGACACTCCTGATCTGAGTCTTTCATGTCCTCTATCTTTTAACCAGATTTCCTAGTTCCTCAATCATTTTCTTAAACTACTCTAGGTCTTTCCACCATCTTTTCTGTATTCCAGTCGTTTTCTAGTTCAGTTTTCTAACATGTGAACTCTATCAATTCCTCTCTAACTGTTGCTTGTTTGTAGGATCGATCTATCTTACTGACTTATCTGGAAGTTAGCATGTACTGCTTTTATTTATCCTCTAACTGTAGATCGTACTACCTCCTGGGAGCCCCAGGGTGCCAAGGGTAATCTCTCTGTCAAGAGAAAGTAATACAAATGCTTTTATAATTAGAAATAGTAGTAGAGTGCTACATGAGGCACTCATCCCAACCCAGGGCGGAAGTCACTCCATGGGCTGACTGTCGGTCCCAGTGCAATATCTAAGAATAGCGCTGACCTTTAACTGACCTAGCTCCTCCCCACTGTACTTTTAGTACACGAAATTATTCCTTATATGTAAATCTGGGCCTGTAGACAGCTCTCATCTCCGACTAGAGCCTCTCCAAATTTCTCTCAGCCTCCAGTTCCTAGTTAATCTCACCACTGAATAGTTTCAAGATAGGTTCAAGTTTACAGATTCAAGTCCATAAAATGAAGCCTCTTTCCCTTGCTTTTACATTGACCTTAATCCATCAGTGTTCTTGGATTCAGAAGATCCAAGTTATGCTTCCTTGAGCAAGAAGATCATTTAAGGCGTTCTGCTGTATTCTCCTGCTAGCTTGCCGTCCAGTTTGGGTTTAGCTAGTACTTTTAGGAATACTTCTAAGTAGCTTTCACCTCAAACTAAAACCCTACTACACGATTCAACCCTCTATTGAGGCCACAGTTGAAAGTATTACTTCCGTTTCCTTAAAAACTCTTTTTTACGCTCAAAACCTTTTTTGAAAAAACTTCTAAAAATAACTTCCCCCCACCAATTAAAATACGTCAATTAAAATCGAAAAATTCTACAAAATTAAAATAAAATTTACACAAAGGCAATTATGCAGGCTCATAAAATTTTAGCCAATCAAATTGTGCGCTAGCAATAAAATAAAGTGCAAAGTTTGATTGCATAATTCTAATGGTGTTTCTAATTCAGTCTTTTTTTGTTTGATGCGGAAATGCATTTAAATTTTCATGAATAGTTTCTTCTACGTTTATTCGTCTATTGAATAATTTGACCTAAATTTATCTATTAATTACCACTTCCGCTTTTTTGTAAATTTATCTTTATTTAAGAATAGAAGATTAATTAGAAATTGATTCCAGCATGTATTCCAGTTAGACGAAAGTTGTAAAACCTCTTTTTTAAGATGTTATGAAAAAAATCGTTAACAAGAAAAAGAAGTAATAGCAAAAAAATTAGGTCAAAAGTGCAGTAGATTCTCAACATCTTAATATATTCTTGTGTATTTTTAATTATTTATCATATATGAATAATTTGACTCACTTATCATTGTCATTGCAACTTGCATTCAGTTGGAATGGGATTTAAGTTTGTACTTAAAGCTCCGGATTATGGTCCATACGTTGCAATTTATCGTATGAATATATATATAATCTTGTCGTATAGTTATATACGAGTATATCTGGATAAATGCAACCAACGTCAAGTTACTTATAACATTAAGCTTATAGAGAAGGATTAGCTACTTATAACTGTGTATTCTAGTCTACCACGAACAACTTAGTAAGCCCATGTATAGGGGGACACCACATAAAGGGGTTTGCAGAGATAAGTTGATGCGTGCAGCTTCGGGGTCAATTCTTCAGAGTATTTATTGACATACACCTAACTTGAAACCACTTCTTATTTAAACTGCACTTTAACAAGCAAACATATACACTCATAAATACTACACTTATATTTTAAAAAATTAAGAAAAAATATTGCCAAGAAAAGATAACTAATGGACAACAAGAAGATGAGTTTAAGATAGACAAGTTCTATGCGCTGAAAATGTTGATAACTTGTCCTCTATTTAGAATGTGTACTCTGACGTGATAGGAGGTTATACTGACATTTAGATCATCCACTTCCTCTTTATATTTGCGGAAGAACACAATTCCATGTCGAAAAGTCTGGTTCAATAGAGAAAAATGTCTTATCAAGGAGCTACTGGCATCAAAACGAAGTTCAAAGTTTGAAGAAAGAAGAATGAAATGGCCAAAACAAACAGTTCTAGTCCTTATGTCCAGAGTGGTTTCAATAAAAGTAATTTACAAAAGAGAGTGGCTATTTAGAGTGAATACCGACTAGTTATAAAGAACTCGCAGCGTTTAATTCGAGTGAGAGGATTCCAAGTTGACACCAAAATAGCGTGCACGGTTGGAGGACGGATATTCCTTTTAGTGAGATAGGAGGGAGATCGTCCAGCTGATAAGCTAGGTCTTGAGAAGAGTAAGATGATTTTGGAGAAAACGAGACTAGATCAAACTAAGGCGACATGATTGCAAAGGTGGATCTGTGTGTCCAGATATCATTCAGTAAAAGTAATGCGAATTTTTCAGGCGGAGATTGCGGATCAGCTGAAGTGGAAGGAGGCGAGACTAGCACACAATCTTTACTACTAAGTGCTCATATTAACCATTAAATAAAATCCAAGGTCTATACCAGAGAATCAAATCCACTAACCAACAATACATCTTAGCATTGCGGGTCTAGCCTATAACCGTTCAGCTAATGGGGCGCCTTACAAGATTAAAACCATTAAATAAAATCCAAGGTTTAGACTGGGGAATCGAACCCACTAAACCAACAATACACCTTAGCTTTGCGGGTCTTGCCTATAACCGCTCGGCTACAGTGGCGCCTTATCTTTTAGTATATTGGATATTTTTTCGGTAAAAACGCAATATCAAAACTTAGATATCATCAAAATACAGCATCAAAAGCAATCAGGTTAACTAAGTTCTCTTTGCACTTTGAATTTTGCCCCTATTTCATTAGATAAAAGAGACGGTCTGAATATTGCCTTGAATATAAAGTGTTAACAAAAATAAATTTCATTTGATGCAGCTAACTTTAAAATCTGATGCATGAATAAAACGGATGATGATTTAAGAGAGAGATGTACGAGATGATAAAATCATTTCCTCTATAGCGGACCAACAACGTCTGAACATTTGTTCAACTGACGGAGGAGGGTTGGCTAGATTCGCTTTCTTTCTACACAGATGTAGGTCTCTTTGTATTAAAAATTCTTTAAGCACTTCTTAGCCGATTCCAGTTATTATGGAGTACACGAATTAAAATTAGCCAGATTGTTCTGTGGACAGCTGTTATAAACCTCCCACAGTTTAGTAGGCTAATTCCTTTTATAGAAGCATCCTCTGGTCAAATGGTACTTGGCTTCATCTTTTCCATACTTCCATTCCCTTTATTTTTTGCTTACCCGGGGCATCAAACAATGAAAATCCAAAGTAATATCATTATTCGAATATATATTTTATATACTTGGTTAGCGTGAATAATTTATCATGGCGCCCCGGAAGTTAGATAGAAGAGACCACCCATACGAGATACACTTGTATTATGTACTATGACTGGGGAAGGTGGGAGTCATAATATCACGAGAAGAATACTAAATTTCAAAGTCCCTTTTACAAGCCACAGTTCCCATGTGGGTCACAAAGTGAACAACCAACTCTCGAAACAACTCCAGTAATTCTTGAAAAATTGAACACTCACAAGACTCTATTACCGTAGTTTATGTAATTACATTTTTTTTTTCAAACTTAGCACTTTTACTGCAAGGAAAGTTGACTGAAAACTCCTACATGTTCGCTTAGTTTACTTGAATAAAATGATACGTTAAAGGAAGTGACGTCAGAACCAAATTGAAATCCAAATTCTCCGGTACGAGTTTCAAAGCCAAATGATGAGTCTAAACATAAGTTATTTCTAAGTTCAAATTAATTTTTTTTTGGCGAATTTATACTATAAAATCATAGAAAAATGACAGAAAATTAGAAAAAGCCTAAATTAAAGGTACAAAAATGTGTTTAAATTTCTTTAAAAATAATCATATGATTGATTCTAATTTTGAAAACAAACTAAAAAGATTCAGAACAGTTTAATCAATCAGAGACTCAATCAATCATGAGTCCTCCTGTATTTTTTTAATTTGGAATCATACACTTTTAATTTATGTTAGTATCTGATCAGGAGAAGAACATATTTGTAGCTCCCAATGGAAGAATAAATAATTACGCCCATTAGTTCATCTGTAGAGGGTTGAAGAAAGATTAGTTTGGGCATATTCTCATTGACTTTTGTAATAACTTACACTCGTAAGTGTTCTTCTTACTGCCATCCTCTACTATTAACCTTCATCTTTAGAGATCTTTTTTAAAAGATACATTCTTTGCCCTCAGAGAATAGTAGTCTTCTTTGATCACTACGTTCGGTGGCGTCATTATTTCAATTCAGCGACCAGTAAATGATCTGATTTTCAAATTGTCCAATTAAAGTACTGTAAGCTTCAGGATCTTATTAAGTATCATCGAGAAGTAATGAAATTTAAATAACCGATACAAGGATGAAATGGCGATTCTGCTTTTATCCCCTCTCCTAAACATGATTCATTTGGCGATACTATCAGTGGAATCAGTAACACTGTAAACAGTTTATTAATAATTCAAAAGAAATGCTACAGATATATGTTAATGAAATTCCGTATTTTTTTTTAACTAAATACAAATTTACATAATGTAAGATCGGTATTTTTGGAAGGAAGTAGCTCGCCCCATTAAATTAAATAACCAGTTGACAAAAAGTATGAAAGGTCTTCTGTTTGCCGACAAAGATTTTGGAGTTGCTGAAAGTATTAATCCAAAGACGCCGACAAAGATTTTGGAGTCGCAGAGAGCATGGAGAGAGTTGATACTTTCTGGCGATCAGTGTGGTAGTTGTAAGACTATCAGCAGCTACGCCAGTTAACCTCTGCCGACTTTGAACTTTTTTTGTGCAAACAGGAGTATACTCGTAATTATTTTCGAATATTATTGCGGTTATTTATAAAATGTTAACGAACATCGGATTCATTTTGACACTAACAAAAGTTTCAGTGAATCACAATCAAGCAATTGTGCTGAATTTCGATTTTGTGAATCCAGAAAAATGGATTTACAAATTCGTGTCAGTGTGTTTGTATGAATGTCCGACTAAATAAAGCACAAGAGAAGCATAATTCGAAAAATAAAAACGAATAAAGTTCATATTATATATTTGGAATCGGTGCCAAAATGGAAACCGGAAATTGCTCTTTAACCTGAATCAATTCAGGGACCGATCAAACTATTTACCTTTAAATTTCCTTCATCTGCAGTCTTAAGACTGTTCGATGGTAATGCTTCTCTCTAGAGGCAGATAAAGTATGGGAAATTCTAAATTTAATTTGCAGGTACCAATCCTAATTTCTTTAGATGCATTAACCATGCCCTGTGAGAAAACCACTCAGCTTGGCAATTTTTTTTTTTTTCTATTCTGGGCGAGTCCTGTCTTCCGGTTAAAATTACCCAGACGGATCTTCAACGTCCTCAGTTCATCGAGGCTAGACTAGAGCTTAACAGAACTTCTCTAGACTCTTCAAACTCTTCCGGAAAAACCAAATGCCTAATTCTACAAAAGAGATGTTAGCTACTCTACAGAAATTTTTGATCTACATCTTTTTTTTTCACATAATTTTGGAAGACGAAAAGATCGATTAAACTTAACAATGTCCGCTCATCAAAGGCACAATAAATAAAATAATCAAAATAAATTACCGGCTCCTAATAAAACCTCTGTTCAGTCGAGCTCAGCTTTTCTCGGCGCCCCCTCTTTTTAATTTTCCCGCCATGCTTTCCCCGCGTTTTGGTTCCCGCCAAACTTCTGTAGCCTCGCATTCTATAACCATCACTGTGTTTCCATTTCTGTTCTTTCCAGGCTACCAGTGCATCTCGTTCATCGGCAAGAAGAAGGAGCAACAACCGCCTTCCTGTATCCTTTACATCACGCTTCTCTTCACCATCAGTTTTTTCTCCATCTTCATCAGGGTTGTCTCGGTGTCTTTTGTTTGCCCTCTTTATGGCCCTGGACCTTCTAACCTTGACCCCACTTGGTGACCCAACCTTGTCGAGGTGTTGGGGCTTACGCACTAAGGGCACTAGAGATTAACCCTCTCTAAAACTCTCGCGTCTTCCGCTTCTGGGTGTAGGTGCCTTCGCGCGGCTACAAACTCATTTCATTTTTTCTCCCTCCTTTCTTTTTTTTTCTACTAAAACTAAGCCTACCGATCTTAAATAATCTGATAGAACAATAATAAAACGAAATATAAACATCGATAGAACATAAGAAAGTATAATAAAAAAAAGCAGTCGACATTTTTTTAATTAAATTACTCATTTCGATAGATATTATCTAAAATAAATTAATCCCACCCTGACTCCCAGAGAGAGAGAGAGAGAGAGAGAGAGAGAGAGAGAGAGAAAGAAACGTAAGAGGCCCGTGAGAATGTAGTTAATTACTATTACCTCTAGCAGCTATATTTGAGATTATGTCCGTCAGTACATGTGTAAGGTGCACAGACATTTGTACATATGAACGTAATACTACAAAACTCAGATTGCGATTGGCTGACAAAAAACAAAAAATTGGCCAGCCTGCCCAATTAAGCCTCACATTCCTTGGATGTCCAACTTATTCTACAGGATAATAGTAATAGGAGATTCCTGAACGTAGCTAATCTTTATTATTATTATTTCAATGTTGGGTCTATCCTTTCCGTTTAACCTGCTCTACTCCGCCTTTACATCAACAGAGTTTTGGTTCCCCCCCCCACTCCAACCCCCCTTTGGTTTAATATTACTAATCTTCCAATTTTTATTTCAGTGAAGCAAATGAAATCAACCTAGACTTTCAGTAAACATTTCTATGTTTCGAGAAAACGCTTTTACCGCAAATTGTTTGGTTACAGATAGTCGTGTGAGTGCACAAACCAGATCTTTTCAATATCTTCCCCCACCACACCCCTTGAATCACAAATTTCGTTTAATAGTTTTATTTTTTTTTTTAAAAAAATAGTTATTTGTTAATAAATTCCATTTAAAATAAATAAATAGTGTAAAGAATGCTTTCATCTCTATCATGTACTCGATAAACAAAATACATATTCTAGATAACAGTTAAGTGTTGATAGAGGCAATGCCTTCAGGATGTTATCTGAAGACCAGTTCTCAACTTCAACAAGTTCATTTCTTAACTTGTTGGGTTTTTACTTTATTTTTAGCACAATCAAGTTAGTAACAAGTGGTTTGTTATAAAGAATGAAGCAGTAAAGTAGTAAGTGCAAGAAAAACACTTAGTGAATATATTTGCTTCCCATTCGCCCAGATAACAGCGTAGTATTTATTAGTATGATAACATAATTAAAGAGGGAGACAAAAAAATTGTGATGTCATTATTGAAGTACGTAAAGTTAAAATGGAAATGTATTTTAGTTAATTGTGGAAAAAAAAAAAATTATTTAAATGAAAGTAATCGTTCGATATTCGATTGTAAATGTGGTTAGGTCCATTTTATCGATTTTAGCACGCATTTTGATTGCATCACTGATCGGTTTTGGACTTGTATCCTTCATCAGAGGAGATCATCTGATAATGAATGTAAGTACGAAATGTAATCCGCAGATCAGGGATCAGAGATGAGTGCTACGATAGACAAAAAAATTAAAGAAATGATTGTATGTACGAGGTCTATAAATTAAGTAATGAGACTGATTTTTTTTAAATTTTTTTATTCAAAAAGAATTACAATTCTATATTGTCACCTTCAAAACAACTTCCTTCTGAAGCCACACAGCGCTGGAGACGTTTCTTCCACTCCTCATAGCAGTGCTCGAACTCCGATACTGGAATAGCCGCCTTCAGCTGGTCGGTTACAGCCGTTTGAATGTTTTCGACTGTCCTAAAATGAGTTCCCTTGAGGTGATTTTTCAACTTCGGGAAGTCACAAGGACTCAAGTCAGGGGCGAATAAAGAGGCTGAGGAGCCACAGGAATGTTTTTACTGGCCAAAAACTCTGGTTTATTGAAATTCATCAAGAACGAGTGGGTGTTGCATCACCGATAATGCTCCTTTTCACACTGCAATTTCAATAAACCAGAGTTTTTGGCCAATAAAAAAACATTCCTGTAGCTCCTCAGCCTCTTTATTCGCCCCTGACTTGAGTCCTTATGACTTTTTTTCTCTTCCCGAAGTTGCCGAAATCACCTCAAGGGAACTCATTTTGGGACAGTCGAAAACATTCAAACGGCTGTAACCGACCAGCTGAAGGCTATTCTAGTATCGGAGTTCGAGCACTGCTATGAGGAGTGGAAGAAACGTCTCCAGCGCTGTGTGGCTTCAGAAGGAAGTTATTTTGAAGGTGACAATATGGAATTGTAATTCTTTTTGAATAAAAAAAAATTAAAAAAATCAGTCTCATTACTTTATTTACAGACCTCGTATACCTAAATAGTTACTATTCTAACGTCCAGACTAACATTATTCTTCAGCGATGCGGTTGAAATGAAACTAAAACAATCGCCATGTCTGAACCATAAAAAAACGTTCTTTATTTTATTTTTTATTCAGAGGTGGAGGGGGGCTGTTTTTTATTCTATCCGCTACCTTCTTCTTTCTTCCTTTTTATCTTAAATTCATTTCACGAATGAATGCATCTCCCCTTAGACTTGGATGCAGAAATACGCCTGACTGGCCTTCTAAATTTAATTTTACATTATGTTTGCTTGAATTGAAACATTTAACCCCTCTCTACTCCCCCAACCACCAACTTCTCCAGCTTCTTTGCATCTTTAGCAGAATACTAGAATATACAGTTTCTTAGTTAGAAGCCCTGGCTGTTGATAATCTTTGTTATTTTGTATTGTCTCGCTTCATTTAACTGTTACTTAAGACGTCATTAATAATTCTAGTTGAGTTCTATCTATCGAAAGTTTTGAGAGCTTGTGTTCGATAGGAAATTTTGTTTTAGGGGGAAAAAATAAGTAGTTTAAGTTCTCTAGAAAAGAAAAACCGTTTTTAGCGCCTGTAACTATTTGGGGGGTGGAATCAACCAATCAATCAAAAACAATCAATTAGCTGAAGCTTTGAATTTTACCTTACTCACTTCCAAAACTATGGACTTTGACCCACGCTCAAAAAGTGTCAAGTAAACTCAGCTGAAGCAGCAATAATCAGGGTGAACAGACCTCCTGAGAAAGCGTTCAGTTTAACTGTTTACCATTTTTACAAAATGTCTTGGCAAACTAAAATGATTTGGGCAAAGAAATGGACAAGTATCCTCATTTTTGGGTGTCAGCGGATTCTGGTGTAGTTGGAAAAGATGAAGGCTGACTTTCTGGCAAAGGCCACCTTACTTACGAGATAGCAAACAAGTGAGGAAGTTTTCTCCACGAGGAGCTCATTAAGGAGAAAAATGATTAAGCTGTGGAATAAGCCTTCAGGACTAAGAACTGGCGAAGATTGTCTAGGGACTGATTGAAACATGCCTCAGGGTGAGGAAAAATTTCCTACTGAAAAAACACATTAAAATAGCTGGACTTACTCGTAGAAGAAGAAAACACACCTGCAGATTCTGTGGGATATTGAAGGGAACTCCAATAAACCCCCTCAATTGACATCAGGACATCAATGCCGCCATCCAAGGAAGAACTTTTGAAGAAGAAACGTAAGTTCGAAACCAAAAAGATCGTATAAAGTTCACCCGACCCTAACACAAATCCCTGAACCTAATATCCACATTACGTCACAGATTCTTCACATTTTTGGGGGTTATCTCGAAACTGTGCGACTTCCTCTAATCTTCATGAATATTTATTCATAAGAAGCTACATGAATAAGTTGGGAAGTACTTAAGCTGAGGTAAGAAAAAAGTCATGTGAGTGACCACATATGATTTTTCTTCACCCAACACTCAGTTACCTTAATAATTTATTTAATTTTTTGTTTAAATTAATATTATTTTGCGCCATGTTTACTAGAAATATTAATTAAATACAAAATATAATTAAGGTATAAGTTATACTCGTAGGTAAATAATAAATTAAAACATGTGGTACAGTAAAAATAAGGGAAAAAGAGAATTACTAATAATGAGAGAATAATTTAAATAGAATATAAAATAAATAAAAAAACTGAACGAACTCCACAACTGGAGTTCTTTTTATTTAATTCTTGGATAAAAGTGGAATTAACTAAAATAAGAACGAACTATCGCCTCAAGTAATATTTAGCATGTTAATCTCTCGTCACTGTCTAATTCAGGGACAACCACTTCCGGAAATGAACTTTAAGGCCCACTGTTCGTGTGTCCACATGGAGGCTGATGTTCCACAGTTATCAGTTACATCATATCTCTTTTTAATATGTTCTCACTATTTGAGGTGGTTCTCTTAACATGATACAATGGAATTCATTGTACTTGTTTGGTGGAGGAGGGAATTATAAGGACACGTGCGCGACTGTTTCAATTGAAAGAAGAGGATGAGTTGAAGGAATTATGGTTAGTTTTTTTCTGGCTTAACAAGTTATAAAAATTTAAATTTTTCTGTTTGTTTTTTCCCTCGCAATATCTTTAAGAAGGTGGAGCAGCATTTATCTTTACACGGCTTTGAAGAAGGCTTTACAGACAAACAATCGTGCTATTAATAGTTTCATTTGTTCAAGCAAATGAAAGATGTCTTCAACGCTTGGGTACAAAGTTCAAGAAATTGTGGATAAATTCAGGTAAAATCTGTCTAATTTTAGAAACCGAACTTAGCAATAACGGAAGTGCTCTAGAAATCGGTCTTAATTGAAAGAGTTCTAAAAAAAAAAGTATTGAACTAGCATGTTATCTCGTGTGAAATGAACTTATTTTATCTTTAATAAAAAACTAAAAATGGGCGTACTTGATAATCAAAGACAAAACCGGAATTCCGGTTAATTAAGTTAGAAGTTCTTAATTCGCCAAATATTGAAACAACACTTTATTACATACAATTAACGTTAATTGAAAGTTATTGGCCAATCAAATAGCGTACAAATTAATTGACTTCCTTTACTATATTTACATTTATAATTAATTGCTTTCATCACATAGAAGGCTGTATCCGTTAAAAAGAAGAAGAAGAAGAGCGAAAAGTATAATTTAATTAGCAAAAACTTGATTGAGCTGTATTTAATGGGGAAGAAGACCAAAGATGATTAGGACGAAGTAGGTGGAGTCCTGGAGTGGTAACGAATTAATTAACCAAACTACCCAATAAAAAAGGTATTTGCCAAAATCAAAAGGAAGTGATAAATCCTCTTAATTCGGGGGTTATAAACATGGTAAGGTTATATATAAAGGATATTGATTAACGGTTAGGAGCTGGTAATAAACGTAGACCTTCGAGTTTCATTAGAAAAAAAAGTCGAACCTGTTGAAGCCAAAAAAGAAGATTAATGGATGCGAATGCTGGGCGTGGGAACCAACATTGATTGGAAAAACATGGAAGCAAAGTTGTTTCTTTTTCTAGTTTCGAGTTATTTTTTGGTTTAGATTAACTACCATGAAGAGAATAGGGGTTTCTTAAAGCAGATGGACATCCTCAATGATATTGATTGGTGAAAAAGAAAAATGCTTTTACAGGAATTTAAGAAATGGCTCAGCTGGAAACAGAAGGCTTGTAAAGGCTGTATGAGTTGAGAGTTAAGTTAGTTTCAGCATTGATGAAGTAATGTGATATGATTAAAATAATTCAAGTAAAAATGACGGAAACACCGAAAGTAATGCAATAAACTTTATTGCATATCTGGAGCTCCGAACTGGAGCCATACACCCGCTCCAGATATGTAAATATCGGGAAAAGTGGACGGCCACATAATCTGCTAATAGAGCTACAAAATATATAACAATAAACGAAATAGAAATCCTTGAATAGATGGAGTATATTCGGTGTAAACGTAGTTACTGTTACCATGGAGCTCTAAGTACATCTTGTAGATTTAAAATGTGATTCATCTCTACACTAGACTTAAAAAAACAGAACTAAAACAGATGCCATCGATAACATGAAAGACCCTTAGACAATAGATCTAAACCGTCTCTAGACAACAAAAGACCAATTTATACTTTAGCTTTAAAACGACGTAATAGTCCGGATATACCAAACAGGTCTAACTTGGTATGGTCACTTACAGAGAATGGGAGACGACGGATGGCCCGGAAGATGTTTAAAGTGGCAACCACCCCTTTAATAGAACCAGAGGCCGACCGAGGCGGTACTGGCAGCAGCGCATCCAGGAGGTTATGGCCGTCTGGGGACTACGGGACAGTGATTGCCAGGATAGAGAAGTTTGGAGAAATAAGATCCTGTGCAGGCAACCTTCGGGAGTCGCCTAAGTAATGAACCTTTAAAACCCATCTGGGCGTATGGAATCTAGTTGTTTAAAGTGGCAACCAAAAACGCTCCAAATCTCCAAAGAATTCTAATCTCTACGATCTTTAAACACTACAATTCCATTGTAAACGCTCCTTTTTCTGGCTCTAACCGGACTAAGCATGCAGAACTTTTGGTGTTAAGAAGCGATTAGTATAATGAAATAACAATAATGATTCGTTAAAGCTCTTCACTTGAATTGAATGAGATGAATCCTATTGACTCCTTGTGCGGAATTGAGTCACGGCTAGGCGATAATTAAAAACTAGCGATAGAATCGTTATGTTACGGATATTCAGTTCAGAGAGGCGTAAACATAAATTAAGGAAAATACAAAAAAAAAATTCTCTTCAATTTTCCAACTCCATTTACTGAAACCCCCTCAGCCCTTTTCTCCAGAAATTAATTGATACTTTACCAAAAATGAGTTGAGTTAAATTTTTCGAACTAATTTCACTCAAGCCCTTTTTCGTCCTAAAATGAAGCCTTTCCACCCCTTTGATACCTCCGTTAGAAATCAGGTTTTCCTTAAATGCCCAAATCATTGTCTAGTAAATTAAGGTAGCACAATGAACTTTCCGCTTACCGCAGCACTTTCTTAAATTAGCTTTAAAGCGTTCTATGATGCCTTGCTGACTGTAATTAGTAAGACCAATTAGGCATCTTAACAGAATAGATATTTCATATTTATATTTTTTTTCCTTGCGAACTAAATTAAGCCATTTATATTCATGAAAAATGGTTAATTGGTGCTGCCAGTTAATTGTAAGCAAGTGTTAATCTTAACCGACCTATTATCTAGTCACACTATTCGATTAAAATATAAAAATTACGTTCACGGTGATCTTAAGCGGGAAAATAATATAATCCTAATTTTGTTAAAAATTTCTCACTTATCTTTAAATTACTATCTTATCATTAAAGTATTCCTTTAAAGGCGATACTGTACTGCAGATGATCTGCAGATTTTTAAGAGAAAGGTTTCTTTATGACAGTCTTCCGCTTTGTCAGCGGAACTGATGAAGAGACTTCTTGTACCAAGAGAACTGGTCAATACAAATTGTCTCTATTTTTATTTTCACATGAAAAAAAACAACAAATATTTAAACTTGGAGTTTTTAAGAGAATTCAATTGGTTGGAGAGTTAATATATCAGCGTAGACTGGATGTGCACTTAGCAGTTAAGAAAAGGGATTCCAGCAATCAATTTGAATTTCCCAGGCTCATTTGTAATTAATTTTTCTGATAAATATTTCTAAACAGAATTTTGAAGCTTAATTTCGAAAACTATGGATACCATGATCAGTGACTCGACTGCCTAATAGTGAGTCTTGGCCTACAGCTTCCTCTGTTTGGAGCTGCTGCCTTCCAGTTCTTGATTTCCAAAATAAAAACCGTGTGCTGTGTATTTACTTTCACCCTGTCACCCATCTCAGTTTTGGCCACTCCACGCGCTATGAAGTCAGCTAAAGACTAATTCAATAACTATTAAAGTTCTAATATGATCTTCAGTTTGAGGTAGAGGAACAATCACAGCTTCTGCATCTGCTATTTCCCATTAAAGTCACTTCTTTCTCTATTTTCTCAACTACTAAAAGAATCTAAATACGCTTCTTTCTTATAAATTACGCAATTATAAATTTTAGGCAAACATAAAGTATAGGCTCATTATTTACAGTTGTAATTAAGTACACGGATTTGAAATAACTGAACGAAGACATTGCCTAAATTTGCGTTTTAGCATTCTTACGCGATTCACACCACATACTTTAACGAACAACAAAAATAATTTTTCTGAAAGTAAAAAAAAAAAAAAGAAGATGTAAAAATTCCCTTCTGAAGTTGAAGAGTATTTAGAAGAAGATGGTGGCTTATATTTGTCGGCCACTCTAAGATTACTGCTGTGTAACCGCTGGTAATTTGTGGTCTAATGGAATGCGCTGAGAATACACATATAGTAATAATAACCAACTCATATGGAAACCTTCAAATTATGTTTGGGCTTAAAAAAAAGTGTAGAAATCTAGTTTTAAAACTTTGTATTACAGTATTTTTTGTTTATAAAATAATTTTTCATTTTAATAATAGCAAAATATTGTGAGAACATTCTAACTCAGAATTTTAGAACATATTCAATAATTACCAACATTATTTAGAATATAAAAAATTGCACATTACTCTGAAATGACATTTCAGAGAGATCCAATCATCATTCTCCTCAAAATGACCAAAAAAACAAAACACAAAAATTAATTGGAGTAAAAATAATTTTATTTAAAGGGGGACAAAGTATTTAAATTTATAAATTATTAATTTCAATTTTTAGAAATGTTTCGTGATCAGGAGACAAATTTTTAGTTTAATATTTATGTCCTTGACCGTAAGCCCCCGGGGGGCACCTTTCGTTTCTCTCGTAACAGTACAGAGCGACACCCCTGAAAGAAATCTCAATTCATGAACAGACTCCGTTCGATTATTGAATGAAATTACAGATAATACAGTTCTCAAAAGATTTCTCCTTTAAAAAAAGACCTGATGTATATTTTCACCAAATCGATTATTCATTTACTTATAAACAAATCTATAGACAAAAGGGATCCAAATTAGGTGGGAAGTTGAAATCGACCTCGTTGGAAAATATTCCTTTCATTTACATCATGAAATGACGAAATATACTTATATAATTGGTTAGCTTGAACAGAAATAAATAGAAGACGGTACATTAAAGAAGAACTGTGAATAGTTTTTACAAAGCTGACAAAGAACTACAGTAGAGGACTTAATGAACTAGGATAGAAGAAAGTAGAGAGCTATTTCCTAGATCCAAAAAGTAATCACGAAATCCAGAGTAACGAAAAGTGTGATGAGTTGGTGAAGGTTCCATCCATTTCAAAGGCCCAGAGCTTTTGTTGCTTTCCACTGGCCAGAATCAGGGAATGAGAACTTCAAGGAATGGACACGAGATGGTGCCCATTTTATCCGTCAAAGAGATTTATAACAAAAAAAAAATGTTAAGCTAAAGATATTCTTGAATGAAGTAGTAAAGATCTAAGAACACTTAGAACAGAGCAAGTGAGACAAAAACATAGGTGAAGCCGGAATTCACTACACCAATCTGGTAAATAAATCTTATCTCTGATGATGGCTAAAAGTCCGGAACCTGGTCAGGAGCACAATAAAAATGCATGCAATGATGAATAAAATGAGCGGAATATAAAATACTTTACAGCAATTTTTAATTTTTGAACTAGAGGGACTGTCCACAACCCGATTTTTTTTTTTAAAACACTTCTTTGGACTCAATGGATCTCATAACGGAAAATTTCCAATGAAAATTCGAAATCAAGAGTTCGACATAGTTGTAAGAAAAAGAAAAAAAAAAAAAACTTGCCTAGCATTACAAACAGACAAATAGAAAACATAGACAAAATTTAAGATTGCCACCATAGGATAAAACAAAATTTAATTAAAAAATTATATCAGATATTTAACTGTCATTAATTTATCTGCCATTATTATTTGAAGTTATAAAAAAACATTTTCTTAATAATGGTAATCAGTTTTAGAAAAAGAAATACCGTCCTTGCTACATTTGTAAAATGTCACAAGTTCTCACATAATTTCTCGATGAAAAAAAAAAAATATATATAATTAACTGAACACCATAAAAAGAAATATGTACAGAAATACACATAAAATATAACTAAAAATATTATCAATAACTTATTTTCAACGTGCAGAGATCATAGAAGAAATTTTTTATTTAATTAATGAACTGGCCACATTTTTTTTTATCTTTTTCCGTGGGGCCCATATTTAGAAATACATGTGTAATTTATTCCACTTCTCTCTCTCTCTCTCTTAGTAACTTTAAAAAAATAAATAAATCTATCTTAAAAAGGCACTGGAAGTTTTTGAAAAAAATAAATACCCCAAAAAAGTGTCTAGGTTCTCCAGTTTTTTTTGTAAAAAAATAAATAATATTCAAGTGTCGGTGGTTGCTTTACGAAAAGATAAACTTTAGAAGAAATTAATTAACGTAATCTACATTAATTTTAATATATATTTAGAAAACATGACGGCGGCCATTTAATATTAAAATCAATCCAACCTAATTTTTATTTATTTCCCAACTTATAATTGTAGAAACTTACTTACTTCAGTAAAAAAACTTTATAGTAAATAAAACTACTATATTGCAATCGCGCAGTTGATCAATTTTGAGTTTACATTAGAAATACACGTTTTAAGTACGAAGAAATAGTTTTAAATAGTGGAAAGATCAAATTCTATACTTGGTTAGGATGCTAAACTTACAGCCACTTTTACACCTACCATATTCATAGAGAGGGATTCAATAAACTTAACCTCCTTATTAGGTGGATCTAATTGTATTTATTTATTTGATTTACAGGACTCACGTCCTGTCTCAAATACAGTTGGGTGCAGCATAAATTAATACAAATATATACCAACATAAGCACACAAAAAAACTGAAAGAAACACTTTGAATTAAGTCATTGAAATAAGCTCAAAGGAATAGCTCCTTTGTGGTATTTCATGGTATTTTTCAAGTCCTTGAAAATAAGTAAAAAGATAAATAAAACCAAAGAAGTAATAAAATACAACATAAATTAATTTTTGTAACTTATTAACTCCTCTCTTAAAGTGAAACATTCACACAGATAACAGAATACACAGTTTTCATTACAGCTCTACTGCACTGAGTTAACACCAAAAGGTAAACTGAAAGAAGCCCCTGTTCTTATACTTTTCACGGATGCCAAAAATATGCAGGACAAACCATGAATATTTGGTACAAATCCTCTTTTAGAACATTGCCACATAAAAGGCAATTACTGTTTAAATCTATTCTGTAAGTGATATTTTTTTAATTTTAATGAAAATGTGTATTTATTAATAGTCTTTAAGTTGAGCAAATAAACGTGTGTATGATATGGGTAATTGAGTGAGAAGATATTGTTGCGGGATCGAGCTATTGTTGTATAGCTGAGGGTAAAGAATAATACAAGTGGAGCTATGTAGTCTATCCAAATCCTGATTCACAAGTCTATATTTTTCCAAAATTGGAGAAATCATTACTGAAAAAACTTCAAGGGTCAGATATTCCCAGCAGGCTAGACTCATCAAACTGATCTAGTAAAGCCTTCAATCGTACAACCCAATTGTACTTAGCAGACTTTCGGGAGCACACATTATCACTTCCCTGCGTGCAGGACAACATTCTATCTAGGCATGCTCTAGGGTATCTATCCCTACTTAGTATTGAGTAATTTGAGGTACCAAAGTAAACTATACTTTAGCACGTACCAACTAATGTGGACTGAGCCGGTCTCGAGACGAACAATATAATTCGAGGTATTTGTGTGTAGACGCAGAAGGCTTTTATAATAGTTTAAGTGACATTTTTCTAAAGCCTCTATATGAGCAAGTCCCCAAATCTGGGCTCCGTATAGAATAGATGGTATAACGACTGCATTTCTCTCTCGAGTTCCAGCCCATGAGCCTCGCTTTGGAGCAAGTACTTAAAACTGCACCCGTAGTATTGAAGATGTTTTTTGTCCAGGATAATTTCCAGGAGTTGGCACTGATATGGGGTTCTTAAGTATTAATATAAAATGTTTAAGTTACCCCACCAAGAGAATTGCAGTAAAATGTTTTTAAAAGTAAAATTTAATGAATAACGGACAACCCTTTAAATTCTTAATTCAAAAAAAGCAATATTACTTGATAATAACAGGTATTCGCTTGCAAAAAAATAAATAACAATAAATAAATGTTTGTCAACTATCAGACAATAGAATATGCAGATGAAAGGCTCTCCCTGCTCATCGTTAAGAGAGCGAAAATGAAGCCAATGTTTCTCTTTCTTTTTTTTTCTTTTTTTTTTTAAACAAACTCTTTGTAGTCTTAATGACTGTTCAAGGGTTAAAAGGTTAATTATTATGATAAACAAAAAGATAGGATCATACTTAAGTTTCATGGTCTAACAACAACTACAAAAAAATACTATCTTCTTGATGATAATTGCAGTGATTGCAGTTCGTTTGTGTTTTTATTTTTTTCATTAAAGCAAATACTGAAACCATAAAAATTGATGAAGTACATGTTCCAACCATTTTGGAGTAAAATCATAATTTAATGTAACCTGTTCCATTTATGACAAGGGAAAAGTGAAAAACTTGAGTTTTTTGTGACTGGTTTTGGTCCCTTTTTTCTGCTGCACTTTGAATGTGGAAATATTTTAGGCAATTATGCGAAAGACAACAATCAATCTTGTGAAAATTAATCCGGCTGTAATCACCCAAGGTAGCTAGCTAGATTTGCATTGATTGCGATCCTATAGGATGACCTTTATTACCATCTAATCGTCAAACACTTGAATATAAAATACTTGCAATACATAAACAGCTAACGCCACTTCAGTATTCGCTAAGCGTTCACTCTAAGCGAGCTTCTTTCCCAAGTTTCTGCTCTAAATGTTTGTACTTCATGCTTGAATTCAAGCTTATTTCTCTTCTTGTTTATAACTTATGGTAACCATAATCCAATGATATTTGAAGGAAAATTTATGAAGGCCGAGTAACAAACACCGTTTTGTAGTATTAATATCACAGGCTCTAATTGATACCAAAATATACACCGAGGTCGAGTTTTTATTTTTTTAAATCAGACAGTTACTATCCATTGCTAACAGAAAATGGTTTTAATAAAATATTTGACCTTTCGGAAAGATTATTCAAAAAATAAGAAAATCAAACAGAGTAGGATGGTGACAACATTCCTTTATCCTGTCGGATGTCTTTGAAAGATGAGTTGTTTATGAGATTCGTTAATGGTGCTCAGCTATTCCTTTATAAAAGCCCCAAAACTTCTCTCTCCCTCAGGCAAGAATTTTTATTCAAAAAATTTCATCTGATATTTTGAAATTAGGGGGATATACTCGTATATTATATATCATTTCTGCAAACATATTATAGATGTATATTTTCTTAACATTTATGAAGATATCCAGAGATATTATAAAAAATAAAATGAATTTGTGTAGATTCGACAGAATTTACACTTAAAGCGGTTAAAATAATAATTACGGATTATTTTGAGATTACAGCCCAGCTTGGCGGGTAAGACAGTCTGGTCTTAATGAGATTGAATGTTTTATTTTCTCTTCTAGTAAAAGGAATTTTCAATCCAAGATCCCTTGATCTGTGCCCAGGAGGATTTCACTTTTTTTTACAACCAAAAACATCCACAAATTGATAATTTAAATTTATCCATAGAACTCTCACTGTCACTCCTCTTAGTTGATCAGAATCAACGGCTAAAATTCTGAGTTGGTGAGTTGAAAGTTCTTCTGGCTACTTCTTCCAATGTCGTAATGGTCTGGAAAGGACCTGACCTTCCACTAATAACCCTCATTTTATGGGCCCAAAAGTTTATAGAGGCAGCCCTTTAATATCCTTAAATAGCCCTTTTATTATAGTTTTGCTGGCGCATATGTAACCAACCAGTAGTCCTTCTTACAACACTCTTGTAAACAATAAGCTTTAAGGATCGATTGCTCTATGGTTGCACTAAACCCAAATATTGGATTAAGATGTGAAAAGATAAAAATGCTGTTCGCACAGTTTGCAAGAAAAAGATGTCAACTTCTCAGTTCTTACTCCTTACTTTCACTATTAGTTATTTTTCCTCATAACAACCACATTTCAGTATAATGTACACCTCTGTGGTTCTAAGTGTGGCTCAGGAACAATAAAGGTATTGTTAATATTTCCAAGTTTGAAGCAATTTCCACGACCAGATTTAAAACTTTTTCTGCATAGGTTTTTTCCATTTTCTGATATTTGTTCGAAATTATGTATATACACAAATAACTTTTAATTGTTAAATTTGTCAAACCAAATTCTAAGGCCATTACGGTTCCTCATAAATGTACCATTTCGCTGTAATGGCAGTTTTACGATCTACATAATTTTTGTAATAATTAGTATTTTAGAATTGAAAAATTGCATCACTTAGGATGCTGAGAATTTTATTATTAAGGGAAGTTGAATTTGTTTTTTGTATCTAAATTTTGACCTGTTGCCTCCAGTTAATCGTAAAATTGCTCATCCAGTAAAATTTATTAAGTAAATCTACTTGCAGTTTGAACCACTTGCAACAATTTAGCAGGATTAAGAGTCAAGAATTTATGTTTATTGTATATGCAAGAAAAATTAAGTTAGAATGTATATTACTTACAAATGCATAATACTGCATAATAAAATGCATAATCATGTTTATAAAGGAAGTATATGGATACTTTCTTATTACTATTTAAATAAAATTAGCATTAAATTTAAATAAATTTGCTAAATTAAGAGAAAGATAGGGAGTGGAGAATCTTGAGGAGAATTAAAGCAGAAATACCAGTTTTTTCTTTTGTAAATGTGTGTGAGTGTGTAGTGAGGGACTTGGGACTGGTTGTTGATGAAGGAGGTTGCTACACAGAAGTTTTGGAAGTTGATTCGGAAGAGACAGAAGAGACGCTTTCTGGGCCGAGTGTAGACAGAGCTAATGAGGGAGCTAACATTAATGATAGACCTGTAGCTGCTGTTTTTTCTTTCTTTCTTTTTTTAGCTACCCGTATCCCCCCTCCTACTGTTTAGTTCAGCTTCCCACAACTCTGTTTACGATATTAACATATAAAGTGTTAATAATGAAGAAAACTACCACACGCTAAAACGAAACCAACCGTCATAATCACCCGTTAAAAATTATAGTTTCTTCATCCATGGCGCAACCACCCGTGTGCTGTTTTTGTATTCTTCATTTTATACTCTTGAATGAGGAAAATTTACCGGATATAAAAACCTCTGGGTGTTTCACGGAATAATATAATACAAATTTTAATATATGGTTACTTGATTGTCTTCAAAATAAAAGTACAAAATTATTTCTAGCTTGGGTTGATTGTTAATTCTTCATTCTAACTTTTATTTATTTTGTAATTTACAATCTGTATAAATATATACAATAAGTAAATAGGAGGTGAATGAGATGAACTGGTGCGAGAGGAGAGAAGCTACCCAGCGGTAGCACTCTCTATAGGAGAGAGGAGAGATAGGAGAGTAATGACGTTTGGGCCTTCAGACCAGAAGGAAGTTGCGGGGCCAATGGCGATTCAGTCGGCGAGGAATATTAGGGATGTCAGAGGAAGCGAGAGACAGTACAAGAGGATTAGAGCTAGTCGAGAGAGTAGTGTGGAATTTTCTGGTATTTAGTCTTGGCGAGTTGGCCTATGAAGGGAATGTTGAGGTCGTTGTGAAGAGTGAGGTTAGTCACCGTAGAAAGGAGCGTCAGCTATCTGTCGGCTGTAGTTTTGACTGAAATGTCTTGCACAGTCCGTATGTTTGTAGGTTTGGCTGAACCCCACAGCTCTAGTCCTGTAAGTCCACATAGGTTTGGAGGATAGTACTGTATATTAAGCGTTTGAGTTCAATGGAAAATTTAGAGCGTCGTCCAAGTAGTCTGTAAAGCAGTTTCGCACGTTTCGTCATCGCTTATCTTTTAAGTCTAGTATGTGGGTTCCACGTGAGTCTATGTAGAGCCCAAGGTAGCGCACCAGATCTGTACAAGGAAGAGGATTGCTGTTGAAGAGGGACAGGTGGACAGGAGCCCCGCCGGAGAGTAAACGTGGCATGCTGGCATTTCTGTGTGTTCCATTTTAATCCTCCACTTCTTTGCCCAGGATTCTATTTCATGTAAGTGTGTCTGTAACTTGTATGGAGCTGATGAAGGATGTGTACTAACTTAACATCTTCATTGAAAAATAAATCTGGTTTGGACACTAACGCGTACCTCAGTTAACATAATTAGATTTTTCGTAAAAATTATAACTAAGAATAAAAAGTAAAAAATGGATAACATTCCCCAAAAAACTCATATTTTAGATTAAAAAAATTAATTAAATAAAAGTGAATTATTCTACAAGCATTTTTGTTTTTCTAAATAGAAATAAATGATATTTAAATAGATATAAATATATATTTTATTAAATGAAATATGCTTTAAGACACAAGTGTATTACAAATCTATACTTCATAAAACATCCAAGGTCTCAACCTCAAAATATTGTCGAAAATTGATTAATGTAACGGAATTTTTTACATAATTACTTTGTGAATACACACACACACATATATATATCTGCGTGTGTATGTATCGTATTCAGGATCCATGTGTGCGTGAATATAAAGTAAAATGTGAAGGGCGCAACTTGTAAATCATAATTTATATCGTATAACATGTTAATAAATTTCGTAATTATAGTTAAATTTTTTTAATATCTGGCGCGTTTTATTTATTGATTTTTAAAATTGTATTTATTACTTTCGTACTTTTCATTAATTTTTATTATGGTAATATTTAATAATTAGATATTTGACATAAAATAAATAAATAAATAAAAAACTGCGTGAACTAATGTGAGAGTATCTCTAGCAGCAGTTTACGTAATTAGATTTGATTAAAACTGTAAGGTTGCAATGGAGTACTCTTAAAAAAGGAGACATGGCACACGGCATATGCAGTATGTAGCATTGATTGCAGCGAGATCAAAAGTTTCACTGGTGGATGCACTTCAGGGACTAGAAGCCAACAGAAAGCGCGGTCTAGAAATTGATGAGGTTATGATCAAATATTCTGTGGCTTGGTGCAAGAAGTGCCAATGTCAGAAAAAGGATTACGAGTGTACGTCCTCTTTGGTTTACCTGGAGGGGGGGAAATATTGAAGCTAAATTTTAACATTGGCACTAGTAAGTATTAGTAACTCAGTTACTTCTTTTGAAATTGACTTCGGCACTCCTTGCAAGAAACATTCTGATGGTTAATATATCAAAACAGATTTTTTACTCATTTTTACTAAAAATCTGACATTGGCACTTCTTGCACCAAGCCACAGTAAGCACATTTTGGATTGAATACAGGAGACAAGGAATCCAGTTTTGAGAATATAGCTTCCCAGTATGTGCTATCCTGAGAAAATGTTTCACAAAACCCCTCCCAAACAAAACTATAGACTACCATGAATGTCATATGAGTAGAAAGTTGAAAGAATATCGCAATTTTCGAGAAAAATCACATTATAATATCGTATTTTCCAGTTGACGGATATTTGATCTATCCAGGTGAAAATTCAATTATAAAAGTTCTACGCTATCACATTACTTCCAAAAGGTGGTAAAAAAAGAAAAATAACAGCACTAAAATCAACATTTGATATGTTGAGGAATGATATGTAGCCTCTATTTATCTAGAAATCTGGAATATCAATTAAGAGGGATAAATAAATTTATGTATCAGCAAAGATTACATCAGCATACATTTGGAATATAATTAATACCAGAAAAAATTCTTTCACTCATTACATACACCTACAGAGAGTCACATGTTGTTTATTTTCAAGCAAAATAAGTTCCATGATAAAAATATTAAATGAGAATAACATGTAAGAAATAAGACATCATTCTCCTCATTATGTAAGAAAAAGAAAAACAAAAAAAAAGAATTCGTAAAACATAAATTAGCAAACTTCCTTCTCACTAACTACCAGAGGAAGCGAGAAATTTATGTGGGCGTACGAGAAGATATCCGTCATGATAGATGGATGTGCCTATTAAAACCGTATGAAGTTTGCAAATAAATGAAATGATAAACAACCAACTTGAAAACAGTACACTTAATGGATCTTGGTTGCGTTTGGAATTGATTAGCATAATTTTGAACATTTTTTTCCTATTAATTGTTGTTTCTTTTAATTTCTGGAGTTTAAGTATATTTTAAAACTCTAAGGGAAAAATATGGTTATCATCAAGGATTTCTTTAAACACAATTCACAAAGTTTTCGAGTAACATCAGAACAGAGGGTGGATCCAGTCAGAAGAAAGAGGAAACTACTACTCAAATCCTGTCTAATTGCGTTGCAATCAATGATTTGCATTATGAAACTTTTAGCAAAACTTTGAACCTTGGAAAAAGTAAAAAATTATTTTTCTCTTTTGGCTGCTGTACCTGTAGTAAAAAGCCTAATCCATGGCTTAGGACATGCAATCTGAGTGGAGCTAAAGTAACCAATCTACTAATCCTTTAGAAGTCAAAATCAGCTTTCAAAGAGCAAAAGAACTGGGCGATTTAAAGTAAAAGAAATATTCATCGAAGTCTTGTGAATATTCAGTTTGTTTCTTAAATTTGCAGATGTTTACTTACTACTTTTTTTGGCCTTGGACTACCTCTTTTAATAAACGTTTTAAGATTAGCCAGCAATTTTTAAAACGAGGACAGCTCAGATGCTGTTCCGCAGCAGTTTCATTTCAACTGAACTACATTTAATGAAGGCATCGGAGATCGTGAGATAGGAGACATAAACATTACTTAGACAATGGCTTTCTGTATACCTGCTGCCATTGTTCTGGCCAAATGTAAACTTGCCTTTTACTTATACATGGGGTCAAAGAAGAAGGGAGTGCACATCACCATAGAAGGGATTCCAAATGCGTTCTTTTTTGGCTTCGGTACAAGGAGCTATTGCAAGCTACATATTCTTCCAAATAAGCAAACTATTATTTCCATAAAATTTTGAAATTTAATTACTTCAATAATGCAGAACTAATTTTACTGAACATTTAAAATTTATTTCAGCGATTATTTCAGGTCACTCGTTTATCAATGGTTTGAGTTCTGACAACTACTATTATCTTTGGAGATCTAGCCAATTTGATGCCTTCCCCAATTCATTGATCTCCTTTAATTCATTTCTTTGAAATACAAATGCAAGCAATAATTTGACCAAGTCAAGTTATAAACGACTACAAACCAGTGAACAAATTTTCCCAAAATAACTAGAAAAATTATGATTTTCTTGAAGAAGAAAAAGAAGATCCATATAATTTAAGGCCCAAAGGCTCCATGATGAATTAAGTAAGATGAATTATATTCCCCCTATTTTATGAAAAGTGAAATAACCATTATTTTGTGGATTAAATTTACAGATATTTATGGTAAAGGTGCTAGTTAATGTTCAAAACTTATTGCATAAGACAGCTGTTCGTAAGCTGAACATTTCAATAATTCATAAGATACTAGTGTGATAGGGCCTCCTTCAAAATGAAGTGTGTTTTATATTTTGGAAACTAACCACCAATTATAACTTTATACGGATACATTTTTTCACATCAATATTCATCAGTTGGGCCGGAAATAGGCTGGCGAAACTTCTTTTTTTATGTTAAACTTTTTAAGTTTATCTCGCTTTAGATGTAAAGGCTACTACTGTATTTCAATGTACTATTCATTATATTTCATAATTGTTCATTTTGTTTAAATAATTTACACAATTAAATTTAGTTCTAATTGTTCACAAGGGGTGTTTAGAGGGTCAAACGTAAAGAAATGGTACAAGAATGAACAATGATGGAAAAAAATGATGATATCATCTCTCACGAATTTCACTGGCAATTTCTTCAAGATACCACCTGACTTTTTCTATAAATACCGGACATATTCAATTATTACCAACATTAAAAAGTCTTTTAAGGATAGAAATGCAGTAAAGATATGTAAATAGGCACAGAAATAACGATTACAATAATAATGCTATGCATTATGAATGCCTGCATCTGTGACAGTTCATTTTACCACTAAATTTAACTCAAAATTAATAAATCTAAAAAATATTTGTATACACTTTTACAAGCAAACGCTGAAGAATTCTACGCTATTTAATTTCAACACTAACCACTCAGGAAAATTGGAACGTCTTATATGTAGTAGCCGTTAAATCAACCAAATAATGTTTTACTTAATTTAGAAAGTATTTATCCGTACATAATTACTAAAATTCTCATCTCAAATAAGAAGCAGTACAATTTGCATAAGGAAGCATTCAGTAAAAAAAATAAAAGTAAGTTAGTGGATAATTCAAACAAAAACTAATCTTCAAATCCAGCTGTTGTAGCTCCTTACTAGGTACATAATTCTTAGCCACAATCGGAAAACTTTAATTAGTCTAAGTACATGACAGCTTTGGTACGATGACATAACCTCAAATGGTACATGATATTTGAATAAGAGCAATGACGTTGCAAAAGAAAAATTCAGAATTCCGAATAACTCAAGAATTAAATAAGAGCATTGTTTAATTTAAACAGGCCCAAAATAAATTAATTAAAATCTACTACTAAATCCTTAATCTTTAAACTACTAATCTTAGGCAAAAAAAAGTAATAATTTCAAACAAAAAGATAATTAGGACTTGCCCAGCAAAATCTTTCAATTATGGATATTAAACATGTTTAATGAAATTCATAAGATATTAATTACTTTTGTAAAATGTCTTCAAAATCGATTTGAACACACATATTGAACAAAATATTTCTATTTCTATCATATATAATCAGAAAAATTGGTACATTTTAAGAAATAAATTAGTACATACCAGAAGATAGATTGGGTAAGAATAAGATTTAAAAATTCTTAATTTTGATAACACTTGCACAAACCCATAATAAAAGAAATAGAATTTTTAAAATTACATCACAATTCATTAATTTTTTTAAATTTATAAAACACAGAATTAAACTTAAGAAACTAAATCGTCTTTAGATGCAATTAGGTCACGGTCAACAGCAACTTAATACCTATGACGTATATCCTGGAACAAAAGTATACACACAGAAAATGACTAAGTTGAAAAAATACAAAAATCAAAATTTAAGAAACATAATAAAAATAAATAAATTAAGATAATTAATTAATAAAAGTTACTTATTTTTTAAATTTTTTGGTAAATTTGAATGTGTACCTTTTAAACATATTTGTTTTATTTATATAATTTGTTTACAAATATTTAATAATTATTTAAGGAATAAATAATTATTATTTAAACTCTTCATTACTTACTTAGATAATAAAATTGTAATCACAAGTGACTTCATCCAGGCTTTGGCAGTTCGATCAGTCTTTTCGTGGCGGCCATGATTAACTCAAATTAATTTGTAAGTACCCTGAAATTTTTAGTGAAAACACTTAAATACTGAAAATTAACTGTAATTTAAATAATTAAATGAACAGAAATTAATTCTATATTAGGTTTACTAATAATAACTTTAATCAGAACTGATAACTTTCAAGTATTCAGTTAGGGCTTAATAGATTGTTTTAGTATCCAATATGGCAGACTTAAATCTTTACTATAGCTTAAAAAATGTTAAATGGTAGGATTAGTAATGATTTAAAAAGCTAAGAACTTTGTGGTTTAATTAAGGTTCGAAAAATGTTTCTTTTTTTTAATACATTGGTTGCAAATAATTAGGTGGTAAAAGTACGAATAATACGCTAGCGGAGTAAAATTGAAATTCTTAATTGAATCAAAACTTCAAGTGAAATTTTTTCGTAATGTAGATATAGAAAGTTCAATTTCATGATACTCCAGTTCGATGAAAATATCATCGTTTGTTCTTTTGGTGCAACTTCTGACACTTAGTAACTTCTTAAATTGTAGACTACAGCTTTCATTCTGCAAATTTAGGCCTTAAAGAAAATACATCAAGGCAGGTAATTCAACCTGTTCTAAATTAACTCAAGATGAATACTGTTAATCTGGGTAGAGTTTCAAAATCCAAACTATAAATAACACCGGATATTTTTCACTATATATTCTGTAAGAGATTTTTATATTTACTGCAATCAAAATTTATTATTTGTCTACATTAAGTGTACATAAAATTTCCAAGATTTTTATAGTATAATTACGTCTTAGTTGAAATACTTACTATTTTTAGAAACTCTGCTTCATTTCATATATTTGATGCTATGTTCAGTAGAAATGCATTATTTCTTTATAACATAAAGCGATCCTCATCAGGTTTGATTTATTAGTTGAATATTTGGTTGGATGCACACTATTGGACAAAGATTTCATTAGTGATCTATCATAAGCTTTAATTTAAAAATTCACTGGGATTGTTTAGAGAAATTTGTCTTCATCTTTTAGTTTGTCTTAAGTCATTATGGAGTGTCAGCAACTTTAGTAAGATGAAGGGTAATTCTCTACACAGTACTAATGAATCTTGTTAAATTTAGAAATTACTCTTTTAAAAGTATGCATTCTAATTACAGATAAGTTTGAGTGTAAGCGGCATTGCGTTCACCAAAATTGCAGTCAAGTGGACTTGTAACCTCAAAAGAAACAAGGTAAAGATCATTCAGTTCATTAATTTTTAAAATGAAAATTAATTGTAGCATACAATTATTGCTGTAATTTTAATTTAAAGAAGGCAGTATTCTTGCTGATGCTAAATTAAAAACACTTTCGAGCTAATGCAATCCAAATGTAATCATTTAAACATATGCATTTTGTAAAAATAAAAAAGCTTGAATACTTACTGCTTGCATGAGTCATAATGAAAGATCAGAATCTTAGTAAAGTTAACATGAATTAAAAATAAATCAACATCGACAATAGACTACAAAAAAAGGTTATACAAAGCTTAATTTCCTTTGTATACAGTTCATCATTCTACCCCACTAGCGATGTCATTAGATTTCTGAAGAAATTAAATTAGATAATAAAACTGTAGATTTCGCGTGCTCTCTGTGGGCTAGCTTTATAAACTACTTCACTGTAAAATGTAAATAAGTGTAGAGAAAATGATAAAAAGTGCGTCATACACATTCTGAAATAAGTTATCCAGCTACGATTAAAGAACTTAATTAACTGCAATTAAATGATTTTGTATTCTGTTCTTCATAAAGTAAAAAACATGGAACGAATACGTATAAAGCATAATTCAAGGCTAATTCTTCAGCATCCTTGTACAAAAATAGTTTTGATTAAACCAAAATGTAACAATTTTTTACGAATATTTCATTTTATACATTATTCATTTCTAGTTTACTGAGAAACGGTTTGCCATTTTTCGGTTTGGACTTTATTTATGATACCAACTCATTAAAGTTATAAATTAATAGTGAGTGGCCACCCAAAAGAATAAGTTTTTTAATATAAAAATGAAAATATTTTTTTATGGAGCACTAATTGAACTGTTCTTTAATGTGTTTCTTATTATTATATTATTGTTTCTTATTGTGTTCAACCATTGTTAGAACTTCAATCTACAAGCTGTTGGATCTTTTGCTGATATCTTTCATTGAATTTGGAATTAAAAATCTCTTAGAGTATCCGTTTAAATTTCTGTTGAGTTATTAACTTTTTTTCTCCTTTAAGGAAAATGTGCCCTGGACAAAAACAAATGGTTCTTGGATAGGAATTGATCTTGGACTTGTGGATTGGTGTAACAGTGGTTCAGTACCATCAAGTCCTTCACTTTGGTTAACCTTGTTTGCTATTAAGCTGTGTTCTGGCGGCTATTTTTAAAAACATTCTCCTTAGACATTTGGCAATAATGGTAGAAATCGAATAAAATACATGGGAATGAGTTCAAGGATTATTGCTTTAGAGTTTCAGAAAGCGACGTTTTCTCAAATAATCTTCATACACCAATTGGAAATTCATTCTTCCGGATTTTTGTTTTGTCCAGGAATTACATAGTTACATTAGTTGATTAATTTTTAAGAGAAGTTAGTTGACAAGTATACAATCTGTTGGCAGATGTAGTTAAGACACTGTTCTACATGTATTTTCTCCATAGCATACCCGTCTTTAAAAAAAAAATGCATCATTATGATTTCTGCTATGCAGTAAGAGCGTGGCAGTGGCGAGATTCTTCAAACTGGACATTCAAAACGTTCATGGCAATAAGCTACACAATGCTTCTCTCAAGAGACTTTTGGGTCTTCAAGTATTGGTTATCGCTGGCTAGCTGGGAAATATTGGCCCATTCCTCTCTTTATCCCAATTAGACGATTTAAAAGCAACACTAAGCTAAAAAACTAAAACTTAAGAAGACATTCTATCTATTTAGGACCATCTCCATACTTTTTTCGCTGATTTAGTATTTCCCATTCTCTGCAATAAATGCCTAACCTAAAATAATTCAATAAAAATAAACCAAGTTCATAATAAACTTTATCATAAAAGTGATTAAAATTAACTTTTTTATACAACATTGCCAAGGTTACATAGATAAAAACTATCTAAAAAAAAAAATCTTAATATTCTTAAAAAAAGGTAAAAAATATTTAATATTAAATTTACCATAAATATAATAACAAAAATGTGAAGTAGGTAATTTATGAAAGTTGGATGGTTGTATTGAAGGAGGCGGCAACTTAATAGCCTTGCCTTGTTATCAATACTCATTATTATGTAAATTTACTGTCGGAACAATAATTATCTTTTATAGCATATAAAAATCTATTTATAGCTTCATTTAAATTAATGGACGTTATAACATTATTCTAAAACATACAAAAAAATAAAAAACTTAAGCAACATTTCAAAAAAGTTATGGCGCCCTTCTAGGAGGGTTGATAACTTTTCTCAAATTTTAATTGGAAAGAAGTGGAAGGGATAGGTTTGATGACTAAGACTCTGATTCTGAACTAGCTGTCAGCTGGTAGGATTTAAGGATAAGGTAGTAGATGCAGGGAAGGAGCTGTTTTTAGCTTGAACAGAAGTCTCGGATGCTGTATCTTATCGAAGGGCTCCCATGATTAGAAGACGCTGGTGCTTTTAAAAATGTTTGATGAGGAGATATTTTCAATCGTATAATCGGAGCAATGGGAAAGGATAGAATTTATAACCAAAAAATTCAACTTAACATTCAATATCTACTATTGTATGTAAATCATGTTGAAGGTGTTAAAGGACTCAATTAAGTGGTACTTGTAAATTTGTGTTTGTGTCATCATGTTAATGAGTATTAATGTATGCTATCGTCTTTTGTCATTATAAAATTTAATAATCAATTATCAGATCACTATAGTTGTTACTGCAATTTAGTTCACGCACAGTAACTAACTATCCGTTAATTGACTATAATTCTTTTGAAGAAACCGAACTTCTGTCTTGATATCTACAAGTACGAGGGTCGTTTGAAAAATCCGTGCAAAAATAAAAACTACTTAATTTTTTGGGGTAAACCTTTTTTATTTTTCAACATAGTCTCCTTTTAGGCTTATACACTTCGTCCAACGCTGCTCTAGTTTGTTGTTCTCTTCCGAATAATAGGATTTGTCCAAGTCTGAAAAATAGCCATTCGTTTCTGCAATCACCTCCTCGTTTGAATAAAATCTTTTTCCCGCCAGCCATTTCTTCATATTGGGGAACAAATAGTAGTCCGAGGGAGCCAAGTCTGGAGAATAGGGGGGATGTGAAACGAGTTGGAACCCTATTTCCATTAATTTTGCGACCACAACTGCTGAGGTGTTGTGAGCTGGTGCGTTGTCGTGATGGAAAAGGACTTTTTTTTGTGGGCCAATCGTGGGCGTTTTTCTTACAGCTCGGTTTTTGAACGGTCCAATAACGATGAATTATATGCACCTGTAATAGTTTTACCCTTTTCCAGATAGTCGATGAGGATTATTCCTTGCGAATCCCAAAAGACAGTCGCCATAATCTTTCCGGCCGAAGGAACGGTCTTCGCCTTTTTTGGCGCAGATTCCCCCTTGGTAACCCATTGTTTAGATTGTTCTTTGGTCTCAGGAGTGTAGTGATGTATCCATGTTTCATCCACAGTGACGAAACGACGCTTAAAGTCCTGCGGATTCTTCTGGAACAGCTGCAAACCGTCCTTGCAACACTTCACACCATTTCGTTTTTGGTCAAGCGTGAGCAATCGCGGCACCCATCTTGCGGATAGCTTTGTCATGTCCAAATGATGATGCAAAAAATTAAGTACCCGTTCATTCGAGATGCCCACAGCACTAGCAATCTCACGCACCTTCACTCTTCTGTCATCCATCACCATATCATGGATTTTATCAATGATTTCTAGAGTAATAACCTCAACAGGGCGTCCAGAACGTTCAGCGTCACTTGTGCCCATATGGCCACTCCGAAAATTTTGAAACCACTTATAAACTGTTCTAATCGAAGGTGCAGAGTCACCATAATGTTTATCAAGCTTCTCTTTACTATCCTGAGGCGTTTTGCCTTTCATAAAGTAGTGTTTAATCAACACACGAAATTCTTTTTCGTCCATTTTTTGAAAATCACTCGACTTCCTCGATTCAAACGAATGCCAAACACAAAGAAATAGACCGATCTGGCTGAAACTTGGTGTGTGTTCTTCCAAGAGATGCTACTAACTAAACATAACCTCGATACGCGCCAGTAGTGCTATCTCTCTGACTTTGCACGGACTTTTCAAACGACCCTCGTACCTTAAGTCTGTGCTAAATAGGAAATTTTTGTTTTTGAAATATTGTACTCTTATTTCCATTAATTTTTAATGTGACCGAAAACATGTTTGGAACGATTGAAATATTTCTTCTTGCTATACTTCTTACTAAAATTTTAAAGTTTTTGTTTAACGTAAAATTTGCACTAAAATTAGTTAGTTAAAACATTAAGTTTCAAGTGTAGAGTGCTTTTGCCGTACCTGTAACCAGATGAAACCTTTTAGTGGCGGTATAGAACAGCCTTGTCTTAGTTGTACTGACTTGTGGATTTCTATTTTAAAAACATTAATTTAGTCCGAATGGTGTAATTTGGTTATTGTGGTTTTGGACTCAGAAAAGTGATAAAATGTGGTAGTTATGTACAAATATGTATTAGGTTTTCAGAAACTAGTTATAACTGCAATAAACACAGTTGAGCATAATCTTTGATTATTGTTTTTGGATCCACTCTAATTTAAATTCACTATAATAACATGACTTCTGAGTTAAGCGCAACGATCTGGACGGAATTCTTCCTTAAAACAAATCCGTTGCCAAAGATTTTAAAAAATCTGTCTAATACTCACATGACTCTCGCTTTCCAAATATATATCTAATACTCACTGCCAAATTGTAAAACTGCCCATAATAACGAAATGACATTATAGAGAAACCAAATTCTGTCCTCAGTAATCCTTAAAAAAATTTCTAGAAAAATTATTCTATCACTAATAATGCTTTTTTTTTATTTCTGTAAGGCTCATTCTCCTGTGCGCAGGACAGAGTCATAAAATTTGATATCTACAACACTAAATATGGTTAAATTAACTACATATCTTTAACTAGCAAGTTGAATAAAATAGTGTATATTCTCTACATATTTAAGTGAATGCATATTAAGATGCCACATTTTATATAATAAGAAAATTTATGTTAAATGTAACAAAGAAATACCGTAAATTTATTTTTTTAATTGAATTGATAAAATTAGGCAATTCACAAATAAAATACAATAAAATATAAACTATTTATTAGGAGATTAAAAAACACATTAGAATAATAAATACCTGTACAGTTTCATAAAGGAATTAGCAGATTTTATCAGTTTAGTCAATGAACGAACTAAGAACCAAACTGTCTCTTTGTTTGCTAATAAAACTGATTGTATTGATAAACTATTTTAGACTATTATTATCATTAATTAAGTCACCAGTTCGTTGTTATTATTATTAACAACATAATAATATTATACTTTCTACAATATTTGAACTTTAGTATTTAAAATATTGAGCAAGATTATGTTTTATGTATACAAAGTTTAACATTTTTAAAGCCCCAAAAATATTTTTCTGACTCGTTGCTAGAAAACATGGTTGCCAACCATTTTAGCAAGAACTTTCGTACAAAATTAAAAATAATTTTTTTTAAAAAACTCAGAAATCTATGTGAACCATTCCTGATAATCAATTATCTTCTGAATTAAAATCATTGGGTTTTTACTAACCTTTTAAACCGCACATTCTTCTGACTTTGCTCTTTAGAATGGAAGGCCTTCCTTGTGAATTTCGTCCCCCCAAAAAATAATTAAATTTTAAATAAAATCAAAAGCATCAAAACAAAATATAAACTTCGAATTTAAATTATTGAGACTTTTTTGCTTTTTTTCTTATAAAAGAATTCAGGGCTTCTTAAACATGTAATTCCGGTATTAGCTCAATTCTGAGTATTTGTCACAATAGCATAAATAAAGACGAAAAACACACACAATTTATTTTAAAGTGACGTAGGTGAGAAAGTGTTAACATAAGTAACAATCCGTTTAAACTAACGTAATCACTGGTAATTTTTTGGGTCAGAGTCATTTTTCAATCGTTTCCTTCGTCTTAACATTTGTTTTTCAATGGCTAACTTGAGTACATGGCAACATCTAGACCGTTTGGTACACCAGCGGGCATGCATTGTTTTCGGAGACTCTTTCAACCGAGTCTGGCCTAGTCTGGTTGATCTTTCTTCTACAAGATCAGTATCACTTGGGCAGAAATCGTTACTCTTGGCAAAAATATTACCAGCCGAGCTATTATTGACCTTCTCCACAATATATGAGATCGCCTGTGCGAGTTTATCTCCGCCAGCACATTCCTTCAAACTGTCCAACAATCTTCTCGCTTCTTGAAGTCGGTTTGATTCGTATCTTAGAAATGCTAATCCTTTTAGATACTGTCTTGATTTGAATTTCCCTTGATTTCTACTCATTCTTGCTGCATTTATTTAATACTTTCAAATTTAATTTTAACTTTTTCAAGAATTTTGACGATAAAATTAAAGAAATATTGAATTTATGCTGCAATTTACATTAAAAATAAAGACCACATGATATTTGTAGTTACATATGACATCAGTTTATTTTGAGATTTAATTGGACTTCCGTTTTGCCTTTCAAAGAATGATAAACCTAACACGTTCGACGAAATTTCAAGAAGTGGGGCAATTTAACCATATAAAAAACTTAGAACTAAAACTTCTACTCTACTTTAGTTATGGTTTACACTTGTTCACTACTTGATTATGGAACGTCAAGATTTGAACATCAGCAGAGCGGAAATGCGAATGCACAAATTGGTCTTTTTAGTGTTTTCTTTAGTATATCTGTCAGTTGTCAAAACAAGCATTTTTATTAACGTGGACAAAACGTGTGTTAGGCCGCTATCAGTTCGATTTAAATCTTTTTCTCAGAGCAAAATAAGATAGATCTGGGGAGCAGGAACTATGACGACTTCCTTCGTTTCTTTCAACAGTAATATTTCATTTGGAGTTACGGGGATTAGCTGAGTGATAAGCGGGTTCTGGATTCCATCGCTTAGATCGCGGATTCAAATCCCAACTGCTGGCTCTTTAGATTTCCTCTTTTAAGGAGCCACTTAAGAGAGCTGCATCCGTTGATGGACAGTATTGTCTGTAAAGAAAGAACATTGTCCGAAGACCGGCATTGCACTTAAAAAAAAAAGCTGCAGGCGCCAATGATCACAGATGTTAAAATATTTGATTATGATAAAATTTAGGTTCAGCTTAAGTTTACCACCATATTTGATTGTTTTTGAATTTCATTTTCTTTATCGAAATTGTTCGATTTTCTATTCATTTCCACGTGTTTTTTATTTTTATTTTTCTCTCCAAATATTGAATTAAGAAAAAAGGTTGAAAAAACAAATAGTGCGGATTTGTATTTGTATATTTCTGACTGGAACATATATTACCGTAGATTATTGGGTAGGGTAGGATTTTCTGTTGTAGGTATGAATAAATATCTGTTCCAATGAAAGAAGGTCATCTACGAGAATGAACTTTCGAAGGCCTTTTAGTTTTGCATTAAGTCGTGACAAAGCCCCACACATAGTACAGTACTCGGTTCAATACAGCTGATATAAAAAAGACAAAATAAAAAAAACTAAACTAGTGCTTAAAGTGAAAACGGGATTTTAAGTCTACAACTAATATAGAATTAATGTACGTTAGCACTTTATTTCGAGTGTACCATTCCGTGTGTTAGCTTTTTCTTATTTCTTTGTATTATTTTTTACTTGTGTTTCTCCTTGGCCGATATAATACGCTCATAGTATGTATACAATGTGTTCTCTGTATGAGTGACGTCATTATTGTGTACTATTATGTCGTCGTTTATAGTTTACGTTCATCTCATGGTGGTACTCACTATAACTATATACCCAAACACAAAGACACATATCCACACTCACGGACACTTTCTAAACCACATAGCTTTCTGTGGCTGTGGTTGTTAAAACCACATTTATATACGTGTATATATATATATATATATATAGGACTCAACTGTTTCAATTATTGGTTTATTTTTTTCCCCCACTCTCGTCTGATTGGCTGAGTTAGATTTCTTTCTAAATATAATGATTAAGGGAATTTCAGTATTTCTGTTGTGGTATGCCTGAGAGGAAATAATAAACTGCAACATTTCTAGAATAATATATGGTCCCAAACTTCTAGTCTCCTAACAATTTAGTGGTAGAATCACTGAAACTAACGTAGAAGGCTAATCAATAATAAATCTGGTATTGTTGGATCTTTATCCAATCCCAATGGATTGGATGTACAAAAAAATACAATTATTTCTTTATCCTCTCCGTTTATTCTTCTTCTTAGTCGAGTGCATAATCTACCCGTACGGTGTAGAGGCTTTCCAAAAGGACCGCCAGAGTTTCTTTGGCTAGTTATTAATCTTTTAATTTTCGGGAATGTGAGGGATTGGCCCACTTAGCGTATTAGAGGAGCAGCAGCCATCTTTAGGCCTCTACGCTTGCCTTTGAAGCCCTCCTTCTAGAAGGATCGTTTCCCAAGGAAGGTAGCCCTAGGTTGTGTACTATTTATGCCTTTTGAGTTGTGTGCATTGTGTGTATTCAGATTGTAATAAAGGACGGTTCTACCAAAAAGTGGAAGGAACGCAGGTAATCTTAAATGCTCATTGTTCCTCATTGTGTTGTGCGTACACTATTCTGGTGAGTGATCATAGAGTTCTATGCTGTAGTAACCCGAGGGATCCGCTACTCCTCCATAAAACAATAATCAACTTAGAGTACCACGAAAACGTTAACAACATGAAGAAGCAGAGCATTGAAAAAGCAGTTTAGTATGTTACAACCACATCCCTCAATCGTGACAATTCGTTGTTCTAGGATTTCTCTTTGCAGCAGCTTGATTGTAAATTGTAATTGTAAATGAATGAGTTCTTCCTCCAAGGTGCACTATGGCGAAATATGTGAGCATTTCATTTTGGCTATTTCTCCTCAGAACATCTATCAGCTACTTATTTAAGTTCAGTTCTAATATCTGATTATAATGAGAAGGACTTGAAGGGACTTGAACTTTATGCTAATATCAGGCTAAGCAAACTTCGCCTTATACCCGCTCTGTTGATCTTCCGACCAAGATTCTAGCAAAAGGTTGTTTAGTATTGCTTGTTAGAAGGTACCTCCAGTTGCAGCAAAGAAAATGCAGTATTTGTGCAGAATGTTGGTCTAGGCTTACCGTTGCAGCAAAGAAAATGTAGTATTTGTGCAGAAAGTTGGTCTAGGCTTACCGTTGCAACAAAGAAAATTCAGTATTTGTGCAGAATGTTGGTCTAGGCTTACTGTTGCAACAAAGAAAATGCAGTATTTGTGCAGAATGTTGGTCTAGGCTTACCGTTGCAGCAAAGAAAATGCAGTATTTGTGCAGAATGTTTGCCTAGGCTTACCGTTGCAGCAAAGAAAATGCAGTATTTGTGCAGAAAGTTGGCCTAGGCTTACCGTTGAAACAAAGAAAATGCAGTATTTGTGCAGAATGTTGGTCTAGGCTTACTGTGGCAACAAAGAAAATGCAGTATTTTTGCAAAATGTTGGTCTAGGCTTACCGTTGCAGCAAAGAAAATGCAGTGTTTGTGCAGAATATTGGTCTAGGCTTACCGTTGCAGCAAAGAAAATGTAGTATTTGTGCAGAATGTTTGTCTAGGCTTACCGTTGCAGCAAAGAAAATGCAGTATTTGTGCAGAATGTTGGTCTAGGCTTACCCTCCTCCCCAGAAAACATGGAAAACAAAATAAATAAAGTAAAACCAAAAAATATTTATATTTTAGCAATGCACACTTTATTGGACTCTTCTGCATTTACGTTTCGTTCTCCTTTTTATTTGTTTTTCAACTTTTTTAGGAATCATTTTTCGAACCATTCTACAACATGTCGATCTGTTGGAACACCATGGATTCTTGCCTCGATATCTTCTCTTATGTCTACACTTTTTTCTATTATACGGTAGAAATGGTATTCTATCGTGATTAAAATTTCTTACAATCGATTTATCATTTAACAATTGCACTATCGATAATACAGCGTTACATACTAATTGATCATTGTTGTTTGCATATTTTTGTAAAATATTCAATAAGTTTTGAGCAACCACTGACTCTTCAGCTTCCTTTTCTAATTGTCTTAATCCATAGAGAGCATTGCACTTGTGTGGTCGACGACGATGGGACATTTGGCTACTTTGGAATCACATTTGGAATTTAACTGTCCTCTAATTTATTATTTCACCCAAAAAACAATTAAAAAACTTCTAAATTTAGTTGATAATAATAATTATTATTATTTTCTATGGATACGTCTAATATACAAGACACCTTGAACATATGATATTACTTAGGATTGAAGAATGGCGCGGAATCGGTCAAATAAAACAAACTCGTCTTTTTGCCAACGTTTCGACAAATATATAGTGTCTTCTTCAGGGCGTGGCTATGCGGGTTGGTTGAGTTACAGAAACTTAGTTGCAAATAGATGAGTTATTTTATTTGACCGATTCTTCGCCAATCTTCAATCCTAAATTTAACAATTTACGGTCACGAAACCCATATATTTATATGATATTTACTGAAGGTATTTCTAGTAATGTTAAAGTTACCATTTTAATCGTCCACTTTCTGTAAACGGTAAGAAAAATTATTGTAATCGATTTTAAGTATTCGATAAAGAATTAGCGCGGTATATACGAGGTGTGTTCAAAAAGTAACGGGAATTTTCGTTTTTTGAAAAAAATATTTATTTATTCATCTACATTAATATTGTCGCCTTCAAAGTAGTCCCCTTCGCATACAATACACTTGTGCCAGCGCTTTTTCCAATCCTCGAAACACTTCTGAAACTCGATCTTTGTGATAGCTTTCAGCTCTTTCAGCGATTCGCTTTTAATGTCATCTATGCTTGTAAAACGACGGCCTTTTAATGTTCTCTTTATGTTTGGAAATAGAAAAAAGTCACATGGAGCCATGTCTGGCGAATATGGAGCCTGGGGCATCGTTAAAGTTTTGTTTTTGGCCAAAAATTCACGAACAAGCAATGAAGTGTGAGCAGGTGCATTATCGTGGTGCAAAATCCATGAATTGTTTTGCCACAAATCCGGGCGTTTTTTTCGGATTGCTTCACGCAAACGGCGTTGAACTTGTAGGTAGTACTCCTTATTGATTATTTGACCTTGTGGCAAGAATTCATGATGCACTATGCCATTAAAATCGAAGAACACAGTGAGCATAACCTTCACATTCGACCGCACTTGTCGAGCCTTTTTCGGTCTTGGCGATCCAGAATGCCTCCACTGGGACGATTGAGCCTTAGTTTCGACATCATATCCGTAAACCCATGTTTCGTCACCTGTTATAACACGTTTCAGTAGATCCGCATCGTTGTCGACTTCATTGAGTGACTCTTGAGCAACTTCCATTCTCCGCTGTTTTTGTTCGAAATTCAACAATTTTGGAACAAATTTTGCTGCCACACGTTTCATACCCAAAACATCCGAAAAAATTTCATGGCATGAGCCAATTGATATGGCAACATCATCAGCGACTTCTCTGATTGTGATTCGGCGATCGTTCATAACCATTTCTTTCACTTTTTTTACGTTTTCATCGGTTGTTGATGTGCTTGGACGTCCAGGTCGTTCGTCATCTTCAACGTTTTCGCGGCCATCTTGGAAACGCTTATACCACTCGTAAATCCTTGTTTTACTCATAGCAGACTCACCATATGCCTTTATTAACATTTCACACACTTTATTTCATTTTTTACGCAAAATTTAATACAAATTCTTTGATCCATTTTTTTTAACAAACAAAAATCGCCAAGCTCGAAAAACACGTCTAACCTTAACGGCTGCCACTTAAGAAGTAAACAATGAATATTACTGAAAATTTTATCGTACTTCAGGGGCATGTGTACCAACATAATAAAAAAAAAAATTTTACAATCAGACTCTCCAAACCCGCGAAATTTAAAAATTCCCGTTACTTTTTGAACACACCTCGTATTCCCGTTTTGAGGTTCCAAAAGTTTTTTGCACAAATTGGGCTGTTCCCCCCCCTTCCAGCAAATTCTTACAGTTCCATGGACAGTGTTCTCTGTAACGAGAGGCCCTAGGCTATTCCACCGGCAACTGGTGGGGCACCAATAGTACTAATAATAAAATAAAGATGATGAAACCTGTGAACCAGGGCCGGATTTAGATGAAAAGAGGCCCTAAACTATTCCACCGGCAACTGGTGGGGCACCAATAGTACTAATAATAAAATAAAGATGATGAAACCTGTGAACCAGGGCCGGATTTAGATGAAAAGAGGCCCTAGGCTATTCCACCGGCAACTGGTGGGGCACCAATAGTACTAATAATAAAATAAAGATGATGAAACCTGTGAACCAGGGCCGGATTTAGATGAAAAGAGGCTCTAAACTATTCCACCGGCAACTGGTGGGGCACCAATAGTACTAATAATAAAATAAAGATGATGAAACCTGTGAACCAGGGCCGGATTTAGATGAAAAGAGGCCCTAGGCTATTCCACCGGCAACTGGTGGGGCACCAGTAGTACTAATAATAAAATAAAGATGATGAAACCTGTGAACCAGGGCCGGATTTAGATGAAAAGAGGCTCTAAACTATTCCACCGGCAACTGGTGGGGCACCAATAGTACTAATAATAAAATAAAGATGATGAAACCTGTGAACCAGGGCCGGATTTAGATGAAAAGAGGCTCTAAACTATTCCACCGGCAACTGGTGGGGCACCAATAGTACTAATAATAAAATAAAGATGATGAAACCTGTGAACCAGGGCCGGATTTAGATGAAAAGAGGCCCTAGGCTATTCCACCGGCAACTGGTGGGGCACCAATAGTACTAATAATAAAATAAAGATGATGAAACCTGTGAACCAGGGCCGGATTTAGATGAAAAGAGGCCCTAGGCTATTCCACCGGCAACTGGTGGGGCACCAATAGTACTAATAATAAAATAAAGATGATGAAACCTGTGAACCAGGGCCGGATTTAGATGAAAAGAGGCCCTAGGCTATTCCACATATGAGGCCCTCATACAAACGAACAGACCCAATGAGCTGAACGCATTGATCTTAACCAATAAATTTTTATGTTTGTTTATTAGTCATATGCGTAGAAATTCTCCATATTTTCGGTTCAGTGTTTTAGTGTTCACTGTTTTTAGAATAGTGTAATTTTAATTCTGCTAACAATGTGAATGTAGGCCCTCCTCTTGATCTTGAGGCCCCTAGTCTGAAGCCTAGTTAGCCTACAGGAAAATCCGGCCCTGCTTTGAACCCTTGATTAAGGGCCCTTTACTTTTAGAATTATATAGTTGAAATAGTATTTTATAGGGTGGGCGCGTCTGCTTAAACAGAAAACAGAAAAAGAAGATCATTTCAATTGTTTGAAATTTAAATTCCCCAAAATGACATTTAAAATTGCTATAATTATAATTTAAATTTAAAACTGTAAATATACAATTTACCAATACTATTTTATGCTGCACATAAGAGCCTATATTTATGCATGATAGAACCGCTGGACACCCACATGTGCTTATAATGCAGCTGTATTATCTAGCAATGTAATATAATGACAGTGTAATTTAAACAGTAAGATTACATATTCATAACTTTTTTTTTTACGCCATCTTCCTTCACCGTTTAAATCACACTGTAATTAATTTTATTATTGTAAATTAATACCGCTATAAAAACAAAAACATTTTAATATATTCCAAAATTTCTTTTTAGAATTAAGAAATCCATGTTTTTTTATTTTGTGATTAACATCTCTGGTAATTCTTTTTAATTTATTATTGTCTTGATTCTAAGACTGGAACTTATTTTTACCTTAATTATTTAAAGTAGTAGTTAACTTCCATTTTTTTTTTTTTTTATTTCGTTTAATGGAATCTAAAGATAAAATGGAATTTTGGTTGAACTCTGATTGAGCAACTGACGACTGAATATCCTTATACGTCTCCACAAAAATCCAAACTAAAAAACAAGAGTTACTACCTTAATTTAAACAGAAAACACGGAATTTACTAGTTTATTTGTAGCAGGAAATAATTTTTTTTAAATTAAATATTTATTAAATATGTGGTTGCAATAATTTAACAAGTAGTGCAATTAATTTACGTATAATGATGGATGTAAGTTCTACGTCGGCTAAAATTAGTGATAGCATACAGTGCTACCACCGGTTTTCTGTAACTTCTATTTGAAATATCTTCCTAGGAAATTTTGATTAGGAGCTCTTTCGTTGAGAGATAGTTAACGACATCCCTCTAATGTGCTATATAGTTTTTGCCCTTCACTGAATGCATATATTTTACTCATGTTTGGACTTACAGCTTTTACTTTAAATATTTTCTTTTTCCCCGAGAAAACTCGTTTTACGTTAATGATGATAGGATGGAAAACTGAGCGGGACAGAAAAATCGTTTCCTTTTATTGGTAAACGGCGGCTTCACAGTAGCAATAATCCCTGAAAAGCGCGTTCCAAAAAATTAACACGAAACATCGTGTACACCGAACGAACACGAAATACGAGGGTCGTTTGAAAAGTCCGTGCAAAAATAAAAACTACTTAATTTTTTGGGGTAAACCTTTTTTATTTTTCAACATAGTCTCCTTTTAGGCTTATACACTTCGTCCAACGCTGCTCTAGTTTGTTGATCCCTTCCGAATAATAGGATTTGTCCAAGTCTGAAAAGTAGCCATTCGTTTCTGCAATCACCTCCTCGTTTGAATAAAATCTTTTTCCCGCCAGCCATTTCTTCATATTGGGGAAGAAATAGTAGTCCGAGGGAGCCAAGTCTGGAGAATAGGGGGGATGTGAAACGAGTTGGAACCCTATTTCCATTAATTTTGCGACCACAACTGCTGAGGTGTGAGCTGGTGCGTTGTCGTGATGGAAAAGGACTTTTTTGTGGGCCAATCGTGGGCGTTTTTCTTGCAGCTCGGTTTTCAAACGGTCCAATAACGATGAATAATATGCACCTGTAATAGTTTTACCCTTTTCCAGATAGTCGATGAGGATTATTCCTTGCGAATCCCAAAAGACAGTCGCCATAATCTTTCCGGCCGAAGGAACGGTCTTCGCCTTTTTTGGCGCAGATTCCCCCTTGGTAACCCATTGTTTAGATTGTTCTTTGGTCTCAGGAGTGTAGTGATGTATCCATGTTTCATCCACAGTGACGAAACGACGCTTAAAGTCCTGCGGATTCTTCTGGAACAGCTGCAAACCGTCCTTGCAACACTTCACACCATTTCGTTTTTGGTCAAGCGTGAGCAATCGCGGCACCCATCTTGCGGATAGCTTTGTCATGTCCAAATGTTGATGCAAAATATTATGTACCCATTCATTCGAGATGCCCACAGCACTAGCAATCTCACGCACCTTCACTCTTCTGTCATCCATCACCATATCATGGATTTTATTAATGATTTCTGGAGTAGTAACCTCAACAGGGCGTCCAGAACGTTCAGCGTCACTTGTGCCCATATGGCCACTCCGAAAATTTTGAAACCACTTATAAACTGTTCTAATCGAAGGTGCAGAGTCACCATAATGTTTATCAAGCTTCTCTTTAGTCTCCTGAGGCGTTTTGCCTTTCATAAAGTAGTGTTTAATCAACACACGAAATTCTTTTTCTTCCATTTTTTGAAAATCACTCGACTTCCTCGATTCAAACGAATGCCAAACACAAAGAAATAGACCGATCTGGCTGAAACTTGGTGTGTGTTCTTCCAAGAGATGCTACTAACTAAACATAACCTCGATACGCGCCAGTGGTGCTATCTCTCTGACTTTGCACGGACTTTTCAAACGACCCTCGTACAGTTCTTGTTCTGGTTCTAGACTCGGAGTATTTTCGGGATGAACGTAGCTTAAGATTTGATGAGATTTTAAACATCTCTTTATAGGAATAATTTTGCCAAAAAATTCTCAATTTAAATTTAATACTAAACAATTTTTATGTTTTCATTATATTGATAAAATATAAGAGAAGGTGATAAATATATGTATATATACATGATTCGATCACGATTTATTTGAGTATTAACTTTCTCTAAGACTAGACGTCAGTTCGTCATCGACCTTCTGAAGATAAATCAATCTTACACAAATATTATCTAAAACTCTATTCAATCATCATCTCACGTAATGAACATAATTTTTTTTTTTAAATCCGTAAATATGAATAAATAGTTTTTTATTTTGTATTTATTTTTACGCAATTTGCTGTGAACGTCAAAAATTTTGAGTTTAATTCTTCTTACCCCCATTTGAGAAGAAATGCTGCAATCGTGCCTATTTTCTAGTTTGAGTTATAACTTCTCTGAGTTATAACTTTGAAGTTCTCTGAGTTTATGAAAAAGTAGTTATAAAAACTAGAGTAACCAGCCTGTGCTTAAGTTTGTTCTCCCACTTTCTTTCTGTTTACCGCTCCAATATCTCGTATTACCTAGAGCAAGGGCTCCCAATCTGGGGTGCTCGCAATATTCCAGGATTTACGAGAAAGGTCCAGTTAAATGATAGGATATTATTATTATTCAAATATGTTTCATATTTTTATTTCTCATGATTCAAGATATTCATTGAGCTTGTTAGAAAACATTTCATTTCGTTTTCGTTTTATTGGGTATATATTTCACATCTTAGGTTGTTATACTTGTATTTATCCTTGAGCAAAATATAAATTTCAGGGGGTGTGAGCTTCGAGTGAAATTTCTTTAGGAGTACGTGGCGAGAAAAAAAAGATAAGGAACCACTGGTCCAGAGGTTTCCAGTCTGAAGGAGAATAGATTTACCACATTCTCCTCGCCACTTAGTGCATACGTGTTGCTTAGACAAATTTCTGTGTACTGTATCGAGTCAATTTTAAATGAACAAGTTACTACATGTCAAAATTGCTCAAGTGCGAAAACGTCACTATAATAGGAAGAAGATTAGTTCACGTTTAGCTTACTGGATTCCCAAGCGAAGTTCCCAGGTTCGAATCCATCTGTTAGCCCTTAGATTTTCCTCTTAATAGGAGCTTATTGCAGCTCAATGTTATCTGTGACGAAAGGACACTGTCCAGAGGCCGGCAGTGCACTAAATAAAAACAAGAGACGTTGGTGCGCCTTATATTAAAAAAAAAAAAAAAAATTAAATTAAATACTATAAATAGAACATGTTCATCGACTTGAGCACCTAATAAGAAAGGATATGCGTATAATTACTGAATAGCCTAAGGCATTGCGTGCGTTCGCTCGCATTACAGAGGAGTCATCCTAGCTTGGATGGCCACGGTTTCGTGAGAGGAGAGCGCTAATAATCTAGAACTAGTTGCGCCCGAAGGAAGAAATGAAAATTAGCAACTAAGGCATGAATGCAATTATAGGGACTTCATTTTAATAACCTTTGCAATAATTATAGTTAATTGGAGGTTACATTTTCAATAAATAGGTTAAATTCTCTTATTTTTTTTTTTTTAAATGAGTTTCTTGTTGTGAATCCGGTCAAAATCCAACCGCTAATACAGTTTTCTTAATTAAGGGCTCTCTTTGCGATTCTTCATTTAACTTTAGGTTCGCTTCCAATTCATGGGGGCTATAGATGACACAATTTCTGCCAAGCTGCGAAACCGGAATCGTTCAACTCTTTTTGATGTTTTTTAATTGCAAACAATCTCTAGATTCTGAGGGTTTTATCTTTGTTATATTTCTTCTATTTTAGTTCCAGACGGGTACATGTAATGGTTCTCATCTAAGCAAGAACTGAAAATCGTAGAGTTCAAAACTAGAATCTTTTATTGTATCGATTATTCCATTACTTTTTGTAATAATTCTCCTCTAAAATCACGCTACAGATTTTATTTACACTTGATCTACTATTCAATTCTCATATTAGAAATTAAATAGGAACCAAGAGCTATAATAGGGGAATCGAATCTACTAAACCAACAATACATTTTAGCTTTGCGGGTCTAGCCTATAACCGCTCGGCCTTACAAGATTAAAACCATTAAATAAAATCCAAAGCCTAGACCGAGGGAATCGAATTCACTAACACTAAACCATCAATACATCTTAGCATTGCGGGTCTAGCCTATAACCTCTCGGCTAATGGGGCGCCTTACAAGATTAAAACCATTAAATAAAATCCAAGGTCCAGACCGGGGAATCGAACCTACTAAACCAACAATACATCTTAGCTTTGCGGGTCTAGCCTATAACCGCTCGGCTACCGTGGCGCCTTGTCAGACCATGTTTTGAGAATGTCTTCTACGTTTTTACATAAATTATTGGATTTTAAAATGGAAGTATTAAATATATTTATATACAGACTTTTTTTTATAAGACATATTCATTAAATGTAGTCAGTTTTCAATCAATTACAGCATATATTAATATCCAAGGAACTCGGTACACTTCGGTGGAGTTTGTCTGAGTGTGTATGGTGCGTCATAAAAGATAAATCAAAAAAATGAATCCGGTTTCACAGTCTGCATAACAACTTGGACTTTCTTTTTATTTCCAAACTATATACTTCAATCCCTTCTCGCACTATTAATTTTGATTTTAATAATCTCTATTCAGTCTCATTCATCAGATATTATGATCGAATTTTTTAATCGATACAATTTTTTTTTTCTCTCTCTCTGTCTATCCTCCTGTATCCTCTCTGTCCACCTTCCTTTATGTTCAAAATTCTGGAGAAAAATAAGCAAGTTTAATTTTTTTTTTTTCCTGTTTTAATTTTTCCCCTGATCCAGCTCATATAATAACAGTATTTATTGATTTAATCTGGTCCTCATCTTGTGTGAGTCGGCAGCGCATTCTCTGAAGTGATGACTTCAACTTCTACTACTTTAATATCGTAGTAAATTAGAATTTTAATTTTAAATTTTATTTTTTTGACTACTTTGCATTTATAATGATTTAATATGATGTGGCTCCTTTATAATTATTTAATATTGATGGAAGGTAGGGTGGGTAAAGAGAAGAATTTTTCTCTGCAAAAGATTGCTGCAACTATTCCGGAAATGAGGACTATTAATGACCAATAATGTGGCCATCAAGATCTAGCTTTTCTTTCCTCTTTCAGCAATAAGCTAAAGCCTTCGGAATGTTGAATTTCAATTTATCTAGGAAATATTAGTTATGAAAATTTCCGTTATTAGATGTTGTTCATTCCTTTTTGGTGACTGATTCATAGTTTCAATAGTATGAAAAAATAATTGCCATTTCAGTAATTATAAAATTTATTTTGCCGAGCTTTCGACCTAGGGACTATAGGTCATCTTCAGGGCTGTGGAACATATTTACAGTTTGTTAACAATGATTCTATTGAGATGAATATGTACGTATAATATAATGAAATTTACAAAAATTATTTACCTAGTTTAGAAAGTAATACTTTTACATTTCAGGGTTGGTGTGTCTTCTGTCTTGTCTGTTCATGGACTGAGTGTGACTGACATGTTACACTCAGTCCATGAACAGACAAAACAGAAGACACACCAACCCTGAAATGTAATAGTATTACTTTCTAAACTAGCCCTGAAGATGACCTAGTCCCTACGTCGAAAGCTCGGCAAAATAAATTTTACTCGACTGAAATGGCATTCATTTCTTCATCCTATTCCATGATTAGATTTGGATGTCTTTTTCTCAGCTTTTTTTTTTTTGTGAATTTCTATTTGCTATTCACAATTTACAAGAAGAAAATGTAATCAGTGAATCTGAGGGAAGAAGCCTTCTTGACTGGTTCAGTTGGAGGTACGAAGCTACCCATTGGCAACACTCTTGCTGGAATTTCTTACGTTATTATCGGTGATATTCACCAGGTCAACGAGCGAAAGTTCGTATGACTATGTCCTTACCCAGTCGCCAATTTGCGCTGGCTGTGGTGAGTCCAATGAGACTGTGCGGCACTTTGTAGAGGTGTGCCCCGTTTATTCTAAAACTAGATTTCTCGTCTTCGGAAGGTCAAATGTTTCCCTACCAGAGATTGTGGCATCTGGTAATCTTTACCAGAACTTTCTAGGTTTATTCCCAGTGCCCTGGGCGATTGAGTCGCCACGCTCCTTAGTGTCCTGTCACTACTTTATTAGTTTATTATATTAGCATCTGGAAAACTTTAGCCGGATTTGTTGTTCTAGAAACCCCAGTATCTTTGATGAGATGAGGGGTGGGCGGGGAACAATGGGAACCATTTTGGATTGCCTGCGTTACTTCCCCTTTTTGGTGGAACCGCCCTTTTAATACAATCTACAATCTAGTTCGCATGACACATGGATGCGGTCTAAGTTTAAATTTGTTATTTCCAAATCGGCGCCACTAACAAACTTTTTAAACAAAATCAGCCAACCAGAAATTACCACATTTCTCAATTATTTTCGTTGCTCACAGCGGCGATTTATCGTTGTGAAATTGGATTTAAAGTAAATTTTTGATTATTTCAAGTGCCAATTGTAGTAGAGGTAAGCCAAGGCGAATGTTCGCGATCGTTTTGGTTTCTTTGTAATTAAAAATAATCATTACGCGGAAATGAATTTTTTATTATTTTACTATTTATTTTTTCATAAATTACCTACATTTAAAAATAAATTTAATGAATAGTGGTCTAGTGTAATTAATACAAAAAAAAAATTAAAGGAGCAGAATGTTGTAATGGAGTCTGAACAGTGTTTACACTATAATAAGAAGTCGTTACATTTTATGATCAACGCTAATAACTAATTTACATATGCATGATAATATGGGATAGGGTAGGATATTCGGCTGGTAAACTGGGATCCTAAACTCCTTACTTCCAATTTACATGTCATTAAATGTTGGGTCTTCAACATTCTAATTAGCCGCTCTCTTTACTTCCAGCTTATCCTCTGCAACCTCCTTCTCCTCTTCGACTATTTCTTTAAACACCATAACAGTGTATTTTCCTTCTTAATTAACAGAATTTTCATTGTTGTTTTTAATAATTAATGAAGAAAAAAAATATAAAAACATTTTCTTATTATTCATTGCACGCAACGTAAAAATGATTTTCACATTCGTTGAACTGGAATATTAGGGGCGTGTGTTCTAGTCTGTGTGTTGTTCAGGGAAATCCACCAAAAGAAAATTCAAGGTTTTCCCATTTATTTACTTTAACAGTCTTCTCACATTATGTTAATTACTAGAGTTAATGATTATAGATTTGTAACTCAATTCCAAACTGTAATTTAATGCAATTATTTAAAACTGAATTAACTATTTTTGGATTATTCAGTCAGTAAGGGGTAGTGTTTAAAAGGAAACATTAGGAACTGTTTTCAAAACAAAAATTAGCGTATTTTCGAAGAACATTAAAAAAAATTGTACAGGCCCTGAAGAAGGTAGTAAAGATTACCGAAACGTTGGTATAAAGCAAAGAAAGTTGTTTTTATTTAAGACCGCACCTCGATATTCCCCAAAAAATCATTTAAAAAAAACCTCTTCAGTGACATCCGGTTGGCTTATTTTTTTTTTTTTTTTTTTTTTTTTGGCGCATCAACAGCTGAGGTTATTAGCGCCCGGAGCTTTTTCCAGTGCACTGCCGGCCTACGGTCAGTGTTCTCTCTTTACAGACAACACTGTCCATCACCGGACAGTGAGCTGTAAGAAGCTCCTAGGAAGAGAAAATCTAAGGGTCAGCTGCTGGATTCGAACCCGGGACCTCCGCGTGGGAGTCCAGTATGCTAACCTCATAGCTAATCCCTTCCCTCCGGTTGGCTTATTATATTCATAAATGGTAAATCAATACATTACTTTTAAATGGCACGTTAAAAGAAAGCCTAACAAAACCTTTTGTTCAGAAAAAAATTGAAATTAATCGAATTTCTTTGGAACCATATTTTAGATTAGAGTTATCGATTCTGACAAGTAGAATAACTATGAAAACTTTTAAAGAAATTAGTAAAAATAATTTTCATTAAATGGTATTTTTAAATAATTAAATAAAAGAAAATTAATAAATTTTCCGGGCCTGTAGTATTAAAAAAAATTGAAAAATTTATTCCGTAAAAATAGTACACTCCGCAAGCTTATTTTTCCCCGGAAGCTTATTTTTGGGTACCTAAAAACTCATCAAATTTGAAGTTTCAGCAGTTTTTGAGTTATGTTCCACATTCACTTTTGTATTATAAGCTTTTTCTCTCCTCTCGGGGTATCTCAAAAGAGATACGATGAAAACCGGAAATAGTAAATTTGGCACGATCTCAAAATTAATTAATAAATTAATTAAAAAATAAATTTATTAATTTTCTTTTATTTAATTATTTAAAAATACCATTTAATGTAATAGAAAGGATATGCCTAATAAAAGTTTGACAGCGTTTAAACTGAAAAAAAAAAACTTATTTTTTTATCTTTAGCTTTACATAAAAATTCATTATTTAAATAAGCTTGTAAAATTTTCGATTATGTTTCAAAGCCACGCCTTAATTCTGTTCAGATCTCGTTCTCTAATTTAGTTAATAATTTTAATAACTTAAGTGGTGGATATCGTGTGAGAATAGAATGGACCATTTAATATTAAGAATCTGTTAGAAAGGTTCGAAATAGAGGAAATTATTTCAAATTAGTGGTTTCGATTGCCTTGCAGCTTCACTGAATTGTAGATAGACTAGTTTGTATAATGTTTAAAAAGTGTACGTTAATCTGAAAATGAGTTTACTAATCTGAAAATGCAAAAATCTAAGTTTTTTTTTATTGATTTAGATCCAGAGGTGGCCAAGCCAAATTATCTTTTATATTTATAATTTATATCGATTAGATTGGACCAACTACAAAAAACGTACATAATAATATAATAACAATTATGTGGTGATCGAATATTACCATCGAGATATTTGTTTTTCAACACTTTCACTTTTCTTTTGCAAGTCGATCGCAATGGGCGTACTAGCGCTACAAAAATTGATGTTCAGATTTTCATCCGTTAAGTTCAAGTGTGATTAATGTATAGGAAATTTCATTTTTGAGAAAAACTATTTGCTTTCTACACAGTACGATTTTTTGGTAAATGTAGATCGAAAAGCGTCCAAACAATTGTGCCAGATAACTCAAATTTAAAAATGTTTCTTTCTTCTAACATGTGTTAGAAAAAATCTATTGTTATTATGATGTTTCAAAAACAAGTTTTTCATGATTACACTGTAATTCAATCAGTAAACGAGTACATAATTGTGCATATTTTCGAAGAGATAACACTAATAGGACAGAAGATATTCCAATTCGAAATTTAAAGGACATGAAATACATCCGAACTTTAACACCTTAAATCTCCTTAAGAAATACTGATAGGAAGTTGCAATTACGCACGATTGTAGAGGTAAACTAGTACTATAATTGTGTATATTTTCGAAGAGATAACACCAATAGAACAGGAGATACAGCAATTCGAAATTTTAAAGGACATGCAATACTCCCAAACTTTAACACCTTAAATCTCCTTAAGAAATACTGATAGAAAGTTGCAATTACGCACGATTGTAGAGGTAAACTAGTACTATTATTGTGTATATTTTCGAAGAGATAACACCAATAGAACAGGAGATACAGCAATTCGAAATTTAAAGGACATGCAATACACCCAAACTTTAACATCTTAAATCTCCTTAAGAAATACTGATAGGAAGTTGCAATTACGCACGATTGTAGAGGTAAACTAGTACTATTATTGTGTATATTTTCGAAGAGATAACACCAATAGAACAGGAGATACAGCAATTCGAAATTTAAAGGACATGCAATACACCCAAACTTTAACACCTTAAATCTCCTTAAGAAATACTGATAGGAAGTTGCAATTACGCACGATTGTAGAGGTAAACTAGTACTATAATTGTGTATATTTTCGAAGAGATAACACCAATAGAACAGGAGATACAGCAATTCGAAATTTTAAAGGACATGCAATACTCCCAAACTTTAACACCTTAAATCTCCTTAAGAAATACTGATAGGAAGTTGCAATTACGCACGATTGTAGAGGTAAACTAGTACTATTATTGTGTATATTTTCGAAGAGATAACACCAATAGAACAGGAGATACAGCAATTCGAAATTTAAAGGACATGCAATACACCCAAACTTTAACATCTTAAATCTCCTTAAGAAATACTGATAGGAAGTTGCAATTACGCACGATTGTAGAGGTAAACTAGTACTATTATTGTGTATATTTTCGAAGAGATAACACCAATAGAACAGGAGATACAGCAATTCGAAATTTAAAGGACATGCAATACACCCAAACTTTAACACCTTAAATCTCCTTAAGAAATACTGATAGGAAGTTGCAATTACGCACGATTGTAGAGGTAAACTAGTACTATAATTGTGTATATTTTCGAAGAGATAACACCAATAGAACAGGAGATACAGCAATTAGAAATTTAAAGGACATGCAATACACCCAAACTTTAACACCTTAAATCTCCTTAAGAAATACTGATAGCAAGTTGCAATTACGCACGATTGTAGAGGTAAACTAGTACTATTATTGTGTATATTTTTGAAGGGATAACACCAATAAAATAGGAGATAGAGCAATTCGAAATTTAAAGGACATGCAATACACCCAAACTTTAACACCTTAATCTCCTTAAGAAATACTGATGGGAAGTTACAATTATGCACAATTGTAGAGGTAAACTAGTACTATAATTGTGTATATTTTCGAAGAGATAACACGAATTGAACAGGAGGTACAGCAATTCGAAAATTTAAAGGAAATGCATAACTCCCAAACTTTTACACCTTCAATCTCCTACTGAGCTAATCCCTTTCCTGGGATAATTAGGAGCAGTTCTGGGAAAGGATATATTTGTGAGTGGATTTGCAGGAAGTGGAATTGGTTCGCAGAGCTTTTTTTGTTTACTTCTTCTACGTTTTCTTCATCTTGGGACTTGTTGGAGATCAAGCTTTTCAGATATCTTGTATGCCTTAATAGAATCTTTTAATATTATTTCTTACTTTTTAATTTAAATAAAATAAAATTAAAAAGAAAAAAAAAACTAAATTAAAATATTCCAAGAAGAATGAAGAGATTGGAGAGACTACGGCCGGTTTCTCACAAAGTGGCAAGCAGACAGAAGGGAGGGTGCCTTAATTAGATCTGGCCTGAATTAGAATACATTATAATAAGATGGAAGTCTCAATCAGTAGATATCTCCATAATTAGATACGGGTTTTAAACAACAAAAAATAAATCTAAAAAAATAAAAAACCACTATCGCCAGCACCTTCAAGTGGCACAAACCTACACTTCGCTGCCTACACAGCTGGTCACTTTTATTATCAATTAAATTGGTTAGAGAAATCAATAAATATTGATTACTTCAAAATTCATTTAAATATGCTAAATTGGCGGAGGCTTAAATTTCTTGCTTCTGGACTTCTTCTTGTAGGTGCAACGTAAATCTAGTTTCGGTTCTTTCTTTTTGTCTCTTCTCTTTTGATTAGATTCTGACACGTCAGGTGGGCTGCAATCAGGTCAAAGACCCTTCTACTCTCCATTACTAAGGAAAGACTGAGAAGTCGATTTTTGGAAGGTTTTTAGGGGCGTTTTTTACGCTTTCTCTTACTTCTTAATAAGAGAAAGGAATTTACTCTTGTTTTTCTTGTATTTTGTGAGCAATATATTTGAATAATTACATGAAGCTCCAACTTTGAACTCCTTTACAAAGTTGAGACTTTATTTAGAAGCCATAAAATCCATATGTTTAAAAAAAGAAAGCCACCACGCGACGCCATATTAAACAATGGGTCTGACTTCGGCTTCAATAGGCTGTACGCTCGAAATTGATGGCCAACCTCTCCAAAAACGTTTCTGGAAGAGGCTGAGGCTAGATCCCAACTTTCCCTTACACTCCATTCTCACAAATCTCTCCCTACCCAGATTTCTGTGTAGCTGCCCCAAATTAAAGATTGAGAGTGTTCCAAGAAGGATACTCTAAGCCTAATAATCGTCCAGGTTGTCTAGGGAAATACCAAGAGTGGGGAAATTAGTAGTCTGAGATAACCACTTCTTGGTTCCCTTTACCTTAATTTCCCTAAAAGGGCTCTGACTACCCCAGATTTCTGAGTTAAGGGGGCGGGGCAGAGACATTAAAGGAGTTCATTAAAGGCTATTCGCCGAGGCTGACTGCAGAATTAATCCGTCAAGGCCGTGAGGGGCTATAAGGATGATTGTAGGCCTATTAACTGGCCACTGCAGGCTTACAAAACACATGCATCGCATGAGCCTGGCGGATGATAGCCTCTGTAGGTTGTGTCAGGAAGAGGATGAAACGGCACTGCTCGTTGGGCTAAGGATGTTACTTCTCGGGGAGGAAAAAACCAAGGCCTGTGAGCTTTACCTAAGAGTCACGCTCTCCAGAATTAAGAGTCTGATTAAAAGGACAGGTCTGGAGGGTGAGCTCTAAAGTGTGGGGAGCCACAATAGATCCAAAGGGGTGACAGTGGCGTAGGCCTTGAGGCCGCCTTAGTCTTAGAGTTTAAGTAAGCCGGCAGATTGGGATGAACACTCCCTCCTTCCAAGTGACTGTATACCCTTCAAGGCTACCCGAACTTTACCAAGGCTTTCGGAGAAGCTCAAATGTCCAACGCCCACGTAAATCCACTGAAGTATATTATATTTCACACTCCCCCTACTTTGTATATATACCAACAAAACAAGCCAAATGAATCAACAAATAGGGAATCTTGTCCATCAATCCAGCCACCTTCTTTCTATAAATCTATCTCCCAGAAATTCTTTTCTCCAACAATAAAAAAGGATTAAATGAGAGTAATAGGATGTAAAGTTTTAGTATCCTTTAGATAAGTCCATGATGAGTGTTACCGAAGAGGGGTACAAATGATATTTATACAACAACTAAGAACTAATGAGATTGTAGTGTAGTATAGTGAGTGTGCTGCATCCAGAACTGGACTGGACACTAATGACTAGTGTTACTGTAATGGACTGACAGACTGGCACTCACCAAGTGATAGAGAGAGAGAGGGAAGAAAAGTAACCATAGATCAACTATTCCACTTGCCCGTCACAGTAGATATATATCAGCTGTATTGGTTTTATTTTTATTTATTTACCTTCAATTTATCCTTCTAACTATTGCGCTCCTATATTTAGAGACTGCTTGCATCTATGTTCTCTTTAACTGCCTTTCACAGGAACTATTTGAACTAAATTCTACTGAAACATGATCCCATTTCCGTCAAGATTTGCTTTAATCATATCCATCTGAGAAAAAAATAAAAAATACAAGGTATTAATTTTGTTCACAACTTGTCTGGAAGACAAGTTTTGATTTTTAAAAGGAATTTTACGGAAAATATAATGATTAAGTTAGTCCAGGAATATTGGACTAATATTGGACCTGTACAGACCAAGAGGTCGCAGTTGCGAAGATGTCCCCTGCAAGAATCGTCACTTGATCAGCAGGAAGCATGCCTCTACGAGCCCGGAAAACTTCTTCCCTCATCGGTTCAAATTTTTAGGGTTAGAGTATCCTTCTTGGTACCCTTTCAATCTTTAATTTGGGGCAGCTACACAGAAATCTTGGGAGGGATTTGTGAGAATGGAGTGTAAGAGATAACTGAGTACTAGCTTCAGCCTCTTCCAGGAACTTCTTTGGAGAAGTTGGCCATCAATTTCGAGCGTACAGCCTATTTTCCAGCCTACTGTAGCCGAAGCCAAACCCATTGTTTCCATAATTATTGGAAAGTAACTATTCCAATGGAAACGATCGAATTAGAGAGTTCTTGAATATGATTCTTTTATTGGGTTATTGTAAAAACAATAGTAATTCCATTAATTGTTTAGATAACATTTATTTATAAGTACAGTTGTTGGGGTGGGGCTAAAAAAAATAAAAATTGAGAATGATTCTTAGATTTTCTCTTCCTAGGAGCTTCTTACAGCTCACTGTCCGGTGGCCGGCAGTGCACTGAAAAAAGCACCGGGCGCCAATAACCTTAGATGTTGACGCGCCTTAAATAAAAAAAAAAAAAAATTGAGAAACGAATTTAAAGTAAATCGTTGAATGCACTTCTTACAAACTCTAGCTCACCAATTAGCTGATCACCAATAAACATTCTGAGAACACATGTTATTTTATCGCGTCCTTTTACATCATCCCGAGCGAGCATTTCAAATACCTACTAACAATGCTCGGCGTGGTTCGTAAAACCCGAAAGCTTCGGCTTGTGGTGGGTGTTAGATGATTTGTTCGCTTGTTTGGTGTAAACGTACACCTTTTTTTTGGTAAAGCTGTTTCTATATTTTCTGATCCAACTGCACAGGGACTTAATGTAATTCCATGCTGAGAAGATAGGTTTTTAGGGGTCTCTTTCGGCTTATAATCAAGTGCAAACTAGTCCAGAAGCTCTCCTGGGTCTACAGTCGACTGGACTAAGTCAATTAACCTGCTTTGTGACACCAACACTGCTACTCAAAGGAAAACGTTTGGCCATTGAGAGTAGTGTAGCGAAATAGCTGCTCTCTCGCCTTGTCTCCTAAATTTCTCCCTTTATTTCTGTAACTTTAGTGAATGTCACCAAGTAGTGGTACAGTTCTAAAACTAGATGAATTTGAGCCGATGAGGGAAGAAGTTTTCCGGGCTCGTGGAGGCATGCATCCTGCTGACCAAGTGATGACTCTTGCAGGGGGCAACTGCGAGCTCTTGGTCTGTACAGGTTCAACATTAGTCTCAAGAGATGGCCTTCATCTAAACGAGACTGAGTTCCCAGTTCGACTTATCTGGTCATTATTCCTCATTTATTGGTAAAATATCCAGTTTTGAGGCAGCTGATCTTTCTCAGACCCACAAACTTCTTCCTTCACTTACAAGAAGTAAACGTAAGTTTTTTTTTTTTAAAAAAAAAAAGACGATACATATTAGAGACGAAATATTACAGAGAACACATTAGTTTTAATTCATATGGCAGTTCTGACAGCTGTATCTGTGTATAAGTGTTTGTGAACGTGGGCTAGTGTTCTTGTAGTTACTGTTGTGAATACGCTGGTGAACTGTTCTTCAGCCAGACGATGAACCCGGATTCCCCACCACTTTTGTATTAAATCTCGCGCGCTCGCTACAAATTTTACATCCCCACCACAATATATAATATATATATTGTGTTCAGATGTTACATTATAAAGAGAAGACTCGATCAGCAATATTATTATTTATATAAATGAAGTATGGGAGAAGTAGTGGGGAGCCAAAAAATCCCAGCATCTTTTAGTGGCGCGTGTGTCTGTCTCGGTGCGTACGTCCGTAGAAGGAGGATGGGTATGTACAGTTCTTAGTTCACTAGGAGACTAGTGGTGGAGGGGGGTGATGTTTTCAGGAAGGCCTGTAGGCTGGCCGCAGGCTACACAGCTCGGGCCGCTTTATTAAAAAGTAAAAGATAATAAAAGAACTAGAAGACCATCAGAGCGGCCTCTCAGAGTTTAGAGTGGGGATGACAAAGAGGATGAAGGTTTCTCCTTATGTTAAAATAAAAAGTGTTTACTAAAAGAGAGGAGAGAGGGGCCGTCGAGATTTCTCCTCTCTGGACAGCAGTGCCTTAGATTGCCGAACCACGACTCTATGTGTAGCACCCCGCCTTAATATCACTATATTCGGGTCACACCTCTCTTTTATATATATCATTACTAATACTATTTCTTTTGTAAAAGTATCGATTACTGTGAACGAATCGAGAATTATCTCGTTTTAGTCACAATTATTTATATTAAGGGATTCAATTTAGCGAGGAAATTGGTCCAGTCTTTTGTGTTTTTGTTCTGGACCGACTTTCCTCGTTAAATTGAATCCTTAATATAAATATTTTACGGTCACTAAAAGATAATACGAATTTTAGTATTATTATTCATCAGTATGGGTGGAAACTAAGTGCTAAATAAAACCTCTTTGGGTCCATACAGCTTCCAAATGAAAAGAACAGACGAAAGTGTCCCATCAAATCGCTCAACATCCTTAAGGAAAACAGCCTAAGCACCAGCACCGTCTGTCTCTTCCAACTGAAGATCTTAAATCTAATTTCCTCACTGTTTTTTTTCTAGAAAGAAAAAGGAAATCTATTCACCCCCTAGCCGAGGAGTACCCTACATAGAATTTTCCGGTAAAATGTTAAAATATAAGTTGTAGATTTGAATGTATGTTGCACTGTACTAAGTTTAAAACAAAAAAAAAATGGTAGGAGAATAGAAAATCAAAATTTTTGCGGATTTAATTTAATGCGGAAGTAAAAACCAGGAAAATTTCTTTAAGAAAATAAAAATTAAATGAATTACCCAAAAAAAAAAACCACTCTAAAAAAAATTTCATCTCCTAGTAATTTAACTAGATGGCAGAGTATTTCTCACAGTTTGCTGTAGCATTGAGTCCCAACACAGCCTCCTTCTTCTTTCTCATTTGTACAAACTTACAAGTCACCATAATCAATCTTCACAAGATGGAAGATGAATTGGTGACCTTAAAAAACAAATCACTTCACTCTTTAGCAAGACCATTTATGTCCAAAAAAAATGTTTAGAGAAAGAAAAAGGTGATTTAGATGAATTTTGTACTTAATGTTTTCTGACCTTATTATGCCTTAAAAGAAAAAAAGGGTATAAGGACAGATTAAGATGGCCTGGGCGTTAAGTATGTTCCAAGTCAAGCCCCACGGGGGAGTTGACTATGGGAATAGTGATTGGAATAGTTTGCTGGACTCACATAAGAAGCCCTAAAAATTATTGGATGAATAGTGTAGAGAGGAGAGGAGACTGTCCATATAAAACCTCATAAAAGGGTCGTTCCCTTTAATCAAGTCTCAAGCCTCGATGAAAAAAAAGTAAAGTAATCGCCTATTTTTTCAGGCGGGGCCTAACGTCCAACTACCAAATAGGTGTCGTGGACGGAGGTGACTAGCAAACATACTTTACTATAAATTTCTTTTATTGACCATTAAATAAAATCCAAGGCCTAAGACCAGGAATCGAACCCAGTACCACAATGCATATTAGCTTTACAGGTCTCGCCTCTAACCGCTCGGCTACCGTAGCGCCTTCGAGTCTCGATGATATTCAGTTTAATCAGAAGACAGTAGGTTGCATCTGGTTATAGGACAGGAAGGAAGGTTATCCTCCTCGACCATCACGAAACCTTTCCGCTACTTATGAATGCGGGCAGTTTCAAGATCCCGTGGTGGTAGCCAACGCTAAATCCTAGAATGGTCTCAGCCTCGACCGTACAAGCATTGTCAAGTGTTTCTCCACTTCATCCTAATGTTGGCTGGTATTTGTGTACCAATATTACAGGTATACCATAGAGTCCCTACCTGTTACAATAACAAGGGATTATTCAAAGCTGGGTTTTTTTGTGGTTCTTATCCTTGACAGACGGAGGAGGTACTTCGGGAATTTTCTATTAATCTGACAGAGATGACCAGGTACAGGATGCATAACGTAAATTTAGCTGGCGGGCAACCCACTCTAATAATCTTCCCTTAAGAACCTCTCTCTTCGACATCCACTTCCACCCATTCTTTCGCTTAATTTGAAAAATATTTTATGGGAAAGAAGAAATATTTAAAAATTTTAAGGCATTTGAGTACCAGGATTGAACTTAGGTAACAAGCACCTCTTTCTTCTGGGCGAGAATTGGCAATGCGAACCCTTCCGTGTGTGTTAGTGGCTTTGTGCGTGTATTAATTACACGACATTGAGCTAGGAAGGTGTTAATCACGACAAATCCAGTACCCAAAGTATAGCGCATTGTCCTCCCGTATATACCTGTAATTAAGTCTTTTCCAAGAGAAAAGAATATCAGTTGTTGATTGGCGGGCGGAAAGACTTGACAACAAAGTGTGGTAACACTGTATTATGGTTAATTATAATATGTAGTTACTGAGACACAGTGTTAGAGGGGGTCGGAGGGGGCTGTATTCTCTGTCTTTTTTTATTATTCTATTCTGTCATCAACGACGACAACAACAACAACAACAACGGATCCATCCTCTTCTTCTTCTCCTTGTGATACGGTTGGTGTAGAGTGTTACTCAGCTCTCCAACTAAACTACACCTTGTATTGTCTGCGAACATCACCGTCACTAAAACTACAAAGGGACAAGGAGGGGAACATTGGTTATAGTAGTTACATTTCAATGTAGTTGTAATAACACACACATACACATACACACAGAACAGGCATTCTGTATTCAAAAAGTGCGTCGTCGGGTCGTCGCTGTTAGCATGTTGTTCCACTACACATAATTCCTCTGCAAGGCTCCCAGATTGTAAAAGTGGATGTAGACTTCCATTGTCTTGTCTATGTATATCCAATCTGCTTCTCTCCTTCTCTGACACCCTATACGCTGCTGCTCTTTAATACGACCAAATAATACCAACAATTCTTTACTATTGTCACATTTATGCACGTCCTCCGGGAACATATTGGCTCTATTGTTTGGTAAAAAAAAACAAATTAACAAGTAGATGTACTCTTGAGTTCTACGAATTTTGATAATTAAGTTTTCTTCTTCATCCGGGCACTCCCTTAGAACTTTTTAATTATTGAAAGCTTTGATAACTCAGCAGGTTTTTTCAAAGAAGCAGTCTATCGTTTCGTTCTATTATTTGTAAAGAGAATATAATAATTCGGTTTTATACTCTGGTGATTACTATGACGGCATTAGCGGTTTCAGCTACTGCTACTAGTGGCTTAAATGTCGGCGTGAAATGTTGATAGATGGAGAATCAATACTCTAAACACAAGACGGTTGTCTGCATTCTAAAAATTACTTTCATAATTAGACTTAAGCTTAAATTAGATGCAATTCTTAGGGGGTTGGTTAGACTCAGGGTACTGCAGTGCCTTCCTCAAGATGGAATTCTTCTCCAGTCCTGTCTGATTAGAGGTCCAGGATCTTGTGAGTAAATCCTGAGGAAGTCTCAACCATATACGCCCTTCATTCTCGCAGGAAATACAAGTATAATACGTATCTTCTTCTTACTGTCAAATCTACAAAGGCCATTGATTGGCTGAAACCATGGTATGCAGTGGCTCTCCAAGAGGCCTACGATCGACCAAAAAACCTTTAAGTACCATAAGTAAACTTGTGCAAATTATTTCGAGCGGAAAATGAAACAAAATTTTCTCCATCCACTCAGGTTTTCACCTACCATTGCTACGATTATGTGCATTAATATAACCATTTGTTGGCTCCCGAAGCTTTGGCATTTTCGTTCGCGCCTTAAACAGCTCTGGTCTTTAAGAATACCTCGGGAAGCGATCCTGGTTGAGCCAAACTGCAATCTCAATACGTTTTTGCCCTTAATGACCATGGGCAATCTACACTATAAGTACCAATATTCATTAGAACGAGGCACTACAGTTGCCGAGAGGTTGGAAGAGGTGTCTTGTGGTACTGGGTTCGATTCCCGGACTAAACCTTGGATTTTACTTATTGGTTAATAAAAAAGAAATTTACAGTAAAGTATGTTTGCTAGTCGCCTCCACCCACGACACCTAATTTGGTAGTTGGACGTAAAGGCACTACTCTTTCCATCCAGGCCGCACAACAGTGGCTTATCTTCGAATTGTCTTCGTAGATCTTGCCAAAGTAACTGCCAGGATGTCCCGAGAAAATTACCGCTTTGGAATTAATTATTCTGCTCTTATTATCTTAGCAGTAAGTCCATTAATGAGCAATTTCATCGAAACTTGCTTTTGGTCAGTTTCCCAAGGCTTTGCGATGTATTATAATCTCAGATTAGCGCCGTACCACCCTCTCTATGTTAACCTCTCTTTCGATCTTGTAGCCTTCTGAAAACCTCTACAGAGTCATAAACTCATAGTAACTACCCAATTATTATATTTTACATTTTAACGAGTTCTTGTTTTCTAAATTATTTTGTAAACATATTTTGAGAAACAATCTGATCAAGAAAGTGATTGTGTTCCTCTCCTGTAAGCACTTTCGGGCGCGGCTCTGGTTGATTGTCAAATTGTGACTAATAATATTTGTGAAGTATATAATAATTATTATATATTATTTTATAGGCTGGAGGAATTATCAGAATTAGCTGAAATAAAATCCTTGAGATTCTTTGGGAATGACAGACTTAGGCAGTAATAGCTAGCTTCTTTCTTAGGTACTAAGAGGGGATGAACCATTTCTTATTCCAGAAGAGAAATTGTGGTTTTACGCTTCGAGTTTAACCTGGTAACCAATCACCAAGCAACTGGTAGAATTCTATCCAATCAGGACTCACCAGAATATTTGAGTGTTCCTTTAACATTCCTTTATTCCTCCAACCACACAAAAACATATTCCTCCTATTACTCCATGAGGGCGCTCTCTCTCCCGGATGACTATCCCCAATTTTATCCCATGTCTTGCAGGCCTCATCCCTGTTCTATAGAGTAGAAATTGGTTACCACCTGCCTCCTGCTTTACTCTCCATTTTACAATGGACCACTTTTGACCACTCTTCTTTGCGTGTATCCATCCAACTCACTTACTCCTTCGATCTTAAGAGATCTAAAGGGGTCCCAAAGCCAAGAGCACTTTCATTACCCAAACCGGCGTTGATTCCACCGACCGCATTAACTATTTAAAAATTATCTTCTTTAATCGCTTCGAAAATGCATTAATAAATGCAGTTTACAATTGAGTTTGCAGTGCAATTCAGCTTTTACTGAGATTCAGCACATCTACTTCATTCTTTAAACCATATGCTATTAATTGTTTTGAGAATATCGTCTCAACGGATGTAGATAAGCCTGGCAGGCACATTGTCAATGAATTCTATGATTACAATTTTCGTCATATCTCTTTATTTTTAATATATTTGGCATTTATCGGAACAAAATCATCCAGTGGCCGGAACCATACCTTCAAAACCTGACAGTCCTGGGCAGAGCCCCGTATATAAGCATTCTCGCAAACAATTGGTTTCTTTAATAAAACTTTGAACTTTCTTTTTTTATTTCTTAGGCTATATTATATATTACGAGATATATAATATATTTATACAAGAAAATAAATTAAAATTTAATAACTATAATAATCAGTTTCAAATAACTGATAAAATAAAGGAAGAGAGAAAATAAAAAAAACTAGATGAAAATATACTGCAGATAATTTTGCCTAAGGTAAAAAAGATGAGGAGGTTAAGATGAAGAAATGGTGATGTTGATGATGATGGTGATGCTGTAGTTTAGTGTGTGAGGAGGAGGAAGGAGACTGATGTTATATAGATTGATTCTCAAGATCAGTAGGGAGCGCTGTAGTTGGAACCAGTCCACCAGAGCAGGCCTCCCTAGTACTGATGGACCGGCCGAACACATTTCTAAACACTGTTTTTATTTCAGCAATTATCTTCAGCTATGTACTCCATGATGAGTTAGGATGCTGGCAGATCAGACTTACAATCCGTTTTGCGCAGTAAATCTTCAATCACTATTTTAGTTAATAATCCTATTTCGTTTTCACTAATAATAATGGCTTTTCCATTATACTATCTTCAAAAAAAACGAACAAGTCTGATTTTAACTGAAATTGAATCTTAACTCCTTCACCTTCTAGTGTTTACTTCAAACTTAAAGATTTTTTATAATAAAGTGATGACCTAAGTTTACAAGATAAAACGAGATATTCCGATCATCAGTAAGAAGCGGGACCTTAGAAAAACGATGACTCCTACCAAGATTCTGTATGAAGAAATGAAAAATATTCCTATATATCTTCCCAATGGGCATTCAGATGTTACGATTACGAAAGCGGGACGGGACCTATACCCCAGGGTACCGCAGCCAAAAGAGGTTTATTGTGCCTCCATTTTTTTTTTTGGATCTAGTAGACGAAACCTCCCCTACTAAAAAAAGTTGAGGAATTTTTCTACTAGTTCTTTTTGCGCTACTATTCTCAAAGAGCCAAAAAGTTTCATAGCGCAACCACTCGATTGCGTTGCAATCGAATGAAAAACAAGTGAGAGGCCGTTTCCACTTCTTCATGACACAATCTGCACAACGGTTCCAAGCTAATAAGCCCCCACCTTGCGCAGATGCTTCCTGAATCTACCATGCCCCGTGAATAGGCCTGTAAATAGAGTAATCTGATTTCTACCCAAGCAAAGAGTCACTTTGGCTCTTTGTTTTCACAATCAAGGCATCATAGTCTTACTGTGTTTGAACCCAGGACACATCACCCAATTCTTTTCATGCTCTCTCTCCAGATCCAGTCTCTGAGTTAATTCCCAAGACAGGATCCAGGCCAATGAAAGGAGTACTAGCTCCATTCCTGGCCAGCAGATCGGCTGATTCATTCCCATTGATCCCCACATAACCCAGCAGCCATTCCAGCTGATCTTTATTGTGCTGAGACAGTTTTTCCCAGGGACTTTTTACATTCCCAAACCAGGGAAGAGGTTTCAGATGTTAATTAGGTAGCGATTCCAGTGAACTCGGTGACTTAGTAACTTACTAACATTAGTGCACCACGTTTCCTCGTTTCTTTCTACCAGAATCTTAGATATAAAGATATATATTAAAATGTATTACAATAAAATATATAAAAAATGAAGAAATATATGTTTTATTTAAACTATATTTGTAAATACATTTGATACAAACTATTAAATTTATTTTCGTGGCGTGCGTAATATAAAATTGTTCTCAAAAAAACACTTATTACTTACAAAAAAGTCTAAAAAATAATAATAACACGGCCCCTCCTCAAAAAACTCATCAATTTTACCTAAAATTTATTTTCAGTTGTGCTATTTTTATTTCTTTTTAAACATAAGAAATATATATAGGAAAATCTCCTTAAACTTACAAAATAACACGGTTTTCCCATTTTATTTTTATTTTTTATTGTCCTTTCCAATAAAAGGGATTTCTATACATGGAAGTAAATAATAAAAGCTAATTAATATTGTCCATTTATGTACATAAAACAATACTTATATATTCATAAAATGAAAGCACAATATTTTTTTGTAACGAATAAAAAAGTGAACTTAAATACTTAAACGATTAAGAAGTCCTATTACCTAGTTCCAATCTAAATAGAAATTGTGCTTAAATAATTTTCCCACTTCCAAAACAAAAGAAAAGTGATTAGCGACTTCATTGAACAATTTGGATGCCACAAAAAAGTTATCGCAGATCGTCCCCTTACTTGGATTTCCAAGTTTATAAGATTTTTAGGTTTCTCTAATATTCTAAGTTTTTTGTTCAGTTTAAAAATTCCAAATGCATCTTCCCGGATGTCCTGTTCACCTTAAAACTGGCTTCAGCCTCAAAGCTTGATCACTTGAGGCTGTAACTCTCATTTAAGGTTCTTAATTTTGGCCCAAAAACAAGAAGTAGACAGACTCTAATGACCTAGATGATGATTAAGTACCCCCAAATACCAAATTGAGGTTCTGCTCCAAGAATAAACATCCCAAATTAATTTTTAGTGGGGTGTAGGATGCTGTCTATTTCAAACAGCCTTAAGGCCATCTGTCTACCAGTTCCCTGGGGTTCAGGAGAGCAAATTGGTCTGAACTGAAAGAAGGTTGGTCACAATTAGCTGGCTGGAACTCCCAGAAAACTGCTATTTTACTTTCAATTCAATGGGAAATCATCTGATTACTAGTTTAAGTCCCGATTCTACCTTCTGCCACAAAACGCTAAAGGTTTTTTGGAGAGATTGGCCTCCTGCACTTTCCCCCCCCCCCAAAGTGCAATCTGCACCTTTCCCCCCTAAAGTGCAACAACTTTCAAAGGCAATGTCTCAAATAAAGTTGGGTGATTCGTTTTTTTCTTTCTATTTTTCTCACCCAAAAGTAGATCAAAGTCACCATTTATAATTTTTTTTTAAGCAGTTCATAAAAACTGATTCTATCAGTTCTAATTTTTACAACTTGGACGGAGCCATTTTACTTTCACTTATTTTTGTATTTATTTATTTAAGGCTATTATGTATAATTTATGTAGGTACATAATTTTTTTTTTTTTTCTGTAAACCAAAATTATCCTTTACAAAAAAATAAACTCCGCGTAATATTTTACGTGAGATCACTCCACTTTTCACGTCCTTATTTACAAAAAATACTTTCAATCGTTTATTTTAAAAGAAAATTATACTCTTAAACAAAATTGTAATAATTTGTTGTAAAGTCTCATTTTTTATCACAATTTTTTTATTTTTTCATTTATATTTTATTATCAGAACAAAATTTAATTGCACTCCCGCACTGTTTATCTTCATCAGCGTCTCATAATCTCCTCTATACTAAAACCTTGTTTCTTCGGCGGCTGTTGGGGCGGCGGAGGAGGCGGTGGAGGTGGTGGTTCCACTAGTTTTGGAACTACAACCGAACTTGATGACGACGAAGAAGAAGAAGAAGAAGAAGGTTGAATAGAAGTTGTTGAAGAGGATGACGAACTTGATGGCCCAATATTGCTGGACGACACTGTAGAAGGTCCAGGCCGTAATTCTTCTCGTTTAACCCAAGCGCCGGCCGGCTGAATGTCCGGCGGTTCAGGTATTCGACGTCTAAACAGACTAAGCTGTGACGGATGCGGTGGATGATGAGGAGGAGGCGCAGAAGGATGATTTGTGGATGTACTCGGTGCGTGTAAATCTTTGCGCACTGAAAGTAATGGGCGCATTGTATAGTTTTCTGTAGGATGATGGCATTTAGTCTGCGGCGAGGGTGATCTCCTTCTGAACGTTGTTGGTGACCTTGGTGTAGCCGGCCTAGGCGAGGACATTCGCCTGTAAAGCGGTATCGGCGAATGGCGTCTATACGATGGTCCTGGTGATGGTGAAGATTCACGTCTAGGCGACGGTGATCCACGTCTATATTGCATCGGTTCACATCTTTCCAGTGAAGTACTCCTGCTGGAACTATCCGCTCCAGTGCCGCTAGGTCCGTCTCTTGTTAGATTTTCCGGTGAATCAGACAGCACATCCGGCGGTACGTCTCCCACGGCGTGCGTCAACGCATGTCGCCTAAGATCACAGTTACGTCGAAACACTTTACCACATGAGCCGCATTCATATGGCTTATGATCAGTATGGGTGAGTAGATGCGTCTTTAGATTGGAACGTTGATTGAACGAACGGCTGCACACTGGACACTTATGCGGCGATTCTTCCAGATGCAAGATCTTGTGAACGGCCAACGTCCGCGATTGGCAGAAACCTTTCCCACATTCACCACACTTGAATGGCTTCTCCTTGCTGTGGATATACCTGCAACAATTATAATAATCTTCATTATTTCCTAATTAACAGAGAAAGCCTTTATAAAAATAAAGTAATAATTAAGATAAAAAGCTTCACATCGTGAAACGCACTTCATTACAGAAATGATTCCAAAAGAAGAATAAAAAATTGCGTTCACTTTATCATCCTCTTTAAAATGCAACACTGCTAATTAAATAGTAACAGGAAATTCTCAGTATTACCAACTATTTCCACTTTCTGCAACATGAAGAGCATTTTTAAACAGCCAAAGAGCAATTAAAAGAAAAAAAAATCATAATTATTTTTTAATTAAAAATGAAAATTATTTTTTAATAAATCTAATATCTTTCTATCTTGTAATTACTTCAAAGAAAGGTAGATTCAGAGAGAGAGATAAGTATAATACTAGAATACAGATAAGTGAAGAAACAAAAAATTAAAATGCAACAAATGTGAGGAAAAACCATTTATAATGCAGAAAAACTTATTATACTTTCTCTTACTGCAATTTAAATTTTTCCCAAACATAATATTTGAACTGAAAATTGGTAGTTAGGCTTTCAATATTAATGTACATGTTTTAGCTGATGTTCTTTGCTTCCTTTGATAACCGCGACAATTCATGGTTTCCTGTTAAAAAAAGTTGTGAACGGCTAAAAAGAATCATTGAAGCCATTTTCGTCAAAAAAAAAAAAAAAATCAACATGATTGAAAAAGTATGTTGTTAGAACTGTAAAGACTTCCTGCTAATTTACTTTCCAGTATATTTGAATTTGACAAATTCTCATGACGCATTATTCCTTGACGTATTACTCTTTCAGCTGATTTTTTCGTAAGAAAAGGCTAACTAGGCTTTATTAATAAAGTACATCTTTATTTTCGGGGAAATAATAAAGTATTTATGAGGAAAAAAAGAGAGAAGGCAAATGAAGAGAACGAATCATGAAAATGGATACAAGCTATGCAACAGGTGACAGGTGATAAATATCAAGATGAACCATATGTTATTTCAGGCCTACTTCTCTAAAACACAATACAGCATCCTCGTGCACTTGTATTCGCATGTATCACGGACATGCAATCGGTCCTTTTTGTTTATAAAAGCAACAATAAGGTGCCCTTAAGGGCTTTTGGAAAACTTTATAAATATAAAAGGGAATTTCTACTTGAAGTAGGGCGAAAAAAAAGATGCCCTGAACAAAAAAGGCTGCATTTTTGATCACCAGGTATAGCATTAGGTGTGCATATTACAGAAAGATTAGGGTGGGCTTCGTGTTTTTAGGGCATTATTAAAAAGAAAAAAAGATTTTACAATAATTTTTCTATTGTATATTATATAAAAAAGGCGCAAAGTGGTAGAATATCTGGAAAAAGGGAGTCGACACTATTAAGTGCGGTAAAGTAAAGGTCACATTCTATTGTTGAAGGTAGGGCTGTTGCATGGATATTTGTTGGTGGGGTGCCGCCTCGATTTTTTTGTACCCTTCACCATGGCCAGTTTGATTATTATTTATTTCATTTTGCCTAAACTACATTGGGGCATATTAGAGAAGTTAATTAAATCATTTATCCTGGAATTACTGAAAGAATAATTTATTCTTTTCAAGGCTTCAAGTGGGTTCTTCACAATTCTCCCGAGATCATTACTTTTCAAGGTAGATCTCTTCCTTTGAGGAGAATTGAGGAGATACCTAAGTCAAGGGACCAGATCTTCTTCTCCTCCTAGCCCAGAGTCTAAAGCTACTACCAAATTTTGAATTTTCTACATGGAGATATTACATTTTATACGAAATTGTGAGGCAATAAGTGAGAAAAATTCACTGTTTTGGTCGTCCATAAGATCACAGCTAGCAAATTATATATTCTGGGTATCCTAGGGGTTTGGAAGCGGAACCACGTGTCACCGAATTAGGGAGTAAAGTTAGAGAACATTACCCTCATCAATCCTGAAATTCATCAATGAGTTCTTGGTAGACATGCTGCGGAGGGTGGCCTAATTTTTGGACATTTCTCAATTCCAAATAAGAAATCTCCTCTTCTTAAATTCTGATAAAGTCCGCTCAACAGAAAAAGTATTCTAAAATATTTCTGTAAGCTTTACGTCTACCTTAAATTCAAACTACAAGCAGAGAAAGGAACTGTTTACATTAATTATCTAGTTCAGGGAAAACTGGAAAAATTTCTCCAGATGTTTGGAAAAGAATGCAATAAAATTAGCTTAAAACTAAGTAACAGTGTAATAACAATCGAAATTTTTGTGACGAAACTTAAAATGAAAGCAAATCGATTAAATTTAATAGGAAAGGAAGTTACGTGAATTTTGACAAGGGTACTTTTCAAAGCATTTTTACTGAATATTTATTTAATACCAAATTGAAGCTGGATCAAATTTTCTGCTCTTTCACATTCCGCCATTTTTTTTCCTAATCAACCTTTATTGTTTTCTCCTCTTGAGAAATTTAAAGTTTTGTTCTTGATCGCAATTTTGACTTAGAAAAAAACCATATTTTTGAAACGAATGATTATTTCGTGACTTTAAAAGTTATGCTTTCTACGATAGCGGAAAACATTCTGGAAGAACCAAAACTTCCGCAACTTTCGAACGACCAAAATTCATGAAAATTAAATGTTTGGTGTCAATAAACATTTCTTGAAAACCGGTGAAATTAATTGTTGCAGTCAGTTATCGTCAAATAATCAAACAGAAATTTACCCAGAAATCACGCCAACATCCGGACACATTGGTCAACACAGGAATGGGATCGATCCTTTGTTTACCTAATCATCCCCCCCCCAAAAAATTAGAAGGGTTAGTAATCGAAGTTCAGCCTAATTCTTCACCCACTCTCCAAAAAAATTTCTGAACGACGAATATTCTTTGATAATTTTCTTAACAGGATAGAGTCATAACACCTGTGAGGAACAGCCTTTGAATACCGAGTGCTCAAATTTTTAAATTAAAGGGATAAATCGACTAATTGTCAAAGATTTGCTGATGCTAATAGTGCTTTTATTAGGAGCCACGGTAGCCGAGCGATTGAAGGCGAGACTGCGAAGCTAGTATGTATTGTGGTACTGGGTTCGATTCCCGGTCTTAGACATTGGATTTTACTCAATGGTTAATAGAAAGAAATTTACAGTAAAGTATGTTTGCTAGTCGCCTCCGTTCACGACACCTAATTTGGTAGTTGGACGTTAAGCCCCGCCTGAAAAAATAGGCGATTAATTTACTTTACTAGTGCTTTTATTTTTGGATAAACTTTCCGAGAATATTAGTCGAACTTTACAATTCCATTCTGAAACCCACAAAAAAACTTAACTTATAAAGAATTTCAGCGGGAGAAAAACGCAAAAAAAATCGGTTTATTACGTAAGATCTTCCAGCTTACTCTAATGGATGGATCAACTTATTTACTCTTAGAAGGATATTAAGCAGTAGATAAGAAAAAAAATGAGAAGACTTTAAGGCACTTAAAAGAAAGAAGATGAAAACTAAAGAGTTTTGAAGGTGTCATTGAATGTCTCCGGAGTTTACATAGATAACAAGTTATTTTGTAGATGATGCTGATGCTAGCAGTTTGAAAGAAGTTCCTCTACTAAAGAGTTGAGTATATATAGCGGTTAGCTGGAGAGTTTTTTTTTAGAAGTAGAAGAAGAAAAAATGAAGGCAACATTGAAAGAGTTCAACTATGCTACATATGAGATCCTCTACCACCGAGAACTAGGAAGGGAAGTGTTGGACAGACGAACATACGGCCCGACTAGGGCGCCAAGACACGCGTAAGTGCACATCCTGCATGAAGAGGGAGGAGAACTCCACTCTGGGATGCTGTGGTATAAAGCAGGTACAGCAAAGACCGGTTCACCAGTCGGCAATACAACGTTGCCAAGTCTCACAGCTTCCTCCAGTTCTCTTCTATCTCTTCTCCTTCTTCTCCTAAACTAAACGAAACATCTCTTGCCAGAGTAGCCAGCCAAAGTGAAGTATAGACGAAGAGTGTGGCAAGATAGTGGTGGCAGGACAAGAGAGGCTGGCATTCTCCTTCTCTAACTCATCACTCTCCTCTCTCTGGCGACTCCTGAAGAAGATGAAGAAGAAAGAAAATAAAACAGGCCTAACACAAAAACCTTCTCAACTTTTCTTCTTCATAAATATTCCAGCAACTCCCCCAAAACGCGGAGATAGAGACAGAGAGATGGAATTAAGGTCGCTGTTTATTCCTTATCATATCTACATCTACTATACAGACAGCCAGTTTTCTGTTATGCTGCTGTTTGATATTGTCGCAAGAATGCACCAAAAATCTGCTCGCTCCTATTTCTAGCTGCTGTACTTTAAATCCTGAAGGTTATAAATACAAAAAAAAGGAAGGTTAGATAAAAAATAACCAGATTTCTACCTGCTGTCGACCTGATTTTTTTATACTTGTTCTCATTTCTTTAAAACTCAGACAAGAACTTGAAGCGACAATGTTTCAATTTACTTTCTGGTCCAGATTGAACTAAATTTCGTTTTTAGCAATCATTGTTCTTGTGTTATTTTCTCATGAATGTAAAGATTTGTGTTTATTTTGCGCCATGAATACTTTTCCCACAGTACGAAGTGTAGTAGGGTTCCCTTCTTCAGGGATCATGGTATCTTGCGGGGTGTCCCGACAATAATTTTGTTTAGGCCTCTACTAAATAAGTTTTAAGAAGAATTCTGATTAAAAAAATATATGTATGTAAGAACAATTGGTGTTTAGAATATATTTACGATTTGGTGTGCAAGAGAGCCTTGTATTCTTTGGGTTTCCGGTGCACCATTTAAAGCATGTTTTCACAGTCTTTTTTTGTTTCTTTTTCTGAATTAATGCCATTCTATCAGTATTCGTAAATATATACTGAACATCATAGACCTAGGCGCAATGCGAGGAGCCTTTTAGCTGAACCTCATTCCCTGATCTCTGGGTTGATCAAGCTAAGTTATCTTTCAAATCAGTTTTCTTCCAAAATTACTTCTTTTGCCATGCCTTAAACCAGTGATGGCGAACGCCTATGACTAGAGCAAGCTTTTTCACTGACCCACAATTGCTAGGCAACCATTTTGTTTGTTTAAGCGGGTTGATTTAGATTTTCTAATTGTTGTGGATAGTTTATATTCTATCTGTATTTTTTTCAATCACGCATTGGACACAAAAGCAATTTAAATGCTATCTATAACCTTTAGTTTGATCATTACAGTTCTAAAACGCAAATGACGACAAATGCTTTTGTAGTATTTGAAATAGAGCAAAAGTGTTTATAAAATGTATAATTTTACTCATATTTTGTTTGTTAAAAAAATGGACAACCCAAAGTAAATAACCATATTTAGATTTTTCTTCAGATAGAACACACTTTTGTAAGGTTTTGTTCACTTATATTTGGTAAAAAGAGACTTCCATAGCCACTTGTTTCGTCCCGTTTTATCCGTTAAGCCAACTGAATTTTATTAAAGAATAGAGCCAACTGAATTTTATTAAAGAATATTCAGTTTAAAATTGTTTAAACTTAACTCTTGTGCAAATGGGCATTAGTGACCCAAAAGCTAGTACTGAAAAAAAAAAATGAACAAAATTTGACCCACATCTCATAAAGGTTCGCCATCCCTGCTCTAAACCTTCATTTAGAAGTCTTAGTTAGAATCAATTTGTTTGTTTGTATAAATTGCAGTTTTTTTTTTTTTACATCGATATGGACTTTCGATTCAGACTTTTTTTCCGATTCCCCAAATTCTCGTAATGTTTACCTTCAACTTTTTTTTTGAATTCCACTTTTCTGTGAATTAGATTCATGATTTATTTCTGCTTGACGATGATATAAGCGAGCACTGAGTGGAATTGAACAGACATTGATGTGGTTAGGTTGGCAGTGCTGGGTAATATATTTGATTTTATCCGTTTTAACATGCATGTTCTGGCATACACCCATTATCAGAGGTAGATTCATTTTGTTGCATTATTTTTTTTTTTTCAAAATTTTGTACGCTATCCACTGAACTAATCCCTTACGTATATAATTATTTTGATCTTTTTTCTTTAATTAAAAAAGTGAAGAAGTTCATTAGTATCAGCCCAATTATTCTACCCATAGAGCTGTATAGCTACGTAATTATTCTACTCGCACAGCTGTGGACAATAATAACTGCAGGTTGCAGGTTGCTGCAGGTATTAGGGGGTATAGCAGCAGCTACCCCAGCAGAGTGTAGCAGCGTTTCACCACCATTAGCAGCTACTATCCCCCTGGTTACCCTTAATATTACTGCAGCTACTCTCCTTCCACACCTTATAGCAACAGGTGTGAAGAAAGAAATCAATTAGTGACGGGGATAGTTTCACAGTAGCTGCTGGGCTAGCAATTGGATAAGGGATCGGCCGCGAACAATGAAGGGTCGTTTAGGTTTTTATTTAACAAAAGTAATTAATGATGGTATCACAAAATTAACTTTTTAATCTTTTCTAATTTTTAATAAAGAAACTGATGGTCATTAACTTGAATATAAATTAGCGTATTATAATAATAATTTTAAAAAAATCGTTTTAAATTAAAACATAAAAAATAGAAGACCTGCGGAAGTATTAATGGACTGATCTGCTACGCGGACAAATGCAGAGCCTAAAAGTACAACCCTTGTAATCGAGAGAAACAGCTGCGAGTAAGAGAGATAAGCTTTCTCCAAGCTTTTCTATCAAAAGCTCTTAACACTTCTAAAGAACGAAATTTCACTACTAGTTGCATGCGACAGAATGCACGTTGCATCAAAAAGTAGGGGGAAAAACCTTAGAAAGATCAGAACAGAATATTTAAAGTAAAAGAAAAAAAATCTTGCTGCGAAGTTGAATGGTGATTTTAGAACCTAAATATACAGACAAAAAGATAAAGAATTATGTCTAAAAGTAATTGTATAATTAAAAATTAAATCAGGAAAACCTTCACGCAAACCTGAGGCGTTTTCTTAAAAAAAAGGTTTACCTGCTTTGCCACTTGCCATTTGACCTGCACTGAAACCTGCCTTTCAACCTGACTTGCTCGTCAAACTGTATTCATCTTTACGGCAGTCTTAAAAGAAAGTTTAAAAAACCAAAAATACAAATCAACACACACACTCACACAAAACAGACTTTTATATCCTTCTGTTCTTTTTTAAATTTTTTATTAATTTTTTTAGAAATGAGTTCAATTAAAATAAATTATCTTTAATTACACAAGTCATTAGTGGCTTTTACAAAGTGGAGGTACAGCATTAAGCTCTCTCCCTCTATGTACATCTTTGACAGTAACTTCTTAACTACGACAGCCCGCATGTATATAACTATAACTAATGTATGTACTTCCATGTACGTACATAAATTTACTCTGTGCTACATATGTAAAAGAGGCTCCATTAAATCATAGTAATTAACTAAAACAAAAGCCAGAAATCTGGTACCAATACTCGCACGACATCCTCTTTATTTCTTTCCCCAAGGTTTTGAACTTTTAAGAGCTGATTTTTACCGCCACTGACGGACATATGTTTATTTTGTATCCCTGATCGGTTGAGGACTATCGTCCATAATCTGGGGCAGTTTTGGGTAGATTAGATTTTAGATTAGGGCGGCCTTAAGGCATACGCCACTGCGACCCCTATTGTGGCTCCCCTCACTTTAAAGCTCACCCTCCAGATCTGTCCTTTTAATCAGACTCTTAATGCTGGAGAGCGCAACTCTTGGGTAAAGCTCTCAAGGCCTTGGTTTTTCCTCCCTCGAGAAGTAACATTCATAGCCACACGAGCCCCTCACACTGACACAACACGTGCAGTGCCGTTTCCTCCTCTTTCTGACAGAACCTACAGAGGCTAGCCATCTGCCAGGCCCATGCGATGCATGTGTTTTCTGGGCCTGCAGTGGCCAGTTAATAGGCCTACAATCATCCTTATAGCCCCACGGCCTTGACGGATTAATTCTGCAGTCAGCCTCGGCAAATAGCCTTTAATAAACTACTTCGCCTGTCTCTGCCCAGTGGTCGCAGTCTTAACACACTTCGGAACCCTAAAACAGGGCTCCGGGCCAACGAAGTGTCCCGCAGAGCCTTCCCAGGCCAATAAATCTGCCACTTCGTTTCCCTTATGCCCTGAATGACCAGGTACCCAGACCAGAAAGTCCTTATTTTGGTCACTAATTTCCATCAGGGCACCCAGACAGTCCCAAACCAGCCTTGAGTTGACCTGGTAGGCACTAATTGCCCGTAGAGCAGCCTGACTATCCGAGAAAATTACGACCTCAGAATTAATAATTCCTCGCAGTTTTGGTTAGAAAATTTAACTTCAATTATGTTTCCTTTATAGACTACACTTGCTGATTCAGATGGAAGATGTAAGTGAAGTCGAAATCTCTACTTCCTAATCGATTAATCTAACTCTGATAGACTGAAGTCTGAAATCGGTCAGGGATTCAACAATAATGTTTGTATACTGACGGACAGGACAGAAGACACACCAATAATTATTAAAGAAAAAAAAAATATTGAAATAGTCAATAGCCCTGAAGACGGCCTAGTCCTTAAGTCAAAAGCTGGGCAATAATAAAAAATAATAATGCCTGATAAAAAAAGACGTTTCCTTTAAAAAAAAAAAACTCTCGTTAAGAAGATGGCCAATTAATAATTCTATATTACGTCAATACTAAAATAAAAAGATCCCAAAATGGAGATACCACATCTAGCAGAAAGTGACAGACAAATGGCCGACATAGAACGATCGGATGACGTGAGATTTTTAAAAGTGTGCGAAAATAATTCGTAATAAAAGATTTGTGTTTTTTGTTTGTGCGTGTTCGTGGCCAGTTTTTAACTTGTACACTATGTGCCAATATTATTAGAAAGGTATGAAATTAGTTGTGGCAGCGGAGATATTATTCTAACTGGGCGGCATTCACAATGCACACAGCTGACGAAACTTACGATAATGTTCGCTTCCTTTCATAATATCAACTAGGCCCAAGATAGGATAGGGATTTTGAGTACACGCGTCTTTATTCAATTTTTGTTTGTAATTAGCATATATGGAATAAATTTACTAATCTGTGCTATAACTTAACTAAGTATTTTCTGGGTACTGCGTTCGATACCAATTATACCCAGTTTGATTTTTAAAAAACCAAGTGGACAACTATATTACGTGAATACTAAAATAAAAAGATCCCAAAATGGAGATACCACATCTAGCAAAATATCTTCTGCGCTCTTTGTATTTCCATTCACACTTTTACAAATAGTAAAAAATTGTAAAAATAACATCTGACACTTAAGTAAATAGAAATCCTTCCTCCAGAGGTGCCCAGAAAAGCATTGTGCCACATAACTTGAATATATTGATAAATCTAATAGAATTTAATCTATAAACCAAATTTAAAGAAAATTAGCAACACATAATTGGAGATATAGAACCTAGAAAATTTGGGGGATTTTCTAATAGCTCACATTTTTTTGATTCTTCGCAATAATCTTGCTTTAGAATGTTCAGAACTAAATGGAATTCTGGTCATTTGGAGGCATCTTACAACTCTACAAATGAGAGAAATTTCAACATTAGGTATGCGATAGAATAGGAGAAGGCGCCACGGTAGCCGAGCGGTTATATGTAGACCAGCAATGTATTGTTGGTTTAGTGGGTTCGATTCCCCGGTCTTAGGCAATGGATTTTATTTAATTGTGGTAGTTGAATGTAAAGCCTGCCTTAAAAAAAATTGGCAATTACTTTACTTTTTTTTAAGAATAGGAGATATAGAAGGTTGAAATTTGAGGAACTTTTTTTGGAATCTGCTGGGATGAGAGGGGATTTTGGCAACATTCTCCAGGTGTGTTCACGATTCCTGGAATTGTTTGTGTTAAGTATGGGATACGTCTTTGAAAAAGGGAAAACATTCAGGTCAGTACGTAGGGTTAAATTTGATAGATTTACCGGGGTGACTAGGGAGATTTGAGAATTTTGGACTAAAAGGGCTTCTTTCTTTTTTTAAATTTGAGTGCTTAACTAAGCCCTTCAACTCAAGTAAGTCCAAATAGATAATATTATTGTCTAGTATATCACTATTTTGTTACGAATTAAAAGTTAGATCGTCCGTCCAGTAGTAAAAGAAAGTTTGTAATGTCAGTTTCTTGTATCAGTCTAACATGGATTGCGGCTTCTTGAATGACTTTGGTTTTTAAATAAATATTTTTTTAAATACAATCCCAAGTATTAGAGGATATTGGGTTGGGGATATTCCCTAATTGTAATTAGAAAGGTTTTTAATTATGATTATTTATTAAAGCGTCCCCTCTAATAGGAAATATCTATTCTACAGTATAGTTTAGGTGCAAAGGACCCTTGTTGTTGCGCACCTTACAAAACCCCAAACAAACATAATAGGAAATACTGCTGAATAAGGAATAGAACCGCAGAACCACATACTAACAAGACATATTTGTAAAAAATTAACAGGGCTTCTCAAAAATGATTTCTATTTTGAATGAAAAAAGAAAAATTTAAAAAACAATTTCTCAGAAGAGAAAGTGAAAAAGTATAATGTAAGACAATACATTAGTGCATAAAACGATATATGTATTTGTGGGTGTATGACAGCTAGAACAAGTAAAGGCAGGAAGTTATGATGATGGTCAATAGGAAAAGGTAGTGAATGAAGAAAAAGTGACAGTAGAAAAGTGGACAAACGTGTGTGCTAGCCACGTATATTCAACCATGGGGAACACTTGGACACAAGCACGCGTACAAGCTCGGAGACACATTGAAGACGAACGAAAGCTTTTAGAAACGACACTTTGAAGAATCATAAAGTGAGACAAGTGGCTAGTCAGTGAAGAGGGGAGAGAGGAAGAGACTCCCTCTCCTTTGGTCTCACAGAGAGAAGAGAAGGTAGAGGAAGATCTGAGGAGAATTTCTTTTACAGAAGAGAGAGAGAGACAGAAAAGGACTTCATGATCAAAGAGTTAGAACGTGGGTGGACTCAGCCACCTCAGGGTCTCCTCTCATTCTTCTTGCGGCTACGATTCTCTTACCATCTTCTCATTTAGTGCCCACATCTTATGTCTTAATAAAGATGGCCATCTTAGATATTACCCTGACACTAACTACCCATCTTCTGTCCCTTCCACTAAACCTTCTCCCAAACACACACAATATATATATATATGTATTAAAGACACATATGACAAAAATTATTATATACTTCCAGTGTTTTGTGTTTTATATAATAATAAATATTTAACCGGCTATATAACAACTTCTGGACATTTTGTCTACTGTTACCACAACTCCTTGTAACTATCTTGTATTCAACAAACTCACCTACTCAGTAAATTGTCTTCAGCCAACATCAAAACCCACATGGCTCGTGTTATGGAACCCCAATTGTTTTATTTTATATTTTTTAAACAAATTTACCATCTAACATTAGAATCATTAATGGGCCCCTTGAAATTAGGTCATTTACTTTCCTTTATTTGCACCATAGCATTGGCTTCAGCCGAATAGCCAAATTTCCGACAATACAATAACAACGAGAAACGTACTTACGGATAGCACATATAAAAGAGATTTTAAAAAATTTCCGTATGCTTTTTACGCATTGCAATTTCACTGCTTCCAGTTCGTTTAGATTAGTGTGTTTGCAAATTTTTTCTTGATCTTCCATAAGCGGAACACAAAATTGTTCTTGTACTTTCGACTTAATTTCGACTGACACTCCACAATTATTTAAGAAACATTTTTTCCCCCATAAAAAATTAGGGACTTCTTTCTAAGCTCATTGCCATTAATTTTCGTTGTAACGGAATTCTGTTCTGTTTCATAAAAACGAAGGTTCTTTTACTGAGCTTTGAAATTACCTCTATCAACATTTTTTTTTATTTACTATATATTTTTTTTATTTTTGTTTTTGGAGCATCGACCGCTTATATCTAATATCCGGTTCTTTTCTCGAACGTTTCCTATTCGAGATTTTGCCTAGGGAGCATCCAACATGAACCTTGACCAGCAAGTCCTTGAAGTGGAGTCTTCAAGCGTTAGAAATTGACTCTACTCATTCTCCTTCATATCAACGACTCAATCGACGAGCGGGAGTAATAGTATGCTAACATTTTGTGACTGTGCTTTATCAACGAAGGGCCCGCTCTACGATCAATATAGATATTAGAAGCCTTAGGCTGGAAACATAGTGGAGCGGCGAGCAAAGCGAAGATAGAGCAACTCTATCTAAATGAGTGTTTGATTTCGCCGCTTTGCTCTTCGCTATCATCGTCGCTTTGCTTTTCGCTCCACTTTATTTCCAGCCTTAGTCTCATTAGATTATCCCACAGCATCCTCAGGTGATCTAACCAGAGTTATCTGGGTAAGTTCTAAGAAAAGCAAAGGGAGCCTATAGTCTAGGATCACTTCTTGATGTGCAGCTAATGTAGCTCCAAGATATTCTAAAGAAAACCACTCCACATTAAGAGAATCTAGATGCATGCTAACTTGAATCTAGTTTCCTCTACAAGGAAGCCCTAGGAAGGGTTAGGAGAAGGCACTCCCTAATGCCAGCACATCTCTTCCCTGACATCCTCCTCCATCAATGGTTATAAAGCCATCCAGATAGTCAATTCGAAAAGAGATTAAGAATGTATGTGATTTTGAAATCTGCTAATTCCCGTATCTTGGAAATGAATATTTTTCAATAAATGTCCAGTACATTGATCTATTTAAAAAAACAAAACAAAAATCACGGCACACCCACCTTTCACCAAGAAATGGGACACGAGAGTACCATGGCAAACCGGTTGCAGAATTCCGGTCTAAATTTAGCGCCTAATTTCTGCTGAACTGTTCTGCTGGATTCGTGAATCACAGCCAATTGCTGGACTGAATTTTATTAGTTTTAGAAGCCTTTTTTAGTTGTTACTTTTTGAAATTTAGGGAAATTTAACGTAAAAAGGGAATTTATAACAATTTATACAATATAATTAACTTTTTATGACGTTGTTTCATTACCTAGAGCAAAACACGTGGCAAACTCAATTTATGGAACTGCAAAGAGCAGGGTCCTTTAAATGAGGAGTGAGGAAATTCTTAGTCCGCCGATCAATCCCAGTTTTCCATTTAGTACGTTTTATGTATTCCTGTCAATTAATGAGGTCAGAGTGAGGTTAGTTCTACGTCTCACTTATTCTCTAATATCGATTTATTTAATTATCGACTCGTGTCCACACTACTTGTCTAATCAACTGTGGCAATCAATGTTTAAGAAAAAAAACAGTTTGAGTAAGAAGTATGGTGTCCACTGAAGTAATACATCCAACATTTCGAGTCTAGGCAGAGCTACATTTCAGATTTCTAAGAATATAGGTGCCAGTAAAAGTGATTCGAGCTCTATTATACGCTTTGTTATAAATCTTCATGGAAAAATGATTTCTTGCTCCAGAAAATTAATAATTAAAATCTAATCTTTGTTCTAGATGCTGAACTGGTTGGAGAAATGCAGGCTAATAGTAAAAGGTAGGGCAGTTGAATTTTTGTAGTAATTATTATTATTATTTCTTAACTTGAAAGGTCAAAGGAAATGACGCGGACTACACCAAATTTTCTCAGTTGAGATTTTCGAAAATCCAAAATTTACATTTGGAAGTTCTGTTGAGTCAGGAAAAGTAGTTTTTAAGGTGTAGGGAAGGAAAATATACAATGATTTCACGTTAGGCATCGAAATTGGCATGTTCAAGGAAACCACTTTTTCCAACTTAATTGACGTCGAAACTTACATTTTCTATGAAACTCAAAATTAAAAAGCCAAACAGGAAGTCCAACTTGTTGCATCTTTGGCATACCCTACAACTTTTCCACTATACAATTTAAGAACAAGGAAATGCGATTTTTCTTTTTTATTAGTTTTCTTTTTCTTCTTCTGTTGTTACAATAACTCTTCGCAAATTTTTGTTTCAAACTAAGCATTATTACGTAACTAATGGCGGATGTAGAGTATTTTTCATCTTTGTTTTTGGTGACCGATTCATTCACTCAAAAGGAAGAAAGATTACTGCCAATTTCATTCATAATTTTTACTAAGCTTTCGATCTAAGGACTAGGTCATCTTCAGGGTTTGAACTTATCAACAATCATAGTATTTTTTTTTTACATTTTTAACATCAACAGTATTTTAAACATCAGGGTAGAAGACTCACCAACCTTTAATGGTAAAAAATGTAATAATAGTTGATAAGTATAAGCCCTGAAGATGACCTTAGTACCAACGATGAAATACCCAAGACTGAAATCGGCAATCATTTCTACCTTTGCCTAAAGTGTAACGGTGGAATCTGGGTGTGAAGCTTAATCTAAATTGTCTAGATCGCTAGATCTACCGAAAAAAAGAATCCTACAGATTACAATTATATTGTCTTCAAAGGAATCACGAAGTAAAAGAAAAGGATAGAAACATAATAATTGACTCAATAGATTACTTTTGTAGAATGGTATAAATGTAAGATATATAGTAGATGGTTTGCATATTTAGCAAAGTTGTTTAGACTCTGTAGAAGAAACACAATGGAGAGAACAAGTTTGATAAACAAGGGGTTATATGCAGATGATCTGGATGTTGTTACAGAAGAGAGAAAGAGAGGAAAATGCCCCTGTCTCTCTTTCTCTCTCTCTGACTTCTATAGAACTTAAACGTGCAGCATACACGAGGACAAAGAAGATATCCAGTATTTCGTGGACAATGTATGAGTGAGATAAACAACAATAACAACAACAAAATGCAGACTGCAAACTATTATTATATACAGAAAAAGTAGAAAGCAGCAGAACTTACCGCTGCTTGAAAGAAACCCGCGCGGCGTATTTCCTCCGATCCACTTCATTGTCCTACCAGAAACACGGGCGACAAAAAGACAAAAGGGATTTTTTTTCCCCTCCCTCCTTAGAACTCATTCAATGTAAATTAGAACGTATTAAGTCACAGCGCAACGGCTTCTTAGGTTGTGCGCCCATAATTTACAGAAGGTCCTCCCCTCCGTCGGCTTATATCATACACTGTTCTACCACTAACTAACACTTCTACTCATCCTATCCTATAAAAATCTCAAGTTTTTAAAGAATGCATCATAAATCAAGGGCGTGGCCCTCATTATTCTTATTTGCTCAGTCAAGAAACGCGATGATTTTTACAGGAAAAGATCAAGCTGGTAAATATTTATAAAGAAAGGAGGAAACAAAATTTGGAATAAATTCAATTGAAGCTGTAAAAGATAATTCCCAACTTAGTTCTGTCAAATACTTAGTAAGAGTATCTAAGAAGTCTTAGCAGATAGAAGTCATCAGGGCTTGATTGTGGAAAAGAGACTGTAAAAGAGTTTTCTGCATTAGCGAAGGTTCAAAAAGATTTCCTAAACAGAGCAGTGAACGAAATAACCGAAATGTAGATTAGATTCTACAAGGAACAGCTAGAATGCCTACGCCACCAAGACCAAGAAGATCTACTGTGGCACAACTCTAATATTAGTAAAGAAAGTAAAAGCGTATTTTTTTGTTAAGGCTGGACATAACGTCTAACTAGAGAATGAGGTATTGTGGACTGGAAAGCGGAAACTATGAAAGAGTAAGACTTTTGGCAGAAGATAAGAGAAGAAATTTGTAAATTTAAAAGACGTCTCTGTTCAAAAAATCACAAATAGATAGCTCTCCGCGAAAATGGAAAAAGGAGATAAGCTCTAGCAAGAATGCAGAGAATTGCATGTGTGCTAATTACGAGAAGTTATTTAAATGTGCTCCAACTTCTGCATTAGAGATACTTCTGTGACTGTCCCTGCCTACTGATACACGCAAAGGCAAGAATCAGTGCATATAAATCGGTCATTGGAAATGGAGAAGGATTTAATCTTCCTTTGCTAGCTAAGTCAGTTTTTTTTTTTTTTTGGCATATCGGCGTCAATGCTGAGGTCAATAGGCGATTATCATAAGGCATAAGGCTATAAGACACTTTTGGAAACGCAATTGTGGAGGGCCATATCGCTTAATATTCTACCATTAAATTCGACCTTCTTCTAGCCATCTTCTAAGCTTCCAGCATCGTTCTTCGCTCAGCTTAAGGCATTCCTAGGGGTGATTAAGAGCAAATGACCTCTAGGATGGACAGTATTCCAGATAAGGGTCAAGCTGGAATAGGCTGTGAGACAGGAGTTCGAAAATAAATTGTATTTCCGTCTACTTTAAACAAAATAACCTGTTAAGTTGCTAAAAAAGAACTCTTGATCAAATTAAAGACCTAAACTAAACACGTTTCTCAAGAAGTACAAAAACAAAAAGGGCAAAGATGATCTTGCAGAAGCTCTTTAATTTTTTTCTCGATGTTATAATAAATTAAAATAAAATACCTTAAGACTTTCAACAATTTTGATAAATTCCTTCCCTTTTTTGGAAGACTAAATGCTAAGAAAGACAACATACAATCAGAGAGGGTCTCTCTTACCCTCTCTCTCTCTCTCTATGAGCGGCTTAGGGAGAGGCAGCAGACAGGAGGGAGAAAGGTAGAAGAAGTTATGTTAGGAATGCTCGAGGCGATCAAGTTGGCGGCCGCAAAGGTCACGAGTTCCGGGCCAAGTTCTGTTAGCAATTAGAAAAGAAAGATAGTATATAATGGGAGGAGTACTTCTTATATGTAACAGCGAGGAACTCAAGACTCCAAGTGCATTCTTCCACTTCTATTTCCACTGCTGGGTGATTAATTACCCAACAAGAACAGTGCAAGATAGTAGGAGATCTTGGAAACTATTTACAGGGAAAAACTCTTTTGAACAAACTGAAAGCCGGTTTATTCCATGTCTCTTTCTTAGTTCTTCTTCTTCCTCTGCTCTGGCAGACATCTTCACCAAAGATGTCCTGTTTCCCCCCCCCCATCTCTAGGTCCCAAAATGGGCTATTGCCTTTTGATAAAAACAAAAAAAACAAATGTTGCCTCCTCATTAAAATCTCCCAATTCTGTTCCTTTAATAAAACGACCGCCGTTCCAAATATCTCCTTAGTAGCTACCTTATTTCTTGTCCTTAAAGATGTTGCTTTATAATTCCTAGCATTGTCGCCAGAACATAGTCATCACTGGTTTCCCCCAACCATCTGATAATCTATTTCAGTTTTCTACGATTTATTTATTTAGAGTTTAGAACAGGTTATTTTAGATTCTTTAGCTTCTTTTACTTCTAGTTCGAGAAGTTATTGGACTCGTGCAGTTTTGGTGCCCCACGATTCCAATTATTATTATTTATTTTGTAATTGGTGGATACTGTGAGAGGGAAAAGATTAGCTTAGTGGTTAGTTACATAAGTCCCACCGCGGAGATACCGGGTTTGAAGCCAGCTGCTGGCTTTCCTCTTCTTTGGGGCTTCTTACAGATCACTGTCCGATGATTGTGTTGTCTGTAACGGAAGAACACTATCAGGAGGCCGGAAAAAGAGCTATGGGTCCATGATAGTTGTTGATGCGCCTTAAATGTATTATTATTATTTTTAAATTGTGTGGTAAGCAATTGGTAAGTCAACTTTGACCAACTAAAAGATCCGGTAAACACACTTTTGATCAAAATCACCCATTTTACAATTTTTCCAGTTTTTTGTTTGATAATTTTCACGAGAAACTTAGCGCACTCATTCATCTAGAAGTATAACATTTATTTTTTAAACATTTTCCATAGGTAAATGCTTCTTAAGGCAGTTAAGGGGAAAAGGAGGGGTTAAGCATCCCTCTAATGTGCCACTTTATCACAATGAGCTGCTTTACCACCTTTGTAGTACTAATAGACATTAAATTTGAAGCAAATCATCATCCGCCTTAAATGCGGATCTTCAGCAACTTACTTAATCTTAACGCATTCACAAACCTCTTTAGTAAAAAATCACTTTTTACAACACAGAGGGCATCCAAAGCAAAGACAACAGAATCTCTCCTTTTTGCTTAGAACAATTTAGAGCTCATTAAACTCTTTTGTAGCAAAAAGTAAAGACGTTCCCCACCAAGCTTAAAGGTTCCACGGTGTATCTAAGAAATCTTGGAACAATTCTTGCGACGAATCTGTAATTTTCTAAGATCCTTGTGCGTTTAAACAATTTTCTTAAAAGCAAACCAAACCGTATTATCTGTAAATATAGTTTAGACTCGAGAGAGCCGGAAAAGGGAGACAGAGAATAGAGTAACGAACAAGCGCCAGCTAATTGTATAAGTCCTGGCCCAGATATGACACCACACTCTTGTACAAGAAATAGACAGACAGATAAACAAAAAGAAAAAGAACTCTGGCAAAGTAAAAAGTGAAAGTGCCGCTAATCCAGACAATGACTAGAACGCGCCCTGGTGGTATATTCGCCAATTATCGCTAGCCTCAAGCTAGTGGTTACTGGTACGTAAAGACTGTTTTAGTTCTTTTGACATCAATTTCTTATGATGGAGAGGGGAGAAAAAAAAATGGATTTTAATATTTCGATTTTTGTTTTTAAATTTACACTCATACTCATTTAAAGAGTAAACTTCGAGTAAAGAGTAAATAACTGTTTTAACAAATAGGCGGCCATATTTCACACGCGTGAAAAAACTGGTTTAATATTTTGGCTGTTACCATGGCGATAAAATGATTTATAATGGGGTCTGTATCGGCAACGTTATTATTTCTTAATAGACAGTTACACTTATTGAACTATAGAGGTGGAAATTAGGTAAGTGTTCTACAAGACTTAACGCATAACTATTCACCAAAGCGACTTCTTGCATTTCTATAATTTAGTTTTATACGCCTAATTTTCTTATAATAATTTTGAGGCTTGAATTGTCGAACGTAGCGTTACATAACACTATGGAATATGTACATTTCTTACGATGCATTTAGTATTGAATGAAAGCAAAGAAAATGAACAAAATTATACCCATTTTCCAAATAACAATCTCTCACTCCATTAGTCAGGGAAGTTATTATGGTCGTGCAGATTTTTAAGTTTACGTTTACACCAGAAATGGAAATTTGAGTACCTCTTTGAGCCCCGTTGGATCATTGATCTAATTAATATATCCACCTTCTTTCTTCCAAATTTTTGCCAACCGGAAACAAAATTTTAGACAAAATTAGCCAACCAGATGTGACTCATTACTGAATCGATTTTCCAGTTATTTTTTTGGAGATTGTTAGGAACGATTTTCAAAGATTTTATTCAAATTTCGTGTGCTTGCAAAACATACAGTAAAGCTATACTTGGGAAAAGGTGGGACGTCATGCCTCCTTCAATAAAGTAATGCCCATTTTTTTTAGACGGTTTTATGTCCAAATATCAAGATCAGCAAACATACTTTACTACAAAATTACTCCATTAATTAACCATTAAATAAAATTCAAAGTTTAGACCAGGAATCGAACCCACTAAACCAACAATACATCTTAGCATTGCGGGTCTAGCCTATAGCCGTTCCCTTACAATATTAAAACCATTAAATAATAAAATCCAAGGTTTAGACTAGGAATCGAACCTACTAAACCAACAATACATCTTAGCATTGCGGGTCTAGCCTATAACCGCTCAGCTAATGGGGCGCCTTACAATATTAAAACCATTAAATAAAATACAAGATGTAGAGACTGGAAATCAAACCCACTAAACCAACAGTACACCTTAGCTTTGCGGGTTTAGCCTATAACCGCTCGGTTATCGTGGCGCCTAACTTCCTTCAATAGAGTCATTTTATTGAAGTGAAATGAATAATATTGAAGATAACCATCATCTTTTTGTAGTACAAATTCTGAGTTTTACAGAAATTGTTAATACGCAAACAAGTGGTTCACATGTTTTTATACTTCGGACTTTTGTTTAAGAGGAGAGTAGGTCTTGATAAATCATAAATCTTATTTATAATAAAGTTGTAGCCTAACAATGCGATTTTGGATTGTTACCCTCTTCAGCGGCTCCTTTATTTTTTTTATTTTTTATTTTTTTTTTTATTTTTATTTTTTTTTTGGCGCATCAACAGCTGAGGTCATTAGCGCCCGGAGCTTTTCCAGTGCACTGCCGGCCTCCGGACAGTGTTCTCTCGTTACAGACAACACTGTCCATCACCGGACAGTGAGCTGTAAGAAGCTCCTAGGAAGAGAAAATCTAAGGGTCAGCTGCTGGATTCGAACCCGGGACCTCCGCGTGGGAGTCCAGCATGCTAACCTCATAGCTAATCCCTTCCCTTTCCTTTGTGTTATTGAAAGAGATTCGACGAAATTTGTAGTCACTTGAACCTATTTGGGTTTTGTAAATAAAGAAAAATACAGCAGCACGGTCCAGTCATCCATCAATTTCAATGGGAAAGTCAAACAGTCAACAAAATTGTATTTAGAAATCTTCCAAACAGATTCAACATTAAAGGGATAAATTTGAACGGTTTTCAATACAATTTAAGACTAAAGTGAGTTGAGGAAAGATATGAACTTTGGTAGAATACTTCAGCTAGGCTTCAATTTAATTTTGAGCACCTAACCTGTTAACACACCCTCTCTAGATGTGCTTAACACACAATAATTGTATCAGATAAATAACAATATGAAAACAGTTCAATAAAAAAAAAAGCAATCAAATTAAGAATTTAATAATAAGTAAAAAATTTGTAAAAATATTCAATACAAAAAGCTAGTACCTAAAAATGCAGTATATGTGCAATTCGTATAATAAAGGTAACTACGTTGTTAATCAGGATTAATTCGTGCCGGTACACGCCCTCTCCGGAGAGTAGACCTCCTGATAAAGATTAGACAGATCAACATGTCAAGGTCAGAGGCTGTGGCGGGGGTGTGGGTGCCCTTTAACTTTTTTATTTCCCTATTTCTTTTTGTTTTCTTTATCCTAAACAAGCAATTACCATCAGCTGGCTTGCTAAAGATTTACTACTTATTTAGTATGCCTTAGGCAGGTTTTATTACAGTTATCTTAAAAGCTAAAGATATTTTTGCAGAAATAATGCCACTCAAAGAGACTTTAAAATCCAAAGTGTGGTAATTTCAATACAATTTTACTGGATAACCGTATTATTTATTAAAGATTTCTTTCGCTTGATGCCAAACAAGAGGGAAGTTAGTTTGGCGATACCTTTGATGAATGGTTAGGCCCCGCCTTCAAATCTGCTGTCTAAGAAACGCTTTTATAAGTAGACGTGTAAATTTTAGTGGAGGGCTAAATTTAAAAGGTACACATTGCTTACTAATGTTGATTTGATCGGCTTATAGTACCAGCTTAATGTAGTATATACTAGCATTGTTAGATAGATTAAACTAGGGCGGCCTAAAGGCCTACGCCACTGCGACCCCTTTGGATCTATTGTGGCTCCCCTAACTCTAAAACTCACCCTTCAGACCCGTCCTTTTAATGAGACTCTTGATGCTGGAGAGCGACTCTTGGGTAAAGCTCACAGGCCTTGGTTTTTCCTTCCCTCGAGAAGTAACATCCTTAGCCATATGAGCCCCTCGCACTGACACAACACGTGCAGTGCCGTTTCCTCCTCTTCCTGACAGAACCTGCAAAGGCTATCATCTGCCAGGCCCAGTGTTTCCTGAGCCTGCAGTGGCCAGTTAATAGGCCTACAATCATCCTTATAGCCCCACGGCCTTGACGGATTAATTCTGCAGTCAGTCTCGGCGAATAGCCTTTAATGAACTCCTTCGCCTGTCTCTGCCCCGTGGCACTAGCATTGTTAGTCTGCTAATATATTTAAAAAAACATAAGACGTTACAAGGATTTAACTGAAGCTGGAAGCTTTTAGGGTGACGAGGTTGCCTAAGAATAAAATGAGATGATACCGATGTTTCCAGCCACTTATACTTCATCAAGATCCGTTGAAGCAGCGAACTCGAAGTTTGGTCATTTTTCGAACAAATCTAATGATTGGAAAGTAACCTTACATTTTACTTACCCTCGAAAATTCGACTTGAAAAATTGAGATTTATTAGAGGAGGTGGTGGATATTGAGGGAAATCCGAAATGGATCAAAATAAGAAAGAAAATACAAGCGTGCAACAGCGGATAACATCCAACAATGTGGATCTACCATATTTTCAGCTTTATAATCCATAGTTAGAAGATATAATTGCATGATCAACTTATGCATCTCTTGAACTAATTTTCATGAACAAAGTTCAAACTCCGGAGAAGTGCAGTTCAAAATTTTATTTGTTTGCCTTGAAATGTCATTAAAACTGTCCGGTAGGACAGTTGTATAAGGGTTGATCGTCAAAAACTGCACGAAAAAGCGTAACGTTGAAAAACACCTAACTTTCACAATTTTTTTCTATTTTTCTATAAAAGATAAAATTCCCAAATTTTCTTTAAATCTTACTCCAAACCCTCCTTTATAACTGTAATTTTTTTGCAACAACCTAGATCTAATAGGTTTCGAGAAAAAAGTTGCCGAAAATTTTATAGGAGCATAAACGGGACGTCCATCAAAAGTCCTTTTATAATTATGTGCCTGTAATGGATTTAGTAAAACTTTCAAGATAGAAGAAAACCTGGAAAACTGCAGTAACAGAATGTGACTGATTTCCATCAAGATTTTCCTTTCATAAAAGTCAATGTAAGCAAAAAGAAGAAGAAGCAACATCTTGAAATAGTATTCAAGAAGGCGTTGTACGCTTGATCTTACACACGGTGAAAGTGCATAAAGAGCATTTGCCTATATAGTTAAAGAGCCGCGGGCCTAACATGTTCGCCCAACGAACTGGACCACTACGGCAGGCCCAGAGAGTGCAGATGAATGACCTACAAGTTATGTAAAACCTGTGGCCTATCGCCCTCTCACACTGCCAGCTAGCACGTCCTCCTTCTATCTCTATCTATAACTTGGTACTTATACATCAAGATATGACTCACCAAGTGCACCATAAAAGAACACTGCAATATGCATCATAACTTCTGCACTACGGGTTCTTCCATGGTAATGAGGTATTTATCGTGTTTTATAGTAAAACATAAAAATTCAATCCAAAAAGATAATTTTCTTTTATTATTAACCACAATGTTTTTAATATCCATAGTCTTGCCAGTCTTGCGGGAGAATAATTTTCATGGTTTAATAAAAATCTGTCAATTGATTCTTTCTAGTCATTTTGATAATGTTTTTACCGTATTTAAAAGTGGTTTTTGTGCACCATTATACGAGTTTAACTATAATTGCACTATATTAAGCACCTCGTGAGAAAAATCAATAAATATTTCTTGGCGTATTTTTCGAGAGAAATTTGCTGGGATAGCGTGGTTACCCAAGAGCGCAGCAGCAAGAATAGAATCGGTATGAAATCCTCACCAATTCTCACAACTGTCTAAAATTCGTCTTCAGCTCTCGTGCAACACGTTTCAGTCTTCAAAAGGAAACTCCGTTTCAAGCTTTGATCAGCGCAACATCAAGTCTACTAACCGTTTCACATAAGGTCTATTTGAAGCCGCCGCCGGTTCTATCAAAGAAGATCCGATACTTTGTATTAGATTCAGTCTGCGAACTGATTTTATCGATGTGCTAGTAAAACGCCAATCTCAAACCTAAGGTACTCATTGAGAGTGCTCTTGGGAGATATGCCACCGTCTTTCAGGCCGAGGTTTTTGCCATTAAATAAAGCTTGCGCTGGGGAAAATCTGCAAATGAATCTTAGAAATAGGGAGATTTGCATTTTTTCGGACAGTCAAGCGGCACTGAAGGCCCTCTCTTCCTTTAGAACTACCTCTTCCCTGGTCTGGGAGTGTAAAAATGGCTCTAGATCAACTGGCTCGGCACAATAAAGTCTTAACTTGAGTGGGTGCCGGGCCATGTGGGGATTGAGGGGAATGAAATAGCTGATCAGTTGACCAGGAATAGAGCTAGTACTCCCTTCATTAGCCCAGAACCAGTCGTGGGGATCACTAGGGGTGCAGTTCGTGAGGCTATCAGAGACTGGATCTGGAGAGAACATGAAAAGTACTGGGTGATGCTTCCTGGGGTCAAGCACAGCAAGAGGGTTATGCCCTTGTTGTGCAAACAAAGAACCAAAGTGACTCTAGGTTTGGGCAGGAATCAGATCACTCTGATTACAGGCCTATTCACAGAGCACGGAAGGTTCAGGAAGCACCTGCACAAGGTAGGGCTTATTAGCTCGGAACCGTTGTGCAGATTGTGGTCAGGAAGAGGAAGAAACAGCCTCTCACCTGTTATTCGGATTGCTTTGCAATCGAGAGACTGCGGTACGAAATCTTTGGTACCTTGAGGCCAGAGGAGATTGTAGCGCAAAAGGGACTGGTAGGGAAAGCCCTCAACCTTCTTAGAAGGGGAGGTTTCACCTACTAGACTTAAGGGAAGGCACAATAAGCTTCTTGGTGGCTACAGTGCCGTGGGGCATGGGTCCCGTCCCGTCGTGTAATCTAATCTAAAACGCCAATCTCAATATAAGTCATCTATAAAAGCTTCTTTTAGCTCTTTTCTTACTTCCGTTGTACAAAGGATGTCTGTCTGTAAGTCTGGGGGCAAAAACGAAAAAATAGTTTTGCAACGCAGGATAAAAATTAATTTAAATCCTTTATCTGTCTTAATATTATCCAATGCATTGATGGTGTTTAGAACTCCGGAAATAGCAGTTGCGAGAAGGGTAAATATCAGTTTTATTTAAATAATCACGAAATACGAAAGGAAACCAAAAAAGTGTGAACTAAAAACCTGCATCAAAATGATGTTTTAACACAAATTATTTTCAACAAAAAACAAACAATAACCTGTACACCGGAAGTTAATAAATTCAAAAAATTATTAAATTATTGTATAGTGGGTAAAGTTTAGCATTTTATTACAGTATGTAAAAACGTTTTTTTTTTTTTTTTTGCTTTTTGTTAAAGTTTTTTTAAAACAGTCGCGCCAATTGTTATTTTGTAGTAGCTTACCTCACCCACGTCCATTATATGCTAATCAAAAACATAATACTTAGTTTGCATTTTCAGTAGCTAATGTTACATTTATAATAATTATTATTTAACTAGACTAATCTGATAACCATTTTTTGTAAATTAGTTTTTTTTTATAATATATTATCGTACATCATTTATTTTTTTTTTTTTTTGAAACCACATTATTTTAATTAGTGTATAACAAAATATTTAAAATACTTTAGTACTTAATTTTTATGGAACGTAATACTTTGTGATTATGCTAATTTTAATTTTAAAAAAATCGTCTAAAACACTCAAGAAAAAAAGAATTCCAAGGCTTGAACTTTTTTAAGCTCTAAATTAACGTGTTTAGTGTTCCTTTTAAAATATTTGGGATAAGCAACTTCAAAATGACCTCAAAGCTTTAAATTTCTATTTAAAAAAAAAAAATGCAGTAAAATTGTAAATTACGAGGGTGAATCAAATATAAACGAGACTTCTCGCCCTTCAGGCACAATAGTATAGGGAGAACGTTCCCGCTTTGTTTGTTATTGGGTAGGTTTGTCAGGAGTGGGGGAAGCACGTGGGCTCGCCTCCTCGACCCTCTCAGTGTCCACCGTAACGATGTCGGAGCAAGAGGTACCTTCGTCAATTGCGCAACGTGTTATAATCAAGTTTCTCGCCGCAGAAGGCGTAAAACCGGCCGAAATCTTGAGGAGATTGACTGCCCAGTTCGGGGAAGAGACACTGTCACGAGCCAGAGTGTTTGCATGGCATAAACAGTTCGTGGAGGGTCGTGATCGTGTTGAAAATGAGAGCCATGACCGCAGACCTCGCACCAGCATTACAGCGAACAACATCAGCAGTGTTCGACGGCTTATTGAAGATGACAGACGTCGTACCACTTCTGAAATTGCAAGTGAGGTCGGGATAAGTTATGGAAGCACTTACTCCATAGTCACAGAGGAACTAGGGTACCGTAAGGTGTGCGCCAGGTGGGTTCCTCGCCTTCTCACAGCTGACCAGAAATTGCAACGTCTTCAGGTGTGTGGGCGTCTTCTTGCACGATTCCAGAAACAAGGAGACCAATTTCTCACTCACATTATCACCTGTGATGAAACATGGGTGCACCACTACACCCCAGAATCTAAACAAGCGAGTATGGAGTGGAGAAAACAAGGAGAACCTGGACCAGTGAAAGCCAAGTCACGTTTGTCGGCTGGCAAGGTTTTGGCTACCATTTTTTTTGACCAGCGTGGATTGCTGCACTTCGATTTTTTGCACGAGCGCAGGACAATTAATGCGGCCTACTACTGCGATATTTTGAGTGAGGTCCGACTTGCATATCGCCGCAAAAGACGAGACCTATCGATCAGGCAAGTGGTTCTTCTCCATGACAATGCTCGCCCCCATACAGCAGCCTTGACTAGGGAAAAATTGGAGCAACTGGGGTGGGAAACATTGGAACACCCTCCTTACAGTCCTGACCTGTCACCCTGTGACTTTCATGTGTTTGGCCCTCTCAAGGAAGCTTTGGGAGGCCAAAGATTCGATAGTGATGCTGAGGTTGAAGCCTACGTGCGCAATTGGCTGCAAACACGACCTGCATCTTTCTACGAGGAAGGAATTGGAAAGCTGCCTATCCGCTGGGAAAAATGTGTTTCCAAATCAGGAGATTATGTAGAAAAATAAACTATATTCTTTTTTGCGTTTAAAATAAAAATAAATTACAGAAAAAAAAAGTCTCGTTTATATTTGATTCACCCTCGTAATTATATATAATAGTAGGGATAATTAGGGAGAGAAATTAAATGAAGAAAATCCAAATTATTTAGAGAACAAACTGCTCAGCGATATCCCTACTTCTTCAAGCAAAGGATATTGGGAGAACATGACTTCACATCTTGCCCAAAGTGGCTACTTAATTATTGATCCCATTTTTTTTTTTTGCTCATCACCATTATCTCCCCAGATCAGAAGAGGACATTGAGGAAAGAAGACAAGTTTTACAAGACCGGATCCGCCTTGCCAGCCAGACATCACTGTCCTAGAGTCTGCTGGCTAAGGGAGGTTGTGAGATGTTGAGAGAGAGAGAACAGAACTGCTTTTGGTAATTATATTAGCAGACCCACGCGCCTCTGGACCAAGTGCGTCTTCTTGGACCAAAAAAGAATTACGCGTCCCCCTTACGTCTTTCCCTGCGGCCCATTTTTAGAATAATAAACATGGTAATTATAAAGCTAATCACCTCTACTTCTACTCTACTTGCTCCATTCCGGAATATACCCCTCCTACGCACGGGTGGACTGTGTTTTTTTAAAAGACCTATTAAAGTGTCGCCTCATCTCAGCTTCACTAATTGCACACATAGTCTATTATGACCGGGCAATGACTCTAAATTCAAGATTAAGAGTTTTTTTTTTTTAAGGTATAATTATAGCTCCGGATGGACAAAAAAAATGGGCAGGACAAATTGTTCATTTTTTGCAGGATATTTTAAAGTAAATTGCATTGCTTTAAACATGTATAGTATTAAAGTGTAATAGCAGTAAACAAAATTGCACTGCATTAAACATCTCGTGAGAATCAATACATTTTTCTTGCTGTAGAAAAATTTGCTGGGATAGTGGGGTTACCCAAAAGAGCTGCAGCAAGAATAGAATCGGTATGAAATCCCAACCAATTCTCACAACTGTCTAAAATTCGTCTTCAGCTCTTTGCAACACGTTTCAATTCTTCAAAATAATAACAAACCTGAAGTAAACTCCGTTTCAAGCTTTGTTCAGCACAACATCAAGTCTACTAACCGTTCCATAATTGAATAATCTGTAGGAATAATTTATACAATTCCTTCAAAAACAAACTTAAGTAAACAAAATAAAGAAGATCTATTTATCTTTTTTGATAAATCGAAGTCACAATATTAAACTGCAAGACACGCGTGACTTGTACCTCTTACAAAGAATGTCTTTCTATAGACCAAAAAAAAAGAAAAAAAAAAGTCACCAAAAGAACTTTACATACATACAGACAGAATGGAACATGTAAAAAGGGTATGGGCAAACAAGTAGACTTGTAGAAAAGAAGAACTCCATTTATAGAGAACGTGCAGAACGTGATCTATGAGAAGACACGGAGGGAATTAGCGTAGCCTAAGAGGAGTCCCGGAGTCGCCGCTTATAGAATACGATTCTCTAAAGGTACGAAGTAAGTTTAAACATGGAGGAAGGGTATGAATAAGCGCATGCGCCTTATAAGTAAACTTGGTAATCGATTTTGAATATGATCGAAAATAACGGGGAAAATTTTATAAATTAAAAAAACAAGATTTGCGGAAAATTATTAGTAGATCACAACGTTTTGAAGTTTGGATTAAACTGATTCCAACAACTGGATCAAAAGTGTTTGTTGCACAATTTTAGCAGGATTTCAGAGACTCTAAAGTTACAGCTAAACTTTACGACGATTCAACACTCCAGTTATTCACAATACTTAGTTTTTTTGATCCACAAAATTAAACTCCTATACCTTCAACACTACGAATACCAGTTTATGAACAAAGTAGAAAATAACATATACAATGGGAATACAGCAAAGAGTTACCCACAGACAAAGACCACAGCCCAGTATGAATGACAGAACACAATTTCAGGCACCTGATTATAACCTCAACAAAGTATAACCTCCAATACACAACGTACACCAATCAACAAATAGCATAAGTCCACATCATACTCGTATCAGAGCCACTGATGAGAGCACACAACCGTACCGACGATTTCTTTGGGCAAGATTAACGGAAAAAACTATTTTCATCAAGGCTGGTAATAAAAACCTAGACTAATATTCTTTTAACTAATTAGGTAATTATTAGATTTTAATCATTTATTTGCAATAGATTTTTATATATTATTCTTCCGGCTTCTCTCGTCTCAGACAATAGATGTAAGAAGCTTCTAGTAAGAAAAAAAAACTAGGGACTACCAGCTGGTTTCGAACCCGGGAACCCGGCATGTTGTTACTTTGTAAAAAAAAAAACGATGTATCATGCACTCAAATTGAACGTCATGATGTATAAAATTATAAAGTATAATTGAGTGTCTGGTCGAATAAATGATATTGGCAAATTAATTTCTTGCAGCGTTAATTACATGACAGCACGAAATAAAATCAAAGACTTCAAAGCGTTTTAAAGGAAAAATTCTTTACCAACCAACCCGAAAATAATTATTATAATAATAACAATTAATTTCCTCAAATCCTAATTAAAGTTCGACCGACATTTTTGTTTTATTATTTCGCGTGTTTTCCCACCAAAATTTTGTGTGTGTGTTCAATTTTTACTTTTATTTTTTACATAATTTTATTAAAGATAAAAAAAAAGGTATGCTATAAAAATAAAAAAATGCCTTGCATGGTAATATTAATTAATATTTAAAAAAAAAAAAAAATTAATAAATAAAATGAGAATATATATATATTGCTGAAAAGTTATTATTAATCGCGTGACCATTTTATAATACGCTGTTGATTAATGTCCTGAGTTCACGTGGTGGGAACAGGACGCACCAGAAATCTTGAAGAGCTCCTCCTCATCCTGCCTAGTCCTCTTATTGCCTCTTTTTTGGGGAAAGAAATCCTTGCTTCTCAGTAGAGTGAGTTAACGCCTCTTATGTTTTGCGTGTCTATGTATTAGTTGCCCTAATCAAGCCAAGCGTACAGGTGTCTGATCTGGTTCCAAGCCACCAAAGGAATGTGGGTACCCTGCATTAATCTTCCCCCACTACAGCGAGTGACGTCATTACTTCTCTATCCCCCAAGATAGCCCACTCTCCTTGCGCCACGCACAGACTCCTTTTACTATAAAAGCTTAACTTCTTAATCTTTTCTTTTTTTTTCTAAAGAGCACTATACTCTAATAATAAAACTCAGAACTTTCATCTTTTTTTAAAATAATCTCTGTGGGGATTAAAGTGAAGTTCTTTGGAAGATGTGAGTGGAAAAAATTAAAAATTGTGTCTTTTATTTTTTTGTTAAGAAGAGTCTTTATCTTAAAAAAAAAAAAAAAAAAAAGAAGATAAATAAAAAACAACTTAATATTTTGTTTAAGAATGAAAATATAGAAGTTGTTAGGCGCCACGATAGCCGAGCGGTTAAAGGCGAGGCCCGCAAAGCTAAGATGTATTGCGGTATAGTAGGTTCGATACCCAGTCTAGCATTTGCATTTTATTAACGTTTAATGTGAGAATTTAATAGTCTTGCAGAGAGCGAAAGGTCTAGCTTCGGTTGAAAGACTACTGGATTCGAGGAGATCCCAGGTTCAAATCCAGCTGCAGTATTATCTGTTAGTAGAAAACACTGCTCTGTAAAGCTCTGTAAAAAAATCTCCGCCAGCCAATGGCCTCACATGCTGAAACGATTAAAATAACAAATGGATTTTTCTCCACAGTGGCGCAATCAAGTGTCCTGTATTTCATAAGTTCGACGCTGATCAGACAGACATTCAGATGAGTTCGTTAAGAGTAGTTTAACTGCTATATCGTATAATTGTGGAGTCCACTCTGGTTACAGTTGGCCCAGATGAAATAACCACGCTATTGCTACTAACAAGCAAGGAACAGAATGCACTGAGTTTGACTACTAGATATATAAAAGAGCTTAATAAGGGGGGAGTTCTCTCGGGTCATATTATATATCTCTCACGGACATTTAGAGGAGTAATGAGTTCAGAGTTTCTAGAGGTAGTTCTGTAATACTGTAATTAATATATTACCTGTGTCGGAGTCTCCAGTCTTGGAACAAGGATAATTACATTTCAACGTTAGGAGAGATTCCTTATACGGTAAGTTGTTCCACAAAACTAATGGCTGGAAAAAAGATGGCTTCTTCCTTATATATATATATATTGGCTTCATCCAGCTCTCCGGCTAGCTTAGTGCACCCCCAATATAAATACAAAGCAAGTTATTACTTGTGATGGATTATTCTACATTTGTCATTGATGTGAGTTTTAAAAACGTGGGTTCTGGCTATATTTGTAATAAAACTTAGATGGAGGGAGTTTAAAAAAAGAAAGAAACTTCTTACTATTCCTTAATTGGCCAACCTAAACGCTTGGTAAAGGCTTTTATTTGGGGTAATCAAGGACTATTTAGAAGGATTTCAATGAAAGAGAGAGCTTTAAATGTTTAATGAATTTTATATGACTTTAATTTGACAACATTAATTGATTTATTACAGGAAAAAATTAATAAAATCATCAAATTTTACTAAAGTTTGAATAAATTCACATTAATGTTGATTTAGGCCAGGTTAAATAGGTTACCAAGTACATAAGGCGCCGCTTAAGTAATTAAAAGTTATTTTATATATTTGCAACGTCAAGCCAAGGGAAGAATGTTCTAAAAACGTATCTCTAGAGTCTCAAATCAGGACTTCCTCCTACATCTACAAGCAGAGTGTAGTCGGAGCCCTGCCAAATGCGATTGTTGAAGAGGAATGCTCTTATCTGCCCTAGACATTTCTTGAGCATATATCAAAGCCTGGAGGCGGTTCCGGTTTTGGATGGAAAGCACAGGAAACGGGCTACTCACCTAAGTTACCTATGGTCCGTACGTACATACGCCTCATTACAATTCTTTGCGGGCTTGAGGAAATTTACTCAGCAAGCACCAAACTAGAAGGAGTACCAAAAAGTATAGGAGTGCCATTGTGGATCGCCTCAACCAAAGCTTGACTGGCCATACTCTTCTTTCAGAGTCTAGCACACGCAAGTTTGGAAAGAAACTAGGTACAGCCGTTTAGAGGGAATTTTGGAAACCTGTACTAACTACTCTGTCGCAGCTCTCACTTAACCGAAGTTCAAATTTAGAATTCTAGAAGACTAGCGTTATTTCTAAAATTCAGGTGGTAGTTTTATACGTCCTGTAGACGAATATCGAGAGCACCATTGCTCTCAAAACCCACCAACAATTAATTTTTTAGAGGAAATGTTCTTAATATTGGTGAAAAGACTTTGATACATCGTTCAAGCCATGAGTTAGAAAAAAATTTAGAAAAAATAAGTAAACAACCACTGCCGGATAATTAATTTTGTACTAAAGTCCTTGAAGTCCGAACTTGCAGAAGCACCATGACAGTATTAAAATTTGATGAAAATCTTTTAAAAGAAGAAGAAAAAGAAAGAAAATTCAAGACATCCAGTTAATGGAAACTCTCAAAGAATACGAGAAAGACGGGAGAGATTCTAGTGGAGGGTTACTCTGGCATTTATGGGGCTATATTCCTCCAGCATCTGGACACGTTCACGCCGACATCACGATTTCAATTATTCTTCAATTACTGGCAGGTCGAGGACATTCCAACCAGTATTCTAGTACAATCTTTTTGGGTAAAAAAAAGAAAGAAAGAAATACCGACAAAGATATGTAAATATTAATGAAGAATTTTCTGCTACATAATCTAGGAGGAGAAGGAAAAAGTTTCGAATCCTTTGAAAGGAAGAGATATTACTCGAACTTACGGACTAACTGTTGATTGTTCTAATTTAGATTACCTGTTATTTTCTACCATTTTTTGAACAGTTTTTCGCCACTTTGTATTTAGTTTGTGACTCAGGGTTCGCCAATACCAAGCTAAGATTATAATAACCGAGTTCACAAACCCATCTTGCATCTTCCATTAAGGAGAAGATAAGGGAACTTTAGGTGGTAACATGAAATTTAAGAAAAACTGTTTTTTTAAAAGGTAATTTCGAAAATTAGTGTTTTATTTTAAAGTAATGAGATGTAATTAAAAATGTATCACTGCTATACTTAAAGTTGAGTTTTTTAAAAGAATACGAATAGTAAGGGTCGAAGTGGAATGATCAAGGATACGGCAGAGAAGGGATATGCTTCGAGTGCAGCCAAGAAGATGAAAAGGATATTGAGTACACTAACCCTAACGCAATCTGAACGCAATAATTACTATGTGGCAGAGCGCATGCGCGTTTATATTACTTTTCCTTCTCTCCTAGATATATTACAGCCTCCTTCATCACCCCTCTCCTTGCTCTTTCACATTCTAAAATTAATTATAAGGAACTATAAGATGTTAAATTATGATTACTGCATCCTTCACATAGCTTTATGTGCGTATGGCGGAAAATGGTCATTTTCTTTAGATAATTGAGTAACTTGAATCATTTTCGTTTTTGATATTTCTAGAGATGAACTCCCGATTAGATGGTGTTGAAGAAGTGGTCAACTTAGCTGAAGAACTGGAGCGTTTAAATTTAGCTAATAATGCAACTAGCTGAACTGCTCTCTTCCAGATGTAAGCCTGCACAGGATACGGTTGCAAGCCTAATGGACTAATCACTGTAATCTAGCTTAAATCTATTAAGCAGCTAACAAGTTTACTCCAGATATATTCTCTTACTAGAGGCAAAAGAATCCTCAAACTGTATCTTATTAGAGTGGTATATACCGTCACATCGTGCTTCGTTCATTACCTAAATATGATTCAAGATAACGCAACAGAATCTATCGGGCATCTGGTGAACTTAGCTCATATGAGAGGAATGCCACGATAGCAGATTTGTAGTTAAGAAGGGCCTTTTGGCGTTCTACTGCGCCGTTCAAGGTATGTTCTACCTTAAGGCTAATTGTACAAACCCCTGAATGGCCTCTTAAGTTCTTACTAATCTTAGGATATTCCTTTACAGTCTTTAATGCTGCTTGATTTCTACTAGCAGCAGAGTACCAAATAAATAACTTTTGCCGCAACAAAGCAACAGCAAAACAGATTATGAGAAGTCATTTTCTTTTCCTGTCTAAAACGACTCATAAGTCTCTTTTTTAGATCCCTGTCTAAATTATTAAGCGCAACTTCTTAAGCTGCAATGCATAACTGCATCAATGTGCAACTTTACGAGTTAAGCCAAAAACTGCCTCAACACGGCTTAAAGAGAATCTTACACGAGCAAACTGATAACTAATTAAAATAAATAAAGATCAAAGCCAAAAATCCTGCCATCAGCATGTGTAATGGTCATCTGGAGTTTCATCGGATTAAGTAAAAAGAGGAGCCATGAAGGTGGTGCCTCAGCAAACAACCCACCTAAGATACCAAAGAAGATTTTTATGGATTCTTTATCATATTTCAGTGGCAAACGTCTAAAAAGATTATGTAACCTCTTACATATATCCCCTCTTCTAGTCTTGTGTGTGTATGTGTAACGATTAAGGTCTGGTACTGACATAAATTTTAGGATTAAATCCCTACAGAGATACAGTGTAACAACTTTAAAGAAGAGGCAGTTTAGTTGGAAGTATACGTAGTAACAGCATTACTTAACTCAACTTGTAGGCAAGGCAATAAGAGTTTCTTTGATGGGACATTGTATCTGTAGAAGTATTTAATCCTGGACAAGCTTCGCTTCGTTATTTCTTTTTCTTTTTTTTGTACTTTATTTATTTTTTATACTTTTATTACTATACGAGACGTTTAAGTTAGATTCAAGAAATTCTCATCTGTTTTGGAATATATCTTATGATTTTTCTTATTTATTTATTTATTTACAACCTGTATAAACTACAACATGTAAAGTGGTCTATCTCCAGTAATCACAGATTGTTTGCTGAATCGTGATGGAACCCAGTGCCACAATCGAGGAGGCATGTTGAGAGAGGCCAGCCATTGCTGGAACTCTCTGGAGGTTATAAGGAAGGTTAGGATTGAGATAAAAGAGCCCGACGTCGTTCCAGGCGTCGTAGAGGACTGTCTGGATGGGTTGTTGTGGGATTAGGCTACTACGGAAATTAAGGAAGCCGAGAATGTATTAATATCTTATGATAAATTAATTATTTAAAGATGAAACATTTAAAACAATGATAAACTTAGCATTTTTAATATCTTAAATTTTATGATAAAGATAAACTAAATTAAGAAATTAAAACTGTCCGGTAGGACAGTTGTATAAGGGTTAATCGTCAAAAAGTGCACGAAAAAGCGTAACGCTGTAAAACGCCCAACTTTGACAATTATTTACAAATAATTACAAAGATGAAGTACCAATGTACGTTTATATTTTAACCTCTTGACGGTTTAGAGAACGCTTAGGATGGGACAAGGATAATATATGCAGGGAAAAATGCTAGAAAAACCTGCAGCTAGAGGAAAAAGTTTCGGGATGTGATCAGTTTTGTGTGTAGGGAATGGAATGGATTGTAGGTGGTCATTTCTTAGCGGAGTGGACTAGGGTGACAACCTAAAAGAGTAGAACATGATCAGAATCTTTCGGTATCTAAACATATGCAGAGTTCTGCCTCATAGGAAAATTAGTTAGGAAAATCTAGAATTAGAACTTACTTTAGATTTTCTCAGAAGACCGAATTGAAAAATGAAAATTTCCTGGAAATTTATGCTGTGAAGAATGCACTTTCGGAGAATCATTGGTTTTACATCCTGCAGAATGCTCTAAATTATTTTTGTTATTTGTTTTTTTTGCTAATTTGAGCCAATTACAGTGTCATTCGGTGCCCAATAGAAGATCGATTATATATTGCATTTACCGTATAGGACACATGCCGCGCTATCTTTGATCCCAACACGATGAAGATACTTCTGGCAGAGTGTCGTGGCCAATAAGTAACCAGAAGGAACCAACCTCTTCTTTGAATGGTCCCTGTCTATGCGATTGGAGTGTATTTTCAGAATCTCACATCGCTTTACATCAGCTTCTTAGTCCGCCAATGTCTAATTCATCATTTACATCACTTTTTTTCTGTTAGTTGTTAGGAAAGTATTTGTAAAAAACAGTGTGGCTTTTGTGTAAACCATTTTTCAAGTTGGCGAGCCTGATCGGTTTCACTAAATTCTCTGAGGTAGCCTAAATCGTATTAAACTAAAATTAGCAACTCATTTAAACTTCTTTAATATCACATATGCGATAAGTGCAAACCCAAATTTAATGGAAAGCCTGACCCTTCTCTAATGCCCTACATAGAATTCTCTTTTTAAAAAATAATAAAAGCAAATAATACCAAAAAGTTTAAATGAACAATCGTGTATAGATAGATACGAGAATAATTAGTGCATGATGTTTAAGAAGAATCATCACCAGAATAGCTTAGGGTGGCATACATTTTATTATTGATACTTTTAAAAAGGTTCTCCTGGGAAAGATATTGGAAAGGAAGGGATTCTGCTGACATCAGGGAGTGCTAATCCTTAAGGGCCACCGGCTCCACGCTCTTCCTGAGGCTTCCTGAAGAGTTATCAGGTGTTGCAAATAAAATCTGTCTACCTAAAAATCCTTTCAGACACTTTTAATTAGAAGAAAACCTTTATTTAGAGAAATCATCAGAATGGTGAGGCATCAGGAGTGGTTATCCCTGACTGCAGGTTTCCTATTCTTTCTAGAAGTTTGCCACAGAGCATTGTAAGAGAAGAATGGGTCTTACTTGACTTCCAGTAGTAGAGGGGCAACAGTGAACTTCCTTTATTTAAAAACTAAAGAGACCCAAGTACAGAGATTTATCAAACAAGGCATTACTTGCTGTAATTTCATTTTTGAGAAGCCTAGTTCCTAAGAAGATACCTAATCACTCCTGCCAATAAATACATTCAATATGATAAATATTTTCTTACAACATACCTAATAAAGGAGATCAAAAAAGAAAAACTACAAAAATAAGTCCTCTTTTGAGAGTTAAGAGAAAAGAAAAAAAAAAAGACAAAAAACACAAGAACTAAAAATGATTAAAAAAAATTACTTAAAACATAGTGTGGAGTATTTAATTTAAAGTTTAGTGGTTCAGACTGTGCAGGGGGTATATTATTGGGTGGTTGCGAGGAGGTAGGGAGAGAAGTTTACTGCTACAGAGATATCTATCTATTACAGTGAGCACGGATCTGGTGGGACCCCTGCTATATAGCCACGTAGTACTAGCAACATGCAGCCATATACCCCCACCATGCGCAAGATCTGGCCGTACGCTAGCAGATCTGTTATGATTTGTTTCTCACTGCCTTGGGCTTTGAAATAATTACAAGTTATCTGTGGCTTTAGAGAAGAAAACAGGTCCACTTGTGAAGAGAAGCACTAAATCTCTCCTTCCTCCCTTACTCCGTGGGGGAGCCAGGGGGGAGAAACACAAATTTCTCATTTAAGTATGAACCAAGAGAAAGAGCGTTAAGTTAATTTGTAAAGATGGGGTAAAAAAAATAAGTTTCCTTCTTCTATGATTTACCACCGAACATTCTCTTTGGCTGTTTCAAAAGTGAAACAGTCTAACAGTAAGGCAGAAGACGTTCTTTACTCTCAAAGGAATGAAGTCAGAGATGTTTTTTTTTTCTTGTTACTAGCGCGTCCAAGTGCTGTGAACCCAAACTATGGGAGAAAATATCATCCAAAGAAGCCTTTTGCGTTCTTCGAAAAGTTCGCGGTATTAATTATTTCTCTATAAGATTTAGGAATCCAATTAACTGGTTACATATTTTTAAAAAATTACTCGGTTCCTTCTATTTTTTTTTTCAAACTTAAATTCTTCTCGCCATTTGCCTCATCTTTCTCTTAACACCAACATACATCATTCTTCTAGCTCTTATAATACTGCCCAAATTAAACTGCTTCAGTTCAAAAATTTAGCTAGCTAATCGTGTGAGAATATTCTATGGTTTTAACCAATGCAAAAAAAAAAAAACCCTACCGGTAACAGTATTTAAACAGCCCCAAGATTAAACACTTTCGGCGGATTTAGTTTTGAGTATTTTATAAATACACACTTGTAAATAATATCTTAATTTTTTATGCTTGCTATTTTCACTCAGGTTGAAACATCTACAGATTTTGGCATAAGGTTATGTATGTACTTACGCTGAGGTTTGTAATATACCCATAAATATGACGTCCCAACTAGGTAACCTACAAAGTATAACCTACACTAGGGCTTCGTTGTCTACTTTAAACGTGTTAATGTTAACTTTTTTCCATTGTACATCTTTAGTAGTTTATTTTTCTTTTTGTTTTAGGTTTAAAAGAACAAAGTGAGAAAATATGGACTTAAAAGCAAAACGATTAAGAGTTCTACTGCCATCGAATTAAATAACAGTTTTGGGATCTAAAATTAAACTACAAACCTACCCGTGGATAGACCTCAGCATTGCTTTCAGTTAATTAAAATGGAGGAACAATGTTTAATGATGATTTAAATAATTGGAAAGAAGATAGAACCTTCACACAACACAAACCTGCCTACGATGCAAGACATGTGAATATCCACCTGCTTGATCAATATGAAATCTGAACTACAGCAAACCTACCATTCTTACTGTACCAGACTTGCAGGTAAACCATGAGAATAAGTAAAACACTTCTTCAAATTAGTATTACATAAGTGCCTTTATATGATAACTTGATGAAATTTAAGGAAATTGATAATAGATTTAAAAAAAAAAAAATGATTGAGTCATGTCAACTGAGTAAAAAAATTAATGATGATTACTAGTACAGCCAGCGGCATTATCAAGACAAAGAATGAACGATGCGATACATGTATATTGCGCGAGGATAATCCAGTATTTCCCCAGTAGATAGATACAGGGGATCCTGTTGTTTGTGTGTATGATGAATGTGTATAAGATGCAGATAACTGATATGGAGGACGCATATAAGTTATATATAAGAGACAGAGCGTGTATATAACACTTTATGTCAGTGTTGGACATATATATGTAATGAAATGAGTGCTTTTATGTCATCAGCAATATTAAATCTACTTAAAAGCGTTCATTTTCAGTAATAATTGTGCCTAGCACTTTTGTTCAAATATGGAAAGGATTCTACATACAAAGAAAACCTACAGGACCGGTGAGGGACCTTTTGGTTGGACGAAAAACCAGATATAAAACGGTGTGGCAGAGAAAACTGGGGCTTAGTAATAGACCTGCACAAACCCTCATTTAAAAGCGATCCTCCACAGTTAAGGGGCAACATACATGCTACTTCGACAGGCTATTACACACACCTTTCAGGACGTCCCCCTTTTTCTTCTACTGCTTGCTGGTAGGCTTATCGCCATTAATTAAAGGTAGGTGCTTGTCTAAAAGAACATCGTACCTCCATTAGAAAAACAGAACAAATAATTGTCAATAGACTTTCATTTAATTCCAGCCATTTTCTCTTAAGTAAACTTTAATTAACGTAGAAATAACTTCTTAGATCAGGCTTGTGCTAAATATTCAGTGTCAACTTGAATTACAAAACCTATTACCAACCAAGATACATCTAATTTATTTAAATTAATTATCGTTTTTTAAATATTTGAGTCATATTCAAAAAGCAGCTAGAGTCTTTAAGCGAAATCCAAGATACGTAGATTAGTAGCTTGTAACCGATGCTTCTTTGTGCCTAGCCGGTTATGAAAATCCAAGTCCATATACATATATACTCCATAATATTACAGAACTATTAATTGTCCGGTGGTAATATCTGGGATCTGAGACATGGTTAGCAAGGCTGAAAGGTAGTACATGTTGAGAGTTTTGGAGAGAAAAAAATTCCGAGGAAAAGTTCTAAAATAGATGACGGAGTTTGGAAAATAAGAAGAAATAGTGAGCTCAGTAAGCTATATGCGTTGCCAGACATAGTAGCAGAAAATTAAAGGAAAAAGACTTGAATGGCTAGGGCATGTAGAGCGCGAATAGGATAAGGGATAGGATAGCTAGTAAGTTAAATTGAAATAAACGCTGAAGGAAAGACAGTAGACCGAGAAGAAGATGGATAGATGAAGTTGAGAAGGATATAGCCACATGAGGCATGAGTAGGGTATAACCACATAGAAGATACAGGGTTAACGCGAGAAAGAAACGAGTGGGAGAAGCCAGGGGCTATAGAAATGAAAACTTGATCCTGAACATTAAATTTAAAGAGAACTTGAGGGGTAACTAAAATTTTGAATTTGAAAAAAAGGACTTTTACTAAAAGCGTGAATTTCCTGAATGAGTTTTCCGTCTTAAAAACCCATTTTTATTAAGTTTTCCGGGAAACCAATGTGTCGGGCTCCTCTCTAAAGCTACATTTTTGAGTATTGTTCGATTTTATTGCAGAATATAAAATTGTTAATTACGCAAATTTGTCACAATTTTGTGAATTGAAATAAACGAGAGAAACGTGAGTATATTTCTACCAAATACAGAATTTTGTATACCAGACTTTTTAATTTACAATAGGAAAAAAACCTGCACCACAATAGACTAAAGCCCTAAAATATTAATCTACAAAGATTAAAACAAAATATGTAACTAGTGTAAAAAAAACTTATTTCACATAATGTAACATAAATCGAGAGTTATGTGCAAGTAAAAAAAAGTAAGTAGTAATTTTCATCCGAGGTTATTTAGAAAGAGAGCAATTAAAATTTAACTGGCTATAAAATATAAAAATAAAAGAAATTATTCCATATATATCATTAGTATTAATATAAGTTTATTGCAATCATATATTTGATATTTAATGGGCAATCTCTTTATAGTGAAGAGTATGGAGCGCTCTCAGGCGAGCTTGGTGGATATAACTGCAACATTATTCCCAGACGGACCATTTCCCTTCACTTACTGGCTGCCCTGTTTGCGATGTTATTTACTGCTAACTACATTAGTTCCTTAGATTGGTACAGATAATTTCAGCGTACCACACACACCGGTAAGTAGTTAATACTCATTCTGTTCACTGTAATATGATATAAATGCTCGTAAAATGCAACATTTTTTTAAAAATCTAGTTTCCTTGTTGCACTCTTTTGCACAATATGCAGAAAATAAAACAGGTAAGAGCTAAATAGGAAATAAAATTTATAGTTTTAAAATAGGATATACAAAACGTATAATTACCTGTGGTCTCTGAGGTGATCCTGTCTTCTAAATGCTTTCCCACAAATATCGCATGAATATGGCCGTTCATCAGTGTGTGTTCTCTCGTGAATCAATAGATTGTAAGATTTAGTAAACTGTCGATTGCAAAATTTACAGATAAACTGTTTTTTAGGCCTGGCTGCCCGTCCTGGCGCTCGTAACAATCTGCCAGAGCTAGGCGCCGGCGGAAACATGGACGGTGCTGGCGGCGGAAACGGGAAAGCTGGAGGTCCGGTGCCTGGCGGCCCGGGAAATAATGGATATCCAGGAGGCGGAGGTAAGAGTGCTGCCGCAGCGGCCGCATGTAACGCTAGCTCTTTACGCTTGTCGCTCATCATGGCCACCAGTTCGTCGGATGGCGCGGACGGTGGCCCGGGAGCGTACAGTCGGACACCCCGGGACGGCATCACCGGCACGAACGCAGAGTCTCTGTGCATGATGTAGGGGCCCAGTGTTCTTGCGGCCACTTCTTCGCGAGTATCTTCACCTCCACTGCCACTGCTCGGCATGTTGGCAGTTCTGAAAACAGAAACCAATTCAAATTAAAATTAAGTAAACCAAAAAGGATGATACATGCATTATTTGAACGACCGCCGACTGAGCTTCCACCTCACAACTTCAACAGAGCTCATTGCTTCAGTTCAGTACACGCCATCTCCCATGATGCTTTTCAGATCAGACAGAATCATGCATTTTGGCGACGTTTTGGAATTATTCTACCTGTTGAAAAAACACTCGTCTTTGGCATTGATGACGTAAAGAATAAGTAGTTAGTCTAGAGAAATTGCTCGGAGCGCCCTATTCGATAGTCGAGAACATGCACACACTAATACGAATTCTAGCTACAGTTTTCTTCTAGTTAAACTTACATACTCAGAAGGCTCTGCGAATGCGCTCTCATACGGCAGTGCATGAACAAAATGAAGTGGCAGCCATATGATTGCCAGACTTTCGCTCTTGGCACCGTAAAAGTAATAATTTTGTAAAGAAACAATTGCATTTTTTGCTTTTAGAGACGAACTGTTGTTTTTTTTTCTAGTCCATAAGATTTTGAGTTTATATCTAAATTATGCGCATTTTTCCACATCGGAATTTAAGCTCCCCATCAGTGTAACTTAGATATAAGTGGTCTCGTTATCAGTATTATTAATATTAACATGAATTAAATATGTAAATAAAATTGCAAACGTGAAGGAAAAATCGGTTGGGTGAAAACATGAACATTTTACTAAGAAAACTGCAGCAAGAAAAAGTCATTTCATTTTTGCCAGTAGCTTCATCGCTTGCTTCGTGTAGTTTCTTTTTACTATCAGTAGATGAAATATCTCTTAGACTTTGGAATGACTGAGATCTTCGATCATCTTGGGCTAATTTAGAATACGTACACTTCAAGAAATGGTGAAGTGCCTCTGACGTTCGTTCGACTTGTGCACACATCGCGGTACTATATGAAAAATTACCATGTACTAGTAATTAGTAACTTGGAATTACAAGAAAAATTTAAATTACGGTAAAATCATCTTTGAAGGTTAAAAATACTCTTTGGTTCTCATAATATAATGCATTTCCATACTCTTCTTCGATAACTACAAATCTTTTTGTAATAGGAGGAGAACTACTGCTTCTTTTTTAAGATTAACACTTAACTTTGAAAGATTACTTAATTAACTGAAATTGCAGCGTTAGTAGTTTAAAGTTAATTGAGAGGAAAAAAATTAACTACAATAATTTCCTGTAGTAAAGTAAAATTTAAATAGGGTAATTTTTCTTACCCTCTCATATTATTCTTAATATGCCTAGAAGAACTAATGCTTAAGTTCTTTTCAAGAACATATACTCATTAAAAAGAAATTTCGTGCTCATTAAAACTGTCTATTACTGGAAAAGTGTGGTTTTTTTTCATTTTTTTAATAGTATGACTATTTAGGAAGGAGAAAACTGCAAGCAAGATCTTTAACGACGTAAAGGAAGAAAGGAAAACAATTTCACCAAGAATACTCACCAGCAGGGAAGGGATTAGCTATGAGGTTAGCATACTGGACTCCCACGCGGAGGTCCCGGGTTCGAATCCAGCAGCTGACCCTTAGATTTTCTCTTCCTAGGAGCTTCTTACAGCTCACTGTCCGGTGATGGACAGTGTTGTCTGTAACGAGAGAACACTGTCCGGAGGCCGGCAGTGCACTGGAAAAAGCTCCGGGCGCTAATGACCTCAGCTGTTGATGCGCCAAAAAAAAAAAAAAAATACTCACCAGCGAACTGTACCTAACAGGGTTTAAAAAAAAAGATGTAGAATTAAATAATTAGGGCACTTAAAAAGACAAAAAGGATTTCAGCATTTTCCAAAAATTAGGAATAGGCATCCTAAAGAGGCTAGCAAAATTCAGAATGCTGAGATAATATCGAGTGAGTCAAAAATTTTATTATTTAAAAAAAGTAGAAAAAGGCTGAAAGAGCAAATGTGAATGACATAAATTAGTTAACGGAGGCAAAATTTGAGTTATTTATGCTCTTTAAAATTTGCAATCTTAAAGTATTCAGAATTGCAGAGTTGAAGAATTTTATATATTTTATCCAGTTATTATTACTTTCAATAACAATATCTGTTTTAATTTCAGTGTTTGCCTGGAATGAATAAATACAATGGGAATCACAAGACGCAATGCTTTTCTTAGCAGTGAAGTTCTTCTGAAATGGAAGTATGAACTCAAGAAAACTGTAAGAATACTTCAAAAGTCTCCCTTCAGAGAAAACGCATCTTTTAGGTAATTAATGACATTCCCGTCTAATTATATTTTATTTCATGATATCATTCTATAAAAATTTAGACTCACATTTCTCAAGTCAAGTTATATGAAAGTTTTCAAGATTGAAAATTGTAGATATTGTTATTTTTTGCGTGCACAATAAGGAAAGATCGTAGAAATCATGCGCAGAAATGTCTATCAAATTTATTTAAGCCTGTAAAGTTAGCGAATCACAGATAAGAACATGATGAAGTGGGTATGTTTCCTAGCCAAAACAGGGCTAATATTGAGCTGGACCCCGTTGAAGGTCTAGCGCATGGGTTCTTAAACTTTGAATCTACGAGGCCCTTTGTGAGTCCGTACTCCCGACTTTCAGCAGTAGAATATCCTGAAAAGGTACGGCATACAACATGTATGGTATTAATACAGGTATAAGGTGGTGGTTATAATTAATAAGATACTTTGTATAACGGGGTTATTTGCAAAGTTAATGCATCATAATTACTTTTTAAAACTTACTAATTATTTAAAGCTTAAATAATCCATAATTATGAATAAAAATGTAAGATGCAGGAACGTTTTTTATAGCTCAGCATTGTTTAGGCTTCCAAACTATAACGTAATGCTAAATTACTTATTATTACTTTCAATAACAATATCTGTTTTAATTTCAGTATTTGCCTGGAATGAATAAATACAATGGGAATCACAAGACGCAATGCTTTTCTTAGCAGTGAAGTTCTTCTGAAATGGAAGTATGAACTCAAGAAAACTGTAAGAATACTTCAAAAGTCTCCCTTCAGAGAAAACGCATACAAAGATGAGAATTTTTTTCATTTGAAAAAAAATCAGTTTGATAAAGCAGGCAAATATAAAACTAAATAAACCTAAATAAGTTATTAACCAATTTCATTTTATTTATTATTATTATTATTTGTTATCTATGGAACAGCAGCTGGATTGAATTAGGGATTTCCACGTGGAAATCCAGAATGCTAAGCGCTAGCTTAGCTAATCCCGTCCCTCGTGTACTTTCTGTATAAGACAAATTTTTATCGGTTTTGCATTTAATTAAATATGTTTATATATATATATATATATGTAATTAAAGAAGAAAAAACAACCTGGACGTAGATACATTTGGTGTTTTTTTTCGATAACCCAGTTTCCTACAAAACGGAAATAAGTGTAAAGTGTGGCATCTTCCCCCCACTTACCTTATATATTTAGATTTGTAATTTTCATTTGAATTTTATAATTTTCCCAAGGATATTCTTTATACGAGCGTAGCTATAGCTATATTCTCGTATAGCAATTTTGGAGGTATAGGGGGCTTAAGCTCCCCACTAGTGTCATTCAAGTACAATGAGCAGTCTTATTATCTGTATGTTAACAGGAAGTAAATATGTGAATAAAATTGCAAATTTGAGGACAACCGGTTGAGCAGAAGTGCCACTTCACTAAATGAATGTGAACGTTTTGTTAAAAAATTGCAGCAAGAAAAAAATAAATGCAATCAAAACAGCTGGAAGTCAGGAAGTGAAAAAAAACAGCTACAATACCGTAAACTGATTCTCAGTTGAATGATATGGTCAATTAAATCTGTTAGTAATAAAAGGCGGAAAGGGAGGTGTGGCCGAATAGTTCAGACACGGTAAGCAACTTGATATCAGACTGATAGTGCTGTCCGATATAAAATAAAAAGCTGCGTGGGAGTTTATTCAGGGAAAGAAACAGAGAGAGAGTCTGTCAGCGTGAAGGATAAAAAATATAAAAAGTAAAAAACCAAACACAGTTTGATCCCGGTAAGCCTTAAGGCAGATATAATACGGCAAACTAAAACTAATTCTACTAAATTTAATATTTAGATCTCAGTTACTGTACTACAGATTTCAAAATTTCAAAAAAATTCGTTGCCAACAACACACGATTGCTCACATTTCGCATTTTCAAAGAAATTTTATTCTAAGAGTAAAAAAGCCAAAGAGACAAGCCCCGCACATCATGTCTCTTTGATATGGCAGGAAAAACTGCTATAGTTCAGATCAAATTTTGATATGGAATGAAACAATTGTACTGTATCCATTGATGGATAAGATGTCTCGCAACTGATTCTGAAGTCATAATTAACTTACAGAAGTTGTTTCTAAAACAACATTCATTCCTATTTATAATCAAACTTGAAGCTTGTCTCAACTTTTGAACAACATATGATGTTTAAACTGCCGGAGACTTTTTTAATATCCTTACCTAGCTTTCTGACTTAAGCAAAATCTGCGGTTAGCCTACTACAAAGTCACAGATTATAATATAGTCTCTTGCAGACAAGATAACTACTGAAGAACTGCGCCTCTTCTAAAACCAGAAGACTCTGTACTTCATGGACATGGAAACCTAACTAGAACAGAAATCCGAATCGCGGTGAAAATGAACTATTACCTTTAAACAAGGACTTATATTTGGACTTCAGCATTAAAATAAAGAAAATAAAAACTTTTGATTTTTCTGGTAGATTATTAATTTCATAACGCTACAGAATCAGGCTCTAATTCTGGTTGTAACCTGAGAATCTTAGGCTGGCACATTAGCATATTTCAAGAAGATGAAGTGCTTTACCAAGGTAACTACCTTAAAATAGCTTATAAAAGACTCCAAAGGATCTCTCCTTTGGCAAGTCTGATAGAAAAGGGTTGATCTCCTAATCCATAGAATTTGCAAAAGACACCATCATTAGATTTAAACTGCTGAGGTATCAAAATGTAATTCTCTATTTAACAACAAAAAACTCAAAAGTAATAATTCAGTGTTTTAACTTGACATACATAAGTTGAAGTTTAAATTTATATATACTTAAATCGACAAAAAAAGAAGTTGTCTATTTTAAATATAAATATTAGACTAAAATAACAGTATTAAACTACAAAGATCTATCCCCCTATACTGTTGTGTAAAACCCGCAATATGGCCGGCCCCCATTCGTTCTCGCCTGCTTGTCTACTCTCACAATTTTTTCAAAACAAAACCGTCATTCTATGTATAACGCCGTGATTTATTTCAACAAACTTCCAATTGAAATTCTATGGCCCTTTATGAAACACCTTTAGCCCTGAAGTTATTTTCTAAATAGGCATTAAATTTATGGCTCTGTTCAATTAAAATTTAAAGATGTTTTTTTGCTTTATTTATGTTGTAATTAATGTATTTAATGAATATTCCAAAGATTAGTATTATTTTAAAGAAACTTCGTACTTTAAATTCACAGTTTGAATTATTTTTTAAAACTTCAAATAAATAACTGATAATTTGCGATCCTTATAAAAAGGGCTTAGATTTATTGATTACTTATTACAAAAATAGGAGATAGTAATGCTGCTCCGTAAATTAAAACTAAATGAAACTACGACAACTAGTCTAGCTAACTCTTGTTCCATTCTGTCATTCGGTCTCCTTCAGTCAAGTACAGAAAGAAAACTGCATTTCAATGTTTTGTTTAAAAGAAAAATTCATTATTATTTGACTTAGAATTTTAGATTTCTGCAAGCTGATACACACAGTTCTTTCATCGGCAAAGAAGTCTCTGGAATTGTGGAGATTTGAAGGAAAATTTCAAGCAATCGATAGCAATCAAGTAATTTCAAGGAAATGAATACACGTCGTTTAAGAACTTTTCTAACAAGATTTATCAACCACTTACTGAGCGCATTGCAATCGTGTAAGTAAATTTTGTTAGTGTTATAATAAACTTAAAATTCTTTAATAAAGTTCAAGTGATTACATGTCGATGAATGTTTTCAAGAGGGTAGAAAGCTTGTGAATGAAGCTCCATAGTCAACAAATCTGAAAGCTTTTTTTCCTAGATCAAAATGCTACAACAAAATAAACGAGCTGGACTTAACTTAAACGAATCTTAAGACCAGAATGTGTAGTTTTTACATCAATAAAAGCGGATAATTTTTAAAATGCTTTTACAGATTTTATAAAAACGCATTTATGAGTTGATACACTCTCATAAGATAACTGTATCAGCTTAATAAAAATGAAGTCCTTTCATGTTATAACAAATTTGTATAAAGGAAGAGAAACAAAAGAATAATAATAATAATAATCTAACCTTTTGTTAAAGTAAAAATAATTCCTCCTAGGTCATAACACAAAGAAATCACAAAGTTCACACACAATTTTTAGTAACACGAATCTACTAAAAAAAACGCCACTGTCATTTAGCAGCAGGAGTCTGCGGTAAGCTGGAGTTACTAACTGACGAATGAGAGATACCAAGTGGGGGATCAGTAGGGGCGCTACCTAGGAACTCCTGAAGGAACTGAACTCCCACCACGCCACTGAATCGCCGCCGAAGAACCTCTACACAAACTCCTTGTTTTTTGTTGTCTTGTTTTTTTTTCTCTTTAGTTTTTATTATATTCCCAACTCTACTCCCTACTCAGTATCTTAGAGCTCTACTACAACATTGCCAGACCGTACAACTAGTCACACACTCACTTAGACGAGCGCCGCGCGACAACCAGGTCTCCTCCTGTCTGACACCTGTATATTGTAACTGGGTAACAGGCGCGGGATCTTAAAAAGGCGCTAGTTTTACTGCGCTCTCCTGTCAAATAATATATTATTTTTATTTTTCACTTCTGCTTTTTGCATTAAATTAATAATACTTCAGAGTGTATCTATTGTCATTTATTTCTAAAGATACACTTCCAAATGGCTCAGGAAATTATAAAAAAGGAAATTATTGAAGCTTGGAGTCTTCTAATACAATTAGGTGATTGGCCACTTTCAAGTGTTTTTCATTTGCCTCCACTAGCGTGGCGTGATTTGTTTTATCTAGGTAGGCTATAGTCGAGGTAAATCTTCATTTTATATAGTGAAACATCAACTAAACAATTACTCCCTGGTCATAGAAATCTGTATCCTGGACATAGATAAGAAAAATATGATAGGAGGTGCTTCATTGTGGAAGAATCCTTGAAAACTTTTATCTAGAAGAGGAATCTAAGTATTTTTTTTTTTTTAAATTTAAAGCTCGTCAACATCTGAGATTATTTGCACCCGGAGCATTTTTCAGTGCACTGTAGTCTTTCGGACAGTGTTCCCTAATTACAGTGTTTCGCGTGCTATGGTTTACTAGAGGTGTCCAGGCTCCTTAGAGTTTTCAGTTTTAAGATTTGTTAGGGATATTTCAGAGATTCACTTAATTGCTATTTGGTCTCCCTTTCTCTACGCCAAAATACAAGCTCTTACCGTGAACTGCTCTATAAGCCTTCGAGGCCCACATTTGTCTCTGCACTTCAAATTCATTCTTTTTGATCAAAGACTTACTAAGAAAACAGCAATTCATTTTATCAATAGAAACTTGTTTGGTTCAAGCACTGACTTCCTTTGTTAAGGACTTACCCCTACGATTTACGGGATAGTCTCGTTGGTCTTCCAAATTAGTATTTTCAGCTCTCTTATCTTTGTTATTCGATTTGTGAATCTCTACTCTAGCGGTCAGTTACATTTTCCTTTGCTCAGTCTCTTTGTGGGTGAACCTAAAAAAAAAGCCACTTTCTAATTAAGAAATTAATCTTCCCAGAATTTCGCTGGTTTCTATGCTTCGAGCGGAACTTCTGTAATTAAACAATAGCCCTGGTAGGTTAGAGACTTCATTGAATGAGACTTCTGGGGGTATGTTCCCTTCTAGCTGAGTTTCGCCAAATTCATTGCAGAAAAACTAATTTTTTCAGAGAGGAGATCATTGACTTTTGCCTGTCCACCCTCAACCAGGAGGCCAGGAAAATCAGGAATTGTTAGTTTTCGATATTTTATTACAACTTCAAACGGGTAGATTCTACTTGATATACATTTTTTTTTTTTTTTGTAAAATGTTATACATTTTTCTCCTAATAAATGTAAAGTTTTTTGTTTACTCTTTCATCGTTGAATTTTGCTGGAATTTAATAGCATTTACATTTTGGGTACTTTAATTATAGTTAAACAATGGTTTAAATTTATATACATATATATTTTTTTGGGGGGCATACTACAACTAAGAATGCATCCTAACATTCGATCGAGCGATCATCGCCAGGTGCGCTTCAGCCTAGGCAACAGTTGGCTGTGCTTCACTGGCAAGCCGCTAGATGGCAAACCAGTCCCCATGTTAGCTGTCTTGGACTGATAGGGTTTTAGGAGTCTTGTCTCTCCCAGATCAGTGAAATGTTAAGGACGGTAACAAACGAGCCATGGGCATTTAGCTAGTTTTGCTGGTATTATGTGTCATGTGCCATTTCATCTTCTTACTCCTGGGACCCTCACCTCAAGGTATCACCTTCGTCTTTTATTTGCTTTTCACTGCGAGTTAAATTATTGGTTCACCAAACCGTTGTACTTCCTGGGACATTCCCCACCAATCCATAACATAATCAATCAAAACTGAATGATTGAACGTTTTCGTACACTTCGCCATGCCTCATTTCACCTCTATCACATCTTTCTAACACAGTAAACGTAACATCACCACTTACAATCAAACCAAATTCACCATTTTTGTTATATATCTACCAAAACTCTTCGTATAATTTTGGACAAAGAGCCCACTTGACAAGGTGCAAGTTGACCATTGTGAGTAGTGAACCTTTTTCTCATCTTACATGCAGCATTTATAATTTAATTATGTATAATTACAATAACATTTTGATCAGTATTTTATTTAATAACAATTATTTCTTAATACAAATGAAACAAATAATGTGTATTTTCTGATTAAGTTGACGTGCCCCTCCTTATGAAATATAACTTCAGTTTTACAATTATATAACATTATACTTAAAAACTTAACATACAGAAACCTTTAAAAAAAGTCCTATATTTATTTAATTTTATTCCATTATTTTTACAAAAAGTACGATTCATGAACATTGGAATAACCTACGTGTAACCTCCCTCACTCAGTCAGCAAGTGCAGTGCGAGACGGAGACATAAGCGAAGTCGAAATCTATTCACCAGACTAATTATTCTACCTCTGATAATGGATGAAAGGATAACGGAAACTATAAACATACGTGCGGCGGTAGCGAATATTAATTTTTGTAAAAAGTATTGGTATTGACTTGGATACACAGTCTTATCAGTTGGACCCAGATGAAAATTGCTTTGATTAGGTAACCAGAATATTATTATAAAACTTTTCAAAGTCTTTTGGATTTTAATTCATTCAGTTGTTTTATGTAAATTATTGAGAATAGTATTTTTACATACATATATGTATATATAGAAGATTTTCTAAGAAATGCTCTACAGAATTTTCATTTTGTTGCAGTTACAAATTTCTGACAATGAGTGAATGCAGATATAACTTCAGGGTGTTATATCATGATGCAAATTCTAAAGTCTTGGCAATGAGAATTATATAAATCTTTGACATTGGATTAAAATGTTGATTACGAAAGGGTATCTTATCTAATATTAAAAAGTAATAAATAATAATATTAATTTATTAAACAAATTGCATGGTTTAGACAAAAACTGTTTTTTCAGTATTGCTGATAATTTTTACTTTTCATTTCTCTTTACAATAAAATCTAATTATTGCTCTGTTTTGTTAAAAATGTTTATTCTCTTATTCAAGTTTTAGTAATTAATTATTGCTTAATTTACTAAATGTTCTTTAGAGACGTTGATAAAAATTTTATACTTAATGTTGAAATGTTAGTATTTGTTTTTTACTAAAATTCAATGGGCACTTCATTATTTGATATTTTTATCTATGATTAGCAGTTTTAAGTTGCTGCTTCTGTAACCAGGCCAGTGATAATTATAAGTCAAGTTTATGTGTATCATTGAGTCATACACAGGTGCAATGATAGGATAGAAAATCAGCTGGCCAATGTCCACTTGGTAATATTTTTTTATAAATTCAACTAGAAATATCAACGCGTAGGCCAGTGTCTCAGCAGGTCATGGTTTCGCCACCACTGTTTTAGAGGGTTAAATAGGCTTTTAATCGATCTTTTGGGGTACACTGACTTCTAGTTTTCTAAGTGCTTTAAATTCATAAAATATTCTTTACAGACATCTGGCAAGAAGTAACTTTGAACCAGGTTTATAAACAAAATCCATTTAATAATATTAAACCTTGCAAGTTAAAACAACTCGTCTTATTACTTTTAAAATTATCAAAGAATTCATCACATTTATAATCTTTTTTCATGAAAATGAATTAAAAATAAACTTCTCTGAAATTAGAAAAGTTTTAATTTTAGTTGGTGGGTAAAATTAATTCGTTTTAGCGTCAGACTTCAACCCATTTTCACCACTTCATTTTTTTATACCTATTCATTCGATCTAGTTTCTGACAGTGGATTTACTTTATATCTTCTAGTGTAAGGAGATAGTAGATTACATGTAAAGTATTTAGAGTTATATTAGTTTTAGCGAATGCAATTTATGTTCCAGCTGCCCGTACTTCTAACAGTTTATTAGCAACTTCAACGCATTTACATATTTTCAAGTAAATGCAGAACTTTCATTTATCTGAAATGATTACTTTTGAGGTTCTTCCTTGCTTCCAGCAGCACGTCTTCACATAGTTGTGGCCTTATTGTGGAATATTCTTCAGGTAATCATACCCATTATTTAACATTTTTAAAGCATCTAAATACATAACAAAACCTTTTTTCTGATAATGAAAAATCTTTCTCTTTAAGACCGAATGATAAAAGTATCTTTTTTTTTTACAACTTTGCAATTTGATTTAAAAATACGAACAAACTTGTGTATAAGTATTAAGTAAGATGGTTTAGGTAACTGATTGCAAGATTATATATTTTTGATAAAAAAGTTAATATGAATACAAAAAAAATACGGTCAAAAAAGTTCATTTTGCTTGAAAAAATCAATTCAATCGCAATCACAATATTGTCAGAGTGAATTAATTTCAGTTAATTTACTGTCAGCAATGTCTTGCAATTTTCTGATTTATTCTTTTAAGATTTAACCATTAAGGAGATTTAAAGATAAATTCACTCATATAACAATAATGTACCTTATTTTTCGATAGATTTAATTTTCTTTTATCATTATAAGAAAGCTTTTTATTACAAGAAAAACTAAAGAATCTCTTGATTTCATTGAAAGTTGAGTTGTTTTCCAGATTCGATGTTTATAAAATTAAGCCAGAATGAGAAAGACGTTGGGAAACCTACGTCCAGTGGAAATATAAAAACAACTAATTAAAACAGTCACTATGTAAAATGAATGAAGAAGTCAAGAAAATCTTCCTATCACGGGGCTGTGTGGAACTGTTATTCAGGTTAGCTTATTATTATTTCATATTATTGCAGAAACCAAAAATTTTTTCAGATTTTTCTCTCTGAAATTAGAAAAGTTTTAATTTTTGTTCATTGTAGGTTTAATTTGATTGATAAATTCAACATCAAACTGCATGTGAATCCTGAATATTTGAACCGTTTTTAGTCGTGCCAAACATTTTTTAATTCATTTTCATGAAAAAAGATTATAAATGTGATGAATTCTTTGATAATTTTAAAAGTAATAAGACGAGTTGTTTTAACTTGCAAGGTTTAATATTATTAAATGGATTTTGTTTATAAACCTGGTTCAAAGTTACTTCTTGCCAGATGTCTGTAAGAAGTCATGAGGATTAGTCATTTTAATTAAAGAAAATAGGAACTAAATGATAGAATTAGAACTTCCAGGTTTGTAAGAGAAAATCACAGCTTATAGAAAAATGTTAAAAGTGAAGGAAATTCTTTATAATAATTGCATTTAGCAATATCATAAATGTAGTTGGTCCAGATTAATAATGTGCTCATTTCTGTACAAATCATAAACAGTTTGAGTAAGCCTCTGATAGATGAAAATTGTTTTGTTTAATAGAAGTTGAGAACTTGGTAAGTTTTTCTTCTCTCTTAATGTTATAATCCATTTCAAATTTTTTTAATGAAAAACCTACAGTATATTCATTTTGTTACAGGAAATATAGTAAGCTTTATAATAACGTAGAGATATTTATTGCATCAATATACCGGGAATGCTGCTTGGATGAAAAGCATTATTGGATTTACTAACGACTTATTGCATCTACATCTACTCAATATAACAGAAAGTTTTATTATTTTTGTTTTTATGTTAAGTTACTAGTTACGTTTAATTTAAAGAGGATATTTTAGAAAATTTTACTTGCGTGTAAAAAATTTCTCTGACTCATCTTTTGATATCATGGGATATGTTATATGTATAGTATAATATTTATTTTATAAATAGCTTCTATCGTGAGTGTTTAGGTTTAGGGTAAAAAAATCAGGTAGAAGACATACTGTCCCTAGATGTTAACAATGTAAAAAAATATTATAATAATTGTTAATTATCATAAGCCTTGAAGATGATCTGTCTCGAGGTAGAAAAAATAAAAAATTATGACTAAAATTGACAACATTCTTTCTTCTTTTTTAAAAAGATATTGCGTTCTTTATATATTTGTTTTTAGATACTTGATGAGTTTAAAAATACATTTTTGTTATATACATTTTTGGGTTCAGAAGCGTACAGATTTCGTAACATTTTCTATTTGCCTACTCATGTGAAATGTAAATACAAATTATCTTGCGCTCATTTACTGAGATTAGCACAGAGTGCATGGCTACCATCTAGACAACTGAATACTCTTCTTGAGTACAACTCAAGTGCAATTAAATCATGAATATAAAACACAAGTTCATGTTTTTCTTCATTAACGGTTATTTCTTTACTGTCTAGTGATAGTACTTCATGAATTGTCTCTTGTCTTTAATTTTACTCCTTCGTAGCGTGCATATTTCTAGTATCCCCTAATGGTTTCGCACTTTGCTCCATCAACAGAAGTAGATTAATCAGTTTAGATTTTTGACTTCATTTACGTTAACGTCTTGCTGAATGTATGAGGAAGGTTTGTGTTAAAATTTTAATGAACTATAAAAAGTGCCACAAATTTCAACTGTTTGGATATCATACTTACTAGAAAAGACAACAATTAGAATACGAAATAAACAATCCAAGAAAGCCTGCGGCCACTGACATTATACACAGAGTTCCAATCATCGTGCTCACTATAAACTAGCCACTCTCAGACTCCGGACAGATTGAAAACTAAACCGACCAACTACAAGTGAGAACTCAAGACTATTCGAACAATATTCACAAATAACGATTATAATTCCATCATTAAAATAATACCAAGTACTAATAAAATTGCCAAAACCAGTAAACCATCCAACATGTTCTCTAAGATTACTTATATCAGAAACGGGTCTTACAAACTAAGTTACCTTTTACAGAAACTAGGCCTCAAAACCGTGTTTAGGACCGACAAACTAAAAAACATGATACCTGCACATACCGAAAAACCATTGTTGACAACAGCGGCATTTACAAACTAGAAATGCCAGATACGACAAAACAAAATTGGCTTACAACAAAACAGACTCAACATAAGCAATATACCTTATCAACCATGGTCACCAAACGGACAGCATTAACAAAAAATGACGCTATTACATAGGAAAGAAAAGAAAGACTTATGGACATCATAGAAAGAATAGAAATATACAAACACAAAGCCGTTAAAAAAATTAATGTAATAACTTTAGCGACCAAAATTAACTATAACTCGGACACGCTATTTAAAGTCATTCCGTTCCAAACGAAGGAAGAGTTGAGCAAACTTTACCGAAACACTATTGTACAAAAAATAAAATAAAAAGCGTATCTGTTTTAGTATGTTGCTTCTTTATTGTTGAAGGTTTTCCAGAGTTTAATATTAACGCATTATTTATTAAATAATATCACATATTTATAATAATTTCTTTTAATTTGACCATATTTCTAAGAACAAATGAACTTGGTGTAATGCCATGTTTTTTGCTCACATAAACGCGCCCCCTCATGTAAATTATTAAAATTAAAAAAATTACGCAAGCTTATTGTTTTTTTATCTTTACATACTAGGTAAGTTCCATTAATTTTATTTTAGTATTTTTCCAAAAATGATTTACAGATCATTTACATTTTAATATCACTCATCAACACCATGTGATATCTTGTAACCATGAACATAACCTTCCTCAGTTACCGAGTGAAGTGTGAATCGGAAACGTAGTTGCAAGTAGGTTAAACCAACCTATATGTATTTAAACTGATTAATTATCGTCTGATAGTTGATAAAAAGTACAAAACCTATTAGGGATTCAACAAATAGTGCACTACAATGGACGATACACTTTTCATTCAGGTAAAATAAATATTAATGCTTAGTGACATTTCAAAATAAGCATGTTTTAAGATATTATTTAAAAATTAATACTTCTATTACAAACCAACTTCCCTAAATGGAAAAGAGATTTTAGGGAAGGTAACTTTTTTAAGTTGATTATTTTAACTGGATTACACCTTATCTATGGTTTCCATTATTTTGGTTACAAAAAAAATCTTGTAACCACTTTGCCTGTGGAAATGTCCTTTAGATAGTTTTAATGCGATGAAGTGTTTACACAAAAACTAAAACATTTTGATTATTAATCTTTTCCTTTGAATCTGTGTATATAATGTTATAATTTCTTTACCAAAACGGTTTAAGATTAATTATAATGTTGAGGGTTAAATGAAACTACGAATTTATTCGTATCATTTTCGGTCAAATGACAACGATAATTCTGTTGATTTAAACTTTCTGTTTTGAATTAAGCAAAACATGTTTTTACATATCGTGTAAAATTTTTCATTTTTATTCTTAAAAAAAAAAAAATTTTTGAGGTTCACACAAATTATGTTCTTAATAACTAGTTTTACGGTACATGTTAAAGCAGTAGCTTTATTCAATCCGTTCATTTCAATTAAATATTCCTTAAGATTTAATAGCTAAAAATATTGAGCAAAATTTTATTTTCCTACTTCTTCTCTACTAATTCTCTTCTACTTCCTATTGTTATTGGTTTTTGTACTGATGCAAATTAGCTATTTATTTGATAATATTAATGAAAAAAGTTAATCTTCTGAAACAAAAAGAAAACTGAATGGTTTATATTGGTTGCCACGAACTAGAACTGCTTCTTATGCAGAAAATGCTCCGATTTCTACAATCTTACTCTAGATGAGAATTAAATTGTAATTGTTAATGCAATATTCTTGTCCATTATCCAGTGCTTTCATCCATGGTACTTTCCAACCAGCTTGAGCACATTAACGTTCATCTTTCGTCTGAAGTGATTATCTCTATTGTCCCTTCTCATTCATTCTATTCGGAGTATAAAGAAGTCAAGGAAATCTATCGCTCAGTCTGTGGAACTGTTGTTTAGGTACGCTTATCTATTATTTCATATGTATCAAAATTACAGCAGAAACTAAATCTTTTTTTCCAGAAATATTAAATTTTTTATATTTAATTTGAAAAAAGTTTTAATTTCTGTAGAAAGTAGGTTTTAATTTGATTCAAAATTCAACGTCCTAGGCGCATGTGAATTCTGAATATCTTTTCAATCAGATTGAACTATTTCTAGTCCAGTTAAACGTTTTTTTATTTCATTTTCTAGAAAAAAGAATTAGAAGATAATAGAATTAGAATGAAAATATTAGAAGATTATAAATATGATGTATTTTTTACCCCAATAGATCTTAATTTCATATAAATGCTTTAGTTAAATTACACACACATTTATTTACTTTTTTATGAATAATACTTTACCAAATGTAGGTTTTATAATTAAAATTAAATAATTTTGAACAAAATTAACAGTAAAGCGGTTTATTTTTGTTAAAAACTTAATCAAAACAATTTATGGCAGTAAGTGCAACTTGACTAGAACAAGTGTACAAGAAAGTAAAATTGCAACGTTGGAGTAATTCAGATTCAAATAATATACTATTACGATGTTTTACAATGCTACGAGTTCATCGTAAAAGATCAAAGAAAAAGAAAAGATCATCATCGAAAAATATTAAACTTTATATTTTTATTTTCATTTTGTTTAATTAATTCCTAAAGGAATAAGTAAAAAATGCATATTTAAAAATGGTTCAGTTAAAATTTGTAGTGTCAATGGATTGAACTCTTTTCAATTCAAGATTAACTCTTATGAACACTTTATTTCATTGAATAATAATGATTTTTTAGATAGAAAAAATCATGATGTAGTATAACGGTTAGGGAGATGTCGCTTCGACGGTCGGAAAGCAACCCACCAAGTAGCAGCCTAGTAATGTTCAGCTTTCATCTGGCAATCCATGGACCCTTCTTCACATCCAGCAACCGAAAATATTAGGTGATATTCTTTAAACCTATTCTGGAGATTAAATAAGTCAAGGAAATCTCTACTTACCTCGAATAGAAATGACGGTGATGACAGGCTTTTGGAGAATTAAGAAAATATTTATTTACTCATTTGTTCTTAAGACTTATTATTACTGAAGCTCTACTCCTTTCTATGATTGCCAACAAACGTGATAATATAAGTTAAATTCTTTTTAACAGAAAAAACTTTTATCTATGACAAGAGCATATTATTTAAAAAGCTAAAAAGTGACAAAATAATACCTAGCTCACTATCTAGCGGAATAATTGTGAACTGTAAATTGTTATATAGTTTCTAATTCTGCCGCTAGATTGTGCGGGCATGTCAATTTTTATATTTTCATTATATCTATCTTTTCAAATCACTTGTGACTATGGTATCTAGGCACTGTTGTATTTCAAATATGTATTCTCTTCTATTTTTTCAAGTAATTTAGATTGGTTAATTTTAGCTAGTGAAAAATCCATATTGCGGTTCAATCTTCGATTCCATGTTACCACTAACGTCTTCTACATTACGAAGGTCTACATTTTGAGTTTCTCTCTCAAACAAAATGATGGCCTATATTTCTAGGTGAGTGAACATTCCATTGTTATATTGTTGGGTAGTAAATACCCTTACTTAAACCTTTTAGTGTGTTTATATTATTAGAATTCATTTTTATATACGTCGTAAATAACTGCAAATATGTTAATTGCCATTTTATTTGTTAAATCTTTGAAAATAAACTATTTCAATACATTTGAACGTATCTTGTTATAAAAGTGTCAGTTTCATCTCTATTTTGCTTCTTCATGACTTACTTATTCAGTAAGTAACTTTTCTGATTATGTAAAATTAACCTTTTTTTTCAACAAAGTGTGACCTAACCAATTAGTAACTATTTTATTTATGTTTTCATTAAATGACTGTTAAATTATGTAGGATTCGACAGTAGAGAAATTAATACCACTTTCACTCGAGATTTTTCTTTCTGGTCTTAATGATTATTATTTAGTGGATTAGGTTTTTTCATTAATAAAAACCTTTATGTTAAAAAATATATATTTATGTATGTCCTATTTTTACGTAGACCTAGTTTTTATAATGTTTTATTAAAGAAATGTATACATAAATTAATGAAATACAAAAGAAAACGTAAATATTTGCCACCAGATAGCAGTGCTGTAATCTCCCTATATGTACCAAGTAGCAGCCTAGTAATGCTGAGCTTTCATCTGGAAATGATTATCTCTATGGAGCCTTCTTCACATCCAGCAACCGAAAATATTAGGTGATATTCTTTAAACCTATTCTGGAGATTGAATAAGTCAAGGAAATCTCTACTTACCTCTCTGCCTTTGTAGGATTGTTTTTCAGGTAGTCTTATCTATTATTTTATACGTTCTAAGTATTGCAACATAAACAAATCGTATTTTTTTGATAAATTATCTTTTCCTTTGAGTCAGAATAAATAACGTTTTAATTTTTGTAAACTGAATCAAACCCAACAAAAGGTATTATTTAGTAGTAATATGTAATATGCATGTTTATGTTGCAATCTTGCATGAATTTTTTACTTTTATATAAAGAAAATTATAATCTAGTAGGAGAATAAGAAAAAACCTTTGATTTTTTAAAAAAATTATTTATTTGCAACTCTATTCTTTTACATATTCAATTATAAGAAAATATATATATATATATATATATATATATATATATATATATATATATATATATGTATATTTCAATTATAAAGTGCAAGAAGAAGTGCTAAAAAAGGTTGAAAGTAACAAAAAAAAACGAAAACAAAGATTAGTTCCAAAAAAAATCCGTCAGAGGGCGCCACAAAACAGAAACCTAGTTTAGTTCCAGAGAAATCCGTCAGAGGGCGCCACTTATCAGCTGGTGTTATAAAGTGGATAACAGTGCTGTAACCTTCCTCTATATATACGGCAACAGAGGAAATTTCCATCAGTACGACTTGAGTGATGCAGGGGGGAAGGTCGCTCTGTCGCTCGAAAACAAATCTTATCTAGTCTAGTCTAACATTCATCACCTCTTCTCCCAAAGAATCATGATGTGCGGGAGATGTTGTCGCTTCAACGGTTCTCCCCACCCTGCCCCACCCTTCTAGCGAACTTAGTTATATAGCCTCCCAGAGCAAGATGGCGGCAGTCAACTCACCTGATCGCCAGTGCCCAACTGATCGCCCAGCTGATCAGTTGCTCCTGCACACTCTCACGACTCTGCTAGCCATTCTTAACCTTCCCTCAAGGTTTTCTTTTTTACTTCTACCACTCTCTAGACCCTGTAACCTTCCTTTTAGGTTATCCTTTTTATTTTTTCGCATTTTCTTCACCAATTTGAATTATTAATAAAATATTATTAATTTTTTACGGTTTATTTTTACATTTTCATATTAATTAACACTTTAAATATAAAAATGAATTAAATAATTTTTTAAGACTTTTTAGCAACAAAATTACACTTTTTTTTAACATGCAATTTTTTAATTTTTATAAAAAAACATGCATATTACGTACAATAACCACTTACTTTTTTTTTTATAGATTCCTAACCAATGTTTGTTGAGATTGATGTTTCACGTCTTTTTCACTTAGGCTTCCATTGATGAACAGTCTTGCAGCCAGTACTCTAGGTATCACCAGCATTGATTCTGAAAAGCATTATTTATTGTAATTTAAACAATTAAAATGTTTAGTAGTTTTACCTAGCATTAAGCAGCTAGAGAAAAACATCTGTAATAAGTTGATGTATATTATATAAGTTAAATAAAGAAGACTGTAATTAACCTAAAGAATTGACTTTTTTTTAAAAAACCTAAATCTTTTCATTCAATGATAATGAAATAAATTTCCATAAAACACACTTATCCTTTAGAATAAAATTAATTTGATTGGAAAAATAAAATAACACATATAATCTACTAACATTATTATTATGGAATTATTTTTATGAAAATGAATTAAAAAATTATAAGCTAATCACGACTAAGGCCAATGAAAAACACTAAAAAATTTACTAACGGCTAAATTAGTCGTTGCTCTAGAGAAGTTTGCATGCATTAGCTACAAATGAACAAGCAAATTACATATAATAACTACATACTTGTTTTATTCATTGATTCCTGACAAAATGTTTCATGGATAGATGTTTTACGTCTTTTTCACTTGGCTTCCATTGATAAACAGTTTTGCAGCCTGGACTCTAGTATCAGCGGTGTTTACTAAGTTTTATCTTGAATTAGAAGTTTGAGAAAAACAACTGTAACAATTGGTAAAGTATTATTCATAAAAATTAAATAATTGTTGATTGTAATTGAATTAATACATTGATATACAGATTAAAATAATTTATTTAAGAACTTAAACCTGTTTATTCAATGAATATGAATTTAAAAAATCATCAGCTCGATTAAATATAGCTTTATGTAATTGGAAAATGATACAGAATTATCATGCACGTTTGATGTTTAATATTTAATCCAAATTGAAACAACAAAAAATCAACAATAATCAACAAAAATATTAAACTTTTCTTTTTCAGATACAAAGGAAAAGATTCAAATAATATTTTTAAAAAAAATTAGTTTTTTGTTTCATTACTTTAATCGTATTAAATAATCGATCAATTATTTTTCAGTTTAATTAAATCACTGTCAAGCAGTTCCAATCCCGACAATCAAAATAAACCACTCTACATTCAGTTTTCTTGACAAAAATTTAATTTAATTTTTTTTTTAGAATAGTTTTAGAATATTAGCGTAAGTTTCACAATAATGTAAAATGTATCGCTTATTATTATTAATTTTTTACGTTCTATTTTTACTTTTTCACATTAATTAACAGATTAAATAGAAAAATAAATTAAATAATTTTAGATTTAAACGACACTTTTTTTAAACATGCAATTTTTTAATTTTGATAAAAACATGCATATTACGTACAATAACTACTTACTTTTTTGTTTTTAATATAGATTCCTAACCAATGTTTGTTGATATATTCACATTGGATTGGTGTTTTACGTCTTTTTCACTTGGGCTTCCATTGATAAACAGTTTTGCAGGCAGTACACTGGTATCAACCGTAGTCTTTCTGAAAATCAGCATTATTTATTGTAATGTTTCTGTAATATTGTATGTAATGTAATGTTTTTTGTAATATTGTAATGTTTACTGAGTTTTACCTAGCATTAAGAAGCCACAGAAAAAAAAGCTATAACAATTTATTTATATTACAAATATTAAATTAAGAAGATTGTAATTGATTTATAAATATATAAATTAAAATAATTCATTAAAGAACTTAATGATCTCAATGAAAATGAATTTAAAAAATCATCAGCTCGGCTAAAAATAACTTTATGCAATTGGAAAATAATACAAAATCATATTTGCACATATGACCCTATTTCTTTATTCCGCCAATAAGAAATCAATCTACCTACTACGCTATCAGGTAATAGTCAAATAACATATTTTAAAAATGTATTATGTTAAAAATTTGCCATGTACTTTCATCTTACTGTTGTGAAAATTTTGCCTAAAAGTTGTAAGTTATATGTAAAAATATATAAATGTACAAATGGAGTAAATAAAAACCTATGCATTTAAAAATAGCTCCCTTTTATTTATGTACCTACAAAGTTAATACCACCTTACAGCAAAATTTCTAAAATAGAAGTTTAAGAAGTGAAATAAATGAAAATGGTTCAACAGGATGTTACACTGATGAAACAATCAACTGCAAGGAATAAAAAATGTAAAAAAAATGACAGTTCATGCAAAGGCTCTACAATTATTTTACAAGTGTTACCACAATATAAGAAATATTGTTGTAGAAGTAGTAGACTGTATTACTGCTGAATTTCGCGAAAGTAAAAGTAAATTTTTTCTAACATGAATAAACCTGCACTCTGGAGAGCATAAATGCGAAAAATATACAGATTTAATATCCACAAATTGATACGAATCAATTCAAAATTCAATAAAATACACTCTAAAAGTACGAAGTTTTTATTCTTAAAATAACTTTATTTTACTGTTAATAAGGTTTAGTAGTCTAAAAAATTAAAAAACATTTATATAAACAGCGTTTGAATACAATTGAAACTATTCCATGAAAGAAAACTTTTAAGCCCCCCCCCCAAAATCAAAGAAAGAGATAATAATATTGAAAAAAAATTAAATTGACTGAAAAAATTTCATTTGATTAAAAATGGTACAGCACTCACATGCATATTTAACGTTGTACATGTAATTTGTTCTTAACCTATCTTCTACGAAAGTGGAAATATTACTTATTCCGACTCAAAGGAAAACATTAATAACCATAAAAAAGTGTTAGTTTATGAGTTAATACTTTAAACGTGCTAAATGATGGATAAGATTACCTGAAGATCATTTCCAAAAGTCAAATGGTAGGTAGATTTCCTTAACCTCTTCACACTCCAGAATAGAAAGAATGAGATCCATCTAACATTTTCCAACTTCCACATGAAAGCTCTGCATTACTGGGCTGCAAGCCGACAAAGATTTAACTTTAGTACAAAGTGATAAAGTATTACTACGCCATGCTTCCATCTAGCACTACACCAGCTGACTTAGTGGGGAAGGTTACATGGTGGTTATTCAAATGTTAATTAAATCGTAAAATATTTTGAAAAAATAATGAAATAAAAATTACGAAACATCGTACTTTTTAAAAGGTTTGTTACGTTTAGAGCATTTTTAATTGTTAAGTTAGAGTTCTATTATTAAGGGGGGGGCTGCGAATTTAAGTAGAAAACGCAAAATTGTATTTTTTTGTTTGTTTAGGGAAATAATTATTACAATTACTTAAAAAGCACTGAAATGAATAAAATCTTAAAAGACATAAATGAAAATGCTAGAAATTAGTGTTTTTGTGTTTGGTTAGTGTCTGTTTGAACTTCACCAAACCAATATTCCCAACTCCTAATAACAAAGGATTTAAATACCCTAAAAAATAATAACCACACCAAAAACATTGAACATCTAACTATCCAGGCAGGAGTGGCAGTAATATTCACTTATTCATAAAATTCATGATAATCAAGAACACGCAATCACTTAGCTGCTGATACTATCAAAAACATACATACAAAACTAAAGACACAGAACTATGCAGCCTATCAGGTTCTAGGAACAGCAAATAATCTAAGAATAAAATAAGATATAATAATCTCGTATAAAGTAAAGCGGATAAAGATAACTCATAATCTTAACACACTCAGACTATGTTAACAAAACGATAGACTTCATCAACAAAAACCTACGACACACGTACTTAAAAAAAACAAAAACCGATAACACGATTCCAACATCCAATCAAGACTATCACCTAATAAAAAACACAAAAATACGTATCCATTAATCCTACCCACATCACCAATCCTGAAAAAAAAAGCACTTGCCATTGTTTCTCAAATCTCTATTCAAACATAACAATAGCCAAAGATAATGGTTTACATTATAAAACAATTAGAAGCAATAATTGCCCAAACTAAGGCTATCTAGTGGCGCTTGCTAGAACTAACAAAAGGGTTGTAGTTTTACAAATTGCCACTAGATAGCATACAAATTTACTTTTGCACGTTTATTAGACAACTCATGAACCCCAATAATATATATTTAATTAAACAATATACAATTCTTATATTTTATTGTATTCAATACAATATATAAGATTAATATTGAGGGTATACCTTATGTTGAGTTCATAAATAGTACTAATATCATTATTTTATTTTGATGAGAATGAATTAAAAAAATATTAGCTTAACTAAAAATAGTTCTTTATGCTTGGAAATTATACAGAATTAGCAAACACATTTGATATTGAATTTTCAAATCACATTAAAACCTTTTTTTCAGACACAAACAGAAAAATTTACATTATATGGAAAAAGTTTTAGCAGGAAATAAGGAAATTCAAGCGTAACTATGAGGATTTCCAATTTTTCTCTTCTTTCTGAACTGCAACATCCAAAACAAGGCGACCTAATGTATACATTGTAAGTCTGGCTTTAAAATGGAATATTCATAACAGGAAATAAGGAAATCCAAGCTAAACTAAAGAAGATTTCCAATTTTTTCCTTGTTTCTTAACCGCAACATCCAAAACAAGCAGACCTAATGTGTACAATGAATGGCTAGCTTTAAAATCGAATATTAATAACAGGAAATTCAAGCTAAACTAAAGAAGATTTCCTATATTTCCATTCTTTCTGAACTACATACCAAAGCAAATCGACTTAATGTATAAATTGTAATTCTGGCTTTCAAATGGAATATTAGAAACAGGAAATAAGGAAATTCAAGTATAACTAAGAGGATTTCTAACTTTTTTTTCTTTCTGAACTTCTACATACCAAAACAAGGCGACCTAATGTATACATTGTAGGTCTGGCTTTAAAATAGAATATTAGAAACTGGAAATAAGGAAATTCAAGCTAATCTAAAGAAGATTTCCAATTTTTCCCTTCTTTCTGATCTTCTACATACCAAAACAAGGCGACCTAATGTATACATTGTAAGTCTGGCTTAAACTGTAATTTTAAATTTCGATTATAATTTGTTCCCTTTAGGTTTTATCTCTTTACTTTCACTTAATAGATTAAATGAAAGAAAAATTTAATAATTTTTTTAGACTTTTTTATTCAGCAACAAAATTATTCGTTTTTTAACATGCTATTTTTAATTGTGATAAAGACATACATATTACGTATAATAACTACATACTCTTTTTTTTTTATAGATTCCTATCCAAATTTGTTGGAATATTCAGATTGGATTGATTTTTTACGTCTTTTTCACTTGGGCTTCCATTGACAAAACAGTTTTGCAGGCAGTACTCTGGTATCGCCAGTATTTCATCTGAAAATCAATATTATTGTAATTAAAATAATTAAAATGATGTAAGGAGTTTCAACTAGCATTAAGAAGCTAAAAACATCTATAATAATTTATGTATATTATAAAAATTAAATAAAGAAAACTGTAATTAAACTAAAGAGTTGATAGCTCATTTAAATCTTTTTTTTAAAAACCTAAATCTTTTCATTCAATGTTTTTTAAATTTTGTATAATTATGTATGAACTTTATTTAAATGTATAAATAATTTTTATTTTAAAAATGGCGTAAATAAGAAAATTATAAGATGATACGTTTTTTGTACATTAAACATGCAAATTTGTACATTAGATTATGAAATAAACGTGCATTTTACATATAAAAATACATACTGTTTTATTAATTGATTCCTGGCAAATATTTTTGTATGCGTTCAATGGATAGATGTTTTAGATTTTTTTTCACTTAGGCTTCTATTGATGAACAGTTTTGTAGGCAGCAGTATTGGAGGTATTTAATCTGAAAATCAACATTATTTAATATTATTAAAATAAAGAGTTAACTAAGTTTTATCTTGAATTAAGATGGTTAAATTTACTTGTTATACTGCAAATTTCTATAAATAAATGAATTATAGAAATTTTAGTTAATAGTAATAATAATAGAGAACAAAATGATGCGAGATTTTTCTTAAAAGCTGCATATTCCTCAGATGTATCTGTCAGCATTTTTCTGCGAAATATCATACCTATTGTAGAGATGATACAGGAGGGTAGTTTACTTTCAACTTATTTTTAAATAATATTTTTTTGCTAAAATAAACAGGAGACGGTGAACCTTACAGAAGATATAAAATGACAATACTACCGTGTATGCACAATATTTTGAACAGAATGTCTCAATATTCTTGCAGACAGTAATATTCTTCACGAAATGCTTAGTTTAAAAAGCATTTTACTATAATTATAGCTTCTACGATATTAGCGGAAGACATAGTCAACATCTTTACAAAGGTAAAATAAATATAACCTACCGAAAGCTACTAATGATCCAAATTAGAAATTATAATAATTCATTAAGTAATTCTTAACAGTCACAGAACAACAATTGTTCATTAAAGTACATATGTAGTTTCATTCAAGTACTTTCACAAAATGATCGAAAGACGCTTTCTAAACAGATCTTTAGAATGAATCAGAAATGAAGTAATTTTGTACCTGAACCTAACTAAAACTGTCCGTTAAAACCTTTTATAATATAAAAATATAACCATGAATTTTTTAAACTTTCACGTACTTACTTATTATGTGCACACTAACGCCAGCCTCGGAAATTTGACTATTTCTTAACTTCTCTAATCAAATTGTCGCGTAATTAAAGATAATAGTCTAAATTAAAAATGATTTAAGAGTTGCTTACCTGCAAGAAATAAAGATGCTAAAACCCTCTTAAGTTCCTTGGAACTGAACTCCAACGTGCAATGTATGTTATTTTTTTTTTACCATCTTTCTTTTTCCTAATAGCTCACATTTAATAAAATGTGCTCTTCTACGTACCATTACACATTTATGCAGGAGTCTATTATTGTAACACACACAAGCTGAATCTACGAAGAATAACAATTAATTGTTGCCTGGGATGGAATAAAAAAGTAGAAAATATTTACTACCCAATATGACTTTTCGATACTAAGAATTGAAATAAAACTATCGATACGAGTGTCTAATTGAATGTATTTAACAGCTAAACAGTATTATCATCTGTAATCACTATTTAAAGCTTTTTTCCATCTCCAAATTGTAACAACTAATGGTTATACACCAGTTAATATTTTTCTCGATGTGGTTCAGCAGGTATTTGTTTAATTTTTTAACAAATTATATTTAAAAGAACCTCATTCGTCATTCAATTAATTGCTATTCCGTTAAAATTTATCTTATTTACTAACTATATATTGTAATCTAATTTAATATGTATATATTCAGTGTACATCCCCGAATTGCTGAAAAGGAATTTTCATGAAAAATTACGTACCTTATTTTAGATGGAGATATTTTTTACAAAAACGGTGGATAACTTATCTCGTACATGTATTATTCTGTTAGTATCTTTTACTATTATTATTTTAGATCCTAAGAGATTATTCAGTTGCAGATAAGAAAGAAATTTGTCTCCATTTTTTCCAGATTAGTTACTATGGAAACTAACAATTAAGATAGAAGTACTTTTCCCGTTAACGTTCAGATTAGCGTGCAAGGATTAAAAGCCTTTAATAATGGCTAAAATAACTGTAACAAATAAAAAACTTCCTGGAGCAAAAGTTGAAGCTTTATTATTTACTGAAACACAATGGACTGCCTTAAAAGATCACGTTGGCAAAGCGGAAAGAAGAGTAAAAGAACTAGAGGAAGAGTTGAAAGTGAAAGAAAGTAGGAAAAAATGTTCAGAAGATATGACCAGAAAATGGGAAAACACTTTTGTGGTAACGTTCTTTAAATAGGTATTGTGATAGAATTTTGCCTTCATTATTTCTTTTCTTCTTTCTTTGCAGCCCATGTACTCGTCTCATCATTCTATTATACCGCCCTCTCGTGGCACCTGTTTCCACCTTCTCCAAATACCCTAAACTACTTCTTTTAAAATGAAATTTTTTAGTGCTACTATATGAATTATACTCAGCAAGAATATTCATATTTCTAAAACTGTACACTGGATTTTACAGATATATGGTTACATTTTATGTGGAAAAAGTACCTATAAAAGCTAAAACTAGGAGAGATTAATATTAGGAGTCGGAATTAAATTATTCTAAAATGGTTTATTTTCTAATTTCTTAAGCATCTCGAAGTATAAAACTTATTTTTTATAACGAACTCTTTTGTAAGCTAACTCTGTTCGATGACCTTTTTACAACGGGGCAAAAAACTCCTAACATTCCAATATTTCATTGCTCCTTGTTTGTAAATTTTTTATTATGCATAAAGAAGTCCTTGGGTGAAGAGATGGTATCAAGTCATTCTGGTTCAGGACAAGTGGGTTTGAAAGAAGTTCAAAATTAAAATCTTCTGACACTTGTGGCGGTTGACGAGATGAACCTAACGTGTCTTCTTGAAAAAGTAGAATAGATTTGTTCGATATAAACGCATGATAGTCAGCAACAGCTCAAATTGACTCTCTCGTAATTCCAGAACTCACAGTTGGGATATTAACCCATTTTTTTTTTGCAGAATCTAAGAAAAAAACGTTTAGAAGCTGCAGTTGCAAGAGTGGAAAGAGAAAAAACTCGCAAATATGAAAGATTTTTAACATTACAAAGTGAACAGAGTAAGAAAAAGGAAGCACTTAGGAAAATAGCACGAGATAACCTCTATGAAGAAAAGGATCATGCAAAGAGTGCGTTAAGTGCTTACAAATTTGCTGAGGTACGTTTTAGTATAGACAGATATATTTAATAATTTAATTTGTTTAATTATTTTATTAAATAAATGTTTTCCAAAAGAGTTGATTGTATAGGTTCTTAAAGAAAGAGAACTTCAAATAGCATTCAGTAGAAAAATTAAAGAAACTGAAGAGGAACGTGAAAAAGAATGGGATAGAAAAATAATTGAAGATGTAGAATTGTTTAATAAGGAAGAAGCTGAAGAAAAGGCTAAAGCATTAGAAAAGAAGAGGAAATTAGGCAAAATATTTGTAGAGAAGTTAGTAGGTCAAACATAAACCTTTTATCTTGGTTAATTATTGTAATAGGCCAGTGTATAATTTCTGTCAGATTTCATTATGGAATCCATGGATCATGGAGATATAAATTAAAGGATAAAGGTTCTCTATAAGAGTAACAAACTAGAGGTTTTTTATTATTGATAAGAAAAGCTCTTTGCTTGATCTGATATTTGAAGTAAAAATCTTGCCGTTTGAGTAATACATTTTTTTTTATGTAGTTATCTCATTGGAGTGATAAAAACGTAACAGTAGTACAGTTAGAATTATGTGAGTTTCAGTGGTTTAATAATAATAGTACAGAAATTATGTAGTGACCTATTAAAATTCCATCTCTTTATTGACATAAGTTAATTATTAATTATTGCAGGCTACGAGATAATGAAGAGCGGAAGCGGATAGAAAAAGAAGCCAGGAAAGCTGAAGAAAGGGAAGCCATGGAATTGAATAAAAAAGAGATTAAGGAAATCGAAAAAAATGAACGACTTGAGGTGATTTCTTAAATATTTAAACTAGCTGTGGCTTCAGGGGAACAGATTAGTATCAGGGTATCTGAGGGAAACAAAGCTTCCACATCCCCATGTCTATTTTGGTTTGTGCCAATACTTGTGCGAACTAACTTTATTTCTTTGATTCATACTAAGGAAATGTTTCTAGAAACATGCGTTTAAAAAAAATATTACGAATTTTATTGAAAATGAAGTAAGTCCAGTGCCACAGTGGTTTAATGCCACTGTTTTATCCGTCATAGTGCGTATTTTTTAATTTCTGACTGGTTTCGAATTTTCATTCATCTTAAGAGGTTGATTCACAAGTTTAGTGTTAAGAATTTAACTTTGATTCTGTCAGGATTGACTCAGCAAATAGTGTGTGACAAAAATATGGTTAATTTCAAATAACTAACTGATGAAACTACCTTATATGGGAGAGATGATAATCCGACACTAGCCAGAGAAAAACAAAAAAAAAACGCGTGCTACGACGGATAAAACCAGTGACATTTGAAGATATAATTAATGATTAGTACCGTTATTATATATTAAAAATATGACAAGTGTTATGTACTAATTTATCAGTATGGGCTCATTCATATAATACATCAGTAATAAAAAATAATTTATATTCTACTGAGGAAGACTAAAGAAACGTGTATAATTGGTTAACTTTACTTCAAAATAAAACGTCAGTTCAGATAAAATTTTCTCTATACTTCATCGTTGCAAAAAGAACATTGATGATGCTTTGGCAATTGCAGTCAATTAATTCGAAAGTTATGTAGGATAGAATGATTTACATTTAAATTTCGTTATTGATTTTGTTATTGCTTGCTATTCTGTTATAAAATTTTGAAGTATTCAGTTATTTGGTTACGGTTATATATTTTTTTAATTAAAATTGTCAAGATGGAATCGAGAAAAAGATCGATACGAGAACACCTTATTCGCAATCGACAAGAAATAGATAACCAGAAAAAAATTGCTAATGCAGAAGAAAAAGAAGAAGCTGCTGCGGTGGCAATTATTGCGAATGAAAAAGCGAAATTGGCAAAGATACGTAAAGAAAAGGATGCTGAGGTATCTGACTATTTTTTTAAAACTAATTAATTAAAAAAAATGGAATTTTTTATTATCACAATTTGATTTTAGTTGAAAAGCGCTGCTATAAAAAGAAGAGAGAAAATTGCCAACACAGTGACGGCTGTTATAGTTTCTAAGGAAGATGAAAAAGAAGCAATTTATCAAAAGGATAAAGCACGCAATGAAGAACTGTCAGTTTTTATTTTTATTTATTTAATTCTAATTTACAATGAAATCGCTCAATATTGGTAAAATATTTTCCTTTTCCCTCTCATTTTACTAGACTTTTGACAGTTTTTCGAAGGATAGTTTAGAATAAGTTTGATAACACCTTGGTGGTATCGTCTTTTTTTTTTATTTTTTGAATTTTCTCAATAAATTCTACACGCAAATTCAATATGTGTTATTACTACATTTGCGTTCACATTAGTTTAAATAATTATACAGGTATTTTAAGATATTGTTAATGTAAAGCACACTAATTTTTCAAAATCTCTAAAGCTAAAGTTAATTTAGCTTCACTCTTCATTAAAAAAAAATCTGCACAAATCACTGTGGTTCACTTGACCAATTTATTAAACTGTTTAGTCCAGTAAAGCATACATATTCTTGTTTCTGAAAGACCTCCTTTGTCATCTTTTTTGATGCCATCAATTAAATTAAACGTTTTGCGCCTTCATAAAATTATTGAGTGAGTGTACGCCCTTTTTTCGTATTTTGATTTGAAATGTGAATGAGTAGGAGATTTAATACAATAAGCCTATTAAATCTGTAAATTTAGTGGATTTCTAGGTAGGTGCAGTTAGAAGTTCACTTCCTCTTTCCTAGAAGAAGTCTTTTTGGCAGACTTATATTAATTACTAATTCGTATTTTTATTTCCAGAGCTCTAAAGAGAATAGAAAAAGACGCTAATATGCAACTACAAATGCGACAAGATAGGATTGATTCCTACAATGAATTTTTAAGACAGGAAGCAATGAAAAAATTGAAGAAACAGGAATTATTGAAGTGGGAAATGCTTCAAAGACTTAAAAAGGAGGATGTAAATAGAAAGTTTATGAATATGGTGGAAGAAAAGAAGATGCAGATAACGCTAGATATTAGAGATGAAAATTTCAGACAAGCGGTGAGGTCTTATTTCTTCTATTTTCTTTTGGACGTACAATCTGACAGATCTTAGTCTCCTCAACCATTCTTTGTAATTCCTTCCTTACTGTTTTCTTGCTTTTGGCTCTTCCTTATCCAGCTACTTTTTTCCCTTTTTTCTAACACGTTAAGGGTGATCACTTAACATTTTCTTAAGTATCCTAGACTTTTCTATTTTTACCAAATGGCCTTCCCAATTAATTCTTCTTTTTTTTTTATCCAACACGCTACCACTATATCAAGACCAGTTCCACTAATTTATTACTTTTCCTCGTTCTCTTTTATCCGTACATGGGTCTTTCATTCCCAGAAATTTAACATTCTTGCATTCGCTTAAGTGGTTTCAGTGAACTGAATAAAGCATTTTTATAAGTAAAACAATTTTTATTTTAATCTGGTTCATAATTGGTCAGGCCTTAAATTACACGAGAAAAGATGTTCGGCAATGGCTTGAGAAAGACTTCATTATAAAAACGTTTCATCAATAAAAAAAAAACCTACACCTTCTGTAGTTTGTTCCATTCGGTAAAGTACGTAAGGCCCTAGAAATTGTTTCCAATGCTAGCTTAAAAGTAAGGGCACAGCTGATCTCGTTGCATTTTTATGTAAGTGATAACTGCAGCGCGCTCAAACTTTATATTTCTTATGAAGAAATTTTTAGATAACTTTTGAGTAGTAGCAGTGACAGAATTCACGTGTGTTCAAATAGATTTTTTTTTATTTTAGGAAGAAAAGAAATTAAGGAGGCAAAAGGAAATTGATTATGATGAGGAAGCTGTAAAGAAAGCCGCGCAATTGTGGGAAATAGAAGATCAAGAATATTTTAATTTCGTTGCAGAACTTAAAAATGAAAGCATTGAAGTTGGTCGCCCAGTATTTCCTCTGGATAATGAAATTTGTGTAAGTAAATTCAACTATATTGATTTAGTTTTATTGTAACTATTTTCCATGATTACAAGACATGCTTATCGATAATCCTTGTTTCCATAGATTGTGGGTTTTCATTTGACCTCAAATAATTAACTAGTAGTTCTCAAAAACTATGGGGTTGTGTTTAGTCCGGTTCCATTCAATGAAAGAAATCTGTAGGCATTAAACCCTATTTGCAAGGAGTTTCTTAATTATAATTTTATAAGTAGTTTAAAAAGGGGCGAGCGTTGGCCTAGTGGCTACGAAGTGTGGCTTTGTGAGTGGGAGATCGCCAGTTCGAATTCCGCGTATAAGCTAGCTACTTTTCATTTGTTAAAAAATTAAAGTATGTGCTTCCTGCCTCTTCCAAAAGTCAAATGACAATAGCTATCTTTCTAGGGTTAGTTCGCGATTCCCTTATTTTTGGTACGCCCCTTGTGATTCAGCTGAGAAAATTTTAGCCCCAATTTACCTCTTATCCTTACTGAAAGAATTTCATACCGTTATAAGCGCTAGTTGGGGACCAAAAACCTGCCAGATTCCAATTGTTGAGGTTCAGGAGTTTTTCCATAACTGGTGCTCCTCAGCTAACTCAGGAAGAGTAGAGCCGATTCCATAGAAATGATACTTAGATATGATTCACGGTTTGTTCTCCTTCGTACACAATCAGAAAACAGATAATTTGCGGAAATAAAGTCAATGTACAAGAAACAATTACGATGCAGTCTAAACTAAAGTATATGCTGTATGAAACCTCGATGTCATGCTACAAATAACCTTGTGTAACCTTTCTTCACTCTACTCAGTGTTGCCACTTTACCAAGTACAAAATATATATTAAAATAAAAGTTACAGATAAACTAATTAAACTTAATAAAAATGTAAATTAAACTAAAAATGTTAACCAAAAGTTCGTTAATAGTATGTTTGTAACTTGCTTATTTGGAACCATATACTAAATACGACTGTAATCTGTAAAAATATTTTTCAAATTACATTTTTCCACACAGGCTTATAAAAAGAGGACTGGACTGTTAGAAATTCCACCGCAGCATAGAATTTTTCAATCAAATGTACCTATAGAAAACGAAGAGGAAAAAGTGAAAGTTCCTAAAAAGAAAGATCTAGTCAGAACTATCTACACCAAAATGGGTAATACAGCCAAACCAGAGACGTTCGAAGCAAAAAGAATGCCATTTACTTTTGTAAAGGATGTGCACCACGCGAATGGATTACAAGATCAAATAAAGAAGAAATGTTAGCCAAGAAAATTAAAATATACTGTTAATTTATTTTTGCGAAATTTTGGAATTACAGCCGTCTAGTGTTTAGAGCTTACTTTAGATAATTTTATTCAGAAATGGCTAAATTTAAAAAAAAATTAATAAAAATAATATATTACAATAATAATATTTAAAACAGTAGGCTTCTTACAAAATAAAAATTGGAGTGCCATGATTTCAATAATAGTAACGAAATAGGTAGGCATGCCCTTTTATTTTATTACTATAAAATTATTCATTTAGTAGACTTTTATTTACAATAGATTTGGAAATAGTGACGTGAGTAGTAGGCAATTAATATGATTATAAATACCAATAGCAATAGGAAAGTATCCTGAAAAAGTCTCTTTAACAGCATCTTTCTGTAAAGTTAAAAGTGATCATAAAATAGTCAGTCCAGCTTGTTTTCTGGCTTTATTATACTGATTTTTCAGAGAATGCTTTGCTACTTCCTCAAATTCCATAATAGCCACAATAGTCGCTTGACCTGCTCTACGACTTCTAGTCTATTAAAAAGGAAACAATCCTTTTTCAAAATGAACTTTTTAGAACTTTGAAATTTAATAAATGAAACGTAACACTTTCCTTGGTAACCTGCACATTTAAGTCCTAGAATAAACAACTCCATCTCTCGCGACGGGATCCTAGATAACAACACCTGTTCGGTTATGAATTACTTCATAAATAAAAACAACTTTTCTTTATTTTTTCTCAAATTTCTTGATAAATTTAAGTATCGTACGATCTATGTCATACCTAAAATGAAATTTGTAAATATATTAAATACGTCTCCCCCTTTTGTATCTGATCCCCTAGTGCTGACGTAACAATAAAGAACAAGAAAAAAAATATTTTTTCTATTTGTCTATTTTTCCTGGGTACTGGTAGCAGGATCACGCGCTTAAAATTTTGCAGTTAAGTGCATTTCCGTGGATCGCCTGCAGAAAGATTGGATCGTTGCGACTGAGATTACGTGATTGCATAGTACAACTATATTGACCTTTCTATTATATCTTGGTGTGTTACCCAAATCAGGGGTTAAGTAAAATAATTTAAATGAAAAGCAGTAATAGAAAATCTTAGAATTAGTTAGCTGTAAAAGGAATTAAGCGTTTAATTCAGCTGTGCATAAATAAATTTCTTCTTTCATATCGATTGCCCACTTAGTTTCTTGCTGATTTCTGGTAATACTTAATTTGATACTAATATGCAAATAATTTTGTTGAGAATAAAATACAATTTTTTTTTTTTTTTTCCTAAAGGTGAATGAACAGGTTTGACCAAAATGATTATTACTCTAGAAAGATACGTCTTCTTAGACAGTAGTTATTAGAATAAAAAGTAGAGGAAGAAGGTGGGTAAGATGTCTCATGAAAAGGTAATTTACTGTCCATTTAGTTAATGAAAGTTACAGGGGAGGAAGTCAGGGCGTGGTCATTCATTGAGGGGCAAAAAAGACCACCCTCACTCTAGTAGATGTCACCATGGCAGTATCTCCAGATAAATTTAAGGTAATAATATTGTTCTTAAATATATTAACTGTGTTTAAATTTATATTCAATACAAAAGAAAATATCAAAAATAATTTACGGCTTGATGTTTCAGAATTGTAACATTACAACTACCACATCATCAGTTATTGATGAACATTGGATAGAAAGGCCATCATTATGGAATTTTAGATTATGGCATGTGGTGTTGATATTTTGTGGTGGATTTCTTTCAATAGGTATATGATAAAATTATTTGTATTTGATCCTCAAATTTGATTAAGTCGGTTTAATAGTTGATATCAAGTAGCAATAAACCCAAAACAGGCTCACAAAAGAAATATTTCGTAATTAGATTCGTTTCAGATCTCCAAGGATCCCTCCTCAATACTTAAATACATTAGTTTTTTTCTAGGAAAGCGATTAGCTTAGTGGTTAGCGTATACTGGATTCCAAAGCGAATGTGTAGAGGGCCTTAGATGGGTTCAGACGCATTTCCCGATAGTTTTGGAATTAAGCCCACTGTGGATATTTACAGAAATGAAAGTTTGATTTCCGGAATTCTTCGCTGCAAAACTACCCTCTTCTAACCACCATAGTCAAGGTTCCACCTTTCTAAGAACTTAGATAGCGTACTTATCTTATACCGAAGAACATGAGTGAGTATCCATGGCAAGCAGCACTGTACCGTCTTCACAAAAAGTCATCCTACATTTGCCCCTCCAATATTTACCCCTCACCCTCAATGTCAGGCAATTCTAAATTATAGGACATCTTAATCTTAGTTGTAGTAGATTGGCTTTGCTTTCGACTGAATTGTCCGATATTAGCTGATGTGTAATTGTCAGAAATAAAACACTTACTTCCATCTAGGCATCAGAGGTTCTTTCTGCCACTACCTTATTCTCTTGGTTGCGTATAGCAATGTAACTTCATATAAGGAATTGATTTTGAAATATATTTATTGCTGTTATTATTATTTCTGAAATTAATATTTTTATTTAAAAATACTAGTTTTTATACACTCTAACAGAATTGTACAAAATTTTAGTCATATGTTTATGTTGTTGTATACGATTTCGGATCCCAAGAACCAAACAAGAAATCGAAGCCGACTTTATAAGAAAGAAAATAACTAGGAAATTTAAAAAACAATTAACCTTGATTAATAATGCAGAAATGGATGAAATGGATCTTAAAAAAGGTAAGTTAAAAAAAAAGTGACCATCTATCTAAGTTTGTTGAAAAGGTAATTAGCTCTGCAGTAATACTAGATAATATCGTTGGTTTGATCCTTAAAAGCACAGTTCTTTTTTTTTTTTATCTATATATTTGACAAGTTTCAGATTAGATGTTCTGAAAATCGAAATCAGCCATGAGTTAACATCAATTTTTAAATAATTATCTGTTTATAGCACTTGATAGAATTAGAGCTGAATTCAAATCTGATACAGAGAGTATTGCGCAATCAGAAGCAGCTTTTTCTGTCTGTAGTATCAATTCATCGGGACATCCAAATACACAAGATGACAAAGCTACATTTAGAAAAGCCAGTGAATTAGGTGAGTAATTATTAATTATTTAAGTACATAATTTAGATGTGTGAAAACTACATAAGAAACTATATATTTAGTTTAGTTCCAAATTTTATTTATCTCCTCTGTACTTATTTCAGTCTCTGATTCCATACCCCCTCCCCTAAAGGGTAACCCAACAAATTACCGAAGCCCTTGCTTATTTCCTAATATATTCTGATTTAATCATTTCAAAATTACCTCAAAATGTATTTAAAACCTCTTCTAAAAATTTAAAAAAGGAACACTACATTAAAGAACCATTCTTAAGTTTAAAACGTTTACGCAAACTCCATTCTCGTACTATCATTTAAGATCTTTGAAAGCTATACACATGTTAATCAACACCAGATATTTGAATCTCCATGCAATATTTTAAGAAAGAGAGAAAAAAACTAGATATTTTGAATTTTTATTCATTAGTAAAAATGCTTCTCTAAAGTCATTCTATCTAAATAAAACATTCTATCTTTTAAAAGTACATTTAGAAGTTAAAAATGTATTCCTTTTCTTTACCTGTCCATTCTATTGGTGTTTTTTTTAGTTTATTTGGATAGTGGACTTGTCATTTGATAATCCATGGCTTATTTTTACATTTTTTTGTTTCAGGTGTTGATATTGAACAATTAATACAGCAACGTAACAAAAATGGACTAGGACCAAGAATAGCAAAAATAATAGGAAATATGAACTTATTACGATCTAGGAAATCTCTCCCAGTGCCTGATTCACGTGTTTAGTTTAATATTAAATAACGTGTTATTTGTATTATGTGTTATTATTATTTTAATAAAATATATTTAAATGGAAATTTGTCTAGTCTATTTTATACCTATATACATTTTTATATACTTTGCAAGGAGAACTTTACATCAAGATCTAACTAATATAAAAAGAACCTTTCGCATGAAACAAATGAAATAATTATAGGTTTAGAGAGAATTTCAAATTTCGGAATCGGATATTCAAAAACTTGAAAGGAGTGATTTCAATAACTTCTGAATCGCTTTTTTTTTTAACGATGATACGTGAACTTTCAACTTCAAAATTAAGACTGAAAGGCACATACTTTTGAATTTGGTAAATTGGTTAAGGTGCTACCTTGGAATTAGTCTGTAATTTTTTGCTGGAAAACGGTTACAGGTTTCTCACAAAAATCATACACCAACATAAAGCTCACCTTCAAAAATCCCTTACAGTATATTGTATTGAAAATTTCTAACTTCTGTTCAAAAATTTATAAAGTAGCTGTAGAATAGTTGCTTCTATTTTTGTGTAACTTTCTGGACATTCACCAAAATGTTTCAGTTTGATTTGAGCGTAAGGTAAGTAAACGATGAAAAAGTTTGAAGCTCTAATCAAGTAATCTGAATTGGAGAGAGGTTTCTTGGAAAGAATAGGTAATAGAATACCCACTGTTTAGAATTAAATAGAAACCGCCTAGGTGAGGTCGATCAATCATTATTTCATACCAAGCAATATAGGAATGAATGCAATAAAACAAAATGTAGGACTAATATCAATAATCTGTTCTTAGTGCATAACAAATTAATATAATCTAATTAAATAATGTAGTTAAGAAAACGAATAAAAATACTGAATTTAACATTTTGACCTTGTGATTAAATTAAAATCTCCCACTTTATCAAAGTATTTAGTTCATAATTTTTTTTTTTTTTTTCATATTTTTTGTTAATTCTACTTTCTGGGATTTTATAAAAATATTACATAGACCCTTTTTAGCTTATTAAAGGAGTACTTAACTTGAAGGAGTACTTAAAAACCTTTTTAAGTACTCCTTCATGAAGTAAAACTTAAGTTGAAAATAAAAACTTAGGTTACTCATATATTTTGTTCAACGAACACCGTAAATTGAAAAACGTTGCTCTCTTCAAATAGAATAATATCATTTTAATACATGCAACATTACTTACTAAAACGTTATCGTGTTCAATAATTCAGTAATTATTAATTTCATAATTCATTATGCAATGGAAATATCGCAAAATCGTCATAACATATCGTTTTAGAATCGCAGAAACTGCTAAATGTACTTAAAGCGCTTTACCTTAAACATCTGTAGTCAAACTATTGATAGTAGATAATGTAGTGAAAAGTTAAAAAAAAAAAAATAGAGAGGGTGCTATCAGGTTGTTGTAATTAGGGGAAAAAACCAGCTCTTGTTATCCTCTCTGGGTCAACATTTCCTCAATATCCCAAGAACAATTCTTCAATGTTTTTAAAGCAAGATACTTTAGAAATCAAGATAGCTTTCAAAACTGGAAGTGATAAGATTATTAATTAAGAATGGGCCGTTCATCTAGCTGAACATGTAATTCTCAGATTGAAGACAGAAGGTAGGCTTAAACAGATATACGGATAAGAAAGTATACGTAAAAAACCAACCAAATAGCGATTTGATTGTAATGATGAAATATAATTATAATGCTGATTAAGTAAAATGATACCTGTTTGTTTTTCCAGCAAAAATGGATTTTCGTAGGATTCAGGATTAACTGAATAATAGGTTCTTATCTAAACTACATAGTGTCCATTGAAGAAACCTAAACGGATGCGTAAGAACGTACGAATATCCTAAAACCAGATTTCTTAGCGTCAAATGGTTAATTGTTTATTAAAGGTAATTAAACATTCAGGGTAGGAAGGAAATTATCAATCCTAATAAATTGTACTTAACAATAAAATTTGATTAAACGTGACAAAGTCCAGATTTTTCCAAAATTTTGTTAGAAATAAAGAGTATACTGTAGACGCATGAAAAGGAGTTTCGATTATCAGATGAAAGATAAAGTTCTCACAAGTTAAACTGTTTTTAAGTAAAGCAAGCACAAAACGTTTCTGTCTAAACAAATAACTTAGTAAGGTATGGTTGCAGCTGAAAAAATAACGCATATATATGTATATATATATTACGTCTATAGAAAAAAAGAATGTTTACCTAATCACCCAAACTTAAGGACGCAAACAAAACAAATATACCCGGACAACAAACTAAACCACTAGCCTCTAGTCTGAAGCTCTGGAAATATAACAAGTAAAATTCCACAATTTTGGAAAATATTGATAGCTGATATCTATATTATTTATCTCTCTTTCTTTTAATCGCAATAATAACGAATTAAAAGGGCAATGTTTTAATTGTCAAATCGTATTAATCTTTAATTATAAAATTTATTGTATTTTTTTTAAAAAAAGAAGATTCTTTAACGATCTTATCTCAAGGATAAAACAGCAATAAGGAAGCTAATCACCGTCGCCTTTATTTTACCCTCTTTAATAGATCGTGTGAAACTACAACAAAACATTAAATATTTACTAAAAAAAATATTACAAAACAACTGATATTTAGTAAACAATAAACTGCTCAAAATTTAGCGAGCAAGTTAGCTATAATTACTATTACTGACAAATAAAAAACAATTAAATAGATAACACATTAACATTTTGGCCCCTAAACTAATATTTTACTTTAAGTGGCTATTGTGTATTAAACTGTAAACTGCAAGTTTTTACTTTGGCTGAGTATTGAAATCGTGTTAAATTTTTCTTTCATTAAGTATTTAAATCGTCCACCTAAGTATTATTCAAGTGTCAATAAATGCACTGTTAGGATTCCTAGATACAAAGTAATTTCAAAAAATAGAGTTTTAAGTTTTATAAGTTTCTACAAAAAGGACTAAATTCTTTCAATCAAGAACTCTAATAAATGTTCATAAGTTAGAGCAAAATTGAAATCTTAACGTTTTCTTACATTAAATGTGTTTTAAAAAAGTTCAATTTACTCACCAACTAAGCGAAATATTAACAATCATTTCCTACAACTTCAACTCCATCTTTGCGCCTATTTGTTTGCCTGAAAGATATCAGTTGAAATTCATTTTTTTTTGTTATTAATGTCTAACGTAAAGGGTTAATGGACTGCTCTTTATCAATTAACCAAAGAGAGATATTTTTCAGCCTAAACGAAAATATTATTTAATCGCTCAAGACGAGTACAGCTGGTTGATCTGAACCACACAAGTCATAATTCATGTGATGAAACGAAGAAGTTTGTACCGTAGGGACATAAGGAAGATATTACAGAGATTTATGATTACCAACACATTACGAAGCCATGCTAGAGGACAAGTCGAGTATGGGATGGTTCGACTGCTTGCAAGCAAGTGCTGTTTGTGATTAAGAGCGGCGACACGCGTAATTAACATGCACATTTTCTGAAATAATTAATTTCAAGCACAACATCCACACAAATGAAACTAAGAAATAGAAAACATCCTAGGTGACCTTTTACTTTCCAGGCTGATATCTAGCATCTTTAAACTTTTTGAACCATATCTTTGCAGTACGCAAAAAACAAAACTTATTTCATTTACATCATTGATTTCGGAAGCGGATTTTAAGAACTTAGAGCCATGATTTCATTGTTTAAGTTGCACAGAATCTGATGAAGTAGACCTTACCAAAGCTAATGCACACATAAAATGCAAGTACAACGGATACCTAGTAAGAGACTTACAGTACAACATGCGGTTGAGAATCAAGTGAGGACAAAAAACAAGAAAAAATACAGATTTATGGAAATGAAGTTAGGTACGAAGTGCAGGAGAATATCGTTGATTTTAAACATAGGTTGATTCATCACTTGGATGTAGAAAATTGATGATGGATGAGATATTTCTGTTCAACTCATTCAGAAACCTTTAAATTTTATTTAATATGTAGATTAGATGGAATCTATGAAGTGCTTAGAGGAAAATGATATTTTTAGTGTAAATTAAATAACATTATAGACCCTTCAACGCATAATCGTGAAAAGTAAATTTGAAACTCTTTACTGTAATAAAACTGCAACTCTTTGCAGTGAAAAAATCTGTGCGAGGGCTTTACACCAGAATTTACTTGAACTTAGAGAATCTAGAAAAAAAAAATGTGTTTAATTCTATGTTAGAGCTCAATTTTCAAAAAATAGGCACGATTGGCACACTTTTCATTTCTAGGGCTGTAAAATAAAGTGAAAACCTAAAGCTCCCAGGAGAGTATAAGTTTTTTGAACATTATAAAGTCACGGTCAGAACATTGAAGAGGGGTGGATATGACGTCATAGTTCGCCTGGTAGTTTGCGCGGCGAAGAGACGATTGGGCCGCAGTCCTGCGGAGACATAGTGCCCACCAGTATCCGTCTACTAATTGGAAACATTTTAGTGATCCTACACTTTCTGAATACACCGACATTTCTGTAAGTACTCCTTACATAACACTTCTAATCACTACTTTTTTTTTTTGTTTATAGTAATTACTGTAGTAATGTTCTATTCAATTTACAAATTATGTAACAAACTTTATTAGCGGTTTAATGATAAATTATTAAAAGCCATTTTTAATAATTCTCAGATAATATACGAATGATAAAGAACTAGAAATAGACGCAGTTTTCTATTTTTTTAAAAAAATAGTAATATGAATCTATGTATACAATTATTTTCAAACCTCGAATATTTTCTACAATAAATATTAAATTGTACTAAAAGAATTTGAAGAAAGTTTACAAAACTAGAACCCCATAATAAATTAAATTTTTAAGAAAAGCGAGATTTCTTCTTCTTCAGAATCAGATTTAGGATCTCCAAAAAGAAGTCGTTCAATAGATGCACATTTCCGGCGATAGATTTCTTTAAAATTCAAAACTTTTAAGAACATATTTGATAATCATAATATAAATAATTAATATAATAAATTTAAACAAATGCAGCTGGAGTGAAGCTAATCTTGTAAAACTGAAATTACTCTTATGACAATTAGCTTTTCCGTAACCCATTTTCTGAAGAAAACTTAATTTAGAAAATTGTTTACAATCGCAATACTTCCTCATATGATCGGTAAGAAATAGTTAAAATAGATGTGAACACTCTCGCGACTTTTTCTTATTAGAATTATTACAATTCAATATCATTTAATACCACTTGCGCCCGAAGCCTTTTCCAATACCGTGCTGGCCTCCGGAAAGAGCTTTTTAAAGATAACTTTGTCAATCACCGCACAGTTCTAGGTTTTTTCAGTTTTTTTTTTCTTAAAATTTAAAAAGTTCAGTTTTTTTCTGTAAAAAGAAAAAATAAAATAAATAAACGTGAAGAGTACACTTTACAATTACAGCTAGTAGGGTATGTAATTAAGTTTTTACCTAAGATTAATAGTGAAGGGCTTCATTTTCTATAGTGCCTGCTCTCTCCTTGAAATTCCTCATTAATTAAATTGAAGACTCTCATCGTAATGACCAGTTTTCCAAATAAAATCTCTCCATCTCAAAATTCAGAGTAAAATATAATCTAGTAAAGAATTAGTCCTTCCTTAATATTCAACCCATTATAGCAGAGAAAAATATAATCAATTCATTTAAATACTTCAAGTTTCTAATTATATTCAGTCTAAAACCAGTAAAAAAAAAAAAAAAAAAAATGTGCGTGCTACAATGTATAAAATCAGTACAGATTTCTGTTAAACTCATTTATAAACCTGCCGAATTTGTTTAGTAGGAAGTCCAGAAGAAATCGTACTTTACAATGATTTCAGCTCCGAGCATACACCTGTTCCCTGTCATTTCAGAATTTTCATCCAATAATAATGAATGATGATGGATTTTATTAAATATAGATGAAATTATTGATATTGATCAGCATTGCGGATTCCAAGTCTCCGTTCACAATTTATTTAACTGTAAAATCTTTTAGACAAACAAAATAAAAATTCATTCATTCATAGTTGCATACGTAAGTAAAAATAATTATAAATTCACATCATATCACCTTTTTGTAATCCCTTCTGCTTCAGAAGAGCGTGGTCCTAATCTCGGGACTTTTTTTTTTTTTTCTAAGAAATGCTTCTTTTCATTTAATGACCAGCGTACTCGGATATTGCCCGGGAACAATTTGATGTGGAAGACTAAACACAACATAGTTAACTTGTGTAGATACAGTGTCCTTGACATCAGAAGTGATCATCAACTGATGACCACAAAGTCAAGGAAAGTTTATCATAAAAAAAAAAAGTAAGGACAGCTGTCTTTAACATTGCATGCAAATTCAGGTAAATGTGAGAGTTACTAGGGTATGTTTACCTGGTTGCATATTAGAGCTGCCCAATTGCAGAAACAAGCATCATGAACAATAACCAAGTTTGCTTTCAATGAAACTTAAGAACTCTTCTACATCACTTCTTTTAACATCAGTCGGATAACGTTAACAGACATTCAAATATGTCTCCATCTGGAAAAGAAGATTATTCAAGAACCGATTAATACTGGATGCTATTAATGTTGTAAAGAATACTTTTTTGCTAGGCCAATTATAATTTATAACTGTTTGTAAGTAGTCTCAGTCTTCAAATGTATGTAGAGTTTGCCGGAGTTAGGACAGCTGGAGAGCCTTACTTTATCGAAATGGAGTTTGCACAAAAAAATATGTTCGAGAAAGCGGATGCAGCCTAAATCAATAATGACTTCCAAGAAAAATTGATTTCTTTGGGGAGAATCTAAACTTCTTAAAGGAAACTGATATGAGAGAATTTCTGTGATGATGAATACTGGGAACTTCAATCCCACTCCAGCATGCTTCATGTTTTCCTTGTTGGAATAGTCATGACAGGTCTTTAGGGACACAAAAGTCCCTAGGGTGGCAAGTCCATTTCCTTATAAAAATCTTTTCCTAGAGAATGGTTACCCCAGAATGACGGCTTTTTCCATGGGAACTTACGTTCCCCGAAAGAAAAGTCTAACCATATTTGAAATTAGGAAATCATAAACGTTTCAGAGTGTAAGGTTTGGATCAAGATTTGTTAACTTTAAATCCAGGAAGTGCTTCACACCACTTTTAAACGGAGAAAGGAAATAAAGCACAAAATAACCCAGAAAGTATTTTGTATCTAATTGTACGAATTGCCACTTTTTTTTAATCTTTTTTAAAGATATTAATTTAAATGGAAATGATGAAGCAATTTTAGTTTCCATAATTCACTAGTTTTGTTCTACCATTCATTCTCTTCTGTGTGTGAAAGAGAGAAAGAGAAGCTGGCAATTTTTATCAAAATAAGATGAAAACAAGAAAGCTTGTATCAAGAAGTGCGATTGTATTTGATGACCTCATCAGTACAAAAAACAAATAAATAAAAAAAGGGTTAATCGCATACTGTCAGTCCTTGAACCTGAGAAAAATGCATGACGTTCAAAATTATATGCTTCTCTTCAAAACCGTTGTACTGGCTGACGAGCGTGCATCGTTGTATGACTACATACACTAGTGAGTATGACTTTAGTATGATCATCTCCAACTCTTCGTTTATTTATTCTAATCCCACTTTAAAGAGGTATTAAGTTAAAATAAGAGATATAAAACACTGGAAAAAGAAAAGACATGATTACAGAAAAGTTTCCAAACGACTGTACAATGTTCTATAAAATCAAAAGTGCAGTTGAAAAAGTATTAAGATTATATAAAACTTTCTATACTCCTTATTATCAAGAATCCATTTTCTGAGAGCTCGGATTATGAAGCTTAATCCATTTCTTTTATTAAACCCATTTGTAAATCAACAATTCAAGGCAGCTTTAGTCAAATTAACTTATAACTATCCTTCTTTACTTCTTCCGTAAATTAAAAATTTACACTAGCTGACTGGAAAAAAGTTGAAATTAAATTTTAAATAAAGCAGTAAAATAATAGCAGGGAGGGGATTAGCTATGAGGTTAGCATACTGGACTCTCACGCGGAGGTCTCGGGTTCGAATCCAGCAGCTGACCCTTAGATTTTCTCTTCCTAGGAGTTTCTTACAGCTTACTGTCCGGTGATGGACAGTGTTGTCTGTAACGGGAGAACACTGTCCGGAGGCCGGCAGTGCACTGGAAAAAGCTCCGGGCGCTAATAACCTCAGCAGTTGATGCGTCAAAAAATAATAATAATAATAATAGTAATGATTTGACTTGGCAGCTCAGTTTAGCAGTTTTCCAATTGATAATGAACCGAGGGCTTTCAACTATTATTTCTTGGCTATTTATAGCGGATCTGTTTATCCTTTAATACCATTCCTGTGCGAAATACAAATTTGGGCCTCATCCAAACAGGAAACGAGATAAATACTACATTTGGCAACGTCAAGTGCATTTATTGCATCACTTTTCAAGGCTGAAGATATGAGTTTGTCAACCTAATGAATCGACAGAACCATGTTTTATTTACGTAGTTATGTAGATTTTTAGCGCGGAATTCCTAGAAATAATTTAATTGGCCAACGTGGACTACTCTTCCTCCAATTTTACGTGAATTTTTAAAAAGTTTTTTCGGGAAGAATGACTCGGTACATTCTATTTCTATAAAGGCCGACATTAAATAACCAAGTTTCACCTTTAAGGCGACTCTCAGGATTGATATGTCTAACCCTTACAAGTCGTCCTTTTCATTTTCTACTTGTTTTGTTTTGAACTCAGTTTTGTTGGTTGTAAATTTAGTTCTTGCGAAAAATCATTCCTATGTAATTGCTAAATGTTTCAGCATAGATGTAAGTTTCTTTTTGCTTAGGTGTTTCAGTAATACTCCCATTAAGGTAAGCTTTCTTCTGGGCTCTGATTTGTTGGGGTATACTTCGTGAAGGTTAAACTCTGTTTTGGTTTTCATCAGCTGACAGCAAAGGCAATCAACTGTCGCATCTTTTTTCTTAAAGTTTTTAATATCATTAAATATTTGGTTAAGTTATTTGGGTGCAATTAAAAGTTAGATTCATTGACTTGGTATCATCTCTCTGCATTTACTTTAAAGTTTATAATCCTAGGATTGAAGGTGTTGATCATATGATTGACAGTTTAGCGGGAAGTTTTAATTTTTTTTCTATTTCTGTAATTCATGTTTCTCAGAAGCCTCAATAAAATTCGTTTTTCTAAGTGCTGCGCCCTGGCAAAATGGTATCTTTAAAAATTATTAAAAAGCAAAATACGTTCAACACAGGAATTTTACGACTGATTGCGTCTGTAATTTACTTTTGTTGTAAAAAGTAATGTCAATTAATGATTTTATTTAAACTATTAACATGGTCTTTTTTTTGGAATTTAATAAAGTAGTTTTCATTTAGTAAAAATTGGTTATCTTGTAGAAAATTTATCAAGTAAGATTGAGCATTACATGAAGAGAAAATGTTACTGTTTACATCGTGGATTTTCCCTATAAGCCTCACCTGGAAACTACTCAGATTCTCCAGGGAAGCCCAGGTAAAACTGGGAATCATAGGTGCCGGTATTCAGAGATAACTACTCCCGTCAACTGCTTTTAACTTAGTTCGTTGACGGAGTACAACCTATTGGACATCATCGCAGCGTGGCGCAAAAGAGCGGCGTTTTTCGTGAACTTTGTGAGCAAAGAAACTTCTAATAAAAAGAATTGAAAGATTCTTTGAACGTGAAAATATTGCGAAAACAATATAATATTAATTTCATCAAAAGCTATTACATACGTCTGCAGAGAGATTGGCTTTCATTCATTAAGAACAGATGGTAAACCGTCAAATCAAAGAAGTGGCACAGTTAAATGAGAAACTACTTCTCTCGGAATTCTGTTAAAATAAAATTTCATTGAAAAATGATAAAGGAAAATGATAGCTTAATGCACGAGTGGTTAGAGTTACAATTCAAAGTACCATATAATAAACTCGAATCAAAACCGACAAGATGCAATCAATACTTTCTTTATATGAGTGGGTTTGGGATCATAAAAGAATATGCGCATTGGCTTAGCTCTTCATGAAAACCAAATAAAAAAGACAAACAAATAAAAAAAAAGACAAAACTGATAAACTATATCGTATGCGAGAACACTAAATAAATAATGAAGACAAAGAAACCTCTTTATGCCTTTAAGATAAAAGCCGAAGAAGAAGGAAACATAAAGAAGTTATTAACTTTAATAGAATATAAAGACTTGGAGATATTTATCAGAGTTAGATTTATAGTCGCAGATTCTAATGAAAACGCAATTTTATAAATCAGCTAATATTTCTAGGAAAAAAAATTGCTATCTTTTTTTAAAATATATGCATACTCTTGGCGACAGTTGTTGAAAAAATTGAAGTTATCTAAATACTTGTCTCAATGTTTTTATTTTTCTCTTTAATTATTAATTAATTTCATTCGTACAAACGTACGAGTACATAGACATGGCAAGTACTTAAAATGAAAGATGTGTTTTGTTTAGATCATTTTGCGTTAGATGGAAACACAGACTCTAAAGTCTTTACATCAGATAGATTTAAATCATCTGTGGCTAGCAAAAAAAAAAAAACAAATAAAGGCTTTAAATAAGACAGGATGTTGTAGTATTTATACTAAAGAGCCTTTCTTTGGTGCAAGACACAACTGTTAAGGCACCATGAATAAGTAAAAAAAAAAAAAATGACTATATTTTATTTATTTATTTTGCTTTTTTTTTCTCTTAGACTTCTCACATAAAATCTCCTTAGTCTGCCTACCATTTTTGTAAAGGAACCTAATTTTAAACATTACCGTGCAGGCACGCTCCAGTCCAGTTCCACTTTACCAGTTCTATTCCTGGAGACGTCTACACCAATTCAAGTTCACAAATAAAAACACTTCTCAAGAGGCAATTATAGAGAGAAAAAAAAACAACACAAACAAGATAGCAGATACACTTGTTATCGTCCAGCGCTCTAGTAGGTTGATTAACTAAACAAACCTACTTTGGTTTATATATAACCTGTTCAATATTTACGATGACATTGTTTCTAGTAAATTTGTGGTGATTATGAATATTGTTTACGCTATTAATCCTTTAATGGTTAAGACTATTACTTTTTTTTCTCATCACTATTTTGTCTGAGTTTTTAAGTATCAACCTTTTTTTTTTAATTTTATTTCCTTTGTAAGCTTCTTACGAGTTTTGTTCTTAATTTTCGGGTAGTCCAAAATGACTTTTTCAGACGGCACTATTTACCAGCTCTATTTTCGAGATCTCACTCGTCATCAGATGATGTCAGGGAGATCCCAACTCGCACAGAGAGGTACGATATATCAGTATTTGCCTCTGTCCTGTACAAATGAGCCCTCGGGTTGCCGAGGCCGGTGGTTTGCCTGAAACAGATAGTACATTCTTTTCATGGACGAGTAGTGAGAATTCTTTCACATAGAAATGAGTTTCACTTCTTTTCCATGAGGATTATCACTGCTCTTGCTTGTTTAGGGGTGATTCCTCCGACAGTGCCGGATCAATCTGTGCATTTTTTTTTTTTAATTTCTAAGTTCTTTGTTTTCCTTCGAAAATCCAGCGCCATCGTTTCGTCAAAGTCAACAAGTAAGCAACGTATTTTTATTTTTTTAATATATCTTCTATATAAATATAAAGCTCTCGTCAGTTTTAACTTAAAACATTTTCTGCAAATAAATGGTTTTATGGGCTCTAGTCCGAAGTGAACCATTAAGCACACCAAATCATAAACAAAAATGAAAACCAATTTTCTGACGGCTAGTTAGGGTAGTTTGAACAACCTTTTTTTTTTTTTAATTTCGAGGGCAACAAATGAGGTTTTTTGGCGACCTAAGCATTTTTTTTTAGAACGCCTACCGGCTTGCACTTCGAATTCTCTCATCAGACACCGGCAGGGAGCTGCAAAAGGTTTTCAATGAAGGAAAATTTAAGGATAGGCCGGTCTCGAACCCAGGATCTCTGCAATGTACTAACTGTGCTAATTTCTTCACTTGCTGCTAGGTATACCACTAGGTATGCCAGTCAAAATGATTGACTACATTATTTTTTTTTATTTCATATTAATTTTCGCTATTCTTTAAAAGGTATAATTTGCCAGTGAGGGAGTCGTAGTACTTTTACACTCTATCCAATAACACATCCATGAATTTCAAAGATAATATTTGGCAGTCTATGGTACTTGTTCCAGTCTTGTTAAATTATATAATACCTTCTAGCAACCTATTAGCGTAGCGAAGAGTAAATAAACTGTGCAACCGTGTACAGGCAGCCGTATAGTGAGTGGAAGTTTTGCTTTTCGATTTGCAACTCTAGAGGAGAAAATATTTCGCTTCAGATCGGCTTAGTTCTTAATTTCTTTATTATAATTAAAGTGACAAGGGCTAGATGCTATCTACTGTCAACAATGGACAACGTAGCCTGCAGAGATCAAACAAAACAACACTACGTTTAGCTGTCTTGAGACAGTTAAATTTAGAGGAAAATTTCAATGAACCTTGCCATTTATTGACTGAATCAAATGGAAAGTTTAATGAATGTTTTTCAAACCAGATTTATTTTGTTTTGTCAATTCCATGACCATCATAAATACGCGGATAGATAAATTCTCCACTTCATTTTTTTTACGATATTACCGATCATATGGAAACGAGGTCAACAATAAAAATAAGAAATATTGTTGATAAAAAGAAAGAAAAATTTTAAATGTCTTAGATATAATCTTGTGAAGACAATTATTGGATTGAAAAAAGACGCAAATGTTCACATTTCAATTTTTAACGAGCTATATGGTGTTCACAAAATTGTTTAAAATTTTTTTTTTGTGGTTTAGGGATTTTAATCTGTCCTGGAGATAGGGTTACTAAATAGACTGTGTTATAGAGGGTACAAAATGCAATGAATTATTTTTAGTATGTTTATTCTAAATGTGCAAAATGATATCAAAAAGATTTCGAGAGGTCCAATACGTAATGATTCGATTACCTGTACAAAGTGCTTTAAAACAAGTCCGAATCTAAGTTTTTTAATTCGTCTTCCGTATGGACCCGAAACTTCCTTGAGGTTTGATCACGATCATCGATATCTTATAATGAATTATTTCGCTGGCTAGTTATCCTTCACCTGCTTCTGAGGCACCATATATATCTTCACTACTCATATTTACTTATTGCATGTAATTAATTAAATTATCTAAATAATTTTATTAAAAGTAACTAAAAAATTAGGTTTCAATAAGGGCGTAAAAGAAAAATACATTTTTTAATTGATTACCTACTCCATAAAATTAAACTTATTGAGACGATGACAACTGACAAAACTGCTATTTAACTCTACTAAAAACAAACATTTGTCAAAACGAGAAATCCCTAAGACTCATACCATACCACTTAAGGGCTAAGATTAAATGATCATTTTGAAGCTAGTGTCTTACAGAAAGGTAATATTTAAGAAAATAATTATTTTTACCACGCTATCAAAGCTCTAATAAACCAGTCTACAGTTCTAGCCTTCTAAAAACTGAAGGATTTTTTTTTTTCTGGCACTTAAGAAAAAAAACTAAGTAAATAATTAAGTTTGAGAAGAGGTTAAAGAATCTCCTTGAACTTGCTACACTTTAAACTAGAAATGATTAACTCCCAGATAATTATACAGCACTTTGGTAGAGAAGAAGACATGCGAGCTGCGCTCGAAATCTGATCTTTATTTGCATCTACTTCTTAATTATTAGGTATAATTATTAGTTTATTTTATTTTTTTTATGATTTAAGGCGCATCAACATCTGAGGTTATTGGCGCTCCGAGTTTTTTTTCTGTGCACTGCCGGCCTCCGGACAGTGTTCTCTCGTTTCAGACAACACTGCCCATCACCGGGCAGTGAGCTGTAAGAAGCTCCTAGGAAGAAAAAATCTAAGGGCCAGCAGCTGGATTCGATTATTTCTTCTTATATCTTATAATGTTATAAAAAAGATGTATTGCAACCTTAATAAAACAAAAATCTTATCGTAGCTTAAAATAAATCAACATTATCTTTAATCTTAAGTTGAAAAATGTAGACCAATAATAGAATCTAAAATTGTACCTTTAAAGCTTCTTACTCTCTTGATGAACCGCTTTTAATAATAGTCTACTAAAAACCTATTTGCAACGACCTATAATTTAAATAATAATATGTTCAATAATCTTAATAAAAAATTTGCTGTGAAACTCCTGCCCTGCGTCTTTCCCTTATTAAAATTCATTCTCAAGGTTTTCTTCAAACTACGAACGTCGACTGGCTTCCATGCAGATTCGTTGCAGTAAAAGGATTTTTGCGGAGAAATTCGCTTGCGTAACTCTACGGGACTCAATAACATCGAGATGAAAATTCTAAAAACCAGCAGTACCTACCATTTTCTGTTTTTTTTTTTTGCTTTTGAACTTAAAATACTGTCTTCCACTCAAAATATTAGGAAAAAAAAATTTTCTTAAGAGAAGATTAAAATAATATGTGGAAGAATAGGGCTTCTATCAATTATTGTTTAATTATAGCGCCTACAGCTGCTAAATAAGTAAATTCTACATTATTCACATTTTTAAAATGCACGAATTTTTTTAAAATTCGTTCTTTTTTTCAGGAGTACGTATAATTCTTAATCAAAATGAAAATACTTCTACTGAGCTGCACCTTATTTTTAATGGGATTACATCTTGTAAACGGAAATCGTGCGATTACGTTAGTAAATAGAATTCTATTAATTTGTTGAACGTCTATAAGTTTTTGGATTAGCTAACAATAAATCACACTTTATAGTTCCAAACAATACCTTATTAAATTTATTGATTAACTTACTTTTTTTTTAGACATGAAGATATTCGTGATGCTATACTATCAATGGTTCACCTATTTCGCGATACCACAGATAAATTAGAACGTCATGAACTAAGAGAGCGACAGCTAGGAGAACAATTGAAGAAAGCATTAAGTAGTATGGATAAAAGGGAACGAGCTCAAGACCATGTACTGAATGGAATTGTATCCAAGCTGAACTCTGTTGAAGATAGACTGAGAAAAATGGAATCCACTTTACAACAGGTATAACAATGAATAGTATAAGATAGTATAGTTTAACATGGAGCAGCCTGAGAAGGTGGTGGTAAAAACTGCATTACGACATTTACCGAAGTTGATGCTTTCAAGTACAACTTTGTAATAAACTTCCTATCATTTAGTTATCTTAAGAATACTCTTAGATAAAGGACGTAATGTAAGATCTAGGTCACTATCTCGGCAAAATACACTAAAGCGAATGGAATAGCTTATGCACTACAATTTAACACTTCTGGGTTCAAAAGATTGAGAGCTTCCAATACCTAGTTAAGACATAATTTTTATTAAACAAAATCAAGCTCTCTGTAGTAATTAGTTCTTCATTCAACAGTTTAAAGTTGTTATGGAATGTAAAGACGAACTTGACGAAAGCAGTTAGTTGATTGATCATTTAGGTAAAAACTTATTGCAAATATCCCACCCTCTCACTCTCTCACCCCTCTCGTAAAACTATCCCCTTCAGAGCATTCTCTTAATACGTGGGTATAAGGCGCCACGGTAGCCGAGCGGTTAGAGGCTAGACTCGCAAAGCTAATATACATTGTGGTACTGGGTTCGATTCCCGGTCTTAGGCCTTGGATTTTATTCAATGGTTAATAAAAGAAATTTACAGTAAAGTATGTTTGCTAGTCGCCTCCGTCCACGACACCTAATTTGGTAGCTGGACGTTAAGCTCCGCCTGAAAAAATAGGCGATTACTTTTACTATTTTACTACTACTTTACTTAATACTTGGATATACGTCCAGAGTTTCATTTTCAGACTATCGCAAGCCATTCAGATGTCAAAACTATTATTTTATTTTACTTCTGACTAAATAATCTTGCCTATTTTTCGTTGCTCTCTTTACATCTTAATTGAGCTAATCCAAATTACTTTAGAATATTGTAAAAATGTAAATTTTCTTTTCCAGGATGAAGCAGCTAAAGGCACATACACTATAGATGCGATTCCTTTACAATCATGGATGTCCAATGTAGAAGGGATGTTGAGCAAACAGTCCACATCAAATGAACTGTTTCCCAGCAAAGATAAGTTAGATGCTATGGAAGCAGCTTATAATTCAAAGATGGATTACATAGCTTCTTTAATAGAGAAACTACAAGCAGAAGTATTGACCACTACAGCAAGAATGTCTTCATTATTTGACCAACAACGAGAATATAATTCCATCGAACATAAGAAATGGCATGGTTCAATAATTTCACAAATGGAATTGCAATCCAACAAACTAGCACAAGTGCGGGATTATAACAACAATAATATCGATAACGGGTCAATAACAGAAGAAATTAGGTCGGTAAAAGATGATATTCTAATCCTTGTAAATGGTGGACTAAGTAAATTAGAAAATAAATTAAAAGAATTGGACTATTCTATGCATTCAGAAGGAAAGATTATGAATGATGTTATGCTTGAAGGACGACAAATGATGAAAGATTTTTATAAAAAAATTCATGAAAAATTTGATACACTGTCAAATGATATAGACGCTCTGGAAAAAGTGGAGAAAATTTTAATAAAAACCGATGAAAATGTATTAGATACAAAGAGGAAAATAGAATTTATGATGTTTCAAGTAATAAAAGGTGTTGAAGAATCGATATCTTCACAAAGTAGGGATATGAACGATACAATAAATAATCGTTTTAATTCCTTATCAGATAACTTGGCCGACAGTGAAAATACAACTTTAGCAAACGTCAGTCGGAAAATTGAATCAGAAATGGAACAAGTTTGGCGACAAATTGGCATACTGTACACACAATTGACTGCATCAGCTACAGTGTTGGATGACCTACAAAGTCAAACGCATCTTTATGTGAATCAAAGTAATAATAAAATGGAAAAAATGGACAATAAATTGGAAGCTATAAATACACATGTCAATGAAATTCATGAAAATGTAAACTATTTCATGGGCCGCCTGTCATTGGTTACCCAAGAATTCAATCAAACTAGAACTGCTTTAGCAACTGTTATTGATAGTTTAAAAATAGATCTGGATAAACCAAAAGATGATAAAGATCTTGGCAGTGGACCAATACCGATTGATTCAAATCTAATTTAGATGAATTAAAACAATAGATCTTGAAGAAATGCGCAGATTTTTAAATCAGTGCTTCTCTAACTATAGTCTTTGACCTCTGAGGATTCTTTTTAAGTCATTCCTAAGGGGATCAATGCAAACTATCCTGAGCACAAAAAAAAGTTGGCTGCTTCAAATTCTATTTCCTCCAAAAAATTTAAAGCTTTAAAGTTATGCCACTATTTCTTAGCCAATTCACAAAATACCAGAAATGTTCGTATAAGTGCATTATCAAGAAAACGTATGATGGTTTCATGATGGCCCCCTTTTTTTAAAAAAGAAAACAAAAATCGCCTGCACAAATAGCATTATACAGATTCTGGAAAAATTGGTAAAAATGGCACATTTTACAAACAGTTCAGCGAGCAGTTTTAACTCTTTAAATAAGAGCACGATTTTTGCTAGAGACAGCTTAAATGTCTAAATTAATGCACGTTCTGCCCGTAATCGTCAGAGACGTTTTGAAAAAATGAGATAATAATGTAATACCTGTCTATCTTCACTATTTTGATAAAAATTAAATTATTATTATTTTCAATATTAATGTTGTAAATATTAATACTAACTTTAAGTATTACACTTTCTCTCTCCGGGATCGTATAAAAATATAGTGTTTGATGGAGCGGTGGTGACTTTTTGTATGTATATATATTTTTCCAGTCAATTCTTAGCTGCAATCAAGACACAATTAATTGTGAACCACTTCTTGCAACTGTTTTAATATTTATGAAAGTAAATGTCATTAAAAAAATGTATATTGTGTTATTATTTAAAATATTCTGTACAATATTATCTCAAAAAGCATGTAAATTTGAATTATAGTGCAAAACGTCAGCATTCAAAAATAGTATTTCGATGGGGTCCTCAATAAATATTCATTTAACTAAATAGTTTGTCAGTTGAAGTGAAAAAAAATGATTTAGAAGTTTCTTAAAAATGCAGTTTTTCGAAACAAATTATTAAGGAGAGTTTGAGTCTTTTGACCTTATTTAAATAGTGACTAACATCTGTTTTGAGATTATCGACTAGAATTTTTGGAAATTCGCAATAAAGAATCACACTCGACTCGTTATTTTTCCAAAACAAATTTTAAAAAGTTAGAGTGACAAGTATAAAGGGTAAAACAGGAGTGGCAGCAGGAACTCAAAAAAAGCTTACACGCAAAGCTTCTCAAAATGAGGGGTTTCAGGGATACTGCAGATGTTTACAATGATTTATGTAGTACTCATGCAAAATAACAATATGATTTAAGTTATAGTGTACATGTATTTTTTAAAGAACGTTCAACTATTATTAGCCGGTCAATCTTTGTTAGCTCGTTTAAGAACAGTTATGATTTTACAAGAAAAAATTAATTCCATTTCTCAGAGAGGCTAGATCTCTTAATATTTTGAAATGTTCATTAGGCCGGACTTTTATAAAATATATTTTCTAATTTTCTAATACTGCTATAAATTTGAAACAATTTTTTCTATCGTTTTCTTGGCTAATGCTCTAAACGCCTAGTTTTCAGTTTTTGTTCAGTTTATGATAATTTAGTGCCCAATTTTACTTAGACAACTAATGATAAATCCTGTTATCTATCCCTTTTTAAAAGTTCAATGTATTAAAAATAAGTCTTGAAATATGTGTTTACTGAGAAAAAGATCTTCAAAAATGTGATGTCTTGAATTTTGCCTGTGAAACGCTGATTTAGATTTTTTTTTTGTATTTTACTTTTTATTTTAAAGGGAAAAATTTTGTAAATAAAATAGCCACTTACCAAACATTTATTATTATTATTTTCAAATTGTATTTTTTTTTTTTTTTAGTCACATGGCAAAGAGATGAAATTCCTTATTTTTATACTTTGTTCTTTTGAGTTGAGCTTTCTTGTTTTTCCTTTAAGAAAAAATAAACATAATAATAGTAAAAAATAAAAGAAAGAACAGTTCTTTATTTAAATGGGCTCATTTATTTTGTTAACTGAGTAAAAATTAACTTAAAAAAAATATATATATAAAACAAATTTGAATTTTTAACAAAACCATAAAGTCTTTAAATCAAATACAAAATCATGACAAGTATCCACTTCCTTTAAACATTTGTGTTACTTTTTGAATTTTTTTTTTTTTTTTTTAAAGAAAACAACTTTTTCATATAAAAAAATTATTTCTAAACTTTTGTCTTTTTCATTGTTAACGTACTTTTTTTTTTATTATTATTTATTTATTACAAATTATTTGATTACATCAGTTCCCAGATTTTTTTTCTTTCGTACTCGTTATTTGTTTTCGCATTCTTTTAAATTTTAAATTATCTTTTTATCACAGGATTGGACAGAGTTAAATAATTTTTTTCACTTTTTTTCTGGAGAGTTTTTGTTTTTTTTTTAAAAAAATTAAATAAAAAAAAATATAATCACCGAATTGTGGCAACTGGGGGACTCATTGGAAAGTCAGCACAAATGGAAAATAAAATCTCTAGTTTTCTGTATCAAGGATGTGTAAGATTAATAAGAAGAAATGAGTAAGTACCCAGTCCAGTAAGGGTTCTATTCAGGAGTCTGTGTAGAACGTAAAAAAATCTATCTCAACTTGAATTCCATTCAGATTCAGCTCAATCAACATTTTGGACTACGGATAACCCACAGAGTTAAGTGCTCTGAACCTGCCCATTCCTAAAAACTAGGATCACAAATCCAAAAAGAGATTGCAATCATGAATTCACTCAAATTCCTTAGGGGCATTAAGGAGTTAGGTTTATCCCGTAAGAGCAATAGTATTCGATAATACTATTAAGATTATAATTATGGAATTGCTGTACGAATAGCCTAATTTTGTCCTTTAGGTATTTTACTTGGTAAAATTCTAAAGGAAGTACTAAATGAATACACTTCCTTATTCCACTTTCTTAAATAACAGTGAAATCAGATAAAACAGGTAAATGTTGTAATTATTACTTCACGAAGACACATTACTCCTTTCATAGATGAACGACAAGGTGCTCTTAACAGAGTCGTTAAATGATGTTCAAGATGAAATATACTTTTTCATTATTGACATAGATTAAAAAATAACATAACAGTTTCATTTTTCAAGAACGGAATGAGTAGTTTTCACCACAATGGTCAAATTCTAGCTCGTTTAATTGAATGTAATTTTGTGTGAGTTCTGTAACCTTAAAAGAAAGGGTAAAAAAGTTGCTATCTAGACTCAGACGATTTCATTGCTCCTCTGGCAATATTCCTAAATCCAAAGGTGCCTTCCAGATAGGCGGAAAATTAGTTGGGATGAGAATTTAAAGAAAATTCACAAATAATAGAATCGATACAAGTAAGTACCTTTTCGATACAATGCATCATCTTCGCAAACCAATTGATCTCACAATTATTATAAATTCATTGTTAAAGAAATGGTAATGGGAACATTAGGATTGTTTGCTGTTAAGTCTTATCCATATAATACACATGTGGTTTTAAAAACATCACTGTCAGAACTAGATTCCTGCAATTCTTGGTGTTAAAAGTAACTTAGCTTAGTTAGCTCTTTGTTAACCAACATTTCACTTAAAGTTAGTGAGATGTACATGTTTATTTGCTAAGGAGTCCTAATAAATGTTGGAGACGACCAAAGGTACTGTTATGAGGATGAAACACCAATTACATACAATTTAGGCTCTTTATGAAGTTTTAGATTTAAAAAAAAAATGTATTCAACGATATACCTTGCATTCTCTTAAGAGTTGATCCTCTTAACCGTTGGGAAAGCTTCAATTCGGCTGTTTACGCTTATCCAGCAGAAAATATGAGAACCTCTGGGACTCATTATTTCTCCACTTGTACACAATATTTCCAAAGAGTTCCTCAATTATTTCTAGATAGGTAAATTAAAAAGATTACTTTTTTTTATTGAACATTCAAAACTTAAAAAAGATAGTTTTTTAAAAATCAAAACACAAAAATCCAAATTCTGAATCAGAGAATATTAAACACGAGACAGAAACTGAGAATTTTTATGGTATTTTTTTTTGACAATGTTTCATTTTGTAGTATGCGTTTTATTCTGTTTAGAGTTTTGTCGAAGTAAATTTTAAAAAAATTGGAATAAAAAAGTAAAAAGTTTTTAATTCAAGGATTTAATGGGCCCAAGTGCCTTGTATTCATTTTTTTTTTAGTTTTTAAATTTATTTAAATATTAATAATTGTTTAATTAATTATATTATGTACAAGTTCTATGTACAATACGCTAAAAAGAAGTTTTGTTTTTTTTTAATTTTTCTTGGGGTAAGGGGAAATGGTTGAGCATAAACTAATATTCGGTTAGCATTTTTAAAAACGCTAGAGCATCATTAGCGTTTTCGGGCTATTTACAAATAATATTTATCTTTTTATTAATAATGAAAAAACGGTAGAGTTTTTTTTTTTTTATGAATATTTTATGTACATTGTACAAATACAGTAATGCAAAATAAAAAATCTCGCATTAAAAAACTTTTATTAATTATTTACTATTATTCAAAGAACATTGATAATTTTTTATTTTTATTTTTGATAATATTGGAAAAATATGGAAGATTTGGAAATTCACAGATAAAAATTTATTAGAAAAATAGTATTAAACTTGCTTGTTATTAAGTTGTCTTTTTTTTGAAATCATTTTAATGAATAAAAAAAAGTTTTCTACACTGAGCATATATTTGTTTTATTTTTTAAACCTTCTCTTACTGCAGATCTCATTGGGAAACAAAACGAAAGTTAGATAATGAAAGAAATAATGGAGAAAGATGGTTTTTAAAGGAAAGAAGTTAAATAATTAGGATTTTGCATTTTTTCTAGTAAATGCCTCGCAACAATTTCCTTTAAAACATATATTTACAAAAATTGGTTTTTGGGTTCCTTACGCTTCCCCTTTAAACTGCAGTTTAAATGTAACTTATAACCTATCACTTTTGCTATAAAAATGAGTGGTAGAATCTCCGAGTTTGATGATAATCGCTATACCGCAAATGTGATTTTCTTGGCCAATTAACTTCATATAAGCTACTCAGATTAAGATCTAATCGCTTTGGTTTCTGATTATTTAAAAAAATTGGTTTTAAAGGAGTGGTGTAGGGACGCAAGCCAATAATTATTAACTATTAATGGTGGGTATAATTTTTAAGTAATTTTAGCCAATGTGAAGAAAATTCATCGAACAGAAATGTAAATTTCCTCAATTTTTATTTGTTCAGACCTCAAAACTACTCTACAAGATTTTTAATAGGCATTGATTTTGAAAGAAGTTCTGTGGGAGATTAGAGATCCCCATTACCTTATAATTTCCTCTTTGATTTATTAAGAACATCTATAAAATATTTAAGGCAACAAAAATTTTTGTTAAAAAATTTGCGTAGAGGAAATTTCTACTTAGAACAGCGGTAAGAGAAAGTCATTTGAATATTCGCACTAGATATTTATTTTTATCATATATATTTATTCGTTTATGGAAACCACGTCCCCCAGAAAAATAAATAAATAAAAAGGAATTTAAAAATAAAAAATTAATTTTATTCCTCCAAAATATTAATTATGCCTAAAAAAAATTGTATTTATTTAAATAAACCAATGTTTAAAAAAAAAAATACCATTTTTTCTTATAATAGAAAATTTATCTTTTTTTTTTTGCAAATATTTATCACACATTTCACTTCCTTTTTTTTTTACAAAACAAAATGTTTTCAAGTTTTTTGTGCTTTGACTAGTATAATATTTTATTCTTTTTTAAATTAATATCTGTACAATTTTTGTTCTTCACTTTCTATAGACAAGTTTATCAAGCACAAATAAGCGAAAAAAGAGAATTAAAAATACATTGATATAATTAATTTAACGTTTTACATCATGAAATAATTCAACTTCTATATAAATAAAAAATAATAAAAATTGTTTATATACAATAAAAAACTTTTTATATCAACAATCAAATATACATTATTCAATTCATATTTTTCCTTCTTCTGAATATGTACCTCATTTTCGTTACGAAATATGAACCAACAGTTTTCATTGTATAATTAATTTGTTTCTTCTGTATTTTTGTACACAGTTAAAATATCTTCTTTTTTTAAGCAAAAGCATAACAAACCTGACTTCGCGACATGGTATTTTTTTTCCTCAATTTAAAATTTATTTCAATAATTTCCTATTAAAATTAAAACAGATTTTTTTTTTAAATTCTTTGAATTTTTCTGAATGATGGAAAAGTTGAAGGGGAAATAGCGAATATCTTCAAATGAACAATTATAGCTTGTGACAACTTACAAAACTGATACTAGAACAATCTACGTCCCCTACACAACATAAAAATCATCTGGGATAGAAAAAAAATGCATTATATTAATCAGCGATTAATATGAATTTTGTGTCGCTTAGGAAAAATTAAACAATTAATAATTCTCATAAGCAAACCATTCAGATTACTTAGTTTAACTTGAAGTGATAAAGAGTAAGTGTACATTTCACACACGCGTTCAAATTATAATAGTCCACAAGAACGTAGCTACGGTGGCAACTAGAACGGAGGATATGAAAGAGCCCGATTTAAATTTTTTCTGCAATAGTCCGGATACAAACTTGGCGAAACGGCTACCCGCTGAAGGTTATGTAGGTTATCGAATTTGGAATATTAGATCAACTTTGGCTTTAAAAGTGCAAAAATTAAGAAACAAATTAAATGTGCTATAACTTATTTTTTGATATTTATTGTACTTACAATAGTTTTCCATAACTGGTATCGTACGCAACACAGCAGTTGGTTTTGCTATTATTCAGTTTTCTATAAATGATTTAGTTTTAGAAGTAACTTCAAAAACTTTTCGCATAGAACTCGTAACTGCATCAAGATGTTAACCAGAATGTGAGGTTTCTCTTAGGTTACAGAACAAGGGTGACTAAAATCTTATATAAAACTAAAAAGATATTTCTAATTTATCATTTAAAATTAAATTTATTTTAAGGAATGTAACAATCTAATTAAAAATACTATATTACAATATTTTATTTGAAATATTAATGAAAAATTAGGGTTTTTTTTTTTTTTTTAACTGCACGAAACAGTGATTTAAATTTGATCTTGACTGAATTTAGTATATTTATAATAATGGGGCCTATTATTTGGATGGGATAGAATTGAAATAAAGCGTTGGTACACATTCTAAACCAGACCTTTGAATTTCGACGTACCGTTAGTACCAGAAGACGTACGCTTATTTTTTTTTTTTGGAATAGGTATCCCTCCTTAGACTAATTACAACTGGTTGAAGCACACTCTAGAGAATTCGTTCGTATTAAACATACGAATTCGTGTTTTAACGGTTACTAATCTAAATCAAACGATCTGAAAAGTTTATTGAGGTAAAAAAAGTAAAAGTAAACCTCTGGTAGCGAGGGCCAGAAATTTTTTGGAGATCCCCTTTTTTATTTCTTTTATTTCAGTTGTTAAAAAGTATCTAACTGAACCAACTAAATACACACATTCACACAGAAAAACACAATAGTTGGACGCTGATTAATTAATTAGAAATATCTTTTGTAAGTTGTCCAAAGCTAAAACTAATAAATTACAAGAAATTTTGGTTTCCATGATTTCTTTTTTTAATGTGAATTAACAAAAAAAAAAAAAATCTGTTTGCTATTTTTTTTCATTTTATAAAAAGATTCAACTTTTGTTCATTTTTGCATATAACAAATGACTAAACTAAATTATGTTGTTTTTCCTCTAAGCAGAATTTCATTTTATTCTCAATTCTTTTGAAAATGACTTTTATTTATTTTTAGAAATCTAAGCAATAAAGCAACAAGACTGTTAATTTTTAATTTATTAATAATACCATATTTTTATTTTTCCTTATATAAACACAAGGTGCACGCGGGCGCCCAAAAATGTAACAACTCTGTCCCAAAAAAACTAATTATTTTATTTATTTATAAATACACCACATCATAGGTTTTGCGTTATTTTTTTTTGTTATTGTTTTAATATATATATATTATAATATATATTATATATTAAAATCGCAGCACAAAAACCGAATGTATATTTTATAAATATAGTAATTATTTATCGATTCCATATTTATCGACATGTAATTAATTTTTATAAAGCTAGTTCCCCAGAGCTGAGGTACGTTTTAATAGTACTGTACTATACAAACATCGTGTTTAAAAGTGTTAATTTATTTTCAAAATTAAGTCTTTATATTATATATATATAATATATATATAATAATAATTTATAAGTAGATTATAATGCACACTATTTATAAATTATGTAATTCAAATGTCCAATTTTATCAGATCTTTTACCGAAATATTCCTAGTTTTTTCCACAAAAAAATCAAAATGAAAAACTATTTTTCATTTCTTATTTCCTTCTTATTTTTTTTTTGTTAAAAAAAAAATATTTATTTAAATAGTAAAATCTTGATTTCCTCTAAAACTATGTACAAACATTGTGCTGTGGCAGTGTGAGGCAGTTTCCTTAACAGGTGCAAAAAATTGGCAGAGCGCGCACTAATTTATTTACTTTTTTCTCCACACAACCTTATTTAAAAAATAAAATAAAATGAATAAAAAACTTATTTTCTCTCTGTGCCGGATGTACAAGTGGCCTCATAGAAGAAAGTAGAAAGAGATTATACACCGCATTTGCGACAAAAAAAGTTCGTACAAATCGTGGTCTAATTATCAATAGTTTTACAGAAAACAGCCATTTTAAAATTTGAAAGAGCTTTACCATGATTTCCATAAAAATGATCTTAAAAGAGAAATAGCCTATTGCAAATTTAATAAAGCAAATAGAAAGAACGTTAAGTTAAATTCTCCATAAGACCATATTGATATAACATAAGATGAAGTTATTTGAACACTAACCAATATACATTTCTAATTTATTAATTTTTGATAAGAATATTGTTTGATCCCTAAACGAGTTAAATATGTCCTAAATGGATGGACTTGCTTTTGATTTTTTTCTTTTTTAAAATGAGAAAGATAGTAAAATATTGATCAAGTACAATTGATAATTGTGGCATAAATACTACAAGATAACAACGCGTGCTGAACTAGTTGCGTTAGTGAAATATATTCGTAAAAATATATGTGATTATTAGAGGCAGCCAGAGTGCACTAGATAAATCAGACTAGCGTACATATATATCCTGCTGAAACTGAAGAAATAACAGCAACCACAAAAGAATACCTTCCTTTCACTGTAAGGTTAATGAAAATGAAGGGCAGACTTGCCAGCCTGAAAAGAAAGGAAGAATTCTGAATGCCTTTAAACGAAAATTTCCCAAAGAGACCAAGATTTAAGGGTAAGTCAGGATAGTTAGTTTTTGGGGAATATTTACATAAAATTTGGAATAGCCTTCACCTCTTTATACAGAATGTAATTAAGAGGAAAATAACAAGCATATAGGGATCATTTTCTCGCGAAATGAAAATGAAAGGAATTATTTGGCGTCTTTTACCAATTCTTTTTCCTTTTTATCCTCCCTTCGGTGTGAGTATAATGTGTTCTCCATCTACTTACAGTTCTCAGATCAGTACCATTAATCAGAAATATGACGTTATTTAAAAGCTACGTTTTATAACAATAAGAAAAATTAATATATGTATACTATATGTCAATAAAGATAATAATTGCCTGTAAGGCCAAAACTGCTAATGCTAACAAAACCCATATGTTTTCGCCATTTTTTAAATAAAGGATCAACCCTTTATATACCGGTAGGGATACCCAACCCTTAAAACAGAAGTACTAATAAAAGTTTTAAAAGAGCATTAATTGAAGATTTTTAAGAGGTTTACAGTTTACTGTCCATTTGATTTGTTTCAAACTTAAAATGATACCTTTTCTTAAGAAATTGACTGAACAACATCATCATTTATGGAAAATTTTATGTTATTTTCGTTTGAATATTGTTTTTCATGTCATTTGCATTAAAATAATTAAAAAGAAGAATCATAAAATGGACGTTTGCTCGAAAACGATTGAGAATTAGGCATTTTCAATATCGAATTTTATTGGTCACAAATGAGGCGTAGAATCTTGGTACACCCTGTCTGAATAATTTGTTTGTTTGTTATTTTTTGCGTAATTTTTAATAAACTTTTACATTTTAAAAAATATCAATTTAAGGAATGTTCATTTTAGGAAAATTCAAGAAATGAATCCCACTACCTGGAAAATATAGAGTATTTCTCGTTAAAATTAAACATTGCTTCAATAAAAAATAATCAATTTAGAACAAGCCGACAGCATTATGGAGGTACAATAAACGAAAAAACATTTTTATATGGAATTTTTCAAAAAAACTATTAAAAGTTACCATTTATATTTCCCCATTATTTGTTCGTTTATATTAGTATTGGTTTGGATCTTTTTAGAAATATTCAAAAATATTTACAAAAATTTTAAATAATTGGCCGGAATGCCTGCCCACAAAAATTTGTATCACTTCTACATTTTTCTCAATCATAGTTTCTTAAAAAAAAAAGTTTCTTTGTTTCTTTTACTTTTAGAAAAAAAAAAACTACAATAAGCACACTCGAGAACAAATAAAGAAAAACCTTGTCATTTGAGATGATCAATTTTAATAAAATGAACTTTCTCTTAGTTCCCATGATTTTTTTTCTTTTTTAATTTAACACACCATGGTTTAAATATATTTATTTAGAGAATTTTCATTTTGTTTTAATTATTAGAGAGGAAATTATTTAAAACAAATTGTTTTACTATTTTTTATGGGTGATAAATAATCTCACATCATTTTTAATTGTCATAATGAATTGAACTCCGAACAAAAGTTAATGGGAGAAGATAGAATTACTTATTTACTGACGTTCGTTAGTTAGAGAGCAGACTGAATACTACTTACAGGCTGTTGCTATGAACGGGTGCCAAATCTGATATTTCCTTTTCACCGAGTTAACTCATACGCAACCATTAGAAGGAGCAGGCTATGACTGGCAGTATCTGGACTTATTCCATTGCAGGACTATCAATGCTGACCCACATTAGATACAGATCTTATGCCGTTCAGGCATCCATAACAATAATAATAAAATTTATTAAATTTTTGACCTCCCCACGATAACCAATGAATAAAATAATATAAAGGAAGTTAAAGAAGCAGTTGCAGGACGGAGCAGGATAAATATAAGACTATCTACACGAGGATAGTTATTGTGGACATTTCTACCCATCTGATCGCTAAATTGTCTCCATCATCGCAGCAAAAAAGCTGTAGGGTAGTCACACGACACACCTTTTACCATATGGGTGCAATTGAGCTATCCGTGATCACAGTACCGTAGATACCGTTAAAAAAAAAAGTTGGGCAAGCGATGTCGCAAGTTTATAGTGGCGGAATTTTCGTCGGTTTCTCTTAACCTGCTTCAGATCTACTCAATGCTTTCACAAGGAGCATAGAGATGGCCCCCCTCTAGCATCTTTTTCAAGAGAGCGGATGACAGTAACTCAAATAAGTACATTATTCTCTGTTTTGCTCCCGAGTGTTTTTTATTTTCTTGACTAATCGACAGAAATTTTTTTATAACTTTTCAATTTTTATTTTTACTCCTTTATTCCCCTTAAACGTAGTAAATTTAATAAGAATAAGCTCGCTTTCATCGGACAGTAGATTAATAGCAGAATATCGCAAATAATTAATAACATTTATAGTTTAGTAAAAATGGTAAAAAATGGCATTTTTTGTTTTGTTTACATATATATGTATATATTGTAATGTATTACTGAAACAGAGGATGAATTTATTTTTTTCTGTTTAAATAACATTCATAAAATATTTGCCACTTAACCTAGATTTTATTCCTTTATTTTTATGAGTTTTAAGCAGTAGCTAAAAGGTTATGAGAAATGAAATCTCCGACGTATATTTATATAATTTTTAGACATACCAAGATATTTAATTAATTTTGCAAAATAAAGAATAGCTACTTAATTTATACGAATGTTTTCAAAAAAGCAAATTACAAGTAATGCTAAGGCAACAAAAAATAAAAATTATATAAATCTTGCGAAAATGCTGTCGGAAAGCTTTAATCAACGCCTAAGACAGAGCAACCCGCTAAAAGTTACGATTAGTATTCAAACAAGTTGTGTTTGATGGAATATGTGTGAGACAAGAAGTTACTATATTTAAAATATCGAGCTATTAGCTCGGTTGTGACGTATGCTGTGCTTCAAATGGTTGTAGTTATGTCAGGAGCACTGAGAAAGCTGCTAGGCTTTGTTACAAAATAAGAAAATACTAAATATACAACAACCTTCTTCCATCAAAGCTGCTTAATCTAATTATGTTCACGATCCCAACTATCCAACATAAAAGATTCAAGTTTCTGTTCCACTGTAAAAAAACATCTAAACAAAGGAGGCTAACAAAAGTTTCATTACTTACTTGAAGTATCATTCTCATCACTATAGTAAGTAAAGAATCCGTACAACCAAGTATTCGCAATACAGGTACGTGAAATATTCAGCAACAGCCTTTCGTTATCTATATTCGGATCCTCAATCAGCATTTTTGGAATGCCAGCAACAAGTTGAGCTCATCAATAAAAGTTGTTATACTGTTAAACTTCAAGCCTGAATGTTCGACATAGTTGCTTCACCTAAAGACGAATTTCGGCAAGTTCGGACAAAATGTAAAACAGAAAAAAAAAAAACATAATTTGGTCTATCCAATTTCTATATTTTGACCCTAATTCATAAATGAATTGACACTCAATGTACAAAAAAAAAGAAGCTCTTCCAGCTTACTAGAACATTCTAATACCATTTTCGGGGATGAGAGGAGGCAAAAGAACTAGATGAACTCTTAACAAATATCTGCTAGGGAGAATCGAATCTAAGCCCTACGCTTTCCATAGCCTCTCTAGGCTCAATCCTAGCTCAAACAAGTGGGTGTTTACAACAACTAAAAAACACTTGGCCAATCTTTCCATCCGATTTCACATTTTGTGAAACACTCCTATCTACTGGGATCAGACAGATGAACTTTTTCCAGTCATCTGGAACATCGCAACGCCTATGTCGAAATGAAGGTACAAGAATTTAGTACCAGCGCAGCCAGCACAATCTAACAGAGACACAAAGTTGAGTTTCGTACAAGCATACGAAATACAACGAAGACTAGCATAGACCTCTGACTGGAAGGATGTTGTCAACCATACACGACCAAGTGCTCTTCTGTCTCTAAATAGTTCGCTCCTTCCATCCAATCCGTGTAACATCTGAAGTAGTTATTAGGGATCACTACAGACGAACGAACCCGTCTAACTTATGAGATTGTACCAAAAATCTAACATTTTTGTCACTGTCATAACATGACTAGAACATCAATCTCGCTTTTGAAAAACAAATTATCACAACGCTATCCTTACAAAAAAACAAATAATTTTTAAGAAGTTTTTAGAATATGTACAACCGCACATAAATATCTTGCCAAATTCAATTCTAGTTGAAAATTTAAGAAAGCACAAAAAATACGGAGATTTCACCAAATTTCAGAGTTACACAGGATTCAAGGGGATAAAATTAAAATAAAAAGTAAAAAACAATCTGGAAAACTAAAAAACTTAAGATAATTTTTGAACCGAATGTTTATGTTATTATCACCAATAATAATTTAAATGATTTTCCTTTGTATTACTTAAAATGTACTCTTCACACAAATGCCGTTCTTTCCAAATGTGAAAGATCTGTATGTAAACTAATTAAAAATAAGTGATTGTTGATAAATTAAATAAAACTATGTACCATTAAAGAAATAGATAATAATAAAGGACTTAGGCCCTCGTGACAGTGTATTTAAAAATGACGTATTATATTTATTACATTTATATTTATTTCTTTTAAAATTTTTCCTTGAAAATACCAAATAAAAAATCCCATTCACAGAAAAAATTACATTAAACACGTCTATTGTCTACTTCGAAAAATTGTTCCCAAAAATTTAAAATAAAAAAATCTTTCTAAATATACAAGAATTTTTTAGATTTGGAACACACAACGGGTGCGCACCAGTTTTTTTTATTTATTTTGGGTCGTGGCCATATATATTTTTTTTTTTTGTATTTATTCAAATTTTGCTTTACTCTTAATTTCTATTATTAATAAAGTGATGATGCAGCCGCTATATATTTATATATGCACTATTTATATTTATATATATGTATAATATATACAAGAATGATTATTTTTTTACTTTCAGTGGAAAACACACGTGCATTTCAATTTTAATTTATTAATCTTCTTGTTTATATATATTTTTCTGTTTTTTGTTTTTTTTTGCTTTTTTTTTGCGTAGAAGCTGTCGGCATTTAAGAACACTTGGTAGATTTATTATTTTATAATAGTTTTTTTTTTTATCTATTTTAAATCTAAGAAAAACATCGGCGGCCATTTTTTATTATTATTTAAAAAAAAAATCTTTTAAGAAAGGCGCACCGGTTCATTGATAGGGGACTGCCCAAGGAACACACCCCTTACGAGTTTTTGTTTTTTTAAATGGATGGCTTTAATAAAAGAAAATTACAAATAATGTAAAAACTGTTAAAGGAATCCTGGGTAATTATACTTGTTTATCTTTTCACAGGAACAAACAACAACAATTTTGGTAAAAGTATGTAGGACGCGACTTATTAGTTTTTAAAAATTATGTTTTTTATTTTTTTAAATGATGAGAACCTCAATTTTATTATTATTTTTTTAACAAATTTAATTTTATTACTTATAATCTCACCTATTTGATTAGACGGGATGGGGACTAAATTTGAAGCGCGGCGCATTAGCGTCAACATTTTGCTTGCAATATAAATATAGCAGGAAGTGAAGAGGAGTGTTGTTGCTGCAGGCAATTAGCAGCGCAACGGCATACCACGACGGCAGCGCGGTAGGTAACAGCAGTAGCAGCAGAGAGCACAGCGGCGACGGCGACGCTAACAAACAGGATGACGTAGGTGAAGACTGATGATGTAGATGAGGGACATGTACAATCTCTCGCATTCTCGTTTAGAGTTATATTAACTGCTTGTAGATGCTATAGGCGAGACCGGACTTAGTGGCGATCGGCTACAATCTCGAAGGCAACCGTTTATTGTTACCACTACCTACACAAAAAGTACAAAAAATAAAATAAACAAAAGTTAAAAGATAATTTCAAATTTAAAATTAAATAGCCATTAAAGTATTTCATAGTATGTATTTGTGTAGCTCTATCTACTTTGTTTTAAAAAATGAAAAAAAAATTAAGAAAATAATCACATAAAATAAGAGGGAGAGGCTAAATCAACAAAAAACCTATCTTCGGATATGAATGAAGAGCCAATCTATAAAAAAAAATTCTTAAGTAAACAATGAATATGATTCATCATATTTTAAAATTCAAATAAAATGGTAAGTCTTTAGTAAAATAAAACTTGCTTTTATTTTATTGGCAATTGAGAATCTCGGAGACTGTGGTTGGTTTGGTACAAATAATTGCGCGACTGCTTCCTGTCAAAGAGATTACCAACTTATAATTAGCCGAACTCTAGGTCACGCGTTGAACTTAATATAGCTCTGAAATGTGGAATTTTAAGGTGGAAGCTTTCGTTGCAACAGTTTGATTAGTCGACGACTAATCGCAACAATCAACAACTAATCATTTACCAACCAATCCAATCATAGCGACAAAATATTGTCGCCTATATATCCCTAATTGATGATGTGCATAAAATTCACAGGGTAAAGGTTTTGACAATTGCAGCAAATCTTAAAGCAATCCAATTCCTTATTAACGTGTTAAGTCCAGTAAGTCAGAATCTACACAGATTAGTAGCATGACCCGCCCACAACCACTTGACAGACATCCTCTTGGTTGATAAGATGTAATTATCGATATTTCCATTCCGAACGACAGGAATATAAACTCCGAATCGGCCGAAAAATAAAGTACTGAGACCTGGTGGTAAAATTCAAAGAATGTACTAACTTGACACTGCAAGGTTTAGTGCAAACTAATTTAAGCTCATTTTAAATAGCTAATAGCCAATTTGTCAATCACAAAAATTTATAAACAGTGTCTACTCAAATTTCTGTGGCTTTGAAATAAATATAATACTTTATTTCATGAAAAAAAAAGAACGAAAATTACAAACTTGAGAGCAGTGCGCAAGGAAAAAAAATACAATTATAATAATAAAGTTGATGAATCGCCTCTAATAAATTTCTAATCGCAAGACATTTATTTATGAGCTTTTGAAAATCACCGTCGGCAAAACCATCCTGAAAAAGAAGTTATAACGCTATGTAGTATTAATAAAATAATAAAAACTTCTCGCCTCTGTTTCTGAATAAGAAACTGACAAATTAATTGCATATTATTGCAAATCATTCATTTCCAAACAGAAGACAGAATTCTTTAAGCTTATAAAAGATGAATTGATGCATTTAATATGATAAAAGTTTCAAAATGTTAAATGAATTAAAATTAAATTTAGTTATACTCTCTTACCTTTCTAGAGCCTGCATGATCTCTGTGCTCGCACAGCCAGATTCCCTGCCAAGTACCTAGATTTAATTTGCCATCTGTGATTGGAATGGTCAATGACGATCCCAAGAAACAAGCTTTAACGTGCGCAGGCTGAAGAAGAAAATAGCAGTGATTCATTAGAAAGGAACAATAGAATATAGAATATAGAAGAAATAAAAATGAGGATATTATTTTATTGCATGTTCAAATTGATTTCTAAAAAAACATTTTCTGTACAACCTCATAACTAATTATCTATAGTTACATTATCGTGGTTTCTTTCTCCTTTTTAAACTCTTGCAGGAGGGACTAATTTCAAAAATTCCATCCAAGTTAAAGAAAATAAATAGTGGCTAAAAAATGCAGGCAACCGACCACAAGAGAAATAAATATTAAAAACTGACAGTCAAGGAACCGTATACTAAGTACATAAACCCAACTGATGAAATACTTATCAGCTGGCAGAAAGATGCCAAACAAAATGGGATATATTTTGAACTGCAATAAAATTTTAGTGTAAAAAGTTATACAAAATTCATTTGTTTTTTTGTTTATTAAAAAATGTATTTTGGTTTTTATAGCCAGTGCCAATAAATTTATCAAAATCTTTGAAAACAGTACTGTTATTGTTTTTTATACCATTGGTGCAACAGTTTATGAAAGGGCTATAAAAGTCTTATTTTTATGTCTTATTACCTTCGCCACTAGTAACTGTAGCTGCACAGTTTTTACGCGACGCTTGTTCAACTAATTATCTAGACCGTTTCAGAATTAATCCAACCAATACATTGAACAATTATGTTCAACAACATTTATAATGTCAACTTATTCGTACAGGATATGAAATGTGTAATTACAAAGTAAAATAAAAAAAAAGAAAAATTATATTAGTTAATAAGCGATTTCGTGTTCTACAGCGTAAAGTGTAAATTAAAACACAAAAAAGATCACAAAAAAATTAGTTTTACGATATTTTCACTAGACAATGAACTATTGATTGACCTTTTTGTATGGTATTTCGTTCTTCTAATTGATGTTAAATTTAGTACAACAGACTCACTTAAGAAATACACATGATTCCAATTACCTCAGAATCTTTAGTCGAGGGCTTTAAAATCTGCCAAAAATATATCAATTTCTCCCATTTTTATTTACTTGAGGGTAAAAGTTGTACGTTGTATATTTAAGTGGTATATTGATTCGTTAGATTGTTGTAGGAGGGGGTCTAATTAAAGAAAATTCTATGATTATTTTGGAGGCGACTGCTTTAGTTTTAGGCATTTTAAAGATAAGATTTTATTTAATTTACACATTTAGCTTTTTTAAGGATTTTTTGCAAAGTTGATGCAGCTATCAGTAAAAGTAACTCTGCTAATCGTAATGGTGGCTTTATTTTGCTAATTTTTTTTTTAATCTATTTTTTAATATTTAGTGTGATAGTTACGGTATAATTCCTATCACCTTCTATTAATCTTCCTTTGTCTATAACTATAAGGATTGCCGGTGTTGAAAGAATTGACAAGTGGTGCAAATTGCTTTGGCTGGCACCGATTCAGTTTTACTGTCGAGAATGATAAATAGGTTATGAATATGTTAGTTTGTGGGAAAAATATTAAACACTTTGAAATAAAAGTTTTGAAAGTTAAGAAAAATCTTTGTCTGAAAGTGGGAATATAATGTATGTGCTTTTTTTTAGAGTTCCCGTTTTGAGATTACCTCAAAAATAACACGAACGGAAATGGGATAGAAATTTTGGTTGTAATTGAGTTAACTAATATATTTGTCTTCCAGGATTTTGTTGACCATGAAGGTTATTCCAACATGAACCAATATTTCTGTTGTCTTGGGACGCACTAATACCACACCAAGCCAGTCAATTTAATGAGCGAGGGTTCAGTGGGTAGCTAAATGGGTTAGCTCCCACATCTAGCTCTAGTCCAACACGCATAAAACTTCCACCCACAAGCGTAAAGCCCACTCCTACAGTTTTATACAGATGACTTACATTGAACAAACAAATAAATTAAAAGATAATTTCTAAACTGAGATTCTATTAGCTTGTGGCCTTCTAAACACCATGTCAATCTTTCTATTCAGGATTCTTAGATAAGAGACGAAAAAAAAGCCTGGTTAGAACTCTTGATTTGTGGTTAAACTATATATTACATGAATTAATTGAACTACTTAATTGGAGCCCACAAAGCCACTCCACTGGAACCTTCCTAAAATCTATTTTTACAATTTCCTCAAAACTGTAAAGTTCTCCTACGAGCAGTTAGCATAACAAATTTCCAAAAATTCTATGGAATAATTTACGAGAAAATGGCAGAAACTTTAAAGTGTTCAGGATTTAAACACTTCCAATTAATTTGAATTTTAATAATAAATAAAAATACAAGTTTCACTAAAATGTTTACATATGAAAGTGATATCTGTACGCTCGAGTAAATATTAAGTAAGTTAGATGGCCTATCAACCAGATTTGAGCCCACTGAGAGGAGTTGATTAAAATCCATGTCTTTAAAATCACACTACAATATCTTTACAATAATGCTCGAGGTACTAACTTAAAGAAACATTTCAACTTCCACCTAAAAATGTCCAGAGCAAATTTTTTCAGAACAATTAAACAAATTTTTGGATAATAACTTTAGAAAAATTGGAGGAGGGATTTAAAAAAAAAAAAAGAGATCACTATTAAGTGGTACTCAACTCAAGACTTTGTCACTTTCTCCGAAATCTGAATTTTTGTAAAACATTATCCCTATTTATGTGGTAAAGTTATCAACTGACAAAATTCCCTTAAAAATAAAAAACTTGTAATTAGTTCCAGGATATTTTATAAATTAGTAGGTTTCCTACTTCTGATGCAGACTACTTTAAATTAAATCTATTAATTTCATAGCAACGAAATGAATGATGGAAATGAAAGTAAAATAAGAAAGTATTACGGAATCAGTGTGCAAGTGTTAAGATCGGTTCCCGCCATGGGCCCAGATTTAAAGCCGAAAAGCGAAATTCTAAGCCCCATCAGTTGTGTTCTGAAAAATTGTTACTTCTGTAAGATTTACTGAAACCATCAGTTAGATAAATGATCAAGAAAGAAGACAACAACTGTACTATTCAAAACTTCACAAAAATCAAAATCTACTGCAACATTTTTATAATGTAACTTGACTAGTGTTAATAAATTAATATTTTAATAAAAATGTCGTCTTGCAGATACACAACCACCTGACTGTTAATTAATTAGGCTTTAATGACATTTGGCACAAAACAAGCAGCGTGTCCTACTTGAATGCCCTTAAGTGAAAAATCAATGCAAAGGCTAAAACAGTACTAGAAAATAAAATAGGCGGAAAAATATTTTTCTTTATCTTAATGTAAGAATAATCTTTTAAATTTAATATTTCCACAGTACGGCGGGGATCATATAATAGATTTACTATTTGATTGACTTTTTATGAAATTAAGGAAATACTTTTAGGGCGATAAAAAATCTGAAATGAACAAGTCTCTCTTTTTCAGCAATTTAGGAAATAAAATTTTTAAATTATATTGAAAATGTGGTTAATTCCGTAGGGCTGGGGAATATCACTGATTTTAATCGCCAACTAAGTTCCATCTCACACTACACTTGCTGATTGAGCAAAACAAAAAGCAACTTATTTCCTTTTGAAAGGTTTTTTTTTGGTCGAAAACTTACACCAACCTACGAGGGTCAAGGAAAACTACAAAAAATCTTTATCATTGTTTCTGTAATATGGATTTTAATGCCTGTTAAACTCAATAAAGTTTAGTTTATTTTGGCATAATATTTCATCAAAGCAAGACTAGATTTAGGAATAACATGATTGAGACCAAAAGTTGATTCTTTTTCACTCAACTTTGAAACAAAACTAGCCATGTATTAAATATAAAAGTACTACTCGAAAAAGAAGAAGATAGAGATAGAAAGAGACGTCCCCCGGGGTGAATATCCCAACCCGAACACTTCTAACCCTAGAGGGAGACACTCCCACACTATAAAATGGGTGGTTGCACCTGTTCGGGGCCCAGTTACCTACATACATTCATTTCCACCCACATATTCCTACAGCTTGTACAAAATTCGACACTCAAAAAAGGATTCAGGGAGGATCATGCTTATTTTTGAATTATCAACAGTATGTAATGGTGAATTATATGAAACTTAAGTGAAATAAATCTTACAAATAGTACACAACTCACTTTTAACGCGTTGATAAGAAAAGTTATGAAGAAAGAAATATTTAACAAACATATCTAAAAAAAATATATTGAAACATTGTTATATATTACTACTTAACTCCCACTAATATTACAAGTTATAAAATAATTCAAAACCGTTCATCCCGCTAAAATGTCTCTAGAGAACACCTTAAATGTTCTGTGTCTAGATTTTAGAGAACAATTTTAGAAATTAAAAAATATTTGGCCTTTATAAATAATAAAATCGCAAGTCAAGAGAATATACAAATACTGAAATTAATTAATATAATATGGATAGCCGGATGAGGTACCTTAAAATCGAAGCGAAGGCAGCTAAGGATGAAAAAAGGAAGGAGTAGTTGCAAGAGCTGAAATGGTCAATTGCAAAAGATGTCTTCTGAAAGGTTACCGATGTGGATGAGGCAATGAAGCCCACTTTTGTGAAGGAAGTGGCGTGTTGGACAAAAGGTTGGCTTAGGTACGGTGAGGGACAGAGAGCCAAATAAAAGATTGGCTTGACGGCCACTTGATAACGGGGAAACGCTGGTATAAGTAATATCATTAGCTCCAAACGAAGTATGGAGAATGTACGCCCAGACCGAATGGCAAAGAACATGGAATGAGCCTACATCTTTGTAGTATTTAGGCGGCCAGTAAGTTAGAATTCCAAGTTCCAAAAAACTCGGCAGGAATGTTAGCTATCTATTCTTGATGGCCCCACGCTCCCTGTGGCAAGTAGAATTACACGTACACACATATACTGACAGTTCTAACATTCACTCAATACTCACAGCTTTCAGAGGGCAAATATTTAAAAGTAGGGCATTTATAGTCATCACCAGACTTTTTCTTCCACATCCCATAGAAATAACCAACTAAAATGTCGAGTTTTTTATGACAGCGTTTGTAATTCACAAAAAATAAATCCTAAAAATATAAACTTTAATAAAATAACTTTGATGATCTTAAATAATAAGATTCTGACTAACTATCAAAGAATAAGTATATGAAGATAACACAAATGTTTAGTAACTGCTATGGAAGTTTTATTTATTAAAATTAAAATTGTGCTTTAGAAGCAAAAAATTTTTCAGGTCCCTGAGAGAGTGACAGAGAATGATAAAATTTGAAAAGTAAGTTTGTATGACACAAAAAATAACTGGACTTGAGTTAAAAACAAAAAATTATCAAGATTCAAAGAATCTATAAATTAAAAAAAAAAGATGAATTTTATTTTTAAGAAATTTAACAGCATCGAATTAATCTTCTTTGATTACACAAGTAAAAGACGCAATTTTTAATCTAATCTTTAATGATTAATCAGTATATCCAGCAAGTTTTAGTATTTATAATATAAAAATTATGTAGTCCATTGATAAATCTATCATATCACAGGGCAGATAATTGCTGCTTAAGTGACATTAGTTACGATGTTCTCAAATAATAAATATAAAATATTATTTTTTTAAGAGTTAGATTGAAATCGCTTTAGAAATTTCACCAGAATTTCCATAATTGTAACAAATTTTCTACAAAATCAGAATTTTAGCACTACCGCAACATATTTAATTTCTATCTTTACTTAGTAGGAAAGCTCATGATCACTCTCATCAACAAACATGTCACAGAAAGATAAAAAAAAAGTAAAGCAAAGCTGTTGATTCTTAATACGAATAGTTAACATAGCTTTAAAAAAAATACGATGGTAAAGCTTTCAAACTTTCTTTTTTTTTGACATTTTACATCAGTACACTCTATTTTCATCTAAATCGGAATTTCTATTCAATACTAAAAAATCTGACGAGCTAGCAACATTTTCTCTGATCATTAGTAAAAGGGAATCAAAGATGAAATATAAAATCGAAAATAAAGTCTTCTTTCCTAAAGCAGTGTAATGACCGCCTAATGAAATCTTATTTATTTTAAAAAATCCGTTATTATATGAATGATGCCGAGATATAAAAAATAGTAATACCAGATATAAAAATAATGCATTGCATAATTAAAAATAAATGTAATAATAATTAATCTTACCATATCGTCCGGACCTTCACAAGAATGTCTATACGGTAAACCCTATAAAAAGAAACGATTATCAACAAAAAAGGAAAATAATTACAATTTAAATAACACTCTATTAGAAAAATATAATTACTTCTGGCACGATTTTATTAAGCATCATTTCCATATCGTCTCTAACATCAGGATCCCAACTTTCATTCAGAGCTAGACTTGCTGATGTATGAAGAACTAAAGTAATAAAAAAAAAAAAGTAGCTATTTAACATATCATGTTTTCCACACTAATTAACAGAAATGGCAAAAACATAATAGGCATGCAATAATAAATGATTTAATTACATTTTAGTTAATTACTGTACAATTAATTCTGTGCCCTTTTTTTCGTACTGACAAGTGTAGAGTTGAAATAACCTTACACTATGGAGTATAAAAAGGTAACTTCTGCCCATATTTAATTTAACTTATACCCAATTTTTTCGTTTTCACGAATTAAACATAAGTAAAACAATTAATTTAATAAAAAAATCTCATATAAATAGAAAACTTTTCGACATTTTTATATAAGATCTAACTAGTAAAAGACCTAGTTTTACCAATCAATAATCCATAAATGTTTAACAAGAACATTGGAAGCTCTCTTTGAATTTTACGAAAGCCAAAAATAGATCAAAGAGAAAATTATAAAACATTAAAAAATGAATACTACTTTAAATAATTATACTATAAAACTAAATCTTAAACCTGAACACGAATAATTCAATTTGAATGAGCAATTCTCTTATGTTAAAGAAGTAATATTCAACACTTTATTCGTTAAGAAAATTAAAACCTAGAAATGTAATTAACAATAATACTTCAATTAATCATTTTTTATATCTGTTCAGTTTTACTCTCTTAAAGTTAGTTTCAGAATTTTTCTACTTTTTACGATTAAATAAAATAAAAGTAAAGAAAAGTTACTGGGAATTTAAAGAATTCGAGATGTGATACCATCCTATTTTACTTTACCAGCCTACTAGAAAATTGATTAAATAAAATAATTATTTTTTTTCTTTTGAATAATTGGACTACTGTTACTATTACCCACATTAAAATTCTAGGCAAGTGAATACAATGTACTTTTACTTAACAAAATTATTTCAAATAAGAGCAAGTTTTAGAATTCACCTACAAATTTCTAACCAAACCCAACATTTAAGTGTGTTTATACTAACTTTGTACGTGAAACAGCCCGATAGAAAATTGACAAATTTCAGGCATTTGTTTTAGTATTTCTTCTGTAACTAAATGAACACCTCTATGTTGCGGTCTTAGATTCATTTTTCTTTGAAACCACGCCGAACCTATTTGTATTCCCCTGTTGGAAGAAGCCATGACGGTGATTCCAAGTAGGGGCGCCTTCTTTCCCAAAATCTTCCACAGCTGCCAAGCCCGTCCATAAAATGCTATAACTTTTCTACTTCCTTTAAATTAATGTTTCTAGGAAGCATTGTTCACACTAGTATAAATGTTGTACTAACAGAATAAAATGAACGGTATCGTACACTACACACCTTTCTTACACACGGTCCATGTAGCACCAACTTCGAATTACTGCCGATAGGATCGTTCTCAACTGTGGACTATCAATAAAACACATGATTGGCGCCAATTATAATGTCCCTCACAATTGAAGTGAATTTTCCTTTCCAAGGTATAATTGGCAGTATCAAAATTAGATAGTTATTGATTTTTGTAAACGTTAATTTCTTTACTTTTTGATTGATTAGCTAAGATCAAAGTTACAATAAACAGTCCAGTTGATTTTATCCGTAATAATACATTGTTAACTAAACAGTCCAGTTGATTTTATCCGTAACAATACATTGTTAACTCCCTTTCTGAATTTTCCCTAATCCTGGAAAATTCACTACAAAATCAATCTCTGATGATAAATGGAAATTAAAAAAAAACAGAATTATAAAAAAAAATATTTGGAATTGTTGAAAGAGGAATCAATTGGCTCTCCTTTGTTTAATTTGGCACTTGAGAAGGAAAAGGGCAATCTGATAACTCTCAGCTAAATCTTAAATAGGATTAACCTAATCTTCTCTTATGCTAATGATGTTTTGTCACCTTGAATATGAGCGACCCTCCTAGAAATTTTTCGTTAAGTTCACTAGAGAAGCTAATAAATAAACTTAAGAGTTGATGTTAAAGAGTATGTGCTATTACCGAAAGTAACAACCAGAAAGCTAAATTCTATGAAACCAAGTATCGAGAAGCATAAGTTAGTAAAACTATAAAGTTGAAGTAGTAAAGAATATTAAGCATAAAAAAAATTCTTTTGGGAAAAATAAACTAATAAAATAATTCGTGGGTTAAACCTGGAAATGTTAAGAGAAGAAATTAGAAAAAAAAGCAAACATTATTGTTCCTAAAACTATCTAAGCAATGTAGTTTAATTGCTATTAAAAAATGTGAATAATGCATTGTGTGGTCAAGGAAAGGGTTAATTAAAAAAAAATTGAAAGATTTATTTTAGTTTTAAAATGTTTTTAGTCTGAAGATGGATCAGCAAAAAATTTACTTACAAAAGGATTAAATAAAAAAATATAAACTAATGTTTTTGAGATTAAAACAAAAGAAAGAGACTGATGAAAGCGTACAAACTGTAGATGAACATTAGGTACCTAGTAACTGACTGCTGTAATTACAAACAAAAATGTAGTTAAGAGTGGATATGCATATCGATAATACTTTATAATAAGTGCTACCGTCAAAAGCAGTATCTGGTACATGTATATACATCAATGTATGTACATATACATACACGACTTCTTGGTATTTGGGAAAAAGAAGTCAGAAACATATTCGAGGAGGTAAGAAAAGTTAAAATTGAAGAAAAGATCGCATAATTAATTAATAAAGCTATATTGTGAAGGGGTCCTGCAGAGGATGGTAAAGCGTGAGAACTTGTCACTTGAATATAATAAAAAAGAATGAAGTAATTCAGACACTATGGTTTCTTGGGCATCTCAGAAATAGAAAGATCACAGTAAGAGGTAGCAGAGTGACACAGAACATGATCACAAGTTTAGAAAGGAGAAGAATAGAGGAAAATAAGCTAGTCCTTCAAAGACTAATGCTCCATAGGAAAACAACCAACCAAATTTACATCTACATATTTCTGAATGCCTAATATCAATTTGACTCTTACTTAAACATGCCTAATCAAAATACTTTAAATAACTTTTTGAAATTGATTTTTTCTCATATTTTCAATAGAATTTTTTAATGAACTAAACTTTCTTTTTATTTTGATACCTAATCAACATTAAGATACCACATTCTTACCTTATTATGAAATTAATTGTAATTACTCGTTAAGAACTTGATATCAATAAAAATATATAAAAGTTTACAAAAAATTGGTGCTAAATAAGCTTAAACTAACTACTGACAACTCTATTCTACGTCTGAATCGTAACTGCAAGGCATCAGCTATGATGTTTATAAACGAAAGTAGTGATCTATACTAATACGATGATCAAATTATTAGACTAATTAACTTAGGCTATAAAATAAAAAGGCAAGTACTGATTAGTGATGGTTGTAAAAAAAAAAAAAGTTATAGGATATTAACATTCACCTTTAATTAACAGGAAAAATATATTATAAATTAGAAAAATCAACACATAAAGGTACTATACATTATCATTTCACTAAGCTACCTTACATTAATTTGTTAAAAATTACTTATTTTATGAGAAAAATGTCATCAAATTTATATATTAGAAAAATCACCATTTTCTCAATTTCTTTAACTTATGTTCTTGAACAATAGCCATTTTTCTTACTTTTATCCAGTACTCTTTTGTATTTGGATCCATTTCTTCTAATCGTTTTGGTTTACCAGTATTTAATTTCCAAAGCCATTCTGGATAATCACTGTCAGGTTTTATTCTTATATCTTCACCTTCTTTTAAAATATTGCTACCACAAACATAATTAACTAATTTATGTGCATCAGTTTCGACTGGAAGTACCTTTTTTTCCATTACTGCGCCCATCTTTCCTAATTTTTTCTTCTTGCCCAGCATCGAGGTTACAGCTATTGTAGAATACCGTTTATGAACTGGTAAATTTATAAGTTGTTTATGTTCATACAGCATACCACTCAATAATATTCGTAACATGTTTTAAATATAAATCTAATACATCAGCAGCACTTAAGTAAAACCACAATCAAATTTTCAATTACTGCCATTCCATGAGATAACAGTGGAGGAAGGATATTATAACCTTATTATAGTGAAATAATTACAACGTTAGGCGGTTATTTTAAATGATGGATAATAAACTATAAAAAAAAGAATCAATAAATGAAAAATGCTTACCTAATTCTCTTGTTCTCAATTTAACAGAATAACATCTATTATATTAGAAAATATTTTATAATATAATATTCATCAAAATTGCTTCACAGTTCTAAATATAATAAATTTTATATACATACATATGTATATGTATGCATATCAGTACCCCGGAGGTACACAACACTATGTCACATTTTAAATTTCTTAAATTTTACTTACTTAAGCTACGGGAGTTATTTTGCTTAAATCTTTGTTCGATAATAAGTAACATAGATGCACCAAAAGTGTTGGTAGGGTAATATAAAAAGAAATTTTGTATTAGAAACATTAAAAAAATAAATATTGAAAATGGACCTAGTGTTGTGTACCTCCGGGGTACTGATATACTCATAGCATGAGAAGTATCACGCTCTTGTCAAATGTTCAAAATTTATTTTTCACCGTAAAGTTGCAAGTTCTTCGAGTCAACAATAACTGTGTATGATGAATAATTCTATTTGAAAAATGAATTGTGGTTAACTGCATCTTTGGGGGGAAAAAAAATATATTTGAGCAAAAGTAGGAGTTAGATTTTTGGAACTATGAAAATGTAATTCACCATGAATTTGTGACCGAGGAGGTTCGAATAGAGAGCATTCGGACAAAGCTTTATGTTATAATAATAATAATAATAATAATAATACTTTATTTGAAAAGAAATTATAATACAAACATAAAAAAAGAAGAAAAAGAAAAGTATTCTACGGCAATGGAAAACCGTCTGCCGGAGGTTGATATACATATATAAAATAACAATTACAAATTGCTTTATAAATTGACTAAATATTTAAAAACAAAAACTGCTAAAAGAGAATACAAAAGATGAGAAAAAAAATAAATAAATAAATAATAATAATACAAATAAAATAGTAATAATAAGCAGAAAAAAGAAAAGAAAGATTCTCTTAAAATAAATTACCATTTTCTATTACAATAATAACAATAATATACTAAATATATGAACTACTATGAATTACTAAACTAAGTACACTTAGTTAAAGCAAAAAGAACCTGTAAAGTGTAATACAAAGAAAAAGCTTTATGTTCTCTAGTCATTGTTAGTAAATATTTAATTAGTAGCAACACCTCACGTCCATCAAGTTGGTATGGCCACCACCGAGTTTTTTAAAGATTATCTCATTTCACACCATCCATCACAGAATAGAGAGCTATACATAGCTTACTAGAAAGAGAAACGTGAGGGTAGGCTGGAATCGAACTCGGGATTTCCATGCGACAGTCATCAAAATAGAGTAATTCTTTACAAATCGTTTTTATTCAAAAATGAATCAAAAGAGACCACTAACAGATTTTGAAAGAAATCTCATTGTCTTATTCGTTTTTAGTAGTCATTTTAAAGCCCTCTTACAGGGTCACTCCTACTGTAGCATTAATGTTGCTAAATCGCAATACGCTGGGAAAACAAATAATTATATCTTAAAAGCTGCCACATTGAAAACAACTCAAACTGTGGTATGAAATGTTCTGTAAACAATCTATACTCATTCCGTAATCAAAGTAAGAAAGTATAGATAGATATGTGTACAAATACATTATAAATCATAATCAGTAAATAGAGGAAACACAAGGAATAAACAATTAGAAAGTAACTGGTAAAAATAATAAACTTAAAGTTATAAAACTAGTTAAAATGGTAATTATTGTAGCGAGACTTATTATATTTTAATTTTCATATAAAATTATAACCGATTTATGAAAAACTAGGTACTGTTTACATACCATAGGAAATTTACTTACTGTTTTCAAATTATTCACTAATAAATTTCGTATCAGGTGCTGAAAATTCTCTGTTATTAAGATAAGTTGATACTGGGCCATAGCAAATAAGTTCATTGGAAAAGTAAAATTACTTTAAATAATACTTCTAACTGGACTCATTTTCAGTGAATACTGCTACCTAGCGACTAAGTAACGAATCTCAATTTTGTGTTAAAATAACCATCCTATTGGTGCTGCTACCTATAGAATACATTTAACTTTTATTTTTCTTGTGCTTGTCATAGTTCGACTAATCTCTTGTAACTATTTTATAACTTAACTGGATAGTTTTAGGATAAGATAGTTCAGTTTGTGAAATAAATAAATAAAACTTACTCTTGATTGGTTTTTAATCTTGAAATGATGAATCCTGAAATTGGTTTTTAAACAAGATGTAGCTCCCTTATTTACTCAACTTTTTTTAGATTGAATGCGTTTTATTCAATCTCCTTCGAACGGCTATTATGTGAGAATTTTCTACAAATAAGGCACAATAAAAATCAACATTTTTTTATTTCTAAATAATATTTATAATAATGTAATGTTTTTGTTTAGCACAGGTACAGTAATTGAGTGTTTGTTTGAACTAAAAATATAAATTCAAGAAAAAACAATTACACAATTTTGTGCAGAAAAACTTAAGTGCATAAACACAATACGATTGATACATGGGTTTCTTCAGCCAATCGACACATAAATTAATTCCTTGCTTCTCAGAGCAGTAGCGTTTAGAGGACAATATGAAGGATGTTATGGATGGTACTGCAATTTTGAATTTACTTTTTTTTTTTGGTGTGACTTAATATTAATTGTTTAGTATTTAATTGTATTATTTAACACGTTTGTAATCAATTCAAAAAGCGAAAATAAACAGCCAAATCTATTTTTGTGAAGTGCATTTATTTTGTGTAAAGGAAAAAAAAAAATTACTTCGGCTTTGCATAAAAACTAACTATAATTCAATCAATTTAACATCAACAAACCCTAAACTAATGCTCTAGCTTTTCTGTCATTCTATTAAGAATATGATTATAACGATTTTATTTTAAATCTTGGTTTTGTAATAACTTCTTGCCTTAAGTTTTAAAATAAATGTTGAAAAGCTTGGCAGAGTAGCGTAATTTATAAAATTCAATCTATCCTTAAATCTTAAAATGTCTTAATCATAATAATCTGAATTACGCAACATAATTTAATACGACCAATTAAAGCAAATAAAATTGAAAAAATGAAAAGGCAGCATTCAGCCTTAAACACATAAACTAATATTTTGTACAACCTCTACATAAATGACACCAACATCGAAGCTATTGTCAAGTATAAATAAATCTTTTAATTACTGTTCATTAGTTTTGGTGACTGATTCATAGTTTCAATAGGATGAAAAAATAACTGCCAATTTCAGTAAATGAGCAGACAAGACAGAAGACTCACCAACCTTTACTGACGTAAAATATTACACGTCAATTAGCCCTGAAGATGACCCAGTCCCTAGGTCGAAAGCTCGGCATAACAAAAAAATATCATTACTGAAATTGGCAGTTATTTTTTCACTTTATTAAATCTTTTAAGTTACATTTTCTCGCTGAATATAAATTATATAAAAAGCATTTTAAAAATGCTTCAGAATAAAAAAATAATTAGTTAAAAAAAATTACATTTTAAATTGTTTTAAGTTTTAGTAGCTTTTTTTATATTAACTTAATTTTATTTTAAATTAAATGAGAATTTAGATTTTTGGCACTTATGAAAATAACAATTCCAAGAGATTCACACCAAATAGAACACAAATTATTATTCTAATCATAACATCAGAAGAGTTCAAAAATTAAAATACTTGCAGGTTTGTCTCATATTAACGAATTAAGACACCAATTTATTGGTGCCAAACTAGCTTTTGTTCAATATCCATAATAACTAGCCCTAAAAACAAGTTTTAATAAAAAGCAAACTGTCGATAATGAGACAATAAAATAAAAATGTTCAGATCCCGAACCTTAATTATGGACAAATGTTGTTCCATAGCCAGCCAACCAGATAATAAATGAAATTGACTTTTCAAATCCCTTGAACTTGTTTCCTATGATTCTTAAAATTCCTAGCCGTCACTACTACGAATGCGGTTATGGAAGCTTAGAAATTGCTTGGATATTGGGGAACAGTTTACACCTGCTTACAGTAAATAAATTTTTCAGAAATGAATGAGTCAAACTTTAGCTTCTGTGATTTTCCACTTCTATTAGGAAGACAAATGTTATTTAAAATAAAGCACTTTTGTTGTGGATTGCTCACGAGCACATTCTTTGAATGTCATATTTTATTTAAAACTTCAGTGATAGAAATCAAAGTCTAAAAATGGAGAAAAGTAACAATATTTGCAAACAGCACGTTCTTTGTTTCTTGAATTTCTACATAACTAAAGACTTATACATATGAAGGTTAACTGCAATAAATTCATTGATTTGAAAAAAACAGTATTTAAAGCAAAATATATTCGGGATTTCAAACAAATTTTCATTTTAAAAACAGAAAACTAAAAAACTTAAATTAATAATTCAAGTTTAGTTACAAGAAGTTAAAGTAGCAATACTCGTATTCTTCTGCAATTATTACAGCTTCTATCCAAACTTCTTCCTGACCTGAATTCTATCGTACATGAGGCTTGAGTACCAATTTACGTTTCTTATAAAATAATCCCATTAAGTAAATCTTACTTAATGTTAATACTGTGAATGGCGTTGTTTTTCTTAAAATCTTTAATAAAATTACATTTTCATAATTTACTCTTTTGCATATTTGCAATATAAAGACTGTTATAGCATAAGAAACCCATTCCAGAAATAACTTAGTTAAATGAGCAAAAGTATTTTCTTCTTTTTAATTTGCATGTTTTATCACCCGTATTTCTTGTCTCCTTTTTTAAAGGGATGATTTATTTTGCTTCTTCAATAAATAAAGAAAATTATTGCATGAAAAAGATTAAGCGTTTTTATTTTCTCTTGACTTTTAAAAAGCCTAGATATATCATGGGCCTATTAATTTATTCTTCAAAACTTCCAGTTATTGCTTATTTTTTCCAATTTATTTTATTATTTTTAAACCACAACTGGTCGCCGTTTTGAACGTTCATAAGCGCGTAACCTTTTTATAAATTTATGGTGCTATGTATTATTACAGTTGAGCTCTTTCTTTATAAATCCATCGCACATGGCGGTTTTTGGAGATGTTTGTGTTGCTTTAGAAATATAACCGGATAAAGTTTTTATTTCACCTAATGACGGTCGATCCACTGAACATTGTTGTTGCAACTTCATCAGTGACTCTGATGTAACTGTAAAAACATACAAGTTTAGTTGATCACACTAGAATGGGCATTGTTTTCGATAAAGTTAAAACTTAGCCCCCTAAAGCCATGATACAACGTTTTCTTTAGCTAAATTCCTTGAGGGAAGATGGACATCAGCTGATAAATGGAGTCGTTCTCAATTGCTTAAAAAGATTATGTTAACTACAAACGAGTTATTCTGGACTATTCCACAACATAGCGCTAATCATTTCTTCTTGAGAAATTAATGGCGTGTAATTTCAATAAGAATATATAGTACATTGGATCAAATCGTCTTAAAAAATAACACAAGTTACAGAGGAGGCTTGAATACGATAATACGCAATTTTTTCACTGTTCCTTCTCTCTTATAAAATGGAATGATGTAAAATGAACCCAATAACTACTTTCTTTAAGTAAATAAGATTATTCGATTTTCTTTATACTGATTATCGACTTCACGCATCTTAAACTCATTTAATTGATGTAGGGATGCCGATTTTTTCTTTTTAAAAGTGACACTCCTACACCGATTGTGAGGAGAAGTCGTGATTCTCTAAACATACTTAAAGAGTCAGCTTGAATATCAAAATTTAACGAAATAAAATAGGCAAGATACGTCTAGACCGACTAGGTACTGCGATCCTGCGTGCGAGTTATTGAACTATGAACTCAAGAAAAATTACGAGCTGCTTGCATCTGAAGCAGAAGCAAAATGCAACTTCTCCAAGCGGGGGGGACTATAAAAGGGAGAAGGGGATATAAATTAACCCTAGAGCCTTTCCGTAGCTGCTGCCATATTGGGCTTACTAATGCCAGTTAGGGTTTGCACATCTTCTTCTAGTCAATGCGATTTCTAGAACCTGTGACACATGTACTGGCACTCAACCATCCACAAAACAAATAAATTGAAGGTTTTAATGGCTTTTTGAACCTATCAAGATTTTCTCTTGGATCCTTTAAAACATTACTGTACGTAAGGAGATATCTTGGAGAATAGACCTTTATTGGAAGGAGAAGAGGTTATCCTAATCTGTAGATGAGAGCTTTCAAGAAAACCTAGGTTAACAATTGTTTAAGTATATACCGTACCAAATTTTCTCCAACAAGAGATTGGACTGTTTTTCTTAGTAGTAGATATAATAGCTCCCGATAGGTTTTGAACGCGTAAGCTTGGTCATAGATGTCAAAAACGTTTGCACTGAAGCAAAGCATTCATTGTTCACAATTAAAAAGACTTCGCTAATTGTTTGCAACGGTATTAACAACTAAAACTGCAATTTTCTATAGAATCTACCCAAAAACATGAATCAATTCTGTACAGTTCGACTCTAATCCCTTGTTTTAAAGTCAACTCCTAAACAAGATCCGAGCTAACCTTTGGTGATCAGAATTCTAATAAACATCAACAGTTTTCTCAATAAAATTAACTTACAGTTCCAAATTAGCTTACCTAGAGGATGAGCTATCGGTAATGTACCAACCATTACACTAGCGCTAGTACCAGTTCTCAGCGCACTTCTTCTTGATTGCATCATACTTTGCCTTACATTTCTTTCTGGTTTGATTAATATGATATATAACTGTAACCGAAAATTCAGAATAAACGTCCGAATAGGATTAATAAAAAGTAGTTTAAAATAATAATTTAAAGAACAAACCTTCGGAGAGAAAAGACAAATGACTGTGACACTGGCTGACAGACTGATGGTTACTGACATGCTGGTAATTCTCAATGGCATGTGATTACCAGTCACAAAGTACAGAGGAACAAAAGCCAACCAGATAATGCATGTAGTGTACATTGTGAAACCTATAAGTAAATAAAAACCAAATTAGTTTTCTCTCGTAATAGAAAACTTGCCAACACCAGACAGGGTGCTGTATGAAGCTCCTTGAAAGAGAATTAAGATGTTTTATTCATTCTGGCATAATAAGAATAAGAACTTGATTTTCAAAAATCGTTATGTTTATCATTGTAGAAAATAGTAAAAACTATACGTTTACTTATTATTTTAAGAAGAATATATTTTGTTTCTTTTACAAAAGAACTTTTTTGAATTTTGAGCAGAGTTAAACACCATTTCGATAAAGTTTTCATTTTGAATCAAAGCATCTTTGATGCTGTTTATTTACCTATATGTTTGGATTCATTAAACGCTTCTGGTATATTCCTGGTGAGAACAGCATACACTGTACAAACCACAATCAACAATATCGGGTAGGCAAATGCAATCATATATGAAGCGTCTATATAGGATGAACAAACTAGAAGATTATCTTCTCTGGTCGGATAATGATGTATTGCTTTTGGTGGTGATATTATCATCCATAAAATATTTATAATTATCTGGAATATAGAATAAATAGTTAATTTACTCGTTTCAGTTAGTAGAAAGAAGTAGTGAGATATTTTTTTTTTTCAAGTAGGTTTGGGACCCCAATCACAATAGACATAGATAGTTGACAAATGTAAAAATTGTGTAACAACCTCTTTGCTGGTTCTTATATTTACATGAAATTACTTAGTGTCGCCAATAATAAAAATGTCAAGGCACAATTAAGACACTAGTTGAGAAATTGGTGAAAATATACTGAAATATCTGGTACCATGGGATTTCTGCTAGCACGATTCCCACCAAAAGGAGAACAAAATGAGCCTTTTCGCGTAGACTTGCACAAGTTGTCGCCAAATCACGTACAACTACTTCCGGTCATGTTCACAACGTTTTAGAACTCACTATCTAATTAATTAAAGGTCACGAAATCTATTTCAGAAAGATGAGCCTGGATATTAATCAAGAAAAACTTCAGAAGGCTATCCGAAGAACCTGTGATACCATTTTGATTAGTAGTGTTCCATAAAACCTTGGAGGCGTAAATTGGTAAGAACTACACAGAAGCCTATGGTTTCCCTAAAACTTCCATTGCTGCATGAACTTAGCAAACTTTCTAGAAAGTGAAAAACCATCTATGACTTAGAATTAGCTCTGAACTAATTCCTAAATCACTTTAAATTTTACCATTTCAATATTTCTTCCATTTTGGCGAAGAGTAGGTAGTCAGTAATGGAAAAGAGCAAATACTTTACCGTTAACATTTTTTCTAACTAATGAAAATCAGCTGCACTCGGGTTTAGAATTGGGGATTCGAACTGGGGATCACCCACTTCGTAATCACTATACCGGCAAACGCCCATTTAATTTTTAAATATATCCAGCAGCAAAAAACAAAGCAATATGAATGCAATTAAAAAACAAAAAAATAAGAAGAAACAGCAGAATCTTCACAAATCATTTTGATCAAGAATCAATTCATTTTAATTTTATTTATAAAAAAGAAATTTAAAGTGATCAAAACTCAACATATATTTGTCTTTACCTGCAAACTAATAAGAAAACCACAAATAATTAACTGAGATCTTGGAGAGATAAAACTAGGCCTTTTTATAGTTCTTTTCCCAGCTTTGAATATCCTGGCTATTCTATTCGTTTTGGTAAACAGTGCAGCATAAACCACGGTGAAACAAAATCCAGCTCCGAATCTGTGTGCAGAATTAACAAGTAATAGAATAACATTTTGCATCCAATTTAACAGTAAAAATGTAAACAACAATTTTTTTTTTTAAAAAAGTAGAAATTTTACCTTTGTATACCGCAAACAATATCCGATGGTCTAATAACTAAGGCGAACGTAATAGAATAACAGAGGAAAATACCAGAAAGCAAGACATAACTGAGTTCTCGGCCAGCTGCTTTCACTATCGGTGTGTTGTTGTTCCTGGCGAACACTATCACCACGAACAGTGTGATGATAATGCCGATCACTGATAAGGACATGGCACCGATTGCCCAGCCACTTCCAACTCTCAGATATACCTGAATGCAAGAAAGTAAACATTCAATATCAAAAAACATGTAAAATGATTTCACATAAATAAATAATAGATTAAATTATTTTTGTTTGTACTCCGAAGCATCATAGAATGTAGCCGAGAAGATCTAGCACCGCGTCAATAGGGTATTTTGCATGGTTCCCCTATTTCGAATTAAATTTCAATACCTTTATACCAAGAAGTTTATTTGTTATTCTTAACGAAAATATTAAATGATGAAATTGACTTCCCTGAGCTCCTGGCTGTTGTTCCTTTTAACTACCAGCACGCAGACTCATCATTCGCGGCCCCATTTTGTCGTTCCAACATAGAATCGCGATGTTTTGCAATGAAAGGAAAAATCTGAATTCCATATGATGCTGATGTTGCACAAAACACCCAGTCTGTGACACTTGACACTATTATTTTGTTGTTTATTTATATTTGTATTCACATCAACCATTTTGGCAAATTGCTGTTGTTGATGCAATTTTGAAACAAATGAATTTTGAGCCGAGAATTTTTTTATAAATTTATTTTTAATCATATTATTGTTTACAAAATGTTCAGACCTACATCTATTGCTGCCCTAACAGATGCAGCACAACTGAAGACCATAAATTTTATTTCATTTTTCATCCAGCATACCAGATTTTTTTGTCATTAGTATCTTTCTTTACTTTAAATGCCATTACCACTGTTACTACTTTTATAATATATCAATGATTTAGTATGAAGTTAGTAAATTTCAACATTACTCTTCATTTAAAATTTTTACTTCTAGGGTGGCCAATGGTAAGAATGTATAATTATTATAAATAGCGGCACTTAGAAGTCTTCCAATGGGGAACAATAGGAGAGAAGTTGTCAGCTTTCGCAAGTAAGTTGATGTTATTTGGGCCCATAAAGTTTTAATTTCAAGTTTTAAAGTGGACTGGAAGACTTTCATATTTAATGATCAGATATAATCGGAAAATGAGTGACCTGATCCTTTAGGGAAGTTTGTTAAGCCCACTGCTCCAGGATACGTTTTGTATTCAGTAAACTAGCCATTTGCTAGAACTCTAGCAAAGAATTGTAATTGTTAGAAGAACAATCATTTAAGTCAGCGTAGACATTTTGTTAACTAATATTCAATAAGATTGAATTGAAATTTTGATTTAGATTTCCTAAAAAGAATTGCAATCAAACAATTATAAGAAGTCATGTGACTATAACAGCACGAAAAATGAAGGAGACATAATATCAATTCTTTTACCTCAGGTAAAGGTAGGCATTGTTGACGATTCATGTCAGGTAATGTACCTCCAGGGCAAGCCAAACATTGTGTCTCGTCTTCTAAGTCCAATACCTGAAGAAATATTTTTAATAAATATATATATATACTTTTAATCTATTGACACAAGCATAAGCTCAAGAAGAGAGATTACGTTTGTTAATACCACTTTTGTAACATTATTTTACTTTTAAATTTGTAAGCTAAGTTGAACAAGGATTTAGCCAGAGCAGCTGCTAATTAAATACTATGCTATTTTGAAAGCCGCTCATAAGCATTTCACCAAAATTACGAAAATCAAGTAAACAAGGGTTTTATTTTTGTTTAATGATACTTTGAAAAAATGAAAGTAACATCTACTTTTCCAAGAAGCTTTACGACTAGCTAAACGACTAAACTACAAATTCCTCATTAGGTTTTAGGCTTTAAATAAAGGCATAGACCGGAAATCGAACCCAATACCACAATAAAAATTGAGTATTGATTGAGTGTCACTACGTAAGCCAGCCAGATTTGGGGAAATTCTATTTTTTTGTTTGTTTTTTGTTACTAAATTTTGGATAAGAGAAGACATATTTTATTTTTTTAATGTAAATTCATCTTCTGAATAAATCGAAATGGTAACGAATACCTGATATTGGCTGCAGTTGAAACAATGCCAACAACACCTTTCGCCTTCAACATATTTCTTTGGCTGTCCAACTGAACAAGGAGAACTACACACTGATTCTGGAGGTATTTGACTTCCAGTGTTAAATTTTATATCTGAAAATTGATGTGATATACACCCATAAGCAGTCAAAGAAAATTCAACCTTACTACAACAGTAATTAATAAACACAAAATTTTGAATATCATTCATCAATTTGATTAGATTCAATTTGAATTGAATATAACCTGACATGTTCAGTAAGAGTTCACCCTCAATGTACTGTCCAACATTAACCCATTGGTAATTTCCAGATGATATCTTCTTAAAGTGCACAATGTTATAGCGGGCAGGACCGTCACCATTGTTGTCAAAATGAAATTTGTCACCGGATAATCCTATAGTTTAAACCAAATAATGTAATCAGACAGGAATAAAAAGTTCAATACAGAAATATAATACTAAGGAAGAATTGGTCGGGCAATTAAGTTCAAATCATTAAGGACAAATCATGCAATGTAAATGTAAATGATCTTCCTAGCGGTATTTTGAAGAAGGCAGGTGTTAATATTTTAAAATTTTTTTGAAAACATTGTAGTTAATCGATTGAAAAACGTCCATAATGGATAAATGTACATATTGTTTTTTTGTTAACTGGCAATTTTAAAATAGTCCTACCCAAAAAATTAAAATTAAGCATGCCTGCCTAGAGTGCCGATGTAGACACTAATTATTGCGAAGTAGTAACATCTGCCTCGAAGTGATTGTAACTGATTTGGAACTAAATTGTACGGTATAAGTGAACTTAAGTACGATAAAAAATAATAGCTACATATTACTAGAAGCAATTTTTTCTCAACCACAAAGTACATCATCAAAAGCAAATAAACCAAAAAGTAATACCTTGAAAACTGACTTTCCTGAGATAGCGTAAGAGTTCTGGTCCTTTAGTTGGATTCATTTTTGTGCATATTCCTTTGTAGTTGCCACATAAATCTCTGTGCATATCTTGCAAGGCAACTGAGAGTGCAGTAACTGCATCGCTAACAAACTGCAACTGTTTTTCAAAAACGATACCACTTTTGGTTAGACGATCTTTAGAATTGCATTCTCGTACGAATTGTATATTGTAGGGTGTAGGTGTACTGTTCGGATAGCGACATTTAAAATGATCTTCCCAAAATTCTGAAATATACAGGACAGATAAATAAGATTTATAAGTTACGTATAATTAAATATTTGATTATTACCTTATATATTAATCCACTAGCAATAAAATAAAATACTTCATTCTTTTTAGGATAACTGACCAACAAACCAAGGATTTCTTTTATTGTTCTCCACTGTCAGATTTAAGAAATATTCTTCAAAGCCGGCCACTGGATTTGCTTGGGGCTGTACAGAGAGAGTGCCTTCTACTTGTGCCTCATTACCATTGGATACTAAATCTCGAGCACTCCAGCCGTCTGATCCGATCCATGAAAAACTGCCAGTAGCGTTACAACGTTTTACCGCTCGCATTAATTCAGCTACTTCTTGGTCTGAACCGAATATAATAACACCTGTAATTTAATGATATATCTCAGAAATTATAAATTATTTATTTAAAATAATATATATATATTTATGCCTAATATTTACTTCACTATAATCCCCAGTTTTAGCAGAAGTTTTATTTTAGTAAAACAAAAATTGACACTACATGGCTAAAACTAGAAATTACAATTTCCTCTAAAAGATCTGAAAATGTGAATTGTTTAACACAATCTCAAGAGCTTATATAACAACCTTTTTTAATTTTTATTTCAAATATCACTGATGAAAGAGGTTTAGCACCTTCATTTGGGTTCTTCTCGTCCTAGAGTATCCTATCCTAACAACCTTAAACCATACCTCACACTAACTCCTCCATCACAATGAAAACAACACCAAGGAACTGCAGAACTGGTTGACTTGTGGAACTAATTGCTCCCACAGGTAACTCTATCTCATCACCACTCATAATCACTCACTCACGCACATTACAGAGGGGGCGGATCGCAATACATGTCCCGCCTAGTTATTTTTAATTTGTTAGAAAAATGTTTCCAGTGAAGTACGTTTATCCATTTAAATCCAGAAAAATGGATCTTTTTATCCAAAGAATGTGATAAATTTAAAACAGAGACTTTTTTTCTATGTAAAGACTGCTTCATGTTTTGTTCATCGCTCGGTTTTGGACGAACATCCAATTTGATTTCTTTCTAAACAGAGTAATATGATTGATTTGATTATTTATTGTTCATAATTCAAAAGTTCTGATAAGAATTTGATATCCATGTAGTAAAACAAAAAGAACCCGCGCAATAATTAGAATAATATTTCATAGACATATTTTAGAATAGTCACAAACTTACAAAGAAAAATGTTACTTATAGTGAAACGTAGCTATATCTAAGAGAATATTTAGCTCAACTAAATTGACTAAATTTAAATAATTCATAGAATATGGTTAAACTTTGTTAATAGTTTAAACATATTATAATAACTATTTAAATGTAGTCAGCAAAACGTTTTAATATTCTCTCAAGGGGCTACACTTTAACACGTCTTTTCTGCTTGTAAAAAGGTTACAAGTCACATTGTTACCAACATCTGGTGAGCAGGCCATAAAATAAACAGGCCACTTTTACGGTTAAGCCACGTAGCTTGTAATAAGTAAACACTTCTTATTTAAGAAAAATAGAAAAAAATTGTCAAAGTTGGGTGTTTTTCAACGTTACACTTTTTCGTGCAGTTTTTGATGGTCAACCCTTATACAACTGTCCTACCGGACAGTTTTAATTTAATTTTTTTTTGCTGTGTTTTGTGTCCACGCTGCTCACTTACTGTTTGAGAACCCTTGAATCCTAGCCACATTGTTTTCCAGAAGTGCGAAACAACCACGTTGACCTTGCTACCATTTTTTTTTTTTTAATTATTTAAATGTAAATAATTACCCAATTAAACTTAGCCCAAAATATCGTAATAAATAATTAATATAAAAATATTTTGTTGATACAATGGCTGTTCCTAGACTCATATATCTTTTTTTCTTTTATTTATCGATATCTAATGGTTTTTGGCATTTAGTGTATTACACAGGAGCTCCGAACAGCATTCTCTCTTTGCTAACAACTCTTGACTTTCAATGGGCAGTGAACAATTAAGTGAAAATCTAAATTAGCTTCGCCTTTCTTACAAAATGCCCTGATGGGCAGAAATTGTTTTGTAACGGACAGGTACCTATGGCCTTCCACTATTCTGGTCCTTCAACTGCGTATTTATTTATTCTGGGATGTAACAACTGTTCGCAGATATGAATGAAGAACTCTAGCTTGTTTCTTGGGTCGCTATTTGTTGTTATAGCTTCATATTTGTTATTAACTTTACTAGTTAAAAAAAATAAAATGTATTTTGAAATTCGATGAGTTCCAATATTTCCCCTCTCTTAACTCAAAAAAATCATGCGAGTATTCCACACCAGATTTTTTTATTTTAATTATTGCGTGTTGTTGTTCAAACCTTGTTTCCCTATTTTGATGACATCCGATATTGTGATTAGATATGCTGAGTAAACTACATAAATAGTTTGCAATCAAATTGACATTAAGTTTGAACTTTTTTTTTGTTGTAACTCGTTTATGTTAAAAAAAAGGCCCTTTTAACTTTTATAAACACACTTCTTAAAACATTATTTCAGTTAACAAAATATTATATAATTAACCAACTGTACTCACCTTTGGCACGAGGTTTTGTCTGCAGTTTAAGGATTATATTATCATATACATTATCTTCGGCTACACCGGAATCTTTAACCAGTTTCTCTTTCACTGCTATACAAATACTATGTCTATCCAATAATACTTCCAATTCTTCAAAAGCCTTGAAAAAGAGATATAATTATTTTTTAAGCAAATAAGAATTCAGAAAGAAGTATCTTAATCAATAGAAAAATTCTAAAATGCTCAACAAAATATTTTAACGACAAAAGAGGAATTGGTCCAGAGAAGCGTTATTCATGTGATACTACGTTTAATAAAGGACTAAAGTAATTTCTTTACCAAACTTGAACTTATGAATAAATAATATTTTAAAGATGTTAGTTACAAAATTACTAGTTAAAACAATTGGGAAAGTGGTTTTCACAAATTACTGTTGAATTAATTTTGCTTTAATCAAATTAAAGTATAAAAAAGTACTGATCATTTGTTCAAAATAAACCGTACAAAAAAACACCCAAATTAATAAATATTGATTACCTTAATACCATAGTTGGATTCTTCATAAATAATAGAAACATAACTCCACCCAAGCCTTTTAACCAGTTCAACCATCGCTTGCACCTGATGATGATCTGATGGAATTGTTCTTGTAAAATATTCAAATCTTTGTTTATTACTTAGTTCAGGACTTGTGGAAAAATATGAAACCTAAAAAATAAAAATTGCTTCTATTTAAACTATAACTCAAGTTAAAGATTGACAAGTGAAATGAAATAGTAATTTATATTTTGAAACAAAGGCAGAGGGCAGGTTGCGACATTTGATGTACTATCAATTTGCAAGATTACAACCACATTTCTCATGATAGCCGGAGATAGAATTCTGAAATAGTTTTGGGTAGGTTGATATTTCCATCTCCTCTATCAAGCAATGTTGGCATATAAATCTTCTGTGAATGATTACAGTCCATCAGGAAATGTTGCGTCTACAAGCTTCTTCAGTCTCTCCACGTCTAATAAGGCCAGTAAATATAACACATTTAGGACAAACTGCAGCTGATGTTATTGAACAAATCTCATGCGAAGTTAATACTTTTTTTTTTTTTTTGGCGCATCAACAGCTGAGGTTATTAGCGCCAAAGTTAATACTTATTGCCCTTTAAATCAAATGGAGGATTAGATTTTGTACAAAGATTTGATTTTGTTTGATTTTTTTTTTTTTATGATAGATTAGACACCCGCTAGAATTTTAGGAACATTCAAGAAATTCTAGGCGCCCGATTTTTTGTTTTACTACAATATTTAGAATTGCAGTGAAAAAGAGAAAAAGAAAAATCAACAACGGAAAACATCTATTTTAACAACAATGTATCTGAAAGCTGGTTAACATTATAAACATGGGTAGAGCTTTCCATTATAGAACCCGGGCGACATTGCTCTTTCATTTGGACGTGATCCAATAACCAACCATTGTCAGAAAATGTTTGCTTATATTTAACTGTAAGGCACCAGTAGGAAGGGAACCTGCTGTTGACATAATTCGGAGCAATCCGTACACGACGAGTCAGTTACAATATATTTTGAGAGTTACACGACACTAACTATCCGTCCGATAGCTTTTATCTTGTTTGTTTATTGATACATGGCGGCTAATACTTTGATTCCTCTTTTATTTATTTTGATAGTGACTGCTCTACAAATTTGTAACAAGAGCTTTTTCAAAGCAACTTTACAATATCGATCTCAGCCGTAATTCCCAAGGCGATCTAGTGTCACGATCAAAGAAACTTTTGACTTATTGTGTCTTTTATGAAGACATAAGGCCAGATTAAGTCTGTAACCTGTTATGAGAGAAAGGAACTCTTAGGCACCCCACGCAAGGAACCTTTTTCTAGGCATCTTTCAACAGCATCTATCAGAGAAAGATATTTCTTGTAAACTAAAAAACTAGCCTTCAGGTGGAATCTTTCTAAGGTAGGGTTTGGTAGAGGAACAACCGTGGGCGAAGGGAAACTAAAATAAAAATCATCATCACTCTATTGATACGAAACTAAATCAAAATATGCATATTTTTTTTTTATTATTATAGTAAACTCTTCACGGTGTACTGAAGTCCCATTCAGAGATTCCACTTGTTTAAAACTTTAGAAATATATAGCTTCTAGCGTATTTTTCAGTTACAATTTAGTAAAGGCCTTTCAGCCTGCTCGCGTCAAAAACCTGCGTAGCAGTTACCGGCAAGGACGCTGGGTGTTGTACTGTTCACCTTAACCAACAAGACTAGTAAAGATGAACTTTTATGATTCATGGTTTGGTTTAGAAAAACTTCAGTTCAAAAAGCTGCAAGATCAGCAGGTAAAAAAAGGATGTATTTCTTAGCCACCACAAGGTCTTCGCTAAAATGTGATCTCACCCATTGCTGGATACCTAATTAACTCCTTCTCAAGAAGCCTCTCACTTCAGCCCAAATTTAGAGGGTAGCATGTGCATCCTAGACCTGAAATCTAAACTGAATGCTAGCTAGTTCCACCTTCCTCTTCGTGATGCAATTAAGTGAGGACCCTGAGCTTGGAGAGAATACCAATTTTCGCCGTCCGAAACATCAGTCCTCCCTCAACTCTCATTGATTCTAATCTATAACATCATAGCATAGACGTCTTCTTCTCTAGTCCCGTTTTTAAAGTAAAGTTCATTATAATATTTTATGTATCTTATATATTTTAATGAAGAATAAATTTAGAACTAAAATTTCGAGTTTGAAGACAATTTTAAAACAGGAAACTTACTGAATGAACTCCAAAGTTTTATGAGATTTCGAAAATGCTTCGAACGATTTTTTTTTTTTTTTTAAACAGTTCATTCTGTAAGGTAGGTGTCGATCAATAACATTCATTAACAATAATTTTGCTAGGAAAATTAGCCTTACGACAATCTTTGGAGGGATGGGGAACATTAAAAGAGTTATTTTGCACTTTGAAAACAAATATGAATAAAAACTTGGAGCAAGTTGTATGGGCGTTCAGACCAGATCTTTTTTCTTGTCTCGCACAAATAAAAGGTTTCCTTTTTCTGTTTAGCTGGAAGTTCTGAATAGATGAAAGACAAGTTTTACTTTGTCGATGTGTTCATCCGTTTCGTTTGACATCCGTTGTTGTGGTGAAAAAGAGGTAAGATCTGAACAACTGGGTACATAATAGAAGTGAATGTAGGGTACTGTAAAAGAAACAGTTTTCTTTTTTTTAGTCACCGTTCCTGCGGAGTATTTTCAGGAAAGAAAATACATTTTACACACACATATATTTTATAAAAGAAACACTCGTTCACACAGCTTCTATCTTTGTATTTAGTAATAATAGATTTTTGTTTATGATTTTCTTTTTTTATTTGAATATTTTAAAGTAACTAAATAATAATAACAGCTTTATGTACAACCTTTGAACAGAACAAGCTCTTACACAAGAAAGGTACGGGTTTTTTTTTTAAATACATAATTAGCGTAAACATAATTAAAAAGTACAATTTAAAGAAAACCAAATAATCGACAAATATACAAGAAAAGTAAAAGTGTCACAATAATGAAAATTACTTAACACAAAACCAATTAAAACTTTTTTCCCATAAGTTCCTAATATCATGTCACTTGACCCAACTCAAAATACCTTTTTTTTTGAACATTATTTCATGCTTCTCTATTCTCTTACTGTGTGTCCACCATTCCACAAACCCTCTTTCGTTTCTCCAACAGACTATCTTGTCAACCTGTTCTTCTCTTGCGCAGTTTACTCTAAACTTTTTTTGCCCATTTTTGAGCCACATGATCGGCCCATTAATTAATTTATGGGCTTCCATTTCCCAGTACAATACATTTCCGAATCTGTACCGGAACTTTGACTTAGCTGATCTTATCCAGGCATTTGAAAGATAAAATTGGTGTTCAGTCGAACTCATCTTTTCTTGGCGTCCTCTCTTTTTAATTTTCCCGCCATGCTTTTCCCGCGTTTTGGTTCCCGCCAAACTTCTTTAGCCTCGCATCTTGTAACCTTCATTGTGTTTTCACTTCTCTTCTTTCCAGGCTACAGTGCATCTCGTTAATCGGCAAGAAGAAGAAGCAACAACCACCTTCCTGTATCCTTTACATTACACTTCTCTTCAGCATCAGTTTTTCTCCATCTTCAACTGCAGGGTTATCTCGGTGTCTTTTGTTTGCCCTCTTTATGGCCCTGGCCCTTGACCCCACTTGGTGTCCAACCTTGTCGAGGTGGTGGGGCTTACGCACTAAGGGCACTAGAGATTAACCCTCTCTAAAACTCTCGCGTTTTCCGCTTCTGGGTGTAGGCGTCTTCGCGTGCCTACAATTGGTAAGGGGCCAAGTCTGATTTCCATATAATGTGCATACGATACATGATGCGTAAGTACTTTTCCTGTTATTAAATTGGAAAAATACTGCTTTTATGCGTCCAGAATTTCTTCCATCTGCTGTTAATTATTTTATTAAGCTCTTAATGTTCCCCTTCTTACATTTGAGAGGGTTATGGTCTTCGTCCAATTCGGCCTCTTGCCGTTTTACATTCTCTAACCTGTAATGAAAGTACAGGTACTTTTCTCATCGAATTCAGTGTAAGGAAGAACTGCGATCCTCTAAATAAAATAACTCTTTGACCTCTATATTTTAAGGTATGCAGCAAGTCTAGCGCCGCCAAAAGAGTTTATCATGGCAATTCAAATTGCTGAAGAATTGAGTCAGTTGTTATCAGTGGACTCTCTTCTAAGCTCAGCAAATAAAACTATACATGCTGCAATAATTGCTAGGATTATTTTCTAGGAGTGAGAAACTATTCAAATTTTTCAAATAAATATAAAACTGAAATCAAAAATTATAATAAAGTTCCTTCTATTTGAAATGAGAAAGCTTCAATAAAAATTAACAAAAGTTTAAACTACTTCATCATCAACATGAATGATTACGGAATATTCTTTTTATTTTGCAAAACGTTTTAAGCTTTTTTCCACCTAAACAAACAGATGTTCCGCGATATGTGAGTGAACGTGAGTCTCTATACTTATATTGAATGATTCCCACATTTATTACGTGGCTGTAGAAAATTTATTAATAATAAAATTCCTTCAATGTAATATTATTAACATTTAAAGCATTGAATAAAAAAAAAAAGGGCAAGGAACAAAAATAAACAATCGAAAAACTAATAAAAGTTAAATCGACTCAAGAAACAGTAAAAATTAAAAAGCAATTGAATTAAACTCGTAATTGGTTAGCAGACGGCCAATGAATTTCTAAAGGGCTCTAAATTATCCCTCGTCTGAAAAAAACTACAAGGAATGTCTTGTTTAATAAATGAATAATATTCATGAAATCATTTATTGGATAGTAATTGAATTGTCAGTAAACTGACAAAGGGATTATTGCTATGGTGCCCACACCAACGTGCAATTAAAGCTTCTTATTGTATTTAGTGAAAGTTTTTTGTATTTGTAAAACTTAATTAAGTCTTTGTCTTTATTTTTTATGTACCCATTTGAACATAAACTCTCATATCATAGTAGTATCTCTCACGTTACCCTTCCCTTTTTCGTTGCTTCTGTTTTTACTTCAGTCAAATCCAAAGTTATTTGTGTTAAAAAAAAACTTGCTGACATGCAAATATTGCTATTGATAAACAAACAAACCTGTGGTATTTTGAATAACCTTAGTAGATTGGCCACCTGTACAGATGTAACACTGGACGCTGCGCCAACCACACCAGATATAACTTTTCTGGTTCGGGCAGTTTTATTGCAGGTTGGTTCAGCGTCATCCAGATTGCTTATCGAACCTGTTAACACATTCCGAAACAACAGATTTATCAACTGTTAGTTTAATCAAAAGATAATCAAAAATTATACTAGGTTTTAAGAGAATTAAACAAATAAATAGATTGAAATGAAGTAAAATAAAAAGATAATCATCGTTAGTTGAAGGGCTAAAGTAGAAGAGTCGGTCGTGTTGTTGCATCTTCTATTTTCCCTTCTTGTTTTCCTTCTTACCATTAAAGGGCATTACAGAGAATATACTTTGATCTAACAGAAACTCGATTATTTAAGAAAAAAAAAATAGCGAAAGAAAAGTTATTCTAAACATAAACGAGTAAAAGCCGCACTAATAACTTCCATTTCAAAGGGAAAATCAGACGGCCGCCGTCTTAAAAAAAATGTCTTTAAACTCTTCTCGTTTCGTTTTCTCTTCTGAATTTTGAAGAGATTTTTGTTTTCAGTATTTAAGTTGGTATTTTTTTTTTAGTACCACTCTTAATGTTGTACAATTTAACTTATCGAAAACTTTTTTTTCTCCTGAAACTGCTTTGAAATTTAGTAATTTAACTAATGGATGGGTACAAAGTTCTTAGAATAATTGAGCATTCATCATACTCTTTCATCTATTTCTTCACTAAAGGAACTAATTTCATGCTACAACTATTTATTTGTTGCAGATAACTTGCTAGCTACTTTCACACCGGTCTAAGAAGCACTTGGCCCAAGAGCATTTCACTTGAGCATGTTGATTGTTTCGCTTCCATTAAAATGAACTCTGAAGCAATTTCTATATCTACTTTAGATATGGCATCAATGTCTACACTCTCTAGATGTATTCAGCTGTGTCCACTTCCTCTTCAAGTCTTACTTAGGAAACTTAACATGTTTTTTAAGTGAACAAGCCTGCAAATCAATCTCGGAAAAAAAAATCAAAATTATTACGCTTCTCACTTAATCCACAAGGTTTTTAGAAAATGTTTTGAACTCTGGTTTGTTCAGTTTAGGTCTTGGAAATCTGTTCTCTATTTGCGCCTGCAACATTAGTTTAGATTAAGCTGGTAATACATTTAAAGTTATTTGTCTCTGTTTTGTAATGCATTAAAATATGATGTTCGTCATCGTGTATCTTCCCTGAAATGGATGTATCCTCCGTTTTGGTCCATTAAGTAGCAATCCTCCATATGATATCGAATCCACTGATGCAGCCTCATGAAACGTTTGATAAATAGATAACGATAAGTATTCCAGACCAACACCCAACAAAACTAGAGTTCTAAAAGAGAAAATCCCAATAATAAAGATACATATTATGTTTCAGAGAATATGTTTTATTCGCCAACAAATAACAAAAGTTATTTCTAGATAAAAGACGAGTTCTAGACACAAAAATAAAATAATACAAAGGCCTGATGTCTTTTCCTCCAGACTAGTGGGAAGGTTATTTCGCCAGGAAATAATGTCATTTATGAAACTGTTCAATATTTTGATAGTTGTTTTGACAAAACATTAAATGTACTTTTTATACTAAATGTTGTAAACTTTCTTTTATCAGTAAGATAACATTAGATATTGGCATGTTGGCTAATTTTTATTTTCTTAAATAAAAAGTAAAGTGGGATGGAGACAAGAAATAGTTAAGAAACAAAGCTTTGCAAGGTTGGCTAGAATAGTGTTAATTAAAGGAAAATCAACTTAACACAAGGGGCTTTTATAATTTGGAAAACAAAAACTGATCACAGAATAAATTTCATTCGTTTCATGTTTTGTAAACATTTTTACCACCTTTTACTTCTATGAAATAATCAATAGCAGCAGACATTTTAAATTATGTTTTCACTTAAAAAAATACAGGGTTATGACATCACCATTATATAAACCACCAAGATATAAACGGTATTTAGGAGCATAATTTGGGTGTTCCCAAAAATAGTTTTTCAAAATGTCCAAAAATCCTGGAAACACTAGCTAAATTTCGTTTTGATAGTATTTTTGCTTCCATACTGAAGTTTTGACCGAAAAGGAAAGATCAGAAATGTTAAAAACACATTTTACAAGCGTCCCTGGAAAAATTTAATAATTAAAAGTAATACAGAATTGGGCATTTTCATTTTGAAAACAAGTTTCCTCTCAAGAGAGAAAGTGAGAGATAAAAAAAAAAAACGGATTGAGTTTTTCCACACAAACTTGTTTTCCAAGTGGAAAATTAAAGCCAAACAATAGTTTGCCATGTTCATCAAGCATTCTCTGTACTCCTTGTTTTCTTACAGCTTTGTTCGCTCCTGATTTTTTTTTTTGTCCTTTCAAGGAAGGAAAATTAAAACCGAAGTTTTCTTCAGAAAAGTTTTTTTTTTGTCCTCCCACAAACTCAACCCTGGATAAGTAAGTATGAGTGAGTTTTGGGCAGAAAAGATTGTGAACTAGGAAATCAAATAAAAAATAGAGCTTTTCATCTTCTTTTCTATTCTAACTAAAAACAAGGGATATTTGTCTTTATTTATTCGACCCTCACTTACGTTAAGTCCAAGATATGCGCCATCTTAGCGGAACTGAAGGTAAGAAGAAAGGGATGGCTATCCATGGAAGGCTAGGCAGAAATGATAAGTCCAAGGATCATGCACTAGGAAGCTATGGGTAAATTTCCCAGCATCTACTAGGCAAAGAAAAAAGAAGGACTTAAGCAAGTAGTACGAGGTCAGGAGGTAGTGATCCTATACCGAAATGAGTTGGTTTGATTATGGCTTTGCTCATTCAATGAGTTTAGCAAAGAAAACAAAGCTACCTTATATTTTAGGCGCTAGGACATCGGAGAACGAAGCGTCCTACATTTTAATCAGGGTGTTTCACCCATCTTTTAAGCAGCCAAAACCCATCGCGGGATGTATCCAAGAGGAGGAAGCCAACAAAGATAAGCTCTGAAGTGATTAGAAATGAAACAGGCAAAGAACTCTGTAAACAATTACAACTGTAGAATTCTAAAATGCCTGTATTGGCGCGTTTGATAACTAATAGAATGGTATTTTTAGAATGAGACAACTATGAACACGTTCAAGACAACTACTAACCGCTCTCAAAGCAGAAGCCTTTTACTAAAAGGGGATGTCTCTATTATGCCGTGGGGCATAGGTCCCGTCACGTTTTTCTAATCTTAATCTCTTACTTGAGGCTAGACTTATGGGTAGAAAGCCGAGAGAAAGAGGTCATTATAGAGAGAGAACACGAAGAAGAAAACAATTGTGTACAGAGTAGGTCACTGGGCCAAGACCTTGTGGCAAAATAGAGATCAATGACGAAGAAACACTTCGTCGAACCTCTGCAACCTCGGTTTGTTGAGGAGGTTGAGTCAGAGAATGTTGTATAAGTGTTCACTTAGTATTAATGATTCTTTTAATTATTTAAATTAGCACCGCACGACAGATCCATATATTCATGTATTTTCAAATATAACAATTATCATCTTTTATCATTATCAAATTATGCATGAGTAAATCCTCTTAGAAGTAAAAAATTGCCTCCTTCCCGATGTTTGTCCAGGAAGTTGGAGAGAATGGAAGATAGTTTGTAATTGTATTTGAAGGTAGTCAGGCGTTTAGACGCCACTTCTGTGAGCCACCACTACCAGTGCTGCACAAATACTTGTCGATACATGTGGAGTGGCGCCATTCCCGCCAAACCAACCATTCCCGTCCGACTTTTATTCTCTCCTCAATAACCCCTTTCTAGCCACTGTAGCTACTAGCTTATATGTATATGTGTGCGTATGAAAGAAGTTACTTGTGTATGCTACACACGAACATATATATTTTGTGGGTAGTATGTGTGTAAGTCTATGTTGAAAGTGATACGATAAATATTACTCCGGCAAAAGCCCGTCAGCATTGGAGTAGAGCCAATAAATAGAACTTCTTCCTCCTTCTCCCAAAATGTGTGCCTCATTTCTGGAATGAAACTCATCCTCTGCGATTTTGCTGGGTACATAGATACAAAAAAACTACAAATATAGATTATTACAGATCATATCTTAGGGATTCTACGCGCGAACCTTGTTGTCGATGATGTTCATGTAGCATAAACAGTTTGTGCTTTTATCAAGATCTAGATAATCATCTTAGTTCTATGTTTTGCTTCATTTTTACACTTTCTTGTGCCCACTTAAAAATGGGAAAAATATATTCAATCTACAATATGGGTTATTTAAAGTTAAGAAGAAGAATAAGCTGTATAATTGCTCACCATAAAGTTTAGAATAGGACATGTGATGGGCTTGTCCTCCAGGCATTTCAGACTAAAGATAAAACTTACCGAATTACTAAAATATGAGTTTATAATTAATGTGAACTATTGAAATTTAAAAAATTTGGAATGAGAAAATCATGTACGCGATTCAGATGATATAAAGAAAAAATTTTAGGTTTTTGTTCAAGTCATGCAAAGGAGAATGTCTCTGCACTACCGCTTAACTCCTCTATCGGTTCTCCAGGTAACTAAATAAATCCACTCTTACAGGTGGATTTTTTTTTCATCTCGCTTTAATTCCACAGGTGTTTTACATTCAGAGGTCGTCAATGAAATATCTACAAAACAAATACACGCGTAGACGGAATATAATGCTGAGTTTAAATATTTAAATTAGAATAGCTTTTATTAGAATTCGATGAAAAGAGATATTTATACTTTCTTTTATTCATATTATGTTGTGTGTAGCTCGAACACTCCACTAGGAGTTCCAAGATTACATTATAACGTTTTGATGCATATCAGAAGAATCAAAATCTCTCTTTAAATAAACAAAATGTTTTTTAAACTCATCAATTGCTTTGTCTGCTGTGAACCTCAAGACAAATACTCGTACAGTCGCAAATTATTGTTTTGAATGAAATAAATATCTATTTTTCCTTGTTTATAGTTTTAGCTCCATTGCATGGAGAAAGATTAACTGCAGTACTTGAGAATTTTATTATGCTCGTCTTCCTTTTTATTTTCTTAGAGTTCTGTATAAATAAAAATTTAATCTAAGGTCGTTGCGGAGGATATGTTCAAACACGAGAACTTGCCGAAATGAATCTAAAAATAATTTTGTCCCAAATTAATGAAGAAAAGAAAGAGAGAGGCATCTCAAGTCATGATTTTGTTATGAATACGCCACTAATGTATTTAGAAGCTAAATCAAAAGAACAGTAGTTTTGGAGATACTAATATTATGGACGCTGCAGATCTTTATCAGAATGAATGGATCACTCAGGTATTCCACCAGAACCAATTAATGACTTGGTAGGCCTTTGGTTTCTCTTCAACTATGATGAATAATTTGTCTATTAATCTTGAAATTGTTATTGACAAGTGAATAGTAATTTCTTGTCTTGCCGATTTCTATAGAAATATAACAAACCTCTGTCATAAACTTCCATTGGCAATTATACGTCTAATTTAATGAAGGCTTTTAACGATTGCAACGCAGTCTGACAGGTAAGAGGCCGCTCCCTCCTCCTCTTACTGGTACAATTTGCTTAGGAACTGGAAGGACATATATTTCTCTGTCTTTAGAGATGATTTCTAAGTCTGTCACAGAATCACGTTAGGATAGCTATATTATTTACGAACTTTTTATGACATCGATTCGCGTCCTTGAAGGCCCAGCCCTATTGGTCTAAAGGACAATGACAAAAAAACAAAAAAAATCAGTTTTTGTGATATCAGAAGATTGAACACATGATTGGGAGAAACGATGGATGGTCAAAAGCAATGAAGAAGTGCTTAAAAGAGAAGCGATACAAAATTCTAGTCTGCTTAATGAGAGTTATGAGCGTATTATTGGTCAGCTTACTAGGTACAAATAGCTACTGGGTCTCTTTGATAGTTGAGATATTCAGGATCTGCTTACCTGAGAAAGAGACATCGTCTCATGACCTCAGCCATTGGAAGGAAGTGACAAGAGTGATAATCCATTAAAGGGGATAGAATCAACTGAGATGTCCAATACGCAAACGGCTTTGGGCCTTCTATTTTGAAAAATGGCAGCCTATGAATTTTTTTTTGCCGGTGATCACAATTAATCATTTCGGGAATTTGCGACCTCCTTTCTTTTATTCTTCCCATAGAAAAATAGATTTTTATTAATGATACGAAGGCTATTGTAAAATTGATATACAATGACCCATCGATCCGAAGTGCATTCTATCGTTAGTTTGTAAATACCTAGGGACCTGGAATTAAAGTAGATCCCATATTATTCAAAGCAGACATCCATAGAACTGTTGGACGTGCGAAGCATAAAATACCTAGCGTAAAAGGCTATACTTCTGGAAGTGATATATGTATTTGACGTCACAGTTGTGGACATGTATCAAATGAAAATCATTATGAAAACGCAGAAAGCTGCAGAGTAACATGCTAAACTTAAATGATGACAATTAATTTAGCAAATAATTTTTGAAAAATGATCGAACAAAAATAGAAAATAAAATTTGAGATTTGTCGTTCTTCAATTTTTTTTTTTCTATTTTATTTGTAGTACAGTAAATAAACTTGTTTTTGATTGAATTAAAAGTTGTAGATTGATTTAGAGATAGAACGTTCGACTATGTTAAAGAGAAAAATTTTTCATTAAATTGTTTTATTTAGCGTAGGTTAGGTCAGCAGAGGTCGATGCGTTGATTCGAGGACTTAATTTAATTAAACATAAAATCATATCTTGTCAATCAATACTCAATGACAATAATTTTTGTTTTATTAGTTCTAAATGACATTGAATGAAATTTATCATAGAAGTGAATGCTAGATTAGTGATTAGGATTAGGGCTGGCACTTTACTTGTATAAAATGGACGTTCAACGATCGCTGTCAAATTTCGTGATTAAAAGTAAAAAGTAAAGTAATTGCCTGTCTTTTCAGGTGGGCTTTACGTCCAACTACCAATTAGGTAGACGGAGGCGACTAGCAAACATTCTTTACTGTAAATTTCTTTTATTAACCATTAAATAAAATCCAAGGCCTAAAGACCAGGGAATCGAACCCAGTACCACCACAATACATCTTAGCTTTACAGGTCTCGCCTCTAACCGCTCGGGCTTTGGAGTTTCTTACAGCTTACTGTCCAGTGATGCCTGTAACGAAAGGATACTAGTCTGAGGCCGGCAGTGCACTGATAAAAGCTCCGGGTTCACCCTCCCAATGGCCACAGATGTAACCGTCCCTTTAACTTTTATTTTATTTTTTTAAATAAAAGGTTCACATTACCTCTTGTGAAAAGTATCTGCCACAAAAAGTAGACTAAATTTAATGCAAACACACAAATGTTTGTTTGTATATTCTAGTAATAAAACATTTATGTTATCTATTTCTCGAGACTGTCTCCATTGTTTGCGCTACATTTGGTAGCAACTACTTTTTATTTACCCCTCCGCTCCTTAACACTCCTGCAGAGTAAGAATAAAACTACGGGTCTTGCAGTAGAACTCATTTCCGCTGCCCCCATTCCGTTTAGCTTGTCTAGGCACTAGTTTTACAACACCTACGTATAGTGTGATAAGAGCACCAAGTTAAAAAGAGTTTCAAGCAGTATGTTTTCACACAGTGTTCGAAACTTACTGTATGTGTGTAATACTCGTATTTCTCTCGAGTTTAGGAGCACTAAAAGCTACTGGCACCCCATTATCACCTCAAGTAACAAGTTCTGTGTGCTATATTTTTTTTTATAAAGTTACCACACATGCAAATTGCCCTGAAACTAGTGGCAGAGGGTGAGTTTAGAGGGCATTGATAATGCAACTTTTATGAGAAACGTTAAATTATGTTCATGGTCAAATTGAATGCACAAAGCTAAAAGAGAGCCAAAATTTGGGAATATAATGGTTGTTCTAATTATTCCCTACTTCATACATATTCCTTCGTTTTTCCGGTCCAAAATATCCTTAGTACACTCCTTATTCAAGAATAATTTGTAATAGAAATATCTGCAACAAAATTTCCAGTTATTAACTGTGTTTTTGAAATCTTCAATCACTGTCAATTAGCGATTTTATTAAATAATTGGGTTATAACATATGCCCCAACTGAGAAGTTGCCTAAATCTTGGCAGTATCCAGCAATTAAATTAACTAGATGAAGGCAAGTTGTCAAGTTGTAACTTTATTACAATTCTATGACGGTTAGTTTCACAAGTGTGGGTTAATGAGACATTTTCTTTCTTTTCTTCTGAAAAGAGTTTGTTGTACCCAAAATTGTAATCTTAATTGCTCTAATTTAAAACATCTATAATCTAAAGTATTTTATGTAATGCTTAATCAATATTTAAATCTATTATTTATGTTTAATTAACACAGACCATTTAATAGTAGAAAATCCTCGTAAACTAAATACAGGTTGGGGCAAAAGGTATGAACCGGTTTTAAAGGGATGTAAAACAAAAACAATTCAACTTACAGAAATTATGTTTATATTGTTTAATTCAGTACAGAATCTAGTTTTTTACATTAAGTTTGAAAGATGATATCACGTAGGTGGCGGCCGTCAGCCGCGATGCACTCTTGAAGGCGAATTCAGAAGTTTTCAACCGCTCTTCTGCACATTTCGATGGGTATTGCCGTAACTTCCTCTCTGATTCTGTCCTTAAGTTCTTCCTGGGTATGTGGACGATGTTTAAAAACTTTTTCCTTTATGTACCCCCCAAAGAAAAAAATCACAAAAAGGTGAAAAATGGTCCTTACTTTTTCGAGGATAATGGGCGAACCGTCACTGTCACCGCTGAGCGCTATGTGCCAATGTTGGAAGAGTTTTTTGAACCTGAGCTGGAAGAATTGAGTGAAGCAACTAATCTGGGAGACATCTGGTTCCAACAGGACGGGGCTACATCCCACACTGCTACGATTTCAATGGCAAGATTGAGGCAAGTGTTCCCCCAGCGCCTCGTCTCTTTGAGGGGTGACGTGGAGTGGCCTGCGCGCTCAGGGGCCGTACTTAAATTACGTAACGAACGCAAGGGGGGAGGGGGGTAAGGCTCGATTGTTACCATTCGTTATGGTTCGGGGGAGGGTTTTTTTTAATGCTTGTACGTAATTTTTCCAATTGAATCTATAATTTTTTGGTCATTAATGGAAAAATACTAACGATATTTTTCGCGCCAAATTCTACTATAGCCAACCTTCATACTAAGTGATAATGTAATTAAATAAGTAATAAATAAAAAATATATGTTTGATTTTAATTAAATACTATGCAATGACGATATTCCATAACAAAAAATTACGTACATTTGGCTAGGGGGGGAGGGGAGGTTGACATTTTGTTACGATCTGTTACATCGGGGGGGGGAGGGATTAAAAAGCTCTTTAAATTGCGTTACGTAATTTAAGTACGGCCCCTCATCAGATTTGAGCATTTGTGATTTTTTTCTTTGGGGGGTACATAAAGGAAAAAGTTTTTAAACATCGTCCACATACCCAGGAAGAACTTAAGGACAGAATCAGAGAGGAAGTTACGGCAATATCCATCGAAATGTGCAGAACAGCGGTTGAAAACTTCAGAATTCGCCTTCAAGAGTGCATCGCGGCTGACGGCCGCCACCTAAGTGATATCATCTTTCAAACTTAATGTAACAAACTAGATTCTGTACTGAATTAAACAATATAACCATAATTTCTGTAAGTTGAATTGTTTTTGTTTTACATCCCTTTAAAACCGGTTCATACCTTTTGCCCCACCCTGATGTATATCATTTGTTATATCACAGGGAAATGGATGTATATCATTTCAATTTTGGGAGAAAATATATGTTTAAGTGAAGGAACTAATTTCATACCTTATGTTAAATCTTATTTCCCAGTATAAAATAAATTTAGCTGTTCATTGTGTACACATTATGTTGCATTGTCTTTCATGCATTAGATTGCCTGCTGCAGAAACTTGCAGCTAGTTATGTAATACTAATTATTCTGAACAATGCAGCGATAAAGCAACACAATATTGGAACTCGCTAACTATTTTTAACAGTTTATGACCAAAGCTTTAAGAAAAAGATTTCTGTAACACCCTAAAGTCAATCTGTAACACCCTAAAGTCAAAAAAAGTGTGATTTCAGATTGAAGGAGGATGTTGTCACCGAGGATGCTGCTGCTGAAGATAAATTTAAATTTTAAACAATTTTTAATAAATCAAATTTGCCTCTAAAGTAGTTCTAATAGGCTATAAAAAAATTATTAATTCGAAGTATTTTTGGGCAAATGAAAAAATCATTTTCAATATAAAAATTACCTGCTCATCTTTCAGTATTATTGTTATTTTTTCTTTTTTTAATGGATTGATCATTCCATTAATGGCCATAGATAAAAGTAGAAATTTGTTCAGCAGAATATGGCCACTCATCATGTACGATAAGCAAGTGTCATGTTTGAACTGGGCGATATCGACAACACATTTCCATCTGAAGTCATTTAAAAATCAGCAGGCAACTCTCCACAAACATTAAAGATATGCTCTAGTTACCTTTTTTTTTTATTCCCATCTGAGTTAAGGGTGAAATTGGGGACAAGAGGAACAGTTCGTATAAGTTAAGGGTAGAATTCCTTCATCCGCTTAGGAGTTCTAAAAAAAACTATGGTATAAGCTACGTTCTAGTCAGATTTATGAAATAAGATGTGTGAAATGCGATACAATCTCAAAATAAAATCATTTACGAAGAAATGATCATGCACAAAGTGTGTACTTGATAAGGGCGATTGCCCTTAAGGTCGCCATGTACACATTTTGTTCGATATTTAAATTTGTTCTAACTTTCTTGCGCCGCCCACTGTATGATCGTATGATCACCAAATGGTAGTGCTGACCAGAAATGCAGAAGAGGAAAGTTTTGTGGTATAAAACAAATCCTCTCTACAAGATAGATTTATTGTCAGTAAGGAATGGGATTCAGCGGCTGATAGCAGTAAATCGATTAAATATAATTGACTAAGGAAATGTTAAAGTTTGATGTTTTAAAAAACCATAAACTTTTTAAATTTATTCTAAAATATTTTTATCGGTTCATGAAATTGTGACAACCTCTAAATTATATTTTACTAAATCGTACTTAACTGAAAAGTTAGCTGTTAGTAATAAAAAGAACGCTCGTAAAGCTGGAACTCGCCTGAGAGTCTGTGATCACAGGCTACATGTTTTATGTAATATCTATTTTTCGAAATAAACTGACTATTATTATTATTAATAAAAAGAAATGCTTTAATTTCGTCGGCAGTTTTCTATTAGGAGTTGTTTCAGCGTTTGTTATGTTTGGCCATCGCTACAGTAACGCAATTATGTTGCGACATTATCTGCAAGCGGACCATAAAACCACACGCACCCGCATTTAACTGGAACATAGGGTTAGCATTCACATGGTGGATGGTGGTCATGGTTTGAGTAAATAAAAGAAAAAGTTATTTCTCCCTTTACTAATGCGAAGGTAAATGCTAAAGTTAAGCTCATCAAAAAAAGTGAGCTGAAAAAACGCCCACGCCAATAAGCTAGAGGGTCACTTTGCGCTCAGTTTGTGTGAATTGAGCTCTTTCTTTATATTCTATAAAAAACTATTCGCTTAAGGCTGGTTTACTGAAAGACGTTTTACAAGACTCTTAAAGGTCACTGCTGTTCCTAAAAAAAAACTAGCTAACCTAATTAACTCTGAAAGAAATGCACGGAAGTAAATTCTCTTTGGGCAAAGTAAGCCTTTTATGAAGAAAAGAAGTCAGATAATTACGTTCTCAGTAAATGAAAACGAGTTTCTTAAATTTGTTAATTTGCTTTGAGAAAAAAAAAAATTAATGAAATATTAAAGTCGAAATTAAGTTCTTCAGATGTAAATTACAAATTTATTGTTTTATCTATTTTTCTTTAAAAATGCTTACAAAACTACCTTTAAATATACTAACTTAGATTGTTCGTTTAGTGTCTCATTCAGGTTTATTAGAGGTTGAACCCGTTTAGCCTAACATTTTTAAATTCAAAAGTTTTATAGTGGAAACACTAAATCAAAAAAACTTTAATAGCCGGAAAATTTTTATAGTTAATGGATTCAGTTGCAAGTAATAATAGAAAAAGGATTGCTTAAACGATGAAATCAAAAAACTATAACAGATCAATTTGTTTCCACTTCAGTTTATCTTTTTTAGGGTTTAAGTGTCGTACAATTCCCAAAATTTTATAAAGATGGTATATTTTTGGGACATGTTTTTTTTGCAATATTTTGATGATCCATTATTGAAGTTGACAACGCTAGCCTTCAGGCATAGAAGAATTGTTCGGTTACGAAGCTTTAATGCGCAGAACTGAAATTAAATTCTGGAAGAACGACAGCTATGAAGTGGAAAATTGGGATTTTTCATTTAAATTTTCCAATTCAATAATATAACCCTTCAACAATGCGAAATGGGGGGAGGGAAATCGTAATAGCGGCTTAATTGGCAACTTTATTCAAAGCAACCAGAACCAGCAGTGGTGGGCAAGTGAACAAAGAAAAAAACCTTTGCACAGAGGTGTTAAGAAATAGAACTGAAAACTACGGACATGGAAAATAAAGACAACGATCAATTTGGGACACATAAGATAAAACTAAACAACAAAGTTTCCTTAATTATCACAAAATCTTAACATTTACTGATTCAATAATTAGAAGAAGTAAATAAAGCGTAAATTACAATGAAATATTTAATGGCTTTAGGCCTAATGGTCTACAGTTATTTACCGAGGAAGCCTGTAGTATGGCTGATGAACTAGACATGTTTGTTGCACCATCAGATGATATGCTAACTTGCTTTAAAGCATCAAAGCGAACACCATTTAGCGTATGCCGTGTAATGCACATTTATATGAGAACTGAATTCACTTTAAGTTATGTAGCTATCTATACTAATCTTGCACAATGTACTGAGACCGAGGAATTATTTAATTAAATTTTAGAAAAAAATTGGTTATTTCAATGAGAAAGAAGTAGATAAATTAGGGAATAAACGTTGTAACTCCAAGAAAATCTTTGTACCTATGCTTGTAATTTTTTTTTTTTGTAATTTTACTAACCAACACCATTTGCAATCCAAAGAGATTCCATCTATCTTCTAACAAAATAGATTTATAGGTATTAGAGTAAGCGAAGGGCTTCAGAAATCGATAAATAACGTTTTAAAGCAATCCAGAACATTCCAAAAAACCGAAACTAGAACCGGTTGCTGAAGAACAGTTCAATTGGGACAAATAAGGAAGAACCCCTCAGTAAGACCCTTTACGTGCTTACAAAGAAGGTAGGATTGAAGCGCTTTAACTCACTAATTAGAGGCATACACTGATACCCCAAGTCCAACAGACCGAAGCTTAGAAATTATGGTTAACTTTTTTAAGGGATCCCGAGTTTTCACATTGGGTTAGCTTTCGACAATACGGTTTATAAACTTCCGTCCTTTACTCACTACCAAATTAGTTTCTGATTTAGGCATTTCACAGCTTTCTGAGAATATAGAGGCTCAGAAAAGGTAGGCTTAAGCTGAAAAGTTTCACTTAAGAAGAATAATTCAGGAAGGTGTCGTGATATGAAGTCTTCAAAAAGTTATTCTAATTAGGGCACTGATAGAGATACCTTTTTCCACATACTTGGGACTCTTCTAGCAGAGAATTTTCAATCTTCAAGTTAGTCTATTAAGAATCACTTCGCGGCTAAAGAACCGAGTCTCTACCCAGTTCGCCTTCATCTTTCTATTCAAGAAGAAACACTGGGGGGTGCATGTGTAACATAAGAAAGGCTTCACAAAGGGCCGAACAACTTAATTCCAGAATTCAGAAGTTTTCATGTTAGAGGAGTCTGGAATAATCTCGCCTTTATGCCACTGCATCGCCAATCCCAAAAACTCACTTTTTTTCTGAATATTAGTAAACTGCATTGGGACTTTACCAATGGTATACTTACCGTCACTTATTTCAGATAAATATAACTATCAATAGTTCCTGATTTTTGCAATGCTAATGCACTTCAGAACAACATTTATTCAAATATAAAAGACAAACAACCTAGTTCCTTACCTTTAATGAAGTCAACGGCCATTTCTAAGCCGTACGTATCTTTGTCACAATCGTCCAAAATGTGAGCACCAACTTTGAAATAGTCAGAACGATTATTAATAATGTCCAGAGTGTACAGCATTGTCTCTACAGCTTGGATTCCTGTAAAGTTAAAATAATTAAAGAAGGAAGAAAGAACAATTGCAATTTCAGTCATTATTTTGTTATTCTATCAAGCTTTCGATCTAGCGACTAAGACATCTTCAGGGCTGTGGAACATATTTTACAGCAGAGTTATTTATAATGGACATTAATTTTGACGTTTAAGTATGCTACTCTTAGTTTAGTACATAAGAGACTAACAGTACATTACTAACTACTGGCAAAATTATAGTATTATGTTACACAATATGAACATTCTAGATCTGGTCTAAATATTTGTGATGAGAGTCAAAAGATAAAAGATTATTGATCATTTTACCAATTATTTCCTACTTTTAACTCCGTTTTGGTAGTTGCTTTTCAAAATTCGTGGGTCATATATATATGGTAGATCTGAGGTGAGAGCAGAAATGAAGTAGTTTTTACGTTATTCTTCCAAACATTTACCTATGACACTTTACCTACAATGTTTCGCTGTTCTAGTTTTGAAAATCGACTATAAAATAGGAGAGAAAAATGGGAAATACGAAGTAGAATGTTGAACCAATTTAGTATATTTTTGACTTTTTCCCTGACACCTATGGCAAACTAAAATTAGTTCACGCATATTTGCAAAAAAAAAAAAAAAATCTTAAAAACAAAGTAAAAGTAGAAAATATTGGGTAGAATTTAGCTAATTACAAATTTTTGGGTATCACAAAAATGATGAACTGCAAACTACATATTTCGTCACACTAATTTTATACAGCTATTCCGAAAACGAAGGAAAATGTAATTAGAATGACCAACAAACTAATCTATTTTGGCTCTCATCTCAGATATCCAAGTTGGGTCACTCCCAGTTTAGAAAATCAAATATGAAATAATAGGTAACAGTGGGAATTATAAGATGGAATGTTACAAAAACTAAAAACTAAAAACTAAAGTTAAGAAAAGTATAGAGTAAGACAACGGCCAAGACTTCTATGGTCGCTCCAGTTTGCAAAAATAGAAGTAAAAACCATTGGAAAAACTCTGTATTGCCTCCTACTTTTATCATATTTCTTTTATTTTTGCAAAGAAAAATTCTAATACTACGGCCAGGCCTAAATAGTACATTATAAGTTCACTCCAATTTATAAATATGTACTATAAATATAAATATATTTACAAATATGTAAAGAACGTTGTCTCCTAGTTTGACCATGTTTCCGCTATTTCTGTCAATGAGAAATAGTCAGGGTTATATATTATACCAATGGTCGCTCTAATTTGCAGAAATACAAGTAATAACCATTGGAAAAATATGGAATTGTCTCGTAATAGGTCCATATTTTTAACATTTCTGTAAAAGACATCTAATACTACGGCCAGGGGTACAGAGCACTCTCTGGTCGCACTAATTTGATAAATAAATACTAAAAATAAACGTTATGGTCTCCTAATGGACAGGATTTCCGCAATTCCTATCAATGAAACCTAGTGAAAAAATTTTGAAATAGGTATACCACGGGAAATACTGATGAAGGGCAGTAATAATATAAATTGAGAGAACTGAATTAAAGGAATTTAATTTAACCCTCTAATCTTGCAAATTACAAGTTGGGAAAGCAGAATGTAAGTAATAATTAGACAATTATTTAATAATAAAAGGGGAAATCTAAACGGGTAATGACCCAACAAAACTCAGAAATACCAAAAGATTTAGGCAGTAAAATATTTATGATTACAATAAACATAAAATAACGCTGTCTAAACCAAAAGAATAATTAAAAAACTTACAATTTTGTCCCGTCAGAATAAGACACAAATTAATAGTTAGCACGTGCTTAGTATTAAATGACAATATTTGTTTCCATTACTTAAAAACGCAAATTAATAATTGGACAAATAACTTCAACTTATCACAGTTTTCAAAACCTGAACCAGGCAATAATGGCCAACTAATCAAGGCAAGGACGGGGCAGTATACACAGTACTGCCAACTGTTAAAGTGGAAAGGATTAACAACAAAATAGCGCGAACTGCATGCTTCAAATTCAAACCTGAAAATAAATAAAAAAAACTAAAGTAAAAGACCAAGATAAAATACTATCAAAAATCAATATTCCCCTAATCCATAAAAATATAAGTAAAAAACATTGAAGAAACAAAGAATAGCGTCGCACTTCCAACATTTTTAAATATTTCTGCCAATAGAAAATAGTATCGCGCCTAGGGCTACTTAAATAATTTTTGAACACTAATTTGCTAAATAAAAAGTAAAATTCATTGAAAAAACACCAAATGGTCACCTAGTTGGACCTTATTTCCACTCTTTCTGTCAATGAGACCTAGTATTAATACCAGGGCCAAACAATAAATCTATAGTCGTTCTAATTTGGTAAATGAAAAGTAAAAACAATTAGAAAAGTACGAAATTGACTCCTACATGGACCCGATTAGCACTATTTCTGTCAATGAGACCTAGTACAAAAGCAAGGGTTAAAGAATACATCCATGTTCGTTCATATTTGCTAAATAAAAAGTAAAAACAAATGGAAAAAAACCACGACTGGACTCCTAGTTGGACCTCATTTCATCTATTTCTGTCAATGAGACTTCTTAGAAAAGCCAGGGTTAATTAATACATCTATGGTCGTCCTAATTTCCTAAATGAAAAGTAAAAACTATTGGAAAATTACGGAATCTTCACCTAGTTGGACCAGATTTCCACTATTTCTGGCAATGAGACCTCGTAGAAAAGCCAGGGTTAAAGAATACATCTATGGTCGTTCTGATTTCCTAAATAAGAAGTAAAAATAAATGGAAAATACCACGACTGGACTCCTAGTTGGACCTCATTTCATCTATTTCTGTCAATGAGACTTCTTAGAAAATCCAGGGTTAATTAATACATCTATGGTCGTCCTAATTTGCTAAATTAAAAGTAAAAACTATTAGAAAAATTACGGAATTTTCACCAAGTTGGACCTCATTTCATCTATTTCTGTCAATTAGACTTCTTAGAAAAGCCAGGGTTAATTAATACATCTATGGTCGTCCTAATTTGCTAAATGAAAAGTAAAAACTATTGGAAAAATACGGAAACTTCACCTAGTTGAACCAGATTTCCACTATTTTTGTCAATGAGACCTCGTACAAAAGCCAGGGTTAAAGAATACATCTATGGTCGTTCTGATTTGCTTAATTTTGTTTATTTCTTTTTTTAATAGGTATATTCGAACAAATAGTAATGTCTGAGATGAATAGATTCCTTTTCTTTAGCATGACAATCTTAATAACGACAGCAAGAATTCTGCATACGTATTCGAAAAACTAAACTCTTGAGATTGGTCGTGCAAGTATGCATAACATTTTTTTCTTTTTAGTGTTACATCAGTGTTATATTGTTTGATGTTAATTTTAGTTAAGTTGAATATAGTATTGTGGTTTTTTTTTTGTTTTTTTTTGAAAATTATGTTCGTATGCAAACACATATAACTCTTAGTTACTCTAGCGTCAGTTTTGCTCTTGTTTACGCACGGTAGAACTTGTCTGACAAAGACATAGCTGTAGAGGCTTCAGTGTTTGGCTCTTAGTCTGCAATTAGAAAGTTAGCGATAGAGAGAGAGTGAGAGAGAGGTTTCTGTGTTTTAATGAAGAGGAAGTGAAAGAGTGTATTCGAATGAACATTGACAACAACCTTCCGCCCAGGTTAGTTACCCAGTGTGCTAACACACTCACTTCCTGTGTAATAAAGTTTGAATTGTGGTGATTTCAAGAATGGAAACTTCTCAAACAATATGAACATTAGTCAGTCTGTGTATTAAACATTCTCTGTTGAAATCAGCAGCTACAGAATTCATAATTTGAATTAACAAATTTACCATAGATAGAGTTTTTCAACGCTTCCAAATCTGAGCTTCTCAATGTTACAGATAACAAGATGCTCCTACAAAGATAAAATCTAAAGGGCTAGCAGCTGGATTCGAACCCGCGATCTTCGCGTTGGAATCCAGTATTCGCTAACCACTCAGCTAATCCCATCCCTTCCGTAGATTATTGATTACTATTGATTATTATTGATCTTATACTTATTATACTCACACTTACTCTGAATAAGAGAGTTACGATTTGCTATGATTTCACCGCAAGTACACGTTCTGTGGATCCATAAGTCGAAAAAAAGTTTTTTTTATAAATTTCAGTATATATGCACGTATAAGTATGTATACGTCTGTTTGTAATATAACTTAAAGATCACAGAAATTTGTAATCTGATATTTGAGGTCACATCATTCGGAACGTGATGTCCATTTTTTTAGTTTTTTAAAATTTTGTTCTAAAACTATTTATTTGAAACTAAACGCTTCATCAAGTTTGAACGTATTGTGATTTTCTTTTGTCTCCAAGTATTTCTTTGAAATTAATAAAATTCTAGGTTTTTGGTTGATAACGCTTTATTCGATCGATCGGAAAAATCCATTAAATGAAATTTGCCTGCGTAAACTATTGATTCAAAGTTTTACACTAATGTAGTTGTAATTTCATTGGGATATTTCTCGGCTAAAAAAAAAAGACAAAAAACAGTCAATAAAATGATAATTTTATTGATATAAAGTGATTTGATGTTAAATTAAAGTGCCTCAATCGAAAAGCCTCAATAAACTATTAAGTACCTAATAAGGTAAAATTGTTATCAAAGTTAGCAACCAATTTTCTATCCTTAACTTTCACTTCGCTTCAAGATTGCTCAGATTAGATTCTAGGTAGTTTTGTCTTAGTAAACTGGAATACACATACGATCTAATTAAATAGAGATTAGACGAAAAACGGAAATTAAACTAGTGATTAATAAAGAATTTAAAAAAAAAAAAAAAACGAGCTCTAATAAAAAAATAAGAAAGAAAAACGAACGGATAGAACAATACAAATGTTGCAAACGCAAGGAGACGGAAGTTTGTTGAGGCGACAGTCGCGGGGCAGCACGCCAAGCTCTGGGCTATACTTCCTTTTACAACGGGGCACCCAACCCGTCCTCTCGCTGACCGCCTCTCACTGCCTCAAATACTTCAAGACTGTAAGAGAATTTATTATTATTTACTGCCTTGTTGTCCTTCCAGGCTGCTACCATAGTCTACCAGGTTGGGATAGCAATCTGCACACGGAGGGGTGATAGTTTGGCGATGGAGAACCTAGCCGTGGGGAGGGGGGAAAGTTCTGCAAAGGAATGGGTGATGGGCACGGCCAAAGAGGAGGAGGAGGAGGTCCCCCCCACTCGTAAATTGTCTTCTGGTTTGTTTTGCCAGAATATTCCCTTGAGTTGGTCACGTGTTCTCGCTGGCCGTTAACGTTTTCCCCCCCATCACAATTTTACTTTTTATCCCCAAAAAACACATAATTACAAAAAGTGCAAGTTTTTTCTTGTTTACATTTAATTTTGCATGAAAAATCTCTTAAATCAAAATTACTCGACATATTAACTAGCGTTCACAAATTTTAAGGTACTTGTGAAATTAATTTTTACTTTTTTTCCTACTACATCAACGAGATAAACTTATTGCATTCAGGTCATATAACTTAAGTTGAGTTTTGAGCCACCAAATAAAAAAAAAAAAAAAGGTTTTGAGGCCCCTTCTACTTAAAAACGAAAAATTAACAGTAAGCTCAGATAAAACTTCTAAGCTTGAACCTAATCAGCGCCCAAGACTCTCCATCCCAAAGGCTCGCACTAAGTAGCAGGCATTTCAAACTACAAACTGGTTTTCAAGAAAACGAGAGAACTACTGAGAGATGTTTACCGAACAGAGTGAGTAAATACTCAAATAAAGGAACTCCTTCAGAAAACAAGTTTCCTGTGTGTTCCAACAGTAATTACTCCACTTCAGTAATTATAAATAAAGTTCTCTAAAAAGTAGAAACTACCTCAAGTCAAATTATTGGCAAAGGAAAAAAAAAATAGTTTCAAACAAAGTAAATAACTTTTTTGATGCTTTTAAAACAGAACTTCAAAAAAAACTTGACTTACAAGATTAAGAACAATTTCACTTAGTTTAAAAATATTGTAATTCAAAGCACAAAACTTTCCCCAAACAGAAAGCAAACAGAATTTCCTAAGGCCACAAAATACTTCAAGAACTTTATTTATAAGGAACTTAAAACATTTAATCTATCCACATAAAACGGAAGTTAAACTCCCTTCCAGTATCCCCACAAGATTTGAATTTAGAATTAAAAAAATAACTTTAGATGTATATAAATTTTTATAAAAATCATTTAATTTCAGCAATAATTTTCAATTCTCTTTTAATATTCGAGCATAATGGGCTACAAGTGCTTTCAAATATAGATGTAAAATATTTAATTTTTACCCCAATTTTTACTTATTTATAAGAAAAAACAGTAAACCTCGAAGTAAAGTAGATACTATTTACTCATTGACAGAAATAGTGGAAATCTTGTCCAACTAGGTGAAGATTCCGTATTTTTCCAATAGTTTTTGCTTTTCATTTAGCAAATTAGAACGACAATGATGTATTCCTTAACTCTGGCTTTTCTACGAGGTCTCATTGACAGAGATAGGTGGAAATCTGGTCCAATTAAGCGACAATTCCGCATTTACCCAATAGTTTTTACTTTTCATTTAGCAAATTAGAACGACAATAGATGTATTCCTTAACTCTGGCTTTTCTACGAGGTCTCATTGACAGAGATAGGTGGAAATCTGGTCCAATTAAGCGACAATTCCGTATTTACCCAATAGTTTTTACTTTTCATTTAGCAAATTAGAACGACAATAGATGTATTCCTTAACTCTGGCTTTTCTACGAGGTCTCATTGACAGAAATAGTGGAAATCTGGTTCAATTAAGCGACAATTCCGTATTTACCCAATAGTTTTTACTTTTCATTTAGCAAATTAGGACGACCATAGATGTATTCCTTAACTCTGGCTTTTCTACGAGGTCTCATTGACAGAGATAGGTGGAAATCTGGTCCAATTAAGCGACAATTCCGTATTTACCCAATAGTTTTTACTTTTCATTTAGCAAATTAGAACGACAATAGATGTATTCCTTAACTCTGGCTTTTCTACGAGGTCTCATTGACAGAGATAGGTGGAAATCTGGTCCAATTAAGCGACAATTCCGTATTTACCCAATAGTTTTTACTTTTCATTTAGCAAATTAGAACGACAATAGATGTATTCCTTAACTCTGGCTTTTCTACGAGGTCTCATTGACAGAGATAGGTGGAAATCTGGTCCAATTAAGCGACAATTCCGTATTTACCCAATAGTTTTTACTTTTCATTTAGCAAATTAGAACGACAATAGATGTATTCCTTAACTCTGGCTTTTCTACGAGGTCTCATTGACAGAGATAGGTGGAAATCTGGTCCAATTAAGCGACAATTCCGTATTTACCCAATAGTTTTTACTTTTCATTTAGCAAATTAGAACGACAATAGATGTATTCCTTAACTCTGGCTTTTCTACGAGGTCTCATTGACAGAGATAGGTGGAAATCTGGTCCAATTAAGCGACAATTCCGTATTTACCCAATAGTTTTTACTTTTCATTTAGCAAATTAGAACGACAATAGATGTATTCCTTAACTCTGGCTTTTCTACGAGGTCTCATTGACAGAAATAGTGGAAATCTGGTTCAATTAAGCGACAATTCCGTATTTACCCAATAGTTTTTACTTTTCATTTAGCAAATTAGAACGACACTAGATGTATTCCTTAACTCTGGCTTTTCTACGAGGTCTCATTGACAGAGATAGGTGGAAATCTGGTCCAATTAAGCGACAATTCCGTATTTACCCAATAGTTTTTACTTTTCATTTAGCAAATTAGAACGACAATAGATGTATTCCTTAACTCTGGCTTTTCTACGAGGTCTCATTGACAGAAATAGGTGGAAATCTGGTCCAATTAGGCGACAATTTCGTATTTTTCAAACGGACAATAGATGTACCTACTCTAAAATGAAGCCTTCTCCTTCTCCTTCTCTGAGATATGCACTTTAACGAATTCGAAAAATTTGTCAAACAAATGTAGACAAAAATAATTACAAGATTCAAAAAAATAAAGTATTCAAAAAAAGAATGAAAAATCCCACAACAAATTGGTTCTGATCGCTTAATTCCGGTCGAGACTCTACGACCAAATCGAGTTTCTTCTTTCAGCAGTTTTTAATCTTTGGGGATTATGTGCACACACATAATGACAGAGATCTTTTGTTTTTTGTTTTGTTTTAAACCGGAAGGACATAATCTTTCCGGTAAAAATTACGCCCACAATGATTGCCCTAATCTGGGATAAGAACAATATAGTGAAATACCTAAACAGAATGTACACAAATAATGGAACAATGGAGCCATCTATAAGTAAAATGGTTAAGTAGAGTGGACATCCGCATGTTGATGAACTTCTCCATTATTATTAATGTGCGGCCATTACAGATAATAGTCGTCTCCATTCTCATTAACGGCAAGATCGCACCGTAACCGCCCTCTCTCTCGTTCTATCTCAGGACAACAAGTGCTTTAATGAGCATTCCGCTATCTCTGGCGACAATTCTCCTTGAAAATGGCTTCGAAACAGGCTGAATTTATTTCCTTTAACATGGACACTTATACACGCTACGTGGCTATTTAAATCCACCAGTTAAAACTAAAACTAAAATGATAGATTTCCATAAATTGCTAAATGAAAAGTAAAAACTATTGGAAAAATACGGAATTGTCGCCTAGTTGGACCAGATTTCCACCATTTCTGTCAATGAGACCTTGTAGAAAAGCCAAGGTTATAGAATACGTCTATGGTCGTCCTAATTTGCTAAATGAAAAGTAAAAACCATTGGAAAAGTACGGAATGGTCGCCTAATTGGACCAGATTTCCACTATTTCTGTCAATGAGACCTCGTAGAAAAGCCAGGGTTAAAGAATACGTCTATGCTCGTCCTAATTTGCTAAATGAAAAGTAAAAACTATTGGAAAAATACGGAATTGTCGCCTAGTTGGACCAGATTTCCACCATTTCTGTCAATAAGACCTTGTAGAAAAGCCAAGGTTATAGAATACGTCTATGGTCGTCCTAATTTGCTAAATGAAAAGTAAAAACCATTGGAAAAGTACGGAATGGTCGCCTAATTGGACCAGATTTCCACTATTTCTGTCAATAAGACCTCGTAGAAAAGCCAGGGTTAAAGAATACGTCTATGGTCGTCCTAATTTGCTAAATGGAAAGTAAAAAGAATTGGAAAAATACGGAATGGTCGCCTAGTTGGACCAGATTTCCACTATTTCTGTCAATAAGACCTCGTAGAAAAGCCAGGGTTAAAGAATACGTCTATGGTCGTCCTAATTTGCTAAATGAAGAGTAAAAACAATTGGAAAAACACGGAATGGTCGCCTAGTTGGACTAGATTTCCACTATTTCTGTCAATGAGACCTCGTAGAAAAGCCAGGGTTAAAGAATACGTCTATGGTCGTCCTAATTTGCTAAATGAAGAGTAAAAACAATTGGAAAAACACGGAATGGTCGCCTAGTTGGACCAGATTTCCACTATTTCTGTCAATGAGACCTCGTAGAAAAGCCAGGGTTAAAGAATACGTCTATGGTCGTCCTAATTTGCTAAATGGAAAGTAAAAACAATTGGAAAAATACGGAATTGTCGCCTAGTTGGACTAGATTTCCACTATTTCTGTCAATGAGACCTCGTAGAAAAGCCAGGGTTAAAGAATACGTCTATGGTCGTCCTAATTTGCTAAATGAAGAGTAAAAACAATTGGAAAAATACGGAATGGTCGCCTAGTTGGACCAGATTTCCACTATTTCTGTCAATGAGACCTCGTAGAAAAGCCAGGGTTAAAGAATACGTCTATGGTCGTCCTAATTTGCTAAATGGAAAGTAAAAACAATTGGAAAAATACGGAATGGTCGCCTAGTTGGACCAGATTTCCACTATTTCTGTCAATGAGACCTCGTAGTAAAGCCAGGGTTAAAGAATACGTCTATGGTCGTCCTAATTTGCTAAATGGAAAGTAAAAACAATTGGAAAAATACGGAATGGTCGCCTAGTTGGACCAGATTTCCACTATTTCTGTCAATGAGACCTCGTAGAAAAGCCAGGGTTAAAGAATACGTCTATGGTCGTCCTAATTTGCTAAATGGAAAGTAAAAACAATTGGAAAAATACGGAATGGTCGCCTAGTTGGACCAGATTTCCACTATTTCTGTCAATGAGACCTCGTAGAAAAGCCAGGGTTAAAGAATACGTCTATGGTCGTCCTAATTTGCTAAATGGAAAGTAAAAACAATTGGAAAAATACGGAATTGTCGCCTAGTTGGACTAGATTTCCACTATTTCTGTCAATGAGACCTCGTAGAAAAGCCAGGGTTAAAGAATACGTCTATGGTCGTCCTAATTTGCTAAATGAAGAGTAAAAACAATTGGAAAAATACGGAATGGTCGCCTAGTTGGACCAGATTTCCACTATTTCTGTCAATGAGACCTCGTAGAAAAGCCAGGGTTAAAGAATACGTCTATGGTCGTCCTAATTTGCTAAATGGAAAGTAAAAACAATTGGAAAAATACGGAATGGTCGCCTAGTTGGACCAGATTTCCACTATTTCTGTCAATGAGACCTCGTAGTAAAGCCAGGGTTAAAGAATACGTCTATGGTCGTCCTAATTTGCTAAATGGAAAGTAAAAACAATTGGAAAAATACGGAATGGTCGCCTAGTTGGACCAGATTTCCACTATTTCTGTCAATGAGACCTCGTAGAAAAGCCAGGGTTAAAGAATACGTCTATGGTCGTCCTAATTTGCTAAATGGAAAGTAAAAACAATTGGAAAAATACGGAATGGTCGCCTAGTTGGACCAGATTTCCACTATTTCTGTCAATGAGACCTCGTAGAAAAGCTTTTAAATAAAAGTGATAGATTTTCATAAATTGAACAAATTATTTTTGACTTAAGGGCACAAGAGTTTAATAAGAAATATGACACTAGAGTCAAACGAGCGATGGTGTTAGGAATCAAGAACAAACGCCATCTCAAACACAATAGTCCATATATCTTGCTCATGTTATTTAGTTTGTGCTTTTTTGGATATATCCAATGCAAGCTCGATTTCAAATTTTTAAATAATTTTATCAATAATCAGTAATGTGTGAAGGCAAAAGTGAAGAGATATTAAATTTGCACTCCTTCAGGTATTTTCCTCAATTTTTTCTAAGAAACTTCAAGATAGAAAACTCTCAAAGAATTTCTGGAATGCGTAAAAGCGAGTTTACTTTAGTAGATCAAAAAAGAAAACCTGTTTTTTTCTTTTCTTTTTTTTCTTTGAAGCCTTTTTACTTTGTAACCTATTTGAGGAGTATCTGAATGAAAAGTTACTTACCACTAGACTCGTATTTTCTTTTAGTATAAAGAATATAGGAAAGTAAGGTTGGAAAAGAGATGATACCTTCAACGCTCGCTCACTTTGTTACAGAATTTTTCAACTTTACGTCATTTTAGTCTTCTTACGTGTCTCCATATCAATAAATGGTGTTCTATTTAAGAGAAAACAATTTTTGTAACTCCGATGGATAATATAGATTAATTTCATTTGCTGATTTAGCGCAGTTAATCGAATTGTGCTAATTCAAAGCTTTCAACAACTGAATTGCAAAGAAGGCAGAGACGATAATCTTATCCAGCGTTTAATTTTATCATCATTTAAGGGACTAGAAATGATTCTTTAGAAACCGGAAATAAAAACAACTGTAAGCTAAATTAAAGAAGAAAATAAACCGATAATTCTAGCCTCATTCGAGTAAGCTGGTCGAAAGAATGTTTAATTTCTTCAAAAGCGGATTCGAGTGCTTAAAAATGAACTGCCCTATTTTCAAAATGGCTTAATATAATCGCACTATTTCTGTTTCTTTTTAATTTAGAAATAAGCTGTTAAATCTCTTAAAAATGTTAGTCATCAAATCCATTCGTTGTTTTCACACTTATTTCATCGGATGTTGTACATGAAAATAAATTTTTATACATATACATACATACGAGTATAAGTTCAGAATCTTAGTAACTATTTTCTAATGTAGGTAAGTAAAAAAGAAAATCTATTTCAATGAGCAAATCATTTTGAACAGTCTACGTTCATTCATGAAACCAATGTTAATTTCATTTAGTTTTGGCAATCACCAATAACCGCTTATTTCCATTCATTTAAAAAATTTTAAATTACTACAACACTTAATGTAGTTTTAGGACCAAACAATGAAGAAAAATTCTACTAATTCTTGTCTAATACCAAATAACAAAGTACTAATAACTACAGAAATGATTCTGTAAACATGTAGAAAAATTTATCCCAGACAGCATCACACTTTCCACCTTGATCTTACTCGCTTAACAATTCTGTGATTTCAACACGATTAAGAGCTATATTTTATGTTCAATAAAGCATCACAAAGTTTAGGAAATTGTTAAATCTAATGTTATATCACATTCGCTGACATAGATACTCCTCCTTAATGTGTGTTCGTACATATGTAATAATATCTCTAGGGGGATAACATAGTTATATTCTCTCTATCCCTCCAGGGAGATTACATATACATATATTAGCAGGCTTCAAGGGTGTGAGTGTGTGTGTGTGTGTAAGAGAAAGAGAAAGAGAGAGAGGGAGCAAAGGGAAAGTGTAATGGTTAGAGATATGACTTCCTGTTACACTTAGCCCACTGTTGCTACCTTGGAGCACGAAGAGAAAGGAGAATTCTTGGCACGCCTCTGTTTTCATTCCTTCCATTTCAGTATTGTACGAGAGAAATGAGATACACAAGCATTTAGTAGTGATCTTCAATATTATTAACTAATCTCCCTTCATATTATGCGATAACAATATAAAATACCATATTGATTTTGCACATAAATAACAGTCCAGAGGAATTATTAATAGAGCCAAGAGTCTGAATAATCTGGAATCTGTGGTTTCCAAACTTTCTGCATCTCCCCCATCTTCTTCTTGTATAAATTGTCGTGCCCTCCTTCTCTTTTTAATTCAGTTTAATTTTATTAAATATTTTCTTACATAAAATTAATAAAATAACAGAATTATCCGAATCAGAGATTTTAGCGAATCGCTGAATTTTTTCAGTCGCTGCCACAGGAGCTGGCTGATATCGCTTAGGCTGAAAAAAAGATGGTTTTACTTTGGGTTCTTTCTCATTGCAGGATAAATAATTTAAAAAAATTGGCAGACCGCTTGGCGCGGATTGGAGTTGTCTAACTCCGGAGCTTATTGTATCTAACCAGCGCACAAATAGAATCCTCTCCGCAGGTAGATGGAAGGAAATGTTAAGAGTAAGTGTTGAGCTGTCCTTCCGAGCCCTGAAGAAGTGGCTGGGATCGACCATAGCAGTGGCATGCTTTAGGCTAATCTCTGACTTAAGATATTTAAAATGCAAGGTGGATGGTGCAACGCCGTTGGAATTATGTATGTTCAAATAAAAAGCAAGGTCCTCTTCTACAAAATATATCTTCTAGGAGCACCTAACTCCTACGTTTTTAACCCAAGATCTCCGCGTCCAGTACACTAACCACTCAGCTAATACTTACCATAATTTAATATTTTATAAGCTGCAAAGAAATGGCACTAAAAGGAAACCATCAATTCATTGAGCAAATTTAAACAGCTTCCCTCTGATTGACATTTATTACTTAATCAGCGAGAAAAACAAAAACCCACTCACGTTCAAACAGTTTGGAACTTCCGATGGAAGTAATTATAAATTCTTACTTGATTAAAGGCGAGGCACTTGAAATGAATGGCGACGGTTGAATTGTATATAGAGAGAGTAAAGAGGATGAAATATTAAAGAGATCTGGCATTTCTCAGTACGCACTAGACCATTAATATTAAACCATCTCTCCTCTCTTATTTCATTCATTAAAATAAATTATTGAGTATTTTCTCCGGAATTATTATACACATTATCAAAACGTATTCACACTTCCTTTCTTAATTTTTTACTTCATTTTTGTCTCCCCAAATTTTAATGAATGTCATTTATTTTACTTGATTCATTTTGATGAAAATTTACAGAATATCTTTATTAAACATTTTATATAATTACTTAAACTTTGGGAATATCACAAAACGGATTAATGTTTAGTGCTTCTGGTATGAACGTGGTGGATTAGATTATCCTCGGAGCAACTGCTGTATTCTTAGTCATCGTAGCCCAAAAGCAGCTTCTTCTAGATCCTTATAGGCCTAGTAGGTGAATCCTCTCATTTTGTTTTCTTTCAGCCGGTTTTTGCGCATCAACTTCTCTAGTCTTAAGATGTGACAGATCCCATATCGCATAGCGTTTGGCTGTAACTCAATCAGAGATGATATAACAGATTTTTTTTTTTTAAATTACTTCCCATATCACGGTCGGTGCAGAAAATAGAATTTTATTTTGTCATAGGTTTGTTAATGAAGATTTCTTTCCACATGGGCTTTCAACCATTTAAAGACTACCATGTTCTAAGACTTTGAAAAGAGGACAAGTGGAGAAAGCGTCTAGAAAAGTGGTTTACAAACTATTGGATATTTCAGACCTGCGAAGCTAGTATGTATTGTGGTACTAGGTTCGATTCCCGGTCTTAGGCCTTTGGATTATAAAAGAAATTTACTGTAAAGTATGTTTGCTAGTCGCTTCCGTCCACGACACCTAATTGGTAGTTGGACGTTAAGCCCCGCCTGAAATAATAGGCGATTACTTTACTTTACTATTTGATATTTCCATCACAAAGAAAAAGAGACGGTCACTAAAAATCTGAGTATTGCGGAAAGTATGAAGTGGCAATTACGCTTGGTTCTTTGTTTGCCTCTCCCCCTTCCTAAAGGGCTGATGTTGCAGGATAAAACTCAAGACATGATATTTCATAAACCTTGTACATCACCCTGAATATACAGATTGTCTTTCCCGTCTCGGGCAATACACCGGCCTAGAAAATTGCTGCCCCTCTGCCAGTATTAATAGTCTTTACATTGTTCCTGTATGCTCCCACTACACTGTCATCCGCTGACTAACAGTTACAGAAAGAGGGAGAAGCTTGATCGGATTCATTGACGGACAGATTGATTCATCAAGCAATGTTTTCAACCTGAATATAAATTTATTTTATTTTTTTTAAAAAAAGCAATATTTTCACTGAATGAAAAAAGAAATTTAACCCGGACTCGTTTCCATCTCTCTCTTTTTTTAGTCAGTTTAACTTAATATAAATCTTGATGCCGTTGGAAGACAGGAGAGAACCCTGCGGTATGGAGTTGAGACAGTTTTTCTCCCTACACATGCCTCTGGATTTTACTTCCAGTCACCTACCCAGGGACTTACAGACCGCAGTTTTCTCATTTTCTCTCAAACCAATTTTTTGTTTTCTCTCTCTCTAACTAGTTTTTCTTTTGTTTATTTTCTATTTTCACTTCCATTGCCTTTATTATTTTTTACCTTAACATTTCCCAGCGTTGTTTTTACTTTTCTAACCAGTCCAATAGTCGTGCTACAAAAAATGTTATTTTGATTTCAATTCTTATTTATCTTGGACTTTAAATCACATACTTTGCTGAATGGAAATGCAAAAAATGGAGTTTTGTATTTCCTAAATCTATTTTCCCAGTTTAGGGCGTTAACATTTTAATTCTCTATCCCAAATAGTATTAGGAACACAAACAGCTTTCACTAATAACACTTATGATATTAGGTACTTATTATCTTTGGCACTACCGACTTCTTAAACCAACTTTCAACTTCTTAAAGTCTTTTTCAGTTTTCAGTACAATCTAACGACGCTTTGTGATCTCGAGATATGATTTCCGACAGGTTTTACGGTAGTTCGCATGTCTCCTTCCAAGAATATCTAGTATTGAAAGGGGTTAAGAGTTTCAAAGATTTGGAGCAATGCAAGTTAAGTAGAAGAGTAGATAGTTTTCTGGAACTAACTGAGTTCCAGTCTGCAATAATTCGTTCTGATAAGATAACAGTATTTCTCTGTGATTATAATTTCTTGACGAAGAATGTATCCGTTGCATACATGCCTGACTATAAAGAAAGAATTCATCTTCAGACTATTAATACATTTCGTGAGGACGTTTCGTACTTTTTACCAAATACTCAGATTATATACACTGATGGCTCCAAAGTGGGGAACAATGTAGGAGCTGCTTTCTACGATCCCTCAAATAATGTTAAAAAAATGTTTAAGTTACCACATTTCGCCTCCATTTTTTCTGCCGAGACAATAGCCTTCATTGAAGCGCTGAAATATATAGAAAAGCTAAACACTAAGAAAGTGGCTATCATGTCTGACTGTAGAAGTCTATTAGATTCTCTGGCCAACATCCATTACAAGTCACACACTTCACATTTTACAATAGAAATAATTAAGTTAATTCACAACATTAAAGTTCAAAATAAACTACTCAAACTAGTCTGGATTAGAGGGCATGCCCACATCACCGGAAATGAGGTAGCCGATAGCCTGGCCAAACGGGCTGGTACTCTGGGAGACTTTGTAAATTATAAACTCCCCTTTACGGATATTAGACCAATCGTTAGGATTAGGATGTTAGATCAGTGGCAGAGAGAATATGATTCGATTGATAAAGGAGTTTTCTATAAGAAAAGTAATCCCCTAGTAGGTGTTAAACCTTGGTTTCTTGACCTCAATTTAAATAGAAGAAGCATCAGAATAATTAATAGAATCAGATCAAATCATGGACTCTGTGGTGCATACTTAAATAGAATAGGAAGAGCTAATACTAATGTATGTACAGTATGCGGTACACTTGACGATTTGGAGCACATTCTGATGGAATGCAAAAAATATAGAAGCTATAGAGTCAAACTGTTCAGCTCTCTTCAAAAAAAGATAAAAAGTCCATTTAATTATATTAACATTATACAGGAAGTTAGATCCACAAGCGAAGAATTAACAGAATTTATTAATGAGGGATGTATTCAAGTGTAAGCTTAAATGATTTAATAGTGGAAATGATAGTTAAATTTAAATATTGAACATACTGTTCTTGAATCGTTGGCTAATGGCCACAGGCATAGGCCCACAAAAAAAAAGTAGAAGAGTAACTTATTTTCTGGGTTAGGAAATTCTATGTGCTTCTCCCGAAAAGTTGACAATCCAAATCAGTATAAAATCGTATTCCAAGAGTGAAATTTTGTTCATACGTGGGAGTTTAAACTTATTTAACTTTCCTCAATAAGTATAAGTTATAAGACCTCACCAACAAGCTCACATTTGAAGAATGTTATACATTATTATACACCCTTAATTTTTACTAATAGAATTTCCCTTTGAAAAGAAAGAAGTTGTTCCAACAAAAATTATAGATTTACTTTTGTGGAAATTTGTGAAAATGAAACAATACAAACATTTCCACTTTATACTGAAGGTGTTCCACAACTCGGATTGAAACATCAAACAAGTTTTTTGAAATTAATTGACTGAATAATAATAATAAAAAAAAAAAACAAAGCAAAAAAGTTTGTGACTTTAATAAATGGTGTTGCTAATTGGTTACCATTAATAATTTTGGATTTCATTGCTTTTTAAAACAACATGAAATCAATTTTTGAGAAAAGTTAGTTTTTAGTTAGTAGGTAACATTTGTGTTCATTCGAAGCCAACTTGGGCGGTAATTTAGTTTGGAATCCATCGAATATTCCATCGAGTGGATATTCCATTGGGATATATACTACGCTTCCATATCGATGTAATATATTAATGTAGCTATAACTAATGTTAACAGCCTGTCACAGACTAATGACCATGAGTATATTTTCTATAATTTAATGAAGAATAAGTTAAGAGTTTAGATCATGGACAACTTTGTCTTTGGAAAGCTCAAATTCACCAAACAAACACTGAAATGCACTCAAAAACATCAAGACCATTTCTTTGAATAAAGTCATTCTAAAAAACGTTTTTAAGTAAAATTGTTATGATTGGAAAACTTCTGCCTATCAACATACCCTATTCATAGAAGAAAATTGAAAGAGAAAACTCTCCTTGGGAAATTCTATTTCAAACTAGGCATTTTCACCTTACATTTAAAATATTCTCAGCTTTTATTTCTAGGTGGAGAAAAGATATAAAAGGAAAGGAAATTTTAGGAATGTCTAGCATTTCTCTGTGAATACCGGTATACCCTTGGGAAGCTTGCTGTTTATATAATGTAATGTTACCTCCTATATAGACAAACAAGTAATAATAAAAAAGAAAATTTTCATAAACAAAAACACCCCAGAAGCTGGATTTTATTTTTTATTTCGATTGGGTAGAATACAAAACCTTAATTGAATTGTAAATTTAAATGGAACCTTTAAAGGAACTGTGCCTGTCCTCACTCCAAGAGTGCTCTGGTTAGGATTTTTTGCATAAACAATGTTAAAAAAAGATTGATCAGTTTTTGAGCAGAAAGATATAGCGGCAGTTAAGAGGGAAATCAAGTTCGAACTGATCATTTATCTATCTAAAACACTTTCTTTTCTATGAAGAAAAAAAGAAAAATCTACTAAATATAGTTTAAAATGTATATTATTCTTAGATGACAAAAATTTGAGAATGACGCTAAATTTAAGAACGTTTCCAGAATGATAATAACAAAAAAAAAAAAAGAAACAGTAATTACCTCCTTGAGGCATGACCGGACCACAGATTACAGTATCCTCTCTTTCATGGACCATCATCAGTCCGCCCAACACGACATCACCAGGTATTTCACAGGCACGTTTCACTGGCCATTCTACACGCAGTGATTTGGCCGTCGAGATTACTTGATTTACATTATAGAACTGTTGGTTCCCACCGCCTTGCCATCCAAATCTTAAGTGATTTTCACCGTCATTGGTGATTTCATGTAGACTGATCGGATGGGAAGGTATGGCGGTTACTATGCTCATATTTGGATAGAAGAGATGATGTCCACCGCCGATGGATGTCGGCAGTTGTGCACTGCTTGGTTTGCCCAGCTCCATTGTGAAGATTACCAATACTGCCATTAAATGTACTGGCATTTCAGCTCCCTGCAACATAAACGGATGAAAATAGTTAAACTTTTCATTTTGCTACTTCTTATAACACCTGAAAAGCTGTATTATTTCTGATCTCACCTTTTAATAAATAACCGTGTGTAATACGAGAATATATCGTAATATATCTGCAAACGTACAGCCACACTACTTACTACTAGGAAGACGATCTAAATTACTAACTGACCTGAAGAGACTTATCCACCGAACACTATTAAAATAATTAATTTTTTATACTTATAGACGGATCAAAATATTTATAATACAAAAATAGTTAAGTTCTAATGTATTAACTTTAAAACCTTCAGTAAACAGTTTTAGAAATGTTTAGAGAAGGATGGGATGTTACATGCAGGAGAAAACAGAAAAATATGCAGCTAGAAAAGAAAATTAGAGCAGGATATGTTTAATTCTTTTTTGTTTGTAGGAAATAGAAAATAGGTAGGCTATTTTGTGGCAGTACGGGTTAGGATGATAAATCTAGAAGTGGAGAGAAGTACCAGAAGATGGTTGTAGATTAAGGAGTATTCTGAGAATGTGGAAGCTATCTACATGGAGGCAGTAAATTCGAGTACGTTCGAGAAGAGTCAGGTCACAAGTCCTGAGTTGCCGGGAGTTTCTTGATGTTACTAATATAGGGTCAGGTTTCAGTCGGAGCTGGCCTGATGACCGATATCTTCGAGTCTCGGACGAGTAAAGAGAAAAGTAATCTTGTAGCTGGTATTGACGTTATCCTGAACTTGAGTAGAGATGGACACTTTGCAGTCCTAAGTTAAGTTCTACCATTAATTATTCGCTTTACTAAAATCTTATCCAAACAGGAAGTCTGCGTTACACTTCATTTGGAGAGAGGTGAAATGATTTAAAGAGCTTTTTTAAAAACATATAGTAATATTTAATAAACAGTATAGCCATTTTGCCAATGAATAAATTTAATCATTATTGTAGAAGGACTTTTAAAGTTACATAAAGTTGAATCTGAAGTTGGGTCTCGATCAGTATGAAGAGTATAACATTCCTTTCAGCACTAAAGCTCACTTAATGGCGTTACTATTCCACAATACTATGGTACAATAATTTACTTTAGAGGAACACAGCTCCAGCTCCCATTACCATATAACACTTCTAAAATATTTAAACCTCTCTCTCTCTCTCTTACGAACATATATGTACTATAGAGCCCTTATATATTCTTCTGATTAATGGAACCTGTACCTACAGGAGGCCAAATTCTTTGGCCTCCACCTAATGGTTCCAATTATTCCGCACAACCTACAGAAATTCCAAATCTTAACTAATTCACCTTCTTTTATTAAAATTTACAAAATTAAATAATTCATTCGAATGAAGACATTGCAGTAAATAATATATATGTACATTATAAACAATCGCAGGCTTTTGCAAGTTTGGACTTGTCAAACAAGTTTGTTTTTTATTAGGTTGTAAAAGAAATACTAGAGAGCGTCATCAAAAAGAAAAAGAAGAAGTCTAATATTCTGTAGTTCTGGAAATAAACTAGAGAATAGAACAGTAGTTTTTCATAAACTTTTATTATGAATTGAATACGAATAAATGTTTCTTTTAAGAAAATAAAAAAACAAATAAAATGTACTGAAAACTAAAAAGGAAGAAGCAAATTATAACTGAATGCAATGTTAATTAAAACAGTTTAGATTCATTGTGTAGATATTAATTTTTTTTTTTACATAATTTTCTTTGCAAGGTATCCTATGTTCTTTTGGCAAGTTTCTATTATTCTCCTTTTGCTTGAGTGAGCTCAACAGCAGTCTTACTCGTTTATTTCTTTTCTCTTATCTCTTAAAGTGGTTTGCCAACTTTCTGCTAGTCTTATAATAAGAATTGTCTACATCCTAGGCTTTTCTTAATATACCTTCAAGTTTTTCCTCAGCCAATATTCATTTTCCACTTGCAGAAACAAAGTGTTGTACTTCTCACAATTCATTTTCATAAATTTAAAAAGGTTGTTTCATATAATGGTTAATAAAAAGTGGAGGATATGAATACACTTTCCTTAAGTGTTTTTTAATAAATTATTTTGCTAAAATCATTTATTAATTCAGAAGTCAAATTCTAATCTTAGAAAAAAAAGTTAACCTTTGTCTTTTAAGATATTATTTAGTTTAAATTTTTGGACCACTCTGATTTCAAAAGTTATGTACATAACGTGCTATAAAACTAACTTTTAATTATTAACTAGTTTCTGATGTTTAATACTTTGAAGAAGTCCAACCTTCTATAGAAAAAAGTTAAGAAAAAGACATAATAAAGTCTTTTAAAATGTTAAAAGGTCTTAGAAAGACTAAGCAAACAGGTTTAAATGAACTTTTTTTAAAAAAAAAAAAAAAAAAGGACAAGCTTTACTTATGTCTTTTATCTATATTTATAGAGGAAAAAAAATATAGTAAGTACCCAGTGAAGTAGTTGATGCTTTTTATATCTTTTATTCTTTTTATGTCTGGTTTGTGTTTAGAATTGGGTACATAAAGAGGGATGAAATGGCATACAGGAAAAATGAAAGGAGGTTATTTTCATTATGGTCATGTAGATCTTTGTATGGGAGCGGTCGTGAAGAATTGAGAGAAAGAGAGATCAGATGACCATCTATCCTACAACTAGAGAGCTCTCTTTCAGACAAAATCTCTTCCCCTGTGGAAAAACAAAGATCCAACTATGCTGAGAAGAGATAACAACATTCCATGAACCATACGAACACATTTACAAATATTAACTCTCAAGATATTCTGTATATTTCCTCCCATGAATATGGACGTTCAACCAAAGGAGATTGTTGGACATTTTGGGTAATAATAGATATAGATATGTACTATACTATGTATATGTATTATACTTACATAGTTACCCACACACTATAAGGGAAAGATGTGGGCTGATAAACGGCCGGCTATCTCTATGTACACAACTAACCCACATGCTATCCCTTGTTTGCTAGCTAGCCGCTTTACTCACGACAAAATCTCCTCTCTGGGTTTGTTGTCACATCAATTCCAGTGGTAGTGCTTACTCCATCTCCCACTAGTTATCACCATTAATTATTCTCCTATGCATAGAGTAATCTTCCGGCTAGTTTAATGGCCTGGGTTAAAATTTAGTCTTCGCTAAGTTAAACAAAAAACTGAAATGGAACTTCTTTAAAAATGGAATGTTAGAAAAGTATTAGATAGAAAATATATTTATTAAAAGTCCTACTCAGAAATATAATTTACTTTTAGTAAGAAAGATTTTAAGATCCACTAAACCCCTTTAATAGAAACCTAATTTTTTATATTCCTAGCAATGAAATTAGTAAATAAGTTACATCGTATCAAATAAAAATAGTAAAAGGTTAGTTACTCCATTAAATTCTACTAAAAGCATTTACTGTTGCTACGGAAGATCAAATAGGAATTTAAAATTAGTGGATCAACAGTGCATGGTAAATGAAATCACAGCGATTTAAAGGTGTATTTAAGAATAGTAATGAAAACTGCAGTTTTTCTTTCTTTGTTTTTAGAAGAAAAAATCCCATTCATTCTTTTAAGGAGAAACAACAAGGATCCTATAATGAAAGGAATAAATCTTTTCTCTTGAACTAAATGTCTGGTCGCCCACATAAACGTTATCACATCAAGCTTTCTCACAAGCTTATCTTCCTAGAGCAGACTTAATAAATTTGGGACGTAAAAACTACCTTATTGATAATAAAAATTGTACGAGGGATACTAAACTTTGGATTAAAAAAAAGCCAAGGAGTAAAATAATATTTGTCTTTTTTTTTTTCTAAGGAAGGGGTTAAATTTAATGTAAGAAAAAACTAAGAAACGATCTATGAATAGAATTAATTTGAAACCAATTTCAGATTAAAGATACAGAACCCAACAGCAACACCCTTGTTAATTTCTCTACAATGTATTCTCAAGTTAGTGGGTTTAGGTGACAAGTCAGTTAGGAGATAAGTCTCTCCACTTAGAAGCCATTTGAATAATCTATCTTTTAATATAAATGCAAGAGATAATCAAAGTTATTGGTGGTATTTTAAGTAGTCTTAGAAAAACTAAAGGAGAAGACAGAAAAATGGCACTTACACATGTTGGAACTTAAAGAAGTCTATAGGAGATTTAAAAATTCTGTTTCTTTTATGAAGTATCTAAGGCAGAGCTAGAATATACGTATTAGGTAGCGTTTAATTTGGAAATAGAACTTCAAAATCGAAGATGATTAAGGGAAATGTGAGCTAGAATGACCAGAACATTATGAATTTTGGTTCTTTGCACCAGTAACTAAAGCAGAGTTAAAACATACATATTAGGTAGCTTAAATTTGGAAATAGAAATTCAAAAACGAAGATGATTAAGGAAAATGTGAGCTAGAATGACCAGAACATTATTGAATTTTGGTTCTTTGCACCAGTAACTAAAGCAGAGTTAAAACATACATATTAGGTCGCTTAAATTTGGAAATAGAACTTCAAAAACGAAGATGATTAAGGAAAATGTGAGCTAGAATGACCAGAACATTATTGAATTTTGGTTCTTTGCACCAGTAACTAAAGCAGAGTTAAAACATACATATTAGGTCCCTTTAATTTGGAAATAGAACTTCAAAAACGAAGATGATTAAGGGAAATTAGCTAGAACGACCAGAAAATTATTGTATTTTGGTTCTTTGCACCAGTAACTAAAGCAGAGTTAAAACATACATATTAGGTCGCTTAAATTTGGAAATAGAGCTTCAAAAACGAAGATGATTAAGGAAAATGTGAGCTAGAATGACCAGAACATTATTGAATTTTGGTTCTTTGTACCAGTAACTAAAGCAGAGTTAAAACATACATATTAGGTCCCTTTAATTTGGAAATAGAACTTCAAAAACGAAGATGATTAAGGGAAATTAGCTAGAACGACCAGAAAATTATTGTATTTTGGTTCTTTGCACCAGTAACTAAAGCAGAGTTAAAACTTACATATTAGGTCGCTTAAATTTGGAAATAGAACATTAAAAAATGAAGATGATTAAGGGAAATTAGCTAGAACGACCAGAAAATTATTGTATTTTGGTTCTTTGCACCAGTAACTAAAGCAGAGTTAAAACTTACATATTAGGTCGCTTAAATTTGGAAATAGAACATTAAAAAACGAAGGAAAATAAGGAAAATGTGAGCTAGAATGACCAGAAATTTTACTTTTCAGAAACATACATTATTAGAATCATTACAATAGGTAGGAAATTTGGATAAATAAGTGGTAATTCAAATGGAATATTCTCCTGGCTAAACAAAGTCTATTCTTAGAATTATGTATTTTATTTCACCAAATAAAATTATAGAGAATAAGAGGTCAGTTAAACTGGATGGTAGAAATTAATTTAGAATGTTCTAACATTTGAATTTCACTAAAATAAATGTTTATTTTAATTTGGCCATAATGAGGTAATAATATACGTTATATTTAGTGAATCATCACTCAAACTCTACTGACACTTCCCAAACTTTATTGCATTTTAACAATTATAATGAGAGGGAAGCTTACTCTTTTAAAGAGACCAACTGTGTTGATTTTAAACGAGAGAGAGAACGCGCATCGAGCTGAGACAGAGAGGTTCAATTTCTATTGCTAAATAAATATATTCACAGCAGCTAACCCTAGTATGAAGGTATATTATTGGGCAGAATATTTATTATTGAGCCAGATAAATTTAAAAACCTCTGACTCTCTTTCAAATTGGGTACTTGAACGCTAAAACGATATCTACAATCTAAAAAGGGTACTGAAGGACTGATAAAGAGAAAGGATTTAAGAAAATGGTGATTATATTCTTACTTTTACTGAATTTCAATTTTACTGAACATTTAATGATCAAATATAAAATTGTTATAATTGCAAAAATGGTGAGAGGCGAACATTGCTCTCATATAAATTTCCATGGGAAATCGTTTCCAATAAATATTATAGATCTATCTATCAGAAGTTTGAAGAAAAATCTCGTGAAGTATTTAGTTTTTTAATTTCCTATTTCTTATAATTTAAATCTTTATTTGATTCCCATGAAAATTTGATGAATGACGATCTTCTGGACAAGAAGAATGGTTAGTTAGGCTTACCTCTAAGTTCCTCTAAGGAACCATTTAAAAGTATAAAGTCTGGATTTCCTCTTAGATCGTATAAGGTGTTATATTTTCTAAAAAGCATGAGTAGAATGTAATGAATTAGGGGGCATTAGAAATATAATTCATTGTGCCATTTTCATTGAGTTTCCAGCACTAGTATAGGATTTTCAAACTACAAGAATAATTAGACAACATTTTCCTTTTCTACAGGAAATGAAGGTTGGTTGAAAGTATCCGCAACTTATTATCATTCAAGTCACGCAGGAACAGCGGCTAATGATATAAAACTGTCCTTTACTCTCTAGTAGGCTTTTTTCTCACTTTAGTACGTCAAGAAAATGGTACAAATTCAAGAAGATAAAGTTTTCTTTTTTCTTTTTCTTTTTTTTAAACCACTTATAAGATGTTAGTAATGCCATTGGACAAAATTGAAAAACTGGAAGGGCCACTTTACTGTATCGATTTTTCACAATGTTCAGAATTTTCTGGGAAATGTTTTTTTTGGGGGGATTTTCCAATAAACAACAAAACCTGTTAAATAAATGGCTTTTCTTTTTTTTTTTTTCTTTACTAACTGATGACGGATCACTTAAATCGGAAATAACGGCCGAACGGTGGGTCAAACTCTACCTAATTTTGGTTACATTATGGGCATTTTGTTGAAAATTATTTGCATTAATACAAACCTACCATTTTAGGTACCAACTTTTAAATCAGGGTTTACTCTACTAGTACCCATAAGTACCCTAATACTTTTTCCAGTAAGCAATATAGTGTGAGATGGTAACGGAAGTGAAGTCGAAATCCCGTCACTAAACTGATTACTCTACATCTGATGAACATCCAAAACCGGTCAGGGGTACAAGAAGTATACGTTCTATGACGGATATTATCAAAGATACGTCTTTGTTCACTCTTTAAGAGCAGGGCCGGATTTTCCTACAGGCTAACTAGGCTTCAGCCTAGGGCCTCAAGTTCAAGAAGGGCCTATATTCAAATTGTTAGCCAAATTAAAATCACACTATTCTAAAAACAGTGAACACTAAAACACTGAACCGAAAATATTGATATATATCACAGTAGTGATGTATTTTATTATCTCTCATGTAATTTACAAACTTAAAAATGGGAGGTGAAAGGGCATCATAAGTGGTATAGCTTAGAGCTTCTTTTATTCTAAATCCGGCCCTGACCACAATACAGAACAGCCCTAGATGTTACAACTAGGCTGGATCTTTTTCTATTCATTAACTACTAAAATCGATGGAAAAATAAGGAAATGTGAGCTACTTTGGTCAATGAAGTGGTGTTTTCCATTAATAAGAAGCACAATACAGAACAGCCCTGGATGTTACAACTATTGTGGATCTTTTTCTACTAACTCACTGCTAAAACCAAAGGAAATATAAGGAAATGCGAGCTAGTTTGGGCAGAGTAACGGTGTTTTCCAACAATGAGAACCACAATACAGAACAGTCCTGGATGTTACCACAAGGGTCGATATTTTTCTATTCACACGATGGAAATATAAGGAAATACGAGCTACTTTGGCCAAAGAAGTGGAGTCTTCTATTAATGAGAACAACAATACAGAACTGCCCTTGGTGTTACAACTAGGCTGGATATTTTTCTATTCATTCACTGCTAAAAACGAAGGAAATATAAGGAAATGCGAGCTACTTTGGGCAGAGAAACAGTGTTTTCCAATAATAAAAACCACATACAGATCAGTCCTGGATGTTACCACAAGGGTTGATCTTTTTCTATTGACACACTGCTAAAAACAAAGGAAAAATAAGGAAATATGAGTTACTTTGAGCAGAGAAATAGTGTTTTCAATTAATGAGAACGAGAATACAGAGCAGCCCTGGATGTTACAACTAGGGTTGATCTTTTTCTATTGACACACTGCTGAAAACGAAGGAAAAATAAGGAAATGTGTGCTAGTTTGGCCAATGAAGTGGTGTTTTCAATTAATGAGTACCACAAATTAAGAGTACCATCTACGAGTACATATTTAAAAGGTCTACAAAGATTTTTTCTTTTATAATAAAAAAAAATCCAGAGAATAAAATCTAAAAGTAAAAAAAAAAAGAAAGATAAAGTGATTTTCGCATGTTAAAAAAGTCTACCTAAAATAATCTTATTTCCGGTTATCCACCGGAAGGAAAAGAGTTCTCTGGTTGATTATTTTCAGTGTTTCTACTTGGAATCCAATAAGCAAGAAGGAAAAATAAGTGTTAGCGTAAAAACGGAGATTAATTTAATATTTTCGTTCATTTCTCATCCTCATTTCTCTTTCTCTTTTTAAAAGGAAAAGAGAAAAGGAAATTTAATTTATGATCCATCAATGACGTAAATATTTTTTTAGGCTGTTGGCTTCCTTATTGAGTTTACTGTTGGACCAGTTATAATTTTTTCGTCTTTCAAACGGAAAAATATACTTTTTGAAGTCTCAGAAAAAGTTATTTTTAAAATTGATTGGTAGTGTAAGTGAATGTGTGTACACATCGTAATATCTGTTAATGTGTGTGTGTGGTCAGAGCTGAAGAAAAGTTGGTAGTGTGATATTGGGATTACTTTTAATTCTCAGATTATATAAGGAAGGCATTTTAGGGGTATAGAAGAGAGAAAACGGCTTTAGTAACCAAGATATCCTAGACTATTGCTCCCAGCAATTCGCCTGACTAATTGAAGGTGTCCAGGGAGCCGATGTAGGAATAGCTCAAAAGGCTAAAAGCTGCTGTGACGTTAAAAGAGTCTGCTTCTGGGCGCTTCCTCGTGAGTAAGAAGCCTTTCCTAGTTTATCGCACGCTTGGAGGGCATTAGTCTTCTTCCCCAGCAAGCCTTCGAAAAATATTTTACTATCGTAAGAACTGTAAAGCTAATACGTATTGTGGTACTGGGTTCAATTCCCGGTCTTAGGCCTTGGATTTTATTTAATGGTTAATAAAAGAAATTTACATTAAAGTATGTTTGCTAGCCGCCTCCGTCCACGACACCTAATTGGTAGTTGGACGTAAAGCCCGCCTGAAAAAAATAGGCATTACTGTAGTTTACTTTTACTGTCGTAAAAATACGGTCTCTTAAAGGAATTAAGGACATTAAAGAGTGGTCATCACAATCTGCCAGCTTTCTGAAGCTTAGGATTTTCCTAGAAAGCCAGGCCTAGAATACTTCCCTAATTTTTTTAGGGAACTAGAAAAATGCTTGCAACCCAAGGAGATAATAATCTGATTATTGGTTCTACAAATAGCCTGGTTGAGAACTATTAGACTATCTGGATTTTCAGGAGCGTTCAGGATTTCTTGGAAGCCACCACTTTTCTGGAAGAGCCAAAATAGTGGCCAGGTATTTAGAGAGAGATATATATATCCCTCACTTTAGCGAGCTTTCGTCAAAATATTTAGGAAGAACATTGAGAGGTAAGTTGATTAGAGGGAATAGTTATCCCTAACACCGGTTTTCATTCATTCACGAACCTCCTTAACTACTTGGGTAAGCTTTTCCAATCAGAATCTTTGTGGAACACTAGTAATTGCCTATTTTTTCAGGCAGGCTTTATGTCCAACTACAAATCAGGTGTCGTGGTCGGAAGCGACTAGCAAACATACTTTACTGTAAATTTCTTTTATTAAACATGAAATAAAACCCAAGATCTAACACCGGAAATCGAACCCAGTACCACAATACATTATTTATTGCTAGTTGAAACTTTTGTGGAACACTATAGATGTAACAAAACTAGCAGAGCAGGATACCTCCACCAAATGTTTATTTATATACGAGTATATCGTATACTTGAAAAGAATTGAATTCAGCTTTTCCTCAGAACATATCTAACATTCAAGAGAATTTAATTTTCTTAAAATGAATTTTAAGAAAAAGCAATGTATTATCAATTATTTATCAATTAATGAATGAGTGCCATAATGTGACATTAAACTAATGGATTACTGATGATTTAGAAACATTACTGGGGGGGGATATAATTAAACTGATGAACAATAAATCAAGTTGATAATGGAATTCAATTTAATTGAAATCAATATAGGAGAAGATGTAGTAATCTTGCCCAGATGCTGCTGTTCTTCTAGTTCGCAAAACCCATTTCTCAATAAGATAAAGCTTCTGTTGGACATCTACCCTTAAACAAGAAGTAGTTGTTTTTTTATGAATTGAGTAACAAAGAATACCTACTACAGCAAAAATTTACTTGACGGATGAACAGAAATTGTACTAAATAAACAAAAAAGAGAAGAAGATTTCATCGAGTAGCAGATTTCGAAATTCACTTACGTTACTGTCTCACAAGTAAGCAACTAAGTGCGAGAGAGTCTGTACAATGTAAATCTCTACTCTAAACAGATTAATCTAAACTCTATGATGAATGGAAGTCTCGGTAATAATTAAAAGTTGCACGAAATACTTTTACGGTAAACCGCCGATTTCGTGAAGCGCAATGATGGTTTTTAGTAACAAACGAACAAAAGGGGGATGACCAGGACAAGATGGGTTCCGAAAAAGGAAATTTGAACGTGTTTCACCAGTAATGTTAGCAAAATAAAGGCCCTTATTATATATAAACGGAAATGTTATAAACACAAGCGACACCCATATGTATAACATTGGTGTCCTACATGCCACTAGGAGTTATAGCGCTCAGGGGGGGTTTGAATGAGCGGTTGGTTCCACAGCATGTGCCAATTTGTACTCATGTTTTTCTCTCCCAATGTTATGTGGCGAGTAAATGTGTAGAAAATTCTGTAGAATTAATTATAAATATTTACTCACAAACATTTTATATTTATTGCTAACGAAATCCGTTACGCCACCAGTGTTGGGCATAAACAATTGCCTAGAAAGGAAGGAAAGCCAGAAACTCGTAGTTACAAACATAAAACAGCATTAGTTCGTCATTATACTTTTATTACTTCAGACAGATGGATAATAAATGATGATTTATGATACCCTAACATTGTAAGCAAAAAGAGTCGTTAAATTTTTAGATTTCTGAAATGAAAGGCAGTAGATACTTCTCAGCAAGCCTAGAAATATCTAAGATTGAAACGCCAATTGTAATTAAAAACAATCAATTCCTTAAAAATAAGAAGTAGAAATTACTTAACATGCGCACTTTTTGACCTAGATAATCTACAGTTAACCGTTTGTTACAACTGTCTTCAACTGGACCGTTTCCATTTCCTTTTTATATAATGAATGGTTCCTAATTAAAACCATCATTCTTTTTAATTTCAAAGCATTAACTAGCATTTATACTTAAATTTAAAAGCTTAGAGATAACTCTCTTGGCTAAGTATTTCATTTGAAATAAATGAATTCAATTCCAGGTTTTTTTTAACTGTAACAATTCATGGATTTACTCGAAATAAATGTATTAGTAATTAAGAAAAATGTTCAGCGAAGTTGATAGTGGCAGGAAATGGGCTTTAGGGCTTCAGGCTGTTTTTTTTCAGCCAGTATTATTAAATTTCCTTACCAAAAAGTTTCTCTAGTTCTCTGAAAAGGTTTCAAGTAAGAAAGTTTGTACGTCAGGATTACAATTTAATCCTCTGCAACGTTATTGGTTTCATTTATGTTGACGTAGTTATCATGTCTAGTTCTTCTGTGATTCCAGAAGTGTTAACTATCATCAATCAAATCTCACAGCTTGAGACTACATTCTTGTGTCGCATAAAAAAATATCGCAGAAGGTCATCAGGTCAAGAATGAACAAGAACATAAAGCCTCCTGGCATAAAGGACATTGTTTTTCTAACGAATCTCGTTACCAAATCTGTAATACTTAGCTATTTGCCTAGTATTAGTAAAACTACCGAAGTTACTTTGCTGTTAAAACCGGCCAAACTTTCAAATCGAGCCTAACACAATTAAACTTATTAGTTTATTTAGCTCAATAAGCAAATTCAACGATAGATTACTGCTAACCAGAGTCAATATTTATTTGGATATTCATCAGATCATCAAGAAAGAACAGTTTGGTTTTAGATATAGTCTATCCACTACTGCCTAAGTTATCCAAACATAGTAGTTGATCTAATCTTGAGGCGCTCGACCAATCTTGCTGGACATTCAAAAGGTTTTAGTCAGTGCAAGGCAGAGTGATTTTTCCAGACTGAGAGAGAGTACCATTATCCAAACTGACGTTAAGTAATAAGCTGCTCTCTAGGAGTTACTAATACCAAGTAACTTTTAACTTGGCCTTTTCTCATGTACACAGTACAATAACCGAAGTTTCTTAGGATCTATTCCAGGACTGGAGCATTTTTCAATTTATTTTAACCCAAATGACTGAATAAGGCTTTGTATTGCAAAGAATAGTTCTTAAATAGGTGGAAAATTAGGATAAACTCATCCTAAATTGAGGCTATTCAGTTCACCAGACCTAGGTTAGTAGGTATGAGCGGTCTGTGTCGAAATATCCGGGAATAATTCTCCATGAGAAGAAACTTATATTTATTCCTCCAAAAAAGAACATTCAACGGAAAGGTGGCCACTCAGATATTATTTCCCTAGTTCAGCAAATAGTCCATAATGTCTTCAGAAAATAAGGCTAAAGTTGATGACTGCTATGGACAAACAAAGTATTGTATTGTCTTCTTTTCGATACACACTTTACTGAGCTTTCACATTGTGACAAGAACACATTACTCATTAAAGTTACCACAGAGGATCTTTGCTAATATTTTGGTAAATATGATTTGGACATTGCGTACAGAGATTGAGGAGTAATGAGCACTCTTGAATTTTGGCAAAAAGGAAGACTGGAATGGTTTCCATAGTAACCAATCAAATTTCAAATAGCTATGAGATGTTTGTCATTCATTCGAGATATTTTTATTTTTAAACGAATCCAAATTTAGAAAAAAAATAAAATACTTTAACCCCTGCAAACTTAGTAAAAAAAAAAAAAATTGTTTCCCTTTAAACGAAGAAAATTGAAGTTATCTAAGCTGACCAGAGGAAAAAAATAAGATAAAAGAAGCCGCTGATAAACGTTTTTGATGAAAAGAACGATTTCTTTACAGGGGACAGCTGCTACATAAATCCCAAAATGATTACTCGAATGTGTGCCCAATAGTGAGTACCACCATTATTACTTGGTTATCTAAAGGGATCTTTCTGGACAGTGAGCGAATCACCCTTTTACATTTATAGAACAAGAACTGCGATAAAGAAGAAATCCTGGTTAATCTTGATTTCATCTAGGTTTCTTCAAACTTCCTGTAAGAAGGTTTAGAGTGTTCATTATTGGTTTTTCTTCAGAAATACGATGTACTAGGCCAACCATATTGCTTATATTATATTTTGAATACTTATTGGTGTTTTTTTGGGGCAAAACATTAACCAAATAGATATTGGAGCCTTATAGGTGGAAGATTAGGATAAACTCATCCCAAATTGAGGCTATTCTGAACACCAGATATCAGACTTAATTAAGTGACTTAATAAAGAGGTAATTAAACAAGAGAGATGACAGCCATAGGTACAGCATGATGCATCAATTCATTCAGCTAGTTCGAACAATAACACCTTAGAAATGGACTAAGCTATTAGCCAAAATTTGATGCAAACACCCGCAAGACTTTTTAGCTTTTATTTACGTAGTGGGCTATCAAACTGAACGAAACTAAATCTCAAAATATTACCTTCACTCTTCGACGCATCACTCTTCCTCCTGTCTTTTACAATCTTATTCCTTTACCAGCTGTCAACGTAGTCCGCTACCTTGGGCTTTACCTTGACAGAAGACTCACATGGAACCCTCATACTCGACTTAAAAGAACAGAACTCAACAGACGCTTCCGACAACTGAAAAGACTACTCGACAACAGATCAAAACTCACTCTGGACAACAAAAGACTTATATATGTAAGTATACTAAAGCCAGTCTGGGCTTATGGCATCGAACTGTGGGGTTCAACCAAACGCTCAAATCTGCAAAGGTCTAGGGTTCTTTTTTTTTCAATGACCTCTCCAGTTGGCCTTCCAAGTGCTAAAGATGTAATGCTCTCTGGCAGACGTGAGTGATCGTTTCTTCTTCTCTCATCAACAGACTGTACAAGAACTGAAAAAAGAAAAACCTGCCCAACCTACTGTGAAGAGTCTTATGAGCCTAACGATTCCCATTAAGAGGGAATATGGTTAGATAGTCGGTTGGGCGGCAGTTAGTCTGTTGGTAGTTAAGAATCGCTGCATTTCCTCGGGGTGGAGTACTGCTAGCCTTGTTCAGTACAGACAAGTGAGTTGGAATTGTGTTAAATTCTAGCCTTAAATAACCACTTCTTCATCAAATTGCCGCAACTAGTCAAAAACTGGATATCGTCCTGTAGAGAATGCTTTTCTCTTCCATAAGAATCAAAAGAATGGTGACAATTATCCGTTACTCCAACTTTAAACAACTAAAAGAGACAGTACAGACAAGATTCGCTTCAAGTTAGATGGTTTCGTTGTGCTGGAGATTGATAATCTTTCCAAAAAAAAGTCAACCATCTCTCGCTACCTATCATAAATAATTGTAAGTTCATCAGCTCAGTCATGAATATTAATACCATGAGAAAAATGAACCAGCAGTGTTCGGACTAGATATCGGACTGAAAACTGACGAGCTATCTCTTCATCACACCAACAGAGTCACAAAATTAAAGGGGCAAAAATTCGGCCATCACAGAGATGAATCACCTTCCATCCAAGCAGCGTTCAATTGTGAGCCACTTTGCATTTTCAAAACCTAAACTTATAAAACCTAAAAGAGAAAACAAACTTTTCAAAAAAAAAGTCATAATTTAAGAAAACATGAATGAAAATTTGTTAACTTTGAAGTCCCCTAAAGTAACAAAAGAACTTAGAAAGAAGTAATTAATTTTTCCCGATTGCCCTGAGATAAGGTCTTCTCTAATCCAGTGTATTGAGGAAAGAAGAAAACTTCTCATTTTCCCCGGTGAGAAAGGATTAAAAACTAAATTTTCTCAAGTGAAAAAGAGAATTTTAGTGGTGGCTATTATCTACACCAATTTAAAAGTTCTGAACAAAACCATCAACATAATATTAAGTTAAAGTAAATGTTTATTAAACATTTTTTAAAAAAATAATACAAAGCTAAAGTAGATATAAAATGATAATATTAAATTTGAACAATAACTTTTTTTCTTCTATTTATAGATTTATAAACTGAACAAAAAGCCCTTAGACTCGAAGACTTATTGGTCAACAAATGGGAAACCTGCGACTAAAAAAAAATCTTCCTCCAGTAAAAGCAGTCCAAAATAAAAGAACAAACGGTAAAGCAGTTAACAAAAGTTTACTACTGGAACAAAGTAAGTACTTTGAAAACTTGAAACTTTCACAAAGATATGTTCTCTAACTTAATAATACTTATTAAGATACCTACAATATTTTAAAGTGGACATTGTCCCTCTTTAGTTGTTAAATTTAGCTCTTAAAAGTTAGTGGAAAGTTAGAGCTAAAAATACCTGAACTCATTTAAAAAAACAAAAAAAACTTTAGAGTCACTAAATTTACCATTAATCGATAAGAATGGTTATTTTCAGTTCTAGACAGAAAGAGAATCGAGTAAAGAGTCTGTTATGTCACCGTGGAAGAGTCTGGTAGCGTCGTACAAGATACATTTATGCCAGCTTTGATGTATGAACTTATGGTAAGAACAAGAAAACGACAGGCTATAATCTGAAGACTCAAACAAAAAGCAAAAAGCAAGAGACGGATAAGAAGACTCTTATCAACGCCTTAGAACATGTGAGGCAAGACAGTTACGGCAAATGTATTCTCGTACACCGTAGAAATGTATTCCTACACTAGTTCGCACAGATAGATAGAAAAATGAATAACTATTTGTACAATAATAATGATTAATAAACTCCATATAATGGGGTCAATTTCGCCCTCAACACCCACGTGGCGCCTCCTGGGACTCGATAACTAAGATGATGGAGGTACAAAGAGCTGGAAGCTGTAATCTGCTTAGCGGAGACAACTCTAAATAAAAACAGAACTCTTAAACTTATGTTTTCAAAGCTAGGGAAATATTTATTTAAATTTAAGTTTATTGACGTGACTACTGTTTGTTATGTTTTCTTGAGAAAACCAAATTGCTGCATGTTTATTTGAACATTTAAAAACTATATCAACAGAAGTAGAAGTCGCCTTTTGACCCTGATAACGTGAAGTTAGACAAAATAAAAATAATACTGTAACTTTCATGGTTTTTTTGTATGCGATGCAGAAGTTACATTTTAGAGAGATAAACCATAAATGTATTTGGTGTACGGCTATTCCCACATAAAATATGTATCTGATCTTGCTAGAAAAATCAATCATTTAAATAGTGCGTTTTAGTTTACAGGAATTCTTTTTTTTACTTTTAACATAAATTCCCGGGTATCCCTAAAGTATTCTTTTCTGTTCCATTTTAAAATAATAATATTATTTTTTGTACAATTTGTATTATTAACAAAGTTAACCCTTTTCTGTATGTTACATATGGCTGTAATTGAACATAAACATTGAATTGTTTAAACATCTAGGTTTAGACAACTCTGTATACATTGTTTATTTCACTGAAGCCCAAATTAACTCTAAATCCGAATCTGAATCCGTCCATTTAAAATACACATATATGTATATGTTCATGTAGGTAAGTGAAAATATCGCACGACCAGAAGTCTACTTTGATAAAAATTATTTTAAATTTCATTTTAATTTATTTTTCATTTCTTTTTTGTATAATATCCTGTTAAATAACGTGAAAGTAAAGAGTTTAATTTATTCAGAGAGATAGTATCTCTAAAAGAATAAATAATGGTGGAAGGTAAATTCAATTTTTAATAAAACATGAATACTAACAAAGAAATCAAATATCCAAATGTATAAAGGATGTTACAATTAAAGCTTTAATAACTTTATACAGTAACTCCGACTGTTAATAAAATTACAGATAAATATTTTAATATTTTGTCGCAGTATTAAAATAAAATAAATAATAAATATATTGGCTGCTAATATCTCAAAATGATTTAACATTATTCTTTACGATTGATCAATTCCATTTTATCATAAAGTTCTTAGTGCCACGTAAATAAGTCAAATTTGTTCTAGGCAAGCATTTCTAGGCATAGTAAAGGTTTTTACTGATTTACAGAAGAATTTTCCAATTAGTTGAATGTTAGAAAGAGAAAATAAGGAATTTACAGTAATATCATGAAGATTATCCAATTCTTCCTTTTTTCTTTGGACCTCTATATCCAAAAACAGGCGACCCAATGTGTACAATACACCCCTGGCATAGAAAAGGAATGTTAGAAAGAGAAAATAAGGAATTTACAGTAATATCATGAAGATTATCCAATTCTTCCCTTTTTCTCTGGACCTCTATATCCAAAAAAAGACGACCCAATGTGTACAATACAACCCTGGCATAGAAACGGAATGTTAGAAAGAGAAAATAAGGAATTTACAGTAATATTATGAAGATTATCCAATTCTTCCTTTTTTCTCTGGACCTCTATATCCAAAAACAGACGACCCAATGTGTACAATACAACCCTGACATAGAAACGGAATGTTAGAAAGAGAAAATAAGGAATTTACTGTAATATTATGAAGATTATCCAATTCTTCCTTTTTTCTCTGGACCTCTATATCCAAAAACAGACGACCCAATGTGTACAATACAACCCTGACATAGAAACGGAATGTTAGAAAGAGAAAATAAGGAATTTACAGTAATATTATGAAGATTATCCAATTCTTCCCTTTTTTTCTGAACCTCTATATCCAAAAACAGACGACCCAATGTGTATACTACATCTCTTGCGTAGAATTAGAAACTTAAGAAGTGAAAATTATGAAATTTTACGAAACTAATTAATTGTTCGGCTCAGTTAGCCAAGCGGGCCAAAGAAGAGGCGGGTTGCTGATGTAATAGAAATTACGGCGGCGAGTTGACTGAGAGAGATGTTGATTACAACGGTAGACAGATCTGAAGAGAATGCGTTTTATTGCACATAAGCAATTCTTTTAAAAGTCGCAATAAAAAGTAAAAAAGAAAAAAAAATAGATATGGCTTTTAATTTAAAAAGTAATAAATTTAAAATCTGAAAAATAAAAAGTGAAAAGTAGTCGCCTGATAAGGCTCGTAATAAATAGAAATAATCTGCTAATGAGAGTAGAAAAGAGAGGAAATACCACCATTTTATCTCTCCACTCGTACACACACACACATACAAGTATATTATTAATGCAAAGAAAGATAGTACAGTTTCCGGCTGAGAGTGAATACAATTGTACTAACATATTTCTTGATATCATCGCAGAATAATAATGTTACTCTATACTGTTCAGTACTTCCAGCTGGAATCTTTTATTTTGCATCAAACGACTATTATCACTTACATTTTTGGGGAATTTTTGTTCTAATTAAATTGCTGATAATAATCGGTGGTGAAGATAAGAAATTATTTAGAAGAAAAGAACCACGTAAATTGATAATCCTAATTCTAATTTGTGATTAAATAATTTTTATGTTTTTCATGTTTTTACAAAGATTGCACACTAAGATTAAAATTGTTTTCTGTGTGCTTTGTTGGAATATAATTGAATGTAAAAGGCAAAATTACATCATCTTTTTTGTTGATAAGTAATCTTTCTTTTGAAATGATTTAATTAAATTTTCTGCAGCTCTAACCTTTCAGAATTTTAAGGAGAACAAATAAATCGGTCACTTTTCTTTGAAAAGGTGAAGATTTGGACCAAAGGTTTATATGAACTTCTTTTGGTGTAAGTAAGATACAGAATGACCACTTTTTCTGTAGCTGGCTCCGTCGTATAACACTCTGCATGTTACTACACTGCACTTTATTGTGGCTTCGCTGAAGTTCCACTGCACTTGTTGCTGGATTATATTTATGGTGATTGCCATTGTTGAATGCACTAAACAATGCAATAGCACAATTGTGAAATAATGGCAAATTTAGCGAATTATTTTATTAAAATTTAGCTCACTAACTTGTATTGTGTATTTACTTATTAGATAAGTTAGTATGTTAGTATTTTTTTGAACTAAAGTAACTGTTTGAAACTTTACAACCATCTAAATTCCTGCTTAGATAAAAATAAAACTAATTATGTTTATTGCTAAGTTTAAAGAACAATCCGGGTGTGTCTCCCTGGTCATTGCTCAGTCTTTTGACTTGCTGTGTAAGCTCAAGAGATTCTTTCCCTCAACATTTATCCTTCATCCTACAGGATTAAACAAAAAAAACAAAACAATTCTCTCAGGAGATAAATACATTCTACGATGGTGAGACAGTTGCCTAACTCTAGATCGGATGTCTGGCACCAGAACTCCCGCTAAGTTTCTTTTAACCCCTTGCTGAGGGAGGAGAGCTGTAGAGTGGCTGAGAGTAATTCCAGTTATTCTACTACCTTTCCTGTTAATTCACAGATATTGAAAAGAAGATCCTATGAAATTTACTCTAAATCTAATTCCATCAGGAGTCATTAAAATACAGCAAAGCTGGACAACGATTTATATCCATTTTCAAGCATAATCTAAGCATAAGCAAGAGAGAGAAATATAATATTATTCTTATTTTCTACTTCGTAGCACTTAAAAAGTTCAGAAATAGGAAATGACATGATTGTTAGTGTATAGTTTCCCAACAAATATACATTTTTCTCTCTTTTTTTGCGTATTTGGTTGGCATAGCAAAGAGATATTTTGGCATACAGCCAAATGATTTTATCTCTCAGAAATCGCTACAGCTGTATACAGTTCTTTTTTTCTTCCTTTTATGTACAAGTTTTTGCTTTCTCTTGGTAAACACTAAAAATAGGAACATAAACCTCTCTACGCTCCCAGTATTATCTGACAAATAAATATATGATATAATTTCCCTCGCCAATAAAAGTGATCATGTGGTTAATGAAAATCAATAATCCAGTGAGATAAATGAGGAATTTTATTTTTAAAAAATGAGCAATACCTTAGAATTTTCTTTTAACTTTGTACACTCGTTTTAACTCATGATGATCAACAACATATTTTTCCTTAAAACGGCTAAGCACATTTCAGGAAGAGTGGGATTGTCAGTTCATCATTTCAATATATAGTATTGTACGAATCTGTGGCCCAATTATTTTAATGGAGGGTTAAATGTGTTGCTTTAAGTTTTGAGTTGAAGAAAATTTACACATCCTACAAAGTACCACAATACTGAATTGAATTTTTATCTTTTTCAGAAATTTTACGAACGATTTTTCTCTTAAGAGATCAACCACTTAAAAACTATAACTTTTATTTTTATAAATTGTCTTGGAAAATTCGTTTTGCAGAGGATGTTGCAGAGAATGGGAGCAAGTTAATAATGAAATTTCATTGCAGTGAACATCTTTACAATTTGGATTGTGTTCTTCTTCTTGCTTGGCACTACAGTCCATGAAGAAACTTTGGCCGCCTCAATAATGTTGTGCCATTCATCTCTCCCTCTCTTGGGCCGTTCTTCTCCATCTTCTCAAGCCCAAATCTCTTAGATTCTGCTCATCACTGTTGAGCCATCTCACCCGGGGTCTCCCTCTCCTTCTATCCCACCCTGGATGTCCAAGAAAGAGTTTCTTGTCTATTCTTTCATCCCCCATTCATTCCAAGTGACCTAAAAATCTAATACTTTTTTGTTTGATAAGGCCAACTAGGTCCTGATCTGCTTAAAGGTTTCTGACTTTCTTGTTAGTCCTTATCCTTCATCTGTCCTTTTCTGGGTTAGTAAAGAATTGAATTCAATGTTTTACCACTCAAAAGTTGACAAAATGCATAAATTAGATACCCAAGAATCGTAGTTAGAGAAAAGTCTGTTTGTACTCCAAATTTTTATTAACTTCGAAGATAAATGCTTCAAAGACCACAATGTGTAATCATCTTTCTTTTTTGATCAATATCCTGTTCTTAAAGCTAAAATATTCACAATCCAAAATCTGCTAGAGTGCAATATACTCCCTGTAATAAGGGATAACAGAAAAGTATCCCAAAATTCATAAAAATTTCAGAATTTTATTTACTTGCATTCATAGAAAATATCAAACAACTAAAAATTTTAAATATTAGAGAACAATTCAGGGAAAAGTATGAAATTGGAAGGAATCAATAAGCTATTTATACTTGAAATATTTCTAATTCCTATTTAAATTCAAATATGCTGGAACAAAACTCACAGAGAACTGGAATCTAGCTGGAGGGCATTGAGTATGAAATGTACCTGATGTTCGTGCACATTTTAATAAACTTATTATTGAATAATTTTTTTCCTAACGTTGGCATTTGCAATCAAAGTTTGATTACCATTCATTCTAATTTCTAATTTAAGCAACGCCGAAGCGTGTAAATGAAAATTAATTAAAAACATTTTTTTGTTTTAAACTGGTAGAAATGTAATTAAAATATCTGAGTTCAAGCTTCGGTAAATCACATAGACTTACACTGCATAACTCACTAATTAATATATTCGTTAACTGACATAATAATAAAATTAGTACAGTTACAAACTCTACAAAGATACACAAATGACATCCTGCATCAATTTCTACATCATACCTAACAAGTTAACGTCTAGCTAGCAATCCTAACAGCTTTAAATTTCATAATTTGATGTAAATAACTTTGTCTTTTTATTGTTATCCTCCACATACCTCTAAACTTTTATGCCCATTTCTGTGCGAGAAGATTACTTGGGTCAGGATCACTTTGAGAGGATAGCAGAGTGTCATCAGCATTCGAGAAGAGGATAGTATTGAACTATCCGCAGTGTTTACTGCATAGAGTAGAGGAACCTAGAATACTCCCTTGCTAGACGGACACTCATTTCCGCTTTAAGAAAAGCAAATTAAAGAGGCACCAACTATAACGGTCAGAGTGGTATGATTTTCTTGTTTAGGATGAGATAATATGTGTCCCTTCAACTTCCAGAAAAGCTCAATGGAAAGCTATACTCAATGGAAAGCTTACTTTACATCAAGTAAAGCAAAGCTTCCACTCAAGTTCCTCACGTTGGCATTGCTAAATGGTTGATCATGTTTGCCTAAGACTCTTTGTTGGGGGCAGTATGGGTAGCTGCCTCCCTGATCACCCATTTTAGAAAGTAATAAAAATAAAACATACCAAGGAGGTAATTTAATGTGCAAAGAGACGAAGAATGTAATTAGCCCCCCACTAACATGGTACCTCTAAAATTACCTGTAAATATAATTTAATTTAGATTAATTATTCTGTGGACATACTGTTTCCATAGTTTCCGATATTAATAACAACAGCATAATTAATTTACGTCACCATATTATTTGGAACAATTTTAATTGAATTATTTACAATTTGTTATTACCATTTCTTTCGCAACGCGAAAATAATCGATCACTATTTTATTTTATTCAACTGTCTCGTTTGTTTTGTTCTTAATTCCTCCTACTCATGAGAAGATGACGTACTGTAAAGATGTGCACTTTTGAGGGTCATTGAAAATAATTTTACTCTCAAAAAATTTTAAGTTATTTTGAATTATATCATAAAGTTATATCATGAGTTTTTGCTGTAAAATTTGTAGCTATTACATTCAAGTAGATTCATAGATCTTTGGATATGTTTGAACTATTGATGACCAATTTTGCAGCAAAACCATTCTTGGCTTTTGCCTTGTACATCCATTTCTAGTTTCCTTTTTTTGCGTGGGTTGTCGCCACTAACTCTGTATGATTTAGGTTGCTTTCAAAAAGCGCTTTTTAGATTTCCAGTAATGGAAAATGAGAGACGCTACATTAAACCAGTCATGAAGATATCTTCCAGATATTCCCAGTGAAGTAAGCTATCCCCTACATTGTAGCATGACTGGGTGGTCCAAAATAGATATTCCTCTCAAACCTCGTAAATACCCTGATTGCCCAGGAAGAGCACGGGTTCTGAACCCACACTCTCTTACTACGCTCCTCAGATGTTCCAACTCCCTTATTATAGGGAACCAAAACCTCCTTCACAGGGAAGTTCTACAAAGAGAGTTAGATTATACCTGTAGCCAGATATAATCTCCCTAGACTAGAGTACACCTCTTCCCGTAAAGCTCAAAATTTAAAGTTTAGAATGTTCTAAAAAAGGGTTTAAATCCCTCCATAGCTTGGAAAATTGAAATGATTATTACTGGAATATTTTTTTTCTTTTTTAATGGTAACATCTGATAATATTTCCTTATTATTCTCTGATAATAAAAGAAGATAATTAAGACAACTTATCAGTTTTCTAAGAAGATAAATTGATCTGATTTATAAGTGATATGATTTTATAGTAGTTCGACTTCCTTGTACCAACTGAAAACAAATCGACTCACTGAAACAATTCTCTGCAACTTTGTAGGAAAAGAGAAATGGTAATATGCGAGTCACAAAACTCTTAGTCGAAAACATCACCGAGATCTACTTCATATATAGTTAATTATATTAACATTTAATAAAAACAGTTCAGGTGTTAATCTAGTAACTGTATTCGTAGCCGCCATAAGTTGATCTTTTTTTTTTTATGAATTATTATTATTGTAAGGGTCATCTGACTTCAAAGCTCCTAACTTTTAGATTTTTTTTTTAACTCTATTTAATTTAGAACTGCCTATTGGCAACAAGTAAATCGGATTAAATATATAAATAAAAATGGCTAGAAAGATTTGAATGAGGGCCATCCAACGATAACCATCATGAGTCGACTAAGAGAGGATGCTGTTGAAGTGAATTCGAAGGATGCCCTTTTCTATCATGCGATCAGGTGATAGCGAGGCCATCGACGCTTCAGTCTTCGGCGAGGATTTGAGGGAAGAGTAGACTGGGATAGATTGTTTATGAATGGGTTGAAGCTTTGGGAAAGTTTGGAATGAAAGTTTGATGTAACGGGATTTGGCTAGGTCAAGGACAAAAAGGATTTTTAGGTCAGTGAGGATGGTCTGATCGCTTACGTAGAAAGGAGCGTTTAGGATTTGTGCGTAGGATTTTCGATTGAAGGGATTTGATGCGGTTGAGATTGGAACGCTTTGCAGTACCGTACAGTTCAAGTCAGTCTGTCCAGATTAGGGCTAGTAGAGCTGTGTAGATTTTCTTTTTGTTCGGAAATAGATAATTTGAAGCGTTTGTCGAGGAGTCAACTTCTAGATAATACAGCTTTTTGAATCACTTACTAGCTTCACTTTTTCATGAAACATTTAATTAGTTTTACAATATTTATAGATATTTGCAGGAATTTACAGGAACACTAACAGAATGTCTCAAATTTCTGACAGTTGAAGCTTTTTGATACTTTAAGGTACCGGAAGAGAGAGACTTTAATGAAGCTTTTTTTTTATTTACGATTTTCACGAAGATGGAGAAAATCAATTAATTTCTCTTAAGAGAAAATCAATTTTTCAATAAAGAGAAACTTTATACAATAACAGTTTCGACAATAACAACTTTCTCTCTCTAATACACTGAAGCTACCTTATTCGTTAGATCTCTACGAGAACGATTAGAAGACGAGCTAGATAATAATAATTTATTCGAGTTTAATAAATGCTACTAAATTAGAGCCTTAAAAGGAAAAAAAGAAGTGACAAATTCAAAATAAAATGGACATCGCTGTCACCAGATTAAACCTCTCGTCTTCTCCATTTGTTTACTCAAAAAAATACATTTATCACTGACTGCCATTGTGATATATTGTTCTGTCTTATTTTCAATTAAAAAAAATTATATACTTTTTTTTTATGTACATAATTTCAATGTAATCCAGCGGAAGTAATTACCATTTCTTTTACGTTAAATACTTTTTACTAGCTGAAGAATTTGCATGATAAACTTTGTGGAAGTTGCATTGAGAAAGATCATTTATAAATCTCGTCGATTTACCAACTGGATTGCATTGGACTATCCATGGATACTGATTAGAGGTGAACTAATCCGGATGCTGGTAATAGATTAACCTTTGGTCAAAATTTAGTTTACTAGAGACGGAATTAATTGCAGAGAGTAAAAGTGAATTTTAAATATCTAAAAAAGAGATTGGAAACATCAGTAATTTCATTTTTCTTTTAATTTCAACCACTTTACTCATAGTTCGCTTCATATTTTTACATTTACTGACGAGATTAAATTGAATAGAAAAAATGCTAATGATGAAAATTTAATTGTTATGAGTTACATTAAAAAAAAAAAGAGGAAAGCGGAGATGAAAACCGGATAAGAGTAGTAGAGAGAAGGAGAAAAGAAGGCGAAATGAATTGAGAATCATTGGAATGAAGCTCATAATGGTGTGAAATAGCGCTGCAGATGTCGTCGGCACATCCTACGTCGCAGCGTAGTTTCATCATAACTGGCCGCTTGTTTCCTCCCAGCTTAGGCTCCAAACCATTCAGAACATGCTGCCGTTTATTGAATTCTTGAAATATAACCACAACTCTGGAGATATAACCGGTCGGACGGACGGCTCTGTGGCTCTGTCGTCACTGCAATTGCGTGCCATATAATTCAGCATATTTTTACTTAATCATTACGTATTTCATTTATCTATTATTAAGTTTTATTTGATTTTTTAATTATTGTTCACAATTGATTTACAAAAATATGTTACAAACACTTTTGCAACTTTCATTTCTTCAATTTTGTAACTAATTATTTCTTTATTTTATCACCAAATTCAGCATTACAAAACGTTCTTATTGATAGCTTTTAATAGAGCACAATAATTGGATAGACAAGCTCAACAAACCAATGGTTTCTCTTTTAAAAACATAGAAATTTACTTAAACTATTTAATAATAAAGGATCTACGTTTCAAGAGAAGAAACATTATCAAATTAGGATCTAACCTCGGAATGGAAGATAATAAGGTGTAAACTTGTATTAGTTTTATAAGTTGGCTTCAGTCTTACAGGAAATCAGTGGTTAAAGGTCACGAAAATCTTTTTTTGTAAATATCTTGTTTCCTGTGCTCTAAATGACATTTAAAGTTATTACAAAAGTTGTAGAGCATAAAATTCTCCACAAATTTGGTTCTATGCAATTTTTGTATACAATCAATCGTTCTTGAGATAGAGCGCTTAGCTTTATGAAACGTTAGGTCAACTTACACATTTTCAGTACATAATGGAACGCGAGTAGAAAATCATTTGAACGACGAGGAGAGCGAATCGACGGACAACCTGTCATATTTGAAGAAACTACGTTACACAGACAGTACACCGTGCACCAACTCCAAGATAAATGCTTCTTTCTTAAATTAGCCCGGTCCAACGTCTACCAGCAATTGAGATTTTGGATAAACGGGTATTGTAATAAAATAATAAAATGTTAGAAACAGTTACTAGGTCAATGTATACAATGTATACTCTAGTCCCGCAGATAGAGATATAGAAAAAAGAGAAAAATACAAAATCTTCATTAGTTTTGCTGGAATTTCCATAATTTCTGTTTCTAACATTGTAATTTAATGCCAAGCGTATATTATACTCAATTGGTCGACCGGTTTTGGATGTAGAGGTTTAGAAAAAAGGGAAAAATACAAAATCTTCATTAGTTTTGCTGGAATTTCCATAATTTCTGTTTCTAACATTGTAATTTAATGCCAAGGGTATATTATACTCAATTGGTCGACTGGTTTTGGATGTAGAGGTTTAGAAAAAAGGGAAAAATACAAAATCTTCCTCAGTTTGGGTAGAATTTCCATAATTTCTGTTTCTAACATTGTACTTTAATGCCAGGCGTATATTGTACACATTAGGTCGGCTGGTTTTGTCAGTAGAGATTTAGAAAAAAGGGAAAAATACAAAAATCTTCCTAAGTTTTGCTGGAATTTCCATAATTTCTGTTTCTAACATTGTACTTTAATGCCAGGCGTATATTGTATACATTAGGTCGACTGGTTTTGGATGTAGAGGTTTAGAAAAAAGGGAAAAATACAAAATCTTCATTAGTTTTGCTGGAATTTTCATAATTTCTGTTTCTAACATTGTAATTTAATGCCAAGCGTATATTGTACATATTAGGTCGACTGGTTTTGGATGTAAAGATTCAGAAAAATTAGAACTGCAAAATAAAAAGATTTGGTAATCTGTAAATGGAGTTGTTAGGTCTTTCAAATATTAGATTGAATCAAGCTTGAGGATAGCCTAGATGTAGTCTGAAAAAGGCATCCTGTCTGCATCAAATTAGGAACATTGATAGACTGCATGGAATGTATGAGGATTCATCTTGAAAGATTTATACAGGTTAACACATGTTAGACTCAAATTAATACTAAGATTTAAGTGGCTGCAGCTTCTGTAAGAATATCTGCTTGAAGATAGGTCACAGACAGTTGAGAGCAAGATAGCAAGCTGGAATGATAGGGAATAACTTGGAAAAGCCAAGCATGTACAAGAGCTGAAGGCTTCTAGGAAGTTGAAAAACAAAATGCAAACCAAATGTGTAAGTGAAATGAACATCTGCAATTAGTGACGGAATTTAGCAATAGACTAATTATTATTTCAAATTATATTCATATTATGTTGCATTGATGGTGCACAATTGAACAATCAATTTCAAATCAAAACGTTGCAATTCAAATCAGCCAACTGTTTATTACTCACTAATAGCAACCTCTCCAATCTAATCAGCTGTAGTGAAGTGCACAAAATACTATTTGAGTTCTCCTAACAAGAATTGCGTCATCTTCTAAATTCTTTATTTGACCGATAACAGAAAGTTTAGTATGAGAGTTGATTAAAGGACAAAAGGTTTTAAAAGTACCTAACGTTTCACATTTTCTTTTCAGCTAGTAATTTCAGCCAAATAGAAACGTTCGTAAATCTTATGTAAATAAATTAAGTTTGTTTTTAATTTTGTTCCAAAGACCTTTTAAAACTCACTACTACTGAGGCTTTCTAATAGTTCTTACATTTGCCTTTGTTTTCAAGAATTCTCGCTGAGAATATTACAAACACATGAAAACTCTTTTGTAATCTTGGAAATTTAATAATCACTGAAGTGTAAATTTACTGCATTTTCATTTCATATATTTTAGAATTTGTTAAATATCAAAGACATTGTACTGGCCATTTTCATTTATGAAATAATTTATTCAATTAACGCTTGCCGCTTATTTAATTTTGATCGGGTACTTCCGGATATTAAACTCAAAAGAAAACAAAAAAATGCAAACACTTTAATGCCAGGCGTATATTGTACGTATTAGGTTGGCTCGTACATATTAGGTTGGCTGGTTTTGGAGGTAGAGGTTTAGAAAAAAGTGAAAAATACAAAATCTTCCTAAGTTTTGCTGGAATTTTCATAATTTCTGTTTCTAACATTGTACTTTAATGCCAGGCGTATATTGTACATATTAGGTCGGCTGGTTTTGTCAGTAGAGATTTAGAAAAAAGGGAAAAATACAAAATCTGCCTAAGTTTTGCTGGAATTTCCATAATTTCTGTTTCTAACATTGTACTTTAATGCCAGGCGTATATTGTACACATTAGGTCGGCTGGTTTTGGATGTAGAGATTTAGAAAATAGGGAAAAATACAAAATCTTCCTAAGTTTTGCTGGAATTTTCATAATTTCTGTTTCTAACATTGTACTTTAATGCCAGGCGTATATTGTACGTATTAGGTTGGCTGGTTTTGTCAGTAGAGATTTAGAAAAAAGGGATAAATACAAAATCTTCCTCAGTTTGGGTAGAATTTCCATAATTTCTGTTTCTAACATTGTACTTTAATGCCAGGCGTTTATTGTACACATTAGGTCGGCTGGTTTTGGATGTAGAGGTTTAGAAAAAAGTAAAAAATACAAAATCTTATAAAAATAATATTTTTTTTTTTATTATTCGTAAAGATTTATCATATTTTGAGGCCAAAATTCATCAGAAAAATACTTAGATTTACAGATATATTTATTATTATCAATAATTTGTGGTAGCCTCACATAAATGGGGCTTATTCCTCTCATAAAGTATGTAATAAATTAGAGAAAAGAAAAAAAAAAGTACAATTACAAAGTTTGCAAAGTTCGATTTTAAGCGTCTTTTTAAAACTAAATGAAGACTTAAGACCCAAAATCTGTACGATTATGGTAAATGAGACGTTCACGGCACAAATCTATTAACTCAATTTTTTTTTTAAATGACTTAAATTTAAGTATCCAAAGCACTTGGTTCAGTCATAGCTTTTTATATTTTGTTATAAATTCCCTAAATAATGAAGATTAAAATCATTAAAGGACAAAATTTGTTTGGCTATTGAAGAATAAGTAATTTATTTCAAAGGTCATTTTAACTCCGTACTCTAATGTAAATCGTTGCAATAATTCAACTCAAATTCAGTAGCAGCCGCTGAATGATAGCGGTAAATTTATTTGAATTTAAATTATAAACAGGAATTAATTAAAAACAATTTACATTATTTCATCGCATTTCTCCATCTTTTTGTTTTTGGTTTTATGGAGTTAATCGAGTTGCGCAGTGAACTAAATTATGTTAAGAGATGGAAAAAGATAATGATGATAGTAAATGATAATAAATTACAGTAGTTTGGAGGCCTATAACTTAGAATATTGCGTTGAAGTATAGGTTGACAAAGGAGTGCCGCCTGTGAACACGAAACTTACTGATTGCTCGAAGTTTCAAGAATATTTTCATAAAAAAAGTTAGTAAAGGTGAGAACGGAGAGCTAATATTTCTGAGAGTTCTTACAGCTTCAATACTACACCTTTCTTGCTTCTATTTTCAATAAATAGGCTGTTATATTTTCCTAAAATTCCTCTTTTTCCTTCGATTCCATTTTTTTTCCACCCGTTATATTTCTGTCACAAACATGTATGAAAGAAATGACATCTAGATGTTTGTTGTTTTTTTTTCCTTTTATATCTAAACAATATCTATTTTTGTGAAGTATATGGTTTTTCTGAGAACTGAGAATGTTTAATTTAAACATTCACCTCGTTGATGATTTGTTCAATGATAAGAACAAAAGAAAAAGTGTAGAACAAAAAAAAGGATATGATCATTTCAGGAATGGACGAACAATATTCCACGCAACAAATTCAATCATATGTTCAACAACTCAATTTGAACCTAATCGAAGTAGTTTTCCTCTTATAAGTAGTGTCAGGATGTTGTAGATGTTATCTATAAAAAGGTTAGTAGAAAAACTAGAATTATAGTAAAAAAAAAAGGAGTTTTGCTAAAAGAAGTAGCAGGGTGAGAGGACCGTTTTGTGTTTTGGCGAGGATTATAGGGGTAGACGGAACATATTTTGGCTGAAGTGTCATTGTCAGGCGCGTCCAGTGTGACAAAGAGGGAAGAAGAGTATGGGCCATGTTCTCATGCTGGTCCATGCCTATCTCGTACACCAACATTTGTTGATCTCACAGCCACTCGTATGAGCACACACTTTCACCTCGACTCACTGAGTGCATTTTATCATGGGTCGGTCATACTTTGGGCTACACCGACGGCGCCTCTGTAATCAAGCACCACCTACTTAGTGATAACACCACAAAACTGTTTGTTTGTTCATGTTCATGTACATCAAACTGTACCTGCGTACTTTCACCGCAACTCTACATCGAACTATTGCAATAGTCGGGGGAAATAACAAACAGTATGTAACTAACCACTCGTGAACTGAATTTTCAATTTGTACCTTTTATTACAGAATTTAATTAAATAATTTTAAATTTTATCGATTATTAAATACATCGACATGAATACTCAAACGGCTTCCTCTAAATTTATTTGAGGTTCTCGCTCGAAACTCCTAATTTCAAAACCTATTTAATTCTAATAGTAAGAATGAGTGACCGCTCGAAACCATGGTTTTACGTATACGAGAGAAAATTTGGCAATTTTAAACCATTGGTTCATGGAACACCGACAAACTCTGATGTCTTTCTTTTTTTATTAATTTATTTTATTGCTTTTGAGAGTAAAGTCTCTCTTAGCAAGGAGTTGACATATTACAACAATTTTTACAAATATTGTGCGTACAATACGTATACAAAATTAAACTTCTAGAAATTATAAAATAAGAAAATAGTAAATTAAGGAAATTGCGATTCTTGCTTGATGTCAATAAATAAATGAAAATTAAGAAAATAAAAAACTAAACAAAGAAGAATACAGAAATAAAAGAAAAAATAGTGAGAATAAAGGAATTACATTGATCATCTTAAAGTAAGTAAAGTAATCGCCTATTTTTTCAGGCGGGCCATAACGTCCAACTACACAAGTAAGTGTCATGAACGGAGGCGACTAGCAAACATACTTTAATGTAAACTTCTTTTATTAACCATTAAATAAAATCCAAGGCCTAAGACCGGGAATCGAACCCAGTACCACAATACATATTAGCTTCGCACTTATAGTAATTATTACCTTAAGTTTACATTAAAATAGTACTCGCTTTGGCGGTACATATCCTAAAATTAAATGTCTTTCTTTTAGGTAGATCTTATATCCAAGTAAGAATTAGTAGCAAAAAGATATTTTACTTCATGTACACTTTTATTGTACCACATTTTTCAATACACAATTTCCAGCATTCTAATTCCCTAATTTTTGTTGTCATTGCGTTTTCGTTCTTATTCAATTTTTAAGAAAGAAATACAATATCTTTTGAAAAGTCAAACATCTGTTCGCTCTTTCAAATTCACAATAAGATACTGGTACCTCTTTCTCTACATTTCGCCAGAGAATAGAACAAACCATAGTTGCCCTCATTTCAAGCAAATCGAAACACGAGGAGTATACTAACGAAGGAAGACATCGCAAAGTACTAAATTGGTGGTAGATGAAGTGTTGTCGCTGTGAAGGGAACGGTGACCTGGTTGCCACTACTTCCTCTTGCGTAGATGTAAGACGAAGCAAAAAAAAAAACAAAACAACGATTAACTAGACATTAAAATGGAAATAACAATAACCTAACCTATATAAGTAATAGAATAGGAGCAATAATAGTTGTGAACATAAAGACAGGAGCATAAAACAGGAGAAATAGAGATAGAGAGAGAGACTGCTAAAAGGAGAGTCTCCTCCGCAATACTAACACACCGTGTACATAGTGTGGAATCGGTGTTCAAGAGGAAGGTCCCCCCATGGATGCTGGAAGAGAGATCTTCAACATATATTTCCCCACCCATAGCCCAAGTACTATTGTTCTACTCCAGGCTAGTGTGTATTCATCCTAAAATTTATATCACCCGCAATTTTTTTTTTCCCTCGTGTTTTCCCCCGCCTTAGGTGGAGTTGATTTACGTCGTGTATTCTGATTCTAAACACAATCGATTTAAAGTCTCAACATAATAATAATAAAAAGAAAAGTACAGAAACATGGCCACATTTATAATTTCTCTTAGATTTTCATATTATATAATAATAATTTTTCAGTTCAAAGTAATTCAGCCTAAGAAGAGGCACCCAATGAGAACCACTCGTACGGCTTTTCCTTATCTCAATTCACGCAATTATTTTCAAGAAGGAATTTATACTAAACTGGTTGTTGATTTGAACATTAAACACGCTTTTTCTGCGATCAAATTGTGCTGTTAAAGTAACAACTTCTCTCGGCGTTCCAAATTAATCAATAAAAAAATAAGATAAACCAAAATCAATAGCTGAACGTACATTATGTCGAAATTCAGATGAAAATATTTCTGAGTTACGTTAGAAGAATGCTGTTCTGATTAGAACCAACCTCCAGGGAACTGATTTATCTTCTGACTTGTAACTTCGGTTAGACATTCTAACTTACAAAAAAAAACTGTAATATAGAGACAGGAATATCTTTATCTCTGCCATATTTTAGGCATTTTAAAAACAGTAAAATAAAAACAATAACATTTATTTAATAAAATAAGTTTTTTAGTTATGCACATACAAACACACAAACTCTTTGATCAATTTTACTTTCTCCTGACAATACTCCAATCTATTATTTTCTGTGGTAACTTAAAATCGAAAATCTCTACATAACATATATTATCATCGTACTAGAAGGTAAGAAAACTTTTATACGTAGTTACTAAGTAACCAAATTGTGGATATTGTTATAAACTGAAGTGAAATAAACTTTATAAATTATACTGAGCACCTTTATTACTTGTGGAATAATTGGATTGCATAACTTGTTCAAGCTACATCATTTAACTGGACTTGTTAAGATCATTCCAGAAGTTTGAATAGGAATTTCAAATATTTGAAAATGTGTTTACCTGGAGAATGAATTCTTGTGGTTTTGTATAGTGGGTGGATGGGTGAAGGTACTTCGGATATTAGCGGATTTAAGCGGATATAAGCTAACCAACGCCGCAAAGCTAAAGATGTATTGTTGAAAATGTAGCCATGTCCCTCAGTAGCTGGGAGTTAATATCGGAAATTAGATGAAAACATTGTTGAAACAGAATTCTCTACACTAAACTGATTTAATCTCTGACGATGAATGAATGTCTGAAGCCGACTAGGTATAAATAGTAAACATCTATAATACGAAGGATAAAATCAGCGCAAAGATATATTGTAGGCATGAGTTAAAATTCTAGGGCAAGGCTTTGGGTAATATTTATTAATGTGATAATAGAGATACTCAGGAGATCTTGCGCCACGACTTTCATAACATCAACATCAATTAGTAATTAATAATTATTATTAATTACTAAGGGAAATTCTCTAAATAAAAGGAAGTATTATGAACATATCGAAAATACACGTGTTAAGGTCAAATCAATTCTACTTGGCTAAATGATAAAAAAATAAATGTGCCAATCCTTTACAGGTAAAATTTGGAGCTACGTATTTTTATGACATCAAAAATATTATATTTCGTCATACTTTGTTACTAATATGTTTCTTTCTCTCTAAGGCTACACCAGTCACTGCTAAAAGTAATTTCATTACTTATCCTAGTTCAGGAGATTTACCTCAATACATTTGTTTCCAAGTCCTTAGTATTCAATTCATCTCTCTAAATCCTACAAACCAATAGCTGCTGTCTTCACCACGAAAAAAAATTGTCGATTGTATAGTGTCGATTCTCTCTCTCAAGAAATTGTGCATGACCATCACAATTTATATTTCTTTGTGGATATTTCATTCAACCAGCATATAGCCTAGACAACATTTCCACTTTCCTTGAGCGGATCTTCTTATATATCGTTTTTCTTTCATGTATTTAAAGATCATCTATCTCACAGGTTTACCTTTATACTTGTAGAGTTACCACAAGAAAGGATTTCTAGTACTTTTCTATAACCAATATACTTTTGCTGATGTACCCAAAAAAAATCTTATAGAAATCTTGTACTTTCTAAACTTTTCTCCAAATCTCCGGTTCAATTATATTAGAATCAAAGCTGACAAAATAGAGAGTAAAATCTACACAGACCAATCCACATTTATAGTTTGAACACTTGGTAAAAAAAATAAAAGAAAAAGTTATCTTCACTGAAACAATCTCACGCTAACTGTAAATTGTGTCTCGACCTTTACAAACTACTATTTTAGAATCCTCACACGACACTCAAAAGTGCTTCCCTTTAACTAACTTTTTAATCTTCTTCTCAGACGCCTTGAAAAAACAATAACTGAGGTCGCAAAGCATAATATGATTTAACATCACATTGTACCAACTTGGAATTAGGGAGTGAAACTTTGCAGAAATGTTAACCAATCTTCAACAGATTCCCACTTCCAAATTTTGTGATTTTTTTTTGTAGCCTTGTTTAAACTCCTTTTGTTGTTTAAACTAAAACTAAAACAATCTCTCTCTCTCTCTCTCCTTCTTTTATACAACTTCTCTTCCGGACAATCTTCGACGAGGAGTGAGATAGATAGATAGATAGATTTATTTGCATGTAGGGTTTTGGATAAAGTAGCAAACAGATGGAAATAGTAATGTAATCAACGTCCGTCTGTGAATACACAAAAACCCGAACATTCTAATCAACAATTCTAGTCTGGTAATTCCCTAATACTCAGGGTCTTTGATAAGTATGACAACCTGGGAATTCAGTTAAAGGAGAGTTCGTGTTGTCAGCCTGAAATTTCTATTAGGTAATAATTTCTCAAAAGGACGTATCCCTCAAAAGAATTGTTACTGAAAATAGTTTTGTAAATAAGAATCAATTAGACAACGATTCAATGATTATCCTGGATATAATATTAAAACTGTCCGGTAGGACAGTTGTATAAGGATTGATCGTCAAAAAGTGCACGAAAAAGCGTAACGTTAAAAAACACCCAACTTTGACAATTTTTTTCTCTTTTTCTATAAAAGATAAAATTCCCAAATTTTCTTTAAAATATAGGGCAAACCCTCCTTTATAACTGTAATTTTTTTGCAACCCCCCAGACCTAATAGATTTTGAGAAAAAAGTTGCCGAAAATGAGCAAAAACGGCATTTTCAGAAATTGTTGTTCTTCTTCTTCTTCTTCTTGTTGTTGTTGTTACCTTTTTTGTAAACTACGTAGCGCCTAAACGCGAGAACCGATTTTCATGAATGAGGTGACATTCGATTCGGAATTTTATGTAGATGTGCCTTTTGGGGGTCTCGACGCTGTACACCGAATTAGAGAGGAGTTAGCCCCCTTTATGTAAGGCCCCCTTCAAAATTATTATTACTAATTACTCTGTAAATCTTAGCCCGATTTTAATAAAATTTGGTAGGATGATAGAGTTAGGGCTCCCCTACGTAACATTAAAGCGGCGATCTGCTCTTACACTAGTTAAGGGGAAGTATAGCAATCGTTTCAAATTATCGACAAGTGAACTGATTTTCATGAATGAAGTGTCATTCGAATCGAAATTTTGTACAGATTTGCACTTTAAAAGTCTCGTCGCTACGCCTCATATGGAGGGGAGTTTGCCCCACCCAAGTAAGGCCGTTTCTAAAACTATTATTACCAATATTTCTATAACGCTTTGTCCGATTTTGATAAAATTTATCACGAAGAAGTGATTAAAGCTCCTCTACATGGCTGTGAAGTGCCATCATGCTCTTACACCTACTAAGAGGAAGTACTGAAATCGTTAAAATTATCAATGGGTGAACCTATTTACATTAATGAATTGTCGTTCGATTCAAAATCTTTGCCTCTTTGCCTTTTAGGGAGAAGTACTGTAATCGCCCGTTTATTTTTCTTACTTCTCTTAAAAGGAAGGTCTGAAATCGCAGTTTAAATTTGCTTTTTACGTACAAATACCTTCCTATTTTATATAAAAAGGCTTTCTCAAAAAAATTGTTATTGAGGATGGTTTGGGGACCGCAACTATAATCATTCTTTAAAAAGATCTCTCCAGTGGTAGTTACGGTTCCTACTTAACACCTTATCAGGTTATAATGTTAGAATTGCTTATTCCAAATTTAAAAAAAACAGTAAAGCAGATATGTAACTTAGCAAAATAGACAAAAATGAAAATCTATCCAAAAGGTACAAAAATCTCCTTAACAAAAACTTACAGTTTAAAAAGTTAAGTATAAGGGTTGATTAAACGCCAAAAGGTACACAAATCAGCAAGTACCCAACATTTCATTCAAGCTTAGTTGATATAATTTAAGTAATTTTGCTGCATTAACTTTTCCTTCACATTTTTTAGAATTTATTAGATGTCACAGAACCTTATGCTGGCCATTTTCATCTACAAAAAATTTGTTCAAGTAGCACTGTAGATTGACTGTAATATCTATTAATCTATAATAATCAAACTATTAATTACAGGTTAAAAAGAAAACGTTATAAAAAATAAAAAAAATTACGAGGCTACAAAATTTAAAAACTTTTTTAAAAAAATGCTTACACCAACATACATCAATGATTTCGATTATTTTATTTTTAATAAAAATCGTCTGTTTAAGTTCATTCTTCGATTAAAGTAATTGTTACTTTATGTAGTAGTCAAACGTTTATAATAATAGGTAATAATTATCTGCCTTTATAGAAAATAATATAGTTTTCTTCAATCACACTCTCAATGTAGCTGTTCTTCTCACAATGTTATATATATGTTATGTAATATAAAATAAATAAGTATTGCATACTTTTAGGACAGATAATTATTCCAGTATTTTACTGTAAGTAAAATTAAATTACAATTGAGAAATGAATAATTGTTGAATAATATACTTGTTATTAACTGTGTGTTATTTGTGCTCACGAATATTTCGGTTAGACGAATTCAAGTCTGAAATATTGTTTTAAATCCTCCGTGATTCAAATTTAAACAGTAGCCGACTCTAACTTTGTCTTTTTCTACTTTAACATGCATGTATAAGATGTGACAACTTCAGAATAAAGGGCATATTAAAGATAAATCAGAAGAATAATAATTATTTGGAATAGAGTTAAAATAAAGTACCTATTTAAAAACGAAGATATAATATACATTTTATCATAAGTATAACCAAATAATATTATGAACGAACTGGCCAGCATAAGGGTCTGTGACATCTAATAAATTCTAAAAAATGTGAAGGAAAAGTTAATGCAGCAAAATTACTTAAATTATATCAACTAAGCTTGAATGAAATGTTGGGTACTTGCTGATTTGTGTACCTTTTGGCGTTTAATCAACCCTTATACTTAACTTTTTAAACTGTAAGTTTTTGTTAAGGAGATTAATAGTTCTTAAACGTATCCTTAGTACTCCAGATAATCAATGAAATAATATGCACTGTAGGAATTCCAGGGTGTCCTAGTTGAGGCACTTTGCAAAAACCTAGACTTTAATTCCACAGTAACATGGTCTCCTTCCTCTTTACATTGAAAGGAAAAGTGACCAAAACTTCTAATGTTTACGTGTCTTCTCTGTCACAGATCCATTATCTACACTAAGGAGGTGCAAATGTCCTTTACTCGATACGCCAATGATTTGTGTGGCGCAAAGGCTAACTATTTTTGTAAGAAGTATCATTGACAGAGCATCTATCATCATTATTCTATCATAATTAATTAGAACAGAATGAGTTTAACCAATTTAAAATAGTTCCATTGATTTATATGAATGAGGTATAAGTTAAAAATTGTCATTTGCTCTGGCGGACAATGATCTTAGGTCAATTCCAAGCGTAATTTTCGAAAATAAATTACCTCAAATCGTAGTAAAAGAAAGTTATGTGATGGTTTCCAATAAATGTTGCAATAGAAAGAACATAACCACATATGAGTAGGGTGCGCACAAAGACGAACAGAATGCATGGAATACAAGAATAAATAATTCTGTAAAATGGTTTTTCCCTTGGATTATCCCATTGTGATATACAAAAAATAATTTTTTCAATTTGAATTTGATATCACAATCGACTTCTATTGACTTTGTAACGTTTAACATCCGTAAAAACTTTTTCATCCAAAGGTACAAAAGGGGGAACAAAAAGAGAAGAAAAAGGTTTTTCCTTTTTCATTCAGTTGTTAATTGATTTTTCACAAAAAAAGATAAAATATTTGTCCAACCTGAACAAGCTAAAAAATCGTAAATAATGTTATATTTTGGATTCATTTCACTAATGGACCCTTTATAAAAACTGGCAAATATTAAAACTCACAGAGAGATGTGGAGGAGGTTGTAGTACAGGCAGGAAAATGCTAGTTGAATAAATTAGGGACAATGGGCGTATTATTGCAAAAGGATTAAAAAGTATTCAATTACAGTTTGCATAAATGAAGATTGTATAAACAGAATTTTCTCCATACAGCAATCAAATACAAATACATTATTCTGCGTAGAACGCCAATTCCTTGTTTTTCTACCTCAATGTTTTTCAAAATAAAGTCATGAATAACAATGTATAGATTTAATTTTTTTACTACTAAAGTTCACCGATAATAATTTTATACAGTTACTGCACTAGATGTTAAAACAAGTGTTCTATTCTATGTTCTATTCTCTCATTGCTAAGATAGAGGAAAATGTAAAGAAATATAGGCTAGTATGGTCAGAAAAGTGGTGTTTTCCGTTAATGAGAACAAAAATACAGAACAGCCCTGGATGTAACAACTAGGGTGGATCTTTTTCTATTAACACACTGTTAAAAACAAAGGAAATGTGAGCTACTTTGGGCAGAGAAACAGTGTTTTCAATTAATAAGAACCACAATACAGAACTGCGTTTGGTGTTACAACTAGGCTGGATATTTTTCTATACACACACTGTTAAAATCGATGGAGAAATAAGGAAATGCGAGCCAGTTTGGGCAGAGAAACGGTGTTTTCCATTAATAAGAACCACAATACAGGTCAACCCTGCCTGATACAACTAGGGTGGATCTTTTTCTATACACACACTGTTAAAATCGATGGAAAAATAAGGAAATGTGAGCTACTTTGGGCAGAGAAACAGTGTTTTCTATTAATAAGAACCACAATACAGAACTGCCTTTGGTGTTACAACTAGGCTGGATATTTTTCTATACACACACTGTTAAAATCGATGGAGAAATAAGGAAATGCGAGCCAGTTTGGGCAGAGAAACGGTGTTTTCCATTAATAAGAACCACAATACAGAACAACCCTGCCTGATACAACTAGGGTCGATCTTTTTCTATACACACACTGTTAAAATCGATGGAGAAATAAGGAAATGCGAGCCAGTTTGGGCAGAGAAACAGTGTTTTCCATTAATAAGAACCACAATACAGAACAACCCTGCCTGTTACAACTAGGGTCGATCTTTTTCTATACACACACTGTTAAAATCGATGGAAAAATAAGGAAATGTGAGCTACTTTGGGCAGAGAAACAGTGTTTTCCATTAATAAGAACCACAATACAGAACTGCCCTGGATGTTACAACAAGGGTCGATCTTTTTCTATACACACACTGTTAAAATCGATGGAAAAATAAGGAAATGTGAGCTACTTTGGGCAGAGAAACAGTGTTTTCTATTAATAAGAACCACAATACAGAACAACCCTGCCTGATACAACTAGGGTCGATCTTTTTCTATTCATTCACTTAGTAATTAACTGAGTAATGTAGCCTAACGAGGGATCTTCGTAGTTCAGGAACGTCCTACAAAACTTGGTTCACCAGAAAGAAATAGCAAAGGTCAAAAAGAAGAAGCACCACTATCATGGAAATGCGTAGCACATTGATTTACAAAAAAAAAAAGGACTAATTCATTAAATAGGTTAAAGGTAATGCGGTAATAAATAAGTTGAATGAGTGTAAGGTGGACCTATATAAGTCTAGTGAGTCATCAGCATGGTTAAATGTGAGTGTAAGTTAGTCCTCTATGACTCTAATGAGACTCTAATGAGTCATCAGCATGGTTAAATGTGAGTGTAAGTTAGTCCTCTATAAGGCTAGTGAGTCATCAGCATGGTTAAATGTGAGTGTAAGTTAGTCCTCTATAAGGCTAATGAATCATCAGCATGGTTAAATGTGAGTGTAAGTTAGTCCTCTATAAGGCTAGTGAGTCATCAGCATGGTTAAATGTGAGTGTAAGTTAGTCCTATATAAGTCTAATGAGTCGTCAGTATGGTTAAATTTGAGTGTAAGTTAGTCCTATATAAATCTAGTGAGACGTCTACATGGTTAAATTAGCGTGTAGGATGGTCCTTTTTAAGTCTAGTGAGTCATCAGCATGGTTAAATGTGAGTGTAAGTTAGTCCTATATAAGTCTAGTGAGTCGTCTACATGGTTAAATTAGCGTGTAAGTTGGTTCTATATAAGTCTAATGAGTCATCAGCGTGTTTAAATGTGTATATATATTAAGTATGTCAATGTAGAAATTGCATTTATGTTTACAGAAATTGCCACTAGAGTTCTCCACCGAAAGGAGTGTAAAGTAAGCTTACCTCCTATTTAATGGCGGCTTACTAGCCCATTTCTCTTTTATCAATTTAACGATAAAACAATACTAATTTTCAACTTTCTTGTTTCTGTTAACAATAGTTGCATAAAACATTAAGTAGTGTCCCAAGAGAAATATTATTTATCTTATTTTTAAAGTGATTTTTTTTTTCTTGTTTTATTCAAAAGTTTATCAAATACCTATGGGAGAAATGTTGAAAAAAAAAATTTAAATTAATTATTTCATTGAAATTATTGAGCTTAAAGTAGTGGCCAATCACAGTGCAGTAAGGTAGCAGACTGTGGGCGGGACATGCCCACCTCTAGTGTAATCACGCCCACTCTAGTGTAGTCACGCCCCGACCAATGCGAACAAGTCATGGCTGGACCAAAGCGTTAACAATGGTGCTTCCATACCTTTCATGTATTTTTCTAAATCTTTTATAATTTTCTCACATTTTATTAACTTCATTTTGTTATTTTAGAAGTAATATTAATCTTACTTAGATTTTGAGACAAAATGCAAACAAATTATTCACAAAAAAAATCATTCTCAATTTTCAAGAGATTTTTCATAAGTTAAAATCGTTTTTGAACAGTTTTCGCCAATCTTCAAAGTCACATTATACTTTCTCATGAAAAGAATATCGTATTAACACTCACATGACTATTTCTTACCCTAATTTAGAATATAATTGAATGATATAATAACTTAGAAAATTAATAATAAAAAAGTAAATTTAATAATAATGTTGATAGATCGCGACACATTCCCTCTTAACCAAACTATTAATTGAGGAAAAATTCCAAGCCAAACTGACATTTCAGCTTAAGTACGCCATTAGATCAACTAAAAATGATACGTTTGGTGAAGGAAATATAAGGGAATTTGAGATAGTTAGGTCAATGAAAAAAGTTTTTTCCGTAAATGGAAACTACAATACTATACCGTTCCGTACATGATGTTACAACTAGGGTGAAATCTTTCCTTGTGTTACTATAATTTCCTTATTTTCTACTTCTGGCGTTTCATTCTTATGCCAGAGCTATAACATACACATTAGGTCGGCTAGTTTTTGATGTAGTAGTTAATATTAATGAAGAAAACATAGAAATCTTTCCTTGTGTTACTATAATTTCCTTATTTTCTACTTCTGGCTTTTCATTCTTATGCCAGAGCTATAACATACACATTAGGTCGGCTAGTTTTGGATGTAGTAGTTAATATTAATGAAGAAAACATAGAAATCTTTCCTTGTATTGCTATAATTTCCTTATTTTCTACTTCTGGCTTTTCATTCTTATGCCAGAGCTATAACATACACATTAGGTCGGCTAGTTTTGGATGTAGTAGTTCAGATAAATGAAGAAAACATAGAAATCTTTCCTTGTATTGCTATAATTTCCTTATTTTCTACTTCTGGCGTTTCATTCTTATGCCAGAGCTATAACATACACATTAGGTCGGCTAGTTTTGGATGTAGTAGTTCAGATAAATGAAAACATAGAAATCTTTCCTTGTGTTACTATAATTTCCTTATTTTCTACTTCTGGCTTTTCATTCTTATGCCAGAGCTATAACATACACATTAGGTCGGCTAGTTTTGGATGTAGTAGTTCAGATAAATAAAGAAAACATAGAAATCTTTCCTTGTGTTACTATAATTTCCTTATTTTCTACTTCTGGCTTTTCATTCTTATGCCACAGCTATAACATACACATTAGGTCGGCTAGTTTTGGATGTAGTAGTTAATATTAATGAAGAAAACATAGAAATCTTTCCTTGTATTGCTATAATTTCCTTATTTTCTACTTCTGGCTTTTCATTCTTATGCCAGAGCTATAACATACACATTAGGTCGGCTAGTTTTGGATGTAGTGATTCTGAAAATGGGAGAAACTTAGAAATCATTCTTTATTTTACAATTTCTTTATTTTCTGCATCTAAAATTCCATTCTGGTGTCAGGGCTCTTTAAAAAGTTCAGAAAAATGGAATATCTTGATTAGTTTTACTAGATATTTGTTAGTTTCTTTCATTCGTTAGTTTTTGATGTAGAGATTCAGAAAATAATAGGAATCAGTAGAAAATATAGGAATTTTGCTTATTATCTCCTTGTTACATTCTACTTTTTTTGCCAGGTCTAGATTTTGCCACGGTTAGCTAGTTTTGGATGTAAAGTTCCAGGAGAATAGTAAGAACTTAGCTAATCTATTATACACAATAATTAGTTCTTTTAGTTTCATAAGTGGATGGTCAGGTATAAGAGAAAAAACTGATAATCTTTGCTAGGTTTACTAGAACTTCTTAGTTTTTCCTTCTATCTTTTTATTTCTAAGCCTGGATTGGATAGTACAGTATAAGTTTGCTTGTTTTGAATGTAGAAGTTCAGAAAAAATTGGAAAATAGTAACATCTTTGTTAGTTAGTGCTAATTCTAAACTTTATGTGCAGAATGTCTGAAAGATCAAGAATCCCTTTTCTGCGTTTTTTTGAAATTTTCTTGGCAGTTGACAATTTATTTGGACGTGTTTAAAATATGGTGAAGGCTTATCTATTATTGTAAAAGTCAAATGAGGGTTGATAGACTTTTAAATTCTTTAAATTGTTCAAATGAAATTTAGGAACTGGTCAGAATGTTCTAGAATGAAATGGTTGGTCGAAAAAACTTGGAAAAAAAATGTTTTTCTACGGAACTGATTATTTACCTAGGAAAGGAGAGGCTCCTATTGTGGAATGCTTAATATTGTTGTTGGTACAGATGTAGCCCATTGGTAGCAAGCTTTGTGGTGAGCTTTGCTTACAAAGATCTTAAGGAAGAAGTTGTATATTATGAGCCAGAGAAAGTTGTCAATAGATAAATGGGCAAACTTGAGCAGTCCGTACGGCAATTGTTGTAAACGTGGAAGTTTGTGAAGCTTAAGGTTTTAGAATTTGGTCTGCCTTGGTAGTTCGAAAAAGTACTACAGCAGGATTTCTCTTTTAAATCTTCTTACGCTGGCTGAGTCGTTTGTCAATAAAGAAGACACCAATGAGCAATATCGAAGAAGCTTACTACAGGACCCTCCTATTCAGTGAGCCTAACTAACTTATCCGCCAAAGAAGGTTTTTCTGCTAAAATGGAACGTAAGTTTAATTTTCTTTACTAAATTAATACTAAGAGAGAGAGATTTACATCAAGCATTGAAATAAAATGGTTGATAAAGGAGAAGTACTTCATTATATAAATTGCTATCTTTAGCAGACGGCAGATAATTGTTTCTATATTATTTATCCAATCGTTCTCTAAGAAGAACGTCCTACTCAGAGCTCTAGTTGCTACACTGTTCACAGAGGACGATTTAAGCAGACATAAAAGAAATTTATTGGCGCCATAGTACGTCACTGATGTAGACAGAGTTAGTTGGTCTTAGAATTTAGATAGTCGAACTGTCACTAACAGAATATGTAGTAGCCTCGATTTGTTGGCAGAGGGAGGGTTGTCGCAAGTTGGCCATCCCTGATTTTCCACATGTAGCCTAACTTCCTCCGCGAGTACCATCAAATACACTTCACTTAATTTGTTTTCCGATCGAATCCCCTTCCCGTTTCTTTTAGATTATCCCACTCCTATCTCCTCTCATTAATATTGATGTTAGAGATGCCCCTCTATCATTACCATTTCACATATGTGCGAGTAATATCAACAAATATTTGGTTATTTGAATAACCAAATATTTGTTTTCATTTTAATTGGTACATTTTAGTTTGTTACTGAAACAATTAATTTTAGTGGTTAATTTAAACAAGATCTTTTTATCAATTAGCTTTTCTGCAAAGTTCTATTTATGGTAAAATGAATAAGTAATTGTTCCATCATTCTAATTAATTACCAAATTGATGCTGAGATTTGCCACAATCATGAAATTTTTATTTATGAATTTTCCGAATCTGATTCTGGAATACATAATTATTTAAATATTATATAATAAGGTGTAACAAGAGTCGATTCTTTTTTTTTTTAATCTTCCATTTAAGTGGTGGAACATTAATAAAAGAGGAACCGCTTCGAGTTTCAGTTTCAAAGGGCGAGCTATCACATTGAAGTACTTCATGCTGTTCAAAGTACCCCTTCTTTAAACAGAGGATACTAAAATTTATGTTTTTTTATTAAGTGCAGCATGAAGATTTAATTTGCATCATACAGCCTCAAAAAAATTGAGTTGTATTTTGAATTTCTAACTCATTGTGCTCTTATTGCTCAGACCTTGCTTGTTCGAACTACTACTGAGTTCGATTCATGGTTCATTTTTTATGTAATCAAAATTTTTATAAGGGATAATGTCGGGAAAGCAAGTTGTACTAATATTCTTTGTTTCGAAGGAATGTTCACAGTACTAAAGATGACTTGAATTGCTGGAACAAAAGTGGGTTGAGTCGATTGCTTAACAATGGATTACACTTTAAGGATTAAACAGGTAAGCTTTACTTTTTTAATGGTAAAGTATATCAGCTTAAAATCGCAGACTAATGTTACATCCTAGCTGATTGTTTGTTGTAATATTTTGGAGAGGTGGGTAGATAGTTCCTTTATATTATCAGTAATTAATAATTCACATTACTGAATTCTTGAACTCCTTGTTACACTACATTGAAAAGAGCTGAAATGATTAAAAAGCTTTTTAAAAAACAAATTAGTACATGATTTAAAATAATAATTCACAATACAGTCATTTTGCCAATCAATAATTTCTTGATGGACTTATTTAATATAACAACACTTAGATAAATTTTTAACTGAAGGTTGGGGTCTCGATCAGTCTGAAGAGTAAAACAATTCACACAACACTAAAGCTCACTTAGAGGCATTACTATTTCACAATGCTAAAGTATGATTTCACTACAAGCAGCATGACTTATTAGGCATTATCGTCAGATGCGCCAGTTCTCTCTATCCCTAACCATTCTCTTAGCCTAAGACAATTCCATACCCTTATTTGTCAGGGACACTTTGGAGGTAATGTTCCCAGGGGATGATTCTTCTTCCCAGGGGGGCTTCTTCCAGCCACTGTTGTCTCCATGGCACTTTTGGGAATCCGAGTATCCTCCATTCGATAAAATGGAACATTTAGTTATCTTAAGGTATACCTTAACCTTTAGAAAATTCCAATAGTTTTATCTATAATTTATAATAAAAGATAATTACTTAAAATAAGTTTTAAGCATATATGTACACCCTATATTGATTGTTTGTTCAATTGATTATTGAAGTCTATGTGGCAAAATTCAAGCCGGTTTATAGAAAAAAATGGCAACTGATCATCAGCCCCAAGGGTTTAAAAATATTCATTATACTATTGAATTGATATTAAACTGTTATTTTAATTGCAACCATTTAGTTTAAAGCATTACTGAGTAAATAAAATATAAAAAAGGACAGTTCTGAAGGAAGCAGTAAGAGACAGTATTCTTCTAATAATGTGCCATTGCAATCCATTGTTTGCCTCGCTTGCAAAATATTTGTAAGGATTTAAATATGTAAGCCAAATAGTTGTAAGACAAAATTGGATGAGTAATTCACATAAGCTTCTTGTTTTGAACAGATAAATAATCCAAATTCAATTAAATTCCAATATTTATTTAACTAGTCCCAATCATTAATAAGAACAGAAAATCGACCGCTATGATCTACTGAAAATCAGACTGAATTTTATCAGTTTTCTGCCACTTTTCAGTATAAAAAAAAAACCAATGGTTCTTTTCAGCTTACTAAATATTCTTAAAACTTAGCCTAACTACACTAAGGAGAGATACCGGGGAAATTGTGTGCTCTAGTTTCCCTGAGCCTCCTTTTAGTTAATCCAAGAAAACTGCTGTTGTTTTGGAGTATTCACTCCCTACTAAAATTTTAATAGAATTTAAAAGCAGCCATGTGTTTATCGCTCTAGATTTTATTCATTCATTCCTTACTTGTTTCTAATAATGAACTCTACCCTCCTTATAAAGAATTTAAATGAAACGGTTAAAGGAAATCAACTTAAGGATGTTAGTATTTTATTCAAACCGATAAATAGGACATACTAAAACAACATTGGTTCTTAGCGTTGTTTTGAAAAACTAAAAAAAGAAGATTTTAACTTAATGGGGTTTCTAATTTGTATATTTTCTACGAAACATTGAGAGTGCACTTCTAAGGAGAGGGGTAGAGAGGGATATAACACTTTTTTTTAAAACAAAAGTTTGCTAGAAAAATCTATTCTATTCAGAGTGGGAAATATCAAATTTGAACTTTCCATGACTATTTAGTGACTATACTTATAGTTACAATGGGGCGGACTTTTTCTGACTCAAGGGACCTCAATTTCAAGGCTATTTTCTAGGAATCTGTGAGAATTTAAAGATTAGTAGAACATAATTTACCTAGATTTTTAAATAGAAATCCAAAAATTAAATTATAAATTTCTGTTTTAAATGCTCTTTAATGGGATAAATTGGTGCTGTTGATCTAGATCAGACTGCACTTCCTTGCGATGGTCACTGGCACATACCTAGAACTTAACACTGAAGCAAGTAACAAGACTCTAAACGACAAAAATCTGAAGAAACGTTCTACTCACTAGTGCTCCACTTAACACACGTTGTAGGCCAAAGAATAGCACATTGATTGGGAGTTGCAAAATAAAAAAAAAAAATAGTAGAGCCTGGTTGAACATTCCGATATTTATCTTCTATAATCATTGCAGTAAACAAAATCTTCACTGAACTATGGAATAATCCAAAATCACTCAAACGTAACCATTCAGTAAGGATGTTGATGAATACATGTTGCTGAAAAAAATTTCATTCTTCATACAACTGGTCCATCCGAACCCTGCACTTCATCAGCATTCATTTCTCCCTCTCTCCGACAGTTCTAATCAGTGTCTAAGGCGTCATGATTTTTCTCAGCGCCAGAGCTCAGTAATTAAATATCACTTGAGGGTAAGTCACCTCATATAAATCTCCTCTCTCACCTCGTAGATCAACATATTTACTTACTGTAGAATTTGATGGCTTTGCCGTTGAAAAATTACAAATTAAATATTTAAAAACAATTTTTTTTTTGGTTCGTTCATTACGAAGGAAAATAAGGAGAACCGACGATAGATACGAAGCAGAAATAACTAGATAAAAAATAACAAGACGGCTGAATAAACTCACCAAGCAGTTAGGATGGAAAAAAAAGGAATATTTATTATTAATAAAGAAATATGTAAATTATATTAATTTGACATTATTAATACAATAAAAAATAAATTAAAAATCTGTTTGATTAAATTGAATCTAAGAACACTTTTTTATAAAAATTAAAAACATTTTTAAGTTTAAAACAATTTTGAATAATTTATTGTTAAATTTTAAATTAACTTATTATCATTTTTAGAATAATAAAAAGAGTAAATTTTTATCAAAAATTATTTTTTATAAAAAATCAAAAGCTACAAAAAAAAATATTATTACGTAAAAATAAGAAGAAAATTTTGTCGTAGGTTTGTGTACTCACAGTGGTTTGGGCGATGAGTTGCCGCGAACGACTGAGCCCTTATTTCCAAAAAGGGGGTAAACTTTGCGGAGGAAGGGCCGACGCAAGCTTGCTGAAGGGACAACGGACTGGGGCGCGCAAGTCTGCACTACGGTATATACATATAATATATATATATATATATTTTCACAGATACATAGATACGCCTCCACAGTTAACTCGCCAACGCAAAGATAATAAAGTAATTCCCTTTATGGTACACAGTTTAGCCCTTTACATGAAGTGTAAATATAAAGTTAATCCAAACCATAGTAATAATGTTCCAATTGCTTAAGAGGTCTATGTATTCTGCCAATTACTAATTGACCAAAGAGAGGAAGTTGGTCTTAATCATTGTCTCTTCCTTCCGGAATGGTAATGGTTTACTCACACGACTTTCTCATATCTAAGTCTATAAATTTGCTACACAATCTCAAAACTTCGAAACCTATTAAATATCTATTAATATTTACAGGTCCCAATAATCTTAAATTGATAAGTTAATTTATAGGAAAACTTTAGAACTATAGATCTGTCAAATTTTTCTAGAAAAATAATTGATATATAAGTTATATTTCTAGGCGCTCGTGATCTATACAATCATAAACAAAATAGGTGACATTGTTGGTTGAAAATTTTTATTTAAAATTGGGATTTCAACAAACGTTCCCGCACAATTAAAAATAGATTTTGTATTTTACAAAATTATAGAATGAATTGTGTGTGGAGCTACAGAAGAATACATTCTTCACCGCTTTAAAAAGGATCTGAACTAAAAAAAACTACTTGTGAATATGTAAACAACTTTATTACTGCATTTATTAAAATTCTAATCTATAAATTTAATGTAAACTTAGAATTTAAAACCATATTTAACTCGTACAATTTGTAAAACGGTAAACTACAAAGAAGTGACAAAAGAGAAAAGCCGACATCTCTCCTACTTTCATCTCTCTCTCCAGATCAGCCCTGTAAAAATAAAAATAAATAAATTAATAAATAACAATCGTATTGGATTCCCACGCAGTAGTCCCGGGTTCGAATCCAGCTGCTGACCCTTAGATTTTCTCTTCCTAGGAGCTTCTTACAGCTCACAGGTGATGGACAGTGTTACGAGAGAACACTGTCCGGAGGCCGGCAGTGCACTGAAAAAAGCTCCGGGCGCCAATAACCTTAGATGTTGACGCGCCTTAAATCATTAAAAATAATAATAATAATAAATTTTTCCAGAGAAACCCAAATAAAAGCTCTGGATCTACTTGTACTGGCAAAGATTAAAGGAAATCGTAAGAACTTTTTGAGAAACTAGCACAAAAAAATTGAAAAATTCTTCCAGTCAAGTAGAGCTTTATGTTGGCTTAGAAAAAGTTGGGTCTCTAGAGGGGCCAAAATAGAAATAAAAACTTTTCTTAAGCTACCTGCGACTTCTTTTTTTTTTCTTTTCTTTTTTAAAGGAATGTTAACATTTGTGTCATTGGAGCCAGAAGTTTTTTTTTTAGTGCACAGCCGGCTTCCGGGCAGTTTTTTTCCTTTTACAGACAACACAGTCCATCACCAGACAGTGAGTGGTTTCTGCTAAGGAGAGAAAAATCAAAGGGCCAGCGGCAGGATTCGAAACCCGGGATGGAATACGCCAACAACTGAGCTAATCTTTACTCTTTGCTGTGCACAAGCGGCAACAAAAACGTATCATATTTTACAGAAAAATATTGTCACATTGGGATATCACAACAGATCATTTGAGTGGCAGAGGATTCAGCTTATAGCCACTCTATTTTTAATCTAAAATCTTTGCCGGCTAACTTTTCTTCCTCTGTCTTGGAACTAACTATCTGTGTACATATAGAATCGTCTTGAGATTGGAGCCCCACACTTCTAAGATTCTCCGCTAGTAATGAGAACTTAAAAAGGCCTGCCGAAACTGAATTCAGGAGCTATTGATATTCAGTAGAGCTAAAACGGGATTAGCCTTCAGCTCCTTCGATAGCCTTTCCAGGAAGGATAGGAGCAGAAAGAAGCTTGCTTGTTCAGTAACCGTATATCCAGGCTCTAGGAGCCTGCCGCTTTGATGTAGATGTGGAATGGTGGCACATAAACAACAGAAAAGGAAAACGACCTCTTTTTTACTCATCCTATGTTTTCATTTACACACTCACACACGTACAAGCTTAAACTTTATCGAAGTAAATTCCATTTTAAAAGTAGACGCAATCGCAATACTTCCTCTTAAGCCGGAAATAGAAAAGATAAAAAACATTTCTTATGTACTTTGCCAAGTTTGATTGAAAAACTGCTCACGTTTGATGCTGCGCCATCTATACGTAGATCTGAATGTACAAATTGTATAAGAGATAATATATTTTTCCATATTGAACTTCGTGAAAACACGTGATGGATTAAAATGAGTGGTAACGTGTACGTACATACATACGTCAGTTACTTGACACACCAACTGGTACATCCGGTATAGAACTGTGTGTCTACAAACCCATAACTAGGTTAGGATACTACCATTAGGAGAATATTGGCAAATAAGAAAGTAGAGCGTCACTCACTGAATTCCATCACTGATCGAAAGGTGTTCCATTTCTGTCATGAGCCGGGTTCTGTCTACCTTGAAACATGTTTGAACATGTTTGAAGAATCCATTAATGCGTGAAACCATCAAAGAATTGTTCTGTTACATTTAACGTTTAATTGGGCGTTAATCAGCAGTTTCCCCAATATAATATTTTACCTTAGCTGCGTAAACTAATTTCATTTTCTTACGCATTACTAAGCACTGTATATAGGCAATTTAAGAGATAAAATGTTGGGAAAAGATCATTGAAAAAAGAGATGTTGTGCAGCAGAAAAATGTAACTAGGATTTTTTATTTAAAGTAAACGAGATGAAGGAAGCAGAATGCTCAACTTTGCTTTCAAAAATATGAACCATATTGGAATAAAAGACATTCCGAGTGGACCCTGCAGTTACATTATATTGTGATAATACGAATAAAAACCACGGTCTCTAGTTTTTCAGATTAAAAAAACAAGTTCATTCGCTAAATGTATGCCAGCATTTCGACTTTTTCCACTGTTTTTTGAACTTACATTACGAAAAGAGGACGACCTAGTTTGCTACTTTTAGCCCTGCTCTTGTAAATTGACATTAGAGATGAAAATTAGTTCTTTCACCGAATCTACACCAGCATTTCGACTTTTTCCAATGGTTTTTGAACTTACATTACGAAAAGAGGACGACCTAGTTTGCTACTTTAAGCCCTGCCCTTGTTAATTGACATTAGAGACGAAAAATTAGTTCTTTCACTGAATCTACGCCAGCATTTCGACTTTTTCCACTGTTTTTTGAACTTACATTACGAAAAGAGGACGACCTAGTTTGCTACTTTTAGCCCTGCCCTTGTAAATTGACATTAGAGATGAAAGTTAGTTGTTTCACCGAATCTACACCAGCATTTCGACTTTTTCCACTGTTTTTTGAACTTACATTACGAAAAGTGGGCGACCTAGTTTGCTACTTTTAGCCCTGCCCTTGTAAATTGACATTAGAGATGAAAATTAGTTGTTTCACCGAATCTACACCAGCATTTCGACTTTTTCCACTGTTTTTTGAACTTACATTACGAAAAGAGGACGACCTAGTTTGCTACTTTTAGCCCTGCCCTTGTAAATTGACATTAGAGATGAAAATTAGTTGTTTCACCGAATCTACACCAGCATTTCGACTTTTTCCACTGTTTTTTGAACTTACATTACGAAAAGAGGACGACCTAGTTTGCTACTTTAAGCCCTGCCCTTGTTAATTGACATTAGAGACGAAAAATTAGTTCTTTCACTGAATCTACGCCAGCATTTCGACTTTTTCCACTGTTTTTTGAACTTACATTACGAAAAGAGGACGTCATAGTTTGTTATAACTAAACCTATCTTATAAATAGTTATTATAGATGGAAAATTAGTTCTATCCTGAATCTATGCAAGTATTCCACTTATCTACTTACTTACTTTTTCCTCTGTTTGTCGTATGATAAAAAAAATACGTCCTGGTCTGTAGCATTAAAACCACATTTAATAAATGGATATTTGAAATAAAAAACAAGTTCTTTCATTGAATTTAAGCTAGCAATTCCACTTTTCACCTGGAAAAATGGACGTTCAGAAAAAAATGGAATGTTCAGTATTAAATGAATTTTGTACTGAACTGTAGAGAAAACTTAGCTCTATTACTGGTTTGGTGGTTTGTAATTTTCTTAAAATTTCTAACCAATTTGTATTGTTCAGAATTTAATGAATTCTTTACTGAATTGTAGCGAAAAGTTTCCTTTATAACTGGCATAAATTGCATCGTTTTGGTAATAATAGGTAATGAGATATAGAAGGTTAAAGTTTGGTGGTTTTAAAATTCCTTCAAATTTGAAACCCTTATATCTCTGTTTGTATTGTTCTGATTTTAATGAATATTTACCGAATTGTAGAGAAAAGTTTCCTTTATAAATGGTAAAAATTGCATGTTTCTAATGGTTATAGTTTATGAAATACAGAAGGTTTAATTTTGGAGGTTTTCAAATTACAAACCCCCTTCAATTTACAATTTCTCTTCGTATCGTTTGTAGAGAAAACTTAGCTCTGTAACTGGTATAAATTGTAATGTGACTAGATGTTATATTTAGCCCTGCTCTTGTAAATGGACATTTGAAATTAACAAGTTAGTATTTTGAATTCAATCTAAGCCAGTATTCCTCTTTTTACCATTGTTTCTTGAAATTGCTGTATGCATTAAAAAGACCTAATGTGTAACACTTAGCCCTACAACTGTAATTGATTTTTTGAGCTAAAAATCACACTTTTCCAGTAATCAAGGCCTGAATTCAAACATTTTATTTCGTATAAGTAACTTGTATTATAAAGGATGGGTCAACAGTCTATTGCTCGCAGGCAATTATTTTTTTTAATAATGTCTTCTGTAAGGGTTCAAGATAAGATTATTCACAAGGAAATATAATAGGTAGCTCCTTTTAAAAAAAATAGAAATATACTTTCCCTAAAGTTGGCAATTTAGTGATCCACTAAAGAATAAATTGATTTTTTTAATGTACTTTTCCAGAAAGGATTGTTCTGTGAAAATGCAATCTAACACGTAATTAACGTGAAACGTTGCAGAAGCGGTTGAAATTTTACAACCATCTTCACAATCAATATTACGAGTTGTTCTATTAGCTCCTTTTGACTTTATAAATTCTCTTTTCTTGCATCAGTGGATCCATTCAGAAGAAACAGCATACCAGCAATTCTTCACATAAGACAGCATTCTCATATTTATCTACACTAGTTCGCATTTAACATATGATGGTATAAAAGTGAGTAGCGTTACTTCTTGCACTAAGCCAACATCTGCTTTATTCAATGTTTATTTTACTTTTTAAAGAAGGGTTATTGTGAAATAAAAAAAAAGTTATTCTTTTTTGTTTTTTATTTGAAGATCAAACTTAACAAATCTCAAAACTAAATAACCTCCTGACTTTATTATTAGCGGTTTTTTTGTCACCTCTCTAAATATTTTTAAACACTGTCTTTAGTTTTAACTAAATAAGGAGTACAATGTTACACAAAAACTATATAAAATGTAAAATTATTCAATTAACTGACTCAAAATATATTTTTTTTAAAAATCTCTAATGAATAATAATATAAGGAATGTTACCAAAATCCACTGTTTCACTTTTTTTTAAAAAAAAACTTCGTAGGTGTGCACTAGTTGCCAGCTATAGATGAAGGGTGATTATTTTCGAGACAGGTATACTATATCAAGGAAATTTTTAGAAGATAGAAGCTCAGGGAATCCTAGTAAATTAGAAGCACTCTGGGGGTTTTGCTTAGATGGGAAGATAACAGCCTTATTATAGTAAGTTCCCGAGCAGATTACGCACCTCAGCAATAATTGTAATCATTCTTTTCAGGGAAATCAGTTACATTATTAGAATAGTTGTTTGAAGAATAATACATCTTTGAATAAGTTAAAATAGATCATCTTTTCTTAATGCAAGACATCTTTGTACAGTGTGAAGAAATCGTTATGCTCATCTCAGCACTTCAAAAATGATACCTTTCATCATATTTAAAGCAATTTCATTGCTGATAAAGTTCTATCATTAATTTTTTAATTTTAATCAAAGACTGGAAAGCAACAGCTTCTTCTTAAGATGTTGTAACAGACATTTGCCCTAAATATGAATTGGTAATTTATTGATAATTTATACCAATACAATGAATTTTCTTTAAAATCATAATTAGTTACTTAAATATGATTATATGTACGAAGTTTTTATAAATCGATATAATCGACAATTGCATTAAAACATAAAAAATAAATCACTCAATATTCATGTCCCAATTCGTCATAAAAATAAAATCATCCGACAGTTTTTGAGTCCCATCAGTCTTCTCAGATGCAGTACGTCAACTTTTTCTTGAATGCCTTAAAACAGTTAAAAAAAATTAACTGAACTCACAAGTTTTACTTTAAAAGACTAAGACTAAAGAAAAAATGAAAACTAAACTTGACTGACTTGAAGTAATCAGTTTTCTAATTTTTGAGCTTTAAACATTATAATCGCAAACTTGTATTAAGTTAAATTAATTACGATTCGATTAATTAGTTAACATTAAATTAATAAAAACCAAAAAAAAATTCTAAAAAAAAGTATACTAACCATTTTCTGTTCACAGAGACTTCTGAGATTCAAATTCATTACTCGGATTTAAGTGGTCTGTAGTTTTCTGAACAGAAACTTCCATATCAATGGATTTTCATTTCTGATAGTTTCTTGAGAGAACAGACATGTTTCCACAATCTCAACCGTTCCTTTTTTCAAATGTTTGACATTTTTTGCCTTTTCTAGGTTTTCAATGTTTCCTACAAAAGTAGAAATAAATTATCATAATAGTCAACTTACAGTCACACAAACAATTAGGGGCTTTTCTGAAACTGTTGAAGGTTTTTCTAATCATTTCCTAATGACTTCTAAATGAACACCCAAAATTCAGCAGCATACAAGAGATTGATGGTACCGGTACTACACGTTAAAATGTAATTTAGACATAATTCATGAAAGGAATTATATATATTGCAGAAGAAATAAGGTTATAAAACCACTTACACGATTATATCCTCTGATTTTTTTCAACAGTTTCATTACTTGAGAGCCAGGTATCGTTCAGAAACAATATAATCACTTTTAGTTCAAGAAGTGATTTGATATGATCTTCAATGCCTTTTATAAGTTTCATTTTTTTAAAGTTTATATAAATAAAACATTTGAGAAGTTCCTAGTTATTGCTATATACATTGACAAGAATTCTGAAACCGTGTGAATTACTTGTTTCCACAATGGTAATACAAATTAGTAAGCCTAAAACACTTAATACGGTTGTAAACCAGATACCGGTACACTATAAAAACATAAACAAATCTAAGATACTTTAAATTCTTAGTTTGATATTCACATTTGATAACACATATTTCTTCTCAACTGTTAAGTTTGCAAAACAACCGTTAGTAGCGCAAATAATTTAATCAGGATAACCGTTTTAAGAGGTTCTGTTTGTTATGACTGTTACTGTTAGCGTCTAGTGATTGAATGCAGATTGCAAGTTTATTATGGTTGAGAAAAGGATATTTTATTCTACTCACTAGGGCTAAGATTTTCATTTTGTTTAATGCTGCGTCAACCACTGAGGCCATAAGTACACTATTTTTTTTATTATTATTTTTGACGTCGGAAGTCACTATTTCAAAAAAAGTTTCTTTTTTTTTGCATCATCTAGCTGACAAACTTAAAATAAAATTTGGTTTTATAGCAGGTTAGATAATTCAAGTTTCAGTTGGAATTTTTAGTAATTTCTTACTTATTTTTTAGTAAACTGAGGGGAAGACTGGGTAAAATTAAGTAATTGTTACTTATGTTTCTTACTTTATGATTTTTTTTTTTTAGCTGTTTGTTTCGTAACTTATAGGTAATGGATAAAAGTTACGATGATGCCATTGTACTCCCCCATCATGTACCTGAGGAATGTTGTAGAAGCAGAGCAACATATAGACAGGGAAAGAAACTTGCTGCTGTGAAGGTATCATCAAAACTGTATCCTACACAAAGCTAAAATGCGGAGATTTTTATGCTAGATTAGCAATTGTTTTTTCAATGTTACTTTTGATACAATTTATATTGATTATTTTTATTATTATTTTCCTTGACTAAGCGAGTATTCACAGGTTTACACTGTTAGCAAAGAATCTTCTCATCTCCTTGTATTCAATGTACCTGCAATTAATCTCAGCACTGAACTTCGGTTACTTTGTGAACGATTAGGAAAATTAGCTCTTTTTGAGAAATTAGCAAAAGGAATTGAAATAGAAGAATTCACTGAAGTATTTCATGTAAATTATTTAAAAGAACCAAGTGCCAGGTTAAGTATTATTATTATTAGTATTAATGTTGTTATAAAGTTGGATGGATGTCTTTCATTTGTGATTTAAAAGGTGTCTAATGAAATATTCATAAACCTACTTAATTCTACCTACTACTATCTAACACTTACTATAGTCCCTTAACTTCTTTTATAGAAAACAAAGGCAATTTGAATTAAAAACATTATTGATTATGTATTTTAAATGTGATAAAGACAATTGAGACAATGCTTGTACTTTTTTATAAGGACGCCATTAAGGTATGCGACAACACCTAGAAACGTTCATAAAATCTATGCTCTTTTCCTTAAAAATGTAGTGCTAATGGTTTTTAGGGGTAAAAGTTTACATATTTTTTGAAAATATCAGATTTGTATTAATTTATTTAAATACTTTTCTTTCTTTTTTCTGTAATTATCATTATTAATGCATACAAAATTAAACCCAGAATTTTCATTTATTCCATCTGGTTGGACACTAAGTTCTTTTACTTGGTTTTAAACTTTATAGTATTGTTTATAAATAAAGAATTAATTTAATTGGTATATTTCACTTGCTTCGCCTTCGAAATGTGTACATATAATTACAGTTTTGAGATTTGTGCGAATATATTTTAAATATTGACATTTTTTTTAGATATGCCAAGAAATTTTTGGATAATCGAAGCTTCTATGGTGGATTTCTTCATGTTTGTTATGCACCTGAAAAAGAAACATTAGAAGAAACTCGGATAAAGTTGATTACGAGGAGAAACGAGATCGCATTTCGTATAGGCAGAAAATTGAAGACGAACTCTTTAATCCCTTCTAGGCATGTTTTTTTTGTTCTTTTTCTTTATTTAGATGCATGAGGTAATTATTTTAATTTGTTTGTATGAATCGGAAAAAAATAAATAATTTGAAAGTAATGTATCTGCTGTTGGGCGCGAAGATTCTGCTAAATTCCTCTTTTCATTTGCTGGTCCTTTCATTGTAATGAAGATATTGCAGGGATTAGTTTTTAGACTTAGGTTTCAAATCTGTGAAGTCGGCTACCAAAGTTTGAGGAGCGACGGTTGGTGTGTATCCAGCTTCCGCATTGGCTAAGTATGGGGGGTTACTCCTTCTATCTGAGGTACCTGGAGCTTTTGAACTGGAGAGGTAGTAAGTTAGGGCCAGCATGCAAGATGAAAGTTTATCTAACTAGCCTCTGTTCTACTTGCTCAAGGTTCCACTGAATTTAGAATCCCAATTTTTAAATTTATTATAAATAGGAAAGCAGCCATTCTTACTAAATAATCTTCCGCTGGTAGTTTTAAGACATCACAAGCGCGATTGACTGGCAGTCGTAGACAAAATCTCTTACAACAATTGATAATATAGAATTAATAATGGAAAAGCATGCTATGCAATTGTAGCAGATACGAAGTATTGTGTACGTTTTGTACGCTTGCCCAGTTTACCAGCTTCAGGAAAAACTGTCTAAATCGTAATGCTCAACATATAAAAGTTGATTTACAATCTCTCAGAATAGAGATTTAGTAACGAACTTCGGGACACAAAATATTTAAATATTTATTACCATAATCTGAATATGTTTAGATTCAGATCTTTTGTGATAAGTAAATCAGTTATTGTTTTTGCGGGAGGCAAAGAATGAATAACTTTCATTCTTAATAATAACTTTTGAGTAATATTATGGATTCTGCGAAAAAAGAGAGTTTTTATTCTATTCTTAATATCGATACTTTTTTCAGGGTTAATAAAACTAATAAACGACCAGCTATTTTAGAATCTACCTACGCAGAAGAGTCAAGAACAAGTTTTCTAAATTTGGTAAGTTTTGTACTTAAATTATTACTTAGATTTATTTTATTTTTTTCAGCTTTTTGGTTCAATTAGAATTAATATATCTGTTTTAAGATGTTTTTATTTTTTATTATTATTAATCCAGGTACCCGATGTGGATAATCAGAAGGTACCACAGTTGGCCTCAGTTCCGCCCACATTAATCCCTGTGCCAATTTTAAAAAAGAAAACATACTGTAAAGAAGAACCACCGAAGAAAATTCCAAGAATAGTTTTTCACAAAAAGAATAATCCTGAATGAATTGAAAATAAACTTAATTCAATTTCTTGTTTTTCTAATATAATAATTTTTACTAGTTACTTTGTCATACAATTCTCTAAACCAGCAGATCATTGGTCGATTCGACAAAAGAGAGTTCACTCTTAGTTCTGCGCGTTTTTGGCAAAGTTACAGTGTAGCCAGCCTCTCTTGCTCTTGAACGTCTTTCAACACAGAAAAAAAAAACGAATAAATGTGTGCAATAAAAAAAATTAAATAGAAGTCAGAGACTATCTAAACTTTCACTTATTACAAATGTTACAAATAATAATTAAAAATTAATTAAAAATTTTCATTAAAAACATAAATTTTCGTAGTCGGAGTACTAGTTATTTGTTTTTGGCTAAGCTTCATTTATTATACGTTTTTTGAACACATTACCTCTACCAAATTTTGTCATCTTTTTTGCCTTAAATCTGCTCGGCATTTAGATCGCTAATTTATGGGTAAGCCCAATCAAAGGACTCATTTCAAGGAAAGAAACACATTACATCATATTAAAGTGTTTATATTATAAATTCATATGTGTCCATGTACATTTTGTATATATGAGTGTGGGCGAAGAAAAATATAAAAAGGTAAGCTGCGAAATCGAAGTGGTAACATTAATTAATAGGAGGAGTGGAATTGTGAGTACTGCATCGAATATTGAATCATGATATTAATAACGAAAAAGATTTGCTCAGTGGTTGTGCACTGAAGTGCCGTCAACTACTGCATTAATACCTACTTATAATTTCCCATCCTTCTTGCTGCTTACTGGCAGTAAAGTATCGAGAACGTACGCCTATGGGAGAAGAATCTACTAATTACCCAACGTCCTTCGATTTTGTAATTGATGGCAGGTCAATTAATTTATGTATCAAACTACTCAAATTATAATTTGAATTTAAACAGTAAAGGTTAGGTTAATTACAAAATCTTAGCTGTAATTGTTAAGAGAAATTAACACATAATTATTGTGAGCGTTTCTTTAGAAATAAATACCGAATTGTATTAAACAGTTAAGTGTAAAATAAAGAAATAATGATAACTTGTTAATTTTATTATTTATTAAAATGCCAGAACTGAATGCTGTTTCTGATTGATTCTTTATTTAAGTTAGATACCATTTGACTAATAAGTTCTTCAGAGAAGTAGTATGGTGTGATACATATTATTTAGAACATATTCATTACATATGTATGTTAAGTTGGAAAGTTGAAGCGAGATTACATGATGCACATGCAACTTTTATGGTAACCAAAAGCGAACTCATACTCATGCAAGAGATTTTGTTCTCACAAATACCCTTGGGGAGATGGAATCATAGTCTGTTTCACAATCCAAGAAACGCTCTAATAGGATACAAATCAAGTGGATGAAACAAATGTGTAAACATTGTAATACAAAGTGCATATTTTAAATAAATTTACTGTAGCAACGATCACTGAATCTTTATTATTATTAATTACAATTATCTAAATTTTATTAATTTAAAAAAAAGTTACAATTTTGTGAAATGAATTGCCTGCAAAAAACTCAATTTTACGTTGAAATTTGCTGCTTCATGAAGTTGGATTTTAGAATAAAAAAGAGTTTTACGAACTGTGGCAATGTTAATTATACAGTTATAAGCTAATAGTATTTCTACTAATAATTTATTACTTTTGTTGCCAAAATTTGCAATTAATTATTGAAATTCAAAGTTGGCTGCACTTAAGAGAAGTTGATTTAACAGCAATGGAAAGTTTCTTGTAAACTAGACAATAAGAAGAGGGAAATAAAAAGCATTTTAAGTTTGCAATGTTGTAATTATTAATTTGATTTCCAAATGAAAAATGGCTACAGGAAAAAGTTACTATAATGATTCTTCGTTTTCAAGGTTAGGTTTAACAATGTTTTTGAACACACGCACGCCCGAACAGATTTAACGTTCGTTCAGAAGTACATTTTATTACATTTAAGAACCTATTATTTAAATTATAGGTGTATGTAAATATTTTAATGCAATTCAGGAGCCATTGTAAAATATTGTTCCTAGCTTTTGGTGACTGAATTGTTTTTGTAATACTTGTGGTCATTTAAAAAAAAAAAAGATAATTATCGCCAGTTTCAGTCACTTATGTAAATGATTGAATTTGGCCATACTTTTTGTTCTAGCTAGAGTAATAAAGAAAATTGAAAAAGATGTATATTTTTATTTACAAAGTAAACGAGTGACAGATCTTTTAAACTTCTGGTATTGTTATTGGGAGAATTGATTTAACTGAAGAATCACCAAGTTGGTGGTAAGAAGTACTTTTCGTATTTAGCATGTGCAATGAAACATGAATGCAGTTGAATAATTATATTTAACCTTGAATTCAGTGGATAAATATACATTTGATTTGGCTTTTGTTTCCAAACTTAAATTTGGTCTGTAATATGTACTTTTTTTGGTAATGAAGAAAGAAGGTGTATGTATGTAGTTTTTTTTTAAAGACTGCCTGAACAAAGAAGAAAACGCTGAATGGATGAAAGTTGTTAATCCAATTTGACATTCTTGTCGAAACCCAAAAATCGAAAGAATATTTCACAGAAGCGATATTTATTTATTTAGTTATTTTTTTGAGATTTTCTCGATTATGTCACACATAATGTTCATTAAACTTAGTACGCTATTTATTCATGCTTATTTTAATTTGTATTTTGCAAGAAAAATAGATATTCCGAGGAGTTCTAAGGGATTTACATTACGTTTCACTTTAAAAGACGCTATCAGAACAAGTTAAGTTATGCCTGTTAATATTAAAAGCATTCTAATGATTTCAAATTTGAATTGCTGGTAAACTAAAAGTATTATTTTATGAAACCAACATGGAATTTTCTCAAAAACCACTACATTAGTATTATTTACTCTTAGGATAAGAATTGTACTCAGATCACAAAGTGATATATCTGCCACTGGTATGTATTTATTAATTTTTCTTAGAAAAGTCAATTTATAGGCAGATTAGGGATACTGGAGATGGTAGGGCATATTATAGGGATTGAATGACTGTTGAACTATGGACAAAATGTATATTAAAACTGTCCCGTAGGACAGTTGTATAAGGTTGCCCGTCAATTATATATTTTTATTCTAAACCTGTATTGTAGGGACAGTAACACGAAAGACGCTAAGATGGTGAGTCATCTGTAGAAGAAGTAAGAGTCGAGGAGAGCAAAGAGGCTTTTTGCCGAGTAATCGGAAGGATAGGAGGCCATGGTTACGATGGTTAGATGGTGTGCATATTTGGAGTGAGACGGATGACCTAGGAAAGAGAGGAGTAGTTGAGAAGCTGAAAGAGGTGTGAGACTTATGAAGAAGTAGATGAGACCTCTAGACCTATTGAACAGAGGACGCTGTTCCCAACATTCGTACATTAATTCAGAAAAAAAGTAACCGTAGAAGGTAAATTTTTTATTAGTAGTAAGTGGATAGCAAGAAATGTCTTTTGAGTGTTCACAACAGATTTACTGGGGTGCGCAATCCTAATTTTCTCTTATGGCTGACACGTAATCAATCACAAATTTTCTGTTACTGATATAAAGTTAAAAAATATATCTGCCAAAACTTCTTTGTGTAATTAGTAATCTGGTTTAGACATTCTTACGATTTCTATTACTACTTTTTTGTTTTTCACATTAAGGCGCTTTAACATCCTGTGGTTATTTGCACCCGGAGCTTTTTTGCAGTACTGCTGGCCTCCAAACAAAAGTGTTGATCATAGGTTAGTGAGCTGTTAGAAGCCCCTTATAAAATAAATACCATTAACCGCAAGTTCCGAACTTTTGATTCATATTTAATTTTTATTTCGTAGCAGGAATATACCCACCCCTATCTCAAAAAATACCTTTAATCTCATTTCAGGAAAATTGTTCGAGTAATAGTTGTAGTTTATGTTTTTAAACATTATTTACTTAGTTTAGATGAAATCTTAGGAGCTGTTAATGAGAAAATTTCAGAAAAGAGAAAATCTATCAGGTAAAGTGGTACTCAATCCGACGATTTTCTTCAAAATTGGAAATTCAGTTCGTGGAAAATGGTATAAATAGAGGTTTTAGGTGGACTTACGTTGACAAGAAACCTATTATGGCATGCTTGGTAGGCACGTACCAAGAGCTAAATATAAAATTTGAATTTTCTGTAATTTTTCGTTTTTTAGATACATACACACTCATTCAAATCAATTCCCGTACACATAGTCCCTACCCGCATGTAAGAGGTATTGTAGACTACAACTTAAGTTCACTCATTTATAAAAAAATATAAGCATAAAAGGTTTAAGCCTATTCTTGCTTTAATTAACTGTATATAGTAAGGTTTTTTTTTAAGTTTTTTGCCTTAGTATTAAGTTCGACTTATACCGACCAATGTAAATATTTAAGTTGTGGAGAGTATATAGGCACTGCAGCCTGAAACCTCCTTTGTATAAGTATATATTTTTGTACAACTGTTTTTAAATTGTAATTAAACTTTTTCAATTTCAATTCAAACCAATTTGTTTAAACCACTTTGAACTCAGAGAACTTCGTACGTTTCCGATGAGAATTCAAAATAAACAATCAGAAAATACTACGTTCTCTTAAAATTAAAAAAAGAATGTACGGACCATTGAGTCTTGTAGTTCTTATTCCTTAGATAATTAGAAAGACTAATGAATTGAAATAAAACTGCGTGATATTTAAATTATTTTTACGTCATTTGGCGCTGTTCAACGTTGCATTCGTTTTTATTTCTTTAACTCATGATTTTTTTACTTTACAGTTTAAACTGCTTGACGACGTCTTCGTCGTAAGGATCATCTTGGCTATTGTCTGAAGCAAATATTGTGATTATTCTTTTGGAGATAAGCAGAATATGTTTGCGACCGACGTTAGCTACGCTGAGTGCAGCTGAACGCAACAACGAAGGTAACAACTTATTTTAGACTAATCGCATATGATATATGATGTGTTTTATGAAATCAGTGGAAATTTTGTATGAGAATATAATTTAATCCTCGTTAATATAAATGGCATTTACATTTAAAATGCACTTTAGAAGAAAGGTTAGCCTTCCTCATCCATAGAAAATTAATTAAAATTTCTTTGGATAATGTTCCAAATAAAAGTTATAGACTCCTACGTATGAATGTTGTAGAAAAAAATACGAAAAATCTTTTAAGAAAAGAAGTAACAATTCCCTATGCATGGTTTTGTTGAAACAGTTCTTTGGCCAAGCTGTCCCCACATCCGCGTTGCCTTGAATACCTCAATAGCCAGGAATCCATTAAAGCTTAACTCTGTTGTCCAAACAAACGTACTATACCATGAGCTAAAAGCGGCTGCCGGCGAATCTACAAGGAGATAGTTAATTGTACACTTGAGGCCTGTACAATTTATGATACATTGTGAATAATACTTGAATGTTATTTACCCCTTGAAGTTAGACTCACATTTACTAATTGCCAAACTCTTATTAAATTTGCGGTTTAAAAACAAATAATCCAAATATCAAATTTTAATACTGAGATTGTCTGGAATTTCTGCTCCTAAAACTTATATATTCAATTTTGTAGAAATTATTTTTTTCACACAGTAAAGCTTCACATAAAACACCTTAAAACGTGTACTTTATGAAAAAGAAAAAAACGCAAAAAATAAACTTGATTCCATTTCTTTCTCTTACGAGAAATAATGAGAAATAAAAATAATATAAGTGGATTTCTTGGGGGAAATACACTTTAATTAGCATTATGTAATAACGGCATTTATAGAAAGCGGTATGTATATCTATCTCTTTATCAAGCCGATAAAACCATGTTTAATATGTATATCTCTTCAATGAACTAAAGAATGCACTTAAGTGGGGATATCTTTTCTTTTTATTAATGGGGGAATTTAGAGATTATTGTCTCTTATAATCGTATCTTAATTAATTCGGTTTTAAGAGGCAAATATAGGTAGACAAACAAAGAAGTACAGTGTATGTTAAACAAACACCTGCCTGACAGGCATAAAACGAAATCGATGAGTAATATAAATAATAATAATGTTCATTACATAAATGTTTTGTAAGTGTTAATTCCATTTCATTCAAAGTAATCCATTTTTTTTTAATTTTGTTTATTTATTTATTTTTTTAATCTAAATACAAATCATTATCTTCGAGTATTACATTCGTGCAGCTTTTCGATTACGTATTTTTGCCGAAAATACACTTTTTTGCCTTCCTCAGAACACGTAAAAGTTTACTGAAAGATATATTGTTATTTCGGCTCGGACTTCCTGTAATAAATTTTTGGTCAAAAACGATTCACCGTCTCAGCATGTCACTAAGTTTTTATCCCAGAGCTTATTTCTGGGTTTTCATGAGGATTTGATATAAAAATTTTGAACTTTTTGCAGTTTTCTTTTTTTTATTTGTGGTGTTCTCTCTTCACACGCTCACGCACACATTCGCATGGCCAATTTGAAAAAAAAACACACTTTTTCGAATTTAGGAGTCTTCAAAAATATTTCCTAGGATAACTCAAAATTAGGTTGCACACGTTAAATATTATAGTACAAATACTAGTACGATGTTACTGAGGCAATTTCTCTTTATCTCAATTAAACACTTTTCAAATTCTTGTTAAAACTTACGAAAAAAATATTAAAACGTAAATTGAAAGCTATTAAATCAAATATGACTTGTGCGCAAGCGCTAAAATATTGAACACCAAATAATGATGGCAACGTAAAAACAATAGTATGTTACAGTTTATTGCAAAAATGAAATAGAAAAATTGAAGTAACTTTCTTTTGATAGTTTTCAATTAAGAGAGCCGATTAGTGAACCTGTCTGAGTAACCTTGTCCCCTTCTAAGGTGGCTGAACAGATGTATTGCTAGACTGTATCAATGGGCAGTACAACATTAAGCAAACGACGTAGTTACTGCTTTGCTTAAATGGGTTTTTCCCATTTTATTTTGGTCAAATAATAAACAAAAAAAGAAGGTAATTTTAATAAGTTGTTCGGAGTATTAGAAAATACTATCTTCTATTACGTTGCTATTTTTTTAAAAAACTGTTTATGTAATAATTCCAAGGAAAGAACAAACCACTAGTTTCCTTTTGTTTGTGTGATTTTTAATGAAGCTATTTATTATATAATCAATGAATAGTTTGGAAAAAATATAGAATAAAACGCTGATTATAAGCAATTGTTTTTAATCATCTACTGTATTACATGAAAGTCATGCTTTTCTCAATTATTGTCATTACTTGGTTTTAACAACTAACTGCGCTGTGGATAGTCATGAAGACACAAGTCAATTTAACATTTTTTTGAAATTTGCTCTGAAATTTTTGAAAAACATTCTGTAAAACAAAAAATCGGGAGTAAAACACTTTTGTGAATTACTCTAAACGTTTTTTTGGAGGGGTTTACTATAGAAAGTCTTACAGTAGTCAAAAATTTACCTTATCCATCCGTAATAAATTTAATTTTTACTATATTGTAGGATGTCAAAACAGTAGAATTTGAAATGTAAATGCAATCGCGGAAAAATGTAAAAAAAACTTCGGAAAATTAGCTAAGTATCATGCTCTTAGCTCTGTTCACAGATTAAACAGATTTTTTGCAGTATTCTTAAATTTTATAACTCAGTTTTAATAGGTAAGAAAATGGCTGAGTTTCGGGATTAAATTACTTTTTTTATATCAGACTCGGTTTCGTTTTTATTCTGAAGTCTACACCTGACGAATGATTGAGGAATTTAAGTGACCTTACTTAAAAAGTTAAACTTTAAATTAATTTTGAACTTTAAAAGGAAAACCATGCTCTTTATGATGTTCTTAATTCCAAACAACCAGTTCTTGTAACTAACAGTTCTTCTATTTTATTATTCTATCTTATTAATTCGTGGATTCCCTAATCTGCCTTGCGCAATCTTTCTATAGAAATCGTATATCTAATAATTTATGATTAGGGGGAGAGACCTTAACAAAAAAAAAATGCGGTGAGAACCCTCTCACGATTTTGTCTAATTCTCATTCTCATGGTTACAAGTGACACTTATAAAACTTAGTACTCATGGTGGTCAAAACTTATTTATGTACAAACATTTTTCGGGACGATTTGGTCAAGAGCACAGCTGGGTTGAATGCGAGTAAATAGTCTTTCCTATTTAAGTGTCCTATTAAGTGTCTGCGGTCATATGTTATATATTATATAGATAAACAAAAGCTTATCCAACAATTTTTCAACATTGCTAAACAAATTTTTCGAAATTATATTTGTATTTACTACTTTTTTCTTTTCTATGTGATCCTCAATAATTGCATCAATTGATTTGCTGTAACATTTTCATCGTACTTGTTAAAAACCGTTTTTTTCTGTTGTTTTTTTTTTTGAAAAAATTATGTTCCAAGTTGAGTTGAAAATATTTTCTCTTCTATGTTGAGGCCAATCATCTTCTACCTTAGATAATATTATGGAATATTTCAAAGATAACTAAAAATTCCACGTTAGAGAAAAATTGTATTATCGATTTGTGAATCAACAGATCCTTATGGATTATATTTATTGAGATAATATTATTGTGTAGGTGGAAAATGATTAAAGTCACATTCGGCTGAACTCGGTTGATTCCGTGGTGACAGTGGCGGGGTACTGCAACCCTTTCTGGCTAGCAACTGGGCTAGACTTTCTTCAGTACGATATCTGACTTACAGTGTGGCGACAACAAAAGGCATAAAGCAAATATTACGTACTTACAATTTGAATCAATATTATATTAAATGATCTTTTCATTTGATGCAATACACATCGTTCATAAAATTCATCTGTAGATAATTCTAAAAGAAAATAAGCTAAATTGTGAATAACAATTCATTTCTTTTCAATAAAAATAACTCCTGGAATAGTGGTGTCTGTAAACAAATGGGTTGATAGAATATTTCGTACAAATAGAAAATTAGCTGACTTTCAACTAAAAAGAGATTTGAAAGTGGATTTATTGGTGAATAAACGATTGGTAGTGGCCTATGGTAGTGTTCTTTGTGAAACTTCACTGTATTCGTATAGTATTACCGGCAGGTTAGTAGTTTGTGTTTATTTATTTTTTATGAATCATTAATGCTGGCGTCTTAAATCTGTATAATGAGAGTAATGGGAATTAAGGAGATGTTTTTGAGATAATTTCCAAGTTTTATTTGAACGTTTCATTATGAAAAATTTGGAAATGATACAATCTTTCAGGATTCCTATTATTTTCTCAGAATCTAAGAACAAACATTTGCTTGTTCTGCTCAATCAGAATAAGACTTAATCATTTTTGCCGCATTTCTTTTTTTGTTATTTATTATTGATTAGTTTCGTAAGAAATACTCTTTCTGAATAAGTATGAGGATAAGTGAATTAACTCCACTTTTAATGAATTTTTTAGTATTTTTTCTTCCACTGTCATGAACTTTTGTGAACTGACATGCTCGTAAAAACAGTAACCTTATCGGCAACTGAAAAAAGAAAACTAAAACATTGCGTAACAGGTTTCAGTTATGCTTTAAGTCTTGAACTCCTAAGATCTTCTAATTATTATATCCTACCCTAGCTTAATCCTAAAATGAATTTTAAGCAACTTTCATACAAATGTGATTGCGTACTTACGCGTAGTTAGTAGTAAGTATAAAGAAATCAACCGAAGTTGTTTTCAAGAAAATCGCGGAAAATTTAAAGATGCGGGAATCTCAATATTTTCAATTTTGAATCTCAGCAATTCATTTAAACCTCGTCATTATTATATAAAAACAATTCCACACGTCACTCTATAACGGTACTTTAATGGGAGGTCAATCCATAAATCCTCTTCCTTCCTTAATCAAACTTTCCTGAAAAATATTACAATTAAAGACTAAAGTGACTAGTGAGTGTACTAAGTGAAGCTATTCAATGAAGTGACTTTCGGTGGATAGAATTCGAACCTTACAGGGTCTTCAAATTAAAAGAAATATCAATTTAGAACTATCTATCATTTTCCGATTTTAATTTCGCTGACTCACAGGCAGACTAATTTGTAAATAAAAATGAAGTACTTTTTCTTGTTCCGTGGCCCTTAAAATATACACGATTACACTTTTCTCACGGGGGTTAAGAGAAAGCACAATGTTCCCTTTAAAATTTAAAAGAAAATCCTTCTTCCTTTAAAATTTGAAATTCGCGAGTTTCAAATTATTTTGCTAATTATTTATTAATAATCGTAAGCATTATTTCGTACTGATTGCATTTTAGGAATTAATTATAGGTAAATTGGTCTTTTCAGTTTATAGTTTGAGTACATTGGCACGTTGTCTGTGATATCACATTCTTTATCTCTATCACATGAACACGTGTGAATGACAAAACCGATCGTGTAATGATAAAGATTAGACGATAATGATCGTCTAATTTATACAAAGTCCCCACACAAGTCTCTCGCAAAAGAAGTATGTATTGTAATCTTGCTGATTTTCAATATTATATTTACACTGAATATACATATTTTGAGGACTTCTGAAAAAAAAATGGGTGAATATGGGAAGTGATTTTTATAGCTCAAAACAGAAAATTTCAAAAAGTTCATTTCACATTTGATTTAGGTTTGCTTGATAAAAATTGATTTAACAATAGAAATTGGCTAAATTAAAAAAGAGAATTTCGAACATTATTATAATTCTTATATATAATTATTATATTATTTATTTATTTTATTTTATTTAAAGATAAGGACCATGTACATTTGAAGAAGCTCCTGTAGGAAACCGTATTGTAACCTCAGGTTTTTAATTAGAAAGTTCTTCGCCGTCCTGGCATCGTTTTAAGACTCGACAGTGGAAACTCGTTTTTCCGGGAGCTAGCAGAATTCAATTAAAATAACAAGAGTAACGTATGTTCTTCATCATTTATTTTTCATTTTCCATTACTATTGCTTAAGAAAAGTATAAATATCTTTCAAAATTTAGTTTTCGTTGAAGATATCAATTTAAATTGTTGGCAAGGTTCTATGCTGATGGACAAAGCAGTCCAGCGGTCAAGATCTTATTAGCTAGAATTTTTAACCGGAAAAAACTGCATGAAAAACCCTGATGTGAACGAACACACACGATACTCAAAGATGTATTTATTTATTTTTTTTCTCATCTTAAAAAATTGAAATCATATTTAATTCCCTCCAGAAATTATAGATTTTATAAAGCAAATGATACCTTATAGAGCCCAAACTCATTTCAAAGAACTGCCTACAAAAAGGTTTTGTCATAAAAATGATGCAGTGAAATGACTTATAATAAGTCATTTAAAATCAGCGATGTTATATTTCGTAGCTTTCAGAAAGTTGTAGGAATAATTTTCGAGAAAGAAACTCGGAATTTTAGTGACTTTTAACAGCATAAGTGAATACACTGTAACGGCACAGAGAGAAAAGTCTATCATAAACGCTCCCCACTTACAATTGTCACTGCACCTACTTTTTTTTAAAAAACTGCAAGGGAATTATTTACAAAATATATTAAAATTCTGAAAAATCTATTCACTTTCGGTTTCTGACCAAAACTTTATTTCCTCGCATCCTCTGGTGCTTCATTTGATAAATTTCAAAATTGGACTTAATTTTTCATTGTGTTTTTGGAGTGTTACCGCTGGGTAACTTCTCCACTCTGTTATTCTGTTATTTATTGTTATCATTGTTGCTTATAACGCAAAATGCGTTGATTGTAACTAAATAAATGATTAAAAAAAAAAAAAAATTCATTGTTGAGTTGTCAAACACACATACACACCCAGGGCAAAATGCCACTTTTTGGATATTTAATGTATGAAATATCTATGTAAAACAAAATTACTAGTTTGCTATAAGCGTTTAAACCTCATTTTATCTTCTTGATTTTGATATCTGCTGCTGATAACTACAACCATTTGTTGATGGCCACATTCCACTTTTTTTCAGATTTCTAGGCGACCTTCATGAGCATTGATTAGTAATAAAAAAAAAAAATGACAAGTTGTTTGCATTTTTCAACAATTAGCACCTACTTGCATTCAAACTTGCTTCTCATGTTTGAGAATTAGAAATATGACAGTTTTACAGGACCTTTTTATCGGTATCATGTTCCATTGTCCTCAAGTATGCCAAGCATTTGATGGTATAGTTCCGTTTTGTTACATTCCTGGTTTTTCCACGCTGCTAGTTATTTATTTTGTTTGCTTCGACCGCCAGGGTCACTCGCTGTCACAGTTGTTTCGTCATTTCACGGAATAACCAGAATCGATTAAAACTATGCTTTTACATCTATTGCCCTCTAGGAACCACTAAAAATTTAAAAAGGATTTCAATTAGAAATCTCAGCAAATAAAAGAGAAATTATTTTTAAATTAGATTTTTCAAACATAGGATCCTTGCAACGCTTTTCATTTTAGATAACATGCATTTTAATGTGCATAAGTTTGCATTTTAATGAAAATCTCTCCCAGAGAATTCTCCTTAAATCAGCTTTTCTAAGTGATATTAAATTAAAATCTATTCAGAATATCCTGAGAAATGTTAATACTAAAATTTTAGTGTTTGCGACCCCCATAACGTAACCTATGACTCTAGTTTTGTAAATTTGGCTAGCTCTAGCATGATCGGGAGTTAATATTTTCTGTATATAATTATCTGCATGAAGAGAAACTGTATAAAGAGTGAATTATCCGCTGATAACACTGTTTGTTTTTCTCTGATGTTACTACATCGCTCGGATAACGTCATGGAACTTTGTAACTGGCTGTTACAAATTTGGTTCATATGTTACACCATTATTGCCAAATAGACAAACCTTCACCCGTCCGAATGCCTAGCAGGTATTCTATATGTTTTAATTAACTTATTAAAGTGAAGGTTTCGTACATAACTGGGTACCAAATTTAAATTTAAGTCTTCAGTACTGTAACGCTTAAGCTGTATTATTTTTATTAATAAGTAGTTATTCAAATTAGTTTTATTTTTTAATTTTTGGAGAGTCTCAGTCTTTCAGAATGCTCATTATTTCCTAATTGGAAGCTTTCGTAGTCGTGCTCTTAAGATCGCAATAAAACAGTGTCAGAACAGTTTGCGTGTTCTAGCACCATTTGCCTTCCTTTGCCCCGACATCATGTAGGTCAGTTCTAATTAACCAAGAATAAAATTCAGAATTATTCCCAATTTTAGATCAACTGCATTATAGAATCTAAAAATTAAATAGTTTCTTAACTTGACATAGTAATTAGGAATTTTTAATGATATAAGCACAGAATCAGAGAAACACTAAAGATTCCAAAATTGGTAACAAATGATAGAAATTAAAAATGCATCTACAAAAGTAACTAATCTTTGATTATATTAAAGGACTTAAGAATTCTCTCGGACCTCTTAAAGTGAACTGATATCTGTGAATTGTATATTTTTATTCTTGTACATCCAGTGATAAAAATGTATGGTGTGTTTGCATAAATATTTAATATAATGATTCTATATTTATGATAAATTATTTTTAGTATTTGTGAAGATAATTTTTTCATATAATTTGTATAAAGATATAAAACACTTGACTTTCTATCTGCTGTTCGTATTGCAGTTGATTTAAGGTTTAGTTGCTCATCATATTGAAATAATATTATAGTAGGATGTTTTCTAAATAAAGTAATGGCTTTAAAACTTTTACCTCTGATATTAATGAAAGCTTGATTCCAGACCTGCTACCCGTAGATATTCTGTTTTTCTAGCATCTGTTTTCCTTATAATTTTAATATTGACTTCCTGAATGAGTTATGCTAAACGTTTGTTCTTTTAGAGTTTTATTTATATTTCTCCATCATGGTTTCAGGCCTATCGGTGTACTGCGCTATCTGACTGCATCAACACTAGTATAAACATTCACGTTACCTGAAAGCGTTTAGTTTAGTTTACAACAGCCACATGACTCAGGATAATTATTCTTCAATGTTGCGAAAGAAAAAATTAGTAATTAAAGTGACTCATTAGCAATTAGATAAATATAAAATTCGTGTTCAAATCTGATTTTATTTTATTTGCTGGTTTCAAAGAAAGTCAATTTTTCTATGGAATCTATTAAAAATGTGCATTAAATTTGAAAATTGAAATTAAAAATGCTGCATTGTTAACAGATCGACTTAAAATTGCAGTCTCAGATATCATTATCCTTTATGCAACGCATGATATGTGATAAAGAATGTGTATCACTAACTAATCAATTAGTTACATCATTTTAATACATTTTTCATAATAAATTATGCATTTTTAAAGAAGTTCTTAAAGAAAGTGAACTTTCTTTAAAATTTGAAGCAATAAACTTTGTTTAAGCGAGATTCTTTGGAAGGTGTAAAGTTATGTTCTCTTCATAAGTGCGGTTTTACTAAATAGTGCAATTCTCAACACCCATTAAAATCAACCTTTATACAACTGCTCTATCGGACAATTTTAATATTTAGGGCATATGAATGTCTTAATCAAAATTACAAATAGGAGGAATATGATGTTTCCAGAAGGGTGCTTAATAGGACATTAACGACTTTTAAGAGTTTTCTATTGGTTAGAAACTCTCAGGTTATGAAGTAGAAGGGTTCTTAAGGGCTGGTGATATCAAGGTTCTCTTTGTGAATCTCATTAATTTAAGTGGCATGCGTAAAAATTAGGAAAAAATCTTGAGTGTTCATGTATTTTTTATTTTTTTGGGGGGGAATGCAGAAAAATAAGCGATTGAATTCCCTCTGCTGCAATTACACTATTCTCTAGTTTTCCACTTGAAGTTTTCTTAAAAATAGTACCTCCAATTTTCTTTAAACTTTGTATTTAGGTAGTTTTTATTCGCAAAACTTGGAAAATTAGTTTTGGGCACTTAATAGCCCGTGCTTTGTGAGATTTTGTGTTTCTTTTCTAAGACTGTATTAGTTGCGCTAGTAGTCCAGTTCAACAAGATAGTTTTCTCTTGATGAAATAAGAGATTTCAATAGAATTAACCGGTTATGATAACCTTACATCCTTATATAACCTTACATACTATTATGAATTATCATTCTGATTGATGATTTATGAGTCATTTTCATTATGTGCAGTGCATTGATTAGAGTATTAACAATTTAACATTATTAGAGTGCATTATTGGAGTATTAACATTATCTATACACAAATTTTTACAATTGCATCAGTTACCAAAACAAATTAATTCTTATTAGCATAGAGTAACCCTGAACATAAAGAATTCTTGAAGGCCAAACATCTGATTTACTTCAATCGCCTAGACATAATACATTTAGAATTAATACATTTTAGTAGAATCTTTAGGATTAATCCTGATATGCCTTTTTTTTTATTACTATACTAATTGCAAATATTTAATACAGTTCAGCTGTTGATTGTATCAAATTAAAATTACCCACAATTATAGAACTCATTTTATCAAGACACAGTAATTATGCGCTCTCTTTGATAGTAATACCTCGTAGGACTTGCATCACTTTCGTTTTGAATCCAATTTACTTTCGCATTCATCTTATCCCTTAGGTATAAAATGTGTTTCTTGAAATACTGGCTACTGGACCTTTTATATGATCAAGATAATGCAATAGTTCTATTATATATTATAAACAGGCTCAAACCCAAAGCTTTTCTATTACATGGTTGACTTTTTACTTTCCAATTTGTGGTAAAGCGTTTCCTTTAAAGTGGAGTTGCAAGTTTTGAAATGCTTAAACACTCAGAAATGGTCTATTTTTTCATTTATTTTTCTTCTTAAATCAGTTAACAGCGATTAAACTTCACTAATATTGAAAAAAAAAAGAAAAAGCATAATAATGAGGTTAAAAAAAGATTTAATCTTGATTAGTACAGTGAGAAATAGACAGACTTTTAATAATACTGCTGCCATTTTTAGCGGCACGTTAAAAAAAAGCACGTGGTTGTCTGAACGAGTAGGGTAAATAAATCTGGCTAGAGTTGTATACAAATATTTTCGGCGGCCGACCTTCAAGCTGTTTAATCTAGAAACTGATATGATGCCATAATCTATATCGTGTGATGTACGACCTAGAATCTACAGTTACTACCGTTTCCGAGGTACTTCCTCCTTGTAAGCTTGCGTGAATATTGATCTTTCTTTTCTCTCTTTTAGGGAGATTATGTTCATTCAGATCCATGTAGTGGATGATGTTCATATTTTTGTTTTAACTCAATTTATTAAATCAGTTAGATTTTAATAGTCACGTGCATTGCAATCTGTAGACTTTACTGGTACGGAAAATGGATTACAAACCTAAGACACGCCCTTACTATTTAGGAAACTTAAGTTTTATAAGTTCAGTAAGTGTTCTAAAAATTCTTAAGAAACTTTTTTATCTACTTTAAAATTAATTCCGTCAAGAAGACGAAAAAATGATCTACAAGTTATTTTGTTCAAAGTAAATATTCAAAATTGTTTGCTCTAAAACGGTACAGTTTTATTTCTTCTGTTTAAGAAATAAAATAATATTGTTTGCTTCAGCCATTTTTATTTTTAGAATTTTAAAAAATATCTTCGGTTATTCATAAGAAACCCTGCCCTTAAAGAGTTTTTTGTGAGTGCAAATGAAAAGTGAGTTTCTATTGAGAGTTAAATGTTTTTGCAAGTAGCATGTGTAGGTATGTATGATTAAAACAAAGATAAATTTATGGTTATGTAATTATACATGAAGTCCATATTCGAGAAAATGGATCCATTTAGTAAAGTAATAAAGAATTTTCTTCAAAGTCGTACCACCACAGTGAATGTCCAGATTCAGAAAAATGGCATCTCAGGGGAAAACTATCCAATCCTTTTCCCAGGGGTTCCTTTAAGCGAATTTGTTAGGATAAAGTTGATACTACGAATTACAGACGTACTTATACATATATGCAATTAGTACAAGTTACGGTGGAATACACCACATACACTCACTCACTACAAAGTGGAAAATTCCACTTTGTGAAAACTGGACTCAGAGGACTTTGAAACAACTATTTCTGATAAAAATGCCGGAATCGGAAATACTTTTCTTACTTTTTGAGATAAAGTTAAAGTAATAAACCGTGTACTCTATTCAAACTATTTCACTAAATACTATTATCAGCAATTTATCTTGTAAAATAATATGTTTGCCCTTGAATTCTTAGTTTATTATTATTTTTATATTCGTCAGCCATAACTATTCTATTCTTGTTTTCTTTATTGACATTTTAAAAGTTTTAAAATTCTTGAAAAATTGTTGCTCTTAAAATAAAGACCCATAAAATGTTTTGCCCAGAAGGGAGAAAATTAAATTCGTTAAATTAATTAAAGATGAAGGAAGAGCAATCTTTAATAATCCTTTTTTCGATAGATTCAGTGGGCCTCAAAAGGGTACGAGGGGGTACCCAAAAATAACCGGAATTGCGTTGCCGCGCATGGAGCTTATGTAGTACGCATTTCTGCCGCTAGACGTGTATAGCGCAATTCCTTGCCAGTTCAGTCCTGCCTGTGTTGTCTGCCTGGCTTGTTCTGTTCATCTGCAGTGATTGTTTTTACCAGCGCTGTTTTGTTCTTTTTTCGTTTTTTATGATGGCAAGTTTAAGTGAACAACGTGCAGCTCTGAAATTTTGTTTTCTACTCGGCAAAAATGCTGCTGAAAGTGTTTTAATGTTGAAAACAGCTTACAAAGATGACGCTATGGGAAAAACTCAAGTATACGAGTGGTTTACTCGGTTTAAAAATGGCGACATGTCGATTGATGACAAACCTCGTTCTGGACGTCCATCAACTGCCCGAATCGACGAAAATGTTGAAAAAATTCGAGAGCTGGTGTTCACAGACCGTCGACAGACAATTGATCAACTGTCAGAGAGTAGTGGGTTATCTTGGAGCTCGGTTCAGCGAATTTTAACGGAAGATTTGGGGATGAAAAGGGTTGCTGCCAAGTTTGTTCCTCGAGTTCTGACTGACAATCAAAAAGAACATCGAGTTGAAACATGTCGTGCTTTGAAACAACAGCTTGAAACTGATCCAGACTTTCTGTCAAAGGTGATGAGTCATGGTGCTATGGTTATGACCCAGAAACAAAGCAACAGTCGAGCCAATGGAAGACGTCATCTTCACCCCGACCAAAAAAATGTCGTCAAGTCAAGTCAAACATCAAAACAATGCTGATTTGCTTTTTTGATGCCAAAGGCGTAGTCCATTCAGAGTTTGTCCCCCCAGGTCAGACCGTCAATCAAACCTTGTATTTGAAAGGTTTGAAAAGATTGCGCAATAGTGTTCGCCAAAAAAGACCCGATTTGTGGCAAACAGGAGACCTGGTTCTTCCACCACGACAATGCACCTGCACACACAGCCATCTCTGTTACACAGTTTTTGGCTAAAAATGGCATGGTTCCGCTGCCCCACGCACCTTACTCGCCTGACCTGGCTCCGTGCGACTTTTTCTTATTTCCACGCATGAAAAAGGGCATGAAAGGTCACCGATTTGACAACATTGAAGAGGTCAAGAAAAAAACGAAGAAGGAGCTGTCAGCCATTTCTAAAGATGACTACAAAAAATGTTTCGAACAGTGGAAGCACCGGTGGGACAAATGTATTAGTTGTAATGGAGAGTATTTTGAAGGGGATAAGGTTGTTCTGTAAAAAATTTGTAAATAAATAGCTTTTAAAAAATAATTCCGGTTTTTTTTGGGTACCCCCTCGTATTTTTCGATGTAATCTTAAAATAAAAAATTGCACCATTGCAATGTTTGTACTCAGCAAATTATTAATGTGAAGTGAAGTAGCAGAACTTCTTTATATAAATATATATATTTTTTTAATTCTATTTAAATGGTTTGTTAGAATATGTGGGCTTTAGCACATATTGATACTGAAAGTATGTAAATGAGGGAAAGAGAAGTGTACTCCTACAAGGTCAGGATCAAATTCTTGTTCGCATCTCTTCCAGCCACGTCCTCTATCTCCCGGATATTTCCTTTATGTTTATTTTTATCTCTGGAGACACCGACAGCTCAGCAATTCTACTTTTAGAAGTTGCCCTACGTTGCTTTTTCCAACCATCCTTAGCTGCCCCTGTTCTCTCACTGTCTGGTCTCTGAAGTCTGCACCCTTGTCCGTCTCCGTGCACTTCATTAACTAGCACTCTAGTTTAGTTTTATTATTTTATAATTTAATTGTTGTGTGAAGTTTTGCAATCGTGTCGAATTTTCTAAATGAAGTATTTGTTCAGGAAAGATTAGTTTTATTGCTCTCTGAAAACGAAAAGTGCCGTATGATTTTACCTAACACTGCATAGAAGCTTAAAGATTTAATATAATTCAGCGTTATTCAGCTTCAGATTTAACTGTATGGGTTATTTTTTTTGGAGTACTGTATTGTTATTGAAGGTAATTTTACAGTTAAAAAAAAGCCAGGTTCTGAAAAAAACAATACTACCAAAGGAAGGGAAGGGTCTGGCTCCTCCGCAGAGAATCTAGCTTACTGGCTGATTTTCTCTTTCTAGGAGCTCTTACAGCACAGTCTGGAGGCCTGCAGTGCACTGAAAAAAGCTAAGGGCTCCTGAGATTTCAGATGTTGACGTGTCGTACATTTTTTTTATTTTATTTTTTTTTTAAAGTACCACCAAAATTACTTTTCCCAAAATTCAGCTTTTTCTTTGATCCTGTAAGAAACATTAAACTTTATAATAAAGTCCTCCTTAATAATATTTTGTATTTTCGTGCATTTTCCCAGACACTTTGATCAGAGAGACGGAAAAAATATTATTTTTTTTTTTAGTTTCTTATTTTTTAGTATGTGCATTTCATGCGTGAAAATCAACTCACATCAAAGAGGAAAAATGCTGAATCTAGAGAATAAAATCTAATATGATTTCCAGTGAGTAAATGGAATTCCAAAAGTTTAGCCGAAAAATTGAACTATTAACTAAAGAGAGAAAATAAATTGTAAAATTTGTAACGAATTCCACTAAAATGTATTATTTTATTAATATGTCAGTCTAAAAATAAGCCAACTATTAGTCATTTTATGTTGAAGGAATAAAGTTCAAACATCTGACGTTCAGACTCACTAAAATCTATATATAGTAAACTGACTCATTTGATGCATATTTCTACCTGTATTTCGAAAGTATTTCCCTATTCGTTTTTGTTTATTTAGGTTTAAAAAAAAAAACTATTTTATATTATTTTTATTTATTCCTATGAGATATCAAGTAATAATCAAGCAAAATCTAATTTTTAGGATGTTGGATATATCTCGAGCTGGAGTGGATCGATCGAACGCAGTAGTGTGTCTGGAGAATGGCACCACCACAACTGGAACTAACACTCCACACAGTAACGCTAGTAATAATAGTTCGTCTAGAAAGTACTGTACAAATCGTCCCACTAATGGAGAAGATTTGAGGGAATATGCACATCGTTTATGCAGAGATTATTTACGCGGAGCTTGGCTTAGTGTACATTCGCATGAGCTGATCATCAAAAAAGTTAGGTTGGTATCAGATTTTCAGATTTACTTTGTAAGATGTTACTTAGGAAGTGTAGGTGCGTTTGTTTCACTTCTTTTCACTGACTGGTGGGGGTGAATTGATAGAATAAATAAGTGTACGTTCGGATTGTAGGTTCATTCTTGTGGAGCCGCTCATTGAGTTGTCCAACTACTCCAAATGTATCTTATTCGTGTTGCGTATTATCACTGCAATTTTTGAGAAAATTATTGTAGTGGCTATTCAATAAGGGTTTCATTAAAACATCAAACGAAACTGTCTTCGTTTTCATCCTAAATTCGCATGTACGGAATAGAGAATATCTCATTCTACTATACTGTTAATAGCATCATTTTTTTACGTACAAACATACAACAGTAAATCAGACAGACTTTTGCGTTGCTTTGCCAATCAACAGTTGCCAATCAAAATTTGTTACGGTATTAATTCAACTTTACTGTATTCATTGCGGTTACAATAGAGTCATCCACGTAAATATGGTTACGCCCATTTACTAACTTATGTGACTTTAGGTAGAAAATCCATTTGTTATTCTTTCGTGTTGATATATCTTAGAAGTATTTGAATCCCTTACAATACTTTATGGTTTCTGGAGAAATCTTGTGAAGATGTTCATGCTGGATCCTTTTTTTTGTAGAGTCTATAAATCCGAAGTACTTCTTACGGTTTGTTAGACTGTAAGGAGGTACAGAATCTTTGTTCGGCAAAAGTTATAGTTGTTAGAGCCAAGACTGCTTAAGATTGTTGACCGATTTGCTCTGGCCGTACTGAGTTTATGGGTTTGATCTGGGTCGTCTTATGTCGTTATTTTATAGCAGTTGTACAGGATTATTCTGTGTTCAAAATGGTGTAATAGGGCTTTGTCCTTCCAAAAAAGATGAAGAAGGTGGTATTGGATTATAATATGCTACAGGTGCATTGCAGAGTACTTAATAACACACTATTGAAGTATTTTGATTCGAAATTCAGATTACACCGAATTTGGGGGAGGATTGGTGTTCTTTCACGTTTTGAGCCACTCCTATGTATTGAAAATTAGTTTTTAAAAATGGATCTCTTTGTGTGCGTTCTTGTGAGAGCCAGGTAAGACTCATAAACAAAAAAAAAATCACCGAAAGCTTAAACCTGCGGTCAAGACTGCAGCACTCTTGAGAATTATTTTAGAATAATGTACACTTCTTACACAATAGTGGATTTCGTCAGTTTTTCAAATTTTAAGTTCAAAGAAAATTTAATAAAAGTAAAAAGATTCGGTTTGTTTTTTGACTTTTGTTCATTTGCCCATGATTTTCTCAAAACCAATCAGCTGATCACGTTATAGCTGTTATACCTACTATTTTTTGCAAATTCAAAATTTGCAGGGTAGAAGAAAATTTGGTTTTACGACTGTGCGAACTGTTAGTAAAAAAAATCACGTGCGTGTTCTTTTTATAACAAAAAACATCAGTAACTGCAATGTTTGTCCTGTTTAATGTACGTCATTAGTTATATTTTCGTAAAAGAACATACATAGAGGAAAAATAAAATTTGATAAAATTATACGTCATAAAATATCAGAAAATATGTTAAGGAAAAGTTTAAATAAAACATTTTTTTTTTTTTAAAGTGATAAGCTCTGAAATATTACGTAACGTCTAAAATTCATTGTTTAATGTAGAAGTAAAAAAATCAATACGTGGGGCGGGCGGAGTCAACATTCAGGACATCACAAGGTTACCTTGCACCGACTGCCACCGCCTCGCAAATAAATATTTGTATTATTTTCACTGTTAAATTAGTTTCAAAAATATGATGAATGCCGCAAGTGTATTCATAAATAACTGTTTCTAAATTTAAACTTAAACTATTTACTAAACTACTACTTTTGAGTTATCTGTTTTAATCGTGAATATTTTCTGAATCCATTTCTAGTTTTAGTTGTTATAAGCAAGTGATGACGTGTTAACTTGCACAAGTACTTGCAACGAATCGGCATATCTAATGGCCTGCTCTGTCTTTTTATCTTAATGGCAGAGTTCATCTATTTACATGGAACTAGCGAAGGACTGGCACCTGAAACCGTCATTCTCCACCATAAGCATGCTTATTCATGCTGGGCAGCCAATTAGTCGTAGGAGGGAAGTAAGCTTCCAAGCAAACCCACCCAAAAAATTAATTGTCCAGAAAAAATGTTTCAAACGCAAGTAGTGATCTTTAAAAAAAAATTAATTTAGTAAAAAATTAACTTGTTGAACTGGATAACCAAACAGCTCTCTAAATATCTTCCTCTTAATCTCGGCAGCCCCATAGTACTGCTGTCTGAAAGACTGTCAGTTTTCCTAGGCTACCTCAGATTTCATACTTCGGATTAGTGCTATACACATTGTACACAGCGACTCCCGCCCCTTCTTCTGTGTTTAGGAATCGTTCTTCAACAGAAAATACTATCAGAAAGATTTTTAGCTTCAAAGTGAAATGAATAGTTTTGAAATGAAAAAGTAATGCACTAACTAACTATCCTTACTTTCCTCTGAGTTAATTCTGGATACTTAAATGACAAGTGCATTCTATTTATTCAGTATTCGTTTCTATTCCTTTTGTAAATCATTTGTTTCCAAGGTTTTCACTCCGACTGCATCTGCAACTTAATTACTTGCCTGTTGACCAGTCTTAGCTGTGAAGAAGACTTAGATTAGACGCCCCCTCTTACAAACTATTGGAAAAACCAGTTCTATGCAGCTATATCGTAAATTTGCAGCTAATATCAGGTTATATTCTGCAGCTTCTCTTGCAGTTATCCTTGTTATATTGTGTGGCTCACCCATTTCTAACAATATTTTTTATTTTAATTTACTTTAAAAACATTCTATTGCATTAAATCATGGTGAAAGTCAGATAGTAAACACTAGATACCGGTTTACACAAACAGATTGGACTTTAATCTTTATAAGATAGATTTGTTTAAAGAGATTTTTGGCAAATATCCACTCTTCAGGGCGTTGTTTAAGTTACACTTAATTTCAATTCTATCTTTTCCCATTTGGTGTGGCAGCTAACGATATTTGTCGTTTCTACTTACTTGCCGAATATTTGTGGTTAAATTATATACGGATAGCTTCAAGTAAATCCTCGTCAACTACATATTATATCAAGGACTTTCTGCCTGAGGTTGCAACTATTGTTAAAAGTTTGAAACTAAAAATGGAAATATCTTCTGTAACTATTTTCACATAGATAAGCATAACTAGAGCAGTTGTATATTCTAAAGTTTGAGCTTCCTTCAATATGTTAAGGAACATAGTCTAGTCTTTTTATTTATCAACATTTATTATAATTCTCTTATTTATTAATCTATTTATCTTAATTATCTTATTAATAGAAATAAAAATTATTTTAGTGATGCAACCATTACTGAAAATTGCGTTTCCAAATTGGATAAGTTATTACATAAAGTAATATTGAACATGTAATATTTGAAAAATGTAAGAATATTCAATCGCTGAATTTCATTATTATAAAACAATAAGACCTAAAAAGTAATGATTTTCTATTTGTGTGTTTTTTAAAAATATTTATAACATATTCAGTCGAATAATTAGCACTCTTCTATTAATTGTTATGTTAATTACCCACTCATTACGTAACTAAGCTTTAAAATCTTTTTCAGGAAAACTACCTTCGTTACTATTATTTTAGTTTTGTTTTAACTTTCCTTAACTTTGCTAGAGGAAGTACGTCAAATGTTCAACTCGGTGCCTTTCCTGTGGAGTATAGGTTTTGAAATCCCTTGACAAGGAAAACAGTTGCCTTTAGCGAAATGTTTTCTATTGGGCTCTCTCACACTGTAGTTCATTAATTTAGTAAAGTAAAGTAAAGTAATCGCCTATTTTTTCAGGCGGGGCTTAACGTCCAACTACCAGTTAGGTGTCGTGGACGGAGGCGACTAGCAAACATACTTTACTGTAAATTTCTTTTATTAACCATTAAATAAAATCCTAGGCCTAGAGACCGGTAATCGAACCCAGTACCACAATACATATTACTTCATTAATTTATAACGTCAGAAGTAGACACAAAATTTTTCAAAAATTGTAACTGACCCTAAATTTATACCTCAATCTTACGTGTATGTAGTGAATTAATTTACCATTTTTCACGACTTCATTGCAAATGGCTCCAACAATCTTATTTTGAAACTTGTCATATCTCGTTGAATCATTTTTCTAAATTATATTAGTTTGGGAATCTTCTGAATATTTCGCGTTGATTTCTAGTTTACAGCAACAATGTAACTAATCATAATCAACTGCTTTTTGTAGCCTAAACTGATACACTGTATCTGCGAAAGAAGTAATAAGCTTTTCTGTGATCCCGAATCCATGATAACAGTTCTATTAGGAATACTAATATTAGGTAACAATTTTTTTTAGTCACTAAGAGTTATAGATCTTAGAGAGGCCTAAGACATCTCCTCTTCTGAGTAGACAATCATTTGCATAAAATGGCAAGGACGACTGGACGGTATTCGCTACAACTACGTAGGTCAGTGTGCCCAGTTTGCTAATACGTACTAGTATCTGATCTTTCAAGGTAATGCAGCTGACGGTTATCTTACAGTATTATAGAAACTTTGCAAAAGTCTCTCTCTAAAGGTAAAGAAGGAGGGAAGAGAGAAATGAAAGAGACCGGATGAGAAAGAAGGAGACTGAAGATAATTTGGGCTGAAGCCAAATGTCTTTTTGGCATTGGAATTATCTATTATAAAAGCCAACGCTACATATTTACGAGATAAATTTTTAACTGTGTGTTGTTGCTATTTTAGAGCTTCGTTCATTTCATTGCCATTTAAAACTTTTGTAGCTGTAATTCAGACGTTGTGACTATTCAAGGGGGCTGAAATGGTCGCAGTAACATTATTTTCATCAACCCGAGGCCTTTCAATGTCCGTAACAGCCTGCTAGTTATTCAATAGTAAACGAAAATTTAATTAAATCTTTCTATGTGTTATTTACGTTAGAAAAAATTAACACTTTCCGGAGACCAGCACTGAAAAAGTTAGGAAAAATCTATTGTAATGTTGCTGCTATTTATCATTTCGATTATTTTAGGTTCGAATAATTATGTTTATTGTAGATTTAGTTAGTCAAAAAAGTTAAATTTGGTATAAAATATATCTAAAATTAGAATAAATTTTGTTAGAAGAGTTGTTTTTTAAGAAATTTTAAAGAAACCCTCAGGAATGAAACAGTTTCGGTTTTATTATTTACTACAATCTTAGAATTTATCACTCAATTAATTCAGTGTTACTATTATATAGGTGGCAGATACTCCATAGTAAAAAATCAGTTTAAAGGGTAACACCAACCTCCTGGAAGTGTCCTAATACTATTTTTCATGATGTTTCTTAAAACAAATGTTTGTGTTTTTCAAGTTCACATGAATACTGTATATATGAAGTTTCGTTTTTTGAGATTTACTGACTCAAAAACACTCTGAGAACTCTAAAACACTCACTGAATTGGTTAAAAAACACTTGTTCGTGTTCAGGCGAACCTCAAAACATAAATAAATAGAAATAGAAATAGAAAAGAAATAATGTATCTCTAGTGAAAATTCAAAATTCGAAATCACTAATTTTGAGCTACCTTCTTTCACGAGTGGTAATAGGAAAGTAATAAGTCACTTCTGATATTGCATCAACATTTTCACATCGGAGGCTGTGATATTTTTAAAAGTTTGAACCTAATGTCATGTTTCAATTTTTGAGACGTTTGTACAAATACTTCAGAAATAGGAAGGATAGATTGTTTTATTTATAAATATGTCAAACATCAATAATTCCTCTTAATCAACGTCAATACAATTTTAGTAAAACAACTTTTAATTAATCATATTTTTATTATTTCTAACCTTTTTTTCTATTTCATTTATTTGTAGCGGCGGATTAAGCAACCTGCTCTACTATTGCGCTCTTCCGAACAATGTACAAACTGCAGGCACAGAACCTCGGCGGCTTTTATTACGTTTGTACGGTAATGTGAACAGCGAGCGAGCCATTGAGAATCTGATTACCGAAAGTGTAATATTCGCACTACTATCGGAAACACAACGAGGTCCACGGTTGTACGGAGTATTCTCTGGCGGTAGACTCGAAGAGTACATTCAGGTCAGTGTATAGAAAGTGGTACAAGGTAAGAAACAAAAACAAAAATTTTAAATTTAAAATGATGTATCTTATTTTAATTATGGAATCTCTATTTTAGGCTCGACCTCTCAGTACCTCCGAACTGACTGATACTACGATCAGCGCTCTTATAGCCGATAAAATGGCTCAGATACATCTGATGGACGTTCCAATAAATAAGCAACCAAAATGGCTGTGGCAAACTATGCATAGGTTACCAATTTTCTTTCTTTTATAATTAATAATATTTATTTAAAGATAACTTCAAATAACCGAACGAATTCTTCTCAAATTCCTTTTTTTAGCTGGATTAAACAAATTGAAGATTTAACGTCTTCAGCATTTGTGTCACAAAGTTCAAAGGGTGAGATGATCAATTTTGTGAAAAAATTAGATCTGTCCAATGAATTGAATTGGTTAAAGTAAGTAATTTAAAAGATCTGTTTTCTTGTTGACATTTACTTTAATATTTAACATTTTTTTAAATCTAAAAAAACAGAAGTTTTTGATCATTCAGCCATTAAAATTGAAAATAAGAAACTACTCAATACTGACATATATTTTTTTTAATGTTTTCATTTATTAATTTTTGAACTACGTTAAAATTTACTAAAATGAATACTAAATGCTTATTCTAAAATGAGTATATTACAAAAGATAAACAACTACCAATAAATGCAGTAATTGATAGAATTCAGAAATAATAATGCACTTGCAGTTTTAAAAAATCAGACCCACTATGATTGAATTCCTGAATGAATAGTTAATAAAGTATTAGCGATACTTCAATTATGAAATCAAAATATTTCTTTTTATTTTTAATACAATACTCTTTATTGCTGGCAAGTGAAAAAAAGTAGTGCACGGAAAAACTTCGTTCGTTACAGACCTCAGGTGTTAATAATATCATAGAATTAGTTCATTAAGTTCGCTCTTTCCTTCATTCTATTGGATTCTCTTCTTCAAGATTGTGTTATGAATTTTACTTCTGTCTGACAGCATCGTTCTAAACTTAAAGTTTAGTTAAACTTGCGAAGTAGAGTTTCATCGTAAAGTGTACATTTTTAAGGCCCCAACGAAGTTTATATTGATTAAGGTTTATTTATTTATTTGCTTATAGGGATATTATATTGCTTATAAGAAAGTTTGCATTGATTTTCTCATTTTTAATGAATAACGAAAGGACTAGATTATCTTTTTGAAATATGTAATCATTTCAATTTGAAACTGTTAACTAGAAAAATAGTTTTAAAAGTATATTTAAGTAAAGAGGTCGTTGGAGGTTATGCAGAAGTCATGTGATAGTCAAAACATGACTAATATGACTATCAATAACATTAACATTTGAAGAAAATGATTGATCAGATCAGTAAGTGCACTAAAGTTTTTAATTGAGGTCTTCAAAAACAATAAAATTTGTGTTATTAATTTGATTTGTATTCTTCAATACAATTTGTATTGATAACACTCCCATTTTTTAAAAGTAAATATTTGGTATTTCATGTTTCAAATAATTTGTAGAAGTTTATCATAGTGTACTATTCAACTTTGTTGTTGAAAGATTCATCAAAGAGAAAATATTGCTAATTTTAGTTTTTTCTAATTGTTATGCTAAGCTTCAACCTTAAGACTACGTCATCTTCAAGGCTTTTTGCATTGATTAATAACAATGTACATTGGTTTTGATTTCGAAATAGACACAATAAAACAACAATCGACAGTTAGCTTTTAAGTTTAACTCTACAAAGTTTTTCAGTTAGCTAACTTGTAAACAAATTGTATAGTTTATATATACATGTGAACAAAACCAGTGAATAATGTTAATTACAAAAAAAAAAACACAAATACACAAGATGATTTAGTCTTTAGGTGGAAAGTTTGGCAAAAAATAAGATGGAAATTAGCGATAATTTCTTTTCTCACTTGTAGGAATTAAGTTATTGAAAGTTTTCCCGAGAACTTCACATAATATTTTTCTGTGTTTTTAACAGAGCACATCCAAATTTGAAAAACAAACAAATCAGAATCTACTTTCGGAATCGGATCAAGTCTCAAAACCTAGCTAGCTGATCGTATTTTTCTTAAGGTGTTAAAAGACGTAACAATTCTGTCGTAACTAAAGATACATGAATCTTAAATTAGAGAAGTTAAGAATCTAACCTTAGCTAAAGAAGTTAAGAATTTGAATTTGAATTTAATGGTATTATTTTTTTTTGTTTTCGTTGCTTTTTTTCCAGAGAATACCTTACATCGATTAGATCCCCAGTGGTGTTCTGCCACAACGATTTACAAGAAGGAAACATTCTGTTAAGAGAGTCGGGCATTTTTGATGACGATAATGGCAATAACAATAATATTAATTGCGATCATCAAAATGTTATTGCACCTCATACAATGTCGAGTAACTGTGCAAAAACAGGAGGAATTGGTTCAGAGAAGAAACAGTTGAACAGTGAACAGTTAGTGGTTATTGATTTTGAATATTGTTCGTATAATTATAGAGGATTTGATTTTGCCAATCATTTCTGCGAATGGACATACGATTATTCTAATCAAGATGCACCATACTTCTGGCATATTGAAGCAAATAAGCCCACTAAAATGCAGATGGTAAGCACATTTTTTTTGTTTTAAATCTACAATCTGATTTAAAGTATAAATACTTTCTACAAAAGTGGTTTTGTAACTTACTGTTACTTTAAACTACCGTCGAGTGTGTAGTTTTCCTACCTCCTGTTTATGCAGATAATTTTGAGTCGTGTGGAGTCATCACTCCAGGTTTACGATATTAGTAATTAAAGTTTGAGTCTAAAGTTTATGATTATATCATAAGGAAACTTGACAATGCAAAGTACTATTTTGATGAATCAAAAATGATTTTCTCCAGGAACATTTCATACGGAGCTACTTAACATCATTGGCTAAGTACCCAGAATACAAGCATCGAGAAGAAGATACTGTTCAGCGAATCTTACGTGAGGTTACAGCATTTACATTGGCGTCACATTTCTTCTGGGGATTGTGGAGCGTAGTGAATGCTACGGCCTCTGAAATTACTTTTGACTATTGGGTAAGCACATTTTCTTTACATTTGTTTAAATAATCAGTTAATTGGATTTAATTTCTTATGAGTTCCGCAGAAAAGGACTAAATCAAGTTACTTTTTTACTAAAAAATATTCACACAAGAATTAATTATTATAATCCAACAGATATTTTATCCACTTAACAATTTTTCACTTAAGCATACAGAAGGGTTTATTGCGTTTTATTAAATGTATAAGAATGTGTGTAGAACCACCATAAGTGAAAAACGAAAAATCTCAGTAAGTACTAATTTGATGTTGCGTATAATATAATGCCATCATGAAATGCGATAATCGAAGATTTTTGTCGAAATTTGTTGACTGGACTTGTCTGCTTCTACGACTAACTGCCTAAAGAAGTGCTGAATCGTACTATCAATTAAATTGCATCAATCGGAAAATAATTAAATTTTCCATTTCGCCTATTATTTTAAGGGATAGTATTCGAGAATTTAGAGATTAAACAATTGTAAATTTTCAAAATTTTGAAAATCTTAGTTTCAAATTAAGCAACAAACTGTCGAGTCTAATGTTCCGTCAACCCATAATTTTCATATAACGCACTCTCAAAGGATTTTTAATAGAACATGAATGATTACATATTTTAAAATAATTTTCTATTTATCGACTAAGCATTCATGTTTTCATTCTTTCAGGGCTACGGTGAATCAAGGTTTAAAGAATACTACAGGCATAAGAGGGAAATAGTGACAGGCTGGGCACCTCCGAATGCAGAAAATCATTAAATTCATTTTGAAGAAAGAAGGCAAACGCCGTACATTACACCACAAACAAACTTACACCCACTTCTCACCAATGGATGAATTAATTGCTCTACAACTGTGCTAAATAAAAGTCTGCAATTTAGATGTAGCTAGATAAATTTTAGTAGATAAATCGTTTAGATTTTATGACTGGATAGTTTTTAAACGCGCAATCATTTTTTTTTTTAAATCCACATTTTAATATAATGTAAATATTTATATTCCTGTTAAATTTTTAATTTCGATTTTTAGTCAAGTTGAATTTTAAAAAATGCAGTATTAAGTTATTACATTTTATTATTTTTATGTATTTATGTACATGACTTCGAAGCGTACTAGGTATTTATTTTTCACTAAGGGCGTTTTTATAGACCTTCTTCTTCACTAAGTAGGAAAAACAGGTTTTAAAAAAATATATATCTTAGCGTTGGGAAATTAAATTAATTAATGTTTAATTACTTAAATCAATTTTCGGCTTTTATTTTTTATAAATAAAACATTACCTCTGATTTTCAAACATGCAAATGAAGGTACCTTAATTTAAAGTGGGTTAAAAACATTGTTCAGAGATTTGAATTAGTGAGTGTAGTTTTAGAATTATCCTTAACTTCAGTTTTTCTAATCTGATTTTCTATGAATTCACTAAAATTTAAATTACATTTTTGTCTATTTTATTGTAATAATTAGCCCACACCAAAGTTATATGTTTTGTACTACAGTTGAACAATGTATTTCTCAGCTCACACCCACAACTTCCACACGCAACGCTTCCATAAACAACAAACTGTAGTTCGTGTTGTATATGACGGGGTGCAAGTTTGTTTCTTAGTAAGGAAAATGAGTCCCTCTTTCCTACGCAAGACCACCTTGATAGACTGCAATTGTACTGTTTTTTCTTTGGATGGTACGTAATTATCAAGATTATGTCCTCTCTAAACGTCATTAACATCCGGCCCAAACTGTGTATAGGTCAGCCTTCAAAATTACTTATGTTACATAAATTTTCGATGCTTGGTTTTGTTTTCTTTGTTCCCGCTTCTAACCAGAACCAACCGTTTTCAACTTTAATGCAAATATAAGCAAAAGTTTCATCCTCTTTGTAGCACTTTATTTAAAGAGGATACGTCCTCCAAGAGACCAATTTTGTTGGAAGTGTTTCCTTTCTAAGAGCAACTATGACCTTAGCAGGATTATTTTTTTTTTTCCTTTTTGTTTTTAAGAGATAAAGTTATTTGGGATTACTGCGAAACATCTCATTTTAGAATCATCTTAGAGAGCCTCAAACCATTTATTCTCGTGTTGAATAATTTTATTATGAAGATTTAAGGCCCTGATACACAGAAAGGTCAAACAGCCAAGGCTACCAAACATTTGCAGGCCATATATTCTGTCTTATCATTAGTGTTAATTTAAGAGTGTTAGTGTGGTTAAGCTCTTCTTTTTTTTGTCACCTGCATGTATGGGTTGAGCACAAAGATGTGCTCCGTCTTGAGATTCCAGATCGACAAGTGCATTAATTTGGAAGAGGAGGTCGACAAGAAATCACAATTTGTTCTTTTGATCTTAGCCAAGGCTTTAAACTTAAATTAAAGTAATAATCTTTCTAAGCTTAGGATATAAATTACATTTTTACTTTAAGATAAGTGATAATGATTCACTAAGATAAAAGATAAATATATATTTTTTTGTGATTTAGGCCGTAATTACAGCATTTCTATATATAAACAAATTTCCTCTTTATTCTTGCAACTTTAATCTAACCATTCTCATTTCATTCTATTAAATTTGAAAACACGTATAAGCAAAGTTAAGTCAATTTAAGCTGGGATGATAAAAACAAATCATATTAAATAACTATTTTACAAATTACTAAAAAAATATTCAATTTTTATAATAGGTGCAAAAAATTACTTTCTTTGATTTAATTTGTTCACGTAAATGCATTTTAATTAGATATGTATGCAATTTAAATCAGTTGATAAATTTATCTCACATTGTAATACTAAGTGCAGTCTCGTAAAAAAAAAAAATAAAAAAAAAAGTCATGTATATATTTGTACTTCTAAATTGTATATTTTTACACACTAAAAAGTTAAGTTTTAAAACATATTTTACTATCTTATTAAAATTTAGCAGACTTAAAGTAAGCAAAATAGAAAGAAGGAACAAACTAAAGGAAAATATTGACATATTTTTATGAAGTTTGTGTATTAAAAATAATTTAGTAAATTATTCCCTCTAATACAAATTAAATAAGTCATAAAGTAATCTGTTATGTTACTGAAGAGGAAAGTAAAACGAAAGTTAATTTATCGAATTTATTTGTTTTATAAATTGTTTTTTATAAAAATAAATTTGTTAATATAATGATTGATGTGGTATAATAGTCTTTATTTCTGGTTTTAAAAAAAAAAACAGAAATATTGTACAAAGTATTGTCTGTTATCATTGTTATAAGAAAAAGTTTTTGTTTTTATAGATTTGTATTTATAATTTTTGGTATATTTAAAAAAAATGTTATACGTTAAAAAAAAAAATTATTTGTAATTATATATTTATAGCTTAGAATTAAATGTTTGTTAAAGGCAGGAACTTGACACATCGTATGTAATTGTATGTGGTTACCAGTGGATGCACGAATTTGAAGGTAGTAGATCTTCTTAATCTCCAGTTCATGAAACAGATTGGTCCTTGTTAAATAATAACCAAAGTGACGAATGACAGAGTGAGTGTCTGCCTCAGTTCCAGGTAAGTAATTTGATAAATCTGGATTTAAATGAGGAAGCATATCAGTTTTGGAAAGTCTTTCATTAGTTTTACAAAAAAGCACTGGGCAGGTTTGAATTTTGTATGTAGCAGAGTGTATTCTGAAAGAAGGTTTTTTTGTATTAAACTCCTTAGACAAAAGTTCCTCTTGAGGATTTAATATTCCTCAACTTTTTCGTTCGTAGTTATTTTCGTTAGTCTAGAAGAGGTTCTTTGAGCAAATGTACTTAATTTTGACCGAACTTCGGGGGACTGCAGTTCAAGAGCGTATGAATCTTTTTTGTTTAGATGTTGCATCTCTCTTAATATTTCTGTAGGTAGCTAAGCCTATTAAAGATTCCCCGCTTTTTGATTGCCTTGTCTCAACATATACTATTCTGTTGCAATACAGGAACAGCCCAGAAAAGTACTCTATTATTTTTGCTTCTCAAATGAATGTTTCAAATACTATATACCTTATACCTTCCTCAAATAGATGCCTGTTCGTCACCAGAGCTTAGTTCTAACCATCTTGAGTGCATACTGAAACCTTAATGTCACTTTCCTAAACGCTTCCATTAAAGATAAAATAAGATGAGCCATGATGAACAATATTTCTGTTAGCTAATAACTAATTTACCAATTTACTGTTTCTAATTCTTTTAAAAATATTATTAGCTCAACTATATAAAAACCAACCAGCCCCTTCTAAAGTGATTATTATCTTTTTAGGTAAAGAGTTTTATTAAGTAAGTAATCTTCAATGGTTGTATAGTTTGAAAACAAAATACTAAGTTAAGATAAAAAGACTCCACTATAAAGGTAGCAAAATTATTAGTAAGTGAGTGTCTCAAAAAAGAAAGAAAGAAAAAGGAAAGTGCTTGCCTGAATTTATTTGAAAATATTGATACTAGGTTTGTAAAACATTTTAATAGAGGAAAAACAAATATTTGAAAAGGATAACAAAGCAAAATTGTTAATCTTCAAAATTAAATGTTAAAAAAATAGAAGATATTTGGTGCACCTTATACTGTTTCTGCACTATTTTTCTAGGTATATAGAATAAAAGTCTTTAACAAAAAAATCCACAATTGGTCACATTCTAAAAATATTCAAGCTCAGCCAAATTTTCAAATTAGTAATAAACACACTTCAGAATTTCGATTTATTGAATATAAAATAAAGAAAAATGTGAAAAAATATTCAACTAAAAATCAGATTTTTGTAAAATTAAAATTAGTAAACTTTATCCAAATGAAATTTTTAAGTCTTATTTGTAACAAATGTAAATTGAAAATATGTGGATTAGGTGAACGTATTTTTACATTTGCAGTGCTCATTACTCGTAATTAAAATATGGTCGCGTTAGAATGCTAGTTAGTATGTGTTTTTTTAAACCTTTTTAATAAGTTGTGACAGTATGTATCTTCTATTATTATACATCTCGTTCATCAAAGGTATAAATAAGCTTTGGAAGCTTGATAGTATTCTTGACAATTGCGGGAATACTAATCAGTTCAGAATGAATAAATGTTAACAAGTGTGCCTCAATGACTTGGCAAGTGATTAAAATAAAACGAAAAGAAAAAAAACATTTAAATTTGAACCACTAGCACACTAATTTTTAGAAACTATTAGTTTACATTTGTAACCTTAGTGTAATGGGTACAAATTTAAACTGATTTTAACTTTTCGCTAATTTAATTTATTTTCGTTTTCATTTTTAGCACAAAACAGATTTTTCTTCTCTCAATAATAATAAACTTAGCACTTATAAAAGTAACCTAAAGCACAAATAATATTCTCTGAAATTAATAATAAAAATAAAATAGTCATAAATATCATTAAATTAATCTTAGCTGGGAAAACCTACAAAAATAAACCATCCAACAAAAATTTTGGATTTTCTAAATTATAATGATAATTATATTTTATGATTTACATAATAAATTAGATTTTAACTTTTTTTTAAACTGCCGCCAAAAAAAAAATATTTGAAACAACCACAATGTCAAATGAGAACCAATTTAACATCTCACTCCTCAGTTTTGTTTTTTTTCCGAAACAGTATATTATGCTGGTTTTTATGTGTAAAAGGATTAAATTATTTTGTATTTAGTTTTAATTTATCTCATGTTTTGATGGTTGAAAAAATATAATTAAAATTAAATTCATTATAAACAACCGAGGGAAGGGATTAGCTATGAGGTTAGCATACTAGACTCCCACGCGGAGGTCCCTGGTTCGAATCCAGCTACTGACCCTTAGATTTTCACTTCCTGGGAGCTTCTTACAGCTCACTGTCCGGTGAGGACAGTGTTGTCTTTGACTGTACGGAGGCCGGCAGTGCCCTGGAAAAAGCTCCGGGCGCTAATAACCTCATTATAAACAACGAGCAAATGTTTTCATTCTACTAGAATTGTTAATTAATCAAAAACATGTATACAGATTTGATTACAGAATTAAGACATTGATTTGTGACCAGAGACTGAATAATTCAATTCTATTGATAATTGGATATTAGTTTTTATAAGCCTAATTTCTAGTAATTATATTGGCAGAAACTTCATTTAAATCAAATTATTCATTATTATTATTTCAATTTTTATTAATAATCGCATATTTGATTAAAAAGTTGAGTCGAATTTGAAAAAACAAGAAAAACTTACTCGGCATTTATACTTCTGAAATATAATTGTTAAATTCCTCATGGTATTTGTACACATCGAAATATTATTTCTATTATTTACTATGTAATATAATAAAAAAAAGAGAAAAGTATTCGGTTTTCCTAGATAAAAGTTTAAATTGTTATATTATTATCATATTATATTATTTGATTTTTAAATATGTTTCTCATTGAGTTATCCTCATTCACTAAACTATTGGTTACACCCTAATTTTTAATTAATTTAGACAGATTTTTCATAGATGAAAATAATTAAAACTCCTTTTCAAGTTTAAAATCTGGTGGGACATTCCATTCGTCAGTTTTCTTTTGCTGCTTTACAATTACATATATTCAACCATTCTTAAGACTTAGGACTTTTACTAAACTTAAGTTGCCGTTTAAAATAATTATACATGTAGGCATTAGAATTACAAGGTTGGTTCATTAACATAAATTATATATTGAGTCTATAATAAACATAAATTGGTAATTTTAGGTTGCCCGATTTTCTTAAGGCTTCCATATTTTATTAAATAATTTATTTCTGGAACTTTTGGTTGTATACAGAATCTGTAAAAAACCAGTTTTATAAGGTATATTGTGAAAACCTAAGTAAACCTTGTCCTACGTTATGTTTTAGACTAAACCACATTTTAACAATTGTTTTATAGGTTTCAGCCTTACATTATATGATAAAACAGGTATTCAAATTAGTTTTTAAAATTATTATGTAACCTAAAAGGAAATTGATTGAAGGAACCTACAGTAAATGATTTTTACGATATGTTTCTGAAAGAACTGATAATCTTTTTTTAACAAAAACTATCTTGAAAATGATATATTGTTCGTTTCATTGGAATATATCCTTGAAATTCATACTAAAAGTTTGATTTTGGTGAACAGAGTCTATTGATACAGCAAAAGAAATTAAATGAACGTACCAGACATTGATTTTTTGAAGGTGAACTGGTTGATTGAAGATTTCTGTGAATTTAAACAAAAAAAATCTTACTTAATTGCGTAAATTTGCTATCTAACGTACGTTTTAAGGATGCACCTTTAAATTCCTACTAAAATCTTTTGGTTGATGGATACTAAAGTTGCATGGTTTGTTTTAGGATTTCTCGAAAACGACTACGTTTAACTACACCAATTTGTTTGAATCTTTGTACAATTACTGAACATATCATATTCTATTATTTTTATTGAAAACTGTTTTCTGAGTTATCATTTTAAAGAGGTTTTTGGAGTGGATGTTCAACTTCAGGACCTTCACCCTTATCTGACTCATAGAACTGCTGGTTAAAGAATTTATAAACATTTTTTTAGGAATGTTTTGCCTTAATTGCGTTAATTTGCTATCTAACGTACGTTTTAACGATGTACCATTGAATACCTACTAAAATTTCAATCCAGATCTCTTTTTGTTGATGGATACTAAAGTTGTCTTTTTTGTTTTTATGATTTTAAAGAAAACGACTATAACAATTTACGTTAAACTTTGTACAATGACTGAATATACCATATTCTATTATTTTTATTGAAAACTATTATCTGAGATATACGATTTTTTCGTAATTTCGTAATCGTAATTTCAAAGATGTTTTTTGAGTGGAAATCCAACTCAGCACCTTCACCTATCAGCTACTTATGATACGGACCTATTCTCATTAACTTCTGTTACGGTTCAACCACTGATTAAATATTAAAGATAGTTCATTACTCAACCCAAATTTCAATTTTAAAGGAAATCTATCGAGCCAATTTTCAAGAATCGCAAAATGAAGTATGTAATAGCTTTCTATTTTCGACTTTAAAACTTACATTACTTTTAAAAACTCAATTCCAAAAATTAGTTAGACTAAAACTAGTCTAAATAAAGCAAGAAATAAAAAAAAAAATTGATAATTAGTTGAAACTCTTTTATTATCTAAAGTACTGCATGTGACGTCATAAAGTAGTTCTAATAAATTAATGAATTAAAAAATTTCTTAAATTTAGAAAAAGTTTTTTTTAGCCATAATTTCATGAAATTTAATAAAAGTTGATTGAAAAATTTTTATTATAGCAGCGCAAACATATGGAGAACCTTTTGTATATAACAGCCATTTTGCCAGTTTTACTCGTGATCTCAGCCAGTTAACATCGTAGTTGCAAAGGAAATTCATTTTCCTAATTAAAACTGAAAATATTCCATCAAATTTTGTTATTAATAATATAATACAAAAGCAAAAGGTTATATAAAACTTTATTACTTTACAAAATTTTATTTTATTAAAGTCGAAAAAAAAGAGCTTGCTGCTTTTACAAACAACACTCTTATACTGTCACCATATCAGATATGAACAAGCACGCAATGTAACATGTCTCATAACTACATTCTAGGATAAAATCACTTTACACTTAAACAATCGATGGTATTTGAATAATCAAAAAGTGTTGTATAATGATTATTGTACTAAACTGTGGTGTAGTTGGTTTGAAACAAGTATATTTTTGTTGGTATCAAGAGGAAGAATTCCTCAGAAACAATGACGTATTTGATGAGGAAATATGTAGTGCCCTAGCAAGACATCATTCCGATAATGTATAAAGCAACATCAGGACCAAAGAAAATGACAATTTAGATCTAATTACGATCTAGTTTAAATTGCGTTAAGTTCACTTCAATTTTTTAAAGATCACTTTAATAAAAATCAAATATTCACAAAAAATGGAATAATAGGTAATTATTAATGTAATGTTATTTAATGATGTTTCTTTTTAAATTGCGAATTAACTACATTAGCCAGCAACTTCAATGCTCAATTCGAAGTATGTAGAGTTTAGGTTTTATTTATTCAATTTTTAGTTCGGAATTAGAATCGAGCTGCAGGCTTTGGTATTAATGAAGTATGCTATCACAAAGCTGTGATCAAATAATACTTTTTAAAAGTTTTTCTCTTTATTTTGTTATGGAGTGGGTATGGATTAATTATTTACTGAACTCAATTTTTTGGGTTCAACAGAAAGTAAACTGACTTGAATTCTATGGGTGGATTTAGGCTTTTTGTAACTTTTAATTAGGCTTACAACTTAGTTATGGCTCTTTAGAGGCGTCATCCTCAAAGAGACAGCTGCATCTGAGGTGTCATAACTAAGTTGTTGGACTAAACATATGTTATTCTAATGATGTTAATCTAAGATATCTGAGCGAATTATGAAAATATTAAACGATCAAATGTTTAGAGTGTCTTCCGAAAGCAATTTTGTGGATATTGGAATTCATTTGAAGTCCCCACTTTTCCTTCCGAAGTCATTCAAAGAAGAAGTCAACAGATTGTAGACTCTACTCAACTAGTCCTAACTATTCAACGATTTCCTGTTCTCAAAAGACCGAAACCAAAAACGGATTGCAAACCACCAGTTCTTATTTTGTTTCTACATTCCGGACTAGGCTCTTCAGTCATCAATCATCCCTTCACCAGGCCACTCTTTCCAGAGGTTTACCTGGTTTAGTGCAGCCTTCCAACTCAACCTCTACATCTCTTTTTCACGAAAGAACATCGATCATTTTTTTTACCTCCAGTTGCGACTGTACTTCGCCACCACCAAACACACTCATAATTTCCATCACCAACCATCTTCACTGTCAAGCATTTCTGCGTAGGATCTTAGGGCTCTTATTTTATTCTAAAAGAATTTTGCCAAAGAAAAAACCTTTCTTTTATATTTCAAGAACAGTTCTACAATTAGCCTCATCTCATAAGCAGCTTCAGTAACATGATCTAAAACATTCTGACGTCTACTTCTTCCATCAGGTCAGCGCTAATTTTGACATCGATAATCCTCGAAACTAATTTCTACTTCTGTGGAGAGGCTCTCTTGGCTGGCCAGGGATATTTAAAATTTCATGATTTTGCATAAATCTCCATTTTTCTTTAATAATTTGGGATTGTTTAACATGTTCTAAGTTTCTGAACTTCACCTTCAAAACAATGCTTTTAATGTGTTCTGCATTTGCTTCGAAATTAATGCTTTACTTTAGGATCTGTAATTCAAAGTGTTTTTTTTTTTAAATCAAAATTAACTATGGCAACTCGATTGCACTGAACATTCTGCTTGAACTGCAGATAAGGTGCTCTTTCCCCAATAACCGCCAATCTTAGTGCAGTTTGTTATAAGTGGTAAATTGTGAAATGTAATTGATTACTCCAATACTCACGCTCATGCGGAGGGGAACAGTTTTTAGCTCACAAAGAATGCTATGTAGATACTAGAATTTGAGCATTATCAAAGTTTCCTTTGTGCAGAATATAAAACGAACTTTCACAAAAACCATAATGGTTATATAGGAATCGAAATGGTTAAGCATATGTAAAACTAAAAAATCTCCAAACCTTGCACTCATAGTCTTACACAATATGTAAAAAAACAAAAACGTCCAACTTGTTAGTTGGGACCGTTGTAAATATCTGGATTAGATAGTTTGTTTTGTATGGCTAGTTGTTAGTGAATGTGTTTAAATTTCTAAGTTCAGAGTAGGCCTTACCCTACATAAAATGTAGGATGTGATCTTTTTCAGCATTAAGCCAAACTTATAAACTTATAATTGCTTTCAGAGTAAAAGATAAATCTCTTCTTTTAAATATAAAACTCTACAGCATTTTTTTTTCTATTTGTCATCTTAAATTGGAGGAAGAAGTCTTTAATTTCATTTTTCATTTTTCAATCTAATAAAGGTTCATTGACTTATGGCAAATAATAGAACGGTACTTTAGCCGTTTCTTACCTCACAGTGTTGAGCAGGAACCAAGGTATGTAAAAGGTTCACTCAATTACAAACCCAGTTCTATGATATCGAGCCAGCTAGAGCTCCGACTTTTTTTTAAACAGCTCAATTAAGCAAGTATGATTCCATCTCTCATCATTCGACTTTAGAACTTTATATCCATCGCTTTCTACACGTAATAAATAACTTACGAGTAAATTAAGATCTATTTCTTAATATCGAAGTTAATTATTAGTAGTAATTTAATCAGATAACTTCCGATAAATATAAGAACATAATTTTAGGACGTTAATAAGTTTAGTTCCCTGCAGAAATACAATACAATATTCCAGAATTGTAAGATAAAAAAAAACAGATGTTAACGGTGTGACTATAACTCCTTGTAGCCCTCCGGTTGTAACGAATAACTAGGTCGTTTTTGTAGATCACTGGCTACAGAAAAGTGCTCAGATAATTTCAGAAATGTTATCTAATTTACACTCTCCAACAAATAAACATTGTCAGGCTGAGGATTCCAAATCTCTTCCATTGATTCGAAAACATGATTCCATTTTTCTTTTCGGTGTTTAATTGAATTAAATAAGCATAACTGTGGCGACCACATATATATATAATTTTTTATGTGTATTATATGTTGCTAACGTATTGCCTAAAAAGGTTGCAAATACATTTTTCTTAAACTACACCGCAACAACTATCTACCTCATTTCATAGTCTACGCTACGAAATTCCAATAGCATTTTTTAAAGCTGCTAACAAAAAAACCGACTTGTAATGAGGTAACTGCAGAAGTTGGACTGCAGCCAACCTGAGTCACCTCGTTACAGGGACTTCAATTTTGTTAGAAGTTAAAAAAAATGGAAGTTGGATTATTAGCTAAAAGACAGAAATAGAAGTTGTTTGTTGTAAGGAGTTTAGAAAAATAATTATTTATCACCTTTGATTCGATTCGAGGCCTAAAGAAATTCTATTTGGAATCGTATTTGTTGATTTAATGGAAGATTTAGAATCCTGTCTAGTACAAAGTGATCCATATTGGTGGTGTGGGTAAAATATAATTGAAAATATCAGTGCTTTTTACTTGCTGTAAGCGTTCTCAAAAAATTATCTGATAATCGGATAACTTGTATCTACGAGAAGTTATAGTCACTTTTCTTAATTTAATTTTTTTTTTTGAATACTGTGCTCCCTACTGATAGATAAATAGATCTGTATTTATTCGCTTGCTTTTGTTATTATGGTAGCGGGTGGGATACTACATAAATTTTACAAGCTTTATTGAAAAATATGGTGAGAGATGAATCATCTTGCTCCAATGCTGTGTAAAAATGAAAAATTGGATCTATGCAGACTCTAAGAAATGAAATAAACTGGGTTTCTAAATTAAGAAATCTTTTGTTTAACTTAGGTTTCTCTCAAAGGTGGGTTAAGAATGAAGCGTTAAAAGTAATGATAAGTTTACAAAGGCGAAGTCTTTTTTTAACTTACCATGATCTTATTACCGTTTTATAACTCCTAATTAGTCTGAGAACTTTGTATAATATTGAATATAAAAGAGAATGAAAAAAAGAAGTCTCTCTAAAACTGGGTCTTCAGGGAAAACGGCGGTTCCCTAACGTTAGAATAGTTACTGTCGGTTTCGATATCGTCGTGACGCTTCAAATAATTTCGAATACGATTACCGTCCTTTTTTTTATATATCAAACGCAAGCGCGTCGATCGTATATTGCAAATGCGTAATTGTTGCCTGTAACAAAATCGTTTATGCCGTTCTACGATCTTCCGTTCCGTATACCGCGTGAGCTCGTGATCTTATAGACCCGGCATAAAAAGGCATATAGGGAAAAATGCTGTTAAGTTTTTTTAAAAAAAAGAATTGGTAGATGCTTTAGTCTGATTGTGATTATTGATTTTAGTCTTTAAATGTAAAAAAAAAAGATCACACTTAATATTTTATGTTAGATTGGCCCTTTTACTCAGTCTGCAGAAATTTCTACATATTCAAACTGAAATCCTCCAGGCGCACACTCGCAAGACTAGCTGCTCCAGAAATTAGCAATAAGTAATTCTTGTTTTTTCTTGAAGTGTACATAATTTAATAATGTTTTCAGGTTTGGAAATCGAGTTTATATAATGTTTTTACTCTTATGGTTTCTGTATAGCTTGATTTTATTGTGAAAGTTCATATTTTCATATTACATAAAGAAAGCTTTATTAATGCCCAAATTGAAGGCTGCAGATTTACATCCCTGTTAGTTAAATATTGCTCTCAAACTGCGAGTTATATAGGGATAATTGTTTCACATTTCAATGATTTGTCACTTCCTGTATGTCTCCTAATGAAGTGTACAATGATTATGGATTAGTGGGTATTAGAGAGATATTTGGGAGTTCATAGACAAAACTCAGTGCAATTGTCGATGCGATACTTAGTTTGGAATTTTTTGTCATGCATATTGAATTACAATTCCATGAGTTAATATTGTAGCAGACATTTAGTCACAATCGCTGGTTTTTGCCCTGACCCTTCGCAGACAATGCATGTCACAATGTTGGCATCTGCTACCCTGCACTATACAGGGTCAAAACTGGCTGGAATACGGTTTGGCAAGAATGGTTTATTTTTCGGGGGGCAGAAACCTGAGCTCTACCTCCTCGTGGTGCCCCCCGGTAAACTGCTCTTATGAGCAGGCTAACAGAACCAGTACCGAAATAACTCAAATTTTAGCATTTGCAGCCATTGGATCTGTAAACAGTCCAATGGTTTGTGATGAACTGAGGAGTTGATACCTACAACCATTTAAGATCCCTCCAGAAGCAGGGGATTCAGCTGCGTTTAGGCAGTTTGTCAAAATCATCCCCGAAAATTTTTATAAAATCTGTAACCCGAAAAATTTGCATGAATCGATGAGGACGTCAACAAATTATCTCAAAAATGTAAACATTGGCAGAAACTAGACCTTATTTTACGATTTGATTCTGACAGGTTACCCAACTTGAACTTAGCGATCAAAATGGTGTTTACCGGTTGTATATTTTACTAAATAGGTTTATCTTTTTTTTCAAACAAAGCTCAAACGTTTTTCTTTAAACATTCCAAACAGCTACAGCGTACTTCAGTTGATCTACAACGGAAATGTAGAAGTTCGATTAAGGGCTACTTAAAAATTAGATAAGCTCCGCTTTAACGTTCTATTGCCGGATAATTTCCTATCCTTTACATTAATACTGTCCGGCAGGACAGTTGTATAAGGGTTGATCGTCAAAAAGTGCACGAAAAAGAGTAACGTTGAAAAACACATAAGTTTTACAATTTTTTTTTCTCATATTCTATTAAGATAAAATTCCCAAAATTGCTTTATAATTCAGGGCAAATCCTTCTTTATAAATGTAAATTATTTGCAACAACCCAAGTGTAATAGATTCTCTTAAGCAGAAGTATTGTAATCGCAGTTTAATTTAGCTATTTACGTTTTTTCAAAATATCGTTTTTGGGGATTCTTTGAGGACCGTAACTAGAAGCATTCTTTAAAAAGATCTCTCCAGATAAGAGTACAAGGGTTAATAAAGAAGGTTAAATTTTGGTGGTTTTCAAATTCGTTAAAATTTCTTGCCTTTATACTCTCTTCGTATTCTTTAGATTTAAATGAATTCTTTACTGAATTGTAGAGAAAAGTTAGCTCTATAATTAGTATATATTTCATTGTTTTAGTGATAATGGTTAATGAGATATAGAAGGTTGAATTTTGACGGTTTTCAAGTTCTTTCAAATTTCAAACCTTTGTATTGTTTAGATTTCAATGGATATAGCTTTGTAGATTTTAATCTCTAGAACATTAGAAAGAATTAATTCATATTATATTTTAGTAAAACTAGTGTATTTACAGAAAATTTAATAAATACGTGAATTGTGACGAGAGAAATTTGTGAATGCTCCCACCAGAATTCGTTGGTGTATTCTTATTAATAGTGCATCCACTAAACTAAATTAATCTCTAGATATTGTATTGTAAACTGGAGCATCTTTATTATTTCGTTGAAAATGCTGTTTTGTCTCAGTAATCCGTTTGCAGTTATTCTAGTCTTCAATAAGAGCAATGCTTCAAGAGCTGAAAAAAACTAAATTTAGTCAGGGAATTCTTCTTTGCTTATTTTACAGCAGGATTTGATTCAATATTAGACCCATTTAAAAAATAAATAATTGTAAAACGCTATATTGAATAATCTAAAAGATAGGTTGAGTCAATTGTTCTAGAAAGTATTGCGAAGTCTTGGTAAGACAAAAATAATAGTAAAGAGTAAGTAGTAATTGATATTGTCATCCGATAAAAGTTTGACAGCAGTACATTTAAGTACGAAGTCGCCTTTGAGCCAATCTATTATCACCTTCAATGTATTTTCACATAGCATAAAGTAATTGCAGAAGCTTGAAGTCTAACTGTTGATTGATGGATACAATGGATTAGCATGGCTGAAGAACAACGACAGATTTGTTGACAACCTTTTACTCCACATCTTCAATTTCTTATAAAAAATCGTTAGTTTTTATTGATTTACTTATGGAAATTTTGGTTACGTTACTTATAATTGGTGAAATATCAATACATCTTATGGATATTTAATAAGAATTTTCCTCGCTTGTTGTGCCAATATTATTGTCCCATAATTATTAAAATGGTTTATAAGATTGGTTGGTTCTATTATAAATAGCTTGTGAAGAGAGTGGAATTATTTTGGTATTTGCTCTATTTAAATCAAATAATAAATCAGAAATTGAAGTCCTTGGTGGTCATGCCAATGCTATCTAGCGGCAATAGCTTAAACTAGAAAGATGTAATTACAAAGGAACTAGTTCCAGTGGTTACCGCTAGGTAGCATGAACATGTACTTTGACTATTATAATAAACATTAAATGACCTCTAAACGAAATAACTGTCCGGTAAGGCACTGAAGTTAATAGACCATGCGGTTTTGTCCAAATCTCTATAACATGTTGCAACAGTAATAATTTCTTTATTTATTAAATGTTCTTCACCCATGTAGATAAACATTTTATATCGTCAGTATTTTAAAAAGAAGGTTCCCTCTAAAAAAAAATCCATGTTTAAAATTCACTGTTTACCACATAATTTGATGTTTTTTTATTTATGATTGATAATTTTAAGTTTATGCTGCTGTAACTAAGTCAGTGAGAACATTACATACCTTAGAAATCTGATTGTATTATATATTTGCATTAAGCGATAACTTCCTATGAAATTAAAAAACTTAATTTCATTACTGCATTAAGGACTTCTTGCAGGTAAGCAACATTTTTGTGTATACTTTTATTTTTAATTACAAGTTGATGTGATCAGAAGTGTTTATGAAATTGACATGTTTCCAAGACAGATGTTAATACATAGATGCATTTTAAGTGTAGGCATGTAATTTTAAAAAGTTTATTTTAGTCTTCATTATTTTGTTTCATAAAAATGTTTCAACGGTCATAAGTAGGGAGATTTAGTTCGTAACATGTTAATAATTTTTGGTCGTCTTTATTACTGCAAAAGTAAATTGTAAATTTCAATTATGTAATTGGGAATTATGAACTTCCACGTAAATATTCACATTATTCTCATTTTAAGGGGAGAGTAATCCCCATGAAATTTAAATTAATAATGTAAAGTTTAATAACGACCTAGAACCATTAGAATGTGGTAATTCTGAACTAGTTCAATTCAAATAGATGGCTGGGTGATGACATTTTATCCAATGTAGCACATTTTAACTCCTACAGCAGCAGTTACCTGTTTTCAGCTTTCAGCATGTTTCTCAGTTAAGATATTATGTCGTATTATCTAAAGATAAATAATAAAGTATATAGCAATAGATTTGTTACCTAGTAAGTGCAATGATTTGCCTAAATTAAAACTATCCAGAAGGTACATGAACTTAGATTTACGTTTTTTTTTTTTAAAAAAAAAAAAGTGCATGTGCTTACACTTTTAATGATTCTCTATTATCTGAGGGGGTTTTAGTGATCAAATTGGTTTACTGAAGTGATTTATTAAGTCATAAACATAAGTGTTGTAATGATTGTACATTGAAAATATTTAATTATATAATTTGATTCGTATTTTTACTTCTTCAAAACTGAACTTTTTGCAGCAATTAAGTCAAGTATCTCAAATAGGCAGATGGGGCGTGTTTATAACCCATTTTGAAGGATACTTCTATACTTCCAGCACGTACGACCTTATTAATGAGGTAATTTGCATCTATTCTATTTTGATAATAAACTAAACTAGATTCTCTAACTGTGGAACTGTACTTCAAGTATTCTTATCTATTATTTACTAAGTACAGAGTAATACCACATAAACTAAAACTTTTTTCATATAAATTTTTATCTTTGTAGCTGAAAAAAAGTTTTAATTTTTTTGAAAGAAGGTTCTGATTTGATTGAAATTCTGTTATATTTTCCAATCACAGAACTACATATTTCTATTCTGTATAAAAAAAAATTAGAATATTAGTAGCTTGTTTGTTGTTGTAATGTTCAATTAGAGTAATCTTTTTGATAAATAACCAATCTGTTTTATGAAAACATACATATTTCATTTTCTTTGAAAGAAAGTATAGGTTCTTTAAAAAAGGATTTAAACTTTCATATTAATGCTTTAGTTTTATTACAGTCACATGTATTTAATTTTTATGAATACATAATTATTATAATTTTTTTTTCTAGGTTCTTAATTCAAGCTAAACCCAGTAAAAACTAATTATTTTAAGTACATAAATATTGTTGATTTTACATAATGTTGATTTTCAGATTAAATACCACTGGTGCTGAAGTACTGCCTGCAAAACTGTTCATCAATAGAAGCCCAAGTGAAATAGACGTAAATCATCTATCCTAGGAAATTTTTGGGAAACACATTTTAGTTTACAGATTTGCCAGCAGGTAGCACTGAAACTGTATAACTGTCAAGATTTCTCTTTAGTACGACTTGAGTGTTTGAAGGGCGAGGATCGTTCTGTCGCTCGTCACCTTAAACATATCTCCTGTAGTCTCACATCATCAAATATGAAAAAGGTATGTCTGTCTAGTCTAAAATAAGAACTGTAATAAAAAATATTCGAATGAAAAATGAAAACGGTAGGATATGTCAGTCTAGTCTAAAAATCACTATCAGAAACATACATGAATGTTCTTCTATAAGATATATAAAACCATCAAATAAAAAAATATGTATATCTGTCTAGTCAAAAATAAGAATTATTCCAAAACATAATAAAATATGAAATACGGATGTCAGCCTAGTGAATACTCCTTAACAAAAACTTACAGTTTAAAAAGTTAAGTATAAGGGTTGATTAAACGCCAAAAGGTACACAAATCAGCAAGTACCCAACATTTCATTCAAGCTTAGTTGATATAATTTAAGTAATTTTGCTGCATTAACTTTTCCTTCACATTTTTTAGAATTTATTAGATGCCACAGATGCTGGCCAGTTCGTTCATAATATTATTTGGTTATAATTATGATAAAATGTATATTATATCTTCGTTTTTAAATAGGTACTTTATTTTAACTCTATTCCAAATTATTCTTCTGATTTATCTTTAATATGCCCTTTATTCTGAAGTTGTCACATCTTATACATGCATGTTAAAGTAGAAAAAGACAAAGTTAGAGTCGGCTACTGTTTAAATTTGAATCACGGAGGATTTAAAACAATATTTCAGACTTGAATTCGTCTTACCGAAATATTCGTGAGCACAAATAACACACAGTTAATAACAAGTAGATTATTCAACAACAATTATTCATTTCTCAATTGTAATTTAATTTTACTTACAGTAAAATACTGGAATAATTAGCTGTCCTAAAAATATGCATATCTTATTTATTTTATATTACATAACATATATATAACATTGTGAGAAGAACAGCTACATTGAGAGTGTGATTGAAGAAAACTATATTATTTGCGATAAAGCCAGATAATTATTACCTATTATAAACGTTAGACTACTACATAAAATAACAATTACTTTAATCGAAGAATAAACTTAAACAGACGATTTTTATTAAAAATAAAATAATCGAAATCATTGATGTATGTTGGTGTAAGCATTTTTTTAAAAAAGTTTTTAAATTTTGTAGCCTCGTAATTTTTTTTATTTTTTATAACGTTTTCTTTTTAACCTGTAATTAATAGTTTGATTATTATAGATTAATAGATATTAAAGTCAATCTACAATGCTACTTGAACAAATATTTTGTAGATGAAAATGGCCAGCATAAGGGTCTGTGACATCTAATAAATTCTAAAAAATGTGAAGGAAAAGTTAATGCAGCAAAATTACTTAAATTATATCAACTAAGCTTGAATGAAATGTTGGGTACTTGCTGATTTGTGTACCTTTTGGCGTTTAATCAACCCTTATACTTAACTTTTTAAACTGTAAGTTTTTGTTAAGGAGATTTTTGTACCTTTTGGATAGATTTTCATTTTTGTCTATTTTGCTAAGTTACATATCTGCTTTACTGTTTTTTTTTAAATTTGGAATAAGCAATTCTATCATTATAACCTGATAAGGTGTTAAGTAGGAACCGTAACTACCACTGGAGAGATCTTTTTAAAGAATGATTATAGTTGCGGTCCCCAAACCATCCTCAATAACAATTTTTTTGAGAAAGCCTTTTTATATAAAATAGGAAGGTATTTGTACGTAAAAAGCAAATTTAAACGGGCGATTACAGTACTTCTCCCTAAAAGGCAAAGAGGCAAAGATTTTGAATCGAACGACAATTCATTAATGTAAATAGGTTCACCCATTGATAATTTTAACGATTGCAGTACTTCCTCTTAGTAGGTGTAAGAGCATGATGGCACTTCACAGCCATATAGAGGAGCTTTAATCACTTCTTCGTGCTAAATTTTATCAAAATCGGACAAAGCGTTATAGAAATATTGGTAATAATAGTTTTAGAAACGGCCTTACTTGAGTGGGGCAAACTCCCCTCCATATGAGGCATAGCGACGAGACTTTTAAAGTGCAAATCTGTACAAAATTTCGATTCGAATGACACTTCATTCATGAAAATCAGTTCACTTGTCGATAATTTGAAACGATTGCTATACTTCCCCTTAACTAGTGTAAGAGCAGATCGCCGCTTTAATGTTACGTAGGGGAGCCCTAACTCTATCATCCTACCAAATTTTATCAAAATCGGGCTAAGATTTACAGAGTAATTAGTAATAATAATTTTGAAGGGGGCCTTACATAAAGGGGGCTAACTCCTCTCCCATTCGGTGTACAGCGTCGAGACCCCCAAAAGGCACATCTACATAAAATTCCGAATCGAATGTCACCTCATTCATGAAAATCGGTTCTCGCGTTTAGGCGCTACGTAGTTTACAAAAAAGGTAACAACAAGAAGAAGAAGAACAACAACAACAACAACAACAACAAGAAGAAGAAGAACAACAACAATTTCTGAAAATGCCGTTTTTGCTCATTTTCGGCAACTTTTTTCTCGAAATCTATTAGGTCTGGGGGGTTGCAAAAAAATTACAGTTATAAAGGAGGATTTGCCCTATATTTTAAAGAAAATTTGGGAATTTTATCTTTTATAGAAAAAGAGAAAAAAATTGTCAAAGTTAGGTGTTTTTTAACGTTACGCTTTTTCGTGCACTTTTTGACGATCAACCCTTATACAACTGTCCTACCGGACAGTTTTAATATAACTTCTGCCTAGTTAATATAATTAAATATAATTGCCCCACCCTCCCTCCACCGCGAAAATCACTTACCTATATAGTCTAATAGTACTATTGCAAACTCGACAAGCAAGAAACATTTTATGCCTTTTTCCCAGCATGAAACTATTTACTTTGGCTTACTTCCGGTACCAATAATTGACACATACTTAATGCCATCTAACTGTAATATTTCCTAATTTAAAAAAGCTCGAGCTACATAATCATTAATAAAACCAATGGAGTTAATAAACAAATGAACTGCAGTTTGTACTGTTACTCCTAGATAGCAGAGCAATCACTATTTTAACGATTAGATTTCTCTTCCCCAAGAAGACTTACTGATCCACTTTTTCCAATGGTTTTTCTTTCTTGTTTCTCAAAATTGATTGACCTAGCTTATATAATCTACTTGATCTTAAAATTAACTGTCAAATACGGAAACGTAAGTATACTAGTGAAATTAGGAGAAATATTCCATCTTTTCCAACTGTTTTTACTTCTTGTTTTTCAAAAAAGATCAGCACAATATGAACATTCTAGCATTAGCCTTAATATTTACTAATAAACACGGGAGCAGCAACATTCCTCTACAGTTGGGTTTCTAATGGTTTTTACTTCTATTTTTTTTATAATAGACTGACGTTATATTTACAATCTAGCTTTCCCTTAATATTAATCATCAAATACTGAAACAGCAGAATTCGAGTGAAATTTTGAGTAAGGTTCACGTTCTCCACTATTTTGTTTTTCTGGTTTTTCAAAAGATATCTACCCAGCAAGTATGTACCATTTGGCATTAGCCTTAATATTAACCATCAAATACTGATACAACAGTCTTCCAGAGAAATTAGGAAACAATTTCTCCTATTTCCAATGGTTTTTATATCTTGTGTTTTAAAATAGATCGACCTAACTAGTACAATCTAGCATTGGCATTAGTGTTAACTATTAAATCCAGGAGCAGCATCATTCCTGTAAAGTTAGATGAAAAGATCATCTTTTTCCATTGGTTTTTCTTTTTTGTATCTCGAAATAGATTGGCCTAGCGTATACAGTCTAGCATTGCCCTTAGTATTAACTGCTGATAATGATTTGACTGACATATTCATCCATATTTTTTTTAACAATAATTAAAACAGTGAAAATGCAACAATGTCCGTGTTTTAAACTTAAATTCTCGCGCCTCCCTTGTATAAAATACATTTACAACTTATCAGTTCTAAAATATTACTTGCATAGAATTAAAAAATAAAAAAAATATTTCCGCTTAACATGTAATAGATTTCAATTATTTTAATTCATAATTTTTACAAATGTTTGACAATTCGTTAATATTTTGGATAACACCACGTAACCTCCCTTAGTCTGCTCAGTTAGTAAGTATAGTGCGGCCTGGTGAGAGCAGTGAAGCCGAAGTGTTTACCCTAAACTGGTAATTCTACCTCTGAGGTGGTTGAAAGAGTGAACAGGTAAGGGGTATAAAAATACGTCCAACTAAGGACAAAATTACAAATATTTTATTAAGCACTGTGGACGTAATCTCATTTTCTTAAAACTAATAAATTCTTAAGCCTTTACGAAGACTGACCTATAAAAAGTATGGTTCGAGAAGTGTTAGTTCTGTATCGAAGTGAAGTAACGAAAACCACAAGTCAAGATTCTAAGGCAAGGAAGATGAGTACGATAAGCTTAATTCGCTTGTAGAACGAGTTAGACCTATACATGAAATTGACTACTTATATTACATTAACAGAATAACTGTGGGGTCATTAAATCAATAGATACAGATTTAATTAAAAAGAACCTTATTAAGTAACGTATGTAGGTATTATGTGGGTGTTCATGTATTTTGGGAGAATCGTTTCAAGTTTTTGTTATTGTTGTACTTAGTATAATATAGCCAGTGTAATATAATGTGTATATATCATAAACTTTAGTTTTTGAAAAAGGTGTGAAATATATCGAAACTTTGGTATTTATACATGATGGTGATTTCGGCAATTTAGATGAAAATTAATTGGCTTCGTAGATAGGACTGATAAGAAGTTACTAGCTCTGTAGTATTTCGCTGGTAATGGTTTTGACTATTTCTTAACAAGAATGAAGAGGGTAGTAGTGCCTACAAGCAGGAGTAGAATGAGAAGTCCATGCTGGAGCAAGTGTGTGAACAAGACCTTTCCTTTTGTACCGGCTTATGAGGTATTTTGCTTATCTTTGTCACTTACCTTTTAATTTTTCACTTTTACTTTAATATCCACCAAGCACTCATTACAATTCCATTACTTTTTCTTACCCATAATAATTACAAGGTATTACGATCAAGTAGAATGTTATTCAGTTTTCAACGGATATATGTATTTGTTTTCGATAAATGTTTTTACGAATCGTCAAGTTTCGTGTGTGATGAAAATCAAAAATTCAAGTTTTGATATTTAGTTTATTGGCTTCTTTTGGCGAAAATCTGTCAATCTAACAACAAATTTACTGAATCTGATTTTTCGTATTTTCTCTTGAACAGCATTTACGATTTCCTATAAACAACGTACTTTCTTTATATTATTATGATCTAGAGCAAGTATTGAAATATTTCTCTTCAAAAATTGATACAAACCAAAAACTCTCTGTAATTATTAAAATACTGCTAAAGCAGCTGGTATGGAGCAATCTCTACATTGACAGAAATCGTGAGGTACTTACTACCTTTCCAATTGTCAACGAATCGAGTTTCTCCAATAAAAAATCATAGGGAAAATAGTAAATGCTCTTCGGTTCGCATTGATCTTATCATTCATATTGACCTCAAAATCTTTTATCCTCCATCTAGCGAAATCCTTTTTGCCCGATTTTATTTTATTGTTTTGAAGAAGCTCTTACACTTCACTTTCATTTTATAATGTTTAACATGAGTAATATTGAAGAATTACTTGATTATTATGTTTAAGGAAAAGTTATTTAAAGAAAATTTCAATGCCTATGTTGTGACGAAGAAATTCGTGAATGCTCACATCAGAATTCGTTAGTGTAGCTCATTAGTGCATCGACTAAACTAAATTTATTTCTGGGTATTGTATGGTAATCTGGAGCATCTAAATTATTTCGTTGTAAATGCTGTTTTGTTATGACCTTGGAAAACTGATTGTATTATCTATGCATTAAGCGATAACTTCCTAGGAGATTAAAAAACTTGTTTTTCTTCTTGCAGGTAAGCAACATTTTATGTGTATACTTTTACTTTTAATTACGAGTTGATCAGAAGTGTTTATGAAAATGACATGTTTCCAAGACAGTTGATAGTACATGCATTTTAAGTGTACGAATGTATTTTTAAAAAGTTGATTTTAGTCTTCATTATTTGGTTCAATAAAAATGTTCCAACGGTTATAAGTAAGTAGATTTAGTTCGTAACATGTTAATAGTGTTTGACCGTCTTTATTACTGTAAAAGTAAATTGCTAATTACGATTATGTATTTGGGAATTATGAACTTGCACGTAAATATTCATATTTCTCTCATTTAAAGGGGAGAGTAATCTCCATGAAATTTAAACTAATAATGTAAAGTTTAATAACGTCCTAGAATTATGGACCTTAGATTTTGCAAGGTTCGCACCAGTAGTTTTAAATTCTAACATTGAAAATTGATTTTTTTTTCTAAATATTTGTAAATTACAATGTAAACAATTGTATAAATAATAGTTTATATAATTTTTAATTTTGTTCTCAGCATTCTTTGACATTCTAATGGTAATTCTGAACTAGTTCAATTCAAACAAATGGCTGGGTTGATGACATTTTATTCAGTGTAACACAATTTAACTCCTAGAGCAACAGTAAGTACTTACATGTTTTCAGCTTACACCATGCTTTCTCAGTTAAGATATTATGTTGTATTATCTAAAGTAAATAATAAAGTATACAGTAATAGATTAGATCAGTGGTTCTTAACCAGTGTTCCTTGGAACACTGGTGTTCCGCGAATATGGTCCAAGTGTTCCGCGAAATTTCAATTTTAAATGTATTGAAATTTAGAAACTTAGGAAAGATACGAAAACAAAAAATTGTTCCTTTTTATTTAATTTGAATTTAATTTTAAGTTCTTGCTAAATACCGAATTTCAAATTATTTAATGTTAGTGTTCCGCGAGAAAAATATATACATATAATTGTGTTCCTCGTGTTTGAAAAGGTTAAGAACCACTGACATAAAGGGTTGAAAATTTTTTGGGTCATGAAATTCTGTAAAATTATGGCCGTTCTATATCTCTCACTGTAAACCACGTATTGGTATGGAATTTTGCTCTCTTATACACTTTGTTTTTCTCAATTATAAACTATAGTAATTTTGTGTACAGATCTATAAATGTAGAAGATATAAAGGGTTGAAAATTTTTTGGGTCATGAAATTCTGTAAAATTATGGCAGTTCTATATCTCTCACTGTGAACCACGTATAGGTATGGAATTTTGTTCTCTTATACACTTTGTTTTTCTCAATTATAAACTATAGTTATTTTGTGCACAGATCTATAAATGTAGAAGATATAAAAAGTTTAAAATTTTTTGGGTCATGGAATTCTGTAAAATTATGGCCGTTCTATATCTCTCACTGTGAACCACGTATTGGTATGGAATTATGTTCTCTTATACACTTTGTTTTTCTCAATTATAAACTATAGTAATTTTGTGCACAGATCTATAAATGTAGAAGATATAAAGGGTTGAAAATTTTTTGGGTCATGAAATTCTAAAAAATTATGGCAGTTCTATATCTCTCACCGTGATCCACGTATTGGTATGGAATTTTGTTCTCTTATAATAATAATAATAATAATAATAATAATAGCCTTTATTACCAATTCAAATTACACACAAGCATATAATTCAACATTTTAATTTAATTTATATATATATACAAACAGTAAATTAAATTCAAAAAGAAATGTTATATAAAACGAAAAAATTTTGCCTGAAATAAACTTAAAATAAAAATAACTAAAATAACTTTTGAACTGAAATTTTACACTGAATATATGATTGAAATTAAAAATAATTGAAAAGAATAAGCACAAAATAATATTGGTAACTAGGCCCAATTTCTAGAATTTTGTTCTCTTATACACTTTGTTTTTCTCAATTATAAACTATAGTTATTTTGTGCACAGATCTATAAATGTAGAAGATATAAAGGGTTGAAAATTTTTTGGGTCATGAAATTCTGTAAAATTATGGCCGTTCTATATCTCCCACTGTGAACCACGTATTGATATGGAATTTTGTTCTTCTCAATTATAAACTATAGTTATTTTGTGCACAGATCTATAAATGTAGATGATATAAAGGGTTGAAAATTTTTTGGGTCATGAAATTCTGTAAAATTATGGCCGTTCTATATCTCTCACTGTGAACCACGTATTGGTATGGAATTTTGCTCTCTTATACACTTTGTTTTTCTCAATTATAAACTATAGTAATTTTGTGCACAGATCTATAAATGTAGAAGATATAAAGGGTTGAAAATTTTTTGGGTCATGAAATTCTGTAAAATTATGGCCGTTCTATATCTCTCACTGTGAACCACGTATTGGTATGGAATTTTGCTCTCTTATACACTTGGTTTTTCTCAATTATAAACTATAGTAATTTTGTGCACAGATCTATAAATGTAGAAGATATAAAGGGTTGAAAATTTTTTGGGTCATGAAATTCTGTAAAATTATGGCCGTTCTATATCTCTCACTGTGAACCACGTATTGGTATGGAATTTTGCTCTCTTATACACTTGGTTTTTCTCAATTATAAACTATAGTAATTTTGTGCACAGATCTATAAATGTAGAAGATATAAAGGGTTGAAAATTTTTTGGGTCATGAAATTCTGTAAAATTATGGCCGTTCTATATCTCTCACTGTGAACCTCGTATTGGTATGGAATTTTGTTCTCTTATACACTTCGTTTTTCTCAATTATAAACTATAGTTATTTTGTGCACAGATCTATAAATGTAGAAGATATAAAGGGTTGAAAATTTTTTGGGTCATGAAATTCAGTAAAATTATGGTTGTTCTATATCTCTCACTGTGAACCACGTATTGGTATGGAAGTTTGTTCTCTTATACACTTTTTTTTTCTCAATTATAAACTATAGTTATTTTGTGCACAGATCTATAAATGTAGAAGATATAAAGGGTTGAAAATTTTTTGGGTCATGAAATTCTGTAAAATTATGGCCGTTCTATATCTCCCACGGTGAACCACGTATTGGTATGGAATTTCGTTATCTTGTACACTTTGTTTTTCTCAATTATAAACAATAGTTATTTTGTGCACAGATCTATAAATGTAGAAGATATAAAGGGTTGAAAATTTTTTGGGTCATGAAATTCTGTAAAATTATGGCCGTTCTATATCTCTCACTGTGAACCACGTATTGGTATGGAATTTTGTTCTCTTATGCACTTTGTTTTTCTCAATTATAAACTATAGTTATTTTGTGCACAGATCTATAAATGTAGAAGATATAAAGGGTTGAAAATTTTTTGGGTCATGAAATTCTGTAAAATTATGGCCGTTCTATACCTCCCACAGTGAACCACGTATTGGTATGGAATTTTGTTCTCTTGTACACTTTGTTTTTCTCAATTATAAACTATAGTTATTTTGTGCACAGATCTATAAATGTAGAAGATATAAAGGGTTGAAAATTTTTTGGGTCATGAAATTCTGTAAAATTATGGCCATTCTATATTTCTCACTGTGAACCACGTATTGGTATGGAATTTTGTTCTCTTATACACTTGGTTTTTCTAAATTATAAACTATAGTTATTTTGTGCACAGATCTATAAATGTAGAAGATATAAAGGGTTGAAAATTTTTTGGGTCATGAAATTCTGTAAAATTATGGCCGTTCTATATCTCTCACTGAGACCCACGTATTGGTATGGAATTTTGCTCTCTTATACACTTGGTTTTTCTCAATTATAAACTATAGTAATTTTGTGCACAGATCTATAAATGTAGAAGATATAAAGGGTTGAAAATTTTTTGGGTCATGAAATTCTGTAAAATTATGGCCGTTCTATATCTCTCACTGTGAACCACGTATTGGTATGGAATTTTGCTCTCTTATACACTTGGTTTTTCTCAATTATAAACTATAGTAATTTTGTGCACAGATCTATAAATGTAGAAGATATAAAGGGTTGAAAATTTTTTGGGTCATGAAATTCTGTAAAATTATGGCCGTTCTATATCTCTCACTGTGAACCACGTATTGGTATGGAATTTTGTTCTCTTATACACTTTGTTTTTCTCAATTATAAACTATAGTAATTTTGTGCACAGATCTATAAATGTAGAAGATATAAAGTGTTGAAAATTTTTTGGGTCATGAAATTCTGTAAAATTATGGCCGTTCTATATCTCTCACTGTGAACCACGTATTGGTATGGAATTTTGTTCTCTTATACACTTTGTTTTTCTCAATTATAAACTATAGTTATTTTGTGCACAGATCTATAAATGTAGAAGATATAAAGGGTTGAAAATTTTTTGGGTCATGAAATTCAGTAAAATTATGGTTGTTCTATATCTCTCACTGTGAACCACGTATTGGTATGGAATTTTGCTCTCTTATACACTTTGTTTTTCTCAATTATAAACTATAGTAATTTTGTGCAAAGATCTATAAATGTAGAAGATATAAAGGGTTGAAAATTTTTTGGGTCATGAAATTCTGTAAAATTATGGCCGTTCTATATCTCTCACTGTGAACCACGTATTGGTATGGAATTTTGTTCTCTTATACACTTTGTTTTTCTCAATTATAAACTATAGTTATTTTGTGCACAGATCTATAAATGTAGAAGATATAAAGGGTTGAAAATTTTTTGGGTCATGAAATTCTGTAAAATTATGGCCGTTCTATATCTCCCACTGTGAACCACGTATTGATATGGAATTTTGTTCTCTTATACACTTTGTTTTTCTCAATTATAAACTATAGTTATTTTGTGCACAGATCTATAAATGTAGAAGATATAAAGGGTTGGAAATTTTTTGGGTCATGAAATTCTGTAAAATTATGGCCGTTCTATATCTCCCACTGTGAACCACGTATTGATATGGAATTTTGTTCTTCTCAATTATAAACTATAGTTATTTTGTGCACAGATCTATAAATGTAGATGATATAAAGGGTTGAAAATTTTTTGGGTCATGAAATTCTGTAAAATTATGGCCGTTCTATATCTCTCACTGTGAACCACGTATTGGTATGGAATTTGGTTCTCTTATACACTTTGTTTTTCTCAATTATAAACTATAGTTATTTTGTGCCCAGATCTATAAATGTAGAAGATATAAAGGGTTGAAAATTTTTTGGGTCATGAAATTCTGTAAAATTATGGCCGTTCTATATCTCCCACTGTGAACCACGTATTGATATGGAATTTTGTTCTCTTATACACTTTGTTTTTCTCAATTATAAACTATAGTTATTTTGTGCACAGATCTATAAATGTAGAAGATATAAAGGGTTGGAAATTTTTTGGGTCATGAAATTCTGTAAAATTATGGCCGTTCTATATCTCCCACTGTGAACCACGTATTGATATGGAATTTTGTTCTTCTCAATTATAAACTGTAGTTATTTTGTGCACAGATCTATAAATGTAGATGATATAAAGGGTTGAAAATTTTTTGGGTCATGAAATTCTGTAAAATTATGGCCGTTCTATATCTCTCACTTTGAACCACGTATTGGTATGGAATTTTGTTCTCATATACAATTTGTTTTTCTCAATTATAAACTATAGTTATTTTGTGCACAGATCTATAAATGTAGAAGATATAAAGGGTTGAAAATTTTTTGGGTCATGAAATTCGGTAAAATTATGGCCGTTCTATATCTCCCACGGTGAACCACGTATTGGTATGGAATTTCTTTATCTTGTACACTTTGTTTTTCTCAATTATAAACTATAGTTATTTTGTGCACAGATCTATAAATGTAGAAGATATAAAGGGTTGAAAATTTTTTGGGTCATGAAATTCTGTAAAATTATGGCCGTTCTATATCTCTCACTGTGAACCACGTATTGGTATGGAATTTTGTTCTCTTATACACTTTGTTTTTCTCATTTATAAACTATAGTTATTTTGTGCACAGATCTATAAATGTAGTAGATATAAAGGGTTGAAAATTTTTTGGGTCATGAATTTCTGTAAAATTATGGCCGTTCTATATCTCTCACTGTGAACCACGTATTGGTATGGAATTTTGTTCTCTTATACACTTTGTTTTTCTCAATTATAAACTATAGTTATTTTGTGCACAGATCTATAAATGTAGTAGATATAAAGGGTTGAAAATTTTTTGGGTCATGAAATTCTGTAAAATTATGGCCGTTCTATATCTCTCACTGTGAACCACGTATTGGTATGGAATTTTGTTCTCTTATACACTTTGTTTTTCTCATTTATAAATTATAGTTATTTTGTGCACAGATCTATAAATGTAGAAGATATAAAGGGTTGAAAATTTTTTGGGTCATGAAATTCTGCAAAATTATGGCCGTTCTATATCTCCCACGGTGAACCACGTATTGGTATGGAATTTTGTTATCTTGTACACTTTGTTTTTCTCAATTATAAACTATAGTTATTTTGTGCACAGATCTATAATTTTAGAAGATATAAAGCAGTGGTTCTTAACCGGTGTTCCGCGAAAGTTCAATTTTAAATGTATTGAAATTTAGAAAGTTAGGAAAGATACGAAAACAAAAAAATTGTGCCTTTTTTTTTAATTTGAATTTAATTTTAAGTTCTTCCTAAATACCGAATTTCAAATTATTTAATGTTAGTGTTCCGCGAGAAAATATATACATTTCTGAGTAGACCTTACAATACATGAAATGTAAGATGTGATCTTATTCAGCAGTAAGCCAAACTTATAGTTGCTTTCAGACTAAAAATTCAATCTTTTCTTTAAAATATAAAACGGTACAGCATTTTTTTTTTTTTTATTTGTAATCTTAAATTGGATAAAGAAGTCTTTAATTTCATTTTTCAATCTAATAAAGGTTCACTGACTTATGGGAAATAATAGAACGGTACTTTAGCCGTTGCTCACACCGAAGTGATGAGCAGGAACCAAGGTATGTAAAAGATTCGCTCAATTTCTAACCCAGTTCCATGATATCCAGCCAGCTAGATGTCCGACTTTTTTTTAAACAGCTCAATTGAGCAAGTTTGATTCCATTTCTCATCATTCGACTTTAAAGCTTTGTATCCATCGCTTTCTACACGGAACAAATAATTTACGAGTTTATTAAGATCTATTTCTATAATATCAAAGTTAATTATTACTAGTAATGTAATCTGATAACTTTCGATAGATATAAGAAAATAATTTTAGGACGTTAATAAGTTTAGTTCCCTGTAGAAGTAAAATACAATATTCAGGGTCAAAACTTGCTGGGATACAGTTAGGCAAGAATGTTTTTTTTTTTTTTGGTGGGGGGCAGAAAGCTGAGCTCTACCTCCCCGTGGTGCCCCCCGGTAAACTGCTCTCATGAGCAGGCTAACAGAGCCAGTACCAAAATAACCTTAAATTTGAGCTACTGCTGCCCTTGGATCTGGAAACAGACGAATTGGTTCGTAATGCACTCAGGAGTTAATACCTATAACTATTTAAGTGCCCCTCCATCAGTAGTGGTTTAGCTGCGTCTAGGCAGAATTTCAAAATTATCCCCAAAAATTTATGTAACATAATGTAAAACCATTTTTGTCGGTCCTTGATACCAATTTAATTGTGTTTACTAAATGCAATGAAAGTAATCAACTAAACGCAAGAGTTAGTTTTACTGAAAAGATTTTACCAGTGAAAACTAACGTACACCGTACTTGAGTTCCCTTGCCCAATCTGTTGTAATTTATTACATTTCCCGATCTCCAATTAAAATCAAATTTTTGTCTGTGCACTTTCCGACACTAAGTAGTACAGTTTTCATAGTTTTTGATTAGGGCCTTGTTACACAAGCCATAAACTTGTATTTTGAGAAGCTGTTAGCTATTATAGACTTGACCATTACATAGGCAAAAACTGTGGTGATATTAAAACTATCCGGTAGGACACTTGTATAACGGGTTGATCGTCAAAAAATATACAAATGGTCACAATTTTTTTTTCTTTTTCTGACGAAAACAGGGAGTTTTATATATTATATTCAGTTTAAATTGTTCTTTTATTTTCTCTTACTTAAATAAGGAAAGTATTTAGTGGTTGTGACCACTTCTTTGCATTCGTAATAGCAGTGTACAAGAATAATCTCTTGTTTCCTGACATCTTTCACTTTATCTTGAATCCTGCTATCTAAAAAATTACTCCAATAGTAGTCTAGAAAGGTTGATTAGCAATTAAAGTCTAAAAATTGAAAACAACTATTTTTATAAAATTGATTCTATTATTCAATAACTAGATTCACTTCAAAATGAAATACTTTATTCTTCAAAATAAAAAAATATCCTGTCTAAAATAAATAAATGATTTATTTGTTGTAGCATTTTTAATTCGAGATCAAATATATTAAATTAAATTATAAAACACCATATTATGGTGCTTGTGGAGCAAGGAAGGTTCTCTTAGGTTATACAACATATGCTTATCAGTGGCTTGTCTTTGCTGTTGGAGAGATGTCGATGAATTTGATGTTTATGGTTGTTATTGCTGCAATATTTCCTGTAACTGGTATTTCGTACGTTTGGAGGTATGAGTTAGTAAACCTGCACAAGTAAGTTGAAATGCTAACTCTCTACTTGAAATACCATAAAGGTAGTATATCTAGTACTTGTGTTTCTTATTTCCAAATTCCAGGCATTAATTCTGTGTTTTTGTTAATTGTAATTTTATATTTATTTTATTTTTTAATTTTGTACGATTTCGGGTATATTCTCTTTTCTTTCATTGATCAATGTGTTCATTTTCAATTACTATAAACGACTTGATAGTGAATGTCCAATGTCTGTATTAAATGAATTTTCATTAATCATAAAATTATGTACTAAAGAGGCTATAGAAGTGATCCCAAAACTGTAACTCCCAAAACTCGATCTCAGACCGAGGCGGTCTAGTTGCATTACACAATGTTGCATCATCTGTGTTAAACAGAACGCGGTCTTGTCTTTGTCGCGACGACAAGCGATCTGGAAGTACAAAATTACAGATTTCAACGTGTCCGCTCTGCCACCTGATAATACGAAATAATGATTCCAATGTTAAGAAACTTTATTACTCATTTTTCATTTCATTCTCGCGACATACGAAAATATTGGAAGATCCTATCTTCATGTGACTCCAGTTCAATACACAAGCGGTGGTATTCCTCTAATTGTTCTCTCTTCTTATAATTTCATGCACCCAACTTCGCCTTTTCTTCTTTTTGCTTTGCATAGCTAATAGCAGAAGGAGTGGTCCTTCGTCTGAGCTCATATTCAATATATGAAAATTAAAACAAATAACAAAAAAACGCACTGCTACTTCTCAAGAAGAAAGCTACCAAACAGGGCCGCTCTAACAAAAGAATCGCTTCCTGTGCGACGTCCCCATATCGCAGACCGCCGCGACGATCGCTGGATCACTGCCCGCCGTGACACACCGTTTTTTGTGTGCCCAAGACCTAAGTTCTTAAAAAGATTTGAATTTTATTGAAATTGTTATATACAGATTTTGTTTGAGACTTTTGTGGTTTTGTAAAAAGCGTCAGAAACTTGGAACATTTTCAAAAATGTCAGGAATTACTCTTGTCGTGTTTCCTTAAGTTCGCTGAAAGCGTCAAAGAGTAGTAGAACGCTATGAAATCTTACTAGTTCATTAAGAAAGAGAAAAGTAGTTTCTTCTGTTAATGCCAAGAGTGGACCTTCATCTTTTCATGTCAAAATATAATCTGGACATCTGTAGCAATATAAGATCGGATTTACTTATTTATTTATTGATTTAGATGATTACGGTTCAACTAATTTTTCTGCTAACATCTATTACATAACTTGACTGACTCGCAAAATACTTCTTCTTGGTTGGCACTACAGTCCATGAAGGACCTTGGCCGCCTCAATAATGTTGTGCCATTCATCCCACTCTTGGGCCGCTCTTCTCCATCTTCTTACTCCCAAAACTCTTAGATCCTGCTCAACATTGTCGGGCCATCTCACCAGGGACCTCCCTCTCCTTCTAGCCCCTCCTGGATGTCCAAGAAATAGTTTTTTGGCCATTCGTTCCAAGTGACCCAACCATCTAATTCTTCTAACACAAAATACCCTCTCACTAATTGGGGTTCAGATCAAAGCATTTATCAATACCATCAAGTTAAGCGAGTAACCGAACATGTCGTGAATAAAGTAGAAAACAGAAAGAACAAAATAGCTATATTTCTTGATTTAGCTGATATATCTGACAATTTTGACACGTTGGACTGCTGTACAAAATTAGGTCGACACACGCTATTAATTACATTATTCAAATCATACGATCTTTTTTAGAAGAACTAACTTTTGTTGGTAAGATTAATAAAATTTTATTTTATTAATTACATTTTATTTTGGTAATTACCATATGTATCAAAATAAATAAATAAAACAGCTGGAATCAGCTGCTTAGATAACATTCACTTACCAGCTGATCAGTCTGGCCAGTTACCGACGGCCATCTTTAGCTCGTTGGTGGTGTCTCTTTATTAGTGTGTTTTTTAAGTGAATATTAGTGCGTGGCTAAGTGAAATTCCATTTTATAAATTGAGTTTAAGTTATACTTAGTGCATGATGTACAGTTTTAGTGAAAATAGTATTGTGAAATGTTTTTAAAAGTGTCAAGTGCTATTGGACTGGTGATCTATTGAGATGCTGATGAACTTGGATATTCTTTAAACAAGGTAAGATTTTATTATCGATTGTTTAATGATATTTTTATTATTCTTGCATGAAAACAGCATGTTATCATTTAATTATTACTTAAATATAAATATTATTACTTCGTTCAGTGTTGGGTTAAATCTTTAATTTTTTGACCACTACAAAAAGTATTTAAATTGATTTCTAAACCTTTTTGATGAATTCTTTTTCTTTTTAATCGACTATGAGTTCAAAATTAGTATTTGGTTTACGCTGGGTTAAAAAAGTCTGTGAACACTTACCTAAATTTTACTACTTTGATCTTAGTAGAAACTTCTTTTTTTTCTCAAATGAAATTATACTATTGGGTAGAGAGAAGCCAGGGTTATTTATTTTTTTTCAACAGGAATATCATAATGAAACGTTAAACAAAACAACACAACACATGAATGCAAAAAAAGGTCTGTGAACTCCATGAACATAATACTTAATTTATTGGTTACACATTGCACACGTATTATAAATTTTAAAAACTTGTAGGACCTTCTTTGTTTGTAATCACTTCCAACAAGCGAGCTTTCATCGATCCTACCAATTTTGTAGTCATCAACGTTGGTATTTTATCCCATTTTTCTAAAATAGCGTTTTTTAATTGTTCACGGTTTCTTAGTTCTCGTTAATTTCTTTAGCGACTGATTTCATCCGGCAAATGTTCGATTGGGTTAAGGTCTGGCGATTGTGGAAGGATTGTTAGAAGTTTAGGCGCCGGGTTAAATTATTTAAAAGCCATTCCTGTTTTTAGTACGGTGTTCCGGGTCATTTTCTTGTTGGAAGACAAACGTTCCATCCAACCTTAGGTTCTTTGAACTTCCACTTAAATTGTATCTTAATATTTTATTGAGACTGTCTTGGGTTATTCTCGAACAGTCTTCAGAATTTCCCGTTTATGAACGGAATTAAGTCTTGGTGGCTGTGCACTGCGTGGCCTACTAGTCACACTTCCGTATTTTTCGTTCTTGTTAATTATATTATGCTCTGTTGAGGTTTTTTGTTTTAACTATCTTTCCTATTTCACGAATACTTTTTCTCTCATTTCGCAACTGCACAATAAATTCATGAATCGGTCTAGGAACTTCCATATTAGTGGTTAAATAATACTAATTAGATTATTTATTCACTAAACTGACTGATATTATTTCTACAATTCAATAGGGTTCTTTGGAACTATATTCAACTGTTTTTCTGTTTGTTATCTATGTAAAAATTTTGATTTGAGCAAGTTTATACTGTTGTTCACAGACTTTTTTAGCATTAGTGTGTGGTGATGTTTAGTTTAACGAATAATTGTGATATGCCTGTTGAAAAAAAAAAAAGATTTCTTATAAAATAAACAACTCTAGTTTCTCTATCGAATGGTATATTTCATTAAAAAAAAGAAAAAAAAAGAAGAAGTTTTTACTAAGATAATAATAAAAGTAATAAAATTTAGTCAAGTGTTCTCAGACTTTTTTGGCCCAGTGTACCTATGTTGTTTTTCGAAATTAATTTCTAAAAACTCCTTTTCTCAAGTGTTCTTGATTTTAGTTAGTTCCTTTTATAGAATATTTAAATCCTTATTCCGAAACTCCACATCATAACTCACTTCTTATTAATTATTAATTAGATCCTTGTGGTAGATTCAAAAATAAATAATTGATACCTACTCCAACTCTCGTTAAGAACAAACGAAGGTTTTCCTTCCCTTTCGGTGAATGTTCAGACGGTTTTTCTGTTTGGTAAAAATATTACTAGCACTAAAATGTATTATTAGGTGTATAGAAACAAACAGTAAGAACGAAGTATTAGTTTTTTTATAGTTTTTATTATAACATTTTTAATTACAATAGATTACAATTAGTTTTAAATTATCATTTTTCGTATAGTTAAAAAAATGGAAACTAATTTATTGTTGTTTGATTATTCATAATGTTCCTGAAGACAAGACACCGAACATGGATCAGGGTCCGAAACTGATGTAGAACTGGATCTAACTAATGCCTTGAAACAGAAGAGCACAATTGGCCTATTATGCACAATTACAGGTATGATAAAGTATCTAAAGTAATATAATTGATTAATCTTTTAACCAATTAAACTAGCTAACTGTTACACAGATTAAACTTGTACTTGTTATACTGTTCTGGTGCACTAATTGAAGAAACCAGTTACACCAGTATAACCAGTTAAAACAGTTATGCTCGGTTAACTGGTTAAACTAACTTCTTAATTGGTTTTATCGGGGGACACAGATTAAATTGTTAAACTGGTTGTACTGGTTGAATGGTTAATCACTGAAACTTGTTACTAGTTAATCGGTTAAACTAGTTTAATTGGTTACTATTGTCGCTTCGCTTCGCCTGGCAACTTATTTTCTTCATTTATCCACTTACTCTTTTACCTATCCACTTATATCTCTTATATAGGCTGGAAGGTAGATCAATAAGTGGCTAGATGAATACAATAAGTTGATAGGTGAAGAAAATAAATGATGGGTGAAGAGAAATAATTGGATAAATGGCAAAGGTAACCAGTTGAACTAGATTAACCAGTTTAACGGAATAACTAGTTAAACTAGTTAGCCTGAATCCGTTTAACCGATTAAGCACTTAACCAGATAAACTGGTTAACAAAGTAGCTAGTTTGCCGATTAACTAGTTGACAAGATAAACTAGTCTGTTACCAGTAAAAACGATTTACCAGAAAAGCTAACCAATTTAATTAACTTCATTTAAATTGTATCTTAATAATGATTATGGTCGAAATCATTTTTCTGCTAACATCTATTTTGTACATAACTTGACTGACTCACAAAATACCATCTCACAAATTTGGGTTCAGGTCAAAGTATTTATCAATAACATCAAGTTGAACGAATAACTGAACATATCGTGCATAAAGTAGAAAACAGTAAGTACACAGCAGCTATATTTCTTGATTTAGCTGATATATCTAACCATTTTGACACGTTGGACTGCTGTACAAAATTAGGTAGACTTATGCTATTAATTACATTATTCAAATCATACGATCTTTTTTAGAAGAACTAACTTTTGTTGGTAAGATTAATACATTTTTAAATTATTAATTACATTTTATTTTGGTAGATTATGTATGAAAATAAATGAAAAAAAAAAACCAGCTGGAGTCAGCTGCTTAGATAACCTCCACTTACCAGCTGATCAGCCTGGTCAGTTACCGTCGGCCATCTTTAACTCGTTCGTGGTATCTCTTTATTAACGTGATTTTTTAAGTGAATATTAGTGCTTGTTATAGTGAAATTCGGGTTTATAAATTGAGTTTATGTTATACTTAGTGCATCATTTACAGTTTTAGTGTAAATAGTGTTGTGAATTATTTAAAAAGTGTCAAGTGCTATTGGACTGGGTGATCTATTGAGATGCTGATGAACTTGGATATTCTTTAAACAAGGTAAGACTTTATTATCAATTAATTAGTTATATTTTTATTATTGCATGAAAACAGCATGTTATCATTTAATTATTACTTAAATATAAATATTATTGCTTCGTCTTGGCAACGTTCAGTGTTGGTTAATTCTTTAATTTTGAACACTACAAAAAGTATTTAAATTGATATTTAAACCTTTTTGATGAATTCTTTGATCTTTTCCTTTTAATCACTGTAGCTCAAATTTAGATTCTTGGTTTACACGGGGCCAAAAAAGTCTGTGAACACTTACCTAAATTTTATTACTTTTATCTTAGTAGGAACTTCTTTTTTCTCAAATGAGATTATACTATTCGGTGCAGAGAAACCAGGGTTGTTTATTCTTTAAATAAAATAAAATAAAATCTTTTCTTTTTTTTAACAGGAATATCATAATGAAACGTTAAACAAAACAACACCACACATGAATGCAAAAAAAGTCTGTGAACACTATGAACATAACAGATTATTCTTACACATTGTACATGTATTATAAATTTTAAAATCTTGTAGGACCTTCTTTGTTTCTAATCGCTTCCAACAAGCGAGCTTTCATCGATCCTTCTAATTTTGTAGTCGTCAACGTTGGAATTTTATCCCATTCTTCTAAAATAGTATTATGTAAAAGCCATTCCCAAGTTTTTAGTGCGGTATGTTTCGGGTCGTTTTCTTGTTGGAAAAGAAACATTCCATCCAACCCCAATTTCATTGAACTTTCACTTAAATTGTATCTCAATATTTTTTTGAGCGCTTGTCTTGGGTTCTTCTCGTATTGTCTTCAGAATTTACCGATTTTGAACGGAATTAAGTTTTGGTGGATGTCCTACTAGTCACACTTCCGTATTTTTCGTACTTATCAATTATATTACGCTCCGATGAGGTTTTTTTTAACTATCTTCTCTATTTCACGAATACTTTTTCTTTCATTTCGCAACTAAACTATAAGTTCAAGTATCGGACTAGGAACTTCCATATTAGTGGTTAAATAATACTAATTAGATTATTTATTCACTAAACTGACTGATATGATTTCTACAATTCAATAGGGATCTTTGGAACTATATTCAACTGTTTTTCTGTTTGTTATCTATGTAAAAATTTCGATTTGTGCACATTTATACAGTTGTTCACAGACTCTTTTTGCATTCGTTTGTGATGTTGTTTTGTTTAACGTTTCATGATGATATTCCTGTTGAAAAAATAAAAGATTTTATATAAAATAAACAACCCTGGTTTCTCTCTACCGAATAGTATAATCTCATTTGAGAAAAAAGAAGTTTCATTTGAGAAGAAAGAAGATTATAGTAATAAAATTTAGGTAAGTATTCACAGACATTTTTGGCCCAGTGTACCTATGTTGTTTTGCGGAATTGATTTCTAAAGATTCCTTTTCTCAAGTGTGCTTGATTTTAATTAGTTCCTTTTATAGAACTCTATGTAGAATATTTAAATCCAAAATCAGAAACTCCACATCATTATTCGCCCCTCATTAATTAGATCCTTGGGTAGATTCAGAAACAAATAATTGATACCTACTTCAACTTTCATTAAGAACAAACGAAGGTATTTTTCCCCTTTCGGTGAATGTTCAGACGGTTTTTCTGTTTGATAAGAAAATGCATTTGCTTTAAGAAAATGAATTCGTTTATGAAATTTTTCTACCATCAATGCTAAAAAAAAATTGTTTTAAATGTTTTATTGGCAATCTATTTCATTATAAAGATAACTAACTTGAAAAGCAAATAAATTAGAGTTGACGCGGGAAAAATAATTTGTATGTAATAAGTATCTGAAATATAAATAAATAATAACATATATAACGTGCAAATATTACTTCATTTAAAGAAAAAATGCCAGCTCATGCTTGAAACATCAAGTTTGCCAAGAAAAATTTATTAGTGAAAGAATGGGAGCAATTTATAGAAGTGCTCAAGATTTCAGTTTACTTAATATTTTATTTTTTTGGCTAGCTAATGGAGTATTTTTTTAAAAAAAATTGAAATTGCAGTCTGTATATTAGGAAAAAATTTATTAGTTATCATTTTTCTTTTCTTTTTTTTAATGAAGTAACTTAATCAGTATGTGAATAGGGAAACAAACAGTAAGAACAAAATATTAGTTCATTATAGTTTTTATTATAACTTTTTTAACTACAATAAATTACAATTTGTTTTAAATTAACATTTTTCTTATAGTTAAAACAATTCAAACTAATTTAATGTTGTTTGATTATTCATAATGATCCTGAAGACAGGACACCGAACATGGATCAGGGTCCGAAACTGATGTAGAACTGGATCCAACTAATGCCTTGAAACAGAAGAGCACAATTGGCCTATTATGCACAGTTACAGGTATGGTAAAGTATCTAAAGTAATATGATTGGTTAATTTTTTAACCAGTTAAGCTAGCTAACTGTTACGCAGGTTATATATAAGAATTTAATCGGTTACACTGGCTAACTGCTTTTACTAGTTAACTAGTTAAAGCAGTTACACCAGTGTAATCAGTTAAAACAGTTATGCTCGGTTAACTAGTTAAACTAACAACTTAATCGGTTTTATCGGTTGGAACTGATTAATCGGTTAAACTGGTTTTACTGGTTGAATGGTTAATCACTGAAACTTGTTACTAGTTAATCGGTTAAACTAGTTTAATTGGTTACCATTGTCACTTCGCTTCGCCTAGCAACTTATTTTCTTCTCCTACTAACTTATTTTCTTCATTTATCCACTTACTCTTTTACCTATCCACTTATATCTCTTATATAGGCTGGAAGGTAGATCAATAAGTGGCTAGATGAATACAATAAGTTGATAGGTGAAGAAAATAAATGATGGGTAAATAAATAATTGGATAAATGGCAAAGGTAACCAGTTGAACTAGATTAACTAGTAGAATTAGTTTAACGAGTTTAAAGGAATAACTAGTTAAACTAGTTTGCCAGTTAAACCGTTTAACCGATTAAGTACTTAACCAGATAAACTGGTTAACAAAGTAGCTAGTTCAGCCGATTAACTGGTTGACTAGATAAACTAGTCTGTTACCAGTATAAACGATTACCTAGCTAACCAATTTAATTATCTGAACCTGTTAGAAAGGTTAACTGATTTAAGTTAAGTTAAACCTTAACTAGTTTACACGATTTACTATTTAAACAGTATAACCTATTTAACGCAGTATCTGGTTTAATCGGCTAATGGGTTAACTACTCGACCTGATTAACTAGTTTAATCAATGAACTAGTAAATCAGGTCGACTAGTTAAACCCATCAGCAGATTAAACCCGTTAACCAGTTGAAAGATTGTATTGGTTAACAGTTGATTGGGTAAACTGGTTAACTACTTTATCGGTTAACCTGGCTAACTGGTTCCATTAGTTAAATTGGTTAACTAGGTAATTTGTTTTACTGGATGGCTAGTTTAACTGGTCAATTAGTTCATCGGCAAAACTGGCTGACTGCTTTGTTAACCAGTTTAACTGAATAGGTTAGGCTAAGCTAGGTTAGATTAGGCTAGGGTAGGTTAGGTTAAGTTAGGCTAGGTTAATTAGGCTAGGGTAGGTTAGGTTAAGTTAAGTCTATATTAATAAGGCTAGGGTAGGTTAGGTTATTTTACGTTAATCTAATGTAACCTAACCTAACCTAACCTAACCTAACCTAACCTAATCTAACCTAACCTAACCTAACCTAACCAACCGATTTGCTAGTTAACCAGTTAAACCAGGTTCCAGTTTAACCAGTTAACTATTAATCAGCTAAACCGGCTACGCAGTTCAAACAATTAACTAGTTAACCAGTTAGCCAGTTTAACCAGTTAACTAGTTAATCAGCTGAACCAGTACCCAGTTCAACCGATTAACTAGTTAACCAGTTTAACCGGTTCCCTAGTTAATCAGCTGAACCAGTTACCCAGTTCAACCAATTAACTAGTTAAACAGTTTAACTGGTTACCTAGTTAATCAGCTGAACCAGTTACCCAGTTCAACCGATTAATTAGTTATTCAGTTTAACCAGTCAGCCAGTTTAACCGGTTACCTAGTTAATCAGTTTATCTGGTTTACGGGCTAAAAGGTTTCTTAAACCCGGTTAATTAGTTAATCGTTTTTATTAGCTGACTAAGCGAAGGTAACTTATTAACTATTTATCCAGTTAGCCTGTTCAACCGGTAAACTAGTTAACCAGTTAAACCTGTCAACCAGATAAACCATTTAACCGATTAGCTAGTTACCTATCCAGTTCAACGGATAAACTATTTTTCTAGGTAAACCAGTTAGCCAGTTTAACTCAATAAACCAGTTGGCTGTTTGGATTACCAGTAAACCTGTTCTACAGATACACCAGTAAAACAAATTTAACCGATTAACTGGTTATGCAGTTTATCCGATGAACTAGGTAACCAGGTAGCTAGTTTAACCAGTTAGCCACGTAGCCAGTTTAGCTGATTACATGCAACATGCAAAATAATTTTAAAGGACTTACGTGAATGGTGGAAGTAAATATTTAGTGCAACGTCCTGAAAAGGATCCTTTCTTGTTCACTGCACAAATTTCCTATTTAATAGACTTTCCCTTGCCATCTAAACAAAAAATGATTTGTATTTTTTTTTTTTTTTTTTTTTTTTTTTTTTTTTTTTTTTTTTTTGCGCATCAACAGCTGAGGTTATTAGCGCCCGGAGCTTTTCCAGTGCACTGCCGGCCTCCGGACAGTGTTCTCTCGTCACAGACAACACTGTCCATCACCGGACAGTGAGCTGTAAGAAGCTCCTAGGAAGAGAAAATCTAAGGGTCAGCTGCTGGATTCGAACCCGGGACCTCCGCGTGGGAGTCCAGTATGCTAACCTCATAGCTAATCCCTTCCCTAATGATTTGTATTGTTATATAAACTATTTTAATAAATTGAATAATATGTATAATAAGACGTACTGCTTTTTAGTTTTTTTTATATTTGTAATAAGATCTATTTATTTTTCTTCTTATTATTATTATTTATTTATAAACGAAACATTTCCTAATAAGAGATGCATTTTCAATTGATCTATTCTTACTAAGATCAATGGAAAATTGAAATAAAATGGAAAAATAAAGAAAACAAATGTAAAGAGACTGATCATGCATGATTTTTATCTCATTTCGTAAATTTAAAAAAGATTACAAACGTTTAAGAGAATTTTTTTAAAAAACTGATTTTAAAAATAAAATTTCACTAACCTTTGTACAACTATCTTTACAGGTATTGCCAGCAATAGAAGTAGTGTCAATTCCCATCCAGAAATCAATGCTGTGCAAAGTGTTGCAATGAAAGAGATCAACACGAGCATCGGCAGCCTGAAGTAATGTCATATTTACTTATGTAATTCAAATAGCTAATGATTATACTTAAATTTTGTCAACTTCTTAAACTGTAGAACGTATTATAATTATTTAATCTTAAATAAAAATATTTATTTCCAAAGAACTTAATTAAGTCTGTTTACTTCTCCTTTCCCTTAATTTACAGTAACCTAATCTTTGGAACCCCAACACTGTGAATGTTTTTATATCAGCTGATTCTCAGTTATCGATGGTGAATAAATAAATGCATTTACCACATTAAATCTACAATAATTGAATCAGCTAAATTAAAAACATTCAAGCATATTGGACATAGATAAAGAGTTACGAATACAATAAACAGGATGCAGGGAGACACTACATAGTGCACAATTAATAAAATCTAGATAGGATATCCTGACGAGTTATACATTTATTTAAGATAGAAAGTATTAAAAAAATTGATATCGTTAGCGTGGGAAAGAAAAGTGGAGAATTTAGAAACAACAACGCTAATGAAAAAAAGTAAGAAATGGTCCAAGGTATCAAACACCAACGTTTATTATACGCTTTTATAATCTTATAATGAAGTAATATTTGCAAGTTAAGAATGTTATTATTAATTTATATTTCAGATACTCATTACATTCCAATTATTTTTTCCGCGTCAACTCTAATTTATTAGCTTTTCAAGTTAGTATACAATGAAATAGATTGCCAATAAAACATTAAAAACAAAGTAGCATTCAGAGTTGAAAAATGTCATAAATGAATTCATTTTCTTAAAGCAAATGAATTTTCTTGACTCGGAGGAAATTTTTTTTTATAATGAGTTAAAAAAAAATCAACGCTTATTTTATAATCTAAATTAATGGAGAATTAGTAAATTTACATACCAACAGTTACATTATACCCAAATTGCGAAAAAATATTACATTTATTGAAAACATCGGAAGTTATTACTCATTTCTAGGAGATTCAAGCTTTAGTGCTAGTAATATTTTTACCAAACAGAAAAACCGTCTGAACATTCACTGAAAGGGGAAGGATGACCTTCGTTTGTTCTTAACGAGAGTTGAAGTAGGTATCAATTATTTATTTTTGAATCTACCACAAGGATCTAATTAATAATTAATAAGAAGCGAGTTATGATGTGGAGTTTCGGAATAAGGATTGAAATACTACAAAAGGGACTAACTAAAATCAAGAACACTTGAGAAAAGGAATCTTTAGAAATCAATTCCGAAAAATAGTATAATCTCATTTGAGAAAAAAGAAGTTTCTACTTAGATAAAAGTAATAAAATTTAGGTAAGTGATCACAGACTTTTTTGGACCCGTGTAAACCAAGAATCTAAATTTGAGCTACAGTGATTAAAAGGAAAAGATCAAAGAATTCATCAAAAAGGTTTAAATATCAATTTAAATACTTTTTGTAGTGTTCAAAATTAAAGAATTAACTAACACTGAACGTTGCCAAGACGAAGCAATAAGATTTATATTTAAGTAATAATTAAATGATAACATGCATTTTTCATGCAATAATAAAAATATAATTAAATAATTGATAATAAAGCCTTACCTTGTTTAAAGAATATCCAAGTTCATCAGCATCTCAATAGATCACCAGTCCAATAGCACTTGACACTTGACAATTTTTAAATAATTCACAACACTATTTACACTAAAACTGTAAATGATGCACTAAGTATAACTTAAACTCAATTTATAAACCCGATTTCACTATAACATGCACTAATATTCACTTAAAAAATCACGTTAATAAAGAGACACCACGAACGAGTTAAAGATGGCCGACGGTAACTGACCAGGCTGATCAGCTGGTAAGTGGAGGTTATCTAAGCAGCTGACTCCAGCTGTTTTTTTTTTTTTTCAATCATTTTCATACATAATCTACCAAAATAAAATGTAATTAATAAAATAAAATTTTATTAATCTTACCAACAAAAGTTAGTTCTTCTAAAAAAGATCGTATGATTAGAATATTGTAATTAATAGCATAAGTCTACCTAATTTTGTACAGCAGTCCAACGTGTCAAAATATCAGCTAAATCAAGAGATAAACTACTGTGTTCTTTCTGGTTTCTAATTTATTCACGATATGTTCAGTTACTCGCTTGGCTTGATTTTATTGATAAATACTTTGACCTGAACCCAAATTTGTGAGATGGTATTTTGTGAGTCAGTCAAGTTATGTACGAAATAGATGTTAGCAAAAAAATTATTTCAACCGTAATCGTTATTAAGATACAATTTAAGTGAAGTTAATTAAATTGGTTAGCTTGGTAATCATTTTTACTGGTAACAGACTAGTTTATCTTGTCAACTAGTTATCGGCAAACTAGCTACTTTGTTAACCAGTTAACTGCTTAAGTACTTAATCGGTGAAACGGATTCAGGCTAACTAGTTTAACTAGTTATTCCGTTAAACTGGTTAATCTAGTTCAACTAGTTACCTTTCCCATTTATCCAATTATTTCTCTTCACCCATCATTAATTTTCTTCACCTATCAACTTATAAGTGATATAAGTGGATAGGTAAAACAGTGGATAAATGAACAAAATAAATTATGAGGAGTAGAAAATAGGTTGATACGCAAAGCGTAGTGACAATGGTACCCAATTAAACTAGTTTAACCAGTACAACCAGTTTAACAGATTAATCTGTGTCCCCCGATAAAACCAATTAAGTACTTAGTTTAACCAGTTAACCGAGCATAACTGTTTTAACTGGTTATACTGGTGTAACTGGTTTCTTTAATCAGTGCACCAGAACAGTATAACAAGTACAAGTTTAATCGGTGTAACAGTTAGCTAGTTTAATTGGTTAAAAGATTAATCAATTATATTAGTTTAGATACTTTATCATACCTGTAACAGTGCATAATAGACCAATTGTGCTCTTCTGTCTCAAGGCATTAGTTGGATCCAGTTCTACATCAGTTTCGGACCCTGATCCATGTTCGGTGTCTTGTCTTCAGGAACATTATGAATAATCAAACAACAATAAATTACTTTCCATTTTTTTAAGTATACGAAAAATGATAATTTAAAACTAATTGTAATTTATTGTAATTAAAAATGTTATAATAAAAACTGTAATAAACTAATACTTCGTTCTTACTATTTGTTTCTGTACACCTAATAATACATTTTAGTGCTAGTAATATTTTTACCAAACAGAAAAACCGTCTGAACATTCACCGAAAGGGAAGGAAAACCTTCGTTTGTTCTTAACGAGAGTTGGAGTAGGTATCAATTATTTATTTTTGAATCTACCACAAAGATCTAATTAATAATTAATAAGAAGGGAGTTATGATGTGGAGTTTCGGAATAAGGATTTAAATATTCTACAAAAGGAACTAACTAAAATCAAGAACACTTGAGAAAAGGAATCTTTAGAAATCAATTCCGAAAAACAACATAGGTACACTGGGCCAAAAAAGTCTGTGAATACTTAACTAAATTTTATTACTTTTATTATTATCTTAGTAGAAACTTCATCTTTTTTTTCTTTTCTTTTTTTAAATGAAGTATACTATTCGATAGAGAAACTAGAGTTGTTTATTTTATAAAAAATCTTTAATTTTTTTTTCAACAGGCATACATACCACAATGATACGTTAAACTAAACATCACCACACACGAATTCTATAAAAGTCTGTGAACAACAGTATAAACTTGCACAAATCAATATTTTTACATAGATAACAAACAGAAAAACAGTTGAATATAGTTCCAAAGAACCCTATTGAATTGTAGAAATAATATCAGTCAGTTTAGTGAATAATAATCTAATTAATATTATTTAACCACTAATATGGAAGTTCCTAGACCGATTCATGAACTTATTGTGCAGTTGCGAAATGAGAGAAAAAGTATTCGTGGAGTAGGGAAGATAGTTAAAACAAAAAACCTCAACAGGGCATAATATAATTAACAAGAACGAAAAATACGGAAGTGCGACAACACTGAACGAAGCAAGACGAAGCAATAATATTTATATTTAAGTAATAATTAAATGATATCATGCTGTTTTCATGCATGAATGATAAAAATATCATTAAATAATTGATAATAAAATCTTACCTTGTTTAAAGAATATCCAAGTTTATCAGCATCTCAATAGATCACCAGTCTAATAGCACTTGTCACTTTTAAAAACAATTCACAATACTATTTGCACTAAAAGTGTACATCATGCACTAAGTATAACTTAAACTCAATTTATAAAATGGAATTTCACTTTGCCACGCACTAATATTCACTTAAAAAATCATGTTAATAAAGAGACAACACGAACGAGCTAAAGATGGCCGTCGGTAACTGGCCAGACTGATCAGCTGGTAAGAGAAGGTTATCTAAGCAGCTGATTCCAGCTGTTTTATTTATTTATTTCGATACATATGGTAATCTACCAAAATAAAATGTAATTAATAAAATAAAATTTTATTAATCTTACCAACAAAAGTTAGTTCTTCTAAAAAAAAAAGTATGATTTGAATAATGTAATTAATAGCATAAGTCTACCTAATTTTGTACAGCAGTCCAACGTGTCAAAATATCAGCTAAATCAAGAGATAAGCTACTGAGTTCTTTCTGGTTTCTACTTTATTCACGATATGTTCAGTTACTCGCTTGACTTGATGTTATTGACAAATGCTTTGATCTGAACCCCAATTAGTGAGAGTGTATTTTGTGTTAGAAGAATTAGATGGTTGGGTCACTTGGAACGAATGGGGGAGGAAAGAATGGCCAAAAAACTATTTCTTGGACATCCAGGAGGGGCCAGAAGGAGAGGGAGGCCCCTGGTGAGATGGCTCGACCATGTTGAGCAGGATCTAAGAGTTTTGGGAGTAAGAAGATGGAGAAGAGCGGCCAAGAGTGGGATGAATGGCACAACACTATTGAGGCGGCCAAGGTCCTTCATGGACTGTAGTGCCAACCAAGAAGAAGTATTTTGTGAGTCAGTCTAGTTATGTAATAGATGTTAGCAGAAAAATTAGTTGAACCGTAATCATCTAATATAATAAATAAATAAATAAATAAGTAAATCCGATCTTATATTGCTACAGATGTCCAGATTATATTTTTACATGAAAAGATGAAGGTCCACTCTTGGCATTAACAATAGAAACTACTTTTCTCTTTCTTAATGAACTAGTAAGATTTCATAGCGATCTACTCTTTAACGCTTTCAGCGAACTTAAGAAAACACGGCAAGAGTATATTCCTGACATTTTTGAAAATGTTCCAAGTTTCTGACGCTTTTTACAAAACCAGAAAAGCTTCAAACAAAATCTGTATATAACAATTTCAATAAAATTCAAATCTTTTTAAAAACTTAGGCCTAGGGCACACAAAAAGCGGTCTGTCACGGCGGGCAGTGATCCAGCGATCGTCGCGGCGGTCTGCGATATGGGGACGTCGCACAGGAAGCGATTCTTTTGTTAGAGCGGCCCTGTTTGGTAGCTTTCTTCTTGAGAAGTAGCAGTGCGTTTTTTTGTTATTTGTTTTAATTTTCTTATATTGAGTATGAGCTCAGACGAAGAACCACTCCTGCTATTAGCTTTGCAAAGCAAAAAGAAGAAAAGGCGAAGTTGGGTGCATGAAATTATAAGAAGAGAGAACAATTAGAGGAATACTACCGCCTGTGTATTGAACTGGAGTCACATGAAGATAGGATCTTCCAGTATTTTCGTATGTCGCGAGAATGAAATAAAAAATGAGTAATAAAGTTTCTTAACATTGGAATCTTTATTTCGTATTATCAGGTGGCAGGGCGGACACGTTGAAATCTGTAATTTTGTACTACCAGATCGCTTGTTGTCGCGACAAAGACTAGACCGTTTTCTGTTTGACACAGATGATGCAACATTCTGTAATGCAACTAGACCGCCTCGGTCTGAGATCGAGTTTTGGGAGTTACAGTTTTGGGATAATTTCTATAGCCACTTTAGTACCTAATTTTATGATTCATGAAAATTCATTTAATACAGACATTGGACATTCACTATCAAGTCGTTTATAGTAATTGAAAATGAAAACATTTCTCAATGAAAGAAAAGAGAATATACCCGAAATCGTACAAAATTAAAAAATAAAATTACAATTAACAAAAACACAGAATTAATGCCTGGAATTTGGAAATAAGAAACACAAGTACTAGATATACTACCTTTATGGTATTACAAGTAGAGAGATAGCATTTCAACTTACTTGTGAAGGTTTACTAACTCTTATCTCCAAACGTACTAAATACCAGTTACAGGAAATATTGCAGCAATAACAACCATCAACATCAAATTCATCGACATCTCTCCAACAACAAAGACAAGCCACTGATAAGCATATGTTGTATAACCTAAGCGAACCTTCCTTGTTCCACAAGCACCATAATATGGAGCTTTGTAATTGGTGTAACTTAATATATTTGATCTCGAATTAAAAATGCTACAACAAATAAATCATTTATTTATTTTCGAAAGGATATTTTTCTATTTAAAAATAAAATATTTAATTTTGAAGTGAATTTAGTGATTGTATAATAGAAATAGATGTTTTCAATTTTTAGAATTTATTTGCTAAAAAATCTAGCTAGACTACTATTGGAGTAATTTTTTAGATAGCAGGATTGAAGAGAAAATAAAAGATGTCAGGAAACAAGAGATTATTCTTGTACACTGCAATTACTAATGCAAAGAAGTGGTCACAACCTCTAATATACTTTCCTTATTTAAATAAGAGAAAATCAAAGAATAATTTAAACAGAATATATAAATATATTAGTCACGTTTCGTGTAACACCGTGAGCCTTTTTAAAAAAGGTTTTATTTGAGATACTACAATTAATTCAAAGTTATTCACACAATGATTTAATATAGTAATCAAATGGTATTGCGTACATGCAATGGAAATACGATTTTTAAAAGATGAAAATAAAATTTATAAAAGTTTGAAAGTCTTAAATTAAATGTTGCAAAATGTACCTGACAGAATATACAATAGATGGATCTCGGACGGACTCACTAGCACTGGTGAGAGTTGTTACTTTGATCTTGACACTCGTGGAACTGTGTTGGCTTGACGCATGACCTCTTTTATAATAAAAGAAGGATGCTTTCTTCAGCAGTCCTAACTAGGTTAGACGTCAGCTCTCTATGTGCCTATAACTCCTCCACCCCTAAATGGGACTTCCGCGGGAATTCGCTGAGGAAGGTCGGTCGGAAGTTGGCTGGCCGTTGGTTCATGTGTCTGTAATATCCGTTTTACTATGATGTAAACGATGAGACTGGCTGCCAGGAGAAGTATCCATGGATTAATCTTCAGTGTGTAGAAGAAGTTGTCTACGATTGGCGTAGCGTAATTATTAGTTAACTTGGCTAGTTCCAGTGTTTTGAGGTTAAAGGCTACTGGTGATTTCCGTATAGGCTCCCAGTGCACCTCTAGATCCTTCAAGACAAAAGGGTGTCCTCTAGTTCTTGTCTAAGGGAGTAGTTCATGGTTTTGATAAAAGATTCGGTGGCTCTGGTCTGGTCTGGCCTTAGTAGAAAGGTTCCTTGGACCGTCTTGTGATTTGTTTAGTCGTTCTGTAATATTTGAAGAGATTCTTTCTTGAGGAAGACTGCCAAGTATTGGTTTGCTTCCGGTATCCATTGGATCTTGTTTTCTGTAATCTAGAGCTTGATGTACTCACACTTCGTAGTGGTTTCTTTGTTTAGAATTTCCTTTTCACACTCTAAGTCCTGATGATCTCTGTCCTCTGATTTGCACAGATGCAGGGTGTCTGTCACGTGCCTGTAGGGTCTCTGTAGGCCCTCAATCTCCTTTTCTTTTAACAACTATTTAACTTTTGGTATAACCGTGATATATTCTGTCTAGTTCCTACTTGGAATTGAATATAGATAATATTAAGAAAAGTTATTTTTTGTTACAATATGGATATCTAAGATGTATACAATTTCGTTTTTATCGCTAATTTTACATGATATACTTTATAATTTTATTATATTTATTTTATATTTGTTTTAGTTATTTCTAATGGAAATTGCTCTATGTACAGGTTAGCTATTTGCCTTATTATTAACTAATGTATATAGAAACCACAGCATCTCAGTGAAATTGGGATAAAAGTTTTTCCAATTGCTTTTTACTTTCTGTTTTTCAAAAATCATAGACTTTACAATTACAATCATTGTGGTACTGGGTTCGATTCCCGGTCTTGGCCTTGGATTTTATTTGGTGGTTAAATGAGAAATAGTAAAGTACTATTGCTATTCGTCTCCGTCCACACCTAGTAAATGGTAGTTGGACGTTAAGCCCCGCCTGAAAAAAATCGGCGATTACTTTTACAATTACAATCTAGCATTGGTCTTAATACTAACTATCAAATAAGCAAAATGAGTCAACATTTTTGACTTTTACTAAAGCATTTTACCTCTTACTGTTAAAAAAATATCGTACCTACAAGTACATTTTACCATCGGCCTTAATAGTGACTATCAAATACAAAAACAGCAGTATTCAGGTGAAATTAGGCAAGAACTTCAACTTTTTCCAATCGTTTTTACTTCTTGATTTTCAAAACAGATCAACCCAACATATACAATCTATGATTGCCTTTAATATTAAATATCAAATGCAGAAACAGCAGCATTATAGTGAAATTAGGAAACTATTTCCACTTTTTCCAATGGTTTTTACTTTTTCTTTTTTTTTTCAAAACATCAATCCAAAATTTACTAATTTGAATTGAACTTATTATTAACAATCAAATACAGAATCAGCAGTATTCAGGCGAAATTAGGCAAGAACTTCAACTTTTTCCAATCGTTTTTACTTTTTACTGTTAAAAAAAAAATCGTATCTACATGTATATTGTAACATCAGCCTTAATAGTAAATATCAAACACGAAACAAGAGTGAAAGTAAGTAGAAAACCATTTCTGCTTTTTCCAATGGTTTTTACTTCATAATTTAAAAAAAAGGATGAACCTTCATGAATACTCTTAAGTTGCCCTTAATATTAACTATCTATCTTATACGAAACAGGAGTGTTCGAGTGAAATTAGAAGTCGATTTCCATTTTAGCCAATGGTTTTTACATCTTCTTGTTAAAAAAAGATCGTACCTACATGTAACATACATACATTTTACCATAGGCTACTACGTATCATGTATCTACATAATACCTATATCTATTTAACGTAAGTAGAACTTTCATTATTTGGCTCAGTAAATTTAAATCACAATGTTTAGTTAAATATTAACTTCACTGCAATGATAAATTTTGTATAGTTTGGTACAGCATAATTCAGAAATACTTCATGCTGAACAGATTCAACTATAAGTGTAATTAAAATTAATTAATTTGATTGTATTTTTAATAAAATTTAAATTTATACTCAATTCAAATTACAATCAATCAATTTAAAGTTATTGTAAAAAAGTTTATAAGTTATTTTTAAATAATAAAAAAAAAAGAAGTTAATTAACAATGTATTTATTTTTCCTTTTAATCACTTAAATAAAAAGAAATTAAAAATAATATAAAAAAATACAGAAAAGTAAACATTAAAAAATAGTTAAAAAAAGGCCTCCGGAGTCTAGAAAGAGAAATCTAAGCGTTAAAATAGTGATTGTTTTGCTACCTAGGAGTGACAGTACAAACTACAGTTCATTTGTTATTAACTCCATTGTTCTTATTAATTATTTTGTAGCTCAAGCTTTTTTAATTAGAAAAAATATTATATTTAGATGGCATTATGAATGTGTTAATTATTGATACCGGAAGTAAGCTAAAATAAATTGTTTAATGCTGAGAAAAATGCATAAAATGTTTCTTGCTTGTCGAGTGTGCAATAGTACTGCCATTCTATAAAGGTAATTTATTTTTGCTGGGTGGGAGGGTGGGTTCATATTATATTCAAGAATAATTCAAATTTTTGACTAGACAGACGTATACATGCATGATAACTATTTTTCATATTTGACGTTACGAAGATTTTTTAAATAATTGTTACAGAAGAATTTTCATGTAAGTTGATGTTAGTGAATTTTAGACGAGACTGACTTAGGTTATCATCATACCTTTTTCCTACTTGATTCGAATATTATAAATCTTATTTTTGACTAGACAGCCATATGTCATCATACCTCTTTCATATTTGATGTGAGACTAAAGTGGATATATTTATGGTGACGAGCGACAGAGCGATCCACTCCCCTCTGACTCACAAGTCGTACTGAAGAGAAATCTTGACTGTTGTATATACAGTTTTAATTCTACCTGGTGGCAAATATGTGAACTAAAATAAGTTTATATAGTTGATAAGTCCAGTAAGTGCTGCTACCTTGTGGCCATTTTTTAAACTATCTCTTTTTTACTTTTTCTAATGGTTATCACTTCATGATTTTCAAAACAAAACAACAAAACAACGATGTTGATACACAATCTAGGATTGCCTTTCATATTAACCATCAAATGCAGAAACAGCAGCATTACAGTGAAATTAAGAGACTATTTCCAATTTTTCCAAAAGTTTCCTTTTTTATTCCTTCCACTCTCGCAGCTAATTCTAACCTTTTTTCAGGATTTTTTTTTTTTAACTAAACGCTTTTCTTTCTTTTTTTTTTTTTTTTTTTTTAGATGAAAAGGAGAATAAACAAGGTTCTTTATAATTTTTTTTTTGTTACACAGCAAAAAAATTAAACATTTTATTAAAAACAAAGAACATGCAATTTGAAGTAAAAATTCTAACATTACATTGTGAAATTAACGTGCATATTGCATATAGTAAGTACATAATACTTGTTTTATTAACTGATTCTTCCCAAAAATTTCCTAGAATAGATGATTTACGTCTATTTCACTTGGGCTTCTACTGATAACCAGTTTTTCAGGCAGTACTCCAGTATCACGAGGTATTTAATCTGAAAATCAACATTATGTACAATCCACAATATTTATGTACTTAAAATAATTAGTTTTTACTGAGTTTAGCTTGAAACAGGAATCAAGAAAAAAAAGAAACTGATTATGTATTCATAAAAATTAAATAAATGAAAGTTTAAATATTTTTTAAAGAATCTAACCCTTTCTTTCAAAGAAAATGAAATATATTTCCTGACGATACAAAATGTCTATCAACGTGGATGAAGAAGATTTAATAAATAGAGCAAATTATTACTGTTGCCTGATGACAAAGAGAATATTTGGACGAAATCGTACGTAACCCTTTTCACCCCACTGTTTTACTGGACAGTTGATTTGTTAGGTTATTTAATGTTTATTTTAATAGTGTTAAAGTACATGTTCATGCTACCTAGCGGTAACCACTGGAACTAGTTTCTATGTAAGTGCATCTGCCTAGTTTAAGCTATTGCCGCTAGGTAGCATTGGCATGACCTTAATACCTCTGTTTTCCAATTCTAATTTTAAAGTAAGAACATGAAGTGCAGAATTTCTGATTAGGTTGCCCAATTTCTTTAATTTAATTATAAGGACTTCAATTTCTGATTTATTCTTTTATTTAAATAGAGCAAATACAAAGAAAACTAACAGTATTCACGAACAACGATTGAACATAGTATTTTTTAATCAAATTAAAACCTTTCAAGGGAAAGATTTAATTCATATGAAAAAACGTTTTATCTATACAAGGTAATGTACAAATAAAAGTAAAGCTTACCTGAAAAATAGCCCAATAAGATAGTTTGGTTTGATTTCCCTGGAATGATGAAATGGATTGCGAAACACCTCAACTTTTGTGGCTGTTGGATTTAAAGAATGGTCCTAAAGAAAGACAATAATAATAACAATAATAAAAATTACATTTAAATTCATTAAATTATTTATACCTATTCAATCGTAAGTTAATAACAATATTCAATATTGTAAAATTGTAGGAACAATGCCTCAACGAATAAACGAATTAAACTTGAACAAGGATTGAAATAATTTCCCCTTGAAAAGTAAGTCTTTCTGAAACAATTAAACCATTTCTCATTCAATAACTCATTAAACATGGGTTATAATAGCAGAAGACAACAAGCCCTATCTGCCTATTTGAGATATTTGACTTAATTATTGTAAACAGTTCAGTTTTGAAGAAGTAAAAAGACCAATCACATTATTAAAACTGTCCGGTAGGGCAGTTGTATAATTAAAATTCTGAATGTGTAATCTGTGCAGCACTAATCTTTATGACTTAATAATTCACTTCAGTAAACCAATTTGATCACTAAAAAGCCCTAAGATGATAGAGGATCATTAAAAGTGTGAGCACATCCACTTTTTTTCATGTACCTTCTGAATAGTTTGAATTTAGGCAAATCATTACGCTTACTAGGTATCTAATCTATTACTGTATACTTTATTATTTATCTTTAGACAATACGAAATAATATCTTAACTGAGAAACAACAAGCTGTAAGCTGTAAACATGTACTTACTGTTGCTGTTGGAGTTAAAATGTGTTACACTGGTCAAAATGTCAATAATGTCATCAACCCAGTCATTTGTTTGAATTGAACTAGTTCAGAATTACCATTAGAATGTCAAAGAATGCTGAGAACAAAATTAAAAATTATATAAACTATTATTTATACAATTGTTTACATTGTAATTTACAAATATTTAGAAAAAAATCAATTTTCAATAAGTTAGAATTTAAAACTACTGGTGCGAACCTTGCAAAATCCAAGGTCCATAATTCTAGGACGTTATTAAACTTTACATTATTAGTTTAAATTTCATGGAGATTACTCTCCCCTTTAAATGAAAGAAATATGAATATTTACGTGGAAGTTCATAATTCCCAAATACATAATCGTAATTAGCAATTCACTTTTACAGTAATAAAGACGGCCAAACACTATTAACATGTTAGGAACTAAATCTACTTACTTATAACCGTTGGAACATTTTTATGAAACAAAATAATGAAGACTAAAATCAACTTTATAAAATTACACGAATACACTTAAAATGAATCTACTATCAACTGTTTGGTAACATGTCAATTTCATAAACACTTCTAAACACATAATAAAACTCGTAATTAAAAATAAAAGAATTCACAAAAAAATGTTGCTTACCTGCAAGAAGTCCTTAACGCAGTAATGTTGCAAAAACAATTTCCTAGGAAGTTATCGCTTAATGCAAATAGATAATACAATCAGTTTTCTAGGGTATGCAAAGTTCTCACTGACTTAGTTACAGCAGCATCAACTTAAAACTACCAATCATACATAAAAAAAACCATCAAATTATGAGGTAAAGGGAATTTTGAACTTTTTAAAATACTGACGATATAAAATGTTTATCAACGTGGGTGAAGAACATTTAATAAATAAACAAAATATTACTGTTGCTACATGATGTAGAATATTTGGACATAACCACATAGATAACCTTTTTACCCCACTGCCTTACCGGACATTCTATTTCGTTAGGTTATTTAATGTTTATTTTAATAGTGCCAAAGTACATGTTCATGCTACCTAGCGGTAACCTCTGAAACTAGTTCCTTTGTAATAACACCTTTCTAGTTCAAGCTATTGCCGCTAGATAGCATTGGCATGACCTATAAGGACTTCAATTTCTGATTTTTTCTTTGATTTAAATAGAGCAAATACCAAAATAACATATTTATAAATTCCACTTTCTTCACAAGCTATTTATAATAACAGAATATTATAATAAATAATACAACCAACCAATCTTATGTACCATTATAATAAATATGGGACAATAATATTGGTACAAGCGAGGAAAATTCTTAATAAATATCCATAAGATGTATTGATATTTCACGATTTACAAGTAACGTAACTAAAATTTCCAAAAGTAAATCAATAAAAACTAACGTTTTTTATAAGAAGTTGAAGATGTGAAGTAAAAGGCTGTCAACAAATCTAACGTTGTTCCTCAGCCTTGCTAATCCATTGTATCCATCAATCAACAGTAAGACTCCAATCTTCCGCAGTTACTTTATGCTAATATGAAAGAAAATACATTGAAGGTGATAATAGATTGGCTCAAAGGTGACTTCGTACTTAAATGCACTGCTGTCAAACTTTTATCAAATGACAACATCACTTACTGCTTACTAAAAACTATTCTCAGCTCGATACCAAAAATTTAAGTTTTACTATTAATTTTGTCTTACCATTACCACAGGAAGACTTCGCAATCTTTTCTAGAACAAAGCGTCTCAACCTATCTTTTAGATTATTCAATATAGCGTTTTAAATGTATTTAGTTTATAAATGTGTCCAATATTCAATCAAAACCAGCTGTAATTAAAGTAAGCAAAGAAGAATTCCCAAACTAAATTTTGTTTTTTTTCAGCTCTTAAAGCATTGCTCTTATTGAAGACTAGAATAACTGCAAACGAATTACTGAAACAAAACAGCATTTACAACGAAATAATAAAGATGCACCAGATTGCTCAGAAATAAATTTAGTTTAGTGGATGCACCGACGTCTTGGATGTTTAGTATACACCAACGAATTCTGGTGGGAACATTTCTGTCGTCACAAATTACGTATTTATTAAATTTTCTTTAAATATACTATTTTTACTAAAATGTAATATGAAGTAATTCTTCAATATTATTATACATGTTAAGTATTATAAATTGAAACCATAAAATCAGGAAAACTGGATTTCGCTAGATAAAACATTTCAATACAAGCTCTGGATCGTAACGATTTAATGAAAGTACGTAATTAAATAAACAAATTTGAACTTTCTATGAATTTTCATCGCACACCACACTTGCTGATTCGTAAAAACATTTATCAACAAAAAACAAATGTCTCTTGAAAACTTCATATCAGACCTATCTACGAATCCATCGAATACTTCAAATATATCGAAATTATCATTTTGTATAAATATCAAAGTTTCAATATTGTTAACTTTTTTTCAAGTCATAAAATGTATAATATATACATATTGTCTTCTTATTTTTCTTATATTGGCAATATTATAAACAACAATAACAAAAATATTAAGAAATGATAATTGTAATTCAATTAATGTAATACGTACATTTACTTACAGTTACAATGTAATTAGATAAGGTTCAATCTTATTAAATCTATTTCTTTTGATGTAAAGATCCAACAGTTATACTGCTAATATAAAAGTCAATTTCATCGCCTAGCTCGTTGTAGATGCGAGTAAAGCTTAACGAAATTATCTTCCACGTCTTGCAGTTTTCTTCAGTTCACTTGAATATAGAACTAACTCTTTTCGTACTTCTCTTCATTATTACGTTCTTTGTACACGTTCAAGTTGGTTGTCTGACTTTTCAGAAGCTGTGTCGTACGTAATGATTCATCTATCATCTGAGGTAATTCCTATTTTTAATACTAGTTTTCGCAGGTTGATCGGACATTTTCTCTCAATTCTTTTAATTTAATTGAACAAATATGTATGTTACTTAGTTTGATTAAATTACTTTGTTATGAACTTTATTAGTCCAAATTTGATTTTAGTAAACAAAATTACGCAGAAATTCATTAAAACCAGAGTGTACGTTTATAGGTAGACTTCATATTAAATTGAATGTTCCTCCTATGTTATTCTGTGTCCTACTGCGCATGTACTATTCTTACAATTTTTTTTTTCTTTTTATAGGTCTTCGTACAGGCTTAAGTTTTTCGGACTTTGATCTATCACAGAGGTAAAAATACCGCATTAATACAGACTTCGACTTCTCTTATGTTCTTTCGCCGCACTACTGACAGAGTACACTCTTCACTGAACTAAAGGGCGCCATGTCTACCTGTGGAAAGGTTTCATACGTGGTTACAAGATGTCACATGTGACGCCATGGCCTGTGTGATATTCAACGAGCTTTTTTGAAAAATAGTAAAATAAAATTAATGAAACCTAATATACTTTTGTTACATAGTATTGTAACTTAATACAATGTATTTTACATAAGGTAGAGGAGAGAAGCTGTGATCGTTTATATTTATTAATGCTAATAAAAGTACTGAACTCTTGCAAGATTTGTGCAGGCATTGCTGAAAAGTATGAGACCTATTTCTTGGGTTAGTAGCTTCTGATTTCTATTCATCGTTCATGTTCATATTCATTCAGACTTGAACACACACAATCCGAGTGCAACAGAACAAATTACCAACAAATACATCTTTTAAGACAGCTAACTTACCTTTTGTATTCCGTATTCTTTAGGATTTGTACGATGTGGCCATTTCATTAAATGTCATACTCAAGGTGGACTAGAAACTGGTCTTAGGTTAAAAACCTTGTTGGGAAAAAAATCCTTTGATCATATCATCAAGGTTTACAGAACCCTACCACAAGGACCAACTTACGAGGTGAAACTGTGGTCCAGCTTTTGGCGAAAAACACATGTCATCCTCTTGAGTCATGTCGAAATGAAGGCCCTATTCAAAGGAGGTCTAATCAACTCCAGAAGTACTTAGTTAAGATTTAGATAGTCAAAAACCTTTCTTTATCATCATGAAGAAATGATCGCAGAATACCTTCGTTTGATGCGTTACTGGCAAAGATGTTAATAACTTAAGCCTGAACGATATCCAAAGCTGGGTGAGCTGAGGACGATCGAATTGCAGCAACCTTCAATGGTCATTACGGAAACAAGAGAGGAAAATTTTAATATTACTTGTAATATAATTACATAAAAATAAAGAACTTTGTAGACATTTTGTATACAAATTATTTAAAAGATTATCATTTTTTGAATAACTTTTATTGTAGAATATGCAGGTAAAAAAAAAGGAAAAACTTCAGAATTTCAAACAAAGAAAACAAGAGGAATTATATTCAACACAATGTGTAAAAGTATGATGAATGTTTGAATTATAACGTTAAATAAAAATATTGAAACGATGTACTTAACTTAGTTGTTGCACGAAGACAAATTGAAAAAAAAGTTTTGTTTAGATAAACCTAAATGAAATTACAATCAAAATTATGCGGATTCTACGCTAAATTATACATTATTATTATTATTGAGCCCATGATAATATTTTTTGGAGATTTTAATACATAAAGAGTTTTAATCGTAGAACCTCAGAAGATACTAAACAGTCTTTTAAGTTTATTTCAAAAGGAAAACATTTTCAATTATTTTGAGAGAGAGAGAGAGAGAGAGAGAGAGAGAAACAAAATATTTCAAATCTATAAAATACCCTCTTTTTCCTTTAATTATGCTATGAAAATTCAAATATAAAAATCACAATTGTACTTTAAAAAAAAAAGAAATATTTACAATTTATAATGTATTTACAAGTACACATAGGCACACACAAAATTACATTTCCAAAAATTTTGTTTTAAATTATCTTCTCTTATCAGGTACTTGAATGAATCTTAGAAATTAATTTTTTAATTTCGTTTTTGCAGAAATATTTGTTATCAACTAATAAATACTACACTAAAGGATCCTATTATATTTATATTTAAGGCGCCTAAACATTTAAGGTTACTTTTAACATTTGAGGCGCCCGGAGCTTATTTCAGCGCACTGTAGGCCTCCAGACCGTGTTCTCTCGATGACATATCCATCATCGGATAGTAAGCTGGAAGAAGCTCCTAGAAAAAGAAAATCTAAAGGCCAGCAGCAAGATTCGAACCCCGATCTATGCGTTGGAATCCAGTATTCGCTAACCACTCAGGAAATCACTTCCTTTACTTCAATTATTAATCCAATTTCTATTCTCTTTGCCATAACTAAAATTATGTTAATAACGTACCTGCCGCAAGAATAACCTAGCTTTTGATTTCCAGTGAATCTGAATGGCCCTTGTCTCTGAATAACCCTTCATTATTAACTAACAAATTAGTTGCTTTGATTTCTTAAAATCTAGAAATTGATTTTGGATATTTTCATCCATCTTCAAAAAGACTGATTTATTAGATTTTGAGTAGGGGAAGTAGTCTGTATGGAAGGGGAAAATTTCAAAAGTAGAAGTGCCGAAGATGGGTTCATATTAGGAAAGACTGGTCGGTAATGAAAATGCCACTTTAATATACGGAAAGATGGTAAAGTCAAAGAATTAGTATTTAGATAGCTGGACGAGGTGGAGATAAGACTAAGATTAGCAAAAAGCCGAAATTCAAGACGATTAGGAAATAAACTAATCCAAGAAGATCAAAAACCTATTTAAAATATATAGTTATCACAATTCTTTTGGGCCATAAAATGCCTAAATGTTATTTTGTTCGGAAAACTAGAAGTACTTGAACAGTTTGGAAAAGAGTTGCGAGCATCTAACCAATTATTTATTTTTCTGAATAACTTTTATCATTTTTCCAGATTCCTCGTAATAATTTAAAAATTAATAATGTGTTTGATATTTTTCTTTATGCACAAATTATACCAAACATTATTACTGTTAAATTTTTAATTCGTTTCAGCTTCTTTAAAAACAGAATGCTCTAATCATTTATGAAATGATTCCGCATTTAAAATTAATAAACAGAGAAAAATGTATTATTACACTTTACATCAATTATATTATAAACAATTCCTTTATACTGAATTAACTTCCTGCTTCATTTTATTTCATTTCTAAAGGACTGAAGATTCAGACCTTTTTTTTTTTTTTTGAGAAATTTCACTTCTACGTATAAAATATAGGTTGGAAAATTTACACGAGAACATTTTAATTCAACTTTTTTTTAGAAATTCAACATATTTAAACTCACCCATATTAGGAATTAAGAGGTGGACTTCATCAAGCTGTTAAGCGGCTCATGTAGGATGGGATGACAGACAAGGTATAACTGTTCGGAAACGTCTCTGGTCAGTATCGAGCTATCCCACGGGTAAGAAGACTTCCAGAATCATGACACGAACTCTGACACACGTTAAAATTTCCCATTCCTGTAGAAGGTATTGGACTCGTTGAACACATTGCTCTGGAGGCTAGGAAATGGAAATAATATTCTCTAAATAAACCTGATAAATTAATCTTTTGAAGGCAGATGAATTCTGAGAGTGGTTAGAAGTGAAAAAAAAACGAGAAGCATGGGAATTATCAATAGGTCTGAGGAACCTCCCAGTTTGTACATTGTTTATAAAAGAAACAAAAAACAAGTAAACTAAAATTAAAAACTAAATTAAAATTGTACATAGTAGATCTATATGTACAAACAAAAAGTTACAGAATATAATATTTTCTTCATTTTTTTAACACTAACCCTTAGTTTTATTGTACTGCACTCTAAAACTTAACATCAGAGACTTAGAATACTACCTCTTTCAGAAGCTCTTACATTTTTTTTTCGAATAAGTAATATTTCTTTAAGTCTACTTTTCTTAAACTAATAATAATAATAATAATAATAATAATAAACAAAATTACAACAAAAAATCTGCAAATGAAATATTCCGGAAGAAAAGCAATTCTTCTACAGCCAAGGATGCCATGCTGGATCCATTCTGCACAGGTTATCCGGGCTTTTGGCTGCAACTACTAATGTGCTCACCTATATTATTAAAAATGAAAAGAAAAAAAATGAATAAATAAACATTAAACTTGAGAAAACTGGTAATTTTAAACTGAGCTCTACGGCCACTCATATTTGGCAAGTGTGAAAAAAAAAAAATACAACGAATCAAAGATGCGTACTGCACTCAAAACCAAAGAAATTGTATATATGTATAAAGCGAGTAAGAAGAAGTATTGTACTCAGTACTTATAATTTAAAAAAAGAATCTTAATGTGTGGCTTTTAAATTTAACTAAAGCTTCTTGCCTTGCTTTCCGTTCCGTCGAAATTAGTAAGACTGTAAAGCCTCTGGGTGATGGAATTTACTGCATGCGTTACCATGGTGATTATTAGTTCGCCGGCGACATCAGCTGGAGGTGAGGTCAAATTATCGTGATCTTCTTCTTGTTTCTGCATAAATAAAATGTACAATTAAATTTTACAAAAACTTACGATTTATAAATAAATAACAAAGGGGGGGGAATCGTATAACTACTTACTTTTTTATGGGCAAAAATCATTTCATCTCTAAGTATAGCACGTAATATGGTTGTAACTTTGAAATTTGGATATACAAAACATCGAGCTGTGGCTATCATACTGGTGGTAAGTGGTCCACTGATACCAGTCTCCGTCAACAGTTCTTGGATGTTTGGCGTCAGTCTAAAAGGTACTGGTCGATTGGCATCTAGTTCTCCTATTTTAAATAACGGTAAGGAAATATATGGGTTAGTTAAAATAATTAAGTACAATATTGTTAATAGTTTTTGGTGACAGAATCATTGATCCAAAAAGAATAAAAATCATAGTCAATTTCAATCATAATTTTTGTATTATTTTTTGCCAAGCTTTCAGTCAGGAGTACTTAAAAAGAAAGGACAGAAGACCATTCAATCTTATATAAAAAAAAAATTATTAAGCCCTGAAAATGAAATAGTCCGAGGTCGAAAGCTAGGCAAAAAAGAATAAAATAAATATAAATGAAATTGGCAATAATTTTTATTCCTTTAAAAATAATAAAAGTATGTTTCAAACCTGTTTGATTTTATCCTGCGTGGAAAGCTGGTTTTCTTTATTTAATACAGCAGTTTTAATTTTTTCGATTTTACTATTTTCAAAATCATTTTTACTTTTATGGATTTCAAACGTGGGCAGTCTTTTGATTTTTAATATCAACGGAGACTTCATAAAATCATTTTTTAAACTTAGCAAGTTATTTAGTAACATGAAATGTTTTTCCAGCAAAATTCATTTCAGGATTATACAATATACCAAGTTTAAAGAAAATAGATTTGAAAAAAAAAATTAAAGGAAACTCGTCCTCTAAACAACTAAAAATAAAAAGATTACCTTTAGAATCCTCTACATCGAATTTAAAATAAGAAATGTTCAACAGCCCAGAGTCTTGATGAATGTAAAGCATATCTGGATTTAGCCGGGTCAGATGCAGTACATATTCACAAAAACAGGCTAAGGATAATTGTAAGGTCACCTGTGAAGTTGAAGAATTCAATAAACAAAAATTTGAATTTAAGGTAAATCTTAAGAAAAATATTTACAAAAATACAAAAAATAATTACGCACCATTTTTCTAAAAGTCCAGAAATCAGTTGGCGAAGTATAGGTCTTCAGGGCCCAATCTCTCAACAAATTCCTATCGATCATTGTGGACTGGACATCTTTCAATATTTCCTTCAATATCTGATGACTAGCTTGCATACCTCTTGCCTGTATTGAGTTCAATATGGAACAAGACCATAATCGTCAGATATAAAGTTTGGAAAACTAAAAAATTATATATAATATATATTTTTTTTTTGTACCTGTATACTTGCTAGCTTTTCATAATATTTAGTGACTGGAGCATCATGTTCTATATTGTGACTGGAACAAGCTGACTTGTAAATGTCCAACAATGAAATCGATGCAGGATTATCTTCAACCAGCCTCATCTGAGGTGAAACTGCTACAACTCTTGGTACAGTCATGTGTAAAAATCTTCTAGAGGTTTCCTAATAATCATGGATAAAACATAAACGTGTAGAACAATATTTTTAAAAGAAACAAATACAACAAATCAAAATAACTGAATAAACGTAAAATAAAAATAATAATAATAATAATAAGAATAATAATAATACCTTTTGCTTCCCGAGATAATGATTCAACATTCTTAACAACTGTAAAACTCTTTCTTCTCGGCGAGCGTCACCTAACCCTGAATCATTTACCACCAGATATGGGTAGATTTTACCATTGTGTCCCCTAATGAAGAGTCTCCGTGCGGCTGTATTGTGTTTCTGTACAATTTCCACTCTTGGCATAAATCTGGAGATCCTTACGTAGTAATGGGAATGCTGTTTATTATAAAAAGCAAAATATATTGTAATGAAATTTCAATTAATATTAAAAAAGAAAAGAAAAGTGAAATAGTTAAGTAGGTATAAAAAATATTCTTAAGTAAGCTCGATTTGATTAATTACGATCAATAGTCGAGAAAGGTAATAATCCGGTCGTGCTAACAGAGGATTTATCCTTCAGTTAGGATCTAGTTAAATCTTAATCTAACACCTTGTGTCTGAGAGGTTGACAAAAGCAAAGGTCAACATCCTCAGAAGATTTGAGAGCGTTGAGAATTTAGACTCTCAGAGTGTGGATATTCCTGACTGCCGTTCCCCTCTCTCAAGATTTTTTGTTTTTGCAAATTCAAAGAGAGAAAGTAAAATATTGGACTTATAATAAAACAGTCGGCAATTTTCTTTTGATTTGGAAAAACAGGAATGATCCACCTATCTACTATTGGAGATAGTTATTTCCTCATTTCAACCAGTAAACATTAACAATATATTTTTCGTATAAAAAAATGTCCAATAAATTTATTTTTTCTTCTTACAGAACTTTTTAGATTTAGAAAAGGAATAACTGACCAAAACAATCCACTTACTTTAGGTAATAAAAATTCTCCAGGAATCTCAATTTCAGCTATTTGAAGATTGAAGTTACTAATAAATCTGCATTTCTCTTCAATTAAGAACGATCTAAAAAATGATTACATAAAAGCAAATCAATATTGATACACTTAATTTAACAACTTAATAAATTATAATTAATAATTATCATAAAGAGCGTACTTACTTAGGTAAAAGTTTAGTTTTCGCCTCTAAAATCTTGATCCATTTCTTTAATTTATGGATTAGATTTTGTAATTTCATCGCACCAGGTACTGAAAAATCAAAATCAGCACTGAACTGTACTTTCATCTTCTGGAAAACCGGATCTTGTTTAGTGACTTCAGCTCTTCTCGCTATACTTTCCGAAGCTGAACTACTAACTGACGAATTCTCTGAGCTAGCAATATTTTCTGTAAAAAATAATAACAGAAATAATTAAAAATTCAGCTTCTTTTAATGAAGAATATTTTGGAATACTTATTCTTTTTGACTTACCAATTCCAATACCAAAAGTAGACACTAACTTTTTCACAAAATGTAACATATGTGGTGTTATAGTGGCATCAGTGACTGCGCCACGATTTTCAAACGCAATGAAGTAGCATTTTGCCAATCCTTGCCTCAGCTGACGTAATACCTCCTCATAGCAACTTTCTCTACACCAAACCAACTAAAGAAGGGAAAAAACTTAATTATTTATTTAACAGAAAGAGTGAATAGAGTATAAAACGGGGATAGAATGGGCTGTGAACAAAAGATTGCGTCCGACTTAAGGGCATGCTTCTTAATTCATGTTTCGATATGGTTTAAAAGGTTCAGCCATCACCAGAGTCTACTTTGGGAAGCTAATGTTGACTTTCAAATTGCAATGACACTCTTATTTATTAGAGATTATAATTTTAAAAAACAAATGACTGGTCTTCCTTTTACTTAAATTCTACTGGTTTCTTATTATCTGCTGAATTAGAATTGTTTGTACGTACGTTATTTTTCTAATTATTATGCAGCTGGTAAAACCGTACAACAATACACCGAAATAACTCTAGACTAGAGGGAATTATCTAATCTATTCTATCTATTACCCCAGAAATTTAATAATTATTCATTATAAAGAATGTGTTAGGGTGAAGCCGCCCCTTTTTGATCAAATAATGATCTATAAAAGGAATATAACCTCGCAGTTCACTAGATTACTCACTATTATAAACTCAAAATTTAGAAAGAACTGAATTATTAAAAAAAATTATATCATTATCATATTAAGTTATCATAGTCAATACAGTTAATTGCAGAATTAACTGCTCCTGTAAATAGATAGATGTAAATCCAGAAACCAGTCAAAACAAAACAAAAACAAAAAAAATCTCAGGACATAAGCACAAAAAACATTTTTTAGATTATTTATTAATAAATATTTAAAAAACACTGACCTGATCAACAATTCCTTCCAAAGAGACTAGCACTGTAGGATGGGTATCTCGTTGCATGTGCATAATCTTACAACATCGCCACATGGAAGGAGTGGCTCGGATAGGACCTGCTCCATCACTACCGCCTCCTAAATTAGACAAGATTATGTTTTACAATAAATATGTCCGTCTACTACTTAGATTACTACTATTTAATAGTACATTATAATTATTATTATTAGACTTCATTTTACGGCAATTAACGCAAGTAAATTTTCTGGAAATTTAAAATTTATACGAAAGAAGATTATTGAATTCACTATTATAATAGAATAGAATAGTAATTGATTATTCTGGGACAATTGTCCCCTAAGAATAAACACAGGTACAACTTTAATAGTTTGGCCTGTGATTGAAAGGAAATAAATAGATAAATAAGTATTTACAAAAAGTGAAAATAAAAATAACAGCAGAAATTAAGGAAATAAATTAAAACAATTAAAATTTCGGAGGAAGCTGAATAGAAAGGAGATAACAGAATAGACGGGATTTAAAGATAGATAGGGTAGGAGCATGGCGGACAGATTATGGCAAGGAGTTCCAGAGAGAGGTAGCACGTATTAGGAAGGACTTGTTAAAAGATGAGGTACGGTGAGAGGGAATATAGAGATCGGATGAGCGAGATCTGATATTAGTGTGGAGAGTGTAATTTGCTTCTGTTGAAGGCATCGTTGACGTAATAGCTTGTCACTAAAATTAACATTGCAAAAGTAAAGTTTAAACTAAAGTTACAAGGAACTGTAGAGAGGAGTTTGTAAGAGAGGATTCATCAAAGTTATAGATGAATTTTTCGGAACACTACTGGTTTAATATATACTAGTATAATACATGTACTTAATGTTTACGGTCTAAATTGTACATACCTTGCTGTTGATCAGCAGGTTTTGCTGAAGTACTGGCGGTCTAAATAACAAAAATAAATAGATAAATAAATAATAATAATTATTATTTCAAGAGAATATTTAATGAATACAAAGGTTTACCTGCTTTCCAGCAATAGCCGCAGCCAATTCTGCACTTTTATACCTTTCACGCTGTTCAATTTTCAACGTTAAATATAAAGTCCGCAAAGGTAAATAAACTGCTTGAGGAAACATTCGACCGACCTAAAATTACAAATATTTTTTTATATATCATTAGGATGTTTAGGAACAAGCTCTATGTAAGACTTTTTTTATAAACTTTTTCACATAAGCCCGTCTTACACACGCTTAGAAGATCGCAAGCCTTTCGGCTGGTAACTATCAATGACGGTTCCCATCAGAGCTGCGATCTTAAGCATGTAGTCACTACTTTACCTACAGAGGTTAAACCAAAACTTTTTTGGTTTGAAACTATATCTCAAATATGTGAAATATAAATTTAACAACAATAATCGCTATATATAATAATTTGTTCAAATTAAAAATGTTTACCTGACTCAACAAGTTCAACATAAATTTCCCTTCATTGCGCATTAGGCAAGTGAGCAATTGCGGTATCCAAGGTAACCATTGTATAGGCGGCACCCCGACCACATATTTATCCACAGCCTCGGTCAGAGAAAATTTCTCATCATCATAGGTTAACAGCCAAAGAACCTAAAAATGGGTTTCCAAAGATTTCATCAATGATCACTTAAGAGACAACTAATTAAAAAAAAACATTGCTGTGAATACGCACTTGACTTCCATTTATTGAAATGTTCTAAGTTTTAAATTTTAAACATTTCCTTTACATTCGTAATTTTTGAAAATAACTACTTTTTATTAATATTATATAGTTTCTAAACTGACATTACACTGAAATACCAATTTACAGAGAACAGTACCCTCCCATCCTCTCAAATCACCTTAAAAAATTTGCCTTGAGAAATAATTCAAATAAAAATACTGCCTGGCGACAAAACTAAGGCCTGTGCGACTGAATACTACATTTGCACAAAGTTTTAAGACAAAAGAAATGTCAAAACATTTCTATTACATTGTAAGATAACTTCAAAAATGTGAAAAAACCGTTGCAATGAAGTGCCGTTTCCGATTGAGTTTTTTAAACTTGGAAATTTAGCAAATCACCAATCTTCTTCAATAGTATGTGAGGTATGTGGCTAAGACTCTATACATAACGCCATAATTGCATTTTAGAGAAAAGCGTTCTTAACCCCTTACCTTAATCAAACTATCCTGGACAACAGGTTCAATTCAAAGTTGTAGAGATCTACGAACATACAAGGAGTAAACCAAGTGAAAACAAAATCATTGAAGCCGTTATCGCAAAAATTCTCGATAAAGTGGGAGAGAAAACTATGAAAAGTGGTACTTCTTGCTGAGGGATTTTCCTCGCTAAGTAAGCTTCAGATCTCATGGAGGTACTCAAGCGCAATATAATGTTTAGACTTCCAGTGATTCTTCTTTTTTTAGTTTGAATGTTCACTCACAGAGACCCTTACTACCAATTTGGGCTCAGTAGACCTACACTTATATGTTTCTATGAAAAATGGAATAAATATTCATTCCAATACTTTTTCTGAGAAACAGGTTGGACATGCGAACCTCACACCTTCATTCTTGTATTACTAGATAGATGATGTTAGGAGATAGAAGTGTACACTACTCACCTTCGCTAAATATTTTCTTGATTTAGATTCATTCTGATGACGGCAAGCGTGCAAGAAACAAGTGATTGCCGCCACACCCAGCGGTATATCCGGAACGCTACATTTTGTGAACTGCGATTCTAAAAAGTCACCCCAAAGTGCCCATGCTTTAACCAGAGTGTCATGCAATTGTACTGCAGCTGAAAATACTTTATTCGCATCATCGTAACGACCTAGAAAATTAAAAGAGAAAATAATAAAAATATAGCAAATGATCAAATGACGGTTAATTAAGGAGATTTTTATAGGCCCAAAACAAAAGGAGGGTAATTATGATGAAAAAAAGTAGTTTTGTCACCAATTTTCAGAATCTAATGTCGAAAGGCTCCAATGGTTCCTAAAACGTAGAAACCCAAAGAAGAAATTGCTCTCCAAAATAACTTTGGGGCTATTGCCGATAAAAACCTGAACCTTAACGCAAGTAAGGTGGTTTCCCCATATAGGGTGCACCAAGATCGATAAAGGACAGAAGGTGGTCGTAAACATCATTCGCTCGAAAATATATAAAATAGGTCCATTCAGATTTTTCTCGTAAATAAGATGGTGAAGAAATTTAACACCTCAAAACACTTACCTATCTGCGCTAAAAGCATTCCCTTCAATGCGCAAAACTCTGAAATCATTTCTTTATTAAAATATTTCAGATTAGTTGATTCGACCACTTCTAAACCTTCCTGTAGTTCTTTGCTTCCGGTCAGGGTGGCCATTTGTAAATAACATTTCACTTGTTGCCTGATCTTCTGGAAACAGTCCACAATGGGCACACTTGGTATTGTATAAATTCTAGATAATGAATCTAAACAGACACCAGTTAGATTGTGCTTCCTTCCAATCTTGCCGAAATGAATAATTGCCTAAAAAAAAAAAAAAAAATTAATAGTAACACTGTTACTTTTTTTATAATCCAATTTACGAAATAAAATTATCTTGAATCTATAAGTGTAGTTGTCTTTAAATATTCAATTAATCTACCTCAATAAGTAATGAAAAAGTACTATTAATGGACTTGATGTCACAAATCTCCTAGAATCCATTTATAATTAATTTTTTTTAAAGAAAAAGTTTGAAACTAAAATGGCCTAACACCCGTAGGTCCAGGTTGAATTAATTCAATGCCAAATCTAATTCTGCAATTTAGAGAGAATAATTTTTCCTTCACAAGGTCCCCGTTGCTTTTAAAAGGTTTTTCTGTAAATATTCTTTTAAAAAATTACATGTTCGAGTTGTGTACACCATACGAAAAGAAAATCATTGATGGTATTTTCGAACAAAATTGCTACCAAATGAAAAATCTTTACAATAAATAACACTTCCTGCCGACTAATTCTCTTAAAATTTAGAATTTATCTACACACATCATTCTTATTATATACACACATTATATAAGTGACGAAGTACCTTGCTCACATTATTTTTGTATTGAATTTACTAGGAAACCAATTCAGATAAAAGTTGTGAGCCTATAAAGTTATACATATCGATGCATAGATATGCAATTAGTATACCTAGTTTACGGAAACCACTGAATTAGTTTTCCAAGAAAACACCAACAGAAAAATTGTTGCAGTAAATGAAGTGGTGCTTAAAAGTCAAATTATGTAAATATGTAATATAAGGCTTCGATGATTTTTCGTTTTCTAGTTACTCTGACTGCTTACACCACACGATCTTAAAAATGAAATGGTCAACAAATCTTGAGAATATTTAGAAATAAAATGCGCAAGTACAATACTCATTGTGAGCACAGAAATTATAGCAATTCACGTTTATTTGTCGATAATTTCGATTATGTTTTCTACATTACCTTTTGTTATTTCGGACAACGTTCATATCATATTTTCGGCAGCTTGTTATTTACAAATTTTTTAAAGCTTCAGCGTGACAAACGAAAAGAATGGTTAAATACACTTCCAAACTACCTAACATTAAAATGATGTTTGCAATGATCGAAGGGAATGTATTTGACCGTGTTAAGGGCGGCCTATTAGGTAGCCACTTCATAAAGTGGTCTTACGGCAGATTCACCTTTAATAGGAAGTGTGTGACTAAAATATTTTCAGTTTTTTGGGTAAATTCACACAGCTAAATTTCGAAACGAAGCAATGATCAAGGCAAAACTGGACACTACACACTGGACGAGACGATTCACCCATCAGTTTTAGGAAATCTTAAAATTCTAGACGATAATTTACCTGAGCCGAAGCATGCACACCAAACATACTAGGATTGGTGCCCTGATCGTGTTGGCTGTCATAATGTGATGTTATAAACTGATAATGATGTTGGCGCCAAGTGAATACATCGCTCCAATGGCTCAGATCGTCCGCAATTATTGGCAAACGATTGCGCCAAGTTTTCACAATTGCTTTCATATCGTGCAATGAATTAGCTTTTTCATGTAATAAACCTTGATGTATTTGGCAAGCTTCTTGAAGTTCCATTATCTGTAACAATAGAAAGAAGCAAATTATACTTAAAATTCCAAATTATATAATTAAAATAAAATCTTTTCAGGTTTTTAAATTCTTATTTACTTTTAAATTAGTTTAAAGGAATGTGTACAAAATTCTTACCAAAAATTTGCTCTGAGAAGTGTCAACTCCATTTGAATGGCTGCTAATTATTAAATTTAAAATGATATTTATTTCTATTAGATCTATTAAGACCATTCTTTCAGCAAAAACCTGACCGTCATACCATTAATCCAATCAACTTTTGATTTGAGGTGCTCATAAAGAATAAGCCTGGTGAAAAGATGTGAGAGAAGGAGATGATCCCATTTAAAGAAATCTGCTGAGATCACTCGGGTATTAACAAGCATATTTATTTGTGCCTTATCAGGATCTATATCTGGGATGTTTGTCTTCAGTGCCAAGAAAAGAATGGACCCTAAACCCCTGTGCCTAGCAGATAATGCGATCATTTAGGGCTATCAAACCTCAGACAAAATAAAGCAACAATTTACCACCTTTTGGGTCGCATTGGGAATGGCTAATGTGCCATTTACATTTCCTAGCAATCTGATAAATATTAATCAAAACTCTGAACACACCAATTTATAAAATACCAATTTCTGAGCTATTCTTAAGCTTATTGATATAGATTGTTTTCCTTCCTTTAAAATCCACATTATTATATGAACAATTGAAAATAGTTATTGATCAAATTTCTTTAAATACTACTTTTTAATCAATTAAATCGAGCATTATTTCTAGAATGTTAAGTAAAATTTTCTAAATTTATTTTAATACCTTTTAGATATTTGGGGGGACTTAATTTTGGACCTATTAGAGACTATAATTCAATTTTTTTAAATATAACCTACCTAACCAAATGAGAATCTACCCATTTTTATTCTTATGAACAAGAGTGTCCAGAAATGTTAAGCGCTCAGAGTATAAAATTGAACTCACAGCCGAGTACATACCTCTTGACATTGGGTGAAAAAGTATCAAGCGATAATATTACACCAAAATATAAATAATGAGACGATAAAACAAAAAATTAAAGACCAATTTCAAAATATTTTTTTATTATGAAAATATATCCAATTGAAATAAATACTGAAACAATTGACAAAAACAAAGCTACAAAAAAATAAAATAAAACAATAAAAATACAGAAATGTACGCCATATTAAGGGAAATAAATCAAAATTATCTAAAATATCGTGTGAATACTTCACAATATTGAGTACTATATTAAATTTAAGTCTTAATTTGTTTTTGAGATTTCACACAGAAATAATGAAAAATTGAATTAAAAAAAATAATAAAATGGCACGCTAGAGGGAATCCTTTCATTGACGCTCTTTCATGAACTCCCTATAATTTCTACTGTACTTGGGGCAAAACAAGTTTTTTTTAAAAAAAATGGACCCTTTCAATTAAAAGTAGTTAAAGGTTTTCTTTCCTTAAAGAGGTACTTCAACACAATCTATGTCTGAGTCGTATCTTCGAACGAAGTTTCCATACCTGTGACTGGTTTTTTTCTTTAAGTATTAACATCTCTGAGGGTAGATAAAAAGAACAATTTCGCTTGTAAATTTCTTATGCAATTATTATGAAAACATTGGCTATTGATTGCTTGAGCAAAGAGTTGTTTCATACTTTACCTGACAGTTCTCGTCAATTATACCTTAAGGACAATACTGAAAGTTAACCCCCTTATCTGGGTGCACTGAGAGATCAGTGACAAAGGCAACTAAGAATGGAAGAGAAAGGATAAATTGCGAGCTATTCCAACTGAAGTTAGTTGGAAAGAGTGCTAGTGACAGGGAAATTGTTGCCATGATTTTGGCACACTTGTTAAATAGCTGAAGTTTCGTATTCCTTAATGGTAGTACTACTACAATATCTACAAGCTGCCCACAAAATCTCCTAGTTAAAAAGCAGGATCAAAATGACTGAAATTGCAGAACATAAAGGCTTATCATCTTATCTTCAGTATCAGGGCAGGTTATCACGGCCAGCTGACATGTGAGGTTCCATGATCTTTATAAACTAACAGGCCACAATCCTAAATAAAATAAAAAAAGTAATAATGATGACTAATTATAAATAATGATACACCAAGGTGCCGTTATATTGAACGTTTACTGACAAGAGGGAGTCAAATTTTTCTGTGGTGGTCCCTTTCCAATTGGGATTAAATGTAATGTACCGATGAAAGTTGTCGTGGACGGAGGCGACTTGCATTTATTAACTCATAATAACCATTAAATAAAATCCAAGACCTAGACCGAGAATAAAACCCAGTACTACAATATCTCTTAGCGCTGCAGGCCTCGCCTATATCCGCTTGGTTAAAGAACGACAAGATTTATTATTATTACATAATAAGTACATAATTCGGCACATCATAATAAGCAGAGCTGATTCTTGGGTTGGGCTCCTGATGCGTTTGTATCTGTACAAAGAAATAAGGTACGATATTTGAACTTGCTTTTTAGGACTGTAGGTGAATGAGGGCACTTAAAACAGACTTCAAGAGATTATAACATAGTAAATACCGGTATGAGAACTACAGCTTGATGTCAGGAAATCAGCAGAAAACTCTTGCTCCTGTAAGAGTAAAATGGAAATCGGTACTGATGCCTACCAATCTCAATAGAATTCTTAAAGGCTTAGATAAGTAAACTTAGTTATCATTTTCCGACTAAAGCCCTGAACAGCAAGATAAACCATTGTCTTACACTACCACCGATTGCCCGGTTCGAGTAAAAAAGAACGAGCAAAGGGTGATTGCATCGTTATTCAAGATGCAGAAAGGGCATAATTTCGACTCTACAGATGAGATATGAAAATGGGCTGTGAGATAACGAATGAATCGCCTTGATGATAAAATTCACAGTATAAGTACCCAAGTTAATGGACTTTCCTAAAACTTGTCAAAAATCTTTGAACTTTTTTTTTTCTCGTACACAAAGTGGGACAGTTCTACATTCAGTTCGAGGAAACGAGACAATAAAAGAAGTGTAACAAAGCGATTATCGCGAACATGTAAAAATGGATCAGGCCATCCTAATCAGAGGGAAAATTTAACTAAAATTCAGTGGACAAGATTCTGTGAAGGAAAAAAAACAACTTCGTCTTTACAGATTTTTTGAGGACAAAGCACACAATGTTCGCAAAGAACATTTTGTACGTACTCGGGAAATATCAAAATCTAGTATATCCGGTGTGAAAACTCAAAATTTTTCGTCTCAGAAGCGGTAAGAGAAGTAGCAATAATATTACTTTTTAAGAAGTAATTTCACGCATTAAATACACTTTTCATCACATATTTTCAAATTATAGCCTATTACTTTTGTTCATTAAGTACAATATCTTTAAAAAAAAAGCTGAAAAAGGCTTTTCCTGTAAAAAAAAGCTTACAATATATAATTGTTCTTAATGAATATAATATCTTAATATCTGTTCGGAAGAAATATATACTAATAAGCTGGACAGTTACAACCAAATTATAGACAGGAACAAAATATAATATTCCCCTGCACAATATTTAAAAATAATCATAATAATAAAAATTATTCTAAATTAAAATATAAGTGAGTTTCAAATAATTTAAGATATTCATAGCGGGTAACTAATAATTGTTTTTAATAATTTATAAAACTTAATTTTATCACAGATTTCCGAAGTTATTAGTATATTTTTGAAGATAAGGAATTCAATTATTAAAATAATATTCACAATTTTATCTATAAAAATAGAAGAAGAAAGAAAGTTAAAATTCTTTAGAAGATTGTGCGTTAATTGGTTGATAACGTGACTTCTTTTTCTTCAAAAGAGAGGGGCACCACTGAATGTTTTACGTCTATATGGAAGATTTTTTTTTAGCCCGACTGGAAAACTTTTAAATAATCTAACATTCGTAACAATCATTTCTGCGTTTTGGTAGACACAAATTTTATATACCTTTAAATCGGAAAAGTAGGAATGATTTCACTTATCCTATAAAGCTCATGGATGTCTACGTGGCAGTTCTCTTCACAGTTTCTCTTCTTTGGGAATCGCTTGAATCCTCACTTTCAAATTTAATAAATGGATTACTACGGGTTGGTTATTTTCCGAAAAAATAGACTTTATGGAAAATAATACGTGTCTACAACCCACTCCAATCATCCAACACTTTATGCGAGATGAATTCATATTAATATTGAATTAATTCACAGAGAGATGGTTCATTGAGTTTTTATGGAGAATTCGATTTCACCTAGCTTTTACAGTAGTCAAATTCTTCATAGAAATCTGACCAATAACATCGAGAAACAGGCTGATATAAATGAGCGAGAGAGTTAAAGAAATTCTTTACAAGAAAGCAAGTACTTTTTTGTTAAAAAAAATATATAATTCACTTATTTTAAAGCCGACATAACAAATAAGCAGCAGGGAAATTATAACTAAAATTCATAATCCTTAAACAAATTTGATTGTCGAAAATTGGTTTTTGTTTGAAACTAAAAATAATTGAGATTTAAATATAGGACTAGGGCCGTTTTTTTTAAGTGCATGTTACATTTTTATCAAAAGAAATGACTGAATAAAAAATTACTAAACGGACAACCTTGCATGGATTGGCTTAGCCAACGTAGAACGGAATTTGTCAGGCTCATGCCTTATTACGAACTCAAAAGTGACAAGATGAAGCCATTATTATTATGGCAAAAAATTTAATATAATATTTACACAATAGATTACACATAGCATGTAATAACATACTATAACATAATAACATGCAATGAAGCAAAAAAATAGATAATTACATTCTGTAATCTATCTACAACTGAAGATTAATAATTTAGGACACGACATTGGCATGCAAATAGATGAAAATTTACAGTACACTATCGGTAAAAATAAAATTCACAGCCAAAAAATAAGTACTAAAAAAATGATAACTAAATAATAATATCAAAAAAATAGTATCCTAAATTATTACCTTTATTCTTTAAAATTCAAATTTTTGTTAATGTAACATTGTCATTTCAAAAGTAAAGGTTACTTTTATAAACTTAAGGGCAAATGAAAACTAGACCTAATTCGACCAATATTGTTATTCAACCAATATTCACAAGGTTTTTTTCACAATTAAATGTTTCACAAAAAAGAATAGTATTTTTTTTAAAGCCTACTTTCTAAATAAAGACTCAAAATGGAGGACAATGGACGTACAGTGAAATAATCAAGAATAAATTGAAACAAACAATGGTGGGCATAGTCTTAACAGACAGTACAAACAAGTTACATTTTCTTGATCACGAAAATTGATAGTAACTTTAAGTACTTAAAAAAACTTGTTATTAAAATAATTTAATAAACAATACATGAAGAAAGACTTCTGTTATCACATAGTTATAAATGTACAAGAATTCTTGTATAGAGAGGAAGCATTTCTGACTTCAGTACAGTATATGTTAATGAATTTAAGCCATCAGTGTTGTAACGATCTTTACCAGTCCATAAGAAGTAATATCTATCCGCGCTTGGTTTTTGAGGGTCATGGGATAACATAACGTACTGCGAAACATCAGGTGCGAATCTGCAAATTCGTCCACCATCTTTGGTTACTCGATTATAGAAATCATCATCTTCTCCACCCCATCCAAAAAATGTATTAGAAAATCCATTAAATTGTATGAACTGTTCCTTCAATATTGCGACGGCTCCTCCAAGTATTGAATCGTAGGGTACTTTATAGTCGAATTTATCTACATTCGCCGACATATGACGAGGTAAATCAGTGCAACCATATACATTATTCAGATTCTGTGGTATTAGATCAACATCATGAAATATATAACAATGAAAATTGTCCAATTTTTCACTTTCCTTGAAACCAACATTAAACAGTTTAGCTCGATTGAATGCTCGTCCTTCGTCTTGTTCAACAATCACTATACGATAATCTAACATTTGATGTTGTAAAAATGGATGCATATATACTAAAAAATCTCTCAAATTTGAAACTCTATCTCTATATGGAATTATAATGGCTACTTTATGCATTGAAACACAAGATTTTGGTTTCCAAACACCGCCTGGCTTTACATCATATTTTTGATTGATTGACTCCAGCTCTGCGTCTGTTACTCCTTCAGTCGGTACCTTAAGTAGGCCGGATATATCGCGATACATAATGTCACAATATTTTACATTAGAAGTATTTACATTTTTAAGAAAATTAGGCACAGATACCAAATGATTTGGTATATCATCTAATGAAATCACTACTGTCCTTGGTTTGGCAAATAATAATATATAAAGAAATGCATTTGTAATCAAAACCAAAGGAACTAACCCCATTAACACTTTCACATTGCAATAGTATTTTAAAAATCTTAGCCAACTTACGTTATAAGCCATTTTAAACACTAAATGCAAACGCACTAAAAGCACATTACACTATCGTAGTAAACACTTTAATCATTTTACAGGGAAACAACTTCTACATGGAAAAACTAAGAATAAAAATCTGCGGCCCGAATTCTTTCAAAGTTTCGAATATTTTTTAATTAATTTTCCATTTCACTTTCGAATATAACGAACATACCCGCATTAACGAAAATTCAAAATAGTTGCAGGACATAACTAATTACCCTAACCTGTTTAACCAATGCTGCAACCAACAGTGTTACCAACCGCTTTATTGTTCACTTCACATATTTAGAGAAGCTCTAACCAAATTATTTTTAATTACTTGTTCCTTTTTAAAGTTATTTCTATTTAAAAAAAAAAATACTTATAAATAAATCTCTAAATTAATAAATATTTAAAAGTTTTGATTGCAAAAATTCTTTAGGGGGCCAAAGAGGCATTCCTAACAGAAACCATAAATTGAAGAAATAATAACATTACTGGAATAATCTGAATTTCACATAACCACAATGTATTTCTTCTAAAAACTACTCAATTTTTTCAGCAAGTAACTGCTTATTACTATTCCACGAACTAACTTCTTTACGTCAATGACTTACGTCAGATAATTGCAACATGCGACCTTATAGCACTGGCGGTGAAAAGGGCATGATTGGGGAGGAGGAATCACTTCCACAGAAATGATTTGAAAAACATTGCGTCTTAAGAATATTAAATCTTTCTTTGAAATGATTTATGAATTTTTTAGCAGGCAAAAACATCAGGAATAATTTTCCTCAAACGAATTATTTTATTCAGTATTCATTCCTTAAAAACTTAGTTGAAATACATTATTTTCTCTATCTATTGTAACTTAATAATTCTAAAGGTTAGTTTGAGGAAGGAGAACATTTCATTTGCGACAAGAAATAAGCTAGAATAAGTAATCAGTGAATTCTTTTAAAGTACATGTAGTACTTTACCTACGAAAATTTTCAAATAAAAGTGGTAGGCCCTTCTGAGAAACGAAGACAGTCTTGGAAAAAGAAGTTGAATTGTTACTTTTATTGCCTGGTTACATTAGGAGACCGCTCGAGTACAGATTCGGTAAGGAATTTTCAAGGTTAATACGTTCAGAATAAGTTCTTTCTGGAAGGGAAAGAAAAGGTAAACATTGAACTTCTCCGAAAATTATTTGCATCTTCACAAAAACATTTCTGCGCTTTCCCATAAAAATCTTAGTCTTACGTAATAAAAAGGAATCAAAGCATTACCTGCTGAGCAGCCTGCAGTAAAGGTAAATGAATGTGGGAAACAATATGTGGCAGTCGTCTCCATTCCTTCATACACAGAGTGCTCGCTAGTTCCACATATCTCTCGACAATAGGCAGATGCTGATCTTCTGGATGGCAGATAGTCAAATAGCCACGATATAAATGAACCTGCAAGAATGAGTAGATGCGTAAACTACAACCCAGGAGTGAAAAAACTTTAAATGAAACCTCACTTTACGCTTCAAACCACGAACACGTTATAACAGCCACTTTGTGACAGTGAACTTTATTCTTGTTGAAGTATGTTCGTTTTTAAAATTTTGTTTAGAAAATGTTTGGACAGTATTGAACATTTTTAAAAATTTCCGGCATCATTGTTTCATGTAGGTACCACGAAAGCCAAGGACAGTGCGCAAAGCTCATATATATTGAGGTACTGAATTCGATTCCTGAACTAGGCCTTGGATTTTATGGTTTTAAATATAAAATTACACTTAAGTATGTCAGCTATCTGCCTCTGCCCACGTTTCTACCCAAGTAGTTAGGCGTAAAACCTGCCTGAAGTTAAAATGCATTACTTTACTTTTTTTTACACTTTTTAATGTTTTCAACATGTAACTTTACATTTTTTCGCAATAGGTACCGAAATTGTTTCTAATACTTCCAACTTGTGAAATATTTGTCTAATGCAATCGTTGTAAGTTTTTAACTTAGAAAAACAAATTATATAACAGCCGATAATGTCTTGCATTGACAACATAAAAATACATCGTTGAAGACTTTAATTTAGTAAGGAGGATGAGCCCGAAAACATTACCTAAGTTGGTGATGGTCTGTCCCAACCTTCCTTGCTGGGGAAGAAGATCTAATTAAAGAAATGATGTTAGGACATAGGCTGAAGAGAAAATAACAGGATTGAATTCGTGTAATCATTGAGAAAAGCTCAAGAAAACAGAATTTGCACTGAAATAAACCATTAAATAATGAAAGTAAAATATATATATATATTATATACATTACCTTCCAGCATAACTCTTTAGGACATCCTGCTTCTACATGGGAAATAGCTTCTTTCATCAATGACCAATCTGGTACACGCCACGCGCTTTCCAATATTAGGAACGTGTTCACATGACCCTTAGTTCTTGCATAATCTAGTACATGGTCCCATTGATTCAGCTCTTTGGAGCATCTGCAAAATTGTTGCTTATCCATTTCAAGCATGTTTTAATTATATACATTTTATTAGGGTGTAACAAAAAGAACTTTGCGTTTTTTCCTTTTATTTAATTGAAATAATTTTTTATTAATAAATAGCGTTATAACAATACTTTTGGTCACTTAAAACCAATTAATGACATTTATATAACGGTGTGCAATAATATTTTTGTAGTTTAATTTGAAAGATTTATAAATTAATTTAAGAAAATGTACCGAGTGCATTAAATTTGGGAATTCGGGCGTTAGTGAAGCAAAATTAGAAAAACTTTTTTAAAAAACGAGAATTTTTAAAGTTGTTTGGGCCTATGATTGTGAAATACTTTAAAAAATTCAGGAAAGGAGGTGATATGAGCTTAGAAAGTAAGGCAAGAAAGGACAGCCGCAGTTTCTTGATCCAACTGTTGTAATAAAACTTAATAGGTCTATTCTTGTATAAGCACTAGTAAACTTGTAGACGGTTTAGAAGTGTCACATCACTCTGGCATATAGGCAGATTGGGTGGTATCTAAAAGCCGTAGGGACTATCCTGCACGTATTGTTACCTCAGCAAAAGGCACACAAGATTTACAAACTTGTCTTCAAAACTGAAGTAATTTTTTGATTTACAAAGCCAATTTCCCATTTAACCCCTTAATGCACAGTTTTTTTGATAAATATCAATAAAACGATTGTTTTTCTTTGCTTTCACATTGTTATTTTCAATTCTCGATTATATTCGAGTGTGAAAAATTATAGCAGCATAAAGAACAACGCCGCTCGAATTATCTCGAGTGTGCACAGTTTGGCCAGTTTAGCCAGAGTTAACTCGAGCGTTCACGTTAAGGGGTTAATGAAAAGTATGAAACAAATATAGAGTCTGCAAACACTTGAAAACAGAGACGTTATGCCTAGGCAGTTAGCATTTCCTAAATCTTGAATGAAAATGTTTGCAAAAACGTTCACACAGAGTGCGGTGGAACTTTGACAATGATAGATTACAGGATATCACTCAACCAGCATAAGTGGGTAAGATCCATGTTATTCTAGTCGAAAAGTTTCACTTTACTTTAGACATCTTCTGCAGCTTTATTATATAAGGCCACTCAATTCTTTGAGTCTGCCTCAAAAATTAATGTTCCGTTTCACAGGGTAAAAATTTTATTCAAGAAGTGAAAGAAGTTAGTATTTAATTGACTCCAACAAATACTGGCACAAAGATGATCTGAAGTGATTAGTTTAAGCAGATTTACTTTAATAACTAAAATGCTAAGTATTGTTTTTTTAAATATTTTTTTACTCATTAATGAAAAATAGCTAAAAACGCAAGACGTCTGATGTTTTCTGGATTTAGATGGTATATAATGAAAGTAAAAATAATTTTAAAACACAATTAGACAACCCACTTAATGCATTCTCCAAATAATATCATCCCACGGGATTATCCTTGAAAGGCCCTAACTGCTACAAGCAGAAAGTATTAAGAATTTCTGACTAACCTGATCCACTGTTTTTCCCATAACCTTTCTTCAGCTAAAATACTGATTGGTGCTGGAGTATTAGTATAGTCTTGACGGCATTTCCCCAACACCAGTTCGTAAGCGCCAAGAGCCTGTTCAAAATAACCTTGTTGTTCAAAAGCAAGAGCTATGCCGGTTTCTTTGTAGCGGGCATGTCGTTGCCATAATGCACACCACATGTCTTCTTCTCTTAACTGACAATACATTTCGGCTAATAATTCTACGGCAGTCTACAAGAAAAATATAAATAAATAAATAATAAATTAAAATAAAAATTGTTATATAGCAAATATTCCATTTTTCAGAAGCAATAATAAAACGTTTTCCAAAATAAATTCCCTCTCGCTGACGGTAAGTAAACTGATTGAATTGAACAACCCTAATTATCATGCTCTTAAAGGAAAATGGAGTAGCCACTTTTTCAGATATCTTAGCGCCCCTTTGGAGATCCATCCTAACAATAAAAAAAAAAAAAATAAAAAATAAAAAAAACCGACAATCCTAATCCTCAAGCAATGGTACGTTAGGCTGCAGAAAAAGTTGATATGTTGGATTTAGCGAACAGTTCGCAGACAAACAGAAAGAGAATGTTAGCAGGCAAACTCTAGCTTAGCCCAAGGTATCACAAATGAAACATGACCGGCAACCCCTCGATGTACCTAGCCTTTCTTGACAAGACGTTCTTGAGAGCGCATTATAATTTCGACCAGTAAATCTGTAATTCACGGCTATTCCGATTAAGAAAAAAAAGTGGTAGTGAGTTTGCAATGACACTCTAATTTATGTTAATTTGCTTAAATGAAAGGTTTAAAGAGTAATTAAGCAAGATAATGTATGTTTTGTAAGCTTTCTGTATCGAAACATTATGCGACTTCTTGACCAAAAATTGTATAATTCATATTTAAGATTACATACCTGTTGTGGGATAGCATCCGGTTCGAAATCATAACAATCTAATAAATCTCGTTTAGTTTTGTTCTGTGATGCTTGATTCACTTGCTCAGCTACCATTTGTTCTAAACCTAATGTTACCCTGTGCCAGAGATTGTGCGATTTACCTAAGTAAGCCATTACAGCTCTAAAATTAAAAAACGAATTATGAATTTATCCCATGAAGAACGAACAGGGAAACTACATTCGTGTTTACTAACATTCTTTTACTTACGGTTTCACTTGCAAAGGAGGATTGCACAGAGAAAGAGCTTCAAATATTGTACTAAGGGCACTTGGATGTATATCTTTTTGGCAGACATGTGCACCACTTACTAAAAATGGTAGAATTTCACCAGACAGAGACTAAAACAAAAAAAAAATCATAATCTAGCAAACATTTCTAGTAAGCATGAATTCTAAAGATCTTTCAAAGTGGGTATATTTTACCGTTCTTTGTCTTTCTGACAGTATACTCCACATCCTAGGAAACAATTCTAACCAAAGTTTTTCAGCTAGACTGGTATCCATATGGCAAAGTTGGATAACACACTCCAAGAAATTACCCAGACGCTTCTTTCTCGCATCGTCCAGCAAAGCCGCTTGATCATTTACCAAAGTATCAATTCCCCCAGCAGGAGTCTGTGACAAAGAGAGTGAAACAATTTCTGTTTGTCTTGGATACGTTCATGTACTGATTCCCAGTTTACAGGAAGATAAACGTTGTGCATCTAGAATTATGTAAAAAAAAATCTGGTGGGAATATAACCAAGTCTTTCTTTTAAATCAATTTACATAATTGAATTTTCTTGGAACTTAGAGTTTGGAAAAAAGTTACATATATTTACAACTAATGTACAATAAATGATACTGTTAAAAATTTCTTAATTCAAATTTCCCTTATAACCCCCCAAAAAGTGACAGCATAGACATTTCCCGAACCCTTCAGGTAACACTGATAATCAAGAAACGTAGAGAAATAACGAAAAACGGTCAAATATCCTAAAAAATTGTCTAGGACAGTTGAGAGAAATGTCTTCAAAGTAAATCATAATAAACCTTCATAATTTAAAATAAAGGTCTGCCGTTTCATAATTTATTTTAATTTTCGATAGATCGATTTCACATCGTACCTTATTTTGAGCTTTACAAATACTGTTAAAATAATATAAGATAATAAATAATAGTACAAATAAAAAGATATTAAAGGAATTCTTAGAACTTCCTCATCCCATTACACTAATTTCCCTATCAACATCTTTTGAAAAGTTGTTAAAACACTGACCATTAAAATTTAAAGCAACTAAGATGTCTTCTGCATTTAAGGGGAAGTAATAATTTCAGTCAGAGATTCATAATTGCCTTACTAATTAAGAGCTAGACATAGAACTCTACATTAAACCAACCTTGTCTTCATGATCATCCAATGGTTCCGTTTTAATTGGTACACTTAATAGAAATTCGTCCCTCTTGGCTGAATCTGCCGTATTAATTACAGAAGTTACGCTTGGTAAAAGTGGAGTTTCATTGGAGAGTTGTAAAAGCATATCTGTAAAGTGAATAACAATTAGAAAATTATAACAGAATTAATATCTTTATTGAATGAACAATTGAATTTCTAAGTACACTCTATTAATGAAACCATTCAAAAATAACTTACTTTCATCAGCTGTCACCAATATCAATTCAATACATTGTTTCAACCAATAATGATGTCCCATCGCTTCCCAATTTTGTGAACTCACAATGTACATTAATCGTTCATGCAGTTTACGCCTCATTGATGCGTCAAAGATTTCGAAAAATTTCGCCCTAATATGTGGTTGGGTACATCTAAGTCCAGCAAGAAACGCTGGTTCTAATTTCGGTATTAACTCAGTAGATTTAAAAGATTCATCTCTGAAAGAAAAGTGCATATACTGCTTTACCAAATATTCTTTTACCTTTCCTTACTGCATTTTTGACTACCAATCGACAAATCTACTGGATAAAAAAGGTTAATAATCTATGTTCAATAGATGTATAATAAAAATCTAATATTGTTCCTATGTGGGCGGGTAGCGCAGTCGATGTTTAATTGACTGTTAAGAAAACCTTCAAGGAACTTCACATATTGTAAATCTAAACAAATATAAACAAGGTATATTAAATCCAACTTGGAATTCAAGCAAAGAAATCACATATTTGCTTGTATTAAAGCAAGACTTTAGCGGTGTTCACGATCTCTAAAGACTCATAAAAAATAAAGTTTTCTTTAGAAAAAATTAAATTAAATTGTTTTTTTACCGGAGTTCAGAAAAAAAAAAGAGTTGTTTTCGTGAAAATCATGCAAACTGAAAAAACCTGCAACAAAGTTGAACGTCCGCTAATGGATTAAAGCGGAAGCACAAGTAAATTGGAAGTGACATTAAGAATCCAAACGGAAACCAGGTTAAAGCTTCAAAATACGTTTCTGGTGGGAATATTCAATTTTAAAAATTTGACTAATCACAGAATTTCCCCTTCCGAGTTGTTTTTTAAAAAAAATAAATAAATAAAAATAACAATTACCTGTAAACATAATTAACTAGTTCTAAAAATTGTGTATTTAAGTCTGGAAATCTTTTCTCGACAAATTGCATTAATTTTACTAAAAGTATTGACTTCTCTCTAAGGCTAGGTCCCATATAATTAGGAGTGGGTGCAGCCGTCAAAGGCCGGGTGGATTTCATCCATTCCTCCACCATCTGTAAAATAATTTGGAAAATTAAAAAAATACGAAGAAAATAAAATAAATTAAATAAATCAGAAAATCTAACTTAGCATACCTTACAAATTGCTTTCATTACTTTTATATCTGGTGTTTTCTCAATCAAACCAACCAATATGGAACCTATGAAAGTTTTTTTGGTATCGCTGGTCATTGCACCAACTCTGTTTTTCACTAAGTCCAAGCTTAGTATGAGCAGATCGCTAGTACCTGTGGAAGGGTAACGTTTTCAAGTATATATCTTTAATTAAAACGGAAAATAACATAAGGGTAAAATAAATTTGTATTAAACAATCACTCCACTTTCTCTAACTACTATTCCTAAGGTTTTAACTCACAAAGTTTCTTCAATCTCAGAACATTTGAGTCATGACCTTTACTTGTCTTTGTAGAAGAGTGTATTTAGACTTGAGTTTCTTTTGTTTGTGTTTTTAAAGAATATTTATTTACTGTGGGTTACTCCAATTTTTTCTTGAATCAATTCTTTAGTTACATTTACATATTATAAAACATTTTTAATATACTTTAAATTTTCAATTTTTTAAACCCTAATCAATTCATTTCAACTAATAGTCAACAAATTTAAGGTTGCGATGAGTTATTATTTTTTTCTGACTAGTTCAGTCCAACATAAACCAGATGTGTAACTATATTTCTTCAAACAAAACAGTATTTAGAACTTCCTCAAATCATGTGTTAATGATTTCAATCTTTTATACGTTGTACCTATGTGGAGGAAAATAAACTTCTACTTCTTCAGTGATCTAGACTTGTAGCGTACAAGTAACCCTAGGAGAAAGTCCAGTTCACTGGCGCTAAACCTCCATTCCAATTCACATTTAAAAATGTTTCCGTTTACAACAATTACATTTTATGTGCAAAAATTATTAACTATTAGAGGCACCATAAACGTTTTAGGTCTCAAGTGGATTTGGTTTGGAAAACCTCTACCATTTTTTCACCAGTAATAGATACTGTAATGATACTTAAGACTAGGTTATTAGGAAAAAATTATTTATTGTATTGAAAATCTTTAAAAATATGTAACTTCGTTATATGCACAAATATACGATACACGTTAATAGCCGTTCACAAATAATAGATGGCAAAAAAGCAAAAACGTAATTTTGTTTTATTTATTAGTTTTTTCTCTCATAAAGAGTTTGGCTCCACGGAAGTCTTACTCGGAACTGACGAACCAAACACTGACAATCAGGCAGTTAGAAGCAAAGCGTGTTAGATACAAATCAAAGATATCTCATTCTACAAAGTGAATACGTTCCTTGATGAACCCATAACATTTAAACAAGATATACAAAGATAAAACATAATTACAAACCTGGAGAATTTTCCGCTGTTGCCGCTAGATGTTCCCGACTCATTCTATGAATAACTCGCACAAAAGGAATTATCAATCTATCAACATAACTGGGATTACTGCTGCAGGCAGCTTTCAACATCATTATCGTACCAAACAGGAAACTAGAATTAGCGGAAGTATTCTTTTCGTAATTAGCTAAACCTTCAAATACTACCTAAAAATAAAAAAAAAGAAGTAAATTTAAATACTAGATTAACAAAACATCATGAGTAATAGTGTCATAAATAATAGTTGATAAATTACTCTTCCCACTGATGAATAGATGCACTCTAATTCTTCATATTTAGAAGATACATTTGAATTGGAAGGCTCTGTAGGGAAAATGCTCATTAAACGGGTTAAAAGAGCATGCGTCAGCCGAATAACCTGGAAGAAACCAAGTGCAAATTAAAATTATAAATAAGTAAAATAATTTGAAACCATATTTTAGGCTACTTAGTTTCTTTCTCTTATCGTTTTCTTAAGTTTAATTTGAATTTGAAATATCGTGTTTTAGCTTTCCTCAAGAGATCACGGAATTTTGGGGTTATCTTGATGAACTGTGATGATAAGCTTCTCAGAGATCGTATCAAAAGTGAACGTAAAAATGAAACATATTGAAGCCAAATATCTTTTCACTCAAATTCTAAGCTTCAAGAAATTTTAAAAACGTGAACTGCAAGAAAACAAAGTACTTCTTATTTGTTTTAGATACCTTATTATTTGAGCTAGAAATGCAAGCATTGATTCCTTTCTGCAATGTCTTACAAGTGCTCAACACTTGGTCCTTCTTCATCACTGACAAAGACAGAGTGAATAGTTCCAGGCCGATACAAACATTGCCTAAATTTGGACTTGGTTGTTCAATTGAACAAAACAATTTATCTAACCATAGAAGACGGAAATCGATCACGTAATGGGGCCAAACGTCAGGTTTCAGTGCTGTCCGTACAAGATTGTAACAACGTCGAGACAATACTTCACCTGGTGAAGCAACGCCGGCTGTAGGTGGGTTGATCTCATTAACCTGGGGAAAAAATGGACAAATTATTATTTGTATTATTATTTTTTTTTTAGGTGCACTGAAGTTTATGGTCATTATTATTACAATACTGTCATACAAAATTGTATGATAGAAAATTTGAAAAACATTCTGACATGTTACAGTACCGAACAAGCAAGTCGCATGAGAAAATTAATCAATATATCTGCATGTGACTTTTCCAAAGGTTTCAATTCATCAGGATCGTGTTTGATACTGATTGTGACACCTGGACCTTTCTTCCATGCTTGATCAGTTTGATCGCCAGACCTTTTTTGTCCAATTGTACAACCATTCTCCTGAAATACAGACAAAAAGTAATATCTTCAACTGATAGAGCTTCCTAGCCAAGATATAATAATTTTCATTATTATTATCTGTGAAAAGAAAAACATACCTGGGCGACCTGTGCCTCATCTTTAATTCGTTGTAATTCCCACCGAATGATGACTTCAACTAATTCACATCCCAATTTCTTGTGTTCTAGAGATGAAGATGCACTAAATCCAAGTCTTTGTAAAGCGCTAACCATATGTTGAAGAAGATTGTGACGTACTGGGTAATAAACCTATGAAACAGAAAAGCAGATGTGAAATACTCACACGTCTGAGTGTTTTCTTAACGAATATTTTATGCATAATGGGCGAGTGTTAGAAGTGAAATGTTGGACTAGAATGCCCGCAGGAACTCCAAGATCCCTGAATATTAATGTTACACGATTCACAGGAATACTGAACGATGAGATAAACATTAGCTATGACAGGTATCTAGTTCATAATGTTTGAAAATATTTCTTCTATTTCTAAAGAAAGGCAGAAAAACAAAAATACATCCTTCCATAATTTATTTTTAAATTTTCTACATCGTTGAAGCATGTTTCATTACCAGTATTATCTATGTCTTTGATATACTGCAGTTTTTAAGCCATATTTAGTTTGAATCGCTGTTTGTAAGCACTAAAAGAAGAATGTTGACCGTATTCTATGTAAAATGTTAAAATTTAAAACTTACATTATGCTGATAATTAACCATTAGTTCTTAAAAATTTTAAAATGCATTCAACAGTTTGAGTGTTAACTAGCAATAAAACTGTCTATTAATTATCTGCTTATTATTATAGGTTTAAATAAAAATGCGGTCAACATATATCGATAAATCACTGTTTTAAGTAAAGTATAACAGACTCCTCCGACGATCGATTAATAAGGGATAAAATCTTTATTATTAAATTATTAAGTGCATATTTATTTTAATTATTGTAATGTATTTGTTAAATAAAGTCTACTACTACTGTTTAAAGTATAGGTTATTAAAGTGGGGTCCGCACACAAATTTCCTCAAAATTTAGGTACTACAATGTACAAAGAAGGTGAGAAACTTAATTAAAAATAATTTGTATATTACGAGGAAAATATTTTGAAAAGTTCTAGCGAACGGAAACATGTAGTAACCAACTAAACTGAATGGGCGCCTTACGTCTGCGCTTTGTGAAAGTGGATCTAAAGATGTAAATTTTTTCAAACGAAAAAAAACTCAGTTCGATTAAGCAAATTTATCAATTTGTAAAACTAATGTTTATGCTGTATGCATTTAAGAATTAATTATTTTGACAAAGAGATTTGTAGCCCTCTACTTTACTGTCAAAGAGGTCAGTGGAATACAAAAGTTTTCAAGAATCCTTGCTACAATATGATGGATATTGGTATTAATCAGCATTCTAGATCGAACTAATAATGGTTTAAAAACTGCTACATATCCTTGGCTTTTTCATGAACCTGATGATGCATCATCTTCAGGTACGGAACATTTCACTGTTGAAGAAAATTTGAACTAAATAATCTGAGTGCCATTCAGGCATTTCTTTTGTACACTAAAACTAAAAACAGCAGTCTATCCAACTGAATTTTTAAATATTTCTTTTGAAACAAGGGAAGAGGAATGAAATAAACAAGAATAAAAACAACATTCTGTACAAATCTGAACTTACTCCATAATGTCTGACCACCAACTGTAATATATGAAACAGCTGTTGCATTGAATGACCCTCTTCAACAATAATCTTCTTTGTCCAATGCGTTAACATTTTATAACCATCTTCCATTCGAGCAGGCATAGCTGGTGTCAGAATTTCTAAAGCTTGTCTTACAACTGGCCGCACTTCTACGGCGTGCGCTTTCAGTAAGCTATGAAATACTATAAACAATAGTGGGTGAGAAAAATTTAAATATAGGAATTTAAATTCCAATAATAAATGATGGTGCTCACCTTGTAATACGATTCTCTTATAAGGTACACTATGGATTGCTAGTTTTGCAATGATGTGCGACAACAACAAGTGACCATGATAGCGTGTAGCTGGGTCTACACAATTATTACTAAGCAGACAAGGCCAAGCGAAAGTCATAATGCGGCGCAATTTTGAACCTTGTGTCTTGTTAGCTGTATCATGGATATGGTTCAAAGCTTGTTCAACTAACAAGCATGACAACTGGAGTAATAAAATGCGAACTGAATCACCATGTCCGAATGGATTATCTGGATCAATGATCTGTAAAAAAAAGGATCATTCATATTTATTTCCTTAAAATATTAATAAAATTAAATATAAATAAATTTCCGTCAATTACAAATCTACTAAAGTAAAAAAAGTTAACGCCTCTTCATTTTTATTTCAGGCAAAATTGATTTTCTAAGTTCATTGCATTTTTAGTCTGCAAAACTTCCTTTCTTTAGCGCTTTATTTTTTTTTTTGTACAATGGACAGCTAAAATGTTATGTTATGCTAGAGAGTAAGCTAAGTTAATTGCTAGGCGCCTTGCCATTAACCAATCAAAGGTTTCCATTACAAGGTGATCCCTATTTCCAAACGAGACATATCTCTTCTGTTAGCAAATTAAAAAATTACAGAATCGGACCGAGATGTCCACATCTCTCGAAGAACTGTTGCAAGAAAATTGTCTAGTGGAACGACTTTTATCCAGAGATTTAGTTAAAATATTCTAACTTTAAAATAATTACAAATCCTAAAGTAATTAATTTTAAATGCTCAATTTAAAATAGGTAGACGTTGTGCCCCAACTAGTGGGCAATTACTTTACTTGTTTTATTTTAAATACCTTGTTAATGAAAACTGAAACAATATTATCAGATGAATCTTGATTTGGTGAAGGAGGTCCGCCGATCAATTTATCACCTTCGCCTCGTTCAAAACATACGGCAAAACATGGGATGATGACAAATTGTAAAATTTTCGCCTTAAGTTCTTGTGTAAGATTAGCCGTTGGGAATAGTTCTACAAATCTGAAGAAAGCTGTTCTTTTCCAATCGACTGTATAACTCTGCGCTACTGTTACGTCCAGAAAATCTTTAACAAACTGCCATGAGATATAATTTAAAAGAACTGAAACATTTATCGCTTAAAATTCAAATACAAAATAAAAAAATATATATATATACCTGGAAATCTGGTAGAAATCGATCGCAAAAAGCCCGCAACAATTGAAAAAGTAGATCAATATTTGTAGGATGGTGGCTAAAAAAGTTAAGCAGTATTTTAACCAGTAGTTTTGGTTCTTTCCAATGTCCGTACTCAACACTTTCTATGTTCTTATGTCGTTGCTAGAGGGAAAAAAAACAATATTTCTTTACATCAAATAAAAGCCAAGGCTACAAAGAAGAAATAGCAATGATGTTTAATCCATAGCTAACTACATAATACATTAACGCCAGTATGCGATAGCGAACGAAGATACAGAAAATTGTGCGAGCTATTTCCGGAAAAATAGCTTGTTTAAAAATTGCACTTACAAAAATTATGACAGAAACCGAAATACGGATTAGATTGGAAAAATTCTTTTATATACATAATTTTGGATGAATAAGATCTTGAATATGATGTGAAAAGTGGTTTAGAGAAAACAAAAAAAAAAAAAGAGGAGCATAATGATTTATAACTTTCATTCAATGACTTTAACAACATCTGAAACCTTACACACTGTCTGGAATATAATCTGGGAATTTGGTAAAAATATAATTAACATGGTTAAAATATTTAGTAAATAATTGAACAAACCACTTACTTGATACTGGTCATTACACCAAATCTGTATGTAAGTTTGTGCTAATTGATGCTGGGTTGACAACCATTGATCATCATACTTCACCATCAATGATACAATCCTTATACTTTGAAATTGTAATTCAATACATTCTTCTGCAATATAAATAAACAATCACTAATTCCTCTCAGCTATTTACATAACTTAACTTTTTTTGAAGTGTTAGGGAATATTATATAAAGAAACATTTTTGCATTTTTGAAAAATTAAATCTCCAATCTGCAGAACTTTCTCTTAAGATGGTATAAGAAAACGTAAGAACGTCTCGTGTTGTTCAACAGATTATTAAATAAATAAAACTGGACGATGAGATCACTTTACCTGGTGTCAAATTTTGCGGCATCGTAGTCGGTGCTAAGGCCATCACGATTAATCGCTCTACACCAACATTACTCTGTAGGACATCTCTAAATGGTTTTCCTTCTTCTTGTTTGATCAAATATTCTAGATATTTATTCCATAAATCATCCTAAGGAATTTAACAAACAAGGTTTAAAACTAAATAAATAAATAATAATTTAATCTCATATCAAAAACCATACAAACTTTAATATTTGCATCAGTCAACAACAGAGTAATTGTCTGTTGAGGATAACGAAGTAGAAACTTTAACAAAGGGTGTCTAAATGGAGAACTAGCTCCGACAAGCAATGATCTTTCTGTCTGTAACACCAACTGACTTAATGGTTCAATAAATTTTGGTCCAGCAGCTGGAATCTGATGGAATATTGTTATTATTGTAGCTATAATTTTTTCAGTATCACCGCTTTTAGTAATGCCTAAAATTAGAATATAAAATGTTTCAACAACAGCTGCATTTATTAAAAAATGCTTTAGTCTGTATAAAAGTCCTTACCTTTTTGTGTTTGCATCATAGTTTCCAATAACATCTGCAGGTGTTGCAACAGTTGCTCGCAAAGTTTTTCATTAAAACTAGTTGGAAACAGTTGCACTAAATACGATAACCTGCGTGCACCACTCAGATTGATATTACGGTAATCTCCCAATGTTGAAAGTAAAGGTCTCATATTTTCATGTACCTAGCGAATCGGTATTCAATTTATTAACCAAAATTCATTCTACAACAGTAGATTTCATTTTTCTTTTGTCATAAAACTAAAAATCAAGCTATACTGTTCGATAAATGGAAGTGTATCCCATTCTACCAGCTCTCACCTCTCTTTCTAGAAGAACTTTTCTAATATCAAATACATGAGAAATGAAACACATACTTAAAACACTCACCGTATTCAAGTCCACCTGAGTGCCAGCAATAAATGTCTTCATACACTGAAAAGCGGCTTCCTGTAATTCTGGATTGGATTTCTCCAAAGACATGTGAAATGTGCTGAATATCTTTTCAGAACAGGCCGGCACATAATGGCAAGCGGCCAACGCTCTCATCGCTGCTTTTCTTACCGGTACCAGACTGCCGATGTTTTTATAGCATGGCATCTTTAGAAGGGCAGAATCTTGTGCTTCACACAATGACATCACTTCACGAAAGAATACTTTATGTTCCATAATGTTCAAATCTGTAATAAAAGTTACCAAAATAGCTGTTAAAAATGAGTAACTTTGTTATCTAAATTATTATTATTTTAAATTTGCTTTAATTCATATACAACTTTTCTATTTTCTATTATATTTTCTTGAAAATGACTTCAACGAGCATCCTTAAATTTTGAATGCATGACGTTCTCATCTTGGTCTACATTCTTTGTACATCGCCGATCCTGCATTAATATGTTATTGAGAAGTAATGAAATGTCGATGAAATGCTGAACTAGAAGAAAATTCCACAATGGGTGGTACCACTTAACTACAAAGATTTTTAATTTTTTAAATATTTTATTTTTTTAAATGACCCCTACATTTTTTTCTAACATCAAGAAACTTTAAAAAGCATTGCCAGATTGCTGAATTTTGAAATTCTGATGATACACAAAGCTACAAATATTTGAAACCTTGTGATGGCGCAAAAAATTCATTTTTGCGAGTTCTGGGAAAAATGTGAGTTATAATACAATAAAAATAAAATAATATTTTTATCTATTGAAGAAAATAGGAGAATTCATCTCGTACAATGGAGTGCTAATAATAAAAAACAGATCAAATTTTGAACCCATATATTAAGATGATGGAAAATTTTGAAGAAAATGAAATGCGTATTATAGGAACAATACGAAAAAGAACAGTAGAGTTTTAGGCTCACAGCAATATAGGTTACTATGAGATCCCATTTAAGGTAGTTTACTTGAAGACCCGTTGATGAGCGTATTCCTGTATATTACACAAACATTGCTTACATACCTACAGAATTAACAATGGAGATAATACCTATTGTAAACAGTCTTGGTGTCAGTGTAGTACAGAATGTATTTCCCTCCATCAAACCTATCTGAGCATTTGCAGCTTGATGTCTCAGTAGATGTTTCTTTGGTGGAATCATATCCGCTAGTACCCGCTTATGTGGTTCCATAACATCCACAACAGTTTTGTTCTGCGTTTCTGCAAATACTCTCAGCAAATGCATAGACTGCAAAAACAATTTTAAAAAATATATATATTTACATAGTAAAAGTAGTAAAGAAAATGAAGGCGATCAAAACATAGATCGGGTTGTGATTACCTGTTCTCTAATAAGGTCAGTAGGGCTGGTAACTTGTCTGGTTAATTCCAATGTGACAGCGTTTAAAGCTTCCTTCTGGATTTTAATCAAGTCCTTATCCTCACTTTTCTCTTGTAAAGGAGCACATAGCTTAACCATCTCTTCAAGGTTCGATTTTGCTTGATCTATAGCACCGCTAGAGACCTATTCAACCATCAATTCATCAATCAATGAAAACTGAGTTTTCTCGTATCTTCTTTTATTTAAAAAGAATTACAAATCTGATGTTAATCAATTTTTTAATGTACAATAATTTTTTTAATTTCTTTTTAATTCATGCCAAAATTTGAAATTAATAAATTTTATTGAAATTATGAATAACATATTTTCTTTTTGGCATGCCTAAACCTAAAGAAAACAGGTCATCGGATGGGCGCTGTTTTCCAGAACTACCCCAGAGTGAAAATGACGCACCAAAGAAAATCCTTAAAATTTTTTGCATTCTCATCTAATTTTTACTTTCAAAGAAGCAAAAACTCTTGTAGGGAAAACTCGTAACACAAAATTCTAATGTTTCAAAGATCTTTGGAAATCCTTGAAGAATCCTTAAAGATTTCTATTTCACTTCTGAATCCTCTTAAACGATTACTAAATCCTATCAAAAGAATAGATTGCCCATATTTGTGGCAAATTATGTGAAAATCTAAAAAATCGTAACAGGAAAAAATGAAGTAAATTTTTTATAAATACAGTTCCAAATTATAAATTTACCTCTCCATTTAAATCCATCATAACGAACAATTGCGCTTTTACGAATACATACAGATGTTGATATACCCATCTGAGTGACATAGATCGATATAGGAACATGATAGCCAGACAGCCGCCTAATTTCGTATACCAAGCTCGATCATAGCACAAAGAGCACATTCTTTCCGCTATATATTCCATTAGTGGTAGGCGGCAAGCCTAGAAATAGAATTGATTAATTGTCAACTATCAATTATTTTAATTTGATGAAGTTAATAGGTTTTTATTTTTATTTTTTTTAAATAATAAAGTGGAACTTGCCAATTCTACAGATCCGACAATCATTGAAGAAGTTTCCAAAATTAGACGAAGCGCTGTTTGCCCTGGCTTACACAATTCCTTTTCTTCATGTCCCATAATTGCAGCTAAAGCATCAATTAGCACTAGTGGATCTACTCCATCATTATTCTTTGGGCCAATAGGAAATGGTCCTGAAAAATCCGCAGGTTGGTCAAAAAAAATTCAGAAAACACTTCTAATTTTAGAGCGGATGAACACAAATAAGAAATATTTTTACTGATTCTACAGAGAACATGTTTCCCTTTACAGTGATTTTTAAACCAGCTAAAAATTTTCGCAAGAAATAATTATAAGACATGGCAAGCTCTTTCGAAGCGAAAGCGACACTGGAATCAAGAGAACACAATAACTGGACATTGCCAGAAACAAGAGAAAGCGAGAAAAAAAATCAAAAAAACTAGTTTTATTCAGAATAAAAATAAGTATTTACCCGTTTGTTGACATACTGCAACCATTGTGTAATGTTTCACTATAGTTTCAAACGTTGACTGAACTTCCGGCGTAAGATCTTTAATAATTACAGCAAGGAACATTCCTGTAAAAATGTACGAATTAGTGCTACAATTAAAACATCAAAAATACTTTAAAAACTTCGAGAAGGTAGTTATATATTTTTTGTTAATACCAGTTAGAGCATTGACGTGAACCGTATGAATCGGTTTATCTGGGATTCTAAATGATTGGTTCTGGGTAGGATATTGATCTGGTACCACTTTAAACCTGTACATTATTTTTAAGTAAATAAAATAATAAATAATATTTATACACTGAGATAAACAAAAAATAAAAAATATATTCATTAACATCAAGAAGAATAAAAAGTAATACTCACGCTGGATGTTTCAGAAGTTTCAAAACAGTTTCCTTATCATCATCAAGTTTCATGGAAGCTTCGAGATAATCTCTTATTATTTCCCAGGCTTTCCGACGATAGAATATATCAGCAGTACATGGTTTTAAAATCGATACGGCTGCATATATTATCTAAAAGGAAAAAAGCAAAATTGTAATCATTAAACATTTTAAAATTTTGCTTTCGACGATGTTTAAAGGATTTTAGTAAATAGGTTTTTCTTTAAATTTAAGTTTGTTTTTAAATTTATTTTTGTTATTCATACGTAGGAAATGCAAGACTGCTCTATTCAACCCCTCATATGTACAATATTTGAAAAAAAAATCTCTACCTTTCCTACTTTATCTGACTTTAATTATTGGAATGTTGAAATTACTAATTATAGAATATTATTTGCCCCTCATTGTTTTATTAATAAATTACCTTTTTCAACGGCAGTTGCACTGGCTTAGGTTGATCTAGAAACTGGATTACCAATGCAGGACTGGTAGAATCATGTGTGTGATATTGTAATTTTTGCGGTTCAATCATCATTTTCCTATTCCCTCCCCCAAATTTTCCAAGCACTCTATAAAAAAAATTGACTTGAAAACTCACAGGTTCATCTATTACAACAATTTTCAATACTAAAACTTTGTAAAAACCTCTTTTACACATGGGATTTCAAAACTTGATTTACGATCCAATCGAACATCAACAGGATATAACACTGTCTGTTAGGAAGGGATATTTTCTGATATTACATTCAAAAATTATTTCTACCAACCTGAATGCAACGTGCGCAACTTGATCAGTCGGATTTCTCAACGATTTCCACAAAGCTTGCATTAAATCCGCTCTAACTGGTTGTATGTGTTCATATAAAAAATCTGGTTGTAAATTGTCCACACATAATTCCAAAGTTCTTAATCCCTGATGAAATAAATAAAAGTAAAAAGAATTTGTAAAGATCTGAATTGATTGTTTGCTATTGATGGAGAGACTATGTACCTGAGAGATTAACGTATGAGATCCATTTAGAGCGGAAACAAGAGGGTCCATTAACATTGGCAGGTACGGTAGCAAAGAACTAAGTCTAACTGGCACTGTCAGACACAATTCTACAAACAGATCTTTCATATGTTGTTTATGCAGACCACTCTGCAAACTGTTCAGTCCTGTAGATTTTAATGTTATTTAAATAATTTGAAGATTTATTAATATGGTCATTAAGAAGTAGTTTATAACAAAACTGGATAAAATTAATTGAACATTACAATAACAATTACAATTACAATAACAAGTACCTTGTAACAAATTCGGCAAGAGCGGAAGAAACTCCTGATATAAAAGATCGTGATTTCCTCCTCCTATTGATCTGAACAGGGTTCTTAAAAGTAAAAAGTAATTATAGGGTTCTTTGGCAGTCATCGCTAATTCCATTGACCTAATTAAAATAAATAGTAAAACATACATTTTGGTTGGGTTGATTGTAATGTTGATATTTTAAGCAGAAATGTGAAGAAGTATAAATTTATTATCTTGAATTCAAGTTACAGATAGGAATATCGTAAAGACTACTTCTGTCTATCGGGAATACTACTTTTGTTGACAATCAACTAATAATTGTGACTTTATAACACTAGACACTTTTGAATTGAGAAAAAAAAGTCTTTAAAAATAGTTTAACAAAGACAATTGAAAAACAAGTAGAATTTCAGGCCCGACTTTCAAACTAAGGGTCAAAGACTTTTAAAACTAAGGGTTTTAGTCTTAAATGGTGAAAGAATAAAAAACTGTTTCAAAAATAAAAAAAATCAAATTAAAGAATTCATGAAAAATACAAAAAACGATTTCCGACAAGGGCGTGCATGTGTGTGTGATGAATAATTGTAACTGGGTCCTGATAAATTAATAACAACCACTGATAAATTAATCTTTAACGGGGATAAAAGTCCGTTACCGATCAGAAATAAGAAACAAGGGTTAAATGACGGATAAATCATGGATAGTTAAATTGCTAATTTGTCCTTAAGTAGAGCATGTATTTCTAATGAACATACCTGTTCACAATTTGATGTAAATGCGGTCGAAGCATGTGTTCATTTTCTGCAGCAAACAATGAAACACTGCCAAAAACTAATTTGAACAGTTTCAAATATAAATTACTTCTTTCCATATTGCCATTGCCCATCTCTTCCATTCTGCCTAGTAAATATTCAACTAACACTGTAGCGAAAATTGGTGATGTATCACAATTCGATAGGAAAGAATTACCAACAATTTGTAAGGCAAAATTAGTCGCAATTCGTTCTACCATATAATCAATAGTTGTGGAGAATATTTCACGAAATGTTTGGGCGTTCATAACTGAAAACTATTTAAACAAAAACATTGTAAATAATTATTAATTGAATAACTTACAAAAACAACAAATAATAGTAGAAATTAATAATCTTACAACTCCTGAGAAATGTTCTAGAACTTCTTTTTCCTCTTTAGTTCGTACAGTTTGTTGAGGTATGGCACGTTGTCCGTTAGCAGTCATGCCCAGGTTGCCGGCTGGAGTCATGCTCAGAGTATATATGTCCAACGCTTGTAAAGCCCACTTCACCAATCTTATAAATACTTCAGTCTCTTTTGGTTTAAATAACTGCAATTTCAAGGTCTGTAAGATGCGTATGTGGAGAAAAAAAGAACAAAAGAAAACAGATTTAGTCGAAAAAACACATGCTCAAGCGAATGCAAAGATTAAAAGAAACAAATTCCTAATCATTCAAATAAAATGAAAATAAACTAGAAACACTGAAATAATAACAGAGGAAGCAAGAAAAACATGGAAATTCAGGGATTCAAAGATCTACTTGCATGGGAGCAGCAGGATTTGCTATTCAGCCTCACCATATGATCCCCGTAGGATTCACAGTGCAACTACAAATAAAGCATCCGCACCACCAATTCTTCCGCTCCACACTTAGAAGATAGGCTCCTGCGTGAAGCTTGAAGACACAGTTTATCTTCTCCAATAAACATAGCCCTTTACAAGGTACTTCATTCCTTACTTTTTATTCTTTTTTTATAAAACTCTCTTAACTTTGTTCCACCCTTTATTAAAGTATGAAAGGCCACTGCTAGATTTTGCGATGCGTTTCCTTCTTGAAGCCTCAGTGGCAACTAGTAATAAGTCTTGCAGTCTTCCGAACGAAGTCTTGCTAGAAGGATCTTTTGGCGATTATTTGTTAATTCAACAATTTCGCCAGCCATTGACTTGGGGGTTTCTAATGGGCCAGAAAATTTGTCCTGAACACCCCAATGTTTTCTAATATAACCAAGTAAAATTTTTTGCATTTCATTAGCTTTCTTTAAATTAGTCCCTCGCCTGACAACTCATATAAAGCTTTAAAAGTTAATTATTTAGTTCAGAGCTTCATGCACTACTCACTTATTGTGATAAATTTCTTATTAAAAAAAAATAATAATAATAGTTTTTGATTGTTGAAAAGCCTTGTCACTTACGTATTTCGATTTCTTAGTTTGTTTGCTTTTATTTTTCATAAAATAAATATATTTCCACTAATGATCTCTTATAATACTTTTTTAACAGAAAAAGTAATAAACACAAAGAAACTACTCGAAGCACATTAGTTTAAAAAGAAATATCTAGCAAGAAAAAAAAGGCAGTAATTGAAAGGAAGCTTAATTAAATTAAAACAAAAATTACCTTAAAACGCCAGGTTATGGTTTTTACACCACATACTAAAGTCTTCACTAAACTTCTACAATCTGTGACGCTATAATTTGACGCTTGAAGTGCAGGAAAACCAAATTTACATTTTGTTGGTTCTCTATCTTCTGGTTTAGCTTGTGTATTTATATCTAAAGAGAATGAAATGTATGATCAAAGAAATTATTATTGCAAATATTTATGTTTAAACTGCTACTGTACTCACCAAGCGGTAGTGCTTCAGGCTCTTCTTTTTTAACCGGAAGTCCAACAGTGTGTACAGCCAGTGGTGGCTTTTGTAAATCACACTGTTTGCTACATCACAAATAATAACAATCAAATAAAAAAAATAAGAAGAATAAGAAGACCACAGAAATTACTGCAACATATACAAAAACCAACTACTTGCCTTTTGGCAACAAGCGATGGTAGCTGTAATTTTGCTATCGTTTTAAATTTTACAACAAACACCTCAAGCATTCGCATTAATAAATCTTGGCCGGTCTGGGCTTGAGCTGGATCTTTTTCACTTTGTTGGCGAATACAGTCCACAAGATTCAGCAACAGATTACACGAAATTGTTTGGATACTGCAGCGAAACAATAAAATAAAGATTATTATTTGATGAATGTTCAGCTGCTCACTTGTATTATTAAAATGAAAGTAAAGATCATAAAAACATTTCATTGACCCACTCAAAATGTCAATTTGAAAATATCATATCCGGAAGGTGAAGAGAAAAAAAGGAACAATTGTGAAGGTTCTTCTTAATTGCTTGGACAACCCCATAAAGGTGTTCTTCTTTTACTTTTTTAATAAAAAAAATGATACGATAAGATGTACTTAAAAATTAAAACTAACCTAGTAGGTAATGTTTCATCATGTACATTCTTAGAGAAAAGATGAACAGCCTTAACAAGGTCAGACATTGGCAACTGTTGCCTAACGTGATGCACTAAATTGGCAAGAGTACTGTATGCTAGAGGTCTTAAAGATTCATGGGTAGTCCAGCCACGTCCTAGCAATATCTCCTCATCGAAAAGACGTTCCATGTACGGCACAAACACTGTAAAACAAAAACGAATTTGACTAAACACATATTAAAGAGATAAAATTATAATCTAAAAGAAAAAAAACTGACTGAGCCTAAGGTCTGTGGCAAGAATATGTCTAGCAGCTATTAGCAACTCTTTCCGAAGATGTGTTACTTCCATCGGACACAAGGCTAACATGCCCAACATGCCTTCAACCATTTGTTGAGAATGTTTCCCGACAACTTCTTGGTATATTCGTATTATGTAGGCTAGAAAGGATAATGTCTTAATTTGCGCGCCCATAAAGTCTACGAAAACTTCTCGGTTGAATGATGGACTTAATCTGAAATCAAAGATAGAGAATAACAAATCTTACTATTGCAATTGAAACAAGAATAAATGAAAATATATTTCAAGAATGGCCAAAAAACTACGAACTCTTCAATTCTTTCCAATTTTTTTCTTAACATAATTTACTACTTTGAATTATTTTGAGGCTCAGAATATGCAAACAAAACATAAAATAAATAAATCATGGGTTTCAATGAGGTCTACTAATAAAAAAGATACTAGCGAAGAAAAGTGGCCCAAAACTCAACTATATTCCAGTTCTGTGAAAACCATTTTCAAAACAAAGTAATCATCCTCCAAAACTACCCCGAAAAATGAAGACTCGATTCAGTAAAGTCAAATCTGCTTTTTCTATTAACTTACAAAAGTTTATTTTCAAGCACCATGGTAACACCTAAACCAAAAATATATGAACATGCTGCAATTCCTTCTTTGGGTTATTTCACTGGCAACATATTCATTCGCAAAATAGCAAAACGTCCTTTTTCAAATTCAGGATACACAAATTTTGTTTTTCTGATGAAAATTCACATCAATGAAAATTTAATATAGAATTTTTAACCTCTCACTAGTGTAAGAGCAAGTTAATACAGAAAGAGTGGGATCTAAATATTAATAATTTCTTTGAAATATTGTTGTTACCTGTGTTGTTTCAACGGCTGTAGAGTAATTGTTTTTATAATTATTGGTATATAATCATTTACTTCTTGGTGTACATTTTCTTTGTAAAGTTCATACATTAATACTACAATAATTGGCAATTCTTGTAGGACTTTCAATGATAATACGCCTCTTGGAATTATATTGTATTGTAACTACAGAAAATATTGCAGAATTAAAGAAAAATTATAATATGGCAGTTTGGGAGAAAATTAAATAACTAAAAACTTACCGTTTCAGTAGTAGATATAGTACCATCTGGCATTTTTTTATCACTTTGAATTGAAGTTATTGTGTACATTTCGCCTAAAAGAGTTTCTAAATTCAATTCACTAAGATCTTTGACACGAATTTGTGTTTTTGGTTCAAAGATTTTATTCATATGTTCAGGCAAATCTTGGTATATAGTTCTGACGAATTGAAGAAAATGTTGTATCTGTACATTTAAACCAAAATTCAAATTAACAAAAAAAATGATTATAGGAATAAATAAAATTTTAAAATGTTATTACCTCACTATTATAAGGTGGACGATAATGTTTATGTAATTCAATGATAATTCGCAAACATACTAAAACGTTTTGTTCATTTTCACACTCCAACAGTTTAAAAGTTAATGTCAATATTGATTCAACGTATGGTTTCAGATATTTATTTGTCGGTAGCCTATATATCATTTCTAAAAGTAATTTGCGCACTTGCTGTAATAAAAAGTAGTCAAAATAATTATTCCTAAAGTGAATTCAGCAATGTTAATTAATAATTATATTGATAAATAGAATCTAATATCGATAGTAATTTACTTACATGTATGTTATATTCGGCAATGAAATGTGGATCACCTTCCTGTAATATTTTTATAAATATTTTGATAGCGTGATCCAAAAAAGAAGGATACTGAGGTGAGGCGAGAATTACCTGTAATAAAGTTTATATTTAAGAACTAACAAAACTAATTCTAGTAATTAGAATAAAAGTAACTAATAGTAATTAGAATAATAATTATTACACTCCAACAACTACGCCTATTTTAAGTACTCAACTGAAGTTCTCTATTATTTTATTTTCGTTAAGTCCAAATTTAAGTTTTCATTGCCGCAAAAACACTAATTTAATTCCAACAAGTTTAAAACATAAATTTTGACAGACGGTGTTTAATTTAATACAATTTTACCTCGCTTAAATACTACATTGAGTGTAAGAACTTAATGTACGGAATAGGGTACTTAGTGAACTATATTATATAAATATTTGAAGATTACTAGGGTTCAAATCATTAATTAATTCTAACAAAAAGTTTAAATGTAAGTAATAAATACGAAAATTAAACTATCTGATCGACGATTAATCAAGAACTGCTACTATCTAAACCATAGAGATTTAACAATTTTAAACTAAATTGTTTCATCAGTGCTATAAATTATTTTAGCGCAATGGAATGGAGTGCATGCTATGGTTCTGGACTCGAGTTCATTTGTTGTATTTTAATAAGTACTTTGAGTAGAGCTTAGACTGTATCGAATATTTCGATGAACTTTGAACACACTTCACTGCATTGAAAACTAAAGCTTAAAATTTGAATTTAGCCTGAATTAAACAAAACGTGACACTGACACTACTCAAATTGTATTAAAACTTATATTGCACATAGTCAAAATTGTCTCTATTATTCAAAGTTTTGTGTTTTCCAAACATCTATTTTGCCGATGGAATATAAATAATTTCTTAACTCAAAAGCCTAGTTTAAGAAGAATTTAAGAGTTCAACCAGAATGTTAAAAGAGAAGAGATTTGTCGTACAAGCACGCAAATACAACGCCGATATTTAAAAATCTCTAATGTGATGATTCCTACTGTCCTCCAATCTACTAAGGTGTAATGACAATTGAACCACAAGAACTCTATTTGGAACCTCTATTGTTTTAACATTAACTTGACTTAGAATTCACAGCTCAATAAAGTTTTTAGATTTCTAGAAATGATTTGAATCGTGGAAAGTAGCCTCGTTGATACAATGATTAAAAATTTACTTCAATATCAGAATGATTGTATTTCAAAGTTCAAAGTACGGCCAGATTTACAAAACGGAAGTAATACTCTTTTTTAAGTTTTTTAATTTTAAACTATAATTGAAACAATATTTTTTGAAAGATATTTATTTTTAACGATCAACCCTTGTACAACTGTCCTGCCGGACAGTTTTAATTAAGCCTAGCCAATTTGACGATACAATAAAAGAAACTTTTTTTCTTTTACCACCCGATCTTTTGAAATTAATTGTCCGGTTACATCTAAAGAAAGTAAAACCGCAACAGGACCGAGCACTACTCTTTGAAGAACCCCTTTACTTCCATTGAGCCTTATATCAACGACTAATTAATTACAATATAATTCTTCTGATAAATATCAATTAACAAATAATTTCTGGGTAAAGACAGTTTAACACTAACATATCCGCTGTCTGCTTTTGTAATTCACAATATCTAATTTGAAAGAATGTCTTTAGTAATAACTACATGAACAAACGCAAAGCAGCAATTATTATAATCTTCCTTCATTAATCTCAAAATTGAAGGGATAGAACCACTTGTAGCTGAACATTTTTCCAATTAAAGTAATAAAGATTAAATTACCTCAAAATTTTCACTTAATTCCTGAGCAGCTTGTAGTTTACTTTCATCTTTTGCCCCTGGATCACCTAACATAGTCACATAAGACCGATAGGTATTCAATTGGGTTTGAGTATCCATTGATGTTCCTGGTATAGGAGGCGGCATTTTGAAATATCACCGAATTTGTACTTATTTAAGAACTAAATATTTATCATTTATAAATAGAATGAATCATCCCAAATAATGAAACAATGATTGATTGTCCATTCAAAAGTTGTCTAAAGTTTTGCCGTTTATACCACTTAAAATTGAAACTTCTGTTGTGTACATTGAGTCGCTCCAAAAACATAACCTGGCAATGAGAAAAAAGAGAGAGAAACTACAGTTAAATTATAAAACTAAATAATTTACTTAAATTATTTTTTTTAAAACAATGCGATTTACGGTGAATTCTAGCAATAGTTGCCCCTCTAGCGTCCAACAAAAAGTTCAAAAACAAAAGTACGAGTAAATCCTCACGTATCCCATCAGTTAATGCAGGTTAGAAAAAAAGCATTGTAATCGATAGATATAGTCGACGCTCTATCGATGGTTTCCGATTACTAATTATCGAAAAGTAAAATTATTAACTGATTGATTTTTTTTTCTTACAAGCAATATTTAATTGTGTAATTTATTAATGATTATCGAATCAATAGATTAGAAGAAAAATTGCAATCTTTTCATTTTAAATATTGACTCAATTCAACGCAGTATCTTGATCTAATCAATGAATTTAATTATTTCTAAGGGCGCAATCTTAGATGAAGAATGATAATGATACTGATACTCTCACTACATTCAAATGAATCAGGCTATTTTCAGGACTAAACCATCAAAGTGATTAAGCGAAGTACATAACTTTTGAAGTATTTACACCAATAATATACTACTGCCGGCAATCAACCTAAAGATAATAGCAAAAAAAAAAAATCAATCAATTCTAGAGCACTTCTAACCATAATAAAAATCTTAGGCTTTTGTTACTATTTGTGAAAGGGATTGGAGGGACTTACACTATTGTTCAGACAAGAGGTGAGCGAGTATCGGAACGTAGGACAGACATGAGGAAGAAGTCTGTAGGGCTGGGTGTCTGTCTGGTTAAGTCGGGAGATTAAACCTCATTACCGCCATGATTTCTGAATATTTACGGAACGCTTTGAACATTACTTCGTATCAAGTAAGAGCTGAAAATGTAGATAAATAGTTGAAAGTTTACATCGTAGAATATTATTCACAACATAAAATTGAAACATGAAACATATGTACCTTGTAACAGCATTTTCAAGTTGACACTTTCATCATTAGCGAAAATCTATTGTTGGAGCTCTGCTTTCCGAACGATTTGCATCTATTCCTTTACCTTAACAGTGAATTGTGATGAGACCTTTATATTTCAAAATAAAAAAAGGAAAAACAACAGAATTCTTAAGTTATTTCAACATAATATTTATCAATTTCAGACTAACTACGAAACATGTACGTGGGAATCCAATGGTGGAACGAGTTGTTCAAATCCTTAATTAAAAAAAAGTGATTCCACCCAAAAAATTAAAGCAAATTAAAATGAAAATAATTAATACCTAATTACTTAGATGTTACGCTAAAAAAAATATTTTTAAGTGACTTAAATATAATTCTTTTCCAGCACAAATGAAAGAAGTATAATTCTGTATAATTTTGTTTAAATTCGCATTCCCCCATATGAAATCAACTCTAACTTAAACATTTTTAAAGTATTAGGAATGCACTAAGTGTGCAGAACCCTTTAATAATTACTTGGTTTCATTAATTTTTGAAAAACATTTTATGATTTAACATTTTGAATAACACGTATACCCAAAAATTGTATCGCCCTGCCAGAGTAAAGTGTATTTAGTGTTGGGAACATTGATATAGTAGAAATAATAAATCATTTTGAGCCAAATTAAACCTTTTTAAAGAAGATTGAATACAGAATGGTTTAATTTGGTTGCAACGTACTTGAACTATTTGATAAAAATGTTCCAATTTCTGCAGTCTTATACAAGGTATGAATTGAGTTAAAATATTAATGTAGCATTCTTTATAAATTTCCTGTATTTTCCTTCATGAGCACTTTGCCGGCTTAAGCCCTGTAATGCTCAGCTTTCATGTGATTACCTCTACGGTCCTTTTTTACCTCTAGCAGTGTGTCGGTAAATATTAATGGTTCTCATCCATTCCAATCTGAAGAATAAAGAAGCCAAGGAAATCTACCTACCACTTCTCCACTAAGAGAAAGTTAATTTATCAGAAAAAAGGTTATACTTAAAGTTGTGAAAGAACTTATAAAATAATAGTTAAGACTACCTGAAAAACCGTCTATACTCTAAATATCAATGTTGCTCTAAATGTTGACAATATCTGGTCAGTGCTGCTGACTTGTGGCCAATTAATGAATTAAATGTTTCAGTCTCATATGGCATATGCTTTTTATAGCTACAGATTTAATTATGTACCTTTAAATGTAATTTTTAAATATTTTTTTTTTATGTCTATTTTACTTTTTTTTTTACCAAAGAAACATGAAAATAATCCTTATACCACGCGGAAATGTTTACTCTGAAAATAATTTTGATAAAAATTTATTTGTAAGAAACTGGATCTGATTTAAAAAAATCTTTTTTGTAATGAACTTGCGATTTTATAAAATTTATTCAAAAATTATGTTTAAATTATTTAGATTTTTTTTTCAATAATATATTTCTTGCAAGATGTTTCCCTAACTCAATTAAATGAAAATATAGTTTTCGAACATGATAAAATTAAATAAAATAATAAAATTGTTTTTGATAATCAATAAAACAAACTCATTCTCCAGTGTTTCAACTTAATTTAATTCTTTGGAAAATAAGATAACCCAGCCCAATTAATTATTTCAGATATATATTGCAATTGGCTGAAGGCGATTTCTTAGTTAGTTTAATATTTTCACATTAAAAATGTATTAAGATTTTATTAATTAAAAACGATTTAATTCAATTAAACCCTTCTAGAAAGAATAAATACTTTTAAATATCGTTAATCCATCATCTGATGCCCAGCTTTTAAATTAACAAGTACGTTTTATCAGACTAGGCACAGATGAGAACAATCTTTTGGCAAACAAATTGTATAATATAGAAATGTTGAAATATGTTGTACTATATTCATTAAGTCACTATTTTTCAGTCAACCTAAACAGCGACCTTAAATACCTATTTTATTTGATGCCCTCTCATCTAATCCGAAATAGAAGACTTCCAAGGGAAGAAGTGGTGATTAGATTACGAAAGAGTCCGTTTGGCCTCCAACGAAAAGGAAGCAACTGACATTAGCTCTGCTAATTTTAAGAACAACAAGGTAAAGACAAGCAAATTCGAAGGCCTTCTGATCCTAGTCTCACATTTCCGAGTTGGCAGCTCTGCTTCTAGTCCCATCCTGAGATGTTTCCCTAATTGAGGCTCTCTGACTAAGATGAAAAAAATGAGGAAAGAAAGGAAAATAAAGCAAAGTAATGCTTATTATTTCAGGCAGGCTTTACTTGTAACCACATGTACATGTATTAGGTGTCATTCATATAAATTTCTTTTTATTACATTGAATGAAATTCAAGGCCAAGACCGGTAATCGAAACCGGAGAGAGTAGTTACTTCCGGACATCTGTCTTATCCAGTAGTATTATCCAGTTTGTAAGTCTTGCTGCGGATTATTGTCTTGTAAAAATCAGCGAACATTTGTTTGATTAGGTCAGAAATGCATGCATTACTTTTTACTTTACGTTAATATACAAGTGAAATCCTAAGTAAAATTTGATTAAGCCACGCCAACAAAAGAAGCTTCTCCAATATTGACGATAGAACAAATTAAATTATTAAAAGTAATACTTAAATATCGTTTATGATAGCAGTAATCTTGGGAAAGTGCTTAAATTACTAATTGATTGCAATATTGCTTAGCAAATGTGGCGACTGGGTAAAAAGGGACTTCGTCATAGGCAAAGCATCTCTGAATGCATCCCTGAATGGATTACTGACTAAGTGAAAGATTCATTAACGAGAAGGGCCCCATATTATGTCTAATATCGCACAACAGAACCTAGTTATGTCCTGCACATCCTTTATTCAATACATTTTAAAGTAAGTGCCCTTATATGTAATCGCATCCTACTCTAGATACTCCTTAGATACTCTAGATATTCCCTTAATATAAAAGCCCTATTACCTTCAACCTTTTATTAAATTTCTTTGAAAAAAGTAAACTACAAAAAAATAAAAATAAACCTTGTTTTTCAATTTACAGTTTCTGACAATTTTATGGCGAACAAACTTTCACACAGATCTTCCAATACAGAACAGCCCTGGATGTTACAACTAGGCTGGATCTTCTTCTATTCACACACTGCTAAAAAGAAAAGAAAAATAAGGAAATGCGAGCTGGTTTGGCCAGAGAAATGGGTTTTCCGTTAATAAGAACAACAATACAGAACAGCCCTTGATGCTACAACTAGGGTGGATTTTTTTTTATTCACTCACTGCTAAATAAAAGGAAAAGTAAGGAAATAAGAGCTAGTTTGGCCAGGAAGAAGGTGTTTTCCGATACCGAGAATAACTATGCAGACCAGCAAAAGATGTGACAACTAATGTGGATATTTTTCTATAAACTCATTTCTAAAAATGAAGGAAATTTGAGCTAGTTAGGTCAATGAAAAAAGTTTTTTCCGAAAATGGAAACTACAATACTGTACCGTTCCGTACATGATGTTACAACTAGGGTGAAATCTTTTCACGTTTTACTATAATTTCCTTATTTCTACTTCTAGCGTTTCATTCTTACGTCAGGGCTTTAACATACACATTAGGTCGGCTAGTTTTGGATGTAGTAGTTCAGATAAATGAAGAAAACATAGAAATCTTTCCTTGTGTTACTGTAATTTCCTTATTTTCTACTTCTGGCGTTTCATTCTTATGCCAGGGCTACTCACACACATTAGGTCGGCTAGTTTTGAATTAGTAGTTATGTTAATATAAATGAAGAAAACAGAAATTTTTCCTTGTGTTACTATAATTTCCTTATTTTCTACTTCTAGCATTTCATTCTTATGTCACAGCTATAACATACACATTAGGCTGGCTAGTTTTGGAGGTAATGGTTCAGATAAATGAAGAAATCTTTGTCGTGACCACCATACGCTAAATTTAACTCATGAGTCTTTTCACATGTCTTATGTTACACAGGTTTTTCACAAAATAAAATGAATTAAACATTAATTATCCGAATGTGGGTAACTTTATTTCATAAGCGAAGCGAAATTATGTTTTATTGTTCCGTGATGCTTCAGGTTTTAAATGTCTGAATGAAAATCTTCATGGAAAAAGAAATGCCCGGACTGAGTTATCGTCCTTCCATTCTTCAGGCATCCTCCTTAGCTGCCACTTCCTCCCTTTCTTTTTCATCCTCTCCTTCTTTTCTCTCTTCAACTTCCGCTTCCCCACCTTCTTTGTTCTCCTCTTCTCCTTCTGCCTTTTCACCTTCGTCTCCTGTTTCCTCTTTTGTTGAAGCTTCATCCCCTTTCTTTTCCCCTTCTTCCTCTTCTTTTATTCTTGTCAGAAAATAACTGCAAAAATAACATAATTGTAATAATAAGGCAAATAAATACTTCGTACATCATTCAAGAAGCACAAGGCTTTCTAAGACACCAAAAGTAAAAAGTGCACACACCTAATAAAGGCAAACCGACTCCATTACCCGGAGTTAAACCCACCTTTTCCAATGAACTTCTCCAATCAACATTTTGGGCAACCGCCACGCTTAACCATAAAATGATCACTGCAAACGCTAAAGACGTTCATCCTTGTCAAAAGAAACTTCTTCCTGTTTGTTGTGAACATTATAAAGTCAATTTCGTGGTGAAGTCACAAGATTAGCTTTTCTACAAGAATAGCATAAAACTTCAGCAATGAAGGCATGCTATTTACATCAATTTCCTCCTTCTATGTTAACAATCACAGCTTACTGATAGCAATAAATATTTTAAACTAAAATAAAGCTTTTTTATACAATAATATGTATTGTAAACAACACATTCATAGACGACCTGGGGAGTGTAGGGATCTAAAACCACTTCAAAATTTTATGAAAAATAACTGCTATTCAATTTCAACCTATAAAATTTTTAAATGTATCTAGACTAAAGGAAATTCCAGCTCTAAGACAAGAAACAATGGTTTAACTCTTCTATATCTGAATAAAAACATTCTATCTGTAGTCGGCATTCCATAATTCTTCAATCAAAATATTTTATGTAAGTTTAGATTCCGCGGAGTCAGCCTATTCCACAGCTATCCCAGGATTTGTTGTAGACCCTCAAAATGAAGCTCCTCTCTAGTCTTAGACGCTGGAATCTAGAGCTTGGATGAACCTTGAAAGTACGAAGTAAGTGTCGAATACAAAGCCTTACACGTACTTCACTCTGATAGGAAATACTATCAGAATGCCAGCTACATAGAGAATGCTACATCTAATGATGATCAGTAATGCTCCGTCTAGTGGTGTGTTGACGTGGCTTAATTTAAAAGAATAGATAGTAAATAAAGTAACAAGAGAACTGACCTGTCAACTTCCTCCTCTCTACTCTCCAGACAAGGATGTCCATAAACACAAGGGTGCCTCTTCACCTCCAGCGGGATTGGATCTGGTTGTTTAATCGAATCAAACTTTACAAATTTAATCATAATGTAGGTAGAAATCAATCCCAAACCAAGTAAATCCACTCCGTAAGTCTGTTGAAAATAAGAATAATAATAAAATTTTATGTTTTCAAGTAATATAACCATTGCAAGGGTGTGACCTTATCACAGATGTCTGTTGAATTAAAGAAATATTGAATGAAAGAAACTCTAATGTAAAACCCGCAAGATTTTTCTAAATGTAAACTCTCCAAACGTAAATTTTCTTAATACTCCCTTTATTAAAGCAGTGCAAAAAGCGCCACCTTCAATTTCTCTCTTATAATCACTCAAAAAAACAGCTGGTTTTGCAAAATTATTTTAAATTAATATTATAGATCAACTTAATTTAGTGGGATAGGTTACGCAAAATTGATGACATTGTCTAATTTAATATATGACCAGGTTTTATTGTCTACTTCATGAACACATGCTCACAAATTATAAAAGCACTCTGTAGCGTGACACGTAATGAAGAGAGGATCCAGCACAAAAACAAGGAATGTTCTGGATAGTAATTGAACAAGACTGCTCCCTCCTAAACCCCATCCAAAGAACAAAACCCGGTAGTAATGGTGGTCCACCGACTATCATAACGGTAGATGTGTAGTGCCCCATTACATTTTTTAAAAAACAGTGAAACCAACCATGCAGAGAGGTATTGCCGAGAAATTGACGAAAAATGCCAAAAATCACGCTAACGCTGGCAATGGTCAATAGTTGGGGTACGATCATCTGAAGTGACAGAATGGAGATATATGTATCTACTTCTGTTCTTGTTATGAAAGAAGTAGAGCGTTGTTCCCTTTAATATTGAAAACTTTCTTGTGGCAGCCCTTATACTGATATTTAGTGAAATTAAATGTAAATTATTTACCTGGGGCATTTTATGCCTTCAATTAGAAGGATATTTGGTGAAAATCAATTTGAAAATCTACTATATAATTTTCGGAAATGATACATCTTGCTGGTATGAAACATGTAACTAAGGAAACTATAATCTATAATATTAAAAAAATCTGATAGCAGGATTCAAATTAAATAATTAATTAAATTAATACATTACCAGCCTTGGACAAGTTTCTTATTCTGGGATCGAAGATTTTAAAAATGGTAGAGATGTTTTTTTGATTAAATTTGCACCAACCTTAGGAGATGTTATTTTGTAAAAATCATTTCATAAATAACACAGATTTCTTTTATCAAGATTACAATTGTAACAATCCAACATTAAACTACCTAAATATTTATGCAATTCCCCAAGTAAAATGTACATTTTAAAGCGGTGTCTCTTCAGAAAGTTTCTCGATATAAAAATAGGCTTCTTATTTGAAAGTTTGTTATTAAATATTACTTAAGTAAATATTAATCAGGTTTAAAATACGTATTCTGTTTCAAGACTGCAATTAACTTGCCATATTCCTAGAGTTGTGAAGTGATAAATAAATATTCTAATGATTAAGGCCGCTGAGTCTCTCTCTCCAGTGCTTATTACAGAAGTAAAGTAATGCCTTTTTTTCCAGCATGATTTAGGCCCCACATCCGAACAGGTGTCTACCTTACTTAACTTGAATTTCTCTTGTAATTACATAAACAAAAGTCAACGCAAAAATCGGGAATCGAACTCAGTACAAATATAAAGTTTACCTCAGCTATCGTGTCGTCCATTGTCTGTAGCTTAGAGGCATTTGTTATTTCTCCTTCCTGATGTCCTTGATCCTGACTTTAAGCAACATGGAATTTCAATGAAACATTAGAATAAATGAAGATTGAATTCAGTGATACCTAATTTGTTTTGCGGACGGTTAAAAGATGTATTCAGAAATCGAAACCCTGTGAGCCCGGCTAGTTTATTAGAGTAGATATGGCGAATAGCCAACTCAAGAATCCTTTCAAAGGATTTTGGAAGAAGAAGAAAAATACCGAATTGGGACACTTACTTGTTTTGTCACTGCTAACTAGTAGTAAGGCCAAAGCCCAAATATACACACAGGATTGCCTTTTTCTGGTTAAAAAAGTAAAATACAGTGGAAAACTAACGAATTGGGTTCCAGATCGTCTATATTTCCACTTGTTTTGTCTCTGCGATCTAGTATTGAGCCCAAACCCCAAATATACATAAAGGGTGGCCTTTTTTTAGTAAATGAAAAGTAAAATACAGTGGAAAACTAACGAATTGGGTTCCAGATCGTTTAGATTTCCACTTGTTTTGTCACTGCGATCTAGTATTGAGCCCAAACCCCAAATATACATAAAGGGTAGCCTTTTTTTAGTAAATGAAAAGTAAAATACAGTGAAAAACTAACGAATTGGGTTCCAGATCGTCTAGATTCCACTTGTTTTGTCACTGCGATCTAGTATTGAGCCCAAACCCCAAATATACATAAAGGGTAGCCTTTTTTTAGTAAATGAAAAGTAAAATACAGTGGAAAACTAACGAATTGGGTTCCAGATCGTCTAGATTCCACTTGTTTTGTCTCTGCGATCTAGTATTGAGCCCAAACCCCAAATATACATAAAGGGTAGCCTTTTTTTAGTAAATGAAAAGTAAAATACAGTGGAAAACTAACGAATTGGGTTCCAGATCGTCTAGATTCCACTTGTTTTGTCTCTGCGATCTAGTATTGAGCCCAAACCCCAAATATACATAAAGGGTAGCCTTTTTTTAGTAAATGTAAAGCAAAATATACCTGAAACCAACTGAATTAGGTTCCAGTTCGCCTAGATTTCTACTTGTTTTGTCTCTGTGATATAGGATTGAGGCCAAACCCCAAATATACATAAAGGGTGGCCTTTTTTTAGTAAATGAAAAGTAAAATACAGTGGAAAACTAACGAATTGGGTTCCAGATCGTCTAGATTTCCACTTGTTTTGTCTCTGCGATCTAGTATTGAGGCCAAACCCCAAATATACATAAAGGGTGGCCTTTTTTTAGTAAATGAAAAGTAAAATACAGTGGAAAACTAACGAATTGGGTTCCAGATCGTCTAGATTTCCACTTGTTTTGTCTCTGCGATCTAGTATTGAGGCCAAACCCCAAACATTCATAAAGGGTGGCCTTTTTTTAGTAAATCAAAAGTAAAATATAGTGGAAAACTAACGAATTGGGTTCCAGATCGTTTAGATTTCCACTTGTTTTGTCTCTGGGATCTAGTATTGAGCCCAAACCCCAAATATACATAAAGGGTGGCCTTTTTTTAGTAAATGAAAAGTAAAATACAGTGGAAAACTAACGAATTGGGTTCCAGATCGTTTAGATTTCCACTTGTTTTGTCACTGCGATCTAGTATTGAGCCCAAACCCCAAATATACATAAAGGGTAGCCTTTTTTTAGTAAATGAAAAGTAAAATACAGTGGAAAACTGACGAATTGGGTTCCAGATCGTCTAGATTCCACTTGTTTTGTCTCTGCGATCTAGTATTGAGGACAAACCCAGAATATACATAAAGGGTGGCTTTATTTAGTAAATGAAAAGTAAAATACAGTGGAAAACTAACGAATTGGGTTCCATTACTTCTAGATTTCTACTTCTTTTGTCACTCCTATCTAGTATTGAGGCCGAAGGTAAAATTCACACTCAGAGCGCCCTTTTTTTGGATAAGGAAATGGAAAATACAGCGGAAAAATAGCGAATTTCGTTCCAGTTTGTCTAGATTTCTACTTGTTTTGTCTCTATGATCTAGTACGTATTAAGGCCAAAGCCCAAATATACATAAAGGGTTGTTTTTTATTGGTAAAGGAAAACTGAATTTCAACAGAAAAATAAGGAAGAGGAAGAGTTGTACGGATGGTTGTGCGAGTGGGAAAGCAAAGATTGTGAAAAAGATTGTTTAAAAATGGATGAGAATGAAACGAAGTAGTTCTTTTACTATAATACCAATAATATTACAGGCTAATAAATTTCTCACTTGTACATGTTTGGAATTCTTAGTTGTTTCCATATTTGAGATAATGAGAGCAATGAAATTACCTCAGATGTTAACGTACATTATTGGATTCTCACGCAGAGATCCAATTGTGGGCTCCTAGTATGGAATTCAGTATTTTTCCGTATTATTTTACTTTTCATTTACAAAAGATAGCTATCCTTGGTATTAGTTCTAGGTTTGGCCTTAAAACATTGTAATATAGACAATTGATGTGGAAATCTTGCCCAATTGTTACCCAATTCCTTAATTTTTCGTTATATTTTAGTTATTTCCAAAAGAAGTTTTATTTTACTTTTAATGTCCAAAAAAAGGCAACAGTTTACTTATATTTTGGCATTGGCGTCAATACTAGTTAATAAAGTAAAAACATTTGGAAATTTAGCCGAACTGGAACCAAATTTGCTATTTTTCCACTGTATTTTACTTTTGAGTTACCAAATAGAGGCCACCCTTTATGTATATTTGGGGTTTGGCCTCAATACTAGATCGCAGAGACAAAACAAGTGGAAATCTAGACGATCTGGAACCCAATTCGTTAGTTTTCCACTGTATTTTACTTTTCATTTACTAAAAAAAGGCCACCCTTTATGTATATTTGGGGTTTGGCCTCAATACTAGATCGCAGAGACAAAACAAGTGGAAATCTAGACGATCTGGAACCCAATTCGTTAGTTTTCCACTGTATTTTACTTTTCATTTACTAAAAAAAGGCCACCCTTTATGTATATTTGGGGTTTGGCCTCAATACTAGATCGCAGAGACAAAACAAGTGGAAATCTAGACGATCTGGAACCCAATTCGTTAGTTTTCCACTGTATTTTACTTTTCATTTACTAAAAAAAGGCCACCCTTTATGTATATTTGGGGTTTGGCCTCAATCCTATATCACAGAGACAAAACAAGTAGAAATCTAGGCGAACTGGAACCTAATTCAGTTGGTTTCAGGTATATTTTGCTTTACATTTCCTATAAGAAGGCTACCCTTTAAGTTTATTTTAACTTTGTTTTAAACATATGTAATTAAGGGTTATCAATATTGACAATTATGTAGTAATCAATATCAGTTAACTATATATGTATTGTAGCACGTATTTTGGAGTTAAAGTATTAATATTAAAGAAGTGTTGAATTGGTAAATTTTATAATAGAATTATGTTAAGAATTAAGAGTGATTGGAAGGGGATGTTAGATCATTTTTGTTTGTTATTTTATTTTTGTTAAGTTAAGGTGCATCTACATCTGATGTCATTTACATCCGGAGCTTTTTTTAGTTTCCTGCCGGCCTCCTATCACTTTTCTCTTGTTACAAACTGTCCATTACCGATCAGTGAGATTTAAGAAGCTCGGCGGAAGAAAAGATCTAAGGGCCAGTAGTTGGATTCGAACCATTGATCTCTGCGTGAGAATCCAATATTACACGCCACCCTCTTTGCTAATCTCTTCTCTCTCATTATCTCAAATATTGAAACATTCCAAACAAATCCTCCCATAGAACTCTCTTTCGTGCGTTGTGCGATTACGTAATCGAATTTTGTCTGTTACAACCATAAATAAGTGAAATCTCAAAAACTTTTTGACTTTGCAGAAAGAATAAAATAGAAGTCTTAAGAGCAAGAAAGTAAGAGTAAGAATTACAAGCTCTAGGGTTACATTTTGGTTTAACATTTACCACTCTAAAAAAGAAATTAAAAATTTTAAAAAAAAAATCTATGAGCCAAGTGTGAGTTTTCCTCAGTTTGGGATTTTTTTTACAGGTTTGTTCTTATTTAACATGTATTTGGTGATGAGGTCTTGCTTTAAACGGAGTGGTACTTCAGACGGTTGACAAGCCACCACCTTCCCCCTAATGGGATTTTGTGGCCAAATGATAACAAAAAATCTTTATGTTATCGATAATTATCACGCATCTTTTAATTCATTTATCGATTATTAAGATTCATTAGTATTACGAAATAACCTTTGCAGTTAGGTCATAGGTACCTTAGGCTTTAAGTACTCTTCACGCAGCAGCAAGAATACTTGATGTTAGTTAATTATTTATTTTTATCAACCTCTAAAATTGTTTGCAAAATTTCTCATTGTTTTTTAGTTTTATAGGATGAATGTGTACCACCAAAAAAAAGAAAGGAATCTATTGCCGCGTGGCTACAAAGATCTTTTGTGCTACATCACTTTTTTTTTAGCCCAGCTAAATTTTCCTCAAGAAGTGCCCTCAATCGAACTTTCTCGGGAAAATGGTACAGTGAAAATGTGCAGAACTTATTGTACGCAATAAGTACATAACATTTAGAGGAACATCGTATGAACTATTTACGATAAAATTAAAAAAAAACAAACTGCAAAGTTGATTCAGTATTAATGGCACTCCCAGTTGGCTAAATTTTTAATCATTTAAATATTTTTAGCTATTATCGCAATTGAAGATAATGCCCATTTTCCTGGTGCTCTTTTAAACTCCATTTGTGCTTTCTGTAACTTCCAGTAAGTAGGAAGTGACGAGATAGTATCAAATTTTTAAAATTGATACTTAACTGGGTGCGCATTTTTGAAGAATTTTTTTACCGCATGCTCCGTGTGGGTAGGTGCTTATTCTGTAAACACACAAACTCGAAAACTAAAAATCGAAAGAACCCCAATTTTTGTATTTCGTTTAGCTATGTAAATAAGACTCATTGTAAACTTAACGACTAAAATCTCTCAGCCATAAATAATCCCTTTACAGAAGAAACTTTTCTCTTCTTTACGAAAACAGTTTGTATTCAAAGTTCTCTTGTTGATATAGAACTTTTATTTGAAATAGTTGTTTTAGGTAGTGATACTATCAAAATCACTTCTGTGAATGGGTTGATTTCCCTCCCAAGTCCATTTCAGATAATGAAAGGTTCTCCTCTTACTATAAAATTAATAATATTTGAATGGTTGCTAAAATTACGTCTTTGAAGAAAACTTCTTGACCGCAAGTACCATTTACTAAATTCATTGTTCACTTTTATGAGTTTTTCTTTCTATTATAAATTATTTCTATGATTTTCTCTAAACATCATTTTTACATTTCATTGAATAGTTCTACATCTTTGATTTGAAACACCTTAGTAGCAAAATTCGTAGTTGGGCAGTTCGTTCGGAAATGGGATAGGGGTAAGCTTCTCTCTGAAGTATTACTACGGTGTAATTTACGGTTTTATTCAGTATATGTTGTTGCTATGAATAAAAGATTTTGAAATTCAGATATTGTAGAAAATGTTAATATTTTGAGATTGTTACAAGTGTAAGTCTTGTGATTGTTTACTTGAGATATTACTAATTTCTCTTACTCCTAATAATCAGCAATCGTGCCGATTTTGAATTTAAGTTTTTTCCGGAGTTATTTATTTTGAGAATATGGGCGCCCAGAGCCTTTTTTTTGCTGCAATCCCAGCTACTAGGCAGGCGGTGGTTTACAGACATCACCAGATATTACTATCTTCTAAGTTCTTAAGAACTAAGAAGCTCTGGGAAGGTAAAATCTAAAGAGAGAGCAAATAATTACTCCTATAAATTTAGTTCTTTCAAAGTATTGTACTCTTGATCACAGGGATCACCTCATTGCTCTTGTCTTATTATAGGGGCGAGTTTTAATGTTAGGGCACTACTAGTGCGGACTAGTAGTGACAAATGCCCAGTTCTGTTCAGCATATAGCTGCTTTTTATTAATTGGTGTAAGTTTAGCTTTTGCTCGATGTCCTCAACGTAATTTGATAATAGCGTGTTAAACGTGTTCGGCGATTGCCTCATTTTATTATTAACATTGTTAGAGAGTAGTAAAGAAAATAATTTCCTCCAGCGCTCCCTCGAAATTCGGGGAGTTCGTAAAAATTTGAATAATCCTATTAAAGGAAAGGATCAAGGCATAGTACGTACTACTGCGGTAGTGCATTTTTTTAATTTTTGCTCGTAGTTTACATTCTTTGCTCACGTAACTCATAGCTATAAGTAAATTAATGAAAAATCAGCTTCATTCTACAATATTTTATCATTTAAAGGGCCTAGAAGCAGAGTTAAAACCTTGATACCACATAAGGATCGGAAAGATAGTAATGATGAAGTGAAAGTCATTGTGGTCCCCAAAGTCGTGAAGGAGAATGATCTTTTCTTTATCGCTATAAAAAAAAAACTGCAGAAGGCTCTACTGTCGCCATGCCATGACCATCGGCAGTCTGCAAGGGATTACAACCTACAATAAAACACTACGGTAAACAACTCCAATATTTTTAGTTATGTACTCCTCCTAGCATGGAAGTAGACCTAGCCTGTGAGTATGACTTTTAATACATCAAACTATTGGTAAGTCCTCCCGATGGTGGTATTCAAACTTAATATGGGCTTATTTTCCCGGCTCTGGTGCCTTTACCTAGAAATGAGAGCATTAATTAATTAACGGATAAAGTTAATTAGTTTTTGTTGTTTTGCATCATTAATGAGAATTAAAAATAGAGGGCGTTCTGTTGTCGTGGTTACTAGTGGACGGACGCTTGGACAGCGCAACATAACAGATCGATCTAACCTGTAAAAATCATCTAGTTAGTTTTAGTTAAAAGGCTCGCCTGTGATAAAGTTTTCTTTGTTTTTTTTTAAATCAAAATTATGTAAACTTATTTAATATTTAAATATACATCAATAGAAAGTATCCGATTGTTACAAGTTCATTTCATTCGTTGGATACGCAGTGAAAATTCCTAGTTATGATGTTGCGTGAAATATTAATAGCATTGATTAAGTATACACTTACAGTGAGTACAAGTGTGAACTTTTTCTTCATTTTTATTAAAAGAAAAAAGAAAACCAAACAATTAGCTTGTACTTAAATATTTTTTTATTGAAATATATTGTTAAACTGAAATTTTGACAATAAATTTTATTAAGTATAACTGCATGAAAACAAAAATTATTTTCACGCTAAATGCACAGTACCTCAAACCGCAATTTTCACTGCAACCATGCCAAACTAATCTATAAATTCACCAATGAATCAAGATGATGACTCAGTTTTGCAAAGTACTTATTGGTTATTTAAATGAGGATTACTGGTTGGATAAACAATTCTACTTGCGTGTTTATCTTCAAAAAATAAACTAAACAGCTTAGTCACCATCTTTCGTGCTCCTTCACCATCTGCGTACTTCGTGAAAATAAAACGTTGCATACACAAAATTCTGATATTTTTTTTCATTTTTCCAGCAATGATATGTTCAAACCTGCGATTTTATCGGCAAAGTTTCTTCAATGCTATTCAATTAAAGAAAGAAATTACATATATCAAATGGCTAAGAGCTCATAGACAAAGTTGAATGAAAGTTTTCTATACATGTGCAGTTGTTTATTGTAAAAACCAATTTTTAGAGTCAAAGATGTTATTTACATTCCTCTACTATAACTGTTTATGGTGATTTTGAATATAGTTTTTTTATGATGCTTTTTGACAGATCATAAATTACTTACGGGACCTAAATTAGTAAATAAAAATTGTATTTTCTGCTAAAAATTATTTTTAACAATAAAAGGTTGCACAATCCAAATGAAGAATTGGAAGCTTGAAAGTAGATAATTTTTTCGGCGAATGGAATGCTGGGATTTTCAGTTTTCAAGCTCTTTCATCAAGATTTGATGGCAACTATTCACATTTAATAGTTCTATACTATCTTTTACGTTTCTAAGAATTGTACCGTCAAATGAGAGAAAAATCCTTTTAAGAGGCCAATTATTTGCTATTTTCATCCATTGCTTTTTATCGTGGCACTGTACTAATGTCAAGGATCCGTGTAACCCTGGTTGAGAAAGATGTTTTTTGTATCTAAAACTGTCCTTTACTTTCACTTAGGACAATCACTTACTGAACAGGAGATTATTCACTCATTTAAATGCTTTCTAAACAATATGCATGAACATAGACGTAGATGCGCCGGAAAAAAAAAAATGGCAATAGACGTGCACATAATGGAAGGGTGATCAAATATCTCAAAATTCTAAATTGGCAACAATCCATTTCATTTTTTATTCTTAATTTTTGTGTCAGGAAGCATGGCTACTGTCTGCCAGTGACCTAGTAGATTCAAAGTTACAACATTTAGATTATTCTTCAATTAATCTTTCGAAGAACAAACCTGTAGAAGATGGAATTATCCTTTCTGGCCATTGTGCTGGATGTTCCCCAGTACACGACTCAATGGCTAACTATGAGACTGGATGCCAATATTCAGCTGGAGAATATATAAATATGTCAGTATTTTATATTTAGAACATCAAATAAGTCTCTTAATTTTATTATTATTCTTAAATTTAAGGTAATAAGTATTGCATATTTTATAAGCTTATGGATTAATGAGTGGCTACTTCAGTAATGTTTGCATGAAATTGAACATAATTGATTAAGAAGGTAAAACAATAAAGGGGAAGAGGCTAATGTATCAGTAGATATGTATCATTAACGCAACATACGACAGTAAATACTCGTTAGAACTAAATGGATCACTGCGGAGAAAAATCGCGGACAACGAAGTGACGGTAGTAGTGGAGCTTCAAGCTTCTTATCCTCACTACCGCCTAGACGGACTCATTAAGTACAGTCTCAACGCTGAACAAATAAATTATTTATTCCCAGCTCCCTGAAATGAATTATCCAGCAATCATGAATTAAATTCTTCTAAGTAGTGATGTAAGAATCCTGCATTCTGCAAGAATCTGTGTATGCCTTTGTCTGAAGTAGGGGTGCAAATTTTCTTTCTCCCCGATCTTTGTCGTTTGTTAACTGAGACTTCGTTCGCTCTGATTGTCATAAGGCGTTTATTTCTGAACTCTCACTTCCAGGGTGATTGTGTATATGTTACTATCGAAAGCTCCAGAGCTCATTCTGCAGAAAGTTTCGCCGATGGCCTTTGTCATTATACTTGGCACTTTTTTATTTTGGTATCTTTGCCTATCAACACATAAGTGGTCAACACTTTTATGAACTTTAGTCTTGGTTTAATTTATTCTTTAACATCAGGATGTGTTTGTCATGCATTCATGGAGAAATTATTCCCTTTGATAATTCAGATTACCCATATCAAAAAGGCGACGGCATCAGGACACCATTGCATCCATAACACAGCATAACTTCCATACTTAATACCAATATCATATAATGTTGAGTATGTAGAGCCAATACTCAATGTTTCTGTGACCGTTTATACATGTCGAAACGTTTTGAGCTAAATACAACAAATATTTATTAAAGTCTTCATTCATATAATGTTACTCACGAAATGGCACACCATCATAAATATCGCTTCAGTTGAAAGGGTCTGTCATTAGTCTGGACTAAGTACATACTTCGGAATCCAATAAATTTAGTTTTGAATGGAAAATCTGAAGTTTGGTAAACTATATACGTTGAAATTATTAATTTTTTCAGTAGTTTTTGTAATAATTTATGGTCACAGGTTTTGGTGGATTTTTTTGTTTAGTTTTTTCTTTTTATTTAGGATTTTACCACTGTTCAGTAAGTACAAGTAAAAAAGATGTATTTATAATATGTTCTTCTTAACAAAACGTTGACTTAGCCTCAGCGTACATACACTGTCTTGATTTCTTGAACGGCTGCCATCCAGTGAATTTTGAGCGTTTGTCCAGTAGTTTTTTTTAGCATTCTGTACCTGTTGTTCAATTCAGTTCGTTTTAGTCCAGTATGAAGGTTCCATGTCAAACGTTTGTCTAGATGGAATCCCATGAAACGGACATGAGAAACTGCGGGGAAAGAAATTTGATTAAGATTTATGACGGGAATGATTTTTCGGTTGTTAAAAAGTTAAGTTCTTGTAATATAAAATGTTTTAGATTAGGATAAACTAACGCAGAATTTAATGATCATTTGCACAGCTGCGGTGAATGTGTGGGTGGTCAAACGGAGAAAGATGATGATTTCGGTGCGGACAGATGTGGAATATGTAAAGGTTTGGATCGTTGTAGCTCAGCAAGACGAGGTTGCTCTCAAGATATTGAAGAAATAGACAGCGATCTACAGAGTAAGTGATACAAATATCGGAACTTGCGTTTGTTTTTAAATTTTTCTACTTCTCACGTCAAATTTTCAAAATTGTGTTTTCATCAGAAAAGCAAGGTTTGATTTTCCCTGAAATGAACTTAATTATTTTAGAGAAGTTCTATTCTGAGAGAACTAAAAATCACGAAATACTCGTAAGTCAAGTAGAAACAATATTGGTTTAATTGTATTGAAGGCTATCTCCTATCACATTCTACAGAGGGACTTTGGCAGGAAAATCACTGGCAGAAAGCGAGTTTAATAGCAGGGGATTTAATTAGTTTCAATAGAAAAAAGCCCCGTACCTAAGGGGAAAGGGAACTATACGATGATAGGGTTCCATACTGTTTTACCCAATTTTGATGATAATTATAGTTTTCAAACATAAAATAGCTTCTGAAATGTTAAGGTCTTAAAAGCATATTGTGAAATACGTATGCACATAATCTCTAATAAATTAAACCCCAATTGTCTTATGACAACACCGTCATGTAACAGTACTTTGGGAAAAGGTATTTAGACAGCAAAAAAATGGATGATGCACATCCTTCCGCCAGCCAAATGCTTTCGACCTTGGCAGAAGCTGTGTCCCTTGAATAATTAAAGCATTTATACCGCTTTACAAAAAATAGAAACCATTGTTTATATAGCTTTAAAAAAAAATTATTTTTTTTTTAGCCAGATTAAAAAATTACATTATTGTTTGTACGCAAATATAATTATTACGCAGATTGTATTATCATTTCCAGACTGCACCTTATTGGTGGGCATTCAACCAAGAGTTATCGATGTGGCCAGCGCGGATGTAGCTACAGTACATATTATCACCGAAGATAGCGATCACCCACCATCAGTTGATTGTGTGGCTTTAGATAAAAATGGTGAAAAACAGGTTTGTTCAAAGTGTCACAAGGTTTTTTAAAGTCATAAAATCCAATTCTAATCACTATTTTTTAAGTATAAGTGTAAATGTTTGGGAAACCAGTTATAACCATATTAACTTTCAACACGCGAATACTTCTCTTTACCAACTTCAAAAACATTCAAATCTATCTAACGTTTTTCACCCTCATAATTTAAACAATAATAATAATAATATTTTCAATCACTTTTGGATAGATATTTTCTTACAGTGTTTTTATTGCATAATCTAATAATTTATCAAGTATCTACGAGGGAAATCTCTTTTAAAAAAGAAATCTTACCTATATTTTCTTTGTTAAATGTTACTATTAAATAATTAACCAATTAGAATGCAGATGTAGAGATAAAAAATACGCCAAGTAGAGTTTCTTGAACATTCCAATCATAGCTAAAATATTCTTTCTAGAGCTTTGTAAATCTTATTTTAGTGCAAATAATATCCTGGTTACCGCTTTTTCTTCTTCTATTCAACCAAATTTTCATTTACTAGAAATGAAATATCTAAAGCTGCTAACGATTTACCATTCAAATTACCTATTCTGGAACCCTACTGACAATGGATTTGTCTATCCCATGCTGACCAAATCATAGTATTCATAGAATTATGTTTCAAAGTAAAGTTATTATTTATATTTTGAGATTTGAGAGAAGTTTAAATATAAATGTTTCAGTAATTATCTTTTATAAATAGTAAAAATTAATTTCATTAACCAACCAAATTTATCTATCTGTATGTGCATTTCAGGGAGAATTTGATAAACTGCAAAGCACATCAAAACAATTAAAATTTAAACTGTCAAAAACTGAAACAAAATTAGAGTTAAGTTGTAACAGTTCAGATGGTTTCATTTTTATTCATACACTGATGGTCGTTGATAGCAGAAATTTGAAACTATTGGATGCTGACAGAAAAGAGATTGAACTTGGTCGCGATTCTAAAGTAAGTAGTATTATTAAACAATGGTTAATTTTTTGGCTTTTAATTACTTTGTTTGCCAAATAAAAATAACAGAAATAACGGAATATTTCTTGAAGTTAGCCTAGCAGAGAAACTCGTGCTATAAATTTTTCGTTCGAGATGACTTTGTATTTAATCGTAATGAATTATATTTACTATAATGCCAATCAGAATTGATGAATATATCGCTTCGCTCCAGTGCCTTACTGGTGTTTAAATAGCTTCATTATGTTTCAAAGCATTAACTATCTAAAAGGAGACAATAACTACCTATTATTTTTTAATGGTTGATATTTTTATTTTTAATTTTTACTGAAAATCAGTCGTAATGTTATGTAGAAAGTCAGGAAGGCCAGGACTCAGTTAGGAAATTCCAAGCTGGCTAGCTATTTGATAGTTTGAGTGGTTAATGTACCTATTAATTTCTATATCTATTAAATATCTTTCTTTAATTTAAATTGTATAAAAGAACTGATTTTTTTTCTCTTTTACAGATTACCCTTACTGTGGCCAACATATACGCATTATCAGAATTATTATGTTTTGGTAAAATGATGAACAAAATTGTTTACACTTCATGGTCAAATGATATTCAAGGAAATTCCTTATCTTCACAAGTTACATGTGATAATTTATGGCCGAAATCTGATGGGATTCTCAATGTAGGAGTGGCGTACAGTAAGGAAGCTTTGTAAGTTGTTAATATAGTGTAGTTCGATCTGAGTAAACTTACTTCCGTCTTCTTTGTTGTTATTTACTGTAGTCTCTAGACGATTCTCGAATTAAAGCAGAAAATATAAAATCGAAAGAACTATCTTGAATCTGATCAGACTTTATTAGATTTGTCTTCCTGAAAATTGTAAAAAAAAATAGAGAATTTTCCAAAAAAGGAGGAAATACGTTGCCAACTTTGGACGACAAGAAAGATGCCTCCTTCAAGGATATAATATTTTAGGACGTTTTTATTTTAGAGCTTGTATTTAGAAGTTCATTGAAGCGTTAATTACACGAACTTGAAACGATGTTATTTAACTTTAGAGGGATTTGTAGAATCTACTAATTTCTTAGTTGAAATAATTTAGGGAAATGCACGAAAAACCGGGTCATCTTGATCATTTGTTTGAGATATGGTTTAAACCTTTATTGTTATTATTTCTATTACTATTATTACTATCATTTTCAACGTACATGCAGTAATGGGAATAAAAAAAGAAAAAAAAAGTTTAATTCATTACTGATGTTTTAAGTTCGACATACAAAACATAATGACCTTTATCTCTTTGTTTATTTTGCAACTTCCTGACTTTGTACCACTGATTTTGTATAAGATTTCTGGAAGTATATATTTTCCGCAACGCTGCAGAAGGTTCAAGATCATCCTTTATCCAGAGTGGTTCGACTGAGTTGACTCATTTCTGGTTGATAACTGGAAACACGTCGGAATGATCTGAGTATAGAGAACTTCTTCGTTGTTGCTCTTCTTGTGGAAAGTGTGTTCAGTTTAATGTAATATTTACAAAATGTCTGAGCAATATTTTCCACATAAATAACAATTAATAGATCTTGGACTTTGCACGTCTGATGGCTATTCTTTGAAGAGTTGGATTCATTTACCTTCTACGATTTTTGGGACATTTTTGACGTGAATACGTCTTTAAATTTGCTATCATATGGAGGCAATCCAAAAAACCTAATGATAACAAAATCGAGAGATACAGATTGGCATTATAGTTTCGAATCTATCGTCTACATCCAAAATTAAATTAGACCACTGGATAGCTAAAGGATCAAAGAATTCATTACAATAAGCGAGGACTGTGACGCATCGCACGCGGTGGAGAGGGAAGCGCCGCAATTTTGAGATCATTTTGCTGCGTATCGAGAATTGCAATTAGTATAACTTTTGACTCGGAGAAGCAACGATGTTCGTTTAAGTTTTAATCGTCAGCTGTCGTCACAATCTATCGATTGTATATAAAACATTAGTGTAAAATAGTGACAGAGAATATAATAAGGTGTTAGAATAAAAAAATATTATCAAAAATATATAATGTCGGCCTACACGCATCGAAAAGCCAAAACCAAATACAGAGATCGTATACGGTTGGAAAGGGCTTCTCAAGAACAATCGAATGGTAATAATAAAACACCATATGACCGAGTCAAGCTGTGTCGGGAACGTAAAATTCGTATCACAGGCCTATAATTAATAAAGTTATATTGTAACACAGTAATTATTTGTTTCCTTGATTTCATCCTAAATACATAAATAAAAATATTTTATATAAAAAATATAACCCGTTATGTAAACGTATTCACGTACAACACACGGCCGTGTCCATGACACAGTCACAGTTTTTTTTCTCTAATTCTTATAAAAAAATTAAAAAAATAAGTTTGTCGAAGTACAAGAAGAGTGGTGGAAAAAGCAGCTATTTAGAGAAAAGTTATTAACGTAATAATTAGTATAATTACGAGTACAAGTTATTCATGTAACTCAAATAGTCAGTGTAACTTTTTATTTGCCTCTGTCGATAATAGTTGTAACTAATGTCACAGTCAAATCATCTCTTATATTTAGGCTGAAATTTCATACAAACAAATTTTAACGAAACAAAGTACATATTCCAGACGAAGAATCTTTTCCAAAGTTTTTTTTTTTTTATCGAACTTGACCTTATTCATGCACTGTAGATGACCATTCATTCATCTTCTCTGAATTCACCTTGAGAGTTCTTGCGGAACACCACACCATCATATAAGTACGAGCTTACTCGTATTACTATTGAAATAATTATCATTCGACATCATTACTTACCATGAATTTCTTAAATTTTTTCCAGAAATTTAGTTCAAACAGTAGAATTGAAAGTTGTCATTCCAGTGGCACGAGTATTATCTGCAGTAATTAATAAAGAAGAAAATGAAATTATCGTCACTTTTAATAAAAATGTGAAACCTGTGAAGGATTGTATAACAATGTTCAGTAATCCATCATCATATGGTACAGGTAAGGTACTTTATTTCTTTATTTAACAAAAATTCTCAAATTTTAACGCCATTAATGTATAAATATAAATAACCTCTCCTTATTTTTCAAATTATGAAAAATAAATAAATAACATAATTTTGCATTAAAATCAATATTGTTTGGTAACCTTAATACTCGTCTGATAAGCGTCGATTCCGATTTAAAACGATAACGATTTATATTACCTTTGCTGAAATTAATTTCTCTGTTAAGGTGCTGTTTGTCAAACTTTAGCGAATGAGATTCACGTAGAATTAGGGCAAGATAGTACTCTGAAAGCTGGAGAACTTATCAGTGTAATTGTGAAAGCAACACCCAACGTAGTACAGTTAGATTCTGTAAGATTAATGTCTCTAACTTATAATGAATCCAACCAGGTGGTTATTTGTTTAAAATTGAAACAAAATATTCTTCTTTATACAATAAAATAATTGATATTGTTACTTGTTTTTAGTTTTTAAAACAACAATCTGATATTCTGGAAATAACTGGCCCTTCATTGATTTGCCCGAATGTATTGGCTGAATTTAGTGTGCCCGCCGAATCACAGAGCACTGTTTGGTCATTGTCTTACATTACATCGCTGTCATCGAAGTTCGCTACTTCACCTGGTCAAACGCAACGTCTAAATCTCATGTTATGGCGCAGTCTTAGAGAAATGCAACGTACTTGGCGTGGAAATTCACCGAATACTGTAAACGTTAATGCTTCATTGGTTAGTATTGTTGATAACATCTCCATAATTGAACAATTGTGGTAAAGAATCTGGGGTAAATAGTTAAACGACTTTCATAGTTTTTCATAATTGAATCCTTGAAATTAAAATTCGACTAAAAAGTGAAAGTCTTCAATTTACTCGAAGTATGACTTCTTAGGAGTCAGAGTATCTCTAAACGGATACTTTCGGTTAAAACTCGAAATCAGGAATTTTAACTGACCGCTATACTTCCTCTTATCTAGTGTAGTAAGAGAAAGAAAAAACTGAACCAAGGAGACCGGATCTCCTTAATAACTTTTCCGTTCAGCCTTGTTGTCCATCTTCTTACAGCAGCCCGACGTAGATCTTCCTCTTCATTGTTCAACCAGTTACTAAACAGTAGCATTCAATAATCAAAAAGAAGTTAACAAATGAAAGAAATACTTTAACTCAAGTTGAAATTTTTGCCAGTTTTTTTAAAAAGAGATCTCGACTAATTCAAACGTTTATTAGCTGATTCCAGGTATTGATTACCAGCTGAAGGCTACTACGTTTTTAGACGATAAAATGGTGACAGCAAATAAAATAATTAGAGTTAGCCATGATCAAGGAACAAGTGTCATACTCAGAGGGCCAAGACGTGTCAGCTGGAATGCTTTGCCAACATATCAGGCTTCACTTGTACAATGTTCAGAGAGGTCACTTCAGTCGGTTAAGGTAAGTATGATAAAGAAAAATTAATAAAAGAGGTAAAATGTAAAAAATTAATAAGACGTGAATACTTTTATTACAAAGTTTTGCTCAAACTATTCTTGAACTGATTAAGAGATATTTCAAGACTTAAATAAATAAAATTCAAGAAACTGTAAAATGCTAAATTTGTATTATTCTTATTAATTCAAATGGGTTATTTTAAAAAGTTTATTTATTTTTCCCAAGTTCTTAAAAGATATTTTAACCGTTTACTTTATTTCTTGTAATACAGTTAAGAAATCGAAAACTACTGAAAAACCATGGTCTGAAAAAGCTTGGGTACTGTAGTATGCTTCATTCACAACAATAACCGTGGTGAGCCAACATGATCTGATTGTCATTTTTTTAGGGTTTGAAAACCTTGTCAATATGTAAAGTGGTACCTCCCTGCAAAGCTAGACCATGATGTGAATGGAACAATTCAATGGAATAATCCACATCCTGTACCTTTGCTAATTTTTTGAATAAAAAAGATAACTCGAATAACTCCTCCTATTGCCTTCTCAATATGGTTCTCACATGAATGTTCAAAGGTCTCGGACGATACCTAAGTACCTGGTAGTTCTACGAAATTCTTGCTCAAACTTAATTCTAATCCTTCTGGTTTATCCTCATTTAATACCATCATGTTTTCTAAAAACTAAGTTTCTGCTGTTGATAAAAGCCCTTCTTCTTTGCCCTAGGATAATAAATTCTTATTATCAAGATCGATCATACTTGAGTAGGGAACCTGCATTTATCTTTTTAGTAATGTAATTCAACCTTGAGATAAACCTAGCTCTTGTTGCAGAATCCTGGATTTGTAGAAATGGATGGAAAGTTTGTGCTCCCTCTTGTACAAATAACTCTCGTTAACATTTGTTATCTTTTTTCTCTTATTTTGTAACAAAACGTAATAGTTGGCACAGATTATTAAAAACAATTTTTCTGCTTTTTAGTATCTATGGAAAATGACAGCTGGTAGTGAAGACGAATTATCAAATGTGGACGGAGGTCCCATTTACACTGCTGACAAGTCGTTGTCACCTAATTCGAATTATCGTCTTTCATTGGATATTTTCAATGGTGACCAATTGGTGGCACAGGTAGGTTAAAAGCTTGAAAACAATTGCTTATTATTATATAATATTTAATACTTTTTTAAAATTGACTTTTTATTTAGAAAATAAATCAGGAAATTCCTTTTAAGATCCTCCGATTTTTTTTTTCAATCTGAAAACGGTCTGTGTATGTTTACCAAATATCTCAAAAACGAAAAATCGCAGAAAGCTGAATATTAGCTTTCGATTAGTCAAATTAGAGTCCTGACTGTTTCTTAGCGATCGAAATCCTTCAACCTTAAGCACCACCTTACCGAAAAGATTGATGTTTAAATTCTCTTACTTTCTAGAATGCAATGGACATTAATACTGTAATTGATGATTTTCAAATACTGCTACCTTTTGATGAAGCCGTGTTTGGTACAGGACATAAAATAATAATAGACACCTACGTTTTAGGAGGTTTCCTACCATCTTCCGTTAATGTAAATATCTTATTAGCTTAAGAAAATATTTATTAATTAACATATCGTTATTGTAAGTCAACGTCATAATATCTGCAAGCTGTTTTACAGTTCAAGTGGGCTTGCTTAGCTTATAATGGTAGTCCATGTGTTGTGCCAGGAAAAGAAGGCAAATTTATTAACTCATTGGAAACTACATCTTCAAGTTTTCGACTAAATGCAGGCAGTCTTCCTGTTGGCAGGTATTTAATGAAGGGACTATATTCTCAAGTGTTCCGTTTTATAAGTTTTTGTTGCAAATAGTATATCAGAAAGTAAATCACTCCTAATATAAGAGGTTTATTTAACGTGGTGTTCGCGTTTTATAATTCAAAGAACAATCAATGGACTCTGGCCATTCCTTTAGTCAGTCTTATATGCGAGGGGCCGCACATCTTTTCGAGGATCGAACAGACTCGATCTTTTGGTATAAATTCTAACTTACAAGAAAATTTAATTATGTAAATTGCAGTAAGAGAATGAGATGTGAGTGCTCGCGCAAGATTTTTTTTATACCAAATATTTCTCTTAATTCACCGTTATTATAGCCAATTTCTAACACAATATGTTTCAACAGATACTACATTCATGTTCAAGCTTCGTTGCCGGGAGGATATTCCTCTTCAGCAGATTGCCTTCTGATAATAGTTGGAGGTGAACCTCCAATCATAAGAATTACACAACCTCCAACATTATCCAACTCCGGACAGAGTGTAGTCAAGATATCTGTAAACGATTTGATTGCTGATTGTCGCATAGAGGTCAGATGTTTACCGGCCACTGGAACAGTATGTCCGAATGATAAACATATACAGACACAGGTCAGCATTTAACTTTTTATACAATAGATTTATTGTTTTATAACATAGATTTTTCATTCAAGAAAATAAACATAATTGGATGATTGATATCGATGATGGCTCATGTCCAAATACATTTTGTCTCCAATAAATGTTCGATGTAGGATAAAGCTTGGTAAATTATTGGCCATCTCGTAGTTTTAATCAATACTTATTTGTTTGATAGTTTCCGTTGTTATTTCGTTAAGACTATACACTCGCAAAATAAACTTAATTTCACAATTTCCCTTATTGTACTCAATGAACGTTAAAATGCAATTATGAATCTTAATTTGAAATAATTAAGAACTATATTTAAATCCAGTACAAGAAAAGGTGTATACGATTCCAATTGGTTCATAATGGTACATTCATTTCTTTTAGCTTTTTATTCTAAGTAGAAAGGTGAATAAGTTAACATTCTTTAAAAATTACAGTTAACATTTTATTGGAATTTTATAGTGTACAAAAGATATCATTTTCAGTTCAATTCAAAGCGAATATTCTATTATCTGTTCATCAAGTTACCAAAAGAGTTTGGAAAAGAGTAATTGCGTAATCTGCCGTTATCCTAATGGTTCCAAGCAGAACTGCACATAGGCTATCTAGAGCTTGGGCACATGGTTTGTACGTAGGAACACATGTGTCCCTTGGGGGTATAGGAAAATCTTTTCCTGTGGAAGAATCTAAAGGAGATATTTTTGGATTAAGAGTTATAATTGTAGCCCTACTTGACATTCAAATTTGTAAGAGAATGTTAGAGAAGTTTCAATAATCTTAAAGAACCTTTCCAAAAAACCTGCCCTGTTCCTCATCGTACGTCACAGTCACGGAAATAAAGACAGACATTTGAACTCGGTGAGAGGCGGTACTTACTACTCGTTTCCTATTTCTTACTATGAAGTGGTTGGTTGATATTGCTTATTTTTCGACTGTTCGGAGAAAAAAATCATTCTTCAGTTTACTTGGAATCTTTAAGAAAATCTATTTAAATTAGCAGGGTCGAGATTAATAATCTGGGCTTGTAATAATCTTAAGACCAAACCTCTATACAAACTATCTTTGAACATAAACTATCAAATATTGAAAACTTTACCTGATACTTTATTGATTACAATTATTCATATAGGTTCCAAATGAAACACTGCAAGGAACGCCTTATAAGCCTAAATCTTCAAATATTGTACTCCGAATAATGCCTCTACAATACCGTGCTAAATACAAGTTTAGAGTCACCGTAGACTGTGGCCCAATCGCCCAAAGTCTTGTAACATTTACTGTACCTATGATTGGAATTATGCAAACGGACTCTTTGATGGTAATTAAATTTAATTATTGTTGTTATTACTTTTATTGGGTGATAGTGTAAAAAAAACAAAAACAATATATCTAGGTGGAACCTACCTCAGGAGTTGCATTGAAAACAGATTTTACCTTTAAATTAAATGAAAGGAAACTTGCCGCCAAGGATTTCATTTACAGCTACGGGTATTTACTGGGCAATAAGGAGATCTATTTGGTTACTTCACTTGAACCACAGTCTAGTTTATTTGCACCACCAGGTAATTTTGTCTTTTCAGAACTGATTTTTTATAATAACTTTATGGTTTAAACATAAATTAACTCAAATCATCTACTTCCGTCTATTTAAGACGTATTAATTTCGAAAAATATATGCTTGTACGAGTGATCGTGGGCAAATCGAATATTGGTTATGTGTTCGGAATAGTATGTGGGAGATTCCCAGTTTGAGTGTAGCTTGTTGCTACTTTTTATTTATAGATCTAACGCAACGAAACCTAATTTGGTAGTTAAACGTTAAGCCTCGCCTGAAAAATAGGCAATTACTTTCACATTGTTATATTCGTAAGTTCATAATTTTCTGATTTGAGCTTAAACCACACTTCAAACTTAATTTCTTCAAAATAGCAGCGAACAAATTAAGAAATAATTTCTATTATGCTATAAGTGTCGCAAATATTTTACTCGGAAATTGAAAATTGCCCCTTAATTGAAGGTGGCAGTGGCGAATCTTAAACTAGAATATTTTTCAAACGTTTCATTTATGAATCTTTAGTCTTATACGACTTTAAAAAACATCTAGTATATAACTAAACAAGTTTTTCACATATTTTATTTAGTTGTTCTTGTTTCTTCATCTCCCAAGGAAACTATGTAGTTCCGTCATTTTGATCTCGTGTCAAGACCTACATCAAGACCACAAAAAAAAAAAAAACGGTTTGCAAAATGATTCCGATTTGCACAACCTCTTACTTTCTTAGCGTTTTTATTTGGATTGAACTCCCGCTGAAAAACTTGTTTACCCACTTCAGATTATACTGATTGAAAATTAGGACACTCATTTTTAATTCAGTCTAAGTTTCCATCCAACGTACGAATTTGAAAAGGTTATTCACTTACAGAAAATGGGGAAATATAATTCAGAAAACTATTCGCGTTTCATAAGTTGTAGCGATACTTCTTTAAATTAAGACAAATGTCTTCCAATCCTGACTCTAGTTTGTATAAAACTTTAGTTTGTACGGAAGAAAACACATTCTCTAAGTAACGTGCTGCTCTCTTTAAAACTATTGCTGACGTTCGTGAGAAGTCTATTGTACTGAACACGGTTTTCTTTAACTTTTGTTCTTTGGATAGAACAGATCTTGAAAATTATTGAATGTGGTTTTTATTTTCATTGTAGGCAAACTGAAAGCACTAGTAAATATTTGTAATATGAAAGGAAATTGCTGGATAGTTACTGGACCAGAAGTTAAAGTGGATTCTACAAATACATATGATCCAGAACGATTGAAGTTTGTATTTAATCTGTTGCATAAAACATGCTGAATTCATGATAAGTTTTCATTTGCACTCTAGCGTCACAGTAATATGCAAGATTAGAGAAATAAAATTGTTTTTTTTAGTTCAATTGTTAGCGATTTTAAGGAGCAGCTGTTCAGCTTTCGTTACAAAGAGGCACTTGGAATAGTTGAAGCACTGAGAACAGCATTGAATCAGACAGCAACAAAGCAGTTGTTTTCAAATACTTCAGCGCAGATTGGTAACGTTCTCACCAATAGAATAATTATAATTTGTAAAAGGTTAGTACCTATTAGCCATAACTTAAATGTAATTGTTCAATTTTTATTTTATTGTTCAATTTTTATTTTATTATTGTAAAAATCAAGATCAAAATCTTAAAATTTCTAATCGGTTCTTCATTAGGCGTGACAATAAAGTTTTGGAAATATCATTTTATTTTTTAGATTTTTGACATATTTTCAAAAATAACCAACGATTTTGTACTGGCTAGTCTCTGGGACGTTTCAAACTTGGCCGAATTCTGAGCCTTCAGTTTTTCATGGATCCTCCTAATGTTCCATTGTAAGACCTGGCATTATGCTTTAGATGAATTCCGGTGGGTTGAGAAAAGTTTCATGAAAAGGAAATTCGCAATTTAAAGTATATCGTCTTTTTGTTTAATTTTCCTTGGTGGGAGTCGTACTAAAAGAAATTCCTGAGGGGTATGATACTTTCAGTTCTTTCGCTTTTATAGAGCAAACATCTCACGGTCCTGTGATGGAAAAAGTTATCTGTAAAGCGAGACCATTGCATGATCGTTTCAATCAAATTATACTGTATGTAAGAATAATACTTGCACAATATGTTATTGTTTCGTGAAAATATCCAAGATTTAGAAATATGCACCCCCGAAATTATTGTAATGATCCATCCAAGTTATTTGTTTTTCTTTGGGTATCATTGTTAGTGGTGACTTAAAAAAAAAAAAAGAATGCTGGCATTCTTAAAGGAAGCATGAAGAAAATAAAACCGTTTAGTGTAAAATAAAAGGTCTTTGAGGAATAGGTTACACAAATAAAGTTTTACAAACTTTGATACAAAAGACAACCTCTAATCTTCCATTCTCCATTCTCTGATAGGATGCAAGAGAATTATCAGCGCTTAGCAACTGCAGTACAGCTTTTAGATTTATCTGTGTCAGCTTTGGAAATGATAGAAATTTCTGATTCTCTATTGTCAAGAATATTGGAATTCAGGGACGCTATTCAAAGTGTTGTCAAACAGAAGAATGGTAGGTATTGACTGAGAAAGTATCCATTAATTTGGTTAATTTATTACAATTTTAAAAGTACCTAGTTGTTTAAATTCTTCATTAAACTGTGTTTTCAAGATAAATATAAGGAAAGTGAATCTTCCAATATAAGCGCAGAACCTCGAATCAAACGTTCATTTAGGTCAATCATTGCCAGAAGTAGAAGAAAGACTGAAACACAAATAAACGAGGTACATAATTGCAAAAATTAGATAAATTAACTTTATTGATTTTATTGAAAAAGTTTCATCTTTTTCTTTGCAACAGATAAGTTCTTATATGAAAACTTCAGCATTAGCAATACAACAATTTTCAAATAATGAAACAATGTTAAAATCAGAAGTGTCAGCGTTATTGGAGCATTTACCGGAATATCTAAATAATTTGTGTCAAGAACTCGGTGATGCAAAGCCGTCTGTGTTTATAGGTAAGCTTATAAGTTGGTATGAACAAACACAAAACAAAACTGTTGAACTAAAATAAAAATCTAGTAAAAGTAGCTTAAACGATAACAGAGTTAAGCGATTTTGTGCAGTCATTATTTTATCAGCTCGGAATTAATTTTGAAAATTATTGCATTTGTTTATGCTCTTAAATGAAACAATCTTTTCGATTGAAAATCCGACTGTGTTGCATATGAACTTTTTTGTCGAAATGAAATGTACAATCACCTCCTTTCCTGCCATGTCAATCTGATACGCCCTGTGCAAATCATTGAAAAGATTTAGGTATACGAAACTTCTATTTACTGGACACAGAAAACCAGGTTGTTTTAACTAGTATGATAAAAAGTTTTTATTCTATTCATAAACTAATATTATTTCTGAAAGAACATTTCTTTAATTTATAAGAAATTAAAAAAAAAACAAAAAGAAATTTCAGTATTTTTAATTAAATTTCAGGGACTAAAGTTGCTGAAATAAGTAGCATTAAGTTAAGAAAATCTGGCAACAAACATGAGATAAAAATAACTGAATGTGATAATAAATGTGGAAATTCTACAGCGCAGGTAAACGCTTTTCTTTTTGAGTTAGCTAATTAAGAATCAATTCCTCCGACCAGTTCTATCTGTAATATAGGTTTGTTTTTGTTTTTTTTAGTTAATCTTAACCAAACCATTATTAGAAAAATACAAAGGTTCAGATTCAATCTGTGTTGCGTCCAGTATATTTTATGACGACCTCTTGTCTATTAATACTAATTACTCATCTGAAGAATATTTTGGAAGGTAAGTTAGAGATAAAGATAGTAAAACAGGTAAATAAAAGTTTATTAGTTTCACATTATTAACAGTTGAAATTAATTAGTATGTCATGAAAAACTATAATTATTTAATAATTAAATTAAATGATAATAATCGTATACTCTTTCGTGGAAATGAAACTGACTGGACTTAACATAATTTACTAGGATTTACCATAACATCACAGTAGATATTCTGAAATTAAATCTGTTTTGATTAGTATTTTATATTAATTATGGCCTTTTTTAGGTGGAGTGCCGTTTATGGTGTAATGATTTATAGTTACATTAATGATTCAATATCCAAACCAGAAGTGGACAATTCTACTAAAAAACCACTGGCTGTAATAAAAATACCTCTCTGGCCAGGAAAAATCCCACAAGGGAATGAAGTTAAAGTAAGAATAATAATAATTATTAACTTTTTCGAGAAAGTTTTAAACATGAACTGTTTACTCTTTTGAAGAAAATCTACTCAATAAGCTCCCATTTTTTATTCACTTAATTATTATTCATTTATTTGTGATTTTTCTTTCAAGTGTCATTCATGGAATGATAATATGGCTTGGAATTGGAGAGGATGTAAAACGGCCAAACAGACGGTGGTAAATAATAAAGAAATAATTGAATGTCGTTGTCCAATTCCAGGATATGTTAGGTAATTATATAATTCAATTTTGTTATTATTATTTTTTGCGCCACTGTGATGTTAGAGCTTATTCTATGTATTATTGTTTATTATAATATTTGCTTAATCATTTTTAATAATTTTGTTCTATTTCAGCCTTATTGCTATAAGTTCTAATGATAGTTCAGCAAAAATTTCTGCGACTTTAAAGAACACCACTAGTAGTAGTAGTACTTCTGGTTCTACAACATTATCTACACCGTTGAAGTTAGTTAATTTTCTTACATTTATAGATTTGTATTTTTTTTTATTCTCTATTTCATTTTCTTTATCAAAGCTTAAAAATGAATGGTAATATGTATATTTTTTATTTATTTATTTTTTGTAAATTGTCATGACCTTAGGTCTCGTGATTTAGATAAAGTAAGTTTTTTTTTTGCTGAACCTTCAAATTGAAGAAAACATTTCACCTCTCCAACGCTTTGCAAATCGTCTCGCATAATTTTGTTTTATGAATTGGTTCACCTTTGCCAATTTGACATAGAGTGTACAGAATATATAGGTATACTCGTCTCTTTTTTTAAATTGCAAATATTACTAAAGTTGTCTTTGTAAAAAGAGCAAATAAATCAAGAATCTAATGATAAAGGACTTTAAAAAATGGTTGTGTCTCTACTTAGGTCGGTACGACGGAGGTTTATTTATTACAAGAAGAAGTCTACTCTCAAAAGATGGCTGGGAGAAATGGAGCTTACGGTATTGTAGAAAAAAGGGAGGTCTCTTCTGGAGGACCGTCGTTAGGGTTTTTTGTAGGATGGGGTTGGGATTGGGAATTAGAGAGCTCATTCGGCCGCTTCTTAACAATAATAATACATTTTCAAAATGTAATAGATAATTGGAAGTTTATCCCAACTCCTTATTGCGAAAAATTATTCTTTAACCAATTTGCTGTTTTCTTCTAGGATCAATGAAAAATATGATGAAAAAGTTGCTAATCAATCTGAAAAAGTTGCTAATCAATTTGAAAAAGTTGCTAATCAATCTGAAAAAGTTATAAAAGCAAATACGGAACCGCCGACTGATCAACTTGACCTACCAGAAGCAAAAAACCAAGAAACATCTTACGATACTGGTACTAAAGCATTGTTTAATTACAGCTTATTGTTTGGGGGAAAAAACAACATTAATTCTTGCCAACCATATTTTCAATTCTCAGGAAGTACTCGTACTACACAACTTGTTTTGCCGCTAATCGTGAATGTGGTTTCAAAAAAAGAAACATATATGATTTTTTTTTTTTCAATTTCATTATTTTTACTTGGGTGTTTCTTTAAAACTATCATTTAGTTATTGTTTATTTGTAAGATTAAAAGTATGAAATGTCCACATATACCTCATATTACTGACTCGGTCAACTGAGTGAATTTAGCCAGCTGAGTCAGCAAGTATAGTGCGAGACAGATACATAAGTCGAGAACTGTACATCAAACTGAATATTCCATCTCTGATAATGGATAAAAGTCTGAAATTTGTCACGATTACAATAAATATTCATTCTACGACAGATAAAATCAAAGATATTATCAAGCCTTGCGGTTCTAGTCCATTTTCAAGAATTAAGTAATTGTTTTTTGGGATTGTTTTACTGAAATGGAATAACTTTTTTTTCTTCTTTTTAATAGATAAAATCAAGGTACATCTGAAACTTTTAGAAGAAAATTTGAAAAATATTTCCTCATCTTTGGATTCATTGGCACATGACTTTGCCAAAGGTACTCGTTATGATGTGGATCATAATAAACTAGATGTACCTGCACAACAGTTAGACGTCACCAAAACGAAGAATGGTATTATTGCTTATTTGATTTTTTTTATCGTGTTTATAAGTTATCTAAAAAAAAAAAATATGGGAGATCTCAACTCTTTTAGTAGTAATTTTTAAACCAAAGAAGGTTCTTGGAAGTCATAATTTAAGCTTGATGATTTAAGACTAGTACAATTTTTATATAGATTCTGAAAGAATAAGAAGCTTCTTTAAAATTTGTGGGATTCACGCTACCAGAAAAATAAAATAAGGTTTTGCAAGTGAGAGAAATTTGCGACTTTGAAATGCACCAGATTCTGGTCATTTAGCTCCTGCAAATTAAAAAGCAAAAAAAGTTTTTTTAAGGCCTGTCAACAACTGGAGCTTTTTTTAGTGGACTGGCGGCCTGTAGCTCCTGTAAAGAAGAAGAAGAAGAAGAAAAAAAAATCTAAGAGCATTCTGAACTCGAACGACATTTCATGGGAGTCGGCGCACTAACTACAGAGCTAATCTCTTCCTTCATATTTAACCAGATATTTGTCATGCATTATAGTTACTTAAAGTGGTTCTTATCTACGTATTAAGAAATTATCTTCTAGGCCCCCTTATCACTTACATTTACCGAACTAGAAACTTTTTAGAGTGACCTTCACATTTTTAAAGCCATCTTTGCGCAGGATATCCTGCAGTCTTTTCTTTCTACACGCCCTCAAAGAGTATTCTCGTCTGCGAACATGGTCTAGAAAGATGTAGAAGTCTGCGCATTATCATTCTAATCATCATTCATTATCGTTCCCATGAAGCTCTTTAGGAGCTTTATCTGCTGGACCCAATTCGTTCTTTTTATTTATTTATTTTTTGCTAAATCTTTAGTTAAATTACTTGTACTTCTCTCAATTAAAACTCCAGTTTTCCCCATTCTAAATCTATAAATTTCCAGATGCATCGAAATCAGAAAATTAAATTCGAAATAGAAATCTTAAAAGAAACTTTTATTCTAGATATTTATATATTATATATATAAAAATGACTGTGTGTCTCTCTGTCTTTCTGTCTGTAACCTTAGATGTTGACGCGCCTTAAATCATTTAAAAAAATATATATATCGATTTAAGTTTCAGCAGTCATAATTGCATGACTTTTGATTCATTCGCCTACAAATCATTTCCTGTTTCCTAAATTTAAAAAGTAGAAACTTCGATATTTTAAAGAAATTTCAATAACATTTCTTATAAAAGTTCACTTTACTGTAGTTTGATGATTTCATAAAACAGATTTTCATACATTATTGATGATGATGATGTTATCAATAAACAATTTGGTTTCTTTCCTTTCATTAGATCGTTTAAAAGATGACATTAAGAAACTTGAACAACCTTATAGATGCCTTATAGATATTGCTGTTGCGTTATATAAAAGAGAAAAGTGACAGAAAATTATGTATAAGAATTTTTTTTCTTAATAATTTAAGTTCTGTGGACATGTGGAATTTCAGAGGCAAAAAAAAAATCCATTTGTAAATATACTTCTTGCTGGTAAAAAGCCCAAAGAACGAAAACTCCTTTTTGTCATGAACTTTTGAGCGATCTGGACTGAGTATTCGGACTTTTATTTAACGTTCAGTCCCAATAATTTCAGTGTTTATCAAATAATAAACGGTCGGTATTACAGTTAGAAAATTACAAGCCTAAATCGGTATAGATATACTCAGATCTCAGAACTCTTAAATAATAATTTTGTTCAGAATAATGTTTGAAATAAATAGGTTTATGACAGAGAAGTTTAAAATAAACAACAGACTAAAGGGTTTTTTTAAGCGTACGCTTATTTTTTACGAAAAATGAGTTTAAAAAAGCACTCACACAAATAGGGTGAAGGGACCGGTAATTTAGAGCTTAAGAAAAAATTCGAGTTTCGTTTAGAATATCTTCCGTTATTTTTCCGCTCCATTAGATTGTATTATGTATTATTAATATTTAAATAGCAGTAAATTCGATTTTTATGTCAACCAAAAATTATTACTTTTTTTAAAGTATTTCAATGACCCGGTGATTGACATACCGAATTTTCGGTGGTACCAGTGCTTGACATGGGGTGGGACCAGTGATTGACAACAATATTCCTGAAACGACCTAAAAAATTCAAAATACCTAAATCACTGTTCCACTTAGATTTTTAACAAAAAATCAGTCTTATTCATAATTAATAAAAATCGGTTTTTAAATTGGCATACCTAAATAATGTAATATTTTTCAACATTACGCTTTTACATGCAGTTATTGACGATCAACTCTTATACAACTATCCTACCGGAGAGTTTTAATTTCGTTCAAACCTTCTAAGGCATCTGCGTCATTCAATTATCGAGAAACTTCATTATACAAAACGTTCAAACTAGTATTGGTTACTTTGGCTCAAGAAACAGTTCGCTTATTCTTCTTGCAATGATAGGATGACGGTTCCGGAATGCTTTCTACCAAGGTTTACCTGATAGGTTATTATTGAAAGGGTTCGGAATATCTAGTTTTTTAATAAGTTGCCATACACTCATCAGTAGATGGATTTTAGTGATGGGAAACCCAGCTCTGGCAACGGACGCGATCCACAAAACTAAAAAAAAATCCTTTTCCGCAGAGGAGAGTAATGTACTTGGCTCCATTCGTCTGCTGACTGTAGATTTACCTTTCACTTTGTACAATAGGATAACTCGAGCGAGTGGGTGCTTTTTAGCAGCTTTACTAATTGATGTTCCTTGACCTAGAACTATCTCCCACAGTAAACAACAGATTATTCGTATAAAATTTCGTGCTCTTACACACACTATTGTACTGAGTAGTATGCTATAGTTTTCTTGAGTACAGATCCATTATTGAGAAGATATTGAGAGTTGAAATTTTTTCGGGTCGTGGTTTTGCTGTGAAATTAAGCCCTTATAATTCCCACAGTAAACAACAGGTTATTCGTATGAAATTTTGTGCTCTTACACACTCTGTTTTACTGAGTAGTATACTATAGTTTTCTTGAGAACAGATACATTAGTTGAGATGATATTGAGAGTTGAAATTTTTTCGGGTCATGGTTTTGCTGTGAAATGGGACCCTTATAATTCCCACAGTAAACAACAGGTTATTGGTATGAAATTTGGTGCTCTTACATACTCTGTTTTACTGAGTAGTATGCTATAGTTTTCTTGAGTACTGATCAATTAGTTGAGAAGATATGGAGAGTTGAAATTTTATTGTGTCATGGTTTTGCTGTTAAATGGGGCCCTTATAACTCCCACAGTAAACAACAGATATCGTCTGGGATCTAATTGGGCTCATTAGTTGTAATGTACACAAAATTTCATACGAATAATCTGTTGTTTACTGTGGGAGTTTTAAGGGCCCAATTTAACAGCAAAACCATGACCCAAAAAAATTTCGACTCTCAATATCTCCTCAAGTAATGGATCTGTTTTCAAGAAAACTATAGCATACTACTCAGTAAAATATTGTGTGTAAGAGCACAAAATTTAATCACTTCTGGATTTTCATAATTTCTCTGCTTAACAGTTCGAACTCAAACTTAACTTGTACAGAGATCGTTTTGATTTTGCTCTTAACAACATACAATCACTCAGTGTAGAAGTTCTACATTCTACATATTACTAATTCTTTTTCCAACTCTCAAACACCTGAAGTAGTAGCAACCGATCTTTTAGATCTTCTTGTGTACCGCTCTCTCTCCCATCTGTCAATTTTAAAGCGTACAATAATAATAGAAATTTTTCATATTAATTTATATTCATTACTAAGTAAACTGCGTGATGCTGTGTTTCTATTTTCATGTTTAATTTCTTTAATAGTGAATATTTAATTATCTATGTCTTCTTTTTTTCCAGAAACTCCTTCAGAATATACAGCCCTAGTTGCTATTGGATTAATTTGCCCTGCTGTTCTTTTGTCAGTCATCATTATTGGCCAATTTATCAGGAAAAAAAGGGAACAGAGAGCAATAAGATTTTTACAGGTACTATGGATCGAATAATTATTTAAATGTTCTAATTAGAGAATTAGTTATTTAATATACTAGCTAGTTTCTCTTGTTTTTTTTTCAATTATTTATTTATTTATTTTTATGAATTGTAGGGGCTAGATTCTCCTACCCCAAAATATCTGAGGCTCACCGAAACCACTTCAATGAACAGATTAGAGCAAACTTACACGGCTGACGATCAAAGAGCTGGTAATATTATTTTTTGTCTTCATTTCTTTTCTGTTTTATGGATTATTATTTATAATTTTTTAATCTATAATTGAATTTTCTGAAAATATATTTTATTTAAAGGAAGAGAACTAGAATCCGGAGTTGTTCTCACTGTAGATGCCAACAGGATGTCCTCAAAATATAATGAGCCAAGGTTCGTACCCTTTTTTTAATTATAATTATATCAGTTAATTAATGTACTAGGGTAATTAAAAATAACAAATTAATTTTATATTTAAGTACAGACCATCATGTAGGAGTTATCTTTCTTTCGACGAACTGGATTAATTATTACGGATAATACTTATAGCGAAGCAATACTTTTTAAACTGAGTTACGTCTTCTTTTTTTTGCAGCTCCAGCAATTCATTTCAAAATGTCCCCTTGAAGTGAAAAGCTGAAACGACTTCTTCCGAGATATCAACTATCTTTTTTTATAAGTATCATTGAAACTTTATACAACTTTAAATCTTGATTTGATGGTTACAGCTCTTGAAAAGTTGGTTAATGTATCACCTCTTCTACTTGCGTCTACGTCATACTAATCTATTCATCCTAAACATGTTTAAACAATGAAAGTATGCCCATCTTTATGGCCCCTCAGTACTCCATATTCTTGCCTTCATGAGATCTCTTCGCGTTCGTCTCTCCCTTTCACAATAATTTAAGAACACTCTCATTTTTTTTTTTAGTAAAACCTAAAACTGGATTGAAGTACGAGCAAAAGACACGAATTCGACTGGCTAGACATTTAAACTTACTGACACAGACAACTTCTCGCTTAACCTTCATATCAGTCTTCAACATTACACTCATCACATAAGCGACCCTACATCTTTAGAAGACTGAAACTGAGACTTTATCAAGATCTTTGAAAAACAATTCTCAATTTTCATTATTTATCGCCGTGTTTAATACTCTTAATAAGCTTACTAATGAAGTTACATCAATTTGATTATTGAATGAATGATCTCTAGATATTATTCTATTTTATTCCAAAGATTGTTCATTGATTGATTGTCTATTCATGTTATTATTACTAGAAATATGTTTTTAAAAATAATTTATTCATACTTTTATCAGTTAATTTAAAAGAAATTTTATTTCGAGCTTACAAATTGCCGTTGTTGCATGAAAATAATTAATTAGCAGTAAACATCGCAATTTCAGTCTGACAATTAAAACAGATTAGCATAGACTACTTTTTCTTTTCGATTTATCTTTATTGATAAATGTTATATAAAATTTATTCTTTAAGAAGTAATTATTGTGCATCTTTTTTAATGTAATTTGTAAGTAAAATATTTATGAGTGTTTTTAATTTATTTGATTTAATTCCATTATTTCCTGACAATCTTCCCCTATGATTTTTTTTTTTTTTCTTCTTCATTTTGAACCACTTTACATTTATTAAAGAAACCTAAATGCTCTACACTTTATAGTGAAAAATGTTTTAAATATTTTCTTAATAGAACACAAAATATTGGAGAATTGGAGCCTCCTAAGAATAAACCTCTTTTTGTAGCGTATTCGCTCTTACTTCTAGTAAAATTAAATTCTTTAAAACGAGATTTTGGTATTTTGAGTTGTTACTCTTACCTTTTCTTATGCGATGATTTCAGACAAAATCCGCCAACTGGAAATTTGATTTTACTAATTTATATTCTCGAAAGCAATGATTTCTCGTAGTACTAGTTATGTGATATACTATTTACCTTATAATTGCCTACCACTATAATTTTTTTAACCTTTCCCCTGGATTTTTTTTTCACACGGTTCTTGGAGAACTACTAGTTAGAATCTACCCCAAAGTGGTGATTTAAGAACAAAACAAAAACCAATGAAAATTAAACCCAGGTTCAACTTCTGCCCCTTCCTTTTCTTTTCCTAGGAGCCCAGCCGAATTGCATAACATTGTCGGTAACGAGAGGATTCTGTCCTGAGGTAGGCGTTGGTTATTTAATGAAGTTAGATGTTAACCCGTTTTACATTAAAAATTCGAGTCCTAAGTTTAAGAAAATCGGCCCAACGCAAATGCCATTTGACAGAATCGATTATTGAGTTTTTTTTTTTAAATTCCCTGAATTAATGTTAAGAGATTTTTTCTCGACCACATCCCCGATCATTTGAGGAAAACTTAAAGGACTCATAATTGCCTAATTTAGAGAAAGATTTATGATTGACCGCACCAAGTTTTTATATTTCTTCTTTAATTTGTAAGTACCATAGCTTGCATTAAACTAATACCACTTTTATATATCAAAAAAGCCTCTTTATTCAAAATAAAATATTTTAAAAAAATGCTAAGCTCCATTTTTACTAAGAAAATAGGTTGTAAAAGCTAACTAGCGACATAAGTCAGAACTACTGGAAAAGTTTAGTTCAAGCTTTCATCGCTAGATAGAATACTCAGTTTTTTAGCCTGTTAAGCATAATAATAACCTGTTCCAAGTTCAAATTGAAATTTAGTTCTTTACAAGGGCCAAGTTAAAAGTATTTTTTGTGCCTTAAGCAATCTAGCGATGAATCTCGTTCAAATTTTCATTGTTTATTCATTAACTTTCATAACAGAGTTTTGCATTGTTCTTAATCTTTTACCGAAAGCCATTGTAAGTACTTTGAGAGTTATACGTCTGCGGGAAGGAACAACCTCTCGTTATCTAAAGCCCTTTTGAGCACTAAGGAAAGCATCAGCATCAAAAGCTGAGCCAGACAAGAGTGAACAATCAAGATTTACAGTACTTGAAGGTAAACTGATCAAGCAGTTTCATCGACTAAAGATCCTGAACCTAATCTCTTTTCATCCGAACATTCCGTCAGATGTTTCGCATTCTACAAAAATGAGTCCGTTATGTGCCGGATTCTATACAGACGTCTTCTTTCACATCAATGCTAGTAGGGAATCGAAACTGCCGTCTCAAGACTAGTTTGTGAATATCACAAAAATCTTACCATCAGACCCATGGGGTCCAATGATCAGCCCATACAAGGTACAGATATTCTTTTTTAGTTTTACTTTTAATATTGATCTTAGAACACCTAGGCCGCTTAATTTTTATTTATTTAATTTTGGGACTTAAATCTCCTATTCCTTCAATCTGGTATTCATACTGGTATGCATGAAATTAGAGGTCTAAAAAAGTTACACATATGTTACATAAGTTTATTGTTAACATTTTAGTAACTACTCAAGTCTTTATAAAAAATAAATATATAAATAAAAAAGTGAAATGCCAAACCGGGTAACTAATGCCAATTACATAATTATTGCACATAACTGTTTGCCAAATTCATATAACAACTTCATCTTACGAGCTGATATCAATCATAAAAAATACAAGATAGAAAGGACAAACTAATCAATAAAAAGAACCACATCAAAGCTAATTTAATCTAGAATAGATAAAGACTCAATAGAATTAATTAATAATCATTATTTTACCCACAAAATATATATCTGAGCACTTAGGCCTTATACTTTCAAATTGACAATAATCTCTTTAATCACTTTTTTCTTTTTTTGCAATATACACGTAAACAGCCCAAAAAATTTTGAACCCCACTTTTGTTCTAGGTTTCCTTAAATGGTTTTATTTAACACTCTTTATTCCTCAAAACAATACAAAAAAATTTTGTGGACCAGAACGTACTAGAAAATTATTTCAATAATAAGTAAGTTTAAATTGCAGTCTCAAATAGGTCTTATTAATACAATACTATTTTAACGTAATCTCTAAAAAGAATTTCTTTAATAGATGTTAATTTTTAAGAAATAAATTTACAGGCACTTAATGAATAAAATTTAATTTGAATAATTTCGTTGCTTAATAATTAATTAAAAACTAATATGCATTTAATGTTTGTATTTAAGTGAAACAATTGGATATTATAATTCGAAGGATTTTCTACAGTTTTACTCTTGTTTGAAATTTCAAATTAGTTGAATATAACGAGTAAAATTAATTAACTGGTTTATTGTAATTTTCTTAAGATAAATTAATCCGAAACTACAAAAGCAATCATTTAGAAAATGTTTTAAGTGAAAAGTTAAACTTAAGAAACTGGCAAATTTATTGTGCTTTTTCACTTAATCTTGCCGGTAAATGAATGAAAAAATGGTTAGTTCCGCATTGCTGTATAATATTACTGATTTTATCCGTCATAGAACACATGATCTTTCTATTTCTGTAAACCAGTTTCTGATTTGCTTCCATTAACAGTGGCGATCGGTTATTTTATTTAGTTTATTGTAAAGAGTAAGACACTAATTATGTTTCTATCATGCAGTACACTCGCTCGCTGAGTGTACAGTTCACTAGAAAACAGAAACTAAAAGTGTTCTCACGGATAAAAATAGGCGACATGAAATAAAATGTGAAATAGTTAATAAAAGCAATTTTTTTGTTCATACTTGTATGTTTCTTCGTAAGAAATGCTTTTCAGATCTGAATGAAACAGTACTTTCTATTAATACAATCAGGCTTTAAAACGAAATGTTCGTTGATAAATTTTTCAAATAAAAGGTTATAAAACTATATTTAAACTATACAATAGCCGAACAGATTAGAGGCAAGGCCCGCAAAGCTAACATGTATATGTGGTACTGGGTTCAATCCCCGATTTAGGCCTTGCTTTTTATTTACTGGTTATTAAAAGAAATTTATAGTAAAGTATGTTTGCTATCCGCCTCCGTCCACGACACCTAATCGGTAGTTGTGGAGTTAAAACCTGCCTGAAAAAAATAGGCATTACTTTACTACATGTATTTAAAATGTATAAAGAAAGTCTAGGAAAAATTGATGCATTTTTTTTTTTTAAGAAAAATCCCAATTAGAGAACAATCCATTAAATAATTTTCTACTTCCTTTATAGGGATTTCGAACCGAAATATTAAATTTATGTTTCCACCAGCGACTTCTAACCCCCCAAAAATATTAAAAAAAAAAAAAAAAAAAGAAACACTTATTTGGACTCAGGGGGCCATAAAACTTAATTTCTAGTTAAAAAAAAGCACAAACATTTTTTATAACTTCCTCTTAAGACGTGTGAGAAAGTAAACATAGAAATATATTTCTAAAATTATCAAAATGTTTATTCATACATTCTTTGGATGGAGTTAATCACGTAAAATTAAAATTAAGAAACACAATTTATGAGACAATAAACATTTTTACTTTATTTTTGTTATAATGGATTTCACGAAATTAAGTTTAGTAAGATTTGCGCAGACGATAAAATATAAAGGAAATTACAGAATAAATTCCTCTTTATCTCCAACTAATAAGAAAAAGAATTGCGTTTGTATAAATATAAGCCTACTAGAACTAAGAAGGGACTGGCACAATAAGTCTTCTGTGGCTGCGGTGCCTTGGGGCATAGGTCCCGTCCCATCTACTATCTTAATCTTAATCTTAATCTTATATAAATTTTTTAAGACACAAACGAAGTTTAAATTTAATAAAATTGAGAAGTGAGGACTTCCAGGTTTATACGCATTTTTTTTTCTTTTTTTAAACCAAATGAACTGAACTCTTTCAACAAAGAAATCTAAATACAGAAAGAAATCTAAGTAAATTTAACAGTATACCTTAAAACTTTTACTTAAAAATTTATTTTTAGCTTTTCGCTTGTCCGCTACAGTCCTATTTCTGAAAAATGCACGGTTTTATCACCTATTACTAAATAACCTATTGTTACAGAAAATAAATATCTTTAAACATTCCGAGTTTGCTGAAAAGCCAGAATATTGTCTTAGAATTATAATTAATATTGTACTTAGAACTAAGAAAATTAGACAAGAAGTCGAATGAGAGCTGATACCAAAATGGTTCTTACATAATTGGAATAGAGCCTCAAAAATAACTAATTTTTACTATTGATACTGGGAATGCATTACGGAAAAGCTATTAGATTTTGCTAATTTCTTCACTTTTCGCACATACTTTCCAATTTTTGCTAATTGCTTTACCTTTAGGACAATTTTTATGTTTTCCAAATATATAAATAGTTCCGATTATTCATCTCACAATTGACAAAGAAAAAAAAACCTGATCACTCAGTCATTCTATCACAAATAACTTCACAAAGTTATGATTTGATTTAGGGACAAGAGAATTATAAGTTATTAAAACTCTCCAAAATGTCAGAGCCCTTCTTAGAAATTCTTACAATCGAATCCTACTTGACTTATACTTTATATTAAAATCACATTATTCCAAATTATTGTACAAAAATGTTCCCTTGTTTTCCCAATCTCAAATTATTATTTCTATAAAAAAAACAACTCAAAATTAAAAATAACAGAACTGTCTTCTCAGTTCCAAAATTGTTAATAGTCTAGTTTCCTCGAAGGGAAATACTTGCTCTCAGCTAAATTATACACAAAATTACCAATTTACTCAAAAGATATACATGTAATATTATTTACATATGCATTATTTCATTTTATGCAAACTATAAATATCTACATTTTCAATACATCTAGACAAAATACTGTTGGAATGTTAAGTAATAAAAACGAATTAATTCATGATTATTTATATATAACAGGATTCCCTGATTAATGACCTTTAATGAATGATTCCTTGATTGTTTCTAAGAAACTTTATTTAAAAATCAAAACCTCTCGATGAATGCTAGAGATCTGAACGCTAAAATGTCCATGAACTGTGAAAGCTTTATATCATATCATTGAATTTTTTGTTTTGTTTTCCACTATCTCTTATAGCGATAATTATAATTCAAAAATTACAAATTTACAGGAACTTTATTCAATGTTATTTTATTTTAAATCTTACACCAGCGCTGGCGACACACTAACGTTCACACGGGGGAAAATTGGCCAGCGATGAAACTCCCTTAGTTCTAGGCGAATTGTTCTCTTAACCGGAGGAGAGAAAATCACAGGCTATTTACGACGAACAACCGTCTTTGTGTATGATCAGTTATAACAAAAAGTTCTTTAATACTAAAGAATTTAATATGAGTCGTTTGTTATTATGTAAGATCTGTGATCGAAAATGCGTCTACTGAGTTCATCAAAATTGGGTATGTAGGCTGTTCGTCAGTCTTGCCTACAAACAAACTACATCCTAACATTACGGACATTAGGCAGAAGAAATAGGGATAGTCATAGTGGATATCAGAGGAAGAGAGATGTGGCGTAAAGTGATATTCTAATATTTAATCTTATAAGTAAATTTCAATTTTTTGTTTTATTCATTAGTAAGTCCTAAGATTCTACTGAAGAAAATTTGATGTACCGATCTGTATTTGGAAGTAAAGTTCTTACAAATATGATTTCAAAATGGAAAATTGAGTGGAAGGATGTTCTTTAGGTTTTAATGGCAATCTCGGTTTTTTAAGCAAAGTATTTTAATTGTAGTTGTTACATTTAGGAGAGAAGGAATTGAGATTCAATCTAAAGATGTTAAGAATAGGTTAGTTATTGGGGATGTAGTAAGCAAGTCTCTAAATTCTTTTTCCGTTGAACATAACGTCAATCATACAAACCAAGCTCTCAAACTTCCCAAAAAAGAAAATGAAATAAGAAAAAATTGATGCCTGTCCTTTCAGGTTAGCTTGTTGGCCAAGTGTAAACCATAGCTAACTATAAATTTCTCCATATTAACAATTCAATAGAATAGAATACCCTGACCTTCACAAAGAAGATCTCCATTTATTCATCATTATATACGTGGAATCAAGAATATCAGACAAATTTTTATACCTCAAGATAACAGTGGCCAGTTAACAGTCTACCATTGACACATGTATCTTTCTTAGTCTTTATTAATAAATATTATACTTTTCTTAACAATCAGAACTTCGCATTCATCAAGAGAACAAACTTAGCACCTTCAGATTAATATAAAGTACATAAATGAATTAGGTAGCAATTCAGCGAATAATTAAGATCAACTAGATTTTTCCTGAAGGAAAATTTTTCCTACAAGACTAAATCTCGAAAACTTATTTTGGAGTAAAGTTAATAAAAAAAAAATTGTAAAAAAAAAGAGACGTTACATAGATAAGTTAGGGCATCCTGAGTTATTTAATACTATACTTTTTACGATTAAAAAATACTTTTCAAAAATACACTTATTTTAGGATGAAAAAAATTAATCAAAAGCGAATCGGAAAAATAAACGCAACACCATGATTATTATATTTCAAATGTTGGTCAAATATCTTCCTCTAAATTTCTTGCTTGATTCTAAATGATTAGGTTGATTCTTCTTTTGCGAAGGATTGGACAGAATCGTACTTCATGCAAAACTTGGGCGTTCAACCCATATCTCTTTGATTTTTTTTTCTTTTCATTGGTTGGATAAACAATATCTTAATAAACATGAATTTACACAGAGCTTCAGTTATCGGAAGAAGGCATAAGTTTTTTGATTGTAGCTAGAAATCTCTATGAAATGTGAATAGCTCAAAGTTAACTAGCCAAACTTCTTACAATCTTGAATGTGAATGACATGAAGTCGTTAAAGTTTTTATCATGAAAGTTTGAAATAAAACTAATGGGAATTTAAGTTGTATAAATCAACTCCGAATTAAAAAGAAAACCCTTGGAGCCTTTCTCTTCGTAAATGTTTTCAAGAAAATTGAAAAACCGCTTCATTAAATTCGCTCCTCCTTTGAGTTTTCGGCATAAACCTTAGTGGTAGAAGCGACTATGGTAATAAAACGGGTATTGAATATGAGTATCTGAGATGTTTACTTTTTTGACTTGCACACATACAGACGGTGCGCCACCCAACTTTTTTATGTTATAATTCTTGGCGTCTCGTAGTATACATATATTTATTACTTTTTAAATATTTTATACGATTGCAAATTGAAAGTAAAAACTGTAGTTTGTCGAAATAGTGTACAAGACTTAGGGAATAATCAAAGTGTTATGTTTTTTTATCCTCGTATTTTTGTGGTTTTAAAACCTTATTACAATACACAATCTCAATATAGAAATTACCCAACAAGATTACATGTAACGATTACATTACATTTGTGTGTTTAAATATTTAAAATGTATTATCTTTGCAAATTTCTTAGCATAACTAATCTTGCTATCACAGGCTGTATTTCTAACAATAAATTTTGGATTGTAATGGCTTACTGACTAGGTTGATTTTAAATGTAATTTTATGAGTAATTAATATAGTATATTATGCTCATCAACAATAGTTGATTGCAATTGACTGGATGTTATAAGTTGGGCACTGGTGTCAGCTGATGTGAAATACGAAGTAGCATCATCGTCGTCCTCAACCAATCTCAGCTGTTTGCAAGCCGGTTGTACAATCTCTGGTACTAGTATCTCTGTTTCTTTCATAGATTGAACCGTTTGTACAACTGGTTCAAGTAGACTTTGTATTAGATGTAACTCTTCTTCAAGATCAGATGACTCTACTGCTTGAAGAATTCTGTAAATAGTATGGAAATTGTGAGGCCATGGTTTTTAATTTCTTACAGTTGTTCGTAATTTGTACGTTAGTTTTTTTCTTTTTCAAATACGTCATCGACAAATACTAACCCTGCTAATTGTGTTCTGATCGCGGCTTTTCTTGCATTCACGTTGCTTGACACAAATATAGTAGCAGCTTCATCAGATACAGTGGTGGGTAAATCTTCAATAACCAAAGTTGTGAGTTGTGGACAATTGTCTAATATAATGGAAGTGGATAAAGTGGTGCCGGCAACTGATGAAGATGGTACCTGTTCCTGAACAAGTAAATCTTCACTGTTGGTGTATTCATTAGCAATGCAGGAAGCCTATAAAAAATAAAATAGATTTCTTAATACATTAAAAGAATATTAACGTAAACTACATTAAAGTACATAGGTTAGGTACACTATCTAAGAGTAATTAACATATATACATTTTTAGCAAACAGTAATTTACTGAAAATTTCTCTAATACAGTATAAATCAATTTATTTTGCATAGTGTAAATCAAATCTCCAAGTCCATGACTAGGAATCGAATGTCTTATATTACTTTTTTTAGCTTGGTAGATCACGCCTCTTTTTTTTCAGTACACTTTTTAGTACATACAAGCTAAGCGAAAGCACGTTTAATAAACTTTATTCAAGCCCTTCAGGGTTTCAGTATTGTGAGAAATGTAAAGTACTTTTCATGTAAAATACTCCTTAAATTCACCTTAATTTAACAACAAAATATCTTCCAATTTGGTTTTAATAATGGAATTCCTACACATCTTTCTCAATCTTACTGACGAAACATAAAGTTACTGTCACTACTGCAGTTAACGCACTGCGCGAGCGCAAAAGCGCGATTAGTTTCCAAGTGCGGGGTGTACATTGATGTATGTTAATTTTCCACTGATACTCTTTTTTTTATAGTTCTATAGTTGGTAATTAAAGGAAATAAAATCATTTTTATTTCAAAAAATCCATCTTTGATTAATTCCTCACCTGCATTTTAATATCAGATTCTTTTCTAGAAAGATGCACGAGGTGTTTGTGTTTACACATGGTTGACATTTTCTGATAATCTTCACAACTGCACTTGTAACTATGACCACAGCACTGACACTGCATGCATTTCAAGGAGCACTCTAGTAAAAAAAACAATTTTAGTTAAAATTTTCATGATGGATCCTGTTAAAGTCAACAGTATAAAATGAACTTACGCTCATAATCGCATTGGGTGTATACAAGTTCAACTTTGTATACAAGATCATTGTTTAAAGTTGATTTGACGTTCCAGTAATCACCTTCCAAAGTCAAATAACAATGAGGAATCTTTAGTGCAGCCTTCGATGGGGAAAAAAGGAGAAAAGACAATAAGTTTCAGCAGTTAATGAATAAAGTAAAGTAATCGCCTATTTTTTCAGACGGGGCCTAACGTCCAACTACCAATTAGGTGTCGTGGACGGAGGCGACTAGCAAACATACTTTACTGTAAATTTCTTGTTATTAAACACTAAATAAAATCCAAGGCCTAAGACCGGGAATCGAACCCAGTACCACAATACATATTAGCTGTACAGGTATCGCTTCTAACCGCACGGCTACCTTGGCGCCTTAATGAATATTTATCATCAAAAAAGGAATGGATTTAAAGGTTAATGTTTAAATTCATGCTTTCTTTTTCATAGAATCTACAATCTCCCCCAACATTCCGAAACAATGACGCTTAAAGACTGGGAGAATGCCCGATCGGGGTCTTTTACAGAGTTTCAGACATAGTGAAAAATATTGGGCGAGGTAATAACAGAAGAAAAACCCATATAGACAAAGCGAAGGGTCTCCACTCCACTTCACAAGCGAGATTTGATTGACTAATTTAGTATCTAAAATTCATGTTTCCACAATGTGTAAGGGAGGGCATTATCACGTTGCATCCTCATCTAGATGGGGTTGCGCCCCATTTCAGTTTAGCGTTATTGGTGTGACAACTCTGCAGCACTTCCGGCTGAGTAACCCTTTAAAGTCCATCACACAACCATCTCTTTTGAAGATGAATGTCTTTTTTTGGACGTACCGATGGCTTCCTATAAATGGTTTAACCATTTCTTCCAGTGCGGTATTGACATAGAACAGGTTGACATTCAAAAATCCAGCAACCGAAACAATGAAAAAATTATGATCAAAGTGAGAGGACAACTAGTAACTGAAAATAATTGTTTCTTGAATACATTGAAACCATTTTCTTACAAGAATACACACTTAAGCTACATATATCGTGAAATGGTAGTTCGGTACGAATGTTTTCATCACACATTATTAGGATTCGGGACAATATTAGGAAAACAATCGAGACAATATTAAAACTCACATTATGTTGTTCCATTATTGTTTCCACTTTCGAATGTCTTCTTCTCACTGCTCCAGAATTTAAATGATAAGATGTTTCAATATTATATAGATCTTTTCTTGTCATAATACGTAGACGTTCATGTTTAGAAGAATGCAACTCAGCTAATATCTCATCGAACGATATACCTACAGCAATTTTTGCTGCTATTGAGTCACGTTCTTCTCTAGTTAACGTTAGGCGATCTACTTCATAGTCGTGTCCTACATGCGTCTTCAGAAATAAAACTGACACACTATTATCAGAGAAAGTCATAACCTAAAATACAAATATATTAATTCATGAATCACTAAAAAACCATAATTTAAAAACTTCTTTTAAGATTTAGTGAATAAGTAAAAGTTACCTTCATAAAAGCAGGGCAATAACCATTAATTTTGTTGGTTCCTTTCAATTTCAGATTTCGAAGATTCTTGCCTTCTGGTCTATAAAATCCATCCCGATGGCAGTATAACATATCCATTATTACACCATTGCAAAGTACGTGATGTTTCTGACGTTTAGCGTACTGGGTTAATGTATCTCTCTCAACGTTCGATTTCCAAACAAAGAACTCTAGAGCAGACTGAAAATTGTGTTCATCTATTTCAACCTACAAAGCGAAAAAAAGGTAAGAATACTTTATTTTTCTGTTATTAACTAAGGCTTTTATTAAAATAAAATACAAATACCTTAACATTATGCTCAGCAACATAATGACCAAGTAGTTCTCCCTTGGATCCAGAAAAAGTACATATAGGGCAAGTTATTACTAATCTGCCTTTTCTAACTGGATGAATTAATGCTTGGTGAAAAGACAAAAGAGATTGTGATTTAAATTCTTCTTTGCAGTTGCCACATATGTACTTATCTACAACCGTTGTTGCCTTTACTTCAATATTTAATGGTAAATCACCCCTTCGTTTGTGTAAATGCCTAATATGGCGATATAAATTTGTCTTTTGAGTAAATTCAGATCCACAATATTTGCAGCTAAAAATACCTTTAGAGCGAACTTTGTTTGCATTCTCGTTTTTAGACTTAGGTTTTTCTTTGGAACTAGGTACTGAATGTAAATCACTCATTATATAGTGTTCTTTCCGAAGACTATCATTATATCAACTTTTGATGAATGGAAAATTGGCATACCTATTTCTCCACACAAACTCATTCGAAAACAAGTTACACCTATGAATTACTTATGCACAGTTGCTTAATACTGAATGTCACTCTATATTTATTGTACTGTTTGTATAGCTAAAGAAATTGATGACCTTACAAATTTACTAATCACTACTTGCTAAATAAATACATGAAATTATTCTGCTTTGTAGGTTAAATAAATAGTTCCATTCTGGAAGGTTACGAACGCCCTCCTTTTATCACTAACCTCTTTACCTATCAGTATAAATTCTCCAAAACACTAAAAGAGAATGCGCAAAGTGAAGTTCTTCAAAAGCCACGCATCAGCGTGCTTGTTGATTACATAGCAAAGCAAATACAAGTAAGAAGCCAAAAATATTTGTAAAAGAAATGCAAATAATACATTTTGCTTTGCTATTCTTTCTTTAGTTCATTCACTCTCAGCGATCAGCTTTGCACAGGGGTCTGTAGGGAGGTGCCTCCATCACCTTCTGGGCTGGCCTATTTAATAAAAATCTCCAGCATTCAGCGCTTTCTTCATTTAAGCAAATAAATAGAATCAGTCTCTGCATTGTTTTCACTTAACGGAAAAGTGGTTTCACCGCTTTTGATCGAAGTGTCTTTGCTAGTAATTATGCCCTTTCGGCTTTGCTTGTTTATTGTTTTATTGACCTCTCTGGCCAATGTTGATGGCTGCTGAAGCTATCAACTTTTCTTTCTGATACACTTACTCGTTGCCTAGGATGTCGCAGAATAGGCGCAGAAAATTTTTCGCGCTTTTGAGGATTTGAAATTTTTTTTTATCTCGGTGCCTTTGTAAAATGAAGTTTAGAGCGATTATCTTCCGGCTACTACAATTTAACCCTTCCAGGAAGGCAGGTAGTCTCATTTACTTTTCAACTAACAATTCTTTGCCAATCTACTAACCAATGGTGTATCTTTGCCTATTTGCAAATCATAATGGCTCTAGATTGCCCATTAGGAGTTCTAGCTCTCTGACTATCTTCCTCACTGGAAGTTGTAACGGCAATTTAAAGTTAAAATTATGTATGTATCTCCCTTAAAGTTTTAGTATGAATCTCCCCTTCGGTTTCAAATAACTCGGCGCCTTAAGGACATCCCAACCTAACGTTCCAAGCAGTAGTTTTACTGATTCTATTATTCATAGGGACCATTGGCAGATTAGTTTAAACAAACAGCATAGGTTGTCTTCCACAGCCTAACTGTACCTCATTTTCTCACTAATTTGACTAAAATAATTAATTGAAAAGTAAAAGCTAAAAAAAGGTGAGTATTTATTACTTTAAAATACATTTACTAATTTTCCGTTCTCGGCAAGTTCTAGGAGGTGAAATTTGGACAAATTTATTTGAATGAAAGACAAATTATCTTTTTATTGCTATGTAATAATAATAACTGAAATGCCTGTGCAACAGTGGATATAAATTATAATTATTTTAAAAATGAAGTTAGTATAAAATAAGTTAATAAGAGTGGTTTTTTAAAATAAAACATTGTTAATGTTGTGGTAACATTATCTCTTACATATATCTCTCACATTATTCTATTTCTTATTTTCCTTTAAAGAGGAGTAGTGAGCCCCCTAATGGCTTCTTATCAAATCATAACGAATACGATAATTGATAAAAGGATACTTTTTGTGAAATTATTGAAAAAAAAAAATACAATTATATAATCACTAAAAAAAATTCCATTGTGCCTGAAGTAAAGCTTAAGATTTGTTAGCATTAAAATTAAAACCGGAATGAATAAAAAAAAATAAAAATAAGCAAATAAAAAAAGTCTTCAAATTAGTTTAAATTGCACAAGATAAATCGTTATCAGTTGTCGCTACACTGTTTAAATAGAAATTGCAAAGATGTTCTTCAAGTTGCCCGATAAGTTTCTTCAAGGAGATCCTCTAGTGCAGAGTTCCGCAACCGCTATCACAGCACTTCGGAGTGCCATTTTAAAAAGAGAGAAGTGTGCCATGATTTTTTAAGAATAAATAATTAAATTAGAAGAAAATTTTCCATTTCCATCGTTCGGAAATAGCAAATTCCGGGTTGACATTCAATTCTTGCCTCTTTCTGAGGTGACAAACTGACTGACTTTATAACTGTTGATTGAGGTGGATATATCTTCTCTGGAAGCATTGAGAAGGGGAGGTGTCCTGAAGATTCTCTTTATTAGGGGATGGCTCTTCAAAATATCGTGAAGGGCATCGGGATGGAAGCTGGTGACACAGCGAATGATGATCCGTGACTTCCTGTTTCCTTTGATCTAGGGGTTCTATGTTTTTATAAGTGAAATTATCCGTATTCACTTAATTTTTCTTTTTAATTCTGCATCAACAACAAATAAACGTCTAGTGCAACGAAAATAACAAATTTTTAATTCAAGTTGCATCTCAAGTTTCAGGCTTCTTAGAAAGCTGTAAAAAATATTAAGTTTGAGTTTCTTAAAAATTTTTCATCTTGCAGAAATTTTATACAAACCATTTCAATTCATTTCGTATTTCTTTTCATTCTCATTTGAATGTAATTATTAATTTTTTATATTTCGTAAGTTTGTACTTAAATGATTACCGAATAAAATAAAATTAAAAATCTTGTTTACTCCTCTTACATCTCTTAAGAAAAGTCGCTTTCTAGTAATATTTCGATAAATTTCTGTTGGAAATATCCGTTTTTAAGGTCCTGAATCCAAAAAAAAGTGGACTATACAAATTGGTCTATATGTCTTCTTGTTAATTTGAGTTTCTTAGAACGTTTCATTTTGCAGTACAAACCATTACGGTACTATAACATGGCGAATGGAGTATGTACAATCTCAATACCTATTAAAAGAAGTATAATACATAATATGTAAGAAAAGTTCCAAAGTTGTAGAATAACAGCAGAGCGTTAATACCATTTAAATAAATTTTGTAACTTTCAATATTTTCCTCGCTTCAAGAGAATTTCATTTTCATTGATTACGATAAAAGAAAGTAGTGTGAATAATTGTACAAAGTTCTATTTTTATTATTTTTTTAAAGAAATTAATTCTTTAGTTTTAAAGCATTTTAGAGAAATCTCTTTATAGTAAAGGATAACTTTCACTAAAATGAATAGTAACTTTCTAATGTTTATTAATACGACTTTTTTCCATTTGTAAACAATTCAGTGATCAAAGATACTAGTTTATGTGAGTGTTTTTTAACTGAAAATTATACAAGTATTTTTTTTATAAAATAGTAGGAACTTAAATGACAATTCCTTTCATAATTTTGGGTATTATAAAATATAATTTTAGTCCGAAAGCTCCAATGCATTTATAACGGTATCTAATTTAGAGCATAACGTACCTTCGTGTACCTCTGATAATCTTTACTTTCTCCGACTTGCATGTTTTGCAATTATAAAAAATTGTCAACCTTAATTTTACATTAGAAATACATGTTTTATGGTCCTTTACGTTTTCAAGAAACCATTTAGAGTCATAATTTGAGCATATGTGAAAAGAATGTCTTTTTTTTCGGTGTACCTAGCTGCATTTGGGATGAATTTGCCCGGTAAGTCGTGGCTCAAAAGAAATTAAAACCTCACAAATCTATTTGGGAATTAAACGAAAAGATGAAAATAAAAATAACAACAAAAGTAATCCTACAAAAAAAAAACTTTATTCGCCTCATATTATCTTAAAAGTTTTAATGACAAAAATTGCCTCTTCTTGCTTGAAAAGCCGCTCATAGTATTCTTGGCATACTCCTTTTTCTGCTGCTCATAACTTCTTGCAACATTTTCTGCATTACTTGGGATAGAGCCATTCGTAGCGTAGATATGCTCATATGATAATGAAATCGCCCTCTCAAACTTTCAGCCCAAAGAAGTCCTTAAAATATTTAATCCAAGTTGCACTCTGACAATCTAAAAGTTCGAATTTCAGTATCTTGAAGGTATCGCTAATACACGTGACTACATGTGGATAAGCATTATCATGCAAATAAATAATGAATTTCAAATAACTCTTTAGTTATTAAAATAATTTAGAAAAAACTACATTCAAACATGAAAAAGGGGAAAAATGAAAGAATGATTTTGCAGTTATTTTTTATTGGGAATGATATATTGAAAGTAGTCCAGTTAGCTGCACTGAATTGGCACATTAAACAAAATCCAAAGCACCCTATTGTTTGAACGTTGTCATTTATTATTTTATAAAATTCTTGATGCCATTTTTGAGGAAATTGCGAGACATTGAAAAACTCACTAAGTAGGTCTAACCTTACGTTAGAAACATTAATATGTATTAATTTAGTGGAAACAGAGAGAGAGAACGTGAAAGAGGAGTCATTCATTAGCATTTGCAATATCAAGGACAGCTAATTGTAAAAATACTAGGTCTGGAAGGAAATTTGTAAATTTTGGACTTCGAGAATTTTGAAAATCACGTTTTAGTGGAACTAATCTGATTTTTAATTTCTCTTGTCCTTCAAAAGTATAGCTTTTGTGAATATTTGGCTTTTTACCAGAAGTTCCTTATTTTGAAGACCATTGAGAACGAAGCGTATATAACGAGCCAATATATCAGATCTATAGAAAAGAGAAAGTCATGGCCTAACATCCAAGATTCTCGGGGGTACTGTGTGCCAAATTTTATTTTGCTACGAGCCAAGATTGCCTGCAGGATTAAGATAATGGATTTTCCATTGTGCCCCCTTATTAAAAATGGTTTTGATATGGGTGCGAAATAACTCATAGATGCTCTAAGCCGATGCAGTTTAATGACGCAGCCTTTAGCAAATGATTTTCGTATTATATTTGGCTGCAAGGAGGGCAATGATAAAACCGCCACTCACTGGAGTTAGATTTAAAAAACAAAGCATAACTTAAACTTCCGTTATCTGTAAAGCTTGGCAGATTTTTAGATTTTAAATTATTAAATCTTTAATAAGATTTTAAAATGTATCACAAGCAAATTTTTTAAGAAAAATAAATAATGTTTAATGCGTTATTATTTAACACTTTCGAGAAAAAAAAAATCTATAAAACGTATTTTTGGTTTGTTTGCTTCAACTTGTTAGATTAGGTTTCACACATAATTTATGGATCTTATTTGGGATATTAATTATGTGGCAGAGTTTTTTATTTTATTTGAAGGTGTAGTTGTAATGTATAGTTACGTTACATATGAAGTGGGACTGCTGTTATATAATGCTGATTAAATAAAAAATACTGCATTGGACGTTCAGTGCCACGCTGGCATTGTAGAACCATCTAATGTTCAAAAAGAAAAGATGGTTGCTATAAGACGTTACTAAAATGCTTATTTTTTTCTCTAGTTACGTTAATTGCTCTTTCTTATCTCCAGTAAAAATAGATTTGAGATGTTAAAAAAATATGTTTACCATATGAATATATTTTCTTACAATTCTGTGTTCTGATACAAAATTACTCATAAGAATAGATTACTACGAGTAGTTACGTCAATTCATATTTAGAGTGAGGGTCAAATTCATGTGCAAGATAAATGTTTGGCCATTCAAGGATTAAAATAAAGAGGGGAAAAATACAAAATTAGGTCTAGGATAACAAATCAAAAAAATAACAAGTTAATTTAATTTTTATTTTAATTAAAGTTTGTAAACAAGATATTACAGATTTGTTTAACCAAAAATTTTTTTAGGCAAAATTATTAATTTTTTATTTTCAATGCATGGGATAGTTTCGAAATAATTCATGAAATTTGAAACGTAAAACTGGGAGCTTGGGGGGTACCTCTCAAAATTTCTAATTTAATATTTGTTGGATTTATGTTTCAGAGCAGTAAAAATTGCGTCAGAACTAAGGGATTCCTGTTTTTACAAAGCGATGGCTGTTTCGGCTGCGATCATTCACAACTTTAGCACAGGCGCCTTTACTGTATAAGACAATGGAATTTGACAAAGATGACAGATGTACAATTCGCTCTACCGAAGTGTTCTGCTCTGCATGAGTAGCAAATATAAATAACTTTTACAAAATTACAATCTAGTATAAAAAAATTAATTCTTAAGACTGTTATTATAAAGCTATAACGATCAGATGAACAATAGAATATCTAGTTATGAAACTGCTACTCGAGTAATGTGATCAAGATAAAAACTTATTAGAGAACGCTATGCTCGCAGATTCCTAAAGCTGAACATCAATATCAAGAACATCCCAATTTTGGCTTCGACCATAGCCTTGAAAAAAAAAAGCATTCAAGAGTTTTCGGAAGACACACTTGTGGCCTACTTTACCTTCCTATATGTATCCTTCCACGATTAGATTTATCAGATTAAAGAAAATTGTTTCGCTGCAGGCCAGATAAACAATCAGAATGAATTGGCCTTAACAAAAATGTAGTTTTTTTTTTTTATTGCTACGAGTACAAATAATACTTTCACTGCTGAAGACGACTTGTGTGGGTATCAATTTTTCTAAAGTATACGGTCGTCCTTTTACAATATTTTTTTTCAATTTCTGTTCATCTGCATTTACCTTTGTTAGCGAGAGTTAATAAGCATCCACAGAAATCATAAACATTACTTCAGCATATAAGCTCTCCTGGAATTTATATATATATAAATATATATATATAAAGATGGTTATATATAGAGATGGTTGGAGGATGTGGAAGGAGACCTCAGAAGGCTTGGTGTGAGGAATTGGAGAAGAAATGCCACAGATAGAGAGAGCTGGAGGCAAATTACTAAGGAGGTCAAGGCCCTTCAAGGGCTGTAGTGCCATGTAAAAAAAAAAAAAAAATATATATATATATAAACTACTTCTTTTCTTTTTATTCTAATATTTTTGATTTTTGTCTTTATATTTGAAATTTTGAATAAAGAGTATTCATTCTTTTATTGCCATAATTTTTAATACTTTTCAATTAGTATTACAAATTCTGGTAAGTGCAATGTAAAAAATACATAAAATGCTTTGAGGTCGGCTTTTGCCGATCCGAGAATTAAATCCTATTATTATTTGGTCTCATAAATTTCATAGTCATAAAATTGTATCTTTTTTGGAGTGAATAAATGTATGAGGAAATTCCTAGCAGACTACTAATCAAAACTTTTTAAATTATAAATTAATTATTGTTTAAATTAAAAAAAAAAAAAAAACTCAAGGCCAGTAGGTATTGGTATAAATATAATTATTGCACAATTTATTCGAACAGCTTAATTATTACAAATTATATTTGTATTTCTAAAAGTATGTATAGTGAATTACTTTATATAATAAGAGTTTACTTTGCAATTCTACAAATTATAGGAAAAATTAAAGAACAAGTAACATATTTTTACATGTATAAATGCTTCCGAAACAACTCACTTTATTTATTTAAATTAACTCTGCTTTTTGATACATGTTGCAAACAATTTTAAATTTTATTTAAAAAGAAATAAATAAAAAAAATTATCGGAATGTGATAAAACAGTTTAACATTACGTTAAATCATGAATTGGCATTTGATAACAAATTTTTAATACTTTTTCTTTAGTCAGACATAAAAAGATTTTTTTTATTGAAATTCAGATTATATTCAAATAATATTCGACCCACTTGACCCTCTGAATAAATGATACATTTCAAACATTTAAATTTTGCACTTAATAAAACATTACAACTTTGATTGTCACTTTGAGAGCTTAATTCTCAAATTTGAGGCTAATTTGTCTAAAAATTCAAAAGTTTCCATGTAATCATCTCGCGTAACATTATCCATACCTTTGATACAAATAGCTAGATCTTTTGTCATGAATCCACTCTCAATAGTTTCAATACAAACTTCTTCAAGTTTTTCAGCAAAATACTTTAATTCTTCATTTTCATCTAATTTAGCTCTGTGCATCAAACCTCTGGTCCATGCAAATATAGAAGCTATAGGGTTAGTTGAAGTTTCTTTTCCTTGTTCGTATAAACGAAAATGTCTTGTTACTGTACCGTGCGCTGCTTCAGCTTCAATAGTGCGACCGTCTGCACTAATAAGCACAGATGTCATCATCCCTAAAGATCCATAACCTTGGGCTACGGAATCTGACTGGACGTCACCATCATAGTTTTTGCAGGCCCATACGAAACCACCTTCTGACTTCATAGCGTATGCCACCATATCATCGATGAGCCTATGTTCATACCAAATATTTTTTGCTTCATATTTTTCTTTATAAGATTTCTCATATATCGATTGGAAAATATCCTTAAAGCGACCATCATACTTCTTCAATATTGTGTTTTTAGTACTCATATAGAGTGGATATTTTTTATTTAAAGCATACTTGAAACATGCATGAGCGAAATCTGTTATAGAAGCATCTGTATTGAACATACCCATTACTACACCAGGTCCTTTAAAATCATTCACCACCACTTCTTTAACTTTACCTTCTGTTTTAAAAACTAAACTAACTCTTCCGGCTTGTGGTACGACGAAATCAGCAGCTTTATATTGGTCACCATGTGCATGCCTTCCAATAATAATTGGCTTCTTCCAGCCACTTACTAATCTTGGTATGTTAGTACAGATTATAGGCTCTCTGAAAACAGTACCTCCTAAGATATTTCTAATAGTTCCATTAGGAGATTTCCACATTTGTTTCAGATTGAACTCTTCTACTCGTTTCTCATCAGGCGTGATTGTAGCACACTTAATTCCTACGCGGTATTTTTTAATCGCTTCAGCGCATTCTACAGTAACTCTATCTTCTGTCTTATCTCTGTTCTTTATGCCTAAATCAAACACATATAGCTGAATATCTAAAAATGGAAGTATAAGTTTATTTTTAATTTCTTCCCAGATAATTCTGGTCATTTCATCGCCCAGAACATCTACAACTGGCCCTGCATAAATTTTAGACATTTTTCACAATTCACCAGAACTCCTGGAAATGATAAATGGCTACAGTATTTGATCAAATTCAACGAGTTAAATAAAAACATACAAGGTACTTACACAATTAAATCAATTTATTAGTTATTTTAATTTGTAGTAATCTACCGAATAACTACTATCTGTAGTAAAAAAATGTACAAAAACCTTTTCCCGGCGTTCACTTTTACCCACACATTACCCCTCGACTAATGGTGACGAACTGAACTGACAGGATCGACAACAGCCCAGTCCCTTGATCAAGGTCTCATGTGGTAATGGCAATAACGCCCGTCATGGTTTTTTGTACTGTAGAGGGGGTACGAACGTGGAGGGGAATAATGCAATATTTTTTTACCTTTTAAATATATCTGTAAGTCTTTAGGTTATTTTAATTTTGAAACTGCATGATTAATTTTAAGTCATTAATTGAAATATGACATAAGAATTTAAGAATGAACAGAACTTGGTACAAATTAGTTGAGCACCTGTTTTTCGGGAAAAAGTAGTGACAAAATTGAGGATTTCATATGAAGATGATTCAACAAAGTTCCAAACATTTAAAAAGAAAAAATTTTGAAAGATAATATTTTCATTTAATTTGTTAATGACCTAGTAAGAAGAGGTTAAGTAATGAACCATAATTCATAATCTTTCAGTGTAGTCTGTACTGTACTTCTTTTAAAAATAAATTTTTGATTCCATTGATGTAAAAGTAATAAGATATTAATACAAAACTACATCTTTTATTTACAGTTATATTTTCTTCTTTTAAGCCGTGAAAATGCGTTTGCAGATCCTGCTCTTACCAGCGGAGAACCACTGAACTACAAGAAAAATATACAATCAAAAACAATGACTGCTTCAACGCGTTTGTCGTAATGGAGTTGGGATTTCTTGAGTACGAATGCAGATAATTGATATTGATATTTTTCGATTTTTTAAAATTTCTGATTAGTGCGTAAATTATAGGAAATAATGAACTTCATAGTTTTAAGAAATTTAGTGACTCGATTAGTATCAATTGCGGTATTTATGTTTTCATAATAATGGCAATTGACTGAGTAAATGTTTCCAAGACGCTGAAATTTTTAAGGTATGTGACTTATTTTTTTAAAACAATTATGAATTTCTGTGTAGTTTTTTATTCACTTCTTAGTGTACCTTTAACGCTTAAATAAACCCACAATCTCAGATTTGGTTAACACCACGGAACTAACCAACAATATTTATATATTTTTTTTCGAATTTCTCTGTTTTATTGTACGAAATTTAGTGAGTACCCTCTTATTTATTTTCTGATTTACTACAATACAAAATGATGCAGTCAAGAACTTTTATTATTGATTAATTATAAGAAAGTAATTAGTTCAATTATTGCTTGAATAATTAAGTTCGTGAATTAGTTAATTAATAATTTTTAATTTAGAAGGTTACTTTAAAGCTTTTCAGACTTTTTTCACATTTTTGGTTTGCATTATTTGAATTTATTCATAATTAGAGGAATAAGGGTTTGAAAGATAGTTTGCATTTTAATTATATTATTATTGATCTTAGAAAAAAAACTGTTATTTTTGAAGTAGTTTAGATTTCGTTCATTGATTTACTTTTGCTAACCTGCACATTGTGCACGCCACTTATCTTAGAAGTGGTTTGATTTTGTATTTTATATTTGTATCATTTTTACAGCAAACGTTCCGTAAATTTCTTTATACGTACCAAGAAAATATCAGTTCTTTGAGGGATGAAAAAGAAAACGACATAATCCATTTTTAATAATCAGTATTTTTTTTACCATTTCTTATTTGTTACCAATTTGCTATAAATGTGAATCATTACATACCACTGGAAAATTTTTATCATGTTGAAATAGTCCTGTGGTAAGATTAACGAATAGTTTTGTTCAACACGATTAAGTTTGAAAATATTCATTTTCATCTCATTGAAGTATAAATAGTAATCAGTAATTAATTGCTTAGCCTTACAACTATGGTCTTAATTTGTTTTGTTTTAAGGTAATTCTTAGAAATGAGAATTTGACAAAATGCCGTTGTTCTTATAATATAAATTTTATTGATGTGCATTTTCTATATTAGTCGATTTAGTGAACTAAAGTCATCGTACTTCAGGATACAAATATATGCTTCCGAATTAGGTTTTCGATTAGTGATTAGTCACAATCTCTAACCCAAATTTATATCACTTAATGAATTAGATTTGTCATATTTTTACTTGATGGATGGAACTAGACAGTCGGTAGAGACAAACCATGTAGGATAAAGACACCTAAATAACTTTCCCTAGCTCTTCAGGTTGGAATGTTGGGCGTCATGAGCCTAACCATCTACTACTTAAATAGATCAACTACAAAAGAATTAAAGCTTATTATAGTACTCAGAACATGGAATGTACTGACTTAAGTATCCTTTATCCAAGTGGACTGTCAGCGGCAATGAAAAAAGGAAGTGACAAGGAAATCTAGAAGGATTTTGTGTATTTTTGAAAGAAGTAGGAAGGAAAAAAGAACTCGGTCGAAGTAGCTGCCCCAATATGAAGGATTGGATATAGGATACAAAAAGAAGATGGTAATAGAAATGGTAATGATAGTGTGCTAGGCGTAATGGTAGTGTATGGACCAAGTACTTATTAAGGAACGTTTATCCAGGATGGATATAAATGATTTGAGAGACACACTACTGAAAATAAAATTGAAGGTTCTTTAAGATATTTAAACGGGAAGCCTAGAAAGAAAAATAAATGTAAGCTGATGGCGAAGTGGCAGGCAGGAGAAACAAGAAATACAGGCTAAGGATTATGATAGTATAATTTAAAGAACACGATTGGAAGTGTTTAAATAGCTTATGCCAACATTGGGATTCCAAAAAGAAGACATTGAAGAAAAGTGAACCCGACGCAGCCAACTTTGAGACTTTTATGATACACTTTAGTCTTCTTTTGAGTATTTTCAGTTGCAAGATAGAATTAAAAAAAAAAAATCTGAGTTGCCCTATAAATCACATTTGTTAAAGACTTATATATGGTAAAGATTTTATGAACTTCTTTAACAAGTTTAAATCCTGAAGGGTGAAGTCTTCGTATACCAGCGTAACAACAATTACACGATACCTTAAGCCTTAAACAATACCCTTACGTTAGGGATACAATTAACATGCGCGCTACAACAAAATAAGAGTTTATTATCCATCATTGCGAACCTGACCACATTTTCAGTTGCCATATGTCTGCAATTGTTGATTGTACTAATTCTTGGGGTTTGCAAACTTCTTGTCCTAACTGACTTGCCGTCATACATTCATATTTTCAGTTTACTAACCACATTCTAAGAAGAAACTTAAATTAATTTATATAGGCTCCGTAAGGGTGATTATGATTATACACTCATAGTTATGACCCACCCTCTCTGTCCAATGTTGCTCAAACAGTGGGTGAATAGTGTGAAAGGATCTCCATCAAGAATATTGTATAAACACTAGGGATAATTGTTGGATAGTGACTCATTATTTTTCGAAAATGTTAAAAGAACGAACGCGGTGACATTTATAATGGAAGACCACTGCTTCAGCATTTTTTTATAATTTTTGAAAATTTAATTAAAAATTGTTAATGTTATGTAAAGGACTATGTTTCATAATTGTAAATTTGAATCATGTCATTTAAAAACATTGGATGAAATATCTTCTTTCATAGATGTTCTGGTCTAAAATTCAAATGATTTGGATATTTCGTGAAATGAGGTTCAGTAAATCTTTGTTGGCTCGTGAACAGACATGAAATTCTGTCTTTTTTCGGTAATTTGGGGAGAGCAGTAAGGGCCCAGATTAAATTTAGAAAATGTGAATTTATTCCTACTAAAGCATAGTTAGTGGTATAATAATAATAAGACTGCAACCATAAAAAGATATATGAAAACATAACTAATGTAGTAGTAATAGTCTTTATTGAATTATAATAACTTGAATATTACAAATTTAACATATTTACAAATAAACTAGACAATCACCATGGTCATAACCAATGAATGATAATATAATGAACTGTAATATAACGAAAGGAACTTGTCAGGTTAATCCTCTTATTTGTGCAATATCTAAGCATGTAACTACTGAAGAAATATGCTCGCAGTATGTTCTACCAAAACCATGTATTGCAAAAATTGCACTCTTCAAATTTATTTACTCCAGCATGAAAGTTAAATAATTTACTAAAATCATGTTCAGTTTTTAGTAGCAAATCCACTAGTAGGTAACCTTAATTTTTGAAAACCTAGAAAAATTTACTTGCTTTATTGGTTTTTACAATATTAGATTAGTTAAAACCTCTCTGGTTTCATTTTTGCAAGTTCTCCCATCTAAAAACGCGAATGTTGTATGAAAACCTCTTTAATTTGTTATTTTCATTTGGTCTCAAAATTAAATGTCATCAACGTTTTGTAATAAATTACAACATTCATATAAAAGGTGTACTAAAAAATATGTAACTTTAATTACTCACATACTACGTTTTTGCCCTGTGCCATTGTTCAAATTTTCCAATTAAAATTTTACAGATGCAGGCCTTAATGTACATTGATGGAGGTGATTAGAAAAACCATTGTTAGCTATTTACTTTTTTGTTTTGAGCTTATAGTTACTTATATGCTTAAATCTAATTAATGACTAATTGACTTCAGTGCATCTGTTTTACTTCTACCTTTTAATCTTTAATCTTACTAGTACTAATATTATTTCAGTGATTTACGCGGATGCAGATATTATGCAAATAAATATAGTATTTAAATTGAAGTATTGTTTTGTGCACAAAAGTTTTCTGAATCTTGAATAATAATTGTAAACGTCTTCACTTTATTAATTTTGTAATATTTTTTGTTTTTTGTACCTATGATTTCAGGTTATTTTATTTAAGAAAAAATGGTTTCCACGCAAGGAGAGATAAGAGTTGGTCCTTCTCATCAGGTAAGAATATATTCTTAATCAAAACTTAAAGCCATAAGGGACTTAAAAATCAGGTAAAACATCATTTAAAAAAAAATCCAGTTTATTTACAAAAATCTGTAACAAAAATATTTCCTATTTCAAAATGAATATGTTTTACCAGATTGTTAAGTCCCCTATGGCTTTAAGTTTTGATTTATTAGAAATTAATAAGAAAATCCGCTTTTAATTTTAGTTTATAGGAAAAAAAACGACGAAAATTTAATCTCTATGATTGAATATCTCGGCAACGATTTGAAATATTGAAATGAAATTAACAGCATTTTTCTTCATATTTTAAATACAGTAGTAAAAAGTGGGGGTCTAAAGGAAATCATCTTCCCCCGATTTGAGGGGTAAAACGACAATAAAATCAAAAAACACTCTCAAACTAGAGAGAAAATACTTCAACAAACTTTGTTTTTTTTTTTATATCTCCCTTTGTTTAAGAGTTGTTTCAAAAGTGGCCCGTTTAAATGGGACACGCTGTATATTATCATAAAGTCAGAATATGTAGTGTGTGATCAAAGTTTTGTAAATAGATACTATTTAAACCTATAATGAAACCTCCGATAAGATAAAAATAAAAAACCGAACAAAAACTGGAATAACGTGCTTGTAAAGGAAAGTAGTGTCAAAGATACTGTCCAACACTGTGGGCCAAACCATATGGTAATGGCCATTTCTGTATTCAACAAACTAAATTTTTGATGAACTCTCATTTTTGAAAACGTTCCTTTCCAAGTTAATTTTGTATGCTCATCGTTCTGAAATTAAAAAAAAAAATGCATTTGGTAAAGAAGCCTTTATGTAGCAACTGACGTTATCCCTGCTGTATGATCTGGGCAACGAGGCATGTGAACAATATTTCCGGTGCATGCACAATTTTATAAAGCGGGCGTTTTCCATTATTGAGGCTAATATTATTACATATAAAGTTCTACCTACAAAAAAGTAAAAAATGTGAAAGAAGTACAGAATTTTTAAAATAAGACCAGCTTACTGAGTTTGAGGAATGAAGCTTTGATGAAATTCCAAATCCTTGCCAATTGCTTATATTTCTCAGTTAACTCAAATGATAAATTCATTATGAAACGCACAAATTAATTATTACCATATTAATTGAATAATGCTCGATTATTTTTCGGATTATTCATAATTGTTCATTCGAAAGTAAATCTTAGAGAAACTTTGGCGTCATGAGCACATTGAAAAAAGAGCAATAAATCATTGATCGAAAAAGTAGTATTTTCTTTTAGCTTATTTCTGGAATGATTATAAATATTTTTTGTGCTAGTGTAGTTAAATTGTATTCTGAATAATTAATGAAGTGTAAAGTTACTCATAGCAAATTTACTTTTTTTTTTAGGCCCGATTGCCTGAATACAGACCTGGTGTTTTGACTGAACTACCACCAGATCCAGAATTGACCAGAACTAGAGAAGAATTGAGATGGATGCCAGCAATGGCTTTGGATGGCGATCTGTTGATGTATTTGCGTGCGGCTAGATCAATGGCTGCATTTGCTGGAATGTGCGATGGTGGTTCTGCGGATGATGGTTGTATTGCAGCGACAAGAGATGATACTACCATCAATGCATTAGATGTGGTATGCTATTTACTTAGTCCCTGTTTCCTTTATTTTTAATTGACAGCAATTATCCTTTGAGGCTATTTGCAACTTCCATTATCTGTTACCGCCCCCTCCAGAAAACACATTTTTGTTTCGATAACACTATCCATTGCAGTGGACTCTCCACATGCTGGGTCCATCCAGTAGATTACTGCTTTTGGTGATCACCTCCATCTAGTTCTTAACTTCTTCTCTCTCCGTTTTCTTTAACTAGTCTGCGACGTGTTTGTTTAGCATAATTCCCATTTCAAGTGAAGCGAGTTAATCAAAGAAAGACTCGTCTCTGAAGCAAATGTCGTACAAGGCGACGACCTCCCTTAAGATACTGATCGTGTGAAGAATTCAAATGCTTTTTGTAGATCTGTGCTCCTTCCATCTAGTTCACTATTATTATTGATGTGATCACTGGAAATACTGAAATGTTTTAATTCACTGTTGCACTCTTTTAGCTGGAGTCGATTTGGATATTCCAGCAGTGCAGAATTTCACAGAACTTTCTAATTTTTCTTTCTTAATAAGATCATGTTGAATTAGACTCTGAAGTTCGATTCCTGTGAGAATTGAAGAAAAGTAGCAAAGATGTGATGGATAAATTTGTGCCTTAAGTTAAATAAAAATGTAGAACATCTGGTTAGATCCGCAGACACGGAAAATATTTATATTTAGACAGGTAAAGTGTACAGTTCGTACACCCACTCAGAATTCGGTTATTCTAGCTCATATAAAGAATTAGCAAAATACAGTTTTTGAAAGCTACAAAGTTTCTGTCACAAACTGTTAGGGATTTTCAAAATTTAAGAAATATAACAGATAATTGGAACAATGAGGTTTTATGGTAATAAAAAGTATAATCAAATTATATTAATTTCTTTCTGAAATTTTACATGTTTTCCTCCTTAAACTAAACTTTCCTTCTATGCATACAAAAGTTACACAATTCTCTAAATGCTTCCTTGTTGAATCTTATCTTGCTATAACGTTTTGTATTCTTTTTAGCTTCACGATTCTGGATATGACCCAGGGAAGGCACTTCAGGCACTCGTTAAATGTCCGGTTCCAAAAGGTGTGGATAAAAAATGGTGTGAAGAAGAAACTGTAAGTAAAAAAAAATCCATAAAATCAAAAGATCATAATTATAACGGAATTTTTAGTTTCATTTTTAATGAATTACTGTATTTACTTTCTCGTTAAGTGAAAATTGGCGAATAAGTCCATTTCTTCATTTTGATTTCCACGGAAAATTCTCGTTTTAAGGTCCTCTGAATCCAAAAAGTAGGTTTTAGATAATAGTGCGTAATGTATGTGTGTTTGAACATTTAAAAACAAAAATAATGGTAATAAAAATAAAAGAAACTTAACATTTCGTTTGAGAAACCCCTCGGGATCTAACCATAACTTAGCAGTGAGAAATTTGTCAAGATTTTATCAAAACCATCTTCAACAGTTTTCTTTGAACTTGGAATATATATTAAATTTATTTGTAACATTTTTCCAGAAAATTCTTATTTAGGATACTTTCGTAGGAGGGATTACTGGTTTATACAGTGCCGTTTTAGTGTGTAATACATATATGTGACTCTTAAACCAGTTTAACGATTGTGAAAAATAAGAAAAGGCAATTCTGCGAGTGTATACCCTGAATGTTTTTCTTTTTCTCTTTAGTTTTCTGCAATTATTTCGAAAACCAATCGAGTTGAACGCTAGAAAGTTTGCTAGAAATTTTCTTGTAGACATTTTTCTTGGCTTCCTAGGAAGAAATTTTACTTTAAAATACCATTTTAGGGAATTCTGCAGTTTTCATTGTTATTGCAAAAATTCGAGGTTTTGTTGAAAATATTCTTATCTTGGAACTGTTATATAAATTGGAATAAGATTTTTTTTTGGTTTTGTTTTGTTTAGAAACGCTTTGTTAAAGGATTAAGGCAATTTGGAAAAAATTTCTTTCGGATTAGAAAAGATTTGCTGCCTCATAAAGACACGGTAAGTGTTATCGAACAATTAATTGTATCGCACTGAATTTTTTTGTTATCTTTAATAATTTAATTTGCATATAAATATTTTTTTTTTCTTTTTTATTATCAAAGCCGGAATTGGTGGAGTTCTATTATCTATGGAAAAAGACTCCCGGTGCAAATAACAATCGTCCTCATAGGAGAAGGCGACAAGGATCACTGAGGCGCATCCGGAATACGCGAAATTCACCCAGATCGGGAACTCCACGTGAAGAACATGCTGGAAACCAGAATAACACACCAAACTCGCCTGTTTCTTGTATGTTGAACAATATTTTTACTTTTTTTGCACAATTAATAGTTTGAAAGTATTAACTCCAAATAAAACATTTTTTTCTGTTGCATTTTTTTTTTTTTTTGTTAATGCTTTGCTGAAGTTTCTTTAATTAATTAATTCATTTAGTTCTAATGTATGAATCATAACGGACATTCATGTGATGATTTCTTTTTACTTATCACCGTAAGAATTAACTTGGAGCTAAAAAAAAAATAAAGACAAGTTCTTATATTTAACTGTTACGCTTGAGTTGTTAACTTGTTTTGCTTCAAATATTTGATCTTACAAACCTTGAAAGACGCCAAAAAACCTTGAATATTTTTCATTTAGAGTAAATTTGGCAATGAAAATTTGCTGAAGTTGTTACTATGCTGCAATGATAGTGCCATTTAAAATATAACATTTTAATAATGCCAATAATGTGTTAAATAATCTGTAATTTGTATACCCTTTGAGTATTTTGAAATAAATAATACACGGGTTATATTTCGTTTAGATTGTTCATTTTCAACAGAAATGTTGGCCTAATTAGTAAACTTCATTGCCCATTCTTTTTTTTTCATCTGGTAGCTTGCGCAAGTGTGAATTGATATGCTATGAAAAGCTTGAGACTACTTTTGAAGCGGAAAGTCGTTGCATTGAATTCGCCGCTCCAAACAACTAATTTTCAGTGGTAATTTAGAAGTTCCATAAAGTTTGTATTGTTACAATACTTCAAAACAGCTTTAAAATAAATTTTTCTGCAGAAAAATTAAAAAAAAAAATTGTAGTTTTTGGCGTGCCAAGATAAGTATTATATTAAGAATAAAGCAGTTTTCGAAAAAAATGGAAGAACTCTTAGAGAATTTCGCACTACCGGACTCAGCGTATTTATATTTGCTGCTATAACAACTTATTAATATAATATGACATAAGCGGTGTATGACAGAAGCAAAGAATGCTTGCTTTAATCGGTTCTAGTGCTCAGTTGCTGTTCTAGTTGCATGATTAGAGCTGGTCAGCGCTCATCTAAGTATCTTGACGCAGAGGACAGAGGCCCCTGGGTGGAGATACACTTACGCGCATGCCTACGTTGTACATATTTGAACAAGAGTTATTGGGCACGTGAAAGAGAAGAGGTCTAGGTCTTTTTGGCGATTTGAACAGAAAAAATAAGCTTGCTAATGTCGCCCCTAAATTCGTTTGTTTTTCTCCCAGAATTTTAATATATTAAAATTCTCTCTTTCTTTTAATTTTTATTGGCTCATTCCTGTTTGGATTTTCTTAGCTATTATAGGGTTCTATTTTACTATACTAGTAAGTGATCTTAAAACATCTTTTCTAAGAAGTGTTTCCTCAGACATTTATCATTTACATGATACCATTTTGGGCATTTGTAGTAAACTCCCCAATTAGATCCATAGGGGTCGCGGTGGCGCAGGCCTTGAGGCCACCCTAATTTAATCTAATCTAATCTAAACTCCCCAATTTGCAGTTGCCAGGACTTGAGACGAATTGTACCAGCATAATTTCAAATTTGTAAAAATTTTTTTTGTTTTGTTTTCAGGGATCTTCAAAACGAATTTTCAGTAAAATCGCATTTCAGAAATCTGTACGATTTCTCTGATGAAAAAGTTAAAAGGAATGTCCTTTAAGAATTTAAAAAGAATACTGAATAGTTTTGAGTTTTAATATTTGCTAATTAGGCTGACGGTATGTTTTATCTAGCTTTTCACTCTTACTTCACACATCTAATCTGAGATCAGAAGAGAAAATATTTCGTTTAAAGCGTTCCAACCGTAAAACCTGTTCCTACATTTATTACCCTTAACCATTTCTTGTCTTAATATACTCTTTTAAAGAAAAAAGATCGTACACAACAACTACAACAACGCCATTCATTCATTTTATTTTATTTGTTTTTTTATTCATACTTTCAGCTGTTGGTGGCTCAAGACCTTCTCCGAATCCCAACGATAAAGGTGTGTCCAAATTACAAATTGGATTTTTTTTTTTTTAATTTAATTGTTTTTGTTTTGCTTTTAATTACTAGTTCATTTTTATTGTAAGAACAAATTGATTTTTTTGTAATTTTATTTTATTTTTGCCGAATATTCCAGGTGAAGGTAGTTCAGGCAGTGAGGATGACAATTCTGAAGATGATTCAGATTCTAGGGACCATTCGTCTTCTTTTAGATGTCAACATTGTTTTACTACAAGTATGTTTTTAATTTTTTTGTTTTTAAAATAATCTTTGATTTCAGTTTTGAGATTTATTAAATAATAAAATTGTATTCTGCTTTCACTTACGATTGATATGTTACTTACAATTATATGACTGTTTCAAAAAACTTTTTCTTTAAAAGCTTCTGACAAAACTCACTTGTTTTAAACTTAAATCTAAAATTACTCTGTTATTTCTGAATTTCAGTATTAATTACTCCTTTGTACTTCTCAAAGGGCAGCCTTTAAAAAAATAATAATAATAAAAAAGAGTATTATTAGTTTTCGATGTAGTTGGCTTTAAGCGTAAGGTTACGTTTTTCTGAAAAACCTGATCTTATGATACGAATAAGTTTTGCAACTCACCTCTTTGTCTTGTAAATAAACATAGGAATTATGGGTGTAAAACAAGATCTTAATTTTTAAAGAGTTATTTATCTAATACTCTTTTAGAAGTTACGAGAGTTTGTGAGGGTTAAAGATTGTAAAAATATAATGAATTTATGAACTTAATGAACTTAATAAAACTAGAAAACTTAAGTGATTGCATAATTTTTAAAATAATCCTGAGGCAGAGTCAAAACATCAAAAGATAAAATCAAATGAAATTATTATTTTAATATTTTACTTAGTAATTGTACTTATTTTCAGGTTCTCGGGAATTTTTGCATTCCGGCCCGAAAGAAAAGGCGTTGTTATGTGCAGAATGTCGAGCACATTTCAAAAAGTTTGGTGAACTGCCTGTATTACCAAATAATAATAACAATAACAACACTAATAACAACAACAGTAGCAATAGTACTAACAGTAGCAGTAATAGCAACAATGGTAACCATAATAGTAGCAGTGGTAACTCCACCACTACAAATGGCAATGAATCTGGAGGCTGCCGAGAAACTCCGTACCTCTTTCGACCTGTTCAGACTGACAGCCCAGATGGTAGCCCGGGGCGTATGAGGACTAGGAATAAAGCTAAGGAAACGGTAAAGATTACAATTATTTATTTTGTTGTAAATAGCTGCAAAGACCCAAACGATTTTTTTATATATATTTTTGTAGCCTACTAAAAATAATACTGGTCCAAGAACGAAAAGGAGCAGTGGTACTAATACTCCAGAAGATTTGGAAAAGAAAGGGGCGAAATCTCCTGGTGCTTCCGGAACAAATTCTCCACCAGATAAAACAAAAAACAAAAAAGTAAGTACCTATGGAAAAGTTGAAAATTTAATTATGGCTTAAAGTTCATTCGAGCGTTGTAACATCTTAAGGATATTCTCTCATTTCTAAAACTATCAAAATATTAGACAAAAACAAAACAAATAAATTGTCTGGCGACTAAATATCATCTGATCATAAATCTTCACAAACTTCATTTTAAATTCTCCAAAATCAGGGATCTCATGTTACTCTTATTTTTACATTTTCGGAAAACCTGGCTAGAATTATTTACTTGAATGCAGAATAATTTGGTTCGAATTTCAGATCGTCTGTTGAAAAACCAAAAAAGAACATCCTAAAAGCCTCCAAAGTCACAGGGCAGGTCCAGTTCCCACGGCACTGCAGCCATAAGCTTTTTGCACCAAGAATTCCAATTAAATAGTTTAAAAAAATATTAAAATCGAATCACTTGACAAATATACTTTTATAACAATGACTAAAAGAAAAAATCTATTCGAGGAAAATTTGGCGAGAATAATTATCCAAAATAAGGCTTTGGATAACGATTCAATTTCCATATAGAGATATATTGAATAGTAGATGCGTATCTGCATTAAATTATATTTTGCAAATTCTTTTAGCATAATTTGCAACGTATTTTGCGAAAATTGAAAAGAATTTCTTAATTTTGACATGAGTTTCCCATGAAACTGAAAAACAAAACGATGATTTTATCTAGGTCGTTGCTCCTATCTTGGATGCTCTTAACAAAGATTACTAATTTTGTTATTTTATTTATTTTGATCTGTTACTTCTGTTAAGATTAACGTGTATATAAATTATTTTGAATTTGACGTAATTTTTCATTTAAACTGTTCCAGGGTAAAGGAGAAACGCCGGTTAAGAATCGCAAAAGAAATATCGAATCAGAAGCAGAAGAAGAAGTTTCTTTATTTAAAAGAAAACGAGAACGTGCGGATAGTCCTTGTGAAAGCTTGACGACAGATAGTGGTTCTGTGGCAGATGAAGGAGAGCCTGGAAGTGAGGAAACACAAGAGGTACCAGCTCCAACTAGAGAAGGTTCAACACCTACGCCTCCTGCTATTGAAGAAGATACGAAGCCTGACGGAGGATCTCTGACGGACGACGGCTCAATACTCTCTTTTTCCCCTCATGAATTTAAGTCAGATGATAGTATCATTGATAGATTACTCGACGATATTCCAAACCAGGGGGTTACCGTCAAAAAAGAAGAAGTTACTCCTATTAAAGAAGAGGAAAAATTCACAACTCCTAAAGTTGAAGTGAATCCTCCACCTACGATTAATCCTTTGTCGGAAGAGGAAAAGAAATCTTCTTCCCCTCCAGAATTTAAAACAAAGACTGAAGACTTTTTCGCCATGTCTATTACTCAGAAAGAGTTAAATGGGCCTATTGCTAAACCCTTTGAAGAAATACCATCTCCAGGAAAGTTGACTGTGAAGAAAGAAGGTCTGTTTGAAAATCAAGAAAGTGTTGTGATGCCAGTTATACCATCTTCGGTTGATAATTTTGCACCAACAAAGGAAGAACCGCCACCCCAACCACCTCCTCCGGTCCAGCCAACTACTCCCTGTTCTACATCCTCATCCTCCCAGACTCAGAGTGGCGATCTGTTTGTTGCACCAAATATCTCATCCGCCACCTTTCCTGGCAATTCAAATCAAATTAATCCTCCTCCTGCCATTAAATTGGAACCAGGAATCAGTGAGGACAGTTTATCTAATGAAAGGTTATCTACAAATGAAAGTGAAATGCCTAGGTCTCCTGTACAAAACACAGACCCTGCTACTCGTTCAATGTCTCCCATACAACTGACGGTGTATCCCCAAAGTTCTTCCAGCCCAGCGGAACCTCCAGAAAGGAAACCGACACCTCCACCTTTATCTCAGTCTATTTTAGTGCCTGCTTATCCTCCAATAGACCATGAAAAAGCAACTCCACTTAATATCCCTTCAGTTCCTAGTCAACACAATCCGTTTGCGCCATTTTACCATCCTCATTTTCATCCTCATAGTCGTCTAGACAAAGTAAATCCTGCTTCACCATATTCAATGCAAAATGAACCTCAAAATTTAAAAATTAAACAGGAGGTCATTGCTCCTGATCAGCTTCCACCACCTACTGATCCATTGCAGTCATTAAAAGAAGTCAAAGTACCTGGATACACTGGCACATCTATTTCTCAGCCATTACTGCCTACTACGTCCAGCAGTTCAATCAGTCAATCGTCAGAGCCTTTGCGATCCGAATCTAATCCTCCTCATTCGCCGTTTTTGGGTCCAGCAATTGATAATATAAAGAAGGAACCAGATTTTACTACCCACCGCCCAATAACTCCGGAAAAATCTCCTCTTACAAGAGTTACAGAAAGTACTGCCTCATCGCCAATATCCAGATCCCAGAACTCACCATTCCCACCACCACCTGCTCCTCCAGTTTCTAGTGTATCCAACCTTATAGCACCATCACCTACACATCCACCACCTCCTGTGTCTCTTCCAGGACCTGTATTACATCCATCGCAACAACCTTCTCCTCTCAGTCGAGTATCTCCTCATCTAGCTCATCCACATGCTTTTGTACCCGCCATGCATCATCCTCCCCACCATCCTCTTATGCATCATTCCCTTTTAGCAGCTGCAGCGGCCCACGCGGCTGCAGCAGTACATCACAGTCCTTACCATCCTCCTCATCCCTATTATTCATACCCATTTCCCTATGGACCATATCCTATCCCACAGCCTATACCTCCACCTACAAGGGAAGGCAAACCATTGGAGTCTTCAACTATGCTTACTTCACATTCTGTAACTTCTAGATCAATACGTGAAGTAGAGACACGTGATGAAGCATTAAATCACCATACAACCCAGGAAATTACTCAAACTCATCATCATACAACTTCATCAACTTTATTACATCACGCTGAAAAATCAAATCAACCACAGGGCATGACAATATCTCATTCCACTACTTCCAGCAGCTCTTCCAGTGTCCAACACAAAATCAACTCCAGCAAACGTACTGGAAGTCCATCTTTGCAACAGAATCCTCAAGTAATTCACAAAATTGAGTTTATTTATAATGTCATCTCATAGTTAGTTAATTTTTGCTCATTTTGTTGCAAATTAACTTTTTGCGATATCAAATAATTAAATCCTTCTGGGAATACTTTCGGCTTTGGATAGTATTCTGTCGTTACAAATATATTATTATAATTTTTTGTAACTTGTGATACTCTTGTGTCACGTCATTATGTAAGTTTGTTTGACAGTATGTATGTTAGTCCCACCAAATGACCAAATAAATGTCTGACAGTAGATATGTATTCCACATTTAGTTTCATTTTCCGGCAGAGACGTCAGTTTTATCTTATTAAGTCGTACTTCTCTGCCTTACATAAGTTTGTCTGACTTGATTTTTTAGTGCATTTGAAACTTCAATGGTACATTTATTTAAAAAAAAAGAAAAACAAATTGTCTCAATTTCTCGTACAGGGGTACCAATTTGAGTGAATATGTTCAAGGAAACAAAAAAAAAGAAAAACAAATTGTCTCAATTTCTCGTACAGGGGTACCAATTTGAGTGAATATGTTCAAGGAAACAAAAAAAAAGAAAAACAAATTGTCTCAATTTCTCGTACAGGGGTACCAATTTGAGTGAATATGTTCAAGGAAACAAAAAAAAAGAAAAACAAATTGTCTCAATTTCTCGTACAGGGGTACCAATTTGAGTGAATATGTTCAAGGAAACAAAAAAAAAGAAAAACAAATTGTCTCAATTTCTCGTACAGGGGTACCAATTTGAGTGAATATGTTCAAGGAAACAAAAAAAAAGAAAAAAAAGTTGTGCTGATAGCAAAAAATGAGGTACTTAGTAGGTTCAAAGAGCTTTCAAGTGGGAGAATTGTGATAATACCGTAGTTCAAAGAAAAGTTTTGGTTTGTGGAAAAATGTGTAATTTGACTTAAATCATGAAGGTTTAATGTTCATTTAACTAAAATTTCGGGTTTGATGAAAATTTTCTCAAAATAAAATTAACTTCCATTAAAGGTTATTTTTTTTTGCACTTAATTTGTGCTCATAGTGCATTTAAGTATTTTAGCCCAACATATTATGTCAAGAAAGAAAAATTTCATGTTCATGGAATAAGAAGCTCTGCTATAAACTTCGGTTTATTAATTTATAAGTGTTGTTTAGGTATCTGGCAGTCAACTACATCTATCAGCCACACTGTCCCAGACTACCTCATCCACACTGTCAACAAATCACGGTCAAGGTCATCATTCTCATCATCATCAGCACAGTCATCACCATCACCATCAGAATGCTAGTGGCGAAAGACTTTCACCATCTGCGCTCATGATTCCCGCTGGTAATGACAACTAGATTTTAAGTTGTAATGTACCCTAAATTAATGGTACGAGAAGTAAGAATTGGTCTAGATCTAGAAAAACATTGAAGAAATTTATTATTTCTAATTTGCAGGAGTACGAGGAAGTAGTGGAAACAGCAGTAATCAAGTTAGTAAGAGTGGTCCTCCACCTGGTACGCCATTATTCGCTCCAGGAGGTTTACATCCACACCATCATCATCCACTTGCTCTCGCGCCACATAATTCTCTTGATGCATTGAGGGCTCATGCACAGGCTGCGGCGATGCAGTCGGCTGTGCCTGCTAGTCATCGTAAGTTTCAAACAAATATTCATTCCCAATGACTGATCAATTGAATTAACCGAATTTTTCTGAAGGTTAGAAAATCAATCGTAAGCTTCTTGTGCATTTTGCCACGGACAATTTAATCAGACTGTCACCAAACGTTCATGCTGTTACGAAAGTGCCTTAAATTAAAATAGTTTGTCTACAGGGCCTTTGGAATTGAGAGTGGCTATTTCTCACCAAAAGTATAATGCATGTCTAGTGTTAGGGAAACTTGATACCACCTAGACAACAATCGACATCGCCTATACTATGTCCGCAAAGTAATGAGTGAAAGAAATATTCACCTAATAAACCGGATATTATTCTTGAGAATAAGTTTTTTGTACGCCATTTCATTAATAATATTTACGATGCAACAGTTAAACTAGTAAATAAGATGTAAATTGATTCAGTTCACTTATTATTTGGATTGTTAATGTAATCACCCAATAGTGAAACTTTATTTGAGATTAAGTTAAGAAATTAAATTAAAATCGTAGTAATCGCAGTTCCTAACACAAAAACATACACAATCTTGCTGTTTAGGAGTAACTGAGAATATTTGCCGTGCTTATAAGAAAGTATGAAGATATGGAAGTCAGACAATTTTACTGCAATCCCTTTTGTATTTGCGTAAAAAAAATTATTCCTGCTATTCGACTAAAAAAAAAGTTAATCCCAACTAAAAGATTGCTAGGTATGCTCCAACTACCTTGCGTTCTCTAAGTTTTTGTGCTATATTTAAGCAATTTTTTAAATATAAACTTAAATGCTTTGGGTAAACAATGAGAAATCTTCGAAATGTAGAGCAAATTCATGATTTCTGCTTAGTGAACTAGACTTTGTATATATATTAAAACAAATTATTTTTTTAAAGACGTAATTATAAACTGTTTTAGCTATGCACGGATACTTGGGGGGTAATGATATGTTAAAATCTGAACCAATAACTTTATCGTCGGATGAAGCTGGAGGCGGTGCTGAAGAAGAAGAAGTACCATCTCCGACTCATCATATTCCAAGGGGTCCTAGTCCCGAACCAAAGATAGAAGATACAGAATGTCATCGTAGTCAGAGTGCTATGTAAGCAATCTTTCTTATTTTACTAATTGTAATGGTAGTATTAAGGATAGTTTATGAAATGTAATACATATAAAATTTTATGCTGTTAGATTTTTGCGCCATTGGAACAGAGGAGACTATAATTCATGTTGTCGTACGGATTTAACATTTAAACCAGTACCTGAATCAAAATTGGCTAGAAAAAGGGAGGAAAGGTTAAGGAAACAAGCGGAAAGGGAACGAGAAGAGAGAGAAAAAGTACAGGCGGTAAGGAATCTTCTAATTACTGAGATTTATTTCTAAATTTGTATAAAATTGAGCGAAATGAATCATGGTAGCAATATATATTTCCAGAGAAAAATTGTTACACCTGATAAACCTGAAACATCGAAACCTCCATCTCGTGGTTCATTAGAATCCATGCCATCTCCTTATGATAGGTTTAATCCAAGGACCGGATATCCTGACACTCCTGCACTAAGACAATTAAGGTTAATAACTAGTTCACTTAATGTTGATTTGTATTGTTCTGACCATTAAATAACAACTAATTCCTTTTTTTTGTTTACATATTTATTGCCATAGTGATTATGCTCGACCTCATGGAAGTTTCTCACCTGTTGCTGTTCATAGATCTGCCGGCTTGCCACCTTCTCAGTGCATTGATCCTATGTTAAATTATCAGCTAAATTCTATGTATCCTCCAGGCCCTAGAGAACGGTAAGTGAAAATTAGAATCGATTTATTTGTTAAGCAGAGAATGTATTTTCTTGAGCCCTCTTCAGCATCTCTTGTTATTTTCTCTTACACTTGTCAGAGGAAGTAGTGTAATGAAATCAAATCTTAAAGAAAGTTATCATAGGCAAATTTTGATGCTCCCTGATTCAAAAAATAAAATAAAATAGCGGGTTAATTCTTATCCGTGAGATCACCAGCTCTGAAAACGAAAAACTCAACTTTTTGGCAGATGAATAAATTGGATGTTTCTCCGTTTTGCAACACAAACTGCAATAGGTGACTGAAGATATGAAAATGTTAATTAAAATAATTTTTCAGCAATATTTTTGCCTCCAGCCAACTATAGCAGTTTACACGAAATTCTCCAGCTAGAATCCCCATTTTATTCAGCTAGAATCTTCTGTAATTTTATACTTTTATGAAAATTAGAGATTACAAATATCAATAAGACAAGTTGTATAAATGTTTTTCACGCTAGATTTTTTTTTTTCTTAACCTTGTAACATTTTGACAAAAAAGTAAAAATAAATGTATTGATTAAAGTAGATTGGAATTGGAGCATTTTGAACGAGAGAAACGGGAGAGAGAATTGCGTGAACTGAGAGAAAGAGAACTAAATGATCGATTAAAAGAAGAATTAATGAAAAGTGCAACATCCGGCTTAAGAATGGATTCCCATTCACATTGGCTTGATATACACAGAAGGTAAATAAATACTTATACGTATGTTAGACTAGGAGGTATATCATCCTTTGACTTGCAGAGGCTATTTTTTTTTTTTTTGTCCGGCGCATCAACTGCGAGGTTATTAGCGCCTGCAGAGGCTATTGTGGGTGGATTTGTAAGTCGCATGCTGGCCTTTTTGTAACTACCTCTCCAGACCGGAAATAGAAAGGTGTATTTCAATCTGGGTACGAATGCATGACCTCTACCCTTAACCTTTTTTACATTCTCCTATGCTTCTTTCCATTCTTGCTGTGCTCAGCCCCTTCTTTTTCCCGGCAGAATCAATTTAGTATCTTAAAGGCCAGCTAGTTGCTAGTTGGTTTTTTTAAGCCACTTCCTAAAGAAATCTACCTCTCGGCCTTAGGCCTCTATTCAGCCTATCCATAAAACGTTCCTTGTTTCTGCTGTATATAGTAAAAACTTCAGAAAGGTAATAGAAAAACTCCTCTTTTATTACGATAGGTGAGCTGTACGATACTAGATATAAAAATGTAACGTCTTTTCTTGCATTTAAAGTTGTTTTAGGTTATTATTTTTTTGTAACATATTTTATAACTTTTTCAGATATCATTTAGGCGGCGTGGGTCCTATGCATCAATTAGGGCTTTATCCGTCTCCTGGAGCTCCTGGTCAACCACCTCCTCTTTCTCAGCTTGACAGGGAGCGCCTTGAGAGACTAGGTAAGTTCTCCCATTGTGTGGGTCTTGGCATAATTTTTATTTCATTAGTGTTTTAGTGTATCATGTATCCTTAATGCTTATATAGGAATACCGGGAGGAGGTGCTGCTTCTAGTGCATCCGGTGGTGCAGCTAGTAGTGGAGGACCTGTAGGTGGCCAAGCAGGCGGTGGAGGCAGTGCGCCCAGTGTGGAAGCTGCTGAACGTCTAGCTCTGGCCACAGATCCTATGGTGAGGTTGCAGATGGCGGGAGTTTCGCCAGAATATCACGCGCATACCCACGCTCATACCCATGCGCACACCCATTTGCATTTACATCCTGGACAACATTCTAGCCTGGCCGGAAGTCAACCGCTAATCGTGTCGACTGGACAACAGGCGGGTGGTGGACAAGGTGGTGGTGCTGGGCCACCTACCAGTACAGGAGTAACCACTGCTCAGCCACCTCCAGGACCTCCTCAACCTCCACCCCAAGAACCACAGTCACCATTCTCTATTCCAGGTATTTAAATTTTCATTAGATTATTGTTTTCTTTTTTAATTTTCTTTTTTGTTTTGAAATTGCTAAAGTGTCCTTATAATTTGCAGGGAGTGCAAGTGGTTTCCCACGCCCGAACCTGCTTCCACCTCGGGAGGCTTCCCTCTGTCTTGGTCATCCCTCTGATTTGCTTTCCAGACCTTACGCAGATCAGCTGGCCCACCAGGTTGTATTTTATTTTCATTTAATCAAAGTGTAAACAGAAAGGACCTTTTATTATAAAAGAAAATAGAAAATCTACGGTTCTAGATGTTGTTTCAGCATTAAAATCTTAAATTGCAAGCTTTTGTTCTTCTTGGAGCGTTATATCATAACGTTTCTAGGAAAATGCGATTAGATAGGCTTGTCTTAATTTGTATTTTGCCATAAGGCTGGTTCTACGCACTGTAAATGTTAGTTTTATTTTAGTGTAACGTTGCACTTGTATAACAATAACGATGATTATATGAGTTGATAAAAATCAACTTAATCTTTCTAAATTCTAAAAATGTTCTTAAAGATTGACAACTTTAAAAACAATACAACAGTTTGCAATTTTTCAGTAATCTCACTATGTGATCCAAAAACGGGTTTTATGGATATGAAGTTTGTTTTGCATCTATTTTCAGGATCAGAGTTGCCTTTACTTAATACCTCCTAAAATTGCAGATATTTTTGGCAAACTAGTGCATACTTGAATCTGTACAATTGTATGGTATGACTTTTCTTTTATATTCATACTTGTTTATGGTTTTTTTTAGGCTTCAGCCCATGAACATCTTCAAAGGCAGATGTTAATGGAAAGGGAGAGGTTTCCACATCCTATTGTAGTACAACATGAAGAGTTTCTGAGGTAAACTATAAGACATTCAATTATTTTTGCTACGTAGCTATTTGGGTTTACTTTTCCTTTTACATTTTGTTTATTTGATTATTTTTCTCCACCATTCTGGCCATTCCACCATTCATTTTTTTTACTTTCTAGTTAAATTAAAAAGGGAAATATGAAATAGGGAACCACTTTTTTTAAAATAATATAGAACATAAAAATTGTTATATTCTTGTGCATTAAAATAAAACAGCTTTAATTGGTGCCTCTAATAAAGCCGGGGAACTATGGTTTCCAAATTTTCACTAACAAAAGGTGTAAGGTTATACTGTTCTCACACACTTAGAGTCGTTCAAAATGTCTTCTTGAATCTCGCATTTCGCAAGACATCTCGTTTTCACTTTTCACAGGAGTGTTTCGGCAATAATGATATCTCAATTAATTAGTGCGCATTGTTTCTGTGAGGTAGATCATGTCTCATCGCTAAACCACTTCTTATTCTACTTGTTACAAATGGAAATATTGTAAAAGAAGTTGCACATTGCACTGAATACCGTTTGATTCGCCAGAAACATAATAACAAGACAGCCCAACACTCATCTGAATTGACTACCAGACGACTTCCATTTACTTTCAAAATTACATTACCGCATAAGCGTGCCTATTCCCTTTAGAAATCAGACAGTGAGATTTCTTCAAGATCTTTCAAGTTACAAATGTTCGTAAAGGATGAAAAATTGATTACAAGCTCCTAATGATCTGTACTACATTCAGTTAAAAAAAAAAAAAATTAAATGAGTAGATTTAGAAAGAGCAAGAGGTTTAATAGTCTTGTCACTTGTAAACATAAATGGATTAAGGAATGAAGTTAATTTCAGAAAACGGAAGTAAATAAATTGGAATCGTTATGAAATTAATGTTTACTGGTGAATATAAAAAAAAGGAGAAGCTTATTACGTATTTTATTGTTTGTGATTGGTTTCCAGGCTGCCTCCTTACTGAGGTCGAGCAGTGGCTGGTTACATGGGGGGAAAGTAGTGTGGGTAGAGAATGTTGGTAGAGCTGTAGTTAGTTTGGTTGATGTCCACAGACAGCAGCGTGAGAGGGAACTGAAGGTGAGGGCTTTAGAAGAGGCAGCCAGAGCCGGCCGACCGTGACCGCTTATCACCAAGGTAATCAATTGAAATAATTATTTTAATCCATTTCTCTCTTCATTTTTTCTTCATGCAAATTCAACTGCCAACTTTTAATCATACATTACGATCCTATCTAATTTCTTGTATTACACCCTTCTGTAAAGTTAGTGCACATAGTAATACTTGTTGCATTATGAACTTTCTTTTATCTTTCTGCTTTCTCTTTTGGTTTTGTAGCTTTTTTTTTATTTTTTATGGCGAGCTAAATACAGTTTGAAACTTTGGCATAAAGAGTTGTTTTATCATAACTGAAACTAAATACGATTTCTCAAAACAATCTTTTTACAACTAGTCTAGGAACTGCTAACATTTTATTATAATATTTACTTTATTGTTGTTAGTAGATTGATTTCAGAGGTCGGCTTATCAGAAATGTTTATATCAATGCGATGTTTATGTTAAACAAATCTTAGTGAGTTCCTAAACACTTATGTAGACTTTATATTTCTCTTTTTCTCGTTTTGAAGCTTTTTTTATTTTTCATGTACTGTCCTCATTCTTACTCCTTAACACTGTTCTCTCTTGTTTACAATACAACAAGCCTGAAAACAATGAAGTTAATGTATTGTTTACTTTGAGCTTACTGAAGAATATGATAATTGAATTTAAGTTCAATGGTTTTATAATAAAAGTTATTAAAAAAACGATTTTTTTTTTAAAAAAATACAACTTGTTTGGACTTAAGAATGTCAAATCATGTTCAATCACGAAACCAAGAGTAGGAATTTGCTATGCGGTTAGCGTATTGGATTCCCATGCAAAGATCCCGGGTTTGAATGCAGCTTCTGGCCCTTAGATTTTATCTTCCTTAGAAGTTTTACAGCTCACTGTCCGGTGATGGACAGTGTTGTCTGTAACGAGAAAACAGTACCCTGAATTAAGCTCCGGGCGTCAATAACCTCTGATAATGACGCGCCTTAAATCATTTTTTTATTTTTTTTTTTTTTATTTTTAAAGAAAAGCGAAACCAGTTTCCTTCTTGTTTATTCTTGATATTATATACTTTACTTTCTGGACTTCCAACAGATAGGTATTAATGTTGTGGCCTTTATCCTCTAATATTATTAAAACTTTTCAAAAAAAAAAAAAAAAAAAAAACAGTTAAGAGTTGAAGAGTTGAGTTTAAGAAAGTAAGAACCTATGAGAAAGCACTGCGGCTGCCTTTATTTTGTACCACGAGGTATACTATTCGTATTGGCTAACACTAAGTGGGGTAAAATGGTGTGGATCAGTGATAATGTATTCTGATTGGCTGAAGTTTACCCTACCATGACCACTCTTCTCTAGTGCGTTCTGATTGGCCGAGGTTTACCCCACCATCTCCACTCTTCTCAGACGTAGATTTGGCTGTGAGCTCCTAGACCATTGTATACTACTGATACTAAATTGGAATTTTTCTGCAGTTTTAGATGTGAATTTTTAAATTTTACGTAATCTATCATATTTCTGGCTTTTAACGCTTGTTTAGGTCTTTTAATAAAGCATGTACCCATTTATTTTATTTAAATTATTATTACTATTAAAAAAATGTTATTAAATTTTTTTAAGGATTTTCGTGATTAAGAGCTTTGCTAAGGTTTACCTAATGATTATACTATTTTTAATTTATATTTTTACAATGTATCCTGAATAAGTTTTTTAATAATAATCTTGATGTTCTGAGGTCTTTAAACATTTGGCAAATATCATTGGAGCTAACCTTATTAATATTCATTGATTTGGCACATCTTTGGGATAGACGTTACCGTGTTTTTTGGGGTAATATAGGCAGCCTTTTAGCATTTGTGATCTGAAATAAGCCCTTACCGTTTTGAGAAATAGTAGGTCTGATACCTGAGGGTGTAAACGTTGAATGAAAATTCTTATTTCTCTAAATTAATAGTGGTTGAACATAACTTACTAACACCTAAATACCTTACTACTTTACTTTAAAAAAATTAATTGGTGAGAAATCTAATTTATTGAAAAATCTATGCTACGTGTGTGAAGGACTTGTTCGGATGGGGTTGCGGAAGGTTGCTGCTGTTATGATGTTTGGGTGGTATTTAGTTGATTTAGAGATGGGTTAAAGTTTTAGAAACTGGACGCTTTTCTAACGAAGAATAATCTTAACAGATAAGTAAAACAAATAATTTGAAAATGTTACGGGCCTGAGACTTTTTTTAATAACTTTATATTTTGAAAATTTGCTAATTTTAAAATAATTTTTTTTCTCAATATTTTTGTTTTTCATTCTAATAATTGTCAATTTTTAATCTTCAGTACAAAACACGAGATGAATGAAATGCTTCAGATATTCAATATGCGTTGGAAAATACAGTAAAATTTAAGTAACTTATGAGTCACAACAAATTAGTTAAAACTAAAAAGTAACATATATACAACATGCATATATATGTGTGTGTGCTGAGAAAACCAAAGAAATATAATCGCCCGATTATGGACTCTAGCACAGTAGATAGGCAAGTCACTTTCGAGAATTTGTTTTGAGATAAAGATTTCAAAAAATTGAGCAGTACCTAGATTAGGAAAAGAGAAGAGTGCAAGATTGAGGTGCAAGTATTGATAACAATTAAAATATCTACACATATTTTTTAAATAGTCCGTTTTATGGACTAGTTATTTTAATTTCCATTATTCTTTAGTTAATCATAGCAAAAGCAGGGGGATTAAAAGAATAAAAAAGCCTTGTTATTTTGTATTATATATTTAATAATAATGAGAATACTTACTGAAGTGTATTGTAATAATAAAGGATAAACAATATTAAGATTCCTCTAAGGTTTTATTTGGATTGTTTTTTTTTGTTTTCTTTTTGTTTTTCTACACTAGTTATATAATATATAAATATATATATATTTATTTTAGAAAGCTAAAATATAAAAACTTAAGAGAGACATAATTTAAAAAGAAAGTGTTTAACATATGATGTATATGTTTTCGTTTTTTCAAAAAGAAATTAAGAAAAAAATACTTAAAAAATTATATCATAAAAACATATATATATATATATATATATAAACAGAAAAAAAGCTTTGATATTTGTATAGTTAGCACATAGCTAGTGAGTAAATTATGAAACTTCTTAAAAAACAAAACATTAAAAAACTGTAAATATTTCTAATCTTATATAATTCAGTATAAATAAAACAAATTACATAAAATGTAGAAATATTAGATCTAGATTCTTATAATGAACTTTTGTTTTTTAGATTTGGAGAAAAATTAATTACTTTAATAAAAGTAATTAAAATTAATTTGTTTCTATTTTAATAAAGTGGTATTTAATTATTTTGACATTTTTTAAAAAATTTTTTTGCTTTTATAGTCACAAATATGCACAATTATACTCTCAAAAATATTTGTATGCTTTTTATTTAAGTTCCTCTTAGTTTGTGTGACTATATTTTTTTAATGTTACAATTTTTTTTTGCCATCCCATGAGGTAAAAACAGTAATTCCTCCCTGAATGCTTTTTGATTGTTTCCTTTTATCTCTCCAAGTCTTTTTAAAAAAATTAAAAAAAAAAGATGTTTAATTCAAACCAATAAATATTTTCTTGCATTTTTTTTTATTTTGTTGTAAATGATGAGTGGTTTCAGTTAAGATGGGTTATAGTTTGATAACTTTTGATATCAATAATGTTTATTGAAAATATGCATTTATATAACAAGAAGGTTGAAGTAGAATTTTAAGTCTTGTTTCTAAATCATCAAAATTATGAAGCGACAGCAACAAAAAGATTGTTTCAACAAAAAGATTTATTTTTGAGGAAATATTGTTGTAAATGTTACTGTAAAGATTGTGGTGGTGGTAGTTGCTGTGTACTTTTCCACCACCTTCGATAAACGAAAAACTGTTACAGGCCAACTCATGGAAACCATCAAAAAGGAGGTGTTGGATTGTTTCGTAGCTTTGAAACTTATAGCACATTATTCTTTTTATTAAACTTGAAAACTTCCCTTCAAGTTAATTAAAACACAAGGTACGAGAAGAAAGATACACTAAAAAGCCGTATTTTCAATGCAACATAATAACCTCATGCCAGGTGTCGTTAATATTTCTAAATAAAAAAGTTCAAAATGTAAATTAATTAAAAAAATGAAGTACGTACTTTGTTTTAAAGATTGTTTATCAATGTTATCCTTGTTCGCACAGCAAGGATTGTGGTGCTTTCAGTCTTAAACGTTTAATGCCACTGAAACAGTCTAATCCAACAGCTCCTTTTACAGGTAGGAAGTTCCCAGTTAATAAGTATTTTTGTTTGTAGTGCTTCGCAGTCGATTACCTCTGCTGGTACTGAGATTACTAAATGTGAGTAAAACACCAGAATTTCTCAAAAGTTAGTTTTTTTCTGGTTTTCCTCTGATTATTCGATCAAAAATCATCGTTCCATTTCTCTTTTAACCTGCAGTCACAAAATGACCGCTTCCAAACTCTACTACAGTTTGGGATGGGAGCAGTCATTCTTCCTATGTCCTAGGAAACCTACTTGTAACAGTTCTCGAGCTCAACCTTTGCACTTGCCCATACCAAATTAGCTTTTTTAACTGCTTGCTTAGTTTAAGCCAACTAAGAACGTAAAGAGTACGTACAGTGACTATTAAATCGCTGAGATTCAGAGATTGCTTATGTGGAAGTTACAATTTCCCTTAAATAGATTTTTCAATACGATTTTCAGATAAGAAATTGTTCATATTTTGGGTCATTTACAATACCTTTCTAACATATCAATTCATTATACTGAGATTTTAAAATGCAACCCATAAACCCGTGTCAATTTAAATTTTTCTTAACTTTCTCTACTAAATTATGCCAACTATTACGGTCATGTCAATTTGATTATATTTCTGAGGCCTCAAAATTCTTTTGCCAGCAGCTTTAACCAACATCTTAACTTAATCGCACTATAGTTTGTTTATTTTTAGTTTTCCAAAAGTTATTACAGAGCTATACTAGTTTTTCTAGACATTAAGGCAAGCTATTAAAAAAACTTAAAATATACTTCCAGTGTATTTAATTTATTTAAAAATAAATTAATAATGAAGATCAATAAATTGAGTTTAAAAAAGTAGAAGATAAATTGAAGGGAAAACTTAAATAAGAAAAACAAAATAACAAATTAAACGGAAAAAAAAAACCTATTTGAATACTACACCCTTTCTTTCCTTGAAATAAAATAAAAATGTATATGTATAAAATTTAAAATAAATTGGGCATTATTTTTTTGCACTATTATATATTTTAAAAAAATAAATATATATAAAAAATATTATATAAAAAAAAATTAAATATATATTTGATTGAAACCAAAAAAGTTAAAAATGAAAGTGATAAAAATTAAAAAACAAAACAGCCAACGGAAGCCTTTTTTTCAATGATAACTAATGTTTAAACGGGTAATTACAGAGCTAAAGAAAAGAAACAAAATTTTACTGAACATTATGTAAAGAAAACATAAGGAAGGTCCTGTTTTAATTAATTTACTTAAATTTAAGAAATAAAAATTGTAAACATAAAATTACATAATGTAGGAAAAATCAAAGAAAGGCCAGAAGAGGAAATAATGTAAAAGGAAAAGGAAAATAAGTTTAGTTTTAGTTATTTGTCGTACGTATATTGTGAGTTTTTTTATAATGTGTATTCCAGTGAAATAAATTAATAATATAAAGAGAAAAATACGAAATGACCAAGTTCCTGTTTGAATTTAAATTTTTTATTTGTTAAATAAACGGGTAAAATTTAATAAAGGATAAAAACTAGAAGCAAAGAAATGAAATTGATAAATTTTTAAAAAGCTGTGTAATCAAGAAAAACATAAAAAAAAAGAGTTAGTTTTACATATCCTAAATAATCCAAATTGTAAGTGTTGTGTGCATTTGTTTTGATTTCGTATGCTTTAATTGAAAAACTAAATTTATACATATAATTTTTATTTAAATATGTAACCGATTAAAAAATAAACGTGATGTTCTTTTAAATTTAATTGATCACACTCTTTATCATTATTACACGTATATATTTTCAAAAACTATACACTAGACAATCTCAATATCATGAATTATTTCAGTTTGGTTTTACTTATAATTTTTTATCCTAATTGAAAGAAAAAAAAGAAAGTAAATATTAAAATTTTTATGTAGAATTGGTCATTAATAAGAGAAATTGTTAATTGCAGAATTAAACAAATAAAAAGCTTCCATTAAAATAAATTCGTTTGGCGTTTCATTTTAAATAATATCCTAATAAAAAGTTCAGGAGTCACACCAAAATGGCTAGGAAAGGATGAAGGACCTTTAGGGTTTTTCTTATTTTGGTACAGAATCTTATCACTCTTAGATTCCCTTCCTGCTTCACCGCAGCCTAACAGTTTAAAGAAGCTCTATAACAGTTTAAAGAAGCTCTATAACAGATTAATGGACATTATCATCGAAAAGTACTGGGCTCAGAGTGTGAAAGAAAGCTTTTTTTCAGAGGGAAGTAAAAAGAAAAAGCTTCAATATCCGTGAACTTTACATATACAAACATACATACAAATAGTTCACAAACAAGAATTAAATCCTATTTTATTGACAAGTTCTTTTTTTAGCTATCAGGATTATAAGGTTTCGCTTCTAGTATTTCAAAACTTTTTTTTCCATCTTCAAATGTTGTCATACGCAGTAGGGCCCAATACATTTTCTTCTCAGGATGTGTGGGACATACATTATCAGTATTATCCACATTAGCTGGTAATATCCAAATACCTGGACAAAAATTTAAGAATTCTTCAATCAAGTATTAAATACTTTTAATTAGTGATTAAAAAGTGGCTCTTACAATTTAAATAAATACTAAAGAACACTGTGTGAGATGGAATTAATAGTCATAAAATTTAGGAGCTCTAATTAAGATTGAACAAATTACCTGGTATGCATGGACTTTGCTCTGTTATTCGAGTTCTTAAAACTGTATTATCAATTAAATCAGCAACTTCTTTTGTAACTTCGATTGGTTTGTACAAATCCTTCACGTCTACTGGATTACCATTCTGACGGACGAGTAGTGAAACGGGTTTGCCAAATTGATCACATAAGGGTAGGCCATTTTCATCGTACAATGGCCTTCCATATCGATCGATCAGTGGTTTACCATGTTGGTTATACAATGGCATTCCTACATGGTCAAATATAGGACCACCAATCAAATCTGTAATTAGTTCATTACCTGAAACTATCGAGCCATTTAGTATAGCAAGATCAAAGCCTAAATCAACATCCTTTGATTCTGGTAAATTGTTTACTAAGAATCTACCATAAGCGTTTGCCACTGGCTGGCCTTCTTCATCGTACAATCTTCTACGATAAAGATCATACAGAGGTCTTCCATAATTGTCAAACTGTGCTTCACCAAAACGATCCCTTAGAGGTCTGCCAAATGGATCTTTTTCTTCTATAATTTCCTCACTTTCATTTAGCAACATAGTTTTAATCCAAGGCTGACCAGTTTCATCATAAACTGGATCGCCATTGTAATCAGAAACAGGAACTTTTTCACTATTTAAAAACATATGTGTGCCATCTGAATTCATCAATATTATACCACTGCTATCGGTGAGTGGCATCCCCTCTCTGTTGTATACCAAGACTGGTTGGCCGTCTTTCTTCAATAGCTGAATATGTTCCATCTCGGTAAAAAGTTCAGGATTTACGTTGTGATCATGTAGATTCCTACCGTTAAAATCAAATAGTTCAGAATTGCGAAAATCAGACACAGGACGCCCAGCATTATCAAATTTGATCATGCATGATCCATTTGCAAGATTTAAGGGTATGCCATTAATATCAGTTAACGGTCGTCGTTTTTGGTCATAAAGTCTGATTGGTTTACCATACATCGATAATATTGGTTGATTTTTTTGACAGTTGAGAGGTATTTTAAATTCATCGAAAAGTTTGTCTCCTTTATAATCTTTAATTGGTATACCATGTTTATCAAATTCTATTAGATCCTTTCCATTGGCGTCTGTCATTGCTGTACCAACGGCATCTGTTAATGGCATGCCGTATTTATTGTATATTTTCATGGGTTTATTGTACATATATACTTTTCTTGTAACACCAGTGTTCAAAGGTGACTGGGAAGGATTAAATTTAACATGAGTTGAAGGCACTCCATGTACATCAAAAACAACCGCTTCTGTTAAGCTCAAAATAGGTCTTCCAAGGTGATCTGTCTTCAACAAAGCTGTGCTGTTTATATCGTATAGATCTTCACCTATTTCACTAGTTAAAGGAAATCCTGTAGAGTCAAATACTCGAAACGGTTCGGCTTGGGGAGTTGTCCAACGGCCATTCAATTTGGACATCGGTATACCTGCACTATCAAAAATTGGATTTCCATTTGCATCGTGCACTAATTCCCCTTTATTGTTGCAGACAACTAATTCCTTACCATCGGCTGTTGTTAACGGACTAAAGTCGAAATCTAACAATGGATAACCTCTGAAGTCATAAACTTGTTCCTTTATTTTTAAACTTTCACTCTTATGCTTTTTTGTAGCTTCAAAATATGGATTAAACTCATCACTATTCGACGGATGACCCGCAGCGTCGTATATCAGTCTGTTAAGATAATCTTTCACAGGTTTTCCACGATTATCAAATATTACCATTTCTTTGCCTTCTACGTTGAACAGAATGTTTCCATTACTAGTCGTTAATGGATACTTATTGCAGTCGTATAGTGTTAATGTGGTTTTATTATTTTTTCTATTCCTCATTGTTGTCTCTTGGCACACATTATTTTCAACATCATAAACAGGAGGAAGATCCTTGTTATCCCGTATAATAGCTCCAGTTTTATGATCAACAGTCACTGGATTACCGTTTACATCAATCAGTGGTCTTCCTGAACTGTTTGTCAACAAAAAGCTTTTATCATTGTACAACATTGGATACTCAGTGGTAATAGCCAGCTCTGCAGTGCTCTGCTGTTTGCAAAATAACTCGGTTTGGGGACTGGTAATCTGTCGTCCGGTCTCATCAAATAATGGCCTTCCAGAAGAGTCACTCACCAATCTATTGTATTTGTCAAGATGAATGGCGTACTTACCGTTAACTAATTTTAAAGCAAATCCGTTTTCATCAGTCAAAGGAATTCCATCTTGATTGAACAGACGTAATGGTTCTTGTTTTATGTTATAGAGTGCTTGATCTAAACTTTTAACAAAAGGCAGAGAATTTTTGTCAAACACTGGTTTTCCGTTCAGCGTACTGTCTGGTTTTCCATTGAGAAATTTAACGAGTAATTCACCTTTTACATTTTTTAATGGTACTCCATTACAATCAGTAAGTGGATTTCCTTTGCAGTCGTATATATGTACAATTTGTTCTTCCCCAGAAACTTGGGCAACTGGTGATTTTATTTTATTCTTACCGTCACTCACTAATTTATTTTTAAAACTTTTCTTCAATTTGTCTTTATCATCAAGTTTCTTCTGATTTTGACTGTTTATTTCGGATTTCACTTCTTGTGGATGATTGGACCTACAGTAACCAGCCAACAGACTCTCCATCACTTTTTCAGGGAAGTACCAATTCTGAAGGAACTCCTGTTTGTGTTGTGTTTGAACATTAGTGGCTTGGAAAATTATTTGACAATCTGAAGCAATGGAAGAGGGTTTTGGAGCTGATGTATCGAGCATATGGATCGATGAAGTCGTTTCTAAATTTACTTTGCTCATTGGAAGTTTTATTTTATTTTCTTCGGTATTATACTCCATATTATTATTTATGATTTCTTCTGAGAAATTATGCCTTGTTATATCATCGCCAGCTCCAAATTCCTTTCCAGCTTCCGTAAGATAGAAAATTTTACTGAAAATTTTTTTTCTTTTCTCTTCTGATAGGCAATTTACTGTGTTCAATAATCTACTCACATAGTCCATTTCGCTCTGTGTTCCCTACAAACAAAATTACCTGGGAAAGTAATGAACAAATGATAATCCATACCAAAAAAAAAAATTAAATAGTTAATTAAAGCAAATACAGTTGAGGCCAGAAATACCTAATACCTAATGTTCCTAGTTTATATGAAACTACCATTCGAGAAGCTATCAGAGTTTTTCTTTGGGCTAAATTAAAGTTAATTGATCTTGTGGTGAATGATGATAACATTGGCTATCATTCACTACAATCTTTTTCCTGTTGCTACACATCACATCAGATTTACTTACAGTATTTAAATAAACAGATTGGATATCTAAATACATTTTAAAAAGAAATGTAAAACGAAAAAAAAAATCTTGTTCAGAAAGAGAACCAAATAACTCCTGCTTCCATTGTTATTCCTACTTAAAGACAAAATCTTAAAACTCTTGACTTACTTTTTTAAGTTGGATTACAATGTGATTGCCATCTATTTGCTTGTGGAGATGTGGATTCTCCTTTTCGCAACATTGAGCTGGCGATTCTACTTCATATTTTTTGAGAATTGATTCCATACTGTGATGTACACGACTGAGATAGGACATACATTGGTTTAAGCCTTCTTCTACAGCTTTAGTATCTTCTTTTGTTGCAGGGCATGCAAGAGTAAATTGCGAAATAATCCTAGATACTTCTTCTCTCAAATTTGAATATTTTTGTTTTATTCCAGCCAACTCTTTAACCTTTTCATCATTGCCTAACTCTCCGCAATCTTTTTCTATAGCGCGGCATACTGAGCTTAGAACCTTGATTGAGTCAAAGATGGTTAGATTAAATTATACTTTCAATCATATTAAAAAAGAAAGCGCATTTATTTAGCATACAAAAAAAAAAAAAAAATACCTTTGTAAATGTATCTTTGAGACAAAGTAGTTGTAGCGTTAAATTTTCAGTTACCGTATCGTCTTGTTCTTTGTGGTGATGAGGCATGTTACGACAGGTTCATAATAAAAAAATTTCATGCCATAACAAATGTTTTTCACACTTAATCTATAAAAAAAAAGTTGAATTTTAGTGAACGAAATTATTTTTATTTTTTGACCTACATTTTCTATTGTATCTATAGTTACAAAAGTTATATTTTTGTAATTATTCTTGTGTGTAAAATGTAATCTCTTAATAATGAAATCATATAGGATGAAAAAATAAATGCCACTTCAGTCGAGTAAAATTTATTTTGCCGGGCTTTCGATCTAGGGACTAGGCCATCTTCAGGGCAAGTTTAGAAAGTAATACTTTTACATTTCAGGGTTGGTGTGTCTTCTGTCTTGTCTGTTCATGGACTGAGTGTGTCACTCCATTCTTGAGGCTGTAAAAGCGTAACCAAGAGAGGTGACAAAGATTTTATAATAAGTACTTAAATTAGAATTGTGGTCTGAAATCCTAAAGGCCTGCGTTTGGGTAGATGCCTTTTGATTTATGATAGAAAATTTTTGAGCACTAATACGATGTATCCTTTAATCAATTAAAAATATTTTTTGATTAAGAAACTCTTCACTACGAAGAGAAGAAAGGAAACTTGGGACATTTTGAGAAGCTAAAATTTAGTAAACCAATTTAACATCGCCATGAAGACAGCAAAAAAAAAATGTCACCACGTAATTTGAATCCAACTGTCTAGGAAGATGAGCTGGGATAACTCTGGAAATTATTAATCTAGATTTTGCAGACGATATCAGAATTGTGGAATATACTGTAGAAAAACTGTCCTTAAGTTTGCAAAAGTTGAATAGGACGGAAAAGGCAGTTGCATTAAAGAAGAGAAGTGGCTCTAATGAAAATATCTCCTCGCTATAGGGAGTAGCTGAACTGCGTAGAGGAGACGTTCAATAAAAGGCATATAATCGGTCGAAAGATAGAAGAAAAATGCCACTAAGATGGAGAAAGTATTAGCCACTAAAATTGATATTTAAAAACAGAATCGAACTGGACTTACAGAAACTCTTTCCAATAATTTTTCTCTTCTCCAATGAATGCCAAATGTGTCTTCGAATGGATTGTTAAACAAACTTGAAACTTGATTCAATGTGCTATAGAAACAAGTATGTAGATAATTCGAAAGAGAGGCGGGAGCAATGTGAAGAAGAATTTAGTTTAAACAAAAAACGAGAGTTAAGCGGATCATTTGTCCACAATGGCTTCAGAGAAATGGACAACAAAAATTTGTTGGTGTCCATTTTACAGAAAAAGAGATACTGTAGGGCCAAGGTTATTACAATTATTACTTTTATAAATTTAAAAACTTCCAAAAATAAAATTTGTAAAATAACTAATTGTATTTGTATAATTTGAAAACAGAAGAAATTCATTTTTTTTTTAAATAAAAGTTAATTATTATTAATTACCCCCTAGTTAATTATTATTAATTACCCCCTAGTTAATTATTATTAATTACCCCCTAGTTAATTATTATTAATTACCCCCTTAGTTTATGTCAACCGAATGTTAGCTGAAGATAAAGCTCTTTTAGAAAAAAAATTACAAGGAAGTTAAAGCAAAATAAGATCTCAATGAACACAATAGTTTATATTTTCTTTTTCTTCCTTTCTTTTTTTTTTTATCTCTTTTGTAAAGTACATCTATAAATAAATAACAAATTTTATACAAAAATATCATTATCAGTAAATATAGCTATCAATTAAAAAGTATATTTATATTTTTTATATAATTATTATTTCTCAGTCATCAACTTAATTTTTTTTTTGGCACCAGCTTGAGTTTTTTTAAAGATGTAACGGCCAAACAAACACTGTCTAAAACAGAGAGAAATTTATATTTTATGCCATTAATATATTTATCCTATTATGAATTTTTTTATTACTACTATTTACATTAAGACGAAAATCTCTAGATTTTATCTATTTATAAAACTATACTTAATAATCTGAACCAATAATACATTTTTTTTTGTCCATTTTTTCCTATATCAGTAAAAATTACAGTGATATGCCAAATATATTTCTATGTGTGTATTTTTTTTAAACTTTTTGTGTTTAGAAAAATGTTTTGATAAACATATAATTTCATTTTCATGAAGGAAAATAACGATTGCGTATATGTTATCATCTTATAAAAATTGCAAATATATCAAACATACGGAATAATCTTATAGCAATTATTAAATTTGCTAATTTGTAATTCAAACATTACAGAGAAAATACTAAATTTTGTGGAAAAGTGTAATGATGATAAATAAGAATTTTGGAAGCTTTACATTTATAATTACACTAAGTGTTAGGATTAAAAAGTAAAACATTACATAAGAACAATACCAACGAAATTCAAAATGAATAAATAGGATAAAAATGGGAATTAAGAAGTTTTTGAATGTAGATCTTAATAATTAGCACTTCTTCAGGGTTCTTGGCGTCTTTGTGCCTGGGGCGTCCTTCTTTTATATTTTTTAATTATTTTTTAGAATTATTTTAAGATAAAATAGGTTATAAAAATGATAGTTTCATTAATATCACAGAAACGAAACCCAAATAAATAATAATAACAAGTGGTAGGATGAGTGGGAGTGTACGTATTAAAACTCTTAACCTCACATCATCTATCATAGGTAAAATGAATATAACATGATAGCTGACAGGAGTTATCTTGATGGGAATAGGATGTCCGACGCTCTGATGAGAAACAAGGCGCCAAAACTTCTTTCATGTTGCCTGAAATTTCTGCAATACAGACTATAGTTCTCTCTCCTAATGAAGAGAAAAGAGAAGGTCTGCTGAGGTATTCATTCTGTAATAGCTTTCCTGGTCTGGCTGGCCAATTATTTATTTATTTTTTTTAATTTAAGGCGCGTCAACATCTGAGGTCATAGGCATCCGAGGCTTTTTTTCAGTGAATGCCGACCTCCGGGCACTAACCTCTCGTTACATACAGAATATCCATCATGAACAGTGAACTGTAAGAAGCTTCTAGGAACATAAAATTTAAAAACCTTCTAATAGTGTTTACCGAAATTGAATTCAACTATCTTAAAGATAGAAACTTAACAAGAAACCCTAACATAATGCACATTAGTAAGACAAGAAGAATTTCAGTGATAGTAAAACAATAACAAGAAGATCTCATGGGTAATGGGTTTTAATAAGGCATAGAATTTAATTGTCAATAATATTAAACATTACCATAACAAGCTATTCAATATTATTAAAAATCCTTATCATTTAATAAAAATGCCCTTATTTTACAACATAGAGATCTCCATGGCTGGCCAGCAGCTGGATTCGAATCCGGGATTTCCACTTGGGAATCCAGAACTAACGCAATTCTATCCCTTTTTCTGGGCTATTAAACAGTAACAGATCTAGAGCGTTCCCCAGCCTAAACAAAGATAAATTCCGCAAGCTAACGAGTTTCCATTACGGAAACATCATTATCAACTCAGAAAGCATCTGAAAAGGCACCCTCATTTTTTTGCGGGATGATGGAAAAACTCCAATATACTTCCTAAAAGACCATTATCATTATTTAAGGGTGGATTCAGATACCTGGGAAGCTGTGATAAAGTAGGAAATACCCACTCTGGAATTCTCTCATATTCTGGAATTTCTTAGGGACTCGTCTGGCTCCAGTAAGGGGGACACAATAGATCTTAAAAGGTTGCAGAGCACGGTTTCATCCCAGAGGGGAAAAAAGGTGAACAAAAAAATGGTAGGAATCTACTGGCTTCAGCAAGATAGAATATTAATTGTACTTTTGGTCTTGTTTGCAAATTAATCATGCATTGCTTTTGAGGCCTGGCAAAAAGTAGAATAAGAAAATTCCTTTCCAAACCACAAATGAAATATTGCCCTCAACTCTACTCCCTAGTTTGTTGTTTGGTTTAGTCATAGCCACCCTGAAGTTGCCAGAATAAATTGTGTAATATTAAATTTAGTTTTAAATTAACATGATAATAGATATGTTGCAATTTGCTTAAATACAGTTCATTGTAAATTTATTTTAGACTTGTTCCGTAACAAATTTTCCATTTTTAATTTGAGTTTTTTATTAGAAACGATTTTTTGTGATAGTATATAACTCAATTTGTGCTAATCATTGTACATTTTTTTGAAAATAAAACATCTAAAGTAGAAGTTTTTTACTTTCTATTTGACCTGTGGTTCAAACAAGCTTTAAAGTTTAGATTTAGATGTTGAGCAGTGAAACAAACTGTTATAAATGTATATATAATTTGAAATATTTAAACACTAATATGTGTAGCTTCTGCTGTTTTCGTGTTGAAATATTACGAAGTTTATACATAGAATCTGCGATCATTTATTAACATGAAGAAACAAACGTTGCAGTTAAGAAAAAGATATTTTATTTAAAGTATTCATAAGAATTTTGGGCCCTATATTTTTTCTGGATTTTAAATACATTTACAAGTTGGTATATACAAAAATGACACAATATACTGTTTACCAAGCAATCTCAGACCAACATACAAGAGCCAGAATAGAGTTTATTAGAAGCTATTATCATATAGAATAATGATAATAACAGCCTAGACTCTAGAATAAAACAGTTTAAATACTTACATAGGTGCTCTCTAGAACATATAAACTTCATTGAGTAAAACATTGGTGTCTCATCAAAGAACTCGCTACGAACTAAATTTTTTAGATAAAAATAATCATGAGTGTACAAAATAATAACAAAACCTCATAAGTGATAGCTAAAAGCGTAGAATATGTAAATGAAAACTGAAGCCCCCCAAAACCAGTATGAGCTCTAAACTCAAAAACACCTTTTACTAGATTTCAGTTAATCCCCATGGTAACAGATATGTAATGGTAATTATTTGATTAAAAAAAAACAAATAAGCTACAATAATTTATATTGGTTACTTACAAAGCTGTAAATTTATATTACCAAAATAATCGAATGCACCAACTTTTCCTTTTAAAGATTTTACGCAACACTCCCATAAATCCTCCTAAAATATCTTACTGATCAATCGCAAACAAGACAGTTTGCATAAGAAAGTCATAAACAATTCCAGTTAATAATATATCAGGCTAGGAACTATATAACGCACATAGCTTTTTAACCGCCTAGAAGCTCGTGATAAATTTTATTCTAATTTCTATGGCTGTCCCACACATTTTCCTTCTTCTAAGTTTTTGTTAAAAACGGTCCTTTTCTTTTTTAAATAATTTCATTATTTAGATATTCATGAATATTATTATCACTTTTTTACCCTTCCAGTCCATAGTGTAACCTTCCCTGTAAAATGTTGAGTAATTTTATCATATGATTGCTTGATAAACATTAAACATGTACACAGATGGACACATAATTATTCAGGAAAATTACATTGGATAAATACGACCAGACATAAAAAGACAGTGCCATTTTTTTTCTTTTGAAGATATAAACAATTATTTATCATAATTATATATTACATTTAATTATAGTAATAAAAGAAACACATTGACATTGAGCTTTCTTCTCCTTTTTTTTTTTATTAGTTAATGCATTTTATACCAAAATTTGTTTTAGATTTTTAAAAAATGACTATTTATTGAAAACAATAAAAAATTTGTTAAAACGTTAATTAATTGAAGATTTACTCAATTCATTCATATGAATAGAGTTTTTACTATCATTGATAATTGGGACTAGAAAAATGAGAACTAGGAAACAGACACCGTACATTGTCCAAAATACATATATAATGTAAATACATTATTTCTTTTTTTTGGTGATTGAGAATGTTTGTATAGATTATTACATTAAATTACTAAATATATTTTATAAAGAAGGAAATAACCATTTATTATTCCAAGGGACATTAGCAAAATGATGCAGTAAATTATCTCGTAGTTGTCCTACAGTTGAATACTAATTGGACAAGAATACATTAAAATGCAAAAATTAAATTTATATGTATGTAATACGTATAATTTATGGAATCCTTGAACAGTGAAAAGTGTGATAACAGATTTTTTTTTTTTGTGGCAAAGTAAGCTATAGAAAAAAAAACGAAAGATTTGAGAAAACTGGTAATAAGAGACACAAGGAGTGTTATATAAAGTCACGTGTGTTGTTAATTAATAAAGAAAAACCTTCATCTTCTACCCCCTTTACAATAATGCCCCGCAAACTAGATCACATTGTCTTACCTAGAGAATTCAAAGTGCACAAATTTTTCAATCCATACCACAACATTTTTATGCCACCCTTCAATCATATTCTATGTTACAAATACATTAATAAATTGTCCCACTTTAGCTACGATTCAGCTGAAGTTTCCACCTTCCACCAAACCTCTAACGTATGTATGTCCAACGCGATGTACAATGTGACCTACAAAACGGAAACAAAAAGAAAAAGGAAAATGTATACACGTTTGGATCTTTAATGCTGGACAGTATCAACGATTTTATGCTTGGTTTCTCTCATTCTGACAGGTTCTTCGTCCTCATCTCATCACTTTTTTTCCGAAAAGTAATTGGACTAGCATATGTAAAGCTTCTGTGAGTTTTTTTTAAAAAGTTATCCTCAGCATAAAAAAAAATTGTGCATTGGCAAGATAGAACTGCATCATTTAAGCACCAATGTAAAATTTAAAATCTTCTTAAAAAGCATGAATGGAACACAAAACCAACAAATAATTAACTACTCAAATTTTAATACTTTGCTTAACTAAACTAAACGTAGTTTTGATATGTTTAAATTTGCCCATAATTTTATTTCTTGTGAATATTTCTATCTTTATTTATTTTTTATTATTTTTTTTAAATAAGTTTTTATTGTAATTAATTTTTAAATTAAAAATAGCTAAACATAATCACAGTTTAATTTTTTAAATTTTATATTATTTGAAAATTGTCATTAAAAAAAAAAAAATCTAAAGTTTTTATACTTAATTATTTTAGTCTATGGTTGAAGGATTCACGGACGTGTCTGTAACGGTTGGTCCAAAATTTGTTTGAGCCTGAAATATCGTCCTTTTAGTTATCTCATCGGATACTGGCGCTAATAATCTTGGCTGAAAAGAAATATAAATATTGATAATTAAAAGTACAGTCTACAAGAAACTTTTAAGAAATTCAAAGCAATTTTTACTGAAACTGTTCCAATTATCAAGAGAAAATATTCTGAGTGTTTGGACGAAAAATGTACAGGTTTGAGGATTTAGAAGAAAACGATAGTTACACTTCCGAATCACGGATTAATTATGTCTCGATGTACTATTTTATTATTTAGTTATGCGACTAAAGTTATCATTAAAAAGAGATATTATAAAAGTAGCAGAAACATGTAAAATTATCTAACCAGAAAGAGTCTGATTGCTAGTGAAATGGATTACCTGCAATGGAAGCAGAAGACTGCTGACGTTGCCAATAGTTGCAGCTCTCGGTTGCAGAGGTGCTGGGGCTACTAAATTCCCACCACAAACTCTGGCGCTCACCAAACTGGAAGGACAGGTCGATCCTTCGTCATCTTTTATAGAAAAAGAATAAAAAAACAAAATTGAATGATCAAAAAATTATTTTGCCAAATAAAATTCTTGAAAAACTAAAGTTTTGAATTGTTTATTGATAGGGTTGTAAACCCTCTTCCACTCCATGAAAAGCCATAACAGTCTCGAAACCATCTTACGTCAAGAATAGGCATGATTAAAAGAGTAATTTACTTAATATTAATTTTTAAAAAGTTCCTTTCTGAGTAAAAGCAATGAAAATTCATGTGTACGCAAAACAAGGTTATTTTAACATTTACAAAGTCTCTCTTATTTTCAAACCGGATACAAACCCTGTGGCTAAAGATTTTCTCCACCAGTTAAAAACTCTCCTCATTTTTGAAAAATAGCACATTGATCTGTATATATATTAGCCAATTGATAGAAGAGTCGAGGACAGTTTTGGCTTTCATTATTATGTTTAAAGGGCAGTACTAGCACTTACGATATACTCACATAACTCACACTTTTACTTGAATATGAAGATAAACCCATAATGTGTTACCTTTTTTGGGCGTCGATTCAGTGCTTGAGGTGGGCACGGTAAGTCCTTGCAGGGAAGGTCCTTGCAGCGCCAATCCTATCATATTAACACCATTTACAGTTCCTAAACAGGTATTCCTGATCTTTTTATTCATGTAAAATATTTTTAGATAGTGTTCCTTATAATCCTGTCCACATTGGATTTTTTTAAAAGTGGAAATCAGGTCGTTGGCTTTAAAGGAACTTATATGAAAGATTTTCAAGTAGGAGTTTCAGCCATGTAGGATTTTCAAATAGATGTTTCGTGGTGGGTTTGTTGAAAAATATCTAGGATGGAGAAGAAAATCATTATTTTTTTTTTTGACAGGATGTCGATTTATTTACCGAGTGGATAAGATCATGGCTACAGAAGAGCATCTTCCTTTTTTCCACCACACAACTCTGGCGGCCTACATCTGGTCCATGAAATTGGGAAGAACCATTTCATTCTTATGTTCACTAACTGAAGTCGCTAGTCTAATGGCTCATAATTTACAGTTAGTTCACTTAGGATACAATATGAATTACCGCTAATTTATCCTGTGAGTGAATTCACGTAGTCTATGGTGACAGTATCTAGTGAGAATAGTTAATGGCGAAGTAAATGAGGAAAGTGCCAGTTGCCTTATAGAAGAAGCTGAGCTATTATTGGACCGATCATGAAGAGCACCTATTAATCCTGTTACCTACTTGAGGCACCCTCTTACCACGAACCCAAGTATTAACCTAAAAGAAATAAAGAACTTTCTCGCCCTGCTAATGTTAGACTTAGAGTTTAAAACTTAGAATTTACAAAATGATGAATCTATTACATCAAAACATAAGTAATAAGTTTCTTGGTCAAGTGATCTACCTTTTCTGTCAGCATCCTCTCTCTCTCTTCTCTCCAGTCTAGAATTTTCTAACGGCGATTTTAAGTAAATCCGAACACAGATGTTTTCCAAAATATTCCGAAAATTCTTTGTTTTTTGAAAAATTTAAAAAGAAAAGATTTTTCCGAGTACTTCGGGAGTACACGGAAGTTTAGAGAAAACTGAAAATGGAACTGTTTTCCAGGTTACTTCTTTTTCCCAGATGTAAAAGAAAGAAAAACATAATTGTATTTAGTAAAGACGCATTTTCAGTTACTACCATTTTCTCTAGTAGATTAAGCATAAAAAAAAAAACAATTTTTTGAGAGATCTGTGAACTGGAATAACGTACAACCTGGCGTAGAAAATACAAATTTATACGAAATTTCTATCTTTAGTAATAAGTAGATTGATTGGCTGTTAACCTACTTGAAATATGCAGTTGACGTGCCACAGGACATCTGTCTATCCGGTGTCTGCTTGCATATCTTTATACCTTTATGACAATCACTCTAACAAGTTGAGAGCAGCTAACTGTTAGAGATCTAAATAGAATGAAGGTTGATAGTTAAGAGTTCTTGCAGTGAAATTTGCTGCGTCATTCAGCATTCATTTGATAAATTAAGAAGGGGCTTACACCTTATACGTCACTGGAAAATGAAGTTTGTATATTTTGGGCTTGTGTCCCATTCTTGAAGAGGTTCAGAAACAGAACTGATCTTATGACGAGTATCTTAGTATGCTGCGATGGAGCTTCGTGAGATTTTTTTTTCTCTCTTGTAGTTCAGTTACGACTTTCTGACTTTTCTAAGTTTCAGAAAATGTAAAATCTAGGAAGCAATGAGGATATCACGATCTCTGAAGCCAATTATTCACCTAGCTTTAAAATCTTTCGTTTTAATGAATGTGTTGGTTTTGTTCAGAAGGAGTATGCATCACAACCAAACACCTCACCAACTCTAAGATGCTGTTGGTTTTGAGATGATTTCGGCTTATTCAGGTGAGCCGTGAGCACTTATATCTCAACAATTCCATTGGTGAGCAAGTTCTCTCTACTGAGCTCAGGACCAAGCCCTTCTAGTTCTTTTCCATTTAAATCTCCTACCAGAATCATAAGACTGCCTCAACCCTCTCAGAGGCTTCTCCAAAACAATTACACTGCGAAGATATTTTTTCCTTATCTCTTAAATTTATTTCGATCCTGTTAAGAGGATGGCTGCACATTTCTTATCGTAGCTGGGAAGCTAAATGAAGATCCGCATTACTTATATCAGTTTTTATTATCTTAGTTTTGGTAATGACTGCACCTGGTGCTTTCTATTGTTTAAAACTTCTTTGGTCCCACAGAGGCTAAAGTTTGAATCACTTCCTCTTCTTCTTAAACTACACCTTGTTGTGGTGCGGTGCTATGTAAAGGGAACCTAACCCTCCCCGCGTCAATTAATATCTACTGCTTCACTAGAGAGCTAGCTTGGCGATGATTTCCTTAACTATATTTTCCCAGATTGCCCGAGGATATCTTATTTGTCTCCTAATTTAAATTAAAGCTTAGGCATTCGATGCAGGATTTAGCTAAAACATCAGTTATTCTATTTTGAGTTCCATCGCGGTTTCTCTAGGTCTTAACCGGAAGAAATTACACTTAGCCAAGATGTAAGATCCAAGAAAAGATAGTACTGATTTCAAACAAATTTTGGTTAGAGCAGTATCATAGGAATGACATTAAAAAATGATGTAACACCATAAAGGTAAAATTTTAAATGAGTAATTTTAGTTTTTTTTAAGAAAAAAAAGGAGGCAAACTCGCTGGCACTATTTAAAAACTGAGGAGTTTCGATGACAGATGGTTACGCAATTAATTAACACTCTGCAGGATACTACGAAAGAGATGTGGAGCGAACGTAATGATTATTACCATTGAATAGAATTAGAAGTTCTAGTGGTAGACATGAAGCAAGGCAAGAACGCTGATAAAGAGGGCAGTTACCAAGAGAAGAGAAGCTGTGCTATCAGAAGCACCTCGAAGTAAGAATGGACATCAGAGAAAGAGAAATTAGGATAACATGCAGTGAGTTAGGAGGAGAGTCCATAATAGTGGAGATTTTGATAAAATTCAAGGTACCACATAAACCCAATACCTCATTGAATTATTGCTTCCATATTTCATACCTATCCCGAAAATTTGAGACGAAACGTTTACACTTATTTGACAAAAAACCATTTACAAAATCAACATTGATAAAAAAAACTATTATCTGAATCTAAGTTCACAACAATTGTATTAAATTTCAACTAATAAGATGCATTTAAAAGATAACATAATTTTCAACCAAATCTGAACATTACAGTAAGATTAATGTTGCTATAAGTGAGAGATTTTAGTGGCCGAATACCAAGGTGGTTCGATCAAAGCAATCAATAAACCTTTAACAAGCCAGAAAACAGAAGACTGTCCTGTCTTTTAGCAGGAATGCCATACTACATTACTCGGTCACGAACTCAATGTCGTTGGTAAATTAAAAGCTATTTCACTGAATTATCGACAAATAGAAATAACTTTCGACAAGTATTAATAAATTATTTTGTTCTTAAGCTTTCAATATTTTATACTTAAGATGCAATCTGAATTATACTTATCATATTATTTTCATTTAATCTTATTTTTTATAATCTAGAAGTCGTTTAAATTTGATCAACAGTCCATTATATAATTTCAAAATAACTCAAGCGGAAAATACCAAAAATAATGTCATAAGCCAAAATGATTGGGCAATTTATATTGGAAAGGAAGAAATAAACCTTTATACCTTTCCGCCTGTTTTACAGAGATATTATTTCTTTACCACGTCCACGACAAAATTGTGTCGGTTTGAAGTTACCTCAAACCCAAATAACATTTATTTTAGTACGAGCTATTTTATGTTCTATTTCGTTCTAGAAGAGATATGTCCTTATATCTTTAATTCTGATTTAATTGGTGAAAAATTTGTTTTTAAACTGAATTTCTGCAGAAAATCTATCAGATTTTTTTGGTAAGTGATTGGATTAATATGGGCATTTATCAGCATGAATCATTTATCAGTTTAATGCCCTGGGAAAGAGTAAAAGCGCGAGAAAGCCATGCTTATCCTTCTATTTTGAAGGGAGAGGCCACAAAATAAATACTGTCTCTGTTTCCCATCATATTGTTTCAAGATTCCCCAGAATCTACTCTAACTTTATTTTTAAAGTAATATCAAACAGTTATTTCATTTTATAAATTTTAAGAAATTGATTTAAGCACTTGATATTGCGAAAGAAAAAAAATAAAATGTAGATATTAACTTTAGCTACATGCAGAAGCATCAGCTGTAATTGTTGCATCTCTCGAGTCTAATATGTTAAATGTATTTACGCATTACGGTTACAGATTGAAGCCGCATTGCACCATACGCTCTTGCCCCATTGTACAGACTCCCTCATGAATAAGTAAGTGGTGAAACAAAGAATGTTCTAATTTTATAGTTTGACTTTAAAAAAAAATACTGATATTTTTTAACTTCGTTATTCTGATAAATGTTATCAGATGGCTATAGTTGAAGGCTTATGACTCTCTGCTGCCAATACTTTGATCGGTGTATTTCAAAAGAGAGGAAATCTCTGTACCCAATCATAAGGAGTATGTTTTAGTTTATCTTAAACTTCTTAATAGAAAGTTATGATAAAAAACGTTGAAATAGGAGCCAGTTTTACTGAATGGATAGTGTTTCGGAATAACTTAAGTGTTATGAATCTGATATGGTGTACATTAGGCTGAATTTTCTTAACTTCATTTGAAGTAGTAAGTTAAGTTTCTTCAATAAATCTGATCATTGATCGAAGAATATATTTGAAATTTGAAGAACACTAAGTATATGCCATAAAAATGTTAATCAAGTACTAGTCATTCTATTTGGAGCGGATGTTCTCGCTTTTCTACAAGGCAGCTGACATATCACGGGACTTTTAATTTTTAACATTATTTAATCTAAAAAATTAAATTTCAATTGAAAAATTTGTATCTAATTGATACGATTCCCCCCCCCCTAGTTTAGCTGTTTAAAGCAATAAAAATACCAACGATCGACCAGAACATTTTTTTCTCGTTATGTTCAAACTCTTAGTAACAGATGTGGGAATTTATAAGACTGACAGGAAGGGCGCCCAGACCTCGTGTTACCAATATCAAACAGTTCAAGAAGGCCGACATGTATTATTTATAATCTTGATCTGGACTTTAAATGGATATTTACTACTTCCATTTTTATGAGCTCTATCTTTTAAGAAAGACATATTGTTTCACTATAGAACGAGTTTATTTTGTAAAATAGGCTTAAAATGTTTTATTAAATATTTATACTTTCTCTTAGCCTTAATAAGCGGAAGTACTGTAATAGTGTAAACTTTAGATTTTGATTTTACACCGGAAGAACAGTTTTTATGCCTTCTGAATAGGAAAAAAATGGTTTTTAATAATTTGTCTTATATTTAGTGAATGTAAAGGATGGGAGTTCTCGTTGAATTTGTGAATTAGACTTTAAATTATCGGCATAGATCTAGTGAGGAAAGATGAAAGAGTTCTAAGCTGGAGGAGAATTTAGTACAACTTGGATGGACCTGGGTGGAGAAAGACATAGAAGGCAACCAGGAGGTCGTCATTACCCGAACCTTTTGGCGGCATTTTGAATGCCCTGTGAGGCCTTTAAAGAATGTCTACCACGAAAGAAAATCCTCTACTGGAGCAGTATGACGGAGAGACACACTCCCAAGATGTTTCTGACTTGTCAAGACTTCTCTCTACCTACTTCCATAACGGAAGTCCAGCTCACGAAGATTACTTCCTCTAATTATAGGACACTATCTTTTGAAGAAGTATCAAATATAAGCTGAGACTAGCAGCAGTACCGCTGTAAAGGAATTTCTATCTTGGGACGGCACTCCATCCTAGGAAAATGCGCACATTACTCTTGAGGATTCTTAATGTTTACAAAGAATCGTGATTTTTTTCGTTGTATAAGTTAATAGTAGTAAAAACTTACTGAAAGAATTTTAAAAATGTCGATATTCTTTTTAGAGCACAAGCTCAGTGTGTAAACCGTTAAAATTAGATTTCTATTCTTCACATATTTCCCACTAAGTGACTTTTCGCTTCATATTTAGGTCACATCATTCTCAGGGTTAAATATTAAGTGCATTACAGAGTTGGAAAACATGTACAGACATGAGTGCTTGTGGTTTACACAGTATGCACAGTATGTCTAGTAAGAATAGTTCATTACATTAGCATTTTTTTTTTTTTTTTTTTTTTTTTTTTAAACCACTAGTGGTATTTTTATCTTTACCTAATTTTGGAGCCGGAAAAGCTTCTTTGAACAAAGGATGCGGATGATGTTTGATGGCGTTCATCCTTCCAATAGCGGCTGCCGTAACTCCGCACACTACTTCACCACGCTTCGGTCTAGGTTGTTCCACTGGGAGTACACGTCGTCTTCGTTTCGGTAACTTTGATCTCGCCTTTAAAACAGAAAGAAAATTATTTGTAAAATTTGGTATTAAGAGCATAAATTTCTCCTTGTAGTTTTTTAACAGTTATTTCCACCAGTTATTTGCTGTTAAATAAAAAACCTAGTAAAAAAAATTATATTACTTTTTTGTTTTGCCCTTTATTAAGAATTATTTCTTTACAGTTATGACTAATAATGAAAACTGTACTTTTTAACACTATAATAAATTCAGAACAAGAAAGACTATTTTTGCCTTCATAACTATGGTTAAATTTGTGTGAACCAAGAGAATTTTGGCTGAACGATAGAGAATAGAATTAATAATGGATAGCTATTTCAGTAATGTGCAATATTATTGAATGCTGTGTCTAATAATTACACATTACAAGGAAAACTGCATGTTATGTTATACTGTCCCTGAAATTCTTTTTGTTTTTCTACAGTCTGGCTTTATTGTCCAGATTCTATCCTCGATTAAATTAGTTGAATTAAACTTTGGTAAACAATAAGGCCCTTAGATTTTCTCTTCCTAAGAGCTTCTTACAGCTCACTACTCAGTGATGGAAAGGGTTTTCTCTCACGAGAGTATACTGTACGGAGGCCGGACGTGTACAAATAAAGCTGCGGGTCCAATGACCGCAGATGTTAACACGCACTTTTGTAAACTCTCAGGAGGTTATTATCTTAATCTAAATTGTAGCAGATGTAAATTATTTTGTGATTTTATAGTTTCTCTTTGTACTCTCTTTGTAAGAATTAGAATCGTTGCAAATAATCGGAATTTTGTTTTTTAACGGAAATAATTGTTCTGAAATTCTCTCTTTACAAATAAAATCTAATAATAGTGGGTTTGTGTTTTAATTTAGAAGACAGCCTACAGCTAGAGTTAACACTTTTTTTGTACTATTTATTATTATTATTATTTTTTTTTTAACATAACAAGCTATTTTGTTACTTACTCAATGTGCTATGTTAGCAGTAACAGAGCACAGTTAAAGAAATATATGTTAAAGGAATCATGGTCCAACAGATGCAATCGAATGCTTTGCTAACTTTTCGCTTTTATAGATTCTAAACCTTAAACTGTTTTTAAATAGCCATTATTGAAACCTTATTATGGTAAAATACGAGTACATCGTACATCTCCTGACTGACTGCAATATCATTATCCATGGAGAGTTTACACTAGAGAAGAATCATTAGGTACTGGAGAAGGTTAGTTCTTTCATAGAATCCTCTCGAATCTTAAGATATATTGGGGAGGGTGCTGAAAACATGAGGATGCACTCATGGGAGGGGAAACCCCCAAGGGACCGCCCTAATTGCTTTGGTTACGAACACTTTTAGGATTTTCAGTCGCCTGAAGGCTGAAGTTTCATTTATACAGACTATGACTATTATGACAAACATAATATACGCAATATAAACCCAAATTTTCCACCAAAATCAACCCAACAATTATGAATGAAGTAGGTAGCTAGAGGCAAGTTTTCATCCTCCATGTTCTCGTCTTCAGTGAGAGGCTTGTCAATCTCACGCTGATGAAGTATTATGTTGGAAATGCTGCTGGCCGGAGTTCGCTCTCTCATCAACCTGCTCTACTCCAGCTCCTCCTATTTGCAAGTTTTAATGAAATTACATCGTACGAAACTTTAACATGAATTCACCGTGATATCAATTTTATTAGATTCCATTTGAATGGACGTAAATTTACGGTTATTAACGGAAATAATTATCATAATGAAATTAAATGAGAGTTTAACTGTCGAAATAATTACAAATATAACTTTCCCTTAACGAGGGGGAGCCAATAATAGCATTGTTTTGAGGGGCCCTCGAAAAGGTAATGTTCTTCGTTCATAATTCAAATCATAGAATGTTCGAAATTTAATACTTAGTTTAGCCCGAAACCCGGTCTTAAGATTTTGGTCTAGAATAAAAGAATCAACTACTCACTATTTGAAGACTTTCCTTTCCAAGAACTAATTCATAATTTATCCTAATACAAAGAGTTTTCTCAATTGTATATGTTTTCCTCAGAGCGGTAATTCACTGCTTTATTTTTACACGTTCAGCAAATGATATTATAATGAAAGGTTTTATATGATGCTAACAAAGCTATAGAATCTCAATGGAATGAAGAGAATATAGAATGAAGTGGAAATCAGCATCTCTTTGAAGAGTTAACTATCAGAGATGATGTTTTCCATCAATCTGACGTAACAAGTTCACTTCCATCATATCCACCGGCTGACCTGGGAAGCTGTCTGTCATTTGCAAAACATAACTACTAGTTTTCATAATTTCTAAAAGCACGTTCTCTGGATAACCATGTGTTAAAGGTGATCCACTATGTGCCAAGCTCAGTGGATTTATTTATATAGACAATCTATATAATTTGATTGAAATGATTCATTATCTTTTAAATATTAGATGTTGCTATCAATACTGATATAAAAATCAATCAACATTATAATCATGACTTCGGCTACAGCCTCGAGTGAGAGGCTTTCACTGCACATACCTTTCTCCACAGTTACCTATCCTGTTCTAACGATTCCCGACTGCTCGACGTATTTTTTCTCTTTCCGTATGATTCTTTCATTCCATTCTTTCCAGACAAATAAATGACGGAACGAAATTACGCATATTGTTGTTCATCATTTAACCAACATAGGCTAAATGTGAAACATCGAGGTTCAAAAACAAGCAATCTTTCGCTGCAATCAATTTTAGAAGGAAGTCCTTCTCTGAAATTCGATACCATTAGTTTCCATCCTCCATGTCCTCGTCTTCAACCTTTAAACAATCTTACAATCGGTGGTATTTTTTTTCTTCGAGTCATTTTATTTCTATGGCTATCTTCATATTCACTGGCCCAATAGCACCTTAAACCATAGTTTCTCTCCCATCTGATGTAGCTCTTCACGTTCATCAGCCTCTTATGGCCGGAGCCTTCTCTTTCTCTTCTCACAATTTTTTTTCTTACTGCTATAACATGAATTTTATTACTTTTTGAGAATTTTTCTAAAATGACGCAACGATTTCCTTTAAACTTCATTTATACAAACTACACATTTATAAACAAGACTACAATTGTAAATTACTATCCAATGACATTCATTTTTGGGCACTTTTTCAGGGTTGAGTACGCTTCCCAGAAAGAGGTAATTTTCTCTGTAACAAACGCTATTACAAACTGAAAAAATGTTATTAACTCTTGAAATATTTTTATAATTTCAAGTTTGAATATAGTACATTAGTTAATCTGAGAATTTCATATAAGAGAAGGTCGATATATGTTCGTTCTAGATTTCTTTACAACTAATTTAGAAACAACCGCTAGATTCTCTGCCTATGATACTATGAACAACTAAAATTTTTGTGAATAGTTTATGTAACGAAAAACTTTTGTTACGTTAGTCAAAATTAATTACCTTAATGTTGTCGTTGGATAAGTTAGAGAGGTTTAATCTTTAGCATATTTAATTAGGGCAAACTTTATTAGTGAGAAATTTTGTAGCAGCTATGTTTTGATTTTCAAACTAATTAACTTGGAGTCTGTTAAAGACTTTTCATCTTGACGCAGTATTTTATGTTGGACAAACCAAGTGTATTATTTAAGTAGATTCTGAAATGTAATTGCTTTCTAGAATATATGTTCCACGTTAGGTATTCTCTGTTTAGATTTTACAAATTAATATGTTTATTAATTCAAGACTTCAAAATAATGCATGGAACTTTCTAGAGAGATTAAATTCCATTACGAATGAAGCTTATATCTTACGATTTATTGTTAATCGTAAAAATACTAGAGTTTAAACAAAAATCTGGCTTTTACACCTCGAAATAAACTTGAATCCTTCAACGAGCCAAATATTTACTTCAATGCCCCTATAATTTCCCTGTCCAAGGAGGGTAAGACAAGTTGGAAAATCAGAGGATGTGAGGAAATTCAAATTTTGAGAATGTTTGACTTTTTTTTTAAATCCTTGAAGACTTTCTTGGAACCCCCACGCTAGACTTAAAAGAACAGAACTGAACAGACGCTATCGACTACTTAAAAGACTCTTAGACGATAGATCAAAACTCTCTCTGGACAACAAAAGACTAATTTAAACTTCTATTTTGAAACCCATCTGGGCGTATGGAATAGAGCTGTGGGGTTCAACCAAACGCTCCAATCTCCAAAAGATTCAATGGCCACAATCTAAAATACTTCGAACTATCGTAAACGCTCCATTTTATGTCCCCAACCTGGACTATACACACTGACCTGAACATTCCTTTTGTCAAGTTGCTAAAACAAGATACAGAAAACTCCACTTCAGCCTGCAATCTCATATAACAATCCTCTAGCTCAAAATCTTTCTTATAGAACTCTTCCTGACAACACGGGCAAGACGTCTTAAAAGACAGTGGCCTCGTGATCTCCTCTCTAATGATGAGAGTGACTAACCATATAATGTTTTGGAGTGTTACCACTGGGTAACTTCTCCACTCATTTACTTCTACTGTTCACTGTTTTCATTGTTACTTATAGCGCTAACGCGCTGATTGTAGCACAATAAACGAAAAAAATAAAATAATAAAAACCTTGTTATAGTTTTTAAAATGACAGGAGCAAAATAAAGACCAGAGATCGGATTAATCTTTTACAATCCTTCATTACTTTGTATCTCAACGCTGGTGGCGCTACAACTCTTTTCTTCACTTGAAGAGCTACAAAAAAATTAAAAAAAAAAAAAAAAAGAAGCGCAAAAAAAAACATACTGCATTTACTGCACAAATTAGCTCACCTGTGTATGCGAGTAGAACATAGAAAAATTGGACACAATGACTGGAACAGGTAATGCAATGGTCAGCACCCCAGCCAATGCGCAAAGGGCGCCCACGAACATGCCAACATACGTTTTAGGAACCATATCACCATAACCGACCGTCGTCATGGTAACTATTGCCCACCACAGCCCCTCGGGGATGCTTTTGAAATCATTGTCCGGATTCGCCTGCAAAATAAACAGACATACATTAACAATTAATTACATAATTAAACTAATCTATTCTAATAATTTCCAATCATGTAAAATAATTACGCCATTATTATTGCATTATTTTATAGAACACTGGATTTAATAAGGTGTATAATTAAATATTAAATATGACCAACTATTATTGGTGATTACAAATTTACTGCATAACCATAATACGAGTACACCTATTTCCGTTTTATAGTTTAATCATCATTACATTGAAATAGTCGAAAGTAAAGTAACAACGACTCTGTAAGCACTCACTCACAATGTGTCCAAGATGTGGAATGATTTCTACAATAAACATAAAAGCTCTGGCAAGTAATAACCGTAAAAATGGTTACGAATTACAGCTCCCAGTGGCCTCTTTTTTTATCCATCATATTTTGGCTCTTATTGCTGGGAAACCCCAGAAAACGTAGTCTGGAATCTTGCCAAACAAACCATTCTACAGAATACAGTAAAGCAGCCAAGGAAATAATCTTTTTAAGGTTTTTTTTTTTTTTTTTTTTTTTTTTTTTTTTTTTTTTTTTAAACCCTGTTTTCTAATCCATGGGGAAATTCAGCAAATAAGATGACATTTTTTTGTTTTTAAATTTCTCACTAAAATCATTACAAAAATGTATAATTTCATTTTATTTCCTAATGTAATTTTTAAAATTACTACTATAAAAAATAAAAATAGAATATTAAATAGTATAAATTTTGTTCTTTAATAATTTTGTTACAACTAAAAACAGGGTCTAATCAATCTGAAAACTAATTTGACCGACCACACATTCTATTTTAGATTGTGGCCATTGAATCTTTTGGAGATTGGAGCGTTTGGTTGAACCCCACAGCTCTATTCCATACGCCCAGATGGGTTTCAAAATAGAAGTTTAAATTAGTCTTTTGTTGTCCAGAGAGAGTTTTGATCTATCGTCTAAGAGTCTTTTAAGTAGTCGATAGCGTCTGTTCAGTTCTGTTCTTTTAAGTCTAGCGTGGGGGTTCCAAGAAAGTCTTCAAGGATTTAAAAAAAAAGTCAAACATTCTCAAAATTTGAATTTCCTCACATCCTCTGATATTCCAACTTGTCTTACCCTCCTTGGATCCAAAATTATCCAAGGGTCCAACGATCTAAGGATAGTCTATCATACCTCGCTACCATTTTCCCACTTAACTTGATTCTCAAGCCTTCTGTATAATCATCTCACACACACACAAAATCTTAAATAGATTGCACAATAGAAAGATGAGAGACCTTCATCATTTTCTAAACTCCAGAACTATCATGCTCGCTGGAGATCTTATTCCAGACATACACTATCCTAACTTTCTTGATGAATGAATAATTAATACATGAGCCATATTAAAGTTATATTGAGATTAAACTTGAAATGTTAATCAATGAATAAATAAACCTTTTTTTGATAGAATAATAAGCCCTTTATAAATTAGAAAAAAACAAACATCTTAATCAAATACAACCACTGAGATTATCACCATTATCTCCTTGGAAGTAATCATTCATATTGAATTCGTTCGTTCACAAGTTCAAAACATCAACAAACTTAGAATATCTTCTGTAACAAGTTGAATAAGTACAAAACTAAAGAATAACAAATAGTTTTCAACGCTGGTACTTTGAGCAAAGCTTAACTAAGTGCAGGCACCTGTTGAACTCTGTACTTTGAACATCTTGTTGAATAATTAGTTGGAAGGATTTTCCATTGGTTTTTCCCAGGTTTACTAATATGTGATTTTTTTTTCTTTTTATTATTAAAAACGATGGATATTTTTTGCTGACTCTAAATTAACTCGAATGAGAAGAAAGAATTATTTATAATTATTTGATGCTATGAAACGTAAATGCTTTTAGCAAGGGAGAGATTGCCAACAAAGAAAACAATAATAAAAGAAATTTTAATAAAAAAAAAAAAAAATAACGAGTACGTTGAGAATGAACAATAGAAAATTCCAAGAAGAAACAAAGTGGTTACTACTCTTCTGAGTAAGTTCAAGGTAAGAGAAAAAGGACTTACCTATTAAAGACTTAATTTTTAAGCAGAACAAAATTAAATAAATAATTGAATAATAAATCAATCTCTTAAAACAGAACTTATTCTCAATAAATACTGTCTTAAGAAACTATAAACAGCATACCATGTTTTGGCAACTTAAAATAAGTAGATGTACAAATAAAATTTCATTACGTCATAGCAAGAACCGGTTTCATCCATTCATCAGTTTGGTGTAGAAACTTCGATTCTATAAGAGACTTAATGTTTCAGTCTACAAAACAATGATATTAACTACATTTTCCAATCAAATTTCATTTGTTTCTAAAAAGTATTAAGTTAAGAAAGAAACTAAGTTCTACAAATTGAAGAGTTTGCCAGTATATTAAAGAAGAAAAATGCAAGAATATTATAACTAATTACATGCTTGGATCCATTTAAGTAAATACTGACACACTGATTTTGATCCTCAATTTCTTAATTATGAGACTAGCCATACATAATAGACTCACTATATAATACAGACAAATATATAAAGATATTCACTGAGTGATATATTGTACAAGTCCTTAGGGAAAGCACTAAAATAGTGCCGCCCTTTGTTTGCTTGAAAATGCGCTTTTTGAAGACCTCTGAGAACCAAAGCTTGTTAAATGTAATTTAAAAAATCAACTCATTGCCGTTTCTCTTGAAGAACTGATTCTCCTGAAGTGAACATTTTCCAAACTAATTAAAAAAGAAGTTCCAAATTGCATTTTTCTTTATAGGAAAAAAAAAAAAATTGTTTAACTGTGTTTACAAAGACGCAGCAGCAAGCGTTGCAGATATTTATAGATAACGATTATGTAAAATAAAAAAAATGCGTAAATGCTTGCTAAATTTAACTACAGACTTATTTTGGTGCGTTAACCAATCTTTCTTGCTTGAGTGCACTCTACCGAAGTTTACATGAGGTTTCCTCACAGCTCGTTTACTTCCATCGATTTTGTTCAATGTATAAACTATTTTAAATTTTATTCGACTAGAAGGAGGAGTCAAATATGCAGGAACTTAATGTGATTAGTTACGAGGGTCGTTTGAAAAGTCCGTGCAAAGTCAGAGAGATAGCACTACTGGCGCGTATCGAGGTTATGTTTAGTTAGTAGCATCTCTTGGAAGAACACACACCAAGTTTCAGCCAGATCGGTCTATTTCTTTGTGTTTGGCATTCGTTTGAATCGAGGAAGTCGAGTGATTTTCAAAAAATGGACGAAAAAGAATTTCGTGTGTTGATTAAACACTACTTTATGAAAGGCAAAACGCCTCAGGAGACTAAAGAGAAGCTTGATAAACATTATGGTGACTCTGCACCTTCGATTAGAACAGTTTATAAGTGGTTTCAAAATTTTCGGAGTGGCCATATGGGCACAAGTGACGCTGAACGTTCTGGACGCCCTGTTGAGGTTACTACTCCAGAAATCATTGATAAAATCCATGATATGGTGATGGATGACAGAAGAGTGAAGGTGCGTGAGATTGCTAGTGCTGTGGGCATCTCGAATGAACGGGTACATAATATTTTGCATCAACATTTGGACATGACAAAGCTATCCGCAAGATGGGTGCCGCGATTGCTCACGCTTGACCAAAAACGAAATCGTGTGAAATGTTGCAAGGACGGTTTGCAGCTGTTCCAGAAGAATCCGCAGGACTTTAAGCGTCGTTTCGTCACTGTGGATGAAACATGGATACATCACTACACTCCTGAGACCAAAGAACAATCTAAACAATGGGTTACCAAGGGGGAATCTGCGCCAAAAAAGGCGAAGACCGTTCCTTCGGCCGGAAAGATTATGGCGACTGTCTTTTGGGATTCGCAAGGAATAATCCTCATCGACTATCTGGAAAATGGTAAAACTATTACAGGTGCATATTATTCATCGTTATTGGACCGTTTGAAAACCGAGCTGCAAGAAAAACGCCCACGACAACGCACCAGCCCACGATTGGCCCACAAAAAAGTCCTTTTCCATCACGACAACGCACCAGCTCAACCTCAGCAGTTGTGGTCGCAAAATTAATGGAAATAGGGTTCCAACTCGTTTCACATCCCCCCTATTCTCCAGACTTGGCTCCCTCGGACTACTATTTGTTCCCCAATATGAAGAAATGGCTGGCGGGAAAAAGATTTTATTCAAACGAGGAGGTGATTGCAGAAACGAAAGGCTATTTTTCAGATTTGGACAAATCCTATTATTCGGAAGGGATCAACAAACTAGAGCAGCGTTGGACGAAGTGTATAAGCCTAAAAGGAGACTATGTTGAAAAATAAAAAAAATTAAGTAGTTTTTATTTTTGTACGGACTTTTCAAACGACCCTCGTACTTGTTCCCCTGTTTCTAGCGCTGCAATTTAAACACGTGTGCAAGCCAGCATAAAATGTACAATTTTAGAGACAAATGTAATGTATCAGTTTCGTTAAATTAATTTAAGATGATTGTAGAAAATATGGCTGACTCCACAATGTTAAATAATACTGTAATATTTATAGCAAGCACGTTTGTTTCGTAATTTTGTCTGGGTACAGATTTTCATCCAACATCTGAGGTTGTTTCAGTTTAGTGCATTTTGCATTTTTGTTCTTTAGAATCTTGAGAACAGTGGTAAGAGCTAGTTGGGAGAGAATTTACATCAGATTTTAAAAACATTTGAACAAAGAAAATAAATAAATAAAAAGAAAGGCCAATTTTAAGGAAAAATATTGTTCATTGTAACATAAATAAGTCGAACTAAGTTCTAGCAGAATTGCCCAATAAACTTAGGGAATGGTATACTTCTACAAGAACGCTCTCTTTCTAAACTGGGGATTCATTAGTATAAATGCAAAAGTTTGCGGTCCATGATTTTTTTTCTCCTCTTTACACCTCCTCAAGTATTAAGGGTACGTTTAATAAATACTGAACATAAAGGGAAAAACTTAATGAAAAGAATGAAAATGTTTGAAATCAATGGCTAGGGAAATTAAACTTTTCCATTTCGTTTTGTTTTTTTCCCCTCTCGAAATGATTGGAAGACCATCTTACACTTTTTACTTTCCAATTCGCTGGTTTAATTAAGAAGATGAACAAGAAGAAGAAGAAAAAAATCATTTGTAATTATTGAAAAAAATCCCTTAATTTTAAATGGCTGGTTTTGTTTACCATTTTGAAGAACCCATTAAGAAAAATGGTGTAACACGAATCGCTCGAAAGATGGTCCCACTGTTAGATGGTATTTTTTTCTAAACACTTCTGCTGTACTGTGCGATTAACAAATCTTCCATCAGCAGAAAAATTAGCGCTCTAAACTCTTATAGCAAAATGCTTCATCCTTACGCTACCATACTTTTACTCTAAATCTTCTTCCTTCCAAATAACTCTTCTTTTTTTTTTTTTTCCGTTTTCATAGGAAATGCTACATTTATCCAGGAATTGTATTCTTACTTCAATAAAATATTGTCCGCCCACTGACTGAAATCAGAACTACAGTTATATACAAGTCTAAAGCTATAACCAAGCTAATAAAAGGCCACAAGTTTCCTGTGGTTTTCACAGACTATACTCTCGTGAAGTCAGGGAACAATAAGAGTTGAAGAGAACAGTTTCTGTGGAATAAACAGCCGAGATATACAAGGATCTAGCCACCGCCAGTTGGATTTGAAGTTTAACTTAGGTACTTGAGAAGTAATAGTACTTTATATTACTTTGAAGGAAGGCACTAAGCGAGTTGATGCTGTAACTGTAAACGCAGTAATAAACTATCATTTCTTTATGAAAATCGAAACAGTTTTCCAGAAAATTAATCTAATTGGGAAGAAGATTGAGAGGGATGACTATGGTGTTGTCTAAATTTTAAATTTCAAAAACGGAAATTAAAAAGAAAATAATAAAAACTTATGGTTGATTTTCCTCTCTTTAACAAAGTTCTTAGAATGCAGAGCTTTACTGGTCGTAAACACAATGTCAATATAGGTGAAAAGAAGATCGTCTTAAATAAATGTAAATCAATTGGAAACGTTTGCTTTCTTCAACTTCTGAAACATTTAAAAAGCAATTCTAGGTTAAAACTATTATTAATTAAATTGATTAATTTTAAAAGATTTCGGATTTTTAATCCATTTTCAGGGATTATTTTCAAAAAATTTTTTGGTGTCTAGAATTCCCTGTTCAGTCCAGATTATGATTGAAATTCTAAACAGTTCAAAATTTCAGAAGACTAGTCTATTCTAAACGGTGGCGAATAAAATAACATTATCCATTGGCATCGACTAATAGAATAAAAAATAATTATTGGTTTTTGACTTCATATTATTATTTTTCATCGTGTGGCGGAAGCCCTGCGCTTCGAAGTACTAATCTGAGACACCTATTTCCCTGGAAGAATGTTTCAAATAGAAGTAGTGACAGATCTTGCTATTTTTTCCCAAAAAGGTGTCTGGAGATGGTTCTTTTCCATACACACATATTGGCGGGTTTCTAAAAGATACTAATATAGGAACATTAAGAAATTGAAAATACTCCAGGCACCCATAATTTCAACACCATGCCCCCCTATCTGCAAAGGCATATTCGCCATACAAAATTTTACTTTATCTAACACTACTAGATAGAGTAGACTTCTTCACTTCTTCCTTTGTCACGCGGTGTACCTCAAGGTTCTTCCCTATCTCCCACCCTCTTCTCAATTTACATCAATGACCTTCCTCTTTCCATCTCTCATTCCCAGTATCACCTCTATGCTGATGATTTTCAGATTTACCTATCCTTTTCCCCGTCGGATTTGTTTGAAGCTGTATTTAAACTTCAAGAAGACCTCAATAACATCTCAGCATGGGCCACGAACAATAAGCTTACCCTGAATGTAGAAAAGACCAAAGCTATAGTTATTGGCTCCAACCCACTCCTTAAATCATTGGCTCCTCTTCCTAATCTTTTCCTTTACAATACCCCAATAAAACATTGTTCCTCTGTGAAAAACCTTGGTATCACTTTTGATCAAAACCTATCCTGGAAAAACCATGTTTCCCAAATCTCTCGTCGTTCTATCCATATCCTTAAGCAGTTTAATAGTTCCCGTCACCTTTTTCCAATTAAGACCCGGCAACTCCTAGTTTCCCCTCTTATATTCCCCCATTTCGACTATGGTTGTTTAGTGTATGGCGGTCTTCCTGGTGATGTTGAAGCTAAGCTTAAGCGCCTCATGAACTGCTTCATAAGATTTATTTTCAGCATTTCCAGAGACTCTCGCATTTCGCACTGCTACGATGAGGTGAAGTGGCTTTTTCCTGTCTATCGCCGCCAATATTTTTTGGCTTCTTTCCTTTTTCAAGTCATCCAGTCTCAAAGGCCTTCCTATATTTTTCAACTCCTTAAGTTTAAATCCTCCATCCATTCCCGTAACACTAAATCTCGCTCATCTGATCTCTATATTCCCTCTCACCGTACCTCATCCTTTGACAAGTCCTTCCTAATACGTGCTACCTCTCTCTGGAACTCCTTGCCTTCATCTGTCCGGCATGCTCCTACCCTATCCATCTTTAAATCCCGTCTATTCAGTTATCTACTTTCTATTCAGCTTCCTCCGAAATTCTAATTGTTTTAATTTATTTCCTTAATTTCTGCTGTTTTATTATTTTATTTTTACTTTCATTTTCACTTATTATATTTTCACTTTTGTAAATACTTATTTATTTATTTAATTTCTGTATAATCACAGGCCAAACTGTTAAGGCCTCTATTTGTTCCTGTATTTATTCTTAGGGGACAATTGTCCCAGAATAATAAATTTCTTTTATATTTCTATTTCTACTATTATTATTAAAACAAAAATGTAAATTTTCAATGAAAGTTTTGAATTAAACAAAATATTTTTTGTTTATAGCTTTCTAGAGAAATTAGGTATCTTAGAAATGCTTCAGACAAAAATTTGTTTCATTACGTATGTAAATTATTACTAAGAAGGATTCATCTTGAACCAGCTGGAATTACCATCCCATTTTGTTTAAGTTCTAAAATTAATTTCAGCTTTTCACTAGAAGACTTTGAAATTTTCCTTTGAGATAATTATATATATATATATTTTCTAATCTTTTTTTTATTTATATTTAAAGTGGTTCTTTGAAGGCTAACATTTTTGATAAAAATTATAAATACAAATCTGGAGCAGATGAAATTTAAAATATTTATAGCCGAGTAAGAGAAGGTAAAAACTTTAAATATTCAGCATTATTATTTCTCTTTGTTGAAACCAGAGGGCCCTTAGCCAGATGTAAACTGGAGGCTGAGAAACGCTGATGAAATTCAGAGTATTAGAGAAAATAGTTAAAAGCAGAAACAAATCTCAATTCTAAGCTCAGAGCAAGTATTTCTGTAGGATTTGCTAAGTAAATTCTATCAAGAGAGAGAGATAAAGAGAAATCGATTAATTTCCACGCTTCCAAATTCAGAAGATGGCAATCGAATTAAGAATCTGGAGAATTCTAGGGGTGCCTATAAACTTACTCTCCACCCTAGATCAGTCAGCGAGTACAGTTTTATGTCAGAAAATCAATCCCTGATATGGTTGGAAATCAGAAACCAATCAAAAATAAGGAAAATATGCTTGTCATTTCGGATAAGATCAATGATATTATTAACTCCACTAAGAAACTTTACACCCTCTCAAGACGGTGCTGAGCCAGGTATTGTAACCTTAAGAAATACTTTACAGATGAAATAAATCTGCATGGTATCAATAATGCAGGAAAACATTTCCTATTGTATAAATATAAAAAATAAATAAATAAATAAATAAATAAGTTAGCAAACTTCTCTGTGTGTTGTTGCAAGTATAAATGTTAGATATTCTACAAAACATGTGGATTCAGTGACTGTACGAGAAACATCAAATCTTTTTTATAGGCATTTTTATGCCCGTTTTATCTTCGTATTGTATAATGAACAAACATGAAATCCGTCACAGCTCTTTTTTATTTCTTTCTAAAACAAAACCCGAAATTTGTTTACATAAACATTGAATCTAATGAAATCTATCCAAGTAAGAATTATTTACAAAGTTCTCTAATAAAATTTAATTAACTATTCAGATCATACGAGTGTTAGTTTTAGCTATGTTACCAGTTTATTTTATTTATGCTAGTTTCATCTTACTTTTACAGCTGTTAAAAGAAGTATTCCAATTTGATGTTTAATTTCTCTTTGCCCTTTCAGTAAGAAGTACTGTAACCGCAGTTTAATTTTTCTTACTCCTTTAAATGAAAGTACTGAAATCGCAGTTTACTTTTGCTATTCATGTACAAATATCTTCCTTATTTTATTTGAAACGTTTTCCAAAGAAAATTGTTTTTGTGGATTCTTTGGGGGCTGCAACTCTAAGCATTTTTTTTAAAAAGATTTCTCCAGTGGTAGTTACGGATCTAATTTAATACCATATCAGGATGTAATGAAGTTATTGCTTATTCCAAATGTTATGAAAATCTGTAAAGCAGATATGTATGTTAACTTTGCAGAATAGACAAAAAGGAAAATCTATCCAAAAGGTATAGAAATTACTTTAACAAAATCTTACAGTTTAAAAAGTTGAGTATAAGCGTTGATTAAAAGCTAAAAGGTACAAAAGGTATAAAGGTTGCAAGTACCCAACATTTCATTAATACTTCATTGATATATTTGAGTAAATCTACTGTATTAATTTTCAATAATATTTTTCAGAATTTTTTAGATGTTCCAGTTCCTAATACTGGCTAATTTCACGTAAAAACAGATTTGTTCAAGTATAACAGAAGTATTCGAGAGCACCAATAACACACAGTTAATAATAGTAAATTATTCAAAAATAATTATTGATTTCTCTATTTTAATTTACTGTAGTCCTTTTAATTGAGTACTTGTAGTTAAATATTTTAATAATTAATTTGTTGGCTGTCCTCAAAATATGCATATTTTCATCTACTTTACATTACATATGTACAATATTGAGGGAAGAACACCTAGATGAAGAATGCAGTTAAAGAAAACTACATTATTTAATATTAACCCAGATTAATTATTACCTGTCATTATTAACGCTTGACTACTACATAAAGTAACAATCACTAGATATTACCGTTAATCTAAGTTAAATGGTGTGCTATTTGAACAAATCTTAACAAATAAGTGAAAATAGCCAGTATTAGGATCTGTGACATATTATAAATTAAAAAAAATGTTAATGAAAAGTTAATACAATAAGATTACTTAAATGATATCAATGAAGTATTAATGAAATGTTGGGTACTTGCTGATTTGTGTTCCTTTTGGCATTTAATCAACCCTTATACTTAACTTTTTAAACTAAATTTTTGTTAAGGAGATAGAAAAGAGAAGTGACAGCTGGAATAGGGTTATGTAACTTGAATTTGCAATAAGAATCGCAAAACATAAATAAAACGTTATAAACAATACTGATAGATTTCTAGATATAGAACCTAATAAATATTTGAGTGGATACGCTAGTATGAGGACAGAAAGTAGGAGAGCACATAGCAGTGGGTCCTGCACGTAACATTCATTATAGATAACCAACACCCTAGTGCCTTCAGCGGCAATAAATTCAGAGTTCATTAAATAGCGAATTCGGCTATATAATGTTCATTCTCTGGCATTGTGAATATAATTAACTGTTAAAATATTGATCAATTTCAAACGAATTATCATGAATATTTGCCTACTTGTCCACTTTGTCGTTTTGAAATCCTGGTTTGTTGAGCACACATTTTGAGAACACGTTCTTCCTTATTTGTTAGATGTTTTGGGCATGAGTTTGGTTTTCGAGATATTTTTTTTTAGAAAACAAGGCTCCTACTTTTTCTTTATACTTCTTGTATGTACGAGTATTATCTCTTAGGACAGAGTGCCCTTGGGGACAACCATACCTTTCATCCAATTGTTACTTCAATCTTCTTGCTGTTTACTCCAAAACTTAACAGTCTCGTTACAGTATCTTCTTAAATCCGTTAGAGACTGGTTTACAAAACTTACAGGACTTTTTAAAAGTCCTGCAATGCAGGCCATCACCGAGGTAAAAAACTCTTCAATTCCAAACTTTGACACTGTTCTTGTCGCTGTTAAAAAGTGGCAAGCGCTTGACTCACGCACAGTTATCAACGGCACTATGTGAAACTGTCTGAATCCATCAACGTCCACAATCTTGAAGAACTCTAGTCTTTTACCTGCTTCATATAATAACAATCTCAAGAGAATGTTAGGCTTGTAAATTCTGTCATATCTCTTCGATTGGGCGCAAGAGTTTAGCACCATGCCCGTTTCTTGTAGTTCCCACTATTTGATTCTGAAGCCCCAATAGCTCGTAATGATTGTTAACAATACGTTCTAGGCCATTAACTCTCGTCCACTCCTCCTTCTTGCTCGCCACGCGTGGAAAACAAGAAAAGATTAAACATATTATTTTTAGCATTTTCAACTCAAGGAAAATATTAATTTCACTCGCGATTTTTTTTAGATGCCGCAATTTATACGAGAGTTTACTGAACTGAATTAGAAAAACCCATATCTGCCGTCCTTTTCCAGCTACATGAAAACATCAAAATAACAAACACAGTGAAAGGAGGAAAATTAAGAAAAAAAGGAAAGAAACAGGGCTTCCAAGTTAATGAGGTTTGGAAAAGAAAACATCTTACTGCATTCAGAGCTGATTTATGGCCACAGAAGTAATTTAGGGCGGCACTCAGCTAGCCATCAATTGATCACTTCTTATTTTCGATTAGGAAGTAATTACACTTAAGATAAATAAAAGCAAACGTGAAATATCTTGAACCAAACTGCCTAACTAATAATTGGATTCGACTTTATTAACTAACAGCTCCGCAACAGCTAGATTAATGTGTCAGATTTAATCAACAAAAAAGATTATCACATATTAATGATAAACACTCCAGTTTTGTTCATCATTTTAGTACACCAGAGACAAACTACAGTATTCAACAGAATGTATAGTGAAATATTAGTGACTGATCGATAGAATGGATGATAAGATGGATATTATGTTATATCCTATTAATTTAACAACCATGCTGACATGTATAGGGCCATGATCTTCAGCCAAAATAAATGCGCGGATATTACTGATAAAATAAACGATTTTTATTTTCTAAATCTAGGATAATATCCAGCATCAAATAATCAAATTTTCTACGATTCACCAGTAATTTATAGTCTATCCGTCAATAAAAAAGATGAGTCACATAGGCAGGGATACAATTGTAAATAGCTTATGCCTGAGGTTTAAAAAAAATCATAACAAACAAAAATAGAATAAAGAAGCTAAAGCTTACCTGCAATCTCTCAGCATAGTAGACAAGACTGGCGAACACTACAATGCCCAACACAAGGAAGAATACCAACAGTGTAAGTTCTTTGGCGGACGCTTTGAAAGTATGTATGAGTATTTTAAGCCCTGGTGAATGTCTAGTCAACTTGAACAATCTTAATATTCTTACGATGGAAAAGAATTCCAAGATGTCAGCTTTATCTAGCGCCCTAGTCACTGGATCTTGCAATAGGACATCTGTGTAGAAACTTAACGTTGCCATCAAGTCAATCATATTCACCGGCGATCTGATGAACTGCACTTTGTTCGGCGAGAACTGCAACAAATGAAAATTAAACTACTTTAATAATCAGTGATCAGTGAATGGTTGATTTTATAAAACTTGCTAGGGAATAAAAACATCATTAACATTTCCAATCGATGAACACATTGGTTTGAAAATAGTTTTTATTCACTTGAATCTGTCATCAAGGTTATTGTTGAGCTATTGTAATAATTGATTTGTTGATATATTAATTTTCTGTCGACCTATCAATAGCATGGCACCATCAAACCATTCCAGGCATCTACTCAAACATTTTTTAAACAATATGAACGCTTAATTCATACTGTCAGCAAAACAAGAAAGCTCCGGAACACTTTGTACTATTATTTCTCTAACAAAACTTAGTGCGCTTTTCACCTTATAATTCAACAGTTTTTTTTTCCACCTACTAAGCTTCCACGAAAAGAGTTCCTCAATCAACCCATCTGAGAGCCGAAAATTTGGTGCTCTTCAGAAACTAATTGAAGACAAACTGCATACTTCAAAATCGCACCCAGTTTTGCTGGGACTAAGTTGACTTGAAATGTTTTGGCTGCTAGAAGATGGAAATAATGGAATGAGCTGAATAGAGCAAGTAATTCACCTGACGTTTCTGACATTGGTACAAGTAATCGCTGCTCTGTTGTCATCGCAAGTGCAGAACCTATTAATAGTTGACGAAGCTTACTTTCTTGGCACAAGTTAATCATTTACCATGGTAAGTAATGAATAACTTTGAAAAAAGTTCATGATAATGAGTTATAACGAAAAATGGGAATAGTTTTAGCACAATTTTCGTTCAAAAAAATGATAAAACTTTTCACTAAGTAATTGACTAAGTAGATTAAGAAGTTAAAGTGGAAAGCCACACATAATGGCTGCCATTCCATTAGATTTTTAGACTACTTTAACGCCAGATAAAGACTAAAACCTACCTGTACCCGTTTCTATACACTTTGTAGAAAATGGTAAGGAGTGGAGAAGGAGTTTAGATAAGGCATTTGAAGGTAAAAACAATAGGAAAATTTGTCCTTTGGAATATGTCTCCAGAGGAGATAAGGTAAAACCAAGTTTTTTCCTTTTACTTTGTTAAAAAATATGGCTACCAATTTGATCACCTCCAAAATTGCTTTTAACGTAATTTCCTCCAACATTTTTATTTCTATATATTTGCTGAGATTTAAAAGTCACTCAATTGGAAGCAGTTTTCCGATTGTTTCCATCAGTCAATCATGGTTTCATGCCAATATTACCACAAGAAAAGTGCCAGACATTTCAAAAAAGGATTTTTAAATAATTATTTTGTATTCTTTCGGCATTTCTAAAGGTTTTTCTGCAAAATTCTTTTGCCTTAAAGAGAAATAAATAATATGAAAAAAGTGAGCTTTCACCAAAAGCATATACCAAGAGAATTGAGTTTTCAATTAATTAATTATATTAATCAGCATCCCAACTTTTCGTGGAAAATCAATTTACAAATTTTTACAAAACTGGAAACAAAAGAAGTGAAAAACTTCCATTAATAAAGCTTATAAATCCTGTACCAAGTATAATAAAAATTTAATTTCATGGACAGTTGACTATTAGAGGAGTAGATTTCAATAGAGAGCCAGACCGGGATAGAGTTGATTATCTATTAGTTTGAATTTACCACAGCACATTGAATATATTGTTCAGTTCTGAATCATATTGAACAATAGCTGTGCAAAATCAGATAGGAAATCTGATGCATTTCTAATGGTTGGTGTACCATTAATTTAACTTAGGTTTTCAGTAACTCACAAGTCTGTAATAAATTACTGTTAATCTTCCAAATAAATATACTGTTAATAATGTAATAAAGCTGCAAAATCTGTATAAAGATCTATAAAACCCATAATACTTAGCGAGTTTCAAGAAAATATACTGGGAATGCATTGGAGATTAACTTAAATAAATATGATTTAGAAAATTTAAGAATGAGTAGAAATGACAGTTTTTCGCTACGAAATCAGCAAAATTAGTCTTAGCGGTAAACAAAGCACACTAAACCGTTTTTTTTCTGTAAACTTAAAACACTCACTTATGTAAAATTTGAAAGGAGAAACTGCTGGAAAAAATTAAGAAATGGGCTTCCAGGTATACAACATTATGATGCCTCACAAGAAGTTTCTCCAGATGCAGACAATCTGATGGTGGCAACAATAATTCATGAGATTCAAAAACTGTTTAAATGGACGATCATTAGGAATAGGATTTTGAAATTATTTAAAGTTACTTAGGAAGACTGAATTCTATTTGTTCTCTATTCCCCCAAAGAGAAGTTAAATAAAATACAAATACCTCTATATAAAAATATAATAACTAAATATAATTTCGACGAAGAATCATAATATTATACACAAAGACAATGGCACAAGGACCGCTCGGAGCCCCGTCCACGGCGTAGTTGGACGTAAAAGTCCGCCTGATAAAATAGGCAATTACTTTAATAATTTCAACGAGATATCTACGTCGGAATGTGCTGGGATTGTAAACTGTCTGAGTCGACACACATTGAGAAACAAGTACATGGTGGAATTAGGCTGCAGCTGCTGAAACGTGAAGTTGTTACAATATACACTTACCTGATACTTTCAACGAATATGGCAAGTAAGTTATCATCACTAGATCAAACAAGTCTTTGTTTAAAACTTAAGATGTGTTTTGTGATTTAAAAACAGCCCCTGTGGTTATAAAATTCAAAACCAGCATCAAACAAGATAAAGTATTGAGTGAAATGGCGGCAGTGAAGACAGATGAATAGACGAGGATTACTGGAAAAATTAGGAAACTACTACCCAGCGGTTGAACATCTACCAGATACTGTCCGTAGAAGTGGAAGATCTAACCGAAGGGCAGATAATTCCTAAAAATCAATAGAGCTAGTAGAATCAAATGTAGATAAGTCAGAATTAGAGCTGTTATGTACTAAGCATTACAAGCAGTAATCACGACCACCGAGAGCCACACAACATTCATGATTATTGCTACTTGAAAACCAGAACGAGCAAGAGTATACATTTATGTAAATGAATCCGATGATTTATTCAACAGAAGTGCTGGTGCAAGAAACGAGAATTTTCTTATCCAGCACTTGCAAATAGTACGAAGACCAGGCAATACTCGCAGCCGCAGAAATGAAACTAAGAAAGCAAGGTTGATGAGAAATACCTTCTCAAAACAGTCTTATGGTAGAAAAAGGGGTTTACAAATGACTGTTCAGAAATGTGGTTCAGTACACAACTAGTCTTGCTTATGCAATTTTGGGCTTCGTTTAGTCATAGGAGACATAATAATAAGCAATACTAAAAAAAAGTATAAAAACTGGAAAATAGTTATGAAAATTTAGTGCAGTTTGTTTTTCCTACAAATATTTTGGGTAGGCTCCATCTTGCACGCTAATTGTGTACATACAAACTGAAACAAAAAAAAAAAAAAAAAGAAGCAGAATATCAGTATGTCAGACCAAACAAAGCAGTTCTTATTTCATAAAAGGAAGTATTGTCGTGGAGTAAAGGAAATGTAAAAAATCATCGTGACAAAATGGAAAAAGGAAAAGTATTTCCCTATAAGTGGTGTGTCTGTGTGATACAATAAGAGGCACGGCTGGGGATGCTGTTCAACAAAGAATAGGCTGGTCACCACAATCACTTGCCATGGAAACGAATGAAGTCCCTAGTGAAAGTTGGACAGGCCTGACACCAACTATTCAATCAATACACTCCATATAGAATATGCAAATAAATAAATAAAAAAGATTTTAGTTGATTCTATTCTCATCCAGCGCATGCTTTTCTTAATTTTGATCGGTTTCAGATTTCGATCTATCACCAACGGTTGATTTATCAGGTAAGCTGTAGAGATTCTGACTTCAACTTATAACACTTCTGTAAAGTAGTACATTTGGTATGAGATTGCTAAGCATGTTAGTAGATACTAAAATATTTTTGTAAAACTAGTAAGTATCAAATTGTTCTTTATTTCTATGGATTAGTAAATGTTTGAGAATTATGAAGTTTGAACAGACCTTCAATTGAGGGGGAGCAGCGAATGAATAGACAACACATTTTTATTTTTCCTACAACATCGATAAAATCCGAATATATCAGCCTATTTACTTATCCTTTGTCCCCATTATTTATCCTGCCCGGTTTATGTAAGTATGTGAATAACACCGGGCTGTTTAAGAATATACTCAATTCTTCTCTAACCAGTCTCTCTATCCAAAGTTTACTTTTTTTTCTGAAGAGTAAAGTAAATTTGAACAGTTTTTCTAAATAGCTACTGTATTCAACTATTCATTAAATAATCAAAAAATTTATTAAAATCAATTTTCAAATTATCAAAATTATTTTCCAATACATATTTGAAAAAAAAAATAATACCTCTTTTACCTATCATAACCTTTTCTGCTAAGAATTTTTTTAGATAAAGTTTTATTGCATCTTGATTGATGATAAAACCAAGAAAATCATTGAAAAACCAGCTCATTTATATAGAATTGGCTCCATAGCTGAAGACATAAAAGTAGATTTTTACGGTGTCGAATGGACGGATTTTCCTACATTCTTTAAAAGTTGTTAAAACGGTTTACTTCATAGTAGTTAAATAGTTACTTAAATCTTTCTCGCTTTGAAAGCTCTCAGTTTATTACCAAAGAAAAATCTAAAGAAGAATGGCGACGCACTCCCAGATGGGAATGTAAAGCCTAGCTCCTGTCATCTCACAAGGAACTTGCTGCTGAAACTGGTCAAGAAAATAATTTACGTTACTTTAGATAGAGCATCATTGCAGTTCAAGCACTTCTAAAAAATAAAACACATAGATGCTGAAAAAGAATTTACTTAGACCTTCAGCACAGTAAAAAAACATAAATAAAAGATGAAGAAAATGACTTCTTGGATTTTTGAATATATTAATTTTGATCCAGCTGAGAAATCATCGGATAAGAATAGAGAAATAAAGAGTTGTACAGATTCTTAGATGAAATACGTGCGATCCGTTTTTACTAAGTTAACGTCAGGAAGTTGGTGGAGATTCCAAAACACCGTCCGATGAACTACGTGAGAGTTCAGACGTCTGGGGTCACTTACAATGATGGTGGATTTGGGTAATAACTGAAATTTTAATAGAAAAAAAAGGTCCCACTAACTAGCAGTATAGACTACAGTCATATTTTGGATTTCCTATTATATTTACAGATTCTAGGGCTATTAGGACATCATTAAGGGAGAATTGAAAGAGATCGCAGAAGTCATTTTTAAGGAAAGGGAACACAAAAAAAATGGACTCAGAGGGTGAAATACTGTGAGGACATAAAAACTGCTCACAATAATCGCTAACTGAAGAGTCAGTGAATCAAGGACTCAAGTACGCATGAAGTTTAATATATACACAAGTTTTTGCTGACTGCTTATTACGCTTGTTTCCATGGTAACTGCACATACCTCTTGTTAATTAGTTACTGTTAATTAGTTTACGGTCACGTCTGAGTGAATAAACAACTTTATTAAACTCATTTCAGTTGGTGTAATGTTTTCATTACTTAGTATATAAGTACAAAATGAATATATACACACGGCATAAATGATGAATGACGAGCTAGCCAAAATGTTGCCAAATAATATATGCATTACAATTTGCATATATATATATGGCGCGTGTAATTTTAGCGAAAATATATTTATAGAATGTGTTTCCTCGAATAATTACATTCAATTTTGCAACAATACTACCACATCCTAACTGTAGTTGCATATAATCAAAATATACGAAATATTTTAGTTTGAATGTATTAGTTTTTATGTAAATATTATAATTATAAAGCTTGGCTTTATTTATGTACAAACTATGTCGTTGAATTTTATGCTATAGAAAAATTTATTTATTTTTATGCTGAATTAGTCATCTAAGTATATGCTGTTCTAAAAGCTTGGTAACTGAAAAACTAGACGCTTTGACATCACTATCTTTCGTGGCTCACATTGCTCTCCTACCTTGATAACTGATTAATGAATAGAATACCCTGAAGAAGAACTGAAGAGCCTGAAATCTCATAAGTCTAAAATAAAAAAAAATATAACTAATTAATAATTATATTTACACAATGAAATAATTTGAATTTCAATTTTCAGAGCCAGATTGTAACTACCTGGCAACCATCACAAGGATTTACTGCGTCTCCAGTACAACGAGATTGATGATACAACACTTGGAATTAACATTCAAGTTAATTTAGGACGTCATCATTCTATGATGGTTTAGTAATTAACTATAATTAGACCACAACTGATATCCTTTATATATGTTAATCTCGGGAGTCTACTTGGTCGATCGCAAGACGCTGAGGGATGCTATAGAATCTAAAATACTGGAAGGAACGAAAATAGCACTAGAGTAGCAACTAAGGATGTTGTTCTAAATAATTTGTAAAGAGAATCTTAGACAGGGGGTGCTCATTTTACCACTAACCTTGCTTCCCTACTTTATTAATGATCTAACGAGTTAACAAGAAATTACCTGGAATAGCCTATTAAAATCAAACGTTCAAAAGGTAACCTTTTTATAGAAAAAGGTTTTACTAAGAGAAAGCAATCCTAATTAGATTCTCTAACTGACGTAAAGAGTTAATTTTCGAAATTACATTTTCTTCGAAATTTTCTGTGAAGTTTTCATTTCGCTGACGCTAACGAAAGCCTGTATACGCTGCTCCTGTATTCACAAAATTTCAAGAACCCTGAAGATAGCAGCACAAAGTATTTGTAGCAATCTTTTGAGCTTTGTGTAAACCAAAAATATTAATTGGGATAGACACAGAAAGATTGTGGTTTTTGGAAGTGCCATCTTTCGAGGCTGACTCATGGAATATAATTGGAATGGATAGAACAATGTGGATATCTTTAATCAGACTCCACTCAAAGCTCTGCCGAAGCTCCAAATTATAGTGCTTCAAACTTTAACATAGTTGAAAAAAAATATGTTCTTCTAGTTTATAGTTAGTTAATGTCCAAGAAAATAATATTTCTAGATTACAGTATTATTCTGGTTTATATAAACGAGAAATACGTAAGACGCTATTTTGTAAACATAAACAAGAAAATGTTAACACGAAAGCGTATGTATTTATTTTTTACAGTACAAAACATGTAGAATGATAAAGGAAATTGTGGAAAAACTCTGTAAACAGTTTTCACATATATTTTCTCTTTTCCTTCCAATTTAACAGAAAAAATGGAAAAGCTAAAAGAAAAACAAAAAACCATCAACCATAATATTTTATAGTTCTGATTTTCTTTTATACTTGGAATTCTGTGTAGGAAAGGTTTCTCTTTCTTTTTTTTTAAGGTTTTTTTTTCAAACCAGAAAGGAGATATATTTCTTGGAGAATGATGGAGTTTGGAGGACCTTCTAACACCTTACTCGCTACCAGCTATAACCCACCATGGGTTTCTTATTTCACTAATGCCTTCTATGTAGAACAGAACAAATAAAAAATTATAAAATTAAACTGCGCACCAGGGAATTGTATTATTTATCTTTTTTAAGACCCTCAGGAGAATTGTCGCTTTTAGGCGAGATTTTATGAAATTTTCTATTATAATGGCCCATTTCCCCATTCTTTGGTACCGCAAAGGAATATAACGGACAAACATTAGTTTTAAAGGAATTAGAATCGAATTTATGAATTAAAAGAGTCATGAAAACTCAATAGTTTAAATACAGCAATATAAACTTACAAAATTTACAGATGTGCCGCGAGCTTATACAAAGGGTGTATAATCCTTATAATATAAAAGGGTGTAAAGATCAGCATAAGCCTTGAAGTTGACCTAGTCCCTAAGTCGAGAGCTTGGCAAAAATAACAAAATAATAATAATAATAAGATCCCACGCGGAGGTCCCGGGTTCGAATCCAGCTGCTGACCCTTAGATTTTCTCTTCCTAGGAGCTTCTTACAGCTCACTGTCTGGTGATGGACAGTGTTGCCTGTAACGAAAGAACACTGTCCGGAGGCCGGCAGTGCACTGAAAAAAGCTCCGGGCGCCAATAACCTTAGATGTTGACGCGCCTTAAACATTAAAATAATAATAATAATAATAATAAGACCAAAATTGTAATAATTTCTCTTCGCTATGATGAATTAGGCATTTGATGTAAAGTAGCACATTTCTTAGAGTTTCCAAAAATTGAATTATTATCAATAGCGATTTTTCTCTGTGAAAATGCTGAAAGTCATCTTCCAATCACAGTTAATCTGCGAGCGTTATCATAGATTGAAGCAACGCTCCTAACTCACGGGCCAGCAAACGCTTTTGACTCTTGGCTAGTGCTAGAAGCTAGCTATATTAAGGGCAGAGATCTTAATCTTGTATGATGAGCAACAGAAAGTGCGGCACTGCTTTATCTGCTACTCACGATATTGCAACTGTCTATTTTAAAACCATTTTGATTTGTACAAATACCTCAGGTTGCATATTGCATATTCGACATGCACGACTACAAAATAAACAATAAAATCCCAGCTGCTTTCTTGTCAAAACAACAGTACTTCTAATACTAAAAGAGAAAGAATTCTTAAAGAGAACCTTGGTCTTCCATGTATCCAAATAAAAAAATTACGAAAACCGAAACAAGAGAAAGAAGAATTGTTGGGACTATATTTGAAGCAGTATTCGAACAAACTTGATGAATCCGCAATTTGAAAATTGAGCTATCAATTTTTCTTATTTCATTTCTCTACAGAACTATAAGGATAGTAGAAGTCGATATTCCATTGACTAAAATCGCAGTGGACTAAGTTTTCTGATTCTCATATCAATGATATTTTGCAAACACACAAAATAGGTAGTTTACTAGATTCAGTTCTTTCAATTATCAGCAATGAAAAATGTAAAAATGTATAAACAATTTATTAAAATTCAATTCTTCACTAGTCCACCAGTAGCAGGTTTTCAATTAATTAAAAGTTAAAGTAAGCAAAGCAAGATTAATTACGGAAGCAAGATTAATTATTTTGAAAATATGATTAACTAAAAAATCTGTCTAGTAAATAAAAAAAAAAGAAGAAGTAATTATTGTGCTGAATATGTAAGGCGGGAGTTTAGAACTTGGGCGAAAATGTATGAACCACACTGTAATCGTGGTAGAAAGAAGATAATACATGTGGAAGGTCGTGCGCTCTTCTCATCTGATTCAGTATTCATGGTAGTAACCACTGCCTGAACCGCCATGTCCCCATTCATATAATTACATCGTTCATACAGCTTTTTTCACTCCCCTTTTTATAAGTAATCAACCAGAAAAACTAATTTCTTTTAAGTTAATAACCAATCTTATTAAATATGCATTGCTTTTTTCCCATCCAGTTTGTTTTCTAGGCAATTTCTTTAAAATTCAGAGCGAATAACACGGATCGGTAAATAAATTCACAAAGTATTTAGAACGTGAGTTTGTGTGAGACTGTGTACTTCTACAGTGCATATTAATGATTAATTTCCCGAGAGGTGGGAAATTTGGCTAAGAAATTCTAACAACAAGGGTTCCTTTGTGGAATATAAGCTTTGTGTCACTCAAGTACAAGCACAATTGTACAAGTACAATGCTCTAGTTGAAGTTAGGAAGCAAATTAAGAAAAATCAAGATCTTACTTTTAACAAAAATACATGATGGTGACACTGATAAATTCAAGACTCAAAGTTTCCTCATTAAAGTAGCGTGACTTTTTCAATTTTATAATCGCTTTTTACTCCATTTTCTAACATGAAAATAGGTTGCTAGAAGTGAGTAGTTCTGATACCAGAACATGTCGGCTTCCAATTTATTGTGGTTCAAGGGTTTTCTGTTTAAGTAAATCTAGCCTCGCAAAAGCGAGATTGACTTGTCCTTACATATTCAACAGTTCAGTTCAAAAATTTATTTAACCTCCATACAAATTGAAGGGAACAACTATTACGATGCAACAATCTAGATTGATTATTATGATAAAAAAAATGCTGAACGAAACACAGTTTCTAAAACTCTCCAAATGTACTAATCAAATTATCGCTATTAAACCTACACCAGTTCCGAGGAGTATCTGGAAAGAGCTGCTAGAAAATGATGTTTACAAATCAGGATAGCTAATAGCAGAATTAGCCATCAAAGAAGATTTTAGCCACTCAACAAAAGATTTTTCTAGTGAGAAATTAGGTACGAATAGTTCAAGAACTGATAACCTATAAAGGTAAATTAGAAAATTATTAAAATTATCAATAGTTACCTCTTTGATTTCACAGTGGTTATCTTTTCTTTATTCTAATAGATCCACAATGGTAAAGCCAAGCAAGCAGCTCCCTCTACTCTACTGCAATAATATGGATATTCAAAATCACCAACAAATTAACTAAAACAATAAGCACAGAAATTCAGTACACGACAACTAGTGCTACCACAAGGAGATTTAAAGAACTACATTCAAATATAATATAATACAGATTCTTTGTTACTTGTAAAAATTTAAAATCGTGCCAAACAAAGCAATGAAGCATATAATAGACCAGTTGATTATTCAAAAAGAATTATGATAATTTACCGTTTATAACCAACAGTATTACCAAATTTAAATTAAATTAAAAAAAAAGTTCTTTCATTGGGGATTCAATCTAGTTTACACAAAACTATATCTTTTAATTTATAAACGGAAGACAGTTTAACACTAAATTGTCAAAATGAAAGAATTAAAATTGTTTTAATTTCCAAATTGAAAAAATAAAAGAATGCAAAGCTAATTCATTGAGACGAATAAACGTTTGATGGAATATTTAGTGAATTGATTAAATTAATAAGCAACATTTACAATAAATGTGGGGAAATTTAGGAATAATTACTTTTAAAAAAATCATCACAAAAGTGATGTGATAATCATCAACATTGCAATGAACTAATCTTACAGTTAATCTGATGAGAGATTAAGAAAATATCAAATTAAGTAATTCCTTAAAAATCAATTGACAAAGAAAGTGCATTCTTGCTTTAAATAAGCAAAACAAAAATAATTAAATCAAAGCAGTAGATGCTAAAACTGACGGATAACCAAAATTTCATCCAAAACACCAGAAATATATGTTAAATTTCAAATTTAATTTATTCATAAGAAATAATAATGAAATGAATAAAGATAATGGTGGAATTTTAACCTAAACCTTATTAAGATACTAAAGTAAGAAATGGAATATGCACTACAATTTGAATGATAATAACTACGACAGAAAGATAAGCTACTTAGAAATTTTATTTAATTTCATAATTTTATAGCTGATATTGATTAGAAAATTGTGAAAGTAATGCACATGCTAAGCATATACTCTTAGGTAAAATTAAGATCTGACTTACTTGCACTTGTAAAATGCTTTCCAATTAGATAATCACCGGAAAAAGTGCGGTAGTTGAGGGCCAGAAACAAGATTAGGGTTACCCTGTTTAGCGTTCTTCAGGTAGCTTAGGTAAGTTCATGAATGTGAACAATGTATTGTTCACAGTATATTTAACTCCAAGGGAAATAATAGAAAATACATATTAAAGTGAGAGGTGGTAAATGTTAAAAAAAAAGTTAAGATTCCGTTTGACTTAGTAACTACCTACATGAGCAATCTTAGTCCTGCGATATTTCAACCTACACAGACTACACACTACCTTCCTTCCACAGCTCTACTGATCACTGTTGCCACTCGATTACAAGAAGAATAACATTTTATATGAATGTAATTAGAAAGAAATGTGAAATTTAATAGAAAAATAATTCTTGACAAAATTAAAAGAAAAATGAAGAGCTTATGCCCTAAAAAATTAATAACTGTCTTAAAATTAATACTCTGCTTATTGCTTAAAACTGGAGGTAATAAAAACAGCTGGTCTGCTAGAATTTATGATTAATTTATGCATTCCAATTTACTTGTGTGACAATATACTCTTCTTTTGTTCTGAACCTGAACCACACGTTCAAATTCTTGAACAACCATGAAGGTAAAAGGCAAACAAATTCAATTTACAAGCTCGAAACCCTCATATTTAATTTAATTAACCCAGTAAAGGATTTAAATTTGTGAAAAAATATTAACCATTAAAGACGTTTAAGGAAATCACAGACGTTTAAGGGACTAATTGGTAAGCAAATTAAATTTTGAGAATGTCTGGTTTAAAATTTTATGAGAGAGTACTTCATTGAACTTACGCGATGTGAAGAATACTAAAACTATAACAAGTTGGCAACAGCTAATTAACTGCAATTGGAGTAAGTTTGGTTGCAGAATCTAGCTTTGTCAGGGATGAAAGAGAAAAAAGGATAAAATAAAAGGGAAGGAAATGTGGAGAAGGATAGAAATATTGAAACGTGGTACACAGGTACGCTAAGTGGGAAGAGTAGAAGGAAGTGGATTCGAGGCAAAGAGTATAATGTGCTTGTAAGAAACGAGGCAAGCAAGAAAGCAGAATCAAGAATTGCATAAGACTAACCGAAAATAAGACTTGGTAATGAAATGTGAAACTGCAATCTGCAGTGTAGTAAAAGAAAGTGAAAGAGTGTAGCTGAAAAGATAATGTATCAAAATAAACTGGTTCAATAGTATGGAGAATATCCGGATATAATAAGAAAGGAAACCTGATTAAATACAAGTAGTGCGTTCATAATTTGAATTCCAATAGTTACACATTCATAAATAACAATGAGATCTGAATTTCTGTTACTTCTTACTAAGAGAGATGCTTGTTCTATGTCAATTTCGCATGTCTTGAGCTGTAATTTTATACCCAACATTCTATGTATATAGTGGCAGACACATGACAAGTAAAACTTGGTCTCTCTTAATAAATAAATGAAAACAACAGTCATTAAATAAATTATTATAGAATTGTTAAACCAGATTTTTGATGAAAAAAGTACGGCATGTAATACAGTTAAAGTTCAGTTTTGATGAATGAGCAAAATTGAAAGGGCAATAAGATAGAATTCTATATAATGAAAGGTATGATCTGCACAAGCTGAGGGCGGGCACTGGCATTTCAATGTCCAGTGCAGATGACGGGCTTTTTCAGCTTTAGATTTTCCCTTTGAGAACAGCTTTTTGCTTAATGGTTATGAAATATTTTATTAAACAAATGTTTTCACTTAGAACTTTCCAATATTATTCAGTTTTCTTAAAAGTTTACTGTTCTTCCTTACAGTTTCAGAGGAGAATTTTTTTTGGTTATTTAATGAAAGTAATTTTAGATATTTATAAAGTTTTTTTTTGTCAAAATACTTGAATGGATTTCTGACTATATTTTCGAGGTTTGATTCTAAAAAATGAATTTTCTGAAAGAAAAAAAATCAAAAGTCAAGGGAATGGAGATCAGATTGCTTGGAAACTAGGACTCTTTTGGCCTAATCAAGCTGAAAGTTAAGTTCTAAAAATTATATATGTTATTCATCAAGAACGGCTGAAAATATTGATGGTCGACTTCCGAGAATTGTCTTCTTCAAGTTCACCAAACTTGATGGTGCTTCTATTGGTTTTTCTTATTTCAAGAGATAGTTTAGAATGCCTTGACCGAATTGAGTTTTGCCGTAACAGGTTTATGCTAAGACAATGCACTTAAAAGAGGGCATAATTCCTTTAAGGATATCTTGAAAATTAGACCAGATCTTGTTCTCGCTACAATCTTCAGCACCACCTTTGTAAAGTCTCTTGAGTTTGGTGGAATTTACTTAACTAAAAGAACCAATATCAATAAAATCCGACTAGCGGCTCAGCTTAGGATGATCAACAAAAGACTTCCTTCTTTATAGCGAAAATGCAATAGTTTTACCACGATTAGGACTGTTAACTTAGAAGAAAATATTTAAGGCGCGCCAACATCTGAGCTCTTGAAGCCTTTTTGCAGTGTACTGCCAGCCTCCAGACAGGTCAGAAGACCAACCAACCTTATAATGTAAAAATATTATGTTGTCAATAAACCCTGAAGATGACCTAGTCCATAAGCCGAAAACTTGGCAGAAATAGAAAAAATTATGACTGTAATTGGCGTTATTCTTTCTTCTTCTGGATTAATAAATCAGCCACCAAAAACAATGATCAATAATAGTAAACATTCCATGTTTAAAGTAAGTTTTAATGTTAATGAATTAATTAAAACAAAAAAGAGATCTACTACGAGTACTTAATACTAGAACTTTTACTTTCAAAATGTATTTAATTTCAAAGATCAGTAAACAATTAATGGCTTGATCCATTTTATTCTACAGTTTTCTGGCTGTTTGCCAATTACTTGGTAGCATCGAAGAAGATAAATAGGAGCTTAAAACTTGACAAATTATCTGGCAGTTAACCACTTTTTTGGCTATCCACCAAATTGCCAATGCACAATCTTTGGTAATTATCATAAATGATAAAATAATGGAGGTGAATTCTCGTATATTTGAATGTTTACACAAAAAAACTGAATAAAGGTTAAGGAAGTAAAAGTATTAGAAGAGTTTTATTTATCTATCTACGGAGTAAAAAATCAAAAAGGTAATTGGATATTTCAAACATCTCAGAGATTCTGCTTTAAAGAAGTGATTAAAGGTCCATCCATTTTAAAGAATATATTTTCTTCCAGCTTTAATGGTGAGAAGCGACTGCTCAGTTATTCTTTCTATTGACAGAAGTTTAATGAAATTAGATTTTTTTAAAAATGGAAATTCCATACCTATTTTAAGAAATAAATAATTTATAAAGGAGAAATTACGAAGAAGGTAACAGAAATGGATAACCTGGAATCTTCTACTAAATTGTTAGCCTCAAAGGTCACCCTATAGTGTTACTATCCGGGGCTTTGAAACTTACCACCCTTCAGATCCGTCCAGGACTAATATTGAGATACCTTAAACTGTAGCTATTAGATCTGAAGTGGTACTTCAGTGAAAACGTTTAATGTTACACTAGATCGCCATCAAGAATGCTAAAAAAATGATATAATCTATCAGAATAATCTGGTACAAATAGCAAATCTTTTTCTAAATAGTTTGTGTTTGTGTGTGTAGAGACCAAATTGTACAAAACCATCTAGACAGACAGATGTAATAAAGCTGTAATAACAATATGAATATATATTGGTTTCGTGACAGTAAATTATTAAACGAAAGATTCAAGATCGGCAAGGAAATATATTGTCTTCTTCAGAGCCTGGATATTACAAATACACTAATAGAAACAATTTAATGAATCAGTAAAACACAGAAACGAATATTTCCGGCGGATACTTAAAATCTTAGTTTAGAAACAAAAAAATTGGCGTTTTTCTGTTGCTAACAACAGAGATCAGTGTCATTAATGGATAATAAAGACAAGGGATGAACAGATTTAGGAAACAACTAAAAACAAGAAGAAGAAGAATGATCTGATAAAGTGTAATATCTGTTGCCAACGCCGATATTTTGTTGTTTGATTTTACTTCATACGCGAATAATTTTGGATTTCCAAGACAAAAAATCCAGTTAAATGATTTTATAACTTATAAACTGTTTACGGTACGATCATGTTGTGCTATTGTAATTTAGAAAAACATAAAAAATAAATAGGATTTGTTGTTGTTGTTGTTGTTGTTGTTGTTGTAATAATGGAACTGCCTTGTACTAACTTTATATTTCCCGGAGTCTCAGAGACTTTTCGATATTTCACCCACACTCGATAATTCTAAAGTGTTTTTCCTTGTTAACGTCGTATCCACTTGTTTCTCTAGTTTTCTTCTTGTCACCACATGATCTCCAATACTTTTATTTCCCTGTTTTTTTTTTATTTGTAATTGTAATAAACAAAGGTGACTTTATAGCAGGTTGCTTCGCGTCCAACTATTCAGCTATTACGCTGATCTTAACAACATAATAAATATGGAATAATAGATATGTTAATAAATCTGTAATTATTATGTTTTCTTTCTCAAGGGTATTGTGTGTCAGTTGTACAAATTTTTAGCTCGAAATTATCGAGGGAATGTTTGCTGGTAAAACTTATTTTGAAGCTTGGTGCCTCTCATGGCGATTACCATCCACAAAATAGCCAATTATTTACCCATTAGGTCTTGACTCCATAATTTAACATCACGAATAAAACTTTCTCAATCACCAGAATCCAGGTGAGTTAGTTGATTTGGGCACCTTTTAGTGGATCCTCAGTCAAACTCTAAAACAGACTAGTTCAGTACTGAAAATAAGATAGGTACATGATACCAAAAACGATTGGCTAATCTCATTGGCGAACGGAATGTGTGGAGTAGGCTGACTGTAACTGTAGTGGCGGACGTAGTGCCACCGTAAGCCACGCCCTCACCAATAAAAGCACAGTTATCCAGTACATAAAATGGTGCTCTTTCACATTCATTCAATTATCTAGATTTTACTTTCTTTTACTTCAGGAAAATATTTCGTTAACTTTTTTGATTCTGCATTACATTAGTGGTATGAAACCGAAAATATAATGTATAAAACATGTTTATTTTGGACATTTTTACGATATCCATTTTTATTGCATTATTCGATAATTTATCAAATACCTATGGGGGAAAAATTAGTAAAAAAAATTTAAATAGTATTTTTCCTAGAAATAATTACAAAAAACGACTGGCTAATCTCATTGGTGAACGGGATGTGTGAAGTAGGCGGGCTGTAGCTGATGACGTAGTGCCACCGTAAGCCACGCCCTCACCAATAAAAGCACAGCTATCCAGTACATAAAATGGTGCTCTTTCACATTCATTCAATTATCTAGATTTTACTTTCTTTTACTTTAGGAAAATATTTCGTTAACTTTTTTGATTCTGCATTGCATTAGTGGTATGAAACCGAAAATATAATGTTCAAAACGTGTTTATTTTGGACATTTTTACAATATCAATTTTTATTGGATGCCTATACTTGTCATACTTGTTACAAGATTCTATAACTCATTCCATTCACTCCATTGATTATTAGAGTGACGAGCAATGGGATTACGATTCTCATTTACCCACTACAGACAGCTAATTTCTTCGGCCACCAATGAACATTTAAGAGAATGCCAATAGGTTAAATTAGATTTGGCTTTTAACTATTCCTTCCAAAACTGAAATGTAATTCATAAAAACTAACTAAAACGAACAACTTAAACATAATATACGTATATATTGTTCAACCATCTTGTCTTATTCAATAAAATGATGCACATTAAAGAATTTGAATATTGATTATTTTCCGTAATTTCCCATAATTGTATAGAAAATGATACAGTAATTTATTTAAGAAAACATCACTTAGAAAAAAAAGCTGCATGGTAAAAGTCTGAGTTTAAATGTAGATTTATTAAAATATAAATTAATTTTTTGTTAATTAAATGGAAAAATATCTTTCTATAAAAAAAATTAATAATAATTAGAATCATAATAATTAACATGAAATACAGGAGAAGGGTAAAATTCCAGGTACCCATTAAGAGCTTAACGGCAGAATTACAAGAAAAACTTTTTTTTTTACCTCATAATTAATAAGAAAAATAATTCTTGAAGATGCTGTTGGTTGAGGGACGAAGCTTTAGTGAGCTTAGACTTAATGAGTACGCTAAGCAAGTAGGCCGGCTCCGAATAAACGACGGGTGGGAGAGTAAATTAATGGGCACCGTTGGGCTTTGGTATCTGCTTTCATGTCGTCACAGTTCTTTCTTCCTTCTTTGCCTCAATGGATTCCGAGGAAAACATTGTAAAGGGTTGTATCTCGAAAATGTTGCAATTATTAAGCACTATGCATTTGGGATTGCATATCCAGTTCTGCTGTAAAGCTGCATTGCGGAAATACACATACATCAATTCACACACACAAACATTAATTCTCACAATAACTCTCACTTACTCTCTCTTTTTGAAAGATAAATTTCTTCTATTCTTTCTTCTAAGATCTCGTATGATAATATATATCCAATTATGTCGTCAGTTCCCTTCTGTTAATAATCACTTGCCTTCTCCCTTAAGTTCGCTCATTCTCGTCTAAAACTTTAGTACAATATAAATAGGAAACAAAATGAACTAGGACCAACTTAAGCCACAGTTATTCGTTAAGAAGAACCTTAGATTACTTACAGGCCAACCTTAGATTTTAAAAACAGTGGTAGTACTTCTTCTACTCTCTGACCTCGAAAAACGTAAAATATATAAGGGAACTGGAGCTAATTAGGCCAGAAGAACCCAGTTTTCCATTAAGAAGAACCACTACCAAGGCCAGCCATAACTATGGTCGATCTTTTTCTATTAACTGACTGCCTAAAACGAGGGTAAAAAGCAGAAATCTGGACTAGTTAAGTAAGAAGATAAAGGTTTTCCGTCAAGTAGAACCATTATAAAGAACAGCCCTCCATGTTACAACAGTGTTCGATCTTTTTCTATTCAAACACTGCTAAAAAAGAGGGAAAAATACAGAAAGGAGGACTAGTTAGATCAGAAGGAAGTGGTTTTCATTCAATTGGACCGGCATTAGAAGGAGCCCTCGAAGTTACAACGCAGGACTATCTTTTTCTATACACAGACTGCTTTAAACGAGGGAAAATACTGAACTCAGGGCAAGTTAGGACAGCAATGAGGTGTTTAAGGTAGGAAGTACAAGTATACAGGCAAGTCCAAGTATTACAAGAGTGGTCGATCTTTTTCTATTAACTGAATGCCTAAAACGAGGGAAAAATAGAGAAATCAGGACAATTTAGGTAGAAGGAAGAGATTTTCTTTAAATAGAACCATTACATAGAGCAGCCCTCGATGTTACAACGCAGGTCGACCTTTTTCTATACACAGACTGCTACAAACGCGAGAAAATTACTGAACTTAGGGTAAGTTAGGCCAAAAATGAGGTAAGTACAAATATATAGGCTAGATCAAGGTGTTACAAGAGTGGTCGATCTTTTTCTACTAAGTGACTCCTAAAAAAGGGGAAAAAATAAAGAAATCTGGACTAGTTAGGCCAGAAGGAAGAGGTTTTCTGTAAATTTAGCAATTATAAAGAGCAGCCCTAAATGTTACAACGCAGGTCGATCTTTTACTATACACAGGCTGCTAAAAACGCGAGAAAAATACTGAACATAGGGTAAGTTAGGCCAGTAATGAAGTGTTCAACGTTGGGAAGTGCAAGTATACAAGACCAGCTCAAGGTGTTACAAGAATGGTCGGTCTTTTACTATTAACTGACTGGTTAAAGGGAGAGAAAAATGCAGAAATCTGGACTAGTTATGTAAGAAAATAGAGATTTTCCGACATGTAGAACAATTATAAAGAGTAGCTCTGAATGGTACAATGGTGGTCGATGTTTTTCTATTCAAAGACTTCTAAAAAGGAAATAATTATACGGAAATCAGGGGAATATAAGTCTGGAAAAAGGACTTTACAAATAAATATAACAAGTCTACAGGCCTGTTCAAGATGTTCCAACCATGATAGCTTATTTTTCTACTCACTGGCTGGTAAATTAGAAGCATATTAACGGAAGTCTGGGCAGGTTCTGCCAGGAATAAGGTGTTCTCCGATAAAGAGAACAAGTATACAGGCTGGCCCAAGAGAATAGAAGGATAGTCGTACTTTTTCTATTAGCTGACTGCTTAAAAAGAGGGAACAATAGTGATCTCGAAGATAATTAGGTCAGGAAAAAGGTGTTTACCGATTAAGAGAAGTAGTATAAAGACCAGCCCAAGATGATACAACCGTGGTAGATGTTTTTCTATTCACAAAATGCTTAAAAAGGGGGAAGAATACAGAAATCAGGTTAGTTAAGTAAGAAAATAGTGGTTTTCAATCAAATAGAACCGGCATAAGAAGCATCCCTCGATGTTACAAAGCAGGTCGATCTTTTTCTATTTACAGACTGCTAAAAACGGGAGAAAAATACTGAACTCAGTGTAAGTTAGGCCTGGAATAAGGTGTTTAACGTTAGGAAGTACAAGTATACTGGCCAGTTCAAGGTGTTACAAGAATTGTCGGTCTTTTTCTACTAACTGACTGCTTAAAAAGAGGAAAAAATAAAGAAATCTGCACTATTTAGGTAGATGGAAGAGATTTTCTTTAAATAGAACCATTACAAAGTGCAGCCCTCGATGTTACAACGCAGGTCGATCTTTTTCTATACACAGACTGCTAAAAACGCGAGAAAATTACTGAACTTTGGGTGAGTTAGGCCAAAAATGAGGTGTTTAACGTTAGTAAGTACAAATATATAGGCCAGATCAAGGTGTTACAAGAGTGGTCGATCTTATTCTACTAAGAGACTCCTAAAAAAAGGGAAAAAATTAAGAAATCTGGACTAGTTAGGCTTAAAACGGGGGAAAAATACAGAAATCAGGACTAGTTAAGTAAGAAAATAGAGGTTTTCCGTCATGTAGAACCATTATACAGAGCAACCCTCGATGTTACAACGAAGGCCGATCTCTTTCTACACACAGACTACGAAGAAGGAGAGAAAATTACTGAACTCAGGGAATGTTAGGCTAGGAATGAGGCGTTGAACGTTGGGAAGTGCAAGTATACAGGCCAGTCCAAGATTTTACAAAAATGGTCGGTCTTTTTCTAATCAGAGACTGCAAAAATGAGAGAAATATACAGTGATCAGGACTAGTTAGGTCAGAAGGATGAGGTTTTCTTTCAAATAGAACCATTATAAAGAGCAGCCTTCGATGTTACAACGCAGTTCTTCCTTTTTTCTATTTACAGACTGTTAAAAACGAGAGAAAAATATTGAACTTGGGGTAAGTTAGGCTTGGAACGAGGTGTTTACCGTTTATGAAAAGCAGTAGAATGGCCAGTCGAAATGTTAGAACAGCGGTAGATGTTTTTGTATTCACTGACTGCTTGCAACGTGGCAAATAAGCGGATATCTGGATTATTTAGGCCAGAAGGAAGAAGGTTTCTGCTAATTTAGTCATTATACAGAGTGGCCCTCGTGGATACAACAGTGGTTGATCTTTTTCGATTCACGGACTACTAAAAAGGAAGTAATAATACGGAAATCTGGGCTATATAAACCAGGAATAAGGACTTTTCTAATAAATATCACAAGTATACTGGTCTGTCCATGATGATACAACCATGGTAGTTCTTTTTCTACTCTCTGGCTGGTAAGTTCGAAGCGTATAAACAGAAGTCTGGGCAGGTTCGGCAAGGAATGAGGTGTTTAACGATAAAGAGAACAAGTATAAAGGCTAGCCCAAGGGAATAGAAGGATAGTCGTACTTTTTCTATTAGCTGTCTGCTTAAAAAGAGGGAAAAATAGTGATCTCGAAGTAAATTAGGTCAGGAATAAGGTGTTCACCGATTAAAAGAAGTATTATAAAGGCCAGCTCATAATGTTAGAACCGTGGACGATCTTTTTGTATTCACACACGGCTTAAAACGGGGGAAAAATACAGAAATCAGGACTAGTTAAGTAAGAAAATAGTGGTTTTCCATTATGTAGAACCATTATAAAGAGCAGCCCTCGATGTTACAACGCAGGCCGAACTTTTTCTATACACAGACTGCTAAAAACTCGAGAAAAATACTGAACTCAGGGTATGTTAGGGCAGGAATGAGGTGTTCAACGTTGGGTAATGCAAGTATAAAGGCCAGTTCAAGATGTAACACGAATGGTCGGTCTTTTACTATTAACTGACTGGTTAAAGGGAGGGAAAAATGCAGAAATCTGGACTAGTTATGTAAGAAAATAAAGATTTTCCGACATGTAGAACCATTATAAAGAGTAGCCCTCAATGGTACAGTGGTGATGGATCTTTTTCTGATCACAGACTGCAAAAATGAATGGTAGAATGGCCAGTCCGAAATGTTAGAACAGTGGTAGATGTTTTTGTATTCACTGACTGCTTACAACGTGGCAAATAAGCGGATATCTGGGTTATTTAGGCCAGAAGGAAGAAGATTTCTGCTAATTTAGCCATTATACAGAGTGGCCCTCGTGGATACAACAGTGGATGATCTTTTTCGATTCACGGACTACTAAAAAGGACGTAATAATACGGAAATCTGGGGTATGTAGGCCATGAATAAGGACATTTCTAATAAATATAAAAGTATACTGGTCTGTCCATGATGTTACAACCATGGTAGTTCTTTTTCTACTCTCTGGCTAGTAAATTCGAAGCATATAAACGGAAGTCTGGGCAGGTTCGGCCAGGAATGAGGTGTTTAAAGATAAAGAGAACAAGTATACAGGCTAGCCCAAGAGTATAGAAGGATAGTCGTACTTTTTCTATTAGCTGACTGCTTAAAAAGAGGGAAGAATAGTGATTTCGAAGTAAATTAGGTCAGGATAAGGTGTTTTCCGATTAAGAGAAGTATTATAAAGGCCAGCTCATGATGTTACAACCGTGGACGATCTTTTTCTATATACAGACGGCTTAAAACGAGGGAAAAATACAGTAATCAGGACTAGTTAAGTATGAAAATAGTGGTTTTCCGTCATGTAGAACCATTATAAAGAGCAGCCCTCGATGTTACAACGCAGGTCGATCTTTTTCTATACACAGACTGCTAAAAACGGGAGAAAAATACTGAACTCAGGGTAAGTTGGGCCTGGAATAAGGTGTTTAACGTTAGGAACTACAAGTATACAGGCCAGTTCAAGGTGCTACAAGAGTTGTCGGTCTTTTTCTACTAACTGACTGGTTAAAGGGAGGGAAAAATAAAGAAATCTGGACTATTTAGGCCAGAATTAAGAGGTTTTCTGCAAATTTTGCCATTATACAGAGCAACCCTCGATGTTACAACGAAGGCCGATCTCTTTCTACACACAGACTACGAAGAAGGAGAGAAAATTATTGAACTCAGGGAATGTTAGGCCAGGAATGAGGCGTTGAACGTTGGGAAGTGCAAGTATACAGGCCAGTCCAAGGTTTTACAAGAATGGTCGGTCTTTTTCTAATCACAGACTGCAAAAATGAGAGAAATATACAGGGATCAGGACTAGTTAGGTCTGAAGGATGAGGTTTTCTTTCAAATAGAACCATTATAAAGGGCAGCCTTCGATGCTACAACGCAGTTCTATCTTTTTACTATTTATAGACTGCTAAAAACGAGAGAAAAATATTGAACTTGGGGTAAGTTAGGCCAGGAGAGTGGTGTTTACCGTTTATGAAAAGCAGTAGTCCGAAATGTTAGAACAGTGGTAGATGTTTTTGTATTCACTGACTGCTTACAACGTGGCAAATAAGCGGATATCTGGGTCATTTAGGCCAGATGGAAGAGGTTTTCTGCTAATTTAGCGATTATATAGAGTGGCCCTCGTGGATACAACAGTGGTTGATCTTTTTCGATTCACGGACTACTAAAAAGGAAGTAATAATACGGAAATCTGGGCTATATAAGCCATGAATAAGGACTTTTCTAATAAATATCACAAGTATACTGGTCTGTCCATGATGATACAACCATGGTAGTTCTTTTTCTACTCTCTGGCTGGTAAATTCGAAGCATGTAAACGGAAGTCTGTGCAGGTTCAGCCAGAAATGAGGTGTTTAACGATAAAGAGAACAAGTATACAGGCTAGCCCAAGGGAATAGAAGGATAGTCGTACTTTTTCTATTATCTGACTGCTTAAAAAGCGGGAAAAATAGTGATCTCGAAGTAAATTAGGTCAGGAATAAGGTGTTTACAGATTATTAGAAGTATTATAAAGGCCAGCTCATAATGTTAGAACCGTGGACGATCTTTTTCTATTCACACACGGCTTAAAACGGGGGAAAAATACAGAAATCAGGACTAGTTAAGTAAGAAAATAGAGGTTTTCCGTCATGTAGAACCATTATAAAGAGCAGCCCTCGATGTTACAACGCAGGTCGATCTCTTTCTACACACAGACTACGAAGAAGGAGAGAACATTACTGAACTCAGGGAATGTTAGGCCAGGAATGAGGCGTTCAACGTTGGGAAGTGCAAGTATACAGGCCAGTCCAAGGTTTTACAAGAATGGTCGGTCTTTTTCTAATCAGCTACTGCAAAAATGAGAGAAATATACAGTGATCAGGACTAGTTAGGACAGAAGGATGAGGTTTTCTTTCAAATAGAACCATTATAAAGAGCACCCCTCGATGTTACAACGCAGGTCGATCTTTTTCTATACACAGACTGCAAAAATGAGAGAAATATACAGGGATCAGGACTAGTTAGGTCTGAAGGATGAGGTTTTCTTTCAAATAGAACCATTATAAAGGGCAGCCTTCGATGTTACAACGCAGTTTGTTCTTTTTTCTATTTATAGACTGCTAAAAACGATAGAAAAATATTGAACTTGTGGTAAGTTAGGCCAGGAATGAGGTGTTTACCGTTTATGAAAAGCAGTAGTCCGAAATGTTAGAACAGTGGTAGATGTTTTTGTATTCACTGACTGCTTACAACGTGGAAAATAAGCGGATATCTGGGTTATTTAGGCAAGAAGGAAGAGGTTTTCTGCTAATTTATCAATTATATAGAGTGGCCCTCGTGGATACAACAGTGGTTGATCTTTTTCGATTCACGGACTACTAAAAAGGTAGTAATAATACGGAAATCTGGGCTATATAAACCAGGAATAAGGACTTTTCTAATAAATATCACAAGTATACTGGTCTGTCCATGATGTTACAACCATGGTAGTTCATTTTCTACTCTCTGGCTGGTAAGTTCGAAGCATATAAACAGAAGTCTGGGCAGGTTCGGCAAGGAATGAGGTGTTTAACGATAAAGAGAACAAGTATAAAGGCTAGCCCAAGAGAATAGAAGGATAGTCGTACTTTTTCTATTAGCTGTCTGCTTAAAAAGAGGGAAAAATAGTGATCTCGAAGTAAGTTAGGTCTGGAATAAGGTGTTTACCGATTAAGAGAATGTACAATACATAGCTCTGAATGGTACAATGGTGCTTTTCTATTCAAAGACTTCTAAAAAGGAAATAATTATACGGAAATCAGGGGAATATAGGTCTGGAATAAGGATTATACAAATAAATATAACAAGTCTACAGGCCTGTTCAAGATGTTCCAACCATGATAGCTTATTTTTCTACTCACTGGCTGGTAAATTAGAAACATATTAACGGAAGTCTGGGCAGGTTCTGCCAGGAATAAGGTGTTCTCCGATAAAGAGAACAAGTATACAGGCTGGCCCAAGAGAACAGAAGGATAGTCGTACTTTTTCTATTAGCTGACTGCTTAAAAAGAGGGAACAATAGTGATCTCGAAGATAATTAGGTCAGGAAAAAGGTGTTTACCGATTAAGAGAAGTAGTATAAAGACCAGCCCTAGATGATACAACCGTGGTAGATGTTTTTCTATTTACAAAATGCTTAAAAAGGGGGAAGAATACAGAAATCAGGTTAGTTAAGTAAGAAAATAGTGGTTTTCAATCAAATAGAACCGGCATAAGAAGCATCCCTCGATGTTACAAAGCAAGTCGATCTCTTTCTATTTACAGACTGCTAAAATCGGGAGAAAAATACTGAACTCAGTGTAAGTTAGGCCTGGAATAAGGTGTTTAACGTTAGGAAGTACAAGTATACTGGCCAGTTCAAGGTGTTACAAGAATTGTCGGTCTTTTTCTACTAACTGACAGCTTAAAAAGAGGAAAAAATAAAGAAATCTGCACTATTTAGGTAGAAGGAAGAGATTTTCTTTAAATAGAACCATTACAAAGTGCAGCCCTCGATGTTACAACGCAGGTCGATCTTTTTCTATACACAGACTGCTAAAAACGCGAGAAAATTACTGAACTTTGGGTGAGTTAGGCCAAAAATGAGGTGTTTAACGTTAGTAAGTACAAATATATAGGCCAGATCAAGGTGTTACAAGAGTGGTCGATCTTATTCTACTAAGTGACTCCTAAAAAAAGGGAAAAAATTAAGAAATCTGGACTAGTTAGGCCAGAAGGAAGAGGTTTGCTGCAAATTTTGCCATTATACAGAGCAACCCTCGATGTTACAACGTAGGTCGATCTCTTTCTACCAAAGACTACGAAAAAGGAGAGAAAAATACTGAACTCAGGGTATGTTAGGCCAGGAATGAGGTGTTCAACGTTGGGAAGTGCAAGTATAATGGCCAATTCAAAGTGTTACAAGAATCGTCGGTCGTTTACTATTAACTGACTGGTTAAAGGGAGGGAAAAATGCAGAAATCTGGACTAGTTATGTAAGAAAATAGAGATTTTCCGACATGTAGAACAATTATAAGGAATAGCCCTCATTGGTACAAAGGTGGTCGATCTTTTTCTAATCGCAGACTGCAAAAATGAGCGAAATATACCGTGATCAGGACTAGTTAGGTCAGAAGGATGAGGTTTTCTATCAAACAGAACCATTATAAAGAGCAGCCTTCGATAAGACCACGATCGCCAATCTTTTTCAAATCACTGACTGCTTAATACGAAAAGTAAATAGTGAACTTCAAGTTGGTTTGGTCAAGAATAAGGTGTTTACCGTTTATTAAAAGTAGTAGAAAGGCCAGTCCGAAATGTTAGAACAGTGGTAGATGTTTTTATATTCACTGACTGCTTACAACGTGGCAAATAAGCGGATATCTGGGTTATTTAGGCCAGAAGGAAGAAGGTTTCTGCTAATTTAGCCATTATACAGAGTGGCCCTCGTGGATACAACAGTGGATGATCTTTTTCGATTCACGGACTACTAAAAAGGACGTAATAATACGGAAATCTGGGGTATGTATGCCATGAATAAGGACATTTCTAATAAATATAAAAGTATACTGGTCTGTCCATGATGTTACAACCATGGTAGTTCTTTTTCTACTCTCTGGCTGGTAAATTCGAAGCATATAAACGGAAGTCTGGGCAGGTTCGGCCAGGAATGAGGTGTTTAAAGATAAAGAGAACAAGTATACAGGCTAGCCCAAGAGTATAGAAGGATAGTCGTACTTTTTCTATTAGCTGACTGCTTAAAAAGAGGGAAGAATAGTGATTTCGAAGTAAATTAGGTCAGGATAAGGTGTTTTCCGATTAAGAGAAGTATTATAAAGGCCAGCTCATGATGTTACAACCGTGGACGATCTTTTTCTATATACAGACGGCTTAAAACGAGGGAAAAATACAGTAATCAGGACTAGTTAAGTATGAAAATAGTGGTTTTCCGTCATGTAGAACCATTATAAAGAGCAGCCCTCGATGTTACAACGCAGGTCGATCTTTTTCTATACACAGACTGCTAAAAACGGGAGAAATATACTGAACTCAGGGTAAGTTGGGCCTGGAATAAGGTGTTTAACATTAGGAAGTACAAGTATACAGGCCAGTTCAAGGTGCTACAAGAGTTGTCGGTCTTTTTCTACTAACTGACTGGTTAAAGGGAGGGAAAAATGCAGAAATCTGGACTATTTAGGCCAGAAGGTAGAGGTTTTCTGCAAATTATGCCATTATACAGAGCAACCCTCGATATTACAACATAGGTCGATCTCTTTCTATACACAGACTGCGAAAAATGAGAGAAAAATACTGAACTCAGGTTATGTTAGGCCAGGAATGAGGTGTTCAACGTTGGGATGTGCAAGTATACAGGCCAGTTCAAGGTGTTACAAGAATGGTCGATCTTTTTTTAATCACAGACTGCAAAAATGAGAGAAATATACAGTGATCAGGACTATTAAGGTCAAAAGGATGAGGTTCTCTTTGAAATTGAACCATTATAAAGAGCAGCCTTCGATGATACCACGATCGCCAATCTTTTTCAATTCACTGACTGCTTAATACAAAATATAAATAGTGGACTCAAAGTTGGTTTGTCAGGAATAAGGTGTTTACCATTTATGAAAAGCAGTAGAATGGCCAGCCCGAGATGTTAGAACAGTGGTAGATGTTTTTGTATTCACTGACTGTTTACAACGTGGCAAATAAGCGGATATCAGGGTTATTTAGGCCAGAAGGAAGAGGTTTTCTGCTAATTTAGCCATTATACAGAGTGGCCCTCGTGGATACAACAGTGGTTGATCTTTTTCGATTCACGGACTACTAGAAAGGAAGTAATAATACGGAAATCTGGGGTATGTGTGCCATGAATAAGGACATTTCTAATGAATATTACAAGTATACTGGTCTGTCCATGATGATACAACCATGGTAGTTCTTTTTCTACTCTCTGGCTGGTAAGTTCGAAGCATGTAAACGGAAGTCTGGGCAGGTTCAGCAAGGAATGAGGTGTTTAACGATAAAGAGAACATGTATAAAGGCTAGCCCAAGAGAATAGAAGGATACTCGTATTTTTTCTATTAGCTCACTGCTTAAAAAGAGAGAACAATAGTGATCTCGAAGTTAATTAGGTCAGGAATTAGGTGTTTACCGATTAAGAGAAGTATTATAAAGGCCTGCTCATGATGTTACAACCGTGGACGATCTTTTTGTATTCACACACGGCTTAAAACGGGGGAAAAATACAGAAATCAGGACTAGTTAAGTAAGAAAATAGTGGTTTTCCATTATGTAGAACCATTATAAAGAGCAGCCCTCGATGTTACAACGCAGGTCGATCTTTTTCTATACACAGACTGCAAAAATGAGAGAAATATACAGGGATCAGGACTAGTTAGGTCTGAAGGATGAGGTTTTCTTTCAAATAGAACCATTATAAAGGGCAGCCTTCGATGTTACAACGCAGTTCTATCTTTTTACTATTTATAGACTGCTAAAAAGGAGAGAAAAATATTGAACTTGGGGTAAGTTAGGCCAGGAGAGAGGTGTTTACCGTTTATGAAAAGCAGTAGTCCGAAATGTTAGAACAGTGGTAGATGTTTTTGTATTCACTGACTGCTTACTACGTGGCAAATAAGCGGATATCTGGGTTATTTAGGCAAGAAGGAAGAGGTTTTCTGCTAATTTATCAATTATATAGAGTGGCCCTCGTGGATACAACAGTGGTTGATCTTTTTCGATTCACGGACTACTAAAAAGGAAGTAATAATACGGAAATCTGGGCTATATAAACCAGGAATAAGGACTTTTCTAATAAATATCACAAGTATACTGGTCTGTCCATGATGTTACAACCATGGTAGTTCTTTTTCTACTCTCTGGCTGGTAAGTTCGAAGCATATAAACAGAAGTCTGGGCAGGTTCGGCCAGGAATGAGGTGTTTAACGATAAAGAGAACAAGTATAAAGGCTAGCCCAAGAGAATAGAAGGATAGTCGTACTTTTTCTATTAGCTGTCTGCTTAAAAAGAGGGAAAAATAGTGATCTCGAAGTAAATTAGGTCTGGAATAAGGTGTTTACCGATTAAGAGAATGTACAATACATAGCTCTGAATGGTACAATGTTGTTTTTCTATTCAAAGACTTCTAAAAAGGAAATAATTATACGGAAATCAGGGGAATATAGGTCTGGAATAAGGACTATACAAATAAATATAACAAGTCTACAGGCCTGTTCAAGATGTTCCAACCATGATAGCTTATTTTTCTACTCACTGGCTGGTAAATTAGAAACATATTAACGGAAGTCTGGGCAGGTTCTGCTAGGAATAAGGTGTTCTCCGATAAAGAGAACAAGTATACAGGCTGGCCCAAGAGAATAGAAGGATAGTCGTACTTTTTCTATTAGCTGACTGCTTAAAAAGGGGGAACAATAGTGATCTCGAAGATAATTAGGTCAGGAAAAAGGTGTTTACCGATTAAGAGAAGTAGTATAAAGACCAGCCCAAGATGATACAACCGTGGTAGATGTTTTTCTATTCACAAAATGCTTAAAAAGGGGGAAGAATACAGAAATCAGGTTAGTTAAGTAAGAAAATAGTGGTTTTCAATCAAATAGAACCGGCATAAGAAGCATTCCTCGATGTTACAAAGCAGGTCGATCTTTTTCTATTTACAGACTGCTAAAAACGGGAGAAAAATACTGAACTCAGTGTAAGTTAGGCCTGGAATAAGGTGTTTAACTTTAGGAAGTACAAGTATACTGGCCAGTTCAAGGTGTTACAAGAGTTGTCGGTCTTTTTCTACTAACTGACTGCTTAAAAAGAGGAAAAAATAAAGAAATCTGCCCTATTTAGGTAGAAGGAAGAGATTTTCTTTAAATAGAACCATTACAAAGTGCAGCCCTCGATGTTACAACGCAGGTCGATCTTTTTCTATACACAGACTGCTAAAAACGCGAGAAAATTACTGAACTTTGGGTGAGTTAGGCCAAAAATGAGGTGTTTAACGTTAGTAAGTACAAATATATAGGCCAGATCAAGGTGTTACAAGAGTGGTCGATCTTATTCTACTAAGTGACTCCTAAAAAAAGGGAAAAAATTAAGAAATCTGGACTAGTTAGGCCAGAAGGAAGAGGTTTGCTGCAAATTTTGCCATTATACAGAGTAACCCTCGATGTTAGAACGTAGGTCGATCTCTTTCTACCAAAGACTACGAAAAAGGAGAGAAAAATACTGAACTAAGGGTATGTTAGGCCAGGAATGAGGTGTTCAACGTTAGGAAGTGCAAGTATAATGGCCAATTCAAAGTGTTACAAGAATCGTCGGTCGTTTACTATTAACTGACTGGTTAAAGAGAGGGAAAAATGCAGTAATCTGGACTAGTTATGTAAGAAAATAGAGATTTTCCGACATGTAGAACAATTATAAGGAATAGCCCTCATTGGTACAAAGGTGGTCGATCTTTTTCTAATCGCAGACTGCAAAAATGAGCGAAATATACCGTGATCAGGACTAGTTAGGTCAGAAGGATGAGGTTTTCTATCAAACAGAACCATTATAAAGAGCAGCCTTCGATAAGACCACGATCGCCAATCTTTTTCAAATCACTGACTGCTTAATACGAAAAGTAAATAGTGAACTTAAAGTTGGTTTGGTCAAGAATAAGGTGTTTACCGTTTATTAAAAGTAGTAGAAAGGCCAGTCCGAAATGTTAGAACAGTGGTAGATGTTTTTATATTCACTGACTGCTTACAACGTGGCAAATAAGCGGATATCTGGGTTATTTAGGCCAGAAGGAAGAAGGTTTCTGCTAATTTAGCCATTATACAGAGTGGCCCTCGTGGATACAACAGTGGATGATCTTTTTCGATTCACGGACTACTAAAAAGGACGTAATAATACGGAAATCTGGGGTATGTATGCCATGAATAAGGACATTTCTAATAAATATAAAAGTATACTGGTCTGTCCATGATGTTACAACCATGGTAGTTCTTTTTCTACTCTCTGGCTGGTAAATTCGAAGCATATAAACGGAAGTCTGGGCAGGTTCGGCCAGGAATGAGGTGTTTAAAGATAAAGAGAACAAGTATACAGGCTAGCCTAAGAGTATAGAAGGATAGTCGTACTTTTTCTATTAGCTGACTGCTTAAAAAGAGGGAAGAATAGTGATTTCGAAGTAAATTAGGTCAGGATAAGGTGTTTTCCGATTAAGAGAAGTATTATAAAGGCCAGCTCATGATGTTACAACCGTGGACGATCTTTTTCTATATACAGACGGCTTAAAACGAGGGAAACATACAGTAATCAGGACTAGTTAAGTATGAAAATAGTGGTTTTCCGTCATATAGGACCATTATAAAGAGCAGCCCTCGATGTTACAACGCAGGTCGATCTTTTTCTATACACAGACTGCTAAAAACGGGAGAAATATACTGAACTCAGGGTAAGTTGGGCCTGGAATAAGGTGTTTAACATTAGGAAGTACAAGTATACAGGCCAGTTCAAGGTGCTACAAGAGTTGTCGGTCTTTTTCTACTAACTGACTGGTTAAAGGGAGGGAAAAATGCAGAAATCTGGACTATTTAGGCCAGAAGGTAGAGGTTTTCTGCAAATTATGCCATTATACAGAGCAACGCTCGATATTACAACATAGGTCGATCTCTTTCTATACACAGACTGCGAAAAAGGAGAGAAAAATACTGAACTCAGGTTATGTTAGGCCAGGAATGAGGTGTTCAACGTTGGGATGTGCAAGTATACAGGCCAGTTCAAGGTGTTACAAGAATGGTCGATCTTTTTTTAATCACAGACTGCAAAAATGAGAGAAATATACAGTGATCAGGACTATTAAGGTCAAAAGGATGAGGTTTTCTTTCAAATAGAACCATTATAAAGGGCAGCCTTCGATGTTACAACGCAGTTCTATCTTTTTACTATTTATAGACTGCTAAAAACGAGAGAAAAATATTGAACTTGGGGTAAGTTAGGCCAGGAGAGAGGTGTTTACCGTTTATGAAAAGCAGTAGTCCGAAATGTTAGAACAGAGGTAGATGTTTTTGTATTCACTGACTGCTTACAACGTGGCAAATAAGCGGATATCTGGGTTATTTAGGCCAGATGGAAGAGGTTTTCTGCTAATTTAGCTATTATATATAGTGGCCCTCGTGGATACTACAGTGGTTGATCTTTTTCGATTCACGGACTACTAAAAAGGAAGTAATAATACGGAAATCTGGGCTATATAAGCCATGAATAAGGACTTTTCTAATAAATATCACAAGTATACTGGTCTGTCCATGATGTTACAACCATGGTAGTTCTTTTTCTACTCTCTGGCTGGTAAGTTCGAAGCATATAAACAGAAGTCTGGGCAGGTTCGGCCAGGAATGAGGTGTTTAACGATAAAGAGAACAAGTATAAAGGCTAGCCCAAGAGAATAGAAGGATAGTCGTACTTTTTCTATTAGCTGTCTGCTTAGAAAGAGGGAAAAATAGTGATCTCGAAGTAAATTAGGTCTGGAATAAGGTGTTTACCGATTAAGAGAAGTATTATAAAGGCCAGCTCATGATGTTACAACCAAGGACGATCTTTTTCTATTCACACACGGCTTAAAACGTGGAAAAATACAGAAATCAGGACTAGTTAAGTAAGAAAATATTGGTTTTCCATTATGTAGAACCATTATAAAGAGCAGCCCTCGATGTTACAACGCAGGTCGATCTTTTTCTATACACAGACTGCTAAAAACTCGAGAAAAATACTGAACTCAGGGTATGTTAGGCCAGGAATAAAGTGTTTAACGTTGGGTAATGCAAGTATAAAGGCCAGTTCAAGATGTAACACGAATGGTCGGTCTTTTACTATTAACTGACTGGTTAAAGGGAGGGAAAAATGCAGAAATCTGGACTAGTTATGCAAGAAAATAGAGATTTTCCGACATGTAGAACCATTATAAGGAATAGCCCTCATTGGTACAATGGTGGTCGATCTTTTTCTAATCGCAGACTGCAAAAATGAGCGAAATATACCGTGATCAGGACTAGTTAGGTCAGAAGGATGAGGTTTTCTTTCAAATAGAACCATTATAAAGAGCAGCCTTCGATGATACCACGATCGCCAATCTTTTTCAATTCACTGACTGCTTAATACAAAATATAAATAGTGGACTCAAAGTTGGTTTGTCAGGAATAAGGTGTTTACCATTTATGAAAAGCAGTAGAATGGCCAGTCCGAGATGTTAGAACAGTGGTAGATGTTTTTGTATTCACTGACTGTTTACAACGTGGCAAATAAGCGGATATCAGGGTTATTTAGGCCAGAAGGAAGAGGTTTTCTGCTAATTTAGCTATTATATATAGTGGCCCTCGTGGATACTACAGTGGTTGATCTTTTTCGATTCACGGACTACTAAAAAGGAAGTAATAATACGGAAATCTGGGCTATATAAGCCATGAATAAGGACTTTTCTAATAAATATCACAAGTATACTGGTCTGTCCATGATGTTACAACCATGGTAGTTCTTTTTCTACTCTCTGGCTGGTAAGTTCGAAGCATATAAACAGAAGTCTGGGCAGGTTCGGCCAGGAATGAGGTGTTTAACGATAAAGAGAACAAGTATAAAGGCTAGCCCAAGAGAATAGAAGGATAGTCGTACTTTTTCTATTAGCTGTCTGCTTAGAAAGAGGGAAAAATAGTGATCTCGAAGTAAATTAGGTCTGGAATAAGGTGTTTACCGATTAAGAGAAGTATTATAAAGGCCAGCTCATGATGTTACAACCAAGGACGATCTTTTTCTATTCACACACGGCTTAAAACGTGGAAAAATACAGAAATCAGGACCAGTTAAGTAAGAAAATATTGGTTTTCCATTATGTAGAACCATTATAAAGAGCAGCCCTCGATGTTACAACGCAGGTCGATCTTTTTCTATACACAGACTGCAAAAATGAGAGAAATATACAGGGATCAGGACTAGTTAGGTCTGAAGGATGAGGTTTTCTTTCAAATAGAACCATTATAAAGGGCAGCCTTCGATGTTACAACGCAGTTCTATCTTTTTACTATTTATAGACTGCTAAAAAGGAGAGAAAAATATTGAACTTGGGGTAAGTTAGGCCAGGAGAGAGGTGTTTACCGTTTATGAAAAGCAGTAGTCCGAAATGTTAGAACAGTGGTAGATGTTTTTGTATTCACTGACTGCTTACAACGTGGCAAATAAGCGGATATCTGGGTTATTTAGGCCAGATGGAAGAGGTTTTCTGCTAATTTAGCTATTATATATAGTGGCCCTCGTGGATACTACAGTGGTTGATCTTTTTCGATTCACGGACTACTAAAAAGGAAGTAATAATACGGAAATCTGGGCTATATAAGCCATGAATAAGGACTTTTCTAATAAATATCACAAGTATACTGGTCTGTCCATGATGTTACAACCATGGTAGTTCTTTTTCTACTCTCTGGCTGGTAAGTTCGAAGGATATAAACAGAAGTCTGGGCAGGTTCAGCCAGGAATGAGGTGTTTAACGATAAAGAGAACAAGTATACAGGCTAGCCCAAGAGAATAGAATGGTGGTCGATCTTTTCCTAATCGCAGACTGCAAAAATGTCGTACTTTTTCTATTAGCTGTCTGCTTAGAAAGAGGGAAAAATAGTGATCTCGAAGTAAATTAGGTCTGGAATAAGGTGTTTACCGATTAAGAGAAGTATTATAAAGGCCAGCTCATGATGTTACAACCAAGGACGATCTTTTTCTATTCACACACGGCTTAAAACGTGGAAAAATACAGAAATCAGGACTAGTTAAGTAAGAAAATATTGGTTTTCCATTATGTAGAACCATTATAAAGAGCAGCCCTCGATGTTACAACGCAGGTCGATCTTTTTCTATACACAGACTGCTAAAAACTCGAGAAAAATACTGAACTCAGGGTATGTTAGGCCAGGAATAAAGTGTTTAACGTTGGGTAATGCAAGTATAAAGGCCAGTTCAAGATGTAACACGAATGGTCGGTCTTTTACTATTAACTGACTGGTTAAAGGGAGGGAAAAATGCAGAAATCTGGACTAGTTATGTAAGAAAATAGAGATTTTCCGACATGTAGAACCAATATAAAGAGCAGCCCTGGATGTTACAAAGCAGGCCGACGTTTTTCTATACACATACTGCTAAAAACTCGAGAAAAATACTGAACTCAGGGTATGTTAGGCCAGGAATGAGGTGTTCAACGTTGGGAAGTGCAAGTATAAAGGCCAATTCAAGGTGTTACAAGAATCGTCGGTCGTTTACTATTAACTGACTGGTTAATGGGAGGGAAAAATGCAGAAATCTGGACTAGTTATGTAAGAAAATAGAGATTTTCCGACATGTAGAACCATTATAAGGAATAGCCCTCATTGGTACAATGGTGGTCGATCTTTTTCTAATCGCAGACTGCAAAAATGAGCGAAATATACCGTGATCAGGACTAGTTAGGTCAGAAGGATGAGGTTTTCTTTCAAATAGAACCATTATAAAGAGCAGCCTTCGATAAGACCACGATCGCCAATCTTTTTGAATTCACTGACTGCTTAATACGAAAAATAAATAGTGAACTTAAAGTTGGTTTGGTCAGGAATAAGGTGTTTACCGTTTATTAAAAGCAGTAGAATGGCCAGTCCGAAATGTTAGAACAGTGGTAGATGTTTTTGTATTCACTGACTGCTTACAACGTGGCAAATAAGCGGATATCTGGGTTATTTAGGCCAGAAGGAAGAGGTTTTCTGCTAATTTAGCCATTATACAGAGTGGCCCTCGTGGATTCAACAGTGGTTGATCTTTTTCGATTCACGGACTACTAGAAAGGAAGTAATAATACGGAAATCTGGGGTATGTATGCAATGAATAAGGACAATTCTAATAAATATCACAAGTATACTGGTCTGTCCATGATGATACAACCATGGTAGTTCTTTTTCTACTCTCTGGCTGGTAAATTCGAAGCATGTAAACGGAAGTCTGTGCAGGTTCAGCCAGAAATGAGGTGTTTAACGATAAAGAGAACAAGTATACAGGCTAGCCCAAGGGAATAGAAGGATAGTCGTACTTTTTCTATTATCTGACTGCTTAAAAAGAGGGAAAAATAGTGATCTCGAAGTAAATTAGGTCAGGAATAAGGTGTTTACCGATTAAGAGAAGTATTATAAAGGCCAGCTCATAATGTTAGAACCGTGGACGATCTTTTTCTATTCACACACGGCTTAAAACGAGGGAAAAATACAGAAATCAGGACTAGTTAAGTAAGAAAATAGTGGTTTTCCATCATGTAGAACCATTATAAAGAGCAGCCCTCGATGTTACAACGCAGGTCGATCTTTTTCTATACACAGACTGCTAAAAACGGGAGAAAAATACTGAACTAAGGGTAAGTTAGGCCTGGAATAAGGTGTTTAACATTAGGAAGTACAAGTATACAGGCCAGTTCAAGGTGTTACAAGAGTTGTCGGTCCTATTCTACTAACTGACTGCTTATAAAGGGGATAATATAAAGAAATCTAGACTATTTAGGCCAGAATGAAGAGGTTTTCTGCAAATTTTGCCAATATACAGAGCAACCCTCGATGTTACAACGAAGGTCGATCTCTTTCTACACACAGACTAGGAAGAAGAAGAGAAAATTATTGAACTAAGGGTATGTTAGGCCAGGAAAGAGGTGTTCAACGTTAGGAAGTACAAGTATACAGGCCAGTTCAAGGTGTTAAAAGAATGGTCGGTCTTTTACAATTAACTGACGGGTTAAAGGCAGGGAAAAATGCAGAAATCTGGACTAGTTATGTAAGAAAATAGAGATTGTCCGACATGTAGAACCATTATAAGGAGTAGCCCTCAATGGTACATTGGTGGTCGATGTTTTTCTATTCAAAGTCTTCTAAAAAGGGAATAATTATACGGAAATCAGTGGAGTATAGGTCTGGAATAAGCAGTTTACAAATAAATATAACAAGTCTACTGGCCTGTCCATGATGTTACAACTATGGTAGTTCTTTTTCTACTCTCTGGCTGGTAAATTCGAAGCATATAAACAGAAGTCTGGGCAGGTTCGGCCAGGAATGAGGTGTTTAACGATAAAGAGAACAAGTATACAGGCTAGCCCAAGAGAATAGAATGGTGGTCGATCTTTTCCTAATCGCAGACTGCAAAAATGAGAGAAGTATACCGTGATCAGGACTAGTAAGGTCAGAAGGATGAGGTTTTCTTTCAAATAGAACCATTATAAAGAGCAGCCTTCGACAATACCACGATCGCCAATCTTTTTGAATTCACTGACTGCTTAATACGAAAAATAAATAGTGAACTTAAAGTTGGTTTGGTCAGGAATAAGGTGTTTACCGTTTATTAAAAGCAGTAGAATGGCCAGTCCGAAATGTTAGAACAGTGGTAGATGTTTTTGTATTCACTGACTGCTTACAACGTGGCAAATAAGCGGATATCTGGGTTATTTAGGCCAGAAGGAAAAGGTTTTCTGCTAATTTAGCCATTATACAGAGTGGCCCTCGTGGATTCAACAGTGGTTGATCTTTTTCGATTCAAGGACTACTAAAAAGGACGTAATAATACGGAAATCTGGGGTATGTATGCCATGAATAAGGACATTTCTAATAAATATCACAAGTATACTGGTCTGTCCATGATGTTACAACCATGGTAGTTTCTTTTTCTACTCTCTGGCTGGTAAATTCGAAGCATATAAACAGAAGTCTGGGAAGGTTCGGCCAGGAATGAGGTGTTTAACGATAAAGAGAACAAGTATACAGGCTAGCCCAAGACAATAGAAGGATAGTCGTACTTTTTCTATTAGCTGACTGCTTAAAAAGAGGGAAGAATAGTGATTTCGAAGTAAATTAGGTCAGGAATAAGGTGTTTACCGATTAAGAGAAGTATTATAAAGGCCAGCTCATGATGTTACAACCGTGGACGATCTTTTTCTATTCACACACGGCTTAAAACGAGGGAAAAATACAGAAATCAGGACTAGTTAAGTAAGAAAATAGTGGTTTTCCATCATGTAGAACCATTATAAAGAGCAGCCCTCGATGTTACAACGCAGGTCGATCTTTTTCTATACACAGACTGCTAAAAACGGGAGAAAAATACTGAAATAAAGGTAAGTTAGGCCTGGAATAAGGTGTTTAACGTTAGGAAGTACAAGTATACTCGTACAGGCCAGTTCAAGGTGCTACAAGAGTTGTCGGTCTTTTTCTACTAACTGACTGGTTAAAGGGAGGGAAAAATGCAGAAATCTGGACTAGTTATGTAAGAAAATAGAGATTTTCCGACATGTAGAACCATTATAAAGAGTAGCCCTCAATGGTACAATGGTGGTCGATCTTTTTCTAATCACAGACTGCAAAAATGAGAGAAATATACAGTGAACAGGACTAGTTAAGTAAGAAAATAGTGGTTTTCCGTCATGTAGAACCATTATAAAGAGCAGCCCTCGATGTTTCAACGCAGGTCGATCTTTTTCTATACATAGACTGCTAAAAACGCGAGAAAAATACTGAACTAAGGGTATGTTAGGCCTCGAATAAGGTGTTTAACGTTAGGAAGTACAAGTATACAGGCCAGTTCAAGGTGTTACAAAATGGTTGGTCTTTTTCTACTAACTGACTGGTTAAAGGGAGGGAAAAATGCACAAATCTGGACTATTTAGGCCAGAAGGAAGAGGTTTTCTGCAAATTTTGCCATTATAGAGAGCAACCCTCGATGTTACAGCGTAGGTCGATCTCTTTCTACACAGAGACTACGAAAAAGGAAAGAAAAATACTGAACTCGGGATATGTTAGGCCAGGAATGAGGTGTTCAACGTTGGGAAGTGCAAGTATACAGGCCAGTTCAAGGTGTTACAAAATGGTTGGTCTTTTACAATTAACTGACTGGTTAAATTTATAAGAAGTATACAAGCTGGCCCAAGAGATTACAAAGATACTCGATCTATTTCTTATCACTGACATCTTAACAGTAGGGAAAATACAGTAACCTGGGCTACTTAGGACAGGAGAAACAGATGTTAAAACGGGGGAATAATGGAGAAATCAGGAATAGTTAGGTCAGAAAATTGAGGTTTTCCGTCATGTAGAACCATTATAAAGAGCAGCCCTCGATGTTACAATGGTGGTCGATCTTTTTCTATTCTCAGATTACTAAAAGCGAGGTAATAATACGGAAGTCAGGGCCATATAGGCCAGGAAAATGGTGGTCGATCTTTGTCTACTCACTTCGTGTCTAAAAGGATTGGTAAATGCTGTAGTCTAAGGTAGTTAGTCCAGCAATTAGGTGTTTACCAATAAAGAGAATGAGTATGAAGGCTACATATAGCTGCCCTAGGCGTTACAGCAAGGGTGGATTTTGATCTATTCATTGATTATTGAATACGAGGGAAATACAAGATTGTGTGAGTTAGTTTTGCTGGAATAGTACTTTGCAACAGAAATATTTTGTTTGCAGACAATTGAACACATCGTGAAAGTAACGGATGCACGGTAACACACGTAACAGAGGATGCACAGAAAAATATTTTATGTTTGAAAGAGTTAAGTTAGGGGAAAATAAGCTGAAATTAAATTAAGATTAGTCAATGAATGTAACATTCAGTATTCGCAAAGAAGGAGGGTATGGTGACACGGCACTGTTTCTAGGAGTTACATTGGACAGTCATCTCTCTTGGAAAAGCCTAATTGATTCTCTGAGTAATAGGTTATCTCAGATTAAGAGAACAAGTATACAAGCTAGCCCAAGAGATTATAACAGTAATCGATCTTTCTCTATTAACTGACTCCTTAAAATAAGGGAAAATACAAAAATCAGGAATAGTTAGGTCAGAAAAAAGAGGTTTTCCGTCAAGTAGAACCATAATAAAGAACAGCCTGCGATGTTAGAACGCAGGACGATCTTTTTCTATACACAGACTGCTAAAAACGCGAGAAAAATTTCGAACTCAGGGTATAATAGGCCAAAAATGAGGTGTTTAACTTTAGGAAGTACAAGTATAAAGTCCACTTCAAGGTGTTACAAGAGTGGTCAGTCTTTCTCTACTAACTGACTGCGTAAAAAGAAGAAAAAGAACCTATTACGAAAATTGAGAAATAATTTTTCTTTAGAAGTACTGAGATTAGCATATTTCGTTCTATTCCATTCAGGGATGAGCTATGGGATAGAGTTATGGTGATCTACACCGGACGCAGGTTTAACTTTCAGACTGGAAAAAAAAATAAAAATATGAATGCGGAAGTCCGCTTTTTCAACAATTGCAGATAATGACTCTGCCTTCTCTGATAGGCTGGCTCTGAGGCATAGAGGAAGTAATGGGACAGTAGCAAGGGGAAATGTTTACTTACCTTCGACAAGATTAAAGAAATCGGATTTACTTCCGTATCTAGCTTCCATAAGAATTTTTAATAAAATCCCAGCGAAAGTAAGACAGTTGGAAATTAAAATATTTGAGATAATATTAAAAACAAAATTGGAATAACCAGCTATTTTTATAGTGTAAAAGAATTCACTGAGGTAATCTGGAGACCTGGAGATTTCGAACGGAAGTGAACAGTATTATTGTCAGGTTAAAGTTCAGTATCGGGTCACTTCGTAAATTATTTACATATATCACAGCAATTTAAAAATTTTGTTTATGAAGTACTACTTTTTGTATTAAGAAGACTAGAAATATTTTGACGTGCCTTTTGTATTTTTTGTCCAGGCAATAATTAAATAAATCAGATAGTTTTTGGTACTTACATATTATAAATAAGTATTAAATTAAGTCTTTTTGATCAACATACTTACAGTTCTTACTTTTTTTTTTTAAGTTTTTAATTTTTATTTTAAACCTTCATGAGAATGCACGTGTTGTTTAGGCGTCGTTCTTCGCCGTCAGTCAGAAGGAATATTCTTTTGCATGAAATTCAAAGTGCACGAAAAATAATGTAAGCAATATTTTGTAACGTTTTATTTAAGGTATACTTTTTCAATTTTTTATAAAAAATAAATAAATAAATAATGAATAAAATTATCTATTAAAATATTATATAAATAATAAATAAACATCATTTTGTAGGATATAACAAAAAAAACTTTATTTTTAGGATAAAAAGAATTTATAAAAAGCACAAAAATATTAAAAAAGAAGTTAAAATGATCAAAAATAAATAATCAAAATACAGTTTTGATTTATCAGAGGATCATAATACAGGAAGAGCTCAGTATTGAGTTTAGGTGAAGAGATGAGGCAGATTAAAAGAAAATTGTAGTTTATCAGAAATAATTGGAGAAATGGAAATGGTGACAAAAACAGTGGCTACAATTAATAATTAATGAGCAAGAGTGTTCTTAACGTTCACATTAAGTTTATGAATTTTAATTATAATTTTAAAATAAATAATAATGAAATTAAAATAAATATTTTTATATTAAAAGTTGAAATAGTAATATGATGGACAGAATACTTATAGAAAGTACAAAAAGTAATGTAAACTGATCAAAAAACAAACTTTAATTAAAAGTAAGGAAATATAGAATTTTGGTATCAGGAGAACATAATGCAGTAGGAGCTCAGTGTAAAGTTATTGAAAATAGGTGTGCCCCGATAAAAAGGACTTTTTATCCATCCAGGAATCCAATGGAGCAGTACTTAATTTTTTAATGATGTACATATATTTAATTTGATTGGCTGAATTGAATTGGCCAAAATAGAAAACGATCCAGACACATTGAATTCTGATAGGCTAACAAATATGTACTCCCCACTCTTTATGATACAGTTAGATTATTCTATGAGCTCCTATATTATTATGTTTTAGTGATACTAAAATAGCATTTTACCTTACTTTTAGTTGGGATTTTTTTTTTCCAAATTACATTAAATTTCTAAGATTTTTTTTTTTTTTGCAAAGTAAATTTTAACTGTAAAGAAACAATGTAAATATTTTCGTCATGTTATAGACTTTTTACTAAAAAATATTTGAAGTATTGAAGTGTTTTAAATTTAATAATAATAATAAAAGATAGGCGTACCTAACCTTAGCAGAAATAGAGAAACCTATTTTTCGTGCTCAAAATGCTATAAAAAAGAACAGTTATTTTATGATAAAACTCTAAATTGTTAAGTCTACAGGTCAACGTTAACGAAGAACAGGAAATACAAAAATTCTTTACGCAACTACAACTGTATAAATAATACAACTTGACTAAAAACCAATAAATAAAATTTTTTATAAAAGTAGTTAGTTTTCAAAGTTTACGGTTTCATATTTTCAAAAATTATTGGTCCAGAGTTAATCAGCTGGTAAGTAGCCAGCGTCTAAACATTAACTTCAATTTACAATTGTCCAATTTATAAAAATATAATTAGCCCTAAAAGTTAATTTTTGTCCACTTCATTAAGTTTGTTAAACTTGTTAAGTTCATTACAAAGGTTGTTGAACTACGTGTTGTTGTTGGCAGCTAATTCTGTGAAAGAAGATTTTATTTGTTAGTTTAATTAAATAAAATTCGACAAAGTTCATTCTTTACAAATCAATTTATTCCTTAAAATAATTACTAGGATGTTGTAGCAGAAGATTAATTAAATAGTTAGTCACAATTTCACGAAAATCAGGACGAAATTGAAAAAGCAAATTATTCAGTAAAGGTCAACATTTACATATCTGGATTTGGAACAAAACCATAAAAACAGTGGAGGATTAGTGTCCTAGATGTAATATCAGGTTTATAACGTCAATATGGAAGTAGAATAACTTCCTACGTCGACAAAAAAAAAAAGGAGATGTCAATATCGATTTAGATAGGACCCTTGTCCCGACTGGGAAAGGCTAGAAAAGATATAAAGTCACTCACGACAGTGTGGACAGAAATAAACTTTGTAGTGTCTTCGAAACCTCAGGGCGGGTGTTCGTCTAGTTCAGTGTTTCCCAACCTGTGGTCCGCAAGAACTAAAATATGGTCCTCGAAACACTTGACATTTTTAAAATAATAATATATTTATTTGACATGCGGCCGCGTGTGCGGCGACGGCGCGTTGAGTGGGACGTTGAGCGAGCTAAAAACCAGTCCAGGAGTCGACTAAAAAGCAAATGATGATGTGCGTGTCTCTTTAAACAGTCTCATCAATCCCAGGATTACTACCCATCTTGTTTAGAAAATGCAAGCTCAAAAAGCACATTAATATAACTGAAAACATAATCACAATGTTAATTAAAGTTTATTGTGATATTTAACCTTGTGGTCCCTGCTGCTAACAACAAAAATATTAAAATGGTCCCTGGTGATAAAAAGGTTGGGAACCACTGGTCTAGTCACTAGACTCCAGAGGTTATAAGCGTGGCTTTGTGTGTGGGAGATCCCCAGTTCGAATCCCGTGTATGACTACTTTTTATTCGTTAGAAAAAAAATTGTTTATAGTAAAGTATGAGCTTCCGTTCCCAATCTACGACACCTAATTGATGGACTTTAAGGCCGAAAAAAAAATATTTATATAAATAAAATACGATATACGATATATATACTTCAAAAACTAGGAGTTCCGTTCAAATAGGTCTGATCCACAGAAACGGCACGGAAGAGATCAAGATTTCAAGGACGATTTCCTGGGGAAAACACAGACCTAAAGCAAAGGTGACCTCCTTATTTACCAATTTTACGCAATGTGTCCCCTAGAACTAATTGCACAGACTCCAATGCGGTACTTCGGGTTCAGTGATTTTGATGAACAGTGCATTTTCAGGTCAGCCACATATACGAGGGTCGTTTGAAAAGTCCGTGCAAAGTCAGAGAGATAGCACCACTGGCGCGTGTCGAGGTTATGTTTAGTTAGTAGCATCTCTTGGAACAACACACACCAAGTTTCAGCCAGATCGGTCTATTTCTTTGTGTTTGGCATTCGTTTGAATCGAGGAAGTCGAGTGATTTTCAAAAAATGGACGGAAAAGAATTTCGTGTATTGATTAAACACTACTTTATGAAAGGCAAAACGCCTCAGGAGACTAAAGAGAAGCTTGATAAACATTATGGTAACTCTGCACCTTCGATTAGAACAGTTTATAAGTGGTTTCAAAATTTTTGGAGTGGCCATATGGGCACAAGTGACGCTGAACGTTCTGGACGCCCTGTTGAGGTTACTACTCCAGAAATCATTGATAAAATCCATGATATGGTGATGGATGACAGAAGAGTGAAGGTGCGTGAGATTGCTAGTGCTGTGGGCATCTCGAATGAACGGGTACATAATATTTTGCATCAACATTTGGACATGACAAAGCTATCCGCAAGATGGGTGCCGCGATTGCTCACGCTTGACCAAAAACGAAATCGTGTGAAGTGTTGCAAGGACGGTTTGCAGCTGTTCCAGAAGAATCCGCAGGACTTTAAGCGTCGTTTCGTCACTGTGGATGAAACATGGATACATCACTACACTCCTGAGACCAAAGAACAATCTAAACAATGGGTTACCAAGGGGGAACCTGCGCCAAAAAAGGCGAAACCGTTCCTTCGGCCGGAAAGATTATGGCGACTGTCTTTTGGGATTCGCAAGGAATAATCCTCATCGACTATCTGGAAAAGGGTAAAACTATTGCAGATGCATATTATTCATCGTTATTGGACCGTTTGAAAACCGAGCTGCAAGAAAAACGCCCATGATTGGCCCACAAAAAAGTCCTTTTCCATCACGACAACGCACCAGCTCACACCTCAGCAGTTGTGGTCGCAAAATTAATGGAAATAGGGTTCTAACTCTATTCACATCCCCCCCCTATTCTCCAGACTTGGCTCCCTCGGACTACTATTTGTTCCCCAATATGAAGAAATGGCTGGCGGGAAAAAGATTTTATTCAAACGAGGAGGTGATTGCAGAAACGAATGGCTATTTTTCAGACTTGGACAAATCCTATTATTCGGAAGGGATCAACAAACTAGAGCAGCGTTGGACGAAGTGTATAAGCCTAAAAGGAGACTATGTTGAAAAATAAAAAAGGTTTACCCCAAAAAATTAAGTAGTTTTTATTTTTGCATGGACTTTTCAAACGACCCTCGTACATAGAAGTTTAGCGGTTTTTGCTGATTTTTGGTGTTTAACCTTGTAAAACAGACTTGGGCGCGTGCGGCAAAAGAGAGCATTAAAGCAAACAGACCAAAACTAGAATTATTTACTTTTTGGCTCAAAGCTCATTAATTTTCTTTTGATCAATAATTCATCATTACGAGTTCATGCACAATCATGAAACAAAGAGAGAGAGAGAGCATGTGCATGAGTAGAACGCCATAAAAATGCGTACCCTGCCTAACAGCTCCAAGAGTATTACAAACAGATTTGTGGCGTGTGATGTAATTAAGACTGAACACTCATTTATAATATGGAGCCCTAAAACATTTACTTTATTATTTGACCTTTCGTTAAAGGGCTTCTTGAAATGTTTAGCGATAACATTAAGTAATGTTAGGGATTATGTCACCGTAGTGATGTTGCACCTCATTTAATGTTAGAAATGGATCAACAGAAATATATTCTGGATTAAAAAATAAAGGAAAAAAGAATTAGTTATTAATTATCTGGGAATAGTGTCAAGCCTATACCGAATTGCAAATGAATGTGCAACAGGTTAGGGGTAGAACGGTATCTACAAACAAAAATAAGAAACTTTTTTTCGGTAGTGAAAACAGAGGAGTGTCCAGTCAATTTGGGAAATGGGCCTCGATATGGCTGGCAGCGAATACAATGTTAAAGGCACGTTGAACTAAAGACGGCAGGTGAAGTACTGCGAGAAAGTAACTGGATAGACCTGGAGCTGTGCCAACTTCTCTTAAGCAATGGGCATTAGGGAAAGCATGACAGATGCTGGAAAACAAATTCCAGGTTAAATCTTAGCAAAACCAAAACCGAGAAGTCCCTTGAAATGGCCAAGAAGCATCTCCAAAAAAAAAGGTGGGCCGTTTAACCTAGAGATTCTGTGCTGATTGGACAAGGAGAAAGTGGAAATGGCTTCTCTCACACTCTCTTGATTGTGTTTTAATCGCTAGGTAGTGATTTTTAGCATCTTGAAATTGAGAAAAGCATATCAAAGTAGAGAAACAAGTTTTTTTTTTTTTGCATTTTCTCGCTCATTACCTGAGCTAAATACCTACTATAAAGATTTGATTAAAACAGAAACTGAAAACGATTCATCATCTTGGCTTAAACTTGCAAACATGTCATTAAGAAGACTCAATGTGCGACTCAATAATAAAGTACCAAGTATTAACTAAGGTAATTTAAGCCCTTTTTACTCGCCTATATCTTCTAAATTAACCAAAAACTTCTTCTTTCATATAAACGCTCGCTTTCTGTTTAATGGTTTGGTAAGTGCTGTTTTAGACGTTCACTAAGAATTGGTTTAATTATCTTCACAGTATATCACAGTGTTTTTGCTGGGCTCTGCTTTCAACAAGTAAATCGTTAAGGGAATCATTACAGCTACGTACAAAATAGCGGGGGTTGGAGTAGCTAATTCCAGTTACGTGAACAACCAACCTATTGACAACTCGCATCTCAGCTAGCTGTAGATACTATATCAACGTTACGTTAACTAATTAGTAGAATAACCTTCACGTTGTTGCTTATCTATAATCCAGAACATTAAGTGTAACCTTAATGTAAATTTATCCCTCGTATATTCTCCCTATTTGTTGTAAAAACAACCCAAACGGGAAAACTTGTAATGAAAATTAACCGCTTATTTATAGCCATCTATTTCTTCTTGCTTGGATAAATTTATATGAGAGTTTGTTTAAGCTTAATTAACTTTCCAATGGGGCGGGGTGTTGTTCTAGTTGTAATGAGCGTGGTTTTGAAATTGGTGGTTTTCCGGTTCGAATCCCGTGTATCGCTACTTTATATATTGATAGAAAAAATTGTTTATAGTAAAAAGTAGGAGCTTCCGTTCACGACACCTAATTCGGTAGTTAGACGTTAAGACCAGCCTGAGAAAATAACCGATTACTTTGTTATAACAACGTGTCTCTAAATATTTAATGTTATTTTAATTTAAAGACTACATTTAACCCGATTTATGAATGTATACGTTTTTAGTTAAAGTATTATTTTCCTCCTGTTCCCTAGCAAGAGATAGAATTGCGATTCTGCCATATGTTTTGCGTGGAGTTTCACCGGGATACTTGATTTGAGAGCCACCGAGAGCCGAAAATGTGGTGCAAACTTAACGATCCGTTTTTTCTGGCCACTGCAGGCTCAGGAAACACATGCATCGCTGATGATAGCCTTTGTAGGTTCTGTCAGGAAGAAGAGGAGGAAACGGCACTGCACGTGTTGTGTTAGTGTGATGGGCTCGTGTGGCTAAGGAGGTTACTTTTCGAGGGAAGGAAAAACCAAGGCCTGTGAGCTTTAACCAAGAGTCGCGCTCTCCAGGATTAGGAGTCTGATTAATAGGGCAGGCCTGGAGGGTGAGCTTTAAAGTCAGGGGAGCCACAATAGATCCAAAGGGCACTACGCAGTGCCGTAGGCCTTGAGGCCGCCCTAGTTTAATCGCCGAAACAGAAGTAATAATTTTCTAATTTTTTATTTTTAAGTTCTAATCTTTAAATCCTAAAAACTCTTTATTAAACTACAAACCCTTCAATTGTTTATAAATTTTTCCACACATTGAACTCACGTAGATCTCCCTTAATCGATTTTTCCCGGGAAAAAGGTTCCAAAATGAAGGTTATAGATCTAGATAAATATAATTAGCTAAGTTTAAACAAAATACAAACATTGGAGCAGTTTTTGAGAAAATCTGTAAAAAAAAAAAAAAAAAAAAAAACGCATCAGTTAAGTCTTTCCGGCTTAAGCTTTCTGCGTTCGGAGAGTGATAGACAGAGAGAGAGTGAGCGTGCAAGTGAGATAGAGTGATAAAGACTATCTCACACAAACTTTTACGGATTGAGGGAATCTCAAAACGAGTATTTACGGGGTAAAACTCCAAGCCGTAAATCCGTAACGATTACTATAACTTCTTTTAACAGTTTAGCAACAGAAAGTAATGAACGTTGTGTTCGCATAGCATTAATATTTTATACTATCTGTTTTGAGGCAATATGAAAACGTTGCTGATAAGAAATGCATGATTGACATTTTGAATGTTTGCTTTAGCGACAGAAAATTTGAAGTTTGCTAATTAGGTAATGTGCGCGCGAAAGTTTCAGGGACAAACTTGAGGGATATCAAACTAAGGGAGCAGGGCTAGAAAACCAGATCAATACCAAGACACGTAAAGTTATCGGTACTTAGAGTGTTTGATAAAGACAAGCAGGATAAACTGCAAAAGATGCTATCGAACTATCTGTTCTGCAAGATACTTTAGATTGCCTGGTTTCTAGTCAATTAATATTGATCTACGCCGAATCACCTCCAGATCCGTTTAACGAAGTAATAAAAGAGAAATCAGTTGATTGTTTTTGTTGTTGTTGATGCAGAGGAAGAGTTAATCATCCCTGCCGCCCGCCCCTGCACAGGCTAGAGTAACCCAATTAAATCGGAACAGAGGGTGAGAATTGGGGCGATGATTAATGCGCCTGTTTTTATTGTTTGCTAGCATCGTCATCATTGGAGTATTTTTAGTTTTATTGTTAATAAGGGATGAGTTTTATGCAGAAGTTCAAATCAGGGCAGTAGTCAAAGTTCTAGGTAACAATCGGATAGACCCAATCATATTTGTTAATTACTATTATTCGAAAAGGTTAAAGGTTTATTTTAATGAAAAAAATGTATAAGTTCGAATTACATCAGCAACCAGCAAAAAAGAACAACCAAATGCTAAAATCCCTTAAGGACTGCCTGATCAGATGGGAACAATACAAAAATTAATTTAAAAAAACAAATAAATTAAAGCAAAAAACAGTGTTAAATTATTTTTACCGCCTTTTGGCGAAATGATGTTAACCAGAGTCCACGGTGCAGCGATGGTGCAACAAAAATATGCACTCGGTTAAAAAGAAAACATGCAACAAGATTCAAGTAAATTCCTGCTGTTGCGATGAGGATAAATCCAGTGCTGCTTTGCAGTGCAATCCACGCGCACAATATCAACTAAAATCACAGAAAACTGGGTTATAAGTGTTGGTATAGAACGTTTCAAGTTGTATGGTGGACTTATTTCTGATCTTCTGAACGGAAATATAAAAACTTCAACGGAGTTAGAAAATTTTAAAATGGGCGTATATCTTTTTTTGTGCTTGGCGTTGTTGAGAATAATTTGTAAAAACTATTCTAAAATTGGAAAAAATATTTAAACATAAATAAACAAAATAAACTGTTTACTTACAATAAGACGGACGATTAATTCAAACGTGAACCAAACATTGCAGACCAATTCAACGAAGAAGAATGATATATGCGGATCAGAGCGTAGTTTTAATTCAATCCAGGTAGTATTGTCAGATCTGTAGTGGGTCAAGTTGAGCATTTTGCGTACCCTTAGATCTGGATGTGTTTTCAACGCGAACGTCAGCACGCTGACAAATATGAAGAAGACAGACATAACGCCCACTACCTGCAACATTCAACACAAAGGTTTGTTTTACATTACTACACAATATTGTTTAACATGATGTATAACAATAACCAGGTTGGGCATGTACCTGTATGTTCTACAATGTTTGCCATTTTAATTAATTCAAAAGATTGACATGACGTTTTGATTGGTCATCCTGTCTGTCAGGTCAGTTATAGCTTTTTTTTACACAAAATTATTAAAAGTATAAATAAATAATTTAGCAATACCATCAAATGTTCTTGTCGATATTGCTATTAAACATAGATGGTAAGACTGATTTGAATTTTAAACTAAGACGATGATATTGTATGTAACCAATAGACAACTGCATATTTACAAACGTTCATAAAGGACGCCTGAGCTCCTGGGGAAGGTAACCCTGAGGTATCCATTCTTGGCTTCTTTCACAATATTTTGAGTTGCGTCAGGTTAAGGTGCTGTGTTCCTAGGTAATTGGCGGCCATTTCATAACTTACGCATAACAGCCTAACGCCCATTTAAGTTTCTATGTACGTCCAATGACAGCCTTTAAAACATTCCATCGAGAAGCTCAGTATAGATTTGTATATAAGAAGTAAAAAAGGAAAATTATTCGTAAGGGCTACAGCCAGAGATGTAAAGATACATCTTTTTACTGCGTTATAAAATGTACTCGTAGTAACCTATTCTCCCAAGAAATGGAGTGAGCTCCCTAATCTGTGGAATTAGCCAGCCTCTAATTGGTCAACAAGTCTAAAAGAAGTTTTCGGTAAGAAGACCCACAAGAGGGAAAAAATTAGTACTTTGTGGAGTACTCTGCTACAGAAAATAATACTATGATAAGTGCAGTCCTTAGTAGGGCACTGAGCGGACTCATCACTGTCTCTCTCTCCACTCTGGCCTTCTCAATCCTCATCCATATCAATAATCGATTCATTCACATATTAAGAACTGGCAGCAGGATTTGAACTCGGCATTTCAGCGCGAGAATCCAATCCTTCTCGAATAAACGAATTATTAACATCAATTAAAACATTAGAAAGTATTTTCCCTTAAGTCCTTAATTTTAAATGCCCTAAGAATTGAAAATAATACTATGTTAAGCGACAAAATAATAGTAATAATAGTAAAATACTAAAAACTTAATAATAAAATAGTTGTAGAAGAGAAGTATAAAAACAGTATACTGCTGGGAATTAGAATGAGAAAAGAAACAAAACCCGCTGATGTGGGTTCATTTGGGAATTCCTGTGAGTTCAGCGTGTGGGTAGAAGCGCCCAAGAAGTAGGAGCGACTAAGAAAACCGCTTCAACTCTCGGATCTCCCAGTTGTTATTTTGGTATTTTCTAAAATATTTTGTGTATTTCTGTTTTCTCTTGTACACTTAGAAGGAAATTTTACTTTAGTAGACGGAGTTTTTTCAACCGGTTTTCCTTTGCTGACGGAGCGCCTAATCACCACACTGAGAATCTTTTGTTTCTGTTTTTTTTTTAAGTTGAGAGTTGTGGCGTGAAAATCTAAGACATTTACTTTCCCATTGCTGTCTTCCATTCTTTGGTGTGGCGAAGTCTGTCCGGAGTACAGTGGTTGTACGATATAGACGCTAAATGATTTGTTGATCGTCTCTGCAAGAATAAAGTGCATGCATTTTGTTGGATCCTGGCCTTGTCTGTGTTGCAGTGTTCACCTAGATTAGATTAGATTGCTTTAGATGGGCGGTACCACCAGAAAGGGGAAGGAACGCAGGCAATCCAAATGCCCATTGTTCCCTGCCCACCCCTCATCTCATAAGAGATACCGGGGTTTAAAAACAACAAATCCGCCTAAAAGTTGCCAGATGCTTATATAATAAACTAATAAAGTATCAAAAGCACACTAAGGAGTATGGCGGCTCAATCGCCCAGTCACTGAATAAGCCTAGAAAGTTCTGGTAAACATTACCAGATGCCACAATCTTCGGTAGGGAGACATTTACCCTACCGAAGACGAGGAATCTGGTTTTAGAATAAACTGGACACACCTCGACAAAGTGCCGCACAGTCTCAATTGGACTCACCACAGCCAGCACAATTTTGGCGACCTGGATAAGGCCGCATTTGAAAAGATGATACGCTAAATTCCACATGTCCACTCAACACCTGAACCAACCTGCTAAAACCAACCATATCCGTTTTTGACAGGCCACGGATTTCCATAGCCTGGTGGCAGTCAGCTCGGGTTCTCCACCGTTTACGATGTTCTTCTTTCAAAATCCACTGCTCCACCTCTACAACGTCGATACGATACAGGGATAATGGGAGTGTTCAACTAATTCTTTATCAGTTTTAATATTCGCAGTAAGCCTTTTATTACTATTATTTTTCTTGCAACTTTAAGCTTTTTCTTAAGTTAATAAGTTTTTGTTGTTTCTCTTCAAGTGTTAGAGATTTGCAATCTAATATTGTAATTAAGAACAATGAAACGGGAGATCAGATGAAAAGTTAGATGTGGGGGACACCCTTTACAAGATGATAGCCTTTCCAGTGGCTACTAATGGAAAGTAATGGATCTATTTACATTGGAAAATGAGAGTTTAAATAACTTTCCTCAGTAAAATACTAAAGCTCTTTTGCCAATTAGATATCTCTCCATTAACTTTCCTTATTAAGGTTACAAAGTGATAAAAGGGAGAAAACCAACATGGAAAGGTTATTGCTCACGAACAAGCTTGTAACTTGTCCCTTATTAAATACTTAAATGTCTGCCACACAGCGAATTCTTTAATAAAAAAAAATATTTTTCAATTATTTAAACATAAAAGTACTTCCATAAAAAAAACAGGTAATTTCCATATGAGTTAATTTCACGCTTCCTGATTTTTCCTCTAAAGGAGATAATTATAATGAATATTTTTGAGCTTGTTTTCCCAAATTTAGGAATTTGGAAAATGCAGAAAAATCTGTTTTCTTTTTTATTTAGTGACTCAATTAAGTAGAGCGATAGCAAAGCGGAACACCACACCAACCTGATGATTCAAATTCTGAATTTGGAATGAAATAATTGTTATTGGCTTCAGCACAAATTACAGAAAACATAAATATGCGCACATTTATTAGCGTTAGCCAGCAATAAATCTGCGATTTGATCATGTTTAATATATCAGTTTATTAACAAATCCACAATGAAAAGAGATTATAATATAGATTAGGTTTTCCCTAATGTATTGGATTCAAGAACGGTCTTTGACTGTAATATTAAACTCAATAAATCATTTAAATAGCTACGGGGCGTAGTTTCTACCGTTTTACGGTCTAATATACTAATATAGGCACCGTCATAGCCAAGCAACTAGAGCGAAAGACCTCAGTACTATAGTATGTCAAGTCCAGTAAAAAGTAATGCCTATTTTTTAAGGCAGGCTTTACCTACAACTACCAAATTACTTATCGAAGACAGAGGCGACTAACAAACTTTACTATAAATTTCTCCTATTAAAACCATTAAATAAAATCCAAGGTTTAGACCAGAGAATCGAACCCGCTAAACCAACAATACATCGTAGTATTGCGGATCTAGCCTATAACCGCTCAGCTAATGGGGCGCCTTATAACATTAAAACCATTAAATAAAATCCAAGGCTTAAACTAGAAATCGAACCCACTAACCAACAATACATCTTAGCTTTGCGGGTCTAGCCTATATACCACTCGGCTATCGTGGCCTTACTAAGAAGTATTGTAGTTCTAAATCCTGTCCCGTAACGTGGATTTTTAATCGTGACAATACGAGAATTTATACGAATTTTATAGTATTTGCTTGAATATAAGTCGTCTTTTTTGTTACCTATATTTTCTTCCATAAAATGAAGAAAATACATGCGCAAAGTGATTTAGTCGAACGTAAAACCTACTTGAAACAAATACGACTATTTTTGCTTTATTATCCCAAAGTTTATATTCGGCTGATATAATAAGACTACAATCTGTTAAAACAATTGACAAGTTCTGAATAGTTGCTAGTAAAACCTAAGTTTTACGCAAGAATTAAGACAAAATGCTCGGCCTTATTAAGTACCTTCCCTACTTGTTGTGTATTTTAATTAAGTTCTATGTTTTAGTTGAAAATTTCACTTCATACAGTCCTTTACAGAGAGACAAAGAGAATACCAGATAACTTCAATTTTGGTGGTACACTCCTTACGAATAAGCGAAGAGTGAGCATAAAGAAGAGCAACTAAGCAAAGAGAATCTAAATAATTCCATATAGTTTTTATGATGATACACTTTTTTATTCTCTTTGGATAAAATATCTTCCAGGTTTCAATTAATGACGTAGAAATGCTTGCAAATATAATTTGCAGATTGCATTATGTATTTTTTGTTTAAGTCGCAAAACAAAGCCAATTACAGTTTTAATAAATAAAGATTCGTAGATTAAATAAAGAAATATATCTTTGGGCAATCAGAAAAATAGGAATTTCGGTGGATAAATAATCAAAGATTATAGAAACATACATTTTACAGTCGTTTTAGAGAGAAAATGCAAAAATTCAGGTTTGTGCCACAAATACAGATTTTCTCATAACTCTTACAATTAAAAATTTTAAATGAATGAATAAAATATGAATTTACAATATTTAAATTTAATGTTTGTCTGAAATATTTCGATAAATAATTTATTAACCTATTAGAAGTACGTACAACCTTGCTACTTCACTTGGAATAACAATTAGCTTTAAGTTGTAGAAGTGAAAAAATAATTCCAATTCTTGCTGAGCTTTACTCCAGTAAAAACTGTTCGCTTTACATTTTTTGGCTTACTTTTCATACCCGGGTCAGTTGCTCATGTATTATTCATACTGTGAGGTTGTATATATATATATATATATTTATATATAAATAAGAATAAAAGAGATTGATGGAAAGGAGCTGATGCTTTTTGTCCAGTTTTTACAGATTTTTGTATGAAAGAAAACTTGATAAGTTCTATTTTGTTTAGTAAAAGGAAACAACAAAGATTGCAGTTTCTCTTTTAAGGTTTAGTTTTCACTAAAACGCTTCCCTGACCAAAGTTTATATAACCTATTAAGTGACGCGGAAGTAAACATCACAGACTCCTGGTGACAATCACTTGTAAATCAAGCATTCGATCTTTATGTATCAATTTAAATAATTACGGTTGGACAGATTTATCTGCTAACAACTATTACCGTAACTTGACTGACTCCCACAAAATATTATCTCACCAATTTGGGGTTCAGGTCAAAGAATTTATCAGTAATGTCAAGTTAAGAGAATAACTGAACATATTGTGAATAAAGTAGAAAACATAAAGTACATAGCAGCTGTATATTTTTTTATTTAGCTGATGTATTTGATTACTTTACAAATTTAGGTAAACTAATTACATTATTCAAATAATACGTTTCTTTTTACAAGTCCTAACTTTCTGGGTAAGATTCAATAACATTTACAGTACTTGATGGCAATTCTCGCGAGCCTGCTTCAAGGAGCAATAAGTTCTATACTCTTCAATTTCTACTCTATGGACAGACCTAAACCTACTATAACGATGTTAGCTACTTACGACCCAACATTTTTTTTTAAAAAAAAGACAACACAGACATTAACAAAACCAACAACGATTTACAAACATCATCTTATTCTAATAACATGAATTTAACCCTATCGAAAAAGTAAGCAAAAATCTTTCCTATAAGAAGGTTACGAAATGAAGATCTAAGATTCCCATAAAGGTTGTTGCAAAAAAAATTACAGTTATAAAGAAGGATTTGCCGTATAATTTAAAGAAAATTTGGGAATTTTATCTTTAATAGAAAAAGAGAAAAAAAATTGTCAAAGTTGGGAGTTTTTCAACGTTACGCTTTTTCGTGCAGTTTTTGACGATCAACCCTTATACAACTGTCCTACCGGACGGTTTTAATAACCGAGAAATCTCTTAAAAATCAGAAAGATCCAAAGAGTGTGCTAGCTCGACCTAACTCTAGGCGTCGACACTGTTAGTGCACAACATATGGGTTTCTATTTTAGAATATCTACGAGTATCGTATCATGTGATTGGTATTGTAATGGGTTCAGATGAGAGAGAGAGAGAGAGAGAGATGTTGGTTGTAGACGTTGATGGATAAATAACACTTTTAGTATCGGTATAAGACCTTATGTATTTATATGACTGACTGCCAAGGACTCTATACTTTACACTACAAGAACAGAACAGACTGACTGACGTGGCTAAACGATGTGAACAATTGAAGTGTAAGACTTTGAGCAGAATCTTCGAACTGAATATGTCAATATGAATCTATCACTGAATTGAATTTAATAATTGAATATGTGACTGAATATCAATATGAATCTTCCTGAATTGCCTCTTTGACTTTCCTCTTGTTCTTATATACCTTCGCCGAGCCTCCCCTCTCTGTGTGCCAAGGGGGCTGACTCTCTCCCTCTGGCTAGAGTGGATGAGTGGTGGGGTTTCACTACCCTTACAGTATGTTAACCCTTTCCATTATTAGTATTCAGTTTTGTAGTTAATTTAGTATCTGGTTTTGGGTTTTGGATCTGGAGAAGCAGAGAAATGTGGTAAATGCCATATTTATTGTTAATTTGTTAGGATTTATTATTTATATAAGTACAAAAATATTTATTGTTTATAGAAACGAGTTTTGAGTATGGTTGAATAAACTCCGTTGTACTACATAATCCAGGTATTTGAACTGGATCCAAATACAATCAACACAAAACTACAACAATCATAACCCAACTGAGACAGTTATAACCACTAGATAGCAGAAAAACACTAACAATAACCTACCTACAAGTCACTACTAAAACCTATTCTGATCTACTTCTGTCCAATTTGGATAACAGCTAGCAAACAACTGACCAAACAACTAAAGACATTACAACAAATGATTCACTGAATCCACCAGAAAACCAACAAATTCATGTATCAAAAACATAGTCTTCAAAAAATATACTTATATTTTTACAACCATTACACTAGAAAGAAACTGATATAATTAGCAGTGATTGACTTAATTGGTTGGCGGTTAGTAGTAGTTACTACTTCTTGTAAAGTTTAATGCACTTAAAAGGATTTCACAACTTGTTACTTATGACTTTAATACTCAAAAAAAAATTTAGATAACAACTTAGGGAAATAAAGAATGCTAATTTTAAATTTATACTCCATTAAAATGAAAGATTAAAGGGGAACACAGTATTAAGAAGAGTTCGAACTCAATCCTAAAAATAATTTTTGATTTTTTTTTTTAATTTATTTTGTAATTTACAATCTGTATGAACTGGAGCGGGAGGAGCAGGAGGAGAGAAGCTACCCAGCGGTAGCACTCTCTACAGGAGAGAGGAGAATGTGAGGAGGAGAATACGAGAAGGAAAGAGGAGAGATTTAGGTCTTCAGACCTCAAGGAAGTCGCGGGGCCACTGGCGATTCAGTCGGCGAGGAGTATTAGGGATGTCTGAGGAGGCAAGAGACTGTACAAGAAGATTTGAGCTAGTCGAGAGAGTAGTATGGAATTTTTGATATTTAGTCTTAGCGAGTTGGTCTATGAAGGGAATGTTGAGGTCTGTGTGAAGGGTGAGGTTAGTCACCTTAGAAAGGTGCGTAATTTTTGGAATATAAAAAGTTAATTTAGAACTTATAGTCGATTAAAAAGATTCGATTACAGAATGCATAAAAAAGGTTCAGAAATCCATAATCAAAAAACCATTTAGGGAAACAAATTATGATAACTTTGAACTTATAGTCAATTAAATAAATATTAAAAAATACTTCAATTCTTAAACAAATAGAGAATTAAGAATCTTAAACAAATTTTGGATTGAAGAACACATCAATATGGTTTAGAAATCAATACCCAAAAAAACATTTGGGGTAACTAAGTATGATAACTTTGTACTTATAATGGATTAAATAAAGAAGATTAAATAATACATCAAAGTGGTTTAGGAATCAATTCCAAAAACCAATTTAAGGAAACAAAGTATGATGCTTTTGTGCTTATAGTCGATTGAAAATCAATTTAAATACTTTTTGTAGTGTTCAAAATTAAAGAATTAACCAACACTGAACGTTGTCAAGACGTAGCATTAATATTATTTGGTAAGTAATAATTAAATGATATCATGCTATTTTCATGCAAGAATGATAAAAATATAATTGAAATTTAAAATAAGTAATTGATAATAAAGTCTTACCTTGTTTAAGGAATATCCAAATCCATCAGCATCCCAGTAGATCACCAGTCCAATAGCACTTGACACTTGACACTATTTAAAATAATTCACAACACTATTCGCACTAAAACTGGTATATCACGCACTAAGTATAACTTAAACACAATTTATAAACCCAAACTTCACTTTACCACGCACTAATATTCACGGTAAAAAAAGTGACACGACTAACGAGTTAAAGATGGCTGCCGGTAACTGGCCAGATAGATCAGCTGATCAAATAAGGTTATCAAAGCAGTGTGACCAATTTTTTTTTTTAAATTTTTTATTTACATTCATAATGTACAAAAATGAAAATTTAATTAGTGAAAATGTAATTAGCAAATTTGGGATTCAATTTTTACATTGTGGGGGAGAACATCCAGATTTTAATAATGCAATTAAAGGAAAGTACATTAAAATTTAATATTAACAAACTAGATTGCCTATTATTAATTAATAATTAATTATATATTATTTTTAACACTTAAGTACTAGATAAAATGAAGAGACACTCAATTTAATCGAAACAATGAACTTAATCCGACTTTGTAGTCTTCCTACTGCTGAACAAAACTGCAGTTAAATCAGATGTCCAAAACAAAACCAAAAAAATCGGTAATGCATTTATATGGATTATTAATTTTGTTAAAAATGTCATAATTATAATAATCGCGGCAAGTTCAAATACGATATTTCTACTTTGATTACACCTTAAGATAAGATAAGCTTTTAAACTTTTTTCAGCCACCGGAAGAGTCACATTATTAAATAAATTTTTCAATGTATTTTGGTGGAGAGGAAAAGAGATTTACTGGGAAACCACTCCGTATGCGGTCTCGAAACTCCGTATGCTGTTCACTGCGCATGAGCTCTCATTCTGAAATATTCTTAGCAGGTTGGATACATAAACAAATGTATGGCCACAGCTTATAAAATACGCTGAAGGAAAACACTTAATTTGATGGAAAATAACTGAGTTAAAGAAAAAATGTTACTGAATAAATTTTCATTTTTCCATACTAATTCTCACTTCCGAGAAAATTTCAGCACCGTAAGAGAAAGTCCTGTGAGTGTTCGTCCGAGGAGCTTCAATTTAATTGGTTAAAAGATTAGAATAATTTGAAATTTCCAAGGCAAATCTAAATTGAATTTAAACAGGAATGTAATGGCCCAGGGTTGGTATGAGTGAATTAATCTAGCCACTGTCTAAATATACCATGGTTACAAAATATACCATGGGTTACAGCAAGCCCACATTTGGACCATCCCCTTGAGTTATAGTCCATCTGTGGTCTACACTGGATCAAGTTCTGCGGTTTCACATGTTTGTAGGTAAAATGTGGTGAGGTATACATTTATGGTTACACAATCAAATCTATAACCAGAACACATTTTTATGGGTCTTTGAAATCAAAATTGTTTTGATTATTTATTTTTTTATATTTTATTTAATTTTCTCTTTATTCCAATTAAATAAGAAGTATTTTAATCTTGTTAAATTTTCTAAATTTTACTTATAAATTTATTTAAACACTTAGATTTTAAGATTAATGGTAGATCGCTAAAACTCTTCAAACTAACTCTGGTTTATTTTTTCAGATGAGCTTTGCGTGGACAGTTTCGAAGACTTAACTGGATTGGCTATCATAATTCATTATCTTAATTAACACATTATATAAAAAGAAAGTCCCCTAGACCTGGAATCGAACTTAGAACCATAAATTCTTGGCTTTAAGAGCCACGCCTTTTAACTGGACGGCCATCTTGGCGTCTGTTCTCTTTTTACGAATATGTATTAGTGCTAATATGTCTTTTATATATGTATGGGTGAGGGAGGGAGGCTGGCTACAGTCTTAAAGGAGAAAAGTGAAATAAATAAGATTAGGTCCCCCACTAAAGATCCGTATCAGCTCTGCAAAGGCACCATCATTGCATCAAACTATTGGCAAAGCAGAAGTAATTGTATCCAGTGTATATCGTATAATATTTTAAGATAAGTAGTGTAGGGCGGATGTTTTGGAAGCAAGCATGTTTTTGCGGAAGTAGGTGTGTCTAGGCGATTGTGTGCATGAAAATAAAATGCCAAAAGTGAGTATCATGTTTGTTGCCCTTCTTGTTGGTTCTCTGCTAGTTCTTTCATTCAGAAAACCAGGAAGAAAATTCCGTAAAGCTGTGCCCATTTAAATAATAAAATTTGTAAAATAATAACAGTTGTAAACAGGAAGTAATTTCAGCATCAGATAAATGATGAGAATAAAAAATTTAAAAAACCGGATTTGCACATTCATAATACTTCTTTCTGCGGTTTAGTCCGTTAGTTAAATTTCCTAGGAACTGTGACTCCATGGCACTCCGCTGGCCCATTTTTTGGATGAAAAGTGGGCCGCATTTTCTTTGGTGGATCCAATTTTACTAAACAGAAAATATATTTACAGACGCCACATGAGAAAATTCAGAATTTGGCATGATTTTCATTACTTGTCTTTTTTTGAAAAAAGTTTTGTACCACTCTTCCTGAGAATTTCTTGGAGATAGACTTGGATTTGTATTAGGATCAATCCTTTTTTACTTTACGGCGCTACAACTCGCGAAGAGTTCTGGCATCCCTAATGAGCATCCGCCATCCTGCTATTCCCCGCAAGGGGTAGTTGTTTCTTGCAGCTACTTGGGGAGCAGCGTCCCCACGGGTCACCACAGCTCACTACACCAAGTACACATTGCATTTACACTACACACATGTGCACAAAACTTTAAGGTATAAACAGTACACACCCTAGGGTTACCGTTCCTAGGAAGCCGCCCCGGATGGGGAAGCAAGTCAGGAGGCTTTAGGAAGGCAGCCTCTTCACCTGACTCGGGAGCAGTAGGCTGATAGCCTGCTCTCCTTAAATCACTATTATCATGAAACCCCAAAGAGTTAACGCCGGATTGATTTATTAAGATCAATCCAGTTTTTTTTTTAAATTCTTTATTTGGAGGAGAGTTTTCTCCCCTATAGTTTCTTGAAAGACATTGAAGAGATAAACTTTGAAGATGTGTGGTAATTTCTGACAGCTGGCTCCCTTTTTACAAATCGTCCTGGATGAATCTGGCACGTTTTATCTGGAGGAGCCATCCTCAGATCATGTGGAAGGTGTTGGCATGAAAAAGTTTCCATCCCCCTCCTTTGGGGTTTTCTGGATAATAATTGTAGGGGGTCCGAGGGTACATAAAATATTTCGCATCATACTGGATACTAGAAGGTTGTAATCATAAGAAAAGTGAAATATATTGTTGTTACTGAATAGAAAAGAACGTGAATTTAGAAAGGAAACCGGGACAAAGTTCGAAAGAGGTATTTTGTGGACCATACAAGGCGGGATGGATATCTGGGGTAGAGAATTGGTTCAGCGATAACAAATATTTTCTCCCTGGCAAGAACAGTATTAGTATTCTATGTGATGTGAGTAGAGAGGAGAGTCTTATGGTAAAGGGAGGGAAAGAAAGGTACAGAAGGGGGGCGGAAGACTCCCTTCTAGAAATTCACCATGCGTTAAAGCCCACCCTAAGTTTGGAGCTCTAGCTCTTGTCTCAACTATATGAACCCTACCAAGGGCACTTTTCATACTGCCTCTACCAGTTATCGGCGCTACTTCTAGCCCGGCCCAAACAAGTGCAGTTCTTATTCTGGGCCTCACCCCCTCTCTTGGTGCCGGACACCCTGTTTCTGGAAGTATGGACACACCCCGGTGTCCATACTTCCCTTTCAGATCAATTTTTATATTCTGTTCCCTTGGGTAGTCCATTTTCTTACCACTTTCCCACTTCTTATTCAAGTGTGCCACCACTGATAATAGCTTTCCCTGTTTTTCCCCTACCTCTCTCACCCTCCTTATACACCCTATTGCACTCGCTTTTCCACAATAATAAAACAAATATAGTAAAAACTGGTTCCCACTCCACAAAATGAACCTAACAAATACTTTTGATACCACAAAGTATGTAGCAAAAAAACAAGTTATTTATCCAGCTGATGACATCTGTCGTTGCCAGCTGTTATCATTAATAATAATAGAATAAGAAATAAATTGGGCCAATATTTTTTTGTATTGGTTTTGTTTTTAAATCAAATTAACAGAAAAAATTGTTATTGATAGAAGGTAAATAACGCAATGTTGGTGAAATGAGGAAGATGCTGTGAACTATTCAATTTTTTTTTCGAGATACGATCCGTCCATTGAATGCGGCAAAAAAAATTAATTACTTTTATGTCGTTTTGGCGTAGTGGTCATAAAACTGAATTAGTAAGTGGTAGATCCCCCATTCGAATTCCGCCTGTAACCACCTTTTTTTTATGTTAGAAAACAAGAATATGATTAGTAAAGTACGCGCTTCCGCCCCCGGCTATGACCCCCAAATTGGTAGTTGGGCATCGCCTGAAAAAAAAAAAATAGACCCAATACTTTACTTATTTTTAAAGTAATTTTGAATAGATGTCCAAAAATGGGACCCCCAAGATGGTCCATGGTTGTTCATACTTCCTGAACTGATTCAAATTGTCTTAAGACTCCTATCGTTGCAGACGCTGAAGCTATAAGAAGCTCTTAGGAAGAGAAAATCTAAGGACTAGCTCTGCTGGATTTGAAACCGACCAGCTCTGCGTGGCAATTCTGTACGCTAACTCCTGAGTTAATCCTATTCCCTGTTATCCTATACTGGTTTTACTGAATCTAAGGGCACCGCTTTTTCGTTCTAGAGAGCTAACAAAGCTGAGTATTATCTTAGAGTGAAATTTTTTTTGTAAAATAAAAAAAAAAAATTCAATCAAAAGGTCACATCGAAATAACAGCATCCCAAGAAAGATCTGATAACAAGCACCTGATGCAGCTAGTTAGTAATAATCACTTCTTCGTGTTCGCAGATGATCTAGTGCTGCTCAGTAATTCATCAAGAATTTTCACTTTCATAATTTCAATTACTGCATGAGATACTGATTAAAATCATCTGGCAAAGTCAGATGGTGATGCCAGGAGCTTTTATGTGTAAAAGAAAAGAACATTTCTCTACATAAACCTGGTGATTTAATCTCTGAAGATGGAAGAGAAGACGATTAGAATGACAAGAAAAAAAGGAATAGACGAATGAAATCACTGGACATTCATTTCTTATCTTTACAGCCTTCAAATTAAACATTTACTATCCCTTTAGACCCTTTGTGTATAAATTTACAAATAGATATTTAACTTTATTTATTATTTTTGTAAACCCATAGAAAAGATAACCAGCAGAGAGGGAGGAAAGTAAACTTTTAATAAGAGCGATGGTTCTCACGTTAAAAAAAAGGGTTCCTTAATGATTGTTCCCCAGGGAGTTGGGAATAAATATGGCCGTCCATTTTTATGAAATTTTCTGTCATTCAGTGATGATGCCCAGTCTCAATTTTACTTTTTTTCATTTCTTTTTCTTCTATTTTTAACGAGTTTATTGTCTTGCCATTAATGAAAGAACATTTCTCGAAATTCCCTTGGGATAAACTTCTACTGTTTTTTTTTTTTATTTCCGGTTATTTCAATATTTGTTTTTAAATTTATAATACTTTTAAAATACGAATACAGAATTAAACAAAACATTCTTATTAGTTTTTGCCTATTGTTTCCTAATTAATACTTATTTACTTGAATACTTAAAAAGTTAGTTTTGGTCTAGATTGACCTGAATGAATCTTTTGCATTGACTAGAATCGTCCTCCTTTCGTTGCAGACACTTTCCGTCACTGAAGGTGTAAGAAGCTCCTAGGAAGAGAAAATCTAAGGACTAGCTCTGCTGGATTTGAAACCGGGATCTCTGCGTGGCAATCGTGTATGCTAACTACTGGAGTTAATCGCTTCCTTGTTATCCTATATTGGGTCTACTAGATCTAAGGGCACCGATTTTTCGTTCTAGAGAGCTAACTTAACCCTTTTTAAAGTGGAGAACATTTTTAGAACCCTAAACCTTAATGGATCTCGCCAAGTAGAGAAGGTTAGCTGTCGTGGTAAAAAAGGAAGTGGTTTCTTCATTCAAAGAAGTTTGCTTAAATTATTTAAAAAAAAAAATGAATGCCCATGAACCAATCATAAACTTTGCCAGAAGACTTTGATGAGTACGGTTATGGAATGGATACTATCTGGAAGAAGGAGAAATTTAGGTGGGTGCTGGAAACTTTGAAGGAGCTTCAGTTGTAAACAAGGAATTTTGGGGATGAGAAGGGAACAAAGATGGTATTTTTTTTTTTTTAAGCAAACAACGATTACACTTGGTTTCATTCCGAAGGTGTACCAGGAACGTACCAGAAGATCTTTTCCTTCTAGAAGTGGGTACAAGTATGGAAAGCGATAGCTTTACTAAATGATGTTTAGAATACTCCTCCACGATTTTGATACTCCCATCTTAAAGAGAGGAATTGAGCAGTATTAGGTTTCACCTTTCTATTCATTTCTGTAGCAACACTGAAGAGAAAGAGATTTCGAATTGCTGTTTAGTGAGACGCTTATGTAAATGGCCCACGAGAAAATATTACATTTCCAAAAAAAGGCCCGAAAAGTCATTTGATATAACACGATTTCCTCAATGCAGAAAAACTTCAATGCTGCTCATCGCCTTTTACGAATTCATGTTTACCCACCGGAAAATTAGATCAATTCAATATACTTTACACTTTCAAGAAAAACCTAGCGGTCACCGAGGGCTTTCTGTTTCCGCACTGTAGCACTTTTTCTAAAGAAGCCAAATATAAAAAGAGCTTTTCCTCGAGAAAAGGATCAAGCTAGAGAAAAAAAAAGGTTTCAATTTACTAGCATGAAAAAGGGATTCAGATGGTAGAGTAATGAAAAAGTAAAAAGCTTTGAAGGGTTCGCCGCTTGTTAATAGAAAAAGAAAGGAGACTTTTGAAACACCTACGGTTTCAGGATGATAATAAGAGAGAAGTAGTGTTGCTAAGCAACTCAAAACTAGGCGGACACTCAACCGCCTGACTGTAAAAGCCAACAAAGTACACTGCCTAAGAGGCCAACTGATAAATTTGCCATTTACAAGGCTTTTAAAAACACCAAATTTATTTCGACTATCGCATCAAACCGGTCACATTTTTCATGTCTTCTAAATTTTGTACATTGTCAATTTATAATAAAATATGTTATCAAAAAATTGGCTTAACCGAACGCTGAATTAATTTCGACATCATAGGTTCATCTTAGATTCTCAGCGTTAGATATTCACCTGTATCGATTCCAGGTCGATTTCCCTAATCTCTTTCAATATTTAACATCGAATGAAACATCTCGTCAACAAATACTTGAGTGAAAGCAATGAGTAATAGATTTTGTTTAATCTTTGTCCCAAAAATGTTTTTCTTCCACCGAATGATGTATAAAAAACTCTTCTTATTAGAGAAGGGTATCAAAGTTGAAACCTTGTGTTCAGTCAATGGTGATATCTAGTTATTTTAGCCAGTCTTCCTACTATGGGAGATTGGATGAAGTATGCTTAGAAATAAGGCAAAAATTACTGGAGAAGTAGTGTGGTGGGCTGACTGCGGATACCCACCAACGAAAGAGGTCTCTCCGACCTCTTGTACTTCAAATAGGAAGGAGCAATCTCTGGATATGGCATCAAAAACAATGTCCGACGACGGAGGAAGCTAAGATCTGCCCGGGGCAAATAGATTATGTTGTTTCCATAAAGGTGTATAGACCATATTATTAAAGGAAGAGAGAGAGCTACTTCAAAATGGTTATAGCGTGAGAGGATCTTTGAAGAGTCAGGTGTGTATATGTGGGCATGATAATAGGCTAGAGTTTTGGCTATTGATTCAGTAAACCCAAATTGTTGTACACATCAAATATCTCTGTGGGTTCATTGGTGAGAGTGTTTACTACGTCAGTGTAAGTATTGATAGACTGGGACCCTGCAGGGTATGCCAATATCCCAAAATTCTCTTGTTTTCCTCTTTATAGCGCCACTGAGACCTAAACTTAGACATAGGTAAATACCAAATACCAATCTTACACATCATAGTCACGCAAATCGACGGAGAAACTTGGACGTAGTGGAACAAGCTCAAATAACTACAGTGTGATCTAAATGTATATAAATTTGGCAATCACAAAAAAAAGCCTTTGCCCTAGAAATACATTTCTAAAAGAGATTTGTTTTTCTGTTTGTAACAAAATAATAGATGAGCGGAAGTTTGATTCAATAAAAGGTAAAGACTGAAATCTCTAGTTATTAAAGTGAATATTCGATGCAAAGAAACGCGCTTCGTTGAAAGCAAAAGACGAGGAAAATCAAAAAGTAAAGAGTAAGAATGCTTCATATGGATATCTCTTTTAGAGAGTACGTAAACGGAATGTCTGCATTGATATTTGAATATGGATGAGTGTAGAGAAGGGGGATGAGAAAGGAATCATGAGAAAGGAGGAGGAATTGAACCGTGGTACAAAGAGGAAGAAGGGGAACCTAATAAAATTGAAAGAGGCACATTATTGGAGAAGTGATGCAGACTGACAAGTAGATATCTGCCAATAGGATTACCTTGTTACTGTCAATTCAGTTGGGCACTTAAGTATGGCAGAACGGGGTGTTTTCAGCATTGAATTGCAGCGTGTGAGCACTTTTTACAAAATATTGTTGGGCCTTTTTGGGCGAAATTTTATTGAAAACAGTGCAATTCAGCATCATTTACTGAAAGATCATGTAAAGACAAGTCTGAGATTGTTTAGACTAGATAGAGGGCTACTCCGTTGGTTGGTTGCTTTAAAATGAAAACTAGAAGAAGCACTGCCCGATGAACTATTTTTTTACTCTCTTTGTTTAAGTGGAAAGGTCATCAGGGCAACACGGCCCCAATCTAGAAGGCAATTTCAACCGTTTTGTCCATTATTTTTCAACGTAATGAAAAGAGTTCAACTGTTCACAGCTGTACAACAGGAAACCTAAAAACATTGAAAGAGTCAAATCATTTAAATAACAAGGAACTGTTATTGCGGAAAGAAATGAACAAAACATTGGTATAAGATGCTCAGATTTCAGTGCTACTGAAATTACAAAGAGTTCTTCGCTTTGGGGAATTACGGAAGGAAGGCAGACTCTGTAAGATTATTCATACAACGATCAGCACGTTTAGTAATGGTACTTGGAAGCTGTCAAAGAAACATATGCGACTTCTCGAAGACTTGGACGCAATAATTCTCAGAAAGATAGTTGGACAGGTGGTGGAACCAAAGGAGAATGACGTTCAACTAAGAAGTTGAAGATATGTAAAGAGAATAGGATAACAGGCTACGGAAGAAATGCGTGGCAGCTAGAAAAGGTTAGTTCATCTGGAGCGGATGTTGCAGAGAAGAAAAGTCGTGTTTTGCCAGCCATTCTGCGTAGGCCTTGCTGGTGAAGCCATTATGATGTAGGATTTGGGATTTAAGAGATTTAAAATGTATGTGGAAGTTAAGTAAATATATAAGTGGAGATGCTTTGAAGGTATGTGTGAACGAAAATGGAAGTAGAATTACCCAAACGTATGCTAAACCCAAACAGTTCAACCACATCTGTACAGGCCCTGAGGGTACTCTTTGAATGTTGAAGGTACCTTGATCCTTAGTTAACTCATTTCCCTGAAAGCAGGATGTTTCAAGCTCTTCTGGCACTGTGCAAGAGTGACATTGAAAATTTCTTTTAGAAAACAGATGATGGCGAGAAGATGGTTGAGTGGTGGCTTAGGATAAAGGCGGAATGGAGAAGAAATTGAAGTGGCTGTGAACAACGTCAGGGGGGTCCGCCCAAAGTTCAATATGCAATAATAAAACTGTGATCCATTTTTATTATTATGGAAATTAGAAACTAACAAGGTGACCAATTAAATTTAATCAAAACTAAAAGCGTTATATCTGCGTTTGTTGCGAAACTTTTTCTGTAAAAACAAAACTTGGGAAGAGGAGAATGTTCTCAGTTTCCAAATCTTTCGAAATTGCAAATTAGAGATGAAGATTTGCTTGTTCACTGTCGAACACTTAACGGCAGACCTGAACCAAAGATTTGAAGATACCTTTTGCGCGTGGACAAACTCAGATCCCAAACACAGATGAATCCATACTAATACAGGAGCAGCTTATTGAAATATCCACAAATGAGGAAATTGAACCAATGTTTGAACAAGGATACCACAAATTATGGGTTATTGTACAGAAGTTGTTGACTGCTTTCCCGTCTTCCTGTTTGGTAGAACCTGGATTCAGAGCCATTATGAACCTCATCACAAAATGTTTTTTAAATTTGTTATTTTTATACTATGCATTTATGTAGCTTTTTCACTTGGGGGTCCATGGGCAAGTTTTGACTATTAAAAGGCGTCCATGGAACAAAAAAGTTTGGGAACCACTGATCTAGAAGGACCCTAAAATAGATTTTAACTAGGAAATGTTTTAGATAACTGTACTACATGAATGAATGGATGAGTGAATATTGTTTGCCTTGGGTTTTTGAATACAAAATGCGCCTTTAACAATTGCAAATTACACAATAGAAGTTTTCGCTTAATTCTTAGCTAATTCACTCATTTACTCAAGAGTAATGATGTAGCTGATGAACTTCTAAGCAGCAACAAAGAGGCAATCTATTCAAAAGGTAATTAAACATGTAAATCTGGTTGATTGTCTCTGGGAAAACAATTATTTAATCCCAAATATAAACTTGGTAGAAGAAAGAGAAAGATTCTACCGTGTAGTTTCCAACATTGCATAATTACAGTGGCTATCCCAACTCCAAACACTAGAAACTTTGCAAAGAATTCTGGTCGCTGTATATAAACTGGAGATAAAGCAAACACTTTTCACTGGGAATATTTCTTAACTAAACAAGGATATGTATATACAGGAGAGAGAGTTTGAGTGTTTGGAAAAGCTTTGATAAGTTGAAGGATATCCGGTGTGCTCTCGGTGAGTAAACCTTCTGGAAGCTCCGTCACCGCCTCCAATGTTTCTCTTTTACATTCTCATGTTTACACTCTGTTCCTCTTTTTATACGCTTTTGGTTTCAAGTCCTCTTTTTGGAGACTTACTTTGTACATTTCTATAGTTTGCAAAAAGTAGTCTTGCAAAAGCAGTCTATATTTATTTGTTGAGAAAGACAAACAAAACCAATGAAGTTCAAAACATAAACATAAGCTTAAAAAGTCTGATTTTTTTTAAGTACTTAACATTTCTGACTGGCGAAGGATGGACGAACACTATCCACTTCTTCAAAGAAAGCGCTGGAAGTAAGCCAGTCTTGCCACTTCACACGCACTCAAACCATTACACCACACATATTTCCAGCATCTAAGAACTAACACTATCTCTTAAGCGCTCACCAGGGCCTTCGAAATAGAACGTTAAAGTACAGCTAAGCGTCCTAACCTCAAACCTACCTGATCCCTAATAAGATGCACACCTAACAAGTGTGGTTAAAGTGTAGGAAGTGTCGGTATTGAATGTTGTAGTTTAGTCATAACTCCGGAAACTCGGAAGGAAGTTATAAGTATTCCTATCAAGGAATCACAATATCTATTCGAAGCTTTTTTATACGCCCTTCAAGAGAAGATGTGATAGAATCGCTTTCTATCAGAAGAAACTTTAGCAAAAATGCAAATGCGAAGTTCAGAACACCTAATATACTTAACTGTTAAATATGTAAGCGCCAACTTAAAACTTAATATTAATTTAAAATGATCAAAGTTTTCAATAAAATAGATGCCATGAAAGAGAAGTCTTTACGTGGTATGGTTTGTTCTGGGAGCTCGAGCACATTTACATCTTCGCCGCTCCATCTAAGACAGTTTCAAAGTGTCTCTTGCTCCATTTACGAGAGCTTTCAAAGTAACTGTAACAGCTCTTACTCTTGGTTGCTGTAAAGCAATTATGGTTCATTGCTCTAGAAATACTCTACCCGTCCAACTTACCAAGAGAGAGACGCCTATTTAAAGATTGAAAGGGTTATTTCAAGATATTTTATTAAGCTACTTATTTGAAGGTAAGGATGTGGAAAAGATTGGAGTAAGACACGACGTACGAAATTTGAAACTGGTACTCCAGAAAATTAAAAAAAAAAAAGGGGGATAATGAGGTGGCAGATAAGAGTTAAAGAGGATCAGAAATGGGAAGAAGGACAAGGTCAAATTAAAGGGTGTAGAGCGCATCCGGGAAGTAATATTTTAGTCAAAATTGATGAACGAAAAGAACAACTTCACTAAAATGTTCAGTTTTCCTCAATAATGGCTACAATAATTTCACTTGCAACGTCCACAATAACCCAAGAAACCTGTTGTTAACATCTCACGAAATTCTCGCAAGATAAATTCTAAGATTTCTCAATTATTTTTTACTAAATATTGGCTTAAATTTAGATATTCCATAATCAGAACCTTTTCCAACAATACAGTATTGTAACTATCGCCCAACTAGCGCAATAAGACAAAAACGAAATCGCTAAGAAACGTTGGTGAAAAAATTATAGTAATGATTTATTAAACGAATCCTTACTAAAAATTAAATCTAGCAAATTTTCAAGATATATTTTTAAAAAAATGCAAAGAAAATTTTTTAAAAAAAATCTAATTATCCAAATCATTGAGCTGCAAAATTTTTTTAAGAAGTAACTTTGCAAAAACTTTAATAATACGGTTTAGAATAAGGAATTTTATCGACTGTAACAAAGTAAAGTTCCTGGCAAACTTCTTAAATAATTAGCCATGTAAACAACAAACTTGAGTCTTGTAAATAATACTTTTTTCTTCGCCGTAAAAAAAATAGAAGAAAAAGATAAAGTATCATCGGGAGAAAAAGTGGAATAATGGATTGTTCTTCATTAAGTTTAGAAGTGAACTGCTCCTGTGACAGGGGATCAGTTTGTCAAGGACACGCTCCATGGGCAACTACAATGGAATATAAGAGAGGAAAAAAAGGTCTTAAGGCGACTTACAATGGAGGAGGATAAGCTTTAAGGTTGCCCAAGTAAAGCGTACGGCTTAAGGGGGCTAAATATTTGCTAGGAAATTGATTTTATACAAGAAAAGCAATATTTTCAGTAAATGGTCCCCAAAAGGACTTAAAGGCCCAGCTTAACCAACTGTGACGCAAAAAAAAAGGAGTGGAGTTTCTTGGACAATCGAAAGAAAAATTAAAAGAAAGCAATAAAATAAACCGAGAATAGAACGAGAATTACAAATATAGATTTCAGAATCTCGAATCTCTGATGCAATAGACTATCAAACAAACCACAATGACTAAATTTGGAGCATGACTAAAGTTGGAGTAACATGAAAATGTATTACTCTACAATTAAAATTTAAATTATCATTATCCCCCTGATATCCATCTAGCTCGAGCTGGTGTTCCTCAGGGCAGTGTCCTAGGTCCTATTCTTTACTCTTTGTATACAGCAGACATACCTCAACATCCAAATACTATCCTCTCCACTTTTGCTAACAATACCGCTATCTTATCTCCTCATCACGATCCTCTTATCGCTACACGAACTCTTCACATCAACCACTTACGAAATCAATTTTTGTAGTATTTACTCTCAGACGGAAAATCCTACCTCCTATCATCTTGAACCAAACTCCTATACCAACTGTGGACAAAGTACGCTACCTTGGACTGCAATTAGACAAACGGTTGACATGGAATCTTCATACTAGACTGAAAAGACAAGAAACTAACCAACGCTACAAACTTCTCGCCAGACTACTTGACAAACGTTCGAAACTTAACCTACATAACAAAAGACTCATATCTACAGTTACTGCGACCTATTTTGTCATACGGCATCGAAGTATGGGGATCGACTAAGCGTTCCAACTCTCTACGCCTCCAGACATTACAGTCAAAAATACTTCGAAAACTTTCTTAACGCTCCGTTCTATGTATCTAACCTCATAGATGTAACTATCCATAATGACCTCAAAATCCCTTTCATTACAGATCTTGCTAACACTCGTTTCTTCAAATTTCATTCCACTCTACAGCAGCTCATCCTAACCCTCTCATAGAACACCTATCTTCCTCCAAATTACCAGGTAATCCTCTAAGGGGATTGGAGAGAAGATGGCCTCGTGATCTTCTCTTATCGTGAGAGCAAAGCACGTTACTGGAGTGGCACCACTGGGTGCCTTCTCCACTCATGATTTTCTTTTATTTCTTTTTCATCAGGTACCATATTTGCTTGTTGCAACAACTGTTGCAGTGGTAAATTACAATAAAAGATTTAAAAAAAAATTATCATTATCAATTATGTAAAATATTAAAATAGTTTTAACTTAATCAGAATCAAGGAATGATAAGCTACAATTCAGGAAAACAGATCGCATTTTAAAACCAATCGTGTTTTTCTTGTTCGTGCTTTTTCAAGAGACAAAAAACAACACAAAAATAAAAATTGAAAATGTGCCCGCAGTAATTCTTCATTTTACAAAGCAGGTTAAGAGAAAGATAAAAAAAAAAATAGAGTCGGCATCTAGAGCTGTTTGATCTAGAATTAGTTTAGAATGTAATATGCTTGTCCAGATCTGTGTGGCAAAGCACCTATATCAAAGCATCCGTTGGAAAAATAAAAAATAAAACTCCAGTATTAAGGGAACATTTAAAATCCCTCAGATATTTTCACTACAATGCCGAAGACACAGAATATTCAAACAAATACGATCTGGAAAATACAAAACCTATTTATTCTTATATCAGCTGTTCTGTTACTTTGCGATTGGAATATTTTGTACATATATCAAATAACACAAGATTATTATACAGCCTGACGTTCTCTTTTCCCGGGACTTTGTTGGAGAAGCTATCAGTGTTTTGTTATTGGAAAAAATGGTCTGACGTCAGAATATTGTTCTATTTAGTATGAAATATAAATACAATCCTCAATATTGAAAAGAATTCTCCATTTTTAGGTTACTGTATTTATTAAAAAAAATATATCTCTTTTTTTAAAAAAGAATTTTTCTTGTATTTCCACTTTTTACGGAATAAGTATTTCAATATTGTTTCCACTCTAGTGGAACTAGTGTTCAGTGTTCAATCAAGATTAAAATTATCTTAATTTTGCTAATTTAATTTTTTTTTTTTTTGCCAAAATAAGTAGGATTGTATTTATTTTTTTAAAATACCGTCTAGAATTTGTATTAAACCTTTCTACTGCAGGTAAAGTAATCCCTATTTTTTTTCAGGCAGGCTTTAAGTAGAACGACCAAATTAGGTATCGCGGACGGAGTAGCAAACATATTTAACTATTAAATTCTCATATTAACCACTAAATGTTGTACAAAGTCTAAGAAAGGGGATCGAAGCCACTAAACCAACAATACATCTTAGCTTTGCGGGTCTAGCCGATAACCGCTCGGCTAATGAGGCGCCTTACAATATTAAAACCATTAAATAAAATCCAAGGTTTGGACTAGAAATCGAATCCACTAACCAACAATACATCTTAGCTTTGCGGGTCTAGCCTATAACCGCTCGGCTAATGAGGCGCCTTACAATATTAAAACCATTAAATAAAATCCAAGGTTTGGACTAGAAATCGAATCCACTAACCAACAATACATCTTAGCTTTGCGGTTCTAGCCTATAACCGCTCGGCTAATGAGGCGCCTTACAATATTAAAACCATTAAATAAAATCCAAGGTTTGGACTAGAAATCGAATCCACTAACCAACAATACATCTTAGCTTTGCGGGTCTAGCCTATAACTCTCGGCTAATGGGGCGCCTTACAATATTAAAACCATTAAATAAAATCCAAGGTTTGGACTAGAAATCGAATCCACTAACCAACAATACATCTTAGCTTTGCGGGTCTAGCCTATAACCGCTCGGCTAATGAGGCGCCTTACAATATTAAAACCATAAAATAAAATCCAAGGTTTGGACTAGAAATCGAATCCACTAACCAACAATACATCTTAGCTTTGCGGGTCTAGCCTATAACCGCTCGGCTAATGAGGCGCCTTACAATATTAAAACCATTAAATAAAATCCAAGGTTTGGACTAGAAATCGAATCCACTAACCAACAATACATCTTAGCTTTGCGGGTCTAGCCTATAACCGCTCGGCTAATGGGGCGCCTTACAATATTAAAACCATTAAATAAAATCCAAGGTTTGGACTAGAAATCGAATCCACTAACCAACAATACATCTTAGCTTTGCGGGTCTAGCCTATAACTCTCGGCTAATGGGGCGCCTTACAATATTAAAACCATTAAATAAAATCCAAGGTTTGGACTAGAAATCGAATCCACTAACCAACAATACATCTTAGTATTGCGGGTCTAGCCTATAACCGCTCGGCTAATGAGGCGCCTTACAATATTAAAACCATTAAATAAAATCCAAGGTTTGGACTAGAAATCGAATCCACTAACCAACAATACATCTTAGCTTTGCGGTTCTAGCCTATAACCGCTCGGCTAATGAGGCGCCTTACAATATTAAAACCATTAAATAAAATCCAAGGTTTGGACTAGAAATCGAATCCACTAACCAACAATACATCTTAGCTTTGCGGGTCTAGCCTATAACCGCTCGGCTAATGAGGCGCCTTACAATATTAAAACCATTAAATAAAATCCAAGGTTTGGACTAGAAATCGAATCCACTAACCAACAATACATCTTAGCTTTGCGGGTCTAGCCTATACCTTGGCGCCTTACAGCTTAAGCATATAGGTAAGATATAACACGGATTGTGGCCACTGTATGTATTTTAATAGACACCACCTATACTATACGCTAGACTAGCAATGGGCAAAGATTTTTTGAAAAATGGACCAAAAACTAAAAGGAAAAAATTTTTTCGGGCCATAATACTTATTATATTTTAAAAAAATACAGTAAGTAAGTCATTTTTATAATATCAAAATTAAACTAATGCGATGTATGAACATGCGAGTGTTTTAATAATTAATAGTCCGACATAAAGGTTAAAATATAAAACAAAATTTGCAATATTACCCCAATTTTTCAACTCGTATTAAAAAATTAAGTGTAATTGTTAGTTTTAATTATTATTATAAAATAAGGTGATTGGCCGAATTGAAGCTTTCCCTGGACCATGATTTTGCTAGATTATTAAAATTTCATTTATATTTTAATGCGCCTGTCCGCGTGTTTACGCCTTTACCAAGCTTCACATTCATATATGTACATAATATTCGAAAAATTTTCATGTTTAGATAACCTTCCTCTACTAAGCATTATCACAAAATAAGATGCTACAAGAAAACTGTATTCCAGACGAAAATATATTTTTATTCTAAAAAAAAAAAAAGTTACTAAATATATTATTTATTTTGTTGAAACCCTGGAAGGTATGCCGCCCTTTGCGTAGGATGAACGTAGGGCCACACCCTTTGCTTGTTCCGGAATATCTCTATTCATTGTTAATGAAAATAATGCTTTCCCTTTCAACACCAAATTTACACTGAAATTGGTTTGATGCTCTGAATGCGTATTATCCAAAAAGAAATTTCTACATTAACTTAAAAAGAAAATTTCAATTTTTACTTAAAGGAAAAACTTTCTAACTGGAAAAACAGGAGTTAAAGAAAGTATTTTTCTTTATTAATTTTTATTTTTTTAAAAAAAAAATGAACTGAAAAGTAATTAGGGGATAAGAAAACTCATTTTTTAATAGCTTTTCTCCATAATTAAGGTATAATCAGGAAATGACGGGTAAAAAGTAATGTTTAATGTTCTCCTCAAGTTCACTGGAGATCTGGGAGAGGAGCCGATTGACGTCACTTTACGACACTATTGACGTCACTTGACTTTTATTATTTTTTCTCTGTCAATCCAATTTTGATTACTGAATTGTCCACAATCAAAGATGTCAAGTGTTTACAGGATTGGTTTACCCTCCGACGGAAAGGTTAGTTGACAAAAAGATGGAACCACAAAACCACTTCCTTTTGGAATGTGCCGATACAAAATTTACCTATTTATTTGTAAACTCCAACCTGTACCCATTTTATGTACCTCCAATTTCGGTGATGTATAACTGTGTTATTTTCCAGTCACATTTACAGTTATCCCCGTATTTATAAAAGGTTTTAGGCGTATCCCTTTAATTTCGCTCACAATGTTCAAGTCAATCGCAACAGGGACTGGAAAGATTGTCAAGGTTTTGATGGTGTATTCTAAGAGTCCTTCATTGACTATAATGTATAGACCAATAAACACAGGAGACATAAAGAACACGGCCTTCATATTCTCGTACTGAACCACTCCAGTAATCCAGTTTGGTGGCCAGTAGCTTTCTCCATGAAGCCTTATTCAATGCCCCAAGGCTCATTGGCCGATACTAGTATAATTGGTGCCAAGCTAAGATAGCATTGTCTTTTTTGGTATTACTTAGAATATTGCCGATTCAGCACGCTTTTCTTTGTGCTTACATTTCTTTGCAACACCTGAAGCATCCTTACTGGATTAAGGAGTATGCAAATAATGGTCTGTACACGGGGCCATTGTGCAGTCAAGTATTTATCTGTAGAGGCTTTTTCTTTTTTAAAAAAAATAAGGACCGTAGATCCAGGTCAATAAGAACTTCTTATCAAAACAATTTCATAGCCAAACAGTCCAAAGAAAAGAAGTAAGTCGGGTAAATCGAAAGGACTTTATAGATAATAAGTCTACTGAAGGAGAGACTTGAAGGATGAATTAAGCAATAAAGAGGATTATCCGGGCATGTTCAAGAAGTAGGTTGACATGGTGACGTGAAGGAAATCTCATTATCCTATATACTTCCTGTAGAGCCAGTCATCAGCATCTCTCTTCTTTTTGCTGCAGAGGACCCATCGAAGAAATCTCAGGGCACCATTTCATTTTTTTCCCCCTATTTATGTCATTTTAAGCTCTTTTAGTAGTAGCTTATTAAATTATATTGAATTGGCTTTTCTGTCTTCCTTAGCTACAAACGCCTTTGGATTAGACCAGAATTTTTCCAATGATTATTTACTTATTGATCTGAGTTCAATCTTTCAAGAACTCTTCGCAGAAAATGGAATTTTCATTCAACATATAATAAAATTATCTTTTGTGATTAATTATAGAACTATGTACCAATAAAGTTACACTATTTTAAATTTAATATTTTACTTTGAAGTCCTATTTGCCTGATCGTCATTCTCAAATTCAAATCGGGACATCGGATTCAGCTAAACATCATATTGAAGCGGGGGTGTTCCTCAAGGAAGCATCTTAGGACCTATCCTAACATGTTATATACACAGTAGACATACCAATCCATCCTGAAACTGTCCTTCTAACTTATGCAGATGATACCGTTATACTTTCTTCTCACATTGATCCGGTAACTTCACACAGAAACCTTTAAACTCATCTCTTTTCTCTTGAGAAATGGTTCAAGAAAATGGAAAGTCAAGTTAAATGAAACAAAATCTCAAAATATTACTTTTACTCTCCGCCGCATCACTCTTCCTCCGATCTTCTATGACTCAATTCCAATTCCTCCTGTTAATGTTGTCCGTTATCTTAGGCTTTATTTAGACAAATGACTGACTTGGAACCCGCATACACGACTTAAACGAACTAAAGTTAACTGGCGTTATTGACTACTTAAAAGACTACTAGACCAACGTTCAAAACTTTCACCTAATAACAAACGACTGATTTACAATTCCATACTAAAACCCGCCTGGACGTACTGGTATTGAACTGTGGGGTTCAACGAAACGCTCCAATCTTCAACGAATTCAATCGCTTCAGTATAAAATTCTCCGCACTATCCGTTAACGCTCCATTTTACGTTTCAAATCTAACTATCAGACCTGGAAATTCCGTTTGTAGGTCCAGATTGCACGAACTTGCTATAAAAGTTTTCATCAGAACTTGTACTCACATTCCAATCCTCTTGTCCGCCATTTATCATCCTCCCAGACGATTAAAACGTCAGTGGCCTCGCGATTTTCTCTCTTCTGAGGGGAGTAGCTAATCCTGGGAGACGACTTAGGGAGTGTTATCACCGGGTAACTTCTCCCCTCAATTAGTAGGAGTTTGTAGTGGTGTCAGTTATTGTCATTGTCACTTATAGTGCATCTAGCGCTGGTGTAACTTAACTAATAAATTAAAACAAAAACAAATTTACTTATGTAAATTTAAAAATAATAAAGTTGAAAACTATTAGGAGACATGTCTTAAATACACGGAGAGCTTATAATCTGTAAAGTTCGATGAACTAAAGATTTTTTTTTTCTGTCCCGTCAAGTGTCTCGTTTGATCACTCCCATCTTACAGCATCCTCTCGTGATGAGTGGAATTCTAAGAAGAGTGGAGAAGCCCACTGTTCGAATAGCCACTCCTCCGTGCCGACAAATTTCTGCTCTCTAATGTTCTATATTTTATTTTCCCAAAGTAGTACCCAGGAATATCCTCATAATGTAAATAAAAAAAAATTATAATTGGAATTCTGAAAATATAGAATTTCAATGTTTTTATATTTCAAACAGGAGGGGGGAAGGGGGGAAGCCCGAGAAAATCAAAGGAACTTTATCAAAGTACAAATTAAACTTTAAACAGCTTTACATCAAAAGTCTTGTAATTTCATCCTTGTTTTTCCTCCCTTTATAACGAAAAATAAAAAGGAAAATCTACCAAAAGGTTACTCTTATTATTCAACAAGATTTGAAGAAATAATTTTCCTGCCGACCACAAGAAATTTGAGTACAGTATTAGTAGAAGAAGCTCAATTGATTAAACAAATCAAGGTTGCAAATCTGTTTGGGAATAACGCTTCAATTTCCTCCCGTTTAGAAGGGAAATTGGCATAAACTAATGCCCTTAAAGATTCTACTTACTGACAGGCGAACACTGGTAGCTTCCTGTTCCGAACCCTTTTTTAGTTCTTCATATCCAGAACTGTTCAACAGCCGCTCAACTAACCACCTTTTCTTTTTCGTAATGGCACAATTGAAAAAACCTTTTTGTAAGCATAAAATTGATCACTACGGAAGGGTCAAGCTGTCTAGATGGAGGAAAAAGAGGAAAGCTCAAGCAAGGAAGTAAATAAAACGTAAGATGCTACCAAATCCCACTTTCTGGCAAGGATTTAATAAAATATAAACAGAGAAGGATTAGCTTAGCGGCTAGTGTACTGAACTCCCCACACAGATTTCTCGGATTTAATTCTAGCTACGTGCTCTCGGATTTTAATCAAGCTAATGATTTAATCAAGACTTATTTTGTATCAGTTTTCACTCAAATCGTAATTTAATTTCAAATTTTAATCTAAAACTTAATTAAATTAAAAGTTTAATTTAATGCATAATAAGTTTTAATTCTCATTGTTTAGACAAACAATGTTTACTGCTTAGACAAACAGAAAATTCTTAAAATATTTGCTTATTAACTCTTTTCAGAAAAAAAAAAAAAAAAAAAGTATTTCTGGAGAACATAAATAAAGTTTCAGTTAATAAGGTTAACCACCCAGCTGTTTAATAACAATAGCTAAGCCAAAGGTAGACTTTAGTAAATACAAATAGAGTGCTTAACTCCGAACAGTACAAGTTTACATAAATAATCTAGTTCCTTCGTTATATAACACACAGTTCTATTTTGTACAGTTATTTCCAGCAGGTTTTGTTGTGTTGGCTTATTTACCAGTATATTGGATAATGAATAATTCCAGCCAAACTTTGGAATTCATTACTTTTTGGATAGAGTTCATTTGTTTAATATTTAATATGATGTGTTTGTAATGTCCGATATTTTCTAATTATAAGCGGAAAACGTGGAAAAATGAACGGATAAACGGATAATTTTTCATGCAATTTTTCATTTTTTCATGGTTGTCTATTTTTGCTCCAATCAGCGCGTTGGCCGCTATAAGTAACAGTGATAACAGAACTATGAATTACAGAGGTGTACAAGTGGAGAAGTTACTCCAGAGGTAACACTCCCAAAACATTAGGCTATTAGTCCACTCTCTTCACTTGAGAGGAGATCACGAGGCCACTGTCTCTTTTAAGGCGTCTTCTCCGGGTTGTCAGGAAGAGTTCTAGAAGAAAGATTTTTGCGCTAGAGGATTTATATGAGATTGCAGGTTGAAGTGGAGTTTTCTGTATCGTGTTTTCAGCGACTTGTAGTGACTAAAGGAATGTTAAGGTCAATGTGTACTCGTAAAATGGAGCGTTTTACAATAGTTCGAAGTATTTTAGATAGTAGTAATTGAATCCTTTGGAGATTGGAGCGTTTGGTTGAACCCCACAGCTCTATTCCATACGCCCAGATGGGTTTCAAAATAGAAGTATAAATTAGTCTTTTGTTGTCCAGAGAGAGAGTTTTGATCTATCGTCTAAGAGTCTTTTAAGTAGCCGATAGCGTCTGTTTAGTTCTGTTCTTTTAAGTCTAGTGTTGGGGGTACAAAACATATAAATCTACAAGTTTTATTCCAAACATATTTCCCTAAAAAAGTAGTAATATTGTGTTAAGTAAGGTCCTTTTGGTTATTTATTAGTACGTTTCATTAACATTTTGAATAATACTCATACATAACCCCCTTACGTTGCCCGAGACGGAAGCACGAAATCGCAGAACAAAATATCTTCACCAAACTGATAAATCTTCCTCTGATAACGGATGAGAGTCTGAAACTCATCAGGATACAAGAAAGATGAGTGGCTACGATGTATAAAATCGGAAGACATTATCGATCTTGATTGAACTAAATGTTCAATTAAATTATGAATACATCCCCAGCTGGTTCCTTTCGTCTAAAATTATGTAGAATTATTCAACATTAATTGATTAATTAATATTTATGCACAAAACTGGAAAATTATGGTCTGTGCTGCTTTAATGGTTACGCGGTAGCCAAGCGGAAGGAAAGGAGATTTCCGGTTGTGGATTTAGATGGCAAAAGGGATTGAATTTAACAAGGACAATGGGGAAGTAGTAGTGTTTTTGGTCGTGGAGTTTGTCCAGAAATTATTCTGTATTAGTAGCGTGACAAGATCTTGGTGAGAAGGGTTTCGAAATTTAAGCGACCTGCTCTGTGTGTGTGTTTAGGTAGAAGGAGCTCCAGAGTTGGATTAACGAAGCAAGGCTAGGGGCAGGCTTGGGTCCATCATCTCTCTCTATCTCTACAGAATCCCTAACGAGAGCTATCGGGGTTATTATTAATGAAATTTGACGTATACTGGTCGCACTGTTTTTTTAGAAAGAATTCTTCTTTAATTTCTTTTACCATCTCGAAAGAGAACTCTTAGCGATTTTGAGAGGGTTCGAGGAACCAAATTTTCCTCAAATTTGGCATACTTATTTCCACACATGTTGTTGTGTTGTTTATTAATTCACTCACATATGGGAGAAGTTGCTGATTTAGTTACCGACTGAGCCTCAACGAGAAACCATTTTTACTAAAATCCTACTATTTTCATTTCCGTTGTAAACCGGAAAGTGAGTTTCCTGTAAGAGAAAAATAAGAACTTAACTTTTTCGTCTGTACAGGAAGTGAAAAAACAACAGCTGGAAATTTCAATTCAAATAAGCGAAATTTCTTGTAATAAAAACACGCATATTATCAAAAGAAACAACAAAAAATAATTAATTTATTAAAATAAGCAACCATATGTAGAGCTAAATAAGCAGGAAGCCAGCCTAAATAACAGTAAAATACATGATGAAGATAAACAGGACGTTTGAAGCACAAGTACAGGAGTGGGGGATATTCATTAAACGGCCATATTGGAAACGGTTATTAATTTTAAGCTTTCTAGGAATCTGAATGTGTATAAAGGAGGCGGGACTCGTGCTTTGGTCTTTAATTAAATATCTTGGCTGTGGGTTCTTAAGTGACATGGTGGGGATGACACATACACATGTGATATCTATTACATCTAATATTAGTCAGAAAATATAATATTATCTCATTTTATTAATAACAGTATGGCCAGACCAATTTTACATTTATTTTAATTTTGTTTTCTACACCTTGTTAATTTAAGAACTGCGTTGAATTGTACTGAGTAAGGTGTGGTGTAACAAGGGAATGGGAAACGTCTCAAACGTTTTTCATTTATATTTTTCATATATTTATATTATTAATTTAAACTCAGTTCGTTTTAGAGCAAGTATGAGGATTCCAGGTTAGTCTTTAGTCGAGATGAGGTCTGGGGTAACGAACTTTTGTAAGGGTGAATAAGAGGGAGGGTTCAAGGCTGGTTTGGGACTGTCTGGGTGCCCTGAAGGAAATTAGTGACCAAAATAAGGTCTTTCTGGTTTGGGTACCTGATCATGCAGGAAATAAGGGAAACGAAGCGGCTGATTTATTGACCCGGGAAGGCTCTTCATTGGCCCAGAGCCCTGTTTTGGGGTTCCGAAGGGTGTTAAGACTGCGACCATTAACTTATGGGTGCAGAATAGGGTCTCAGAAGTGGTGGCTTGCCACCACTGGGCAGAGACAGGCGAAAGAGTTCATTAAAGGCTATTCGCCGAGGCTGACTGTAGAATTAATCCGTCAAGGCCGTGGGCCTATTAACTGGGCCACTGCATGCTCAGAAAACACATGCATCGCATGGGCCTGGCAGATGATAGCCTTTGTAGGTTCTGTCAGGAAGAGCAGGAAACGGGCACTGCACGTGTTGTGTCAGTGTAAGGGGCTCGTGTGGCTAAGGATGTTACTTCTCGGGGGAGGAAAAACCAAGGCCTTGAAAGCTTTACCCAAGAGCCGCTCTCCCAGCATTAAGAGTCTGATTAAAAGGACAGGTCTGGAGGGTGAGCTTTAAAGTGAGGGGAGCCACAATAGATCCAAAGGGGTCGTAGTGGCGTAGGCCGTGAGGCCGCCCTAGTCTAATCTAAACTAAGAGGGAGGGTTTTTCGGTTTAACGTGAAGACTGTGTCTGGATTTTTATGATTCTCCTCAAACTACGAGACTAGGATTTCAAAACTTGATATTGAAAATTTATAATTATTGTAAAAAGTAAAAAAAGTAAAGTAATCGCCTATTTTTTCAGGCGGGCTTTACGTCCAACTACCAATTAGGTGTCGTGGACGGAGGCGACTAGCAAACATACTTTACTGTAAATTTCTCTTATTAACCATTAAATAAAATACAAGGCCTACAGACCGGGAATCGAACCCAGTACCACAACCCATACTAGCTGCGCAGGTCTCACCTCTAACCGCTCGGCAACCGTGGCGCCTATAATTATTATAATACATCTTTTTTAGAGAAATTGAAAACAATGACTAGAACCACAAATTGGTTGGATTTATTGGCCTTTCAACTGAAAGGGTTAAAAATAAGATTAATAAATTTGATAAATTGCTTATTTGAATTCGAACGTAGCGCACCATTATTCCCGAAAGGTAGAAATGTAAATGGTACCAAGAAATAAAGTAAATAGACCAACTTATTCCTTTGGGCATTGATGAGTGAATGCCATCATGTTATTGATGAGGGTGCTTGGGCGTAAGGCAGCCAACTAACTGGGAAACCGACACCCAGGGCTTTGGTTACCAGGAGGATCTTGGCGTCCATTAATCAGTCTTTACCTTGGCAAAATGACAGTTCATAACTTTGCTCTCTGGGTGGGGGAAAGAGTGATAGAACAAGGGTGCGAAATTTTCTCCTTAGTCTGCGCGTCTTTGATTGAGTGGAAAAAAGGAAAGCTCTTAAGGAAAAACTGAACTTGCTTTATCTTACTGAAAGTTTATTAAAAAGCCTGGGTTTTTGTTTGATTTTTTTTGAATGAAAGAAAACCCCCTACATTATGAATTATTTTTCATTTCCGTTTAAATCGCAATAAAGTATATTAGTCAGCGCGGAAAAACTTCACAGATATTTGATTTTTTGTTTTGTTCTGACAGACCGACAGATTTTTATATTGAACGATTTAATAAACTTTGAATGAAACAGGAATACGTCAAAATGATTTATCTGCAGAGTAATTGCAGTCTCTTCTTCATTGTTCCCTAATTTTGTTCTCATTTTATTTTTGCTTCCTTTTTTTTTTTATTCATAAAAATGAAGATAAAGGAAGTCGCAAGATTGATCTACTTGATCCATTGATTGAACATTTCCTTACTTGTTTAAAATTATTGATTAGGTGGATCCGTAACATCTTAACCTTTATGGGTATATATGTGTGTGTGCCCTTTCTGCCAATGAGGGCCTAAAATCTGGCCTAGCTCCTTCTGGGACCAATTAACTGGCTTCATAACTTGAACCTCGTTTGTACTGAATTCGGCCCTAGGGAGCTTGCAAGGGTTAAATTTATTCACCCACCTTGGAAGGTGCCATGATTGTTGGAGCGGACAGAGACAAGGCCCGCAATGTTAATATATATATATTGTGGTACTGGGTTCGATTCCCGGACTGGGCCTTGGATTTTTTATTTTATTTATTGGTTAATATGAAAACTTTCGGCACTGCATGAGTTGTGTCAGTGAGAGGGGCTCGTGTGGCTCAGGATGTTACTTCTCGGAGGAGGAAAAACCAAGGCCTGTGAGAGCTTTATCCAGGAGTCGCTCTCCAGAATTAAGAGTCTGATCAAAAGGACGGGTCTGGAGGGCGAACTTTAGAGTGAGGGGAGCCACAATAGGCGTAGGCCTTGAGGCCGCCCTAGTTTATAATCTATCTATCTAATATGAGAACTTTATAGTGAAGTACCTTTTTGCTAGTCTCCTTCCTCCCAACGACCCCTAATTTGGTAGTTGCAAAAATAGGCATTACCTTTGGAGGGAAAATAGCGTTCACTTGTCCCTTGTGCGACCATAATATCAGCCCTTTTACCAGACAGTATTTAGTCCCTCAACTTTCCGAAAAGTTAGTTTTTGCAAACTAAATGAGTATTGCAAAAATTCAATCCAAAGAACGAGTTATATATATAATTCTTTAATTCGGTAGAAACAATACAATAGCATATTTACATACAATACAGAAATAGCATGGCTACAAGCCGTCTGCTGGAGCTGCCGCATGATTAAATTAAGTAATAGCACTTTTAAAATAAACTAAAATAAAATAAAAATAAATAAATAAAAGTAAAATAAAATTACACTATATTATGAATCATATTCCATAAAAAATAATTAAATATAATATACAAATAATAATAATGGTTGATACAATTTAAGTGGAGGTAATTTGTTTATATCTATAAGACCACGCTTTTTTTAGCAAAATAAATAACTTTTTGAGAGTTTTCCGAACAGAGAAGATGCGCAATTTGGTGTGGTGATATATTAGAACCAAAATATTCTGTTCGGAAATTAGATAATGTTGGACAGGTAATAAGAAAATTAAAAAGATCCTCAGGACCCTGCGAGCACAAAGGACAAAAATATCTCGATCTCTGGATCCTTCATAAGCCATTAGGGACCTTGTTCAATGCCAATAATTCCCCTCTAAGTCTAACCAACCGCTTCAAATCGTCAAACTTTAAAGTTTACGTGAACATCACTAATAATTTGACCAAATTGTGGTTTAATATCCGTTCTGAATAATAAAAAACCTTTCAGTATCTCTTGTTCGTTTCAGAGACTCTTCACGAAAAAGGAGTTTTCATTTTTATTATTATATCCGAGTGCTGTTTAGGCCAAGTTCAAAAAAAAAATTTAAAGACAATAAACCTGTTAATAACGTGGAATTCCAAGTAAGAACTCTTAAATCTTAAAATCTGCTCGAAGATGAAACTCTTACTACGAGCAAGGGGGTAAAAAAAAAGTATGAAAAGAGAATGAACGAAGGTGTAAATTGAGCAAACATGTACACATGAGCTGCGGCCATTTGCCAAGGTGTTTAACAAAGAAGTAGGTGTATGTCTCCTCATGATAAGAAGAAATTACTACCCTATATCAGGTTAGAGCAGCAGCCTTGGCTTACCTAAACTTTAAGATTAGAAACCTGCCACTAGAATGGCTTCCACTAATCCAGCTCATATAACAGTAGCCTATTTTATTAACACGAAAAGTTATTAAAAATGGAATTGGTTGTCTCTTGTCATTTCCGTTACGATATTCATATTTAATAGATGAATATTCATCTTCGTAGCGAGAAGTAACCTACTCAAAATGAATTCAAGGAAAAAAAAAACAGTCTAACTTCATTATTTGAAAGTTAGTGATTTAAAACAGAAACTCATACTTATTATTATTTTTTCTTGTTTAATATGCGCAGACTGAATTCCCTGAAACCAGGAATTTAATTATAGTAACGAACTAACTGGGAATGTTTATCTAACCTGCACTAGCAAACTACAGATCAAAGCGGATGTTGGTTAATTAAATTTAAAATATCTTCTCTGGAGTAAAGCTGCTGATAAAAGGTTTCCGGTGCAGTCACGTGATCTATTAGTTACCAAGCGGAAGGAATGTTCCAGTCGATTGGAATAGGGGGGGTCCAGTGCGCAAACTTTCAAACTGGACTGTTTGCTATTATAACATATTAACTCACGTTCTATATACTGCAAGTGTGCACCAACCAACCTGTTGCTAACAACGTTTTGACCAAACTGTTCACCTGTATCGGTTTGGTCAAATAGCTTTACGAAAAGCTGTGGTTCAGAGGTCCACAGATATTATCTTTGATTTTATCCATGCCGTGGCGCGAATGTTTGTTGTAACACAAAACCGAGGTTTCAAGCTTTCATCTACCATTAGAGATAGTTTAGTAGATAGTGAGTGGAAGTCTAAATCTCTACACCAAACTGTTTAAATCTACGAGTACTTCTGATGATGAGATTATAGTCATTAAACCTATCAGCAAAGCAATAAAATCAAAGAAATAACTTTCTTTTAACATAAAAAGAACCATATTCTCCACAGTTCGCTCGTTGTACAGGCGAAAGCTAAGAGGAATATGATTCTGAAATCGTCCCCAGAATCACGACTATCTTAAAAGGCTGGAAACTTAGTGAAGCGGCAAAAACAAACACAAGTTATCATATTGGACCGCGCATAGTGGGGAGCAAAGCGAAGATAGAGCAACGCTACCAAGAGAGAGAGTAGAGCAACGCGTTGTGACATGTTTGATTACTTCGCTCTCATCGCGCTCTATTTTCTAGGTTAAAATGGGATATTGCTGCATTTATTGGTGCAGTTTTTTTTTTTTTAAAGAAACCTCTGTGGGACCAAAAGGATCCTCTACATCGCAACCGATTTGTGTTGATTAAGAAATGGGACAGGATTAATGGGGAATTCGTCCTTTTCTTGATTAATATGCCTTCAACACTGGTTAGTATGTAATTAAATGTTGAAATAGACGCATGAAACTTACCAGGATGCTCCCGAAGTAGTTGGTCAAGAGATGGAATTCACCAAGTTCATGTCTAGTCCTGTTTATATCCTGAACACTGCAGCTCCTGCTACTAAGCTGCTGTAAATACAAAATTTTCTAGGAAGAATTTTCGTATAGAAATAATTCCTCCATCATGTCTCGTCGAAAGGAGAACGCGACTAAACTCGGTCTCTATGTGCATGCGACTCTTTGTTCGCTGCTCGCCGCTCTCTCTGATTTGAAGCAGCTATCATCGTCGCTTTGCTCGCCGCTCCACTATGTTTCCAGCCTAAGGAAGTATTAACTGAGCAAAAGTTGCCCGCCTTGGCCGCCGTCGAATGTCTTGGCTTTTATGTCAACTATTTGGCTGGACACATTCCTTTTCAGAATAACACTGGACGAAAGTGAAACCCTCTTAAGGTCATCGAAACTCTTGAGAGACTCGGAGGAGGTTCAGGCAGAAGAAAAAGAAGATATCGATAATAAAAAGTATCTTTAATTCCTGTAAATCGTTACTACATTAACCCTTTCCGGACCGAATTATTATACAAAAAAAAAATGCAGACAAAAATGTAAAAATCACAACTTGTGCTGCCTCAACAGACATGGAAGAAAACTAAAATGATGCCAATTGTATCATTTGGCCAAAATTAAGCATGAAATAATACATTTTAAACTAGTGATGCCATATGGCATTATCGAGCTGGAAAGGGTTAATACTCGTATCAAAGCAAAACAACAAACATTCTATTAAATTTTGTAATGCAATCGAGTGAATGCGCTATAAAAAAACCTTTAAATCTTTGAGAGCAAAGGAGTTGGTAGCGCAAAAAGAACTACTAGTAGGGAAAGTCCTCAATCTCTTTAGTAGGGGAGGTTTCGTCTACTAGATCCAAAGGAGGCTGGCACAATAAGTCTCTTGTGGCTGCGGTGCCTTAGGACATAGGTCCCGCCCCGCTATTTTAATCCTTAATCCTTAAAAGTTTTGTAAATACAGTAGACTTAGGTAACGCATATGAGAAATTCCATATTGAATAGACGCCGTTTATGCTTTGTGTTCCAGAAGTACATAACATACACTTCATAAACTTAAAAATGTTCTAAGTTTATTTAGCAAGCAAAGTCCAAATATGTTGCAAAGTTTTAATTTATGGAATTTATTAAGTATATTAAGTAGTGAAATTCGAATACTATGCAAATATGTTCTTAAACAGTTGTAGGGCTAATTTATTCTAGATATAAAACCAGTTCATTACCTGTATTAATTACGTGAGAGTAGTTAAAAACAACTGCACTATGTCCTAGATTTATTTTAAACAAGAAAATATGTTTTCCCTGACTTTTCAGCAGCTCTATAAAGGTTATATGATACCTACCTCCACGTGGAGGTTTCAATCACGGGACCAGCTGATTATAACCTATCTTTGAGAACAAAACTTCCACTATTAGTAGAATCTATTATGGATATTTAGCAAATTATACACGTTAAAAAGTAAATAAAATATATTTTAAAAAATCTTCCCCAATAAAGCTATTGAAAATTTTAAAATATATAAAACAAATTAGTTCTGAAAATAAATGAAATTACAAAATACATAAATAAATGAAGAGCAACTTAATTAATTAAAGCTATCCACTCACCTTGGCACCGACCGAAGAGTAGGGCTCATCGAACAGTGACCAAACTTTTGGCTTGAGTCTCTGCCAAGCTGTAAGTCTTCCGGCCATGTAATCTTCTTCGTAGCCAAACATTCTAGCCACTTGCTCTTCCGTCGGCCTTTCCGAATCAATATCCAACTTGTCCAGGATGGCCAGGGTTGTCTTAAAAAAAAAAAAAAAAAAACCAAACGCAACTAATATAATGATTGTTACTTCCCTCCTATAAGTTTTAATAATTTAATAAAAATCGTATAGGTATTAAATATTATTTAAATAATAAACATTGTAATTTGAGGTCACCAACATCTGAGACTACCAACTTTTTCAGTGAAAAAGAAATATGTCTTCTAGACAATTCCATTTCATCAACTGCATCACTTCTCCAATTATCATTATTATTTACTTGTCATTTTTAGTTTTTACCAAAGAGGATAAATCTCCAACGCCCAGAACAAAATATAAAGTTCAAAAGTTGAAGAACTTCCTTATCATTTTTGCTGAGTTCACCTTTTGACATTTTTAGAATTACTACATCAGACAGGAAACCAAATTAAAAGTGAGACCGGGCATAATATAGCAGTGCTAGAATGGCGGACTCTTCTTGTAGAAGAATAATGTTCCTAAGAGCATCCTCCGACTCCAGGACCAGCTGATACATATCATTCACAGCCTGGATGTTGATATCTTACACATCTTATTCTTCTTTTTTTTTTTTTGCCGAGATATTGTCATCTTAAAATGATGTTTCAGAAGAATATTTCCTGCTAAGATTTCTCATGTGTCTTTAAATAGAGCACTGTACCAAAACGAAGATAATATGACACAACCCGCTGCAGGCAACGCTTTGTTTTCCTGATAATGAGGATACCAGGAAAATCAGTTCTTCCTTTGTATTATTAAATAGCAAATACTTGCAGAGATTTTAGTCTATGCCATAGTAACAGAGAATTTTAACCAATTAAATCAAAGTATTTTCTCAAAAAAAACAAAACTAATAATTGTCTGCAGTCTTTAAGTACATAAGATAAAAGCGATTTGAGAATTTACTAATTCTAAAAACGATTGTACTTGTACTACGATTATAAACTATAATCCCCAAAGTTTAAGGGTTCTGTGACCTATGCACCGTTGGCAATTTTCTGTTTTGAAGTGCTAGCTATAGTACCGGACAAGTCCATCTAACTAAGGGGCTCTTTCTAATAGTGCAACATTCTTCTTAGTAAAATGCATTTTATGTTTGGTAAGTGAAAACGTTTTCCCAAAACAACAGGTTTTTTTTCCGGAAAAGTAGCTCATGAATTTATTACCAATTTTGTAATAAATACATAATACATTTTACACTCACATTATATGAGCAAGTATCATCTGTTTGTTGCTATCAAAATAAATTTTTAATTCAATTTAAACAGCAATTTGGCATTTCCATTAAGGGGCTTAATGGAAATGCCAAATAACAAAATATTTTGTAAAAATTTACTGAATTTGAATGCCAACAGAAGTAAAAAGTTTTGTATTTCAAACTTAGTATTGTTTTTAATTGAAAGATTAGTTGATTTAATCCAGAGCTTGGTTAGGATTATTAACGGAATTATCGCATTACACTAGCGCTAACATCCGGCCTTGTTTCATAAAATGTTGGTCACTTTAAAATAAAATAAATGTCACGGTTCTTTTTTAGGATGCTGTTTAGTTTGGATTACAGTTAGTGCATTGTACTGTGCTACCTATTTGCATACCTGTACAAACCTATTGTTTACTACGTGATCTATTCATCGCTGGAAAGGGTTTCATGATAATTAGTTTCGGTACGAGGAAATGTTTTTTGAGCCGTTTTTCGATTTTTGTTTTTGAAAAAATCGCTCCATAGATTGGTTCCTCTTTACTAAAGAGAAATAGGAAGTAGCTATGGGTGAATAGACGATATTGAGCCAGCTTTCGACTTTACTTAAACTAAAAGTTTCATGGACAAAGTTAAAGTTTAATTTGAGAAGGATTGATCTGTATAATGCAGTAAGAGGGAAAGTCAAGTTAACGTTAAAGAACATATGTTCAAAGAAATCGTACTTGGACGAAGAAACAGTGATAGCAATGCGGGGTCCAAGGGAAACAATGATACTCACTGCTTTTTGATAAGAGTTCGAGATTTTTAAATAGTGAAAGGACATGTTCGAGAATTTATTCCTGATTGTTACGAGAACCGGCAGGTTTCCAGTAATTATGAGGGGAACCCCAGAAAGTCTAGATTAAGAACAGAATTTAGATTTGGTTGGATAAGATTGTGTGGTCAAGGTACGGCGCTAGAATTTAGATAATAATACCCCTTACGCACTAAAACTATCGAAAAAGGGTTCCTTGAATTAATTAGTTTCGAAAAAATATTCAAGTGAGTTGGTTTATTGCCATTTAGATTGTTTATTATAGAATAAAAGATAATTATCCGACCATATAAAACGTAATAAAATAAAAATAGCAGTTTTACCAGTTTTTATGACCAGCTATTAAAAAAAAAAATAAACGATGTTCTGTGGATACTTCGAGCCCATTTTATGGAGTACAAGTGTAATAAAGTTATATCGAACTTTGTAAACTAAGTAGACGAATAATATTATTATTATTGTAACTTTAAGTTTTCATTCGAGTAATAAAAATTTGCTGTAATATTTGAAGGAGGACTTCTGGCTGAGTGCACTTGCGCTAAGTGTATAAAATGGGAAAATATGGCATAACCGGAAGAAAGTTGAGAGCTGAGGCGGAAACAGGAGCTGTTTACTATAAATTTTATGCTTAAAGCATTCTGTACCATTTACTGATATTTCTTAAACTTGTCGCCGGCAATTATATACTTATAACCTACTTCCCACGCAGCATTTTGCTTTTAAAGTGCAAAGTGCGTAAAATTTCATTTATTTGACAATACCGCATACCTTGAGAATTCCTTTGATACTAAAGATAGAAGATATATTTGGAGGTAAATTGCCAATTACTGTGTCTCAAACTGGGTTATTATAAAAGCATACCAAGGATTCCAAATTTCAATAAAATTTGGAAGTTTTAATTTTTATTATTCGGAAGTCGAGCGGTTTACTCCAAACTTGCGTAACACTTATTTTAAATGAACTGACAGCCAGAGCCAAATAAAGTTAGAAGATGGCGGATTTAATCAGTGAAAGAAATCTTCTTCGGAAAGAAACTTTGTACCGTACGAAGCTCTTAGCTATTAAATTTCCAAATTTCTGTAATCTGTAAGCTACAAAATAATTTATTTATTTATTTTTGCGTTTATTTGAGCTACAATCAGCGCGTTAGCGCTATAAGTAACAATGATAACAGTGAACAGTAGAAGTAAATGAGTGGAGAAGTTACCCCAGTGGTAACACTCCAGAACATTACTTGGTTAGTCACTCTCTTCACTGGAGAGAAGATCACGAGGCCACTGTCTCTTTTAAGACGTCTTGTCCGGGTTGTCAGGAAGAGTTCTAGAAGAAAGATTTTTGTGCTAGAGGATTTATATGAGATTGCAGGCTGAAGTGGAGTTTTCTGTATCGTGTTTTCAACGACTTGTGCGACAAAAGGAATGGTTAAGGTCAGTGTGTATAGTCCAGGTTGGAGACATAAAATGGAGCGTTTACGATAGTTTGAAGTATTTTAGATTGTAGCGATTGAATCCTTTGGGGATTGGAGCGTCTGGTTGAACCCCACAGCTCTATTCCATACGCCCAGATGGGTTTCAATATAGAAGTATAAATCAGTCTTTTGTTGTCCACAGAAAGTTTTGATCTATCGTCTAAGAGTCTTTTAAGTAGTGGATAGCGTCTGTTAAGTTCTGTTCTTTTAAGACTAGGGTGGGGACAAAATAATAATAAGTATATTAATGAAATTTAAACTTTATGCGATTGTTTGAATACCATTGATGATTATTTTGTAGTGTACGCAGGATCTCAAAATTTATGTTTTTTTGCCAACGGAAATAGTAAATGCAAGGAAATTACTTCCTCTTACAAAAGGAAATAAAAATATTGATCGCTTTCAATTTTTCTGAGATTCGATGGATATTAAAGCTGAGGGCTGAGCTGCTGAGTCTCAATTACAAGCCATATAATCCGTTAGCTGAAGAAGGAGAGTGTTCCCTTTGTAACTAACTATAGGGTAAACGAGGACATATTTCTTTTGTGGGACAATGTCCTATTTTTGCTTCCTATCGGTTGTCGGCATTTGGTGAAAGATTCCTTTCTTTTAATGAATTTATTAACATATTAAATGGTCCAAATTGGTCTCCTCTAATTAAATATGCAACTGCTGCCTGGCAATATAGAAAAATTATAAATAACGAGTTTAAGTTTTAATTATAAGGATAATGAATTGATAATTTACAGAAGTTTCTTTTTTTTCAGGTCCTGATTTAGTTATTTCATTCATTCATTTCTCTCACTTTCTCTATTATTTCATTTATTTTAATTTGTACACAAGTGAATATTTATTTTAATTTAGAATTGTTAACCTTTCTCATTTTTTATTTTTAGTTATCTAAAACAATATATTTAATGTAAGATAATTTTTTTTTTTTTCTATCTCCTGTTTGAAACCAGGATTATGTATCCCCACCCCGGCAGACGTGTAAACATGCCGTAATAAGTTTGAATTGAGTAACAGTATTGTATATAAGTATATATGTATACCTTATTTCAAATAAACTTGTTATTATTATTATTATTTTTTTGCTTCTATTTTTACCATTATTATTAATCAATTAATCGACTGCTGAATCGATCTAATGAAATTAATGCCAATCGATTAATGCCAAAATAAAATAAAATAAAATGTCATGCCTAAGACTTTGAAAGTTGACCTAAAATTAACTAAATTCAATAGAATTTTTTGAAAAGAACCCGCTTTATGAATCGATCATTTGTTGCGGTGAGCCGATTAAGGGAGGCAATAGGCGGGGTGGCGGACCGGCTGTGGTAACGTCACTTACATACAAGGCCACACCTGTAACCACAAGTCTTAATATAGGCTAGCAAGCTTAGAACTTTCATTTAAGTTTTGGGCGCCCTTAATTCAAAAAGCACCATTGAGTGGTACAAATGCTCCAACTTTATGTATTCTCTTTTATAAAAGTTTGTAGAATATATTGTAAAGTTCTGGTGAACTGGGGGTTATTTATCTTTTGTTGTTCCGGACGACAGGTTTTATAATACATAAATGTTATATTTAGATTGGACAATTATTTTCCCTAATTACTGAAAGGGATGAGAAAAAAAGGCCCTTTAATTGGCCATATTCACCACTAAACTCATTTATTTAATTAGGCTCAGATATTTTAAGCCGGAAATGTTAACGTAAGATATTCAATATCACACCACCACCATTTGGTTAAATAATTTTTGCCAAATATTCGTTGAAGTGGTCGTATAGCTTAATTTATATATTGACTGCCTTCAAAATGGTTCATAAAATTCTGAAATTCGGTTGGTTTTTTGTTTTTTCTAATCGTAGTGACGTCTAATTTTTAATGGAGTCATAATTTACGAGTTTGATGAGGGATATCCAGCGAGCAGGCTGGGGAAAGATGGAACGTCGGAGATGTCGATGGAAAAGTTTACCAACAGACAGGAAATACCGCAGCAGATGATTTAATATTAGAATTAGAAGATTAGAAAAGGAGGGATCTATGCCCCGCTGCACCGTAGCCAAAAGAGGCTTATTGTGCACTTCCTATTTTGGATCTAGTAGACGAAACCTCCCCTACTAAAGAGGTGGAGGACTTTCCCTACTAGTTCTTTTTATGCTACCATCTCTTTTGCTCTCAAAAGAGCCAAAGGTTTCATAGCTTGCAATGCAGCAATCGTGAACAGCAAGTGAGAGGCAGTTTCCTCCTCTTCCTGACCCAATCTGCACAACAGTTACGAGCTAATAAGCCCCCCCCCCCACCTTGTGCAGAACTGCTTCCTGAACCTACCATTGCTCCGTGAATACGCCTGTAATCAGAGTAATCTGATTTCTACCCAAGCAGAGAGAGTTGGCTGTTTACACAGCCGTGGCATCTTTGTCTTGCTGTGTCGGGACATAGTAAATGAAAAGATAAACAAAATAAACGGAGAGGAAAAGATGATTATGATTGCAAGAAGCAATAAAAAGCGATTAATATGCAAATTAACTAAATTATTTATTGGTATTAATTAACGCTAGTCATTGTTCTACCCCCTATTTCCCGATTAATATTAAAATCAAACTTCCGTTTCTATATATTTCTGTACTTTTAAGGAAATCCTATTATAGACTGAATCCAAGTCATTGTTAAATCCACCATATTAGCGCATAGTTTTCATTCTTTTTTTATATACTATATATGTATATTTTTTGCTTTAAACCAAATCCCTTTTTAAGGAAGAAGAACAGAATCCAGAGGGATAAGATCTGAAAAAAAAATTAAAGATAGTATTCTGGGTGTATAAAACAAAGATTGCTTTTTCATCCGAAGTATAATCGACCTAAAGGGCCAATAAACTAAAATGGAGGAGGATATTGAATTGGTAAAAGGGTTTATTTTCTCTCTTTTCAAACCTTATAAATATGGATGGCCTCTTCTATATCTACATAATTGGTAAAAAAAATTAGTCGACTGTTATCGCTTCATCCATTTCTTTCTCGCTGCTTTATCCATTATCCATTTATTGTTTATATTGGATAATTTTGGCTACAGTAAAATATGTGTTTTTTCCTTTCGTTTTTGACATCAATGCGCAAATATTTGCGCTTACTTTTGTAATTTTTATTCAGTCTTCTTTTTTTGGAACTAAGCTTAGCAGAATTTTGCTTAATTTTTAGGTTTCCAAGAAAAATACTGCAGCGGTTCTTTAAACGTGAAAAAAGGGTTTTCACATATGGTCTGCCTGTGTGACTTGAGGTCAGCCGTAAACGGAAATGTCAGAGAACACGCAGAGAGGAGTGTTGGAATGATTTGCCGTAGATTGCAATGAGGAGGAGGAGGATTACAAACATATAATAATGATATGTCCACGTTATGTAGTAGAAAGGAAACGAATGTTTGACGACTTATACAGGTATTTAGATGCACCATTTCGCTACGAAGACATAATATTCTCCACCAACATCTATGTGCTTAAATCTGTAGCAGAGCTAGCAAAGAAATATGAGTGTATTTAAAAGTTATAGCCGATTAGAATGAATGCAAGAAAATGATTAGAGAAGGATTACGTGATTGTAATTTCGGTTAAGCTATAAGGATGGCAGGAATATAGAGTACTGGTCCATCCATTAGTTGTAAGGTTTATGTAAATAGTTGTATATAGTAGAGGGATGAATGCGTGAAGCGAATGTTTTTATAAGTAAGAATGGAGAGTGAGTGATATTCTAGTGATAAGCACCTAGACGATGCTGGCTGTATAGCGAAAGCCAATGCCAAAAAAAAAGTTCTTACGATAATAGGTCGAGTTAGCGGGAAGAAAAACAATGCCAGTAGGATCCGCTGGGGAGAATATTGCAGAACAGAAAGAAGAACGATTTTTGATTGGCAACAGAACGACGAAGGACTCAGTTTCCTGGCGATTTAAATTTGACTTAAATTAGCGCTCGTTAGAGTCACTATCGGTACTAACTTTGAGACGATAGATGGCACCACTTTTCTAGGTTTAAAAACCAGAAGAAGAAGGAGTAAGGAGCAACTATGAGGAGGCTGTAAGATCGGCAAGCCGCAGTGGTCATTGCAAAGGAACTTTATCTTAAGATAGGTGAACGTTCCAAGTAGGTTCTAAAAGAATTTAGGTTAATTCTTTCTAGATTGATTTTAACTTAGATCCGCCCTACATCTTTTTGGCACAATACCAATATAAAAAAAGCTATTATACTAAATCTCGTCTTTGCAATCTTTTTGTAAAGAAAAAGTTTCATTAAATCATTTCCAGCTTAAAGATGTATTAAAAAACAATTTCAATAAATTTGGAATTCCCGCCCTCCCAAATAAACGGCCAAGTTTTTCCCGATTTCCATAATCCTCTTTTCTTTTTTTTTAAATCCTATTTCTTGAACACACCTTGGTTTTGAACAAATATCAAAATTAAGTGCTCATTAATTTTGGTGACTGAATCATAGTTTCAGTAGGATGAAAAATTAATGCCAGTTTCAGTCAATTATAAACTTTATTATGCGGAGCTTTCGACCTAGGGACTAGGTCATCTTCAGGGCTAATTTACATCGACTCTAGTCCATGAACAGTCAAGACAGAAGACATACCATACCAACCCTCTAATGATGTACGAGTAAAACCGTACATTATAAATTAGCCCCTAGGTCGAAAGCTCGGCATAATAAAGTTTATCTATCATGACAGAAAATGGCATAAATTTTTCATCCTATAAAAATTAAGTATTTTGAGGGAAAAGATTTGCTGAGTGGTGTATTCGAGTCCCAGAGTTCGAATCCAGATATATTCTACATTTATTTTTATTGTTTGTAATTTAAGGCGTAATCAATATCCGAGGTTATTGGTGCTCAGAGCTTTTTTTCAGCGCACTGTCGGTCTACGAATGGTGTTCTTTCGTTACTGTCCATCAACTGTAAGAAGGTCCTAAGAAGAGGAAACCCTTAAGGGCCAGCATTGAATAAAAATTAGTTATTAATGGTATTTTTTTAAAGTTAGTTTTTTTTTTTTTTTTAAAAAAAAAAAGAGAGGTGGCGACTGACTAAGAGCGATTGGGACGGAATAGCGAGAACAGACGAACAAATAATTTTTCTATTACTTCAACGTAAACAGACAAAAGGAAAATAATAGAAAAACCTGTATATAATGGAGAATAAAATGTTTTCACAAAGCCGCTTAAAAGAAAGCGCCCCTAAAAGGGAACAAAGAAGACAAACCTTTGGAACATGAAAATAAAATCAGTACAATAAGGGCAACTATCGTTTTCCTATTCGTTCATCCGGTCCCATACATGGAATTGAACAGGATTCGGGGGGGGGGCGCGGATGAAGGGTATTTGTTCCTGTAGGGTTTATTTATTTATTTATTTTTAACAGCAGACTAAATATTTATTTAAGTTTGCCAACACAGAGAACTCCCTTTTAAATTATCCAAAAGGATCTCTGTCAAGCTCCTTCCTTTTTCCCGTTTAATGTAGGAACTCCTCCACTTCCTCGTTTTTTTAATCCGACTCCTTTCTCACTGACTTCCTCCTTTTTTTTTTATATCTTTACTTTTTGCCAAGCTTTTACTAGCTTCTTTTATTCTATCCAAAGCTCTGCCAGCTTTGGGAAGGATTGCCTTTCAAGCCGTATTAAGTCCTCTCGAGAAATACAATTCTACTTCCTGGGCTCACTTGATACATCCTTCCTCTCTATATCCTCTCTAATGTTATATATGCATTTTTTAAGGGAAAAGAAAATTCTAAGGGAGTTTTCAAGATTATTCTCTGATTCTTTTTTAAAGTCCACGTGGCTTGCACTTACTTTTGCCGTCTATACTACTTTTGCCAAATTTTTTTTAATTTTATTTATTTGCATCCGGGGCCTTGCACAATACAAAGGAGTTTGGGTACAACAATACAAAAGTATACAATAATAATAGCTTTACAATAGTATAATTAAATATGAAATTTGAAACTATTATTAGATTGGTAAATATTACAAAAAGAAATGAAAGATTACAAAAGAAATGATTTTAGTTTGAAACAAATATAGATATAGAGACTATGGGTAGAATTTCGGAGAGCGTGTGACAGAGACAGAGCCAAAACTTGAGATAGGTAAATAAGCGAATAATGGTATGAATTTATTACGGAACATGTTTTAGACTGGACAAATCCGCGATGGATAGAGTGCGCTGGAGAAATGGTATAGATTGAGTAGGGTACTATAATTCCTGCAGTGCAGTAAGTTATCAGTATATGTGTAAAGTGTTTCCTTTAATATAGGGAAATTGGTCTGAGGAAACCTCAAGGTTGAGGAAAAATCCTAGAAAAAAAAAAAATGCTCAATATATTCTCTTCATTTATTTCTCTTAAAATAAAAACGACTTGAGAAACCCAGAGTTATAACTGGAGCCGCTTCCTAGATCAGCCGAAGAGAAAGACAATAGTCTTTCGTAGCACAATCTAGGAAAGCGGTCCTCACTCATTGACAGCATCCTCAAAACCCAATTCAAGGCGAGTTTTAGCATTAACAGTTTAACATGTGGAATATCATACTCCAGCCTTATCATATAAGACGTTACGGATTTATTAGGGTGGAAGCATCTTTTAAAAAACTGTAAATATGTACTTTCGATTGTGTCGGAGTACCTGAGCCCCCAGATATGGATTGCGTAACACATGGAATATAAAATAATGGCTTCATTAAATTTTTTAAGTGTTTCTAAAGAAAAAGGCTTAGCTTTGGTTAGTTTGCTTAGGACTGTTCCTTGGGCAATATTACCTTGCTTAGCTTTGGTTAGTTTGCTTAGGACTGTTCCTTGGGCAATATTACCTTGCTTAGCTTTGGTTAGTTTGCTTAGCACTGTTCCTTGGGCAATATTCCCTTTAGTTATAGCTACTTTTGACTAAATGTTTTTCAAACTATTACGTCACTAAGATCGTAACAACACGTTACTTCGTAGTAAACTCTTATAACAGAAGCCCTTAATAGCTTATTTGATATCAACATGAAAAGCTTTATGATCATTTTGAAAATACTATACTTAAATCATAAAAAAAAAAAAAATACTAAAATATTGGACCTACCTGTGTATCTCTGTGGATGGAATAAGTAGACCAACAGCACGGTTCCACCTGATTTGAATCCAACCCCCAAAATTCCAACTCTTCTTCAAACAACGGGCCGCATACATTTGTGGGATAGTGAAGTTTTCCAGTTCTAGCATACAGAAATAAAGAGGTTATTAGATTAGGATTTAGGATGGAAACTTAGAGACAAGCTTAGATTTTGTAGGCTTTTGAGTAAAAATGGGGTAAATTTGGGTTAATGTCAAGCAAGAAGCCTGGAATTTAGGTAACCATAATCCTATAGTAATCCTAACTTCTTGCTCCTTTTGTTTTACATCAGTCCAAACAAAGATTCTAAGTTTGGAGGAAATCAGTGCAGCATCTCTCAGAGCAAACACTCACAGATCTACTGATTTTATCCGTCTTAACGCGCATGCTTACTGTTGGTTCTCTGATTGGTTTCAGATTTTCGTATTCAAAGAGATCTCAAAACTGACTAAAATCAGCATTTATCAAGATCTAGTCAAACTAAAAATAATGCCAGAATTTAAATTCGTACAAACTGTAGAGAAACAATAGAAAACAATTAAAGCATTTAAATGTTTATCTGATGTAGACTACGTCTAATTTATACTCTAAACAAGTAACACAAATAGAGAATCACGGTTAATTATTCAAACACCAACAACAACAACAACAACAAACAGCATAAAGTGTTGGTAGATTGGCTGCAGGGGTATGACCGCAACGCCAGATGACTGCAGCAGTGAACAAGGTGGCCGCCGAATACTGCAAACCAGCATTACATTGTGTCTGGCATACTATGGTCAACATCCGTCCGATTCAGTTACCAATTTTACTTACTGACATTGTAGGTGAATATAGAGTGCCTATAGTGTACCATGGTTTGCCATAGTGTACTATAGCGTGCCTACACTTGTAAGATATTTCCTTGTTACCGTTTTTACAGTTTTTAAAGTGACACAACTTCCTTCAGCCTAGACTTTCATTGAAATTTCAGCGTTATCTTCGATATGACAAAACGAGGCCATACTATCGTATATAGGTACGGTGACCATTATGTATCAAAAAACAGGACAAGGAGCAAAAAAAAAACCTATAAGAAATATTAATACGTTTATTAACATGAGATCGGTTATTACTAGGGAACGGATTCGTATGTATTTACATATTTTTTTCTAGGCAATTTACAGACGTTTTTCAACTAGAAGTATTCATACTGACACTTTTTAAGCCGTTTGAGTCTACTTTTATTTCACATATTTGTATGTTATCGCATATTTATACATATTTGATTAAAATAAATAAATATTTCTACATATTTAATCAAAATATGTAAATATTTTTTCATATTTTTCATTTTGGGCATATTTTCATAATTGGGAGGTGGTTGACAGGAACTGTGAACCACAGACTGTAGGGCTGTGAATCACAGTGGGTACAATGGTTATTGTAATTTACACAGAATGCTGCTAAACAGTGACGGGCACTTGTTAGTTCTTTGAAGTTGTCTGACGTTGTCTGTTCTTTCAGCTCGTTCGTTGAAGTGTCCAGTTCATTTCGTTCGGTCACTTAGTGTATTCTTTTTTGGGTGAAATGCCACGAACATCGGCCTCAAACAAACAACTGGTTGCTAAATATCTTCGCGAGTTTCCAGCAGAACTTTTTCCTGGGAGTAAGGGAGATCTGATCAGATCAAAACTGGTAGATGTACTGAGCAAGAACAAAGGGTGGGAGAAAATCTGCCAGATTTCTGATATTATCAGTGGAACAGAAGTCACCTCAGAACATCGTGTACCCTTTACAACCAACGAGATAACTTCTTTCAGCAAGGCACCTATAACATCTGTAGATGTTGAACGATCTTTTAGTCGTTACAAGTCCATCTTACGCCCAGATCGTCGTCACTTTACGTTCCAACATTTGAAATTTCATGTGGTTGCAAACAATTTCGAAGAGTGAAGTTTTCAAAATTGAAAATTTAACACATCTTTTTATAAATAGTAAAAATGTTCTTCGTTGTATAAATCATTATAACTTGTAAAAACAAATTATTTTGTTCCTAATAAATTATTATAAATTGTAAAAATATTCTTTTCTTGTATAAATAATTATAACTTGCCCCCCCCCCCCAAAAAAATCCATTTTCATAAAAAAAAATGTCCATTTTACTTAAATATTCCAAAAAATATTTTAAGAAAATCACATATTTTCCACATAATTGACGAAAATAAATGCATATTTTAATTAAATATTTGGCATTTTTAAATACATAAAAATCCGTTCCTTAGTTATTACAAAACAATGGCCATATAATATGGCCCATATTCAGCCGAAACTGAGCGACTGCTTGAACTATACACTCATTAATTAGTAACAAAATGTAAATAGTAACTCTTGTAACGTTTAGCGATCGTTGATTATGTTACACTAGTCGACTAGTCTACTCTATCGGTAAAACAGGTTGTGTTTTACGCTAAAGGTTCGTCCAAAGTTAATGTACACAGAACATTTTTTTCTAAACGATTATTTGCGAACTTAATTATTATTCATTTATACTATATTTTTACATTCAAAAATTAAATTTGAGTATAATTTAAATTTCATTGAAAAACAGTACAAATAAATAAAAAACGGGACATTTATGCTTAAAAAAAAAAAAAAAAAAAGGACAGCGTCTTAAAAAACAGTACTGTCCTGCCAAAAACAGTACGAATGGTCACCGTATATATAGGGGACCCGTGAAGTGCTATCACGTTTAGAAACACTCTTTAAAGCACTTCACACTGACAAAACTGCACTCAATGGACTTGAGTTTTTGCACAGAGCAACGATGTAGCCTCTCAAGACTTAACCTTACTACTATTCTCTGGTTTCTCGTACAATCTCTGAATATATGAATCATTTTTTTTAATTTCTTATTTCCATTAAACAGTAAAATCGTGCATTTAACCGAAATTTCTTTTAGTGAATAATCTATTCCAACTTCTGCTTGAGAAGTGCAATTTGGCCTGCCAAAATCTAAGGTAATTAGCACCCGGAAGAGCTCATTTCAGTGTACAGGAAACGCGTCATTACTGAAGAAATTCTCTAGATATTTCTTTTAGTAAATTCGTTGACCCATTACATCCCCCATACTTAAGAAAAACGTTGGTAATTAGCATATTCAAACAGTCAGTTTTTAACCAAGGGAGACAATCTTGTCCAGCTTTAAAAGTTTTTAGATTAAAGTTGACAAACCTTGGAAAATTATATAATAGTGTACATCCACAGCTGGAAGGAATTTCCTTGTTAGAACTTTGTTAACAAAAGGACGTGATAATGGCTTTCAACCCATTATGTATATATATAGAGTACAAGTCCTGTTTGGGTACCTATCTTGGGAGCAAACTCTGCAAGGTGTTTTTAGAACACCATATTTTGTTAGTCATATTTAGGGTGTTTATAAAGTGATAAATTACACAGTTAATTTGCAGGTGCTTGTATCATTGGGTAGTTTTATGTAAAAGAAAATTTATTGCATTAAAACGATTTGTAAACATCATTTTATCGATGTAACTTGTAATCGCAACAGGTTTTTTTTTTTTTATGGAATGAACTTCAAAATTGTAGTCAGTTCTATAAACAGATTCGTCTTAACCTCATCTTGATTGGTAGTCTTATTTAAACAAACTTATTTCATACTTTTAACAACTGAGTATTTAAACTCTGCAACACGTGTAACTACTCTATTTTCCTGTAAGAACTTGACTAATTAGAGCTTAAACATGTTTAAACTTAAAATGACGGTTACGAATTCAAAACAAAAAAGATGGGTTTTGGCAAAGATAGGCATTGTGTTTTACTCCAAAGCCTTAAACCATCTCTTAGAACATTTGTAAACCAGTTGGGGTCCTTTTGGTTCTCTGTTTTTGAACGGTTTAGTCTGGTACCCACCACTCAGATAAAATAGTTTGATTTGGTTTCGCCCCAGACAAGTTAACCTTAAATAAATCATTAAGCCCAGCTTATCGCGACGCACTTCCACATTAGTTTTGAATTGTTAATCACGTGTGCATCATTGTTGAAGGTTTTATTTGGTATTTGGATACCAATTTAATTTTTAAAAAGCTCAGGACGCCCATGACTTCAGATGTTAACGCGCCCTAAATTAAAATAGATAAAATTCTCATAAAAAAAAAATAATCACCTGTAATAATTGAGTACTTGTGCAAAAACACCTGGATGTCGATCGAAGAAATACTCATTTAATATTGGATCGTAATTGGCCAACGCTTCAGTAAGTCTAGAAAGCCTAGTGGCTGGTATTTTCTTCAGAGTGGCCTTATAAGTCTCATATCTGATACCACCGACATTCAGTATAATCCTATTCTCGCCATCCATAGCATTGCAAACGCTGTTCGGCCTACTCTTTCCTTAATAAGAATCTGCGAACAAAGAAAATTATGAAAGTTGTATTAGAAATGAATGGGGGCATGTTTTTCATTGATAAAGTAACTAACAGTTTGTAAAATTAATTTTTTAATATCTTTAGCACAATCTGTTGCGGGAAGAGGAGTGAGATTTAGGTAAACGGGTTTGAAGGATAGTTCGTCGTAGGGAGAATGTGTAATGCAATTACATTTGTTTTCATTTATTTAGCCGAGACTCAAGGGATTCTATATGGGATTGAAGGGAGCGACAGGCAAGGACCGGGGTCTTTTTGAGAAGAGAGGATACCCGTATCATCGGCATAAGTAAAGAAGAAAAGTATGAGGCAGGGACATCAGCGGAGTATTTGGTCTTCCGGACACTTCCCTGGGGAACAGCTGCACGAATTGCGGAAGAAGGAGAATTGGAATTACCACAAACGACACTAAAAAAGCGTCCAGTAAGGTATAACCTATAACGATTACAGAAAACATGTTGTTAGAGAGATTAAACCCAAGTTCAGTCCAGAGTGCAATTAGTAAACTATTATAATTATTCCAGAACTGGAAATACTAAAAACAAAACCTCCATGCTACAAATATCTTTTTTGAAACTGTTTATTTTTCTCAAAAAAAAAAGAAGTGCACCCACAAATAAACACTCAAAACAATGGAAATCATTTTAAAACACCACACTTTTCTGACATTTTGACAGTTGAATTTTCCTGAAATTAATGAAAGGAAAAACTAAACTTAACCAGGACAAATACGTCATCAAATGAATAAAAAAAAACAAAAAAAAGCGCTATTGTTCAAGATGAGACCAGCTGTTCAGTGTGACGTTTACCTCGATTTCCAGCTGGCTGGATATCCGATAAGAGAGCAAATCCAAACATGGTGACATCCGCACAATACATACTTTGCTCTTGTCACACCTTCTCTGGCTCAGCTAATTAGCTAATCAAATGCTTTTTATTAATTTGATCATTTGAAATTGGAAAATTGAGGTTTATGTTATCCCGCAATAATAAGTTGGTGCTAGAGTTGATCATTTTGACAGATTCACTGGTCGATTAATGATCGATTTCTTTTTTAATTAGAAAATACCACATTTATTTTTACGCTGATTAAAAATTATTACGTACAGAAAATACATATTGGAGTTGAAATTGGAGTTCTGCAATTTCAGAGAAGCAGATTTAATATATTTAATATCAAATAAATTAATATTAAAATAATTACGACATCTCCCCCTTGCTCATCCACTTCTTCTATGGGGTGGGGCCCTAAGATTTTTAGGAATTGAGTTGTCATTCAACACTTTGCAGACGGCAAGCCCTTGTGGTTATAGGTACATAATTATATATATGTACTTATTTAAAGTTTAAATTAGATTTCACTTTAGTTGTATCATTAAATCTTAATTGAATTGTAATCATACGACAGATATTTGTTTAAATTAACAGCGAATAATTTATTTATTTTTTTTATTTTTTTTAATCATTTATTGCAATTGCACCACTGCAACAGTTGTTGCAACAAGCAAATATGGTGAAAGAGAAAAGAAATAACAAGAAATCATGATTGGAGAAGGCACCCAGTGGTGTCACTCCAGTAACGTGCTCAGCTACACTGCTCTCACGATAAGAGAAGATCACGGGGGCCATCTTCTCTTCAATCTCCTTAGAGGATTACCTGGTAATGTGAAGGAAGGTTCTATGAGAGGGTTAGGATGAGCTGCTGTAGAGGAATGAAATTTGAAGAAACGAGTGTTAGCAAGATCTGTAATGAAATGGGTTTAATTAAATTTAGAGGCACTAAATAAAGGAAATTAAAGTTATTAATTCCTGTAAGTTGTACTTTAAATGGGATATTAAGTATATGAGTTTGTGTTTCTGATTCGAACACATTGAGTCGTCTGACGTGCTTTGAAGTTTTTTTTATTACCGAAGTAACGCTGTTTGGCGGTTCCGGGATGGACATTTTACGCCTGAGGGGGAGGGTTATTTTTTAGTAGGTCGAGCCCCACACACCCGACAGATCGTCGGAAGGTGCCTTTGGCATTTTTCCCCCTCGCAAAAAAAAAAAAAAAACCGTTTGTAAACAAATCTATTGGGTGTATGTTCATGGATTGCAGGAATATCTAAGACAAAGCAGTAATATATGGTTTTCATTGGCTTCATAAATTTCATTCATTTTTCCAAAAACAGTGGTCGAATAGTAATTAGCTTGCAAATTCAATTTAAGAACGTAAAGAAACAACGCTTCCACTGTGTTGGCAGCTTTTCTAGAAATAAAATAAACCAGAATGGTAAAGATTTTGGTCCTTAATTTTCTTTTTCCTTTGAATTTTCATCCAAAAAAAATGTTCTCATCTTTAGTTAGCTAGAAAGGAAAATTTAAAAAAAAGGAGGAAAAAGCTTGCGAATATGTGGGAGAAAACTGAGCGTAAAAAATCTTACAAAAAATAATCTGCAGATAATTACATTTTTGTGAATTACTCCTTTAGCCCCTTTTGTTCTTTTTTAGGAACAATTTTTTAATTTTTCTGAACAAGAACAAAGAGGAACAAATTGTTTTGCTTTCTTGCTTGCTTTTCAAGTTATTTCATAATGAAATTACTCAACTGAAATTGGAAAAAAGAATATGAAAAGCAATAACAGTTGTAGAAGTGCTTGGAACCCTGTGCCATTTAGTGATCCGGCTAGAACCGAGGGGTGAATCAGCATGGAAAAATGGGGACTTATTGAGTGAAGGCTTCCATCACAGACTCTTGAGAGAGGCAAGATGAATGTGGACAACGAGTTGGTAATTTTTCATGCTCTTTGTATTCAACAAAATTAATGCTGACCAAAGCTGGCACTGGACCCAAATCAATAAAATGGTACCAGCTAATTTAGTTGAGAATAAAGCTCCTTTCTTTATCCCTACCCTACTAAGTGGAAGTACTGTAATCGTATCAAATATTGTGAACTACATTTCCACCAGAAATAAACGTTTTGTGGTCCAAGTAAAACAGGAAATCAAAATTGGTAAAAAATGAGATTTTCCGCGACAAAAAATTACGAAAATGTTCACTAAAATAAGGGAAGAGCTAGATAATAACATCCATGTTCATTCTTCAGCAACTGTTCAGAAAATTAATAATAATAAGTCGTTTTGAAACCAACACAATTCCGATGAAATTCCCAAATAGAAATTTGATGCTTAAATATTACAAAAGGGTTAGAACCCTGTAACTTCCCAGGAATCTGCATCATCTCTGAAAAAAAACAAAAAAAAAAACAGGTCTTCAGACTGTCAAGAAGATGAATTTGGAGTCAGCTAAATCTCTTCACACAGTCTAAAGATGTTGTCTTGTTCTAAAGACTAGCGTTTTCAGGTCGACATTTGTTTTTAAAAAGCTAACCCTCAAGCAATTTAACGATTTAATGGCAATCGGAAAGAATCACTACGTAACTTGCTGTCAAAGTTCAAACAGGAGGATGCACTTTCGCCTATTGTGTGATATTTTGGCCTGGAAGTTGCTGGAAAGTTTGAACCTAAAAAAGGAAAACCCAGACTCCAGTCACTTCAAACAACACCTTGACTCGTCCTTGTACTTCTTACTCATGCTGTGTTTTCAGCAAAATTGGCTTTCCATGCTTTCCAATGCTCTCTCTGGTGATTCTGAAGTAGCTCCATCCCCACAAGGTACTGGAGGTGTAAGAATCAGGATTATCTATAGACCAAACTATGGGGCAACTCCTATTTAACAGTAACCTTTTCAGAAAAAAACTATAAGCTTCAATAATTTAATTATGAAAGTTCTGTAAGAAAAAATGAGTATTTGCATCAATTTTTCTGTTTAAATTCTACGGAAATTCATTGCCCAAAATTTTGTCCCAAAATTCAGAAGATTTTAACTAACAAAAGAACAATTTTACGAAACATAAATTTTATTTATTTTGTTATATTTTCCCAAGAGGCAGCATGTTTCCCAACTTCTTTAGAAATTTAATTCTTACTTTTAAGAGAGAAAAATGCGGGGTAATTAAATAGATAGGATGAGAAAGAGGACTCGAGAGGAGAAGAATGTGGGCCACTATCCTTTTGTGCCCTTTCTGTTAGACAGAGAAAAGGAAAATTAGGATGTTAAAGAGAATTGCTGTATCTCTCTTCGCAGATAGCTTTTCACCTCTAAAAGAAAACCCTGCACCAGAGATAGCCAAGCAATTTTCTCCTTTTTTTATCAGGTAAATTATGAGTCTTGGTCCTGGAGTCCTCTTTCTGCAGCATTATGGCTAAACAATTCAGCTTGTCTCCCCCGCGAACCTCGGTATTCTTCCCTTATTTAATTAAATTATTCCTTTTCCTCAAGCTACTGAGAAAAACTGAATAAACATGGTTGAATGAAAAGAAAAAAAAAGAGGGTACATTCAATAGGTTAAGATGGAAAACTCATCTGAATAGACATCAGCTACTTCTGGATTCAAGCACGCTGACTAATCACTTTTTATATTATATAAATATGAAAAGAAATCTCTAAAAAGCATGATTGAACATATTTTTAAAATTTTTAGAGAGCACCAAATGCTTAAAAAATAAGCAATGGTTGCATAATACGAGGATATTATTATTTGATTTTTGGGGAAGGCGGACAAAAGCAACAAAGAGGCTAATTTAGGGCCTTTCTGGAGGGCTAGTAAAAAACTCAATCCAAGTACCAAACTCCAGTCAAAGATTTGTTCCACCAGAAATCCACTGCAGACTGGACTAATTGGTCCAACTAAATGAAATCCTAACTAATAAAAGATTATCAACCTAATTTCCACAAACCCTCTTAAAAAGCTGTTTCCTCCTGAGATTGTTGCCCAGCCTGCCAAAAAGCAGCAAGAGAATTACCTAGTTCTAGATCCTTCTGGGGTGGAATAAGTGCATTGTACCTCTCCAAGCACAGCTTGTTCGTACCATACAGAAGGCATCAAGCCGCACGAACTGAATGGATTTTAAAAGTCATTTTAAAGGTTAAATGAAAATTTTAAGTGAAAATATGGCGGCTCACAAAATGAGAAGAAAATATTTATTTTCTCAAATAAAAAACTTCAAAGCACGTCATACATATTGTGTTCGAATCAGAAACACAAACTCATATACTTAATATCCCATTTAAAGTACAACTTACAGGAATGAATAACTTCAATTTCCTTTATTTAGTGCCTCTAAATTTAATTAAATCCCAAATTTCGGGATGTATCGTTCTCCCAAATTACTATTTCATAAATTATTCGCTGTTAATTTAAACAAATATCTGTCGTATGATTACAATTCAATTAAGATTTAATGATAGAACTAAAGTGAAATCTAATTTAAACTTTAACAATACCTTTTAGTTAAATACAAAGAGAAACGATTGTTAAATCGACAAATAGATAGAGAAATGGACTTTAGGAAGAGGATTTCAGTTAAAGCCAAAGTCTAACTTTGTAATGGCGACTAAGTTTTGTACAGTTAGAACTGGTTTCTATAAAAAAGTAAATTTAAACATTTTACAAGATAAATAGGTACTGTAGTAATAACCCTTCATTATTAAATTGGTCAAATCTTGAATGCTTACGATGTTACGTAGTTATTCAGCCCTATTACATTCATTCAGGCGAAGGGGTCTTTATCTTAACGCTAGGCGTAAGTTTTAAGAGCAAAGTATCAATTGAATAAATACAAATCACTTTTACAGGGCAGAAGTAATCAGTAAACTTAACAGCTGTAAGAAATCAATCTTACGCTAGTAAGATACAAAAAAAAAGATCACTGGGAGACGGCCATGAGAGATTTTGGGAGAGTAGACAAGCTCTCAATTTCTGGCAGAAACTTCATACTGTCTCCGAAGAGTTCGACCATGAAACCGTAATTACTTTGTTTATATTTTATTTCCACAACTGCAGTATATTTCTACAATAAGTGAAACTGATTCAACATGACACAAGTATAAACATGAGTAACGTGAGGGGAGAATTCACCCATTGGTTGAAACTCCCAAAATCTCGTGGCGCGTGGCCACCTGCGCTTCAGCCATCTTGGAGAACTTCCAGGCAATGCAGTAAGTTAGGATGCTAATGGATTTGGATGTGAGGTGATTGATGTTTGGAATTGAATATAGGGGATCTTACAGCTTCATTAGGGAGATCTAAAACATTAGGGAACAAGGAAATCTAGGTGCAAGGAAGAGTTAGAAACATAGTAAGAAGCATTTGTGATCCGACGGAGTGTTTTTGATAGAAGTGATTGGATTCTGTAGATACTGGAAGCCTTAGCTAAGCCCCTAAAGTTCCATTCAGCATGTCCAGACAGGTTTGAGTATCATGGTGAAGATAAGTCGTATGTTGTACAGTGAAAGTTTCGATCGTTTATCGAGAAGTCTGTAGACAAGTTTGAATTGTCTGTTTAGTTCTTTCCTTTAGTGTCTGGATTGTGGATTCCAGGTTAGGCGTTTAACCATGAAGAGTACATTTATATTTAAATTTTAAATTTAATAAAATTTACCGCTCGCCGCAGTGTACTTGTACGAGTATTTGTATATTTATTTGCACATGGGCAATGTCTATTTCACATATTGCATGTTCTCATGGACTATTTGCATTTAAATGAAATAAAATCGATAGAGCTAAAATAAATATAAAATGCAAAATAAATAGAATTCGATTATAAAACTGTTACAATAGCCATTAAATTACCAATCGAATGTAACCACTGGTAACTGGTACTGCTGACCGGTATGAGGAATGTTTGGTGAATAAAAAGCAAACCGTTTTGCTATATTTAAATAGATTAGAACCGTTGAGGGTAGGGTCCTGTTTCCGAACGCACTGCGACCAGCGGATGCTCCATCCAAATGATAACATCTTCCCCTTTTTTACAGCCTCCACGGACTTACTCTCCTGATCTTATTATTATTATTATGACCTTTATTTAACTAAATACAATTATACAAATGTAACAAGAACAAAAGGTATACAGCATGGCAAATGCCGTCTGCTGGACCTGATCTTATAAAGTAATCTACAAAATCTGGCATAGAAAGAGTTGTACCCTTTTCTGCTGTCAAAGTCTTCCAGAGGGTCTGAAACCCACCCACAATTGGGGACTCCTGTAGATTCGTTTTCTGAGCCATTCGTCCCATAAAAGTGGACAAAAGGTCAAATTACGTTTAGCTCTGGGAATCTGTCTAGTCAAGATCAGGTGCTATCATTTTCTACGATACTGGAGCCAAGTAACATATACAGGCTGACCAGAGTTATATGCTCCACCCACTTTTTTTTTAACGGCGGGAAATTTCGAAAAAATGAAAAACACGTATTTAATCATTTTTAGTCTAGTTTATTTTCAGTGGTTGACCTATTTTTTTAAACCCTTGTATCTCGAGATACAGCATCCAACTTTTGTTTTTCAAATGGAACGTTATATTTTTTGTTGCATATTTTTGTAGTATTTGAGCTCCTAAAAACAATAAAAATTTTTTTTTTGAAATCGGTTAGGTTTTTCAAAAGTTATGGTAATTTAAAATATGGAAAACAAATTTCAGTTTATTGTCAAAATTACGTTATTTTTTTCAAAAGAATCTGTTCAAACTGGGCACAATCAACGGATAGGCAAGCCAAAACTCTGGACTCCCACGCTTTGGTTGTAGCAGCACTTATAGTGGCGAAGTCTAGATCTAGGCAGGCTAGAGTTATTTAGACGTTTCAGCTCATCGACTGAAGCCGTGGGATTAAGGTTACTGTACACTTTATTTTTGTAAGTATCCCCACAAAAAATAGTCAATTTGGGTCGAGGTGGCCATTGGATGGGACAATGAGTCCCTAAGCACTTTTCATAGAAATTTCTGTCCAGGTAACCTCGAACCACTCTCGCATTATGTGCCGGGCAACCATCTTGTTGAAAATACATATCTAGCCGACGTTGTAGATGAACATCTTCAAGCAGAACTGGCAAAATGTCTCTTAAAAATAGTTTGATACCTTGCACCAGTTAAGTTCTCTCTGTAGAAGTATGGGCCGATTAGTTGATTTCTTAAAACTTCACACCAAATGTTTATAGAAAAAACAACCTGAACGTCGAATACTTCTAGCCTGCCTAGATCTTGACTTCGCCACTATAAGTGCTGCTACAAGCAAAGCGTGGGAGTCCAGAGTTTTGGCTTGCCTATCCGTTGGTTGTGCCCAGTTTGAATAGATTCTTTTAAAAAAAATAACGTAATTTTGACAGTAAACTAAAATTTGATTTTCATATTTTAAATTACCATAACTTTTGAAAAACCCAACCGATTTCAAAAAAATTTTTGTTGTTGTTTTTAGGAGCTCAAATACTACAAAAATATGCAACAAAAAATATAACGTTCTATTTGAAAAACAAAAGTTGGACGCTGTATCTCGAGATACAAGAGTTTAAAAAAATTACAGATGAAAGGAAAATCCTGAACATCTGGGCCAATGGCTACTTCCGATGTTCTTTCCCTAAATCAAAATAAACCAGTTCCGCAACCGAGAATAAGAATTAAGTCAGCCGTTGTACATAATTTCCAAATGTTTTAGTATATAAAAGTATATAAAAAACATTGGCTCAGATCTAAGGAAGTCAAAATTCATGTTACTCATTCCTGGCGAATAAATAGCACCACAAAATCATAACCCTAACCTCTCACAACCAAGTAAACTTCATCAAGAGGAGAAATGACGATGAGAAACGTTAACGCATGTTTACAGAAAAGCTAACACCAGCGCTACGTGACTGGCAATAGCCAGTAAACTGTGTTTACCTTAGGCACCAACCATTTGGAGCTAACCATGAAATAAACTAAAATGATGGCCTGGAAAATGTGCCTACATATAGTGTCATTCATTGTGTGAGTATATTTGCAAACTTTGCCTTAAAAATTAGCCTGAATTAACTTCACAGAATAACAGTACATCTTATCTGGTAAAACAAATGGAGCAGCCTGTGATTGTAGTAATATGTTACTAGAATATATGTGACCAGAATTTGTTTAAGGTGCGTTTACAGCTAGCGAGCGAACAAACAAATGTTCTAACCCCTCCACAAGCCGTAGCTTTTACAATTACTCCACCCCCTCCGAACATTCGTGAAAAAATGTATTTGGAATTCGACAGAAAGTAATAAAATAAAGGACTTTATGTATCATTTATTTGCTAATCAGGAGGACAAACAGCTGTGAATTAACGAGAGAAATTGATCTGCCTTGTTACAGCCATATATTCTCTAACGAGAGAGAGGGGGGGGATGGTTTGAGAAATCACTGCAGATCTCTGCCTCCAATTGGACCAATTCCCAGCGAACAGAAGCGCTGGTAGTATATTTTATAGACTGCTCTAAAATTGTAACTAGCAGAGGACTTGGACAATTTCCCACTGGATATGCTGAGATTGTATTACACTACACCTTTAAATTTTTTGTTTTTTTTTCTATTTATTTTATTGGAATATTCCCGAGGGAATTCAAAGAAGGTAAATAATGGATTTAAAAGCCTCTAGAATAAACTAGATATAAAAATCAATTATTCTGGATTCTAGGCACGTACTGTGAGGAGTTTTAAAAAAGGAGTTTACGAGTGACTAGTACAATAAGAACTGCAGAACAGTAATTTGTGTTGTAACCAGTTACAATTGAGAAATAAATAAGCTTAAAAGATCCTGTTTCCCGGAAAATGGAATGCTATAAGAAGCATGCAAGTTTTCCCAAACGTAGCATTACATCAGGTTTCCCAGAAGAATAAAGACATGATGCTTTTCACATACTATCATGCTTTTTCCCCAATGGGGACTTCTTTCTATTCTATTTACATTATTTAAACATAAGTAATCATCCCATTTTTGAATAGGATGAAAAAATAATTGCCATTTCAGTCGTGATACATTTATCCCGCCGAGCTTTCGACCTAGGGACTAGGACATCTTCAGGGCTAGTTTACAAAGTACTAATTTTACATTACAGGGTTGGTGTGTCTTCTGTCTTGTCTGTTCATGTAGGCAGACACACCAACCCTGTAATGTAAAAATATTACTTTGTAAACTAGCCCTGAAGATGTCCTAGTCCCTAGGTCGAAAGCTCGGCAGAATAAATGTATCACGACTGAAATGGTAATTATTTTTTCATCCTACTGAAACTATGAATCAGCCAAATAATGAACAACATCCCATTTGTGATCAATATTTAGATTTGTCTAGATAAATATTACTTACACAAAAACTAAAACAACTCTTAAAATAATTAAGCGCTCAAATTATAATAAATAATTGATCTATTAAATAAAATGAAATAAACAATCATTAATACGTAAGAAAAATTGTCTAGTGAAGTTCGTATCTTCTCAGTTTTAATGAACATCTTTCAGGAAGAACGAGTTGCAATAAGTCATTTTCACATATGGACAGTTTAAAAAGACGGTTTTAAAAAGTCAGACGGTCTTTTAAGGATGGTTGTACTGAATCTGAAATGAACTGCTCTCGAAACCAGTTCTTTCAGAAAATCTAGCCCGTTGTGGCAATCCATTTTAAAAGAATTCTTATTACCATAGACACAGATCTTGGAGGTTGGTCCTAGAACGTGGCTTTGCAAAACTTCTTCTTTTTTTCTCCTAAGCTCCTTCTTTGGCACCTGGATTTCCAGGAAGTAGAGGAAACGGTATCAGTTTGAATGGATGAGAGATCGGAAAAGGGAGAGGGGTAAATAAATCCAAGCCTAAAAGCCTTTTTTCCCCTATAAATCTAAACTTCTATCATTTTTCCACTTTAATTTCTAAAACAGGAAAACCAAGAAAAGCGAGTTAGTGAAAATTTCATTTCCTATGAATGAACATTCCACAGGTAGTTCTCAAATAACATGTAGAATAACTGAAAATGATTAATTAAGGGCACATTTTAGAGGTTAACTGTCCCACTTATATTCAAACTGAGCATGAGTGGGCTCGCTTAACATGAATGGGGGTGATTCAATAAGGTCATTCATGAAACCCGATGAGGTATTTTACGCTGATATTTTTGATGAGTTTGAAAAGAAAAATGAATGAAATTAATGAACATAACTTTTATCAATGAATTCTTTAAGAAGTTCTTTGGCTTAAAAAAAAAGTAATTAGCCGGAAATATGAAACAGTTTTCCTAAAAAGGAAATCCGACCCTAGCTTTCACTTGTTTTGTTTCCCTTTACTTAAACTCCTTGTATTAGTAAGATAAGTAAGGACGTACTTTCATTAAATCCTCTTTTATTAAACCTTCAATTTTCCGGTCATCTAAATTGAAAATCGGTGAATTTAAAAGAAAAATAAAGAAATGAAATTGAGCTTTTAAAATGAATGAATAGTTCTAAAGTTGACTACTTTCAACACCTCATCATAATTCTATATTTGGGCAACTAGCATGATTTTAATTATGAGCTTCAGTTGTAAAGCTGGCCCGCAAAGGTTAAGATTCCGCGGTTTGTGGATTCGATTCCTACTCTAGATCTTTGATTGTATTTAATGAGAGAGATAGTAAAGTATTACTGTTCATTATTTTTGGTGACTGAATAATAGTTTCAATAGGATGAAAAATTAATGCCATTTTCAGTCATTACAAACTTTATTATGCCGAGCTTTCGACCTACTGACTAGATCATCTTCAGGAGGGTGGAACATATTTACAGTGTGTAAACAATAATTATATTACAATGAATATGTATAATGTAACGAAATTTACAAAATTATTTACCTAATTTACAATATACTATTTTACATAATTAGAGAGTTGGTGTGTCTTCCGTCTTGTCTGTTCATGGGACTGAGTGTGATCGGTCTGTGTGTGATTGTGTTTGGTTGTAAGGAAGTCAGTGTTGCCAATTGTCCAAGTATTATGCAGTAAGTCTACTGCAGGTAGACTACTCCTAGTTTCCTCTCTTATATTCCCCCATTTCGACTATGGTTGTTTGGTGTATGGCGGTCTTTCTGGTGATATTGAAGCTAAGCTCAAGCGCCTCTTATGAACTGCTTCATAAGATTTATTTTCAGCATTCCCAGAGACTCTCGCATTTCGCACTGTTACGATGAGTTGGAGTGGCTTTTTCCTGTCTATCGCCGCCAATATTTTTTGGCTTCTTTCCTTTTTCAAGTCATCCAGTCTCAAAGGCCTTCCTATATTTTTCAACTCCTTAAGTTTAAATCCTCGATACATTCCCGTAATACCAGATCTCGCTCATCCGATCTCTATATTCCCTCTCACCGTACAAGTCCTTTGACAAGTCCTTCCTGATACGTGCTACCTCTCTCTGCAACTCCTTGCCATCATCTGTCCGCCATGCTCCTACCCTATCTATCTTTAAATCCCGTCTATTCAGTTATTTCCTTTCTATCCAGCTTCCTCCGAAATTCTAGTTGTTTTAATTTATTTCCTTAATTTCTGCAGTTATTTTTATTTTCACTTTTTGTAAATACTTATTTATTTATTTATTTTCTGTTTAATCACAGGCCAAACTATTAAGGCCTCTATTTGCTCCTGTATTTATTCTTAGGGGACAATTGTCCCAGAATAATAAATTTATTTTCTATTTCTATTTCTAAGTTGGGTGTATATGTTGTTTAAATTGCTGGTGTCAGTTTTGAAATTTAGTCTGTTTTCTGTCTTAGATATGTATATCATTTGTAGTCCCTGGGTCGAAAGCTCGGCAGAATAAAGTTTATAATGACTGAAACTGGCATTAATTTTGCTAGTCGCCCCCGTTCACGACAGTTAATCAGCAGTTGGAAATACAATATAAAGCTTTTGAATATCTGTGTTGAACACCAACCATGTTAGAAAATACCAAAATATTAGGGGGACCGAAAAGTAATCAAAATTTATTTTTTCTGGCGAAAAACATTTATTTATTAAAGAAATCTTAAGTGCTAATCAACAAAATAATTTCCTTCATTTTCTAACACTTTTTGCCAATGAAAAGGCAATTGTTCGATTCCCTTTTTAAAAAAGTCCTTCGATTTTTCATTGAAGAACTTTTCCAAGTGCGTTTTCACTTTTCCAACATTGGTAAATTTTTTACCTCTTAATGTATGCTCTAACGATCTGAAAAGGTGATAATCCGACGGCGCGAGATCTGGTGAATAGGGTGGATGGGGTAAAAGTTCTAACCCAAGCTCCCTTACTTTTTCCTGTGTTCTTTTTGCTGCGTGAGGCCTCGCGTTATCGTGTTGATGGATCCTTTTTTTGTTATTGACCAAAACAGATCGATTTTTTATGAGCTCTTGTTTCATTCGCTCGAGTTGTTCACAATACACTGTCGCTGTAACGGTCTGACCAGGTTCCAGCAATTCGTAGTGTATGATTCCAGAAAAATCCCACCACATACACACACAAGGATCTTCTTTATCGTTAGTGACGGTCGAGGTGTCGGAACAGGTGCTTTTCCGGGAGAAAGCCATTGTCTTTTTCGTGCAGGGTTGTTGTGTAGCACCCACTTCTCATCTCCAGTTACAATTCGTCGCAAAAATGGATCAGCTTCATACCGAGACAAAAGAGGCGCGCTGATGGTACGCCGTTGATCGAGCGCCGTTAAAAATTTACCAATTTTGGAAAAGTGAAAACGCACTTGGAAAAGTTCTTCAATGAAAAATCGAAGGACTTTTTTAAAAAGGGAATCGAACAATTGCCTTTTCGCTGGAAAAAAGTGTTAGAAAATGATAGAAATTATTTTGTTGATTAGCACTTAAGATTTCTTTAATAAATAAATGTTTTTCGCCAGAAAAAAATTTTTGATTACTTTTCGGTCCCCCTATTAAATGCCATGGAGGCAGACCTCCAAAGACTCCGTATTGGGCAGTGGAGGAGGAAAGTCGGGGATCGTTCCGAGTGGAGAGATTTGTTGATGGAGGCCAAGGCCCTTAATGGGCTGTAGCGCCAATGATTAGATTAGATTAGATTAAATGCCATAAACTTTGTATTTATTACATACCGTAAATAGAATTTATAGAAAACAAAAATGTTAATCTGGTAAAAATATCCTAAGTATACTTCACAAAGGAAACCTAAGCCACAGTATTCACCAATTAAATCAGCTCATAATTTAATTTTAAAGAAGTTGCGATCCATTCATTTTCCCTTTTGAAGTTGAAACATTAAAGGAAACAGTTAAAATTCAATTATTTCCGCTCTTACAGAATCCTTTCACTTCCTACAATATTTTGATATCATTAGAAAAGGATGAGTACAATTAGAAGATCAAGCAAGATGCCACTGTGAATGCTGTGTTTTTTTTTCTTTTCTTGCTTTAAATTATCATTAAAAAAGTTTCATCAGTTAAAAACAAGGTAGAACTTAATTGTGTATGTACCAACTTCTTTTGTATAAACTACTGTTTAGAACAAGACTCTGTCACCCGCTGCGGTCAAAAAATTAATTTAAAAATCTTTTTAATAAAACAAGACTATTTCTAAATAATTTATACTAATGGATTATAAACTTTGTATAAAATCTATACAATTTTAACTTAAAAACGTTTGCTAGTACCTATCTAGATGAAATAATAATGATCAAGATGAAATTCGTTTCGATTCCCCATGATAATCGACAGACAAATGTAACGACAGATGTTTCCGCTTAACGCAATAATAATGCAATGCATTATATATAAATAATATCGAAAATGGGCGCTTCTTATAGAAATATAGATACTTATATATTGCAAGACAACACCGTGTTTTTCCCCTTAAAGAGAACATCTAAAAAGTATCGATTGTTATAAAGTATATTTTTAAAACATTTTTCTAGTTTTTGAGTACGCTATCGACTACTTAAAAGACTCTACGGGTACGTTTACAACGGAGCTGAGAGTATAGATGATAGCAGAGATGATAACTGATAGAGTAAAATATAATCGCTGATTAGTGTGCACAACAGAGCTGTGATACATGCAACATGTCCGAGTAGTGAAGAAGAGTTTTTATGTTTAGCAGCAACAAAAAGGTATATTTTAAAGAAAAAACGCTTTAGAAAATATCATGTACATCCCATAAATAAAAAACGAAGTACTTTGGGCGAATTTCACCATTTATATAAGGAACTTAGAAATTATCCGGATCGTTTTTTTGAATATGTGAGGATGGGTCCACCCACATTCGACTATATTTTAGAAAAAATAAGGTCAAAATTAAGAAAACTTTGGAAAAATTGTCATGGAAATCCTATAACCATAGAAGAAAAACTAGTGATTACTCTTAGGTAAGTAATGATTTTATTGAAAAAAAAAAACAAATAAATACACATGAAAATAAATGTAAGCACGATTTAAAAAACAAAATATTGTTTAAAAGTAAATAATAAAATACTAACCAAAAATAATGAGTAAAGACAGCACTAAATAATTTTTCGACGTCCATTTTGAAGCTCCGATACTGGAGTTCAGCTAGCAGAAAAATGAAAAATTCAATTCTATCATCTATGCTCGTTTATAGCAGCGAGTATGAGTCACTAGTCGAAGCTTCGTTGTGCACGCTCACATAAGAATGTACTAGGTTATTCTATAAGCGCTGATGCATCACTGCTATCATCTCCGCTATCATCTATGCTCACAGCTCCGTTGTGAACGTACCCTTAGACGATAGATCAAAACTCTCTCTGGTCAACAAAAGACTAATTTATACTTCTATTTTGAAACCCATCTGGGCGTATGGAATAGAGCTGTGGGGTTCAACCAAAAGCTCCAATCTCCAAAGGATTCAATCGCTACAATCTAAAATACTTCGAACTATCGTAAACGCTCCATTTTATGTCTCCAACCTGGACTATACACCACTGACCTTAACATTCTTTTTGTCACCCAAGTCGCTGAAAACACGATACAGAAAACTCCACTTCAACCTGCAATCTCATATAAATCCTCTAGCTCCAAATCTTTCTACAAGAACTCTTCCTGACAACCCGGACAAGACGTCTTAAAAGACAGTGTGGCCTCGTGATCTCCTCTCAAGTGAAGAGAGTGACTAAACATATATTGTTTTGGAGAGTTACCACTGGGTAACTTCTCCACTCGTTACTTATCATTTGTTATCACTGTTACTTATAGCGCTAACGCGCTGATTGTAGCATAAATAAACGCAAAAAAAATTGAGTAATTAAAATAGAAGAGATACTGGTTATTATTTGGCTAGGTAATATTTATTGAAAAAAATAATATGGATTAAAAATTAATAATATCAAATCTACACGATTGCCAAACTTCCACTATCAAGTGCTAAGAGAAAGGAAGGAACAAGTTACAGTTTTGAGTGACTAATAACACCTGGGTCGACAGAAGTACCACAACAAACGGCCAGAAATTTCGTATCAAGCCGCTAATCTTGAAGGTAAACCGCCACCTTCAATCTAGTTATATAAGCCTAGCTTGTTACAAGAGATATAAAGCTTGCCAAAGTGAACACGCTTTAAGAGAGGTTCTCAGGTATCCAATAAATTAGAAGATATCCGGGATGACAAGAGCATTATTTCATCCCGACCTTATTGGGAGGATATAGAAGGAATAAATCGTTCAAAATTTATAGAATACCAGAAGATATCCTGTCACAGGCTAAGCCGAGATTGCATGTTGTGATAGAAAAATGGGAGGATGTTTCCCGAAGAAATTTATCCCGAAGAAAAAAAATGGACATCAAAGAGTGAAAACAAAAACTACTCTTGCACACACACATATATATATATTCACTTAGAATCGTTTCTGTTCAGGAAATAGCCGAATGTGCCGGAAATGATGCGCATTTGAAAGTAGATTTAAGAGTGAGAGAGTGATAATAAAAGATAAATAAAGAGCACTTAAAAGATAATAAAAACTTAAAACTGAAGTTTTCTATTTTTTATTGGCCTGTGTCTTAAAGTCTCCTTTAATGGGAGGTATTTCAAGTTCTACTTCGATTGGGAACTTAACTCACATTTCACCGAAGTCAAATCAATCAATCAATCATTTTATTTGCACAAAAGAATACATCTTTATGGCATGGAGTTGAGGTCACAATATTTAACATTTCACCGAAGTACTGCATCCTGTATTGAATTTCAATTGGCAGTTACTCTTTAAAATCGAATTCTTTCCTTTATTTTATTTTACATAAGGTTAATCTATTTATTATACTATAATGTAAGTTGTAGTTTTCAAGTTAGGGTGGTCTAAAATTTAAATTTGAATTTTTTTTTGTGTGTTTATTATGGTACAATCAGCGCGTTAGCGCTATAAGTAACAGTGATAACAATAAAGTAGTAAATGATAAGGTAACGAGTGGAGAAGTTACCCAGTGGTAATACTCCAAAACAATATATGGTTAGTCACTCTCTTCACTTGAGAGGAGATCACGAGGCTCCAACTGTCTCTTTTAAGGCGTCTTGTCCGGGTTGTCAGGAAGTGTTTTTGAAAAAAGATTTTGAGCTAGAGGATTTATATGAGATTGAAGGCTGTAGTGGAGTTTTCTGTATCGTGTTTTCAGCGAATTGGGTGATAAAAGGAATGTTAAGGTCAGTGTGTATAGTCCAGGTTGGAGACATAAAATGGAGCGTTTACAATAGTTCGAAGTATTTTAGATTGTAGCGATTGAATCCTTTGGAGATTGGAGCGTTTGGTTGAACCCCACAGATCTATTCCATACGCCCAGATGGGTTTCAAAATAGTAGTATAAATCAGTCTTTTGTTGTCCAGAGAGAGTTTTGATCTATCGTCTAAGAGTCTTTTAAGTAGTCGATAGCGTCTGTTTAGTTCTGTTCTTTTAAGTCTATTGTGGGGGTAAATTTGAATGTAAAATTTGTCTTTCATGTGTCAAATATTTGTGGAAATAGAATTGGAAATTTAGAACCTATAATTCTATCGACTTTTCTCTTTCAATAAGCTCGTCCATATAAGAAGGAAATTGAATTTTCGCTGACATGTTATTCTACAGCAAACCAGATATGAAAATAATATTTTTTACAATATCTTAGTTCTTTTTTTTTTTTTTTTTTTAACAGCTTTTCTCCCCGGGAAATACTACAGGGTTCTGGGAGAACCTGCAACTTGTCAATGCCCTTTTAGAACAACGACGGTTCTACAACCTGTGTCAGGATTTAGATTCAATTTGTTTGTGTAGAGATTGGCTAAAATGTTTGAAACCAGCACGATCTAAAAAGATCTATTTTTATGGCTCCAGGTAGTGGAGTTCTTGAAAAAGAAGAAGAAACATTTTATTTAATAGTTGAAAGTACTTACTCCGATGTACATCGGAGTTCCAGTATAAATACTATAACTTCCAGCTAATGAATTACATAAATTGTTACTGTAATATAAAAGTAAGTAATGAGGGGGAAGAAACAATGAAAAACCCTCAGCCTCCAAGGAAAGCTTTACTTCAGGAAGTCCTTAACTCTCCTGTATGCCTGTGCACCGTGTCTAAACTATAGTTCCTTATTTCCTGCATAGGTGGTTGTGACTTTATTCACACTTACTGAAGAAACCAGTAGCGAGGTACTTGATGTAGTGCTCTACATAGTCCATGTTGGTGTTAGAGTGTAAGTCTATAATACGGTCTGTAGCGGGGGGAAGTTTTGACAAGCGTGAGAAATTTATTTTGTATGATCTGCAGCGAGGCGATATTGGTTCGACAAGTCAAACTCCAGGAGGAACAAGCATAAAGTAACATAGGCCTAACCACTACCTTGTACAGGAGGAGTTTATTCTCTTAGAGACAGTTTAGAGTCCCTGCAGAACAGCCGGAATAGCACTCGAATGGCTGTCTTACCCTTTAGTGTTTTGTTGGTTCATAAATGGAATGTAGGCATTTTCTTAAGAATCTGAACGAGCGTGGGTGAGCTATAGTTTGGCTGTAAATTTGGGCAGTGTTGTTAGACTGGCTGGTGCACAGTCTTGAGCTAAGATCTAAGTTGGGGGGGGGGGTTTCCTGAAAGTATTTTCAATTATTTTCCTTAAATTTTGTAAGCTAACTGTATAAAATTCAAATTTCCCTTTGTGTCTGTAAATCACTAACCGATTAAACCAATTCTTTAAATAAAAAATATTAAAAAAACCTGAAGAAAATCTTAAATTATAATGAGTTTCATCATTCATGCTTTCTTTCAAAAGAAACTCGAAAGAGGAATACCGTGGGAAAACCTACAGTTAATGACAGTACAAATCGAAAGTAGACAATCGATCTAAACAATTGTTTTTTTTTGAAATCAAACATTTGCGATAACTTCCGGCAACTAACGGAAAACATGTGCCTACAATATAGCATCACGAATTTACCCAAAACTGATTCGTAGAGGACCAACAATTCCAACAGAAGATCTAGCTAGCGTTGAGCCTGATATATCTGTACATTAAAGTAAGCATTTGCATACGTATAGAGAGGAAATAGTGATTCATTGAACCATGAGGTTATGATCAGCCAGCCGAACAGCTGATCAATGGCCCACATTTCTCTCTCATCCCATTCCCTCACACAGGGATATTGGACCAGTGAGATGCAAGATATAGTTCCCATAGCGTTTAGCCAGCTCGAACTACTAACATTCCCATTGTAAAAAATAATTCCCAAGATTATTTACTTCTAGTTACAAGAATAGTGATCGTTGTTTTTCCTAAAGAAGTTACAATGAAAAGTGGTTTTTCACTTAAAGTAGAGAAAATATTTTCAATTCTTTCAAAACATAATTATTACTTCCTTTTACGAAGGGGAAAAAATGTGTGTTATATCACATTTTAAAATCTGGAAAAACTGCCTAAAACAGTAGAATGATACCAATGTACTTTCTAGAAAGTAACATTAGGGACTTTAAAGTTGTTTTTCCTGATTTTAGTGTATGTTTTGGACTTGCCATTGACTAATTTATTGACATAAAACTAAGTCGACTTGTACGGTAGGAATTAGCGCACGATGGTTAGCTGGTTAGCGAACAGGATTCTTGGGAGAAGCTCCTGGGTTCGAATCTAGCTGGCAGCCCTTAGATTTTACGTTCATAGGAACCTCCTACAGCTCACTGTCCGGAAGCCGGCAGTGCATTGAAAAAAAAAAACCCTCCAGCCCTTTGTGTGGGATCGGGCGAGAATAGTCCCACAGTATCCCCTGTCTGTCGTAAGAGGCGACTAATAAGGGAAGGTGTACGGAAAACCGTCTCACCTGGAATGGTGTAGTAAGCCCAAGCTGACACCAGGAGGGTGTAGAGAAACCTAGCCAGTGACCATTCTAGGCCTTAAAATAGAAGACAGTCTCTCCATGAAATGGTACCACGGGATCGTAAATCGGCCCGCTGGAGTTCTGCCTCCAGGTTCACGAGTTGAGGAAAGGTTTCGTGGTGGTCGTGGTAAAAGCAGGGACGATGGTAGAGTCCCCTTGGTCGATTGTGTGGTGGGGAGGATGGTTTTAGCCTTCGGAAATAGTTGCACCACCTTCTCATTCGTGTCGCAAGAACAGGTATAGTAATGCGCCTTTAGTGATAAAGAAAGTAAAAGTAAAGTAATGCCTTAATTTTTAATTAAGTGTCGTGAACGGAGGCGACTAACAAACCTACTTAACTACTAAGTTCTCATATTAACCATTGGATGAAATCCAAAACCTTGACCTGGACTCAAACCCAGAACTCAATATTACTTATTAGAATAACCATATTAGCTTTGTAGGTTTCGCTTCTAACCGCTTGGTTATCGTGGCGTCCTAATATAAACAATAATGAAACTTGGTACTAAGAATTTTAAAACTGACTAAAAGTAAAGAAAAGTAATTGCCTATTTTTTCAGACGGGCTTTATATCCAACTACCAAACTAGATATCGTAGACGGAGGGCGATTGCAAACATACTTTACTACTAAGTTCTCATAATAAACGTTAAATAAAACCCAAGGTTTAGACTAGAAATCAAACCCACTAAACCAACAATATATCTTAGCTTTACAGGTCTCGCCTCTAACCACTCGGCTTTCGTGGCGCCTAAAATTGACTATATAAGGAGAAAATAGTGTAAGTGTTACACCAGATTTGTTCTAGATACCCCAGTATCCATGGATACCATTAAACGGCTGTGTAGAATGGGCTACTAAGAACGGTTATTCTCGCTTGTGGTCGAACAGAATGGGCATTTAAGCCGGCAGAAAATGGGTTGAGCCAGTATAGTAGAGCTAGCGAGTCCAAATATTTACAGAGTCCACTGGGAAGGTTGAAACAATGTGCCTTTACCTTATTTGTGCTTGTATAGTGTGGAACGTAAGTTGTGAAATCTGCTTTAGTTATCCATTAAACCCGGTTAGAACGGGAAGTGCCCATACCCAGTATCTACTTAGTGGCGGCGATAAAGAGACAACCAGTACTTCCGGTTTCCTTTATACACTACTTCCTTTTCTCAGCTCAAAATCCTTTCTTATGCATTAGATACATAGGTGAATGCAATGTATAAAGAGAGGTAGTACGTACAATAACTGTAAACTACGTAATGGGCAAATTATACTCTAATATAAGGGAAAAATGGAGTTCAAATAAAATGAATAAAGATTTCTCCCATTAATTCTTATCACGTGCTTCAGACAGTCCCAAATTTATAGTTTGAACAACTAACATTATCTTTTTCAAACAATAACTTTTTAATGTTCCTCTTTAAAACTTCTAACTTTTAATAAATGTTAATTGTGTTCAATAAATGTTCAGAACATTATAAAAGAACTTCAGCAAAAATGATGGCTGCCAAAACCATAACATAAAATTACATTCAGGAGGTTATTGTAAGCAATAAAACTGTCCTGAAGGACAGGTGTACGAGGGGGAAAAGCTGCACGAAAAAGCAGTAAAGAGTTTTCTTTAATTAGTTTTCGAAAAATGGGCAAAAACGGCATTTTCCAAAATTTTTCTTAAGCTTGTTCCTTTTGTTTTTGTAAACTACGTAGCGCCAAAACGGGTGAAACCAATTTTCAAGAATGAGGCCACATTCGATTTGAAATTTCATAATTGTTTTATTGAAATTTTAAGTTTATGAATGATATCAAGTTTCTGGTTTGACAGAGAAGTAATTATGTGATTCTGAGTGCTGTTAACAAAACCATTTAACCAGTTAAGCGTAGAATTTAGGATTTTTTTTAAAAAAACCACAGTGTGTGGAATTAAAATCACGACAATGACGTGTATACACGTGTCGAACGCAGGGCAACAAAATAACCAAAAGTTTACAACGTCTCGTAATAGTCACTGCAAGCGAATTTTTCTGCAATCTCTTTGGGGCTTGAGATTGCACAGAGCGTTATGTGCTCATTCAAAAATCTTGCACCGCTTCACGTATGCATTGCTCCTAGTTAACTAGGGACGCAAGAGCTTTTTTTACAAAGAAGAAAAGAGCTTTTTGAATTCTGTGCAAAATGAAATCATGCTCGTACTGAGGTCTGAATCTCTTTCTAAAAGGTAAAAACAGCATTGCACAAGGGTTGAGAGCTTCTATTTGTGTGCGTAATTCCTAATCTCTAATACGGAGACCAAACATGTACCAACCACTTATCATTTTGGTTGATTCCTACCGCAGTTTTATTGGTAAGATAAAGGAAACATCCCGCCAAATAATATTCTTGTTGTATTCATTAAAATTTCGAGTTTTTATAGTTAATGGCAATTTTATATTTTTCACAAGTTTACACGTCGAACGCACCGTAACAGAGATTTGGTTTGACGTGTATACGCCATGGGTCAATTGATACCCAACAATTTAAACTCTATAATTTTTTTTTCAAAGAAAGCACTTGAAAGTTTTTGAATAGATGCGTATAATTATCTATTTTCCTTGCAAAGCACTTCAGAACTTTTTTCCCACACCGTTGAGAGTTATGAGTACACAATGAATGCGACGGCGATGAAGGAAGTCCTTGGAGGACACCATTCTCCCCTGCTGAATGGGCTGGCTGGCTAGGTGCTTGAGTTATTATTATTTTTTTTTTGTGGCCCTGAAGTGTTCCATCAGGAACCTGTTTACCAGAATGGGGCTACCTATTAAATATTTCTTCTTCAAAAAAGAAAGGTCTTGAAAAAAATGTATTTCCAACTTGTCAGCATTTTATGAGCTTTTTTATTTTATCTTTAGCTTTTCTTGTTGCTGTTCTTTTTTACGAAGCTTTACATTCAATATTCTCCCCTCCAAAAGGAAAGCTTTAAACCAAAATATATCCTGACATGTTCATTTGTATTACCCAGAAATAAAAAAAATTAAAATGTCATGGTAACAAGTCGTAACTATTAATTACGTCAGTATTATTACTGTTACTGTTTAACTTTGGAGCACCTTAATGGACCCAGGGTGTACTTTAGGATAGCATAGGGTGTCCCTGACGCATAACTAGTAATTCCGCTTCAATGATGTGCATTTATTTAAATAATTTTGTGTGCAACAAATTATCACTTTGCAGAATAACACTTTGCAGAATTATCACATCAGAAGATGTAAAGATTTTTTTTTTTGTAGTGTTCCACAATTTTTTGGGCATAAATTTGAGAGTGAAGCTTTACATGAGAAAGAACAATCGGGCTCCAAAATAACGTACGGTTTTTAGGGGAAATTGGATTGGTTGGAGGCTTTTATTTTAACCTTTCACCCACTGCTACACTATATTGACTTGTAAATAACATTCTTTTTAGCATTTTTTTTTTAGTAAACGTTTTGAATAGTTATTCAATAAATACTCGTGAGATTTATGCGCTAAAATCGATAGAAAGAAAAAATGTATTGCGTGTCAAAATAAAGTTTTTTGTTCGTATGTATTTATGTAGATTCTAGTTGGGCCTAAATCAACTCCTATAGGACAGCCCAGTACTGTTTGACAGATTTAATATTACTGGACATGTTTACTAGAGCATCTTCCTCCCCATGTACTGTCTGCTAGGATAGTCTTATTGGCCAGGGCATATCCTCTATTGACAGCCGTGTTACGTGATCTAATCTTCCGCCCATATATGTACGTAAAGAGGTTTTTGAATATATGTACTCCGAACGGGCAGAGGGATCTTCTATCTAAGTTTATTCGCAAATATTTATTGTTATTAGAAATTTTTTATTTTTAAAATTACTCTTATCAATCAATCACGTTGATATTGATATAATTCGACAGAATATTTAGGATCTTAGAACCCTTTTGTCAATATCTTTTAACCAATTGATATAAATTTGGTGTCCAAGCTGGGAAGTTAGACTCCAAACGTTCCCTCCTTAAAGTACGACAATATAAAGAAAATCTCTTTTAAGGCGCTTCTTAAAAAGTCCTAGAAACTATTAAAAAAAAAAATTAAAATAACTACTACCCCCCTCCCAAAACAGTGCCATTGCCAAAATTCATCAGTTTAAAATATCACAATAGAAATAGAACAATAAATAGCAAACTTACATGATGAGATTGGTTTTTTCTTAAAACATGTCTCCATTGCTGCAAATCCTAGAACAGAAACAAGGGAAAACACAATTAATTACTGAATTATTAATAAGAATTGATATATTATTCATAATAATGTGTTATTATTAAAATTTATTGTTTACGTACAAATAGTAGATGAGAAGGTGGTAATATGGGACAGTCTTTTTTTTTACCTTGTATATTTTTAACACTACTGAATTTAAAATCTAGTCTGAAGTAAAATCATAGACAAACATTATTTGTCTTTGTAAAATTGGAGTCCTGAATGGATTACAGCAAGGAGTCTGGAGTTAAACTAAAAAAGACTGTCGTGGTCCTATATTGGGTTTTCAGAAAGTGTGGTCGGGACACACAATAATTATAAGTTAATGTTCTCGTTTCTCCATGAATTGTAAAAATAAGCCTTAAATATGGCCACAAAAAAAAAACTATATTTTACAAAATTATCGTACATTAAGGATAAAAATTAGGGTGTAATCAGTTTTCTTCAGAGAAATGTCAAGAAATCTTTGAAATGATCTTTTTAGGTCCTTTATAGTTCACCCTGTAGAAAAAAAAAAAAATTTATAAGACACTAGTTTCGTCCTCACTGCCACTTTTCACACTTGTTCGGCAGACGTTTAACGAGGTTGTTATATGGGCACAACGCTGTCCCATAATACCACCATACAATATAACCTCATTTTTTTCCCCAATATACTTTCATATTTGAAATCCATAATACTGGCATTTAAAGCTCTCTACTTTCTATTACATTTTTAATGTCTAAGGGGGGTTATTCTAACTTTCCTCGGTATTAACCAAAAGCAGAGGAAAATCAACCTTAAGAAAACTTTTTAGCATTGACAAAATCAACACGGTCCTCTCTTGGACAAAGCTGCCGTCTCGATTGATGCGCTGCTTTCTGCAGCAGACAAAGCCTACCCCAAAGAGTAGTAATGCACCAAAAACTAACCAGATAGCACTACTGGTTTCACAAAAACAGGGGTTTCCCAAATTCCAACCTTCCTTCTCCTCTAATATTTCACAAGTACGATAGTTATTAATAATATTTTCAAACAAAAATTAAAATTTTTGCACGAGACAAGTATTTATAAAATCGAATTACACAATCGATTAAATAACATCATGATAGAAAAAAAAAATCTAAAAAAAAGCAAAGCAAAACCAACTGATTACTATTTCATCTGAATAAACGTCATAATGAAGAGGGGGAAAAAAATATTTTCAGTTAGGATATCGATTTGGCAAAATATCAAATGGTGCTCCAGCTATTTGAATTGCAGATATTGAACGATTTTATTCATGAACGTATTCATAAAATGCCGTCATTAAAAAAAGAAAATACCAGCAGGAAAAGGGATGGATTGGACCGTATAGTACTGAATATTGCATGAAAGAACCTGGCAACAAATAGCCTCCGGGATTTACTCATATCGCAGGCTTAGTTATGTTTTTTCCCCTTTTCAGCCCAGTTTTAAAAAGGAGAAAATGTTTCCAAACCACTCCAGCATCATTCTTTTATCAAAGTTCGGAGTTTAAAAATAAAAATTGTATCATTAAATATTATTTTACAGGAATGTGTTTAATTCCCACGAGTTATACGCAAGATATTTGCTACTTATCATTTGAATTTTAAGAGACATAAATAACTGAATATCTCTCTCACAAGTGTACTCCTCCTTATCAATTCTTGACGTGAATGATGACCGAATTGCCAGCCTTGGTTCTTCCTAGGTTAGCAGATTCTTCTACGATACCCAGGCACCCTTAGAGAGTCTTTGGAGAAACCTCCTGCAAAGTATCTAGAATACTTGTCATGATGCTCTCAATTTTTCGAGAGAGCGTGGAAGTGAATACTCCTTAAATTTCCTGTTCTCCTGGGCTCCTGGGATTCTATGGGATCTTGCTGAGAGGGAGGAATCTAGGATTGCTATAGTGAGTCACTCCTAAACTTGTTATTCTTTGCGTTGTGCTTCATAGTACTTTTAATTTTTCATTTTATTCATACAATTTTATTCATTTAAGACGTAAATAAAGATTCACGCTCAGATGGGTCCAAGATACGCATACTTCCTGTGAAGCTTCAATTTTTTATTAAAAAAAAAATCTGCCCCAATTGTACTAACAGGAAGAAAGGAATTTTCCTTCCTGTCAAATCTTTTTTTTTCCCCTCCTGAAGCCGCATTAAATCCCTCAAGCAAGGATTTCCTTCTCCATGACTTTTGTGGGAGAATTGATTAGGACAAAGAGGAAGTTCTCCGCTAGTAGAAACATTTAATATTCAGAATTTTTGGACAGTTATGAATAAATATGAATGGAATATGATTTAATTCTCCATCTTTATCTATCTACTTTCTTTTTATTTTTGAAGCTAGCGGAACCACGATGATTAAGTAAAAGGAAAAACGAATAAGGTTTACTAAAAATAAATGATGACCTAACAGTTTTTATAAATAACTTTTTTAAAGCGGAAGAGGAGGCACAAAAAATCTGTTTAAAAAAAATTTGATAATTTAATTGCTTTAATTTGCATAGATTGATTTAAAAATACTCTGGCACAAAGAATAGACGATGAAAGCCTTTATTCAGGAATAGATAGATGACTGGATTTCCTCAGTGTAGAAACTTCAAAAAAGAAAAGCAATTTATTTGGAATTCCAGAAATCAGGTCAGAACAATTCTTCAAACTATCTTGAACAGAAGAAACGAGAGATCACTGCCTCCTTATTGAATAGAAGTGCCTTCTAGGGTTCCCGTATTGTTTTAAAACAATAAGATTGTGTGTTGTTGAACTGAAAGTTCCAGTCTGAATCATTAGGGCAGAGATGATATCCGTATCTATCAATTTTCGAACTGATGCACAAACAACTGAAATTCATACGATAAGCAGGTTCTTATTTTTAGAGCAAATTTTTTTTTAAAAGTTAGTAGGCTACAACTTAAGAATTATAGGGAAATAAATAGGTGATATAACAGTTCAACTGTAGGTACTCGGTAGATTGATTGGAAGTTTTGAAAACCAAAGATGGTACATGGCATATATCATGTGGATTAGGTCGTTAATGATGTTCTCGCAACTTATCTACAGCTGTCGTTGTGGATTGAACTATTTACCGACAAGACTAGGTAATTGCAAAGAGATCATAAAGCAAATTTTTCATTGAAGAGGTACACGGCAATAAGTAACACGAATGCTTCCTTAACGAACTAGCTAATCAATCTTGGCATTATGTCTGAAGGATGCGAATTCCATTTCTGCATGGCCATGCTGGAAAACAGTATGATCAGGATGTATTTATTAGAAGTGGGTACAGGGATCATAGTCAGAACTGGTGCACAACAAATCGGGTATCCTTATTTTCAAAAAACCACTGAGAGGATCGGCATGTTATAATAAAGGCGTCCAGATGCCTTTGGATGAAAATAATAGCCAATCACTGGCAAGGAAGTAGCGGGAGTAACAACATCGAACAGAAGAAGAGAAAGATAAATATTAGCCAGGATAATAAGGACAATTTGAATAGTCAATGTTCTGCTAGGGAGACAATGTTGTGTACCCACATGAGGAAGACCACATGTGGTCTGTAAGCCTGGAAACCACAAGAACGATGCAGAAGTACCTCAAATTGTGATTTATATTTTGTCAGGTCGGAGATAATGATCTATTAAAAATTCAAAAAGTCGAATTAATCAGTGCAATATTTTTGTTCTGTTTTTGTAATAAAAGCACTGAAATTGCTGAAAAGAGAAATTGCGATTATTTTATTAAAATTATAAATTATGGTAAACGAAGGTCTTCTGCTATTGTTTCCAGTCAAATTACAATAGTATGCTGGTTTATATTGGCTAGCATAGTGGCAGCTGCCAAAGAGGTATTTTACTCTGCACCATCACCAGGTTATAGACCATCCCATCATAGTATACCCAGTATTATGCTTTTGTCAGACACGAGTAAGTGAGTTCCTTTTGAGATGGATCCCAGCATGGAATATGGATGAGATTATTAAATATTTCAGGGGAACTTCCAGACTGCAGACAATCAGAATATCTGCATCAGATTTCCTAAGCTAATGCTTCTCTTTGTTCTTTAGATAAATATTTAATCTTAGCCTAAAGTCACTAAAATATTTTAGTTAATGATTAATTTCAACTGAATTCAATCCATTTTAATTTCAAAATTAGCTTCTAGTTATTTGAAAAAAGATTATAAAATGGAATATATTATCTAAAGTAGGTAAATTTGGGCAGAAGTGTAAAATAGATTTCTTTGAGTGCTAGATGAAACTCCACTTACAGAATTAAACATCCCAGCTTTAGATGTAGAACCTTAATGACTTACGACTCCTGGAAGGGTTAATAAAAGGTTCTTCCATAATTAACGAGCTAACAACCTTGGTTCCTATATCACAGTACACCCATTTAGGATGCGCTTCAGGTTATACACCATTTGTAACTGTATCAACCACTTGAGCATACGTTGCTAGGAATATATAATACATGGTTACAGTAGATAAGGGTAAATGTCTCTCAAATTTATTTTATTTAAGATGAACTTTATTAAGATTGTAATGAACTGAACTACAGCTTCCTTTTTCAAATCATTTTCTTAAGCGAAAAATATTAATTGTTCTTCACTGTGCCATGATTATCAACGAATTCTCGAGACCAAGCTAGCTCGAGAAAATCACCTTATGATGCGAAACCCTTATGTGTAAGTCCGTGGCCCATTAAAATGATGTCATTATGACTTCTGAGGAGAATTTCGTCTCCATCACAAAAGAAAAGGAGAGAATCTAATAATCTTGATTGTCTTACGATTTCCTCATCGTTTTTCGAAAAATCAACGAGTAGTAAATGCAAATATAGATATCAATTTGGCTACCAATAAATATTTCCAATATGAATTTGTATTAGCTTTTAGTGGCCGTAAAATATTTATATTAAGGTTTCAATTGCCTTCTTCAGGGCGTGGCTATGCGGGTTGGTTGAGTTACAGTTTTCAGACCCGCATAGCCACGCCCTGAAGAAGGCAATAAATTTGCCGAAATGTTGGCAAAAAGTCGGAGTTGTTTTTTTTTTTGTTCTGGACCGATTCCTCGCTATATTGAATCCTTAAGATAACATTTCCGCTAGAGTATTGAATTAACATGAACTAACAAAACCACAATTGGAATATTATTACGTATACAAAATGTTAATGTAATCATAAATGAATCACATTACTAAGAGAAGAATATCGATCACTAATATTGAACCGAAATAGCAACAATGTTTATCCAATCAATCAATTGACGTTATTTGAAACCAAGAACCATAGCGGAGCTGGAAATTATTAATTAGATAGGCCAATCATAGACCGCATAGCGGTCGGCCCTGCAGTCGGATGATTAATAGCATACCGTGATATTTTTATGAAGCCGGAAAACTTGCTATAACAGGGCACTATATTAAATTTTCACCATTTCATTTTACTTTTCACCCCAATATTAGCTACTTTACTACCTTACTGTATTTTTTTTTTTTATTGCCCATCTTTATTGCAGCTGATTTATTTCATTTAAGAGTAAATATTAGATTTTTTGTTTATTACGTCAACAAAGCGAAAGAAACTATTATTAAATTAATAATGTAATAACGGAAGCACAATAGCTTGTTGCGAACAAATCTGGGAGAGAAGCACTGCTTGAAAATGGCGGTCTGTGCTTTAAAGCGTTTGCTACCAAGAATAGGAACTTGCTTGCTAATTAGGAGCTAGTAGTTATTATAACTAAAGGTGAGACCCCCAGCTGGGAGGCACTAGTTCTTTACAAAGTCTTTATGGAGGTTATATCTAGAGCTAATGGGAGATCGTCGCTTAATATGGCTGTAGCTACGCCTTGGGTGTAGGTATAAAGAGGTCATAGATTAAGAAGAACCTTAAAAAAAAGGGTACTGTACTCATGGTAGCGTCAACTTCAGGAGTTCGGTCACTTCCTCTTTACGCGAATAAACAATCAACTGAATGAATATTTGTAATAAGAAGCTTAAAAATTACTTCTCTAAAGCCAAGTGTAGAGCTATCAAGTTTTTAACTTTGCCCCAATTTTCTTATTTCCTGTGAAGGAAAGCTAAAACAAAGCAGTAAGCTGAAACTTTATAACTCAAGGCAACCATGTTAAGTTCGGAGATATTATCGTTTCCGGTTTTATAAACTTCGTCGAGGTACTAAATGTACATCTACTAGTTTCTGTTCTAGTAGTAGATCTGTAGCGTCAGTCAGTGGTTGTGATCAGTATCATCATCATCATTTTAAGTGGTTAAACAATGTTATGTATGATCGCGACAACGACACAGGTGTTATTGAGCCTAATTGTAAGTTATTCGGTACAGAAAACTTTAGAACCCTTTTTGGATTATTGATTCCTTTGATATTCATCATGTTATTACATTTTAACACTGGCATAACATTCTTTGAGATTATACCCTGCATACTTCCGGGAGATGGAGTTTTGCAACGATCTTAATTATTTTATAATTATCGACTCAAGATTGCATCATTTGTGGTAGTGAATAAATTTCCCGGAGAATACACACTGCAATCGTTGGAACTGTTTCATGAGGGGATTAACGGAAGTAATTACTTTGAGTTGTACACATTATTACAGGACATTCACTTTAGAAGAGGATACAGTTTACGTTATGATGTTCATAAAAATTTCCTAAACTAGAATTACTACGCCACAAAATAAATTGGTGCAGTTTTCATTATGGATAATGTCATGAAAGTTATGTAGGTTTCAAAATTTTGCATCATGAAAGAATCTATAAGTTAGAAAAAATTAAAATTGTGTGAGTTCAAACCCATATTTTATTTTTTTTAAATCTAAATTTAGGCCAATTTAAAACTTATGTTAGTAATGGATAATTTTAACCATCTGAAGAGGAAGAAGGTAATTCCAAAAGATTTACAGACAATATTATCCAATAGAAACAGAGGGTAGAATGACCACTATACACAACTACGAGAAAGTTGAACGGTACCTTTAGAGCTTTATTGCCCTAATAAGGTCAATTCCCTGGAGAACATGTTATACACTATTCCCCATTGGCCACCTATCCACAGTTTCATCATGCATTCCCAGATCTCCTTTTGTAATATGGCCAGCTTTATTAAACCTTAATTTACAAAGTTGTTGAACAAATAGTGAATTTTAAATTTGACTAGTTTTTTTGGGGGGGGTTTGATTCAAATTCTCCCTTTTTAATAAAAAATTAACTAAGTAAGCCGTTTACGATCAAGTGAATTTTTTTTTTTAAAGTCCCATTTTTTGATACCATAATTAATTTTAAAATATTTGGGATAGTTGATGAAAAGACCATTAAGAGAAAAACCTATCGCTAATCCTCCTCTCTTAACTGCTTCTCAAAATTATTTCCTCGGAACAGTTTTGTAGCAGAGCAGCTACCTCCTAAGACCTGCTATCGATAATACGAGACTTGACAGTGGAAGATTACTAGCTGTAGGATGGTCCTGTCATGTGGGTGGGTTGTGATGTTTTTAGTGCAGTTATAGTAACGAAAGTTTCAAAACGGAAGATAAGAGTTGTCCTAGGATGACAAAGTTTGAAGCATTTCTGGCGGAAATGATAAACCTTTAATGCTGATCTCATTTATTATCTATTCTTATTTTTGTTTAAGAATCGACCTTTCTAGACCAACTTCAAAAACTAAACTTGGAATTATATTAATTAATTTTGTAAAATACAGTAATTAATATAACTTATATTTATTGTAATACATCGCTGTTAATGTAAAATAAGTGTACAATATATAATATATAATTTTTTAAATAAATTATTTTTACTCTGTATGCTTAAATATTTTTTTGAAGCATTACTTCATGCCTCTTGTAGACAATTTATTTAAAAATTTATCCTAATTACAATAAACTTTAAATAACGTAAAATTTTAATTAAATTGACTATATAAACGCTCGAAGATTTCCAAAGGAAATTATGATCCTTAAGGATAACAAATTAAGCTGAATGTAAGGGGCGCTGGCCACTTTAATTACATTCTTCTTTATTTAATCTTTATGATTTACATAAATTGTTACAGATGTGTTTTTATAGCTTTTTATGCTAGGTCTATTACAATAAATGATGTTAATTTTCCGAATCAATACTGGTGGTACCCAGAGTACTGATAACTGTTCATTAATGGAAGCCCACGTGAAAAAGACGTAAAACATCAATCTAATGTGAATATATCAACAAACATTGGTCAGGAATCTATAAGAAAAAGGGGATGTAGTTATTACACATAATATGCATGATTTCTTCTGTGAGAGGCTCCGGCCGCCCTTGACTCGCGCGTACCTTGAGGAAACGGGAAGTGGCCACTCTAATCACAACTCAAGATAATTACAGCATTTATTAAAACAGAAAAACAACAAACACATTATTAACAAACACCCAAAGTAATTATATCCTATGCTTCATCCCTTACATAAACCAACCCAATTGAATATACTATACAATTATCTATCAAACCTCGCTTCTAATACCTTCTAATAAATATCCCCACACATCAATAAGTTAAATAATTCATTCATTCTCCCACAAGTAACCCATTCAGTCTTTGCAACCACTGAGTCGACCATACTGGGGCTAAACAAATACCGCTATTAAATTACTACTGGGCTAAAACTCACCAGCCAAAAGCCAGCCGACGAACCTCTTCCACAGCATAAGTCTTCCTTCCGCCGGAACCACTGAGCTCCCCTGCAAGACCACTGGCTCCTCCGCTGGACAACTGGTCCCTCCGAAAAAAAGTGAGACCCGGGCCAGCCAGTAGCCCAGTTTTTATATACGATACAGTGTCGACTCAGCGGGTTCCCACACCTTTAGTAATTTAATTATTGATTTTCCTCCTTAAGAATAGCTTATTCACTTTCCCACGTCCTAATTCTTAAAATAAGGTAATGAACCCCAATTACAAAACAAACCCAGAAAATTCAAATACCTAAATTAAATGTTCTCTCTCTCTGACAAAAGCTGGACCCTTACACTGAAAATTGATACTTTCATTGGATCCTTTCAAGGAACCTAATCTTGCCGATCCTAGAAACTTCGACCGGAAATACCTCTTTTTAAAAAATCAATTTTTCACTTTTTTTCTTTGGAGGTTTTCTCGAGAATGGCTCCATCGATTGTGCTAAAAAAAAATCTGAAGGTCTCGAAATTTTGTTCGCAATAAACCACTACTACATATCGAAACATGTGAGGAACTGGTAGAGTCGAAATTTCTGGATAAAATTAGACAGCAAAATGAGAAAGGAAAAACGCCTTTCACTGACATGTTAATTATCGATTAAATATTGTCGATATTCATGGATATTTAAATTATTCAATGGAGAAATATATAATTTTCTAATGCATAATTTGATCATTTAAAAAGATCCATTCATTGTTAAAGTTTGGACCAAGTACCAAGCTAATAATATCGGCTGAGCAAACATAAAATTTGAAATGTAATTATTATTGGGGTATAAGTTAAAATGGACCACAGTCAGGTCAGGTCAGGTCACGGCGAGCTCCGCCCAAATGGCGATTCCCTCTACCAGCTCCCAATTGCTTATTATGTCCCCTCTCTGATTTTTCCATTATTTACTCGTATTACATGATTTTTCCCGATCTTTGTACATTGTTCTGGTTGGGGGGGTGATTTCAGCTACTTAGGATTGTTTTTTTTTTTTTTATCGAAATTCTTTTATAAAAATTCTTAATTAAGATGGTTAAATAAATATTTCTGGAGATTGCCGCAAAATTGCTGCTTAATTATTAAATATAATCCATAATCCGCGTGCCTACATCGGCTCATGAAGGCTTAAGTAAATCTCTCAACAATATTTTAGGGCTTATTTGAGAGTTTTAACCCAAATTTACGTGCTCATAAATATATTTATGAATGTATTTTTTTAAATTCTACCATGTTTCTGATTTTAAAACTGTTTTCTTTTATTTATTTTTTTGGGGGGGAATTTGATTTCCACTAAATCGGTGCTCGGTGCTCAAATCTTGTTTCCGGCGGAAACTGAAGAAGTGGGAGTAAAATGCTGTACTCGCAACTCCTTGAGTTAGGGTACTGCCCAGTATGCTTCTAGGTTTATAACGTTTTCTTTCGATGTACATTATGAGCGACATGTTCTTAATCAAGAAATAATATATTGAAAATGTATTCAGGTCTATCATGGTTAAGGCCTGCTATAGAAATAGAAAAGAAATTTATTATTCTGGGACAATTGTCCCCTAAGAATAAAAACAGGAACAAATAGAGGCCTTAACAGTTTGGCCTGTGATTATACAGAAATTAAATAAATAAATAAGTATTTACAAAAGTGAAAATATAATAAGTGAAAATGAAAGTAAAAATAAAATAATAAAACAGCAGAAATTAAGGAAATAAATTAAAACAATTATAATTTCGGAGGAAGCTGAATAGAAAGTAGATAACTGAATAGACGGGATTTAAAGATGGATAGGGTAGGAGCATGGCGGACAGATGAAGGCAAGGAGTTCCAGAGAGAGGTAGCACGTATTAGGAAGGACTTGTCAAAGGATGAGGTACGGTGAGAGGGAATATAGAGATCAGATGAGCGAGATCTAGTGTTACGGGAATGGATGGAGGATTTAAACTTAAGGAGTTGAAAAATATAGGAAGGCCTTTGAGACTGGATGACTTGAACAAGGAAAGAGGCCAAAAAATATTGGCGGCGATAGACAGGAAAAAGCCACTTCAACTCATCGTAGCAGTGCGAAATGCGAGGAGTCTCTGGGAATGCTGAAAATAAATCTTATGAAGCAGTTCATGAGGCGCTTAAGCTTAGCTTCAATATCACCAGAACGACCGCCATACACTAAACAACCATAGTAGAAATGGGGGAATATAAGAGAGGAAACTAGGAGTTGCCGGGTCTTAATTGGAAAAAGATAACGGGAACTATTAAACTGCTTAAGGATACGGATGGAACGACAAGAGATTTGGGAAACATGTTTTTTCCAGGATAGGTTTTGATCGAAAGTGATACCAAGGTTTTTCACAGAGGAACAATATTTTATTGGGGTATTGTAAAGGAAAAGATTAGGAAGAGGAGCCAATGATTTAAGGAGTGGGTTGGAGCCAATAACTATAGCTTTGGTCTTTTCTACATTCAGGGTAAGTTTATTGTTCGTGGCCCATGCTGAGATATTATTGAGGTCTTCTTGAAGTTTAAATACAGTTCAAACAAATCCGACGGGGAAAAGGATAGGTAAATCTGAAAATCATCAGCATAGAGGTGATGCTGAGAATGAGAGATGGAAAGAGGAAGGTCATTGATGTAAATTGAGAAGAGGGTGGGAGATAGGGAAGAACCTTGAGGTACACCGCGTGACAAAGGAAGAAGTGAAGAAGGATTACTATCGGGAGTGACAACGAATTGGGAACAGGAAGGATTGGAACCAACGGAGGGTGCTATTGGAAAAAGAGAGGGATTGTAGTTTAGATAGCAGGATATGATGGTCAACGGTATCAAAGGCTTTGGAGAAGTCTAGGAGTATAAGGATGGTAAGTTTTTGGTCGTCAATAGCCGTCTGCAAGTCATGGGTAATTTTCAAGAGTGCAGATTGAGTGGAATAAGAAGGACGAAAGCCAGATTGGAATGGATTAAGGAGATTGTTTTGTTCGAGGTAATTAGAAAGCTGGGATTGCACTAAACGTTCAAAGGGTTTGGAGAAATTTAATAAAATAGAGATGGGACGAAAATCAATAGGAGAGGTGGGATTTGAGATTTTATTAATAATGCTCAAGACTAATTTAATTTTTAAATATTTGTTAATTAAAATAAATAATAATTTGTATCTGGTCCAACCATTGGACTGGGACACACTGGTTTACTTCTTCTTGATCGCGAAAGTGACTGGTAGTGAGTCCAAATAGGGCTAACCGATCTTCAATAGATAATGGAGAGCGTTGTCTACAAATCAGTATAAGACAGTTTAGTCCAATGAAAAAGCTTTACGTGGAAATAAAACGGATATTAACTGTGTAGTTGCACTTTAAAATGACTTCGACTGGATTTTCAGCACCAGAAGCGATATTAATACCAAAGGAATACCAAGCTTGAGGATGCTGCATTTAGTAAATTTAATTCTCACTCTCGAAACTTTTAAACATCCATTTCCGGTTCAATGAGTAATTTTAATTACTGCTTTAATAGTATAATGGTGGATTCATTCAGAAAAAACAAATCTTTTTTTTTAAATTTTAATATTGGTATCTGAGGTGTAAAATGTTGAAAAGACTACTCGACAAACGATCAAAACTCACCCTGACGAACAAACGAACACTATACACCGCTCTACTTTCCCCAATATGGACGTACGGAATACAACTATACGGAAGTGCCAAAAAATCTAACATCAACCGACTTCAAACCTTACAATAAAAAATTCTATGAACAATAGTTAACGCTCCCTTCTACGTCTCCAATCATACTATACACTCTGATCTAAATATTCCTCTCGTCTCTGGAAATAGCCCCAAACTCGATAGACAAAACTCTACTCAAATCTACACAACCCTCTGATCCACAACATGTCTCTACAAGCAATTCCTTCAAATCCACATCGCAAACTAAAGCGGCGGTGGCCACGCTACCATCAGAACGCTGATCTCCAAGGATGGTTGCTGCGTAAGCTTGCCAACGTGGCGAACTAACGGCTTCCATCACTGGATGGCCGTAGTTCATTCCACTCTGGGTGTACATGCATGTGCGCCTGTATGCATTGTATACGTGCATGTGCATTTGCGCTGTCCTTTTCATCTCTTTTGCTTATTTTATTGACTGCAGTTGCAAAATAAATTAAAAAAAAAATAAAATAAATATTGGAAGCAATGGTAACCAATTAAATTGAATTAAATGAAAATTGATGTTTTCCATTAATGAAAACGGTTTTTAATTATTTAAATCGAAATAACGCTGGCAACTATGCAGTTAGATACTGGCAAGATTAATTAGCACAGTTAAATGGCAGACAGTTGCAATTAGCTCAGCAAGGCTAACTGAGCAGTAAGGTTATACTGACGGTTTACTGTTAGAGAGAGAGCATGGGTTCAGAGTGTTGTTTTCTGTTCTTTGGGCTCTTTGTCTGTGTGTTCGTGAGGTGTCAACTTTGATGTCCTGTCATCTTGGGTACTCATTATTAATACCCTGTTCCCAGTCACAATGGTTGTTACAACTTGTCTTGGTATTTAATCAGTAAATCTGATGACAGGTTGTGAAAACTTACTTTGTGAGTTTAAAATGATTAAAAATTATCAATGTTTTAATTGTTAAATACATTTTACGTAGCATTTTATTTTCTTACTCTTTGAAGGAGGGGTTTTTTAGAGAATGTGCAATTTACAATGCAAAAAAGGAACTTCATGAATTAAACATCCTAACTCAAGAAATCCATGGCAGTGAAATAGGAGGAATAGCTAGGAAAAATTCTCATACTGTAATAAACTTTTAAGACAGTTTTTCTTGAAAGACGTGCATATAAGTGGGGAAGAAAAAGCAGTGAACAGTGAACAGAGACACCCTGAAGTGGCTGGCTGAGATTCACTATGAGCGAGTGCGAACTGATTCACTTGGAAGTGGCGGACGGAGGAGGCCGCCGTCAGCCACTCTTCACTGGGGCATCCGCAGATTCTGTCCTGGTGAACTTGGGGCAGCAGCTTTAGCTGGAAAAACCACTCTACTGTCAACCATTTTTTATTCGCTTTTTAGATAGAAAAAGAAATGATTTCACCTTCAGTATGTCTTTTCCACCCATTAGTTATTATATCTTTTCCGGCTTTTACAGTAATTTTTTTTTCTAAAAACATTCTATGAGTGGAAAACCTTACAATAATAGCTAATTTTCAAAAAACTAAAACTGGGTTTTCACAATACAGTGTTTATCATTAGTATACGTATATATGATTTATTGATTCATCTTCAAAATATTGATTTTTGGGAATATTGAGATGCGGTCAATAAATTCACAAACTAAATTCTTTCTTCATACCAACGTTTCGGTAAATATGTATATTACCTTTTTCAGGATGTTGTAAAATTTGAGGGGGTTTAATGTTAAGCTACATCATCATATCAATATCCTGAAGAAGATAATAAATTTATCGAAACGTTGGTATGAAGAAAGAAATTCGTCTGCAATATTTATTGAAAGCACCTCAATATTCCCCAAAAATTATCAATTCAACCAAAACTATCCTTCAAAAATAATGTCTCAAAGTCGAAAAATAGAAACTATTCACCCGCTTCCGTTATTCAATTTTCAGTCAAACTAAGTGTAAATATTCCTATTTAATTTATTAATACTTTTATTTTTTTTAAAAAAAGCATAGTAATGCCTATTTTACAGGTGGGCTTTACGAGCAACTACCAAATTAGGTGCCGTAAACGGAGGCGACTAACAAACATACTTTACTACAAAGTTTTCATATTAACTATCAAATAAAATCCAAGATTTAGACTAGAAATTGAACCCACTAACCAACAATACACCTTAGCTTTGCGGGTTTAGCCTATAACCGCTCAGCTAATGGGGCGCCTTACAATATTAAAACCATTAAATAAAATCCAAGGCCTAGACTAGAAATCGAACCTACTAAACCAGCAATACATCTTAGCTTTGCGGGTCTAGCCTATAACCACTCGGCTAATGGGGGCGCCTTACAATATTAAAACCATCAATAAAATCCAAGGCCTAGACTAGAAATCGAACCTACTAAACAACAATACATCTTAGCTTTGCGGGTCTAGCCTATAACCGCTCGGCTATCGCAGCGCCTAATACCTTTTATCAGAATATAATAAAACAAGACCTGAAACAAATAGTAAAAAATAGTACTCGCCAATTTTCTTTTTCAGCAGGGCTTAACGTCCAACTACCAATTATAGGTGTCACTGAGGGAGGCGGAAACTCATTATTTACTATTAACCTTTATTCTAACAAACGAAAAGCAGCTACACGTGGAATTCGAACTGTAGGGAAAGGGTAGTAGCAATAAAGGAACAAATACTTTATGTAACCTTGTTTGAAAATGGTTGCTGAGGAAGTGACGTTAATGGCGAGAAAAACAGTGACGGAATTGTGAGAAATAATGAACGTAAGAGACGCACAGGGGGTTAAAATCTTTTATGACGCAGTTTTTAAAATGTTGATGTTCACGAAATATGACTACGGAGATAAAAAAACAAATTTGAATTTTTAAAGAAATATTCAAACAATCCCTGTTTACACAGTTTATCCCGGATTTTATAAATAAGAAAAAAGAAAATCGGAACGCAGAAACTGTCAAATTCATGAAGTAAATCCTGAAGGAAGGATAAATAAGCCATTTTGATTGGTAGATCTGATAAATTGATTGATCGTGGCTTAATGGCAAATGATTAAAGAAAAATTAAAGCCAGTATTATGGAAGACATGAAATAAAAAAAATCAAAAATCCTACAGCCATCAGAAGAGCGAGGTTAATACAGCCAGTGTTAATGCAATCTTGTCTGCGTAAAGTCCAGTCCATTAAGGTCTCCGGAAAATTGAAGAGTTAGAAGTGCTTACCACTGCAGGAGTTGGATTACAAACGAGTTTTAATTAAACTCTTTAAGTTGTGGAGAAGATACGTTTCTCCTCTATTGCCTCTCTCTCTCTCTATATATATTTTTGTCTCCGGAATTAGGACAAAGAGTCAGAGAAATGCGATTCACTGCTATCTTCTCTTCTGGCGGCCCCTTAGCTTTACTCTCTCCCTACCTCGGTTGTAGGAGAAAGAAGGAAATTTATCCTATCTAAGAAACAGCTGAAACATCTAAAAACCTTTCTTATGCTCTAAAGAAATACTAAGAGAAATCGTAAGCGTTTTTGTCTTTATTTTTCATAAATTATTAGTTCAGTTTATTGCTTAAACTAATTTGTAGTTGTCAAAAAGGAAGAACAATTATATTTGATGACGTATTGAAAATGAATTTGAATCGATAATACCTACACCATTTTTAAATGCAAAAATAGGTGCCAATGTTTTGCAAACCACTAAACAGTCACGGAATGAAGGGGAACTTTGAGTTCAAGCACTGGGTGATTTAGTCCTTAAAAGCTCCATCTTTACATGAGACTTAGGGCGCAACAATCTGGACTTGTTCCCTGGCAACAGGAGTTGTAAGTATTTTTTTTTTTGACGTTGCTAACTATCAGGATCTTAATTCAGTATAAAATCGATTTTTCAGTCTAGCAAAAGAAATCGATGGTTCATTTTTTAACAAGGCCAGATGATATTGCGTTATTTTTATAACTTTAATCACCATAGTTACCGTTGTTTTAAACTCGTAACTCCCAAAAAGAGATACATATCTACTCTTCTCGTCGGAAAGTTCATTCATCACTTTCTCATTCCTTCCATTCACCAATTCTCTATCTAATAATCATTTTTCAAACATTAATCAACGTCTATTACTCTTGCTACGAATGATATATTTATCATTCAGCCGTCAGAGGTCGATATATCATTAGAACTGATCCTAAATACGTGAATATCAACTCCCAGGGTAGACGAGACAAGCGAAAACAGAGTCATTACTTTTTCTTTTTTGCTCATGCTCGAATTAATTTTATCTTATTTGGCTCTCAAGATGATAATCTAAAAAATTGAATATTGTTCGCAATTTTCTTTGAATTCAAAAAGTAAAGTAAAGTAATCGCCTATTTTTTCAGGCAAGGCTTAACGTCCAACTACCAATTAGGTGTCATGGACGGAGGCGACTAGCAAACATACTTTACTGTAAATTTCTTTTATTAACCATTAAATAAAATCCAAGGCCTAAGACCGGGAATCGAACTCAGTACCACAATACATATTACCTTCGCAAGTCTCGCCTCTAACCGTTCGGCTACCGTGGCGCCTGAATTCAAAAAATATTTCGTCCCTTGAAAAAAAATCAGTAAAACTGGACTTGCTCTTACTAGAGATAAGACAAAGTAATGAATCCAGTAGTCTAGAAAACGGAAATAAATGGTATTTAAATTCAAAGGAAGGAAAACAAAGATAATGTAAGAGAACAGATCTTCGTTCGTTCAATAAGGAAAGGGAAATAGCTCCCCCACCAGTGTACAGCTTCAGAGATGTGATTGGAAATCATACCATTAATTAAGGACTGACTCGTTCATTATTTGGAGCAAGTTGATTGGACAGGTATATAGAACAGAGTGCGTAGAATGAGAACAATGATGAAGGCACTATCAATGATCTATTGATGAAGGGCAAATAGGTATTAATCCTAAGTACTGAAAACTATTCTGTACTAAGTAAGTCATCATTTGAGCGAGGAATATAAGGTTAAATTAGGGCGAGCTTCTCCCAAGTTATTTGCTTCTAATATTATACAATCTTACTGTAATAAAACAGTATATACGAGAGCAGCATGACTTTCCCGTTCCCCCAAATCCTGTCTAAAATTACTTTTCCAGAATAAATGTAAACTTGTTCTCTCCCATGTTAGTAAAATTATAAAAATTTCGACACAGGAAATGGGCACAACATTCAAACTCCTCAACTTAGAGCTTCATTTAATCATTTTTAATGTTATACAAATGAAAGATCCAAAAATTGTCTCAAAAATAGTCTCAAAAAAAAAAAGAAAAGCGAAATCTCCAAGAACAAATATCATTAAACATAAACTTTTCCTTGGATAATTTTTGCAAAAATACGATAGAAGTATAGAGAAATAAATAGAATAGAACTTTTAAAGCAAATTGTGGGAGATATTAAAGAGAAAATTTAAACAAACAAGAAAATTCTGTCAGTAAAGTGGGGCTTTCTGTGGAACGAATTTCCCCGACATTTTTCATCGTCCGATCTCTAGGTGGCTTCTACATCAAATAACTAATTTGAAGTTACTACTTAAAGTTTTCCAAATTAATCTATGCGTATAAGTGGGTAATTCGGAAAATCGCCAAATGTTCAGATCAGTGCTACTTAATTATCTTTTGGTCAAAGTTTTCTTTGGAATTTCCTTTAAAACTTCATAAAAAAAAATTAAAAATAAATCTTTTCACTAACAAATTGCAGAAAATTGTCTAATTATGTACAAGATATTAAATTAATGGAGACAATTCATTATGGAACTAAAGATGTGCAAAGTTTGGAACAGATTTGAATGCTGTAGAGGAGAAAATAATCTTTAGAAAATGATCACATTGACGAAGATAAATGGTACAAGTTCTACTTATCACAGAATTAGTTTACAATCATGTAGAAGTTTATGGTGACATCTACAACTTAAGTGTGTCGTTACTGTCATATGAGATAATATCAACATTGTAAGACTGACTCTTTTGTTAACCGTATTGAAGCGCTGTAATTCAAGCTTATCAAATAGAAATGTGAGCGATATATTATCGCGGAAACTGACAATGTTAAATCTGTTATATTAAGATAGAATTTGTATGCAATAATTCAAGAAGTTGTGAGTTAAGCTAAGTAATCTATTTCAGGTGGGGCTTAATACCCGACTACTAATCAGGTGAAGCTCAAAATTTACTATTGAATCACTTTTTTCTTCCAGCTGCACTACTGGGGGATCTCCCACTTACAAAGCTATGCTTCATAATCACTTCACCAATCCCGCCCTTAATTCAATAGGTTTATATAACTAACTGTATACTGGTTAGAAATTATTCTGATCAATCATTCAACACGTGCAAACAACACGTGCTCTCACTCAACCTGTCACCCTTTATTTACTTCCGCCTTGGGATCATCAAATTTTAGCAACCAAGGGCATGATGACGAGGAAGAAAATGACGTGTCTTGCGCACCTGCTAGCTAAACAATATATTCATTATAAACCGTTGACATATTATGTATGCAAGCACACCGCACTATCTTTTTGGTTGTAGAAGATTGACAAAGCTAGCCTTGTAAGAAGTGATAATAAAACCTGTGTAGGTATTGTCAGGAGGAAGTGGAAATGATGCTGCACGAATTATGTCAGTGCGAAGTGATAGTACGGCTCAGGATTCTGTTCTTCTGCGAAGCTGAAATGAAAGCTTTTGAACTTTGGCTAAAAGCCCCCATCAGACGCCTAAGTCTAAGTCATCAGACAGGAAAGTGCTTTTAAGTTAACGGCAGTGAACGGCTTTCTCGGCCATCCTCATGAAATCTAATCTCATTTCCTCTGAAATTTATCTCAATCCGTCTAACCTACAAAAGTCTGATCCTAAATCAGGAGAACACCAAGGTATCAGTTCATCTTCTGCACCAACAAAACCTTGAAGATCAACAAAGATCTTTTAACCCACAGTAGATTTAGCCTGACAGTCACTCTTCAAAAAAAAACTTATTCTAAAAAAAGTAACGTCAAAATTTTAACTATATCCGGATGATTTTCGTTAATACTTCAAATAGGCTTCACCTAACTTGACTGATGAAATTATCAAGAAAACTCCGTAACTCAATTTGTAAACACGAGACTATTCTACAATAAATTGCTAAAAAATCAAATCCAGTTATGTTTATAGAAAAGACAGAACTTTACCTCAGCAACCGCAAATAAAGAAGGGGATAGGTTTTCTCTCTCTCTTTATCACGCCAACAACATTACTGGCAATATCCTATTTTTTTATAAGCATTGCTTTGGAAAAACTTTATCAGAAAGTTACTTAACCTTAGTAAGTTGCTTATTTCCGTTTCCGTTCCAATCAAGATAAGTACCCAAAGATTGTCAGTCAATAAGCGGCCGCTCTAAAGCATTAACAACTTCTACGGAGCGTCTCCTTAATCAGATATCCTGAACAAATTCCAGTAACCACCAAAGCTATCTCTCTTCTCCTCCAGGAACGAACGAACAATTCAATCAACTAAATGATTTTCAACTACCAACACACCACCGTTCACACTATCAGCGTCCTCTTTACTTAAGTGTGGAAGGTGATTCCATTGGTGGAGTAGAAGAAAACATTCCCTGCCTCCAAATCAAACACTTAAAGTGAGATAAGGGAGTTTAATTTTTCTTTATAGCTTAAATATTCGAAAAATTACGTGTATATCAGTGGATAACTTGTGAGGACCATCTCTGAAATCGGATTTGTAAACATGCGAAAAAATGGCCACCAAATGGCGCTTAATAATACGACCATGAATCATTTTATCAGTTGGCATTTAGTTGTGTAGAGCATTTTTAAATTTACCCAATTCCTTCTACCATTTCTCTGTCGCTTGGATTCGATTATTAATCTTTGGTAATGGTTTCAAAGAAAAACCTTACATACCGGCAAAATATTTGGAATCGGAAATGGGCTTTAAATTAATTCCGGAAAGGGTGCCCTATACACTCAAAAGTAGTAGACCATTTTGGAACCACTCTCTGAAAACCACTTTAGCCATCAGATTTGATTTTTAATTATCTACTTTGCTAATAACTCTTTGGTTGCTTCGTATTCAAGTCAAGCTAAGCAACAGAAATTGGAATTGAACTTAAAATTGAATCGCTTAATTACACTTCCAAGTTCATCAGAACTAAAGCGGATCTCTCTGTACCAATAATAATAATCTAATCAGGCCGACTAAGTGCAGCACCAAATTAAGGTAAACGGTAAAGTTATTTAGTGACGTCAAACGGCTCTTAAACTAATCGATCATTTATTTAGGTTACTGTCGTGTCATCTTGGTAATGAAAAATGAGGTCACCCTGGGTTATTTATTATTTGCAAATCAATGAGCAGCATCAACCTGCTGCTACAATTAACGGGGGAATCTATATCAGATAGTATATTGCAAAAATAAAAATACTTCCGTTAAACCCTGTTAAGATTAAGTTCCTACGTTTTTAAGACTATCGTATTTACTTTCGAAACGGAAACTTTAAATATTAAACTTTAAAAAAATGCTTAAAGGTAAAGTTCTAGAGCTTGTTTAAAGTTAGAGGATGCCCTATTTTTTTTTCCTGAGGAAGGATCTTTCCTTGAACATATTTTACTTTACGAGTACTTGATCATCACACCTGCGATCTTCATCAAGACATAAAAGCATCAACTAAATAAAAAGTTGACCTATTTATACATTCAGGGGCGTTTATTAGAAAGTAAAGTAATTGCCTATTTTTTCAGGCGAGCTTTACGTCCAACTACCAAATTAGGTGTCGTAGACGGAGGCGTTTAGTAAATGTGCTTTACTATAAATTTCTTTTATTAACCATTAAATAAAATTCAACTTCAAAGACCAGGAATCGAACCCACTAAACCAACAATACATCTTAGCATTGCGGGTCTAGCCTTTCTAACAGCTCGCCTACCGTGGCGCCTGCAAGTATTTGTCTAGTGATTATATAGAGTAGAATTTTTAAATGGTAGATCCCCAGTTCGGAATTCGCTACTTATTTGTTGCGGGACAAAAATGTTAATAGTAAAGTAAGTGCTTTCGCTTCTGTCCACAACACCTAATTGGTAGTTTGGGGGTTAAGCCCTGTCTAAAAAAAAAAAAATTAGCGATCATTTTACTTTCTAAATACATCGAAGATATGATAGAAGAATGAATATTAGAAGTGATGGTGACGTAAAAGGGGGTTGAATAATGATGATTGGCTGGAAAGAAGTTAAGTTAACTTTTTCTTAAATGAAAAGTCATGAAGCTATTAAAAAAAATTTAGAAAAATCGACGCTTTTCCGAAAACATTTGACCGACGCAAATAGCTACACGAAAAATCGGATTCAAAGATTCTTAAAACGGATATTTCTGATAGAAAATCGATACTGAAAATTTGACACGATTACAATATTGGGAAAATTCTATTTCCCCAAATAAAAGAGTTAAAAAAAAAAAATATCTCCCCGTTAAACAGCTGTGTAAGTAAAAGCAGTTACATCTTCTCAAATGGTTTAGCTGCTCCAAATAAATTATGTGGTTCTAAATTTATCTGTTTCAGCAAAATACTTGAAGGTACTTAAGCACACATACACAAAGACAAAAAAATACAGAAAGTTTTTCCCTTCGAAAAATCCACTTAAGTAAGAAACTTCCATTCCATTGTGACCTTGCCAAGAGAAGAAGGGCAGCAAGTATCACATAAAGGGCAAGTACCGTAGGAAAGTTACAGTCTTAAGTAGCCGGAAAAACTAGAAAATAAGTAAAAGTATTTTGGAGTAAGTGAAGGAGGAGTGTTGCTATAGAACTTGTCTTGACTTTCCTCAGCCCATAACCGCCCATTGTCCTTCTACGTCCTTCTTCAGGAATTATTGCGCTAAGTGTTGGCGGCCACTTACGTCACAAGGTCTTTGTTTTGTCAGTTACATAATTCCCTAGTTTTGAGGAAAAAGCTGATAAATATTGCGTAATACTTCCATTTCCTGTTGTGTAGCTAGTATATCATATGTAGCTATTTACAAGGTCCCTTTTTGTTTTTTAATTTGTTTTCCGAACTTCTCAACTGCAATACAATGATGTCATAAGCAAACATCCTGAATATAAATACAATATACACACGTGTAAGCAGTTAAATGGTCATGGGACACCTGGAATCTGCGAGGAGGATTAGACGGGAGTGTTCAGGATGAGTGGATTAGAGGATTGTATTGGGAAACGCCTATTTGGCGTGGAATTTCTAGTAGCGGGATTGGGCCAAATCTGTGACAGAGGGAATATTTAGGGCCGTTTAGATGGTGAGGTTTGAGTCATAAAATAGGGTGTTTACTATGGTTTTTCTTAGGATTCAGGATTGGAGGGTTTCTATTCGGGTTGAGGTTGACTGTCCGTATAGATCCAGCTTGGAGTACAGTATATTTTTATTTTATTCGTCAGCGTCAATTTAGAGCGTTTGTCAAGTAGACTTTTCAGCAATTAGAATCTAAATTTAATCTACAGATATTTTTTTAAATTTACTTTGCATACTTCACAGACATAAGTTCATTATTAATATTCTAAAAAAACGCATTTTTTTTATATATATATTTTATCCCATATTGCATATGCACCAAAAATATCAACCATATCGTATGTAATCTATTATCCAACTCGACTAAAACTTTTACTGTTTAACTTAAGGTTTCCCAAGATGAAAGATAATACTTTCAAAGTAACTTTCTCCATTTATTTTTTCCATTTTATTTTCTTATTTCCTTTTCTCTTTGACTTGGTTAAAAAAGTTTTTGGATAGACATTGTTCTTGTACAAATGAAATGGAATACCATAAATTGTAAACTTTGTGGATTTGCGATTGTTAAACGAAAAACAATATCGTTTTTCTAAAATGATCACCCAGTAAAAATTCTGCGTTTTATCATCAGAAAAGTACGTATAAATTTCCAAATAGAAAAGCAAATCTTTATTAAAAAAAAAAATAATAATGAGTGAACAACAAATAAAGAAGATAAGTAACAAAAAATTGATGTAAAGATAAATTAATAATTCATTATTTCCAACTAAAACGGACTGTAAGAACAAAATGCACACTTTTTGCTCAATAATTTGCAATATACACTTTTTTTATACATAATTAAGTTCGTTATTTAACATTTAATTTAAATATACATGCAATAGAAAATATCAGGGCGCCACTTACTTGAATAAGAATGCAGTAATTAAAGGGGAATAATCAGCACATACCTGAAAACAAGAGGAAAAATTAATCAATTTAAAAAAAATTAATTATAATGTCAACAATCAGGATCATATTTTCCGGAAAATTCAATTGATTTTCATTATTATTTTATGTTTGAAGTAGTGGCTTCTTCTTAGAGAAAAATAGTTTGGAATTGCGACTGGTTATGAGCTTTCTAGGAGCAGTGTTCTTCGGGAACAGACTTCTGTTCATAGTGTCCGAGGATTTAGTTTATTATACATTATAATACTATGAGAAAAGATTGGTACTGCAGAATCAAATATGAGCAATTCTTTTCTCTTTTTAACTATGATGTCGAAAAAAAAACAAACATTTTCAACCTAAGAAGGTCAGAATGTGGAAGCATGCACAGCAATTGTGGAGAGGATCAAAGTTCGAAGGATGAATGACCCTAAAGGTTAATGAGAACTAAGGAACAAGCTCCTGGAAATAGCACAGTTGATGTTACATTCAGACAGGATCTTGTAAAATATATTCCCACTAGATTATAGTGGGGGGACAACCTGGTATAACCAGACTAAACAACCGGGGACAGACCCTTGTTCCACAGGGCATTATAATTCATAACTCCTGAATATGATATACCAGACGAGAGTGTGTTAGGTTTGTAAAAGTCCTTATTTCTGGAATAAGTTCCCAGTTACGAGTGTATAAATATCTCCATGGATGGTGATGGAAGATTGTGACAAATTCTAGTTAGTAGTTAGTGGCCATTTACAGGCTCTAAATTTTGTTTCTTGTTCTGACATTTCTAAACATTTCTCTGTCCGTTTCATTCCTCTCTGCAGCAATTGCAGAGATTAAATTATTATACATCACTGCCTGCATCCATAATTCTTCTGGAATGTGTGGGTACCCATTTCAAAGCATTAACATTCTTACTATTTTACATAAATTCATAAGTCGTAATTCATATTGTTGGTCCAAATATGACGCAGTTATTACATCATATCCTCCTCGTCATTCGTAGATGATAATTATATATGCGCTACTGAATATTTATTTTTTAATACAAAAAAAACTATACATAAACTATCGTTATTTGAAAATAAATGTTTAAATTTTGATGCTTTACATCGATAAGCAAACAAACATAAGTTATTGTTCATTGTTTTTGGTGACTGATTCATTTATCCAATAGGCTGAATATATATTGCCAATTTCAGTCATGATTTTCTATTATGCCGAGCTTTTCAACTAGGGACTAGATCATCTTTAGGGCTGTAGAACATATTTGACAATGTAGTTATAGTTACAGTAATTGTATTAAAATGCATTGGTATAATGTAAAAGCATTTGTAATTATGACATGACCGAAGATACACCAATCTTATAGAATGTAAAATATTATATCGTCAATAAGGTAAACTTGTAAACCTTTTTGTAAACTAAATTACATTATGCAAAGCATTCTGATACAATTATTGTATCTAAGTACATTTTAAAATACTCGTATGTTCCACAGCCCTGAAGAAGACCTAGTCTCTAGGTCGAAAGCTCGGCATGATTTGGTTAAATATTTTTCAATATTTTTACATCCAATTAAACATAAGTTAGTTTAAGTGGGGACAGTCTATAATAATAATAATAATATAATAATAAGCTGTCTTTATTTATAAATATACATAAGGACAGATGTGACCCTTGGTATAGAACCATCAGGGGAGAGGGGGGTAATTTTTCATAAATAAATTTTTTCCTAAAAAATAACTTAGAATCATTTTCTAATATAAACCTTAGGCTACAATAACACAGAACTAAATAGAAACTTAAATAAAATTAAATTCAGCCACAAGTTGTTGCCTATACTTAAGAGCCATCCTACAATATTTCAGTACTAAATCCCACTGCTTTCCGTTTAAGTATTCCTCTAATTGGGCCATTGACAAAAAATCCTCATTGAAATAAATTCTTCTGAATTCTTTCAATATAGGACACGTCGCCATAAAATGAAATACAGACTCTAATTCTTTTGTATTACACATTGAACATATTTGTGGACTTTCACTATTGTACCTTTTATAATTTAAACTCTTTAACAAAAACTTACAGTTTAAAATGTTAAGTATAAGGGTTGATTAAACGCCAAAAGGTACACAAATCAGCTAGTACCCAACATTTCATTAATACTTCATTGATATTATTTTAAGTAATTTTACTACATTAATTTTCATTAATATTTTTTTGAATTTATTAGATGTTTCACAGACCCTTATGCTGGCCATTTTAATCTACACAATATTTGTTCAAGTAGAACACCATTTAACTTAGATTGACTGTAATAAGATAAATAAGATATGCATATTTTTATGACAGCTAACATAATTATTCCAGTATTTTACTAGAAGTAAAATTAGAGGGACTAAATTAAATTACAATTGAGAAATGAATAATTATTGCTGAATAATTTACTTGATATTACCTACGCGTTATTTGTGCTCACGAATACTTCGGAAAGACGAATTCTAGACTGAAATATTGTTTTAAATCCGTGATTCAAATTTAAATAGTAGCCGACTCTGCCTTTGTCTTTTTTTACTTTAACGTGCATGTACATACATACGATATATGTGACTATTCAGAATAAAGAGCATAATAAAGATAAATCAGAAGAATAATTTGGAATAAAGCTAAAATAAAGTACCTATTTAATTACGAAAATATAATATACATTTTATCATAATTATAACAAAAAAATAAAATATTATGAATGAACAAAGGGAAGGGATTAGCTATGCGGTTAGCATATTGGATTCCCACGTGGAGGTTCCGGGTTCGAATCCAGCTGCTGACCCTTAGATTTTCTCTTTCTAAGAGCTTCTTACAGCTCACTGTCCGGGTGATGGACAGAGTTGTCTGTAACGAGAGAACACTGTCCGGAGGCCGGCAGTGCACTGAAAAAAGCTGCGAGCGCCAATAACCGCAGATTGTTGAAGTTGTTGAAGCGACTTAAATCATAAAAAAAAAGAAAAAGAAAATGAATGAACTGGCCAGCATAAGGGTCTGTGAAACATCTAATAAATTCAAAAAAATATTAATGAAAATTAATGTAGTAAAATTACTTAAAATAATATCAATGAAGTATTAATGAAATGTTGGGTACTAGCTGATTTGTGTACCTTTTGGCGTTTAATCAACCCTTATACTTAACATTTTAAACTGTAAGTTTTTGTTAAGGAGATTTTTGTACCTTTTGGATAGATTTTCTTTTTTGTCTATCTTGCAAAGTTACATATCTGCTTTTCAGATTTTATTAAAATTGGGAATAATAAATTTAATTTTATCATTATAACCTGAAAAGGTGTTAAGTCGGAGTCACTACCACTGGACAGATCTTTTTAAAGAATGATTATAGTTGCGGTCCCCAAGCCATCCTCAATAACAATTTTTTTTGAGAAAGCGTTTTGAATAAAATAGGAAGGTAATTTGTACGTAAATAGCAAAATTAAACTGCGATTTCAGTACTTCCCTTTAAGAGGAGTAAGAAAAATAAACTGCGATTACAGTATTTCTCCCTAAAAGGCAAAGAGGCAAAGATTTTGAATCGAACTACAATTCATTGATGAAAATCGGTTCACTCATTGAAAATTTTAACGATTGCAATACTTCCTCTTAGTAGGTGTAAAAGCATGATGGCACTTCACAGCCACGTAGAGGAGCTTTAACCACTTCTTCTTACTAAATTTTATCAAAATCGGACTAACCGTTATAGAAATATTGGTAATAATAGGGCCTTACTTGGGTGGGGCAAACTCCCCTCCTTATGAGGCACAGCGTCGAGACTTTTAAAGTGCAAATCTGTACAAAATTTCGATTCGAATGACACTTTATTCATGAAAATCGGTTCACGTTTCGATAATTTGAAACGATTGCTATACTTCCCCTTAACAAGTGTAAGAACAGATCGTCGCTTTAATGTTACGTAGGGGAGCCCTAACCCTGTCATCCTACCAAATTTTATCAAAATCGGGCTAAGATTTACAGAGTAATTAATGATAATAATTTTGGAGGGGGCCTTACATAAAGGGGGCTAACTCCTCTCCCATTCGATGTGCAGCATCGAGACCCCCAAAAGGCACATCTACATAACATTCCGACTCGAATGACACCTCATTCATGAAAATCGGTTCACGCGTTTAGGCGCTACGTTGTTTACAAAAAAGGTAACAAGAAGAAGAAGAAGAAGAAGAAGAAGAAGAAGAAGAAGAAGAACAAGAACAAGAACAAGAACAATTTTTGAAAATGCCGTTTTTGCTCATTTTCAGCATCTTTTTTCTCAATATCTATCAAATCTAGGCTGTTGCAAAAAAATTACAGTTATAAAGGAGGGTTTGGAGTAAGATTTAAAGAAAATTTGGGAATTTTATCTTTTATAGAAAAAGAGAAAAAAATTGTCAAAGTTAGGTGTTTTTCAACGTTACGCTTTTTCGTGCAGTTTTTGATGATCAACCCTTATACAACTGTCCTACCGGACAGTTTTAATTCAATAACTCGGCTCTTATCTTTATAATTAGGCTTATATCATTTATATTGAAATTGTTATTAAAGTAAGCTGCTTCATCTTTTAAATTATAATTTAATAGCTTATAAGTCGCACTAAATAAAGAATTCCTTGCCTTGATACCAGCTGTTTCCACAAAAGTTAACCTAATTCTGTCTCTAAGTTTTACAAAGAACTTTTTCCATTCATTATAGCTATTGCTTTTGAAATCATATACTAACCCGTACTCATTATTTACATTTTGAAGCTCCCGATACCAATATACACCTCTCTTGATAACTTCAAGCGCCACAAGCTTTTAGGTTTAAAACTTTAATTATATACTCATGATGAAGCTTTAGTGTGTAGAGGTACATTGGCGGAATCTGGGTTTCTAATATTAAGGCATAATTCGGTGTATTGTGAGGTAGTCGCAATAATTTTTTCATAAAAAAAAGAAGCAAATAACCGGTCAACCTGGTGATATTTCTTCCCGCCCCACACCTGTGCCCCGTAACACATGATAGCTCTATTCACTGCATTAAACATTTGAATTTTGGCGGACAGTCTATAATAATGATTTGAAAAGGTACAAGATTTAAAATGGCAAGAATGTTTATTAAGTAAAAAATTAGTATTGGTAACGTAAAAATTAATTTAAATTTTGGAAAATGACGCATGAAGTTATAACGTCCGGCTGAACCATTTATTTATTGATTTGATTATAACAACTGAAAAAATTTGGCCATAAATAATTCAGCTGTTCTGAACAATAAATTGATGGAAGAAACTAGCCAATGGTAGCACTATGCATTAAGAGATTTGACAGCTATAGTCTTATATGTTGACTTGAGCAAATCAAAGAGGCGTTTAAGACGTCTAGAAGGATTGTCAGAAGCTGACAAAAGGATTCTGATGAACAGATACGGTGCTGCGGAATTTGTAATAGTGGATTTAGGTTTACGGCGGACAGCAAAGGAATGTTGAGGTTATTATGATTGGTTCGGTTGGATTCATAGAAGCGAACATTGACTGCTGTGCGAAGAAGTTTTTGATTGCTAGGTTTGAATTTTACTTAATTTTATTTGCAAATAATAGAAAGAAACATTTTATTAACAAATTTTTTAAAGAAAATTTGGAATAAAGGCTGACTTAAAGACGAGGGGATGACTGGGCTCCCTTTTAAAGAGGAATTTCAGTGAACGTAACTTATTAGCTACTAAATAATGAAATATGTTACCAAATTTCCAAATTTGGGCGATTTCTTCCAATCAATGAAATTGAATAATATTGAAGTGAACTAGTTTTTCCTATGAATACTAAGGCTCAAGAAAATTTAATTATACACATGCTACAATAAGAGAAAGACGCGTGAATGAGTCCTGAATGTCCCGCTGATTTATCTGGAATCTCTCCAGGAGAATTTTTCCTAATAAACTTTGTTGTACAGAAAAAACATAAAAGTGAGACTTTCCTCGAATGGAAACGTAAAAAAAATTGTTTTTATATAGAAGGCACTGGGGGAAAAAGTTGTGTAACTGTGGAAAAGCTTGTTCTGACGCAGATGTTGGTTAAATTAATTATCAGTGAGGAAAAACTGAAGGCCAGGAAGAGAGAGGAAACCGATGAAGTCTTCCAGTGTCATCGACTACATTGTTTTATGAAATTGAATTTTATACATTTTTTTGTGTGTGTTTACTTCTACGTTCTGAAAACTCTGATAATTGAATAGCAGGAACGAATTTTCATCTTTTGTGACGACTGAAATATATTAAAATGGAAGAAACACATATTTATGTGGCTCTTCGGGTTAAAGGAACCGAAGCGGCGGATCGCTTAACCTGGGAAGAGACTTGTGCAGTGCCCAGGGGATACTGCACCCTTTTCCTGACCTTTAATGGGTACATTATAAGAGGAGTGGTAGAAGATGGTCCGGTCCCACAGGTCAGGCGAAAAAGTTTATAAGTAGCTACTCGATTAAACTTACTGAGGCATTACCTACTTCAGCCACACAGACATTAGGTTAATCGTAGGCTATTTCAGTGACCATTGTTCGTGGGCATCGTTCAGGTTCTTACAGACGCTGGACTGTATAGAATCTGTGAGGAAGAAGAGGAAACATAAAGGGCTAGTTTGGCTCAGGGCACAGCTTTTCGAAGAAGAAGAAGAAGAAGAAGAAGAATCTGCTCCTTTATATTTAGTCCAGGATTCTATCATCAAACTCTAAGTCAAAGTCTAACTAAATAGACAGAACTTAAGGGGTTGCTCTAATTAGTGGTTGCCACAATTGACCCTCTAAGTGGACGGGACGAAGCCTTTCTGGTCCGCTCTTCATAGAATCTAACTAACCTATAGTTATGTAGAATATTGTCAAAGGTAACTATTGTCAAAATATAACTTATTCATTGGTTAACAACTCCTGGGAAACTAGAAAATAAATTTATTAAGCTTTTCCGACTTTGAAAACTGTGAGTAAAGAGGGGGGGGATGCTACGCTTTGCGTTCCAAATAAATAACTATTTATGCAATAGTTTTAACTTTAAACTATTTCAATCCTGAAATTGTGCACTAACTCGCACCCACAAAAAACTAACAGATCATTCTTTTAAACCACTTTTTGTGGAGTGGGGGATCAAAAAATCTCAAAACATATGTATCTGTGCTAAACTGAATTTGGAGGTGTCAAATTCAATTAAACCACAGACCGCTTGGTGCCACAGACAAGATTCAAGCGGGCCTCAACATATTTACATATTTATACCTAGTTTTCCAATATCTGGAATCAGAGACTGAGAACAGTCTTTAGTAAGGCAGATAGATGTTTATGAGTTAATCTTGATCTGTATGACGTTTTATTTAATTTCATAGACAGGAAATAGTTGCTCACACAAGTAGGTACTCCAAAAATAACACAAAATTGGTACAGCAAACATTTCTGGATATTTCTCATCTAAATAAGAATATATTTTGGGAATTCCTACTTCGTCTTTTAAAATCGTATCATTCTGGAATTCCACTGAACATTTGGAACTAAGTCAGCGCGTTTATACAAGCCCAAAGACCCCCCACAGGAAAGGCCCTGGGCCACGTGTATACTCGTCTTCAGTAGTTAAAGGGTTAACAAGCAATTGGTGTATACGATATTGCCTCGATCCTCCCCTAAGCGCTATTTCCTTCATAAAAACTTGTTTTTCTATTTTCATTCTATTTCTGTACATCGTAGGCCACAAGAAATTACCTCGGGGGCCGCCAGTTTGATACCCCTGGTTTACATGATTGTTGAACATCAAGAGAAAGTGAAAAAAACCCATTTATTTTCGCCTAGACCAAAAGTTGACATGACGAAGCGATGACGCCATTCAGATTAATATACAAGAAAACAAAAAGGAACAAAAAGTATCAAAATGAATGACGTAGATAAATACTTCTTAACCCAGAACTGAGCTGGTAGTTTCTCTTCCAACAAAATTAAGTGCCACAGCAGGAAAGACTTTTATCCTGTTACATTAATCTCATCATGTTACTGACTGTTCTCAAGAAAGCGGAACAGGGACTTGCTTTTCTCCCAGTAAAACATCTTATTCTTGGCACTGTTTTGAGGAACGAGCTAAGTTCTACTGATGACTTATAATCCAACAAAGTTTAAAAACACTTTTGAATGGCTCATTTTTAATATGCTCTCTTCTTAGATTCTCTTGGCCTTCTCTTACAACTCGTCCAAGAGATTATTGCAATCGTGCGGTTTTTAGTTTTAACTAGGAGGCGAGATTTAAGGTCACCTGAACATTTTGTTCTGCGCAAGGCAGGTTCTAAGATTAGTTTTATTGTTCAAATGTTTGTTTTTGTAAAATAAAAAAGAACACGAATAACATTTACTTTTCTATTCCCTTTTTTTGTAATCATAAAAAGGGAATTGAAAAACTTCAGACAAGAATAAACTACCGATAAAAAGATGACCTCATGACATGACGTCAAACATAAAAAAAAGAAGAAGCTCCATTTTCCAAACTTTACAAAGTATAATTGAGCAGTAGGATGAGTTCATCACTTTCAACAACAATTTTTATTACTTGATCATGCTGTAAAGGTTCAGCATCTTGGTTCATCTAAACTATATTACATCTCATTTCCATATACAGGCTTTAAACTTCGCATAAATTTCTTTTATGTTTCTTTTTGTCAACAGAAAACTTATTGTACTCGCGCCAAATGTTGAATACCGAATTTTTCACAGGAAATATCTGTTTTCAGATTTCCAGAAAAGCAGGATAAGTGGTTTTAAGGAAGTGCGAGTTTATGAAGACTTGAGCGCAAAAAAAAAAGGAGGAAAATTTCAAGATGCTCAGACTTTTCTTATCAGGACACTCCCACAGGAACTGACAGTAACTTAGTCTAGAAAATCTGGAAGTCCCATTTTGTAGATTATTGTCCACCTTTTTTTCTTTTTGAGAATTCCTAGAAAATTGTTACAAAGATTTCTTGCTTTTAAACATCATATTTAATATAATGCACATCTGTAAGAGCAGGGGCCCCCAAACTACGGCCCCCCTGAGGAGATTTATCCGGCCCCCGCCGCACTTCCGGAAGGAGCATCTTTTTCATTGGTGGTCAGTGAGAGGAGGAGCACTACATGTGACGGTGCCGCAAAGCGCTGCGTCGCTCATTTAGAGTACTACTTCCGATGACGCAGGAGGCACCGAAAAATAACAGCAGAAGTAGGAAGAAAGGCAAAGAACTAACTAAACCGGACATTGGACCATCTCATTAGCCAAAAGCAGGTCCATAATTCCCATAGAAATACTGGGGCAGTTTGTTTGTTTTAAGTTTACTTGTTCTTTATTTGAAATATCCTATTTGTTCCCGTTTTGTTTTTTGTTTTTACTTTAAAATAGTTTGTTTTATGGTTCGGCCTTCCAACGGTCTGAGGGACAGGGAACTGGCCTCCTGTGTAAAAAGTTTGGGGACCCCTGTGTAAGAAATTCAAGATATTTATTTGAAACATTTTTCATGAAAAATTGCTATTAAGAGCATTTATTGAAGGTACCCCTGAAGACAACCATAGTCCCTAGATCGAAAGCTTGGTTCAAAAGTAAAACATTAGGACGGTCTTTAGCAGTTATCTTTTTCCCTTTTGGGCATACTTTTTCCCCATTTAAATGTTTTACTGTCAGCAGAACAAACCATTGTAGACATTGTGTGCGCCCAAATTCATGATAAAATACAGAAATACAAAGAATAAATATGTCTCAAAAAGTTCTGGTCTCCGTAATACCTAATCGTGAATGTTTAAATAGTACCTTAAAATTACATTAAGTTTAATATATAGTCTAGGGGGATTACAGGTCGCGTAAAGCATACCAGCATGTGCTATGTTAATGTAACCCATTAAAGTAATTCGATTCTAACAAATTGGTCAATTTACTCCTGGATTCGATCCTCCAATAGCATCAGTTTAGCTGGTAACTATTAACAGCTGACACGGAAATTCACCACTGATACCAACCATCAACTTTGTAATAATTAACCAAAATATTGTTTAATTCAAATTATATTAAAATTATCTTTATTTTAAGGATATTATTTAATATGTAAACTTTTTTCATAATTAAGCTAATTTTTAGAATTCAGAGAATTTATTGAGCCCAAAATAGTAGTTTATATTGATTATCGCAGGTTTGGGAGGAAATTGTATTTGCCTCAGTAAGCCTGCTTAGTTAATGGTATGAGAGGGTGTACACTCCGTTTACGAGGGGTATTTTAGGCTCCAGGGAGTTTTTTAATCCAATCTGCCAGCTTTAAAATCCCTGGGATTCATCAAGAAAGCCGTGGTGATTATTACGGTTAGAGCTTAGAATAATGCCAAAGCAGGATGGGAGGTTAAAACGTGTTTATCAGGTGAAAATTTCGAATCAACATACTTCGTGATTTTGCAACAAAATTCTCTAAAGGGCTAAGAGAAAAAAAATAAATTATAGAGAAATAACGATGACCAGTCTATACGATACGATGACGTCATGAACTGTCCCGAGGGTCAGCGTGAGCGAATGAATGGTTAGAGAGTGGAAGTAAAAGAGAGAGACCCTAGGGTCTCTGGAGTCTAAAACATTTACTTCCCAATTAATGTTCAAATTACATTCCTCTCTATTTGCGTCCTCCACTACCACAGCCTCACTCTTCGAGATTATATACACATTGATATGGTTTTTTTTTTTATTACAAAAAAAAATTAATTAAAAAGCATTTATTGAATAGTTGGCAGTTGGCAGTACTGTGGAGTTTATCATGGTAAAGTTTTCGATTGAACAAGCAGCTACATTTTTTTATTTCCGGTTTTTTTTTTAAACACGTCGATCTCGTCGAAGTTATTTTTAGTCCAATATTTTTCATAAATAAAATTTTAACGATCGAACTCAATTATGGCATCCACCTGTTCAATGCAACTTTCGTGAAAGTGACAAATCTTTCAAAAAAATTAGGGGAAAATCATTTTTTTTAAATCTGGTGGGTTGCCAATCATACTTTTCCAATATAACAGCAAATCTCTCTTGGACAGAGAGTTAAAAGAAGGCTCTAGAAGAGAGTGGATTTGAATACGTAATGTTGAAGAAGATCCCCAAAGAAGGATGAGATTGCAAGGCGGACAAAAGCCAAAGATTGTCAGGAGTGGAGATAAATTGTAAAGAAGGGCAGAATTGCCGATGTACGTTCTACAAGAACTGAAGAACCCATTTGTAAGAGACTTGCATACGAGCATATATCCTGAAGGTAGATGGTTTATTGAGTGGAAAGTAGAGAGAAGAACAGTGAAGAACCTTAATGCAGTAAAGAGAATGCAATATTGTTCATTGTTACTACAAGATGTTTGGTGCATTTCCATTGGAGTGGGCTGCATCAGTAATGGGCTACTGAGGAAACATCATGTTCTATGTAGAATCATATTAGAGAGAGAGATTATGCCAATGCTGAAGTTTGTTCATATAAAGTTGGAAAGAATTGAGTTACATATTTCCTACTTAGTATGAACTAGACTAGGGATAGTAACTGACGGAGAAGGGCCGACTTTTTCAATTTATACGAGTATTACCTCGCAACTATAGCGGCCCTTTCAACATGGAGGGCGAGTAATTGCTAACATCACTAGTATATGAGCAGAGCTTTTGCTGTAGTGAACTTAAATTGCACTTTGCACTGATTTCTTGCTTCCACATACTGGCTACTTCACTCTTTGCAGCTGAACTACATCTCCCTTCCCTCAAATACGTCCTAGAATTACTCTATTTTATGGGCATAGGGGAAATTAAGAAATCTTTTCCTTTATTTAATTGAAGATAACTAGAATATTGTCTAATAATAACCTTGAGGAATTACCAACTATCTAGGTCAAAGGTGTCAAGCTCAATTAAACCACAGGCCACTTGGTTGCAACAGGCAAGATTCCACACGGGCCACAAAATGTTTACAAATTTTTCTTACTTTTCCAATATCTGGATGCCGAGACTGAAAAGAGATAATCTTCATTAAGGTAGATAGATGTTTATCCAGCTAATCTAGATCTGAATGCCGTTTATCTCATAGTTTAATAGTTGCTCACTCAAGGACGTACTCTAAAAATAACAAAAAAAAAAATTTAACTTAACTACAAACATTTTCCATTATTTCTCATCTAAATAGTAATATATTTTGGGGATTCCTGTTTTCGTCTTATAAAACCGAAACATTCTGAAATGCCAAATTCCAATATGTCTGGAATGGCAGACATACGGCTTCTAAACTACTCTGGAACTAAGTCAGCGCGTTTATACCAGCCCACAGGCACCCAGGAAAGGTTCTGGACCACCTGTAGTCTTCAGTAGTTAACGGAAACTGGGAATTGGATGTACGATATTGACGCGATCTCCTCTAAACGCTATTTCCTTCATAAAAACTTTTTCTATTTTCATTTCATTTCAGAACATCGTGGGCCACAAGAAATTACCTCGGGAGCTGCATGCGGCCCGCGGGTCGCCAGTTTGACACCCCTGATCTAGTTGGTTGAAGACAATTAATAAGTGAACCACATTAAAGGTCACACTTTGGAAAGAGCCTCTTTTTTTTTCGCAAATTTACAGCAAAATATAAAAACTAAAGTGTTCAGAAGCAAAATATAATTCAGCATACTTATTCCAGGATATTGGAAAACATTTAATAAGTTGGCTGAAGTACAATAGCGGCCTAGACTGCCCTACAAACATTGGAGGCCAAAGTCCAGCAAAATTTCTAGCTGGCATGGATGTCTAGGAAACTCCATAGCTAAATGAAGAAGGCTTTGGAGGCAGCAACCCACTCAGTAGCCGGTAGTATTGTCTCTGGTAAAAGGGCAGCTGAAATCCACCAGGAAAACTTGGGAAATTTAAGTTTTCCTATGCCATGAAGAATCACCCTGAGAACTAAGCTAAGTAATGCCTATTTTTTTTCAAGCGTGCTTTACGTCAATTGATGCCCTGGACGGAAGCGACTAGTCAACATAACTATTAATTGAAGAGCTTGGTACAAAAAGGAGTTATCAACATTTTTTTCAGAAAATGTGTTTAGTGGCGCCCCCTATTGTATGTTCAATTCTACATCTTTTGGTGCATAAACAAGTCTTTATGCAGACTCGTTTATTATTACTTATACTCTAACCTAGGTTAGATTTGGAGCAAAAATGAGTTTTCTACTGCAGATAACTTTCTTTTGCTCCAAACAGAAAAGATGACGCCATCAATCAAACAAAAATTTTTTATTAGGTTTATTTAATGTTTATATTAGGTAGATATTATTATTTTTCTTTTTGACAGGCATAATAATATATCTAACGTTCACTTCGACAAGACACAAAATGCCACTTAAAAGCTCAAAAACAAGAAATCTGTGGACTAAAGTACTTAATATGTACTCAAGTTTTACTGAAAATTATGATTTTGGTGCAAAAAAGAGTTAGCTGCAAAATAACTTTTGCTTATAGCAAGCCTAAAAAATGCCCTAGAAAGTTCAAATTGAGCCCCAAATGATCCCATCACAATATATTAACTAATCCTTACAGCAGACACAACATAAGGAATACATCTTAAAGCATATTTAGTTTTTTGTTTCTACTAAAATTTTTAAAAAACTGTAGATAACTCCTTTTGGCACCAAGCTCTTCAATTGTTCGTAGTCACCATTAAATATAATCCAAGATCTTGCCCGGAAGTCGAACCGAGTATAATATATCACAATACTTCCTAGCATTGCAAACCTAGCCTCAAATCACTCGACTTTCGTGGAGGAAAACAAGTGCTCATGAATAATATTGAAATTATCTTCTCTTTTTATAATAAATTCTAAATTTAAAAAAAATAAATAACGTAATCCAAAAAAGGGAAGGAAGTCTTAATATACAATAGATAGCTGGAGTTTATTTATTTATAAAGAAAATTTACCTTGCAAAATTGTTTTATACGGTGACAGTGTGTGGGGAAATTGAATTGAAGCTACCGCATTTATTGGACCGAGCAAAATCTCTAATAAATACTAAATCAGAAGTATATGTTTACAGCAAGTAAAGCTTTCAATAAAGTTGAGGCTCAAGGTGGGAAATTGAAAACTAGAATAAATATGAAGGTTACTGTGGGAAATTCCAGAGTGCTGCTAGAAAAAGGAAAATGCATTCTAAAGGGTTTAATACAATCACTAAGGGAATCCATAGAATATTGATTAATACTTTTTTTTTCCTTAGAATTTACGTAACTTATAAATATGTTGGGATAATATTGAGTGATATTTGAGCTCTTAAATATTTCTGAGCTCAGAACAGTTTACAAATTAAATTAACTAACATGGATTTAGATAACAGGATAGGGTGAGTTCTGCCCCCTCGCATAGCAACCAAAGCAGGATTGCAGCATCGCTAGGAGGAAATCCTTAATTAAAAAATCCATGGATTTCTCATCAGTCTTTTTTGGCTTATCATCTGCTATAATCTCTTTAGTTCTAAAGAGATCTTGTAGCAATGAGACTGAATGTTGAAATACCCACATAAAAAATGTTTGCACTAGGGTTTCACCCCATTCTCTGTGGGTAACTTGAGGAAATATTTTCTAAATCTATGTGCCTTATAATTAGTTACGAAGTAACGTTATATCGTAAGATCGGTATTTTTACTAGGCTTGGTTTTACTCAGGGCCGGATTTTCCTATAGGCTAACTAGGCTTCAGCCTAGGGCCTTAAGATCAAGAGGGGCCTACATTCAAATTGTTAGTAAAATTAAAATTACACTATTCTAAAAACAGTGAACACTAAAACACTGTTTTAATGATATATGAATGTAGTGATGTATTTTATTATCTCTCAAGTAATTTACAAACTTAAAAATGGGAGGTGAAAGGGCCTCATAAGTGGGAATAGTCTAGGGCCTCTTTTCATCTAAATCCGGCCCTGGTTTTGCTAAAGACTTGTGGTCAAATTGCCGGCGGAAGTGCTAGGGAATGTATATAGGCTGAAACTAGATAGAATGTACTTCAATGGTGCTTGCTCACCCTATGCTAGTAACTTCCCAGCTTAAAAGCTAAAACGTAAAACGGCCAAAAAAAAAATGAATTATCCTCCCCCCTCAAAAATGTGGGTACGTAAGAAGATAATCCGTCCATAAAATCACAGTAAAAACGACCAAAACCAAAATTTTTTTTGGGGGGGCCAGATAAAATACGAAATCATGACATGATGACGTTACATTTAGTGAAAAAGTCAACTGCGACTAAGATTTAAGAGATGAACATTTCTTTAAACGCAGAATCAGCTTGGAAATATCGCCAGAAACTTCTAGAATACAGAAACCCACTTTGGCTAAACCAATATTCTACGTATTTAGGATTTAACTTTATTATTTATTCCCAAATATTAATCAAGGCAATGTGGTCGCACTTAAGTGAAGCTTTACAGGAAGTTAACCTTCCACAGCATCTTTCAAGTTTATTGCAATTATTTACTCATTTTTTTTGGGGGGGGGATATGGATTAAATCAGTGGACGAGAAAAGTGCAATAAGTTATGTGAGGAAGTGGTACACCAAGTCGGCGGAAACACGCAATCACAGCGTTATTCTGATCTTTTATTCCCTTTTTTTCCCTAGATTCCATAAAGGAAAATTACGTTATAAAAAATCCACTTTTATAATGAATCCTGTGTTTTAGAAAGGAAATGAGAGGCAAAGAAAGATTATAATCAAATATGATTCCCAGCTAAATGAAAAGCTGAAATAATAAATCGAAAGGTGGTTGGAAACGGAAGCCGACTCTTAAGCAGATTATAAACATGCAAACGTTCCCTATTAGTCTGATTTAACTTGAGTACTATCCATCACTTCCGTTTTTATTCCTTTTTTTTTGTTGTTTTCTTCTACTTCCGCTTTTCTTTTGAAAAAATTTTAATTAGCAATAATTTTGCCAATTACAGGGAATTGCTTTTAACGACTTAAAATAATTACATTTTTTTGCTTTACACATCAAAAGAAGGTAACCAACAAAAAAAAAAATGATAATGTAATTATAATTAATTAAGGTTGAAATAAACGCCAGATCGGGTTAGTTGTTTGCAACTATAAAAGTTTAGTGTAGATTAATGACGTCCAAAGTACGTAAAGGATAGAAAATGAATTAATTTTATTTCTAATGCGATGGGACGGGTTTTGCGTCTGATTACAGCTGTGTAGGAATTGGGACAGAATTCACCGCCTCCTATATATTATAATGTAATGTCAGCGAAAGAATTTTTTATCATTTTGCACTATCAGGATGACATTTTTGCTTAGACCGTGACGCGTTGACATTTCATACTTACTCTTTAGCGAGGCTATTACACGTTGTCTGGTTAAGAATATGAACATGCTGTGTATTCCATTTAAAGGAACCGGCGAGAGTGAGTTCTATATAATACACAGAAAATGATTATATTTCAAAATTATAATATAATAACTAGAAAGAGAGAGAAAAATCAAATGCAAGAAAATTTTAACGCAAGTTACTTTATAGTACTTCGACTTAAATATGAATACTGTGCAACAATATTCGACAATATATCTTCCGACATTAAGTCACTGAAAATGGCCAGGAAGTTATTTGTTGTATAAGTGTTGTTGAAAGTTTCATCACAAAAGTTTATTGTGAAATCCATTTTCCTAGCAAACGGGAAAAAGAAAAAAGAAAATATTATCCCACAAATATCCTAGGCTAAGAAAAAAAAAAAGGTACAACAGAGAGAGTGGTATTGTGGAGTGGTGAAAGAATGAATGTCTTGCTGGACAAACAGGGTGAAGAGGAGGAGAAGTAGAAGAAAAGGAGGATCTTCTATTGTGTCCGTAGAGTCTCTGAACTTTAGAAGGACATTCTCTGTGTGTGATGGGCGGCAGCAGGGTTTTTACGAGAACTCGTAGAGTAACTTCCTGTACGTACCATATTGTCTAAATTATTCGGGCCAAGTGTGGTGGTGGGGAGGATTTCCGGTAAGAAACTAGATACAGGAAGGGTTTCGTAACACATTCAAATGTTTTTTTTGGGGGGGGGGAATTGCTGCAGAAGTGGTCATCATGAGGTGAGAAAAACATTTACTTTGACTGAGATTGGATTGCATGAGCGGTGTCAAGAATTTAACACACTTACTTTTGTGGAAAGTGATTGGGAAGTGATTTAAGTGAAATAACTCGCAACAGTTACACTTTACTGATCGATCCAGTGTAAAGTAATCACTTTCACAAGTTTCTGTTATCCCGATTTACGTAATTAAATTACCTTAAGACTTAGAATGTTTACTAAACACTTTAATGAGGATGGCTCGTCTAATTAATAACTAATTACGAAGTTAAGTACATGATAAATTTACACTTATCGTTAGAAGTACGTAGATTTCTGGTCAAAAGACTTGGAAGTTTGGACCAAGCTTCTTTGACTAATGTTCTTCTTATTACAAAGAACAAGTGTTGAGAACTTACAGCAAGTTATGAAGGTCTTACTTACTACGTATATTGTAAAGGAGAAATAAACATGACAACTACGACTCGTATCTAGGTAACTCGTCTTGAAGCTGACCCTACGGCTGTTCCAAAACTTTACTATATGAACGAAACTTTCACTTAGAAGTTTGATGTATGCAACTACTTGAAGTTTTAACGAACTCACACAGATCAAACTTTTACTAACGACTTAACTACTCGCAAGCAACGAGTATTGCCTTACACTTCACTGGTTTCCACGGCTGAGTTTAATTCGTTAAAAACAATCAGCCAAAGAAGTTTATATTTGATAAAGTAATGACCACCATTTTAAACAATGAAGCACCTTTTTCACGGAATACATCATATGTTGCCTCAAATAGGAAAACTGATAATTTGGGGCGACATAATATGGGAATCATATTCACATATCCTATATCCTCAATGAAATGTTTGATTAGATTAGATTTCTACAGGGAACAATTATTAGAATATTCTCGATTAATGCGAGTCAAGTGTTTGCAAGTGTTTGCTATCGAATAATTATTGAATTTTCTAGGATAGAATAGAATAGTAATTGATTATTCTGGGACAATTGTCTCCTAAGAATAAACACGTACAAATAGAGGCCTTAATAGTTTCGCCTATGATTAAAAGAAAATAAATAAATAAATATTTACAAAAAGTGAAAATAAAAATAACAGCAGAAATTAAGGAAATAAATTAAAACAATTAGAATTTCGGGGAGGAAGCTGAATAGAGAGGAGATAACTGAACAGACGGGATTTAAAGATAGAAAGGGTAGGAGCATGGCGGACAGATGATGGTAAGGAGTTCCAGAGAGAGGTAGCACGTATTAGGAAGGACTTGTCAAAGGATGAGGTACGGTGAGAGGGAATATAGAGATCAGATGAGCGAGATCTAGTGTTACGGGAATGGATGGAGGATTTAAACTTAAGGAGTTGAAAAATATAGGAAGGCCTTTGAGACTGGATGACTTGAAAAAGGAAAGTAGCCAAAAGATATTGGCGGCGATAGAAAGGAAAATAGCCAATTCAACTCATCGTAGCAGTGCGAAATGCGGAAGTCTCTCTGGGAATGCTGAAAATAAATCTTATGAAGCAGTTCATGAGAGGCGCTTGAGCTTAGCTTCAATATCACTAGAAAGACCGGTCATACACTAAACAACCATAGTCGAAATGGGGGGAATATAAGAGAGGAAACTAGGAGTTGCCGGGTCTTAATTGGAAAAAGGTGACGGGGAACTATTAAACTATATTCTTTTTTGCGCTAAAAACATCTTTCCCCAATCACATCCTTATTTAGAGGACTCTAAATTGCAGGGTATTGTTCATCTTTTTTTAGATGACTGATTCATAAATCTAAAAGGAAGAAAGATTATTTCATTCATAAAATCTAACTCAGTTTTATGAATGTAAATCCGGGATCCAATCAGGGATACAATCAATAAACATGCGTCCTACGAATGATAAAAAATCGAACTGCACTGCGGAACTAGCCACATTTCTCAGCAGATGAAAATGTTATTTAAGAGACCTAAAATTGACTTTTTCCAAATAAATAAAAATGACGTCCTTTAGTTAACAAGAAAAACTAGAAAAAAAAAGACTGATAAAAAAACATTTGGAGCGTTTTGGTTATAACTGGGAATTGTGGGAGAACACATTTTTGTTTTTGGAACCCCCCCAAAAGAAAAGAAAGAGTAGAATTTATCTGAGAAGATATTGTTCCTTAGAAATTGCAAGGATGTGTGCAATGCAAGATAAGAAGCAATAGTTGTAATTGGGAGAACTGGGAAGACGGGTTTTGTGTGGTTTACACAAACTCAACTCTACTCCCACTATCTCTTCCTGTTTGGGAACTAAACATTACTTAAAGGGTTTTTGTTCCTTGGGTGCCTACATCTCGAACCCTTCCCTGAATGTACTTGTGCATTATCAAACTAACAGGCACATACGGCTTAAACGATATTGAACCTGCAAGGTGGGTGAACGTTACCTAATAATTTCCTTTTCTTTAGCCCAAAGATTGGTGTAAAACATTTGCCTCTTGTAATTTCACTTTAAATTTTTACAAATTTACAAAAAAATTCCAGATTAATTGATAATTTTTTTTTTTAAATTTATTTTGTAATTTACAATCTGTATACAGTAAACAATAAGTAAATATGAAGAGTATGATGAACTGGTGCGAGAGGAGAGCAGGAGGAGAGAAGCTACCCAGCGGTAGCACTCTCTATAGGAGAGAGGAGAATGTGCGGAGAGAGGAGAGATAGGAGAGTAATTGCGTTTAGTTCTTCACACTGTAAGGAAGTCGTGGGGCCACTGGCGATTTAGTCGGCGTGGAGTATTAGGGATGTCAGAGGAAGCTACCCAGCGGTAGCACTCTCTATAGGAGAGAGGAGAATGTACGGAGAGAGGAGAGTGTGAGGAGGAGAGAGGAGAGATAGGTGAGTAATTGCGTTTAGTTCTTCACACTGTAAGGAAGTCGTGGGGCCACTGGCGATTCAGTCGGCGTGGAGTATTAGGGATGTCAGAGGAAGCGAGAGATTGTACAAGAGGATTACAGCTAGTCGAAAGAGTAGTATGGAATATTTCGTATTTAGTCTTAGCGAGTTAGTCTTTGAAGGGAATGTTGAAGTCGGTGTGAAGTGTGAGGTTAGTCACCGTAGAAAGGAGCGTCATCTATCTGTCGGAGGAGTTTTGACTGAAATGTTCTGTACTGCCCGTATGTTTGTAGGTTTGGCTGAACCCCACACAGCTCTAGTCCGTAAGTCCACATAGGTTTGAGAATAGTGTTGTATGTTAAACGTTTGAGTTCTAAGGGCAATTTGGAGCGTCGTGCAAGTAATCTGTAAAGAAGATTCGCACGTTTTGTCATTGCTTGTCTTTTAAGTCTAGTGTGTGGGTTTCACGTGAGTCGTTTGTCTATATAGAGCCCAAGGAAGGGCACCAGATCTGTACAAGGAAGAGGATTGCTGTTGAAGAGGACAGGTGGACAGGAGCCCCGCCGGAGAGTAAACGTGGCAAGCTGGCATTTCTGTGGGTTCATTAATTGATAATAGATTTAAAAAATAAAACTGTAGCAATTCTGTTCATAAAGTTTTCTTAAAAGTTGTTTGCAAAAGAAAAAGTAGAAGAAGCTACCAGAAGCAGTGGATTTTTTAACGAATAGAATCTTCAAAATGTACTAAGCATTCAAACCTGGGCAACGAATTCGGACGAAATCTAGCGCTGAATCAGCCGCATTAGCTCCTATAGTCCACTCCATCTCTTCTCTCGTTCAGGCCCAATGTCTTAACGTGTCTGAGAAAACTTTGCACATAAGTAGAAAACAGTTTCTGGCAAAGTCACTAGGTCTTTAATTGGGGGGGGGGGATTACTTTGTTTAGGATAGATAGATGAATAATCTTTATTATAAAAAAATAACTGCCAGTTTCAGTCATGATATATTTTTATTATGCCGAGCTTTCGACCTAGGGACTAGCTCATCTTCAGGGCTAATTTACAATATACTGTTTTACATCATTAGAGAGTTGGTTGTCTGCTCATTGACTGAGTATGTGTGTGGACTGAACTATGAACATCTTCAGTCACCAAAAATAATGAACAGTAAATAAATACATCCGTGAACAATACATTATAACCTTCATAACAATAGTATGGGGAAAGCTGAAGATGTGAAGGATGCAGAATGCAGGGAAAAAGGAAGGAAAAACTAGCAGCTAGTGTAGAAAGTTGGAGATGGATGTGTTTTATTCTTTTGTGTGAGTAGGGAATAGAAGGATCTGTAGGAGGTTATGTCGCGGCAGAATGGGTTAGGATGACAGTCTAGGATGGAAAGGAGTCTCAGCAGACTATTTTCCGATATAGGAGTGCTACGGGGATAATGGATGATAAGTCTTGTGGAGTGCGTCGAGGTGAGTCTGAGAAATTTTTCTGCAATTGACTGGAGTTCTCTTGATGTTACTACTACAGGTCAGGCTCCAGACAGAGCTGGCGGTAGATTAACTCATCCTGATGAGTATTTCGTAGAGCAGGAGTTTGTCCTCTAAAGTCATCCCCGAGTCTCGTGTGAGTAAAGAAAATATTAGTCCTTGTAGTCAGTTTGTGTTCTGTAGGGTCGCTATAGGAGTGAATCGATTTTAGTAAGTGGGGGAGAGTCTGTCGCAAGTCTGAGGAATTTTATTCTATGTCGTCCTGGAGTTTCTTGATGTTACTAGTACAAGTCAGGGCTCCAGGCGGAGCAGGCGTAGAGCAACATAGGCCTAATGACTACTTTGTAGAGGAGGAGTTTGTTAGTCACAGTCATTTTGGAGTCACGTGAGAGTAGAGGAAATAATAGTCTTTTAGTCCAGTTTGCCTGAGTTTACTTTGTCCTGAACGTATGCAGTGAAAGTCAGTTTGCTGGCCAAAGTTAAGCCTAGGTACTTGACGTGCTTAGACCACGGGATCAGAGAATTGTTCTGTCTAATTTGTCGGTTAAAAAAAGGTCTGCGTTTTGTAAAGAGTATGGCGTTAGTCTTGTCAGATTACTTAGTAAACTCGCGTACAATCCGATTCTATGAATGAATGTACTACGTATTCATAGTCAGAAGAAATGCGTATCTATGTAATAAGTCGGACTTGGATTGCGCCGCTTTCGCTACTACAAATTCTAGCCAAACAGTTCGGTGTGCTAACTTCTTGAAGGAATGGTGCATTTTCCCCCTCAGTTTTGCCACATCACAGTCAAAAGTAAAAGAGATAAGAGGAAGTCATGCGAGTATTACTGACAAGGTTGTTTTGTAGAATTAAGTAGACTTTAAAGACTTCCGGTGTACTAATCACCGTCACAATTAGTCTTTTCTTCCAAGCGTTCAGGAGAAATAAAATTCTAGCAGGGAACAATTACCCGAAGAAGTTGCCAAATCCTATAACCGAGAATTAAATCTCAAACTACAGATAAGTAGGAGATACCCCTTCCTGATGGTAGACTGTAAGTTAGAAGAGTAGTTGTTGACTAGACGGGTGGGAGCATCAGGTATAAAATAGCTGACAGACTACCGACAAAAACAATCCTCAAACTAACATTGTAAAAGAGTCTGCCAACAAGTACATTGTAAACTGTTCCTATGGGAGCTTCCACATCTGTTGTGTACACTAACACAGTATCTATATATGTGTCTCCCTGTAGCGAGAAAACTAGCAACTATTTCTACTATTTTTCTTCAGCGTCTGTTATAGTAGGTATCACGAAGAATTAAAGTCTTGAATGCTAACTTTTAGTCACAACTTGCACGCTAAGTATTTATCAAAATAGTTCCATAGAAGTTTTCGCACGAGTTTATTATACAGAGGAAACGGATACGTCCACTTCTTCCTCTTTATCCGTTTCCGCTTGTTTCCTTCCTGCTTTTTCCAACTCAACTGTAAAGACAAAGTTTTACTAGCTGAGCTTAAGCTCTCTAAATATTTGCAGTTAATTTGTTTAGACAAGATAAATTTCTCCGTATTTATTTAATCGTTTACTTTAAATAAATATCAGCACGAACTGTACCGTCACTCCTAGAAGTTTTCTAAAAGTTCAGCAGAGAAGCCCAGCAATCTTAGGCAAACTGTCAATGTACCCCAAAACAAAGTATATGTTGGCCTTATTTAATAACAACGAAGAAATAGTAACCTCTGGAGATTTTGCGGCAATCAGAGAATTTAGGTACATATATAACCACAACTTGTAAATGCAGAAATAGAAGGCGGATACAGGTGTTTGTAATTGAAGTATTTAAATTTAAAGAAGCTTTCAAGAAGTTAGTAAAGTATAAAATTGTTTTAAGGTCGATAATTGCCTACGGAAGTGAGATTTAAACCAAGAGCAGAAGGAGCTTTATGGGGAGCAGGAGGCTGAGATGAATGACCATCTTACAAAGAATCGGCTATTCTTTTTCGTTGAAAAAGTTAACTAGAAATAAGCGTAAAAATTAATTTAGACAATTGTCGGAGTTCATTTACTTTTTCGATATGAGAACATATAATAATGATATGTCCACGTTATGTACTAGAAAGGAAACGAATGTTTGACGACATATACATGTCCATTCAAGATGCATTCAAGATTAACACCGATAAAAGGAAAGAAAAAGTTCCATTTAGGCCCTTGAAAATTAATATCTGGAGAAGAACCTGTGATGGCATTTCCAGAATCCAGAATGTCTCCAATTCTGGATGGATTAGAGTATGGGTTAATGTAAAAACATATGTGCTCAAGAATAATTGTCCATTAGAGATGTATGTAGTTAGGGCAACTAATGAGAATGATGTTTGGTAGTTGAAGAGGATTTTGTTTTACAATTCAGAGGAGTGGTACTCGTAAATTAGAGAAACGATGGTAAAGATTGAAGGGTGACTTGTGCAAGATGGTACATGGGATTCAATCAGTGTATTCTAAGACGGAAACATAAGTGAAGTCGAATTCTGAACATCAAACTGAATAAACTACCTCTGATGTTGGATGAAGAGTTGTAATCGATCAGGAATTCACGCTAAGATCAGCGATACTATCCAGCACAGCGTATCTGACCACATTTTTAACTCTTTAGTTCCGCTAACCAACAGAAATGCATAAAAAAAGATAATAATTTCATATTAACTCGTCTAGGAAGATCTGGGATATGGCAGACAGATTATAGTAATGGTAATAAAGGAAGATTCTACAAAACTATGGCAGATCAGTTACCTAGATAACCATGGTTTAAGGGAACTATCACTAATAAATGGGTTGTTGCGACAATAAGCAGGCTGAGAGCGAACCACGCCGGTGTGTGGATCGTATCTACACAGGATCAACAAAAGGTCCTCTCTCCTCTTTGCGTAGATTGCAATGAGGAGGAGGATTTCAAACATATAATAATGATATGTCCACGTTATGTGGTAGAAAGGGAACGAATGTTTGACGACATTTACAGGTATTTAGATGCACCATTTCGCTACAAAGACATAATATTCTCCACCAACATCTGTGTGCTTAAATCTATATCAGAGCTAGCAATGAAATATGAATGTATTTAAAAGTTATAGAATGAATGGAAGAAAATGATTAGAGAAGGATTACGGTGATTTTAATTTCGGTTAAGCTATAAGGATGGCAGGAATATAGAGTACTGATCCATCCATTAGTAGTAAGTTTGTATGTAAATAGTTGTATATAGTAGAGGGATGAATGTGTGAAGCGAATGTATTTATAAGTAAGAATGGAGTGAGTGATATTCTAGTGATAAGTCCTAGACGATGATGGCTGTATGGCGGAAGCCAATGCCAAAAAAATCCCCCCCCCCCAAAAAAAAAAAAGTAAATAGGCTACTCATTACAATATTATGTTTAAGCTTAAGAGAACTTTGATTAATTATTTTGCGCGAAATTTTTGCAAAAATGTCACAGTCAAAAAACGTCGTAAGATCGATTCTTCTTAGATGGGCCAGACTTTCACAGTTATTTGCAATAAAATAAAGAGAGAATAATAAAGTAAATTGATTGCTTGAGAATATCAAAAGAATCAATCAAAGGATTCATGGAGAGTGTGTGAAAGCTTAAATTCATTGCTACTAGTTAATGGGTTTTTTGATCAATTTTGATTCGTTTGTTCAAATTCGCTGCTCAAGAGAATTGTGAGTCAAATGAATGAAGTAAAAGCAAATGTTTTTTTTTGAATAGAAAAGCAGGAAATGTTTCACATCTTTTTGGATACAGTGGTACTTGAAAAGAAATGAAGAAGCTGGAAAAGAGTAATGGAGGAATGTACATCAAGAATGGATAAATTATAAAGAAAAAATGGACAATTTGGCAAAGTAAAATTATAAACTTTAATTAAATCCTTTAGAAACAAGAATTTTCTGCGGTCAACCCTAAAATAAAGGTAAGCAAAGATGGAAAAACCTCGAAGCAATTCTACAGATAATGTTACTGGACAACACGCTATTAATAGTATCACCTGTCAATTTCTTTAGATACCCATAGATACGAGGGTCGTTTGAAAAGTCCGTGCAAAAATAAAAACTACTTAATTTTTTGGGGTAAACCTTTTTTATTTTTCAACATAGTCTCCTATTAGGCTTATACACTTCCTCCAACGCTGCTCTAGTTTGTTGATCCCTTCCGAATAATAGGATTTGTCCAAGTCTGAAAAATAGCCATTCGTTTCTGCAATCACCTCTTCGTTTGAATAAAAATTTTTTCCCTCCAGCCATTTCTTCATATTGGGGAACAAATAGTAGTCCGAGGGAGCCAAGTCTGGAGAATAGGGGGGATGTGAAACGAGTTGGAACCCTATTTCCATTAATTTTGCGACCACAACTGCTGAGGTGTGAGCTGGTGCGTTGTCGTGATGGAAAAGGACTTTTTTGTGGGCCAATCGTGGGCGTTTTTCTTGCAGCTCGGTTTTCAAACGGTCCAATAACGATGAATAATATGCACCTGTTATAGTTTTACCCTTTTCCAGATAGTCGATGAGGATTATTCCTTGCGAATCCCAAAAGACAGTCGCCATAATCTTTCCAGCCGAAGGAACGGTCTTAGCCTTTTTTGGCGTAGATTCCCCCTTGGTAACCCATTGTTTAGATTGTTCTTTGGTCTCAGGAGTCTAGTGATGTATCCATGTTTCATCCACAGTGACGAAACGACGCTTAAAGTCCTGCGGATTCTTCTGGAACAGCTGCAAACCGTCCTTGCAACACTTCACACGATTTCGTTTTTGGTCAAGCGTGAGCAATCGCGGCACCCATCTTGCGGATAGCTTTGTCATGTCCAAATGTTGATGCAAAATATTATGTACCCGTTTATTCGAGATGCCCACAGCACTAGCAATCTCACGCACCTTCACTCTTCTGTCATCCATCACCATATCATGGATTTTATCAATGATTTCTGGAGTAGTAACCTCAACAGGGCGTCCAGAACGTTCAGCGTCACTTGTGCCCATATGGCCATTCCGAAAATTTTGAAACCACTTATAAACTATTCTAATCGAAGGTGCAGAGTCACCATAATGTTTATCAAGCTTCTCTTTAGTCTCCTGAGGCGTTTTGCCTTTCATAAAGTAGTGTTTAATCAACACACGAAATTCTTTTTCGTCCATTTTTTGAAAATCACTCGACTTCCTCGATTCAAACGAATGCCAAACACAAAGAAATAGACCGATCTGGCTGAAACTTGGTGTGTGTTCTTCCAAGAGATGCTACTAACTAAACATAACCTCGATACGCGCCATTGGTGCTATCTCTCTGACTTTGCACGGACTTTTCAAACGACCCTCGTACTACAGATGAAAGATTTATGGTACCAGATTACCTCAAGAATTAAATATAGGAAAACTAAGTAACAGATGGTCCAAAAAATGTCTCAACAATATTTGAAGCTGTTTTAAAAAGAATCATAAACTGATTTAGTACACCGAATTGTTACTGTGGATGGGACATCCAATACTATACCTGAATCAGGACAATGAGTAAAAGCAGTAAATCATGATTTTCCTCGAAGTAATGAAATTTCAAATTTGGTAAAATAACTTAAAATCGTGGCCGACTTACGTCCGAACAATTACCTCCCAATGCAGAGCAATAGAAAGTGGAACGAAGGTTGTTCCAAGTTTAATGAAAGCTCAACTTTGTTTCTTCCGGCTTATTGAATTATTCAAAACAAGTTCACCAATTTCCTGCTCCCGCCCACAGTGATTGAGCTTCTATAAATGAACTCCAGTTTTTAGCTTTGAGCTTTAGTTTTCCCTCTAATTATACACAAAAAAGGGATATAAATAAAGTGACCCATCGAATGGTCTTTGAACAATTGATTTTTCTTTAAATCCAAATGGACACAATTTGAGGTAAATAAATTAGGTTTCAAATGTCCATAATTAATTCTATGAGTAAAAACAAAGCATTAATTAACGAACAAAACATACCTGTTTCGTACATTAAATTTATTATAAAAACAAATTAAAAATTGCAAAACTTTGCGGAAAATAAATTAAAAATTGCAAAACTTTGCGGAAAATAAATTAAAAATTGCAAAACTTTGCGGAAAATAAATTAAAAATTCACTTGTTTTAAATTATTTACTTAAAAATTATTATTTAATGATCTAATTACCGTTTGAAACTTTAATAAAGGATTTTATCATAAAGAAAATGTCTTAAAAAAGTTGGATCTTGGTAAAATTAAATTTAAACTATTTGAATATGGAAGTCATTCAACTTTTATTCAACTCTGAATAGTTTAGAAAGTTCAATTTTAGTGTGAATAATTAGTTTCTGAATAAGTAAAACGTTTGAGGGAAGGAATAACTCTATGGTAATGCTTAGAACTCGAGGAATCCTTAGACTTCCTTTTGTAGGAGCAAGGAAAAAAATCGTGTGAGTGTACACCCCAAATTTATCTTTAAAACATGGTGTTTAAGTTATTTTCAAGAAGTGAATTTAAAACTGTAAATATTCTTGTAAAATCCATGACTTCTAAAGGACTAGAACAAACATCGGAAGGGTCTGAAATGGAAAAGCCCGCAACAACCAAAAAAAAATTATTCAAAAAGTGTGTAGGAAAAGGTCCTCTCCTCTTTGCGTAGATTGCGATGAGGAGGAGGACAACAGAAGATCCTCTCCTCTTTGCGTAGATTGCGATGAGGAGGAGGACAACAGAAGATCCTCTCCTCTTTGCGTAGATTGCGATGAGGAGGAGGACAACAGAAGATCCTCTCCTCTTTGCGTAGATCGCGATGAGGAGGAGGACAACAGAAGATCCTCTCCTCTTTGCGTAGATTGCGATGAGGAGGAGGACAACAGAAGATCCTCTCCTCTTTGCGTAGATTGCGATGAGGAGGAGGACAACAGAAGATCCTCTCCTCTTTGCGTAGATTGCAATGAGGAGGAGGATTTCAAACATATAATAATGATATGTCCACGTTATGTGGTAGAAAAGAAACGAATGTTTGACGAGTTATACAGGTATTTAGATACGAAGACATAATATTATCCACCAACATCTATGTGCTTAAATCTATAGCAGAGCTAGCAAAGAAATATGTATGTATTAGTTATAGCCGATTAGAATGAATGCAAGAAAATGATTAGAGAAGGATTACGGTGATTTTAATTTCGGTTAAGCTATAAAGATGGCAGGAATATAGAGAACTGATCCATCCATTAGTTGTAAGTTTGTATGTAAATAGTTGTATATAGTAGAGGGATGAATGAGTGAAGCGAATGTATTTATAAGTAAGAATGGAGAGTGAGTGATGTTCTAGTGATAAGCACCTAGACGATGCTGGCTGTATGGCGAAAGCCAATGCCAAGAAAAAAGTCTAAAAATAAAAAAAATGTGTGTAGAAGAGTTGTAGCACGGTCTACTATTGTCATTCATTGATGGCCAACAACAGTGGTCCCGCGAGGATATCCAGTTTTTGAATTAAAGATAAGTACAGATTCATGGCAAATCCATCCTTTCCCTAATTCATTAGTAATCTTTAATAACGACCTGTAAACCTGTGAATGTAAAGCGGTAATTTTATATTCTACACATTTGTGCTCCAATCTTAAGAAGGGACTAAGTAATCCTAGAAAGTCATTCTGGGCAAAAAGGGAAAAAAAAAATTCAAACTCTGGGCAGGGACCAAATTTTAAATGATTTGGTAACGTCTTAGCAAACTTAATGAACTGAGAAAAGCGAATAAATTTACCCTGAGACCCAGGATATGTCGCCCCGCGAGAATGCGAACAACCTTGCTAGGGAAGAGCACTGCATTCACCTACATGAGGGAATCAGTGAAAGACTCCTTGAGGAGCAGCTCAATCAAGAGCAGCTGATAAACTCTGGAGCAATTTCCCGGAACCCAATCTAGGCAACTGTAACTGTAAACAGAACTAAGAGATTCCACAGGATGAGTAAAAATAAATTAGCTGTGCATGCTTTAATCGGCCATTGTCAAATCAATAGACACTTGAAAAAGTAGATGGAGCCTGGAACGCGACGACACGTGCTGATTCTCTGAAGGAGTGGATAATAATAACTATAATTAATTTCTTGAAGGACTGTGATGATGTTGTTTAGAGAAGATTTATATTCCAAGTGTGATAAACCAGGTGTTGATGAAGGGTTATAAGTTATAACTTATCGTGGTGGTTTTTATTTCTTATTGTGATTTCGTTTATGTCCTCTTATTAATAAATTAAATAATAATTTATTACAAAATTTTTAATTACTTTTAGAAATTTAGCAACATGCATTTCAGTCACTCAACTGCATTCTTACTCGTAAATAACCAACAATGAGAATTTCCTTACAATTATTTCATTTTCTTTTCCCTAACTTCTCTCATAGACAATACACAAGACTCGTGCAAAGCGTTGGTTCCACTCATAGTCGAACTAAGTGTAAGAGATATTATTTGCAGAGTGCAAAAGAGAAGAAGTGATGATTTACTTATTTTTTTTAAATTTTATCTTAAAACCATCTTCGCTTAAAATCATTAGAATGTCTACACAAATAAATAAATGGTCAACAAGAAAAGTTTTGGGCTTTCTTCTTAACGAGAAACGTGAAGAAAATTGAAGCCAGAATGATTAGAAAATAATGGTAAACAGATGTACTTTTTTTTTTTTTTAAAGTTCTTGGCATGATTAGTGGAAGGTTAAGCACAGAATTCAAGATGTAGTCCTTGTGAGCTGCGAACGATGTTGGCGATTTGCTTTACCTTGCTTCATTTTGTGCAACAAAAACTCATCAATTATGCTGAATGCTTAAAAATAAATGAAACACCGCTGTAAGCAGAACAGTCAGTTGTGGAAAAAAAAACCAGCATTATACGCAAACCAGATGAATTTACATTTATTGACTTCAGTTATTTTTCAAAAAAAAATGAGGAGAAAGCAGTAAAGTAAAACCTGCATCCAATGCTGCAGCATAAATTCTAAGTGTTACCGATGCCATTCCTTGTAAGTTCTTACGTTTGTCAACGAAGATTTTAGCCAATGACTGACGAGAATATCAATGAGGTTCACCAACTTAGCCTTACCAAACCCCTTAGATAGATAGATGATAGATAGATGGTAGATGGGACGGGACCTATACCCCAAGGCACCGCAGCCACAGAAGACTTATTGTGCCAGTCCCTTCTTAGTTCTAGTAGGCGAACCCTCCCCTCCTAAAGAGGTCAAGGACTTTCCCTACTAGTTGTCGAAAGTTTGCGCTATGAAACCTTTGGAACGTTGAGGCCGAAGGAGATAGTAGCGCAAAAACAACTACCAAACCCCTTAGAGTGGATGCTAAAAATATCTTATCACAAGTGAAGATGTAGTAAAAATAATTCTTTCAAAACCCTAAAAAATAACCACTGACACTTTGAGAGAGCAATTAATTTAATTCTTCTGTCTTATTCTTAACTCGTAGTACTATTCTGATGCTATGCAACAGAAAAGTGCAATAATTGTGGCTGTTAAGACAATCAAAAACCTTAATATAAGGCTACTTCCACAAAAAGGCCACAAATGTTTAAGATTATTCTCCTTCCAAATTATTTGACTAGATCCTATTAGGTAATGCACCTTACTAGTTCCATTGCACTCATAATGTGCTTGCAATTAATTATAATTAAAAAGAAATCAAATTCTTTAAAAACAATAAGAGGACGAATGAAGAACTTTCAATTTAAGTTGTGTAAAAATTCTTAAGTTTGCTGCAAACTTAGAATTTCAGAGAGAAATCATTGCAGAACGATTAATTATAGGGAACAACGGTTAACAAAAAAAATCATTAATTTCAGTAGAAAAAAAAGAAACAAACAACTTTACTTATTAAAACTGGTTAATTCCTTAAACCATCCCTTCCTTGGGTGATCGTTTGGTTTGTTTAATCGCTTATCTAGCGGACAGATGTGTACTATTCTACTCGGAAGCTATCCCAAATCAACCCTGGCAAAAAAATCAAGAAGGGGCAGATGAGCAATAGGAAACTGGGAAAGAAGCCACAAGATAGATACCGAAATTTGCTATTTGTGCATACACAGCATCTGTTCAGTTTAGAGGACAGCCCAGGTCAAATAGACGTTTAAAGACGGTGGTAATTATCGAAATTTTACATTATATATGGTTCTCCGGAGATACATGGCCGCATTAAATTGCGTACAATCCTAGATATAACCAAATTATTCAATATGGATCAAAAATAGGTTCTAAACAAGGGAATCATTGCTCCCAAAAAAAAATCATCTCAGTGTTGAAAGCAATGATGACATTAAGAAACTCTTGTAAAATGTGTGTAGAAAATGAAGCAGTACTGAAGCTTGTGTCTTACCTTGGAAGCTGCAGAGACCAGGATCTGCAAACAAAAAAATAAAAGAAATATATTAAAATCTCAAATTTTCGCTACTAAATTCATTTTTAATTGGCAAATAGGATCAAATTCACAACAATTGTTTTATATTTAATTGAATAGATGTAATTATTGATTACCAATTCACATTTCTCAACATGAAAACTTTATTAAAAGGAAAGTTTTTGAGAGAAAATTACTTATAGAAAAGGAATGTCGTAAATTACTATCTTCATACATAATACATGGCTTAAATTGTAAGGATAAGATCTTAAAAATTAGATTCATCTTGAAGTTCATCCCATTAGCCTTCTTTGTTGGTCAAAGGCAATTAACATACCTCTAAGTTCTACTGAGGGTAATCAATCGCGAGTCTTGACTCAGATTAAGCCGATTAGCCATGTCGACTTAAACTAGTAAAGTAAGATAAAGTAATCGCCTATTTTTCAGGCGAGGCTTAAAACGTTCAGCTACCAATTAGGTGTTGTAGGCTTTACAATTCAAAGTTTTATCTAGCAAGTAAAAATTAGCTAGAAGCTGGATTCTAAACTGGGGATCTCTTACTTCTCAAATCTACGTTTCAATACCCACTAAAACAACTTCAGCGCCTACTTAAAGTAGACTTATGACTTATTGTAAGACACAGTGTCTTATAGGTGGGACCAATCCTTGTGGACTGATTTCTAAAGGAAAGGGAAACGTCACTTTTTCCCTGTAAGAGAGCACAGCTAGAAGTCAGTGAAAAACGATTGATGGGAAACCCTGGACATTGTCAAAAATAAATAAAGTTTTTCTAAGGTTTTTTTTCAAAACGATGCCCCTTCTATTCACAGGATAAAATTAATTAACCTAGAGCTCTGGGCAGACTGAGCCGGAAAAATGAGCAGGAAAAAATGACCTCTTGTTTGTTACAATCGATAGGTTAGCCGATGAGGTTTCTAGCTAGTTGAGACCGGAGTTCATATACGTCTAGCGGGTGAACTTTGTAAATAGGGAAGATTTTATCTACTAAGGTGTTTTTTCTCTTTGGCTGCAGCATCTTGGGAAACAGGTCCTCGCCCTGCGTTTCAATAATATTATAAACTGGCTTTATAAAAATAAAAAATAAAAACGTAATTTAATAGTTGCTCTGACAGAATAACTTTAATTGCCACGTGAATACATTTATTTACTCTATGAATCACCTAATTGGTAGTTGGACGTTAAGCCCCGCCTGAAAAAATAGGCGATTACTTTACTTACTCGATGAATCTAATGTAACTCTAAGAAAATACTAAAGAGGAAGCTGCTCTAGGTATTCTACTGATATCATAAAGCCTTGAACTGTGAAAAGTCATAGAATAGAATAGATTAAATTAGGGCGGCCTCAAGGCCTACGCCACTGCGACCCCTTTGGATCTATATTGTGGCTTCCCGACTTTAGAGCTCGCCCTCCAGATCCGTCCGTTTAATCAGACTCTTAATTCTGGAGAATGACTCCTGGGTAAAGCTCTCAGGGCTTGGTTTTTTTCCCTCCCTGAGAAGTGTGAAAAGTCATATACAGCTTAAAAGCTACCAAAAAAAGTTCCTACTCCTTCATCCCTAAACGTGTCACAGAAGTGTTGCAGTCCTTTATAAAGTGTACCATGATTTACGAGTCTATAAACGATGAGCTAAAGCTAAAGTTAGATATGTGTTCTTTAAATCCAAGTATTTGTGCATTATCTGGGTTCTATGTGTTAAACGGGGTGTTAGGCAGGTGATAAACCTGTGGGTATCCCTGAAAACCTGAGCATTCCTAATACATTAAAACCTGGAAATGTAATTAATTTTAGGCAACTAATTGAGTTTTGTTTAGCCTGGAATAGAAAAATGGAGATAATAATCATTGCAGTCACGAAAGAAAAACGGATGTTAATTAATTAATCACCAGAGAAAGGGAAACGACAGATAAATGCTTCATTAAAAAGAAACAAAAAATAAAAAATAATTAAACAAAGCAATCCAATTACTGCCATTCAAATAGCTTATCAATTCATCCTCTCAAAGCTAAAGCCCCTCCCAGATAATCTTCTTTTCTCCAGGTATCCTGTAGCGCACTTGATGATACACTGTAGCATAGGTAAACTTTTCCATTTATGAAAAGCTTATAGCTCAAATTAAGCTGCTTAAAGTAGAATTTAGGCCAAGTTGAATTTAGTTTTTTTTTTTTTTTTATAAAGCTGTACAAAAAAATTGACTTTCGAAATGATGAAGTCTTTCTGATGGTAACCAGTTAATCAAATTTCGGACTTATGCATCATACATTTCTATAAAAATAAAAAGACTCCTTAAAATTCATAATCCATCTTGTTCCTGGTGAACCCAACCTCTGAATTACCTCTAAGACTCAAAGAGAAGAGTACATCTATGATGAACTAAGAATTCCTCCATTTATTTTATTTTTAGCAGCGGATTTTTCTACTTAAAACTTTAATCTTTTATTTCTTGCAATTAAAATAGATTAAGCATCTTAAATATGAAATTAATCAAAATTATGGTAGAAAGAAGACTTCCCATTGTCATAATACAAGATAGCTGCATTTAAATGCATAATTCAAATCATCACAACTAGATTTCAACTAACATCCTAAATTTAACGGATTTAAATTTCTGGTCAACTTTTTTGTTAATCAAATTTTGAATAAAACAGACTAAACATAAAATTAAACGTTCTAATATTTCAAAACTTACTGATAATAACCAGTTTTACTTTTAACACTGACCATCTAAGGAAGCTGTAGAACCATATTTTTTGTAAGTTATCACATTATCCATGTAAAGAATACACACTACTACAAAGAAAATTAGCAAGTGTCTTTCACTCACTCTTTAATTTCATTCTGACTAATTTCAAACTCATTAATCAAGAACTGAAATTAAAACTGGCCAACGTCCAAAATATTGCTTAAATTTAAATGTAGCACTAAATCAATTATTATAATCAATTTGCAGATGAGTAACCTTGAAATTGCTTCTTTTTAGTCCTATACTTAAAAGCAAGTAAAAACTTCAGAGAAAATTCTCTGTATATCGATTTTCTTGACGAAAAAAGAATTAGAAATAACTTTAATTTAAAAAAAAAAGTAGATTATTAATTATTAAATTAAAAAGCATAAATACCCCAATAAGGATGGATTCAGCATCTTTCAAGGTCCAAGGATAAAAACAAAGATAGCACTATAATAAACGTTCGTTACAAAAAAGAAAAGCTCTTTATTAATAATTTAACACTTTTTTCTTTTAACAAAACTTTACAATTAAGAACATCCGGGAAATACTTAAATAATCTTGAAATCACAATTACCAGTAATTAGGTCACAGGAAATATGGCCGACTTCACTAATTGGGTCTCTGGGATTCCTTGAAACAATGGATACAGTTATATTAATAAAATAAATTTTTAAAAAATTATTTAAAAACAAAGCCAAAATTAATTATAAACTTAATAATTATATTTATTATTGATAATTAATATTTGTAACAATGATAATAATTTTAAATAATTAAAAAACAAAAAATTACTTTAAAAAAACCAGGCCCAAAATAAATCTTAAAATTAAAAATTGTATTTATTATTGATTATTAATATTTTTAATAATGATAATTAATGTATTTTTTTAAAAAATAAATATAAATCAACACATCGTATACGAATAAAGTTGAGCCCCATCAAAGTGAGTGACGTGGCCATTGGAAATTCCATCATCCTTGTGCTGACCATTTAATTTGTAAGTCTTTTTAATATTAATTAACAATAATCTCAATTAGTTTTACTGTAATTTATTAAATTAATGTTGAAGCATGAAAAATAAGTAAAATTCAATTAGTTTAACAATGGATTTTAATTATAAAAAGTGGAAATCAAATTTGGGGGTCTAGAATCTTCTAAATCAAAATGGCGAACAAGAAAATTCTCTTATTAAGTAATTATTTAAGTTAAATCTACAGATATTTTGAATAATCTATACTGAAATAGCTTTTATATAACTTTTTTTTTAAATTAAAGCAATTTTACTTATTTCAAATTGTATTTAATAAGTCAGCTTAACTGAAGCAATTACCTGGTTTGAATTGCATTCTATTTTCAGTTTTTTGGACATCAAATTATGAATTTCCTTTAAATTGTATATCTTATTTTTATTCAAATATTTGTTTAAATTCTCTTAAAACTCGAAACTAAGAAAACTATTTTACTGTCCACTTAATTTTCTTATCATTTATGGCGATAAAAGAACTCTGAAAAAACATAAAAAAAAATTTAAACAATTAACTGGATACACTATAAAATAAGAAAGTTTTAATTTTTAAATGCATTAATAGGTTTTTCTGCTTTTAATCTAGTACAATGTAAGTCCAACTTAAAAAACTTAAAAACTTAATTTGATTTCTGTTGCAGGAGTATAGGGTGCTTTTTTGTTCATCGATATTTGTGTTGTCAAGTGATCACTCAGTGTTAGTGTTGGGAAAGCTCTTTTTTGGGCAGGCTTTCTCTTGAAAGCACTCAATATGTTTAAACTTTTGAGGTGAGAATATTTTTCAATTAACTTACATAATTTTGTGTTGAAAATACAAAAGAAAATTTAAAAATAAAACTTTTCTTATTTTTCAGTGTTATGTAAGTTGTAAAAGTGTGTGTTGCTGTTAAGACTATCAGTGTTTTGTGCTCAACCTTTTAAGTTTACCGAAAAAGTGAGTAAAGTAAGAAAATATCTTAACAGATTTTCTAATTTTCCCAATTATTATTTTAGAAATTTCAAAATCTATTACCTCTTTTTGTTACTTTAGGTGCCTTAGTTAGTGAATCCGGGTGTGCCGTTATTTAATTGGTAAGTTGTACAGCATTTATATATTTACTGTTGCATTATACAATTAATTTCTGATTTTTTTTGCTATTTATACCACAATAGTGTTAAATAATCCTTAGTTTTTTTAAATTTTTTCAGGTGTTATGTGTTAATAATCCGTGAGAGCAGGTGCCGCTTTATAGTTATGTGAGTGAATTTCTGCAGAAAGCTGTAAAAACAGATCATCGAAGTAGCGTAAAGGTAAGAATGCTTGATTTATATTAATGATACAGAAGTTAACATTTAGCACAAAGAGAAAACGATGGAACAATAGAATTAAAACTCTCTTTCGGCCATTATATTATTACAGAATTTATTATTAAATGATTGCCAATATGCTGTTGTGTTAATGTTTAACTTAGAAAATTAATTTGCATGCAAATGTAATTTATAAATAGAACTAAACATGTATTTACCTCCATTGCATTAATTTCCAGTTTGATTTACACTAAATAATCCATTAAAATTACCACCTCCATGATGTTAATTTCTGTTCACAATTTTAAACATAAATTATTCCCAAAAATAGGGAAAACTTTTACAAAAAAGTAATTTTCCAACACACAAACGAACTTAACCACAGAACAAAAACTTTATTGCTGGTAATGAGTCCTGTGAATGGTAGATTCTCTCCCCACCACAGTCTTTTATGGCAGCCATTTGTTACAATATCATTAGAGAAAAAGAAAATAAAGATTTTCATTTGTAGCGAGCCACTTATTTATTTTATTTTATTTTTTGATCACATCTTTGTGATCTGTTCTACCATATATTAGGTGGTAAACTGATTTTACACAGTGCCCTTTTTTAAGCTTTTATCTTTCTACATAAATAAACTAGATGTAGAAGGGCATCATAATTCAAAAAACCAAAAATCGGAGTTCAAGTTTGATTATGTAGTTTAGGAACTATTGAACCTAAAATAAATTGGACTAAAACAAATTTATTGGGAAATTTACTCAAAAAACTAGAACAGCTCTTCAATTTAGATCTAATGCATCATCTGAATCCTTCACAATCTTCTCGTTAACGAAATATTAAGCCAGTTCGATAAATAAGCAATTTTTCGAAATATATCACAGGCCAGAAAAATGGTTATCGAAATCGTTTATAAGTTTTAGTTTTTTGATTAAGTTTTTCGATCCTTGGCCAATTTGCCTTTGAAACTGATTTGTAACAACTATTTCAAATGAGTAAATGCATCTGTTTTGTATATCTCCATTTCTAATATCTGGATAATAATTTTTTTTGATGGGAACCCTATTTTTATGAAACCGTTAGAGAGACAAAGGGCATCTCGTTGCGTGGAACCTTTAAATTCTTATCATTCATCGGAGACCTTCGCTGTCCTAAAGTTTACAGTGGGCTTCTGAACGTTGGTATTTTCATGAACTTTGATTGCATAAAAGCTTTTATTAGCAGCTTTTCAAAAAAAAAAAAAAAAGAAAAAAGTTTTCCAAATGAACACTGTTTTGTACACGAATTTCGTCCAATAATAGGAAAATACTCGTAGGGTTTATGGCGTGCAATGCTGCGTGAGGAGGCATGCTCTCATATTGTCATCTCATGTCTTGCTTATTTATAAAATGATAACTCGAAAACCGGATGCTTTTTAATTTTGTGTGAAAATGAAGGAAATTCCGTTTAACATATTTCCTATTTTTATTTATATTTGTCGTAAACGTCTTCCTTAAAAGGAATAAATAGTACAACAACAAACATAATCGCAGAGGATGTAGGTAATACACTACAATTAGATTGCTTCATCCTGTTCTGTTTAATCGTATCTAGAAACACTTCTAAACTTAGCTTTTCCTTCCTCTTTCTTATTTAATAAGAAGTAGTGAGAAAACGCCGAAATTCCAATTTTCTTTGTTAAAGTCTGCGCTCTTTCTTGCTTCCTTTTAGTCAGTACAAATTAGTTTTAAGAATAACTAGCAGATTTTATGTCAAACTTGAAATATGAATGAAATTTAGTTGTCGTCACTTCTACCTCCTTAAGCAGACTATGATCAAAGAAAACATGGTATTTTCTAATAACTTTGGGGCGCTTCTTTTTTGGCAAATCACACGAACGATATCACTGGATAGTTTTGTTAATTCAGCCATGTTTTGATAGTGTTAATACGTATGGATAAGCGCTGTTTTTGTGCTACTCAGAAGGGTGTATACTTCAATGCTATAAGTAGAGGATTAATAAGTGTTTATATCGATTTAATTATTCAATTTCTGGTTAATCTCCACTGGTTAACCGCAGCGCTTTTGAACTCAAGTTAAATTTACTTGGCAAAATGTAAAATTTACATAAATAAAATCAGACTAGTGTGACATACTTCAGACTGGTTAACAGACTATTTCATTCTTTATTCTATAAACGAAATATAGATACAGATTCTGTCCCATTAAAAAGCACAATCTTAAACAGAGGGATGACCTATATCTTGTACTTCTTCACTGTCCCATTTAAAATAGATTTAGAGCGCTCTGGGTGTGTGCCCAAATACAACCCAAATGTTGTTCCGTTTTTGGAGTTAAATAGCTTCCGTCAGCCATCAACAATGACGAACTAAAAAATGTATTTATTCTCTTTTTATTGGAACACTAGCAATAAGATTTCATTTAATATCTTAATTGCTCCTAATTTCTTTCGCTGTTTTTAAGTATTTAGTTTTTATTGTGCATAGTTGATTTCGTACACCATAGAATGCATGCTTTTTTATATTCCCCGCCAGTTTCTGCTTTATTACCCTTTATCAGAATTTGATTCATTATTTTGGTATAGAGAGTTTGACTTCCAACTTTATGTTTCTATTACACTCGACAATTGCTCACTCTGAGTCTTAGCTACAAATTAAGAAACCCATATCTGAATATGGTTGATTATGGTATCCAAAACATGCACGTTTCTACGGATAAAATCAAGGATATGGTCTTAGTACTGTGGATACAACCACAACTATATTTCAAGGGTTAAAAACAACATCCAATCTTACTTTGTGAGTTAAGTTTAAACATTAAACAATTATTCTAAAAGGGTTCCATTCTGCCATAGTTTGTAGTCAGAATTATTGTGTTATAACTTTGGTCCCTCCCCTACCATTTGATTTTTAAATATCCAGCATCTCTGAATGATTGATTAAAAAAGTTAAGGGTGTAACTAATGATGGAACTTTTCGAATAGTTAATGGTCAATGGTTACCACTTCACTGTCACGCTGATTCCTGCTAACGGTTGCGCCATCTTTTTTTTGGGTTTCTTTTTGGCACTGTCTTTCGCCATACAGCCAGCATCGTCTAGGTGCTTATCACTAGAATATCACTCACTCTCCATTCTTACTTATAAATACATTCGCTTCACACATTCATCCCTCTACTATACACAACTATTTACATAAACTACGGCTAATGGATGGATCAGTACTCTATATTCCTGCCATCCTTATAGCTTAACCGAAATTAAAATCACGTAATCCTTCTGTAATCATTTTCTTGCATTCATTCTAATCGGCTATAACTTTTAAATACATTCATATTTCTTTGCTAGCTCTGCTAAAGATTTAAGCACATAGATATTGGTGGAGAATATTATGTCTTTGTAGCGAAATGGTGCATCTAAATTCCTGTATACGTCGTCAAAACATTCGTTTCCTTTCTACCACATAACGTGGACATATCTTTACTAGATGTAACGGGTCAAAGGAGATATTTCTACATATCATTATTATATGTTTGAAATCCTCCTCCTCATTGCAATCCACGCAAACAGGAGAGGACCTTTTGTTAATCTCAGGCTATCAGGCTATTCATTATTTTATAGAGTAGGGCTTCTTTAAAATTATTATAACACAAACAGACCCACAAACTCTTCCGACTTGTATTTCCAGTAAAAAAATCCTGACTTTTCAATGATAATAAAATTCCTCAAAAACCAAAAGTCTATCTTTCTGAATTATTATCTAAACAGTCCAGTGTTTTTGTGTAGAGTGTTGATGTTCGGAAAATAAGAAAGTCTGAAAATCTACATGGTAGCATTTAATCAACCACCTGACCAAACCAAACATACGATCGGAGTGTGCCAATTAATTAGAAAGTGCAGGCCGCCGTTGGTCTTGAATCCTCCTGAGGCTTTAATCTTCCAATTGGATATCTCCAAGCGGGGCTTGGTACTGAAGGCAATTAAAGTGATTAAATTCCATCCTCTTTTAGTTTTTCACTCAACGAAATGAAGAAATAGGTTTTCCCAATAGGAGTTTTCTTTATGTTCTTTAAATATATATAAAGGAAATTACTGGCTACTTTAAAGAAATTACTAGCGAGACAACTTGATATATAGTAGTATATACTGTTGCCAATAATGGTGGCAAGAATGTTTGTTTGTAGAGGATGAATTTTATAGAACATAGGAGGGGGTCCTCTAATAATTTTATTTTTATTTTTTTAGAAAGAGGAAGTATTGTAATCGAGCAGATATTTCACCGGAAATATCTATTTTGAGGCACCGAGAGTCCAAAAAAGAGATTTTTAGTTGGTCCCTCTACATTTTTGGGGAGGCGCAACCTTGTTTTTCACCTAGTTGCAAACAAATTGAAGAAGTATGCATTTCCGTGATATTCTCTGTCATAAAAAAAAAATAATTTTTTCTATTTTTACCAACCATAATTTTCGACTTTTCATCTTTGGCTAGTGTAGAAAATTTTAATTTTCTTGTGACTACCGTTTTACCGTTTACCATGATTTCTTATATCGTATAAAAAAGGTGCTTCTAACATATTACTCTATTCATCTGTGTAAGTTTGAAAGTATTATATCAACCTTAACAACAAGCCGCTTGATAATTCTATCATCAACTTATCGATTGTTTTTGATTTGGAATTTCAATTATATTGGGAGAGGGGATCTGGGTTCTGCTGAAACATCCTGCGTTCTTCAACAGCATTTTTTTGTGGCATTGGCTTTCGCCATACAGCCAGCATCATGATCTAGGTGCTTATCACTAGAATATCACTCACTCTCCATTCTTACCTACAAATACATTCGCTTCACACATTCATCCCTCTACTATATACAACTATTTACATAAACCTTACAACTAATGAATGGATCAGTACTCCTATATTCCTGCCATCCTTATAGCTTAACCGAAATTAAAATCACCGTAATCCTTCTCTAATCATTTTCTTCCATTTATTCTAATCGGTTATAACTTTTAAATACACTCATATTTCTTAGCTAGCTCTGCTACAGATTTAAGCACATAGATGTTGGTGGAGAATATTAGGTCTTCGTAGCGAAATGGTGTATCTAAATACCTGTATAAGTCGTCAAAACATTCGTTTCCTTTCTAACCACATAACGTGGACATATCATTATTATATTGTCCTGAAATCCTCCTCCTCATTGCAATCTGCAGCAAAGAGGGGTAGGACCTCTTTCTTTAATAGCATCATTTTATTGTAGTCGAAAACGTGTATAGTATTAAATTTCAATGGTTTTTTTCTTTGTTAAAGTACAAATTCTATGTTTTAAGAAAATTTTATTACGTAATCATTGGTGGATGAACGTCATGAAAGTGTTTACAATAGATTTATTTTTTAAAGAAATCAGTTATTACATAATGTTCTCAGTGCATCAACTGTTACAAGTACAATATATGCAAACAATATACATATTTATATTTTAGTTTACATCGTAGATTTCCAGTCCATATAATATCCAGTTAATAACTGGAGAAGCATGGAGGGGGTATTATTACCCAGAACCTTTAACTATGTTATACCAAATCAAAACAATACGATAGTTCGGCTTCTATGAATAATTATTGTTATTTGTATTAGAATAGGGTTTTCATTGGTGCCAGGTTATCGGTTCACTTTTGTAAAAACAAGTTTTGTTCCTTTTGTACATCTTGTATTAATTTTATTTGTCTTATTGAATATTAAATTCAATAAATAATTCTTTGGTAAAATTATTCTATTAGTTTTCCTCGAACCATTTTACTCACTTTGTGAACAGTTTCCGTTTTATTAATTTTTGTTTCTGGTTTTTACTTTCCCATTTTTTCCCGTTGTTATTAGGTTTTTACTTCTTTGTTTTAGCAATTTCCTTTTCGTAAATGGTTCTAATGATGATTTTCTTTGATCTTTATACACACTTTTAAGGCAAGAAATTTTATTTTGAACATTTTTTTGTAGCCTGAATTTAAGCCTCTTCTGTAAAGAACCGATCATTATGTTGTACGGCTCTAGCTCGTGAGGGTGAAAAGTCTTATAATTAGTTAGAATTGAATTTGAATTTGAGTAGTTTATTTACAATTTAAAAATTTATACAAATAAATGTACAAAAGGAGGTTTCAGGTTGGAAGGCCTATATACTCTCCACAACTTTAATATTTACATGGATGTTAGTAAGTTGAACTTAAAACTAAGGCAAAAAACTTAAAAAAAAAAAAACCTTACTACAAGTTAGAATAGATTAAATTAGGGCAGCCTCCAGGCCTACGCCACCGCCACCCCTATGGATCCATTGTGGCTCCCCGACTTTAGAGCTCACCCTCCAGACCCGTCCGCTTAATCAGACTCTTAATTCTGGAGAGTGGCTCCTGGGTAAAGCTCTCAGGCCTCTTAATTAGTTATGGCGGCTTTTTTTTTTTTCTCTGGAAATCTTAATCCAGCTTTAGTTCAAGAAAGGCTACTTACTTCGCTGGAGCGTTTTTTTTGTGCCTTTAAAGGTTTTATTCTCCAGGCAGTCACTTCTTCTGACTGTGCCATGTATTCTTCAGATTTGTCTTAGCTAGAGTTTGTCTGTGAGTTCGCTAAACCTTAAATGGTTTCACAAATACTCTCTGTACAGGCCCTTTTTTGTGTCACGATTAGGCGTATCGATATTGTTTATTTGTATCGTAGTTTTTCAGAAGAAGTTGTTCCCCCTAGTGATGGAAATTACATACTCCTGTCTTTACTAACTGGAAGTTACTTCGATCGTATCGCCGAATCGAGTCTGGGAAAGTGATTTCTAGAGGAAATGGTGTGGGCGTGATCAAGCTTAAAAAGAAAATACTTTAATATTTTCTTTATAATTTTGTGTTTTCCCTGAAGATGTCATCAAGGAGATTGTCGAAACGGCGAACAATTATAAAACTACAAAGTTAGCAAAGACTAACTAGTCTTTTAGTAGAATTTACTATTTTTAGAAAATGATCCAATTAGAATTATGACGTAATAAGAGAAAATTTATACAATAACAAAAAAATGAAAAAGTAAGACAAAACTTTTTATATAAATTTGCAGAGTAATTCTGTAACACGTTATTCCAAATTACACCTTAGAGGACCATAAAGAAAGAATTTATAATATAATATAATAATATTATAATAAGAGAGTTTTGTTATAAGTAATTTTGCAGAAAGATGTTAGAAGCAATTTAAATATTTATTTAAGAAAAAAAATGTATCTTCCTTCCGTTCAACTCGTTAAAAAAGTTTTATTAAAAAAAATGCAAGGAAAATAGACAATTGCTAGATTCACAACATTCAACAAGTTACTTTATGATCTATACGTCTTCGTGTCTACAGCGTTTCCGTTTCACTCTTTTCCATATTAGGGGGGCGAAAAAACTGTGTTTTTGGGATCAAAAAATGGAAGTATCTGACATATGAAGAAACGATCTAAATGGATGCTGTAAAATCTCTCTAATCTAATCGGGAATAAATGAAGGATACAGAAAGTTTAGGGTTAGAGTTAGATAAGGGGTAAAAAAGGGTGCGGTGATACAGTTTGATTCCTCTGCAATCTATCTACTCGGGCCCTTAGGGTGTTATTGTTTTGTAAGGAGGATATAGGCGTCTGGAGATTGTTCTTTGCGAATGTCTGGGCATAAAGTTTTTAAATGTGATTCCCTAAATGGTACATCTGTAGTGTGTTACTGTTTGGGGGTTCCCTAGTTTGAGTTTAGCTGGGATTTCCTTGTCCAATAAGATTCCCATAGAATTGATTAAAGTGCTCTCGCTTCATGGGACTTTTTTTCCCCCCTTTTTAAATTGTAGTCAAATGGCTCTCCTCCCATTTTATTGCATATTCTTTCAGAAATACAAACCACAAAACCTGGAATCACCGCTGGAAGTTCGAATACTTTGACGAATTCCCATTTTTTCTTTGGATTGTAACTATCTTCTTAATTCATTTTCATTGTTTACTCTTTCCTGAAAGTGTAGGACTATGCTATTCCCCTGAGCCTAAAGGCATGCCTAGATATTGTGTTGATAAGCGACTGATTGCAATAAAGATAATTTTAATGCTCACAAAGTAAATGATAAACTATTCTTTGCCAGGGTAATTTAATTCTCCAGCTAATTGCTTGCAGATAAAAGTACAAACTGTTTTACAACTTCTAATCTAATTCAACATTATCCTATCCTATCAACCTCTATTTTATAAGATCTTTTTCCGCCCCTCTAGCCATGTAAAGGAATATGAAATTTAGCAAACAAAGCGTTTCTACTACCCCCCAAACCCGGATGGCATTGTTTTCTCGCTATTCTATCCGCTTTTCATTTTTATTACGTGTCATTATATAAGTACTAAAGTAAGGAAAATTCTGCTGAGAAAAATAATATCTAAAGCAGTTGCTTTTAGAAGCAAAGATTTGCGTGATTTTTTGTTTGGTTCACAGTTTTAAGATTCAAATGAATAAAACTAATATCCTTTAATACTTCTCGAGATGAAAAATCAAGCATGTGATCAAGATTCCCTGGTGGTCCTCAAAAAAGATTAATATTAATCTAAACTGATCAAATTGTCTGTATTATATCCTTGAAAAGAGTCCTTTTTTTTATCTACATCACCCGTAAGTGACGGCAGTTCTGCCATCCGACGTCGGGCTTCCCAGTACACAAATGCTTTCTTTCTGTAGATATCGTCCGATGAAATAAGATTTCTTGTGTCCTCGATAGAGAGACACAGGTCGAGGTGTTCGGAGGACTTGTCCTCTCTTTCATACAGAGTGCAGGTCGGGTCCACCGCCAACCCAATGCGATATAGGTGGGCCTGCAAATAATCATGTGACCCGTGAGCAGTCTGAAGCAGGCCAAGCCGCCCGTTCTTGTCAGATTAGGTGGAACTCGTCCACCTGGTTCAACCAATACTTGCCACCGTTTTCCATCCGCTTTTGCTTTTTGTCTGCAATTCACTTCTGATCGAAGACAGGCTCAGGTTGATCCATTTGCGCACCTCTTTTTGCCAATTCATCGGCCCTCTCGTTTCCAAGCAGCCCACAGTGCCCTAGAATCCATTGGAGCGCTATAGTCTTATTGCTTTCATTGGCAGTCTCAATCGCTGCTCAGCATTTCGCTATGACTGCCGACTCTGCATATCTCGCTTCAGCTATAGCTAGATTCACCGCATGCGAGTCAACAAAGACCACAATACGGCACCAAGGACCCCGCTTCATTTTATCAAGGGCTAATAATATTCCGGCAAGCTCGCCATCATAATTAGTGGATATTTTCCCCCACAGGTGCTGATAGTTGAAAGGCTTCAGAGTACACACCGGCTCCCGCATTATGTCTTGATTCTAGGGCTGAACCGTCTGTGTAGACATGAAACCAATCGGGTGAAAGGTATCGATTAGTAATGGTTTCTAGAGCTACTGCCTTTAGCTCCACTTAGGCGTTATTCCTTTTTTAACAGCTCTAGTTAACTGAAGGTTACATTGTACCTGCGCTAATCTTAGGGGGCTTTTTGAAAAGAGTCCTTCGCAGGAGTCCTAGATCTAGATTTAGTTCGTTAGTTTTGTTCTTCATTTAAAAGTCATTGGCTTTTAAAGAGATTCACTTCTCCGGACATATGCTTTAAGAGCTTTCTGGGTAGATAAACTCTGAGGGGAGATAACTATATTGGAAGCTGGGAATTCTATGAGGGAGTTGAACACTTCCTTATTAACTATTCTACGTATCTCTCTCTCTGTAATGGCGTTTTATAGGAGCTAATTACCCTTAATCAGATATACAGTAGCGCAAACACAATTCTATTGGGACTTAAAATATCTGTTGTGTGTGACAATGAGTGCCTACGTTAATGAGCTAGAGTTCGCATTTAGGTTTACTAAATCCAAACTGTTGCCCACATTACCCAGCAATTTAGGCCCCCAATTAAGGGGGCTGTTAGTATAAGTATTGCCTGCATTGTTAGGGGGAATACCCAGCCAGGGCTGCTGAGAACTGTGTAGAGCCCCTTACACTAGGATACTACGCTGTAGGCTAGAAAAATCTGCTCGTCTAAGCTCCCTGTTTGCCTTAATGTGTACTATAATCCTAACGATTCCCTAGGCTCTTCTATTCTAATCTAATGAAATCTTAGAGCTGTAAAATATTTGTCTCATATAAAAGGTGGTCTCTTAAAGGAAATATTGAGTTTGAGATATACGAGCTTTTGTACTTTTGTGCATCCGTTTGTGTTACTCAAAGACGCGCACAAAAGATAGAGAGAGAGAACTAGAGAAAGAGAGGGAAGCGTCAAATACTAAAAATCACTTTTTAGGGCTAACAGCATCTTCTCTTTCAATCTAAAGTACAAACTTTACACCTTCTCAGATATCACATTGCTCCCCAGTGCCATTCGATACCTTCTGAATCACCTGAATTCCACAAACAAAGAATAAAGAAAACAAATCTTCCTCTGCTTTTACTAGAAAAATATTCCCTCAAGTTCACCTGAATAACGTTCTTATCTTGATTTAATATAATACGGGTTTTCCTTCAATAAGCAACTGACTGGAGTCAACTGTGACTAAAAAAAAAAAATTGACTCGACTATTCCGTCAAGGCCGTGTGGTTCTATAAGGAAGATTGTAGGCCTATTAACTGAGCCACTGCAGGCTCGAAAAACACATGCATCGCATGGGCCTGGCAGATGACAGCCTCTGTCAGGAAGAGGAGGAGGAAACGGCACTGCACGTGTTGTGGTCAGTGTGAGGGGCTTGTCTAGGGCTAAGGATGTTACTTTTCGGGGGAGGAAAAACCAAGGCCTTGAGAGCTTTACCCAAGAGTCGCTCCCCAGCATTTAAGAGTCTGATTAAAAGGACAGTTCTGGAGGGTGAGCTTTAAAGTGAGGGGAACCACAATAGATCCAAAGGGATCGCAGTGGCGTAGGCTTTAAAGGCCGCCCTCTAATCTAATCTATTCTCCAATCGTTCCTATTTCGGAATACAGATTTTGATACTACGGAACAGCAAAGCGTTTAATCCTAATCCGAAATCCAAAATCTCCAGACAAGAAAGTTTTCAGATCATCCTGATGTTCCCTTTTATGTGAGCAATCTCACCATTCATTCACAACTGTATATAGTACCATCTACGTCCATGACCTCGTACAATCCAGCTTAATCAAATTCTTTTCTTTTCTTACTTTTTAAAGCTCTCATGATAAGCTCTTGCCATTCTCACATCGCACTTTATCAAAAGCCTGAAGCGCCGAATTGAACTGTTTTTATTCAGTACTTTTTTAACCGCTTTTGATGACCATTGTTAGGTGGCCCTCATTCTAGTTCAAGCCAGATTTTCTTTACTTAAATATTATTTAATCAATTAGAATGATCTTTAATTTATTTTTATTGGTTACTTATATTCAGATTCGCTTGCTGCTTGCACCAATCGCGTTGTAATAAGTGAAAAATATGGAGGCAAACAGATATTTCCATTTTTAAACTCATTTTTGCAAATTCGTGTCCAATCACAACAATTCCTCTTAGTATAATACACGGAAAATACGTGGGTGTTCCTAAAATTTTAGGGTATGTTTATTACGGAAAGTTGTACAATCTGGGAAATGAACTACCACCATCAAATGAAAATCATTTTATAATTTGTTTAATCTAAAAATTTCTAAATCCCTTTTTTTTTTTATCCTTAAAATTGTTTTTGGGTTGTTTTTGACCGGAAGCAAAAATATATGAATTTAAATTCAGAACATATTTTATTTTATCCACGTAAAATTGTTACGTGAAAAACTAAGAAATTTATTTTGTAAAATTGAAAACATTTTTGGGAGTGGTTATCTATAATACATTTTCCTCAATAAATTAATTGAAATATATAAATGTTAGCAAAAGATATGTTACGTAAATAAATTTAGACCTATAAACGGAAATATTTTATATTAATAGTTGTTGCGGAAGTGATGTTTTTTGTTTATCCTTTTTATTTTTTGTAAAGGCAATTTTTGGGGAATGTTGCAGCTTTAACAAAAATCCAAATAGTCAACCTATAATTCGATAAATTTTAAAAGTTAGAATGGTAAATTTAGCTAGAATAAAATTGATAAGAAAAATAGTTTGTTGAGATTTAGAATACTTACCGCAATTGTTAAGATATATATTATTTTTTTGCGGAACAACAATCACCTGATTAGTGATGAACAAAAAAATCTTTCAGGTAGTTTTTAAGGATTTAAAAGAAAATTAAAAAAACGCGGAAAAGAATATATTTGTTCAGAAAAAAAAGCGATTGATATTGGATAAAGACGGACCACGCACTTGTAAGAAGAGCAAACCAAATCAGAGCACAGAATGTGGCTCCGCATCTACAGGCGGGATACTGGAGCTTGTCTAGTACTTTACTCCAGTTACCATGGCAGCGACTGCGCTCTACTGTCCTCCTATTCCCACTGAATGTATTTTTTTTTTTATTATTATTTTTCTTCTTCCCCTTCTCGTGGAAAATTTTACCACTTACCCTTTTTCCATCTCATTCTAAAGTTTGTCTTTTCTTGTTTTTCTTTTTTTTTTTTTGTTTTACATCAAACTTGAGAAAAAAGAAGCCACTTTCTGTCTGTAGAATATGTACAAAAAAAGAAACGTTTGTAACAAAGTAAATAGAGTAATTTAAATAAAAATAATGCACAAAATAAATATTGAAAAATGTTGAACTGCTGCTGTTAAGATAAACAGTTGTGATTGGTCCCGGACCAAGTACAGTCGAACCTCGCTTAACGAGCATAATTCGTTCCAGAACCTTACTCGTTATGCGAAATACTCGTTAAGCGAAACAATTTTTTTATATAAATTAAAATAAAAGGGGATAATTGCTAGATCAGCCACACTTACACCATTTTCTCGTTTCTCAATGATTTTACGTTTCAATTCTAACGTTATTTTAATTCTTTTCGAAGCCATTTTGTTAGAGGGATAACAAAATAAACACAATAATATTTAAACACAAATATCATTATATGGACTTCCCCTATACACCACTCATTCGGTGAAGTTCGGTTTCGACTGTATCAATGCATTAGATACGTGGAGAATATGAAACGCATATGCGTAAACAGGAATGACTAATCGAAGAATGCGCAGTTTTCGATGAGTCAGCGAAAACTGCGCAGTCAGTGAAATGTCATTAGAAAACTATCGTTATGCGAAACATCGCTCGCTATAAGAATCAATTTGTTTTACTCGTTATGCGAATTACTCGTTAAGAGAGGTGCTCGTTATGCGAGGTTCCACTGTACTACTAAAATTATCATTTTTTTTTATTGAAGCTGATTGGTTTTCCCTCATTGTAATCGTGCAGGTTTTCAATTTTGAGTTTTCCGAAAGTAAAGAAAATTATTTTTACTGATTGATCTCTCTATCCCTTACTGCCTTTTTGTACGTAATGTACGCAAGCCTGCTTTAGATTCCTCCCCCAGGAGCTTTAAAGTGAGGGGGGCCACAATAGATCCAAAGGGGTCGCAGTGGCGTAGGCCTTGAGGCCGCCCTAGTCTAATCTAATCTAACTCTGAACCACTTTACTTCATCAAATTAAAGAAGCAGTGATGAACCCGCCACTGAAAAGCATCAGCGATGAATATTGGAGGAGTTCTACTAAAAAAATCTTCCATTTTTTTTACTAAAATTTACAGGAACGCCTAATTTAATCCCAAATTACGATCTATCCCTAAATTAAAGACATATTAACCCTCAGAATGATTGCTTCTCAAAACTCCTGTATACTTGAAATCACAAACACAGTACTTGAAGTACTCTATTCAAGAATTATAAGAGACAGCTGTATTATAACTTATCCTTCCCAATAAATATAATTATTCAAAATAAGAATTTTCATGCTTAATTAATAACAAAAGATTTTAAAACCAAAATTTGCGGTTAACTCGCGAATGAAAATTGGTTTTCAACAATGGAAAACATTTTTCTTGTTTTTCTGTTTTTCTATAAAATATATCTTCCATAAACCTTCTCATAAAACCTATAAATTTAAACCAAAAAATTATTGGAAGCAATATAACTAGTGGGATTTAGGGAGCGCTCTCTGTCCTTTATTTCTAACTTCTTCGCTTCATTTTATTTTGGATTCTCTCCTCTTCGAGCCATTAACCCCTTAATGCACAGTTTTTTTTGAAAAAACCGCTATATTTTATATTTGATTAAGTAATTGTTAGAGCTTACAATCCCATGTAAATGATAAATATCTATAAAACGATTGTTTTTGTTTGCTTTCACATTATTTTCAATTCTCGATTATATTCGAGAGTGAAAAATTATAGTAGCATAAAGTGCAACGCCGCTCGAATTATCTCGAGTGTGCACAGTTTGGCCAGTTTAGCGCGCTCGAGTTAACTCGAGTGTGCACGTTAAGGGGTTAATGGATTTGGTTCTTGAATAGAGTACATCAAGTACTGTGATTGTGATTTCAAGTATACAGGAGTTTTGAGAAGCAATCATTATGAGGGTTAATATGTCTTTAATTTAAGGATAGATCGTAATTTGGGATTAAATTAGGCCTGTAAATTTTAGTAAAACAATGGAAGATTTTTTTAGTAGAACTCCCACAATATTCATCGCTGATGCTTTTCAGTGGCGGGTTCATCATTGCTTCTTTAATTTGATGAAGTACAGTGGTTCAGAGTTAGATTAGATTAGACTAGGGCGGCCTCAAGGCCTACGCCACTGCGACCCCTTTGGATCTATTGTGGCTCACCTCACTTTAAAGCTCACCCTCCAGACCTGTCCTTTTAATCAGACTCTTAATGCTGGAGAGCGCGACTCTTGGGTAAAGCTCTCAAGGCTTTGGTTTTTCCTCCCCGGAGAAGTAACATCCTTAGCCACACGAGCGCCTTCACACTGACACAACACGTGCAGTGCCGTTTCCTCCTCCTCTTCCTGACAGAGGCTATCATCTGCCAGGCCCATGCGATGCATGTGTTTTCTGAGTCTGCAGTGGCCTACAATCATCCTTATAGCCCCACGCGGCCTTGACGGATTAATTCTGCAGTCAGCCGTGGTTCAGAGTTAAGAAATAAGGGATATGAGATCTCAATTTAACTATCTATTCATGATCAATAAATGGAAAAATAGGAGACAATTAAATCTTTATCTAGTACACAATAGGACTAAAAATCAGGTCAAGGTAGTTTGTAAAAGATAAGCCGAAAAAACCCTTTTTTTAGTAAAGGGTTCTGAATACACCGGATCTCTTTATTTTATCACTGAGATGCTGCGTTACGCTCGGCTGCCATTATCAGTAACGCATATAGATTGGTAGAAGGGTGTCTGTAGTACGAAGGAACAGGGTTATCCTCACACACACACACCGTGATGTCACGCTACATTAGATTGTCAAAGCAAGCAAGTGGGCTTATCAGATAACTCACGCCTCATCACTCTTCAGTTGATCGTAGTCTGTGGGGGTATAGCCTGGCCGCGCACGCCATTACAATAACTTTCAGATTTCCTTACTCGTAGTCTCCCGTCTTATGTATCTAAATTACAAACTGTATAAATAAATAATGTATTCCATGTAGTAAAAGTAAATTTAGTAAAAATACATATAGGGTCTAATGTAATAGCAATAAAACTGTGATGAAAACTTATTGATTTCTCTCATCTCTCTCTCTTTCTCCTTTGATGCTTTCTTGAAAGAGAAATTTATGAAGTTTTCCTATTTTCTTTTTTGTAATTTTCTCTTTCTCGTACTCCTTGCCCTTAGATCGTATTTCGATCTGATCTCTTTTCCTCCAGAAGTGCCCTGAAATGAATTTTCCTGAAGAAGTTTTTTTGAAATAAAGATTATAGATCTAGATGTTGGGTGCAAACAGGAAACCTCTTTGAGTTTTTCAAGAGACTTACTTCCGTTTAACTAGTTATAATACAAATCTTGTTATCGCTTCACTTGATGACAACTAATTGTGGTACAAATTTGGAATTTTGTGCGATTTTGAAGTGAGAACAGAATGAGAAGGAGAAAATTATTGGCGTAATCACTTTTTCTAACTTAGGGGACATAACATCCATGTTTCATCCATTGTCACATATCGACGCAAAAATTCCCGTTTATTACGTTTAAACATGGACAAACACTGCTCAGAATCATCAACACGTTCTTGTTTTTGGTCAACAGTGAGCAAACGCGGCACCCACTTTGAACAGAGCTTTCTCATAGTCAAATGCTCATGCAATATAAAACCAACACGTTCTTTTGATATCTTTACGATGTCAGCTAACTCACGCAACTTCACTTTTCGATCATTCAAAACGATTTTGTGGATTGTTTTTATGTTTTCTGGTGTTATCGCCTCATTTGGACGTCCAATGCGTTCTGCATCATCGGTGTCTCTACGGCCACGTTTGAAGTCCAGCAAACCAACGTTTTATTGTTGTTTCTGATGGAGCAGAGTCCCCATAACACTTTTCAAGCCATTGCTTCGCTTGAACCGGTATTTTTTCCCATCAAGAAGCAGTGTAAAAATTAAAACACGAAATTGTTTTTGATCCATTGTTTTGAAAATAACAAAATTAGCGTCACTCTTAGCACAATAACTCACAAACTAATGAATAGAATATCATGAAATTTTAACAGCTGTCTTTTGAAGGTTAGTACTAACTGAAAAAGAGGTGAATGCAATACATCTAGCGCCATCTATGTGTTAGGCCCGGGATTTTTCAGCCCATGTGTTATATATCTGGTGAAAAACCCGAATTTACAGCCTGCACCATCACAATAACAACCTCTTATTAGGAGAAAGTAAAATCTCATTACAGCAGGGGTCGCGCTGTTGCATGCATCTCCCTGGGTGTTGCAATCCCACGGGTTCCTAGCAAATTATGGTGATGCACTTACATTGAACAATAGAGGCACAATATACTTACACTGCATTCACGACACAAGCACACCAAGGCATATACACTGCAGGGTGTACCTTCCCTTGGAGATAGCTTCGGCTTCAGGAGTAAACCCTTTAAATGCAAGGTCCTCCATTGTTTTGGAAGGTTACAATTATATCCTGCAAAAACCTTATTAAGTCTATATCTGAGTAGGCTACAGGCCTTCCGTGCGCTGTAATGCCAAAACAAAAATGAAAAACAAAAAGTTCCTGTTATTACCCGATTCGAGTTTCCAGTTTACCAATTTTCTACAAACTAAACGAAAAGTGAACACCTTGTAATATACAGGAAGTGGGACTTCAGCTTGCTCTACTGGTAATTGGTTTAGTGGTTCCGTAGGATAGTGTTCTCTCTCTAGGGAATGCTTTGGGAATTGGAAATGCTAAGGTTTTCTTTACTCTGATATTGTTGGCTAACCCATGAGTTTACTTTTGAGGGAGAACTCCTTATTGTGATTATTTTTTTTCCCTAGTGGGGTTGGAATATTAATATTATATGGAGTCAAAGCCTGCCTTGGATTTCTCCCGAGAAGCATCTTAGAGCTCGCTTACTCTACTTTCTGTTGAGGTCATTCAGAATGTCTTGTGCGAGAAGGGATCGAAAGTGAAGTGGAAATCTCTACACCAAACTGAATACTTATATTAGAATGAATGAAATCAACGATATAATCAAACTTCTAATTTGAATCTCCTTCTTCTTCTTCCCGTGGTGCTGTAGTAAGACCTGGACCTCATTCAAGAGAGAGTGCCTGTCCTCGGCTTTTAGGCGCCACCTTCTAACACCCACCTTTCGCAGAACTCTTTCTACGTCATCCAACCATCTTATCCTGGGACGACCTATACGTCTTGCGCCCCCCCCCCAGGTGTCCATATAATACTTTTTTAGGAACTCGGTGATGGGGCATCCGTTCAACATGGTCGAGAGCCACCTCAGCCTGGCCTTTTTTGATACAAGAAACTATGTCAGGTTCTCCGTATAGTTTCTTGAGTTCTTCGTTCTTTCGGAGCCTCCATTCACACTGTCAATGTACACCGGGCCGTAGGTTTTTCGCACTTAATTTTCGCTCCCATATCCTCGGCATATTCTCACATTCTTGTGTCATTGCCCAAGATACTCGCTACCGTACATCATTACCGGCCTTATTATTGTTTTATAAATAATAATTTTCGCCGGACGTGACAAATTCTTAAACCGCATAACTTTTTGTAACGCATATAAACACCTGTTTCCTGCAGTTACTCTTCCTTTAGATTTCAGCGGTTATTTCACAATTTGCTGTCAGTACGGAGTCAAGGTATTTGAATTTGTCGCATGTGGAGAATCTGAACTTGCTCTTCTTGTTGGCTCTGGTGTCTTGAGGTGCGCATAAGCTTTGTCTTCTCTTATTTGAATTTCCTAGAGATTTATTATATTCTTGCAAAAAATAATCATAATAATTATTCAAACAGAAACTTAAAATTACAAGTTTTTATTAATAAAAAAGATTGTATCCTCTAAATTTGTCGTCAACTCGTTGTTGGCAATTATTCGACCGGACTTTTTTTTTTTTTTTAAAGCTCCCATTATTTTTTATTCGACAGGACTTTAACAAAATTTTTAGTTTCAAAGCACAATGTGCTCTAACTGTAAACATCGTGCCAGATTAATAGAGCCTTTTCTCTAGGATCTATTTAAGTCATACAGAATTTGACTTTATTGTCATTTCCTTTTTTTAAAACTACCATAAATTTTGGAGTAAAACTAATGGAGTCTGTTCTGAGGGAAAGTAACTTCCGGTCGTTATACTGGATGTTAGTGTGATGCTAGAATTTGGCGTGATGGGAATTTATGATCAAAGCATCAGTTTTTCTTCTCTGTCTCTCTCTCAAACACTAACGCTCTCTCTCTCACACTGTACAGCCTCCCGAAACAGCAAACCTCATAACTTCATTTTTTTGGAATCTGAATTTTAGATTGTTCTAACGTCTATTGTGGCAAAGGTATTAATTGACTTGAATAAACTTTTGTCTTAAATTATAGTACCCACATTCTAAATCTTATTCTAAGTACTTCTAAAATACTGTTTCATTGCCTTTTCGAGATTTCTTTAACTGTTTGAAGACAGTCATCAATTCTGATTTGAATTTGAACATTTGAACTTTGACCTAAAGTGAGTTAGGTCAAACATTTTGGGTTCAAACTTTTGCTCAGAGGGTATTAATTTTATTGGAGATTTAGAGTAAGCTGTATTGTCGTTTTTCCTTCCTTAAAATCAATTCTATTTCAGGAATATTGTTTGGGCCGAGACAAATTTTAAGAAATATTTTTATTTAGGCAAATTAGTGGGGGAAAGTTTTGAAGGGATGCTCATCACAATTTTTTTTCCCCTCGAACCCCTCGATATTGCCCTCTCTCCTTGTCTGACGACATCCCCGATACCCATCCCTAATACGGTTCGCTCATTCATCTATGTCCCTACCAGAAGTCAGTTTTCTTTCTGCAATTTTTCTCTGGCTCTGTTTCCAACCCAAATTCCACCCTTCTCCCAAAATCTATTATTCCAATCTTCTGTCGTAATTTTCTTGTCATTGACTTGACAATTATTGAAAATCCCTCAATTATCGAACGGTCTAGTCAGAGTCTTACTAGATACTAAATGATTTGCACAAAAAGTTTCTGAGTTTTGTGCTCTCAAAACATTACCTTCACTCTTTGACGCATCATTCTTCCTCCTGTCTTTTACAATTTAAATCCTTTACCAGTAGTCAACATAGTCCGCTACCTTGGGCTTTACCTTGACAGAACCCTCATACTCGACTTAAGAGAACAGAACTCAACCGACGCTTCCGACAACTGAAAAGACTACTCGACAACAGATCAAAACTCACTCTGGACAACAAAAGTCTTATATATGTAAGTATATTAAAGCCGGTATGGGCTTATGGCTTCGAACTGTGGGGTTCAACCAAACGCTCGAATCTGCAAAGGATCCAGAGTCCTTGCAATCTAAAAATCTTCGCTCTATAGTAAACGCTCCTTTCTACGTCACCAATCAAACCATTCACACAGACTTGAACATTTCTTTCGTCACACAAGTTGCAAAAACACGTTACAGAAAATTCCATCTTAGATTCAAACACATCACAATCCATTTGTACAACATCTATCTTCAAGAACATTGCCAGACAACACTTTCAGACGTCTTAAAAGACAGTGGCCTCGCGATCTCCTCTCTGATGAAGAGAGTCAGTAGAATTTAGGATGTTTTTGGAGTGTTACCGCTGGGTAACTTCTCCACTCTGTTATTTATTGTTATCGTTGTTGCTTATAACGCAAAATGCGTTGATTGTAACTAAATAAATGACTAAAAAAAGATAACATAAAAAAAAGAAGAGTTTTGTGCACGCTGCAGAGAATGTATGTTCTCGTAATATTTTGAAAACTAAAATTGGGTGGAAGCTGAAAGTTTATATGTAGGTTTGAACCCACCAGAAAATCTGACTGTAACTTAGCGACCAAAATTCCTCTACAAATTTTCCATTAAAGATTTTACAGAATGACATTCTGCCACTTTTATTTCAACCATTCTCCAAGGGAAAATTATATTAAATTTACTTCACTGTGAAAAGATTTAAGGTTTCCCTCTAATTTTAAATTGATTTAAAATCTTGAGTATTTGTCTGTTCGTATCACATTTTCTCTTCTCAGATCTTTGACAGAAATTCAATGTGAACTTGAACGATTTACATATCGAAATCGAGAAGTGGAAAGTAGGGTGGCCTAAGTGTATACTTGAGGGATGGGGACCGATCTACGGCTCTCAACTCTCCCAACTAACTTTACAACTTGACGACCGGAGAGCTAAGCAACAGCGTTTGCTACTTCTAAAACAAATTAAACGACTTTAGCTCTACTATGTCTTGATAAGACATTTTGCTTCTAAATTCTCAATTACTCTCAACTATTTTCAAGAAAAAGGTAGAGGGATCAAAATTTTGATGGAATAATAAAAATTAATTTAAGTAGTGACTTAATTTGCAATTATTATTTTTCAACCACTCGTCAGAGGAGCTACTGAAATTTTTACCGAATCTCTTCTTTAGTATTCTCTGGTAAAGATCGTCTTTGAAGGCATCCCCACATTGACTTTGAGGGCATCTAAATAATCCTAGACATCCATTAGAGTTCTTATTTCGGCAAGGGCAATGTTTTGTACTTGTTTAGGGACATTGTCCAATAGTGCCTTTTGATTGGAAAATCATTATCTTTTCAAAAGCAATGCAGTATAAAAATAGATCCTATGTACTCTACCTGTGGCGCCCCTATATGTGAATCGGCATAGATTGAACCGACGTCATAAACCGACAGTTAACTTGAAGAATTTATTAGACAATAACTTTTGAACTAGCAATAATCCGGACGTTACGTTCTACGATCGTTATTAAAAGCCCAGAAGTGTGTGTGTTTGTTCCTCACTGCCAGCATCATCAGGTGGCATTTTATCACATACTATTTCATCATATTGTCACGTGTTCACTTTTCATTTCTGGTCAGTTAGTAAAATGCATTTTCTCTTTGCACTGCAATACGGTTTTTTTTTTTCATTTTCTGTGCTCCTAATATGAGAAAAGTATTGCCATCGTTTCCAATTTTGTAATAGAGTTTTCAGAGAAAATATTTTGTTTTGAGATTGACTTTGGTTCTCTCGGAATATAATAAAAAAAAAAATGACGTTGGTGGTTTTCTGGATTATTCTACAGCGATAGTTTTACCCATTTTATGTTCCGCGATTTAATTGAGATCGTACGAAATTCGAGAGAACAAATTGGTCGATTTTATCTGACTTTTATCCATTATCAGAGATAGATTGATCCAGTTTGTTACAAGAGAATTCGACTTCACTTGTTTCCGTCTCCCACCACTCTTGCTGATCACCAGTTTATTCTCGTGTCCTGTATTTTAGAATCGTAACAAAATCTTATTTTAACTTCCTGTAACTTTTTATACTTACTCCAAAAATCTCTGGTTACAAACTCACAAACTTCTTTTTTTGTACTCAGGAAATCTTAAAAACAAATATCACCAGGAAGACCCCAGACTCACGAAAACTTGACACAATTGTCCCTCCCCTCCCCCTCCTAGTACAGAAAGAGGAAGTAAAAATAATTGCCAGCCTTTAATGGCGGATTTCCGGTTGACGAATTCTACCAAAGAAATAAAAATAAAACGACGTCATGACCTATTTAAGTTTCTAAAAATGATTATAAAAGCTTCATTTCCTGTAAATGCTTAATTTAATTTGATCTCAATAACTTCTTACTACAGTACTAAGTACCAAAAAAATAATTAACGACTTTTTCCAACAACTCAAAACATATAAAAGTGAAAATAGATATTTGATTATCCAATTAAGTTGGAACTGTTTTCTTCATTCTAGGGAAGTTTATATTTATGGTTTCTATTGGACATAGAATTGTGTGCTATTTGACAGGATGTTTACTCTTAAAGTTTTCGTATAATAATATAACTTCTTGTTTTGTTCTGCATTGTTCCGTTTGTCTGGGTGTTAAACATTGTTTTTATTATCTTCTTAATGACATCACATTAATGTTCATTCAACCTTTCTTAATTTTTTTCTTCCGTCAAGGCCGTGGGGCTATAAGGATGATTGTAGGCCTATTAACTGGGCCACAGCAGGCTCAGAAAACACATGCATCGCATGGGCCTGGCAGATGATAGCCTCTGTAGGTTCTGTCAGGAAGAGGAGGAGGAAACGGCACTGCACGTGTTGTGTCAGTGTGAGGGGCTCGTGTGGCTAAGGATGTTACTTCTCGGGGAGGGAAAACCGAGGCCTGTGAGCTTTACCCAAGAGTCGCGCTCTCCAGCGTTAAGAGTCTGATTAAAAGGACAGGTCTGGAGGGTGAGCTTTAAAGTCAGGGGAGCCACAATAGATCCAAAGAGGTCGCAGTGGCGTAGACCTTGAGGCCACCCTAGTCTAATCTAATCTAATCTAATTTTTTCTTTAACTTTAAACATTCAGAGCCGACCACCCGGACGACACTGCCCATGGTGGCGCAGCCATTCTCATCCGCTCCTCTTTAATTCACAGCCTACTCCTCACTGAGCAAACTGATGCTCTCCAGTCCGTGGCAGTTACATTGTCTTGCCACCCATTCTCTTTGAATGTGGCAGCGGTGTACTGCCCGCCTAACAAAGCAATATCATCACAAGAATTTAGTACTTTCTTTGGCAAACTGGGGCCTAAATTCTTGGCAGGTGGGGACTATAACGCTAAACATCCGCAGTGGGGTTGTCGCACAACTAATCCTAGAGGATGCACTCTACTCAATGTTCTCTCTTCCTCTAACTACAATGTATTGTCTCCTGATCAACCAACTTACTGGCCGACAGCTCTCTCTAAACTGCCTGACATCCTAGACATTTTCGTTACCTCTCAGACATCTTCACAATGTACAGACATCTACACTCTTACTGATCTTTCTTCTGACCACAGTCCTGTGCTGTTGGTACTAACTGCGACACCTAAGACACTTCCGCCTCGTCCTTCTCTAATTACCGGACCTGTTGACTGGGACAACTTCCAAACTTTACTTGACACTAAACTTAATCTATCTCTCTCTTTAAAAACTGCTGACGAAGTTGATGAAGCAGTTTACACGCTGACTAACGCAATACAGACTTCCATCTGGGAATCGACTACTCACTTACATCGGAAGAATACTAGACAATATAACTTACCTATAGAAACACGAATACTCATAAGAGAAAAAAGGAGAGCACGAGCCCTCTGGCAACAAACACGTTATCCTAGTGACAAACGGATATACTTTAGACTCACAAGACAACTGAAAAGAAATTTACAAAAGCTAAAAATTGAAAAATACGATGCCTTCATTACAAACCTGACTACAGACCGTAAATCTCTTTGGACCGCTACACGCAGGCTTCTGTCCTATAAACACACTCCTTCTCCACTTAGACGGGACGACGGGACTTGGGCGAAATCGGACGAGGACAAAGCTACACTGTTTGCTCATCACTTGACAAATGTCTTTACACCTCATCCTGATATGTCGGACGACTTACACATGGCTAAAATACAAACAAAACTGGACGTTCCACTTCCTCTCTCACTACCACCAAAAGCCTTTACTCCTTCGGACGTTAAGTACACTATCAAGAATCTTCCATCTAGAAAGTCTCCTGGATATGACCTCATCACCTCTGAAATCCTCCGCCACCTACCTAAAAAAGCTATCATCTTCCTCACCTACATTTACAACTCTGTCCTTCGTACTACATACTTTCCGCTATCCTGGAAGTATTCAGTAGTGCGAATGATTCCGAAACCTGGAAAACCTGCTCACCTTCCCTCATCCTACAGACCTATCAGCCTACTGCCGACTCTAGGAAAAGTTCTTGAAAAACTGCTACTTAAGCGTATTAACCCCATATTGTCGGAGTTTAGTGTTATACCAGACCACCAATTTGGTTTCAGGCGTCATCATAGTACTGTTCAACAATGTCACCGGGTTGTTGATGTTATTGCTTCAGCACTGGAGAGAAAACAGTATTGCTCAGGGGCATTCTTAGACGTAAGCCAGGCTTTCGACCGTGTTTGGCATCCTGGATTACTGTTCAAACTAAAAAAGCATCTTTCCTCAACGTACTACCTCATTCTGCGCTCCTATCTTTCAGATAGGTTCTTTCAAATTAGTACTGGCTCAGCAATCTCTTCTTTCTCCACAGTGGGGGCGGGAGTGCCGCAGGGGAGTATACTTGGCCCCGTTCTCTACACAGTATACACATCAGACATACCTGTACAACCCTCTACACTACTCTGTACATATGCAGACGACACAGCCATACTTTCCACAAGTACACATCCTACATCAGCTTCATACAAATTACAGACACACTTACATAAAATAGAATCCTGGGCAAAGAAGTGGCGGATTAAAATGAACCCACAGAAATGCCAGCATGCCACGTTTACTCTCCGGCGGGGCTCCTGTCCACCTGTCCTCTTCAACAGCAATCCTCTTCCTCATACAGATCTGGTGCGCTACCTTGGGCTCTACATAGACAAGCGACTCACGTGGAACCCACACACTAGACTTAAAAGACAAGCTATGACAAAACGTGCGAAACTTCTTTACAGACTTCTTGGACGACGCTCCAAATTACATATTGAACTCAAACGATTAATATACAGTACTATCCTCAAACCAATGTGGACTTACGGACTAGAGCTGTGGGGTTCAGCCAAACCTACAAACGTACGGACTGTACAAACATTTCAGTCAAAACTCCTCCGACAGATAGCTGACGCTCCTTTCTACGTGACTAACCTCACTCTACACAACGACCTTAACATCCCCTTCGTACACCAGTTAGCCAAGACTAAATATCAAAAATTCCATAGTGCTCTCTCCACTTGTCCCAATTCTCTAGTACAGTCTCTCGTCTCCTCTGATATCCCTGACAATCCTCCTCGCCGACTGAATCGCCAGTGGCCCCGCGACTTCCTCGCAGTCTGAAGGCCTAAAATAAATATCCTGCAGAAAGTGCTGCCGCTGGGCAGTTTCTTTCCTCCTGCCTTTCACGCCTCTATACTTCTATCTCCTTATTTACTTATTGTATAGTGTATTATGCAGATTGTAAATGGCTAAATAAATTAAAAAAAAAAAAAAAAAAAAAAAAAAAAAAAAAAAAAAAAAAAAACTTTAAACATTAAAAATCACAAATTCAATTTTAATTCTTCCTCTGTTATTGGAACGTTTGAATACTACTCTTCAGTTGTAAAATCCAGTTAAAGTACTTTGCTGACCTATCACTTTATCAAGTGTTTTTTAATTGGCCCCTTCTTTTTTAATTATCCTTTTAATTATATAGCCTTTAACAACCCAAAATTACATTTATTTCATTAAAGTTTAACGTCATTGCTATCGTTACTTGCGATTTGCTATGAAATTGAAGAATCTACGACAAAATTATCCATTTCGGTTGTGCCATTTCACTGAAAACATTTGTAGTTTTCACTGGGAATATACGAGGGTGTACCAAAAAAAAAACCGGAATTATTTTTTAAAAGCTACTTATTTACAAATTTTTTACAGAACAACCTTATCCCCTTCAAAATACTCTCCATTACAACTAATACATTTGTCCCACCGGTGCTTCCACTGTTCGAAACATTTTTTGTAGTCATCTTTAGAAATGGCTGACAGCTCCTTCTTCGTTTTTTTCTTGACCTCTTCAATGTTGTCAAATCTGTGACCTTTCATGCCCTTTTTCATGCGTGGAAATAAGAAAAAGTCGCACGGAGCCAGGTCAGGCGAGTAAGGTGCGTGGGGCAGCGGAACCATGCCATTTTTAGCCAAAAACTGTGTAACAGAGATGGCTGTGTGTGCAGGTGCATTGTCGTGGTGGAAGAACCAGTCTCCTGTTTGCCACAAATCGGGTCTTTTTTGGCGAACACTATTGCGCAATCTTTTCAAAACTTCCAAATACAAGGTTTGATTGACGGTCTGACCTGGGGGGACAAACTCTGAATGGACTACGACTTTGGCATCAAAAAAGCAAATCAGCATTGTTTTGATGTTTGACTTGACTTGACGACATTTTTTTGGTCGGGGTGAAGATGACGTCTTCCATTGGCTCGACTGTTGCTTTGTTTCTGGGTCATAACCATAGCACCATGACTCATCACCAGAAATGACCTTTGACAGAAAGTCTGGATCAGTTTCAAGCTGTTGTTTCAAAGCACGACATGTTTCAACTCGATGTTCTTTTTGATTGTCAGTCAGAACTCGAGGAAAAAACTTGGCAGCAACCCTTTTCATCCCCAAATCTTCCGTTAAAATTCGCTGAACCGAGCTCCAAGATAACCCACTACTCTCTGACAGTTGATCAATTGTCTGTCGACGGTCTGTGAACACCAGCTCTCGAATTTTTTTCAACATTTTCGTCGATTCGGGCAGTTGATGGACGTCCAGAACGAGGTTTGTCATCAATCGACATGTCGCCATTTTTAAACCGAGTAAACCACTCGTATACTTGAGTTTTTCCCATAGCGTCATCTTTGTAAGCTGTTTTCAACATTAAAACACTTTCAGCAGCATTTTTGCCAAGTAGAAAACAAAATTTCAGAGCTGCACGTTGTTCACTTAAACTTGCCATCATAAAAAACGAAAAAAGAACAAAACAGCGCTGGTAAAAACAATCACTGCAGATGAACAGAACAAGCCAGGCAGACAACACAGGCAGGACTGAACTGGCAAGGAATTGCGCTATACACGTCTAGCGGCAGAAATGCGTACTACATAAGCTCCATGCGCGTCAACGCAATTCCGGTTATTTTTGGGTACCCCCTCGTATAGCTACATCTTCTTAAATTAGATGGAGATTATTATTTTTTTTGGTTTTGTAAGGTGCGCAACATCAAGGGTCCTTTGCACCTTCACTATACTGGAGAATAGACACTTTACTACACAGCCTAATCTACACCTAGTCTATCTAATCGCAACTAACCTAGCGGTTGCCCTAACTTGTATTTCCTTCTAACCTACCTAACTAATGTTGCGGTGGAGTACTCGATATTCCTCGCATCCCATAGAGATCTAGCCTAAATTTTAAAAAACCTATTTACACAAAATTGAAATATACACTCATACACTCATCCTAATAAGTACATTCGTCTTAATAGTACATTCACCCCAATAAATACATACATCCCTAATGTTTACATTCATCCTAATAAATACATTCCTCCTAATAGATATATTCCCATATAAACATTGAGAGGAGTACTCTATATTCCTCTCACTCAATTACAATCCTAAACCTATTTACATTCACGCAACCCATTCATACGCGTGCCAGGGTGCCAATCCCGACACAGACCCACCCGTCCTAGAAAGCTTATGGAGATTATTACGCTTTAAAGTGTCGCTATACTGTAAGGCTCAAATTAAGAGCGGAAGTGACTCTTTGACTTTTCTGGTGATTTTTTCCCCCCCTTAAAAATTAAGGGTAAAGCCAAAAACTAAAGTTCCTTAAGTTAGAAAACAAAATAACTTCTTCATTTTAAAACCAGGCCCATTATTGGAGCCCTGCTACAAACCACAGCCACCTAATTCCATTTTTATCTATTATATTCTTTTTTGTACCACTTGTGACCGGCTACTTCCTGCCAATCGCAATTTTGTGGACTTTCTTTCTTCCTACTACCACATAAAAGGGCCTCCTTAGGGTTTCATGTCTTATCCATCTTCTATCATAACATCTTACGATATGTCCAACCCATTTCCATTTGAGTTTCTACACAAACCGAGTCTTTCACTTCCGTTTCTTGTCTAATTACTGAGCTTCTAACTTTTTCATGCTTCTTTTCATTACCCTTTGAGTTACTTTCAACTTATTTATTATAGATAGACAGTTTTTATTCACAAAATTTAATAAAAAGTTCATATACCTACACATTATACGCTATATCTGGAAGACAATGGACATTTGTCCGTCTGCCAAGTTAACCTCATATTCAAACAACTGAAAATATTTACTTCTAATTTTAGTATTTATTAAATAATTCAATAATAATTACACTTTTCTTTTTTTAATGCAACAAAGAAAATAGTAAAACAAAAATGAGGTTCTTAAGTAGTGAAATAATTAGGGTGGGATTCGAGATGCTAAATATACGATAAGTTATATTGTACGATCAGGAAGGCCCTGTAAATGGAAGCGGTCTGTAGGAAGGGTACCAATCGCTCTTTCCGTTTAATCGTCTCGTCACTGGTCCTTGAGTACAGGACACGCCAATGAAAGTGTAAAGCAATTTTTTTTTTTATCATATTTTCAATTAAAGTCCAAGATTGACATTATTAGGCTCGTCATTACACAATAATCAAATATCTCTACATTCTTTTTTCATTGGCAGATTGCCGTTCTTCATTATGTGGCTTGAGTGACCAAATATTTCCTCAAATCATATCATCTGCCCCCATATTTCTGTAGCGCTATCTAAATAGTGCAGCCCTACAACTTTACATCTTCTTGTAGCCCTGTTTGTCATGATTACTGTCTTTTTTTCATTGATGTTTTTTAGTTCTGCTAGATGACCTTTTGTATCCGATTCATTCAACATGAATGAAACATGTTGAAACATGTATTTTTAAAGTTATAGTAACTAAATTAATTTCTGTATCTGAATATGTCTTTAAAAAATTAATTTTTGGTTTTTGTTTGATTACAGGTAAGAGCTGATTTTGTTTTCAATCCTGAGTTAATTGTGAGTAACGATTTTAAATTAAAATATTGTCTCTATTTTCATTATTTAAAGTATTTTAATTGTAAGACGTTTTTATGTTTACCATCTGATCGTTTGTGTGATATAAGCTTCGTGGCAGATATCTTCTGCTTTTTGTATACAATTTTGAAAGTAAAAATATAGATTTTTCCATTTAATAGTAAAACAGTACTTCAATAACTTTGCCGATAATAGTTTTTCGGGAAATTGACCAGCAAAACGAGTTAAACTCTTTCTTTGTACGATGTCCTGAAATCCGATATAAGGATCCTTTCAAGGTAATAACATATTTCCTTATTTCCTGCGGCCTATTTTCCTGGTGCTCCTCCCCCAATTCTTCTAATTTCCTTCGCTTTTCTTTCTTTCATCTCTGAATAAAATGGGTGAGGGTTATTATAGTTGGTTTCTAAACCACATAATTGAGCTGGTTTTTTTCCTTTACCAGGGTATTTGTTTTGTAAGTACCAAGTTCCTGATTATTACTGATCACTGACTAGTCAAGTTAATGTCGGAGCCTCAGATCTATGTGGGGGTTTCATCAGTCTAAAATAAGTGCCTTATTTTCGTGATTATACACGCCTACTTTTCAGTTTTATACTTTACCCATTAACAGAGGTAGAATAAACAGTTTGGTGAAGAGAATTTGACTTTAAACTATGTTTCAACTATACCTACTGACTCTAGTGCAAGACAGGAACATAGTTCAAGACAAATCCTGTACAGAAACTGGTTACTCTATCTCTGATGGTGGATGACAATCCAAAACCGGTCAGAGATACAAGAAAATACGTGGGCTATCTGATAATATCGAAGTTAAACCAAAACCAAACTTTAAAAATGTTTTTATTCTTAGCTTTTAGCATTAGTTACTGTAATAGTTTCAATAGGATGAAAAAATAATTGTCAATTTCAGTCATTATAAACTTTACTATGCCGAGCTTTCGACCTAGGGACTAGGTCATCTTCAGGGCTAATTTACAATATATTGTTTTACATCAATGGTGGGTTGGTGTGTGTTCTGTCTTGTCTGTTCATGGACTGTTCATAGGTCGAAAGCTCGGCATAATAAAGTTTATCAAGACTGAAACTGGCATTAATTTTTCATCCTATTTTTTCATTAGTTTAAACCAATTTTTATAGGGCCTTCATTGGTTCGCTCAATTCACAAAAATGTTTGGTTTTGCCAAATTACAGTATTATAAAAAGGTTCATTCAAAATTTTCTTTAGAATTCTTACTACTAGTTTTTTTCACGAAATTGTTCCACTGATTTACTTTGAACCTTGTGAAGTAAACAGTTTTTTTAAATTTGAAAGTTTTTCCAGGTAAATTGACCAACTTTTCCTTTATAGTAAAAAAAAAAAGAAAATCTCTAATTAATTTGTGCAGTTTTGTAATGCCAATAATTATTCAATGAGGGCGTCACGGTAGCCGAGCGGTTAGAGGCGAGATCTGTAAAGCTAAGATGCATTTTGGTACAGGGTTCGATTCCCAGTCTTAGGCCTTGGATTTTATTCAATGGTTAATAAAAGAAATTTACAGTAAAGTACATGCTGGGGCAAAAGGTATGAACCGGTTTTAAAGGGATGTAAAACAAAAACAATTCAACTGACAGAAATTATGTTTATATTGTTTAATTCAGTACAGAATCTAGTTTTTTACATTAAATTTGAAAGATGATATCACGTAGGTGGCGGCCGTCAGCCGCGATGCACTCTTGAAGGCGAATTCTGAAGTTTTCAACCGCTCTTCTGCACATTTCGATGGATATTGCCGTAACTTCCTCTCTGATTCTGTCCTTAAGTTCTTCCCGGGTATGTGGACGATGTTTAAAAGAGGCCCACTTCCACCTGTGTGGAGCTGTTAATAAACAGAATTTTCACTATTGGGCTAATGAAAACCCAAGGGAAATTCACCAGAGGCCACTTCACTCCCCTAAAGTGACTGTATGGTGTACAGTATCCCAATTTGGGATTATTGGTCCTTACTTTTTCGAGGATAATGGGCGAACCGTCACTCACTGTCACCGCTGAGCGCTATGTGACAATGTTGGAAGTGTTCCCTCCCCCCCCCCCCAGCGCCTCGTCTCTTTGAAGGGTGACGTGGAGTGGCCTGCGCGCTTACCAGATTTGAGCATTTGTGATTTTTTCCTTTGGGGATACATAAAGGAAAAAGTTTTTAAACATCGTCCACATACCCAGGAAGAACTTAAGGACAGAATCAGAGAGGAAGTTACGGCAATACCCATTGAAATGTGCAGAAGAGCGGTTGAAAACTTCAGAATTCGCCTTCCAAGAGTGAATCGCGGCTGACGGCCGCCACCTAAGTGATATCATCTTTCAAACTTAATGTAACAAACTAGATTCTGTACTGAATTAAACAATATAAACATAATTTCTGTAAGTTGAATTGTTTTTGTTTTACATCCCTTTAAAACCGGTTCATACCTTTTGCCCCACCCTATATGTTTGCTAGTCGCCTCCGTCCACGACACCTAATTGGTAGTTGGACGTAAAGCCCACCTGAAAAAATAGGCACTTACTTTACTTTTAATTATTTAATGAAACAAACTTTGTATATATAACGACGATGCTTTAGAAATCACTGAATCCAAATATTGTTTAGCATGAGGTGGGTTGATCAGCGATGGGTTTTGCATGTGGAGAAATCAATACTTAGTTATGTGTGCTTCGGTTCCTAAATGTCCTGAATTTCTAATAAAGAGGAATCGTCCTGTGAACGTGGGACAAGTTGAAGCAGAGTAGTATTGAGCCAGGATGTTTGGGGATGGACAAGTAGAGAACGCAGCGGACCGATGACACCTGTCTTGAGTGCTTTGATTAAGTTAAGTCCCCTTCCTCGCTACTTACTATATATAGAGGTCGACATATTCCAAACTTAGTTTGTAAAGTTGGTGGTAATACTTTTACTCAGTAAACTTTGTTCTTCAATATCTTCGCCGATAGGTCGGAGATCATCAACTTCATTAAAGTTAACTTTATATGTTGGTGGTAAGTAAACTAATCGCTTATTTCTTTTTTTTTTCTGGTTGGGCTTAACGTCATAACTACTAAATTAGGTGACGTAGACGGGGAGGGAGGCGGAAATGGAAGTGTAGTCTTATCAGAAAAAGGATTTACTATAAACTGGTCGTAAAGATCTTCTGTTTAGTTACGTATATAAGCCCGATAATTTTATGGGTAACCTCTGGATAGAATAAGAATTTTCAACTCAAATCTTACGGTTCTAACTCTTAAACTATTCCTTTAATGTTGAGAATGTGAGTTAGATCGGCAGTGCTGGTTAATATCTTTGATTTTATCCGGTCGTAACACGCATGTTTATTGTATCTTTGAGCGGTGTCTGACTTTCGTCCATCACCAGAGGTAGATTGGTCAGTTTTGTTTAGAGATTTCGACTTTACTCAAGTTACCATCTCGCACTACATTTGCTGAGTCAGCCTACCCGCGTATTTAGGGATCGCTAAAATATTCTTTACAGTTTCAAAAAATGAACATGATTGCAATTTATTTCTACTTCTTTTAGATCAAAAAATTTAAAATACATAGCACTAAATAATCAGATATAAGATTAAAGATATGAAATGAAATATCATGAAAAAAAAGCATCTAATGCTCTCTATCGAATTTTATTACAAATAAACGCACATTCGGATGAATCTAGTGGCAAAATGATGAAATTGGGATGTTAGTTTCAGTTTTCTCCCACCAGATAGCAGACAAGGTCGGCATGTAAAGGCAAGTCGATACAAGGCTTCCCTTTGTAGATCATCATATAATGGGGTCTTCGATTTGATGCTGCTACCAACTTATTGCAACTTTAGTTAAAATCCTCCTATGAGAGGATGCTAATTATTGTAAAACATAATCTCACATCTACAACTTTTACTTAATATATTTTTCTATAAAATAATAAGTTAGGGTAGGGCTTGAGATGGGATTAGGTCAGTGGTTAGTGTGTACCAGATTCCAATGCAGAGATGCCGGTTTCGAATCCAGCTGTTGGCCCTTTAGATTCACTCTTCCTAGCAGCTTCTTTACTGCTCAGTTCTGGTAGTGGACTGTGTTGTCTGTAACGAGAGTGAACGAGAGATTAACATTGTACTGGAGAAAGTTCCAGGTGCCAATGGTTTTCAGATGTTGTCACGCCTTAAATTACAAAATAATCGATATAATGATATAGTTCAGAAAACTGACGTATTTTTTTTTTTAAATCTTTTAATGTAATTTGCCACTGCAACAGTTGTTGCAACAAGCAAATATGGTGAAAGAAAAAAGAAATAGAAGAAAATCACGATTGGAGAAGGCACCCAGTGGTGCCACTCCAGTAACGTGCTTTGCTCTCACGATAAGAGTAGATCACGAGGCCATCTTCTCTTCAATCTCGTTAGAGGATTACCTGGCTTAATTTGGAGGAAGATAGGTGTTCTATGAGAGGGTTAGGATGAGCTGCTGTAGAGGAATGAAATTTGAAGAAACGAGTGTTAGTAAGATCTGTAATGAAAGGAATTTTGAGGTCATTATGGATAGTGAGGTTAGATACATAGAACGGAGCGTTAAGAAGTTTTCGAAGTATTTTTGACTATATGCCTGGAGGCGTAGTGAGTTGGAACGCTTAGTCGATCCCCATACTTCGATGCCGTATTTATTTATATAAGATTTGTTATATTTTTAGAAATTTTAGGTTTGCGGGTCCTATGTGAATAGATCTTCCAAAAGTAATCTGCCATTCTCATGTACATAAATTTACTATTTCTATTTTTGGAAAAGTAATGCTAAAAGATAACACGGGAAATCTTTTTTCCCCATATTTTTGTTTTTAGCCTTAGATTCTATATTTTAACTTTATTAGGTTAACAGATGTTTTCGCGAGTCTTCTTTGTTTTTCTCCTGTTTAAGTACCAGGACTTTTAAACTTTTTTTAAGTGCAAAGTTTAGTTGGCATTCCCAGAAAGTTTATTTATATAAATGACCCTAACTAGGATAAAAGTTCTTTTGTGTTAGTGGAAAATAGGGCCCCCCGCCAAAAAAAAATAAAAGGGGAAAGATGGAATAGTCTTGTCAGTTCTTCACTGGTCTAGTTTGTTTTTCTCCCCCTTCCTATTGATAATAAGGTTAGAAGGGATATTTACAGGTGAAGTAGAATTGAGGGCCACGGATATACTTAACTAGAATGCTGGTGAACGTGAATTGGACCAACACGTATTGAGAGAGATCATTTTTTTTTGGTTGAGAGTTATTTTGGTGCAAAAGAGGCGAGAGCAGCTAATAATAAAAAGAGTCCTGGAGATAAAAGTTCTAACGAACTACCGTCTCTCAGAGAATAACGACTTCAATATCCTGATACGATAGAACAAATATCTGGTTGCTGTGCTATCACTCTGTTATCCTAATACGGAGCTCACTCACACGACCTCCTCTTGCTATTCTCCAAGTTCTAACACTTTTTTCTTCACTATATATTTTAGTCACCATTAATTATTAATAATATTATACGATTTGTTACACCGTACTTTACGCTGAAATTAACTTTAATTAACCGGAAATCCTTTCACAATTGCCGCCCCCAAAATCGGCTTTTCCCAACTCAGTTCTACCAATCCCATTTACCGCTCCTTATCGTGCTCCGTAGTGCAGCATATTTTACAAATAATGGAACCTTTATAAGCATAAATACCAACAACCTAGAATTTCAAGTATTTTCTTTAATACGAGTAGAATATAACTTTCATATACTTATTTATGGAACAATATTGAATATACAGTGCGGACCAAAAAGAATATACATATTTCAAACTGATATATTTAATAAACTGTAAGACATACAACTATGGAACTTGGGATACATATTTATGCCAACTCTCTAGTTTAGATTACAGGTGTTCAATATGTCCTCCACCAGCGACACGAACAATATCACACCGATACACAAATTCCTGCCATACTCGACTAAGCATGTCCGGTATCATTGATGTAATGGCAGTACGGATCCGGTTCTTCAACTCATCGAGGTTCTGCGGTAGTGGAGGAACATAGACGGTGTCCTTGATGAAACCCCACAGGAAGCAAAATAGCAAAATCATGTTCCAAATATTGTAAAAAATTATCATGAATTATAAATGATAAATAAGTAAAAGTTATTGCCACCATTTATTGACGTTTTAGTTGGTTGTTGATGTGAAATCTTTGGGATGCTGTAAATCTGTTTGAATGGAGCTGTGGTAAACGCTTGGCTAGGTCTGATCAACACAATGCCATTTTGATATCAAACTTATCTTTGTTCCGTTTTAATGTTCTTCCACGCGTTCAGGTTGTTCTATTTAAATGTAATTTATTTTAACAGCTGTAAAGATGGATAGAACTAAAGTATTTGAAATTTACTGAAGTAAATGAAATAAAGTTGAAATATTAAATATGTATAAATATAATATCTAATTGTATTATATTTAATAAAATGGGGGGTAATACATTGTAATACAGTAATACATTGTAGTGCTCCGTTACTTTTTTTATGATTCCATGTATCTGGAATACCCTAAAGAATTTTTTTGTCTTGTTTTGTGCAAATTAAGTGAAACGTATTTCAAGTTATATTGCAATTTAATGCATAATTGTTAACATACTCGCTGGAATTCCATAGCTTATGATAAAGCTGACATCTAATTATTTATTACACCTTGCAAGTGATTTCTGTGCTCGGAATTTTAGATTAAATGTGTCCAACACTGGAAAGTTACCTAATCAGGTACGGAATGTTGGTAATCTGGAGTGTGTATGTGTATATAGTATCTGGGATGTTACAGCCTCTTCAGCTTTGTCGTTATAAAAATATGTGTCCATATTAATTTCCAAGGGCGCATTGTACCAACAATTAATTATCTTACCTGCATAATTCATCTTTATTATACATGGTATTGTTTCGCATGCAGTTATAATACAAATACTATTGTGCTATGTTTTTAATTATTACGTAATTTATCTTATCTTTTTCCTTTTAATTTGGCTTTCGTTTGTTTGTGCCTTTTGGTTTTATTATTGCTTCAGGCTTTATGTTGATAATTACATTATTCGAGTCTAAATTTAAAAAGATATCGCCTCATTCGTCTTGCAAAAGTAAATAAATCATAGGAACTTTCTAGAGACGCTATTTTTTATTCTCTGTCCTTTGGTCCTTCCGGATTTCCGCTTGTCGTCAGAAGTCACATAAGCTGACTATAGAATTCCTGTCTCCTTCTTTTGCATATACTCTGTACAGAGGCTAGTCCCACTTATTGGAAATATTTGCTGAATCTATTGCACCCTTTAAAAAAAGATTAAGGCCATGTTGAGTAGGCATAGATTGGTCTGAGTCAAACTATATGACATGCACGAGGACACTTTACTGACTATGCTACTTAAGAAAGGCCGTTCTAGATTTTTTTTTGTCTTTTTTTGGTCTCAGTGGATAATTGTTATTTTTGGGCGGCTAGAAATCAAAATTTTGGCCACTAATGCAGCTTGTATTGTGCTTCCAAAGGTGCCTCCTCTGGCTCGCAAGCCAGGTTAGCCAGGAGGTTATCAACTGCTCTCTGTATCTGAGGAGGGACCTTCAAAGGTACAGTACATGCTTCACAAGTTGAGTAAAGTGCATTATTTGATAAATTAAGGAATAAGTTTGATCCTTTACATGAAAGATATTGATCCCTTGAATATGTGGCAGGAGGTTTCCAATTTTTTTGGTAATTAAACGCAATTCTCCCAAAATTACCAAATAATTATTAAACCTTCTTGTTTGTAACAGACATAAAATTAATTTTTAGCCATTTTTTGTATGCTTGAGAACATCTAAAGCTCTTAACATTTGATTTTTGTTAGAAAAATCACTCGCAAAACGACTTATTTCCCGATATTAAGAAAAATACTAGCTTTACTGCCTTGGCAATATTTTCAGTAGAAAGGGGATGAAAAAAGACATAAAAATGACCTATCGCGTGCTCTTCTTTCACTTTGATAACAAGTTAAAAAATTGAAATATTATTAATAAATACCAGATTTTGAAATGGCCTAGCACCTTTAATTTTAAAGATATCGAATTGCGGTTTCCGGTTTCTATCATAACCTTTTATACTCTTTAAAACTGTGTATATGAAAATGGAGGTCAACTGCAAACCCTCACTTTTGGTCGCACGTCAGCCGCGTATGCGGGCAGGAATCTAAATTCAAGTTACATATTTTGAAACTAGAGGTGACGGGCAACAAATTTTTCCTCTACCATTTTTTGCTCAGATTAACCGTTTAAGCATGAAATGCATTTGAGCCGTCTTAAAATGAACAACCTGTATATAAAAAAAAGTATATTCCAAAGAGATACTTGCACTTTGAACTGAATCTTTATTTTCATGTTATTCTCTATGTCAGCTTTATAATATTTAGAATAAAGTCCAACCCCTTTTTCTATCTAGTACAAAGTACGCAAATAAAAGGGGATACTCTAGAAACAACATTATTGTTTATTCTCTGACAGCCATACCAAGATCAGAATGTAAATCTCTTGATAACAGAAAATAAGGGGAAAGAAAAACAGGAAAAGCGGGGGAAAAGTCCTCCCTAGATCTACATATGTAGGACGACTAGTAGTGCCTTCATTATGCAAAACTTCTTTCTAGGCTTTTCTGGGTGTATCCCTTAATGAAAATTTTTTATTTTTTTTAAAGGGACAATACTTTTCTTAGTTTCCTAGCAGTTTTACTTTTGTCTTAACGTTCATTGGTGGACGTTTTGGCGTTTGGGCAGATATTCCGATTTGAATATTCATCGTGAAAACCTGTTTTTTAAAAAAATTGTTTTTTATAATGTGTTCTGTGTGACTTAGTTCGAATTTGGGGATCCAGTAATGTCAACAAAGATGAACCGGATGTACCGCTTATTTTATCGATTTTTTCATCATAATTTTTGTTTTTTATTTGCATTCACGTGGAATGGTTTAATCTCTTGTATGTTTCTCTTTGGCTTTCGATGACCATGGAATCGATACTAGACCAGTTTTCTCCTTTCAAAGCAATAGACTTTAAGGAGTGGCTCAGAGATTCTTCCCTTGCAAATTCTTTTATTTTAGGAACCTACACTAAAGACTTACTCTTATCGATAAGAAACTGAATTGATAATCGATTTCAAGTTTCTCCCAGATAATGAAAAATGTGTTTTGAAGTTAAGGAGTTGTTCCTCTCACTTTCCTTCACTGTCTCTTCACTGGCAGCGAACTCATAGTTTCAAGAGATCTTTGAAGGTTGTAGAATTGTTGTAAATATTAGATTTCGCAACAGTGGGAAAATGGTTAAATTTGGAAATTATCAAAGTTCCTTGAGATTAAAAGAGTTTAGGATAAATTAAATGCCAAATTATCATTGCCATGTTGTTCATTCTTTTTGGTGACTGGTTCATAGTTTCAATAGGATGAAAAAATAATTGCCATTTCAGTCGTGATACATTTATTCTGCCGAGCTTTCGACCTAGGGACTAGGTCATCTTCAGGGCAAGTTTACAAAGTAATATTTTTTTTTTTACATTACAGGGTTGGTGTGTCTGTCTACATGAACAGACAAGACAGAAGACACACCAACCCTGTAAGGTAAAATATTACTTTGTAAACTAGCCCTGAAGATGGCCTAGTCCCTAGGTCGAAAGCTCGGCAGAATAAATGTATCATGACTGAAACTGGCAATTATTTTTTCATCCTATTGAATCATTGCTATATTTTTATACTTCAAAGTGCTTAATCTTCTAAAGTCATCAGTGATCAATGATTTTTTCGTGAAGCCAACATCTGAGGATTATTACAGCAAATTGTATGCCAGATATCTATCAGTTTTATTAGATTTCTTTGTTGGGAAACTTCTCACTTTTTTTAAAGCCTTTATCTGGGTTTTAATTTCACTGGAGACTCTTTTGATTTTAGTCAATACGATCTTGTTGACCGATGTTTCATCGCTGGTTTTCTTAAAAAATAAAACCACCTCCCAATGGTTCAGCTATAATTAAAATTCTTTCTTTGGTCTACCGTAATTTCAAATTACATTTTCCATCCACGAGTTTATAGAATATTTAACGTCGCACTTTTCTCCCAACTTTATTTCAAGTTAATTACTTATTTTAATAAGGGAGCCCATTGTTGGATAAGTTTTGTTCCTAAGTTTTAAATACTTTAAAAATGAAACATGATTAAGTTGAAAAACTTAACATTGAAGAAACCTTTTCTCTGCTACTTAATTTTATTTAATTATCTTGTAATTAGTTGCTTAGTATAATTAATCTAATTATGGAAATTCGTTTAACTAAATTCCGTTTTTATAATCACTCATGGAAATATTATATGGTTATAAATAATTTGAGATTGCTGATAAAGACAAGAGCTTAAAGTTCAAACTGAAAATTAACTATAAAGCTCTTAAAATATAGAAAATTGTGATTTCTTTTTAATGTTAAAACTTCTACCTTTAAGCTTGTTGCAAGAACTTTTGCAACAATAAGAGTTGAACTCAGGAGTATCGATTGCTTGGTTTTATACTATACGAAGAGGTAACAAAGAGGGTATTTCAACACTATTCCGGGATAGAGTTCCGATTTGATACAGTATGTACCCTGCTGCGTTCTCTGTATGTTAGGCGTCTCTTATCTTAGATCTATACGTTAAGTGCATTCCTTTTTCTTTTCCTTTAACTTAAGGCATGTGAACGCTCGGAGCTTTTTCCAGTGCACTGCCTTAGAGCATGAGAACATTATCCATCATTGGAGCTGTAAGAAGCTCCTAGGAAAAGAAGATCTAATGTCCAGCAGCTGGACCCGATTAGAATCCAGTTTACGCTAACCAGTGATCTAATCCCTTCCTTACATAAATTCTAATTACCATCTTTATTCTTTCTATTCTTTGATGTTCCATTAACAGCGAGGTCACAGGAAGTATTTTGAAATGTGATTCATTAATGGAACTGAGCTGATGCGAAATTGTAAAAAACCCGGATGTCCAGTAGTTAATGGAAAGTGTCAAATATCTTTTTTATTGGAGACACTTTTGTGGGAAAATTCACTATAAGTTTGATATGGGAAAGCGTTTGACGATTAATTTTTATGCCATTCTAGAACTGAAAATCGTTTACTACTTTATCGTCTACAAGAACTATTTAATATTATATTTCATTAGACTATCAAATTTGTACACAGTGGCCAGCGTTCATTGTGGTCACCTGTACAGTGTTAACAGAATATTATGGTAATACAAAACCGACCACAATCTAACCGGAAATGGAGTTCTCTCATCGGATATTCCTACGGTCGTGTTTATACCAACGAGGATAAACAATAAATAAAAGCCGAAATTGTAACTACATAGTGGTAGTTGGCATCGTAATGGAAGGGACTTTTATACTCTTATCAATCACTATTTGCAATTGGTTATTGTCATTTTAAATATTTAAATAGAAGAAAAAACAATTCTAATAATGGAACAAAGTATTAAATAAATAAAATCAGAGTTTCCCAAGAACTATGACAGTTTTTCCTTTACTTTTCTTTTATTGGTAGCCTTGTATACTTCCGTTTCATACTTCCGACTCTCTTCAGCTCGAACTTCATAAAAGTTTTTTTGTTCTCTCTCTCTTTTTTTTTTTATTCTTGCTCTTCCTCAATAAACATCTAAAGTAGAAATAACCAAAACTCTTTTTCGATATATGTATCTCTTTGGGCAAGTAAGTAGTATACGTATATCTCTTTGGGCAAGCAAAGAAGTTTGACTTTTTTCTTTTTTTTTTCTTACACTAGAGAGTTAACTTGCTTGAAAACTATTGGCTTCATTCTCACCCCTAGTTCGTTCTTTTGTTCTTTGTTCCATAACCCAGTATTTGCTGAGATTTGAAAATGTTTTTTAAATTAAATGTAAAGCGGAAGTAGCTGAAAGATTTGAATCTCAATTTTAAAAGACTCACTTACCTTTTTACCCTTATTATATTTCTTCTCTTCTAGTTCATAAACTTTTTACTAAATTAAATTTGACAAGGAGGGGAGATCTTATGGTTTCTTAAGCATCTGCTTGGGAGGTAATCCTAAGTGAATAGTTTCACGTGTTTAGGAAGCTGGGTAAAACAATTTAACAAAATTCCTGAAAAGATTAGGATCAGACGGAGGACTACCAATGGATAGCCTGAAAGACCACACCTGAAATGTCAATCCGTCCAAATACTTGAAATTCAAAATTCTGTACAAGACGGTAATAAGCCCGGAATTGATCTATATGTTTGAGACATGGACAATCTTCTAAGAAGAAAGAAACTATGTATATTAAGGGGAGTTTTTTTTTTTTTATCACTAGGGGTGCAGTTCGTGAGGCTCTCAGAGACTGGATCTGGAGAGAACATGAAAAGTACTGGGTGATGCTTCCTGGGGTTAAACTCAGCAAGAGGGTTATGCCCTTGCTGTGCTAACAAAGAACCAAAGTGACTCTAAATTTGGGCAGGAATCAGATCACTCTGATTACAGGCCTATTCACAGGGCGCGGAAGGTTTCAGGAAGCACCTGCACAAGGTAGGGCTTATTAGCTCGGAACCAATGTGCGAAAGAAGAAGAAACGGCCTCTCACCTGTTATACGATTGCGTTGCACTCGAGAGACTGCGCTACCGAAATCTTTGGAACCTTGAGACCAGGGGAGATTGTGGCGCAGAAGGAACTGGTATGGAAAGCCCTCTACCTTCTTAGAAGGGGAGGTTTCACCTACTAGACTCAAGGAAGCCTACAAGCCTCTTGGTGGGTGCAGTGCCGTGGGGCGTGGGTCCCGTCCCGCCGAGTAAATCTAAAAATCTAATCTAAGGGGAATTTTCCAGAAACCAGTAAGAAGCCCATTTAAAGAAAGATCCTGTTTCGTAAAAGCAGGACTCATTTGGAAATTGAGAATTTGTATATGGAGCCTAGACTTGGTAAAACTTGGTAAAAGCTGAGCAGGGCGTTGTAGGTAGAATGGCTGTTAGCTGACGAGTTCGTCTGTACATGTTTTACTAGAGAACATCCTGTCAATTATTAGGAGGTGCCCCTGATCAGTTTGACTAGTTCGTATTTTGGGTTTTTTTATTTTTCCTTTAGAAGAGTGGGGAGACCCAAATTGAGAAGGTTTGGACGATGTAGGGGGGAAATACGTAGATGTGCGGAAGTGGGAAGCTAAAGCAATGAACAGGGAACACTGGCTAGGTGACAATTAATGGAGACCAAGGACTGAGAATGTACTTTACGCCAAACAAGGAATAAAATGTGGCCTATCGCTTTGTTTGAAATTCTTTATTAAAAAATTATTTTAACAGGTTTCCGGAAATAGATTCCATTGAAAAATTCGTTATAATTAAAGCCAAATAAATTTAATATTAAAAGTTTTTTTTTTCAACTCCGGAAAAGTGGTGAAAGCAGGACGTGCGTCAGGTTTATATTCGATATCCTGTGAAAATTAAATCATATGATACCTCAATAAAATTTCCCAATTAACTAAATTACCTTTAATATTAGAACAAATCATGTTCAGCTAATTATGTTGAACAATGATTGGTAGCTCGCTTTCTCTTCAATGAAACCACAAACATGTTGGTTAATGAATGAAATACAATCGCAAAACTAATTGGAACGCTAAGGGTTCACAGTCCCCGTGTATTCAACCTTCCTTAGTTTTCCGGCTTGTTGAACAGTTAAATTAACCTTTGGTTTTACAAAATATCTAACTTCTTCATCCCCAAACTGGGGTTTTCCCAAGCAAAGAAACCCTTATAAATACTAATGAAACTTTGACTTGGAGGAGGGATGACTGCCGCCTAAGACACTTCCAATCTGTAGCTTGTGTTGCAGAGAAATTTTAGTTCCTGTAAAAGTAGATTCTATGAAATAATCACTCGGTTCTTTTGTTGATGAAATTTATACTTTATTTCAATTATCGTTGTATTCTTCAACTCATATCTTGTTGATATAATCGCACGTTGCAGTAGAAAGTCGCAATTGGTTAACAAGGTAGGACTTTGAGCTCTGTGCTATCCGAAAAAGTCTCTATTTCTACTCTAATGAAGTACAATAAGAAGAAGTCCAGGACAAAACAAATTAGACACAGATTAGCCTTTCAAGGTTCTTAAAAGAATCCTCTCAGTTACCTCTAATATCCTGTGGAAAAAGAAGTAGCGTCCTTGGCGTCCCTGCGAGTATCCCTAAAGAATGTTTAATATTCAACAAATCTCGGAGCTCTGAAGAAGAAATTTTATAGTTTTCAAGCTTTTATTAAAGAAAAGGCAAAAAAAAAAAAAAATACCTTAAGAAAATCTGCAAAACTAATTAAGATATTAAGGCGATTTATTAGACTGTTCATTTACTGGATTAGGATTATTGCAAGGGGGCAGGGGGTCTAACAGGATAAAAACAACCTCTTATATTGAGATCGCCAACATAGAGACCTACTAAAAGTAAATGGATGCGCAATATTTGGAAATAGCTAACCACATGGAAACTCTAGCACATCATTTTAACGATCATCTCCTCTCATAAGAATTTATTTTTACAAACACCCACACCTTTTAGACTTGCAGTTTATTACGCCTGCACTTCCTTCCTCTTAAAGAATAAGATACCTCGGGCAATACATGGACAAAATGATTTAACAGGGAATCTACATATACAAGATCCTTAAAATACAAGCTTACTCTTTCAAATTCAGAATTTGACAAATTTTAAATCCTAACCCATCTAGATTTTAAAATGGTCGTGTGAGTGATCAACCATCAAAATTAATCCAGGTTTTTAACGTTTTAAATTTGAAATAAAATTAAAATTTTGTATTTATTTATTTATAGAAATCTATGTATGTATTTCTCTCGCGGCAATATCGTCCACAAGTTCGCAATCTATCCACTGTGTAATCTATATCTGTGAGTTCTTCAGTCTGTATTTATGTGTTTTATGTAAGTGAGTGTAAACATAATAGAGAGTCATCTCCTTGGTAACCGTCTGTTTACAGCTTCCCTCCTTCTCGCAGCCTCTCAAATAACAGCATCACTTCGCTGACACACTAACTGACAAGCTTCTCTTGATCAATATCAAAACAGTCTCCTGGACGCATTCTTTACAGATTTTTTTTTCCTTTTATGTTAATTCAGTGAATTAGGGAGATGCAATCCGGATGGATATTTCTATTCTCGGATGATCGGATGTGCCTAATGAAGGGTTGGGAATAAAAATCTAGTTTTGTTTCACTTTTATAATGTTTCTGTTCAGCTTCTGAGAAGGGAAAGAGTTATTGAATGAGCCAGAGACTTCTTTGATAATCTTTAAGCAATCTTGATTACGTTTTTAGATGTTTCTACTTTTACAATATATCCACACAATTGACAACCGAATGTATTATCACAATGCCAATAATATTACTTTCTATCAGGAAGGGATTAGCTCGCGGATGTCTCAGTTTTGAATTAAGCCCTTAGATTTTATCTTCCTAAGAGCTTCTGTCAGCCTACTGTTCGGTGGCCGTCAGTGCGCTGAAAGAAGCTCCGGACGCCTTTGACCCTCAGATGTTGACGTGCCATAAATTAAAAGTATTGCCATCATGTCCAATATAAATTTTACACCAGAAATATCTCTTTTATCTTTTTACTGAATCAAAAACTCTTTGTAATATCATTCGTGTATGTGTGGAAGCTGCAGCTCTAAAATGAAAATCACTGGAAGCTAAAATCTTATATTTTGTTTGGTAACCATTCCCCAAGAAAGCAGACAGAATCTCTAAAGCGGAAGTAACGCTTTTCTTTAATAGTTTTCTTCAATTTTTGGAGAGATTTTCTAAAAAAAAATGCGTTTTAAGATTATCTTTCAAATAATTGACAAGAAAAAGTTCGATTAAGGTTATTTCTTGGATGCTGGAAACGTTTTCCTCTAAATTGCTATTTCCGCAATTGCTGTTTTGGAAAATTATTTAGGCTGCGAAAATTCAGAATCAAAAGATAGTTCCTCCACCATAAGTAGCAGAAGTTCTTCAATGAATGGTTTTTTCGGTTTTTTGATACATATGTTCTCGAAACTGCCGCGTCCAGTTTCACTCTAATTATATTATATATTATGTGCACATTCGAAAAATATACACCTACACATTCATACAGATCTTCAACTTTAATTAGAATAATATTTGTTGGAAAATACGTGTTTAGAGCAGTTCTTGGGTAAATATTGAGATGTCATTTTATAAAATAAAACTTTTTTACTTTAAAAATTCCAAAATGTGTATTTTTAGATAACTTGAGAGTAAATAGTGAGAGCAGGTTTTGAAACTTCAAACCAGGTTTTAAAAATTTAGTTCTGGGTTGAAGATAGCTTTATAAAACAGATAGCCGACCTCCGAACAGTGTCATTTGTAAATATACGCCATTTATTTTGACCTTAGACAGAGGTCATGAGGTCAGCCAATTGTGCATTCTGTTCATGGCAAACATTTTACCACATGCATTGCTCATGTTTTATTTATAAATTTAATAAAAAATTTGTTTTCAAGTTAAAGCGAATACAAAGAATGGAATAAAAAAAACTGGTCCGTTCATTCTAACATATCTATGTCTTGTATTAGCGTCAGTTTCTACTTTAATTTCCATTGTGAATCGTTGAGAAGGCCGTGGGCGTTAAAGGTCCGTAGTGCAAATGGAAGAAGAAGAAGAATATTAAGAAGAAGAAGTAGGAGTATTAGAAGAAGAATAATAAGGAGAAGTAGAAAAAGAAGAAGAAGATGGAGAAGAAGACGAATTAGAAGAAGAAGATGAACAAAAACAAGAAGATGGAGAAGTAGAAGTACAAGAAGAAGAAGAAGAAGAAGAAGAAGGAGAATTAAAAGAAGAAGGAAAAATACTTGAAGAAGAAGATCAAGAAGAACAAGAAGGAGAAGTAGTAAAAGAAGAAGAAGTAGTGCAAGAAGAACAAGGAGTTGAACAAGAAAAAGGAGAAGTAGACGAAGAAGGAGAAGTAGTGCAAGAAGAACAAGGAGGAGAAGTAGTAAAAGAAGAAGAAGTAGTGCAAAAAGAACAAGGACTTGAACAAGAAAAAGGAGAAGTAGACGAAGAAGGAGAAGTAGTGCAAGAAGAACAAGGAGGAGAAGTAGTAAAAGAAGAAGAAGTAGTGCAAGAAGAACAAGGACTTGAACAAGAAAAAGGAGAAGTAGACGAAGAAGGAGAAGTAGTGCAAGAAGAACAAGGAGGAGAAGTAGTAAAAGAAGAAGAAGCAGTGCAAGTAGAACAAGGAGTTGAACAAGAAGAAGGAGAAGTAGACGAAGAAGGAGAAGTAGTGCAAGAAGAACAAGGAGGAGAAGTAGTAAAAGAAGAAGAAGCAGTGCAAGTAGAACAAGGAGTTGAACAAGAAGAAGGAGAAGTAGACGAAGAAGGAGAAGTAGTGCAAGAAGAACAAGGAGGAGAAGTAGTAAAAGAAAGAATTCAATATTTTCTTTTAAATTTTTGTTCGCTGCAAATTTATGTTGATAATATATTTGATAATATGATACAGCATCAATAGTGACGTTGTTGCAGAAGAATATTTTGAATGGTTACCTACTTCTTGAGTAATTGAAAATCAGTTTTCATTAAACCGACGGACGTAATTGACAGTAAAAATTAAGTTTTTTGTTTAATTATTTTGCATACTCTCTTCTAAGAGAAGATATGATGATGCTCCAGATTTTTTATTAGGATTTTTGGACCCGATGGAGCTCTGAGTGTGAAAAATTGATTTTTAACTCCAAAAAAAAAAACAAAAAACAAAAAGCTAAATCTCTTAACAGTTACGGAGACGCCACGATAGTTGAGCGGTTATAGGCTAGGACAGCAATGCTTGGTTGTATTGCGGGTCTTGTATCCAATTACAATTCTAATATCTTAGTTTAAACAGTTAAAATTATTGGCAATATTAGATTATTTAAATTTTTTATTCAATAAAGTTCTATCAGCAAAAGTTGTGCGCTAATAATTATTGGCTGAATTTGTGTGCGGGCGGGGCGGACATATTGTTCGATAGTAATTAGTGAGTTTAGTTTGTGTGAGAATTATGATGGTGACACAAGGTTGTTAGTGAGTAGAAACGAACAGGCCTAAAGCGTAACTTGTCTAGCTCAGCCAACTGTAAGTTTCGACCGAGGTTATGACAAAAGACATTAGGTTGGTGCTTGACACCGTAGGGTACCTAACATAACGTGACACGATCTCATTAGCGTGTAACAATATATTGTTGTAGACTATTTCATATTTAGTTTACAGAATGGCTTAAAGAAGTCTTACTTACAATCTGGAATATATCTATACCAATTTCTGTTCTGTAACGTTTTATTATTTCAATGCATTTCTTATTATTTTAATAGTTTTATTTATGAGAAGCTTCTTTTCTCTGTTGTCTTCAATTGCAGTTCTTATCAAGCTTGCAATACTTGCCAAAGTATTGCATTCAAGCAGATTCTTTATTTGTAGTTTTCAACATAAATAAATGTCTGAGAACGTAAATTAACTACCTATTTTTTCAGGCTGGGTTTTACGTCCAACTATTAAGTTAGATGACGTGGACGAAGGCGGTTAGCAAACATATTTTATTGTAAATTTATTTTTATTAATCATTAAATAAAATCCAAGGCCTAAGACCGGGAATCGAACCCACTAAACCAGGGGTCCCCAAATTTTTACTCAGTGGGCCAGTTCATTGTCCCTCAGACCGTTGGAGGGCCGAACTATAAAACAAACTATTTTAAAGTAAAAAAAACAAAACGGGAACAAATAGAATATTTCAAATGAAGAACAAGTAAATTTAAATCACCAAACTGCCCAGTATTTCTGTGGGAATTATGGGCCTGCTTTTGGCTAATGAGATGGTTCAATGTCCGGTTTAGTTATAGTGCTTTGCCTTTCTTCCTACTTCTGCTGTTATTTTTCCGCGACATCGGAAGTAGTACTGTACATGAGCGAAGCAGCGCTTTGCGGCACTGCCACACATAGTGCTCCTCCTCTCACTGACCACCAATGAAAGAGATGATGCTCCTTCCGGAAGTGCGGCGGGGGCCGGATAAATGTCCTCAGGGGGGGTCCGCATGTGGCTCGCGGGCCTTACTTTGGGTACCCCTGCACTAAACCAACATATTAGCTTTGCATGCCTCACCTCTAACCGCTCGCTCGGCTACCGTGGCGCCCAACACCGGGTGGTTCCTCCAGAACGAGGCCTTCCCATTGTACAAAGGTGAGGTTCACCCCTGTGAATGTCCCCTGAGAACGAATAAGTTGTTTTTTTACAGTTTTTTTCTCTGTTTGTGTATCTGTGTGGACAAGTAAAATTGATAACCAAATTCTGAAGTACTGTTAAGATTTCTCTAAAAGTTTAATTACATGAGGGAGCATTTAAAACCCTGACGTCATTAATTTACAAAATTTCAAGAGAATTAAAACTTTTATTACGTGTTCGATGAAACGAATTATCTAATGGATTGATTGTTCGTGCGATATTTTTTTAGTAATAAATTTTGAAAATAACAACTTTTTTTCCCCAGTACCCAGTATTAAAATGGGTTTAAGTGAATGGTTGTAGCGTAAAACATGTAAAAACAATCGCTTAGCTAAATCGATTAATGGGTACAGTATTCACATTTTATTTGTGCTGAGGATTGAGCGGTTAAAATGGAATGTTTACGATGGGCTCTAGAATTACTTAGATTTTATTGCAAAATTGATTTCTGTTAAAATCTCCGCTCCAAATAGATATTTATTAACGTGATTTTAATATAATTATTACAAATTATTACCTCATTTAAGTTTAATTAGAAATTTTATTGCTTTATTATCATTATTCTTGTTTCAAAATCCCACTATTTTGTGTAAACCAATCAGAGAGTGGTTTTATGCTGAGTGATTTGATATTAGCGAATTATGCAAATGATTGCTCTACTAATCTGCGTGGAATGGTAGGCTTTTGATCGATATAACTGTTAGTCTGTTCAACTAGGAGTGGGAGATATGATGTTCCGGCCTAGTCTGAAAACAGGAAAAGCAATGTATCTACCGCAGTCTAGACTATGCCATGTCGATTTAGCAACTCATCTATTACATGCGACAAGAATGCGAGGGAATTTCCCTTCCGTCCTTAACACAGTGGTCCAGCGAAGTTAGGGAGGTGATTTTGGGATAATGTGCCCACTGAATTGTATCCTTCGGGCAATTAATATAGCCTTGAATTTAGAAAAAAGGAAAACTTTGTGAACAGTAAAATTTCTAGAGAACACTTCTGAACCGTTGAACGTAGTGAGGTGAGGCGAGAGGCTAAAAAAAAAAAAAAAAAAAAAAAAACGGTTGAGCAAGATAAGATTTGCAAAAAAATATTCATCCTAATGAATATTCAAAGAAATCAATTCCATTGGGAATATTGCTCGGAAATCATTTAGAATTGATTAGAGAAGGTTGGTGAAACTGAGTGGTGTGAGAATTTCTAAAGGAATTGCGAGTCCTCGCAGGATGAAATGTTCAATCTGTCACTTCCGGTAGATCCTTCAGAGTCTTGATAATTAGCTGGTGTTCGATTTCTTATTGTCTAACTGACTTGAGTAGAATCGACGAAGCTGAAAACAGAATTTTACTTGTACGTATTTGTTTGTTTTTTCCAGTCTGCAAGGTTTCTCTTAACATAAATGATATTTAAAAAAAAAAAAAAAGAAAAAAGTTCGCTATTTCAAATTTAAAATTTAGTTATCATAGGAAGCGACAATAAGATTTAGGAGTTTTAAATCAGCCAATCAGAGGTGCCACTTCGCCTATTTTTTTTATATTTTCCATTTTCCCCTTTGTCAATAAAACATCGTAAACTTCTTGCCCAAATTGTGTAGCGAATAATTTTCTCACAAATTTGATGAAAGGGCTAAATATATTGTCAAATATACGGCCAAATTCCAGTTACCTAAATAAGATAGGAAAAACATTTTATATCAAGTTCAAAAAAAAAAAAAAAAAAGAAAAGTAAAACCAGCCTTTCTCATTCTAACTGTAATTTTCCTTAATGAAAATTCCTGAAAGTAAAGGAAAATGTTTTGAAAATAAATTAACATGTAGGAATGTGGTTCTAGAGCAAAAATATACTGGAGTGAAACCAGGTGTGCGTGCTGGAGCATTTTAAATTTATCTGGAATCTCTGGTGGATTATTTTAATTAGAACTAATAATTTATAGGCTGAAATAACAATTTCACTAATGATCTCATACCAAAAAATTGTATGTTTTAACGAATATGTAGCAATTAATCTCATTTTCTCACTTATCAAAGGAATTCGTGGCAAATTCTCGAAATCCCCCTTTCTCGGCTGTCTCCAAATGTTTAAATTTTAATAAATCTAAGCTAAAGCCAAATTTTAAGATGAGATAAATAAACTTTATTATAAATTTGTGTACAATAATTAAAAACATGAAGGGTCAATTACAACTTTCATTGCGTAGTCTAAAGGGAAACTTTAGGATGGGAAGGATAGAAAAGGGAAAGATGGAAAAACTTGCTGCTAGAGGAGAAAGATTTGGATATGTTTGATTATTCTGTGTGTGTAGGGAATAGAAGGATGTGAAGGAGGCTATGTCGCTGCAGAATGGGTTAGAATGGCAATTTAAGAGTGGAAAGAAGTTTCAGGCAGTCGATTTTGGTTATGTAGGAGTGTATGGAGATGATGGATGCAGTCTCGTGGAGTGAGTCAATTTTAATACGCCAAGGAGAGTCTGAGAAATTTGTTCTGCTTTGTCTGGATTTAGGTGCCAAATGTTGCCCTGTTCATAGACATTTTTTACTGGAATAATGTTATAAATACATGTTTAATCCAGAAAACCTCAAACAATAGTCACTCCTTGGAATTCTAGGTTAGCGAGGAATCGGTCAAATAAAAAACAACAACTCGTCTTTTTGCCAACGTTTCGACAAATATATTGTCCTCTTCAGGGCCTGGATATTACAAATACACAAATACAAACAATTCAGTAACACAGAAAATCAGTAAAAAACAAAACAGTATAATAAATTACAATAAATTCTTTATAATTATTGAAAACTTACGTGGCTATGCGGGTTGGTTGAGTTACAGAAACTAAGAGCCAGAACTGGAGAAGCAGGGATATATATACAGATATAGCGGGACTTACACGGGAATTTTTTGTAATGACAATGAGACAGATACTATAGAGAAATTACAATGTTCAATTTTTATTTCCAGGCCCTGATGAGGACAATATATTTGTCGAAACGTTGGCAAAGAGACGAGTTTGTTTTTTATTTGACCGATTCCTCGCTAACCTAGAATTCCAAGTTTAACAATTTATGGTCACGAAACCTATATATTCATAATAGCCACTCCATTATGGAAAGCAAAATTCCAGATTAAGGAATTAGTTCGCAAAGTTACAATCGGGTCTACATTCGCTAAGTAAAGTTTCAGATTACTACGACAGACAATACTTGTAAATATTCTGTAGACTGAAAACTTTTTTTTCGAATTCGCTGAACATCAAAATGGATACTTCCGGTGATTGGACGATTTTGAAACTTTGTTTTGAACAAAATACTTCCTCTTCCTTAGTAATTAGTTAGAGAAAGTTATAAACTCAATGATATTACAGTTTTTCAAGCAACTTGTTCGGGCGAAATCCACCCATTGACCTGGGTCAATACTGACAAAGATATTACTAACAGATTTGCATGCTTAATCATCTGCATAAACAGGATCTAGTAAAGTTTCACCTTTCACAGCCTGTTCTCGGTTGAATTTACACGAAGTTAATATTGGCAAACAACTTCCTAAGCTTTTCCTGATTTAGACAGCTAAAATGGAAATTCTAGGTAAATTTTCTGGGATTATGCACTTGGCATAGACAAGAGTCTGGGCCTTAACTAATTAGTTTATAATGTAATACAGATGTTCGGTTCTTTTGTATAGATTTATTATACAAGATGGTTAAAATTTGAGTGACCTTTTAATTAATGCTACTAAATACTTATAAAGCACAATAAGTTGGTCCGTCCCATATCTTAGTTTTAATACAACTTCAAGTGACAGTCTTACTTGAACTTCGGGAACTTGTTTTGTAATGCAATATTTCAGGGCATTAGTTAGTTCCTTACTATATTGAAATAATTAATTTTCTGCCATTAATTGTTGCATCACTGAATGGTTCCCCAAAGTTGACCCGTGAGGTCGGTGTAACACTTCATTGGAGAGAGATGAAATGATTAAAAGTGCGTCCTTAAAAACAAATTAGGAAAATAATTAATTTTTTTTATTTATTTCAGCTTTTAACAACCTTGGGTCATATGCCGAACCCCAACAAAATCTGACACCAGTACTCTCTATCCTCCCAATCTTCCTCTTGCAGCCGTTGCCTCCTCCAACCCCTGCAACCACCTCTTTCTTGGGCGGCCTCTTCTCCATTCTCTCCTCCAAGACATAAAATCGAAAAGCTTCTTCGGCCATCTCTCTTGCCCCATTCTTCTGAGATGGCCGTACCGCTGCAGCTATATGGTCTCAACGGTGTGCACTCTGCTTTGTGCCCACCTTAACGATAGCTCGCATAGTCGAGTTTGTCACCCGCTGAGTCCTCGAAACGCGACAACTTCTCCTTAAAAAAAAAATCCATTTCTAAAGCTTGCAGCCTTTGTGCTTCCCTCGTCCCAACACTTCCGAGCCATAAGGGGTTACTCCTTCGAGGAAGGAGTGGAAAATCCTTCTTTTTTTTTTTTGTTTCCAATGAAACATCTGGACTCCACAGCATGGGGTTCATCATGCTAATCACTTTATTCCCTTTTTGTATTTTTTTAAATTTATATCGCTCTCAAGCGTTCCCTTTCCATTGATATAAACTCTCAAATACTTAAAGAGAGCACCCCGACCAAGGGACCAGTTTTCTAAAGGAAGAGAAATTGTAGGAGTATTAAAGGCCAAGTATTCTGTTTTGTTCTTTGCTAATTTCTAGGCCCCATTTAGAATATTCCTTCTCTAGCTTCCTCAGCATGTAACTAAGATCCTCTTCCTCGGAAGCTGCTACCACTTGGTCATCAGCAAAAAAAAATTGATAAACAATACAATTAGTAAAGTAAAGTAATCGCCTATTTTTTCAGGCGGGGCTTAACGTCCAACTACCAATTAGGTGTCGTGGACGGAGGCGACTAGCAAACATACTTTACTGTAAATTTCTATTATTAACCATTAAATAAAATCCAAGGCCTAAGTAAACAATACAATTATTTTTGACCAATGATTATTTTTATTCAATTTCATTTTGTTTAAAGGGTAAACCCTATGCAAAAGAGGTTTAAATACATACATATTGCTAATTTTGTAACTGATTATAAACAAGCATGATACATGCTATAATATATAAGAAATAAATAGTGTTATCAGTACCATTCAATTGTAACTCAGCATTAATTACTAAAGAAGTACTGAAAACAGCAATACTTCTTCAAGTTTTTCCAGACCAATTGAACATACGTAATTACAGTATACCAATACTGAAACCTAAATCTTGTAAAATGTTAACATTGTTCGATAGTGCACATGGTTTACAAATGATTTAGGCCAATCTGAAAACTGTATATAATAGGACCTATTTATAGATTTTTAACTGTAGATTGAACTATTGGTCAGTCTGAACCGAATAAAATTTCACTCAGCTCTTAAGCTCACATAGTAGCATTACTATTTCACTAAAATATAGGCGCCACGATAGCCGAGCGGTTATTATGCTAGACCCGCAATGCTAAGATGTATTGCTGGTTTAGTGGCTTCGATTCCCGGTCTTAGGTCCTGGATTTTATTTAATGGTTAATATGAGAAATTTATAGTAAAGTATGTTTGCTAGTCGCCTCCGTGCACGACTCATAATTGGTAGTTGGACGTTAAGCTCCGCCAGAAAAATAGGCGATTACTTTACTTATTATTTCACTAAAATACGATAGTTAAATTTGAGTATTTATGGGCACCAAAACATCTTTAATATCTTTTGTATACTTCTGTTCCCTTTACTCGTATTAGCAAGTTCTGCTGTTATAATATTCTCCACAACGATGGAATTCTTCTTAACCTCGTGTCCAACAAAAAAAATTAGCTCACCGTCTTAAATTCGCATCAGTTTATTTTTTATTTATTTTCTAAGTTAAATTTAATTAAGTAAAACTTTCTTTTGTGTATTACTTATTATCAGTCCTTACTTTTGTCCTGTTTCTTTCTTACTTTTAATTAACGAAGCTAAGAAAGGTAACTAAGATAAGAGCTTCAACTAGGACAATAAGCGGAGAAAATTCTGCCTGTACCACTGTTCGAGATGAGCATATTATGGGCGGGAGAGTGTAACCATTTCAATTACTTCAACGATATGTACATTTATATTCTCAAGAGAGGGCTTTTTCTCGGCGAGATGTTTAGAAGGGTTTAGATATCAAGCTAATGTACAACAAGAGCCTGTTTCTTTAATGATACACTTTCCCACAACTAAAGATAGCTTAAACTCCAGATTCTCTGTGGAGAAAACATTTAGAAAAATCTGGTAACTTTCTCTTGAAACTATTCTTTCAAAGTTTTAACTCTAATAGTTTCTATGTCATATTTAATTCTTATCTCTTTAGAGAGAATTCACCCTCTCTCATATGTAATTTTTTGGGGGGGAAATGATGGCGTCCGATACCTCTTTCTCTCACTCTTTCTCCTCTCTCTCTACTAATCGATTTCAGAAGAAGTTTACTAATCAATTGGTAATCAATTTGTATTGGAGCATATTGAACTACAATTGCATATGGAAGTGTGATTGGAAAAATGATTTTAAGCTATTTTTAACTTGAAATGTATCGATATTTATTGGAAAAATCCGTTTATTGTAAATTTTAAGGAAATAAGTCCGCAGGGGGATGTGGATTAGCCACTACTTCAGGGTACTTGGCGTCCCTGCGGGTATCTCAGTCTAACAACATGAACACGAGCAACATATACTGTTACACCCTAATACATTTACACAGTACACATAGGGCATAGCCTTCTGTGGGGGCTTATTAGCTCGGAACCGTTGTGCAGTTGGTTTCAGAATGAGGAGGAAACGGCCTCTAACTGGCTGATCGATTGCGCTAAGAAACCTTTGTCTCTGAGACCAAAGGAGATAGTAGCTGAACAAGAACTAGTAGGAAAAGTCCTCAACCTCTTTAGTAGAGGAGGTTTCGTCTACTAGATCGAGAAGAGGAGGGCACAATAAGTTTCTTGTGGCTGCGGTGCCTTAGGGCATAGGCCCCGTCCGGATAATGTAATCTAATCTAAGGAAATAATTGGCCAATAAGAACTGCAAGTACAAAATGTGGTGGGGATGAATACCAATAACTAAATAGAAAAAAACCTAAATTAGACTCTAATAAATTCTGGCCTATAATATGTTAAGTGATGGAACGACGGTAAACCTTTAAAAGAAGTCAAAATAGATAATAAAAATGCTAATTTCAAAAAACTGTTTATAACCTTAACTGACCCCGAATATGACCTACATGATAACCGACTGTGAAATGCCAAATATATAACAGATTAATATTGATGTGCAGCTTGAAAATGTCACTTTCTTCAAGCAGAAATATGGTTTCATCACAAAATAATAAATTACGTGATGTTTCAACAGTGGAAAACAAATCGCAATTTATTTAATTGAATTCCTGTATAATTTATTTAAAATAAATTTTATATTTACTTTATTTATTTGAATTTAAAATATTATATTTATTTTAGTTTGCCAATGAGGTACCAATTTGGGGGTGGGGGCTAAATAATCGTCATAATTGGGGCTGAAAAGAATTTTTACCTTTTACTCGACAGGCGTATTTCCAAAGTAAATAACCATGTTGCCTTCCACGGCTTTACACGTACTTCAGACGTGATACACATTGTAAGTAGAGTAGATGATAAATAACAGAGTAAAGAATTGCTCTAGTGACCGGCAGCAATCGATGGGTCCCCTCTCACCCAATAGAAAAATTAATCGCACACTACGGCGCCAACAGTGACAACCGATAGACATCTAAGTCGGTTTGTTGGCCTTCTATGTAACAAGGCCTTAAAAAAAATACTCCAAAGGCCAGGATGTAGGAGGATCTTTCTCGTTATATCCGTCGGGTCTTTGTGATTTGAGTCAGTACTTTGCGATTGCCGAGATTGGACCCAAAAACCGCTAAAAGGGTCTTTTACCAGTCTAAAGGTTTACACATCCAAGAGTGAAAATTCAGCTTCCAAAGTGATGGAAGGAAATCTTATGGCAAAGAGAAATGCTGCTATTTCCAAACGCCTCTTTATATAAAGTCCAGCTATTACCACTATGTGATCATAGTACTTAGTAGGCTGCCGAAAGAGTGGCTTAATAAAGCCTGATACACTTCGTTACAAAAGTACCACTACGGCTTCATTGTGTGTCTATTATACACCATTCTTTAAAGTTTAGAATATTTTAGAATAAGTTTGTTCGATGGTCACTTGTAGTTTGCCCTGTGGAAAGGCAAACATGGTTTGTGATTGCGTAGATCAATTTAACGCAGCGATTATTTGCATAATGCAATCAGCACTAGGCTGGAACTCCCGAACAAGATCCTAGAAAAAGTGGTTAATACCTTCATCCTTCATAGAAGTAAGCCACAATTAAAGAACCGCTGGAATTCTTTCAGATTTAAAAGAAATAAGCTACGAAAATTAGTGGAAATGAGCTTAAACTGAACAGATATTTTTTTTTTTAATTTTATTTTCAAAAGAACCTAACGGCTCCTTTTCCAAAGATAGGATTCAAATTCTTAGTTTCGGTTCGTGTAACTCTAGAACGACCCTTTTTTAGGACTAATCAGCGCTATCCTAGGATTGACTGGCCTTTAAACCTTTATTACCTAATCATATTTATCTCGATATTTCAAAGGAAAAATGATATCCAACCTTATTCTGGTTTTATTACTTAATATAGAGCTTACATTTTGTAACTTTATTAGAGTCTACTTAACCGCTAAAACACTCAAAGTTTATAAAACACAACTTTGAAGCACTAGTGTGAAGTGCTCTTAAAAAAAAAAAAAAAAAAAAAAAAAAAAAAAAAAAAAAAAAAAAAAATACTAAGTCCAACCCCAATAAGTTTTTTATAACTTGTTATAATAAACTCTCAACTTTATCTTGATGTCATCTCAGTCTGGATTACGTTAGAGACATGAGTATGTTATTAAGTTCCAATGATAAAGAAATACTCTGGGTAAAACTAGTTTCCCCCTTGCTCTTGCAAGGAAAACCAAGTTTATGTTCAATAATGTGGGCCACTCGATAAAGTTACTTTTCCCAACTTAGGCCGTCGGACAGAAGTTAGAGACACTGTCCTCAACTGAGTTACAATTTTTTATTTATGTTCGTAATTTAATGTAATTTAATGATGGATTTAATGATTTTTTCCCCCTAATTTAAATTGCACACATTTTAATCTTTTAAAAGAAAAGTTTTGACATTAAAGTAAAAAACGAATTTACAGTAAAAATTCCATGATTGTTGAAATATCGTCAATTCAAATTATTATTATATGTAAGATGTTTTATCGAAGAGGCTACTTTTGTCTTTCTAAAGATTTGAATTCATTTCAAACGTTTCACCGCTTAAAATAATCCCGTGCTTTTAAATAATTTACATTAAAATTACAAATTACAATTTTCAATTCTAAAATACGTAATTTCAATGAATCAAAGTGAATGAAATCGAATAATGGGGGAAAGCATCAGTATTTCCTGATAATTAATGGAATGAAGGTGGGAAAGTGTATTTCAAAGTGGATGAGGGAGGAACGGCCGTCCCACTTTTAGGGAATTTTCAATCATTTTGTCCCCAATCCGGTGATAAATATCTTTGCATTCAATGTACAATATCCTAATGCAGTCTCATTCAAACTATAAATAGCTTTTGTTTTTTGTTTTTTTAAATTTGAAATCTTTGATCAAATTTCTATTCAAATAAAGTTCTCATTTATTTCGCTACAGAAAGAAGATTTTACAAAAAAAAAAATATACAGTTTAATTGAGTATTCATATCCTTAAGGATTGTTTTAGTCCATTGAGACTATCCCTATAAGACTTTTATGGGAAAAAAGCTCAATTTTTGTTTAAAGTTCCAGTTTAGTGGAGAGTACTGAAGGATTAACTTCCTGGTATCTTCCAGGCCGAACATAGAAACTGGGTGCCCAGATTGACAACGATAATTTGGGGTATACCTTATTAACTGAATAACCTGGGAAAAAGGAATACAGTTACAGCTACTCAGCACATCTTCTTAGCATAAATTCTTAGGAAATTGATTTATTAATTTAACTTCAGTAAAGTAATCGCCTATTTTTTCAGGCGGGGCTTTACGTCCAACTACCAAATTAGGTGTCGTGGACGGAGGCGACTAGCAAACATACTTTACAGTAAATTTCTTTTATTAACCATTAAATAAAATCCAAGGCCTTAGACCGGGAATCGAACCCAGTACCACAATTGATATCCTTAATTATGCCCTTAGTGGATGGAAACTTGGAAACTGTGGCATTCATTTATACTTCTTGGGAAGTATTATTTTAAGTTTCCACTTTTATCATTCACCCGGAATAAATATTCAAATTTTATGACTTTATGTTCCATTTAGTAAAATATTTGATAGTAAAGATTTTAATCATCAATTTTCCTTCTCAAATACAGTTTTGAATACATTATGGATGTTCTACGCCCAATCTCATTGAGATATTTTTATGTGAAAATATAATTACAGTCTGGGCCCAAGATACCAGCCGTGTACATAGTGTAGATAAATTTCTATAAAACAGAACGTGTGTTGCATTATGATGTACTTTACAATCGCCAATAAAATTAAATACGTTCATCCATCCGTGCCGGAAGTCTTAATGGCCGACTTTCACGTACAAGCTGGTTTGCAGCAGTATTCTCCTACATATATTTATGGGACAATGTACACGCGGCACAGTACCTCTTTCTCTGACGCAATTTAAATGGAAAATCGATTACCCTTATTAGATGCTTTGTAATTTCCACGCTACCACGGATTCACTGCATTCTATATCCCCCTCATTCATCTAGATTCCTCGTGCGCATTAACCCATTTATAGAGCAGCAATATAAGTACGTACATTTCTAGTTACTAGTCTGTCTAGCCAATTCCATTTCCAGTTCAGTAATTTGTCTGATATAATAGCGTATTCACAGTCTGGACAGAGGTCATTAAAACCAGATGATCTGTAGAAGTAATGCAGAGATAAAGGGAATTTTTTGGTGATTATTTTTTAAGTATTATTTTTATTGGTTGTACCTGAAATTCAGAGGATTTTAAAAGAGGATTTTTTTTTTGTATTATTTGGACTGGGGATATTTCCGTTTTGAGTTCCCCTTAGTAGCACGAGTAATTATTAGAAAATTTGAGTGCGTGATTGTGAATGAAATATTTCAAAAGTAAACATTATGAGCAACATCAATGGTTACGACAAATTTTCAAATTAAGTATCGAGCAAGCGCTTTAAATAGCAAGCGTACTTTACTATTAAATTCTCATATTAACCATTAAAATCCAAGGCCTAGACCAGGGGAATCGAACCCACTAACCAACAATACATCTTAGCGTTGCGGGTCTAGTCTATGACCTCTCGCTATTGGGGCGCACTACAATATTAAAACCATTAAATAATATCCAAGGTTTAGACTGGGGAATCGAACCCACTAACCAACAATACATCTCAGCATTGCGGGTCTAGCCTATAACCGCTCAGCTAATGGAGCGCCTTACAAGATTAAAACCATTAAATAAAATCCTAGGCATAGACTAGAAATCGAATCCACTAACCACCAATACATCTTAGCATTGCGGGTCTAGCCTATAACCTCAGCTAACGGGGCGGCTTACAAGATTAAAACAAATAAAATCCAAGGTTTAGGATTTAATATTGTTTAGGATTTAATAGAATCGAACCCACTAACCAACAATACATCTTAGCTTTGCGGGTCTAGTACATAACCGCTTGGTTACCGTAACGCCTGAAAAAGAGCGATTGTGTGGCTCATTTCCTTAGGTAGTGTAACCTCATTGTGGGCTATGCAGAATCTTCAGGTAAATAATTAATTATCAAAAATGCGGGATAAAAAAACACACACAAAAAAAAATGTAACTATGAAGCGGGTGACAGAAAAAGTTTTCCCAACTTTTAATGACCAAAAGAAAACTTGAAAGAAAAAAATAACGACAAGGGCGAAAGTGTGGCGGAAAAGTAAAAGTATCCTCTGTGCACCTAATTTAACAAAAATCACCCTAAATTCTCTACTATTTTGTGTGAACTTAAAAAAGTTCAACCGTCTGGTAGCGGTGCCATATTAGAAAACTTTTCATTCCTAAGCTTTTCAGCTTCCTTTAAAAAAGAAAAAGAAAAATTACACCTCTTTTTCCTTTTACTTTTTTTTTCTTGAAATGTTAAAAATCAAATTTTTTTTTTTCACAAAATTTACAGTTTTGAGATACCATGAAAAACAACAAAAATCTATTTTGAAAACGCAGTCACTTCCTCTGATCTCAATTTCTAAGGTTTTCCTCTTCTTCATCCATTAAAAAGAGTTCTAAAAACTCCTGGAATCTATTCCCAAAATCCGATTCTTACAGGTTACCTACTTTGCAGTACTAAAATATGATTTCTCTTTATATATCGTCAGGTGCGCCAGTATCTCTCCATCCTTGGCCATTATCTTCGCCTCAATCAGTTCCATTCCCTTATTTTTCAAGGCACTTATAGGCAGGTTTATGTTCCCAAATAACTCTTCTTCTACTCCCGAGGTCTTTTTTTCCAGGCCACTCTAGTCTCACAAATCACTTTTGGGTATACTGGTGCTCTCCATTCTGTAAAATGGAATTCTAGTTTTCCTGTTTTCCTAACGGGTTCCAATTAGTCTGCCCAACTTGGGAAATTTCATTTTTTAACTAAAATTTATAAAATATTCACTTAAAATAAGTATCAAATACTCTTGTACACGTTACAACGATTCGGCCATATTGTATAAAAGTGAGTTTTGAGTAATTTTACCCACACTCAAATTACTCCCTTAATTTATCTCAAATTACTATACTTTCTCTTTAGAATAATAGAAAGTAGAATTGCCAAAAAGTATACAAACGTTAACGTTTTTCTTCTCTTTTGTTTCAGGTGAGTAGTGATTTTTAAAAAAGAAAAAGAACAAATTCCTCATTTCTTATTGTAAGTACCAAATTAATTTTACCTTGAGTAAAATAATAACCAGTGAATATTAACCGCAGCTCTGGTTTTAAACGAATCCATTGATTCTCTAATCTCTTTTATAGTTTTTATTTAATTGTCTTGAGAGTATGAGAATCTGGGATTCTTCCGTAAGCGCCTTTTACTCGGCCAAGCAGCCCGAATACTCTGAAGAATAATTTAAAATAAACTGAAGCAAACATAAAGTAAAAGATTTGCCTGGGTTTTACCGAACCAATTCTTCTGAAGTACAGCTCATAATGATGGAAAAAAATAGACTGAGTTGGTGAGTTTTATGACGGAAAATGGATGCCCTGCATAAAAAGATACCGCTCTTTTAGGTTCTATAGGTAGATGGAGTATATTCCAGTAAATCTTTCAAAGAGGGATGATATATTAAGGACGATACAACGATGATTTGATTGCAGTTGTTGAAGAGCCACCTCTGTAATCGAATTTTGGGATCAGGTTATGAAATGGAAAAGCCTCATTCTACTTTTTAGGACTTAATGGGCCGTCCATCTGCCTCCAATATCTCTTTTTTTCCTCTCTGCCTTACCCCTCTCTACATTGAGCTCTTTCTTCATCCTTCCTCATTTTGACTACTGCTGCACCGTTTACGATGGAAACACCCTCCCCCTAACGCACACTAGAGTGAAGTTATATCACCATTGACCAATGCATGCATCAGATTTCCCATTTGATCACCACATTTTCGCGTACCGCAACATTATCCTGCTTAAAACCATCCTTCCACAGGCCACACCAATTCCAATTCATTCCCAAAAGTTATCTTTCATTCCTTATTTCAATTTTAAAAACACAATAATTCCAAATGATTCTTTCAATTTGATGTATGTACATCTGTATTCCATAGATCCTATCAAGTCCAGACAGCTTCACGCCTGGAACTCTCTACCTCCAGCGATTAAAAAAAATAATGTTCTACTTCTCTAAATATTTACTTTTCTCATACCACCTCTAAATTGAACAAACTTCTCATAGTACATATCCATGTAAACATTATATCGTATGTACAGTTATACAAATGTATTTATATACTCTAAATCATTTGGGGCGAGTATCGCTCTAATGGTCAAGATAGTGGCTTTCTAAGTGGGAGATCCCCAGTTCGAATCCTCCGCGTATTTAATCCTCCGTACTTTTTATTTGTACAAGCTTCCGCCCCCTCGTCCACGACACCTAATTGGTGGACGTTATGCCCCGCCTGAAAAAAAATAGGCGATTACTTTAACTATTATACTAAATCATAATATAATATTTCTGTAATCACGTTATTTCTTTTATCATTACATTTATTTTTGTCACAATACAGTACCTGTCACTTTCCACTTTATTTGTGTCATTTATTATTACAATTTTGCGCATATATTTTCATTGAAACTGTCCTATAGGTCAGTTTGTATGGGTTGATCGTTAAAAACTGCACGAAAAAGCGTAAAAACACCCATAATTGACCATGTTTTTTTTGTCTTTTTCCCCCATAATTGTTGGAATTTCCAAATTTTCCTTTGAAATAAAGGACGTGTAATTTTTTTTTTGGCAACAACGCGGATTGAAAATATTTTTAAACAGGCTTTATTTATATTTTCTGTGCATATTAATGAACTATTATTACTTATAATATTTGTATTTACTGCATTATTACGCTCTTTTTTACGCTTTATCTTCGTTCAACTGGATTGTTATAATATTATATTATATATTTCGTTATATTTATAATACTAATAAAGGTCAATCTTTTCTCTTTTCTTCGTATATTAAGTAAAAATGGTACTTTTTATATTAAAAAACAAACGAACAAGATTCTTTTCGTTTTTTTCTTGACGTTTCTAAGGACGATACAACGATGATTTGATTGCAGTTGTTGAAGAGCCACCTCTGTAATCGAATTTTGGGATCAGGTTATGAAATGGAAAAGCCTCATTCTACTTTTTAGGACTTAATGGGCCGTCCATCTGCCCGTATCTCTTTTTTCTCTCTGCCTTGCCCTCTCTACATTCAGCTCTTTCTTCATCCTTCCTCCACTGACCAATGCGTACATCAGATTTCCCATTTGATCACCACATTTTCGCGTACTGCAAAATTATCCTGGTTAAAACCATCCTTCCGCAGGCCACACCAATAGCAATTCATTGCTACATGCTTCACCTGTCATCTTCAGGGAATTATAAGATTGGTGTTAAAAAAAAAATTATTTTAAGCGGCCGATAGCTCATTAACATTTTTTAAAAAAACAATTTCTAATTATTTTAAAAGTGAATCCAAAATTCAATTTTGAAAAAGGTAATTTAATTAGATAAACGACCCAAACATTAACCAAAGGTTTTGGTGTCACCGAGTACTAAAGTCGATAGTCTATTTTGGTCCGGATACAAACTGTCATCCTAATTAGTCCCAACCCTAGCCGGCTGGAGACCAAAAAGCCTTATCAGATCTCCGTATTACCATCTCTGTGTGCTTTCTATTAGTATTGTCGTATTGTTGAGTCATTTCGTCAGTACATTATAATTAACGAAATTAAATTAAATTCGGTTATATTTTGTGAAAATGGAGGGGGGGAATTTTGGGGATTAATCCTCTCATGACTTTTTATTAAGACTTGGAATGGCAATTTTGAGGGGGTGGCATTAATGTGTATCCAGAACCGAAGGAAAAGTTGATTTTGAAAAGTGGCATTTCCGGAAATGGGTGATTTTCTCCAATTAGCACATTGACCAAAATATTAGCGCCTAAACTAGATATCAGACTTGAACTTCCGGCGGACTTTTGGAATATTTCATGCTGACCTACAAAAACGGGCCTACAGAATTACAGACCAATTTTGGAACCTGAAAGTAGAAATGGTTTTTTTATAACATATTCTTTTAGGAGAACGTAAAACATGTTACTGGAATCTAGGTTACAGTTTATGGGGCTAAACCTAAGGTACTCATTGAGAGTGCTCTTGGGAGATATGCCACCGTCTTTCAGGCCGAGGTTTTTGCCATTAAATAAAGCTTGCGCTGGGGAAAATCTGCGAATGAATCTTAGAAATACGGAGAGTTGCATTTTTTCGGACAGTCAAGCGGCACTGAAGGCCCTCTCTTCCTTCAGAACTACCTCTTACCTGGTCTGGGAGTGTAAAAAGGCTCTAGATCAACTGGCTTGGCACAATAAAGTCTTGACTTGAGTGGGTGCCGGGCCATGTGGGGATTGAGGGGAATTAAATAGCTGATCAGTTGGCCAGGAATGGAGCTAGTACTCCCTTCATTGGTCCAGAACCAGTCCTGGGGATCACTAGGGGAGCAGATCGTGAGGCTCTCAGAGACTGGATCTGGAGAGAACATGAAAAGCACTGAGGGTGATGCTTCCTGGGGTCAAACACAGCAAGAGGGTTATGCCCTTGTTGTGCAAACAAAGAACTAAAGTGACTCTAGGTTTGGGCAGGAATCAGATCAGGTCTGATTACAGGCCTATTCACAGGGCACGGAAGGTTCAGAAAGCACCTGCACAAGGTGGGGGCTTATTAGCTCGGAACTGATGTGCAGATTGTGGTCAGGAAGAGGAAGAAACGGCCTTTCACCTGTTATTCGGATTGCTTTGCAATCGAGAGACTGCGCTACCGAAATCGTTGGTACTTTGAGACCAGAGGAGATTGTAGCGCAGAAAACCCTCTACCTTCTTAGAAGGGGAGGTTTCACCTACTAGATTTAAAGGGGAAGGCACAATAAGCCTCTTGGTGGCTGCAGTGCCGTGGGGCATGGGTCCCGTCCCGCCGTGTAAAATCTAAAAAAAATCTAAATCTAGGTTACAGTTTTACGATACTAAAAACCTGTGGTTATACAATAGTAACCACTCTAACCGCTCGGCTACCGTGGCGCCTACTGATTTTAAGGATTCATTTTTGTACAAATATTTGGGGAATTTGAAGAAAATTGATTGTTGAAAATCTTAAGAATAGCAGTAAGAACTAGTGTATGGTCGTGAGTGTTCACTCAGATTATTTGAGCTTAGAATAAAAACTCCTGAAGAAAAATATCTTGGGAACATCTGCACGAATAGCTGTAAAAAAAAAAAAGAATAAAATAAACCTCACTGGAGAATTTGTTTGACCTGTCCTAAAAATAGGAAGAAAATAACTTTCTTTTATCATCTTGTTTTATTCTCGGCATAATTTCTGCGGGCTAACCTGCATATGTTACTACTGCGTATCTTGTTGCAATTCCTAGTTTTTTAGGCGAACGAATATCGTATTTATTTATTTTTGGAGAAGAACATACCCTCCAGCGTGAGACAAAGAGTCGAATAAGGAAACTGCGGGCAAAAAGGAGAGATAAGATTTGAATTTATGAGATATATTTTTCTAGGAAGTAACTCCTTTTTTTTCCTATTCAAAGGAGAATTCTTATTCTACTACAGCCCCAGTAGACCTATATATGGGGAATATAGTTTATTCTCTCCAGGGTTTGGGGGCGCCACGCCGATGTTTGTCATGTGTTTGTGTGAGCTGGATAGGAAAAGAGGCTTTCTAACAGGCGTGCATCGTGCAAATCCTTCGTGGTGGATGTACTACAGATGAGTGGGATGCGTAGTAGGTATGGCGAGCGACTAGGTGAATACATCTTCCAAGAAAAGGGAATGATGTGGCCCCTCCCTCCACAACTCTCTAGGCACTAAGGGATATTGCTACATGTAGTTGGTAAACCTGCTTATTGAATCCTTTTCTCTCTCTCTCTCTCTGCCTTGCGTCCTTTTACTCTCCTAGCTTTGGGTCCTTACGTAGCCAGGTTTATCTACCAAAAGCCCTAGCACCCTGACATTCCTTGGGCTATCGACAGAATATTTATTATTTATTTTTTTTAAATAAAAGAATTTTAAAAAAGGTGAGAGCTTAAAAAAAATGTAATTTCAAAATATCTCCTGATTTTTAATATTCGAATAATAAATCATCCAACATTAGTATTGTATTGTTCCATCTGGTTCGACAAAAGCTAATGTTGCGGAAAAACGTGGATATGAGAACTTACAGCACGGGACCCCAAACTTTTTACACAGGGGGCAGCTTGTATGGCTAAGGATGTTACTTCTCGGAGAGGAAAAACCAAGGCCTGAGAGCTTTACCCAGGAGCCACTCTCCAGCATTAAGAGTATGATTAAGCGGACGGGTCTGGAGGGTGAGCTCTAAAGCCGGGGAACCACAATAGATCCAAAGGGGTCGCGGTGGCGTAGGTCTTGAGGCCGCCCTAATTTAATCTAACCTAATCTACACAGGGGGCCAGTTCACTGTCCCTCAGACCGTTGGAGGGCCGGACTATAAAACAAACTATTTTAAAGTAGAAAAAAACGGGAACAAATAGAATATTTCAAATAAAGAACAAGTAAATTTAAATCAACAAACTGCCCAGTATTTCTGTGGGAATTATGGACCTGCTTTTGGGCTAATGAGATGGTCAATGTCCGGTTTAGTTATAGTGCTTTTCCTTTCTTCCTACTTCTGCTGTTATTTTTCGGAGCCGTGACGCGTGCATCCCGCGTCATCGGAAGTAGTACTGTATATGAGCGACGCAGCGCTTTGCGGCATCGCCAAATATAGTGCTCCTCCTCTCACTGACCACCAATGAAAGAGATGCCCCTTCCGGAAGTGCGGCGAGGGCTGGATAAATGTCCTCAGGGGGCCACATGTGGTCCGCGGGCCGTAGTTTGGGGACTCCTGACTTACAGTAATTAAATTTAAAACTGAGTAATTTTCTTTAGAATTCATTTTAAATTGTCTTTAACATTGGTTTGGATACATGTACTTTGTACTTACTTACTTAGGGCGTTACAAATCGCGGCGAGTCCTGGCCTCCCTAATGGGCATCTGTCATCCTGCTCTATCTTGTACGGCTGCTTTCCAGTTAGAAATTCCCAAAAGTATACACGTGGGGTCCTTAATAGGGATGGGCCTTTCTCTTAGGCACAGCAGTCAATAGAAGTGTAAAAGAAGAAAAATTTGTAAGTTTCAAACTTAAGGGCAGGGCTGGAATGTAGGATTATTTTTTTTTTGGATTTAAATGGATTTTATAGGTGGGTCTTAGATGGCATTATTCGCACAATTTGGATGGCTCTTTATGGCAATTAGTTTTTTAAAACTTAACTTATTAATCAATCAAGTTTTAGTAAAAATGCAAATTCTCTCTCTTCCCAGATTTTGTCCTCTTTTTTCATGAAGGGAAATGTTAAAATTTTCATCTGTAACATTTTCAGATGGGAAAGCTACCTGAATTAGGAAACCAAGATAGGGAAAGTATTAAATTATTAAAATATGCCGTGTACAGCTTAACATTGCCAGACGTGTCCTTTAATAGACGAATTAGAAGCTACCAAACGACGATGGTAATCATCTTAATGCATGATTTGACACGTCATTGTCGTATGTAGACACACGTTTAAGGTTTATCTTTAACGTGGATGGTGGTGACGTCACGTGAGGAGGAATGTTGCCGGGGAAACCTGTCAGTGAATTGCTCGATGTCATGCGCCCTAAAGGAAAAACTACTGATAGCTTGCTCTTCTCGTATTCGTACAATCCATTGTTATTCCTTCAGGCGTACTTTATCCCTAATATATGTAAGAAACAAAATATATCTAGGGGGCTTTGTCATTGATAACTACAAGAATAGAAATGTCAATATACGTATATATATATTTCCAATAACGTACATTTTCTAGGTTCCCAGTAAACCAATTCCAGGTTTCCGTTCTCTCTTCTTTCTTTAACCTTCTTCCGTTCAAGACTTCGATATTTTTTATCAGATAATTGGTTTTCTTAGATATTTTTGTTTAATGTTAAGTATTTAGAAGCAAATATTGCTTATTTACTCTTAAAACTAGTCGGGAGAAAGTTTCGTTATCGAATTGACACTGAAAATATCCGTTTTCAGGTCCTCTGAGTCCAAAATAGTTGATTTTTATCGATCGATTTGTGTAGATTTGTGTATCAGTCGGTAATATATTAGACTAGCTTTACTCAAATCTAAAACAGAAATCTCAGAGAGTTTAAATTGGGTTTCAAGATGTTTCCAACCACCATCCTAACCTAACAGTAAAATTTTTGGAATAAATCAGGCAACTACAGACTAACGGAAAAATAAATTTTCAGTTTTAAATACAAATTGTAAGTTTAAAGAAAATTTAATTACGTACGAGAAAGTCAAGTGGGTTTTTCACGGCAGATTTTGTTTATTTATTAGAAGATTTTCCAACTTAAACTTTTTATGGTGAAGTAAATTGCCAATTTTTTTCAAGCGGGGCTTAACGTCCAACTATCAAGTAGGTGTCGTGGTACAATTTTTTTCTATCAAATAAAAATTAGCCATACGCGGGATTCGAACTTGGGAGCTCAAAACCACGCTCATTACCACTAGAGCGATTTCCTTTTCTAATAATGGATGTCTTCATTTTTGTGGCTTGGTCTTCCTGTACGCTTTAGTTCCATCAAACTCTCCACTTTTTTTCATCCTGTCAATTTGCTAAGAGGTTCTCCGTTACTGAAAGTCTAACCTTCTTCCGTCTATTTGCCAATCGAAGACATTTCTCTGGGGGCCCACTTTGAATAATCGTTCATAGAAGCAATAAGATTAAGGATAGAGCACATAGAACAATGGAGTATAGAAATTTAGCCCACAGGAGCGTCTCGAATTTCAGGTAGAAAACTGAACTGATAGCATCAAAGTATCAGGAAGTTATGGTCAAGTATAAAACTTGAACTGAGCTTCAGTTCAGCTAAATTTTCGTTGAATTAGAATCCCATAAAATGGAAAATTCAATAAGAATGAAAATTGAAAACCGTTAGCCAAAAAAGAAAATGGGAACCTATTCTGTAGGTGGACGTTTATTAATCGTTCGAGTCTTTTTTCTTTTCTTTTTTTCAATTTTCACGATGGGCTGCTGAAAGAAAATTAAAAAGAGATATTGAACAATGAAAGAAAGAAAATATTTTTTAATAATTCGTTTTATATGTTACTTGGAGTGGGGGTAGAGATAAGGACAAGGTTCAATGAGGTATAAAATAGCAAACATTCCTGGGCCTAGCACTGTAGGGTCGCCTGGTTTTCAGTTTGACCCTTCCTTCCTCTGTTAAAACCCTTGTTATATTAAAGAGACCTGATAAGTGTGGTCGCTCGGGATGTACACGGATAGAACAAGAAGAGAGGCTAGATAGAGGCTGTTGTACGATGACAATATAAGTATTCCAGGCTCCCAGAGATATTTTTTTTTCATAAACTGTACGTATATCCAAGCGTCCTCTTCAACAGATCATCCTTCTCACAGTTTATAAGACCAGGAATTCCGGCTGAACTGTGGTCATTTTATCCCAAGTTTGGCTTTTTCCTATTCTTGTAGGTTTGCCTTTTCCATCTGCTTATCCCTTCTTTTCCAGACGGTAAGCACGAGGTTTTCACCTCATTTCTATTATTCACTTTTCCACGAATTGTCGTTTTTTTTTCCCCACAACATAAATGGTATTTTTCCTTTCTGAAGGAATAATGGTAAATTCTTTACGAAAAGTTACAAAAAGAGTTTTTCGGAGTTTAAATTTATATTAACATGTTTCTTTGTAATTGATTCACAAATATAGTTAACCCATGGGTCACATAAGCATGGGTGGAGTGATTATGCTTATCACTTATTGGCTAACACTTAGCATTAGATCTTATGATATGGTACTAAGGAATCTCTGATAGATCAGTTTGTTAGCAACGATTGTTTTGAAAAACCAATGTACTTATACTGTACCCCTACCGAATTAGTTTTAGTGGACCATATTTGCTAGATTCCCTCTTGAGCATTTCTTGGCTCTTTAGAGAAATAAACAAATAGGTCAATTACCCTTGTTAGCACGCCCTGAGGTAGAATGCAATAACGGCTGAACTGGCCAAGAAAGCAACTGTCTTTCACTGGCCAAACTTGTTTTTCCTCCCTATGATGGAACACCCACTATTTCGAATCCCACTTAAGAGAGACGTACAAAGAAAAGCTTCAACGAATTTTACCCTATTAATTTTCTATGAAAATCTTTTGCTGTCGTTTGAAGTTTTTTTTTAAGACAGTTAAAGGAAATCAAATTTTCTGTTCGTACACATATAGGGGAAGCAGTAAGATTCTGTGTAGTTAGATACATATAGGTAAACTTATCAGTGGTGGCTGGAGGCAAAGTGTGGTGGTGGAGGCGGAAGGGCCTTTGTGACTGAGTGGGAGGCGGCAGTGCCCTTCAGTCTGGCCCCGGCCGTCTCAGAGTAAGCACCTCTCACATTTGCCACTCACCCGATCGACCAAATTCACATATCTTTTCTTTTTACTTTTTTTAAATTCCAAATAAACTGAAGAATAAAATATTTTTTTATATTGGCGCGCAATATAAAAGATTATAATATTTTTGTTCTAAAATACGTCATCATTGATGAACTCTTTAATTACAAAGTTTTTACGAAAATAGAAACAAGTTTCGTGATACATTTACGTTTTTTTTAAAAATTTATTTTATAAAACTTTTTATTTTTTCCTTTTTATTGGTTACTTATTTTATAATTTATTAAATGGTGTAATACTCTGGTAGTGCCGTGAGTGAACACGCGGTCAGTATTATTTTTATAATTATTTTTGTAATAGTTCATTTCTAGTTTAGTGATAATTCAATGTTATTTTGTAATTACATTTTTTTGGTCTTTTACTACATTACAAGATTACTACAAATATTAATTTAATAAAAATTTTTGTAACGTGTATACTGAAAACTTTTCTGATTGCGCAACATAAGGATATAAAAAAAGGCTGGAGGTATAATTAATTATTTTCATTAATTTGATTTAAGAATCTTGTATTCCCACTTTATTTAATCGATATAATTATCCTTTTTCTATAATTTTTACCTTTTTTTTTTTTGACATCATCCCCCAAATATTTGCTAAGTTTTTAAATTTTGTTAAATTAAATGTTTCTTGCTTTAAATCTTTTAATAGTAGTTAAAAAAGACTGATTTTTAATCAGAATAATTTTAAAAATTAATTAAAATTTTGTTTATTAATTTAAAGTAATTAATTTTTTAATTTAATCATTCTTTAATAAATTATTTTCTGTTCAAATCGTGGGATTAGGTATTTTTTTGTAATTGTTGATTTTTTAATTGCTGATTTTTTAATTGTTGATTTTTTAATTGTTGATTTTTTAATTGTTGATTTTTTAATTGCTGATTTTTTAATTGTTGATTTTTTAATTGTTGATTTTTTAATTGTTGATTTTTTAATTGCTGATTTTTTAATTGTTGATTTTTTAATTGTTGATTTTTTAATTGTAGATTTTTTAATTATTTCTAACTAGATTAGATAACGTTTTTTAAGGTTCCCACAAATATTTTTAGAAAAAAAAAAAAAAACTATATAAATTGATTCATGTTTATTGTGTAACTTTGTGATTCGTTTTGGTCTGGCCTGGGGGGGGGGGGCAGTTGATTGTAATTTTTGATTCAAATCAAAATTCAAGTTATGGATTGGAATTTTGGTTACTTTTATTTTTTTGAGATTCTCCCCCCCAAAAAAATGGGTCGAACAATTTTCTTAAATCTTAAAAATGGTAATCACCCATATACAAATCTATAATTTTTATTTTGGAATAGATATATATATTTTTTTAAGAGTTCTAGATTAATCTAAGAGATCAATTTGTTTGATCATTTGGACAAGTTCAAGGGTTGGGAGAAGTTATAGCCTTTTTCAACTGATTTTTTTCTCCCACCATATTTAATTATAATAGGCTATCTAAATAAATAAACAAATAAAAATGGAAAAACACTAAATGATATTATTTAAAGAAAAGCGGAAAGTAGAATTGGAGTTAGCCAAATTGTCATTACGCTTGGAAAAACCACCATTTTAAAATTGTTTTCTGTGAGCTGAATAGATTTAAATATATAATCTCCTTCTTTTTCTTTTTTCAAGGATATTTGTTTTCTCTCTCAAACACGATCTATAAGAGAATTTAGAGTCTGTATGTGTGTTCTTGTTAGTGGGAGGATTGGAAATCCCAGGGTGAAATAATCACACAGCATCTTTCTGTGGTTTGGAATAAATATGCCAGTCCTGTACACATGTTTAGTACTTAGTATGACTTATACCCAATTAATAGGGATTGGGTTAAAATTTAACGACACTTTGTGGGAGGCTGAAAATTTAGTGATAAATACATTTCTTATCCTATTTATTTATTTATTAGTTTTATCTTTATTATATACATGGTGCAGTGATTTAAGAAAATGTATAAATATTTATATATTAAATAATAGCTGTCCTTCATTTTTTACAAGATTTATTAATTACAACTGGCCTATCTACGAGGGTCGTTTGAAAAGTCCGTGCAAAAATAAAAACTACTTAATTTTTTGGGGTAAACCTTTTTTATTTTTCAACATAGTCTCCTTTTAGGCTTATACACTTCGTCCAACGCTGCTCTAGTTTGTTGATCCCTTCCGAATAATAGGATTTGTCCAAGTCTGAAAAATAGCCATTCGTTTCTGCAATCACCTCCTCGTTTGAATAAAATCTTTTTCCCGCCAGCCATTTCTTCATATTGGGGAACAAATAGTAGTCCGAGGGAGCCCAGTCTGGAGAATAGGGGGGGATGTGAAACGAGTTGGAACCCTATTTCCATTAATTTTGCGACCACAACTGCTGAGGTGTGAGCTGGTGCGTTGTCGTGATGGAAAAGGACTTTTTTTGTGGGCCAATCGTGGGCGTTTTTCTTGCAGCTCGGTTTTCAAACGGTCCAATAACGATGAATAATATGCACCTGTAATAGTTTTACCCTTTTCCAGATAGTCGATGTGGATTATTCCTTGCGAATCCCAAAAGACAGTCGCCATAATCTTTCCGGCCGAAGGAACGGTCTTCGCCTTTTTTTTGGCGCAGATTCCCCCTTGGTAACCCATTGTTTAGATTGTTCTTTGGTCACAGGAGTGTAGTGATGTATCCATGTTTCATCCACAGTGACGAAACGACGCTTAAAGTCCTGCGGATTCTTCTGGAACAGCTGCAAACCGTCCTTGCAACACTTCACACGATTTCGTTTTTGGTCAAGCGTGAGCAATCGCGGCACCCATCTTGCGGATAGCTTTGTCATGTCCAAATGTTGATGCAAAATATTATGTACCCGTTCATTCGAGATGCCTACAGCACTAGCAATCTCACGCACCTTCACTCTTCTGTCATCCATCACCATATCATGGATTTTATCAATGATTTCTGGAGTAGTAACCTCAACAGGGCGTCCAGAACGTTCAGTGTCACTTGTGCCCATATGGCCACTCCGAAAATTTTGAAACCACTTATAAACTGTTCTAATCGAAGGTGCAGTCACCATAATGTTTATCAAGCTTCTCTTTAGTCTCCTGAGGCGTTTTGCCTTTCATAAAGTAGTGTTTAATCAACACACGAAATTCTTTTTCGTCCATTTTTTGAAAATCACTCGACTTCCTCGATTCAAACGAATGCCAAACACAAAGAAATAGACCGATCTGGCTGAAACTTGGTGTGTGTTCTTCCAAGAGATGCTACTAACTAAACATAACCTCGATACGCGCCAGTGGTGCTATCTCTCTGACTTTGCACGGACTTTTCAAACGACCCTCGTATAAGTGACAGTATGAGTATTATCTACTGCGGTTCATATCTTGGGTAAACAATTTGGCTTTCAGGGCTTAAAAAAAAATAGAGTTGTGCTTTCCTACTTTCTATTATCAACTACAAATATTTAACTGCTAAATTTAATCCAAGAATATCAGACGAGAAAATTGGTTTCCACGTCGCGTAACACACTAAACAAAATTCAAAGAATATTTATTATCCAAGTGAAAGAAAGATTGGGTATTACAAGTAATGCCCTCTCGAACGGGAGCTAAAGGTTAGGCGAAAACAAACCGCTGAAGGTTATTTAGGAAAGTCAGGTTATATTGAATTTAGAATATTGAATTAGTTGGAGCTTTAGATTGGAGAAATAAATTCAAATTGTTGAGTTATATTCATGTTTTTACTTTTACAATTTGTTTTTATAACTAGCAGTGGTTGGTAATTCTTACTGACGATTCTAGCTGTTACTACATCTTACCCACCTGTTTTGGACAGTCCTCTGTCACCTCTAATCATCTACACTTCGAACCTTCCTTCACTTATACGTGCCTAGTTTCTTTTTGCTTGATCCTAGGTTCTTCTACCACCCACTCTTGTTTTGAACACTCTTCTACCCTTTTCTTTGGTAACGTCCGTTGAAGTTTATTTTGTCCCTGACAAGCTAGATGACATTCTTTGGTAGTTTTCTTTCTTACGATGGTATTTCTCACAGTATTGACTCGTAACATCTTTCCTGTATAATTCATTTCCTTTTCTTTGGTACAGTCGATGAAGCAATAGAATATCAAGGCAAACACAGATTTATAAAAACTATTACCTTAGGTTGGGCAAAGATTTCCTCATTCTTTTAGGAAAAACTGTTCAAAGTAGCCTTGAAAACCACCTGCCACATCTATCCTCCGCCTTAAAGCTTTCTCCATTAGTAACGCAGAGAGCAAAAGATGAACTGGTCTCACCAGCACGCATAAAATCATCAGTTTTTATATCTAGTACTACCAAAGCAGAATTCCAGTCGAATACTTACACATTTCCTTACCAGTAACCACAACAGATAGCCTCTGCTGGCCAAGGGCGGTCACTCTTACAGTCTCTACACATCCGGTTTTCTGGATATTCATAATGCACGATCGGTTACAAAGTCTTCTACACAGGCTGTCCCACAATGGGCGACTTGGTTAAAGAAACTTAGGGCTAGATAGATAAAACTTAGCTCCTATTTGATGATGTTTTTTATATAATATAAAAAAAAAATTATTGCACTAAGATCATATTTTTGATTGGATGAAAAAACGTCAGTTTCAGTCATGATATATTTTTATTTTGCCGAGCTTTCGACCTAGGGACTAGAGGTAATCGTCAAGGCTGTGGAACATATTTACAGTGTGCTAACAATAATTACGTGGGTGAATCAAATATGAACCGGACTTTTGCTTTAGAACATTTATTGGTACAGTAAATAAAATTTTGAATACACCTTATTTTTCTATATAATCTCCTCTTTTATTTACACATTTTCCCCTCCAAATCGGACGTTTTTAAATTCCGTTATTAAAGAATGAATCTGGTCGTGTCAGTAGCCAATTGCGCACGTACGTTTCTACACCATCGTCGTCGTCAAAGTGATGACCTCCCAGGGGTGTAATGATGCACCTACATCTCATCACAGGTGACAATGTGCCTCAAGAAAGCATCCCCCTCTGTTCGATATCGTGTCAAAAGTCTTTCACAGACGGCAAGACGGTTTGTTTTATGTTCTTCGTCTAGAGGCGAGGAACCCACCTTGCTGACACTTTTCAGTAACCCAAATCATCTGAAATGATTGATTAGGCACTCCCGTACGATGTTCCAACGTGTGCAGCAATTTCCCATATTGTAAGGCCAGTGGTCTCCTTCAATCATCTCACGGATCGCAAGAATATTCGCGTCACTGGTACTTGTCCGAGGTCGGCGTGCATGGGTGTCATTTTGCACTGACTCTCGGCCATCGGAAAATTTTTTGTGCCAATCGTAGACTTGGGTCCTTGAAAACTTTTTTTCAGCAAACTGTGCAGTTGGTCGACGCAAAATTTCGGGAGGTTTTACGCCCTTCCGGGACAAACATTTAATAATAATGCGTTGCTCAACAGACATGTGTACCTCTTATTCAGACATGGCGCTACTAACAGCCAAACTGCTCAGGCGAGCAGGACCGAGTTACTCCGCTCCTCTTTACATCCCCAAATTACACATATTATGACGTCAAGTTACTCACTTCACCATGACAATGACAAAAGTCCGGTTAATATTTGATTCACCCACGTATATTAAAATGAATATGTATAATGTAACGAAATTTATAAATATGAATATATTGGTTTCGTGACCGTAATTTGTTAAACTTAGGATGGATGATTTGCGAGGAATCGGTCAAATAAAACAACTGGTCTCTTTGCCAACGTTTCGACAAATATATTGTCCTCTACAGGACAATATATTTGTCGCATAGCCACGCCCTGAAGAGGACAATATATTTGTCGAAACGTTGGCAAAGAGACGAGTCGTTTTATTTGACCGATTCCTCGCAAATCATCCATCCTAAGTTTAGAAATTTATAAAATTATTTTGTTAATTTATAATATAATAGTTTACATCATTAAAGGATTGGTGGGTCTTCTGTCTTGCCTGTTCATATCACTGAGTGTGATCGGTCTGTGTGTGATATTATGTGTTTGGTTGTGAGGAAGTCAGTGTTGCCAATTGTCAAGTATTTTGCAGTAAGTTGGCGTATATAAGTTGTTTAAATTGTTCGTGTCAGTTTTGAAATTTAAACTCTTTTCTATCTTTGTTAAGTATATCAATGAACAGTAATCATATTTTTTTTTGTAAAGTAAGGACATATTTTGCAACAAATTTTTTATGTTTTAGCAAATATTTTTGATTCGAGACTGTGTTTAATGTTTTTCTTTTTTTTTGCAAATGTGTGCTACAGTTTACAAAGAGAATGTAAACTTGCTTGGCTTCTTTTTCTCAGTGTGAGTATTGTTTGTATAGTTAGACTGGGATACCTTCAGCGCTGGCACATTTACTCATAAAAAGTAATACAACTATATGTTTACTTAGGGTAATCTAAATATTTATAAAAGAGGTAAAATAAGGAATTTTTTTCTCTAAATAAAACTCTTTCGGTAGGAGAAATGTTTGTAAAGATGTTGCTACTCAATCTTTTGAAATCATCTTTACCAGACGTTACAAGAGGACGGTTAATATCAAAGTTGTTTCTTTTGTTTATACTTTATGTTTCTGAAGTGCATATATGTGTTGGAAACGCTGTTTGGATATTATTTCTTGGCTGATATATTTTCAGAATTGAAAATTTGGTACAAAAATATAATCTTTTCAGCTTTTACTGATTTTGAGAGTCCTGTACTTTAAAAAAATTAATACTTTTGAGTTCACGCGTTTTTGAATGGGTGAATCCATCACTTGATCACTGCTTGGGGCTATTTGGAAGGTATTACGAGTAGGAATAGGAATCACTTCTTCTGGTTCTATCCCAGATTCTACAATTTCTTAAGGAACCTTTTAGAGACGCTTCAGAATGATCAATTTTATATTGGCACCGCTTTTCTTGAGCGTGTTGAAAGCAGCTCTACTTTGCTCAAAGTTGACCAAATTCTAGAATTGAGAATTTTTGGGGAAAACTGAAGCCAATTTCTTGTGTTTAAATGACTCCAAAGACCACTTGTGAGTCAAGATAATTCTCAATTCTTACTAGTTCTCTAGGGCTGTAATGGTTCTTTAAGGCCACTACAGCTTTCCACTCATCTGTATCCCTTGCCTAGTTCTCCATCTATGCAAAACAAAAAGGGTTTTTTGAATCCTTTAAACTAAGGGTTCTTCTTATCCTTTTAACATTTTAGCTAGGGAGACTGCTTTTTCTGTGACCTCTCCATTCGGTGCAAATCTCCCACAGCCTTCGCAATCTACTACATGTTTTCTGTTTGTTTTGTTTTCGTACGACTTCTCAATTTGTCTAAACTGTACGAGGCACATCTTAGAGGTCCCAAGAAAGACACTCTGCACATCCTTTGTTCGTTTTTTTTTTTTTAGCACTACAGCCCTTGAAGAGCCCTGGCCTCTACAGTAATTTTCCTCCATTCCTCTCTCTCTCTCGCCTTTTGGCGCCATCTCCTTACTCCCTATAGCCGCATATCCTCCTCTATCTCATCCTGGCATCTTCTTCTCGGCCTGCCCACCTTACGTCTGCCTTCGGGTCGGCCCAAGAACAGCTTCTGCACACTTCTCTCATTGACCATTCTCACAACGTGCCCTGCCCAGTCCAGCCTTTTCCCCTTCACTTCCCCTACCAGATCCGGTGACACGTACAGCTGCTGCAGTTCAGAATTTTTCCTAATCTGCCATGTCCCATTTATCTGTTTTGCTCCGAAAATCCTCCGCAAAATTTTACGTTCCCATATTCGGAGCATATTACATTCACTTTTGTTTAAAATCCACGTTTCACATGCATAGGTAACAACAGGACGTATAACTGTTTTATAAATTCTGATTTTATGATACCACTACAGAGGGTCGGTTGCCACATCTATTATCATATCTGGAGGACAGCATATATTTCGTTTTATCGTAATTCAGCTGTAAACCCACCGCTTTGGCACCTTTTTCTAACTGGTCATAACTTTCCTCTAACGCTCTAAATGTTCTGCAAACCAGCACCACATCGTCAGCGTACGCCAAATACTGCATTGACCTCGAAAAAATTGTACCATTTGGGTTTACATCAACGCTGCGAATTACTCTCTCCAACGTAAGGTTGAATAAAATCGTGGACAACACATCCCCTTGCCTCAGTCCTCTGCTGATACTAAATACGTCCTTTGTTCGTTCGCTTTTGGTTAATACTGATTCTTCTAAAAACCCATTGATTACCAAAAAAAAAAAAATCAAGCGCAAAGTTTTTGCTGAACTGTACTTTTACTGCTTGGGACAATCATTTACTTTTAAACTTTGGTTGAAGTGCCCGAAAACCACCTGTTACCGAGTTTCAATTCTCTAATTTTAATTAAACTCATAAACTTATTTGTAATTGAATCGTTTTTCAAAAAGAATTGATATTCAGGATTTAGTAGGATTTGCTTCAACGTGGCCACACTTCTCTAAAAGTAGTTTTGAAGTACAAAGTAGGGTTTTTACTTCCGAACAAGAATATTAAAAAGTATTTTCCAAAATTCTAAATTTGATTCTCCAGAAAAAATGCGCAGAATTGTTTACTCTTTTCATTCTCATTTTAGACTCCTCCGATACATGTAACCTTTTACACGTTATTTATAGATTACCACTTTTGTGCTTCATGTTTGCAGAATTCGATTCAATTTAACCAATTTTCTTTAGAGCGTCATGTGACAGTGATTGCTCGTCGTATTACTGGAGCTGATTATTCTAACAGCTGTCAGTTAAATGAGGTTGAATCGGATTACTAAGTAAAAATAAACCTTAAAGTTCACTTCTACAAATGGTTTCTGAAAACATAAGAGTTTTCCTTCTTCAACAAAAAGATAAGAAAAATCTTCTTTTCTCAAACGTAATGGGGATATACAATATTGTAAACAAAATCAACTTATACTTTGTTATCTATTGGAAAATAAAATAAAATATCAAAATGGCTCTAAGAAGATATATTTGCTAAGAATATATAATTAATGTAGATTATTGTTCATCGTTTTTGGTGATTAATCCGAAAGGAAGATAGATTATTTCCAATTTCTGACATATTTATGGCCAAGCTTTCGACCCAAGGACTAGATCATCATCTTCAGGGCTTATTCTATTAACAATTATAATAACTTTTAACATCTAAGATTGGTTTGTTTTCTATCCTGAGATTCTTTACAAAACTTGGCGGGAGTAGATTCCCTGTGAACAGGCCTTTTCCTACAGTGTACGGTCCTAACTCCTGGGTATTTTTCTGTGCGCTTAAATGTATAGTTGAAATGAAGACTGAAGTTCATTCTTCATACCAGATTTACCTCCTGTTTTAATGGATAGTTCACATTCTAGGCAAGTCGCACCCATGTATTCCCATAAATTTCGGGCATATTCATAGATTTATTTGCTTTTTCATCTTATCATTTGGGATTCAGTAAGTCTGTTGACGTCAGATTTTTATAATTTAGTCCTGTGTTATTGACAAAGGTCAAAAAAATGACGATAATAAAAACTAAATGAATAAATATTTATGGTTCCTTTATTTTTTTAAATTTTAACATTGAGATAATTTATTATCTACTCAATTATAATATTTTTAATTATGATTAAAAAACTAATTAAGCAAATAATATCTAATTATTTATAGTTCATTTAATATTTGTTAAAATATGATTGAGAATTAATAATAGTTTATTTTTATTTCTTTAAATTTTTATTTATCAATTATCATTCTATATTTTACCATTATTTGCTAATTAGTTATTAATTATTAATTCCCATTGAATCGAAAAACATATGAATGATTTTTATGAATCATCTTATGAATTCAAACAACCTAATGAGAAGTTTTCTTAATGGAAAGAATAACCTTTCATTGTTGATTTATTCTAGATCAGTGGTTCTCAACCTTTCTAATGCCGTGACCCCGCAATACAGTTCCTCATGTTGCGGTGACCCCAAACCAAAAATAATTTTGGTGGCTACTTCATAACTGTAATTTTGCTACAGTTATGATTCGGAATGTAAATACCTGATATGCATTATGTATTCTCATTGCTACAAATCAAACATAATTTAAACATGGTGATTAATCACAAAAACAATATTTAATTATATATTGAGAAATATTTATTACTAATTCCTATAAATAACATTAACGGCCGTAACGACGTGCGTTCCAGCTGAATAGCGCTGCTGCAGACGGTAGCGCGGCTTCAGCCATCGGAAATATGTATTTTCCAATGGCTTTAGCCGACCTCTGTGTTTTGGTCGTTCGACCCCCGCCGGGGTCGCAACCCACAGGTTGAGAACCGCTGGTCTAGAAGAATTTCTAGACAAAAGATGGATCTAGCTTTGTAGCCAATCATGATTCTATTACATTGTCGGTAAATAAGTTTGGTATTATCATTACTTAAATCTGTGTGGTCTGTACTATGTAAGGGTGTTGTTTAGTTTGTCTGTTAAATCTTGTTGGTAGAGGTTTTATGGTTTTGAGGAAGTCAAATATTATTTCTATGTGGCTGGGTGTTATTTGTGTAGCAGTTTGGTGATAGGGCAGTCCTAAGTCAGGAATCAGTAAAAAAATGTGCTTTAATAGTGAGGGGCTAACCGCACAATTGGCGTTGTTGGTAGGGGTTAACGTTTCATCAGATATCCTTGGGTAGTTCGGAGGCGGCTAGATCGAAAAGAGAAGCTCCATCTATTCATTGGAGACATCGATTTTGATTATTCTTAACTTATCTCGCATTTCGCACTGCTACGATGAGTTGGAGTGGCTTTTTCCTGTCTATCGACGCCAATATTTTTTGGCTTCTTTCCTTTTTCAAGTCATCCAGTCTCAAAGGCCTTCCTATATTTTTCAACTCCTTAAGTTTAAAGCCTCGATACATTCCCGTAATACCAGATCTCGCTCATCTGATCTCTACATTCCCTCTTACCGTAACTCATCCTTTGACAAATCCTTCCTAATACGTGCTACCTCTCTCTGGATCTCCTTACCATCATCTGTCCGCCATGCTCCTACCCTTTCTATCTTTAAATCCCGTCTATTCAGTTATCTCCTTTCTATCCAGCTTCCTCCGAAATTCTAATTGTTTTAATTTATTTCCTTAATTTCTGCTGTTATTTTTATTTTCACTTTTTGTAAATATTTATTTATTTATTTTCTTTTAATCACAGGCCAAACTATTAAGGCCTCTATTTGTACCTGTGTTTATTCTTAGGGGACAATTGTCCCAGAATAATAAATTTCTTTTCTATTCTATTCTATCAGTGATGAATTTCCATCTCGCACACAATTTCTCCGCTATTTGTCGATGTAGTCCGATACCGGAACCTCCCGGAAAGGAATAACTTCAGCAGCAGCTCTTCTATCTGAGAGAAGAATTAAACATATTTTAATATAACTCTTAGATGAAACAAATCTAGATAGATGATCTGGAAAGTGAGACAGTCGTGGAATCGAAAGATCATTGTTTGAGATCATCATGCAAGAAAATCGTGTAAGGACATCGTATGAGATTTCTTTTCAAATTGATCACAAAACTGGCTCAAATTTTGCAATCATGGGAAACCACTGCAATTATTCTTTCTTAGAAAATTTGATAATAATTACGATTGATAATAATTCCTAGAATTTTGTAACAAAACTGGTTCAGATGATAATAGCAGATGTTTTTTTTGTTCTGCAGATAAGATATTTGAAAGCGGCAGACTTGTTGACGCCTTGACGTAATTGCACTATTAATATATATGACTGTTTTTTTAATTTTTTTCAAAAAACAAAAAAATATCTCCCACTCATTATTTAAATAAGAAATTACTTTCAGCGATGTATAAAATAGGAATAGATAACCGTTAGCGGATGCCCCCTCCAACAATGATATAATCATTGTATAAGCTGATAACCAAAATCTCTTATATGTCCTGATTTAAATTATTATTCAGTATGCAACAGAACCAGCGTTTTTTTTTTTTTTTTTTCAAGAAGAAATGAAGTTGAATTTAAATATCATATCTTTCAAATGTAGAAGTGATATTTTATCATTAAAGATTTCTTACTTTTAAATATTTAAAGTGCCAACACTGTAAAGCATCATGGGAATAAATGCTAGAGAATTTTTGCAACTTTACATTTGCGAATCAGGTAAGCTGTGACAATAATTAATTGTACTGAGTCCACACCAACGTAAATTATTGGCTAACATAAATTCAATAGTTTTTCTTTTATGAATTTAGTTTCTGATAATTTTTTTTTTTTTTTTATTATCCTTTTAATGAAATTTACACCTGTACCTACAGGTACAATAGGTAAATGCGATGAATATATGTGGATAGCGTGGCAGACGTGAATGACGGTCATCCATTGATGGCCGCCGTTAGTCACCCAGTTGGTCACGGGGCCAACGGCGCCTCAGCCGTCTTCGAGGATTGGAGGGTAGCGTAGTTGTAGACAGGTTTGCAGCTAAAGGGTTGGGATGCAGTGAGAGTTTTTGGTGAAAATTTTTGTATCGAATTTTGGCAAGTTCGGAGATAAGTGGAATTTGGAGATCTGTATGTATAGTGTGGTTAACCTTTCTTAGTAGCTTCAAAAACTGATAAAAAGAAGGGTATTTTCCAGAACAGCACCAGATATTCCCGACTGATTCCATTGAAAATACAGGGTATTCAATTTCTTCTAAAGAAAAAAAAGTCACCTAAATCGGTCTAAATGAGTAAAGTAATCGCCAATTTTTTCAGGCGGGGCTTAACGTCCAACTACCACAATTAGGTGTCATGGACGGAGGCGACTAGCAATCATACTTTACTGTAAATTTCTCTTATTAACCATTAAATAAAATCCAAGGCCTAAGACCGGAGAATCGAACCCAGTAACACAATGCATACTAGCTTTGCAGGTCTCGCCTCTAACCGCTCAGCTAATAGAGCGGCTTAAATCGATCTAAATTTAAGTAGCAGACATCCCAGACTGGAACCTTATCCAAAAATTTACTATTTCGTGTTCGATCACAATCTCTGTCTCTTGAAATAAATCTTCGACATGGGGAGAGATCCGAAGAAATATGGCAGGGAATGGACTAGCCTCTCCTTCTGGAACCAAAGCAACTCACTGGGTTATGGATTCTTTTTCAAATTGATAAGAAATTTTCTCTACCATATCCAAGCTTCACATATTTTCATTTCTGCCCAAATAAGGAAGCTTGACGTACTTTTTTCTCCTACAACACTTTCGTACTAGTGTAATTCTCTTTGAGAGAGCGAACATATTAATTATGTAAGTAACTATATTTCGATACTCTATCCGATAATAATTGTCGATAATCGCTGGTGTTGACTCAATAATTTTTAAGTATGATTAAAATATATATATATATACAAAAAAAATTATTTTCTCATTATTTTAGGCTGAGGAAACAGAATAATAAAGTTAAAATAAGAACTTAAAAACATGAACTTAAAGCTCAGCTGGCTATTGTCCTGGTTGTTTATACTCCCGGTAGTACAGCCCATACAAACAACCAACATCGTTACCACTAAACAAGAAGATGAAGTTGATTCAAAATTAAATCAAATGATATTTAGCAAACCATTTATTTATTTAAGAAGATTATTTTTCCATCATCCTATTAATTATTTAAAAGATGTATTTTTACTAAACAAAAAAGTTTCTGAAGATACTAATTGTTCTAATTTTGTTTACGAAACTGAATACAACATGTTGGACACTTTAGTTAGAGAATTATTGAACAACATGTACGTGAACACTTTTGGTCGTACTAGCCATGAAATTGGTGGATGTAAGAAAGTACAAAATTGGATAGAAAAATTGATAAATATTTTTAGAACACAAACGTGCAATAATGTTTTCGTTAGTAATAAATTGTTAGATGTAATCACAGTTTTATGTAAACAAACTAATAATCAAATTGAATATGCATTGGAAACATTTAGAGATGCAATGAAACCAGTTGAAATATTGGCCAATGAGTGTACGTTGGATATAATTAACGGTGATTACATCAGCGCTAAAAGAAAATTAAGTTTGATTTCTGGTGATGATAGTATACGCTATATTGTTGAACAAACTTACAGACATTGTTGTAAAAATAAGTTAGAAAATCATTTTAATAAAATTTTAAATTTTTTCAATTTAATTGGCAACGCGAGGAAATGTTTTATCGCTTATAAATTCCTATTTGAACAACTTGAAAATACCATTGATATTGATGTATGGGATATTTATCATTTATATGATAATTCGAGTAGAATTATCAATTATACAACATATCCGGAAATAAAACCGGAAGCCACAAGTTTTCATCGAAAACTACGAAATAAATTAATCCTTTTTGTATGCGAAGAATTATGGTTAAACTATGTTGGAAAAAATGAAAATACGCAAATTTTACACGAAGCTAATGTTTTAATTACCATCTATAGAAATTATAAGGATATCTATTTTGATGGTTTTAAATTGTTTCTGGAGAAAAATCTGGAAATTGGTTCGAGAAATGTTACAGAATTAATGGAATTCGCTAGAAGTAGAAATTTCTATGGGGAAAAAATCCTAGGCTTCAAAGCTATATTTGAAGTTATGGAATTAGATGACAACGAGATATTTTCATTGGCTCTTCACCTGAAGTATCTATCCATTGTTGGTACTAAATCTAGTCAAAAAGAGAGATTGGCCGAAATCAAAGAGAGACTACCAATTAGTATTAAAAATTTATTGTTTGCCGAAAGTGTTTGTATTAAAAATGTTGGTCACAATCAATATCTTCTTGTGAATGACAGTCTATTGAATAATGATCACTCATTGGATAGCTCATTCACAATCGTACAACACAATAAAATCGAAAATTCATTGTGGACAATCAATTGTTCTAGTAATTACAATTGTGATAATCAGTTTTACATAAATAATGAATTCTTTCATAATTATCTGCTAACAACTAATTGTAAAAAAATGAATGATTGTAAAATTGTAGCAAAAAAATTAATTAAATTTACAAATAATTATTTGTGGAAAGTGGAACCATTTACAAATTATTTGTATATTAAAAACGTTGGACAGAATGGATATATTTATGTTAATGATTATAATGATGTTTCTATTAGTGAAGCTGGACGTAGTCGAATAACTGTAAAGAATTATATGTGGTACGTTGAAGATTGTAGTAATTTTTATGGTGATTTGAGAAAATTTAATAAATCTTTATAAAGAGTCTCGCAGTAGAAAAGGGAAAGATACCTGTCCTACAACTGTTTTGGCTTTTGGCTATATCAGTTATCTACTTATTAAACGGGGAAATTCATTACATTCGGTGTTCTCTGGTTACAGACAACACTGTCCATCACCGGATAGTGAGCTGTACAAGAAGCTCCCTAGGAAGAGAAAGTCTAATAGCCTAGCAGATTGGTTTCTATCCCGGGATTCCTGCGTGAAAATCACTAAGTTAATCTCCCCCACCCACGTGTCTGTTTTTACCACATTTTTCTCTGGTACTTTACCTAAAGAAAATACTCTTTATTTCACTTTTCAGAAATGATTATTATATTTGTAAAGATCATTTTGAACTTAAATTATTATTTGTTCATGTAAATATGTAGAATTGGACTAAAAGAAATGAATAATTTAATCATAAGCTAATTATGTAATTTTTAATAAAAAGAAATTTATATATTTATAATGTGTAAATAAGGTATATGCAAAAAATAATAATTTCTTGTAAATAAAAATGATATAATAAGTGATTGATTCCATTTTTTATTTGATTATTCAATGTTCAATCAGTTTTGAGATATAAAAACAATTTAAAATTACAAAGTTCAATTTTATTATTAGAGAATGTATTGATTTCAAATATCTTTCAATTAGTTTTTGAATTGCAAGACAATAAATTATAGAGTTGTTCACTGCACAAAGTGATTCTACTCCACTTTTTCTTTTTTTTTGAAATAACTTAAATTTAAGTATCAAAGCAATTGGTTCTCTCACAGCTTTTTATATTTATAATAAATTTACCGAAATAATAAAGATTAACACCATTAATCAGCCAACAAATTTTGGCCATTTAAATAATAAATAATTTATTTGAGTAGCCATTTTGATTAACTCAGTACTCAAATGTGAATCGTTGCAATAATTCAACTCAAGTTCAGTAGCAGGTGCTAAATGATAGCGGTAAATTTATACTTTAAACGGAATAATATAAAAAAACAGTGTACATTATTTCATCGCATTTCTCTATTTTTTTGGTCTCATGGAGTTTATCAAGTTACGCCTTTTGGTGAGAAGTTCTAATAATGTTTTACTGGCTGTGATTTAAAACAAAAATTGATTTAATTTCAGAAGATATCTTTCTTAGTACTGAAACACTTTTCTTTTCTTGAATTGTCTATTTTTGGACAGGGCAAAGATAGATTATAGGCTGAGGAAAATGGAGCAAAAACTAACAGCTTAGAAGTTGGTTTACATTAAATTGTTTCTGGAGTCAATAGAAGATCGGACTGGATAAAAAAGGAAGCTGCGTCAAGTTTCCCAACTGAATGTTGTTGTTCGATTTTTTTTTTAAATTTAAAGTATACTTACATATATAAGTCTTTTGTTGTCCAGAGTGAGTTTTGATCTGTTGTCGAGTAGTCTTTTCAGTTGTCGGAAGCGTCTGTTGAGTTCTGTTCTCTTAAGTCGAGTATGAGGGTTCCATGTGAGTCTTCTGTCAAGGTAAAGCCCAAGGTAGCGGACTACGTTGACAGCTGGTAAAGGAATAAGATTGTAAAAGACAGGAGGAAGAGTGATGCGTCGAAGAATGAAAGTAATGTTTTGAGATTTTGTTTCGTTCAGTTTGATAGCCCAATTTTTCTAAGGAGGTGAGATGAGACTGAAGGTTTCTATGAGCTATTATTGGGTCCTTGTCAGTAGATAAGATGGCAGTATCGTCAGCATAGGTGAGAAGAGTAGTTTGAGGATGAGTAGTTATGTCTGAGGAGTAGATTGTGTACAGAATGGGGCCTAGTATGCTGCCTTGCGGAACTCCAACGTCAGCATGGCTGAATGGAGAAAGAATAGTTCCTACCTTCACTCTAAAATGTCTGTCAGTCAAGTACGATTTCAAGATGAGGAAATAGGTGGCTGGAAGGATAGTCTTAAGCTTCCAGAGAAGTCACTAAAATTAATTATTTTTTTGGTTTTTTACAAAAGAAAATGTTGTGCCCATAATTTTCATTTTTAAGTGAAATTTAGACGTCACTTTTCATTAGTGATCCCAAATCGATGTTACCAATATAATGCAATAATTCTAACCGAAAACTTACTAGATACTGTAGCTTATCAGCATATTTCGATTTTTTTTTACTAACTTTCCTACAAAGGAAACTGTTCAAATGTAACTCTGACAGTTGTGGCAGTGCGGGCTGGTGGAAAATTCACTAATGAACATAGAGTTTTGAAACTGACCATAGAACTAAATTTCCACAGTACTCACAGGAAGCTGAACCAAGTAATGAGATAGTTTTGCTTGAAAAATGAAAGGAAACAAAAACAATAGTCGAATGTGCGAAGTTCCTGTTTTTAAGTTAAGTGTGTAAATTGTGTTGCTAGGCAATAAAACTGTTGCGAACATTTTTATGGCAATTCTCATTCGGCAATTTCCGCTATGATTGCTTGAGATTGTCCGCAGTTTGTGGTGAAAAAATAGTTCGAGGCTAGTAAACATCTGAGGGCATTGGTGGCCTAGTTTTCAGTGCACACTGACTTCCGGGCTAACTAATTAAGTTCTAATTCCGTAGATCGGTTAATTGAAAATCTAATCGATTACAAAACTTTTTAACTTATTTCTGGTATTAGGCAAAGAGGAAATAAAAAAAAGTTGAGGCAAATATTTCCATTTGTTAGTAACATAATTTTGAAAAGAATTAGTCAAAATAAACCTTTGATGTAAATTATATAAACGAATTCCGAAATTGTCACGCCAATATGGACATCAATGGTTTTTTATATATTTTTTACGCACGTTCTTGACAACCTAGTTAAATAAAAGTTATATTTTGCATTTCAAAGTCCTGTCAAATCATGTTACAATATCGTTCTCATCTACTACATATCGAACAACATCACCTTTAACATTCTGTTTTAATGTTCAACCATTCTACAAAGGCATTAAATTATACAGTCGCATAAATCGATTTATTTTGTAGCTGATAAGCTACAGTTTCTAGTAAGTTTTCGGTTAGAATTATTGCATTATATTGGTAACATCGATATGGGATCACTAATGAAAAGTGAAGTCTAAATTTCACTTAAAAATGAAAATTATGGGCACAACATTTTCTTTTGTAAAAAACCAAAAAAATAATTAATTTTAGTGACTTCTCTGGAAGCTCAAGACTATCCTTCCAGCCACCTATTTCCTCATCTTGAAATCGTACTTGACTGACAGACATTTTAGAGTGAAGGTAGGAACTATTCTTTCTCCATTCAACCATGCTGACGTTGGAGTTCCGCAAGGTAACATACTAGGCCCCATTCTGTACACAATCTACTCCTCAGACATACCTACTCATCCTCAAACTACTCTTCTCACCTGTGCTGACGATACTGCCATCTTATCTACTGACAAAGACCCAATAATAGCTCATAGAAACCTTCAGTCTCATCTCACCTCCTTAGAAAAATGGGCTATCAAACTGAACGAAACAAAATCTCAAAACATTACTTTCATTCTTCGACGCATCACTCTTCCTCCTGTCTTTTACAATCTTATTCCTTTACCAGCTGTCAACGTAGTCCGCTACCTTGGGCTTTACCTTGACAGAAGACTCACATGGAACCCTCATACTCGACTTAAGAGAACAGAACTCAACAGACGCTTCCGACAACTGAAAAGACTACTCGACAACAGATCAAAACTCACTCTGGACAACAAAAGCCTTATATATGTAAGTATACTAAAGCCAGTCTGGGCTTATGGCATCGAACTGTGGGGTTCAACCAAACGCTCAAATCTTGCAAAGGATCCAGTCCTTGCAATCTAAAATTCTTCCCTCTATAGTAAACGCTCCTTTCTACGTCACCAATCAAACCATTCACACAGACTTGAACATTCCTTTCGTCACACAAGTTGCAAAAACACGTTACAGAAATTTCCATCTTAACATACAAACACATCACAATCCACTGGTACAACATCTATCTTCAAGAACATTTCCAGACAACACTTCCAGACGTCTTAAAAGACAGTGGCCTCGCGATCTCCTCTCTGATGAAGAGAGTCAGTAGAAAGTAAAATGTTTTTGGAGTGTTACCACTGGGTAACTTCTCCACTCTGTTATTCTGTTATATATTGTTATCATTGTTGCTTATAACGCAAAATGCGTCAATTGTAACTAAATACATAAATGATTAAAAAAAAAAAAAAAAAAAATTAGTGAGACGTAAATATCAATATTTCTTATTTTTCAGAGAATTTCTGGCCCGTATTTATTTAATATTGGTCCAGATAGAATAGCAACAGACTTTGAACCTTCCTAACTGAATCCAAGATATTTTGAAATCATTTGCAATGTAAATATAGTTTAGTTTAGAGTGTGGAGGGCCAAACTGGTGAGAGGCTGTGCCTCCCCACCCACCGTGCTGTTGCCATAGAATTTCTCTGACAACTGTGATCTTTGGCTGGACATGTTTTATATACAGATTCTAGACAGAAATCTTTCTCCTTAGATCTTATGTATTTTTCATTTATTTGCAGTAGAATTCTTATTAGTCATTCAACAGCCGGATTTTTCATTAATTTCCCTTTACGAATTTCATTTTAACAGCTGGTGTAATAACGCACAAAATTTTGCTTCTAAATTCCACGGAACATACTCGTATTCATTTTTGTTAATATTTTATTTGGTTTGTAAACCTGAACATTATGCTGAACTGAGCGTTTACGAGTAGAGGGAGTCTTACCCCTAACTGCTGGAAAAATCAATTTTATTAAATAAATAAATATTTTCCTTCGACCGGAAGTACCAATAATTTATCATTTATTACTGAAAACAATTCACAGGAAAATCGTGTTTCATTCATACAGTTGGGTTGTCGGGGTTGAGGCCATCTGAATTGGAAGATAACAAAAAAAGGAATCAAAATGATAAGAAATGGTTTCATTAAGATCCGTTTCTTGAATCCTTATCACAGCATCCTTTCATTACTATTTATTCGCAAACTAATCTGTTTCTCTGTTTTTGTTTCAGGTGAGTACAGATTTTTACAGAAAAGCAGATGATTTTCTTTCTTTTTTAGTAAGTAACCATTCAATCTTTGCTATTTGTTAAAAATAAATAACTAAAAATAAATTAACAAGTATCAGTCGATTTTAGAAGGGGAAGAATTCAAAATTTAAAAACAAATCTCTTTCTGAAACATTATTGACAAACTTACTTGTAATTATTATTACAAAATATAGATTTTATCGCAACTTAAATGTCAGTTCAGATTAAATCCTCTTAAAACTTTAAGGTTATTAGAAAAAGTGCGAATTAGATCACGTTGTTCTGCGTTACAATCCATAAGTGGCGGTTATAGGTTATTGGTAGGGAAAATAAGGTAATCGTCTATTTTTCACGAGGAAATTCGCGACCAACTACCAATTTAAAGTATCATGGACGGAGACAGAAGAACATAATTTTAAAAAATTCCCATTTTTTTCCTAAGAAATAGCTAGACGCTGGATTCGAACTGGGGGTTTTCCCGTTTACAAACCCACACTCCAAGGTCGCTACAGCAACTGCGGTCACATCCTAGGTAGAGAGAGAGAGAAAACCTAAAGCGCAGTAAAGCTGAACTCAGACCCATAAAAAACACTTCTTTGCGATTCCATCTTGCCATCTGAGCATGTTTGAAAAAAAAATAGATCAATTCTTCCTGATTCGACATGATGATGTCCTAAAATATCTAGAAAAGGGGTTTTTATTGTTATTTTTTGATTCTCGGCTATATCTAGGAAAGTTTCATTTTAAAAGTTCCCCTTAGAACCACGCTCAAAATAATTTTTCCACAATTTTTGATACAACTGAAAATGATGGGGCTATAAATGAATATTTGATTTGTAAATTAACAATCCACCACCTGGTCATTATCATACACCTATCCCACCAGCCGACCATGTGCGGTACCTTGGAATGTACCTAAACAAGAGACTTACCTGGAGCCCCCAAACGAGACTTAATACGTACCAAACTAAACAAACGATACAAAATTCTAGCCAGACTACTCGACAAACGCTCAAAACTCTCACTACAGAACAAACGACGACTCTATACAGCTCTTCTCACACCAATATGGACTTTTTATTTTTTTATTTTTTGGCATTGGCTTCCGCCATACAGCCAGCATCGTCTAGGTGCTTATCACTAGAATATCACTCACTCTCCATTCTTACTTATAAGTACATTCGCTTCACACATTCATCCCTCTACTATATACTGCTATTTACATTAACTACTGCTAATGGATGGAGCAGCACTCTGTGCTCCTGCCATCCTTCTACGAGCTTAACCAAAATTAAAATCACGTAATCCTTCTCTAAGCATGGACTTTACGGACTCGCAACTTTATGGAACAGCTGGAAAAATCCAACATCAATAGAAGGATCTCAATAAAAGATAAATAAAAATTAACAATTAAAAAATAAACTAATGATGCTGGATAAAATTACGGTAAATTGGAAATATTTAATTTAGTAAATGTTAAATTTACTATTATTTATTAGAGAAAGAACAATAAAGTTTTTGCATTAGACTAATTGGAAATTGGTTTTTCCATTAAATGTAAAACGTAGAATTTTTTTTATGCATCCTTATACTTTTAAATTTTGGATATCCAGAAAAATTCTCACGGATCTTTGGAAAGCTTTGAAGGAAATGTCCCTTCTACATTCCTGGTGTGACTTGAATGTAAAGTACCTACTTAATATTTATATTGTCTCATTTAGAAAAGTTTACTGATCTCGTTGAGGAAAAACTAGGCCAACTTTTCCTATAAAAAATTATATGAACATTTTCCTCTGTTGGGTGGAAAAAATAAAAGTGGGTTTACAATTTTAGTATGACCTGGTTTTTTATTTTATTTAATTTTAAATAACCAAATTTTATAAAACATTATTTTTTTAAAAAAAGTATACACTAGGTATTTGGAGGTTTAGTAGGGTAAAAATGTGCCTCCTTAAAAATTAAAAAAAACGATAAAAAAAATTAGATAAAAAATTCCCCAAAATTAGAAAAATTGTGCCGCATTATCGTTCTTTTCCAAATAAACCAATTTTCCTCAACGTGTGGGAATTTTCACCGCCACAAATTAATTTATTATTACAATCATTAATTGTAATATGTTATGATATACGGGGTGAACCAGTAAGTATTGTCCATAGGCCTACTGTGTGTAGTACAACTAAAGTGGAGTTCAATGACGTATTGACCAACTTCATACTCGTATTTTCCACTGTTTTTGAGTGACGTCACTTTAAATTTTTTTTCTAATGTAGTAAATTGGAATGTTTGATATTTGGCAACCCTGTAGAGGGTGTAAGAGAAGGGCTGACCGTTAGGAGTAGCTAGAGGGTTGCAGGTAGTTGGAGACATTCCTTAGTTGAGTTGAGTTTAGTTTTGGCCACTCTTTATGGAAGTTATGCTTTATGAATGTTATGTCTTATGAATTATGTGAATAAACTATATTTAGGTTAATTTGTGTTTATTCAAACCCTTATGAGTATTTAGTAAATTATTATTATGTTTTATGTGTTTTAGTTATTTGTGTTTTCCCCCATTTTGTTATTTTACACTAAAATCATTACTTTTTTTCCAATAAAAATATTATTACTCAGAAAGTTTTAGTCCGAATTCGATTCTGATTACACGGTTCTGAAAGACAGATAAATTTTCTAAAAATTGATTCCATTTTGAAGCATAAGTTATTCTCCAAACAACCTTAATCTTCCTCTGGATGCTGGAAAAATAAAAGAAATCGAAATTTTTAAGAAAACCCATTAGGCCCTAACGTAATCATTAACAAACGTAGGTGCTGGCATTTTTTTTTTTTTATAAAAGTTTCCTTGTTTAATGGGCTTTCAAACGGTATATCATTTTCCAGGATTCCTTTTATCTTCGTATGAGAAATTACGTTTGTTTTACAAGAAAACGTGTTCAAGAGCACACAGCAGTGTTAGTTTATCAAGTTGTTTAATTCATTGAAAACTGTTTTAGATGGACCAGTAGTCAATTTTTAAAGTAGTCTGTCTTAAAATAAGGAAGTCAAAGGTTACAAATTGCACTTAAAAAAAACAAAAAACAATACGTCATTGAACTCCACTTTAGATGAACTACACTTTAGATGAACTACACACCATGTATACTATATACGAGTAGAACCATACAAAGTACTGAAATGGCACATTAGAATGAATTCTGTCTAATCCTTTTACCCGGAACCACAATAAAATGATTCCCTCCCCTCCACAAAACCAAAACAAAATTAAAAAAAACTGTTGCAAATAACACCTGATAGGCCCTAAAAATTGTGTGTACAGGAAATTCTTGTTAAATTGTCGTTTATGATTGTTCTTTGTGAAAGATATTTTAGAGCTTCAGATATTCGAAGAAGAATTTGTGCTTACAGAGGTTTAAAACGGTTAATATTACGGGTTGCCAGGTTAATCTTGTCTGTAAGTCCATTATTGGTCTATGAAATTATAAAGATCAGTCAAGTATGCGTATTCTATGAGTCCTGTGGCAAGTTTTTGTGATCCGAACTAGTGGGTGCACAGAATGATGTTACTAACTTAAAGGAAATACTAGAAACGTTAGAAGGGTAGTTTGCATATTGCGGATAATTTGTAAAATAAATAAAAGGATCATGAGAAATTCTATTTCCGGTAAGAGCGCAAATCGAAAGTTTGGTTCGATTGTAAATGCTTGCTCTTATGATGGATAGAGGAATGAAGTTTTCCATTGATCGATCTACTTCGTTTAAAAAGTAAATTTGCCAAGTCACGGACTAAAATTGTAAATAAAGTGACCGCTGTTAAAATAACTTTAAAAAGAACAGCAAAGAAATTGCAGTTTTTTTTATTTTGAGGAGATTACATTTCTGTTACAAGGTTATTTTAAGCCGGACAATAACTCAGGACAGAAGATAGAATGGAGAGGCGGGAATATAAATACATATATATCGTACAGGAGCTAGTTTCTATAAACAAGTTGGGGGCAGTAAAGTACAAGCATAACATGTACCTTGGGAAAACAACACCCTCGTTGTTAGCAAACAACTAGGGGATATGTGAACATGGAGGCGGCACGGTAGGATTCACTACAATTTGTTTACACCTAGTTTCCAGACAGAAATAACACGTAGATTAGGGTGGTGGCCACATAGGGCCATTTTAAGAGCATGCAAGGCTTAATGTCTCAGTAAATAGAATAATAATAACCCTAATTATCATGATTACCGCCCCCACGCAGGAATGGTGGCCACCAAGCTATTTCTCCTTCAAGGAAACTTGACGGCCTTGTGGATCTTCCCCACCTAACAACAACAATCAATCCCCTGACACCTCCAGCATTCACATTTATGTTCAATGTTAATTCAAAGTTTATGGGTCCAATTATCAGTGGTGTCCATAGGAATGTTATTCCCATGGGTTGGGACAGCACACATTTGTATTTCCCATGGTAGTCGATACTTGATATTGTAAAATAAATTTAGGCTGAAATTTGCAGTTGCGTAAGTGCAACAAAATTGATAGGAAATTGATAGTGTGCTGAATGAGCAGAGTGACTCCGAAATAGAATGAGAGTGTCAGAATGATACTGAATTGTCATACTTAGATTATACTTTTGAGTGTTAAAGTTAATAAATGTTGTCGTTTTGCATGTCTCTTTGTACATGTAGTCCTATCTAGTAGACACTAAACGTAAACTTTCATAATTTTTTTTTTTTTTAATTTATTTGCTATTCACAATCTACAAAGAACAGAATTCGTAATAAGTGAATACGATAAAAGAAGTCTTCCTGACTGGATCAACATGAGGAGAGAAGCTGCCCACCGGCAACACTCTCGCTGGAGTTTCTTACTTTACTGGAGATTGTCACGAGGCCAACAGCGTTTCAATCGTCGTGGAGGACGATCTGGAATCGTTGTGGAGGCGAGATTTAGAACAAGAGGATTGGTACAGAATGGAAGAGAGTCAAAGAATTTTCTATACTTAGATTTAGATTCGTCAGTTATGTATGAGATTTTGATATCGTTATGGAGAGTAGAGTTAGACACATAAAATGGAGAATTTGTAATCTGTCGGAGAATTTTTGATTGGAAGGACTGTATTCTTTGTGAATTGGAATGTTTGGTTGAACCCCACAGCTCAAGTCCGTAAGTCCAGATCGGTTTAAGTACACTGTTGTATATTAGTCGTTTATGTTCCAGTGGTAGTTTGGATTGTCTGCCAATTAGACGTAACAGTAATTTGTTTCGTCGGTTGAGTTCTAGTCTTTTCAGTTTAGTTTGCGGATTCCACGTTAGTCTTTTGTCGATGTACATCCCAAGGTAGCGAACTAAATTAGCAGAAGGAAGAGGAATTGAGTTAAAATTTAAAGTGGGACAAGAATTACGACGCAGAGTAAAAGTTATCTGTTCGCACTTTTGAGTATTGAATTTGACTCTCCACTTTTTGGCCCAGGGTTCTAGTTTGTTTAGATGATATTGTAGATGAGAGGAGGCTGTAGTGGCGTCTGAGTTAGAAGAGAGAATAGCAGTATCGTCAGCGTAAGTGCAGAGCAGTGTGTTTGAGTCAGTTGGTAGTTCAGATGTGTACACAGTATAGAGAAGCGGTCCGAGAATACTTCCTTGAGTTCATAAATTTAATAATTTTATTTGAACTGTATTCCATATTAATATTATAATGGGAATCCCGTGGGGTGGGATGGGATTTGGACAGGCATAAATTGTCATGGGATGGGATGGGACAGAAAAATATGTCTCATGGACAAGCCTGCCAATTATTGTATTCAAGGAACCACGGGGGATACAGTCTACGACACAGATTGATACCTTGTGGGGTTACACGTAAGAAGTTTTTAGTCGCAATAGGTTTGACTTCATTAAGTCTCTCATCAAACTAGGATGGTTGCTCGAGCTGATCAGAACTGATACGGGACCTAGCTAGAACCATAATATAATTTTCTGTAACAATTTCCACAATTAACTCTTTGAGGCGCACGATTTTAAAGAAAATAAAAGCCCTAGTTGCACAGAATTTCTTTTATTATAAAAAAAATGGTAATAAACATTCATTTCGATTATTTTACATAATTATTATTCAAAATATGAAAAAAATTAAATGAATTTCCATTTACACTCTGATCTAAATATTCCTCTCGTTGCTGAAATAGCCCAGTCTCGATACACAAAACTCCATTCAAATCTAACACAAATCATTACAATCCTCTGATCCACAACATGTCTACCAGAACTCTTCCTTCAAATCCTCAACGCAGACTAAAGCGGCCATGCGACCATCTCAACATATGACGCCGACCTCCTAGGATGGTTGCTGTGTAAGCTTGCCAATCTGGCGAACTAACGGCTTCCATCACTGGATGCTCGTCGTTCACTCCATTCACGCATGTGCGCATGTATGTATGTATACTTATACATATTATACGTGCATGTGTATTTGCGCTATCCTTATCTCTCATCTCTTTTGCTTATTGAACTGGATACAGTTGCAAAATAAATGAACAAATTATCTATGACTATGAGTAACTTAACTTCAACTTTTCCAGGTGGGTTAAAATATATCCCACCATGCATCAAAAGCTAAGCAAAAGGTGGGACAGTTTTTAACCCACCTAGCCCCAAAGAATTAAAGCTTTTCATTCATTGATATTCCTACTTCTTTCATTCGTATTGTGCGCTATAGAATAGGGTCTGGAGCAAGTGTTGAATTAATTGAAGGTACTCGTATTACAAAAAATAAGCAATATTATGGATTTTCATTTAATACCTTTCGTAGGGCTTCCATTTGTGTGGGTGTGTGTGAACTTCCGGTGGGTTTTTCTCATCAGATTTATATATGTAGCGAGAGCTTGGGTTCATCTGTATGAATTGAAAAACCATTTATCATGGAAAAATGCGAACAATATACTCAATTGAGTAAAAGAATTGGAGGAATGGAAAATGGCAGAGTAACAGTGAGCAAGAGAGATAGAGAGAATAAGGGAGTATGGGAAGGAAATATTTACCGAATTGTGGGAATACAGAGGCTGGTAAAAAAGAGGATATTAGATGAAGCAACGGGAGAGGTTATATCCCAGTAACGGTGGAGTTCTCCCCAACACTCCAGTCCCGGCACAATTGCTAGAATAAAACGAATACAGGAATTTGCATTGTTATTGACTCCACTAGGAGACCCCCGATACCTCGTCAACGACCTCACAACGGTGTAAAATTCACTTCCTGCATTCAGATCAGTATGGTGGAAATTATTTTTATCGACGTGATGAAAACATATAAGAGTACAATAACATAAACTCGGCCAGTTTCATTAAGGTCTTACTCAATGCAATTACCTCGAGTTAGAGCACAGTTTACTCAACATACTCGTATATATACAGATATACAAACATAACATTAACCCACATAATTATGGCTTTGTACAAAATTTGTAATTTCAACATTTTATTGTATAAACTATCTTCTGTGTATTGCTGCCGTCTCTCTCCAGAACATTGCGCGCACCATATGGCCATGTTTTCTCATAAATCTCCCTTGGGAATTCCAGACAGCTTTTTAGGCAACTGAAATTGTTCTTGACATTCTGTAATTAATCCTTTGTAATCACGTAAATGTGGGCGTTGAAGATGATACTTTTCAGTTCACATAATATTAAATTCTTCTAGTTCAATCGATGTAGATTTTAGATTTTGGACCAAATTGTTGTAACAATTTCGTGTTTTAATTTTACACAGCTTCTTGATGGGAAAAAATACCGTTCAAGCAAAGCAATGGCTTAAAAAGGGTTTATGGGGACTCTGCTCCATCAGAAACAACAATAAAACGTTGGTTTGCTGACTTCAAACGTGGTCGTAGAGACACCGATGTTGCAGAACCAGAAAACATAAAAAAAAAATCTACAAAATCGTTTTGAATGATCAAAAAGTGAAGTTACGTGAGTTAGCTGATATCAAAAGAACGTGTTGGTTTTATATTGCTTGAGCATTTGACTATGAGAAAGCTCTGTTCAAAGTGAGTGCCACGTTTGCTCACTGTTGACCAAAAACCAGAACGTGTTGATGATTCTGAGCGGTGTTTGGCCATGTTTAAACGTAACAAACCGGAATTTTTGCGTCGATATGTGACAATGGATGAAACATGGATCCATCACTTCACTCCGCAATCAAAACGATCGTCATCTGAGTGGACAGCAACTGGTGAACCTCGTACAAAGCGGCCGAAAGCACAACAATCGGCTGTGTTATGGCCTCGGTATTTTGGGATGTACGTGGTGTAATATTCATCGACTATCTTGAAAAGGGAAATACCATCAACAGTGAATATTATATAGCGTTATTGGAGCGTTTGAAGGCCGAAATTGCAAAGAAACGACCGCATATGGCAAAGAAAAAAAATTTTGTTTCATCAAGACAACGCACCGTGTCACAAATCAATCAAAACAATGGCCAAACTACATGAATTGAACTTCGAATTGCTCCCACATCCACCGTATTCGCCAGATTTGGCTCCCAGCGACTAGTACTGGCTGTTCGCAGACCTTAAAAAAATGCTCGCCGGTAAGAAATTTCGCTCGAATGAAGAGGTTATCGCTGAAACTGAGGCCTATTTTGAGGCAAAAGATAAATCGTTCTACAAAAGTGGTATTGAAAGGTTAGAGCGGCGCTGGAATGATTGCGTTGTTCTTGATGGAAATTACGTTGATGAATAAAGCTAATTTTGAACAAAAAAAACGTGTTTTCTTTGTTAGGCCCGGCACTTTTCAGCCCATGTGACATCTTGAATAAATTATTGTAACTGTGTCACATACCTCCAGAGGAAATGAATCAGGTATTGTAATCGTGCAGATTTCGAACCGGAAATGGCCGGGCTCAATAATCTCACCTTTAATCATGATCCTGCTTGCACCCATCCTTCTTTCCCCACTCTTGCTCATTGGAATTTCCCTCAAAATAGAGAGATTTCCCAATATCATCTTTTTGCTTAAGAACAGTTCCTCCGAGTTACCGTTAATTAAAAAGTATCATTATTGTATACTACAGCATTATTAGCTACAGTTTCTGAACAAACCTTTGATCTCTCCTAACTTTGATTCGTATTCAACCACAATTCATCATCCAATCATTTAGAGCAATATCAATATTAATTCTAATTACTTATGAGGATACTTCTGTGTAATTGAATAGTTGAAACCAAGCTCTGCCGGAAACAAGAAAATGGAATCTTAATTTTACTCCTCCCGGAAAATAACTTAAATCCGAAATAAGGAATTCCCATGATCAGTTACAGATAATTACACATTAATAACGAAGTTTTAATTAAACATTATTCGAAGCACTACGCATACAAATATGCCATATTTGCTTTAACTCTGAGGGATCATTTTAATCATATTGATTTAACACTAATGAGACTAGAACAGGTTATAAGTTGGTAGTATAAGCACGTGCATCTATCTGCTCTGAGCGTACAATTATCTCTCTTTCTGTCTCACGTTATCTCTTTCAAGTTTTCTCTCTTTTGACGATGAGAAATTAATTATGTAAAACTGACGTGATACTCCCTCTTTATCAAACAAAGTAAAAAAATTGTATCGATGTTTTTATCCATCGCATGTTTACTGTATCCCGGAACTATTTCGGACTTTCATCCATAATCAGTTCTAAAACCATTTCCGGGCACTAAATCGAAAAATTTCCGGAATCGCAATATTCTCTCGTAGAAAAGCTCTGGGACGAACACGAAGAGAATAAGCAATTTCTCATCAAGTTCAACATTTTTTGACAGTTTCACTATAATTTATCGTTTTAAAAAGTTCTCCTTTTATGAATGAAATTCAAATTAATTATCTTTTCATTGAGTATAAAAATAATTAATCAAAAACTGTTGACTTCTTTATAATGACTGATAATGATCTCTGCGAGCCATGTGTTCCCCTCAGGAAATATATCAAAATTTAGTAATGAAGTCATTTTTTTAATTAATTATCTTTCAAAAAATGTTTTGACGTGAATACGTCTTTAAATTTGCTATCTTACGGAGGCAATCCAAAATACCTAATAACAAAATCGGGAGATACACTTGGGCATTATAGTTTCGAATCTATCGTCTACATCCAAAATTAAATTAGACCACTGGATAGCTAAAGGAACAAAGAATTCTTTACGATAAGCGAGGACTGTGACGCATCGCGCGCGGTGGTGGGGGAAGCGCCAGCATTTTGAGATCATTTTGCTGCGTATCGAGATTTGCATTTAGTATAACTTTTCACTCGGAGAAACTATGATGTTCGTTTAAATTTTAATCGTCAGCTGTCGTCACAATCTATCGATTGTATATAATACATTAGTGTAAAATAGTGACAGTGAATATAATAAGGTGTTAGAATAAAAAAATATTATCAAAAATATATAATGTCAGCCTGTAGGCGTCGAAAAGCCAAAACCAAATACAGAGATCGTATATACGGTTGGAAAGGGCTTCTCAAGAACAATCGAATGGTAATAATAAAACACCATATGACCGAGTCAAGCTGTGCCGGGAACGTAAAAGAATGAATGCGGCCGAGCGGATCAACGACGGTGTCCAGTACATCTCTACAGCCGGGGCGGTTGAAATTATGCAAGTGGGCTAATGAAATCGCTTCTACATCGACAACGGACTGTATAGGCATAGATTGTGTTCGATCGTCGATTTGTTTCCTTGATTTCATCCTAAATACATAAATAAAAATATTTTGTATAAAAAATATAACCCGTTAGGTAAACGTATTCACGTACAACGCACGGCCGTGTCCATGACACAGCCACACCTTTTTTTCTCATTCATATATTAATTGTCCAATAATATCTATAAAAATAATATTGATTGCTAGATTTGTCAATCAAAAATAAAGGTAATTCGTCAAAAAAAGTTGCCAAAATTAGGGAAAAATGGCATTTTTTGTAAATAGTTCTTTATATTCAAAGAATTTGAATTAAGAATAAACTTCTTATTCGTATTTTAATGGAATTATTGTTAGGTAATAAATTCTCACTCGTTACTCTTTATGTGAACTTTATTCGTTATTCAAATCTTTTGAAAAATGCCTATATCTTTAACTAACTTTCTTTAAAATTCCATGAGAGTTACAAAATAAATAAATAAATGTAAAGTTTAATCTACCGGCAATTTATTATTGGGCTAGAGCCTTTTCATAGACCTCATAAACTTTTTCTAACCCAAAGTTCCACAAAACGGATATTTCCTTTAAATACTAAAAAAATAAAGATCTTGGCTGTTCCCCCTTCCCTTATCAACAGTCAGAGAAAGCGTGATTAGCTAAAGTTGAAGAAGAAAGTGCTTACTGACAAAGCTTGAAAGGTTTTTAATTGAAAGCTTATCTGACAAAGCTTAAGCTTTTAACCACATAGTGAAGCATCAAGAGCGGATTACTGTGTTGATCAAATCGTTCAGTAAGATATCGCGGTGACAATTTCAGCTTTTCCAAGTGAAAGTTAAAATTTCTCTACACAAAGCTACACTCTAAAGATGGATATAAACCCGAAACCAGATAGAACCACAGAAAAAGAGCTAGCTGTGTCAGCTGAAATCCAGCATTATTGTTGCTATCATAGGTTTACGATGTTCCAGATTATTTCAGCTCCAGAACTTTCCCTTTTCCAAAAACTTCTTAGAGTCGAATTAAACCAGAGTAAAAATAGAAAAAGAATGAACAATCATAATTTGAATCAAAAAATTGAAATTATCAAAAGAAAATTGAAATAATACTGTTCACAGCCTGTTTTTAGTAAACTAACCAGCCTCAGGGTCCAGATATTTAAAAGATAATAAGACTTAAGTTTTTTTAAGTTTTTCCAACACCTAATCCCAGATTTTTCCTTTTTCTTTACGCCGAACCCTATCATTAGATCCCCAGCTGTTAATTGAACGCATTCAAGTGAAATCAATAGTAGATGATCCGTTGATCACTGTAATAGAGACTAGGTGATTAATATATCTAATATCTCACAGTTTAGCTTTAATAGACCCAAATATGATGACAATATTAATTGAATCGATAATGATAGCGTTAATTTGGTTTGTTGAGAGGTAATCCAGATTTATGTTGTTTCTTGATTTTGCCAGTGATTTCCGTTATTGATTTTTTCACGACCGTCTTGATTGATTATAGCTTTCGGAATGATTGGTTTTTTTTTTTTAGGAATGAGAGAGAAGAATCGTGAAAATGAACAAAGACGTGTATTTGACAAGTAAGAAAATTGCATGAAAGATGACACAACAACTGTTACAACAACAACAACAACAACGAGGCCAAAAATATAACTGTTCGTTTAGCATAATATCACGCTCTTTATACTACGTACCCACATTTCGTCCGCTCTTTACATCTGTGCAAAATTTACATATGAGCTCCTGAGCCAAGCCACTCCGTTGTATAGTCAAGCATCCCACACTATATATCTTTAACACATTTCGCCGGCTGTTTATAGTAGCAAGTAGTTTCGTTATAAAAGTTACCCTTTCTTTTATATTCTGTAGATTTTAGTTCTGTTTTTTTTTTTTCATCAGACTTCTTTTCTGGATATTTTTTAAATAAAACTAAATTGCACACAATAGCATTTATTCAGCCCTGATGTAGCAGCAGAAAATTATGCAAAACTTACCTGCAGGCAAAATTCGCTTTCTAAAAATAAAAGTCGGCAAATCTTTCATGTATTTTATTATTGTTTTTATAGTTCTAAAACTGATATTTATATTTATGAGTAGATAAACAAACAGGACAAGAAAATAAGATAAAAATATTTAAAAAAAAATAAATTTATCATTCAGGTTTGCGTCATAATCACGGGCAATAGCCAAACTTCTTGTAAAGCAGAAGTCTTATCAATACATATTTGTACAGAGTGCAAGGTCACCCCACTTTGTTGATGTCATCCCTGGCACAGTGTTTCCCATATTTTTAGTAAATTTGATAAGACTTCCACCCACATAGTATTCAAAACAAACATTTCTACCAGATAAGCTACATAAATTTTAATTATAAACGTTTACATCAGGGAACAATAGAATGTTATTTTTTTGTAATGTGGCGGCCTGTGTTTTTGTATCCTGCTTTCAGTGGGGGGAGGGGGGAAGAGCAGTTATTGTTGTGCCTGGAATTAGCCCACATTAAATAGAGCATTCAAGATACTAAATCTTACAATGGAGGTAGTGAAAATGAAATAAAGACAGTTATGGGTAGTCCATTTTAAACGACTCCTTCTAGATTAGCCGGTACAGACTGGGAGGTCTTGAAAAGATGACAGTATTGCAAAAGACAGATAGATATTTAGTGTTAATTGTACAAATTACAGGGGTTCTGTGCTTTACAATTTTACATAAAATGAAATAAAAATCAATACAAACTGAGTTCTACATAAGTACACTTAATTAACTAAAAAATTTTATATACAGGGTGTCCCAAGCTATATGGATAACGACTTTTTCTCGGAAACTAAGATAGCTAGAAAAAAAAAACTAAAAAATACGTGTTCCCTTAGTTTTTTGTTAGGAATCCAAATTTACTTTGTAAATTTTTTTCGGTGCTTCCAGAAGCGAGATACAGGCACCAACTTCATTTTTTCAAATGGGAAGGTGCGGTTTTTATTTCAGAAATAGATTCCTCTATTTTTTTAAAGCAAAATTTACTCGAACGGTTTTTTTCTGTGAGCGATATTTTAGAAGTTATGAATGAAAACATGATTCTTCTAAGAAATTTCAAAATGATAATATTATAACGGTTTTTTTGATTGAATAAGAAGAAAAGTACTATTTTATTATAAATTTTAATCCTCCATTAATAGTACAGATCATGCTCGAATGGCCTCCACCATTAGAGATGCATAGACATGCTCTTTCCTGCCAATTGTCCCTTACTGCCAAAGAAATAGATTCGGCTTTAACCGAGTTACAGGCATCTATTATTCTCTGCTTTAGTTCATCTACAGATGCCAACTCGGCTTGATTCTGATACACCTAGATTTAGAAATGCTTTCAGATAAGCAGAAATAAGAAAAGTAAAGAAAAAAATGTTATGAACAATCACCTTGTTTTTCAGGTATCCCCAAAGGAAAATAGTCCATAGGTGTCAAATTCGGTGAGAGAGGTGGCCACTGAATTCCCCCGTGTCGAAATAACACCATCAGGCATGTGAAGAGATATCTCGATAGGCAATTTGATGGGCATGTTATATTGACACAGGGGGCGATTCAGTGGCCACCTCTCTCACCGGGCTGGACACCTATGGACTATTTTCTTTGGAGATACCTGAAAAACAAGGTGGTTAATTGCTCTTTGAATGCTAATAGATCTCACATGATTTGTCTCTATCAGATCCGGAATAGTTTTCTTAATTTTTGCGGCGTCAGATAGGAAAATAACATCAGGCTCTCCGATGACAGTCAGCCATCGCCTCAACTGACTGAATCAATTCCTGTCTGCTCCTCCTGTACCTACTGTTTCTAGTTGTTCGAGCTTGTTAAAGCTCACAATTTTGGCAACCTACTCTCTTCCATTACCAGAACTCTAGTCCAATACGACAACATTTTCTTAAAAACCGATGACGCTTAACGATACCCTTCCAGTTTCTAGCCGGACTATGTAATTCAGGGGTACGTTTGGGCCAACAAAAGAGCTGCTTAAAAAATCTCACTTGCCCTCTTTCTACCGAGTGCAAATTCTGTGAAGCCCAAAATTCGGAACTGTAAAGCAATGTGGAGGAGACAATCGCGTTAAATAATTTGAGCCTGGCTTCCCAGCTATTACACTTGGCTTTACATAATATACTCGTACTTATAACTTTGCCTATTTTATTTCAAAAGATATGGAAGCATTTAAGGTGGTAAAAAAAGAAGAAAAAATGGAGTCGACAGCAGTAGTAAAGTTGAAGTAAAGACAAAGTTGAAGAATCATTTAAATTTAGTAAGCAGTCGACAAACTTGCACTTCAAGTTAGAACTTTAAAAAAAAGCGAAAAGAGAATAAAAGCTTCTTTTGAAAGACTAGTTGAGAACATAATATGCATTATAAATAACCATGTATTTTTAAATTCTCCCTAGTAAAAGAGAAAGCCCTCCCCTAACCTCAATCAGTACTCTTTAGGATGAATAGCTTAGGGGCACCACTTTTTCCTTTCTTTCCCCCGCAGTCTGAGGGGGGCGGCCAGCTTTTCCGAGTGAGTGCTTAATATGCGTGACGGACGGCCACTTGTGTTCCAAATGGAAAACTGGTATCCGCTAGTCTAGAGGAGTACTTTAATACAGCCGTGAGTTTTCCAAATGGGCGCGCGCGGTGTACAGGAGATTTCCATGGAGATCATGCGTACATGGAATACAGTGAGGAAACCCGTTTTTCCCTAGGCTCTGCTGGTATTCTCGGCTTGATTTATTTCCGTCACGTGACCTTTACTCACCTTTACTGTACATTTAGTTTACTTTTTTTATTATTATTATTATTATTTCCGCCGAGAGAGCGCGTGTACTCCACCGAATGAAGAAGTTAAACCAAAAAAGCTATGATAAAAATATAAAAAGTGAATTATTATAGTTAAAACTTTAAAGTTAGTGTTGATATTAAAATCCAACCCATAATAATTAATCTGCATGAGAATACATTTATTATTTATTCAGTTGCTTACATTTTCACACAACTTTATGTTACCAAGGCAACTGATAACACTCACACGACTGTCCCTTTCTACTCAATACTCATAAAAAATTCTTCAAACTCCGGAAAATTTGTGTTATATCTAATTCTCACCAACATTATAGTTTGTGAATCCGCACATTACACTGAAATGTATCTTTTTTACAGAACTCTTCCCCCATAAATGCCTTAAAAATATTTTTATCTATTTTATTTTATTTTTATTTTTTAATTTATTTTGTAATTTACAATCAATCTGTATACAATCAGTAAATATGGAGAGAGCGATGAATTGGTGCGGGAGGAGAGCAGGAGGAGAGAAACTACCCAGCGGTAGCACTCTCTGTAAGAAAGAGGAGAATGTGAGGAAGAGAATACGAGGAGGAGAGAGGAGCGATAAGAGAATAATGGCGTTTAGGCTTTCGGACTACAAGGAAGTCGAGGGGCCACTGGCGATTCAGTCGGCGAGGAGTATTAGGGATGTCAGAGGAAGCGAGAGACAGTACAAGAGGATTAGAGCTAGTAGAGAGAGTAGTATGGAATTTTCTGGTATTTAGTGTTGGCGAGTTGGTCTATGAAGGGAATGTTGAGGTCGTTGTGAAGAGTGAGGTTATTCACCGCAGAAAGGAGAGTCAGATATCTGTCGGAGGAGTTTTGATTGAAATGTCCTGCACTGTCCGTATATTTGTAGGTTTGGCTGAACCCCACACAGCTCTGGTCCTGTAAGTCCACATAGGTTTGAAGAATAGTACTTTATATTAAGCGTTTGAGTTCAATGGGTAATTTGGAGCGTCGTCCAAGTAGTCTGTAAGGCACTTTCGCACGTTTCGACATTGTTTGTCTTTTAAGTCTAGTATGTGGTTTTTTTTAAAAAATATATATTAAAAAGAAAAAAGGTTACAAAGAATAAGTCCGCTTCTCAACTCCAAAACTGATTTATTCAACTCTGATAAAGGAATGCAAGTTCGAAACCGGAAATAAATACAAAATAAGCAGGCGAATAAAACCAGGGATAAAATGAAAATACCTTGCGAGTTATATGTCTACAATTTGGACCAAACTGTACTCCTCTATTAAGAAAAATTTTAAATTGTTTTGATCCTACTTCGAGGACAGCCTAAAAGAAATCGGATGGCTCAAAAACTATATTCAAAATGAAATGAACACGGTTACCCAGAACTTACTAGCTGACAACGAACTGCGAACATCTTCCTCTCCTCTTCATCTACGTAAACACTTGAGTAACTAAACTCTGTAATTAGTCCCAACAGAGAATTAGAGGCCACCAGATGGGTTGAAGCGAAGGAACCAACACAGAATACCTTTCATTAATGGCTTTCATTTGAGGCACGCCAAAAGTTTTGTCCACTGGTAACCTGGTATTTGCGGTATCTACTCAATTGCTCCCGGAACTCCTCTCCAAGTAAGCGTGGTCTAATGATATAGAGACCACCAAAATAATTTCGCTGCCAATTTGTGCGGCGTTCCGTATTGGTCACTCCCTCCTTGTTATTCAGTTATCTTACATCCTTTCCACGTCACATCCTCTCTTAGGCAATGCGCGTATGTAGCTGATTCAACATACACGAACGTCAAGTCACGTACATCTTCCTCACTTCGCGTCGCGTTGCGCATATTGAGACATAGTTACGTAACACCCTCAAGGTACCACTCTAAACTACTAAATTGTGGTTAAAACTATTAAAATGGCTACAAGCTCGTTAGCGCCATCTTCCCATCTAAAATCATTCGCCTCCTTTTCTCTCCAGGACGTCCATGACAGCCTCCCAACGGTATGAAGTTGATGGAGTCGCAGCAAACAGTTTTTACCAAACATTAAAAATAAATAAATAAATCCAAAATGGAAATTCCTAAAGCGTATTTTTCCGGCTTTTATCCAGATTTTACCTCACCCTTTATTCTCCTCCACAGCATCCGCTTCTGCCACGCCCACGCCCTTTCTCTACGCCCACCCAACAACGTTAACAAATATCGCGAAAAACAACCCTCAGCTTTGTTTTTTTATCCATAATCCTAACTTAATCTCTCCTCGCTTCCAACTCTTACCTTCAACCATCTTATTTCCGTTTGTAAAATCCAAGATCTATTTTTGTTTATTGTACCATACTTTATAATTTACTTTTTTGGCGAAAACCATGGTTTGATCTTTAAAAAAAAAAAAGAGGGAGAAAACCGGAAATATGAAAGGATCTTCATGATTATAATGAGTACAAATTGTTTTTCCTTCAATCTTTCTTTTATTTTCATCCATTTTTGTTTTTTTGTTTTAATTTAAGAATGGAAAAGTAAAAATTTGCTGTAAAAATTTCGGCCTCAGGAAGTCATGCGAGTGGCTTACATTAGATTTTGTTTTTAATTTATTAATTTAAATGAGCAATGTCTTTTTTAATACAATAATTGCGATAAACTTGATAAGCTCTGGTCTAATTCATTCTCCAAAGTTATCGCTTAGCCCACTTCCTTTTCCGTTTTCCTTGCGGTATTTCTTGTGGCGGTGAAGATTCACTTAAGTATTGGTAGCAAGGATTGTGGGTGTTCCGCTTGTGTATTGTGGAATAGTTTCTGTAATTGATTGAAGTCAATCATGTGTGTGGCTCGTTTAGGTCTATTTTAATCTAAAATTGGTGGATGAGCCGAATTCTGTTGGGCGGGGATCTCAGTGCTCAATTATCTGCTCGCACCTATCTGGAACCTTCGATGTAAAATATTAAACACATAATTTTTAAATTAATTGCTTAAATTCAGTGGTTTAGTTAAAATTTGATCGGAAGTGGAATTATAAGATTTCTTTTTTCATCGTTTGTTTAAAGATCTTTATTTTTTTAGCATTTTTGAAATTATTCTTAAATGAGGATTATCATGTTATACGACATGATAGTGCCTTAAAATTCTATTTATCAATAGTAAATCTCTAATAAGCCAATCAATATTAACTCAGAAGCTCAAGAAAAAATTCAGGGGCAACTGGAAGAGCCATAGATGAAATTCTGTTTGACAATATCCAAAGAAAATTCTGAAAATTGTGGAAAACTTTAGGAATTTTTAAAAAAAAAATGAAAATAGTATATGTTTATCCCAGTTTTTCTTTTCTTTCTTCTTTTTGTTCCCCCCAAGAAGATTTTTAATTCACGTTGGGCCTTAAATGAACAGAGATTCTGCGTTAAAATATCTTCAAAAGCAACAGATATGGCGCTTATGAAAATGTCCTAAAAAAAAAGGAAGAAAAAATGGATGAATGATGCTTAGAAAGCATCTATCTCCCTCTCTGTTACCGCTTCACAATCTCTCATAATATCTTTAATATTATACTCGGAAAATTGTGTGGAAATGAAACATACTGAGAGTAAAATAAGAGGATTATGTATATTATCACATTAATTATCTTTTTGCTTCTCTTTTTGTAAAAAGTGAAAAAGAAAAGGAAATGAAAGAAAATTTTACCTATTTATTAAAGGGAAATACATTTTATTAAAAAACATTTTTCCTCTCACCCTTGTCTTTCCAAATTTTCATCACCTCTTCTTTTTGTGCATCATTAGTGGAAAAAAAATTTACATTTTCTAAATTAGCCTCGTTTTTTTAAATTCACATCTTATTCCATAATTAAAATCAAAATTACTTTACCCATTTACATAATTATACTTTAATTTAAATTAATTTTTACCCAGTTAATATCATGTTCTTTCTAGAAAATTTTTAATTAGTTAATTTGAATATTTTATAATAATTCTGATTTTATATTTAAAAATGGAAATAAAATATTGTAGTTTAATTATTCCGGAATCAAATAAAAAAAAAAATCGAGAATTAAAATCATTTATTTAAGACAACAGATTGACTTGGAAGACAGAATATTAGACAACCGATTTAGGAAATGTTGTTTTTAACGAGAGGATACTGCGCGAATGCCGGTATTCCCCAGGGAAAGCTCCGAAAGCTAAAGGCTTTACGAGGGTCGTTTGAAAAGTCCGTGCAAAGTCAGAGAGATAGCACCACTGGCGCGTATCGAGGTTATGTTTAGTTAGTAGCATCACACACCAAGAAGAACACACACCAAGTTTCAGCCAGATCGGTCTATTTCTTTGTGTTTGGCATTCGTTTGAATCGAGGAAGTCGAGTGATTTTCAAAAAATGGACGAAAAAGAATTTCGTGTGTTGATTAAACACTACTTTATGAAAGGCAAAACGCCTCAGGAGACTAAAGAGAAGCTTGATAAACATTATGGTGACTCTGCACCTTCGATTAGAACAGTTTATAAGTGGTTTCCAAATTTTCGGAGTGGCCATATGGGCACAAGTGACGCTGAACGTTTTGGACGCCCTGTTGAGGTTACTACTCCAGAAATCATTAATAAAATCCATGATATGGTGATGGATGACAGAAGAGTGAAGGTGCGTGAGATTGCTAGTGCTGTGGGCATCTCGAATGAACGGGTACATAAATTTTGCATCAACATTTGGACATGACAAAGCTATCCGCATGATGGGTGCCGCGATTGCTCACGCTTGACCAAAATCGAAATCGTGTGAAGTGTTGCAAGGACGGTTTGTAGCTGTTCCAGAAGAATCCGCAGGACTTTAAGCGTCGTTTCGTCACTGTGGATGAAACATGGATACATCACTACACTCCTGAGACCAAAGAACAATCTAAACAATGGGTTACCAAGGGGGAATCTGCGCCAAAAAAGGCGAAGACCGTTCCTTCGGCCGGAAAGATTATGGCGACTGTCTTTTGGGATTCGCAAGGAATAATCCTCATCGACTATCTGGAAAAGGGTAAAACTATTACAGGTGCATATTATTCATCGTTATTGGACCGTTTGAAAACCGAACTGCAAGAAAAACGCCCACGATTGGCCCACAAAAAAGTCCTATTCCATCACACGACTACGCACCAGCTCACACCTCAGCAGTTGTGGTCGCAAAATTAATGGAAATAGGGTTCTAACTCATTTCACATCCCCCCTATTCTCCAGACTTGGCTCCCTCGGACTACTATTTGTTCCCCAATATGAAGAAATGGCTGGCGGGAAAAAGATTTTATTCAAACGAGGAGGTGATTGCAGAAACGAATGGCTATTTTTCAGACTTGGACAAATCCTATTATTCGGAGGGGATCAACAAACTAGAGCAGCGTTGGAAGAAGTGTATAAGCCTAAAAGGAGACTATGTTGAATAATAAAAAAGGTTTACCCCCAAAAATTAAGTAGTTTTTATTTTTGCACGGACTTTTCAAACGACCCTCGTAGATTTAAAAACTTTTTGAACATTCTGTGTTAATCTTTTTGAGATTTTATTATTTATTTACACACACAGACATACCCACAAACACACTTCAACCCACAAACACACTTCAACCCACAAAGTGTGCGTAAACAAGCTTACTATTCGCGGTGGAAGGAATATTGGCATGGGATCACCAAAAAGGATGCACTACTATAGAATACTTTCCAAAAAGTCCTGGATCTCCAAAAAGCTAGAGAATGTATGCTAACCCGTTAGCTGCAATTGGCCAATCGGTAGCGTCGATTATAACTCCAAAGATTTGGGCTGATTGATCCAGCGCTTTACTCCAGGCGAAGACGTAGCAACACATCATCTTCTGCTGTAGACTCCATGAAAGTGATGAAAGCTACATTATAAAAGGAGCGATATCTACAGGAATGGAATGGACAGTCCCAAAAAGTGCAACTTCACTCCAGTCAGTTGGTGCACCACTTTGTGGATTGTGGGAAGATCATTTTTATGCACCCAAGTAATCTACATCTACGCTATAAAGTCTTTTCATTTTTTTTATTTTATTGCTTTTTTTGAATGCATTTCCGGGCCTCCGGACGGTGAAAGAACAGTGTTAGAGCTGTAAGGAAGCTCCTAGGAAGAGAAATTTTAGAGCCAACAGCTGCATCCAGTGTAATCCTTCCCTAATTTTTTATTTTTTATATCTATTTATTTCACCGAAATTGATTTTAATTAAGCTAGTAAGGGCAAACTTTTGTGAGCTTTGTAGTGAGCCAAGTTACTTAGTAAAGTTGAAAATAAATAAATTAGCTACTTAGTAACTTTGGGAGAAAAAAGTTTTAGCGTCTGATGGACTAAGTTGCTAATCTCTGGACCAATCACCTGAACTAAAGCAAGCACTGTGACGTTTTTCTTGCTGAGCCTGCAAGTCATAAAAAATCATTTAAGTCATAAAATTTAATTATTTTTTTAGTAATATCGTATAAAACATCTTTGTGACTACAGTGGGTAGAAAAGATAAGGGCTAAAATATGTCAGCAGATTTCCGCCGAATTTAGTCTCTTTAAGGCTATCACTAGTTTAAAGGAAACTGTTGGGTTTGTGGTGAAAATAAGAAAACTTCAATGATCCATAAAAAGAGGTGTAGAGAACGGGAAACTGCTATTTTTTTTTGAGGGGGAAAATGGTTTCCTTTCTGGAAAGCAGAAAGCAAATGTCCATATTGTCCATATCCTTGTATTAACCTCTCTACTGTGTCTGGGAAGGCTGCTGGCGAAAGGGATAAAAGTGGGAGATAAAACGTGTGAGAGCATGAGTACTCCAAGGATAGTCCGGGTGGAAAACCTTCTCTGTTTGGATGGGTTAGACCCAACTGGCCATCCTCGAACCACCCCAAAAACTAACACATTTTCCCCCGGCTGTTACAACACAAACATATACCCCCAATCACGCACCTTACTCACACATAAATACACACACTAACACGTGCACACAGGCGCAGAAATGGTTACCCTAAACGATTCTATCCTATAGAATCCGATATATTTATCATTTTGAGTTAGCCAAGCTTATACTAGGACCATAAATACCAATACACCACCAGCATTCTAGCCAGTGATTTACCACAATGCTTACCCAGCGCTGAACTTACTCTCTACCTTGATAGGGATAAAGGTGATTTTGTAGCCTATTTTCAGGTAGGTATCTACAATGTTTAGTGGCCTATCTAGATAGAAATAGCACTTACATTATTAATCTGCTATAAATTTTCATGAGAGCGAGAAAATTACAGAACTAAGTCGTTGCTAGGATACTTCATCACAAAATAAAATTGTGAACAATAGGGAGAATAAATATTGATATAGTTTAAATTATATTTTTTGTTCTAATTTTCTAAATTATCTGGACCACATCTACAATACTTTCGTGTAAATTTAAAAGATTTTTCTCCTCCATTATCTGTGACAGTAATCAATTTGGCAGACTCAAGGCTTGGCACATGAAGATTTCTTTCTGCACTGTGATGGAGAAGAGCAAATCTTCAGTTCCCTCAGGAATGGGGTCTCATTAGGGTAGGGTAAAAGCAGCGTTCTGAAGACTGGCTTTGAGTAATTCGGGAAGTGATTATTAGGTGGAGGCATTGTTAGTGATATTAAGATAAATAAGGGTTTAAACTTATTGAGGTAAACTAAACCCTATACACTATAGGGTTTAGTTTCCAAATAAGAACAACGAACTAAATGAATCATGGAGGGTCTGAAATGAATTAGGAAGAGGCTAGAAGATGATAGAGAACTGAGCAAAGGTTTTAGTTGTAGCTTTCATCGGTAGATCTGTTAGAATGGTCTTCTTGGGAGTCTCTCCCCATCACAGCTAGTCTGGGGGCGCTAAGATTGAGCTATGCCCTTAAGCCATGGCTAGAAGTGGAAGATGGGTTATTGTTAAGGGTAAACATTTTTCTCTTATACTGATACATATTCCGTAAGTTCTGCCCTTACTTAGGCTACTGGTAGAGAATTGCTCTTGCAATTAATGTTGAACTAATTGTCATACTTTATGTCAAAACTACTGTCCAAACAAAATGCAGTTACTTAGTAAGACTATTATGAAATCTCCTTAACAAAAACTTACAGTTTAAAAAATTAAGTATAAGGGTTGATTAAACGCCAAAAGGAACACAAATCAGCTAGTACCCAACATTTCATTCATACTTCTTGTATCCTATTTTTTAGAATGTATTAGATGTCACAGACCCCTGTGCTGGCCTTTTATCACCCATAAATATTTTTCTGTCAGAATAATACAAGATGTATCTCATCACCATAGTTAGAATTAAAAAGGCATTTAATTTTAACTCTATTCCAAATTATTCTTGTGATTTATCTTTATTGTGAATAATCATCACATTCACTCGCATATTAAGGAAGAAATAGGGAAAGTTGGAGTTGGTCTTTCACTGTTGTAATTTGAATTACCTAGTTAAAACGAAATTTCAGTCTTGAATTTCAGTCTTTTCCAGAGCACAAATTACATAGTCAATAACAAATAAATGATACTTGTAATTATAAATCATCCATTTTCAAACTTTTAATTTAATGTAGCCCTTTAATTTAGTTATTAACTACTGTATAAAGTACCAATCAGTTTAATTAAACAATGAACTTAAACCGACGATTTTAACTTCCTTCTGCGGCGCTTAACTTGTACATACTTAAACCAGATGTCAAAAATAATAACAAAATCGGTATGTACGAGGGTCGTTTGAAAAGTCCGTGCAAAAATAAAAACTACTTAATTTTTTGGGGTAAACCTTTTTTATTTTTCAACATAGTCTCCTTTTAGGCTTATACACTTCGTCCAACGCTGCTCTAGTTTGTTGATCCCTTCCGAATAATAGGATTTGTCCAAGTCTGAAAAATAGCCATTCGTTTCTGCAATCACCTCCTTGTTTGAATAAAATCTTTTTCCCGTCAGCCATTTCTTCATATTGGGGAACAAATAGTAGTCCGAGGGATCCAAGTCTGGAGAATAGGGGGGATGTGAAACGAGTTGGAACCCTATTTCCATTAATTTTGCGACCACAACTGCTGAGGTGTGAGCTGGTGCGTTGTCGTGATGGAAAAGGACTTTTTTGTTGGCCAATCGTGGGCGTTTTTCTTGCGGCTCGGTTTTCAAACGGTCCAATAACGATGAATAATATGCACCTGTAATAGTTTTACCCTTTTCCAGATAGTCGATGAGGATTATTCCTTGCGAATCCCAAAAGTCAGTTGCCATAATCTTTCCGGCCGAAGGAACGGTCTTCGCCTTTTTTGGCACAGATTCCCTCTTGGTAACCCATTGTTTAGATTGTTCTTTGGTCTTAGGAGTGTAGTGATGTATCCATGTTTCATCCACAGTGACGAAACGACGCTTAAAGTCCTGCGGATTCTTCTGGAACAGCTGCAAACCGTCCTTGCAACACTTCAAACGATTTCGTTTTTGGTCAAGCGTGAGCAATCGCGGCACCCATCTTGCGGATAGCTTTGTCATGTCCAAATGTTGATGCAAAATATTATGTACCCGTTCATTCGAGATGCCCACAGCACTAGCAATCTCACGCACCTTCACTCTTCTGTCATCCATCACCATATCATGGATTTTATCAATGATTTCTGGAGTAGTAACCTCAACAGGGCGTCCAGAACGTTCAGCGTCACTTGTGCCCATATGGCCACTCCGAAAATTTTGAAACCACTTATAAACTGTTCTAATCGAAGGTGCAGAGTCACCATAATGTTTATCAAGCTTCTCTTTAGTCTCCTGAGGCGTTTTGCCTTTCATAAAGTAGTGTTTAATCAACACACGAAATTCTTTTTCGTCCATTTTTTGAAAATCACTCGACTTCCTCGATTCAAACGAATGCCAAACACAAAGAAATAGACCGATCTGGCTGAAACTTGGTGTGTGTTCTTCCAAGAGATGCTACTAACTAAACATAACCTCGATACGCGCCAGAGGTGCTATCTCTCTGACTTTGCACGGACTTTTTAAACGACCCTCGTACGTTTATTCATTTTTAATCAAATGAAACTAATGGTTTTTCATTTCTTTCTTTGTTACAGGTGAGTACAGTTATTTTCCAAGTTGAAAAGCTTTAATTTTCATTCCGTAAGTAATAATTTTAATTTATAAAATTAGAAAATTCTTGTCTTTTTTTGCATCCATAGTCCTGCTGCATTTGTTTTGAAAATTCTTGGTGGACAATTCATTTTAGGAAATAGTCTTGTGAGTCATATTTTTAGTTTAAAGCTTTTATATTTATCTACAGAATCCTGGAAAGCTTATCTCTTCAGTAATCTTTCCTGGCCCTTTCATCCTTCACTAAAATTTCTGGGAAAAAAAGGGAAACCAGTAATTGAATACTTGAATGTTTTGTTAGAATCCCATATAGATCCGGGATAAAGTAAAGCTGGCTATTAAGTCGGCCTTTTGGATTTACTGTGGATGGGAATCAATCCTAACCGCCTGCCATTTCCCAATCCAGCGACCGCATTTGCTAACTTCCTGTTTTTGGGGCTTATCTAAACACGCAGTATTTATTTTGGACAAATCTATAGTTTCATCGTTCTAATGTTGTACTCCGTAAATATTGAACTTTTAGTTTAATATAGAAAATATCAGTCTGTCAGTTTGAATCAATAATTTATATTTTAGTCTTCAAGCTACTCGGTATGTTATACCCATTTATCGTGTATTAAACATGTTTTTTACTGGATAAATATAAAAAGAGCTTTACTAAGCTTGGTTGTTCGTTAGAGTTAAGTTTATAAAAATAAAATACCATTCGCTATTTCCATTATTACCACGACAGTATTGTTAAATGCTTATTTAATTATTCATTGTTTGCATACAAATTACATTTCAACACTGACCCCCCGAACATTTATAAATTTTTGCTTGATTTGTTTTCCCATTGTGTGCACAATAAATTTAACCGATGTAGAAATATTATTTATGTTGTGGTTTGTCAAGTGAAGGGTTAGGGAGAAGATTATGTAAATAAATACAAAAAAAAAAAAGGGTTTATTTTGGAGAAGTGAGAGAGTTATACTGTCATCGTGAATGTTTGCTTAAACCGGATGTTGGAGTACGTGAGCTGGGTTATTATCATTATTATTATGTTTTCCGTTTTTCTTTTTTTTACTTTCTAAAAGATACTATAGGTAACGGGGGGGGGAAAGCGTTTCCAGCCGGGAAAGTGTCGTGTTTGAAGGGAGGCACTCTACGATGGGGTCCGTTAGGGGTTTGGAGTACGGATTTAACGGACGAGATCACATAAACGATGTGCCTTTGCCTCAAAATACTTCCCCTTTAATTTTACCTCTTTTTTTTCCTCTTTGCTACTTCTACCCAGTGCAGGGTGCACGTACGTATAAATACCCAGATGGGTTACCTTTACCCTGACTCCGTGTACAAACCCACTTCTGTACACAAATTTCTTTTACTCTCTCATCTAACTGTGACTCTATTAAACTTTGTTTAAATTTTTTTTTTTTTTTTTAACTCCAAAATTACAAATATATATATTTTTTTAGAATTTTCTCTCGCTTTTTCTCCTCGGAAATGTTGCTTTCAACAAATCTTTTACTGCTCTATCGTCATCAACCACTTCCGTTAAAATGACATGTCGAGCTTGTCATTGGTTTTCATGCCATACAGCACAGTGACGAGTTACACTCGTCATGCGACTAAAGTTACTGTAGAATATGATAATTAATTTATTGTTCGTTCTTTTTTGGTGACTGATTCATAGTTTCAATAGGATGAAAAAATAATTGCCATTTCAGTCGTGATACATTTATTCTGCCGAGCTTTCGACCTAGGGACTATAGGTCATCTTCAGGACTGAGGAACATATTTACAGTTTCTTAACAATGATTCTATTGAATTGAATATGTATAATAAAACGAAATTTACAAAAATTATTTACCTAGTTTAGAAAGTAATACTTTTACATTACTGAGTGTGATCGGTCTGTATGTGATATGTGTGTGGGGGTTCACTACCCCTGAGGGGGGATGATGTAGGGGTAGTGAACCCCCACAACTCATCCACTCTAGCGTAGGGGTAGTGAAACCCCACCACTCACCCACTCTAGCCAGAGAGAAAGGGACAGCCCCCTTGGACACAGAGAAGGGAGGCTCGGCGAAGGTATATAAGAACAAGAGGAAAGTCAAATCATATTAAAATACAGATTCAATTAGAGATTCAATTCAGTTCGATATATTCAGTTCGATATTCAGCTCGAGAGTTCAAAGTCTTACACTTCAGTTGTACACATCGTTTAGCCACGTCAGTCAGTCTGTTCTGTTCTTGTAGTGTAAAGTATAGAGTCCTTGGCAGTCAGTCATATAAATACATAAAGTCTTATACCGATACTAAAAGTGTTATTTATCCATCAACGTCTACAACATCTATCTCTCTCACATCCGAACCCATTACATGTGTTAGGTTGTGTGGAAGTCAGTGTTGCCAATTGTCAAGTACTTTGTAGTAACTTTGCCGTATATGTTGTTTAAATTGTTCGTGTCTGTTTTGAAATTTAAACTGTTTTTTGTCTTAGATATGTACATCATTTCTAGCACTTTCCTTTTTTGTGTGTTGGTTTCTGATTTAAGTATCTCTGTGTTTGCTGTGTAATTGCGATGCCGCAAAGCGCTGCGTCGCTCATGTACAGTACTACTTCTGGTGACGCAGGATGGCACGCGTCACGGCTCCGAAAACAGTGTAAAATAACAGCCAGATATAGGAAGAAAGGCAAAGCACTATAACTAAACCGGACATTGGACCATCTCATTAGCCTAAAAGCAGATCCATAGTTCCCACAGAAATACTAGGCAGTTTGTTGATTTAAATTAACTTGTTCTTTATTTGATATATTCTATTGGTTCCCGTTTGGTTTTTTGTTTTTACTTTAAAATAGTTTGTTTTATAGTCCCCGGCCCATCCAACGGTCTGAGGGACAGTGAACTGGCCCCCTGGGTAAAACATTTGGGGACCCTTGTTTTAGAACACATTTTTCGTAAAAAATACAAATTAAGTAGATCATGTCTACGCATTTTCAAAAAAAAAAAAAAGAGACAGCAGTGAAAGAAAAATTGAATGAATTTCCATGGAAAGAAAAGAACTTTCCATTCAGACATGCAATCAGCGTGGTGGGGGCCAAGAATGATTGATACGATTGGCGGAAGGAGTCATGTGTGTTCTACAGCATATCGTGGGATTGGCCAATATTGGTTTTCCACCTACCCTCTAGCCATTTTCCTTTAAATTATATATATATATATATATATATTCTACAAAATAACGACAAAGTTGATTGGAAACCTTTTTAGCCAAACTTTTTTTAGGTGTTTTTTTATCCATCCAGACTCCCTGGAGCTGATCAAAGTGGGCTGGAATAAAAAATTGAGATTTTTCAGCGGTCGGGGGTAATCACACAAACACACACACACAAACACACGAACGAACATATACATAAACACACAATTACGTTCAAAGAACTTCGCAAGATAGAAAACTCTATTTCCTTCATATCCGGTAATTTAATTTGTGTACCTGATATATAAAAGTGATTACATTTTTTTTGCTTGCTTTGATTAAGTTTAAGGTATTTTATTTTTGGTGTGGGTGAGTTGAAGAGGGGGTTTTTTAAAAAAATAAATTCTAAATGAATTTGGAAAAGATTGATTTATCTCAATAACATTAAAGGAAGGTTATGAACTGTGTTGATTGTGGTAGTTATTAATAGAAATTTAGGCCACGGCGGGCTTAGTCCATTTAATTTTGGGGACAATCAATTGAAAATTAATAAGACAGGATGGGTACTTAGAAACTGCGACTGTTAGTAGAACTGTTGTTGCTACTCCCTCACTGTTGCCAGATAGATTTCCACGCCACCACCTAATGATGGATAACCTCACCCGAGGGCGGAAGTACGTGGAGATAATGTGAGAATTCGGCAGTCAGGGATAATTACTTCCTGGAAATCGACCTTCGGTGCCGTCTCGAAACATCCTAAACGGAGGATTTATAGATAGCATTTTTTTTAACCACCTCTGACACATGATAACCTATCCACACTCTCTTGGAAGCGTGGGGGGCTCTCTACCCCCCCAATATTCTCCAATGATCTCAAGATGGCTAACCCAGTTCAAGAAGAGAAAACCAAACTCCAGGTTAACGCCAGGTGTTTCTGGGTACTACAGAAAGTCTTAAGTTTTCAAGAACTATCAAGGGAGGCAAAGCTAACCGTCTATAAAAGTATATTGAGGCCAGTGGTTACGTATGCCAGTGAAACGTGGGTGTTAACCAAGGAGGATGAAAAATTGCTTAATGCCTAGGAGAGGAAGATTCTGAGGAAACTTTTTGGCCCCGTGAAAGAAAGGGAAAGGTACAGAATTAGGAAAAACAGAGAAATAAGAGAGCTGTACCAGGAGCAGGATTTGGTGGGTTAGGGTTAAGAGGGGAAGATTGAGATGGCTAGGCCATTTAGTAAGAATGGTAGATTCCCGATTTCACAGGAAGATAGTGAATGGACACCCAGGAGGGGCGAGAAAAAGAGGAAGGCCGAGGATTAGGTGGCTGGATATTGTAGCGGAAGATGTTAGGAGTCTGGGAGTAAGGACATGGAGGAGAATTGCCTTGGTGAGAGAGGAGTGGGGAAAGGTGTTAGAGGAGGCCAAGGCCCTTCAAGGACCGTAGAGCCAGAGGAAGAAGATCTCAAGATGGCTAACCCATATCAAGAAGAGAAAACCAAACTCTTCAGGGAAATTCCAGAAAGAGAGCCACCTGGTATCCCCATGCACTCCTCCTTACTGATGCTAAATATTTCAATATTGGCCAAGAGAATTCGGAGTATTCTCAGGAGAATATACTTAATTCTAGCCTTACTAAATGCACTACAGGAAAATTACCCAGATTATGTGAGCCACCAGTATAAGATAAACCTTTCCCTTGGTACCAGATACCTTCTTCATTTTGTTCCAGCACCTAGGAACAATCCAAACTCTTTAGAGTAACCCGAGAGAAGGTTGTGATGACTATTTTCTAAAGCCACATCATCTCTTCTTCGAGATAGTATATATTCTTCTTCTACATAGACTTACCGGAGGAGGCCAAATGCCCTCCCAAGCCCGATTAATGAGGAAGCAGGATACCTCTAAGGCTCTAATTTCAACAGAAATCATCCTTTGTCGTCCACCTTACAGCCCGGATCCCATGACATCCTGTCCCAAGACTTGTGAACGGGTAGAATTGCTCCCTTAACATCACCAGGTGCTCCATTCCAACCTACAAAAACAAACTTCTTCCTCAGATATTCTTCTCAGAATTAATCTGCTTTAAACCACCTCTCAGCAAGAGGTGATATTGAGGATTTTGGGGCAAGTGATCTTCTGCACCAGGAACAGTGGTCCCCTTGCAGCACCGCGTGGATGTAGATGTTAGGTTTTCGTCTCATTAAATCATTCTGATTTTTTTAAATTATTTCCTTGGAATGTTTACTTTTTAAGATTAGTTTATCAGATATCACGCTTCAATCAAATGATCTTTTATTTTAGTGAATCAATACTTACAATGATTATTTAGTAAAAATTATTAGTTTAAGGAAAAGAATTAAAGTGTGGTGTGAATGTGTTGACGTCAGACAGTTTTAGAGGCGAGTGTGTGTGTGTGAATAATAGCAAGATGAAGAAAAGTTTCAATTGTTATGAAAACTTTAATGAAATTAGGCCCACGCTTTGAACGCTATTCAAAATTTTATGCAGATAGTTAATGCAGAATCATGTTTGGCGTGAGTCAGGTTTGGAGATGGTAGAGGGTGAGGGTTGTTATCTAGATGGAAGTCGCTTAAATGACTACCAGTTTGCTATGCTTTAAATAGCAAAGCATTGCAGGCCCTGGATTACACTAGTTGGCTGTGTGGAAGCTAGCATAGCATGGCAAAGCAAGCCAAGTTCCCTTTACATCAGGTGTTTTCTCCATTTAGTTTCCTTATCCGTTCCTCTACTTCCCATAACTTCCTCTCTGCTGAATGTACTCCAGAGAACCTGCAAGTTATTAATATTTCCTCCTATCTTGATCGATCATCAGTTCGCAGTTCGGGTAATAGTTAAACCAGATAATAGGACGGACAATTTGTCATAGTACAATTTACAATGTAACCATACGGTCGTACATGCAAAGTATTTGATGACTACAAGATACTCTGCTACAATCATAGAATGTGAATACCCTTAGTTTCCTCTTCTCGACAAAAACTCCTGACTCTCAGGTCGAGTCCCATCGTCAGACTCCTGTTACAGAACTAGGTACTCACTGCTACTTTTAGAAATCTATTATTCTGGAATTGTGGTGCTCAGTGCTGGATAATATTACCAGGTTTTATCCCCATCTTAGGGAACATGTTCATTGCCATCATCAAAAGTTAATTACTAAGTTCAGTGTCTACAGAAATGTAGACAAGTGTAGTGTGCGAGAAAAATTTAGTTGAAGTCAAATTCTCTACACTGAATCAAACTCTGATAATAGATAGAAGTCCAAAACCGGTCAGGGCTACCAATAAACATGGATGAAATAAAAAATATCTAATATTTTCTTTCTTTTATTGCTTGAATTTTACTTTTATTGTGGAATTGAATGGATTGTGGGAAATGCTTCGAAAGCATTGCTGAACTTCGTGAATTCTTCTTCGGGATAGATCTGTTAGTGAATTTGAACTAAGATCATGTACAGACTTAGGATGGAAGATTTGCGAGGAATCGGTCAAATAAAACAACTCGTCTTTTTGCCAACGTTTCGACAAATATATTGTCCTCTTCAGGGCCTGGATATTACAAATACAAAACCATTTACAAAATATTTTACTGTTTATTTTTGTATTACTGATTTTTACTGTTTTTCTATGTTAATAACTCTGAAACGTTGGCAAAGAGACGAGTTGTTTTATTTGACCGATTCCTCGCAAATCTTCCATCCTAAGTTTAACAATTTACGGTCACGAAACCTATATATTCATCATGTACAGAGCTCTAGGGTCCACCCACAAATTGCAATAGTGGGTGGCCACGTTTAGCGTTGGCCAGATGACGTAGAAGCCGATTAAAAAACCCCTGATTAGTGCTGCACGAGAAACGAGACAAATCTCGGTACCGAGACCGAGACCGAGACGAGACAAATCTCGGTACCGAGACCGAGACCGAGACCGAGACCGAGACGAGACAAATCTCGGTACCGAGACCGAGACCGAGACGAGACAAATCTCGGTACCGAGACCGAGACCGAGACGAGACAAATCTCGGTACCGAGACCGAGACCGAGACGAGACAAATCTCGGTACCGAGACCGAGACCGAGACGAGACAAATCTCGGTACCGAGACCGAGACCGAGACGAGACAAATCTCGGTACCGAGACCGAGACCGAGACGAGACAAATCTCGGTACCGAGACCGAGACCGAGACGAGACTTGAGCAACGAGGCCGAGACCGAGACCGAGATCGAGACATTATATTTATCTCGTCGAGAAATCTCGGTCTCGTCCCGGTTTTTCAAATATTAATTTTTAGCTACAAAATTATAAAATTGTGTACTTTATTAATAAATAATCATTACGGGTATTGAATTAATTATTAAAAGATACGATTTTATTATATATGTTCAATATTACTACCTCTATTTGACTTCGAATTACATAAGTAAAGTTAGCAAAGTAAAGTAATTGCCTATTTTTTCAGACGGGGCTTTACGTCCAAATACCAATTAGGTGTCGTGGACGGAGGCGACTAGCAAACATACTTTACTGTACGTTTCTTTTATTAACTATTAAATAAAATGCAAGGCCTAAGACCGGGAATCGAAACCAGTACCGCAATACATATTAGCTTCGCAGGTCTCGCCTCTAACTGCTCGGCTACCGTGGCGCCCCCTTCGAATTACCTAATTTTTACATAAATTCACTAAATTTCACTATTCATATCATTCATTTATTAAATTTCATAAATTTCACTATTAATAATCTAATACTTTGAACTTAGATATTATTTGAATTATATTTTAGAATTAGTGAATTTAAAAAAAGACTATCTATGCATCTAAAAAATATTGCCACAAATTTTCGTTTTTAAGATACACTTTGCCCAGGCATTGATACATAAAAGAGCTTTTACTGAGTCAGAAGTTAGAGAAGATCTTCTATTGGTCATTATCATCGCAGCTTGCGAAAATAATCTTTCCGATAGCACTGAAGTTGCACAGATACTAAAAATATCTTTCGCCATTCTAGATAAATTTTTGAAGGAATTCTCAAGTGTTTTCCACCATTCTAAAATGTCAACGTCTACTGGTGCTTGATCTAATTTGGTATAATTAATTATTCTGTCTTCCATGCTTCGGTGATATTTGCTGATTTTGAGCAAATGGTGCAAAAATATTGATGCAGTCGTTGTCGTCGTCAAAAGGTGAATCATCAGATTCTTTATCTTCACCAACAGCCATAACTAATGGAGCGGGAAGTTTGTTGGGAAGGGTGTATTTTTTATTTCACGAATCAACTTGTTATAGGAGGCAGATATGTTATTTGGGTCTTTCATTTGGCGCGTTTTTAACCTCTTTTTGCAATTATATAAAGATATATAACAGTAATAGTAACATGATGCATTGAAGTGTAGTTGTCTTCTTTTACACACATTTTCATTTCCAATATATAAATTAAAATAATTATTAGAAAATAATAACATTTTTTGAAAAGATTATTAATAGCAAACCATTTTTATTACTTAAACAAAAATTCAAAAAACCGAGATATATCGACCAGTCCGAGACCGAGATATCTCGACGAGACCGAGATTTGAGCGACCGAGATCGAGACTGCATATAGTCTCGCCTCGTCTCGGTCTCGTGCAGCACTACCCCTGATTGTGAGAGGTAAAGAGGCATGATTGGTCCATTACCATTATCATTTGTTCATCATCGACTTTTTGTACAAAGTATTAGTAAACTTCCGTTCATCTCTTTTGTTCAATTTAGAGTGAAGTTGAAATTGTTGAATATTAAATTATTAATAAACAGTTTCCGGGTGTTATTTGTTTAACCAACGTTTTTGAAAGTTTTAATGAGCAGCTAATGAAACAAAATTAGTACATTGTTTTCCCAAAACATGATTTCATTAAAGCTTAATATATTTTTTAGTAAATTAATTACATGTAAATATTATATTACATACTATGCAAGAAAGCGACTTCATAAAGGAGAATCATGTCGTAACAATCATGAAATTGTTTTAAATTCCCATGAAAATATTTGCCTCTGACTTTAATTTAAACCAACCACCAAAATTTTAAACAACAACGAAGGCTTTTTTGTTTGCATCAAGTAGTATGAATACTTCAGTTAGTTAAGTTGGGCTTCATATTACAATTTTAATTCAATTATATAAGGTCCGATAAACTTTACTTACAACTTGAAATATTAAAGCCAAGTTGTTTGGTAATCCGCTACTTCCAGGGCCGAACGTTGTCGCATGAAATTAATTCACTTGAATGAACAAAGTTCGGGCATAATGCATTAGTTTTGTAAAGTCTATTTATATTTCTAATTTATTATCAAGTAGGCACTGATTTTTTTATCGATTAATAAGGAAAACATAAATCACTTTTTTTGAACAAGCGAAGAAAGTTCAGGTTTTTGTTCTCACAAGTTGAGGTATTTGCAAAGATGAGCTTTAAGTGATAGCAACTTAATAATAAAGTAAAAACATTTCGCTTAAGTACGCAATAATTTCTGTTTTTAAATCTATTCATATAGAATATTAACAAAGTTTATTAAATTTATTAATTTAAAATAAGTCAAGCAATAGTGGTTTGAAGTGGAACTTTCTTAACTTGAAATTATAGAGATTGGTCTTTTATAATTGGGCACTGCGATGTATTATGGAGGTGGTTAAAAAAAAGAAAAAGAGCAGGATGTTGAAGCACAAAGACGTGTCTATGTCTTAAGAAACCAAAACGAAGATTCTAGTGCTCTGAAGTAAGCCTTCAATTCACCGACAACAACATTAGGTCATTGGTAACACACTTCTGAAACCGTTTAGTAGCTTCTAGTACTACGGTTCCACAATCTGTGAGTAGGTAGTTTAGGATGGGAAAAGAGATAAATCACAGATTCTTGACAGGATGCTGAACATATTTTTGCACTTAACTAACAAGATATTCCATGAGTGGCCTTGTCAGTCGTTGCACTAAAATATGTATGTACAAAATCGTAATTTGATTGGTTTGAACAGAAATACTGAGGAGTATTCTAAGACCTGTAAAGTGGAAACGGTAACTGGTGGACTATAAAGTACGGATTCGTTTGAGAGTTTTAAGGATATTAAACTCATCTTCTTTTGTAAAACTGCAGCAGCTTAAATGGGACATCATCTCCTGAGGATGGAAGATGATAGGAACCGCTAAAAAAATATTTGTGCCTTCTCCTGTTGGGGATAGAGACGAACAAGTTGTCCTAGAATAGATGCTAGGGCAGCACAATAGTTTGAAACACCTAATTGTAAGCATAGCTCACGCTAAGTTGTTAGAACCAGACGGCTAGCAAATAGTTGAGGAGAGGCCAAGGGCGCCTGTTGCTTCTAGAAAGAGAAGTAGAAAAAGAATCTATTAAATAACGATTGCAGGGGGGGAAAAAAGACGAACTGTTACTGAGTTTAAATTAATATTTACTTAAAAGTTATTTCAACAATCAAAATCTATTTTACAGAACTGTGATCAATATTGACTGTATTCAATTAGAGTTTATCAAAGGTAAAGATATTATATTGATTTACTACAGCGGTTTTTCTGATGCTACCAAAAAAAGTGTTATGATTTTCAATCGTGATTTTGTCGGTGAGTCTAATAAAAAGTTGGAGAAAAATCTTGCATTTCGATACAAGGATGATTGCATTGCGCTCTCTAGACTGAAATTTTGAAAATTATTTATATACAGTAATTGAAGCAAAAGCTAGCGGAGAAAGATATGCAAATTATTCAACCCTAAATTAGAAAGAGGGGAAGAGAGAGATAGATAGAGAGAGAGAGAGAGGGAGAATCAATTAGCATTAAAATTTCGCATTTATTAGTTAGATTCAGCAGTAATTTACTTAAATAAATGAAGTCAATTTAGTTTAAAATGATGAAGTCGAATAAAAGCAGACAATATTCAGACAGACAATTGTATATTTTAACGATTATTGTTACCACTGATGTTGCTGTCGCTGTTACTGATGATGGTGATGATGGTGTTGATGCCAAAAAGACAAAAATTAAAAAGTTTCTCCATCAGTTTTGGTAGCAGACTTCCGCTCACTGTAAAACTGTCCTTCCCCTCCTTCAACCCCTCACCCACTGCGGCCAGTTTCATGATTGTTTTGTACAGCTCTTTATGAACTCAGTGTTGAAAGTTATAATGAGAAATTTTCTACATCATAAGAGACGGTGAATATTTAATTATGAATTTGAAATTAACATTTCTATGAATAGTCGTGATTGCAGGGGAGGGGTGTTGGAGCTGCAGTGAGGAGGGGGGTTTGGAAAACTAGGTTGGATAAGGGGGTTTTCTTATTTTTATTTATTTATTATTATTATTTTTTTTTTTTAAGGAAAATCATTCTACTGACTAAGAGGAAGTGGTTTATATTATAAAATGTTTTCCCGAAATGTTATAAAATGTTAGCCGGAAGCTGTAAAAATATACATCAACGAATTTGAATTTGGTTTGAACGGAAATACTGAAGTGAATTCTAGGACCTGTAAAGAGGAATTAGTAACTGGTGGACTATAAAGTTCGGATTCGTTTGAAGGTTTTAAGGATATTAAACTCATCTTCTTTTGTAAAACTGCAGCAGCTTAAATGGGACATCATCTCCTGAGGATGGAAGATGATAGGAACTGCTAAAAAAAAATATTTGCACCTTCCCCAGTCCGGGGGATAGAGACGAACAAGTTGTTCAAAGTAAATCTATATTGCACCCTAATGTGCTATTGCAGTAGAATGTACTGTCATACTCATGCATTAATAAGTAGAAATAGAATTCCAAGTTCGATAAATCAAATTAAACGGAAGTACCACCTTATTGAGTAATTTCCTTTTGAGGATTCGTTCAGAAGGCAGTTCAAGGGTGGTAATTCCTTCTAGCCCTTTCCTTAGACCTTCTTAGACAGGACAAGTGGCATTTAATCGTAATTTACGGTTTCAAAAATGGTAAAATGTGGTTAAGAATCTGGTATGTTCTTAAAAATTCTAAATAAATGAGTAAATGATAATGTAAAACTTGGTTAGAACTTTGGATATTGTTGGAAAAGGAAGTCTTACGAGTATGCGAGCAAGATTTTCTTTAGTTTTTATTGTATTTTCTACAACTCGCTTTTTATCAAAGTATAAAAATTGTCACCAGTATTGTTATTAATTAACAGAAAAAAGAACAAAAAAACTGTTAAGGAAAATTAATTTACTTTAAGAAAATTAATTTTCCTTAACAGCTAAAGAAAATTACGAGCAAACATTTTGAATAATTAACATTATTTACTTAAAAGAAAGAAAAATGTAATGGAAAAAACAGCCCTTAAATACCTTATTCCTTAATCCTCTTGGGAAATTGGAGGTCGGTTTTTTTTGGGGGGGGAGACTCGTCTTTTTTTTAAATAATTTTCTTTGCCCTTTACAAAACCTTTCTTTCTGAGGTACTCGAAATCTTGTATGCAAATATTTAGATTTCAATATTTGCTGCATTACTTTCTGTTGCTTGATTCTTCATTGAGTTGTTAGATTTATAATTTGTTTTGGGCCCCATCAACCCCAAATTGAAATCTCTAAATCAATTATTATAAAAATGCAATAAGCTGTTACCGATGTTATTGAAAATAACACATGAATAGTAACAAAAGATAATAAAAAGTAACTGCAAACATTAAGAAACAGTTATTTATTTGTAACTGTACAGATTATATACATTTAGCAAATGTTTATTTACAGAATATAAACATTTGATTGTGCCACAGAGCTGGCTCAGTGGCACAACCGGGATGACATGGTGAGAGAAACCAGCCAGCGCTGGAACTCTCGTAAGAACTTGTTGGTGGTTAGGAAGCAATGAGTTCACGTGGCCAACGCCATGTGAATAGTGATTGAGCCAGGGGATTTTTGGTGATCGGAGAGTTTGCTGTGGAAATTTATGGAATCGAGGTGTGGATTAACTCATTTATATTGGGAATATTAAGATCGTGATGGAGGGTGCTGTTGAAGGACATAGAATGGGCGCGTTAACGATTCGGCGGAGGACTTTAGACTGGAAAGATTGGATAGATTGGATGTTGGATGGTTTGACGGAGCCCCACAGTTCTGCTCCATATGTCCTTATTGGTCGTAATAGTGTTTTACATAGGATAAGTTGGTCTTGTACAATCATGGAAGATTTCGGTCCACCTTAAGTAGCCGTTACGTCTGTTCAGTTCTTGTCTTTTTAGTCTTGTGAGTGGGTTCCAGGTTAAGCAATAATAAAATAATAATAATAATAATAATAATAACAATAATAATAATAATAATTACGCGGAGGTCCCGGGTTCGAATCCAGCTGCTGACCCTCAGATTTTCTCTTCCTAGGAGCTTCTTACAGTTCACTGTCCGGTGATAGACAGTGTTGTCTGCAACAAGGGAACACTGTCCGGAGGCCGGCAGTGCACTGAAAAAAGCTCCGGGCGCCAATAACCTGAGATGTTGACGGTTGACGCGTCTTAAATCATTAAAAATAATAATAATAATTACTCAAATACAACTATTACTTATTCTTACCTTTGATAATATTCGAGTTCAAATAAATATTTTACAATATTTTGCAATATACAATTTTACAATGTATTTTGTACAATGTATTGTGTGGGTGCTTGTATAAAAACTGTCCGTTAGTGAAATGGAAGAGAGTAAAATTTAAAAGAAAACCTTTTAGGAAAAAAGAAAGGAAAGTTGATAAAGTGGTGGGCAGATAAATTAAGGAAACATTTTCTAATTTCCCAAACAAATTCAGAACGTAAATCTCCATTTCTTCCTTACCCCATCCTCAAATACTAAAATCAGAAATAATAAGAGGAAATATTTCAAAGAAACTTAAACGAAGAATAAGTGGGCGTAAGAATAAGGGAAGGGATTAGCTATGAGGTTAGCATACTGGACTCCCACGCGGAGGTCCCGGGTTCGAATCCAGCAGCTGACCCTTAGATTTTCTCTTCCTAGGAGCTTCTTACAGCTCACTGTCCGGTGATGGACAGTGTTGTCTGTAACGAGAGAACACTGTCCGGAGGCCGGCAGTGCACTGGAAAAAGCTCCGGGCGCTAATAACCTCAGCTGTTGATGCGCCAAAAAAAAAAAAAAAAAAAAAAAAAAAAAAAAAAAAAAAAAAAAAAAAAAAAGTGGGCGTAATTATAATTACAATTTTTCCCCATAGCTACATTTAACAAATCGAATGCTAAAAAATAGCACACCAAAAACTGAGTGAAGGAGTTCTTGATAAAAGAGGGCCAATAAGTAGATTAATTAAAAGAAAATACACTTTGATCAACTAAGTATCTCGGTTTCCGGAAAACTGTTCTCAGTTTGGTAAATTTGGTATTATAATTTTTCTAATTAATTAATATTTTCAAGCAATCAACGGTGATTGCAGTGATTGGAGTCAAATTATAACAGGAATTCCTTTTTTTTCGACAAAATTAAAAATTACGAGTTAGCAGGAAATTGTTCAGTGGCGCTGTAAAAAGGATGGTGGGAATGGTTTAAACCATTTTGTTTTATTCATCTTTTTTTTCTTCTAAAAACGAAATTTTTTATACTTAAACTGCCTCATATATATACTTACATAATGTAAGGCATACTCGTATTGAACTTGTCTGGGAGAAAAAGCAATTTACTACAGCATTATTCAGCGTGAGATAATGGCATCTTGCAAATCTCCGCTGGTTAAATGTGCTGCACATTAATCCAATGGGTAAGTGATGTTGCGGTTTAGCCGGTAATTAATACGGACATTACCAAATGATAATTATCTCTCGCATGGAACTTCATAAGAACCATTGAACTGTAGAGTTTCTTTAATTAATTGTGATTAATTATTTCTTTAATTTGTATTGTTTAAATTCTCTTTATTCATTTGTTGAATTGCATTAAAATACATTGCATTAAATTAGAGGGTATTCAATCTGCTCGCACAAATTTAATGGTTTTATTATTTTTACTTTTTTAATCTTTTATTGTAATTTACCACTGCAATAGTTGTTGCAATAAGCAAATATGGTAAAAGAAAAAAGAAATAAAAGAAAATCTTGAGTGGAGAAGGCACCCAGTGGTGCCACTCCAGTAACGTGCTTTGTTCTCACGATAAGAGTAGATCACGAGGGCCATCTTCTCTTCAATCTCCCTGGAGGATCGCCTGGTAATGTGGAGGAAGATAGGTGTTCTATGAGAGGGTTAGGATGAGCTGCTGCAGAGGAATGAAATTTGAGAAAGCGAGTGTTAGCAAGATCTGTAATGAAAGGGATTTTGAGGTCATTATGGATGGTGAGGTTAGTTACATAGAACGGAGCGGAGCGTTAAAAAGTTTTCGAAGTATTTTTGGACTGTAATGCCTGGAGGCGTAGTGAGTTGGAACGCTTAGTCGATCCCCATACTTCGATGCCGTATGACCAAAAAGGGTCGCCAGTAACAGTAGATATAAGAGTCTTTTGTTATGCAGGTTAAGTTTCAAACGTTTGTCAAGTAGCGAGAAGTTTTGTAGCCTTGGTTAGTTTCTTGTCTTTTCAGTCTAGTATGAGGGATTCCATGTCAACCGTTTGTCCTAGGTTCAGTCCAAGGTAGCGTACTTTGTCCACAGTTGGTATAGGAGCTTGGTTCAAGATGATGGGAGGTAGGATTTTCCGTCTAAGAGTAAATACTATAAACTTTGACTTCGTAACGTTGGTTTTGATTCTCCATTTGAATAGCCAGTCCTGTAAGTGGTTGATGTGTGTTTGAAGAGTTTGTGTAGCGATAAGAGAATCAGAATGAGGAGGTAAGATTGCAGTATCGTCAGCAAAGGTAGAAAGAATGGTATTTGGATGTTGAGGTATGTTTGCTGTGTAGAAGGAGAAAAATGTTATTATTAAATACAATAATTGAAATAAATGGCGAATCTATTTAAATATCCATCGCAAAAATTAATTTTAATTTTCCTGACAATGCTAGTGCGATGATCGATCGGGTTGCTAGAGATGAACAAAAACAGAATGCCTGCGTTTAGAGGTTGTAACGAGTGAAAGATGAGTTGAAGTACTTCTTGTAAATTGCATGGAATATCGAGTACAATAACCCACCAAAGTAACAGAGTCTCTGTATTCATCTTGGACTATATTTTAGGTTAAGTATTCAGGGGTTAGAGCAATATCGAATACACTGATAGGCATATTTGAGTCACGTTAGGTACTCAGGTGTTACGATTTACGATGTATTTATTAGGTGAACAAGTATTTATTAGTATGAATGTGGTTAGTCGAATTAGTGGGTAAATGTGTGAAGAATAATTCCGGCTTTATCAGCACTTTGACCCATAAATATTTAATTACGTATATAAGGCTATTTGATAAAATGCCAATGCTAGAAAAATTACTTTTTATTCAAATACATTTTTAAGGTTATAATAACCTTAAAGCTAAGGATTTTAAGGCAAATAACGAAGAAGGGAATACGAAGCTATTGGATATGCTAAACCAACATAACATGGATATGTTGCAGTTCCAATTATGTGAATAACCCAATAATTGTAAGTTACGATACATAGCTGTTTTCCATCTGTTGACTTCAGTTTTCTTTTATACTTTTCCACTAAATTTCCTTATAGGAAATTTTAGAAATTTTGGTTAGAAAATTTTTCAAAATCGCGGAAACCGGAAGTTTTTTTTTCCTTTGCACCAACAAATTTTTAGTTTCTATCCTTAGATATCCAGTCTCTCATCTATAGCTCGTCCTAGACAGAACTATTTCTGTAAAAAACTTTCCATTGTAAATTTTTCCAAGTAGCCTGAAAAATCAATAGTAAAGAAGTAATTCTGATGGCCGCTCTTTTAAAGGAAACATTATAAGTTAAGGAGAGAGAGAGAGATACTAAATTGATGGAAAAACGGTAAACCACTTTTCCTAAAGGTAAATTTCCACTTGAATGAACTTCAATGTTTCCCTGACTTTAAACTTCTTATAGGAAATCCTGTAAAGAAAATTTATTATTTCTATTTTTTAAATTCTATTTATATACTTATATTTTTTCCCAGTAATATAATTCGCATGGTTTGCAAAAACTAACTTTAAGAAGAAAAAGAAAATTGTCATTTTCTATATTATCACTAGAATCTAGGCTAGGAATTGATTTTCTGAGCAAGATAATATTTTTAATCATATTTCAAAACTGCCCGACGACAAATGGCAGTATGCTAATGTCATGTGATTAAAATATTTATACAAAGTACAGAAATGCTAATTTTTTCAAGCGGACGTTACCTTCAGCTACCAAATTAGGTGCCATGGACGGAGTAAAGTATACTTTACCTAGTTAAGCATATTTGACGTGTATACACGTCAAACCAAATCTCTGTTACGCTGCGTTCGACGTGTATAATCGTTGTGAAAAATATAAAATTGCCATTAACTATAAAAACTCGAAATTTTAATCAAATGCAATAAGAATAATTATTTGGTGGAATGTTTCCTTTATCTTACCAATAGAACTGCCAAGTATTTTATACGGAGAGGGGTGAAGTGAGCCAGCCAAATGATAAGTGGTTGGTACATGTTTGGTCTCCGCATTAGAGATTGGGGAATTACCTCACACAAATAGAAGCTCACAAACCCTCTGAGCAATGCCGTTTTTACCTTTTAGATAGAGGTTCAGGCCTCAGTCACGGAGCATGATTTCATTTTGCACAGAATTCAAAAAGCACTTTTCTTCCTTGTAAAAAAGCTCTTGCCGCCCTAGTTATAACTAGAGGCAATGCATACGTGAAGCGGTGCAAGATTTTTTGAATGAGTACAGAATGCTCTGTGCAATCTCAAGCCCCCCAGAGATTGCAAAAAAAGTCGCTTGCAGTGACTATTAAAGACTATTGTAAACTTTTGGTTGTTTTGCCCTGCCTGCGTAAGCAAGCAAATAAGTTACAAAAATATTGGCACAAAGAAAACGAGTAATTCAAATCCCATACTTTCATACAAAATGATATTCATAATTTTATTCACTGTATTGTGACATCAAATATTGTGGTTTTATTCTGGTGTAAAAGCATGGATAAATTTGAGTTAAACACGTTGTGGTACGTACACTGCTTAATATGCACAACCTGAACCCACAATTATACTCGTTTGCTTTTAGTAGTAAAACATCCATCGTGGGTGGGGAATGTTGTATTTATTTATTAGAATAAAACTTTACTATTTAATTGTTTTATTGTGACCTATTATTGTACAATAACTTTACGGTTACCTGCAATCAATGTTCAACAATAAGAAAGATGACAATTTTATCTTTTATTCATTCATTTTCCCTCTCTCTCACTCTTGCTTTTGTTTTTACCCCGGTACACTTCCTATCTCCTAAAAAAAGTGTTTTTCTTCCCTAATCGTTCTGTGTATATAGTCAGCACAGATAAAAAACTGGAAACTGGATAGTTTAAGTGCTATCAGGAATCGCATCACTAAGTTTGGACAGTGTTCACTCGTTTTGTATGTTATTTTTGTTATACAGGGTGATCCATTTAAAACGCACCAATCATTAATAACTTTTTAAGGAAAGCAGAATTTCGAAAAAACCCACGAAGTAAACTATATGTTTTTTTTTTTGGTCTAGTTTTCAAATTTTCCAACCCCCATGCTATATCTTCCATTTTTGGCGGAGTTACGGGCAAAAACCTGATTGGGGTTTCATAAGGACCACTGGTTTTGACAATTATTATGAAAACTACATAAAAAATAGTGAAAAATGCCGTTAACCTCGTTTCGATATTCCTAATGTTTATTGAGATATTTAAGATCAAAGTTACAATTTTATCTTATTCGTGATCAGTTTTCAATATTAATTTCCCATCACAAATACACGTTTTGGGAGGTCCTCTGATTGCAAAAAATGTTATTTGTGACGCAAATTACTAAAATAATAATAATTGAAGATTTTAATACATGTATTGCAATGTAATGGTTGAGGGTGAATCAGGATTTTGTTTTATCATCAAATAAAAGCAATCATCACATCATTTTACTCAACTTGTGAAGCATGTACTATGCCACCAAAGGTGCCTTCTCAGAAACAGAGAGCAGTTGATAACCTCCTGGCTAACCTGGCTAACCTGGCTAACCTGGCTTGCGTGCCAGAGGAGGCACCTTTGAAGGCACAGTACATGCAAATTGAGTAAAGTGCATTATTTGATAAATTAAGGAATAAGTTTGATCTTTTACATGAAAGATATTAATCACTTAAATATGTGGCAGGAGGTTTCCAATTTTTTTTTGGTAATTAAACGCAACTCTCCCAAAATTACCAAATAATTATTAAACCTTCTTGTTTGCAACAGATGTAAAATTAATTTTTAGCCATTTTGTGTATGCTTGAGAACATCTAAAGCTCTTAACATTTTATTGTTCTTAGAAAAATCACTCGGAAAACGACTTATTTCCCGACATTAAGAAAAATACTAGCTTTACTGCCTTGGCAATATTTTTAGTAGAAAGGAGATGAAAAAAATGACCTATCGCGTGCTCTTCTTTCTCTTTGATAACAAGTTAAAAAAATTAAAATATGATTAATAAATACCAGATTTTGAAATAGCCTAGCACCTTTAATTTTGCAGATATCGAATTGCGGTTTCCGGTTTCTTTCATAACTATTTATACTCTTTAAAACTGTGTATATGAAAATGGGGGTCAACTGCAAACCCTCACTTTTGGTCGCGCGTCAGCCGCGTATGCGGGCAGGAATCTAAAATCAAGTCACATATTCTGAATCTAGAGGTGACAAGCAACAAATTTTTCCTCTACCATTTTTCGCTCAGATTAACCATTTAAGCATGAAATGCATTTGAGCCTACTTAAAATGAACACCCTGTACATAATAGCAAATTATGGGAAAACTTGAATTGTTCTTTTTTTCCTATAATTGGGGACAGTGGTTTCAGCCCCCCTCAATTCAAAATTTATTCAGCAAATGATTACCAAAAAAAAAAAAATATCCCTGTCCAAGACCAAGAATTGTTGACTTCATTAACTGTCTTCTGGATGTTGGTAAGGTAACTGGTACTGAAATAGAATGCCCTGGGTACTTAACTGAATGATACTTGAAAGTATATTGTGTACATGTAGTACTTGAGCATCATATTACTTTTCTTCTCCTTTATTCTCTTCAAATAAGTATTTTTAAAACAAAGTAATATTATTTGACTTTCTTTTACGCTCTCTAGAAAGAAAAGTATTTCAATCTTGAAGGCATTAGAGTTTTTTTGGTCTTTTCAACAGGAATATTTTCCAGCATCGCTCAGAACGAGAAAGTCGGTTTTTGTTCAAATCAATCATTTAGATGTTCTACATATTTTAGTAACAGAAGATTTTCTTTAAAGTGTTTTATGGTTTTCTCGTTAATAGCTTCTAAAATTTACAACTTTATTGTTCCCTATCTATGGTAGGTCTACAAAATTATTGGGAAAAATGGGGCATTGGAAACAAAAAAAAGAAAAAAACCATCGATATTATGCTTCATTGCAGTTCGAACCATCATGCAGTGCTACTTTTAAACCTTTGGTAATTGTACAAACCGTGGTTGCCTTTGTAGTTATCCAGATAGCGTACATTGCCATTGAACTGGTTTCCGTATTGTGGACTGTTTGTGGTTAAACTACTCGAGAAACTAGTAACACTACATTAAACTCCTAATGGCTTTCTAGCATTTCAATTACATTGACTGTAACAAAAATTAACGGGAAATTTAGAAATAAAATTTCAATAAAAGAATTTTAAATTAAAAAAACAAAAATGGAGCCCATGAAGGGGAAATTCCATTTGTTTTAATTATGTGAAACTAAAAGCAGCAGAATCATTTCTCTCCCTTAAAACAAAGAAACAGGAACTGTGGTTGGGTAATGTTACTCCTTGATTTATGTGCTCCATTATCTGCACAATTTTCCGCTAAACGTTCCAGTATTTCCTTTTCGAATGTGGAAATATTGAAGCGGAGGCAAAGATTAGTACTCTATTGTAGCATCTCCAAGTTCAGCACCATCCCCCTGTACACCTATTTGCTTGATTATACTTATTATATTTTTTGAGAGCTTTTCTGGTTAAAGCTTGAAGGTAGGAGATATCTCTTCTCCTAAGTGATTATGCGTGCTGTAACGCGTGTCTAGTACGTAGGCTTTTTTTTTTTGTCACACTTAAAACAATGCAAGGGTTTGCGCGGTCCGCTAGCGCTCGTTCCTACGTTGAACTATCGCTTTGCAGCTGGATTCCATCAGAGTATGGGCTTCACGGCATAAACTAAAACTTCCTAAACAAGTTCAAAGGCTGGATAAAATTTAAAAAAAATTTAAATCATCAAATTTTTCCCTGATAATCAAAATTTAAAAAAAACAGCTTTTAAATAGATGAAAAGTAATAATACAATGTTCTGTAACAATTTCTCTAAATATTTTACAGCCTATTTGGAGCAGCCAGGTGTGGGTAGTTACGATGATGAGTTAAGTCATCGCCTAAATTAGCCTTTAGAGCTAAACATTTACCGTACCATTAACATCATCATCATCTTATGATTAGTATGCTAATTTTGCCATTGTTTTCATTGCAAATGTTAGTCAAACCGCTAAAGTTGAAACATCCGGCCTGAAAATACAAGAAGTCACAGGAAATGACTAAATGTTTGTTTAGTGAATGGCGTAGGACGTAAAATTAACCTTTAAATCTAGGTTTATCGTAAATTGCTTTTACAAGATACGATTTGTGAATTGGTGGATATAAAGTCAAATCTATTACTGCTTAGAATATATATTTATCTGTGCAGTTCTTCTAGGGTTCCTGCAGTGTTTGTGCTCCATTCTAATGTATTTTATAGTTGAATGCAAAAAAGAAAGCAAGTCATTTTATTGAATAAAACAACCAAGACCTTTCTAGATGTCCTTTCTTGTATCTTCGAGCGATATTTTATCCAGACTTTTAAAGAATACTTACTGCTCTAAAGTACAGGTTTTACTTTTATTTATTTAATACTTCAGGTTTCTGCCACTTGAAAGATCAGAGGCAATATTGTGATGTTTTCAATTTGATTAAATATTTTACGCTAATTCAAATCATCAAGTTATTAACCGTTGCTCGCTAAGTTTTAGAGGAAATCTTTTTCAACCACTTCACTATTCCGGGTGAAAAAAAATAAGGCCTTTTGTTCTTAAACTACTTTTCCTCCTCCATTGTTCCTTCCTCAGAGAATCGCATTGTGTTCAATGATTCACTAGTTTTTGTTCTTGTGATTAAGATTTGTCAAATTTTTGTTCCTTATTAATTATATCTTGAAAGGGATTCGGCTTTTCTTCTTTCAATGTTCTTTGAAATTAATCTTCCCTAAACTTCTGTATTCTAAAGACCACCTTACCCTTGGTCCAATCTAATCTGGACTGGTACTTAAGTTTTGGAAATAATGCCCAAAGTTAGGCAATTATTCGATACAAAACTGTCTACGATTGAGTTTGAGTTGCCTTATTGAAAATAAATAAATGAATACAAATTATTAGAGTAGAGATCGAAAAATAATTTGGATACTTAGTAAATTTCTGAGAGATCCTTTAATTATAATGCTCCAATAACTTTCTCAGAGTAGCTAATGGCTAGAACTAAATACAGATATAAAGTTTTATGATGGTAATTTGTTTTTGATTAATATTGAAGTAAAGGTATAAGCTTGTCAGCTTCATCCCTTATTAGCTTTAAGGGAATATTTGATAAATAAAGCAGGAGAATTTTATTTATTGTCAGGAAATACAAAATAAATATATTAAATTTCTGGTGTCAGTCATTCATATGATATTCTATTACACCAATTTTAGCAATAAACTTTTTGCTACGATTATTCTGTAACAAGAAATTCAGTGTGAATATTCTAGCTTAACAATTTGCTCTGAATTCGGAAATTTAATATAAAATATAATTGTTAGATTAGATTAGATTAGACTAGGGTGGCCTCAAAGCCTACGCCACTGTGACCCCTTTGGATCTATTGTGGCTTCCCTCACTCTAAAGCTCATCCTCCAGACATGTCCTTTTAATCAGACTCCTAATTCTGGAGAGCGACTCTTGGGTAAAGCTCTCCAGGTCTTGGTTTTTCCTCCCCCGAGAAGTAACATCCTTAGCCCTAGACAAGCCCCTCACACTGACACAACACGTGCAGTGCCGTTTCCTCCTCTTCCTGACACAGAACCTACACAGGCTATCATCTGCCAGGCCCATGCGATGCAGTGGCCAGTTAATAGGCCTACAATCATCCTTATAGCCCCACGCGGCCTTGACGGATTAATTCTGTAGTCAGCCTCGGTGAATAGCCTTTAATGAACTCCTTCGCCTGTCTCTGCCCAGTGGTGGCGAGCCACCACTCCTAAGACCTACTCTGCACCCATACGTTAATGGTCGCAGTCTTAAGAACAAATATAATTGTTATTTACTGTTTGTTAAATCTTCATTACTCAGAAATAACCGTAATGGGATGAACTCTGTTTGAAATTTCAATTTATTGATTTTGAGTCGCGTTATTGAAAATAAATAAATAAATACAAATTATTGGGGTAAAAAATGTAAAAATAACAGATACCAAGTAAATTTCTGAGAGATCCTTTAATTATAATGCTCCAATAACTTTCTCAGAGTAAAAAAGTAGGTGAGATATTTGAAAGGTAATCAATCGTTAAACAACCGACAATTCTGTCTTCTAGGGGTTCTTTGTTGGAGGACAAGAATCCATAAACTTGTTGATTAGTTGATGGACTAATAGGACTAACGGACATTCAGAGTATAAGAAGGGTTAAGTTTGTTCATACAACAGGACTTTGCTTAATTTCCCTGAAGGATATTAAAAAGGATAGTATCCGATTAGAGTTGGAAAACTTGATTTATCCCTGAACTTTGCTTCCCTTTTTCCAAAAAAAAAAAAAGTTTTCCATCTACAAAGTAGTCAAGACATTTTTCTTCTTCTTTTTTTTGCTTCCGTTTATTAAGTTTCCAAGTCTTGTTATATGCTAGAGTTTGTTCAGATAAAATCCTTAAAATTAGTTTTAATTAACTCTTTTAAAACTACATTTTATTAAAAAATCTGTAATTAAAGATTTTAGATTGCGGCCCTCTAAAAATTGCTTCGCTGCAGATTTTTATAGATCTTTCCCCCCCAAAAAAAATTTAAAAAATAAATAATAAATGAACAAAACTATAAATGGAAAGCAATTTTCAGTAATAAAGAAAATTGTTTCGTCAGTGTCAGCAGAAGCAGATAATCATTGGGAAAGCGCATTGTGTAACAACTTACCACACACACAAACACACTCACGAATGACCATTCTGTTACATGATTGCTGATATTCACTAGAAACGGCTGACCAACCCATTTTACACTAGACCAGATCAGATCTGTCCAATGGGAAACGGGTGTCAGTTTGTATGTACCTCTCTGTCTCTCTGTTTCTGTTTCTGATATTTTGTTACACATTACTATTTGTTCAAATATATGACAATATGAGCATTTTCTATAAACTCAATTACGAATATAGTCGATATACAGAATAGTATTTGTATTTATTTTAATAGTCTGCGCAATCAAATTTCAGTATTGAAAATAGACAAAAATCGATTTATCTCATTCAATTGCAAATAAAAATAAATAAATAAAAAAAGTCTTGAATATCGTAAAAAAATAATCGCAAGTTTTCGTATTTACTTTAATTTACATAATAAAATTTTCTTATGTGCGAACACTTTTTAAAACTCACAAAATTATATTTTAAAGTGCCACCTCCGCTCTACCGATTTTGTTTTAACCTTCGGACAGCAACGTGAATTGCCGAGACATGCATTACAACGTTGGGTCTTTTTGACCCAATTCATTTTTTATTTGCAATAAGACCTGTTTGACATTTAAGGAAATAATAAAATCAATATTTTTAAAAATCAGGCTTTTATTAACATGGTAGTGGAAACAATGAATTCTAATTTACGAGGGTCGTTTGAAAAGTCCGTGCAAAAATAAAAACTACTTAATTTTTTGGGGTAAACCTTTTTTATTTTTCAACATAGTCTCCTTTTAGGCTTATACACTTCGTCCAACGCTGCTCTAGTTTGTTGATCCCTTCCGAATAATAGGATTTGTCCAAGTCTGAAAAATAGCCATTCGTTTCTGCAATCACCTCCTCGTTTGAATAAAATCTTTTTCCCGCCAGCCATTTCTTCATATTGGGGAACAAATAGTAGTCCGAGGGAGCCAAGTCTGGAGAATAGGGGGGATGTGAAACGAGTTGGAACCCTATTTCCATTAATTTTGCGACCACAACTGCTGAGAAGCAGTCGTGATGGAAAAGGACATTTTTGTGGGCCAATCGTGGGCGTTTTTCTTGCAGCTCGGTTTTCAAACGGTCCAATAACGATGAATAATATGCACCTGTAATAGTTTTACCCTTTTCCAGATAGTCGATGAGGATTATTCCTTGCGAATCCCAAAAGGCAGTCGCCATAATCTTTCCGGCCGAAGGAACGGTCTTCGCCTTTTTTGGCGCAGATTCCCTCTTGGTAACCCATTGTTTAGATTGTTCTTTGGTCTCAGGAGTGTAGTGATGTATCCATGTTTCATCCACAGTGACGAAACGACGCTTAAAGTCCTGCGGATTCTTCTGGAACAGCTGCAAACAGTCCTTGCAACACTTCACACGATTTCATTTTTGGTCAAGCGTGAGCAATCGCGGCACCCATCTTGCGGATAGCTTTGTCATGTCCAAATGTTGATGCAAAATATTATGTACCCGTTCATTCGAGATGCCCACAGCACTAGCAATCTCACGCACCTTCTGTCATCCATCACCATATCATGGATTTAATCAATGATTTCTGGAGTAGTGACCTCAAGAGGGCGTCCAGAACGTTCAGTGTCACTTGTGCCCATATGGCCACTCCGAAAATTTTGAAACCACTAATAAACTGTTCTAATCGAAGGTGCAGAGTCACCATAATGTTTATCAAGCTTCTCTTTAGTCTCCTGAGGCGTTTTGCCTTTCATAAAGTAGTGTTTAATCAACACACGAAATTCTTTTTCGTCCATTTTTTGAAAATCACTCGACTTCCTCGATTCAAAAGAATGCCAAACACAAAGAAATAGACCGATCTGGCTGAAACTTGGTGTGTGTTCTTCCAAGAGATGCTACTAACTAAACATAACCTCGATACGCGCCAGTAGTGCTATCTCTCTGACTTTGCACGAACTTTTCAAACGACCCTCGTATTAGGTGCATAACAAAAAAAGTACTTAAATAGTTAATTTTAAAAAATAGGTACTAAAATTTACAAAATTCAGGTAACTCCAAGAAACAAAAAAATGAAAAACAAACACGAAAAAATAAAATAATTAGGTACCTCACATTTTATATCATTCTGCCCCAAGGGACTAGGTAACTAATTCTCGTTCATCTTCAATAGTGCCTTCCAGTCGACATCGAACGCACAAACGTTTAATTTTTTTCGTTTTCTACAAATTGGTAAGGCACAGATATCGCAGGAATTGTATGTTTTCCTGTCGTTCTTGCACAGGTGGCATCTCGTTCTTGTCGCTGATCGGCCTCGGCAAGAAGGGGTAGGTGCAGCTTCCAAAGTTTCTGGAAGCCCCAGAACTGTTCTTATTTCGGTTCGTACAGTTTTAGGTAGCTTTGTGTTGTTCATTCTACGCTTCATGAAAGGCTCCTCCAATGAGAACGCTAATGATTTCAAAAAATCGGATCCGATGGGTCGATTCCCTGGGTTGTTATTGAGCCGATGAAGTACGAAGGTGTTTATTCCAGCAGCATCTAGTACACCAAAAAAAAAAAATAGCGCATTGGAAGCTCTTTTGGCTTAACTGTGGCATAACTTGTCCACATCGACTCCACCTTTCGTCAAGTTGTAGAAGTCAATAATGTCAGGTTTTTGCGTGTTTTGGTTCACAGTTCCAGTAACGTGCATCGATGACAGCAGAAACAATTTAAGAGGGTTAACAAAAACGTAGAAACCTTCCAGGAAAAACAATAAAATGAATAATTTATAAAAACAAATTATTGAAAAACCAGAACATATTACACAACGTGGGGTCATATTGACCCAGTCTTATTGTACTTAGAATTTTACAAAGTCACGTACCTTTGGTGTTGGCTATTGCCGCGTTAACATCTGCAGGAAAACTGAAAAGGAGGCTACTCAAAGTCCTTACCCTCTCCCGCCAGTGCCAACTGACGTACGCGCGTTTTAGGCGCGCGCGGGTCAAAATGACCCGTACGTTGTAGTCCGAAGGTTAAATTCAGAATTTAATTTTTTTATATACTTTCCTTACTCCCCTAGAACTACCTTATTACAATTGTTCTTAAAAATAGATCTACGTGGAGGACAAACAGAAGACGAACTTTTAAAGAAAAATAGAGTTGGATTCATTTTCAGGGAAATTTGTTGAAAAACCACAAAGATCTATCTAATCTTGGTGTTACATCGGTGGATGGTTACACTCCCCAGCTTACTTACTACGTAGCTCCACAGCTTCCTTAACAAATTCAATTCCAGACATCTCTATTGGCTGTTTTTGCTTTCCATCTCGGTACTCCAAGGATTCTGAAGTCCTCCTCGACATCGTCAAGCCAAAGTATTCGCGGTCGGCCAACTCTCTTCTTCATGCCTATGACTGGTACTCGGTCGGCATCCTGTCTTCTGGCATTCTTGCAATGTGGCCCCCTAACCATTCCAATCGTCGAGCCTTGATGAAACGGACCACATTCTCATCCCCCATACAGAGTATATAAAGCTCACGTTTCTTTCTGAGTCTCCATGTGCGAGAAGTAGTGTCGAAAACTGGGACCATAAAATTCTCCTTAAGATCTTTCGTTCTGAAACATTGAGATTATTTAACTCCTCAGCTTGACATTTCGGCCATAGAAGAAGTGTTGTCATTTCTCATTTTTGGCCATGGGAAGCAGTGTTGTCCGGTAGAGAGAAATCATATTAAAGCCCCATTTTCCACATTTCCTTTTATAACACAAATTCATAACTACGTATACACAGAACTATAGCATTATTTGAAATTTCCTCTATATGAAAATTGATTTTAAAATTTATTGGTATGACCTTTTGACCTTTCCTGCAGCCGACATCCATTGTTATTCGCTTAATTTAAATGTTAACTGAGGTTTTCAGTTTTCTCGATTATCATAAAATTAGGCAGTATTATATTTATTTATATTAATAAGAGTAAAATATAATTTAATTTTTACGCGGAGATGGTGGGTTTGAATCCAGCTGCTGGCCCTTAGATTTTTTCTCTTCCTAGGAGCTTCTTACAGCTTACCATCACCAGACAGGGTTGTCTGTAATGTAAGAAAACTGCTTGGAATCCGACATTGGACTGAAAAAGGTTTCAGGCACCAATAACCTCTGATGTTGATGCGCCTTAAATTTAAATGATAATAATATTTTCGTAAAATTACATCATTTCAACTAGTGCCACTTTTTCGCTCTAGGAAGCTCACCTGACAAATTTCTTATTTAAACTAGAGGGTTATTATTTGAATTATTTCACCCGTTAGTGTCGCCATTAGTGTTGTAACATCATTTACATGAAAGTGTAACAGAGGTTAAAGGACATTTTTCAGTAAAACTTTAATATTACAAGCGCGGAACTTCTGCGCTTAAGATAAATGGTGCAATTTCCTTTAAGACAATAAGTAGAGCAAATTAGGTGATAAAAGGAGACAGATAATATTACGCGAGTATAAGTTGTGTCTCTGGTTGTGCCTTCTGGGGGTTTACTCTGAGCATGTTTGAGTGTGAGTGATTGTGTGTATGTACACAATGTGAAAAAAAAACTATGTGTGTGTGTGTGGAAGAAGTGAAGAAGTACCGCCGACTGTATCAGTTTGTATGTGACAAACAGAGAAAGAACAAGGCTGGGGTAACTCTGGAAGAAGTGTCTGTACGTCTATCTGACGGGGCGTCTATATATCAGTCTGCCAGTCTAATCTGCACCACCTGACACTCTGACACAGAGATCTTAGTCCGGTGTTAACCCAGTCATCGTCTACAGCTGACAGCACCTCCTACACTTCTTAACCTTTCTTTTTTGGTTTGTTTGTCTTCGCTTGGATCTATGATTAAAATAGTAATATTACTCACGATGTAATGAAAAGGGTTTTTGGTTATCTTTTCAAAGTGAAGAGAATCTTATTTAATTTTTCTTTTTTTAAAAAAAAGATCTATTCATTTTGATTTATAAAGTTCATGACATTACCCTCAAAATTTATTCTGCTTTAACCCTGCATTTTTATTTTTTATTTTGGGTCCTTCCAAGATTTCCGTGGTCCAGGTTGTGTCAGATGGAACTAGTTTTAGAGTTAGGTTTTGGAGATGTCCGTCACTACCTGTGTGCCTATCTCGCCGGTGGTGTTCACGGTCGTTGAGCACAATGTGAGCCATCTCCAGAGGTAGTAAAGAAGTTTCAGCTTCCTCTTAGAGCTTATAGATTTGAAAGTTAGTAATCTCATTTCTAATCCAAGGATCTATTTTGTGAACACCAGTCCAATAAGTAAAGTAATACTTATTTTTTGAAGTCATGCTTTACGTCCAACTACCAAATTTAGGTCGTAGACCGAGGCTAGCTAACTTACTTTACTATAAATTTTCATATTAACCATTAAATACAAATTTTAGACCGAGAATCGAACCTACTAAACCAACAATACATATTAGTATTGCGGGTCTAGCCTATAACCGCTCGGCTACCGTAGCTCCTACCAGTTCGGTTATAATAATAACTATAGAAAGAAAATGCTATACACACCGATAATAACAATATTAATAATTTATAATTTTAATTAATTATTACTATATGACGCCAATTAATTATATTATTATTCATAGATAATTAATAAACCTAATTATCTTCTAAAAATTCCCAGATATTTTCCTCTCCCTAATACTAACTCAGTAATCTCCTTTAGCGATTTGCAAAATCACATTACAAGTTTAGAGAGATGATTTCATGGCGGGAGAAAATACAAACAAACGGAAGTATTACTCCTAACTACTGATGTCGACCTCTATTTGGGGTCATCATCATCGACAAAAAGACTTTAAATCTTTTACTTAGCGTGAGAAATGAGCCCACCGTTGCAGATAAGTCGCAAACGTCTGATACGATTAATGATACAGAGAGTCCTGTGAGTCCGTACCAAATCTGATCTTATTTCTATTTTATGATTTAGGGCGCGTCAACATCTGAGGTTATTGGCGCACTGAATCGGATCTTTTTTTCTCATAATGCTTTGAAATATAATTCGCTATATTCTTCGGTTAATACATTTCATATTCATTTTAAATAAATTTAAACTTGTAATTATTATAGCGGCCAAGATATAGCGTATCTTGCACAATTCTTCGTGGCTAGTTAGTGGGTCTAAGAACATGGACCATAGCTGTGAAGAGAGTAGAGAGAGACTTCTCGACTCTTTATGTGATACAATCGATCATATCCATCGATCACATTACTTCCTGTTTCTAACACCAGAAGTAAATTTCATTTAGGATGTTTTCTATTAAGTTTTGAATGGGATTTTATTTTCTTTGTGCTTGGATCTTTTCTTGGACTTGATTAAGTTCCGATTTATTAATTGAAACTTAAGATAAGTACAGTTGTGTAATGTGATGCTTAAAAAGTACTATAATAGTACTGCCATTTCTTTCACCTTATCGTCTTCTAACATAGAACATTGAAGTGCCAGAAGGCTTAGTGTTTTCTTTACGGCGCATCGACTGCTTATTATGTAAGGCTCAAACGAGAAGCTTAGAATTTAGGTGCTTCACTTCATTACAGACTTCTCGAAAGGTGACCTAAATAATAAAGTAACTAAGGAAGGATTCCCGTTAAGTTCACTAGAATTAAATGTTTGTGGACTTACTGGCTAAAAATATATTGCGTTCAGCCAAACTTGGAGACATGCAAACTATTCAGCCAATATAGTTCAAGCTTCTACCACATACAGCAATGCTGCTTGATAAGTCACCAACCATACACTCCTTTGCTGACTTCAACTGTGGCCAGAACAAATATCACAAATACCTTAAGACCCATTCCTCTCTTATTGTTCTAATCCATTTTTACTCTACACTACCAACTGCTGACCGATTGTGGCTACAGAGACCACAAAAATTTTTGTTAGCACTATGAGCGTTGTTGAATAATAATCTGATATATAAGCACCTTACAAAAACGAGGCTTAGAAACGGTCCAGTTTTTCCCAAGATTTCGTAGAAGGAGACGACACAAAGTGTTACACTCAAAGTGGGCAGTTCCCTCTAAGCTCTGAATAGCAGAAGAAGGACTTTCAGAAAAAGTGGGAGAAGTTCAGCGATTTCAAGCTCTAGCTTGAAGCTCTATTCTCTCTCATCCGTACTCTCCACAAGAGGTAGGAAGACTTGAATACCAAAGGACATCCTAAGAAAAGAAGATCACATGTAGAATCTTTACTGTCATGGCCAGAAGATTTTTTCCATCAGATCGCTCACTATACTTAGACCATCCCTGTTATTAGCCTAGTCTGCAAGCGGAAGTATTATCAATATTAGCTGCCTTCTGAATCCAGTTTTATCTCAATTCCCAACATAAATTCATTTGCTCTATCTTGTAAATGGATTAAGTACATCCTAATATTAAGTGGCGAATAAAAAATTATTCTTCACCCTCGTATACATTCTTGAGGGCTAGATATCTTTTTATCATTGTTGAACATAAATTCTTGTGAACCTTTATCATTTTCCTTATCCAGCATTTCTGTTTCTACTTTCATCTGCCGGCGAAGAGGCACTTGCAGCGGTGGGATTACATGTCTGAAGGAAGAAAGCACACCAATGAGTTTTGACTTATAATGCTCTTGAATTAAAGTACGTTCGCTAGTCGCCTCCGTCCACGACACCTAGTAAATGGTAGTTGGACGTTAAGCCCCGCCATAAAAAAATAGGCGATTACTTTACTTTATAATGCTCTTGAATTATTATAGCTGCCAAGATATAGCGTATCTTGCACAATTCTTCGTGGCTAGTTAGTGGGTCTAAGAACATGGACCATAGCTGTGAAGAGGGTAGAGAGAGACTTCTCGACTCTTTATGTGATACAATCGATCATATCCATCGATCACATTACTTCCTGTTTCTAACACCAAGAGAAAGTTAAACTTTGATTCTCAGTATTATTGTTTTTTATATTTTTGTTTTTTTTTAATTTCAGATTTCACTACAGCAAGTGCGATTGGATAACGCTACGTGAAATCATTACGCTCTTTTAGTGACAAGTGCAGCGTACTTCCTGCACATCAAAGGTAAGCTTTTTTTGAATGTTATTGCGTTAAAAATGATAATTGTTATTATTTTAGATTTGTATTTAATTTTTGGAACTGTCGTTTCGTCAAACAGGCCAGCGCTGAAAAATAACTTTTGCCTAGGATAGCACTTTTTCGGTATATTACTTCTACGAACTTATATTGGACAGCTTTCTCTACAGGAGCAATTTGAATAGCCACTTCATCAGCGATGTTTACGCCTCATATTGGTCTACAACACCATCAATCTTTCAAATTCAAACTCCTGAATTTTTATTTTATTGTTATTATTTTGTGGTTTGCCTGATTTCCTCTGGGAAGAAATGGACTTGTCACTTCTACCCAGAGATCTTCTGTTCCCTGCGGATATCCCTTAAAAATTACACTTAAATGACATTTTAAAGGCAACTCAAATCCGCCTGACGCTATCAGAACTACTTTAAGTACCTCTCATTCAAATAGATCTTAATGTGTCTTCATTGTTCATGGATAAACCGTTGAAGCCGATCTTCAGATTAGAAATATCAAACAGGGAAGTTACACTGATTTTCCATTTTTTAGTTGAAGCTGCTCACACAATACACATCCACAAGAAATCGCAAAAACCTTTTTTATTTTCAGCCTAAGGGGACCTCAAAATTGAAAATCTTTACGATTACAATACTTTCTCTTACTAGAGTAAGAGAAATAAATAAAAATAGTAGATCTTTATTAGTATAACGAGATTTAATAATTGCAATTTAATTTGTCCGTTCTATTAATGAAGGTTCTCTTTGATCCAATAAAACACGCTATTGGTTAATACCACTTTCGAGTATGGTTATAGCGGGTTTTCCTTTTAAGAGAGAGGACGTGAAAAAGAGAGATAGAGGTAGAGCTGGAGGTACAGTGTTCAATGTATGGATGTAGTTTTGAAGGGATGCAAAACGTTAGGCGGATTCCATTAAAATTTTATGAGTTGGTATTCATAAAAAAAACTACTTATAGGAAAACATTTATTTTATAAGGAAACCTTAGTGGAAAAACTGGGCCGTACAATGAAGGAAAATATAATATTTCTCTTGGGAAAGTTTATGACCGAATATAACTTGGCTGTACGAGGGTCGTTTGAAAAGTCCGTGCAAAAATAAAAACTACTTAATTTTTTGGGGTAAACCTTTTTTATTTTTCAACATAGTCTCCTTTTAGGCTTATACACTTCGTCCAACGCTGCTCTAGTTTGTTGATCCCTTCCGAATAATAGGATTTGTCCAAGTCTGAAAAATAGCCATTCGTTTCTGCAATCACCTCCTCGTTTGAATAAAATCATTTTCCCGCCAGCCATTTCTTCATATTGGGGAACAAATAGTAGTCCGAGGGAGCCAAGTCTGGAGAATAGGGGGGGGGATGTGAAACGAGTTGCAACCCTATTTCCATTAATTTTGCGACCACAACTGCTGAGGTGTGAGCTGGTGCGTTGTCGTAATGGAAAAGGGACTTTTTTGTGGGCCAATCGTGGGCGTTTTTCTTGCAGCTCGGTTTTCAAACGGTCCACGTGGGTCCACGTGGAACGGTGGGTTCCACGTGAGTCGATTGTCTATGTAGAGCCCAGATCCCACTCTCCAGATCTCTGCATGAAAGAGGATTTTTGTTGTAGAAGAAGAAGGTGGACAGGAGCACTGTCGGAGAGTGAACGTGCTATGCTGGCATTTCTGTGGGTACATTTTAATCCTCCACTTCTTGGCCAAGAATTCTATTTTTTGTAAGGGTGTCAGTAACTTGCATGAAGCTTATGAAGGGTGTGTACTTCTAGCTAGTAGGGCTGTGATATCTGCATGGTTGTGGAGGGATGCATAAGTCTATCTCTAATAATACAACTGAAGATGCAACTATATACTAAACAATTACTATGGTTTGTAACTCAGCACGGTAATTTGGGGGTTGGGAGGGTTAAAGCAAACACATGAAGAAATTTTAGTTGATTGAAGCAAATGATTATTCTTCGAAAATCTTTTTTAACTTCGTACCAATTTTCCAAACTTTATTGGAAAACTGCCGCAAGGATAAGAAAAAAATAGTTGACTCAAATCTGGTAAAATTAGAAAATACGTTTCGCCTAGGACTGCTCTAAGTGGCTGGATGAAAGCGGAAATTGTGGAAGGTCAGTTGCAAATAAAATTTGCGGTTACTTCTCCACTTGCTGCACCTCGTCCTAGTTCGCGATTGTAGTGCAATAAAGGAAGTTTCAAATTTACTGCTGGTTACTTTCCGTTTCACTGCTGTAATATCAGAGTTTATTATCTCTGTCCTCTTCCCTTACATATTAGTTCACTTATTCAACTTCTGACTTTGTTCTCAATAAACTGCTTCTTCTAGTTAGTTAGCTTCTTGTAATCTAGCTTTGTATTTGAAAGGTGGATTTTATTATATTATTTTGGTAATATGTTATTTATGGAACAAGAAATATACGCTGTAGCGATACGGTAGAAATAGAAATAGAAATAGAAATGAAATTTATTATTCTGGGACAATTGTCCCCTAAGAATAAATACAGGTACAAATAGAGGCCTTAATAGTTTGGCCTGTGATTATAGAGAAATTAAATAAATAAATAAATATTTACAAAAGTGAAAATATAATAAGTGAAAATGAAAGTAAAAATAAAATAATAAAACAGCAGAAATTAAGGAAATAAATTAAAACAATTAGAATTTCGGAGGAAGCTGAATAGAAAGGAGATAACTGAATAGACGGGATTTAAAGATGGATAGGGTAGGAGCATGGCGGACAGATGAAGGCAAGGAGTTCCATAGAGAGGTAGCACGTATGAGGAAGGACTTGTCAAAGGATGAGGTACGGTGAGAGGGAATATAAAGATCAGATGAGCGAGATCTAGTGTTACGGGAATGGATGGAGGATTTAAACTTAAGGAGTTGAAAAATATAGGAAGGCCTTTGAGACTGGATGACTTGAAAAAGGAAAGAAGCCAAAAAATATTGGCGGCGATAGACAGGAAAAAGCCACTTCAACTCATCGTAGCAGTGCGAAATGCGAGAGTCTCTGGAAATGCTGAAAATAAATCTTATGAAGCAGTTCATGAGGCGCTTAAGCTTAGCTTCAATATCACCAGATAGACCGCCATACACTAAACAACCATAGTCGAAATGGGGGAATATAAGAGAGGAAACTAGGAGTTGCCGGGTCTTAATTGGAAAAAGGTGACGGGAACTATTAAACTGCTTAAGGATATGGATGGAATGACGAGAGATTTGGGAAACATGGTTTTTCCAGGATAGGTTTTGATCGAAAGTGATACCAAGGTTTTTCACAGAGGAACAATATTTTATTGGGGTATTGTAAAGGAAAAGATTAGGTAGAGGAGCCAATGATTTAAGGAGTGGGTACTACAAAGTATTGAGCCACCTCCCTTATTTTTAGCCATTCCGATCTGTCGTGGGACTTTCCTTTTCCAATATCTGTACCTGGTGGTAGAGGAGGCTATAATTCTCTTGGTACCCTCTCAGATCCTAGGGTTTCCTGGGAGAGGGATGCTGTAGGAAATCACCTGGCACTAGTAAGGGTCCGCAATTGATCTTAAAAGTTTACCTGGTGGTAGAGGAGACTGTACTCTTTGGGTACTCTCTTAGATCCGAGGGTTTCCTGGGAGAGGGATGCTGTAGACACCAGTAAGTGGCCGCAATTGATCTTAAAAGGTCACCTGGTGGTAGAGGAGACTATACTCTTTGCGTACTCTTTCAGATCCGAGGGTTTCCTGGAAGAGGGATGCTGTAGTAGACACCAGTAAGGGGCCGCAATTGATCTTAAAAGGTCACAGTGAACTGGCTTCATCAGAATATTTTATTTTCAGGAATTTGAATCTAAAACTTTTAAAAAAAACTATAATTGGAGGCCTTATTACTTGTAATCACTTTCTTCAAGGAGCAATAAATATAAAAAAAACTAAGAAGCTATTTAGTGATAATCTGTGAGAAATACAGCGAAATTAATGCGAGAATAGTTGATCTGTATTTTCAGCTAGTACATTCACTTTGTGGGATGGTTTTGGGGGGGGGGGCGGACAAACTGTACTGAGTTACAGCGGAAGTACATTATATGACATTCTCGCTAGAGTAGAACTTGCGTCACTACCGCTAGATATCGTCTACTCCACTGCCATCTGAATATATTTACGTTTACAGTTTGTTTTGTATAGCTTTATTCAAACATTGTCTCCATACACTCATACATATATGTTACACTATTCACATATATTATATGTTTTCACACATTATATTATGCGTGTGTTTATTTATTATTATATATATATATATATATACACACAATATATTGGAGTTTATATATTATATTGGGTGTTCTATAGGAAAGCGGAATTGTTCCATATTTCTGTATTCTCCTTCTATATATGTGCGTGAATACAGGCAATAGAAATCCCTGTTTCGACATTATTCACTTTCTGGTCTCTACACTATCCGTTTATCAATTTTATTGTAAACCACCCAGTTGATCCTGTCTACGATATTCCAAGGATTATTTATGACAAGATTTAGTTAAAAGAGGTCTTGCACCTAATAAAATGGATATTTCATTTTTAGTAAAAAATTCGTAGCAATGATGATATCCTGTATGAATGTTAGTTAGCGGATTTTATTGTTTTCAGTATAATTGTTTTGATTGGGTGATTTTTATTTGGTTAATTAAGTTAAGGAAACTACTGCTGTGCTAGTTTTACGGTTCTCTTCTTTGTCTTGTCTTTATTGATTACCCTCCTTTCATATAGATCCTATCTTACTTTTCATAACAAAGAAAACTGAGGATTCTTCGTTATTTTTTACGAGTCAAATGAGAAATCCAAATCGTCTACACTTGCTGACTCGGCACTGTGAGACAGTAACGTAAGTGAAGTCGAAATCTCTAGATTTAATCTGATAAATTACCTCTGATGATGGGCGAATGTCTGAACTCAGCGAGGGGCACAATAAGCATTCGTAACTTAAAAGAACAAAAACATTACATTCAAAAACAAAAACATTACAGTCCAAAAATACTTCGAAAACTTCTTAACGCTCCATTCTATGTAACTAACCTCACTATCCATAATGACCTCAAAATCCCTTTCATTACAGATCTTGTTAACACTCTTTTTCTCAAATTTTTGATTACTCTACAGCAGCTCATCCTAACCCCTCTCATAGAACACCTATCTTCCTCCACATTACCAGGTAATCCTCTAAGGAGATTGAAGAGAAGATGGCCTCGTGATCTTCTCTTATCGTGAGAGCAAAGCACGTTACTGGAGTGGCACCACTGGTTGCCTTCTCCACTCATGATTTTCTTCTATTTCTTTTTTCTTTCACCATATTTGCTTGTTGCTACAACTGTTGCAGTGGTAAATTACAATAAAAGATTTTTAAAAAAACGCAGATGTTAAACAAAAAAGATATTAATTCAGTAAACCTTGTAATAGAAATAGAAATAGAAATAGAAAAGAAATTTATTATTCTGGGTCAATTGTCCCCTAAGAATAAATACAGGTACAAATAGAGGCCTTAATAGTTTGGCCTGTGATTATAGAGAAATTAAATAAATAAATAAATATTTACAAAAGTGAAAATATAATAAGTGAAAATGAAAGTAAAAATAAAATAATAAAACAGCAGAAATTAAGGAAATAAATTAAAACAATTAGAATTTCGGAGGAAGCTGAATAGAAAGGAGATAACTGAATAGACGGGATTTAAAGATGGATAGGGTAGGAGCATGGCGGACAGATGAAGGCAAGGAGTTCCATAGAGAGGTAGCACGTATGAGGAAGGACTTGTCAAAGGATGAGGTACGGTGAGAGGGAATATAAAGATCAGATGAGCGAGATCTAGTGTTACGGGAATGGATGGAGGGTTTAAACTTAAGGAGTTGAAAAATATAGGAAGGCCTTTGAGACTGGATGACTTGAAAAAGGAAAGAAGCCAAAAAATATTGGCGGCGATAGACAGGAAAAAGCCACTTTAACTCATCGTAGCAGTGCGAAATGTGAGAGTCTCTGGAAATGCTGAAAATAAATCTTATGAAGCAGTTCATGAGGCGCTTAAGCTTAGCTTCAATATCACCAGATAGACCGCCATACACTAAACAACCATAGTCGAAATGGGGGAATATAAGAGAGGAAACTAGGAGTTGCCGGGTCTTAATTGGAAAAAGGTGACGGGAACTATTAAACTGCTTAAGGATATGGATGGAATGACGAGAGAGTACATCCGGTTCAAGATTTTTACCAAAAACTTATTGTTTTGCTACACCCTGGTGGTGTCTAAGTGAAACATGGAATTTGAATTCGGGTGAATTTTCATTTTTTTGTGTAACGAATAAGAATAAGCGAACTCCTCACGGACTTTAAAATAACTGTTTTTCTTTTTCACTCAGAGATTTTCAAAATGGATGTTAACAGAGAAAATTCAGAACCAACAGTAAGAGAAATTAAAAAAAGTGTTTTATTTTTTATTTTTTTTTGTAATGTAATTTAAATGATTTATAAGCTAATGGATGGAACTCAAAAACAGAAAAAGTAAAGTTTTCACGAAGTATGTAAGAAGATTTCCTATTCATTTTCTTTTTATGTATATATATATATATATATAGAGGAATTTACAGGAAAACTAACTTTCTTCTTATTGAAGCTTTAGAAGAAAGTTTTACAATTCCAATGAACGGAACAGGAAATCATTTAGATAGGGAAAAGAGACAGATGAGGAAAGAGAGAGAGTGAGAAGGAGAGAGATCACCTCAAGTCATTTTAAAGCACGAATATTCGTAATAAAAATTGTGATTGGTCATCTTTCTCTCCAATGGAATAGCCAAAAAATAACCTGTCTTCATGTTTCAAGCCAAAAACTTTTAATTTTATTCTAAAAAAAAAAATACTAAAGTTGAAAAACTTCCCTAATTTTCCTGCTATTGTGTAAAATTTAATTAGCTATTTTTTTTTAAATAAAAATAAAAGATTCGACTGAGAACAAGAAAGATTTCTGTTTAATTAAAACTGTAAAAGTCTTAATTGGTTGGAACTTAGAGGATAACAAGAAAAGTTTTGCAGAAATGTTAACGCTAGGGTGGAAGCTAAACTGGGGTGTGTCCAAATACAATTTCAGCTAGATCAGCTGGTTTTTTGGGTTCTAAAAACATTGTGTAGCAATCAAAATTTAAGGATTACATGCAAACGGATATCATCCGATGATTATTCGTTATTCAAAATTTCTACAGATGATTTCAGCTAATACCGGAAGTAGCTGAAAGAAATATGTAGTACGCGCAACTAAAAGAGGCTTATTGTGCTGAAATTGCTTCTCTTTTTTTTGGCATTGGCTTTCGCCATACAGCCAGCATCGTCTAGGTGCTTATCACTAGAATATCATTCACTCTCCATTCTTACTTATATATACATTCGCTTCAAACATTCATCTCTCTACTATATACATCTATTTACATAAACTACAGCTAATGGATGGATCAGTACTCTACGAGGGTCGTTTGAAAAGTCCGTGCAAAAATAAAAACTACTTAATTTTTTGGGGGTAAACCTTTTTTATTTTTCAACATAGTCTCCTTTTAGGCTTATACACTTCGTCCAACGCTGCTCTAGTTTGTTGATCCCTTCCGAATAATAGGATTTGTCCAAGTCTGAAAAATAGCCATTCGTTTCTGCAATCACCTCCTCGTTTGAATAAAATCATTTTCCCGCCAGCCATTTCTTCATATTGGGGAACAAATAGTAGTCCGAGGGAGCCAAGTCTGGAGAATAGGGGGGGGATGTGAAACGAGTTGGAACCCTATTTCCATTAATTTTGCGACCACAACTGCTGAGGTGTGAGCTGGCGCGTTGTCGTGATGGAAAAGGACTTTTTTTGTGGGCCAATCGTGGGCGTTTTTCTTGCAGCTCGGTTTTCAAACGGTCCAATAACGATGAATAATATGCACCTGTAATAGTTTTACCCTTTTCCAGATAGTCGATGAGGATTATTCCTTGCGAATCCCAAAAGACAGTCGCCATAATCTTTCCGGCCGAAGGAACGGTCTTCGCCTTTTTTGGCGCAGATTCCCCCCTTGGTAACCCATTGTTTAGATTGTTCTTTGGTCTCAGGTGTGTAGTGATGTATCCATGTTTACAGTGACGAAACGACGCTTAAAGTCCTGCGGATTCTTCTGGAACAGCTGCAAACCGTCCTTGCAACACTTCACACGATTTCGTTTTTGGTCAAGCGTGAGCAATCGCGGCACCCATCTTGCGAATAGCTTTGTCATGTCCAAATGTTGATGCAAAATATTATGTACCCGTTCATTTGAGATGCCCACAGCACTAGCAATCTCACGCACCTTCACTCTTCTGTCATCCATCACCATATCATGGATTTTATCAATGATTTCTGGAGTAGTAACCTCAACAGGGCGTCCAGAACGTTCAGCGTCACTTGTGCCCATATGGCCACTCCGAAAATTTTTAAACCACATATAAACTGTTCTAATCGAAGGTGCAGAATCACCATAATGTTTATCAAGCTTCTCTTTAGTCTCCTTAGGCGTTTTGCCTTTCATAAAGTAGTGTTTAATCAACACACGAAATTCTTTTTCGTCCATTTTTTGAAAATCACTCGACTTCCTCGATTCGAACGAATGCCAAACACAATGTAATAGACCGATCTGGCTGAAACTTGGTGTGTGTTCTTCCAAGAGATGCTACTAACTAAACATAACCTCGATACGCGCCAGTGGTGCTATCTCTCTGACTTTGCACGGACTTTTCAAACGACCCTCGTACAGTGCGAGACATAAGTGAAATCAAAATCTCTACACTAAACTAAATTAATCCACTCACCTCTGACAATGGATGAAATTTCGGAAGTTACAAGATTTGATGATTAAGAAATAGGCAATGGCTCAGTGGAAAAGACAGATTAAGTGAACTAGGGAGCAATTTTAATTCCTGCCACCTGCAATGGTCCTTGAAAACAACCACAAAAAATCCTCAAGGATAGTCACGTCGGCCCTTGAAGGAAATGAATGTGAGTTCAATTGTAAGATAAAGTGTATACCAGTAAAAGTAAGAAGTACAGGAAGCAATAAGCGGTGATGAAAGTGACACGGAAACTGTTCGAGAATTAGAGAGAGGTGAAAATAAAGTAGTGGAAAACTGGACAGGTGAGGTTGGAAAAGTAAATTAAGGCGGTTGAATGGTCGGGGGTGGCCCAAACCTTGTGTAAAGGACTTTATTTTGTATGGCCCAGTTCAAGCTTCAGGTCTTTTATAAATATTTGATATTAGTTTTGGGAAGGTGCCACAAATTTCACATTCCTTTTGACACTGTTCTTTTCCTCTTCCTTTTGTATTTCATCGTATACGTCAAAGGAAGTAATGTCGTGCATATTTTCTATTCAAATGACAGGTTAATCAATCTTTATTGAAGGATGAGCATCCGGAACCAGTAAGGATTACAATAAACGTGCGTGCTACGATGGAATAAATCAAAGATATTATTACCTATTTCAGAACTAATCACGTTTCCTATAGATAGGCTTTAACCCTGATTAAAATCGATGCATCGGTAATACCACTTTACTCAAAACATGTCCATTTTTGCCTGAGATTTTCTTAAAAACTACTCCAACGATTTCACTGAATTTGTAAAGATCTACCACTTCTATTTAGCATATTTTTCTAGAAAATAATTTTAAGCTTTAGGGAAAACAATATTATGTAGGGTTGAGAAGGGATTAGCTCTGTGGTTAGTGTGTACCAGATTCCAACGCGGAGATGCCGGGTTCGAATCCAGCTGTTGGCCCTTTAGATTTACTCTTTCTAGGAGTTCGACTGATTTACTATTCTATACTAAAACCCGTCTGGACGTACGGTATTGAACTGTGGGGTTCAAAGAAATGTTCCAATCTTCAACGAATTTAATCGCTTCAGTCTAAAATTCTCCGCACTATCGTTAACGGCTCCATTTTTACGTTTCAAATCTAACTATCCACACAAATCTGGAAATTCCTGGTTTGTAGGTCCATATTGCACGAACTCGCTATAAAAGTTTTCATCAGAACTTGCACTCTCATTCCAATCCTCTTGTCCGCCATTTATCATCTCATCACCATCCAGATCATCCTCTCAGACGATTAAAGCGCCAGTGGCCTCACGATTTTTTCTCTTCTGAGGAGAGTAGCTAATCCTGGAGACGACTTAGGGTGTGTTATCACTGGGTAACTTCTCTTCTCAATTAGTTAGTTCGATGTCAGTTATTGTCATTGTCACTTATAGCGTGTCTAACGCTGGTGTAACTTAACAAATAAATTAAAAAAAAAAAAATCTTTCTAGGAGCTACTTACAGCTCACTCTCCGAATGTGGTACTGTCTGTAACGGGAGAACACTTACCGGAAGGAAGCAGGAAACATTCTTCCTCCAAATTGAATGCACGGCCATTGTTGTTCTTTTCAGAGAATTGATTTTTCAAATTTTCTTTCATAAAAAAAAATTAATAAATAAAAAAGGGAAAACTTCATGATTTAAATTTAAAAGTCGATATTGTGATCAAGTTCACTTAGTTAGAATTGTATTCTGTACATGCTTTACTGGACTTAAGAAGTTAAAGTTGTTGTGGACTGATGTTAGAGTTAGGACTAACTACGTAGATGTAGACAAATTTGCCAACAGAAATGTAGTTGAATAGAATGTACAATTGTTCCGCCTACATTAAATTTACATCATCTCTAGCATTACAAATTCTAAAAAAGTTTGATTTGTTTGAAGCATAAATTCTTGTGTCTTATTCCCCCCCCCCTACCCCATCATCCAGCTCAATAATTTACTAAGTCAGTAGAGGTCACAGAGTTCATCTACAGTTAGTGACCCTACGATTTAGAAGACTTAAAAAACAAGTTCTACCAAAATGCTCGTCAAAGAACATTCTCATTCACCCAAGCAGAGTAACCGTCTGATCATTTTTCTGAAAGCAGATATCAAATATTTAGTTTTCGCAGCATCCGACCCAAGGACCTAGTAATTAATTGAAGCTTAATAGTTTTGAAATTGAATAGAAAGCTTATCTACTGAGAAAGGAAGAAGGCGTGGATGCAGGGACTGCTAAAGAATTAGCCAAAGCCCATGTAGAACAGGAGTGGACTGCCCGATGGGCTAACGAGAGCCGGGGAAGATGGACGGCCAGATTGATAGCAGATCCAATACTATGGGCCACAAAGAAGTTCGGTCAGGTCGACTTTTACATGACTCAAATCTTTACAGGGCATGGTTGTTTCATGGCATACTTAGCCCGCATGGGAAAACGCCCTGATGGTGCTTGTATATACGGAGACTCACCCAGAGACGACGCTGAGCACACACTCTGACTGCGTGCGGTGGAAGGTAGAAAGGGAAAACATTATGGACGTTACAGGAGTTATTGTCCCTGAAACGCTGATGATGGCAATGCTGGGACGTAAAGAAAATTGGCATGTCATCGCCTTGAATATTAGAAGGATTTTAATGGTGAAGAGGAAGGATCTGGAGAGGATTGAAAGATAGGAGCTACCTGTTTGTAAAATGTGGCGAATAAAACACGAGGTGCCTCCCCGAAGAAATACCTAATGGTGGTGCCGTGGAGGAAACTCACCTGAAAAAAAGAGGGGGGTTTTAGTGGGTGAAGCCCCACACACCCGCCTCGGCGGACGGTGCTTGTTGGCATTTTCTCCCCTCTTAAAAAAAAAATAGTTTTGAAATTGCATTCACTTCCTCGTCAATTTAAGCAGCTTCCTCATTATTAAGTCGCTGTATCTATGGAAATGCAAAAATGCAGCATCAAACTGTGCATTATAAACGAACACAAATTGTGGATAAACAAATAAATTTATTACATTACATTACGTTGCACCTACGTAACTTAGAACGGTAATGGTGGGCGGTAAGAAAATTTTAGTACCAATAAAAGTATTAATGTGGGGGCGGTAGATGTACAAGGTTGACTATCCCTGATGTAGATAAACAATAATACTACACACGCCTAGTAATACATTCAGATCAACAAAAATCCCGAAATTAATGAATACACGAAAATATATTGTGTAAGGCTGCAAAAGTTATTTATTTCCTTATTGATCCCATAATTAATGTTCATATTTTACCCGGTTAAGTATGGGCTTTGTTTGGATGTGAGACAAGTGTTCTGTATTGTAATATTTCTGTGGGTAGTCTTCCTTACAATATTCAGATAAATTATCTTCAATAATTAATTACTGCATTACTGGAGACTTCTCCAAAGGGATTTCGTGAGGTCTGAGTTTCACTTCTGTGGAGAAAGAGAGGAAATAATTGGAAAAGGCATATTTTAGGAAGAACCTACAAATAATTAGGAATAAGAATTAATAAAAAATGTAATAATTTTTTATGAATGAATAATTTTAATAATTATTTACGAAGACATTTCATTTAAGAACACTTAGTTTTGTTGCCTAAGGTGGGGCTCTTTAAGTTAGTCGGAAGAGTAACATTTCACTTAATACTAAAGCTTAATTAGGTAGCATTACTTTTCTATAATATCGTACTTAAAAATGATCTCATTTCGAGCAGAATGGCTCCCTTTACAGCTCTCAAGCTTTGATGGCCTTCGAGCAGCATTACTGCTCTATTTGAACTACTTTTTCTTCCGCTCTGAGGAAATACTTGCCCTTATATAACCTTTAGAAGGATGGAACTCTAGAGGGAGCCAATGGAATTTGGCTGGCGCCTAATTTTCTCTAAAAGTAAAGGGATGCTTACATTTTTTTTAATCTTCAATACTTTTTATTTATTCAATCATTGTTTTGTTTTCTTGGTGGACGCAGGGCGAAAAGCAAAAGTAATTTCTTTAATAAACTATTAAATAAAATCCAATCTCTAGGACGGGGAATCGAACCTAGCACCTCTAACTCCTTGGCTACCGTGGCGCTTACTTAACGTTTCCATTATTCTGTCCAAGTTTCAAAAATTTTAATCGTTTTTCTGGCATAAATCCAAAAAATTAAAATGTAAAATGTTTTCTTAATACTTAAGATTATTAATTAGGGAGTAATTACTTTAAATAAATGATTAACTCCAACGGGAACACACGCACCAGCTAATTATTGAAAGTACTTGGTATTACTGGTGTCCCACCTGGAAATTATTTATTAATCTTGATGTTATGCAAATCCTGTTGGGAAACCCAATTGAATGACAGCACATATTATTGATGTACATGTATAATAGGTATTAGGTATTTATTTGAGGTAAATAATAGGCGTCCTTGTGACAGGAAGTGGTTATAACCACTTCTGGGGAAACTTCGGTTATCTCTAGATGAACAATACGTGCTCATAATTTAACGTTTCCATGTTAACAGTAGGAAATTGGAAACAGTTGATGAATGGGGGCAATTATATGGTTTTAACAAGATGAGAATTTAAGCTCGTCAAGACTATGTTATGACTATAATTGAAAGACAACAGCGGTTTCCAAACTTTTTTTTTTTTTTTTGAACGTGGAAACCCCAATTCACTTCACTATAAATATATTATATTTATAAATAAATATAATCAGTGAACTAAAACGCAATTTAAAATTCATAAAGATTATTATCATCTTTTTTAGACATTTAAGAACTATTAATTTGGTGAAACTATTTTTGTTAAGGGAATGGAACCATCTATTAACGTGCTGGATTTCCACGAGGAAATCCTGTGTTCGCTTCCAGCTGCTAGCTCTTAGGTTCCCTCTTTCTAGAGACCACTTAATTACCTTCAATGGAATTCACCCATTGAAATAGAAATAGAAATAGAAATAGAAAAGAAATTTATTATTCTGGGACAATTGTCCCCTAAGAATAAATACAGGAACAAATAGAGGCCTTAACAGTTTGGCCTGTGATCATACAGAAATTAAATAAATAAATAAGTATTTACAAAAAGTGAAAATAAAAATAACAGCAGAAATTAAGGAAATAAATTAAAACAATTAGAATTCCGGAGGAAGCTGAATAGAAAGGAGATAACTGAATAGACGGGATTTAAAGATAGAAAGGGTAGGAGCATGGCGGACAGATGAAGGCAAGGAGTTCCAGAGAGAGTTAGTACGTATTAGGAAGGACTTGTCAAAGGATGAGGTACGGTGAGAGGGAATATAGAGATCAGATGAGCGAGATCTAGTGTTACGGGAATGGATCGAGGATTTAAACTTAAGGAGTTGAGAAATATAGGTGAAACTCCCAAAGTGGTACAGTTCACTGTATTGTCGACTGGCACTTACTTCATTTAGAAGATCGCGTGGCCACCTGCGCTTCAACCGCCTGGAAGGATTTCCTGGTAGAGTGGTAAGTTGAGCTACTAGAGGATTGGGATGTGAGGTGATTGATGTGTGGAATTTAATGTAACGGGATCTTATAGCTTTTGAAACATAAGGATCAAGGAAATCTCGGTGCAAGGTAGAGTTAGGGACATAGTAAGGAGCAATTGCGATGACGGAGTGTTTTTGACTGGAAGGATTGGATTCTATAGATATTAGAAGGTTTGGCTGAGCCCCAAAGTTGGTTTCAGTATCATACTGTAGATAAATCGTTTATTCTGTAGAGAGAGTTTAGATCGCTTGTCGAGAAGTCTAGAGAGAAGTTTGAATCGTCTATTCAGTTCAATAACAATATTAAAAATAAAATTGTCGGTTCAGGAAAAACTTGCAACTGTAGAACTAAATCCTAGTTAGGAGCTGACTTTAAAGGGGATTTGTTATTATCCTTATAAAGTGGTTGGGCTTGTTTAGCAGGCTAAACCTGGGGGTTTTAGGGTGGTTCCTCTGTTTTACAGTCACTTCAAGGTGGGTGAAGTAAGATGAAAGGGCCTCCCATGCTGGCGTCGTGTTTCTAAGTTCAAGGGGTCTGACCACAGCAATCAAGCTTCTGCAGAAAGCTTGCCGTTGCTTTGTGTTAAAAGTTTCTCTTATGTATATGTGAGTATATAAAATTACCATTGAAATTTCTCTGCATAATAATATGAACTACAAAACTGTGGAAGTGTAGAGAGAGTGTGTGGCAGGCGGGAGTCAGAAACGGGACAATGGGAACAGTTTTGTGGCAAGTGAAAGCTGGCGGTTTGCCCATATCCACCAATGAATGTGAATAATTTCTTGGTCAGTCCTATTTACGCATCGTTTGACTTGAACCAATGATACCAGTCCGGGATGTTGCCAGATGTGCTCGGCAAAACAAATCATTGACTATGTATTTTGGATTCTTTAAAGCTTCAAATGGTATTCTATTGGTTTTTCTGCGTTTTAGAAATTCTGTTCTATTCTTAGAAAATTGGTGCTGAGCGCAAAGAAGAAGCGTGAATTCAGCCTTAGAATAGCACAGTACACGAATCATGATCACTCTGAATTATTATTTGAATCCTTAGGAGATGTTTTATGAGCCTACTGAGTTCGCTAAGGCCGAATTGAGTTAATTAATATGTCGTTGGAGAATCCCAGGCAACGTCCAGGTAGTATCGGTACGTACGCGTTGATAACAATGACTCCTCAGCCCATTATCCCTGAATCCTATCGACGTTGTAAAACAGAGGTGAAGCAGTGGATTTTGAATGAACATCGGAAACGGTGGAGATCCCGTGCTGACTGCCGTCAGGCTAAAGAAATTCTTGGCCAGTCAAAAAAGGTTTTAGCAGGTCCCAGATCCGCCAGTTTGGTTCAGGTATTGAGTGGACATGCGAATTTAGCGTATTATCTTTTCAAATGCGACCTTACCCAGTCGCCAAAATTGTGCTGGCTGTGGGAGATCCCCAATGAGACTGTGCGGCACTATGTAGAGGTGTGTCCCGTTTATTCTAAAACTAGATTCCTCGTCTTCGGGAGGTCAAATGTCTCCCTACCGGAGATTGTGGCATCTGGTAATCTTAACGAACTTTCTAGGTTTATTTAGTGCACTGGGCGATTCAGTCGTCACGCTCCCTAGTGTCCTGTTACTACTTTATTAGTTTATTATATTAGCATCTGGCAACCTTTAGCCGGGATGGGCATTTCGGATTGCCAGCGTTCCTTCCCCTTTCTGGTGGAACCGCCCCGTCTAAAGCAATCTTAATCTTAATCGGGTACATAGAATAGAATAGAATAGAAAAGAAATTTATTATTCTGGGACGATTGTCCCCTAAGAATAAATACAGGAACAAATAGAGGCCTTAATAGTTTGGCCTGTGATTAAAAGAAAATAAATAAATAAATAAGTATTTACAAAAAGTGAAAATAAAAATAACAGCAGAAATTAAGGAGATAAATTAAAACAATTAGAATTTCGGAGGAAGCTGAATAGAAAGGAGATAACTGAATAGACGGGATTTAAAGATGGATAGGGTAGGAGCATGGCGGACAGATGAAGGCAAGGAGTTCCAGAGAGAGGTAGCACGTATTAGGAAGGACTTGTCAAAGGATGAGGTACGGTGAGAGGGAATATAGAGATCAGATGAGCGAGATCTAGTGTTACGGGAATGGATGGAGGATTTAAACTTAAGGAGTTGAAAAATATAGGAAGGCCTTTGAGACTGGATGACTTGAAAAAGGAAAGAAGCCAAAAAATAGGAAAAAGCCACTCCAACTCATCGTAGCAGTGCGAAATGCGAGAGTCTCTGGAAATGCTGAAAATAAAACTTTTGAAGCAGTTCATGAGGCGCTTAAGCTTAGCTTCAATATCACCAGAAAGACCGCCATACACTAAACAACCATAGTCGAAATGGGGGAATATAAGAGAGGAAACTGGAGCCTTAATTGGAAAAAGGTGACGGGAACTATTAAACTGCTTAAGGATATGGATGGAACGACGAGAGATTTGGGAAACATGGTTTTTCCAGGATAGGTTTTGATCAAAGTTTTTCACAGAGGAACAATATTTTATTGGAGTATTGTAAAGGAAAAGATTAGGAAGAGGAGCCAATGATTTAAGGAGTGGGTTGGAGCCAATAACAATAGCTTTGGTCTTTTCTACATTCAGGGTAAGCTTATTGTTCGTGGCCCATGCTGAGATATTATTGAGGTCTTCTTGAAGTTTAAATACATACAACCATTCGCATTGATCATATAGTTGGCCAGTGGTAGATGTAGATTTAAACTGCAAAAAGCTGAAAAATCTGTTGTGACCAATGAGTATTAACAGATCTAGGATCTTAGTCTCAGGACTAGGAAATAACTATCAAACTGAGAAATCTATTGAATGACAGTCTTGTGATTTTTTGCTTATATCCAAACTTTAAAAGCTCTTGCCTCTATTCACAGCAAAAGTTGGAATAGTTAGATTTGATCTTGAAAGGAATGTCTCTTCTCTTTCAAAAGAATTCCGGAGGTTGTGCTTTCGATTGAGGTCTTGTTATAGTTGGAATCCTCTGCAGAGGCCAAATAGAAAGTTTCTGCTTTTTGTGATTTATTTTATTTAATTTATTTATTTATTTATTTTTAGAGAGAGAGAGTGATTCTATTTATTTTTAAAGAAACACAATTTTTGATTAATGATATCTTAAACCGGATATTTCAGTTGTAAACGCTATGCTTACTTTTACCAAAGTAAGAGAATGTAAAAGAGGAAAAATGGCTAAAAATCAATTATTTATGTATGACTGGTCAGACAGATAAAAATATATTTCTTATCGTTCTTTTTATCTATTTACTTTTTTCCTTTTTATTTATTTCATTTTATGTAAGGGAAAAATAAATGATGTAGGAGTTTGCCCGGAATACACACTCTCTAGCGAGCCTCCTTGCATTATTCAAACGCAGATGGCAGCACTGACCAGACCACTCACATCCTGTCCACTCTAAAAGTTAAAGTGTTCCCTCCCCCGCCACCACAAAACGAGATGGAGTAGATTCCCAGATGGGACCACTTTGTAATGTCGTAAAGTTGTGCCTATTTCCAGTGGGTAGTACATACACGTTCACATTCGCAGACAAACATACTTGGGACACTGAAATCACAGCAATCCTCATGAATTTACATTTCGTCCGTTGAATGAGCTTCAATCTGGTTTTTTGTACTTCTTATAATAATTTTTTTTTTTTTTTTTTAACTTTTTCTGACTTTCAGTGAACGGAAGTATAGTGCACAAAGTTGTGAAATGTAAAGATTTTTACCGGAAATACCTTTACGTCACGTAGACCCTTGAAAATAATGGAATGAAGTATTATTACCAGCCAATCTTTTGTCTAAATGTTGTCCAAGAAAAACGGACAAGATTGGCTGGAGGAATAGGAATTAGATTTCATAGTAGATTGGGGGAAGAGTGTTGCGACGTAGATTTGGCTTCAAATAAAATTGGCTTCAAATCAAATAAAATTTAACGCTAAAAGGAAGTTGAAAAAAGAAATATAAATAACTTAAAAATAACAACCCTACTAAATAATATTTGTCAAAGTCAAGAAAACTAAAGTATAACGGAAGGAAATTTCTTATTGTCGGGCATTGTCGCCAGGTTGTGCTCTTGTTGTGCTCTTGTTGGCTAATCTAATCTGACGCCTCTGTATTATGGTAACATTGTCGGCACTTTGGCAAACTGATCACAAATTCAAAATTAATTTCTCATGTCTATGCTTTTATCATGTTACAGAGTTGCCTTTGATGATCTATCAATTCGTATGAATAATCCATTAATTTCAAATTGTTCATTTACTTCTATAATTTTGTTATTTAAATATAATAGAACGACTAATATGGAACTCACACACGAGACTCAAGCGAATTGACCTCAATCTGAGGTATAAAATGTTGAAAAGACTACTCGACAAACGTTCAAAACTGACCCTGACGAACAAACGAACACTATACACCGCCCTACTTGCTCCAATATGCACGTACGGAATACAGCTCTTGGGAAGCGCCAAAAAATCGAACATCAACCGACTTCAAACCTTACAATCCAAAATCCTAAGAACAATAGTTAACGCTCCCTTCTACGTCTCCAATCACACAATACACTCTGACCCTAAATATTCCTCTCGTTTCTGGAAATAGCCCAATTTCGATATACAAAAAACTCCACTGAAATCTACACAATCATTACAATCCTCTGATCCACAACATGTCTACTACAAGCACTTCCTTCAAATTCACAGCGCAGACTAAAGCGGCGGTGGCCACGCGATCATCTCAGCACATAACACCGGACCTCCTAGGATGGTTGCTGCGTAAGCTTGCCAATCTGGCGAACTAACGGCTTCCATTACTGGATGGTCGTCGTTCACTCCACTCACGCCTCTTGGCGCACATGTACGAGCACGTGTATGTAAGTGCATATATATGCGTGCACGTGTATTTGCGCCATTTCCTTACCCTCATCTCTTTTGCTTCCTGTATCTATTACAGTTGCAAAATAAATAAATAAATAAATATAAAAAAAATTATAATAGAAAATTATCAACAAAATCAACAAATACTTATTTACCTTGGCTGGCAAATTTGTTATTTATGAGAACGTATATAGTTCATATACTATTTTATTTAAGGCGCCCTTAAAAGTAATTGGCGCCCGGAGACTTATCAGTACAATGCCACCCTCAGGTCACGGTACTCTCATTAGTGAGAGCGAGTCACATCCTGGAAAATTTAGAGAGGGAATATTCCTCTCCGTCATCTGGTACACCTGGTATCTACTCAGGCTTTTTATTTTTATTTTTTTTGAAGGACGTCCCTGAACAAATGAGGAGTCTTTAACGGTGATCCCAGAGCACCATCCCTCCAAGGGCTTTCCCCAGTTATGCTCAAAGGGAACTCTTTAAATTAATAGTTTGAAAGAGTTCGTAGGAGGCTTCATATCCTTTAGTGAGTACCTAATGGGATTCTCTGGGAAAAAACAATGAGTTGACAATCAGAGAATAGGGGCTACCTGGTGCCAAAAAGCACCTCTTTCTGCAAAACCTCTAGGGAAGACCTATTCTTCTCCAATAGAGGATAACTTGTGCAGGCAGTCGAGGAGTCGTCCTTCAGAGATAACTGTGGCCACTCCCTTACTCACGTCATTCGCGTTTATAGACTCATTTCTTTACAGTATCATTACACTGCTCCGATTATAACTAAGCAGAAAACATTGTGCTCTTCAAAATGTTTTTAAATACTATTAATTATTATTTAGGCTCATTTCTTTTAATATTAGTAGAAATTTAACTTGGCATTTCCATTTGAAAGGAAAGCGTTTATTACATCTTCAGTTCAAAACGTGAACTCCAGAGATTAAATGCTGGAGATTATGTCCTTTCAGGTAAATAGCAATATACTCTGAGTGGGCCCTTAAATTGAGGGTCTTTCCTCACTTCTGAAGCACCTACCTTTTGCTCGCCTTTCCATGAAGTCCACCGCCATAATTAAAACTCAAAAGCGTGACTCTTTAATTCTCCTTCTTCCTCGCCTTTTCCATCTGCTTCTTCATTTCCGCTTCCTACTTTTATTTAAAACTTCATGTCAGCGGATACTGTGCGCCAAAGCTTGTCATTTTGCTGGAACTATTTTATTCCACTCTCTGTAAGGGTTACAGTAAAATTAATACGATTTTTGACGAATTAGAGCTTGTGCTAGTAAAAAAATTAATTCTGATCGATCGCCAAGCATAGAATATGAAAAAATAATAAAACCAACTAATTGATTTTCGTAAGACATACAATTACAATAATTTAAAATTTTGAGACTACAGTAAATTTCAATAATACAATAAGATTTCACGATTAATTTCGTCATAGTCTTAGCTACCACCAGCAAGCATAGTCAGATTCAAACTTTGCCTTACCATTGGTAAAAAGAAGTATTGTATTCTCGTCAAATTTTCTATTTCAAATTTTCACGATTTTATGAAATGATTCCCTAAATAATTGCACTTTTGTAAGCGCAGTGGGAGACATTTAGCTGGAGTGTAGATACTCGTACAATACGAATGGTTAAGCTAGAAGCCCAAATAGAAGTGGCTATCCATACCACTGCAATATCTGCAAAAGTAGCTTTACCACTTCCTTCCTTTTAGCATCGTAAAACAGTTTATTTAATCTTTTTCTATTTTTTTTTTGTTACAGGTGAGTTTTTCTGATGGTTATTGCCACACCTGTTTATGTGAGTAACGTTTAGTATTTTATTTATTTTTAAAATGTTTTTCTCTGGGTACCTCTTTTTCCAGATAAAACTGTACTCCTGTCATGTGACAATTAGGGTACTAAATTAAAAAAAAAAAAAAAACTATGGCTGTGTCAGGGACACGGCCGTGTGTTGTACGTGAATACGTTTACGTAACGGGTTATATTTTTTATATAAAATATTTAGCATGAAACAATGTGTCTTCATAATCGAGATCGAACACAACCTACGCCTATACAGTCCGTTGTCGATGTAGAAGCGATTTCATCATCCACTTACATAATTTCAACCGCCCCAGCTGCAGATGTACTGGACACCGTCGTTGATCCGTTCGGCCCCCATTCATTCTTTTACGTTCCCGGCACAGCTTGACTCGGTCATATGATGTTTTATTATTACCATTCGATTGTTCTTGAGCAGCCCTTTCCAACAGTACACGATCTCTGTATTTGGTTTTGGCTTTTCGACGCGTATAGGCCGACATTATATATTTTTGATATTTTTTTATTCTAACACCTTATTATATTCACTGTCATTATTTTACACTAATGTTTTATATACAATCGATAGCTGACGATTAAAACTTAAACGAACATCTTAGCTTCTCCGAGTCAAAAGTTACACCATATGCAAATCTCGATACGCAGCAAAATGATCTCAAAATGGCGGCGCTTCCCCCTCCACCGCGCGCGATGCGTCACAGTCCTCGCTTATCGTAATGAATTCTTTGATCCTTTAGCTATCCAGTGGTCTAATTTAATTTTGGATGTAGACGATAGATTTGAAACTATAATGCCAAACTGTATCCTCCGATTTTATCATTAGGTTTTTTTGGATTGCCTCCATATGATAGTAAATTTAAAGACGTATTCACGTCAAAAAGCAACAGTTGCGCTTTTTCACTTTCTGCTTCCAGAAATTCTAGTCTCCAGTCTCTAGTTTTGCAGTTCAGTCTTCAAAGATTAATCAAAATTATAACTTAAGTCTCTTTCTTTTAATTCAATAAATATCAGTTTTACGAAAGCCGGACATTTTTCTTCTTCTTTCCGATTAAGAACTTCGTCTTTAAATGCTGAGGAAAGAAAAAATAAACGATAATAAAAATGATAAAATATTATTAAATGAGAAATACCAATAAACTTGACTTTTCTTTATATTTTATTACTGTAAGCTCTAGAAATGGAGAAAACTCTATTAAATAACGAGCGTGCCGTAGATTATTTCGCTTCAAATTTATTATCAATAAAATTACATCAAATAAATTTCCGCTTTTCTATTTATTGGAAAAATCGTATTAAAAAAAAAAAAAACTGTCTGACAATAAATGGCGTATCGTAATATCATTGGCTCTCCCTTTCACCCATATTACGAAAACTCAAATTTAACTTAAGTTTAGAGTCATGCTACCAAATTTATTCATTGTATTATAAATTAAGGAAGACATTTTGCAACATATTTCTAAAAATAAGTTTTACCCTTTGGTTTAGTGCGCCAATACAGTTGAAGAGGGTCAGAATGGAAGTTCACGACTCCCCCAGAAACCAGTTTATAACATAGTAAAACAAAAACAGCATATTAAGCTGCAATGCAGTAGTCTGTTGCCCACTTCCGTTTTTCTTACTTAGGTAAAGGGAAATATGGGGGGAAAAAAAGGTGACTCAAATAATCCACCCTAAAACTTAAGTATTATTATTATTATTTATTTTTATTATATCTTATTTTCGTAGCGCATCAGCTGTTAAAGCTATGAGCGCTTTCTTCTTTGCCAGCATCCCAACACAGCCACCTTGCTCCATCCAAGGATGTTAACATATTTCTTTCAATTATTCGATAGAATTTCTCATTTTGATTTTTACCATCACCTTCGAGTATTTCCTTCATTGGTCCATAAATATTAAACTTTCTCCTCATTTCCTGTAACGCATTACATTCTCCAGAAAAAAATGCCAGACTATTATCATAATTTGCATTTTCCACCAATCGGTTTCCGTATCGTTAGTAAGATATATGAATTGGTGGTCCTGGTGTGCCATGACTCTCGTTCGGGCATCATCCGCCAGGCGGTGAAGGATCTCTAAATAAGCGGTAGAAGGGAATAGGAACTATTAAGGAGCTTAGGTAAACAATTATTGTTTAGAGATGTGTGTGTGTAATGTGTAGTTGAGCTCCTAGAAGCGTAAGAAATATTTAGGTTTAGGCCGAAAGAGGCGTATTAAAATTGAAAGTGGGGTAAGCGGAAGAGTGAAGGGTAATAGTGCACAGTGCACTAGATGCGGATGAGGAAGGGGTAATAGTACAATCAATGCACTAGATGCGAATAAAGCGAAGTGCTAGATATCAGCGGAAGTGAATCGTAGTAGGCTGAGATGCGGTAAGAAGTACACCGTAGTGCCGGAAGCGTTGCGGAAGTACGAAAAGCTAAACTTGAAGCGGTGGTCCAGCGGACGCGTACTATATTTGATGCAGAGCAGGGGCCAGACGTCGACTCGTTATGAAGCGGTATGGAATTGAGGAGCACAAACTTATTTGCACAGAGTCCAAAGGCATACTGACCAACTGCAGAAGGAAAAACCCCACGGTTAAGAGTGAGTAGAGAAGGGCAAGGTTCGATACCGTGGGAACGGAGAAATATATATACAAGTTGAAGGAAAAAAGGAAATAATTGGCGGCAACAATAAGGGAAAGAAGTATCGCGAGATAACGCTTATTGCGAGAAAAGACACTATGCGAGAAGGACGGAAACACAAAGGAGAGAGAGAGGGAAAGCGTCAAAGGGTGCCTCCAAGAAAGGGTGGCACACGCCTTAACACACGCATTTATTTGATGCTCTATCCTTGACTGAATCATGATTTTAATCATTCTGATGATGATTAGATTATTGTCCTTTTAAGTTAACAAAATTAATCAGAATTCGAGTAGCAATTGTTACATTCTTTGAGCAGGAAGACAATTTATTTGAAAAAATAAAATAAAAACATCTTTTACGTCATTTCCTAGCATCAAGAATATTCTCTCAAATGCATTGCCATGATTCCAAACTTTTACGACACCTGAACTTGGCTTTAACTTCATTGTAGAAATTATGTAACAAATATCCTTCTAGTAAAGCAATGAAACAAAACTAGGCTCTAATTTTAGATTTGGAACAGAAGTTTTGCTTTTGTTTTTTATTTTTTTTACAACGCTTTAAGTACTTAGACTGAGTTAGAAAAGAGTCTCGCCCTCCATTTTCAAAAGACGAAGGAAATATACAAGAAAGTTCTTGGGGGAGGAAAGGAAAGCTGTTATAACGAGAAGTGTGGCCTTTGTATCGTGTAAAACATTTCAAAACTTGGGTGCATTTATTATGTTGGCAAGACCGTGTAAATTTCCGCCCGCTAAGTATTTTACGCTCCTTGTTACTCTTTACTTTTTTTTTTATCACCAACTGGTTGGAAGGACGGCGGTAGTTTGGAAGTCTTGACTTTTCTTCTGGGGCTTGAACAAAAATAATAATAATAATAATAACTGTGCCTCAACATACTGTTTTATTCTGTATCCGTTGTGCTAATGACGTCATTAATGACTTCAGTTTTAACGAGCATTAATTCGGTAGTCTTTGAATGACTGATACTTCCCTATATTAGGCCCATGGGTTTATTCCTTCCTTACGTTTAACCGGAAAACATTGCGCTTAAGTATGAGGTAAATACTGTAAACAATGAATTTTACTTCTTTTCTTTAAAACCAGGATGAAAGTGATTTTTCATCCCATTAATCTTATATAGTAGTACACTTATTAAAGGAACAAAATTGTTCAAGCTTCCCAGTTATGTCAAATAAAAATGGGAAATCCCCTGGAATTTGTGTAGACAAGTGTGGTAAATTGTTAATAAATTCTTCGGAAATAATTAAGACTTAATTTGGAAAAATGCAAACTCAATTAGGCCGCAATTAAATTCTTGTCAGGCCCAAAGTAATGCTGTTAGTGAAAGTGAATTAAAAGTTCAGTCCAATTCTATTACCTACTTTCTTACTTGAAAGCTCTAACGTTCCTTTCAGTTTCTTCAGACACTTCTAGCTGAAAGTTAAAAGCCATCTCTAGGGTAGTACGGCCTTGATTCTCTATGGTTTTACTGTATTCAAAGCTTCAGTTTCCACAACGAATCATCTCAAACTAAGTTTTCTATCAATAAGATATCCTTTCCCTCGTAGAGTTTCCCCTCTTTCCGGCTAACCAAGTTGATCGTCTCTCTGTTCCTTTCTGTGGTATTCTTGAGAGGGAAAGAGAAGGAAACATCCGTCCATCTTTTGGCGGATCGTTTAATTGCTTGAGGTGGCTAGGCTTAGTATTTTGAATAGGAGCTTTTAGGCTTTTTCCTTTAAAGTTTGTCGCCCTATTTGTTCGGACAGCTGGGAATTTTTTTTTTTTTGGCATTGGCTTCCGCCATACAGCCAGCATCGTCTAGGTGCTTATCACTAGAATATCACTCACTCTCCATTCTTACCTACAAATACATTCGCTTCATACATTCATCCCTCTACTATATACTGCTATTTACATAAACTACTGCTAATGGATGGAGCAGCACTCTGTGCTCCTGCCATCCTTATAGCTTAACCAAAATTAAAATCCCGTAATCCTTCTCTAAGCATTTTCTTCCATTCATTCTAATTCGGCTATAGCTTTTAAATACATTCATATTTCATTGCTAGCTCTGCTATCGACTTAAGCACATAAATGTTGGTGGAGAATATAATGTCTTCGTAGCTAAATGGTGCATCTAAATACCTGTATATGTCGTCAAACATTCGTTTCCTTTCTACCACATAACGTGGACATATCATTATTACATGTTTGAAATCCTCCTCCTCATTGCAATCTACGCAAAGAGGAGAGGACCTTTTGTTGATCCTGTGTAGATACGAACCGCACACCGCGTGGTTCGCTCTCAGCCTGCTTATTGTCGTAACAACCCATTTATTAGTGACAGTTCCCTTAAACCATGGTTGTCTAGGTAACTGATCTGCCATAGTTTTATAGAATCTACCTTTATCACCATTATTGTAATCTGTCTGCCATTTTTGTAGTGCTGCTTTTGCAATTATACCCTTGATATCGGTGTGTGGTAATTTATAATTAGCCATTTCCCCACTATTGGTGGCTTCCTTTGCAAGTGAATCAACAATTTCATTCTCTTTTATACCACAATGACCCCTTACCCACAAAAAATTAATGCAGACTCCCTTCTCTTTAAAAATGGCAATAGTTTCTACAATCTCTGCGATAATATGATACATTCCTGCAGCCTGGTTGTGTATATGTGATAATTTACACAACGCACTCTGGCTGTCACTAATAATGGTATATTTTTTCTCCGACAACGAATAAATATATTTTAAAGCCGTTAAAATAGCAATTAGCTCCGCTGTATAGATGGACGCCTCATCTTCTAATTTAATTATCGTAAAATAGTTCCGAACCGGATCATACACAGCACTTCCGACTTTATTATTGATTTTGGACCCATCTGTAAATAAACGATATGAGCCCGGATAATGAGAAGAAATGTAATCTTCGAAGGCCGCGGTTCTCATCTTTTCCGGTACCTTTATCAAGTCGAAGGAAGTGTTAACACTTAATTCGCTCAATAAATGTTCGTATTTTAAGCTGGGAATCTTAGATGGCTTAAGCCCGGAACTGGAATTTCTTCTGGGTCCCCAGGGTGGCTATCGGGTTTAGGGTTTCCGTCCCCGCTGAGGAAAAAGTCAATCAGTTTTACCAAAAACTAAGCGATATATCAAGTTAGTAACTTCAAAGATTTTTGCTTTCTTTTTAGTTTCTAATGTTTAAATACAAACACAATCGCTTCCGTGACACCTAATCAAGTAGTTTGACGTAAAGCCTACCTTGAGAAACCAGGCATTACTTCACTTTACTTCTAAATACACACATAGAGTGAGAAAGAGAGAGAGTGTGTGTGTGTGAGTGAGAGGCCCAATTCGTCGAGACTATTTCTATACTTTGTTGTTCTCCAAGTAATAACTGCAAATCGAAACTTTGCGTGATTGCAAAGTGTAATACAATCTTTATGACTGTATTTTTTTTCTGGCGGTCTTTACTACTTACTAGTAAATCAGGTGTCTTGGAAGTAGGCGACCTAGCAAAGATTAAGATTAAGATTAATATAGCGGGACGGGACCTATGCCCCATGGCACCGCAGCCAAAAGAGACTTATTGTGCCAGCCCCCTTTTTGGATCTAATAGACGAAACCTCCCCCTATTAAGGAGGTTGAGGACTTTCCTCCTTTGGTCTCAAAGAGCCAAAACGTTTCATAGCGCAACCCCTGCAATTGCAAAGCAAATCGAACAACAAGTGAGAAATCGTTTCCTCCTCTTCCTGACACAATCTGTACATCGGTTCCGAGCTAATCAGCCCCCACCTTGTACAGAACTGCTTCCTGAACCTACCGTGCTCCGAGAATAGGCCAGTAATCTGATTTCTATCCAAGCACAGAGTCTCTTAGCGGCTCTTTGTTCACACACAGCTAAGGCATCACACTCTTACTGGTGTTTGACTCCAGGACACATCACCCAGTTCTTTTCATGCTCACTCCAGATCCAGTCTTGGCAAACGTAATTTACCTAGCTACTATAAATTTTCTCATATTAAACATTAAATATCCACTTGGTATATAGTCTAATACCGCGATACATCTTAGCATTGCGGGACTAGCCTATACCCTCTCAGCTTCTGTGAAGTCTTTGTGTTCATAATAATTCCGCTAGAGCTGTAAAGATAAAGGGTGAAATGTGATTATATTCGCTAACGTTTAATGGAAATGAAAGCTGCTGATACAGGCTATCGATTACCGTGTAAAAAGTGCGTAATGATATGCAACAGAGAATCGATACACCCGATTTGAAAACCAGTATCATCTACTAGGTTATGAACATTTTTGACACAATAATCAAACATATCCTGTATAGATTCGACAGTTTTTTCTTGCCGACAATAGATTTCAGATGATAAAGAACTTTTCTTTTTATGTAAAGCACCGGTTATTTACATTAAAAAGGAAATAAATAAAAAAGCTCTCCTTGTTAATAAAAGCGCCTATTGTCGAACATTAGTATCATCATAAAAAATAAAAGAAAAAGCTGTACAAAAATATAGAACGGTCCTAATAAAGAGAGATACATATTTTACAAGTCGCCGCCCGGTTGGATGAACACCTGTACAGGTGTTACACAGAGAGGGCGTTTTCGCCTCGGCAAGTTACCCCCACCATAATTCTGGGCCAGCCAGTCCGTTATTCTGCACTAAATTAACGGCTTACATCACGCAGCATACAATGGTCTGTACCAATTTTGTTTTTTGAAATTTCTTTTCCCTTTTTCTGTCTCTCTGTTCGCTAGAAAAAGTACAACGGATTAAAATGGATAAAAATTTATAAAGGCTTGTGGTACTAAAGGAGCTTACATAAAGGAGAAAGAAAAGGGGGCTTCTCTTTTGAAAATATTTTTGCTAGAAGAATACCAACTGTAAGGCTAACACTTTTATCATTTTTTACTGCGCTCTCCCGTTAATTAGGTGATGTTAAATCTTGAGCACTTCTGGCAATCCTGAAACCAACAGTAATAATTAAAAAACAAAATTAAATTGAAGAAGAATAAGTTAACTCTATATAAGACACTATATAAGATACTACTATCTGGACTAACGGAGCTGAGCTGTGGGGCTCTGTGAAACCATCCAACATCCAAAGAATCCAATCCTTTCAATCTTAAGTCCTTCGTCAAACGCTCCTTATTGCCTATCCAATTTAACCCTCCACACAGACCTCAATATCCCTTTTGTCAATCGTCTAATAAATTCTCGGCTTCCTTAATTTCCATAATAGCCTTAACCATGTAAGGGACGGAATTGTGGGTTTGGTGAATTGTAATTATATTTTCTTTTAGAATTAAATTGTTATACATAGAGGACGTACGAGGGTCGTTTGAAAAGTCCGTGCAAAGTCAGAGAGATAGCACTACTGGCGCGTGTCGAGGTTATGTTTAGTTAGTAGCATCTCTTGGAAGAACACACACCAAGTTTCAGCCAGATCGGTCTATTTCTTTGTGTTTGGCATTCGTTTGAATCGAGGAAGTCGAATGATTTTCAAAAAATGGACGAAAAAGAATTTCGTGTGTTGATTAAACACTACTTTATGAAAGGCAAAACGACTCAGAAGACTAAAGAGAAGCTTGATAAACATTATGGTGACTCTGCACCTTCGATTAGAACAGTTTATAAGTGGTTTCACAATTTTCGGAATGGCCATATGGGCACAAGTGACGCTGAACGTTCTGGACGCCCTGTTGAGGTTACTACTCCAGAAATCATTGATAAAATCCATAATATGGTGATGGATGACAGAAGAGCGAAGGTGCGTGAGATTGCTAGTGCTGTGGGCATCTCGAATGAACGGGTACATAATATTTTGCATCAACATTTGGACATGACAAAGCTATCCGCAAGATGGGTGCCGCGATTGCTCACGCTTGACCAAAAACGAAATCGTGTGAAGTGTTGCAAGGACGGTTTGCAGCTGTTCCAGAAAAATCCGCAGGACTTTAAGCGTTGTTTCGTCACTGTGGATGAAACATGGATCATCACTACACTCCTGCGGGGGAATCTGCGCTAAAAAAGGCGAAGACCGTTCCTTCGGCCGAAAAGATTATGGCGACTGTCTTTTGGGATTCGCAAGGAATAATCCTCATCGACTATCTGGAAAAGGGTAAAACTTTTACAGGTGTATATTATTCATCGTTATTGGACCGTTTGAAAACCGAGCTGCAAGAAAAACGCCCACGATTGGCCCACAAAAAAAGTCCTTTTCCATCAAGACAACGCACCAGCTCACACCTCAGCAGTTGTGGTCGCAAAATTAATGGAAATAGGGTTCCAACTCGTTTCACATCCCCCCTATTCTCCAGACTTGGCTCTCTCGGACTACTATTTGTTCCCCAATATGAAGAAATGGCTGGCGGGAAAAAGATTTTATTCAAACGAGGAGGTGATTGCAGAAACGAATGGCTATTTTTCAGACTTGGACAAATCCTATTATTCGGAAGGGATCAACAAACTAGAGCAGCGTTGGACGAAGTGTATAAGCCTAAAAGGAGACTATGTTGAAAAATAAAAAATGTTTACCCCAAAAAATTAAGTAGTTTTTATTTTTGCACGGACTTTTCAAACGACCCTCGTAACACGATACCTATAATGTAGTGTTAGAATGCATAGTCAGGAAGTTACTAGGAGCATTGTTCGCGCTGCCGACGGAATGGTGGGGGCCTAGAGAGTGGTGTGTGTGTGTGTGTGTAGGGTGTGTCTATGTGGGTCTGTGTGAGAGGTAGTATGACAGAAAAGAAGAAAAGAAAAACAGAACAGTGAGTGTGACCGAAAGGAGTGGCTGGAGCTGAGTGCGAAAAACCCTGACGAAGACGAGAAGATTTTTGGCGAGGAATGGGCAAGCTGCAGGTGGTGGCGGCGGGTAAGCCAAATCTGTCTATGGTCTTTGGGGTGCCACTCTCTGGTCCCGGTTGGCAGGGCGACGGGTGGTAAGGGGAAACTCCTGTTTTAGTAGTTGTTTTTTATCCTTTTTAGTTAATTTACATATTTACAATTTACGTGTATTATTAGTTAAGTTACATATTTACAATTTACGTTAATTAGTTAATTATTAGTCAAGGGTTTTTATGTAAGATAATAAAGTTTTTAAAGTGTCGACCAGGTGTTCTTTTTTTTCTAATTGAAACCCCTAAAGTCTGGGAGTAGGGTTGAAGCGTTACAACCATATACATCCTAATCCCAGAGCATAAGCCTTATCCACACAACAACCCATCCCGGACAGTCCTCCAAGACGCCTGAAACGACGTTGGGCCCCATCATTCCTAACCTTCCTTATAATCTCCAGAGAGTTCCAGCTGGTTCCTCTCAACATGCCTCCCCTCGATTGTGGCGCTGGATCCACCAGAATCACAGCAAACCATCTGTGATTAACTCGAAATAGACCACTTTACATGTTGTAGTTAATACAAGTTGTAACTTGGTTCTAAATAGGGCAGTACACCATGTTGTAGTTAATACAAGGTTTCGTCTACTATATCCAAATAGGGCAGTACACAATAAGTCTTTTGTGGCTGCGGTGCCGTGGTGCACAGGTCCAGGTCCCATCTATTCTATTCTATAAGTTGTAAATAAATAAATTTAAAAAAAATTAAAGAAAATGGAATACAAGTTTTGATGTTTGTAAGAGAAATAAATACAAGAGAAACTTATAAGCTATCTAAGACAATAAGCTTATAAAACAAAGAACCAAAGAGACCCTGTGCTTGGGTAGAAATCAGATTACTCTGATTACAGGCCTATTCACGGAGCACCATAGGTTCAGGAAGCATCTGCGCAAGGTAGGGCTTATCAGCTCGGAACCGTTGTACAGATTATGTCAGGAAGAGGAGGAAACGGTCTCTCATCTGCGGTTCGATTGCGTTACAATTGAGCGTTTGCGCTATGAAATCTTTGGAACGCTGAAGCCTAAGGAGATAGTAGCGCAAAAAGAACTACGAGGGTCGTTTGAAAAGTCCGTGCAAAGTCAGAGAGATAGCACACTGGCGCGAATCGAGGTTATGTTTAGTTAGTAGCATCTCTTGCAAGAACACACACCAAGTTTCAGCCAGATCGGTCTATTTCTTTGTGTTTGGCATTCGTTTGAATCGAGGAAGTGGAGTAAATTTCAAAAAATGGACGAAAAAGAATTTCGTGTGTTGATTAAACACTACTTTATGAAAGGCAAAACGCTTCAGGAGACTAAAGAGAAGCTTGATAAACATTATGGTGACTCTGCACCTTCGATTAAAACAGTTTATAAGTGGTTTCAAAATTTTCGGAGTGACATATGGGCACAAGTGACGCTGAACGTTCTGGACGCCCTGTTGAGGTTACTACTCCAGAAATCATTGATAAAATCCATGATATGGTGATGGATGACAGAAGAGCGAAGGTGCGTGAGATTGCTAGTGCTGTGGGCATCTCGAATGAACGGGTACATAATATTTTGCATCAACATTTGGACATGACAAAGCTATCCGCAAGATGGGTGCCGCGATTGCTCACGCTTGACCAAAAACGAAATCGTGTGAAGTGTTGCAAGGACGGTTTGCAGCTGTTCCAGAAAAATCCGCAGGACTTTAAGCGTTGTTTCGTCACTGTGGATGAAACATGGATACATCACTACACTCCTGCGGGGGAATCTGCGCCAAAAAAGGCGAAGACCGTTGCTTCGGCCGGAAAGATTATGGCGACTGTCTTTTGGGATTCGCAAGGAATAATCCTCATCGACTATCTGGAAAAGGGTAAAACTATTACAGGTGTATATTATTCATCGTTATTGGACCGTTTGAAAACCGAGCTGCAAGAAAAACGCCCACGATTGGCCCACAAAAAAAGTCCTTTTCCATCACGACTGCTTCTCAGCAGTTGTGGTCGCAAAATTAATGGAAATAGGGTTCCAACTCGTTTCACATCCCCCCTATTCTCCAGACTTGGCTCCCTCGGACTACTATTTGTTCCCCAATATGAAGAAATGGCTGGCGGGAAAAAGATTTTATTCAAACGAGGAGGTGATTGCAGAAACGAATGGCTATTTTTCAGACTTGGACAAATCCTATTATTCGGAAGGGATCAACAAACTAGAGCAGCGTTGGACGAAGTGTATAGGCCTAAAAGGAGACTATGTTGAAAAATAAAAAAGGTTTACCCCTAAAAATTAAGTAGTTTTTATTTTTGCACGGACTTTTCAATCGACCCTCGTAGGTCCAGGTCCCATCTATTATTCTATTCTATTCTATAAGCTATATGAGAAAACAAGGCCAATTCAACATAAATGAAACCATAAATAAAATTATGATTCCAGTCTCTCAATCATAATGATGATAAAGTCGTTATAATACTTGCATTTTATTTGTACACATTTTTTAAAAACTTTTCATGGTTAGATAAAATGTTTTATGGAGAAAAATAACGTGTACAAAAAAGGCTTTCCTATCTCCAAAAATTAAATAAAATAAAAAGTCACGTAATGATAAAGAAAAACTGGAAATTCTATCATTTTACAACATTTGTTTGCTTGGACATTGTTTCATTTAACTTATTTAATTAAAAAGCTGAAGAAAGATTGGCCAGGAGCGGCCAACAGCTGGAATATGGTGCCGCCCGTAGTGGCGGTGGTGGCGGCAAGGTGTGCCGGCGACAGATATGGGGCTCCCTAATTAGATATACCGGGGACTCATATAGCTCATATTTCTCACATCACAAACTCAGCCGGACAGTTACGTATGCTCACAGCATTCATAAATCACAATAATAAAATAAAAATGTATACGAATATAGACTTTTATGATAGTCACAAAGTTTTTTTTGTATTTATTTAATTTGTTTTATCTTTTTTTTGTCCTAATTTAAAATAATCAGAATTTAAATTTGATTTAACTGCCAGCGAATTGCGCAATTTGTATAAATTGCAAAAAATTATTATATTTCTTAGATTGATGATGTAGAGAAGTCCAAGTCTATGGTAGTAGTTGACAGTGAGTATTGGTGAAGGTCAAGGGAACTGTACTGGAGCAGGTGAAAGGGGTTTAAATACCTGGGTGCCCCCTCTAAGTGAAGAAGGAAGAATGGACGAAGAGATAAGAGAAAGAATAGGTGCGGCAGGAAGGTTTTCCTCACGCTACCAGAAACAGTTTTATAGGAAAGAAAGAAGTCCCTACGCGAGCCAAAGCCGCTGTTTTTAAAACTGTTTTTCTACCGATTCTATCGTAACTCTAGTGAATACGTGGACTCCTAACTAAGAGAAGACATTCGGAGCCAACTCCAAGCGATGAAAATGCGCTATTTAAGGAAGATTTTAGTGGAAATCGAAGAGAGAAATAGAATCCAGGAATGTAACAGTGAGAAGAGACCTGGACATTGTGAACCGGCCATAGAGATTACGTTAAAAGGAATCAACTTAAGATGGTTCGGTCATGTAATGAGAATGGCAGAAAATAGAATTTCTAGGGTAGTGTACGAAGCACGTACCAGAAGGAAGAAGACGACGGGGCCGCCCTCGAAGGACATGGGAAGAAGAGATAAGAGGGAACCTGTTGGAGAGGGGTTGTAGATTGGAGGAAGGGGAAGGAGCTTGCCAGGGGTAGGAGTGAATCAAGAAGATTATGTAAGGCCTCAACACTGCCTAGGCGCTAGAAGAGGATAGATTGATGATTCTTGGGAATACTCATCATCATTGACTAAAAATTGCATTTTGTTAAGTTTCTAATCATCACTTCTTTGGCGTACCGAGAATGTTCTTCTCCATTTTGGCCTATATGGTAATGTAGCGTCTGCAGTTGTCTTTCTCTTAATTCTCTTCAACTGCAATCTCAATAATTTCTCTTACAAGCGATAGAGAAAGTAAATAAACCCTCACATTCTCTCTCTCTCTCTCTCTTCTTCTCTCTCCCCGCAAAAGCAAATCCCTACAGCATACTCGCTAAATGCATTACTGCAGTTCAAAGGTGCTTCCTACTCAATGCAAATTGCAATCAGTTAGAACCCCCCCCCTCAGGTGATTCAAGCGGTTTACAAGTATCAGGGCTTACAAGCTTGCTATTAATGTAAGCCCTGTTTCTACTGATAACCTACAGGGGAGCTTTAGCCTGGAGGGTTTTTTTTATTTCTGTTCCCCCCCTTAATTTAAAATTCCATCAGAGATAATGTAATTCTTAATTACTTGCTGATAATTGTAAGCCTTTTAAAACTTACATTTATATACCGCAATAACTCTGCAAATTTGTGAATTTGGTTTCCGCAGGACTCAGCTGCTTAAAGACTCTATTATTTCAGTCTTTCTTTGTTTCCCAATCATTTGAACGATTTTTGTTTTTTAAATTTATTTTTCGTAACATAGAACCTCACCGATTCTAAATCACCGGTTTGATTTTTAGAACACGATACAGTATGATCCCCTCAGCTTTTTGGAAGCCAGTTCCTACAGCTTCCAGAGTTTTCTTATTTGCATTCAACTTTAAAGGCTTACCCTTCAAGGTCAACAGAATCCTGCTTCTACTACTCCACTACCTTATCCTCCAACTCTTACTTTATCCGAATGATTCCTGCTGGTTAAACAAAACACCAAATACTACCTAAGAACCGGAGTACCATAAGAAAGTATTTTAGGCCATCTTCTTTCCTTAGCTTTCATCATCCGCCATTCTCACACATCGTCATCGCTGTGAAGCTGCATATTATTCTTAGCCTTTAATAGGTATCCAAGCAGTTTTTAAAAGATCTTTCTCTATTTGTTTACTTGTTGCCAGCGCTTCGTTACTCAATACTTTTACTACATCTCTGTAGCTCATTTCGCTGTTGACTTTTTTCTCCAGACCACCAGAAAGCCTGAGGTCTTAGCGAGTGTGGGATGCCATCTCTTACCATCTTTTGCAAGTGGCTCTCCTTTTCTATATTCTGATCTAGATCTTGAATCTGTATCCAAAACATATGAAGCCATTTCACTGGAATAGTCAACGACATAGAATTAAGCAAGAACACCAATCCGATTTCTTTCTTCGCTGTGGTACACAATCGAGACCGGTTCTTGGGCTGTTCTGATTACTTTTGATTTTGTTTATGTTAAGTGACATGTTTTTTATATTTGAATTTAAGATAATAATTTAAAACAAGTACTGAACAAACTAATCATTGCTTTTTATCCGTCGATATTAGAGTAGAACGTATTAGATTAAGTTTACCCTTTACCTACAAACTATCGATTCAATCACCAATAATTGCACATTCCTGTTTTGCGTCAACAACACTATTGAATGTCTGATAGAGGGATTGGAAAATGCAATAATATAGCTAGCAAGGTAATGCTAATTAGATGGTCATTGAAGCTGTGTTCAAATTGCTTGCCTCTTTCTATTCAGTGGAATTCACTTAAAAATATATTCAAAAAGGTTTTCTATTCATTGAATACGACTTTCCCGGCAGTGAAACACTACTTCCCGATGCGATAACTTCCTTTAATCAACAGATCTTTAACCAGTTAATTCCAAGGCAGGGGACGCCAAAACGATAGATATAACCAACAATCTTGTAAGTTTGATTTCGATTTGTGAGTCGATTGTAAACCGGTGGAAAAAGCTCGTTAAAAATTATAAATTTAGGTAATACCTTCAGTTTGCCACCACTTTGTGATATGTACCTGCAAATAAAGGTTATTTTGAAGTTTTTCACAAAGTAGCTTGAACTAGCTCTTAACTTGTCGCCAGTATTTTTTTTGTTCACTGTTTTTTTTTCTCCAGCCTGGATTTCCAGGTTGAGTATCCTCCGTGTCATGCATTCAGGATCTTAAAACAGTTTCAGGATCTCGAAAACAGTTTCATATTTCCTTCTCATGATCTTCTATTCCCATACGTTTATTCCCAGTTCGTCGGCCTTGATCCGTACATAGCTTTCATTCTTGATAGCCTTGGAATTTCTAGGCATCTTGGCAATACGATTAATTGAAATGGCACTTTAACTCCTGCTCTCAGTCTCCTTTCATCAGGAAGGCGCTCTTCCATTCAAAGAAATCAAATCAGGGTTGATATTTGATGATCAAAAGGAACCGTTCAATTCAAGTAAAATGCACTTAATCACTTGGTAAGTTCCAAATTCGGCTGGCCTATTATTGTTCGAAACTAGAGATGTGCAGGTAATTGTGATGTTTCGTTGTAAGATAATTTTTGAGGCTGTAACTGAAAAAACTTTTGGTCCCTAACCTCACAGCTTCAATCTATATCTATTTTCAACTTTTTATAACCTTCAACTGAGAATCTAATTACTTCTAAAAATCTTAAAAAAACTTTAAAATTAGTTCGTGTGTAATCAATCTGTGAAGCCAGGAGTTTGGGAGTATCTATGAACTGCTTCATAAGATTTATTTTCAGCATTTCCAGAGACTCTCGCATTTCGCACTGCTACGATGAGTTGAAGTGGCTTTTTCCTGTCTATCGCCGCCAATATTTTTTGGCTTCTTTCCTTTTTCAAGTCATCCAGTCTCAAAGGCCTTCCTATATTTTTCAACTCCTTAAGTTTAAATCCTCCATCCATTCCCGTAATACTAGATCTCGCTCATCTGATCTCTATATTCCCTCTCACCGTACCTCATCCTTTGACAAGTCCTTCCTAATACGTGCTACCTCTCTCTGGAACTCCTGCCTTCATCTGTCCGCCATGCTCCTACCCTATCCATCTTTAAATCCCGTCTATTCAGTTATCTACTTTCTATTCAGCTTCCTCCGAAATTCTAATTGTTTCAATTTATTTCCTTAATTTCTGCTGTTTTATTATTTTATTTTTACTTTCATTTTCACTTATTATATTTTCACTTTTGTAAATACTTATTTATTTATTTAATTTCTGTATAATCACAGGCCAAACTGTTAAGGCCTCTATTTGTTCCTGTATTTATTCTTAGGGGACAATTGTCCCAGAATAATAAATTTCTTTTCTATTCTATTCTATTCTATCTAGTTCAGGGTAACGGAAATGTATTGCTTGGAGCCAAAATTATTGTTTGGAAAGGAAACTTTCAAAGCTAATGGCTTAGAAAAGCTTATTTAGTTTATTAAAAACCTAATTATTCATCAGTCAGTGGAGAACTGCTGATTAAGTTATCAACTGGCCATCAGTAGTGTCAGATTTTTTACATTTTCATGCACACTTACGTAAGAGGAAGTTATTTACGTATTTTGTGTGAATTTCTATTTTATTCTTGAGTAGTCACGGGTAGTATCCGTTTTGGTGTTCCTCTCTGGTTCGAACTTTTTAAAAATAGTCTGGTTAATTGTGAAAAACTTTCAATTGAATAAATAACAAGCTCTCTCCACCCCTTCCTATTCTATGGAGAGAGTGCTAAATTATTTTTCAATCAATAATGGAAAATTTGTGATAATTTTTCATGTCTATTTACGGCGTTAAAAAACGTTTTGAATTTCAAATAAACTGCCATTTACAGAGTATTTGATTTTCATTTTGATTTATTGTTGGAATAAATTGGGAGTTTGATTTTGTATTTGTATTTATTTGTTTCTTTTTACTTTGCTTCCGTTTCTGATAATGAGGAAACCCCTCCAAAAAGAAGAAAGAAAAAGAAATTGATCCATTTCTTCAGGGATCAGCATCCTGCGGGAATCTCAGCTTAACAATAAATCAACAATTAAGCTGTAGTCTCCTCTAACACGCTGTAGAACAAACTGTTTGAGTATAACCCATATAATTTCACAAACACACTACGCACCATAAATGTTGAATTAAGAAACGCTAAAGGGACAATAAAGGCCTAAATTACCTCAGGCTCACACATTATTTCCGGAATTGTATTACTTTTATAAATTTTCGAGTTGATTTTTTAAAAAATTACTTCTTCTCACTACGTAAATCAAGTTAAGCACTTTTATTTGAAAAGAATTTTTTTGGGTAAAAATTTGGTGGAGGCTATTATGGTATTATGGCTCCCAATAAAAGGCCATTTCAGCTAGTTTGATGGTTATAATTATGGTTAGACCACCAAATTGGTGGTTAAAATTACGAATACCATAAAGTTAACGGAAGTGCTACTGTACCAACAAATGATACCATTTTTTTTTTCGAAAATACTACAATGACTTCCTTTTAAAAATACAAAAATAAGTTTATAAACGAGGATTTGGCAACAGGACTAGCTCTGCAAACTCAAGGACATCCTCTCTTTTCTAGTTAGCTGATTCTTAAATCTTAGCTTTCCAGGTAGGTTCTAATATCAAACTTCAATCCGGTAGAAGCAGTGTTGGCTCAGAGTAGCTTTCTCTGAGCTATTCATTGCTTTTAACTTTCTATCCATTCTCAAGCTTTTTATCCTTTTATTACAATCAAGTTTTACAGGAAAGCGGTAATTTTAAGTTTAAATCAAATGTTTTAAAGAAAATATGTAAGTTAAAGTTGAAACTTTTTAGGAAAAGTCGTGTTTGAGATTCAGGGAAAATTGCATTTCAGATGAAAATTCTTTTTCTTCTGATTTTTTCTATTGTGAATTATTCTTTGCTTCTTTTCCTTTCTCCGGTTCTTCCACTTTCTCTGCTTCTACTCTCCTATCTCTGCTTCTTCCACTTTCTCTGCTTCTACTCTCCTTTCTCTGTTTCTTCCACTTTTTCTGCTTCTACTCTCCTTTCTCTGTTTCTTCCACTTTTTCTGCTTCTACTCTCCTATCTCTGCTTCTTCCACTTCCTCTGCTTCTACTCTTCTATCTCTGCTTCTTCCACTTCCTCTGCTTCTACTCTCCTTTCTCTGTTTCTTCCACTTTCTCTGCTTCTACTCTCCTATCTCTGCTTCTTCCACTTCCTCTGCTTCTACACTCCTATCTCTGCTTCTTCCACTTCCTCTGCTTCTACTCTCCTTTCTCTGTTTCTTCCACTTTCTCTGCTTCTACTCTCCAGCCTCTGCTTCTCACCTTCCTCGGCTTCTTCCACTTTCTCTGCTTCTACTCTCCAGCCTCTGCTTCTCACCTTCCTCGGCTTCTTCCACTTTCTCTGCTTCCTCTGTTTCTACTCTCCAGCCTCTGCTTCTCACCTTCCTCGGCTTCTTCCACTTTCTCTGCTTCTACTCTCCTTTCTCTGCTTCCTCTGCTTCTACTCTCCAGCCTCTGCTTCTCACCTTCCTCGGCTTCTTCCACTTTATATGATTCTACTCTCCTTTCTCTGCTTCTTTCTTCTTCTTATTCTTCTTCTTCTTTATTTTACTTCTTTCATTTCTTCGTCTTATTGGAAAATCGAAAAATGAACAAATATATTTAATAAAATGATCCTTCTGATTGGCCAATTTCGACCAATACCTTTATTAATAACGTCTTAGCAAGGAAATAACAAAATGTGATGTTAAAATGCGGGGTTTTTTGGCGGTTTTGGGACTCAGTGGCTATTAACGCACACACACCACAAAGACTATTTACCAAAAAACTGCTGTTATTCTTAAAGAACCTCAAAATAGATATTTTCGAAATCAAAGTGAAACTCAAAATCCTAAATTGAATGAGAGAAATAAAAATTAAAAAACTTTTCGCCAAAATCGATTTTCCGCGAACTATGTTAAGTAAAAACCCCAACCCTTTTAAATTTTCATTTCTTCTTATTTATAAAATAAAGTAAATTTATACAAGAAAATCTGTTTAACTTTTTAATGTACAATGGTAGGAAAGAGATTCAAACAAACAGAACAAACTGCAAACTTCCAGCATCTTGGCCAACTCTTTGCGCCCATTATCCCCTACGCGCAAAGTCTTTGTTGATTACTTCAGTTTCCAAAAAAAAAAACTTTTCCAACTCCTTACAATGAAGCTTATTTTGCAAAGCCCTTAGTGGGCTAAAAGCTTTTCAGCTATTCAAGTAGAGTTGAAAAGATTAATTATCCTTATTTACTTTTTATGTATACAAAATAATGTTTAGCTTTAAGTTTTGTTACCCTCAATTTGTTGGTCCTTCACTTAAAAAAAATGCATCTAGCTTTCATGTCATTAGGTACTAAGGGCTAACTTTAAATGGGACAGAGTCGTTTACTAACTGTAAAGTTGTACTTAGCGGAAATTTTATGCTTTTTGTGAAGCGTTGATCAGTATAAGATGCCCAGTTCCAATGGAAAACAAAGTATTTGCTACCGCCCCCGTCCCCAAATTGATATTTGTACCTAGAAAACTAGGCGATTACTTTTTCCTTTAAAATTAATCCAAAGTTTTGCCATACAATTTTTGATTAATTGTGTTCCGGTGCAGGCCACATACATAAAAAGGAAAAGAAAGAAAAAAAGTAGGGCACAGAAATATGGGCTCCTTCTACAAGGAAGCGGTTGACTGACGTGTCGGAAGTAGGCGTCATTTTCCTGTACTCTCAAAGGACGGAAGCTCGTTCATCTTCATGTACATTTATTATATCTTGGGAAATCTGTTCCAACGGAGGACAAAAATAATACAAAAATAAATTGGGGGAAGTTTTTCCTTTTTTCCCCACCCTCTGGTTAATTTTTCCCTTGGAGATTTTTATAGCTTCAGTGAAAATTGCATTTAAAGTGAGAAAATTATTTGGATTTAGGAAAATTCAAAAGTAACACCATTATAAAAGGAATATAGAATCGACCCCTTTTGAGGGCTGCTTAAATTTCCAGCTTTTCCAAAACCACGCTATATTCTTTTTCTAGAAAAGTAAAGGGAATTTTTCTTACTTTTACTAACACTGGAAATGTTGCTAAATTTTGTAATTGATATTTTTAACAGCATTGTATTATACTTTTTGTTGAAAATCAAACACGAATCCTAAAAGTGTTCGTAAAAAAAAATTCAGAACTTCAATAACCTAGTTTCACATACTCTATAATTAACTTGAATTTTTCAAAATTGATCTATGCCTAATATGCGAACTAGTGACCTGCGTTAGTTTACATGGCCGTATATCTTTGATTCGAAATTTGGTTCTGACCTCAGTGCTAGTTAAATATCATTGATTTTATCCAACCTATCAAACAGGTTTATTGATTGACTGACCAGTTTTGGACTTACAATCAGTTTGTTTATGTTTCCGTTTCACGCTACACTTGCTGACCTAGCAATTTTTAAAAAAATTGAGCCATTCTGGGCGGGGGGAAGCTTCAATCAAGTTTTTCTTGGGTTTGTTGACGTTTCAGTAGAATCAGAAACGACTAGAGTCTAAACAGAATACCTACTTTGAGCAAACTGCGATTTTAAATAGGATTAAATAACTTCCTGTTTTAAGAACTTGGAAATATACAATAACATCCGTTAATATTCTTCAATAAAAATGATTACAAAATTAAAAAAATCAATCAAATAACTAGAAAATACTAATACTTTTCCAATTCAGGTAATCGCTTTAAAAATGTTCTAACTAAATTTGCTGTCTGACCACTGACTAGATGATTTGAAGACCCAGTGGTAACCCCAAGGGGTGTTTTGGGCGCAAATCCTATGCGGTTACCTCACTTGCGGTCAGATGCAATCCACTAATTTTAAACACTTTCACAACTTCACTTAGTAAGTTCAATTAATTAACTGAATAAATCGATTTTACACTATTTAAAGTAATTCACATTACCCACAATCCCCAAAAACTGCTTCCACAAAATAAAATTCCTAGAGATAGTATAAAAAGTAACATCGGTGAAAACATGAAATAGAAAATTTGATGTGATTGATTTACTTCTTTTTCTAGGAAAGAGGAAGTCAAGATAGTTCTTTATTGGAGGTTATTTTGAAATAATACTAAATCTGAATTTAGCTACACATATCCCACATAATGTTTGACGTTCATCTTTATATTTTGAAATTTAGATTTAATTTCTGTAATCCTTCCAGCCAGCTATTTCTTCATTTCGAAATCATACTTGACTGACAGACATTTTAGAGTGAAGGTAGGAACTATTCTTTCTCCATTCAGCTATGCTGTCGCTGGAGTTCCGCAAGGCAGCATACTTAGGCCCCATTCTGTACACAATCTACTCCTCAGACATACCTACTCATCCTCAAACTACTCTTCTCACCTATGCTGACGATACTGCCATCTTATCTACTGACAAAGATCCACTAATAGATCACAGAAACCTTCAATCTCATCTCATCTCCTTAGAAAAATGGTTCAAAAAATGGGCTATCAAACTGAACGAGATAAAATCTCAAAGCATTACTTTTACTCTTCGACGCATCACTCTTCCTCCAATCTTTTACAATTTAATTCCTTTACCAGCTGTCAACGTAGTCGGCTACCTTGGGCTTTTCCTTGACAGAAGACTTACATGGGACCCTCATACTCGACTTAAGGAGGACAGAACTCAACAAACGCTTGCGACAACTGAAAAGACTACTCGAAAACAGATCAAAACTCACTCTGGACAACAAAAGCCTTATAATATGTAAGTATATTAAAGCCAGTCTGGGCTTATGGCATCGAACTGTGGAGGTTCAACCAAACGCTCAAATCTGCAAAGGATCTCCAGTCCTTGCAGTCTAAAATTCTTCGCTCTATAGTAACCAAACCATTCACACAGACATGAACATTCCTTTCGTGCAACACAAGTTGCTGAAAACACGATACAGAAAATTCCATCTTATCTTTCAATCTCATCACAATCCACTTGTACAACATCTATCTTCCAGAACATTTCCAGACAACACTTTCAGGACAGTCTTAAAAGACAGTGGTCTCGGCGATCTTCTCTCTGATGAAGAGAGTCAGTAGAATGTAGAATGTTTTTGGAGTGTTACCGCTGGGTAACTTCTCCACTCTGATATGTGTGAATGTTATTTATTGTTATCATTGTTGCTTATAACGCAATGCGTTGATTGTAACTAAATAAATGATTAAACAAATTCTGTCAAGTCACGAATCAATACTTTTAATACTCGTACTTTACTTTGTTCTGGGAGATTATTTAACAAATAAAGCCTGGCTAATTTTAGATTGCTCAACTCACGCCAAGCTAGAGTAATTTGTCCAGGTAGTTCAATGTACAATTTTTTAAGAATTTGTCTTAAAACAAAATCTAACCAAGTAAATATTCGTCGCAAACGATGACTTACTGATTCATAAAAATAAGTAAGAGTAAAAAGTTATTATTTTCTTTTTATTCTCCATAAAGTCCACTTAGACTTGACATGTTACTTAGCGTAATTGCTTTGCTGAGCGTGCTTGTTCGCTGCACACGCTAAACTTTGTTTTATTTGAACATTATCATTGGTTTTTTTTGTTAGGACAGTTGAAAAAAGTATTTATTCATGTTCCATTTAATTAAAGGAGTCATCATCTTGTATTCAGTCATGAAACTGTTTGTAGTCATGAATTTAATTAGTTAATTATACTTTTATACATCATTAACTTTTAATTAGGCGAGTAATTTAGATTAAAACAAAGAAATTGTTTCAATAATTAAAATTTACAACTGTAAGAGTTAGATATTAAGTAAAAGTGTGATTAAGTTGTAATGTTTTATGTCAGCTCTTGGTTTTGAGCTTTGCGTAAAGATTCCACACAACTGGTATGTCATCTGCCAGGGGTTTCGTCCAGAACTTAAGTTTCCTTCTTACGAGTATATAAGGCGACAGGGTTAGCAAAGGAAAGGTGGCCATACACGTACTACCCAGAATAAACAAATACTTCGGTAATTCTAAGTTCTAGTGGAGCCTTTTTCAGTGCACGGTTGTCCTCCGGACAGTGTTCTCTTGTTACAGACAACACTGTTCATCACAGGACAGTGAGCTGTAAGAAGCTCCCAGGGGGAAAAAAAATCTGAGGGCCACCAGCTGGATTCGAACCTGGGATCTCTGGGTTTGGAATCCTATTATTTCTAACCACTAGGCTAATCTCTTCTCTTTTATTATTGGTTCATACACTGCATATTTACGTAATATTTAAAAATATACACGTTATTTATCTGTTATTTATTTTAAATCAGACTGATTTGTCTTTTCTTTTGTTTCAGGTAAATGCTGATTTTATTTAAAGGAGTAATTCTGTAAGTAATCTTAACCATTTTTATGCAGCACAACGCTGAAAAAAAAATACGCGTGCTAACTAATGTGAATTTCCAACAAAAGAAAGTTACTTTTCTCGAAGAGTAAGAAGGTTTAAAAAGTCGACAGACCGATTTATAGGTAGAGATAGATCCAGAGTGAGGGTTTTTTTTTAGAAAGAGATGTATGCATTGTTTTGCTTATCTGTAGGGCCTAATTCATAGCCTAGCAAGGCCCTTCACAACTGTAATTGATTTTATACCTTTTTAAACCAAACTTTCATTGGCTTTTACCAGAGCGATGACCAATAAATAGGCCTTTCGTTCATCTGAATGTCTGGGGAATTCTATCCACTAGACCTGTAACTGATTGTGTGATTTGTAGCCTGCATTTATCAAGCGTCTGGCTAAGAGAGATTGCATCTTTCTTGGCCAAACAATCTGCAAGGATAGTTCCACATATCCCCCCTGTACATCCAGTCTTTCACAATAAGGAAAACTTCTATTTTACTAGATATCCTCGTCGTTCCATATTAAATCTGGAAGCCTTAGGCTTGATAGGCCATAGAAAAGTCTGACAGCTGGAGAAAATGATGATTCTGGAATTGGTTCCCTTCTCCGGCTACCACCTCCTCTTTTGTTTTGAAGTAGTTGGTGTATATGAAACAGATGACGTTGAATGTCCAGTAAAAAGATAATATGTATTCTTAGAAATATGTGTCCATTTCTAAAAGGTTGTTATGGTGTTAAAAAAAAAAAAATTGAGTAGGGACGTTGAATAGAAATTTGCAAAGGGAATCAATAGAGGTGTCAATTTTTGCCCTGTCACCTGAACATGCCCCAATATCTAAAATAAATAAATAAATGAAAAAAAGACACGCCAGGATACTAGGAAAGAGCAGGAATATATATTTCAATTTGGTCCGAACAGAAAGTGAGATCCTGGAGGATGTAATTGTGGAGGTCACAAGGATACGAGCTGTGACAGAGAGGAGAGAGAGAGAGAGAGAAAAGGATTTTCCCCTTTTCCCTGAAGGCCAGTTAGGACCATCGCCTTGAATTTCCTTTAGTAAACAATGTTGTAATATCCTCTTTTCGCTTTACTGTGGAAATTGTATTTGTATATAAATATAACCCGCGCAGGCTGCAGAACTCTCTGGTAGCGTTACTTGATACTATTACTGTCTAAAATTATTTAGCTAAATACATTTGTTTATTTTGCCTTTCCTTAGATCCGTATTTATTTTTGAGCGAGGGGGGGGGACTACTTTACTCAAGGATCTGAATTCACAAATTCTCTTCCAAATCCACATAGATTTGAGTCATATTTAACCCATTTCAAACTCTTTCAATAGGGTGAAAAAATTAACGCCAGTTTCAGTCATTATAAACTTTATTGTGCCGAGCTATCGACCTAGGACTAGGTCATCTTCAGGGCTAACTTACAATGTAATATTTTATATCATTAGAGAGTTGGTATGTCTTCAGTCTTGTCTGTTCATGAGCTGAATGTTTTCAGTCACATTCAGCTCATGAACAGACAAGACTGAAGACATACCAACTCTCTAATGATATAAAATATTACATTGTAAGTTAGCCCTGAAGATGACCTAGTCCTAGGTCGATAGCTCGGCACAATAAAGTTTATAATGACTGAAACTGGCATTAATTTTTTTCATCCTATTGAAACTATAATTCAGTCACCAAAAATAATGTACAGTAATAACTTTTTCAAGTTTTGTAATCCGTATATTTCACGGAAATGGATCTTTATAGGGAATTACTTATCCCTTTCCCTTATCCCTTTGTTTTGGAGGCAAGGGGAAGATAGATAGATTATTGCCAATTTCAGTCATAATTTTTTCGTTTGTAATAATTCTAAGCTTTCGACCTAAGGTATACTAAGTCATCTACAGGGCTTACACTTGAGAAAAATTGCATTTTACTTTACTCATAGTTATTCTCGGATTAAATGCTTCCACTTTAGAGTTCTAAGAGAAATTAAAAAAAAAAAAAAAAAAAATGTGAACAAAGAAATCAATTCACACTAAATATCCTTACTGGGGTAGCGGTTGGGGTTTAGGCAAAGTTTAACTTCACCTTCAACAAAGTGAAGTTTCGCCGACGGGCAAAGCACTATCACCTTAATACCTTGATAAATGTAGGTATTATGGAGGCACGTCATGTTATAAAACTCCAGCAAGCAAGCAGTATCATACAAAGTGTGAAAAACAACTACCAATTCCTTGGGTTCTTGTTTGTAAATTCTTGCTGACAAATATTCTAATATTATTTTTAATTTACATAAATAATTTTTTGTTTCACGTTAATTTCGGAGCAGGTAATAAATAATGTTGGGCTTTAGTTTAAAACCACCTTTTTTTTTTTGTATCTAAGGAGAGTCAATATCTGTGGTTGTTGGCGTCCGGAGCTTTTTCCTGGGCAAAGCAGGACTGTGATCTCGCTTACTTTACAGAAAACCTGTCCGAACATCACCGAACAGTGAAGACAAAAATCTAAGGGCCTCCAGCTGGATTTGAACCCATGATCTCTGCGCTGGAACTCTCCAGTATTTGCTATAATCCCTTTCCTGCTGTTCTTGTTACTTTTATTTTTGGTAAACAACGTAGCGCGTAAACGCGTGTACCAATTTTCATGAATGAGGTGTCTTTCGATTTGGAATTTCATGTAGACGTGTCTTTTGGGGGGTGACAAAGCTGTACATATAATAGGAGAGTAGATAGTCCTAAGTACCATATGTAGATTAGATTAGATTGTATTAGAAGGGCGGTTCCACCAAAAAGGGGAAGGAACGCAGGCAATCCAAAATGCCCATTGTTCCCCGCCCACCACTCATCTCATAAGAGATACCGGGGCTTTAGAAACAAATCCCAGAGTTGCCAGATGCTAATATAATAAACTAATAAAGTACTAACAGGACACTAGGGAGCATGGCGACTCAATCGTCCAGTACACTGAAAGTACCATATGTAAGACTCCCTCTAAAATTATTATACTATTAATAACTCAGTAAATATTATTCCGATATTGATAAAATTTGGCAGAATGATGGAGTATAAGCCCTTACACTTAACTTTTTAGACTATAAAATAAAGTAAAGTAATGTCTACTTCTTCAGGCAGGCTTTACGTCCAACTACCAATTAGGTGTCTTGGACCGAGGCGACTAGCAAACACACTTTACTGTAAAATTCCTTTTATTAACCATTAAATAAAATCCAAGGCCTAGAGCAGGGGAATCGAACCCACTAAACCAACAATACATCTTAGCTTTGCAGGTCTAGCCTATAACCGCTCAGCTAACGGGGCGCCTTTACAAGATTAAAACCATTAAATACAAGGTCTAGACACCGGGAATCGAACCCACTAACCAACAAAACAGCTTTGCGGGTCTAGCCTATAACCGCTCGGCTAATGGAGCGCCTTACAATATTAAAACCATTAAATAAAATCCAAGGTTTAGACTAGAAATCGAACCCACTAACCAACAATACATCTTAGCTTTGCAGGTCTAGCCTATAACCGCTCAGCTAACGGGGCGCCTTTACAAGATCAAAACCATTAAATACAAGGTCTAGACACCGGGAATCGAACCCACTAACCAACAATACATCTTAGCTTTGCGGGTCTAGCCTATAACCGCTCGGCTAATGGAGCGCCTTACAATATTAAAACCATTAAATAAAATCCAAGGTTTAGACTAGAAATCGAACCCACTAAACCAACAATACATCTTAGCTTTGCGGGTCTAGCCTACAACCGCTCGGCTACCATGGCGTCTATTTTAGACTATATGTTAATGTTAAGAAGATCGAAAACGAACTCATCTAAAGATTCAAACTTAGTACTTTATAATTTTTATAGAACATTCTTTGTAAATTGAACTTTCACAAAATTATGTTGAACTAATTTTCTTAAACATACTTAATTAGGGAAATAAGAGTTTGTTCAATAATGATACTGGCAGTTATTAAAGAAAAACACAAAAAAAAAGCCTCTGTTAAAGTTAAAAAAAAAAGTGTGTTAAGCAAAGATAAGCGGTAAAGTCAACAATGTCTTTGTGTAGAATGGAAATAGCTGAACTTCATTGATGTGTTTTGTCGCGTTTAACAATGAATTGAAGAAAAATCTGGTTAGAACATTTTGTTTAGTTTGGGGTAGAGATGTGAGGAGGTGTCTAAATTTGATAATGTACGGTTAAAAACAGAGATTTTAAATTTTAAATTTAAATAATCGCAGTTTGTCCCTGTGAATTATACGTGCAACAGCTGTTTATGATAAGCTCACTTAAATTTGCCTTCCTGCCGGACTTATATTTGAATTAAACTAGGAGTTATTATTCAAATGTTAAATTGGTAATTAATGCTAATTTCTAAATACGTAGGCACCATCATCTTAGTCAACATAATCTTAGGGTCTCCTGTGGCAACCACAATTAGTGCATCCTCTCTAATTCCCTATTTGTTTAATTTAACTCAAAGGGTCTTATGGTCAAGCTTGAAGACAACAAATTATGACTGAGTACATGAAGAGCAGCTTGATCACTTGGAAGTTAAAAAATTAAGTTTTACAACAAGTTCATTCAGTAAGTTTTGATATGCTTCGCCAATCTGGACCATTCTGAAGGAGGGAATGAGATGATCTCTATTAAAATGGGGAAAGTAAAATTCTTCTAAAAATAATCGTGGGTCTAGTTTAAGATTTTAATTAGTTAGATTGAGAATAAATAAGGAGGTGTGATTGTACTGTAAGGAGATTGTACTGCTTATAATGAAGATGATTAGGCTAAAACAAATCCTTTTGGGTTAGGGTGGAGAAAGAAGCGTAGCCTAAACCAGATAGGCTCGACTAGAACGATAGATTAGATGAGATTAGATTACAAAAGCTATGTAGGACCTATGCTCTAAGGTACCGCAGCCAAAAGAGGCTTATTATGCCTTCCCTTTTTGGATATAGTAGACGAAACCTCCCCGACTAAGAGGAGGCTGAGGATTTTTCCTACTAGTTCTTTTTGCGCTACAATCTCCTTTGTTCTCAAAGAGCCAAAGAATTCATAGCGCAACCACTCGATTGCAACGCAACAATCGATAACAACAATAGAGATGCCGTTTCCTCCTGGGAGCTAATAAGCCCCCACCTTGTACAAAACCAGAACGATAGGTGGTGTTACATGTGAGAAATCTGCAATGTATTCGAAATGGGAAAGCAGCTGCTACCAATAAAGCACTACCCACTGAGAAGATCAGGCCCTAGGTTAAGGGTTGTAGCGCCTCCAAGATCAATAGATATACCATGTTCCTATTAGCGAACACATCATGCCAATACTTACACGCCGCTTGAACCGTAGATTACTTCAGCACTTCTAATCTCTTACCTTCCAAGTTCGTTACTAGAGATTTCCAAATAGCTTCTATCAGTTTACATCTCTAATTCAGTCGCTGAATTCTGAAAACATGATGCGGTAATACGTTTTTCCTATGATTTGGTTAGTTTTCGTCCTCTTTTTCCTTCGTGTATTCTTCATCCTGTATCTGCAGTACTTCTTCAACTCTTGGGTTATTCAAGTTTCCCTTTCGTATTGCGTAATGCATGAATCCACTTTACTGGCCGCCCTGTCTGTAAGGATGTGTAAAAAAATTATTTCTTGAATATCTTCAGAGGTAAATTTGTTCCAAGGTTGTCACACTGGGTCCTGGGCCGGCTAAGCTCGTGCTTCCTCATCCCCAAATGCTGCGCCTTCTCAGCCTCCATTTTAAAACTCTCCACTCTTTTATACTTTTTTTCTTTTTTTTCTCGCATCTGCAAATTAACTTCTTCTCCTTTCTTTAATAAAAACTTTGTGGCTTAATTAACCAGGTACTCTGATTTATTTTAATTTACATTCTTTCCGTAGTTTGTGTAATGTTCTTTTAATTTTTTTTTGCATTATTAGCTCGAGATTCTTCCTGTTTAAGTTTGAAGCGATCCCAATTTTAAACTCCCCCTGCTCCAAAATGAGGAAGAGTTTTTTTTGTTTTCTTTTTTTTTTGGCATTGGCTTTCGCCATACAGCCAGCATCGTCTAGGTGCTTATCACTAGAATATCACTCACTCTCCATTCTTACTTATAAATACATTCGCTTCACACATTCATCCCTCTACTATATCCAACTATTTACATATACTACAACTAATGGATGGATCAGTACTCTGTGCTTCTGCCATCCTTATAGCTTAACCGAAATTAAAATCACCGTAATCCTTCTCTAATCATTTTCTTCCATTCATTCTATAACTTTTGAATACATTCATAAGAAGAAGAGTTCATCTTCTTGTTGAAAACTTCACACTTGTAAAGGAAATTTAAATCAAAGAAAATAAAGAAGTAGAGGATTTTTCAATGTTCACAGCAAGAAATATGAGTAAAAGACAACAACAAAAAAAAAAAAAAAAATTCTTGTCTCAGGTCAAAATCAGAAGAACAAAGAAATAGACTGTGATTGGATTAATGTGCAAGTCAACAATGTTGACTCCAGTCATCTCTAGAATAAATGACACAAGTTAAAATAAATTATTTCCTGTTTGCAGGCTTAAAATACCTGTAACTCGTGGAAGGAAAGGCCCAAGCGAGAATCTTGAAACATTTATCAGACGACCAATTCCTGAGGGACTAATTTGCTCATTACCTGTCTCCCAGTCCCTCGCCCGGTCACTTTGTTCCCTTTTTATTGAAGGTATCACGATTTAATCACTTTAATTGGATCACCAAATCTGCAGCGAACGGGTTCAGCGCTGGGAACATCTGCAAAATACATTATGCAAGAGAATTCTAATCGGTTTAATGGTATTAAATCAAGAAATTAAAGAACACCCTATCATTTCTACCAGGGTGTTCCGTGGAAAACAGCTTTTGAAAGTTTAATTGATATTGCCCGTTTAGTACTGATTAGCTTTGTTGTTTAATTGGTGATTAACCTAAAAGGGCTCCTTTTTTCCTTCTATTTCGCCATTTAACATCAGGGGCCCTTTTTATCAATAACACTGTTCGTTTTTGTCCTTATTCTATTTATTTATTTTTTACATTGACTTTCATTTTTACTGCAAAATCTGATCTCGCCTTTCTAATTTTTACATTATATAATTACATCATATTATATCAATTTTTCTCATGAGAATCCCATGGGTTTTGTAGCCCTAAAATGGATAAAAGACGGGTATAACTGGGAATACAACTACTTCCCTTCAAAAGATGTATCCGGGTTATTATTACCATCATTATTATTAAGAAAACTAGGGCGATGTTCTCCCAGACAAAGAGGTTTCTTTTAGCATCCCCTTCAGTGGTCTTAATAGGTGAAGGCCTCTTCTATCTACGAGGTCCCAAGGCTTTTAACGACAAGTCGTAGTTCAAGACTTGATCTTCTTCACTGATCTCAACGTTCAATAGATATCTTGCCGCTACCTGAGCGATGCGTGGATGTCATTCTCTCTCTACCACCACCTCCTTAAAAGGGCCTAAAAGAGTTTCAGATTAATCATCTTACCCTGTAAAGAGAGGTTCATTGTGACGCCCTATTGTACGTAGTCAAAGCAAGAAAAACTTTGTTTTTTTTTTTACAAGATCTGGGTTTTCTGCCAGTCGCTTTTGGGTATTGACCTCACCTAGCCACCAAGTGCAATCTGAGTTTTTTTTTTTTTTTTAGACAGGAACTGGAACTACCTACAGCGGAAACCCTGTAGACATTTTGTTCTGATCTATCCTAACTTACAAGAAAGTCAGAATTAACTGGTCCTAGTTCGGGTCAACAACCGAATCAGCTGAATTTTGCCGTTACCTAGACCGACTAAGACTGCTGGGATCAACTTTTAAAAACGCATACTAGACCTATGTAACTGCCTCTTCGCCCAAATGCTGCCAGGCCGCACGTGGAAGGTTGTCTCTCGGAGTAATCCCCCTAGTATTCGCTTGAGTAGGGATATCTCGCCCAGATCAATGCAAGAGGCACGACAACCCCTAAAAGGCCCGTAATAATTCATTTATCCAAAATTTATACAGGAAGCGTCCTAGACCAGAGAACTAATTCTCATTACTGCTCCCTGCTACCTCTTAAAAAAGTGTTATATAAAGAATGTGCTTCTGCCCACATCTACGTCATCAAATTAAATGTTATAAACGTTAAGCCCCAACTAAAAAGAATTGGCAATTACTTTACTTTTATTAAAATTTGTTTGATAAAGCACAAAAAAAAGCTGTCCCAACCTTTAAACTCCGTCAATCTTCATACATCAAATAATAACAAAAAAAAAAATATCGAGCTGATATATCGATATAAATTCAAATATGTCACTTTTTCTGCGGAGAAAATGCAACACGATTTATTTATGACTAACATAGTCTTCAATTTCGCCAAAACCCAAGATGGTATATCCCGTTTTTTTTTTTCGAGTTAAGTTTGATTTATTGTTAAAACAGTTTTTACTGATACAAAAATATATATTTATTTCTATCCAGTTTTGTATTAATACTAAAATTACAAATTTTTACGTCATTTTACTTGCTGCCCCGCGGTTAATGAAAAGAAAATGTTATTAAAAAAAAAATTCTAATGGGGTTCACTTGTTTTTCTTCCCTAAATAGCGTAATTTTGAGCTCATAACTTAAACATTTATTTAATTACGGTTATTCTTCGTCTTGTTAAGAAGACTTTGTAATAAAGCTCTTAATAAAGGCTTTTCCTAAGTACAAAATAAACGTTTTAAGTTTAAATCAATTACAGAAAGCCATTAAACTACAATTGGGCAATAATATTTTCTTGTTTTTTGCGCTATAACTACTATGTGCTTTTATGAGAAGTACATGACAGCACATTAATTAGCTATGCACATAACAGGAACATATTATAATACCAGGATTTTATCCAACTAAAAGAGCTATTCTTCCTTATTAAAGTGGAAATGCTTAGGATGTAGAATCACTCTCCAGGGTGTCTGCTTTTCCCTGCCATACGATCCGCGCCCAAAGTCTACCTAATATAACTATATCTAAGCCTATGGTTACTGATAAACCCTAGACGCGGTGATTTATTACCTGGAAACTTGATTCTCCTGAGGAACACAGGGAAGGAGTGGAGTTCTTGGTGTTTATTTAAGCTACTAGGTCAATCACTCAACTTCACAGTCTTTTATCTGGGAGTTTCACTTTAAGTGAACCTGGGGAAAATTAGATCCTATTGAGGAGAATTATTATAAACTATCTTCTCTAAGTATTTAGACTTAGGTATACTCTCTAAGGATTACCTTTCCTCTAATTAACTTCTATCCAATCTTTGGTATTCATTCATGTATTTGGGTGTATGTTAATTGCGTGTCTTGATGTTATGTGTGCTGCTCAAGTAATCGGATCTTCAATTAGTGGTACATACTCTTGAGAAATGGAGCCTTATGGTGACGTAAATACACCTTTATGCAACGTTAGTTCCCTCTAATTGTTGGGATAAGAAAGTATTACGATTGGCTCACACTTTTTGAGATTCAGTTTTCACTGAAAGTACATTGTTTTGTGCGCTCTAATTAAAAGAATAATAAGTTTTTTAATTTTGATATCTCACTCACTTTTACTGGAGGCCGTATATTGATGTAGGGAACAGCAAGAAAGTACAGAGTTAGTGTTTGGGAGGCAATTATGCTATCCAGCTGCAGTCAGCGTGGTGAAATGCAGAGCTGTATTTGAATGGCTAGGAATATCTACAGAAAAGATTGTAACCCAACTAAGCCTAAATACATAGTCTTCACACTCAAACGTCAAACTCCACTACCTGTCTTCTTACAACATACACCTATCCCACCAGCCGAGACCATGTGCGGTACCTTGGAATGTACCTAGATAAAAGACCTACCTGGAACCCCCATACGAGACTTAAACGTACCGGACTAAACAAACGATACAAACTTCTAGCCAGACTACTCGACAAACGCTCAAAACTCTCACTACAGAACAAACGACGACTCTATACAGCTCTTCTCACCACCAATATGGACTTACGGACTCGAACTTTACGGAACAGCTAAAAAATCCAACATCAGTAGACTGTGCAAACACTCCAATCCAAAATACTTCGCCGCATAGTAGACGCTCAATTCTATGTTAGCAACCATACAATACATACATATCTCCAAATTCCACTCATCTCCGAACTTGCCAAAATCCGATATAAAAATTTTCATCAAAAACTCTCATTTCATCCCCCAACCCTTTAGCTGCAAACTTGTCTTCAACTGCGGCTACCCTCCAATCCTCGAAGACGGCTGAGGCGCCGTTGGCCCCGTGACCAACTCTGGGTGACTAATGGCGGTCATCACTGGTTGACCGTCATTCACGTCTGACACGTTATTTATTTACACACTTATCTCATTTACTTATTGTACCCTGTAGGTACAGGTGTGAATTTCAATAAAAGGATAAATAAAAAAAGATTATAGAAGAACCACTCTGTGGTATATTCCAAATTTTAGGAGAAATAGAAGTTCTGGAAGGGCCTAAGTAAGATCCAGAAGAAGCGATCCAGATAGAAATGATTTGACGATCAAATAGATGGCCAATAGAATTATCTTTATCTTTCCTCAACAAGTCCAGTTACCAGAAACCGGACGAACGTCTGACTATTGTTCTATACTGTAGCACAATACTATTTCTGCTCAAGAGCAAATGAAATACAGTGGCATTGCTGAGTTGTTGAACGAGATACGGGGAAAAATCAACTGAGGAATCTGGAAAAGAAATCTTCAAGAAAGGGTCAAGAAGCAGAGGAAAGAAAATGTTTCAGTATTTTTCCAATGGAAGATAGCAAACCTGATTAGTAGGCGCCAAGATGAGAGAGCTTTTTAGGGAAGTTAATAGTCTAAATTTAGAATATAGTCTTTCTAAATAAAATATGACCCACTTCCAAAAGTTTTAATAAAATCTAAGTGTTTTTACAATTAGTTAATGGTATCCTAGATTTACAAAAGTAAAGTAATAAGTTAAACCGTATCTATGTAATGTTGAAAATAGGCCGCCTTACTAGATAATATCACTGATTTCATTAAATTATAAGTAACTAGCTCGCTCAGATTTTGATTCTCAACTTAGATTGATAAGTTACCTTAATTACCTTAGATATATTTAAGTAATCAGCTGGTGTAGACCTTAATTAGTTGATTGGTCGATTCGTGCAATCACTTTCCAAGATCAAAGTAATTTACTATTGGTCTAATTTCCTACATGTGAGCCAATTAGACTTCAAGTTTGCTACATTATACGAGGCTATCCCCTATATAATATGTCTGTTTGATTACACGATACTGCATAGTGTATCAGCTGCAGGTACAAAGGTTCCATGTAAGAAGGGCTAAAGATAGTGTTAACCCCCCGTAGGGCTAGAATATTCATTCTTGTAAGTAAAATACCCGATTTTTCCGGCTTGTTTTCTTGTAGTGTTAATTTAAATAACTAAATATTTGTTTGCTTACTAATTGACTGGTACATTTAAGATTCAAATTATGAGATAAAGTACTCAAATTTGTATCCTTACTTGGCTCCTCTCTTCCCGATAAATACAACATTAAAATTCCCCTTTCGCTGAACTCCTCGGCGAACATATCTACCCTTTCATTCGCTTTAAACCTGCAATAACTTGTACCCAGAGTAGCTGCACCGAGAAACAAAATTTAAAATAAAACAGATATAAATTTTTTTTCAGGTTTCCGTTTTCGAAATTAGTAGATGCCGTGGTGTCTGCACAGGTTTCGAACTGGGGAATTCCTGTCTAAAAATCAATGCTTCACAACCATTACATCAACTTCTATCGCCTAAATTTTTATTTAAAAAGAAATAAATATAAAACTCTAAAAAGTATTTAAAAAAAAAAATTTAGCGCTCACCATACATGAAGGTTATCATTATAAAATCAATACTCTGATGCTTTAAAAACTCTAGCGGAAGGAAGTGAATATTATCAACTAAGTGTGGCTGTATTTGGCAGGTCTAACAAAAATGAAATATATTCAGCTGTGGATATTTTGCTGTTTTTTTTTTATAAGTTCTAAATATTGTAGAATATAATATTTAGGGAGTGGCTTTAGCGCCATTACTCTTACTGTTATAAGTTTCTATTGTACGTATATTTTTTTCTTTTTTTTAATAAATTAAAGTAATCGCCCTTTTTTTTAGGCGGGGCTTAACGTCCAAGTGACGATTAAGTTTTTACCTAATCAATCTAAGTCACTATAAAATGATTATTTCTTATAAAAATTGTTGAATTCAACCTTCTATTGAAGGCCATAAAACCTTAAAATAGAACAGAACTAAACAGACGCTATCGACTACTTAAAAGATTCTTAGACGACAGATCAAAACTCTCTCTGGACAACAAAAGACTAAGATTTATACTTCTATTTTGTGAACCCATCTCTTGTGATAAGGTTGGGAAGACTGAGCTGGGCGGGGCATGTTGCGAGAATGGATGGCGGATCGATTCCCAGAAGATCGCTCGAGATGGAGAGTAGGCAGACCAAAGTTGAGATGGGAGGATGGTGCCATGAGTGACGCAAGAAACCTGCTAAAGGTGAAAAATTGGAAAGAAGCGGCCGCAAATGACCGGGAACTATGGAATAGACTCATTGGGAAGGCTAGGACCCACCAAGGGTTGTAACGCCAATTAGATAGATAGATTTTGAAACCCTTATGGGCGTATGGAATAGAGCTGTGGGGTTCCAACCAAACGCTCCAATCTCCAAAGGATTCAATCGCTACAATCTAAAATACTTCGAACTATTGTAAAAGCTCCATTTTATGTCTCCAACCTGGACTATACACACTGACCATAACATTCGTTTTGTCACCCAAGTTGCTGAAACACGATACAGAAAACTCCACTGCAGCCAGCAATTTCATATAAATCCTCTAGCTCAAAATCTTTCTTCAAGAACTCTTCCTGACAACCCGGACAAGACGACTTAAAAGACAGTGGCCTCCGTGATCTCCTCTCAAGTGAAGAGATGACTAACCATAGAATGTTTGGGAGTGTTATCACTGGGTAACTTCTCCACTTGTTACCTAATCATTTGTTACTCTATTGCATCATTGTTACTTATAGCGCTAACACGCTGATTGTAGCACAATAAACGCAAAAAAAAAAAAAATTTGATTTAATAAAAACGTCTTACATCCTCTTTCTCCCAGTTAAAAGAAGAAGACGAACTTGATGTAAAAGTTTTGATACCGAAACATCACGGCGATATGCACATTTTAAGATGTCACTTGGAAATCAATTTTAAAAATATTAACTAATAAGGGAAAGCCTAAATCTTGCGTAAAGGTACATTTTCTACTAAAAGTTCATTTTCCATCTTGTAAATTCACTAAATGCAAGAAATTTTTGCAGGAAGTGAATAAAAGAGCGGTTCCCTTACATGAAGGGACGTAAAAAAAAGGAAGTTAATATAATATTCACATACCAACATGTTGCGACAAGTCGTGATGATATTAAAAACTCCTAGTATTACATAAATTTTTTATACATCATATCCCTGCCCAAGTAGCAAAAATATTTCACCAACTTTATGGATTAGAAAAAAAAATACATGAATGAAAAAAACTTCAATAAAAAGTATTAAATCGCTTTTCCCCATGTACAGCGTGGAGCTTTTCCGCCAACAAGAAATTGGTGATATTTTCTCAGTTGGCAGGAATGACTTTTACTTCTCCAGATATAATAAAGAAAACCGCTCTTCTTGCTCAACAATTCTAGCACCGAGCGCCTTCTAAATTATTACAATTCTTATTTCATTTTATAAATTTTGTAAAAAAAAAATGGGAATATTATATGCTACAACTTGCTTTGAATAAAAGAAAACACAGTGGAAAGTTTGGAAAAGTTTGGGATTAAAATTATTTTAAGAAAATGGTTTACGATGTTATATCGTTTACCTGAGGAAAAAGGTAGCAGTTACTCCAGCAATTAGCAAACCTTAGGGCAGTTCATTTCATTCAATTTGTAACCAGTTAATCCAGAAGTAGGGTGCGGGTTCTTTGGATAGAAGTTATTAAAAAGTACAAACAATTTTGAGTCAATATAAGGCAGATCCGGTTTGCCTGCATTACACCAAAAAGGTTTCTTCTGACACCCACACTGATTTCTTACTCTCAGAAGGTGAAACTTGGATTTAGACTTTTAAAAAAAAGGTCTCCTGGTTAAAGAAGTTTGGCTTTAAGACTTTTCCTTCTCCAAAAAAAAAGACGAACTCTCCCTTAAATAGCCATTTAAGCCCTAAACTTCTGCCGCTGTAAGAGCAGTGACTTACAAAACCTACCGAGTCCATCCATATCCAGGAGCCGAGATTACAGAAGTTTCTTAGTTTGAAGGACCATCTGAACAGTATCAGTGGTCTATCGTTGTAGTCGTTTTTCCTTGATGGCATGATCTATAATATACGGTCTAGAAATATCAAAATAGATTTTTATAGAGTTCTATAATCTTCTATTGTATAGTGGCGCTCTAAAACTTTTATAATTGTCTTCTCTTTCATTTAAGATTTCTCACTTTAACAGCTGAACACAGCTTTATTTCTCTTTTATAAAGAGGTCAGAAAAAAGTATTTGATCGATTAAAACTTTGGATATCGATTGTTCTCTAGAAATGTAAGTTTTGAGGCCCCCTGAATCCAAACAAAAAAAAAGTGGTTTAAGTGTGTTCCAGGGTCGAGTGTGCACAGGCTTAACTCAAAATAGAAAAGCAGTTACCAAATTTTTGGTACCTAATTCATTTTAAGGCAATCAGACTATGAATAACCTTAACTCTAAATTATGTATTATGCATCTCTCTAGATTCTGCTGGGTCTTCGAAGAAGAAAAAAAAAAGTGACTCTCTGGTCAGATTCTTTTGATAGTACTTGGCTTCAGCTGTCTGTGTAGATCAGTGGTTCCCAAAGTGGTCCCTACGGACCCCCTGGGGTCCCCGGTATCATTCAGGGGGTCCGTGGAAAATTCAAATTGATTTGGGGGTCCCTGAACAACGTCAGGGGGTCCGCGCAAGGTTCAGTATAAAATAATAAAACTGTGATCCATTTTTATTATTATGGAAATTAGAAACTAACAATGTGACCAATTAAATTTAATCAAAACTAAAATCGTAATATCTGCGTTTGTTGCAAAACGTTTTCTGTAAAAACAAAACTTGGGAAGAGGAGAATGTTCTCAGTTTCCAAATCTTTCGAAATTGCGGAAATAGAGATGAAGATTTGCTTGCTCACTGTCGGAACACTTAACGGCTCTTCATGCAGACCTGAACCAAAGATTACTCGTGGGGATTTGCGGTTGCTACTCACAAACATTGAGCCGGATATAAATACACTCATAACATCTCATCACGTTCATCCAAATTATTAATTTATTTTAAACAAAAGTTATAATTTCAATAAATACTTCTTCAACAAAATGTTTTTTTAAATTTGTAATTTTTATACTATGCATTTATGTAGCTTTTTCACTTGGGGGTCCATGGGCAAGTTTTGGCTGTAAAAAGGGGTCCATGGGTCAAAAAAGTTTGGGAACCACTGGTGTAGATCATACTGTTTCTTCTATTTTGTGTCGGGTGCTGTTTATCGAGAGATAAAATCGTTGTATCGATGTTAATCGCTAAAAAAGGTTTGTTTTTTTTTTTTGCAAATTCTGCAACCTTCATTGCCACTACCTTTCAAATCATTCATCTCATCTTATTTAGATCTAAAGAAATCATTATTCTCAACCCTTTGTTAATGAAACAAAATAATGTTTTGTGTATTATCGATTTGCGTAAACTTTTTAGACCGAAAAACGATTTATTTGCAACGTTAATTTTTTACATCTACATAAAAATAACATACTGAACTTTCAGAATTGGCGTCTAAATAATTCACATCTAGTTTTTTTTCGGTCCAGTAAATTTTAAAATTAAGACAAAAATTAAAAATTCATTGCTTAATTAGGAGAGTTAATAGGGTAATTAAGTGAGTAAAATATGTGGCTGTTCAGTTCTGAAGTGCAGCATTAATTAATTGCTCTTTTGGTGATAATACTCGGTCAATTAAAAAAATAAACTCTACTTTTTTCTTTTTTCTTTTGTTACACTTTATCGGTTATTCTTAGAGTTTTCCAAGCTATTATCTAACTTTGCTAACTTCATTTCATAACTTTTCCTCGTAACTTCCAGAGAAAAGCTAGAAAAGTAGTATTTCAAGTGTGAAAAATGAATCGAGCCGTATCTCCAACTCCGTGACAAATGGCGTGGCTGTGTGGGTAGGGGTAGCTATGGAAGGCGGCGGTAGAAGTGATGCTGTTTCTGAAGCAATATTCTCCGCCTCATACTACCCACCAACCTCTAGCTACCTGTCTTCTCTCTTCTCAGCTCACTCTGATGTTCACACTGTCATCCTGTTCGCAGGGAACTCTTCCTCTTTCTTTTTTCTACCACTCCTGTTCTCTTGGTAAAACTTTCCTTTCTTAAACTCCACACAAATCCATTCACAACAATAATAACTCCCTAGCCACTATTTACAAATTCTATATATCCCAGAAATCTCGTAAAATAACATCTGATATTTACAAAATGTATAGTTTATTTCTTTAGAAAGATAGCGCCATCTCAAGGAACTCGTCTTTTGGGGGGGATTGAATCTCTAATGAGAGGTGGCTCATAGATAGAAAGATAGATTAAACTAGGGTGACCTCAAGGCCCATGCCACTGCGACCCCTTTGGATCTATTGTGGCTCCCCTCACTCTAAAGCTCACCATCCTCTGTCCTTTTAACCAGACTCTTGATGCTGGAGAGCGCGACTCTTGGGTAAAGCTCCTCAGGCCTTGGTTTTTCCTCCCCGAGAAGTAACATGCTTAGCCATATGAGCCCCTCGCACTGACACAACACGTGCAGTACCGTTTCCTCCTCTTCCTGACAGAACAAGCAAAGGCTATCATCTGCCAGGCCCATGCGATGCATGTGTTTTCTGAGCCTGCAGTGGCCCAGTTAATAGGCCTACAATCATCCTTATAGCCCCACACGGCCTTGACAGATTAATTCCGCAGTCAGCCTCGGCGAATAGCCTTTAATGAACTCCTTCGCCTGTCTCTACCCAAGTGATGGCAAGCCACCACTCTTCTGAGACCTACTCTGCACCCATAAGTTAATGATCGCAGACTTAACATACTTCGATACCCCGAAACAGGGCTCTGGGCTAACGAAGTGCCCCGCAGAGCCTTCCCGGGCCAATAAATCTGCCACTTCATTTCCCTTATGTCCTGAATGACCAGATACCCAAACCAGAAATACCTTAATACGGTCACTAATTTCCTTCTGGGGACCCAGTTAGTCCCAAACCAGTTTAGAGGAGGCTCATAAAAGTAAAATATTTTATTGAGTATCATTGAGAAGAGCAGATGCACTTTGTTGGTAACTACCTAGTTACTATCCTCATACTTCACAGTAAACACCGCCCCCAAATGCCTCCTTTGGGAAAGAAATTCAGCCCTTCATTACATATTGAGTTCTTCGTCATTGAAGTAGTTATTAATAACTTGCTATCTGTAAGTCTATATTTAGATCCTTAAGGATTGTCCTTATGGTTCCCTTGTGTGAAACTGTCTGCACTGAATTAGCTGTAAGATTTCCAAAACAAGTGCTAGTTAACGCATGGGTTGTACCTTGGTTTAAACGAAGATGAAGAATTCCTCAAGGAGCTTCATGAATCCTGTGAAGACTAATGCGAAAAGACAGTACTCTGATTTTCTAAATAACCAACGACCTACAGAAGACTTGAACATCACAGACACGGGTAGAAAACAAGCTGAAGACGACTAAAATCAAAATTACCACAGTCTGTACTGCAAAAGTTTGACAAAAAAGCTTAATTAGACCAATATTATTGCCCTAAACATATATTCCTTATTTTATAGACGTTGCGTAAAGGTCTGTATTGGACGCCCGGGAGTGTTTGTTCCTGACTATTGATTCTATAAATAAATCTATGGAGCTATAGAGGGGGTAGCAAGTTGCATCAGAAAGAGAGCGAGGTAATTCCTAACTTCGGACTCTACACTTTACGTGATGTGCTTTCCTAAAGAGCTTGGAAAGTTTACCAGTGTTGGAGGGAAATGCAACCAATCTAGTCCTCGTATTTTGGAGAAGGAGGATTAGAAGGCTGCAGTGGGTTTACAGGATGTGTTGTAGCCTACGGCGTGGGAGTCATTCCTTTCTAGTTTATCTAAACGAGTTCTTCCATCACCTACAAGTCTTTTGGGCGCCTCACTTGTCATGCAGAGAGTCAAATCATGATTTTGAACGTATATTTTGGTGCTTAAACTTGTTTTTTTTATGTTCAACTTCTCTTGATTGAGCGTTGAAAAAAATGTTGGTAGCTTATTTCTGTTTTACGCACTACCATTTCTATACTGAAATCCTCCATTTCCCTACAACGCTTCTTAATCGTAACTAAAGTCAACTAGAAAGACTAAACTTTTATTTGAACCTTAATAATTCAGAAAAGGAAAATGTTGAGACAGTTTTTCCACCCAAATCTTTGAAGAAAAATTATAAATAAATAAAGACAGTGTATTTTTCATTATAATCTAAAAGTACAGTTTTTTTTTTTTCTTTCTTTGTTAGCCAGTATTGTAATTACCATGTTGCCTCTGAGACTTAGAACTTTTACAGCTGCCTTCTTCACGGTTTAGGGTAAGCCCTTTGATTAAATATACATTTTCTCCACAGAGAGTTACTTTATAATGCATTAGCTTCCCTGATTGCTTACTTTAAAGCGAAATGAAAAGCATCAACTCCCGTCAGTAAATAAATAAGAAGCTTTTTTGCTGAAATTAAGCAACTTGCCTTACTAGACTTTTTGGTTTCTTTAACTTTTATATAATTTTTTTTTCTAATTCAAAGTTATTTTAGCATAAAAACAACGAATCAAATGAATTCTCTCTGGACATCCTCTTGTACCACAAATTTTCTTCATACTTCTAACTTTTCACTAAGAGGAAGTTGAGTCCAATGTAGGTAGAATGATGCAATATAGTAAGCAGTGTTTTTTTTTTTTTTTTTTTTGGAACTAGTACTAACGGACGTAGATCTCATTACAGAGAAAATTTCCCGTTCATTACGTATAGTTTCATTGCGCAAAACTATTTAAAGTTTTTCTTAGGATATTGGAATAAGCGGTTTGGATGTGCAGGATTCTGGATAACATGCGGATTATCCAGATAATCTGTTTCAATCCACAAGACCCCAGATAGGTTTCAGTATTCAGTTGTATATTACGAGTAGTATCCAGTTTCATAGAGAGAGGCCGTTTGTTTAGTAATCTGGAGAGGAGTTTTGAACTGTACTGAGCCTCTTACTAAAGTCCATACCAAGATATCAAACCTGGTCAGCCGGAGGAAGTGGAATAGAGTTAAAAATCAATGAAAATATTTGTCTTCCTGACATTTTTTTTTTTTTTTTTTTTTTTATTTGTTTATTTATTTGCAACTGTATGCAGTACAATAAGCAAAAGAGATGAGTGATAAGGATGGCGCAAATACACATGCACGCATATGCATATCCATACACATACGCGCACATGCATGTGCGCCAAGGGCGTGATTGGAGTGAACGACGACCATCCAGTGATGGAAGCCGTTAGTTCGCCAGATTGGCAAGCTTACACAGCAACCATCCTAGGAGGTCGACGTTGTGTTGAGATGGTCGCGTGGCCACCGCCGCTTTAGTCTGCGATTAGGATTAGAAGGAAGTGTTGTGGTGGACATGTTGTGGATCAGAGGGTTGTAGTGATCGTGTAGATTTGAATGGAGTTTTGTGTATCGAGTTTGGGCTATTTCAGAAACGAGAGGAATGTTGAGATCAGAGTGTATAGTATGATTGGAGACGTAGAAGGGAGCGTTAACTATTGTTCTCAAGATTTTAGACTGTAAGGTTTGGAGTCGGTTGATGTTAGATTTTTTGGCGCTTCCGTAGAGCTGTATTCCGTACGTCCATATTGGGGCAAGTAGAGCGGTATATAGTGTTCGTTTGTTCGTCAGGGTCAGTTTTGATCGTTTGTCAAGTAGTCTTTTCAACATTTTATACCTCAGATTGAGGTCAGTTCGTTTGAGTCCCGTGTGGGGGTTCCACGTTAGTCGTTTGTCAAGATGTAGTCCGAGATATCGTACTTGGTTAGTGATTGGTATAGAAGTATTGTGGAAGGAGAGAGGAGGGAGAGTTTTCTTGTTTAGAGTGAATACTATGTATTTAGATTTCAATTCGTTCACTTTGATTCTCCACTTTTGCAGCCAAGGTTCGAGAAGATTGAGGTGAGTTTGGAGTGCACGGCATGCTATAACAGGATCTAGATGAGGAGAAAGAATTGCAGTGTCGTCGGCGAATGTGAAAGTAATTGTAGTCGGGTGAGTTGGTAAGTCAGCAGTATAGAGAATATAAAGTAAGGGGGCTAGAATGCTTCCTTGAGGAACTCCAGCGAGTATTGGAAGGATAAGAGAAGAAGAAGAACCTTGTTTGACTTGGAAGAAACGGTCGGAGAGATAAGACTTAAGAATGAGATAAAAGGTAGAAGGCAGTAGGCGTTTGAGTTTATAAAGCAGTCCCGTGTGCCATACCCTGTCGAATGCCTGAGATATGTCAAGGAAGACACCCGGGCAATACTGCTTTAATTCAAGGGAAGTAGCGATTACATCCACCACTCGATGTGCCTGGAGAACAGTCGAGTGGCAACTCCGAAAACCGAACTGATGGTCAGGAATTATGTTTAAAGGTGCTATTTCAGTTTGAAGGCGGAGTAGTAGGAGTTTTTCAAGAACTTTCCCCAGGATGGGTAGAAGGCTGATTGGTCGGTAAGAGCTTGGGATATGAGAAGGTTTATTTGGTTTGGGGATCATTGTTACAGAAGAGAATTTGTAGAGAATAGGAAAGTAAGTGGTTCGAAGTACAGCATTATAAAGAGTAGTAAGAAATACTATTGCTTTCCTGGAGAGTTGTAAAAAGAATGTTAGCTGTAATTAGATCATAGCCCGGACTTTTCTTTTTGGGAAGACAGTTGATTATGTCCATGATGTCTTTAGGAGTGAATGGCTTGGGAGGAGGTGAAAGTTGTAGAGGGATGTCCAGTTCTTTGAGAATATTTTCAGTATGTTGTAAGTCTTGTACGTCGGGATGAGGAGTGAAGACTGTAGAAAGATGTTCGGCAAAGTACTGGGCTCTCTCTTCGTCGGATTTAGCCCAAGAATTGTCCGGGCGTCTTAGTGGGTGAGAAGTTTTTCTGTATTTGAGAATTCTTTTGGTTGCTGTCCACAGAGAGTTGTCTTCAGTTGTGAGTGATTGTGTATAATCAGAGAATTGGTCGTTAAAGTAGTCCCTTAGTTTTGTTGTCAGTTCTCTAGTGAGTTGGTTAAACAGTCTTTTGTGAGAGGGATATCTGGTGCGATGCCAAAGAGCTCTTGCGCGACGTTTGCGCGTTATCAGTTCTCTCAAGTGTAGAGGTAGATTTAGAGGTAATGGTGCAGTTCTGTTGTATGAAGTCCGTTGAGTAGAATGCCAAATACTTTGTTGAATAGCGGTAGTCAAGTATGCCACGTTATCGTCTAGTTGTTGTGGAGTTTTTAAGGACACATTTAAGTTCAGTTTTCCGTCAAGAGTTTCTCGAAATAAGTCCCAGTCAACAGTTCCGTTTATTAGGGTTTGTCGGGGAAGAGCTTGTTTTGGGTGAATGTCAAGGGTTAGAATGATGGGGCTATGATCTGAAGACAAGTCGTTTAATGTGTGTATATCAGTGTGTAAAGAGGTAATATTAGAACAGATAAAGAAGTCAAGAAGGTCAGGTCTTTTGCGAGGAGAAGTTGGCCAGTAAGTCGGTTGAGAAGGAGATAAAGGAATGTAACTATTTTGATTGAGGATAGTCCTAAGAGTTCGACCTCTCGGATTCGCCACCCGGCTGCCCCAACTCGGATGCTTAGCGTTGTAATCGCCACCACATATGAATCGAGAACCAAGAGAAGAGAGAAAGGATGAGAAATCGTTTTGATGAATATTGTGGTTAGGAGGACAGTAAACAGCTGCAAAAGTGTAGGAGAAGGGCTCTGTCAGTAAAGAGACTACTGTAGATTGTAGGAAGGGTGTAGCGTTGTAGGGAATTAAGAAATGTTGTAAAGAAGTTCGAATAAGTATTGCAGTTCCTCCGTGTCCTGTTCCGTCGGGGTGATTGGTCTTGTAAGTCGTGTAACCTGGGATGAAAAATCTTGATCTGTCAGTGAAGTGCGTCTCAGTTATAAGGGCGATGTCAATACGTTTGTCTCGAAGTAATATTTCTAGTTCATGTCTGCGGTTAGTCAGTCCATTAGAATTCCAGAGGATGATGGTGAGAGAGTGTTGTGAAAGAGCCATTAAGGAGATTGGTTAGGAAGGAGTCTGGAAACGACAGTTGTAAGGAGAGATATCAGAGGTGTGATGAGGGATTTGAAGTCTGTTAAGAAGCTTGTGAGAAGTGTATTGATGTCTCCTGTGGAAGAGGTTGTGGGCATTTGAGAAATAGGAGGCGGCTGAGGTCCCGCGGCCACCCTTGCATAAGATAGATTTTGGTTAGTGATGGGAGTATGCAGAGGAGGAAAGCTTCTTGACTGTTGTGTTGTTGGCGGTGGTTGTGGAGTACTCCGTTGCGCTGAGCGATGTTCGTACACGGGAGGCTGTCTCCGAGCTCGCTGCAACTCTCTGTACACCATACATCCTTTATAGCTGGCTGTATGGTCGCCGCTGCAGAGAGCACACTTGGCTGGTGTGGTTGGCATCTTGCCGCAATCTTGGGTAAAGTGCTCACCGGCACATTTAACACACCTTGGTTTGTGCTGGCAGTAGCTCTTTGTGTGCCCGTACTCCTGGCAGCGCTTGCACTGCACAACAATCCGCTGCTTGTGTGGCTCTTCGACCTTAATTCTCGAATAACAAAGAGTATCAATATTGAAAACATCTCTGTTATTTGGCCGTGGCTCGAGATCCACAAAGAAGAGAGGCAGAGTTTGTTTGGTGACTGGATGAATAACTGGTGCCACATTTCGAACAGTGTGGCCCAGCTCATTAAGTTCTTCCTTTATATATTCGACGGGCACGCTTTGGTGGAGGTGTCTTAAGACTACCCTGTAGGCTTTGTCCTCCTCCAGTTGGTATGTGTGGTAGTCCGCCTTATTTTGTTTGAGGTACCTGATGATGCCTCTGTAACTGACAACGGTTTTTGCGTGGATGACTAGATCTGTGATCCTTGCTTTGCATATAAAGGCATCTCTTCCCACGAGTTGCGATAATGCATTGCATAAAACAGTATACTGACTGAGATTTTTTACGTAGATAGGAGGTGGCTTGTGGACACGTGTTGAGGCAGGTGGAGCAGTCTCCATGTCCTGTAGATCAGCCAAAGGAGCAAAGGGATTATTAGTCAGCACTCCTGGAGGAGCCGTAACAGTTGCTAGGCCTCGAGCTACTTCGGGTTTCTCAGCTGAGGGCGTCGCTGGTTGCAAAAAGGCAGGAAGGTTTTGCGGTCGATCCATAGGGCCCTGGGGTCCTTTCTTGGCTGAGGCATTCCTTGTGCTTTTGGTTTTTTTGCATTTTTTGGGGGAGACACCGGAAGGATAGTTCCTCTTGTAGGATGTGGACGTAGTGGACTCGTTGTCCGTGGAGGTTGCTATTACCGTACGGTCACTAGAATTACTCATCGTGAAAGAGAAATAAATAAGAGAATAACAATATAAACCGAAAGAGAGTAATAAAAAGTCAGTAAACAAAAAAGAAAAGCGAACTAAATGCGTATCTACACTGCTTAACACTAATAATAATATTTACAATAATATTTACAAATTAACATATGATCATAATTATAAACAAAATTATTAAAGTTACTGTCCAGGTTAAATTTATACAATTACTTTTTTAACTTTTTTAATACACTGCTATGTTATTTATATAGTTTATTAGGTCCTTAAATCGAAATACTCACTAAAAATAATGAATGTCACATAACTTAAGCTAATAATATTGTTAATAAATTGTCACAAAAAAAAACAAACTTCCGAACACAATGAACCGGAGAATGTTTTAGAATCAAGTACCACTTGAAGTAAGGTACTTACTTACCAAAAATCGGCACAAATAGTCCTTGAATTACCGAAAAACTTTTAATTTTAATAAGCACAATAAATAATCGCGTCTTGCTTTTATTAGAGCAGTCAGCTGACTTTTCACATTTTTTTTTACACTATTTTACGAGGATAAAATGTTCTTCTATAGTTAGAAGAACATAGCTAGGAATTCGGAGGGACTGGGCATAAAAACGAGCCCATGGTTTCGGCCCCAATTCTGTTCACAATTTATCAACTGTCCAGTGCATCAAGCATAGCTCGTACATATATGTTCGTTTTTGGCAGAGAAAAAAATTAGTTTGCACCCAGGTATTTAATTGTTCTCTAAAACAGCTTTGTCATACGTTGTTAAAATTGTTAGACTAACAGGAGCAATAATTTGTAAAAAAGTAAAATTGAGTAACAAATTTACTTTCTGTACTCCTGCTACAAAATTATTGATTGCACTAATTTTTTTTTTATTTTTTTTTAATTATTGAACTTTTTTGCCTGCAATAGTGACATACGTCATTAATTACGCCGCGTGCTCATTTCGTAGTTAATTAGGTTCACGTACTCTGTTCGGTTTTGTAAGCCATAAAAAGGTTCTCTTCTCAATGAAGGCCTTTTTATGCCTTTTACATTTTAAGTTTGGCAACAAACTTTTCATTTTTTTTGTATAGGAGCTCTTTTATCACATCCTGATAGCTACTGGCTCCTTCGCACGCTGATTTTTTTTTTTTTTAGAATAAAAGCTTAACTTTCAATTACCATTTGCTCTGAATTTAAAAGCTAAATAAAAACTTCATTAAACTTTTTTTTTCTAAATCCAATGATTAATTAAAAAGTTAATTATTAAATAAAATACGGGGTTCTCTCGCGCTTTTTCTTTGTTTGCAAACTGAAGAAACTAATATATTCATGGAGACCAACCTAACATTGTTCATGATTGCCAACCGCGGGCGTGTGTATATATATATATATAATATACATACATATAAATTCACTTATATATATATGTTTGTTCGTATGTGTTGGTTGTGTATTACAGAACGTTAAATGGGTTTTGGAATACATTAATTTTGTATAAATTAAACTTGCTGCGGCTAATTATACACTGCGGATGCTGTAGAGACGATCTGTTTAATTATTTGTTATTTCCCATGAGCCAATGGATCTTTTATAACTAGCAAGGACTCAGAAATGGAAAGACCGTGTAGCTTGATGGACTGGATAATGTTTAGAGTGTCGCCTGGTATGGGGCGCCATAATTTTAGCTAGAGGATGCAAATATTTTGTAGATTTTATGTGAAAATCTGGTTTCATTGGGTACTGTTAATAATGGAGGGGATAAATATATATGGACGCACAATTTAGCTTCTCAGAATTTCTGAAAACACAAATCAGGATGAATTGTACTAACTGCTCCAGAACGTAGCGTCGGTTTGGAATATCTCATATATATCTTTATCACATTAAAAGATTTTTAACGTTACATCAATGCCCATCGTTTTATCTACGAGATCTTAAGCCCACTTCTGATGCCTTTATTGAACGATCTTATCAGTGCCATCTCTCAACAAGACATTGCTCAACATCACTTTGCATGAATTTGTCACTCCTTACAAGAAACAAAATGCTAAGAATAGAAAAATTTGGCTCCCCACTTTAAACACAATAGAAAATATTTAAGGGATAAGCTGGGCTAGTGCTTAGGTGTTTCACTCAATTGGCAAACAACTTAGAGGAGCTGCGACGTAGCTTCAGGGAGCCTAACATTGGGAATGACTTTGAACGTCTATCTCAATCGAAGCGTGCTTCATGGCGTTGAAGACCGTTCATTAAACGGCATTAAGACGCATCATTAAACCTCACCTTTAATTAATATCTTTCCCCCTCTCAATTAAAATCATTTACTAATTAGGTTAAATTAGATGAATGATGTAAAAGTTGGAAGCCTGTTATTTTACTCCATTCATTGCTGGTTTTATCCGCCATAGTGTGCATGTTTATTGTTGACCAGTTTTCGACATGATTAATCGATAAAGGGAGATTAATCAGATTAGTTTAGAAAATTCGACTAGCAATTCACAGACGAAAAGACTGTCAGAGTATTCAAAATAAAGTAACCACGAATTGCACTGAACGTCTCCCAAGGTTTACTGGGAACACAAGAAATACCCAGAGAACTTGACAATCAAGGCCATCCATATCTCATTACCAAGTACAGCTTCAACAAAACTGAAACCCAGTCTATATCAAGAGTTATGAAGAATTGAACTCTTCAAATTTAAAATTTAATTTGAATTTAAGCTCTTTCAATTACAAAAAACTGAAATACAAACTAAAACAATGCAGAAATAGACACCCCACAGCTTCATTATTTTCTTGAGCTTGTTCCAGGTCTTCTTGATTATTGATTCTTCTTGATTATTATTATTATTATTATTATTATTCTTATTATTATAATAGAAAAATCATCGAAATGATTCGGTGATTATGTGCTGTAGAAACACGTCCCATCTACGAGGTACACATGTACGTGTATTTATATCAAAAAGATTATTTATTAGCGCTAGAAATAGGAAAGGTTTTTAATTTATTATTTATTACTGAACGCTGAACAGAAGTCTGTTTCTATGGCAACGAGAGTAATCTTTTGATAAGCGGGAAACAATAGATAATCCTAATAACAGGAATTCCAGAAATTTGACGTTGGTGTAAATCAATAACTTGATGTAGATTTATGAATCTATAGAAATTTGATAGCATGAGGGTATTATTCTTTTATGTCGTTATAATTAATCTTTTAATTAATTTATTGAAGTCAGCGTTCAATACTCATACTTGTGGATATCAATAACCTTACAAACTATAACCTTTTTTAAACCTATAACCTTATATGGTATCCTAATACTGTACTTCTTCCTAGAAGCTTTTTAAAGCTGCAAATAAAGGTGATACAAGTTTTAAGTGGGTATATATTTCTAAAAGTTGAAACAAAATCTTTATGAGTCGTTTTCTAATATTGAAAAATTGCTTCAGAAGACTTTTTCGGGTTCCAGAGATCTGGAAAAAACGGTATTCCAGTAATAACTCAATTTAGAACCTTTGAACTGATTAAAAAAGTAATAAAATATATCTCTTTGAAATAGCTATAAATACTTGGTCGATTAGAAAACAAGTTATTGTATTATACACAAAAATATTCTACTTTAACACTCTGCTAGTGAGATTGGAGAAGGTAAGCGGAGAAAACTTAGCTTACCAAAGCTCCTGCCAGCTCTGTTACGTGTGGAAGTTTCACCTGACACCCAAGTAGCCCTAAGACAAGTGTAGGGAAAAATTATTGAGGGCACTAATGACCTTATAAGCTGTTGGGCACAAAATTTCATCGAAACTTGTGAAAAATAGATTAGGTAATGGTCAAATCAAATAAATAATCATTTTTATCGATTAATCACTACAGCGATAGATTTTGTGCAGCGGTCTTTAAAATGGTGGTGGTCAATAAGAAACAAATGTCTAACAAGTTGAAAATAGAGGATTGTATACCAGTTTTATACAATGAAGTAACCACATACAAACACGCAAAAAAGAGGTTAACACATACGTAAACACAATTTTGTGTTAAATAAACAGATTTCCCAACATACTCCCGTCGAATTACTCAGATACCTCTGGTTAGGGGTAAACTGGTAGCTGTAAGTTGTTTGTGTTGTTTGGTTACAGAAGTTGTTTGTATCAACTTTCCCTGCGGGAGACAGAACTTGTACAAATCAATTGAGGGAGCTTTGAACTTAGTTTTCTTTAACAATTTGTCACTATTTGTTTTTCTACTTAATTAATTTGATTTCCTAGCCAGTATTGATAAAACAGAATAACGGTCTACCACCAAATTGTTTAGATTACTTAATATAAAGTATGTCCCAGGGAAGTTAAGTTCTCTTTCAAGTTAGAATATTAAACTTTTACTTAGCCTTAGCTTTATTAAAGCCTAACTTCTTACAAAAGTTAAGGCTAAAGAAAACCATATTGAATGATTTCTCTATAAGTCTGAAAACTTGTGGAACTAATCTTGGGGTCAGTTGACCCTCAAGTTTTAAAAGTTTTTGAAAATGTGGTTACAGCCATAGTGTTGGATTAATATCTGTGGTTTTATCCGTCATAGTTGGCTCATTTATTGTAACCTTGGCCGGTTTTTTTAAACTAGCATCCATCACCAGAGATAGATTAATTAGATTGGACTTCACTTACGTCACCGTTTCGCACTACAACTGCTAACTGAGTCAGGGAGGTTACTTGGTCTGTATGGGTGTTATTCAAAATATTAATGAATCGTAAAACGTTAATAATGAAATAAAAATGAAACCTGGTAAACGGTTTAAGGGATCTATACGTTTAGCGTATGCATAAAAATTTTCATTTTTTATCTTAAACTTTTCTGTATCACAGCTGTGATACATTTTCATTTTTCTAAAAAATGCTGTAATTTTTTTTTTCTTTTTTGCGTTTATTGTGCTACAATCAGCGCATTAGCGCTACAAGTAACAATGATACAATAGAGTAATAAATGATTAGGGAACGTAGTGGTAACACTCCAAAACATTATATGGTTAGTCACTCTCTTCACTTGAGAGGAGATCACGGAGGCCACTATCTTTTAAGACGTCTTGTCGGGTTGTCAGGAAGAGTTCTACAAGAAAGATTTTGAGCTAGAGGATTTATATGAGATTGCAGGCTGAAATAGAGTTTTCTGAAATCGTGTTTTAGCAACTTGGGTGACAAAAGGAATGTTAAGGTCAGTGGTGTATCGTATAGTCCAGGTTGGAGACATAAAATGGAACGTTTACGATATTTCGAAGTATTTTAGATTTTAGCGATTGAATCCTTTGGAGATTGTAACTTTATTTCATACGCCCAGAAGGGGTTTCAAAATAAATCAGTCTTTTGTTGTCCAGAGAGAGTTTTGATCTATCGTCTAAGAGTCTTTTAAGTAGTCTATAGCGTCTGTTTAGTTCTGTTCTTTTAAATCTAGTGAGGGTTCCAAGAAAGTCTTCGGTCCTAAGTAAAGCCCAAGGTAGTGGGCAACGTTCACTACTGGGTAGAGGTGTTAGGTTATAGAAGACTGGAGGAAGAGTAATGCGACGAAGAGTGAAGGTGATGTTTTGCGACTAAGTTTCATTAAGCTTTATAGCCCATCTCTTGAACCACTGTTCTAATTGAGGAGAGATGAGATTGCAGATTTCTGTGAGCTATTACAGGATCATGATAAGTGGACAGTAAGGCGGTGTCGTCTGCGTATGTGAGAAGTGTGTTGTTAGGATCAGTTGGTATGTCTGAAGTGTAAATGGAGTAAAGAATAGGACCCAGAATGCTGCCCTGTGGAACTCCAGCGTCGATAGGTTTAATTGGGGAGAAAGAAGATCCTATTTGCACTCGGAAGTATCTGTCGGACAAGTAAGATTTTATGATTAAATAAAACGTGGCAGGTAAAATATTCTTAAGCTTCCACAAGAGGCCAGTGTGCCATATTCTATCGAAGGCGTGCTGCACATCAAGGAAAGCCATCTGTAATTTAAATTTAAAAATTAAATAATTTTTTATTCAATTTATTAATATTCTATTTATTTATTTGCATACATTCGTATCTGCGTGCTCCTGCATTTGAAGGTTAATTTTTATTTCATACATTTTAGTTCACTGCTACGCATATAAACTTGATTATTTATTTTAACTTACTTTGCTTTTAATTTTTTTTTTTTTATTCGCATCGCCGTGTCCCTAATCCATAAAGCTTCAAAGGGAGTTTTATCCACCACCTTTCCGCAAAAGGGCACTTAATTAAATTTACCGAGAAAAATGAAAACGAACGTTTTAGAGTTGAATATATGAAATGAGAATGCTAAGTTTTGTAGTTAAAAGTTGTAATCCTTTTCGAGAGCAATTAAAAAAAAACTACGTAAACTTCTACTTCCGGGTAAACGATTTTAAACGTTAAGCTCGTTTTTAAACGTTAAGGTACTAATATGGTTTCTGCTTTTTCTTTTTTAGCGCTTGATTGTTTTACGAGGGTCGTTTGAAAAGTCCGTGCAAAGTCAAAGAGATAGCACTACTGGCGCGTATCGAGGTTATGTTTAGTTAGTAGCATCTCTTGGAAACACACACACCAAGTTTCAGCCAGATCGGTCTATTTCTTTGTGTTTGGCATTCGTTTGAATCGAGGAAGTCGAGTGATTTTCAAAAAATGGACGAAAAGGAATTTCGTGTGTTGATTAAACACTACTTTATGAAAGGCAAAACGCCTCGGGAGACTAAAGAGAAGCTTGATAAACATTATGGTGACTCTGCACCTTCGATTAGAACAGCTTATAAGTGGTTTCAAAATTTTCGGAGTGGCCATATGGGCACAAGTGACGCTGAACGTTCTGGAGGCCCTGTTGAGGTTACTACTCCAGAAATCATTGATAAAATCCAAGATATGGTGATGGATGACAGAAGAGTAAAGGTGCGTGAGATTGCTAGTGCTGTGGGCATCTCGAATGAACGGGTACATAATATTTTGCATCAACATTTGGACATGACAAAGCTATCCGCAAGATGGGTGCCGCGATTGCTCACGCTTGACCAAAAATATCAAACATCAATACATATACACAAAACATTTTATAAGAAATAAAAATAAGAAACACTTTCTATCTTTTAAAACCTCTAAACGGATGATTACAATGAAAAATCGATACGAAAAATTGGTATCGATTGCAATAATTCTCTTACCTGAAGAAATAGAATTTATTGAGACAACCTCAATGTGGATTTCATTGCAGAACTTACACATTTCCTGTGATTCATGGTTTTGGCGCTCTCATATCCTCTAGTCTAGATTTCTCAGGATATAAAAGACTATTTCCTGCTCTTGTTGTTCTATAACAACACTCATTGTTTGAATTCTGTCTTAGTAAAGGTTCGAATATGCCAATAGAGGGCGTCACAATAAGGTTTTAAGTCTACATGTATTCAATCGTATAACAAGCTGAAGGAAATTAAAGTTAGAGCCATTTTCGAAAAAGTTCCAAAAACTGAAGAATTGCTTCTCAATGAATTGGTATTTCCGGCGCGTCGATTAGGATCAATACTTTATTGTCGGGCTTTCTGTTGCTAAGCAAATTTAAACTTCCCATTTTTGAGTTAAGCTGACATTGAAATAGATTGGTTTAGAAGACTTATACATAGATTAATTTTTCAAAAGCATGTTTTTAATGTTCAGGAGACCTTAAAACATCTGCTTCCGGCAAAAAGTCAAAAAGAAGATGGTCAAATGTTACAGTATAACTAACAATTACGTAGATACTGTTCTATATAATTGTAGGAATTGCTCAATCAACGCGATGTTATTTGGAATAATGCTAATTTAATTTAAATTCTACGCCGTTGCCTAGTTACCCTCTAATGTAATGTATTGATTTAATAATAATGGCCCGCTCGCAAATAATTAGACGCAGGTGCGTAAAAATAAAATCTAGATATGACTTTGAAACCTCTCCCTCTATCTACATTTGGAATTATTGAAGTTTTGTTTTATCATTTTTTTTAAATCTTAAATTTAAAACTTTTTTTTTTATGTCTTCTTCTCAGAAGAGACTTCATGAACGTTCTGAAAAAGAATGTCTATTTAGATGACTAGAGAAAGGAAACATTATTGCGCAGTGCATCATTGTTGCTCCATGTATAATGTTGACCTCGTTTGCTTATCTCTCAGCAAGATGGAGGAGTATAAGATTTAGTATTATCTCAGTGGTACGTTCTCATACCGTCTCAGTTTGCAGGAACAGTTGTCTAAGGGGTAGAGATCGGATTTGGCACCTATATGTCAAAAAAAAATGTCAACAAACATTGCTTGAGGATTAAACATTTAAAGGACTAGTCTAAAGTTTTCTCATAGTTTTAGAGTCACCATTCAATGTGGTATTCTGTAATCCTATCTTTGTGAAAAGTTATGCACTAATAATGCAAAGACGGCGCCACGATAGCCGAGCGGTTGAAGGCTAGACCCGCAAAGCCAAGATGTATTGTTGGTTTAGTAGGTACGATTCCCCTAGTCCAAGGCCTTTTATTTTAATGGTTTAAATATTGTAAGGCGCCCCCATTAGACTAAACCCGCAAAGCTAAGATGTATTGCGGTACTAGTATAGCTATTAGATTTTATTTAATGTTTAATATGAGAAATTTACAGTAAAATATGTTTGCTAGTCGCCTCCGTCCATGACACCTAATTTGTGGTAGTTGGACGTTCAGCTCGCCTACAAAACTAGGCATTACTTTACTTCTTTTTAATGCAAAGGTTTAATAAATATTCCAACATTAAAAAGAATTTCTCAATTGAAATTAAAATTGAATTCCCTTAAAGAAAATCATGTAAAAATATGGTACCAGATTCTTAGAAGGAGAGTTCTGACTTTTAAATTTGTGCGACAAAAATAATAAAATTTAAATTTAGCGAAATCGTCTACAGTTTACTGTTCTATAATTTAAAAGAGAACGACTAATAAAGTTCTAAAGTTGAGAATAATCTCAACTTTAGAACTTTAGATTAGAATGTAAATTTAATGTAGGTTTAGGTACACTAAACTTGTAGGCCAACTTTGTATTTATATATTCAGTTTGCCCATGAAATTGCCCCCTGGTGTCCAGTTTTTCCGTACTATGATTTTTGAGTTTTAATTGTAATTGTTGCATAAAATTAACAAATATTTTACATTTTTTAGAAACGAAAATATTAAAATAATGTTAAGCAATATTTATCTGCATGAAGTGGGAGTTCTAATTATAAAGAAATAATTGATTTGTCTGCTCTGATGGAAGACTTTGGGCAGTATACGAGGGTCGTTTGAAAAGTCCGTGCAAAAATAAAAACTACTTAATGTTTTGGGGTAAACCTTTTTTATTTTTCAACATAGTATCCTTTTAGGCTTATACACTTCGTCCAACGCTGCTCTAGTTTGTTGATCCCTTCCGAATAATAGGATTTGTCCAAGTCTGAAAAATAGCCATTCGTTTCTGCAATCACCTCCTCGTTTGAATAAAATCTTTTTCCCGCCAGCCATTTCTTCATATTGGGGAAGAAATAGTAGTCCGAGGGAGCCAAGTCTGGAGAATAGGGGGGATGTGAAACTAGTTGGAACCCTATTTCCATTAATTTTGCGACCACAACTGCTGAGATGTGAGCTGGTGCGTTGTCGTGATGGAAAAGGACTTTTTTGTGGGCCGATCGTGGGCGTTTTTCTTGCAGCTCGGTTTTCAAACGGTCCAATAACGATGAATAATATGCACCTGTAATAGTTTTACCCTTTTCCAGATAGTCGATGAGGATTATTCCTTGCGAATCCCAAAAGACAGTCGCCATAATCTTTCCGGCCGAAGGAACGGTCTTCGCCTTTTTTGGCGCAGATTCCCTCTTGGTAACCCATTGTTTAGATTGTTCTTTGGTCTCAGGAGTGTAGTGATGTATCCATGTTTCACCCACAGTGACGAAACGACGCTTAAAGTCCTGCGGATTCTTCTGGAACAGCTGCAAACCGTCCTTGCAACACTTTCTTATTTTTATTTCTTATAAAATGTTTTGTGTATATGTATTGATGTTTGATATTTTTGGTCAAGCGTGAGCAATCGCGGCACCCATCTTGCGGATAGCTTTGTCATGTCCAAATGTTGATGCAAAATATTATGTACCCGTTCATTCGAGATGCCCACAGCACTAGCAATCTCACGCACCTTCACTCTTCTGTCATCCATCACCATATCATGGATTTTATCAAAGATTTCTGGAGTAGTAACCTCAACAGGGCGTCCAGAACGTTCAGCGTCACTTGTGCCCATATGGCCACTCCGAAAATTTTGAAACCACTTATAAACTGTTCTAATCGAAGGTGCAGTCACCATAATGTTTATCAAGCTTCTCTTTAGTCTCCTGAGGCGTTTTGCCTTTCATAAAGTAGTGTTTAATCAACACACGAAATTCTTTTTCGTCCATTTTTTGAAAATCACTCGACTTCCTCGATTCAAACGAATGCCAAACACAAAGAAATAGACCGATCTGGCTGAAACTTGTTGTGTGTTCTTCCAAGAGATGCTACTAACTAAACATAACCTCGATACGCACCAGTGGTGCTATCTCTCTGACTTTGCACGGACTTTTCAAACGACCCTCGTATATGAGGACAGGTAGCTTAAAATGCATGTAAAGTAAAGTAATGCCTATTATTTCAGGTGGGCTTCATGTCTGGCTTCCAAATTAGGTGTCCTCGTCGAATGCGGACTAGCAAACGTACTTTACTTTAAATTTCTTATATAACCCCTTAGATAAAATCCCAGGCCTAGACCAGTAATCGAACTCATTACTACAATCCATCTTAGCTTTACGGGTCTAGCCTCTTACCGTCCGGTTTCACATCAAGTTGTAAAAGTTGCCTTTAAGTGAACACTTTTCGAGTGTATCTCCAGTGAAATGTCGGTGGTGAACTCTCGGTCTTTGGTCCGAGTCCAAACTTTACTATGTCTCCACTTAAAGGGCTTCTAGGTAATGCTGAGAAACATCAACATCAAGGGCCACATTGAAAAACCATTGTGAACACTATAAGAAACTATTTTCTATTAACTTTCATAAAGAAGCTTAAACGTAAATGAGCTTAAATGAATGTAGTAATGATAATGCTCGTAAAAAATATAGAACTGTCACATACAGCAATGTAATATTTATTTAAAGCGCTTTACTGGGAAAGCTACAGCTGAGTACATTATAAAGTTTTCCACTGTATAGTTGCGAAGAAAAGCTAATGGAGTTCTCATATTAATAAAAATGGGATTTTCTCGCTGAAAAGCTCTGAGAAATATCTTTTAATGAAATTGTTTTTCTCTTCACAAAGGTGATAAAGTGACACAAACGGATTCTTTTTAAACTGATTCAAGAATACTTCTTTTTAGACTTACATCAAGTTAAAAACATCTTGAATCTTAGGAAGATTGTTTAGAAGCCAGTTACTATGATATTAAGGCAGAGTTTGCTAATGTCTCTCTCAATTACTTGAACATCCCCAACTTTACAGGGTGTTAGGAATGTAAATGTTATTTGTTCTATTAGATTCGGGATACCCACAGGGATGTTATTATCCCTGAAAAAGTGGTTAATCACCTTTCCCCTTCCAGGAATGAACACCAAATAACTTTTTCCTGTCCAGTATATTTTGGCTTCAGTTCTTTTCCAAGTTATCCAATCTCAAAGACCCTCTTATATTTTCCAACTCTTCAAGTTCAAATCCTCGATCCATTCTCATAATCTCTCTCTTAGATTCCCTCACACCGTACTTCATCTTTCGACAAATCCTTTCTAATACGCGCTACCACTTTCTGGAACTCCTTACCTTCATCTGTCCGCCATGTTCCTACCCTTTCCATCTTTAAATTTCTTTTGTTTAATCATCTCGTTTCTACCCTCCGAAATAATAATTGAATGCATTTGTTTCCCTAATTTTAATTCTTATTTTTGTAAATACTTGCTTATTTTTTGTATATAAATATCTGGAATACAGGCCAAACCATTAGGGCCTCCAATTGTACATGTTTTTATTCTTAGGAGACAATAGTCCCAGGATAATAAATTTATTTTCTTTCTTTCTTTCGAATACGGAGAGATTGGAGATAAATAATCTGTAAGACACCTGTGTAACGCATATTCAATGAAACCCTACTCTTAAATCTTCACTTGTACCTTTTGCTGAGTTGAAAAAGTGTTTAAATATTAGCGCTAGAAAATATCTTTGATCTTACATGTTGTAGCTCGCCTGTTTATAAAATTCTCTAACCGGTTTCTGACTTCTCTTCATCAGCAGAGGCAAATTGCTCAGTTTGGTAGAGTGATTTTTACCTTCACTTGTGTTTCTGACTAAGCCAGCCAAGTAGCGTGGCTTCGGAAACATTAAGTGAAGTCAACAAGTTGATTTAGACTACCTGTGTTGATGGATGAAACAATCTTACCATTGGTAATAATCGTCTGAAGCGTTTTTCGACTTATAGAATAGAATAGAAAATAGAAAAGAGATTTATTATTCTGGGACAATTGTCCCCTAAAAATAAATACAGGAACAAATAGAGGCCTTAATAGTTTGGCCTATGATTAAACAGAAAATAAATAAATAAATAAGTATTTACAAAAAGTGAAAATAAAAATAACAATAGAAATTAAGGAAATAAATTAAAACAATTAGAATTTCGGAGGAAGCTGGGTAGAAAGGAGATAACTGAATAGAAGGGATTTAAAGATAGATAGGGTAGGAGCATGGCGGACAGATGATGGCAAGGAGTTCCAGATAGAGAGGTAGCACGTATTAGGAAGGACTTGTCAAAGGATGAGGTACGGTGAGAGGGAATATAGAGATCGGATGAGCGAGATCTGGTATTACGGGAATGTATCGAGGATTTAAACTTAAGAAGTTGAAAAATATAGGAAGGCCTTTGAGACTGGATGACTAGAAAATGGAAAGAAGCCAAATGATATTGGCGGCGATAGACAGGAAAAAGCCACTTCAACTCATCGTAGCAGTGCGAAATGCAAGAGTCTCTGGAAAATGTGATGAAAAATCTATATTGATTTGTAGAATAATGTTCAGTATTATATTCTTGTAGAAAATTTATAAGTTAAAACGTAATGGAATAACTTGACCATAAAGTTGAGTTCATTACAGATTTTTGTAGAGACTAGGCAAATACAAATAACCTGCAACAGAACAAATCAATTATTGATTCTATTATTGACAATCATTGCATCTATTAATTTTATGAACTTGTAATCGAAGAGTTGTCTCTTAATTTACTCAACAGAGTTCAATCAAAGTTTCGCAGAGTTGTAACAAATTTATGGCAAAAATTAAAAACTTAATCAAAGCAGAAATGAATAAAGGACAAAAAGATAAGAAGAGTAAACACCCAAAACATGGCTAATATTAGCTCGGATCATCCAGTTGGAACAATATTAACCATTAATCGGGTTGGTTTCCTTCAGTTACTCGTGCCGGAAAAGTTTTTACCATTAAACTAATAACCTGTAAGACTTTTCCTCTTCTTTACCTGGTTTTCCCTTACGTAAAGAATTTTTTTTTTACATTTTCATCCTTCTGAAGTATTAATTATTTTAAAAAAATCGCAATAATACTAATTTTGCTAGCAGAGTTTTGTTCAATTTGTCAGAAATACAAGACCCATTAAATTCTATTGTGAATGTTTCTTCTCTTTTTTTTAAATTAATTGATATTGTTTTTCATTCTGTTGAAATGGAGCACACAATTTCTCAATTTCAGAATAACTTTTATTCTCATGGCAGAATTACATTTTCCTCCAATTAGTAGATAAATGGTGAAACAGGAAAAATGAATAAAAATTATTTAGTACATACGCATTTTTTTTCACCCATGTTCCGAATTTTCTAATTTGTAATTTTATTTGCAATCAGGTGAAAACTTCATTTTCCATCTACCTTAAACAGTTAAATGAATATTGATAATATAGTTTGCTGTTAAGTTTTCGACTTTAAGAATGTTTCCGTTTCGCGCTACATTTACCGAGTAAGTTTGTTTTTTTAATTCCTAATAATTGTTACTTTGTTAGGTCTTATCTTCTACCTATTTCTAACTTCATTGTATGCTTCAGTTACGGTGGAAGTGTTGAAAAATATTCTCTCTTCACCCTTTAACTCTAATTTTTGCTTATAAGAAAACCGTGGAGCTAAAGCATTAAAATGTCGCAGAACTAGTTAAACGACACCTTCAAAATTACCATTTTTTACACTGCATTTTGAGGACATTGGCCGAAGAACTGTATATTCGCAAGTGACAATTTGGAGGCAAGCTCAATGCTCATCATCTGAAATTTTTTAAGGACAGTTTCCATTATCATATGTTTTTAATACTCTAAGAATTTTTTTTTTAAAATCATTTATTTAGTTACAATCAACGCATTTTGCGTTATAAGCAACAATGATAACTATATATAACAGAATAACAGAGTGAAGAAGTTACCCAGCGGTAACACTCCAAAAACATTTTACTTTCTACTGACTCTCTTCATCAGAGAGGAGATCGCGAGGCCGCTACTGTCTTTTAAGACTGTCCTGGAAGTGTTGTCTGGAAATGTTCTTGAAGATAGATGTTGTAGACCAGTGGATTTTTTTAATGTGAATGAATGTTGAATGGAATTTTCTGTATCATGTTTTCAGCAACTTGTGTTGTTCATGTCTGTGTGAATGGTTTGATTGGTGACGTAGAAAGGGGCGTTTGCTATAGAGCGAAGAATTTTAGATTGCAAGGACTGGATCCTTTGCAGATTTGAGCGTTTGGTTGAAACCCACAGTTCGATGCCATAAGCCCAGACTGGGTTTTATGATCTGTTGTCGAGTAGTCTTTTCAGTTGTCGGAAGCGTCTGTTTAGTTCTGTTCTCTTAAGTCTGAGTATGAGGGTTACATGTAAGTCTTCTGTCAAGGTAAAGCCCAAAGTAGCGGACTACGTTGACTACTGCTAAAGGAATAAGATTATAAAAGAGTGATGCGTCGAAGAATGAAAGTAATGTTTTGAGATTTTGTTTCGTTCAGTTTGATAGCCCAATTTTTTGAACCATTTTTCTAAGGAGGTGAAGAATTATTTTAATAAACTTTCTTAAACAATCAGCTGTTTAATGCCTGTTTTTTTCTCTTTCCTTATCCTCTGAAGATTCAGGATTCAGGTTATTAACTAGGATTAAGAAGGAATGAAAAATGTTTGCTAATTTAATATTGCGTAAAGATATTCTACAACTGGTTGGAATAACGCTTTACTTTTTTTTCCCCCCTGCTGATTATAGTTTCAATCCAAGTTAAAACGGTGCACAGAATCCCTGGATTTCCAACACTTTAATCCCTAAACAAGCTGGCATAGCGGGACGGCTCTTTTCCACAGCTTCCACATTGCCATTTCAGGATCAACTTGCTCTTTATTATAAAAGGATTATTGAACTAATGCTTCAATTAGTTAAGTCTAAAGTGAAATTTTACTTTAAAACCATAGTCTTTAGGGATTTAATTCAATTAATTAGACTTTACTTCTCATAGTTTATTCATTGGGGATCTTATCGGCCAAATAGGGTGTCAAATTTGGGCAAACCAGTTTAATTTTTACTGTGCATTGATTGCAAATTAATTAGTTGCAGCGTTGCCATGGCATTTTCTTTTAATTAAAATAATTATAAGACCCACCGCAAGCCAAGATCGTTGACACCTAGAGCTGCTCATCTCTGATAGAATTCTTAACTTCCATCATTGCAACAATTACCGTACTTCATTGACAAATTTTTCAGAAGTTGTTCGCACATACGGTTCTAGCAATTCGCTTATAACTCGTAATTTTAATCATTTAATGTCCGATACATTAATTAAGTAATGTAATAAAAAAAAAACCTTTAAAGCTTATGAGTAACCCCACCCTGATGTTAAAATGTGCCAAGATTTTTTTTTGGGGGGGTGCTCTAATATTTGTATCAATTATTTATTTTTGAGATATTTACTTTATGTATTCACATTCAGACTCAGCTACTTACATTTTTTGATATAAGGACCCATTAATTCAAATTTTGATTTTTTTTTAAACATCTTTCGAAAGCTTCAGAGAAAAATAATGATAATAATTTATCTTTTTCTGTTTTGTTTCAGGTAGGTGCTGAATTTTTGGAAATAAATTCTTCAACGTTTTGTAAGTAAACATTTCATTTTGTAATAATAATTTTATTATGGCCGATTACTCAATAGACGATATGGACAGCTACGAAGGGCGGAGATCAGCCATGAACTTACAGAACAAACTGACTCTATACAAGACACTATTAAGATCCATCTGGAGTTATGGAACGGAGCTGTGGGGCTCTGCGAAACCTTCCAACATCCAAAGAATCCAATCCTTTCAATCTAAAGTCCTTCGGCAAATCGTCAACGTTCCTTATTATGTATCCACTTTAACCCTCCAATATCCCCTTTTGTCAATGACCTAATCCATTCTCAGCTTCCTTAATTTCCATAATAGCCTAACCATACATCCTATTCCCACAGCGCAAACCTTATCCACAACAATCCATCCCGGACAGTCCTCCATGGCGCGTGAAAGACGTTAGCCCCGCGACCTTTTACCTATTTCCTAAACTTCCTTCCAACCTCTAGAGAGTTCCAGCATTGGCTGGGCTCCTCTCTGCATGCCTTCCCGATTGTGGCGCTGGATCCTCCAGGATTCAGCCTACAATCTGTGCCTAACTCAATTAAGAACACATTTACTTGATGTATATGTACATATATGTACAGTTCGTAAATAAATAGATAAATTGTAGTCCAAAAAATTTCATTTACTATTATTTATTATAATGGTAACTTTTGGTTAGAAAAAGTAATAATAATTCACAGATATCATGGTCTTATTTAACAGAATATTTTATACAATCTGTAATATCTATTCTTACTTCTTAGAGGATGTAATTAACAGTTTCAAAATTTGAAATTTTATTGTTAATAATTAACTAAGCGCTTAATGCTTTTATAATTTTGTACATTTTTTTGAATGCTTTAATGAAGTCCCTCTGGGAAATTCATAAAAAAAAAAAAAAAAAAATACTTCGTTTAAAATTAAAATACGAGGGTCGTTTGAAAAGTCCGTGCAAAGTCAGAGAGATAGCACTACTGGCGCGTATCGAGGTTATGTTTAGTTAGTAGCATCTCTTGGAAGAACACACACCAAGTTTCAGCCAGATCGGTCTATTTCTTTGTGTTTGGCATTCGTTTGAATCGAGGAAGTCGAGTGATTTTCAAATCGTGTGAAAGTGTTGCAAGGACGGTTTGCAGCTGTTCTAGAAGAATCCGCAGGACTTTAAGCGTCGTTTCGTCACTGTGGATGAAACATGGATACATCACTACACTCCAGAGACCAAAGGATCAATCTAAACAATGGGTTACCAAGGGGGAATCTGCGCCAAAAAAAGGCGAAGACCGTTCCTTCGGCCGGAAAGATTATGGCGAATTGTATTTTGGGATTCGCAAAGAATAATCCTCATCGACTATCTGGAAAAGGGTAAAACTATTACAGGTGCATATTATTCATCGTTATTGGACCGTTTGAAAACTGAGCTGCAAGAAAAACGCCCACGATTGGCCCACAAAAAAAAAGTCCTTTTTCATCACGACAACGCAGTTGTGGTCGCAAAATTAATGGAAATAGGGTTCCAACTCGTTTCACATCCCCCCTATTCTCCAGACTTGGCTCCCTTGGACTACTATTTGTTCCCCAGTATGAAGAAATGGCTGGCGAGAAAAAGATTTTATTCAAACGAGGAGGTGATTGCAGAAACGAATGGCTATTTTTCAGACTTGGACAAATCCTATTATTCGGAAGGGATCAACAAACTAGAGCAGCGTTGGACGAAGTGTATAAGCCTAAAAGGAGACTATGTTGAAAAATAAAAAAGGTTTACCCCAAAAAATTAAGTAGTTTTTATTTTTGCACGGACTTTTCAAACGACCCTCGTATATTGGGTAATTACTAATCTATTTTTTAAAAAAATTCTCACGAAACACCTGCTGCAGCATCTCCAAAGATTAAAATACCACTGTAAGGTCTGTAGCTATGCTGCGCTCATCTACCGGGATTATCCTTACTCTTCCTTCTTTTTTAAACCATTTTATTTTTCCTTAAAAAAGAAAGGATACAAATTCTTCTAAAAATTCTTTAGAAAAAAAAAGGGTATTCTTAAAAAAATGGAATAAATAAGTAACCCTTAATTATAATCGATTATGGAACTAATAAAGCACATTACTGATATGATTAGGTTATAATGTTAATTAATACTCCTCGGTAGGGCTCTTGTCTAAGGGCTAAACTCAAAAACTACATGAATAACGTAGAAATATTGACCAAAAAAAACAAAAACGAAATTTGAAATTTTTTATTAACATCATTAAATTTAAAAAAAAATAATAATAATAACTTTTGTTTAAGTACAATGATCTGATTTAAAATTTCCAAGTTGTTCTTAATTTGTTGGAAAATGGTATTCAAAAGTTGTTAGGTTGCTTTCGGCTTTATTTTGGATGTCTACGCTTTAATGTATTCTTCTTCTTTTGTCTCGTAAATTCGTCCATTTCCTTTCAACCATTGTCTTCGCTGGTTACAATGGAAATGTTCACTTCCTGCAAAGCACTTAGAGATGAAGTAGGTGCTTGTTTTTAGTATATTTTACTGAAAATAATAAAAAAAAAAGGCTTTCATAGCCTGTGAGGTCATGAGAGAGAAAGAGAGGAGAAAGACAGAAAAGGGAACAAATTGATGACTTCCAGGTTGAATGTTGTTTTATAGTTGTTACATATTTCATTAAATTTTGTTTGCCCTCAATGTTTTTTCATCTAAAATGGCCCCCAACCCCACAAACAATTCAGTAGTTCAGTAATTGCTCTTAATTAATTAGGTCTTTATTATAGATTATCTTTTTTTTTGTAAATACACTTTTTTTGCGCTATCCTAGATCTGGAAAAAAAGTGCTTTCTAGATTCAGAACCGCCATCTTACAAGCCGGGCTATCTTGATCCTAGGCTTTGTTGCCTAGCCCCACTTTGGCCACTGTTGTTCCTAATTAGCCTTACAAATTTAAGGCTTTCAAGCTGTTACACTTTACTTACTTAAGATTAGATTTGTAAGGCTCGTTAGTGCAAATTCTTCTACTTCTGGAAAGCACTTCTATTGTGGCTAGAGATTAAACTTTTCCTACATCAAAATAGATGCAAACTTGAACTGCATCTGTTAGTCCTGAGATGTTTTTTTTTAAGATGCAACAATGTAAATCGGAATAAAATTTAAATATAATTTTTTTTTTTTTTCCTACTTTTGGTTTTATAATATTCATGAAAAATTATTCTCTAACACGGTTGGAAAATAACTTTTATGTAGATATTTTGAGTTAACTAAAATCAAATCAATTAAAGATTTTTTAATACTTTTAAAATCTGTCTTCTCTTTTAAAAGTACAGACTTAATAAGCTCAGCATTTACCTACTTGTGGTTTTTTTAGAGTAATTCTAAATTTATTCACAGTTGTGCAATCATGTTCTTTGCGGAGATACATTGCTGTATATTATGACGTTCGGGGTTTGGGTTTGCATTATTAGTTATTATTTTTTTTATAAAGGGTTTTCCACAACTCGTGGTTCCCTTCAGCCCTCGAGAGTAAAAATGCTTTCTTCCAAGTGACATGATACTCTGCCTGTTCCTCTGTCAGACCATCATTTTCTCTATCTGGTCCCTCCACCCACTTCTAGGTCTTCCTCTCTTCCTTCGGCCGTCCACCACGCTGATCATCACCCACTTTAGGCAATCTTTCTGGACTTATCCTCCTTTACATGTCCATATCACCGTGAGTGCTTTAGTCTTTCTAATTTCCAGAGCGTTTCCTCACCACCTCCCATCCTTTATAATACTCCAGGGACGATAATATTCCAGAAGAAATCAGTGGTCAATTTACCCGTTACGGACTTATCATATTACAAAGGTGTGTGCTATGGAGATGAAATTGCAGAAGAAGACCAAGATTTGCTAAGATTCGGATCATTTTATAAATTCATAAATACAGTGCAACCTCGATTATCTGGCCCTCGGTTAACCGGGATTCGGATTAACCGGGATCATGTTGAGTCATCATAAGATTTCGGTGGCGACAGGAAAATTTTTTTTGTCTTCCGATGTAACATAATTGGTAGGCGTGGCAGCAACTCTTTTATACCTGATTTTCTTGAAGGGTCATTGTGTACGTATGTATGTATGTAAAAACCCAAAATATGGTACAATTAGTACTGAATTTCTTGGGATTTACCACGGTCTTACAAAAGATCTTACGTGTCGTAAATGGTTGATTTTCAACTTCACGGTTATATGTAATATTTTTAAGGATAATTACCGTCATTATTTTGATTTTCCCAGAGAATACTGTGTATTCGGTTTAACCGGGATTTCAGTTTTCCGAGGTGGGTATAGCCGGAGGTCAGACCGGTTAATCCAGGTTGTACTGTTAGTGAAATCGATTTTATTAAGTGATTAGAATCACATATTCATCAATATGTTTAACAATTTTGATTTCCCAATATTTATGAAATTATGTGTTTTGAATTCGCGTGCCGCTTTCCGTATAAAGTACAACTCCAATTTTGTAATTCTAAAACATGGCATGTACACTAAACCTTAAAGAACCCTTAAACAAACCCTAGGTTTCATTAAAAATTTTATTTTATTAGTTTTACAGAAAGTTTTACGATTCATTAAACATTTTGAATAACCCAAGCTTACGCTGTGTAACCTCTCTCATTTAGCAAGCGCAAGTGAGGGATGGTGACGTAAGTAAAATCGAAATCTCTACACCCAAAACTGATTAACCTACTTCTGGTGATGGATGAGAATCCTGGAATAGGCCACCGGAAATGATGATCATGCGTGCTGCGGCGAATAAAACCTAAGATATTAACCGATCGCTGCGGGCTTTTCCAAAATAGAAATCTTTAAGAGAACTTTGTAATGGGTAGTACGGAGGGGCTAAAATAGAAATGAATGGTAGAGGGAGTAAACATCAGTGGGGCGGTAAATATGATGGACATTACGAAGTAGTAACCAGAGACAATAATCCTTAAATTATGAGCTCCGTTTCATGAGGAGGAAACTCCTTGTTTCTGAGGCTGATGAATGATTGAGAGTTAGACTAAAGCTGAAATTGTCCCTTCGCTTGTTGCTTGGATAGCAAATATAACTAGGAAAAGTAGAAATAGACAATGCTGGCTAAATATTTCATCCGTCACAACTGAAAAAGTCTCTGGCCAAGTTCCAGAACATCAGTAACAGAATCCTGGTCGATATCGCTCCGGCTGCACACTTCTACCTCCAATCCTCCATCCACTTGTATCTCCTACACCCCCAGTTAGCGCCCTGTACCATTTCTTCAGACTTCTCTTTTACCAAATACAAGAGAATGGCAGGTTTACATTAGCCATCCCACTTTGAAATATTCAACAACTCAATAATCTTTCTTTGGAATTCCTTCTTTGTAAACATCTTTGTTCCACTTTTTTTTTGTTATCATTGTTTCTCATCACTGACGTAATGTTCTATCATTTATTATGCAGTTCTCTTAGAGCATTTAATGGCGTTTTTAATTATGTTTTATTACGTAATGGAGACACATATTAGGAATAAATTAATAATCTAGGCGGACAATCTTTTTTTACCAATTTTTTTTCTGTGCACACTGAGGCTAGATTTTAATTTTAATAAATAAGTACGTAGTACTAGAATATTATGATAATGTATAATGCAACCTGGTGCATTGCAGTAAACTGCTGCATGATGCTACATTGCAGCATTCAGTGGTCTTGGTCTTGTTTTACTATTACCACATAATTTCTAAATCAATAATTTCTGTTCAAAGATTAGGCCAGTGTTTGATAAATAGATATCTGATAAATAACGCGATTGCCCTTGTTAAATTTAATGATAAGTTAGTGATAATTAATAATTAATTAAGGAAATGATGAAGTGATAAATAATTTTTGTGGTAAGTCCATAATTCGTCTCAGCCAAGCCATGGGGTTTTCTTTAGAAAAAAATGAGAATTTGAAATTGTTTTTAAATGCAAACAATTTTCCAACAGATTCCAAATATAATGTTGCAGTAAATTCGATATAACGACATTAACTGGTGAATTGCAAGCCCAGTACAAGTAACACAACTCTGCTTTGCATTATGTATGCGCCTCAATCCGTTTTCCCAACTAAGTCGAGAATTATCTTCCTACATAACCTTGCGTAAATGCGGGAATCGTGGATTATTTTTTAGACTGTCTCACTCCAGACGGCGGTAGCCCAAATATTGGTTACTCCATTAAGCTACACGACTTGCCACAAATATCACTTTTAAAGAACCATGAGGTCCTCGAAAATGAAAAATTGGGAAAAGATCAAATGTTATTACAAGGGGTCGAAAAAAGTTGTTAACCTTATTAAAAAATTGTATATTAAAATGTTTCATGAACTCAATAAGTAAAGGTTAACAAAAATTATGTTGGTAACTAATGTATTTCATTAAATCCACTTGTATATTGAGAATTTGAGGGGCTCCGCCAAACCATCCAACATCCAACCTATCCAATCTTTCCAGTCTAAAGTTCTCCGCCGAATCGTTAACGCACCATTCTATGTGTCTCCAACCGCTCCCTCCATCATGATCTCACTATTCCGTATGTAAGTGAATTAATCTACTCCCGATTCCCTAAATTTCCACAGCAAATTCTCAAATCCTCTGGCCCAGTCACTATCCCACATTGTCCCATCCTGACAATCCTCCACGTCGCTTAAAACGACGTTGTCCACGTGACCTCATTGCTTCCTAAACCCCAATAAGTTCCTAGAGAGTTCCAGCACTGGCTGGTTTCTCTCATCCCGTCATCCTGGTTGTGGCACTGAGCTAGCTCAGTGGCACAATCAAATGTTTCCTTGTATAACACTTTTGCTAGATGTATATTTTGTACAGTTGCAAATGAATGAAAAAAATGTATATATTGAGAATGTTTTCTCAGATAAAGTCATCATTTGATTCCCCAAGCAGAAAGTAGAACTGTGTAACTTGAATAGGGGTAAGTAAGGAGACAGTAAAGAGGACTTGCGCATTATACTAATTACTAGATAATTACCCATCTGAGCCATGTTCTTTTTCTTAATAATCTTTCTCCTAGCTCGGCTCAGGAGGTTGTTGGGTTCCAGACTCTATAATAGCCTTAATTCCCGGTCTAGGACTACCATGTTTCATGATTGTTTAAATGAAATGGGTACCAGGCCACTGGATGTAGAGAGCTTTGCTCTCTGATGTAGAGTGGTGGTGATGCTGTTGATGAATAACTAAAATCCTCTGAGGGATTCAACCAGCCTGTAGGTTGTTAGTGAATCCTTAATGTCCTTAATCCTTAATAGGCATCAGTTTTATTTAAGTAAATCTGAATTTTTTTCAGGTTTATTATTGCAATTTTCTATATTTAGTTTTTAGTTTTTCTGGTTGTAAATATCAATTTAGATAATGACTTTGAAGACATAGCTACCATTCTACAGGAAATCTAACTTTACACCATTGTTACGTTTTAGAAAGTGCTTGAGCTTACCATATTCATATCGATATCGATATCTTATCACTTTTATCAACTCCTGATGTTTTATCGCTCACCTTCGGCTCGTCTCGTTTTATTCCACACACGTAAACTAATAAAACTTCCGTCTAAACTAATAAAGAGGTAAAAGATTACTTCAATGGTTAGCGCACTGGATTTCAATCTAGCTGCCGCCCTTATATTTTCTCTTTCTAGGAGCTTCTTGTAGCTGACTGTCATGAGATAGTAGTCTTCTACTTTAGGAGGCCGATCATGTGTTAAAAGTAACAGATATACGTCCAATTAAAATAAAAATAAATAAATAAATCACAAAATATCCCTTGATATTCAATCAATCATAGATTCTAACTTTAAAAGTATCAATAATTCCGCCAGCAATATTTACATGAAAGAATGCCTATTTCCAAAACTTAGAATTGTTAGCTAATTACGGATGAGCCAGCCTCTTCTACTTTAGAATAGTTTCCGATGGCAGACATTAAAGCGATATTGAATGCCGGGTATGAAAAAACCCGCAACCAGGACAGTCTATTTCACTTTCTGTTTGTATGTCCTAATTATAAGACGTCAAGAAATAGACATATTTGGCAGTTTATCAATACAGACATAAGTGAAGTAGAAAATATTAACAAGTTACTGCAAATATTCCAGTTAATTTTAAGTTAGATGATCTATACTACTTTATAATTGAAGCATTAAAAACAAGAGCAACATCAGTTGGGAGATATCTTATCGTAAATTATAAAAGTGCATTTAAAATTAGATGTAAGTTAGTGCATGTTTATATATCTCCAAAATAATGAAAGTTCATAGTAATTTATTGCAAACTAACTATTTGTATGGGGGAATATCCTTGTAAGCAAATAAATAAATCTATCTACTTCTTCCTACGGGAATTTTAAACTTCACTCATAAACCATTACTTTAATAATAATAATTATTATTATTGTATGTGATAACAATTAATTCATAAATGAATGAAATCGATTGAGCATATTAATGAAAAATTTCAAATGGAAATCATTAAAATAAATATAAAGATCTATTTCGTTTATTAAGAGATATTGTGCTGCCAATTCACCTCACCAGTCACAGAAAATAACTCAAAAATTCAAGTTGGTCACACTGTTTATTTCTCGTTCTAGTCAGCCCCTTTACGATCAGCTGTTTTGTATGGCCAGTTATCGGCATCCATTTTTCACTGACCGTACTCACTTTTAACTTACGTTATTGTTTAAATTATTTAAACGGGTTTTTTTAAAAGTGTAATTTGTGTAAATTAATTGTGATTAAGTTATTTTTAGTGCGTACAGTTAATTAAGTGTAAAGGTGTTTTTAAAGGTGGTGAATTTAGTGTTATAAATGTGCTCTGTGATTGGTGTTCTCAGTTATGGGTATTACAAATCTTTGGAACTTATTCTTCAAACAAGGTAAGACTTTATTTTTAAAGCATGCATTATTTATTCTTAATTACTTCTAAAATTTATAATTATTGATAATATTTGAATATTTTATTCCAATAATCACTTATTAAATGTAAACGATGATGTAGTGTGGATTGATGTTCAATCAATATTTTTAAAGTTATATGACATAACATTTTGTTAAATTACTGATATATTTATTGGTTTAATTGTTCTTGTTCTTTTAATTGTTCCTCAGTTCTTTGTTTTGATTAATATTAATTATTGTAGTATCTTTAAAACTTGAAATTGTAGTTGCTTATTTGGTCCTCGAGTTTCTCTTTATCGCCACAACGAGTGCTAGTGGTCTTTTCCTGTTTACTTTAATGTCTTATTTTTTTGGTAAAAGTGAGTACTGCAATGGTTCAGATTTTCGATTTTCAGTTCTAATTCTAATATCTGTTTTGAAATTCCTTGAGTGAGAATAAGTTGTTCTTCTGTATTTGTGCATTTTAATGCATTTGCATTTAGTTATGGTATTTCTTGAATTTTTTTTTTTTTGCTTTGAATGCAGCAGGTTTTAACATCTCTCAATTCAAGGCTCGTTATTTTTAATTACTTTACTCTTTTATAAATATCGGTGCCAAATTTAACAAAAAAAGCAAATTCTTAAATAATTGCGGTAAATAATTATTAGGTAAAATTTCGTTTGACGAGACCAAAATATCAACTCGGTGATTGGCCTCGTCAAGTAAACTTCGTCCGGGGTTCACCGCGGAGCGTGCAGTCTGCCGCGGGGAACCCCGGACGTTTTAAAAACTCGCTAAACAGCGCAGTTGTTGGCACTTAATTGGCCCATCGCTGCATATCAAATATGCAGTATCAAGAAGAACTCGCAGAATTGCAAAATGATGAGTCAGTTAAAACTTTATTTAATATAAAAGGAATGGTGGGCATGGCTTTGTGAGGAAACAGAAATCAAATACCTAAATTCAACCAAATGTGCAAGAAAACTATTGCTACCGTTTCCATCTTCATTTTTAGCTGAATGTGGATTTAGTGCTGTAAATGATTTACTGGTAAAAAAAAAAAGAAATCGGCTGGATATAACACAACGTGGAGACTTGAGACTGCAGCTAACCAAATTGGAACCTAATATAAAATCTCTGTGCAGCAAGCATCAAGCGCAAGGATCTCACTAAATTAAAATAATAAATTGATATAGAAAAATCTGTATTAAAATTATTTGGAATTTGAATTTCAGTTCTCCATTATATGTTTTGAAATTTTACTTAGTGTTTTGTTAACAATTTCATAGTGATTTCTTCCTAGAACCTATCATTTATGTTTCTTAAGTGAACGAATCAATTTTTTAATGTTAAAAATTATATATGTTACATAGGGGGGCATAAAAATTTTAAAAAGGTTTAAGGTGGGGCATGACACAAAAAAGGTTGGGAAACACTGATCTAATCCCTTTGGCTCTGCAACATTTATTAGTTTATAACTATAACTGTACGCCACATCCTGCTTGAATGTTCCAAGTATTCCAGAGCTAGGCAAAAGTTTAACATTCCCTCACAAATGGAAGAAGTATTGGAACGACAACGAAAACAGCGTACAAAACACTCTGCAATTCCTTAAAGATAATAAGGTTTTTAATTCAATGTAATAGTGTATATATATTTATCAGGATGAACGTATTTATTAGGACGAATATACTTATTAGGATGATGTATGAGTGTGTATATAAATTTTGTGTAAATAGGTTATTTTAAAATTTAGGTTAGATCTCTAAGCGGTGCGAGGAATATCGAGTACTCCACCCCAACATTAGTTAGTTAGATTAGAAGGACAGACGAGTTAGGGCTACCAATAGGTTATTTTAGACAAGACTAGATATTAAAGTAAATCAAGTAAAGTGTATATTTTCCGGTATTGTTCAGGTGCAAAGGACCTTCGATGTTGTGCACCTTTCAAAACAAAAAAATTTATTAGTTTAACTTTTTTGAGGGCTGGCAGGAAAATTCAAAAGAAAAATTGATTGAGATTTTCCTTTATCTATTTTTAAACGCACACTCTCATGACTTTTTCAATCTGCAAATATCACTGTTATCATTTACTAAATTTGCTTAATGCTGACGTTAAAAGTAAATCACCTTTTTAAAATATTCAAGTTGATAGTGGTTAGATGATGTGTAAGGTTCATAGCAATATAAATGCATTTATGAACATAATATGCAACTGGTCTACTCCTCGCTTTGACAATTTCCTGTATTTCCGCTATGATTTTAATGAAAATATAATTCTAACAATAAGATTAATATAAACCAACTTGAAAACCAGCATAATGTATGCAGAATTTAATTCATATACGTTGCATAATGTAATGTATTTTCACTAAAAGTATGGTTTTTATGAATTATGTGTTGGGATAAAAAAAAATGGGTTAACGTTTTCACTGAAACATAGAAGCTGGGTGAGCTTGCAAAGCTTTTAGCGGTAGGAGTTAGGGGAGGGGGACTTTTCATTTTAATTTCAAAGTTTTTTGAAATAATTTACAATCAAAATCTTGTATCAATATTTGGTTAAAGTCTTATTTTATTTATTAATTGAAAAAATGCAATTGCTGGCTTTGTGTCTTATTAACGACGGAATATTCAGACTACAAAAAATAATTCTTACAATCTTCTTTTTACCATCACTTTACTCACTGAGAGTGAATCTTTCTTTACTCTCTTTGAGTCTTTGACTCTACCTTGTAAGACTAATTGTGTCCTTGTCGGTTCATGATTTGATTAATATTGCATCAAATTTTCTCAGGTGGCGAGTGGCAGCGGTGAGGGGCCCATCTATAAGGTGAGCCAAACATTTTTTATTTATATATTATTCTTTTAGTTGTATTCTAAAATTATGTTGTATCATATTTTCAATTAGTTGCCAAACTTTAATATTCAGTAAGCTGCCATTTATTATTGTTAGTTTAAGAAGTTGGTATTTACTATAATTTAAGAGCTTTAACATCTTTAGGGTTCTAGACTTTTCAAAGTTTAGGGTTTCATTGCTTAGCGGTTTATTCAAAACATTAAATCATTACTTGATCAGTTATAAGACAAAATTTGACAACTATTCAATCAAATCTCTGCCTACTCTTTATCTTGTCTTTCATTTTCTTCGCTTGACTTGATAGAAACTATCAGAATATGATAAGAAAACTTCCTAAATTTTAGTATTGAATAAATATCTAGATAATTTATTTTACTGAACAATCTGATATCGACTTGTTTTAATTCTAAATCCTAAGATTTATGGCTTCCTGAAACCTAATCTAAATTCAATTAAAATGTAAAATAATCCAATCGTTTTTACCCAACTGTATTTTTGATAAAGTTACCCACTTTTCTTACCCATGGGTTTACATACACAGTTCAGAGTTGTAACAAATGAAGGATTTTTATTTTATTTTTGGTTAACGGTTGATGTCGATGTGTACAACTGCGAAAAGGAGATTTATAGGTACGAAAGGAATATTGTGATTTGATTAGGAAGGATGAAGTGCTAAGTAGGATAAAAGATAATATTACTGACTAAGAGTTTAGTGGCTAGCATTAACACTAACTTAGGAACGAGCTTAAATTACAGCAACTAACTAGGGGGTAAACTAAATATAAACTATTTCTAAAAGAATTGGCTGAACTGAATGACGAGTAGAGTGACGTCGTGAAGAGAGTGTAAGAATGAATCCTCAGTGAGCGAATGCAATGTCTGAATGCGATTGAGTCCTTATTGGGCAGCTTCTATTGTTCTGAGTCCTACCTTGGCTTAAACCCTTCTACAAGAATTGGCTAAACTGAATGACGAGTAGAGTAAGGTCGTGAAGAGAGTGTAAGAATGAATCCTCAGCGAGCGAATGCAATGTCTGAATGCGATTGGGTGTCCTTATATACTCTTGGGTAGCATCAGAATGCACTGAGTCCTACCCTGGCTTAAACCCTTCTAAAAGAATTGGCTGAACTGAAAGGCGGAGAAGAGTAACGTCGTGAAGAGAGGGTAAGAATGAATCCTCAGCGAGTGAATGCAATTGAGTGTCCCGAGCGGTTGTCTGGCGTCCTTATATCCTCCACTGCTCGGGCAGCTTCTATTGTTCTGAGCCCTACCTGGCTTAAACTCTTTAAACCTTTCGCAGCCACATTCTCCAACATCTATTCTGAATTAAGTTGTAAAGTATTGTTCTTTGTTCTTGGTGAATGATTTATTAATCCTGAAGAAAGAAAGCATAATGCAAAATCCAGTCATAATTTATTATTTTGTGCAAACTTTCGTCTTGGGGAGTAGGTCATCTTTAGGGCTTATGCTATAGACAATTATCATATTTTTGTACATTGTTGTGCGTAAGGTTGGTGTGTCTTCTGTCCTGCCTGCTTATGAACTGATGAGCTAGTCACTAGGTCTAATGCTTGGCTAAAATAAGAAGTAATGCCTGGTATTGGCAAAAGTCTTTTTTTTTCTTTTGGATTAGGTAGTAAGTGGTGCTTTCATTTATGGGGCTTTTCCTCGCTAAGACTCTGTGAGGCTCTGTGAGAGTACCCAAGCGAATTTTACACTTTGAGCTTACCCAAAATTTTTCACTTTTAGGGAAAAAGGGTACAATTGCACACCCTCTGCTGGAGTTAGGGGTAAAGTAAAAATAGTAAATGCGTCTACAATGAACTCTCCCAAATCCGTATAGTTTTCTATCCATTTCCTGTTTACTATGAAAATAGAATTCACAAAAAAAAAAAAATCACTTGAAATAATCCAATAATGCGGCCGGTCTAAGGTCCTGGAAATGCTAGCTATTCGTCCAATTGTACTATTTGAATGTAAAATCAAGGAGAAGGTTTTGCACAATGTTGTGCAAGCCCTTCTCCCACCTCTGTAGGGCCCAATTTGAAGGCAATCCCTCCCCCCTGGCGCTATCCTTATTCGTACCTCTGTAGTTTAATGTATTCTAGCCTGGGGTTCTTCTGGCAAGAGAGGCGACAATTAGGTCACGCATGGGCGTACTGTAATTCTCCTTTCACACATTCGCCCCAGAGCGACCTGGGAGTATAACAACACAAGTCCAGTTTTGCTATTCAATTCAAAGTAGATCTTCGTTTCGAATCTATGGGTGTGTTCTAGTTGAAAATATTGTCCTTTATGAATTTATTAGAGGTCCTTCGGGAATCTAAAAGACGTGTGCAATAGGATTGGTTCAGTAAATGAGGGTTTGTAAGAATGCTCTTGTGAACTTGCAACTTTACTCTCTTAAGCATTAAGAGAGTCTAAAATGTGGTTAAGTTGTTAGTGCTTGATAAGATATTCTATCCGTTGCAGCTTACATATTTCTGATTTTCAACCATAATCAGAGGTAGATTAATGAGTTTGGGTTGAAGATTCCGCCTCTTGCACTAACTTAGATCTCGCTGACTGTGTCTACAGCGCGTAAGTGAACTCGACACCTCTACATCAAACTAATTAATCAAATTAATGAAAGTCCAGAAACTCTGGTCAGGATTCGTGCAACGACGGATAATAAAATCAAATAGACCTATATCCTTTGCCTAGCTTCAAGTTTGATTTTCTAACGGAAGTTAGAAATACTTAGAGAAAAGTTCAACAAAATGGAACATCCATTCAGTGAAGTAGGTACTTCCTGCTGTTTTGGACGCTAACTTTACTTCTTGATTCTCTGCTAGAACCAATCAAAGTATTAAAAGTTTCGCTTCCTGAAATCAGAAAGAAAGTTTGACATGGTCGTAAATATTCTTCTTTACCATTTTTTTTAAAGATGGATCCATTTTCGTTATTCAAGTGTAAGGTGAAAATCTGTCTTTATCTTCACAGAGATTCTGTAAAGCCCACAATCTACAATGTGTATTGTGATATTTCTTTCTCATCTCTCAACAGAGATGCCATTATTTTCCATTTTCCATTCATCTGTCATGTCCAGCCGGTACATGACAGTACTGACTCTCGTCACAGCTTCATGTTGGAAAACCTATAGTTCAGTTTGGACGCTACGTTTTCATGTAGAAAGATCATTAATATTTTTCCGCCATAATGGTAATAATGATCATTATTTCTGTTTTATTGTTGGGCATTTCCACCAATGGAAACTTAAAAACTTAGAAGTAGCTGATAAGTGACCAAAATTCTGCTTCTATCCATTTTTCCCCTTCTCTGAATATATCCAATTACTAGCCTCGTAATTGTGTGGCCATTCTAGCCAACTAAATACATTTCCGCTCTAATTCTCCTTCAAATGTTCTCGCGTTTACTGAAAGCGGAAATTGCCACCTATTGTAAATCCATAAATGTTTATATAAAGCATATGAAATATTTCACAAACTGTCAGATTATGCTAACGAAATTCAAGTACAAATATTTATACAAAATTTTACCAACCAAAAGTTCATTGTTAAAGTTGTAGTTATTTAGTCATGAAAAGTATGAAAGTAAGTTCAAAAATGGTTATTTCTTTGCTGATAGTTGTCAGTTTATAAGTAAATTTGTTCAACCATTAATAAACAAATATTTGTAGAGGATGAAATATGTAAAAAGTGTCAAAGTTGGATGTTTCTCTACGTTACGCTTTTTCGTGCACTTTTTGTCGATCAACCCTTATACAACTGTCCTACCGGACAGTTTTAATTCTCTCCCACCAGAAACTTTTAGTACCAGAATTATCTATTTTAGGTTGTGCCTCTCCCTCAAAAAAATAAAAATGGTTACAAAACATTATTGGAATACCCGGATACGAAGTCTGTAAATTAAGTAATGAGACTGATTTTTAAAAATTTTCTTTTTATTCTAAAAAGAATTACAATTCTATATTGTCACCTTCAAAATAACTTCCTTCTGAAGCCACACAGCGCTGGAGACGTCCCTTCCACTCCTCATAGCAGTGCTCGAACTCCGATACTGGAATAGCCTTCAACTGGGTCGGTTCCAGCCGTTTGAATGTTTTCGACTCTGTCCCAAAATGAGTTCCCTTGAGGTGATTTTTCAATTTCGGGAAGAGAAAAAAGTCACAAGGACTCAAGTCGGGCGAATAAGGAGGCTGAGGAGCCACAGGATTGTTTTCCACCGGCAAAAAACTCGTTTTTTGAAATTGCAAGGATGGCGAAGTCGAAGATCAAATTTGCATGCTGATTTCTTTTTTCGATATACACGGAATCGTCCACAAAGAGTTTCTACCTCAGGTCAAACGTGTAACCGACGGGTCCGCTACTTATCAGTCATTCAGGAACAAATCTAGATCTAGACTCTTCTCTGTATTTCGCTAAATCTATATCTTTTAATAGATCCACAATGCTAGATAATATTGATTTTAGTATGTATCCCTAATTATACGTCTTGAAATCAAGATGAAAAAGTAGAAATCTCTACTTCAAACAGATTAATCTCCCTCCTCTGATGGATGAAGGTTCCAAAACTGGTCAGGGTTACAAGAAACATGTCTGCTTCGACGGATAAAATCAGGCTATATCTTTGATCTAGTTCCAAGCTAGGTTTTTTTAACGGTAGCTGGGTAGATGGCAAAATATTGCATGTTTGTATGTTGTTAAGATCACACCAATAGCTGAAGGTGAGTGACTCTTCTGATTTAGCCGGTCAGTCCATCTACTCCTTACCCGAATTCCCTATGGGTCCCGGACACCCAGACTATAAGAAACTCCTCATAAATCTCTTAGCACCGACCCAAATTACTTATCACCCAGCATTACCAAGATAGATAGAACATGTTTAATAGAATTGCTAGTAAATAGTGAATCACATTTTATCCTCCATAAATAAGTTACAAGACGATGATCACCCAGGAATTGGGATTACAAATGCGAACCACATATGGGTATTGCAACTTAGTTCAATTGATTCCTGGAAAAGGTGATGATGAATAAGTCAAAAGGCAAAGAGAGAGAGAAAAAAAGTTGAACCTGGAGGAAAGGAACACTAGGTTAGGAATTCGCAAGTGGAGAAGATACTGGATGCTGTAAAGAGAATTCCAAGGATAACGTATGATTAATTCAAACTGGGAGACGCGTTGGTGGTGGCAATTCTAAGTCTAAGAAAGTTGAATGAACGAATAAATAATTAATAAGTCAGTTTAGTGTTAATGAAAGCAAGTGATACATTATAGCTTATTATGGTCTTAACGAAGTTAAATTAAACGAACGGATAATTGAGTACAATTTGACTAACGAACATTCTCAATCATTGAAAACTTTATTTGACCAAATATGTTTTGACAGCTGCTAATATTTTCCAATTGGAAAAACTGCATTGTTCTACTTTTTTCTTTGATTTTTCCCACTTTTAATTTGAAGGGTATTCAGCACCGCAGACATGTCTATTGGCTCCCCCCAGGTGATACTTCACACTATACAGTACCCTCTAAAGCGATGAAATATTCAGATTCAGTACTCATTCAGATTTATTAGGGCAATTAAATCTGGTTCCACTGAACCTCATCTCCAGGATATTCTGTGGTGGTTTCCATTACATCATAGAACCCGGTTTGCTGAAGAGATAGAGAGTGTTTTTGGTAGTCAGCTCCACATGGGCATATCCACCGCAGTTTATATCTTCTTCTGATTTCTGAAAACTTCTCGAAGACATTCCCAAACGCCCAGAAACTGATCTAATTACGAGGCTTTTTCTCCTTTTTCCCATTTTCTTTATTCTGATGTCCTTTCTCCTGTAACACCTGTTCCTTACTTTACTCTCCTACACCTCTGAGAGCATTCTCTATTTCTCTTTCCTCCTGAACGATAATACACCTACCTGGTATCAAATCACCTTCAACACTCCCCCAAGAAGTACAATCGCCAGAACTAGAAGGGTCTGGGAGGTTGCTAAGTAAGCCCTATATTCTAGGGATAATCATTCCCTAGTGCCCAGACACCTTCTTCCCAATCTCCTCTTGGGTGTCCCAGAATAGTACAACCTTTCCGATACGTGGGACTACTCCATCTATTCAGTTTACTCTAAAGATTTCATACGATTTTCACGACCATGTTTTTAGCACAATGATTATAAACATCTTTAGCTTGGTATTTAATAGCACCAAATCGATTTCCCTCACTGTAACATCCATTAGTACTTACTTCCTGTTACAATTTGGAACTTTTTACGCTTGCAATAACTGAATCGCTGTCTGCAATAACAACTCCGTAGATAATATTTGCTTTTTATCGCTTCAAACTTATGGTGTCATAAAATTATGGTTACTTCGAGGTTACTTTTTATTTTACTTCCGTTTGCAGTAGTTGGTAGAAAGGTTATATTTATTGCCGCTGGAAGCAATAATATTGCAGTTTATTATCCAAGTATTAAGCTTTTATGGACTTGAAAAAGCTGAGTGAAGTAATCTCACACTATTTATTTGCCTCCATGATCTTCCAATAGTATTCTTGGATTTAGCAGTGGTATCAATAGATAGGTTTTAGTTATGTACTTTTTTTTTCCAGTCACACCATTCTTGAATTTGACTTTGACTTGTTATCAATTCATGGAGGCTATTGAATGATTCTCTGACTCTATCTTTCGCTACTTTAACTGGGAGAGGACTGAATTTTTGAAATTTAGTACTTTAGAGGGTCGTAAAGGAACGTTTATAAGCCTATTACGCCTGTTTCAATTCCACGTGAAAAATGTAAAACCACTTTTTCATCGTTACTCCGCTAAATTTCCCATTTCTTCTCGCCATTCTCGCAACTCCTTATCTCATAGTGCCAGCAATATTCTACTCTATTGAGAAAGATTTGTGAACATATATAATGTATTTCTTTGAATGATTTGGTTAGAAGTGCCGAACGGCATATTTCATTTTGTTTGCCTTTTTTTTAATTTTTTTTTTTTAGTAATGAAAATAAATTAAGGGAAATCGTAGGGGCTGTTTTCGTGAAAATGTTAACTAAGTTAAAAACCCATTCATATATTGGCTCTCCAGTTTTTGGGTTTCTCCAAACAATGTACATATATTGTTTGGGCTTTCTCCATTTTGGGTTTTATAAGCTGTTCAAAATATAAAAAGCTTTTCCCTGTCCAGAGAAACTAGACTAGTGTCACTTCTACAGGAAAATCACATCTAACATCTCATACCAATACTGGCATTCCTTACCCGTTACACTCGCTTTAAACTTTGGGACTTACAGAAATGATTGATGAGTGCAACTAATTGCAGTTTAACGCACCCATACGTAAACACTCGATCAACGTCATAAACATTCGCTTACACTTACTTATGAACTCATTACAGGCTCATAAACAAACGCCCACACATTGATCAAACAATGATATTAAAGCGAGTCACAATAGGTCTTTTAAATTTCGGTAGATTTGGCTTTGATTAAGTCTGTTACCTTTTAGAATCTAATGAACTTAACATACTATTCCTTTTTTAAGCACAAGAGGCGTCAAAAGCCTCCAATCTTCAAATCTACAAGAAAGAGTGCAGCAAAACTATCAAACTGTACAAAATTTAATAGGATTTTTACAAATACCTGTAGACCACTTACCCTGCAGCGCTCCCAGATAATGAAACAAAACATATCTAGGTTCCCTAGGAAGAATTTAGGGTATCGAAAGTTTGGGTTAATCGGGCACCACCCGTGAAGTACATTTCCACCAACAGATGGTAGCCTCAGCTAGAGTGGGTAATCGGTTGTTCGGGATAACACATCACTGGTGTACTACGCACCATTCTCGTTTCTACGCCTTTTCCAGAGATTTTACAAAGGTAGCTTCTCAAAAATCAACAAAGTAAACTCCTCGTTGCCTAAACGCTCTTCCCAAAGAGCGAGCAAATCCTTCACTAACTCCTAATAATTACACAGTAAAGTTCTCACCTTCTGAAACCAACTTAGTCAGGAAACGCTACTTATACACCACCTAACGCCTCCTTATTAGCTTCGTTCCTCCACAAAGTTCACATCCTTCATTTGAACTTGGACTAAAGTTTGCTAAACCAACAAGCATTTGTTCACCGGACCATCTTTGCAGTTTCAAGGTTTTAATTAGAGTTTTCAAATCATACCCTGGGCCTTCTCAGTTTCTTTACAGATCGGTCATTTCTTATCTCATTTAATTATGGAGTAATTTTGGTGTTATAAAAATATCTAGCAAGGTTATCTCGTTCTGAGAAAAAGTCTAATAGCTCCACAAGTAGAGTGGCTTGCATTAGTTGGTGTATAGAATGTAGGTGTAAATGATGACGTCATTTCTGATCGCTATCATCAATCCATTTTCTAATTAAGCAACGAAAGCAAAATGTAGTATAGTTTATAATCGATGCGCAAGCCAGGGGGTCTTAACCCGGGGAAAACAAGAGCTAAATATGGTGATAGTGCCCCCTCTCCTCCGCAGGGACATCTTAGCTACTTACGCTTCATTACCTCATTCACCCTTAACTGGCTTATAATCAGGGCTATTAGGAGGAGCGCAAATTGTTCGTAATTAGATTACGTTGGCAGTACCAAAGGTGCTGCTGCCGTTCGGCGGGAAAGTAAACTATTCACCGGAGATTAAAATTATAAAGGTTCCTTTCATTCATTAATTTTAGCTTTTAAATGGAAACTGGAAGAACTTAATTCAGTTTCACCAGCTTAACGGAAATGGTCTGTATGTACGTAAGTGAACACTAACTCAAATATGGGGGAAAAATCAGAGGAAGTTATAAACATCATTTTCGATTCACTGGTGCCTTATGCTCTAAAGTCTCTTAGCAGTATCAGATATCAACTTTCTGAAAATAATCGTCCAGAATTGCGAATTCATTCATCCAATCAATAGTTTATAATTGAAGCTGTCTTTTAAACTTCGCATTTTCACCAAAACGCTTGCTTACAGAACAAAAATCGCACATCGTTTAATTGTAATAAAAATTATTATTAGTTCTAAATTTGGCATTATTTTTGAGAAATCTTTAGTTTTGGTTATTTTAGAGTTAACCGCTCTTGTCGACCATTTCCAGCTAGAATTACTTCATCAGGGATTGTATCTGAGGTCTTGACTATACTTGTTCTGTGAAAGCTATTGCACTATTGTATTAATAGATTTTAGTGCAATAACTAACATTATGTGCAATTACGTTTGTAAAACTTGTAGTCAACTGTCGCTTCATCAATAACTAACCGGTTTAAAACATGTTCTGATCTATTCAAATGAATGCCAGTTCACAAGTATCATCATTTCTGTATTTCCCATATGTTTACAAATTAGAAAATGATAGAAAGTCGTAAAATTTGGACTAATAGTTTTTTAAGACATTTTTGATTGAATCAATAGTTACTAGCTACAAATCTAAGCCCTTATGAACTAATATTATTCTAAACATTGGTGCGAAGAATTGTTATTTCTAAACTAACCAAAACTAAAGATCCATGAAATATAATATAACGACTGGGTCAAGAAGTGCTTCCATCTTGTTCTAAATTAAATAGAACAATATGAGTTTGACAGAACAATATAAATATTGGTAATACAATCTGTTAAAGAAGTAACATTGTTGGAGTTACGAACTTGTTATATAATATTATTATCAAAACAGTATCCAGTTTCGAGTTATCGAACAAACTTATACTTGTTCTAAATCGATTTAATTCTATTTGTACTGGCCTGAACCAGAATTACGAGTTACGACAACAGTATGGGGTGAGACTGGCTAAAGCAGTATTTTCTATTCATTATATTTGGTGACTGAATAATAGTTTCAATAGGATGAAAAAATAATTGCCAGTTTTCAGTCGTGATACATTTATTCTGCCGAGCTTTCGACTTAGGGACTAGGTCATCTTCAGGGCTGTGGAACATATTTACAGTGTATTAATAATTATGTGGATCTAATATAATTGTTAACACACTGTAAATATGTTCCACATCCCTGAAGATGACCTAGTCCCTAGATCGAAAGCTCAGCATAATAAAGTTTATAATGACTGAAACTAGCATTAATATTTTCATCCTAATAAAGCAGTAATAATAAAAAAAAGACACCAATTTAATCGTTTAATTTTTAATTTTAATTGACTTTTTAAATTTCTCAGACTCTGCTGCATTGACTGGTTTTCTGTGTCTGAAAAAGTGGATTTTAGAAACCATTTTGTTATGTATTATATCCATCGTTATGTTTATTGTTCCGCACAGCTCTGCGGACCTAACCACATTTTACAAAATTTCAATTTGGTCTGTCTGTACGTCCGTATCCACCGGAACCAAAAAAACCTAAAAATTGCAGGAAGTACTAATTTGATATTTGGCTTCAATGCCAAATAAGGTTTTAAGCAAGATCGGTTAATTTTACTTTATTTGACCATAATTTAAGTTTTTTTTTCAAAAAACCATTTCTTTTTTTGAACTAAGGGTCTCATGACGTATTAGTACTTAGGTTGAAATATACGAGGTGTGTTCAAAAAGTAACGGGAATTTTCGTTTTTTGAAAAAAATATTTATTTATTCATCTACATTAATATTGTCGCCTTCAAAGTAGTCCCCTTCGCATACAATACACTTGTGCCAGCGCTTTTTCCAATCCTCGAAACACTTCTGAAACTCGATCTTTGTGATAGCTTTCAGCTCTTTCAGCGATTCGCTTTTAATGTCATCTGTGCTTGTAAAACGACGGCCTTTTAATGTTCTCTTTATGTTTGGAAATAGAAAAAAGTCACATGGAGCCATGTCTGGCGAATATGGAGGCTGGGGCATCGTTAAAGTTTTGTTTTTGGCCAAAAATTCACGAACAAGCAATGAAGTGTGAGCAGGTGCATTATCGTGGTGCAAAATCCATGAATTGTTTTGCCACAAATCCGGGCGTTTTTTTCGGATTGCTTCACGCAAACGGCGTTGAACTTGTAGGTAGTACTCCTTATTGATTGTTTGACCTTGTGGCAAGAATTCATGATGTACTATGCCATTAAAATCGAAGAACACAGTGAGCATAACCTTCACATTCGACCGCACTTGTCGAGCCTTTTTCGGTCTTGGCGATCCAGAATGCCTCCACTGGGACGATTGAGCCTTAGTTTCGACATCATATCCGTAAACCCATGTTTCGTCACCTGTTATAACACGTTTCAGTAGATCCGCATCGTTGTCGACTTCATTGAGTGACTCTTGAGCAACTTCCATTCTCCGCTGTTTTTGTTCGAAATTCAACAATTTTGGAACAAATTTTGCTGCCACACGTTTCATACCCAAAACATCCGAAAATATTTCATGGCATGAGCCAATTGATATGGCAACATCATCAGCGACTTCTCTGATTGTGATTCGGCGATCGTTCATAACCATTTCTTTCACTTTTTTCACGTTTTCATCGGTTGTTGATGTGCTTGGACGTCCAGGTCGTTCGTCATCTTCAACGTTTTCGCGGCCATCTTGGAAACGCTTATACCACTCGTAAATCCTTGTTTTACTCATAGCAGACTCACCATATGCCTTTATTAACATTTCACACACTTTATTACACTTTATTTCATTTTTTACGCAAAATTTAATACAAATTCTTTGATCCATTTTTTTTAACAAACAAAAATCGCCAAACTCGAAAAACACGTCTAACCTTAACGGCTGCCACTTAAGAAGTAAACAATGAATATTACTGAAAATTTTATCGTACTTCAGGGGCATGTGTACCAACATAATAAAAAAAAAAATTTTACAATCAGACTCTCCAAACCCGCGAAATTTAAAAATTCCCGTTACTTTTTGAACACACCTCGTATTTGACAACAAACTGATCAAATAAAACTAACAAATAAATAATATCAAATTAATCACAAAACAACGGTGTTACATTGGTGTATTTTATTATTTTGTAGAAGTTACTTTATCAAGCTCCTCATGTTGGACCCAATTCATCTGTCAATCGTGATCAATTGCTTGTCAGCAGATCTCCTCTCTTGAGGGATGTTGATTTATATGTGTTGTGGTCATTTCAAAAGGCAGACTCAACTAGACTTGAACCTACATAGTTTTGGTGTCATTAAATTGCCAACTCATCGCATCATCAATATAACTAATGCATGTTTAAAACATGTTCTGATCTAATATTCAAATGAATGCCAATTCATAAATATCATCATCATTTCCGTATTTCCCGTATTTTGAAAAATATTGTTTCGTTCTCTGTTAGCACCTAATTAAAAAACAAAAATAATTTAGACTTCCACCGATTTGTTCATTTTTCAATTATGGGACATACAGACAAATTTGTATTGGCCACTTTTTCGGAATTCAGGAGACCTTAAAGTTGATATATTTCCAGTGAAAACTGAAAATCTAGAATCTACATGATAACAAAAGCTTCTCTGAGCAGAGTGAGAGAAAATAATGAAAAAAAGAGGACGGAAGTAATATTAGTAGAATTCTCTTTAGAGGATGTTCACGGAGAAGAAAAGTGGAAGTGACGTAACAATACACTCCACAGGAGAAAAGTTACGCTACATTGTTTTTCTTCACCTTTGCACCCTTCATAAGAGATTTTATGCCAATTTTCTGATCAAATTTTAAGGTCGTTAGGTTGAATTTAGTTGAATTTTCTACATCAAAGCTACAACTCTCCCATCATTTCCATCCACGTATGAAAGCTATTTCAGTTATCTCTTTGAGTATATTACAACTTCAGGTGTAGTAAGAATTCTTTATATTCAGAACCGTTTTTTTGTATTATAGATTGTGTTTGATTAAACTCAGAAGTAGTTCTTGTTCCCTAGAAACCTATTGTGCCCATTTCTTAGGACTAGCTCGAAGAATATTTCGCTATGGTCTCTGATTTCCCAATAGTCATGTTTGCTTATTATCACCTGGGGTCTCCAGGTGCCAAAGGATGTCACGTAATTCTAGTTTACTTTTCAACAAAGTCTCCTTGAGTCTTGGGCCAGTTAGATGGTCTTAGATATTTCTTCATTTCTTTAGCTTTTAGATTTGGGAAGACCCAGACTGCAATTCTCTTACAGAATTCTGTTAGAAAATACAAAGTTAAAAAAAGTTAATGGCCTTAAACCTTAAAGTATATTCTCTGCAAATCTTGAGCTCATCTAGAAGCTGTTATATCCACCAGTTAAAGGTCCCAGAAAGAATAAAATGTGATAAAGTCAAGAATGATTGCATATTGCAAATGGATGCACCATTATTCCACTTCTTTTCGTAATGAATAGATGAAATAATTCATCTTCAATGCTGGGAGAACAAATAAATACTGCCAAAATTACCGAATTTAGGAATATCGAATAGACTAGGCCAAGAATTGCAACTTAGATTTACAATTCAGAGTTTTAGGGATGAACTAGGGTTCAACTTCTTTAGAGTGTACGTGATATGTCGCCTGGCTGGATGCCCAGGGAACTGGGAAGTAACCTGAGAAAGATAAATTGACAATCCTGTTGCTTCAACTGCAATAATGTCTATCCAAGATTTTGTTGACTTAAAAAGTGAATAAAAGATTATTATTTTCTCTTATTAGTTTTTCCGAAATCGAGTGTACACCATTTTAAGGTTCCCTAAGTGGCTAAAAAAAAAAAAAAAACCTCATCCTGAAGTTCCAGTTTTTCCTGGATAGACTTTTCACATTTTGAAATTGTACACGAAAATGGTTCTAAAGATTTGAGGTATAAGATAGGATATTGTTCATTTTATCTGTTTTAGTACGCATATTTATTGTAATCCTTGACCGGTATCGGACTTTCATGCATCATTAGGGGTAGAATCATCAATTTGTTGTAGAAAATTCGACTTCATTTGTGTTTTTTTCTTACTGGATGTTACATTGGACCCTCCCACTTCCCTTACTTTTTGAGGAAATGAAGTGTGAAGGGGAAAAATAAATGCTGTCGAAATCTCTAAACCAAATGGACTAATCTACTTCTAGCGGTGGATGAACTTCCTGTAAGAGATACAATACCTCGTGCTTATTTCTTAACCGCAAAGTACTGCGAACTTCACCACATCCAGAACTTAGAATGTTCCTGGATGTCAGCACTTCCAAGATCGTCGTAAGTGAAATTCGAGTGTGTGTGTTTGTGTTCATGCCAGATTTTCCTCCATAACAGGAAATGAATTTAAGTACTTTAACAACAGGAAATAAGATAAAAACACTAATTAAAATTGTGTTTAAAATAATTAAAATTTTATATGAATAATAAAGGGTATTAAAATTCTTAAATGAAATGCTTTCGCGTGCAAAATTATAAGTTCGACTGTTAGCTTAAGTTGGTTCACAAGAAGTTTACGCTGTTCCTTACGTTTGACAACATCGGCAGTAACCAATTAAATGAGCTCTTATTTCCTTAATTAGGTTTTGTAAGCAGAGGAGGGGGGAAAAGTGGCCATTATTAACCTTATATTTAATAAAGTTAGTAAAATTTGGTTTTAAAAGTATCTTATTAAATTTTGTTGAAATTTGTTAACCAATAAAAAGGGCTGTGAACAATAAAACGGTGAGAGTAGAGAGTTAAAATCAGCTGGACTTCTTTATTTAATCGATCAATTTAATCGACTTCCATGATACCAAAAAAATTTGAATCGATTTTCCAGTGAAAGAAAGTAATTTTTTTTTTTTTTTGTAGCGAACAATTAGAAAGTTTTGTGCCCCCCCCCCGTGAAAGGGCAGAAGACCGCGAAGAACACTGATGAATGGGCCCTTTTGCTGGGTGGGATTATTTGAGTAATGAAAGAGCAGTGTCCGACTGCAAAGTTACTTAAGAAAGATTAGCACAACCATTAAAAATATATTACGCGAGATATTTTTGTGAGTTTAAAAGAAGTAGAAGTAGAAAAAACAAATTATTAATGGACTAGGAGCAAAAGAAAAACGACTGGAACATCCTCCAGCGTAAATAGGGGTGACCCTGGAATCTCATTTGGCCGACTATTCCTGGGAGAGAGTTATTTTAGACACGACTAAAACATTACAGACAATGGCTATTGAACAATTCTGTGTCCTAGTCATTTATTAAAGTTCCAACTAGAAAGGGCCCAACTTAGAAGGCTTCTACGCTCTTTGATCCAAGTTTAAGGTTAAATGGAAAGTTAAGTGAATTTTAGTTGGTTTCTACAAAAATCTAAAACCTCAACTAATTCTCTGTTTCAATTTGATCGTAATAAGCTACATTAGCATCATCAAATGAATGCTTCACTTTACCAAATCTATTAACTCTATACAACAAAAAGTTGAGAAAAGTGAAAAACTAGTATATATTGTATCTTTTTAAATTCCTGTTAAACAATCGATTCAAATAAACGATGTAGACTGTATTGCTGCAGATATATCTTTTATCTAAAGACATATTAAAAGTATAAGATGAATATATCGTCATTATTACGACAATTTCTACGTGATTAAGGGAGTTAATCGATTTGGCAAGTGAAAGCAAATCGATTAATTCTAATTCAGTATTAAATTTATATCCTCTATTACAGGAAAACTCCAATATATGCATTTTTCATTAAAGATTTTATAAGTAATAACTAATTCTGTTACAAATGCTACAATGATTACTTAGTTTAAATTGATTCTTCAGCAATATAAATGATGTCTTCTTCGTTAGATGTAATTGAGCTCCCGCCATGTCGATTTGTCCTTAAATTTTTATAATAATCATGTTTAATAGATGTTTAAGAAGTCGTCAATTGCGTTGTATAAAGTGATTTAACTAAATTTTTATTACAATTTTAATTAGAGTATAATTAATCTGAAATAAATTATTCATTATTCAATGAAATTTTGTAATTTAATAGTGTTAATACTTATTATCAGCGAAATTTGTTTCGATTATTATACAGTTAGGAGTCCTGTAAAGCTAATATGTATTGTGGTACTGGGTTTGATTCCCGGTCTTAGGCCTTGGATTTTTATTTAATGGGTAATAAAAGAAATTTACAGTAAAGTATGTTTGCTAGTCGCCTCCGTCCACGGTCATCTAATTGGTAGTTGGACGTTAAGCCCCGCCTGAGTTAGGAGTCAATAAAGTGTTCAGACATTAAAATTCAGAAATTGGAGTTAATCGATTTGGCAAGTGAAGCATTCAAAATTTTTGCTCCCAGAAAAAAAAAAAGTCGATTTATCCCTTCTGTATTTATCTCTGTATGGTGATGGCAGAGATTTTCAGTTACAGTGAAAATGTTTTCAAGATGAATCTTTGTTGTATTATCGTGAAAATAAGATTGGATTTCATATCCCTTAATTTGTTTTTTTTGTTGGACCTTCATTGGTGCCCCTTATTTTGGATGGTGTAGTCTGATTGGCTAATCCCAAATGTTATTTACTTTCAGCAACGTATTAATTTACTTGACATTAGTTCGGTTAGACGTTGATGGATAATTTCAATACTTATCTTTGGTAAATAATTCAAAATTAGAAGAAAATTCCCTTTTAGGCACAAGAAAGCAAATTATTCAGCCTAGATTTGTGAATATAAACTTAGTAACGAAGAAATTGCATTCATCCTCTAATTTAAGAAGTAGCGCTAGGTGGTGGTAAACAATGCCAGACAATTTAGGTAAAAAAGGCCATCTAAATGCATAACTCTTCAGATATATATATATATCTTATTTCCATCAAAGGTCTCCTGTTTGTTTCCGTCCTCTTCTGGACCAATTTATCTAGCAGCAATCTGCGTGGTGGCCCCCACTCCATTTTCTCCGGAGGTTTTGAAGTAAAAAAAAAGAAAAACAGGATCGTGTAAAGCGGGGAAAAAAGGGTTTATATTTTCCTCATTAATCAAACTCGTTTAAATCTCTCTCTCTCTCCGTTATGGTTAGCTGAGATTCTATTGGACAAAATTTTCTCTCAGCCGGAAAATTTAAATGATAAAAAAGTGTGATGAGAAAATGATACATCCCAAGTTTTAAATCTATTTTTATTTTTTCAATTAATTCAATTAAAAAAAATAATTATTTATAATTGAAATAGAATTAGGGACAGTTTAGAGTCCCTGCAGAACAGATTTCAATTCAGGGAGTCCCTAACACTCCTGTGCCTGTGCACCGTGTCCACACTATAGTCACCTATTCATCTGCAGAGGTGTCTGTGACTTGATTCACACTTACTGAAGAAACCAGTAGCGAGGTAACTTGATGTAGTGTTCTACATAGTCCATGTTGGTGTTGGCGTGTAAGTCTATAACACGGTCTGTAGCGGGGGGGAAGTTGTCACAAGCCTGAGGAATTTATTTTGTATGATCTGCAGCGAGGCGATATTGGTTCTACTTGTCAAACTCCAGTAGGGACAAGCATAAAGTAACATGGGCCTTGTACAGGAGGAGTTTATTCTCTGGGGACAGTTTAGAGTCCCTGCAGAACAGCGGGAATAACACTCGAATGGCTGCCTTACCCTTAATTGACTCTGTCCTTATGTGGGGAGTAAAAGTCAGCCCACGATCCAGTAATACCCCCAGGATACTTGATATTAATGGCACATGGCACATTCCGTCCCCCGAAGTGGACATGTCGATACAAGATCGGCCTGCGCTTAGTGAAAAGGATAGCCTCTGTTTTTAAGGGGTTAACTTTTATTTTCCACTTGGTGAAAAATCTATCCACACATGTCATGGCCATAGTAAGCCTGCTGACTATCGTATCCAATCTCCAGGACGAAGCATAGACAGCGACGTCATCAGCGTACAAGGCCAGTAGAACATTCTTTGGTCGAGGTATTGGGTTAAAGTAAATAAGAAATAAGACCGGTCCTATAGCTGAGCCCTGAGACACTCCAACAGTTGCTTCATGAGGGAGAGCCAAGGATGAATTTAATGAGACACAAAACTTTACTTTGTTCCCTAATATTAAGAAATTTAAGGGGGAAAAAAAGAACTTCGGAGATTTCATTCATCATGTCGGTATTTCAACATTCTGATCGATTTACGGTTTACATCCATCTTCAAAGATTGAAGTTTCATGTTGTAACGTTACAATACTATGCTCTTTTTCTGATATATTTAATGTGAATATATAATATAAAAAGAAACTCCTTATCACACAAACTTAAAGATTATAAATTATATTCTACATACAATATAAATTAATAATTTTTCCCATTTATCTCTCCTACTTTCTGGGAGAAGAGCTATCCTTAAATAATTTTTTTAAAAAAGGTACTATAATAATTTCAATGGTACTTGTTATAAGATAGATGCGAAACAGCCTCTCTGTTTTGTGTCACTTATTGAATGCAAGAAGCTTAAACATTAAATACTACCATGTTTTCCTCCCTCTGGAGAAACAAAAAAAAATTGTAAGGAACCCAAAAAATGTATATTAGAGAAAGAACATTTTAAAGTTTCAGAGAGGTCCTAATTTCTAAAATTACATTTCAACAGCACTCGGGCAATTTTCCTTACAAAAATTCAGAAGTTACATAATGTAATCTCAATTTATTGCTACTAATAGAAATTATGAATGGCTGGAGTTTTAGTTATGGGGAATTTTATGAATGAAGGCGGAGTGGAGGAAATAAAAGAAGTTTTTTTCACGGGTAGTTTCCTGTTTTTAGGGGTCTGGCATAGTCAGCGAATGTAGCGCTCGGCGGTAACGTGAGTAAAGAGGAAATCTCTACACTTAGATTAATCTTTCTCTGGTGATGGTTGGAAGTCAGAAACCGGAAGAGTATACAATAAAAATGTGTTTTACGAGAGATATCACATTTACAGAATAGTAGTTTCGAGGCCGCTTTAAATTGTTCCAACTTTGAAATGATTTGCTACTATTTGACTGGGCTTTTCCAATTAAATTTTTTATAGTGAACCAAATAAAAAGCATTTTTTCCAGGCATTACACCACTAGGCATCTCGTTCACAATGCTTTGGCACAGCCTGATCATTTGGACAGTAATGGCCACTTCCGTTGTATCTCTTAAATCTAAAATCTAAACGTTTCAGATTGTTGACGTTTTATGATTTATTTTTAAACGTCTTTCTATTGTAGATAAGTTTGTCTGTAGAAGATATTCCGTGTCAGGGGCAGAATAAATATATATAAATAGGATATATATTACACGTGTATCTGCATGTAAATTATGTACTATATGTATGAACCTTAAATGGTTTAACTTACACGTGTCATGCTTTCTTGATCATTTTCCCCTAGCTCTTGCTAACCAAAATTATAATTGCACTTTAGACAATTTAAATTTAGGCTAGAATTTAAAAATTCTATAATGTTTTTTTGCTTTATCTTATATTTGATAATGCCGTTTATATACTGGAATAGCTTTGTGCAGGAAATGTGCAGTGTTACCAAAATGTCTACGGTGAATTATACTTCCGCTTTTTTTTTTTTTTTTTTAAACTATTAAAAAAAGAGGAGTTTGAAGGAATGAGGAATCCTGTGTCTGGAGCCGATAGAAATCTAAACTACGCAATATATCACATTAACTACCTCCAGTAATGGGTTCAAAATAAGATCTATGGGTAATTTTTGTGGAAATAAATGATAATCATGAATACAAATAATGGGAAGGTACAATTAATGTATCATCACATTAGGACCTAAAAAAGGGCAGTTTTTTCTTTTCCGAGAGTTTACCCTTTATTATTTAAACAGTTACTTAACGCCTACTCTAGGGCATGCCCCCCTTCTTAACAGATTGCCCAACGATCACTCCCCGCCCTCAAATTTCATGCCCCTTATAAATCTAACTCCTAAAACCCTAAAACCCTTTTTACTTCCTGCAGACCCTAACAGACCAGGAAATGAAGGGTGAATTCTGAGCGTGGATTCCCCAGCAGGATTCTTAAATATTTTTGTAGATCATATTTTGTTGGGTTTTTAAGAGCTATCATTGTATTGCGAGAACTGAGAGCGCTGCTATCAAGCCCTAAAAGAATTGGTCATCCATTTTACAGCTAAATCCAACTATTTCCATCCCAATGAAATTTTAAAATCAATATTTATTCTGACTTCAGAGAGAATAATTCTTATCAAATCTCAAAATCTAAGCTCTGCAATAAATGGAGTACTTCTTCTGTAGATTAAAATTTAGTAAAAATGTAAAAGATCGATATAAAATAATTCTTAGGATTTATAAAATTGTATTTTTTCTTCAATCCCTAAAAAATAAAGTTGTAATTTTTGCATATTTCCTGTATTCCAGAAAGGATAAAAAGTTGGATAACGAGATGGCCAAAATAAAAGGAAATATTATCACATTTGTTTGTTCCTTTATTTTTCCTTCTAGGAATGTATGTTGCCATTGTTATGGGAAATCTACCTAAAAAGCTATCGTACATGCTTGTGAGCTTTAGCCTTTGACCTTACAAGCACCCGAACTCCTCAGAGAGACTAGCTCGTTACCTTACAGTCGACACAGCTAGCGCCCCCCAGGGCACTAAATCTCCGTTAAAGCAAATTGCCTTCTTCTCCTTCTTCTACACACACAGAGCACACAAAAAAAGAACGCTCCTACTAAAGCCTAAAGCCATAATTCATCAAACTTACAAAATGGTAAAAGTGGATTCTAAATTTGCTACACACTCATGGGAATTACCAAAATTTGAATTTTTTGTTCATTAAAAAATCAGTTATTTGCGTGTATTTTTAGTTTTTGCTGGTAATGAATAGCAAAATGCACCCGCAAAGCTAATATACATATATTGTGGTACTGGGTTCGATACCCGGTCTTAGGCCTTGGATTTTATTTAATGGTTAATAAAAGAAATTTACACTAAAGTATGTTTGCTAGTCGCCTCCGTACACGACACCTAATTGGTAGTTGGACGTGCAGAGAAATGCATGCAGAGAAATTTTCGGGATTCGAGGGGGGCAAGTTCCCATCTAAAGCAGAACTCTAGATCCATTAGAATCCCTGAAACCACAACATTTCTGCTCCAAATTTTGTCTTACCTCAAAAGTTTTATATACATATATAGTTGTTCATTATTTTAGGTGACTGATTCATAGTTTCAATAGGATGAAAAAATAATTGCCATTTCAGTCGTGATACATTTATTCTGCCGAGCTTTCGACCTAGGGACTAGGTCATCTTCAGGGCTAATTATGTAGGGTTTATAGTAGCGCTCTCGAATCTCGCTCTTAAAAAACCAACAAAATATGATCTACAAAAACCTACTAGGATCCTACAGGGGGACGGATTACTACTTTTCATGCACAGAATTCACCCTTCATTTCCTAGTCTGTTAGGGTCTGCAGGAAGTAAAAAGGGTTTTAGGGTTTTAGGAGTTAGATTTATAAGGGGCATGAAATTCGAGGGCGGGGAGTGATCGTTGGGCAATCTGTTAGGAAGGGGACATGTCCTAGAGAAGGCGTTAAGTACCTGTTTAAATAATAAAGGGTAAACTCTCGGAAAAGAAAAACTGCCCTTTTTTAGGTCCTAATGTGATGATACATTAATTGTACCTTCCCATTATTTGTATTCATGATTATCATTTATTTCCACAAAAATTACCCATAGATCTTATTTTGAACCCATTACTGGAGGTAGTTAATGTGATATATTGCGTAGTTTAGATTTCTATCGGCTCCAGACACAGGATTCCTCATTCCTTCAAACTCCTCTTTTTTTAATAGTTTTTTTAAAAAAAAAAAAAAAAGCGGAAGTATAATTCACCGTAGACATTTTGGTAACACTGTACATTTCCTGCACAAAGCTATTCCAGTATATAAACGACATTATCAAATATAAGATAAAGCAAAAAAAAATTATAGAATTTTTAAATTCTAGCCTAAATTTAAATTGTCTAAAGTGCAATTATAATTTTGTTTAGCAAGAGCTAGGGGAAAATGATCAAGAAAGCATGACACGTGTAAGTTAAACTATTTAAGGTTCATACATATAGTACATAATTTACATGCAGATCCACGTGTAAATGCTTTATGATTTCCAATAAATGTAAATTCCGTGTTAATACGCGGCAAAGGAAATGCCTCTCAATCAATATATTAATACCCTGTAAATCGTTAATAATCGATAAATTCATATGTAGTGTATAACTTGGAAATTAATATTCTGTAAATTATTATATTTCGATTTTATACGTCTTAGTGGGCATGTTTATTGTATTCCGATTTCGGAATTTCAGAGGTAGATTAATCTATTTGATGTGCAGAAATTTCAACTTCACTTATGTTCTCGTCTCAAACTATACTTGCTGACTGAGTGGGCGGAGTTAACATGATGTTAACAGGTGTGTTATTCAAAATGTTAATGCAACGTAAAATCTAGTTATTGCTAAAGGAATCTTGTATGTTTAGTGCAATGCGTTTTAGTGTAATGTTTCAGCTGGAGTTGTACTTAATACAGGAAGGGGCGCACGAATTTAAGCGGAAAACACTGAATTATACTTACTGTTACTCTGAAAATGTTTATTGTTAAATTTAAAATTCGCACCATTCTGTCTCCAACAGCATCCCTTCCATCAAGATCTCAATATTCCGCATTTAAATGAATTAATCCACACCCGATTCCCTAAATTTCCACAGCAAACTCTTTGTGATCACCCAAATCCTCTGGCTCAATCACTATCCCATATCGTCCCATCCTGACAATCCTCCACGTCGTCTAAAACGGCGCTGGCCACGTGACCTCATTGCTTCCTAAACCCCAATAAGTTCCCAGAGAGTTCCAGCGCTGGCTGGTTTCTCTCATCCTGTCATCCTGGTTGTGGCACTCATCCAGCTCTTTGGCACAATCAAATGTTTCTTTGTACTACACTCTTGCTAGTTGTATCTTTTGTACAGTTGCAAATAAAAAAATTAAAATGAGGTAAATAAGTAGAATCTTAAAAAGAAAACTTTAAAACAGTGAAGAACGTGTATGTATTCTTTGTGTTTGTGAGCTTTGCTCAGCTGTGTCTGGTGAGATACGGAATGACTTTAAAGAGTGTATCCGAGTTACAGTTAATTTGGTCGTTCATAATGCCCTATCAGATTTGCGCACTGGGACTGAAATAACAGTCCAGTTTGATTGAAAAAGCTAGTTTGAGCTAGCGTGGGTGCCCGTTTGCTAAATTTGATAGTGATTCAGCTTGGACAAACCCTAAGGTTTCATTGACCCTTTTTTTAGTTCACTCCTTTCAAGTCTGTAGAGGCATCAAGAATTTTATGCAATGGAAATTGATTCCATTTGGCTAAATATTGTTTGATTATTTTTGGGACATTTGAACAACTGTAGGGCATAAGACCTACTTAGCAATTCTTTTCCATTATGTTCTGTTGTAAGCCTCTTTTTCTCTCAAGCTTCTAAAGTTGAACTTATGAATTTTCCAACTCTGGTTCAGCCAAGTTATACAAAGTTTTCTAAGCGCTGAATTATAATTTTTTGCTGGAATTAAGAACACGCCTTTTATTTGCCTAAAGAGGAAACCAAATTTGAATCACGGTTAGAGATACATCCATTTTTATGCTGTCCTGCCTTAAATAAATAAATAACGTCGTTATTTTTAGAGATCATCTACTTTTTATGTATTTGTTTAGATAATGCAGAAATAAATAAAATTTTACCGGAGTTAAATTTATATAGAATCTATGAAGTAGAATCTGGGGCGATATCAATACATCCATAACTAACAATACATTAGAAATGCTACCATTAACTGTTCATGGAAACAGGGCAATGTTGAGAAACTAACCAAACCCATTAAAGCGAACCCACTGGGTATCACATACTGGCCAAGACTCCAGTGTCGCCTACGCAAAGTTCATCGCTCGTATATAGTCTCTAGTGCGTGGTACCAGAGAACTGGCGGAAGTACATAAATTTGGGTATATTCCGTTTCTCGTCCTACGTATACTCATATATATCCTCGCCCTGCATATATTCTGTGTGGGGGCCGCCATGTATATACCAAAACCTAAACCTACAACTTCCTTTAATGTATAAACCTCCATTTTCATGTATTCACTAGGTTTTGTTCTACACCGCTTACGGTTCGCTTGCTTTTCTGTTAGCAATTTTTATGTGAGAATTTATATTTTAAAAATTATTCAAGAGAAAAATTAACATTTAATTAACGATGTTTATTTTTAAGACTTCCGCAAGACTTACTATTATTTGCGTGGGAAAAGCAGTGAATGTTCGATGAACTTAGCGGAAGTGGAAAAGAATATAGACCATCATAAATCCTTGGATTTAAAGGAGGCATATAAATTTCAAAAATAAAATCCGAAGATACGTTTTGGGGAATCCGAACGGCTTTCCTCAGGAATAGGGACTCAAACAAATCTCTCAGATGTCGAAAACCACCTCCTCCTCAGAATGCTCAAGTCTAAATCATTTCAAGTCCTGGATTCTCAACGACTTTTAAAGCCGGTTAGCCCAATACTCCTGCTCAAATATAATTAAAAGATTTCATTTAAAGAAATTTTGTCAAAGTCTTGATAATCTTCGGTGGTTTGTTGATACTTAACCGAGATGGACTAAGTTAAGACGCTTAAATTCTCTGAAAAAATACTTAGTACCTTTTTTTTTTTTGCCCAAAACCGACTCGAAAATAATTAAACGAAACTCTTCTTACATTTAAATGAAACTAGCAGGTCCAAACTGGGAATTTCTGCATTATTAACACAGAATATAACAGGAAAAGCTATTGCGTTATTGCCAAACCAGATGTTAAATTTAGGAACTGACAATTTAGTTTGAAGGTATTTCTAGAGAGTTTTGAATTGGAAAACATCAAGGTAATGGGACTTGTGCATAGTTACTTAAAAGTTGTCAACTCCCTGGAAGTATGACAGCTGGGTAAAGTTGTACTAAGTATTTATATACCTATAGTAAGTTTTGAAGTTTACCACGTATGAATTAATAATTACCTCCTACTAAAGTTAAGTTACTTAAATTTTATCCAAGCGTAAATTAAATCTGTTTTTGTATTCATCTTTTGTTTTTCGAAACGTTCATTGAACATTCAGCAGAGGTGCTTAACAAAAAACGTGAACGTGAGGGGTAAGTGTTCAGCTACTGTTAAAGGATAAATGCATTATGAATCTTATTGTTTTTGAGGCTTTAATAATTGGAGCTTTGATGGGATGCAAAGCAATTTGATAAGATTTGTGGTTCGAATTCTGATCTCCTCTGTAGAAAATATATGAATCAGTAAAATTGAAAGGTTTGGATAAGGACATCTTGAACACAAAGCAAAGGTCCAGCTATTTCTCCAAAGATAGTTCCAAAGGTTTTCTCTGGAGTTTTCAACACTCTAAGGACGTTTGTCCACGTATTCAAATTTTTGCAGGCATATTTATTCAAACATGGGACTCTTACAGATGAGTATAAAGTGCTAAATTTGTAAATTGTGCGGTTTCAATGCATCGAGTGATATAAGAAGTTCATTCAACCATCTCTATCTGGTGGCTTTCCTTCTAAACATCCTCTAGCTCCCACAACCTTGGTCTTCTTCTACGTCTCCATCTGCCTGGATAACTTCCATAGATCTTTCTAGTGACTTTTTTCTCCGCTCATTCTGTGCAAGTAGCCCAGTCACGCTAGGTTTCCAGTTCTATGGCAGTCATATTATTATTGAGACAAGAAGCTGGTCCAGTTCCACAAGGCAACGCAGCCTAAAGGCTTATTTTTACCATCCTCTTAGTTAATCTAGTAGATAAATACTCTTCTTCTTACTAGCTTTTGTTGTGACATAATCTCCTTTTGCTGTGAAGTGCCAAATCAATCAGTAAAGAGCAGCCAAATAGAATATGAAAAAGGCGTCTTCTCCTCTTTCTAGGATAGTCTGAAGAGAGGTACCGGTAATTGAACTTAAAGCCCTGCTAAAACATAACACAAGCTTCTGTTATGTTGCCTAAGTTCCCAATGGATTCGAGCTTTAAGCGTAACGCTTTAGTTTCTTTTAATTATCAAAGGGGTACCTTATTTCCAGTGAAAAACAGGAATTCGATAGTTTGACAAGATGTTAATCGATTCATTATTTGTTTTTAGCCCAGGGATCTTTAAGAAACTAGTTGGCGATAGTGCTATTAAACATTGATATCATTATTATTGTCATTAATTGGTTCTTAATTTTGAAAAACTCTTTATTAGCACTGGAATTCAAAAATAAGAACAATTATCAGCCCAAAAAGATAAATAAAATACTTATCTTGCCTAGTTTAGTATTGGGTGAAGCGTAGCTAAAAAGTAAAGCTTTGATGAGTATTGGGAAATAGAAAATGGATTTCCCGAAAGATTCAGCACTTCACTATCTTCCTTTATTGTTTCTCTTCTATAGAAATTCTGTAATTTAATTTAAAATTCAATGTTTTTCTTGCAACTTTGTAATAAAGAAAATTTGTTCTTTTCTGTTTCAGAGTGTGAGCAGCATGGAAACTCAAGGTAAGACACTTTCACTGTATTAAATTTTTCCTATGAAAATTCCCGAGAGTAGAAGCCAGTGATTTTCCTAAAAGTTTTCTTCCTAAAATGATTTTTGAAGAATGTGAATTCTATTATATAGAGGGGTTGTCTCTTTTTCACGGTGAATGAGATTTTTATCAATCGTTCATCTGGTGGAACTGTTTGTAGAGTTGCAATCAGTTTTATCAGGAAATAAAACGCTGTATCTTGTGCCTGTAGGATCTTTTCTACTTCAATTTTGTTCTGTATTTATTTTGAGAACTTACATCTGTGTAAAATATTAAATGTGATGATACTACATCACTGTCAAGAACAACATGAGCAACTAGCCTTTCAATGTTGCTCCCCTATAATTTGACGACTGTCTATTGAGGAGGTCTTGAGACAACTGACGCTTCAGCTGAAGTTCCCGATTTCTTGAAATGTGTAGGAACTTTTTGCTGTAAGGATAAGCGGATTTTGTGTGGGGTGATACGAAAATAAATAAACTAATCTCTTTAGGTGTCGTGGATGGGGGAGCGGAATCCCAACTTTACTATTAAATAAAAAAGTGAAGTAAAGTAATGCCTATTTTTTCAGGCGAGCTTTACGTACAACTGTGAAGTGGACGGAAGCGACTAGCTAACATACTTTACTATAAATTTCTTGTATTAAACATTAAATAAATTCCATTAAATTAAATTAAATAAAATAAAATCTAAGGCCTAAGACCGGGGAATCGAACCCCGTACCACAATAGATATTAGCTTCGCAGGTTTCGCCTCTAACAGCTCGGCTACCGTGGCGCCTCTTACTTTATCTAATAAATAAAAAGTAGCTTAATTCCCTTCATTCTTGGCTGATCTTCTTCTCCATCCCATCACTTCGATCTATTCGTTTGCCAATGTTACGGCCAAATCCTTAAAAAATTCCATTCCCAACTGACATCACTCCCAAGTCGTTAAGTGCAAGCTCTCTCTCAATTCTTTAAGACTCCTGAAGCGTCGGTGGCTTCGCTGCCAGCTGTTGACTGTTTAGTTAACGACTATTATTACAAGTCAACTGTTTAGGCCTAAACATGAAATCGAACTCAGTACCACAATACATATTAGCTTCGCAGGTCTCGCCTCTAACAGCTCGGCTACCGTGGCGCCTCTTACTTTATCTAATAAATAAAAAGCAGCTTCACACGGGATTCGAACTGGGGATCTCTACTAACAAGCCCAAGCTTCATAGCTACTACACCAACAAACGCCCCTAAACAAGTCTAGTATACTTTACTAATATGGATTATTATCTAGAAGTCGCTTAGTTACTTATACAAGTAACAATGGACAATTCGCATTATTATTTTTTTTTTTTCTTTCACTAGATTTAATAGAATTTTGTTCAAAATGTTAGCTTCTTCATTTTTCCAAAACTCAAACTTTACAGATACTCTTAATTAATGCGTAAAAGGTTTTATTTTGTGTGAGGAGATAGTGATATATGGAAATCTTAAGGGAAAAGATCTTTGATGTAGGGAAGATTCTGGTCACTTTGGAAGGTTAAGTGGGGATACATGCCAGGGTGCTTGAGCTATTTTGGGGGAGAATTTTCGATTGGAGAGCCTGGATTTATATTTTCTGAATAGAAGAGCTTGGTTGATCCCCGTTCAGTTCTTTTAGTAATTAATTTATCAAATTAATGAATCAATTTGTAACTTCTTTTGAAGTAATAACACATTAAAATGTCAGTAAAAATAAAAATAATTTTTAATAGAATCCACAGAAACTCAAAATAATAATTTAAGTTGCAATAATTTGAACTTAATCACACGGCTTTATCTTTAAGCAACGACAGAAAATAGAAATGAAGTTAATTAACACTGAAACTAGAGAAATATATATTTTTTTCGCCTTTTTTTGGGCATTAGCTTTCGCCATACAGCCAGCATCGTCTATGTATACAGGCAGCATCGTCTGTGTATACGAGGGTCGTTTGAAAAGTCCGTGCAAAGTCAGAGAGATAGCACCACTGGCGCGTATCGAGGTTATGTTTAGTTAGTAGCATCTCTTGGAAGAACACACACCAAGTTTCAGCCAGATCGGTCTATTTCTTTGTGTTTGGCATTCGTTTGAATCGAGAAAGTCGAGTGATTTTCAAAAAATGGACGAAAAAGAATTTCGTGTGTTGATTAAACACTACTTTATGAAAGGCAAAACGCCTCAGGAGACTAAAGAGAAGCTTGATAAACATTATGGTGACTCTGCACCTTCGATTAGAACAGTTTATAAGTGGTTTCAAAATTTTCGGAGTGGCCATATGGGGCACAAGTGATGCTGAACGTTCTGGACGCCCTGTTGAGGTTACTACTCCCCAGAAATCATTGATAAAATCCATGATATGGTGATGGATGACAGAAGAGTGAAGGTGCGTGAGATTGCTAGTGCTGTGGGCATCTCGAATGAACGGGTACATAATATTTTGCATCAACATTTGGACATGACAAAGCTATCCGCAAGATGGATGCCGCGATTGCTCACGCTTGACCAAAAACGAAATCGTGTGAAGTGTTGCAAGGACGGTTTGCAGCTGTTCCAGAAGAATCCGCAGGACTTTAAGCGTCGTTTCGTCATTGTGGATGAAACAAGGATACATCACTACACTCCTGAGACCAAAGAACAATCTAAACAATGGGTTACCAAGGGGGAATCTGCGCCAAAAAAGGCGAAGACCGTTCTTTCGGCCGGAAAGATTATGGCGACTGTCTTTTGGGATTCGCAAGGAATAATCCTCATCGACTATCTGGAAAAGGGTAAAACTATATCGGGTGCATATTATTCATCGTTATTGGACCGTTTGAAAACCGAGCTGCAAGAAAAACGCCCACGATTGGCCCACAAAAAAGTCCTTTTCCATCACGACAACGCACCAGCTCACACCTCAGCAGTTGTGGTTGCAAAATTAATGGAAATAGGGTTCCAACTCGTTTCACATCCCCCCTATTCTCCAGACTTGGCTCCCTCGGACTACTATCTGTTCCCCAATATGAAGAAATGGCTGGCGGGAAAAAGATTTTATTCAAACGAGGAGGTGATTGCAGAAACGAATGGCTATTTTTCAGACTTGGACAAATCCTATTATTCGGAAGGGATCAATAAACTAGAGCAGCGTTGTACGGAGTGTATAAGCCTAAAAGGAGACTAGGTTGAAAAATAAAAAAAGGTTTACCCCAAAAAATTAAGTAGTTTTTATTTTTGCACGGACTTTTCAAACGACCCTCGTACAGGCAGCATGTTTCTATGTATACAGCCAGCATCGTCTGTGTATACAGGCAGCATGTTTCTATGTATACAGCCAGCATCTTACTAGAGAAATATATTTAAGGGTCCTTTATAAACTATATCATCTCCTAGTTACGAATAAATTAAAAAAAACAACTCAAATTTCAGTTCGTCATTCTTCGTTTCATTTATGTTTTTCCCAATATTTGTTTAAAAAAGTCCCAGTGACAATGAAAATGAGAAAACGGTCTTTCTTCTCCCATTTTCTTTGTACTTTAATATCCGCCGTATTCTAAGGCCCATAATGCTTTGCAGTTTCTCCTTTTAATTTCCTCTCAAGATATTACCTTTTCCTTCTATTCTCATGTTAAAGCAATAAAAGAAAATAACACACCTCAACAATCACTTTGAATGAGACCAGAAAAAGAGTAGGAAATTATTTATAGCGAAATGATATTACAGAGGTGAAAAAGTACCATGTTCCTATAAAACATTCTTAGACCAGAGCTTATAACCAGGAATTCTCTTTCTTCTTCCCAAATGGGATAACACCTAAACTTTGGATTCACGTTTCTCAGTTTTCATTGTTAATTACTGGGTCGGTGAGAGTATGGTTTGCATAATTCACGAATAGAAAATTGCTAAAAGTGCATTATTTCTCCGGCTTTGCCTCCATCGGATGCTACAATAAGTTTTTCTGTCGGTATCATTCACCCGGAAGTGCCACGTCATTTTCCAGTTTTCTTTTTCGATTTTCTTTAAGATGGCGACATTTTTTTTTTTTTGTTTTTCTTAGCATAACTCACAATATCGTTTGCTCAATAATAAGATGAATACTTGGGAAGAGATAGGGTTAAGGTTGGTAGAGGAATGTCTTTATAGGTTAGGTTAGGAGGAAGAGGAAACGGCAGAAATGCCTCAGAGTTCCACTAAGGGATTGGAAAAAAGAAAAATCCGGGGCTTCATACATTGCCCAGGAGTGTGATTATCGGCTACATCACAGACTACTGCTTTAATCCGTTCAAATAGATTCTCTAGCTGGGAATCGTTTACATCCTTCGTTAGCTTTCTTAGTAAAGACTTTTCTCTGTTCAATTCGGCGCATGGTTTAATACACACGATTTGGAACAAGTATTTGAAATCGGAAATCCGCTCGGTTATTTTCTCTGTAACTGGAACAAACTCCTTGGAGATTAGCGTAATTTAAGATGACATCAAAATTTCCTTTTAAAGTTGAGAAAACAAAATTATTAATATTGATTGCATTTTCTTTTTTTTTTTAATCAATATTAGCAAAAATCTGAATGTTCCTAAATGTTTGAGAATTTTTTCTTTTTGATTGATTTACCTTTGTTTAGGACAGAAATTGCCTTTTATTTGAATAACGTCACGGACGCAATCTGCAATGAAAATCCTGGTCGTAATCAATCTAAAACACATTTTCCAATTTGATGTGTAGTTGACGGAAAGGAAAACTGAACTGATGAAAAAATCTCCATCCATTATTCTGGGAAAAGACTGGAATTTCCGTCTCTTTAAAAAAAAAAACGCTGTTTAATGGATTAACTTGAAAATTTATTTTCTAATATTTTCCAAGCGATGGCGTAGTAGTAGTGGTTTTCTTTTAATTGGAATTCCGCTGATAACTTGGGAAAATAAAGAAAGATGATCTCTATTTTTTCTGTTTTCACTTTTTTTTTAAAAATACTGGAGTGAACTGTTTCTGAACATGTGCTAAATCAATAACTGAACATTAAATGTACCACAAACAAGTCTTATTTTCATCAGTTTTCTTTTAACTGGCTTTTCATTATTTGCGAATAACAGTTTTCCTTTTTTGGGAAGTCACAATGGAGAATTCGCATTATTATTATTTTTTTTTCTTTCCCTAAATTTAATAGTTTGAATGTTGTTCAAAATGTTAGCTTCTTCATTTCACCAAAACTCGAGTTCGAACTTTACAGATACTCTTAATCATCGCGTAGCTAATATATCAGGTTCTGGCTCGAGTCAATGGGTTACGAGTGAACAGAACTCCATTCATGGAGTTCTATTCGAAGTCCACGTTACCGCTGAATTCCATTTCTATTTTGCTAACTCCCCTTGTAGTTAAACCTAACTGTTTAACTTGAAAACTATTTCAAAATTACATCCAAATTAAGTTAATCGATCCAGTTAATCGATCTTTGGTGAGATCATTAAGTGTGAATCATTTAAATGAATTTATCAAGTTTAATAGTTCGCAATTATTTAGAAGTACTTCATCTCCTTCTAATTACTGCTGAATTACTATTGTGTGAACAAATTATCATTTGGCAAAGTTACTAACTTCTAGTAGAGTTAATCGATAATTATCACAGCCTAATGCTTCCACCAACTTTCAATTGGGTTTCTATTAGGTATTGGGAATTCATCTGAAGTAAACAGGAGCACTTCTATGAATACAAAAGTTGTGGATGCAGATTGAGTTCGGTATTCTTTGCAAAGGATTGGCTCAATAAAATATTTTTTGGTAAAAATTGGTTTTGAGGAGATATTTGTTAGAGAGGGGGGGGCTTTTATGAATTTCGAGCTGAAGTGCTAATTGTCCGTAAAACTGTGAGATTTCGTGAGTTTTTCACATCCAGTTTTCCTGTATTATGACATCAGTGAAGCGATTTTCTTTAAGTTTGGAAATTTAATACTTTCATTTGATTTGTATTAATATTAAATATATGGCAATACAGTACAATTAACTTTAATGGTGGAAAGACTATCCATTCTTATTTTCCAGAATTTTCTTGGACAAGTATTTCAAATAAAAATTATAAAACTATAAAAAATTTTCATGAAAATCCTTTAAAAAACAAAGCATTAAGAAATTATTATTTCTATTTTAAATTTAAAAGTCTGCGATTTGGGTATTACGGGAGTGTTCTGAATGAAAGAGTTCGGAATAGAGGATTGTTATGGGAAACTAATTTGGCCAGGAATTTTAAGTAGCAGAATGAGGCTAATTTTCCGGTAAAGTGTTACTGGTTGGTTGGTCGATTTTTTGGACCATAACCTTTATCGTGCAATTCACTTTTCTTATGGAAAACTTTCTGCAAACGTTTTGTTTTTGAATTTCGGTTGATACACTCACACTAGTGGTGAAAACCACTTTTTCCAACTCTCGGAGGAAAATTTATACGAATTTTTTCAATAAAAATTCTCAATAGGAATATCTGCACCATTTTAACAGGTGTCTCCTTAGTAGAGTAGGGAAATCATCTGGCTTTACTATTTAAAAAGTAAAAAAGAATAAAGTAACAATGGAATCTGTGCATAAAGAAGTCTTATAAGGAAAATGTATTATCTTAAATATTGTTATTTCAATAAGAAAGGGAGTAGCTCGTTAGTTGATGTAGATATAAGTGCGGTCTAAAGTTGGATGGAGCTATTTTGAAGGTAGTTTGTGCGGTAATGATCTGCCTGGACCGGCATTATGTAGTAGGGTACCTTAGAGAGCAACCTGTTATCTCTCTCCTTGAGTCCAATTTATCCTCTAGTTCTGATTCTTTGTGAGGCCTAAATTTATGCAGCATATGCAGCTTCATATGAAGACTTTGCTGGCCTGTTATTTTTTTCAAGTGTTCAACTTTTGATTGATTTTGAAACACTAATTTGATTGAGATTTTATGAACATTAGAGCAATGCGCCAGCGCTTGAATACAGATGTTAAATGTGTAGTAGCTCGGATTCTGTTCACCTGAAGTGCATAACTGTTCCATTACCTATCAATCATTCTATTATTAAAACTGTCCGGTAGGACAGTTGTATAAGGGTTGACCATCAAAAACTGCACGAAAAAGCGTAACGTTGAAAAACACCCAACTTTGACAATTTTTTTCTATTTTTCTATAAAAGATAAAATTCCCAAATTTTGTTTAAATCTTACTCCAAACCCTCCTTTATAACTGTAATTTTTTTGCAACAACCCAGATCTAATAGATTTCGAGAAAAAAGTTGCCAAAAATGAGCAAAAACGGCTTTTTCAAAAAACGTTCTTGTTCTTGTTCTTGTTCTTCTTCTTCTTCTTCTTCTTGTTACCTTTTTTGTAAACAACGTAGCGCCTAAACGCGCGAACCGATTTTCATGAATGAGGTGTCATTCGATTCGGAATTTTATGTAGATGTGCCTTTTGGGGGTCTCGACGCTGTACATCGAATGGGAGAGGAGTTAGCCCCCTTTATGTAAGGCCCCCTCCAAAATTATTATTACTAATTACTCTGTAAATCTTGGCCCGATTTTGATAGAATTTGGTAGGATGATAGAGTTAGGGCTCCCCTACGTAACAATAAAGCGACGATCTGCTCTTACACTTGTTAAGGGGAAGTATAGCAATCGTTTCAAATTATCGACACGTGAACCGATTTTCATGAATGAAGTGTCATTCGATTCGAAATTTTGTACAGATTTGCACTTTAAAAGTCTCGACGCTATGCCTCATAAGGAGGGGAGTTTGCCTCACCCTAGTAAGGCCCTTTCTAAAACTATTATTACCAATATTTCTATAACGCTTAGTCTGATTTTGATAAAATTTAGCACGAAGAAGTGATTAAAGCTCCTCTACGTGGCTGTGAAATGCCATCGTGCTCTCAAACCTACTAAGATGAAGTACTGCAATCGTTAAAATTATCAATGAGTGAACCGATTTACATCAATGAATTGTCGTTCGATTCAAAATCTTTGCCTTTTAGGGAGAAGTACTGTAATCGCAGTTTATTTTTCTTGCTCTTCTTAAAAGGAAGTACTGAAATCGCAGTTTAATTTTGCTATTTACGTACAAATACCTTCCTATTTTATTCAAAACTCTTTCTCAAAAAAATTGTTATTGAGTATGGTTTGGGGACCGCAACTATAATCATTCTTTAAAAAGATCTCGCCAGTGGTAGTTACGTTTCCGATTTAACACCTTATCAGGTTATAATGATAGAATAGCTTATTCCAAATTTTAAAAAATCTGTAAAGCAGATGTAACTTTGCAAATAGACAAAAAGGAAAATCTATCCAAAAGGTACAAAAATCTCCTTAACAAAAACTTACAGTTTTAAAAGTTAAGTATAAGGGTTGATTAAACGCCAAAAGGTACACAAATCAGCAGTACCCAACATTTCATTAATACTTCATTGATATAATTTAAGTAATTTTACTGCATTAACTTTTCCTTCACATTTTTTAGAATTTATTAGATGTCACAGACCCTTATGCTGGCCATTTTCATCTACAAAATATTTACTCAAGTAGCACACCATTTAACTTAGATTGACTGTAATATCTATTTATCTATAATAATCAAACTATTAATCACAGGTTAAAAAGAAAACGTTATAAAAAATATAAAGATATAATATACATTTTATCATAATTGTAACAAAATAATATTATGAATGAACTGGCCAGCATAGGGGTCTGTGACATCTAATAAATTCTAAAAAATGTGAAGGAAAAGTTAATGCAGTAAAATTACTTAAATTATATCAATGAAGTATTAATGAAATGTTGGGTACTGCTGATTTGTGTACCTTTTGTTATCTATTTGAAATGTAGAACTGCAAGAGTTGTGTGACAGGTAAATGGTGTCATCAAGGATGATTGGCATTCAGTGGTGACTCTTCATTGTCTGTATTTATTCTCTGGCTTCTGAGATAATCTCCAGAGTGGTCTGGACGGGTTCAAAGAAGGGAGGAGATAATTTAATCATGATATGATGTTCTTGATGAATGGTACGTTAAGGTCAATTGTATGGGAGCATTCGAAGAAGTTCAGACTTTTAAAAGGCGTTTTTTTCATTAAAATATTTTGAAGACGCCAGAAAGTTTGTGACTATAACTCCAGATTGGTTTCAGGTTTGGTATTGCACGTCTGCTAGTAAATGGTGACTTTTTTTTTTATGATTTCTTCTCTTATGAGTCTTGTAGAGTTCAAGGTACCGAGGCACCGGAAACTGTAGTCTGATATAAACGTATTTTCCTTGAAAGAGGAGGAAGCATTTATCACAATGCTCTTTACTGTTGAACAAGCTTAAAACGTCCTTTACTCTTTCATTTGCCAGAAAATTTTCAAGATTAACGAATGGGTTTTAGAGTGGCGACTATCCTAGAATTTTTTCAAAGCTCCCGCTTCAGGTGCCATTCGAGCTCTGTATTTTCCAACAGTACTTTTTCTTTGAATCCTCTTTGAACCCGCTACGTCTTTGAATGCTTTTAATAAAACTTCCTTGTTCTTAATAGGATAAAAAATAATTGCCATTTCAGTCGTGATACATTTATTCTGCCAAGCTTTCGACCTAGGGACTAGGTCATCTTCAGGGCTAGTTTACAAAGTAATATTTTACACTATATAGAGTCCATGAACAGACAAGACAGAAGAGACACCAGCCCTGTAATGTAAAAATATTACTTTGTAAACTAGCCCTGAAGATGACCTAGTCCCTAGGTCGAAAGCTCGGCAGAATAAATGTATCACGACTGAAATGGCAATTATTTTTTCATCCTATTTAAACTATGAATCAGTCACCAAAAAGAATGGACAACAATTCCTTGTTCTTTGTTGAACATCTTTTTTACGGGTTCCGTAAACATTTTCTTGTCTTCTTTTTTTTGTATTTTTCTGTGCTGGTCAAGTGCATTGAAGGGAGGCTGCAGTTCATTATCACAGTGAGCATGATAAGTGGCTAGGGAAATAGATTAATGAGGTTTTCAGTCACGAGAGGGAAAATTAATATATTATTACTTATCCCCTAATTCAGATTATTTAATTCTTTGATTTTTTTTTTTTAATGAATTTGAGTCCAATAATATACCTGAAAGAGAAATCCTCGATAAAGAGTTTCCTATTAGAAGTAAGTGAATTTCACAGGGAAAATTGAGAAGAAAATGTAAGTGGGTTTTTAATAAACGCAAATCCTTATAATGTTTATTTTCAATTTATAATTTTCTTCTTTTTTTTCTAAAAGCTCCCTGAGGATCTTGTTTTCTTTATCCTGTAACCTTTATTATTTTTTTTTTTTAAATTTATACATTCTCTAAATTAGCTTCTTCTTCATTTTTCTTTTACTTTTCTTTCTGCTTTTATTGTGGAAAGCTTTTTAACAATTTTCTAAAAAAAGGGTTACATATTTTTGGTTTCTTTAGAACAGAAAAAAGTTCGTTTAATTAAAATTTTATCTTCTTATTGATTTAAAAAATAAATAAATAAATAAATAAATGCAAAGAACCTAACAATTAATGGAACTTTAAAAAGTAAATAAAAAGAAAAATTTTATTTATTTTCTTTTAACGGTAATAAGGAAAAAGATTTGCAACATTTTTTTGGTCCCACGAGCACAGCAGCTGGATTTGAACCCGGAATTTTCCGCATTGGAATCCAGTATACCCTACCACTGTTTTGAACCCTAAACATGCCTAGTTTAAGAAACTCCGTTGTAGCCGAAATGTTACTGAAAAGTAGAAGAATCTTCTGCTGTTTTCTAGGCAATTTTTCGTTCAGTACTGACTTAAAAATTTAGTAGGTTTCTTAAGAATTCAGTTCCTTTGAAACCCTTCAAATATCGGTTTACAGATGAAAATTTTCTAATAAAAATGATTTACCTATAACCTCGAAATGGTTGACAAAATTTTAAAAGCATTTAAAACAAGTTTACTGTAAATTTACTGTTCCGGAAGTGACGCAAAGGCTTCCTCCTGAGATAAGTCTCTAAAAGTAAAAAGATATTTATTGTAATTAATCAATTTCCTGAATCCTCCACAATATATGCTGTGTTTCATTCCAATAATATTATCACAATCTGAGGAAGATATTCACTTTTGAAAAATAAGTTCCAAACACTATCTTTAGGTGAATAAATCAAACGAGATAATGCCCAAGATGAATGGTGAGGGATCCCCCTGAGGATGCTGTAAAGAGATATAACGTCATGTCGTAAGTTAAGTAGTTGCCTTTATCCTGTAACTAATGTCTTCACACCCACTGCCTCAAAGGGCATATCCTGATGAATCAAAAAGGGGAGAAAGTCTCTAGATAATGGAGATGGTTGAAGAAAAGAGGGAACCAGGCTTGCTAAACGTGCGGAAGCGGGGATGTTCTTACATCATCTCCCTAACCTGACTAAACACCTGCCTCAGGTGTCGCATCATCCCACTTCCGGGCTACGCAATAAAATGCTTTTACTACGGCTTAAACCTTTAATTTCACGCTACGACTTTAAATATTTACAAAAGCGTGTCTGCCTTGCTAAAATGAAAATTCCTTAAATTTTTCATTCCACTGTTATACTCGTAAATATTGTAAAATATCTATTATTCATATTTTAATTTAATATGACGATTTTGTGAATTATTTAATACTCCCACCAATCGATAAATTCTTTTAAAACTTTAATATTCTTATTTAGTTTATATTTATTTTTACATCATTTTTATTGTGCAATCGTATGGAATTTTAAAAAATTCGAGTTCAGTAAATCAATGATGAAATTGTATCCTCCGAAGATCCAGGTATAACTGGGAATACTCAGTTCTGAGTGTTATAGAGAGATGTTGAGGTATATTAATTAAAAAATGAAGGATATCCATATGTATTCCTCTCCAAAACGTGGTAACTGCCCAGATTTGCTAGGGAAACCCCCAGATATTGTGGAGATTGGCAGCCAGGAATAACCACTTCCTTGTGCAACTTCCGCCTCGTTTTCTAACGCCACATAGCTGTTCTAAGATTTTACTAGAAAACGAAGATTCTTCAAGGAAGCTCTAGGAAGAAAGAAGAGCTGATAAATTAGACTCTAGAGTCTTGGGAACTGACTAGTTAATTGAAGATGTTACGTTTAGATGAAAGTCTAGTAGCCGCCTCCAATTCCCTTTAATCGAATCTCCTTCGAAAATTGTTTCATATAAAAATATAGATCTACACTTGTACCAATGGTATACCAAGTTTGAAGAAAAACGTTAGAGTCATTTGTGAGAAAATCTTGAAAAGAAAAACCCCATTCAGGAAAGCTGATACTTCCACTGGACCGATTTTAATTTAAATCTTCACGACTGCGTAGTTCTTATTGATTTCTAAGTTTTTCATTTTTGAAAAATATGGTGGACTTACACTCTCAAGAAATAAATGAAAAAAACACCTTTTCTATTCAGATAAACACCTTAAAATAGATAAATTGGACTTGGAGCTTTCAGGTAAAATCTCCAAATCGAAGATCTGCACGAGAATGTTCCCCTCTTAGTATTGGAGAAAGAGAAGGTAATAAAACTTAGGTCTTTTTTTCATGCTCTTCCGTTTTGAAAACGATTCACTTGTGAGATAAAGTAATTATTATTATTTCCATTTATTTAAAAGTTTATTGTTTTATTTAGCATTTAATTATAACATTATTGACCGCAGCAAAAAAGTTAAACGAAGCTTATTTTAAAATTTATTGTTCCGGTCTGATCATAACATTATTAGTACCCTATTTATATTTTTTTTAAATCCTAAGGTTTAAGTCCGAAAAGGAAATTGTTCTGTCAAGTGTGAATTTCCTGTTAGAGATGTAAATTCCATTTCTACTAGCAGCTGTTGAGTTGTTGGTGTTGGTGGAAGAAAGAAGTGATGTCGATCCCATCCTACTGCCATTTCTACTCATCTGTTAATAGAATTAAAGCGTATTGACGGAGGAGGCTTGGTTGTCCGACTAATGTAGGGTAAGCAGATGGATTGAGTACCAGGGGCCGGCATGGAAGTTGGTTTTTCAAAGCAGAAGAGTGGAGAGTCTTTTCATCGCCAGGACCATTTCCACAATCCAATCAATACTGTGGATTATGGAGAAGAGGAAGACTATTGTCATTCTTCTCAGTTGTGCTCCTGGCTCTTGCAGAAATGTGGTGCACAAAAGGTGGGGGTGGAGGGTTGGGCAACATGAGCTCCCTGTCTCTCCTCCTCTGCACAGTGTGACTATTCCAACTGTTGTTTCCTCTACTCTTAAAATCCTGCCTCTACTGCATCCTACTTTCTTCTCGCTTCTACAAACTGCTCCCTAAACTACACGTGCACACTCCCACTTTGCCGCGCCATTCCGCCCTGATCCTTTGCCGGCAATAATGGCACTCAAGGCCTCGACCTAGATTTAGATAAATCTAAAACTCCCATCTCCCCATCTACAACATTCTTCTGGTGTCCCCACAAGATCGTTCATTTGTTCGTCAAACTCCTTCCTCTTTCTCCAAACTAAACTTCTATTTACTTGTTTTATTCCTTCCTTTTCACATTCCTTCCTTGTCTCTTTCAGGAATTCTCCTTGTCAATTAACTAGAAAACAGAGGTTCCATTCTAATAAAATTTGACCAATATTTATTTTTAGAGAGTGAAAAAAAATGCTTTCAAAGTCCAGAAATATCTGTTCAATAAAGTCACACTTTCCGTCGCTCGATCTTCATCAAATTAGAATATTTATTTCTATATTTGTTCCTTATTACCCGTATTACTTACTTACTTACTATCTGGTGCAACAGTCCTTAAAGTAGGACCTGGACCTCCTCAACAAGCTGCCCCCATCCGCTCCGGTCTGCGGCCTTAAGGCGCCCCATCTTCTTACTCCAGCCCGACGAAGGTTTTCCTCCACATCATCCAGCCATCTAAGTCGAAGGCGCCCTCAAATTCTTCTGCCTCCTGGGTTTTCATTTAATAGTTTTCGGGGCACCCTTCCCGCAGGCATTCTCTCCACGTGTCCTAACCATCTCCAATCTCTTCTTCTTCATTTGTGCGACTATTATTGGTTCCCCAAACAATTCCATCAATTCTTGGTTCTTTCTGATTTTCCAGTCGCCATTCACGCACTTCGGGCCAAATATCTTTCTTAATATTTTTCTTTCCCAAACCCCGAGTATCTTTTCACTTTCTTTGCAGAGCACCCAGGTTTCGCTGGCGTATGTGACGATGGGTCTGATTATTGTTTTATAGGCTATTTATCTTAGCCTTGCAGGGCAAATCCTTAAACCGCAAAACCTTTTGAATAGCGAAGAGGCATTACCCGTATTAAGACATTATTTTTACAAAAATTGCATTTTACAAGGACGCCTAACCACCCTGTTTCCTCAAGAGTGTCCTTTTCTCTTCCTAGTAAAATTAGAAAAGAGACCAGCTAAGTATTCTAACGATTAGAACAATATTTGGAAGTGAAGTCCCCCCACAAGAACGGATGAAACAGAATTCCAGTTCCCCCCAAGTAACAACTACTCTGGAAAGAAATAAAAACTGTGGCACGAAGCCAACCTATTGTCGAAGTAGTCCACTTAGCATTAGGGGTTTCCCTCTACACAAGTCAATTTGAACTGCTTGGGTCTGCATAGAGAGGAGAATGGTTCTCCATTCTGTGAAAGTGCCAGATACTGTTTGTTACTTTTCTTACTTTAGTAACTACTGAATAAGCTTCGTTGGAAATAATTGCTACTTTACATTCCCTAAGTTTAGGTTATATATCTGGTGATGTTATTGCGGTCTTTGTATATGTACGTATTTGCACATTCGATTTAACGTTGCATCTTTTCACTTCAGTAAAATTCACTATATTCAATTAGGGAGCCTAATATACTCGTATATCCAACCACTTGAAACTTTAATTTGAGTTATTCAATGTCTTTTCTGAAAGTATGGCGGCTATATAAATTTATTTACTCTTCAGTTTTCAGCAAGAATTTATGTATTGTAAGATTTCTAGAGCCTGAAAAGTTTGCCTTACCTTAGCTCGGATACATTTTAGATGAAGAATAAAACAAAATATATACAATGGATAGATTTTAATCAGAGTAAAAGCTAACACTCTTACGACCATCCTATCCAGAGCCTAATCTCCAAAAAAGCTCTGAATTGAGTAAAAGCTAAAATTTGAGTTCATACCTTTTCTTGTTCTTTTTCTATGTGACATCACACCTTGCTCAAAATTTCTCGTTGAATAAAATTGCTTTTAAAAAAAAATCTTTTAATTGATCTCTGACAACTTTTTACTTCCGGTTTCTGCTAAGATGAAACCTATATTAGGGATCGCTAGATTTGAGTTCATTTTAGAGTGGTCACATTTATTAGCACCAAAAAGAGGTCAATTATTTAATTAAAACAGTTAAGTAGCGCCACTTATTCACACTTGAATTGAGTGCGAGATAGCTGATTGTGTGGGAAGTAAAAAGAAAATGTGGAAAAGTAATTCAAAAGCTTTTCTTAATTGAGGTAAAATTAATTTTTCATTTTATTTATTTATTAACCTTTTTCCCGCAACTGCTATATACAGTTTAAAACAAATACAAATATCAAAATATTCTTGGTTTTTTTTTAAATACAAAATTTAATAAACGTATTAATATTCAAGCCGTTACATACATCTTTTTCTCTTTTTTAATTAAAATACAATAAAATGTAATAAAAGCTTTAATATTTGTTGGTTTAGGGAGGGGGTAGATTTGGAACAAAAAGTAATATGGCTGATAGCTATTTTTAAAAAATGTGTAGCTCTTTTCAATTATGAAATCAAGTTTTAAGTATTGAACGCTTCTTTTAAGTTATCTAAAGCTCCTCTTTCTCTCCTGTGCATCCACTTCTTGCTGGATTCCTCCCTCAAGAGAGAGTTATTCTTGCTTAATTCCTTTCATTCTTGGCTCATCTTCTTCTCCATCCCATCACTTCGATCTATTCGTTTGCCAATGTTACGGCCAAATCCTTAAAAAATTCCATTCCCAACTGTCCTCTCAGCCGAATCCTTAGGTGCAAGCTCTCTCTCAATTCTTTAAGAATCCTGAAGCGTCCGTGGCTTCGCTGCCAGCTGTCGACTTTCTAGTTAACGACTATTATTAAGAAGTCATCTGTTTTAATTGATGCGTTTATTTCTGTAAAGTTGTAAAAAATCTCAATATAGGTAATAAGTAAAGTAAAGTAATCGCCTATTTTTTTCAGGCGGGGCTTAACGTCCAACTACCAATTTAGGTATCGTGGACGGAGGCGACTAGCAAACATACATTACTCTAAATTTATTTTATTAACCATTAAATAAAAATCCAAGGCCTAGACCGGGAATCGAATACAGTACCACAATACATATTAGCTTCGAAGGTCTCACCTCTAACCGCTCGGCTACCGTGGCGCCTAATATAGGTAATAATTAAGTAAATAAAAAAGGTAATACAAAATAAATGGACTGTACAAATATATTTCCAAAAAGGCTTGCGGTACCCTTTATCTCCCTGAAATATCCCAGGATCTTTACCACTCGTTTTGTTTTGAGATATTTCATGATTACAGGTTGTCAATGTACTCTTACCGTAGTCAAGCGATGGCTACGCAACCAAATAGAGGATTTCTTCCTCTCTATTTCTTCATTCCGCCTATAGAGGTCTCTGAGCTAATCAACACAAGTCTGTGATTAGAAGAGAGTTCTGTTGTGCCGTACCTTTTGTACCTCTGGTTCGGAATACTTCGCTTGTTTCAGTGCTTTCCCACCAGTTGTTTGTTGTTTGAACTACTAAGTAAATCAATTGTTGCAGAAAATAGAAAAGTTTACAACATAAAACCATCTCTATATGTTCCACTGTGTACGCAATGCAGTTATTTAGCGTCAGCAGTATGTTATATATTGCTACACAAAACTAGAGGCAAAAATAAATAGAATTAATTGAATTCTGTGAATGCTTGCGTGGCGAAACAGTCCCAGGGATGTTGGGTGAAAGTAAATAACAATGGGGGGTAAAATCAGGAGAGTCAACCCCTTGCGGAAGCCTGAACTCCTGTAAGGGTGCTTGTACCCTGGAGTAATGAACACACTTGTTGTATTGTACACTTCCTGTAGTTCTTTTAGACATGACAATTTCGATCGCCTTTAAAAAACGAACAAAAACAAATTTCAAAATCGTTTTCGATTTCCTTATCAATACTCAGCATTTTTCCTTTCACTTATTTGGTAAGAAAAGTATTGTTATCATGCCAAATTTTCAGAAAACCAGGAATTTCCTGGTTTTAAAGTTCCCTTAGTCTTTATATTTCTATTTTGGGTCGGTTGACACGATTGTACCTCTTTACTGAAATCGGAACTTTTTCTTTACGCTTTTGAGATATCCCGGAAAACAGTTCCAAAACAAAATACAAAATATTTGAGGAGCGGTTGACGGTATAGTGGTTATGAAGGGTGGATTTATAAGTGGGTGATCCCCAGTTCGAATCCTGCTATTTATTAGACAAAATGTTAATGGTAAAGAACATGCTTTCGCTTCCGTCAACAACACCAAATTGGTAACTGGACGTTTAAGCCCTGCCTGAGAAAAAAAATAGGCAATTATCATTAAAACTGCATTCAGTTCGTTCTTAAATTTTGATCCATCTACAGACGATTGGAATTTCATTCAGTTTCCTGTAGAGAAATTTTACTTCCGCTCAAATAATCTTCTGTCTGTTAACACCGTAGCCACCGTCAAGGCCATGGGGCTATAAGGATAATTGTAGGCCTATTAACCTATTAACTGCAGGCTCAGAAAACACACATGCATCGCATTCGGCCTGACGGAATGATAGCCTTTTGTAGGTTCTGTCAGGAAGAGGAGGAGGAAACGGCATTGTACGTGTTGTGTCAGTGTGAGGGGCTTGTCTGGGCTAAGGATGTTACTTCTCCTGGGAGGAAAAACCAAGGCCTGAGAGTTTTAGCCAAGAGTCGCTCTACAGAATTAACCCGTTGCCGCACACTTTTATTTTAATGATCGTGCTCAGAAACACACTTTTTTTTTCTCAATTGTTTATGACTGCCAGATAAGTGTAAGTTGTATGTTTGGAAGTAAAAATTATCACATTTGGCCACGGTTTTTCCAAAAAACCTCTCGACGGCTATAACCGTCATTTGCTCATCATGTCATTTTTTCTCTTTCCAGAGCAAATGACGGCTATGACCGTCGTGACGACTATACAGCATTTGCTTTACTAATTCAATAATTAACAAGTATATGCGTTAGTACACTTCGTACTAACGCTGTACTTTTTTTTATTAATTAAAATGTGCACGACGGCTATAGACGTCGTTTGCCTACATATCAACAAAGATCGGACGGCTATAGCCGTCAATTGCGGCAACGGGTTAAGAGTCTGATTAAACGGACGGTTCTAGAGGACGAGCTCTATAGTTGGGGAGCCACTATAGATCCAAAGGGGTCGCAGTGGCGTAGGTCTTGAGGCCGCCCTAGTCTAATCTAATCTTAACTCCGTAGCCTGACCCAGAGTAAAAATACCTGGAGTATTTTGAAGATTTTCTGTTTTCAATTTTTGATACTCGAAGTTTCCAATCTTATTTAATTCTTACGAATAATAAACTATAGATTACACTGAAATTACTAAGGGTGCAGCTCACCTACAGACCAACCATTTTATTGGAAAAACTTTAATTGCTTTTTTTTTTTTACCAAATCACTTTACCATAAAACATTTTCAACGTTAAAAATATAAGTGGCCCATCTTAAATGATAGAACAAAACGTTTCAATTGAAATGAATAGCCAATTACTGGGCGAGTTTGAGCTCTTTATAAACTAAATTGGTCCCATTTCTCGATCAGACAAATCCACGTAGTATTGCTTTGGTTTTCAATTTCTCTAGCTTGTTGAAATAAAGGCAAATTAATTGGCGATAAATATTCTGCAAATATAAATGGGGAAATGAAACTTTTGTGGGAAAGCTAACCACTTTTCTCCGTCTAGAAGTGCCCCCATTGAATTTTCCTGAATGAATGCAGTGATGTGCAACGAGGGTATCAAGTTCGGAAAATCGAAATAGTTGAGGCTATATTTTAAGGAAATTTTTGTAAAAATGAAAAAAAATTATAATAAAATAATAATCAATACAACGCATGAGACCTCTAACTTTGAGCTTGGCCTCATGCGAGTACCCAAACGAGAGATTTAAAGCTCAAGTTTTTAGCTACTTTATTTTGAGGAGGTTGTGTAAACAAAATTCTACTTTCACTTAATATCATATATCTTCTATATAAAGGGCAACAAGATGAACTGAGGGAGGAAAAAATGGACCAAGAAAGCAAACAATCGTTCCGAGGTTTTCCCGAGCAAAAAAAAAACACAAACGAAAAAAGAAAATTTTATTTCGTAGAATATGGATTTTAGTGGGGGGAAAAGAGAGAGAGAGAGAGAGAGATGTATTAGTTAGAAAACTTTGGGATAGGAAAAATTTTTCTTGTGTAAATATTAGAAAAATGTTTTCCGATTCAAAGTTCTTTTGTTGTCCTTTGTTTTCTTTTCATTGTTACTTACAAAAAAACTTGATGGAAATAATACTTTTCCATGAATAAAAAGGTAGAGTTTTCTCTGAATATTCCCAGCTAGGGAAAGGGGTTTTAGTGTGTTAGTAGTAAACTGTTAGTAGGTCCTAGAAAAGTTGAAAAAACGGATGTTGGTGTGAAGAATTATTTATTGCGTGGAGCTTTGGTACATTTTGGGGAGGATGCTGGTTGAAGCTTTTTCAAAGTATTCTTTTTTATATATATATATGTATACTATGAATTCTAATTCACAAATAAAAAAGTTAATTAGGTGGCCGTGAGAAAGCTCTTTGGCAAATAATATCTCACTAGTTCTTTATATATTTATTTATTTTTCTTTCATTAAAGGCTATTTATTAAAATGAATAATAAAGTTCACTGGTCCTTATATTGTACTTTAAGGGCATTGAAGATCTCATTATACAGAGCTAAATGGGTATATGCTAATGTGGAAAGTTTGCCATTGTGAGCTATACTCTGTGCAGACTCCATGTCTAAAGGTTTGCCATACCCCACGCATTCGTGAATTACCTTCCAACCATAAACCTCGACCTATTTCCCTACTGGTTTATAGAGGCAATCTATGCAATTATCTTCTCAAGTCTTCTTGTGCTTTATTCCAGTTATAAACTTGTGTAAATTCCAGTAGGAGTATTGGTTAGATCTTGATAATGAACTGGGAATGGGTAAATAAGATATCTAAGACCCGATATTAGTGAGATCAGTTGAGTTTGTGTGCCGTTCTTCGTACACTCATTTAAGTAGGCGTTTTAGTTGGTCCATTGTTGCATTATTTCATGGGCAAAACTTATATTCAAAACTTCTTAACACGTTTTGAGGTCCGTAGCGGTTTTGAAGAACTTCATGAGTTAGAATCTTGATTATGTTATCTTAAAAGAAAGCTGTAGATTGCTTACTCCAATTTTTGTTGATGAGCAATCAGCTTTGGGAGGAGAATGTGATGGAGGGGCTGTTTACTTTGAATGTGATCTAAATTTTTGGGGGCAATTTTGGGACTACTTGTACAATTTAATTTAGAATTAAAAAGAAATGGTGACTCTAGATTTTGCCTAAAATTTGGAAATATAAAAGGGAGTTTAAGCAACGTGATAGACGTTTCTTAATTAGGTAATCACAACATTTACCTTAACTAAAGATCCTGTGCAATTACGATGTGGTCGAATTTTTGGGGCAAACCAATCAGATACTGTAGCTGTAAAGTGCGGCGCACTTTAATAGAAAGGTACTGAAAGTGGAAACTTTCATCACTTGTTACAGGAGAAGCTTTCATTAATTCAGTCTCATCTCACGTTACCAAATAGCTGGGTAACCTGTACCATTATATTAAAGTCAGTGCTAACGTTGCTACGATACGACCTTATCTAATCATCTACACTGAGTGCATAGTTAACTAGTCAAATCTTATATCTGTGTTAATATTGTTATCATTGTTGCAGTCCTATGAATCCATTAATTAATTCAGATTTTGTTTTTTGCACCATTGCAATCATTGAGATGATTAAATTGTTCATAGAAAAAAAAAATGCATTCCTTAATGTTTAAATCTTATAATTTGATTTACGAATGAGGTAAAAGACACCTCGATAACCGTGCGGTTAGGGGGCAATGCTAAGATGTATTGTACTGGGTTCGATTACCAGGTGTAAGCCCTTGATTTTATTTAATAGTTAATTTGAGAAATTGTTAGGAAACCACGTTTTACGTAAAGCCTGCCTGAACAAATGTAGACATTACTTTATACTTTATTTCAGAAGAGGCAGGCTATGTAAACTGTCTTGAAACCTTGTGATAAGTCAAGTAATACTTATTATTTTTAGAAGCGTGCTTTATGCCCAGCTTCCGAGCTAGAGATCACTTGAGCAGCTAGTATTGTTTTAATGAATTGATTTTTGCACGTATGAGCACCAATCTACCTTTACACAATTTTGCACCACCATAACTCTGAACACATTAGGTCGAATTCAAATTCATTTTTAAATTTGACTTAAAAGTCAACGTAACTCGTATCTTACAATAAGCTCTTCGGCTGAATCTGGTAACCGGAAGTACGCTTAATGTAAATCGACTTTTCTATATTGTTTCGTAAATATTTCCTGCGATTTTAAACTTGTATCCTTAAAAAATTTTTTACATTTCCGTTTATTTGAAAGATTTTCTTCCAGAAAAGTTCTATTAAGGACCTTTCTAGGCAAGATAGACAAGGTAGATAAAAAAAAAGAAGTAACGGGGGTAGGTGAAGGGTTTGTAGGTAAGTTCTAAGATCATATTTCTTTACTGTTATTCTTGACTCCTGCCATGTTTTTCAATTACTTTTTTTCCAAACGGTGCCATGATTGACTGACATATGTCCGGGCATTCTGACAATCCCGCTTGGCTGGTTAACAGGAACAACATTCTACAACAAACACCATTAATAAGGAGGAAGTTGAGGAACTGGTTTTACCATTTTATTTCAGCCATCTCTCTCTCTTTCCTCTCTCCCTCTAATTCAACCACCACCTAATAATACTCCATTTTATACGCCAATTATTGATCTTCTAGTTTGCCTAGAAAGCTGAACAACCAAGACGTCCAGCTTTTTGAAAGGGTGGGTTGTAAATGAACTTTACATTGATTTGAACAAGTAAAGTGGATTCAATATGAACTGTAGTTAGTTTGCGTTTCTACCATGAATGTGCAATCAATAACTGCACTTGAATATATCCCAGAATTAAGCTATTGTACCATTTTAGTTTAGTTTTTTGTTATTCCACTTAACAGCTAGAAGTCTAGGAAAAATTACACTCCTCATCCTGGAAATGTGGAAATCTCTCTGCTATTTCCTTTCGTCCTTCTACAATCTTATCCTACAATCATCTGTCCAGTATAAAGATCTCACTTTTTTATTTTATTCTGGAATTTTATTCCATATCTAGAATTAAATTCCTTATTCTCTTGGAAACCAAACGTTTATTCTGCAGCTCCTCTCCTTTTTGCCTTTGCCTTGAACTCCCTCTAACCTGTACTATGGCGGTTCGATCAGGAGCCATCCGCAGCATCTGGTAAATAATCTTTGTTATTTTTCTTAGCTTTGTATTTCTTTTCTAAGTCTTTTTTTTTTTTTAGATAACCTTCATTTTCCACCAATACCTTTTCGCAGTAGCTTCTTTAATGTTTTTTAAATACTATTTTGTAGAATAGATGATTAGATAATATCAGGGGACCCATTTAGGAATGATAGTTCAGAATGAGAGGGTTTTATAACAAGACAACAAAAGATTTATCTTACAATGCACATTACCCTAATCATAACTAAATTTCTCTGAAGAAATTGACACAATGACTCTTTTTTAAAGAGCACAAAATTTACTTTAAATTTAAACAACACCAGGGCACTGCCGGCCTCCTAGACTGTGTACTCTCGTTACAGACCATACTTTTAATCAGTCTTCTTTTTATCATTCTTGTCTTGCTGATCGTTCGGGCATTCAGTTTACCAAGATGAAGTAAATGCTACAGACAATACTAGAAAATGTAATATCAGTATGATTGAGAAATTAAATGCTCTGTTTCCATTGATTCAAATTTCATAAGAATCGACGACTTTAAGAGTACAATTGAAACAGCAGCATCTGTGGATTACAATGATCGGCAATTTATTACACTATATATTTTTTAATTTTCTCAGCACAATATTAGTTTTTTTAACCTAAGATACATCTAATAGTAATTCTGAGGTCATTGGCACGCTTGAAATTTAAAAATAAAACTTTTAATAAGGGGGAAAAGATAATGATTCTTCAAAAAAAAAAAAAAAAATGCTTGAATCAGTTACTTTGTAATCTTCTCCAGTAATTCACAGAATCCTTTCTTTGAATGACGTCATTAGTGATTTTCTTTCAGGCAGGGGAGTGAGACTTGGTGCTTTGCTGAAAAAAAAAAAAGAAGCTCCCGTTAGAATGCCTTTTAATCACTTTAAATTTTCCTTTGGTCTGATTACAGCTTTAAAAGTCACTCAGCGCTTATCTCTCATTCGTTTTCCACAGCTTTTTATCACCATAAAGACTTTCATTTGGTTTTCCAGCTTCTCTCTTTTTAGCATTTTAAATAAAACCACTGTTGTCTCTTTCTTCTTGATGACATAATTGTCTTCTCTTTAGTACAAAATTTATATTTGGGGAACGAATAAGGCATAATATTCAGAAAATTAATTTATTTTGTTACACTCTTTACCCCATATTCGTTCCACTCCTTCATCTTCATGAATGACAAATTCTTGCAAACCGTCCTATTGCACAGTAGAGGCCTATTACATCAGCTGTTCCCATTATAGTATCTTGAACTGCACCTAGTCAGAAAACTTTTTTTGCAACCTCCATACCCAGTCTTAATCAAATTGAACTCAACAAAATGTATACGAGAGCTTCTCGACAAATGCTCAAATCTATAATTTTCCAGAATAAAGCGTAAGTTGTTGCTGAAATCGGAGTTCTGGATTCGAGCCATACGATACAGCTAGAAGATACATTAACTTTGCAATAACAAATCCTTTCTCAGATTTTGAACGCTCTATTTTTATGCCCTAGTTGTTTTTTTAAACAAAGTTTAAATTAGATTGCAATATTTGGGGGGATAGTTATTAGTTCTCCATAATAATATTAAAATAATTAATTATTCGCATTACTGGAATGCTTCTCCTGAGGGATCCCATGAGGTCTGTGTAAATACTTCATTAAATAGAGATACTATAACTAATAGTACTTACTTACAAACAAATTATCCTGAGATTTAAAATAATAATTAATAAACAATAAAATAACTTTTGGCCAATGAATAAATTCAATCATTATTATAGCAGGAATTATACCGTATAATAACACACACATAGGTTTGTATCTGAAGATCGAACTCTTGGTCAATCTGAAGAGAATAACATTTCATTCAGCACTGAAGCTCACTTAGCAGCATTACTAACATTCTCAGTAATGTTTTACAAATAGATTAAATTTTAGATAAATTCTGTTGGTTGAAACTGTATCATAAATTTAAATGTAGTAGCCTCACAACTGAGCTTGAATTTCATTTATTTCAATTAAAGAGTCAACTTAATGTCTACAACGTTTACCATTAAATTAGTTTTGTTTATAGCTGAGCTGGTTCCGCCTAGTGCTCAATTGGACATAATGAAATAATGCAATTATCATTATATACTGCCGGATCGTGTGGTAATCAGGAACGGAGCTAACACTCCATTCACTGGCCGGGAATCTATCCTGGGAATCACCAAGGATGCAGTTCGTGTGGCTTTCAGAGACTGAATCTGGAGAGAGCATAAAAAGGACTGGGTAACACAGTAAGAGTATGTTGCCTTAGCTCTGTGTGAACAAAGAGCCGCCGAAGAGTCTCTGTGCTTGGGCAGAAATCAGATTACTCTGATCACAGGCCTATTCTCAGGGTATGGTAGGTTCAGCAAGCATCTGCACAAGGTGGGGACCTATTAGCTCGTAACTGTTATGCAGATTGTGTAAGGAAGAGGAGAAAATGGCCTCTCACTTGCTGTTCGATTGCAACGCTCTACCATCTTTAAACTTCTGATCATCTTCGGACAGCGTAACGTTCTATCATCTTATTTTGTTGAGTTTTCTTTTTTGTCCGACTTATTGCCAAACCGGTTAACATGGAGCTAAAAAAAAAGAAGTCAGATGTCATTAAAGGATGTTCACTGAATTGATTTGTTTGTATGGCTGTTGTTAGTTTATGGTAATGAGCTGAATAATAGGACAATAATGATGGCTTTGCCGTACCTCTGTTTGCTTGCATCTCATCAATAGTTTGGCCGCTAAGTTGCTCATCATTTCGAAATATTTGATTGGACAGATTGTGTCATCCTGAGTTTAATGCAGAATATGATTATAGTTTCATAAAATTCACGTCATTTCTTCTTTGTTCATTTTCTCTAGCTATGTTTGTGATCCATCATGATTCTCATTGTTCAGTTTTTCTTTGTTTTTTCCCCCATGTTGTTCTATTGCATCCTTCGCTCGTCCAGTACATGGGGAAACATATATTCATGGGGACCTTCTTCAAATGTTTGCTTTGAGTTTAAATTTTAGTTATTCTCTAAGGGTTATAAATCTTCCCACACATCGCTTCTGGCATTGGAAATAATTTCGCTTGTTTTAAGAATTAGTGCGTTAAGATTTCAGTAGCTCTGGATGAAGTTGTTCTCTGGAAGAATCAGCTGAGAGCTTTAGTAATAAAATTTAGACAATGATTAAGATTACGATTACAAAAGCGAGGCGGAACCTATGCCGCACGGCACCGCATCCACAAGAGATTTATAGTGGTGCCCTACCCTTTGGTTCTTACTTACTCCATGGCTCTACAGCCCTTGTAGGGCCTTGGCCTCCTTCAACAATTCACTCCAAGCCGTTCTATCACTCGTTTTCCTTCTCCATCCTCCCGTATTTAACTTGGAGAGGTCCTCCTCCACCTTGTTCAACCATGTTAGTTTTGGCCTCCCTCTAGGCCTTCTGCCTCCGGGATGCCCTTCAACCCTTTGGTTCTAGTAACCGATATCTCCCCTACTAAAGAGGTTGAGGACTTCCCTACTAGTTCTTTTTGCAGTACTATCTCCTTTGGTCTCAAAGATCTAAAGGTTTCATAACGCAACCGCCTGATTGCGTTGCAATCGAACAGCAAGTGAGAGGCCATTTTCTCCTCTTCCTTGCACAATCTGCATAACGGTTACGAGCTAATAAGTCCCCACCTTGTGCAGATGCTTGCTGAACCTACCATACCCTGTGAATAGGCCTGTGATCAGTGTAATCTGATTTCTGCCCAAGCACAGAGACTCTTCGGCGGCTCTTTGTTCACACAGAGCTAAGGCAACATACTCTTACTGTGTTACCCAGTCCTTTTTATGCTCTCTCCAGATCCAGTCTCTGAAAGCCACACGAACTGCATCCTTGGTGATTCCCAGGATAGATTCCCGGCCAGTGAATGGAGTGTTAGCTCCGTTCCTGATTACCACACGATCCGGCAGTATATAATGATAATTGCATTATTTCATTATGTCCAATTGAGCACTATGCGCAACCAGCTCAGCTATAAACAAAACTAATTTAATGGTAAACGTTGTAGACATTAAGTTGACTCTTTAATTGAAATAAATGAAATTCAAGCTCAGTTGTGAGGCTACTACATTTAAATTTATGATACAGTTTCAACCAACAGAATTTATCTAAAATTTAATCTATTTGTAAAACGGGATTCATGTAAATTATTTTTTTTAGAGGCTTTAGAGGTAAATTATTTTAAAGCTGTTTTTGGAAACATTGAAGTTGTTTGTAGCATAACATTTTTTCAAATGTTTTATTAAAGCTGACATTTGGATTGGGTCAATATGGTGCTGCAATGTTTTTATTACAGCCAATTAGAGTTCGTTTTGCATACCCACTCATACGTCATTTACAACCATTAATATCCATTAATTAGTTTAAACCAAGATTTTGCGATTTGTACAGGGGTCTAAAAATCATTGATGTTTTGATGTGATTGTTGAACTACATCAATGTTTTCTTACCAGTTTTTTTCTTTGTTTTGTTCATATTCAATATTCTGTATAATTTTGTGGTTAACCACAAAAACCTGAACATATAACCTCACCATTACCACAAAATGAAATAATAGAGAACTTACCAATAAAACGATTCATGAGAGAATATCTATTTCAAAGTTGCAATCTTTTTTGAGTTTTTCCCAATTTCCCCATCAATAAACCAGCTAATTATTTGCATTACTGGGATTCATTCATCACTTCATAATTGTGAAGAATAGCATTTTCACCATTTCCACAATCGAAGGTTAATTAATCACGTAATAGGGAAGGTTCACCCAAATAGGTAGCTATGAGATTTGATTAATTTGGTTCAATAGCCACTCTACTACAGTACTTTATCAAATAAAACCAGTTAAAAATTTATCCAACTAGAAATTTTGCTATTCAGTTTTCATCTTGCGTTTAATTTGATGAATATTCTAGTCCTTTAGTAATACCTTATTTAAAATTATTGTATAATCAAATAGAAGGAAATCTGGGCGCCACGGTAGCCGAGCAGTTAGAGGCGAGACCTGCGATGCTAATATGTATATTGCGGTACTGGGTTCGATTCCCCGGTCTTTGGCCTTGTATTTTATTTAATGGTTAATAAAAGAAATTTACAGTAAAGTATGTTTGCTGGTCGCCTCCGTCCACGAAACCTAATTGGTAGTTGGACGTTAAAGCCCCGCCTGAAATAGAGGGAAATCAATAATACTTATAATTTATACTTAATGAAAATCTGTAAGTTAAAGAAATGGAAAAGCTCCATTGGAAATTCACCTTAAGGCAACTCAAACATTTTAATTAAGAAAATTGAATGAATACTTCCTTGGGAACTATTACCACTGATCCTGATACTATTAGTTTCTCTTTCCTGTCATGAGAAAAATCTAGTTTTCCTTTTAAGAAGAAACTGTGGTTAGCCCTTCACTGCTTGAAAATATCACTGTTTTCATCCGTTGTAACATGCATTTCTACTGGTGTCCATGGACCAGTTTGCGACAAATATTCATCTTGAGGGATTAGATTAGTACATTGTGCAGAGATTTGATTTCCCATTAATTACTAGTCCCACACTTTACTGATCTATTTGGGGAAACTGTTGGCTAGTACATTGTTAACGTCTTTGTGTTTGTTAATGAGTATGGTAATTTTTATTGAGTATAATGTCCTTATTTCGTTTTCAACTCACAAAAGTTTGGGCCTGTAAAAAATCTATTAACTGCTCTGGTGTTTCTAAAGATCTAATTGGGTCTTACAGAACGTATCAAGTAAATATTGTGGGTTTTGATTGCTGTGGAGCATGAACAAGAAGTTGCCAAAGAAATTCTTGCTTCTATACTTCACATTCAAGCTAACCAAGAAGTATGAAGTGAGGGGATATAATGTTCCTCCCTTCTTACGTTCAAAATAAAAGGAACACAGGAATTTCAGAGATCTATGCAACTTTAAATTTAGTTCTGCAGTTAAATCATTTATAGACCAACAAGCAGGTGATTTGAAAAGGTTGCTTCTGGTAAAAAGTCTAAATAGAAAATTTGATCTGCTCGCTCTTAAGTTTTCCTCACTTTTTAAAAGAACGATTTAGCCAAATCAGCACAGATCAATACCCAGCTTCTATTTCGCCACAGATGTGCATCTAATGACTGTGGGAAAAGCCTAGGTTTGGTACTACAAAAGGGTTTTTTCCAACCATCGACGGAGAAAAACCTTCTCTCTCTTCTGATTAGACGGTTGCGCACAAACTTTTCTTTTTCACAATGTATCCTTCTGTGATTTTAGTAAAGGATTTTTTTTCTTAATAAATTTCATAATTTCATTTACTTTGTGCCGGAAAAAAGTTAGTAGGAGATTTAATTAAATTTTGATGGCACAGCCAATAAAACGTACCTTTGAATATATACACACGTTCCTTAATGATTGTAATAAAGCCAACTCCCAGCGGCAGTTACAAAGCCTTTGTGTAAATTATTTTGTACGATAAAGAGAATCTTGGCTTAACATATATATCATCTTAATTATTGAGGGAATCTTTATTTATTTTTTTAAAGCATTTATATTGAAAATTATACTTTATTGAACAAAATAAAACGATTTTATACTTTTTTAAATAAAAATTTTGTTAAGAAGACGCGCGCAACTTGTTCATCTCGCTTAAATTTTCTTTTGAACTTAAAATTAGGCGCCAAAATAAATAGTTAATGTTGCACATTGTTCACGTTCAGTATTTGGGGCGTAGATTCGTTCGGACTTAAGGCGCCACCATAGCTAAACGGCAATAGGCTAGCTATCCGCAAAGCTTAGATGTATTGTTGGTTTAGTGGGTTCGATTCTCCCGGTCTAAGCCTTGAATTTTATTTAATGGTTATTAAAAAGAAATTTACAGTAAAGTATGTTAGGCGGTTATAGGCTAGACCCGCAAAGCTAAGATGTATTGTTGGTTTAGTGGGTTCTACTTCTAGACTAGAACTTTTATTTAATGGTGTTAATGTTGTAAGGGAACGGCTATAGGCTAGACCAGCAAAGCTTAGATGTAATGTTGGTTTAGTAGGTTCGATTTCTAGTCCAGACCTTGGATTTTATTTAATGGTGTTAATGTTGTAAGGGAACGGCTGTAGGCTAGACCAGCAAAGCTTAGATGTAATGTTGGTTTAGTAGGTTCGATTTCTAGTCCAGACCTTGGATTTTATTTAATGGTGTTAATGTTGTAAGGGAACGGCTGTAGGCTAGACCAGCAAAGCTTAGATGTAATGTTGGTTTAGTAGGTTCGATTTCTAGTCTAAACATTGGATTTTATTTAATGGTTAATATGAGAATTTTGTAGTAAAGTATGTTTGCTAGTCTCACCTCCGACCACGACACCTAATTTAGTAGTTGGTCATAAAACAGCCTAAAACAATAGGCATTACTTTACTCTTTACTTTACTTTGTTGTGACGGTTATCAGATAAATTAATGTTCAATGAGAAGATAACTATTCTCTACAGTTAACTCAACTCTTTCCTATTTTATTCCAAAATAGTCTGAAGATTGTAGGATATTGTATATTTTCGTCTAATTCCTGGTATCTACCCAAGCTATCCGGGAAGCATATGGGTATCTACTCGTGCTAGGCTTCAAATCTTCCTCAGAAATCCTATTTCTATTGGTAGACGTTAGCCGAGCGGTTAGAGGCGAGACCTGCAAAGCTAATATGCATTGTGGTAATGGGTTCGATTCCCAGTCTTAGGCTTTGGATTTTATTTAATGATTAATAAAAGAAAACAGTAAAGTATGTTTGCTAGTCGCCTCCGTCCACGACACCTAATTGGTAGTTGGACGTTAAGCCCCGCCTGAAAAAATAGGCGATAACTTTACTTCTACTTAATTTTACTATTTCTATTGGATGTACTTCCGTCTAGTTCTATAAAGAAATACTCGGGATCGGAGAGCCGGCAGGTATTGATAAACCTCTGTCTCTCTGGCTCCAACCTCCTCGCTGCTCACTTCCTTCTAGGAGGAATATCCTGGCCTAAAAGCTGATGACCGCTCAGGCTTTCTGAAGAACCTCTAGAAAAGAGGAGAACCAACAAGTACTCTCACTGATTGGCCTACAACTGGGATGAGCTTTTTGAGAGTATCAAAAAGTGGTATTGTTTAGATATTGTTCTCCTATACGTCCATTTTAATAATCTCAAGTTATTGGTGTGGTTCGGTGACAAATGAGAAGAAATTTTTCTACATTTTTCAGAAAAGTATTTGTGAGTTACCATGTGTTATGAAAATTTTAAAAAAAAATGAAGGATGATTTCTGCTAGAATGTGTTCAACCCCCCAAGCCAACCCACTTCCTGGAACATCATTTTTCTTGATGATTAAGTTGACGTCAAAGGAGTGCGTCCACTTTTTTCTCTGCTAGTAATTCAAAGGTTCTACACAAATACACATAATCTTAGTTAATTTATGGTCTTTTGCCTCTCTCTTCTGAACGATTCTATTCCTTTATGCTGATGTTATTAATTATTTTATTTTATTTTTTATTATTATTATTTTATGGCAATTAATAAACTCTTAATTAAAAATTAATAAATTCTTAATAAAATTATATTACCTACTGATTCATTTGAATAATAGCGGAAATAGAGAACAGTTTTATTCAAAGTGAAGAAATATTCTAATCAGCATAATTGCAAAAAATATACACGCAAATCTTTTCACAAACATACAAATCAATCAATTAGCTTTATTTAGTAATACTGTCTTTTCCCAATCTATCAGTTTCCTTGTCCTAATTTAGGTAGTGACGTTTTTGTCTTACGTTTTGGACGCTGGCAGAACTCTAAGAGCTCATCGGAATAACTCAAGCTCTTCGTCTATATCAGGGGACCCCCAAACATTTTACACAGGGGCCAGTTCGCAGTCCCTCAGACCGTTGGAGGGCCGGACTATAAAAAAAACTATTTTGATGTAAAAAAACAACAAAACAAAACGGAAACAAATAGAACATTTCAAATAAAGAACAAGTAAATTTAAATCAACAAACTGCCCAGTATTTCTGTGGGAACTATGGACCTGCTTTTGGCTAATGAGGTGGTCCAATGTCCGGTTTAGTTATAGTGATTTGCCTTTCTTCCTACTTCTGGCTGTTATTTTTCGGAGCCATGACGCGTGCGTGCCGCGTTACCGGAACTAGTACTGTACATGAGCGACGCAGCGCTTTGCGGCACCGCCACATATAGTGCTCCTCCTCTCACTGACCACCAATGAAAGAGATGCCCCTTCCGGATAAATGTCCTCAGGGGGCCGCATGTGGCCCGCGGGCTGTAGTTTGGGGACCCCTAACATGGATCTGCTTAATATAGCTCGTTACGGCTGTATAATGGACGTAAATCCTTTGAAATTTTGTACGTAGATTATGATACCATGTACAAATCTAAAACTTTTGTGGCTCACCCAAGTCTAGTTAGTCACCTAACAAGTCACCTACTTAGTGAATTCACTTCTCAGATTGTAGAGGAAGTGACTAGAAAGTGTTTAACAGCAGGAAGAAATGGAAAGAATTTAAAAATTGATATTTGCTTATAACTAAAGATATAAATCTAGAAAAAGCGTGCGGTAGAGTTTTATTCTCAACCGGCTTATAGATCCCTTTGTATTTTTTAATTAAAGTCGATACCATGGTAACCGGTTACCGGTAACCGGCTACTTCACTATATTGCATTGTTTGGTGTAATTTTACTGTACATTTGAATCAAAGCTTGCCAAATGGAATGTAAATCATGAGATTTTCATTTTCAACGCCATCTTTTCATTTTCACAATAAAACAAAAGAAGTATTATTTACACACGATTTTTTTTTTTCTAATTAAATTTTCCACAAACATGGAAATTGTTAAAGCAATAGATACTTCATTGTTTTATGTTGTAAATTGAGTCTGTAGCAAGGAGTATGAGGTCATTGCTTTCAAAAAACCCCTCACATTAAAGTTATTGTTCTCTGTAAAATGATTGAATTGAAAATGAGTTTTGTTAACGACCCATACAAGGTGTGGCTATTAAATAACGAGACTGATGCTGCTACAGAAGAACTATGCATGCACCAAATCCTAACTACCGACAGCTGTGCAGTGTAAAGCCTTTCTCTCTCGATTACAGCGCCTCACGTGTTTTGTAGAGAAATCTGTCTGACCGGAACCGTCGTTTGTGTAAGAGGTGTTAGTTTCGTTTTGCCGAAAACATGATACTACACATGTAGTAGAGCAACAAATTGTCGTGAAATTTCACATGGTAAACTTGGTAAAACCGCTACTGAAACTTATCTTTTATTAAAAGAAGTTTATGGCGATGAATGTTTCATCAAGTGCGCAAGTTTTTTTGAGTGGTTCATGCGTTTCCAAGATGGTCGAGAAGACGTCGCAGATGATGACCGCCTGGGTCCGCCCTTCCACTTCCAAAAAAAGGGATGAAAATATCGATTATAAATTAATCAACATTACTATCGTGAGGAGCATTATTACCGACTATGATGACTACCTGCAAAAACACACAACTTACATTGCACACTCAATGCCGATAGGTACCCTTAAATCTTATGGATGATGTAGAAAGGTATGCATTGTTACTTAGTCACATTATCGTGTGCAAACCACTCACTTATTATAACGCTTAGCATTGCCCAATATAATAACACCTTCGGAATGTAAACCAACATATCTTTAGCACATTTCTACTGACTTATTGACAGTAAATGCGCTATAGATGCGTTCGGAGGTAGGGTTAAACAGTACAATTCGATTATTCTATATTCCTCAATTATTCAAACATCAATATCAACTTTGTGTTTACTCTTCTTTAGTTTTTATTAGATAATAAATTAAATCTCGACAAATATATTACCAGATCCGCTGTGCTAAGAGATTTCCACATAGTATTTGCAATAAATACGTATTTTCAAGCAAATAAATACACATCTCAACTAACACCCACTCATTAGTCAGCTGGTGCTTACAACATTGACCTAAATTTATTGCTTAATCTAATGGAATGAAAGGAATGAATAGCGGAAATGTATTGATTATCATGTAGTCTTGCATCATGGCCTACATCTGACAACATAATGAATCAACTACATCAATCAAATCAAATCTACTTTAAATAAACAATTTTTTTTTTTTTTTTTACCAATTGAACAAAAAATGTTTAATCAAAATTTTTAAAATCTATATTTTGATAAGATCCTCCATTCTTCCTCCTATGTTAATTTAAGATAAATTAGTTGTGATTGATATATATTCTATACAGGGTGAACCAGTAAGTATTGTCATATAGTACTGGCACAGTATGGCCATAGGCCTCCTGTGTGTAGTACAACTAAAGTGGAGTTCAATGATGTATTGGCCAACTTCATATTTTCCACTGTTCTTGAGTGACGTAACTTTACATTTTTTTTTTTTTTTTGCTAAAATCATTACTTTTTCCCAATAATTGTGCAATTAGTAACCTTTGACTTTCTTATTTTAAGACAGCCTACATTAAAATTGACTATTGGTCCATCTAAAAGAGTTTTCAATGAATTAAACAACTTGATAAAGTAACACTGTTGACTGCTCTTGAATACGTTTTCTTGTAAAACTAACGTAATTTCTCGTAAGAAGATAAAAGGAATCCTGGAAAATGATATACCGTTAGAAAGCCCATTAAACAAGGAAACTTTTACATAAAAAGTGCCAGCACCTAGGTCTGATAATGATCACATAAGGGCCTAATGAGTTTTCTTAGAAAATTTTGATTACATTTATTTGCCCAGTATCCAGGAGAAAGATTGAGGCTGTTTGGAGAATAATTTATGCTTCGAAATGGTATCAGTGTTTAGAAAATTTATCTGTCTTTCTAACCGTGTCATCAGAATTGAATTCGAACTAAAACTTTCTGAGTAATAACATTTTTATTGGAAAAAAAGTAATGATTTTATAAAAAAAAAATTAAAGTGACATCACTCAAGAACAGTGGAGAATATGAAGTTGGCCAACACGTCATTGAACTCCACTTTAGATGTACTACACACAGTAGGCCTATGGACAATATTTACTGGTTCAACCTGTATATTTATGGTTTAATTCCTAACCTACCAAATTTTCACGAACATTTGAGCCCTTGTAATCACGGGGAGTACCTGGGAAGGAATATTTTGAACCTACCCATTTTTATAGGGAATAAGATTTCCTCATTTTCCAAAAAGCCCTTTTTCTAATTGAATAAAAAGCATTTTCTTCTTGCCCTATTTTCTTGTTCCTTCTAGATATTCCTTTAACCAATTTCCCTGCTTCATTGAAGTTAGCCGCTAAATACTGTGAAACAATTGGTTCCTCTTTCCTTAAAACAAATAATTGGGCCCCCCCACCAAAAAAAAATAATGAGTTTAATTCGATTTTCCTACACTAAATGTAACTCTACATTAATTAATTACAAGAAAATTCCTCTTAATTTAGCTGTAATTCAAAATGTATTTCTTATTATCAAATAAAGTATGAAAAAAATTAATCTAGAAAAAAAAAGAAAATAGAAAAACGTGGGAAAATTAAGGCACTAATCTGCCGCACAGCAGCTCGTATATTTTCCAAATGGGCCATAAATTAATTTTTCCAGAAATAAAATTTAACTGTTTTCCGAGGACGAGGACATGCTCCACTGGCTCCATATTTTCCTTGAAGAAAATATAATTACAAAACAACTTGGCTTTTCCTGCCCACGTCCGTCCACCCCTCTTTAATATATTTTCATAAACTCTCTCCCACCCTCTCCTTACGTGCAAACTTCCTAGTTCCCTATTTAATTATCTTCCTTCCAAGATTTAATATAATTTGTAATGAATGTTATCAGTGTTCAGGGATGAGAAGTTCTTTCCACTGTTCTGTCTGATAAAAAGATATTTTGATTCCTGTTTCTGAGAGATACTACTCTCTTAACATTTTACAATTAATTTCAATTAGTGGGGGGCCAGAACAAATTAGGTCGTTTAAATCAAATTTCATTATTTAGTTTTTAAATTAATCATTTTTATTTCTATATAATTGCAACATTAAATGCAATTCTAGCTTGTTGCATGTTCTTTACTTAGTTAGTTTTTTTTAATTTGCTTTCAAGATTTCTCCTTATTTATGCATTATTTTGTTGAATTATTAGAATCACATATTCATCAGTATTTTACTTAACAATAATTATTTCCCAGTAGAAATGGAATTAGTATAATTCAGTGTTTTTTGCTTAAATTTGCGCGCCACCCTCCATATTAAATGGTAGCTTCAACTTTACTAATTCTAAAACATTATACGTGCATTAAAAGTACAGAACTAGTTGAAACAAGTGCTCAGTTTTATTGATTTTTATTTCATTATTTATTACAAAATGTTTTTTCGATTTATTAACATTTTGAATAACCCCAAATATAACCTCCCTCATTCAATCAGCAAGTATGGTGCGAGATGTAAACATAAGTGAAATCTTTCTCTCTTCACCAAACTGATCAGCCTACCACTGATGATGGTTATAAGTTCGAAACCGGTCAGTAATTCGCTAGACATGCGTGTGGCGGCATAAAATCAATGATAGTTAATAGTTAAAATCATACATAAGCTACTTGTGAGGAGAACTTGTCCATTGGCGAGATTCCGAGGAATTTATTGTTCCTGTTGAACTTGGTCTTCACGAGGCCAGCGTCTTTTCAGCCATCTGGGGGTGGGCTATTTGGAAGAGTAAAGGAACCAGCTGGCGGACTAATAGATGGCAATGAACACTAAGAGCCTGACTGATACTTTTATATATTTATTTGTTTTTAACTACTTCAGAAGTAAAAGGAATTGCTGTTCATTATTTTTGGTGACTGATTCATAGGATAGTTTCAATAGGATGAAAAAATAAATGCCAGTTTCAGTCGTGATACATTTATAAACTAGCCCTGAAGATGAGCTAGTCCCTAGGTCGAAAGCTTGGCAGAATAAATGTATCACGACTGAAAACTGGCATTTATTTTTTCATCCTAATAAAAGGAACGTTTAGGTCTAGATACAATGGTAACATTTGCTACGTATTATGAAGCATTAGGAATCTTGTTCAGTGTTTCTGATTGGCAGAATCGGATTTGGCAAGATTTAGGTTTGGCTGATCCTCAGTGTTCAGTACACACAGTTTCAGTATCGTTAATTAAATCAGACATTTAGTATTGTAGTGGTATGTTACAGTGATTTTAGTGGTTTAAATTGTTCATTGAGTTCTTCGCACTCGATCGAGTGTGAGGATTCTATGCTAGTCCTTTTGTCGATGAAGAATCCTAAGTAGTGTTACGTGTTCAAAAATCCATTCAGATTTATTGGAGATATTGCAGTCGGCTACCATTTTGAAACCTACATCATTATTTCTGAAATTCATTTTAATCGCTCCAGTTTTGTGAATAATTAATACAAAAGTTGATCAGTTAAGCTTGGTAGTAATTAACATTTATTGTTTTCTATCCATCACACTTACTCCTTCACCATTTATCGCTTAAGCTGCAAAGTAGCGGGCTCAGTAGTAGCAGAAAGTAGAAGCTACTTTTAGAGATCGTAGTTAATGTACGATCGTACAACATAATTGAAATTTTAAGTAATAATTATGATTTAAATTATATTATTTATAAATTCTGTGCCAAGAAGTGGCGGATTAAAATGAACTCACAGAAATGCCAGCATGCCACGTTTACTCTCCGGCGGGGCTCCTGTCCTCTTCAACAGCAATCCTCTTCCTTGTACAGATGTGGTGCGCTACCTTCGGCTCTACATAGACAAACGACTCACGTGGAGCCCACATACTAGACTTAAAAGACAAGCAATGACAAAACGTGCGAAACTGCTTTACAGACTACTTGGACGACGCTCCAAATTGCCCATAGAACTCAAACGCTTAATATACAACACTATTCTCAAACCTATGTGGACTTACAGGACTAGAGCTGTGTGGGGGTTCAGCCAAACCTACAAACATACGGACTGTACAGGACATTTCAATCAAAACTCCTCCGACAGATAGCTGACGCTCCATTCTACGGTGACTAACCTCACTCACTTTACAACGATCTCAACATCCCCTTCGAATACCAACTCGCTAAGATTAAATATCAAAACTTCCATACTGCTCTCTCCACTTGCTCCAATCCTCTTGTACTGTCCACCGCCTCCTCTGACAATCCTCCTCGCAGACTGAATCGCCAGATCTGAAGACCTAAACATCATTAATATCCCGTAGAGAGTACTACCACTGGGTAGTTTCTCTCCTCCTGCTCTTCACGTATCAATTAATCTTGTACTTCCTGATTTACTTATTGTATATATATTTTGCAATAAATATTCTTTTTTCTTTTTATTTCAGGTAAGTGTTGAACTTGTATCTCTACATTTCTACATTTATTGTAAGTAATTTAAATTTTTGCAATATTATATTTTCATTTTTTGGACAAATAATTTTTCCTCCATTAAATTTAGCCTTTGCTTGAAGGCATAGGATGCCAGACGTCTTTGGCATCACTTGCTTATCCAAGATTTACTCCCAACGTTTGTAGATCTTCTTTCACATCCAAGTGCTACATTAAGTGAAGCTTTCCCGGTAGTTATTTTTCCGTCCTGGACGCCCTTGAATCAGTATAGTTTTATTGATGTTACCACGTCGCCTTCTTTCATTTATGCGGTATTTCTATCATTTAATCACGATTTGCGGTACTACCTCTTCTTGCTAGCGTAAGAAGAGGCAATTTTACAACAATTCACCCATCAATTTATTAAATCTATAGCCAGAGTCAAACATTTTCAAGACAAGCGGTGACTTACCAAAGAAATAAAAGCTCTGCATTTTCCTAGACAGTGAAACTCTTGGTATTTTCCACCACAGATTTTCCAGCATTACACGCACTCACTCACGTAGAAGTATCAATTGAAATTGAACAATACATTATTCGTGGGGTGAACCCGTTTTCCCAGGCGTCCATTTATCCTGAATTCAAGGGCTTGCTATCCCACCTGTGGTTGGTAGTTGTTATTTTCTGGGTAAACTGTTCTTTTATTTCTTTCTGGTACTACCTTCTCTTTTATTTTTATTTTTTTTAGATTATAAAAGTTTCTGTCTCTTCTGGTATACTTCAATTTGGAATTAAAACAATTTTAATTATTTCTTTGTCACAATATTTTGTTCTTTTTGTTGTTAATAATTTTTTCGTGCTCCTCTAAAAAAAATAGTCTTTATTAGCAGCCACTTTAGTCTTTAATTGTCCTTTTTTTGTTTTAGATAAACAATAGTATAAACCATTTTACGTTTTTTTAGGGCGTTTAAAAGATGTAGAATGGTTTTAAAATAGTTCTTCCCGTGAAAGGAGACCTCCATTTCTATTTGAAAACATTTCTGGCCGTATTTACAGCAAATCATTAAACATCTAATAATAAATTCTAGTCACGAAATCAATTATTATTCTATTATTGATAGTAATTATGGTTTAGTGTCACCTGGTTTGGCCATTTTGTAGAGCATTCTGTTGTAACTTACCACTAGTACGTCTATAGGTAGTTAAATGTACAGGTATAAATGTCATGTTCAGAAGGAGGACGCTGTACTGGTCACATATGTTAGGTTCCACCTGTTTTGGTAACATTATGTTTGGTTATAATTAATAAGTTATTGAGGTAAACTATGTATTAAAGAATAGTTGCAGAGTTCTTGTGGGTCTATGTAGTACAGTTTGGCCTGTATGAATTATTAAATTGTGTGCATGTCTTTTTTCTTTTATACTTTCTTCTTAAGGTTAAGTTTCACTGGTTTCAATGACATTAAACATTTCTAAAATAAAAGGAATGTTTAGGTCGAGATACAAAGATAACATTTGCCACTTATTAAGTGAAGCATTAGCAATCCTGCTTAGTGGTTTTGATTGGTAGGATAGGATTCAGCGAGATTTAGAATTGGCTGATCCTGATTAATAGTTCAGTACATAGGTTTCTCAAAACTCCGGTTTCAGCGTCAACAATTAGTTCGAGACATTTTGTAAGGTAGTGTTGGTTAGGACCATCTTCCACTTATCAGTGATAGCTGCAGATTTTCCCTCTCCTTTTTTCCCTCCATTCCAATCCTCCTAACCTAACTTTTCTCTTTCTACACTCAGTTAAGAAGGTTGAAATGTATAATACATTTACACTTCTGTATTATTTTATGTATATATTTATTGTAATAAATATTTATTCAATTCAATTCAATTCGAATAGAATAGTTTAAATCGTTCATTGAGTTCTTGCCACTAAGTCGAGTATAGGGATTCCGTGTTAGTCGTTTTTCGATGAAGAATCCTAAGTAGTGTTACCTTTTCAGCAGTCGGTGCTAGAAATCCATTCATATTTATTGGAGGTATTACAGTTGGCTACCATTTTGAAACCTACGTCATTCGCGACACCCTCAAAGCTAATATGCATTGTGGTACTGGGTTCGATTCCCGGTCTTGGCCTTGGATTTTATTTAATGGTTAAATGAGAAATATTAAAGTACGTTTGCTAGTCGCCTCCGTCCACGACACCTAGTAAATGGTAGTTGGACGTTAAGCCCCGCCTGAAAAAATAGGCGATTACTTTACTTTACCTACGTCATTCTTGACGATAAGCGATAGCTGAGAGATCAGAGGCTAGACCCGCAATGCTAAGATGTATTGCGGTACTAGGCTATATACCAAGTGGATATTTAATGGTTAATATGAGTAATTTATAGTAAAGATTCTTAGTCGCCTCCGTCCACGTCACCTAATTTGGTAGTTTGGACATAAAGTCCGCCTCAAAAAATAGGTGCATTACTTTACTCAAATAATTTATGAATTAATCGGCGCGATAACAGTTGTACCTCATTCGATTGGCAAGAAAATCTGATAAAAGACGGAATCATTTACGAAGGAAGAGTTTTATGTGCAGAATAATCACTCTAGAGAATTGTTATCATACAGCATCCAGTTTTAATGCGTTCGAGATCAGGCCAATTTAGATAGGGAAGGAGAGAGAAAATAAATGTTTTCCAACGACCACTTTTTTCTCTCTTATGATGTGGTTAGGGGCAAGCAAAGGTGGAGATAAAAGAAAATAGGTTTTCGTTACCACTAAGTCTTGTTGAAGGGGGTGGTACTGTTGTACGGCTCCAGAGAGAAAGAGAGAGAGAGAGAGAGACGACATTCATACTCTGGTCCAGTGGAGTGGAGGCTGCACCGCCCAGGCAGGGTACTTCATCACCGCAAAAACAAGTTCGCACTCCTCCACTACCCGACTTCAAAACACCGGTGCCTCCATTGGGAATTCTACTGCCTCCTTCTCTGGTATACCTCACTGGCTCTCCTTCTTATTGAAAAGATATCACTTTCTGGGAAATGTTCATCTAGAGACTTTTGTGTTGGCAGCATTGTGAAGGTGTTGTTCATCCTTATCTCTTTTCCTTTTATTGTTTCCTACCATCATTATTATTAAATTGTGATTGTGCAGAGAGTAGAAGGTATGCCAGGTGATAAACTGTACCATTCAGTTAATGGGAAATTAAACCTGCATTTTCTTTAAACACTCACCCATAACTTTCTGTTATTGTGAAAGGAAGTTATTTCGATTAAATCTTTGAATAAGTGTAGAGCATCCCTCGAAAAACCATCTTAAAGTGTTTTTTTTTATAGAAAATGGTCGGCGTATCCGTGTTTTTTAAGGAAGTAAGTACAGTAATACCAACTTTTCTTTGCAGGCTTTACGTCCCATTACCTGGACGGTGGTCTTGTAAGCCAGATATCCTGGGTGCTTGAAAAATGGCAGTACTTGGATTTTGTTTTTCTTTTTAGTAGTTTCTAGGCCACGTCCGGTATTGAGAAGGCACTGGGCTTTTTTTTTTTTTTTTAAAGTAATTTGGTTTCCAAACAATTAGTGGTGTGACCATGTATCTGCATTCTCTATACGTAACATTTTTTTTAACTTCTTAGTGTTAATAAGGAATTAGTCTGGTTTTTCAATTGGTGAATCAAAACTAACGTTACGAAATCAAAGTTTATAGTATTTACTCTCAGGACGGAAAATCCTACCTCCCATCATCTTGAACCAAACTCCTGTACCAACTGTGGACAAAGTACGCTACCTTGGACTGTACCTAGGCCCAAACGGTTGACATGGAATCGCCCCCCCCCCATACTAGACTCGAAAAGACAAGAAACTAACCAACGTTTAAAAAACTTCTCGCCAGACTACTTGACAAACGTTCGAAACTTAACCTACAAAACAAAAGACTCTTATACCTGCTGTTACCGCGACCTATTTGGTCATACGGCATCGAAGTATTGGGGATCGACTAAGCGTTCCAATTCGCCTCCAGATATTACAAACTAAAAATACTTCGAAAACTTCTGAACGCTCCGTTCTATGTATCTAACCTCACTATCCAAAATAACCTTAAAATCCCTTTCATTACAGATCTTGCTAACTCTCGTTTTCTCAAATTTCATTCCTCTACCGCAGCTCATCCTAACCTTCTCATAGAACACCTATCTTCCTCCACATTACCAGGTAATCCTCTAAGGAGATTGAAGAGAAGATGGCCTCGTGATCTTCTCTTATCGTGAGAGCAAAGCACGTTACTGGAGCGACACCACTGGGTGCCTTCTCCACTCATGATTTTCTTCTATTTCTTTTTTCTTTTACCATATTTGCTTGTTGCAACAACCGTTGCAGTGGTAAATTACAATAAAAGATTAAAAAAAAATTAGAAACGTTTTACAAATTAAACTCTAAATACTAAAATAACAAATAAAAATCTAAGTAACGATTAGAGCAAGCTAAATTCAATTTCTTGAAATAAGTGAGGGAGATATTTTATTGGCTGTAAACACCACAGGCAGAATCCCTAGACCTATGATAATACCATGTTATATAGCCAATAAAAGCCACCAAAACGTGCTTCTCAGCTTAGGGCCCATTAAATTTTTGATTGAATGTGGTTTATGTATTTTTATTACTAGCGAAATGTTTATTGGTTCATATATATTTTTTGGGGGGAAAATAGAAAAGAAAAATAGCTTGGGAAATTGGCCGCTTATACTGGAAAAATATATTAGGTAACTTCTAAAACTGCGCAAGTACAGTTCGTTTTAAGATTTTATTGGGTTTTAGGCCTCTATTAAACAAAAACAAAAAATTTCTTGTACGTTTCTTCTACATCATGACGTTCAATAGAACACGGAAGTGGGTTCTGGTTTTTCAGGTTAATGTTGTAGATTTCCTGTAGTTACAAGAGCTTGGAACTTTTTTGCCCAGGAGTAAGGTTAAAAACCATCATTAGTATTGGAGTATTCTTTGGTTTCCAAACAACTACTGATCTATTATTTCTGAATGGTTTTAGCTAATCCTACAAGCACCATTCAGACATCCCAAACCAAAACTTCTTTGACAGATAGCTGCTTTACTCTTTACTACTAACCTTGTTCTTCATAATGGCCGCAACATTTGTTAAATCACATCTTGCCAAGACTGAACATCATAATAGATGAAGAGCTGGTCCTCACGGAACATCCGCCATGTCTTTGCCACTGAAAGTGAGTTAAATTCTTGATGCTCAATTATCTCTCTCCGCACTGGCCGCCTATTAAATTGGCCTAAATTAGATAGCACGCACCCCATTCTAGAGACCTAACTCTAAAATACTAGTCCCTGATATCTCGAGAAATCATCACAGTCACAAAAAGAACGAACTATCTTGGGTATAGATATGTAGATATTTCAGTTCATCATGATCTTAGTATAAAATAATTATTTTTACAGTTTTAATGATTTATATCAAATAAATAAATCTTTTTTTCAAAACGGATTTTATTTGTGGAAGAGTTTTAAAAGAGGTCCATATCTTGTAGATGGTGTTCTTGGCAAGTAGAATCATTGGCCGATCAATCCTAGTCTTGTCCCTCTTCCTACTCTCCTGAGGAATCATATCTTCATAGCCAGACTCGGGGTTTTAAGGGGTTATTTACTTTCTACCCAAAATCTAATTTATTTACCACGTATCCTTTCAGTGCTCATCCTAAGTACGAGTAAATAGTGCTAAGCGCGCTCATAACCATTTTGGTGAACTCTGACTTACTAATTTAATACTTAGCTATTATATTCAAATTTTCTGCACAATTTCACACAAATGGATGGTGGTTTGAAAGACGGTCTGTGAGTAAAAGAGTTTTTAAGACAATAACTGGGTTTTGAAAAAATCTAATCACACAGTTTATGGCTCATAAGTGTGAAGAATCAATAAGAACTCTTCACCGTCAAGTACAGAATGCAATGAAGAAGATATCAGAAATATGCTCTCGTTACTCTAGATAGAGAGAAAGATAGTACTCGATACTTTATCAGCATCCTTTCTTTACGAGATCATTATTATCTTATGAACTACGATAGACACTGTTACTACTAGGGTTCTTGAATTCCAATCGATGTAACCTCTGTAGTGATGACTGCAGAAGTCATGAAGGTCAAGAATATAAATAAAGCAAAGTAATCGCCTATTTTTTCAGGCGGGGCTTAACGTCCAACTACCGAATTAGGTGTCGTGGACGGAGGCGACTAGCAAACATACTTTACTGTAAAATTCCTTTTATTAACCATTAAATAAAAATCCAAGGCCTAAGACCGGGGAATCGAACCCAGTTCCACAATGCAGGTCTCGAAGAATATAATATTGAGCACTGCTTCCGTTAGGCTACAAAAAATTGGAGAGTACATTCTCCAGTGTAATGGGTTTAGGTTGAAATAGATGCAGGGATGACGGTGCAGGCACTTAGAATTTAGATTACATTATTCGTATTAATGAGTGCAGATAGATATGTCGCTGGTTAGATAGTGAAGGTCCTTTTGCCAATGAAGGCAATTCAAACGCAATTTACCGAGTTCATTTCCTTTTTAAACTGAAATGTTTTCAAAAATAGTGAAATTCTGAAATTGATTAAATTAATCAAAAGTTTTCATTGGCTAATATAAATTAATGTAGTCCAATTTGTGCAGCGAAGAAATTTTATAAAAACTGAGAAAAATAGCGTTTTATTATTTTTTTTTTTTTTAAATTTGCATTTAGTTAGCCTTGTAGTAACAGGATCCATCAGGCCTATTTGCATGTGTTGATTGTACCCCTCTAAATGTTAATTAAATGGGTAGTCATTTCCCCCCCTATTCGATTTATATCGAGACAAATTGACTGTAACTGGTTAACCCCGTTTTTGCGACTAACCAACAATTTCCCATTAATTTGTCACATTTTTTTTTGCTACCCACTTTAGCTTTCATTTACATTCAAGATTTAAATAAATTTAATTGATTTATTTTAGTGGCCATGGAATTGATTGTATATTTATTTATTTCTCTAAATTTAACTTTTGTTAATTTCCACTTGGTAAAACGTGATAACTCCAAAAAAATTTGTATGTAAATGAGAAAACAGTAACAATGAAAAACAAATTAATGAAAAGATTATTGTGCATGAATAATTTTATAATTTCCTTAAACATCGCCACTTCCTGTGTGTGTATAAATTACTAGAAATATCTTGTGAAATGTTTTAGGAGAAGTGAAAGCTTTAAGCCAGTATTTGTCTGTTTGTAGTTCAGTCATACTTTGCTTGAATGGTATTCCAAGATTGTTTTGTGAAGATATTTCCACATATTTTCAATATTTTAATGTTACTGTATCGTAAATATTACGTAAATACGACGAAGAGACCTTAGTACATTTCCAACACTATGTATCAAATTACTTCAATGTAGCAAAAGAACGAAAATTCGCCATCAATTTTCTTTCATCCATTATTTACTCAGCTTATTTTATCTTAAATTTAATTATTTATTAATTTATACAAATAATATCAATAAAGATTTACTATAAACATTTTGTAAATTGAAACTGGTTGCTCCGTTAGTTAGAAGAGTTAAAAGTGGTTTAATTGCAAGACGGTATCTAGGGACATTAATCGAATTTTGCCATTAAGGTAAGGCTAAAGGGAAGATAGACTGGCTGGCAAGACACCCTTGGCTTGGTAGCAATGATTTCTATAGTCACCCCCTGGGAAAGGCAATCACTTCCTGCCACGGGAGAATAGATAACCAACATGGCCGTTGTCGGTATGGGAGGAGGTTTGGGGGGGGGCGTTTAAGGGGAAATCCTGGCTTCACTCCAACCTGGCTATTCTCCATTCCTTTGCTATTTTCCTACTGTTTCCTTTTGTGTAATGAGAGAAAATGAGATGGGAGTAAGATTTATGTCCATTTAGGAATTGCAAAAATATTTATAAAGTGCTATTTCTAATCACTCACTTTGAAATCTGTTTTGAAATTGGTGAAGAAATGAAAAAAAAAATCCACTTCCTCGAAGCCCTTTTGAAAGAAGAAGTACCGCAAACTCACTGTTTTCCGGCTTATTAGAAGTATCAATTTTGAGGAGAAAAAAACAGTTACCAACTAAATCCAAGCATATATTCTTCACCCTAAACAAAGAAAACCCTTCCTGCCATATTTCCATCCCCGCAGATACTACAAGTCCATTATTTAGGACTCCACCTCGACCAGGAGTCGGCAACCCGCATGCGGCTCTTTTATCCAAATTTTGTGGCTCTTCAGCCTGTCAAAAAATAAATTGTATATTTCTATTTTATTCAAGATATTTTTTTCAAAAAGAATTTCAAATGTGATAGGTTTGAAATTGAATAGAATTATATTAAAATACAGTACGTAATATAATATATAGGACTGCCGCCATTTTCATTCAAACACAGGTTTAGTTATTATTTATTGGTTTATTTACTTTGCAATCTGTGAAAATAAATATATAAAACATTTAAATGTTATTGAATATCATAAAATAATAATCTGTGAATACAAATGATGTACAGAGTTTGTTTACTCTATCATCCTTGCGGCTCTTGGTAATAATTATTAAAATTATGTAAGGAGAAATGGCTCTCTACTTAAAATAGGTTGCCGACCCCTGACTTAGACAGACGATTAACTTGGAAACTACAAACTCCACTCAAAGAAACTGAACTGAATTTTACCGTTACAGAATCTCAAAAAGATTTGTTGCTCTCCAAAATTTGTTGTGTAATGTATAAAATGAAATGTACCTTCTAGAGAAAGGATTAGCTCAGTAGTTAGTGTACTGGATTCCAACGTGGAACTCATAGATTTGAATCCAGCTGTTGGTCCTTAGATTTCCTATTTCTTAGGAACTTCTTACAGATTACTCTCCGGGTTATGGACAGTGTTGTCTTTACGAGATAGAGGCTCCGGGTGCTAACCTCAGATGTTGTACATTTCCTGTTATATTCCACCAGGATGTACTGATTTATATTGTACGGAACTGATAAAAGGAAAAAAACTTTTATCGTATCTCCCAGTACCTGCCATACCGAGATGCGGATACCAGATACTCCGTGACAAGATAGCTTCTAATTCCAAGCCCTCCCAGCTTCCACTATCCCCACCAACCCGCCAAGACATCTCGCCAATGATTTGTCTTTGGCTGTGGGGCTATCTTGGATGTCTCTGATGGTGACTATAGAGGCAGTCACTGACATCTTAATACTCTATTTCGGATTTTATCGCTGAATGGCGAGCCGTTTAAATGTTAATGCCAATTTAAAGGTATATAAAATAAGTAAATAAATCTGCCATCCGCACATAAGCGTAGGTTAAGGTTAAGTTTGAAATTAAAATTCCCATCCTTATTACTTTTAGTTGCTAAGTCCTTCTGAACATTTCTTGAAAATTTATTGTAGAATTTATTATTATAATTATTTTGCCTTTTGTTTTTGGCATTGACTTCCGCCATACAGCCAGCATCGTCTAGGTGCTTATCACTAGAACATCACTCACTCTCCATTCTTACTTATAAATACATTCACTTCACACATTCATCCCTCTACTATATACAATTATTTACATAAACTACAGCTAATGGATGGATCAGTACTCTATAATCCTGCCATCCTTATAGCTTAACCGAAATTAAAATCACCGTAATCCTTCTCTAATCAGTTTCTTCCGTTCATTCTAATCGGCTATAACTTTTAAATACATTCATATTTCTTTGCTAGCTCTGCTACAGATTTAAGCACATAGATGATGTTGCTGGAGAATATTATGTCTTCGTAATTTATTATAATGTCTCCACGAGATTTTTATTTTATTTTAAGAATTTCACAACTGTACTTCATGGTATAACAAGTAAAACAGATGGCTGTATACATCAGAACGTCGGCCAACCAACGGTGACAGCCGCCGCCACAGGCCATTAAGGTGATTACGGAGTGCTAATACCTCTCTCTGGATAGCCGTCGTCAGGCTTCCAGATGGTCATAGTCGATTTGTCGGGTTAGTGGGTTAGTGAGAGTGGAAAGGGCTTGGATGAGCGGATTAGAATGAGGAGCTAGTCTGGAATGGAATTTCAGATAATGGGATTAGGCTAAGTCGGCTATGGAGGGCATCCTCAGGACGGTGTGAATGGTTATGTTAGATATGTAAAGGGGAGCATAAGCGTGATGGGATTAAGTGCGATGTATGGTATTCCCGTTAAGTTCATAGGGGGGACTAGTACCGAAATTTACAATTGTATTTTGTCTTGCAATGCAAGTTTCGAGCGTATGTCTAATTCAATCTTTTTTAGCATTCTGTAACAGTAATTTACTTCACTTCGTTTAAGTCTAGGATCAGGATTCCCTGTTAATCGTCTGTCTAGTTGGAGTCTTAGAGAATGATATGATTTTGATTTTCTTTGTAAAATAAGATCGGATTAGATGAAAAGAAAAATAATTGCGAACATTTTGATTAATTCTGATTATGGTATTAAGTTTTATTCAGCATCGGATTAATGGTTGATTTGATAAACGATCGATTTGTTAATAGGTAAATTGTCTCTTTAGATAATCGTTTTTACTCTTCTCTACTGGAAAATGTTGTATGACGTAAAAGGAAAGTAGAGCTGGATGTTAAAGCTATTTGAAATGAATATTCACAGCGGGCTTGGCAACGCGATTCCAACTGTCCATGTGAGTGGGCTAGCTTTTGTAATTTAATTGGATTCACGTTCAACTATCGGCCAATTGTATTCTGTCTTTCAGTTTTCTGTTTGATGTTTCCGCCGCTTATAACATTAAACAAAAAAAAATCCCTTGGCTTCATGACGTCACAACACGCCCTAATTAAATAACTTAGGCTCTACTAAACAATTTTTTTTTAAAACAAGTATAATTTTCCTCCCAAAGATTGAAAAGAAAATAATAAGATATCTTCGATTTCCGTTTTCTTTTTCTTTTAAATTAAGACGTAGCAATATCTGAGGTCTTTATTCCCCGGATACTTCTTCAGTGCAACTTCCGGCTGGCTTATTTCCATTATGGTAGACATGCGCTAACTCGGACCATAGAATTAGAACAACTTTGTTAACAGATACTAAAAACTAGACTCAATCGAAATTCGCTCTATACCTTTAAGCAGTTTATCACTTTCTTTTTGCAAGACACCAACATTTAGGGGAGTAAATTCCTCTAAATTCTTGGAGAGAGTTGCCAAGTCTAATGTTTTTTAGGGTTCATTTTGTAAAGTTTTTGTCCTTTTACTAAAAACTTTAACCACAACTAGTGCCTGCCACTAGTTAATTTAAATAATATGTGGGTTTGATAAATAATAAAACTCGCTAAATTTGTAAGCAATAACCTGATTTATTAACACATTAACATTACTAACATTAACATTTACTAGCAACTAACGCTATTCATTAGTTACCATTTACAACAGTCACAAGAGTTTACTGTTACTTACTCACTACGTAACGCCACAAAACTGTTCCACGACTGACCACTGGTCCGCACTGCACCGAATTGCACTAGTCTCAGCTGCACTAACAAAGCTCTACTCACTCACTGACTAACTGCCCAACTGGCTAATTCTGAAGCACTCCCACAACATACTCTCTCGAACTGTTCCTTCCAAAGTGTCTCACAAAACTAACTCTCAAAGACTGTCTCCAGCTGTGTCTGCCTCCCTTTAACTGCGACTGCCCCACTCCAACTCCATCTGTCTCACTCTTAACTCCATCTGTCTCACTCCCACTTGCCACTACTGGCTGGGAAAAACACATACTGCCACCACACCAACTGGGGCCGCTCCCTTAGCTTGCTTTCACACAGGGGTGGACCGTTTCAGGCTACGGTCACTAAACTTCTAGAACAATCTAGCCCTTTCTTCTCCGGCTCAGGTAGAGACTGGCCTTTTGTTTACACAGTGGTGGCCTGTTACCGACTTTGGTTGCTCAACCCCTAGAACAATCTAGGCCTTTCTTCTCTCCTCAGGTCAATTTCGTTACAATATCTCTGTTTTACTCGCGACCATCATATATTTTACAACTCTAAGGGATTAGTTGAGTGCAGGAGCCGTTTTTGAGTAAACTCCCCCCACCCAAATGTAATTCAGTAAAGTGGGACTTCCGCTTGGATGACTTTTTTTTCTGAAACCTTAACTTCAGTACTTGCATAGTCACGGCATCATCCATCGTGATGTTAAACCGGACAACTTGTTTCTAACGGCCGACGAACATCTTAGGATGACTGATTTTTTTTTTTTTTTTTTTTTTGGCCTGAGACAATTCATCTAGATCTGGAGCTGGAAGAACTGATGAATGGCTCGACGAACGTGGTCAAGAAGCCAGGACTATCGGCCCCCCAAAGATATCTCTTACCTTGCTTATAACGCGTATAGATCCTCAGATCGATTGAACTCTGCACACACGTACTGACGCTGGATTTGGGGCGCGTAAAGAGTTCAGTGGTAATGCCGATCCACTATTGTTGCCTACAGACATCCTGAGCGCCAAGATAGAGTCCATACCCTCGACCTTCTACTACTTACAAGTCATGGCGGCCATCTGGTCACTTTTTAGGGTCGATAGATGAACCTAAAACATCTAAGTGGAGTTTCTACGATTTTTCGTATTAGAGATATTTAGTTGCAAGCAACGGAACACGTCGGCAGACCTTTAAAACAGATACTTCCGGGGACTATTCGTAATAAAAAATTTGTCATGATCGTAATAACCTCCTCACCCTAGTTAGAGAATTTAAAAAACTTGTTTTATCCAGTTTTTTTAAAAAATTACACTACCGGACTTACCTTGAAACTAATGTAATTCCTTAACAATGACTTTTGAACTTTGTTGGCACAAATAGGATTATTTTAAATTGGGAAAATCCATTCTGTAAGTATAAATGTATACTGGCGAGGACACTGGTCGGGTATAAAAAAAAGGGTATTGTTAAACCCACAATAGCTCACAAGAACTTATATTGTAGGACTTGCTTTTTATGTACAATGGACTGGAAATAGTCCATCGGCTTTATTATTAGCTTCAGCAGCTCTCGAAGTCGAGCGGTCAAAGTTGAAATGTTTCTTGAGACTTACAAGTATGATAAATACTGATTTTCTTTACTTAAAACAAAAAAACGTCTACCTGCAAAAGTTACTTTACTGCAAAGACTTACAATGGAACAGTTAGAAACTTTACAGTTCATCACGACTTAAGACCCACCAACTTGAAGCTTACACTACCGTAGCTTCATCAATTATTCATATTTCAATTTCATTCATAATTAGTCTTAAGAATTTTAGTTTTTTGTATTAATTTATTATAGTATAGTTCAGTTCCGATGTCTTTATAAAGTTTTCGTTGATTATCCATTTTAATATTCAACGCATTTAATTTCCTTATACTACATCGGCTTTCAGTTCCTTCTAGCATTGAATTTTATTAAATGTTTTACTGAATTCCCGTTACAATTTATATCGATCTTGAAGGTTGACATCACAATTTGTTAAGAGGTGAACAGATATCTTACCAAACTAACAAAACAGAAACTGCAGTGCCATCTGCTTTTTTCAAGTTGAACCATCCGAGTTGGACAATGCCCATTATGAAAGTCTTTCAGCGTGTTCAGCCATTTCTTACTCAATAGATCTCTTCCGGTCAAAATGGCCCCTAGATCCTTTGTACGTCATAGTCATCTCCTGGGAGATCACCTCAGAGCTTTAGTTCTCTTTGTCTTCCTCATCCACCCCCTTCAGTTCTGCTTGGTGTTTTCTTTCACTTGTTTTCATGAAGAGGTACGTATATAGTGCTTTACCTTGCCAGGCCACTCATTTCCTCGTTTCTTTTTTCATTTGATGCTGCACCAACTGGTCTTGGCAGTTTTATTTTCTTTGCTAAGTTTATTGAGTTTATCACAGATCAATTTTGACGACCTTTGAGCTCTCAGACGTCTGTTATTTGTAAAAGATTGTTTTCATGATTTCTGACTTCTGCTTTATTAAATTGCATTCGCAAAATTCTAATCATCTCGCAGCCTAGCTCCAAGCAAAACATGAATTCAAGTGTTTCTTTTTATCTTTTTAATTTTTGAGGAGAGAGATATTCTCTAAACTCAAGATCATATTCATTTAAAACACCACATTTTTGGGACGCCTATTTTTAAAGTAAAGAAACAAAGATCTATTCTGTTGGAACAAATCCTTTAGTTGGAACGCCGACTAATATCCGGTCTGCTATGAAATTATCGATCATATTCTCTCACTTCAGTTAGAGATAAAATAGTTTCATTTAAGAGTATAAACTATTCTTCCCAAGATTAAGAAAAGTAACAGTATACTATGCTTTTCAATTTACCTTAATGAGCTTTAACGAAAAAGGAAGCTTAGAAAGCTCTTTTATGATAGTGCTAATCCAAAAAAAGAGTTCTAAATAGTAGACTATCTTTATCATATTTGGCTAGAGTATTATATGTTAAGATAACACGGAATTTCAGAGTTTGTTTAAAACATTTTCTTTTGTTTTCCAGCTCAGTGAACTTCTGAAAAGTAAATTCTATTTTTATTTTAGCCTTAACAGAATGGTGTAGGCGCGCGCCCATAGTACGATCATATGAAGTGTGCGTTATGGAAGAACCACCTGTTGTTGCTTCCTCAAACTTTACATTCAAAATATCCCTAATTCAAATTGTAAATACAGTATTGGTAATAATTTTTTAAAAAAAGTTATAGATATTTTTTTTTACTACTTATCTTTTTTCTGACTACAATAATACTCGAGCCAGATTGTTACTGGACAAAAACAGTCAGGGTTTTTAACGATGTAAGCAATATGATGTTAGGGATGTTCTGCTTCCAATTGCTGGATGATTTTCTTCAGGAATCAATCTCACAGATGAGAAAAACATTTCTTTATTTGTTTCTATCTGATCATCGCCAGATTGCATTTTAAAGGATGATGGGTTCTGTCTGAATGTTGTTTATAGAAATTGTTTTTATAAGTCACACGAATGGATCCAGATTAAAAGAAAGATTTTGGAGCAATGTCTATTTGGAGACATGAGAACACTTCGCTCTGACTGTCGGTGTCTAGGCAACTCCATCTTTCAGGCAAAGATCTTGGCTTTAGATCTGAAGCAGTAGTCATGGACCTCATTCTTTAACAAATATCTTTTTTTTTATTATTATTCTCCTTCTTCTTCCAAGATATTTCCCTAACCAGGATTCCGTTCTTGCACCAAGCATCCATTCTTCTCGATCCTGAGCTTAGCTTTCTCACAGATCTACCTAATCATAGGTCTTCCTCTTCTTTGCCTACCAGCAGGTTGCCATCAAAGCCTTTTTTCGAAAGGCGCGTATCGTTCATACGAAGAACATGTCCTAACCACAATAGTCTTCTTTCGTCTATCCAGTACAGGTTTATATAATTTTTTTACATAAAAGTAAATTTTTGAACAATTTTTTGGTTATAAAACTTGAAAAATGTATTAGAAATGTAATTACTTTAAGAGCGTGCTTAGAAAAATACAGCAGTTACGGATATACTCGTAAATATAGATGTGCAGTTAGAAATTCTTACTTTTGGAAGGTTATTACAACTATAACAGTAGTAGAAACTATTTCATGTAAATAATTTATGTAAACACGTTCTTAACAAGAAGAAAGACAATGGAGAGTAGTTCAACTAAACTAGCAAGATCTAAAGACAGAATGAGAATGATCTTAAAGGAAAGAGGTGTTGAATAAGTTAAGAGAACGGAATGCAGGAAAAACCTGAATACTTACTGAATGTCTTAGGGAGAGGGTGAAGCAGGGACAAGACGACAACAAAGAGCTACTTAAAAACCAGCCGAAACAGGCTTGCCAAACAAGCTCCATACTTCGTAATAATTAAATACCGGAAGAATACCTGAATAGGATGTTTTAGAATAGTGCAGGAATCTGGAAGTTCTACTTCGGCTAGACATTTCCCTAGAGTTCCTTTCAGCAGTGTTTAACTAAAAGCTGAATGTCGGTCACATAAAAAATGGACAACTGTCTCTGGCTTTTATTTCTTTTCCGATGTTCTTCAATATTTTAAGATTAGGCTCTCTGTTCCCTAAGCACTGCAGCCAAACATGCTTTTTGCTCTAAGCTGGGGAGACATCACCTTTTTACGCATACAAGGTTTTTTTTTGCTTATGATTCCTAAGCGCTAGAGACAAATATACGCAATGCTATCAGAAAAATATGCTTCCCCATTTGCTCCCATCCCATCTTTGTCTCCACAGAGGCTGGACCCGGCCACAATGTGACCTCTGTGGAGAATAATTCTGAGTAATCATGCCTTATTAAATGGATAAAAGAAAGTTGTGTTGGCGTAGGAATTTAACAGGTGACGATAGAACAGTTTGGAAAAACCTCTTCCTGGTCTAACTCTCGCCATCGCCCCAATGTTCCCCAATTCTACTTAAGAGCTCTTTCTAAGCTAAGGAGGTTTATTATGGATTTTTTAGGGATCCTGGAGTCAAGGATTAATCAGGTCCCTTATTCAACCAAGTTCTTAACTCCCTCTTCAGATATTCTAAAGATGGTGCTTTAAATCACTAGAAGTTGGGATCTCTACATTCCTTCAACTCTGATACCCATCCATGTATTCTTAAAAAAAAAATCTCAACGTTAGAGATTTAATTATTCCCTTGTACCAGATCTCCTTCTCCGGCACCTCCGTAAAGGATGTTCCCTGCTTCAACGCCGGATAACTTCCCAAGTTCTCTAAGAAGCCATAGATAGAGAGGGCACACAAAAGATTAGGATAGTTAATTCCTTCTAACTTAACGCCAACACCTGGCAGCTAAGCAGGCTTACAGGAGAAGTTTCCTCTTTAGTCTGAAAAGGCAACTTACTGTAAGAAGACTTCTGGTCTCTTGGAGGCGTATCCTTGACAAATAGTCATCCCCTATGCCTTCCAATCTTCCGACTCAAGATGCATAACTTGTTGTATTGGGCTGAGCTATAATTTATCCTTATCGAGTGTTGATACTGTTAGTGGTAGATCCCTACAGAATCAGTTAATCCACTTCTTCCTCCAGGATAGTTTTTAATAATGGAAACTCCATTCTTTTAGATTATTAGGTTCTGCTGCACACTTTTATTTATTAATTTAGCGATATTTGAATTTTGTTTATCTCTGTCCCATCATTAAAGTTTTAGGTCTTGTAATTGAGCTATATAAGACTGGAATTCCACGCCATCAAATATTGGACCAACAAAGTAGACCCTGATCCTTCCCGGTAGACCACTAGGCTAGAATATTGCTCAATTCTCTGCTATAGTCTCTTAATTTATAAACATTGTCCTTTATAAATAATATTGAAGATTTAATGTCCACCCTAACGTTAATATTCATAATTAAGTTAGTATAAGTACTGCCTTCGTTCCACCTCCTAACTCAGTCTCGTCTGGCTTGTTTATCTCTGGTATAAAGTCTCAAGTATGCCAGGTTTTATGCTGAGTAATTAAACACTTTATTCATTAATAAATAAACTGGAGATCTCACGTACAATGTCCTCTCTTTTATATAATTATCTTCATTTCCTTGCAGTCGAGTTGTTTTAGTTATAGTTTAATACTTGGTATGAAATGTTTAAATATTTAAATAAATAATAATAATTGAGGAACCGCCACGGTTTATTTTTTATTACTTACCGTTTATTTTTATTACTATATTCATTCTTTACTAACACTTCAGTTACTAATGTCACTCTCTTCACAACTGTGTCACTGTCAAGCCTCTACATCGGCAAAAAAGAAATTTATAATAAGAATTTTATGTCTTAATATAACTATTTCACCTGATGAGAATGCCTGAATAACTTCTTCAGAGAGCATCAACTCTCTATCTGGGTCTCCCTATTAGCTAGATTATTGAAGAACTTTGGGTTTTCTTTAATTCAGAATGGATGGTAACAATATACCTAGGAGTTGTATCAATATTAATTTATCTTAAATGAATGTAAGGTAAAGTCCGGATGTGATGGCCAATCAGGAGAGATGGCCAACAGCCGAAATTTAACCGAAATGTCGTCCGAAGGCGCTGCGTGACCTCTCCAGTGATGAACGTTCATCTCTGACTACAGAGAGTAAATTTTGGTCTGCGTCAAAGCGTTATTAATTAACTCAGAGAATAAAAACATTATCGTCTCAACAAAAAATGTTATGATAGTTACATACTGCGTGCTGCAGCGAGTGCATTTGCCGAAATTTTAGTATTGTATTTTACATATTAGGAAAGTACAGTATACATTAATGAATCCTAACTTCTAAAACTGTCCAAAAGTACGCGTTGAGTTATGTTTATCATGTTGGCCATCTCTCCCTAGCATTCCGGACAGATGGCCATCAAACAGTAGGGATAGATGGCCAATTATTTTTACTCTTTTTTTTTGTTATATATTGGCTCAGTTTCTAATTCACTGTAGAGAAATGCTAATTACGCATAAAAGGCAGAACACTAACCGCGGAAATTATACTGAAGAAAATTTGAGATCGTATTAACCCAAACTGTCGTCTCTGCAAGAAAACGAGCCAAGTCTGTTTGCCACTTTATTTACTTCTCCCGAGCACATTACTGTTGTGAAAAACAGAGTTGCAAAGAAATCCAAACCTATAATATAGAGTATAGTGAGGGAGTTACAACTCAAAATGGCAAACACAAGATGTCAATTAGTAATTACTTATAATACCACACTTAATTACAATAATATTCCCAAAATATAAGAACAAAACTTGTGTCGGCTCTCTGCATAGAACTGCCTCACCTCGGCTTCCTTTTGGAATTTTAAAACTACCCTAGTCAAGTTCATACCACTGCCACTGCACTCCAAATTCTGAACTACAATCGCTGTACCCAAGTTCACTGCTGACCGCCTTTCACATTTCTTTATTTTTTATTTTTTTTTTTAATGGCGCCTCCACCCTGACCGATTATAAGTTTCCTGATGGAACTGACTGCGAGAATTGTGAGGTCAGATGTATTTATGATAATCCTATTTCATGTCTTTTTTTCATCATTATTTCTGGTGAAATAATTTGTCCAACGGAACATGTTCTTTGTCAGGCAATCGCCTTCATCTCACAAGGCGAGTTCCGCTTAAATTACGATAAAAGTTTTGATGAAACTACTTTTTAACTTCTGAAAAAATTAAAAGAAAAAAATAAAGTAAAACTTGCTAAAATTGGAATACTATTTGTGTTAAAAGATTTTTTCCTTAATTTATATACACAAAACCTCTAGCCCCAGCGCATACTTATTCTCTTTGATAACAGCCATCTTCTAACAACATATAAATACTTCCACACCGACCGACCAGGCCAGCCAGTTCTGCCCTAACGCTGTCCAAGTTCAGTTCTGCTCAGCCCATCATCAGTTCCGCATCAGTCCTACGTAGTCTTGAAGTTCCTTCCCCCCCATATCTTTTTGTAACTGTTGAAAACTTGTACTTTTGAATTAATATTTCCTTTTTAAAAAGCCCCTAACTCTTATTAACAAACAGGGTTGAATATAATTAGTTTACTTTTCAAACATTAATTAATTAATTGACTGCAATCAGGTAATTCGTGTTTTGGGCAAACAATAACTTGAATTAATTAGTGCGCTTAATTAGATTAATTAAATAGCAATGTGTTCAAGTTATTAGGTACTTTGTTTTGGCACACTCTAGATCAGAGTCTATTCGTTGGGTGTTACTTTTTACATCAAGTATGGAGTCGATAAGTATTGATGTCATAATGCAATGCCAGAACGGCTTCTTAAGAAACAGATAATGTAGTATATTTTTTCGTATTATTTACTTTTTAAGAATATTTTTAATAAACTTAACGTCTAATTGTTTAAAAAATTATCTAATGGGAAGACTTTCTATTTATTGCATCTTGATATTGAAAATTGGAAGCGATCGAAGACTCCTTCCTTTAAAGCAGCAGTAGCAAATAAATAACAACTCAGCTACTGCAGTATTAATGCAGTATTTCTAAGCGGAAATGGGGCTGGTCTGGTGAAGACCATGATGAACTGTAAGTCTCTGGTTCTAAAAAGTGTTCAAGAGGCTTTGAATGTAACTTCAGCTTGGGCAACCTTTAACCCCTTTAAGTTCATTACTTCGTGATGGAAGCTGTAAAAATAAAAAAAGAGAAACAGATCTTGAACCAGTACTAGAAAACTTTCAGTCGAATTAGAACGAGTTCTTCTTAAACTAGTAACTTCTATAATTACAAAAAGTCGGAAGTGGATTTAGGACCAGAATCCCGGCTTCTTAAGATTATTCTACAATTACATCAGCGAGATTCTTTTAACTTATTCTATCCAACCACTCTAAAGCACAACTTTCGCATTGTTGAAAACTTATATGTGGAGGAAATAGATTGGTTTTAAAGGAGAAAGTAGACATGCTTTACAAACTAACAAATAGTGCAATGGATTTTGAAAAAGATTTACTAAGCAACTTTGTATTTCAGAACTTTTTTCACTATAAATAGTTTTAGATTATTAAAGTTTAGCTCGTTGTGGTAAAGCATTCCTTAAAGAATATAATAAATTTCCAACTTGGGTAAGTTTCAAACTTATTCCCCACATATTTCAGGCTTAACTGCAATTCTAGGAAAAGTGAATTGCAACATATGAAAACTTTTTTATTGCACATACAGATTCTTTATTGTACAGAAAATTACTTTTCTTTTTCTTCACCGTTATTTATTTAAATAATTTTCTTTTTAAAGTTTATTTTTATTGGTTATATTGTGCTTTTTTTTTATTCGATTCTTGCAGTTAATGAGTTTTTTTTGTAAAGAGGAAATGATTAAAGTGGTCGCGTCGAGCAGCTAACATCCGGAAAATCCAACATTTACCTGAAATATTTCTTTAAATAGAAAAAATTCCCTTAGAATAGAATCCCATCTTGGAATATTTCTAGGCAATGCATTAAGTGGTGTTCGGTCGCGATCGGAGACGTTCGGCCAGTTCGGCTGGCTATGACTTCGCGCTGGTCGGCCCATCGCCCGCGCGCGTACTGACGTTCGCCTCCGCTGGTTGGACTTTCAGCTTTGTATATATTTTAACTTATTTTCGATGTTATTCTATGCCATTCTCACGCTGCCCAACTACCCCCTCTACCTTCTCTGAGACCATAGGGTCACCTCCTTATCTATTGAGGGAGTCCGCTACTGACCAGCGTCCTGTACGGTGCTTGGTCTGCTGTATGTGCCTTTGAGCCTGCTGGTTTTACTGTGCTTCTTACCGCTTCTCTACGCTGTTACGCTTCGCTTCCGCCTTGGTGGTATACTCGATTGACATCCCGGGACATCACCCCAATAATTCTACGCTTCGCGGGCCACTCCGTGGACCCGCTTCCGGTGCAAGGTTCGTCCTCTCCTTACGCCTTTCCTGAGATTTCCCTCTTCCTCCACGCTACGCTTAACCCTCAGACAAGTATATACAGTTACTATTTCCGCTTTCCTTCTAGACGCACATACATGTACGATTTCCGCTTTCCTTAGAGACGCTTATACCTCTACCATATCCGCTGTCCTGGCATTCGCCCTTATACTTCTAGCACTGCGCTTCAGGAGCTTCACATCCGGCCGCAAGGGTAAGTGTTACTCATTCCTACCTCTGCTCTACTCTCTATATATATTTGCATGTATTCAAATATGACCTATTCACGATTATTGTGACCCGCTTCGTCACTTCCGGTTTTATCCGCTGGCGCATAGCGCCCCGACTAACGCTACGCTTTGGGGTGTCAACGTTCACGCGCTGACAAGTGGATTAGGATGTGAGGTGATTGATGTGTGGAATTTAATATAACGGGATCTTATAGCTTTTGAAACATTAGGGAACAAGGAAATCTCGGTGCAAGGTAGAGTTAGAGACATAATAAGGAGCATCAGCGATTCCACGGAGTGTTTTTTGACTGGAAGGATTGGATTTCTGTAGATATTGGAAGCTTTGGCTGAGCCCCAAAGTTCCATTCCCGTAAGTCCAGGCAGGTTTCAGTATCATTGTGTAGATATGTCGTTTATTCTGTAATGAAAGTTTAGATCGCTTGTCGAGAAGTCTAGAGAGAAGTTTTTGAATCGTCTGTTCAGTTCTTTTCGTTTGAGTCTAGTATATGGATTCCAGGTTAGGCGTTTTTGGCCATGAAGTGTCCTACGTACTTAACACAATCTGTTGTGCGAAGAGGAGTGAGTTTTAGGTAAACGGGGATATAATATCTTAGAATAAACTAAACTAAACATTTAAGCACAATATTAGTTTTATTATAATACAAAATGTAACGACACGTATTTATTAGTTAATATCATAAATCAGAATCAGAATAATACAGAATGACAAACATTTTCTTTCGCTAAATACAAAATTTATCCGTACAAAATAAATTATATGCAAATTACTAAAAAGTAATTTACATTCTCTTTACAGTTTGTATTTAATTAATGATATTCAAGCGGTGAATGTTTACCAGTGTTGAGAACGTCTTGAAATTTACTACATTCTCCTCCTGGTTACTAAAACTTGGTTAGGTTAACCCTCTCAAGTTGACCCCCCACCACCAACACTTAAACCAGATTGTGCTTAACCCCCCCACTTCTCTTTGCAGACTGATAACACCCGAACTTTCTTAATGGTCAAATATATTTTGTAGTAAAATTAAATTTATTCGAATTATTTGGCTCAGTTAACCTTATTATGCGCAGATCTTAGAAAGGAGTGCATTAACCCACTCCTCCTCCACCTCTAGGGTTCCATTTTGGATATAAAACGGTTCTATAAACCTGGATAATAAATTAATTATGAAATGTCCTAACTAAAATTCCTAGTTTGAAGAGGATTGGTACACAGGAAGTGCGACCTGACGGAAAAGGATCTTTTTTCCCTATTTCCAGTTCCAGGAGCTTGTCTAAGTACTAATTTTCGTTCTTGGACCAAACTTATTTAAACCCATCTACAAGTTAGGCTTAAAACAAAATCCCAGAGAATATATTGTGATTCTGGGGCGGCGACTGTGTATTTCGCTTTTCCCTCAATAATATTTTATTAGAGCTAATATTTGTAGTATAATATTTGCAAGATCTTTACCGTAATCATTGGTCAAGAAGTCTTGCATACTGGGTACATTAACATGTTGTGATGGTTGCTTTTATTTGATGATAAAACAAATTTATCCTGATTCTACCACAACCATTACATTACACTACGGAACATAGCTCTACGGAAGCGCCAAAAAATCGATCATCAATCGACTTCAAACTTTACAATCAAAAATCCTGAGAACAATAGTTAATCCGCTCCCTTCTACGTCTCCAATCATACTATACACTTTGATCTAAATATTCCTCTCGTCTCTGGAAATAGCCGCAATCTCGATACACACAAAACTACACTCAAATCTACACAGTCATTACAACCCTCTGATCAACACAACATGTCTACAACAACACTTCCTTCAAACCCACTTCGCAGACTAAAGTGGCGGGTGGCCACGCGGCCATCTCAACATATAACGCCGATCTCCTTGGATGTTTGCTGCGTAAGCTTGCCAACCTGGCGAACTAACAGCTTCCATTACTGGATGGTGTAGTTCACTCCACTCACGCCTCTTGGCGCACATGCTTGTGCGCGTATATGTATGTACATAAGTATATATACGTGCATGTGTATTTGCGCTGTCCTTATCTCCCATCTCTTTTGCTTGTTTTACTAGATACAGTTGCAAAATAATTAAACAAATTAAAGAGAAAAAAACTACATTTTTTAAAAATCTTCAATTATTATTATTTTTTCTTCTTCTCGTCAAAAATAGAATTTTTTTGCAGTCAGAGGACCTCCCGAAACTTGTATTTGTGGTGGAAAATTAATATTGAAAACCAATCGTGAATAGATAAAATTGTAACTTTGATCTTAAATATCTCGACAAATATTAGGGATATCGAAACCGGGTTAACGTCATTTTTCACAAGTTTTTATGTAGTTTCAAAATAATTGTGTCAAAACCAGTGGTCCTTATGAAACCTTGATCAGTTTTTTTTTGGGGGGGCCATAACTCCGCCAAAAATGAAGATACAGCATCGGGGGTGGAAAAATTTGAAAACTAGAACAAGAAAAACATTTAGTTTATTTAATGGGGTTTACCGGATATCCGCTTTCCTAAAGAGTTATTAGCGATTAGTGCATTTTAAATGGATCACGCTTAGTTAGTAAATTTTCACTTTTATCATAATTTCCAACCTCTTATTAATTGAAGGTACCTCATAATTAAATTCATTCTGACAGTCTGCCTTCTGGTAATGAAATATGTATCAAGCGAACTGAACGAGTCTAATTTCCTACTTATTATCATTTAAGTCGTAACCCATAGAGAAAAGTAATCAGTTTGCAATGCCTGCAACCCATGGGTTCAGTACAAAGGCGGATAGCACGGCTTTTTCCAATATGGAAATAGGTTAGATATTGGAAAAAAATTTGGATTTCATTTATTAACGTTATAATGCACAGCTATTTCCATATTTTTCCTTTTTACTTTCCGATTTCCTTTTATATAAATGAACTAAAACAAAAAGTCATTTCCTTTTTCCTGTTTTAAATTCATTTATCCCGTTTACAGAGCAAAATATTATGGTAAGCTAGTCAGTTTTTTTTTTTCCTCCTGCTAGTTTTATTGTTTAAATCAATTCAAGGGAGGATAAAAACAGAAAGGCGGAAGTGTCAGAAAGGAATTCAGGCTTTTAAATTTTATTTCCTAGATAAAAATGGTTCGCATATGGCAACAGGGTTTTTTAAAAATCTGTAGGGCAACTGTAATGGCTGGATTTTGTAAGGGGTTAGCACTTACTGCCGGGGATAAAGAAGACTGATGATGTCCTTATGGACTGACTGTTGGACAGCCATTCATAGTAGGGTTAACCCTGGAAGCTGTGCCCTTATGGTTTTTTTCCCCCCCTTTTTTTCAAGCTTAACTTGAGACTTTAGACAGTGGAAAAACAGAATGAAACATGTTTTATACATGATCTGGTTAGCTGCAAATCATTATCCCTGATTAATAACCAGTAATCTGTTTCCTCACGGGAACACTGCCTGTGTTTCTATTCGCTGTAAATAAGAACAAATATAGTTGGTACTTTCAGCAGAAAAAAAAAAAGAAAAGAGATACCAGTATCCTGTATTATATGTGAAAGGACCAACAATTGGGGAGTTGCATGATTGGTTTTCCTAAAAATATTGTTCTTTTGTTTTTAAAAAAAAGAATATGAAGAACAAAAAAGTATTGTTATTGTCAATTTTTCACGATGAAAAAGTAATTCTAATTGGTAACCGGAAAATAATGTCCTTTTACAATTTAATTAAGGGTTGACAATTATTTTTTTAGGACAAAACAAATTTGTGAAATTTTCAAATGTAACCATTTGCATTACAGTTCAAATTATTGTTACAAAACATTTTGATGATAAATTCAATACGAATCCAATAATGTTAATGCTGAACTATAAAAAGAGATTACTTAAAAAATGAAGGGTAATCAAGAAGCGAGGAAAATTGCACACAGAGGCCCCCCGGGCTGGGGTACAAAATTACGCGACACCTCACCAGGTAAAGAAAATTGCATTACCTAAATTGCGGTAAGGGGAAGTCCCTGTGAAGTTGAACACTAGATTTATTTATTCAGGTATCTCAAAAAAGCACCAATTTCCGGTGGACATAAGTTTCGTAACTTCGTCACGATAGCAGTATTTCCTCTTTTATGGGTATGATCATTATTTATTACTTCTAGGCAACCTATACAGTTCCATGCACAATAAATCTTCTAGGCGGGCCTTTCTCTTTTTACAGCCTGAAATTTATTGCTTTTAGAAGTGGAATTTGTGTCGTACACCCCCAGCAAAAATTAAATTTCAATAAATTAAGATCAAACTCTAAAAATGTGTGAAATAAAATACGATGGATATAAAAGCACATCTTTATTTATTCTTAAGAATAAATGAAAATGTTCTTGAAAAAAGAAAAACAACTGTAAAATAAGATTCTCGCGTTGAATTCCATATTTTCTTTAGAAACTCATAATTACTATGACAGCAGCATAGAAAACAATCATTAAACACACCATCACTTGGTTAATCTTCTGAATAGATCCTCCACTACTTCAGCACATAGCAGACCTTTCTACCTCACCGATATACCTCATTACCTACCTCATTCACAGCTTAGTACTTCAACCTTAAACCATGTTTAAACTTAATAACACTTTACCATCAGCAATGGGATTCATTCCGTGACTTTGTAAACCCACATCTTTGGGAAATATTCACTCTAGAAATCATGTACAACTGGCACATATACGTTCAGCTTCGATAAACTTTATAATAAATAATTATAAAATGGGATATTATAAATAAAATAATACAATTTTCAATATTTATAATTTATAAATATAAATTGAAGAATATTGAAGTTCAGCTCGTACTGGTCCAGATCTGCAGCCTAAGAAGATAACAGCACTATCTTCCACCTATTTCAAGTTTAAATTACAAAACTGCTGCACTTAAAGTAAGAAATATATTAGCAAATCTTAAATAAGAGTCCATAACTAAATTTAGTGAGGGGGTGCTCAAATTTCAATCACCAATTTAAGCACTATATTTGTTTAATAAATTATTTTTACATTAATCAAACAAAAAAAAAAATTTGATATTGAAAAACTGCACCTCTAAAAATATATAATTCAATTATTAATTTGGTCACACTGCTTACATATGTTTTTTTTTAAACCAGCTGTTCTATGGCCAGTTACAGTTCGGCCATTTTGTGTTCGGTAGTTCGTTCTCTGTTTTTTTATTAACGTGATTGTTACGTGAATATTAAACAGTTTTAATGTGATTTTCTTTTCATAAATTGGGTTCTAAGTTATTTATAGTGCGTGTTATTTATTTTGAGTGCAATAGTGCGGTGAGTGATTTATGGTTTAGTGCTATTAACCTTGGGGCTGCTGTTCTGGACCAGTACGAGGCTGAAATTCTTCAATATTCTTTAAGGTAAGACTTTTATGTATACTTGAGTTAATATTGAAGTTTTATAATTCTTGTAGGCAGTTTAAATAAATGTATCTTAAAAATTGATCTTGTTGCTACAAATGTTAGTCTTTTTTGGCTACGTCCAGTTGCATTATTTAGTTTTTAATTTAAGAAATATTTATAATTGATTATTTTGGGGAATATTGGAGGTGCGGTCAATAAATTCAAACACAAATTTTGGTTTCATCTTACCAACGTTTCGGTAAATCTATTACCTTCTTCAGGATATTATAAAATTTGTGGAGTTCAAATGTTATGCAGCTACATCATCATAACTGTTCACTTTTAATTGAATTATAAAATTTTATTTCTGTGAGTGCATGTTTAAGAAAATCTCACAAAACTGAGACATCACAATAAGCTTAAACTTGAGATTTCAAATGGGTTCTGAAACAGTGAACTTAGTGATTATAAAAGTATTTTGAGATTTTCTTTGGAATGTCTTTAATGATTTTTTTTATTTTATCTCAACTTTGCATGCACATTATTCTCCATGTTGTACATACGAGTACAACTTTTATTGATAAATTTATTATTTAATTTGTTGAAACTCTGTTATCTTTATAAAAAAATTGAACATACGTATATAAAGTACTTTAAATTTATTTGCAAATATAGATTCTTAATCTATAATTATAATAATATTTCTACAAAAAAAAAAAAATAACTGACCCAATGTAATAATCTTGGCACAATATGGCCAAGTTATAATTGAATAGTTTTTAATACCGTCTACGATATAAGATCCCTGTATTGGAGATTATTGAAGTGGGTGATTAAGATTGGTATGTGGAGGTAGTTGGAGATCTACCTGGGCGTTATTAAATAGTTAGTGAGCCTTATTGAATCCTGAAGTTAGCCTTCTAAGGCTATAATATACTTGCCTACAATTCTTAATATATATACCAAGTTAATATCTATTTCTATAATTCAATTATTATTTGATTCAAATTTTCCTTTTTCTTCAAGTTATTGGTTTCATTTGGGTTTTTGTTCAATATTTGTGAGAGAATTGTGCAATCAATAAGTTATTCTTTTAATATTTAGAAGCTGGTCAAATTTTGTTTAAATCTGAAGCTGTCCAAAAAAAAAACCAAAATTTTGTTTGAAGGGATTTTTTTTTGGATGAAAAGGGTTTTCTCCTAAAGTGCTGTTTTTTTAGGCTAATTTACGGATTCCTGTACGGGACAGCCAAACACTCGAACCTTCATCGTATCCAATCCCTTCAATCCAAAATCCTTCGTACCCTTGTCAATGCTCCTTTCTACGTCTCTAACCATACTATCCACAATGACCTTAAAATTCCCTTCGTCTCTGTCCTCGCCAAATCCCGTTACATAAAATTCCATTCCCAACTATCCTCTCACATGAATCCTTTAGTCCAAGCCCTCTCAACCTCCACCCTCCCAACTAATCCTCCACGACGGTTGAGGCGTCGGTGGCCTCGCGACCATCTGCGAATGTAGCGTCGGCTATCTAGTGGGACAGTCGTGATTCTCCTGCTATTATGGCATATTACGACTGCTATCGCTGGATGGCCGTCGTTCATGTCAGACATGTCAATGTGTGCTTGTTGGCCTAGCCTATCAGCACACTATTATCGACCATCTGTTTTGCTTGTTGCATTTATTTCTGTGCAGTGGTAAAAATCTAAATAAAGGTTAAAAAAAAAAAAAAATTTACGGATTTATCATTTTTTGGTAAAATGGTTTCTCTGATTTTTCTTTGAGCTTTCTGGGTTAATCCCATGTTTTTTCCATGTGCAGTTTCTTTCTTTTATTTCTAATATTGTGGTAAAGCTTTTCTGTTTAGTACTACTTTAGTATATTGTGTGCTTCAATCACCTTCATTATTTGTGAATATGAATAAGTATTGAATGAATATGAGTGCAACATAGTTGCAATTGTGTAGAACTGCTTTTTCAAGCTGTCAGTAATTTTACCTATTCTATCATTCGAAATTACATAAAGCTATGTAAACACAAAACATTTCTTGCAGAAAAAAAAAACACTCTTTCGATCCGGAAAACTTCTAAACGAGATTTTTTTTTCTAAGGAAAACTCAAATCTTGAAAAAGGTAGTTGAAAATTTTACTCATAAACAAAAACGTCCAATTATTTTGACTACTCAGAAGCCTATTACAAAGATGATAAATCGTCTTCTTAGTTAATCAGCTGATATTAATGTTAGGTTATTCCTGCCATATCAGCTGTTCTTTGTAAATTAAATTACTGAACATTTAATTTCAAATATTTTATTACTACTACGAACAAATGCATAGATTATTGTACATTTTGATAACTATCAATTCGGTAAACATAAATTAATTAGGTATTCAACTTTACTCCAATTTGATGTACGAGGGTCGTTTGAAAAGTCCGTGCAAAAATAAAAACTACTTAATTTTTTGGGGTAAACCTTTTTTATTTTTCAACATAGTCTCCTTTTAGGCTTATACACTTTGTCCAACGCTGCTCTAGTTTGTTGATCCCTTCCGAATAATAGGATTTGTCCAAGTCTGAAAAATAGCCATTCGTTTCAGCAATCACCTCCTCGTTTGAATAAAATCCTTTTTCCCGCCAGCCATTTCTTCATATTAGGGAACAAATAGTAGTCCGAGGGAGCCAAGTCTGAAGAATAGGGGGGATGTGAAACGTGTTGGAACCCTATTTCCATTAATTTTGCGACCACAACTGCTGAGGTGTGAGCTGGTGCGTTGTCTTGATGGAAAAGGACTTTTTTTGTGGGCCAATCGTGGGCGTTTTTCTTGCAGCTCAGTTTTCAAACGGTCCAATAACGATGAATAATATGCACCTGTTATAGTTTTACCCTTTTCCAGATAGTCGATGAGGATTATTCCTTGCGAATCCCAAAAGACAGTCGCCATAATCTTTCCGGCCGAAGGAACGGTCTTCGCCTTTTTTTTTGGCGCAGATTCCCCCTTGGTAACCCATTGTTTAGATTGTTCTTTGGTCTCAGGAGTGTAGTGATGTATCCATGTTTCATCCACAGTGACGAAACGACGCTTAAAGTCATGCGGATTCTTCTGGAACAGCTGCAAACTGTCCTTGCAACACTTTCACACGATTTCGTTTTTGGTCAAGCGTGAGAAAATCACTCGACTTCCTCTATTCAAACGAATGCCAAACACAAAGAAATAGACCGATCTGGCTGAAACTTGGTGTGTGTTCTTCCAAGAGATGCTACTAACTAAACATAACCTCGATACGCGCCAGTAGTGCTATCTCTTTGACTTTGCACGGACTTTTCAAACGACCCTCGTAAATATATAAAACATTTTCTTTCCAGCAGTTAGCAAGCTTATTGCAGCATGGAAATTCATGTTGTTCGGTACTTTGTTTCAATAAAAGTTTATGTAGTAAACCTGTCATGCTGAATTACCTTCCTTCTATGGAAATAGAGCGAAAGAAAATGTACTTTAAAGTTTCATCTTGTAAAAGTAACGTGAAAATGTTATTTTTTTACTCATTCATTAAAAACTTCCCAACTACTTTGAAATTAATGGTCCCTTTTTTTTAATATTCTAAACTTTTGACTTGTTATACAATGATTAAGTCTTGTAACTAAGTATTCATGCACCTCGTAAGATATTTGTACTTTGTCCTTAATAAGAGGTAGTCATGGTGATTGTGTCCAATTATACTAAATTGAAATCTTTTTCAAAGAGGAACCGTCAATAATGTTGCTATAAAAAATTCGGTCCAGCTTATTTTACTCTATTTTTGGAATCTTTATCATTAATTTTGAAATCATTTCCCAGTTTCTGGATCACATTGTTTTCTTTGTATCTTCCACCATAATCATTAGCTAGCTAAAGTTTCGATCTTTGAAGATCTGCTTTAACAATGTAAATACAATGTATGGATTTATTTATTTTGTGTATTCTGAATTTGGATTGTCTATTTTCACATTTTCTTTGTTTTTTATTGGTTGAATCCCGTCTGTTTTTATTACAATTATTTTATAATGGTGGAGTTCATAATTTTCCGAGTAGGTGGGTCCTTATACTGGAATGAAGACACACGACTTTTACTATCAAGTTACAAATTCAAAACATTTTCTCAAAACTATTTTTAATATTTTTCACCAATTAGAGTTCTTGCTAACTTTATATACGAGGGTCCTTTGAATAGTCCGTGCAAAAATAAAAACTACTTAATTTTTTGGGGTAAACCTTTTTTATTTTTCAACATAGTCTCCTTTTAGGCTTATACACTTCGTCCAACGCTGCTCTAGTTTGTTGATCCCTTCCGAATAATAGGTGATCTTGGAATCCACAGTGACGAAACGACGCTTAAAGTCTTGCGGATTCTTCTGGAACAGCTGCAAACCGTCCTTGCAACACTTCACACGATTTCGTTTTTGGTCAAAGTGTGAACAATCGCGGCACCCATCTTGCGGATAGCTTTGTCATGTCCAAATGTTGATGCAAAATATTATGTAACCGTTCATTCGAGATGCCCCACAGCACTAGCAATCTCACGCACCTTTCACTCTTCTGTCATCCATCACCATATCATGGATTTTATCAATGATTTCTGGGGAGTAGTAACCTCAACAGGGCCGTCCAGAACGTTCAGCGTCACTTGTGCCCCATATGGCCACTCCGAAAATTTTTGAAACCACTTATAAACTGTTCTAATCGAAGGTGCAGAGTCACCATAATGTTTATCAAGCTTCTCTTTAGTCTCCTGAAGCGTTTTGCCTTTCATAAAGTAGTGTTTAATCAACACACGAAATTCTTTTTCGTCCATTTTTTTGAAAATCACTCGACTTCCTCGATTCAAACGAATGCCAAACACAAAGAAATAGACCGATCTGGCTGAAACTTGGTGTGTGTTCTTCCAAGAGATGCTACTAACTAAACATAACCTCGATACGCGCCAGTAGTGCTATCTCTCTGACTTTGCACGGACTTTTCAAACGACCCTCGTATTTATAAACACAGTGGAAAACCTTGCAAGAAAATTCTATTCTTATCTCATCTTTCTCAAAATTTATTTGATCCATTTTTTACAAAAATAATTCGCGTAAGAGTTTTCCTGATAGAGAGGGGGTGGTGTGCAGTTATTTTCCCGAAAACTCCTTTTCAGTGCTTCTTATCTCTTACACATATATGATGGGAAAACTAAATATATTAGGAAAATTTCCAATTTGAAAAAAACATTTCTCAATCAGGAATATCTTTTTTACAAATGGGATTTTTCACTTTTTCGTTTCTGGGATTTTCTTGGAAAAATTTTCCTAGAATTTTCACTGTAAACTTTGTAGAAACATTAACTACCGTCAAATAGATCTTTACCTTTTATTCATTTGTATTACTAAAATTCGGAAAATTCGTTTTAAGACAGTTTTTTCAGGGAGAGGGAATAGTTTAAGGGTTTACTGTAAGGTATACTGTTTACAAATTATAGTGTTAGTAAGAAAACTAAATATGACAGAAAAGTTTTCCTAGTTTGGTGAAAATTTATGAGTTAGCAGTGGAAAGAAAAAGTGGTCTTAGTGATCATCTCCAGAAGTTTGTGTAGACCGAATGTTAGACCCACTTACAAGTAACATGAACTCTACCCATTATATTGTATAAAAGACTTGGTATATTTACAACAAAAAGACTTGAGAAAATGGTCTTCTTTTAGAATTTTTATATAATAAGAAACATGACTATCCAAATTCAGAACAAAATAATAATAATCTTTACATTCAAAAGAAAAAAAAAGCTGTAAACCATGTTAAAGCTCGAAACATTGCTTAGTTTATAATAAATGGCAGAGAAAATTAACAATGAAAAACAAAACAATGAAAAGCTTTTTAACAAAAACAAAAAACAAAGATAATAATTACAAAATGTAGTAGCAACATCAGCTGGTCTGAAATTGACAGCAACTTTACTAGTTTTTTTGAAAATAAATCAGAATTTCAATTAGCCAAATTGGACACGATATCCATTTGCTTTAAACCAGCTGTTAGTCAAAGTAAAAATGTATTGAGTGTATCATTTGTTTAATTACAAAAAATTTAATCACAATTTTATAACATGTTAAAAGTTTAATTAAATTTAAAGAACGTTTAATTTCAAAGTAGGTTGGGCAATTTTTAATGAACATGATTTTTTGGTAAATTCCCGTACTTTTATAGGACGAATGTTTAAATTTCATTTTTCGTTCTAGTTTTATAGAAGAATGACGGGTAATTTAGCTTGTCAGGTGTACCACATAAACTTTTATTGCAATTATAATTATTTTTCTGCAATAAGCTCGCTAACTACAGAAGAAAATGTTTTGTTCTTCTTTGTTGTTTAAAAGAAAAATTATTTCCCGAGTGGTATTTAATTGAATATATTCAAGAAAACTAAAATGATTCGTGGAAAGTTCATTTGATTACCTAATTAAAATGTTGCCCAATTTAAAATTAAACCCAATCGATACTTTTCAAAATACAAAGTATTTATTTTATGCATTTTTTTTTAGTATTTGTTTGCAGTAGTAATAAAATATTTGCTATTAAACGTTCAGTAAATTAATTCACAAATTACAGCTGATTTGGTAGGAATAACCTAACCATAAAATCAGCTGATTACTGTAATTATTACTTTTAATTACTATGCTGACGGTGTATTTAATCGTTTAATAGGCATTCGCATCTGATTGATTAAAATAATTGAAATGGAGTAAAATTATTGGCTGTTTTTTTGGGTGTATAAAATGATCAACCAATAAGGCAAGGTTTGTTTTAGTATAATTCTTGATACTTATTTCTACAGTAACAATAAAATATCGCTGGTCATACCCGTTGTAACATTTCTTTGTATTCTTATCTGGTTTCAAGTTTCGATCCATTATCAGAGGTTAATTATTTTGTATGATGTAGAGAATTGGTCTTCAACCATATTTTCGTTTCACACTAGAATCTGTAAATATAGTATTATTTAGCTGTTCATCATTTTTGGTGACTGATTCATAGTTTCAATAGGATGAAAAAATAAATGCCAGTTTTCAGTCGTGATACATTCATTATGCCGAGCTTTCGACCTAGGGACTAGGTCCATCTTCAGGGCTAGTTTACAAAGTCCATGAACAGACAAGACAGAAGACACACCAACCCTGTAATGTAAAAATATTACTTTGTACGACTGAAAACGGGCATTTATTTTTTCATCCTATAGTATTATTTTATTATTCAGCACTGTAGGTCTAACAATATTTTTTTAAAAAATAAAATATCGATGAATTATTAGCCGAGCACTTTTTGGATCGATGAAATAAAGTAGTTAGAAATCAATACATCAATGTTTTAACATTATTAAATACTAAAATGTATTCGAATGATATCAATCATTCTTTATGTGTAACCGGCCGAAACGTAGTTACAAACCTTTTTATCTACAGCTTATAAAACTAGTAAAATACAAAATTATTGCAATAAATAGGAAGATTGATGTTACTTCATAAAGGAAAAGTGGTTAAAAATAAATAAATAAATAAAAAAGTGGCTAAGGTGTGATAATAAATGTGTTGCTTAATAAGAAGGGTGCACAGGAGCTCCTAAATATGATCAAGTAGTAGTTGAGTGGGTTTGGTAGGGTTCACTTAAGCTCCACTTTATTTTTTTTTTATTTTTTTCCCCCCCTTGTCACTTTACCACTTCTGTACTCCTGTTCTCAAGCAACTTGTTTGTTCTTCTCTGTGTTCTTCTGAGTTTAGGGCGTATCATTTTTCTTTCTTCTTGCATCATCTTCTTTCTAGTTGGCCACTAAACATCCTTTCTTCTTCTTTAGTAAAGTGGTTTTCCCCTTAATTCATGTGACACTTCGTGATAAAATATTTAATCTTTATCTATTTTTTTTTTTTTTAATATATTTTAAGAATACTTTCGCTTTCTGCTAGTAAATAATTGAGTAGATAAAAGTTCTCGAAGAGTTTCAGTTCATATCTATTTCTACAGTAAAACTAAAATATCGCTGATCATATCCGTCTTAGCATTAATGCTTTTCTTTGTATTCTTACCTGGTTTCGAACTTTTATCCATCATTGGAAAATGTTTTTCCTTCTTTTGGGAAAATGTCTACTTAGTTTTTTTTTTTTTTCAAAGAATCCTCTCTCTTCTTTAAATGAACTTCTTAATCGTTTAGTTTGAGTGACTGGAAGATTGTAAAAAAGGGAGATTATAAGGATTATAAGGAGATACTTCCCTTATCTCTACTATTAGGAAATTAAATTTTTTATTTTGTTTTTTCACCGGGAACAAATCTGATTCGCGATCTCCTAAGTAAGAAAAAGTTTTTATTATTTGGTCTTTCCGTCTTTGTGAACGTAACTCCAACAACGCAACAACTACGAGCAATTTCTTTGCTCTGGTACTAACTGAGAGCTACCTATAAACAAGGTTTAAACGGAAATACTATGTTTCTGAATTTTAGTTTTCTAGAAAATGGTTTTCTCTTAACATAATATGTGAACAAACAAATTTAAGCGGAAAATACGGAATTATACTTGTCATTTTTCCGGCAAATAAATTCTTAAATGAAATATTGTCGAATAAGTGAATATAATCATTTAAAATTAGGTAAATAAGTAAAATCTTAAAAAGAAAACTTTAAAACAGTGAAGAACGTGTATGTATTCTTTGTGTTTGTAAGCGTTGCTCAGCTGTATCTGTAAGGAACGGAAAGACTTTAAAGAGGGTATCAGAGTTACAGTTAATTTGGTCGTTCATAATGTTTTGGCGAATGGTTTCCGGTTTGTATAGTATTTCTATTCTTCCTAAGATGTATATAAAGACTTCCTTTTCCTTCTTGTTTGAAACAGCGTCATCTTATGGTTGATTCTGTCCGTTTGATGGCGCTGTTTGATAAGATCATTTACGTAAGTTTGAATCTATCTAGAACAGTGGTTCTTAACCGGTGTTCCGCGAATATGGTCCAAGTGTTCCGCGAAATTTCAATTTTAAATGAATTGAAATTTAGAAACTTAGGAAAGATACGAAAACAAAAAATTGTTCCTTTTTTTTTAATTTGAATTTAATTTTAAGTTCTTGCTAAATACCGAATTTCAAATTATTTAATGTTAGTGTTCCGCGAGAAAAATATATACATATATATACCTTGTGTACCGTGTCTTTGAAAAGGTTAAGAACCACTGATATAAAGGGTTGAAAAGATTTTGGGTCATAAAATTCTGTAAAATTATGGCCGTTCTATATCTCCCACTGTGAACCACGTATTCGTATGAAATTTTGTTCTCTTGTACACTTTGTTTTTCTCAATTACAAGCTATCGTTATTTTGTGCACAGATCTGTAAATGTAGAAGATATAAAGGGCTGAAAATTTTTTGGGTCATGAAATTCTGTAAAATTGTAGCCGTTCTATATCTTCCACTGTGAACCACGTATTCGTATGAAATTTTCTTCTCTTGTACACTTTGTTTTTCTCACTTATAAGCTATAGTTATTTTGTGCACAGATCTATAAATGTAGAAGATATAAAGGGTTGAAAATTTTTTGGGTCATGAAATTCTGTAAAATTATGGCCGTTCTATATCTCCCACTGTGAACCACGTATTGATATGGAATTTTCTTCTCTTGTACACTTTGTTTTTCTCACTTATAAGCTATAGTTATTTTGTGCACAGATCTATAAATGTAGGAGATATAAAGGGTTGAAAATTGTTTGGGTCATGAAATTCTGTAAAATTATGGCCGTTCTATATCTCCCACTGTGAACCACGTATTGATATGGAATTTCTTTCTCTTATACACTCTGTTTTTCTCAATTATAAGCTATAGTTATTTTGTGCACAGATCTATAATTTTAGAAGATATAAAGCAGTGGTTCTTAACCGGTTTTCCGCGAATATGGTCCAAGTGTTCCGCGAAATTTCAATTTTAAATGTATTGAAATTTAGAAACTTAGGAAAGATACGAAAAAATTATTCCTTTTTTTTGTAATTTGAATTTAATTTTAAGTTCTTGCTAAATACCGAATTTCAAATTATTTAATGTTAGTGTTCCGCGAGAAAAATATATACATATAATTGTGTTCCGCGTCTATGAAAAGGTTAAGAACCACTGATCTAGAAAGTATTTGTACTAGCGTATATATCGTACTTGTATTCATTGTATCTGTCTTTAATCTTTCTCTCCTTCTACTTTCATTCCTTATTTTTTAGCTTTTGGTTACCCTCTTCCAAGACATGGTTTTTGTTTCGAAATTTTTTCGTTTGTGAAGTTTGATTTTAAGGGAAAGTCTTTGATGTCACACGTCTTTTAAAATCTCTTTTGTATTAGTGAGTTTTTTTTTCCAAATTTACGGCGGATCAACTTCAGAAGATAGCGGCATCCACTGTCTTTTTTTCATTCACTTCTGGGGTGTTCTCTCGTTACAGAGAACACTGTCCACCATCAGCTAACATTTGTAAGAAGTTCTTAAAGAAAGATTCTACCAAATTCAACTGTTATTCAGTAAAAATTCAGTGTTTTCTGAAAGACTTGCAGAATTACAGTGAGAGAAATTTGACTGTTTTGTGAAAATCACCTTCCTAAATAATTTTCTTCCCCCGCATATAGCCTTTACATTGAATTTTCCACTAAATACACTGCACATGGCACTAAACTGTGCCAAAAACATTGAAAAACAAAGACGTAGCAGACTTTTCCTAGTTATCAATTGACATTAATTTTCTTTCCTGAGCCGTAAATCTTAGATAAATCACCGCACTAATTAAACTATAAATTAATGGAAGATAATATTTTTATTTATATGCGTTTCATTAATATCCTAAGAAAACTTATCAAACCATTTCCTGGCTGGCAAGTGTTCACTAGCTGACACAAACCATCTGGTTGGGAGAGAGAGAATTGATCCTGCGCTCCTGGCAATATAGGGGAGGAGACTACCTCGCCAGGGCGCCGCTAACTAGGTTATTGTACCATTACAACTTTTAAGGTTGAACGCCTATGTGGGGGGAAAGCTCCTTGTTCCTTGATGCAGCCTGCTACATCTAGCGGAATTTTTCTGCACTAACCTTCTTGTATCAAAGGATCACTAGATTGTGTTCTTCTTTCGTTTCAATAATTATATAAAGATATAGCCCTGCTATTTTGGAATATCAGAGAATATTTTTCAGTTGTCTTAATCTTTAGATTACTGTTCATCTTAGTTTTGGTGACTGATTGCATTAATCCAATGGGAAGAAAGATGTGGCCAATTTCACTCGTTATTCTTTTATTTGTTTACCATGCTTCCGACCTAGCGACTAAGTCATGAATATCGTACGTGAAGGCATTAGCTTAGTTGTTAGCATATCCTGGGTTCGAATCCAGTTGTTAGCCCTTTTCTTTCTAGGGGCTTCTTATTGTTTACTATCCAGAGACAGGCCAACGTTGTCTGTAACTAGAGATCCCTGCCTGGAGACTGCCTTTTGTACTGAAAAACAGCTCCCATGTTCCAATGAACTCAGATGTTGACGCTCCTTAAAATTTTTTTTTTTTTAAAGAATTTGTAATTTCTTTTATTTTAAAAAGGTAGCCGACATGTTTTTGTATTCACTTATGATAATGTTTCGTAAGAAGGAGGTTGCATCGTTTTTATATGGGTTATTCAAAATACGAGTATTTAAGGAATCATATACAAAATCGTAGTAATTTTTTAAGGGATGTAGGTTTAGTGCATTTATGAGTTTTTAGAATTAGTAAAGCTGGAGTTGTACTTTATTCGGGAGACGCGCGAATTTAAATAGAAAACACGTAATTATACTTATTTCATTTGTACTGAGAAATAATTATTGTTAAATATGTGATTCCCATTATTTAACAAATGTCTAAATAAGTACAAACTTACAAACATGCAACATGCTTGTGTAATCATGCTCTTTTTTGTGCGCATATATGTGTTTGGTACGGAATGGCTTTGATACGGAATGAATCAGAGTTAAAGTTGATTTGTATCTTTCTTATTGTTTTGGTAAATGGCTTTCTGATTTTATATTTCTTCTACTCTTTCTAAGAATGTCCATAAGTGTTTCTTTTTTCTTGAACGTAGCATCGTCTTTGTGTTGTTGATACTGTCCGGTTCATGACCGTGTTTGATAACATGGTTTGTGACAAGTCAAGTCCACCCAACTTCAGACTAAGTTGCTATATTCATTTTCTAAATATTATTATTATTTGTTTTTACTAAATGTTGTAGCAGGGAAAATCTTCAGCCTTCTTAGTAGGGAAGATTTTGTCGACTGGGATCCAAAAGGGTGCTGGCACTTTTAAGCCTCTAGTGGCTGCGGTGTCCTGGGGCATAGGCCCCGTCCCGCTTTTCCATTCTAAATGTTGTAGTTGTTTTAATTTTCTTCATTTCCTAATGATAATTTTTGGGAATAGTTTATACAAGTTCAAATATTATTAAAATACAATTTCATTTTGAAAATACATCTTTTATTTGGAATACAATACTGGAATTGGTGAAATATTTAAATTATTTTACGTATTCCTTCTTTTATCTGTTCATCAGTTGATATAATTTCCATTTTAAATTGAATTTGTCGTCTCTACTTCTTGTTCGCCTTCATTTATCTGTTACTACATTTGAACAAAACATTTTTTTTCTTTTTGTTGAAATTTTTGCATAAAATCAAGAAGGTGAATAAAAAAAGAATATCTTTTTAACGAAAAATAAACTGATAGAAGACTGAATGATTGTTATAAAGGAAGCAGATACAGGGCTTACAACTGAAAAGCAAAGAAAAAAGAAAAATGAGGACGATGGCAACACTGTTGTTGTAAAAGGCTGCAGTTACAAGACAGAAAGCTCCAAGACCAAGGCGTCACTGGGGAAATTTCTTTTTTACAACTCCATCCACATCTTCATATTGTCCTTATTATTCCCTATGGGTTCTTCAAAGAGTGTCTAGGCCATATCAAAATAATATCTACCTTTGATATTCAAGATGAAATTTGGTCTGACTTTAGTTCTTACAATCGCAAAAGTTCTTCCATTGCTTACAATGACTTTGTTTCTTATTAATACACATATTTTTTTTTAAGGATGAAACATTATTTTTAATAACAAAAAGGGAAGAAAAGCGATTCCTCTGATAAATTAGAAATCTGGTTATTATCGGGAGAAAAAAAGAAAGACAAAATTAAGTAAATACAACTTAAAGCTTCCTGGATTACAAAGTATTATCAAGAAAGTTTAGAGCTTCAGAAATGTATTTTCAGAGAGCGAGAGAGAGAGAAAAAACTCTCTAATCTTCAAAATTGAAAAGATACAAAAAATTTACGAAAGGGGCGCTACTTAATTCAAGATACAATAACGGAGATCTGAGAAATAACGTTGTTATCGGGGAAATTTTTGCAGACCATTAGCAATGGCAGATGGCCTAACTGATTAAGAAGCTGCTGAAAAAAATAATTTTATTACGAGTTTCTTAAGAGGTTTTTTTTTTTCTTTAGATCTTAAAACAATAAATACTCAAGACATTTCTGGGCCGCCATCTGTCTCAAGTCATTTCCCAAGATTGGGGTCTACCCACTGCTGCTTTATTATTTTTTTTTTACTGACGTACCAGGGAAAAACCAAAGCATTGCCTCTTTTTTGTCCTTCTAAAAATGATTTACTTTTTTCTCTCAATTTTCTTTGATTTTATCCTTAGTACCACGCATTTTACTGTATCCCTGTTCGGTTCTGGACTTTCATCTATAATGAGAGATAGATTAATCGTATTGTTGAAGAGATTTCCACTTCTCTTACGCTACAGTCTCGCAGTACACTTCACTGACTGAGTGACGGAATTTAAGAGGTGTGTACGTGCGGGTTATTCAAAATGTTAATGAATCGTAACACCTAGAAATTGTTTAAGGGCTTTGTACTTTTAGAACATCTATAATGTTTCTAGAATTGTAATTTCTCTAGGGGGTGGCGCTCGAATCCAAGCATCAAACCCAGAATTATATTTGTAATTATCCAGCTTAGCGGCCCTAATTACGTTTTCTTTATTTATTGTTACCATTTTGGATAAATATTATTTAGAAGTTGGCTAATATCAAACTAAATTTTTTTATGACATGAAAAGAACTTCGAAAAATAATGATTAGAACAAGCATAAGCGTCGAACCAGCGTAAGCTCAAGTTAAGACTGGCCTAAAAATGAAATCCTTACGTTTTCAGTATAAGATTTTCACGAAGTAGTGCATCTTGTAAAAGAGATAAAGCGGTAAGACATAATGTGTAGAGAAATTTGGGGTTTTTTGTTCTGGAAATAGAATTATAAATTGTGCGTTGTTACTTAAAATTACTCAGCTAAGTCACAATAAAGGGGAAAGATTTTGGAATCATATAATTATTTTAATTGAACAAAATATTAAAATTAAAACTGTTTTCGATAAAATGATCTGAAAATTAAATTAAGGAAACAAATAAAAAGAATAAGTTACATTGAAATTCTTTTTATATTCACAAGTGTACAATCTAGCGGTGAATTTCTGTAACAATGGACCTTTGTGAAAATTTACTGGTACCTAGCGGGAAAACTGGGAAACTAAGGCATTGGATATTTCCCCTTTAATTTCATGATTTCCTTTTTTTGCCAACAGATGCCATATGTTTAAAGTCTTCTTGTTGCTTTTCACATGTGATTTTCTTTTTTCGAATTCCAGCTCCATATGTTTTTTTCCATAACTACTGAATAATAAAAGTTTTTCTATTGTTTTCATTTCACGTTTATTACTTAGTTGAATATGGCTCTTAAGACCATAAAGTAGGAAAACGATTCCCGCAACACCTGTAACAAATAATTGATCACCTTTTCCAGTAATTATTGAACTCATTAATGAAGAACAGATTAATAAAAGGGATGTTAGTCGAAAACTCGTGGAATGCTACCTCTGTTTAATGGGGCTCTTGATTCGTGCAAGAGATCCATATTATACATTATGAAGATTTAGATTCCCCATAGTGGGATAATGGCATCCCCCTCCGCTCACACAATACCCACGGGATATCCAGATAATAGTTGATAAGGGCAACTACTTGGGGAATACACAAATTTTAGGCTCGTCAACCCCATCATCCGTTATTCATTTGTGCATTTCACCGAAGCCTACTCTAGGGAACCACAATAGATTAAAAGAGTCTCGAAAAGAAAAACATACCAGTGGTTTTTTTTTTCTTTAAAAGCAGGCACTCTCTACGTTACCCTATATAAAGCCTGATTGTGTAATTTTCTTTGAAGATGGGTTTGTGACAGGTCCTTTGTTATCTTCTTCAAGTAAATGCTCCTTAATTTTAAGGTGTGTATAATAGGATCATACATTACTCTATAAGGGCATTTTTGGGGAAAGCGCACTCAGACCTTTCCTAGAAAAACCCTCTTTAGAATTTTAATAAAGATATGATTTTTAAGGGAAGAAATATTATAGCCGATTTCGTTATAATTTTTTATATGTTTTCTGTTAAGCTTTCGATCTAGGATCAGTTGATCATTAGGGTTTCCACTTATTTCATTAACAACAATAATTAATCGAATATTGTTTATCGATTTTTTGACAACTGATTCATTAATCCAAAGAGAAGAAAGATTATTGCCTATTTCAGTCATTAATTAAGCTTAACTTTCCACCAAGCTTTCGATCTAGGATCAGGTCATCTTTAACGCTTACGCTACGATATGTTCTGAACAAACGCTGCAGATAAGTACAATTCTGTGAGCCAAGTTTAATGATTATCCATCGATTGATTCGAGAAAAGTTGAAAAAAAAAACCATAGCATAAAGAAGCATTTCTGGATTCAATCTTATGAATGATTTACACTAGACTTCATTAAATTACAAGTGCATTAAACTAATGTAGTGTCAAAGCTCTAGTATAGTGCATTACTGACAAATTCAATCATTTTGATTGATTAGATTTTAATTGAATTAAATGGCTGATTGATTCTACATTACCAATACGAATGTTCTCAAATTAATACTAAATAGATGGCCACCTTCCAGTTTAAAATGGGTTTTTGTAAAAGTTTCAATTATAACCATGGATTTCTGGATCTTTTCACGACATTTATACCATTCACTTAGATATAATGTACGATGGATTTCGTCACTCTGAAAAATTTACTTAAAATTAACAAATGAAACACATACAAAGACACAAATAATTATAAGTTCTCTCACATGTTGTGTAATTTCCTGTCCGAGCCAACAGTAGATATAAAATTGTATATAAGTGGCTACGAGAACCACAAACAATCTCGGAAAATCTTTCACCAGATCTCGTGACTTAAAAAAACATAAAAAGGAAAAAATTACGATCAATTTTGGGCTTAATCTAGAATATAACAATAATTTGTTTTGCAAGTATAACTAACTTACTTTAGATGCTAGAAAAAAGTACATGGTAGACACTATGGTCGATTGCATAACTTGTGCAAGAAATATATCATCTAATATGACGTCGAATGTTCTTATTAATCTGAAATTAAGTTTTTGGAAAATTATGTTTTGGTTTTTACTGGGAAGATACGAGGGTCGTTTGAAAAGTCCGTGCAAAAATAAAAACTACTTAATTTTTTGGGGTAAACCTTTTTTATTTTTCAACATAGTCTCCTTTTAGGCTTATACACTTCGTCGAACGCTGCTCTAGTTTGTTGATCCCTTCCGAATAATAGGATTTGTCCAAGTCTGAAAAATAGCCATTCGTTTCTGCAATCACCTCCTCGTTTGAATAAAATCTTTTTCCCGCCAGCCATTTCTTCATATTGGGGAACAAATAGTAGTCCGAGGGAGCCAAGTCTGGAGAATAGGGAGGATGTGAAACGAGTTGGAACCCTATTTCCATTAATTTTGCGACCACAACTGCTGAGGTGTGAGCTGGTGCGTTGTCGTGATGGAAAAGGACTTTTTTGTGGGCCAATCGTGGGCGTTTTTCTTGCAGCTCGGTTTTCAAACGGTCCAATAACGATGAATAATATGCACCTGTAATAGTTTTACCCTTTTCCAGATAGTCGATGAGGATTATTCCTTGCGAATCCCAAAAGACAGTCGCCATAATCTTTCCGGCCGAAGTAACGGTCTTCGCCTTTTTTGGCGCAGATTCCCCCTTGGTAATCCATTGTTTAGATTGTTCTTTGGTCTCAGGAGTGATGTATCCATGTTTCAACCACAGTGACGAAACGACGCTTAAAGTCCTGCGGATTTTTCTGGAACAGCTGCAAACCGTCCTTGCAACACTTCACACGATTTCGTTTTTGGTCAAGCGAGAGCAATCGCGGCACCCATCTTGCGGATAGCTTTGTCATGTCCAAATGTCGATGCAAAATATTATGTACCCGTTCATTCGAGATGCCCACAGCACTAGCAATCTCACGCACCTTCACTCTTCTGTCATCCATCACCATATCATGGATTTTAGCAATGATTTCTGGAGTAGTAACCTCAACAGGGCGTCCAGAACGTTCAGCGTCACTTGTGCCCCATATGGCCACTCCGAAAATTTTGAAACCACTTATAAACTGTTCTAATCGAAGGTGCAGAGTCACCATAATGTTTATCAAGCTTCTCTTTAGTCTCCTGAGGCGTTTTGCCTTTCATAAAGTAGTGTTTAATCAACACACGAAATTCTTTTTCGTCCATTTTTTGAAAATCACTCGACTTCCTCGATTCAAACGAATGCCAAACACAAAGAAATAGACCGATCTGGCTGAAATTTGGTGTGTGTTCTTCCAAGAGATGCTACTAACTAAACATAACCTCGATACGCGCCAGTGGTGCTATCTCTCTTACTTTGCACGGACTTTTCAAACGACCCTCGTATTTTGGGCAAATATGGTGAGTTTTATTGTTTTTCGCCCGAACATTAGTTTACCATTAATAGAACAAAAGTTTATGCTACTAGTTCTAGGCCTAGTTGCTGCCAGTCCTAAAGTATACCAAGTATACTAAACTCAAGTCTAGGTGTAAGATTAACTGTCCAAACCAACGGTACTCTTAAAGCGGAATAACCCCTAGCTCTTCTTCTAGCTAGATATTAAACCAAAACTATTTACAATATGAACAATCTATCGTGAGATGAATGTTTTTGTTACTTCCTGTGTCTAGCAAAGTCTACAAAAGTAGTCTAATACGTAAGATTTTAACGGAAAGAAATCCTACCAACAGATTAGAGATGTCCGTGTCAGATACACAGACTCATCTAACTTACATCTCAAACTGGACCCACTAGATTTAACAATTTTAAATCACCCAAAAAACAGCCTTTTAGAGACTCTCCAAATCTCACCGAGCTCATCAATAAGGATAAATACTGCAAAGCTGCCCAATCTTGGCAGCCATGTGTTGAAAGTCACATGCCAACATTCGGGAGCACTCAAAATGATGGGAGGTGGCTAATTTTGCCCCTTCAGTCCATGTTCTCATTTCCAGATATTCCCACAGACTTAGCAACCCATTTCCTTGATTCAAATTTTTTTTTTTTTGGAACTGATCTGTATATACAGAAATCTATTTTATAGATAAGCTTTAGTATCCAAAATTCGACAAAAATCAGTATAGACATCACGGCAGATGCAAATTTGCAATTATTTCTTCAGAAACCTTCCTTGTAACACACCTGAGATAATTTTATCAGGTATTGCACCAGATCTAACTCTTACCAGCCTTATGTGGGAGGCAAACCTTTATTCTGAGTTTGGCACTTCAAAAATCATCTTGCGATAATGTGAACTGCTCTTTGAAGTAGTATTACTGGCAGTTTTTCAGCTCCAAAATGGGAGGTAAACGCTCTAAATCGCAGCAGTTCGGTTTTAAGCTCACTGTTGATCTCCAATAAATTTTGGTAAGCCAGCAAGGGATAATTCGACGTGCACAAGTACTTGTGAAATCCACTTACTCTTACAAAATTAACCCTTTAACGCCCAAAATGAAACTAATGCTATTTTTTGAAATTTATTGCTATTAATTATTACAATATGGACAAAATTAAACATTTTTTATAGAATATTAAAATATATAAATATAATTTTGTAGTTATAGAGCTGTACACAGCTGTGTACAATGGGCGGATTCAGGAATGAAATTCTCCGAAGCAAGGTCGCTCAACGCATAGTGTTTTCACTAAATTACCACATTTATTGTGTTAAACATTAGAATAAGATATTATTATACTTTGTAATAAAAAGAAGTCCATATAATGTATTATTTGTACAAATAATAAAAGCAAATAGCTTACCTCAGTAATCTTGCTTGGACTGCGAGTGACAATGCATAAAATATGACATTAGTTTTCGCGCCACCGGCAAAATTGACTTTTGCATAGATTACTAGAGTCATCTATCGTCACTTTATGAAACTACTTTCTCAAAAGTAAACATTACAATACATCAAATTGCACTTTTATTAGACGTACCTGAGCAGGTACAGAGGGCGTTAATGGGTTAAGGCCCTTCATCAAAGGGATAAGATTGGGCTGTACTTCAATGTATCTATCTTAAAGTTTAATTACCTTATAATGTCGACATGTTCCCTTATAAACTCCTTCAAGAGTGTTTCATCCCTGCTGAGCGCTGCCACTTTGACCACAGACAATCCTAAACGATCCACTGGTGGTTTATCACGTTTCCATCGTCTCTTTCTCAATGGTTCCTCAGTACCCAATGTTACCAGTGCTAGCCTAATCTGATACAATCTTCTACAAATTTGGCCGGCCATCAACAACAGTAGCGTGTCCACAGCTTCCTGCGTATAACACTCAATGGCGAGAATAATACTGACAAAACTATAGACAACTAAATATTTATAAATGTTGTTTATCTTGAATGGTAACCAATATGGCATGGGTAACTGAAAGTTTCCAGTCAGCCATGGATATGCCAGCCAGCCGCCTAGCAAGGTGACAAGTATAGCCACATAAATACGACTGATCTGATTCACAATGCGTAACATGTCCGTCGTGTTATTGCTAGCTCCTGGCGTATCCAGTTCCTCAAAAAGACGAGCTAATGATAATATATTCATTTGCACTATCAATAGTTTGATTTGTGTGACGGCCGATACCAGAAACAATACTAAAGAAATTGCACTGTCTGATAGTTCATGATCTGGTAAGAATATGGTTAGAAGTTGAAATATTGTGTTTATGGTTAACATTATCTGAATGAATAAGAAGTAGATTCTAATGGTCTTGCCTCTTGGATTGCCCTCTGAAGGTATAGTCACACCTAGGTACCTTAATAGGTACACATGTCTGAAGAACACATTTTCTCCAGCAATCGCCATTGTCCACCTGGAGTATCCTGTTTGAACTGAGGGTAAAAGCGAGACTGATCTATCTTCAATACAGAAATTAATGTTAACGAGTTAATGACCAGTCATTTGGCTTTTAGAATAAAAAAAAACATAGCTACAACTTTGCACAAAAAAATTCCGTGCCTTTAATGCCCTAAGTTTCATTTACTAATGGCGTAGTTTAGGAGTAATCAATACCTACATGAATATTAATACGTTAAGCTAAGTTACTAATGTTAGTGAACAGTGCTTCAAGTAACTTTAATTATATTAAGCTATCCAGCTGAATTGACGACACAACAAACCTTTCAGCTCATATTGATCCTGTCACGCGAACGAACGTTCCTTGCAAGCCAATCTCTCATCCCATAAAATGCTGTTAACAAAATGGAGGACAAAAAAGTCCATCCCAATCATCCTAGAGGTTTACTGCACACATTATAAAATACCATGGAATTCCTTCAGGAATTTCACTGCCTTTTTTCTTTTTAGATATATAAAAATTTTTAGCTCGAATGGATTAATTCTTAATATTTGACCCACCCTATACTTTAAAAGTCCTGTAGTGTAGGGTTCTAATTTAACTTTGTAATAATTACAAACTTTGCTTACATGTTGCTCGTAAGAGTACCAAATAATTCCATCGATTCCTCTTCAGTTGGAATAATTAATTACACTCGCTTTGAGGTTCCAGTTTTGCTCTTGAGAAAAAAAGACCAAAAACAATCATGGACATGGCCGTATGTTGTACGTGAATACGTTTACGTAACGGGCTATATTTTTTATAATATAATAAAAAATAGGGAAATTATTATTAAGCAGCGGTAAGTGTTTTTCTTTGGTTAGCTTCAATGAGCGCAGAAACCATAGACGATCACACACATCACACTTATGTCCGAATGGATTGTTGACAAACGTCGTAGTGAAACGTGCACTAGCTGCTGCCCAATGTGTCTTCATAATCGACAATCGAACACAATCTATGCCTATACAGTCCGTTGTCGATGTAGTAGCGATTTCATCATCCACTTACATAATTTCGACCGCCCCAGCTGCAGATGTACTGACATCGTCGTTGATCCGCTCGGCCGCATTCATTCTTTTACGTTCCCGGCACAACTTTACTCGGTTATATGGTGTTATTATCATTCGATTGTTCTTGAGAAGCCCTTTCCAACCGTATATACGATCTCTGTATTTGGTTTTGATTTTTCGACGCGTATAGGCCGATATTATATATTTTTGATATTCACTGTCACTATTTTACACTAATGTTTCATATACAATCGATAGATTGTGACGCCAGCTGACGATTAAAACTAAAACGATCATCGTAGCTTCTCCGAGTCAAAAGTTATACTAATTGCAAATCTCGATACGCAGCAAAATGATCTCAAAATGGTGGCACTTCCCCCTCCACCGCGCGCGATGCGTCACAGTACTCGCTTATCGTAATGAATTCTTTGATCCTTTAGCTACCCAGGGTCTAATTTAATTTTGGATGTAGACGATAGATTCGAAACTATAATGCCAAACTGTATCCCCCGATTTTGTTATCATTAGGTTTTTTGGATTGCCTCCATATGATAGCAAATTTAAAGACGTATTCACGTCAAAAACTCTACTCTTTTTTTGGTGAAAGAAATTCATGTTTTTTGGGACTCATTTACGTCATAATTAGTCGCATTGAAAATTCACTAGACTAGAACTTTTTTGGAATTATAGCTAGAAGAGTTTTGATGCATTTTTTGTCTTATTTTTCCATTTAAGAATTTTACTAAATATAGAATATTAATCTAATAAAATATTTGAATATAAGAACTGTTGAAAAACCAGCAGGGGGGCGCGAAACAATTTTATTGTGAACAAAAAAAAGAGGGGCCCAACTTTACAGAATGTTTGGAAGTCAATTAACTTAACCAAGTTCTTCTCTTCTATTTCCAGTTTCTTTTACAGAACGGAATCTTTATTTCTGCTTTCTTTGTTTTCCCCTCCTTCCGTTTCAAAAAGGAAACGTAGCGATATTTCCTGGTTTTATTCACAATGTAGGCTGTTCTCTTCAGTGCTGACTTTAGTAGATTTTATAAATCTTACATTTCCTTCCGGTTTGAACAAGATTTTTTAGTGAACCACTCAGAGTTCTGCATCCCAGTTGATTTACCCTAAATAATTCGATTGCTTTTTATAAAAAAAAAATGCTGACAATCGAAAGACAATAAAGCGATTTATAGGAGGGGAATATTGATCGTATGTAAAAAAGTTTTAAATTTACCTTATTTTTCTTTCTTTTTGTTTCAGGTGGGTACAAAACTCGTAACAAGATTTTTGTAAGTAATTTTTCAATTTCTAAAATTAAATTCTGTTAATGTAACCAACATTTAGTAGGTTTCTTAAAGTCTAAACCCACTATTCGCTGTTAGGCCTACTATAACTCGTTTATTATATCACTGACCGATTTCCGACATTCATCGGTTCGATTGATCAGTTTAGTATAGAGATTTCGTGGCAGCAAGTGTAGTGCAAGGCGGAAGCATAAGTGGAAGTCGAAATTTCTAAACCTTATTGATTAATCTACCTCTGATTCTGGAAGAAAGTTAGTGCAATTTGTATCCTTTGACTTCCTTATTTTAAGAAAGTCTACTTTAAAATTGACTACTGGTCCATCTAAAAGAGTTTTCAATGAATTTGATAAACTAACACTGTTGAGTGCTTGTGAACACGTTTTCTTGTAAAAACAAACGTAATTTCTCATACGAAGTTAAAAGGAATCTTGGAAAATGATATACCGTTTCGAAGCCCATTAGGCAAGGAAACTTTTATAAGAAGTGCCAGCACCTAGGTCTGATAATGATCACGTAAGGGCCGAATGAGTTTTCTTAAAAATTTCGATTACTTTTATTTTTCCTTTATTTTTATTATTATTGGCCTATGGACAATACTTACTGGTTCACCCTGTATATATGTACGTATGTGCTTACTGGCAGGATGTATTCAGAATATGGTATTAGACGCCAAGGTAGTCGAGTGATTAGATGAGCAATCCTCAAAGCTAAGATAGCTTATGGTATTGGATTCGTTTCTAATCTTTACTTACTTTGGATTCCATTTAATTGGGTGCACGATTTAGTTCCTGAAGAAGTTTTAAGGAATCTGATATTTTATTTTGTGAATAACTTACAAGTTTCGGAGAGTTCACTGAACGCTTAGTTCAAATTGTAATTATTGCTGCTAATGTTTATTGTCCTTATGTTTCATATTTCTCTTATCACCTCTCCTTTTTGTGTTTCCAATTTTGCATCACGATGTTATGATTTTAATGACATAATCTATCTGGTTGAACGTTGATTGAACATCTAACTGATTGTTTCCAAGAACAGTTTCATTCTGAGTAAATTGAATATAGGGAAAGCAATTAAATTGAAGGAAGATTATCATTTTGTCGTCGGAGGATGCGTGGCATGTATTCCATTTATGAAGCATCATTAAGTGGCGCCATCTATCATCATCTTCCCAGTTTTATTGAACAAGGGGATTTTAATCCGTCTATTATATTATTTTTTCAAAGGCATTGCACGAAAAAAGATCATTTAATTTTTGTATTTCATTAAAATATTAATTGGGTTCTTTTTACTGAGTACTTTACATGCAATTCGTTATTTGTGGTATTATCTCTTTTTTTAGAAACCTTTAACGGCACGTAAAACCGTCTGCCCTAATAAAAAATCATAAAGTAAAATGCAAAATTTTAACAATTCAATTAATGAAAATAAATTAAGGTTTAACTTATTTTAATTCCAAGCGAATATTCTGTGTTCGAATCCAGCTGTTGGCCCCTTGAATTCCTCTTCCTAGGAGATTCTTACAGCTCATTTTCCGAATATGTAATAAGTTTTCGTTGAAAGGCAATGTCGCAGAGGGCACTTGATGCCTGAAACAAACCCTGCAGAATGGTGTATGGAGTAGCCTGGGTAAGTTACCTGGTATTGTTCGGAGGAGACAGAATAGATCTTGGAAAGTAGAAGAAAAACCTAACATTTAAAAAGTTTTCTCTTGACCGGAAAGTCAAAGTTACGACAATAAGACCTTAGTGAATTCTAACAATAAAAAAAAAAATGGATTTCCCTTTGGAATTCTATACCAATAAGTAGTATTATTTTCCTCGTTAAAATATTTCCCGATGTTGGAGCAGGCGATTGCTTGACAATACTTCAGTTCAGTAGGTTGAGAAAAGAATTGAAGAAGATACGACAGAAGAGGATCGCCTGCTGGAACGTAAGAAGGATCGATTCAAGTCACAAATCCCTTGTTATTCAGTACTTTAACAAGGATTCTGAATATCTAGGAGCTAAAAATCTAATAATAAATATGGAATATATTTTTTTTCTCCTGCATTCTCTAAATAATGGGCCCATTATAGAATAGAGATTGTGACACTACCAATGGTAGGGTCGTCTAGTAGACGCGGTTCCGCTGATGTGGTCAGACTAGGGCAAGGAACTTCCGAGAACACCGAATAATCACAATAACAATAATTACAATGAGGGGAATAAATAACAAGTCTAGGATGTGTACAACCTTATTTTTACTTGACAAGACAAAGATTAGAATAATATTACACAAAAATAAAAAGGATCCTTCACCTAATTTACCTATAATATATACATTGATCTGTTTTGTTAATAACTGAAATAAAATATTTATTCTTTATATATACGAAACACGAAATAATCTAGTGCACCAGGGGGGGGGGGGGGTTAGGCTAATAATTGTTCGGGTTTGGCGATTAATTTGCTCTGCCAGTCCTGGTGGCTTGTCGAGAAGAGGGGAACCACACCACACTCAGTACCTGTTGGGGGCGGCACGGTCACCTAGTTCTGCCGATGGTTCCTGGTAATTCGTGGCTCGAGCCAGAGGTTTCTGTCTCTCGGTGTAGAGTGGAACGTTTAGAAGAAGCGGGTCAGCCGATTAGCTCAATTCGTTCCGCTCTTTTCCGCAGCTGAGGCGCTCACACCAGCACTGAATTACCCCACACTGCTCTACACCCCTCTCCAACAGCATTCCCTCTCGCTCCCTACCACTTCTCCCCACTGCACTTGTTTGAAGCACCAGTTACCTTGCTCTTCTTATTATTCTTATTATTATCGTGATTGTTATTATTATCATCATTACAAACGTTATTGTTATTATGATTATTTTTGAATGCAGAAACTAACTTTTCGACGTTACAATTTAATCAGTTTACAATTTCAATCACTATACACAATTACTATTCAAAATAGTAATTGAAACATGTGCTTCACTATTGCTATTTGTGGTTAAACATTACGTACTCATTTTACGTTAATTATTGAAATCAAAATAATCTAATTTTGTAAATCTATAGATTTGGTTAATTTAGTTTCTAGATACTCTAACATTGCGACGCTCGGTCTAATCTAGAAATACTTCTTTTAAAATTCGTATCATTTGCTAAAATTTAGTTGATAACTCATTTAAAACTTACAATCATTTTTAGTAGCAACTAATTTTGGGGTCCTCGTGAGTCTGTAAAAATTTCTAGAAAATGCGAGCAAAGTTCTTTATGAGCATTTGTTTGTACGGAAGAAGACAGGTATCTCTTGAAGGGTCATTTCTATGGTATACTGAAATCCGGAAAAAAGAACGTCAGATATATTTTAGCATGGATGATAGGAGATTCTGAGATCACTGTTGTTGTTTGTAAGATACATACGAGGGTCGTTTGAAAAGTCCGTGCAAAGTCAGAGAGATAGCACCACTGGCGCGTATCGAGGTTATGTTTAGTTAGTAGCATCTCTTGGAAGAACACACACCAAGTTTCAGCCAGATCGGTCTATTTCTTTGTGTTTGGCATTCGTTTGAATCGAGGAAGTCGAGTGATTTTCAAAAAATGGACGAAAAAGAATTTCGTGTGTTGATTAAACACTACTTTATGAAAGGCAAAACGCCTCAGGAGACTAAAGAGAAGCTAGATAAACATTATGGTGACTCTGCACCTTCGATTAGAACAGTTTATAAGTGGTTTCAAAAATTTTCGGTGTGGCCATATGGGCACAAGTGACGCTGAACGTTCTGGACGCCCTGTTGAGGTTACTACTCCAGAAATCATTGATAAAATCCATGATATGGTGATGGATGACAGAAGAGTGAAGGTGCGTGAGATTGCTAGCGCTGTGGGCATCTCGAATGAACGGGTACATAATATTTTGCATCAACATTTGGACATGACAAAGCTATCCGCAAGAAGGGTGCCGCGATTGCTCACACTTTGACCAAAAACGAAATCGTGTGAAGTGTTGCAAGGACGGTTTGCAGCTGTTCCAGAAGAATCCGCAGGACTTTAAGCGTCGTTTCGTCACTGTGGATGAAACATGGATACATCACTACACTCCTGAGACCAAAGAACAATCTAAACAATGGGTTACCAAGGGGGAATCTGCGCCAAAAAAAAGGCGAAGACCGTTCCTTCGGCCGGAAAGATTATGGCGACTGTCTTTTGGGATTCGCAAGGAATAATCCTCATCGACTATCTGGAAAAGGGTAAAACTATTACAGGTGCATATTATTCATCGTTATTGGACCGTTTGAAAACCGAGCTGCAAGAAAAACGCCCACGATTGGCCCACAAAAAAGTCCTTTTCCATCAAGACAACGCACTAGCTCACAGCTCAGCAGTTGTGGTCGCAAAATTAATGGAAATAGAGTTCCAACTCGTTTCACATCCCCCCTATTCTCCAGACTTGGCTCCCTCGGACTACTATTTGTTCCCCAATATGAAGAAATGGCTGGCGGGAAAAAGATTTTATTTAAACGAGGAGGTGATTGCAGAAATGAATGGCTATTTTTCAGAGTTGGACAAATCCTATTATTCGGAAGGGTTCAACAAACTAGAGCAGCGTTGGACGAAGTGTCTAAGCCTAAAAGGAGACTATGTTGAAAAATAAAAAAGGTTTGCCCCAAAAAATTAAGTAGTTTTTATTTTTGCACGGACTTTTCAAACGACCCTCTTATGTTACATTAAGTGAAGTATTTAATATTTTCCTATTAAATTTACTGTTTTAAAGGAGTGATTTTGCTGACTACCAGAGTTTTGATCAAACCCCATAATTCGAAAACGTCTTAATTTATATTTAAGATATTATTCAGTAACATTAACACAGAATGTTGAGGATAAAGGAAAAGAAAATAATAGAAATCTTTGTTAAATGAAGAGTTTTCTCAAACAACTTTGAATAATTAACTAAAACTGACTATTGAAATGCTTTAGTTTTCCCCAGGCCTGTTACACCTGTTGCTTCTTTGTTTTGCTTTCAAAGAAAACAATACTCCTTTTCCGGGCTAATTTTCACAGCCCGGAGACAGCATTAATTTGTCCAGAACATGTCTAGCAATTATTGTTTCAAAAGGTTTTCACTTTTCCATTAAATTATTTTCTGTCGAAGACTTTTTTTTATGTTAAATTTTATTAAAATATAATTTATTTGTTTTTTAAATGTTTAAAGGTTTAATCAGAGTTTTGGTTTTTTAGTTCAATAGTCATACAGGTCTCGTAGTTGTGTAAATTTGGATTATTATTTACAAACAAATTTTTTAGACACCGGTTCTAAATTGTCATCTTGATTCATCTAAGTTTATGGAATAGAGCTGTGGGGTTCAACCAAACGCACCAGTCTTCAAATAATTCAATCTCTACAATCTAAAATACTTCAAACGCACCTTTTTTACGTCTCTAACCAGTCTATACACACAGATCTTAATATTCCCTTTATAAATCAGGTTACAGGAAACTCCACTTCAATCTACAAATCACACGCAAATCCTCTAGTTCAAAATCTTTCTTCTAGAAACTTCTGTTGTCGTCAAGATGTCTTAAAAGACATCTTGTCGACAAGATGTCTTAAAAGTCACTGGCTTACATGATCTTCTCTCTAGTGAGGAGAGAAACTTCAAGTGTTATGGATGGTTACCACTGGGTAACTTCTCCACTCGTTTGTATGTACTGTTCACTGTTATAATTGTTACACGTAGCGAGGATACATAAAAAAGAAATATACATAGTATAATAGATTCCTTCAATGAGAGAGTTTTGTTTCTCAAAAGGAATCGATTCCTTTTAGCAGGAGCTAAATATGTTTTTCATAGGGTTCTGAGTTTTATCCAGCAGTTGTTATTTACCCTAGGGTATCCTATTTGTTTGTATGTTAACTGCACTACTGGGGGGGATTTTGAATTTTCAATCAGCCAAATCTGGGACAAGCCGCGCGTCCAATTACTGGCGAACCTCAATCAGCAGAGGCAGTGGACGTAAGATGGGCTTTACATAACTATCTCCCCAGCCTGAAAGCTCTATAAAGGACCGTAAGGGGCAGGGCGTATCTCCTTGGAATAAATTAATGGTCAGCTAGGGGGAATCGCTCGGATTATACTGAACGACCTCTTCTACTGATGGACCCGATCCAAACTTCGATAGAATGTACGATTTCTAGATTAATTCCTAATCGAATACCTAGTCTTTACTTTGTGGCACTACCATTGTCATGCAAATGAAGGAATAAAAGTCTGGGCACAGCATCTCGGTCCACTGTTAGCTCCAGAAATATGCATAATTCAGTTATTATTAAAATGGTGATTATGCAAGAAATAAGATATTATTGAACAGATTAGGGTTTAGTTCAGTGAAGGCCCTACGAGGAATACTGTAGGGTAGTGCCGGGTGTCGATATCACTGGATGGTACCCAGAATTAGGGTTTAATATAGCCGAGGTCACGAACTTCCTATTCATCATCATACACCGCTACGTAATAATCTGACAACCCCGCCCTACCTATTGGCTATAAATACTTCGTGATGGAATGTAATTAATCGTAGGGGGATAACCATCATCCCGTCCAGTTATCTTCTCCATTAATAAGAACATCCAAACTTCCAGAACTGGAAATGTCTAAATTTGATAAAAATAATCCGGCGTAAACTTAGGGGGATTTGTTAAAAAGGAAATTGCGTAATATTTAATTGTTAACTTAAATGTTTTTATGACTTCCTCTCAATTGAATTCTCGAAATTTTAACGCATTTTCTCTATCTGAGAATTTAAAAATATACATATTTAATTCATATTAACATAATCCATATTGTTAACTTTCACATCTTAACTGAATGACAATTTTAATACTTTTTAGGATGTCTTAAACTGAATTTTTCAAGAAACATGATTAAATTAAAAGTTATAGATATATAAAATTGTTATAGATTGTCTAACACAAGTGTAGGAGCAATTTTTTAATAATTCACAGAATTTAAAAGAAGTTCGCTCAGTACTTCCGGTTGTAAGAATACCCCTTCATACGCAGAATTTTATTAACGCATTAAACCTCACTTTAAGACGCCACGGTAGCCGAGCGGCTAGAGGCGAGACCAGAAAAGCTAATACGTATTGTTGGTATAGTGGGTACGATTCCCGGTCTTTAGGCCTTGGAATTTATTTAATGGTTAGTAAAAGAAATTTACAGTAAAGTATGTTTGCTAGTCGCCTCCGTCCACGACACCTAATTGGTAGTTGGACGTAAAGCCCGCCTGAAAAAAATAGGCGATTTACTTTACTTTACTTTAAACCTCCCTTTATTATTATCATTGAGACAAGGGGCGTATCCTGTTCCAAAAGACATCACAGCCTAGAGTCGAACTGTACCATTCTCTAGGTAAAAGGAAACGTAAAATCTTGCCAATTTACTAGGGTCCAGGGTTCTTTTCGCTAGTGAGATAAGAGGCGCCCAGTCAAGAAGCTGTAGGAAGATAAAAGCTTGGTAAATCTTCCCCCTACTTACTAGGTTCAAGATCTTATTCACTAGTTTTTGTTATCATATGATCTCCTCTAGCTGCAAAATAACCAAATATCTCATATCGTAACCTCGTGATGGCTGAATAATACGAGTATACAGGATAAGCGGTTTCCACTTCATCCATGTGACAGAGAGTCTCCACAGAGATTCCAGGTTACTTACCCTACTTTATAATAGGATAAGACACAGGACCGTATAATCACATGGAAATCTACTTTGACCCCCCACCCAGCTCTCTAAGAAGTGTGCTCTTAGTTTTAATTTTCTTGGGAAAATCCTATCAGATAAAGGTTGTAGGTCAATATGAGTGCAGTAAGTAAAGTCTCTCCCCATCTTCGACCCCCTCTAAAACATCTTATTGTTCGATGAGAGGCTCATTTAGTTCAAAGATTAGGTTTGCTGATAATTTGACATTTTGTCTTTTAATCTTCATTATAAAGAAAAACTGGAATAGAATTCTTTCTGGAATTTTTTACTTTCCCTCACAAGTTATTCAAGTGATACGATCGTCACATTTCTGATTTCGAGTTCTCCAGGAAAATATCTGAATGAAGTCCTCTAAGTCCGAAAAAGTGGTGTTTAGAAGTTTTTTTTAAAGAAAGGTTAATTAATTACTAACAGTATGATCCATACAATTATACTACTAAGCATTGGGCTCATTCAAATTACAAAATTAATAAAACAATAAATATTCATGTTCACATTCAACATTAATTTAAACGTCCATACATTGAACATTGAATTGAATATACATATTGAACAATATTAACTGAAACTTAATAAAAGTCATAAATATTATATAAAGAAGTAATCTTGACGAATCTGAACAGCTGAACATGTAAAATTGAACAAAATAACTACTTGTATTAAAGAAATTTGAAATTAAAGAATAAAACTAAAGAATCTAAAGACTTAGTCCAATTTTGAATTTGAGCAACCGAAGAAAATAATCAGTAGCGACCTACAAAATTTAGGGGTGGAGCCTCTTTAAAAAGAATTGAAAGAGGAATTGAAAAGAAGATTGTTGTCAATTTCCGTCATAATTTTTGTTCATTTCTTTGCTTAGCTTTCGATCTAAAGACTAGGTTATCTTTAGGTATTAACAATGATACAAGGTTATGATTGTTAATTAGAATACGTCCTAAAGATGACCCTAGTGCCTAGGTCGAAAGCTTGGCCCAAAAAAAAATAAATTTATTTAAGTATCGAATTTGTAGGGCACTGGTTAAATCTAAGGTTACAGGGCATCGTGGGTAAAATCCAAGATATATGTAAATTAGTTTACATTAGCATAAACTTGATACTAAAAGATTTACAATAACGGAGAACAAGTGATACCTTGGTGGTGGCCTCAGCTTTACCGTAAAGCTCGCTGGAGGAGAGAAATGGCCCGTTATTAATTTACCGTTGTTGTTGTTGTTGTAAAGTCCAGAAGCGGCGGTCTTGATAATACTACCTTGGCATCTTCACAGCCTCCGGCGTAAACTGCACTGTACAGAAATGATGACAGTAATTCTTTATATTTTCCTTATTCTCAGCACTTTCTTGGAGTTGTAATTACCTGATTACAGACGGCGTGACGTCTAGCTCATACTAATCACTTCTTCTGGTGTCCTGTAGGATGGAGAGATTTATCCTTGGGAAAGAAACTTGCCTTCACTTCGTAAAATTACCACTTTTTTTTTTTTGCCTTATCTTCTTTTACTTAATTAGTTAGATTGAAGTTCCGTTTCTTTCCTAAGTTACTCAGGGAAGATAAAGCATATCTTTCATTTTTTACTTCTCTCCATACTTTAAGCTTTCTGTAAGAAGTCATGAGTCTTTCAAATGGTCAATAGATGATGGATAAGAACTGGGCGATAAACCCGGTTACCATTATTTTTGCTCTCACTAGAGATTTTCTTCTAAAAAAAATCGATTTTCTCAGAGAAAATTCCAAGAAAAAGTGATAGATGTGAGCCGGTGCTTTCTGAACTTTGTATGTTACTTTTTTGATTAATTCTCTTTCTTGAAACGTGGAGTTATTGCAATGCTTTCATGCACTTTTTTTGCATTTTAATTGAATAACAAGTAATTGCATTTTGTTGGAAAATTTTAACCATACTGGAAAAACAGGTTAGAAATCAAATTTGTGGCTGTATAGCTTACAGGAGTTTAGGAGAAAATGATCTAGCCTAACTTATTTGGGTACCTTTAGGTAAACCAGATCTACAAATTGGTTTGACTGCAGCTCTACCAGAGTATACGGCCCCAAAACGATCCGTTATTTTATTATTGCATAAGGGTGCATCTAAACATTTGACGCTAGTTTAGATATTTGCCTTAAAAAACCTTTTCCAAGTTATGCTGAAAATTTGGCAGCCTCACCTACAAAAATTAGGCTTCACTGTCTGACAGGAACCGTCGTTTGTGTAAGTGGTGTTAGTTTCGTTTTGCCGAAAACAAACTTTTATTATTTCTTCTTTAACTGGCCAATCAGATCCTCGTCCAATTATCCGTTACGCTCGCCATGCTTGGAAGGCAAGGTACTCCTGGATTTCCGATATGTAATTCTGTTCATTTTGTTTTTTCCCACTCTTTATTTTGCGTTTGATTGAATTTGATTTAATATAAAATTGTTCTTTATATCTCAGTGGAATGGAAAGAAATTATTAATTTAGTTCATTTTATTTAAATTTTATATTAATTTACTTTATTTTATTTTAATTTTATATTAATTTACTTTATTATACTACACATATAGTAGAGCAATGAATAATTGTGAAACTGGGTAAAACCGCTACTGAAACTTATCTTTTATTAAAAGAAGTTTATGGCGATGAATGTTAATCACATGCGCTAGTTTTTGAGTGGTTCAAGCGTTTCTAAGATAAAAAAAAAAAGTAAAGTAATCGCCTATTTTTTCAGGCGGGGCTTAACGTCCAACTACCATTTACGTGGACGGAGGCGACTAGCAAACGTACTTTACTGTAAATTTCTCATTTAACCATTAAATAAAATCTAAGGCCAAGACCGGGAATCGAACCCAGTATCACAATGCATATTAGCTTTGCAGGTCTCGCCTCTAACCGCTCGGCTACCGTGGCAGCGTTTCCAAGATGGCCGAGAAGTCGTCGGAGATGATGACCGCCCGGATCGCCCTTACACGTCCAAAACGGATGAAAATATCGATTTTAATTAATCAACATTACTACCGTGAGGTACTTGCTCAACTCCGTGAAAGGGTATAAGGAAAAAACGACCCGATTTGTGGAAGAACAAGTCACGGGGTTCTCCAACAAGACAACGCGCCGGCTCACACTGCATTGTCTGTCAAGACGGACGTTTCTAGCCAAGTACAACATCCCAGTTTCTAGGCCACCCGCCTTATTCGCCTGTGACTGGTCCCATGTGACATTTTATCTGGCCCCCCCCCAAAGTCAAATCTGCATTAAAAGGAAGACGATTTCACGGTCCGTTGAAGCTGTGAAAGAGAATAGTGGCACGCGTCATGCAGGAGCTCATAGAAAAAGACTTCCAGCACGGTTTTGAACCATGGTAATTTCGCATGGAGCGTTGTAGGGATAGGGGAGACTTCTTTTTTTTTTCTAGAAACCGGATGTTTAGAGATACTAACCTTCAAAGATAGATAGATAGGTTATTGGTACATGCCGATGAGTTCAAGTTTTATGGTATGAAGTCCAATTTTCTGCCCGAAATTAAAATTTTTTGGGCGAATAAACAAACTTTAAAAAAACGAACGAGCTTTTGTTACAACGTGATGTAATATAAAACATTTAAATAATTTCCTCTTTAAACAAAGTAAAACAAATTAAAAAGCTGATTTTAAACAAGAAAAATAAGCAAACAGAATAAAGTGAACAATTGATGTTATTAAAATCAACTTAGCGTTATTAAAATGAAAAACAAAAAACTGTGCATTGGTATTTTCGATAAACACATAAAATACTCCATTTGATTAAGTTTCTGTTTCCTTTTACGTCGCCTGTTTACTTTCATGTTATGTACATGTTATGTACAAAAAAAAGTGTTTATTTAAAACACAAAACAGATAATTAAATGAGGGAACATAATTATGTGAATTGACATTAATTTACATGAGATTTTACAGTTAAAATTCAATTAGTCAATATTTATTTTGAATTTCCAATTTTGTTTAAGCGCATTTCGTTGGTTACAGGAAATAATTTCATTTATTTATTTATTTTTAATACGCTGAAAAACAGCGGCTCTTAAAATAATTGAAAAGAAAACCTATTGGTACAAGCATTGGCTTACTCTCTTCCAATCAAATAACCTCAGTTTTGAAGGCTCTTTGGATTCCTTGCATGGTTGGCGTGTGCCCAGCTGGATTTGTTGTCCAGAAGTATTAAGGAGTCTCATCTGGAGGAATGTGTGAACCGTGCGATTCAATCGGAGCGTTTTGTTCTGTACAGATACTTAATCGCAGAATACAGACATAGCACCACGGCAGAGTTTTCTGAAAGTTTAACATTCCTGGAATTGCGCTGGTTTCTTAAGCTGAGGGGAGAACTTCTCTACTTAAATTATAGGCCTTGGTTAGACAAAGAGCCTGATTTAGAAAAGTGTTCTCTGTGTAACTGTGGTACGCGAGAGGAGGTGTATCACTTTCTTGGAGAGTGTCCTTTGTTAAGAGAATTTCGCCTTGTTTATTTCCGTAAGAGTACACTCTCCAGAGAGGATATTATTTCTTCTTTAACTGGCCAATCAGATCCTCGTCCAATTATCCGTTACGCTCGCCATGCTTGGAAGGCAAGGTACTCCTGGATTTCCGATATGTAATTCTGTTCATTTTGTTTTTTCCCACTCTTTATTTTGCGTTTGATTGAATTTGATTTAATATAAAATTGTTCTTTATATCTCAGTGGAATGGAAAGAAATTATTAATTTAGTTCATTTTATTTTAATTTTATATTAATTTACTTTATTTTATTTAAATTTTATATTATTTACTTTATTTTATTTAAATTTTATATTAATTTACTTTATTTTATTTAAATTTTATATTAATTTACTTTATTTTATTTTAATTTTATATTAATTTACTTTATTTTATTTAAATTTTATATTAATTTACTTTATTTTATTTTAATTTTATATTAATTTACTTTATTTTATTTTAATTTTATATTAATTTACTTTATTTTATTTTAATTTTATATTAATTTACTTTATTTGTTTTATAGAATATTTCGTATTTTTTAATTTATATGTAAGCAGTGCTCTCAAGCAGACGGCTTTGCCATTGCTTTATTTATTATTTAAATCTACTTTGGCTATGTATATATATGATTTCTCAATAAAATAATAATAATAATAATAAAAAAAAAAAAAACAGCGTCCCTCTCTAAAATTTGGAGGCTTGTGTTGGGATGGCAACGAATAGCTAACTGTTTAACATCTAAGAGCTGTATAGAGTCGTCGTTTGTTCTGAAGTGAGAGTTTTGAGCGTTTGTCAAGTAGTATGGCTAGGAGTTTGTATCGTTTGTTTAGTTCGGTACGTTTAAGTCTCGTATGGATGTTCCAGTTAAGTCTCTTGTCTAGGTACATTCCAAGGTACCGCACATGGTCGGCATTTAACAATTAAAAATATTTTTTTGAACACAATTTTATTATAATTTTTCAAAAGATTGAAATTGACTACTTTTAAATCTAATCACGATAAATCTTAAATGCTTACACTTCTAAAGCAAAGAATTGCGGTAATTAGATGATTAAAAATACCACAAATTAATTATATTTAAATAGTTTTAATCTATACAATTTGTAAGGCGCGGTTACATAGGCTAGACCCGCAAAGCTTAGATGTATTGTTGGTTTAGTAGGTTCGAGTGCCGTTCTCTCTAGTTCTTGGATTTTAATTTAAAGTTTAATATGAGAACTTTTTAGCATCTTGTCACCTGCGACCGCGACACTTAATTAGATTACAAATTCGTGTTTTGGTTAAAATTAACACTGTTACAATATTATTAATTACTGTTCATCAACATTCAGCTACATATATTGTTAAGCCACTTAACGTAAAGATTTTCTGAGAAATATATCAGAAAATCCATTAGCTCTGAATTTAGATGTCTTGCATGATTCCATTGCATTGCGAAAATTGTTTTAGTCAAATGGAAGTGAATTAATGTATTTCTATGGAAAATCCATTAATTTATCTATGAATGTTGGATCAGAGAATTGGCGGAAACGCAACTACATTACTTGCACCCAGACATACCCATTGATTATATTTCATTAGTAATTTTTTGTTTTATACTAAAAATATACTTAGTAATACAGTTAGAGGACAAAATTGATGACGTACTTCCGTTTTTACGACTCTCATCTTCCGAAAATTAATTAATTTCGAGGGTAGTAAGTTCTAATAAAATACTGTATTTCGTTGTAATTGATATTTCTACCATATTCTTCTTACGTCCGCTTGAGGAACTATTGCTAACTTATTGGCCGGAAAAAGAAGTAAAATGAACGGAGTTTTTAGAAGATTTACTGTACACTAAGACGGTACATTAAGACTTTGGTCCGCCGGAAGAACCAAAACATTTACACCAATATTTAGGCGTTTATAACCGTAACATATCTTACACAAGGCAGCGTTTCATTGTGAAACTGGATCCGCTTTTCGGTCTTGGTCTTGGATTTTATTTTAATGGAATCCCATCTTGAATATGGTTCCAATAATTTGGAGTCCATTTTGGAAGGTACATATGGCTTCCATTAAGGCTGTTCTAGAACAAGTTCTTTTGGTGGTTGTCTTGCCGTTTGAAAATCCCTTAAGAAACCCTTATCTACACAGATCTACAGCTCACTCTCAATATTCCTCCACTTGTCACCAGAAGAATTTATTATGATCTCTCTTTCCTCTGCAAACTTCTCCATTCTCAAATAGACTGTCCTTACCTTCTTTCTCTGATTTCTTTTAATATATCATCCCATACTACACGACATTCTTCTCCGTTCAATGTACCGTATAGCAAACATGATTACGTTTTTTACTCCCCTAACTTTCGTATAATGCGGACAGCCAATCATTTTGGCTTAGATTTCTTTGGCACTGATTGTAATGGTTGAGGAGAGAGATGTTGGTTGTTGTTGTTGATGGATAAATAACACTTTTGTATCGGTATAAGATATTATATATTTATATGACTGACTGCCAAGGACTGTATACTTTACACTACAAGAACAGAACAGACTGACTGACGTGGCTAAACGATGTGTACAAATCCAGTGTAAGACCTTGAACAGAATTTTCTAACCGAACCCTCCTTTGACTTTTCCCTCGTTTTTATATACATTCCCGAGCCTCCCCTCTCTGTGTGCCAAGGGGGCTCTGTGTGCCAAGGTTTGAGGTGATGTTGGTTGTTGACGTTGATGGATAAATAACACTTTTGTATCGGTATAAGATATTATATATTTATATGACTGACTGCCAAGGACTGTATACTTTACACTACAAAAACAGAACAGACTGACTGACGTGGCTAAACGATGTGTACAACTCCAGTGTAAGGCCTTGAACAGAATTTTCTAACCGAACCCTCCTTTGACTTTTCCCTCGTTTTTATATACATTCCCGAGCCTCCCCTCTCTGTGCGCCAAGGGGGCTCTGTGTGCCAAGGGGGCTGTCTCTCTCTCTCTGGCTAGAGTAGATGAGTTGTGGGGGGTTCACTACCCCTACACTGATTTACAAAATTTTCTAAATAAAGCCAGATGTCAACTATTTCTTTAAACTATTTGTATTATCAATATTATTATTATTAATTGTTGTTTTTGTAAATTGTAAAATTGGATTATTGCTCCGTTGTATTATTTAAAATAAAATAATAGAAAAGACTTTATAGTAAAGTATGTTGGCCATCCACCTCCGTCCATGATACCTAATCGTAGTTGGACTTAATGCCTGCTTGAAATCACAGACTTTACTTTTAATTCATAACATGAAAGTTACACCATTTTATACAGAATCTGGTGATTCAGTTCAAAACCAAAACCACAGAACAAGAACAATATCGCTGAAAAATTGGACAGATGTAGTACAGCGCTGTGTGGTGGTTAGTTTGAGAAATAAAATCCAATCCAGTTGAGGGTGGTAAATTTGATTTATTTAGTGTACATTCGGTGGATTGGATTGCCTGGTGATCCCCCAGAGAAGGATATTGCCTTTGTGCGTCCTGCGATTCCCGGTTCAATCATCCAGATGTACTCTCTCACATAAATGGAATGAGAAAATGGTGGAAAACGATAGCAATATTTAACCAAACAAAAAGATGGCAGTTTTTATCTGAATGTTCACATTTGATGCTGTGAAAAAAAATATTAATTAAAATTAACCTGTAAACCCAGGCCAGCTCACAAGGGGAGTACAGGAATAAGGAAAGATCTGCAACCATTAAATTCTTGCTGGCCAGTATATCGAATACAAGATGTGGAAGGACAACATCCGCCAAATAGGGTACCAATATCAACTTTTAGTTCTTGAGAGATCATGTTTAACTGTGGCAATCCAAAATAAGAAGCGACGTTTTCCGGAAAAATGGTAAAACTCTTTTATGGTTGGCTGATCGATAGCGCTTTCCATCTTGGCCAGTCCAGGTCTACGAGGGTCGTTTGAAAAGTCCGTGCAAAAATAAAAACTACTTAATTTTTTGGGGTAAACCTTTTTTATTTTTCAACATAGTCTCCTTTTAGGCTAATACACTTCGTCCAACGCTGCTCTAGTTTGTTGATCCCTTCCGAATAATAGGATTTGTCCAAGTCTGAAAAATAGTCATTCGTTTCTGCAATCACCTCCTCGTTTGAATAAAATCTTTTTCCCGCCAGCCATTTCTTCATATTGGGGAACAAATAGTAGTCCGAGGGAGCCAAGTCTGGAGAATAGGGGGGGGATGTGAAACGAGTTGGAACCCTATTTCCATTAATTTTACGACCACAACTGCTGAGGTGTGAGCTGGTGCGTTGTCTTGATGGAAAAGGACTTTTTTGTGGGCCAATCGTGGGCGTTTTTCTTGCAGCTCGGTTTTCAAACGGTCCAATAACGATGAATAATATGCACCTGTAATAGTTTTACCCTTTTCCAGATAGTCGATGAGGATTATTCCTTGCGAATCCCAAAAGACAGTCGCCATAATCTTTCCGACCGAAGGAACGGTCTTCGCCTTTTTTGGCGCATATTCCCCCTTGGTAACCCATTGTTTAGATTGTTGTAATCGAAGGTGCAGAGTCACCATAATGTTTATCAAGCTTCTCTTTAGTCTCCTGAGGCGTTTTGCCTTTCATAAAGTAGTGTTTAATCAACACACGAAATTCTTTTTCGTCCATTTTTTGAAAATCACTCGACTTCCTCGATTCAAACGTATGCCAAACACAAAGAAATAGCCCGATCTGGCTGAAACTTGGTGTGTGTTCTTCTAAGAGATGCTACTAACCTCGATACGCGCCAGTGGTGCTATCTCTCTGACTTTGCACGGACTTTTCAAACGACCCTCGTAAAGTATTCTTTTTTAAAAAAAGGTGTCTCTTATACAATATTAATTCCTGGCTTCCAAAATTCCGCGTTCTAAGCAAACAGTGTTGCCAGAAATGAGGATTTCATTATTATTATTTTTTTTTTTATTTAATTTAATCGCAATCAACTCGAAAATTTATCCGCTAGTCTCCTTAAACATTGTGAATCAATTAACATTTTTTATTATTTTTGTTTTAAAGGCCTAAATTAATAATAATAATAATAATGAAACTTGTCTATTTAAATCAGACATATGAAATATTTCATCAAACTAAATTAAAAAAATTTAGTTGAAGCTGTTCAATTAGTGACGTTTATTATATCGAATATTTCCCAATTAAAAACAATGTCCGTAACTAAAGCAGCACCACAAGTACGTATTGAAACAAATTCCAATTTGAATTGGGAGCAATCAATTGATCTAACCACTAATTACTGGAGTACAAATTGGTGCATTGATAACAAAAACACTAACTCACTTGATATACCTTAGGTTTGTGACGGTGATTATTTTTTTTGTAATTTATTTACATCAGGTCTGCGAAATAATCTGTTTAATGGGACGGAATCTCAAAACTCTACCAGAATTCTAGAAAGTGGATTTGGTAATCGATGTTCTTCTTTTAAAACAAGACTTACATAAACTTCCCTTAGGGGAAGGAGGACTAGCCACTTCTTCAGGGAGCTTAGCGCCCTTGCGAAGGGGTATCCCAGCCTAACAACGCAAATAACACTTAAACTAAAGTCTTTTGACATTCACACAATATACCGAGAGCCTGCAAAGAGAGTTAATTAGTGTTGTTCAGTTGAGGTTCGAACTGGAGGCTCATAAACCTGGAGTTGAAGGCTCACAAAGTGCAAGCCTTTTTAAATTCTTAAGGAATGACGAGTAATCAATGAACAAGCTCGAGTCTTTTGAGCCGAGCCTTGGAGGCTTACCGAGCTCTTTGTGAGGCTTCAGCTCGAGCTCTTACTAGAGCTCGAGCGCTCAAGGCTCAAACCTTATAGCCTTATTGCTCAGCTCTTGAACAACACTACAGTTAATGCATGTTGATGAGCTTAACTGAGCCACAGGCGAACTCTAGCTTATGACTTAACTCTAACTTACATTTGTATACTTTACAGACGCCCACAACCTGTGAACAAACACTGACATTTTAAGGTAGCCAGAATAGATGTAAGTCGCAAAGGGTTTTGGTTGTAAAGTCCTTCCCAACATCTTAACTGGACTTGCATTCATGATTCCCAGTATATACTCTAGGATTTGGAATGAAATCTGTCGATCCTTCAGAGGAATCTTGGAATCCCTGCTTGGATTAATTTATAGCAGACAACAGGTCCCATTTCCCAGTACTGCCGCCTTTAGATGACTATTTTTGTCTAATCCAGATTTTAGAACAAGAATCATCTATTTATCAATCCCTTCATCCATATTTCCTGTATCTACCAATCAATTCATTCCAAAATACTTAGCCGAATAACTTGTGCTCTGTATTAATATTTCATAGTGATCCTAATGTAATTGCTCATCAAGAATTCAACGCCATCTGGCTTCAGGAAGTCTAATTTTCAACTCTCTTGTCAACCTAATCCATTGATCCATCAGCTTTAATCTCTTTCTCTTCTCTTCAGTGACTGAAAGCGGTACTGGCCGCTAGATTTTTCTCGGCGTTAGTGAACATTACTTTCAGAAAATCGTCACTACGCCATGACTTCTCCCATATTAGTTTCCATCTCTTTCATCTCCATATTACGTCATTGTTGCAAGACATTTGCCTAAAGTTTTAAATTTCAAATTGATAAATAAAAATTTATGTCACGGATTTTGTCCTTCATAGCACACATGTTAATTGTATCTCTCGTTTTTTGGTCATTTATCCATCAACATCGGTAGAGTAAATCAGTTTTCGTGTTCGAGAATTTGACTTCTCTTATGTTTCTGGATGTAATGACTTCAATATTGTTGTTTTCATTGTCTGAAACCGGTCAGGGACAACGACGGACAAAATCAGCGATATTATTCAGCACCGAGGTCCTAACCACCGTAATTGTCAAAACGTTGTCTCCTGGCGATTGAAAGCAACAACACCATATCACTGATTTTGTCAATCTATTTGACAATTATTATCTAGTGAGCTTTTAACGTATTTAAAGTTATTCTCCTGCTAAATTAACTCTCCGTGTGTGGACCAGGCGAGAAGAGTCCCAAGGTATACCCTGCCTGTCGTAAGAGGCGACTAATAGGGGAAGGTGTACGGAAAACCGTCTCACCTGGAATGGTGTAGTAAGCCCAAGCTGACACCAGGAGGGTGTAGAGAAACCTGGTAAGTAATGAGCTGGGCATGGCTGGGCCAGTGACCATTCTAGGCCTTAAAATAGGAGACAGAGTCTCATGGGATCGTGAATCAGCCCGCTGGAGTTCTGTCTCCAGGTTCACGAGTTGAGGAAAGGTTTCGTGGTGGTTGTGGTAAAGCAGGGACGATGGTAGAGTTCCCTTGGTCTAGTGTGGGGGAGGATGGTCGCCTTCGGGAATAGTTGCGCCACTATCTCATTCACCGCAAGAACATGCTATATTAACTGACTTAGGGATTCTAATCAATCCTAAGGCTGGAAACATAGTGGAGCGGCGAGCAAAGCGGCGATGATAGCGAAGAGCAAAGCGGCAAAAACAAAAACTAGAAATAGATAGAGTTGCTCTATCTTCGCTTTGCTCGCTACTATGCGCGGTCCCATATGTTTACTTGTGTTTGATTTCGCCGCTTTGCTCTTCGCTATCATCGCCGCTTTGCTCGCCGCTCCACTATGTTTCCAGCCTTAAACATCTATTTCTGGTGTAAAAAAAGAGAAGCGAAATCAGAATCTTGCACCATTGCAATACTCCTGGAAGTAAAAGGAGTATAGATATCCAAATTATTGGATGTTATAAATAGAGAGCCACATTGTGGGTGGTGGGTGGATAATAGCTGTGAACCTTGAAGTAAATGCTAATAAATTAACAACACCCTTGTGGAGCAACGGTGGCTACAAATAACCACAGAGGTCGGCTTTTACAAGGGAAAGCCTTTAAGAGTTAAAATTAACCTCAGAAAACACAATAACGGTTTTTAGGTTGTTCACTCTAGAAATTAAATTTGGGTCCCCCCCCCCACACATGGCTAAGTTGGGAGAAATCGATAATTCTCTCGATATTGTAAAAAAAAAATAAAAATGAAAAACAAAAAGGTAACGCATAATGTAATTATAACTTAGCAGGATGTGCACAGTTAAATCTATATTAGTGTTTAATTAAACGAACTAAATTGTGCAAACCCCTGTGCAAAAAAAAAAGATGATTGTTAGATAAATATGAGTATGGGATAGGGTGTCCGCCTCTAGGAGGTGGTGTTGGAGGAGGCAGAGATGAAATAGCGACACGTTTGAGTGGCCCTGGCCGCCTCTCTGTACAGAGTACGGCGGTTTTATATCTCTCCCAACATTGGGGGGTGGCACACAATGTTACCCAGCATCCTCCAGTTCGATGAGCTCTTCACCGCCTCCAGCAGTTAGTCCTCGACAACCGTTCTAAAAACCTGTACGTCCGGCTCGTCGTGGTTTTTTCTTCACTTTTTGTTTGTTGTTGTTGTTGTTTTTAATGCTAGTCGTGGTTTGTTTGCTTTTTTTGTCTACAAAACCGCGTTTGTAAACAACATTGTTTACAACAATAATCGGGAGTTATTACTTACTTGTAAGTTTTAATCTTGTGTAAGAGAACAGATTTTTAAAAATAAAACAAAAGAAAAGCTGTTTTATAACCAATAACAAAAGAAAGGACATTGGTTTTCAAAAGAAAAACAACTTTATTAAAGTGCATTGTACATAAGTGTTTACTGTTGACAACTTTAACCTTGATAACCAAAACTGAACTGGTATTTTTTACTCCTGAATTTTCCTGCAAAGCTAAGGTGCACACTATGTGAGACTTGTTCAACATGTCAGAACTAAGGTGAGAAAAGCTTTGATCCCAAAAACAAGTTCGTTGATCCCAGTAAAGATTATCCTTTTCCAAAGTCAGCTGATTACCAATAATGCAACGACGATGATTTGATTGCTTGGTATATTTTGGTGAACCTTATTAAAGTTTAAAGAATCTGCCATCGATCTCACATGAACCAAAACTCTGCGTACTTGCAAAGTATAAGTAGTTAATTTTTCTTGAAACTTAAGTGTCCCAAAATGATAGCGGTTATCAATACAATTGTTCTTAATAGTGTTAAATGAAGCGTGACGTCACAGCTCCCTTAGAATCTTACATGGAATCAATATTCCGTGATAAGTAAAAAATTTCAAACTATCGTGATAAGCTTGCCATTATTTCCTATTTCTAAGAAATTCCTTACTTTTTTCTTTCAAATTTCAGTCTAAATTTGCACCAAATACGAACAAATCAAACTGTTCTGTGCGCTGGTACTTCCGGCTGGCTCGTATTTTTTGTTTTTCCTAAATTGGATATTTTGGAATTCAGATGTTAGAACTGTACAAAGACCTGAATCAGCACTTTGGAGTAGACTTCCTCTTTACTTGAGAACTGTGCTTGGACAAAGTTAATTATTTATTTAATAATTTTATGGATATAGGTGTATTAGGTAAAATATACAGGGTTTCCTAAGGTATATGGAACACGACTTTTTCTCGGAAACTAAGTTAGCTAGAAACAAAAAACTAAAAAATACGTGTCCCCTTAGGTTTTTGTTAGAAAATCCAAATTTAATTTGTAAAATTTTTTTCGGAGCTTCCAGAAGCGAGATACAGGCACCAAATTCCTTTTCTTCAAATAGGGAGGTGTGGTTTTTATCTAAGAAATAGATTCTTCTATTTTTTTTTAAGAAAAATTTACTTGAACGGTTTTTTTTCTGTGAGCGATATTTTACGTTATGAATGAAAACATGATTCTTATAAGAAATTTTAAAATAATAATATTATAACGGTTTTTTGATTGAATAAAAAGAAAAGTACTATTTTATTATAAATTTTACTTCTCCATTAATAGTACAGATCATCATGCTCGAATGGCCTCCACCATTAGAGATGCGTAGACATGCTCTTTTCTGCCAATTGTCCCTTACTGCCAAAAGAAATAGATTCGGTTTTAACCCGAGTTACAGGCATCTATTATTCTCTGCTTCAGATCATCTACAGATGCAATTCCGGCTTGATTCTGATACACCTAGATTTATAAATGCTTTTAGATAAATAAGCAGAAATAAGAAGAGAAAGAGAAAAAGTTATAAATAATCACCTTGTTTTTTAGGTATCCCCAAAGGAAATAGTTCTTAGGTGTCAAATCCGGTGAACGAGGTGGCCACTGAATCGTCCCCCGTGTCGATATAACATGCCCATCAAATTGCATATCGAGATATCTCTTTACATGCCTGATGGTGTTATATCGACACCGGGGGGGGGGCCGTTAAATTTGGATTTCTAACAAAAAAACTAAGGGGGACACGTATTTTTTAGTTTTTCTCTAGCTATCTTAGTTTCCGAGAAAAAGTCGTGTTCCATATAGCTTGGGACACCCTGTACGAGGGTCGTTTGAAAAGTCCGTGCAAAAATAAAAACTACTTAATTTTTTGGGGTAAACCTTTTTTATTTTTCAACATAGTCTCCTTTTAGGCTTATACACTTCGTCCAACGCTGCTCTAGTTTGTTGATCCCTTCCGAATAATAGGATTTGTCCAAGTCTGAAAAATAGCCATTCGTTTCTGCAATCACCTCCTCGTTTGAATAAAATCTTTTTCCCGCCAGCCATTTCATCATATTGGGGAACAAATAGTAGTCCGAGGGAGCCAAGTCTGGAGAATAGGGGGGATGTGAAACGAGTTGGAACCCTATTTCCATTAATTTTGCGACCACAACTGCTGAGGTGTGAGCTGGTGCGTTGTCGTGATGGAAAAGGACTTTTTTGTGGGCCAATCGTGGGCGTTTTTCTTGCAGCTCGGTTTTCAAATGGTCCAATAACGATGAATAATATGCACCTGTAATAGTTTTACCCTTTTCCAGATAGTCGATGAGGATTATTCCTTGCGAATCCCAAAAGACAGTCGCCATAATCTTTCCGGCCGAAGGAACGGTCTTCGCCTTTTTTGGCGTAGATTCCCCCTTGGTAACCCATTGTTTAGATTGTTCTTTGGTCTCAGGAGTGTAGTGATGTATCCATGTTTCATCCACAGTGACGAAACGCGGCACCTATCTTGCGGATAGCTTTGTCATGTCCAAATGTTGATGCAAAATATTATGTACCCGTTCATTCGAGATGCCCACAGCACTAGTAATCTCACGCACCTTCACTCTTCTGTCATCCATCACCATATCATGGATTTTATCAATGATTTCTGGAGTAGTAACCTCAACAGGGCGTCCAGAACGTTCAGCGTCACTTGTGCCCATATGGCCACTCCGAAAATTTTGAAACCACTTATAAACTGTTCTAATCGAAGGTGCAGAGTCACCATAATGTTTATCAAGCTTCTCTTTAGTCTCCTCAGGCGTTTTGCCTTTCATAAAGTAGTGTTTAATCAACACACGAAATTCTTTTTCGTCCATTCTTTGAAAATCACTCGACTTCCTCGATTCAAACGAATGCCAAACACAAAGAAATAGACCGATCTGGCTGAAACTTGGTGTGTGTTCTTCCAAGAGATGCTACTAACTAAACATAACCTCGATACGCGCCAGTAGTGCTATCTCTCTGACTTTGCACGGACTTTTCAAACGACCCTCGTATATCCTACCTAAACTTAAAAAGAAAAAAAAAAATTGCATACTTTTTTTTTTTATTTGGAATTTGGGTTTTATATTTAATTTTGATTGAATAATAACACTAGATAAAAGTACGTACATGTCCACTTTAGAATCAAGTGTACGCTGAACACTGATCTAAATTCCTTCCGTTTTTGAATATTATGATCCTTGAATCAATCATTTACACTAATTTTATTCTTTTAATGTCCTTGTGCATACATTTATGTTTGTCCAGCCATCATGCCTGTGATTTACGCATAAAATTATAATAATTTTAGTGATTTTCTGTCTTTTGTACCTCCTGTTATTTTTGTGTTTACAAGTGTTTTAGCGAACTTCGAACGTTTCAAACGTTTCCTGTCGTCCCTGATATTTTTCGGGAGGCTTTTTTCTATTTTATTTCTTAATTTTCTTAAAAAAAAAAAAAAAAAAAAAAAAAAAAATAGCTTCCAAGTTTCTGAATAAACTTACAAAGTCAATTTACTGCAAACTTTTATAAAATATTTCACTAAATTAAAAATAAAAAAAAAAAACCTGAGGACAAACTGAACCTCTATATTAGATTTACTGACGTAGCAAATCCTTTGGTAGGGTAACATCAATTGCCGTGGTTATTAACAAACCTGTCTTTGTATAAAAGACCAATCTGTGAGACTGGAGCCTCCAGCGCTGCCCGTTATTAAAGTTAACAAACTGCTGACGTCTTAAATAATCTCAGCTGACATAAAAAAAGAAAAGACATCCGTCTAGTTTATTAATTTCAAAATTGTTTTGTATAAAATTTATAAACTTACTTCCTTTTTATTAAATCGTAATAATAATCGATTTTAAACAAAACCTTTCTATAATAGGAATGTCCTTCGACTTGTTAAGGCGCTCCTTTAAGAATGTACAACTAATTGCTTAACCCATTTTGCTTAATAAGATCTTTCTCTCCCATTCTTAAACAAGAATACTTCCTTTTCGAGCCATGTCTAGCAAATAGAAAAAATAGTTTGCAAATCAGCTGTGAACTATCAGAAGATATCCTTCGACTTCAGTTTGTGCGAAGTAATAAATGACGTCATAAAATTAGATAAGATTAAATGGATTGAGTGGACAGCTTTGATTCACCCTCAATGGATAAAGAGGGATAGACTTTTCATCCGATCTTTCAGAGAGATTAAGTGGTTGGAGGGAGAAAATTAAAGGATCATCACTAGAAAAGTAACAGAAAAATTTGAGTAATTTTAAGCGAGTGTAGACATTAGCTGAATACCGGGTTCGCGGAGATCTCAGGTTCGAATCCAGCTGCTGACCTTTAGATTTTCTCTTCCTAGGAGCTTCTTAGAGCTCATTGTCCGGTGAGAGAGAGTGTTGACCGTGATTTGAGGTCACCATCCACAGGCCGATCTTATTCTGGAAGAAAACCAAAAAAAAAAAAAAAACTCGCGAGTGCCTTAAAGTTGAGGCGCCTTAAATCCAAAAAACAAAACCAAAAAGGTACCAAAACGGATTACCAATTTTGTAATCCCCAATAAGCTAACCACTCAGCCAATCCCTGCCCTATAAGATGCCTTCTGTCTGCTTCTTGTCATTTCCCTAATAAGCATTCCAATGGCAGATTGCTCTTCTAATGTCGTCCAATGTATAATTCTTTTTCTACATTCATTTTTCCAGCTAGACTCTGTTATTTACCCATTTCCATTTCATTCTCGTGACTACATCTGATAATTTTATTTTCTTCTTCTGCTTTTCCAAATTTCTTTTCACTTGAGTTGACTAGCTTTTTATTTATCCCGCACCCCTTGATATCGGTGTAAGGACTCTCAAGGGGTCCTTGGACTTTATAGTTAGATGCGACTTTTTTTTAAATCAAATTAGGTATTAGGTTGGAAGGAAATTTTTGCTGGTTTTGGCGTGAGTACTTATCAAATACATTTTTCCGAATGAAGTATTAACTTAATGCCGTTTTCTTGGTAGACTATTTTATAGCAAGTTTTCTTTTTGTTTTTTTAAGAACGCGTCATCAGTTTTTACTTATCCCTTTATTGTTTCCCCTTATTGTGATCTAGGACACCTAACCTGTGCAATTTTATTAACGCCCCTCTCTTGGAGGAGGGAATACAATTTTTTTTATTAAATCTAACTGCTCCCACGAAAATATTGTTCCAGAGAAAAATAAAAAACACAGGAAGACAGGAGAATTTCATTTTTTAACAAAAAACTTGGCTAAAGTCTAAAACAAAGTTTGTATAATCCCACGGGAGTTGGGCGAAGCTTTTAGAAATTGGTTTCTATATTTGTAGTGACTCAAAAATGAGGTTATCTTCCAAGTTTTATTCTGTGTACCACTTTACTCGATTGCTTTCTGTTTTTTTAAGGATTCTTTTTGTTCTTGTACTATTTTTACATTTTGTCAAAATAATGGCATTAGGGATTTATTTTTAATTTCCAAGGAAAATATTTATTTGTTTAATTTAGAATTTTCATCTTCTACAAAAATTAAGTTTTCAAAAAAAACTAAAGACATCTTTTAAAATTCTATTGTATGTACCGCCGATGCAAGGGAGGAGATTAGCTTAGTGTTAGCTTACTGGGTTCTCACGCGGAGATCGCTGGTTCGAAACCAGCTGTATCGGCCTCTTAGGCTGGAAACATAGTGGAGCGGCGAGCAAAGCGGCGCTGATAGCGAAGAGCGAAGCGGCGAAATCAAACACAAGTAAACATATGGGACCGCGCATAGTGGCGAGCAAAGCGAAGATAGAGCAACTCTATCTATTTCTAGTTTTTGTTTTTGCCGCTTCGCTCTTCGCTATCAGCGCCGCTTTGCTCGCCGTTCCACTATGTTTCCAGCCTTAGAGTTTTCTCTTTCTAGAAGCTTCTAAATAGCTCACTAATAAAAGCATCTCCGAGGGCAATTACTCTCATATTTTGACGCACCTTAAATTTGAAAAATAATGATTAATAAATCATTTAAAAATTGCCCATCAGATTTATATATACGAGGGTCGTTTGAAAAGTCCGTGCAAAAATAAAAACTACTTAATTTTTTTGGGTAAACCTTTTTTATTTTTCAACATAGTCTCCTTTTAGGCTTATACACTTCGTCCAACGCTGCTCTAGTTTGTTGATCCCTTCCGAAAAATAGGATTTGTCCAAGTCTGAAAAATAGCCATTCGTTTCTGCAATCACCTCCTCGTTTGAATAAAATCTTTTTCCCGCCAGCCATTTCTTCATATTGGGGAACAAATAGTAGTCCGAGGGAGCCAAGTCTGGAGAATAGGGGGGATGTGAAACGAGTTGGAACCCTATTTCCATTAATTTTGCGACCACAACTGCTGAGGTGTGAGCTGGTGCGTTGTCGTGATGGAAAAGGACTTTTTTGTGGGCCAATCGTGGGCGTTTTTCTTGCAGCTCGGTTTTCAAACGGCCCAATAACGATGAATAATATGCACCTGTAATAGTTTTACCCTTTTCCAGATAGTCGATGAGGATTATTCCTTGCGAATCCCAAAAGACAGTCGCCATAATCTTTCCGGCCGAAGGAACGGTCTTCGCCTTTTTTTGGCGCAGATTCCCCCTTGGTAACCCATTGTTTAGATTGTTCTTTGGTCTCAGGAGTGTAGTGATGTATCCATGTTTCATCCACAGTGACGAAACGACGCTTAAAGTCCTGCGGATTCTTCTGGAACAGCTGCAAACCGTCCTTGCAACACTTCACACGATTTCGTTTTTGGTCAAAGTGTGAGCAATCGCGGCACCCATCTTGCGGATAGCTTTGTCATGTCCAAATGTTGATGCAAAATATTATGTACCCGTTCATTCGAGATGCCCACAGCACTAGCAATCCCACGCACCTTCACTCTTCTGTCATCCATCACCATATCATGGATTTTATCAATGATTTCTGGAGTAGTAACCTCAACAGGGCGTCCAGAACGTTCAGCGTCACTTGTGCCCATATGGCCACTCCGAAAATTTTGAAACCACTTATAAACTGTTCTAATCGAAGGTGCAGAGTCACCATAATGTTTATCAAGCTTCTCTTTAGTCTCTTGAAGCGTTTTGCCTTTCATAAAGTAGTGTTTAATCAACACACGAAATTCTTTTTCGTCCATTTTTTGAAAATCACTCGACTTCCTCGATTCAAACGAATGCCAAACACAAAGAAATAGACCGATCTGGCTGAAACTTGGTGTGTGTTCTTCCAAGAGATGCTACTAACTAAACATAACCTCGATACGCGCCAGTGGTGCTATCTCTCTGACTTTGCACGGACTTTTCAAACGACCCTCGTATGTTACATAATATAAATCTAATTTCAAATCCCTTCAAGAAAGCTAGCATTTGTACTTAACAGCGATCATTATCAAGGGATTGCTGACAAAAACCGTGCATTGTTCTGTCGTGGAACTTTAAAGAAGTTCGTTAAGAATCCTTTGTATACTTATTGGCCACCAGCCGTTCAACGCATGAGAATTGTAGGATGTGGTTATTAGCGATGTGCAGGTCTGTAGTTCGCATGTATTGGGTAGAAGGCGTCACAAATCTCGAGGAACTCACTTCTGTGGTACCTGGCAGCTAGACGACGCTAATACGATGTAATCACTGCAGTACATAAGAGTGGTTTATTCCCTTGAGACATATGAAGACTCTCCTGCAAAGTAAACGGAAATAATGGCTAGCTTTCCTTTGTTCATCTTGTCACTTGTATGAGGAGCAAATGTTAGCTTCCGGTAAAGTTTTGTTAACTTAATGAATCCGTATTATAATCAAGTTAAATTTATTAGAAGTTCCAAGTTTGTGGAAAAAACTTCAAGAATATTATAGTGAAGTTGTTGTATTACACCAAATTTGTACTTGACTTAAAGGTAGTATAAATGTCGAGGACTTTTGAGTCTGAACTTTACCAGATGTAGCTAAGGTCACTAGAGATTGCTTCTTGCAATGCGCGTGTCAGTTTTCCCTAAATAAGGCACCAAGAAAACTTAGTAAACACACATCTTCAAGAACTTATATCCTCCTCAACATGAGAGAACTTTACCACAAACTTTAGAGCTTATTGTAACTTAAATGTTTCAAAATGTTCGTTAGTTTCATAATTAATTCATCTAATAAACATGTCGGTTTACTCTAGGCAGTTAGAAGTTCTGGGATCTCTGAAACCATGTCAAAAAACTTGGAGTTTTCCAGGCAAATATTTTACGATGCTCTTACATTGAAAACTAACAACATCCACACGTGGAACTTTGCCGAACTAGTTAGTCATGAGAAACTATTCTTCAGTTTCTTCAATGTGATATAATAGATTACCATAAAAGAACATTTAGCTAGCAGTGGATTTGGATTTTTCCATCATTGTGGGACAGTCCCTGTTGTTACAAAAAAAATTTTCCTTTCTAGTAGAAAATATACATAATAATGGTGAGAGTAACTAAAAATGAAAAATGTCCCTGCAGATGACGTCAGTTAAAATTACGTACCAAGGTGTGACACCATTTTTTTTTTGGCGCCATTAATAAAGTAAGGCAGTTTATATGTAGCGGGTGAGAAGATGGCCGGGGGGTGAAACGTGAAAAATTGGCGGGGCAGCATAATTCCCGGGGTCCAGGGCACATCTTTGAATAATTCAATAGAATTAAAATGATATTCCTTGCTTCCAGGCGGCAGTTTTATTAAATTGTAAGCTAGGATATTGTGACAGTCTCTCCAAGATCTATTAGTTGGATATCAATTATTGAACTGTACTGGTATCTCCTTGCATGATCATTATATTTAATAAAAACAAATTCTTTGATACAAGCACTTCTTCTTCTTAACTGGCGCTACAACTCATGTAGAGTCTTGGCCTCCTCAAGACGTGCCCGCCAGTTTCGGAATCCTAACATAGATGCAGCATCCTTTGCCACACTATCCACCCAGCGCAGCATCGGTCTGCCTACCCTCCTGGATCCTTGCATATTTCCTTCCAGCACTTACTTAGTAATCTCATCTTCACTCATCCTAGCTACGTGACCTGCCCATCGGCAGCAGTCTACCAAGCTTTATTACTTTTACTATATCAGGATCCGTGAAGAGAGTGTACAATTCCTACTTCTCCAATTCGGTCCATCGTGTGAAAGGACCATAGATTCTACGGAGTACCTTCCGTTCAAAAAGTGAAAGGGCCCGTTCATCTGCCTTGGTCCATCGCCCACGCTTCAGAACCATAACTCAGCACTGGTCGGATGAGGGTTTTGTAGAGAAGGGTTTTGTGTCCCAAGAGATGAGTCTACTTTTTACATGCCTTACTAAACCAAAGTAGCATTTGTTAGCGGCCATGTTCCTCTTTGTTATTTCTGAACCAACTTGGTTCTCACTGTTTACTAGTGACCCAAGAGCAAGTGCTCTTACTAATACATTCCTAATCGGGATAGCTACCTCATTCTACTCCTTAAACCGCCACCCTCGGATTTGGATTTATGTTCCAGAAGTTATATTTCTACTACCCCTAAAATATCTTGAAATAATTTAAACTAAGAATTTTTATTTCACAATAAAATTGAATTGTCTACAACAGGTTTAATAAATATTGTTGAATTTAGCCGATGTAGCTGCATACTGCATTTTGGTCATTCATCCATTATCAGAGGTAGTTTAAATTAGTTTGTTGAAAAGAATTCGTCTTCACTTATGTTAGTATCACACCTCTTCCATGCTACGGCGAATAAAAACAATGGTATTTTATCCATTGTTAATCTTATCTAAATTTCTAAACTCGAAGATGAGTGTACAGAACAAACCTCTTCTGCTCTATGCCCTGGAGTTTATATCTGTATTAATTAGCATCAAGAAACTACAGATAACTCAGGATTGGCGACTGATTCTCCTCGTCGTACTAGAATTGACTCCCTCCATGAGATATGTATCTTATCTTCCATAATCCACCGAACATTCCTCAATCCAAAACCGCCGGCTGAAACTCCTCTCTACTCTAGATTGTCATCCTAACCAATTCTTCGGCGAAATAGCCATCTAAGATCCTTCCAATCCCTACTTTCTCCACCAGCTGTAGGTTTTTCTAGGCTTTTTCCTTGCAAATTATATCCCACACTAAATGTTCCCTGAACTATTTAATGAAAGTTTATATTGAATGAATAAGTTGAACTTCCATACTTTGTAATAAAGTAGTTTATATCTGAGTCTCATTTCAAACAAGTTGCACTTAATTGTTCTGTAGAGAGAGAGAGAAAGAGAGGAGTGAGAGAGTAGGGTGGGGTTAAGCTTCCCCCTCTAAAGTATCATTTAAATTTATATTTAACTTTGAGATGCTAAACAAATTCAATATGTTACTTAAATTGCCAATTTGATCTTAAATAACATTTTCGCGAATGTAGCAACTTCTTCTAAGACAAATCATTATTATTATTATTATTATTTTAATACAAAACCATTGAATTATTATTTTATTGTTACAGGTAAGTTACCAGTTCAGCACATTCAAGTTTGAACCAAGCATACCTAAAGTAAGTTTACAATTAAAGTGTCTGTAGATAAATAAGCATTGTTTATTGTTAGAATCAAGAAGTAAGTTCTGATGGCCACCTGTTAAGGCTTCAGACCAAAGTTTTGAAGGAACAACAATATTATTGTATAAGCCGCGTTGTAACCATTTTACCTATAACCGTTTTGTTAGTTAGAATAATTTTGAAGTACCGCTGGTTTCCGCCTGTAAGTACATCTATGTGTAAGAAGGATTCTATCAATGATATTTTGATTGAAAGTTTTCAATTAGTTTTTGAAGTTTCGAGATCTAAGATCGGAGATATCATTTCATTGATGGTATTTTCAGGTTTTTTTTTCGATTTTCTTAGTAATAGATTCTGTGATTTTCTTGTGAGTTCTTCTGCTAATTGGACATTTTTCAATTAAAATTTCTCTTAATGCAGTTTCGAAGTTACTTTGAAAGTATCCTCTAAATTAGATTTGTGTAATACGAGGCTTAAGTAAGAACTGTTTTGAAATAAAAGAAAAGCAAGTATACTTTTCTTAACAATTTTATTTTTACCCGAAAGCCTGTACCTTAATCTACTTTTCTACATAATTGCCACTAATATTAAGGCACTTATCGTGTCCTAGTACCCAGCTTTTTGAATCCCATACTTAAAGAAGTCTGCCGTCTGATTCGACAACCACTGCAACACGGTCGTTTTGATTTCATCATCATGGCGCTGTCCACGAAGATGCATCTTCAAATGTAGAAACCAGGTGGTAGTCACAGGGTGGTCTTGCTCTTTCACTTTTTCTGCTCTAAACAACTTTCAGCACCAGAAATCTTCAGTAATGACTGAAGGTCACCAAATTCGTTCTATATCATGAACATTATCCGTGCGGCCATCTTTAAAAGCTCTAACCCATACCCGTACCCAACTGCTCATAATGTTTTCTCCATTAAAATTCACACCGATCTCACGATGAATTTCAGCCGTTTACACACTCCTTTTAGCACTACTAAGAAAACGAATCAAAGCGCGTATTTAACAGTCGGCCATATTCTCAATCAGCGAAGGCCGAAATGCTCACAAACAAATCGAAAAAATGGTCGAATATTTGCGTAATAGCTTCTGTTTTCTTTCTGTCAAATGTATGTACCCTGCGCGCATGCGCCAAATGCTGAGCGCAGCACTGTAGCGGCCAAATTTCAAAACTGTACCTGTTTTCCGTAGAAAGACGATAATTAATAATTCTGCCAGTCAGTTCGCTATTCTCTGGTTAGATGCAATAGATGGTGCATGAAAATACTTTATCTAGTTTGCCTAGAGAGCGAGAGAGCTCTCTATCGATTATAATGTTTTCGCTTTCACAATCGATTTCCTTGTTTTGTTACAAAGTGGGTTCACAGAATATCGTTTTTCATACTTTTGCCTCGCCCTTATTACTATTTTCTCTTAGCATCTTGGAGAAAGAAAGTACCATTTTTGGAGGCTTTCAATTTTCACCTGAAATTCAACCGTTTCACCATTTTGTGGTTTTCCTCGATACGATAAATTTGGTTTTTTGAATTGGTCGTTGTGTATGTGACGTCAGAAAAATTGCGTGGAAAGTTAAAACTTGTTATTTCTATTTGCTACCAGATTTGAGTTTTTAGTTTTTTTTTTCTAATAATAAAAATCTTTAATGCATTAATAATAATAATATTTATTATTAAAAAAAAAATATTTTAAAAAAATAAAGGGATATTAAATATTATTTGGTAACATTTTGACCCTAAGCTATAAAAATAAACTGGGTCAGCTCAAATTGAATATTCCAACTAGAAGTGAAAGGTTTAACTTTACCGGTTGCCTATATTTGGGGCTGGAGAATTGAAAATGTTTACAGTCCAGCAGCTGTCTGGAGACATTTCCAGTCCGTTTATATTATTTACGTAACATGTTCAGCCATTTTATGGAAACAGTAAGCGGATTGTAAAATGTTAACAAATTTTTACTTAAAATTTATGTTTTACACATTTTATGTGTGTGTATTGTTCTCTCGGTGTTAAAAGTTTTCACCATTTTTACTGCTTTATTAATAATAATTTTAATTTTTATGGTTGGAATGAGGTCGAACCGACCTCAACATTCCCTTCATAGACCAACTCGCCAAGACTAAATACCAGAAAATTCCATACTACTCTCTAGACTAGCTCTAATCCTCTTGTACAGTCTCTCGCCTCATCTGACTTTTGCAGCATGAACTGTGTCTTGAAAGGTGCCTCTTCAGATACAGAGAGCAGTTGATAACCTCCTGGCTAACCTGGCTTGCGAGTCTGAGGAGGCACCTTTCAAGACACAGTTCATGCTGCAAAAGTGCATTATTTGATAAATTAAGGAATAAATTTGATCCTTTACATGAAACATATTGATTACTTAAATATGTGGCAGGAGGTTTCCAATTTTTTTGGTAATTAAACGCAACTCTCCCAAAATTACCAAATAATTATTAAACCTTCTTGTTTTTAACAGATGTAAAATTAATTTTTAGCCATTTTGTGTATGCTTGAGAACATCTAAAGCTCTTAACATTTGATTTTTCTTAGAAAAATCACTCGGAAAACGACTTATTTCCCGATATTAAGAAAAATACTAGCTTTACTGCCTTGGCAACATTTTTAGTAGAAAGGAGATGAAAAAATACATAAAAATGACCTATCGCGTGCTCTTCTTTCTCTTTGATAACAAGTTAAAAAAATTGAAATATGATTAATAAATACCAGATTTTGAAATGGCCTAGCACCTTTAATTTTGAAAATATCGAATTGCGGTTTCCGGTTTCTTTCATTACTTTTTATACTCTTTAAAACTGTGTATATGAAAATGGGGGTCAACTGCGAACCCTCACTTTTGGTTGGGCGTCAGCCGCGTATGCGGGCAGGAATCTAAAATCAAGTCACATATTCTGAAACTAGAGGTGACGGGCAACAAATTTTTCCTCTACCATTTTTTGCTCAGATCAACCGTTTAAGCATGAAATGCATTTGAGCCGTCTTAAAATGAACACCCTGTACACAGATATATCTACTAAATTAAAAAACTAAACCACTGAAGAATGCTCAAATTCCATTCCATACTGCACAGCCAGAAGAAGAATTCCGGCTGTCCGAGTTGGTTTTCGAAATAACTGAAAGTATGAAACGGAAGTGAATATTTTTAACTTGTAATTTTAAGCACCACCTTAACAGTGTAGCCAACGTCGTGTAGTTACTTTACACACTTTTTTTTTTTACCTAACAACGCTCCTTTAAAACATTTTCAATATTATAAATAATATTTAAGACCTCCAACGTAGACGATTATTTAAACTTAGGTCTACTGCAATACATCCTACAATATAAACACAAATTAATTTAGCAAAACTTTATTGCCCTGCCTCAAGATTTAAGGATGTCCCTTTTATAAGGATGTCCGTGTTCAAATCAAATGCTTATCACGAAGTAGGAAATTAAGTTTAGATTTCACGATGTCTCTGTTTAAGCTTAAACTAAAGGTGAAAGATGTTTCCATTTTGAGAAAGCTATTACCTCTACCGGCAAAGCTCTCCTCTCTGAATAAAATGTCTGAAAATTTTATGCTTAATAAAAAGAAATAAAATTAAACTTTTATGCTTGATTAATAATAAAAATAAAACTTTAAATTGCTTTTAGTTTTAATAAAATGCTTTAAAAAAACGCTGTTTAAAATAATTTTTACTTTATCTAACAAGTTTTTTAATCTATAGGAGATAAAATTTGATTTCTTCTTCGCTGAAAGTTAGTTAATACTATGTTTGTTTGATCTTAACTTATTTTAAGTCTCTACTTAATTAAAAAGGTCTGGATTAAATGAAAAAGTTGAAATTATTTTATAGGTTTTTCCCATTATTAGCTGTTTAGGACCCACTTTAATTCATGATTATAGGAGGACTTGGTTCATATAACACTTACTTAGTTCTGAGACTTGAAGTTCGACTCTTAAGGGTGTCTGGGTGAGAGTCATTACACTCAGCATTACTACACATTACTACAGCTACATTACTACAGCATCGCTACACTACAATACTTATGAATTGATCTCCTTTTGGGCAGCAACAATTCTCTAAAATAGAACTTAAAATTTGACTGATTTCTGGCATCACAACCATCCATTGATCATTTCTAACATTGACTGCCTTTGGGCACCATCATACACCCTAAACCCTAATCTAACTTTGGACTATCTTAGGGCAGCATAATGTCTGTACAATATGTATAAACTTTTGGCTAACTCTTTTTGTTTTTTGGAAAATATAACCCTTAAATATAACCAAAGGGGTAATTGAACCTTTATTAGTCCCTAACACGTACCCTGGGAATTCGATCTATATCTTAATCTGTTCTATTATTCTTTCTAACCTGAAGATTCTGGGTCCTATTCTCTACTCCATTTACACTTCAGGCAAACCAACAGATCCTAACACTACCCTTCTCACATAGGCAGATGACACCGCCTTACTGTCCTCTCTAATCATGATCCTGTCCTAGCACACAGAAATCTGCAGTCACATCTCTCCTCATTAGAACAATGGTTCAAGAAATGGGCTATAAAGCTTAATGAAACCAAGTCTCAAAATATCACCTTCACTCTTCGGCGCATTACTCTTCCTCCAGTATTCTATAACATAACACCTCTACCATAGTGAACATTGCCCGCTACCTTGGGCTTTACTTAGACCGAAGACTTTCTTGGAACCCCCACACTAGACTTAAAAGAACAGAACTGAACAGACGCTATCGACTACTTAACTCTTTGAGACAGACGATTTTAAAGAAAATAAAAGCCCTAGTTGCACAGAATTTCTTTTATTATAAAAAAATGGAAGTAAACATTCATTTCCATTATCTTACACATGTAATCATCCCTCTCAAATAATCATCACTCTCGAAATACGACAAAAAGAAAAGAAAAAATTAATACCATTTCAATGGTCCTTTTTTAGTGCGGGACACTGGTATTGTATAATACCACTATGCAACTAATGCTTTATATGATGTTCATTCAAACACAACTTTTTGACCAAAACAAAGCGGAACTTTGCAGACAGTACAGCACTGTCCTTCAGCGCACTCTTCCTTGAAATGTTTAAGTTCCATGTTTTGACCCAATTTTTTATTAACAATATATGAATTAACAACAGCTGCATCCAAATAATAGAACAGTATGCGGTGCCACCATTTTTTACTATCGGTCAAGTTTATAATAAATATAAAAATTATTTCACTTATTTACGCATTTCCCATTGGTGCATAGCACTGCCAACTGAATGAAAAACTTTAAATAACATATTAAGCTGTATGTATGAATAGCTTCAACTTTTCGAGGTGGGTTAAAATATATCCCACCAAGCAGCAAAAGCTAAGCAAAAGGTGGTACAGTTTTTAACCCACCTAGCCCCAAAGAGTTAAAACACTCTTAGACGACAGATCAAAATTCTCTCTGGACAATAAAATACTAATTTATACTTCTATTTTTGAAACCCATCTGGGCGTATAGAATAGAGCTGTGGGGTTCCAACCAAACGCTCCAATCTCCAAAGGATTCAATCGCTACAATCTAAAATACTTCGAACTATTTGTAAACGCTCCATTTTATGTATCCAACCTGGACTATACACACTGACCTTAACATCCCTTTTGTCACACAAGTTGCTGAAAACACGATACAGAAAACTTCATTTCAACCTACAATCTCATATAAATCCTCTAGCTCCAAAATCTTTCTTCTAGAACTCTTCTTGACAACCCGGACAAGACGCCTTAAAAGAGAAAGTTTCCTCGTGATCTCCTCTCAAGTGAAGAGAGTAGACTAACCATATAATGTTTTGGAGTGTTACCACTGGGTAACTTCTCCACTCGTATACGTACCTCTGTAATTCATAGTTCTGTTATCACTGTTACTTATAGCGCCAACGCGCTGATTGAAGCAAAAAAAAAAAACGCCCCCCCCAAAAAAAAACCCTGAAGAAATATCAATAGTTTTCCATAAAATATTTTAGAAGCTTGATTTTTTTTTGTAGTATTATGTTTAAATTTAGATATTTTAAATACAAGCACACATTACAACTTAAGAGGACAAATACATAATTATTGTATTTTCTATCTTTTTCTTTTTCTTTTCATTTTATCGTTGCCGGAAAAGCACGTAAAAGTTCAACCAATAGTTAAAAAAAAATGTGGAAATCAATAACACAGAGCCAATATAGAGAGGACATATTCCATTTCATTACGGTTGATATAATAGGGTATTTTCCAATGATCTGTAGGTTTGCCCCAGTTTGAAGTGCGGTATTCCCCATTCTTAATTGAATTTTCTTTTGTATCCTTTAGGCTTTCCCGTTTCCCACACAGCGTACTGTAGGCGGAAGGGTTTGTCCTTCAATAGAGAGGTCCTTGAGCTTCATTAACGTTCTTCCGGTTCTAGCTCAAAGAACTTTTTTCCCGAGCCTTATTTTCTCTTGCTTTTTTTTTTTTTTTCTTTTTGGTTTATTTTTAAAAATGAGCCCTGGTAATCAATGCTGTAACTTTGTTTTTCTTTTATACTTGAAGCTCTTTCAGGAAAATTTTTTTTTATGCCATTCTAATTACTCGTACCTAAGCTTTTGTAGATCAATTACAACTTTATAAAAAGAAAAAATTGGTAAACTTTATAAGTAAACTTTGTTTTTTCAAGTTCAATTTTTTGTTTTCCAATCATCTTCCGCTTCATAATTTTCGAAAATTCTGAGAAGAAAAGCTTAAAGAAACTTTTTTTTGAGCCATTTTTATGAAAATCAAACAAAAAAAATCTATATGATTTCTACAAAATCCATAAATTTCAGCGCCCCCTCATAAAAAGTCACTACCCAATCGAAATGTCCAATTTAAACTATCTGCGAATTTCTGTTTTTATATTATACCTGACTTTGTACAAGACAGACAAACTTTTTCGTGCACAGGTGGAACTCATATCGTTCATTTTTCCTTGTGACAGTTGAAAATCTAAAAATCCTTCTTTCCTGGCTCTACAACCAAGTGATGTGAGTCTTGGCCTACTCAATATGTTTCCGCCAGTCGTCTCTATCTCTAGCGGCGGCCATCCAGCAGTTAGGCAGTCCGAGGATATTCCTCGCTTCCTGGGCAACTCCATCATTCCAACGCAGTCTAGGTCTACCTACCCTCCGTCTCCTATCCGGGGTCCCGGTGCAGCAGTTTGGAGGGAATCTCATCGGCACACAGCCTCGCCACATGGCCTGCGCCCATCTCAGCCGGTTTAATTTAATCCAGGCTGTTCATTCTTTTTGGTGACTGATTCATAGTTTCAATGGGATGAAAAACTAACTGCCATTTCAGTCGAGTAAAATTTATTTTGCCGAGCTTTCGACCTAGGGACTAGGTCATCTTCAGGGCTAGTTTAGAAAGAAATACTTTTACATTTCAGGGTTGGTGTGTCTTCTGTCTTGTCTGTTCATGGACTGAGTGTGATCGGTCTATGTGTAATGTATTAGCCCTGAAGATGACCTAGTCTCTAGGTCGAAAGCTCGGCAGAATAAATTTTTCTAGACTGAAATGGCAGTTATTTTTTCAATCCCATTAATCCAGGCTACTACTGGGGGTTCCTTCATTAGATCATATAGCTCTCAATTCTTCCTACGTCGCCAGGTTGTGGCTTCACGTACTGGGCCGTAGTTTTTGCGCAGTAGTTTTCACACGAACACCTGCAAACGGTGTTCGTCTGTCTTTGAGATGGTCCAGGTTTCTGAGGCATCTGTAATATGTACTTATTTTTATGACGGGTCAGAGACATTGGAATGTTCCCATTTAAGATATATTTGATAATTAACTTCCGCGTTAGGTATTTTATTCTGACATACAAATAAGAAAATTGATGTCAATTGGTCTAATAATGGTGTTGAATTTGTAATTCTTTCACCTTAGAAACTGTTTTCAATTTACTAGATATTTTGCATCTAAATGTTCACTTATTTGAGAACATATTCCTTTGTTTAGTTTGTCAAACGGAAATTAATCTATAAGCAATTAAGATTCTATCTATTTAGAACATTAGTTTTGGCTGTGTTAAGTGATTTGAGTAGTGTGTCCGCTTCATTTGTCTCCGTTAAATCTAGTTTACCCTGTATACGTATGTCTTAATAACGTACTAACAGAAGGGTATGCCACTAAAGGTTAGCTAGCCCTTTCCTATCTATTTCAACATTTTAGGGAGTTGTTCTTTAGGGTTTGCTTGTTTGGTATGGCTGCTACCTTAATTCGATCCGTTGTGGGAGGGGGGATAGCTATTTTAAGGCAGTGGTTAGCTATCCATACCGAAAAATTCTAACTTTACTGTCCTATGATTTTTTTCCCCTCCAGAACTTCTTATGTATATCAAATGTTTTTATTTGAATTTTGGCGGGGCGAATCGTTTAGGCCATTTTTCGATGTAAATTAAGAAGTTTCTGAAGTAGACTAAGTACCTTGGGAATGGTAAGAGACAGTCAGGTAACTGTTCGTGACGGATTTTTCAAACAACTATTTTATCAACATAAATGCCCAGTAGTTTTTTCTTAAAAAAAAAAAGGTTTACCAGAAATAGTTATCTTTAGTTTTTACTGTCTGTGATGTAAGAATCAATTTTCAACAATAAGAAAGATTAGTGGATGTTGAATACTCTAAGGATAAAGAGGAATATAAAGTACTCATTCCTAACTCAGAATTAATTTATGGTTGAGGATTTTACAGTGTGTGAATATATTTGTTAGGATCTGATTATTTATTGGTGTGATTGTGAATGCTCAACTAATCCAACAAATTTAAATATAGTTCAGTAACAATAGGATGAAAAAAATTATTGCCAGTTTCAGTCAATTATAAACTTTATCTTCAGGGTTAATTTACAATGTACTGTTTTACATCATTAGAGAGTTGGTATGTCAGGAAATTGTCACTGACTTTGAATAATAAATAAAATGATTTTCATTCAGAGAAACTAATTCTTAAGCTTAGAAAATGGGTACTAATGTCTATACCGGGAAACACAAACCATCTGAACTTTAGCATTCAGGATGAAACCTACTTTATTAAAGGAAAACTTTTAAATTCAACATTTATAGGTACATTTTTAATTCATTTTAATTAAAGTTTGGAGTTAATTAAAACAAAAGTTTTTAATTTAAAAATTAAAGGTTTTTATTTCTTTTTACTACCTCTAGAAACATCCCATTAATACTTTGCTAATATTTCTATTTATAGTAATTTACCGCTACCACACGTGTTCGTCTCTCTTTAAACCAATTTAAAGAGTTTAATAATAGTTTACAGCTGAAGAGAGAGCGGAAGAACTGCGTTGTGCAGTCATAAAAAAAATAATAAGCACTTTAGTAATGAAAATTCTAGTTAATTAAAGAGCTTCTTCAAACTAGTTGCAGTAAACTTAACTAGAATTTCACTATGAGCAGCTTATTAATTCCTAGAGAAATAGCAATTAACCAGCGAAGTCTACTACTTCTATCAAGTCCCATTTTATTCTTTTCTAGCTTCTCTTAAACCTAGAAAGAGGATGCATCGCGATTAGTTAATTGTTTTAAGTCTAGATATAGCTTGATTCTTTCTAGTCGGAGGAAGTGGATTAGCCACACTTCTTCAGCGTACTTGGCGTCTCTGCGGGTATCCCAACCTAACAACATGAACATGAGCAACATATACTGTTGTACACACCAATACATTTGCACAGTACACATAGGGGGGGCATAGTCATCTGTACAAGGTGGGGGCTTATTAGCTCGAGGAAACCGTTTTGCAGATTGTGTCAGGATGAGGATGTATTGCGCTCAGAAACCTTTGGATTTTTGAGTCCAAAGGAGATAGTAGCGCAAAAAGAACTAGTAGGGAAAGTCCTCCACCTCTTTAGTAGGGAAGGTTTCGACTACTAGATCCAAAGGGGGGAAGAACACAATAAGCCTCTCTTGGATGTGGTGCCGTGGGGCATAGGTCCCACCCCGATAATCTAATCTAGCTTAGATTCTTTTTCTATTTTGTTTTGATGTAACAAAGAACCATTAATTATGTTCATTTTTACTAAACTATTAGTGTTCATTATTTTTGGTGACTGAATCATAGTTTCAATAGGATGAAGAAATACCTGCCAGTTTCAGTCAAGATATATTTTTTATTATGCCGAGCTTTCGACCTAGGGACTAGGTCATCTTCATACTGTTTTACATCATTAGAGAGTTGGTGTGTCTTGTCTGTTCATTAACTGAATCTGTCCAATAATCTGCGTACAAATCCTAAAAATGATTGATGAATAAATGACTAAATATAAATGATGTAAATGATATGATAAATGAGAATAATTTAATAAAAATGACAGATTCAGTCCAATTTTAGTATTTACAAATTCTCTACGGAAGTATTAAAAAAAATCTAACATCAACCGACTTCAAACCTTACAGTCTAAAATCGTGAGAACAATACTTAATTAATGCTCCCTTCTACATCTTCAATCATACTATACCCTCTGATCTAAATATTCCTCTCGGCACTGAAATAGCCCCAATCTCGCTACACAAAACTCCACTAAAAATCTACACAATCATTACAACTCTCTGATCAACACAACATGTCTACTACAAGCACTTCCTTCAAATCCACAGAGCAGACTTAAGCGGCGACCATCAGAACGCTGATCTCCTAGGATGGGTTGCTGTATTGTTCAACTCCACTCATGTCTCTCTGGGTGCACAAGCGTATGTGCGTGTATGTTTTTTGTATTAAAAGTGTCCGGGTGTGAAGCGAAAAAAGGACTTAGGATATGTGGCAGCTTTCTGAGCAAAAAGAAGATTCACAGGTAGCTTGTGATTCCCACAGACGGATTCCAAATAGATCAGGATTTGTTACATCATCAGTAGAAGAGGAAGGAAATAAAAATACTTCATTCTGATTAATTTTTGTGAACTTGAGCAAAATAAAACATTATATTTTTAGGAGTTGTACGCAGATTATTATTAAAAGACAAAATGAAATTAAACGATGAGCTTAAACTGCAAAAAAAAAAACTTGTTTGACAAGTTTATAATTGTTAAATTGTTAGTGACATCCGGTAAAATTAATGTTGAGAGCGCATGGAAGTTTGAATTCTGCTTTTTGTCTGGAAGTGATTGTGAGTGCACTCTGTAGGGTGTTTGTGGAGTTAGTATATGTTCGGTGGTTTGACTAGAGGTGTGTCTACTGCCAGATATGTTGGTGTCAGCAACACCAGACCCTTTTCGCCGCCAGTCCGGCGTTGTCTAATTATTCTGGGTATTTAACCCACTAGCTCATCCTCCTACGTAATATACCAAACTGTAATATACCACGGCTTCCTGCAACAACCTTTACACCAACTTTATTGCTTTCTACCATTTATGCCTTAAATTTGCTGTTAAATAAACTCAAAATTATTCTCTCATAAATTGCTTGCCTTATCCCGTCAATGAAGGATCTTGGGGGTCTAGCATGATGAAAGCGAGATAAACCTCTCTATTGAGACCTGCATAAGCAATAGAATGCAATAATCGTTATTAAAAATTATCACCATTAATGCACTTAATTTACACCGGCTACCCAGTTTCCAATGTAATCATTTTTACGTTAACAAAATATTTATAGGAAAGCAAAAGTAATATTAAGGAGAAAAATATTAAAAATCTATAGAAGATAGATGCTACGAGAGTTGGCCAAAAAGTCGACGCCACTGCGACCCAGGAGATTTCTATCAACACAGTCCTATCTGTTTAATATATGAGAATAATTTATGCTTCAAAATGGTGTCAATTTTTAGGAAATTTATCTGCCTTTCTAACCGTGTCATCAGAATCGAATTCGGACTAAAACTTTCTGAGTAATAACATTTTTATTGGAAAAAAGTAATGATTTTAGAAAAAAACTTTAAAGTGACGTCATTCAAGAACAAAGGAAAATATGAAGTTGGCCAATACGTCATTGAACTCCACTTTAGATGGAGATGTACTACACGCAGTAGGCCTATTGACAATACTTACTGGTTCACCCTGTATATTTTCCAGATAATTATTAGTTTATAAAAAAAGCTCCGACTGCTTATAATAAAGCTAGTGCTTCGTTTTGTAAGCACGTTCGCCGGGATATTATTGGGTCAGAAAATCATAATGTATAATGTATTAGCTGAAACCTGCTCAGTGTATAGTATAGAATTCCAATGTGATCGTTCGGTTCAATTAAGTGACCCAGATGTATTCTTTTGCAGCCATTTAATTTGCCCCAACATCTTTTCATTCATCTTTCTTTTTTCATCGAACAAAGAGAACAAAAAAAAAATAAATAAAAGAAAGAGAATTTTATCTCATAATTAAGTGAAAAAGTTTATATTTTATTATTTTCTTCTTTCAAGGCAAAATGGAAATGGAAAAGTTTTATTTTCCAAGTTTGAAAACTCCAGCTTTCCTTGGCACTTTCACTTGCAATGCTTATTATTATTTTGTTTATTCATTAAGCTCTAGGGTCTTTCAAGTTATCAGTTTCTCTTTTCATCATTCTGCTCTTTATAAGACGAACGCTTTGAAGGGAAATTTTAATTGGCTAAGAAAAATGATCTATCGTAAAAACAAAACAAAGAACAGGTTAGGGGAATGGATCGAAGTATTGATTTTATATTTCTGGGTTCTGTAGATTTAACTGACAAATGGGGGTAAATTTTTAGGGCAACAAATAGCCCACTTTTTACTTGTAAATTCTCTACTATAAAGTACAACCAACAATTAAGGTTTTTTTTTAATACTTGCTCTAAAGGTTCTTAAACGAAGCAGGTTTAGTTACATATGGTACCTGACCTGCAACGTGTGAACACGCACTTCTATCTACTTTCCCTGCATTGCTGCAGCTAACTTGCATTCCATGCAGATCAAATGGTTTGGCACATGTGCAATCTGCTTGCTCAGCTTGTTATTTTTCACCTTTTTATAGAAAATCACGTCATTAGCTGGTAACCCGCATCTTTTTTTTCCCTACACCTTGTAGATAACATCTGCTGATTCAGTGTTCTGTTGCCAACCAACCTTTATCGTACTGAGTTTTTACTTTGCCGAACTTGGTAATTTTTTTTTAGATTGTATTGAATTTAAAAAAAAAAGAAGAGTAAATTTGTGAAATAAAGAGCTGAATATTCAGTTTAAGTTTCCCAAAAAAAAGTTCAAGCCTAATTTGAATTCAACATTCCACAATTTGTGCCATAAATACGGTTTCAATTTAGTGGTAATCCGGAGAACCGTAACTTTCAGCTGTAGCTCTAACTAATTGAGTTAACCAAAGTTAATAGACTAACTGCACCATAAACCACTTTTCACATGCCTGAAACTGTACAGTTTTTCTCCATTAGCGGTACTATCCAGCGGGCAGGAAATGAGAAAAAAAGGGAAACTCTAGAAATAAGGAAGAGTTAAAGCATAAAACAAAAAACAAAAAAAGAAAATAGGAGGTCACCGTTTTGAAATGAAAACTGAAGAAAAAAAAAAATGGCAGACCCGGGAAAATGGTCATTAGCGCTGTGGGAAACTGTAAAGGGAAAACTTAGGCTAGAAAACTGGTTCGCTTTATGATGTTGCAATGTTCCCTTAATTGCTTAAACTTCTTGAATACTTCGTACAAGTTTCCTTTTAGATTTTCCGTCTAGTTGTTTTTAGAACATTATTAATTACTCCTTTGGCTTTAAATAATCACTAAAGATCCTTTTAAATGATAAATTAATTAGTAATGAATTTTGTTTTTTTTAATTTGCTAATAATTAACAAATCATAATCTCTTAAAGCACTTGTTAATGCCTCCTGTATCTTGAATAGAACTTATTAACCCGGTAGCGATGTTTGGTTACATCCGGTGGCCCTTAGTATTTCCTTCACCAACTGATTTTCCTTCATTTTCAAGATTCAGTATCGCTATTTCAGAATTCATAGAAAAGTCTTAGTACTTTATTTAAATATTTTTATTTATTTAGTGGTCAAGAGCGTGGCTTTGTAAGTGGGAGATCCCCAGTTCGAGTCCCGCGTTTGGTCACGTTTTATTTGGTAGACAGAATTGTTTATAATAAAGTATGAGCTTCCGCCCCCTATCTACGACACCTAATTCGGTAGTTGGACGTTAAGCCTCACCTGAAAAAATAGGCGACTACTTTACTTTTAGTAAAATTTATTTAAGTTTAAATACAAATTGTTACAATCACAAAGTTCATAAAATACGTATTATTGTAAATTCATTCTGGTGTTAATTAAATTTTTAGAAGTCTCTATTTCTATGTGTAATTCCTCATCGATTTCGGTGTTATTGTGAAATGTCGATAGTAACTACAGCTTTATGGTTTTGCTGGGGTTTTTGGGAATGGATAGCAGTATTTTTTCCATCTGTTCGCCCTTCCATATTCAAAAAAAAAAAAATGATACTTGAATCCCTTTATTCCCCCTGAGCGTCCCAAGTAGAGTTGTTCCCATTTGAAGCAAATCGAAACACAGAATAGTGTTCCTTTGAGGAAAACGCCTCAAAAAGACAAAAATTTGTGGTATATGAAGTGTGCTACTGAGTAGATTTCCCCTATACTTAACCAGAGCATAATTAGACATATCTGAACCTGTTTTACAATTGTCTAACGTCTCTAGTTCAGCTAGACAAGATTTCACCTAGAAAAGTATTCACGAAAATCGTATACTTAAAGCGCTTAATCATTATTTTGTCTTTTTGTTTTCCTAAAATCGTTTGTTTTTCACATATGCCGAATATAATCGAATGAAAACATTTATTCTAATTCCAGAGATTCACTCTAAAAGGGAGGAAAAAAAAGGAAGAACTCCTAGGATTTATTTGAATATAAATTCAATCCTGACTACAAGTAACCTGTCCTTGTCTGTATTCCAAACTTTTAGAATCGATCCCCAGGGCGTTTGAACGTGAATGTATTCTCGTATTGGGGTATACATTTCTCTCTCTCTCTCTCTCTCTCTCTGTTTTCTCTGATCCTCTCTTTTGCTTTTTCTGTCACAAACTTCCTGCCGTGGGCTATTGAATTCCTCCGAGTTCAATCTAGTACTCCATTGTGAATTTAAGATTAAAATTAAAAGATTTAATTTTGATTAAATTATTATTATTTTTTTTTATTTAATTTGGCACTTCCGGCCTTCAAGCAGTGTTCTCTTGCTACAGGCAACGCTGTCCATTACCAGACGGTCACCTGTAAGAAGCTCCTAGGAAGGGGCCAGCAGCTGGATTTGAACCCGAGTAACTCTGCGTTGGAATGTAGTATGCACTGACCACTGAGTTTTGATTGAATTATTAAAATGAGTTCTATAAAGTGCTACGTTTCAGAACTGTTTTAGTTATTCATTAAACTGCTATTTTCCTTTAGAAGATAAATAATTAATTAAGGAGAACTCCCCCAAAAGGATCTCGAGAGAACTGTGTTACTCTTAATTAAAGAGGTTAATTGAAAAAACATAAAATTAGAGAACAAATTTATATAAAATTCAATATAAGATCTAATTTGCAGTTAAGTCATCCCCTAGTGGTGAAACTGCTAAACCAATGTTTAATTACTTATCTCCATGGCCCAGGAAATCGAGTGATCAACGTCGCTTCAGACGTCGACCGGAAAGAGTAAGAGATGAGTTCTGATGGATTAGGATGTCCTGTATAATGAGACTGGCACTCTTTTTTGTAGTTAGATTGATTTTTTAACTTTTTGATGTTTGGTATTTTTGAACATTGTTACGGATGGTTCTTTTAGAAAACATCTTACAGAACAGTAGTTTTGTAATTCTGCCGATGAGTTTTGGGGGACTACAACGATAGATGGTGGTAGATATTGGATTTTTTGACCCCGAAATTCATCTAGTCCGTAGTACTAAATCGATTTAATCAAATTGTTAAACGTTTAGTGTAGTGATTTTGATTTCACTTACTTTATCACCTTGCACTGCTACACTTGCTGACTTGGAGACGGTGCAATACTCGTTTCATGTTAAGTTTTTTCATTGTAATTTTAATCGCATTGCTAAGCGATACTCAATTACAGAAAAATAGGTAAATTCAGTTAGTTAATTCACATCTTTCAATATTTATGAAAAAGAATAACTCAGCAAAACGGCAAGAACTTGATGTTAATCTTGTTGCGTGTTGAAATAAAATCCCAAAATGAGATAGGAAGATTTGGTTTAGTGTTTAGATTCAAATCTCTGTATCCATCCAAGTGAAGAGTTATGAAACTCGAGTTATATTAGTGTTAGAAGATTATTTCAACCCTTTCTACTTGTGGATGTAAGCAAATTTATATCAAGTCTTCAAGTAGTTCTTAAGTATAGGAGCGCAAGGCAGAGATTCAGCCAGTACACCACTTCTATCGCTCGGAGTTCTACAATATGCTCTTTCTAAATGAGAGCTCCCCCCCCCCATATCCTAGTTGCTTGTAAAAGACGGTCTGCAGGCTCAATTAACATGTAGACGAGACCGTTCTATGTTAATTCAACCATCTATCCCAACTCTCCTCGCTATTCATTGAAGTAAGTCTACCCTACTACATATATATACTTGCAAGTTTCTCTATCTGCTTGGCATTGTGGGGGGGGGGGCTTAGCCCGCCGAGGAGCTTAAGGATTCTGTGACAAGTACTTTGATTTTAACGATCAGTGTTATAAATGAATTCGCTGCACATTTATCTATCTATCTCTTTCACTTGGTAGTTACTAGTGACTAAAATAAACAATCGATCTCAATGCATTATGCACTTCTCCAGCAAGCACTTGAATAATAAGTTTTCATTCTTCAATTAGTCCAAACCCCCTCGGAAATCTAATATTACATTATTATTTAGTTTTCATTTGTTTCAAAAATTTGCATTTACATAGCTGACGTAACAAGTAAATCTGGTTACAAAGTCAAACTTAATGGAATTGTTGGATTGTAGGATTCCACTAACGTATTTATTTTGGAAACTTTCCAGGGCTCATCGGTTCAACCATTTCGGTGGGTTTCCTGATTGAATGAAGGTGTTTGGTTAATGGATTAAAGTAATGCGCTACTTTTTCTGGCTTGGCATCCAAATAACCAAATTAAGAGTCATAGACGGAGGCGATTAGCAAATCTAATTGACAAATTTCTCATATTAGAATCTAAGGTAATCGAATCCAGAACATCTTAGCTTTCCGAGCCTCTTCTCTCTAACACTTCCAGGGCGCCTATTTAATTCCTTGCTTTGAGTAGAGAAATAAAAGCAGATGGATTCCGCCTTTACAGTAGATCGTAAGTTATGAACGCTGTTCCCACAGATAGGCACCTGCATAGATAAGCTCCTGGCAAATAATATATGTATATACTCCTTGAATCACGAGGAGGCAGACACACCCAAATAACTCTCTTTACTTTACACCTTATACAGTTTGATTACTCTAAGTGTTGTAATTATTCTCCAGTGTACTTTTCAAATAAAGTTTGTTTTTTAAAAACTGACTTTCGGTCTTCATATTCATAACTGTAGATAAAGAAGATTTTGAAGTAATTATGGATCACAAGGTTAGATAAGTTCCAGAGAGCTCTTACTAAGTATTTTTGATTGAAGAGACTATATTCGCAGCCAGCTGGAACTCAAAATGTATTCCATAATTCCAGTCTGTAAGTTCAGATTGAAGTCTTATCGTTTTTTTTGTAAATCCAATGACACGCAAAAGCTAAAAAGCTTCTTTTTTTCTGAGGACTTCAAAAAACTTCATAAATAGTCTCGAATCTTTCCAGTAATAGGAATAAGAGAAATTAAGTATTAAAAGATGCGTTAAATAAGGAAGCTGGCAATACATTAATAGTTTTAGATTGTGTTTAATCCTGTGGTTGGTCCCACAGAACTGTTTGGCAAAGGAAGTTTGTCTCCCCAGAACAGAACATCACCACCATTCTCTGAACCCAACATTTCTGGCAATAATCCAGAAAACAAGTAAAGCTTGGTTGTAGGAACTTTCCCAACAGACAGCTGAAGGGAAATGTTTTAGTAGTACTGAATAGTTGTGGTTTGAATCATTTTAGCACACCATAAATTTACAACTAATATATCGCTTTAATCGTTGTAATGTTGCTAATTCAGATGGTGATAGCCTTTGGTGCACCAAATTTTGAAATCTACAGGGTGTCCCAAGCTATATGGATAACGACTTTTTCTCGGAAACTAAGATAGCTAGAAAAAAAAACTAAAAAATACGTGTTCCCTTAGTTTTTTGTTAGAAATCCAAATTTAATTTGTAATTTTTTTTCGGTGCTTCCAGAAGCGAGATACAGGCACCAACTTCATTTTTTCAAATGGGGAGATGTGGTTTTTATCTAAGAAATAGATTCCTCTATTTTTTTAAAGAAAAATTTACTTGAACGGTTTTTTTCTGTGAGCGATATTTTAGAAGTTATGAATGAAAACATGATTCTTATAAGAAATATCAAAATGATAATATTATAACGGTTTTTTTGATTGAATAAGAAGAAAAGTACTATTTTATTATAAATTTTAATCCCCCATTAATAGTACAGATCATCATGCTCGAAATGGCCTCCACCATTAGAGATGCATAGACATGCTCTTTCCTGCCAATTGTTCCTTACTGCCAAAGAAATAGATTCGGCTTTAACCGAGTTACAGGCATCTATTATTCTCTGCTTTAGTTCATCTACAGATGCAATCCCGGCTTGATTCTGATACACCTAGATTTAGAAATGCATTTAGGTAAGCAGAAATAAGGAAAGAAAGAAAAAAGTAATGAATAATCACCTTGTTTTTCGGGTATCCCCAAAGGAAATAGTCCGTAGGTGTCAAATCCGGTGAACGAGGTGGCCACTGAATCGTTCCCCGTGTCGATATAACACGCCCATCAAATTGCCTATCGAGATATCTCTTTACATGCCTGATGGTGTTATATTGACACGGGGGAAATCAGTGGCCACCTCTCTCACTGGAAACTTTTTCCCGAAATGCAATTTAGGGTTCTTTTGCGCTAGGAGTTTGGACGAATTCCTTCGCAATTGATAAAGAATTAAGTATAACTCAAAATTCCGGAGATGGAAGTAAATTTGCAAGTAAAAACGTTTAAGTATAGTAGTGGAGAAAGAGTTGAAGAGTTTACATCTTTCATTTTTCTTTTACATTTTAATGGAAAATATTAACATTTTAAAGAAATCACATTTTCACTCATAAAAATTGTTCCCAAGGGGGAAAATATAATTCTGTCGAGCTGGTAGAGGACACAGAGAACACTAGAATATTACTGGAATAAATCCCCTTGAGAATATAGTCACCATATTGGCCTCGCTATCCGGGGGATCCAGGCCATTCTTTTTAGCATGCCTCTAATCTCAGCTGGTAGGAAGAACATTCCTGTAATTTTATCTGTTATGGGTCCTCACTTAGGTTCTTGGTGCGTAAATTTTCTAAATACGACAGCAATACTGGAATGAGAATAGGTGTGTGTCCAGAATGGCGATAAAGTTGCCACGCTGCTGGAGTCAGGCGCTTTTCTTTTCCATTGTTGCTTTTTTACACTATATTAGAAAATTCTTGCAATTTTTCCTTTTATTCCACACTCTCTAAACAATTTTTTCACCATATTCCTTTTATTGATCAAAAACTTTTGTATTATTTTAGAGTAAGCTATATTCTTTTATAAATTTAATACGGATTATCTGTTTTTATGAGAAGCTGCCAGCTGTGACTTGTGATCCAAATAAATGAAAATTACTTCTAAACGTAAATCTAGAAGCAAACTCACACGACTATGTTTTAATGCTATGTTTTAATTAATTTACTCTCAATCGTCTTAACATCCTGGGAACTTGGGCTCCGAAAATCGAGAATAAAGGTCAATAAAACAGAATCCAAATAAATTGTTTTTACTTTAAATTCTAAAATCCTCCCCCTCATAAATAATAGTCACTTTTTCTACCAGTTGTTACTCAAATCTAGGACTCCACCTTGATAAACGATTGAAATGGAACCCTCACATTCGACTCAAACGATCTGAACTGTTTCACAGACTTTGGAACATTAAAGAAACTGTTAGATAAAAGCTTCAAACTTACATTGCATCCATAATACACTCTACTAGCTCCAATATGCACTTTCAGACTGGAACTGTACTGGAGCCAAACACACAATCTCAATCCGTACAATCTGAACTCCAAAGTACCATAGTGAACCCCTCCCTTGAACATCCCAAACCTCGCCATCCCATACCTACTTAAAAATTCTCTTCCTTTTCGCCTAAGCCAAATTTCGTATCCTGAAATTCCATTCTAAACTATCCTCTCATTCAAATGTACTTATCTAAGATCTCTCAACCCTTCGCATGAACCCTGCCAGACTCCGTTGTCCATGCGACCATCAGGAAGCATGACGTCGGCTGTCCAGAGAGGCAGCAGCATTCCTTAACGTCTATTATCGGCTATCTTCAATGGATGGCAGCCGTTCACGAAATGTACGCTGACGCTAAGGCAACGCTCTTTACTTCGTAAACATTCAACTATTTTATTATTTTTACTAGCTTATAGTTGTAAAATTTCTTAAGTAAAAAGAAACAAATTTGACCTATTTCTTTTAACATTAATTTTGTTTGAACTACAGTTTTCTTTATAACGATGTACGTGAATTACACTACAGACAATTAGAAAGCAACCTTGTATGCACTGACGAACACACAGAACATCAACAACTTCCTGGGGAATTATGGTTCAATTTAAGAGTTATATCCTGTTCTCTAAGACACACGGTTGAACCAATTTTCTTTTTTAAAAAATGTCCAAAAGGGATAACGAGTGCTGAGTATGACGGGAACATAGTGAAACCCGAATTCTCTAAACCAAATTGATAAATCAACTTCTGATGATGGATTTAAGTCCTAAACAGATCAAAAATAGAAAGAACTTGCCTTGCTATGAGGGACAAAATGGACGTTTTTTTTAATATTACTTGTTAATTTGATGCCCATATAACCATTTTTTGTACCTTGAAGAGGCATTTTAAAGGCAAGGCTGGACCAATAGTATCAAAATGAGATATAAATTTGAATTTTATACTTCTCGTTTTTTATTGAGAAACACTAACAAATAGAAACACAGAGACATATGAGTATATACACACACTAGGAATGGGCTACACGTCACTACTCCACTACACTAACTACGCTAATTTTGTGTTTGTGTGTGTATTTAAAGCCCCTCAAAACATTTATTTTTGGGTATAACTCAATTTCTGAAATTTAAGTAGTGTACGAATGAATTGCTCTCTACAATCCAGTATAACTTCGTTAATTTAGTTTTTTATCACTGCAGAGAAATAATCTCATACCGTGTTTTTCATTATACTGTTTTATCCACCTAAAAATTCAAAACCTTGTTGAAATGAATTCAACGTATAACTTTATTAATGTTTCTATACGTTTTTTAACTCATTTGATTTGTTTTACAGGTAAGTTGCTGACTTAATTATGCAGTTTGTAGCTTTTACATTACCAGAAGCGTAAGTAAATTTTATATGTATTCATAAAAAGTAGTGCATTGCCTATTTTTTTTTTTTTTTTTTTTTTTAGGCTAGCTTTACGTTCAACTACCTAATTAGCCATCATTGGACAGAAGCGACTAGCAAACACACTTTACTGTAAAGTTCCTCGCATTAACAATTAGGTAGATAGAAAATCCAAGGTTTAGACCTGAAATCGAACCCACTAACCTACAATACATCTTAGCTATGCGGGTCTAGCCTATAACCGCTCGGCTAATGGGGCGCCTTAGAAGATTAAAACCATTAAATAAAATCCAATTATTTGACTAGAAATCGAACCCACTAACCTACAATACATCTTAGCTATGCGGGTCTAGCCTATAACCGCTCGGCTAATGGGGCGCCTTAGAAGATTAAAACCATTAAATAAAATCCAATTATTTGACTAGAAATCGAACCCACTAACCTACAATACATCTTAGCTATGCGGGTCTAGCCTATAACCGCTCGGCTAATGGGGCGCCTTAGAAGATTAAAACCATTAAATAAAATCCAATTATTTGACTAGAAATCGAACCCACTAAACCAACAATACATCTTAGTTTTGCGGGTCTAGCCTATAACCGCTCGGCTAATGGGGCGCCTTACAAGATTAAAACCATTAAATAAAATCCAAGGTTTAGACTAGAAATCGAACCCACTGTACCGACAATACATCTTAGCTTTGCGGGTCTAGCCTATAACCGCTCGGCTAATGGGGCGCCTTAGAAGATTAAAACCATTAAATAAAATCCAATTATTTGACTAGAAATCGAACCCACTAAACCAACAATACATCTTAGTTTTGCGGGTCTAGCCTATAACCGCTCGGCTAATGGGGCGCCTTACAAGATTAAAACCATTAAATAAAATCCAAGGTTTAGACTAGAAATCGAACCCACTGTACCGACAATACATCTTAGCTTTGCGGGTCTAGCCTATAACCGCTCGGCTAATGGGGCGCCTTACAAGATTAAAACCATTAAATAAAATCCAAAGTTTTGACTATAAATCGAACCCACTAAACCAACAATACATCTTAGCTTTGCGGGTCTAGCCTATAACCGTTCGGCTAATGGGGCGCCTTACAAGATTAAAACCATTAAATAAAATCCAAGGTTTAGACTAGAAATCGAACCCACTGTACCGACAATACATCTTAGCTTTGCGGGTCTAGCCGAATATCTAGCTCAGCTACCGTGGCACCTTTTTTTTCCTATACAAGATTATGGTTTACTTCTTCTTTTACGGAGCAGTATTCTGAAATATTAGGGCAAGAAAGTAGTAGATAATCTTCCTCACTTAACGGAGGTTTTTAAGCTTGGTTTAAGGAGGTTTTCTCAAGCAGAAAGTGGTTTATCTCATATTGTATTTATTATAATATTTTTACTTTGATCCTTTTCTTCTTCAAGGATTTCCTAGTCTAAGAGCCACTAAGCCAACTCCCCCAATTTGCAAGGCTTTTTCCTGGTTTTCCGTCAGCCAATATCCTGCTACCCCATAGTCTTTACCTGATCTTTCCATCTCTCTTTTTTTCTTTCTTTTTTTTTGGAGTCTTTCTCCCTTTCTTTGACCAACCTTGTAACTAAGCAACATAGTAATCATTGTAATGCCTCTGTTCAGATGATCGTACCATGATAGAAGCTTGAATTCTAGCGAATCAATTATCTTATCCCCGAAGTCCTTTTAATTTCTTTTTACTACGCTACTAGTACTCGGCCAGATCTTTGCCTAAACTCCAACTGATCTGCCAAAAGACTCTTGCCTTTTTCAGTGAATCCTCAGTTTCTGGATCCATCAATATACTACTTTGAAAGATTGATGTAAAGATCAGCCTTTTTGTTAGTGGACCATAATAGTTTTCTACTTCCATATCAAAAGTTTAATATACCTACATCCTGTTTTGTTTCTGTTGTGCTCTTACTTGCTTAAAGGGGTCCAATTTCACTTCCCTATTATCTCCTTTGGAAGTTGACAAAAGTTCCAGGGACATTTCTACCCCCATTCCCTTCCAACTAAATGTCCTGCGGCCACTTCCCAAGACGGTTGACCCCTCGGCTTCCAAGCTAAATTTTTGTATTATTCCCTTACACTGGTTTGGTCGCATTTATACGCACATAAGCCGCCATACTGTTTTAGATATCTCTATAAATTGCCTTTTCAATATTCATTTTGATTTACCTTTAAAATAATAATTACACAGACACGTTAATTAAAATTACACTGTAGCAACGTTGTTTTATATTATCCTTACTAAAAAACCAAATTAATAAAATCTAAATGCGGTAAAAAAAGTTTGCTGAATTCAAATAAATAATTTTTAAATTTCTACCTTTGATCGAATTCATTTTAATGGACAAGTACATAAATTAAATGTAGGCTTTAATTAATTTTTTTAATTAAACGTAATTAAAGGCCCGGCTGGCCAATCAATTAGGCTTAAATAATTTATTTTTTAATCACAATCCGCTGTGCATTTTACCAATAAATTTATTTATCTTTGACCTGAGAATAGGTTTTTATAAAATACTCACTCAGTTTACCTGGTGCTTTTATTGCCGAAAATGTTTTACTAAACCCAGATTAAAAAATAAAACTACTAAGAGCACTTTAAAGGAAGGAGTTCATCAACAATAATTGCTCCTGTTACATAGCTTTTGGATTTTCAAAATAGAACGATTGATCAGGAAGTCGATTGCCTTTTTTCCCCCCCGCATTTCTCTAGCTCTTTAATAATTAAGTTGGCTCCTGGTACTTATTTGAAGAAAAAGCTCCTCGCATGGTAAGAATCACAGAGGTTGGATGCAGGTCCCTCCCCCCGCGGGTGTAAAGGACCTTATCACTTCTGGATATAGAAGAATACCTTTTACGTACAGCTGTTCTTCGCACGAAATGGTTAATGGACTGGAAACTCCAGGCGAGAGGCAGAAAAAGTTCTGTAACAGTCATTTGGCTAACTTTACATAGAAACCAACCAACTGTTCCTTCGTTATCTGTTTTAGCCTCTCTAAGTGTCTCTGCATACTCAATGTGTGCATACCTCACCACAATGTGTAAGGTAGCATATATTTGAAAATTCTCTGAATTTTGCAAAAAAAAAAAAGATATAAATTTAAAAAAAAACCTCGTGAATTATAGTAAAAGGGAGAGCCCTGATGGCCCTTAGATTTATTTCTTCCTAGGAGCTTCTTACAGCTCTCTGTTCGAGAGAACACGTTCCGTAGGGCCGGCAGGGCACTCGAAAAAGCTCCGGCCGCCAATGACCTCTCATATTGACGCGTCTTAAATTTTCAAATCAGAATTGTTTTTATGTACGTCTAAATGAACAAGAAAGCTTTAAGAGCTGATAATTAAGTTTATTTTTTAGAAAATCCAGTCAAAGTTTCTTTCTTTTTAATATCTAAAGCGTAAATTCAAATTCAATTATCATGTTCACTGATTTTTTGTGTTTGTTAGAGATCACTGTTTGGTAATACGACAGAGGTAATAATTTGTCAGGTGTACCATTTAATTGGTACACACTCTTCGTGAGGATTCTAACTGGGTTTTATAAGGGGATTATAAAGTATTGGTGTATGGGATTAATATATACCAATGGCTCACTTTGCGGCATCTTTATAAAATTTGGTTTGTAATTTTGGGATTATAAATAGATTTATTTCCCATTCTGTGGATTTGTAGGGACACATTTTATGAATACAATTATTTTTTTTTATCTTCTAATTAATAATTTTTGGATGCTGATTTCTAATATTGATTTTCTCTTTTCTTTTTCTTTTTTTTCTTGATATGAAATAAAATCCCACGCTTAGACCGGGGGATTGAACCCAGTACTGCAATATATCTTAGCTTTGCGGGCCGTGCGTATAACCGCTCGGCTATAGTGGCTATTGCAAGTGTTGAGTATGGCAGACTATGGCCAAAATATACGATTCCTCCTCCTCGTCTTGCAAATAAATGAATGTTCTTAATAGCTAGCCAACAGTTATCGTTTGTCCATTAGTTGGAGTTCAGATGATTCTCAATATCACTGTTCTTCATTTTGGTGGAAGGATTAATCTAGGTTAAACATGGTTTTTGTTTAATGCTTCAGACATTAATTTGTAATAAAGTAATAGCCTACTTTTCCAGGGCAGGCTTTGCGTCCAACTACTTAGTTAGTAGTCGTGGACGGAGGCGACTAGCAAACATGTTTTACTGTAAATTTCTCAAATATACTTCATTGTTCTTCATCTTGTTGGACGGATCCATCTGATACATCTGAATTTTGGAGCATGGTTTTTGTTTATTTGTTTAATGCTGCAGACATTAATTTTTCATAAAGTAATACCCATTTTTTTGAGGCGTGCTTTAAGTCCAACTACCAAATTAGGTGTCGTGGACGGAGGCCGATAGCAAACATGTTTTACAATAAATTTCTCATATAAATATGTATACCATTAAATAAAATCCAAAGCCTAGATCCCGGGAATCGAACCCACTAAACCAACAATACATCTCAGCTTTGCAGGTGATTAGTACCTATTCCACTTGCCACCTCCTCAAATTTTGTGAGGACAACTTAATACATTTTAACGGCCCACTGATTAAGTAGCAGTGGTTTTTAAAAACGTATTCTAGGTTCCTGTGCGTCTGAGGATAAATGGTCAAACGCAAAACAAAACTCAAAAAAAGTCAACCGCATAAAGTTTAAATTTTAATATTTCTTCTCGGTAATGAGCTTTTGGTAAAATCGGCCTAATGAATTTATTTTTTAATTTTAATAAATTGTTTCCCCCCAATAATCTCAACGTCATTATTCTTAAAACGAATGATAATACCCCCATTTAAAAGTGGAAGGGATGGGAAATTGCCAGTGGCTATATACCAATTTGAATACTAACTTGAAATATGGAAATTTATTTCAATGTCTTCCGTTAGGAAGTGGCAATGTTATGATGGAGAAAGTTATTCTATATTTTCCGCTAGGAACTTTAAGTTTTCCTATACAAATGATAAATAGAATTATCCAGGATTATTTATTCCCGAATTTACCACGTCATCGTAGTAAACATTTCCTTTAATACTCCCACTAGAAGTTTATAAAGGAAAAATATGGGGAAAATTATATTTTTTTATGGAAAGCTTGCTCATTAAAATTTATTTTATATTTTCTGTACCAAGTTTAAATAAATTTTAAAAGTTCCATTTTGTCAGTTTGAAATTAGGTCTTTATTTTTATTATTTATAATGTGTAATTTGTCTGTGTGTCCGTGATATCTCTGGTTACAAATCAGGTAGCTGGATTCACAAGGAAGGGAATAGAACTGGTTCCATTATCGTATCCCAGCTGGAAATTCTCGATATTGGTGAAGCAGATTTTTTAATATGCCGCCCATAAGTATTCTAAACAGTAATAGACAGCCACCCACTCAAGAAGACAGATATGCACGTGAACTTAGAATGAAGAAAAAAAAACTTTGTGGTAAGCGATATACAGAGAACAGAGGAAGTACGTTGCGAAGAAGAGTGTGGTAAAGCGCCACTGAATTCTGGGCTGCCGGCTTCCCCATCCCGCCTCTTCTCAGTGATTCCCTGGAGTATCTGGATCCTGTAGTTTTCAGTGGAGTTAGTCTCTTTAGTGCGTTGAAAATGGGTGAGTTTCCACCAGAGAGTGGTAATTCCTAACTTCCCGACTCTTTGCTCTACAGGGGGGGGGGGTTTGCCCGGATGTTGAAGGGGAATATAACCCCTCTGCTTTAAATCCTTATTTAGGAATATTCTTCGGACTATTTTGGGGGAGAGACCCGTTAAAGGAGAGGAGTGAGTTACCACCATGTTGACCTAAATACTGAAAGCTAAATTTGCTTCTCCAAAGAGGAAGCTTTATCTGATCTCAATTTTGAGCACAGTGCTTGTCATTTCCCCTACTTTTGAGTCTCCAAAACTGCCATTAGCACTAGAAGATCCACCTATTTCATCATTCAATTTTTATAATACATCGTTTTTTCCAGTTTTAAGCGCTCCAGAATTTATTTTATCTATTTCTTTTTGGTCGAGTAAATCAGAACGCTGATCTATTCATTTTCGTTTATACTTAATTCAAACAGTGCATTCTGTTAATTCTGAACTTTTCTTCAAACAAGGATCCCGTTTACTAGACACTGCAGCCTAAAATGCGGCTTAACCTGTCAACCCATTGTGGGTTGTAACATGTTAAGCCTCTCTTTATCTTTGTTCTTTGTTTTTGCAAGAACCAGGATTCTTCCGCACCAGTCCTTTTAATGATATGATCTCCTTTAAGTGTCAGAATGATAAAGGTCTCATGTGGCAAACCAACTGATTATTAGTAAAAAAACCAAACAGGATTTGAGAAAACTGTTTTGTCCTGCTGCTCCTGACGGACTTACAATCTGAGTTAGGATAGCCTGTGCTCTGATGGGTTTCCCTTTTTGTAAAGATGGAAGGGTACCTAAAGATGTGGTTCTGGAAGGTGCTGGTAGCTTCTGCAAATACATTTGAGAAGAAGCACCTGTATATATGTCTAGTCCAAATTTCTAAATAGAATGAATGTTTCCAGTTAAGTCCCAGTCTTATTGCTTTATCCATTTGGGTTAAGCCAGTAATTGCTGGAATTAATTAACATGCACAGCGGGTCTTCACAAGCCGACTTGACAATTTTCAGCCAGTTCTTATAATTTTATTCCTTTGCAAGTTATTTATAGCAGTGTTAGTCCTTCAGGAACCTACAGGCGCCTTACGATGAATATTATTAAACTCCTGAAACATAACACTACTATAACAAATGTTATTCAAATGTTGAACATATGGGAAGCAGATTGTGAAAAATTAAATACATTTCTTTATTTTAACCATAGAATAGATTTACATAAATGAATGCTAAAGCTCAACCAGGTTATCTTTATGTTTGTATAAAAAATAAACACAACATTAATCAAAAACATAAAAATGTATGAGGACCTTCTTGACTGGATGTCTCCCCCTATCTTCTGTAAAATACTTGCGTAATTCTTACAAATGTTTCTTTAGAGGTTTTCGCAAATGAATGTGAAAATCCATCGACATCTTATTGAATAATTCGAGGGTCGTTTGAAAAGACCGTGCAAAAATAAAAACTACTTAATTTTTTGGGGTAAACCTTTTTTATTTTTCAACATAGTCTCCTTTTAGGCTTATACACTTCGTCCAACGCTGCTCTAGTTTGTTGATCCCTTCCGAATAATAGGATTTGTCCAAGTCTGAAAAATAGCCATTCGTTTCTGCAATCACCTCCTCGTTTGAATAAATTTTTTTTACCGCCAGCCATTTCTTCATATTGGGGAACAAATAGTAGTCCGAGGGAGCCAAGTCTGGAGAATAGGGAGGATATGAAACGAGTTGGAACCCTATTTCCATTAATTTTGCGACCACAACTGCTGAGGTGTGAGCTGGTGCGTTGTCGTGATGGAAAAGGACTTTTTTGTGGGCCAATCGTGGGCGTTTTTCTTGCAGCTCGGTTTTCAAACGGTCCAATAACGATGAATAATATAATAGTTTTACCCTTTTCCAGATAGTCGATGAGGATTATTCCTTGCGAATCCCAAAAGACAGTCGCCATTATCTTTCCGGACGAAGGAACGGTCTTCGCCTTTTTTGGCGCAGATTCCCCCTTGGTAACCCATTGTTTAGATTGTTCTTTGGTCTCAGGAGTGTAGTGATGTATCCATGTTTCATCCACAGTGACGAAACGACGCTTAAAGTCCTGCGGATTTTTCTGGAACAGCTGCAAACCGTCCTTGCAACACTTCACACGATTTCGTTTTTGGTCAAGCGTGAGCAATCGCGGCACCCATCTTGCGGATAGCTTTGTCATGTCCAAATGTTGATACAAAATATTATGTACCCGTTCATTCGAGATGCCCACCGCACTAGCAATCTCACGCACCTTCACTCTTCTGTCATCCATCACCATATCATGGATTTTATCAATGATTTCTGGAGTAGTAACCTCAACAGGGCGTCCAGAACGTTCAGCGTCACTTGTGCCCATATGGGCACTCCGAAAATTTTGAAACCACTTATATACTGTCCTAATCGAAGGTGCAGAGTCACCATAATGTTTACCAAGCTTCTCTTTAGTCTCCTGAGGCGTTTTGCCTTTCATAAAGTAGTGTTTAATCAACACACGATATTCTTTTTCGTCCATTTTTTGAAAATCACTCGACTTCCTCGATTCAAACGAATGGCCAAACACAAAGAAATAGACCGATCTGGCTGAAACTTGGTGTGTGTTCTTCCAAGAGATGCTACTAACTAAACATAACCTCGATACGCGCCAGTGTTGCTATCTCTCTGACTTTGCACGGACTTTTCAAACGACCCTCGTATGTATTCTTGTAAAGAACAGATACAAAGAATACGGTATTTTCAGTAATCGATAACGTGTCGATTAATAATTTTACTTGAATCTCACTTTTACATGAATCTTGGGCACACTGTGCTGTATTCAGTAGATTTTTCCCTGCTTTTCATTTGTTGTTTTCCAGATTAATGGAAAAATTAATATTAAAATTCATTTTAAGAAAATGGGCTGAGAGCAAGGGAGAGAGGTATCAGAACAGGAAGGAACAAAACTAAAGATCGTTAGCCTTCCGTTCATCTCCTTACTTCCTGAGAACGCCATCTTTTGTATCATTATTGAATCATTCATCATGTTCAATCAATTTCCTCAGCTCCTTCTGCCTCAGCGCCTAAATATTAATCATTTCCCCGTAACAATAGAGAAACTTTATTGTTATTTTGTCTGAAAGGAAAATATTTCTTAAATTATTAATGAAAGACCGATTTGGGAAAGGAATATTTTGTGAATAACCCGCAAGAAATATACAATTAGTAAAAATCGTATCAACCGCAAGCACCACGTTATTGAATCGATTTTTCCGGTATTTAGAAATCGACTTTTCCAATAGCATTTTCTTTAAACAAGTTAAACTAAAATCTAGAGGGTATGCTCCCTTAAAAGTACCATTTCAAGTGAATTTACGGTCATATCACTTATTGATGATGAGAGATAATGATTATTGAGAATATGATGCTGTGATTTCAAGATTTGAAAAATCCAATCGAGTTCCACACTTTTTAAATAGATTTTTCATTTTTTTTGTGGTTTTCCCAAAATGGGATCTAATCCAATATAATTGTCGATCTTTTTCCTTTTTCATCTTTGAGGTTTTGTGCTCTGGTTTACTTCTTAGATAGAGTTTTAAACATCCCTATAAAACGGGTTATAATCAAATTTCCTGTGAATGACACAAAAGCAATCTTCCCAGAAAACATTATATAAACAAGAGTTTGATTTGTGCACATCTGGATTTTTGGGCAAAAACCCACAGGCAGGCTCTAGCTCATCATCACATCGTTCATACACACATTCACTTTGTACAACTTACAGATGTTTACATCCTAAAGACTAAAGTAAATCACAACAAATCTTTAGGTCGCTTTATTAAGCCACACCCACTACAATCTATTTAAGGACTAACTCCTAACCCTAAACACTGCTGAGTTCAAAACATGTAGAACTATAAAACTCGCACCCTTCCAACTAGTATGTGAAACCCTAGGAGTGCCTCCAATTATCTACACAGCCCTTCCTTAACTATATATGGATTTCCCTTTGCCTGAACTTTCTACAAACCAAGCCATCTAATCATGTGTAAACAGGCCGTGCGCGGAGCGGAGGGAACATCCTTTCCACCAATTAAATTAAGTTCGTACTACTTTAGGACTTTGAAACTTCGCAAAGTACTTCGTCGAACACATACACACTCATCTTCGGAGTCTACTAATATTGTACAAATAGGAAAGTAAGTCTTAGTTAATCCAATCAGCTTGTGTTGTGTATACCGTACATCACTTGGTGTGGCGGTGGTTAGCGTTTATGTACTTGTGGTTGTTTTAGTTGCACTTCATTATCATGTTAAAATTTGTTTTTGTGTGTGTGGTGTTTTTTTTAAGACTGAAATTAGTCTTTGTTTTTTAATTGTTCAAGTTTTCAATGGCGGGTAAAAAGAAGCAGTCGTATTGGACTTGATCTAATTATATTGTAGTACGCGATCTCTACAAGCATGTACCACTGGGTCGATTCTTTTTTGTGCACTCAAAAAAAAAAGCGGGCTTCTTATTTTAATCACCCGGGAAGGTGCCTGCTAAGAACAGTAGAGAAAGAATTATCCTCTCCTTTAAGATGCTAAGCTTCAGGTGCTGTTACCATTGGAAAGAGTAAAATAACCTATTGTGGTCCACCCAACTTATAACCTCCCCATCATAAAAGAAAATAATAAAAATCTGGTGAATATTTTATTCCCTTTGTCGCAATAATCTATTATAAAATACCAAGAGAGAGAAAAATGAGCCTACTTAGTAGATAAAGGCATATAATAAGGCTTAGTATCGGGACCAACCTCTTAAATAATAATATACGAGTAGGCCGTGTATTCCTGAATAATTCACCAAAGAGGAATTTCCATTTAGATTTAAGTATTCAAGACAGAATTATGGCCAAGTGAAAAGCAGGAATAGAAAAGTTGATCGGATTTAAATTTACTTAAGTTTAAATTGGATTATTCTGCCAGCTCTGTCACAAAAGGATTTAAATGTTATTTTTTGTGGGCACAAAATTGGACTGCTGTGATCCATATGTGAGCGTACTCACACATTTTATTGTTTGCTTCAGTTTACGTTAAATAAACAATAAATGAACTGATGGAAGCTGACGTCACCAGGATCTATTCCTTCCAATCGATTTTCATGAAAAGAATTCCAAACAAAAATGACAGATTTCTGGGTAGACAATATGTGAACATTAAAAAATGAAATCAAGTGAATAATACTTCCGGTCAAGCCTTGTCGTGCTTCTCAATGATCAGAACTGGTTTCCGGTTTTAAGAATATATTAGCTTTTTTGATTTTGTACAGTTAAAGTAATTCCATGTTTTGTTCCATAAAATCCATTTCTAGCTTGGTTTTGTTTCTTTATAATACGAGTACAATACTGTGGCAAAGGTTTGTGCCACGGTAGCCGAGCGGTTAGAGGTGAGACCTGTACGAAAGCTAAAATATGTATTGGTGGTACTGGGTTCGATTACCGGTCTTCTTCTTCTTCCCCTGGTGCTTCAGTCCCTATAGTAGGATCTGGACCTCATTTAAGAGAGAGTGCCACTCTTCCCTATCCTCACCTTTTAGGCGCCACCTTCTAACACCCACCTTACGCAGATCTATTTCTACGTCATCTAACCATCTTATCCTGGGATGACCTCTAAGTCTTGCGCCCCCCGGGTATCCATATAATACTTTTTTAGGAACTCGGTGATGGGGCATCCGTTCAACATGGCCGAGAGCCAACTCAGCCTGCCTTTTTTGATACAAGAAACTATGTCCGGGTTCTCCGTATAGTTTCTTGAGTTCTTCGTTCTTTCGGAGCCTCCATTCACCCCGTCAATGTACACTACCGGGCCGTAGATTTTTCGCAATACTTTTCGCTACCATATCCTCCAGCATATTCTCACATTCTTGTGTCGTTGCCCAAGATACTCGCTACCGTACACCACTACCGGCCTTATTATTGTTTCGATTCCCGGTCTTAGGCCTTGGATTTTATTTAATTCTTAATAAAAGAAATTTTACAGTAAAGTATGTTTACTAGTCACCTCCGTCCACCGTAATCCCTAATTTGGTAGTTGGACGTAAAGTCCGGCCTGAAAAAATAGGCATTACTTTACTTTTACTGTGGCTTTTACAAATTACGTATTCTTAACAAAATTCTAATCTGATTTACTCGGAGATAATGTACTTAAGTAACTTATTTGTACCGGGCCTATGTACGTCTCTATGGAACGTAAACTGTCGTCATCTTTCTCCAACTGTGAAACCATTGTTTTGCAGGGATTGTACAAATTATTGAAGAGGGAATCAGGGTAGTGCCAGTAAGTTGAAGATACGAGAGTTTGGGCGGATTTTGAACCAAGTACCGAATGAAAAAGTAAAGGGATTGAAGGTACTTTCCTGTTTTAAAAAATTTATACTAAATGTATGTTTAAGGTTTAAAAAATGAGGAAAAGGGTTCACTGCCAGGATTTTGAGTAAAAAAATAAATTGAGGAAAAAATGAGATATTTTTTTGTAGAATGTGAGTTCATTTTTCGGAAGTCGTCTAAATGTTATAAGTGGTTGGTTGGAAAATGGAATTTTCCCATTTCTTTCTCTACCTCTTTTCCTAGCTGACCGGCAGGAAAAAAAAAAGAAGCAGTTATAAGTGGAAAGGAGTTTCACGACGAGTAAGAAAAATAAAGTACTAGCACATGAAGTGGTGAATTATTGGTGTGGAAAACTGGTGTGGGTGAGAGGAAATGGACGGAAAAAAGAGGGTTTAACGGGGGGGGCCCTTTTTTAGTGTATATATACTTTGTGCAAGTGTTCCATGTGGATATCTTTCTTACTTTAGCATTTCCTGTTTCAGCACGCCACTGTTCGTCGGCGGAGAATGTTTTTTCCTTTTTTTCTCTGTCTCTTTTTTTCTGGGTTTAAAAAAAAGGAATGGGGAAGGTTACGCTACGAGTATGGGGGGGAAGTTTGTCTGACCCAACAATACGGATCCCAGTTCCCAGGCCTGGGCTTGTGGGAAAGCTACTCATTCCCTCGTGACGTATATATATTACCAAGTCCATGTGTTATTTAATATTTAACACCATGAGCTTGTCAACTTTTTTTTTTTTTTAAGCATAGTCAGCCAGTAGTACTGCGAGTCCAACGATTTCCATGTTCTTCTAACTTTACCGCCACAAGAATTATCACCTGACCAGCTGAAGTTTTTTTTTTTTACGTTGAATATGACGTATATGAAGTAGCAAAAAATAACCTAGATCTAATATTTGCATCTATTTTTTAAACATATGTTTTATGTTGGAGGACCAACATAACTGCATATAAAACAATATCCGGTATTGTACAGCTCCTACCAAACCCCGAGTAATTGCTTACAGTATACTCTTACTGCTTACGAGAAAGTGAAATGAAAAATGAAAATCTAGGGTCTGTTTCTGGAAAAGTCTTAGTAAGCTTTCAGTAGATTAGATTATATTCTAATAGGGCGGCCCTTAAGGCCTACGCCACTGTGTCCCCTATGGATCTATTGTGGCTCCCCTCACTATAAAGCTCACCCTCCATACCTGTCCATTTAATGAGACTCTTAATTCTGCAGAGTGGCTACTGGGTAAAGCTCTCAAGGCCTTGGTTTTTCCTCCCCCGAGAAGTAACATCCTTAGCCACACGAGCCCCTCACACTGACACAACACATGCAGTGCCGTTTCCTCCTCTTCCTGACACAGAACCTACACAGGCTATCATCAACTAGGCCCATGCGATGCATGTGCTTTCTGAGCCTGCAGTGGCCAGTTAATAGGCCTACAATCATCCTTATAGCCCCACGGCCTTGACTAAGCTTTCAGTAAGGAGACCACCACATTCAGTTGGCTCTTTTTTTTTCCAAAAAGCTTTCTGTATATTGCTCTAATAGTAAAGTAATCGCCTATTTTTTCAGGCGGAGCTTAACGTCCAACTAACAATTAGGTGTCGTGGACGGAGGCGACTAGCAAACATATTTTACTGTAAATTTCTTTTATTAACCATTAAATAAAATCCAAGGCCTAAGACCGGGAATCGAACCCACTAAACCAACAATACACCTTAGCAATGCGGGTCTAGTCTATTAACCGCTCGGCTACCTTGGCGCCTTATTGCTTTAATATTGGCACCATAATCAAGTATCAAATCTTACTTCCAACACCGGACTGTGGACTCTAAGAAGTACCTAAGAAGAGAGAAGTTAAGGAACCTGCAGCTGGATTCGTACCTGAGATCTCCCAGTGGGAATTTAGTAAGCTGACCCATTTAGATAATTCCATTTCTTCCTGATTATTTTCTCGTTGATGAGTTATGCATGCATACTCCAACGGTCTGGCTCACAAACATTAGGAAATCACGCTTTTTTTGGACTTAAGAGACCTCAGAATTGATGTAGCGAATGGAAAACTCGATATCAGAAATTAGACACGATCTTTCTCATTACCATTTACGTAAATGCAGAACATTGCATCCTCTGAGTTCTTCATTTACATAATTAATAAATTATGTAATTTAAAAAGTCACCTGGCTAATGTCTAATTAAAAAATTGTAACAAAATTTATTAATTTTTATATGACGCTCTGTTAACAACTTTTTATTTTTATGTTTTCTGGTAATATCTACTACGTATTACAAGTTAATTCCTTTTGATAAAATATTTAATTTCCTGTTCTCAGTTAAATGAAAAGTGTCATCTAAGAAAAAATCGCTTGCTGAAACTTTCCTCTGCAGTTCGATTGCACTAATTACGTCGACTGGAGGATGGTTGATTGTAATCTTTCACTCTTCTCTCCCCACCTTATACTTATCAACCTCCTCTTTTTTGCTACTTCTTAATTTTCTCCTTCATTTACTAGACGCTTTTCTTACATTTCCTTCTGCTCTGTCAACTAAAGTCTACTATTTTCTTTCTTTAATTTTTATCAAAGGTTCTGGCTTTTCAGTTTTTCCTTTTATTCCTTTTTTTTTTAATTAAAAATGACAACTTTTCCCTCATTATCAGCTAGCTCAATGAACGAAGAAAGATTATTTCTTAGGAACTTTTGGTTTGTTTAATTGATTTTCACCCGTTTCTATAACCATTTTCCAGTTATATTTACTGTGAAGTCACAATATGATAGAGTGGTAGAGGGAAGTTTGGTCACTGAGGAAAATTCTGGAAGATTTCCTCCTTCTGCCATTATTTCGGATAATAAAATCTCATTATATGTTTCGTAAAATTAAGTAATATAACGGTGACATATCAAATAGATAACTGGTCTAGTTTTAAACATTCTACATGGATCCTAAATGGTTTTGGATGATGAGCTAGGCTACTTTTGTAAGATTTGCGATTACTAAACCCAACTAGTTGTATACGAGTTCATCAACCATCTCTGCAGGCTCTATATGCATTAAATAAGTGTTGTAGGTGTTGTTGTCTAGAATACCCGCTAAAACTTAAATTCCTTGAAGAAGTGGCTGTACCGCTTCCCTTTGTACAGAAAAGTACTAACCCTTTATGTTACTAACATCGTATCCTATTGAAAAAGGTTAGTTCCACGTCCTTTCACGGAAATAGCTTGAATTACACAGTATTCCTTCTGCCTCTTTTTAATTATTTGAAAGTTTAAACAAAAAAATGTTCATTATTTCACGTTAAATTCTTTATGAAGTAGATTAATATAAGATACTGTAGGAAATACCTAACGGGTTACATTTCTGCGTGACGAAGATAGCCGAGGCTGTGGAAATTATCGACTACTAATAGAAAATTTAAATAATGTATTTGTGTAACATTAGGAAATTAAATTTTTACTTAATAAAGTTTAAAAAATTAATGAAATATGCATTTACGTAGTAAGCTGCTTGACATCTTTTTAAGTCTCTATTATTGGTCAAAAACTTGATTAAAAGTAGATTTTTTTGAGGGAAAAATGGGTTTATTTTCCCACAAAATCGACATTTACGTAATAGCATTGTTATTATTATTTTAATGTCAAAACATAAACTCAATTTGAGTTGGTATTCTCAATTACTGGAAAGGTCAAGAGTTAGACCAGACATAGATATATGACAGGACCAATATAACCCTAAATGGGCACTCAATCTCATTATGTTAAACATATATTTCATACATATGTACAGAGCGTGTACATTTCATCATGTTCAAACATGAACTGGTTAAATTGACGGATATATATTAATGTATGATGAGTGGATTTGGTGCAATGGTTGGTATATTGGTCACCACTGATGGTGCTTTGAGATACGTGCATTTGTACTAGACAGGGGTTATATTGCCTGAGGAAATATCAGGATGATTGTAATCTCCGGTGAAGGTTAAAGTTTGATTGTTATCCCTTATTATTTATTAGGTTTGATTGTTTTCCCTTACTCTATCATATGCTGAGCAGCAGTCATAGCGAACTATATTAAGGGATCTGTGGGGCCAAGACAATCTTGGTCTTTCCATCGGAAAGGGAGCAAGCCATCGTCCCCTAAGCACTAGACTAACATCAGTCCAGATCACTCTGGTGAATGGCGTCCTTACTGGGCACAGTACGGGTCGAGAACATCTCCATAAGGCGGTGTTATTTAAGCAGAAATCTTTGTACGAGTATAGACATGGCTATTGGAAAGATTAAACGGCTTCTTGTAGTAACATATACTGTTTGATTGCGTTGCCATCACCAGGTTGCAGTGCGAGGTATCAGGCTGTCAGGGATCAGAGAAGATCATTTTGCAAGTAAGATTGACGGTGAAGATCCTGAATCTTTGTCTATTACACAATCTAAGACATGTCCTTTGTGAAATAGGACCCGCTCTAAGAATTCATAATAATAACAACTAAGTACTGGACTCCCACGCGGAGGTCCCGGGTTCGAATCCAGCTGCTGACCCTTAGATTTTCTCTTCCTAGGAGCTTCTTACAGCTCAACGTCCGGTGATGGACAGTGTTGTCTGTAACGAGAGAACACTGTCCGGAGGCCGGCAGTGCGCTGAAAAAAGCTCCGGGCGTCAATAACCTTAGATGTTGACGCGCCTTAAATCATAAAAAAATAAAAATAAATAAACCAAGCCGAGTCAAGCACAAAAATCCAGATTCTTTGCAATTACGGCTCCTTTGGCATCTATTTCTGTTAATTTTGCTCTTCCGGTGTACCCAGGAATTTGTACGAAAAATTTCAAAGTAAAATGTTACACAGGTGGTTGAACAGTATCTAAAATGGCACATTAGGAGAGGGTTTTAATTTATCCCGCTTCCTGAGAACCTAAATGGGAAAATGGGAATACTATATCGATTAGTAAGAGAATAATCTTTAATAAATGGGAAGAATGATTGAAATCATTTCATGGAAGATATGGGACAATGAGAGTCTAATACTGAAATGGTCCAAGGGCATAGAATCTCCCTGCATTAGGAAGATAAGAGCCGATACTATCCATATAGATGGAGTTACTGAGAAACTCTTGTAAACTCAATAAATTAGAGTATGTAGACTTACATTGGTGATGGCGTACATAGAAGCTGTACAGAATTCACTGACAGGAAATAGCAAGGCAGCCATTGATTTGAAGAGGACTGCGTCTACAAAGAGTAGGAATAAAGAAAGATGTAAGAAATAAAGTTGATAATGTAGGCAGAGTCCCGGATCTACTAAAGCTAGCCTACAGCATGAACTACTCATACCCCTGCCCCCATACACACTTATCATGCAGACTGCATAAGCCTTCAATTCAAGTCCTACTTATCGTGTATTGCATTTTTTACTAGCTTTCCCAATCATTTCTGCCTTCTGTAGAATTATACTTCCAAGTTGTAGTAAGTTTTAGATATTCATTCCTGGAACTTAGTAAATAATAACCTGTAAATAGAGGGACTTGAACACTCGCTTGAGCTCATCTTACTTACTTTCTCAAGGCTTATTTCCATCAGAACAGAATGATGTCTTGAAAACCATCAGAACTTTGCTAAAATACCAATTTTCAGATTAAATAACAAATTCTTTTGAATATAGACATGGCTTTATCTAGTCAGTTTTAACATCAATTTTTTTATAGACTTAAAATTTGACTAATTTGGTAAAAATTTAAAGATAAGGCCTCAATTTTACTCAATTTCATGTCCCCTCTACTGATACTAGATATGTACTCTTGGTCACTGTATAATAAATTTATTATTTATTAAATTTATAATTATCAAACTGATTAAATTCTTAAATGAAGGTTTAACAAAGCTATACCTAATAACTAAACCAAACTGCGAGGTATTTAGGTCAATTTAGTTACAATTATACAATAATAATCAGGTAGTAATACAGATAATTGACTGTATTAATGGAATAAAGGTTATTAGATAAATATCTAATTAGTGTTAATCTAAAGATAAACTTAAAGTTGCTTTTCTCTCTCTCTCTCTCTCTCTCTCTCTCTCTAAAGAAGTAATTAGATAATTCCAATTAGGTTGTAATTTGATAATTTTGCGTTCCAAAGCTGTACTTAAGAAACCTAATGCAATCTGAACATTATGATGAGCTTTGGCCGACATATCCTTTATTAGGAAGTAGGAACACCTTATCAATGATTCAACAGACGCAAATACTGAATAGAAACAGGGGGGGGGGGTCGACGGTTAGCCTCAAAGATTAGAACACTATAGGGGGAGAATGGCAGCTTAGAGGCTTTCTAGCTTCTCCATGCTTGTTCCACCCTCTTTGCTCTCTAGATTGTGCTTTCTTAGAAGCTTTCCTTTCCGCTCTAGCACATCACCCTTTGGATAAAAGAAGAAGAGCAGAGTAGGACCGCTTGTAAATAATTCATACCATTACGAACGCTAACTTTAACCCTGCTAGCTGTAGCCTAGAAACTGACGCTATCCAGAAATTCATCTTTAGTTCCTCCCAGAGTATATCCTTTATTATTTTTTTTAAATCAGCCTCCAAAAAGCTTCAACCCTAATATTTTCTCGGAAAGTATCTGGTTGTACTAAGCATGTCCAACTCTTCTTTATAACAAGCAATCTAAATGGATACCAGATTATCCTCTTTCATTTTTGCTTTTTTTTTCTGCCTCTAATAAAAAAGATTATTACAATCGTGCAGATTATCGCAGATTTTTTAACCGGAAATATACGTTTTAAGGTGTACGGAAACACCATTCTTCTTCTTCTTAACTGGCACTACAACTCGCTTGCGCGAATCTTGGCCTCTTCTAAGGTTGCGTAGTGGTTATTTTTTTTGACGGGGTAGGGTTACTGGCCCTACGCCCAACTCCTAACCTGGAGGACCAGGATTTTCTGTAGGGGTTTACTCTCTTAGCCTTTGAAAACGTTCTAACCCACAAGGCAATGGGGGGTATGGAGTAGAAAGGATACAGGAAACGGGTAAGGAGCGGGATAATGAAGCTTGTGAAGATACATAGGATAAGGTGTAGGGTCAGCGGACAGCTGCTCCTTTAGTCGCCTCTTACGACAAGCGGTAGATACTGTGGCCCTATTCTACTAACCCCAGAACCACAAGGGGTGGTTAACACCATTCCAAGTACGTATTTGTTGGTGACCACCAAAATAATTGTAAAATATGGAATCACGAGTCAATACAACCGTAAAGTGTTGTGAGTTGATTAAATGCTTGTCCGATTCACGATTACAGCCAATATATATTGTACAGATTTTCCCATAACATGTTTCCTGAACTTCCTGAATCTAAAATGTTGTATTCTATTGCAATTCTCTTAATTGTACTATACACATGACAGATGGGACAGATATATATTAAATTTAGAATGGGTGTTCCTCTCTCTACCAACCCCCTATTCTTATATTGTGGCAAAACAATACATAGGGTCTGATCGAATATATGGTCGAGTGGATATCTATTGTACGTACGTATCACTGGCGTAATGACCGCCTAACGGTATTAGAGGGTGTTATCTAGGTAATTGAACAGTCTGTGACAGGGGAATTTGTACCTAATTTCAGCTGGCAGTTTGGCGGAAATCAGTCATCAATAACATACGCAAAGTGATTTTTTTTTTTTTTTTTTTTTTTGCGCATCAACAGCTGAGGTCATTAGCGCCCGGAGCTTTTTCCAGTGCACTGCCGGCCTCCGGACAGTGTTCTCTCGTTACAGACAACACTGTCCATCACCGGACAGTGAGCTGTAAGAAGCTCCTAGGAAGAGAAAATCTAAGGGTCAGCTGCTGGATTCGAACCCGGGACCTCCGCGTGGGAGTCCAGTATGCTAACCTCATAGCTAATCCCTTCCCTTGTTCCAATTTTTCAAGGTGTGGAATCCAAAAAATATGACATTCGCCTCATCTTTAGATGGCTTTCTTTTTTTGGAGTTACAGAACATTCTCATTGGAATTGTAGAACAGCGAAGGCATTAATAATTATATCAGGGAAGGGATTAGCTATGCGGTTAGCGTATTGGATTCCCGCGCGGAGGTCCAGGATTCGAATCCAGCTGCTGTCCCTTAGATTTTCTCTTCCTAGGAGCTTCTTACAGCTCACTGTCCGGTGATGGACAGTGTTGTCTGTAACGAGAGAACACTGTCCGGAGGCCGGCAGGGCTCTGAAAAAGCTCCGGGCGCCAATAACCTTAAATGTTGACGCGCCTTATAATTATTAAAATTATAATAATTATATCAAATATTTTTTGAAATAATTTTATTCAATGGCCATTGAGATTGATTAAAAAAATGAATAAAATTAAAAAAATTGTTGATCAGATTGATTGAAAATAGCAATTTTTGGCCGTCCACGACACCTAATTGATAGTTGGACGTTAAGCCCGCCTGAAAAAATAGGCGATTACATTACTTTACCAGTAATTTATCGGGAAATATAAATAAAAAAGTCACTTCCACTTGATCTTGGGCAAAAAAAAAACCTTTATGAATTGCAATAGAATACAACATTTTAGATTCAGGAAGTTCAGGAAAAGTCTCGCACATCCCGTAGGGGGAAGTGGACTAGCCACTTCTTCAGGGATCTTGGCGTCCCTGCGGGTACCCTAGCCTAACAACACGAACAACTCTCATTTCTGACACCTCTTACATCCATACGGTGTACATTTGGACCTTCAGATGTAGTTGATGTACTGCTTCGATTTGTAGCGTAACCCACAAGCAAGCTCTTAGCTTTAACATACGAGGGTCGTTTGAAAAGTCCGTGCAAAGTCAGAGAGATAGCACTACTGGCGCGTATCGAGGTTATGTTTAGTTAGTAGCATCTCTTGGAAGAACACACACCAAGTTTCAGCCAGATCGGTCTATTTCTTTGTGTTTGGCATTCGTTTGAATCGAGGAAGTCGAGTGATTTTCAAAAAATGGACGAAAAAGAATTTCGTGTGTTGATTAAACACTACTTTATGAAAGGCAAAACGCCTCAGGAGACTAAAGAGAAGCTTGATAAACATTATGGTAACTCTGCACCTTCGATTAGAACAGTTTATAAGTGGTTTCAAAATTTTCTGAGTGGCCATTTGGGCACAAGTGACGCTGAACGTTCTGGACGCCCTGATGAGGTTACTACTCCAGAAATCATTGATAAAATCCATGATATGGTGATGGATGACAGAAGAGTGAAGGTGCGTGAGATTGCTAGTGCTGTGGGCATCTCGAATCAACGGGTACATAATATTTTGCATCAATATTTGGACATGACAAAGCTATCCGCAAGATGGGTGCCGCGATTGCTCACGCTTGACCAAAAACGAAATCGTGTGAAGTGTTGCAAGGACGGTTTGCAGCTGTTACAGAAAAATCCGCAGGACTTTAAGCGTTGTTTCGTCACTGCGGATGAAACATGGATACATCACTACACTCCTGAGACCAAAGAACAATCTAAACAATGTGTTACATTTGGACCTTCAGATGTAGTTGATGTACTGCTTCGATTTGTAGCATATCCCACAAGCAAGCTCTTAGCTTTAACATACGTATACACTCTCCAGTACATTCACATTGGAAACTTTAACAGTGGACATTTTACACATGTCCAAAATGCGAGGAACTAAAACAGACACAATAACACTTTCAGATCGCACTGCATTTGGCTTTCAAGAATCACCCAATTATATCTAATCCATGTACAGATCTCTCATCAGACTCCCAGTAATAATCTTACCATCAAGAGCGTCTCTATCACTTCTTTTACCCTTGTTCTTCTCTCAAATCCACCAAGATTATAGGAACAGTGAGCTGTATGATTGAAGCGAGAGTGGATCTTGATGCTTCTTATCTGAGCATAGATTATGGTTCTGATAACAGATTACTATGATAGTCTGTGAAGTGAGCTATTTTTTTTTTTTTTTTTTTGTAGTTTTTTAGCATTTCTTTGAACGTGAACATGTATAATATTGAAGCCAACAACTTATTAGTATAAATCATATGTTTCTAGGAGTCTAGAGTGAAATAATGTAGTTTGAGTAATAATACTAGCGTTTTATAACTTGATTTTTATGACGTTGTGTTGTAATTGACTTACAACTTTATGTAGAATTAAATATTATTAAGAGCATTGCCAATAAATGCTAAACGTTTCAGAGTTAAAGGTTAAGTCAAGTTCTATGATCGGCTTCATCAAATTTTTGATTAAATCTTGCGATAAATCTTGGATTTACGAAAATTCAGAATGAATTCCCACATTTTTTTCGCTTGTTAGTATTAAAATCTCATTAATTTCAAGCCAGAAAGTTGAAATTAAAATGCTGGCAAAGAAGTAGATTATACTGATTACAAAATGTGTTTTTAATGTTTACATATGAGTAAGAACCTGTTGCGTTAGATGCACCTTTCTTTATTAAATTACTTTCCAGAGAGTCTTTCCTACTTTCTTCTTCCACTCCTCCTTGTAGGAGGAGGAGGAGGCTTTGTGTTTTTTTAATTAAGTAACTCATAAAAGGTGTTTAAAAACACTCGTATGGTGTTTAAGTTTAAACTTTAAAACCTTATTCTTCTTTTTATTTTCATCAGAGTGAATTAAAATCATTTCCCATCTCCACCATTGAAATTCTTGCAAAATGTTTCGACTTTTTTCGTTGCCAATTTAGTTTTTTTTTGTAAATTTGTAAGGGCTTTCTTCAGTGAGTGGCTAGTTTAAGAGGTGTTTATCCTCTTTCATGGTGCAGTAGCTGGGAAAACTATTTTCAAAATATCAGTTTCATAATTCATGATTTGAGGAATATAGAACCTGTCCCAGTCTACTCTTCCCTCGAATCCTACCCGAAAAGCGTCGGTGGCGTCGTGATCACCTGATCGTATGATAGAAAAGAGGCATCCTTCGAATTCACTTCAACCGCATCCTGTGTTAGTCGACTCTTGATGGTTATCGTTGGATGGCTCTCATTCAAATCTTTCAAGCCATTTTTATCTATGTATTCTAATCCGATTTTCTTGTAGCCAATAGACAGTTGTAAATTAAATATATCTAAAAAAAAAAAAGAAGGTAAAAGACACCTGATCTAATTTACTCAAGGTATAGAACCCAAAAATTCGCCTTTTTGTAGTTACAAAATATTATTATCGGTTAAAAGTAAAGTAATGCCTATTTTTTCAGGCGGGCTTTACGTCCAACTACCAATTTACGAGTAGGTGTCGGTGGACGGAGGCGTCTAGCAAACATACTTTACTGTAAATTCCTTTTATTAACCATTAAATAAAATCCAAGGCCTAAGACAGGGAATCGAACCCAGTACCACAATACATATTAGCTTCGCAGTCTGATTATTATCATCGATATATAGAGATTATTATCTCTATAATCATATTAATCTGTGTAATCTGTAATCTCTATACATACAGGGTGTTCATTTTAAGACGGCTCAAATGCATTTCATGCTTACACGGTTAATCTGAGCAAAAAAAAATGGTAGAGGAAAAATTTGTTGCCTGTCACCTCTAGTTTCACAATATGTGACTTGATTTTAGATTCCTGCCCGCATACGCGGCTGACGCGCGACCAAAAGTGAAGGTTTGCTGTTGACCTCCATTTTCATATGCACAGTTTTAAAGAGTATAAAAAGTTTTGAGAGAAACCGGAAACCACAATTCGATATCTTTAAAATTAAAGGTGCTAGGCCGTTTCAAAATCTCGTATTTATTAATCATATTTCAATTTTTTTAACTTGTTATCAAAGAGAAATAAGAGCACGCGATAGGTCATTTTTATGTATTTTTTCATCCCCTTTCTCCTGAAAATATTGCCAAGGCAGTTAAGCTAGCATTTTTCTTAATATCGGGAAATAAGTCGTTTTCGGAGGGATTTTTCTAAAAAAAATCAAATGTTAGGAGCTTTAGATATTCTCAAGCATACACAAAATGGCTAAAAATTAATTTTACATCTGTTACAAACAAGAAGGTTTAATAATTATTTGGTAATTTTGGGAGAGTTGCGTTTAATTACTAAAAAAATTTGGAAACCTCCTGCCACATATTTGAGAGATTAATATCTTTCATGTAAAGAATCAAACTTATTCCTTAATTTATCAAATGATGCATTTTACGCAACTTGTGCAGCATGTACTGTGCCTTCAAAGGTGCCTCCTCAGGTATAGAGAGCAGTTGATAACCTCCTGGCTAACCTGGCTTGCGTGCTAGAGGAAGCAAAATAATATTTTATTCAATGGATATTGAAAGTGATTTTTAATTTTTAACTATTTATTTTCACAACTGCAGTTATACGAGCTGCAGTATTGAAGTTACATTTCCAACACACGTGAAGAAGCTGTTACAACGTGATAACCTACAAATTCGTGAATACCATGAAGGGGAGAATTCACCAGCCAAATGGTAAAACTCCCAAAGGAAAGAACATTCCATTATTATGCACTGGAACTTACTTCATTAAGAAGATCATGTGGCCACCGGTGACCACCTTCAACTGTCTTGGAGGATTTCCCGGGTAATGCATTAAGTTAAGTTGTTTCCGGGATTTTGCAGATTCAGAAATAGCTTCTGATCTAATATAACGTCACTTAAGTAATTACATTCTATTAACTTTTAATTATTTATTCATCCTATAAAATAATTATAGAATATATATTAGGATAAATGTATTCTAAAGTATTTAATGAAGAAAGTCACACTCTACTTTATGGAATAATCGACCGTACCTAAAGAAGTTTAATGGTTGTACAAATATATGAAGATTTTAAGGGGGATGTATGAGCAATAACACCATTACATACAACCAGTGTTGCCAGGAATGTAATTTTGCAAGCAATAAAATTCTTTTACATTACATTAATCTGCATAAAAAGGGGATTTTCTGGTTAAATAAACCGGGCAAAAAAGACCATAAACCATAATAACTGTTTATTATAAGTTTCTTTCAAGGTTCACACGGTCTTTGGGTTTGATTGTTTTTTATTTTTTTTTTGTTTAGTCACAGTTTACCGAAATAAAATTGTCACCTTTTTTTAGCAATTTAAATTTTAACAAAATTTTAAAGTTAAAAAGGTGGGTACAAAGATTTATTTTAAAAAATTTGAAGTCTCATAACCCGCTACAACACCTGGAGACCATCCAGGAGAGCTGGCTCTGATTACTTACTAAACCATTAACGTGTTCATCCCCAATAGTGGAGTGTAGTACTCCACTACCGGACGTGGGCTTTCTAGGGTGGTCGAATACATTCTTCGTTCCCAAAAAATGGCGGTTTACCCAGGGAGAGGCTCTTTTTCTTCGACTCAGTCCAACTCTTAGCCATTCATCCTTCGTATGATGTCAAGGATTAGGTGAATAGGTGAGAAGGGGACGGAAGCAGCCGCCTGGGTGGTCTTGCTTCCTTTTTTCCACCTAAACCTCTTTCTCAGGTGTTCTGAGGATGGCTTCTTTTACCCACCGCCCAAGAAGATGCAGTGAGAAAGTGAATCAGGTCTATCCTTTTGACTAGGAGACAAACGCTCTTACTGCCTCTAAGTATAGTTGCAAAAATAATGAAAATATCATTTTAACGTTGAATCATATCTGATTGCAAAGAATACTTGTACTATTTTTTATGAATCAATATCTCATTTTTGACTACCATACATGTGATCTAATCTAGTCAGCCGATTGACAGAAAGATGGAAGTAGAATGTGATTGCGGGAGAGTGATGAAGGATGGATGGGGATCTATAGCTTGAATCCAGAGGGAACTCAACGATGTTCCACAGAAAAAAAAATCTTCACTAACATACACAGACATACATAGCACACGAATCAGATTAAGTTCCAGCTATTGACTCTGGGAAACTCCAACACTGTTCCCTGATCGAGCACACCGAGGGGGCGGTTATCCTCTGTTGCAAATACTCCTCTATAAAACGATTAAAACCATAAACTAGTTTTTGTGTTTTGGGTTAAAAAAAAAATAACATTTTCTTTCTGATCTCCATTTTAGTTGTGACGTGCCGTTCTTTAAATAACAAATATGGTACGTTTCCAAGTTCCAGGAAAAGGAAGTTGTGGTCTCAATATCTAAAAATTAACAATTATCAATATAGTTCCTTAGAGCGCTTGTTACGGAAATAGAACCAAGTGTACAGGCCATTATTTGAATTCATCTTCCAGTGGTTATTGTAAAATTGGTAACCTGAACGGAATTTATTTATTATTAGGGAGTTGGTTAGGTGATTGAAAGCAAAGCTTTCTGAGGTATGGCGATTAGAGAGTAGCAGATGGTATCGAATCTCACGGCGTGCATTAGCACTCACGTCAGGGTGTTCTTTATACCTTACCTTTTCCCATCGGAGACGTTTGAATGGGGATATATGTATAATATATTATGTATAAATTCTGCTCAAAGTGCGGCCCTTGCCTCTCAAATATGTATAATCTTCCTTCTGACCCTTTACTTTTAATCTAAACTTTATTGAATTATTGATTTAGATGGTTTCTTCTGTTATAATAATCTACGAGTATGCCCATAAAAACGTCTTCCGGCACGCATGACCTCGTACCTAGTCTGATCTCATCTCCCATCTATCTACCCCTAACTACGTCATGGGCTCTGAACCGTCTCATTCCCTGTTCCATCTGGGCTGATCCTTCAATCTCTCTGATTTAATTTCATTAAAAATATTTTCTAGATCATTCAACCATTTCAAGCGAAGTCTGCCTCTTCGTCGAAGACTTCATCAAACTTTCTTTCTAAGTTGTTTTTGTGGGACTTTTTTCTTCAATTTTACTCCCCACTTACCACAACCATTTAAGTTGGCTCATTTTCACAAAGGAATACTAAAACCTCTGCCGTAGTTCATGGGTCCACAAGATCGTAGTTCGTTCTTCCAGACCCTCCTACGCAATACTGGCAGGTCCAATTTTTCGCGAATATTTTCCTTTATCATTTATTTTACATTTTTTCCATTTTCCATGGTTAGTATCCAGGGCTTTATGTCACTAGTGACCTTATAATGATTAAATGTTTTAAGATCTTAGCTTTGTGCATAAATGCACTTATACCTTGGCAAAAGCTTATCTAATCACCTTCTATTATCGATTTCTACATTCTTTCTTCCTGGATTTTTCATATTTCATTTTCAGGATGATGGCCTAAAAGTCCACAACCGGGTGGGGATACAATAAACGTACGTACTACGATATTATCAAGTCCTGCAGACTTATCCACATTTTAGAACGTAGTACTGATTCCTGGTGCCAATGTAACTCTTTCCCCCCAGCTTCTTACCCAGTTAACAAGGAAGGGTTCCCCAAATTAAAGGGAACGTGGGAGAGTCCTAGGCAGAAAAGATTGTAAAGGGAATAAAAATTTATAGGAGTTATGCAGAGCCGAATGTAAACTTATGTCATAAAATAAAGTAGGTGGGTTTTGAAACTACTTTAGTTGCAAAACCAACCTATAAAAATTTACATCTCATTAAATTTACATGCTCCATTTTTTCCTACAATTTTTTATGGATAACATTTCTTTTTTTCTTTTTCCAGGTGAGCACAAACAGGAATGTATAATTTTGACCCATGCATTTAGAGTGAGTAGTCATTTATTGTTTATAAAATATATTCCATAGAAGATTTTAGAAACGTGAATTCTGTCTTCATTAACCCCATTAGGCCAGGTAATAAACTGAAATAATGAAGGCTATGGAGTCGCGATTAAGTGCCATATCGATAAACTGGTCCAGATACAGAATCCCATTATGGTGAAATGTAAATCCAGATGAAGCTGTTGTTACCAAAGAAGAGATGTTTACGACCAGCTTGTTAAACTTGTCTCTATATTTTACTGCCGAACATATAACTATGTTGGCTTATTATTGCCTAGGCTTTTAGATATATCATTGTCCAATCTGTAGATCTGAAATTACATGTGTAATATTTCTGGGGATGCTGTGACAAGAACAGAGATTTGATGTTGTTTTCCTGAGTAGGTAATTACGCGATTATCGTTGGTAGTTCAGTATTATCGTTCCTAAATTAAGCGTTATTATGCCTTTTATTCGAATGGTATTTCTAGCTTCAGATAGGGTTTTTTTAATTTTCTAGATTTTATTTTGCGCAATGGTTATGATTCACTTCTATAAACTACATCTTAATCAACCAGCTAATAATCTCTCTTCTGTTAGAATGTCAATCAATGGTGTTGCGATCCTTTTAGGATCTCAACTCATCAATTACATCAGTTTTGGCCGTTCTTTTTACCAATAGGATACTTTGATGAGCACTATAACATTTTAGAGTTAGAGTTAGAGCACAAAGTTAACTATTCGAGGGAGCTGTAGCTTGTTAACTCCGAATTCTTTTTAAATGTAAATATTTTTTGCTTGACTAGTACATCATAGAACAGTAATTACAAAGTTGGCTAGTTTATTTGTCTAGTTTTATATAAACGCTTATGATAAAGCAAGATTTTTTTTTTATTAAACTGATTTAAACAATTTAGGCATTGTAATTCTTATTTTGTTCAATTATGGTGAGTTCTAATATTAATATTTTCGTATAAAAAACCTATTATTCGAATATTCTTTTGAATCTTGGAGATCGGATTATCTAATTAATGATGCAGAAAGTATAAAGGGGGGAACAATCCTAAAAAAAAGAGCTCTGTTTATGGTTATAAAAATGAAAACATCAGAAGGACCGGGAGTTATATCTTTTACAACCGTTAGGGGCTTTTTAAAACGAGAAATATTTATTTAAAAGTACAATTTTTATTTAATATTAATCGTTCATAAAAACAACAGTTATAAAAAGATACGGGGGGAAGGGAACTTCACGACTACGTAGAACTGATGTTGGGCTGAACAGAACTGAACTTGGACAGCGTTTGGGCTGAACTGAACTGGGGCAACGTTAGGGCCGAACTGGCTGGCCTGATCGGAGTGGAAGTATTTAAATGTTAGAAGATGGCTGCTATCAAAGAGAATAAGAATGAAGAATAAATTTATAGGTTTTGTGAATATAACTCGGGAAACAATCTGGTTTCCTGAATTTCAATGATTCCAAATTTCTGGAACACATTTCACTTAGAAAGCCTCCAAAAAAAAAGAAATTTTTGCTTTCTTCCGGTTCACTGACTACGTAATATAAAGTACTGTGTGTTGGAGCATTAGTAATAACAACCCTACCGGACAGTTTTAATAACTTAGAAAGGAAGTGCATCAAGTTGCATTGTTACAATTACATAAAATCTGATACTAAATCTAATTTTATTCCTATTATTATTAATTTATTTACACACTTTATTAAACAATAAATCGCTGTAAAGGGGGGGGTCAAAAAAAATGTAGTCATTGCAGTAAACTGTGCCATTTCAGTTTGGGGTTGTTACTTTAGTTTCATTTGGCATCCGGCCATCTTGTAATATTTCCGGCCAATAACCTCCACTCTTCTTGTTTCTTCAATTACTGCTACAAAAATATTTTACTTTTCCAGCAGTGAACCGGAAAATGAAGAAGAAGGATTTGTGGAAGTAAAATCAGGAAATGTATAACATCATTAGTACAAGTAGCTCCTTTAATAAGAAAGAAAAACTAAATCAAATAGTTTCAGACAAGTTTGGACATGTTTAAATTTGCGCTCACAGTAGGAATAGGTATTACACGAAGGATTCGAATTTAAAAAAAAACAAAACAATTTCTATCCCTTATTTAACCAAATTTAGGATATCAAATAACTTTTTAAGAGAAGGAATCAGTTGTTAGCTTACTAGAGTCCCACATGGAGATCCTGCTGCTTTTCTCTTACTAGGAACTTCTTACAGCTCACTCTCTGGTGATGGACAGTGTTTTCTACGAGAGTACACTGTCCGGAGACTGGCAGTTTACAGGAAAAAAACCCCTGACGCCATTGACTTTAGATAATGACGATCCTCAAAGTGAACATAATAAAACTATCATAAAAGATATATTATTGCTAATTTCAGTCGTTATTTTTTTGGCAAAGCTTTCGACTTTAGGGACTAGGACAACTTCAGGGGGTTATGCTAGTTGACAATTAAACTATTATTTTTTTTATATTTTTAATGTCTAAGGTTCGGTGTATCTTCTGTCTAAATCAGTCAGTTTTGAATTAATGAATCAGTCTTCAAAAAAAATTAAGTATAATGATTTAACTATTTAGATGTAGGCGCCACGGTAGCCGAGCGGGTTAAGAGGCGAGACCTTCAAAGCTAATATGCATTATGGTACTGGGTTCGATTCCCGGTCTTGGCCTTGGATTTTATTTAATAGTTAATAAAAGAAATTCACAGTAAAGTATATTTGCTAGTCCCCTCCGTCCACGACACCTAATTGGTAGTTGGACGTTAAGCCCCGCCTGAAAAAATAGGCGATTACTTTACTTTACTTTTACTTACTTACTATTTAGATGTTACAAAACAATGACCACTTCTGTATCGCTGGTCTTTTTTACTACCTCATTGAAAATTGGCTAAAGCTGTTCACAGATATGAGTAAATTGGTACTGGGTTTGGCCCACTCTGGATCCATGCAAAGATCTCAGTGGACGCTACAGTTTTTTCCCAATTTCTCACACTAATCCATCTCAGATCATCCACAACATCTTTACTTCCAACAAATTTTGTGATTTAACAAAAACATCATTCTCCTAGTCACACAATTGGGTGTAATTCTCCCAATCGTCTGATACTATTATTTCTTTATCCTTGATACTAAATCAGGTCACCTTGTAAATTAAGGAGCACTTCATTACCGGTAATCCTCCACAATCCTCTTTCTTAAACTTTTCCTTTCTCCAGTCAGGATTCGATTCTCTCTTAGTTAATGCTTAGCTCCTCTTTAGGATTCATGTTGATTGTTTATAACAATTGTTTAGTCACCTTTTCGGGAGTGCAGCTTCTGTCATTAAGAATCTTTGGCGCTTTCATGAGACACATGTTAACCGCCTCTTTTCTTACATCATTCTTTACCGCCTCCTAGATTCTCGGAAGAGATAGGTTCTCAGTACACGTCTAATAAACCATTTGTGTAAAAAAAGAGAACTCACTGGAGCGCTGCAGGCTTTGTTATTGTTCAATTCATCCCCTTATTAAAGCACCCTCTCGTCGGCGCTTACTCGCACATCCTGAGCTATAATCTGGCATTATGCTGATATGGTATTCACAGCATAAACAGTTGCTTTGTTTGTAAATCCCTAGCTTGCAGCTATCATCGTTCTGATGTTTATAAATGATAGCATTATTCAGCTTACTGTTTAGTCTAAGTATTTACCCTGCGAACACCATTGTATTCCGTTTGGGCTGATATTTTATGAGTGTTAGGGAAGGAGTCATCCATAATGTTCGGGAAAATCTTATGATTACTTTTTAATTAGTTTCTGTTATTTCTTAGAAAGGAGAATCATAATCGAGTCGACTTTGGAGCATGAGTTTTCACTTGCTTTCACCGCGATGACTTATTCAAAGAAGAATCTGACACAAAAAATTACTATAACATCTTAACATAGTTGTTTCAGTAAATTTTCGAAAATTTTAAAGCTTAGTATTTATCCCAAAAACTAACTTTGGCATTATATTGTTCATTTTAAAGAAACTGTCTTCGAAAAAAAATTAAATTTCTTGCCAGTAAAGTGAAATTTTCCAAAATGGGCTTTCCGAAACTCTTTTCTGTTCACTGCCAGTTAACAGACTAGTTTTATCTCGATTAGGACAGCTCAACCGGACAGTTAGCTCTAAGAAGCTCGTAGGTAGGGAAAATCTAAGAGCCAACAGTTGGATTCAAATCCGTGGGATCTTCGCACAGTATCCCTCATAATCTTGAAATTTTAATAGCGCTCTACCAGACTATATTAGTTTTATTATTACTTTACAAGTTCAAAATAATTTTAAAGAAAATAAAAAAATAAAACTACATTGCCCCAACAAAATACTATAACTTAAGAGGTCCAGTCACATAGTGGCGCTGAAGAGACCTATAAAATTTGAATATTTAATTATTTCGGTTAGTTGTGGGAAGGAAGATAAACTGTGTTCAAGATAGTTGCAAGAGGATCTTGTCCTCCTCATTGTTCCTAGTTGATGATGGTTGGCGGCTAGAAGTGGGAATTCTATTAACCAGCTCCTTCAATTTGAAGTTGAACCACAGGGAGACCTCGGGAACTTCTGCAACTGAACACTTCATATATATATATATAGCTGTTGGAATTTATTTAGTGTGTAATGAGATGGTGTACTTCGTTTTCCCTTTATGTGGGTAACCGCCCTGGGGGTGGTGTACTCAAGATGTCGTCTAGAATGTTATTTAGAGAGTTGGGTTAATGAGAAATGGTGGTGTCACTTTAAATAAGGCACTTGGTGTCTTCTGAATTTAGACTAAACGGAAGGGAAATCGCAGAATTATCACCCTAAATTTCTGTTTCACTTCGCGCTGAAATACTTAAATGAAATTTCAGCAATTTAGCTACAACTCCTTAAACAAAAAAATTAATTATTATGCCAAATATTAAACACAATCGAATGTAGCGCGCTTACGGTGGAATTAATGAGTACAAGGCAAAGTAAGTTATCGGTAGAACCTGTATTTAAAAACTATATATATTGAGGCGCATCATCATCTGACGTCATTGGTGTCCAGAGTTTTTTTTTTTAACTGCACTGCCGGCTTCTGGACATTGTTCTCCCTGTTAAAACTATAAGAAGCTCCTAGGAAGAGCAAATGTGTAGGCTATCAGCTGGATTCAAACCCGGGATACCCACGTGGGAATCAAGTGCACTAACCACAGTGCTATTCCGTACTTTAAACCTAAATTTGGAGCATAGTTCGTGCTGATTATTGTAGTGTCTTCTGTAGATTATTGTATCTTTCAGTTAAGGTAAAGTTAAGGATTATTGTATCAGTAAAGTTGACCGAACCAACCGCTAGTATCAATCCTAAATATTAAATAGTTTTCGCTTACTCAAAAATAGCACAATGCTCGTTAGTCTAGATCCGTCCGTAAGTAAAGTAAACCATCGCTTCCATAGCCCTTAGTAACCTTAGCTGCTTATTCTCGCTGTAAATATCCGTTCTTACCTTAAAGACCCAGTCCGGTTCATCATCTTCTTGATCTCTGTGCTTTGCTAGAGCATCTCTTCATTCTTTCAAAGCTTTCATTGCTTTTTCTTTGATGATCACATCAAAGAGCGTACCAGATTAAACTCAGAACGCAGAGATTGCTTTGTATCGATTATCATTTCCTAAAAATGGATATTGATATGAGAAGTGTTTTTTAGATAAACGAAGATAAGAAAAAAATATTCTGTAAGAGAAAGAAGCGTGGAGGTACAAAACGCACTATATAGTGAAGAGAGAACTAAGTTCAACTCAGAGAAACAGAATTACTTACTCCAGCTCTGTTTGTTCAAGTTATATATATATATATATATATATATATATATATATATATATATATATATATACGTATGTATACACACAGCTGTTTGGAAAAGCGTGTTGGCAACACTTGCTGAGGAGCCCTGTGTACCAACCTAATTTATCTAATGGACTGTTATATCAAGTACCCATCTGGCGCCTATTACCTGCTCATCCACCTGCCTCAATCATCGCCACCCACAAGTAAACACCGTCAACATTTCACCCATCATTTCAGGCATTAACACACTAAAAGGGCATTAAATGACTTTATTTTCATTAGCGTTAGCCTTTTTACAAAAAGCTAACAAATTTTCCAAAAACATTTAATTAAAACTGTATTAACAGTCTAGTGAACATAAGGCACCCTTTAGATAGCTAGCGTAAAACAATCACTGGAATACTCCAGATTTCCTTACAAAAGTTTTGTAATTTCTACGTAAAATTAGTTTGCTTTAAAATAGGTTTAGTTCAATAAGCGAGTCATCCCAGATTAGATTACAAGAGCCGAATCGCGTTTCCAAGGCAACGCTGCCAAAAACGGTTTCATTTTGCCACTTGTAGGCTTAGTAAGAGAAACCATTTCTTCTGGTAACGTCTGCAGTTTTTTCTATAAATAGTTTTAAGCCCCCTTATCATCTCATCTGGTCCTAAAATCGGAGGTCTTCATACTGAAAATTAACTATTGTATAACAAACCATTGTTAGATTCACCTACTGCCACTAAGTATATTTCACCCTCAAAGGTCGGGCGTTAGGTGGTTTCTGCTACCCTATAGATCACCCATTCCTAGAGAGGGATGCCTCCCTAAAAGTAAATCTTGGCCCGATTTTGATAAAATTTGGTAGGATGATAGGGTTAGGGCTCCCCTACCTAACAATAAAGCGACGATCTGCTCTTACACTTGTTAAGGGGAAGTATAGCAATCGTTTCAAATTATCGACACGTGAACCGATTTTCATGAATGAAGTGTCATTCGAATCGAAATTTTGTACAGATTTGCACTTTAAAAGTCTCGACGCTATGCCTCATAAGGAGGGGAGTTCGCCCCACCCAAATAAGGCCCTTTCTAAAACTATTATTACCAATATTTCTACAAAGCTTAGTCCGATTTTGATAAAATTTAGCACGAAGAAGTGATTAAAGCTCCTCTACGTGGCTGTGAAGTGCCATCATGCTCTTACACCTACTAAGAGGAAGTACTGCAATCGTTAAAATTATCAATGAGTGAACCGATTTACATCAATGAATTGTCGTTCGATTCAAAATCTTTGCCTTTTAGGGAGAAGTACTGTAATCGCAGTTTATTTTTCTTGCTCCTCTTAAAAGGAAGTACTGAAATCGCAGTTTAATTTTGCTATTTACGTACAAATACCTTCCTATTTTATTCAAAACGCTTTCTCAAAAAAATGGTTATTGAGGATGGTTTGGGGACCGCAACTATAATCATTCTTTAAAAAGATCTCTCCAGTGGTAGTTACGGTTCCGATTTAACACCTTATCAGGTTATAATGATAGAATAGCTTATTCCAAATTTTAAAAAATCTGTAAAGCAGACGTAACTTTGCAAATAGACAAAAAGGAAAATCTATCCAAAGGGACAAAAATCTCCTTAACAAAAACTTACAGTTTTAAAAGTTAAGTATAAGGGTTGATTAAACGCCAAAAGGTACACAAATCAGCAGTTCCCAACATTTCATTAATACTTCATTGATATAATTTAAGTAATTTTACTGCATTAACTTTTCCTTCACATTTTTTAGAATTTATTAGATGTCACAGACCCTTATGCTGGCCAGTTCATTCATAATATTTTTTTATTATAATTATGATAAAATGAGTGATGAATTATTCTGAGTAGTCACATATACATGCATGTTAAAGTAGAAAAAAACAAAGTTAGAGTCGGCCACTTTTTAAATTTCAATCACGGAGGATTCAAAACAATATTTCAGTCTTAAATTCGTCTTACCGAAATATTCGTGAGCACAAATAACATACATTTAATAACAAGTAGATTATTCAACAATATTTACTCATTTCTCAATTGTAATTTAATTTAGTCCCCCTAATTTTACTTATGGTAAAATACTGGAATAATTAGCTGTCCTAAAAATATGCATATCTTAATTTTCTTTATTTTATATTACATATATATAACATTGTGGGAAGAACACCTAGATTGAGAATGTAATTGAAGAAAACTATATTATTTGCGATAAAGCCAGATTATTTATTACTTATTATAACAAACGTTTGACTACAACATAAAATAACAATTACTTTAATCGAAGAATGAACTTAAACCAATGATTTTTATTTAAAAATAAAAATAAATGCATAAAATCATTGATGTAAAAAAAGTTTATGAATTTTTTAGCCTCTTATTTTTTTTATATTTTTTATAACGTTTTCTTTTTCACCTGTGATTAATAGTTTGATTATTATAGATAAATAGATATTACAGTCAATCTAAGTTAAATGGTGTGCTACTTGAGTAAATATTTTGTAGACGAAAATGGCCAGCATAAGGGTCTGTGACATCTAATAAATTCTAAAAAATGTGAAGGAAAAGTTAATGCAGTAAAATTACTTAAATTATATCAATGAAGTATTAATGAAATGTTGGGAACTGCTGATTTGTGTACCTTTTGGCGTTTAATCAACCCTTATACTTAACTTTTAAAACTGTAAGTTTTTGTTAAGGAGATTAGTAATAATAATTTTGGAGGGGGCCTTACATAAAGGGGGCTAACTCCTCTCCCATTCGATGTACAGGGCCGAGACCCCCAAAAGGCACATCTACATAAAATTCCGAATCGAATGACACCTCATTCATGAAAATCGGTTCACGCGTTTAGGCGCTACGTTGTTTACAAAAAAGGTAACAAGAACAACAACAAGAAGAAGAAGAAGAACAAGAACAAGAACATTTTTTGAAAAAGCCGTTTTTGCTCATTTTCGGCAACTTTTTTCTCGAAACCTATTAGATCTGGGTGGTTGCAAAAAAATTACAGTTATAAAGGAGGATTTGCCCTATATTATAAAGAAAATTTGGGAATTTTATCTTTTATAGAAAAATAGAAAAAAATTGTCAAAGTTGGGTGTTTTTCAACGTTACACTTTTTCGTGCAGTTTTTGATGGTCAACCCTTATACAACTGTCCTACCGGACAGTTTTAATATCCAGAAGTTGGAAATAGAAGCTGACACTCTCATTTCCTTTGCCTAATAATGTAACAAGTATTCGAAAACAAATATCATACGTATATGGGGGCATAGAGAAAATGTTTATCTTGAAGAATATAGTTAGGAAAATAGATTACACTTTCCATATTAAATTACAGTATGTTTACTCTTCCCATACTGTTAACATAATGTAGGATTTTCTGCCAACATTTCATTTGAGTTTTCCTTATAATAAAAGTAAATACAAGTAGCAATCAATGAACAAGGAAAATATGGACTACATTTTCAATCAATAAATTGAATAGATACTGGAATTTTTCCAATTTTCTTATCAAAACATGTTTAGAGCCGGCATTGCTCAGGGAAATTTCTAGAAAAAATGGAAAATTCTGCTGGTTATATTGGTTTTATATGATAGTGTAGGGCATTTTTAAGACTCTGTTAGACTTAATAAGATTTTTATTCTGGTAATCAGTTTGCTTAGGATGTTTAATCAAAGTACCAACTTTAGACTTGGGTTTAGGATCGATAAACCCACGATTATCGAAGTAGTGAATCATTAATTTAAGACTTATAATTGAGAATTAATAATTATAAAATAATTGAAAAAATACTGTTTTCTGCTAACGCTAAATAATAGGCTAATTATGATATTATCAATAATAAAAATAAGTTCAAATTTCAGAAAATTTCAATCAGCTGTTTGCTTAATTAGTAAGTTTTCACGTTCACATTAATTGTGGAAAACACAATAATATAAAAATTATAATTTACACAAATTGCAGAGTAAGTTTAATAAAGGCAGTTTTAAAAATTAAAAAAATAAGCAATACTTATTAAATATTATCTTAAGGAATTTTTTATTGATAAATAGAATTAAGGGCTAAGGGATAAAAAGTATTTTTTTTTTAAATCTGCTAAGTCTGGCTGCAGAAGGGTGGACAAGGTGCACCACGTGGGCCCTTTCTATAGGGCAGCCCTCTCCTGAACAGTGGCCAGACAGGCCTCGATCGAACAAAATCCAACTATCCACTGACCTACAAATACGAGGGTTGTTTGAAAAGTCCGTGCAAAAATAAAAACTACTTAATTTTTTGGGGTAAACCTTTTTTATTTTTCAACATAGTCTCCTTTTAGGCTTATACACTTCGTCCAACGCTGCTCTAGTTTGTTGATCCCTTCTGAATAATAGGATTTGTCCAAGTCTGAAAAATAGCCATTCGTTTCTGCAATCACCTCCTCGTTTGAATAAAATCTTTTTCCCGCCAGCCATTTCTTCATATTGGGGAAGAAATAGTAGTCCGAGGGAGCCAAGTCTGGAGAATAGGGGGGGGATGTGAAACGAGTTGGAACCCTATTTCCATTAATTTTGCGACCACAACTGCTGAGGTGTGAGCTGGTGCGTTGTCGTGATGGAAAAAGACTTTTTTGTGGGCCAATCGTGGGCGTTTTTCAAACGGTCCAAGAACGATGAATAATATGCACCTGTAATAGTTTTACCCTTTTCCAGATGGTCGATGAGGATTATTCCTTGCGAATCCCAAAAGACAGTCGCCATAATCTTTCGGCCGAAGGAACGGTCTTCGCCTTTTTTGGCGCAGATTCCCCCTTGGTAACCCATTGTTTAGAGTGTTCTTTGGTCTCAGGAGTGTAGTGATGTATCCATGTTTCATCCACAGTGACGAAACGACGCTTAAAGTATGTTTTAGACCCATTTTGAAAATTTTCCTTCCTTTTTTTTTGTGTGTATTGTTTTTCATTGGTTTTTCCTAAATTTTTCTTTTCATAACTAGTCATTATTTTTTGTTTCTTTATATTCACTTTCTCCCAGTAACAGAGATATCGAGTTTTACTAGTTTGGCTAAAAGCAGTGTAATGCAGCTCCTATTTACAGTGTTGTCCATAGGAATGTTATTCCCATGGGATGGGATGGGATGGGACAGTACACATTTGGTATTTCCCATGGTAGTCGATACTTGATATTGTAAAATAAATTTAGGCTGAAATTTGCAGTTGCGTAAGTGCAACAAAATTGATAGGAAATTGATAGTGTGCTGAATGAGCAGAGTGACTCAGAAATAGAATGAGAGTGTCAGAATGATACTGAATTGTCATACTTAGATTATACTTTTGAGTGTTAAAGTTAATAAATCTTGTAGTTTTGCATGTCTCTTTGTACATGTAGTCCTATTTAGTAGACACTAAACGTAAACTTTCATAAATTTAATAATTTTATTTGAACTGTATTCCATATTAATATTATAATGGGAATCCCGTAGGGTGGGATGGGATGGGACAGGCATAAATTGCCATAGGATGGGATGGGATGGGACAGCAAAATATGTCCCATGGACAAGCCTGCCTATTTACAAATGTAAGAAATTTTTAAAAAAGTAAAATAATAGATAAGCAATATTTATTAAATCTTGAACGAAATTGTAGACAACCTGATAATTTACTTACAACTTAATAGCAACAAATTAACTGTCGTAAACTTATACTTCTATTTTGAAACTCATCTGGGCGTATGCAATAGAGCGGTGGGGGTTCAACCAAATGCACAAATCTCCAAAGGATTCAATCTCTTCAATCTAAAATACTTCGAACTATCGTAAACGCTCCATTTTATGTCTCCAACCTGACTATACACTCCTTTTGTCACACAAGCCGATGAAAACACTTTTACAGAAAACTCCACTTCAACCTGCAATCATACCCAAATCCTCTAGCTCAAAATCTTTCTTCAAGAACTCTTCCTGATAACCCGGACAAGACTTCTTAAAAGACAGTGGCCTCGTGTTCTCCTCTCTAGTGAAGAGAGTGACTAATAGTCTAATGTTTTGGAGTGTTATCACTTGGTAACTTCTCCACTCGTTACCTTATCATTTGTTACTCTGTTATCATTGTTACTTATAGTGCTAACGCGCTAATTATAGCCCAAATAAACGCAAGAAAAAAAAACCTATTTGAGAAATCCATTTTGTAAAAACCAAACCTCTATCGAAAAACTAAAACGTTAACTCAAAATCGGTTAACGCACAATCGAACATCTGTACAATCACAACACTTATCCGCACGAACGGTTAGAGAAATTACAAGTTTTTCCACGCACACAATTCACCTTAAAACCCATTTACTAGAGAAAAATTGATAAAATTCAAGATAGTCTAGGTTATTCCGCTCTTTGCCAGCCAGTAATGGAATAGTCAACAGTTGTCCTTCGTAATTGTGGTCCTACATAATGGCGAGCTATTAAAGGCACCATCTCGGTGGAAAAGAAGCACAAAAAAGAAAGCATCTTCACTCTCTCTCCATTATTAAAGCAAAATGTGTCGCTTAATGAAGAAATGGTCGAACAATAAAGTGGAATTCGAAGTGTGGGGAAGACGAATAGAACAATAGACAACAGCTCTAGAAGCTGGCTTTAAATTACATTTCGTTCTCTATAAATGATTCTTGTCTAGTTCACGTATTGATTTTAACACAGAGAAATAACAATATATTGTAATTTCTGTGCGAGAATATTTCATTAAATGATGAATGTTAATAAAAATTAATTAACTAGCGGGATAATTAAGTAATAAAGCAAACGGTTCCCTCTTTGGTGGGATCAGTGATTACGCTGAACCAGGAGCGGAAGTCAATGGTAAATTGAATCATATACGTATAGAGAACTGATATTACTACCACCAAAGTTATATTAAATCAGTTTGGTATTATTCTTCTATTTTAGTGACTGATTCATAAAATAGTAGAAATACTATGGCCAGTTTTATTCATAATTTATTCATTAACAATAATATTTTTTACATTTTTTTAACATCAAAGATTAGGAGTATCTTCCTTCCTGACAGTTTAGATACAGAATTATTTTCAATTCCCCCAACACTTAAGATTCTAATAGGGCGGCCCTTAAGGCCTACGCCACTGCGACCCCTTTGGATCTATTGCGGCTCCTTCCACTCTAGAGTTCGCCCTCCAGACCCCGTTCGTTTAATCAGACTCTTAATGCTGGAGAGCGACTCTTGGGTAAAGCTCTCACAGGCCTTGGTTTTTCCTCCCCCGAGAAGTAATATCCTTAGCCCAGACAAGCCCCTCACACTGACACAACACGTGCAGTGCCCCTCTTCCTGGCAATACCTACAGAGGCTAGCCATCTGCCAGGCCCATGTGATGCATGTGTTTTCTGAGCCTGCAGTGGCCCAGTTAATAAGCCTACCAATTATCTTTATAGCCCCACGGCCTTGACGGATTAATTCTGCAGTCAGCCTCGGCGAATAGCCTCTAATGAACTCCTTCGCCTGTCTCTGCCCAGTGGTGACAAGCCACCACTCCTCGAGACCTAGTCTGCTCCCCGAACACTTACTTTAGTTTCCCAAATTCTTAAAACTTTCTTCGTCAAATTTTCCTTCGCGAAGATTAAGACAAATTAAAAAAAAAGATAAATAAAATAAAAGATGACTTTTAATTAAATATTTAAATGAATCAGAGGACCAGATTCTGTACTAATGTAAAATACTGATTACTAATTACTAATTAATATGAACCGTCTAAAATACATTTACATTAAGCAAGATTTTAGTTGATTTCTAAATTTACTGCTGAAAGATCATGACTACTGGAATTGATTTGATAGCGCAACCCTTTGTTAACTTTAGAAAATTCCTGTTCTTTTTACCAATGTTTAAAGACAAAAAATAGACAAAAATCAGTTCATATTGAGTGATTGATCTAATTGATTTATTTGTAGAAAGAGCCAATCAAAAATTGAAGAAAAATGTCCCCTAATGATTTTCTCTCTTTTATAATTAATGAGGTGAGATGATAAAATCGTGATATGTCGATGAATTTAATTGGGATAATTAATAGTTAGTATTTATGAAGGTATCGCCACACTGGAGTGTTAATATTAATTTGCAATAACACTCAACTAACTTAATTAAATTGTAATAATTTAGGTCACAGAATGAATGTGAATATTGAATTAAGCAATGGGTAGAATGGAAAAGTGATCAATGCTTAAGGGAGTCTTACTCGTAAGTCTATTCGTACTTAAAAGTACGGGTCTTCTTTTTTGTCTCTCTCTATTACTTACTTCGTAATTAAATTAATTAATAATTAATTGAATTAATGATGTGAATGATCTAGAAGTTCCTAATGAAAGGCGACCCAATGGTACCCCAAAAGTGGTGAAGATACGATAAGGAAATTAGTCTCCCAAAAAAACTCTCAACTAAACTAACTAATCTCTAAACTAACGAGCGCTAATTAATACTTCCGTTTTGGCGCCACGGTAGCCGAGCGGTTCAGAGGCGAGACCTGCAAAGATAATATGCATTATGGTACTGGGTTCGATTCCCGGTCTTGGCCTGGGGTTTTATTTAATGGTTAACAAGAGAAATTTACTGTAAAGTATGCTAGCTAGTTGCCTCCGTCCGTGACACCTAATTAGGTAGTTGGACGTATAGCCGGCCTGAAAAAATAGGCAATTACTTATTTTACTTTACTACTTCTGTTTCCTTATACTTCTTTTTGAACTTCCTTCTTGCAAAAATAGAAAATTGACAATTTTTACCGTTTGCCCTCAGAGGTAAACATTACAAAGTTAGGTTTCAATAATTATTTCTCAACAAAACGTTCTATTTTCTAAGTCTTCGCCCAAAATTACATGATTACTTGTACCAGACTTCCTGTCTGGTTTGTACACTTTTAGGTATTGATTAATGGTATTTTTAGACTTCTCCCTGGCATCCTTTAACCGAGAATTCTTGTGCTAGGAGATGGTTTGCACATCGATTGGCATTATATTCATGATGATCGATTATGTTTCATGTTTAGGGCTACCTTATTGGGCAATTGAGGTTGGTGTTGGGCGAAGACGACTACGATCTTTCGAAGGATGTAAGATTAGGCCGTGTATATTACCGATAAGACTTTATAATTAGGACATTCTTTTTTTTGTAAGACCTAGAATTTTTAATGTTTCCTCATCAATTGAATAAAAGCTCCATTATTAATGTTGCTGTCCTCATAAAGGCACTAAGTACTTTATTGGAACATATCCACTGGCACCATCAGCTGCCGCCTCCTGCTGAGTCTTGTCTTTGTTAAACATTACCGTCCTCCATCAATCATTCAGCATCACAAGCAAACTATTCATCACCGCCTCTCTATCAGTTTGGCTGCCAACTTCTCCATTTTACTCGTACAGCCTCTTTTTTTTTATTCTTGAATAATTTGTCAAACACTTGTCACCTTGTTGTTATTGAAGGCCCAATAGAGTCAACCTATTCTGAAAGTATTAAAACTTCGTTGTGCTTGTTTTTTTCTTTTTGTTTAGCCTCGTTAATTGGAAGATTCTTTCTCATCTTCTTTTATGAATAAATTCCATTAATCCAAAGTGTCAGAAAAAAAAAATGACATGTTCCGTAACGGGTGTCTTTTATCATGAAGACAAATTTTTCTATTCGTTTAAATATTGTCGCATAGAGAATCGCAAAACAATAAATAACAGTACCCGACTCTTTTATATCGCCATTAATGTAGTTATAATTGAATTTTCTTTATTCATTTAATTTTCCTTAACCTATTTCAGATTGTGAGCAGCGGTAAGTGTTACGTTAAGTAACTTAGCAACCAGCTTCTGTTTTTAGCAGTAAATCAGCTGACATCATTCGCCCTACTTTTTTAGATCTTAATTATTGCAACCATTTACATATAAACAACGTGATAAATAATAGCCAGAAATAATAATTAAAAAAAATGTTTGGATTCAAATTATAGAGCGTCACAAATCAGGGAAACGATTAATGCAGGAACTTTGTGGATAGTTCTATGTAGCCAACTTCAAGTGAATTACTGGGATTGGTAGTTAGTGCGTTGGGTACCGTATGGTTTAGAGGTAATTGTGGAAATTGGTGCGGATGTTGGTTTAGTGGTCAAAAGCGAGACTTTGGTAAGTGGGAGATCCCCAGATCGAATCCCGTGTGTGACTACTTTTTATTTATTAGACAAAAATTGTTTATAGTAAATTATGAGCTTCCGCCTCCGTCCACGACACCTAATTGGTGTTAGTTGGACATAAAGCCCCGCCTGAAAAAATAGGCAATTACTTTACTTGTGGGAAATTAAGAAAACAATATTGGTTAGGACTTCAAGGCGAATTATTGTATCTAGTTAGTTTCTGCCTTTAAGACTTCATTCTCATCTCCACTTGCTGTGGTTTGGACATCTCTCAAAATTTTGGCTATCTGTAAGTGTTTTCTTCTTACTTCTGGGTTCTCTCTCTCTCTCTCTTCCCGAAGTTTCCCTTTAGAAACTGGGTAGTAGATACAATTTGTGAAGGGAATATAACCACAATAGAATGTACTTTTCCTTCCATTTACTGGAAAGATCTACAGAACATCATCCTGAAAGTCTTACCTTTTGTCTCTGTCTCAATTTACTCTTGGTCCTATAAAACGAATTGTCAAATTTGAACTTTTAGAGTCCATTTAGTTTTAGAATTAAGCGTAATTTTGTCACTTCCAGATGTTGCATTGTTAAATCCACTACTAATTGATGTAATTTAAGTGTTAGCATGTACTTTCCAGCTGGTTCTAAGAAAATACTAAGTAGAACTTCTAAAACTTAGTTTACGACTTAAATTACACAGCTGTTGACTGGTGATCTCTAAGAAGAAAATCCAACATTATTGATTAGCAATTAAATACTACAAACAGTTTTTCCCTCGCGCAGAATTTTCTCACAAATTATTTTTAATGGTCTCTAAAAATATGAAAAATCATTAGCGTCACTAAGTCTTGGATATTTATTAATAGCTTTTTGTTGACAAGAAAGGACAGTCCAAATAACATGAAATTTAAAAAAAAAGAAAATGTTCAGGGCTTAGTAAGAACCGCGTGATTGCGAAGGCAAGTAGTTAATTATGTTGGCACCTGGAGCTTCTAGACTTCCTAAGTACTAAAACTTGTGCTCGTCAGATGTTTAGAACTAAAGGTGAAATAAGTTTAAGCTTGTAGACGTTGCCAAACTTCTGATTACATTCACTCTTGTCTGAATTCTAAACTAAACATTAGAAATTCTAGTTTTGCTTAACGAATCCGTTTTATGTTCGATTAAGATTGGAGCAAAGAAATGCTAATGTACTGATTGTATAAAATTTAAAGGGATTCCCTACTGTCTTTCTTTCGTTACTTTGGTAGCAATTAGCATACAAAATTATTCTTGATATTTTCTTTAGAAGTCAAGGTCACTTTAGGTAAGTATTTTTGTTTCAGGCGGGCTTTACGTCCACCTACCAAATTAGGTGTCCTGAACGGACATTTTAAAGTAAACTTACTTTACTGTAAATTTCTTTTATTAACCATTAAATAAAATACAAGACCTAAGACCGGGAATCGAACCCAGTACCTTAATACATATTTAGATAAGTAAAAAAGTGGTTTGTAACCAATTGCGACCGAAGATAAGATCTGATATTTTTGGCAGAACCAGTAGTTTTTGCGAGTTACATCCTGTGGTTTTCAGGTGTCAGGGGTTATAGTAGCCCGAAACTATCATTCAGGATATGAGAGCCTGTTTCTTCTTCTCCTGGTACTGTGAGGGACAATCTCAGAGTATATTTTCCATGCCTGTTATGCACTTTAAAAAAGACTTAAAGACTCAGATTAAGTCGGCATAATTTCTCTCGGCTTTGCTAGGGTCAAGACTATGGCCAGTTACAGGTGGGACAGCTACATGGCGAGCTTAAATTTCCTGTTCAACTTAAGAATACAAGGGTCATAATTGGAAACGCTCGTGTAATTCACTAGGTCTTCAACACTGGGTCCAAGTGAATGGACTATCCTAGAAGACTCCCCCATATCGTTCTCTTCCTTTATTCTCCAGAATTAAGACTCTGATTAAACGGACGGGTCTGGAGAGCGAGCTCTAAAGTCGGGGAGCCACAATAGATCCAAAGGGGTCGCAGTGGCGTAGGCCTTGAGGCCGCCCTAATTTAATCTATTCTATTAATCTATTCTATCGTCCTCTACCTGACGCACTGGCCCGGCACAGTACATTAATCATCAACCCCATCCTGTGACCAGACGATGCCTGTTGTGCTAACCCCGTGCAGCACTAATAGCAGAAATCCTGGCATTAAAAAAAATAAAATTATCCTAGGCTTTCCTGCCACGCGTCTTTGTCCATTATTTCCTTTCACCTCCAAAATCGAGACGTCTCAGATCGCAGAGATTGTAATCTGACTTCCACTTCCACTTCTTCTGGCATAATCTACTCCAGGTTTCAGTAGGACCCCCTGAAGAGATGTTTTCTGTGCCAGTAATACTCTATAACTATTATTTCAATCGATTTTCTATTTGAGTGGATAATAAGGCTAAATATTTGTTACTTGGGCACCCTGAATCTTAATCACATTTATCGCTTTTACGATGAGGACATTGATATTGACAAAGAACCTCGTTTGCTTTCTATCTCCAGTTACCTGGATTGTCGCTACATTTCTACATAGCTATTTTATTCATCATTAAAATCCATCAATATGGCAGTGGCGTTGCAATCACGTTATTGTAACCACAAAAAGAATCGGAATCAACCAGACGATGCCTGTTGTGCTAACCCCATGCAGTATTAATAGCAGAAATCCTGGCATTATAATAAAAAATTATCCTAGGCTTCCCTGCCACGCGTCTTTATCCATTATTTCCTTTCACCTCCAAAATCGAGACGTCTCAGATCGCAATCGTCTTGGTGATCTGTGCCACTGATCTATAGAAATTTTAGACTGGTATTATTTTGAAATTTAATCTTTTATAGTATTTTCTTAAAAATGATTTGAGCTTAAAGCAACTTTTCCCCTTATATGGAAAACTTATTTGAATAATTCATCTCACAGAAAGAAAAGATTTTTCCTCTTGACCATTTTACCTCGTTTCTTAAATTAAAAATAAACATAAACCTTCAATTTCTATTACAAAAGAAAACCTTGGAAAAGCTCAAAAAGAAAAAAGGAAGAAATAAAATGAGATGAAATAATGATGGAAGATAGAAATGAAAAGTGGTTTCCCTCTATCCTACAAGGTAAAAGGTACAAATGAAGAATTTGTGGTCATGGCAACGTACGCTTTCTTGAATGTGGTTTAAAAGTGTACGTGTTTTCCGTTATTTTTCTCTGCTAACTTCCGTTTTTTCACCTTTTCTCCAAGTAGATTCACCATTTCCGGCTTATCATGTTTGGTAGAGTTTAACTGTTCAAATAAAGTAAAGCTACAGCTGTATTCTTTTAATGCCAAGAACTAGAAACTATTATTTCTAGTTTTTGGCTTTAAAAGTTGTTCCTGAAAAAAAAGAAGAAGATAATATTTGACTTAACTTCACTAAATCAGTACAACTTAGTATCAGGATAGGAAAATTTGGGTCAAAGCTAAGAGAATTTAAGCTGAATTTACATTTTAAAACTTTTTACGTAACAGGTTATATTTCTATGCATAAAAATTAGGAATAGCTGGTAAGCATATACACAAATGTAAAATATAATTATATAGTATATAATTTTATGTTCGTTCCAATCCTTCTTTCTATGTGCTTATCTAGCTGTTCCTTTGTATCTTACAGTAGACAGTGCTTTGCAACAGTCTGACAGCGCAATTATTTTATTTTGAAATATAATTTAGAATTCAATGAGATAGTGCAATACATATATATTTAAACATGTTTGGTTGTTTTAAGTAGATAAGAAAGCGCCGAAGTACTTTAAATTGGGTACACTGAATGAGTTGTTTTGTAGCCGTTGAAGATAACAAAGAAATAGGGAGTTGATTCCCCAACCAGTTTTGGCTATGGGAAAGCAGCGGGGGTACTTCTGTGTGTATTCGTTGGTGGAAAAGTCTTTGTTTAGGAGTGTAAGTGGCAGTTGGAAAATATGAAAAATGTGTTTATATGAAAAACAAGAGGAAATAGTACTAAGTTCCTCTACCCCTAGCTCTCCTCGTCTCTTACAATCTCTCTTTTTGTTATATTTTTGCTAACAAATATAGTTAATATTTTGTTTTTAACAAGTAAGTAAAAAAGGCTTGAATTTTTCTTTCGCAGTAATAGACAAAATTCTAATTCATATTTTTTTCTGACATGGCATTTTTAATGTATTGGGTTTTATTATTTTGGATTTCGTCACAGATAGCTAAACATTATGTACTATTATTCAAGATAGCATCTCATTCACCGTTTTCTGCCTTCTTTTCCTTGACAAGAGTCTGTACAGTGGTTCAGTGTTAAATAATCCCCACTTTGTGAACACGTTTCCGGAACCTACCGCGTCTTGTAAGGAGGCCAGTTCACTTCAGTGTTTCCCCAGTTGTGATTTTACACAGATCAGGGGGGCGGCGTAAGCTTGTTGCGGACTGTGAATGTTTGTCACAACTTATCTAGTTCCTCCCCCAAAGCCAATGCTTTTAAGAGCTGTTTGCACTTGTTTTTGGGAATATCAAGGACACGTTCTGGACCAATGATTGGAGTAGCTTCTCTCATCTTGGTCAGATTGACTGCCTGGATATCTGGGCACTGGCAAAGTCGCCTTAGGGGCTTTCTATACTCCCTATCGAGTGGTATGGGTTGCAATTGTTTTTGTGCGCATACTGACTGTTCGAGATGATGATAATCTCCTTATTCTTAAGGCTTCATAGGTTTTCTTGAACACAGATTTTAATAGCAGAACTTTTACAAAGAGTGAAGTGTAACCTGAGCCTCTAACCAGGAAACGGATTCTTTTGTGGGCTCTAAAAGTTTCATGGAAGTGGTTACCAAAAAACTATTTCTTGGCAGAGGTATCAAAAGATACCTTTGATCAAATTTTATATGATTTCGCAAAAAAATAAAAGACAATTCGGTAATTTTAATGTTGGTTGCTGACATCAGTGTAAAACACATGACTACTTTTTTCTGACAGAAATAGAGATTGTCACATGTTACTCACTGGGTAAAAAGCAAGAGAGACAAATAGAGAGAGACTGTGAAGTGGGAAGCTGATGGTTAAACAGCTGTCGCTTATCTCTTCTCTTCAGCTGTCTCTCAGCTGAATATAAGTATGGCCCTCTTCTAGACCGCCCAAAGATCTTTACTGATTTCTTTGCTCCAGCTTTTTTTCACCCACCTTCACTTCCGCGTCAGTCTGCGAAATACGTATGTGTGTGGAAATGCCTTGTTCCATTAGGTGCTTAGGAGTAAGCTCGATCTGTATCTGTCTGTGACGATGGTCGACCACTTTTCACAAACACTTGGTGGTATTTCCTTTCCTGCTTGTTTGTCACTAAAAAGGAAATGTTATAGTTAATCATTGTCAAGATTTTTCCACTTCTGGGTACAGTAAGGAAATAGTTTTCTTCTGGATTTAGGAAATGAAAAATATTCGTCAGTCTATAAATTAGTTAACCTTATATTTGCCACTTTTAGCACCAATTTTTACACAATCTGTTAGCTGGGACGGGAAATGACTTGCAGGATAAAAAAAACTTGCGTCTTTTTTGATCGTAGCGCTTTTACTGTACTTACCATTTAACAAGAAATATTTTGCTTACGGGTTTATCCATATCTTTTTTTTTTAAATTCTGTTTATTTTTTTTAAAGGATTTTTCCTCAACCTTGAGGTTTCCTCAGACCAATTTCCCTTCACACATATACCAACAATATAGTGCACTGCAGGAATTATAGTTATCCTATTCAATCTATAAAATTGCCTGTGTTGGTCCGGGCAAGAATATAACTCCTTGAGAGTTGGCCAACCGTATGTCTGCGTGTCGTAGAAGGCGACTAAAAGACCTGCTTGGACTTCCCCCCAACCAAGCAGCTCCTTTATCCAAAGTCCTCATCCCGATCTTTCCTTATTCCTTTCTCCAACTTTCTATCCCATTTTTTTGTATGGATTGAGGGGGTTCATGGAGCCGTGGTGAAGGCAACCTCTCTAAGGGACGGACACCCTGACAGAAAAGCTCCTGGTCCTCCAGGTTGGGGGTTTTTGCTATGGGCCAGCTCCCCATTCGAAGAAAAAAGAAAACAGCTGCTAAAAGACCATAAGAAAGAAAGAAAAAAAAAATCTGTTTATAAGTATGAAATTCTAACGATATAAATTGGGGATAATTGAGTTATGGAGGGTCGATAAGATGGTGCCCTAGGGTGGTCCAGAAGGGCAGTAGAAGTAGTTCAAAACCACTATCTCTCTCTGCCCCCTCTCTTTTCGAGAATATTTCGGAATAATATCATCTTAGAAATGCTCTGTCGAGAGACTAATAAGAAAATGATCCGATAAAAGATTAAAAGTACTACAAACACTTACAAAATAATGCTACCAAATTTAGTACTACGAGTATATTAAAAAGAAGTATGTATGAAGTATGAGTATGATATTTGGTTCAAATTTCCAGAGCAGTTTAGTCAATGAAAATTGAACTTTATATTTTAAAAAGAAAAACTATTAAAGAAGAAAAACTTTTTTAATTTTCTTTGCATTTCAAAAGTTTTTTTTTAATGGATTGCTATCAGTCTGAAGCAATGGAGGAACGTCAACTTTAAACGGCTAGAAAAGTAGAGCGTAGGTCCGCCCCCCCAAATATTATTTAAAAATATGAAGACTTTTCCGAGTTTAAACAGGATTATACTTGCTTAAATTTAATCGAAGATCTTTAAAGGTATTGTCATCTTGGCCCCCAAATAGAACAAAATTTGGTGGGGGCTTGAAACGAGGCAGTAGTAAAGTGGGGAAAATCTACTTCTATTAAACTTTGAATAGTTTCGTTTTAGTGGAAATTTTGGTATTATCTTTCACTATTTCTATTTTGGATTTTAGCAGGAAATACTAATTTTGAGTCTATAGTTTTAGAAAATTTACTATTTTGAATCTATCTTAACTCAAAATAGAGAAATGTCACAGTGAATTTGAATCTCAACTGTAGGACAAGGATGATAGCCTTTGTAGGTTCTGTGCAGGAAGAGGAGGAAACGGCACTGCACGAGTTGTGTCAGTGTGAGGGGCTCGTGTGGCTAAGGATGTTACTTCTCGGGGAGGAAAAACCAAGGCCTGTGAGCTTTACCCAGGAGTCGTTCTCCAGAATTAAGAGTCTGATTAAACGGACGGGGTCTGGAGGGCGAGCTTTAGAGTGAGGGGAGCCACAATAGATCCAAAGGGGTCTCAGTGGTGTAGGCCTTGAGGCCGCCCTAATTTAATCTATTTCTATTTCTAACAGTAGGACAATAAGGTTTTGGTCAAAATTGTTCAAACAGTACCGCTTTACTGGGCTAAAAAAAAAAAAAGCTTCCAAGATTTAATTTAGCCTTTTGTACTTACAACTCTCTCTTCACAACAACTCCCTCTTGATACTATTAGGAGAAATATTAGTCCATTGTCAGCTGTGGTGTCTGGGAAGACTTACTGTGATGTCATCTGGGGGGGGGGGCAATCTCCCATTTACCACTTGTGGAAGGCTCCTTTGGAAATATGGTCGTTTCTGTCGTAATCAATTAGTTCTTGGCTCATTGATGGCTCTCAACGGACTGATTGCTGCTTTCAGCTCTTCCTCCACCTTTCCAACCGCCTCCACTTCATAGACCTATTTCCGCTCTGCTTTCTTTCTGTTTTCTCTCTGTCGGTGTGATGCTTTACCTTTATAATTCCTATAGATAAAGTATTTATTTTATTTTATTTTTTTTTTTTTAAATCATGTTTGACGATATTTACTTATTTATATATATATATTTTTATACCACTATAAATGTACACTTATGTTCCAGCAGGGGTCGCGCTGTTGCATGCAGTTACCTGGGTGTTGCAATCCCACGGGTGCATGCACTTACACAACACAAGGGCTGTATCTTCCCCTGCTTCGGCTCTTTAAATCCACGGTCTCCTCAATTGTTTCGTGAGTTGTAGGCGTCAGGCCGACAACCCTCACCTGCAAAACCATAATATTTCTCAAAAAATCTAAATTAGATAATTGTGGAGGCTTCCTCCAGGGGCAGTAATGACAACAAAGAAGGAGATAAATAATATATATTTGGGAATTACTTTATTATTTATTGATTTGATTGGCAGACTTTATCGTCACGCGACAATAAACCTTTACATCTGAAGGTTGATTTGATCGCAATACTTCTTATACCACTGATAAGGGTAAATACTAAAACCTGTTCCTAATAATTATCTGGTTGAAATACCATAAATTTTTAACGTTATTAACGGTGAAGTGAGAAGTAAAATCTAATTTAAATTCTACATTCATTACGTGATAGAATGCCAATAGTTCGCGCTGTTGCTCGTTATATTGTAAACTTATTTTCGCATCAAACCAGTTGTGAATCAATCTCTCTCGTCCAATAGGAAACATGCTAAACTCAATGTACATTCACTCTGCCGAACCTATGTAATACTAAATACTCGTATATTCATTTATATATCCACAAAATATCCAATCCCAGGTCAATAATAATTAACTTTCTCATTTATCAAATATATATTTCAAAAATACATTTCTCATGTCAACCTTGGCCTTGTTCACTGATGACGTGGCCTTTTACCCACGCCATCACCTGCTTACAATTGCAATAGACAAACTAACAAAATTTTGCAATAAGTGGAAAATTAAAATTAACCACGACAAGATTAACGCTATACTCTTCACCTGTGGTCTGCCCACGTGAAATACTTAAGGCTAACTTTAGACAACAAACTGACTTTCACTACGCACGTACAGGACAATGTAAACTCAGGCAAACTGACTAACAAGACTATTATTTCCTCTTCTCTCACGTGACTCCAAAATGACTGTGACTAACAAACTACTCCTTTACAAAGTAGTCATTAGGCCGATGTTGCTCTACACCTGCTCCGCCTGGAGCCTGACTTGTAGTAGTAACATCAAGAAACTCCAGGACAACACAAAACAAATTTCTCAGACTCGCAATAGACTCTCCACGACATACTAGAATTGACTCATTCCACGGAGACTGCGTCCATCATCCCCCGGTACACTCCAATATCCAAAATCGGTCGGCTCAAACTCCTTTCCATCCTAGACTACCATCCTGATCCACTCTGCCGCGACATAGCCTCCCACAGATCCTTCTACACTCTACAGACACAAAAGAATAAAACAGATACTCCTTTAACTCTCTACACTAGCCGCAGGTTTTTCCTCTCCTTTTTTCCCTGCATTCCTATCCTGCTCACTTATCCTTTCTCTTTCTTCACTAGATAAGAAGGTTGAAATGTATAATACATTTACACTTCTATATTTATTTTATGTATCTATATTTAAAGAAATAAATATTTATTCATTATTACAAAAAAATTAAAATACATTTACAGTGAACAACAATTTCTGTTTTCTTATTGTTTAAATACACGCTCGTAGAGCGTGATACCAAAATTTAATAGTCGAAGGAGACCGGAAGTACCACTCCACTGGTTGAATTCTTGTCGAAAACAAGTGAACATTTAAGTCGAAAACTCCTATTTTTTTTAAATATTTTAAGTAAATTTAATTAACTAATCTGCAGTGGATAAAAAGTCATGCAATACTACGATAAATATTTGTTTGTTGGACACAAAATAGAGCTCTAACAGATAGGTAATTAACAAAATTGCTTAAAATTATAATAAATTAGTAATATTATAAAAAAAAGCTGTTTTTAAATACATGCAAATTAATGTATCCGATTCACTATTCATCAGCATAAAGTTTTTCAGCAGCAGTTGTAATCTTCAAGGCTGAAGCCTCTTATTTTTTACAGTTAAGTAATGAATTCGAGATTTTATCGAAACCCCATTGAAGTAATTAATTATATTTTTGTTTTCTTTGGCTTTTTGTGATATCTAGTTAATTGTTATTAATTTAATGAAGTGCTGGGAGATGTTATTTTCTGGTATTAACTGAGAAACACACGCGAACTTTTTTTACTTCAGCTAATGTAATTGAGTTGTTTTTTTTTACACTAAATTTGTAGTTGGGATCAGCATTCACATAAATCTGGTTTACCACAGCCATTGTCGTGGTGCTTAATATTGTTTCCAACCACTGAATGTTAGTACACATTTCATTTCTTACTTACATCCGGTTTGTAAAACTGTAGTTTATACTGAAATGATACATTTAACTAATGACAGAATATGATGGTTAAAGACAATTTTGGGTACTATTTCCCTCCCAAAAATATATTCCAGAAAAGTGAAAAATTTGTTTACTAAAGATGTACTTTATTGGGTTTTTGAATTTCTGTTCAACTCAGAATTTCAACCACTCAATTAACTACTTTTTTTTAAAGTATGTAGGATTCGAGACTTTGTTTTGAAAATGCTACTTCTCAAAGAGATCTATTGTCTTTATGTAGCAGAATTTGACGACCGACTAGTCGGATTTGACTAACCTTACGAGGGTCGTTTGAAAAGTCCGTGCAAAGTCAGAGAGATAGCACCACTGGCGCGTATCGAGGTTATGTTTAGTTAGTAGCATCTCTTGGAAGAACACCCACCAAGTTTCAGCCAGATCGGTCTATTTCTTTGTGTTTGGCATTCGTTCGAATCGAGGAAGTCGAGTGATTTTCAAAAAATGGACGAAAAAGAATTTCGTGTGTTGATTAAACACTACTTTATGAAAGGCAAAACGCCTGAGGAGACTAAAGAGAAGCTTGATAAACATTATGGTGACTCTGCACCTTCGATTAGAACAGTTTATAAGTGGTTTCAAAATTTTCGGAGTGGTCATATGGGCTCAAGTGACGCTGAACGTTCTGGACGCCCTGTTGAGGTTACTACTCCAGAAATCATTGATAAAATCCATGATATGGTGATGGATGACAGAAGAGTGAAGGTGCGTGAGATTGCTAGTGCTGTGGGCATCTCGAATGAACGGGTACATAATATTTTGCATCAACATTTGGACATGACAAAGCTATCCGCAAGATGGGTGCCGCGATTGCTCACGCTTGACCAAAAACGAAATCGTGTGAAGTGTTGCAAGGACGGTTTGCAGCTGTTCCAGAAGAATCCACATGACTTTAAGCGTCGTTTCGTCACTGTGGATGAAACATGGATACATCACTACACTCCTGAGACCAAAGAACAACCTAAACAATGGGTTACCAAGGGGGAATCTGCGCCAAAAAAAGGCGAAGACCGTTCCTTCGGCCGGAAAGATTATGGCGACTGTCTTTTGGGATTCGCAAGGAATAATCCTCATCGACCATCTGGAAAAGGGTAAAACTATTATATTATTCATATTATTCATCGTTATTGGACCGTTTGAAAACCGAGCTGCAAGAAAAACGCCCACGATTGGCCCACAAAAAAGTCCTTTTCCATCACGACAACGCACCAGCTCACACCTCAGCAGTTGTGGTCGCAAAATTAATGGAAATAGGGTTCCAACTCGTTTCACATCCCCCCTATTCTCCAGACTTGGCTCCCTCGGACTACTATTTCTTCCCCAATATGAAGAAATGGCTGGCGGGAAAAAGATTTTATTCAAACGAGGAGGTGATTGCAGAAACGAATGGCTATTTTTCAGACTTGGACAAATCCTATTATTCGGAAGGGATCAACAAACTAGAGCAGCGTTGGACGAAGTGTATAAGCCTAAAAGGAGACTATGTTGAAAAATAAAAAAGGTTTACCCCCAAAAATTAAGGTGATGGATGACAGAAGAGTGAAGGTGCGTGAGATTGCTAGTGCTGTATATCTTTCATCCCTTTATATTTATTTTTTACAATTTTTCCCATCCAAAACTAAAACTATTCTCCATCTCTTCACCTGCATTATTGTTCCAAATCAGCATCTTCATCTGCAAGAGCTGATTCCTCTGGCATCGCATCCAGTTGTAGGCCCCTTAGATATTTCTCTCTTCCTAGCAGTTTCTTACAGCTGCACTGTCCGATGATCGACAGTGTTGCCCATAAGGAGAGAACGCTGTCCAGAGGCCAGTAGTGAACTGACAAAAGCTCCGGGTGCCATAGAACTCACAATATTAATTAAATCAGGCGCCACGGTAGCCGAGAGGCGAGACCAGTAAATGTATTGTAAATGTATGTACCAGTAATGTGTATTTTTTTACTGGGTTCGATTCCCGGTCTTATCCTTGTATTTTATTTAATGGTTAATATGAGAATTTAATATAGTATAGAGAACAGTATAGTTAGCTACTCGTCCCTGTCCACGACACCTAATTGGTGAAAACATAGGCAATTATTTTACTTTACTTTACTACTCTTCGCCAACACCATCCTTAATTGCCCAATAATTAATTAATAATATTGATATTAATAATTGCCCAATATTAATTTAATCGTCTTAAATGAAAATAAATGCATGAAAAGCCCTATGAAGTTGTGCTATCGCCTTATACTAAGAGTTTCATAGTGATTATTATCGTTTATAGTATCGATTAATGTCGATGTTGAGTTTAAGGATTATTAGCCTTCATTTCCGTCATTCAGTAAGTCATCTGCATTAAGAAAATACAGCAAATGGATAAAGATTGTGGCGGTGAGGCTGTTAGGTTTTCATATTATCGATTAAGGGCCAAGGATGAGCAAAAGGAGTCGAGCAATTTCAATCTCCCTAACTGTAATTGAGTCGAATCTTCAAAAAAAAAAAAAAAAAATTCTGCGGTTCACCTTTTTTTCTCTCTCCTTAATTCACTTCTCTCGCTTTCCACTATCTCACTCATTTCCTTCCTCCAGCTCACAGACACACCCAAACACAGACGCACATTCTTTATACACACACACACACGAACGTAAAAATCGCTATCTACTAGAATTAAATTGAGAAAAGGGAAGTGAGAAGTGTAAATGGGCTTGACCTAGAATGACGGCTATCTAGCCAACTAAAAGGGAGCACATTAAACTCATCTTCGTCTCCATTCCTCTGTAGCACGGATCGTCGGAACGTCGTTTAAGTGGGAAATGGTCGTTCAAATCTACTTTAATTTCTGTTTTTCTCTCTCCATATTTACTCCAGGTATGAAATAAAACCTTTCTTAATCATCATATTTCTAAAAATATTGTCGAGAAAACTACACTGAGATCTGAGAAGAGCAAGAAACGATGCTCTTTTACTTTTAGTGATCGTACAGTCTGTAAAATCAGACTCTGTACAGTCTGTATAGAGTCTGTTCTGTAGAACACGCTGCTTTGTGCTGTTAATTTTATAAGATAAAGAAAGCTTAATCATCTCTAAAAATCATCATCCCCATAAACTGCTAAACGTCTACACTCATAAAGATTGGACATAAACTTATATATGTCATCGTTGTTGCTCTAAATAACAAATATCTAACTTTAAGGAAATTGGCAAATTTATTAGAATTGCATTAATTGCAGCAGGCGAATGTCCATGTGATTGTTTCACGCTAGATTAATTTTCGGCCATTGGTGGTGAAACTGTCTGAAAAGTCTTTGACTATGAAATAAAACTAAAGGAAAGGGAAGGGTGGGGACGCCACCAACACTCAGAATACCTTCACTTATGCAATAACCAATATATTTGGTATATTTACAATTTTAAACTCATATACAAAACGGACCATGATCCAAATGAATAAAACTGAATTAATTAGACTTACAGGTTTTCTGACAATTAGACGACAGGTCTTCTGACTTAATTAGACTGACAAGTTTTCTGGCTTAAGTAGACTGACAGGTTTTCTGACTTAATTAGACTGACAAGTTCTCTGACTTAATTAGGCTGACATGTTTTCTGGCTTAATTAAACCGACAGGTTTTCTGACTTAATTAGACTTATTATAACACTCACAAATTGATTTATCATAAGACAACAAAAGTAAATCGTTCAACCGGGCGGCTAATGGGTTGTCCAGTTCTTGGCGAAAACAGTGCCAGCCAGACCGACGCTAAAATCCTGGCAATGGCGGACACACAGACATAATCCGTTGGCACCCCTACTCTCTTGAGATGCCCAAGGGCAACTGAACTTCTGCCTTGCACTGGCCACCATCCCCACTACGTCCAAACAACCATTGCTGCCAACGGACAATTGTCGCTCAAAGAAAATTCTGGTCAAGGGGGGCCGCAACTCCTTGCGAGGATCCAACATCCTCCCCCGCAGTGGACTCGCCAGAGTTCCACTCACTGATTTCGGGGCAGGAAGAGCTTGCTGACTGGCCCCCTGGTCGCTCCTGACATAGTTCAGACTTCTCCCACTCTTGCCACTTAATTGCGATTAATAGACTTCCTTGACATCAGGTAGAGATGCAATCTTGACATTGATGAAAGGCCAGCAGAGTCCGATGCCAGTGGTGGTGGAACGCTCTTCCTTCCCGTAGTTGACTCGTACGAGGGTTAAACGGTGCTGACTTGATACTGAAACCTTTCAAATTTAGACTGATTGACTAATTCCCTGGGGAAACTACTGACTGGCTGACTGACTGACTAAGAGGACTGATTGACTGCTCGACTGAAAAACTAGGCGTAGGGATTTGACTGACTGATTCACTGAAGATCCAGGGATAGGGAAGTTACTGACTGACTGACTGACTAAAGAAATGGCTATGGAGAATCTTGACTGACTTACTGACTTAGGAAATGACCTTGGAGAATCTCGAATAACTGACTGACTAATGGCCAGGGGAAGCTTAACTGTCTGGCTAAGGGAATGTCCATGGGTAAACTACTGACTGTCGAAGGGAATGGCCATGTGGAAACTTGACTGATTGATTAAAGGAATGGCCATGAGGAAAACTTGACTATCTGACTTAGGGGTGTCTATGAGGAAATTTTGACTGACTTACTAAAGGAATGGTCATGAGAATCTTGAATGATTGACAGAGGGATTGGCCATGAGAAAGATTTGACCGACAGACTGAAGGAATGACCACAGGGAATCTTGGCTGACTGACTAAAAGACTGGCCATAAGAATTAACTAATTAACTGACTAAAGGAGTGACCATAAATAAACTTGACTGATTGACTAACTTAGGGAATGGCCATGATAATACTGACGAACTGAATGACGAGGGGATGGCCATGGGACACTTAATTGACTGACTGAGGGAATAGCTATAAGGAAAAATTGACTGACTAAAGGAATGGCTAAAGGGAAACTTGACTGATTGACTGACTAACTGACTAAGGGAATGGCAATTGGCTGGAGGAAGAGGGGCAAAGTACTAGATTAATGGAATAGTGGGACTTCAGGAGAAGAATGGGGACAAGGTTCTAAGTTTATGGGAGACTGGGACTTCGGGAGGACACGTGGGACACTAACTGACTGACTGACAAGAGGAATGGCCTTGAGGATACTTAACAGACTGACTAGGGAAATGGCCATGGACAAACTAGAAAAAGGGGGTCAGCAGGGGTATGACTTATAGACTGAAGGTCAATAGTGCGATAGAGTTCAAAAATTACAAAAGGTATAGACCCAAAGAGGAACACCCTTTAAGGCAAAACTAAAAACAAGGACAAAGACAGACATTGCCTAGACTGTCAGACAACCTACATATAGACTAAGTACAGTTAACAGATAATTTAAAAAGTAAACCTATCTTTAAAACCAAATCAAAGAGTGGCAAAGCATATATGTATAAAGACCAATGACAATAAAATATAGTTTAAAATATAAAACCAATTTTTAACAAAATTCAAAAGTGACAAGGATAGACAAGACTTACATATATACAATATATACTGACAACTGAATATAGTTTAAAATATAAAACCAATTTTTAACAAAATTCAAAAGTGACAAGGATAGACAAGACTTACATATATACAATATATACTGACAACTGAATATAGTTTAAAATATAAAACCAATTTTTAACAAAATTCAAAAGTGACAAGAATAGACAAGACTTACATATATACAATATATACTGACAACTGAATATAGTTTAAAATATAAAACCAATTTTTAACAAAATTCAAAAGTGACAAGAATAGACAAGACTTACATATATACAATATATACTGACAACTGAATATAGTTTAAAATATAAAACCAATTTTTAACAAAATTCAAAAGTGACAAGGATAGACAAGACTTACATATATACAATATATACTGACAACTGAATATAGTTTAAAATATAAAACCAATTTTTAACAAAATTCAAAAGTGACAAGGATAGACAAGACTTACATATATACAATATATACTGACAACTGAATATAGTTTAAAATATAAAACCAATTTTTAACAAAATTCAAAAGTGACAAGAATAGACAAGACTTACATATATACAATATATACTGACAACTGAATATAGTTTAAAATATAAATTTTAAAACAAGTTTAAAAAGTGACATGGCACTAATGACAATTCAATACAATTTAAAATACAATGGATTTTTTTTTTTTAAAACAAAATTCAATCAAAGGTATTCTGAGAGTCTTCCCGGGTTTCGGCACCATGAAAAGTCTTTGACTATGAAATAAAACTAAAGGAAAGGGAAGGGTGGGGACGCCACCAACACTCAGAATACCTTCACTTATGCAATAACCAATATATTTGGTATATTTACAATTTTAAACTCATATACAAAACGGACCATGATCCAAATGAATAAAACTGAATTAATTAGACTTACAGGTTTTCTGACAATTAGACGACAGGTCTTCTGACTTAATTAGACTGACAAGTTTTCTGGCTTAAGTAGACTGACAGGTTTTCTGACTTAATTAGACTGACAAGTTCTCTGACTTAATTAGGCTGACATGTTTTCTGGCTTAATTAAACCGACAGGTTTTCTGACTTAATTAGACTTATTATAACACTCACAAATTGATTTATCATAAGACAACAAAAGTAAATCGTTCAACCGGGCGGCTAATGGGTTGTCCAGTTCTTGGCGAAAACAGTGCCAGCCAGACCGACGCTAAAATCCTGGCAATGGCGGACACACAGACATAATCCGTTGGCACCCCTACTCTCTTGAGATGCCCAAGGGCAACTGAACTTCTGCCTTGCACTGGCCACCATCCCCACTACGTCCAAACAACCATTGCTGCCAACGGACAATTGTCGCTCAAAGAAAATTCTGGTCAAGGGGGGCCGCAACTCCTTGCGAGGATCCAACACTGTCTTTTTTTTAAAAAAAAGTGCAAATAATGCACCTATTGCTGCAAAAAAATCAAATAATGGTTTAATGCTTTATATAAAGGGAGTTAGTGCAATCTGGTTTGATATAATGCATTTAAGGTAAATGCACAGGCTAAATAATTACTTCAGCTATTATAGAGAGAGAGAGAGAAGCACCCCGTAATCAATAAATGGTAATTTACGGTCAGAATATGAAAGGGGAAAGACTGTCCTGGTGAGAGCACATTGATCTGACCAAGCAGACAGCAGCTACAGCGTACTTTCCAGTCAAACTGTTTGTTAATTTTGGTGAGCACATTATTTACGCTGCAAAAACAAATTTTACACTTTTGCTCATTAGTCACAAAAGGTGTATTTGAATTTGCATGTTTCTAGGCTATATAGCATTTTAAGCTTTGGTTATGGTTCAATCAACTTGCTATGTGGGGGCGTGCTTTAGATAATTCCAGATGTCTGAATTTGAGCGTAATTTTATTCCATTAGTGAATTGCAGTTAATGCCACATACACACATGCTATAAATCTAGCAGAGGAATGCCTCAAACTGCAATTACAGAATATACTTCGTTTCAATTATGCCCTGTTTAGCAATTACAGTTAATATTCACACAGACCGGAACCCTTTGAAGATGTTTCCGGTACACGTCAAGGCCCTGTCAAGAGTCAAGAAGTTTATGCCTCATCACCTCCTTACATACCTTTTTTTGGAAATTGTCACTTACCTAAAGGAATTGCTTCTTCTAGCAGTCCATCATGAATACTGCTTCTTACAACTACAGACAGTCTAATTCTTCTACAAGTTTTTAGCAATTAGAAGACTAGTTTTTAATATACGAGGGGTGTGGAGACTATTGCTGTAAAACATTTTATTTTAAATTTATACATATTTAGTTACTATCACCTACAATATACACCCCTCCCCTATCCCTATAACACTCCATGCGAATTCACCATTGTTCGAAACAGTGCTGGAAGTCTTTTTCTCTGAGCTCCTGCATGACGCGCGCCGCTTTTTCTTTCACAGCTTCAACCGACTGAAATCGTGTTCCTTTTAATGCAGATTTGACTTTAGAGAACAGATAAAAGTCACATGGGGCCAGGTCAGGCGAATAAGGCGGTTGGCCTAAAACTGGGATGTTGTACTTGGCTAGAAACGTCTTGTGATTGACAATGCAGTGTGAGCCGGCGCGATGGAGAACCCGTGACTTGTTCTTTCACAAGCATTGTGTTTACAGCGTTTTTTCCTTACTCTTTCACGTAGTTGAGCACGCACCTCACGGTAGTAATGTTGATTAACTATAATCGATATTTTCATCCGTTTTGGACGTGGAAGGACGACCCAGGCGGTCATCATCTCCGACCTCTTTTCGGCCATCTTGGAAACGCTTGAACCTCTCAAAAACTCGCGCACGTGATAAACATTCATCACCATAAACTTCTTTTAATAAAAGATAAGTTTCAGTAGCGGTTTTACCCAGTTACATGTGAAATTTCACGACAATTCGTTGCTCTACTACATGTGTAGTATCATGTTTTCGGCAAAACGAAACTAACACCTCTTACACAAACGACGGTTCCGGTCAGACAGATTTCTTTGCAAACACGTGAGACACGCTGCAATCGAAAGAGAAGGCTTTACGCTGCACAGCTGTCGGTCGTTAGGATTTGGCGCATTCATTGTTCTTCTGTAGCAGCATCAGTCTCTTTATTTAATAGCCATACCTCGTATGTACACGCAATCAGCTGTTACAGTAATTTTGGTCAATTCAGAGTGATGTAATCACCGCGTAAAGACCAGCTGAGGAAAATAGCTTTAATTATTATGGGCTTTTATTATGGCTCGTGGAGTGGTTCAAGTCCTTTCTATCATTTTGAGGACCAAACAAGAAACTAATCCCTCCAACTGAACATGAAGCGGGGAGGAGAATCGATCCCCAGAAGCTGTTTTTAAAGAAAATTTGAGCCAGATTAGTGCCAATCAAATGGAAGTTTGAAGCTCATTTTTTTTTTTTTTTTAAGGAGCCAAAGGAGCTTTGCCCCATTGAAATCCTTTCCCTTCTGCTTCTAGGTGAAACATTAAGCTAGTTGCTCCTTCAATACTGATCATCCTTTGAAATAAAATTTTTAAAAATCGTAATTTCGCTTAATTACATTAAATTTGTTCAAAAGAATTTGTTTTCTCTCCTTACCGAAATTACCCCTTTCTTTATAAATGGCCAACATGCTATATAAGGCATTATCCTTCCTAAAACAAGTATAATCCCCCCAGGACATATCCTAGTACAACGACTAGTCCAAAATGGAATATGTGAAAGTATTTCTTGGAGCTTTTCTTTAGATTTCAAGATTATTTAAAGGTTTTTTTTTGCATTGGCTTTCGCCATCGTCCAGGTGCTTATCCACTCTCCATTCTTACTTATAAATACATTCGCTTCACACATTCATCCCTCTACTATATACAACTATTTACATAAACCTTACAACTAATGGATGGATCAGTACTCTGTGCTCCTGCCATCCTTATAGCTTAACCGAAATTAAAATCACGTAATCCTTCTCTAATCATTTTCTTCCATTCATTCTATAACTTTTGAATACATTCATATTTCATTGCTAGCTCTGCTACAGATTTAAGCACATAGATGTTGGTAGAGAATATTATGTCTTCGTAGCGAAATGGTGCATCTAAATACTACCTGTATATGTCGTCAAACATTCGTTTCCTTTCCACCACATCACGGAGAGATTATTTAAAGTTAGAAAAGTCTAAAGAGCAAAAAGAAGAAAAACAGCCTGCCTGCGACAAGATTCCACAATAGGCTGCCGGAGCCTGTTCAGGAAAGTGACAAACCGGAAGTAAATGAGCTCACTTATCCCGTTGACGGATAGTAGACGAACTCCACAGTTTTTTTTTAAAAAAAGAAAGAGGTACAACTTTTTAATATCCACTTACTGTTTTTGTATAGACCGACTCCGAGGAGCAATTAGTCTCTCCTTGTTTTTTTGCAGTGTCAGATGGGAAAGTGCAGGTGGGGGGAAAGTAACTAAAAAGAAATGTGTCGTCTTTTAATTAATGGCTCCCCCCTGTGCGGAGAGGGAGAACTGTCCCCTTTAAGGTAAAACTAATTATTTCTTTAATAATTTACTTCAAAAAATTTAAATGAACTTTTTAGAACAGTTTTGCTATCTTTTATTTTTATTTTTAAATACAATTTCAGTTAATTAAAAGTTTTTTTGGTTTTTTTTTAAAGAGGAAGAAGAGGAATTTCAATTTTCACAGGAGCAGATTTCCTCTCTGAATATCGTCTCTAAATATCCTGCAATTAGTCAGCTTCTAGTTCTACGTTCCACCGACTGGGACTGCATATAATTTCGCGTTCTCTAGTGTCTCATCCTGTTCGACGGTCTTTTTTTCCTCCGCAAGGTTATCAGGTGTATTCCAAGAACTTAAGAAAATCGTTCTTGTATCCAATGGTTGTTTTTTCTACACTTGTTTTTTTTTTTTATTTATTTATTTTGTTATTTACAATCTGTATATAGTATACAATAAGTAAATATGAAAACTATGATGAACTGGTGCGGGAGGAGAGCAGGAGGAGAGAAGCTACCCAGCGGTAGCACTTTCTACAGGAGAGAGGAGAATGTGAGAAGGAGATACGAGGAGGAGAGATAGGAGAGTAATAATTTAGGTCTTCAGCCTACAAGGAAGTCGCGGGGTCACTGGCGATTCAGTCGGCGAGGAGTATTAGGGATGTCAGAGGAAGCGAGAGACAGTACAAGAGGATTAGAACTAGTCGAGAGAGTAGTGTGGAATTTTTGGTATTTAGTCTTAGCGAGTTGGTCTATGAAGGGAATGTTAAGGTTGGTGTGAAGGGTAAGGTTAGTCACCGTAGAAAGAAGCGTCAACTATCTGTCGGGGGAGTTTTGACTGAAATGTCTCTACAGTCCGTATGTTTGTAGGTTTGGCTGAACCCCACAGCTCTAGTCCGTAGGTCCACATAGGTTTGAGGATAGTACTGTATAGCAATCGAGTATTAGGGATGTCAGAGGAAGCGAGAGACAGTATAAGAGGATTAGAACTAGTCGAGAGAGTAGTGTGGAATTTTTGGTATTTAGTCTTAGCGAGTTGGTCTATGAAGGGAATGTTAAGGTTGGTGTGAAGGGTAAGGTTAGTCACCGTAGAAAGAAGCGTCAACTATCTGTCGGGGGAGTTTTGACTGAAATGTCTGTACAGTCCGTATGTTTGTAGGTTTGGCCCCACAGCTCTAGTCCGTAGGTCCACATAGGTTTGAGGATAGTACTGTATAGTAATCGTTTGAGTTCTAAGGGCAATTTGGAGCTTCGTCCAAGTAGTCTGTAAAGAAGTTTCGCACGTTTTGTCATTGCTTGTCTTTTAAGTCTAGAGTGTGGGTTCCATGTGAGTCTTTTCTTCAACTAAAATTTGTTTTATTCATCGTCCACGTCATTGTTCATCAGGTTATTCGAAGTCACTTAGCTCAATTCAGCGCAGATTGATTCTGAAATGATGACCCATGTAGGACTCTCTACATCGTATATCGCTTTATCTAATGAATAGATGCAGTTGCATTCATCATTTTATTGAAATAGTTGCTAAAAAGAAAAAAAAAGCGAAAATCCAATGTGCCGTCAAAGATTTATGACTTTGTTAGTTGTAGAATGGTTACAGAGAACAACAATCTCTGTGAGTCCAAAGTTGTTTTAACGGCCTGTGTAAGTGTTGTTTTCATTCTTAGAGTGGGATACATTTCAGAGTCGTCAAAAATCTCTGAAGAAGCTATTAATCTAATTTAGTCCTACAGAGATCTGATGCAACAATGGCTGGTTCAGATGGCTCTTTGCCATATTTTGTTGTGAAACTTCTTTGCCAAACTTTATCCGGTTTTGTTGAAATCTTCTGCTTCTTTGTCTAGCTGCTGCAATTGATTTAGAATTCTTTCCAGCCAGTTTTGTGGCCACCTCCGTTGCCTGAAGTAAAAAACTTCATGTCTTTTGGAAACGAATAGCTGGGTATTCATTGAAAGTTTGTGTTAGAAATTAAGCGGGAATCACTCAAGAAATGCAGGTTGGTGTATTAAGAACGCCCTCTTAGGGTTCTGGGGGTCCGAATCGTCTGCGGCGCTGGGACGTCCAAGTTCATTGAGCCTTGAGGATGTTTGTCTTCAATGCCAGTCATCTCACAATGGGCCCCACCACTAACCAGGATACTCTACGACCCCCATACATGATAAACACTTTTTCCACTCTGTTCCATTGGGGATCTTCTTCCCTGACTGTGCCGAAATTCCATTTTAGTCGCAAATTTGGTGTTTCTTATTGTCTATCATGCAACTCTTGTCCATATAACATTACGCTCTTCACCAACGCGTGATTTAAAGTAATTTCTTTGTACTCGTGCATATAGGTTCTCTATTGGCATCCTTATTACTCACTCTTCAGTCCTCGCTTACTTACTTCTTAATCTCTTTGCGCTCTAGAATGCAGGTACTCTGCAGAACTTGGTTGGGTATACCTATTTCTCTTCAGTCCTCGCATACTTCTTAATCTCTTTGTGCTCTAGAATGCAGGTACTCTGCAGAACTTGGTTTGGCATCCCTATTTCTCTTCAGTCCTCGCTTACTTCTTAATCTCTTTGCGCTCTAGGATGTAGGTACTCTGCAGAATTTGGTTTGGCATCCCTATTTCTCTTCAGTCCTCGCTTACTTCTTAATCTCTTTGTGCTCTAGGATGCAGGTACTCTGCAGAACTTGGTTGGGCATCCCTTTTACTCTTCAGTACTCGCTTACTCTCTTTCTCATTTACTTCCTTGAGATTTTTTTTTCCTCAGAGGAGCTAATAAGGTCTCAAATCCACTTTAAGACTTCACTTCGTTTTCTATATTTTCACCAGTACTTCTATAACTGTTTTATAATTATTTATTTAATTGTAATAATGTTAAAGTCATGCAATTTTGACGACAACAAAAAGCATTCATTTATGCTCATCAGTTGTAATGACAGAAACTCAATTACAACGAAACATGTTAACATTAACATTTACATTATTGATCACATTGTTCATTAGACGGAATTATTATCGGGTAATTAGAGCTACCTGTAATAGCTGTGGTTTCAAGGGAGTTATGACACGTGGGAAGTTAATTAACGTCATTTTATTAAGATCTAATTATCGACATATTTTTAGTTAGTGTAACTATTGCAGATCATTGCATTAATATTTTCTAAATATAAGTTTTAACTGATCTTCTGTTTTAGGAAATAGTTTGCAACTAACTTATATTTGCTAAGAATTTATATAAACAAAACTATTTAGGGAAGAAAATTTCAAAAATAGTTTCATTTTCTTTCACTTTATGGCAATTAAGTGATTATGTTATAGCTTCTAGTTATAGGCGGTAGGAATTCTTCTAATTTTCATCAGGTCTTTACCCTGAAATAGCCTGTGATTACTTTAGGCACTACCCCAAAATAGTTTCTAGTTTGAGAAAGATGCAACAGTTTATATCCTTTGATCTTGAAGAGTTGTTGGTTTCATATCTCGAAAGTAGCGATTGCAATCAGACCCAGGATAAAAGAGAGTCCTCAAACTCCTTTTTTTTTTAGAACAATCGGCATAAAAGGCACCCTGGAGTATCCATCCTTTATTCTGAACAAATGTTTTTTTTTTTTAGTCCATCATAATAAAAATAATACTTCTTCTTGGTTGTAATGGAATTTGGAGATAATTACTGAAGCCATTCTCTGGAAAATTTAAAAAATAAAATACAAAAATAAGAAATTTAAAGTTTGTCAGTTAGTCTGTGTAAACAAGAAGCCTTTATTGCAGCGTCAAAGATATTTCGTATTTAAATAAATTCAAGTAACCTACCCAATAAACCAATTCCTGTTTTCACCATTTCCTACATTGAGGAGGCTTTAAATTTCCGGTGCTGAAATTCCATTTGAAAGCGAATGCAGCTTTTTCTTTTTCCACACCATAAGAGAATTCAGTATTATTCTTTCTAAAAATCAATTCTATTAAAAACAAAGCTAGACATTCTTCTACACAGAGAGGGCGGTTCGCAAACGATAGAATTAAAAACAAAATGCTAGGTATTTATTTTTGGACCAAGCTTTTAGTTATACTCTCCTATCCAAGCCAAGTGCACTTCCATGGAGAGTACAGTTTATAGCTAACTGGGCCATAAATCAGCTGGAAACAATTTTCAGTTTATTTCTTTCTTATATTTAGAAAGTCAATGGGCCAGATATAATGGTATGATAAATTGGTCAGAGCCCAGCCAAAACGGGATGCTGCCCTTTTCTGTTGTTCACCTCCCACCCTACCTAATTGCGCGCGCAGTTTGCTTAATATTTTGTTTTTGCCAACATTAATTAACCTCTGATATTGCTGCATATGAAAGTAATTTACAATGAAGTTGGAAACTGCATTATACTCTTCAATAATTTTGCTCTCATTGGTAATTTAATCTATTTTAGATTAGCTTTGGAAATAGTTAGTTAAGAGATATATATATAACACTTACCTTGGATAAGTTATTAGATACATTAAGCGATCCTGGAATGCGCAATTATATCAACGAATGTAATGATTTTAAATATTTGGGAGTAAATATTAATGAACAAGGTCGAATCCAGGGAGAAATTAACGGAAGAGTGGCTGCGGCAGGTAGACTGTTCGATGCCCTTAAGAAAGGATTTATTACTAAAAGGGAAGTATCGAAGGGCACGAAAATAACGGTTTTTAAAAATACCTATTTCCCAATATTAACCTACGGCAGGGAATCGTGGGCTCTAACTTCCACCAAACTCAACAGTCAAGTACAGGCAGCTGAAATGCGTTTCCTCGGGAAAGACAAGGAGAGATAGAATAAGAAATTCTACCTATAAGGTGTAATCTCGACAGATCAGGCCGGCAGAAGAGCTGCTGAGAGAACACAGGCTAAGCTGGTTTGTGGGCACATGATGAGGATGGCCACAAGCCGTATAGCAAGACTCTTGTTATGAGGCTAAGATGTCAGGGTCAAAGAGGCGCAGGGGCAGACCGCGCACAACATGGGGAAGGGATAGTGAGAGAGGATTTCCAGAAAGAGGAACTTGGATTGGAGAAGAAATAGAGATTTGACTGAGGATAGGGATAGTTGGAAAGTTTTAGTGAAGGCACCTCGACACTGAAAGGTAAACGAAGAATGATTAAGAAGAAGAAGAATAGGATGAATCAGTCACCAAAAAGAATGAACAAGAAGAAGAAGAAGATGTAACAACGTACAGCATTTAATAGAACTTAAGAACTGCCAAAATGATATTTTGGCTATGAGACAAAAAAAGAAACGTATACCTGGATGAACTTGAGTGACAATGTGTGGGACGCCTTTCTGAAAAAGCGGTTCCCCTCAAAATTCGTGAAAAGCTATAGCCGTGGCCTATTTTTTAGGCTTATTTTAGGCTTAAATATGTTTGCAGCACAACTGTTGGTCTAGAACTTTGTAGGTCTACTCGTTATATGTTCGCAGGCAGAACTTAATTGGTCTACTCGTTATATGTTCGCAGAAAGCGCATTTTAAAGAAATTACCAGTATCTGTTGACCTATCTGGCCATTGTAGGGTTAGCAGGTCTACGTGCCTGCTGGTCTGGTCAAAGATCTAGGCTTACAGCAAAGATTCCGCTTGATCTCTAGAGTCCTCTGTCATTACGAAGAAAGACAAGAAAAGTTTTCTTAAATTAGGCGAAGAGCTAAAACGGAAGTGGCTCTCCTTCGGCTTTGAGCTTGCGTATTTATTTTAGCCCTAGCTAGTCGGGAAATTTTACAATAAATCTTTATCAAGTACTCTTTCTCATCATATGTAATCATGACTTTTCTGTCTAAGTAATGTAAATGAATAATCGATACTCTTTATAGTTTACTTTACAGAATAATACCTGAATGGATGTCAAATACGTAAATGATGAGTAAATAAACTTAATATAAGTTGAAGCGAGAAAGTTCTTAACTTAATACGAGAGTAAGTTTTGAATCCCTCTTGGTGAAGGCAGCTGGAGTTACTCGTCCTTTCCAGTGTATTCTGCAAGTGTGTCCACATAATTTACAGCTCATGAATACATATATATTTGTGTGTGTATGTGTAATAACTAGCTCATATGTAGTTATCAGGGGTAATCCTATAAAGAGAACAAGACCTAACAAAACAACAGTTGGGAAATCTGCTAAATATGAATTCAAATATCTGGAATAATGCTGGTAAACTATATAACGGCTTTTGTATTCCTAGAGTAGAATGGTTAAGGTTACGAAATGGGAACAAAACTTATATCTCCGTGCTTTTAGTATAGAATGTGCTGGACGTGGCAAGCATATTATAGATCGATAGTGTTCTGCTTACTATCTAGGAGCACCTAGTTTCCCGGTACTCTTTGTGTACCTCTGCTTCTCTGCATTGTTATGCATGAGTCTCACATTTTATTGCGACTGAATGAATGTCCATCAGATTTTTACACTTACATAATCGATAATGCATTGCTAATCGTCCCCTTTTCAATCATATTCTTGCAGAAATTGTCAGCAAGAAATAAACTAAAGTAAAGTAAAAATGGATGTTTAAGTATTATAACTAAATTTCTTCCTTGAAAAAGGTTTATTATTTATTTTTATCCGGGAAGGAACTGGTCCTGCAACGCTAGGCACTGCAGCCAAAGTGGTTTATTGTAAACCATCCCTTTGGATAGGTCTAGTAGGTGAAGCCAACACTCTGTACATGGTCCAGGGTTTTACCTGATAGGAACTCCTCTGGTCTAGTGCTGCACGAGACCGAGACGAGGCGAGACTTTATGCAATCTCGATCTCGGTCTCGGTCTCGGTCTCGGTCGCTCAAGTCTCGGTCTCGGTCTCGGTCTCGTCGAGATATCTCCGTCTCGGTCTCGGTTTTTTGAATTTTTGTTTAAGTATTAAAAGCGGTTTGCTATTAATAATCTTTTCAAAAAATGTTATTATTTTCTAATAATTATTTTAATTTATATATTGGTAATGAAAATGTGTGTAAAAGAAGACAACTACTTACACTTCAATGCATCATATATTACTATTACTGTTATATATCTTTATATAATTTCAAAAAAATGTTAAAAACGCGCCAAATGAAAGACCCAAATAACATATCTGCCTCCTATAACAAGTCGATTCGTGAAATAAAAAATACACCTTCCAACAAACTTCCCGCTCCATTAGTTATGGCTGTTGGTGAAGATAAAGAATCTGATGATTCACCTTTTGACGACGACGACGACGACTGCATCAATATTTTTGCACCATTTGCTCAAAAATCAGCAAATATCACCGAAGCATGGAAGACAGAAATAATTAATTACACCAAATTAGACCAAGCACCAGTAGACGTTGACATTTTAGAATGGTGGAAAACACTTGAGAATTCCTTCAAAAATTTGTCTAGAATGGCAAAAGATGTTTTTGGTGTCTGTGCAACTTCAGTGCCATCGGAAAGATTATTTTCGCAAAGCTGCGATGATAATGACCAATAGAAGATCTTCTCTAACTTCTGACTCAGTAAAAGCTCTTTTATGTATCAATGCTTGGGCAAAGTGTATCTTAAAAACGAAAATTTGTGGCAATATTTTTTAGGTGCATAGATAGTCTTTTTTTTCAAATTCACTAATTCCAAAATTCTAAAATATAATTGAAATAATGTCTAAGTTCAAAGTATTAGATTATTAATAGTGAAATTTATGAAATTGAATGAATGAATGATATGAATAGTGAAATTTAGTGAATTTATGTAAAAATTATGTAATTCGAAGGGGGCCGCCACGGTAGCCGAGCGGTATATTGTGGTACTGGGTTCGATTCCCGGTCTTAGGCCTTGGATTTTATTTAATGGTTAATATGAGAAATTTACAGTAATGTATGTTTGCTAGTCGCCTCCGTCCACGACCCCTAATTGGTAGTTGGACGTAAAGCCCCGCCTGAAAAAATAGGCGATTACTTTACTTTGCTTACTTTACTTATGTAATTCGAAGTCAAATAGATGTAGTAATATTGAACATATATAATAAAATCGTATCTTTTAATAATTAATTCAATACCCGTAATAATTATTTATTAATAAAGAACACAATTTTATAATTTTGTAGCTAAAAATTAATATTTGAAAAACCGAGACGAGACCGAGATTTCTCGACGAGATATATATCATGTCTCGATCTCGGTCTCGGTCTCGGTTGCTCAAGTCTCGTCTCGGTCGCGGTCTCGAGACCGAGATTTGTCTCGTTTCTCGTGCAGCACTACTCTGGTCTACCTGGCAACGCTAGCGAACAGGAAGAAAATATCCTTCTCTTCTTGACGTAAAGGGCTTCAAGAAGATCAGCCCTATCCTATGCTTTTTCTAGAAGGAAAACCATTTCTTTATTATTGAATTTCTCACCTGATGTTTTTACGTAATATCTCCTCTCGTTTTACCAGTTTCAAAACCATCATATCGCGATTACAGGTGCAATCTGACAGGTTTTATGAGACTTTTACTCTAATCCAAAAGTGGAGATGTTCTCTGGACCTTTTTAATGCTCTAATCTGGCATTAGGCCAGATTAAGTCGACATGGGCACTTGGCCATGAATAAAGGACCTGCGAGCAGGTGTGCCTTTTGATATTTTGGGAATTTCACACGTTTGTAATGGTCACTTCCGACAGTAAAAGGAAGTAAACACTCCTTTAAACGTCTACGTCAAATTAGATATTTTTAAATTACAATTTCTTTCTATAGTAACTGTCAGATTATGTCTTCTAGTCTGTCTTCTAGTCTGTCTTTTAGTCTGTCTTCTAGGATCGATATAAAATTATTGAAATTCTAATTTATTTTAAATTTTTTTTACTAAACTTTACTTTCTTAGAATATGAAATTTAGAAGCATTATTTGTTCTGTCGAAAACTTTGGATAACAATATTAAAGCATAAACTATCCGCAAACTATCGATTTTATTTGTGCAAAACTTTCTACCTTGCTCCAGCTTCACCCCCACCTCAACCCTTATATAATTCTAAAAGTTGGTCGTAAGTTTTTGAAAATAGAGAGAGAGTTTGAAACAGAGAGAGAGAGAGAGAGTGAGAGGAAGTCATTGTTATGCTGAACTCCTTGGCCATTCCTATGCGAAGAGGTACATTTCCTAGACTCCAGAGGAAGACTCTTAAGTTATTTATTGATTTCAATAAATTGTTAAGCGGAAAATTATTTCTACAATTTTAGTTTAATAATGGCCATTGGGGACATTACGTATTTGACTTAGAGAGCGAAGTTCTCAAATAGCTAGTTAGGAAATTTAATCAATGTTGCCAATATTCTGCCAAATTCCAAAAAAAAAAAAAAAAAAAGTGCGCATACTCTCACGAATTTCCATTTTTCAAAGTTCTAACTTGTAGATTATCTTCAAACTAGGTATTTTTGCCAAAAAATGGCAGCCTTCCTTTAGAGAAGGATCAACATAATGCAACTATTATTAGTCCTGGTTACTTAGAGCTTTTCTGTAAATAATAAAAATCCATAAATTCAGTCAAAATTCAATCTCAAACTCGGTCAACCGGAAGTTACTATTTTATATGAATTTTCTTTGTAAAATATTTCAACCAAATAGAAGTTATGGATACATTTATATGCTAGAAGGTCGAACTTAAAAGAAAATTGTTTCGAGGTATTTTTTGGGAAAATCTTTTGAACTAGAAGAAAAATTGTTCATTTGAATGAGTACTACCTGTTGATTGATTTAGCCTCAAAAAATTTACGGATTGTTAAAAAATACTTAATCCATAGCTCTTAGAGCTATATAAACTTTGTGGAGCTGTTCAAAATGTTTTGTGACTGTTGCCTATTTTCCAGTTATTATAAACATGTACATATTGTATTGAAGATGTGGTTAGATCTGCAGTAATGGATAATTTAGTTAGTTTTTTTTCCATCGTAGCTCTTATCTTGTTTAACTAACATAAATGTTAATCAGCATCTCAGTAGATCCACCAGTCCAATAGCACTTGACACTTAACAGTTTTTAAAAATAATTCACAACACTATTCGCACTAAAACTGTATATCATGCACTAAGTATAACTTAAACACGATTTATAAACCAGAACTTCACTTTAACACGCACTAATATTCACTTTTAAAAAAATCACGTTAATTAAGAGACAATGCTAACGAGTTCAAAATTGCCGCCACTAGCTGGCCAGGTGGATCAGCTGGTGAACTAAGGTTATCTAAGCAGAGTGGCCATTTTTTGTTATTGTTTCCATTTCATTCATAATCTACAAAAGTTGGTTGTAATTAATGAATACGTAATTTGCGAATTAGGAATTTTATTTCATCCATTTAGTTATATTAAAGTCCCACTTTAAAATATAAAAGCAGATTTCATTAAATTAATGCAAATTTATTTTATTTCAGCTAAAAATTTTTTATTAAAAGTTGCTAATCATATTTTACTTTGGTAAGTTGCGAATTTAAAATAATTTAAAAAATTTGGTCACCTGTTTAGATAGCCTTCACCCATCAGCTGATCCACCTGGTCAGTTACCGGCGGCCATCTTTAACTCGTTAGTCGTGTCTCTTTATTTACGTGATTTTTTAAGTGAATATTAGTGCGTGTTAAAGTGAAGTTCGGGTTTATAAATTGAGTTTAAGTTATACTTAGTGCGTGATATACCAGTTTTAGTGCGAATAGTGTTGTGAATTATTTTAAATTGTGTCAAGTGTCAAGTGCTATTGGACTGGTGATCTACTGAGATGCTGATGAACTTGGATATTCCTTAAACAAGGTAAGACTTTATTATCAATTATTTAATTATATTTTTATTATTCTTGCATGAAAACAGCATGTTATCATTTAATTATTACTCGTACTTACAAATTTCTATTATTGCTTCGACTTGACAACGTTCAGTGTTGGTCAATTCTTTAATTTTGAATACTTTAAATAGTATTTAAATTGATTTCTAAACTATTTTATTTCGATTTATTCTTTATTTTATAATTTTTAATCGACTATAAGTTCAAAATTAGCATCCTTTGTTTCTACTAAATGATATTCGGAATGGATTTCTATTCCATTTTAATGTATTCTTTAAAATTTCCTTTTTAAACAACTATCAGTTCAAAATTAGCATTCAATATTTTCCCTCATTGTTTTTAGGAATAGATTACTAAATCCTTTAGATGTATTCCTTAATCTTTCCTGTTTAGTCTTCTATAAGTTGAAAATTTGCATTCATTGTTTTCCCTAATTGTTTATTGGAGCAGATTTCTTAGCCCTTTTGCATTTATTCTCTAATCTTTTCTTTTTAATCATCCTGAAGATCAAAATTACCATTCTCTGTTTCCCAAATAGGTTTTTTTGGAATGGATTTCTAGCTCTTATTGCTGTATTCTCTAATCTATTCTTTTTAATCATCCTGAAGATCAAAATTAGCATTCTCTGTATCCCAAACTTGATTTTCTGGAATGGATTTCTAGCTCTTTACTGTATTCTTTAATCTTTTCTTTTTAATCATCCTGAAGATCAAAATTAGCATTCTCTGTTTCCCAAATAGGTTTTTTGGAATGGATTTCTAGCTCTTATTGCTGTATTCTCTAATCTATTCTTTTTAATCATCCTGAAGATCAAAATTAGCATTCTCTGTTTCCCAAATAGGTTTTTTTGGAATGGATTTCTAGCTCTTATTGCTGTATTCTCTAATCTATTCTTTTTAATCATCCTGAAGATCAAAATTAGCATTCTCTGTATCCCAAACTTGATTTTCTGGAATGGATTTCTAGCTCTTATTGCTGTATTCTCTAATCTATTCTTTTTAATCATCCTGAAGATCAAAATTAGCATTCTCTGTTTCCCAAACTTGATTTTCTGGAATGGATTTCTAGCTCTTATTGCTGTATTCTCTAATCTATTCTTTTTAATCATCCTGAAGATCAAAATTAGCATTCTCTGTTTCCCAAACTTGATTTTCTGGAATGGATTTCTAGCTCTTATTGCTGTATTCTCTAATCTATTCTTTTTAATCATCCTGAAGATCAAAATTAGCATTCTCTGTTTCCCAAATATGTTTTTTTGGAATGGATTTCTAGCTCTTATTGCTGTATTCTCTAATCTATTCTTTTTAATCATCCTGAAGATCAAAATTAGCATTCTCTGTATCCCAAACTTGATTTTCTGGAATGGATTTCTAGCTCTTTTTCTGTATTCTCTAATCTTTTCTTTCTAATCATCCTAATGCTCAAAATTAGAATTCTCTGCTTCCCAAATATGTTTTTTTGGAATGGATTTCTAGCTCTTATTACTGTATACTTTAATCTTTTCTTTTTAACCCAGCATAGGTAAAAAGTTATCATACTTTGGTTTCCCATTTTTTTTTTGGAAATGATTTTTTAAGCCTTTTTGATGTACTGTTTGATCATCCCTATAAGTTGTTTTGTATAAGGTTCTTTTCAATTCTATAAGTTCTTCTTAATCTTCTATATTCATAAAATAAGTTCAATATTAGCCTTCTTGGATTCCAAAAGTTGTTTTTTGGAAGGGATTTTTGAATCATTTTAATGTATCCTTTAATCGTTTTTTTTAATCGTCTATACGTTCTAATTTAGCTTTTTTGTTTTCTCAAATAGTTTTCTGAGCTTTTTTGTTATATTCTTTAATTTTTTCTTTTTAATCGACTATAAGTTCAAAATTATTTTCTGCAATTGATTTCTAAACCATATTGATGTATTTTTTGTTTCTTCAATCGATTCTAAGTTCTAAATTAAGTTCGCATGTTTATCGAATTCTCTACTCAAAACTGTTTAATATATCCTCTGATAATGGATGAAATACCGAAACCAGTCAAGCATATACAGTAAACTTACGTGAAACGATGGATAAAATCAACTTTATTATCCTGTACTGAAAATTTAACCTCGTTTTTCAACGATTTATTTTCTTTGCTAACAAAAAAGAAAACAGGAAAAACGTTTAGGTAAAACCAACTATTGTTTGTATCAATTTACGATTTAATAGGTTTTATTATATGAACATGAAAATGTGTTACAAAAACTTTAACGTGACAAACGTCTAGTCTTGTAAAAAAAAATTTCATTTGTAATTAATTATAACGGGAGGAAATAGATTTGCTGGTTTTGCAGAGGAACTTAGTTGGTATCCCTGCTGCATAACAAAAACAAGACATACTCTTATACTGACATCTACAACACTCTCAACCCAAATGTTTCTTCACTATATGGTTTCTTAAAATAAAATATTTGATTTAAACTTTAAAATAAATTTAATTAAATTGTCCAAAAAAAGTCTAGTTAGTAAGCGAAAGATTATAAAATATTAAATCCTTACAATTTAGAAGTTGAATTTAACATTACGAGTAACAAGAGATGAGTTATATTTGTCGAAAAATTATATTTTAATTTCACTGAAGTGGTGCCACCCTTAAAATAAATTTGCAAATTAAATATCGTACGCAGAAATAAAATCCCCCATCATTACAACTTTCCAATTAATTTCGAGTTGATTCATTTTATAAAACCACCATCTGTTGCTTATAAAGTTGGTTTTTTAATTTTCGTTGGACTACCAAGCGAGTTAAGTTGTTTTGTTTTTTCTCTAAACAAAGTTGTTCATAAATGTATGTCTCCAGTTAAATTCAGCTGGTAAAAAATATGACAATATAAATGTGCACTTAAAACCGTACTTTGTTCTTGAAGTATCACTTCCTGGAAGGGATAAATAAAATTTGAAGGTCCTTTTCCTTGCATCTGCAGTATTGTCCTGAAAATAATCCTTCTAAAATTAAGTGCAATTGCAGAAAACTCATAAGTAACTTACTTAAAACACACTGATAGTAATAGTAGCAACTAATCAAAGACATAACTGTATCAGTATCCTAAAGCCATACGTATGTGCTCCTAGAGGCACTACGATCGTCTAGTGATGGAAGCCCTTAGTTGGCCATAATATGGCAAGCTAACTCGGCTACCAACCTAGGAGTTTGGCGTTAGGATATTGAGATGACCGCGTGGTCACTTTTCGCTTTTTTGCAATGAGAATTTGAACGAAGTGTTCTGGTGAACATGTTCATCTGAATCAGCGAGCTGTAATGAATGTCTAGATTTGAGTGGAGTTTCAGACAGCAAGTTTAGGGCTATTTCCGACAACAGAGTAAAAGTGAATTGTGTGATTGGTGACGTAGAAGGGATCTTAACTATTTTTCTTAAGATTTTTAATTTAACTGTAGGGTTGATGTTCATTGTACAGCGTTAATGTTCGTAGGCTATGTTCCGTACGTTCATATTGGGGCTACAAGAGCAGTTGTTTTCTATTTATTAACTACGATAAATTTTTGACGTTTGTCGAGTAGTGTTTTTGACAATTTTGTATCTCAGCTTGAGGTCTATAGGTTCCATGTTAATGGTATTTCAAGGTGAAGTCCAAGATATTGTTCTTGGTTAGTGTTGTTGGTATTGATTCACTTGTTTGGAGTGAATACCATATTTTTATATTTCGTTTCCTTTGATACTCCACTTCTGCAACCAGCGCTTAAGATCAGCAATGTAGATTATTAAAATCTACATTAGCAATTATGTTTCATAATTTATACACTAATATAGCTCATGTTAATCTATTATTCTAAATACAATAACCTACCTAACTTTCAACGGTTACCCTGTGAGTTTAAGTTCAGTGTTTAGCTTCTGAATTATTGAAACGATTCCAAAGAAAACTTTAATATTTAACACTTGAGTGACGTATTTCCACATCCTAGTTCAAGGGGTGTAAAGTAAACCTCTCTTGGAAAATAAACTTTTCTTTAGTTACAACTAAATGTAGGTATTAGATAATATTTTATTAATATAAAAGTTTCCTCGGTGGGTTTAACTATTAGCCCTTGACCGTATCGATCCCGTGGGTTCACCTGGACTATAAACTTCAAGGTTAATTAATTTGGTTAATTAGTAATAGCTCCGGAAATCTCTCTTTGAAAATTTCCTTTTTAGTTTTAATTACAAACGTCTGGGTGTTTATTATGTGGTCCTATAAAGAAGAAAATTATTATTTTTCTTGAAAATAAGTTCTTACGGGAATTTTAAGTAAATTAATTGGGATTTCATTAATTGTTTTTGCTTTTTAACAAACATTTCTTGATTCTTCAACTTTGTGTTGTCTTTGTTCTTCAAAGTTTTGAGAAATGTTAGTTTGAAATGGACTTTGTGGCCATTTTGTCTCCTGATTGGTTAAAAAATCTGCCTTCAGCAATTATTCATTTATTATTATTTTTTTAAATAAACAAGGGCGTGCTTGTTAGCTCTGAGATCAGTAGGATCAATTACAAATTGGTAAGACAATGTGTGTTTGCTACTGTCTTTGTCCAAGACAGCTGGTGGTACAAAAATAGACCGTGTTCTTATTACAATATTGAAAATGAACAGAGGGAAAGAAGTGGCTGAGGATTGGCTCCGTCATTCCCATTTATTCACCAATGAACTGTCATGATAGTGTAACAGTGGACACCATCTCTTTAGCTATCGTTTTGGAAAGAGTTCGACAAAGTAAATGGTTATACCAAACGACATAAACACGGTCTTTTGACTAGAACTGAATGAGATCTTAAACTAAATAGAAACAAGGTGACTGGGTTGCTTAAAGTATCCCTGATAATGAACTAAACGTTAGCGAAACGATTTTTGTATTTCTAAACTAACCGAAACTCAGGATACCTCAGAAACAGTATATAAGTGGTTAAATTCGTGTTCCTAAGAATAATTATTATGTTTTTAAGAAGACTTCCTCCAAGATCGGTCAGTAAAATCGATTGTAATATTGTCTACAATCAAAAATAATTCGATTATTTAACAATATATGCACTTTTTTTTTGTTAAGAAATAATTATTTACAATGATTTTCCTTTTATTTGCGATTTATCGTGAAACTCATAAATAAAAAATAGAAAATTACAAATAAAAAGCTGAACTTCTGCACTTTGTAAATTGATCTTAAGAATGATCATGATCTTAAGCAAGAATGTCTTCACCTACGGGACGAACCACGATGTCAGCTATCTGAAACAGAAACTATCAGCATGTATTAGCTGAAATATGCCCCTAATACGAGGGTCGTTTGAAAAGTCCGTGCAAAAATCAAAACTACTCAATTATTTGGGGTAAACCTTTTTTATTTTTCAACATAGTCTCCTTTTAGGCTTATACACTTCGTCCAACGCTGCTCTAGTTTGTTGATCCCTTCCGAATAATAGGATTTGTCCAAGTCTGAAAAATAGCCATTCGTTTCTGCAATCACCTCCTCGTTTGAATAAAATCTTTTTCCCGCCAGCCATTTCTTCATATTGGGGAAGAAATAGTAGTCCGAGGGAGCCAAGTCTGGAGAATAGGGGGGATGTGAAACGAGTTGGAACCTTATTTCCATTAATTTTGCGACCACAACTGCTGAGGTGTGAGCTGGTGCGTTGTCGTGATGGAAAAGGACTTTTTTGTGGGCCAATCGTGGGCGTTTTTCTTGCAGCTCGGTTTTCAAACGGTCCAATAACGATGAATAATATAATAGTTTTACCCTTTTCCAGATAGTCGATGAGGATTATTCCTTGCGAATCCCAAAAGACAGCCGCCATAATCTTTCCGGCCGAAGGAACGGTCTTCGCCTTTTTTGGCGCAGATTCCCCCTTGGTAAACCATTGTTTAGATTGTTCTTTGGTCTCAGGAGTGTAGTGATGTATCCATGTTTCATCCACAGTGACGAAACGACGCTTAAAGTCCTGCGGATTCTTCTGGAACAGCTGCAAACCGTCCTTGCAACACTTCACACGATTTCGTTTTTGGTCAAGCGTGAGCAATCGCGGCATCCATCTTGCGGATAGCTTTGTCATGTCCAAATGTTGATGCAAAATATTATGTACCCGTTCATTCGAGATACCCACAGCACTAGCAATCTCACGCACCTTCACTCTTCTGTCATCCATCACCATATCATGGATTTTATCAATGATTTCTGGAGTAGTAACCTCAACCTGGGCGTCCAGAACGTTCAGCGTCACTTGTGCCCATATGGCCACTCCGAAAATTTTGAAACCACTTATAAACTGTTCTAATCGAAGATGCAGAGTCACCATAATGTTTATCAAGCTTCTCTTTAGTCTCCTGAGGCGTTTTGCCTTTCATAAAGTAGTGTTTAATCAACACACGAAATTCTTTTTCGTCCATTTTTTGAAAATCACTCGACTTCTTCGATTCAAACGAATGCCAAACACAAAGAAATAGACCGATCTGGCTGAAACTTGGTGTGTATTCTTCCAAGAGATGCTACTAACTAAACATAACCTCGATACGCGGCAGTAGTGCTATCTCTCTGACTTTGCACGGACTTTTCAAACAACCCTCGTATTGTGGCTATATGTAGGTTTGTTTGTTAGCTATTTGAGTTTCACTTTTCTATTTTTATCACTTGCTATTTATTTAATCAAAAAGTTGTGATCTGCTATGATTTACTCCAATGACAATTTGACATCTATCGCTTTTTTTTTGGGTGGGGGGAGCAAAATGAATCATCTCAGCATTCAGGAGTCTCTACTACTATGAATTATTGTAATAGTTCAGTATTTATTATCAGGAACAGTTAATTGATAAAACTTTGAAATCTAGAAATTTCTTTCCACTACAAAACACAGATTATCTAGAAATTTAATGGACTTTCTTTACGTTACTGACTTACGATATGTTAGATATACTAGTTAAAGACTGCTTGCAGCTAAATCAGAAGCAAATATCTTCTTAAACCTTCCTTTTTAACGAAGGAAGTGAAGCGGGTAACGGAGATTGTAGGCAATGAAGGGTAAACTGGTTAGCTAATAAAAGGAACCGAAATATCGAACAGGGTCCAGTTCTGCGGTTGTTGCCTTAAAGGAGAATTTATGTGGTAGAAAAATTTAAGGTCCTGGAAGAATATAAATTCCTCCTTTGAAAAGGTTTTTTTTACTAACAGGATCTCCAACAATGCAGCTACGGAAACTGCTAGTAAACTAACCAAAACATTAGGTGGCGTAGCCAAAGCTGATACAACAGCTGCTGCTATATCTTTATCTTCTAGCGCCGGCAAGTCCGCAGGTAGTTGCCAACCTCCAACATTGAAAATCTCTGTGGACACTACACCTGGACAAATGGCCTGTAAAAAAAATTAATTAAAATTCTAAATTCGACATTCTCTGAGTTACAAGAACTGTGTCTAGCTTGAAATAAGTACCACTATTCCAACTTACTGTTATTTTGATTCCTGATTTTTGCTCATTAAGTTCAGCTCTGATTCCCGCGCTGATTAATCGTACTGCGTGTTTAGTGGCACAGTATATATGCTTGCCAGTTCCCGTTGGCAATCCTTGGCCTGAAATGCTGAAAGACTTGTAAATTACTTATATACTGTTTTAAAAAAGTATGTCAACTAATCAACGATTTGTAATCATCATTTGTCCAATCACAAAGTTGAAATGCTTGTCAACAATTTATATCATAGTCATAATGTAAATTTTTACTCTATAAAGTTCCAGACTTAGAATTCAGTTTAAGAGAGATTGCTAGCGAGAAATTCTAATAATTTACTTTGTCAAGGATTCTAATATTACAATTTTACTGATTATTGTACGCCTCAAAAATAATATCTTAAGGATTACGGAGGGCTCAACACCATTGTGCTTAATTAATAAGGGAAGCGAGAAACTTAGCGATATGCGGGGCGAAACGTTGTACACAGCATTTAGTTATAATTTAATGCCGTGCTATTACTTTTAACCGGCGCTCGCAACTTCCGGGACTAATATTTAGAAAATCTATTCTAGTTTACCGCTTCCGACCAGGAATTAAAGGGTACTACAATACGAAGTAAAAAAAAAAAAAGCTAATCCGAGCAGACAAGCTGATGTAAATGAAAAGAAAAAACAGCTTTCGTATCTCTTTTAGGGATAGGGAAACTACTAGCCACTTCTTCAGGAATCTCTGCGGTTATCCCAGCCTAACAAAATTAACTCAGAAAGCCTCCCCACCCCCCATAATCGCACACAATCTCATAGTCCTGCAACTTATAGTAGAAGTGTTTCCCTAAACTATTCGGGTTTAGTTAAACCACAGGGCCAACTCTAGCTCATCAATGCACACCACGTTCACGTTTATACATTTACACACTCATACCATCACACTGAAAAAGCTGCACAGGTGATCTTTGAGACTTAGAAAAAGTGTACGGCTTCGCCACACCTAAATCTAAATTTAGAAAGTTATATAATTAGTACAGAATATAATTATGTTACTTCTCAGTAGAGGAAAAATGGCTGTTCTGGCGCACCTAAATTGTGCCAGATCCAAACACCTCCAAATCTGACCGGGTAATCATCGAGTTCAACGAAGCTGTAAGCCATACCCATCAGCATCATTCTACCCCCACCTATCATCGAATTTGACGAGGCTGAAATCCGCACCATCACAAAAAAAAAGAGGAATCGTTTTAAAAGATCTAAAGATTTAAATCGGTATAGATATACTCAGATCTCAGAAGTGTTAAATAATAATTTTGTTCAGAATAATGTTTGAAATAAATAGGTTTATGACAGAGAAGTTTAAAATAAACAATAGACTAAAGGGGTTTTTTAAGCGTATGCTTATTTTTTTCGAAAAATGAGTTTAAAAAAAGCACTCACAAAACAAATAGGGTGCAGGGACCGGTAATTTAGAGCTTAAGAAAAAATCGAGTTTCGTTTAGAATATCTTCCGTTATTTTGGCTCCAGGTGTTGGTTGGTACAATTGTGCCGCTCCATTAGATTGTATTATGTATTCAGTAAATTCAATTTTTATGTCAACCAAAAATTATTACTTTTTTTAAAGTATTTCAATGAGCCGGTGATTGACATACCGAATTTTCGGTGGTACCAGTGTTTGACATGAGGTGGGACCAGTGATTGACAACAAGTATATTCCTGAAATGACCTAAAAAACTCAAAATACCTAAATCACTGTTCCACTTAGATTTTTAACAAAAAATCAGTCTTATTCATAAAAATCGGTTTTTAAATTGGCCTACCTAAATTGGTAAATAATGTAATATTTTTCAACGTTACGCTTTTTCATGCAGTTATTGACGATCAACCCTTATACAACTATCCTACCGGAGAGTTTTAATTTCGTTCAAACCTTCTAGGGCATCTGCGTCATTCAATTATCGAGAAACTTCATTATACAAAACGTTCAAACTAGTATTGGTTATTTGGCTCAAGAAACAGTTCGCTTATCCTTCTTGCAATGATAGGATGACGGTTCCGGAATGCTTTCTACCAAGATTTACCTGGTAGGTTATTATTGAAAGGTTTCGATATATCTAGTTTTTTAATAAGTTCCCACACACTCATCAGTACATGGCTTTTAGTGATGGGAAACCCAGCTCTGCCAACGGACGTGATCCACAAAACTAAAAAGAATCCTCTTCCGCAGAGGAGAGTACTGTACATGGCTCCATTCGTCTGCTGACTGTAGATTTACCTTTAACATTGTACAGTAGGGTAACTCGAGCGATTGCGTATTTTTTAGCAGCTTTAATAATTGATGTTCCTTGACCTACAACTACCTCCCGCAGTTAACACATTATTGGCATGAAATTTTCTTCACTTACATACTACACTTTACTCAGTTATAAGTTATATGCTGTAGTTTCCTATGGTACACATCCATAAGTTGAGAAGATATTGAGAGTTGAAATTTTTTTGGGTCATGGTTTTGCTGTGAAATGGGGCCCTTATAACTCCCACAGTAAACAACAGATTATTCGTATGAAATATTATGCTCTTACACACTCGGTTTTACTGAGTAGTATGCTATAGTTTTCATCAGTACAGATCCATTAGTTGAGAAGATATTGAGAGTTGAAATTTTTTTGGGTCATGGTTTAGCTGTAAAATGGGGCCCTTGTAACTCCCACAGTAAACAACAGATTATTCGTATGAAATTTTGTGCTCTTACACACTCTGTTTTACTGAGTAGTATGCTATAGTTTTCATCAGTACAGATCCATTAGTTGAGAAGATATTGAGAGTTGAAATTTTTTTGGGTCATGGTTTAGCTGTAAAATGGGGCCCTTGTAACTCCCACAGTAAACAACAGATTATTCGTATGAAATTTTGTGCTCTTACACACTCTGTTTTACTGAGTAGTATGCTATAGTTTTCTTGAGTACAGATCCATTAGTTGAGAAGATATTGAGAGTTGAAATTTTTTTGGGTCATGGTTTTGCTGTGAAATGGGGCCCTTGTAACTCCCACAGTAAACAACAGATTATTCGTATGAAATATTATGCTCTTACACACTCGGTTTTACTGAGTAGTATGCTATAGTTTTCATCAGTACAGATCCATTAGTTGAGAAGATATTGAGAGTTGAAATTTTTTTGGGACATGGTTTAGCTGTAAAATGGGGCCCTTGTAACTCCCACAGTAAACAACAGATTATTCGTATGAAATTTTGTGCTCTTACACACTCTGTTTTACTGAGTAGTATACTATAGTTTTCTTGAGTACAGATCCATTAGTTGAGAAGATATTGAGAGTTGAAATTTTTTTGGGTCATGGTTTTGCTGTGAAATGTGGCCCTTGTAACTCCCACAGTAAACAACAGATTATTCGTATGAAATATTATGCTCTTACACACTCGGTTTTACTGAGTAGTATGCTATAGTTTTCATCAGTACAGATCCATTAGTTGAGAAGATATTGAGAGTTGAAATTTTTTTGGGTCATGGTTTAGCTGTAAAATGGGGCCCTTGTAACTCCCACAGTAAACAACAGATTATTCGTATGAAATTTTGTGCTCTTACACACTCTGTTTTACTGAGTAGTATGCTATAGTTTTCTTGAGTACAGATCCATTAGTTGAGAAGATATTGAGAGTTGAAATTTTTTTGGGTCATGGTTTTGCTGTGAAATGGGGCCCTTGTAACTCCCACAGTAAACAACAGATTATTCGTATGAAATATTATGCTCTTACACACTCGGTTTTACTGAGTAGTATGCTATAGTTTTCATCAGTACAGATCCATTAGTTGAGAAGATATTGAGAGTTGAAATTTTTTTGGGTCATGGTTTAGCTGTAAAATGGGGCCCTTGTAACTCCCACAGTAAACAACAGATTATTCGTATGAAATTTTGTGCTCTTACACACTCTGTTTTACTGAGTAGTATGCTATAGTTTTCTTGAGTACAGATCCATTAGTTGAGAAGATATTGAGAGTTGAAATTTTTTTGGGTCATGGTTTTGCTGTGAAATGTGGCCCTTGTAACTCCCACAGTAAACAACAGATTATTCGTATGAAATATTATGCTCTTACACACTCGGTTTTACTGAGTAGTATGCTATAGTTTTCATCAGTACAGATCCATTAGTTGAGAAGATATTGAGAGTTGAAATTTTTTTGGGTCATGGTTTAGCTGTAAAATGGGGCCCTTGTAACTCCCACAGTAAACAACAGATTATTCGTATGAAATTTTGTGCTCTTACACACTCTGTTTTACTGAGTAGTATGCTATAGTTTTCTTGAGTACAGATCCATTAGTTGAGAAGATATTGAGAGTTGAAATTTTTTTGGGTCATGGTTTTGCTGTGAAATGGGGCCCTTGTAACTCCCACAGTAAACAACAGATTATTCGTATGAAATATTATGCTCTTACACACTCGGTTTTACTGAGTAGTATGCTATAGTTTTCATCAGTACAGATCCATTAGTTGAGAAGATATTGAGAGTTGAAATTTTTTTGGGTCATGGTTTAGCTGTAAAATGGGGCCCTTGTAACTCCCACAGTAAACAACAGATTATTCGTATGAAATTTTGTGCTCTTACACACTCTGTTTTACTGAGTAGTATGCTATAGTTTTCTTGAGTACAGATCCATTAGTTGAGAAGATATTGAGAGTTGAAATTTTTTTGGGTCATGGTTTTGCTGTGAAATGGGGCCCTTGTAACTCCCACAGTAAACAACAGATTATTCGTATGAAATATTATGCTCTTACACACTCGGTTTTACTGAGTAGTATGCTATAGTTTTCATCAGTACAGATCCATTAGTTGAGAAGATATTGAGAGTTGAAATTTTTTTGGGTCATGGTTTAGCTGTAAAATGGGGCCCTTGTAACTCCCACAGTAAACAACAGATTATTCGTATGAAATTTTGTGCTCTTACACACTCTGTTTTACTGAGTAGTATGCTATAGTTTTCTTGAGTACAGATCCATTAGTTGAGAAGATATTGAGAGTTGAAATTTTTTTGGGTCATGGTTTTGCTGTGAAATGTGGCCCTTGTAACTCCCACAGTAAACAACAGATTATTCGTATGAAATATTATGCTCTTACACACTCGGTTTTACTGAGTAGTATGCTATAGTTTTCATCAGTACAGATCCATTAGTTGAGAAGATATTGAGAGTTGAAATTTTTTTGGGTCATGGTTTAGCTGTAAAATGGGGCCCTTGTAACTCCCACAGTAAACAACAGATTATTCGTATGAAATTTTGTGCTCTTACACACTCTGTTTTACTGAGTAGTATGCTATAGTTTTCTTGAGTACAGATCCATTAGTTGAGAAGATATTGAGAGTTGAAATTTTTTTGGGTCATGGTTTTGCTGTGAAATGGGGCCCTTGTAACTCCCACAGTAAACAACAGATTATTCGTATGAAATATTATGCTCTTACACACTCGGTTTTACTGAGTAGTATGCTATAGTTTTCATCAGTACAGATCCATTAGTTGAGAAGATATTGAGAGTTGAAATTTTTTTGGGTCATTGTTTAGCTGTAAAATGGGGCCCTTGTAACTCCCACAGTAAACAACAGATTATTCGTATGAAATTTTGTGCTCTTACACACTCTGTTTTACTGAGTAGTATGCTATAGTTTTCTTGAGTACAGATCCATTAGTTGAGAAGATATTGAGAGTTGAAATTTTTTTGGGTCATGGTTTTGCTGTGAAATGGGGCCCTTATAACTCCCACAGTAAACAACAGATTATTCGTATGAAATTTTGTGCTCTTACACACTCTGTTTTACTGAGTACTATGCTATAGTTTTCTTGAGTACAGATCCATTAGTTGAGAAGATATTGAGAGTTGAAATTTTTTTGGGTCATGGTTTTGCTGTGAAATGGGGCCCTTGTAACTCCCACAGTAAACAACAGATTATTCGTATGAAATTTTGTGCTCTTACACACTCGGTTTTACTGAGTAGTATGCTATAGTTTTCATCAGTACAGATCCATTAGTTGAGAAGATATTGAGAGTTGAAATTTTTTTGGGTCATGGTTTTGCTGTGAAATGTGGCCCTTGTAACTCCCACAGTAAACAACAGATTATTCGTATGAAATATTATGCTCTTACACACTCGGTTTTACTGAGTAGTATGCTATAGTTTTCATCAGTACAGATCCATTAGTTGAGAAGATATTGAGAGTTGAAATTTTTTTGGGTCATGGTTTAGCTGTAAAATGGGGCCCTTGTAACTCCCACAGTAAACAACAGATTATTCGTATGAAATTTTGTGCTCTTACACACTCTGTTTTACTGAGTAGTATGCTATAGTTTTCTTGAGTACAGATCCATTAGTTGAGAAGATATTGAGAGTTGAAATTTTTTTGGGTCATGGTTTTGCTGTGAAATGGGGCCCTTGTAACTCCCACAGTAAACAACAGATTATTCGTATGAAATATTATGCTCTTACACACTCGGTTTTACTGAGTAGTATGCTATAGTTTTCATCAGTACAGATCCATTAGTTGAGAAGATATTGAGAGTTGAAATTTTTTTGGGTCATGGTTTAGCTGTAAAATGGGGCCCTTGTAACTCCCACAGTAAACAACAGATTATTCGTATGAAATTTTGTGCTCTTACACACTCTGTTTTACTGAGTAGTATGCTATAGTTTTCTTGAGTACAGATCCATTAGTTGAGAAGATATTGAGAGTTGAAATTTTTTTGGGTCATGGTTTTGCTGTGAAATGTGGCCCTTGTAACTCCCACAGTAAACAACAGATTATTCGTATGAAATATTATGCTCTTACACACTCGGTTTTACTGAGTAGTATGCTATAGTTTTCATCAGTACAGATCCATTAGTTGAGAAGATATTGAGAGTTGAAATTTTTTTGGGTCATGGTTTAGCTGTAAAATGGGGCCCTTGTAACTCCCACAGTAAACAACAGATTATTCGTATGAAATTTTGTGCTCTTACACACTCTGTTTTACTGAGTAGTATGCTATAGTTTTCTTGAGTACAGATCCATTAGTTGAGAAGATATTGAGAGTTGAAATTTTTTTGGGTCATGGTTTTGCTGTGAAATGGGGCCCTTGTAACTCCCACAGTAAACAACAGATTATTCGTATGAAATATTATGCTCTTACACACTCGGTTTTACTGAGTAGTATGCTATAGTTTTCATCAGTACAGATCCATTAGTTGAGAAGATATTGAGAGTTGAAATTTTTTTGGGTCATTGTTTAGCTGTAAAATGGGGCCCTTGTAACTCCCACAGTAAACAACAGATTATTCGTATGAAATTTTGTGCTCTTACACACTCTGTTTTACTGAGTAGTATGCTATAGTTTTCTTGAGTACAGATCCATTAGTTGAGAAGATATTGAGAGTTGAAATTTTTTTGGGTCATGGTTTTGCTGTGAAATGGGGCCCTTATAACTCCCACAGTAAACAACAGATTATTCGTATGAAATTTTGTGCTCTTACACACTCTGTTTTACTGAGTACTATGCTATAGTTTTCTTGAGTACAGATCCATTAGTTGAGAAGATATTGAGAGTTGAAATTTTTTTGGGTCATGGTTTTGCTGTGAAATGGGGCCCTTGTAACTCCCACAGTAAACAACAGATTATTCGTATGAAATTTTGTGCTCTTACACACTCGGTTTTACTGAGTAGTATGCTATAGTTTTCATCAGTACAGATCCATTAGTTGAGAAGATATTGAGAGTTGAAATTTTTTTGGGTCATGGTTTTGCTGTGAAATGGGGCCCTTGTAACTCCCACAGTAAACAACAGATTATTCGTATGAAATTTTATGCTCTTACACACTCGGTTTTACTGAGTAGTATGCTATAGTTTTCATCAGTATAGATCCATTAGTTGAGAAGATATTGAGAGTTGAAATTTTTTTGGGTCATGGTTTAGCTGTAAAATGGGGCCCTTGTAACTCCCACAGTAAACAACAGATTATTCGTATGAAATTTTGTGCTCTTACACACTCTGTTTTACTGAGTAGTATGCTATAGTTTTCTTGAGTACAGATCCATTAGTTGAGAAGATATTGAGAGTTGAAATTTTTTTGGGTCATGGTTTTGCTGTGAAATGGGCCCTTGTAACTTCCACAGTAAACAACAGATTATTCGTATGAAATTTTGTGCTCTTACACACTCTGTTTTACTGAGTAGTATGCTATAGTTTTCTTTAGTACAGATCCATTAGTTGAGAAGATATTGAGAGTTGAAATTTTTTTGGGTCATGGTTTAGCTGTAAAATGGGGCCCTTGTAACTCCCACAGTAAACAACAGATTATTCGTATGAAATTTTGTGCTCTTACACACTCTGTTTTACTGAGTAGTATGCTATAGTTTTCTTGAGTACAGATCCATTAGTTGAGAAGATATTGAGAGTTGAAATTTTTTTGGGTCATGTTTTTGCTGTGAAATGGGGCCCTTGTAACTCCCACAGTAAACAACAGATTATTCGTATCAAATTTTGTGCTCTTACACACTCGGTTTTACTGAGTAGTATGCTATAGTTTTCTTGAGTACAGATCCATTAGTTGAGAAGATATTGAGAGTTGAAATTTTTTTGGGTCATGGTTTTGCTGTGAAATGGGGCCCTTGTAACTCCCACAGTAAACAACAGATTTTTCGTATGAAATTTTGTGCTCTTACACACTCGGTTTTACTGAGTAGTATGCTATAGTTTTCTTGAGTACAGATCCATTAGTTGAGAAGATATTGAGTGTTGAAATTTTTTTGGGTCATGTTTTTGCTGTGAAATGGGGCCCTTGTAACTCCCACAGTAAACAACAGATTATTCGTATGAAATTTTGTGCTCTTACACACTCTGTTTTACTGAGTAGTATGCTATAGTTTTCTTGAGTACAGATCCATTAGTTGAGAAGATATTGAGAGTTGAAATTTTTTTGGGTCATGGTTTTGCTGTGAAATGGGGCCCTTGTAACTCCCACAGTAAACAACAGATTATTTGTTTGAAATTTTGTGCTCTTACACACTCGGTTTTACTGAGTAGTATGCTATAGTTTTCTTGAGTACAGATCCATTAGTTGAAAAGATATTGAGAGTTGAAATTTTTTTGGGTCATGGTTTTGCTGTGAAATGGGGCCCTTGTAACTCCCACAGTAAACAACAGATTATTCGTATGAAATTTTGTGCTCTTACACACTCTGTTTTACTGAGTAGTATGCTATAGTTTTCTTGAGTACAGATCCATTAGTTGAAAAGATATTGAGAGTTGAAATTTTTTTGGGTCATGGTTTTGCTGTGAAATGTGGCCCTTGTAACTCCCACAGTAAACAACAGATTATTCGTATGAAATTTTGTGCTCTTACACACTCTGTTTTACTGAGTAGTATGCTATAGTTTTCTTGAGTACAGATCCATTAGTTGAGAAGATATTGAGAGTTGAAATTTTTTTGGGTCATGTTTTTGCTGTGAAATGGGGCCCTTGTAACTCCCACAGTAAACAACAGATTATTCGTATGAAATTTTGTGCTCTTACACACTCGGTTTTACTGAGTAGTATGCTATAGTTTTCTTGAGTACAGATCCATTAGTTGAGAAGATATTGAGAGTTGAAATTTTTTTGGGTCATGGTTTTGCTGTGAAATGTGGCCCTTGTAACTCCCACAGTAAACAACAGATTATTCGTATGAAATTTTGTGCTCTTACACACTCGGTTTTACTGAGTAGTATGCTATAGTTTTCTTGAGTACAGATCCATTAGTTGAGAAGATATTGAGAGTTGAAATTCTTTTGGGTCATGGTTTTGCTGTGAAATGTGGCCCTTGTAACTCCCACAGTAAACAACAGATTATTCGTATGAAATTTTGTGCTCTTACACACTCGGTTTAACTGTGTAATAAAAGATTCAACTCTCAATATTTTCTCAACTAATTGCTAACAATCTGCATAAGAATGTCTGTCTACACTCGGCATAGACATGCCAACAATACGTGTTTCAGGCAGTTAATTTTATCTTCTGACAGTATTGCTCTCCCAACTTTGTACCAATAAATGGAATAATAATTTTCTATCAATGCAAACATTCTGTTAGATTTCTGTTTGTAATTTTCATCTAGTTGGCTTTGAAATCTGATTTTGTTAATTTTAGAAATTTTAGATAAGATATGTTTTCGAAAACATTTGAGGCTACAAATAGTTCTAACAGTAAGAGTATACTGTTTATATCTGCTTTTATGGTAGGACATTCTTAAATTAGATTAGATTCAGAGTAGTACACATCCTGTTCTGTACAAAGGTATTACCTTCCAAAAGAAAACAATAATGAGGTTAATCGACTATTAGCTAATGATATAAATAAGAGATGTGCCCTTGTAGTAGGGTACATTAGCTGGCAAGTTAAGGGATTAGTTTATCTCCCAGTAAGCCCTTATCCTGTGTGTGAGAGAGAGAGAAGCTGATATTACTCAAGCGATGCTGTTAGTGTGCACATCATATTCTGCAGCCACTTGCATGTCACACACCTGTTACCTCGGATCTAGCTAATTTACATCATCCAACATGCCTCCATCTTCAGTTACAGTTCTATTGATTGACTGACGTAATTTCTTAAAGCTTAACATCAAGCTCACCTACTGATATTAATAATGTGACCATCATCGATATTGCTTCGTTTCATGCAAGCCACAGCTTCCCTTGTGCACATTCCTAGGCCAAATACATTCAAATCGAACATCGTTCGCCAATGCTCTAGGTTACAGTCTGAAATAAAAGATAACCAATTTGAAGAATAATCGAAGGGAAATACATAAATCATTGAGTTTGTGTACAAGGTCGTATTTTAGATTTAGGGAATCCCCGTAGAGAGGAAGTTTAACCAGCCACTTTTCCAGAGATCTTGGCATCTCTGCGGGTATCCCTTTTTAACATCACTCTTACACTGACATGATCTCACACCATCTCATAGGACCTGCAGAGATAGTTGATGTAAACCCTAACTATTGGGTTTTAGGGTACCCACAGGCAAACTCGAGTTCATCTAATCACACACCACATTCACACTTATGCCCCCTATATCAAAACAATTCTCATACAGTCAATAATAAGTTCCATTTTCACAAATACCAGTGATATCGTGCGGTAGATCTTATTGCTTCTTCTCTAGAATGGAAACAATATTAGGGATCGTTCTCAACATTAGAGATTACTGCGGAAGCAAAATTAAAATCCTTCTCCAAACTTAGTATCCTTCTTTGATTTCATATCTCCAATATAAGTCAAAAAGTTTCTTGTTCTTGCACAAAGATGGCACACTCAAAAAATTTGTTTTTTGTTATGTTACTTCACTTGCCGCAATAACGGCTTAAACTTTCGAGTAGTTTCCTTAATTAAGACTTTAGAAATAGCCGTGTTGTTTTACGATTCAACTTTAGGACATTACCCCAAAGTTGAAGTTTTTTTTTTAAAGAAGTTGGCTCCTCCCAAAATGTGACTGAATTAAAATGTTATAGTTTGTTTCTTGAACTTAACACCCAACTAAAAGAAGGTCTAAAACTGGTGTCAAAGATGTAAACATTGTTAAGGATTTATAAAACGTTCAGCAGTTAAGGAAGTTAAGGGTATTTTGCACTTAGATGCTGAATTAGTTTAAATGATGACAAAAAACTAAGTTGTTAAGCAATGTTTGGATCGTTTTTTGTAAAAGAATCAAACTTATTTTGTGCTCCCGATTTGTAAATTTTGATGATACTTGGATCTAAAAATGATACGTGATTCTTGGTTGAAGTAGACATCAAAACAATGGGATGGAAGACACGTACTCTGCCTTAAACTTTACTTAAATAGGAAGGACTTCGTGGCAAAATAGATACATTTTGGAGGTAAAAAATACGTTCCTTCATTTTCACGTGCTCTCAATGTTTTGGTGACCCCAATGTTTCTTCAGGGCAATATTCTGAGGCCACACTCTCCTAATCACTCATCAACATGTCCATTTATTCTCAAACAACATGTACATTTAAGCAGGAAATCAAAGCAGACTAGGCTTCTAGCTGCAACAAGCTTTGTAACATTAAATGCATCAATTAACCTAATACTTTAGTGCAGTAACTGGTGCCTGCATTGTTGACTAGAACGTGTAGGCCTCCCAGTTGTTTATCAGCAAACTGTACAGTTGCAATTACATCTTCTTCTTTGGTTACATCCGCTACTTTTATGTGGATTTCACCTTTCAATCCTTTCGCTGAATCCTCTAATTCCTAAAAGGTATAATAATGTATTAGAATTAGCAATATGTTCAGAAAAACAAGGAGATTGTGTGCTTAGGGGTATGAAGTCGTTTCATTGTTCTGTGAACAAAATACTCAAGATAATAATCAATGAATCATAATTATTAAAAGTAAGGAAGCTAAACGTTATATACCGCTAAGAAACGATCGCACTACTGATTTTGTGGGCAATATTATCATCCGGTTACCGAGTGAACAGTTCCATTCTTTTTCAGGTCCCTGCGATTTTCTAAAAACACAAACACACACACAAACACACACAAAAAAAAGGTAATTGCTCCAAAGACTATCCTTAATTTTCGCATTTTTCCCATGAAAATTGATGAGTGTGATTTTTCAAGGAATTCAACTTTTAGCATCCACATTAAATAAGACAGAGATCTTTTTTGCGAATAGGAGCTGGTGAAAATGTGGTTAGGTTCGCAATCATTCAGCAATCAATCAGCTCGTATATTTCTTTAGTTAGCACGTATCCATAGCGTAATTATAAATATTTAAAGAAAAGTTGGGGCTCTTTTTTCGGGAAATTAGCAAAAAAAATTGAAATCACAAAGTGGGATAGATTGAGGGAGACAACGGTTAAAAATCAACTTTTTCTTAATTCATGAGCCTCTATAAGAACAACTCGTTATTGGGGAAGAACACAACTAGAGCAGGAGATGACTAGCCGAAGTTTGAGTATATGCTAGTCTTAACATGTTAACCTGATTGACTAGAAACACCGTTATAAGTAAAAAAGAAATTATTGAACATTAAAAATACCTTGATCTATCCAGAGACTGATCCCTTGTGGGGGGGGGGCGGCCGGGGAAAATCCAGCCTCCTGTTGCCCCCCTTTATCCAGATTAATAAAGTAGCTTTAAGCAAGAGTAGGTTAAAGTGGTCCCTTAGGACCCCTAACTTGTCTTAATCTTGTTTAATATTCAAGACACCTTACTAAGACTGTTCACAGCCCATTTCAGAATATTTCCCAGTTGCGTTTACAGAATACCAATTGAAGAATGATTAAATCTTTATTCTTTTTAAATTCCAAATTGAGAAAAATTCATTTTTTAGTGTCCTCTGTTATAAAAATTGAAATTTTCAACTTTCAGGATGGTGTAGACAGCTTCTACGAGTGATTAATCTTTATTTTATTGTTTAAATCTGGTGTAAACTCACCTTTCTAGAGTTATTATAATAATAAATTTACTCATTTTCTAGCGAAGCTAAATTATTCTAAATAGCATAAATTATTATTATCTCTAGCGGTTTAGGGAGTAGCGGCCCATTGGTATCCATGACAGCATTAATAATCATCAAAAGAGCGCGAGATAAAGGGAAACAACTTATTTCAATTTATTGCCTTAAAAATAATAGATTTCCGGTCTACGAATTCCAGCTGATCCCTTCCTGTTCGCGAATTAATATCGCCAAACATGTTTTCTAACGAAACTATTGATTAAGTAAATAAATCTTTTTAATAAATTAATTATTTTTAACGATCTACAAAAATAATTAATTTTACAATTAATTTCGTAAAAGTAATTACTTTCCATAGATGGGATCCCATATTTGCATGTTGAGATTGTGAAAGTATTTGTAATTTATTACTACAAGTAATAATGGAAATAAGAACGTTTATAAATAGACTATCAGAGATCTTTTTACTTCGTAAACAATGGTATCAGCATAGCCTTGAGTTTGTCAACATTAGTAATTTATGACATTCTAGCCTTGTTATTTCAATCAAGTTTATTGAAATCACTTTAACTCAATTAACAATATTTTTTAGAGTTAAAAGAGTAGTTCTTCTTAGGTCCCGTCTCAGTACGTTAGTATGGGTTCTAACTTTAGCATCATTCAAAAAATTATCAAAAAATGATCGTCAAAATCTGCACGAAAAAGCGTAACGTTGAAAAACACCCAACTTTGACAATTTTTTTCTCTTTTTCTGTAAAGAGATAAAATTTCCAAATTTACTTTAAAATATAGGACAAATCCTCCTTTATGACCCTAATTTTTTTTGCAACAACATAGATTACAAAGATTTCGAGAAATACGTTGCTGAAAATGGGCAAAAACGGCATTTTCATTTCAGAAAATGTTCTTGTTCTTCTTCTACTTGTTACCTTTTTTTGTAAACAACGTAGCGCCTAAACGCGTGAACCGATTTTCATGGATGAGGTGTCATTCGATTTGGAATTTTATGTAGATGTGCTTTTGGGGGGGGCACGACGTTGTACATTGAATGGGGGAGAAGTTAGCCCCATTTATGTGAGGCCCCTCTTCCAAAATAATTACTGCTAATAACTCTGTAAATCTTAGCCCGATTGTGATGAAATTTGGCAGGATTAAAGGGTTAGTTCTCCCCTACGTAACATTAAAGCGGCGTTCTGCTCTAACACTTATTAAGGGGAAGTTTTGCAATCATTGAAAATTATTGTTTCGTGTACGTATTTTATTCAATTTAGAGTTATTTGGTTCAATAATATTTATGAAACGGAAATATCTAGCGGAAATTGGAAGTTGGAAGCATATCAATCTATTAAACAACGAGCATATGTACAGAACGGCTTTATCCAGGCTTCCGCAGTTTTCCAGTCAGCTACCAGAGAGAGTTTAATTTGAACCTGGAAAATGTGGGCGGCTTATCTCTTTGAATGGAAAAAAACATTCTTTTAATTGAATTTTAAATTTAGTATCGTTCAGTGGAATCTGTGACATGATCCCTCTTTCAGAAGAGTTTTATTTTATAATATTAGATTCAAAGGCTTTTTTGAACTCATTTAGCAACTTATTTTCAAAAAAAAATTGGGGTTTTCCACTTAGGGGGGGAAATTTAATAGTAGAAGTAAATTGAAGTCATAAATAAACTGTAAGTGACGTACCTTCAATTTGGATTCCCTTCTAGCCACAGCCAACACAATTATACCATGTTCGGCCAAACTAAAGGCGATAGCTCTACCAATTCCAGAACTGGCTCCAGTCACTAGAGCCACTTTTCCAATCCAACGTTCCATGGATGTGGGGTGGAGATCCTTAGAAACTGAATATCTGGGACTCCAGACCGACTAACAGTTCGTACTGAAGCACGAGAACTCATTCTTTACCCCTCCATTTCGCCTGGTACTCGTATTTCCCCCTCCTAGGTTCACATTCGGTACTGTGGAATGCAATTGGACTTGATGAGGGCAACAATTATGGTCCAGTTTATCTTTGACCCATCTACATTTTTATCTCAACAATTATTTATTTCATTTTTTTCACTTTTTCTTATTCTTCTTAATAATAAGAAGAAGGCATTGCAATCGTGCAGATTTTTGATTTGGAGTTGGAAACATCCGTTTGAGGTCCTCTGAGTTTACAAAAAAACAAAAATTATCACTGTGTATGTATCTGTAAATGTTGTTAACCACAGTTGCCAATAACCACAAATCACAGAGACATTTGCTAATTTAATACATCGTTGACGTTTCACCAATAGACGTATCAATTTGAATTTTTGGACGAAATTGGGGGTCAAACCGGATAAGATGCCATTTTGCTGAATCCATTTCTGTGGATTGTAAGGATTTATCACCTGTTACATATCCATTAAGATTAAAAATATGCCATCAAAAGTTCAAAGTTCAAAAATTGCAAAGAAATGTTGCCTACTTAAAGTGCTAGTAACATTATTATAATTTTTTTTTTTTTTATAAAGGCGATTGTTTTCTAAAATGTTTCCTTTAAATTTTAAATCTTAAGAAAATGCCAATCACCTAAATTGCAGTAAATCCTGCAGGGGTCACACTGTTGCATGCAGTTTCCTGTGTGTGGCAATCCCACGGGTTCCTAGCACAGCACCACAATGTACTTCACACTATACAATAGGGGGTCACAATACACTTACACTGCATTCACGTAAACAAGCCCATCAAGGCACATATATACTGAACACTCAAGGGTGTAACTTCCCTTTGCAGATTTAAGTTTAATTTAAGTCCTCCATTACTTATAATAAGAAGAATTAAATATGTTGGGAAAATTCCAAATTTTAATAAAATTTTATGAGCAGAAGTACTTTGCTAAATCAATTTGGTTCTTTTTAAGCGCTTTTGTTAGCACAAAGTCTCACGTTTTGAAAGAAAAATAAAAGATGAAAAAAAATAGTTCAGAACTTAAGTATAAAAATAATTGTACGCATTAATTATGACTCTTGTTAATTTAAGTATTTTGTCTGTTTTAGGTGAGTCTGAAATGGTGGTAATCGTCTTTTTATAGTAAGTAGAAATTACATTTTGCTTAAAATAACTTTATAAATTACTTGTATTTCTCTTATCATCGTGATTTATTGTCAATTTCAATGATCAAGGAAAAACTGAAAGAAAATAAAAATAGATTTTTCCTAAGGATGTACGGAAAAGCGTTCCTTACAGTGTTAAGGGTTTCGAAGTATTTTATTTTCCATCATTAACTCAGTTTCCTCACGCTACTTTTAATAAAGTTGTTTTCCCCATTTTTCTTTTCAAGTTCAATACTTTTGTGAAAATTAATAATAATATTGACTAGGCCGAAGTTACACCATCTGAAAAATATGGGGTTAAACCCGCAGTGCTTGATAATTGCATCTCTGACCGGTTTAGGGTCTTTCGTCCATCATTAGAGGTAGATAAATAAGGTTGGTGTGGAGATTATGACTTCACTTGTGTGTAGTACGAATGGAAACATAAGTGAAGTCGAAATCTCTACGCTAAACAGATAAATCTACCTCTGGTGATGAATAAAAGTATTAAACCAGGTCGTGGTACAATAAACACATATGCTGTAGGACGGATAAAATCAAATATAACGTCATTCTACTTCGTAAAGTGAGAGATAAGAAAGGAATAAAGAGATCGTAGCTGTATAATACTTTTCATGTTTAAATAAATGAAAAAATTATTTGAACTAAAACAAAAACAAAAGAATGAAATATAACAATGGAGAGGAAATGTATTAGTGATAAGACAGAACATTGTTACCAGAATACTTGAGGTAAACATGGTCGTTTAGATCGAACTGGCACTGGAAAGCCACTCTTATCAGAGTAGAACAGTTTTAGAAGTTGGTTCTACGTGAAGAAGAAGAGAGAGAATCTCACACATACTCCCAGGATGAACTTCCTTATCGCGTACTATTAGTTCGTCACGATGAGCCTTCTACTTCGATAGTCATACTCTATAGAGCTCTCTACAGCTTCCTCCACTCACAAAACTTACTTAAGATAACCTTTCAACTCTTTTTGGGGACAAAATTATAGGTAAAGTACAGTTAATTGTAGCAAATCTATTTAGATATAAAGTTTTGTTTTTTTTGTAGCAACTTTATACAAAAATAAAAAGGATATAACAAAAAGTTGAACAGTTTTTGACTACAAAAACTTTTATCACAAATTGTTTCTAAGTTACAAGACAATACTTATTTCCTACTAAGTAACTTTGTACTACAATACACTTCATCACCAACATCAACACTAACTTATCTTTTAGACCAGCGTTTCCCAACCTTTTTTTGGCTCGCGTATCACTTGGTAGTAGGTACATGATGTTAAATTGTACCACTTCGTAAAAATGATTGTATTTCGTGAAATTTGTTACTCCGAGTGTGTTATTTTATTATTATTATTATTATTATTATCTTTATTTGTATAGAGATACTATGTATCTGTTACAATGGAGTTCAAGTTCATGTTCACCTTATGAACTTTGTAAAGTGTAAGATCTTAGTTTTAATTTTTTTTTTTTTTTGCGTTTATTGTGCTACAATCAGCGCGTTAGCGCTATAAGTAACAATGATAACAGTTAACAGTAGAAATAAATGAGTGGAGAAGTTACCCAGAGGTAACACTCCAAAACATTAGACTATTAGTCACTTTCTTCACTTGTGAGGAGATCACGAGGCCACTGTCTCTTTTAAGACGTCTTGTCCGGGTTGTCAGGAAGAGTTCTAGAAGAAAGATTTTGGAACTAGAGGATTTATATGAGATTGCAGGCTGAAGTGGAGTTTTATGTATAGTGTTTAAAACTTTTTTAAAATTAAATTTAATGTTGCTTGGATAGAGCTTACTCATTTTACTATCGGTCTCTTTAAGCAGATTTTTACATAGTTATCATTTAAGTTCTGTCAAATGGTAATTCTATTAAATTTTCTTTATCTTTTATCGATAATGACGTAGCTTTTCCTAAATTTTCTATATAGAAGGGGTTTTTGAAATCCAATTATCATTTGTGTTTTCAGGTTTTGGGAAAATACTCCATGAAAGACAATTTTAATCCTGTTAAATGTCTCCTATATCTTGAGACAGACTTACTTTATTCCTGTACATATTAACAACTTTATTGTATAATAATATTATTAATTTTTTTTTATTTTATTTATGCTTTTAATGAGATTTCCACCTGTAGCTACAGGTGCAATAGGTAAATGCGATAGGTGTATGTATACAGTAACGTGGCAGAAGTGAATGACGGTCATCCAGTGATGGCCGCCATTAGTCACCCAGTTGGTCGCGGGTCCAACGGCGCCTCAGCCGTCTTCGAGGATTGGAGGGTAGCGTAGTTGGTAGACAAGTTTGCAGCTAAAGGGTTGGGATGAAATAAGAGTTTTTGATGAAAATTGTTATATCGAATTTTGGCAAGTTCGGAGATGAGTGGAATTTGGAGATCTGTATGTATTGTGTGGTTGCTAACATAGAATGGAGCGTCTATTATGCGGCGGGAATATTTTGGATTGGAGTGTTTGCATTCTATTGATGTTGGATTTTTTAGCTGTTCCGTAAAGTTCGAGTCCGTACGAGTGAGTCCATATTGGTGTGAGAAGAGCTGTATAGAGTCTTCTTATTATTAATTAAAATAATTTTTATGAATTATAGGAAAAAAACGTATCTGTGATATTTTTATTATTTAATTATTTTTTTTCGCGAACCACTAACCAGCAACTCGCGAAACCAACAGTGGTACGCGTACCACAGGTTGGGAAACGCTGTTTTAGACAAAAGAAAAAGAAAATACATATTGATGGTCAAAATTAATGTATAATCGTGTTTTTCTTTTTTATTTTTCTGTCTTTACTACTTTTATTTTGTGTACACTTTGCAGCACAAGTTTGTAGATCATCATTTGTCTATTTAACTTACGTAGTAACATTTTTGTTGTAAGGTTAAAATCGGGTAACCTTCGGATGTTATTCTGTAAAGTTACTCTTCACATTTCCTCACGTTTCCAACAAAGTTTGGAATTTGGCTCAGGCATTTTAATTCATTTTTCATCATTAAATTTCCATCATTAACTTGAAAAAGCGTTTTTCTTTGGAAAATGTGTTTTTTGAGTGTACAAAGTTTTTGAATTGATTCCATAAGTTGTACATTTTTGATGCTCCTATTTTTACAAAAGCAAATGACCGGCTCTTTTGGTAGCATCGTTTCCAAATAAAACAAATGTAATCTTTAAGCAATCTTGATGTTTGCGCAGTTTTGGAAAGAAAATACTTTTTTTCAGATTCAGAAAATCTCGGATATCAGAGCAGCTGAAAATAAAAAGTTCGTTCAATAATAACAAAACGTTAACGATTCTTTCAGTCTTTTTCGCATCCAAACAACGTGTTTTAGGTTAAATGGGTAATGGAAAGCGCTAATGGGTTTTTTAGGGGAAAACAGTGAATGTTTTTCCAGATAGTTTTCCCGCACATTTTTTTTCTTTCACTTGCTTTCTCTCTCTCTTTCTGACCCAGTAAATGGCTGTGCAACATTTTCCAATGATCCATCACAGCAAAGTGAGGCCCAGCTAAAGCTGGGGAAAAAAACTGTAATCATTTAAAGCACTTTGGAAAACTTCGTATTCCCCCCCCCCCAGTTTTCCCATGGGTTTAATATGAAAAGTGGAACTAACATGGGACCATTTTTTTTTTCTTTTTTAATTGAAAATGTCAATGAGAAAATTGATGCAGATTTTTCTGTGAAGTGAAAAATGTCTCAAATATTAAATACCTCTAATCAATGAATTAAAATACCTCTAATTTCGAATCTAATAGTAACAAACGAGTAGATAGATAGATAGATTAAACTAGGGCGGCCCTCAAGGCCTACGCCACTGCGACCCCTTTGGATCTATTGTGGCTTCCCTCACTCTAAAACTTTTTTTTAATCAGACTCTTAATGCTGGAAAGCGCGACTCTTGGGTAAAGCTCACAGGCCTTGGTTTTTTTCCTCCCCGAGAAGTAACATCCTTAGCCATACGAGCCAAACAAACGCGAGTAGAAACAGGTTAAACAAGAATCAGCTGTCTGAAATATAAGTGAAGGCTTTGAACTCTGTCCTTGGGACCCGAGCTGGTTAGTGTCGGATAGCAACAAAGTAGTTATAAAGGTCACTGATAGTTGCGGAATTGGGCTCTGGGAGCGAATTTGTGAAGTGATTCGCGTCTGTGTAGATTCCAAACGCGTAAATACGGCTTCGGGTGCAGTGTAACTCCATCAATGATGTTGAAACTTCGACTTTTTTGGGGGGGTTATCATGAGAAAGGAGAGTGAAAGATGTCAAAGAAAATACTCTAATATACGGAGGAGAGGTCGAAACGTCGGGAGGTGATTCAGCAGCTCAGATGCAACAAAAAATATTCTATTCACTTTAGCCTGATTCTCAATAGTGTCCAAGATATTTGCATTTTTAACTTTTCCGTCGATATTCGCGTTTTCCACCATAAAAACGGCCGTAACTTTTCTATTCTTTATCCTACAACAGATCTGTTTATTCCAAACGAAAGAGCATTAAATTGCCTATAAATTTGCTCAATACCGAGCCTCAAAACCTTTCCTTATAACAATGGAATATTTACTTTAATGCCAAAAAAAATTCGTTCTCGTTGATTTTTGTTAAAAATTTTCAACTGCATTTTTTTCAAGAATTAATGAATCAAGGAGTCACATAATTTCAGAAAAAGTGGCGCATTTATTGAGCTTCAAGACCATATGGATGTTTTTGGTTTTTAATAAAACCCTACCCCGAACAGAGGGGGGTGTAAATGCAGAAAACTGGGATTTTTGCGTAACCGACTTTTCACTACTAATTTAATGAAATGTCAATTTTTGGAGAAGGAACAAAAAGAAAAGTAACCATTTTAGTTTTTTATTTAAACTAGCATCTCATAAAAAATCGTATTCCTTATATTTCTCAATCTTAACATTCAATCATTTCTTCTGATGAGGAAAATGAATGGTTGAAAATAATTATGATTAGATTCACCACAAGTTGTTTGTTTTTCTAATTTCCCAAGTCTGGATTTAATTGGATTTGGTGAAAGTTTACTCTAGAATTATACTGGAGCCGGATATGTAACTAGTTGGTTGTCTGATACATGTATACTGGCCTAACTAGAATTACATTCAGCAGCTGACAGCCAGTTGATACATGGATAGTAGAGTCTCTATGCTCTACAAGTAGTTGTATAAATTCCCCAGGCTGTATAATTGTTCAATCTACATGTGTATACTCTTGTTTGCTAATTTTAATCTTGTTTACTGTTAGTAATGTTGTTTTCGTAAACAACCTAACAACTAATAAATAATTTTAATCAAAGTTAGTATAATATTTACAATGAAAAAACTAAGAATTGCCTAAATTTTAAATAACAAAGAGTGAATTTCCATAATGAAAATAGGTTTTCAGTTAGAATTAAGTTTATTTCTGGCATTGGATCAGAGTAGAAGTGGATCTGATGAACTTTTTGTTTTGGGCCTACAACGCTAGATGACCTTACTTCCTTCCAGTCTCCTCTGCTCGTGACTCACGATCTTCTTTTCATACTTCCAGCTTCCTCAAACCATCCACTGTTTAATCCTTTCTCCAGGTGTGCCCTCACATAACTTCTTAACTAGCCTCTTGTTTCCCTTCCACCGCTTATGACCTAACCACTCCTAACTTTTTCCATTTAATTACAGCGATAATATCCTTTATAACTCGTAAATCTCTTTTATTATTTCCTATTTTCCAAGTCCCAAAACTTTTCTTATTCCCTAACTCGAAATATATATTTTTTTGTTCCGCTTGGTTGAATGTCCAAACTTCGGGGGTGGATTACTATTTTATAAATTAATAGTTTCTTATTTCGAGAGATAGAGTTGGGTTCAATTAACTGGTCCGAAGTGAAAAGACATCTAATCCTAGCAGCCCATTCTTTCCGTTATTTCTCTCTTGATTTCTTGGTGTTACATAACAAAATGGTACGTAAATATTTGACGTTTTCAAACTACACACCATCTATCTTTACAAGTTTCGATGACAGATTTTGTTGTCAAACACCGATGGGGTTTACCTGGACCATCCGTGTGGCTTGTTGCTCTCTTCTAGTTACTGGACTAACGCTCTAGAAAAGTCCTATATCGTCAGCGTATGCCTAGATACCGTTTGGATCCTGCACCGTTAGTTGCAGCAGAAGAACTTTGGTAGGAAGCAAAATTGGCGTCGAATCCTATTACCGGGCTAGCAGCAAGGGGTGCCTTTTTGGCTATCCTAGAACGGTAAAATACTCATTAAGGGTTCTTCAGATCGGATAACTCTACCGTGAGAAGCATTGGGTACAGTAATAGAAAACGTAGGCGAAACTGAAGCTAAAATAAAACTCCCTCTTAACATAGAACAGAATTAACAGAAATAAACACTTTTATTCAACAGAAAAATGAGATGAAAACAACCAGAAATAGAGAATAAAAATGAATTTCAACTATAAAATTCTTGTAATAATAGTTACAACTTAAAATTAAATGAAACTAAGTCCAAAATAATAATAAACACAATAAGAAATGGTAGTTAATCAAATGGGCAAAGTAAATTACGTTATTCACAAGAACTGTAAAAGATAGACGTGTTATGCAGCTGCACGGCCAGGCAGAGGGTCAGAATAAGGATCCTGATTTATAGTTGTCAATAATCCCATTTAATGGAGTTTTGGTAGTCCATCGGTTTTGTTTGAGACACAGCTGTAGTTGAAATAGGATAGGCAACTAGTACAGCCTATGCCATCTAGCGGATATTTTTGTAACTACCTTAAAATTAATTTTATTTAGAGGCCAGTTAAACTTTGCTTACACATACTACACATTTCATTTACTTTTATTTTATTTACTTGTAAAATAATATTTTCATCTCTTGAGTATAAAGCAAGAATTTATAGAATTTGTTGGATAAAAATTCTTTAAGAAAGCAAAATGAGAGTGAAAGAATAGTTCTACTTTGAAAGTATGAGTTTGAGTAATTTAAATTTTAAATTTAAAACTGGCAGTACTGGAATGCTGATTTATAAAAGAATACCTTGCATTAGAAAAGAAACTAGAATATTTACAAAGACCTTACATGAAATAAGAATAACTTAAAAAGGAAGAAAAGAACAAGAAAGAATGTTCAATCATTCTAGAAATTCTGTACAAGATAAGTAAAAAAAGAAGAAGAAATACCATTGTGAAATACTTTGTGCTAAAGGAGGAAACAAACCCTATCAAATCAGAAAAGGGCAGCATACTGCCCTCGGCTATCTGATGACCGATTCAATATAGAGACTTCAGTAAATACTCTAAAGGTACAATACTTCAAGAAGAGATATATGAGGAGGAGTAGGGACAAGAATCTAGGAGAATACGCTGACTGTCTACGGGCAGATAACTTTACTATAAAAGAAAACCCATTTCTTAGTACTCTCTCTCTCTCTCTTACTAAATTGAGTTTTTTTTTCTCCAGATTTTCTCAAAAAACTTGAAACAATTTTCCTTAAACTAGTTACATTTTGGATTCTGGACTCTTTCACCTTCAGTCTAAATTTGCTGCTTCCAAAGCCTCCTCTGCTGTAGGATCTGTTCTGGAGTTGTGTCGAAAGGGAAAAATACGTCTATGAAAAGCAGGATCAGAGTGAATGATGCTATTTCTTTGAGTACTCTTTGCTATGGAGTTATTATATGGGGACTTCGGTATCTTCCAGCAATAGAAAAAGCACATTTACACTTCTATAAAAAGTTATTTTCTCTAAATAAAAATACCCCTGCATGGTTGATCCGCACTGAACTTACGCTGGACAATTCCAGCTACCGAGTCTTAAAACTTACATTAGCCTGGATTAATAAACTGCTGAGTATGGAGGACGACAGGCTTCCAAAAATATGTTTTTCGCAGCTTAAACATGCTCACTTTAACTACCATAGTTCAATAAAATTTAACTGGTTCTCTCAAATTGATAACTTGCTCACCCAAATTCACTCTAATTCCATTTTATTAGAAACAAATCCTGTCCTTTTTAAAAAATCAATTACACCTACATTAAATAAGTTTAAAGATTTTTTAAAAAATAAAGATTTTGAACTGCTGCTCTCTGCAAAATATAGTCCATTTTATACTAATCTATTCACTCTTACTTATGATAAGGAGCCCTACATTGACCTTAACTTGCCATTTGGCATACAAAAACCTTTCACGCAATTGAGGCTTTCTGGTACATATCAAGTTAAATTAATGGTTAAAAACACCATCTATATCATCAAACCTAAAGAGTTGTGTACAATTTGTAATTATAAGGCTGCTGAGGACTTATTTCATTTGATTGTTGTTTGTCCGATATACGAACTAGTGATGGGCTATTTGAGCGGACTCGTTCCATTGGAACGAGTCCGATGGTGGAACGAGTTGATTCAAATCCCTATTTTTAAAAAAAGTGATTCCGCCCCGCCCCAAAAAATTTAGGCAAATAAAAATGAAAATGAGGCAGCAGAAGGTTTGGAACGATTAAACATAAGAACAAATGTCACGCAATTTATTATATTATTATATCATTAAATGTTAGCTTTCCCAGTTAATAACAAAACTATATTTCTTTAACACACATTGAGTACTATCCCTAATTTCCAATTGCTCTGATAAATATAAAATTAACAACGTAATACAAATATTAACACAAAAATAGGCTAGTCAAATATAAATTAAAGCAATGCAGTTTTGTCATTATCTAGCTTGACCACTAGAAGACTGGAGTTAACTTACTTCAAGAGTATTCAAGGTAGAGAAACGGAAATGGGTAGGAAATTATTCCATAAAAATTCTAACCCTTCAAAATTATAATTACTCATAATATTTATTAACTAAGAATTGAATATCAAGCTTTTAAAATATTATCTTATTGTTTTACAAAAAGAAAAAGCTGTGTGCTTAATCTTAAACTTAGCGCTGGACACTCTTACTCTCATCTTCATTGGCGTAAGCTTGAACGTGTACATGTCAGCTAGACGGTCAAAGTAAAACTGGGCCAAAATTTAGTATTACCTAACTGGTTTACTTAGTGTAGTATCCCTCCCACTCTATCACCTATTTCACAAACATTCATCGATTGAAAATATTTTTTAGTTAAATATTCGTTTCATTGGAATACAAAAAACATTATAACGCTTTCTTAAGATGATTTGAATTTTTAAAATTTGTTTTTGTCCATTACTCTTATAAAATACGAAGAATTTCAAATAAAATATAATATACAAACACAGAATGATCTAGTGTGCAGGTGGAGTCAGTCGTAGTTACCATGACAACGGAACCGTTAAACGACTCCGGCCCAGCTCTAGCATTTTCATTGGTTAAATCCACTGGAGTTGGTGGAGTCGAATCCGGAGTGATTTAAATCCTTTTGAAACCGGACTCGTTCCATTTTTTCGTTCACTGAATCTAGCCAATAGAAATTGCTGGAGCTGGAACCGGAGTTGTTTAACGGTTCCATTGCTATGGTAACGAGGACTGACTCCACCTGCATACTAGATCATTGTGTTTGTATATTATATTTTATTTGAAATTCTTCGTATTATATAAGAGTAATGGACAAAAACAAATTTTAAAAATTAAAATCATCTTAAGAAAGCGTTATAATGTTTTTTGTATTCAAATAAAACGAATATTTAACTAAAAATGATTTCCAATCGATGAATGTTTGTGAAATTGGTGATAGAGTGGGAGGGATACTGCAGTAAGTAAACCAATTAGGTAATACTAAATTTTGGCTCAGTGTTACTTTGACTGTCTCACGGTCATGTACACGGTTAAACTTACCCAATGAAGATAAGAATGTCCAGCGCTATGTTAAAGATTAAGCACACAGCTTTTTCTTTTCGTAAGATAATGAGATAATATTTTTAAAGCTTGATATACAAGTCCTAGTAAATAAATATTTCTTTATTTATGAGTAATTATCATTTTGCTTGAAGGGTTAGGATTTTTTTTATGGGAATAATTTCCTACCCATTTCCGTTTCTCTACCTTGGATCCTCTTGAAGCACGTTAACTCCAGTCTTCCAGTGGTCAAGCTAGATAATGACTAAACAGCATTGCTTTAATTTTTATAATTGACTAGTCTATTTTTATGTTAATTTTTGTGTTACGTTGTTAATTTTATATTTATCAGTGCAATTGGAAATTAGGGATAGTACTCAATGTGTGTTAAAGAAATATAGTTTTGTTATTAACTGGGAAAGCTAACATTTAATGATATTTTTTAATAAATTGCGTGACATTTTTACTAATGCATAGGGTAAGTACAGAGACCGGAATCGGTGAACGAGTTGTTGGAATCGATTCCAACCCTGGAACTGATTCAAATCCAACGAGTCCAAAGACGGACTCGTTCTGCCCATCACTAATACGAACCACTTCGCAAGCATCATATACCACAGGTTATAAATGTTACCCCACAGCTGTTTCCTAATGTACTAGCCATTAATACTGAACAGGAAATAAAAAATCTATACTATTATATTGTAAACTGTTTAAAGATCAGATCGTTTATATTAAATGAATAACTATCAATTTTGATTACTGCCTTTCTTTTCTGAATTTAATTTTCATGTCAATTTTATTGTATTGTATTCTTTTTTTTGTTTTTCAACTACTTACTCTTGTACAAGCTATTGTAATTTTTGTCATTGGCACTTCTTTTTGTATTGCTTCGCTGTTGCTAATTTCTTGTATCATCAATTTTCTAACTATTTTTGTTTTTCTGCAGTCAATCATTTGTGGTCTCTCATTGTTGGATTATCATATGTCTGCTAAACTTGTAATGATGTAAATACCAAACTCTATTTGTATGGGGTTCACCCCGTTGACAAATTATAAATAAATAAATAAATAAAAAACTAGTTACATTTATTGTGCTTGAATAGTTTCTAAAACTTGTAGTTTATTCCGATTTTCCTGAAGGAATTCTATTGTAGGGTGAAAGTAGGTTGTTGGGCTTTTCTTTAACTTAACATTTAAGTCTATGATTCCAATGATCTATATAATTTTCTTTAACATTGTGAACAAAGTTCTGCTTAGAGCTTTTCTTCAAAGTTGCGTTTCAGTGCATTGTACTTATTATAAAGCTGCATAATATTTACCAGTTATTTTCTTTTTCTTTTTTTCGCAGACGTTTGCAAATAAAAAGGTTTCTTTCATTTGAAATTTACGCTTTAGGAAACGTTTTCTCGGCAGATTTTTTTTTTTTTTTCTCATTCTGAAGAAATTAGTAATAATTAGGGAACGGATTCGTATGTATTTACATATTTTTTTCTAGGCAATTTACAGACGTTTTTCAACTAGAAGTATTCATACTGACACTTTTTAAGCCGTTTGAGTCTACTTTTATTTCACATATTTGTATGTTATCGCATATTTATACATATTTGATTAAAATAAATAAATATTTCTACATATTTAATCAAAATATGTACATATTTTTCATTTTGGGCATATTTTCATAATTGGGAGGTGGTTGACTTGACAGGAACTGTGAACCACAGACTGTAGGGCTGTGAATCACAGTGGGTACAATGGTTATTGTAATTTACACAGAATGCTGCTAAACAGTGACGGGCACTTGTTAGTTCTTTGACGTTGTCTGTTCTTTCAGCTCGTTCGTTGAAGTGTCCAATTCATTTCGTTCGGTCACTTAGTGTATTCTTTTTTGGGTGAAATGCCACGAACATCGGCCTCAAACAAACAACTGGTTGCTAAATATCTTCGCGAGTTTCCAGCAGAACTTTTTCGAAGTGATGGGAGACATTTTGTACTGTACAGCTTGTGACAAGCGCGTTTCTTGCTCTCAACGTTCCCAAGTCACCCAACATATTGCCACCGGATCGCACATAGAGAATAAAAACAGAAAGAAAGAGAGGACGTCCTATCAAGCCTTCCTTACATCTCGCATCATCAAGTAAGTCTACTCTGAGTACAGATCTGTGTCGGGCTTTGGTTAGAGCAGATATCCCTTTCCACAAACTTAAAAATCCTCATTTCAAAGGATTTTAGTCGTTACAAGTCCATCTTACGCCCAGATCGTCGTCACTTTACGTTTCAACATTTGAAATTTCATGTGGTTGCAAACAATTTCGAAGAGTGAAGTTTTCAAAATTGAAAATTTAACACATCTTTTTATAATAGTAAAAATGTTCTTTGTTGTATAAATCATTATAACTTGTAAAAACAAATTATTTTGTTCCTAATAAATTATTATAAATTGTAAAAATGTTCTTTTCTTGTATAAATAATTATAACTTGCCCCCCCCCAAAAAAAATTCCATTTTCATAAAAAAAAATGTCCATTTTACTTAAATATTCCAGAAAATATTTTAAGAAAATCACATATTTTCCACATAATTGACGAAAATAAATGCATATTTTAATTAAATATTTGGCATTTTTAAATACATAAAAATCCGTTCCTTAGTTATGATGCTTCCTTTATATATCAATCCTCCTTGCCTTTCACAACTCCAAAGCCAATTAAAGTGATGTATTCAATCAACTGTTTTGTAACAGAGACGAAATGAACTTATTGTGGGACGAAGACAATAATTCCTATGTGCGACACCAATAGAATGATAAATGTTAGTGCTCTCATTAACATTCTGCACAAGATCGCACTCACACCAGTGGATTCTGTATCTCTCTTACATCTGTACAAAATAATAGATTTAATAGATTGATAAAATCATCTCCAATTAATTAACTGTTTTTATCTGTATAATATAAATTGATAATAATAATTTTGTGCATTTTACTACTTTTTGTACATTTCATTTGGAATCGGGACCTCTCCTTAGGGAAGTAGAATATGCCCTTACGCTAAAACATGTCTCCATAGAAAGCAGCTCACCTTCAGCCCTGCATCATTCTATTCGGGGCAATGGCAAGAGAAAATTTTGACACTCAATTCGGTTTCAGTTTGAAGGCATCACATTTTAAGAATCGGTTTTTAATTCAAGCGTTCTCCAAGAAGATGAAGAGGAGTTTTGTCCATTAGTAGCTGTTCATTACTTTTTAGTGACTGATTCATAGTTTCAATAGGATGAAAAATTAATGCCAGTTTTCAGTCGTGATACATTTATTCTGCCGAGCTTTCGACCTAGGGACTAGGTATCACACACAGACCGATCACACTCAGTCCATGAACAGACAAGACAGAAGACCCATCTAACCCTGTAATGTAAAATATTACTTTGTAAACTAGCCCTGAAGATGTCCTAGGCCCGTAGGTTGAAAGCTCGGCAGAATAAATGTATCACGACTGAAATGGCTATTATTTTTTCACCCTTTTGTCCATTAGGTTACTCTTCCTGTAAAGTTGTTCCAGAGCTAGTCCCATTTCAAAGCAGATGCTTCCTCAGCAGGCATTGTTTCCACTAACAAGTATAGGGTATAGTAAATTTTCTTAGAACGACTTTCATTCAGCCAAAGAAGTAGGTCTTCGTCAGGCCTACCTAGAGAGAGATCTTGTAATGTCTCTTCCCCCACTGCATCCTTCAAATCCTTCAGTGTGCTGTAAAAATGTTCGGGTAATCCTCAAGGTCCACACATTGGCAAGCCTGCCATAAATGTTTTATTAGAAATTAATGTTTAAATGTTTTGGTTTTCATACATCTGGCGCCTTGATCAAATGATCGTCAGGCGAGTTCCACTCTTTTATTTTATAATTCAAATAAAAACTACTATTTCCATAAACATATAAATTCCCCCAACTTTATTAACAATTTGGTAATTATATTATGCCAACACAGGCTTTTACAACCCACAAACCAATCCTCCACTAAATGCATAAATATACTTGTGAACAAATAATTTCAGTGCAATTCCTTTCAGACAACTATTGTTGGAAAGTGATGCATCATGGAATTAATAGCGGGCAATATAATTCTTTCTAGAGGGTAATTTCGCTGATCTTCCCTTGTCTAAATTTATAAGCACGTTTTATAAAGGATGCGAGCGCAGACCAGTTATTACCATTAATTAATTCTAAGGATTGTTCACTTGTAATGATCACATCCCTAAAGTATTGCTGCCTATACTCCGCCAACCCCAGCGCATTCTGTTAAAAAATAGTGTAGGTCCTCAGTGGTACACCCTCTAAATCTTTATGCCTCGGCATCTTGGTTTCCTAATTGCTTGTTTATATATCTACAATATTTATTGAAACTTTTTTCCCCGGGAATATTTGTTTAAACAAGGTTTTCAGGAACGTGATGTAGTTGAAAAGATTTTCTCTAAAGTGTTATTGGAGGATGGCTTTTCTGCATTTTTTTTTTTTTAGGGTTTCATTGTTAGGTATCTTTGGTTTTGAATCTTTTTTATGCATTGTTAATTTTTTTAGTTCAAATTCTGATTTTTTTTTTAACTTAATCAAGTACACTGCGGTCAAAGCAAGTCCTGTGATTGTGTGAATGCACAAAACTCTTTCTTTTTATTAGAAGAACTATGTAGAAGTGAGATAATGAAACCGAACAATGGAAGAGCAAAGGAGGAGACTTGTAGTAGATGCAATTCTGCTGCATTGAAAGGCCACCTCTTTTCCTTCAGTTGGAAATAACGCAAGATCAAAAGCAGAATTGGTAAGCTTGTGTTCAGCGCCAGAGTGTCATATCCTTGGGAGTTATCACCATGTTTAAGACATTGTTGTTGCAAACGGACTGAGATCTACACTATTCTTTGTGCTATTTCGGATGACCTGGTATGGAAATCAACTTCTAAAGAGATCAGTACCCGCTCGGATAGTCACACTACACTGCAGACACTAAATTGTTGTATGTTTACCACGGAAATTGGTGATAGGATGTTCTAGAAGAATGGAAGATGTTTCTTCTGTTGTAGGTTTCGAAACGTGATGATTTGGCCAAATTAGGTGCCAATTTTTCCTTTATAAATCGCAAACCTCTCCAGCAAGCTTGGCTTGTCTTTGGCCGTATGGCTCGTTGGGTTATGTTAACATTCTTAAATTTGGGGCGTGTGTTGGTCTAGTGGTGAAGAGCGTGGCTTTGTAAGTGGGAGATCCCCAGTTCGAATTCCTCATACAATGTGGTTTAAGAGTAATAGAGCAAGGTCGATCCTAGTTTCGAGATTTGTTTCCCCATTGTGGTTATTGTCCAACATTTCGGATAACTGTGATCTCAGGTGGTTGGTTCATAATTGAGACTAGATTTAGGTCCTATACTCGGCTAGTGTTGCTATTCTTTTTTTTTGAGGTAGCTCAAAGAATTTTTTTTGCCGCTAATATTTGCGAAAGTTGTGCTTTGCCGTATTTCCGCTTGTAGCAGGACGAAAAAAGCTACAACAAATAAAAATACCATCTGAATATAAAATTTGAAAATATATTATCTACACAAGTATGACGTATGTTCGTTCCCTATATATGTGCATTTTTTCACGTGAGAGAAGTTTTTTTTGCTGCTTTATTTGATGATTAATGTAATTTGGGATCTATTCAGAAGGTTGCTTTGTTTTAATCAAAACCCCTACGTAATGGAATGTACGTAGATGGGAGTTTTAGTGCTCGCGCTGGTAAACCTGGCTGTAACATATACATCCTCTGTTTCTATGGAAACAGTGGATGGAGTAGGATATGAACGAGAGTTATAGCTGTTCCGGTGGGATGATGTGTTACTCGCAAAATAACATCTTCTGATTTAATTGTTTACGCCTCTGGAAGAGAGTTTTAATGAAATTCTTTTGTCTATTAGATGATTAATGTAAATCTTGTTCCTGTCTCGCCCAATCAATACTTTTTTAAAGAGATTGCTGAGGAAAAAAGGAAAATAATCTGTCCTACCAGTTTTCTCTCACTTAAAATAATGAAAATTCCAATTTACAGATTTTCCTTGGAAGTTAAACACCAATAACAATTTTAAGTAAAAACATCATTCCTGGCTAAGAATTATGATCGGGTTCGCATTATCAAATAGCAACCTTATTTTTATTCTCTTCATTGAACTTTACAAGGCAAAGGGTTTTAAATAAAAATTGTGCAGTTTCTGCAAGTTCGAAGAGGAACAGGAGGACTCAGCTGTTGTGCGGAAGAACAGATATTTATTTCAGCTTTTTAGTTTCAGCTCGAACATCCGGTTGTCACATTCCTCTCTCTCGTATGTACCTTTAAATCGGAAGCTTTTTGGTAGAACATTGTTATTTTTCTTTATCGACTTCAAAACTCTTTTTCCACTTCATCTTCTTCTATTTCCTTTTGACAAACTAAGTCTTCAACGGTGTCTTTCGCTAGTCCTCTCTATCCTGTGATGCTCCACCTGGTCAATCCTCCTGTTAAGGGAGCAACTTTCTTGGTCTTTTTCTTCTATCTTTCCCGACACAGCTCTTAGGCCATATTGCCTTTTCCTATTCACTTCAGAAGATCAGATTTGCCTTCTTCCCAGAAACAAATCTCGCAATTGCCCAAGTCGCCTTTACTTTGCACCGCAAATCATGCTTTGTATTTGACTTACTCTTTTACTCCAAATAATCTCTAGTTATTATTCATTAGAAACCAAGTTTCTATGGTGAACATTGCTGATTATGGTAAGCCTTGTTGCTGGTAGTGGAAGCTTACCTTGTAGAGATATCTCGGAGTATCAAATATTTTTTTTGGAGGGAATACTAAGCATCTACAGCTTCAGCTCTTGTGATGTTATCCCCAGCTACATCCTGGGCGAACAAGTTTATCGACAGCTGTTCGCCTAAACTTACAGCAAGGTCAGAGATCATCTCATGGATCTGGCAGAGAACAACCTATATAGGTTCTGTCAGGTAGCATTATGCTAAATTGTCGAATTGAATTATTACACATACATTGAATTGTGCTAAGGGCTACAAATAGTTGTAATCCTTAATAGGGCTCGATTCATCTGAGAAGGGTATTCCCAGAAGTTTTATACCTTTGCCCAGAAGCGTTTCACCAGACTTCTAATCCCATTAAATATTTAGGACCAGAGGGAATGCTGTATCTAGTGGATACCCCAAAAGATCCTTTATATCACGATGTTGTGAGCTCTCTAGTCACACCCAATTGAATCTACTCTAATCAATGTCTAGAGTATCAATTGACACTCCAGATTCCTGTTGGGGGATTCTCCTTCTTTCAACAGTAATTAGCATTTAACATATTAAATGTATGTCCTCATAAGAACTTGCAAAACTTTTTTTTTATCTTTTGAAACAAATTTGGAATTACAATGGCCAAACTGTTGTTTAGTGTTTGAGATAAGTTTCATGTTTGTTGGTTGCTCAATAAAAGGAAAAGGCGACTGGACAAGAGTAAACACTTTCTGTTTACAGACAAGTTTAGATCTTGAGTCGATTAATTGTTTCCCAAGAGTAGTTTGTTAAAAGTGATGAAAAGAAACATTTTGCTCCTGGAAAAACATAACCTGAAACATTTTTCTCGCTCTCTCTGAAAGTGCTTCATTTTTCTTTGAGACCAGCAAGTACAGTTCTGTTTATATCGAACAATAGTTTGTTGCGACTTGCTGTTTTGTTCAAAACAGACTGAATAAGACTTCTGTCTCACGATAAATTCATCCTCCAGTCAGGAGATGAAAGCGAAAGAGATTCAACGTAGTGTTAAGTGTAGGTTTTGGTAACAGGTGTGCAATCTGGTTTTTAAGAAGATAAAAGTGGTTTTACCACCTTGGTGCACGAATAGGAATTAGGTGAATGGTGGTTAGCAAACCGGATACTGTATCCCAAACGCGGAGAACAAGGATTCGAGTACAGCTGCTGGCCCCATAGATTTCTCTCTTCCTTGGTGCTTCTTACAGTTCACTGTCCTGGTGGTGGACAGTGTTGTCTATAACGAGGGAATTAGATCCGTAAGTCGGTAATGCGCTGAAAAAACTTCGGGCGCCAATGATTCCAGATAAGATTAGATAATAGATGGGACGGGACCTACGCCCCACGGCACCGCAGCCACAAAAGCCTTATTGTGCCAGCCCCTTCTTAGTTCTAGTAAGCGAACCCTCCCCTAATAAAGAGGTTGAGGACTTTCCCTACTAGTTCTTTTTGTGCTACTATCTCCTTCGGCCTCAGCGTTCCAAACGTTTCATAGCTTGTAATGCAGCAATCGTGAACAGCAGGTAAGAGACCGTTTCCTCCTCTTCCTGACATGATCTGCACAATGCTTCCGAACCTACGGTGCCCCGTGAATAGGCCTGTAATCAGAGTAATCTGATTTCTACCCAAGCACAGAGTCACTTTGGCTCTTTGATAACACAGCCAAGGCAAGCAATAGTCTTGCTGTGTTTAACCCCAGGACACATCACCCAGTTCTTCTCGTGCTCCCTTCCAGATCCAATCTCTGAGAGCCGCACGAACCGAACCCCTGGACAGGCTCCGGACAGATGAAAGGAGTGTTAGATCCATTCCTGGCCAGATGATCAGCTTTCTCATTCCCTTCAATCCCTACATGATCCGGCACCCATTCCAGATGACTCCAGATGTTGACGCGCCACAAATTAAAAAAAAAATAAAAGGCAAAATTCATGAAAATATTAAATTTAGTATTCTGATTAGTTGCTAAGAAGTTAAAGTAAATGTTTGGTATTTGATCAAAATAGTATAATCAGAAATTTTCCTCCTTTCTGAAACGACTAGCCTATATTTGTTGACAATTTCCAGGACATTGTTTCATGGGAAGCTGTAAGATGATTACATTTCTTGGAAAATTAATTTGAAGTCAATTCTTGGGGAAAATGGTGCCATTTAATTTTCACTACGTAAAGTAGCTTTTCAGTGAAATGTACGGGCTCCATTAGCTGTTTAATATTAATGAGAATTCAATTATTACTCCAATTCTATAGATACCACTTTGAATAGCTTTGAAGTTCACTTGAATAGTCTTAAGTATTTATTCAATTTTTAGCGTATTTTAGGGAAAATATTCCAATTATATTTTTGTGTATGAACTTAGCGTTGACACTTCTTAAATCTAGGCCTATTACTTTTATTTAAAAACATTATTTACCAACTTTGTTTAACCAGTTTCCACAGGTAGCAGTTAATCTCTTGGATAAATTATTATATCAGCATACTGTTTGCCTTAGCGCGGGTAAATAAAGTGTCTAGCCAAAATTACGAGTCGGACATGAATATCAGTCCAACGGAAGTGAACCACGCAAAGGCTTCCCTACCGGAAGTATAACTTTATTTTAAATACGAATTTTGTCACTATATTTATCAAAAATTATTTCCACGATTTACTTAAATCCTTCATATTTACATTCTATGTATACATATCGTATATATATTCTTGACGCAAAGTTTCTAAATGAGCAGAGATGAATTCAAAACTCTGTGAGCATAAACCCAGACCAAATACAGCATTAAAACATTAGTAAACAAACATGGAAGCTAAGAACTCTGGAAAGTTGAGGTTGGGTACACACAACTTTTGAGGCAAACATTAACCGCAAAGATCTCTCTCTCTCTCTGGAAATGTGTTAGTTTTCGGTATAACTATTGTTTATTATACTTCCATTTATTATTCGTTCCCTCTTCTCTGTCTCCCTCCTTGTTTAATGAAAGCTTTCTTGTAGTACTTTGCCATGAATCCACAAAAAAAAGAAGTTTAAAAAAAATTAAAGTACAAACATACGATTCTAAAGTGAGTGTAACTAAGATTAGACAAACGTGGATGAATTTTTAAGATCATTCGGTAGTATTTCACTAAGTAAAACAACTGCAACTATTAATACATCGAGGGTTTCGAGAAGACAATATTCAGAAAATGGGATTCGTAGAAAATGTTTCATTTAACAGTCTCCGGATAGCGTTTTAATCGTTACAGGCATCTAGCTACTGTCTATCCGTGATCAGTCAGTGATCTGCAAGAAACAAAATCTGCAGCTGAATTTTGGAAACCAGGGGATCTCCGCGACGGAATCCAGTAATACGCTAACCAGTTGAGCCAATTCTTTTTCTCATTAAATTGCATTCTCCAAACTTTAGACTTTAGGAACTTAACTACCTAAGAGAAGTCAATTTATATAAAAAAACGACTGGCATAGAATATCACCATGAAGATTCAGACGATAAGAACTAAAGCAACTTTATTACTTGGTGAGATTGACTGTTTTACAGAAGTTCAAAACTAACTTAAACCAAAATAAGGATAAATTTTCTTTTCTGCAATCCATTGAATGTGATTGATCTTACCGATAAAGTCCATTCGATGTCGAAGGTAGTAAAAAATCCTTTAGATTAGAAAGTAGGTGTAATAATTAAAGAGAAAGACAGAAAGAAACATAAAAAGACAGTACTAATGTCTACCAGGTAACTTACCTATCTCACACAACTGTTTTACAGAAATGAGAAAATTGTCAAGAGTATAGGGATGTGAAAAGGTTTAAAAGGACAGTTATTATAATGGGCCGAATGGACCCGTCCAGGATGAGAGTTTGAAAGAACAGTTTATCTTTTTGTGATGAGCCAGCAAGCACAAGGAAGTGAATCTCCAGCCGAGAGAAAAAACTAATGGATTTACTTCGGGTTGTCTCACTTTCTCCTTGCTGAATTGAAAACAATTTTTTTTTTTGCAGACAGCAAAGAGATAAAGATAAGGAACAAAATGGAAAACAGCAAAAATAAAACTTTATATTTGAATTCTGTGGAGCGAAACAAATGGAATAAAGTATAATAAAAAAAGAATTTATTTAAAATATCTTAAAAGCAGTTATTGAAACGGGAAGAATTAAGTTTAACTCTGTGATGGCTTTGTCCATGCCGACATTTTTGTTTACAATACCCAACTTTACCAGAAACATCTAATAAATTTACAAAATCCGAACATTCACAGATTTCTAAGCAAAACATTTAATCTCTTTTTAACCTCCTACTTGAAAAATCAGTTCTCTAAGCTGTCATTGCTCAGTTACTGCATAGAATGTACCAGGTCATCATCGAAAAACGAAAAACTTCCACACCGAATTAGTGAACAAACAAACAACAACAACAAACTAACAAACAAACCAATTCGTATAAACCATTCCTCGATTCTCAATCGTTTTCTAAAAATAATTTTAATTATATTTCATTGCTCCAATTCCCCTTTTTAGTTTTGTCTATAAAATGTTCTCAAAATCTCAAAAGAAATAATATAATCTCAAATTATCTAGTAAAGTAATCGCCTATTTTTTCAGGCAGGCTTTACATCCAACTACTAAATTAGGTGTCATAGTCGGAGACGATTAGCAAACACACCTTACTGTGTAAATTTATCATAATAAACAATAAATAAAATCCAATATTCGGGAATCGAACCCAGCACCACAATGCATATTAGCTTTACAGGTCTCGCCTCTAACCGCTCGGCTACCGTGGCGCCTCACAAAGTATCTCTTGTTTCATTTTTTTTCCCCCAGCAAAAAGCTGACAAATCATATCCGATCTCAATTTATCTCCTCTATATTTCTCTCTCGTATATTCTTTTTCTGTATTTATTCCCAAGACAATTGTTAGCTAAGTCTGTAGAACTATTGTAAAAAACCTTTAGTTTTCTTCTTAAAATGCAGTTTAGAGTCTGTGGAATGTCCATGTATTTAAGATTGTTGCCTGGATGTAGCCAACAAACTTTAGGATTGTCCATGACCCTTGTCATTGTTCTTTTAATCTTTCATCTGAATGTTGAGATATCTGATCAGTCGTTGCATTTCCATAATAATGCAATGGGTTAGATCTTGTCTTTCTCATCTTTGACCTTTAGCCATATTATTTGTTTTACTTTGAGTATAGAGAGTCACTATTATCTTGCAGGGGTCGGCAACCCGCGGCTCTTTTATCCAAATTGTGTGGCTCTTCAGCCTGCCCAAAATACATTATACATTTCAATTTTATTGAAACGAATGAATATTACATTTATTAAAGGGATTTTTTCAAAAATAATTTTAAATGTGATAGGTTCGAAATTGAATAGAATTATACAATATCAAAATAAAGTACTTCATTTATATTGTAAGACTGCCGCCTTTTCATTCGTTAAGTTATTATTTATTTGTTTATTTACTTTGCAATATGAAAATATAAGTATATAAAACATTTAAATGTTATTGAATATCATAAAATAATAATTTGTAAATACAAATGATCTACAGATTTCCTTAAAGTATCATCCTTGCGGCTCTTGGTAAGATTTATTAAAATTATTTAAGGAAAAATGGTTCTCTACTTGAAATAGGTTGCCAACCCCTGATCTAGACGATTTGTTGACTTTTTTGTGAAAGGCTTTTTATGTATAGCAATAATATGTATATACTTTCATGTTTGGTCTCGCATGATTGGGTGTTGTGTCCTTTTAGAGTATTTAGTCTTAAACATATCGGCACCATTGAGAAAGACAAACACTATTTCGAAATGTCTGGCAATAATATAATAAAGATTTTACGAGAACTAGTTCTTAAAAAATAAAAAAATAAAAACTATTTAAAATTATTATTAGGGAAAGCAAGTACAATTTTATTGGATTCAATTTTCTTTGGAGCAAAATTACAGTTCCCAACATTTTGTTTCAAATGGTACTGTTAATAAAAGAAAATCAGTATTTTACTACCAATTTCATTTATTTATTTAAATTAATAACAAACCTTTTTCTTCAAATTACCAATTAAAAAAAATAATAATAATTTTCCAAGTTTAATTAATGAAAGCAAGAAAAGAAAATTGTAATAAAATTTGTAGAATAAAGTTCACATAAGCATTCATGCAAACTGATGAGATTAGAATGAGTTCGAGTGGAATGTGGTTTCCCAGTTACAGATAAGATACTGAATAAAATGCAGAGTAGCCTTATCTTCTAGCTTTTAGGTGAATAAGCTAGTAAATACAGTGGCCAATATCATCTCAGTATGTAAATTCTCTGTAAATGATAATTATTTATCCACTTTCTAACAAGCAGAATGATTTATTAATTAGTTGATGAAGTGTGTCATTTGCTCGTTGCATAACAGTTTCTTCAACATCTTGTGCTGTTAAATCTGAAATCTATAAAACAGAGGGACATTTTAAATATCATTTATATTTATCTTCATTAAAAAATAACTCTTCAACTGGGTTTATTATTAACTCTGCATATCCATTAGAACGGGAGATATAGTTGGTTAGAATATTGCAGATTACTAAGATACCTAAACTTCAAGTTCTAATATCTTCCTTTCTATTGTTCAGAATTCAATGAAATTTCATACGATGGTTGACAACTATTATCTCTTCAATTTGGTATATTATCAACTCTGTACATCCATTAGGACAGAAGATATGGTTGGTTGAAATACTGCATATCACAAACATACAACAAACTTAAATTTAAATGTGAAAATTATACCTGCGCCTAGAAAATACTTATTTAAATAAATAAATATAACATAAAAGAGCTTAAAATAGAAACCTGCAGTCGTCGCTTCCCCTACTAAAGTACTGAAGTGAACTATTAAATTTAAAATTCATGGATATGATTCGTAGATTGATGCACAGAAGTTATTACTATAGATTAACCATGCGAAATCTGGAAAAACAAAAATGTTCTTCCGTTGTTCACAAGTTCAGCCGGGTGTTGTGGACGATGATAAAAACTTAAGTCACTAAATTTTCTTGTATCATTAATATCAGGCTTTATTAAGCGAACCATGGTTTAAACCGGGGATCAGTTTTTAAAGTTAATAGGCACTTAGGTTTTTTAGTAAAGCTCGTAGATTGCTAAGAATGGGTATAAAACTATAAATCAAATAAATGACAATCAAATAAAAGGAAGATTTAGAAAAATTAATTCCTAAAGGGTGATTATCAGGACGATTGAACTTGAACGAAGCGAACAAAAAAATAATGGGAATTTCTGTGAATTAGTTATAGACAGTGAACAAGGCCCTAGGATTTCTAGGATATAAGTCCATAATAGAGGTATTTCATTCTCCTGTTTGTAAAATCTTCGCTGAAGTCATTATTCTCAATCTTCACAGAATTATTGCTAATTCTTCACTTTAAAGGAAAATTATTGATGCAGTTCTGTAGTTTAAGTGTGCTGAGGAGAAAAGTATTACTTTACTGCATTGAAATGACGATTGATCAAATACTCCAGTAGAGGTAGAAGATACAAGAGTGTTTATTATCTTCAGACTAACTGGGCGTCCAATCAAGCGATGATAAAGGCTTTGCTCAGTTCATTCTGTACCTTATATTGGAATTGCATGTAAGTTCCTTTTAAATGAATAACTCCTAAGATTACTTACTTAAGTGGCTGAGACAGCATCTGACCCCTAACACGACATGATGATTCAGCGCGTTTTGGATGAGATTATTCCAATCTTCCAACTATTTTAGAATCGTTCTCTATTAATTTTAAGCACATTCTAATTCAAATACTTAGACTCTAAACTGCAAGAAGTGGCATAGGTAGGGGAAGACATCTGTTTACAAGGGTACTTTAAAAGTTACAATTTAACATAATTAAAGTCTTGGGCTTTATTTAGACCGAAGACTTTCTTGGAACCCCCACACTAGACTTAAAAGAGCAGAACTAAACAGAAGCTATCGACTACTTAAAAGACTCTTAGACGATAGATCAAAACTCTCTCTGGACAACAAAAGACTGATTTATACTTCTATTTTGAAACCCATCTGGGCGTATGGAATAGAGCTGTGGGGTTCAACCAAACGCTCCAATCTCCAAAGGATTCAATCGCTACAATCTAAAATACTTCGAACTATCGTAAACGCTCCATTTTATGTCTCGAACCAGGACTATACACACTGTGACCTTAACATTCTTTTTGTCACCCAAGTTGCTAAAACACGATACAGAAAACTCCACTTCAGCCTGCAATCTCATATAAATCCTCTAGCTCAAAATCTTTCTTCTAGAATTCTTCCTGATAACCCAGACAAGACGTCTTAAAAGACAGTGGCCCTCGTGATCTCCTCTCAAGTGAAGAGAGTGACTAACCATATAATGTTTTGGAGTGTTACCACTGGGTAACTTCTCCACTTATTTACTTCTGCTGTTCACTGTTATCATTGTTACTAACGCGCTGATTGTAGCACAATAAACGCAAAAAAACAATTAAAATTATTCAACATTAAAGTTAAGCTGTTATTCAATATAGGGTACTTTTGTTCCAGCGGTTTTTTCCAAATTTGGAATTTTCAAAGTACATTGAATTTAAAATAATATTATATAGGTAATGAGGCTAGAAATTCTTGTATTTTTTGAGAGGAAAATATCGCCCCATTGTAGTCTGCGCATTCTATCCAATCCTCAGACGGCCACCAATTTGCTGTCATCTGGGCAATACAGCTTCTAATTTTTAGATTAAAGAGGATTAAATTATTGTTACAGTGCAAAATTCTTTATTATTTATAACAATTTAAGGCAATTTATAAATCCGAGGTTTGATCCACAGACTATAGACAGTTTCCGAACAGTATTCAATCTGGGCCTTTGACCTAATCTCTTTTTTTATTAAGTATTAATTGTGTTCCTTTGCACACTGTGTAGGATTCATACAGTCGAGAATCATTTTTAACAATATTAAACCTCGGTAAGTTGCGCAATGGTTTCACCAACTGGTTGTACTGTCAACTCTGAAATCTATAAATTAGACAATCATTAACAAGATTTAGATTATAGCTAGTTTAATACATCACTTTTATCAAAGACCTCAAAACGTACATTTACATTTGGATTTACGCTTAATGCAAATACAACACATTTTACAATGTCGCTGCAAGAGAGAACTGGAACTGGTTCTTTGCTTAATTTTACTGGTACTTTTCCTTCAAAAAATCTATCTGACATTTCTGTTTTAACATGTCCTGGACTTATGCTCTAAAACAAAATAAAGAAGTTCTCTTATTGCATTCATTTAAATTAGATTGGTCTAATTGTAAGCTGCTCTCAAATGATACTAAATGATATTCTCTTTTAAGAGTATTATTTCTATTATCGAGTATTATCTCTATTGTCGAGTATTATCTCTATTATCGTATAATAATAGAGAATGCGCCCTAATCATCTCACGGAATATTTACTTATTTTTTGTTAGTTTGTGGATGTAATTAAATTAATTACAAACTTTTACTCTTTTTCATTGAAGAAAATATTACTAAATTCATTTAAACATACAGTAACTCTGGTTTTTAGCTTTAAGGAAGCCAGTTCATTTTTCAAACACTCCGTCAACACTCTGATGGCATGTTTTGAAGCGCTATAGTTTGCGATGCCAGTCATTGGAAACACACAATGTCCTACTATGCTGAAATATTGAACAAAGTAATAATTTTTGTTAAAGATAAACAAAAGCGGAAACCAAATACATTACAAATGAAAGATCATTTCAAACCTGTTAATATTGATAATATGCCCATCATCTATATTATGTTTCTTCATTATTTCCAATGTATGCTGGGTGAGCGTCACTGGTCCAATCACGTTAGTCTCGTAGATTTTCCTCGGAGAGCCTTTACTTGAATCTGTTGAAAGTTATAATCGTATATTGTGCCTTTCATTTTCCCAATAATCTTTATAACAAAGGTGCATAAGGGAGCGGATGATGGGCCCCTAATGTGTTTTTGTCATTCCCCTAGAAGACCTTCTCTACAAAGACTAAAATACTATAAAGTTCATCCTACGAAGCAATCATTATTTTTAAGTCTCGATAATAAATTCATTGATTCTTTTTTAAAACTTTGTGTCTTCTTCCATTCACCATTTTTATTTGAGAAATGGGTCCAGGACAATTCGATAAGAGGATGGAGAGTATGCATTCTTCCCTCTAAAATATAATTTCATACTCTTTACTTAATAAGTTTTCCATTATTATATTTTTTATACAAAGTTTTCATTATTTATTCTGAAATTTTACTTTGTTCATTTTTATCTCCTAAGCGATAGGAGCCAATCTATATCTTTATAGAATGCACACAGATCATTTAACTAACCACTCAACTAATTAGACCCGCAGAAGTGACTATCCCAATACCTCTTTCTAGGCCAACAGTTACTGTTTATTACCTGTCAGGTTTATAGGAATCATTGTTGCAGCGTTATTTATTAGCACGCTGATTGGTCCAAGATCCCCATAGATTTTCTTCAATGTGCTCACTACTTCATTTTCGTCGCTCATATCGCACTTGTATACATTGATAAGACCTTTAAAACTTTGACATTCATCTGCTAATTTCTTAAAGAAAAAAAATATTAAAATATTAGCGCTTAGTTTTTATTTGTAGTTTAATAATTATGAACAAGTTTTGTGTGAGATGGAAATATAACGGAAGTAACGGACTTAAAATCGGATATTTCCGGTGACTATTCATAATGAGAAAAGAACTTTGCAGGGAAGATACTAGATATGAAGTTATTGGAACACTTGGCCCAACCCTAAAGCCTTGATTCCACATATCCCTAGGGTTGTTCAGCTATAAATGAATCTTTGGCTTTCTTTTGAGTGTTTAGTATGTTAGTTTGGCTCATGAATCGCTTTCCTAGGTAATGACCATGGTAGGGAATCCTCTCTCTCTCTCTTATATCAGTGGGGTTTATGGTCCCAAGAAGGAAGATAGGTGGCAGGATTGTCCTTATCTGAAAGTGAAAGTTCTGCATTTAGCCGGGTTTATACGGGTTTGTGTGGAATTTATGGATAGAGTCACACGGAGTGGTTGTTCAGATAAGAATTGAGAGCAAGATAAGCAACGGAATGTAAATATTTTCTCAACTATTTGAGTGATTTTTTGTTTTTAACTGTTCCTAAATTTGAATTTTAGATAACACCATCATGTATTATCACAAAATCAAAATAATCTCTTCAGACCTAATGCCGGGTTAGATATTAACGGAATAGAATAGAATAGAAATTAATTATTTATGTATACGAGTATACATAGAATAAATATTAAAGAAGTATAAATGTATAATACATTTCAACCTTTTTAACTGAGGGAAGAAAGAGAAAAGATAGGTGAGGAGGATTGGAATGCAGGGAAAAGAGGAGAGGAAAAACCTGCAGCTAGTGTAGAAAGTTAGAGTAGGATATGTTTTAGTCTTCTGTGTCTGTTTGTTGTAGAAGGATCTGTAGGAGGCTATGTCGCGGCATAGTGGATTAGGATGACAGTCTAGAATGGAAAGGAGTTTGAGCAGACGATTTTGGATGAAGGAGTGTACGGAAATAATGGACGATGTCTCGTGGAGTTAGTCAATTCTAGTGCGTCGTGGAGAGTCTGTTGCGAGTCTGAGAAATTTGTTCTGGGTTATCTAAAGTTGTTTGATGTTGCTACTAGAAGTCAAGCTCCAGGCGGAGCAGGCTTAGAGCAACATCGGCCTAATGACTATTTTGTAGAGGAGGAGTTTGTTTTAGTCACAGTCATTTTAGAGTCACGTGAGAGTAGAGGAAATAATAGTCGGCGAAGCCAGTTTGCCTGAGCTTACTTTGTCCTGAACGTGCGTAGTGAAAGTCAGTTTGTTGTCTAAAATATTAACGGAAGTTTCTAATACTTCTTGTCTAAAATAACTATTAAGTCTCCCTTGGTCATCAGTGATTTGAAACTCGTATAGTCAAGTAAAGATTGCCCAGTAAGAGAACCTGAGATCTTTTCTTAGATCACTAATGCTCGACTGCTCCGGTTGTCAGGAATCTTAAGTGAATAGGTTTGGGCGAGGACTCTTTTCCTTGAATCCTTCAGTTGTTGTTTTCTAAGAGTTCCTTTCTTAAGTACTCAAAAGTTTTCACAGTTTAGGGCTGTATCCTTTTGCCAATTGTTTTTTCATAGTAATGTAATACTTAAGAGGGTGGTTCCTTACAATATTTAAAGAGTTACGAGTACTTATCGTACTTATTGAATAACTGGAGACTTTTCCAAAGAGGTGTTGGAAGCGCTTGACTTGGCCAGAGAATACTGACTACCATTTAAATATTCCAAATTTTTCCACCCAATCTTCGGAAATCGCTTTTTACTCTACATTTAAGCTATAAAGTAAAGTAATCGCCTATTATTTTCAGGCGGGGCTTAACGTCCAACTACCAACTAGATCTTTTAAAGCTATATAATTTACTGATTCAAATCGAGGAAATAGGTACACAAAAATTCTTATTTACAAAAAAAAAAATGAATATAGAATAAAAGGGCTGAAAATAGAAACCTGCAATCTGTCGCTTCGCCTCGCTAGGGCAGCCACTTTCATACCAAGTCGGGTGAGTTCTTTGGCCAGAGCTTCTCCAATACCAGAACTGGCTCCAGTGACCACAGCCACTCGTCCTGCCCAACGTTCCATGCTGACTACAGGCTCTAGATGAAGTCTAATGATTAACTAAAAATAGTAATGTCATGATAATTTACACAATTTAAAAATTTGGTTGCAGGTGTTTTAGTTTCATTAACCATGTTATTTAATTGTTAAATGAGTAAAAATAATTATTATCTTATCTAAGGTTATTGTTATCACATGAGAGTTAAGTTATCTGTTGGTGTTTTTTTCACAGTTACTTCTTAGTTTTATGTTTAGTAAGAGAAAAAGTAACAATCGTGCAACAATGGAAAGGAAATATCTGTTTTGAAAGCTGTTGTTTACGTAAATTTTTTTTTTACAAATTTTGGTTTTAGGATTATTCTTTATAAATTAGTTTTTTTTTATTATTAAACGGTTGTTTTTACCGGACTCCTTTTTCTTGAATTATTTTTACATTAGTCTTAAATTGTAGAGTATTGTTCATAGTTTTGAGTGACTGATTCATTAACCCAAATAGAAGAAAGATTATTGTCAATTAGAATAATAGTTGTTCTATTTTTATTGTCCAGCTTTCGACTCACGGGCTGCTCATTTCATAATTATTTTACATTTTAATATTAAAAAAGTTTGTGTGCCTTCTCTCAGAGTTTTTGGACCCAGGGAACATCAAAATTGATACTTCAGATAAATAATCCAAATCCAAAATCGATACGATTACAATATCTTCCCACATTTATTGGAGTAAGAGAAACTTAAAAGTAGATTCTTTAAATGATTCAAATTTAATAAATTCTAAAATTAATTAAAAAAAAATAAATGGCTCACCTATAGTGAAAATTAAAACTTCAGATTTAATCAATACTTATGTTTAAAACTGTCAAGGTCACTAAATGAAGAGAACTGTATCACATTCCATCGAACAATGCTGTTGTATAGCCTTGGCTATAGCCTTATATGAAAACAGTAAACTCGTAACTAGGCACTTCACGTGGATGTGGATAGCCCCTACTCTAGATGACGTATACGTACGTTCTCTACACCAGTAGAGCGCGTTTCCTTCTTTCAATTCTAATTTTATGCACAGTCAGATACCCAGATTTGACTTTAAATCGGGGGAAAAAAGAATTTGTTGTAAACAAGCAAACGATTTTCCCATAAGATTTGAACCCATCAATTTTCTCCAAACGCTAAATTCGTTATAGGTAGATATTTTACTTCTTACTACAACTATACTTTTTTTTTTTTTTTTTGTAAAAACGTAAAAAATCACACTGAGTAAATCAGTTAAGTGATAGTTGTTGAGGACTAGTCCAAAGTATACTTTTCTGGGGTAACTTCCAAACAAGTGTAACCAAGACTGACCAGTCGTCGGTAGGATGCAAAGTTGAGATAAGTATTAGAAAAGATGCTTTGGAGCTTGTATAGCAATCCGAGGTACCAAAAAACCCGATGCGCTGTTGAAGCCTTAGATACCCGTCGAAGTGTTCCAAACCCATGAAAGATTTGCTTCCAGGTCGGCTAGTTGCCCACACAAGTCATAGCTCTTAGAATTAATTATCGCTTGATTATTATTATTATTAAAAATATAAAATTAACACCATTTCTGGTACTAATATTATTTATTAAGTAAGTAGTGATTGATTGAATATATAAAAAGAAGCAATAGTTGCAACAAATAGATAAATAGTTACCAATAGATTTCAATAAAATTTGTTTTACAAATGTAATATAACTTGACATTTATTGGATTCCATTTAAGTGACAATGAGTTGACACAGCTTCTGAGTTAACATCGTTCTGAAGTGCATGAGAGAGGGCTGTCGTGTTACGCATGTTGATCAGCAATGTATGACAATAGTTTCCATAAAACACTATTATCTTGTACCTTTGGACAATAGACTTAGATAACTATGAAAATAGTACGTTTTAAAAAAAGGTATCAGAAAATAAGTACTGCAGGGGAGAGAAATAACAAGGCCTGCAGAGATAGTTGATGTGTGCAACTATTTGGGTTTAGCGTACCCACAGGCAAACTCGAGCTCATCTAACCACACACCACATTCTCACACACACACACACAAATACACACTGGACTCGGTGAACACTCTGGTATTTAAGAGACATAGTAAATACTCGTATTTTATGATCGCAGAGAGATGGTCGACCGTGAGATTTAGTAATGTCCCCTTTGGGTACGCCTTTGTTTGTCTTTGATCACTGATGTTCCTCACTAGTATCCACAAGAGAACTGCCTGATCTTTCTCAAACCCATTCTTCCGCTTACTCGTTGCTCCCTCCGTCGGTATCCTTTTTCTTTTATTCAGGTACCAATGTTTTTTAGACGGATTCTGTCCATTGGAACCTCCACCAAAAAAATCCCCATTTTTCAACTTTTTTTTCCCCCAAATTTAACACCAATGATAACCTTCAAACAACTTACACTAGTAACATGTTTAGAAATTCTATTTTCACTGGGTTTTCTTTGGGAAATTAAGCATCTGTCTGCATTAACATCTCAGTTTTCCGCCAACTATACAGCAAGCTAGAATTTCTAGTTTAAAGAAAATAAGTTAGGTAACTGGAAAAGTGGCTATGCGCATCATAATAGATTTTTCCGCTGTTTCCCTCATAATCAAACCTCTGCAAATCTAAACTAACGTTTACAGACATTAGTAAATGGAGTGGTTGAAAAATAAGTATTATATTTATAATATATATACAGTATATATATTTATACTAAGACCCTTAATCGATCCAGTGCAAGGCATCTAACTAACCACCCATGTTACTCCATACCCATTCTTTAAGCCACAGTTTGTCCAGTACCCGAACTAGCTCCAGTCACAAATACATTCGACCAAAACATCGATTCATTGTGTGTTCTGTCCTTGAATAATTTTAGTCAATACTATGTTTTCGTGCAGGAAATTAGATATTCTGTTTTATTCTCTCCCATTTTGCATTTTTATTTTGTGACAATAAGTGCTTCCCACTTTATGTTTTTTTGATTGTTTTTCTTAGACCATTTGTTAGGATGTGATGTAGCAGCAAATTATAAGGAAATTAGTCTAACAATAGAATTAAGTTTGTATTATAATTTTCATATAACTTATAATTTGTATAAAAACATTCACTTTTTGTTCTCTTTTAAATTGAGGAACAGGTCTTTTGTTATATTCAATGAGACCGCAAAATTTATCTTTAAAAAAAAGAAAGAAATCAATCAAGAAATAACTCTCACGAATGAATACACCAAATTTTCTCAAAAAGTTAATTTTCAACATACTTATTTTCTTCAAACTTTATCCCTAGCAAGGAGCTCAGTATATCCCCGCAGTTACGCTAAACTAAAGAGTATTGGAATTGGAAAGTGAAGAAGGCACTCTTCAAATCTGTGAAATAATGTCTTCTACTCTGTACTAGATATTTTGGTGTTAGAATTAAGACGTTTTTTTGAAGGAAATTCTTATTTTATCGCTAAAAATTACTATGTTATTTTTTGAAAGGTCACATAAAGTAGTTAAAAGAAAAACTTCTTTATCTAACCATGGGTATGACCCTGATACTTTTTAATCTTATCTACGTTACATTCTTGGCAATTAAACAATGAATAATTGCAGCAAAATGCCGAAACCTTGAAGATATTTTTACTTAAATGATATGTTTCATATTTATTTGAGCTGCATTTTTATCATATTTGTTTTCTGTTGCTAATTTTGAGATTCAGCGCTCTTCTGGCAGTAGTAATTTTTTATTATTTCCAACTAGTTTTGAAACTAGACTTGGAACTGTACAGATACATATATCAAGACAAACAGTACTATATAAACATCACTCATAGTCATAATTTCACAAATCTATTTGCTTAGACTAATAACTTTTAAATTTAGTAATAAAGATTTTAAAATCAATATTCACCCAGCTTTATTAGTCGAAAAGGTCGAATACGCTGAGTTCAAAAGGTCAAAAAAAAAAAGAAAGAAGTATGAATAATTAGTGCGGACATATCATTAAACAATAATTAATTAATAATCTTAGGCATTTATAAAAATAATTAATTTAATCGTTTTTGATAATTTTTATTTGATAAACTTAATGCACCCACCTGAGCTGAGTAATTTTGTGAGATATCATTAAACTTGGAATCTGTTTATGTAATCTTAGTACATAAATATTTACATTATTTTTTCTAACGGGCGCCAATTTATCTTTGTACCCCAAGTGAAATCTTCTCTAGATAAAAAGGCACCTAAAAGTTCTTAGGTCTAATCATTGAAAGAAACACTGAAACCTGTTGCATAGCTCTTGTGTAATTATCAAAGGATTACAATAGTAATAATATCATTTCTATTTGCAATGAAGTGCATATCTTGTGCTTATTCTTTCATAAATGCTCCTCGAACACCTCCAGTTGGCTCAATAGTCAGCTCTGACACCTGTACATTAAATATAATCATTAGAGTCATCAAAGTAAATGCATAAAATAGTTTTTATTGAGTTGATAAACTACGTACCAAATATGTAAAACAAAAATTGCAACATCTAGAAGAAATAAAGTTACAAACTGGACACTTTTAAAGTTTATTTAAATTAACTCAGGTACTACTTAATTCAAAAATGACTACAACTAAATAAAGAAGCAATTTAATACTGTATTCGGTAGCCGAGCGGTTAGAGCGAGACCTGTAAAGCTAATATGTATTGTGGTACTGGGTTCGATTCCCGGTCTTAGGCCTTGGATTTTATTTAATGGTTAATAAAAGAAATTTACAGTAAAGTATGTTTGCTAGTCGCTTCCGTCCACGACACCTAATTGGGCAGTTGGACGTAAAGCCCGCCTGAAACAAAAAAAAAATACTGTATTACGTCACCATAGTTAAAAATAATTTTTCTAACATGACGAAGTGTGCTTCGAATGAGATCTGAGAGTTTTCCTGTAATGTGAATCTTTTCCCAGGCTTAATGAAAATGATGACGCAGTGTACTGAGTTTGTTGAATGAATTGGGAAAAGTCACAAAGGCAAAGAAATTGGTGAAAATTCTTGTAAAATGAGTATGAAAAATGATGAATTAATGTGTTCGTTCATCCATTTAAAAATACTATTGCCTTGGATTAAGGTCAGACCTATACCAATGCCTACGGCACCCCTCAAAACAATATCCTGGTGCGTGAAGCCGCAATGATATAAGTTAGCCTTAACTTTAGGCATTCTTGCTAGCCACTAATGTTCCAAGAAATGTTTAGACTAGCTCCAACTCTCGGTCTTACCTCTTTCTACCAACTGTTGTCATTTTTCCTTAAAATAAATAACATATTAAGTAATTTTAAATATTAACCTTGAATGTAACAAGCCTGTAATTTATTTCTTCAGCAATTTTTTCGCTACGTATTTATTTACAAAGCAAACAAAACTAGATAAATCCATATTTACATTTATATTAGCTTTTGCGCTGAGGACAAAAACTATTCCATCAACAATATCCTCCGGTAGAAGATGTAGCTTCTGTTTCATATTAGAAAATGGATCTATCATCTCTGTCATAACTAATCCAGGACTTATACTCTTCACACATGAAATAAATAAATAAAAACTCAAAAAAGTTATAGAAACCAAAAAAAACTAAACCAACCAAATTCTAACTTCAATATCACTTACTGTCACTCTGATTTTAGTCTTCAAAAGTGCTAATTCATTTTTTAATGATTCTGTGAGCACACGAACTGCATTTTTTGATGCACAATAATTTGCAAGCCCGGGTCTATGGAATCTGCAGTGTCCATTAATGCTGCAATTTTGTAATTTTTGTATTATTATTATTTGAGTAGAGTGTATTACAATTATTTATTGAACTATTGTGTCTCAGTGGAGTTGACTTAATAATCACTCCACCCAGATATCCTGTGATGATTACTGAGATAAGAGTGGTTTAAATACGAGTATAATTAGAAATGGTTATATCATATTTTTTTTAAAAAGCTGTATCTTCCTTTTTTATTACAGGTGGGTGGTGATCTGGTAACCTACATTCTTATGCTTTTAGTAAGTAAACATCCAATTTTATTGTTTCTTGATTAAAGAACTTCTTTTATTTCTATTAAAATTGTATCCTCCAAAAAATACTTAAAACTTTCACCTCCAAAAATTCTACAATAAACATGGGGCTTGCAGGCGCCACAGTAGCCGAACGATTAAGAGGCGAGTCCTGCAAAGCTAATATGCATTGTGTGGTACTGGGTTCGATTCCCGGTCTTGGCCTTGGATTTTATTTAATGGTTAAATGAGAAATAGTAAAGTACGTTTGTTAGTCGCCTCCGTCCACGACACCTAGTAAATGGTAGTTGGACGTTAAGCCCCGCCTGAAAAAATAGGCGATTACTTTTTTACATGGGGCTTGCAGAGTAGTTCATGTTGGCAATCATATGGCAAACTCATGGCCTAACTATTGCTAATCAAATCCACACACACTCCTTTTCACTTAACATTAAACAATTACGAACCTTTACGTTTTGTTCAGAAACAAAAACTAACACATTTAATTGCAAATAAAGCCAATAGAACTTTTAGGTTGTAGTGGATTTTTTTTACAGCCAAACCTTATGCAAACTAGAAAGCACACTATCCAATAACTTCGTACCCATATCATCCCCACATGGGTAGATTTCCTAATTTCCTTTACGATTTACTGTTAACAATTTGGCCCGGGAAGGCTCTGTGGGACACTTCGTTGGCCCGGAGCCATGTTTTGGGGTTCCGAAGTGTGTGAAGACTGCGGTCATTAACTTATGGGTGCAGAGTAGGTCTCAAGAGTGGTGGCTTGTCACCACGGGGGCAGAGACAGGCGAAGGAGTTCATTAAAGGCTATTCGCCAAGGCTGACTGTGCAGAATTAATCCGTCAAGGCCGTGGGACTATAAGGATGTTTGTAGGCCTATTAAATGGCCACCGCATGCTCAGGAAACACATGCATCGTAAGAGCCTGGCAGATGATAGCCTTTGCAGGTTCTGTCAGGAAGAGGAGGAAACGGCGCACTGCACGTGTTGTGTCAGTGTGAGGGGCTCGTGAGGCTAAGGATGTTACTTCTCGGGGGAGGAAAAACCAAGGCCTTGAGAGCTTTACCCAAGAGCCGCTCTCCAGCATCAAGAGTCTGATTAAAAGGACAGGTCTGGAGGGTGAGCTTTAGATGGAGGGGAGCCACAATAGATCCAAAGGGGTCGCAGTGGCGTAGGCCTTAAGGGCCGCCCTATTAGAATCTAATCTAATCTACTGAAAGCTTACTGAGACTTTTCCAAAAACAGACCCTAGATTTTCATTTTTCATTTCACTTTCTCGTAAGCAGTAAGAGTATACTGTAAGCAATTACTCGGGGTTTGGTAGGACTGTTAACAATGAAGATTTTCTAGAATCGGTATCTCAACTTTTATTAGGTTTTTTTTTTTCTTGTAAATTACCTGTTAACATTGATGATATGTCCATCAGTTATGTTGTGTTTCTGCATAATTTCAACAGCATGCTGTGTGATTGTTACCAATCCAATCACATTAGTTTCATACAATTTTCTACATGAACCTTCACTCGTGTCTGGAAATCAAAAAGTTAAGATTCATTAAATTAATGCTTTCACAAATTTTCATGATTGTAAACCCTTCATTAGTTACATGGGAGTTTTGCTAAAGTTTTTGACATGTCTTCTCAAGAAAAGTGGTGGAAACCACTTTACATTCTTCGTATTTTCAGTTCTTTCGCCATTTAGTACCACCTTAAGCAAAAACAATTAGTTTTAGCTATTTGTGTGATTCAATTTGATGGAAAGATTAACTTAAAGGGAAGAGAAGTGATTGCCAGATTCGGTTTTTCTTTTTATTATTTATTTTTGCCATGCTTTTACCTCAGGACTTATGCTGACTAACATTGTTTTTTATTACATATTTAAATTTAAATTGCGCTTGAACATAATTTAAATGACAGCTGTGTTTAGAGCTTTACTGTTGATTGTTTCAACGGTACGTTGGGAATACTGAATTCGTTCTTTTTTTCAGACACTAACTAGCCTGATTCTTCTCCCTTAAAAGTTAAGACTTTTTTTTTAAATCTTTCCATTAAAACTTTTAGTGTTGGTTTAAATTTTATATTTCTTTTTCGCTAATATTGTGTTCAGAAATTGACCATATTTCACTAGATTCAAACACTTTTAAAAGAACATTGACGACTGTTTTGTTGGAAAAGATCTTTTTGAAAAAGGCTAATTCCAAGAGAATTGATCAAGATAAAATAAAGTAAAAAGTTATGCTACATTAAGATAATTGATTACTCATAAGTACTCTTCTGAAAGAAAAAAGGAGAGCAAGGTAATCCTAAAGAAGAAATTATGTTCTTTTCGTATTTAAGAGGATTACCTGTTAATTTCATTGGAGCAAGTATTGCAGCATTGTTGATCAGAACACTGATTGGCCCAAAATCAGTCAATACATTTTGCATTGTGCTAGCAATTTCCTTTTCATTGGAACAATCACACTTGTACGCCTTTAATTTTCCCAACAGATTCTTGCAATCCTCTTCTAATTTCTAAACAACAACAACAAAAAAAAAAGATGAAAACTCTATCATCACAAATTAACAGAACAGTTTTAAATTTTTCACACCAAAGCCCCAAATTAATTTAGGTCATATAACAGATCTCAAAATTGAAAAAGCTCAAACACTGTATTTCATTTAAATACTAACCACATTTTAGATACCATCATTCTGGTAAAAAAAAAAAATCCATTTTACCAAATTTGAGATTTACTGTTTGACCAATTAATTGTAACCCTCGCAAGAGAAGAGTAATTGAAATCCTGCGGAATTTTTTCTTATTTGAGTTTGCCCTTGAGCAAAAAGTGATTTTTACAAAAAAAACTGGGTGTATATGTTGTATGGTGGGTTTCATGAATTAGCCTAACTCAAAATGCAAAATCCCCAGTAGTTCTAGTTACACAAATAAATGAATAGTAAGATACAAGTTATGTGAATGTATGTATCAGATTTCTAATAAATCTAAAAACCCAGATAAATAGGAAATTTACTTTTAACAGAGCTTTTTGAAATAGAAAAATATTAAAACAAGCTTTAACGCTTCAAAGTGAACTGATTATTCGCTTAAAAAACAGATATTTGTTCTCCACACTATTTTCAAGTTTGATGTGTAACACTCTCACATAGAATACGGGTAAAGCAAATCGTAAAATAACCTGATCAAAACGAACATGTTATCTGTTTTTTTTTAGACACATTTTTTTTAATAAATTAAAACATCGATTTATTCAATCAATGTGAATATTTAAAAATGGACTCTCTGTTAGGGGCCACAGTAAATTAAATCTGATGAATACATAGAGAGATTTATTAAAAATATTTTTTTTATTAAAATCTATAAATACATCCAATCCAACCGCATCTGTACACTTATGGTCGGTTATTGTGTGAGATTTTGTCAATGAAAATAATCCAGGGATTGAACGAGTGGTACTTTTGATAGACATTTCCTATCATTTAATTTAACAATAATACATAAAAAAAATATATATATTGAATAAATAAATCCAACTATTCTTCAAAATTTCACAAACTCAACATTTTCTATGCTCTGGAGCAGAGTTCTGGCTCCCGGGGAGTGCAACTTTTAGTGAAAGGTGTGCCATGATTTTTTAAAATAATTTACTTAAAAAATACAAATTATTTCCTTTTCCAAGTAATAGAAATAGCAGACTTCTTAACACTTTCATTCCTTGCCTGTTTTGGCTATTACCATCTGACCGACTATATTATCACCGATGTCAGTGTTTACCCCAAACTGTCGGCTCCTTTCTAGGGTCTCCTTGGAGATCTTGGACAGAGTTACCAGATGTTAGAGAGGTATATATCTCAGATAGTTTGGATAGTTTATACATTTTTCATTTGGAAAGTATTTTTTCTGTTATGTATGGCATTGGAGGGAAAGTATAGTTGACCCAATAATTGGTGATCCCTGACTGCCAACTTCAGTCACAATACCTAGAACCTGGAGGTGATTGCTATTTAGATTAGATTAGAATCCTTAGCTCACCTACCAGTCCCGTTCGTTTATTCAGACTCTTAATTCTGGAAAGCGGCTCCTGGATAAAGCTCTATACCCTTAGCCAGACAAGCCCCTCACAATGACATAACACGTGCAGTGTCGTTTCCTCCTCCTCCTGACAGAACCTACAAAGGCTAGGCTATCTTCTGCCAGGACCATGCGATGCATATGTTTGTTTCTGAGCCTGCAGTGGCCGCTGGAAGTGCTGTAGAAAGAGTTTTTTTTAAGATAGGAAACCTCGATAGATCTACTTTGGTCGTAGGGCAGAAAAGCTCGTTATTAAACGAGAATTTCGATGCACGGATGTAACACTACCACGGGTTTCTTAAAACGGAATTGAATTCCACGATAACGAAAAACAGTTGCATTAATACCCAAAGATACGTTCCTCAAATTCTGAAAACGCATGATCTCAACAGAAAAATGCATTAGCGTGCTAGACAGATTGAAACTTATTATTAAAAAATATACAATCAAGATATGCAGTACCGGCTTCCGATAGTGTTCTCTCGCTGCTAATGCAGCGAGGTGAATATGCTACTAGTTACAGAAAATCTGGGGATAGTGCATCTGAATTCACATTTGGTATTTCCGGCTTGTTAGCCTTTCGTTGCAACTAACTGAGCTAATATCTTCTCTGTGTTTTATTTATTATTTGTAAACACTGTTTAATGATTAATTTTTAATAGGCTTTTGAAAAAATACAACCAAAGAATCGCAAACACTTTATTTGACTGAATACTTATTACATAAATGCGGCATTCATTATGAAAACTGATAAAATTGATTTAGTGATACTAATTTTAAAAATATAAAAACACCTCTTTTAAAAAAATTATTAATCAGACATTCATCAAATCTTGAACAATTAGCCACTTGCAAAACTATACAAGGAGCTTCCCACGGCTTCCACTGTTAGTTCTGATATCTGGAAAATAGAAGGCTCAGCAATTATTAAGTTTTAGAATAATTTTTGGAAGTAAAAAATTATTGTAATAGACAGTTGCTTACATTTATATTCGGTTTAACGCTCAGCACAAATATCAAGCATTCTACAATATCATCTGGAATCAGATGTGGATAACAATGCGCCCTATTATTAGTAAATTTATCAGCCATATCTGATTCCACCAGTCCAGGGCTGAGACTCTATTAAAAAAAAAAAAAAAAAAAAAGTAAATTTTTTAACGTGGTGTATGTCAATCACTGATTCCCACTGGATTCACTATCACAATCAGAGAATCGTCGGGTCAGGCAGGTTTATATAGATCTTGGGCAATGAGAAAGGAACAGATTTATAGATTGCTGTGGAAATTCATGAAACGAGAATTAGGTGGATAACGAAGAATACGTTTCGGCGGAGAGCTGAATAAGAGATATAACAGCAATTTAGTACAAGGGCTTTAAATTTTAAACCATTGGACTTTCTGTAAGTTGGATGGTTTTATCATCGGCCTCATTTGATCGTAAGTCCAGAAGTGTTTTTTAAACATAGTCCATTTGTACGTTCAAGGTTGATCTGTTTCTAACTGCCTGTTCAATTCTTGTCTTTTCGGATTCACCTTACTTGGTGACTGTAAAAGTAGGCGTCCTTGAGTGGAGCACGATCTTCCTTTCTGTTGATGCTATATGCAAGGGCCATTTGTCTACTCAAAGAGCTTGTAATATGTTAGCTTTGGTTTTCATTTAATCAAGTTCAATAAGGCAACTTTCTTTCTTAGAAACTGTGATCATCCTCTATGAGGTAGTACTATTGTCTGTACATATTTTTAATAATCCTTTCATTATGAGGACTAAGAGGACTATAATAAGTAAACTTATTCATTTCCGGAGCTTTCAATATTCTCTAATACAAATTTTCCTGTGGAACCGTGAAAGCTCTATTTTACGTCATCTCCTACAATGACTTCAAGATCTCAAATACAATACAGAATAGACCCTTTCCGGATCTATTGGGTAGAGTTATCTTAATTTCCAAAGCTACCACCTCTTAAGTCACCACAAACCCAGAGCAGGTGCTCTCGTTTACAATTCACCAGCTAAACTCAACGGCAGTCCCCTATCCTAACTCTATTTCAATTCCTCTGGTGAATTCAGTTCTAATTGGCTTCTTTGTAGCTTTTCAGGTAGAAATACTTATAAGCGTAGTGAGGTAATTTTGACTGAGATAATTCTTCAGTTTTTTTGGGTGAAACTATCAAATTTTATATCAGTAAAACTTGAATTCCAATGAATTCCTCGGAATATCGGACTTTACTGAAAATTACTCAATCATTCTTTTAGACTGTTTTTTTTTAAGTGATTAAACTGCCCTACGTGTATTAGATTATTACAACACTCACCGTAACCCTTATTTTGGATTTCAATGCAGCCAGTTCATCTTTTAACGATTCATTTAGCACAGTAAGAGCGTGTTTAGATGCACAATAGTTGGCCGCACCAGTTACTGGCACAATACTATGGCCGGCTAAACTGCAAAGAACAAAATTTTTCTTTTACATTCACAGATGGTATATTTTTGCACAGACTTATGGTTCTAAAAGTCATGTTTTCTGATTCAATAATCTTGTATTACCTGGATTTTGGTCCATGTGTTCACTAAGCACACAATAGACCGTGATAAGGACTTAATTGAAGCTGCTTTGAACTCAAAGAAAATTGATTGTGATTTTCATCTTTTAAGTCAGAAATCAGCAGTAAGACTTGAGTTTATTTTATGGGATAAAATAATATTGCAATTTTAAATAAAGGAAAAAGTGAAAGGAATGCCTGTTTTTTCAGGTGGGCTTTAGTATAAACTGCCAAATTAGGTGACGTGGACGGAGGCAACTAGCAAACATACTTAACTACAAAGTTCCCATATTAACCATTAAGTAATATCCAAAGCCAAGATTCGTAAAAAGGAAGCTTGCCTTTATACCAAGTTGTCACTAAAGATGTATCATGCACTATCATGTCTATTCTTCAACCTACTGATGAAGCACGTGATACGTATGACCAAAATCCAGGAAATAGAATCGATATTCAGATTAACAGATTTTGGCCTGCTTAGACGAAGTAGTTAACTATATCTTGCATGTGGAAATGGTGGGGTCATTCATAAGCCTTGCTAGAGAGGTATTTTTAGTTATTATCTTCCAATGTTTTACCAAGTCAAGCATCTTCAAGATGTTCTTTCAAGGCAATTTAAGCAATTATCACAAGAATTCTCGACACTAGACCTTATCTGGAACCTCGTTTAATACCCTCCCAGTCACCTAAAGTGAATCTTTTGCTGTTACCTCCTCTTTCTTCCCAATGTTACAATGTATTCTTTGTACCGAGATTGGGCTACAATATCACAAAAGCGGTATGCTGATCTTTGCCTTTCTACGAGGGTCGTTTGAAAAGTCCGTGCAAAGTCAGAGAGATAGCACTACTGGCGCGTATCGAGGTTATGTTTAGTTAGTAGCATCTGTTGGAAGAACACACACCAAGTTTCAGCCAGATCGGTCTATTTCTTTGTGTTTGGCATTCGTTTGAATCGAGGAAGTCGAGTGATTTTCTCACGCTTGACCAAAAACGAAATCGTGTGAAGTGTTGCAAGGACGGTTTGCAGCTGTTCCAGAAGAATCCGCAGGACTTTAAGCGTCGTTTCGTCACTTTGGATGAAACATGGATACATCACTACACTCCTGAGACCAAAGAACAGTTCTAAACAATGGGTTACCAAGGGGGAATCTGCGCCAAAAAAAAAGGCGAAGACCGTTCCTTCGGCCGGAAAGATTATGGCGACTGTCTTTTGGGATTCGCAAGGAATAATCCTCATCGACTATCTGGAAAAGGGTAAAACTATTACAGGTGCATATTATTCATCGTTATTGGACCGTTTGAAAACCGAGCTGCAAGAAAAACGCCCACGATTGGCCCACAAAAAAGTCCTTTTCCATCACAACAATGCAACCAGCTCACACCACAGCAGTTGTGGTCGCAAAATTAATGGAAATAGGGTTCCAACTCGTTTCACATCCCCCCCTATTCTCCAGACTTGGCTCCCACGGACTACTATTTGTTCCCCAATATGAAGAAATGGCTGGCGGGAAAAAGATTTTATTCAAACGAGGAGGTGATTGCAGAAACGAATGGCTATTTTTCAGACTTGGACAAATCCTATTATTAGGAAGGGATCAACAAACTAGAGCAGCGTTGGACGAAGTGTATAAGCCTAAAAGGAGACTATGTTGAAAAATAAAAAAGGTTTACCCCAAAAAATTAAGTAGTTTTTATTTTTGCACGGACTTTTCAAACGACCCTCGTATGAATAATATCGCAGACCTGATTGTCGGGCACTACTAAGCTAAGCCCAACTCTTATTAATCATATACGTATATGTATAATTATGCAACAAATTAAAAAGAAGCACCTGTTAATATTGATGATATGTCCATCAGTTATGTTGTGTTTCTGCATAATTTCAACAGCATGCTGTGTGATTGTTACCAATCCAATCACATTAGTTTCGAACATTTTTCTGCTTGAACCTTGATTAGTATCTGTAGAAAAAAATCAAGCATCAGTTACTTAAATTTCTTAATTTATTTTTTCTTAAACAATACAGTATTGTTTTTAAGGTAGTATACATATTTATTGATTATAATTACCTGTCAAACGAATATTAGAATACAAAGCGGCATTGTTGACAAGCACAGAAATCGGGCCCAAATCACTAACAATAGACTTTATGGTTGAAGTTATTTCATTTTCATTTGTAATATCACACTTATATGGTTTCAGAGTGCCCTTGAAAGTCTTACAAACGTCTTGCAGTTTCTAAAAAATATATTTTTTTTTTCTAGACCAACTTTTTTTTTTTTTTTTTATAAAAAATATTATCGAACACACAGATTTATTCATTCCAACAAAAAATTATTTAACTCTCAAATTTACGTAATTGAATTTTCTTTAAATTTGAAAATTAAAAATAATAATAATAATGGTGTTGTTGAGAAAAAGTAGCGTCACAACTCTTTCTTAGAGAATCCCAGTTAAATGAATATCCTCTGAGAAAAATTTAGGAAGCCGAAATGTAACAGACATTACATACTTTACGCCAAAGTTCAGTTCAAATTCTTTAAACGCTGCTTAGAAATTTACATGTTATAGTATATCGTCGTGGCACTTGAATGGTAATCTTCCTTCTAGGCACATTTTGGGATAGATATTTCATACTCATAAATATTACAGGTAGTAAGTAGAACTGTGCAGTAAAAATGAAATGGCAATATAAAATCATCATAACTTCTAGTAACCCTAGTAAGAAAGCTATTTAAAAAAATGTTCGCTGGAAAAATATTTTTAATTTAAAAAAAAAAAATTAATAAGCTTGTGCTTATTGTGTATGAAAAATTAAATGAAATTATCGGAACCATTTAAGGATAGCTTTAAAAGTAAAATCTACTCTGTAAACAGGAACATCCGTTTAACCGTTTTTTGTTTTTTAAATTTATAATTTTGTTTAATTATTTAATTCCCATTATTTCACAATAAAGGCAATACTGCTCCCAACAATCTCCACAAAGTGTTCTTAATCATATTGCCTTGGAAAAATCACTGTATCGATTTTTCACCTGTTTAGATTTTCACAGTGGTTCTTTTTTTCTCATTTTTTAACAAAATAATCAGGTGAGATGCCATGATTTCAAGACAAACAAAAAGAAGTGATTTTTAGAAAGAAGTGTAGTTTGTGCTATAATAAAATACCTCAAAGATAGGAAATTGCAGGAAGATGTACATTTTTCAGACATTAACTTATTGATTAAATTCCCTTAAAACGGAAATATCATTTTTTACGGAATATATTTTTTCCTTCTGATTGAGATTTGCTTGAAATCAGTTCCATTGTGTGTTATTAAATTTCATATATAATAATATTAAGCTTTATTTAACGTCAAAAAATTATTTAAATATATACATGCATGTTTCTCATTAGATTATCGGATTATTTCATCTGTACCTCTTCAGTTGGTTCTTAATTACTTTTTCCAGTAATGCTGTTGAGAAAAATTACAAAAAAAAAAAAAAACTAGCTCTAATTGTTCCCAATTCTAGTTGTAATACCAAACAATACAGATTTACAAATTTCAAAATGATAATAAGAGTAAAATTCAAAGTTAATACGAAATTTAGGGAGAACCTTGAGAATTGAGGTTTGAGAAAGACGTACGAGTTCGACACCTTCGCGTTATGGTGACTGAATCCAAGGAGTAATTTATGAAAGCTACATTTTTGTAAACCCGAAAAAGTGGACCTCTGCATTGGTATCTGCGATGAGAATTCTTAATTGAAAATCCACACAATCGCCAAACTTGTTGCATCTTTCGAGGTTTAAATTTAAAAAAAAAATGCAATCAATGCTCAAACCTGCAATCTGTCAAGACGTCTTGCTAAAGCAGCCACTTTCATGCCATGTTCAGCAAGAGTTCGAGCTACAGCTTGGCCAATACCAGAACTAGCCCCGGTAACTACGACAACGCGTTCCTTCCAACGATCCATTGTTTTTTTGTTTTGTTTTTCTCCCCAACGTCTTGCAAAGTGAACTAAGAATGACTACGCTGTCTGTATTGCTAGCACACTGACCCAAGCTACTCCCACTTCATCTAATTAAGAAGTTGCCTAATCTAAGTCTCCTTGACAACGGCAGCGACATTTACTATGTGAAAGCAGTACATTTACTGTTGGTTATGTTGTTATTTTATTTAAAAAATAATTATATTCATTTGACACTATTTTTTTTTACCCATTCTCGAACTAGCATTGCTTACATAACAAATTTTTAATCTTGGGTTTCCCCCCTAAAATCTTTCTTTTTGGGAACCATCTTGTCGGCAAAAAATTTTTTTTTTACAGAAAATGTACAGTGTTTGTTGTAAATGTAAGTTTGTGTGAGCACACTAGCTCAGAATATGGAAAAACTGGGAAAATTTCAAACTTTGAAGAAAATTCTTTGATGAGAAGTGGCACTTTACTGAACGCATTTTAAATTTTTAAGATTTTTTTTTTTCCCCCCCTCAAGGAAGCATACTGGGCCCTTTCCTTTTTCTAACATACACTGCTGACTTACCTCTTTCCCAAAATACAATAGTCTCAACATTCGCTGATGATACTGCTATTCTTTCATCTCACTCCGATCCGGTGCAAGCCACTCAGAACATTCAAACTCACTTAAAGCTTCTCGAAACCTGGTTTTTAAATGGCTGCTCGTGAAATTTTTCAAATCCTTATTTTACAGATTACATTCAGTAACTTGAACTAAAACTTATTATTAGAATCTTTTTTTTTTTCATTTCTTTTAACTGATAATTCCACTACGAGACAAAATCTAATGTTTGTAAGTCACTTTAGCTTTAATGCTCGTTTGATGAAGCTTTTTCTTGTATTGATCACTCATTCGTCCTCCTTTGGAATAACGTCTTTCTAAACCATGGTTTCATTTGTACTTGAACATACCTAACAAATTTCAGACTTAGTACTTTATCTTGGTACTTTATCTCAAAGAATGTTGCTTGAAACGTTTCTGTCAAAGCTGTCACACTTTCTTTTAACAAAAAACTTTTTGTAGTGCAATATTTAAATATTATGAATATTTAATTGCGCCAATAGCGGTAGGAGAAAGCCTGTGAATTCTTTACTTAGTTAAAAAATGAAGAAATAAAAATATTTCGTACCCTGAGTTTAGCAGCTTTGGAAAAGATAAATAAAAATAACATTTATTTTAATATTTACCCCGAGGTTATCTTAATTGTCAGTGTAATGTAGATAAAATTGCAAAATTGCAGTTAATGTCATTGCACTTTTCTAATTATACAATGAGCAACTGCGTGATTTCTATCCTTAAAACCATTGTAAATAAAAGCTATCAGGAAAGCTATCTTGTATGAATTATTCACAGACTTTTCTTACTCCTTAAAGATACCAGCTCTTCCATTTGCTTTAAACTCCCAATTACTGGAACATATTTCATTCCAACAAACATTACACTGCATGTAATCCGGTTATTACTATTTAATTACACTTAAAAGCATAATATGTTCCTCCAAAAGTGCCTCCAATACGCTCTAGCTGACTCAAGAGTAGTGTCAACGTTGTGTGAGACAGACACCTCTCCACCAAACTGGAATAACCACTTCTGATGATTCATGAAAGTGGTCAGTGATACAACATTCTGCTTCGACGAATGAAAATCAAGGATATTGTCCAATACTGTAGGCCAGACAACATTTTCAAGTTTTGCTAAATGGTATGCCAATGCGGGTGATGTTGGAATAAACTGAAAGGAACAGAACGGCATCAGCAGGATCTTTCAAAGAAGGAGAGTAACAGCTGCTGTAGAGAATTGGGACTGCAGATTAACTTAAGCAATAAATTGTCTACCATCCATACAGAAATTTTGGAGAACATAGTATTGGGTGAATATTTCTTTAGCACAAAAAGTCAGGCTCAAATATTCCTAGCGTTATTGTTATGGAAAGAGAAAATAAGAATGTTAGGATATGATACGGACATGATGGATTATCAATTTTGATAGCAAAGAACCCTCCTTTCAAGAAGATAAGACTATTGCCGAAGAATTTTCTTGCCTAGAAAATAGAGCTTTCTTTTTTGCAATATCAGAAAATCTTTTTGATGAAAATTACCAAATAATTGATTTTACAAAACACTGCAACATAGAACACAGAATATATTACTCCGGCTGGAATGGCCAAATAATTGGATCAAAATGAATGATGCGTGAAGTGATAAAATGAAGGAAAATTGGAAAATAAGGTGAAGAGTGGGCGGATGGTTTGAGAAAAGGAAATGAGAAAGAAAAGCGCACATATTACCATGGCAATCATAAAGTACAAGAAGAGTGGGAAAAGTGTACAAGCCCACAGTAAATGTAGAACTTGGAAAAATGTGTTAGTGATTTTTCTCGTCAACACCCACATTTTATTCACGTAAGTGTCAATACAGAGAGTAAAAAAAAAAGCGTGATTTTGTCAGACCCTTGTGAAAAACTCATCCTTTTTTTTAAGCAATTTTCTGAAAAACTTTTCCTTTAATTATTATTACTGTTGATACATAAGAAAGTTAATTGTGCTTCCATGTAACTTCGTTCATTTCCGATCTTGTTGGTAACCGTCCGTATAAATATAAAAGTATTTATATATTTTTGAGTTCGTAAAATAGAAACACAAAAAAATCTATTCTGAACCGCACACGACATTCTCTGATAATTCCTAACCATGTGTAATTACTATTTCATGGAACTCAGAATTTGTAGAAAAGATAGTTTGTTGCACGTATTATGTATATTGCAAAAAAAAAATGCAATTGTTCCATTAAACGAAGCGCATGTCATAGTTGTTTAAAAAAAAAATTAACGTGTGGCTGTGTCATGGTCACGGCCATGTGTTGTACGTGAATACGTTTACGTAACGGGTTATATTTTTTATATAAAATATTGTTATTTATTTATTTAGGATGAAATCAAGGAAACAAATCGACGATCGAATACAATCTATGCCTATACAGTCCGTTGTCGATGTTAAGAAGCGATTTCATCATCCACTTGCATAATTTCAACCGCCCCAGCTGCAGATGTACTGACACCGTCGTTGATCCGCTCGGCCGCAATCATTCTTTTACGTTCCCGGCACAGCTTGACTCGGTCATATAGTGTTTTATTATTACCATTCGATTGTTCTTGAGAAGTCCTTTCCAACCGTATATGATCTCTGTATTTCGTTTTGGCTTTTCGACGCGTATAGGCCGACATTATATATTTTTGATAATATTTTTTTATTCTCACACCTTATTATATTCACTGTCACTATTTTACACTAATGTTTTATATTCAATCGATAGATTGTGGCGACAGCTGACGACTAAAACTTAAACGAACTTCCTAGCTTTTCCGAGTCAAAAATTATTCTAATTGCAAATCTCGATACGCAGCAAAATGATCTCGAAATGGCGGTGCTTCCCCCCCACCACCACCGCGCGCGATGCGTCAAAGTCCTCGCTTATCGTAATGAATTCTTTGATCCTTTAGCTATCCAGTGGTCTAATTTAATTTTGGATGTACACGATAGATTCGAAACTATAATGCCAAACTGTATCCCCCGATTTTGTTATCATTAGGTTTTTTGGATTGCCACCATATGATTCAAATTTAAAGACGTATTCACGTCAAAAACAACAACAACAACAAACCAAAAACTAAAATTATTGTTCTGTGAACCCAAAATGCTCATAATGTCCAGGTGCAATTGAAACTCATTATTGTTCCCAAAAACATTTTATTGTTCCCAAGCTTAATTAAAATTCAAATTAAGAAATGAAGGTATACAATGAAGAGAGAATACATCACTGTATTTTTAACTTGAACTAAATCATTAAATCAGTGATACGAGGGTCGTTTGAAAAGTCCGTGCAAAAATAAAAACTACTTAATTTTTTGGGGTAAACCTTTTTTATTTTTCAACATAGTCTCCTTTTAGACTTATACACTTCGTCCAACGCTGCTCTAGTTTGTTGATCCCTTCCGAATAATAGGATTTGTCCAAATCTGAAAAATAGCCATTCGTTTCTGCAATCACCTCCTCGTTTGAATAAAATCTTTTTCCCGCCAGCCATTTCTTCATATTGGGGAACAAATAGTAGTCCGAGGGAGCCAAGTCTGGAGAATAGGGGGGTTGTGAAACGAGTTGGAACCCTATTTCCATTAATTTTGCGACCACAACTGCTGAGGTGTGAGCTGGTGCGTTGTCGTGATGGAAAAGGACTTTTTTGTGGGCCAATCGTGGGCGTTTTTCTTGCAGCTCGGTTTTCAAACGGTCCAATAACGATGAATAATATGCACCTGTAATAGTTTTACCCTTTTCCAGATAGTCGATGAGGATTATTCCTTGCGAATCCCAAAAGACAGTCGCCATAATCTTTCCGGCCGAAGAAACGGTCTTCGCCTTTTTTGGCGCAGATTCCCCCTTGGTAACCCATTGTTTAGATTGTTCTTTGGTCTCAGGAGTGTAGTGATGTATCCATGTTTCATCCACAGAGACGAAACGACGCTTAAAGTCCTGCGGATTCTTCTGGAACAGCTGCAAACCGTTCTTGCAACACTTCACACGATTTCGTTTTTGGTCAAGCGTGAGCAATCGCGGCACCCATCTTGCGGATAGCTTTGTCATGTCCAAATGTTGATGCAAAATATTATGTACCCGTTCATTCGAGATGCCCACAGCACTAGCAATCTCCTGCACTTTCAGTCTTCTGTCATCCATCACCATATCATGGATTTTATCAATGATTTCTGGAGTAGTAACCTCAACAGGGCGTCCAGAACGTTCAGCGTCACTTGTGCCCATATGGCCACTCCGAAAATTTTGAAACCACTAATAAACTGTTCTAATCGAAGGTGCAGAGTCACCATAATGTTTATCAAGCTTCTCTTTAGTCTCCTGAGGCGTTTTGCCTTTCATAAAGTAGTGTTTAATCAACACACGAAATTCTTTTTCGTCCATTTTTTGAAAATCACTCGACTTCCTCGATTCAAACGAATGCCAAACACAAAGAAATAGACCGATCTGGCTGAAACTTGGTGTGTGTTCTTCCAAGAGATGCTACTAACTAAACATAACCTCGATACGCGCCAGTAGTGCTATCTCTCTGACTTTGCACGGACTTTTCAAACGACCCTCGTAGAACAAAATTTATTCCAAATTGAAAGTTAAACTGTTTTTGGTAACAGGACATCATCTACATAAGTAAGGTAGATATGGATGGGTGAATAAATAACCAGAGTCTTAGAGGAGAAAAACAATCCTATGATTATAAAAGTTAATGACTTGGAAGAACAGCTTACAGAAAACTTTTCCCTAGAGCTTAGCTGGTAATCTATCTTGTATTAAAATGTGGAACAACAAAAGTAGGGCTGCAATAAAAAGTTTTATTTATTTTAATTTTTCTTTAAGAACTGTTCCAACAGTTAGCTTTGTCAAGATCTCAAAAGCATTTAGGCCAGTTATTATTATTATTATTATTATAAGAAAACTCAACAGAGAATAAGAGAACAAGACTATAATAGTGCGTTAGAAACGACAAGCAAAGATGAAGTCAGCCCGGGTGGAGGGTGTAAAAATGGAAAGATAATAAGATGGTAAAAAAAAACAAGAAAAGAAAAAGAAGCATGTTGGCAGAAGGAAATAATGGAGAATTGAACTTTGTTAAGTAAACAAGGATTGGAAGTAAGAGTACAGCTGACAGAAAATGAGTCTTAAGAGTGAATTCTGTGAAAGGGCCAGTGTAGAGCAGATAAACAAGACACTTTGGGAAAGAGCATCGCTTGAAAGAATGGGGAGATAAAGTAGAAAAAAAACTTGGCAAAAAAATTGGGGATATCAGAGAAAAGGAAAACAAAGAAGTGACAATTGAATTAGTGGATTGAAAAAGCTGCAAAGAAAATAATTCCCTACGACTGTATTATTGTTTGGTTTTTAATAATACAACAATAAATAAAATTTACGTATCATTTGTAAAAATAAAAAGAAATGATGTGAACATTCACACTTTTTGTTTGTGTGTGTTTGTAAGAACGGAACACACAGTATCAATACTCGGGAAAAAAACTTATATATTATTGTGTAATTGTATGTGCACTGTTCACAATGTATTACACTTTATCTGTATTTAATTTTTTTTTTTTAAATCGTGGCTCTTTTTACATTCCTTTTTTGCAATCCTATGGCCTTGATCATTCATCCCCTTTTCATCAGCCTCCTTACGTAAATTAATATTAGTGTATTAATAATACTATGTGCATCGCTTATTAGTTCACCTTTTCGTTTGCAATTTTTGAACTCAAGTTGGTTGGACTCGTAGGTCATTTATTTTTCCCCATTTTTAGCAATATTTCGCCACGGATGTATTGCCTCGTTAGTTTATTTTATACGATACTAGGGTGTGCTCTTTTTTTTTATCAGCAACCTTTTTGAAGGTAATTTCCTTCAGCTGATTGTAAACAGAGTGTAACCTGCCCACACAGATCATCCTCCTCTCGCATGTCACACCTCTGAATCAATTAGTACTACTAAATGGGGCTCAATTTCGGGGCTGAATGGGCTAATACAGAAAGTGAGAGAGAGAGAGAGAGAGAGACGAGTTTTGAAGACCCATCACCCAATAAACCTGAGTACAGAATATACTAAACTCTTATTATTAAAACCATCCAATTATTGGGACACCTAACTAAACAGCTGTGCGAAAACTTTTTATGAAAGAGAATCATTTCCTGGTTAAATAAATAACAATAAGTTTTTCAAAATCGAGAGTATAAAGTATTTTATTTTTTATGACGAACTGAAGACGCTCAGTTTCCTTACTAAATTAGTATTTAATCGATCATCAAATTAATGCATACAAAGAAACATGCCATATAAATGTAATTACATGCTTACAATAACGAAAAAGGTAATATTTACTGTAATTATAATAGAATTATTTTAAAATTTATTGTCCATAGGTTTTTTCGTATTACGATGTTAGACGGAATGTTTTACAAATTCAGCAACCGCTCTTGCTATGGATTCTCCTGTAGGTTGGATAACTAGTTCTGATATCTGAAAAAAGAAAATTTAAATCAACAATTAAATCATTTAATTGGTACAGTGAAAGAAAATTAAAGAGGAAAATTTTGAAAACATTGATTTCAAGTGTAGAAGCAACGAAGGGCTTAAGGAGGATAAATTAGTGGTCAGATGTGATGTGAGGGTAAATGATAAGGGCAAGCATGAGTAACTAGAATTTACACTAATGTATAGAATTAATGGTAACTTAGAAAGAGAAGGGCTAAGTTGACCCAGCGATAGGAGGTTTGTAGTTTGTTGTTTGAAGGTTTGTTTCTGCAGGGCTTTTCATAAATTTTAATTTGTAAATCATGAGCTAATTCCAGAAAGTTGGTTTTCAGAAAAGGAGTCTTTAGTGCAATGATGGTGAAACTTTTCAGCTCGGTGAGTCAAAATTTTAAAAAACCCTAAGTTAACTCTGGTGCCGTGTGACACATAGAAATATTCATTATGTTTTGACATTTTCAACCATATTAGAAAAAAAAAAAACTTATTAAATGACCCACTTCATGATCATTGAACTGAGGAAAGTTTACCAGATCCTTATTCTCAATAAATACTGTAATTTCTTCAAAGTACTCTACAAATCGCTAATATTACTTAAAATTATATAATAATTTTTTTTTCTCTATGGATGCGTGTCACCCAAAATGAGTTCGTTGTCACATCTGACATAGGTTCGCCATCACGGCTTTAGAAGCATTAAGTTTTTTTAATATTTACTCATTTCTCCATAGAAATCTAAGCTCAGTTTTATTATTTTATAGTCCTAACTGATTTTAATTATTTTCCTAGAATCTGTACTAAAAATTTAATTAACAAATTTTACAAGAATGACATTCCTGATCTTAACAAATTTGGATTTAAGACAAATTATGTTTTATACATTTTTTAATCAACAATAATGAGGTGATCTGCAACCATTCAGCCACGTTTACACTTACAGTGACATGTTGCGGTGCTGACAGTGCAAATATTATAGAATCCACAACATCGCTCGGTTTTAAGATTGGTGTATCGCTAACGATATGCTCCTTAAATTGTTCTGCCATCTCTGTGTCCACCAAACCAGGACTTATACTCTGGAAAAACGAAAGAAAATTGTATTTTTCTTTATTTTTAGATTTTAAATTTTTAGCCAATGCTCTACAAAATATTCTTGCTACAGATTGAATGAACTTACTAGACTGTATGATTCTTTGTTAACATTTATATTATACCTAGAATTTTTATTAAAATTCTAATCGCTGCGTCGTCCTTTATAACCCCTAAATGGAATTTTCAATTTTAACAAAATTGTTAAAATGAGTTTGTATCTTCGCTTCAAATTTATCTAGACTTAAATCATTAATTACGCTAATTAGCGGTTAAGCTTATTTGAATGATGCCTTAAATTACGAGTATATTCACTAAGGCATTAAAATTACAAATTAAGTGGTAGATATGAATAAGTGGTAATATTGTGTGATAATTAATCTGCTTAAAAATATCCGCATTATTGAATAAACATCTAGTTAAAGAGGCGATTGGAGATTCAATGCTGGGAAATATCCAATCCGAGCAATAATAACTATTCGTATAAATAATCTTATTGGGTAAGACCCTAAATTATGAGTCACAACTGTCTGTCCAGTGATTTTGAAACTGACCTCAAATTCCAAGCAGAATTCATTGAGGGTACTACACAAATTCTTCCACGAAAAGGATCCGGTAAGAGAGTGCTTTATTTTATGTGAAACCACAGAGCCCAGCTGGAAATATGAGAGATGTCCGTGAAGTTAAAGCAAATTCTTAACTGTCAAAACAGTATTTCTTTAATCGAATGAACTCAACGACAAGGATGAATATTATAGCCGTCTACAGCACTTTCTGGTGAAGTCTTCATTTCTGATATTTAAAACTCTCGCAATACTTGCTTGCACTTAAAAGATAAAAATACATGATATAATATTTTACAATATCTATTGACCGAAATCTGATATTGGAAACAGTACATGGAAACCTCAAAAAAACTACATATTTAGTTGCTGGGAAATGAATTAGATCAAGAAATAATAAAACCAAAGTAAATGAAACCACATAAAAATTATACTTTCAAAACGTGGTGTCTCATTACACTACCTTCTAATATACTGTAATTTAATTCCTGTTCCACGTAACTGAATATACAACATAAAAATGAATAAAAATTACTCTTTTAATTGCTCTTAATTACCATATAAATTAAACATTCAAACTTACAGTTACTCTTATTTTAGAATTCAAAAATGATAGCTCATTTTTGAGTGACTGGGTTAACACTCTCACGGCATGTTTGGAAGCACAGTATGCTGATATCCCAGGCATAGGTACTACCTCGTGCCCTGCCGCACTGTAAACAGTAAACATATTCTAAAACAAAGGAACTATTAAAAAATATTTTACATTTTTTTTATAAAAACAAATCTATTGCAATGAAGCAGCAAAGTAGAAATGCATTCCATTTTAACTTTTAGAATATTTATCCAACTACTGTTTTTCTACAGAGTCTTGTTATAATCAGTAGTGTGGTAGTAAATAATATTTTATATCTGAAAAATCTTTGAAAAAAAAAAAAAAAAATAGTATAGCATAAATCTTTGAAGATAATATCCGGTAGAAATACCATAAATCATACATAAAACCATTGTTTCATTATCCACCTGTTTATGATGATCACATGCCCGTTGATATTGTGCTTTCGCATCGATTCCAGACCATGTTTTACTCCTGCCACTGTTCCCAGTACGTTTGTATCCAACGTTTTTTTTACAACCGACAAATCAATGTCTGAAAAAAAAATAAAGGTAATACAATTAAGAAATTAAAATTGATCAATTGCAATAACTCGAAGACAAATAAAGTTTCAGTTCTTTGAAAACAAAAACGTTTTTCTTGGTTAAACGAAATGCCAAAAGTTTTGTAAAGAGAAATTTTAAATAACATTAAAGTTCTTTACAAAAGGGATTAAATAACACTTACATGTTCTTTATATTGTAGACAATCAAATTTATTTTCCTAGATAAATGTGTCTAAATAAAAGTTACACATCTTTAAAATTATTATTATTATGTGGACACTACTAGCCCTAAAAAGAATCTTTCTTGACTTCCATCAACAAAATATTTCGGGCGTCTCGATCACTCGCCTTTCTCCAGGCAAAGCCTCACATTCATCTTCATCAGGTCGCCGTTTACAACAGACAGTATTTAATCTGGGCCTTCCCTGCGGTCTTTTCCTCTCCGGGAAAAGTCTCTCGTACACCTTTTCTCTGCGCCAGGCTGTGTTCAAACATTCTGCGTAGAAAAATGGGTCCCCCCCCCTAACCGAAGTCGTACCAATATAATCATCGTTAATCATGGTAGTGCCCTCAGTACACTTCTCTTTCAACGGCTAAGTCGAAATTGATTTGCTGAAGTGAGGAACTTTGACTTTAAAGTTATAGCTCTATGAATATGTAATGGAAATTCGTAGTATTGAAAATGAAATTGTAAAATCCATATTCTTCGAGAAAATCTCAGAGAAGTTGTACTTTCGGCTGAGGAATTTTCTTTTAGCTCTAAACTTCAGCACAATACTTAATAAAATATAAGAGGTAAAACCTTGTACATTATACTTACAAATATTTCAGAAGATAGCTCTCACCCAATAAGTGCCCTTAATCGAATTTACTTTGAAAAATGCATCTCTCAATGATTTATCGATTTGGCTCACAATCAATCGCAAAACACGAAAGAGAGATTCTTTAAATTCGCTTTTTCTTCACTTTCTAAAGACAATTTCTTTTCAAGCTGACGGCTCAAAATTTTGAAAATTTGACAAGATCTCATTAAAGATACTTATTAACACTTGACCCTGATACTTATTCAAGCACAGTAATAACTAATTACATATAAGTTTATAAATAATTTCTTTTTTTACTTGTAAATGCAGATTGTATGAGAACTGCTGCATTGTTTATGATCACATGTACTGGACCCCAATTCTCTTCCACCCATTTAAAAGCTGCCTTCATTTCATCTTCCTTAGTTACATCACACTGTATTCCTTTCAGCAGACCTGGACCGGATGAACATTCTTTTTCAAGTTTCTGAAAAATTTAAAAGTTTTAATTACCTATTCTAAGTAATTTTCCTGGGGCAGGTAGAGGTTATGAAATTGTAAATCTGCCAGTGTAAGTTCGAATCTAGAATTGTAAGGAGCTAATTTTTATTTGTTAGAGAAACTATTAATAGTTAGACATTTGTTTCCGCCTCCGTCCTGGATAATTGTGAAGAGACTGTTCGTTCCAGAATCTCCGTACGTTCTGAGTCCTTTGCTCGTAACAATTGAGTTCATAACTTGAGTAGATAAGTTTCATACAGCCGTTACATCATGATTCCTGTCAATACGATTATTACGTTTAATGATTTCACAGCTGACTGAGTATCACAAACAAACCACAACACTAGCTACCTTCAACACTCACCAAAACCATTTAAGGCCTACAGGGATGCCATTATACTTCAAACTTTGTTTGTCTGTTTTTTGTTTTTCCTTCCATGACCAATTTACTTCAGACGATTTTCACGTTAAGCTCAATTCTAAACTGCCAAATTTTAATTGGACGTTAGCTCCATGAGGTAGCAATGAGATTAAAGACTCCCCCCTTTATAAATAATTTTGATACAAGTTTTGTAATTCTACCGTCAACTTTATATTATGAAAAATTAAATTAACTGTGAAAAGTTCTATTTGAAAAATTCTGTCAATCTGAAGTTTAGGGAAGAAGCAGGAAGATTTTTTTTTACTTCCTTTATTACTAAAGTTCTAAGCTTCACAGCATCCTGTTTCCCCATTGTAACCTACAGGGAAGTAAAACTTAGCTGTCAACTACAGGGTCTGGCTGCATTATTACCAAAGCTTCAAAGATCATTCAAGAAGAATTAATTCTTTTTTCTTTCTTTCTTTTTAGTTGCGCAATATAATATTGTAAATTATTAAAAAACGCAACTACGCTAAGGTTATTGTTTTCAGATTTATCCCAGCTGTGGCATCTACCTCTGATGAGTGTTTTGTAAAATTTTGAGTCAATATTATTTTGCTGATTAAATCGCCTGCCCAAAAATTGGGTATTCTTTATTTTATTTTTTTTTCTTACTGCTACTAACAACTTCCCGTAGAGGGAAGTGAACTAGCTACTTCTACAGGAATCTTGGCGTCCCCGAAGGGTATCCCAGCCTAACAACATGAACATCACCTATACTGACACTTTTTAACACTCAACCAATTCACTGTAGGAGGCCTGTAGAAGTATATTACAAACTGCTGGGATTAAGAAATAAGTTTCCTGGTAAGATTTCAAGTTACTAAGGAAACTCACAAAGCTCAGAATGTATGGAAAGAGAGATGTGTGGAGTGCTCCCACCTTGCAGAGAGAGAGTACTTCACCCCCGATGTCTGGTTAATTCGAAAGTTAGCCTTGACTCTCCAAAGCGCCTGAGAAGAAATAAAAATGATCATGGAAAGTTCTTTTCCAGTTAGAAAAGCCATTGCTTTTAAAGTTAAGTTAGGGAAAGCTGATTAGAAAGCTTCTTGGACAAACTTACCAATCGGTAAATAAAAAATTAAAGAGGACTGAAAAAGAAGAAAAGTAAAGTTTGGTAAAGCTTAAAACTTTAATTCTTTAAAACTTTAACAAATAAAATGATTATTTTTTCTATATATTTCTGTTATCTTGAAAAAGCACAATTGAAATGCATTAATTCCTTGAAAAATCAAAATTTTGTTGTTTTTTTTTTTAACTTTTTGCCAAAATTACGCGAAATTTGACTTTTTATCGTGTGATTTTGTTACCGATCGCCTAAAAGCGGGTCCCAGTATCCCCTGGATCAGGCTATCCTTAAAAAGCCTGCACAATAAATGACTGTTTTGACCGCTCCAGGTACTATTTCATTTTATAAGCTTCAGTGAAGCATAGCTTATTCTGATTTGTATAGCTCATAAGCCGAGACTTGCAGAATAGCTACCGGAAACTTGATTACAAAAAACATTTTTGCGTTGCTTTAAAAAAAAAAAAAAAAAAAACTCTAATATAATTGTTCGTTTCCTCTTGAAGTCAGTAGGGGAACTTAAAAAGGAAACGACTTTAAAATACATTTAAAATATGTTTAACATATGTATGTATAAACCTACCATATTAAAAGTGTCTGTTATTAAATTTCCCTATAGTATGTAAGTAATAGACCCGACATCCGCTACATATACAATAGTTGTGCACTGGAATGTGTCGCCCAAATATATGTATATTTCACTCAGGACTGACGCGCCCCGTTGCTGTTGAATATTTTCATTTCTGGAGGGATAGCACTCTGTTATTAAAGGGAACGATTTATTGCTTTCAATAAATCATTTCAAAGAAAATCTTTGAAAAGAAAAAATTACGGGTACTGCCGCTTTTATACATATTTTCACTCAATATTTGACGGATTGAACAATTTTATTCTGCTTTTTTTTTCCTTTTTGTTATTTACGGCAGATGGTTTTACCATGCCGTAGAATGTAAAGAAATACAATACTTTTGTATCTATTATTTTATAATGAAATGAAGCACCATTATTATTATTATTATTATTTATTTATTTACACATGTGTTATTAAATGCTGCGCGTTTCATAATTTTAGTGGAAAAACACACCCTGGAACTTAAACATCACCTGTTTCCTCCCAAGAGAAGGTTATATCTCTTTATATGTCTGGTTAGTTGCACATATCTGAGTTCTTTACTTGGATTTAGTATTCTGGGGATTCAGTAATAAAGTACTGTTCTTGTAACCAGAGGGATTCCCAAAGGGATGCCAAGCTTCCTGAAGAATTGTTTAATCCACTTTTCCCGGCTGGGTTATTCTGTAATCCATAGCCTTAAGACCATTTTTTTTTTTTTTTTACGTACATTGAGGGGTCCACACACACACTCACACTAATCCACTTCCTGTACAAACTCATCAAAAGATTTTCTGGCACATCCATTAGCAGTAGTTTATGTAAATAGCGGTATATAGTAGAATGATGAATGTGTGAAGCGAATGTATTTGTAGGTAAGAATGGAGAGTGAGTGATATTCTAGTGATAAGCACCTAGACGATGCTGGCTGTATGGCGGAAGCCAATGCCAAAAAAAGCAAAAAAAGAAAGAAAAAAAAGACTCTTATTCCCGTACAAATCAATGACCGTTGAAAAGGGCTGTGACTCTCTCTCTTAATACTGCTTCTACGAAGGTGGAGCAATGTGAAGGTTATATCTTGACAACCCACAGACCGCAGACATGGTTGCGCCATAAAAATAAACTAAGAAATAATTATCTTGCAGGTAATAATATATCGTGTGAAAAGATCATATTTCTGCATCTTAGAGTTGTGTTAATAATAAGTATTTATTTGTTTATTGTAATTTAAGATGTTAGATAGATAGATTCTACCGGGGGAATTGGCTATTCAGCCTACGCCACCGCGACACCCCAAGGATCTATTGTGGCACCCCCCCTAGTTGGAGACCCTCCCCCTATCCTGTCCTTAACCGAACTGTGGAATTGGGGGGGGGGCTCCCAGGTGGTCAATTAGAGCACCCTCTCGAGTCCTGCTTGCCTTAAAAGCCTTAATAGGTCCGAGAGAGGGCCCTGGCTGAGGCTTGTTGGCACCAGCTTCTCTTTGCCAAAGAGGCGGTACCTTAGCCAGACCAGCCCCTCGCACTGACATACCACATGCAGTGCCGTCTCCTCTTCTTCCTGACAAAACCTACACAGGCTATCCGTTGCCAGGCCCATGCGATGCATGTGCTTATTTAATCTACAATGGCCAGTGAGAATGCCAACTGCTATCCTTATGGCCACCCGGCCTAGTTGGAGTAATTCTGCAGTTAGCTTAGGCGAGTAGCTATGGATAAACTTTTTCGCCTGTCTCTGGCCTGGAGTTTTGACCCACCATTCCCTTGATCGGTCCTGCATCCATAGCTTAATGGATGCACTCCTGAGGCATCTTGAGACATCGCAGAACGGCTCCGGCCCGATAAGCGCTCTCATTGAACCCTCCCGGGCCAGGCGGTCCGCCGCCTCATTGCCTCTGTAACCCGAAAGGCCCAGGTACCCAAACCAGGAAGACCTTATTATGGCTACTAATTTCCTTCAGTGCACCTAGGCAGTCCCACACCAGCCTTGAGCTGATCTCCCACGAGTCAATTGCCCGCAGAGCAGCCTGGCTATCCGAATAAATGAGGACTCTGGAGTTATGCACTCCCCGTCTTCTTATTTCGGTGGCGCAGATAATAATCGCGACTAGCTCCGCCTGAAAGACCGTAGCTAGCCTTCCCAGGCTCACCGAGATATTACATCTCGGATGAGCCCCGTACACGCCGGCTCCCACTCCGTCATCCATCTTGGACCCGTCCGTGTACCACAATTTAAGATGTTTCTCCCTTGCTATTTTAATTTTGTTTACTTTAATGTACTTAATTTTGAACCTGCACGCTCTGCAAAATTTGAAAACTCACAGGGAACCTCAAAAGCGATGCATACCCAAAATTGAAAATCTTGAACGATTAATCTTGATACCTTCTTTTTATTAATAGAGTAAAATTACGACAAAATAAATTTAAATTATTTTCCATCACAGCGGCGTCAGTGTTACTACCAGAGGCTGATGAAATATTTATAAATAGTATAACTTATAGGCTGTTATTTTGTAATTTAAAATTATGCCCCTTATTTCCAGTTTATACTTTCGTTTTTTTAAATAAATTTAAGTAGCTTATAAAATAACTCTACCAAACGTGCAAACATCTTACTATAAATAATTTCTACCAGATTTATCTAATTTATAATTATTTCTACCAGAAATTAAAACTCTTTAAATAGAAAAACCTATTGTATTGGGCGAAGTTCATGTAATTAATTAATTGGAGAAGTCAATGAACAGATTAAGTGGTTCCCCAAAAACTTTTTCATGACTCCCGTTTTAAGTTTCAAACTTTTAGATTTGCACATGCATTCAAAGTTAATTATTGAAAGTTTTAATTTAAAGAGGACTTTATAAAAAAAAAAGAAAGTCCCTATTTCTTGTCCATGACCAAAGAGCAAACAAACTAAAAATTAGCATACTTTTTGAAAAAAGCTTTTTTAAAGTCCAACTATTTTATACTTCAATCGTAAAAAAATAACCTATAGGCTTAAAGTGGGAATTCTGAAACAAATTGCTCATAAAATCGGCAATAAAATTAACATTTTTTTTTTTTTTGCGTTTATTTTTGCTACAATCAGCGCGTTAGCGCTATAAGTAACAATGATAACAGGGTAACAACAAATAACAGAAGAATACGAGTGGAGAAGTTACCCAGTGGTAACACTCCAAAACAGGCTATTAGTCGCTCTCTTCACTTGAGAGGAGATCACGAGGCCACTGTCTCTTAAGGCGTCTTGTCGGGTTGTCAGGAAGAGTTCTATAAGAAAGATTTTTAGCTAGAGGATTTATATGAGATTGCAGGCTGAAGTGGAGTTTTCGGTATCTTGTTTTAGCGACTTGTGTGACAAAAGGAATGTTAAGGTCAGTGTGTATAGTCAAGTTGGAGACATAAAAAGGAGCGTTTACAATAGTTCGAAGAATTTTAGATTGTAGAGATTGAATCCTTTGAAGATTGGAGCGTTTGGTTGAACCCCACAGCTCTATTCCATACGCCCAGATGGGTTTTAAAATAGCTGTATAAATTAGTCTTTTGTGGTCCAGAGAGAGTTTTGATCTGTTGTCTAAGAGTCTTTTAAGTAGTCGATAGCGTCTGTTCAGTTCTGTTCTTTTAAGTCTAGTGTGGGGGTTCCAAGAAAGTCTTCGGTCTAAGTAAAGCCCAAGGTAGCGGGCAACGTTTACTACTGGTAGAGGTGTTAGGTTATAGATGACTGGAGGAAGAGTAATGCGACGAAGAGTAAAGGTGATATTTTGAGACTTGGTTTCATTAAGTTTAATAGCCCATCTCTTGAACAAAATAAACATGAATCCAAAAAGTCGTTTATTTAGTAATTTTTTTTTTCATAATTCGGGTTGATACATCATTAAAGTTTATTAAGAGTTATGTGAAATGCTTTGTATTTCTAAGCCAAACTTTAAATAATCATTTCCAGTTAATTAAATAATTTAAGAATCAAACTAAAATTAAAATCTGTTGAAATTAAAACTAGAGAAATTGGTTTTAATAATAGTGAATATATAGGTTTCGTGACCATAAATTATTAAACTAAGGATTCAAGATTTGCGAGGAATCGGTCCAAATTAAAAAACAAACAACTCCTCTCTTTGCCAACATTTCGACAAATATATTGTCTTCTTCAGCGCCTGGATATTACAAATACCAAAATACAAACAACTTAGAACAGGTATATATAAACAGATATAGCGGGACTTAAACGGGAATTTTGGTAATGACAATAAAGTGATGGGACAGATGGCTAAAAGACGAGTTGTAGTTTTTATTTGACCAATTGCTCGCCAATCTTGAATCCTTAGTTTAATAATAGTTATTTAAAAAAAGATAATATTATCTGTTATCCGATCTTGTACTTTTCTAGAGCAATTAATAAATAATATTAATTAAACATTTTTAGTCAAAAAACCAAATTAAAAATAAAAATTGAAAATATTTCAACAAATAGGGGAAAGAATAAAATAATCACAATAATATCTTGTTCGTTCAAAGGGCAATTCAAAGAATTTCGGCTCAGCCTTAATCAAAGATAATAAACTATCACATAAAAACAGTGAACTTCATATTATAAGATTTTTAGTTACATTGCTTTCTTTTATTTGCCATAAAAGAGAGAACTTTGGTCTCTAGCTTTGGCTTTCAATTTTTATTAGAAATATACATGTTTTGAGGTCTTTAGGTTTCTCTTTTAAGACATTGGATTCTCTCTCTCTCTCTCTCTCTCTCTCTCTCTTCTCTCTCTCTCTGAGAGCATAAAAGACTGTCGGCAAGTGGATGTGAAAGTAAGTATTCATACTGCTTAAATGACTCACGAAATTCTTAAACTGATACTAAAGATACTGTCAAATTACTTTAAAATATCTATTTTGTCTTTTTTTTTGTTTTTTATTTTACTTTTTCTCACTAGATGTCAAAATTTTGAAATTCGCGTTATCTGGGGGGGATATCCGTTTTGAAGTTCTTTGAATCAAAATATGAGAGTTGGAAAAGTCTCTTATACCAGGAATTTTCAGGAAGTTAAAATTTTATATTTCGTCTGGTTCTCGTACCTGGGGGATCTTACTGCGCACTTCAGCGACCTAAATCTCTCCACCGGGAAGTATTAGCTTTACTACTTTTTTTGGCTTACCATTAAACTTTGTACACACATCATTACACTCCATTTTTGGAGCAACAAAAACATTTTTCCTGGAAAATTCGTTTAAGGGCACTCACTACTAGAACAAGGGGTAGGTTAGGGTTGTTTTTCTCATGGAAACATCGTCAGTGTACAGTATCATCACGTTCCTCTTCCGAAACGATGTTTTCAAAAAAAAATATCGGCACTTTTTCTTCGTAAAACCAATAATTGTTTTAATCGAAGAAAAAAAATAATTAAATAACAGAAAATTAAAAACTAATGAATGGAGTATAAAAAGATCGAGTCCAGTATCAAAGATTTTGAACAACGAGAACACTAAGATTAAACTTGACCTGTATAACTTCCTAAGAAAATTAAGTAAAAATGCAATTAACATCCAAAATAAGTCTTGACTCAATGCTCCATTCCAAGGTTAACATTTTTTTGCTTAGCTCTGCCCCATGTCTTCCAACTATTCGCATCATTTCCCAGATAGACTGCATGGACTGTATCCGTGGTCCCACAATTCCCTATCTGGACTTCCCTATTAACAAAACTATCTAAACACTTGGGTCTTTATTTCTGTACAGGTTCATGTTCTTTCAGCTAACATTTTCATGTCAGTAGTAGGAAAATTAAAAAAAAGAAATTTATTCCAGAACCATGGAAAATAAAACATTACAACCCATTCTACAAGGAATGCATAAAATCATGTTATCCTGGGTAAGCACTAATCCGGCTCTTTTAATGACTTTAAAAAAAAGAAAAAAAGTCTTTCGACATACTTGTGATTAATTTTAAGGAAGAAACGCAGAATGCTGAACCATTCACCGTAGGACAGATAAACTGGCTAAGATTATAAAATTATTAACAGAATCAAAATTTACCTGCAGACGTTCCAATCTTCTAGCCAGACCAGCAACCTTCATCCCATAACCGGCTAACTTTTTGGCCAACGATTCACCAATACCAGAACTAACGCCCGTAATCACGGCAACTTTACCATTCCAGTGTTCCATGATGTCTGATGGTTCACAATGACCGCTGTGCTTCTACTATATAACGTCGTTTGGTCTCTCTTTAAGTAGAAATATGCGTGCATGTCCAACCAGCTTCAGTATCAAGGTCATCATCCCCACCTTTAGAACAGAATTCATTCTACAACTATTATTAGTTTCATGGTATTCGTACATGTTGAGTGGTGTATATCAATGAGTTATAGTGCACAATGAGATAGCAATTTTGGAAACGTTCCTAAATAACAAACATTAATGAGATAGCAATTTTGAAAACGTTCCTAAATTACAAACATTTTGGCAATCTATCACTTTCAATTTCTTAATTTTTTTTTTTGTAAAGTTATAGATGCATAGAAAGAAATTTGTTCACACATTTACATTTTTATAACTGAAATTTGAGTACAAAATTATCATCTTCTGCTCCTTTATTACATTTTTTTTGTACATATACAGGGGATATTGTCAATCAAGCGATAAAATTTGTTAAATTACTCTAATCTTAAAGGTCCATTTTACTTTCTCTTACTAAGTATTAGATTCGAGAAAGTATGGCGATCGAGTAAAAATTTATATCCGGTTTGAAGTCCGAAAAAAGTGATTTTTATAGATTGCTCTGTATATCTGTTGATTGTGTGGTCAGTCCAATTCAAAAACCAGAAAATAATATTGCACCAAGAAGGGCAATCATCGGTTTCTCAGTACAGCTTGTTGACTGGTGACAATTTAGACCCCTGAAAAGGTGTGGGAAAAACTCGGATAGTTGCCTATTGCTTATCATCAAAGCCTTCAATCAGTGGCACGTTTTAATGAATGAGTCATCACGATGGAAAACACCAAGTAAAACCATGCAGACTAAGGAGTAATATTGGTAGCTCCCAGTTGATAAATCAAGTCTAATATATTTTAATTTATTCTTTACATTTATAATCTCTAATAATTTTTGCATAATAATTAATTATTCAATTAATGAATGAAAGTCTCTTGATCACCACACCTTGCTCTTACAGTAATGAGAATAAGTATTGAATGCAACTGCATAGTTACACACAATTACAGTTGGGAAAAACGCTCTGAATCATCCATTTTTTTATCTCCTTCTCTCTCCCTCTTTCTGTCTTTCTCTTACTTCTTGTACAAGGAAGTATGGCAATTAATTAAATATTTTATTTTAAATATTCACAGGTAATTTAAGTTTTTGAGTCCTTGGAAACGGAAGTGTTTGTGTGTCAGCCAGTCATGTTTAAAAAGAATCCTTCGAGTCATCATTTAAAAAAATCATAATAAAAACCTAATTCCATACTTGGCTTCACTGATTTTCTTCAGAGTTGATAAGTCTATGAAGGTTTTGACATATTTAATATTTTTAGATAAAGTACTTTATATGTAAAGAATTTGACTCTGATAAGCCTTTAATGGAGCAGTAATTCGAAAAGTTCCCTTTTTGGCGCTCATAGCCAAGCTAAAATTGATAAGCAAAGGTTTGGTTTTATTTAAAGCCCAAATCCAAGGATTATCTAGGTCAGCTATGTGTATATATATGAGTAGTTATTTTGAAAGCAGTATTGATGAGGTTTTATCGGCCATGATTGATGTGTTGGTGGCCAACAGTAATCCCCATTACACCGTGTAATCGTAAACAAACTCGTTTTCACAGAAAAGGTTGATTTATAGACAGAGATAGAGAATGAAAAAGTGTAATAAAGCGACGCTCAATCCCAACCCAATCTTGAAAAGTCCATTATGACTTTTCATTGTACAATGTTAGTGTGTTTATATTTGTATAGTAATCAGTGAGAGGGTGTTCTGTACGCATGTGTGGTAGTAAGCAGGTAGATGGCTTGGGTCTAAGGGAGAGCCCATATAACTATAACTAGAGAAGCCATTTCAAAATAAAAATAATAATAATAATAATAAAATAACGCACAAAATTAGTACAACTCTTTGTTTTGAGTAAAAATTCCTTTATAAACAAATTATGGCATATACCATTTCTAATTTATTAATTTGAAGGAAAGGAAATAGCGAGTTTTCACCTGAGGTCCTCTGAGTTTGAAGTCTGAAAAAGTGATTTTCATAAAATAATCTCTAGCTAGCTTATCTGTGGGTTCGAAAAGTGATAAGAAGTTCAAAATATTTTTTTCTAATCTCAACGTTAGTGATAACTCTCCTCTGGGAAGGTATTTTTTATTTCACACTATGAAAAAAGGGCGCAAACTGTTCTCTTTAAACCTTGTACTATCATCATACGTATTATCTCTTTGCAACGATTGTGATGATGGTCGCGAGGTCACCGGTACTTCATACGTCGTGGCTGTTTAGTAGGAACATTGGAGGTTTAATTGGATTGGACTAAAGGATTCCTGTAACAAATAGTTGGGAATGGAATTTTAATGTTTGACTGTCCCGTATAATTCTATTCCATACGTCCATAAAGAGGCTCTCCTAGTGAGCTATACTGCTGTCTTTTGTTTTGGTAATGCCAATTTCGGATCTTTCTAGTAGTTTTTTGATAATATCCCTTATTTAACACAGTTCGTTTTAGTCGAGTATGTGGTTTCCGGGGTCAGTTGATGTACTGATCTGAGCCTAAAATATTCATTTTAAACACTTTTTGCTAGAAATTTCCATTAAGGGGACTTGCGAAGGAAGTAGTGGGTATGCGATATCCACTAATGTGCCATTATGGCGTAATGTACGGTCCTACCATTTATGGGCCATTAAGGAGGATTTAAATGCTAAAATTGAGTTTAAAGAAAGTTCCTTAGGATGGTTTTTAGGATACACTTCCCTCTGTCTGAAGTATAATTTGCGTAATTACGGTTTCAAAAACTGCATAATATAAGAATAAATAAAATATTACGTAAATATTCTGAGTATTAAAAAATTATGAGTTAGAACCTTAAGCATTGCGATCATAGTTTGTGATTTGTTTACATAAGACTTTTTTTTTTATCTAAAATATAGATAAAGATGTTGATAGAGTAATCATGCAGTGCAAATTCCTATTCGTTGAAAACAATAGTAAAATTACCAGAATCGATCCAATGTCCAATACAATCCTTTGTCCAGTTACTAATCTGCCAAAAATGTTGACATCAAGTGCAAAGTCAAGAGGAAATATGGCCAATTGGTGTTGTTGGAGTGGTGATATCTGGTTTCTCCAGCGATGTGATATTCATCCAGAAAAGCTTTATTGAACCGCATTGATAACCTCAAATCCCAGTGCTTTAAATTAATATCTATCTCAGTCACATGTTTGTGTCTCATTATTGTAGAGGTTACAATGATTAAATAGCTGTTACACTTTCATATCTCTCTCTAGCATGCTTTCCTCCTTAAGCGGGAAATTTAATACAAAGTAACTCTCTTTGAAGTGCTTTAAATGTTTTGAACGCTGAAGGAATGTGTAGATCGTAACATTTTATAGGATACTTTATTTAAACCGGGTATTTTTATTTCAAAGAAATTCAGCTGCCCTGTTTAGTGTCGTTTCAGTGTTATTGTGTATCTCTTAATGGCAAAAAATAGATACTCTCTTCATGCACTAATTTCTCCATTTATTTCCATGAATTTGTTGTTGTCCCGGAAAGGTAGCTCAGACTATTATTGCTGTAAAGCTTGCTACCAAATTTTGGGCCGATGTGGGAGGTTGTAGTGCATCCTGCAAATGGACAAGTTCATACACTCGGCCCATTAGCGATACCTGATGGTCAAACACTGATTCTGTTACGATTCTTTGAGCTTCTAAGCTGGAGAGATAGAGTCAGGCCAAGTTCATCCCACTTGCCTCTGCTGGTTCATCTCCAAGTGGTTCCACCGATAACTGGTTTGAATGGGATAAGGCCGTGTAACCACGTTGGCATCTTGACTTTTGCCTTTTTATAGTGCGCAATATGTCAGAAAATATCTTCACAGAGTATTCTGTCGTAGATGGATGCAATCTCTGTAAAGACATTGACAGAAGGAGAGGAAACATCAATTATATCCTTTAAAAGTGCAGTGTAGTCACTAGTTTGTGTCAAAAGGCCTTTGGCATTCGGAACCCGGAGTTGACAATAAGCATAAAAAAATTAGTGACAATCTCTGGGAGCCCTGTGCAGACTATCAGGAAGAGGAGGTGACCTCCCTCTTTGGACAGTCACTTTTTTTTTATTGTGAACATATGTGTGATACAATATTAAAATCAACTATCTTTTAGTAAATATTCTACGTATCAAGAAAAGTTAATGAAGTTAACTACGGTAAATGGTAAATATCGTGTGAGTGTTTCAATCGTTTATTATAACAAGCATCATTGGGCCAAGTGGATAAGCGTCATTTAAAACCATCAGTAATAAAAGGAAATAATTAAGATGTGAATGTGATGTGCATTTAGATTGTGAGTATTAGAAGTAGAACTGTACTAAAAAAAAAAAAAAAATACAATCAAATCAGCAACAGAAGATTTAACAAGGTTATTCTTTCATGCATTAAATTAATCAAAACAATTGTACAAAATTTAAGTACCACCCATTAACTTGTCGTACGTCAGTTTTACTATTTAATTTGACTGGTAGTTACAGAGTAAAAAAATAATTGATAAAAGAAATTGTAAGCGTTAGAGTTAATAATAGGTTAAACGAAATGTCAGTTTTCAATGAATGTCATGTTCAGAGCATTATCAGGCATTAATGTTAGGGTTATTCTGTAACCCAAAATAGGTCACTCTCGAATACATATATAGTTATGAACACAGCCTAACGCAGGTTTCGATGGCAACAAAGGCACCTGTTTGAGAATAATTACTCTGAGCTAAACCTAAGTTTAATTAAATTGACAGTAATGGAGGATATTCTTAAATAGTGAAAGCTTGGCCAACCCCAACGATATCTATACTAATCTTACTTAAGTCCCATTTTTAGATTTTAGTCTAAGTATAGAAAGCAGAAAACAGATTCATGTTTAACTAGCTACTTAATCTTGTCTGAATTGAATACACAATTATAGTAGTAGGAAATTAATAATTATTTTAATGCATTATTAATTTCCATACGCTCATTATATAAATTAAATTTAAGGGGAGGTTTTTTTTTTTCCGCAAACACTGGATGTAGTTGTTTTGTGTCAATTGTACAGATAATTTCCCCAAGGAATCAAATGTACCTGATGTTAAATTAAATTAGCCTCAATGTCTAGTACGATATCAGAATGTTATTTTAGTGAGGGAAGAATGTTGGTTAAAAATTACTATGTGTATTATTTAATTTTCCTCTCGTTTTTATTTTCTGGATTGGATAATATCCCTAACCTCTGGTAAACAAGATATTATCAGTTCACACCAGGAAGGTGTTGATAAGAAGAAAGTGGTAAATAATGTTTGGAGAAAGTAATAAAGGAAACTTCTATTTATTCTATTCAGCAGGAAGTCTGAGCAATGAAAGCTGTAGTGTCAATCTTTACTCCATCTTATAATTGAATTTCTTTTTTCTCTCTCTCTGCTAAATAAAATTATTATTTATTTGTTCTAGGAGGTCGAAACACGAGAGAGGCTCCCCCACGGGCAACCCAAACTCTCAATGATGTCTCCATTCAGGTAAATAAAACATTAATTCATCTGTAGATTAAACATGTAGCCAGTTGTTGAAAACGTAGTTGGGTACGTAATTCTGGTTAATATTGTTACTTTTAAATTGTTAATATTGTTAGACGCAGTAATAACATGATAAATAAAGCTGAAGTCCCTTGTTATTTTAATTTATTTCAACTGATAGAGGAGCTGCAGAATCCGTAAACCAGCCAGTTTTAATCTTCTGGGGGAATTATCTAGGCATATGATGAAACAAGACAATCGTTCACTGGAGGACAAAGGAATGTTGAGGTCGTTGTTTACGGTTAAATTAGAAACGTTGTAGGTAGAGTGTATTAGCTATTTTGCGAAGGACTTTAGACTGGCATGATTGGAAACGGTAGAAATTGGAATGCTTTGTTTAACGCTAAATTTCACGTAGTAGTTGAATGACTGTCAAATGAATAAGTCTTTTGTTTTATGTTGAATGGTTGGAATGTCGGTCGTAAAGGGAAATTCGTATCGTCTGTTTAGTTCGTGTCTTTTCAATATTGAGTGGTTTCAACTGAGTCGGTTATCTAGATAAAGATCTAGCTTAGCGAACTCGTTGATCAGTAAGGATTATGGTTTCATGGAGTTAGAAAGGTTATCCATTTGCATTTGATTTTGAGTTTCTTGTGAGCCAGTTGCCATAATGAACGAATGTTTTAATACGATATTGGATACGTCGGTCTTTACGTATTGCCATAGTAGAAATGGAGGATTATTTCTGGGAAGAAGAACATTTTTGCTCTGGAAAATATCTGCAGTAGAGGTACACTTACCTTGAAAATAGTTATTTGCAAGAATAAATCAAAATAAAAACCTTCCCTTAAAAAACAAAAATGTTTTATATATATATATATATATAAATATATATATATTATTCTATCGTACTTCCAGGCAGACATACAGGTGGTGGAGCCGACCTCGTACGAATCAGAAGACGAGATCATGGGGCGCAGAAAGCAGACAGCTCGCGTTAAGAGAGGCGGCACTCCACTGTATTCTAAACAAGATATAAGGGAGCAATATTGTATAAACGATCGACAGCTCTTAGGCTTAGAGGATAATAATTCGGGATTGTTTGGCTGTCTATCTTCCTATCAGGTAATTTGGCCGATTTCCTTTATTATTCATAAAAAAAAAAAAAGAACTCATTGAATTTTGTAGATTGTTTTGAAATCATGGTGTTATAAAATTGAAATGATTTTTTTATAATTTAAGGATTCATCGTGCAGTTCTCGTAGTCCCAGCCTGTTGACAGTGTGTGTTCGTCGACGTGTGCCTTCGGATGAAAATTTAGCCGATTTAGTGAGACGTCCGGCGGCTGAATACGCGCCATTTCCGCCGCCGCGCTGGGCTCCTCCATATCCGCCTATACATCCGGCCTATCCTCCGCCGCCTAGACCGGCTAAGTACTACCACGATCCGTATGCGTGGTTTCCAGAAGATGAAGAGCCTTGTCGAATGGTAACTATACAATATTAGCCTCAGAGCAAAACAAAAGCATCTTTTCTTAATGCGTTAGAAAAACATATCTTTAAAAATGAAAATAGAACACATTTTGAGAATCTAAATATGAAAGAATCTTACCTTTTATCAAAAAAGCCCTTTCTTTATTAATTTAAAAGTAGTACCTTTTTATTGGTTGGCGCCTTTAAATATATTGAAACAAATCAACACTACATATATAAAACTATAGGGCGTAACAAAAGTAAGATATCTCAATTAAGACCAGGATGGAGTCAAACAGCAAACCAAATTTATAAAAACCGCATAATTTTAAATAAATCGAGTAGGCAGCGGTAACAGGCCGTCATTGCTTCATCTGATTGTAACCACGATAGCGTAACCTTTGTAGGAAGAGTGTAGGCTGCACACTTCCTTTTATCGTGTCAATTTTCAAATCCTTCTTCCATTTAAATTTTGTTTATTAAATAAAAAACATATATATTTCGAGACTTATTTTCAATTTAATAAAATTCAAAATTAGGAACATTGTTGTTATTTACTTCCAGAGTAAAGTTTTGCAGAATAATCTAAAGGCTCGCTTATTAAAAAAGTTACATAAAAACAAACATAGTCATAAATAATATAGTTGCAGATGTGGATGTTACAGGAGCGAGCCAGGCCACTTAGGGATTACGACGGCTATCCTAGAAGATACCTTAGTTACAGCAGTGAATATCTGTTAGGGCGGCATGAACCTTGTCCAGCACATCCTCACATACTGCCGCCTCCGCCACCCCCGCCTACCATCCCCACATTACCTCATAGGTAAATATTCTCTGGAGGCAGCGTAGGCAAGTCTTATCATTTGAGTAAAAAGCATGAGATTGGATGGCGTAAATTAGATTCTTCTGCAAATGTATGAAATATCCGGATTTTTGGAAAGTCTTTACTTAAATATAATAATTCTAATAGAAATATCATCTTAGCAAGATCAAAGCTTTTCAATAAGGAACACTAGAATTTTTTTCAGAATGCTTAATTTCATTAAATTTTTTCCAGACCAAAACATGTTAGTTTCGCTAGATCACATACCATGCAATCTTTCGAAGATTCAGTTAGTTTTGGAAGTGGCAGTTGTATAACGTCTTGCAGTCAAGAAAGACTGATAGATGGTAAAAAGTCGACAGAAACTCCTAAAGTTATAGTTATGGGTAACAATTTATTTTCTTTTGTTTTTACTGAAAATAAATTCCACTTACTGTGTCTATATGTGAAGTATGAGAAGTGTCCTATAATAAATATAAGTATACAATATTTTCAGAAAAGCCAAAGAGGACTCCAATGAAAACGCAAGCCACCCAAACTGAAGTTTGTTTGGGAAGAAAGCCTTTGCCACCTAACTATCTTTCTTTAAGTCCTAGAACAGTGCAAAGGGTAAGCAAATACATCCTAATTATTTTGTTTTCATCTTAAAGATTATTAGTTAATGGTAGGTAATTGGGATCCTTCTTAGGGAGATATCATTTGAGAATTAGATGGATAAATTTTAGACAATCAAATCATGTCAATTTGTTTTCCTACGTTCTTAAATCAGAGTAGAATCTAGAGCCTTAGAAGGCGATGTTAAATTTCTGGATGAATTCTTCTTCAATGAACTGTGTTCTTGAAGTTGTGTTTGAAGTTTGCTTGTAACGATTGGTGTTTTTGTGAATCTGATATACATCTTGTATTATCTTTTGGACCTTGAATTTTTCATAAACTTTCTCGTAGGATTTTTTTGTTCATTGGAGAGTGGACAGAGCTAGTAGTACAAGGTAATGTGACAGAAATAGTAATGTTACTGTTTTGGAAGCGAGGACTTAAGTGCTTGTAATGAAATGGAAAACAGTTCTTGGTTTTGTGGAAAATTTTACTTAGTTAATGCTCTGTTCATAAGGGCTACACAATTAAGATTACAATACCAAATTGTCTGTTGAAATGAGTTCGGTGTTACAGAACTAAGTTTCGATTATTTTCCATTTTTTATTATTTGAAAAACCAGGCATTTTCTCAACCTCTTGAAAATTAAATAATAGAATTTTCGAGAACGGTCGGGGTTAGTCAGATAAGAGGGTAAACAAAAATAATTTAATCATTTTGTTAATCATCCAATTTGTGATTCGCCGATTTTTTTATGATTATTTATAAATATTGACCATTTTCAAATATGTCACTTGATAAACTGCATTTTACTGATTTCATTTGCTTCTAGAGTAGGTTAAACAAAGTAGATCTAAGATGAGAGTCCGTCTATTTACCTGAAGTAATTTTGTGATGTTCATTTCATGAATTTGGAAACAATAGGATTCTTTCTACTAAATGAAGCAATTTCATTTTTTTTGGTTGAACCCTACAGAATAAAATAGGTAGAATTTGTTTCATAATAAAAGTAGCACCTAACTAACCACTTCATGTACCAAATTACCCCAGTTGAAACGGCATTTCATTTGAAATGATGTCGGGAATAGTGGAAGCCTTTATTACACTTCAAATTATTTCAGGAACCCTATTATTACTCGCTCGTCTACCCTTCCAACACCTTTTTATGCTTTCCAACATTATTTTTTTGTCAAATACTGTAAAGGCTATTTTGGCAGTGTCGTTTGAAAATAATTCACACCTCCAATAGTAACCAGGACGAAAAACCTTTCACAATTCTTGCTACGAATATTATATAAATAACTGACTTTCAAAATTAAAACCTTCAGTTAGGAGAAACCAACGTTTTGAAGCGAAATGTTGAATTCAACATTTTGAATATAAATTTTTTTGTATCATTCGAGGGTTTCTTGTTTTTTTAAAAATTTTATTGTAGTCTTTTGGACTATCTTAAATCTTCCAAAAATTTAGTGACATGTATACAATTCAAGAGACTAAAACACCGTTAATTTCAGGTGAGAATGGTTTCTCAGGGTGCCCAAACAAATGGTGATAAATTGAATAACAATAGGAAATTAATGAAAAGTTTTTCTGAAGTAGGAAAATTCGCATTAGGGGCACCACCGCCACTTCAGCCTACAGAACTACACGAACCGTTACAGAGAACACAGTCTGAAGAGCCCAGGTGATCAGTTAAGCCTTCAAGAACGTTCTTACGTTCATTATTATTATTGTTTCTCTCTCAAATTTCCTTCTTTCGTTTTTCTCTAGATCTCCATATTTGCCTACTAGTCCTAAGGAAATTTTTATAAATTTTGAACCGCTTGAAAAGCGTAGCAGAAAACGTCTAGCAAAAACATTATCCGACGGTGAAATACTAGAAGGAAAAGGTAAACCAGAGGAAACAGAACCGTGTACCCAATCTGATGGGGAATTAGCTTCTGCAAAGAGTACGCAGGAAGAACCTGAAGAACCACGGTTATCAGTCCAATTAGAACCACCAAGAAAGTTGGTCAGTACTCACTAAGGAATCATTTTAAAATTTTCTACATTCTATCTTTAGGCATTTAGCCATAGAATTTAAACTAATTATTTAGTGCCATCCGTTTCTTTTTAGATTTCTGCAGATTCTCAAGAGGAAGAATTTCACGAGAATCTGATATACAGAGATTTGTTTAGAAAGAGAAGTGGATCTGAGGAAAGTGGTGGCGAAGTGGCGGAACAGAAAAGTCTCCTAACTGCAGCAACTCCTTTATCACCGTTCGCATCGTGTGATTCGCTCAATACTAAAGATCATAGCGATGGTATTTGGAATGAATCACAAATGACGGTAAGAATAAAATAAGGATATCGCTTCTTTTAAGGCATCTAGTTCACTGAAAGGTTCCACAAATACTCGCAGAGTGATTGATAGTTGCCCGTATCCATAACGTCGTTTGGGTTGGAAAATCTACTAAAATGTTGGCCCTTCTAACCATTATTATCCCTGAAAAGTCTTGAATATAGTTTTATAATGATTAGTACATTTTGCGAGATCTACAGGTTTTCTATGAAGGCTGTTCTGAACTAGTTCTATAGACGATGTTTGTTGTCTGCAGAATCTTAAAGGAAACATCTAATCATGTCTCTTCTATCTGCCAGATTTTATTATGATATTTCTTTTGTAAACTTCTCTACTCGCAAACAGAACATTTCCTGCATTTTTGTTCTAATCACATTAAATACCCCTCCTCAATCCACAAGAAATTCTTTTCAGTTCAAGTTATCTGCAAGTGTAATTACTTAATCTATTTTCCTGTATAATCAATAGAATGTAAATGTAATTTTGTCGTTCACTTCCATATTTATCGAAAGATGCGGGCAACCATCCAAGTTGACTTTGATGTTTGAACTTGTTAATGACGTTAAAAGTAAATTATTCTGTCGGATTAATTAGATAATCACTTAATTAGATATTAAGTGCAATCTATTGGTTTTAGTGTAGTTTTTACCTCTGTACTTTTCTATTAAAGTAATTGTGACTTATTACGTTAGAGCCCTGAAGGACAATATAACATTTGCATGCGTTTCTCTGTAGCGAGTTAACTTTTTTAAATTCTTCATTCAAACAAAATTTGAATCAATTAAATAAAATTGTTCAATCTGAAAATTTTCTTTCAGGTACTACATGCAGACTCAGACAACAATGGCGGTGGTACGGGAATGAGTTGTTCAGATTTAAGTTCTTCTTTGACACCTAATGCAGCTCTTAATTCAATGACGCCGACAACTCGAAGAAAACATCTACTAATGATGCAACATCAACAGAGATCCAGCATGGATACAGACGCTTTGGATATTGAAGAAACTGAACCAGAATCTGTAAGTTAAGCATGAATTATTTCGTTTATGATACTAAATAACTACTTAAGGTGGTAGTTCTGTTTTTTCGATATTTTCTGCTTCTTTTGGTTCCTGAACAATCTTTCGTGATTGACTGAAACTGTTGTTTCTCATCCAGAGATTAAAAACAACACAGCTAACATCAATACCTAGGCCATCTACAATGAGATTTTCTTGCTCTGGATTATGCTTACGCACAATAAACGATTTGCCAAACAATAGTTAAGCAAATATTAATATAATATAATTTTAGATTTTTTAAAAATATTCGCTCATGTTGCCATCGTTGCAAGTCACAATTCTTAGTTTAGTCATGATTAATAAGTCAAATAAATGTGATCAAAGACTATTTTCGAAGTTACAACACTGTTTTGTTTTTTTTTTATAAGTTAAGGAACATTTTCAATTGTTTTAGTCTGTAAGACTACTTCTTGTAGTACATTTCTTATTAATAATCATTTCGACTTTTAAACACCATTTAATCTTCTTGAAAAGGTATACAAATTATAGAAGAATGTAAAACAAAATATTTAAAGACTGATTTGCTAGAACTAGAAGTTTTGAATAGTATAAATTTTATTCTGAGTATAGTTATCTCTTCGGCTAATAGATCGTTGAACGCACTGTAATTTATATATTATATACAGGGGCTCACCCATAATTTTATGGTAGAAAATTGAAAGAATATTTTACTATTGGTCAAACTAAGGACTTGCTTATCCCATCTGAAGATTTAGAACATTTGTTGTGATTCTCAGTATTGAGTAATTCAGATTTTTACTTTTTGAATATGTAATATGCTCTTGGGAAAACTAACAAACTTTTTATCATTTATTCCAGGTCGCTGTAATTACTCAGGAATCAACTTTAAAGCCAAAAGTTGAAAAATCTGCGGCGCCTCCTCAAATTCCAACTGTAAATCTCACTGCCCCCACACAAGAAAGAATCCCGGAGGATGTTTACAAGGTTATTACAGTAAATAGAGAAAGGTACTTGAAGCATTGCCATTAATAGTAATTAGCAAATTTTTTTGTAAAAGATATTTTCTTTCTCTTTGGATAAATTTTAATACTTCCTTTGATTTTCCACTTTCTCTTACTTCTCATAAGAAAGTGATTGTGCAGATCTTTCGATTCTAAGTTTTCAATGGATATATCCGTTTGGCGTTCCTCTAAAATTGTTTTTTACAACTTGGTCTCTCTCTCCTTTTTTTGTTCTCTGTGAATGTGGGTGCATGATTTCCGATTTGTTTGATCAATTTAATATTTCGCTTAGGCGACATCAGGGGACACCACAAATAAGTTTTAAATTCTACAACTTTCATTTGTAACATGTTTCTATGAAAACTTGATTAAGAGCATTTCTGAGTGTAGTTAGGATCACTCTAAAGTGTCATTTCTCTACATTCTCCTCACTTACCATCTGTACAGTATTAATACAAATCAAATATTGGAATAAATTTTTAAATTTGAAGCAGTCAACAGCTGATTATTCATTCACTTTTAGTTCTTTCAGAATTTTGAGATTATCTCGAATACAGCTCTTACGATTTCTGTGTTAAACTTTGTGTAGTCATTGAAAACAAATTGATTTATAACTTTTATATGGAAAATTTCAATTAATGGTATTTTGGCAAAGATGGCGAATAGATTTGCTCGTGAGAGCCATTATTACAAACTGTACAATCATGGTTAAAATATGACTTAAAAAGTTAGGTTGAGGGAAATGTTTGACAAATTTTAGTATCACCTGAATAATATCATTTGAAAATTTTAGTATCACTTTTTTAGGAGAACAGAAAGGCCGTTATCGCCTCTTCCTAAATTGAAGAAACGAAGTCCTGGTACTCGGACACCTGAGTCAGAACAGCACCATTCATCTTCTGCAACGCTAAGCAGTAATGGTATTTACCTGTATATCTTAAATTTTGTCTTAATTGAGAGTCACTAGTACACTTATTTATTTTTTTAATTATGTTAAACAAAGTGCCTACTTTTGCTTTACACTTATTAGTTTTATTACTATGAATACATATTTTATTTATATTTCATTACTTTTGCAACTATTTCAGTTATAGTTATGTTAACAGAAGCGTTTACAAGATCAGATTCTGGTAGAACTAATACTGATATGTCTGAAGCATCAACCACGGACGACTATGCCACAGCAACTGAAAACAATTCTGATGGAAGTGGTAGGCGACAAGCAACCGATGGTGAAACATCACAGGCTGGACAAGGTGCCAGTTCGTTTGAAAGTGGCTCTTCTTTGTACAGTTTGACCAGAGCAGATGCTACTGAAGAACAACAAGTAAGTTGGTACCAGAATACCAGGTCTCTGAATACTAGAGCACTCTATGTTCTTGTGAAAATAAACAAGTCAGCATTTTGTTAATGAGTAGCCGTTTTTGGTCTTAAAGCTTAATGCATAATAGTACAAGACAAAGTAACAGCTCTTCTGCCCACCTTTAGTTCATTCAGTAAATACACAAATTTAAAGCTAGAGTTTTTTTTTTCTCAGTTCCTGCCGCAGTTAGAATAACTATATTCTTCTTTATCTAAGCAAGTTGCTTACATTTGCAGGTACCCTGTTCACCGCCGCCCATAGAAGAAGAACCAGGCGATAAGATGAGTGAAGAACAAGAAGAGAAAGCTGGCGATGGTGATGGAGATACATCGAGTGCAGAAAGTAGTAGTTGTGGAAGGTGTGTACATTTTTCTTTTTCAATAATTAATCACCCTCACCCCCAAAAAATAACCAAGCATGAGTAGTTATATATTCCATTTATTCATTTTTTTTTAATTAATAACAAATTTTTTAACAAAACTTTTTGAATATTTTGCACAAAATTTTAAATTATTGTAAAATTTTGTATAATTGTAGATGTCTTAGTTTACGCACCCGCTCCTAAACAAAAACAAAGAAATAATAAAATAAAGATAATAAAATGTACTTACATAAATAATTCCAATTTTAAATGATTTCACTGACAATTTATAAAATAATCATAAATAATTTATTCTGTTGTTTAAATAACAATTTCTTTGGTTAAAAAAAAGAAGTTTAAAATCAATAACATTCAAGTGTTAGTTAGTTAGTCTAATGTTACTTTCATTTTGTGTTAAACTTAATTCATACTCATTTTCTTTCTGGACTCCCGTTTGTCTTATATCTAATACCAGTCTTTTTATTGGGAGGATTGTTTATTTCTTCTGTTGCCAAAGTTTGGTACAAATACGAATTTTGATGGAGTTAAATTCATTTATTTTATTGCACTTTAATAAATTCAAGTTTCAAGCATTTTATTTGAATTCACGTTTGATTCGAAACTTACATTAATGTGGCAATTTTTAGAAAGATATATACCATTAAATTCTAAGAGATTGGCTAATTTTTAGCCACCACCAATTCCTTCGGACTATTCTATGGCCAATAGAATATCCATTTTTTTATTTGTAATACTTTTTTTTTTTGGTTAAACTTAGGATTCAAGATTGGCGAGGAATCGGTAAAATAAAACAACTCCTCTTTTTGCCAACTTTTCGACAAATATATAGTGTCTTCTTCAGGGCCTGGGTATAACAAATACAAAACAATTAACAGAGTCAGTAACATACGGAAAGATTATGGCGACTGTCTTTTGGGATTCGCAAGGAATAATCCTCATCGACTATCTGGAAAAGGGTAAAACTATTACAGGTGCATATTATTCATCGTTATTGGACCGTTTGAAAACCGAGCTGTAAGTAAAACGCCCACGATTGGCCCACAAAAAAGTCCTTTTCCATCACGACAACGCACCAGCTCACACCTCACAGCAGTTGTGGTCGCAAAATTAATGGAAATAGGGTTCCAACTCGTTTCACATCCCCCCTATACTCCAGACTTGGCTCCCTCGGACTACTATTTGTTCCCCAATATGAAGAAATGGCTGGCGGGAAAAAGATTTTATTCAAACGAGAAGGTGATTGCAGAAACGAATGGCTATTTTTCAGACTTGGACAAATCCTATTATTCGGAAGGTATCAACAAACTAGAGCAGCGTTGGACGAAGTGTATAAGCCTAAAAGGAGACTATGTTGAAAAATAAAAAAGGTTTACCCCAAAAAATTAAGTAGTTTTCATTTTTGCACGGACTTTTCAAACGACCCTCAAGTTTACGATTCAAGTTTGGCGAGGAATCGGTAAAATAAAACAACTCCTTTTTTTGCCAACTTTTCGACAAATGTATAGTGTCTTCTTCAGGGCCTGGGTATAACAAATACAAAACAATTTACAGAGTCAGTAACATAGAAAATCATTACTGATTTATGATTTTCTATGTTACTGACACTTTAAATTGTTTTGTATTTGTTATATCCCTGAAGAAGACAATATATTTGTCGAAACATTGGCAAAAAGACGAGTTGTTTTAACATATTTGACCGATTCCTCGCCAATCTTGAATCCTAAGTTTAATAATTTACGGTCACGAAACCTATATATTCTTCTTTTTTCTTTTTTTTTTGGTATTTACATCCATCACATTTACCAGAGTGGGTTGTCAAAAACTTTTAGTGAAAAAACAAAAAACTTTTTTTATTTCATTTTCACTTTTACATCTAGTTAACATTTCATTAATTATTCATCACAATCTGTGTACCTTACAATAATAAATCAGTATTTTTTTGCATGCATTCAGAAAAATTGCTGATTATACGATGTCATTTATATACTATATCATTTTTCCCCAAAATTAGTTTGCTATGTTTATTGATGATAATTATTATTTTGTTTTAGAACGACTTTATTTTTGGTCCATTTTTTATCAATTAACTTCGTTCAATTGACTAGAATAACTAGATTTCTTTTTTAGTTAAAAACGTTTTTATTAATTCTTGATTTATTTTTTCCTTTATTTCATTTTTTTCTCTTTTCCTATATTTTTATTATTCCTTAAATTTCAATTATTTATTAGCTCAGAATTTTTACATAACTGGTTTTTAAAACTTTTGTACACAAGTGTACATAAGTTAATATTTTGTGTGCAAATAATTAAACAAATATTACATAATAATTCCACAAATTTTCAATTTTTTTATATTTTTTTTCTTTTACTGCTTCTTTACTAATTATGAATGAAAATCATTCAAGTGTTTTATTTAGTGAAAGAGATTTATTAACAGATTTTTTGTTTGCGCCGAATGTATTATTAAATATTAATTTAATTTTAGTCAATGTACCACAGTTTGCTCAACTAAATGTCCCCTGCTTGTATTAGCAGTTTTTATTTATTGTTAAAAATTCTTGTTATTCTAGTAACATGTTAGTGAAATAGAGATAGTATAATTTAGAAGAATTGAACAATTGAAAGCAAAATTTTATAAGTTTTTGTAATTTAAAGTCAGGGTTCTGATTTTTTTTTTTTTTTTAATAATTGGCTATAAACATTCTTTGACAAATCCATCCCTCCTCCAATGTTTTGACAAATAACTAGCATTGTATTTTTCATGGAATTATCCTTTCTTCAGCAAGTGTTAGACGGAAGTAGAGAGAAGTAGCTGCTCCCCTTTCACTTCAAGTTTTACCTTTCATTTCCTAGAAGAATGGTTTATTGATGGTATAGTAAGAGTTCGGTTTTTAGTCTTGGATTCCTGCTTATTCTGTTGGCTCGATGTAAGATACTTGCAACATCTAACATTGGTGTTAGTCTACTCACTCTGATCGATTAGTGAAGAAATGACCGTTTTCCGAGTTACTCCCTCTACCCTATGGCCTAGAAGCTTTTGGATTGGCAGTTACTGAAAGCCGGAATCCCAATAGAAGTTAATCCGTTTAGATTGGAGCTTAGGTTAATATTGTAGCCAGGGAATAGGCAAAGATTCCAAGAATTTGATCGTAAAATGGGAAAAAAGAATGTGATTTTTAGATGCTTAGTTAAGTCAGTGGAGTTTTAATAAGGGAACATTAAAAATACACAATTGAATCCCCCTGAAGCTATACAGCTCTGCTAAGCACGACAAGTGGTAAAAGTTGTGATTTAGTGAAGAAATTGACTTCAACGGTTTGTTGTTTTTTTCATTTTTGTAAACAAACGAACTACCTGTGTATCGAAACAAGTAAGTGTGATCGTTAACAATTTTATCAGTGTACATGCTGGGATGCAACGACGGATGAAAGCTTTGTCGGAACTCTTTGAGGCCTTTCTAAAGAAAGATTGATCAGAATAATCTATTGTGCTTATTTTGTTGCGTATTGGTTTATTCTGTTACAATACTTTTGCCTCATTATATTGTTTCACCAAATTTTTGCGAGGATTATACGTTTTAAGATACCACTTAGCCCCAAAATATTTTTCAAAAATTTGTCTATTAGTTTTCTGCAAAGTTAATATCTTTAATAAGAAACTAAAGCCTTCTACCCATAATTATATGAAATTACTATGAAAGATTTATAACTTTATCTTTCATACATATGAAAATCAATTTCTTTACAAATAATTTTCGTTGATAATGGATGTGTCAGCTGGATTTCAATTACTTAAAACGTTCGAGTAGTTCCATTGTTGTTTTATAGGTTATCCAATAAAATGTTTTTTTCTTCGTTTCTACCTCGTAGATCCGCCTACATTACTAGACTTGTCATTTGTCCACATATTTCATTTAAAATTACTCACCGTTGTCTACGCATTCGCTGTGTAATTTTAAAACATTTCCATTAAACAACTTAGGTTCGTTCCCTGGTATATCACAATTCGTTTCTCTATTAAGGGACTAATTTTTGATGACCTAACAGAAACAGACCTTACCCTTAATTATTTTTAAGCTTATTTAAAGAAATCGTTGTCAATTTCAAAAATTTGCTGGTAAGAGCTGAATACTAATTTAACATTTTTGTTAATATTCGGCACAATAACGAAGTACTCTTCTTCAATATCCATTTCTTTCAGGTTGTTTCATTTTTACGATAATAGAATAGAATAGAATAATAACCTTCTATGAATTCCATTGAATTGTTAAAATTTTCGATAATTTACTGTAAATTAAAAGTAATTCACACTCACTTCCTCACTATCGTAAATGAATGAGAAGTTTTATTAATCGGGATTTTTTTAAAATATTTTATTAGCAAGTGCGTAAGCTTGACATCTTTAAAAATTAAATTAATCAGAGAATTGAAATTTTAAATTTCTTTTTAAGAAATGTCACTATTTGTTTTACAGCTGCCAAGAAAAACGTCATTGTTTAAACAGACAGTTTTGATACTTTAAAGTAATTTACAAAAATGTTGAAAAATACTTTTGTTTCATCTTCTTCTGAAGGAAAAATTAAATTTCTCACTAATTATGATTAGGCTAAGCAGTAATCTAGGTAAAAAACATCTCGGATATTTAATAATTGGATTTGATTTCATAAGTAAGAAGCAAGTTTCTTTTCTCTTTAATAATCTAAAAATACTGTTTCTTTGGTTTTACTTTGCTAAAATCTGTTATGAATTTCGTTGGCTTTTTCAACAGCATGGAAAAAATGTGAATTTTTAAGGCTCAGAACTTCTCGTGTATGGGAAATCAATGAAATGACTTCAAAGGGATTAATTTTATGAAATTGAGCTGGAGTATATCTTGGGCGAATCCAAGATTTAACAAATTGTTTAGCATTCAACCAATACTGCAATCTTGCAGTGATTCGTGATGTTTTCGTACAGCCAAGTTTTTAAAGCTATCTTTTGAGTCATTTTAAGACGAATAATTTTATACGGATGATTTTTCTGCTTAAGCTGATCTCAAGACTTTCAAAGTACGAGTTGTTTGAGGAAGTGAAAGTTAAACTGATCTGGATAGTTAATCAACTATCCAGATATAGATCTCTTATTTTTTACACCTCTGCAACAAAAATCCTAATACAGAATTGTATAATATACCAATCAATATTGGTAATATAGTTCATATTGCAACCCCTCTAATAATAATAACTGTTAATACCTATTTACCATTTCCTTCAGGTCATTTGCACATTTCATTTCAGTAGATGTGTACTCGTATATTCGATTAGACCATTGTAACGGAAAATACTCTTTTTATCCGAGATCAAACTGTAGTTACGTGCAGAACCTACTTCAGCAGAATATGAAACACGTATGTACGAGTTCTTTGGCAAGTACAGTAAAAAAATAAAATAAATAAATACAAAATAATTGCCAATACATCTCTATAATTGTGCAGTTGAATAAAATACGTACTAAATAAAATAAATAATTCATAATTAATTATATAACCAATGTTATTAATATTTTAGCTATAGTGTGGAAGAGAGTAGTGACAAATTAGGGCATTCTGACAAAAGTGATCGTTGCTCGTCGACAGGTGGTTATGATTCACCTAGTGAAGATCAGTCTAAACAAAGGTATTTCTAAATACAGGTATATTGCTTGACGCCAAAATAAAATAAACCAATTAAACTATTAAATTTAAGAGATTTAAATAACACACAATAAATAAATTAGTAAATCTCAGTAATAAAGCTTGCTAAAAAAATAAAGTTTGAAAACTGAAAGCAAAAAAAAATAAATAAATTGGGCATATGTCTTGTTTTTATTTTAATCAAATTGTTTAACATTGAACTCTTTAGATATTTTATATTAACTAAATCATTGGAAAATTTTGTTTTGTTTTTCTTGCAGGAAATGGACTTCTGAAGATAAATCTAGAGCAAAAAAAGGATTTAAATTAGAGCTTCCTGCCAGTATTGAACAACCAGAAACTACTACGCCTGTACAACCAGGTATGATGTTGAAAAATCTGTTTTATTTTAGAGGAAACTATGAACTAACGAACTAACCTTGAACTTAAACTGGACCCTAGCAAAAAAAAGGCGTTGCATTTTTGAATTTCTTCATTACTTTAAAGCTCCATTCTCAAAATTCTCTTTATCAATGAATCAGAGAAATCCCATCACGTTAAAATTCTAAGATAGCCTTACGTTTATTTCTGTCTCTTTCTAGGTTTATTTCCAGTTAGCTTCGGGACGGTTATCTGGTACTACGATCTTAAAAAACTATAAATAAGTGTTGTTAGTGTATTATTATTACGTTATTATAATTATGAATAGGTGATGGGGAGAGCAAGTACACATGTTAAAAACGAAGCGTTACTTTATTACTTATAACCTTTCAAGAAACCTACACAAGAGCTAGCTAAAATATAGATGGCGCTACTTTATATTACACCTCCTCACGGAGCTAATTAATAATAAAAGAACAGAAATAATCTTCAAATTGAAAAAGAAAGAAAACTTATGATAGAAAAACAAATAAACTTATTATGTAATTATTATAAATCAAGTTTCTTGGGCTTACGGATAACCCGCCCACTCTGTGTTGTTGTTGTCGCATCCGAGTTAAGAGGCAATGCCTGCTCACCAGGGGATGGCATGGCTGGTCCATCTTGTGCGATGCTTCTCTGTAGAGACTGGTCTTCAGGCTGTTCTTCCAGAGTCGATGGTGGAGGTAGTTTACTACCAAGACCTGTCTTACTTGGTGTCTGCAGCACTGACTTTTGAGGAGACAATACTGGAGACTGTTCAATGGTTTTTCTTCCACGAAGAAATACTGAATTTCTTCGAAGTTCTTGGCCCGTCTGATCTCGAACTACATAGGATCTTGGTTCTTCGAGCTTTCTAGAAACCCAACCTTCCTTCCACCCATCAGTATCTTGGATATAAATTGGTTGTTCCTCCTGGAAAGTCTCCTCCTTCTTGGCGCTTCTATCATAATATTTTTTGCCTTGAAGTTTTATTTCCTCCATTCGAGTTCTTATCTCTTCTGACGGAAAATTTGGAACAAGTAGATCGAGTGTTGCTGGAGCGCTTGTGCGGAGTAGTCGCCCCATCAATAGTTGGCTTGGTGAATAGTCGAGTCCAGTCAGAGGTGTAGCTCTATATTCTAATAAAGCGAGTTGAAGATCACCTCCACTCTGGATAGATTTCTTGATGAGTTTTTTTGAAATACCCACACCCTTCTCTGAGAGTCCATTAGATTTGCTGTGGTGGGGGCTTGATGTGATTACTCTAAAGCCCCATGATTTTGCAAAATTTCTCATTTCTGAACTAGCAAATGGATTGTTATCACAACGCACTGTCTCTGGTATTCCAAATTTACTGAATAATGTTTTCAACTTACATATTATTTCCTTGGCAGATTTGTTCTTTAATGTAATGATTTCGAGCCATCTGGAATAGTAGTCTTCTACAGCAAGAAATATATGTCCTCTATATTCTCCTATGTCCATACCTATACACTGGAATGGATACAGTGGAGTTTTTGATGGTAGCAATGGTTCCTTTGTTCTCTTGTTCTGGAACATCTGGCAAATAGAACACTTGCCAATAAAATTAGCAATATCAATAGACATACGAGGCCAATACATTAAAGAACGAATTCTTGCCACTGTCTTATTAATCCCTAAATGGGCTATTTTATGAATTCTATCAACCATTTCTAGTCGACTCTTACTTGGGACTATTATACGAGCATCATAAAACAACAGACCATCTTTCTCAAAGAGACTATTTCTTAAATCAAAATAAATTTTCAATTCAGGCGAGAGAAGTTTTCTATTGACTCCTTTCCAGCCCTTATGCACATAAGTTTTCAATGATGTGAAGTCGTGATCGCATTCAGTCGCTTCTTTCAAAGCATGAATTTCCTCTTTAGGTATAGGTAAATATTCTTCAAGTGTGATGGCATGAACAATTTGTGTCATGTCCACATCTTCTGGTCCAGTTTCCTTAAGGCTTAAACGTGACAGCATGTCAGCGATGAACATTTGAGAACCAGGTATATATTTTAAGGTAAAGTCATATTTGAGAATTTTTAGCTGCATTCGTTGAAGCCGTGCAGTATTTTTATGAAGATCATTTTGCACTATCTTTAATAGAGGTTTATGGTCGGTATGAATGATTACATTGTCATGACCATAAATATAATTATGGAACCTATTAAGGGAAAATGTTAGAGCGAGCATTTCTTTCTCAATCTGGCTGTAGTTTAGTTCAGCTGAATTTAAACTGCGAGAAGCAAATGAGACTGGTTGTCCCTTCTGCATTAAACAACACCCTAAACCATGTTGACTACTATCAGTTTGTATCAATACTTCTTGATTAGGATCGAAGATTTTCAAAGTTGGTGCATTAGTAACTAACTTCTTAAGACTATCAAAAGCTCTTTGCTGTTTTAACGTCCAATTCCAAGGATTTTTCTTCTGGAGAAGTTCTCTTAACGGAGCTGTAACTTCTGAGTAGGAAGGAATAAATTTGTTTACAAAATTTACTGCACCAAGAAAGCTCTGAAGCTCCTTTACATTACATGGCTGTTCAATTTCATTAATCGCCTTTACTTTGGCATTATCAGGTTTAATACCTTGTGGTGTAAATACGAGGCCCATATAGCTAACTTCATTCTTTTTATATTGCAGTTTGTTCTTATTGAACTTCACATTATTTCTTCTTGCTCTTCTTAGGACAGCTTCTAGATTGCCATCATGTTCTTTTCCAGACCTTCCTGTTATTATTATGTCATCAAATAGAACCTGCACTCCATCTAGATCTCCAAATATTTTTGAGTTTTCTCTGTGGAATATCTCTGGAAAACTAGAAAGGCCATAAGGCATACGTAAATAAGAAAATCGTCCAAATGGGGTTATCATTGTACACATTTTGGAAGACTCTTCATCAAGTTCAAATTGATGAAAACCTTCTTTCATGTCTAGAACAGTGTAATATTTTTTCCCACTTAAGTTTGCAATTAATTCTTCTTGAGTTGGAATACTATAGTGTTCACGTTTGATATATTTATTTAAAGGTATTGGGTTAAGGCACAGTCTAACACTCCCATCTTTCTTTTCGACAATGACAATATCATGAACCCAGTCAGTGGGCTCGTCTGTGTGACGAATTATTCCAAGTTTCACAAGGCGATCCAATTCATTTTTTAACTTCTTTTTAAGAAATTCGGGTATTCTACGAGTTCTTTTGACAACAGGTATAGCTTCATCACGCAGTTGTATTTTAATTTTAAATGGTAGTTTCCCTATTCCTGTAAATAAATCTGAGTTCTTATCTATAAACCTATCTTTATTTGAATTTATTACTTGTGGTGTCGCACTAATTTTATTATTTATTGGATTAGTAAACTTTTTATTAACAATTTTTACTGTATTGCCTGAGTCTTTATTATCGGCGTTAATTGTATAAAGTCTTTTGAGAAGTCCTAATTTTAGACATGAATTGGCACTTAAAATAGGAGACGAATCATAGTTCACAATTATAAAATCTAAATCCTCATTTACTTGTTTATAAGTACATTTAAAGTTTACTTTACCTATTGGGTTTGTAGTAAAACCTCCATAAGACCTCAGTCGAACATTCGTCTTTTCAATTTTGGATGTATCCTGCAGATTATTATAAATGTTTAAAGGCAAAATATTTACGTCAGATGCTGTATCCAATTTAAAAGTGATAGGGTTCCCTGCAACAAATATAACTTCTTTCCATATTTCACTATTAGTTTGATAAGATGCATTAATATTATCGCAAGCGAGTTCAAGTTCCACACTCTCACAATTAAAAACTTCTGTCTCACTTGAAGATGTTTCGACTTCATAAACACTTTTCTTTCGGTTTTTTAAAAAACAACCTACTTCGAAATGATTTTGGCGCTTACAAAATGAACATATTTTCTTAAAAGCCGGACATGAACGAGGTTTATGTTTGGTACCGCATTTCTTACAATCATAATATTTTACGTCGGTGTTCTGAAGTTTATTTTTAATCTTTTTAGTTTGTTTATTAGCGAGTTTTCTGGTATAATTCACTTCACTTGTTATTTCATTATTATTATTATTATTAGAAATCTCTCTCTTATACGTTTTTCCCATTTCGGCAGCTCTACACAAAGCAATAATTTCTTCTAAAGATTGTTCTTTAGTTTGTTTTAAGAGATTTTGTTGCGCTTCTGCATCATTAACGTGAGCTATTATGTGATCTTTAATCATTCTCTCAGCATACGAAGTTTTACATATGCCATTTTCACAAACAAAATTACACTTTCCTGCTTGTTTTTTCAAGTCCGTAACATAATTATCAAAACTTTTCCCAACTTCATGTACAATCTTGTTAAATTTAAATGTCTCTATGGAGTAGTTAACTGTAGGAACACAATACTCATCAAATGATTTAAGTACAATTTCAAGTTCTGTTTTTTTAGCCTCAGGAAAAGTATTAAAAACATCAACTGCCTCTTCACCCATATTTGTAAGCAATATTGCAATTTTATGCTCTTCATCCTTTGATTTAATTTTTCCTGATGCTTTCATATTTAGCATAAACATCTCTTTCCATTTAGGCCATCTGTGTGCAAGACTTGAGTCGAAAACTATCGGTTGCAATCGGAATGACTGGTCACTCATCTTGATTAATAAAGACCTTATTACTATTCCGTTTTAATTATTGAAACTGTACTGCACTATTTTCCGCACAACAAAACACCTGACACCATGTATTATTATTACGTTATTATAATTATGAATAGGTGATGGGGAGAGCAAGTACACATGTTAAAAACGAAGCGTTACTTTATTACTTATAACCTTTCAAGAAACCTACACAAGAGCTAGCTAAAATATAGATGGCGCTACTTTATATTACAGTTAGCGCTTTAACATCATTACCAAATTCTCAGCTTATCTGAATTTGTTTTTCTATAAACTTTAAAGTACCGTCTAGAAGGCTATATAACGGCATTCACAATTTTGAACCCTCTATTCCTAAACGCAATGGTCTCTTAGCAGCCATTTCAAATTTGGAGAGCCAGGAATCTCAAGTTCAAGAAATTTACATGGAATCACTTGAATGTGGTAATTGTCCGTCATTGAATTACGGGCTTTGGCATTTTTACTCGAGCTAGGTTACTTCTCTTCTAAATTCAGATCGCCAGCAATAGTGTATGGTTTAATTTTATTTTAACCATTTTTTTTTTTGACACTTAAGCTTATTTTGGGAGATTATTTATTTTATGTAAAAGAAGCGTAAGTTTTTATGTAAACATGATTTCAAATGGTTGCTAAATTAATATACTATTAATAACTAATACATTGTTTTCAGTAAAACCGACTTGGCAGAAGAAATCAGTAACAGTAGCAGCGGAAAATGGCAAAGAAAAACCAACCCTAAAAAGTCCGAATCATGGAAGTAAACGAACACCGCAGGTATTGTTGGTTTTAATGAAATTGTAGTTGTAAGAGTGAATTACTTGTTAAGCCAAAAATACAAAATAATACAATATCACTTCCTACAGGGAAGTCGTGATGCTACACCCAGTATTGTAAGAAGCCCTGGTTTGTTTGAAGGTTTCAAAAAAGAAGATTGGTCTTTGCAGAGACATCCTACCGAAGAGAAGGTTAGAAGTGTTATTAGTCATCACACTAAGCTTATAGGTTTTTTTTTTTCAATAATTTATTTCATCTTTTATTGGTTATCAGAAAGGAAAAATCAGCAACGGTATTGGTGGTCAAGAAACCACTGATGAATCCAGTGAGGAGTGCACTTGCGGGAAAAACAAGAGATTGAGAGAAAATCATCGGAGGAAAATGGCAACTGCTAAGAGTCCTACTTCGTATCAAAGGTATAGTAATAGTCATTGTTGAAACAAAAATTTTTCATTTAATTCATAGCTCCTTTATTTTCTTTCTATTATTGCCAAGTTATATTGCTTGCGGGAGTGATTGCTCTCTTATTAAGGTTGTATTTTTTCGAAATGAAAAATTTAATTTTCAAGCCCAAGTTCGTAACTGTAAATAAAAGTAGAGAATTAAGAGGAGTTGCTTTTGTAACACAGTACTCTTAATTCGATTTATTTATTAAAGTATTCTTTTAAGTCCTTCAGGAGTTTTCATATGCTCGTATGTTTTGCAGGAATTGGTGACTTTTTCTTTACACTTATTTTCTGTACTCTTTATTACCACTCCATTATCCAATAATTATTTATTTCCGTAACGTTTATTTTTCCCGGAAGGACTGCTAATTTTAAATTAATGATCGATTTATTTTCCATTATTTCAAGTACCTCCGGTTCTTGAAGAAGTCTTTTCCTCAAAAGTCACTTCACCTAGGTTCCACCTTCTAACCTTCGCAGAATTCTTGTGTGTGTTCTTATCTATGCTTTACAACTAAAGTTACAGTATCTTCAATTATTCTTAGGGAAAGAAGAAGAAGTGTAAGCGGTGAAGAGCTAGCTAAAAGAAGATGTTCATTAGCTGCAAAATCGCCAAGTCCTGTTGGAGGACTTGTTGAAGAATCTACAGTGCCTTCGGCTAGACTTAGTCCTCGTTCAGCACTTAGTCCAGGCGGAAGTCCTAGCAGAGCGATTTTGGCTAAGGTAAACATCTTTTCAATTTCTCATTAAAAAAAAAAGTAAGAATCCAGAAATATTACCTAAATTTGATTCGTTTTTATAAACAATTAGGGCATTATTAGTCCAGATTCAGCACGTCTCAAAGCACTCAGCGCTGAATCTTTACGTTCAGTGAGTCCAGGAAGTGACTCTGTGTTTTATAGTGAACCTAGTAGCAATGCAATGGCTGAAGGTAAACTTCAGCAAGCTTGTCTGCATTGCGGCCGTCAATATGATGCTCAGCAAGTCAAGGTATTTTCAATTGCTGTTTTCTAAATTACAATTTTATTGAAGAAAAATGCAACTAAAGATCATCTCTTAAAATTAATTATTATTCTTGTTGACTTCTTTAGAATGGGCCAGAAAAAGTAGCTGGTGATATTGTCCAACCACCTGCTGGATTTGAAGATTCACCTAGAACGCCGCACAGAACGCGTTTATATAAGAAAGCTGATAAAAGGTTCAGATCGGAAGAGCGAAGACACAGAATGCACGCTGAGGCGGCTAGAGCGAAGTCGGAAGAGCGCGCTAGAGAAGAGAGAAAAGATAAGATCCGGTTAGATTTTTGTAGCTTTTTTAGACTTTAAAAATGGAAAAATCAAAATTATTGCATTTATCTTCCATTATTATCGTCTGGAATCTCTTATTCTGATGTTAGAAGGTGTACGAAGTGTTATCATTATATTAGGATCCAACTTTGTGGTAAACAAATTATCATCTCTATCCTACTCTTCTTTCTGTTGACAGTCCAATTACCAGATCAACAGATGCTAGCATGGAAAAACTGCATATGCAGAGTAGCTTTGAGGAAGAAGATGAATGGAACGGTGTGGTATCTGAGGCGTACAACACCGGCTCCTGGGTGTACATAGGCGATGCAGAGGAGCTACAAGTTTGGCAACGACCAGATTCCAAAGGTTCTTGTTGCGGTGATTTTTCTTATTTTATTTTTCAATTTGGCTTGATTTAATTCTAATTTATTATTTAGTTTTATTGTTTTTATATCATTTACCTTTTTTATTCAGCATTTTTAACGTTCGTAAATTGGTTAGAGATTAATTATTATCAGTGTGAGAGTAGGCTTAAATTTATTTTCTCTTAGAGCAAACTTTAACCCTAAATTTCCATTTTTAATGACAGATGATAGTGACGTCAGTTCGCCTCGCAGTCGATCAGATTCAGTGGAATCTACGCATTCTGAAGAAGAGTTTAGGAGAAGATATCAAGCAATAACGCATCGAATGGTGCATAGAAAATCTAGCCTAGAAATGTACAAACGTCTTGCTTCAAAATGTTTTGGTAATAACTATCTATCATTCCAAATCAGTTTGGTAATTTAATTATGAAGTTTTATGTAATCGTTCGTTTAAATTCCTTTACAGAAACAGACAAAAGAGTTCTGGTTAGAAGATCATCGGGAGAGTTTGGCTTTAGAATACATGGTTCCAAGCCAGTGGTTGTATCCTGCATTGAAGTGGGAACACCAGCAGAATCTTCAGGATTAGAAGTGGGCGATATTATCATAAGTGTCAACAATAATAACGTTTTAGATGCAACTCATTCGGATGTAGTGAAATTAGCACATGCAGGTAAACATATCACTGTTCAAAATTGTAATCATGGCACGGTGAGTGATCCCCAAGACTTTTAAGATACTTAAAAAGTGGGATTTTCTACGTTTGAATGTTTTCCTCGTCTTTATCACAAGTCCTTTGTCCATTCTCTGTATTTCTCTCCGCTCGCAAGGCTATCTTTAATCTTGGTATTGTTCATAATTCTGTTTTAAAGAATTTGAATTAAAATAGTCACCTTCATCATTTGTTGTTAGCCTTATTTGACCCTCGGACATCTTATCTTGTACTTTTGTTTTGTGACACTATATTTGTCACATACCTTACTTCTGAATAAATTTCTACCTTTCATTTTTATTTATAGGACTTTACCTTTAAAACATTCGATAGTTAAATTTCTGTATCAGCTGATACGTTCGTTTTATTGCTGCTGAATTTTTTAGTGCGTAATACTCTTTGAATTTCTTCTGGTGCTAATATTTTTGAAGTTACTTTGCTCGATTAGATAATTCTCTTTTTAAATAAGAGTACATCTAGTGCTGATTCTCTACTTCCAATTATAATTTTAAGGGACTCTCTTTTTGTGAGCTTTTCCAGTCTAAAATGGAAGTAACTTTTTGTTGTGGCACACCATTTATACCATGATGATAATTTTTATTATTCTTGGAGGATATTTATTCAAGAACATTGAATGTTATCAACTTGTTTCATCTTAATATCGATCTTTATACTTCATAATAAGATTATCCAACACAACTACATACATACATATGTCATTTATTAGTAAGAATTGTCTGCACTAATTCGTTTCTCAGGTTCAACAAGTTTATTAATCATTTTAAGAAAGTATGCTCATAATAATAAATTCACAGTTCTAACACATAAATTTCAGCGTTTCTTGAGAGGCCAACATTATTCGCAAATTCACGCTTCAAACAAGTTTTGAAGTTATTAATGAATTTTTATTTCTTCTTCTTCTTTATTGGGCTTATTGTCCTTGCAAATTAGCCAATTATTAATGAGTAATAAATTACAAAAAAAAAATATATATATGTATAAAAACAGATGTTATTACCTTTCTTACTGTTATGTTAACGTATTACTGTTGACAAGTCTCGACAAGCTCCATGCTTTGGGAGTACATTTATTATTGTTACTTTTTCATTTCCTTACTACTTTTATGTTACAAAGTAGTTTCAAAGAGTTTTTCAGCCTTTCAGAAATATGACCAGACATGAAATTTATAGTGTTATGAAATTTATTTCTTTTTCAAAAACACTCATTACTTTATTGAATAAGTTTTACTTTTTTTATTGCAAGGTTCTGATACACTGGAACTAGAAGTTGCCAGAACATTTGACAAGTACTCACCTAGCCGAGAATCAATAGCACCACCTATAATGGCTGGGTGTTTGTATAGATTATCTCCGAGTGCATCGAAGACAAAACCTGTATGGATTATGAGATATTTTGTATTAAAAGAGGATCACTGTTTGTACCATTATAAATCTGATCCGGTGAGTTTATTTATTTCTATCTTTGTAACTATAAAATAATCTTTTGAGTTTCATCACTTTGATGTGGAATGATAAAAACGACTATAAGCTGATTTTGTCCTTCCCAGTAAAAAAATCGGCGAATACGAGTAGCTTAGTTTTAATCGAAATAGGTTCACTTAGTATGATAGTCGCGTTATACATATTAGTAGGTGAATGAACACTATACAACTAATCATTGTGTACAATTTGGCAAATTGGAAGTATGCCTGACCATCTGTAATCCTCAAATCATGTTATTCAAATTAATTAAACATGATATGCCAATGAAAAAGTATTCAATAGGTAGGCCAAATTTGTGTATAAACTGCTTGGTTTAAATTTCAGTTATTATTATTTAAAAATTGTTGTACAAAGTGTATATTAAGGAAAACTTTAATTTTTTTGTGTTGGCTAGTGTATGTGAATTAGAAGATTAAGGAATTTTTCCAATTAAGATGTTCACAGTTTGTCTCGTCCTTTGTAATCATATAACTTTTTAAAACGTAAGGACACAGCTTGGGAGATTGAATTAATCCAAGAAAACAAATCTGTTTTTTAATTAATTTATTTTTCTAATATTTGTAATTTTTTGTGATAGTTACATTGTAAGTAGCAAAGTTATCCTCTAGTAACTCAATTTTGTTTCGTTGATGAAGATTTATTCCAAAACATGCTTTTAGGGAGGGCAACCACTTGGAGCATTAAGGATAACGGATTATTCTGTGGTACGAACGCCAGATTCCGAACGAGAGCATAGTTTTCGCGTTGGAAAGAAAGGTTTTTCAAGTATCCATTTAGCGGCTTCAACAGCACAAGAGGCTGATCAGTGGATTGCATCTCTTACAGAAGCTTGCAAACCTCAGGTAGAATGTTATTCCAGATTATGTTGTAGATTGGGTTGTTAGTAATCGTCCCTTATTGGGACTATGGGATAAAGATCTGAGAGAAAACTAAATAAGGGTTATTTGAAATAGATAAAATCATTGTGATATCAGTATTTACTAGAAACTTTAGGTACCGTTATAGTCGTTCTTTTTACCACAGTCTCATATATGGATGTCGGATAAATGTTTGAGATCGCCACCCACGAAAATTTATCATCCTGATTGCGCGGGTACCCTATCCACAATAGTGCATCATCGAGGCAAGACTTGGAAAAGAAGATTCTGTATACTGAAAGACGCCTGCCTTTATTTCTATTCTGATATCAATGCTGAATCAGCAATTGGTAAGATCACTGTTTAAAAAGTTTTTATAAAAGTTAAACATATCAGCTGATTCATCTCTAAAGAAATGCAAACACATTGTTACAGGTATGGTTTGTTTACATGGTTATAGGGTACAAAGTTCAACTTCTGCATCTCGTAAATTTTCTTTTGAATTATTTCCACCAGAACCATCTTTGATGCATTTGTATTTTTATACAGACACTGAACTTGATAAGAAAAGGTAAGTGAAGTTTTATATACTAGCTTTCAAGCATCTGCAAGCATAGTAGAAACCTTAGGCTTTTCAGCTTGATATAGGAATCCACGTTTTGTTTAATTTTGTGGTACAACTTTGTGGCACTATTTAGCCGTCTGAAGAAGCCTGTACAACTATCGGGTGTACGGTGAAAAGTTCACCGTCTGAAGAAAAGACCGTTAAAAATGCATTTCGTCCGTTTTTCCAAAGTAAAAAAAAATTGTATGTATCCCTGAAGTGCCATTTTGAAATGTGTACACCATATCCATCTATGGTTGTTATCACATCTTTATTTGGCTCAAAACATTTCCAGATTTGGCATAAATTTCCGTAGATTTGGAAATGGATGGAACTTGGAGCACATATTTTTGGGGAATGAAATGAATGTTCGTTTTTCAAATCCCATGGATCCCATTGCCAGAATTCTTTTTAGGCAAGCGTATTTTCGTTCCATAAAAAACTTTTTTTGGGGGGGTTAATTTTATTTAAGGCGCAATAACATGTGAAGACATTGGCTACGAGCGTTTTTCATGCACTGCCGGCCTTCGAACATGTTCCTTCGTTACAGGCAACTTTCACCGTGAGCTAACCACCTTACAGTGAGCTGTAATAAGCTCCCCTGGAAGAGAAAAACTAAGGATCAGCTGCTGAATTCGAACCCGAAATCTCGCGGGCTTGGAATCCTATTAACCCTAACCACTGGGCTAATCTCTTCTCGCCTTTTGTAGGTGATCAATAAAAATAAGCTCTTTTCCATTCAAAAAGTCATTGGCCTTGACGTTTCGTAGATGAAAAAATTTACTTCGTCTTCTTTGTTACAGTCGCTTTTTTATATTTAACTCTTGATTATTGAAACGAATTACGTCAAACACTTTCTTCTGCATAACATACCTCGTTATCATTTATCGAATACAGACTCGTTCTTTTCATCTGTTACTTCATTTTTTGATCATCTTCAAGAGTAGAGCTACTTTTAAATTCAACTACCGATTTCTACAATTATAGAAAATGAAGAAACTTTAACTTCTACAACTTTGGATGAATTTGCGTTGGTGATAAAACGCTAGATCACACCTTAATCCAACCATGTCTGAATCGCTAGACTTTATTGATGATTTTTTTTTCAATGTATTGTATTACTACAACTAATTGCCAAAGCACTCCTTGTCTCAGTACACCGTTTCTATTAACTTCTCGGACTGATCGTTCCCATCTACTTCACTGACTGATTGTGTCAGTCACTGTAACTCTGGCAGTGTCAACATAAGATAAGACAAATTTGTTGTACATTGGTTGTGTCATAATTAAACTAATTGAGTGACTAACTCCATCCAATTGGTAAACATAACTGCACTGTTATTTATTTTTATTTTTTAATATTTTAATTGTTGTTTTCCCTTTTTAACAGATGGCTAGCAGCATTGGAATATTCAATAGATCGATGGGTTAAAGTAGGTTAATCACTCAACTAAACAAATCACTGCCATTTTTATTGTGATGAAGATTGCATGGAGGAATAAAATATAAAAAAGAAATCCATGCATCCGTTTATCAAAAAACAAAGACAATTTGTAATTGTGAAAAGTAATCATTGTAAAAAATGAGGATACACAAGTTTTTTTTTTGTTTTATTTAATGTGTGTGTGTGTCCTGTGTTTTTTCTTTGTGTTTAATTTTTTATTAACTCAAAACGGAATCCTTTTTGTATAAAATATTTAATGGGGAAGAAATATGTATAAAATTAATTAAAAAAAAAAAAAATCACTTGCTCACAGCAATATATTAACAATATGTTGCATGATGTATTTTCTTGTCAATTTTTTGCAAAATATAATAAAAAAAAAAAAATCACTAGAGGAAAATCAAATAAAAAAGTTATAGAAAATGTTAATACACGAAAATGCGTATACAAAGTTTATAAAAAAATTTCATTGTACAATATGTCTTGTATTAAAAAAAGAAAAAAGAAAAAAAAGAGATTGCTAATTTAGCTCATCGGCAAAAATTCACAGTAAGTTAAAACACCAAAAGAGTAAAAAAAAAGGTGAACATTAATGTTCTTAATTTCTGTTTTTATAATTTTATTTTATTTATTTTTACTTTCTCTGTTAGCGAGAGAAAGTATTGGAATCGTATCGCCGTGTTGTTTGCCTGTGACAGAACAGCGATTTTTTTTGTTTACAAAGTGGTTTGTGGTTATGGATGATTTGTGTATATGTTTGTGCGTGTGGAGCAATATCGCTCAAATTGAGCTCTTGTTAAAAGAAAAGAAAAAAAAAAAACGCAGGAATCTGAAAATTTATATTTCGTTTACTGATTCCTAAGGGATTTGAGATTAACTGAGAGATTAAAATCCTTTAACCAGAAATTGAGCTTTACAAAGGGGATTCCCCCCAGAACAGATTCCTTTTGTAATCTGATTCCGAACGATTTTCTGTAAAGAAGAATACTCACTTTACTTGGGCTCTATCATTTTGGACATAGCCGACGAAAAAGAAGAAGTCAGAAGAAGGATAGCAGCGGGAAACAGAGCGTACTACGGTCTATACAAAATAATGAGGAGCAGCCTGGTCAACCGAGGAACAAAGATCCAGATGTATAAGACCTTGATAAGGCCTGTCGTGACCTACGCAAGCGAAACATGGACACTGAATAAGGCAGCTTGTGAGAGGATTGACAGGTTCGAGAGGCGAGTCCTAAGACGGATCTTTGGGCCGAAAAGGGAAAACCAGAGATGGAAAAGAAGGCTAAATCAAGAGGTGTACGCCCTGTATGGGGAGCCAAGCATCACCGCGTTTGTGAAGGCCCAGCGGCTGAAATGGTATGGGCATGTATGCCGGATGTCCGAGGAAAGGATAGCATCAAAGGTGCTAAAAGGAAAGTGGCACGGCTTTCGCCCCCGGGGACGTCCGAAGACCAGGTGGGTGGACAATGTGAAGGCGGATATGAGAAAGATAGGTTTGAGGGCCCACCTGGTGAATGATAGGGTTGAGTGGTCTACCCGCATAGAGCAGGCCATGGACCGTCTCGGTCTGTAGTGCCCATAGAAGAAGAAGAAGAATACTCACATCTCTCCTGAAGTTCAATCTATCTATATAGACGGCGCTTTCAGGCTTAAAGGAAAACCCGTGGACCTCGTCTACCAAAGTCTCTTGCCAAACATCACTGACCTTGGAATGTATTATATTCTATTGTCTAAACACCTATTGGGACATCTTTGGAGATTGTCCAGCCAACGCAAGTCCTTTCTCCTAGAGCTCTTAAGTTCAATCGAAATTTTTATTTGAAATATTTATTCTTTGAAAATTAGTGAAAAGGGCATTCAATTACTGGGAAATGGGGGATGTTTAGGCTTTTTCTTCTTTTTAATGAACTGAGATAGCTTTGTGGATTAAATGTGTGGCTAAAAATTCATAATTAATCAGTAAATTACTGAACTGAAAGTAACTATGTAATACAATACGGATTTTTACAATTTTCTTTTATCTTTTCATGAATTGCCCATAAATAAAATCGGGTTACTTCTCTTTGAATAATATTTTTTTAAAAAAACTGTTTATAGGTCAGTTCTGGGACTAGAGGTTTAGGCTTTCTTCTTTCTGAAGTACCATCTCAGTGTAATGTACGAATTTACGAACTCTATAAATGTGAGTAAGAATTGAAAATTTTCTGAAATTAGGTGTGTGAAAAATGTGTGTAAGTTAGAAGCTGGTAAAGTGTACTAAGATAAGGTGGTATGAATGGTCAAGTTAGACTTTTTATTATTATTATTATTATGAGAACAGAATAGGAACATTGTAATTAAATATAAATTAAATACATTTTGAATGTTAAAAATAGCGAAAAATCCACACAAAAAGAAAAATGTTGAAAAAATAGTCATTGTTTTGAATCCTTTTCCAAATTAACTAAAGACCACTCCTTGATAAAAAACAAAAAACACCTAAAAAGCATGTTAGAGTAGTTTTATTTTATTTTTGTTAATTATTTAATTAATTAATATGTATAGTTGATCACGGATAATGTAGATTCGATGTGTTTTTTTGTTTTTTTGTACAAACAACGAACAAATTTTTTCAAAAAATAAATATATATGTATATAAATATTAGAATTGTAATATATTGTCGATGTGTTAATTGTTCATAGAGAGCCTAAATAGTTCGTAAGAAGTTTCGGGGGGGAAAAATATGTGTACATGTTGAATTCTTTAAAGAATAGAAAATTTAAAATATGTATGATTTGTGGGGGGGAGAGCGAAAGAAGTATTAAAGATTTACTGCGCACAAATTTCTTAAGATTATTTAATAAATCAAAATAATAATTAATAATAATAATTAAAAAATAAAAATATTAGAGAGGACCAGAATCTTTTTTTAAAGAAAAAACTAATAATATAAAAATAAAGAATAAAAATTAATCCTTATTTATTTTATTTAGGACTTTCAGCTTTTTGTTCAGAAAGCGAAGACAACTTAGTCCCTAATACTCAGAACGAAACTGTCTCTTTAAGAACAATAATAATAATTATTATTATTTGTTTTACATTTCCTGTACTGTTGCAGTTCTGAGTTGCTTCTGGATATTTTGTTTACTACTCCTAAGGAGTAAGGGGTTAACTCTTCCCAGATCTTCAACGGTAGCCAAGCGTTTAAGAGGCGAGTCCTGCAAAGCTTAATATGCACTGTGGTACCGGGTCTTTAGGCCTTGGATTTTATTTAATGGTTAATAAAAGAGATTTTACAGTAAATTATGTTTGCTAATCGCCTCCGTCCACGACGCCTAATTTGGTAGTTGGACTATAAAGCCCGCCTGAATAATCTGGTAGTAGGTTTGTGTCTTCAAATTGTAAGTAGATGTTTTAAAGATTATTTGCTCCTCGGTTCATTTTGGATTTTTAAACGATTTATTTTTTTGTACTTCTGAGTTATGCCTCTTAAAATAAATTTCTTCGCTTGCCTGAAATAAGCTGACAGTCCTCATATTCGTGTGTATTATTAGACTTCTCGCATAGTTAATTCACTGAAATAATTGACAAAAAAAAAAAACTTGCAATAATTTTTATTATTACTGTTTGTACAAAATTTTCATGAGTTTAATTACCCAATAAATTATTGCAGTGCAAATTAACAAAAAGATTCAACTTATAAGTGTAGTAGATCTTTAATTTGACTTCACTATTCCACAAGATAGGACTTTATTTTTACGTTGTTTAATGTTCACTAACTACTTGTTTAGTAAACCAAACTTGTAAATTAAAATTTAAATAAATAAACTAAAAAAAATAAATAAGAATAACTACAATAATAAATAATAATGTCAGAAGACGCTTTATAAAAATGGTTTAATCCAGTTTATTTTTCCTCCATTGGGATTATTTTTACAATAGTGATCTGGCCACTTGACTAATTTCTAATTCTCGATCATATGTACGTTTAGACTTATTCACGTTAAAATGAGTGAAAAGTATTTTTTCCAAATACATATCTGAAATAATGGAATGTAATTTTTAGAAAACTACGTCCTTTTTTCTTCTTTTTTTTTTTAGCGGCTTCACTGTATTTTAACATCATAATGAACAAGATAAATCAAATGAATGAATAATAAAATGTGAACAGCCAGGAATTTCCACCGTAACCTAAAAGTAGGCGAAAATTACGTCGACGCTACAAAGAACTTTACATCAAGATCTAACAACAAAAACTAAAAACGGTTTTAGCAGCATTGTTCAGTTCAATGCCATCGAAACAATCCATTCCAACACCTAGGCTAGGTTTTATAGGTTTCATTCGATCTCTCACATTCTTCACCACAGGCTCGTTAATGCTTTCTCTTGGTACTCCACATATCAAAGTGAAAGAAGCGTAATCAACGTCAAAAAAGAGAAAAAAAGACGTAGCCCATAGTTGAATTGTCTCAGTGCAAACATTTTAAAACAATATGGTAAAACATATATATTTTTATTTTTTCTAATAAATATATGAAGAAAAAAATCATAAATACTACTTGTTAGTGTTAAAGGGTGGCCAGTTTATTGCATTATACACTCAGATCAACTTTTTTTTTCTTTTTGGTAGAAAAGTGCCTTTTGTAATAAAAATTAAACATTATCAAATAAATTAATTGTTTTGTAGGTATACAAAAATTGTAAAACCATGAAGATGGTACCCAAAAAAAAAAAAAATAAATAAATAAATTTATATATTCATAAATAAAAATTGAATAAATAACATTTATAAATAATAAATAATTGGATTTATTGTACATTTATTTATTTATTCTGATCTGGATTTTTTTACATTTATATTACAATCACAAAAACGTTTTTAATTGCATTTTATTTCTAAATTAAAATTAATCTTTTTTGAGATTTTTAGCTGAAAAATGGCCTTAATATTTTTAACCTTCTTGAAAATAAGAAACTTGTAAATTCCTGTTAGACTAAAATCTTTTCAATCACAGCCTGGTTTATTTTAGGAATCAAAAGGATACTCTTGCAGAATGACTTGGGAGTTGGTTTGGAAATGGCCTCTTGCGCAGCGTAAAACCAATCAATTTTCCAAAGAAAAGCTTCAAACAAAAGGGGTTATCTTGTTCTCGTATCAATGTTTTATATTCTCGTATATAAAACTTCTCTACACTCTTTTTTTTTTAAAAAAAAAGAAGTCCTAGCAATAACTTACCTAACTTACTTGAAATCAAGGCTCAACGATAGGCGATTCATTAGAAGCTAAGATGTATTGTTGGTACTGGGTTCGATGCCTGGTCTAGGCCTTGGATTTTATTTAATGGTAAATATGAGAATTTTATAGTAAAGTATGTTTGCTTGAGTCAAAAGAAAGAATTTAGTTTTTTCCTGATTAGCTGGTAACTTATGTCCAGTTTTTGTTCGTTCGATTTTTGTTATTGCTGGAAATAATCATTGGCCAATTACCAAAACCATTGTAAACTTAACAAGTTTCGTGTTGTCAAACAAAACTTTATTTTAAGTTCTCGTCCATGGTCGTCGGATGTAAATCGATCGTTAAAGTTTTGAATATTTTATTTAAAAAAATAAAATAAATTGAGGAAAAACAGAGGATAACTATTCAACAAGGATTTTACAAGATTTTCATCTCCCTCAAAATAAATAAATATATAAAAACAAAATTATTTGAGAAATAACAATAAAACTCAATAGAAATCAGGCACCACATTTGCGGAATTTGTCGACTACTTCACCTTGTCATTGGTATTGTTAATAGGTAAATGTTGTGGGTTGGATTACTTGTAGAAATATACACTGCTTTTTCGTGTGCTGGAGCGAGTTCTTGAGAAATCCTTAAATATTTACTGTGTTCATGATTATACAGCATTGGTAGTTTATTCTTTTTTTTAAAAAAATTTAACTTACAAGTCCAAATAGTTAGTTACACGACAGCTATCTCTGCAGACCTTAAAGTGTTCTATGTGCTGCACTCTTATGTTACCTGTGTCCACATCTGGGGTTGATTGCACATCTAGCCTCCGGACTTATCTCGTTCAGTTATCCCTAGCCATCATTTTTGTGGCTCTTAGGAAATAAAAATCCAAAGGACTAGTTTCTGGAGCTTACACAGAAACTTGTAAGTTCTTTCATACTCCCTCTTAACCCTTATACAAATTTATACATTTCCAAGTGATGTCTCCAAGGATTCCAAAATCACTACACTAAATTATAAAGCATTGCAAATTCAAGCAGGTAAATTAACTTCAGCAAATATTGCAAGTATGATGCCTGATATAATAAAAATTCTCAAATTATATACATTACGTGCGCTACATTTAATTTTCTGGCATAAAAAAATTAGCACATTTTATAGGATAATTGTCGAGTGATTTTCTAATTTAAAAAAAATAATAAAAATGTACTGAAAGTGTTTAGTTATTGTTCAAAAAACAAAACATACGGGTTGTTATGTAGATAAAAATAAAGAAAAAAAATAAATAAAATAAACATGACATTTATATGTAAAAAGTTATAAAATTTATGTACATATATAAATATAAAAAAAAAAACTAGAGCACTTTAAAGGAAAAAAATCAAAATTGAAAAGATGTAGGTTGTATATCTGTGTCGTGTTTTACCAAAAAATTAAATTTTATTATGTAAATGTTATTAAGGAGGAAATAAAGAATGTTCTAACTGTGTCATTGTAGTTGATTAAAAAAAAGAAAATTGTTAAAATACTTTTTCTTAACTTTTACAAAATGTAATAGTTGAAAGAAAAAAATTAGTTAGAAATTAAAGATAAAATATTCATTCATAAAGAAAATACATTTTCAGAAAACCAAATAAAGGAACTGAAAACATTTAGTTATGTCATTTTTTAGTATAATTTACTGAAAAAAAAACTAATTGTTGATAGATAATTACTAAACAAAAAATAAAGTAACTAAAGAAAAAGAAAACATTAAAAAATATATAATAAAGAATTAATGAACTACTTAAAAGATGCTCAAATAATAATTAACAATAATAAAAATAAAGAAATTAAGTAATACAAATAAATAAAGGAAAAAGTGTGTTTAAAAAACAAAGAACAATATTCTTTTGCACAATTTTGGAATTTTTAAAAAATTATTTATTCCCATTTCTAAATTCTTCTTCCTGTGGTTCTTCTAGGGTCCTTGAAAAACATTGGTCTTCACCTGACTTGTTGCCAAGGTAGGTTCACTCAGCTTTCCTCTGTCTATGATTGATGCCCAATCATCACAACTTATATCACAAAACATGATCTTATCTGAAGTACTGTTTCCTCCCTAGTGGCTCGTAAAGGACAAAAAGCTATTTTGCTCTGGGGAGATGGTCTTCGTATGTAGGTGTAGAAGACCCACCAGTTAAGGCTCTCTATATTCTTTGCCTGACAGTTAAGTTGGAGCAGTTCTGGATGAAATTCAACAGGTAAGGATTTTCTTTTTTAAAAAAAAGATGAAAAAATAACATTTGTTTAAAAAGATTTTTTAAGTATGATAAAAAAATAACTTTGGCCTCTGGGGGTTTTCTTAGAATTGATAAAAATATTCCTATTGCAGTTAGGATAGTTTGGCAGGATTGGCCAAAAGTTCTTGAAGAAAAGAGTACGCTTTCTTCCGAAAAAAAGAAGTTATTTTAATGAAAATATCTTAGAAAGTAAGAGAGATAGTAAAATTCTAAATTCCTACGAATTCGTTTTGTAGATAGTAGAATCTCAAATTTGTGTTAATAACATCTATCAGAAGAAGTTAATACTTTAGATAGGATGCATTCATAGTAATGAGTGGTTAATTGTTATTAAAGTATAGTCCAAGTTACCTTTAATTAAAATGTTCATTAAAGAAAACAATAGATCACTTTTCTCTCAAATTAATTATAAATTACTAGTCACTGGGCTTTCTGAATATTTGATCAAAAGAATAGATCAGATGATAGATACATAGATCAATTTGCCAATTTTTTTTATCATAGTTGAGTAACCATTCTAACAAATTCGTAACTACTTAACTCTTATGTAGTCCAGTTTTTCATCTATTTTCTTAACTTTTTCATCAGTCTACGCATTAATACTTCCAAACTATAAATTTCCTAAATTTGAGGAAGCTATTTTAATTCTTAGTTGTAAATTTAATAATTAACATTTTACTATTAAAAAAATCTATATTAATTATAAAATAAATTAACGTTTTAACAAAGAATAAAGAAAGAAAAGAACAGTTTTACAATAATAAAATTGAATTTTAGATAAGTTTCTTTGAGTTTAGTTCTTAAACTTGACGACAGATAGCAGGAGAATGTCTATTTCACGGCATTTTAATGCTGAATACTTGTGCGCCTTTAATTTAAAATTGTATAATAGGTGGTTTAGTTCTTAAAGTTGACAACAGATGGCAGGAGAATGTCTATTTCACGGCATTTCAATGCTGAACACTTGTACGTCTTTAATTTAAAATTGTATGATAGGTATAATATTGTATTCATACTTGTAAAATTCTTTCTTGATTGGAATTTAGAGATTACACTCTATATTTTTTTAGATAATTCATCCTGAATTATTTTCAAATCTTACTTTTCATTGTTCAAACGTTTTATAACTTAATTTACTACATTTTATATTAAAGTTTGAAATAAATAATATTTATTATCCAAAGATTTCGCAGCGTAATGGGTAAAGAATAGTCGTCTTTTTTTAAAAATTTATTTATTTTAGAAGCAACATCTGTACAATAATACAATAATTGAAATAGGCAATACAGAAATTGTGTTTTACATTTATTTTATAATTTTATTTGATGCAAAATGCTTTTGGGTAAATTATTTAAATTACTTTATACACAGTTACTGAATAGAAAGCAAACATTCAAAATTTAAAATAAAAAGTCAAAATTCTAAATACTTTCATATTTTATTTCTATTTTCAAAAATGCCCTTTCTAAAAAAAAGTTGTTGATTGAATAACAATGATAATATTAATTTAAGTAAAGTAATAGATTGAGTGATTAAAAAATTCTCCACTTGTAAAAAAAAAAGTTCAACTTAATCGATAGTCAAAGTTCTGAATGATCCTTCCATAAAATTTAAGACATTCCTTTTATCTGTCCTTTTGGAATTTTTAGCTAGCCATGGATTTGTCAGAAACCAATCTCTATTCTTTTCTACTTTTGCTTTCCAGCTTTCTGGAAAAGAAATTTAAATTTATGTATTTTTATTTCATTATTTCAAAAGCTATAATCATAAATACAGTAACGATTACATAAATTACAGTAAATATACTAACCAAATAGGGAAATGAAGTGGGAGCCATTCTGGGTTCTCCCAAATTAAAGAAGCACACCCTTACTTCTAACACATACCCCTTTCTTTAGACGCCCATTTTAAACATTCTAAAGAAAGCTCTTCCAAATTAAAAACAGAAGGTTTGTACTTGGGTATATTCCCCACCTAGCTTCTCCAGCAAAGTTCCAGGCAGAGAGGAGAGTCGGCATTTAGAGATAACCTCATGCCACCTTTTCAACGCTTCCCAGATGATCTGAGGATGGCTCACTTAAATGGAGGGAACCATGATCTGCCCGGAAGTTCTAGGAAAAAAGAGGCATCTGCACCCAGCGGCAACTACTTCCTCTGGGATAATTACCTCCCGATGTCTAAACCCTTGCTTCATCCACGGCTACTTTCTAGAGAAGTCTAATGGAAACCCAAGCCGAAGTTAGTGTTGTGTAAGGTAAGTTCTGGTGAACTGACATACTTGTAAACAGATATCTCACCTTTAATATCAGAAACAGTGCCAGCTTTGCCGCCGTATTCTTCAGGTAATATTTCTAATGGGATGAAGTCTTGTAGGGAAGTTGATCCTGGCTGATGGAAATGTAGCTGGAAACAAAAGACCGATTTAAAGAGTACACCAAAAAAAGTAAATTAATTTTTTTAAATCTCAAACATAAACAATTAGTTTAGTTAGAAACAACAAAACTAGTTGAAATCAAACTATAATTTATCTTAAAATTAAATAGTGAAAATTTCATAGTTACCATGTTTGCCACTTCACTCTTGAGCAGTGGTTTTACAACGGCCATAGTTTTGTCTAATAATGGAGAAACGTTGATCACATGGATCTGTTTAAGGCGCACTGGATGAGCTTCCTAGGCAACAGAGAAGAGTAATTTTATTAGGCTATATTTCAGGCTACTAGGGACCCAAAGCACTTGTTGCAAGTGGGCGTATCGTTTCATTGTTGAAGTATGATGGTATCATCAGAAGACACGGCAAATGTTCATCTATTATCTAAGTCGTCTTCTCCCGTACAAATTAGTATCAGTTTCTATCCAATTAACAAAAGTTACAGGAAAATAGGCTGTAAGTAATTTCAGAATTGCATGCAAAGTAATAATAATAGAAATACTCTTTTATTCGATCAAGACAGGATCTTTCGTGAAAACTAAACAGTTGTGGAATTTTAAGTAATTTTATTTAAGATATATGTATCTTTTTTGAAGAAAAATGTCTTGTCTTTTTTTAGTATTTATACTAGTTACGAACTTTGGTTCTACATAGTACTTCGTAACCAATAAGTTCAGTAAAAAATACGACAGCAGGTCGGTCATATTTTATCAATTTAGGAAAACCACTGCAAAAAAAAAAAGAAGCAGAATTTCGACGTTCATCTGCGAAATGATTTCGATCATTTTTTTTTTAAGTTTAATATTGAACAACAGTTGAAGAGAACAGTTCAAAAGATTGAACAGTAGAGTACCCGAACCATATCGTAATAATCAATCATACATTAAAGCAGTAGTTGCACACGAAATAATGAATTATACTCATCAATAATACGGTACGCCTATTTGCAACCATTGGAAAAAGGGGTTAACATATTATTAATTGTATCTTTTTTCGAAAAATACTTTAATCTAATATTCTATAAAAATTAAATTTACCTGTGTATAATGCATATATTTCCTCAAAGTTGGAAATGTTATACGTGTTAGGTGTCTGAACGAATAACCTCTCATATCAAAGATAACAACTTCTCCTTTAGGTATAATGGTTTCGGTTTTCACTCTTGTATCGCCGACCAAGAAGAAACATTTCACATAATCATTAAATACAAAACGTTCTGGATCTGGGTTGGCTAAACGATACAGAAAGCATTTATAACCTTGCGATGTCAGCTGTGGCAATGGTAACAGATCTCTGTAAAAAAAACATTAGTGAGGATGATCGATTAGTTGGGTAAACTAAAAAGTAACATATGTATAAAAGACCAGGAAACAAATTTAAAAAATTTCTGGAGCAGTGGTTGAGAAGATAAGTGGATACTTGAATTAATAGTTGGATGAAATGATTTTGTAAAGCCCAGGCCACGCTTTGAATTAAGTATATTTGAATAAATAATTCACTCCAAATACCAAACTAATTATCAGATGAATGGATTATGATTGATAATTTATTGCAAATTACCTTAATTATCTCTATAAATTACTAATTGATTTATTTAGTATTGTATTAGCTAATGGTGAAATTAGAATAACACTTAATAGGAATACGAATAATTTTGTCAAATTCATTGAAATAATTGATGGATGATTAGTTTTGATGAATAAGTTTCTGCATGCGCTTAAATCATCTTAGGATAGGAAAATCTCGGGGTGCTCAAAAATCGCATTTTAATAAAATTATTGAAAACTTCTTCGCATTTAACTTGAAAGAAATCAAAAGATAGTAAACAGAGTTTCTCTGTGTTTTCCTTTTTAAATTTTGGATTAAGTTTTTCTCTAAAAAGGACATTTACTTTAATTATCAAATTTATTATTATATTTAATCTTTAAATTGGGTGTCGTGGTGAACTGGACTTGACGTACTAAACGTACACAGCAATCGATATTGAGGAAAAAATGATCTTTGAAGAAAAGTTGCTGTTTGTAATTTATAACAATTGCAGCAACGAGAGGGATTTGAGAGTGTTTTGGATTCATTTTATCAATAAATTAATTAATTGGTGGTAAAATAATAATTAATTTAAATATTCCTAAATAAAAATAATACATTTTCGTTTTACTGGCATTTAGTATTGGAAAGAAAATAATGATAAAAAAGACTAAGAGATATCGTGATTTTTACTGCTTCTTTGTTCTGTATCCAGTCATTCATTAAATTTGTTATAAAGTTCTAATAAAAAATAAATATTTTATATATAATATGACAAATTTTATAAGTTTATATCAGGGTATAATGTACAAACAAGAGCTCTACGCCTGAACTCTCTCCTGTAGCCGCTCGCCGTTCAAGGGCATTGCATTAAATTTATTTTATATTTGAATTTCTATTTGTTTGTTATCATATAGCTGTGATAATTAAATAATGAATCATGAATTCAGGGTAATTCAGAAATATTGTCCAAGAAATGAGTGATTTTTTTTTAGCACAGCTGTCATTCAACTGTTATTCAATTGATAATTTTGAAGGTTAGTGTTCATGACGTGAAAGAGGCAGCTGGTGTTTACTGTTTTGATTGCTGTCATTGAGCGTACGTCTTATTCGCTTACATATGTATGGTTCATTCATTAACAGAATATGGTAATGTTGAATTAGTTAATTAGCCTATTGTTAAGCAAACAAAGCTCTATGAAATATACATGTCTTAGAAGTTCTTGAAACATCTCAAGACTTAAATTTTTCTAAGTTATTTATGCGTAAAATTAACAATAACATAATACCAAAGTTAATTATGGCACAAGTTATTCTTAAACAAGAAAAAGTTGTCAATCACTTGTTAATTGTTTATTTGAAAATATTCAGAAGGCCATTCGTGGAGCCTTTCGGATCAACTACAAATATGGTGTGAACACTAAAAGACTTTTGAAAAGATGCCGTCAACTTGGTGTACACTTGCAACCAGTTATCCGGTAAGTCATCGTTTCCAGAATGAAATATGAATCGGCTTTATGGACCCACAAAAAGTGCCTCCCAAAATCGAATAAGTAGAAACCAGTTTCATTTACTCACATTAAATTGAAAACTTCCTGCATGCGTGGATGTAATGGATCTCGATCGGTGAAAAATTCTGGAGTATCAGCTCTCAAACAGAAGAACAAATCCATAGTGGCTTTTGTCCTCTCCAGACTGTAGTCACAACACGTCAGAAACCTCTCGATCAAGTGGTCATCTTTGGTAAAAGAAGAAGAAGAAGAAGTAATTAACGAAAACTTGCAAAGATATCAACAACCATAAACACAACTATTAAAATAAAATTAAGAAGGCCTGTCTGAATGGACCCATTGGTCAATGCTTCTTTGAGGAAATCCACAGGCATGCTATTTTTACTCTTACTGAGGTAAACCTCTGATTTTTTTTAGTTTATAAATTGCCCACACTGATTTTTGTTAGCCCAAAATTGCTTCAGAGCTTAACTTAGTTGAACTCTTCCTCCTTCTTGAACAACTTCTTAAGGATCATTAGCTGTTCCTGTTCAAGAGTTTAAGTCCCATGACCGGGAATGCAGCGCATTGTACTCTCTAGGGTGTCCGCTTGCTCATTTCTCTTCATGCTGTTCTCTCCTTGAATCTAAAGCCTAAAGAAACCTATTCTTAGGTCGTTTAGTTTGCTAAGACATAGCCAAAACCACTCATGAGCAGATTATACATGAGCTAACCACTTTAATAGCCACTTGGACAATGGAAAGTATTACTAATTTATGGTCCCGATATTTCCATAAGAGTTTTTTTTTGTGAAAGATGATGGAATTTTTTAGAAACTTGCAAGCCTCAATCCTTTCAGGAAGATAGTGGAAAATTCCTATTTTTTTGTTAAGTAAAAAAATTTCCTTTTCTTTATTTAATGGGGTCAAGATGTGCCGAAGAATTGAAAATATCAAGGCTGTGAAAAAACGAACAATGAAGTAGTTAGGCAATTGACGGTCCAAGTCATGTTCCGTGGAACAGAGTCCAAAAAAAAAAAAAAAAAATAAGATAAAGGAAAATGTTAGATGATGGAAAGAAAAGAGGTTGAGCGAGTGAGGATGCAGAGGAAAAAGGGTTAGTAGAAGGAAAGACGAGTTTAGAGAGAGCTATTTGTCTCCAGTTAGTGCACCAATTTTATCCCTTGTATCTGGCAATCAACATTGGCGTAGAAGTGGCCTTCGTTAGAGGTGTTATGTTTGGAATGGTGCAGACAGGACTTGGGCTTAAAGGGGCAATACATATCTGAGCAAGTTTAGCCGAGCAACAACCCAGCAACCTTGATGGTCATTTACGCCTTTATACCCGCACAGACGCTTCTACAGACACCCATGTCCGGGGATAAAACGTTTTACTACGAACGTGTGGCCAATCTGTGAACGGCCAGGAAAATACACCCACCCAGTCTTTCCTCTACGTTATTTTCTTTCCATCTCTGCTCCTATCTCCTCTGACAAGGAGCACACGTTCTCGCGTACACCCATTCTATCCACAAACATAGATCCTCATTGGCAATTCGGCATGAGTATCCACAAGCTTCTTTTTGTTTTTTTGCAATCTCTCCGGCACAAACCATTGCATCCATATCTTCCATACTCCCACTGTCTGCACTTCATCTCTCCTATCATCTGGACATCATGCAATGAACCTTCATGCCTTGTGACCTTCGTGTGCCCTTTAGTATTACCATTATTTCTTCACTGACCAACTGGGAAAAAGGTGAGCAAAATAATCATGTTTCATTAAAGATTCGTTTGCGATCCGTGATTTGTAAAAATATTATAATAAGTGTACCTTTATTACGCAAATATTCACAAATTTTATCACTTTCTTTTTCAAATTATATGAAATTAGTTTTCGTCAGTAACGCATGTTTTGAGGTACCTGATCTTGAAAACAAAAATGTATCTAACAAATAGTCGGTGTAGGTGACTGATGTTGCCAAAAACGAAAGGACGTAGATAATTTAATAATGGTATACAGTTTTGGCACTATAATCGTGTTTGAAACTATAGTTTTAACCAAAACTTAGTCAACCAGAAATGCGACTTTTACTAAAATCGTGCACAATTTTTGTTTTGCACAGATGAAAAAAATTGTACCAACGATTTAACAATTAACTATTTCACCCAACTAATAACTTTTTTTTATTTTTATTATTTTTAAGACTCATCAATATCTGAGGTGATTGATGCCTGGAGCTTTGCGGCATTCCAATGCAGTTCATTACTGATAACAGTTACTGTACAGTGAGCTGTAAGAAGGAGTAGACAAATCCAGAAGTTGGAATACAATCCCTGTAAAGTTATATTTTTGTATAATCTAAGACATTGTAGAAACTAAATAATGTTATTAATAAATAAATTTGTGACAAATATTATGTATTCTAAACAAAATTTGTAAGCTAGAACATTGAAAATAGAAGAACTAGAATGTAATTGAGTGATAATATTTTTAAGATAATTTGTATCATAAAAATTAAAATAAATTAAGTAAAAGAAAATTGCTTGTTTTCAATTTCCTGAGAAAGCTCAAATCGAATATTTGCCTTACTTCTTTTATAAGCAATTAATAGAAGTAAGATTGTAAATAAATAAAAGGAATTTACAAAATACTGACCAATTTCATCTGGAAAATGGACCTGTTTGTTGTACCAATCGCGAATAGTAGCAATGTCTGCTATTTTGGACATCTTTCTTCAGTTTGTTTACCTCAGCTACTTTCTGTAAAACACAAATATTGAATACAATTAGTAAATTTAATGAAATACTCTAAAGACACAAAATTAATGTTCACTTGGAAAGTTACTGAACAAAATATTTTAATTTTAGTTTACTTAAAGATCAAAAGATGGCGCTTAATACCACTTGATAGTGATGGGCAGAATCACCACCTTGATTAAATGTGAGGGCAATGTTGTTCTATATAGATCAAGAGATTCACCAACACAACTAAATGTGAGTACAAAATAGTTCTATTTAGGTCTAGAGAGTTAAATGTGAGTGCAAGGTAGTAATAAATAAGTCATGAGAGTCGTTAGCATGGTTAAATGTGAGGAAGTTATAAGAGTGGTTAGCATGGTTAGATATGAATGCAAGGTTGTATATAAGTCATGAAAGTCGTTGGCATGGTTAAATGTTTGGAAGTCATGAGAGTGGTTAACATGGTTTGATATGAGTGCAAATATATGTCATGAGAGTCGTTGGCATAGTTAAAAGTATGGAAGTCATGAGAGTGGTTAGCATGGTTAAATGTTTGGAAGTCATGTGAGTGGTTAACATGGTTAGATACGAGTGCAAGATCGTATATATGTCATGAGAGTGGTTAGCATGGTTAAATGTGAGTGCGAAGAAATAATAAGTCATGAGAGTCCCCAACATGGTTAAATGTGAATGCAAGGTCGTATATATGTCATGAGAGTTGTCAGCAAGTTAAATTTATGGAAGTCATGAGAGTCGTTGGCATGGTTAAAAGTTTGGAAGTCATGAGAGTGGTTAGCTTGAGTAAATGTGAGGATTCTTGAGAGTGGTTAGCATGGTTAGATATGAGCAAGTCATGAGAGTCATTAGCATGGTTAGAGATTTGAGTGCAAGGTCATACATATGTCATGAGAGTTGTCAGTATGTTAAATTTGTGGAAGTCATGAGAGTAGTTAGCTTGGTTAAATGTTTATAAGTCATGAGAGTGGCTAGCATGGTTAGATATGAGTGCAAGGTGGCATATGTGTCATGAGAGTCGTCAGCACGGTTAAATGTTTATAAGTCATGAGAGTGGTTAGCTTGGGTAAATGTTTAGAAGTCATGTGAGTCGTTAGCGTGGTTAAATGTTTGAAAGTCATGAGAGGCGTTAGCATGGTAAAAACGGAATGGGAGCGATCTAGCGGCAGTTTGCTGAATGTTTGGTGGTTGTCATGGTGGTGGGACGCGTTGTTATGGTAACATAGTCCCCAGAGGGTATATAAGAAAGTTCGTCGCGGGGGTGGGGCAGGGTGGGGAGAATAGTTGCTTTCCGACCGTCGAAGCGACAACATCTTCATAACCATTACACTACTATCATGATTCTTATATGACAGAGGTGATGACAAGAATGTCGATGGTTTTGGAGTGACGAGCGAGAGCGATATACCCCCCTTCATCACTCAAGTCGTACTGAAGAAAATTTGTTTATGTTTACGTATATATACTAGAGGTGACAGCTGTGCAATCTGGTGGTCATTTTTAGAACTACTAACTGTCAAAGTTGTTTACCTATGTAAACAACTGTCAATCTTGCCTGTTTAGTGGCGCCCTATGACGGATTTTTTTAGAAATAATTTTTTTATTAACTTTTTTGATATTTTACGTACTCTTACGCATTTTTTTGGAACTAATATTTTATTTTAATGATATTTTGTGCTCTCTGACATATGTAAACAGACAATCTTGCCTGTTTAGTTTCGCCCTCTGACGGATTTTTTTATAACTATTTTTTTATTAACTTTCTTGATGTTTTGCGTTCTCTGACGCATTTTTTTAGAACTAATATTTTATTTTTTAGCTTTATTATTTATATTTTGTGCTCTGACTGATTTTTTAAACAATAAAGTTGTACAATACAAGCTTAAAAGACTGTTAATTTGCATACCTATCCCTTTTAAGCATTTTTATTTTAATTACAAACTATTTATTTTTTATAATTAAGTATTTTGAGGTAATATATGGTTAATTAGGCTTTAATTAACTAGAAAATAAAGGAAATAAAGGGAAAAACTCGAAAATCGATGTTTAAAAGTGCACAAAAAGTGGGTAAAATTGACTATTTCTATCCGGGTAACATAATACGATAGGAGCTCGGCTTGCAATCCTGTTCTGCTGGCCAGCACCGAATTGGAGAATATGACAGCCAATCAGAACGCAGTATTTTAGAATTGGGAGTATTGCATTATGGTTGGCTTTAAAACTTACATTTTTCAACCAGTCAGCAACCAATACGATGATTAGATGTCAGCAAGAAGGTTTTTTGATATACTAGGAGTAAACTGTTGTTAATTTGTTATATTATTGTACTAAAACTAAGGCTTTAGGCTATTTCCTTCATCTGAATGGGTATTAAATGTAACAAATAAGCTAGTTCATCAATTTAAGAATTGTATAAATGTTTTCATACTGTTATTTTAATATATACATACAATATAACTTTCTATTACTATTTTAAGTTGCAATTCTGTTCTAGACGTCGAAACAACGATTTTAATTTTCTTTTCTTGCCGTATATGTAAGGAAATCGATCAACTTAGCAACTAAGAAGAGCCTGCTAGTTGAGAGGTCATTAATACCTATTTATTCTAGCTGTAATAACTTATTGTCAAAGAACAATGTAATAAATACATGATTTAAACATAAGAATAGTATGTAAAATGTATTTTAAGCAATAATGTTGTACAATACAAGCTTAAAAGACAGTTTATTTGAGTACATGTAATGAAATGAACACTGTTAGCAACTAAGAATAGCCTGTGCGTTCTTGATACGTCATTAGCACTTACTTTTTCTAGCTGTAATTGATTAATATCAAAGAACAATGTAATAAATACATGAATGAAACATATGAATAGTATCTAAACTGTATTTTAAACAATAAAGTTGTACAATACAAGCTTAAAAGACTGTTAATTTGCATACCTATCCCTTTTAAGCATTTTTATTTTAATTACAAACTATTTATTTTTTATAATTAAGTATTTTGAGGTAATATATGGTTAATTAGGCTTTAATTAACTAGAAAATAAAGGAAATAAAGGGAAAAACTCGAAAATCGATGTTTAAAAGTGCACAAAAAGTGGGTAAAATTGACTATTTCTATCCGGGTAACATAATACGATAGGAGCTCGGCTTGCAATCCTGTTCTGCTGGCCAGCACCGAATTGGAGAATATGACAGCCAATCAGAACGCAGTATTTTAGAATTGGGAGTATTGCATTATGGTTGGCTTTAAAACTTACATTTTTCAACCAGTCAGCAACCAATACGATGATTAGATGTCAGCAAGAAGGTTTTTTGATATACTAGGAGTAAACTGTTGTTAATTTGTTATATTATTGTACTAAAACTAAGGCTTTAGGCTATTTCCTTCATCTGAATGGGTATTAAATGTAACAAATAAGCTAGTTCATCAATTTAAGAATTGTATAAATGTTTTCATACTGTTATTTTAATATATACATACAATATAACTTTCTATTACTATTTTAAGTTGCAATTCTGTTCTAGACGTCGAAACAACGATTTTAATTTTCTTTTCTTGCCGTATATGTAAGGAAATCGATCAACTTAGCAACTAAGAAGAGCCTGCTAGTTGAGAGGTCATTAATACCTATTTATTCTAGCTGTAATAACTTATTGTCAAAGAACAATGTAATAAATACATGATTTAAACATAAGAATAGTATGTAAAATGTATTTTAAGCAATAATGTTGTACAATACAAGCTTAAAAGACAGTTTATTTGAGTACATGTAATGAAATGAACACTGTTAGCAACTAAGAATAGCCTGTGCGTTCTTGATACGTCATTAGCACTTACTTTTTCTAGCTGTAATTGATTAATATCAAAGAACAATGTAATAAATACATGAATGAAACATATGAATAGTATCTAAACTGTATTTTAAACAATAAAGTTGTACAATACAAGCTTAAAAGACTGTTAATTTGCATACCTATCCCTTTTAAGCATTTTTATTTTAATTACAAACTATATATTTTTTATAATTAAGTATTTTGAGGTAATATATGGTTAATTAGGCTTTAATTAACTAGAAAATAAAGGAAATAAAGGGAAAAACTCGAAAATCGATTTTTAAAAGTGCACAAAAAGTGGGTAAAATTGACTATTTCTATCCGGGTAACATAATACGATAGGAGCTCGGCTTGCAATCCTGTTCTGCTGGCCAGCACCGAATTGGAGAATATGACAGCCAATCAGAACGCAGTATTTTAGAATTGGGAGTATTGCATTACGGTTGGCTTTAAAACTTACATTTTTCAACCAGTCAGCAACCAATACGATGATTAGATGTCAGCAAGAAGGTTTTTTGATATACTAGGAGTAAACTGTTGTTAATTTGTTATATTATTGTACTAAAACTAAGGCTTTAGGCTATTTCCTTCATCTGAATGGGTATTAAATGTAACAAATAAGCTAGTTCATCAATTTAAGAATTGTATAAATGTTTTCATACTGTTATTTTAATATATACATACAATATAACTTTCTATTACTATTTTAAGTTGCAATTCTGTTCTAGACGTCGAAACAATGATTTTAATTTTCTTTTCTTGCCATATATGTAAGGAAATGGATCAACTTAGCAACTAAGAAGAGCCTGCTAGTTGAGAGGTCATTAATACCTATTTATTCTAGCTGTAATAACTTATTGTCAAAGAACAATGTAATAAATACATGATTTAAACATAAGAATAGTATGTAAAATGTATTTTAAGCAATAATGTTGTACAATACAAGCTTAAAAGACAGTTTATTTGAGTACATGTAATGAAATGAACACTGTTAGCAACTAAGAATAGCCTGTGCGTTCTTGATACGTCATTAGCACTTACTTTTTCTAGCTGTAATTGATTAATATCAAAGAACAATGTAATAAATACATGAATGAAACATATGAATAGTATCTAAACTGTATTTTAAACAATAAAGTTGTACAATACAAGCTTAAAAGACTGTTAATTTGCATACCTATCCCTTTTAAGCATTTTTATTTTAATTACACACTATATATTTTTTATAATTAAGTATTTTGAGGTAATATATGGTTAATTAAGCTTTAATTAACTAGAAAATAAAGGAAATAAAGGGAAAAACTCGAAAATCGATGTTTAAAAGTGCACAAAAAGTGGGTAAAATTGACTATTTCTATCCGGGTAACATAATACGATAGGAGCTCGGCTTGCAATCCTGTTCTGCTGGCCAGCACCGAATTGGAGAATATGACAGCCAATCAGAACGCAGTATTTTAGAATTGGGAGTATTGCATTACGGTTGGCTTTAAAACTTACATTTTTCAACCAGTCAGCAACCAATACGATGATTAGATGTCAGCAAGAAGGTTTTTTGATATACTAGGAGTAAACTGTTGTTAATTTGTTATATTATTGTACTAAAACTAAGGCTTTAGGCTATTTCCTTCATCTGAATGGGTATTAAATGTAACAAATAAGCTAGTTCATCAATTTAAGAATTGTATAAATGTTTTCAGACTGTTATTTTAATATATACATACAATATAACTTTCTATTACTATTTTAAGTTGCAATTCTGTTCTAGACGTCAAAACAACGATTTTAATTTTCTTTTCTTGCCGTATATGTAAGGAAATCGATCAACTTAGCAACTAAGAAGAGCCTGCTAGTTGAGAGGTCATTAATACCTATTTATTCTAGCTGTAATAACTTATTGTCAAAGAACAATGTAATAAATACATGATTTAAACATAAGAATAGTATGTAAAATGTATTTTAAGCAATAATGTTGTACAATACAAGCTTAAAAGACAGTTTATTTGAGTACATGTAATGAAATGAACACTGTTAGCAACTAAGAATAGCCTGTGCGTTCTTGATACGTCATTAGCACTTACTTTTTCTAGCTGTAATTGATTAATATCAAAGAACAATGTAATAAATACATGAATGAAACATATGAATAGTATCTAAACTGTATTTTAAACAATAAAGTTGTACAATACAAGCTTAAAAGACTGTTAATTTGCATACCTATCCCTTTTAAGCATTTTTATTTTAATTACACACTATATATTTTTTATAATTAAGTATTTTGAGGTAATATATGGTTAATTAAGCTTTAATTAACTAGAAAATAAAGGAAATAAAGGGAAAAACTCGAAAATCGATGTTTAAAAGTGCACAAAAAGTGGGTAAAATTGACTATTTCTATCCGGGTAACATAATACGATAGGAGCTCGGCTTGCAATCCTGTTCTGCTGGCCAGCACCGAATTGGAGAATATGACAGCCAATCAGAACGCAGTATTTTAGAATTGGGAGTATTGCATTACGGTTGGCTTTAAAACTTACATTTTTCAACCAGTCAGCAACCAATACGATGATTAGATGTCAGCAAGAAGGTTTTTTGATATACTAGGAGTAAACTGTTGTTTATTTGTTATATTATTGTACTAAAACTAAAGCTTTAGGCTATTTCCTTCATCTGAATGGGTATTAAATGTAACAAATAAGCTAGTTCATCAATTTAAGAATTGTATAAATGTTTTCGTACTGTTATTTTAATATATACATACAATATAACTTTCTATTACTATTTTAAGTTGCAATTCTGTTCTAGACGTCGAAACAATGATTTTAATTTTCTTTTCTTGCCATATATGTAAGGAAATGGATCAACTTAGCAACTAAGAAGAGCCTGCTAGTTGAGAGGTCATTAATACCTATTTATTCTAGCTGTAATAACTTATTGTCAAAGAACCATGTAATAAATACATGATTTAAACATAAGAATAGTATGTAAAATGTATTTTAAGCAATAATGTTGTACAATACAAGCTTAAAAGACAGTTTATTTGAGTACATGTAATGAAATGAACACTGTTAGCAACTAAGAATAGCCTGTGCGTTCTTGATACGTCATTAGCACTTACTTTTTCTAGCTGTAATTGATTAATATCAAAGAACAATGTAATAAATACATGAATGAAACATATGAATAGTATCTAAACTGTATTTTAAACAATAAAGTTGTACAATACAAGCTTAAAAGACTGTTAATTTGCATACCTATCCCTTTTAAGCATTTTTATTTTAATTACAAACTATATATTTTTTATAATTAAGTATTTTGAGGTAATATATGGTTAATTAGGCTTTAATTAACTAGAAAATAAAGGAAATAAAGGGAAAAACTCGAAAATCGATTTTTAAAAGTGAACAAAAAGTGGGTAAAATTGACTATTTCTATCCGGGTAACATAATACGATAGGAGCTCGGCTTGCAATCCTGTTCTGCTGGCCAGCACCGAATTGGAGAATATGACAGCCAATCAGAACGCAGTATTTTAGAATTGGGAGTATTGCATTACGGTTGGCTTTAAAACTTACATTTTTCAACCAGTCAGCAACCAATACGATGATTAGATGTCAGCAAGAAGGTTTTTTGATATACTAGGAGTAAACTGTTGTTAATTTGTTATATTATTGTACTAAAACTAAGGCTTTAGGCTATTTCCTTCATCTGAATGGGTATTAAATGTAACAAATAAGCTAGTTCATCAATTTAAGAATTGTATAAATGTTTTCAGACTGTTATTTTAATATATACATACAATATAACTTTCTATTACTATTTTAAGTTGCAATTCTGTTCTAGACGTCAAAACAACGATTTTAATTTTCTTTTCTTGCCGTATATGTAAGGAAATCGATCAACTTAGCAACTAAGAAGAGCCTGCTAGTTGAGAGGTCATTAATACCTATTTATTCTAGCTGTAATAACTTATTGTCAAAGAACAATGTAATAAATACATGATTTAAACATAAGAATAGTATGTAAAATGTATTTTAAGCAATAATGTTGTACAATACAAGCTTAAAAGACAGTTTATTTGAGTACATGTAATGAAATGAACACTGTTAGCAACTAAGAATAGCCTGTGCGTTCTTGATATGTCATTAGCACTTACTTTTTCTAGCTGTAATTGATTAATATCAAAGAACAATGTAATAAATACATGAATGAAACATATGAATAGTATCTAAACTGTATTTTAAACAATAAAGTTGTACAATACAAGCTTAAAAGACTGTTAATTTGCATACCTATCCCTTTTAAGCATTTTTATTTTAATTACACACTATATATTTTTTATAATTAAGTATTTTGAGGTAATATATGGTTAATTAAGCTTTAATTAACTAGAAAATAAAGGAAATAAAGGGAAAAACTCGAAAATCGATGTTTAAAAGTGCACAAAAAGTGGGTAAAATTGACTATTTCTATCCGGGTAACATAATACGATAGGAGCTCGGCTTGCAATCCTGTTCTGCTGGCCAGCACCGAATTGGAGAATATGACAGCCAATCAGAACGCAGTATTTTAGAATTGGGAGTATTGGTTGGCTTTAAAACTTACATTTTTCAACCAGTCAGCAAACCAATACGATGATTAGGTGTCAGCAAGAATGAGTTTTGATATACTAGGAGTAAACTGTTGTTTATTTGTTATATTATTTGGTACGTTTTAAGCATGGGGAAAGTTTTTTAAAATTGTTAGTAACTTTAATTAAGCTAGTTTAAAAGAATATAATCTGAAATATTTGTTAATATTTTTGGGTTAAATTATACTTATGAACACTATGGTTAACCTATATGAATGTTTATTAAAAAAATCCTTATTGTATAAAGAATATTTATAATAAAAAGTGAGAGATAAGCTGCTAAATAAACAGATAATGCTCTCTAATATGTAGGGCTTTTATAGCACCAACAGCCTTGTAATATAGGGATGCTGTAATAATTTGAAAACTTTTATTCTCTCAGTCTTCTTCTTTTTTTCTTTTTTTTCTAGCTCATAAAATAAATTGATGTTATAATTCACCGGAAAACATTTTTACGGACTATGTACAGATGGCAGCACTACCTTACTTCCGCTTCTCTGACCATTTTCCACTCACTGTGGGTGGGGGGATTCTTCTGTTCAGAGTCTTTTAGCGCAGGTAGCATATGTGGGAAAACTCATTATGAAGATTTTTTGAAAAAAAAAAACTGGACCGAAGGAAAACCTAAATGCTTTCGTTATGGAAATGCCATAGTGAAAATTAGTTTTTAACTAGGAAAACTCTCCCGTAAAAGGAAAGAGCGTTTTGAACGCTCACATTCTCATGTTTTTCTTTTTTTGGAAAATATAATTTAACTAAGTGTTTAATCAACCTGTAGTCGTTACTAAAACGACGTGGAAATACGTCCTATAAGGTAGCTAGTTCTTTAATTTTTATTTTTTGGCAAACGATATGTTTGCTGCTGTTTAAATAGGATACCGAAATTGAATCTAGAAGTACTTCAGCAGTGCAGAAATTATTCAGAAAGAAACTTAATGATTAGATCAAGAAAGAAGCCTCAGAAGATGGATCAATACCTTTCTGCAGGTGCAATTTACGAAATCAATAAATTTATGAAGGAAGTACTGTCTCATTGATCAATTTGATGTGTCTGTAGTCAGATTTCAGACTGAATTTTTTAAGTAGCTTAGAATGAATGAGAATTTCAACCAATTTGATAAATAATAGCTAAAATTTACATCAATGTAAAGCTGGTTTTTCTTTCTAACACAACCGATTAACTTAAGGAATTGGCTAATTGGTCTTAAGTTACAAAAAGATCATGTTTTGGTTTTCTAGTTTTATGAACGAGTAAAGTAGCTATTGCATTCTTCCCAGTACTTAAAGCAAGTATACCCAGAAGGTTAATGAACAGTTTTATAAGTTTGTCAAGTAAGAAATTCTATTATCTCAGTCAAATATTTGGGTATTCAATTTGAATTCAAGTCGTCTCCTCAGATTTTTGATTTCTTATTGGATGTACCAAACTCGAAATAAGATGTACACTTTGTTCTTGTTCAGATTTAAGTTACTCATCTGGATTGTGTTTGCGAAGAACGTTAAGAATTTGTTGTTCCAGCAGGAAGTTGTCTACATTTTGAAAATTGTGTACTTCAACAAAAATTTTGTTTTTAAAATTTACAAAGATTACTGAGTGAATAAACAAAAATTAACATAATATAAATGAAGAATATACGAGTAAGTAATATTGCTAACTGAGAATATGTCTGTAGGTATAGTACGAGTAACAATGTGGAACTGGAATTATTATCACTATGTATTGTATAAAATATATACATTATATATATATGTATGTATTGTGAGTGTGTGTGTATTACGTAATATGGAGGACGGAATGGGGGATGATGATGAGAAAGCAGCAGGTGATGCTGTGCTCCAGTTGTATTAGTTTGAAGCACACATTATCATCTCATTGAAATGTATGAATGTGCTGCATCTGATCAGATGATTGTCCTCATGGTGCTCACCTATCTTTGTCCTTATAACATCTATCTAATAATGTATTAAATAATTGAATTATATGTAATAATAATAAGAATTATTGTTATTATTATTATTATTGGGATATTACAAAAAGTCTTTTGTATGTTTGTATGTTTTCGTTTTTATGGGTATATTCAACAATATCGTTGATTTTATCCGACATGTTTATTGTATACCTGAATGATTTGAGACATTCATCCATCTTCAGTGATTGATTAATAAGTTTGGTGTAGAAATTCAATAAAATATCATTGATGGATATCCACGGTTTCTAGAAATTGTATTTTAAAAAAGATCCAGACTTTGAATTTCACAATTCATAAAAAAATTCCAATCTTATCGAATCAAGAAGACTTCATCAGTTTACGGATTCTCCATTTTCTGTCACTAACACTACCCCCATATCGGTCATTAGAACTCTATAGTAATTGAAGAAATCCAAAATCTAACTAAATATAGCACAAATTCTTCTACACTCTTCCCTTTTTGTACAAATCGACTCGTCCCAAATCTTGCTTCCACAAAGATACCAGATCGCGTGATTCCTCGTGAATCATCTCCGACTTTTAACGGAGTAAACTCTAGCGAAATTGTTGGCAAATAGGGCAGCTTCTCTGCTACAGCTGATTTAGTCAAGAAGACTTCTTGAATCAGATTTACTGATTACATTATTTCTTTAGATTGTGAAAGATAAATGAATCAACCAATCAATAAAAATTATAGACAATTGAAGAGCTTGGTGCAAAAAGGAGTTAGTTATCTACATTTTTTTCAGAAAATGTGTTTAGTGGCGCCCCCTATTGTATGTTCAATTCTATGCAGACTCGTTTATTATTACTTATTCTCAAACCTAGGTTAGATTTGGAGCAAAAATGAGTTTTCTACTGCAGATAAAATCTTTTGTTCCAAACAGAAAAGATGACGTAATCAATTTTTTTTATTAGATTTATTTAATGTTTATATTAGGTAGATATTATTATTTTTCTTTTTGACAGGCATAATAATATATCTAACATTCGCTTCGACAAGACACAAAATGCCACTTAAAAGCTCAAAAACAAGAAATCTGTTGACTAAAGTACTTAATATGTACTCAAGTTTTACTGGAAATCATGATTTTGGTGCAAAATAACTTTTGCTTATAGCAAGCTTAAAAAATGCCCTAGAAAGTTCAAATTGAGCCCCAAATGACCTCATCACAATATATTAACTAATCCTTACAGCAGACACAACATAAGGAATACATCTTAAAGCATATTTAGTTTTTTGTCCCTACTAAAAATTTAAAAAAACTATAGATAACTCCTTTTTGCACTAAGCTCTTCAATTCTATTCGACGTCTTTGCTTACCTAAACAGGACATCTGGCCTTATCCGTTTTGGTTAACAAATCTGATCTACTCCTTAGTCATAATATTGGCCACAAATGCCCCTTACTTCCAAAAATAAACTTTGCACCCTATACCCAGATTAAAAGCTGGAAATTATTATGGCAATCCCAATAAAACCTGAAGGGTGAGCGAACTCTACTAACCCGAAAGTGGGATGAAGCCGCTTATTGAATTATTACCCCCACTGCTAATGAGGATCCCATAATATTCATCATCTGAATATTTTAATATGGAGCCGGCAGATCATTTATTGGAATAAAATTTATTGAGCTGTCATTTTTTTTTAAAAAAAAGCAGACAACAAAAAAAGGAACGAAATTAATATCATCCTGTTGTTATGATGCTGTTATAATGATGTAAACAGTGGCTGGCTATCGGGCATTGCTATCTAGCACCATCAATTTGGATTCATTGCCAATTGCATAGCAGTTAATAAAATTGTTTTCCCCAATTTAGAAAACCCTATTATCACTTTATTTATCCAATTAAAGCAGAAATGGGTTAAGAGCGGGCCAATAAGCAGCCTTATTTGGCCAGCCAATTAAATTGCATCTCTCAGTTTTAAATCCAAAAATAGAAGGGAAGGAATTAGCTATGTGGTTGAGCTTACTGGTTTCCTAAGCAGAGATCCCCGGCTTTGAATACAGCTGCTGGCCCTTTAGATTTTCCTTTTTCCAGTAGCTTCTTACAGCTTACTGTTTGAAGATGGTCAGAGTTGACTGTAACGAGAGAACATTGTCAGGAGGCTGACAGTGAATCGAAATAAAAGTTCCGGGCGCCCATAACCTCAGATCTTGAGGCCCTTAAAAACAAAAACTATAGAAAAATTGAGGAGCAGGATTCATTTACCTTCGATATCATGATTGAAATAAACACAATGTTTTCCGTTTTGGGCCATTCTTCGAGAGCATCGTCTTTGAGACCAAGAACGATCTTGGTTAAGATACAGGTCTTCCATTAAAACCCACTTCACAACGACTTACGACTGGTGAACATCAAAACTCATCTCTCTCTCACAAGAAATTTTGATAGAACCGAATTAGTGATCAACATTTAATGTATTTTTGGAAACTAAAATTCATTAGATATCCGTATCAGATTACTGTTAGATCCGAGGAGATTTGAAACGTACCGGATGTAAATATTTCGGACATTTTTCCATCTGTAGAGGCAGATTAATCAGATTGGTGTAGAGATTTCGACTTTACTAATGTAACCTTCCACGCACTAACTTGCTAACTTGATATCTCTGCCCATTAAATCTCTACATCAAACTGATTAAGCTCTGACGCTGGATGGAAGTGCAAAGCTGGTCAGGGATTAAACAAACATAAGTGCTGCGGCGGTTAATATAAATATATAAAAATATATATATATATAAATTGGTTTCATGAAGCTATATTAGGCTTTGATATTTTGGCTTCATGAGGAGACAAAAACTCCTAGCTATTTGTTTGGATTAAATAAATAAAATACATTTTTAGAAGACCTCAAACGTAGATTAATGTATTCCCTGCACTTTCAGATAGTGTAAAACCCTAAAAAAAGTTGGACTCTGTGGTGTTCTTCTCTATTGAGCAAGTAGAGAACGTTCTAAAATTGAATGAAATCAGGAGAATGTTCAGCTGTGAAGTAGAAAAAAATAATAATAAAAATAAAATATCTTTAATTTATAGTGCAGCGGATTATAAAGGTCGAATTAAGTTATCATCATATCACTAAGAATGTATATATATATGTATGTATAGCACTTTAAAAGGTCGTGTAGCTGAATATATTGTGCACATTATTTCAAGTAATAATAGGGCCCAAGTTGTAACGTTGGGCTGGAGGACACAGAGGAGATATTTTAGCACAACTGTAGCTAGCGCCTCATCCACCTTCCTTCTCGTGTTCATACTGAATTTATGATAATTTTATTATGGTAATGTATCATAAAAATACATGTTTAAGAAAAACATATAATTATTGGAGTTTTTTTTTTTCATTGTTAGCAACACGGCTGGTTTTCCTAACTAGAAAAACTGGAGAATGGATGCTTTTTTTGGCTAAGAGAAAATAACATTTTTTTTTCTTAACCATCTCATTTAATGAATTTACTACAAAAATTAATTAAATTTTTAAATTAACTGTTTTATTATGACCAAATTCTTTAATAAAATCAAAATTGGGCATATCATAATTAAAATAAAACATATTCTGCAATCATTTATAAATCGTAGTTGATGATGAACCGTAATATAAATCTTCAAAATAATTTAATTTTGTTTTTGCATAATTTCATTCTTTATTAAATACCTATGGGCGAAAAAATAGTGAAAAAATTCTAAAGTATATTATTATAAAGAAAAAATAGGCTAAAAAGTCGTAATGGTGGAACGTAGAAGTGGTAAGTGGGCGTGTTATCGATTGCGGTTTATCCCCACCTACCTACGGTTTTATTGGCCAGTGTACACGCCCACCAGGCCCTTGTTCGATCCGCCATTAGGATTTTTAATGCTTTTTTTCTCTAATAAAACAATAGTTTAGATTTTTTTTACTATTTTTTCCTCCGTAGGTATTACATAAAGAATCAACTTATGCAATTAAAACGTTTACTTCAAAAATTAATTAAAATTTCAAATTAACGGTTTTATTCTGTCAAAATTCTTTTATCAAATCAAAATTAGACACATCATAATTGAAATAAAACTATTCTGCAATCATTCATAAAACCGTAGTTGATAGTGAACCGTAATATAAATGTTCACAATAATTTATTTTTGTTTTTGCTTAATTTCATTCTTTATTGAATACCTATGGAGGAAAAAATAGTGAAAAAATTCTAGAGTACATTATTGCAAAGAATAAATACCCTAAAAAGTCGTAATGGTGGAACGTACAAGTGGTATGTGGGCGTGTTATCGATTGCGGTTTATCCCCACCTACCTACGGTTCTATTGGCCCAGTATACACGCCCACAAGGCCCTTGTTCGATCCGCCATTAGGATTTTTAATGCTTTTTTTCTATATTAAAACAATAGTTTAGATTTTTTTCACTATTTTTTCCTCCGTAGGTATTTCATAAAGAATCAATTTATGCAATAAAAATTTTCACCTCAAAAATTAATTAAATATTTAAATTAACTGTTTTATTCTGACTAAAATCTTCAATCAAATGAAAATTAGGCACATCAAAATTGAAATAAAACATACACTGCAATCATTCATAAATCGTAGTTGATGGTGAACCGTAATATAAATGTTCACAATAATTTATTTTTGTTTTTGCTTAATTTCATTCTTTATTAAATACCTATGTAGGAAAAAATAGTGAAAAAATTCTAGAGTGCATTATTGCAAAGAATAAATACCCTAAAAAGTCTGAATGGTGGAATGTGAAAATGGTATGTGGGCGTTTAATTGAATGCGGTTTATCCCCACCTACCTACTGTTGGGTTCTCCATCACTAAAAGCCAACTGCTGATGAGTGTGCGGCAACTTATTAAAAAACTAGATAGACCGAATCCTTTCAATAGTAACCTACCAGGTAAATCTTGGTACAAAGGATTCTGGAACCGTTATCCTATCATCTTTGCGACAAGGCTAAGCGAAAAGCTCACTGTTTCTCGAAGCCAAAGTAACCAATACTAGTTAGAACGCTTGGTATAATGAAGTCTCTCGGATACTAGAATGAAGAAGGAATTGCAGATGTCCTAGAAGGTTTGGAGCGTAATTAAAACTCTCCGGTAGGACAGTTGAATTAAGGTTGATCGTTGAAAGCTGCATGAAAAAGAGTAATGTTTAAAAATATTACATTATTTAGGAATGGCAATTTAAAAACTGATTGTAATTAATTGTGATTAAGACTAAGTTTTGTTATAAATCCAAGTGGAAAAATGATTTAGGTATTTTGAATACATACCTAATGCCGTTTCATGAATATACGAGTACTCGTACTTTTTTGTCAATCATTTGTCCCACGCAATGTCAAACACAGGGAAACCCCGAAAATTTGATGTCAATCACCGGGTTATTGACACTTACAAAAAAAAAAACATTTTTGGTTGACATAAGGATCGAATTTACTGCTATTTAAATATTAAGAATACACAATACATTCTAAAGGAGCGGTACAATTGTACAACCTACATCCGGGGGCAAATATAACTGAAGATATTCTAAAGGAAACTTGAACTTTTTCTTAAGCTGTCAATTACCGGCCCCTTCACCGTAATAATGTTTTCCTTTGTTTCCTCGCTGACTCGCTAAGCACCATTGCTTAAAAAGGGCCGTTGGTCAAGCATTCTCACAAATATATAGGCTCTAGCCTGAACGAGCTCTGTGTAATAAACATGGTTTTAAAGACTATTTCCCTTGTATAGCAAGCAGTTAAAGGGCTGAGCACAATACTCAGTGGTGGTGCCCCTATTCTTGTTACCGACACCCTTAACTATAAAACTTGCCAACCCTCGCAGGAGTGTTCTCCTCTCTGTGCGAAGTGAGAATGGACATTATCCTGGGCTACTACAACACCAAATGGGCTGCGACTTTTCCACATCCCGTATTCTTTTCTCTTTCCACTCATTTCTCCCTTTCTTTACATTTTACTGCAGCAATAAATGTACAGAATCTCCATGTTAAACTCAAAATCTCATCGCAATTACTTTTTTGAAACTAAGTTAATAAAATTATATATCATAATAAGCAAAACTTATGCTAACGTTTATGGGAGTTAAGTTCACCGAGTGTAAGATAATGCTTTGGTATTAAAAAAAACAAAAAACCTGTAAAATTTAAGGAACTTAATTTAAGGTACACGCATCTATTTTTAATTGCAGTTAAGTAAGAAAGACGTGTATCAAACCAGGTTTTTTTCAAGTCCACAGCTAACAATCAGGAGTCATGAATTGGATAAGCAAACATCTCTAAAATTCTATATAAAATAACTCATTAAATAAAACCCTAGGCTAGACCAACACATAGAATAGACTTTACCAACAAAGGTTGCGGTCCTAGCATTACAACTAACGAACTAGTTTGATTTATATCGTGAAAAAAATCTTAAGACACATGATATAACACATCTAGGACCCGCAGTAGGCGAGCTATTTGAGGCGAGACCCGTAAAGCTAATATGTATTGTAGTTATTAGGTTTGAGTCCCTGTCTAGGCCTACATATACAGGTAGTCCTCGGGTTACGACGGTCTCGAGTTACGACGTTTCGTGGTTACGACTCCCATTTACAGGACAGTACTATGAAAAGCCCGCGAACTACTATACGTGTTTTGGTGTGCAGTACTGTACAGCAGTATGAAAAGTCCGCGAACTACTGTACGTGTTTTGGTGTGCAGTACTGTACAGTACTATGAAAAGCCCGCGAACTACTGTACGTGTTTTGGTGTGCAGCGGCTCGGGACCGAGGAAGACGGCGTCATCAGCATCCCAGTACGCCATTAACATCGTTGTCACGATCACTTTTTGCCCTTCATCATGGCTCCCAAACGTAAGGCAGACTCTTCTGATGGCAGTGCATCGAAGAAAAGGAAGGCCATCAGAAATTAGATATCGTAAAGTACACTACTGTTTTTTATTACTGTTTCATTTCATTATTAAACATACTGTACAGCATTTTATATGTGTTTTTTGATAATTATGTTGGGTACTGTGTTAGGATAAGCTAAGTGCTTACAGTACTGTACTGTTATCATGGTAATGCAGTACTGTACTGTACTGTATATGGTACAGTTTACGTATGTTCCGACTTACGTCGAAAAAACGGTTTACGACGCCGCGTAGGAACGGATCAACGTCGTAAGTCGAGGACTACCGTACATACGTACACATGTAATCAATTATATAATTAATATCAATCAATTATATAGATATGTATATAGACTGATTTCTGTTATTACGTATCAAAGTAGGAGGTATTTTAATTCTGCTGTTAACTAAAAGATAAAAGATGAAATTTACCAACAGCAAAATAAGATAATTGAAAACATGTCACTGTTGTAAAGTTGAATTGTTTCAAAAATGAATTTATTAAATCAAAAAAATGCCGCAGTAATCTAAATATATATTGATATTACTAGGAACTAAAAATGGAAAGGAAATAGAAACGTCTACAAAACGGACTGAAATTTCAGCTGTTGGTAAAACCCACTTCCTTAGTTTTAAGACCAGGTTTTTTTACTTTCAGACTACGGCCATGCGAAAGGAGTGTAATAAAGTTGTAGGGTTTAAACTGTACGTTCTGGGAATTGTTGGCATGTTTCCCTTTTCCTTTGGTGAAAGAAGGAATCATTTTAGAAAACCCATTTAAACATAAGTGTTTTTCTCAAATGGTTATTCTTACTCACACATACAAAAGAAGGTTCTAAAATCTAAACAGAACTTACGATTTTATGAGGTGTAGATCTATGAGTACTTCAGTGTTGATGATAAGTTTCCAATCTTCAAAATAGAGATTCCACCAAGAAAAAAAAAAAAAAAAATTCAGGATTTGAGGTTCCCTGAAATCAAAAGTAAGTATTTAGCTATTTATTTAAAATATTGAAAATTTTCCAAAAATAGAAAATTACAAGAAGCTGTAAGAATGAAAAAAATCAAGAAAATGATAATGTTGTTCACTTATATTTCTAGCCACTTTTTACAGAGCTACATTTACCGCTAGTATTGTTCAGGAGCATGAAGTCTACAATTTCTTTTTTAATTCGGTTAATTACTGTTTTAAAGAAAGACCGGAAATAAACTAACTGAAACCAACGCCTACTAATTAATGTGTTTTTTAACCAGAAAAAATAAAGTTTAAGTGGGAGAAATAAAATTATAAGGAAATTTTTAAGTATGTCAAAGTAATAAATGCATATCATTACGTCATTGACACCTGTTGATTTCACTGAGCCATAATATTTTTTTATTTTTATTAAATATGGCGTAAAATAATTTTTTATTTCATAAATAGCCTTTGAACAAGAATGAAACTACTTACTCGAATAAGCCCATCGGACAAATACTCCTAGCTGCAATGCTACTTAGTCGGGGATTCGTAACTGTCCCATAGACGGGATTGACGTAATTACACATCTCTTCATCTAATTGAGATGTGGCCAAAGATCTGTAGAACATCTTTTTTAGGGAATGTCAATCCTGAATCGGTGACTTCTCCATTCTACCGCCGTGATGGTTGCCTAGAGAGCCTGGGTGGTAGTAACTAGGGTTGGAATTGCTTGGAATTTGGTATCAATATATCTGCAGAAGATCCCAGAAAAGATTATACCTGACTACGAGCTCTCCACTTTTAGGAGAATTTCCTCGGCAAGCCTATTTTGACTGGGTGCCAGTCTTGAAACCGAGGAGGGGGGAATGTAGATGGAAATGGTTTCGCTTTGAGAGCCCAGGTAGTTACTAGATTTGAGAGGAAAATAATCTTCCCTGGAATTCACTTGGGATGATTTAGAGAAGGCAATGAGGGAAAGAGAATTGAAACTAGAATATCTACCTAACTGCTGGCTCTCATTTCTCCTCTTCGAATGTCCCTGAATGAGTTGTTCCGGCAATCCAGGATAGCCCGATAAAAGCATATTAGTGAAGAACAATTAAACGGTGCTCAATATCGACTATTTGTGGATTTTCATTTCTTTCTTTTTTTGAAAACAGATTTCCCGGTAAACGCCGAAGAGATTCATTACTAACTTGGCTCCAATATATATCCACCTTTTAATGGCGGTTGTTGCCAAATGATTGATACTTTCTGGAATAACAGAAATTAAACAATTAATTTCAAGTCGTTGTTGTTGGCTTGTTTCCATTTTCTGACAAGGGATGAACAGTTTATATCCCAGTTGGATTTCTCTCCCTTAAGCTCCCACAACTTTAGCGAAACCGGGGGAGTTTCTCCACTGGTAACTCAACAGTACATCATTTATTACGTGGCCACCAAGTGGTCGGTGGATAGAAACTTTCTTCCATTACTAATTCCAACTGACATAATTATTGATTTTAATCTACAACCTAGTTCATTAATAGTTACATCTATCTGTTCTGTTCTTGAATAATAATTATTTTATTCTTCTAGAATGTATGTTATTCTAAAAGTTCAACTATAAATGAACACTCAATATTCCAAAGCAAATTTACGAATATAACATTTATTTAACAAAGGCACCTAAATGCAAGCTTTACCAATCGAATACCTAGTCGCTATTACGATAATCGAGCGGTAGTGGCGAGGCCCTGATAATCGAGCCCTCAAAGCCAAGATACATTGTGGTCAGTACCCCGGTCTAGGCCTTGAATTTTCATAATTACGGTAATATGAGAAACTTATAGTTAAATAAGTTTGTTAATCGCTTCCATCTGTGCCCCCTAATTAGGTAGTTGGACCTAAAAATCAACTTAGTTTACGTTTTGAAGCTTCGTGGGAAATAAAAGTATTTGACGCTAAAGAAAATGTTGTGTTTAAGGAACAAAAAAGGATAAAGGAATGATTTTTTTAATTCACACACTTTTGTAAAATTGATTGGGCTTTAATGATTACTGGAGTTAAGCGTTAAAAAGAGCTACTTGTGGTCAAAGCGTAAACGAGATGGACGGGAGATAGTAAACTGGAGGGTGTGTTATCTATTACAAGAACTAGGAGAGCTATGGTGGAGAGGAGAGTGTACGCAAATAGCAGACTCCCACAAAGCAAAAGCAAACCATCCACAAGAGCATTGTGAATCTAATCAATTTAATTCTACAATTTGAATGTAAATTAAAAAGGGTAGACTGGGAAGAACAGTTGCTCCTTTATAGGAATTCTGTGGTAGTCTAAAAGGAGACGAGGGTTTTGGAAAGTTGCTAGATCGCCGTCGATTTCTAGGAGGCTCTAGATCCTGCGGGGGTGGCGGGAACCATCCAAATGTAGGCTAATGGGGTTTCATTAAGTGGACTTAGCGCTTTTTTTTTTATTTTTTATTTGGATTTAGTGGGATGAGAAAGGAGGTTAGTTTTATTTCTTCCCTATTCATTGCAGAAACTCTTGCAGAAGCTTGGAATTAGCCGCTAACGCTAAAGGGCTGATGAAAATATTGGTTTATTGATTTTTTGTTTTGATAGCTAAGAGGAAGCCCTATAAAGATTATGACCGGAAACACATGTTTTGAGATTTACAGAAAATTAATGAATACATATTTTCAGAAATAGTTAAACAATGGGCCCATTATTAACAAACTTGATTAAGCTTTCAACTACTCTGTAACGCTATTATATTCGTTTAATTAGTAAAACTAGAACTCCTGTTTTATGAAATGCCTTAGCTAGAGGTTTTGGTCTAATAAGTATAATAGCCAAATCATAACTTCCGGATTAACAATAAGAATGAAGTCTACCAAGTTTTACCTACAGTTGAAGTGATATTAAACCAGCAACTACAAACGTAAATGCAGAAAAATAGTGAAAAACTAACGACCTCTCTACCATAACAGTCAAAGCAAAACCTGGTCAAGTAAACTACTTAGTGCTGGCGAAAAATTGGTTAAAACAGAAGTAATCAAAAGTTGAATTCAACTTTATTACCTTACAATGTCAATCTTTTGTTGGAAAGCTTAGATATTAGTTATCAGGATTGGTGAGAATGCTCTCAGCAGGATGCGTGCCCTATAATCGTGAGTGGCCATCTTTAAAATGTCTGAGGTAGGACGTTGCGGACATCAGGGTGTTGTTATCTCTGACTAGAGGACTTAGGTTTATCGTTTCATAACATGGAGATTGCATTAATTGAAAGAATTTCAGTTCTAATTGGCCGCAGTGGTTAACGCTGCTAATGATCAAGATAGAAAGACATAAAGTTTTGAGATTAATGACTTATTTATTTGTTAAATCAAAAATCTTTATCATAAATTCAATAAAAATTTAGACAAACCCAGATAATCGAAAGCATTGAAACACAATGCTTGTGTCTAAAATCGAGTAGTGGTACTAGAGCGAAGCTTATAACGTAAAGTTGCATTGTTTCAGTGACAGTATCACTAAAGATGGTGGAGATATAGTTTGACATTTCTGTTAAAACAACTTCATCTTGCCTAATACCCTTATACACACAGTCTAGTGTATTTACTCCTGTGTTACCTAGGCAACTAGAAAAGTGGCTAACATTGTACACTCAGATCAGTTGGCTGTTAAAAACCCCACCCTGATAAGGGGGATGTATGTTGTCGTAGAACAACAAGGAATTCAACAACTTCGACACATCAATGTACACTCCTCTAGTAAGTACTGACAGCACCACTTTTACTAACACACCTGTCTGCCAGTACTACAATGATGCTCTTCAGTAAATAGTACTTTTATTGCCAGCCACTTGAGAATGTTCTGGCTGTATTCTTAGAACGTCGTTCACTGTAAACTTTACTGTGTTCAGTATGTTTGTTGTTACTTGAAAAACGTCGGTTCAACTTAAGTTTTTACAGAATAACAGTTATATTCACAATCACTGTTACTACTAATTTTTCGTCATCTCAAAATGCGGATTAACATTCACCAAATTAAACTTCCAATTCCCCTTTCTTCAACTTATTCTTAGTAATCTATTTTTCTTGTATTTCTTATCTTTATTTTTTTTCCCATTATAGCAAGCACCTAACTCTGACCGGTATCAGGTATTCAAACATCGTCAGAAGTAGATTAACCAGTTCAAGTTCCATTATGATTCTGTCTCGCACTACACTAGCGGTGTAAACATAAGTTAAATTGAAAATCTCTTCATCAAACTGATTAGTAAAGTAAAGAAATGCCTATTTTTTCAGGCGGGTCTTTACGTCCAACTACTAGATTATGTGTCATAGACGGAGGTGACTAGCAAACGTACTTTACTGTAAAATTCCTTTTATTAACCATTAAATAAAATCCAAAGCCTGTAGATCGGGAATCGAACCCTGTACCACAGGTCTCGCCTCTAACCGCTCCGCTACCGTGGCGCCTCAATCTGATTAACTTACCACTAAAGATGGATGAAAGATTGTAACTGATCAGGAATAAACAAGCGTAATACGACGGATAAAATCAACGAATCTGTGGTTTATCTCATCTCAGAACAGTTCCCCTCTTACTTATATTCTTAGTTTGATTTCATCTTTTCTTATTCTTTCTATTCTGCCCTTCCTACCCAGCATTCCTTCCTCTATCCTTCTTCACCACTTCTTTCTTGATTCCCCAGCTATTTTCCGGAATAGAACCCAAGATGGAAGAACAAATTTTATTGACGCCCTATGCGTATGCCATCAATTTGGCCTTAAGTCTTTTTTTATAGCCAAGATTTAGAGAGTTACTAGTAATAATAATTTTGGAGAAGGCCTTACATAAATGGGGCTAACTCCTCTCCCATTCGACGTACAGCGTCGCGGACCCCACAAAAGGCACATCTACATAAAATTCCGAATCGAATGATACCTCATTCATGAAAATCGTTTCGTGCGTTTAGGTGCTACGTCGTTTACAAAAAAAGTACCAACAACAAGAAGAAGAACAAGAACAATACCAATTTTTGAAGAAGCCGTTTTTGCTCATTTTCAGCAACTTTTTTTCTTAAAATCTATCAAATCTGGGTTGTTGGAAGATAATTACAGTTATAAAGGAGGATTTCCCCTAGATTATTTGGGAAAATTTGGGAATTTTATCTTTTATAGAAAAAGAGAAAAAAAAAAATTATCAAAACGCTTTTTATCGTGCAGTTTTTGACGATCAACCCTTATACAACTGTCCTAACGGAACAGTTTTAATGCACGGTAGGCTAAGAAATTCTGGGTAGAAGGTGTTCTTCAGCTTTGGGTGGATTCAGAGCCTTGATTTTAGTGGAAGAAACTGTCGTCCCTAGCATCCTGTGTAATTGATTTTCAAACCCCTAGTTTGTGATATTAGTAGTTTGTGATATTAGGCATTTAGTATCCGGTATGCTGAGGAAACCAATACTCAATACTGACTAAAGAGCAAACCCTGCATTCTGCAAAAGAGTGTGAAAGGGGGTACCTTATACTCCAAGTACACAAGAGTGGAACTATACTCAAGGTTCTTGTGGCTGCCTTATCTAAGAAATAGAACCAACACCGTATTTTAATCGCATCTAAGCCAAGAGAAAATATTTTTTTGAACAAATAAACTTTTCCTCAAATCATTTTTTGTAATACTTTGATTTGAGGAAAAATAAATAAAAATAAAATTGTGTTTACTTTTTCTTTGTCTTTTCGTTTTTTATTAATATTTTCTTTCTATAAACGCACCAAGTTTGTGGAAGGATAATAAAAAGAGAGGGTCGAATAAATATCCTTATCAATTCAATAAGTTGTTTGAGTGACAATGTTTGTTTAAGGGCTACTTCAGGGTACTGGCGGTGGATACTATACTGGAAGGGAATATTACGGCATCTGACTATAAGCAGGATAAGCTAACTTTTCGCTCCCTCCAAACCCTCTTGGCCCTTATAAATAAATCTATACATAGATATTCTGTATAAAGTAGGTCAGGTTGACATAGGTTACCCCCTACAAATATAGAAGGCAGGATCTCTGCCATGACCAACTCCACACACACACACACATTGTCCAATTATATTTCACCTGCGCTCCATCCTTATTTCCTTTTTTACTTTTCCCCACAAATCTTCCAGGAAGGCAAACTTCTCCGCTGAACCCTAAACCTAAAAGTGCCCTAAAATGAATTTTCTTGGCTCAAAAAGTTTGCTATAAAAGTTTTTACATCTTTATTACTGTGGAATAGTAGGTTTTAAAAGGGCGTGCTTTAGAGTGTGGCTATCAAATAACGAGACTGATGCTGCAACAGAAGAACTATGCATCCGCCAAATCCTAACGACCGACAGCTGTGCAACGTAAAGCTTTCTCTTTCAAATTGCAGCGTCTCACGTGTTTGTAGAGAAATCTGTCTGACCGAAACCGTCGTTTGTGTAAGATGCTACACATGTAGTAGAGCAACGAATGGTCGTGAAATTTCACATCAAAACTTGATAAAACCGCTACTGAAACTTATCTTTTATTAAAAGAAGTTTATGGCGAAGAATGTTTATCACGTGCGCGAGTTTTTGAGTGGTTCAAGCGTTTCCAAGATGGCCGAGAAGACGTCGGAGATAATGACCGCCCGGGTCGCCCTTCCACGTCCAAAACTGATGAAAATATCCGATTATAATTAATCAACATTACTACCGTGAGGTACTTGCTCAAATCCGTGAAAAGAGTAAGGAAAAAACGACCCCGATTTGTGGAAGAACAAGTGTCACGGGTTCTCCATCAAGACAATAGCGCCGGCTCACACTGCATTGTCTGCCAAGAGGACGTTTCTAGCCAAGTACAACATCCCAGTTTCTAGGCCATCCGCCTTATTCGCCTGACCTGGCCCCATGTGACTTTAGATCTGTTCCCCAAAGTCAAATCTGCATTAAAAGGAACACGATTTCACGGTCCGTTGAAGCTGTGAAAAAAAAAACGGGCACGCGTCATGTAGGAGCTCACAGAAAAAGACTTCCAGCACGGTTTCGAACAATGGTAAATTCGCATGGAGCGTTGATGGGATAGAGGGGGTGTGTATTGAAGGTGATAATAACTAAATATGTATAAATTTAAAATAAAACGTTTTACAGCAATAGTCTCGTTATTTAATAGCCACTCCTCGTATAAGTCAAATCTAATGCGAGATCTATAACAAAATGTAACGTAAACTAAGCGTCTTATACTTTGTCAGGAATCAGACTAAACTTAAGCCTAGACTAAAGATATAGAAACTTAATGTACTTTGCATAATATTATTGTGACAAACAGTAACAATAATTCTCTGCTGACTATAATTAAATATTAAACCAAATGTGATTGATTGATTGTCAATAGATTTTTATCTGAATTTTCATGTACCAACCTGTGTTGCACCGACCTGCACTAAATAAAACTAACTTAACCTACTAAAAACTTTTCCAAGTAATTAAGAGTAAATAATTTTTCATTTTCATCGCACAAACTAAAGAAAATAACGTGGAAATTAGAATATTTAAATTTGAGCTTCGCATTAGTTGTGTGCTTCCTTGATCGTTCCAGCGTATTACTGGAGTAGCTTCAACATCGCCCGTTTTAACTACTTAATAAAGAGCGATAAAATGGGATTTTAAAAGATAAGTTTTGTAGGTCCAGCATCTCCTCTCTCCTCCACCCCACAAAAAGAAGAAGCTAGATGGAGAGAGAAGATGAGAGATAGAAAGAGAGGGGAGTTCTGTTGTTGAGACCCCCCAAAAAAACTGTACTTTAATTTAATCAAGCAGTTTATACTCATTAATTTGGAGACCGCGAGCTAAGTAGCAAGTTAAGGTTAAAAGAAAAAGACCGCTTCTCGCGCAAAATGGTTTGCAAAGATGGGAGTCTGTTAGCGTAATCACCGCTTGCGACTAAACACTGTCCTGTATAATACCATAAATTTACCTGTCTAATTTATGGGGTAAAAAATTTGTACAGGTGTTAAATCATTTTAAAAATTTGTGATAAATATTTTACTACTGTAAGTATATGTTAATGAACTATTTAATATTTTGTTTTCTGCTATCACCATTTCTGATTATTTGTTGTTGTTCTGTTGCAATAAAAAACAAAAATTCTACTATTCATCTCTGGTGAATAAAGGACCCACAGCTAAGTATCTTTTTATGGCACATTGTCTAAGACATTCCTTAGAATCTGCTTTTATTAAACAAAATTATTTATTACCAGCTGTATTGTGTTAGCTGAACACTTTAGTGCACTTTCTCTTCATTATTAACCATTACTTTCACATAATAAATCAACCCTGTTTATATCATAGTCTAACGAGTTTTTTTTTTTAAAAAAAAAAAAAAACTTTATGAACATTTCTAATCTCTAGGATCATAAGGACCAAAAAATGGTCTTGGACATAGTGCTGGTGAGCAGCGCTTTCAGGCAAAGAAATGCTGTACTTTTAACAAATTGATGTGGAATTAGTTAAAGATTTCGTTTTTTAAAATGTATAAATAAAGTAATAGAAATTATTTTGATCATTTTTGAACTCGAACTACTCATTTTGACATCTACCGAGTGTAAAAAAGAAGTTTAGAAAGCGCCACGGTAGCCGAGCGGTTATAGTAGGCTAGACCCGCAATGCTAAGATGTATTGTTGGTTAGTGGATTCGATTCCCTGTCTTGAATTTTATTTAATGGTTAATATGAGAAATTTACAGTTAAGTGTTCGGTGGATATAGGCTAGACCCGCAATGCTAAGATGTATTGTTGGTTAGTGGATTCGATTCCCTGTCTTGAATTTTATTTAATGGTTAATATGAGAAATTTACAGTTAAGTGTTCGGTGGATATAGGCTAGACTCGCAATGCTAAGATGTATTGTTGGTTAGTGGATTCGATTCCCTGTCTTGGATTTTATTTAATGGTTAATATGAGAAATTTACAGTTAAGTGTTCGGTGGATATAGGCTAGACTCGCAATGCTAAGATGTATTGTTGGTTAGTGGATTCGATTCCCTGTCTTGGATTTTATTTAATGGTTAATATGAGAAATTTACAGTTAAGTGTTCGGTGGATATAGGCTAGACTCGCAATGCTAAGATGTATTGTTGGTTAGTGGATTCGATTCCCTGTCTTGAATTTTATTTAATGGTTAATATGAGAAATTTACAGTTAAGTGTTCGGTGGATATAGGCTAGACTCGCAATGCTAAGATGTATTGTTGGTTAGTGGATTCGATTCCCTGTCTTGGATTTTATTTAATGGTTAATATGAAAAATTTACAGTTAAGTGTTCGGTGGATATAGGCTAGACTCGCAATGCTAAGATGTATTGTTGGTTAGTGGATTCGATTCCCTGTCTTGGATTTTATTTAATGGTTAATATGAAAAATTTACAGTTGGATGTTAAGACCCGCCTGAAAAAATTACTTTACTTTACTTTACTAAAAAAAGTTTAAAATAACTCAAAAAATTAAAATACCAAAAACTACTCTTCTTTCCAGTTGTCAAATGTAATGTAGATAACTACATTTTTTTTAGATTTGTGCCTAACATAATCTTGATAGAAACCTAAAGAAACCTTCATTTAAAGAGGGTTCATGCGGAATCATTATTTACCAGGAAGATGGAATATTCAGGAAAAGAATTTGGGTGACTGAATTTAACAGAGATCGTTCTTAACTCGAGGATGATGCCCTCAAAGAATGGCCTAAAACAGAAAGCATTGTGTTTATTTCAATCATGATATCGAAGGCAATGAATCCTGCTTCTCAATTTTTATCTTTATTAGATTATTATTATTATTTTAATTTAAGGGTACGACCACATCTGAGGTGTCACGGAGCTTTTTTTCAGCGCACTGCCGGCCTCCGGACAGTTTCCTCTTGTTACAGAGAACCTGTGAGCTGTAAGAAGCTCCTAGGAAGAGAAAATCTAAAGGGCCAGCAGCTGGATTCTGAACCTGGGATCTCCGCGTTGGTATCCAGAACACGCTAACCACTCAGCTAATCCTTACCCTAACATCACCAAATTAATATAATGACAATATACTGAAATTGTTAACTGCACACTTGAAATGTACACGTAAATGACTATGTTCTTTTTTTACCCAAATGTTTTGAACGTCAATGCAGAAAACATTTATTAGATGGACAATTTTTTAACTAAATTCATTTGAGGTGAAATAAATGACCAGCCTAGACAAATGATGTCGAAATCTCTTTAAAAAAAAATCTCTCTGAACATTAGGAATGACGTATTATCTAAGTACAGCAGCTTGATTGGCTAATCATTGCTACTTAATGATCACCTTTAATAGTTTTGGGGCTCGGATATTTCGAAATTTACTATTTGATTTTTTATTTTTTTTGTCCACTAACCTAAAGATCTCTCCCTAGCCATTGTGTTGAACACTTTGCACTTGTCATTACTCACTTTGTCAATTTCGTCGTTTGTTGCACAAAAGTGAGTAGTGTGTTGAAATAAGTTATTTATTTGGTGTGTATTTTTTAGGTCTTGTTTGCTCATTCTGAAAGCTCCAAACTAACAGAAGATAATGAACTTTTTTAAGTGACGTAATCATCTTGCACACTCTCCTCTTCATTTGTGCATAGTCATTAAGTTACTACTTTAGGGACAAAAGTTCGTTTGTTAGCTGTAAAATGAACAAAACTCGTAACTATATGGCGAGAATGTGGCACACTTATTAAAACTTATCTTATCTTTTTTTTTCTTATTTTAAGTTTTGAACTCTTTATGTCGTCTACTGTTTGATGTACGTCTTAGAAACTCGCCTATTATCTACATAAAAGCTAACCGTCCTGCTACTCATTGGCTATGAAAACGGTGGTATGCTAGGTGTCCAATGGGAAGGTTATACCCTGCTGTAACTATGATCAGCTGTTGGCACTGTCTTCTCGATTAAGTTTTGATTATGAAGTTGTCTATTTGGTTTAAGGTATTTGTGTGTCATTTTATGCAACTTATTGTGTTAGGACTTATTGTTGGGTGGAAAGCTAAATTTTAAGTGAAACTAAATTAAGTATTTTCCTTTGCGTTATTCGTTGTCTCTCTCGTGTTATTTTTTATTCATTTCTTTAGACGTTGCTAAGATTTTTCGGATGCTGTTCATTTGTTGAAGTTAATCTTGTTTGTTAAATTAAATTGTTTGTTGTTGCTGAGTTCCATATCTTTAATTTTTGTAGATTCTTTCTTGGGCTGATTATAAAACGCATAGGCTATAAATGAATAGTTGACGCAGAAGCCTTTTACGTAAGCAATGAATGTGTACAGTTCTTTTCTTCGAACTAACCTGGGCTACTTGGTACTCTGAGTTTATTAGAGGTTTTCAATGCGAGGTTTTGGTTATCTAAGACCTTTTGGATGGTTGTGTTTTTTTCTTTCTTTTTTAATCTTTTTAAAGTGCAGGACTTTCTACTCCATTGGTGGACTTCACGGAAGTCGGTTTTGTTGCACGTTGTAGGAGGTTTTAGGCTGTTTTGTACTACATAGGTAGTTGGATGATGCAAATCGAAGTTTAATCTTTGGTTACTACGCAATGGTTAAGAGAGCCATAACGTTTTTAATGTTCCATTAATAGTTATAATGATTAATGCATATAATACCGGAGGATTTACTGTTCTCAGATATAAATCTGCAAGAAATTATCGGAAATTACTGCATTATAGACTGCAGTAAATCTACTAAATAGTTATAAGAACACATGCAATTCACATTAGAAGCAATCGGCTGCCCTTAGATCTGAGAATTAGTCTGAGATTGCGATCGCAATTGTTCCTCTCTTATTAAGTAAGAGATCTAAGCGAATAGAAAAAAATTCTAACGGTCAAATAGTTTTTCTTTCAAGTGACAATGCTCGTTTTTTCCCCTCACAGAGGGAGCATTTATCATTTCTCCGAGAAATGGAACTACCCATTGTTGTAGTAAGTACATTTATTTTGTATCAATGTATTTCATCTTATTCATGAAATATGAAGATTTATAGAACTAGGGGATCTATGAGGGGTAGCTGGAGGGTCCATATTGTGCTCTGCGACAGGGGCCTAAGTGGACGAGGAGGTAAGAAAAGTGGGTCCACTTTGTGAAAGTTTCAGTTTTCTTTAGGGCTGTTTGGAAGGTTTCCAATGGTTAGACTAGATTCATAAATAAAATTTCCCTACAGTGCGGAAATCTAGCACACTTTGTTGTTCAAGAAATTTTTAGTTGGTATCATTGTTTATAGAAGGGGAAGTTAATAAAATAAAGTGAGATGAAAAAAAAAAAATAGTTCTAATTTAACTTGTAACATTCATCTCTTTAGTTTATGAAACTGTCGTAATTACACTAATTGGTTATTTATGTTTTGTATAAGGGACTGCCTAGTATTACGTCATTATTTCGTTGACGTCATTACAGGCAGTTTTTCGTTGGTTTAACGTTTTTATAACTTTACTACTTCATTACATGCTACAATGATAAAATTTGAGAAAAGAATCACTGACTACTATCAGATATCTTTAGTAGGACACTAGCTCTATAAGGCATCTGGCTCTTTTGGGGATTAACAGGAATGAGTTTGAAGAAAGGATGTAATTACCTAGGACTTTGTAAGTAGGAAGACAAACATGTTGATATTTTTTGAGAGGGTAGTTGTGTAGGCGATGAGATAAAAAAAAAGTAGCATTGGACTTGGCGTCACTGTATTTTGATTGAAAGATTTGACTGACAGATTGGATGATAAGTCTATTTCGTAGAGTGAGCTGTGTTTGTTTAGAACGTTCTGATAAAGAAGTCTAACAGGCAGTGAGTGATTTAGAGTTGTCTTCTACGGGGTGATAGTTTAGAACGTTCTGACAAGAAGTCTAACAGTGATTTAGAGTTGTCTTCTGCTACGGAGTGATAGTTTAGAACGTTCTGATAAGAAGTTTAACAGGCAATGAGTGATTTAGAGTTGTCTTATGCTACGGAGTGATAGTTTAGAACGTTCTGATAAGAAGTCTAACAGGTAGTGAGTGTTTTAGAGTAGTCTTCTGCTACGGAGTGATAGTTTAGAACGTTCTGACAAAAAGTCTAACAGGCAGTGAGTGATTTAGAGTTGCCTTCTGCTACAGTGTAATAGTTTAGAACGTTTTGATAAAGAAGTCTAGCACGCAGTGGGTGATTTAGAGTTGTCTTCTGCTACGGAGTGATAGTTTAGAGATACCGAACATTTAGAAGTTATATTCAAGCTGATTCGAACTCAGACAATCTCTGGTAATTCTAGCTGTGTTCATCTTCTGTTCTTGCATATTACCAACTTATGGTTTCACATTCATTTCGTACGTATGTTTGCAAGGATATGACGCATGTTTCCCCATACAAACGCACCAGCATGTCGTGCAACGGATGTTTAAAGTGAGTCACATCTGTTCTGGACAGATGCGGTTCAACGGACCAAACATACATGTACTCACATTCAACTTGTATAAATAAGGGGTTTAAGCGTGTGAGTGTGGGTATGAGAAACAGCCAGTGTTGCCAACCTTAAACACAAATCTACCCCAGGGTTGTGGCGGTTTACCTCTCTCAACCCGCCGCGTCCCCACTGCCTAACACTATAACCGCGAATTGCGTTCACTGCTCCAGATGACATAATTAGTTATGCGGCGTACGGAAGCAGACGACCTACAATTCTCCACTGTGTAATGCCTCGACAACCCCCTAACTTAACAACATACACACACTCTCCTCTCTCTAAACCATGATGGGCACAGGCAGTATCCCCTGTAACCCGACGAAACAATGCTGCCAGCTTGAAACGTACACCAACTGCAAACACTTCCTCATCAACTTTTACAACTCTTTTCAATTGTAAACAACATCCCAGAATAATTTACTAGCTATGTTAGGAGGCAAAATTAAAAATTAAAAACGAAAGAACAAGCGGGCTGACATGTCTAGTGTAGCCATTCTTTATGCTACTTTAAAAAAAGTATCTCTTCAACCAGAGACATGTTTACTGGTACCACTAGTGATCTGTACGCGCTAGGAGAGAAGATATTAGGCTTAATAATAGATTTTAGGGAAGGGGTTAGCTATGCGGCTATGCAACCCACGCGGAGGATTCCCGGTTCGAATCCAGATGGTGACCCTTAGATTTTCTCTTCCTAAGAAGCTCCTTACAGCTCACTGTCCGGTGATGGACAGTGGCATCTGTAACGAGAGAAAACTGCTTGAAGGCCGGCAGTGCACTGAAAAAAAAGCTCTGGGCTCCAATAACCTCAGATGTTGACGCGCCTTAAATCTTAACAAAAAAAAATATATATATAATAATAGAGTTGTCAATAACTTCATTTGAAATTTAAATTTCACAGCCTCCTAGCTCTCCATCCTAATCCTCTTGTCCAACAACTCTCCTCACCTTCCCGACAATTCTCCTCGTCGTTTGAAGCGGAAGTGGCCTGTTGTGATTAAATCATTGTGAAAGAGATTCACCAGTGGGTGATTGCTCTAACCCATGACATTACAAGTGAACTGAACCAGTAAGATCAAATTTACTTGATGCAACATTTGTGCAGTTGTAAATATATAAATAAAGTGGAAAAATAAAAAATTGTTACAGTAAAATAGTTTAAATTATGAATTTTAAAATTATACGAGAAATGTAATTCAAAAAAAGTTGAATTGAAATAGTCGCCTAGGTCCTAGCTGAATACGGAGAATAAAGTGTGCGCAGTGTATTTCAAAATAGATAACTTTAATTAGAAATACATCCGCTCTGTATATGGAGCCTGCCCAACTCGATTAATTCCATAAAACAGAAAAAATGGAGAAATGAAATGAAATAATGTTATACGTTGTTTTTTTAAAATTCTGTTTATCATATAAATTCAAATAAATTCACGTCTATCATTCAGCTACTGCTACTGAATTTGGGTTGAAGAATTATTATCAACGATTTACATTATAGCACAGAGTTGAATCAAAATGGCTTCTGAAATAAATTATTTATTATTCAATGGCCAAAAAATGTTTTGTTGCTTGATGGTGTTAATCCTTTATTATTTGAGAAATTCTTTATAAATATAAAAAGCTATGACTGAACAAAGTGTTTTGTCACTTAAATTTAAAATTCATGAAAATCGGTTCACGCGTTTAGGCGCTACGCAGTTTACAAAAAAAGGTAACAACAATCATTTTTGGAAATGCCGTTTTTGCTTATTTTCAGCAATCCTCAAAATCTCTTAGATCAGGGTTGCTGCAAAAAAATTACAGTCATTAAGGAGGATTTGACCTATAATTTAAAGAAAATTTGGTAATCTTATCTTTTACAGAAAAAGAGAAAAAAATTACCGAAGTTGGGTGTTTTTCAACGCTTTTTCGTGAAGTTTTTGACGATCATAAAAAGCTATGACTGAACCAAGTACTTTGTCACTTAAATTAAGATATTTAAAAAAGTGGAGTTAATCGATTTGTGCTTTGAATAGCTCATTTAATCGAGCGTGTCATCGTATCTTAACTATGTAACTACACCCTCGCATTCACACCACGATAAATGGCTAGAGCTGAATTACAATAACTACTATTTCAAAAAGAAAAGAAACCATTGTCTTCACCTTGGATCTTGGAACATCTGTACCATCCTTCAAGATGAATGAAGATGCTGTGCAAATGGCACAATTGTTTCTACACGCTGGTCTGGAAGTAATTCTAGTAATAAACGAGACTAGACAATGGTTAGAATGTTGTCATCATTTTGCATTAAATTAGGTTACATCATAGTCAGGTTGCACTGGTTAGGGGGGAGGGTGAGGAGGAAGGACACAATGGCCAAGCAAACAATAGCGTAACGTAGTGGAGAAGTGTTTGTATGTACGTATGTACATGCCACAAAAAAAAAAAATGGTTTGAAACCCGCAGCGACTTCCTCTCACTTGCTCATCTCGAGTTTCCAACAGAATGCCAACTTCCTGGCTCACAGAAAGTTACCGCAAACCAAAAAAGATATTTCCGGTAAAAACGCAATTACACAAAAAACGTGGAACTGCACAGATTTCTTTAAGGAACAATGAGGAAATTATATGTACAAGTGTGGTGTTGTGCCAATGCCATATAGACGTTAAAAAATAAGTATTTCCGCCATAAAGAAGAGATAAACATTCTGTTAAGACCAAAAAAACGCTGGCCCATTATCCGAAAGAATAATAAATTTCAAACTTTCTGTATAAGTTGGCAATTATTCATCTTCCATCTGAGAAAGTGGACAGACGTACCTGTCTGATGGATAGCATTCGTGCGAGATGTCAGTTGTTGAATTTAAAGTACACGTACAAGCCGTTCAGTGAGTCTTCCACTAGGGCTGCGTACGCTCTGTAATTTGAGCGAAGCGAGAGGATTGGTACCCACTTCTTAGGAGTGTGCCCGTATCCTGGAGTGAGATGGTTTGGGAGGATGCGGTGTTCGCTGAAGCGGAAAGTGATCGACCTTTTTTGATCGGCGGAAACTGGTACGCATTATTTCAGTTTGTGAGCAGGTCTTCCGGTATACAGGAAATTTTGGGTTGATAACGAATGAGGGAATTAGGCCATTTCTTAGTTATTTAGTGTTTAACACTCCGTAAAGGGTTGATCAAAAATTTGTAGTATTTATTAATTGACTTTTATTTTTAATTTTGTAAATTACCTTACTTAGGTGTGCACCCTAGACAAACGGTTGACATGGAATCCCCATACAAGACAAGAAACTAACCAACGGTACAAACTTCTCGCCAGACTACTTGACAAATGTTCGAAACTTATGTTAACCTACATAACAAAAGACTCTTATATCTACTGTTACTGCGACCCATTTGGTCATACGGCATCGAAGTACGGGGGAACGACTAAGCGTTCCAACTCACACTACGCCTCCAGACTTTACAGTCCAAAAATACTTCGAAAACTTCTTAACGCTCCATTCTATGTATCTAACCTCACTATCCATAATGACCTCAAAATCCCTTTTATTACAGGTTCTTGCTAACACTCGTTTTCTCAAATTTCATTCCTCTACAGCAGCTCATTCTTACTCTCTCATAGAACACCTATCTTCCTCCACATTACCAGGTAATTCTCTAAGAAGATTGAAGAGAAGATGGCCTCGTGATCTACTCTTATCGTGAGAGCAAAGCACGTTACTGGAGTGGCACCACTGGGTGCCTTCTCCACTCATGATTTTCTTCTATTTCTTTTTTCTTTCACCATATTTGCTTGTTGCAACAACTGTTGCAGTGGCAAATTACAATAAGAGATTTAAAAAACAAAAAATTGTAAATTAGTTTTCTTTTTCATTGGCTTTAACATTGGCAATCTTGTTTATTTCTTTTTCCACAAATAAATAATAAATAAATAATGAAATAAATAATAAATTAATAAATAAGGAGAGCATTTTAGGTATATATTTATTGGCTAACTTGGCAGACAGACAGATTGTCCATTGTTCAATAAGTGTATTTTTTTATCGTTATAATTTTACTGTACTTGTTTCTAATAAAACACTATCCTATTCTATTCATCTTCCATAAGTAAGAGAATGTACAATTTGTGGAAGAATAAATAGTATAAAGGCCCATTAACCCAATTGGCTAAAAAATCGTCGACCTTAAAAAGAGTAACATAATCTCCGGTTATCCACGAGATAATTAACCTAATTGAGGGAGAGATTGTCAACTGGAGATTCTGCAACATGTAACAAAGGAGTTCCCTTATTGGCTGGTGGGTGTTGCAAGTGTCCACCATTCACCACTCTCTCGTGATTTACTTTGTTAAGACCATCAGTCTTACATTCGGCGGCTCTCCTCTCTCTCTTCCTTCCTTCCTTTAATCTCCTTATCTCTTTTGTCTGAGGTCCTTGCTCTATCTCTATCTCTTAAAACTCTGCACAACAATTTCCAGCACCAATGACCACGCCTTTAAAAAAGGGGAAAAGGATAAAGAGAATGGGCAGTAAATACTGGTTAAAGCCTGTAAACCTTTGCCAGCAGCGATTCACGGAGTCATTAGTTTATCTTAAACGTCCTTCTTCCTTTGTAGAAGTTATCCTACTTTTCTTAAACCAAGGTGAGATATTCGCAAATTAAACTAAGACTAATTTATCTCCTTATTTTCAAACAAATTTATTCTGAATGTCCAGTTCGGATGTTCAATCATTCAGTCACTTTTTATCCAGTCTTCTTGTAGTCTAAGGTCATCTTCGTCGTCAAACTAACAAATTTTTCCCAATTTGTGTAAATTAAAATGTAAATTCGGATTAGAATGAGATTCTCTTTTTTCTTTTTCTTCAGCCTTGTAAGAAAGGAGGTATTTTAATCGTACAGATGACCGATTAAGAGTTTGAGGTCCTCTAACATTGAAATAGTGATTTCTGCAAAATGCTCTGTTTGTTTGTACGTCTGTCAGTGGAGTTTGTGGCCAACATAAAACACAAAAACTAAGTCCTAATTTGATGTAGCACAAAATTATGTTTAGATTAATAGTGAAGATTCACAAAGTAATATTATTGGGTAATTTGTACAATTTTAAAGCATTAATCTTTGGTCCAGTGAACGAAGGATAATTAGTGAAATGAAAAAGAACAAGGACAAATATGAAAAGTACGGATCAGCTGATGTTGTGAAGATCAGAATGGACAGATTGAACTGAAGGAGGCTTTCTGTTTGAATGGAATTATTTATTAGCTCTAAAGAAAATAGATTTTCTATTGTAAATCAGTCGCATTTTGCTATTTAAAAAAATAAAATGAAATATATTGTTAAATAAGCAATATTTGCGTTAACTAAAGGATAAACAACATAAATTTGACCATAAAACATAATCAAGTTTGAACATGATAATTTAAAAATAGTAATCAAATGGTTTAATAATAAACTGCCACATTCAAGAATAAGAAATGCTGATAATGACAGCAAAAAAAAAACAGAAACTGCTTAAAAAAATTAGGAAAAACCTTTTTGTAGGCATTTATTGACTTACTTAGAATGTTTGATTGGCATCAAGTGACAGCAGATGACGCGTATATCTTTATAACAACCGAAGATACAGGTAACAAAGTTGGATCTTTCTTCCAAAGCATTCACTAAGAAGTAGAAGATAAAAAGTTCAACTTAATTTTGTCAACAATATTAGCAAAAGTGAGTTCAATGTTTGGTTATTGGTGAAGCCGTTTTCCAATTAATTTTTTGAAGTAAGGGTACTTCAAAACAAAATATCCTATATTGCGGATTGCAGAAAGAAGAGAAGTATATCCCTCTCTGGGTAGAAATGACACCTTACTCTGAACTGGTTAGAATGGAGAAAGATGAGGAGCTAAGAAAGACTCTGGAAAAGAGATCTGGGCACAACTAGGAAGATGGTGTTTCCAACGACACGAAGAACCTTCTAGGTTTTCCTGGCAATCAGAGAAACAGCTAGAAAAGATAAACCCAGAAGCCAGCAACGGTTGCAATGCCTAGTAGTTTAATTGGACTAATCGAAAAGAATCTACTTCAATATACACTAATTTTAAAATCTAGATTAACGTCTATTCTCAGCTGTATTTTTAAAGCGAAGAAAAGTGATCAAAGCAAAAATACTAAATGCCATCAAAACTATCCGGAAAGATGGCTATTTAAAGGTTGATCGCCAAAAACTGCACAGAAAAACGTAACGCTGGAAAATGGACAATTGATATCTTTTCCCCCCCCCCAACAAAAGTTTCAATTTCCCAAATTTTCTTTAAATTGAAGAAGAAATCTTCCATTTATAATTGTAATAAATGTAAAAATGGGCAAAAATAGCACTTTCAGAAATGTTAGCATACTTTTTAGCAGAGGTTCAAGAGATAATATGCCAAGCTATTTATTCCATGCTATTTTTTTCTGACGTCAATCAAAAGCATAGCGATTAACCTGTTATGAGCAATCAACATCTACCCCCCACCCCACCCACGCTTTATGCAAAAACGAAGAATGTTTATTTATTCTACAATTAATTAAAACTGGAATATATCCTAAAAAGTCCATTAGTAGATGTTAAAAAAGTTAAAATTAATTTCGAATACTATGTAAAAAAAAAGTTTAATGAATGAAATCTTTTTTTTTTTTTTGTATCCATGAGAAAACACGTGGAAAGAGAGAGAGGAAAAGCATGAATTTCCAGAAAATATAATTAATACCTCAGCCAGCTTCTAGGGGCGCTCTCTGTACATCCGGTGAAAATGATTAACCGATATTTCCATCTACCGTATGTTGTAAAAATTTAAAGAAATAAAATAAATAAAATACACATAGAGTGTATGAAAAATTTAAATAATTTAGAAAAAGGATTATATCGATTAATCAAATGAAAAATTAAATGGAAATGAAATAAATAAATAATTTTCTTTTTTGGAGGGGGCCTACTTCAAGAATTTGACAGAAGGATGTCTCTTGATCTAGCAAAATCCATGCTACTATGATCATGTTTGATTCCTATCCCTTATTTCGGTTCCTCTTAGCAAGATTATCCTTTTTCAGGACATGGTTTCCACGTGGAAAAAGCAATTTAGCATTAAACTGTGATATTTCACTCTAACTACCTTATTTTTACGATCTATACCTACATTTCCTTGTATTGGAGAATGCAGTCGTATTAAAAATAGCAATCAGAGGTTACTTAATCCCTGTCAAGTTAACGATTTAGGAAGCCCACCCTGATAGTTAGAGGACCTCTGAGAAGTACGAGAGGGCCGCCAAATTGTGGCCAGGATTACAATTTGAACTCTTGACAGATGAACTTTCTGAGCGAGTTCACGCTATTGGAGAAAAGAGTTCATAATTTAGTCGACCAGGATTAAGTAAATGAGGAAAGAGTTCTTCTATTTAATAAACTTTAGCTTATGAAATTATCTGTATTCTGAGAATTTAGGTACTTTTCTACATGGAAGCTGCATCTGCTTACTGTTCAGTGTCACAACCACCTCTGGAGATGAATAGGTGACTATAGTGTGGACAAGGCGCTCAGGCACAGGAGAGTTAGGGACTCCCTGAATTGAAATCTTTCTTATAAGCAGGGGATTTTCATTGTTTCCCCCTTGTTTTGTACAATTTCTGAAACTACGAGGGTCGTTTGAAAAGTCCGTGCAAAAATAAAAACTACTTAATTTTTTGGGGTAAACCTTTTTTATTTTTCAACATAGTCTCCTTTTAGGCTTATACACTTCGTCCAACGCTGCTCTAGTTTGTTGATCCCTTCCGAATAATAGGATTTGTCCGTCTGAAAAATAGCCATTCCTTTCTGCAATCACCTCCTCGTTTGAATAAAATCTTTTTCCCGCCAGCCATTTCTTCATATTGGGGAACAAATAGTAGTCCGAGGGAGCCAAGTCTGGAGAATAGGGGGGATGTGAAACGAGTTGGAACCCTATTTCCATTAATTTTGCGACCACAACTGCTGAGGTGTGAGCTGGTGCGTTGTCGTGATGGAATAGGACTTTTTTGTGGGCCAATCGTGGGCGTTTTTCTTGCAGCTCGGTTTTCAAACGGTCCAATAACGATGAATAATATGCACCTGTAATAGTTTTACCCTTTTCCAGATAGTCGATGAGGATTATTCCTTGCGAATCCCAAAAGATAGTCGACATAATCTTTCCGGCCGAAGGAACGGTCTTCGCCTTTTTTGGCGCAGATTCCCCCTTGGTAACCCATTGTTTAGATTGTTCTTTGGTCTCAGGAGTGTAGTGATGTATCCATGTTTCATCCACAGTGACGAAACGATGCTTAAAGTCCTGCGGTTTCTTCTGGAACAGCTGCAAACCGTCCTTGCAACACTTCACACGATTTCGTTTTTGGTCAAGCGTGAGCAATCGCGGCACCCATCTTGCGGATAGCTTTGTCATGTCCAAATGTTGATGCAAAATATTAAGTACCCTTTCATTCGAGATGCCCACAGCACTAGCAATGTCACACACCTTCACTCTTCTGTCATCCATCGCCATATCATGGATTTTATCAATGATTTCTGGAGTAGTAACCTCAACAGGGCGTCCAGAACGTTCAGCGTCACTGGTGCCCATATGGCCATTTCGAAAATTTTGAAACCACTTATAAACTGTTCTAATCGAAGGTGGAGAGTCACCATAATGTTTATCAAGCTTCTCTTTAGTCTCCTGAGGCGTTTTGCCTTTCATAAAGTAGTGTTTAATCAACACACGAAATTCTTTTTCGTCCATTTTTTGAAAATCACTCGACTTCCTCGATCCAAACGAATGCCAAACACAAAGAAATAGACCGATCTGGCTGAAACTTGGTGTGTGTTCTTCCAAGAGTTGCTACTAACTAAACATAACCTCGATACGCGCCAATGGTGCTATCTCTCTGACTTTGCACGGACTTTTCAAACGACCCTCGTATGTCTGGAGGTTATAGTACTTAAGTGGTACTCCATTGTATATATGTATGTACTCGTATTTTGTATGTGAAATAAAATTTTTATCTACTGATCAGTAATTGGAGTAAGATTCATCAAAGGCGTATAACCAAGCTTGGAACATGAATGCAATTTCCCAGAAGTTTTCATCAACTAAAATTGGATGTCCTGATCAAAGTGTGATATAGAACACGAAAACTCCTGCAATTACTGAAGGGAAGGAGGCTACAGTTGTCTAAAGAGAATTGGATGGACTTCCGGAAGTCTATGGAATTACAAATGCTAACAGGGATTAGATAACGAACGCTCCTATTTTTTTTTTTTTTACTCTTTGAGGAAGCTAATCTGCTGAGATGCTGAAATTCTGGTTCTGAGACTAACTTAGAGAGAAAGGCTGTATATGTAAGTGTGGTTGAGATGGAGGAGTTATCCTGCCTAGAATTGTCCCAGATTTAAGTATCTCTTAGAAGGAGTGCTGCAGTTTCAGAAGCATCATTTAAGATATATATCGGATTATATATCCTTAAGCTGCGTGATCGTCAGTCACAATCCTACGTCTAGCTTCTTTTTATTTATTTTCTACAAATAGTAATACTCCGATTCCACTACAACTAATTTGAAAGACTTAAAGCCCTGTCTGAAAACATTTCAGATTAAATTGTATAAATATGCTACAAATGTATAAATAAAAAATGAAAATGTGCTCTCTATATTTACATAACATTTACTAGTTCTCATATTTATTGACAGGTTGCAGTCAGTTTGAAATTAAATAAAAAAAGCCCTACAAAATGTTATTCAGAAATATTTTTTATAATAATATTCATGTCAGAACTGACCGGAAGCCCCCAGCATAACAATAGATAAGAATAGTAACACTGAAAGAGAGAGTGCAACTAACACTAGCGCAGCCTCACGTCATAATATATAAACCGGTTCTCATTTTCTTAATGAGGCTAAAAGTATAGCGTTCAGACTCTCTCATCTTAGTGTTACCATCTTATTTTAGCTTCAAACCAGTTAGATACTATTTTAATTTTTTATTTAGAAACAAAACAGTCACAAGAAACGTCACAAGTTCACCGCTACTCTCATTAAAAGAAAGCTAAATTTTAATATGGATTCGCTTTCATTTTACTTTTTATCGTCTTTTATTGATAAAAAGCTATATTTTGTTAATAAGGGTCGTGAGAGTGTTCTTAATAGATATATTTTTATTTTCTTTTTGGAAATTTGAGTGAATAAAATTGAAAATACAATTTCCTGTTAATCTGAGAACCAACGAAAATAATTATTGAGGTTTGCCTTTGGTTCTTTAAAACAGGTATAACAGGGATCAATTACGTACGTATACTGTATGATATAGTCTTTGCTGTATGATATAGACGAAATACAAAGGCTAACCAGGAAGCATGTGTACAAAACACAAGTAAAACTAAAAACAAGTAACGAATACGTATTTGTGAAGTCCGCTATTGAATGTCCGTTTGGGCAGAAGCTGAGGTACAAGTCAATTATGTTTGAATTGGTGTGTATGGGCGATGATGAACTAATATTGAGTTAGGATGCTGCGAGAGAGATAGAGATAGTGCAAAAAAATAGAGAATCAATTGAATAGAGGAAATTTGATTGGTGATTCAATAAAAGACCAAATAAATAGCAAAAAAAAAATAAAATAAGAAAAATAAAAACTGTCCATTTATTCTCGACAGCAATTATGAAGCGTCTCTTTTTATTGGTCCAATGGAACGTACTCAGCTAACTATATGAGTGTACCATCACTTTCTGGGATGAAGTGGAACGATCTGGGGGGAAAAATGGGTAAAATGTCATCTTTTCATTAATTTCCCTCTGTGATCGAGTAGAGAGAGAGGAAAACGTTGTGATTGAGTCCAATTTGCCAGATTGGGTTTTCACCGACCACGCATTTTCGTCCTGGACGGATATCTGAATAAATACTTGCGTTCACTCTACGGGCTCTTCGGGATATTTTCCATTACCAATGCTATTTGAGGCTATGCACAAATCTACCATCAAAATAAGAAATAAGAAATATTCTAAGGTTTTATGTGAAATTTACCCTTCAAAACTTTAAATTTAGGATTCAGCATGCATACGAGGTGTGGCTATTAAATAACGAGACTGATGCAAGCTATAGAAGAACTATGCATGCGCCAAATCTTAACGACCTGTCAGCTGTGCAGTGTACAGGTCCTGTCAGAGCCTTCTCTTTCAATTGCAGCGTCTCACGTATACGTGAGAGAAATCTGTCTGACCGGAACCGTCGTTTGGGTAAGAGGTGTTAGTTTCGTTTTGCCGAAAACATGATACTACACGTGTAGTAGAGCAACGAATTGTCGTGAAATTTCACATCAAAACTTGGTGAAACCGCTACTGAAACTTATCTTTTATTAAAAGAAGTTTATGGCGATGAATGTTAATCACTTGCGCCAGTTTTTGAGAGGTTCAAGCGTTTCCAAGATGGCCAAGAAGACATCGGGGAGATGATGACCATCCGAGTTGCCCTTCCCAGTCCAAAACGGATGAAAATATCGATTAGAATTAATCAACATTACTACCGTGAGGTGCTTGCTCAACTCCGTGAAAGAGCAAGGAAAAAACGACCCGATTTGTGGAAGAACAAGTGTCACGGGGTTCTCCAACAAGACGCCGGCTCACACTATATTGTCTGTCAAGACGATGTTTCTAGCCAAGTACGACATCCTAGTTTTAGGTCATCCGCCTTATTCTCCTGACCTGGGCCCCATGTGACTTTTATCTGTTCCCCAAAGTCAAATCTGCATTAAAAGGAACATGATTTCACGGTCCGTTGAAGCTGTGAAAGAAAAAGCGGCACGCGTCATGCAGGAGCTCACAGAAAAAGACTTCTAGCACTGTTTCGTCACTGTATATTGGAAGTGACTAAATAACTAAATATGTATAAATTTAAAATAAAATGTTTTACAGCATCAGTCTCGTTATTTAATAGCCACACCTCATAGATATCTCATAGAACAATATAGATAGGTTATTTCTTCAAGGATTTTGATGTCTCTGTGGTTATCCCAGCCTAGCATCCAGGAAATCACAATGTAAAGCTATTACCACTCGCACAGTTTACTTGAAGGAGGCCGCAAAGATGAGTGAATAATGCAGCAACTTGGATCTTAGTACATCTACAGGTAAAACTCCAAAGCTAGATCATCCGCGTACACTAATCACACTCAGATCATCGCCCAAAAACTCTAAAAGTAGCCAGTATTCTCTTTGAAGTAAGTTCAGCTACTTTCCATCAGCGATTGGAACCAAATAAACCAGTTTTAGGCCCAAAATTCCCTTCAAATTTGTCTTAAATAATTTACTGAATAAATATCATTAATTCATACTTCGTGCTAAGGTTGTCTATGTTTTGATTACGTCAGACCAACAATTAGAAAAGTTTATACATACACGTACTGTATATCTATCTGTATATATCGTTCTTATTTAGGCAAGACATGGGTTTTTGTGACTTGCAGGTAATTAAAAGCCGTAAGGAAGCGTCTAATATTCAATTGTATTTTATCCTTTATTACGTCATAGCCATCGTTATTGTAAACGATGAATATAAGCGCAGCTGGAGAAGGGGGAACTAAAAGTAAATGTACTGCTTCTAAGTCTGTCATCATTCGAGGTCACTATCTTACTTTCAATTTCGGCCACCATCTTAAAAAACTTAACATACTCGTATTTCCTTATTTTATTTTTATTTTAAGACCAAGCCTTTTCTTAATTTGATTTACTTATTTTGTTAATGTTAAATTTATGTTACGTAATCTATTTAAAAAATAGGTACATTTATAGCTTAGCTTGACCTTGGTATTAAATTAAATTCTGGGACATAATTTAGACAGAAATTCCGCTTTAAGGCACTCCTTGGTAATTCATTCTCCGTAACAGGAAAAAGACCAGCCGCTTCCGCACGGATTTTGGCCTTTTGCGGATATTTCAGCCGGTCAACTCTAACTAGCCAATGGGAAGCTTGTAATACACTTGTAATGCAGTTAGAGAGATAAATAAATTGATGTGTGCAACTATTGGGTTTCCATTTGTTGTGGCATCATCTCCATTGGCGCAAAAAACGAAATATCAAAAATGAAATTTCTGTGATTCAAAACGGTGCTTACGTAAAGATAGACAAATGGACAGAACGAACTGAGCCACGAACACACGATTCTATAAAAACCACTTTTACGGACCCAAGAGATTGCAAAACGATTATGGGATGAAAAAATTATTGCCATTTTCAGTCTATGACATATTTTTATTATGCCGAGCCTTCGTCCTGGAGACTAGGTCATCTTCAGGGGCTGTGAAACATGTTTACATTGTGTGCTTGGACTAACCTTTAATAATGTAAAATATCTACATTGTCTATTAGGTAAATAATTTTGTAAATTACTACGTTACATTATACATATTCATTTCAATATAATTATTGTTAGCACACTGTAAATATGTTCTACAGCCCTGCAGATGACCTAGTCCCTAGGTCGAAAGCTCGGCATAATAAAAATATATCATAGACTGAAATTGGCAGTTATTTTTATTCCATCCTATTGAAATTATGAATTAGTCACCAAAAATAATGAACAGTAAAACGATTATAATTGCAAGAGTCGACTGTGTACCACCAACAAAGATTTGTCAAGAACATTTCCGATTAAAATACCCAGGTACTCCCAACTTTAACAAACAACATACCAGGAGCTGTCATGGCAAAGTGTTACGGAAAACAGGTACCACTCTGTCAAAAATTAACAAGTACCTAAAAAGAAATAAAGATTGTTCATAACAATAACTTGTCTATTGGATTCCCACGCGGAAGTCTCAGGTTCGAATCCAGCTGCTGATTTTCTCTTCCTTAGAAGCTTCTTACAGCTCACTGTCCGGAGATGATGTCTGTGACGAGAGGATATTGTCCGGAGGGCGGCCATGCACTGAATAAAAGCTCCGGGCGCCAATAACTTGAAATGTTGACGCACCTTACTTACCTACTATCTGGTGCAACAGTCCTTAAAGTAGGACCTAGACCTCCTCAACAAGCTGCCCCCATCCGCTCCGGTCTGCGGCCTTAAAAGGCGCCATCTTCTTACTCCAGCCCGACGATGGTCTTCTTCCACATCATCCAGCCATCTAAGTCGAGGGCGCCCTCGAATTCTTCTACCTCCTGGGTTTCCTTTAAACAGTTTTCGGGGCACCCTTCCCGCAGGCATCCTCTCCATGTGTCCCAACCATCTCAAATCTCCCCTTCTTTATTTGGGCGACTATGTTTGGTTCTCCAAACAATTCCATCAATTCGTGGTTCTTTCTGACGCGCCTTAAATCATTTAAATAAATAAATAACTCGTCTAAACGTTTGGTTGAATAATTGCCACATTATTGAACGGCCGTAAAAACAAATTTAACACTTGTTTCTTACTTAAATTTAAACCACGAATTTTCAGTGTAAAAAAACTTACTATTTTAACCTTTTTCTTACGGAATCACTTACTCTTTCAGTTATTACGTGTTATTTGGAGGAATAATTTCAATAAAAATTACTTAATTTTGGTTTCTTAAGATTCAGGTTCCGGAAAATGTTAAGTTTTAGCATTTATAATTAATTGGTAATCTTTTCGTTCGGTCGTCCTCCTATTTTCCTTAATTTTTGATTCTTTTTCGTTCCTCATGGGTGGATAATTTTTTATTTATTTTTTTTATCATTATAAGGACTACCTTTTTAGTAATATTAAATGTTACTTTAACAAAAAATAATTATAATCTCCCGAAGTGGTGGCTTTATTAGAGGCTTCTACAGGAAGTGGTTGGACCAAGAGTTGAGCGCAAAGTCTCTTGACACCCATTTAGTTAATGGCAGCGGAGGTTTTAAGCAGTTTTCAGTAATTTCCTGTGAAATGGGGTGGGGGAAGGTGGTGGTGGCCAGGATTTTTTCTTTTTTTAAAACGTAGCACTCAAGATACGAGTTTTTTGTGTGTTTAAATTAATTTCCCTTTTTCTTTTTTGTATTTACTTAAACAATCTTTTTTTCCTTTATTTTAATAATAATAAAATACTCTGTTATTAATTTTTTAATTTTGGTAGATATTTTATTTTTTTTTAAATTCCGAGGAGCTTGGTCAACTATTGTACGCCACAGTGAAAACTAAATATAACGCAGCTCCTGTCCTATCTTTGAGCTGGAATGTATCTGTTAGTCTAGATTTGTAACTATTTGAGAGGAATACCTGTGTGCTGTGTCAGACGTTTCTAAAGTCTATACAGGGTCAAACAAAGTATTGCCTAAACTCGTGAATCGATTTTCATTAATGTCATTCGATTAGGAAATTTTTATCGATTTTTTGTTTTGTTCCTTTGTTTTTTTTATTTTTGAGACACGACAACTACAAATTACAAAATAGCCTCCACCCTAAAAGACCCTCCCTAAAAAATTTTTATTATTCCCATTGTTATTCATTAACATTGTTTCAATTCTGTAAGTGAAATCAAGAGAAAACTAATCCAATTAATTGAAAATGTTTAAAAAACATTTGAAATCATGTGTAATTCAAAACTCACTGAACTGATAATAATAAAAAATTAAAAATCATTGGGGTGGATCATTGGGAAATTTTGCATTTCCACTGAAAGAATTTCCTAATAAGCTTTTTCCGACTGAATTGATTTCCTGTTCGTTAATTTTTGTTTATCATTTTTTTTTTTTTACACAATAAAAACAAATTTAGGCGGCTGTAAACCTTTTTTCTTGTGAATGATTAAAGGGAATTGTGCAGATAGTAAGGCCAAATTTGTCTTGCATTGTACATCCTTAACATCTACTCTAGCATGCAACAAAAGTAATGATGAAAATAAAGAAATCAAGTCAAGTCGTTACATGATATCGTTTTAAGATAAGATACCCGAAATACATTAGTTAGAGGAAAAAAGGTTGACTTACTCGTATAAGTTTTCCATTACGACATCATTGACATTTGGTTTCCATTATTCTCTAAGTTTCCCGGGAACTGGTTGCCGATAGATTCGTCTATTTTGATTCCAGATAATTTTCTTAGGTTTTCAGGTACAGAGATCAGGCTTGTTAGATGCTTTAGGATCTTATTAGCTCACCTTTCCTCAATGTGCCAAAGGTTTTTGTTGTCTGAGTGCCCTATTTGTGGTTTACGTGTGATACGGAAGTGTACTACGTATAATTCCATGTAGAGGTTATACTCTGTTGTGGTTACAAATCTAGGGAACATATTGGAGGTTACCACTGCCTTCTTAATTACTTTGATTACGTGATTCATTTGGTTTATGCTGTATTAATTTAAATTTGATCTTTGAATACTTATTTTGTCATAACTAATATAATTTTAATGTTTTTATTATTTTTTCTTTATCCTAGGACAGGGGGTCGGCAACCCCTCGCATGCTGCTCTTTTATCCAAATTTTGTGGCCCTTCAGCCTATCCAAAATAAATTGTATATTTCAATTTTATTGAAACAAATGAAAATTTCATTTATTAAAGTAAAGATATTTTTTCAAAAAGAATTTTAAATGTGATAGGTTTGAAATTGAATAGAATTATATTAAAATAAGGTACGTAATTATATAGGACTGCCGCCATTTTCATTCAAACACAGGTTTAGTTATTATTTATTTACTTTGCAATATGTGAAAATAAATATATAAAATAGTCAAAGTTGGGTACTTTTCAACGTTACGCTTTTTCGTGCAATTTTTGACGATCAACCCTTATACAACTGTCCTACCGGACAGTTTTAAAACATTTAAATGTTATTGAATATCATAAAATAATAATTTGTGAATACAAATGATCTACAGAGTTTGTTTACACTATCATCTTTGCGGCTCTTGGTAAGATTTATTAAAATTATTTAAGGAGAAATGGCTCTCTACTTAAAATAGGTTGCCGACCTCTGTCCTAGGATTATCGATGTTCAACATAGGATTCGGCGTACTAAGCTATGGCAGTATATTTTCATTTCTGTTACCCATATTTCTCTTATATTGCTTCATTCTTTTCTCTGTTTTGAAGTTAATCCAATGGTTGAGCAGTCAATGCAGTTAATCTCGTTCCTTAAGTTTGTTTGTCGAATGGGTTCTTTATTTGATTTTCGAATGTACATATGGTATTTCTTTGGTAATGTTATGGATTGCATTATTAGAACACTGATGACAACAATGACAACATTGTGTTCAGAGCTTTCAATCGTGGCAGCTTCTTCATTGGCTAATCCCCCTTAAAGAACTCTCTGTAGATGTGTTAAGATCGCCGGCGAGCTGTTTTAGTTATAGAACTGAATTTCTGTCCTAGACTAGGTTTTTTTCTTTTGTTGAGAGAGTATTTGGGCTGCAACAACTTGTTGAGTTAGAATTGACGCATTTTTTCGCTAGTCACTGTTTATCCAACATTCTGACAACTTACTCATCACCCAGTAACTGATATCTAACTCACAAAATGGTTCCTAACCAATAGAGCCTTTCTGGGCCGTCTCTTCTACCCACTGTATCGTGCAATCCAGGACGCCCATTTTTTTGCCCAACAAAGCTTATGATTAACGAAGCTTAAGCTTATTCCATTTCATCAGACTTGTTATTTCGTTGCTCTAATTTGCAAACAAACAACAAAATCTAAGGAAGAAGAATCGCAATTACAAAAACAGAGTAAAACAATATACAAAAAAAATGGATCTTGAAATAACCGTAATTATCAAGCTAAACGGTAGGATTTTTCTAAGTAATTTTTTAAAATTATAGTTGTAATAACTAAATAATACTTTTTAGTTTCGCCTCATGCTAGTTAAACTACGTACATGTAGCCTGCCATGTGTGTTTCGAGCCTAAACCAGGATGTTTTATGTAATTGTACCACAGTAATTTTCAATAATTATTTTTATCTCGTGCAATTGAAGTACAAAACAAAAATACTCTTATTATTTTAGAATTAATTTCTGTGTAAATCAAGGATTTTTCATGGACAAATTGTCATTCAGCAAGATGAAAAAATTATTGTTTACTTTAAGACAGCGTATCGGTTTCTTGCTGCTGTATTAACGGAAAGAATTGTTGAGGAAATGTTGATGGTTGCTTCATTAATTAAAAAAATCTACTTTAATGATGAGAAACATTTTTTATCCCCTTCAAGACTTGTCAAAGTCTTCAAGTCTTCTCGCTACTCATCAAGAACCTGTCAAGAACCTCTTCAACAGTCATCAAACTATCACCGGAATTATAGGATAACATTTGGTTATCTAAGTGAATAGAAACTTGAGATCTTAACAGGTTTAGGAATCTGTTTTATGGATGGATCAAAATAGGAAGGAACATGTCGTACATGTGCGTCCACACGATTATAAGAGGCAGGGATTTAGAGATCTTCCTATCGCTGGAGTATCTGATAAAATGTCCAAGAAGTTCAAAGGAACTATTTAAAGAAATACAAAGTATAGTAAGAAATTTCTTAGACAGTCCAAGCTGTATTGAAAGCCCTGGAATAGTTAGTTTTCTGGACACCAAAAAAGAAGTGCAGTTTGCGAAAGTTGGGTATTTCCCAAACTTTGTAGGCGCAGGGCCTGGTGTTATTCGTATGTAACAGCTTTTGCGTTGCCAGAATCACAGAGCAGGAAGAACCGGTAATGAATACGAACTGGGTCTTGCGGCAAGTTGAAAAGATTTACGCAGAAAGTTGAGGACTAAGTATTCCTTTGGGATTACTAAACAAAAAAGTAGTACTGATATATGGAACCTAGTGGTGTTGATTTTATCGATCATGCAACAGTGTATCCGGTCACTTGTTTTCACCGCTAGAAGATAATTCGACAGGGCAGCATCAACAGGTCCAAGAGTCCACACGGCTTTTTGGCACAATACCTTAGGGAATGTTCGAGATTTGAGCAATGCGGGATGAGGATCTTTTCGAAGTGGATGTAATTCTTCCAGAATAATTTGTTATGAACCTTCTTTAACGGATTTTACAAAAAGGTCCTGTAGGTTTAAGGATAACTGTGGAAAAAGAGTGTAGGATTGATACCATTATCTTGTTTTATTAATTTCAAAATTTTGTTAAATTAATGTAAAGAAATGACAAATTTTTTCCAGGCGGGCTTTACGTCCAACTACCAAATTAGGTATCGTTAGGGACTGAGGCGACTAACAAAAATATCCTATTAACCATTAAATAAAATCCAGGGCCATAGACACCGGGAATCGAACCCAATACCACAATACATATTAGCTTTACAGGTGTCGCCTCTTTCTATTATTGGAAGCTTATTAGTAATCTAACAGAATATCATGGTGCTTTCCTGCGTTTATCAACGTATGTGGAAATTAATTAAATTTTAGGCGAGGATTGCGAAGATAAGATGTAATACTGGGATCGATTCCCTGTCTAAGCCTTGTATTTGGATTAATGTTTAACTTTGATAGATTTATAAATAAGTACATTTATTTGACTCCTTCGTCGGTCTAGCCAATAACCGCTCGGCTACCTTGGCGTCTAATTCATTAAATTTAAAATACCCGGCAAGTTTTAAAAGAAAAGTCAGAAAATGGGATTATAAACACAATGGACCATTAAGAGAAATAAACCACTTACACCTTCAATTCATTATAATTTTCCTCCTCTCATTGTCTATTTACCAAAACAGTTTCCACGCCATTCAAAATCTTTTTTTTTAATTTCATTAAAAGGTAGAAATGAAAGAGACTTGTTATTCCCAGTGGTGGTTAACTGGAGAACGATTTAAGAAGGTGAAATTTGATGAAAGAGGAAATAGGCAAAAGGCAGAGTAAGAAGGGGAGAAACTGAAAGGACTTCCGTTGGTCTCAGGGGCAATTAGCCAGGTAATTCCTCTGGACCGGTTCTTCTATGCTGACTGTCTAGCAGTGGTGAAGAGCTCCCTGGAGAATCTGGCTTTCACCGTTTTCCACATTTTATAGCTGTCCAAGTTCTATGTTACTTTGGAGTAATATCGTGACAGTAATCGTATATATATTTGGGGGCAGCAAACTGGAATTTGGTTCTGATAGTTGTACCCATAATTGGACTAGCTAGCAAGTCTAAATATTTTGTTGGCAAAATAGGAGAGATGATTTATTAAAATGTTACAGCAATGAGCTATAGGCAGGAGGATATCAGGAGTGAGGTAAAGAATGAATAGAAGCAGGCAGATGACGTCAGTAATTACTCAGGGTAATTAATCGGTGACGTTGAATAGAGCGTTCCTCTAGAATAGGTTTGTTGCTGAAGTGTCGTTTGGTTGTGGCTAGATACTTAGCGCTTATTATGTGAGCGAGAGAAGGTTTGTCTGTATGTTTGCTAAATCCGAACAGTTGTGCAACATCAGCTACCTTTAAATGTTCCTATCTCTCTCTATGTCGTAAACTGTAAAAATTTACAACTCTCATTATCTTCCCAACTAATGGATACGAACACACACACAAAAAAAAAAAAAAACTATAGCTTATAACTGAGTAAAGTACTTGAATGGGATGCAAAATTAATGCCAGTTTCAGTCATTATAAACTTTACTATGCCGAGCTTTCGACCTAGAAACTAAGCTCATCTTCAGGGTTAATTTACAATATACTGTTTTACATCATTAAAAAGTTGGTGTGTCTTCTGTCTTGTCTATTCATGGGCTGTCTAATGATGTAAAACAGCAGATTGTAAATTAGCCCTGAAGATGGACCTAGTCCCTAGGTCGAAAGCTCAGGATAATAAAGTTTATAATGACTGAAACTGGCATTAATTTTTTTCATCCTATTGAAGCTATGATTCAGTCACCAAAAATAATGAACAGTACATTGTATGAGAGCAAAATTTCAATTTTTAAATGTTCACAGAGGGGGGTTTACATGAATCAATTTAGGATACAAAACAAGGACTTAGTGGGACAGGTTTGGGAGTGAATAGGGCCTAAAAAATGATGTTTCTCATGCGTAATTAAAGTTGTTTTTCAATCTCTACTGATCTTTACCTATATTCAACCATTAATAGAATTTTGCAGACTCCCAAGTACGTACCATATGACCTATTTGATGGAGGTCAATTTACAAATTAATGATTCCAAGTTAATAGTTTGTTACTATAATTAGAAATATTATTTAATAATAATAATATTCTAGAGAAAATTAATTATTGAATATGCGCTTAAATCTGCAATGCTAGATAATATCTTTGTTTTAAGCCGTCGTAGCATACGTGTTTGTTTTATCTCCGGGGCCGGTTTGGGATTTCCATCTATCTTCACTAAATTAGCTGATTCAATCTCTGTTCCTAAAATTGATTAATTTATCTCTGATGATGGGGAAAAGTCCGAATTCGGTCAGGGATGCTGCGGCGGATAAAATAAAAAAAAAATTATTATTTTTTACACGCTTCAATACAGCGTTACGAAGTTGTTCACCTTGTTTAATCACAAAAATGAATTTTACTAGCAAAATTTCCTGCCAAAATAATTTATTAAAAGAAATTACCCTGTGAACTCACGCTGGTTTTTCTCATTACAATTCTAAATTTTTTTAACTTATAATTGTCTTCAAATTCTGAATTTTTTTTTTTTAAATCACAGAAATAGCTCTTTTAGAGCAATGTTCGGCAACCTAGTGACCCACTGGGAAGATTTTAGTGACCCACACTAAACAATTCTTTAATATGACGATCGGTAGTTATTCTTTTAGGAGATAACTTGGAAAAAAACTGATGAAAATCACTACATCATGATTGCTAAATGATGGGCATCACTTCCTACCAAGTTTTCTTCTGTAAAGAATGTTTGGTCTCACTTTACGATCAGCTTTTTGGCCCAATTAATGTGGAAAAGTATTTCCCGAAATGAAATTAGTTCTTAGTTTATCCTCAAAGAGGATTAACCAACGAAATCATGTTCAGAATCATGTTTTCTTTAAAAAGAATCAACCAAAAATCAACCAAAAATCTAAAAGTTTACAGAGACAAATGATACAGCATCAAGGAAGTCATTAAAATTATTAAATTTTTTTAATTAAATAGGGGTTTCCATTTTATTTTACATGATTTTTGCTTTTCTGCTAACATTTTATGATTTTTTTTTTTAAAGTTATAAATAAAGATTTGTTGATACTAAATTTGTAATTATCTAATTAAGGTGTACTGGATTATCCCAACGGTATAATTTTCTTATTTTCTATACCCTGAGATGTAAACAAAAAATCGAAGTAATGTGACCCACCAGTAAAACTTTTTGTGGAAAAAAAAATAAAAGAAAAATGATCCACTTGTAAGAAACGTCAAAAGCAACTTTTCTTTAAAAAAAAAAACAAAACGTTAAGTTTTCAGCGTACATATACAGGATGTTCAGCATAAGACTACGGTAACTTCGGGAGGCGATTCTGGGCATCATTTGCAACAAAAAATTCCATATGGCACGATTCGGCTCCATTTTATAGATATTTTTAATTTTATGTTTTTTCAAGGTGTTACTACTTTTTAGCAAAACGTTGCCAATATTTCTCAAACTATTAAAGCTACAGCAATTTTAATAAGCTCATTAGAAAGAAGGTTAAATTTCCTTTTAAATAAGCTAATTTGTATTCCAAAATAATAATATTAAGTATTTCACTTTGTAGCCTAAACATAAGGAATAGCAAGTTTCTAATTTTTTTCCAAAATACCTTGAAAATGAATTATGTGCAGTCTCTTTCCTCTTTTGAACCGCAACTCTAACTTAGATTTTCTTAATAAAAAACTTATCTACTATCTCTATATCCGCTCCGTACTACTATATGCAGCCCCTGTGTGGTCCAATACTTGTTGCACCAATTACGGGAAGTTACAAAGAGTCCAAAACAAATGCTTAAGGTTAGTTGGGTCATATCCCCGGTGGACACCCATAGATTACATGCATGCAGCACTTGATGTTGCCAGCGTGTCCACATTTATCTGCAACGCTACGGAAAACTTTGTAACTTCCTGTACACATAGTCCCTACCCGCATATAAAAAGTATTATGGACTATAACTTAAGTTCTCTTAATTATAGAAAATACAAACACAAAAGGCTAAAGCATATCTTGCTTTAATTAATCTTATGTAGTAAGGTTTTTTTTAAATTTTTTGCCTTAGCATTAAGTTGGACTTGTACCCAATGTAAATGTTGATATGTTGTGGAGAGGATATAGGCATGCAGCCTGAAACCTCCTTTTATATATATTTGTATAAAAAATTTTAAATTGTAAATAAACATTTTCAAATTCAAATTCAAAAAAATATCTATAAAACGGAGCCGAATCCAGCCATAGTTTATATAGAATTTTTTGTTGCAAATGATGTCCAGAATCGCCTCCCGAAGTTACGGTAGTCTTATGCTGTGAACACCCTAACAGATAAAATAAAAACAAAAGAGAAATTCGATTATAATGATTGGTGGAGATGCTTAAATTTTTTTATGAACTTAATAGACGCAAGATATCCTGGTATGTGTGATATGAAAATGGATAATTACAGGAAGTGACAGCCGGATTTGGTTTGTTTGAAACGTGCAATGATCATTAAGAGATTTAACGTTAAAAAAATTCTTTACGTTTAATTAACGTTGAAGGAAATAACACAATATCCATGCACACTACCCATCGTTATTGGTTAACTAATTAGACAATTACCAAAATAACACAAAAGAATTTTTATGTATTAGTTATAACAAAACTCATTAGCGAAAAAACTTGGAATACGTAATGATATCAAAAATATTTCCTTGAATTGTAAATGAATTTATTCAAGGTTGACAATATTAAAAATAACCTCAAATTAGTATAGAAAAATAAACAAAAAATGATAACTAAAAATAACTGAAGTACAGAAATCCTTCAATATAGAATTTCAACCAGTTCTTTGCTATAAAATAAGAGAGTAAGGATTGGTCTTGGGTACATTAGGAACCACCGGGCCATTATTTGCAGAAAAACCGTAACTTTAGGCGATTCGCCCAGCGATATTCCTAAAATATGGATATCTCTTATAGTGCTTACTGTTGCATACACAAAAAAAAATATAATATAAATAATTTTACCAAGATAATTAAATGAAAATACTATGGTATTGAAATTTAATGAATGTAGGCCTAGATTAGAAAGAAAGGGCTATAAGTTAGTATCCCCCAAAGGCTGATTGTGGCTCCCTAAAGTAACTACACAGAATGTAGGCGTTTGTAAGCTGTAAAAATCTGTTAGTTCCGCGGACAAAGCCTCTTTACACATAAATAGAGAAATAACCAGACTTTCTTTGTATGCAGTTTTTTTTGGATGAGAAAAGGCTTCAATTTACTCCAATGAATTACTCAGAAAAATGATGAGGTGTGCACCATGTTCTAAATTAGATCTCTGTCTTGGATGAAAATGAAAATCTGTAAATGATAATTTCTGCAGTTAGAAAACAATGACGAAGCAATAAAGAGCATGCAGCTAGCTACAAGATAGATAGATAGATTTCAGCACTGTAGATGGTCACACATCCTACTTGGTGTAGTCGTTTTTTACCAAGTAACGATTTGATCAAACGCGGAATTACTTGAATAAGACGAGGCTGAATAGAATAATTACTGAACAAGTATCAAATTTGCTGCTTTGTTAAAGAGCCAAATAACAACATGAAGCACCTGTTCAAATAGGATTTATTTGGGGGTCATAGTATGCATGGAATCCGTGACGATAATCCTTCTAGCGAAAAAATGCATGTTTCAACATGAACGAAACTGTATCATTATTATCAGAGCGTTTTCACTTGACGTTTGTTAATTAACGTGGAGAATGTCACTAAAAATGACGTGCTAAATCGAAACAATCAAGCTATTGTACTTTTTTCTTTGATTGACGTAACATTAACAGCTCTTGTTTTATTAATGAAAAATCAAATATCTCTTGTGATAAAAATGTTATCAGTTCATTGATAGAAAACATGTTCATGATGAAATAGTCGGTTAGAAGCACGAGGGATTCTAAAACGCGCGCACGGTTAGCCGAGAGAAGATTTCAAGTCACTAGTTTGTTTGTCAGTAAGTAGTGTGTAAGGTATTACGAGGCAACTGTTATGCAACAGATCTTCCACTAGTATTCCAAAATATTTCGTCACTTTTACTATGTTATTCACTATTTTCTATATTTTATATCTACCATTTATTGCGTAACTAGAGATTGAAAACATGTTACTAAGTTTATGATCTTCCTTAATATAAACTTATGTCGCTATTAATAGATTGTTAGAAGTGTAAACAATTTCCCTCCCAAGGTGGGGAAAATACGGTTTATCTACTTCCTCAAGGATTATCACAGCCTAAAACCCAGCAACATAACTTTACTTATCCCCGATCATTCACAGCATACATTCAGGACCATTTAGAATTAGCACACAGTAGTAAGCGTTTACTAGAATCCAACTCGGAGATCCCGGGTTCGAACTTTACCATCCTCTACCTGAATAGAAACAGTAGTGTAGCGAATTAAAGGGACTCGTGGGAACAGTTTCCAGGAGAATCTGGAAAAAATTTAAAAGTAATCCCAACCTAACAAGATTTCAAATAAAAGAAAAATAGAAAGAGGAGCTCGAAACGGGATGGCTAATAAAGGCGTAGGAGCTGACCTTAAAGTGGCTTTTACTCCTCCACACCAAGCCACATTCCTGCCCGCACATCCTATAAGTATCACCCTCATCCTGATTACCCACAGTAAGAAGTCTGCCATCCTAAATCTTCTAACTATTACTTTGACACTCCCAAAACACTAAGCCTAGGCTTATACACCCTCTTTCTATTAATGGAAGCTTATTAGTAATCTAACAGAATATCATGGTGCTTTCCTGCGTTTATTAACTATGTGGAAATTAATTAAATGCGGATTGTAAAGTTAAGATGTAATACTGGGATCGATTCCCTGTCTAAGCCTTGTATTTGGATTAATGTTTAACTATGATAGATTTATAGTTAAGTACTTTTTGTTAGACGCCTTTGTTCACGACACCTAATTAGGTAGTTTGACGTAAAGCTCGCCTGAAAAGAAATAAGCATTGCTTTACCTTTTTACTTACTACTCACTTTTAAGCACGTATTTCAGTTAAAAATCATCAGTGAATTCTTTTAAATTTTTTTGTTTTTTACGTGGATCATGAAAAAGAGGTTTTATTTATTTAAACTACCTAAAGTTTCGACATCTCATGCTCTGATGAGGATCAGATACTTCATAAATGAGATCAGAAAAGGTCAAATAAGCAATGTACCCAGATATTTCGAAACATTTTTGGACACAGCCTTATTATTTCATTTTAAATACAATTTTTAAGACATTAATTATTAATTACATGTTGTAATTAAAAACAAAAAAATGCAATCAAATACTCTGTGAAAGTTGATGGTTTAACACTATGTTAATATCTCAAGTCCATTCACCGCTCCATTGATTTACGAGTTCAATGTTATTCCGATTGTAATAACCTGCTTTACAAACAAGTTCTTTGATGCAATATTCTTATTCTTGTTATTCAATAACTTTAAAGATTTCTTTTAGGATTTCACTTGTTTATTATTATTTATTCTTCATAAAATAAATACAATTATTACATTAAAAGAAATCACATACATCTTGCAATTTACAGTACATTTTGCGGTGTACCGAGCGTTTGTGAAATCTACTGGCACTTACCGCAGCTTCAGATCTCCATTGTCCTAACACGAACAGTATAGTCTTTGTTAAACAGAGATATTTCTGTAAAACTTTCACAGAAATATATTGAATTTACTTTATTGCACATTCTTTATTTTATTTGTTTAAAAGCCATTAAGACGTGGCGCATTAAGACACAATGATCATAGAGAAGAAGCAGAATCTGAGATGGAAGTGCTCTAAAAATAGCAGAGAGAAATGAGTGTTCAAATTGTTAAAATACATCTTTTAGGTGTGGCCATAGCTTTGCAGAGGACTGCAAGTTGAAATGATATAACTGGTAACCTTGGATGATATAGGCTAGACCCGCAATGCTGAGATGTATTGTTGGTTTAGTGGGTTCGATTTATAGTCTAGACCAGTGGTGGGCAAACTTTTTTAATGGGGGGCCACAAAGTTTAAGAAATTCTAGAGGAGGGCCAGAATTATAGAAAAAATGCATTTTGCGTTAAAGCTTTTAATCATAATATTATAAAAACATTACAGCATTACACACTTGTGTAACTACGCGGCTAGTTTAGCTTCACATATAGGTTATGCATCTATTATTCTACTAAGTAGAATCTACTTTATACTTCTCGACCGTCAAAACGTAATTATAGCGGGCCATATACTATCCATGTCGATGGACCCTCGGCGGGCCGGATTAAATACTTTCGCGGGCCGGAGTTGGCCCGCGGGCCGTACTTTGCCCATCACTGGTCTAGACTCTAGACCTTGGATTTTATTTAATGGTTTTAATGTTATAAGGCGCCCCATTAGCCGAACGGTTATAGCCAAAACCCGCAAAGGTAAGATGTATTGTTGGTTTAGCGGGTTCGATTCCCCCTGTCTAGGACCTTGGATTTTATTTATTTAATGTTTTTAAATAGGAGAACTATACAGTAAATGTTTGTTATTCGCCTCTGTCCATAACACCAAATTAGGTAGTTGGTAGTAAAGCCGGCCTAAAAAAAAATAGGCATAACATTACTTTAACTCGAGAATTGTAATAATTAGAGAAAGTGATGGAAATAGATTTTTTTTCTAAATACTTATGTAAGTAAAGTTAAGTAATGTAATGCCTATTTTTTTTAGTCAGGCTTTATGTCCAACTACCTAATTAGTTGTCCTGAACAGAGGCGACCAGCAAACATATTTTACCATTAATTCCTTATATTAACCATAAAATAAAATCCAAGGCCACTAACCGCTCGGCTATAGATTTAACCAGCCTAAATTTAGCAAGATCTTGATTTCTATGTATTCCTGAAAGTGAAAGTAAATAAATAAACTGATAAAAATCAGGTAATAATATCTTTAACAATGCAAATATCTTTGACAAAACTACCTTTAAAGAAAGATCTACGAAGTGAAAGTTGAGCAAAGAGAAGAGATAACGGTTTCTATCTTTTGTCCAGCTGAAGGTGTTCGGCGGGGGAGAGGGAACAAAGATCAAGAAGAAGAAGACAATTGTTGACAATTTGTGTGTAACAGGTTGTTGCGAGGTAATTTTGCATAAAAGAGAAAAAGAGACGAAAAAAACCAATAGCATGACAGCTTATTCTTTGTAAAGGTCTAAAAAAAGATTAGGAACTGCTTATTTACACTTTCCCTCTTGGTTTATTTGAGGAAGTCAAGTTTTCAAAAAGAGGAAGTTACCATCTAAACACACACACACAAATAGGTTTTGAGGTTCACTAAATTAAAAAGAAAATTTGCAAAAACGAATATTTGAACTAAATTAGAAAGAAAGAAACATTTTATTTAATAGCTGAAAGTATATACATATGTACATCGGAGTTCCAGTATAAATACTAAAACCTCCAGCTAAATACATAAATTGTTACAGAATATAGTATTTAAGTATAAAAATGAGGGAAAAAACAATGAAAAACCCTCAGCCTCTAAGGAAAGTTCTACTTCAGGGAGTCCTTAACTCTCCTGTGTGCCTGCGCACCGTGTCCAAACTATAGTTCCCTATTTGCCTGCATAGGACTTGATTCACACTTACTGAAGAAACCAGTAGCGAGGTACTTGTTGTAGTGTTCTGCATAGTCCATGTTGGTGTTAGAGTGTAAGTCTATAATACGGTCTGTAGCGGGGGGGAAGTTGTCACAAGCCTTGAGGAATTTATTTTGTATGATCTGCAGCGAGGCGATATTGGATCGACATATCAGACTCTAGAAGGGACAAGCATAAAGCAGCATAGGCCTAGCCACTACCTTGTACAACAGGAGTTTATTCTCTTAGAGACAGTTTAGAGTCCCTGCAGAACAGCGGGAATAGAACTCGAATGGCTGCCTTACACTTTATTTACTCTGGTCCTTTATGTGGGGGGTAAAGGTCAGCCCACGATCCAGTAATACCCAAAGATACGAACTAAATTACTTCAAAACATGAAAAACCACAGATTTTTTTAAAGAAAATAACCTGATCTTTACTGGTCTGTGTATTGATCGTTTTCACGGAAAATCCATCAATCTCAAGGGAAACTTCATCGAACGTTTTCTTTTTCAGATTTCTGACATTTTTATAGAGTATTTTTAGAAAAAAAAAAAAATAAACAAAGAAAATTAAGGATTTTTTTTTGTAAAGATGCACTTCCGTTTAGTTTAGTTTTGTCAGACCCGGAAATGACATCACAACTAATTATTCTAGGAGTACATACACACAAAACACCCACACTTTCAGATCAATTTGAAATATCCATTTTTTGGGACTCGGAGAATCTCAAAACATAAGTGATAAGTAAATAAGAAAATTTGGGATTCGATCTCAAAAAAACTTCGATTTTTGAAATTTAATTAACAAAAAATTGGTTAAAATATATTATAAAGAATAAATAACTTACAGATCCAAGTTTTCAGTAAAGCAGCAATCTTAGGAAAGTCAGATGAAATTTGCAATTATAAATTTCCTAAAATCTGATCGAATCTACACGAGATACTCACGGCGAACTAAAAATGGACTTGAAACTGTTTTATAGCGCACTGGGGACAAAAAAAACAGTCAATGAGTTGTTCATACAACAGATTGACTTTACAACTCGTACGTTCACACACAGAGGCAAGATTGTATCGTCGTGTACCTGGTAGAGAGTTAACATTGGCGGCCTAAAATGTAAAGGAGTGGGGAGACGAGATTTCTCTCTATTCTTTGGGAATACCCCTTCTCTCGGTTGTAACTTTTTTTCTTTTTGAACGAGACCGACTGTGCGTGAGAGAGGCAAGGAGAATTACATAAACTCACTGTCCTTTTCTATATCTAGCATGCATTACAGCGATACACTTACTTAAACTTGTTAAAAATTCTTTACTATGTAATTATTTTGATTCTTTACACTATTATATTTATGTAATCTTGAAAAATTGTTAGCCTAGATAATATACGAGTATATTTGGCGGTATTAGTCTCGATGATTGCGTGTTCTTGGTGAAAAAAAATAATATAAATAGATAGTCAAGAAAAATTATATATTTTCCTTGAGTTTAATTTTCTTATTAAAAAAATAAAAATCTTGCGAGAACACTTTTACGACTTTCAAGTTTCGAAACTAAGAATTTTACCGAAATTATAAAGTAATCTCATTTCATTAAACATTCTGCTAATCATCTGATTGATGTTATAATTGTTTTGAGTTTCATTAGTCCAGCTGGATTCAATCCAACTATTTGGACCAGTTTTCTGCATTCTGCAAGTACTACAATTATTGGGTACATTTCCTTTTTAGCAAAATTATGACCAAAAAAGCCGACGATGATTCAAGTTTGAAAGGACTCGCTAAACATTTTAATTCAACTACCATAAGAGGTAGAGCAAATGTGAGTTTAATACCATATTAAAATAAAAGGTAAAACTTAATCAAGTAAGACCTATCTCTAAGGGACCACATTAATCTTCTTAAATTTGAATTTTTTTCCCCATATTTCAAACCGCTAAATTTCGAATGTTCCAAAAATTTTATTTTATAATTAGTGGGCTTCGCGTCCCTCAAAATAATTGAACTAACAAAAGATGCATTTTTATGTATCAAATGTAGTTATAAAAGAATGTAATACAAATACGGTTTTCTCTTGTTTTAGTCAATGATTTTGGATAGAGTACTGGAGCAGCTTCATTGGAAGCACACCAGTGATTGCGCCAGAAACGGAGCCTCCGATGTGTATTCTTGGAGGAAGTACGAGGGTCGATTGAAAAGTCCGTGCAAAAACAAAAACTACTTAATTTTTTGGGGTAAACCTTTTTTATTTTTCAACATAGTCTCCTTTTAGGCTTATACACTTCGTCCAACGCTGCTCTAGTTTGTTGATCCCTTCCGAATAATAGGATTTGTCCAAGTCTGAAAAATAGCCATTCCTTTCTGCAATCACCTCCTCGTTTGAATAAAATCTTTTTTCCGCCAGCCATTTCTTCATATTGGGGAACAAATAGTAGTCCGAGAGAGCCAAGTCTGGAGAATAGGGGGGATGTGAAACGAGTTGGAACCCTATTTCCATTAATTTTGCGATCACAACTGCTGAGGTGTGAGCTGGTGCGTTCTCGTGATGGAAAAGGACTTTTTTGTGGGCCAATCGTGGGCGTTTTTCTTGCAGCTCGGTTTTCAAACGGTCCAATAACGATGAATAATATGCACCTGTAATAGTTTTACCCTTTTCCAGATAGTCGATGAGGATTATTCCTTGCGAATCCCAAAAGACAGTCGCCATAATCTTTCCGGCCGAAGGAACGGTCTTCGCCTTTTTTGGCGCAGATTCCCCCTTGGTAACCCATTGTTTAGATTGTTCTTTGGTCTCAGGAGTGTAGTGATGTATCCATGTTTCATGCACAGTGACGAAACGACGCTTAAAGTCCTGCGGATTCTTCTGGAACAGCTGCAAACCGTCCTTGCAACACTTCACACGATTTCGTTTTTGGTCAAGCGTGAGCAATCGCGGCACCCATCTTGCGGATAGCTTTGTCATGTCCAAATGTTGATGCAAAATATTATGTACCCGTTCATTCGAGATGCCCACAGCACTAGCAATCTCACGCACCTTCACTCTTCTGTCATCCATCACCATATCATGGATTTTATCAATGATTTCTGGAGTGTAACCTCAACAGGGCGTCCAGAAAGTTCAGCGTCACTTGTGCCCATATGGCCACTCCGAAAATTTTGAAACCACTTATAAACTGTTCTAATCGAAGGTGCAGAGTCACCATAATGTTTATCAAGCTTCTCTTTAGTCTCCTGAGGCGTTTTGCCTTTCATAAAGTATTTTAATCAACACACGGAATTCTTTTTCGTCCATTTTTTGAAAATCACTCGACTTCCTCGATTCAAACGAATGCCAAACACAAAGAAATAGACCGATCTGGCTGAAACTTGGTGTGTGTTCTTCCAAGAGATGCTACTTACTAAACATAACCTCGATACGCGCCAGTAGTGCTATCTCTCTGACTTTGCACGGACTTTTCAAACGACCCTCGTAGTCTCTTCCAGTGAATATGTTGTTAAGTCTTAAGAGGAAGATCAACCCAGTCTGCCGGCTTCTCTCTCTCTCTTCTTGGCGATCTCCTAGAGCAGCGTTTCCCAACCTTTTTTGGTTCGCGTTCCACTTGGTAGAGTACATCATGCTAAATTGTACCACTTCGTAAAAATGAATTATTTCGTGAAATTTGTTATTCTGAGTGTGTTATTCTACTATTGTATTATTATCTTTACTTTTATAGAGATGCAATGTATCTGTTACAAAGGAGTTCAAGTTAATGTTCACTTTATAAACTTTGTAAAATGTAAGATCTTAGTTTTAAAACTTTTTTTAAATAATTAAAAATTGCGTACATATTTTTCTATTCAAGATTAATAATTAATTTACAAAGTTCTTCTTTAGGTTTATTATATTTGTGCCCAAATCTTCTACATTAATTTTTTTTAAGCATTCAACTACCTGTAAGTACCAATAAAATTTAATGTTACTTGGATAGAGCTTACTCATTACAATCAGTCTCTTTAAGCAGATTTTTACATAGTTATCATTTAAGTTCTGTCACATGATAATTCTATTAAATTTTCTTTATCTTTTATTGATAATGTTGTAGCTTTTCCTAAATTTTCTTTATAGAAGGAGTTTGAAATCCAATTATCATTTGTGTTTTCGAGTTTTTATGTCCGCCAATATTGATTATTTTTCGCGTACCACCAACCAGCAACTCGCGTACTACCAGTGGTACGCGTACCACAGGTTGGGAAACGCTGTCCTAGAGGAACTAGTCGGTTACCAGGATTCTATCTTTTAAATAATTATGGTGGCCGACACCAATTGGGATGAGTTGATTCCAGTAAGAGGTTATTCCCCTAATTGCCCGGGCTCAAACCACTCTAGGCTATCTGGGTTAGTTGTTTCATTACGAAGGATGCTGCAGTAATTCACCTGACTCTAGTAGGGAAAAAAAATGCAACTTGTCGCCTTACATAAACACTATTTCCTGTTCCAGTCGGCCTTGGCAACATATGCGGGCATAGCGATTATAGCCGTCTATATTTGGCTGAAACCTAAGAAGAAGAAAGATGTTAGCTAAACATATACGATGAATTAACTAAGTACAATGTTAATGTAACAATTACATGTTAATTGTAAATTTAGTTTATAAATAAATATTGCCTAAATAATTTAAAAAAACTGTTAAATTATGTATTATTTACTTTAAATAATTCCAAAAAAAAACTACGCAAAATTTATCAGTTAAATTGAAAGAATAAATAATTGCGAACTAACATGACTTTGCTATCATATTTCAATTTGATTTAAGAGAAATTTGGCGTCATTAATGACGTCAGTGAATATTAATACGTTTACTACACTTAATAGGTACTGATGAGGAGAGCTGACGTCATGGCTTCCGTGTATCCCCACTAAAATCAGTGTTCTTTATTCTAATAGTGTGATTCCCTAAAACACGACACCACCAAGATGGAAGAAAACCTCGGTGATAAATGCTAAGGTTCAAAGAGAGGAAGGCCTCTTCTATTTTAGACATACCTGCTTATTAGAAACGATATTTTCATCCTTACTTCCGGTTTTCTAATTAAAATGAAAAACGAATTGGTTAAAAAAACAGACATCTTGTTACAATCTCCAGAATTTGGAATGTTTAAACAAATTTTTTTGTGCGCTGAAGTTCATTTCTCAGATAAAAGTGTCTGGAAGGAACAATTATGCAAATCTTGCACTTGGATAGTTAAGAAAGAGCTCGAGCAAATCAAATGTGAGACAATTCTTTTAAACCAGTTAAGCGTGTTCGACGTGAATACTCGTTGTGAAAAATATAAAATTGCCATTAACTATAAAAACTCGAAATTTTAATAAAATACAATAAGAATATTATTTGACGGGATGTTTCCTTTATCTTACCAATAGAACTGCCAAGTATTTGATACGGAAGGGGTTGGTGGGAGTCAGCCAAATGATAAGTGGTTGGTACATGTTTGGTCTCCGCATTAGCGATTGGGAATTAGGCACATAAATAGAAGCTCTCAACCCTTGTGCAATGCCCGTTTTTACCTTAGATAGAGATTCAGACCTCTCATCTCAGTACGAACATGATTTCATTTTGCACAGAGAATTCAAAGCCCTTTTCCTTCCTTGTAAAAGCTCTTGCGCCCTCCCTAGTTAACACTAGAGCAATGTATACGTGAAGCGGTGCAAGATTTTTGAATGAGCACAGAATGCTCTGCGTAATCTCAAGCCCCCCAGAGATTGCAGAAAAACGTCGCTTGTAGTGACTATTACGAGACGTTGTAAACTTTTGGTTGTTTTGCCCTGCGTTCGACACGTGTATACACGTCATTGTCTGATTTTAATTCCGCACACTGCGTTTTTTTTTTTTTTTTAAACTTAATTCCACCGCTTAACTGGTTAAGGTCTACATTAGACATTAGACAAGTTGTAGAAGGCTAAAAATTCTGTAAGCCAAAAACTGTCAAGAAACTAATCGATTGCAAGTGGTCATTCGAATCGATAATGTTTGATTGATAATTGATTAAAATTCTACTTATCTTCTAACACTGATCTATCCCAAACATTCACATAAACGACGCTCAAACGGCTTTGGTTAAGTTTTTAGATCCATAAATAAAGAATTGTCTAAAAATAGAAAGCTAAGAAAAAGAAAGAATATTGCCAATTTTAGACAAAAAGTTTTTAACTTATTTTTTGCCAAACTTCCGGCCAAGGCACTAGGTCATCTTCAGCGCTGTGGAACATATTTTATGCTGTGGAACAGTAATAGATTACAATTTACACTAATTTGATGTACAAAAATTGAAGAATATATATATTTACGTTATACTTGTTGGAAATTATATATTTTTAAATGTTTTAGATAATAAAGGTTGGCGTGTCTTCTGTCCTGACTTTTTAGGAAATGTGTGCGCTCGGTTTTAAAATGTTCCGGTTTGTAGACAGGTCAGGGCTGCCAATAGACTTAAAAAAAAAGAAAAGGTTTTTTACGTGTTTTGTAGTAAGTTGGCCGAACTGTTGTTTAGATTGTTCGTATCTGTTTGGTAATTTAAGCAATTTATTGTCTTTGATGAGTAAATCATTTCTAGTTCTTACCTATTTTTGTGTGTGTATTTGTCTTCGATTTTTAGTATCTTTAAGTTCGGGAAATGGAAAATTTGATGATTTTCTGTGCTATGAAAGGAAAGTGCTATGGTGTTCCTTTTTTTAGTTTTATGCCGTAAGAAAATTGGTCAATCAAAATCGAAGTTTTTTCCGTATATTTAAATCGATAGTGCCCTTAAAGAAACATTCTCTTTTATATAAATAAAAAAAATCATTGATTCTAAATAAATTTAGGTCAAGAGAAGATTGTCCACAAAATCTGTACAAGGCCAAAAACAAAATTAACGTTCAGCCAATAACCAATCAAAAAAACAACAGGATGAAAAATATTTTGTGGTATTTTTTAAAGTGTTTTAATTATGTCGCAATAAGCTATTGGTAACCTCAATATCGATTTAATATTATTAGTCGAACGGACAAAACTGTTTGCACTTTAATTAAATTATAATTCAAAATTATCTCATATGAATAAAAAATTTGAAAGCTCTGTATGACGTATTTTCTGAGGATGATCAACTTCCTGCAGATGGGAGCTTAATTCATTTTAACTTCCCTGGCGAGAATCAAAGATCTTTAAAATATTTTTCTGCATAAATATGTTTTCCATCTTAAAGATTGAACTTTAAAGACTCTTTTGCAATGACAGAAGATAGACTTTCACTTACGGCTGTAAGAGAAAGGAACCTGCTTTCATTAAAGGTATTTCTTCCTTTTAGAACAGGAAACAAGTTGGCCAACAGTAAGCAGTGAAGAGCAATACGATCTCTTACAACTATAGCGCCCGAAGACAAGCCCCGGTCTAACTGTCTACTCGTATCTATGATCTGTCACGTACCAATCTTCCTGTTTCAAGATTAAGCGATTAAGGTACCTAGCAACTTTACGCTTCAAGAAGACGACAGTTTCTTACATTTCGTTCAAATTCAGTTTAAGATTTTAGCTATGCGAATTGGGTAATTGGGTATTCCACCATAGATTTGCTGACTGGGTGGGGCAGGTAAGATGATCTGCTACTCTTGTAACCTTCCTCACTCGGTAACACCGAGAAATTCATAGTCCACTTCTAAAGATTTGTTTTTTTGTAAGCATTGTTCTGTGTAGCGATGGCAACCAATTCTTGAAAATTTAAGGCTGTAAAATTAGTAAAACAGTGCTCTCAAATAGAAAAGTAAGGTTTACTTTTTCTTCAAGTTTTCACCATTTTGCGTTGGGGGCGTTACAGGTACTCGTAGATCCCCGAAAAAGGAGGTACGAGTATTATTTTTAGCCACACAGGTTTTAGCGCTTCTAAAGAGTTATTATGCTTTATTTTTTCCACACACCTTATTATTATAAACTTTATATCTTAGGAAACAAATAGATCCTGAAATAAATCTTCGAAACCAATCGGAAATTACTTGATAAGGAAGCTTAGGGTTTCGAGAACACCTCTAATGGTTAGTTTAAGGTTTAATCATAAGGGTGACTTTTTCATTGATTTTTTCTTTAGAGTGTTTAAAAGATTTTCTTATGGTATCTCAATCCAGTATAATCCTGTGAATCGTGAAGCTCTCCTTCTGAATTAAAGTTCTGTGTTACTCAACTATTTAATAGACTAAGAGATGATGATGTTTCCTAAGTATTTGCCAAATTTACTATTTAAAAAAAAAAATAAATAAAAGTTGAATGAACTCTTTCTTAAGTAACTCGAACGACCTCGCATTGGCCATTACAAAAGAAAAAAGCAGAAAGGACGATTTCTTGTGTTATTTTTATTATCGCTGAAGTAGATGGAAATTGAGTGTTGCAATGTTTGGCTACCAGAAAGCACTAGTAGCTTACTACAACCGACTAATGTATTGTTGCGAGCAGTTGATGGCGTAATAACGATAACGCGATCTGGTTTCCGTATCTAGCTTATTGGAGCGTGCTTCAACACGTATACGTAATTATCGCTTGATACATGTAATTAAAGAAAATAATAAGAAAAAATGACCTTTTTTTTTTGTTTTTTGTTTGTATATATTTCTCTTCCTATATTTAAGAGGAAGTCTTGCGATCAAGCAAAATTTTGGGTATAAGGTTCTAACAGGAAATATCCCTTTTGAGAACGTTTGGCTTCAAAAATTGTGGTTTCTCAAAAAAGTTTTGTATCACTATGAATTAAAATTTAATATTAAATGACATCTAACCAGCCAATAAACTTGTAGACAAATTTAGCCAATCAAAAAGTGACACTTTATGTTCAAATTTTCGGATTACCCTAAAAATGATTTTCTTAAACTTGATATACGAGTACATAAGTAGTCCGACAAATTTCATTTAAAAACATTTTTTTCTGGAATATTTAATATTTAATACAATATTTAAGAGCCATTCTGGGCGAAGGAATGGAAAGCGCTTTTCTTTAAAGTCCACCTTTTAGTGTAATTTATGGACTTGTCTTTTGTTAAATATTAATAAGGATTAAATAAACAATTCATATTCTAAATGGGTGGAAAAATTGTTCCTACAAATAGTTTAAACAATGCAACTTAAACCGACTTACAACAAAAGTTATTTAAAAAAAAACTCTTTTTGGCAATTAACAACATTGATCTGTCTCAAACAAGAACTCAAATTGGATCACTCAGGACATAATCAGTCAGGATCAATTAAACAAAATTTTAAGGCAAAAAACCCACAATCTAAAACAAATTATTTTTTTTTAAGACAAGTAATTGTTGCAAACAATTATTTATATCAAATCATTGTACAATGTAAGCTGTTTCTGTAGAGTATGGACCACAGCCCTGAACTAAAGATGACCTAATCTCTGGGTCGAAAGATTGGCTAAATAAGAAATAAATACAAATTATGACTGAAATTAGCAACAATCTTTCTTTTCCTTAGTTTAATGTATATCAGACACACACACACAAAAAAAGATAAACAGCAATCGGTTTGATGTAGAGATTTCGACTTCCTTTTCAGCAAGTACAGGTGCGAGACGGAAATGGATGAAAGTCCCGGAAACGGTCAGAGATCCAATAAATACGCGCGTTACAATGAAAAACAGAAATTAACGATATTAACGAAATGCTACTCTGTAACAGGATGTTAAGTAGAGATCAGAATTCGAACCTAATATCATACACAATACTTTGCTTTTATAGAAATAGGTAACTTCTAAAAAAAAAAAAAAAATTATATTATATAATAACGATCAAATCGTTAGCTGACTCATCGTTCTCCTGTTTCACGAAACCATTTTATATGCGCATATCCGCATAAAAATATCATACGAAAGTGACGTCAATGCAATAATTGTAAGCAATCTCGGTCTGTCACCGACAGAAGCAGTTTCTAATTGGTTATTCATTCAGCGTAATGTTAGATTAATTTTGCTTAATTAAATTTTGTTCACGTCAATATAGTTACTTGACGTAAATACTGAAGATATTCTGGTTTATTAGGAAACTTGGCCTAAAGTGAACATCAAAATGATGTTAATTTGGAATTTTCTCTCATAGTAACTAAAGAGCAAGCAGTATTATATGATCCACTTTGCCCATTATAAAATGCCAGAAAAGTTACAGCCTTCTAACTTATAAGAGAAGATTGGCATTTCGAATTTAGAGGAAATCCGCTCCCCTCCCAAAAAGTAGGAACCACCTCTCCGGAACGAATTTCTCATTCTTTTAAGAGCTCCTTGTAAATGGCTCCCAAGTTTTTTCTCTAAGCACATGTTTCTCTCATAGATCTATAACTTAAATTCATTTATAATCATTTAACTATGAAAATCTGTTTTTGGGAATTAGTTAAGGTGGATTTTTATTTATATAAAGTAAGCAGGCGCCCCATTAGCCGAGCGGTTATAGGCTAGACCCGCAAAGCTAAGATGTATTGTTGGTTTAGTAGGTTCGATTTCTAGTCTAAACCTTGGATTTTATTTAATGGTGTTAATGTTGTAAGGGAACGGCTATAGGCTAAACCCGCAAAGCTAAGATGTATTGTTGGTTAGTGGGTTCAATACTCAGTCTCTAGGGCTTGGTTTTTATTTAATGGTTAATAAAAGGAATTTTACAGTAAAGTATGTTTTACTAGTCGCCTCCGTCCACGATACCTAATTAGGCAGTTGTTCATAAAACAGCCTGAAACAGTAGGCAATTACTTTACTAAATAAAGTAAGCTACTATATGTTAAGTAAGGGCCTAATATTAATAAAAATTAAATATGAACCGAAAAATCGGAGTTAAAGGGAAATTCATTTATTTTGATAATCTAGTAACGAGAAGTGGTGCGAAAACCCCTCCCACTTCAGACACTTTTTGACGTTAAAATGATGACGTTGAAATAGGTAAACATACCATGCCATGTGGAACTTAACTAATTACGTAATTAGTGAAAGTGTTTTTTTAGAAAAAATATATACTCGTATAATATTATTAAGAATACATTGCTAATTAGTACTGTCTCATTGCATCAGAGGCCTGTCAAGTTTTATAGGAACTTAAAGGACTTCATAATGAGAAAAGTCGTTGGAAAACTCATGCGGTCGCAAATACTTCCTTTTTAGAAAATAGCGACGAAACACTAACACATATTTAGTGGAAAAAACAGACGTGAATATTGGAACCAACTTCAAATGAAGGTATGCAAAGGAGAGGGCTCTTTTTTTCAGAGTGCGCATGCGAATTAGGCGAACAGTTTTGTTTCCGGTTTACACTATGTATATTTACATATTGGACTAGACCAAAAAAAAAAAAAAGATCTCTTCCTCTTTATTGCTTTAATGTAAGACGCATCCACATCAACGGCGGCCAGAGCTAGCCGTTAAAGACAGCCGGAGAGAGAGAGTTCCTAAGAAAAGAAAAAAAGAAACCAGCCAACAACTAGATTCGAACCCAGGATCTCCTCGTAGGGATTCAGTACTCAGCTAACCACTAAGATACGTAATTCCTCCCCTCGGTGAATTTCAGGCACTATTTTAGTAACTTCTTTCAACAGGCAACGAACCATGGTTCTGTACACCTTTTGCCTTCATTGGCATGTACCCTGCTGAAATTCAATTAGCATAAATTGGCTAAAAGTTATTAAACAATGTGATAAATTATAAAAATATAACAGAATAAATAAATAATGCAAAGAAACTATAACTAAATCGGATTCTTTAATATCCTTCCGCTCATTGGAAGATGCAATCTTTTAATTAACTTTCTGTACAGGAACATTTCTATCGGCTGGCTCTTCGACAAGTCCACTTCCTTTTAGACCCCAGGAGTCCCAATAAGTTTCTTTTATTTTTTTTTTGTTTTTTAATCCAAAATAAAAACTTTTTAAAAAATAAGAATGTGGCCAACTTCATTTATATTGTTTTTAAAATGACTAATAGAATATTTATTGCATTATTATTTATTAATAAATCAGTCGTAAAGCCTCGCAGTTAGTTACTAACCCTTTTTGGGTACACTTCCGGTAACAGTGTGAGGCGGGTAGTTGCCATGTCCCCCGTTGTAGCGCTAGTAACTAACACACAAATAGCAATTTTACAGCAATTTTATAACTAAATCTTTTCATTTGAGTACCATCTAAAATATTATAGAATCATTGGGGCAATCTAGCACTGCGCAACACCTGTAGGATTGATTCTGAACAGCGAAACAAGCAACATACTAGTATAAATATAATTTTCTAATATATATCTTTTCGCAACAGTGGACATTGAGAGCCCACCTTAATGAAAGCACGAATAAGTAATACTTGGACATCCATGCTATATTTATGGATATAATTACGTAATATGCTATTAAAAATACTCACAAATCTATGTACTACACTTTGTAATCAAATTTGTTGAATACAATAAACGATTATTATTATTATTACTACTTTTTCATTACACTTCCGGCCATCGGACAGTATACTTTCGTCTATCACAACACAACACAACACTGTCCATCACCGGTCAGTGAGCTGCTCCTGGGAAGAGAAGATCTAAAGCCAGCAGCTGGATTCGAATCCATCTCACGCGAACCACTAGGCTATTACTTCCCTATATATTATTACTATTATTAGAATAACTTCCTCTGCAGAATTAATTGAATGCATGTTCTTGGCGGTACTTCATTATTCAAGTTACACGACAGCTAGATGCATTATTACTGAGAATGACAATAATTGACACTACTTCACACTCCCTAACTGAGGGGAGAAGTTACACCTGAAGTTGTGTCTAGGATTAACAAATCTCTTTAGAAGAGAGAATATCGCGAGGCCAATGGCGTTTCAACTGCATAGGAGGATGGTCTGGTAGGTGATGAGATGATCAAAGCACAAGAGGATTGGAATGCGGGCTGTAAATTCTGATGAAGGTTTTTATAGCTAGTTCGAACTACCAGGACTTCCAAGTGTGTGCGAATGGTTAGATTTGAAACATAAAACGGAGACGTTAACGATAGTGCGGAGATTGTTCGACTGAAGAGATTGAATTTTTTGAAGAGTGAAGCGTTTTGTTGAAACCCACAGTTCAATCCAGGTGGGTTTGAGCATGGAAGTGAATATCAGACAGTTTGTTATTAAGTGAAATATTAGATCGTTTTGTTTAGTAGTCTCTTAAGTAGTCGATAACGCCTGTTAATATCCGTTCGTTTCATTGGGTATACCAAGACAGCCCTTGGTCCAAATACAGTCAGTCCAAGGTTACGGACTATACCAATTTTTTAAGAGAAATATTTAAAAAATAAAAATAAATAAACAAATGATTATAATTATTACGCATGATCTTTATTTTATTGATGTAACAATATTAAAAAAAAAAATGAAATTTATCTTCCATAAATGTTAATGACGAAATCATAGCAACCTCCTCTTTGTGTTTCCAGAAATAGTTTTAAGTTGTTCATTACAAAAACCTCCTCCAGAGAGGAATGTACAGCCACCGGATCCGTCATGAAGTTGATCAAGAACTTCAAATCTGGTTATGTGATTGACTGGCCAGCTACGGTCTGGCCATTTAAAGTCATAAGTTTGGATTTTTAATAACACTTCGGGCATTTTCACTCTGGTTGTGTAAAGTAATCTAAAAATTATATATATTTAACAATTTCTATGAATATAAAAAAATGAAATTAACAGAGGATAAATCTCTTGCTTTTATAAGGAATGTGATTGTTGCAACAGACAACAAAGCCGGATGTTTTGAGAAAGAAGCTGATGATTGGATCCGTAGAAGTGCCCAAATATTTGTGGAACGAGAAATTATTATACTATGATTACGGTAATTATAAATAGCATATTTTTTCAACGGAAATGAACTGGATAATTCATAACTACATAAAATGTTATGGAAAATGACGTTCGCCCCCAATTCGATATCTTTAATATTTGTCGAGATATTTTAGATCTAAGTTACAATTTTATCTATTCGTGAACGGTTTTCACGTTTTTCATGAACGGTGTTTTTTTTTCGTAATTCCGCTTCCCAAAAAAAGTTATTAGCGATTTGTGCGTTTTAAATGGATCATCCTGTACAAGTATCCAGCAAAGGAAAATATTAAAATCTATTGTCGAGTGAAATACAATTTAATTTTCTTATTCAAGTTAAAGCAAGAGATTTAGTTAATAATTTGTACAGACAAAGAAAAAAAAGTACATCACTAACCTGTCTCCAGGCTCCCTTCTTCCTAGAACCAAATTATGTTCGGGATCTGAACCGCAATCAGTTTTTGGATATAACCAATGTGAGGTACTAGTACCCAATATCAACAAGAACACTAGCTTAATACCCATTTTATTTAATTGTAATTATTTTTCCAATAATTATAAATGGTGACATGGGTCTTCTCTTTATATATCGTCTAATTAATCTCTTTTTATTATTATTATATTTTTTTTTTTTGAAATTTTAAATACTCTCGAGATCTAAATTAAAAAATATGATTAATATTCTTTGAATACGTGAAGTGTTTATTCTTGAGATAAAATATAGAATTACTTTCCTTTAATGTAGAAGTAAGGTTCAATTCTGTGATGCGATCGTCTGAGCGGTGGGAGTGATATCAGGTTATCACCGGTCAGTGAGCTGCCACATACTCCTGGGAAGAGAACATCTAAAGCCAGCAGCTGGACTCGAACCCAATTCACGCTAACCACTCGGCTGTTACTTTCCTATTATTATCAATAGAATATTTTCTCAGAAGGAAACTACTTGGGAGTATTTTTAAATAAATGGGGCTCGTTAAAAACCATTTATATGCCAAACTGGTCCAAAATGTTTCTGTATAATATAGTACATATATACGAGGGTCATTTGAAAAGTCCGTGCAAAGTCAGAGAGATAGCACTACTGGCGCGTATCGAGGTTATGTTTAGTTAGTAGCATCTCTTGGAAGAACACACACCAAGTTTCAGCCAGATCGGTCTATTTCATTGTGTTTGGCATTCGTTTGAATCGAGGAAGTCGAGTGAATTTCCAAAACTGGACAAAAAAGAATTTCGTGTATTGATTAAACACTGCTTTATGAAAGGCAAAACGCCTGAGGAGACTAAAGAGAAGCTTGATAAACATTATGGTGACTCTGCACCTTGGATTAGAACAGTTTATAAGTGGTTTCAAAATTTTCGGAGTGGCCATATGGGCACAAGTGACGCTGAACGTTCTGGACGCCCTGTTGAGGTTACTACTCCAAAAATCATTGATAAAATCCATGATATGGTGATGGATGACAGAAGAGTGAAGGTGCGTGAGATTGCTAGTGCTGTGGGCATCTCGAATGAACGGGTACATAATATTTTGCATCAACATTTGGACATGACAAAGCTATCCGCAAGATGGGTGCCGCGATTGCTCACGCTTGACCAAAAACGAAATCGTGTGAAGTGTTGCAAGGACGGTTTGCAGCTGTTCCAGAAGAATCCGCTGGACTTTAAGCGTCGTTTCGTCACTGTGGATGAAACATGGATACATCACTACACTCCTGAGACCAATGAACAATCTAAACAATGGGTTACCAAGGGGGAATCTGCGCCAAAAAAGGCGAAGACCGTTCCTTCGGCCGCAAAGATTATGGCGACTGTCTTTTGGGATTCGCAAGGAATAATCCTCATCGACTATCTGGAAAAGGGGTAAAACTATTACAGGTGCATATTATTCATCATTATTGGACCGTTTGAAAACCGAGCTGCAAGAAAAACGCCCACGATTGGCCCACAAAAAAGTCCTTTTCCATCACGACAACGCACCAGCTCACACCTCAGCAGTTGTGGTCGCAAAATTAATGGAAATAGGGTTCCAACTCGTTTCACATCCCCCCTATTCTCCAGACTTGGCTCCCTCGGACTACTATTTCTTCCCCAATATGAAGAAATGGCTGGCGGGAAAAAGATTTTATTCAAACGAGGAGGTGATTGCAGAAACGAATGGCTATTTTTCAGACTTGGACAAATCTTATTATTCGGAAGGGATCAACAAACTAGAGCAGCGTTGGACGAAGTGTATAAGCCTAAAAGGAGACTATGTTGAAAAATAAAAAAGGTTTACCCCAAAAAATTAAGTGGTTTTTATTTTTGCACGGACTTTTCAAACGACCCACGTATAAGTATTACATATAATGAGAAAAAAACATATAAACTGAATAAATAAAAGAAAATGGAAGAAAAACTAATAAGGTATATTTATTTTTGAATATTTATATTTATTTCGTCATAAAGAAAAATTGTATTCCTACTTCGTGAAGTAGGGGGCATTAGCAGTGGTTGTGTGAACATCGACACTGTGTGATTTTATTTTTATTTTTCAGTAGTAGAATTTTTGCTATTTAAATGAAAAACCATTAGTTTCAATAGGGAAGTTTTATTTGGCAAAGGTTGAAGATTTTCCATTGAATAGTTTGGTAATAATTAAAATTAGAATCATTTTATTTTAATTAATAAAATTCAGTAGCTGTGAAGCAATAGCAGGGTCTGGTGGAGCAGCAAAAGTGTTTATCTGAATTTTGATTGGCAAGAATGAATACTCTGGACTACAATACTTAGCTTTCTTTCGTCTGTTTCCTTAATATTGTTGTATGTATTTTGTATTTGTATTACATTACAAAATATTGAGTCTTACTGAAGCGCACTTTTCCAGCTGTAACACATATAGTTTTACGTGAATGTCCAAACCATTGAAGAAGGAATTTGGTTGGAAAGGGGACGATACACCGGTGGGAGAGAGGGATGAGGTAATAAAAACGACTTGTTCTTCATCTGAGTTTTGTGAAAATGAGAGAGTACTAAAAAGGCTATTTTAAAGAGAAATAATAATTATAATAATAAGAACCATTAGTTGCTGCGAAATAACAAGATTTCATTCTTTTTAAATACTTTATTAATACAACATTATTATATATTTTATTAATATTTATTGTACATTAAACTTTATAACATTTTCGCAATTATTTATCCAAAAGTGATAATTACACTCCATATATACTGATACGGAAATAAGCCCCGCTATTGAATTGTGTTTTCAGCAACAGTTTTACATAGCTAAATTCAAGTCCGCCATTAAGTAGAAATACGCAGCCGCCATCTTCAATATCTAGTAGATTCAAAACTTCGACTCTATTAATAAGTTCGAAGATTACACCTTTATCGGGCCACATGAATACTTCACTCCGTGAACCCAAGAATTTACTGGGCACACGGTAGGTATGTGAGTAAATTAATCTGAAAGCGTAAAATCTCATCTTAATTTTTTAACTTCATCTAAAATCGTAAAATTATGGCCAATTTGAGTTACGATTTTTTTTGTGACAAGATGTTATTTGTAAAGTATGTGCACATTTATGTAACTGTGTTTAGCATTTGTGTTAAAATTGGATTCTTAGTATGGCGAATCCAAAAAAAAGTGTTTCCACATTTTCATTCACTAGTCATGTCCAGGACCCTAAAAAAAAAAGGGCTAAACCACTCCCCTTATAAGCAAACCTGGTTATAAAGATAACCCAACCAACCAAATGGTAGTACTGAGGATGCCACAGGACCAACCACAGTCCGGACCTTCTTTGGTAATACGAAGACACCATAATAAAATATTATAGCGAAGTTAAAGCGAAGGCGGGGAGCTAGCCCGATAATAATCGCCATATTTGGAATTCTCTCAAACAGTTTAGGCTTAGTTAAGAATTTTAAACGCCATTATAATTTTTTTTATTGATTTCTTGATCAAGAATTTAAAATGGCGATAGTTAGCTATGATCGCCAATGATTCATACTCTTCATATTTACACAGTGCAGAGATTACCAAAATAATTATAATCTCGAACTCTCTCATTAAAAGAAAGGACCACAATTTTTCTTTAAAGTTAGATACTGATTAATATATAATTTGTGTCTGGAAAATTTTTTTTTGAAAATTAGATTAAGAGCAACTTTAAGGGAAAAGGAATGAAACCTTTCTCTAAAAGAGCCATCTTAAAAGGAAAATGTATGGTCCAATCACTAATTATAATCATTAAATAGGGTTAACTTAAAATGGCGTCTGGATTTTCTTTACTTTTTCCACCATTTCTAGGTAAACTACTATACCTGAATTTTCTTTAACTGCTCTTGTACTCGGCAGTTCTGAAGAAGAAGGTTGGGTTTAAGGTTTAATCTACCACTTCTGTAAATTGTTCGATATTAACACCAAGGAAATATCTATGAGAATTAAATATCTTGCAAATAATAACAAGTATGAAACGAAAATCGTTTGACCTAAAGTGTCAGCCACTTAAAAAAATTAAATGAAAATGGAATCACATCAAAATCAAACCAATGTTCAGTCAAAGTTGTAAGTTTTGAAGAAAAGCATGAATTAAGAGAAAAGTGTGAAAATGCTTAAGCTAAAAGAATAAATTTCCATTTCTAAAGAAATGGTACACTTAATTGTAAAGAAAGTGTAACAAAGTATAGCTACTAACTTATCTTTAGGTTGTCTGTCGCCTAAAACCAAATCGTGACTAGAATCAGATTTACAAGATGTATCCATGGCCAAGACTGTGGCAGCCATGGCCAATATCAGCAACAGCACTAGCTTAACCTCCATCTTCAACTTAAAATATGCCAATAGCTGCTCCAAACTTGCCCCTTTATATAGGTTTTTTCACCTTCTTTTTGTTCGTTTCTTTTAAGAACCTTTAAAACTCTCGAAAGATAAATTAAGAAATTGTATTAACAATTATTAAAATTTTGAAACTTCCGAATCAATTAAAATGTCTTCTGGAGATAAGATATGGAATTGCATGACTTCCATGAACAGCGCAGCAGTTGTTATCAAAGTTAGCACTGATATAACAAGTGATAAGAATTGGCGTTGACGATTCTTTGTTGGTTTAATTATTATTAGGAGTTGCTTATTGACTTTAATGTTAAAGATACTAAATTGTGTTCAATATTCTTATGTTTTCTTGTTAATATTAAATAGAACTCAAGTGGAAAACCTTTCAAAACACCTGAACCTTGCTAAACCATTTTATTTGCTGTAAAAAGAGAGAGAAAATAAGGCGTCCCTCAATTATTATCGTCAGTTACTATCAAGTTGTAAGCCCTATTAAGCAATTTCCTTTTAGTGAAACCCTCAAAGAGGTTGGTGGCAAAATTCATGAATCCAGCTGCGATCTTAAGATGTGGAGTTTCAATTACTGCTGTTCTCATTTTTTCTCCCAACGGAAAGACAGTCATCTCTAGCTAGAATTCTTTTAGCTAATTACACAATCTTCAAATGTGAGTACCAATTTGTAATCTTAAAATTTGAAAAAAAAATTAAAAAAGTGAAAAATGCAATCAGTAAATTTTCACTTAAAGAAGGCGAGGCCTCCTCGAATTATCAATTTTCATCTTACAGAAACTTTTCAGTGCACATTAAAGAAGTTTTTTTCGAAAAACTATCTGAGGTGAATAGTACTTCCGGTGTGGATTTCATTTCGCTAAAATTTAGCATGATCACAATAGTTTTTCCTTTTTATTAATTTAGTTGTTTTGTTACACAATCGCTAGATACATTATTAGTAAGAATGACAATAATTGACACTACTTTGTAATACCGCTAATAGTAGTGGTGACCAGCAAGGAAACAGATAACCATTCCAATAAAAAGGTTAACAATACTAGGCCTTTATGGTGAACAATTATATTTACCAAAACAAGAAACAGAAAATTATACGAGTCTAATAACATAAAAGAAGGATCCTTCACCTGATTGATTTATAAAAAAAATAACTAAAAGTACAACTTAAATAGTAAAGTGAATAGTGGTCGCAGCACCTTACGGCCCCTCGAGCTCGTAGTTCCCCCCGCCATTACTTGACGCAACGTCACAACTTCACACTCCCTAACTAAGGGGAGAAGTTACCCCAGAGGTAGCACTCCCTAAAAGACGTATCTAGGACTAACTACTCTCTTCAAAAGAGAGTGGACATCGCTGGGTCATTGGCGTCAAAATTGTATAAGAGGATGATCAGGAGGGTGATGAGATGATCAATGATGGACAAGAGACTATCAGTTCTGATGAAAGTTCGAACTACTAGAACTACTACTAAAGTTGGAAGTCCTAGTCTGTGCGGATGGTTAGATTTGAAACATAAAATGGAGCCGATAACGATAGTGCAAAGAATTTCCGATTCACGATATTAAATTCTTTGAAAATTAAAGCGTTTCGTTGAACCCCACAGTTCAATCCAGGTGGGTTTTAGTATAGAAGTGTGAAGCAGACAGTTAGTTATATTTTTCAAGAGAAATATTAAAAAAATAAAAATAATTAAACACATGATTTTAATTTTTACGCATGGTCTTTATTTTATTGATGTAACAATATTCCAAAAAAAATGAAATTTATCTTCCATAAATGTTAATGATAAAATCAAAGCTTCCTCCGCGTTGAGTTTTCAGATGTAGTTTTAAGTCGTTCGTTCCAGGACCGCCTCCAGTGAGGAACGCACAGCCACCAGATCCGTCATGAAATTGATCAAGAACTTCAAATTTGGTTATGTGATACACTGGCCAGCTACGGTCTGGCCATTTAAAGTCATAAGTTTGGACTCTTAAGAAAGCTTTCGGCATTTGTACTCTGGTTGTGTACAGTAATCTAAAATTATATATAAAACAAAAATATAAAAAATGAAATTAACAAAGGATAAATCTCTTGCTTTTATAAGATATGTGATTGTTGCAACAGTCAACAGAGCCGGATGTTATGAGAAAGAAGCTGATGTTTGCTTTGAAGAGGTGCCTAAATATTTGTAGAACGGGAAATTATCGTACGATGATCAAGGTCCAGCATATTTTCTCAACGGAAATGAACTGGACATTCACAAAAAGTAATAAGACCTCACCGTCCGGTTATAGTCAGTACTCTCTGTAGGAAACCAATACTTCCGGAAGTCGGCAGTCACCGAGTGTGTCTTGGGTGTTCAGTTAAAAAATTAAAATAAATCTGTAGCAAATAAATAGCAGACTTGCTGTTATCGCAGTTTAAACGCGAGTAAACTTTTCTTGTAACTGACCTAGATAAGTGCTGTAAACGTGTCAGTTTCACTGTTACATTGTTCACCATAAGATGTTCTGTACATTAACTGTTATTTCCAACGGGAATTTTTTTCTAACTTAGGATTTTGGTTCGTTTTTTGTACCCATAAATGCCCAGAGTTAGCATCGTACAATAAACGGAAATGGTACTTTAGACGAGAACACTACACCTCCCTAAGTACCCAGCTTAGATTAAGTTGAAGTGATGCAATCGTCCAGAATTTATAGACTTAATTATCACCGATAATTTTTAAATTTAGGGTAAATTTAAGTAAATTTTACAAAATTGATCTATGTGTCTGACTAAAAGTCATCTATGTAACCCAAAATCAATTAAAAAGAAAGAAAGCAGACGATTTAAATTTGATATTATTTGTTATGGTGGTTTTTGAGTGGACAAAGAACAAACCAAAAGTGCCCAAATACTTTATCAATTTTACGTTTATTTTGTTTTTTTTGAAAGCTCCATCAAGTAATTGCTTGAAATTTGGTTTATTAATTATAATAATTTATTTTGATCAATTTTCCGTTAAAGAAAAGGGCAATTTTAGAGGAAAAAGGGCTGAACTTTTCTTCAAAGTGAAATGCACCACCACGCCGTTTGTATATCTTGGAATTAACACTATATCATTGATTTAACAGGAATTAAATACAGATTAGGATGTTTATAGGGCACATTTATAATATTAAAGTCAACAATTTGTTTTATTACAAATTGTAAGTTTGGGGAAAGTTTAATTTCGTAATTTTACTGTAACGGAAGTCTTGTGAGTCTACACACCAGATAAAAAGAAAAAATATGTTAGTTTCCAACTACGTAAATCTGACATCTATTGTCTAGTGAAATACAATGTCATTTTCTTATTCAAGTTAAAGCAAGAGATTTAGTTAATAAATTTTAATGTCAGAATAAGAAAAAGTACAATAAATCACCAACCTGTCTCCTGGCTGCTTGAATCCTTGAACCAAATCATGATTGGGACCTGAACCGCATTCAGTTTTTGGATATGCCCAAACTGAGGCACTAAGGCCCAATATTAGCAAAAACACTAGTTTAATACCCATTTTATTTAACTGTAATTATTTTTCCAATAATTATAAATGGTGACACTGGTCTTCTCTTTATATATCGTCTAAATAATCTTTATTTTGTTATTATTATCTTTGTTTTTTGAGGAAATTTTAAACAATATTCTTGGAATACGTAAAGTGTTTACTCTTGAGATAAAATGTAGAATGATTTTTGTTTAATGCAGAAGTAATGTTCGATTCGGTGATGCGATCGTCTGAGAGTTGGGAGTGTTATCAGGTGATGTCACACCTTTAGTACAATTAATAAAGTAATAAAACTAACTCATTCTTTTTTTAATTTCTAAATATATAGGATATTATTTATTTCTTTAAAATTAATTGTGGTTGAAGTTTTTTTTCTTTAATTTAAGACGCGTCAACATCTGAAGTTATTGGTCTACTGCTGGCCTTCGGACAATATTCTCTCGTCACGGACATCATTTCCGGTTAGTGAGCTGTATGTAGCTCCTAGGAAGAGAAAATCTAAGGACCAGCAGCGGGATTCGAACCTGGGTTCTCTGCATTAGAATCCCCAGTATACGCTAACCAATTTTGGGAAAGGAACTATTTGATGATGCCATCAATGTGAGATAAGGCCCCAAAATGGAATGAGTTAATGCGTAAGTACAGATCTTTCAAAATACACGAATAAACAAAGGAATAATAATAAAATTTATATATTCCTACTTTTGAAAAAAAGAAAATTACGAGAAAATCTTTGTACAGGAATTTTCTCGTAGTTTTTGGTGGATATCTCATCCTGATATCAAGATTATTGCCACTGTTTCCAGAAAATATGGCTGCTTAGGAAAATCCAGACGTTTTGGAGAAACTTGGGGAATCTAGGTTACCTCAAAAAGGTTGGTTTTATTCATTGAACCGACATAAGTTTTTGTATTTTCTAAGATGAAGGCACCTCCAAATAAGGAATAATGTTAAATTTAAAGAAGCCCTCACTTAAGTAGGAAACTATTATAAAGAAAGAAATGGTGAAGACTCTTCACAAAGGCTTTCTTTTTTTCTTCTTAAGATTTGAGAATCGCCGATACGAAGCAATTTACTTGCCTTTCCTGTTTGCGCTAACCTTTCTATTTTTCCCCCTAACAGACGCTTAAATTTCCTCCATCCTCGTAGTTAGTCTAAGCCTTTTTGGATACAGTTCTGGAAACAGTGTGAGGCGGGTAGTTGCCATATTCCAGCCCCCCAATTGTAGCGCTAGCAACTAACACAATTTATGACGAAATTTTATAGCTAAATCTTTTCATTTGAGTACCATCTAAAATATTATAGAATGATTGGGGCAATCTAAAACTGCGCAACCCCTGTAGGATTGATCCTGAACAGTGAAACAAGCAACATACGAGTATGTACTCGTATAATCTTGTACTTTATCTTTTCGTATCAGTGGACTTTGAGAGACCACCTTAATGAAAGCACGAATAAGTAATACTTGACCATCTACCCTATATTTATGTATTTAATTATGTAATATGCTATTAAATACACACAAATCTTTGTACTACACTTTATGTAATCAAAATTGTTGAATACAATAATTTATTATTTTTACCTATCTCTTCAGTACACTGCCGGCCTACAGACAGTATTCTTTCGTTACAACATGATCTGATACTTTCGATACATTTTTGTGAATAGCTTTTCATCAATATCATCAATACAGCTTTTTAATTTATTTATTACAAAATTTTAAATAATTATTCCATCAATTGGCAGTTTAAATTGATGAAATTACGTATAATTATTGTTATCTAACGATTTAATAGTAAATTCACAAAAATGGTTACATTATTTTAAGTTTCTGGAAAATTTGGAGAATTTCTACGTTTTGAGCGCGCTAAATGATTATCAATAATTTGTGGAAACTCCGCCACAGTGCCCGTTTTTCTATAATATATTTAGGGTTTTCATCTATTTGAAAGCGGTTGGCCAAAAAAACTGCTTTTTCTATAGATTATTAATAAATGTGCCACTCTAACCTGATGACAAGGCTTTTTGTAGCTGAATTAATTAATTCTGCTGACAATGAGATGTGTTTAAATTTGACCGCTAGGTATTTAATTACCCTAAGGCTACCTTTAGAAATGTCGTAATAATAGATCAAACGACAGAAAGATTATAAAAACTACTATCAATGTTTGCAGTGTCAAAATACTTGATTGATTATTGTTTCAATTGATTTTATTATCGTATATAAGAATATTCAGTGCTTTGTAATAAGTTTTAATAAGTGTTTAATAAGTTGACATTAAAGCTACGAAGCTCATCAAATCAATAACGAAGTGGAATGATTACGACTGGCAATTAATGTTTTACGAGAGGTCGTGAAATTTTTCTACTTCGGAAGCAAGTATGAAATGTTCATAACCGCAGAACTGCGGTGAACTTGTGTACCTCTCTCACTCGGTAACTGAGTGACCAATCTACTATCCAAGATGAGCACCGATAGAAGATGACAAAGAACAGAAGAAGGACCTTAGTTGTCATAGAATCTCCTGTACCTTACAAAGAATTAATAGAACAGTACTTCTGACGGCCATAAGTACAGAATGTATTTCCGGTGGATACTTCTTTACCGGAAGCTTGATAAGGACAGTTTCATTCTCTCTGCAACAGTATATTAATAGCCCAATTTTTATGTTATCAAAGAATTTATGCTTGAAAACAAAATACTTCTGTATAACATCAATATAAAACCTCTTTGGATATACGTTTATGCTTTGATTTAGTCTGCTGTGCTAGATTTGGGGTTCAAGCATTCAAACTCCTATCGCTATCATATCATTTCAATTATAATGCTCAGAAAAATTACCATCGCCCCGTTCTGTCTAACAAACTTAACCCTTCATACTCGTGCCAGGGTCATTCAATAACTAAACAAATAGCTGCACACCAAAAATAGATTAAATCATTGCAATTTTTTGTTCATTTTCTCCTCGTAATCCCCACCAACTTCTATGCACCTATCTTATCTTTGCACGAGTCTTCTTCTGCCCTCAGCGAAGGATTCTTTATCATGATCTTGAAGCCAGTTTTCTTGTACAATTTTCTTTACCTCTTCGTTGCCATTGAACTTGAAGCCAAAAAAAAAAAGAAAAAAAAGCTTCTTTCATCCAAGAAAACAGAAATAAAAATCCGCAAGGCCAGGGCTGTGATGAGATAGGGAGCTGCAAACCCATTTTGCCAATAGTTTCCAGCGGCAGATAGCGCCTTGTGTGGTCCAGCATTGTCTTGAAGAAGAAGCTCGCCTTTCCTCTACCATCCCGGGCTTTTTTCAACTATATCATCATATTTTCAATTCATTCAACTGTAAGACGTTGGTCTTCTTTTTTACAATTTTATTTTTTTTTTAAATTTTGGTGTCCGTTAGGATTGATAACGAAACATAATTATTTACTGATACATTAACATTTTTATTCACGTTTGACCAACCAAATTAATTAGTTTATTCTGAAATCTATTAATTCCCTTACAATATTAAAATAAAGAATTTACATAATTATTACTGAATTAAAGGATTCTTCTCCGAAAGGGTTTCGATGTCTGTGTTACTCATATTAACAGAAAGGGATATAATAATTATAATGATAATAAAAGGAAGAACCATTAGTTGCTGCGAAATAACAAGATTTCATTCTTTTTAAATAATTTTTTAATACAACATTATTATTTATTATATTAATGTTTATTGTACAATAGTTAAACTTTATAACATTTTCGCAATTATTTTCCAAAAGTGATAATTACACTCCATAAATACTGATACGGAAATAAGAATCGCCAGCGAATTGTGTTCTCAGCAACAGTTTAACATAGCTAAATTCAAGTCCGCCATTAAGTAGAAATGCACAGCCGCCATCTTTATCATCCAGTAGATTCAAAACTTCGATTCTATTAATACGTTCGAAGATCACACCATTATCGGGCCACATGAATACTTCACTTTGTGAATTCCAGATATCACTTGCCATATGGTGAGTATGTGAATAAATTAATCTGAAAGCGTAAAATCTCAATCTTAATTTTTTTTTTTAATTCTCGCCTAAAATCGAAAGCGATTATCGATAAAAAAAAAATTCAGTAAAATATAGATTTTTTTTTGAGTGGCCAATTTGAGTTACGATTTTTTGAGTTTTATTGCAAAATATGTGGACAGTTATGTAAGTCTGTTGACGTATAAGTCCCTTATAAGTAAACTGGTTATAAGGATAACCCAACCAACCAAATGGTAGTACTGAGGATGCCACAGAACCAACCAGAGCTTTTTTGGTAATACGAAGATACCATAACACAGAATTATGGCAAAGTTAAAGCGTTGGCTGAGAGCTAGCCCGATAATCATCGCCAAAACTGGAATTTTGTAAAACAGATAGGAGACTGTTGCCCAGATATGGGCTGTCAAGAATCTTAAACGCCATGATAATTTTTTTATTGATTCTTTAATCGAGGATTTAAAATGGTGATAGTTGGCCATGTATCGCCAATCTTCATAATTATACTCAGTGCGAAGATCACCAAAATAATTATAATCTCGAACACTCTTATCAAAAAAAAAAAAGACCGCAATTTTCTTTAAAATTAGATACTGTTAAAATATATAACTTGTATTTGGAAAAATTTTCCTTGAAATTAAGGAATGAGATTAAAAGCTATTTTAAGGGAAAATGAATGAAACCTTTCTCTAAAAGAGTCATCTTAAAAGGAAAATGTGTGGTCCAATCACTAATTATAATCATTAATAGGGTTTACTTAAAATGGTGTCTGGATTTCCTTTAAATTTTCCGCTATTTCTTGGTAAACTGAATTTTCTTTAACTGCTCTTATACTCGGCAGTCCTGGAGGAGAAGATTGGGTTTAGGGTATAATCTACCACTTCTGTAAATTGTTCGATACTAACACCAAGGTAAAATCTATGAGAATAATAACAAGTTTGAAACAAAATTCGATTAACCTAAAGTGTCAGCCACTAAAAACGATTAAATGAAAATGGAAACCAACCAAGAGAAATGTGTGAAAATGCTCTATAGCTAAAAGAAGAAATTTCCACTTCTAAAGTAATAGCAGAAAGGTACACTTAATTGTAAAGAAAGTGTAACAAAGTATAGCTACTAACTTGTCATTAGGTTGTCTGTCGCCTAAAACCAAATTGTGACTAGAATCAGATTTACAAGATGTATCCATGGCCAAGACTGTGGCAGCCATGGCCAATATCAGTAACAGCACTAGCTTAACCTCCATCTTCTACTTAAAATATGCCAATAGCTGCTCCAAACTTGCCCCTTTATATAGGCTTTTTCGCCTTCTTTTTGCTCGTTTCTTTTGAGAACTTTTAAAACTCTCGAAAGATAAATTAAGAAATTATATTAACAATTATTAAAATTTGGAAACTTCCGAATCAATTAAAATGTCTTCTGGAGATAAGATATGGAATTGCATGACTTTCATGAACAGCGCAGCAGTTGTTATCAAAGTTGACACTGATATAACAAATGATAAGAATTGGCGTTGACGATTCTTTGTTGGTTTAATTATTATAGGGTGTTACTTATTGACTTTAATGTTAAAGATACTAAATTGTGTTCAATATTCATTTGTTTTCTTTTCAATATTAAATAGAACTCAAGTGGAAAACCTTTCAAAACACCTGAACCTTGCTAAACCATTTTATTTGCTGTAGAAAGAGAGAGAAAATAAGGCGTCCCTCAATTATTATCGATAGTTACTACAAAGTTCTAAGCCCTATTAAGCAATTTCCTTTTATCGAAACCCTTAAAAAGGTTGTTGGCAATTTCCATGAATCCAGCTGCCATCTTAAGATGTGGATTTTCAATTACTGCTTTTCTCCTGTTTTCCGCCCCAAAAAGACAGTCATCACTAGCTAGAATTCTTTTAGCTATTTACTATAAATGTGAGTACCAATTTGTAATCTTAAGATTTGGAAAAAACAATTTAAAAAAGTAAAAAATGCAATCTATAGAGTGGAATTTCCTGTTAAAGAAGGCGGGGCCAAATCGAATTATCAAGTTTCATCTTACAGCAACTTTGCAGTGCAAATTAGAGAACTTTTTCCGAAAAACTATCTGAGGTGAATAGTACTTCCGGTGTGAATTTCATTTCGCTAAAATTTAGCATGATCACAATAGTTTTTCCTTTTTATTAATTTAGTAGTTACGTTACACCACAGCTACATTTATTATTGTTATTATTATTTATTACTAGATTCATTATTCTCCTCTGAAGGAGAAGTTACCCCAGAGGTAAAATTTCTTTAAAAGTCGTGCCTAGAATTAACTACTCTCTTCAGAAGAGAGAGAACCTAGCTAGGTCATTGGCGTTTTAATCGAATAGAAAGATGATCTGGAGGGTGATGAGATGATAAATGATGGACAAGTTCTGATGAAAGTTTTTATGCCTAGTTCGAACTACCAAGACTTCCAAGTCTGTGCGGATGGTTAGATTTGAAACATAAAATGGAGCCAATAACGATAGTGCGGAGAATTTCCGACTGAAGAGATTGAATTCGTTGAAGATTGAAGCGTTTCGTTGAACCCCACCGTTCAATCCTGGTGGATTTTAGCATAGAAGTATAAATCAGACAGTTTGTAATTAAGTACAAGATTAGATCGTTTTGTTTAGTAGTCTCTTAAGTAGTCGATAACGCGTGTTAACATCCGTTCGTTTCATTGGGTATACCAAGACAGCCCTTGGTCCAAATACAGCCCAAGGTTAAGGTCTATAATCATTTTTTAAGAGAAGTATTTAAAAAAATAAAAATAAATATACACATTATTATAATTATTACGCATGGTCTATATTTTATTGATATAACATTTTCATAATTATCTACCAAAAAAATGAAATTTATATTCCATAAATCTTAATGATGAAATCAAAGCTTCCTCCTCTTTGTGTTTTCAGATGAAGTTTTAAAAAGTTCGTTCCAGGACCACCTCCAGAAAGGAACGCACAGCCACCAGATCCGTCATGAAATTGATCAAGAACTTCAAATTTGGTTATGTGATTGACTGTCCAGCTACTGTCTGACCAATTAAAGTCATAAGATTTGACTCTTAAGAATGATTTGGGCATTTGCACTCTGGTTGTGTACAGTAATCTAAAATATAAATAAAACAATTTTTGTGAATATAAAAAATGAAATTAACAGAGGATAAATCTCTTGCTTTTATAAGAAATGTGATTGTTGCTACAGACAACAAAGCCGGATGTTATGAGAAAGAAGCTGATGTTGCTACGTAGAAGAACCCAAAATATTTGTAGAGCGGGAAATTATCGTACTATGGTCATGGTAATAATAAACAGCATATTTTCTCAACGGAAATGAACTGGACATTCACGAAAAAGCCTACGTCCTCAACCTCCCTCTGTAAGAAACGAAAAACTTCCGGAAGCCAGCAGTTTTCCGAGAATGTCTCGGGTGTTCAGTAAAAAAATAAATGGGCGGTGATGAGGTGTCATCGTTTGCATATCTTGGAATTAACATTACTTAATTGATTTAACAGGAATTAAATACAGATTAGAATCATTAAGGTGCACATTTATAATATTAAAGTCAACTATTTGTTTTATTAAAAATTGTAAGTTTGAGGTTTGATTTAATTGCAAAAGTTTACCGTAAGAGAAGGTCATGTAAGTGTTGGCATCAGAATTTCTTACAATATATACAGGGTGAACCAGTAGGTATTGTCAATAGGCCTACTGCGTGTACTACATCTAAAGTGGAGTATTTTCTAACATTTTGTCAAATATTTCAGTTTAGATTTTTTTTTATGTGCAATAAGTAATCTTAGACTACCTTATTTTAAGACAATCTACTTTAAAAATTGACTACAGCTCCATCCACAAGAGTTTAATGAATTAAACAACACAATACAATATCACTGCTGTATACTCGTGAACCCGTTTTCTTGCAAAACAAACGCAATTTCTCATACGAAGATAAAAGGAATCCTGGAAAATGATATACCGTTTGAAAGCCCATTAGACAAGGAAACTTTTGTAAAAAGTGCCAGCACCTAGATCTGAAAATGATCACATAAGGGCCTAATGAGTTTTCTTAAAAATTTCGATTACTTTTATTTTCCTAGATTCCGGTGGAAGATTAAGGCAGTTTGGAGAATAATTTATGCTTCAAAATGGTATCAATTTTTAGGAAATTTATCTGTCTTTCTAACCGTGTCATCAGAATCGAATTCGGACTAAAACTTTCTGAGTAATAACATTTTTATTGGAAAAAAGTAATGATTTTAGAAAAAAACTTTAAAGTGACGTCACTCAAGAACAGAGGAAAATATGAAGTTGGCCAATACGTCATTGAACTCCACTTTAGATGTACTACACGCAGTAGGCCTATTGAAAATACTTACTGGTTCACCCTGTATATATGTGTGTTTGTGTGTTAGTTTCCAGCAACGTGAAATGATAAATCTGACATCTATTGTCTAGTGAAATACTATTTCATTTTCTTATTTAAGTTAAAGCAAGAGATTTAGGTTATAATTTGTAAGTACAGACACAGACACAAAAAATGAAATTAAAAATCACTAACCTGTCGCTATACTTAGTGGATCCTTGAACCAAATCATGTTCGGGACCTGAACCGCAAGCAGTTTTTGGATATGCCCAAACTGAGGCACTAATGCCCAATATCAGCAAGAACACTAGTTTAATGCCCATTTTATTTAATCGTGATTAATTTTTCAATGTTCATAAATGGTGACACCGGATTCCTCTTTATATATCGTCTAATTTTTTTTTATTATCTTTTTTTTATTTTAAATACTCTCGAGATATGAATTAAAAATAATTAATATTCTTGGAATACGTAAAGTGTTTATTCTTGGGATAAAATGTAAAATTATTTTCCTTTAATGTAGAAGTAATGTTCAATACAAATCTATTCAAGCTTCAATAAAGGTGATGCGATCGTCTGAGAGGTGGGAGCGTTATCAGGTGATGTCACACCTTTAGTACAATTAATAAAGTAATAAAAACTAACTCATTCTTTTTTTATTTTCTAGATATATAGGATATTATTTATTTCTTTAAAATTAATTATGGTTGAACTTTTTTTTCTTCAATTTAAGACGCGTCAACATCTGAAGTTATTGGTCTACTGCTGGCCTTCGGACAATATTCTCTCGTCGCGGACATCATCTCCGGACAGTGAGCTGTAAGTAGCTCCTAGGAAGAGAAAATATCTAAGGACCAGCAGCTGGATTTGAACCTGGGTTCTCTGCATTAGAATCCTCAGTATACAACTAACCAATTTTGGGAAAGGAACTTATTTCATTACGCCACCAATGTGAAATAAGGCTCCAAAATGGACTGAGTAAATGCGTAAGTACAGATCTTTCAAAATACACGAATAAACAATATAATAATAATTAATTTTTTACTCCTACTTTTGAAGGAAAGAAAATTACGAGGAAATATTTTTTACAGGAATTTTCTCGTAGTTTTTGGTGAATATATTATTCCGATATCAAGATTATTGCCATTGTATCCAGAAAATATGGGTGCTTAGGAAAATCGAGACTTTGGGAGAAGCTTGGGGAATCTAGGTTACCTCAAAAAAGGTTGGTTTTATTTATTGAACCGACGTACAATTTTCTTTTTTCTTCTAAGATGAAGGCAAAGAAGCATTTGGCACCCCCAATAAAGGAGAAATGTTAAATTTAAAGAAGTCCTTACTTAAATAGGAAATTGTTATAAAGAAATGATGAAGGCTCTTCAAAAAGGCTTTCCTTTTCTTCAGAAGAAGAATTTTTGTTTTTTTTCTTAAGATTCGAGAATCGCAGATTACGAAGCAATTTACTTGCCTTTCCTCGGTGAGCTAACCTATCTATTTTTACCCCCAACAGATGCTTAAATTGTCTTTATTCTATTCTTAGTATTCTAGTACATTTCTTTGATCTAATTTTGTGGGTCCTAATTGAGCCAACATGACAGCTTCCAGCTAGCAGGACTTCCAAGTGCGTGCGAATGGTTAGACTTGAAACATCAAACGGAGCGGTTAATGATAGTGCGGAGAATGTTCGTCTAAACAGTGAAGCGTACCGTTGAACCCCACAGTTCAATCCTGGTGGGTTTTAGCATAGAAGTGTGATTCAGACAGTTTGTTCTTAAGTGCAAGATTAGATCGTTTTGTTTAGTAGTCTCTTAAGTAGTCGATAACGCGTGTTAACTTCAGTTCGTTTCATTGAGTATACCAAGACAGCCTTTGGTCCAAATACAGTTAAGGACAATACAAATTTTGTAAGAAAAATATTAAACAAATAAAAGTAAATATACACATGATTGTAATTCTTGTGCACTGACTTTATTTTATTGATGTAATAATATCGTAATTATCTACCAAAAAAATGAAATTTATCTTCCATAAATCTTAATGACGAAATCATAGCTTCCTCCCCTTTGTGTTTTCAGATGAAATTTTATGAAGTTCTTTCCAGGACCGCCTCCAGAGAGGAAAGCACAGCCACCAGTTCCGTCATGAAGTTGATCATGAACTTCAAATCTGGTTATGTGATCGAAAGTTACCCCACTACTGTTTGGCCACTTAATGTCATAACTTTGGACTCTGAAGTAAGATTTGGGCATCTTCACTCTGGTTGTGAATAATAATCTAAAAATTATATATAAAACAAGAATATAAAAAATGAAATGAACAGAGGATAAATCTCTTGCTTAAATGAGAAATGTGATTGTTGCTACAGACAACAAAGCCGGATGTTATGAGAAAGAAGTGGAAGATTGCTCCGTAGAAGTGGCTAAATATTCGTAGAACCTAAAGTTATTATACTATGATCATGGTTATTGTAATTATCATATTTTCCCCGCGGAAATGAACTGGGCATTCACGAAAAGTCTTACGTCCTCACCATCCGGTTATGGTCAACATTCTCTGTCAGATACGAAAGAAGTCGGCAGTCACCGAGTGTGTCTTGGGTGTTCAGTTAAAAAATAAAAATAAATCTGTAGCAAATAAATAGCAGACTTGGTGTTATCGCAGTTTAAACGTGAGCAAACGTTTCCTGTAACATAACTCGTAGATAAGTGCTGTAAACGTGTCAGTTTCATTTTTACATTGTTCACCACAAGAGGTTCTGTACAATAACTGTTATTTCCGACGTGAATTTTTTTCCTAACTTAGAATTTTGGTCCGTTTTTTGTACCCATAAATGCCCAGAAGTGAGCATCTTACAATAAACGGAAATGGTACTTTAGACGAGAACACTACACCTCCCTAAGTACCCAGCTTAGATTAAGGTGAAGTGATGCAATCGTCCAGAATTTATTAGACTTAATTATCACCGATGATTTTTAAATTGAGGGTAAATTTAAGTAAATTTTATAAAATTGATCTATGTGTCAAACTAAAAGTCATCTATGTAACCCAAAATCAGTTAAATAGAAAGAAAGCAGACGATTTAAATTTGATATTACTTGTTATGGTGGTTTTTGCGTGGACAAAGGACAAACCAAAAGTGCCCAAATACTTTATCAATTTTACGTTTATTTTGTTTTTTTCAAAGCTCCACCAAGTAATTGCATTAAATTTGGTTTAATAATTATAATAATTTATTTTGATCAATTTTCCGTTAAAGAAAAGGGAAATTTTAGAGGAAAAAGGGCTGAACTTTTCTTCAAAGTGAAATGCACCACCTCGCCGTTTGTATATCTTGGAATTAATATTATTTCATTGATTTAGCAGAAATTAAGTACAGATTAGAATCATTACGTTGCAAATTTATAATATTAAAGTCAACTATTTGTTTTATTACAAATTGTAAGTTTGAGGTTTGAGGAGAATTTAATTACTTAAGTTTAACGTAAGAGAAGGTCATCTGAGTGTTAGCACATATATAAAAATGTATGTGTGTGTTAGTTTCCAGCAACGTGAAATGATAAATCTGACTTCTATTGTCTAGTGAAATGCAATTTCATTTTCTTATTTAAGTTAAAGCGAGAGAGTTAGTTAATAATTTGTAAGTAAAGACAAAGAAATAGATCATCACTAACCTGCCTCCAGGTTCCCTCCTTCCTTGAACCAAATTATGTTCGGGACCTGAACCGCAATCAGTTTTTGGATAAGCCCAAACAGAGGCACTAATGCCCAATATCAGCAAGAACACCAGCTTAATACCCATTTTATTTAATTGTAATTATTTTTCCAATATTAAATACTCTCGAGATCTAAATTAAAAAATATTGTTAATATTCTTGGAATGCGTAAAGTGTTTATCCTTGAGATAAAACTTAGAATTATTATCTTTTAACGTAGAAGTAAGTTTCAATTCGGTGATGCGATCGTCTGAATGTTGGAAGCGCAATCAGGTGTTGTCTCACCTTTAGTATAATAAATAAAGTAATAAAAATTATCATTTAATAGCTCATTCATTTTTTTAATTTATAAATTTATAGGATATTATTTATCTGTTTAAAATTAATTGATGTTTAATTTTATATTTTCATTAAATCAATGCGCGTCAATAAAATGCAATCAATAAAGTGGAATTTCCTGTTAAAGTGGGCGGGGCCAAATCGAATTCTCTAGTTTCATCTTACAGCAACTTTGCAGTGCACATTTCAAAACTGTTTTTCGAAAAACTATCTGAGGTGAATAGTACTTCCGGTGTGAATTTCATTTCGCTAAAATTTAGCATGATCACAATAGTTTTTGTTTTTTATTAATTTAGTAGTTACGTTACACCATCGCTAGATACATTATTAGTAAGAATGATAATTATTGACACTACTTCACACACCCTAACTGAGGGGAGAAGTTACCCCAGAGGTAACACTCCCTAAAAGTCGAGTCTGGGATTAACAACTCTCTTTAAATGAGAGAAAAAACGCGAGATCACTAATGTTTTAATCGTCTGGGAGGATGACCTGGAGGGTGATGAGATGAGAAATGATGGACAAGTTCTGAAGAAAGTTTTTAGAGCTAGTTTGAGCTACCAGGACTTCCAAGACTGTGCGGATGGTTAGATTTGAAACATAAAATGGAGCCGTTAACTACAGTGCGGAGAATTTCCGATTGAAGAGATTGAATTCGTTGAAGATTGAAGCGTTTCGTTGAACCCCACAGTTCAAACAAGGTGGGTTTTAGTTTAGAATTGTAAATCAGACTGTTTGTTATTAATAAGTGAAAGATTAGCTCGTTTTATCTAGTAGCCTCTTATGTAGTCGATAACACGTATAAATATCAGTTCGTACAAGTCGAGTGTGCCGGTTCCAAGACAGTCTTCGGTCCAAATACAGTCCAATATAAGAACAATACCAATTTTGTAAGAGAAATATTTAAAAAAATAAAACTAAATAAACAAATGATTATAATCATTATACATGGTCTTTATTTTATTGATGAAACAATTTCATAATTATCTTCAAAAAAAATGAAATTTAACTTCCATAAATGTTAATGATGAAATCAAATCTTCCTCCTCTTTGTGTTTTCAGATGAAGTTTTAAGAAGTTCGTTCCAGGACCGCCTCCAGTGAAGAAAGCGCAGCCACCAGATCCGTCATGATGTTCATCAAGAACTTCAAATCGGGTTATGAAATTGGATTGCCTACTACTGTCTGGCCAATTAAAGTCATAAGATTTGACTCTTAAGAATGATTTGGGCATTTGCACTCTGGTTGTGTACAGTAATCTAAAATATAAATAAAACAATTTCTATGAATATAAAAAATGAAATTAACAAAGGATAAATCCTTGCTTTTATAAGAAATGTGATTGTTGCTACAGACAACAAAGCCGGATGTTATGAGAAAGAAGTGGAAGATTGCTCCGTAGAAGTGGCTAAATATTTGTAGAACCTAAAGTTATTATACTATGATCATGGTTATTATAATTATCATATTTTTTTAACGGAATTTAACCGGACATTCACGAAAAGTCTTACGTCCTCATCATCCGGTTATAGTCGGTACTCTTTGTAGGGAATGAATACTTCCGGAAGTCGGGAGTTCTGCGAGTGTGTCTTGGGTGTTCAGTTAAAAAATAAAAATAAATCTGTACGGAATACAGAGACGACTTACGGTTATCGCAGTTTATTTTCATGTTTAAACGTGAGTAAACGTTTCCTGTAATTGACCTAGATAAGTGCTGTAAACGTGTCAGTTTCATTGTTACATTGTTCACCATAAGATGTTCTGTACATTAACTGTTATTTCCGAAGGTGATTTTCTTCATAGAATTTTGGTTCGCCTTTTCGTACACATAAATGCAGAGAAATTAGAAACGTACAATAAACGGAAATGGTACTTTAGACGAGAACAGTACAACTCCCTAAGTACCTAGCTTAGATTAAGTTGAAGTGGTGCAATCATCCAGATTTTGTAGAGTTAATTATCACGGATAATTTCCAAGTCTTAAGGTACTCTAAGCAAATTTTACAAAATTGATCTATGGGTCAGCCTAAAAGTTATCTATGTAGCCCAATATCAATTAAGAACAGGGAAAGCAGACGATTTAAATTTGTTATTTTTTGTTATGGTGGTTTTTGCGTGGACAAAGCACAAACCAAGTGTCCAAATACTTTATCAATTTTACGTTTATTTGTTTTTTTTGAAAGCTCCACCAATTAATTGCTTTAAATTTGGTTTATAAATTATAATAATTTATTTTGATCAATTTTCCATTAAAGAACAGGGCAATTTTAGATGAAAAATGGCTAAACTTTTCATCAAAGTGAAATGTACGCTCTCATCGCTTGGATATCATGGAATTAACATTACTTACTTGATTTAACAAGAATTCCGGTGCATATTTATAATATTAAAGTCAACTATTGGTTTTATTACCAATTGTAAGTTTAAGGAAAGTTTAATTTCGTAAGTTTACAGTAAGAGGAAGTCTTGTGAGTCTACACACCAGATAAAAAGAAAAAATATGTTAGTTTCCACCTACGTAAATCTGACATCTATTGTCGTGTGAAATACAATTTCATTTTCTTATTCAAGTTAAAGCAAGAGACTTAGTTAATAATTTGTAAGTAAAGACAACGAAAAAAAAGTACATCACCAACCTGTCTCCTCGCCTTCTGAATCCTTTGGCCAAATTATGATCGGGACCTGAACCACATTCAGTTTTTGGATATGCCCAAACTGAGGCACTAATGCCCAATATTAGCAAAAACACTAGTTTAATGCCCATTTTATTTAACTGTAATTATTTTTCCAATAATTATAAATGGTGACACTCGTCTTCTTTCTCTTTATATATCGTCTAAATAATCTTTATTTTATTATTATCTATTTTATTTTTTTGGAAATTTTAATAACTCTCGAGATCTAAATTAAAAAATATTGTTAATATTCTTGGAATACATGAATTGTTTATCCTTGTGATAAAATGTAGAATGATTTTTGTTTAATGCAGAAGTAATGTTCAATTCGGTGATGCGATCGTCTGAGAGGTGGGAGTGTTATATCAGGTGATGTCTCACCTTTAGTACAATTAATAAAGTAATAAAAACTAACTCATTCTTTTTTTATTTTCTAGATATATAGGGTATTATTTATTTCTTTAAAATTAATTGTGGTTGAACTTTTCTTTCTTCAATTTAAGACGCGTCAACATCTGATGTCATTGGTCTACTGCCGGCCTTTGGACAATATTCTCTCGTCGCGGACATCATCTCCGGACAGTGAGCTGTAAGTAGCTCCTAGGAAGAGAAAATATCTAAGGACCAGCAGCTGGATTTGAACCTGGGTTCTCTGCATTAGAATCCTCAGTATACGCTAACCAATTTTGATAAAGGAACGATTTCATTACGCCATCAATGTGAAATAAGGCTCCAAAATGGAATGAGTGAATGCGTAAGTACAGATCTTTCAAAATACAGGAACAAACAAAATAATAATAATAAACTTTTTATTCCTACTTTTGAAGGAAAGAAAATTACGAGGAAATCTTTTTATAGGAATTTTGTCTTGATTTTTGGTGGATATCATATCCTGATATGAAGACACTAATTGCGAGTGTTTCCAGAAAATATGGCTACCTAGGAAAATCGTGACGTTTTGGAGAAGCTTGGGGAATCTAGGTTACTTCAAAAAGGTTGGTTTTATTTATTGAACCGTCGTACAATTTTCTTTCTTCTAAGATGAAGGCAAAGAAACATTTGGCACCCCCCAAAAAAGGAGAAATGTTAAATTTAAAGAAGCCCTCACTTAAGTAGGAAACTATCATAAAGAAAGAAATGATGAAGACTCTTCACAAAGGCTTTATTTTTTACTTCTTCAGAAGAAGAATTTTTGTTTTTTTTTTCTTAGGATTCGAGAATCGCAGATTACGAAGCAATTTACTTGCCTTTCCGCTGTGTGCTCACCTTTCTATTTTTACCCCCAACAGATGCTTAAATTTCCTTCATTCTATTATCAGGACTCTGGTACCTTTCTTTGATCTAATTTTGTAGGACCTAATTGATCCAACTTGACAGCTTCCTTTGCCCACATGGATTCATTTTTCCCTTTCTTGTCCACTGCTTTAATTCAATTTCTTTTCAGACTCTTTTAGTTAAGAATTTTTTTTGGCTGCTTTAACGTAATACAAAGCATTCTGCGTCTAAAATACGACTACTAAACAAGGCCTATGACGACGTGCCAAGCCCAAGTCTTTCTGAAGATTTCTTGCAAATTAAGTGAAATAGGAAATTCACTCCGACAATACCACGAAAGTACAACTTCTTACATATTGTTGATTGAATTCTAGGTTATATAAAACTTGAGTCTCATAGATCTACAGAATCTTTTAATTATCAATTATTAGTAATAAAAGGTAAAAGTAAGACAGGTAAATAAAGGCATAGTGAAAGAGAATAAAGAGGAAAGTTCCAGGTTGTCGAATTTTCACGAAAAACAGTTTTCAAAAAACAAGACGAGGAAATGAAAACATTTTTCTCAATTGTGTGTGTTTAAGTTTTCTTAAGATCATTTCAATGATCTATAAAATTAACTTACAATAACTGTATTAATTTTTATATTACAATTAAAATATGCAGATTATTAAATTCATGTAATTTCCTGTATAGCCTTTCAGTTTGTATAAATTTATGGACGCACCTCAAAATTAATGATAATTATAATAATAAAAAGTATCTATGTCCGACTTATCAGGCAGGAAAATAGTTTGAACAGTTTTTTAAAAATTGTATTTCAGTTTTCTTTAGTGAAAAATAAGAGTTGAATTTCCTTAATTGTTTGGATCGTCGATCTCTCTAAAATCTAAAAGAAGATCTTTTAACAATACGTAACAAAAGGTGACATTTCTACAAACCCACCCTCAGCAAGCAGCAGCTGAATCTTTTCTTTCCTCAATACATTCATCTTCTTCTGATTTCTATCAGATCTTTTCCATCTCTTTGTCCTTTCCACCTCTCTCAGAAGTTTAGTGAAGATAATACCGGTTCTATTTATCTTTATATTATTTTTTCGGCAGTAACACAAAAGAGTTATATCTACATAGATATTCTTTGGGCGCCATAAAATGCAAGGAAAGAGGAATGACCAGAATTAGAATATGTAGATTGTAGGATTATGTGGCAAGAAGGAAACGAGTCAAAGGCGGCGATGATGGCAATTCAGCGAATACAAATGCAGGCAGAGTAAAATTCGAAAGCCAAGAAACATGGTGCCTTGATGGAAGCGCAATAAGACGCAAGAATGGAAGGGTCAAACAAACTTAAGGCCAGAGCAAGGCGAAAAAGTTTTGTATGCAAAACTGAAGCAGAAAGTGACTTTTTACGTACGAGTGTGGAATATTATGGCACGAGCCGAAGGCGTATGTTGTAACCACACTCGTGAGAAAACACTTCCGCTTTAGATGCACTCATTTTTCATAGGCTTAACCCTAAAAAGAGAAAGAGAAAACCAAAATAAAATTATTTGAAGAACAAAAATATAACCAAAATTACGTGAACAACTGTTAACATGGCAACACGATGAAGAAATTGGACAAAATAACGAAACGACACTTCCAAATTGAAGTATCTCATCTAATCAAAATAAAAACATCATTTAGATGTAAGAAATCAGTAAACTATTCAGTTCTAAATACTGATAACCAACATTGCTGATTAACCACATTCAAATCATCACCAGTAATTACATACTAGTAATAATAAACGTCAGGTTTCTTTGCTGTTTTCGCGTAAATAAATTAATTAAACCATTATTTTTTGTGTTAGCTTCCATTAATATGATTTAGCGGAACTGATATAAATAGACAACGTATTGATTGATGTAAATTTTAAGGCGAAATCATTTTGTGCACGGTAAGTTAGTTCATGACGCAAAACTGTAATCATATGGTAAATGAACGATTTTCTAAAAGACTTTGGGGGTAAAAATTGATTATTAACAGTGCGCCTAAAGTCACTAAGGTTTCGTTCCCTTAGGGATTGTCGGGCGCCATTTCGATGATCATCTTGATAGATTGCTGCAAAATTATTACTACATGAATCCAGCAGCGTTCTTAACATGTGGATTTTCAAGTACTACTGTTCTCAGTTTTTCCCCCAACGGAAAGAAAGTCATCTCTAGCTGGAATTCTTTTAGCTAATTACACAATCTATAAACGAGAGTACCTATTTGTAATCTTAAAATTTGAAAAAGAATTTTAAAAAAAGTGAAAAAATGCGATCATAGAGTGGAATTTCCTGTTAAAGAAGGCGGGGCCAAATCGAATTCTCTAGTTTCATCTTACAGCAACTTTGCAGTGCACATTAGAGAACTTTTTTCAAAAAACTGTTACACAATCGCTAGATACATTATTAGTAAGAATGACAATAATTGACACTACTTCACACTCCCTAACTAAGGGGAGAAGTTACCCCAGAGGTAGCACTCCCTAAAAGTCGTATCTAGGACTAACAACTCTCTTTAGAAGAGAGAGAAAATCGCTAGCTCATTGGCATTTTAATTGAATAGGAGGATGATCTGGTGGGTGATGAGATGATAAATGATGGACCAAGAGACTGTCAATTCTGATGAAAGTTTTTAGAGCTAGTTCGAGCTACCAGGACTTCTAGCTCTGTGTGAATGGTTAGATTTGAAACATAAAATGGAGCCGATAATGGAGTGCGGAGAATTTACGATTGAAGAGATTAAATTTTTTGAAGATTGAAGCGTTTACTTGAAACCCCCAGTTCAATCCAGATGGGTTTTAGTTTAGAATTGTGTATCAGACAGTTTGTTATTAAGTGTCTAGCAGTCTCTTAAGTAGTCGATAACGCGTGTTAATATCAGTTCGTACAAGTCGGATGAGCGGGTTCCAAGACAGTCTTCGGTCCAAATACTGTCCAAGGTTAAGGACAATACCAGTTTTGTAAGAGAAATATTAAACAAATAAAATGAATAAACACATGATTGTAATTATTATGAACGGCCTGTATTTTATTGATGTAACAATTTCACAATGATCTTCCAAAAAGATGAAATTTATCTTCCATAAATGTAAATGAAGAAATCAAAGCTTCCTCCACGTTGAGTTTTCAGATGAAGTTTTAAGAAGTTCGTTCCAGGACCGCCTCCAGTGAGGAAAGCACAGCCACCAGATCCGTCATGAATTTGATCAAGAACTTCATACCTGGTTATATGATTGAAAATTGCCCCGCTACTGTTCGGCCATTCAAAGTCATAAGTTTTGACTCTTAAGAAAGATTTGGGCATTTTCACTCTGTTTGTGTACAGTAATCTAAAAAATATATATTTATATATACAGAACAATTTCGGTGAATATAAAATGAAATTAACAGAGGATAAATCTCTTGCTTTTATAAGATATGTGATTGTGCAACAGTCAACAGAGCCGGATGTTATGAGAAAGTAGCTGATGTTTGCTTTGAAGAGGTGCCTAAATATTTGTAGAACGGGAAATTATCGTACGATAATCAAGGTCCAGCATATATTTTCTCAACGGAAATGAACTGGACATTCACAAAAAGTCCTACGTCCTCACCAACCGGTTATGGTTAGTATTCTTGGTGAGAAACGAAAACTTCCGTAAGTCGGTAGTTCTGCGAGTGTGTCTTGGGTGTTCAGTTAAAAAATAAAAATAAATCTGTAGCCAATACAGAGTCGTCTTTCTGTTATCGCAGTTTATTTTCATGTTTAAACGCGAGTAAACATTTCTTGTAACATACCTAGATAAGTGCTGTAAACGTGTCAGTTTCATTTTTACAATGTTCACCACAAGATGTTCTGCACATTAACTGTTATTTCCGAAGGTGATTTCCTTCATAGAATTTTGTTTCGCCTTTTCGTACACATAAATTCTAAGAGAACTTAGAATCGTACAATAAACGGAAATGGTAGTTTAGACGAGAACAGTACCCCACCCTAAGTACCCAGCTTAGATTAAGGTGAATTGATGCAATCATTCAGATTTTGTAGAATTATTTATCATCAAAAATTTAAAAGTTTTAAGGTACTCTAAGTAAATTTTACAAAATTGATCTATGTGTCTGCCTAAATGTTATCTATATAATCCAAAATTAGTTAAAAAGAAGGGAAGCAGAAGATTTAAATTTTATATTGTTTGTTATAGTGGTTTTTGCGTGGACAAACTTTTGTACAAAATCAATTAATCAAATTTACCCAAATACTTTACAAAACTTGCATTTAGTTTGGGGATTTTCTTTGTAAGCTTTACCAAGTAATTACTTGAAAGGTTTAATAAATTATTTTCATAAATTTTCAATGAATTTTAGAGGAAAAAAGGCTGAACTTTTCTTGAAAGTGAAATATACGACCTCACCGTTTGCATATCATGGAATTAACATTACTTAATTGATTTAACAGGAATTAAGTACAGATTAGAATCATTAAGGTGCACATTTATAATATTAAAGTCAACTATTTGTTTTATTAAAAATTGTAAGTTTGAGGTTTGATTTAATTGCGTAAGTTTACCGTAAGAGGAAGTCTTGTGAGTCTACACACCAGATAAAAAGAAAAAATATGTTAGTTTCCAACTACGTAAATCTGACATCTATTGTCTAGTGAAATACAATTTCATTTTCTTATTTAAGTTAAAGCAAGAGATTTAGTTAATAATTTGTAAGTACACACAAAGAAAAATTACATCACTAACCTCTCTCCAGGCTCCGACCTTCCTTGAACCAAATTATGAACGGGACCTGAACCGCATTCAGTTTTTGGATATGCCCAAACTGAGGCACTAATGCCCAATATCAGCAAGAACATTAGTTTAATGCCCATTTCGTTTAATTGTAATTACTATGGTGAAACGGGATTTCGCTTTATATATCGCCTAATTAATCTTTTTTGTATTATCTTATTTATTCTATTTTTTTGAAATTTTAAAACCACTCGAGATGTAAATTAAAAAATATTTTAAATACTCTTGGAATACATAAAAATTTTGATTCTTGAGATAAAATTTAGAATTATTTTCTTTTAATGTAGAAGGTTAAATTCGGTGATGCGATCGTCTAAGAGTTGAAGCGTTATCAGTTGATGACACACCTTTAGTATAATAAATAAAGTGACAAAATTTAATTTGAATATAATTTTTTTAAGTCCTAAATTTATAGGATATTATTAATTTCTTTAAAATTAATTGTAGTTGATTTTTATTTTTTTTTTAATTTAAGGATCGACAACATCTGAAGTCATTGGCGCCCGGAGACTTTTTCAGTACACTGCCGGGCTTTGGGCACCAGACAATGAGCTATAGGAAGCTCCCAGGAAGAGAAAAAAATCCAAAGACCAGCAGCTGGATTTGAACCTGGGTTCTCTGCATTAGAGTCCCCAGTATGCGCTAACCAATTTTGGATGAGTAACTATTTCACATTGTCATCAATGTGAGATAAGACTCCAAAATGGAATGAGTAAATGCGTAAGTACAGATCTTTCAAAATACACGAAAAAACAAAAGAATAATAATAAAATTTATATTCCTACTTTTGAAGAAAAGAAAATTACGAGAAAATCCAGAAAATATGGCTGCTTAGGAAAATCTTGACGTTGCGGAGATGCTTGGGAAATCTAGGTTACCTCAAAAAGGTTGGTTTTATTTATTGAACCGACATTTCTTCTCCTTCAGAAGATTTTTTTTTGCTTAAGATTTGAGAATCGCAGATTACGAAGCAATTTACTTGCGTTTTCTCTTTGCGCTATTCTAACCTTTCTATTTTTATACCCCCAATAGATGTTTATATTTCTGAGTTATATAAAACTTGAGTCTCATAGATCCACAAAGTCTTTTAATTATCAATTATTAGTAATAAAATGTAAAAGTAAGACAGGCATAGTGAAAGAGAACGAATAGGAAAGTTTCAAGTTGTCGAATTTTCACGAAAAATGGTTTTGAAATACTAGACGAGAAAGTGAAAACATTTTCCTCTTTAAATCCTTGCTTTTATAAGAAATGTGATTGTTGCTACAGACAATAAAGCCGGATGTTATGAGAAAGAAGTGGAAGATTGCTCCGTAGAAGTGGCTAAATATTTGTAGAACCTAAAGTTATTATACTATGATCATGGTTATTATAATTATCATATTTTCTTAACGGAAATTAACCGGACGTTCACGAAAAGTCTTACGTCCTCAACATCCGGTTATAGTCGGTACTCTCTGTAGGGAATGAATACTTCCGGAAGTCGGGAGTTCTGCGAGTGTGTCTTGGGTGTTCAGTTAAAAAATAAAAATAAATCTGTACGGAATACGGAGACGACTTACGGTTATCGCAGTTTATTTTCATGTTTAAACGTGAGTAAAAGTTTCCTGTAACTGACCTAGATAAGTGCTGTAAACGTGTCAGTTTCACTGTTACATTGTTCACCATAAGATGTTCTGCACATTAACTGTTATTTCCGACGGGAATTTTTTTCTAACTTAGAATTTTGGTCCGTTTTTTGTACCCATAAATGCCCAGAAGTTAGCATCGTACAATAAACGGAAATGGTAGTTTAGAAGAGAACAGAACACCTCCCAAAGTACCCAGTTTATTCACTAAAGTTTTGTTCCAATAATGTCGGGCACCATTTCGATGATCCTCTTGATAGATCGCTGTAAATTATGGAAACACATGCTGTGAAAGTGTTTGGCAATGGACAGCTAGGTAACGTTTAGTAAGAAGTGAAAACAATACGTTTTGGGTCAATGAGAAGTATGGAATTCGGTTCTTAAGTGGAGGAAAGCTAAGATTTCCTACTTTGCTCAGGAGCTACTTCTAAGTTTAATGCTACAGTATACTTTGGCCTGAAATCAATGGAATCGAATCTGATTTAAAGGAAGTCAAAGATAGGAATTCTTAAGGAATGAGTTTGCGATAATAAATGCCAAGTATAGAAAAACTGCTTCTTAGAATCTCTTTAGAAGCTCAATATTCTAGTAAGGCAGAGAAAGTAGACTATCATTTCTTCAGAGATTTTGGCGATCCTGCGGAGATGGCCAAGTAAAGAACTACGCATAAACAATGCCAATTTAATGTAGATTACAATTGTTGTTACATTCAAAATTTATACAAATCGAAAAGGAGGAAGAATTTATCTGCCGAACACCTTGATGAAGAAATCGAATTTCCCTCCTCTTTGTGTTTTCAAATGTAATCTCAAATAGTTATTGCCGACTCCACCTTCCATCAGAAAAGCGCACCCTCCGCTGCCATCAGTCTGTTGGTCGTAGACTTCCACCCGAGTGATAGATTCATAAAAATGTTGGTCTTTTGGAGGCCATATGACGTCTGTACTCTTTACTCTTAGAAATGAACTGGACATTGTTACATGTGCAGAGAACAACAATCTGGACAGTAAATAAATAAGAATTAGGAGTAAATGTTATTTTTTTTAAAAAAAAATGTAATCCAGAACTAGTTTTCAGAAAAAGAAAAATCAATGCGAGAACACTATTTTCCGGCACGCTATTTTCACAATTCTAATTGACAATTTTCTTGGAAGGCGTAAACAACAAAAAACAAACATCCCCAAGTCTGCAAACTGAACCAAAAATATTTTTGAACACGTACTTCCAATCCTGGACAATTCCAAAGTAATAACAAATAATCAGTTTGGATTTAGACGGTTCAAAAAACAAAGAAAAGCACTTTTAATCATCATCATCCTTCAAACTCCACCAACCTACCTAAACCACTTTGAAAGACTTCCTTGGATTACATGCAGTAGTGGTATGGAACAACAGTTCTAAACACTGTAGGCAATAGATGTAAAGACAAGACTTGAAAAGAACTAAACAATACAACTAAGGATTAATAAATTTAGCGTTGTGGAAATTAGGAAATTCAAGAAGCAGCTATGAAAGGTTTTAAAGCCAGGTAGGACTCAGAACAATAGAAGTTGCCAAAGAGTATATAAGGACTCCAGACCACCGCAAAGGGACACTCCTTCGCATTCATCCATTGCATTCACTCCCTGAGGATTCATTCTTACACTCTCTTCACGACCTTACTCTACTCGTCATTCAGTTCAGCCAATCCTTGTACGAGGGATATGGCCAGTTAGGGCTCAAGACAGTAGAAGGTGCCCAAGAGTATACAAGGAAAATTAATCGCACTCAGCCATTGCATCCACTCACTGAGGATTCATTCTTACACTCTCTTCACGACCTTACTCTACTCGTCATTCAGTTCAGCCAATCCTTGTGCGAGGGATATGGCCAGTTAGGGCTCAAGACAGTTGAAGGTGCCCAAGAGTATACAAGGTCACTTAATCGCACTCAGCCATTGCATCCACTCACTGAGGATTCATTCTTACACTCTCTTCACGACCTTTCTCTACTCGTCATTCAGTTCAGCCAATCCTTGTACGAGGGATATGGCCAGGTAGGGCTCAAGACATTTGAAGGTGCCCAAGAGTATTCACTCAATCGCATTCAGGGCATTGCATCCACTCGCTGAGGATTCATTCTTACACTCTCTTCACGACCTTGCTCTACTCGTCATTCAGTTCATCCAATTTCAGTTCAGAAATAGTTTATATTTAGTTTACCCCAGTTAGTTATTGTAATTTAAGCTCGTTCCTAAGTTAGTGTTAATGCTAGCCACTAAACTCTTACTCAGTAATATTATCTTCTATTTTCTTTAGCCCTTCAGCCTTCCTAATCAAATGACAATATTCCGCTCGTGCCTATAAATTAGTAACTACTTAAATCTCCTTTTCATGACTGTACTCATCGACACCTACCTCATCTACAACCTACCAACACAATTATTCTTAAGGATTTCATGAATCAAGTTCAAAAACTTCTCCTAACCTTTGGATTGGCAACAGTGCTCACTCATTCAGCGTCCATTTCTCACAGGTCAAGTCTGAAGTCCCAAGTTCACAGTTCCTAGATCTCCACTAATCCATACTTTCTGCAGCAGGTACACAAACCTATACAAACAGAATTTCCAGGATTTAGTACTAAGACTGTTCCAACTGAACACACAAATATCTCTATCAAAACCATGTGGGCGACAGTCATTCATTCAAAACAAAACAGTTTTACCAATAATTACGGCTACGAAAATACTCACACTTGAAAAATAAATATGAATTCAATATTTACTTATCACCGGGAAGTCTTCGGCCTAAAAATAGATCATGCGAGGCTTCAGATCCGCATTTTGTTTGTGGATAGGCAACTACACAGGTCACAATGCAAGCCAAGAACAAGAGAAACAGTAGACGGTTCTCCATGGAACTGGGGATGACGATAGTGAGACTAGTTTGCCAATATTTGGTAATAACTGATGTTATTTTTGTTATACAGTAAAATAAATGAATGCCGAATAACAATTTAAGATAAGCTTGAGTGTGCCCTTATCGCTATTTAAAGTAATAACAAAAATCTTTACGGATTAGTTTAAATTTGTTTGTATTTAAGAAGACAATGTGTTTTATATTTCACATTTTAACTTATGTCTGGGAGTCTGAGGCCTGAAAAACTAAAAAGTAAGCAGCAGAAGTACGGCACCTAAGTAAGATGTTAGTCAGGAGTAGGAGAAAAAAAATTGGGATGCTACCGTAAGAACACACGAGGGCACTCTACAGACTAGAATGAGAGGCCACCTCCGAAAGATTTGGGAGCAGGATCTAAGTGGGAGTCAGCAGACTAGAGGGTTGGAATGAAATAGTGGAAGAAGGCTGGAAGTAGAACGGACTGGAGAACATTTTAAAAGACGTCCTCTACAGTGAAAACGATCTGATTGTGACTAAATGTATGTTCTTATTGATTTAAATTACTTCCAACTAATTTTGTCCAGAGTGAAGAAGATTAGTGCCCCTTCAAGTACATTTCCTGCCCAAACAGGAAATCAAAATATCGTACAGCACGCAAAGTAATTTGAAGTAAGAAAATATGACTGAGCTTTGGAAGCCGTACATGGTTTCTAATCTTTTAGTTCTTAGATTGGCCCAAGCGATGTATTTACTTCCGTAAGCCTTGCTCATTTGATTGAGACTTTTTTGTAAGTAGTTCTATCGTAATATTAGGAGATTTAAGAGGGTCAGCTAATTTTTTGAAGAATTTGGCATCAGTATAATCCTAAGGGATCTATTCCTTACACAATCCCAATCTTTCTAACCTACCCAGACATTATGCTGTGAACAAACCCTTGCTGAGGAAAAATTGACCATAGTGAATTATCAAGACCTAAAAAAAAACCTACGAAATTACGTTCAAAACCTACAGAAGATGAAGAAACGGTGAACAAGTAAGTAACCATCTCAGCTACGTACTTAAGTAGCCACAATAGATCTTTTAGGTCGCAATGGATTTTACATTATTTAACTTTCTCACCAATCAACAATCAAAACTTAGGCCCGAAGCTAATAATCAATCATCTTCTTAATCTGACTAAGATTTTCACCCATCATTTCGGCGACTTTCTGAGGTATTTTACTATACACGGTTGTACTCGTACATTATAATTCAAGTCTCTAGGCCACAAAAAGTGCCAAGATCTTGAGAGAGAATGAGTTAATCAGCCACTTGTTTAGAAGAAAAAACCCAATCTCCACTGAATCTCTCCTTGCAGACCAATACGTTGTCATATTCGTAACACTTCTTTGCAATTAATATTAAATTCTAGGCTATGGTATTACGATGACAATCACAACAAGTTGACGACAATGTTTTCACAAAAGCTTTTACGAAAAAAGCCTTTATTTTTCTTTTTGTCAACCATCGTAATACTTGAATAAGCTTCCTGCAAGCTGGTTTCTGAAGCTTGTGACCAAACTTTATGAAAAAAAAAAAAATTCAAATAGTTCAGCTTGAATTAGTGTAAAGAAAATTGGGAAATGTTGATAATAACGTTAAAGATGGGGGAAATTTTTGCAGTGACCCAATTAATTTCACTTAGGAAATTTATTAAAGCAATATTTACCTTTTAAATTTAGTCAATAAATATTTAGAAAATTAAAAGGATATAAAATTGCTTAAATAAATATAAAAATATAAATAATAATGAAAAAAAAATTCAACCTAATTGTGACTTTATTATTAAAACTTGTAATAATAAATTCCAAGTTATTGCATGAAAATTTTCATTAAAGTTTAATTAACAACGTAAACACTTAAGATTAAAATTGGCTGGGTGCAGTGGGTTGGAGGACTTCAGAGTATTTATCTGGTTAAACTGTATTCTGACCATTTCCAACTTGTTTTAACTTTAATTTTGTACTTTGTATTTTTATTTTTGCCATGAGTCATTTTAAGTTCTTTTGAAATTTTCTAAAATTAACCTTTTTATTATTATTATTTTAATTCATGGAATAATTAAGCTGTGCTTTGTGCTTTTTGCTGTATTATCCTTATATACTTTGATAGAACACAATAAATGAAACAGATGAACAGTGGAATCTGTTCGTCGTCGATAGCAAGATAAGAATCACTACCCCATTGGCATCATTCTCGTCGTGATACCCATTTTGCTGATAGGTCAGCCGTGGGGGATGGTTAGGAATGGTAGAAGAGGCAAGAGATCGTACAAAAGGATTAAGGCGATGAGAATGTATTTCTGGTATTTTCCCTTGGCTTTTACTAAAGACATACCGATCGGGTCTAGTATCTTAGAACGGGGCACTAACTACGAGTATTTGTCATAGTACGTATTTTAGACTGAACAATGCCTGTATTGTCGACATACAGGTAGTCCTCGACTTAAGACGCTGATCCGTTCCTACGCGGCTTTGTAAACCGATTTTTTGATGTAACTCGGAAATACGTTAACTGTTCCATATACAGTACAGTACAGTTCTGTATTACCATAATTACAGTACAGTACTGTAAGCACTTAGCCTATCCTAACACAGTACCCTACATAATTATCAAAAAACACATATAAAATACTGTACAGTACGTTTAATAATGAAATGAAACAGTAATAAAAAACAGTAGTGTACTTTACGATATCTAATTTCACTTCCATGGTGATGGTCTTCCTTTTCTTCGATGCACTGCCATCAGAATAGTCTGCCTTACGTTTGGGAGCCATAATGAAGGGCAAAAAGTGATCGTGACAACGATGTTAATGGCGTACTGGGATGCTGGTGACGCCGTCTTCCTCGGTCCCGTGGCCGCTGCACACCAAATCACGTACAGTAGTTCGCGGGCTTGTCATAGTACATACTGTACAGTACTGTACAGTAAATGGGAGTCGTAACCACGAAACGTCGAAACTAGAGACCGTCATAACCCGAAGACTACCTGTATTTGGAAAGTCTGACTAAAGCGCCAGAGATTATTCCGTAGAGACGAGTGAGTCTGGTTAATCCGTAGGTCCACATAGATTTAACTGTGGAGTTATAAATTAAGCTTTTCAGTTTAGATCTTCGTCCAAGTAGGATGTAAAGAAGTTGGGTACATTTTGTCATGGATTGTCTTTTAAGCCATAGGTTTGGTTGAAACTATGAAATTTTGGCTAGGTTGGTAGCGCTGGATATGCAAATAAACCTAGTAAATGGCGGATTTGAACAGCATTTCCAATTTTCTTTTCCTCGTTTTCCTATAAAATAAACGATATTTAAAACTTTTATGTTTTCCAACTCATATAATAAGTACAAATAAGAAAATATTATAAAATTTATGAAAAATAATAATTTTTGGTATTTTTAAAATTGAAAATATTTATTAAATGATTCTAAAACAAAAACGTTTTGATTTTCATGTAAAGTGTACCGAAATACTCTACGCTTTTAACCTTAACGTAGTTCCCCGCTGTCGGCTTCATATTTTTGTCTCTAAGATTAATTGACATGTTGGGCAAATCTAGGTAAATAAATAAATTTTCGTATTTACAGACTACAAACTAAAACGGAAGTGTAAAGTTACTTGTACATTAAGGAATAAATATAATTTTACATAACGACTTAAAAACGAAATTAAATAGAACTCCTTGTATATATGGTTCATCGTTTTTTTTTGCTGCATTTTACACAGTCTATTCATCATTTTTGACAACCTCTCGCTTCTGCTATGAATATATCTGAATGCTTTTTACTTAGCGAACGTCTCGAATGAACAACCACCCAGGGTTGGCAATGATATGAATAACTAAAAGGGGTCATCATCCCCTTGATGCTAGCTTGTTTGCTAGATTTTCATTTCATAAACAACTATTTAGAGTGATGTAATCGATTGAAACGGTCGGGGTGATGGATGTTTATTTGTTCAACTTTTTATTTTTTAACTACGTAATCCGGAAGTAGCTTACTCTGTCCACGTCTGAGTTACTCAACTCATTTGCGTGACAGTGGAGCTAGATGGGACGATAGGATAAGTACACATCTCCACAGGGAGTCTTCACAGTGGGTGTCTCCTTGTGGAGATAGAGCGACTAGAAGAGCGGAAATGGTCTAGTGTGAGTTGCATTATGGAGATTTAAGTCGTAATGCTCTTGGAAACCAGATAAGATGACCAGGAACAAATACTGGTGAATGAGTTCGAGCACTGCTAACTATGAGGAGTGGAAGAAACGTCTCCAGCGCTGTGTGGCTTCAGAAAGAAGTTATTTTGAAGGTGACCAATATAGAATTGTAAGTCTTTTTGAATAAAAAAATCAGTCTCATTACTTATTTTACAGACCTCGTACTTTACTGTAAATTCCTCATATTAGAACCATTAGATAAAATCGAAGACTTAGACTAACCAACAATACATCTAAACTTTGCGGGTGTAGCCTATAACGTCTGCCGTGGTGCTCTTTAGACTAGATCCTCTAGTCAGGAACTTCGGATAAGTTCTGAGAAGAGTAGAAGGTTACCGACCGTCAGGAATAACCGCATCCTTCTTCCTAAGCGCCATTAACTTCTCTAGATATTCTGAAGATTGATAATTCCATTTATTCATCTCTCAACTACAAGGTGAAGCTGGTGAAACATTGAGGATTACCTCAATTTCAGCTAGCTATAGGACAAGATCTCATAACCTCTCTATTAGCCTGTTCCAAGAAGCAGTGACGCCGATGAGTATCTGTGTCCCTTCCGAATCTGTAGCAGGTTAGTTGGTTAGCTGGGCTTTATCTGGTAAAGAAACTTAAGTTTTTCGTCTCAACAACATGTTCTTCCGGCGGTAACTTAATTTCGGAAGTATAAAGTGGTTAAAGTGGAGTCTTGTAGTTTAAAAGTTAATGTTCAATATTATTGGATACATTGGAAAACAGTTTTACGTTAGGGGCCGTACTTAAATTACGTAACGAACGCAAGGGGGGAGGGGGGTAAGGCTCGATTGTTACCATTCGTTATGGTTCGGGGGAGGGGGTTTTTTAATGCTTGTACGTAATTTTTCCAATTGAATCTATAATTTTTTGGTCATTAATGGAAAAATACTAACGATATTTTTCGCGCCAAATTCTACTATAGCCAACCTTCATACTAAGTGATAATGTAATTAAATAAGTAATAAATAAAAAATATATGTTTGATTTTAATTAAATACTATGCAATGACGATATTCCATAACAAAAAATTACGTACATTTGGCTAGGGGGGGAGGGGAGGTTGACATTTTGTTACGATCTGTTACATCGGGGGGGGGGGGAGGGATTAAAAAGCTCTTTAAATTGCGTTACGTAATTTAAGTACGGCCCCTTACAGAGAAATATGGAAATGTGAAAGCAATCAAAAAGTTTAATGTTGATCGCGTTTGAGCTTAATATTGTTAAGTTCAAAAGCTCGGGCTGGATGTAATTAGCCCAAGTGGAATAAACTTGAATTAGTAAGTGAATACAGGAGTGGTAGGCACGTATGTCTGTCGATGCCATGATGTAATCGACGTTCTACAAACTGGGTAAGCGGATTACTAAGCCGATATGTTATTACGAATTGTAAACACAGCGATCCCCGCCCTAACCCAGTCGTGCTTACAATCTTGGGCTTTTTTTATAAACCAACCCAACGTCCCTTGTCGCAAACTTTTATTAATATTTTAAATAAAGCGGTCAATTTATTTTTGCGTAGATAACTTGTGCGGATTTATTATTGACCATTTTATGTGAACACGATCATTGGTGGTAAAAAAAACTGAGACAGGAAGTTTACTAGCTTGGCCAATCATCTTGCATTATTAATAATATATAATCGTCAACATTGGAGTATCTCATTACCGAAACAGAAAAGTCAAATAATTCTATGTTAAACTACATTAGGAATTTAAACTGAACATAATGCATTTTTACAATATAGTTAGAAATATTAATTTGTACACTCCAAGTTGAGGGAACCCAGCTCGAGGGTCCTTACGAAGGATACCAGCTCTAGAAGCCCCAGCCTTAAGAGGCTTCAGCTTGAGTGGTCTCAGTTCTAGAGATCCCATCGCGAGAAGCCTCAGCTTGAAAGGTCTCAGTTCTAGAGATCCCATCTCGAGAAGCCTCAGCTTGAAAGGTCTTAGTTCTAGGGATCCTAGCAAGAGGAGCCTTAGCTCGAGAGGCCCCAGCTTGAAAGGTCTCAGTTCTAAGGATCCTAGCAAGAGGAGCCTCAGCTCGAGGCCTCAGCTTGAGAGGTCTCAGTTCTAGGGATCCTAGCAAGTGGAGCCTCAGTTTGAGGGCCCCTATCTCGAGGGGCCCCAGTTCTAGAAAACCCAGCTTGAGTGATCTCAGCTCGAGAAGCCTCAGCTCGAGAGGCCTCAGCTTGAGAGGTCTCAGTTCTAGGGATCCTAGCAAGAGGAGCCTCAGTTCTAGGGATCCTAGCAAGAGGAGCTTCAGCTCGAGAGGCCCCAGCTTGAAAGGTCTCAGGTCTAGTGATCCTAGCAAGAGGAGCCTCAGCTCGAAAGGCCTCAGCTTGAAAGGTCTCAGTTCTAGTGATCCTAGCAAGAGGAGCCTCAGCTCGAAAGGCCTCAGCTTGGAAGGTCTCAGTTCTAGTGATCCTAGCAAGAGGAGCCTCAGCTCGAAAGGCCTCAGCTTGGAAGGTCTCAGTTCTAGTGATCCTAGCAAGAGGAGCCTCAGCTCGAAAGGCCTCAGCTTGAAAGGTCTCAGTTCTAGGGATCTTAGCAAGAGGAGCCTCAGCTCGAGAGGCCTCAGCTTGAAAGATCTCAGTTCTAGGGTTTTTTGGAAATTCAAAAATAACATCAAAAATCACAATTATGCTTAATAAGTCAGTCAAGAAGGTGGTAAACATGACTGGAAAACGTAAAGGGACGGAGAGCGGACTGGTCTCTACCAGTAGAAGCATGTTGGGCGAACGGGATATGAAGGTAGCTATGAAACTGGCTCAGGTAAGCACCGACCAAGAAGAAAACAAGGTAAGTGATGAACAAATCTACACAAATATAGTTTCAGTCATTATAAACTTTATTACGCCGAGCTTTCGACCTAGTATGAACAGACAAAACAGAAGACACACCAACTCTCTAATGATGTAAAACAGTATATTGCAAAATTAGCCCTGAAGATGGACCTAGTCCCTAGGTCGAAAGCTCACGGCATAATAAAGTTTATAATGACTCTGAAACTGGCATTAATTTTTTTCATCCTATTGAGAAACTATGATTCAGTCACCAAAAAGTAATGAACAGTAATTCAAATATAAATATTTAGCTTGGATGCCAACACCGGATGCAGCATGTTTACGTCAAAATCGGTCAACCGGATGTACCATTTTACTTACAGATTTTCTCAGATTTACTAGTGAAAACTCAATTTAGTAGGTTTGGCACGATCGCAAAACTTCCATTAACCGGAAGCGAGAGAATGTGAAAAATATATTTGGTTATGATTTATTTGTGAGTTTGTTTTATTCTTGCAGGAAATGGGGATTCGCGCGTGATAAGGCCCTCACAAAGAAGGGAAGATATTGTCGTGAGTTTGGGCCCTACCAAAAAAAAAGAAAGAGTCGCTACTCAAGGAAATGAGTCACTGGCAGTGTATGAATGACGTAGTCGCATATATACGAATATATATTCAAGTTATAGGATTGCAGAGATTTCTCTTGCCTTCGAGTTCTCAGAGTGTTTCCCCTGAATGCAGTAGTAACCCTCTTAAAAAGAGGGGATGCCCCCTCGGGGGATGGCAGCCACCATTACTTCTTCATTGCTAACTTGACTGGATATATGGCCATCTAAACTTAATAACATTGGCAACGCTCCTGGAATGTTTTAGAAAAGAGAGATAGGTGGCGGTAGGGAGGTTCTGGATCTGTATGGACGCGACGAAGTCTGTAGACTCAATTTCCAACCAGCAGGAACTGTTGATGTATAACAGGCCCCCGGGCCGACTTGGACATCGGCCAACAAGCATTACACCTCTAAGCATTATCCTATAGCCGAGTCTCTAGAGCGTGAAGGGGCCCTATTATTACCATTATTAATGCAGTATTTGTGTTCGTAGCATGTATGTACTATTATGTTCATGATTTTGCGTTATTGTAACATTGTTAAGCTGCTTAAACATAAAAAATAAATTATTCTAATATTATGTAGTCAATAACTTCACGCAAACAGACAAAATGGCAATGTAACGCAGCAATTCCAGCGTACTGATGCATAAATTTCAACTAAAACATAATTTAGAATTTATTAAAATTTTTCATTCTCATACTCCTGGAAAGAGGAAGTACAAAAGATCGCATCAAATTTCAAAATTGGGTGTTTACCGGAAAAGACTTTTCTGAGGCCTCTGAGTTTAAAAAAGTGCGTGTTTTTATAATTTTTCTGTAGTTGTTTGTGAGAGACAGGGAGTCTGTGAACAGCACAATTCGATAACTTCAGAAGGAAGTTATTTTGAAGGTGACAATATAGAATTGTAATTCTTATTTAATAAACAAAAATTTAAAAAATCAGTCTCATTACTTAATTTACAGACCTCGTACAATATTCACTAAAGTGATTATTAAAACAGTGTTTTAAAGGAAAAACCATTTTCCTTTAAATAACAAAAACAAAAACATATGTGGCCAAAATAAGCTTCTCTTTTCCCAAAGTTTCTGTTAGAATTTCACAGAATTTCCCAAGGCTTTGGTAACAAATAGTAAGGCTTGCTCACACTGAAGAAAAAAAGAAGGAATTAGGCTCAATCTAAGGTTTCCGGGGACTATCCTCCCTTCAAAGGCAAGCGTATTAAACTACCACAACTAGGGAATACTGCCGCGCTTTTCATACACACACACACACACACACACACACACACACACACACACAGAGTTTTAAAGGGAGGCTTTAGGGGTTCCACTAATATTTATGGAAATCCCAATGGTGCTGCTGTAAGCGTTTGGTTGGCGGCACAGAGCCGCCGGCAGCACTAAGACATAGGGGCCAAATATATATATATATACATTTACTGAGCAGGAGAAGGACGGAAAAAAGAGGAGCAGTTCTTACTCTCTCTCACTTTCTTAGAATCCTTTCTGGGCGTTCACCCAAGGAAATGTCTCCAGGCTCTCCAGTATCTTTGCTGGAGGACCCAGCTGTGGCGGGCCAAATGCCCACAATTCCTACTATTTATTTGGTTACCTTACTGAAATATCTTAGATCCTTGAACTATCCTCCCACCTTGTTAGTGGCGGTCCTTACTTGAACTACCCGCGGCTTCTTTATTACCATCTATTTCTCCATGATACCCTTAAATTAGCTTTTTAATTAAAATAGGAATTCAGAGATACCAACCAAACTGTAAAATGCAATTAAAATCCCTTTTTCTTTTTGAAAGAAACCTGTGATTTTACTGGCTAAAAATTTTTAATTTGCATAGGCACGATAAGCGAGTGATTAATACTATTGTTCACAGCCAATGGTATCATTAAGCTGTGCATTTATTATTAACCAAATTTTTATTTTATCACTGTAATTACTTAAATTTGCAATTTTTACTAAACCAAAATCTTCACATATCGCAGAAGTTAGTAAACTTGCATTTAATTAATAAATGGGTTGTTACGACAATAAGCAGGCTGAGAGCGAACCACACGGTGTGTGGATCATGTCTTCACAGGATCAACAAAAGGTTTGCGTAGATTGCAATGAGGAGGAGGACAACAGAAGATCCTCTCCTCTTTGCGTAGATTGCAATGAGGAGGACGATTTCAAACATATAATAATGATATGTCCACGTTATGTAGTAGAAAGGAAACGAATGTTTGACGACATATACAGATATTTAGATGCACCATTTCGCTTCGAAGACATAATATTCTCCACCAACATCTATGTGCTTAAATCTGTAGCAGAGCTAACAAAGAAATATGCATTTATTTAAAAGTTATAGCCGATTAGAAGGATTGAAAGAAAATTAGAGAAGATTAGAGAAGGATTACGGTGATTTTAATTTCAGTTAGGCTATAAGGATGGCAGGAATATAGAGTACTGATCCATCCATTAGCTGTAAGGTTTATGTAAATAGTTGTGTATAGTAGAGGGATGAATGTGTGTAGCGAATGTATTTATAAGTAAGAATGGAGAGTGAGTGATATTCTAGTGATAAGCACCTAGACGATGCTGGCTGTATAAATAGACGATGCTGGCTGTATGGCGAAAGCCAATGACAAAAAGAAGCAAATAAATAAATAAAATCCAATGCCTAAGACCGGGAAATGAACCCAGTACCACAATACATATTAGCTTCGCAGGCCTCGCCTCTAACCGCTCGGCTACCGTGGCGACTACATTTAATTAATAAATAGCTAGACGTCGATCGAAGAAGTGATAGAATGCCGCCTCCGAATTGGACCTACTAAGACTGACACACTGACACGTTAATCCCTACCAACTTGCCAATCGTTCTAAAGCCACGCTTACAATCGAACACGACCTATGTGTTGTGGCACGCTTAGGACTTTGCTACAGTCTAATCTGTACGATTTCTCTGGGGATGCTGGGTAAGAAAGAAGGTAAGCAAGAAGAAATGGGATAAATGATAATTACTTAAGCAAAAGAATAAATAAATTAGTCCATTCTAAATTATTTTTCACAATTTAACGCTATTTATAAATTATTCTGACATTATTTTATAGTCAAAGAAGGTAATTTAGCAAAGTTTATTTAGATAATATTCCAGTAGACAATGAAACAGCGTTGAACATTATACAACACCAACCAACGGGTCCATCCAGCCTCCCAAAGAGCCCCAGTACGCTCTGTCACAGTTCTCTCACTCCTCGAAACCCCACCACCCACCCTCTGGCCTAAAAAACGTTCATATAATAATACACTTTCTGGGATTTGTTTTTAAGCAAAAACCAGAGCTAATAAAATGCAAACTGTTGTTTTCATCTTTTTAATACTTTCCACTGAATAAGTATAAACTGCCGCTGTTTTCCGACCTATAATTTCCCAGTAACTAGCTTTTCATAATATATTCATATTAAATATTATATTATATTTATTTAATTTTAGAATTGTGTTTCATTTATTTTCTGGATTATTTACACACTTGTTTTTTATCCCTTTAGTCCTTTTTATTAAATTTTCAGTTTAAATTTTGTTTACACTTTGTAATAACAATATTAAAATATTTTAAAATAATTTGAGTTTCTGTCGCTTTCAGTTACCCATCATCTAATTCATCATACTCTTCTGCTTGAAGGAGTAAAATCAAATCTCTGGCCTTTATGAGATTATCAGTAAGACTCTGTCAGAATTTTAAGGGCAAGAAATTTACTATTGGAAACTCAATATTCCAGACTTAAATTCGCACAAAGCTGTCTTAAAAGTAAAGCAGCTATTATGGTCTGAGTTTAGGCTTAAACATTTCGCAATTTGTTTTTAAGGGCTAACCAAAATTTAAGGACCTAATTAATTAATAATGGAATAATCCAATTTTTTTTTTTTTTTTTTTTTGTTCCAGGATATGGTTGGGACGAACGACTTTCGAGCAAGGAAAGTTACTGCTAGCTCTAATATTAGGCTGGACCAAGCTCTTAAAGAAAATGATTGGCAGGATTGGGGATGAAAAGAATAACAAAAAAAGAATCCAAGATAACAAATTTAACTGGTAGAAAAGTATACAAGAAAAAGAAGAGCCTCAAATGGGAACACTTGCTGCAAGAAGCGATCGGATTCAAGGAGTGTAAAAAGAAAAACATTGTTTTTTAAGGAGAAACGGCCTTCCTATAACTCTGGGAGGAAGAAGACTTGTATGAGAAGGTAAAGTAGGTGAAAGACCTGAGGCAAATATTGGCTACGTGGGGCATTGTTTGATTTTAAAGAGGGTATACCTGAAGTAGGTTGGATTTAGGAGCACTGCTCGTGAGATAGGAGATGGAGGCCTCGTTTATATCAGCTGAGACTGCGATGCTGCCAGTCTTGGAATATCTAGTAGCGAATTTCGTAGGTAGCAACTGTCGGGGGGAGGAATTATCTTCATTAGATCATTTTCTTTCAAGTTCCTGTTCTGAAGCCATGAGCTTAAATCCAACAGTACTCAGCTTATTCCAATTGAACCTACAGAATCAAGCCAAAACTAAGGACATCCAGCTAAATCAGGCTGAACCAGTTTAGCTTGAAAGCTACTCAGCAGTACTGTCCGATCTCTCGTAACTTAAAAACACTATCTAAAACCGAGAAGGGTACTTGTGGAAAAGAAAATTTTGGAACTAAATGGCTGCTAGCAAGCTGCACCATTTCCTGAGGGTTCTTAAAGAGTTAGAAGGACTAAGATGGATTAGCTAAGTGTCCGGGGTTTCTAGCTTACAGTGTGTACATTTTTCTCTACCTAGAAGCAATCTACTCGTACATTCAGCCAAAGTGATAGACCGTGTGGCACCAGTCCGAGACTTCGAAGATTCATGGAGACGCTCAGAGAAAATATTTTGAAGTGTAATATTTGAAAATATTTTTAATAAAAATAATAAAAGCTATTTGTGCGCAATAAAGACACTAATGAATATCTAAATAAATCTTTTTTGGACAACAATGAAAACTTCTTTAACGAATAAAACTTCTTTGATGGTAGGGTCAATTTTTATCCAATCATTTGTTATGACAAAACTTGATAAGTGAGCTCCTTTTTTTTATTTTAAGCGGAAGCGGAAGTAAAAAAGAAAAGTTAATCTCAGTGATGAAGCTGTTATTTAAAGTTTAGTTTCCTTTTCAGAGTCAGCTAAAACGGAAAACTCTATTTCCAACTATCCATCTTGGTAGGTAGAGCTGTCCATTTTTATTTTACCTCAGATGGTCCTCATCGCCCATTACCCTCTCTCTCTCAACCCCAACCTCATTTCAACCCCCCCTTTCTCTACCATAATCTACCCAACCAACCAACCAAGATCATTTTCATTGTTGCACAAAATTCCCTTCCAATTTAAACATGTTCCAACTTGATAATCCAAGTTTAAAATGGGTCTATCAAAAATGTTTTAGAGATCCATTCTAACTCCATCTCCCAAACCCAGCCTGTTTGGCCCTTGTTCCCCCCCCCCTTCATCTTATTTCCTATCTAGATTTATTTTCTCCACGTCCCTAGGCTATTCTTCATCATATTTCCTTCCCTGCTAGTTCACACTCTACGGCAATTTTCACTCCTCTCCATGCACTAATTTTTAAACTGAACTCAGGAGTTGTTTTTTATTTTTTATTTTTTGTCGCCAATAGTTTATTTTTAGATTAACTGCCCCTTTGTTTATCAACTTTTGTTTCTGTTCCTTCCGGTAAGCAAAGGTACTACCCTTCTTCTTTATTTTCTGTCTTCATTTATTTCTAAAATTTCAAAACTTAGATTCTCTGTACTTCCTTGAATATCAGTTCTTGAAGAGTGCCTGAATTCATCTTTCCAACAACTCCTTGACCTTTCTCTAATATAGTCATTTGATTCAACCAGTTCAAAGATTCTAACTTTTGTAACTTTAACTTTTTGTAACCTTTGACTTCCTTATTTTAAGACAATCTACAGTAAAAATTGACTACTGGTCCCATCTAAAAGAGTTTTCAATGAATTAAACAACTTGATGACTAACACTGTTGAGTGCTTGTGAACACGTTTTCTTGTAAAACAAACGTAATTTCTCATACGAAGGTAAAAGGAATCCTGGAAAATGATATACCGTTTGAAAGCCCATTAAACAAGAAAACTTGTACAAAAAGTGCCAGCACCTAGGTCTGATAATGATCATGTAAGGGCCTAATAAGTTTTCTTAAAAATTTCGATTACTTTTATTTTTCCCAGTTTCGGGAGGAAGATTGGGGCTGTTTGGAGAATAACTTATGCTTCAAAATGGTATCAATTTTTAGAAAATTTATCTGTCTTTCTAAGCGTGTCATCAGAATCGAATTCGGGACTAAAATTTTCTGAGTAATAACATTTTTATTGGAAAAAAGTAATGATTTTAGAAAAAAACTTTAAAGTGACGTCACTCAAGAACAGTGGAAAATATGAAGTTGGCCAATACGCCATTGAACTCCACTTTAGATGTACTACACACAGTAGGCCTATTGACAATTCTTACCCTGTATATATGAATTTTCTTTTACCAATCCAAGTTTTCCAATCAGGGCACAATAGATCTTTAAAAAGATCGTTGGAACGGTTCTAAGAACGCATTAAAAAGAGTAAAGGCCCGTCTGTGAAGAGATCATATTTAAGGCCAGAGATAGGGTAAACTTAAATGTATTAATTCCGATTAAACTAAACCAAAACTTCATTTTAATTATGATTTATTTTTTCAAACTTTGATTACACACTACATACATGAAGGTATATTGTATTTATATATTAAGAAAATAATAAGACATTTATTTAGGAGGGGGTTAAATAAGGTTTTCTAAACTTCCATTTTAGGTATTTTAAGGTTTTACCACCTCGTAAGTATTTGATCATTAAATTTTTAACCAAACTACCCAGAATAAAGTAAAACAATACTCCGGCAATGCAATTTTAAAGAAAAGGCTTTTTCTGTAATTTACTGCGAATTTGCCAAACGGATTCAATTGAAGCTGATCTAAGCACGTACTTAAGCTTAAATGCTTAAGTTTGGCTTTCTATTTTTTCTCAATTCATAGTTCGGTTCAATGTCGCATTCTATCAACGTTATTATTAATATTTTTTAATGCAATTTTGAGTTACAATATCATTCAATTATATTCGTAAATTATGGTAAGAAAAAGTCATGTGAGTGTCCATAAGAGATTTTTTTCATGAGAAAATAAAGTGGAACAGTAGAATATTGGCGAAAACTATTCGAAAAAGATCTTAACTTAATAAAAAATTACTTGAAAATTGAGAATGATTTTTTTTTCGAATAATTTGTCATTATTTTTTCTCAATATCTACGCAAGATTAATATTATTTCTAAAATAACCAAAAAAAGTTAATAAAATATGAGTAAATAATAATAGATTAAGAAAAATAAGTGAAAGGTATTAAAGCACCATTGTTAAGTACGCTTTGGCTCGCTATTATAGGACGGGGCGTGACTACACTAGAGGTGGGCGTGACTTACTAGAGGTGGGCATGGCCCGCCCACAGTCTGCTACCTTACTGCACTGTGATTGGCCACTACTTTAAGCTTAATAATTTCAATGAAATAATTAATTTAAAATTTTTTTTCCAACATTTCTCCCATAGGTATTTGATATACTTTCAAAATAAGCAATAAAAAAAATTCCCTTTAAAAATACGATAAATAATATTTCTTTTGGAGTAATACTTCATGTTTCACTCTATTATCGTTAACAGAAACAAAAAAGTTGAGAATTTGTATTGTTTAATCTTGAAATAGATAAAAGAGAAATAGGCTTATGAGCCGCCATTAAATAGGCTGTAAGCTCACTTTACAGTCCAGTCAGTGGAGAACTCTAGTGGCAATTTCTGTAAACATGAATGCAGTTTCTACATTCACATTTAACTATGTTGACAACTCACTAGTCTTACATAGAGCTATCTTACACTCACATTTAACCATGTTGGCGACTCACTAGACTTATATAGGTCCACCTTACACACACATTTAACCATGTTGGTGACTCTCTAGACTTATATAGGACAATCTTACATTCACATTTAACCATGTTGATGCCTCTCTTGACTTATATAGTACAATCAATCTTACACTCACATTTAGGTATGATGAAGGTGTTACCCTACACTCCGTTGCCCCGGCGTAGCTTCCGTGGAGACGGGGGTGGGCCGAGGTGTAGACACACACAAAAAAAAATATAAACCAAGAAAAGTAAAATAAGATCAACAAAAACAAAAAAAAGAAAATATATAGGTGTATATGTGGTGCTTGGGCGCCACGCCGTTTAAAAATAGACTTCCGCAGCAAACGGCGAAATCCACGGGGTAAGGGGACGAAGGTAAAAAAAACAAACAAAAAGGCAAGTGGGAGTAAGTAATACGTATAATAACAAAAAAAACTATTAAGCATAAAAAAAACAAAAATAATGACAAATGCAGCTCTGTTTACTGGTTCAGTTCGAACGTTACGTTAATTACGTAACTAGGTATTTAATAATCTATCTGGAAACAATAATCTTACTCCCTAAATAAAAAAAAGCATATTTACAAAAAAAACGTATTTACATGAAAACTGTTATTTATCATTGAAAAAAAAACCTTTCTTAAGGAAAAAAAACACAACCGGAAGCTTCCTGAAACTTTTAAACCAATTAAAATGAAAAGAAATTACAAATAATAAAAGAAACTACTTTTCTAAAAGAAAAGCCTAATATAAAAAAAATTATATACAACAACACAATAAATCAAACTAGGAAAAATGATACAGAATAAAACAAAAGAAATAAAATTCTGTAACTATAAATAGCCTGTAAGAACCCTTCTCCTACACGGGAAATTATCTTATTTAAATGTTCAAAATAACAGAAAACTCACCCCAAGCCTGACTTTTTTTCTTTAATAGAGTAAAGGACTATTTACAGTGTTCCGAAGCGCCGTCTTCTTTCTTCGGGAACCCACATGAAGATTTTCCTGTGCTTTTCCTTCTTCCCTTTCCGTTGTTTCTTCCGTAGAGCGTAATCCCCTCAATGGGAAACCTTACCAGAGGGCTGTCCTATGCCACTAGTAACGCACTCACTTTACGGAATTTTCCCAATTTTCCTAATACAAAAAAAATTAGAAAATCATATCCGGCAAGCCGATAAAAAGGGAATCCAGTGCACCACTTCTCTCAAGCGCTACTTCACTCACACTCTCTCTCTCGCGAGCTCCGCGCACCCCCCCACGCGCCGCTGTGTTTACATCTTCGCCGACAAACCTAAGTCCAACTTTACTCTATTATACTCTATTGTACATATCAATACGTACACATAAATGTATTCTTGGCATGCACTTGTCATTAAATCCAATTATTTAACATTATTTGAAATTAAAATGGTTACCAATTTTTGTTTCCGAATTTTATTCGGTAACAATTCCCCCCTTGCCTCCGGAGAGGAACGTCGGGAATGGAAAAGGAAATGAACGGAACGGGATTAGGGAGTGGGATGGGGATGGGGTTTCAATTGGTCCACGTGCCAGCAACCTAAGGGCCTGCCCTCCAAGTCTTCCAACTCTGCAATTACGTTCGACGTCATCCTTTTAATTCTGCACTGCTGGAATTTAGGTGCAAGTTTATTTGCGAAGTACCTACTCGCGTCCGACTGCGCATGGCTCTTCTTCCAGACTATTTCACCGGCTTGAAATTTGGCAGGCCTTCTTCGTAGATTATAATTTCTTGCTGCCTTTTCGTAAGCCCTCGCCAAACGGTCTTTAACTTCTTCGAAAAGAAGCGGCATCTTTGCTAGCTGCTCCAATCGTTCCTCTCTACTACTCCCAGGAATCTCTTCTTTGGAGTCCAATTCTGCGTATTCTTTACCCGACCTCTTCAATTCTCGACCGAAGTTGAGATAGGCCGGCGTAAACCCGGTGGCCTCGTGCACCGCTGTTTGCAGAGCAAAGCTGAGCTTGGCTATTTCCCGATCCCAAGTCCGGTGGTTGTCCTTGACGTAGGATGCCATCATCGTCTTTATGACGCGGTTGGCCCGTTCGGTTGGATTGGCCTGTGGATGGTAGGCGGCCGTAAACCAGATCTTCCCACCGTAATCTACAATTAAATTTTTAAACTCATGACTGGCAAACTGCGTTCCATTGTCGCATATCACTCGCTGAGGAGCTCCAAACCGTAAGATGACTTGTTCTTCGATTAGCCTGGTGACAGTCTTTGCAGTAGCTTGCCTTAAGGGTAGAAGGATGCTGTATTTGGTGAAGTAATCCACTACCACCAAAAGATATCGGTTCTGTTTTGATGACAGAGGTAGCGGTCCCATTAGATCTGTTGAAATGACTTGCCAAGGTTCGGCGACAAGTCTAGATTTGCCCATTAGTCCTGCAGGTTGTTGTTGCAAAGGCTTGTTTTGGAGGCAGATGCTGCATCTGGTTACATAGCGCGCTATATCTGCCGCCATTGCAGGCCAATAGTATTGCTCTTTTACTCGCTGGAGAGTTTTCCAACTTCCCAGATGTCCGGACAGTGGACTATCATGGTACTCTTGCAGTACCTCAAGACGTTGTCTTTTCGGAACTACAAGTTTCCAAGATGACAGTTGGTCGCTCAACATCTTGTTTTGCCCTTCCGCCACTCGCTTGAATAGCTTCCTGCTTTCTTCTATCCTCCAGTTCGGGTACTTAGCTGGTTCTTTTTTCACCTTGCGGAGCATTGAAGCGTACCACTCATCCACGTCATCAAAACTTAGGTCAATACTTCCCACCAGCTCTTCATTTATCCTGGATAATGCGTCGGCCGCCGCATGCTGTTTCCCAGGTCGATGCTGGATGGTGAAGGAATACTGTTGCAGCTTCAGTGCCCAGCGGGCTAGCCTCCCCTGAGGGTCTTTTAAGTTAAGGAGCCAGACGAGAGAATGGTGATCGGTTACCACGTTAAACTCTGTTCCTTCCAGGTATGGACGAAACTTCTCTATTGCCCACAGCACAGCCAAACATTCCTGTTCCGTTACAGAGAAGTTCTTCTCGTTTTTCGTCAAACTCCGGCTGGCATAAGCGATTGGCTTCTCCCCATCTTCAAACACTTGGGAAAGTATGGCTCCCAATCCCGAAGCAGAGGCATCCGTCTGGAGTAAGAAGGGCTTACTGAAATCAGGGCAAGTCAGCACCGGCGCAGAAACTAAGATGTTTTTAAGTTCCATAAACGCTCTGGTTTGATCCTCTCCCCAATTCCAGCGCTTGTTCTTTTTCGTCAACTCTGTTAAAGGTGAGCCTATGGTGGCAAAATGCGGAACGAATCTCCTGTACCAACTAGCGAGACCTAAGAACCTCCTGACTTGCTTGACCGTACGAGGCTGAGGAAAGTTTAATATGGCAGCCACCTTCTCCGGGTCTACGTGTAAGCCGTGCTGGTCCACAATGTAGCCCAAATACTTTAGTTCCGCTCTACAAACTTGGGCCTTCTCCCAGTTGACCGCTAACCCTGCCTCCTGAAGTTTTCTCAGCACCAACTCCAATGTCTCCAGATGGTCTTTAAAATCCTGAGTTGCCACAACGATGTCATCAAGATATACGAATACTTTTGGTTCCAACTCTGGTCCTAGGACGGAATCAATCAAACGTTGCCACGTCGCTGGGGCATTATGGAGACCAAAAGGCATGCGTATAAATTGAAAAAGACCTCTTCCCGGAACAGTGAAGGCTGTCTTTTCTCGGTCTTCTTTTTTCCACCTTCACCTGCCAATACGCTGACTTCAAATCCAACGATGATAGGTACCTCGCCTCTCTCAACTTATCCAATATGTGAGACACATATGGCAACGGGTACGCGTCTTTCTTTGTGACAGCATTAAGCTTTCGGAAATCGACGCAAAACCTGTGCTCGCCATTCGGTTTCTTCACAATAACAACCGGCGAGGACCACGGACTAGAGGATCGTTCAACTATCCCGGCTTCCAACATCTTGTCCAACTCCTCGTTGATTATGGCCTGGATTACAGGAGATACTGGGTAATACCTTTGTTTTATGGGCTTGTTGTCACCAGTATCGATTGTGTGCTGTACGAGATCAGTGCCATCTGACTTAGTTGATATTGTTCGCCAACCTTGCATGAAATCATGGAGATCTTTCTCTTGTTCTAGCGTCAAATTCGCTCTTTCTACCAAGGCCGCAGAAACCTGGACATCCTCATTAACAGTTTCACTAAAGGTCCACTTCCTATTTTTCAAGTCTGGAACAATACTCATAGATTCCCAGAAATCCACTCCTAAGATTACTGAATTCACCAACGCAGGGACTATGAGGAATTCAATTATCTTTATCTTTCCAGATAATTCCACAGGGATTTCCACCGAACCAAGAACCTCGCAGCGATTTCCGTCTGCTGTCGTGACTTTTAGTGAACCTTCTTTTTTCAAAGGTAGTCCCAAATTCTTTAACTTTCTCCAACCTGCTCCTCCAATAAGCGAACGTGTGGCTCCTGAGTCTAACAAGGCTGTAAACCCTAACCCGAAGATGAAAATTCGCAAATGCGGCCTTCCATCTTGCTTTTCTGCCATCTGAAGTAGTGGTCTCGCAGTTTTGCCTTGCATAAAATTTGTCACCACTGAAACCCATTCACGCCACTCCGGATCTGTGGTGGACATCTTTGGCGCACGACTCGAGCTCAGTCCACTTATGCTCGGTCGGCCTTGGCGTTTCCCGACTTCTTGCAGTGTGGGCAGCTTGCTTCGACTCGGTTTCTTTGTGGACACAGCCTAGATACATGGCCGATCTGATGACAAGTCCAACATCTCAATGTAGTTCTTGAATTCTTCTGCTCCGCTGATGGTGTGGGGGAGGTGATGGGTGTAACTATCGGATTCGCCTTTACGCTTTTCCCTGGTGGTCTGCGATAGGCAAGGTCAGGCTCCAAGGATCCCTTAAGAGGTGGCTCCTCATAGCGAGAGGCCATGGTAGCTCCAACTTCCAGATTTCTCAACACCGTCTCCAATTCTTCAATATTACTTGAAGATGTCAAAGGAAGCAGCGCGCGATATTCTCTTTTTACATTGCGCTTGATGATTTCGAATTTTTCCTCCTCAGTGAGAGGCCTGGAAAGTCGGGCGAACAACGCTTGCATCCTCGCAATGTAGATCGCTATGCTTTCCTGAGGTCCTTGGGTACGCTTGCGAATTTCCTCCATCAACTGATAATCGTAGTCTGGATCCAAGAAGGTTTGCCTCATCCTAGCTATGAGTTCATCCCAGCTACTTATTGTGTCCCGCTTTGACCTATACCAGACAAGTGCGGTGCCTCCTAACAACTCGCTGGCCGAACGGAAAAGTTCATGTTTAGAAATTCCCTTGGCTGTCCTTCGATCTTCGACCATTGCCAGAAAAGAGCATAGTGACAATTCGTGGTCATCGGCAGTGTATTTAAGGCCCCATCGGTCGAGCTTTAAGTCTCTCCCGCCGCTGGGCTCACGCGTGATCTGTGGTTGAGTTGGATGATAACTGGCATCTACTTCCGTGGAAATTGCAGAGGTGGTTAATGTTCCTACCTTTGATACGGATGGCATCTGTGGGATTTGCCCTTCAGACTTTACGTGAAGTTCTTTAATATCTCTCAAAAGCCGGCCTACTTCCTCCTTCATAGCTTCCTGTTCCTGTAATTCATCACCCTCGAGCTCGGTGATCCTTTCTAAACGGAGCTTAACATGAAGAAGTCGAGTATTGAGTCGCTTAAGTTCGTTGGGATCATCATCCGCAATAACTTCCGTTTGTTCCCTAAGAGCCTCAACTTTCCGACAGCATAGTGCAAATTCCTGTTTTGCAGGTAGACTAGAAAACAGTCTTCCGATAGGCAGTACCTTAGATTGCAGAGCCTTAACTAAACGTTTTCTTAAATCGGGGACTGTACCCTCACCGGAAATAGCCCTAATGGTTAGCTCATAGGCCAACTCGTCCTTTAATAATCTGTAAGGATCCATGAAAATAAATTTAAAAAAGAAAAGGACCAATGAAAATTAGGAATTAAATAAAATATTTAAGAATGGCACCACTATATCAATATAAGTAAAATATAATTTAATACCGTATACTTGAGTAAATAAATTGAGTATGTTATTAAAAAAAAACAGGCAAAAGTAAATAAACAAAACTTCAAAACAAAAATCAAAATTATTTGTTAAACTAAGTCAGGTTACACGAACAAAATTAGATTGATAATAAAAATAAATAACTTCCAAAGTCGGGAAAATGAAAAAGAATTTAGGCGAGACAATTATTTGGACCTATTTCTTAAAATAAAATTATTTTAAAAATAATTAAAACGTAAAATAGATTTTAGAAAAAAATTATTTCTATTATGCCCCACGTTGGGCGCCAGAAAATATGTTACCCTACACTCCGTTGCCCCGGCGTAGCTTCCGTGGAGACGGGGGTGGGCCGAGGTGTAGACACACACAAAAAAAAATATAAACCAAGAAAAGTAAAATAAGATAAACAAAAACAAAAAAAAGAAAATATATAGGTGTATATGTGGTGCTTGGGCGCCACGCCGTTTAAAAATAGACTTCCGCAGCAAACGGCGAAATCCACGGGGTAAGGGGACGAAGGTAAAAAAAACAAACAAAAAGGCAAGTGGGAGTAAGTAATACGTATAATAACAAAAAAAACTATTAAGCATAAAAAAAACAAAAATAATGACAAATGCAGCTCTGTTTACTGGTTCAGTTCGAACGTTACGTTAATTACGTAACTAGGTATTTAATAATCTATCTGGAAACAATAATCTTACTCCCTAAATAAAAAAAAAAGCATATTTACAAAAAAAACGTATTTACATGAAAACTGTTATTTATCATTGAAAAAAAAACCTTTCTTAAGGAAAAAAAACACAACCGGAAGCTTCCTGAAACTTTTAAACCAATTAAAATGAAAAGAAATTACAAATAATAAAAGAAACTACTTTTCTAAAAGAAAAGCCTGTAGGCGCGCGTGGCCGCCTACACCCAAATGCTAAGGTGCCCAAGTGGGCGCTGTACGAAATAATAGTAGACAAAGAAGAATAGAAAAAATAAAGAGAAATAAAAGAAAAAGGGGAAGGTACTTACCCTTTGCAAGGAGCGATGTGCGTGAGGTATGTTGATAAGCTGCCTGAGAAGCGTTGAGAGGAAAGGAAGCTGTGGAGCGGAAGCGTGTATATATGTTTATGTAAATGTGTGTGTGTGTGTGGTGAGCTTTGAGAAAGGGAGGCAATATTTGGGCTCAGGCTCAGAGAAGCGTAGCGGAAGTGGAAATGAGGTAAGCGGAAGAGTAAAGGGGGAATAGTGCAATAAGTGCACTATAAGCGGTGAAATATGCGTGAAGCGATATTCTGGAGAGGCGTTCAGATGCGGATGATGCGTACTGTTAGGTGTCAGCGGTAGTGAAGCGTAGCGGGTTGAGAGGCGTTAAGTTGCTAAAAGCGTGAGCAGAGAAGCGTCTTAAACAAGGACTAGCGGGGAACTGCCTAGACTGGAAAGGTGACCACATGGTCCAAAGGAAGTAGTGGGGTAAAGGGTCTAGAATATAGAAACACAAATAAAAGAAATAGCAGCTATAGGTAGTGACGCATTTGGCATAAGAAACGGAAACAGGTTAATATAGACAGAAAGTTTAAGAGAATAAAAAGGTGTAAAATAATAACTTAGTAATTGGTGATAAGTGATAGAAGGAAATTAAGGCGGATGCGGACATTAGTACGCGCGCGGGCGCGATGCTGACCCGCGAGAGTCGGAAGCCAGTCAAACTGGCCGAATGGTCTCGGTCACGACCGAACATCCCGCCCGCCCTGAAGGCTTGGCTTCAGTGAATTTGACGTAAGCGGGGAGCGGAGTCTGGCCTAGATGCGGCGGGTGACCCCTGAAGCGGTTGGCGGTAGTACGTAGCTGTTTGAACCACTGCGGAAGCGGGGGAAGGTTCCCGAAGGCCTGCGGGATAAGGTTACGGAGATTCTCCTGGCGGATGCGATCGGGATGGACCGTAGAAGGGGCTCGTCCTTGAGATGCAGTTAGAGAAGGCAACCAGTGTGGTCCTGGAGTCTTGGGTTTAGAAGCGGCTGGATCCAAGGATGGAGCGCTTAGCGGTGGGGAGTTACGGATGGTCTCGACCCTGAACACCATGTTTAACAATCTCTCACATGAGAAGCGGAGATCACTGATATCGTGCGTGAGGTGTTGCTTCGTGGACTGAGATGGAGCCTCTTTCATGTCGCCCACACTGCAGACTTGCGAGGGATATACCCGCCCGCCATTCACTGTGGCAGGGGGAGTGTACCTCATGGTTAAAGTAAGTTGCGGTTGATGGAGGTGATTTCCCAGCTCGCGCAGTGAGTTTTGTGCGTACACGAAATTAGTTTTGATATCGGAACACATCGTGAAGGGTAAGCTACGTGGGGCAACAAAGCGTTGAGAGGCAGCGGTGACAGGGGAGGTGAACAGCGCGGAGACCTTCTTGCTCAGCGAACCTGCGAAGGTGGTGAAGCTGTGAAAAGATCCTGGATGCCCCTTGGGTAATGTGTCAATGCGCAATTGCGCGATAGACCTGGCGAAGGGGCCGGTGAGGTTGACACCGGCCACCCTGCAGGCCATAACAGCAAGGATGTACTTAAGCGAGAGGGCACCCATAGGGGGAGTGATGGAGTGAAGCGTGGCGGGGCAGCACTGGCTGCAGTTGTTAAGGCAGCGCCAGCTACCTCTGCGCCCATCCGGTATGGCGCAGTGGCAGTGGACGAAAGCATTGGGGGCTAAGGCACCAGTGGGAAGCAGACGGTGCAGCGTAGAATCAAGAATGAGCCGGGGGCTATACTGATTCCCGGGCATTCGCATAGAATAGAGAAACGCGCAGGGTAGTGGTGCATCAGTAAGAGGTCCACGTACGCGCAGCGGATCCTTGGAGTTCGAGGAGCGGTTTAATTGCAGATCTAAGCAAGGCGGAGAGAAAGGAGTATGAACCTCTAGTAATTTCTTAGCAGGATACTCTTCATGTATGACCCGGATGATATGACTTAAGGCGTTTTGTAGCTCCAAGGATGATAGCTCACCATGGCGAGGCGTGGTGGGGTTCCTGCAGTTGAACCCGAAGCGTAAACAATACGCAGTAATGCGTTGGCGGTGGAGCAATGAAGAGAACTGGGAAATAATATTGTCCTCAGGAGCAGTGGTCACTAGAGCCACCTTGACTGGTGGTTTAGCTTCCTGATACATACACATTGCGGTTGAATCAGGTGATGCGGGGCGTCTAGGCCCATTGTCTAGAGGCTCAGAAAGCCTAGCAGGTCCGCTCGACCCCTGGGTGCATTCCTGAAGATGAGGCGGGTTAAGACTGTGCAGGGCGCTATCAATTGGATCATCTGCGGTGGATGTACACACGGAACCTGAGACAGGTTCTGCGTTTACCGTGCAGCATGGCGGAGGGCATTCTGCCCGGATGACATGGAGTGGAGGAGGTAGGCGCACAGCCTCACTGAGTGGAGAGGCACACTTAACTCCGCTAATGCGAGATGGAGGAGGTGCGGGGCGTGACTCCTTAGAGGCAGTGAGTAAAGTTGATTGCGGAGGAAAGGCGTCCTCTGCCTGAGCGGTAAGAGGCGGAAGAGATGCAGGAGACGTAATAGGCGGCTCCTCCGAAGTGGGAAATAAAGGTGATTGCGGGGGAGAAGCGCCCTCAGCCTCAGTGTGATGAGGCGGAGGAGATAAGCATTCAACTTCACTGTTGTACAGTGAAGGAGAAGTGCACTCAACTCCGATACTATAAGACGGAGGAGATGCGGGGGGCAGCTCCTCAAATAAGGGGAGCGAAGGAGAGACATCCTCAGCCTCAGGAATATGAGGCATAGAAGAGCACTCAGCCCTACTGATAGGAGGCGAAGGAGAAGCGTTCTCAGTTCCAGTGATGTGAAGCGGAGGAGAAGCGCACTTAACTCTGGTAATATAAGACGGAGGAGACGGGTACTCAACCTCACTAATGTGAGGTGAAGGAGATGAGGAGTGTGACTTCTCGGCAGCGGGGCGAACAGGTGAGCGCGGAGAACCGGGGCTAGCAGCAGGGATGCCTACGGCCTCATCAGAGACCTTGAGAAGACCTGAAGGCTGCAGGTGCGCTGGAAGTGCAGGAGGGAGTGATGCAGCAAGGCGAGGCGTGGGAGAGGCTGTTGAAGCAGGGGTTGCCGACGGTGGAGAGCTGGCAGGCGTGGATGGCCGCGTAGTGACCAAGGAAGCAGAATTAGCCTTCGCAAAGATATCGATAATTTCGAGGTGTAAATTTTGCACCTGCTGGAACCCGTCTATCAAATGCCATTCCGAGAGGCCCTCAGGAGGCCGGTTCGCATCCAGATACGGCTCAACTCGCTCTCGGAAGGTGGCGAAGTCGGTCTCGACTAATCTCGTCATCGCAGCTATGAGCGTTGAGGACAGAGGAGCGACTCTGAGTCGTTGGACAAAGTCCTCGAGATGGCGATCCAGGGCCAATTTAGTTGCTCTGATTAAGCGAGTGAAGACAACCAACGATAATGCACCTGCAGTGCCTTTCCCTTTTTTAGGCGCCATAGTGGGTTTTATTAAGCGATGCGGAAGAAGTGGACTGTATAACTGTATATGTGCGTATATCCGGCCCGGAGGACCAAAATGTAGGCGCGCGTGGCCGCCTACACCCAAATGCTAAGGTGCCCAAGTGGGCGCTGTACGAAATAATAGTAGACAAAGAAGAATAGAAAAAATAAAGAGAAATAAAAGAAAAAGGGGAAGGTACTTACCCTTTGCAAGGAGCGATGTGCGTGAGGTATGTTGATAAGCTGCCTGAGAAGCGTTGAGAGGAAAGGAAGCTGTGGAGCGGAAGCGTGTATATATGTTTATGTAAATGTGTGTGTGTGTGTGGTGAGCTTTGAGAAAGGGAGGCAATATTTGGGCTCAGGCTCAGAGAAGCGTAGCGGAAGTGGAAATGAGGTAAGCGGAAGAGTAAAGGGGGAATAGTGCAATAAGTGCACTATAAGCGGTGAAATATGCGTGAAGCGATATTCTGGAGAGGCGTTCAGATGCGGATGATGCGTACTGTTAGGTGTCAGCGGTAGTGAAGCGTAGCGGGTTGAGAGGCGTTAAGTTGCTAAAAGCGTGAGCAGAGAAGCGTCTTAAACAAGGACTAGCGGGGAACTGCCTAGACTGGAAAGGTGACCACATGGTCCAAAGGAAGTAGTGGGGTAAAGGGTCTAGAATATAGAAACACAAATAAAAGAAATAGCAGCTATAGGTAGTGACGCATTTGGCATAAGAAACGGAAACAGGTTAATATAGACAGAAAGTTTAAGAGAATAAAAAGGTGTAAAATAATAACTTAGTAATTGGTGATAAGTGATAGAAGGAAATTAAGGCGGATGCGGACATTAGTACGCGCGCGGGCGCGATGCTGACCCGCGAGAGTCGGAAGCCAGTCAAACTGGCCGAATGGTCTCGGTCACGACCGAACAAAGCCTAATATAAAAAAAATTATATACAACAACACAATAAATCAAACTAGGAAAAATGATACAGAATAAAACAAAAGAAATAAAATTCTGTAACTATAAATAGCCTGTAAGAACCCTTCTCCTACACGGGAAATTATCTTATTTAAATGTTCAAAATAACAGAAAACTCACCCCAAGCCTGACTTTTTTTCTTTAATAGAGTAAAGGACTATTTACAGTGTTCCGAAGCGCCGTCTTCTTTCTTCGGGAACCCACTAGAAGATTTTCCTGTGCTTTTCCTTCTTCCCTTTCCGTTGTTTCTTCCGTAGAGCGTAATCCCCTCAATGGGAAACCTTACCAGAGGGCTGTCCTATGCCACTAGTAACGCACTCACTTTACGGAATTTTCCCAATTTTCCTAATACAAAAAAAATTAGAAAATCATATCCGGCAAGCCGATAAAAAGGGAATCCAGTGCACCACTTCTCTCAAGCGCTACTTCACTCACACTCTCTCTCTCGCGAGCTCCGCGCACCCCCCCACGCGCCGCTGTGTTTACATCTTCGCCGACAAACCTAAGTCCAACTTTACTCTATTATACTCTATTGTACATATCAATACGTACACATAAATGTATTCTTGGCATGCACTTGTCATTAAATCCAATTATTTAACATTATTTGAAATTAAAATGGTTACCAATTTTTGTTTCCGAATTTTATTCGGTAACAAAGGCTCACTAGACTTATATAGGTCAATCTTACATTCACATTTAACCATGATGATGCCTCTCTTGACTTATATAGTACTATCTTACACTCACATTTAGGTATGAGGAAGGCTCACTAGACTTATATAGGTCAATCTTACATTCACATTTAACCATGTTGATGCCTCTCTTGACTTATATAGTACTATCCTACACTCACATTTAGGTATGATGAAGGCTCACTAGACTTATATAGGTCAATCTTATATTCACATTTAACCATGTTGATGCCTCTCTTGACTTATATAGTACTGTCTTACACTCACATTTAGGTATGATGAAGGCTCACTAGACTTATATAGGTCAATCGTACATTCACATTTAACCTGTTGATGCCTCTCTTGACTTATGTAGTACTGTCTTACACTCACATTTAGGTGTGATGAAGGCTCACTAGACTTATATAGGTCAATCGTATATTCACATTTAACCATGTTGATGCCTCTCTTGACTTATATAGTACAATCAATCTTACACTCACATTTAGGTGTGATGAAGGCTCACTAGACTTATATAGGTCAATCGTATATTCACATTTAACCATGTTGATGCCTCTCTTGACTTATGTAGTACTGTCTTACACTCACATTTAGGTATGATGAAGGCTCACTAGACTTATATAGGTCAATCTTACATTCACATTTAACCATGTTGATGCCTCTCTTGACTTATATAGTACTATCCTACACTCACATTTAGGTATGATGAAGGCACACTAGACTTATATAGGTCAATCTTATATTCACATTTAACCATGTTGATGCCTCTCTTGACTTATGTAGTACTGTCTTACACTCACATTTAGGTATGATGAAGGCTCACTAGACTTATATAGGTCAATCTTACATTCACATTTAACCATGTTGATGCCTCTCTTGACTTATATAGTACAATCAATCTTTCACTCACATTTAGGTATGATGAAGGCTCACTAGACTTATATAGGTCAATCTTACATTCACATTTAACCATGTTGATGCCTCTCTTGACTTATATAGTACTACCCTACACTCACATTTAGGTATGATGAAGGCTCACTAGACTTATATAGGTCAATCTTATATTCACATTTAACCATGTTGATGCCTCTCTTGACTTATATAGTACTATCCTACACTCACGTTTAGGTATGATGAAGGCTCACTAGTCTTATATAGGTCAATCTTACATTCACATTTAACCATGTTGATGCCTCTCTGGACTTATATAGTACTGTCTTACACTCACATTTAGGTATGATGAAGGCTCACTAGACATATATAGGTCAATCTTACATTCACATTTAACCATGTTGATGCCTCTCTTGACTTATATAGTACTATCCTACACTCACATTTAAGTATGATGAAGACTCACTAGACTTATATAGGTACAACTTACACTCACATTTAACCATGTTGACAACTCATTAGACTTATATAAGATTATCTTACTATTACATTTAAACATGTTGACGACTCACTAACCTTACATAGGACTAACGTACACTCACATTTATTCATGTTGATGGCTCACTAGTCTTATATAGGATCACCTTACACTCACATTACGATACGATGTCTTAATATTAGTGGTAATAAAGTAGCAAAGTAGAATTAGCAATGGCTTTCATCTAAAAATAAGATTATTAAATAAAGTATACTGGTTTTTCTTTTATTTCAAAACGGAGCTTACTTAAGAAAACATGCATGGTACATAAATAGTTTACACGTGACTCAGTAAAAAATAAGAAGTTAAATGCTTTTGTAAAGTAGTTCTACAAAAATCAACTTTCTACTTTTTAATTAATCGGAGTTTTTACTTTAGAAATATAAAGTATTGCAGCGTATTATAAGTGCCCAATCTACGGAAAGTAATGATATTTTTCACATTTATTTTAAACCATTTTTTGATTTTTTTTTTTTGTGGTTAGTAGGGGTTGCCGTACCCTTTGCGCCCTTCGGATTCGCACCTGTTTTCATAGAGGCAAACTTAGGACGATTGCTCAGCGATTAGCAATCGATTAAAGTTTTTTCAATAATAAAAATCAAAAAACTCTCGAAAGTATCAATGATTTGATGATGGAAGAGTTCGTCAGATTAAACAGGAATTTTGCGAATATATATATATATATTTCTGATTAATAATTTTCTTAACTGAGCAAATCTTCGCAATATACGAGAGTAAATTTACTCACAATATTGATATTAGGTAATTTTGGTAAAAGCCATGTTTTATTTTTTGTTCTTTGTTTTTACTGCGGTTATATATGTAATATTTTTAAATGGACCAAAAGAAAGTAAATAAATATTGACGCTGCCATAGGCATTCCAGTAATATTACCACAGTAAATAGGTTGCGTATGTCTGTGTGTGTGTGAATGTTTTTATGACTTTTCGTGGAATACTAGAAGTAAACCTGGAGGGTGCCCCAGGAGTTGAAAAGTGGTAGAACGTGCTCTACCCAACAGAGTCAGGATCATCCTGTAAAGCTGAGGGAGCTAGTTTGGAACAGGATTAGCCCTTTCATTTCTTATTATACACATCACTCTGCCATATCCGGCCAACTTTGATCATGATGACTAAATCTCTTTTTTCTTTTTCTTTTTTTTATAAATTTTTTCTCTCTAAAAATCTAGCCATTTCCTTTTTTCTTTTTCGCCCACTTATTTTAATAAAGGAAACATTTGTAAGGTAATTTTTTTGTTTAAAGACTTTTTAATCAAAATTTACGTTTATTTTAAGGCAAAAAAAGCAATCATTTATCTTCTAAAATAAAAACTTTGATCGTACATTACACCCAAAAAGTATCTTAAAAGTAAGGTACCCCCATTATCTGCTCCCAGAAGTTTCGAGGATTAATTGACTTTCCCCCGGAAAAACTGTCCTTAAAATCCTTGGTAATTTCAAGGGGGGAAAACAGGTATAGAAATAACTATGGTAATACTACAAAATTAATAGATAGAAAATTGTGTTAAAGTTAAACTAAAGAAATAACAATTGAACATGCTAAAGTGATTCAAAAAAATTATAACAACTGAAGTTAGAAAGATTATTGCCAATTTAAGTCATAATTTGTATTTATTTCTTATTTAGCCAAGCTTTCGACTCAGAGATTAGGTCATCTTCTGGGCTGTGGTCCATATTTTACAGAAACAGATTACATTGAACATTGATTTGATATAAAAAATAGTTTGCAACAATTATTTACTTTATACTAAGTAATACTAATTACAAGAAAGCTCTAGCAAATTGCATATTAAAGATTGGAATTATTTTTTAATAACTTTATTGAATTAACAAACTGCAGGTGCAATGACTTCCGCAAACAAGTTAATGCAGTAACTGATACAATAACACATGAGGAATTACCACCCATACACAATATACATTGACTCATTGTACATTGTAATCTGTTATTCTGTTACTTGTTCCACAGCTGTTAAGTTGTCCTAGTCGTCCCTAGATCGAAAGCTTGGCTGAAATAAAATTATGACTCAAATTGACAATAATCTTTCATCAAATGAAACTGATTAATGAATCAGTCTCCAAAAAAAAGATGAACCAATACTCTACAAAAAATAAAATAATGTGGTCGCCTATTTTCTACTAAGTGCGGCTTAAAGTCCAACTATCTATTAGGTGTAAAAGTTCTAAAGTCTATTAGGTGACGTGGACCGAGGCGGAAGCACATGCTTTACCAATAACACAGTTTCCTAACCAATACAAAATAGCCTAAACGCACAGGGTTTGAACTAGAAATCAATCACCTTCAAAATCACTACCAAAAAAGTACCTGGGGTTTCCTTAAGGAATCCCAGGTTACGCTTCCCTCTCAAGCACCATTTCAATGAATTGTAAGAAATTTATCACTATTACATGTTACTAAGAATTCAAATTTAACCGGAATTCTAAATTAGTTGAACGGAAGTGACACATTATTCGAATAAGTCTTTTTTAGTTTTTAGTCATATTTTTGAAATAGTTGTACTGAAGTGAATTTGTTTAATAATGATGTTTATCTTTTAGTATAAACTATAACTTTTAAAACAATTTAATTAAGTTCAAGAAGAAGGGAAATGTCTTGAGAGTATGCTTAGTTTTAATCCGGAATTAGAGAACATAACTTTGTTAATTTAAATAGAATAAAGTATTCCTACAAAAAAAAGCCACGATGAACTTCAATAGAGTAATCCACGAAGCTCTCTTTTAATAAAATATCTAGTCTTTGAATTTGCCGAGATTACCCGGGCTTGATCTGGTTATCTACCCAAGCAGACTAGTTACCTCTGTAAATGTACAAAAGAGAGAGTTGAAGAGAGAGAAAACAAGATTTACTACTACTAACAGCATTTATTATCCAAAAACCCTTTTCCAGAAATAAGGGAAAAAAGGGGCGAGGCGGTGTAGGGGAGGCGAAGACCCTAAGCTGGTTGTATGTTTTTGTAAGTCGCCTAAAAAGGGACCAACAGTGAAACTCAAACAGGCAAAACCAGTTATCCAGATATAAGGCTTAGCATTTCCTACTAATCAGACATGAGACTGACACCCACTTGTCCCAGATGGTAGTTTGTGGAAATGTAATCGCACAGCGGGTGACTGGCAGGATAACTGCCACTGTTTTGTGTTTCTACCCAGACCCTTACATCCCTTTAGGTTTCATTTCACTTGAATAACCTATAAATAATCTTGTTTACATTCTCTTAAATGGTTAAAATGTTAGCTACAATAATTATCTTTGACTAATCGGCAAGTTTCTAAAATAGCTTTAAATTGTTAATGGAAGTCTTGCAGGTTTTGACAAATATAGTTACTTATTGAAGTGATTACTTAACACGTAGACGAACTTGTAGTACGTAAGTTATCTGCATTTCTAATCATGCACCATTACTGTTTACTTAATCTCTGTTTGTTGTTCTATTTGTTCAAACAATTGCGACTTAAAGAAAAATCAATTTCTGACGAATTTCTTTTACGCGATCTAACCAGGACAAATCGCAGAGCTGAAACGACATGGAAAACAATAATTGCGTTGTGTTGAACCAATAGTGACAGGTATCGTAAGTAGGCTGTAAAGGAAGTTAAGCAGTGTAAACTGGACTTCACACGGAAGAGCACTTCCTATGCATCAATTGTTGACCAGCATCTTATTTATTGTGGCCCTAAAGTTCGACTGGAGTGGGTGCCGGGCCATGTGGGGATTAAGGGGAATGAAATAGGTGATCAGTTGGCCAGGAATGGAGCTAGTACTCCCTAGTACGGAACCAGTCCTGGGGATCACTAGGGGTACAGTTCGTGAGGCTCTCGTGAGATTGGATCTGGAGAGAACATGAAAAGTACTGGTTGATGCTTCCTGGGGGGTCAAACACAGCAAGAGGGTTATATGCCCTTGTTGTGCAAACGAAGAACCAAAGTGACTCTAGGTTTGGGCAGGAATCAGATCACTCTGATTACAGGCCTACTCACAGGGCACGGAAGGTTCAGGAAGCACCTGCACAAGGTGGGGGCTTATTAGCTCGGAACCGTTGTGCTGATTGTGCCAGGAAGAGGAAGAAACGGCCTCTCACCTGTTATTCGGATTGCTTTGCAATCGAAAGACTGCGCTACCAAAATCTTTGGTACCTTGAGACCAGAGGAGATTATAGCGCAGAAGGTAGGGAAAGCCCTCAACCTTCTTAGAAGGGGAGGTTTCAATTACTAGACTTAAGGGAAGACACAATAAGCCTTTTGGTGGCTGCGGTGCCGTGGGGCATGGGTCCCGTCCGCCGTTTTAAATCTAAATCTAAATCTATTGTGGCCCTAACAAGTATTGAAGTAAAAAAAGGCCTTGAAGATCTTAAATGTTTCCCCAATCACATGTCACATTTGCCGCGGTTATAGTTTTGTTCTAAATTAAATGTAAACAGTTATTTAGTTAAGCATCACTCAACTAATAACAATTAAGCTAATTGCTTATCCATTACAGTAGGGGCAATTCAAACTATTAATTAAAAAAAAAGTTATTTTCCTAAGTGTTTGCTGTTAATTAATCGATAAAGAGAGGAGAGAAGAAGGCTCTTTTTATTCGATATCGAGTTTTCAGTAGAAACGTCCGTTTTAATGTTCTCTAAAAAAGTAGTTTTTGAAAATATGAAAGTCCAAAGATGGTCAGGTATAAGATAAACGTGGTTGCTATGGAGGATAAAAATGAACGATAATATCTTAAATCGCCTACAACAAACTTTCAAGCACCTGGCGATTGAGAATCCATTGATAAAGTAGAACAAAAAAAATTCAACTCTTTAATCTGATTGAAATGATCTTTTAAAGCATTTTGCTGCTGAAATTCTATATAAATATGTATTCCTTTATCTATTATGCATTTATTTTATTTCGTAAATATATAATTATTTTGAGTAGATAATTTTAGGTATTCTTTTTTATGATGTTGCTTTTATGCTCCGCAGGCGTGATGACGCAATGAAAGCAGCTGCTCGAACGATTTGAAAAGAATAAACTCTTCCAAGATCTTGTATCCGAATTCACAGGTACCAAAATATATACAATATATTCAGTCAAGAAGCAAGAAGAAATGAATATTGATATGGCTCACCCTGCAGGCTACCGTAGCCACAAAGAATGTTAGCTCCCTTAAAAAACTTAAAGATATGTCACCACTAGTGTGCTTAGATTATGTTAGAAAATGAAGGAATAGAATAGAAATTACTGAAAGTTTCTTGACATCAAGCCAATCTCACACATTAAGCAAAGAACCAAGAGATTTTGTAAACTTAAGCACTGCGTACAATGCTTAAAGTAAGCACATCTCTGAAGTAAATGTCTGCAAATTGCAGCATAACTATCACTATCACTAGGACAGATCTGCTACGCTTTATCGACCAACTTAAAACTCACAGTTGGTCCAGAAACTGTAAAAGAGATAAACTATAAACCCCCCAGAAAAAGAAAGTAGATAAAGTAAATTAAATAAAGCACAAATAAGTCAGCAAGTCTAGTACGAGATGGGAACAAACGTGAAGAGGGAAATCTCTACACCAAACAGATTATTCTACTACTGATTCTGGATGAAAATCTATAAACGGCCTAGAATACAATAAAAATGTGAGCTACAATGGAGAAATTCAAAGATTTTATTTTTAAAAGACTTATACAGTAAGAATGAACGATAAAAGTAAAGAGTAATAATGCTGAGGAATTAAAAAAGTGACCACAATTCTGAAAGTTTGCAAATTTCGTTCTTTTTAAAACCTCAGAGACGAATTCATAAATAAAGTGTACTTGATTAGTAAAACTAATGGTTAAAATACAAAATTTAGACGTTATAGAAGAATTTAGAGTAAAAACAGGACTCGAGTAGATCGAGAGGAGCACATTTAGATTAAAAATTTAGCAAACTAACTTCTACACAGGTGAATAGAAGAGTTATAATTAAAATAAATAACTAACTAGGCAATACTATCGACCAATTAATCACTTGAACTCAAAGTTGAACCACCGACAAACAAATAGCTTACATCAAGTTTAATTAAACGAATCAGTCCATTTTGTTTTTTATATGGTCAGCCTCACATGTACTTGTGGAGTGTTTAGAGAACGAACTGAGCGATACTATCATTATATGTTTAGAATTAAGTATTAAATGAAGTAAATTCAAGAGAAAGTATGACTTGTTTAAAATAAGAGATTATATTTAAATTATTATTATTATTATTATTATTGAATATATAGGTTTCATGACCATAAATTGTTAAACTTAGAATTCTAGGTTAACGAGGAATCGGTCAAATAAACAACAAACTCGTCTCTTTGCCAACGTTTCGACAAATATATTGTCCTCTTCAGGGCCTGGATATTACAAATACACAAATACAAACAATTCAGTAATACAGAAAATCAGTAAAAAAACAGTAATATAAACATTAAAATTAAATAAAAAAATTAAATACAATAATTTTAAAGAATTCTGTGTTACTGAATTGTTTGTATTTGTGTATTTGTAATATCCAGGCCCTGAAGAGGACAATATATTTGTCGAAACGTTGGCAAAGAGACGAGTTTGTTTTTTATTTGACCGATTCCTCGCTAACCTAGAATTCTAAATTATTATTATTATTATTTAATTTATTATCTGTATACTGCCACTGGCGATTCAGTCGACGAGCAGTGTTAGGGATGTCAATATTTAAATTAAAAATAAAAAAAAATAAAATTATAAAACGAACGAGTATGCGAAGAATACTTATAAATCGAAACTCTTAATTGATTTCCTTTCATAAACCCCTTAACCGCGAATCTCCCCTCAACATCAACAAATATTTGTGACAAATTCAGGGAGATAATTAAAAAAAAAAAAACGGACTTACCAATTCTCCTCCACTTGGACTGGAAGTTCCGTAGAAGGATATTAATAATGGTCATATTCATGTTTTTCAAATAATAATTATAAGCCCGTGGGTTTATTAAATATGGGGGTCATGAAATGAGAATTAAACTATTTTAGTAAAATGATCTAGTACCAATAAAAGTCCTAGTCAAGAATTAACTGTTAGCAGTTTTATCTTCCTTAATAATATCTTAATTATTGATAATTTCAGCCAAAATAATAGATTTCTTGAAAATAAGTACAAGATATTTTAGCAAAGTACTGTAATATAACTTTTAAAAATATAATAGTATTAAAGTATTATTGTTTCCTTAGAAAGAAACAATAAAACCTTTATTAATCAGTAATGATTCCTCACTTGAAACATACACAAGATTAAACATCACAAACAATGATTAAGCTTGCCAAAAATGTTTTAACAGACAACTGAGATGCAGCTCAGAACAGTGCTTAGCACTCAAAAGACTTGAGATTTATATGTAGCTAACATGTGAGCTGCTTTAGTTTAAAGGCTACAGCTATATGGTTCAGCCAAATCTACAAAGAAAACAATCACTCAGATATTTCAATCGAAACTAAATCGACAGAAAGTTGAGGCCATGTTCTATGTCCATATTAACCTTACTCTCCACGAAGACCACAAAATATATAACAAGTTCCATAATGCTCCTCACTACTTATTCTAATCCTTACGATCTCCCGCCTCCTCAGCAATGAATCGCCAATGATTCCAAGGCTTTGTTGAAGATAAATTAACATCAAATTGATTCCTAAAGATTTCCAACACAAAGTAGTTTCTTTTCTTTTTTTGATGTTCATCTGGTGCCTCTGAATCATTTTTGTGTATATGCTTAATGCGAAAACTGTTTTTCCGAGTAAAAGGAATGAAAGCTTTATACTTTCGATGAATCGAGAATGAGTTCTGTCAAGAAACAACTTATCATTCAAAAGTGGTACCTTCTTATATAGCCAAGCTAAGAAGCTACCATAAAACAGCATCTCTCGAAGATCTGGTGTAATCTCACCTTCCTACGACACACTCACTTTGATCTTTTAGTGAAGTGCATGACACCAATTTCAAGACTTCAACACATCGTACAGCCACTTTAATCTTATTCATTTTCAAGCTTGGGGAACATTTCCAAAGGGAGAATCATACACAGCATCCTCATAGTGCCTCTGGAAGTGCAAAACAATTTCCTCGACTAAATGGACTACATTAAACGCCCCAAGAAAAAATCTAAACAACACTTAATCAAAACTTCTAATTGATGCTTTCATTAAGAACCTGCTGTTAACTCAAAGCCAAGCTTTCACATATCAAACTTCAGATAATGATTGACAATTATGTTGGATAAGACTCCTGAAAGAAAATGAAGCTTGGAAGATATTCGGACTAGAAAAGAAAAACTGTGCACAACGTGATTAACGTTATTGTATAAACTAAAGTAAAAAAGTTATGGGTAGACTGCAAGAAAATGATTCATGATTGGAGACTGAAAAAAATGACTTAGCATTAAGCTGTAGAAATGAGCAAAGTCAAGTAGACAGCTTAGTTAGCTATGGTTTTTAATGAAGTTACGACTTCATTGAGTGGTACAAGAACTTGTAGCAATTACAAACATGGAGTTTTTAAGGAAAGTCTAAAGAAAGAAGTGGAAGATTCTACTGGGTGAAACAAAAAAATAGATTGTTTCGTGCCGATCAAGTCTCAAAGTTTGATAAGTTATCCGTCCTGATTTCTCCCAAAAATCACACATTTCCAAAGATTAGATATGGCTCTTGGAATGAAAGAAAGCACCTATCTTTCGATCAAAAGCTTAACGACATCATCGAATAAGAATGAAGAAGTAGAAAGATATCCTTAATGCTGCTTCAAGATTAGTTGAAAGGCCAAGTTGCTGGACGTTGAGTACTTGTTGGATAATCAATAATAAATATGGTTTGATTGTGAATCACTAAAATTTTTAAAATAAAATTAATTATCACAAAATAAATAAATATATCATGTTTCAAACAATGCAAATACTAAATCGAATTATATTGCTTTTATAATTTATTTTAGAACAATAACATAAGAAGATTTATATACGAGATGAGCTCAAGTTAATGATATTAATTTTAAAGCTCAAAGCTGAGTCGAGCCAGAGAGAGAGAAAGAGATACCCCCAGGACGGTACACAAAAATGACCACTATCAGTTTCCTTTAACTTACCTTTGTTTGCTGTAGGGTGGGATATGACACCAATAATTGCAGGTGCACATCCATCGATGTCTTCTTCACCTCATCTACACTGGACACTGGACACAGTTTAAAGGATTCACTCGATTTTCTTTTTTGTTTTTATCTATTTTTTAACGGAATTTTGAATACCCGAATTACTTACTCATGGCGCACCAGTTAAATAATATTAATTATTTGTAATTAGGAAAAGAGCACTCGCGTGGATAAACGACCGAAAACTTGGCAATTCCGCACTATCTGAAAATAAAATACGTATTATTATTTTCGTATGAAGGCATAAGATACAAAAAATTTAAAACATAAAACATAAATGAAAATAATTTAACTTAATTTTCTAATGAACCTTCCCCTTTATTTGTAAATCTTTAGGGCAATTTATTTAGTGTGATTTCAAATAAATAATTAAGTGATTTTAGAGATGATTAATAAATTAATCTAGTGAAAACACTAACTCCCTTTTTCTTACAAAATATAATTTTAGTGATAGTTATGTTTTTACCAACAATACAGTTGACTTTAATGCAGTACATATTTCTTACAATTAAAGAAATCAAAACAATGACAAAACCGCTGAGGAAGTGTATGATATCATAGCTCCCGCTAGAACTATTAAAAAAAAAGACCCTTATTCACTAAAAAAAATCTGTAAACCAAAGTGATGATACGTTAGGTTAATGTCCCAGTTCACATGAAATCTCTGGAGACTGTCCCAGACAATTATAGTAAACTTGAAAAAAGTCACATTCGCTCATCTTTCGTCTCGAAATTTCGTAAACATATTTTACTTTCGTAAATAATATATCACACAGGTGTTCAAACCGTACAATTTACTGAAACGCAACTTTAGAGAGAGATTATAGCTTCACCACTCCCATACATTCCTTTTTTTTTTTTTTTTTTTTTTTAAAAAGTGGCATATCTCAGATCTTTTTCAATTGTAATTCGCCAGGAATATGCAAAATTACAATACAAAATGCTTACGATAAATTTCCAGAAAGAGAACCACATAAAACATTCAAAATAAATGCTTCTAACGGAAATTTCAATTTATTAAGTTATCTACAATCTGTATATACATATATACAATAAGTAAATCTGGACGTACTAAGATTAATTGATACGTGAAGAGCAGGAGGAGAGAAATTGCCCAGTGGCAGCTCTCTCTCTACGGGATGTAATGATCTTTAGGTCTTCAGACCTCAAGGAATTCGCGGGGTTACTGGCGATTCAGTCTGCGAGGTTGATTATTAGGAAGATTGTCAGAGGAGGCGAGAGACAGAACAAGAAGATTGGAGCAAGTGGAGAGAGCAGTATGGAATTTTTGATATTTAATCTTTGTTGAGTTGGTGTACGAAAATTAGAGATGTAAAAAAAAAAAAAAAAACCATCATCTGCTCTTGTTTGTTTCATTCTGACCAGTTTCAGATTGACTTACATCTCTTGACTATCGACATGCAGCTAGAGTATCATTTATTAGTGAGTAGAAGCGGTGAATTTTAGAGCAATCAATAACCGTTGTCATATTGGAGACAGCTACCTACCTCACTTTACTCTAAATTTAACATATAACTCATCACCTTTATCATTATTATAATCATGACCTTGTCTTGTAACCAGAAGTGTGAAGCTCCCCTGCCAAATACCTTCCTCCTTCGCACTTCCACAACCGTCACCAAAGCTTATTTGCTTTACTCCTCAACTACAATATTTCACAGCTCAATTAGTTCATAATTAGCATCATTTCCTCTGATAACTATTTGAGTGTTAAATTTAGAATTTATCTCTTTTGACAATTATTTAAAAGGAGAAATTAAGGTTGGCTAAATTTGGCTTGAATAGCACGAGGAATAGAATGTTATCTAACTGTAATGCCCCTTTTAGACTCGGTAATACCACTTCCACGTGCTATTCTCTCAAGCTTACAAAAATATGAAGCTACTTTTCTCTAGAAACTATTTTGTAAGTCACCCGGTACATCAATTTACAATGAAACGTTATGTTCATCAATTCTCTGAAACTATATTTCAATTTTAATTTAAATTTATTCACGTTGCCAAGAGTCTAGATTGGCTAGACAAAGTCCATAAAAACTTGTAAGGGTCAGCGCTGAGTGGAAGACAGAATGGTTTCAGGTACCAGGTAATCAGGCTTTGAGTCCGTCTTATAAATTTGGCAATCAAATGTAAACCCAATAATTTTTAATTTAGAAATAAAACGATTTGATAGCTGTTGCAGGTAAATCCAGTCAACGATAGTGCTATAGAATCAGGGCCGGATTTTCCTATATGCTAACTAGGCTTCAGCCTAGGGCCTCAAGAGGGGCCTACATTCAAATTGTTAGCAAAATTAAAATTACACTATTCTAAAAACAGTACCAATAACCACATGTTTCATTTAACATATTGATATACGAGGTGTGTTCAAAAAGTAACGGGAATTTTCGTTTTTTGAAAAAAATATTTATTTATTCATCTACATTAATATTGTCGCCTTCAAAGTAGTCCCCTTCGCATACAATACACTTGTGCCAGCGCTTTTTCCAATCCTCGAAACACTTCTGAAACTCGATCTTTGTGATAGCTTTCAGCTCTTTCAGCGATTCGCTTTTAATGTCATCTATGCTTGTAAAACGACGGCCTTTTAATGTTCTCTTTATGTTTGGAAATAGAAAAAAGTCACATGGAGCCATGTCTGGCGAATATGGAGGCTGGGGCATCGTTAAAGTTTTGTTTTTGGCCAAAAATTCACGAACAAGCAATGAAGTGTGAGCAGGTGCATTATCGTGGTGCAAAATCCATGAATTGTTTTGCCACAAATCCGGGCGTTTTTTTCGGATTGCTTCACGCAAACGGCGTTGAACTTGTAGGTAGTACTCCTTATTGATTGTTTGACCTTGTGGCAAGAATTCATGATGCACTATGCCATTAAAATCGAAGAACACAGTGAGCATAACCTTCACATTCGACCGCACTTGTCGAGCCTTTTTCGGTCTTGGCGATCCAGAATGCCTCCACTGGGACGATTGAGCCTTAGTTTCGACATCATATCCGTAAACCCATGTTTCGTCACCTGTTATAACACGTTTCAGTAGATCCGCATCGTTGTCGACTTCATTGAGTGACTCTTGAGCAACTTCCATTCTCCGCTGTTTTTGTTCGAAATTCAACAATTTTGGAACAAATTTTGCTGCCACACGTTTCATACCCAAAACATCCGAAAAAATTTCATGGCATGAGCCAATTGATATGGCAACATCATCAGCGACTTCTCTGATTGTGATTCGGCGATCGTTCATAACCATTTCTTTCACTTTTTTCACGTTTTCATCGGTTGTTGATGTGCTTGGACGTCCAGGTCGTTCGTCATCTTCAACGTTTTCGCGGCCATCTTGGAAACGCTTATACCACTCGTAAATCCTTGTTTTACTCATAGCAGACTCACCATATGCCTTTATTAACATTTCACACACTTTATTTCATTTTTTACGCAAAATTTAATACAAATTCTTTGATCCATTTTTTTTAACAAACAAAAATCGCCAAGCTCGAAAAACACGTCTAACCTTAACGGCTGCCACTTAAGAAGTAAACAATGAATATTACTGAAAATTTTATCGTACTTCAGGGGCATGTGTACCAACATAATAAAAAAAAAAATTTACAATCAGACTCTCCAAACCCGCGAAATTTAAAAATTCCCGTTACTTTTTGAACACACCTCGTATGTTACAGTAGTGATGTATTTGATTATCTCATGTAATTTACAAACTTAAAAATGGGAGGTGGAAAAGCCTCGTAAGTGGAATAACCTAGGGCCTCTTTTCATCTAAAATCCGGGCTCTGTATAGAATATATGTTCTAAGTTGAGCTACTATTATATTTCTACTTCAACTTCTTTTGTAAATGCAAAGCTCATTTTAAAGAATCACTGTGCAGTTCCGAGTTTAAATTACAATTTTTAATTTTCTTGAATATGTGGAACACTTGCTTTCGTTGAAAGAAATATTTTAATGAATAAAACAAACGAAACTACTACGAACAGATGGTAAAGATTGAGTGTTTCTTTCTAACTGATGCATTCTAATATTAAGATTTATTATTGCAAGAAATTTCATTAATAAATTCAATCAGAGATGATTTCAGTATTCATAAAAGATTTATGGAAGTTAATCTGCTTTAGGTGTACCAAATATGTGGGTTTACAACTTCTGTTTTTTCTTTAAACTCATCCCTTGAAGTTTCTAATTGCATTCGCTTGCAAGTCAATAAGTGGTTGCAGTAAGATTCAAGACTAACTTTTAACTTCTTGTATTCAACATTTGGATAAATCCACTTAATTGTCATTGCAAAACAAAATTCTGATGCAATGAAGTTGTAATTATACATATATTGCACTTCTTCGTCAGCTTTATCAAACAGAAGTTAGCAAAAGTAACAAAACTTAAATGCTTCATGTAGTTATTGAATGAGAAAACTTTTTCAAAGTTCAAAAATAATTTATTTCGAATCCTAGTGAAAAATAAGAAATTAATCGTACTTACTTACTCCTCTCCAATTTGAGTTCCTCTTTAATTACAAATATTTCAATACTCGCGAGTAGCAAAAAGTTATGAAGTATTTTTGTTACATACGAGTATATCTCATATATCTCGTATATCTCAAATAAGCAAAAAATCATAATTTCTTAGAATTAAGTACTTAGAGCCAGTCAGTGGAAATCTGAAAGGGATTTCAAGGTAAATTAATAACGAAGGATACTTGGAAAGATAATTTGCATTGAAAACTAAAGAAAGACAAGAGCTTAACATCCATGATTAAAAAAGGTTAATTGAGGAATTAATCACCAGGTCCTGCCTGGACTTCAAAGTAAGGCTTCACTTCCCCAAACAAACAACAAACACCTACTCTCTCTATAGAGCCAAGGGATATCTTCACCTCTTACATATGGTGCGCAAAAATGAATCAACATTGGAGCTGAAGGCCGCTGCTCTCGAAACGATACATACTCGTTTCCCAACACCACCCTGGAAGCACGTCTATACTGATGGCTCTGCCTTGGATGCACGTGGGAATGCTGGCGCAGGTGTTTTTACTTCTGACTTCCAGATCGCCGAACCGGTGGGACGTTTTTGTTGTAATTTTGACGGAGAAGTAAAAGCTGTTCTATTAGCACTAAGAACGCTCCAAAATGAGGCAGTAAAGAAAGCAGTTTTGTTCGTTGACTCACAAGCAGCCATTCAGGCTTTAACCAGCCTTGTGAGTAGTGAGTCGTACGATGTTTTAGAAGCACAAATGCTTATAGGAGAACTTTTGTCCTTGGGTTGGGAAATATGCCTGCAGTAGATACCCAGCCATTGTGGTATCCAGGGTAACGAAGAAGCAGACCGTCTTGCAAAAACTGGATCGCTAAAAGATCAACCGCAAGCTCCTCTGGATTACGCGACAACGAAAAGACTCCTACGTCATAAATTTAACTCCGAGGCGATAGAGAGTTTTGAAAGGCAGGCAGAAGGAAAAAAGTGGAGAGTTCTGCTTGAACAGGGAGGACGAATTCCCCATAACCTCCCCAGAAACGAATTAGTTGCCTGTTTCAGACTAGCCACTGGACACGATTACCTGCAGGCTCATCTTGCCCGAATTGGAGTCGTGAACAGCCCTATCTGTGTGTTGTGTGGCGTTGGGAGCATGACTGGCTCTCACCTAGATGAGTGCCAAGCTCTTTTAGACATTCAACAACTGCCAATTAGGCAGACTGATAACTATAAGTATCAATCTATTTTATATTGGACTGCTCGAAGTCGAATGGCTGAACGCCAATCATGACTTGGCATTTGGAAAAAAAAAAAGATGAAAAAAGAAGTTCATTTTCAATAATTACTAAACAAATTTCAACTAAAATTGTACAGAAAGTCGTTTTTCTAAAATACAGAATTCAGAAATGAGGGCATCAAAGAAATTATTTGGGAATTTCAAGTCATTGCTGATATTTAGTTTCTGTTGAACTTATCGACAATTTGAATAAAGTTAATAAAAAATATTGATCAACTTTTACTCGAAGATCGGTTCGCTTCTTCGAGCATTAAGAAAAGACTTTTCAGAATTGATTATTGATTATATATTGAATCTTAAAGTTTAAATTCTCATGTAAAAATTTTAAAAATAAATTATCACTTACCCACCTTATAATTTAAGTAGCATTTCATTAGCTCAAATCCAAGGTTGTCAAATTAACTGCATCAATTAATAACAATTTTATTTTAAACTTTTAAATAAGATAATAGTTCGATATAACTGTATTTTTTTATATTTTACACAATAAAAAAAGAGAATAATTCAACTAAATTTAAGCACTTTAAAAAATGGTGACGTCAGAAGGTCCTAGCTATCCAGAATCTGTAACAATATAACTTTATTTAAAAAAATTATTTAAAAAATCCAAATTTGATAAATTATTCTTTATCATAAATAATATGGTATATTTTTTCTTTAAAATAATATAATTATTTTAATATATAGTTTTAGAAAATTTTATTTTTTTAACTAATTTTTCGTTTTTTGTGCTTAAAATTAATTATTAAATAATTAAAATATTTTAAAAATGTTTAATTAGTTCTAAAAATGAATTATTAGTAATTTTAATTATATTTTTTAATGAAAATACTCTACTAGTTCCCACCCCCAACGAATTGGACCAGTCCATCTCATGGGATAATCTCTATAACATCGTTCTTTTTATGTAAGTACAATTAATTTATTAATTATAATAGAATATGGAACCCCAAATACATTATAATTAACTAATATAATTATCTAAATCAAGACTAGAAAAGATTTACCAAGATTAATAATTAGATTAGCCATTTACTGGATTCCCAAAGTACAAGATGGCGTTAGTCCAGCAAATTCTTTATTAAGTTTTAGGCTTTAAAAATCACTGAATATAACATTAAATTGGTAAATTTTACTTCTTTATATTATTTTAAACAAATCTGTAGTATTTAATGATTCGTAAAAACTAAATGGATACCTTAAAGTTACGAATACAAAATCAAGGCTGGGAGATTGGCTAATCTATTAATTCTAAACAATGTTTTAAGTTGGCTTTTATCATTATAAATAATGTTAAACAATTTCAAAAGATTTTATTACTGCTTAATACATTGTTTTAAACAAATTGTTTGCATCTTAAATGCTGCATGGCAAAAAAAAAAAAAAAAATTAAGACAAGAATGGGGAATAGGATAATTCATCAGTGCAGAATCTTAAACAAACATTTAATTCTACTATTTATGGACTATTAACCATTAAATGAACCTTAAAAATTGTTGATTTTTACTAATTTTATTATTTGAAAAATATTTTTCATGATTTCTAGCATTTAAAATGCTGGATGGACACTCTTAAAATTAAAAATAATGAACAGGGTTTAGAAAAGCCTTGATTTGTTGTAATGGCTAGCTTAAATTTTAATATTACTTCAATAAACTGTTAAATGATTTTTTAATTTGTGTGTTTAAATTAAGAAAATCACTTTTATAATGAATCAATCTACTTAGATGTGATTCAATGAATTAGCTACAGTTCACTCAAGATATTCTAATTTGATACATACCTGTTAGTTTTTTGGGGAAAACTTTGATAGATACTCTTCGGCTTTTTCTGAGATTAATTGTCATTGTAATTTTCCTACTTATCACATTAGTTGGCTTATATTTATCATTAGAAAACTCCTTTTCTGTACTGAATTTCTCTATTACTTCAAACTAGAAATCAAATCACTGAAATGAAAGAGGGTACCTTGTTAGACAAGAGTAAAAAAATAAGTATCTTAATAAGAACATACCTTAACTTTCAGATTTCCTTTTTAAAACTAAGTTTTTAGTCAAAAATTCTTTTACACCTAATAACTCATTACTCGGAGGTAAAAATGCATTAAAATAATATTCTTCTCTGATTCCAGGTGCGCGATTTTGTGGTGTGTCGTCGTTTTGGTGCTTGTGTCCAGTGTCCATGAACTTATGATGAACTTAATTGTGAAAGCTGTGCCACAATCTGGAAACAGAGTGTTGTCGTTTACGTGCTTGTGTCCAGTGTCTATGAACTTATGATGAAAGCGGTGCCACATACTAACACATCTGGGAACAAAGGTAATTACTTTGAACTTGAATGAAAAAAATGCATGTATTATGAATAAGTTCACTTTTTTAAACAGATTATGCCGTTGTTTTAATCAGTCTTCGATCTGCAAGTATTACCCATAATCTAGTCATAAATTTCCTTTATTTAAAACAACTCCAAGTCTTTTATCATTCACTGATGGTATTTGGAAATAATAAAATTATTTATGAATTCAATACTGTTTTACCATTCTAATTGATTATTATCTTTAGATTCTTAAACTCTTACTAGAATAATTTTGATTATTGGACAAGTTTTAGGTTGATTTCTTTGAAAAGTATATCTGAATGAGTGTTTGTCACAATTCTTTTAAAAAATAGGACAACTGAACTTTTGTACACTCATTTTCTGACAAAATTTTTAATTCATACTTACTCCTTGGCTCTGCGGTCCATTTATGGCATTAGTATCCTTCAGCAAGAATGTTTTAAATATTCAATAAATTTCACAATCAGCCTAGGTCCACCCTTATCCTTTTATCTACATCAACTCTTCTAATTTAGAGAGAGAGCCTCAAAGACCACAACCTTCCTTCTTCCAGAACTGTGCTAGACACTTCTTATTTTTGTTTTCTTTCCAAGTTGTTCAATATTCACGCCCCTTTGCTTTAGAATTTCTCTTAATGCTGAATAAACCCACAATCGTGCTTTCTATGGCTTGGTTCACTATATTCTTGGCCATAAGGGAGCTCAACTATTTGAAACATATTACTGATTTCAGTCTTTTCTATTAAACTGATTATGAATGATTATCCGAATCTTTAAACAATGAATTACGTTCAAAACCAAGATTTGACACCAAGTATAATGGTTTAATTAAACACCGTATTAGTAAATCACTAATTTGATTGTAACTGGTCATCAACAATTTTTATGTTATCCCGAAGGTAAATGTCAATTAACGGTCAAAATATCTTAGAGATGTTTGAAATTAGTATATATTAGTGATTAAAAAAGCCGAAAATAGTGAATATGTGCCAAATTCATTCACAACTCATGCCATCACAACGTGCAATCTAACCTTGCATAAATTTTTGCAATTTTTTCGAGAAGATTAATTCCGAATGATTGTTCCAAGTAATTTATCCAATTAAGTAAATTATTAAACGTCACATTTCACAACATTAAGATCACAAATACTGAAACTGAGTTGTTAAATACAAAATCTTCACATAACCTATTCTGTTCAACGCAAATTAAGAAAGATGAAAGCCAAGAGATGATGTAACTCTCCCCACCTATAACAATAGAAATAGAAATTAAGACCGGTGCCCTATCTAGGGACTAACGTTAGAAATTTTATCCTTCACAATATTGCAGGTACCCAAAACTACAGACTAGCTATTTTCACTTGTAATAGTTATTTTCATAAATTGCTTCTGCATATACATTGCACTTTTATGGTTTTTCTTACTTCAATTGAAGGTTTTATACAGGGCCGGATTTAGATGAAAAGAGGCCCTAGGCTATTCCACTTATGAGGCCCTTTCACCTCCCATTTTTAAGTTTGTAAATTACATGACAGATAATAAAATACTTCACTACTGTGATATAATATCAATATGTTAAATGAAACATGTTGTTATTGGTACTAACCTTTATAAAAAATGTGGCATGGATAATAAATATTGATATTTATTAAATATTGATCTTGAGGCCCTAGGCTGAAGCCTAGTTAGCCTATAGGAAAATCCGGCCCTGGTTTTACTTTGTATAACCAGTTTTGTAATGAAGATTTTCGTCTGATTCTTATCAGTAATGTATCAGAATTTTGGAGTTATGTAGTTTTATAACCCGATAGGAGGAATGGATTAGCAGTGCTCCGGGTATTTTAGAGATTCCTGCGGTAATCATTTACTTCACTGATGTCCTGATCAAATTAGTCCCATCTTTCTTACCGTTACTGAAATGCCGTTAGCTGGCATTGCCAATGAGAGGTTTTTATTTCCAATCCCGTAGTGAACTGTAGGAATGGGATGAAATTTGTAGAAATGAGTGAACAGATCGTTGAAATTGATTTTTTGGTAATTATTGCTTGTAAGGATTAGGTTTTTCTTAAGAATTCATGTTTGGATTGATGCTTGGAAGACTGGAACATTTAGTCTTCAATTTCTATATCCAAATTAATCGAAGTAATACTAGTTTTTAAAATATTCAAGCTTTGAAATTGTAATGGTTGAGGAGAGAGTTGTTGGTTGTGGATGTTGTTGGATAAATAACACTTTTAGTATCGGTATAAGATATTATATTTGTATGTGACTGACTGCCAAGGACTGTATACTTTACACTACAAGAACAGAACAGACTGACTGACGTGGCTAAACGATGTGTACAATTGAAGTGCAAGACTTTGAACCGAATCTTCGAACTGAATCCTCGAACTGAATATGTCTCTCTGAATGAATCTCACTGAATATATCAGAATTCCCCCTTTTGACTTTCCTCTTGTTCTTATATACCTTCGCCGAGCCTCCCCTCTCTGTGTGCCAAGGAGGCTCTGTGTGCCAAGGGGGCTGTCTCTCTCTCTCTCTGGCTAGAGTGGATGAGTGGTGGGATTTCACTACCCCTACGCTAGAGTGGATGAGTTGTGGGGGGTTCACTACCCCTACATCATTGAACCGAATCTTCGAACTGAATCCTCGAACTGAATATGTCTCTCTGAATGAATCTCACTGAATATATCAGAATTCCCCCTTTTGACTTTCCTCTTGTTCTTATATACCTTCGCCGAGCCTCCCCTCTCTGTGTGCCAAGGAGGCTCTGTGTGCCAAGGGGGCTGTCTCTCTCTCTCTGGCTAGAGTGGATGAGTGGTGGGGTTTCACTACCCCTACGCTAGAGTGGATGAGTTGTGGGGGGTTCACTACCCCTACATCATTGAACCGAATCTTCGAACTGAATCCTCGAACTGAATATGTCTCTCTGAATGAATCTCACTGAATATATCAGAATTCCCCCTTTTGACTTTCCTCTTGTTCTTATATACCTTCGCCGAGCCTCCCCTCTCTGTGTGCCAAGGAGGCTCTGTGTGCCAAGGGGGCTGTCTCTCTCTCTCTGGCTAGAGTGGATGAGTGGTGGGGTTTCACTACCCCTACGCTAAAGTGGATGAGTTGTGGGGGGTTCACTACCCCTACAAAATCTATCAAGTAGTCTTGCTAGAAGTTTGTTGCAGTAGGTAATAGAAAATTGGAGGCGGAGAAGGATATATTCTCTTAGCTTACCAAATAAGTCATCTTTTGCCATACCTGTCAAACGCATGAACATCATGATTACCCATTTCTACGTTATAGCTTAAACTCTAATTTAATAACAATTAGGAGTTCTATTTTATAGCATTTCAGAATGTTCAAAGAAAGTTATTACTTTGTTGTTATAAATTGAACTTTGACTCACTACCAAACAGTTTGAAGAATGTTTAGTTCTTTCCATCTCTGCTGGTTTGTTCGTCTTCATGAATTAGTAACTATGAATTTTTTTCCACCTGAGCTCAGAGGTTTTTGATTCTATGTTATTGGTCAACTCTAAAAATCGAATCCACTTAGGGTAGCTCTTAGTAGATCTACTCGAAAATATTCGACAGATCAAATTCCTTATACTCTCCAATCCTGTAAGTCTATCTTTCAGTGACAGCTGGTGCCTAAAAAATTTAGGGTTGCACCATTTTAAACAGAATTAGGTTTTTGCCCTTCTATCTCTAATATTGTGGTAATTAAGTTGAGATTTTTTTAAGACTCAATTGAACTTTTTTTTTCCAACGCAACCTTTCATAAAGGGAAAAATTTATTAGTCTTTCTGTACAATAATGGCTCTTCTTTTAAATATCTTTATTAGCTTTTAAAAAAATTATTTGTCACCCAAACTTGTCACGTTCAAGCCACATTCAACACTAAATTGAAATAACACATTAATAATTAGATATTTAAGACTTAACTTTATTAATATCTACAATTTTATTTTTTAAAAATCTTAATCAAAATTTAAAATTTTCGTCCAGACCAAATGAACTATAAAAAAACTATTTTTCTCACCAAGTAAGAGCTATTAAATAAAGCAATCAATCCAAACAGACTGAACCAAAATCCTTTATTATTATTAAAGAAAGACAGAATTTCATGTTACGCTTTATGTTTCTCCGAACTTAAAAGCTTCTCAAGAGTGCACTAAGAAAGTGCACTTGGTAGGCGTTACAAAATTAAATCTTATTATGTCTCCTTATTTCACTTTTATTTAAATAATCCTTAATATCTTTTATAAACCAGTAAAAGTGAGTTAATTGAGCTAATTGAGTTAAGTGAGTTAAGCGAGGTTTTAAGAGTTAATCGTACGTTTCCAACGCAATCCAACTGAAAAATTATCTTTCTGGAGAACAATAGCTTTTGCATCCATTCCCTTTGTGTTGAATCTGATGAAATTCCACAACTCCTTATCCTATTTTCACAATCGTCTCAAACAACACCATTCAAGCCCAATTTTACCTAGTACTACTGTTAGGCGACTGAAGCGCCAGTAGTTTCGAGACCATCTTCAGTTGATTCCAGCACCCTGAAGTAATACTACTGGGCGTCTCCTCCAAAAATCACTCGTCATTTTATTATAGTTTCACACTGATTAGAAAAAATAAATTAATAATAAATGGTTAAGAAACCGTACAACGAGCTGACACCTACAATCTGTACATAAATTAATTTGCATTTTGCTAGTAAATAATTTAGTTGGATAAGAAACGGGTAAAATATATACGTCAGCTCTTCACCACTAGTGATGGGCTATTTGAGCGGACTCGTTCCATTGGAACGAGTCCGATGGTGGAACGAGTTGATTCAAATCCCTATTTTAAAAAAAAGTGATTCCGCCCCGCCCCAAAAAAATTAAAATGAAAATGAGACAGCAGAGGTTTTGGAACGATTAAACATAAGAACAAATGTCACGTAATTTATTAAAATATATCATTAACAGTTAGCTTTTCCAGTTAATAACAAAACTATATTTCTTTTACACACATTAAGTACTATCCCTAATTTCCAGTTGCTCTGATAAATATAAAATTAACAACGTAACACAAATATTAACCCAAAAATAGGCTAGTAAATTATAAATTAAAGCAATTTTGTCATTATCTAGCTTGACCACTGGAAGACTGGAGTTAACTTGCTTCAAGAGGATTCAATAGAGAAACGGAAATGGGTAGGAAAGTATTCCATAAAAATTCTAACCCTTCAAACAAAATTATAATTACTCACAATATTTATCTAATAAGAATTGAATATCAAGCTTTTAAAATATTATCTTATTGTTTTACAAAAAGAAAAAGCTGTGTGCTTAATCTTTAACTAAGCGCTGGACACTCTTACTCTTATCTTCATTGGCGTAAGTTTAAACGTGTACATGTCCGCATGACGGTCAAAGTAAAACTGAGCCAAAATGTAGTATTACCTAATTGGTTTACTTACTGTAGTATCCCTCCCACTCTATCACCTATTTCACAAACATTCATCAATTGGAAATATTTTGTAGTTAAATATTCGTTTCATTTGAATACAAAAAACATAATAACGCTTTCTTAAGATGATTTTAATTTTTAAATTTTGTTTTTGTCCATTACTCTTATAAAATACGAAGAATTTCAAATAAAATATAATACACAAACACAAAATGATCTAGTATGCAGGTGGAGTCAGTCGTGGTTGCCATGGTAATGGAACCGTTAAACGACTCCGGCCCAACTCTAGCATTTTCATTGGTTAAATCCACTGGAGTTGGTGGAGTCGAATCCGGAGTGATTTAAATCCTTTTGAAACCGGACTCGTTCCACTTTTTCGTTCACTGATTCTAGCCAATAGAAATTGCTGGAGCTGGAACCGGAGTCGTTTAACGGTTCCGTTACCATGGTAACGACGACTGACTCCACCTGCATACTAAATCATTCTGTGTTTGTATATTATATTTTATTTGAAATTCTTCGTATTTTATAAGAGTAATAAACAAAAATAAATTTTAAAAATTAAAATCATCTTAAGAATCTGCTTAGAATAAATAGAATAATATTTTGCTAAAAAATATTTCCAATCGCCGAATGTTTGTGAAATAGGTAATAAGAGTGGGAGGGAGTCTGTAGTAAGTACGCTCTTTAGGTAATATAATTTTTTTGTCTCTAGATATGTAGCTATAGCAATAAGGGCCATTTCAATTTCATCTTTCGTGCTGATAACAATATTTCATGTGTGTCTGTCTTCTGATGATAAGCAGATAAGGGTGTTTTCCAGTGGTAAATCTTAATTAAGTTGAAGAGCATGTGCTTTGTTGATTTCTAAAATATTTTCAAAGACTAATATTTTCCTAAATTAAATAATTATTTCATTTTTATCTTTTGTTTTTCTTTATTGAATATTTGAAAATATTTTAAAAGCAAAATATTTAATAAATTAGTTTAATTTTTTTACTTTTTTATTTATTTTATTTTATTTATTTATTTATTTTTGCCCATCAACTACGGGGTTATTATCGCCTTTTTTACTATTGTTTCTTATTTTTTAAATTTAATATTTTATTAATTTTTAGTAAATTAATTTCAGACAAATGCCAAAACGCAGTGAAATTTGGAATCACTTTAATTCTATTGATTCTGTCAAAGCTAAATGCCGGTATTGCCACGAAATCGTTAGCTTTACAAGTGGCTCTACTAGTAATTTGTTCAGACATATGAAGAGAAAACATCCTATATCATTCAATAAAAGAAAGAATACAGAGCAAAGCACTGAAGAGATCCCTGTTAAGAAATCTCATTTAACTTCTATAGACACTCAAAATTTAAGCTCGCTTCCCTCTACTAGTTTAGCTTCCATCCATTCAGAAGTTGCAGATGTCGCTCCTCTCTCTTCATCTGCCCATAAGGCTCCGGTAATTCAAAAATCCTTGACTGACTTTGTAGAAGTAATCAAACCTTTGCACCCCAGTAAGTCCAAGGAAATTGATGAACAATTGCTCAAAATGATAGTAAAAGAATATCATCCTTTTAGTATTGTTGAAGATCAAGAGTTCAGAAAATTAATTAAATTGCTTTGCCCCAGTTATAATGTACCTTCACGAAAGTATATATCCAACAGTTTACTCCCAATGATTTATAAGCGGGAAGAATCAAAATTAAAAAGTAGATTCAACGAAGTAAATGCCGTTTGTTTAACAACTGATTGTTGGACATCGGTGAATAATGAAAGCTTTATTGCTATAACTGCCCACTACATAGACCAAAACACAAATTTACAAACACATTTATTGAAGTGTACTAGTTACTCTGAACGACATACAGCGAATAACTTGGCCTCACACCTGCAATCCACGGTCCAAGAATGGGAACTCACCAATAAAGTAACTGCCGTTGTTACTGATAATGGTGCAAATATTGTTTCGGCAGTAAAGCAGTGCAATTGGAGGCATATTTCTTGTTTTGCCCATTCAATGAATTTAGTTGTCCATTCGGGAATCGCAGAAATTCGCGTAACGACCGACAAAATTAAAGCTTTAGTAGAATATTTTAAAAGAAGTTCTCATTCTCTGACCAAGCTACATAATACACAAACACAGATGGGTTTCCCAAAATTAAAATTAAAACAAGACGTCCCCACTCGTTGGAACTCCACATTTATAATGTTTGATCGCGTTTTAAAAACCAAACAGCCATTGATCGCGACCATAGCTTTATTAAATCTACAGGGTGAACATAATATAACAACAATCGATTGGGAAATATTAGAGAGCGCGGTTCAGTTATTGCAGATATTTAATGAAATTACGGACGAAGTAAGTTCGGAAAATTATATAACAATTTCTAAAATTATTATATTCTCGCGCTTTATGACCGATCACGTTTCAAAATTTTTGCACACAAATTACAGACCTGAAATACAATCAATGGCTCGAGTAATTTGCGCTAATATTTCAAATCGGTTTTCCAATTTAGAATCGGTAGAAATTATAGGTCAATCGATGATTTTAGATCCGCGATTTAAAAACGAAGGTTTTTCGAGCGACATTAAATTCCGGAAAATGTACCATTCTCTTGCCACTAAATTATCATTTATTCAAATTCCGAAAGCTTCGTTATCTACCGATGTTCCATCATCCACAACTTCTACTTCTAGTCTTTGGCGGGAATTCGATGCAAAAATTAAAACGTTAAACGCGAAACAGACCCCAGTATCTGCCAGTATAATTGAATTAGACAAATATTTGGCAGAACCTTTTTTAAATAGAGAAGCCAATCCGTTAGATTGGTGGAGAGAGAGGAAAGACTTATATCCCAGATTGTATGACGTTGTTTTGAAAAGATTATGCATTCCAGCCACTTCAGTTCCTTGCGAAAGGATTTTCTCTAAAGCTGGACAAATATTAGTTGACAGACGCAATAGATTAAAGTCGAGCAATGTTTCTATGATATTATTTCTGAATAAAAATTTACATTAATTAATTTCTTAAGTTCTAAGTAGCTTTAAACTTTAATCCTTCTCTAGTCTGTGATAATGCTGTGATAAAAATTATTCATTTTGTTTTGTATTGGGATATATATATATATATAGACGGCTTAGTTTTATTCATTATTAAATATTTAGTAATATAATTTCATTTCGTTAATCTTTCTTAGTTTATGTTCATTGTTATATTTTAATTTGTTTGCATGTACATATTTTAAGGTCCAACTAACATCATTGATACCTTTAACAACCTTATTTCCTTCCCATTTCATTTCCCCTCCTGGCAGGGTAACTTCAACCTCCCAGTGGTCCTGCTGGATATTAACAAAACTGCTTTGTTTTAAATCTTGTTCTTGTGTAAAGCTAATTTTATTTGATGTTGTCAATAACAATTAGATATTATATATCTTTTAAAACTGTTGCAAATTACATGTAGTTTTGTTATTAACTGATGAAGTTAAGTACTAATAAAATATTTAATAAATTGCATGATATTTGCACGAAAGCATAGGATAGGTACGGCAACTGGAATCGATGAACGAGTTTTTGGAATCGATTCCGACCCTGGAGTTGATTCAAATCCAATGATTCCACAGGCGGACTCGTATAGCCCATCACTATTCACCACTTCTTATGGTGTGCACAATGCGTAATAGAATTATAATGAATGACGTATGCGGTTCTGTTTGGATTTGCAAGGATGTGATTATTTCTATTGTTAGTTAAGAGGCTTAAGTTTTGCGACTAGTGGGATTAAGGCGAATTAGTGCATTGCCAACGGTTATCAGAACCTTTTTCTTTCCCAAATAATCCCTTTAAATACCCTTTATACGAGTATTTTACTGGCTAAAGTTGAATTCATCTTTCTGTTTGCTTTTAACATATTCAATCTTCCTGTTATGAGAATGTATGTGCTACTTGTTTGAAAAATCGGTTTCTGGTTATTACAAAACTAGTAAATCTGCATTATTTCTGAGAAAATGCAATTATAGATATTTGAAGGTGTGGTCATCATCATACTTTTATACCATTCGTCATTGTAGCTCAGTTCATTTTGTTGTCAATGCAATCAAAATGCTATTTTGATAGTCAGGATGCTGTTCTTTTACGGATATCTCTCAGATTACCTTGCTGGGCATTGTAGCTTCTTATCTTTGCTCATACTAAGAATTTGTTTCGTAGAGTTCAGTAGAAGAAAGAGGCTACCTAGGAAATGATAAGTTTAGATTCGTAAGTTTCTAAATTGTCAGCTGTGCTGAAAAATTTTTGATAATTCGGATCTGAATCGTTCAATCGCTAATCACTTCTTCAAGTTCATGTTTATTTGATAATTTTTTAGGGAAACAGTTTTAATTAGGCTACTTACTTCTGACCTCCGTCTAAGCTATTGTCAGCTGTGCTGAAAAATTTTTGATAATTCGGATCTGAATCGTTCAATCGCTAATCACTTCTTCAAGTTCATGTTTATTTGATAATTTTTTGGGGAAACCAGTTTTAATTAGGCTACTTACTTCTGACCTCCGTCTAAGGTTTTCTTCTTCTTCCTTTTCTATGAAAATAATCCAAATCTAAATAATTTTCTTTTTCCTTTAAACATAAATAATAAAAAAAATCAAATATCTCCGATGGAAAAATCAGTAATAAATCTTTTCCTGTCATGTTTTTATTGAATTCTCGGACAGTTCTTTTATTTCCAACATTTCTCTGATAAATTATTTTTTGGAGAGCTTAGAGATCGAAATATCGAGGTTGATAGAATGATTCTAAGGGAACTTAGCCTCCATAAATCTTAGCCAGAAACTTTCTAAGTCCTATTCACTCTAATTACAATCAAGTGATTAACAGTTTTAGTTATTGGGGAATTTGTAAATTACAACTTAATGTAGGAATTGCAGTCAGCAAATTTGTGTTTTAAGTCTGTGAATTAGTGTGAATGTTTCTCGCCAAGATTTACAACTTACAATTTTAAGTGTTTTAAGTTTTTTTATTTTTATTTCATTATTTACTTTCTTCAAAACTTCATCACTCTCATTCCAATCCTTTTAGTCCTTCATTTTGTCATCTCATCACATTCTAGATCATCCTCCTAGGCGATTAAAACGCCAGGGGTCTCGCGATTTTCTCTCTCTCTCTTCTGATGAAAGTAGTTAATCCTAGGGATTACTTAGTAACTACTACTAGTAGTTAATCCTAGGAGACAGTTGTTACCTCTGGGTAACCCTCAGTTAATGAGTAGTGTCCGTTATTGTCATTGTTACTAATATTGCTGCTAGCGCTAGGTGTAACTTCCAAAATAAATTAAAAAAAAAGGTTTTTGATATCGAAATTTTAAGTAATACCTACTATCGAGTTTTTCGATATACTTATTATCGTTTTTTGGTAACTGATTTATTGATCTAAAAGGAGACATAAATACAAAAAATGGTGGCTGAAATAGTATGAGTAATAAAATCTTTCTACTTTTGTAGTTTAATATCTTACAATGAATATGTCGACGTTTTCAAGTTAGTTATGGATTAATGAATCCATATAAATAAAAGATATCCATAAAAGTTATGGATTTCTTTTAGAAAGAACAACAGTTCTTAGTTTTATAAATAAGAAAATTTTATGATTTTAACTAAGAATATGTTCATTTCTGAAATTAGGTAAATCGCATAAGTTATTTAGAAAATTTAATTATTCAACATAAGTTTTTAACCAACAATGTAATCTACCATCTTTTCATATTTAATGCAAACCTACAGGAAAGTTCCTTGTAAATATAAATATATTCAATTTTATCAAATACTATATTTGTTTTTTCTTCTATTTTACAGGATGTGCGGGAGTGTTAACATCCCCGGGAGTGCTTGTTTCGGGAGTGTTTGATTACTCTTTATTAAGATGGAAATGATATCTTTTAACCTGTGCGCATAAAAATAAATAAAATGTTCCGGGTATTTTTTCCAAATTCCGTCATAAGACAGTAGATACCGTTCAGTTCACTTTATCGTTACAATCTTTTAAACTGTATCCAGTGTCCAGTGAGATGAGCTGAAGAAGACATCGGATGGATATGTACTGCAAGTGATTTGGTGCATATCCCAACCGACAGCAATACCAGGTAAGGATGAGGAATTAATTATGTGGTCCATATTTATGAGGGAATTCTTAAATGCCACTCTTTGGAATGGCATTCTACGATTGCCACTCTTTAGAATGGCATTCTACGATTGCCACTCTTTAGAATGGCACTTTACTACTGCTGTAGATCTTCTGTTTAAATAAATTTACTAATAATGATTATAATTCCAATTATTTTTTAGTTTTTTTTTTTTGCATGACACTCTTTTGCATGACAAAATGACACTAGTCATTTTTAAATAATTGGAATTATAATTATTTAAACATTTGTATGGCCACTATTAATATCCTTCTTCGGAACTTCAAGTCCAAGTAGAGCAGAGGAGGTAAGTCAAGTTTTTATTTTACATTTAAATTATTTCAACATGTATCTATTTTTGTCTTTAGTGTTGTTTTCTTGTTTCTTAGGTGGATGTTGTTATTTGAGTTTATGGCTGTAGCTTCTAGTTTGGTTCTTTAGTGAGTTGCACGTTTTGTTCTTCCATTCTATCTGTTGCTTACTGGTTGCTTGTGTAGGATTTATTTTGTCTTGGTTGTTTTCTTGTTGATCGTCCAATCAAGGGCTTGAACGGATCCATTTTTCCCCTTAAAATCCCCCTTTTTCCCAAAACGCTCACACAAATAATCGACCTGTTTTCCGCCTTTCTGCCATATTTCCATTGTCCCCCTTGCCAAAGATCCGATCACATTTATTCCTTAGCGCAATACTTGCTGGTTTTACTCTTCCCACCTCTATACATTGTAGGTAATGCATCTTATTACTGAGATTTGCTAGAAAGCCTGCTTCCTAAGAGGATAAAAAAAAAACCAGTTTGGGAATATGGCAGGAAGGTTTGGGGGGCAAAAACTGAGCTCTACCTCCACGAGGTGCCCCCCGGACAACTGCTCCCAGAGGAGCAGGCTAACAGAGCCAGTACCTCTTTCTTCCTCCTGAATGGATGTCTCAGGTCACCGACAGCTTTAATTAGGAAATCGCCTACATCATACTTAATTAGCTGTGCAAGCCTGATTGTGCGCACTATTCCCTGCCTTAAGAAACCAATCCGCATTGAATAAGCTCGTGTTACTTCTTACTGACCACCATTAGATGGGCTTCACTTCCTGTTGTTTTTATCAACCATCTTGAGATCGTCTCTACATTCTTCAACTCTCTGAACCATAATCCTTATCATATTCGCATTATCTGCTTTCTTAATCTTGACCTACCTGGGTTGTACCCGGAATTCTTTTCAAATGGTCAAACCAATACAGACGCTACATATTTATTTACTTGATTCCACTTTTGTTCCTCTCTCTTTATCATCCTCTTTTGTTCAGATTTATTCTCCTTTGTTTCGTTCGTCCTAGACTTTGATTTTTTTTATATCTTAACAAAGTTTAAATATTTAAAATATTCGTATTTTCTTTTAGTGACCGTAAAACTATTAATATTCACAATTAACTAGTGAGGATTCGGTGAAAATGAAAAGCAACAACTCCGTCTTTAAGCGAACGTTTCGGAAAAATTTACTGCTTTCCTCAGGGCGTTGTTTTACGAGTTGCTTGTGAGTTATTCTCTGTTTCTTGCCGCTGTAACTCATAACCAACTCACATAACAACGCCACGAGGAAGACAATAAATTTGTCAAAACAATGACGTAATGCCCGAGTTGCTGTTCATTATTTGACCGAATCCTTGCTAGTTTAATCCTAAATATTTAAAATACTTGCTATTTTTGCGAAATCAGCAAAGTTATAAGTTATACCTTAAGGTAACTGAAATTATGATAAACAGAATACATGTACAGTAATGAACAAAAACGACTGAAGCTATACATATATTGTGCTGTATACATCAAACATTTATCTTTCTTATTTATCTTCCAAAACTTTCAACGTACTCATTTCAATCGAGATTCTGCAGCATAGCGGCTGATTAAAATTGAGTAATCTTCAATCAGTTTGGCTGGCTCAAAGTCCAAATATTGATGAATGATGGTTAATCTCTGTCCACAAAGAATCACTCACCTTAAATGTCCAAAACTTATGCTTAATTCCTGCCTGAGATTTCCGATTCAAATACCGGTTCCCAGTAGTTTTATGCCTTTTTTTTTAGGCTTAGGTTAAATAGGATAATATCAATTAATTGTTGAATTAAATTAAATTGTTACGATTAAGTAAACTGATTGGGGAGCACAAAATGGTATTGTACATTTTGGCTTAGAACATTGCGGTCTTACTTGGTAGAAGACAGAAGATAATTTTCTCGATGTTTTCCGAGTGCATGCCCAGTGGGGGTTTTCTTTTTTAAAAATAAGAGTGTGACCAATGAGTAATTTTTCTTTGGGAAGATGAAAGTGACTCATTAAATAAACGCAACCAAGTTATGATTAATGATTAAACAAGTGTCTGTTCTATTCTACGATGTGATGACTAAAGTATTGCTGACAGTCTGTGACATTGGCACAGTATTTTGTAAGTCAATCGTAGTTGACTTTGATACTGATTGTCTGTTTAATCAATGGAATATTATGCATACATATTCAAACAATGGTAATAATATTCATAGTAATAACAGTACATCTGTATTGAATAAGGTCAATATTGATCTCCTATATAGGACCTTGTCAAATCTTGATATAAACCGCAGAATTTATAGATCTTTTTTTTTTTGTATTTTACTAACTACCGGAGACCAGTTCAACTGGAGAAATGTTTCTTCCAAAATTTTACATTATTTGCACACTGTTACCACTTTTTGTAAGTAACATTTTTATTTTGTTAATTCATACTTTGTGTAATAAGGTAGTTTTACGATCGAGTAAAATGTTTTATTAGTAGTTTTTATCGAAAATATTTTAGTGAGTCCCAAATAGTGATTCAAGCAAATTAGTCTGCGTGTGTTTTTTGTAACTTTTTTTTTTCGAAATTGTTCTCCTGACAAGGTTAAGGAGATTTCATTTAAGAAATTATTAGCGAAGACAGACATGCAATCGATAATTATTTTAATTCAATATAATTAATTTTGTATAGTGTATGTTAAAAGAACTTACTGTATCGATTGACAGTTAAATCAAAAATTAATTGCTATTATTAAGAAAATAAACAATAATTAATACCTTTTGATGTTTTTAATGAATTTTAATTGTATGAACTTATTAAAGTACCCTAACTAAAAAGGGGTTTGTAGAATTTTGTTAACATGTAAGTCGTCATCACAGGTATGCTACACTCTATGTCAGCTGCCTGAAGATGAAGTTGATGCTGTTCAAGAAATTATGTCACCTTTGAGAAAACTGTTCTCAACTTTATTTGAAATCGAATATTCTTCTGAAGGTAAGGACTTCAACAGTCCCTTAATTCTGGTGTGTGGTGCTTTTAATATTCATTCTGCTTTAAATTCGGGTTCTTTATCGAATACTGGGGCCACTAAATGATCGAAGTTTTTGTCGAACACGGTGCTTTTGATGGTTTCCTTGCCCCCACCCAAAAAAGAGCTGGGTGGCTCTAAGTGCTATGGTGGCTTTGCTGGCTAGGAAACCACAGGCTCAAAGAAAAACAAAACATATGAACCTACTGAGCTTGATACATGGTGGCCGTTGAAGGTTTTGCTTTGACTGTGAAAGGGACAGCTTGCTCTTATGTGGGTGTACCACGAGCAAAGTGCTTTAAAATAGACATGGAAGCGCCTTTTAGGTGGCTTTGAAGCCTTGTTTGTGGGCCATTTGGCTTGCGTTTATGCTGTAAACCATCAGTTAATCGGGGAGACTTATGGGTCGCGGTGATTATGGGCCGAGTTGGTTCCTTATATGTTTTTTTCTTATTTTATGGTTGGAAAAACAAAATATCTTCACGGAAATCTTCTAATTTTCATTCTATGTTCGAAAAAAATCACAAAAACTGATAATCGATTTAATAAAGTGGAATTATCTGCTTATCGATTTTCTTCAGAACCTATATAGTTATCTTCTCCCCTGCCCGTAAATAGGGTAAGGAAGCTTTACGAATGAATCTTGGCCGAGTTAGTCACCAGCGAAGTCTCAGTTCTAGAGGAGTTCAATAAATTTAGAGATATTTGAAGAAAATTAGTCTTGAAGTAGCGGAAATCATGAAGTAATGAGATACTTCCGATTGCCGGACAGTACGCTAAGTACCTGAATAGTGCAACAATACTCATCCTTCGAGGAAACTAATTTAAAATATAACCACTTCAGGTTATATTTTTGAGGAAAATTTTGAAAGAAAATTTGTAAATTTTCTTTTTCATAATATGAGTTAAAGAAAAGCATATGCTTTTTTCATAAACAAAAGGACACCAGATTTTGAATTAATTTTTGGCACCCCCAAATGCCTTTGAGATTGCTGGGATATAAACTTCTGTTATCATTTTTTTTTTTTTTCAATTTAGAAGACACCTTAGATAATTTCTTCAAAGATTTGGACAACCTCTTCTTAACTATTGGACTGGAATCTGGAAGAAAGCCTACCACTACAACAACCACTACAGAAGAACCAACCACTACGGTGAAGAGACGTACCACTACTAAGAAGCGTCAAGGAAAATGAATAATTATTATTATACAGTTCATCAAAGTTAATAAGTTAATAAGAATATCCGTATCATTGACATATCTGTATCTATTGATAATTATTGTCTCTGTAAATTATCAACTGTATTAAATAAAATTTAGCATATTAAACTGCACTATTATGGTTTATTGCATTTACCACTTGCACTTGGAAGCTTCTTTAGTGTTAGGGCCTTTGTAAATGTTGTAACCACATCAGCTGAACCCGCTAAAACTCTTAATATCCTGTTCTTCTTCTGCAATTAACTGATACGTTATTTGAAATAGCGACTGCGTGGCGTTGATTTCAAAAGATCAATAAATGATTAATATACTGTTTTGTCCAACATAACTCAAGGTTAAAATTATTAAATTCAATAATAAAACCTACTATGCTGTATACGTGCGAAATCTGGGCATATCGATATTTAGACGAATTGGAAAGAGTTCAGCTTCAATGTATAAAAAGTCTGTATAATCTACCCAAAACAACACCTAATTCATTTGTCCGTATGGAATACAGAATCACACCAATCAGAGTAACCGTACTGAAAGCCATAATTTCTTTTATAATCAATTTACTAGAAATGGATAACTCCCGTCTACTCCGCGTTTGTTACAACACTTTATATTTGAATAATGCTACATCTACTAAAAAATTTGGATTAATAAACTATCTGGAAAAATCTTTAGAATCAATCAATAGTTTGGACACCTTTATAACACAAGACTCGCTGATCATTAGAAAAGAAAAAAACAATATAATAAATAAATTTATTAATAAACTCCATAGCGAAGATGTCGAAAATATTCTAAATAGTAAATACAATAATTTATTTAGGCTCGTTTCAAATTTTGGAGTGGGAGAGTTGTATTTAGAAATGAATTGCAAAATAAAGAAAATAAGAGTGATTTCCCAGCTTCGCCTTTCAAATATAAACAATGCCAGGCTACATATTAATAATTCTTTTTATACGTTTGATTCTGATAACGTTTGCTTGCTATGTGATTTGAAGTCGCCAGATAATTTGTTTCACTTCCTGTTCCATTGTCAAGCCCTAAATCCAATCAGATCTTTCTTTTTAAAACAATATTGCTCTCCAGGTATTTCAGATAAAGATAATTTCGAACAACTTTTTACAATTGACTCAATTCAACAGATAAACAATATCTATAATTTCTGTAATCAGTCTGTTAAAATAAGAAGTTTTGTACTTTCAGAATTTTAGAAGTTACTTGTTCTGTTTTCTTGATTTTTTCTTGTAAAAGTTTTCTATATTCATTAATTGGTTCTTTTTTTTATAATTGTATAGATATACTGTAAACAAGTCAAACTCCCTGCCAAGGGAATGAAATGTATTCCTTATGCAGACACAAATAAATAAATACTGTTTTGTTACACTTGAGGGTTGGGCAAGTGAGGCTTGCTAGATCGAGCGTGAGGACGGGACAAACTCACTTGTCAGCCAGCATTGCATAAAGTCGCAGTTCTTTAAAATAAGAACTTGGCGTCTAGAATTTACACCTCAAAGCATGCCAAGAAAGTGAATACTTGCAAATTCTATGTAAAAAAAAGAAGTACTCCTTGAAGCCTAATAAGTATAAAAATTGAATAATTTCTTCAGCCTATAAGTCGAAGAGAAAATTTTCAAAATAAAAGTTTTAAAAAAATGCACTTTTACTGTGAATATCTTATTTAAAGAAAACTAGAGCCAATCTAAAGAGAAAATCCTTTAAAAAAATGCACTTTTACTGTGAATATCTTATTTAAAGAAAACTAGAGCCAATCTAAAGAGAAAATCCTTTAAAAAAATGCACTTTTACTGTGAATATCTTATTTAAAGAAAACTAGAGCCAATCTAAAGAGAAAATCCTTTAAAAAAATGCACTTTTACTGTGAATATCTTATTTAAAGAAAACTAGAGCCAATCTAAAGAGAAAATCCTTTAAAAAAATGCACTTTTACTGTGAATATCTTATTTAAAGAAAACTAGAGCCAATCTAAAGAGAAAATCCTTTAAAAAAATGCACTTTTACTGTGAATATCTTATTTAAAGAAAACTAGAGCCAATCTAAAGAGAAAATCCTTTAAAAAAATGCACTTTTACTGTGAATATCTTATTTAAAGAAAACTAGAGCCAATCTAAAGAGAAAATCCTTTAAAAAAAAATGTAAAAAATATCGTAAAAAAGTGGGTACTTCCGTTTTTGAGACTTTGTAAAGCTAAGCTAAAATTTGGGCTCTTTCAAACGAGAAAGTTTCAGATTTCCGTGATTTCTTTTTATTTAGATGTTTTGTAAACATCTAAACAGACCGTTTTCTGGAAAAATATTTTTTGTTTCTGATCCTGGAGACCATAAAACAAATATTTTTGGTAATTTAGCATATTCGTAATACTTCCCATATTGCCTTATTATTCGTATTGAGAAAGAGAAAAGCAGAATTTAAAACCTCATCTTGATGAAAAATGCGAATTATGAATAGATGAATTCAATTTACATCTTCTGTAAAAGAATTTTAATTAAAACAAATTCTTACTTTGGTATATTAATCAACAAAGCCTAAAAGCCAAACTTAAGATTGAATATATGGCTATAATTTCAGCTGGTTATCGATTTCCAATGATTGCTTTATTAGGTGAAATTTTGCTTGTATGCAGAGATTTGCTATAAAGAGTTTGAGGGTTTCATAACAAGCACCTGTTTGTTGTGTAAGTGAGTTCGTGCCTGTCTGAGTAGTAGTCGATCTAACCCACCTGTTGCTCCCTCGATATATGTAGGCACGCTTAGGCTCTTCTGTGAATCAGTTAAAAAGAGTCGTTTCCGCTAGAACCTTTATTCATTTTACAACAATAATTATCAAATGTATAAGGTTCATTAAATAAATATTCGCACAGTTTTTAAAATATATTATTTATTTGGGTTTACTTTCAAAGAAAAACTAGTTCTGTCTTAGTGTCTGTCTTTGGTTGTAGTATTTTTCTGAAACGAGTGTATCTAACACTTTGATCAAATGCTCTTCACTACGTATAAGACTATAACACTTGTTAATTCCTAGGCGCCACGATAACCGGGCGGCTATAGGCTAGACCCGCAAAGCTTAGATGTAATGTTGGTATACGAGGTGCGGCTATTAAAATAACGAGAGACTATTGCTGTAAAACATTTTATTTTAAATTTAGTTATTATCACCTTCAATATACACCCCACCCCTATCCCTAAAACGCTCCATGCGAATTTACCATTGTTCGAAACAGTGCTGGAAATCTTTTTCTGTCTGAGCTCCTACATGACGCGTGCCGCTTTTTCTTTCACAGCTTCAACGGACCGTGATATCGTGTTCCTTTTTAATGCAGATTTGACTTTGGGGGAAACAGATAAAAGTTACATGGGGCCAGGTTAGGCGAATAAGGCTAGGATGGCCTAAAACTGGGATGTTGTACTTGGCTAGAAACGTCGTCTTGACAGACAATGCAGTGTTAGCCGGCGCCGGTTGTCTTGATGGAGAACTCCGTGACTTGTTCTTCCATAAATCGGGTCGTTTGTCTCCTTACTCTTGCACGGAGTTGAGCAAGCACCTCGCGATAGTAATGTTGGTTAATTATAATCGATATTTTTACATCCGTTTAAGGACGTGAAAGGGCGACCCGGGCGGTCATCATCTCTCCGACTTCTTCTCGCCCATCTTAGAAACGCTTGAATCACTCAAAAACTCGCGCACGTGATTAATATTCATCGCCATAAACTTCTTTTAATAAAAGATAAGTTTCAGTAGCGGTTTTATCAAGTTTTGATGTGAAATTTCACGACAATTCGTTGCTCTACTACATGTGTAGTATCATGTTTTCGGCAAAACGAAACTAACACCTCTTACACAAACGACGGTTCCGGCCAGACAGATTTCTCTAAAAATACCTGAGACGCTGCACAATCGAAAGAGAATGCTTTACCCTGCACAGCTTTGTCGGTTGTTAAGATTTGGCACATGCATAGTTCTTCTGTAACAGCATCAGTCTCGTTATTTAATAGCCACACCTCATAGTAGGTTCGACTCCCAGTCTAAACCTTTATTTAATTTAATTTTATATTAATACTTAATATGAGAATTTAACACTAAATTATGTTTGCTAGTCGCTTCCATCTATGATACCTAATTTTGGTTGTTCCGACAAATGGTCGATTTTTTTCCCTGCAAAATAGTTCACATTTTTCTTCAGGAAATAATCTATCCATTTTTCCTATTGTCCTATTTACCACCCGAACGTCTGTGCATTCAGTGATGTAGGTCTTTAATTTAGTAACACAATTAGGCTTTTTAAGGTATTTTCACTCTAGTTTTTTGAGCAGGCTTCGTAGGATTTTAATAGCTTTTAAGGTCGCCTAGCTGTCCATGAAGTTGATGACCGCTGGAATTTATTATCGTTTGTGACATGATGGGGATTAGCGATTAGCTCTGCTTAAAAAAAAACTGTGCTCGCTTTCCTAAGCATACGGTGATGTAAAACCTAGGATTATCCTTTGTAGTCTCCTATGCAATTTTACTATCCAAAAAAATCTTGACTCTTCTCCTCAATATTATTACTCCATTTTAAAATCTTGATATGAACTCATTTTTTTTTTTTGGAAATTTTCCTTACAATAAAGAAGGGTGATAGACAAAATTATGTATAATGAACTGTGGTTTAATCTTACATATTTTTATTTTAATGAGCATATAAGCGTCAGATAATGTTCGCAAATATTTTTGCTATTCACGGCAGTATTCCTGGATATGATGAAGGCTATTGTTCTAAAAATATGATAATAACGTGGCCCGGGCTGATCAAATTACTTTGCGAGGTTGGGAAAGCAGTACCTGCGAATGAAAGCGCGAGGGGGGTGTTGTTTTTAGAAAATGTAAATAAAGAAAAGCGATTTTCCTTGTTCACGTAACTTACAGTAACATCATTTTTTTCCTCCCACTTTCCCCTAGATTTTCCACTCTATTTTTAGAAGAAGAGAGAGAGAGGTAGTAGAGCTAACAAACTTAAACCCAATCTCATTTCTGCTACCATTTAGTTTTTCATTCATGTTTGGGAATACTCCACTTCGTAAAATATAAGTAGTAAGAATCAAGAATAGATGATCGTCACCTTGAAGAGAAAGTATCTTAAAGAACAGTGTGCTGTATCTTGGATCTCGCTTCTTCTTCTTCTTTGTCCTGGGTGGAAGTTCCATCAAAGAAGTAGTTTTTGTTCTTTGTCCAACCCCTTCCCAGTAACAAGAATTCTTTTCTGAGAGACTTGGGATAGAAGGACGGTCGGTTGGTTTGTTATGAGCAAAATTGTATTTTTTTAAATTACTATAGTGGTATTATATTTAGGATCTTATGAAAAGTTAGATGGCGCGTGTGAGCGTGAATTTCTCTCAAGAGAAAGATCCCAAGAGAGCCAGAGAATTACACTATTATGCTTTGGCGGATATGTTTTAGAAGGTTTTGAGAGAATTGTTGCCCCAAAAAGTAAGAGCGAAAACATTTTTAAGTCAGTCATGGTTGGGCAAAGTCGAGAAAGGTTTAAGCCAGTGGTGCTTTGCAGGCGTTGAAGAGTTTCTCTAGGAGCCCTTATTGGGCTTACGTACTTATAGGAAGAGAAAGCCACCGCGCCGTGCTGTTGTTAGGATGGCAACTGGTGGGTGAATGAGAGAGAAGAGAAATAGAACAGTGTGGGGAGGAAAGAGATGAGAGAAGCATGAGATGAACAATTTCAGCCGCGGGAGGCGAGGAAATAAGTGACCCAGTTCCAATATCTCAGTCCAATGCTGCCGCCCGCCCCACCCGTGCTGCCTCTGTATACACAGAACAAGCACAGTCTCTATTATTTAAATAAATATTAAACCTTTTTTGACGGAGATAGCAGTTTTTGTTTTCTCTGCAGGGTTAACCAACCGCCTCCAATAGAGGCACGATCTCTACTGTATGTATGTACATTACCTGAACGCCCATCTGATCGTTTGCCATTGTTATTTATTTTTCTACTTAGTATTCAAATATTTGCATACATATCTCCCTCATTCTCTACACATACACATGGTATAAATATATGTTACACACAAGCTAAGCATACATAGATACGGACGGACATTTAAGGAATGATTATCTAAAAGGTTTTTTATTTACAGATAAATGTTATTAGCCCATTCGTCCTTTTAGCAATAAAAACTAGAATAAAGCACTATATGATTTGTGAATCTTTACTTTACACCAACTTGAGAGCCCATTACCGACTCTAGAATTGAAAGATAAATTATCAAATTGGGATTTGTATCAATGGAATTGTATAGATTATAAATAATCCGTGGTTTTAGTGCCAAATAAATAGAAACATCATAATATCGGTTTGTGCCTATCGATAACTTCAACTAAATCATAATCTAATAAATTTAAGAATGCTATCAACTAGCCTGCGTCCAGTTTTTCTTTTTTATGTCGACAGTACATCCACAGCATTGATCGCTGGAATGAATGAACCTAAATTCATATAATATAACAACATCTTTAAATATTATTACAATACTCAGTGCATTCTTGACTATCTTAAGAAACTTCGTCTTTCGCTATCTCCTTTGTGCCGTGAGGCGTGGAGAAGCAGCCCCAATCCAACCTTTCCATCGATCTCTATCCCGTGCCATCCTTGTCAATTCTGCAAGAAATTCCCGTCTTGCCCGACCGAGTCTTTCAATGTATTCCTCCTACATAGTACGAGGTCTACCTCTTGCTCTCTTGCCAATGGGTCTGGGCATCCAGCATTTGCTTAGGCCTTCTGCCCATCTTCCGTTCTCAATAGATCTTCCCTAATTCGTGAATTCTTGATGCAATCTCTCCTAATTTCACCGAGGATACAACTCAGGAAGCGCATTTCCGCAGTCGACAGGTTACTGGCATTTGAAATTTTAGGCGATTCTCACGTCTTTAACGATCCTCTCTAATAGATACTTCTTCGTAAATGAAAGCTTTACCTGCTCTTGAACTAGGAGGTTAGAGTTCCTAAGAATAGTATTTTTAGGTCTATTCTTTTCAACTTAAACACATCAGATTTCCTACCTCATCCTAACGTAAACGACATAGATAGCGATTTCTCCCCTCATTCTGTTACCAGTGCAATCACCTCGATTCTTCCAGTAACGCTTCCAACAAATTGAATACTCAAAAATGCCTGAATATAACTTTTACTCCCGTTATTCTGATCAATTCCCAGCGCAACTTGTCCTTCCGTTTATTTAATCAGTTATATCTTGATTTCCGGCCAAAATGGGCACACTAGGACTTTACAACAATGACAAAATTATAACAAAAGCTTCAAATTGACAAGAACTAAAGAAACACTCGCACGACTTATTGATTAACATAGAAATCTAACACTGGCCAACAAAATATTGATCTAGTACATTGCACTACTAAAACCACTTTTTGTGGAATTAAGAGTACGTGAGTCAGTACGGGAGTACGGGATTTCAATATCTACTGCCACCAATCATTGCACTCCAAAATTGCAACCAATGCTCCGTACCTATGTCTCCAATAAAATGTCTTAATGGACGGTCATCAATGACTTAATTAAATCTCACTCCAACTAGAACATTTCATTCACTATTAAATGGTCATCCTAGTCCATTAATTCATCAGCTGTCATCTGAATGACAACCCCATTGAACGTCAGAGGTGGTGCTAGCCGCGTGATTTAAATGAATTATTAAATTCAGAGTATCACCATTGGGTGATGAATCCTCTAATGTTTCTAATTGTCACTCTATTAATTTATATAAAGACTTTTTATAAGCATCTCTATCATCTTGAATTAAGACTGCCCGGAGGGTTGATCGTCAAAAACTACCAAAAAGCGTAACGTTGAAAAATACCAAAATTTGACAATTTTTTTTTTCTCTTTTTCTATAAAAGATCATATTCCCAAATTTCCTTATAATATAAGAAAAATCCTGCTTTATAATTGTAATTTTTTTGCAACAACCCAGATCTAATAGATTTTGAGAAAAACAAGTTGCCAAAAGTGGGCAAAAACTGAAAATATTCTTGTTCTTGTTGTTCCCTTTTTTGTAAACAACGTAGCGCCTAAACGCGCGAACCGATTTTCATGAATGTGGTGTCATTCGATTCGTTATTTGGAATAGATTTGCATTTTTAAAAACTCGTTACTGGCCCTCTTAAGGAGGGGAGTTTGCTAAAACTAATATATTATTATTAATATTTCAGTAACGCTTAGTCAGATTTTGATAAAATTTAGCTCGAAGAAGTAATTAAAGCTTCTCTAACTAACTCTTAAGTACTACAATGCTATTTATTACAAATACTAAAAGGAAGTATTCCAATCGTGCGTATTCGAAGTTTAATTTCTCTTTGCCATTTAGGGAGAAGTTCTGTAATCGAAGAATAATTTTTCTTACTTCCCTTAACCGGAAGTACTGCAATCGCAGTTTAATTTTGCTATTTACGTACAAAAATACCTTCCTATTTCATTGTAAACGCCTGAAGAATATCGTTTTGGGGAATTCTTTGTGGACCGCAAGTATAAGCATTCATTAAAAAGATCTCGTCCGGTAAAAGGCATCAACCATTCTAAAAGACCAATCACGGTCCATCAACCACTATACCTAACATTTTAAAATAAAAATTTTTGTTTAGAGAATAGTTAATGGGATATAGAAGGTTTCATTTTGGATGTTATAAAATTCGATCAAATTTCAAACGATTATATCTCTTTTCCTATTTATCATATTTCAATGAATTCTTTACTGAATTGTAGAGAGAAGTTAGCGCTATTGCTGGTATTATTGCAATGTTCAAGTGATAATAGTTAATGAGATATAGAAGGTTGAATTTTAAGGGTTTTCAAATTTTAAACGATTGCAACTCCCTTCTTATTGTTCAGATTTGAATGATTTTTTTGCCGCATTGTAGAGAAATGTTAGCTCTATAGCTGGTATAAATTTCAATATTTTATTGATAAAAGTTGATAAAATGTAGAAGGTTAAAGTTTCGTTGTTTTCAAATTCATTCAAATTTCAAACGATTGTATCTCTTTTAATATTTATCATATTTCAATGAATTCTTTACCGAATTGTTGAGAAAAGTTAGCTCTATTACTGGTATAAATTGCAATGTCCTAGTGATTACCTTTAATGAGATGTAGAAGGTTAAATTTTAGAGTACAATTTCAAATTCGTTCAAATTTCAAACGATTGTATCTCTTTTAATATTTATCATATTTCAATGAATTCTTTACCGAATTGTTGAGAAAAGTTAGCTCTATTACTGGTATAAATTGCAATGTCCTAGTGATTACCTTTAATGAGATGTAGAAGGTTAAATTTTAGAGTACAATTTCAAATTCGTTCAAATTTCAAACGATTGTATCTCTTTTAATATTTATCATATTTCAATGAATTCTTTACCGAATTGTTGAGAAAAGTTAGCTCTATTACTGGTATAAATTGCAATGTCCTAGTGATTACCTTTAATGAGATGTAGAAGGTTAAATTTTAGAGTACAATTTCAAATTCGTTCAAATTTCAAACGATTGTATCTCTTTTAATATTTATCATATTTCAATGAATTCTTTACCGAATTGTTGAGAAAAGTTAGCTCTATTACTGGTATAAATTGCAATGTCCTAGTGATTACCTTTAATGAGATGTAGAAGGTTAAATTTTAGAGTACAATTTCAAATTCATTCAAATTTCAAACCTTTCTATCTCTTTTCGTATTTATCATATTTCAATGAATTCTTAACTTTTCATTAATATTATTCAGAATTTATTAGATGTCACAGGCACTAAAGCAGGCAATTTTCATTTACAAAACATTAGTCCAAGAAGCATGCCATTTAACCTAGATTGACTGAAATATCTATTAATCTATAATTAAACTATTAAACTCAGATTAAAAAGAAAAAAAAAACGTTAACAATTATAAAAGTAATTATGGGGCTAAATATTTGAAAAACATTTTTATGCTTACACTAACATACTTGAATGATCTTATTTATTATATTTTATTTTATTCAGACAAAGAGGACTTGAACATGTATTTGGAGTGAATTAATAAATAAGTTCATAAAAATTTGCACTTCCCTTTGCTAGGAAATTAAAAAACTTTATAATTTATTTTATAAAAATAAAATTTTTATAAAAAGTGTGTACTCTACAGTCTAGCCACTACACTGACAAGTTTATAATGAAAATCCCTTTCTAATTATAGTTGGAATAATTGCTAAAATTCTGAACTTTAATAAATTAATTAGTAGTTTTTGTTTACAACTAAAAGGAGGGTATCAAGTTTCAGCCAGGAGTAGTTAAGAGGGAAGGTAGATAACTAACTAAAAGCATCAACAAATGTTTGTTTGTCTGTGAGTCTAGAGAGTAATTTTAATGAGAAAACCTTAGAGATAGGTTTTTAGTTCAATTAAGTTGGGCGGAGTCCATTTCCGTGGCTAAGTTTATAAAGACAGGTCAAACAGGATGTAGTAGCACTTTTCAATTTGACCTGTCCTAGGGGGGGGGGTGTGACTGTTCCTCTCCTCCCCAAATCCACTGAACTGGGAGACTGACCGCTAATGTGTCCACACAAATGTGAGACTCAGCCTCACAAACGTACGTAGATCACATTTTATCACCTGCGTTTAGGAATACTATCTGTCAGGAAGAGGTCTAAGTTTTGGCGAGGCTACGGAGGCGGTAGGTCGTCTGGGGGGGGGGGGGGAGTGATTGATGCTGGTTTAAATGAACTACGAGTTTACCTTTGCGTTGTCCAAAATTCTTACAAAATCCAAGTGACTTTTCTCCAAGAAAGAAGATTCAGCTGGATGTTGGTTTATAACTGATATTTGTAAAATCTATCCTGCTAGCAATCCCTTTTTTTTAAATACCAACTTCATTTTTTTTGAAGGACGTCCTCATTTCAAACACGAATGATTGAATATAGTGAAGTTATGCTAAGTGTACTTAATTAATACGTTTTTTTGCCATTTACTTCCTTTCTCTTACTTACGTAAGTTAGTATTGTATATCACGGTTCACCTAGAACGATTTTAATTGAAAAGTTCACCAACATGAAACATTTTTCTTTCTCCATATTATTTGGGTCAAAACTAACCAAAATCCACTGAAAACCAAATCAGTTTACGTTGCGGATTTTTTTTTTTTTCATTTTTTCAGTTCAAAAAACCGCTTTTTTTTGCATTGTAAGGCTAATAAATGGAAAAACAATACAGTTTTTTTGCAAAACCAATGCATGCATTTTGAAGCTGAGGGAATTTCCGACCGATTGATGTATTTTATAAATGATAAAAATGAAATTTTGACATTCAAAATCAATAAAAAAGACATTTTTGTGAGCAAAATAAGGCAAAAACAAGGGTTTCACGCATTTCAAAGCTTACTTAACAAATAAATCATCGTTTTTTTTGTGGAAGGGAATGGGACTTTTCAAAAATGAGAAAAATTCCTGCAAAATACAATATTTATACACCGGAAAAAGGGAAATTTTCCAAGTCAAATTCATTTAATAAAACTTTTTGGATTACTAAGCCCTGCAATGCGATAAAAAAATTATTTGGGCTCTTTTAATTCATATAATTTGAATTTATTTATGATTTTCTGTGAAAAGTGACTCCAACAATTTTCTCTAAACTTCGGTTTGCTAATTGTTCACCCAATTTTTCCCTAGGAAAATGGTGGTGTTTTAGATTTCCTCTTAAGTGTCACTGTAGAAATAGAAATAGAAAAGAAATTTATTATTCTGGGACAATTGTCCCCTAAGAATAAATACAGGAACAAATAGAGGCCTTAACAGTTTGGCCTGTGATCATACAGAAATTAAATAAATAAATAAGTATTTACAAAAGTGAAAATATAATAAGTGAAAATGAAAGTAAAAATAAAATAATAAAACAGCAGAAATTAAGGAAATAAATTAAAACAATTAGAATTTCGGAGGAAGCTGAATAGAAAGTAGATAACTGAATAGACGGGATTTAAAGATGGATAGGGTAGGAGCATGGCGGACAGATGAAGGCAAGGAGTTCCAGAGAGAGGTAGCACGTATTAGGAAGGACTTGTCAAAGGATGAGGTACGGTGAGAGGGAATATAGAGATCAGATGAGCGAGATCTGGTATTACGGGAATGGATGGAGGATTTAAACTTAAGGAGTTGAAAAATATAGGAAGGCCTTTGAGACTGGATGACTTGAAAAGGGAAGAAGCCAAAAAATATGTACTGTTTATTGTACAGACATACAACGTAATTTAGAAGAAAAATCGTTGGCCTAATGCAAAATTTTGTTCTTTTCTCTGTTCACTCAGTTTTTCTTGTTTAAAGTAGGATTCATTTTCTGAGCAGAAAATTTAATTTAATTTTTAAATTTTTAATATTTAATTCTTCTTTTTTTTTAAATCTCTTTTTTTCTTGTTCCTTGAACAAAAAAACATCCCTAGGACTTGTCCCTTTTCATTTAACAGGATTATTAACTGCAAAACGTTAATTCTACCTCTCTTTGTTAAATATTAATCTCCTTGAAATACTTATAGTCTTCCGGTGGCTCTAATATTACAGAGGAAATTATTATTATTTGCTCTTTGTAGGGAAGAGAGCAATTTTCCTTGCTCGCCTTGTTCCTTTGTCCTTTTTTCTTTCTCTCCCCCTACTTCTTTCTTTTCACAGCCAAGTACATAAATCCTCTCATATCGTTTAATATTTCCTTTTATCTTATTCAACAGAGATTTAAAAAAAAAAAATTAATAAAATGACTTTATTTTTATGAAAAGTTTTTAAAATATGAATCTAGAAAGCGTATTATATCTTTCATTACATTCACTTTGCGCTAAAGAGGAAAAGATAAATTTAGATGAGTCCCTCAACTAAAACTGTTGATGTTGGTGGTGGTATGGTAACTAAAAATATTTTATAGTGGGCCCAATACGAAACCGAGGGGTCTTGGGGAGGGGCCATCTTAGTTCGGAGCTTAAAAAAAAAAAAAAATGCATTGCTTGACATTTTTGAAAAAATTAAGTATTTCTTTGTCTGCTAATTTACATATTTACACTTATTTACGTAGTACATACCGTACCAATATCTTCTGCGCCATATTTGTGTTACCAAGTAGAATTCTTAGCAAAGAATTTATCCCATTTTCATTAGTGAAAATGGGGGTAATTTGTTTGGACGTGAATACGCCTTTAAAATTGCTATCATATGGTGGCAATCCAAAAAACCTAATGATAACAAAATCGGGGGATACAGTTTGGCATTATAATTTCGAATCTATCGTCTAAATCCAAAATTAAATTAGACCACTGGATAGCTAAAGGATCAAAGAATTCATTACGATAAGCGAGGACTGTGACGCATCGCGCGCGGTGGAGGGGGAAGCGCCACCATTTTGAGATCATTTTGCTGCGCATCGAGATTTGCAATTAGTATAACTTTTGACTTGGAGAAGCTACGACGTTCGTTTAAGTTTTAATCGTCTGCTGTCGTCACAATCTATCGATTGTATTATAAAATATTAGTGTAAAATAGTGACAGTGAATATAATAAGGTGTTAGAGTAAAAAAATATCAAAAATATATAATGTCGGCCTATACGCGTCGAAAAGCCAAAACCAAGTACAGAGATCGTATACGGTTGGAAAGGACTTCTCAAGAACAATCGAATGGTAATAATAAAAACACCATATGACCGAGTCAAGCTGTGCCGGGAACGTAAAAGAATGAAGGCGGCCGAGCGGATCAACGGCGGTGTCCAGTACATCTGCAGCTGGGGCGGTTGAAATTATGCAAGTGGATGATGAAATCGCTTCTACATCGACAACGGACTGTGTAGGCATAGATTGTGTTCGATCGTCGATTTGTTTCCTTGATTTCATCCTAAATGCATAAATAAAAATATTTTATATAAAAAATATAATCCGTTACGTAAACGTATTCACGTACAACACACGGCCGTGTCCATGACACAGCCAGTTTTCTTTTTCTTTTTGGCATTGGCTTTCGCCATACAGCCAGCATCGTCTAGGTGCTTATCACTAGAATATCACTCACTCTCCATTCTTACTTATAAATACATTCGCTTCACACATTCATCCCTCTACTATATACAACTATTTACATACAAACTTAAAACTAATGGATGGATCAGTACTCTATATTCCTGCCATCCTTATAGCTTAACCGAAATTAAAATCACGTAATCCTTCTCTAATCATTTTCTTCCATTCATTCTAATCGGCTATAACTTTTAAATACACTCATATTTCATTGCCTAGCTCTGCTATAGACTTAAGCACATATATGTTGGGTGGGAGAATATTTTGTCTTTGTCGCGAAATGGTGCATCTAAATACCTGTATAAGTCGTCAAACATTCGTTTCCTTTCTAGTACATAATAGGGGTTTAAAAAAAAAAATTAATTAAATATAAAACCCAATCATTTGAAGAGCAACATGGCGTTTCACTGACCCCACCGATTGTTATCGGCTATTTCTATACTAAAACGCCAACAAAAGGATCGACAAAAAAAATCAATAAAATGAATCCTTTATTTTAATAAAATATGAAGTATTATACATCGGGAGTGTTTTTTTATTTATTAATTTATTTTAAAATAAAGTAAAGTTTGTTTAATAACAGAAATTCATCCCCAGGCTCGGCCTCAACTCGTTTTACATTGGCACCACAAATGTGTTTATTTTTATTGTTCATTTTCTTGCATATATTTAATTAATTTTAAATATTAATTTTAAAAACAAATACAATGTAAAAATTAATACAATATTATCTTTATTAATTCATAATTTTCAGTTTTGATATAATTATGGTCATTTTTCTTAATGTTACAATGGAAGATTACAATTTGTCTGGTATAAAGCAAATGAATTTTCTTGTATTAACACTTTTTTTTTCCCAATAATTTTTTTATTTTGCATTAAAGCTTTGCTTTAAAGCTATTGCATTTTACTGCAGCATCTTTATTTGTATGCATTTTATTTTGAGACAATCATTTTTATTGTTATTTTTCTCTCGCGGGAATTGAATCAAGGAATCATTTTCTGGTTGATGGTTTCATGTTTGGGTAATGATTGTATTGATTGGATGGTATTTCCTGGGTAATTAATACAAAATATTCGTAGAGTTTTAGCGGAAATCTTGAAAATATTAGTTTGCAGGGTAAATTTTAATGTCTTAAAAAATGCTTCTTTTTTTTTTAAAGCTCGATTAAGTATTCACGAGTTGCAACAAGTCTTATCGGCCATTTGGCTTTTCTTTTTACTGACATGACGTAGCTATAATGAGATAAGTAATATTGATTTCTCCCAAGCCTTTACTTATCAGCCTCTTTCTGTAGTATTCTTTGCGTTTTTTCTTTTATTGTTTATATTTTTGTGTCTAAACATTGTGAAAGATATTCAGTGAATGATCCTTCACCCCGTAGATAGTCCAGGTGTGTCTGACGATTATTTTCCCCCCACCACCCAAAATGTAAAGCAGGGCAAATGAGAAGTGTTTGCAGCTTACAAAGAGGAAGCATTATTGGATCTTGGTGGTAATCTCTGGGAAGCAGCACGTTACTGTTCTTAACAGCAGATCTTGTGTGGAATTAGTGCTCTGAAGGGAAGGAGTTAGCTATGCGGTTAGCTTACTGGACTCCCACGCGGAGGTCCCGGGTTTGAATCCAGCTGCTGGCCCTTAGATTTTTGCTCTTCCTAGGAGGAGCTTCATACAGCTCACTGTCCGGTGATGGACAGTGTTGTCTGTAACGAGAGAATGTCCGAAGGCCGGCAGTGCACTGAAAAAAAGCTTCGGGCGCCAATAACCATAGTTGTTGACGCGCCTTAAATCATTAAAAAATAAACTAGCACTCTGGCATAGTCCCCTAGATCGAAAAAGTAAAGGAAGGGGACCCTAAATTAGAAATATCTTTTGGAAGATACTACTCAAAACTTACGGTTAATGATGAAAGAACTATTTTAAGAAAGTCAATTGGTTTTTTGAATTATTAACTTTTCCGGTGGGAAATGAGAACACTGAGCCACCTCAAATTGTGGGTAGCTTGAGATATTGCTCAATATGGTCCAAGCAGACATTTTTCTAAGCAGAGCCCAAACTACCCACTTATAAGAGTAGCATGGTTGATCTGAAGAAAAGTTCTATGTGAAACTTAGATTTTTTTTCCCCAAAAGAATCATTAATCTAAGTCTCCAAGGAGTCCATTCGCGGAAACTCTTCCTGTATCAGCCGGTTTGGAAATTAAGTTGTGGGGTCTCAATGAAAGTGTATTAACACCCTTCAAGGGTCCACATTTACCAATTAGATCATGTTTTGGTAGTTTCCAAGTAATTTTTGTAAAAAAAACCTTCCTGTGATTTACAATACGAGCCCACCAGTTTTTCTAGTTCCATCTTCCTGCTAAAACCAAGCAAGACGCACCATTCCTCCTCTGAAAATGCCGGAAACTGGGCAGATATGCTAGTTTTCCCCACCAAAGAGGAAGCTTTATTGGATCTTGGTGGTAATCTCTGGGAAGCAGCGCGTTACTGTACTTAACAGCAGATCTTGTGTGGAACTAGTACTCTGAAGGGAAGGAATTAGCTATGCGGTTAGCTTACTGGACTCCCACGCGGAGGTCCCGGGTTTGAATCCAGCTGCTGGCCCTTAGATTTTCTCTTCCTAGGAGGAGCTTCATACAGCTCACTGTCCGGTGATGGACAGTGTTGTCTGTTGACAGTGTTGTCTGGGAACAGAAATTCGTTGATTCCAATTCGTTTTTATGTATTTATTAGGCCACTTTTATGGATTCCATTTATGACTCTTAGGAGATAGGCCGATTAACACTCTTGGCTTCTAAAGAAAACTTTTTGGAACTCATGAAGATACTAGTATTGAAATAATAGCTATTTTTTTTTTTTCTCAGGCAGGCTTAACGTCAAAGTACCAAATTAAGTGTTGGGAATAAAGGGACGAACGCTCATATTTTACTACAATAATTTTTGTAACAAACAATAAATTTGTTACACGCGGTCTCGATCTGGCGATTTCCAACTTACTAATGCATGTTCTTGTTGCTCTGGCTCTTGTTGACCTTTAAGTCTGCTCCTTTTATATTTGAATTTAGCTTTACGTTTAATTTAATGCAATAAAATTTCCAAAATTCACCCAATTAACACGTTTAACACAGTATATTTAATAATATTCAATGAATTCCCCCTACAAAAAATGTGTTACATGCAGGCCCACAATCAAGCTAGCCAATCCACAGAGTTTCATCTTAATTCAGAGAAAGAAAACGCCATGAATTTTCCCGTCTATATTGGGGTTGTTTGGCTGTGGAATGTCCACAGAAACGCCAGGCATTCTGGAAGAAATATCTACTCCAATTTCTTTCCGCTGGAAGACATTAAAAAATTCTTTTTCAATTACCTTATGGGTTACAAGAGATTCTGGCCAATAAGCGTGACTCTTTCCAAGAGATCTTGGCAAAAAAAGGAGCGCTTCCTTCCTTCAGGGAAAGCTGATAGTAAAACACCAATATTATTGGCGCAAACTAAATTGTCTGATTGGTTCAGAAAACAAAAAAAAATGAGTTAGTTTTTTATTGTTGGGCACATCTACAAATAAATCGATGATTGCGAACGTTTAACATATTTACAGCTCATGACAATATAAGAATGATGCAGGAAGTTTTAAGGATATTCTGGAAGGATAATCAGGAACAATTTATTTATAGCCCAGCTGTACAGTATTTTTTTTTAAAATACGTTAATTTATATACAAAAGTGTACAAGAGGCAGCATTAGTTTTTTAATTTTTATTTATTCCTTCGGTCGATGGGAAGGAAATAGAAGTTGATGAATATATAAAGATGATTGGTTGATGAGCGCTTTGTCGATAGCCAGATAAACAGCTCGCGGTTACGTATCTCTTGATAATGATGTAGTTATCACAGCAATGCCAGCCAAGAAAGATAGACAGACAGATTCTGGCTGACGACCGCCAGCTGATCCGTTCTTCTTTAATTCACTACGAGATTTCTCGCCCAGTGATGATTCGGCCAATTCTGCAAAAGAAAAGTTACTAAACTGAGGAAAATGTACGAGAAAAAAAAAATTAACTGTGAAATAATAGTTTAAAAATAATAATCAAGAAAGAAACAAGTAGTATGAACCAAGGAGAGTGAAGAAAGAGGAAATGAAATAGGAGACGAAGAAAGAAGCAAGAAGAAAGAAAAGAAGCAAGAAGAAAGAAAAGAAGCAGGAAGAAAGAAAAGAAGCAGGAAGAAAGAGGAAATGAAATAGGAGACGAAGAAAGAAGCAAGAAGAAAGAAAAGAAGCAGGAAGAAAGAAAAAATGAAATAGGACTCGAAGCAAGAAGAAAGAAAAGAAGCAGGAAGAAAGAGGAAATGAAATAGGAGACGAAGAAAGAAGCAAGAAGAAAGAAAAGAAGCAGGATGAAAGAAAAAATGAAATAGGACTCGAAGCAAGAAGAAAGAAAAGAAGCACGAAGAAAGAAAAGAAGCAGGAAAAAAGAAAAAATGAAATGGGAGACGAAGAAAGAAGCTAGAAGAAAGAAAAGAAGCAGGAAGAAAGAAAAAATGAAATAGGACTCGAAGCAAGAAGAAAGAAAAGAAGCACGAAGAAAGAAAAGAAGCAGGTAGAAAGAGGAAATGAAATAGGAGACGAAGAAAAAAGCAAGAAGAAAGAAAAGAAGCAGGAAGAAAGAGGAAATGAAATAGGAGACGAAGAAAGAAGCAAGAAGAAAGTAAAGAAGCACGAATAAAGAAAAGAAGCAGGAAGAAAGAGGAAATGAAATAGGAGACAAATCAAGGAGAAAGAAGAAAGAAAAGAAGCAGGAAGAAAGAAAAAATGAAATAGGACTCGAAGCAAGAAGAAAGAAAAGAAGCACGAAGAAAGAAAAGAAGCACGAAGAAAGAAAAGAAGCAGGAAGAAAGAGGAAATGAAATAGGAGACGAAGAAAGAAGCAAGAAGAAAGAAAAGAAGCAGGAAGAAAGAGGAAATGAAATAGGAGACGAAGAAAGAAGCAAGAAGAAAGAAAAGAAGCAGGAAGAAAGAGGAAATGAAATAGGAGACGAAGAAAGAAGCAAGAAGAAAGTAAAGAAGCACGAATAAAGAAAAGAAGCAGGAAGAAAGAGGAAATGAAATAGGAGACAAATCAAGGAGAAAGAAGGAAGAAGAAAGAAGAAAGAAGAAGTGAAATAGGAGACGAAGCAAGGAGAAAGAGGAAAGAGGAAATGAAATAGGAGACAAATCAAGGAGAAAGAAGCAAGAAGACAGAAGAAAGGAGAAAGAGGAAGGAGGAAATGAAATAGGAGACAAATCAAGGAGAAAGAAGCAAGAAGCAAGAAGAAATGAAATAGGAGACGAAGCATGAAGGAAGAGGCAGAGTCCTAACAGAAGGGAACTATTCATTTTTTGGGAAGAAGAACATCCAAGTAGAACAAAAATATCTGCACCAATCGCCAATGGATAAGCGGTCTGATGGAGATATATGTATATATTTTTCCTGGTAGGCTTTACGCCCAACTTCTCATCAGCTGTCTTGGACGGAAGTGAATAGTTAACAATTTGCTTTATTATACTAAATGTCCATACAAATTAAATACAATCCAAGTCTAAGACCGGAAATCATTCCCAATACCTGTCCACAGTTTTGCAGACTTGCCTACTGCTGAATAAGCTTTTCCTAATAAACTATTTTGATGGCCACAATCCTTTCAGAACAGTCCACAAAACACAGTAACAGTAAATACTTCAAGTAATATGTGGCTTATTTTCTACAATAAATAAACAATTTTCATTATTATTAAACACTATAGCCAACAATAACAATGTATACACTATATCCGTGAATAATAGTGGGATGGCCTTTTTAGTTATGAAATGGAAGAGACTCCGAGTTCGCTCGTAGTATATGTTAATCTGGGTCTTTGTACGCGTCCACCATCACCATGCATGCACAGCAGCAGTATTGCAGCAAACATACACAAACGCTGCAGTAGGTTCTAAAATTAACTACCGGACTATACTTTCTAGGCTAATCCATGGAACTGTTATTGCCGCAGCTTCCCTATCAGATATCAGCTTTGTGTAATCTATCGGTGTACCGGTTTGCGTAATTTACTTACTGGTGGTTTATGTAATGCAGAATTTATATTTGACTTCTCTGTTTTGTGCGTTTTTTTGTTTTTTGTTTCATTGAGATTTTTTGGCAGTCCTGATTCCATTGTCCATTTATTTAAAACTTTAGAAATAATTGGGAATAAATGATCAATCAGAATAAAGTAGAATAATTGTGGAAAAATATTTTTTATATTCTTAATTGCTTTGTTTATTCTTTTTTTTTTTGGATTTCAAGAAAAGTTGTCCCCCTCCCCCCAAAAAAAGCACTAATTTATTTCTTTAATTAAATTTATCCCAGACATTCTTTATGTTAACACTAACGTATGTGATTCGTTGAACCTTCTTTGACTTTAATTAGTATTAATTTAATTAGCGAACTCCTGGTTAAAGAAGCTGGGGCTCTAGGCTAAGCCCTTACAGGGCAATCGCAAAAGGGGAAAGTTGAAAGTTGGAAGTTATATTTGCTGTAGCAGACCCTTCCCGCACCAGAAGAATGACCAATTTTTTTTTTTAGAAGCATTGTAGAAGGGTCAACCCTCTCCTACCACGCGCGCACAAAAGGAAAAGTTTTTCTTCTCAACCCCCTGACGCTATTTTCCAGGCGCTACTGTGTGTACATTAGAAGCTTTAGCAGCCAATTTTCACCCTCACTTTTCCTCACTGAGAAGGGAATTTCCTAACAAGCCGAACTGATTTACCTTCCATACATAAAGACAAACATAATTCAAGTGAGAATTAATTAGAAAACTGGTTCTGTCCCTTTCTACTGTATATACACAGCTGAAGAACTAGGAGGGCGGGAGAATTGTTAGCCCTTTTTCCATCAAGGAAAATTCTTTTCCTTTTTTTTTCCTTCTACGTAAACACTTTGGAGGACCGGAAATATTAAAATGGAAATTTTTTTTTCTTCTTCTTACAAAGGTTTTGTCTTTGTTTAGAAAATTAAGTCCTCTTCCTAGGGGAAGTCCCCCTATAAAACCATCATGTTACGTTGTAAGATTGGAAAATGGTCCAAAAATCCGAATATTTATTGAGTCCACAACCTTGAGAATAGGAGTAAGAGAAAGTTATTCCGGATTTTTGATCTTGGCACCATTTTTGGACTTGCCCAGAATAAATGAGCCAACTTGTGAATAGATTACTTGTAAAATCGAATAAATTTCATGGAACTGTGACCTATATTCTTTTTTTATTATTATTATTTCTGCTTTCATTTTTTAATTTAATAAAAGTTTTGTAATTAAATTAATAGCATTATGAGTTATACTAACAAGCTGTGCATAACAATTGCAAAGTTATGAATGGCAATTTGAAACTTAGAATTGCATTAATGCATACAGAACTCTCTGCAGACAGTGATACGTACATAATTCAGTCAAATCAATACAATTCCGCTACGTAGCTAGTGTCAATTACTAGGAATTAGTTTTAGATCAAGTTTTATGAATAAGTAAACCAAAAACGGTATAATCATCAACTAAGTTTTGAACTTACTTGGTAAGTAAGTTATTGAATGTTAAAAAGTCGTGATAAAAGATTAAGTTCAGAAGAGTTATCAACTTGCTGAAATTGGTCTTTTTGAAGCTCACTATGGAAACCCACTTTTCAAGATAAAATTTTGAAGTAAAACTGATAACTGATAAGACACAAAATGAATATGTAAAAATGAAAAAGAGGCTGCCAAAGTAGGTTGCTAGGAAACAGTATACTGATAAGCTAAAAAGGAAATGATTACGTAATTACAGTAAAATTAAAAGTAAACTTTTTTTTTTTCTTTCTCGTTTATTTATGCTACAATCATCGCGTTAGCGCTATAAGTAAGAGTGATAACCGAGTACCAAATGATAAGGTAACGAGAGGAGAAGTTACCCAGTGGTAACACTCCCAAATATTAGATGGTTAGTCACTCTCTTCACTTGAGAGGAGATCATGAGGCCACTGTCTTTGGTCAGGTTGTCAGGAAAAGTTCTAGAAGAAAGATTTTGAGCTACAGGATTTAAATGAGATTGCTGGCTGAAGTGGAGTTTTCTGTATCATGTTTTCAGCGACTTGGGTGATAAAAGGAATGTTAAGTTCAGTGTGTATAGTCCCAGGTTGGGAGACATAAAATGGAGCGTTTATGGTAGTTCGAAGTATTTTAGATTGTAGCGATTGAATCCTTTGGAGATTGGAGCTTTTGGTTGAACCCCACAGCTCTATTCCATACGCCCAAAATAGAAGTATAAATCAGTATTTTGTTGTCAAGAGAGAGTTTTGATCTATCGTCTAAGTGTCTTTTAAGTAGCCGATAGCGTCTGTTCAGTTCTGTTCTTTTAAGTCTAGTGTGGGTTATTCTAAGAAAGTCTTCGGTCCTAAGTAAAGCCCAAGGTAGCCGGGCAACGTTCACTACTGGTAGAGGTGTTTAGGTTATAGACGACTGGAGGAAGAGTAATGCGACGAAGAGTGTAGGTGATGTTTTGCGACTTAGTTTCATTAAGTTTTAATAGCCCATTTCTTGAACCATTGCTCTAATGAGGAGAGATGTGACTGCAGATTAATTACTGTGGAATTGAAATTAAAATAATGTGAAACATCGATGAATCGTTTGACGTTTGAAACGAATGAATAATTTTAAATCCACGTGGTTTTGAATTTTATTCATGGTTGCATTATATTTTACTGAATTAATAATTCTGAATTTAACATTTTTAATTAATAAATAGCCATTCCAGACAGTTTTAATTAATTAATTACTTAATTTTAATTAGCTACTGATATTTTTTTTTTTTTTTGACCAATAAAACCTCTACTTCCTACAGAATTTATTCAGTAAAATGGACAACTCTTTATTTTATAATAAATAATCATTAAAAGATTCATTAAACCATTTTTACACTGGATTATTTCTTTTAGTAAAATGATTAAGCTCATTTATTTTGATTAATTGGAATCCTGATTGATCTAAAATTACCAAACAGTCAGGAAGAGATGCATGATGTAGCTTGGAATACGTGTAAAATCTCCATTCAAGAATTTTCCATTCATTGAAATAAAAATGAGATCAGCGCTTTTAAAATTAGAACACTTTATCAAACAAATGCTGTACGAAAAAAAAAACTAGATAAAACGTATAGAAATGCATATAACTTTTCTAAGCGCAGAGCCAAAAAAAATAACGCAAGCTTGACATTTAAAGCTACAATAAAAAAGAAATATGGCGTAGGACGGTAAACATTTTTATAATTTATTTGACATAGAAAGAAAGGTAAATAAAAATAAATAAAGTGAAAATACTAAAATACTGAAAATAAATTTCAGCCTTTTATCATTATTTTCGTATCTTATTATTTATTTATTTATTTTTATTTATTATTATGTTCTTAGAAATACTGGATCGTGTTCTCATCTCTTGCAGCGGCCGGAAAAGGGGCTAAAATTACGCAATGTAACGGTATATACTACCCGCCTTATGCGAAATAATCATCTGTAAAATATGACTGCAGTGCGCTTGCAGATAGATACATTTTTATTATTATTATTATTATTTTATTACAAAAGTGATAATTAAATTTTGCTTAATACTAGGCACTTTATGGTTTAATAGAATATAAATTAAATTTTGATTATACTGTAGACACTTGTGATAGCCGAGTGGTTAAAGACGAAGCCCGCAATGCTAGGATGTATTGCGGTGCTGGTGGATCGATTCTCTAATGTTAGCAAATGTATTTTTAATTTAATAAATATTTATTGGAGCTTTTTGGACGTAGAAAATTCTGCTTTGGAACACTTACACGATTTTTTTCTTAAACTAGTAATAATTACGAGAAATGGATCGTTAATCATGGAAAGTTGGTAGAAGCCATAGTTGACAAAGCCATAGTTGACAATTAAGGCCTCAAGGAAGTTAGATAAGAGTGACTTAGGACGTCTCTCTTTTCAAGGTACTGAATCCGTGAACTCCTCAAGAAATTCTGGAAGAATCCGGGTGATCCAAACTGTCCGGTAGGACAGTTGTATAAGGGTTGATCGTCAAAAACTGCACGAAAAAGCGTAACGTTGAAAAACACTCCAACTTTGACAATTTTTTTCTCTTTTTCTATAAAAGATATAATTACCAAATTTTCTTTATAATAAAGGGCAAATCCTCCTTTATGCCTGTAATTTTTTTTTGCAACAACATAGATATAATAGATTTCGAAAAAAAAGGTTGCTGAAAATGGGCAAAAATTGTTGTTGTTGTTGTTCTTGTTCTTCTTCTTCTTCTTCTTGTTGTTGTTGTTACCTTTTTTGTAAACTGCGTAGCGCCTAAACGCGTTATTAAGCGCTGTAAGATGGTAAACAGGAGTCAGCGAACTATTCTGCTTTCTGGTAGAAGGAGGACATCGAAAATGGAGGCATTTGAAGCTCCAGATACTCCTGTAGAATTTGGAGACTTACATGGCTCAAAGCGGAAGGAGAATGGAGTTGTTAAAAGGCAATCATACGAGGCTAGACAAAATTTTCAGGCAGTACTTAGAAAAAAAAAAAAAAGCCTGAACTTACAAAAACCAACTCTATAATACAAACAAAACCGAATAAGTTAGGTTGTTATTAGTAACTGGAAGATTGCCTTTTAAGTGAAGCCATGTTCTTAAACGTTGAATCGTCATCCATCACTATATTGGCAAGGCATTACAGGAAATATTGACTTTTAGCATTTAAAGAGAGACAGAAAAAAAATTGCACTAACTGAAGAAGATGGAATTTTTTTCTGACTGTTAGTCAAATAATGAAAAAAATAACATTTCTTCGATTTCTTGTCAAAATTGGCCACAAGATGGATGATTCCAAGCAGATTTTCGGAGAGAGGGGATAAAAAAAAAAGCAAGAGAAAGATAAAGAAATCTCTGTTTGCTCTCGCCATTTCTAGAGTTCAGTAGAAAATAAATTTTTACAACTTCACTTTTCTCTTTAATACGTTCGGATTTAAAGCCAGTTACCTCCTAAGACACTGCATTATTAAACGAATTACTAATTAGCATGTTTAAATTTGTGCAAAAAATCACTTGAAGAAATTAAAATCAATACTGATATTGACAGAAAAAGAGACAAGTTTTTTACTAACCATATAAACGAAGCGTTCCTTCAGTCTTGCCAAGAGAATTGGTCGATACACAATTGTATGTGCCAATATCGCTCGAACTAAACGATCGAATTACTAAGCGCATTAACACTTTATAATTAGATCGATTCTCACGCACCTGATATTTGGATCTGAAACAGAAAATTATCGAACATTGGGATGACTTCCTATTGATTTGCTTTGTTTTTGGCATATGGCAAGGTTTGTTAAAGGCTACAGCAAAAGAGGTTGCATTATCGATTGAACTCTTTACAGAGAACAAGCTATAAGGACTTGTTTCAGAAACCAGGGATTAGATGTGCTATTTCGCCTCAGTCTAGATAGTGTTGAAACAATAATAAATACATTTAGAAATAACATTAAAAGTCTGAAAAGAAATTGTACTAAAATTATGACTATTGTTGTAAAATTAATTGAAATTCAATGAAATAAACAAAACGAGACTGAACAAGTTCAGTGTACTGATCTATAAGTTTCGGGGATGAAGAAATGATCCTTTGAAGTTCCGCTGAAACCTGGAATTGCCAGAAATATGAGGAACATCTTAAGAAATTAATCAAGGCAAAGATAGTTGCCCCTCTACAAGTGAGTTTAACGGAGAGATTTTGTAAGAGAATGGATTAAATAAAGAGGATGTCCAAGTGAGCAGATCTACATGTGGGCAGTCGAGAGGATGATTTAGTCTCATAATGCCCATTCGCAGGCCACTAGGAAGATACCCTGATTGTCATCAGTAACGTGAAAAGATTGTTGGACGGCAGATACAATTTCGAGTTGGTAGCTAGAAAAATACTGGCGTCACACACACCAAATGTGTTGTAGACTCTGTTTAGACTTTATCCCAGGAAGATTTACACCATCGACGAGTACCTAAGACCAGTTTAGTATAGCCTGCCAAACGATCATGCTAATCATCCAACTCGGCAATCTGTACGACGATCTCATGTTACAAGAAGACAGTACCGGGCATGGTCGTTCGGCCGCCGTACCCAACTGGTCTTAAGTGCTCGTCGATGCTGTAAATCACTCTCTTTCTCCCCAAAAAGACATCCTTCACCACTTTACGTCATACTTTAGTGCTATTGTTCACCATGGAAACGTAACGCTTTTTATTAAACTTCTTCTTTAATTGTTGTCATCGTTGTTCTAATGAAAACATTCATTACTCACGTTAAATTAAAATGAACTGTTAAAGTTTAAAGTCTGTAAATTTTGCTCCTTGTTGGTGTATTTCATTTTTCATTGGAGGGAAGCGCTCAGTTTATATATGCACTGTGCATACAGTATACATATTGTATTTTTGACAAAGAAAATTAACCAAAAGTAATTTAATTATTAAGATTTTTAGTTTTCTTTTTATAAAATAAATGAAATTTATACGGAAATTTTAGAAAAACTACGCGCTACTGGTGATAAAACTTCAGGAAATGAAAACCCTCTTTGAAAAATGAGTTCTGTTATTATAAAATGTGCTCGGCTGGGAAACTTAATATCCTTTCTTTTAGGATGGAACTTTTGGTTTAAGCTTGGAATATTTATCCTAAGGGAAGAGCTTTTCACCTTTTCATTGCGTGCACCTTTTTTAAGATTTTAATTTATCACTTCAATTTGATATCTTACTATTATTAGATTAAGCAAAATATTTGAATAATTTGCTTATTTTTCATTTATTGAGGTTTTTGAACACTCTATTGGTGTGATTAGTATTTAATCATAAAAAGATCTGCGATGTCAGAATAGAAATTTAAGCGTTCTTAAATAAATATAGATAATCAGCCTTCTCCATTGTTACTAAAACTTGTTAAATTTATAGCACAACCTCCAAATATTGCTTTTAAAAGATTTCTATTTAATCGCCTATTTGGGGGGGGGGGGAGCAGGGCTTAACGAACTTCCGATTAAGTTTCTAAAACGGAAGCGCAATCACACGCTTTACTGTTAACATTTTCTTCTAACATATTAAACGCAGAATTCGAACCAGGGATCCCCGCCCCTCAATACAAATCCTCTGTTTCAAAACCACCAAAAGAGACATCCATACTTCCTGGCCAAAGCAAAACAAGGCCTTGCATTGCCTACGTTTCATCTGGCGCTTCTAAATCTGCGTTAGTCTAGTTATAAGGAAGGGTTTTTTTTTGCCTTTTTTCTTGGCATTGGCTTCCGCCATACAGCCAGCATCGTCTAGGTGCTTATCACTAGAATATCACTCACTCTCCATTCTTACTTATAAATGCATTCGCTTCACACATTCATCCCTCTACTATATACAACTATTTACATACAAACTTACAACTAATGGATGGATCTTTACTCTTTATTCCTGCCATCCTTATAGCTCAACCAAAATTAAAATCACCGTAATCCTACTCTAATCATTTTCTTCCATTCATTCTAATCGGCTATAACTTTTAAATACACTCATATTTCATTGCTAGCTCTGCTATAGATTTAAGCACATAGATGTTGATGGGGAATATTATGTCTTCGTAGCGAAAGGGTGCATCTAAATACCTGTATATGTCGTCAAACATTCGTTTCCTTTCTACCACATAACGTGGACATATCATTATTATATGTTTGAAATCCTCCTCCTCAAGGGTTTGTTCAAGAGAGGAAATCGCATACATTTATCTTAATAATTCATCATTTAAAAATAAAAGAAGAAGAAGAACTTAGTAATCTTTTATGGGCCAACTAGTCTCTAAATTCAAAACGAGATTAACCATTATAAGGCATTAAATAAATAGGGTTTTTAAACATCATGGAGGGTCCATAATCTAAGCCCAGGGTGAACATTTAAACGAACGTTTAGCTAATTAACAAAATACTACTAAAGAGGATGATGGTGGAAAATGAAGGCGATGAAGGAGGCGGTGGATGCTAGGAGTTTGGGATGGTTTGCAAGTGGAATGCGCACGGTAATTTAACCCAAATTAAGAAGAAGAAGAAGAAGAAGAAGAAGAAGAAGGAGTTTTTTCCTCTTGGAACTCCCATCTTTATCTTTTTGAACAAGATTCTGAGGCTGTAACCTCCTCACCATCTCCCCATACAACCAGAAAGTTCTCCCACCGCGCTGGTCTATCATTTCCTAACTCTTTTTTTCTTTTTTTTATTAAGTGGCTAAAAATATACTAAACTGACCTTTATTACAATTTTTCTAATTTTCCTTTTAATGAATTGTTAGCCACTGAGAAAATTTACTAGGTCAATGTGAGTTTTTCTTGCAATTTAACAGGTCACTTGCAATAATTCTAAATTACCATTGTGAAAATCAAATTGTTTAGGGATTAATAAAGAAAAATTTAGCTGATTGCTTAAAAAAAAAAAAAAAAATACGAACTTTTATTGTCTCTGTTTTTCTCTCTTAACAGAAGGTTTGTTTTACTGTTCACTTCCTCTTACCGTTTGTACAGGAAGTATTCGCTATCACGTCACATATTTTCCTAGTTCATTAGTTTTTACCTGAAATAACCGTTTTAGGTTCTCATAGTCTTGTTGACTCTGAGGAATTTTTGGGAATTTTGTTTAGAAATATGTAAAACATGAAAAAACCGTAGCACCCATGTTTATTGTATCCCTGAACGGTTTGGGATTTCCATCCATCTTCAGTGGATAGATTGGTCAGATTAGTGTAGAGATTTCGATTTCACTTATGTTTACGTTATGCATTAAACTGATTAATCTATCTCTCTGATTAATCTCGGTTGAAGTCAGAAACCGTTCAGGAATACAATAAATATTGTTACTTCAACGAATCAAAATCAAATTTATTATCCAGCACTGCGGACATGAACACATTTTCAATCTTCAGGGTGTTACAGACTCCAGTTCTCCTACTCTCTAGCTACACTTTCTTCGAAACCTACCCTTCACACTTCTACATCGTTCAATTTTAAAAATGAGGTGCACTATTCGATATTCGTCACAGTCTTCTAGATACCTAATCGTAAATTTTAAAATCTGTACATACAATATGTTCAGACCTATATCCATTTTATTACAAGAATCATGAAGAGGGGCGAAAAGTTGATGCAGCGGTTAAGAAGCTTGTTATTGTAAATGCAAGATCCCTAGTTCAAATCCCCCTCTTGTAGTTAATTTTTTATTAGTTAGAAAAAATGTTAAAATAGTAAAGGGTCGATCGCCTCGCATGTTAAAACAAAAACGCGTCCTTCATATACCCTTCATTGGTATCTTGTGTTAGCCTTAAGATGTTCATCGTTGGAGGTCCTCCTTTCAGATCTTTATAGTAGTAGAAGTAATAATTGCCTATTTTTTCAGGGGGGGCTTTACGTCCAATTACCAATTAGGGGTCGTGGACGGAGACCTAACAAGCATACTTTACTGTAAAATTCCCTTTACTAACCAATACAAGGTCTAAGACCGGGAATCGAACCCACTACCACAATACATATTAGCTCTACAGGTCTCGCCTCTAACCGCTCGGCTACCGTGGCGCCTTAGTACCAAATGAATACCATAGTTTCAGTTTCCGCCCATTAGGACATTAATATAAAGGTGTACGTGAATTCTTTCCCTCGAAAGGGTCCGATATGTCCAAGTGTACCTAGGTCGTTATATGGCTTAGCTCTTTGCGAAAAATCTCAAGTTATGTCTAAAGAATAAACTCGAAACCCAATCCAGATCTTTAGATAATGTTTCAGTAGTTTCAGATATGTCATCTGATTGGTTAACTTAAATATAGTTTAGGTTCAGTCATTTCCATCAAAACTACAGCGACAGATAGTTGACGCTCCATTTTGCGTGACCAAACTCTTACTCTTTGCAACGACATCAACATCACCAATTCGTGCTACCAACTTGCCAAGACAAAAATACCACAAGAGTCCATACTGCTCTCTCTTTCTCTCGATTACTCAAATCCTTTCGTTTAGTCTCTCGTCTCCACTGTTATTCCTAAAGAAATTCACCAAGTAGCGCCAGTAGCGCCGGGATTTCTTTGAGAACTACAAAATATCGTCTTCTTCAATATCGACGTCCTATAGAGAGTGCCGTTGGGTAGTTTCCCTTGTTTCCCTACTCTTCACGCACCATTTACGTCTTCATTTACAGTAAGAAAATTATTGTGTGTTTCCACATCAGATTTTTAAAAGATTTTTTTTTAAAAAAAAAGTCTCCCAAGAGATGAAAAGCTAAATCAACAGTAATTTATGAGGTCCTTTAATAATTTATTAAATTAATAAATAGATGGACACACACACTAATATAGGGAAGGAAGACTGTTTATTGTTACGATGGTTAGAGGGCGGTTGCAGCTTAGCAAAGTGTTACGTCAGAAGCAAACTTAATGTCTGTATTCTATAGAATAGTTTAGCGAGGATATATATATATATAAGTGGTTTTGGTGGTGCGATATATATATATATATAGACGAGAGAGAAATGAGTAAAATAGAGAGAACTGGACTGTTCACCGCCATGCCGTTGACAGACTCAGCCGGAAATAGAGACTCAATACGAAGAGATACCAACCTAAAGTTAGTTGCTGTAAACGTTCTCCTCCTTACATTGGGGGGGGGGGGCTCTTTCAATTTTCAGATACACACATCTCAGTCTCACTCTCTTTCTGCCAGAGAGCACCAATGGAGAGCATCTCACAATGCAATTTCTCCATTCTTCCGATTTTTACCCATCACCCATCACCCATACCTTCACACCATCTACTGAAATCTATATCTATTTCTTTTTCTACAGAAAATGGGTAACTTGGACCAATCACACTATTGCTTACAGTAGTTTACTTGGACGCCAATAAAAGGAAGAGAAAACGACTTTTACTGGACAAAACCTGAACCATCTTTCTAACTTTTACCTCATCCAGGATTTCTCTTCTTTTTTTCCCCGCCTTTTTGCTTTGCGGATTAGTAAAACTACCCCCAAAAAAAGGTTGTGAGAATCGGATTACGGGTACTGAGGCGTGGGTTACATCCGATTACTATATTTTTCCAATATATAGGTTTTTAAAAGAGCTGTGAATAAGATTCGGCCCTGGAAAATATACACGTACTGGGTATAAAATAAAAAATAAGAAGAAAATTAGGTTTTCCCTCTTAAATTAATAACTTTTCTTTTTAAATTACTTTCTTACTGCTAACATCAGCGGTATGAACAGCGGGGCCTCAAGTAATCTCCATTTACTAAAGTAGACTCGATGAACATGATTATAGATTCGTTCTCTTTTGATATACTGAAGTCGGTCTATAAGTTAGCACCTAGTCACTATGGTCTTAAACCGACTTAATCTAGGCAAGAATTAGGGTTGGTAGAAAAAGGATCTTAGATAGTGAAATAGGGATAGAAAATTTTCTAGTCACGTTTTACCAACCCAAAGAGGTTTTCTTTTTTTTTTTACTTTTGCACAGCTAGGAGAGCTTGGATCTCTTGCAACCTGTTTTATCGTTTCCCTTATTTCCTTTTTGTTTTCCCAACTCCAGTCAAATCTATTGTAAGTGAATATAAACAGAAACACGGATTTTTCTTTTTTTGTTCAGTTTCTCATTCTTAAGTTCTCTATAAACTGCGCTGCTAAAGTTTACTTTTAATTTAAATTTGAAATATAATATTGCTCTTTGCAGAGGATTAAATATTTTTTTTTTATCAGCATTTCTTTTTTAAATTATTCCCTATTATAAAATTATATTAATTCTAAGATCCCTGAGTTGATGTATAATTTATACAGCCGCTTGAAGGAATAGTAGGGAAAATTTGCATAATTCAATTTAAGTAGATGACAGTTTTCTCTTCGATAGTGGAAATATTGGTTTTAAATATACTTACTAAAGGAGACACCGTAATTTTTGCTTTTTTTAAAAAAATAATAAAAGGGAACGAGCAAAATCTTGTTGGTGAATAAAACATAAGCAAATATTCTTATCATTTTCAAATACCTGTTTATCAGGAAAACTTTATTTTAAAAGTTTTTTGTTATACTTTTTTCTTTTTAAAAATAATTTCTTCTTTGGAGGCTCGAAGGCGTTGGTATTTACTAAATTTCCATATTTTTATCAAAATCATTCTTATCTTTCTCCGTGGCGCTAAGTCCTTAGAAGGACCATCAGCATCACTATTTCCTGTATCCTGTGCGTGTTCTTTTCCATCTTTTCACTCGGAGAATGGCGACATCCTTTCTTTACTGCACCTTCTTCCGGGTCTGTTTTCAAAAAAGTTTGCTGTGCAGTTTCTCATTTGTCTAGAATTCTGTCTGTAACGTTCATTATTAGCGACAGATCTATTTTTTGAGTCTTTTCATCATCCTAATACTTTTTGGTTTCATAGCAAGTGCTAATGTTTCACTTCAATAGCTCACTATTTGATCCTCTTGATTCTCCTTAATTCTACTTTAGACAGACATCAGTTGTTGAGGTAGAATGAGTTAGGTCATTTCTAGAAATGCAAAATTTAACCCAGAATGCTGTTCCTCTAATCTCATCAACCAGCTAGGCTGGTTAATGGTCTGTAGTAGCTACAGAGTTGGCTTGATTCCTCATTATTATTTCTGTTTTATAGCCTCATATTTTACCAATATGTTAAACTCGTTGTGGATGTTAAAAACCACAAAAAAAAAAATGCAGAAACCCAATCGTAGGGGAACAATCCTGCTAAAAATTGTCCACTCTTGTAAAATGCAACTGCTGTCAACTTTGTGGGCGTTGGTGGAAGCATAAGATGCTAGGTTTATTTTGATCTTTCTAGCCATTCTTTGTTTAGTTGAATAATGTCTCTAGAATGTTTACATGCACACAGGTAAAATTGTGCTCCGCAGTTGGTTGTAGGATTCGACCATTGCTCAACAACCAGAAAAACACTATTTTTTGTTTGCTTAATAAATATGGAGGTAGAAAATGTTTTCACCGCTATTCTCTTTTTCTTTTCCGCCAAACATGGTTACTAGTCTACTGGATACTAGATGGTTGCTGGTCTACTAGGTACTAGATGGTTACTAGACTACTAGATATTAGATGGTTACTAGATAAATTTGACGTCAATATTTTTGGAAAAGAAGTTTTTTTTTGTTACATTTTTTGGTATTGGCTTTCACCATACAGCCAGCATCGTCTAGGTGCTTATCACTAGAATATCACTCACTCTCCATTCTTACTTATAAATACATTCGCTTCACACATTCATCCCTCTACTATATACAACTATTTACATAAACTACTGCTAATGGATGGATGGAGGAAAAGAAGTTAACTGATTAAAGCTTTATTCAGCAAAGTTCATATCCGATTTTTCGTCCGGAATGCGATGTATTCGAATCTAGAGCTGCCAAAGCCTTGATATCCATTTTCGGCTCAATTAAATTTTAGATTAGATCCAAAAAAGGGTTGACCAGAATACCTCCAAGACGGGTCTGTGACTACAACTAGTTAAAACACTTCCTATATTACTCTCTTTTTGATCTTCCGTCGGTCTTAGCCAATCAGAGTGTCCGTTTTTTTGGTTTTTGCGCCAATGAACGATCCACAGCTGCCGCCATTTCATATAATAGCTTTCTCTTTTTCATTTATCTTCAACAGCTGTTTATTTTATTGCTTGCAGCTTAAAGATAATGCAATTTTGATTATTTTAAAACAGCGCGCCAGTTTCCGTTTAGTTTTAAATAATAATTTATTTAAGGTCATTTACTTGTTTCAGTATTATTATTTGTAACACGGGGCGAGTCCTGATCCTCAGGTAACTGAAGCCATAGAGGCTTACCGGTTTTCAATGACTGCTAATGTTCTTTTTTCTTGGTTAGTGAAGCAATATAGATATTCAATGGAAAAATCTCCTCGTCTCCTTGTAATGCAATTAAATATTATCTACATTTATTTGTACGCTTGCCTCTGAAATACTGTTTCAGCATCAGGTTCAACCATAGCGCGTTTACTTCTTCTGGTTATCTAAGTGCTCATCTTATTTCCCAAACAACCATAGGTTTTCTTAGAACCCGTAAAAATCATTTCCACGTCTTAAACAATCCTGATTTTTCTATTCCTTACTTGATATTCCCTCAATTTGAAGATTTTAAAGAAAAATTGAATAAGGAATTTATTGTTTGCTTGGTTTTATTATTCAATTTATATTACTAGAGCTTTCAAATTTCGATTATCATAAACAAATTTCGATTATCATATACAAATTTCGATTATCATAAATTTTATTTTCTTTCAAAGAAGGAGTTGGCCTTGGTCAGTTGCAGTGAACAGACGTACTTGTTAGTGCTCTATGTTTTTTGTGTTTTTCCTATGTTTAGTCAATAGTTTTGAACTTAATTTCGGTGAAAAAATAAGTGCTTTGATTTGTTTTTCTTTTTCATTGATTATCTAAAAGTAAATTATTAATTTAAAATAACAAAATAAAGAAAAAACTTTATAATTAAGCTTATATTGGTTTGGTGTGTGTTTACTTGATCTTCGAACTATGAGTTTAGACAAAGATAATGTCTCTGGTGTTAGTGGTAGTGGAATTGATATAAACAACTTGATTCTTGCAAAGTTAGATTCGCTGTCAACAGATATCGCTACTGTTAGAAAAGAGCAAAATGCTCTGTCTGCAGATGTAAAAAAAATTAAAACAGATTTTAAAAAACTAGCAGCTAATTTGGAAAAAGATTTAAAGGTTTGTAAGAACAAAATTTCCTTCTTGATAGAAGAAAATAAATTACTACGGAATGAAATTAATAATTTAAGTAAAGAAGTGTTACATTGTTCTCAGTCCGTTTACCAAAATTATGTTAAAATAGATAATGTTCATATAAATGAAAATGATAGTTTGTTTGATGTTCTCAAACATATCGGCAGTTTGATAGACTTGGAGTTGAGAGAAGATATGATTGATTACATTTATAAACGAAAGTTTGGAAATCAAAATGTTTCATCTATTATATGCAAATTCGTATACACTTCACTGAAAAATAAATTCGTAATAGAGGCAAAGAAAAATAAGGCGAAGCTAAAATCGGGGACGGGGCAGAATATTTATGTTAATGAATATCTTTCATCATTCACTTATAAGCTACTAAAGCAGGCTAGAGATTTGAAAGTGCAAGGAAGGCTAGTCTCAGTTTGGCATAGAAATGGCTCCATACTAGTGAAACAAGGAACGAACGATAAACCGAAAGTCATTCGGAATACTCAAGATTTGCTGTTTTTTACTCAGTCAGAAATACGTCAGTTACCAGGCAATGCTTCTGATGAAGAGGAAAATGGTGCTTACGATTCAGATATTTCATCCGTCTCTAACATCTCCAAAAGGAAACGAAAGGAAAAACTGCAACCGACAACTGCTTCAATTACTGATTTTTTATACAAGAAACCAAAATAACTTCATACAGTAGCGTTTCTGTGATCTCAAGCAGCCAGCCAAACACTGATAAAAAATCCAAAATAGTCAGGTATGTTTGTAATGATCATAATTTTATTAAATTTTTATTGTGGAATGTACACGGTTACAACAATTTTCTTACACACTGTAATGAATTCACTGGTTATGATGTAATATGCTTGAATGAGACATGGCTTACTTCCTCTTTGATCAATCCTCCTGTTTGTTTCAATGGTTTCACTGTATTTTCGTCTCGAGCAATTAAAGAAAAGAGTCGAGGGCGTGCAAGTGGAGGAAACTTGGTTTTAGTTAAAAATAGTTTAGGCCCGGCTGAGATAATTGAAATAACTGAATGGTGGATTTTTTTTAGGGTTGTTTTGACCATGAGCTCACTAGTAATCGGAGTAATATATTGTAAGCCTAATTTGTCAATAAGTGAATGGCTGGTTTGTTTGGATTCCACCTTACATGATATAAAAGATAGATTTACTAATTCTATTATTCTAATCTGTGGGGATTTTAATTCAAGAATGGGTTTGTTAGACCAATGTATTCAAGATTTTACTGTATATACAAATTTATCTGAAAATAGATCTAGTTTAGATATAAATTATAATTCGAAAGGAAGTCAGTTAATGAATTTTATGGATGAAAGATCGTTTGTATTATTGAATGGTCGAACGGTATCGGACAATCCTAGTCAGTTTACTTGTGTGACACCTCTCGGTAGGTCAGTCATTGATTTGGTTTGGATGGATGTTTGCAGCCTGTCATGCTTTCGTGACTTAAAGGTTCTTGATTTTGTTTCGCAATCGGACCATTTTCCTCTACAGTTTAGTTTAAATCTGGGGATACAAAAAGAAGTTGAATTGCCTGCAGAAAAAGCAACTTTGATACATGAATCGGTAATCAAATGGAAATCGAATTTGGTTGAGCGCTATATAAATGTCATGACGTTAAGCGGTAATTTAGCTATTAATTTTGGGGATAAAACTGTTGAGGACATCCATTGTAATTTAATTTCTACAATTAGGGAAACAGCAAAAGTGTTGGGAATGGTACGGAATAAAGTATCTAGTTCTACCGGTACTTCGGTTTATAAAATTAAAAGAAAAAATCCCTGGTATGACTATGACTGTGCCAGATCAAAGAAAGAAGTTAAGAAACTACTACTTTTATGTAAGAAAAGAAATTTCAACGATGAAGTAACAAAACGTTATCTTAATGAAAAGAAAGTTTATAGGTCACTTGTAAAATTCAAGAAAACCGAATTTTTTAATACTATTTCTAATCAACTTAGTAATTGTAAAGATATTGCCCAGTTCTGGAAAATTGTAAATAATATGAAAATAAAAAATAAAGATTGTAATAAGAATTCAATAAACGCGAATTCATGGGAGGCGTATTTACTTGCAAAATTAAGTCCAACTAATGTAAATCGTGAAATTTTTTTTGATCCTGCAAATGAAATTTTAGATAGATATATTACATCTGATGATATTTTACGTTCACTTAAAAAATGTAGGGAAAATAAGGCCACTGGAGTTGATCAATTATCATATGAATTTTTCAAATACTTGCCTGGCAATTGGCTGCTTTATATTGAGGTATTTTTTAATAAAATCTTAGAAGCCGAACAACTGCCAGATGATTGGCAACATACTATTTTATATATGCTATTTAAAAAAGGAGATAGAAATTTGCCGGATAATTATAGATCAATAGGTTTAGTTAATTGTATTACAAAAATTTTCACACAAGTAATTTTATTTAGATTGGAAGAGTTGGATCAAATTTACAATATTATCCCACAGAGCCAAAGTGGCTTTAGGAAAAATAGGGGTTGTATTGACAACATTTTTATATTAAATTCAGTTATACAAATTCACTTTGGAATAAAAAATAAGCAATTCTACTGTCTTTTTATTGATTTTGAAAAGGCTTTTGACTCCATACCTCACGATCTACTTTGGAAAAAATTACGTTCCATAGGCTTATATGGGAAAATGTTTAGAATAATGCAGTGTCTTTATGAAAATATGAGGGTAAGCATAAGGGGCAATACGTTCAGAACTGGAGAGATGGTCCTTTCCAGAGGTGTCATACAGGGCGAGATATTAAGTCCGATGCTTTTCAACTTATATTTGGTGGATATTGAGACTTTTTTCAGAGAAAAGAACGTTGGTGGAATTAGAATAAATAACCAATCGGATGTAATATTGTTATCATACGCAGATGATTTGGTAATTTTTGGTGATAGTTTCACTGACTTACAACAAAAAATTAAGATTTTAGAGGAATATTGTTCTATTAATAGGCTTGTTGTGAATGTAAATAAATCGAAAATATTAAAGTTTGGTAAAGGTAGAAGTCCGGCCAGACATAGACAGTTTTATTATAATAATACTAAAATAGAATTGGTAAATCGGTTTACATATCTTGGTATACAATTTTTTAAATCTGCTTTGTACAATCAAACTTCTCAGGCGTTTATTTGTAAGTGTAACGCAGTAACCAGTGTAGTAATGCAAATATTATGTAGAGGTAAATGCAAATCGTGGGATTCCCAGGTGTATCTGTTTGACTCTCTGGTGAGAAATACATTGATATATTGTTCACCGGTATGGGCACTCAGGCATTTAGAGGACTTGGAAAGGGTGCAATTAAATTTTTATAAAAGACTATTCCAAATTCCTCGTAACACACCAGGTTATCTTGTTCGTTTGGAGACTGGACGGTTAAAGATTCATTATGCTATAGTTAAATCTGCTCTTAATCTGTTGTTAAAAATTGTAAACCTTAATACTCAGAACTATTCTAAATTGTGTCTTTCTCAGTTAGTTTTATTTAACGATAAATCTAATAATAAACTAAAGTATAATTGGTATTCGCAACTGTCAAATTTATTGCTGAATGTACTCGTAAATCTAGAAAATGTAAACGATTTGGTATCCTTTATAAAAGATAAGTCCCATGTTCGCACGCTGTTAGAGAAGTATAAAGAAAGTTTAATTTCCATGGACTATGACAAAATGATAAATTCTAGTTTTCTTACTTTTACTAAAAACTCTTATCTTAATAAACAAATAATACAACCATATCTTAATAACAAATTATCATTTCATATTATTAAATTATTCTTTCAATTCAGAATGTCAGGACCTTATGTACTGAAGTTTACTGTCAAAAATATTATATATACAATAGATTCAAATAAATTTTGTATGGTTTGTAATGGAGGTCAGCGTGAAAATATCGCTCATTTGTTTTTAGAATGTCCTGCATATAGCATTTATAGGCAAAGTTTAAACCTTGATAACAACAATTTAGCGAGAGAAATGGAAATATTAGCGAATGATTATTCTCAATCAAACATTCACAACGTGTACAAATATGTTAAAAATATACTAATGTTACGGTCATTTCTGTTGAATGAGTAAAGTTTGAATTTAGTTGTATGTTAGATTCTTATTATTTCGTTTGTATTTTTTGTACCAAGTTGTATTCATTGTTGTTAAGGATAAAACCAACTCCTTTTGTTACAGGTTTATAACCTATAAAACAAATAAAATGAAATAATAATAAAATTTTCTTTCAAAGATGTACCTACTTAAGCACAATTGATTTGATTAAAAATAAGTAAAATTTATTATCTATTTTAATTTTATTATAATATTTTTATTAATAAACATTTTCTCCTTTTTCTTTTTTAATGAAAATTGAATTTCCTCTTTTCGCCAGTTGATTGTAAAATTTAGCAGCCTTAAAAATGTGGCCCTTTTATGAATTTTTTATTTATCTACGTATTTATTTGTATTTGCATATTTACTCCACATTTTATGAGCTTTATTGCGTTTTCATTAAAACTTGAAAATCGGTTTCCTACCAGAAATATCCGTTTCAAGATCATCAATTATCAAAAAACAAATTAAAAAAAGGGTACGTTTGTCTGTTGTTAGAGAACCAAATATTACATTTTACTTATCACTAGAATATCACTCACTCTCCATTCTTACTTATAAATACAGTCGCTTCACGCATTCATCCCTCTACTATATACAACTATTTTTCATAAACTACAGCTAATGGATGGATCAGTACTCCATATTCCTGCCATCCTTATAGCTTAACCGAAATTAAAATCACCGTAATCCTTCTCTAATCATTTACTTGCATTCATTCTAATCGGCTATAACTTTTAAATACATTCATATTTCATTGCTAGCTCTGTTACAGATTTAAGCACATAGATGTTGATGGGGAATATTATGTCTTCGTAGCGAAAGAGTGCATCTAAATATCTGAATAAGTCGTAACACATTCGTATCGTTTCTACTACATAACGTGGACATATCATTATTATACGAGGGTCGTTTGAAAAGTGCGTGCAAAAATAAAAACTACTTAATTTTTTGGGGTAAACCTTTTTTATTTTTCAACATAGTCTCCTTTTAGGCTTATACACTTCGTCCAACGCTGCTCTAGTTTGTTGATCCCTTTCGAATAATAGGATTTGTCCAAGTCTGAAAAGTAGCCATTTGTTTCTGCAATCACCTCCTCGTTTGAATAAAATCTTTTTCCCGCCAGCCATTTCTTCATATTGGGGAGAAATAGTAGTCCGAGGGAGCCAAGTCTGGAGAATAGGGGGGATGTGAAACGAGTTGGAACCCTATTTCCATTAATTTTGCGACCACAACTGCTGAGGTGTGAGCTGGTGCGTTGTCGTGATGGAAAAGGACTTTTTTTTTGTGGGCCAATCGTGGGCGTTTTTCTTGCAGCTCGGTTTTCAAACGGTCCAATAACGACGAATAATATGCACCTGTAATAGTTTTACCCTTTTCCAGATAGTCGATGAGGATTATTCCTTGCGAATCCCAAAAGACAGTCGCCATAATCTTTCCGGCCGAAGGAACGGTCTTCGCCTTTTTTGGCGCAGATTCCCACTTGGTAACCCATTGTTTAGATTGTTCTTTGGTCTCAGGAGTGTAGTGATGTATCCATGTTTCACCCACAGTGACGAAACAACGCTTAAAGTCCTGCGGATTCTTCTGGAACAGCTGCAAACCGTCCTTGCAACACTTCACACAGGGTGTCCAGAACGTTCAGCGTCACTTGTGCCCATATGGCCACTCCGAAAATTTTGAAACCACTTATAAACTGTTCTAATCGAAGGTGCAGAGTCACCATAATGTTTATCAAGCTTCTCTTTAGTCTCCTGAGGCGTTTTGCCTTTCATAAAGTAGTGTTTAATCAACACACGAAATTCTTTTTCGTCCATTTTTTGAAAATCACTCGACTTCCTCGATTCAAACGAATGCCAAACACAAAGAAATAGACCGATCTGGCTGAAACTTGGTGTGTGTTCTTTCAAGAGATGCTACTAACTAAACATAACCTCGATACGCGCCAGTGGTGCTATCTCTCTGACTTTGCACGGGCTTTTCAAACGACCCTCGTATGTTTAATAAACCTCCTCCTCATTGCAATTACGCAAAGAGGAGAGGACCTTTTGTTGATCCTGTGAAGATACGATCCACACACCGGCGAAGTTCGCTCTCAGCCTGCTTATTGTCGTAACAACCCATTTATTAGTGACAGTTCCCTTAAACCATGGTTGTCTTGGTAACTGATCTGCCATAGTTTTGTAGTATCTCCCTTTATTACCATTAATGTTAATCTGTCTGCCATTTTTGTAAAGCTGCTTTTGCAATTGCACACTTGATATCGGTGTGTGGTAATTTATAATTAGCCATTTCCCCTCTATTGGTGGCTTCCTTATCAAGTTTATCAACAATTTCTTGTATCCTACTCTCTACTTACAACAATAATTGTTCGTGGGAAACTGCTTTTCTTGACAAACTAAATGAAATTAAATTGGTAAATTTTAAAATTTGGAGTTAGTAGTAAAATTATTCAAGTTAGGGTCCTGAGCATTGTATAGTTTATTTGAAATATTTCTACATCTTTCCACTTCTTATTTGGGTGCAATAAGTCAAAAGGTGAAACCACAGGAAAAGCATAGTTAGTGTTTCATCGTAACTTCATTGGTCAACGGAACAGGAAGTAAGGAAGTTAGAGAACCGCTCTCTCCTCTCGCCGCTCATCATTCTTGGCTATCTCTGGAGCATGGCTTCCTTTTTTGGGTGTTATCTTGCGAAGGCTGTGCCCCCTCCACCACCTTTCATTAGAACATCCTGAGGGCGAGAAGTCGGAGGTGGTCCACACCTACCTGTTGCTCTATATTTTTGTTTAGACCATTTTAAATTGTAAAATGACTGGGCCAAGGCACACCAGGATTCTACAGTTAACACCAGGATCGTTTTCCATGGTCGCCAGACCTGAACAATTCATTCTCTACAACCTGGATTCTCCTTTCTAACCCTCTTAATAACTAAATGAAAATGAATCCCTTGCTAACAAAAGCAAAAGGGTAGTAGAAATGGTCTCTAACCCTCTCATTTATGTATGTAGGATGGTGTAATATACAAGGATGTGAGTTGGGTCAACTTTACAACTCCTATACTGCGGTTCTCTATGTAAAACTACACATTCACTCATAATCTACAACACATTAACAGACATCTACACACAATCTCTAGTTATTATAACGTAACGCATAATAATTAACTACAGTTTGGACCACTTACATTATTTTTCCTTACCTTGTTTCCCATGGTAACAACTTAAAATACTTTAACTGAAGTATAACTATTGAGTAACATATACTTTGTTTTGGTTTTTTTACCTATTTGGAGCTTGGAATTTCCTATCAAAGAATTTTTTTGTTTTTCTTACAAATTTTCTTTTACTACGTGAGATTGGAAAAGCTTGCTGTTGTAAGATGTTCTTTTGGTCTTATTGCTGGGTCATCTGGGGGATTAAGTTGGCCAAGAATACCAAAACGGGTATTACCTCTCATCGGTCCCGAACCCCAAATAGCTTTGGGGCAACGTTGGATAACCTCTCCTTCCCGATAACTTTCTTTTCTCGGCAAATAAGGCTAATTTCCTAAAAAAAAAAAAGGGCTAAGTTGTGCTTCAATGAGATAATATCTCTTTTACTATGGTTTTAAGATTTATGGTACTTATGTATTTCACATAGTAAACTGGGTTGTTTATGTGGTTTTATCCGAAATGGAGATTCAATCCTTTAAAACTTCCGCCCAATAAACTCTTAGAGCAACTTCTCTAACCGCTTCTCTAACTTACCTCCCGCCTCCGCCATACTCCTCTCACCCATCACCAACTGAACTCTAAAGTTCCGGATCGTTGGCAGGCCGCAAACCTATGTAAGTCGCTAATTCGATAAGTCTCCACTGTCTTTTCCCATGTACTTCGTGACTTGCCTGCTTGTCTTACGCACACACTTCTTCTTTATAACTCTTCTATTCTGTTTCCTCTGTGTGTGTGTATGTATGTGTGTGTTATTACTGTGTTAGAGATTCAACTTCCTCAGCCAGTAATTGAATTCTTTTGTTTGTCTCCTTGGTTTGAAGTTAGTAGAATTCTGTTTTCAGTTTCTGCTGTTTAGAGGGGGCATGGAATTGAGGAAAGATAAAGGAGTAGGTATGGGCAGAACATAGAAAAGCTCCCTATAGGATCTTTACGGATGGCTAACACAATAGGAAGAAAGCCCTTACAAGCTGCAGGATTGAAAACAACCTTACAAGGAAATAAGTAAACTGTTGTGCAGTTTGTTTGATGGATCCTGGCCCTTAATCTAGCCCTTAAAATGTATTACCAATTTGTTCTCTCTTCCAGTATTACTTCTTATCTTTTGCAAAATATTTATGGGACAAACTTTTACTAAGAGAGGGCTGATTTTATCTGGCTTTATTTAAACATTCAGCCGCTTTGTTCTTTTATCACTTAAGGAACCAATTTTCATGGAAATGATAAACAGAATGGTTCAAATGAATAAAACTTAATTTATTTTAAGTTTTTTGGAGAGTTATGGCTGTGCTTTGTGACCTGCAGTCACAGATAACGGGCAAAACCCAGGATCTGAGATGAGTTCTATGGAGGTTATGTTCTCCAACAGCACTGGGTAATTACCCAGCTGTCTGGATCTTGGTAGTGTGTAGAGTATACCTCAATCTCCCCCAAAGAATCTTCAAGTACCTTCTAGTCCTAGACCCAACTTCTTCTGGCGCCCTCCAAGAAACTTCTGTCAGCTTAAGGAATTCATAAGAAACCTATCACAGACTGCTTGTTCGACTGGTCCAGGTTTTTTTTTTATAGCTTCTTCCTTCTTTAACTTTTCGCGAAGAATATCAACTCCTTTTCCAGTCTTTTCTTGCCATTTATTTATTTTATTTTATTTTGTTTGGCACCCTTTATATTGTAAAGTTTTTGTCCTTTTACTAACTAAAAACTAGTTATTAAATAATAAGTGTGGGTTCGATAAATAAATAAATGATTTATTAGCTTATTAACATTACTAACATGAACATTTACTAGCAACTAACGCTATTCATTACAGTTACCATTTACAACAGTCACAACAGTTTACTGTTACTTACTCACTATGTAAATACTCCACAAAACTGTTCCACGACTGACTACTGGTCCGCACTGCACCGAATTGCCCTAGTCTCAGCTCAAAGCTCTGCTCACTAACTGACTAACTGCCCAACTGGCTAACTCTGAAGCACTCCGCAACACTGACTCTCTCAAACTCTCCTAATTCCAACTGTGTCTGCCCCACTTCAACTCTGACTGCCTCACTCCCACCTGCGACTCACTGTGACTGGGAAAACACACACTGCCCCCATCCCAACTGGGACCTTTCCCTTAGCTTGCTTTTACACAGTGGTGGACCGTTATAGACTTCGGTCACTCCACTCTCAGAACAATCTAGGCCTTTCTTCTCTGGCTCAGGTCAACTTCGTTACAATATTCCTTTTCTACGGAATCTAACACTCAAAATCTACGCTTCTTCTTTTATAATCTGCTGAAACCGGCACTGCTTAAAGTTCATTTTGCTCATTGATTCGGTTTCGCCGATCCCTATTTTGCGAAGAACTGTTTTTTTACATACTTCGATGTGTACAGTTAGCGTACGCGAAGAAAAAGGGTAATCATTATGAGAAGAATAACAGTTCTTTCAATTTTATTCTTGCGTTGGTCCTATAGCAGCCTCACATTTTGCCGCAATCGTAAATAGAAAAAAAAAAATTAATGTAGATACAAAAATTTAAGAAAGCGGAAATAGAGACAAGGAAATAAATATTTATATAACTGCAATGGGGATAAATCAATGGAATAAAGAGAGAAGACAGAGCGAAGTATCCTGTGTACATACGATGAGACATGTACTACAAGAAACACGCACTAAGAATCCTGTTTGTATTGTACTGTATGAATACGATCTGCTGCAGAGATGGAAAATGAAAAAGAAAAAAGAGGAGAAAATAATAGAAGTCCTGGAAGGTGGAATGTCACAAGTTATATGTGTTTGCGGGCAGAGAGAAAAGTCAGAAAAGTCGTAGGCAATAGTTGGTAGAATAAGAGTGCAATGGAAAAATGGAAATATATATATAAAGTGGGAACCGAGAAAGAGGATGCAATGTTAAAAATATATATTGTAAGTGTATGTGTGTTAGTCTGTGTGAAAAGGGGGGTTGGAAAAGCTAGGTTAGGGGCTGAAGTTTAGATTGAAATGGACAGAATACCGTGAGTTCTGGGCGATCTACAGGAAACTAAGTATGGGGCGCTGTAGATTTTATTCTATCTCATCAATATTTATAAGGTCAGAAGAGGAAGTTATTTTTTTTTGTATATATATATATATATGTGGCAGAGGAATTTACTCTGCAGCAGGGCCCAGAAAGAGCCGGAAAATGAAAGGATATTCTGCAGAGAGAGAGAGACGGAGAACCGGTGGCGCTGCTGCAGAGTAACACAGTAGGCTAATCACGTAGGCAACACTGGGAGAATCCTGGAGAGAGAAGAGAGACATATCCTGTTGTATCTCTACATCCCAGCAGCAGTATCAACTTCTCTACTTCATGTGCCAACAGTCATTAACTGTTCTTACCCCCCCCCCCCCCCGCAATTCCAGAGGCCTAATTTTTTTCTGGACAAAACTCCTTCTTTCTTCTTCTAACCAACGACGAGCGTTTCTCTTTGCCAGAGCACTACTCCTCTTTGTACAGCATGCACAAATCCTTCTTCGCAATGAAATTCTTGTAGAAGTGGGACGGATGTCGCTTTTTTCCAGTCGCCCCAAAAACCATTCACAATGCCTAGGAATCGTTGCCGCCAACTTTGACGTACATTATGACGTTTTTGTAACAAAAAAGAAAAAACTTTCAAATTTCTACGTTTCTTTCATCTGTGTTTATCTAACCTCTTTTTTATTCCCCCCTTCGCATTCATACACCCCCCCAAAAGTTCGACTAAAGAGGTGCATTACTTAATAATAATAGTTCATTTACAAGTTACAACATTCTGAATGGTTGCCTTCTATCCAATAGAGCAGCAGACGTTTCTCAAGACAGAATTCCCAGTCTAATCCCAGACAGATACCACTTACATTAATTATCTTATATTCATCATCTCCCAGCATCGTCACTTATTTTAGCAATAGACAGACTGACAAATGTACCCAAAGTAGAAAATCTAAGCTTAGTGTACAACCAAACTAATGGCATTAGACTCTCTCCGTCTTAACTTACAAATCCAACCCTTTAACGGACAAATTAAACGGGACCAAAACTTTATTATACCTTTAGACTAGTTTTGGCCTTGACTCTGAGGCTACAAAATTGTCTATCCAGATAGTTAGATATTCTACCCACGTAGAAGACAAAGTGAACTCCTGGAAATAATAATCTATCTTCTCAGCGTCTCTTTTCATTCGAAACTATTTTTTTTTTTTAAAAAAAAAAAGACTATTCTCCAGTTTAGGGTGTCATCCTGGATTTTCTGTCGCGAAATAGCAAAATTTGATTTAAAAAGTCTTTTCGGTCTCTTTATACTTGTTACAATTCTTTCTGTGTAAATACATATTTTTATATAATTCCTTTTGTTTAGATATTTTGTTCTCTTTACTTTTGATCTTTTCGCTCGGACGGACAAAAGAAATGCTTACTCGTCGTATACATGTCTGGAACCGATCTTTCTCTTTCTCTCCAAGAAAGGAAAAAAGCAAAGGAAAAGTAAAAGAGAAAATAAAGACCTAACGGTAACAAGGCATCTCGGCTGTAGCTCACCATAAATCTAAAATAAACATGCTGAACATAATTTCTTATAACTAGTCTATTTTTTTTCATTTTCTCATATTTTTAACTACAGAACAACCTCCGATTAACCAGCTCTCGGTTAACCGGGATTCGGATTAACCGGGATCATGTTGGAGTCATCATAAGAACACCTGGATCTACACCGAAACAAAAGTTAATTAATTAGTTAATTTTCGGTGGCTGTCAGGAAATTTTTTTGTCTTCCGATGTAACATAATTGTAGGCGGTGGCAGCAACTCTTTTATACCTGATTTTCTTGAAGGGTCATTATGTAATGTATGTATGTAAGTAAAAACCCAAAATATGGTGCAATTAGTACTGAATTTCTTGGGATTTACCACACGGTCTTACAAAAAGATCTTACAAAAGACCGTTGGATTTGCTTGTCGTAAATGGATTGATTTTCAACTTCACAGTTCGTATGTAATATTTTTATGGATAATTACCGGCATTATATTTAATCTTCCCAGAGAGCAGCCTAAATCTCAAGCTAGTCTTCAGTGTTAGTGTTCGTCCTACAGAAAACTTCTTTCGGTTTGCCCTTTATTTCACTTACGCAATGGAATCCCGTTATGAAAACTGGTGCTAAACGTAAAGGTATTTGTTTATCTATCGAAGATAAAATCCACATCATCGAAACAGTAACGTATTACTATGTAATACTGTGTATTCGGTTTTAACCGGGATTTCAGTTTTCCGGGGTGGGTAAAAGCCGGAGGTCAGCCCGGTTAATCCAGGTTGTACTGTATTATTATTTTTTAATTTTCTCTATTTAATTTTTAATTTTTTTAATTTTCTTTTTCTCTTACAACTAGTAAGAGAAACTAGTAATTCAAGTATTTATGGGGGTATATCCGTTTTGAGATCATCTGATTGCATGTAAGTAAAAGTATATAGCATAATTCAATAAATGGTAAATCGACGAAAGTTCATATTCGATATTTCAAAATCGAATTAGCAAATCGGAAGTACCTGTTTTCTGTTTCGATTTTTCTTCTTTTTTTTTTTGTACACTTTTTGGGAATTTTCTCAAAATTGTTTTTCTTTTGCTTGAAACAAACAAGTTATTTAAATAAATGATTAAATTATAGAAAAAAAATGAATTTATACGAGGGGTATGAGGAAATAATTTTAACAGACTGAGAATAATTTAAACTGTAGAAAAGAGATATGTGGACACGTAAAATACCTGTGATGACTGACTGACATCCATTTTCAGTAGAAACCAACTGTATATTTAAAAAAAAAAACAGTATTTATTTAGTTTATGCAGGAGATAAAATAAATATCAGCAGTGATGGTCACATTTGAAAATCATAATGTACATTAACATAACTTGCGAATATGTTGCAGCATTGCATAGTAGATGATGGGTGAGTGGGTGGGGGGTAGAGTATGAAGCGTATGTTTAGTTGGAACACTGATTAACAAACATACTGCAATACAGAGTGAAAACAAAATGCAGAATCACGGGCCAGCCCTCTTGAGTTTGAATGTAATATGTATGGCTTTAGGGGACCGCCAGTAATACTGTTAAATTAATAACATATATGTATATGTCCATGTTACATTTCATTACATATTACTACATTGAATACATTTTAGAAGTTTAGCAAAACTGGTTGTAAATCCAATAAGGTAGTTTTTCAGATTTATACGCAATAACAGATTTGTGTTGATAACAGAATCGCGTGAGTTTCTTTCAATTTGATTCTCAAGGCTTCTGAATCGGTCATTCCCCCCCCCCCAACTTCGAATATTTGAAAATTATTCAGTTGGTAAAACTGGTAACTGTACTGAAATGGCACGTACACCTTCATCCACCTTAGAACTGTTTGGAAACGGAAATGTTTTAGGTCCTCAGTGCTGGATAATATCTTAGATTTTTATCTCACTGTTTATAGCAATTGCTAACCGGTTTCGAACTCACATCCAACCAATTAGGAGGGGTAGATTTAGTACAGTATACGACTCCACTTATGTTTCCGGTCTCAGACTGTACTTGTTGGCTTAAAGTGAGTTCAATAATTTTATTTCTCTATTACCAAAAAAGTGTTTTACACTTCAAATTAACATTTAACTTAAATAACACACCATTTTAAACACCCTCACTTAATTAGCAAATTTAGTTTAAGTTGGAAATACAAAATCTAATTAATATAACTCTGATAATGGATAAAAGACCGAAACCGGCCAGTGTTACGAAGGGCCGAATTAACGGTATAAATCTATATTAATACAAACTTCGCTGATTAATTTTAATGGGCCATTTTTTCTACAAAATCCATATTTTGCAATGGTAATTCTGAATAAAAACCAGTATAATTAATCTACTTTATCTCACTGTAATAAAAATAATAATGATTTAATTATTTAAATAATGTACTCACCCATCAAGAAGCATTTCACCTCCATTTTTGATCCAATAATTGATAGTGTTAGGAAAGGCCTCTACATAGCACTGAAGTTTTACATCAGTGCCCAATGGTGCCCCAAGTAATTGATTCGGCACTTTGATCATTGGGGCAACTGTAACAATCAATTGAAAATACATTAATTATTGTAAAGGAAAATTAAAGACTGTCGTAAGGTTCGTAAAACTTTTTTAAAAAAAACGAAATGGCGAAATATTTTTACAAAGAAAGTTTCTTTTAGTACGTAAATACGGTTGTTACGACAATAAGCAGGCTGAGAGCGAACCATGCGGTGTGTGCGGATCATATCTTCACAGGATCAACAAAAGGTCCTCTCCTCTTTGCATAGATTACAATGAGGAGGAGGATTTCAAACATGTAATAATGATATGTCCACGTTATGTGGTAGAAAGGAAACGAATGTTTGACGACATATACGTACAGGTATTTAGATGCACCATTTCGCGACGAAGACATAATATTCTCCACCATCTATGCGCTTAAGTCTATAGCAGAGCTAGCAATGAAATATGAATGTATTTAAAAGTTATAGCCGATTAGAATGTATGCAAGAAAATGATTAGAGAAGGATTACGGTGATTTTAATTTCGGTTAAGCTATAAGGATGGCAGGAATATAGAGTACTGATCTATCCATTAGCTGTAAGTTTGTATGTAAATAGTTGTGTATAGTAGAGGGATGAATGTGCGAAGCGAATGTATTTATAAGTAAGAATGGAGAGCGAGTGATATTCTAGTGATAAGCACCTAGACGATGCTGGCTGTATGGCGGAAGCCGATGCCCAAAAAAAAGTATGGCTTTGTTTCATTTTTATTTTTTAAGAAAAATTTAGGATGATTTCACAAATCCTCACATTTCGGCTTCGAATTCAACTTTAGATTGGACTCAAAACTTGTTGAAACTCTAAAAATGAGTTAAGTTTGTTTTGAACGTTCAAAGTTTGTTCTCATCTCCGTCTTAGTAGTTGACAACAACCTCTGTTCAGTTTCTTGTCGTTTTATTGATGGTCGTCGACCATTTCTTTGAAGTTGAGGTACCAGCTGAGGGCATGGTTTTGTTGGTAAAGACAAAGAAATCGATTCAATTTTTTTTCCCCGTACATTCTTACTTTCAATTTTTTTTGTGCACCAAAAAAAGATCAAGACAACGCATCTTGGAATGTCCAAGACAATTAATTAGTTGGACGTAAAGACTGTCTGAAAAAGTAAACATTACTTTAAGCTAGGAAGTTTGCGGTACATTGTAACATATTAGGATATTCTTACTTCTTGAATAAAAAGCAGTAGTACATCTCCTTATCCTATCCTTCGGGAAAAGAAATAAGGTAAAATTACAGTAGGGTTCTTCAGAAGAAACTATTTTTCTAGATTTGTAACTCTTAGCCAAAGTCCATCCTCACGGAAGTTAGCCGGTATCTAAGGACCTGAAACTTCACTTCAGGATTACCTGCGAAGTTAAAATTGAGTTAAGTCCGCAATTGACATTTTCCTTCAATTATGAATACCAAGTGGAAGTATGAGAAGGTCAAAGTACAAAGCAAGGATTTGATAATTGGAATACCAGACCCTCGTCATCAGGATTCTGTTCAATAATTGATCTTGAACTCATCTTAACTATTCGTCAAGATTATTTGCTATTGAAATTTAATGGCTAGTCAATTGTGCATGAACATCTCTGGATGTAATTCTCATAAGAATGTTCTCTCAATTTTAGTTGTTTTTTTCCCAAATCTTTTCATTTATTATTTCCTCTTTTTTTAAAAAACAAAAACCTGTCAGTTAGACAGGAAATTCTTATGACTAAACTCAAACCCAGTGTGGTTATCCCCGGTCTCAAGTGTTAAGTTAAATGAATAAAGTGGTTATCAAATAACAAAATCTAACAATAGTTGTCTTAGGCTGGACAGTTCGATAGCCATACGGTCCGGTAGCCATGGCAACTGAGATAGATAAGCTTCCAACTTCGCACATTACATATTACTCGTAAGTTAGTGGACGTGTTCACTTTACAGCCTCTCGGTTTTATAGACATCATCAAAATGAAGATAGTTTGATGGCCACTAATTATATGGAAAGCAAAACTCATGCTTAACTTGGGATGCTGCAATAAAATATTTGAAAATATATAAACAGAAGATATTGATTGATATGGATTGATTGAAAAGAGACATCCTGGAAAAGAAAAGAGGCCTGGAGATGTGGGTTAAAAGACTTTGGTTTGGAAAATGTAAATTAAATTGAGATGAAATCAATCAATCAACCATGAACGAGGAAAATTTATTTATAAGAGATCAATATAAGGAAATTAACAGTCAAGCTACTTTTTAGAAGAAAATGGGTGAGCTGAAAAATCTAGTTATTTGAAAATTCAATACAAAAAGGAAAATATGACGCATAAGGACCAAGCTGTGCTACGTCACCCTTTTTAGAACAGGATGAAACCACACATCTCTCATCTCTCCAAATTTTGATATCCGATAATTTAGCATGATGTCTGGGATCGTTTATCCAGGATCTGATCATAATCCAGGTTTCCAAAACTTTGAATGATGGGATACTGCAGATCCAGAGAGAGTGGAATAAATTAAAGTAATCGCCTATTTTTTCAGGCGGGGTTTAACGTACAAAACTACCAATTAGGAGTCGTGGATGGTGGCGATTAACAAACATACTTTACTGTAAATTTCTTTTATTAACCATTAAATAAAATCCAAGGCATAGAGCAGGGAATCGAACCTACTAAACCAGCAATACATCTTAGTATTGCGGGTCTAGTCTATTAACCGCCGAACACTTTACTGTACATTTCTTTTATTAACCTTTAAATAAAAGCCAAGGCCTAAGACCGGGAATCGAACCCACTAACTACAATACATATTAGCCTCTAACCTCTCAGTTACCGTGGCGTCTTTTGAGTGGAGTATTTTGGGAGGCATCTCTATTTCTCCACAGACTTTACAAGTGCTAATACAATTCAGTTTCTAAGGGGCTCTCAGAGATTGACTATGTCCTGTCAGGAAACCAAACAGTTTGTTAAACCTAAATTTGTTGTGCGGTTTCATATCTCAAGAGGGTTTTGCTTTTCTCCGTTTCTGGAAAGCCCACACCTTCAACTTAAGCTCCTCCTGGAGACATCTTTAGCTTATCCTACCAAAGAATCTTGACATTTATTAAAATCCAGCGTCTCGCTTTTTCCAAGGCGTCCACATCATTTCGATCTATACCAATATGAAATAGTATATCGTTTTATTTGCTCTTAAATTTCATTTTGGTTTATAATCTTCTTCCAACAGTTCTGTAATTGGAACTACCTCCGTTTACATTTTTGTTCGGATTATCCACGTTTTTCCGTACCCCTCTAACGATCGTGTCACATGAGCTTATTACATTTTTAACCATCACAATTGTACTGAAAATTATTAGAATCACGTGTCAGCTTGCAGTAATATACTGATGCGATAATCATTTATGGCCAACCAGAATTTTCACGATGATGAGACGATTATACAATCTTCTGAAACAAATATCACCAAATGGAAACATCTAAATAACAGAAAATAAAATATGCCAAAAATAAACTACTAAAACTTCCTCAGCCATCTTGATTGTAAACAGTAAAATAATTCCGCGCAATGTTTGGATAAAAAGGAAGTTGCTCTTCCCGTTATACTCGAAAATGAACTTCTGCTACATCCTGTCTCTACAGGAACAGAATCACCGTAGCAACTAAATTTTAGACTCCGTTTCTCTCTCAGTTGAATGAAATTAAATTGCTCAGACAATGGATTGCGCAGAAAATTCCTAAAATGACGTAGTTTTAATTAATACTCTTCATCAATTCTTTCGCTCTTCTAGAGAAGATGAATTTATGAATGAATGAATATTTTAAGTTATGATATTTTCAGCAGCAAAATAAAAAAGATGAAATATGTAAATTTCTCTGTGTTCTTTCTCCTGGACCAGAGAGCGCTAGATGTAGGAGGCTGTAATGTAAGGTTCTCCTCTGTCTACAACCTTTAACAACTACTTGTTATCAACACCAACCACCAGGAGCGCTCCTTTCTTTAGTTACAGCTTTTCACTTCAGCCTTTTCCATTTTTCCGCAGGGCTGTGTCCTATTCATCCCCTCTCTCACCCACTTTCTTCCTCTAATCCTTCACACTGCCTTCTTTCTTTCTGTACACTTCCGTTTTCCATCACTTCTTCAGCCTAGCCCTTTTTTTTCCTTTTTCGCTTTTCTCGTATTTCAAGGCTCACTTCCTGCACAAAATCAAGCCCACAAGTGGTCCTCCTGCTTTTTACCAATTCCTATAACTGCTTTCCTTAAAAACAAAACTGAACAAAATGATTTTCAAGGTCAAACACCCGCACGACTTATTGTTAAACATTTCAATTGATACAATATTTGTACCTATCAGATCAAAATCATACCAACAATGGATTGAGGTGTCAGCAGTTATCAAAAATGTTCTAAATTTTCTATACCTCGAATTTGTACAATAGTCCAAACAAGCCGAACTTTCGGAATACCTAAAAAGGCCACTATTTGCTTTATAAGTTTAAAGGGCATAATAACGTTGCAAATTAAAAAAAAAAAAAAACTGGCTGTGTCATGGGCACGGCCGTGTGTTGTACGTGAATACGTTTACGTAACGGGTTATATTTTTTATATAAAGTGTTTTTCTTTTGTTAGCTTCAATGAGCGTAGAAACCATAGACGATCACACACATCACACTTATGTCCCAATGGATTGTTGACAAACGTCGTAGTGAAACGTGCACTAGCTGCTGTCCAATGTGTCTTCATAATCGACGATCGAACACAATCTATTCCTATACAGTACGTTGTCGATGTAGAAGCGATTTCATCATCCACTTGCATAATTTCAACCGCCCCAGCTGCAGATGTACTGGACACCGTCGTTGATCCGCTCGGCCGCAATCATTCTTTTACGTTCCCGGCACAGCTTCACTTGGTCATATGGTGTTTTATTATTACCATTCGATTGTTCTTGAGAAGCCCTTTCCAACCGTATACGATCTCTGTATTTGGTTTTGGCTTTTCGACGCGTATAGGCCGACATTATATATTTTTGATAATATTTTTTTATTCTAACACCTTATTATATTCACTGTCACTATTTTACACTAATGTTTTATATACAATCGATAGATTGTGATGACAGCTGATGATTAAAATTTAAACGAACATCGTAGCTTCTCCGAGTGAAAAGTTATGCTAATTGCAAATCTCGATACGCAGCAAAATGATCTCAAAATGGAGGCGCTTTCCCCTCTACCGCGCGCGATGAGTCACAGTCCTCGCTTATGGTAATGAATTCTTTGATCCTTTAGCTATCCAGTGGTCTACTTTAATTTTGGATGTAGACAATAGATTCGAAACTAAAATGCCAAACTGTATCCCCCCGATTTTGTTATCATTAGGTTTTTTGGATTGCCTCCATATGATAGCAAATTTAAAGATGTATTCACGTCAATAAAAGATTAAAATTTTATACATTGATTCCGTAAAATTGCATTATTGATTTTTACTCAATTTAAATTCTTTTGAAGTAAAAAGCTTATAGGATATCTTTAACTAGCTTTAACAACAAATGAAGCTTTTAAAAATTAAAACAGATGGGTAAACCGAAAAAAACAAACCAGATATTCCCGTACTTCCGGAATAATATTGAATTTCGAGAATTACACTTCACAGTTTCTCTAAAGTTAATTTTTAACTTCCTGCGCTTTTCTTTACAGAAACTATCATGCACACAGACCATGTCTTTAAAACGTCTTTTCTTTTTTTTTTTGTATGTGTCTCAGGAGACCTTAAAACGGACATTTCCGGTGAAAAGTCTAAATGGAAAATTTAGCATAATCATAATAGATTTTTCTTTTTTGGTTTTCCTGAATAAAATTTCTTCTCAAGTTACTATTTAAAATAAAAAAAAGAAATCTAGGTTATTTCGGATAATTTTTGAAGCATTTTCATTTTACAAGATCAAAAAATAATTATAAAAGGGAGCCCTGATTAGCTGAGTGGTTAGCGTATACTGGTTTCCCACACGAAGATACTGGGTACGAATCTTAGAGGCTACTTATAGCTCATCGTGTTGTCTGTAACTTTCAGATCACCGGCCGGAAATCTCAGATAATGACGGGCCTAAAAATAAAATTAATTTAAAATAAATAAATAAATAAGTAGAAACGTACTGATTCTGCAGCCAACTGATTATTTCAAGAGATAACTTTACCTACTGCGGAATGGATAACAAGACCCCTAATGATGCCCAGATGGATTTTATAGACAAGCAAAATAATAAGATCAGATTTTTCCAATAATGACCCAGTCATGTCATTTTTTTTGCTTTTTTTTTTTTTAAATTAAAAAAAAAGTCATTTGTTCAAAAGTGCTGAATCTCAAAAAGAAAAAAAACAGACTTAAATTTTCAATTCAGCACACCTAATGAGATGTCAGCCTGATTTTGTTATTAAAACGTGGATACTTATCATCTGACATCTGACTTTTCCAATAGCTTTCCTTTCTTTGCTTCTCATAACAGGAAATACTATATTTGTAAACGGATACCGGAAAGAAAAAATAAAATAAAATTTTCCACTTCTAAACAAAAAATATGTCTACTAACTGTATTTGATTATATTTTGTTTCTTTTTCTAAAAACTTTATTTCAACACGATCGAACTAGAGCTTGACTTAACTGAAAGCTGTGCTTATTTATGTTAGAATAATTAAGCCCGAAGAACTTAGAAAATATTAAAGGCAATCTAAGACTTGGATTTTATTTAATGGTTAATATCAGAGGTTTATCATAAAGTATGTTTGATAGTCGCGTATGTCCATGATACTTCATCAGTTAGTTGGACATAAAGCTGCCTAAAAAACTGGGCATTACTCAATAAAGATAAATAATATGAACCAAATTTAATAAGTAAACAGATAAATACTTAATATCTAGGATTGAAATAGCGATGATTCGGTCAAAATAAAAGAAAGAGCAACTCCATCTTTACGCCTACGTTTTGTAACACATAACTAACTTACGTAACAACATAAGTCTAACGATTTGTTAACGATATCATTCTTTTTAGTTTTTTAATAACATGTTCTGTTATTGTTATTCCTATGTGTTTCAATAGCCTAATTCTTGTGTTATTCATTTGTAATATCCTGGTCCTGAAGAAAGACAATAAATTTGACGAAACGTTGGCTGTAAAGACGTAGTTGTTGGTCATTTGATTTTGACCGAATCTTCGCTAGTTTCAATTCTAAATATTAAATAGTTTGCGGTCACTAAAAAAGATAATACAAATTCATTTATTTAATAACGTTAATAATATGTTTTCTATAGATAGCTGCAATAATAGTCTGGAGTGTGTGGGGTTAAACCCGAGGTACACATTGAGAGATCTCTTGGGAGATACGCCACAGTCTTCCAGGCCGAGGTTTTTGCTATTAAAATATGTGCTGAGGAAAACCTGCGGATGGAACCTAGAAATAGGGAGATTCGTATCTTTTCGGGCAGCCAGGCTGCACTGAAGGCTCTTGTATCCTTCCAGAATGACCTCTTCCCTGGTTTGGGAATGCAGGAAGGCCCTAGAACTACTGGCGCGGCACAACAAAGTTGGATGCCGGGTCATGTGGGTATTGAAGGGAATGCAAAAGCTGATCATCTGGCCAGGAATGGAGCTAACACTCCTTTCATCGGTCCAGAGCCTGTCCTGGGGATCACCAGGGGTTCGGTTCGTGCGGCTCTCAGAGATTGGATCTGGAGAGAGCACGAAAAGAACTGGGTGATGTGTCCTGGGGTTAAACACAGCAAGACCATGATGCCTTTTGGCTGTGTAAGCAAAGAACCAAAGAGACCCTGTGTTTAGGCAGAAATCAGATCACTCTGATTACAGGCCTATTCAAGGGGCACGGTAGGTTCAGGAAGCATCTGCGCAAGGTGGGGCTTATCAGCTCGGAGCCGTTGTGCAGATTATGTCAGGAAGAGGAGGAAACAGCCTCTCATCTGTTGTTCGATTGTGTTGCAATCGAGCGTTTGCGCTATGGATTCTTTGGAACGCTGAGGCCTAAGGAGATAGTAGCGCAAAAAGAACTAGTAGGGAAAGTCCTCAACCTCTTTAGGAGTAGAGGGTTCGCTTACTAGAACTAAGAAGGGGCTGGCACAATAAGTCTTCTGTGGCTGCGGTGACGTGGGGCGCAGGTCCAGGTCCCATCTATTATCTAATCTAATCTAGATAGCTACATGTTATTAAAAATCTATTTAATCTACGTATAGAAAAAAAAATACACATGTAAATGAGCCCCTTATTTTAAAGAAAATTTGGGAATTTTATTTTTGAGTTTTTTTGACGATCAACAGGACAGTTTTAATTTCAACTTCAAACCCACTGATAATTGTAGCAACAAAGAAATTTAATTGATTACTTTCAAGCGGCTTTAAACATTAACTTCTTCAGTACCATAAAAGTGTAAAGTTCTCGATGAAAAATACTTGTCTTTTTTTTTGCGGAGAGAGGTTGAAAAACTCTTTATTTATAACCCAACTGACAAAAAAAAGCAAGCGCTTCCTTAAGTCCCAATAAGGATATCCGGGAGACACGCACACTCTAGTAGACGACAGTACGTGTGGGTGAGCAAGAAACTTAGTAAAGAAAGTTAAAAACTTAAACTGAAAAGCCTATTAACACTAAAATGTTAACTGTTGCTTTCGAAAGTAATTTCTCCATAAAATCAATAACAAGGAGAAGTTTTCTTTGAGGAAAGTTTTTATTCCAGAGTTTTCTTTCTATATTTTTAAATTTTCTTTTTTCTTTTTATTGAACATCTTGCTTCTCTTGTCTGTGAAGCTGGACGGTTTCCGAAAAGAATTATCGATTTGTCACCACAAAATTTATCGTTCTGTCCCCTGGCATCGCTAATTTCAAGCAAGTATCCTTGCCAAAAAATAACGTGTGAAATTTTAAATTTTAGTTCGTAAAATTTGGCTTTCTAAAATAACAACAAAGTTATTGCTGGGAAGTGTCGTGTCGCCAATCCATACTGTCAACTCGCCATGAACATGCTAAATAAAGTTCGAAGTTGTTTGGCAAGTCAGCCTAAGCTTAAATAAACCTTTGGGGGTCAGCCGCAATTAAAGTACTAATTTTAACTAAGCTTCCCTAAAGTTCAGTTAGTCAGAAAAGCCGATGGAGTTCCTGGTGCTTTGTGGTTCTGTTCTTGACTGAGTGACACTCGTCCAGAGGTATGTACGTGTGAACGAATGAAAGAATCTGAAGCAGCAAGAATGAATGTGAGGCAGAAGGGGTAATTTGTGATAAGATGATCAATATGAAAGAGGTAATTCGAGTAATCGATTATAAAGATATCGATACAAGATTCTAATATGTGAATACACAAACCAAGTTAACTAAATTAAGATATATAAATTAATGAAATATCATTAACATGAATTACGGTTGAAGCAATCATGGTGTTCGAGAGCATGATGATGTCGAAGTTATGATGTTATCATGCGTGTCTCTCAAGTTTCTTTCTTAACACATTGCTGACTGCACGAGTTGCAACTGAATATATGTAGTTGAATCACTGTCTGAATCTTCCAAATTACTCTCTGAATCGCTTGAAATTATTCTACGAGTAGATCTATTTCCTGGTTTAATAATTTCCCCCATCATGGATATCAAAATTGTCTTCTGAACATTCTGATGCCAGTATCAAGATGAAATTCATTAAAAGCATCTTCAATTTCTTGGGACATTTTATTAAGGTCTTTTTTTTATATTACAAAGATAAATTACAAAGATATGGAGTTGTTATGATCAATACAAAAATTTGTAAGACTGGAATTGTAGATGTGACTATGCGATCAACTGTAATCCAATATGGCGTATATTTGTTTGAAAATTTCATGAACCGTTTATCAGCATTATTTTTAGCAATATCTCTTTCTTTCTCATCACCTAATTCGTTTACTCTCCATTATTTAAAAAATACAGTGATAATATATAGCGATCAACGAAGAGAAGCGGGCATCAGAATATATAAGTACTTAATATACTTAAAACCATGTATTCAGTACTCTATTGCATTGCATTGTCAAACGGGGAGATTTCCCCGATCGGTCGTGCACAGACATTTTACAAAACGGAGAGATTTCCCCAAGTGGTCGGCAATGTGTTAAGGATGGCGATTACCTTGGAATGGGAAGGACTAAAGTTACAAATGGTTACCTAAATCCTGATAGTTACTGATTATTAACTGCATCTGCAGTGTTGGAGAGTTGCAGTATTGAGTGTTATTCGTGTTGTTTGGCTTGGATGATCCAGGAATGCTAAGTGCTTTTTCAAACTCACTTTTTTTCTTAAGTTCTTTAACTTTTTTAAACTTCTTTTTTCCAATTCAAATACCCCGAAAACATTATATTTCCGCTGAATAGAATACACTATAGCAATACCTCTTTTTTAGAAAGGAGGTAGAGAAATTGAAAATCGTTATAATATTGAATGCAGTCATGTAAACTTCAATTGTTCTTGAAGAGGAAACAACCAGGATGCAACTTGGAAAGCTGAGCTTCTGCATCCGATTGCGCAATATAAAAGAAGAGTATCTAGCAAGTATTTGAAGAAGAGATACTAGACTTATAGATAATCAGTTATTCACTGAACTGAAGACTGGAAGTAAGCGATGTAGTAGTTGTAGAGTAAGAGAGAAGTCGACAAGGAGATTGTTAGGAGAGGAAGCCTGTATCAGGTATGGATGTGAAGAGCTTCTGTGAAGGAGGAGATGAGGATGAACAGCAGCCAGTCTAACCCACACCCAGCATCTTCTACATCCCTCCTCACTCGGCAACACCAGAGTAACAACCGGATGCTTCTTCCAAAAGCCCTAGTCGTTCACCACCTCCTTATCCTTGTAATGAACCCCAGCCTTAAACCTTCATTCGCAACCCTCCATACCTCTGAACCCTTTCAAGCACCGCTACTAACCTCACCATGTTCTATAACCTTCCTCACCTTTACAGCATTGTTAACGCCGACTACGTACCTTGCCTACTGCCGGGCAGGTCGGTTGGTTGTCCGCCTTCTAATGTACTTGGAACATCTCTTAATCTAATTCTGTTTCACTACACTCGACCAATTTAACGAGCTCAGGAAGCTGTTCATCAACTGTCCCTTGTACACAGTGGGGAAAGCAGTGATTAACTTTTGTAGAAAAGGGCCTTTCCCCCGGGCAAGCCACACTTTTCCCTGGTTATTTGTAATACTAAAAAATTGAATTAATTAAAATGGACAGTTTTATAATTTGTAAAAATGATTTTGCTGAATTAGTTTGTCAATCGACAAAGAGTGTTTTAATTGAATTTTTACCAAAAAAATCAATATGTAAATTACGTTCTAATGTTTACTTTCAACTCAGAACTTACACCAGAAATATAGTTTAGGTGGATTAGGATGGCCACGAAGTAGAGTCGAGTAATATATTGTAGTCGGATGTTATTGGCTGGCAGACAAAGAAGATTCTAATGTCGGTTTGGATGGATAGATTTGTAAAATAGTTGGAACATTTTAAGGGGCATTTCGACTGCTTGGTTGAATCCAAGTGATTGAATGACTACTTTGTTCATAATTCTTTTTTTTGGTAAAGATTTACATTTTAGAGTTTGGAAGTCGGTGAAGCAGTCTGTAGAAAAATTTTATATCGTCAAAAAGTTACTATTCTCTTCAGTTACCTTGATTTTGGTTCCAGGTGAATCGCTTATCTTGGGTAAAGGCTAAAATAGCGAATTCTATTCGCAGTGGGGATTAACTCCTACGAAGAACGTTAAGTGGAAGAGTCACACGTTTGTGGGTATAAAGATTAAACATTTAAATTTAGTAGGGTAGACTCTGGTAAGCCAGACTTGTGAAGAACTTTATATATTAGTTTGAATAGTGCGGTATGCAATATTAAGGGTTCGGATTTGGTGCGCTGTCACAGGTGTCTGTGGTCTACAAGTCAATGAGAATTGTGGGATGCATTAACTGCCAACAGTGATGCCCAAAAGATTCCTGGAGAAAATCCAGCCTAGTGGTATACGAAGAAGTAGTGGACCCAGTAGAAGGCGGTTGTTGAAGATAGATAGGTTTCTTTTTTCAAGTTAATAAAGTGAAGGAAAGGGATGCCCTTGAGCTTGCTCATCAACTCTATCAAACGCCTGAGACTTTATCAAGGAACGAACCCTGAAAAATAGTGCTTTCTGTCAGGAGCGGATGATGACAACAAAAGCGGTGATGCTGATAAGTGTCAATTAATGATGTACGGAGTGACAGCCGCTGTAATTGGACCGATGTTCATGGTTCGTGTTTCAATCAGATAATTAATTCAAAAAGTATTTTTTTAAAAAAAAGGTACTTGTAAAATATAAATACTTTACTGCTTTATTGACTGACTCAAACTCAATACATATTTTTTTATAATATATTATTTTGATCGAATAGAATTAAGGGGTACTTATAATCAAACTGCACTTTCCATTATTAAAGCTGCAAGTTACGTAAATAAATTTCACACTTTCAAAATGGTTAGTTTCACATATGTGACAAGTTGACACGAGTCTAGTGAACATATACACACAGTGCTCGCCTGCATCAGTTAATGTAATGTCAGTCACAATCTTGACAGGCTTATCGTGCCACTGGTTTCAATTATTCCCAACTGTATGCTTTTGATTACTCATTTCAATGTTCGAATCGAATTTAAAATGGACCCCCCCCCCAAAAAAAAAGATGTGAAACTTATCATCTTTTAATTTAGAATTGCCAAACATACCTTATAACCTCTCCTTAAATTAATATTCTGCAACCATAACTGATTTTATTTTTTTGTAAATCACGCATCTTCATTTTATTTTTTAGAATACTTCTGCCAATGATTCAGTAGAGAAACAAAACAAGTCATTGTAAAGACAATCATTGAAACATCAAGTATACGTATATTTCCTTCTGGTAATAGTAGAACGGAAATGCTATACTTCTATTTTATCTTAAGTAGAGGAGAATATGCACGTTACGAGACAGCATTGCCTTCGGGTAATAACTTATTCCTTTTGGTAATAAGCTATACCTGACTGCTTACCCCCAACTTACAACTAAGGTGTCTCAGAGGATATATTAACATTCCTTCAAGAACACGGATCTTCCTACTAGACATCGAAAATTTCTTGACGGCGACAAGAAAAAGAGAGATAAGAAGATTTAGAACTGACAAGAAGTAGAAATCTGACGAATGGGTACCTTGTTTGCAGAATTATTTAACCAAAACGTATGAATTTCATAATGAAACCAAATTCTGGTTTGAACCACTCACACGACTTCCTGTTACTACTACTCTCAAGGTAACCTTACAATGTAACCTTACAGAGAAGGCTACCTCAACTAATACGAACTATTAAAATTGAAAATGAACTATTAAATGAAAAGCCTATGAACTATTTTAGACGTAGTCAATCCTTTACGTAAAGTGGGACTTCCGGTAGAAAATGTTCTCCAAACTCAATTGTAACAATGTATTTAACTTCCGCTGGACAGTACACAATAGATAGTTCACGTACATTACAGAAAAATGGTACATTAGAAAACAAAATGCAACAACTACCCACAGGGCCTACAGAAATAGTAGATAATGCCCTAGTAACTAAAAGTATACGAGGTGTGACTATTAAATAACGGAGACTATTGCTATAAAACATTTTATTTTAAATTTATACATATTTAGTTATTATCACCTTCAATATACACCCCTCCCCTATTCCTACAACGCTCCATGCGAATTTACCATTGTTCGAAACTGTGCTGGAAGTCTTTTGCTGTGAGCTCCTGCATGACGCGTGCCGCTTTTTCTTTCACAGCTTCAAAGGACTGAAATCGTGTTTCTTTTAATGCAGATTTGACTTTGGGGAACAGGGGGGAACATCCATGACTTGTTCTTTCACAAATTGGGGGCGTTTTTTCCTTACTCTTTCACGGAGTTAAGCAAGCACCTCACGGTAGTAGTGTTGATTAATTATAATCGATATTTTCATCCGTTTTGGACGTGAAAGGGCGACCCACGTCTTCTCGGCCATCTTGGAAACGCTTGAACCACTCAAAAACTCGCGCACGTAATTAACATTCATCGCCATAAACTTCTTTTAATAAAAGATAAGTTTTAGTAGCGGTTTTATCAAGTTTTGATGTGAAATTTCACGACAATTCCGTTGCTCTACTACCTGTTTAGTAACATGTTTTCGGCAAAACGAAACTAACACCTCTGACACAAACGACGGTTCCGGTCAGACAGATTTCTCTACAAACACGTGAGACACTGCAATCGAAAGAGAAGGCTTTACGCTGCACAGCTGTCGATCGTTAGGATTTGGCGCATGCATAGTTTTTCTGTAGCAGCATCAGTCTCGTTATTAATTAGCCACACCTCGTACTCTCTCTTGCCTACTCCAGCTTATCAGTACAAACACTCAAAACCAACAGGAACACATCTAACACTTTAAACAGTCGCTCTCATATTCTATGCACCCGGATTGCACTTAAGGGAAGACACATAATAGAAGATTTTTAAGTTTCAGTTTGTAGCCCCACTCCCTTTACAATCTTCACCAACTTTCGGGGTGTATCCTTACGAAGAAGTTGAAAAGACACCAAGATTGGAACACTCTCAATAAGGACGCCAATGTTCCGTTACGTTAAGAATGGTGCAACATGAAAGTAAGCTTTCACTAAAAATCTAAAATTCTTTATCACATCGTGAAATAGTGAAAGTAGAATGCTGATCAGTAGGGAACGGATTCGTATGTATTTACATATTTTTTTCTAGGCAATTTACAGACGTTTTTCAACGAGAAGTATTCATACTGACACTATTTAAGCCGTTTGAGCCTACTTTTATTTCACATATTTCCACATATTTGGATGTTATCGTATATTTATACATATTTGATTAAAATAAATAAATATTTCTACATATTTAATCAAAATATGTACATATTTTTTCATATTTTTCATTTTGGGCATATTTTCATAATTGGGAGGTGGTTGACAGGAACTGTGAACCACAGACTGTAGGGCATAGGGAGAACATATCAAAGATGGACCGATTTGGGTGTCAATTGATGAAACCACTGACGTTGAGGGCAGGTATATTGCCAATGCAGTTATTGGAAAACTTGACAGTGATGCTGATGTGGATTCAAAGCCATTCCTTTTGAACTGTGAGGTTCTCGAAAAATGCAATCATTCCACCACTTCACGATTCTTCGATGCCTCTGCCTCAATGCATATCCTATGGCCCAGTGGAGTTTTGAACAAAAAAGTTCTTTTGTTTCTCTCTGATGCTGCCCCCAACATGGTCAAGGCTGGGCAATCTATTCAGGTATTTTATCCTAAGATAATTCACGTGACGTGTATTGCTCATGTCTTGCATCGAGTAGCAGAAACTGTCCGATCTTTGTTCAGTGACGTAGATTCCTTAATCTCCTCGGTTAAAAAAGTGTTCTTAAAAGCACCAAGTCGCATTAAAATGCTAAAAGATCTCTATCCAGACTTGTGCCTTCCACCAGAACCAATATTGACAAGATGGGGTACTTGGCTGGAAGCAGCTCAGTATTACTATGAAAACTACAATAAAATCAAGAATGTCTTTTCACATCTCGAAGACGAAGCAGTAGCGATAAATACAGCCAAGTCTTTATTCGAGGAACCTAATTTAAGGAACGACCTTGCATTCATTTCTGACAATTGCGTATTTCTTGCACAAGCCATTACCCAACTTGAGTCCCAAAATGTTCGACTGACAGAAAACGTGTCCAACGTTAAAAAAGTCATCGAAAAGGTGGAAGGAATACCTGGGAGTAAGGGTGATCTGATCAGATCAAAACTGGTAGAAGTACTGAGCAAGAACAAAGGGTGGGAGACCATCTGCCAGATTTCTGATATTATGAGTGGAACAGAAGTCACCTCAGAACATCGTGTATCCTTTACAACCAACGAGATAACTTCTTTCAGCAAGGCACCTACAACATCTGTAGATGTTGAACGATCTTTTAGTCGTTACAAGTCCATCTTACGCCCAGATCGTCGTCACTTTACGTTCCAACATTTGAAATTTCGAAGAGTGAAGTTTTCAAAATTGAAAATTTAACACATCTTTTATAAATAGTAAAAATGTTCTTTGTTGTATAAATCATTATAACTTGTAAAAACAAATTATTTTGTTCCTAATAAATTATTATAAATTGTAAAAATGTTCTTTTCTTGTATAAATAATTATAACTTGCCCCCCCCCCCAAAAAAATCCATTTTCATAAAAAAAATGTCCATTTTACTTAAATATTTCAGAAAATATTTTAAGAAAATCACATATTTTCCACATAATTGACGAAAATAAATGCATATTTTAATTAAATATTTGGCATTTTTAAATACATAAAAATCCGTTCCTTACTGATCAGTATGAACGGCTGGAATTCAATGAACGCCATTTTTTAAAGAAAAGTATTAAAGCAAATGAAGATGCTTTGTTAAATTAATGTTTAATTACCACAAAAAGTTCTAATCGGAAGTGAGTGGCTCAAAGTAGTAAAGTAATCAGTTACTTTACCTTTTGTCCAAGTTTATGGTAGATAAGTTTCCGCCTTTTATCAAACTTGTAAGCCGGCCATCTTAATTCTTAAGCGGACTTTGTACAATGATAACTTGAAGTTTAGAAGTAGTGAAAACAGAAAATTTAGAAATTATAAATGGGAATAAAAACTAGAACGTCTTATAATCATTTCATAATTTTTGGAAAATTGAAGTGCAAGATTCGTCACCACTTCTTGAAAATATGTCTCCCTACAATGTTGACAGGAAGAAGGGCTCCATTGGAACAAGACATGTCCCTTCCAACATTTCTATAAAAAAATATAAGCCTTATTTTTTTGTGAGTGAGACAAAGTCAAGAGAAAAGAGAAACAAGACGAAGGAGGAGTATGGAGTTATTTCCGCTATAAGATGGGTAGTTTAGGCTGGAGCCCCGCTCCATCCCCACCCCCCCCCCCCCAAAAGACACCCAGTTTGGATGTCAAGCGTAGCGTAAATAAAAAGGAAAAGAAACAGATCCAAGAATACAGCGTCATAGTTGTGACGTAGTAAAAACCTCTGGTGGCAAGCAACAAGAGGCAATATAATATCTTCCATCATCATTTCTTCCATGTTTCCTGGCCTCAGGGTCGGGGGCAGCAACTGGAAGAGGCGGCTGAAGTTCCTCAGCGTCAACCATGTGAAAATTGTACCACTACTTCTTCATCTCCAACATCTTGTAATGCATTATGTATTAAATTAGTATATTTACATATTATTTTAATATTTGATTTTTTTTTTCCTTTTTTTTTTTATTCACAAAAACATGTTACTTGGGGGGGTGCATCTTTTACTGTCTGATGTTCTTTGCAGGCTTATTTCACGGTCGGCTGGTCCTGTTTCCCAATCCTGTTTATGTTGAATTATATTATTTCTTTGAATTAAAAAAGTAAATAAATAGTAGCTAACAGCTGATTTAAATTGCGCTAAATATTTTTAAAAGTGTCGAAATCTTTTTCTATTTGCTTGTTTTTAATAATTTTGTTCGGAACGATCAACGACAAGAGACTTATTTAGAACTCTTCGTAAGACTTAAAAGTCAAAAATGGAGCACAAATTTCTGAGAGTTAAATCAACCCTGTACGTTTTCCAGAGGCTAGATTCTTATCACAAACTAAGCAACTAAAATGTGCACTCAATTCTCTAATCAAACTGATTTGGATATTGGACATTAAATATTAGAACTCCTTCCAGAACGATCCAACCCTAAAACCTCAGATTTTATAGTAAAGCTTCAACGATTACCTGAACATTCTCCTAGCTGTAGCACACAACTCATCAAGAAGTGTGTCCACTCCACTGCAAACAGAACAGCAAGAAGACCTATTCATTTTGACAAAAAAATGGAGGCAAAAAAAGCTGCAAGAGTCTGCTGTCTCTTTCAAGAACCACTACCTTCATGTGCCAGTTACCAGTTCTGACAGAAGAGGATACGCTTTCCACGAAAGCGTTTCACGAAAGAGATATGTTTTACTCACAGGAAGTGATGATCTCTTTCTGCCGATACCTTGTCTACCCGGGAATTAGCTTGAGAGCCTGAGTTTTTGTATCATGTGTTTGAGGAAAAATATATCTTCTCTTTGTTGTAATAGTTGCTGCAGAGAGTGGTTAGCGCACTATCGAGGACCAGGCTGGGGGAAACCCGGAAATCAGATTTTGAGGGGTATTATTTTTTGGACTGACTTCCATAAATTAATAGAAATAGAATAGAAAAGAAATTTATTATTCTGGGACAATTGTCCCCTAAGAATAAATACAGGAACAAATAGAGGCCTTAACATTTTGGCCTGTGATCATATAGAAATTAAATAAATAAATAAGTATTTACAAAAGTGAAAATATAATAAGTGAAAATGAAAGTAAAAATAAAATAATAAAACAGCAGAAATTAAGGAAATAAATTAAAACAATTAGAATTTCGGAGGAAGCTGAATAGAAAGTAGATAACTGAATAGACGGGATTTAAAGATGGATAGGGTAGGAGCATGGCGGACAGATGAAGGCAAGGAGTTCCAGAGAGAGGTAGCACGTATTAGGAAGGACTTGTCAAAGGATGAGGTACGGTGAGAGGGAATATAGAGATCAGATGAGCGAGATCTAGTGTTACGGGAATGGATGGAGGATTTAAACTTAAGGAGTTGAAAAATATAGGAAGGCCTTTGAGACTGGATGACTTGAAAAAGGAAAGTAGCCAAAAAATATTGGCGGCGATAGACAGGAAAAAGCCACTTCAACTCATCATAGCAGTGCGAAATGAGAGAGTCTCTGGAAATGCTGAAAATAAATCTTATGAAGCAGTTCATGAGGCGCTTGAGCTTAGCTTCAATATCACCAGAAAGACCGCCATACACTAAACAACCATAGTCGAAATGGGGGAATATAAGAGAGGAAACTAGGAGTTGCCGGGTCTTAATTGGAAAAAGGTGACGGGAACTATTAAACTACTTAAGGATATGGATGGAACGACGAGAGATTTGGGAAACATGGTTTTTCCAGGATAGGTTTTGATCCAGTGATATTTGATCGAATTATGTATGATTTAAACAAGAAAATTTGTATTATTTGTCAGTTAGAAAAATGGATGAAAATATCAGTATGGTTATCAAATTTAGGAAAGCGGAAAAACTTAGTTGGATCAGCTTATTATAATGAAAGTCCTTTTTCCTCGCTTCTCACACCCAAAATCACCTTTTTTCCATTTTCCTTTTTCCATAATATTTGCTTGTTAGATATGTCTTTCTGAAACGAAATTCCTTTTTCTTATTTTTTGCTTTAAGTCAGGCCGTTCAGCCAATAGGTAAACTTTTCCTCCCGTAGGTGTGTGTGAGTGTGTGTGGATTAATAAAGAGGAAGACGCCTCAAGCTTAAAGCTCTATTGTGCCTCTCTAGAGTGCCAATGTAAGGCAACGAATTTACATAAAAAGTAAATATAGGAATTCTTCCTCCTGTAATGTACAAAAAAAAAAAATTAAAGAAGTAACTTACAGTTCACGTTGAGGATGATCCTCTTGCTGACAGCAGGAGGTACATCATTTGAGGCTATACACAGAAAAGCCCCCATTTGTCGTCTGTCCAGTCGCCAGAAATGTAGTGAACTCCCATTATATGTTTCCACTGAAAAAAAAAACAAAGCAATATTTAGCATTAATTAAGATATATACATTTTTTTTAATTTATTCAGAAATTTAAAGTTTGTGTATTTAAGAACATAATATATAAATCAGATAAACAGTCGAATGCATTAGTCGATGCATTATAACAATTCTGCTTATGACTCTCGAACGTAAGAGTTTCAGTCGGCGTTGAGGATTTTCCGGAGTGGTAGAAGAGGCGAGAGAGTGTGTACGAAAGGATTAAGGCAATGAGAGTGTGTAGGATGGTATTATTTCTGGGATTTTCCCTTGGCTAGGTGCTTTACGAAAGAAATCTCGGGATGATGTAAAGGGTCCTCAGGATTGTCCAAGATCTTGGATTGAAATGTCTGTAATGTCCACACTGAGCTTCAGAGTTCTAAACGTTCACTTGTGCTTAATACAGTTGTCTTTTAGTTTCGTCTCTTATCTTTACCAAAAACTCATCCCATTCTCATCGGGATGTAGATCCTTCAGCATAAATTGATTCTTTTCGTGTAGGAGCATGTTCTAGCGGAAGAAGTATAGTCAAAATTTTATTTTATTTTGTTTTCTTACCTGGACAAATAGGGTTTACAATTGGCTCCTGTTGTTCTTTTACTTTCAGGAAAACGGAACCATCAGCTTTAGTAACAACTAGCTTCCCCCTTTGGAAATGCTGCAAACTTTCCTTTGTCAAAGAACTACTGGGGGGCGCTAGTTCGTGAGAAATGTCTTCTGTAGTGTGGTTCCTTTTCCTGCCCAGGAATTGGGAATTCTCAATTTAGCAGGAAGTTTCTGCCACTAACCCTATATTTTTCATTGTTTCTCGTTTCTCATTAAAATTTTAAGATGATCCCACTGACTAAAAGAGGGAAACAGCTCTTTCTGTGTCATGGGCTAACAAGTATTCAAACTGTAAGACGATACAGATAGATAAAACTGTTCCAAAACCAGTTTATAACAAGCCAAGTTATTGACATTGTGTAACAAGAGACCCTAGTTATATATAGACGGAAATATATATATATGTTCTGGAGCCAATCAACAAACTTTCCGACAGATTGCTGACCAATCCAATATTGTTCGGGTCTATATATTACTGCTCCTCCTCTCATTCAAAGCCGCCAAATTGATGAATTTCACTTATGCAGCTGTTAACGATCTTAATTATCGGATGTCTCTCTCATTCTATACAATTACGAGTATTTAATTCATCAGTGAAAATGATACAATCTATTTTACGCTCTCCATATTTACACACTTCTATTCTTATATTTTTCTATTTTCTGTAAATATTAAATTGAGTAAATGAGTTTTTTACTTTGTATGGTAAGAGAAATTACTCACGAGTAATTTCACTAATGGAATTTCTATCGTTAATAAATTTACTTTGATCTGCTGAATTAATAACAATAGGCATCATCAGAGAGCTTTAAGGAAACTGGGTGCTACTCTCTAGATCAGAATGGGTAAAGAAGTCGCCATTTTACCTAGATGCAGCCAGAATTAGTACACTAACGGCTAATTTTCTGTACCCGATGGATTCCGGGATATATTCGCAATGGATTCGGGCTTTACCCCCACTGAACCTTTGTCTTGGGGCGCGTGAGACTTGTCTGGACGTGGGGCGTGTTCAATTAAATGAGCCCTGCCCAGAAAGCGAACACCTTGCATGGGCAATTACCAGCGGATGCTTTCTCTGAAATGCGGGAGCCTGTACTCAGGATGGAAGAGATCAGGTGATGGCTACCCGATACAGGTCCATGATGAAGGTTCATGGTCTTGCTATCCTAATGCAGGTTATGCACTATTAAGCGTAAAAGTTATATTAATAATTAAAACTATTTATATTTTTCAATTTCTAAGTATTAAGACGTTATAAATGAATAAATAAAATGGTTATTCTATTTTCTGCTAGGTTATTCATTATAAATACGCTTTTATGCTGTCATAATTGAAAATTATCCTAAATTTAGACAACTAATAATTAAACAGCTAACTTAATTTAGTTTTATCAATTAGTTTAAAGGCTGACGGAAACTGTTCTGTGGAAAGCTAAAATTGACTGGGGGAAAAAAATCTAAAATCAATTTTTCCGGTATTTCCGGCGTAAGTTTCTTTTAACCAACGATGGAAAGTGAAAATTAGGTTGCCTACACAATTTCAAATTTATTATTAAAGATCTAATGGGCTGAAACTAAAGTGAAAAGACTAATTATAGTTAGGAGTAGAATTAGGCATTAAATCATGGTGCTAATCTCAGGATTTGGTTTTCTCCCCACTCTTCGATCTTCTTGAAGCATTAAATCTAGGATTATATATATGTAGGCTGGATGGATTAATATTGCTATATATATATATATGCTGGTTATATATACTCGTATATATAGATCGGTTAGGGTAAAATGTTATTAAGTCAGTACATGCGAAAGTGCGATGCATTAAACTACCTTTCTAGACAAAATATTGTACCACATATAAATTTTGGTGTTAAATAACTTGTAAAACAAGTTTGAAGTTAAGTTGTAAATATTGCCGGGACGGGGGAATATTAAATGTTAAATAGCTAAACGGGAAATTGTAAACGAAATCGAAAGTTTCGGTAGTAGACACTTATTGTCTTTGTTTAAAACTCTCAGAACTTTGATCTTGGATGATTATAATTATACTCCTCCAGCTGTAAATCGGACGTAGCACCCCCCCCCGCCACAGATTAAGAACTTCCGGGCATCATCATATGTATGTACAGTCATCCCTCAGTTATCGCGGTTAATAGGGAGCAGAACCTGCCGCGATAAGTGAAAAACCGCGAAGTAGGGTCACCCGCTCATTTTTAACATACGTACATTTTTAGTGTATATATAATATCAAGAAGTGTATATGAAACCATATAAGTGTGTATGTTATTATTAGAACTTTTTTTTTTTGCGTTTATTTATGCTACAATCGATAAGGAACAGTGATAACCGAATAACAAATGATAAAGTAACGAGTGGAGAAGTTACCCAGTGGTAACACTCCAAAACATTATATGGTTAGTCACTCTCTTCACTAGAGAAGAGATCACGAGGCCACTGTCTTTTAAGGCGTCTTGTCGGATTGTCAGGAAGAGTTCTAGAAGAAAGATTTTGAGCTAGAGGATTTATACGAGATTGCAGGCTGAAGTGGAGTTTTCTGTATCTTGTTTTAGCAACTTGGGTGATAAAAGGAATGTTAAGGTCAGTGTGTATAGTCAGGTTGAAGACATAAAATGGAGCGTTTTACAATAGTTCGAAGTATTTTAGATTGTAGAGATTGAATCCTTTGGAGAGTGGAGCGTTTGGTTGAACCCCACAGCTCTATTCCATACACTACCCAGATGGGTTTCAAAATAGAAGTATAAATCAGTCTTTTGTTGACCAGAGAGAGTTTTGATCTGTCGTCTAAGAGTCTTTTAAGTACTCGATAGCGTCTGTTTAGTTCTGTTCTTTTACATAGAACACGGAAGGTTCAGGAAGCACCTGCACAAGGTGGGGGCTTATCAGCTCGAAACCGATGTGCAGATTGCGCTAGGAAGAGGAAGAAACGGCCTCTCACCTGTTATTCGATTGAAATCTTTGGTACCATGAGACCAGAGGAGATTGTAGCGCAGAAGGAACTGGTAGGGAAAGCCTTCAACCTTCTTAGAAGGGGAGGTTTCATCTACTAGACTTAAAGGGGAAGGCACAATAAGCCTCTTGGTGGCTGCAATGCTGTGGGGCATGGGTCCCGTCCCGCCGTGTAAAATCTAAATCTAAAATCTAACCTTTTGAATAATAACACAAATACACTTCATGTAACCTGCCTCATTTATTCAGCAAGTGTGTGTAGAGTGAGACTGTAAAGAAAGTAAAGCTTAATGTAAAGTAAATTCTTTACATTAAATTGATTAGTCTACCTCTGATGTTGGCCTAAAGTCTAATGATTAGGCAGGAATTCAATAAACATGAGTGCTTTGATAGATAAAAATCTACGATAATAATCTCCATGTTATATCGGGATGAACATAGAGAACCTCTACGTTTGCAAATAGTCTCTCTTATAGTGATAAGAGAAAATGGAAAAAAAAAAATTGTTAAAATAATAAAAGTGAAAGAAGCGATAAAGTGCAACTATGAAAGTAAAAAGAAAAAAAAGAAAGATTTTTCCGGCAGTTTTCCTCCCGCACCCAGCGAATGCTCCAGTTCTATATATTATATATTCTAAAACAAAGTTCAAAGAGAATAACTTGGTTCAGGCAGCTTGGGTATACCCTCTCTCAAACCCCCCCTCCCCACAAAAAAAGTGACAGGCAGACACACAACCCTCTCGTCGGAACGGCTATTATATCTCGGCTTCCCTTTCCAGATCCTTTTGCTCTGGACATGTTTAGAATTTTCTGTCGTATGAGAGACGGTCGGAAATGTAGACTATCCTGTTAAAAATCATAAAAGCCTTCCACTCCTTTTCTATATATATTTTCCTCTCTCTCTAACTTCCTTTTTTTTCATGGTTATTTTTTTTTCTCTATTACGTCACATATTTTTAGTTACTAAGACAACACAAATAATAACGCTAACAGGAAAAAAAAGAAAAGTAAATTACTGCGTAAAGTTTTTATTTTATCAACATCCGAGCCTAAAGTATAAAAGTATAGAACATAAAGATCATATCATAAAATATATATATAAAAATTAAATTAAATGGACGGCCGTTATAACGTCATAGTGGAAAAAGCAAGATCCTGCTTGATTTAGGCAGCCTTGTATATGGAAACAGAGATAATCAGCCTTTACATACAATTTTGTATCCCCCACCTCACACTTACTCTTTCAGCCAGCAAGATCCCTCCTATATCCCTAAACTGAGTAAATTTCTTCTAACAAAATTACCACATTTATACAGGGAATTACTAGGGCTGTTTTATCAGCACAATATAACATATGAGTCTATCCTGGTTTACATTTACTGGAGCATAGATTTACATAGAGGGATCTGATTAAATATTATATATATATATATATATATATATCTACCATAGAGAAATATTATGTAAACTAGAAAATCTCATAAGCATATATTATAAGAGAAAATAGGTTAAAATAAAATATGTTTGCAAAATATTATTATCGCTGGTCTATCAATCCGTGGGTCTCTGGAAATGTGTCTGTCTGCAATTAGCTGGGATTGGGGACGGCTTTATAGGATTTAACTCCCCCCCCAATTTTGGTCAAAACTGGTTAGGATTTCGGCAATTTAATGGGTAAAATTTCTAGTTCTTCATAGACTGTCTTTTAAGCAGTACCATTTCTTGTAATTCAACTAACATTATTACTTTAATATCAATATTGTAAACATTTAATTAGTTTAATACCCACATTATGCTGTAAAATGGACTTCTTCAGCTTAACAAAGTACCTTAACCTCTTACACTGAACACCTCAACATTGTAAATAGAGCCTGTAGTTGGTGTGTTCAACTAAGTGTGGGTTTAGTGAATCACACAGGTGATTTTTTTTTTTTTTTTGTAGCATCACTATCACACCACTTAGGCTGGAAACATAGTGGAGCGGCGAGCAAAGCGGCGATGATAGCGAAGAGCAAAGCGAAGAAATCAAACACGAGTTAACATATGGGACCGCGCATAGTGGAGAGGAAAGCGAAGATAGAGCAACGCTATCTATAGAGAGAGTAGAGCAAAGCGTTATGACATGTTTGATTTCTTCGCTCTCATCGCGCTCAATTTTTAAAGGTTTATTGCTCATAGGTTATGGATATTGATACATTTATTGGTTTAGTTTGTTTAAAGAAACCTCTGTGGGGCCATAGTATTTGTGAAGCTACAATAGTTTTTAATAATTAATAGTTTAAATTAATTAACAATTAGTTGTTAATGGAGAATTCAGGTAGTTTTTGCTACATTTAATTTGGTTCTCAATCCCTTAATGCGAACTTTCATCTAAATACTAGGCAAAATTAAATTACATTTTCACGTCCTACTACTTCTGATCAGAACGAATTCCCCAATCCTTCTTCAGTAGCGTCGTACTACTCCAGTTTTTCAGATGAACAACATTAATTTACGACAAATCATGGAGTATTGAGTGATTTAATAAAGTTAAGATATTGACTAATTTCTTTTTATCTGCATATATTTCTATTTTCTAACCTTAAAGTAACTGCTAGGATTAATGGGGTTACACTGGGCTAGTATGTAATCAAATGTTGAAATAGATCAGTGGTTCCCAAAGTGGTCCCTACGGACCCCCAGGGGTCCCCGGTATCATTCAGGGGGTCCGTGGAAAATTAAAATTGATTTGGGGGTCCCTGAACAACGTCAGGGGGTCCGCGCATGGTTCAATATAAAATAATAAAACTGTGATCCATTTTTATTATTATGGAAATTAGAAACTAACAAGGTGACCAATTAAATTTAATCAAAACTGAAAGCGTTATATCTCCGATTGTTGCAAAACATTTTCTGTAAATACAAAACTTGGGAAGAGGAGAACGTTCTAAGTTTCCAAATCTTTCGAAATTGTAAAATAGAGATGAAGATTTGCTTACTCACTGTCAACACTTAGCTCTTCATGCAGACCTGAACCAAAGAGTACTCGTGGGGATTTGCGGTAGCTACTCACAAACATTGAGCTGGATATAAATACACTCATAACATCTCATCACGTTCATCCAAATTATTAATTTGTTTTAATTTTATTTTAAACAAAAGTTATAATTTCAATAAATACTTCTTCAACAAAATGTTTTTTTAAATTTGTAATTTTTATACTATGCATTTATGTAGCTTTTTCACTTGGGGGTCCATGGGCAAGTTTTGACTATAAAAAGGGGTCCATGGGCAAGTTTTGACTATAAAAAGGGGTCCATGAGTCAAAAAAGTTTGGGGACCACTGAAATAGATGATCTAAAATACGAATGAATCTTGCCAGGATGCTCCCGAAGTTGTTGGTACAAGTGATGGAATTTACCAAGTTCATGTCTAAATATGTTTGTACACTGCTGGAGAAAGGCGTCTAAACTCGTCACTATGTGCATGCGACTCTTTGCTCGCTGCTAGTCGCTCTCTTTGACGCTCCACTATGTTTCCAGCCTTATACATGAAGCACCATACAATAAACCTACAGCGTCTCAGTAGGCAACATTGAGGGTCTATTTGAGCTGTGTGTAATGGCTAAGTTTTTTGTCTAATATTTGTTTAAAGTTTCAAGATTATTAAATTACATAAATTGTAACGAGAAAAAGTCCATTTGAGTGATTTTTATTAACAATTTTTTCTTTCTTAAAGAGTTTATAAACTTTATATAAATAGAACATTGTACAAATACAATTTAAATAGCTGATAATTTGTTGTAATACTGGAATAGCATTAAAGGATAGGGTAGGAGATAATCTTGCGCGCTAACATAGGATTACCACGCGCGGGACTACAGACTTAACTTAGAAGTAGATTAGGCCGTATTTAGAGCTTTGTTAGTAGTGCTGGATACAGTGGAGTTTAGCCAAGGCTGTTGTAAACGAAAGGATAGGTACGGAGAGTAAGACAAGAAGGAAAAGGTAGTCTGGGTTGGGGAGGCTGCGGTCACAACCTGGATACTGGGAGCCGTCGGGTCGTCCCAACCGACTATCTAACCCAAACCTATTTAACCAAACCTCTAAGTTACCTTCTAGGAAGTGGAAGCTATGGTACGGTTAAGCACTGGGTCCCATCCAAGTCAACTAGTACAGTAATTTGTACACGAACTCTACTACTTACACCATCCTCTCCTTACCCAAGCCCATCCTGCCCATCTAATAACAACTGCAAACACCTTACCAGGTGACTTAGTCCATTGTTTAAGTGGCTAAACACATATCACCGCAACCTTTCCCTCATATATCAACTTCCCTCTACCACACAATATAATATACACCTTGAAACTTTCAAATCTGGTAAATTAGTTTTGTTCCAGAGAATACAGATTGGCCTTGTGTCTAAACGATTATTCTAGTAAAATATCCCGAGATTTTACTCCACTATGTTGACAAATCTTTCTTGTCAACAAGAATTTCACTAACTCCAGAAGCTCTTGCTCCCAAAAAAAAAAGGCAATTCTTCTTAAGAGAATAACCTTTAAACAAATGTCGAGGTCCTCTCCTCTTTGCGTAGATTGCAATGAGCAGGAGGATTTCAAACTTATAATAATGATATGTCCACATTAGAAAGGAAACGCATGTTTGACGACTTATACAGGTATTTAGATGCACCATTTCGCTACGAAGACATAATATTCTCCACCAACATCTATGTGCTTAAATCTGTAGCAGAGCTAGCAAAGAAATATGAATGTATTTAAAAGTTATAGCCGATTAGAATGAATGGAAGAAAATGATTAGAGAAGGATTGCGGTGATTTTAATTTCGGTTAAGCTATAAGGATGGCAGGAATATAGAGTACTGATCCATCCATTAGTTGTAAGTTTGTATGTAAATAGTTGTATATAGTAGAGGGATGAATGTGTGAAGCGAATGTATTTGTAGGTAAGAATGGAGAGTGAGTAATATTCTAGTGATAAGCACCTAGTCGATGCTGGCTGTATGGCGAAAGCCAATGCCAAAAAAAAAAGGCAAAAAAAAAATGTCGAGCTCCCCTACTTGGGCTGGATCCCACATCAATCCAAATTTGAATCACTATAAAATAAGTTGAATCAAATGATTTTTCCCGTACTTATGCCCGTGTTTCTCCGTACTTATGCATAAATCTATAGGCTTCTAAATCTTCTTCTTACACCTGCAGAAGATGTGTTAACATCCTGCAGCATTCCACAGAATCTTTGTTAGCTGTTCTTTTAGAAAAGAGTTCTCTTATCCTAGCTCCCGGTAAGCTGGCTCGTTAGAACTAGTCAAATTATTGAATGATGTTGTTAGAAAACCTCTAAGTGTCAGTGTGGATCTGTTTCTTAGATTTCGCAGCCAAAAGTGGTTAAATGGTAAAATGTGCTATCCTTCGCAGGACTAGCAGAAGGCAGGTCTCCTTTCTTTTTTTTTGAAGGGTTTAGGACGTTGCGTCTTTTTGGTTTCAAAATTCTAAAAATACTGATATCGCAAACTTAGATATAGAAGACAGTTTTTTCCTCTTCTCTGAGCCATCCATGTCTACGCCAAATTCAGTTGGAATCGACACTAGCTTTGTCAAGGTAAAGACCGTTTCAAGACAGTCAGTGGCTGCCTTGACCGCCAGGGCGTAGAAGGTTGGTCCTAAGAACTACCTATCCACCTTAAAATCTTTACAATGGAAGGCATGTACTTAAAATTAGGAGTCAGGTCTTTTTCACCTAGACAGTGACGCCCATCTTCAAAGCTTGACTCAAAGCCTTGAACGAGAGTTAGGGCATCCTAGACAAGAAACCTAGTACTAAAAACTGACCCTTAAACCACTGTTATAGAATTGAAAGAAAAATTCAACTACTTTAAGGACTAACTTCTTGCCAATATCTAAGATAAAATTTCAGAACCAAGTCTTCTAAGTCTTCCAAGAGACCTATTACATCGTAGCTAACGTGTTATCTTCACATCTAATTATGAATAAAAGTTTGTCAAGTAATCCAACTCGATTTAACAGCCAGTTGCATTCTTTTAAAAAAAACTGCAGATCTGAACGCAAGCAAGGAGCAATAACACGATCCTGTAAACAAAATGAAAGAAAAAAGACATCGCCATTATACGAAATAAAATTGTAATCTCCATTTGCAAAAATACAGCAGAACACTATACAGAAGAAACTATTGCCAAACAAGAGAGTAGCTTTAGTAATAATAGAAATGGAAGTGATAAAGCTGAGGAAAATAAAGGTGAAAGAACTTTCTATGGAGAAAGAGAAATGCGTAGGAACGATTATTAGCTGAAGTTCTACCAGCCAATCAGATAACAAGGTTTATACACCTTTAGTTTAGACCCTAAAGTTGTCTCGCAGAGTAACATGCAGATATATGAGGAGAAGGGAACTTCTCTAAATTATGCCCTTGTATGAAATTATACGTACAACAGTGTACCTTACAAGCCCTTATTTGTTGCACAACATAATCACAACGGCGGGTTCTCAAATTTTATAACCTTATTATTGCTAATTGTTAATTGAAATACTGTTTTACCTGATTATTATTATTATTTTAGTTCAGTAAACCAACCTGCCACCAACACATCAACTTTATTATAACATGCCAGCGATTATCGTATAGGAAATGGCTTTTTTCTTAATGCATATCGATGTATTAAGAAGGGTTGGTGAGGGTCGGAAGACTGTTGCTATTCTGAATTCAGTATTATGGAGTAAAAATATATTTAACAGCACCAAAAGAATAATTTATGATGCCCTAGTACAGAGTATAACGCTGTAATGGGTGCGTGACATGGTCAGTTAGGTCGCAAGATCAAGAAAAAACTGGTAGCTACCGAAATGGACTTGATGGCACAGATCTGCGAGAAAATTTCCCTGAAGAGATTATGAATGTCCAGAAGTTGGAAATATAGAAGTTATCTGTGAGAGGCTGCCCCAATTGGTTTTGGATTGGGAACTGGATTGGTAGAAGGAGGAGAGACTTACTTGGAAGTCTGTAGTCGATGAAGAGATGACCAGGCTATGAATTGACGGATTAGTGATGCTGTGGACAGGGTTTATAGGAGAGGAAGAATATTTGGCGAGGAAACCCTCAACTATGGGGAAATTTCGAACGGCCATAACAGGAAATCAGTTGTCCCCGCTCGTTTCCCAATGCAAGGAAGTCCTTCTAAGTGATATAGACTTCACTTCCCGCTATGATATTAATAAACTTGCGGAAAGAAGTCACATTCTGCTCGCATATTGATATCGTGTTTGCAATAAGACAATGTTCTATTTTACGCAGATAGACAGACAGAAAGCGCCGAAGAGAATTAGATAATAATTAAATTAAAACTTTGTAAAAAATAATTAAATATTAAATACAATAATCTGTAATATACGATGTTTTGTGGTAAATTTATATTAATTGCTCGATCCACGTGGATATATTGTAATACAAAATTTTATAGACGTCCATGTAACACTGATGAAATAACAAATGTGTTTTATGTAATTCATTCAATTTGTTTCTTATAAAGGCGATACCTCTTGTACTTCTCCCACCCGTTTATGAAGTATTTTGTTTTCACCTCATCTTCAAGAAACTATTTTTCCCGGATTTTGGGACTTGGATTTCCAGCTGAAACTGAAATTTCCATAGCTAGCTTCCTTTTAGCATCTGTAAAGGAAGTATAGATAATATATAAACGGAATTATAGCGATTAGACGCTCCTAATTAAGGGCTGGTGCCACAAAACATAGGACCTACATGTAATTAGATATGCTATCTGGAGGATGAAGCTTAGATAGAAAATGGTAAAGCATAGTTATATGTACATCCGGGGGTCTACTAATCTTATAAACATACAAACTTCCCTTTGATAGAGAGCACCCTTAAGGTTCGCCAAACAGGAAGAGGTATACGTAGTCCTCTCTATAGGACATTCCTCTTTCTCCTTCAAACCATTAGTGTTTTTGGAGCTAATGGGGTTCTCTCTGTAATCCCTTCACACTGTACACAGACTATATAAAGGATATCCTGTGTGGAATCTACCTGTCTTAACTGGTCTATGCCCCTTGCTAAGGTCACTGTGAGTGTGTTAAACCTTGTCCTACTGGTAACAAACAGTAAATTTAGAAAGACTGTAAATTGTCCTGTGTAAATGATCCTAAACTGGATGCTGTTTAAAGCGCGCTTTAATTTCCTACATTATGGTTTCAGGCTCTGATTATTTATTTTGTCTGGAGCTTATAGTTTACTAACCTTTTTATCACGGGGTTGTTAGTTTTTCACCCTTCGATCGATTTTGGGCATTGATCGTCCACTTCGATAGTTCAACAGATCCAAGAAGAAGATTCATTCCATTTTAAGAGAAGTCTTTTCAAGAAAGTTTGATTTCTTTTAACCTTTATTCTCTTAATAAATCGCTTATTATACAAGACATTGGAACGTGTGAAAAAGGAAATGGACCAAAGAGTTAAAACTATATTGAACTATTTATAGATCAGGCGCCAGGCGGAGTTGGCGAAGAGTAACATCGGCCTAATGTCCACTTCTACTGTTAGGAGTTTGTTCTGTAGAATCTTCTTCGAGTCTCGTGAGAGTAAAGCGAAAAGTAGACTGGATTGTGACGTGGAGTTGCCGGGTTCGAATATCCAGTTGTAGGCCCTTAGATTTTCTATTCCTAGTTACTTCTTACAGCTAACTGTACGTCCAGTTATGGACAGTGTTATCTATAACCAGAAAGCACTGTCTGAAGACCGGAAATGCAGTAAAAGAAGCTCGTGGCGCCAACAATCTCAGTTGTTCCTGCACCTTAAATAATAAAAGTGTTCATTATGCTAATAATATTTCTATAAAAAAAAATGCAGCATTGCATCCCTCTAAAATGCAGCATTAGGAGGTTAAATTTGTTCCTAAATTTTGGAATTTGAAATAGTGTTGTCCTGGAGAATCATATGGGAGTTCCCCAATTTTATTCAGTGACCTATAAAATATATTAGGGTACTAAATCTTCTAATGATGACATCATTCTTGGAAAATATATGATGAAAAAGCAAAAATATCAGAGCTATGTGCTTTTCTTTTGCTAACAAGTTTTGTATAAAATATTATACGAATACATTTTTTTTTATCATAATAAGCGATAAATGTCGTACTCGGCATTCTCTCTTCGTACTCGGTTAATTTCATCTTTCCCGCCATCGTCTTTTCCCGCGCTTCTTGTTCATCCGAAGCTTCGCATCTACAACCTTCGTTGTGTTAAGCTCACTTATTTCCAGCTTACAAGACAGTGAGTGCATCTCATCTGCTGGCGAAAAATAAGGAGCAACAACCGTCTTCCTGAATACTTTAAATATATTCATCTATTCTTCTTCAACAGTCTTTTCTTTGTCTTCAGCTTTTAGGGTTGGTTCCATCGGTATACTTATTTTCATCCTGTTTTTGGCCCTGACCCTTCCGACCTTGACCCCACTTTGTGTCCAACCTTGACGAGGTGGTGGGGCTTACGCACTAAGGACACTAGAGACTAACACTCTCTAAAAATTCCCGCGTCTCCCGCATCTGGATGTAAACGCCTTAGCGCGTTTACAAACGCACTTACCTTAAAATAAAATACAAAAAAAATTATTATTATTATTATTTTGTTTTTGTTTTGAACAGATCAGCTGCTCTGATATTTTTTAGAATGTCCAATAACATGATATAAATAAAACTGTCAATATCTCGTTTTCCTTCAACGATGAGCATTAATGGCGATAATACTAGACAAACAAAGATCTTTGTTTAATGAAGGTTTAACGTTTTTACTGCTACTAGTATTATTTCAGCTCAGCGAGTTGAGCGTGTTGCTATTTATAGCGTTCAAATATTCATACCAACGTGATGACCAGGGCGCACCCTCTATGCTCTTGCATTTGTAATCTTTGTTCAAATGTATCGCACGTGTTAAATTATCACTTATGACACGTTTTAGATTGGGTGACCTCTTTTGCTTACACACAGAAAACAATGTGAGCTCAATCTCTCTATCTTTACTTTTTAGTGTTTTTTTTTATTGTTGAATTTTTTAGTCTACGTAGTAACCGGAAATACACAATTTGAGGACGTCATTGAGGTTGAACAAAGTTCAGATTTAATATTTAACTTTGGTACATACCTTGAGATCTGACAATAAGTTTTGTTAATACATATAATAAAAATATTTACATGAACAGATTCCAATATATATTCATTTAATGATGATAAAAAATGATATAATCAAATTAATATACATTGCAATATTTTTTAGTAAAATTTGTTTCAGAGCCCTGAAGATGAACTTGGTCCATAGTTCGAGAGCTTATCTTTAAAGCAGATATCAAAGTTATGGCTAAAATTGGTGATAATCTATCTTCCCCTTAGTTTAAAGAATCAGTCACTAAGCTCTAAGGATGAGCAGTTCTTATTTTGTTCATTTTTAAAACCCAAGATTTCGTATCCACTTATTTGCACAGGTAGCAGCAATTCCCGCCGAATTTTGTTTCTGCGCTGCCAAATTCGATCTTTCTCGGCTGGCCAACTCCCAAATTTATGATATTTGATCATTATGATGACAATGGTACTCACTTCCATCGACGTCCACAATTTTTCTTGGGAATTGCGGGCTTTTAGAACTTGACAAATTGTAGATGTTAATTAAGGTTTTTCTTTGTGATAAATCACCATCCTTTTCAGTTATCTGGAATAGGGTAGCGTTTCTTGGGAAGCGGAGTCCCAGTGCCCTCTTGTGATCGCCCAGTTCGTTGTTGGATGTTTAGAAAGTTAAGTATCATCTTGCTTGCATAGCTTTTATTTGGCAAATGGTTAGATTTAGATAATGGTTGTTAGATTCGTGCGGTATCTCCGCGTAGAATCCAATACGCTTACCACTGAGATTATCCCCCAATAACGGATAATAAAAAAATAAAATATAGTAAATACAATAAAATCATTTTTAATTCGGCTAGATATATTTAACCTGACATTTGGCTTACCTTTAATTATATCACCTCTGCCTCTTTTTATCAAAATTGGGTCACCATCTTCACGTGGACATGGAATGTTCATCGTCTTCAACTTCTTTGGACATCTCACGCTATCGACACTTTCAGCTAAAATGGCTTCAGACATTGCACCATCAGTCTCTTAATCGGTTTATTTTTTTTCTTAGGCTTTTCAAGCTGTTGGGTCTTCTTAGGCGCAAGTTTTTTTTCTTCTTATAGCTATTTTTTTAACTGTTAAGATGTGGTACTTTTTTTCTGCCACCCGATTTAATTAATGGGCGAATATCTTCTTGAGTATCTTGATGTTGATAAAATGGGTACATAAATTTAAAATGGGTATCTATTTTGGAACCATTATCACTTGGAACTGAGATGTCAGTAGAGTAGATTCTTCGATTTCATCAAGCTGGACAGCCTTTGGTGATCGGTGATGAATAATGGTTGAAAATCACTTGTCAGTAAATATTGGTTGGATAAGCTATATGTAAACCACTCAAGTGAAGTATACCCCTCTCTTGAAATCCTAAGGTGGATATTATTTGAGGTCATAGTTGACGAGTAAAGTGTTTCTAACGTGCCAACTTGACCTGACTACCAAAAGTACTTTCTTAACATAGCCTCCACACTCTTGCAAAATGCCCAATAAAAAGCTATTCAAGACATTAATGCATTTACGGTTGAATTAATGAATTAATACTGGGCAAGGCAAGTGCAGTGTGGGACGGAAAGAAATAAGTTACGGCCAATTCTCTACATCAGACTAATTAGTCTGCCTCTGACGATGGAAGAAAGACCGATACCGGTCAGGGTTACAATAAACATAGGAGCTACAACGATACACATGTGCATTTATATTTAAACTTGCACCTGTTTTCGAAGTTTTGAATTTTATTACCTCTTATTTTCCGTTTTTCAATATTTTCCATTTAGATTTGGTTTTATTGATTGTGATGGTTTACTTTTAAATTTCATTTATTTTTTGTTAAGCTAAATAAAAAATAAAGAATACATGAGAATAGGAATTATTTTTCATATATGATTGTTGCTATTATTATTGTAATTTCTTTATATCGTCTATATTCAGCTGATGGATATTTCCGAGCCGCAAATACTTAGCATCAACTTTTTTTAGTAGTTTTTTTAAAATAAAGTATTATTATTTAATTTAAGGCAGTCAACATCCGAGGTCATAGGCGCTCTTAGCTTTTTCCAGTGAACTACCGGTCTCCGGACAGTGTTCTCTCGTTACAGACTGGAATTTCTATCGCCGCACAGCTAGCTTTAAGAAGAGAAAATCTGGAGGCGAGTAGTTAGATTCGTGCGGTATCTTCGCGTAGAATCCAATACGCTTACCACTGAGATTATCCCCCAATAACGGATAATAAAAAAAATAAAATATAGTAAATACAATAAAATCATTTTTAATTCAGCTAGATTGTATTTAACCTGACATTTGACTTACCTTTAATTATATCACCTCTGCCTCTTTTTATCAAAATTGGGTCACCATCTTCACGTCGCCAGGTAATCCTTGGCTCAGGATGGCCGGCAGCTTTACAAACTAGAGTAGCGTTTTCACCTTCTTGTATACTGACATCGGTCGATGTTTCATCGTACAAAATGTCCGGAGGAACTGCAACAAATATAAGTAACATGCAATTACTAATATTTCATTTACTAAGGTTCATTTGTCTGCAATTATTTCCGAGTACCAAGGGCGATAATACCAGTAAAAATAATCATGAAATTCTTCATCTTCCACTGTACCACCTCTTCAGTTAATACTTTTGACATTCCTACTCACTGAAGAGAGATCTCACCAAAAACCTTCCGTAGATCGATGAATACCAGATGCAATAAAAAAAAAGTAAAGTAATCACCTATTTTTTCAGGCAAGCTATACGTCCAACTACCAATTAGGTGTCGTAGACGGAGGCGACTAACAAACACACTTTACTATAAATTTCTATTATAAACCATTAAATAAAATCCAAGGCCTAAAGACCGGGAATCGAACCTACTAAACCAACAATACATCTTAGCATTGCGGGTCTAGTCTATAACTACCACTGTAAATTTCTATTATTTACCATTAAATAAAATACAAGACCTATACCGGGAATCGAACTTACTAAACCAACAATACATCTTAGCATTGCGGGTCTAGCCTATAACCACCTAACATCCTTTACTATTTTCTATTATTAACCATTAAATAAAATCCAAGGCCTAAAGACCGGGGGAATCGAACCTACTAAACCAGCAATACATCTTAGCATTGCGGGTCTAGTCTATAACTACCTAACATACATTACTGTAAATTTCTATTATTTACCATTAAATAAAATACAAGACCTATACCGGGAATCGAACTTACTAAACCAACAATACATCTTAGCATTGCGGGTCTAGTCTATAACCACCTAACATCCTTTACTATTTTCTATTATTAACCATTAAATAAAATCCAAGGCCTAAAGACCGGGGGAATCGAACCTACTAAACCAGCAATACATCTTAGCATTGCGGGTCTAGTCTATAACTACCTAACATACATTACTGTAAATTTCTATTATTTACCATTAAATAAAATACAAGACCTATACCGGGAATCGAACTTACTAAACCAACAATACATCTTAGCATTGCGGGTCTAGTCTATAACCACCTAACATCCTTTACTATTTTCTATTATTTTCTATTATTAACCATTAAATAAAATCCAAGGCCTAAAGACCGGGGGAATCGAACCTACTAAACCAGCAATACATCTTAGCATTGCGGGTCTAGTCTATAAGCAAAAAATAGGAGGTAAAATGTATCCAAGTGATAAGGAATGGGGCTACCTAACATACTTTACTGTAAATTTCTATTATTAAGCATTAAATAAAATCCAAAGCCTAAAGACCGGCAATCGAACCCACTAAACCAACAATACATCTTAGCATTGAGGGTCTATCCTATAACCACCTAACATACTTTACTATAAATTTCTATTATTAACCATTAAATAAAATCCAAGGCCTAAAGACAAGGAATCGAACCCACTAAACCAACAATACATCTTAGCATTGCGGGTCTAGCCTATAACCACCTAACATCCTTTACTATTTTCTATTATTAACCATTAAATAAAATCCAAGGCCTAAAGACAAGGAATCGAACCCAGTACCACAATACCAGATGCAATAAAGGCCTCACTTTTATTAATTGTTTTTAAAAAAAAAAACGAATGATATGAACGCTTCGTGAAGTTATACAAATTATCTACCATGTCTACTTCAAGTTGTTAAAAAAGGTTTTAATGATATTTCTAAAGATAGAGGAATCTAAAAACTTACTATGCTACAATTTGTTGAAAGAAATACTCCGTCAAAGCTGTGGAATAAGAGGAAGTACGTGTTCCAAACATTCACAAACGTCGTGACTAACGAAAATACTTCTGAATGAAAGAGAAGACGCCACGGAAGACCAAGGAAGAAATGGATGTATATCGTTATAAAAATGATGGCCTAAAGTGTACCAGAGGGAAACTGTCGTGTCCTAAATCCTTTATCCTTGCAACGAGATGCATTAAATGATGTTAAAACCGAAATTAACAAAGGAAGCACATTAAAAGATACTCCGTGAATATTCCGTGGCAATTAATGTTTGAAAAATAATTCTTTTCTAGAAGAATCGAAACTAATATTAACACAAAACTGTAACTCTCATTAACTAGTAACGCACAGAAATGAAGATAAAGCAAATAAAGTTGAACTATGAAAACCTAGATAAATGTACCATTTTTTTTTTTTTTATTTCTTTAGTTTTTTCCTAATTAGACCATCAGTCAATGTTCAGTTGTTAGTGAAAAATAAGCTAGCATGGTGGTGAATTGGATTCTGTAAATGATGAAGAACTTTAAAGCAGCTCAAGGGCTACAGAAGGAAATCTGTGTTTGAGTGAGAGGGAGAGGGGGAGAGATTTTCCTCACGAGCTTTTCCTCAGTTTCCTCTTTCTACCGCCCGCATATTCACAGCGCTTATTAAAATATACATTTCAAATTTGGAAAGCTGTTTGGGTTGATAAGATTTTTCAATTTAAAAAACAAATCTATTAAGGAAATATTTTCTTATTAAAGTTACTGCGTATACCTCTTTGTGTAGTTTCCATTTGGGAGAGAAAATTTCAATTGTGAGAAGGAAAAAGAACCAGGCAATTTATGTGCGATAAGATTCCTTTGAAAGATTCTAAAAAAATAGTTAATTAATTCCGGAAAATTATTTTAAATAACTGGTATGAAACAGAACATGAAAGTAAACAGAGAAAAACATCTGTAGCATAACCTACTTTTCTTAAATCACTACAATTATCTATCCATCCATGGCGGAACAGTCCTAAAGGACCAGCGAGCCTCGTCCCCAAGGTTCTGCCAGACATCCTTGTCTTTGGCCTTCATTCTCACATCGCTTAACACCCATTGAGGTGAGGTCATCTTGGAGATGGTCCAGCGAACCCAAGTGAGGCCAACCTCTCCGGTGAGCTCCACCGGAAATCGCTATACTTAAATCTTGACGAGCTAATGCTACCACTTTTCATGAACACTAGATTTTCCTAGCCCCAGCTGGGTAAATCCAAAATAGGTATAAAAGAATATTTCTCAAATAATGCATTTCATTTGCAGGCGCCACGGTTAGCCGAGCGGTTAGAGGCGAGACCTGTAAAGCTGATATGTAGTGTGGTACTGGGTTCGATTCCCGGTCTTAGGCCTTGGATTTTATTTAATGGCTAATAAAAGAAATTGACAGTAAAGTATATTTGCTAGTCGCCTCCGTCCACGACACCTAATTGGTAGCTGGACGTTAAGCCCGCCTGAAAAAATAGGCAATAACTTTACTTTAATGCATTTCATTTGCGCCTATTTTATTAGGCAGACTTTTCTACGAACTACCAAATTAGGTGTCGAGGATTGAAACGACTAGTAAATATACTTTAAAGCAGGGTTGTCAAACGGGCGGCTCTCGAGGTTAATTTTTTGTGGCCCCCACTTTGTTCTGAAATAGAAAGAATTGTTATGAAGAAAATAGCGCTCAGGGGAGCCGGGGCATTGCCGTACCCAACAATTCCCTCCCTCGTTAACCCCTTAGCTACTAAAGACGAGCTTACAGGTGGCCCAGTGCCTTACCTCGAAGCCTACGGACATGTATAAACACGCTGACTCAGTTCCGGCTACGTTAGGAAGCGATATGTCTGCCACTCTAAGTGGAATTCCAGAATGATTCGGGTTTTAAAAGACAAAAAAGACGTAGGCATTCCCAAAATATATACTTAAGTTCTCAGGTCTTTGACTCCAGATATAGCAAAACTTGTACGAGGGAAATCGCTGGCCAAGTTTCGAGGTAAAAAGGAATAATTTTCGTTTTATAAATACAATTATATAGTGTTTTAATTATTCTATCCATATTCTTGAATCCTCCACTTCAGAATATAAATTTAAAAAAATTTGTAAATGCGATGTGGCCCGCGTGAATGTTGCCTATAGCAACAATTGGCCCCCTGTTTAAATTGAGTTTGGTCGCCTCTGCTTTAAAGTTTTAAGGGGTGCGAAGCCACTAAACCAGCAATACATCTTAGCTTTGCGGGTCTAGCCTATATCCGCTCGGCTGTTTACAGTATTGTTTTTGAGAGAATGGCATCAGTTGGTAAAAAGAGAAATGCAGTATTTGAGAAAATTGATTCTTATTGCTAGTAAAGGAGATAACCCTGCGGACCTAACCAGATTTTCCGCGTATTTTACGCGGTTAACAGTCAGTTTAAGAAGTCGCACGTTTAACATGACTAAGTTCATTTTTTTCACGAAACTACAAACTCTTGTATTTGTTTCATTTATTTAGTACAGGAAAAAACTAGTTCTAGTTTAGTTTATCAAAGTGAAATGAAAGTTAAGTTTTGGTAATGTAGAGAAAGATAGAGAGAGTTTGAGCAGACGTCAATAAATTTGAAATCTCCATTAACGAAGATTTATAGCTGTAAAAACGGAAGTGCGTAGGGAATATGTCGACCTTACAGCCCAGAGTAGGGTATGAATAATATTTACGATGTCATCCCATCAAACATGCAGAGTCTATAGTTCCCAATGGTAAAGTCACCTGCGCATTCACATTCCTTCACATCGTACTACTGCCACAGTTTCTGTAGACGGACGTACGTATTCCCATAGCGGAAGACTCGAATAATTTGTAGCTAGAAGCTAGACTAGTGTTTAATAGTAATAAATTTTTATTATAGAATATTAAATTTTACATTAATCTATTAGAATGTATTTTTATTATTATTATTCGAAGGGAAAATTTCATCCTAGGGATTTGGGTCACAGTTTAGATTCTTGTAGGGCGGCCTTAAAGGCCTACGCCACCGCGACCCCTTTGGATCTATTGTGGCTCCCCCTCTCTAGAGCTCACTCTCCAGTCCTGTCCTTTTAGTCAGACTCTTTAATCTGGAGAGCGGCTCCTGAGTAAAGCTCTCAAGTCTTGGTTTTCCTCCCCCGAAAAGTAACATCCTTAGCTAGACAAGCCCCTCACACTGACCACAACACGTGCAGTGCCGTTTCCACCTTCTCCGTCTGACAGAACCAACACGATGAACAAATTTGTTTTATGTTTTTTAAAACCCATCTGGGCGTATGGAATAGAGCTGTGGGGTTCCAATCAAACGCTCCAATCTCCAAAGGATTCAATCTCTACAATCAAAAATACTTCAAACTATTGTACACGCTCCTTTTTATGTCTTCAACCTGACTATACACACTGACCTTAACATTCCTTTTGTCACACAAGTTGCTCCACTTCAACCTGCAATCTCATATAAATCCTCTAGCTAAAAATCTTTCTTCTAGAACTCTTCCTAATAACCCGGACAAGACGCCTTAAGAGACAGTGGCCTCGAGTTCTCCTCTCAAGTGAAAAGAGTGACTAATAGCCTAATATTTGGGAGTGTACCACTGGGTAGCTTCTCCACTCGTATACTTCTGTTATTTAATGTTACTCAGTTAACACTGTTACTTATAGCGCTAACGCGCTGATTGTAGCATAAATAAATGCAAAAAAAAATGTTGTTTAATTATTTAAGGCACGCAATCATCTGAACTTATTGGCGCTCGGAGCCTTTTTCCAGTGCACTTTTGGCCTCTTCTCTCGTTACAGACAGCACTGTCTATCACCAAGCTGTTTGAAGCTCCTAGGAAGAGAAAATCTAAAAGTCAGCAGCTGTATTCGAACCCGTTATCTCCGCGTGGGGATCCAATATGCTAACCGCATAAAACAATATTCTACAAATTATAATTGTTAATAAGAATAAGCCCTGGATCTAATCCCTACGTCGATTGTTTGGCAAGAAAAGAAATACGAAATAATTGAAAATGTGGTTAGGTTGGCAGTGCTGAATATTATATTGGATTGTATCCGATTTTAACACGCATGTTGTTTGAATTCCTGACCGGTTTCGGATAAAATTACGGATAAATAAATTTCTCTCTAAAATTTACACAAAAAGGAAAGCCTGACTATTTCGGAGTTGAATTTCTAGAAAGTCCGCTAAATTAACTTTCTATTCTGAATATCGTAAATCACCTAAAAGAAAATTAAAAGAAAAAGAAAGAAAATCTCCAAGGATTTTAGGAAAAGAAGTGATTGATTACATAAAATATTACAAAGCCTTTTTTTTTTTCTTTTATTTAAAGCCATGTATTTTCTTTTGTAGGTAAGATGGTTGATTTAGCTCCTGTGAAGGCCAGGAGCTCTTGCTACTTCATCTCCACATTGAATCAAACATTGATGCAATGAATAATTTATACAGAAGATAAGAGAATAGACGGTGAATAAGCTTTTGGGTTTATTTTGAAAATTTAAGCACATAAACATAGTTAAGTTGTAATATGCTTTTTGCTAAAGTTGGGTTTTGTGCTCTTAGTAGAACCCACAACCAGCTCTCTTATTCAAACACTCGCACATATAGAAATCGTCTATTTTATTCATTATTTCAAAATAGAAACTTATATTACGTTGCAGTAAGGCGGAAGAGGATGTAGAGCTTATTATAGGATGTTTTGAAGGTAAGCAGGTGTCTGAGGCTTTCCTTAATATTAAATTGCAATTAGATTTTTCTTTTTTTTCTTCTTCTACGCAAGAGTGTGGAGGGGTTATTGAAGGAAATGAAGGAAGAAATATATGCCAAAGAGATGGAAGCTGGCGGATGTTGTGGAAGTCTAAAGTTGAAGGCTACCTAGATAAGATGGTGTTTATATTTTCTTTTCCCTTGAATAGCGGAAGTAGTAGAGAGTGCAGGAAGTGGTTATCTCCACACCTCTCAAGACCGCTACACTCGTGTGTTTCGTCAACAGGCTTCAAGTTCCTGTGTGCTACCAAGTAACCGCCCAAACAAACATCTTACCAACTTCCTTTTTTTATTCTACTCTCTGCTCTCCCCCATACCCCCTTTTCGTTGCTCGTGCTTTACACAAATACATATATATATATATATTTTATATACTTCCTGTCTCTTCAGATACTAGCATAAAGATGGTGTGAATAGGTAGGAGCAAAAAGGGCTTCTCATCATATACGTATATAAGACCAGCAACTGCGAAAACCAACCCTATTTTCGCGTCTATTTTGCCCTTCAATCTTAGAGCAAACTACCTTTCTGCATCTATCTATATAGTCACCTTTGGATTAAAAGAGCGCGAGAGTAGGAGATTCGACACTAAGAATGTTATGTTTTGCAAGAATTAACCCCTGGTGGCCGCTTTTCATGTCCCTGTTTACTCACCTGGAAGATTTTCTTTCTTCCTGCTTCCTTCTTTTTTTTGAATCACCAATGTGTGCAAAACACTGATAAGAAATATTCTCACAGAAATATGTGTCAGTAAACAGAGAGTAAAGAGTCTCTACTGTTAAGAAGAATAAAGTCAACTCATATAACATTGAGAAAGAAAAGAGAAACAATTTTCTTGAGGAGGACATCTTTTCCTGTGTGGAGACAAAAAAGAAAGTAGCTCTCTTTGCAAATCTAAGACTCCTTGTTTTGCTTTAAATAAATGAAAGGGCATTTTTTCCACAATTTTCTTTATTTCACCTTATTACTACTGACTTGGAAGAAAATTTTAACTGGTATTGACATGTTTGGTACTTTTTAAATTAGTTTTTTTTCCCCCTTTTTCATGAATAAAACATTCACTTAATAGTGTAAACATTTTCCAGCTTTACATGTGCCTTGAATTTTCTATATAATCTTTGGTCGATTATATTTTATGAGTTCAAAACAATGCTTAGCGCTGTTGATTTGGCTAAAAAAGATTAATGTTTCGAGCACCAATAATGCTAAATTAAAGTTCTGTGCAAAGTTGGTTTCGAGAAATTTTTAAGTTTTCTATAAAAGCTTACAATTATTTTTTTTTGTTTTGAAAATATGGTTAGATCCGCTGCGCTGGGAAATCTTTATCCGACAAACATAACATTTAAGGGAGCCCCTGCAGATCTTAGGAGGTCGAAGTGGATATGACTTCATTAAACCACTTCCTTTAATCCACAAATTGTACTTCCTGTCTCTCTCTCTCTCTCTCTCTCTCTCTTCATATATCGCCAAAATAACAAAAAAAAAAACTGTGGCTGTGTCATGGACCCGGCCGTGTGTTGTACGTGAATACGTTTACGTAACGGGTTATATTTTTTATATAAAATATTTTTATTTATGTATTTAGGATGAAATCAAGGAAACAAATTATTACTGTGTTACAATATAACTTTATTAATTATGTTAACAAACGTCTTAGTGAAACGTGCATTAGCTGCTCCCCAATGTGTCTTCATAATCGACTATCGAACACAATCTATGCCTATACAGTCCGTTGTCGATGTAGAAGCGATTTCATCATCCACTTACATAATTTCAACCGCCCCAGCTGCAGATGTACGAGTCATATGGTGTTTTATTATTACCATTCGATTGTTCTTGAGAAGCCCTTTCCAACTGTACACGATCTCTGTATTTGGTATTTGGTTTCTGGACGCGTATAGGCCGACATTATATATTTTAGATAATATTTTTTTATTCTAACATCTTATTATATTCACTGTCACTATTCTACACTAAAGTTTTATATACAATCGATAGATTGTGACGATAGCTGACGATTAAAAAACTTAAACGAACATCGTAGCTTCCCCGAGTGAAAAGTTATACTAATTGAAAAATCTCGATACGCAGCAAAATGATCTCAAAATGGCGGCGCTTCCCCCTCTACCGCACGCGATGCGTCACCATCCTCGCTTATCGTAATGAATTCTTTGATCCTTTAGCTATCCAGTGGTCTAATTTAATTTTGGATGTAGACGATAGATTCGAAACTATAATGCCAAACTGTAGCCCCCGATTTTGTTATCATTAAGTTTTTTGGATTGCCTCCATATGATAGCAAATTTAAAGACGTATTCACGTCTTTAAAAACGTGGAAAATTCCACTTTTTCGGCTCCTCTAAAATTTCCATAAACTTGCTTATTTACAGTTCTGGAACAGGAAGTATAGTTAAGCTTTCCTCTAAAATGTTATTTCATTTTGACCGGAAATACACATTTTCCAAAGAACTTTTTAGTTTTCTGACAATTTCTCAAAAAATACTTAGTATTCTTTGCAGTTATTATTGGATTAATAACTTCCTCTCCTAGGAGCTTCTTACAGCTCACTGTCCGATGATGGACAGTGTTGTCTGTAACGAGAGAACACTGTCCGGAGGCCGGCAGTGCACTGGAAAAAGCTCCGGGCGCTAATGACCTCAGCTGTTAATGCGCCCCCCCAAAAAAAAAAAAATTTAGCTATGCAAGAATTTGTTTTTTCTGCATTAACTATATAATTCAGATTGAAATTCAGAAAAAGCATATGTTTAAAAAAATAAAAAATCTAAAAAAAAGGAAAGAAAAAACTATGAAATAGCAAGAAAAACATTTACCATTAATTTTTCATTCGCTCCAGGATTTTCAGTTTTTGTTTTGTTCTGTTTTGTTTGTTTGTAACTGAATTAGCCATTTTTTATCTTCCAATCCACCAATGAAATAAAAAGAATAAAAAAAAATGGGAGGTGTTCTTCCCCCACCACCGAGTGATAGAAAATTCTCTAAAACACCTACACAAAAACACATTTACACGAACACTAACCACCGAGTTTTACTATTGTTTCTTTCGCTTGGTATTTTCTATTGGGGGTTACGTAAAATCTCATATGCTCTATAGAAAAGTTATAAATTGGATGGACTTAATTTAAATGAATGGTATCTGGGGTGTAGGTTTATTATAGATGGCAAGTTTCTGGATTCAAAATATGGAGCAGAGGATTGTATTCCTCTATTGTTTGTAATGGTGGAGGTATGAAATTAGGGGAAGAAATATTCTACAGATAAAAGAATCAATGCTACTAATCTTTGTTGTAAACTCTTAATGATACCGTGATTTTCTTCATAGAAACTCTTCTTGTAGAAGACCTTTCTACCATTTTCCAGGCATCGCTAGACATGTACGAGAGTATCCTGGAAGAAAGTTATTTCTTCTTCTTCCCAGGCGCCACTGTGGCCGAGCGGTTAAGAGGCGAGACCAGCAAAGCTAATATGCATTGCGGTACTGGGTTCGTTTCCCAGTCTTAGGCCTTGGATTTTATTTAATGGTTAAATGAGAAATAGTAAAGTACGAGGGTCGTTTGAAAAGTCTGTGCAAAAATAAAAACTACTTAATTTTTTGGGGTAAACCTTTTTTATTTTTCAACATAGTCTCCTTTTAGGCTTATACACTTCGTCCAACGCTGCTCTAGTTTGTTGATCCCTTCCGAATAATAGGATTTGTCCAAGTCTGAAAAATAGCCATTCGTTTCTGCAATCACCTCCTCGTTTGAATAAAATCTTTTTCCCGCCAGCCATTTCTACATATTGGGGAACAAATAGTAGTCCGAGGGAGCCAAGTCTGGAGAATAGGGGGGATGTGAAACGAGTTGGAACCCTATTTTCATTAATTTTGCGACCACAACTGCTGAGGTGTGAGCTGGTGCGTTGTCGTGATGGAAAAGGACTTTTTTGTGGGCCAATCGTGGGCGTTTTTCTTGCAGCTCGGTTTTCAAACGGTCCAATAACGATGAATAATATGCACCTGTAATAGTTTTACCCTTTTCCAGATAGTCGATGAGGATTATTCCTTGCGAATCCCAAAAGACAGTCGCCATAATCTTTCCGGCCGAAGGAACGGTCTTCGCCTTTTTTGGCGCAGATTCCCCCTTGGTAACCCATTGTTTAGATTGTTCTTTGGTCTCAGGTGAGCAATCGCGGCACCCATCTTGCGGATAGCTTTGTCATGTCCAAATGTTGATGCAAAATATTATATACCCGTTCATTTGAGATGCCCACAGCACTAGCAATCTCACGCACCTTCACTCTTCTGTCATCCATCACCATATCATGGATTTTATCAATGATTTCTGGAGTAGTAACCTCAACAGGGCGTCCAGAACGTTCAGCGTCACTTGTGCCCATATGTCCACTCCGAAAATTTTGAAACCACTTATAAACTGTTCTAATCGAAGGTGCAGAGTCACCATAATGTTTATCAAGCTTCTCTTTAGTCTCCTGAGGCGTTTTGCCTTTCATAAAGTAGTGTTTAATCAACACATGAAATTCTTTTTCGTCCATTTTTTGTAAATCACTCGACTTCCTCGATTCAAACGAATGCCAAACACAAAGAAATAGACCGATCTGGCTGAAACTTGGTGTGTGTTCTTCCAAGTGATGCTACTAACTAAACATAACCTCAATACGCGCCAGTAGTGCTATCTCTCTGACTTTGCACGGACTTTTCAAACCACCCTCGTATGTTTGCTAGTCGCCTCCGTCCACGACACCTAGTAAATGGTAGTTGGACGTTAAGCCCCGCCTGTAAAAAATAGGCGATTACTTACTTATTTCTTCTTCTTCCCATGGTGCTACAGTCCTATAGTAGGACCTAGGACCTCGTTCAAGAGAGGGAGTGCCACTCTTCCCTATCCTCGGCTTTTAGGCGCCATCTTCTAACACCCACCTTTCGCAGATCTCTTTCTACGTCATCCAACCATCTTATCCTGGGACGACCTCTACGTCTTGCGCCCCCCTCTCCCACGGGTGACCATATAATACTTTTTTCGGAACTCGATGATGGGGCATTCGTGGCAACATGGCCGAGTGAGAAGAAAGTTAATGCCCAAGAGAATTAGAAGGAGATTTCCGGTTAAGATTCTATTTCTTGTTACCTGTTTGGGCAACTTTTGTGCTTATGTCTGTATGAATGGTTTGATTGGTGATGTAGAAAGAAGCCTAAAGTAGGTTCAATTTCTTGTTACCTGTTTGGGCAACTTTTGTGCTTATGTCTGTATGAATGGTTTGATTGGTGATGTAGAAAGAAGCCTAAAGTAGGTTCAATTTCTTGTTACCTGTTTGGGCAACTTTTGTGCTTATGTCTGTATGAATGGTTTGATTGGTGATGTAGAAAGAAGCCTAAAGTAGGTTCAATTTCTTGTTACCTGTTTGGGCAACTTTTTTGCTTATGTCTGTATGAATGGTTTGATTGGTGATGTAGAAAGACGCCTAAAGTTGGTTCTATTTCTTGTTACCTGTTTGGGCAACTTTTGTGCTTATGTCTGTATGAATGGTTTGATTGGTGATGTAGAAAGAAGCCTAAAGTAGGTTCAATTTCTTGTTACCTGTTTGGGCAACTTTTGTGCTTATGTCTGTATGAATGGTTTGATTGGTGATGTAGAAAGAAGCCTAAAGTAGGTTCTATTTCTTGTTACCTGTTTGGGCAACTTTTGTGCTTATATCTGTATGAATGGTTTGATTGGTGATGTAGAAAGACGCCTAAAGTTGGTTCTATTTCTTGTTTCCTGTTTGGGCAACTTTTGTGCTTATGTCTGTGTGAATGGTTTGATTGGTGACGTAGAAAGAAGGCCTTAAGTGTAGAGCAAAGCATTTCAGCGTGCAATGACTGCAATTTTTTTTGTTTTACACGTTTAATTGAACCCCAAATATTTGAGCTTTAATGTATTTACATCGATTAGTTTATGGTCGCATAGGAATAATTTTTTTGAGCTACTCGTATTAGGTAGAAAGTCTATTAGGTAGAAAATTGGTTAAGAGCGTCTGTTGAGTTCTGTTCTCTTAAGTCCAACCAAGGCTTCTCTCGTAGTAAATCCCTAGGTAGCGGACTAAGTTGGCTTCTGGTAAATGAATTAAATTATACGAACATGTTAGGTGGAAGAGAGATTCGTCGAAAAGTGGAAGTTCCTCTGGACTCAAAACTGAAAAATTGCCAGATTGCATTTACTTTGTTAAACGAGAATTTAATGAAAGGAAAGAATTAATTTTATTTCTTTAAAACGGACTAATTTTATTCGCTCGGTTAGTTTTTCTTTCTTTCCCAAATTTTACAATAAATTTGTTTTTCTTTAAAAGAAAGAAGCAGCAGGAAGAAGTGAGAGAGAGCAGTAAGAATCATTGGGCAACACAAAGCCTTTCCAATTAGCTTCACTAGAGTTCGCCAGTCTGCCTTACCCAGATCCTCTTCACAGCCAGAGTAATTCCTATCTGTGTTTTTGCCCCTCCTATCCATCCGACCTCACCAAATCCAGCATCTTTACTTTCTCATCAACTCATCTGCTTCACTGCCGCCGAACCCCCCCGCGTGTCTAAAACACCACCTTTCAGCATCCCCCTAACACTTCATCTTCTTGTTCCACTTCCACTCGTGTACAATCCACTTTTGTTCCAAATTAGTTGCAAACCCCCGCCGAACCATTCCTCCGCCGTCCATGCTGAGCACAAAATTCTGTTCATTTCTATTTCCTTATTCCAAATTGTACAAACCTTCTTCTCTACAGTGTCTTAAGAGTTAACAAATTTTCTCGGCAATGTGTCTAGTGAATAGAAAGCAGAAAACAGCAACAACCTGCAAGTATATTTCATTTTCAAGTGTTTAAGAAAGGGGTGCTCGGTGGAAAAGGAGAAAATGGGAAAATTCAAGTTATGTATACAGCAGACTGGTGAAAATACAAGGAAGGAAATTGCATAAATCTCCGTACTTCTTACTTGTACTTCAAGTATAAGATCCTAATAATTGAAATACATAAGAGCGTAAACAATAGCTCGCGGAAACGTGTTGTTCCTTCGTTCAATAACCAAGTTTTTCATTGTTTACGCATTTAGTATTAGCCAGGAGCGGTGAATCTAATACATGGAGCCGTGAATTATGTATTAAATTGATCGCATTAACTATTTTGTGAGAAAAGATGCTGCAATACTTGGCAACAAAGCATTGAATGTAACTGAACATGTGGTTAAGTGTGGTGATGGAAACCTATCTTCACCATACTGATCAATCTACCTCAGGAGATTCTAAAGAAGATTATGCTAAATACTCCGGGATAGATCGTATTCCGCAAAATTAGAATCCGCGTCAACTTCGGGAAGGGAGAATGTAAAGTATCTGCTAAGGGTGGAGCACATAAACAGGTGGATATGGGCAGTACACGTCTTCAGAATGTGAGGGAGATCTCTGAGCAAAAATGTGTCGATTGTAGATTGTATTAGAAGGGCGGTTCCACCAAAAAGGGGAAGGAACGCAGGCAATCCAAAATGCCCATTGTTCCCCACCCACCCCTCAACTCATGAGAGATACCGGGGCTTTAAAACAACAAATCCTGCTGAAACTTGCCAGATGCTAATTTAATAAACTAGTAAAGTAGTGACAGGACACTAGGGAGCATGGAGACTTAATCGCCCAGTGCACTGAATAAACCTAGAAATTTCGTTAAGATTAACAGATGCCACAATCTCTGGCAGGGAGACATTTGACCTTCCGAAGATGAGCGCTGCACCATAGATTTTTGGTTTCCCTTTTTTCTTTTTTTCTTAAATTGTAATTAATTAAATTGCGCAAAATATGATAAGGCTAGTGTTTCTCGAAAAGGCGCGTTATCACAGAGATGAGCGATTGAGAAGAGCCGACACTAATGTTATCCATTATCTGCTTTGTCTCCCCTATACAGTTAGCAATTAGAGACAGATAAAGCTCATTAGTTAGATGAAGTACATCTTATCTGCTAATTTAGCTTACGCGTTTTATTTGCTCCTCCCCAAGCAGAGTGTGACTGATGTCTTACATTGGTATAGCACATCATCGTTAAAATTATAACTAATTCTTAACATCTCCTATCTCACATAATTAGTACAGACACCTGTTTTCATGTGCGTTAGATTTGAGAAGTTTTACTTTAATTATCTTCTCTCCTTATACTTCACTTTACGATGCTCAACATCCGCTGCAATTAATTCTTTCCAAAATAAGGCTAAGAATGCTTTGTTAGAATATTTAAGCTCTCTTATTAAGATAGCACTTCTTTTCCATAAGAAATTCATAGTAAAGCTCTTTTTAGTTCAGTTTACGAAAAATACGGTGCCTAAGTGACGTATATCTCTCGAATTGATAATTTTAGATGCGTGATGAAATTCTAGACTTCAGCAAATTGATAAAATTAATCTAAATGTCTCTGAAAGATAACAGTGTAAAAGTAGTGATTCGCGCGATGCTAAAATCACAAGAATTTTCAGCAAAGTCTTTGAACTGGGGATATGAAGACCCGATTTTTCCAATTTATAGTTATTTTCCGCTGCTTAAGTGAGAATCCTGGAGGAACTATTTGTCACTTTCCATCGGAAGCTTTACTAAAACAATCCTAAAGGGTTTTAGAAGAAAGGGCAAGACAATAAAGTACAATAAGATAATGGTCAATTTTTTTCAAATCGGGCTTCTTAATGTCCAACAACCATAGTAGTCAGGGTCAGAAGCACACACCTAACATAAATTATCTTTAAGCGAACAGGGAATCTCCCATTTTTACATCTACGCCACGCCAGATTTGAAATAGCAGTAAAATTTAAGTAGGAAATTTAAAGAAAGAAGGTTAATAATAAATAATCAACTTAGAAGATTAAACCCGTAGGGGGAAGTGGACTAGCCACTTCTTCAGGGATCTTAGGCGTCCCTGCGGGTATCCCAGCCTAACAACACAAACATAACATTTACACCGAAACCTCTAACACTCGCATGGGGGGGGCTTGCAAAGGTACTCAATGCGAATAGCGATATATGTTCAGCTCATTACAACACAAACTCATATTTAACATATTTATGTGCACATTTATCATCTCACAGACTCTCATCATTCTAATCCTCCAAATTGACCTGTATTACCTGCATCAAAGACCCTAGGTTCTTTTCCTGTTTAAAACATGGCCCCATTGAAATCCTCTTATCGTGAAGCTAAACTCCACCTCATATCCCAGTAAATCCTAGACATCAGCTGTACTCGATGTCTCTAGACCTCCTGAATTGGATTTCCAAATGTTTCGATGGCTACTACTTCAGGTTGCACTTCACAGTTACGCAGTACCATCATTGTAACTGATTGTATATATTATACAGGTGTAAATTCCAAAATAAAGAATGAAAGAGGAATGTATTTGTATCTATCCACTAAGTTTTATACACTTCCTTTGCTTAACTTGTTCCTTTCTTAAGATTTACGTTTTTCGAATGTCCTATATTTATATACCTGAAAAAGACACTTGTATATTAAAAATATGTTCTTCGCATATCGATAGGTTATAGAGGTAAAACGAAACTTTGATAGAACTGGGCAATGTTGCTAAAATATATGGGAATATAAAGTGATGTGTAATTTATAGATGTACATAGAGATAGCTGGGTTACTTACTTATTTAACTGAACGAGGCAGACATACTTCATGTTCGGTCCCATGTGAGAACTGATCATTGCAATGCGAGCCCGCTTACTGCCAAGAAACAAGTAACGTACATGTTTTTTCGATGTCTGCATTCATTGGATTTCCATCGTTTTACCTTCCACTGCGATATGAGTACGCGACGAGGTCGACTATATTAAGGAAATTTGAATTTTTTGCCGGATGTTGTAGGTACGTAACTTTTTGAAGTCAATTTTAAGTTATTAAAATTCGATCACGTGAGCTCCATTGCGCTATTTACACGGGAAAACTACTCTTTCTGATTGCACAGCTAGAAATCAATAAGAAAAGGGTAGATTTTTTTGCCATTTTCTTTTGTTACTAAAGTTGACAAAAGGTTCTTATCTCATTAGGCTGTTTACAGGAGAATGAACACGGTGTAAAACTCAAGGATAATATATTATATTACGCGACGAGCGAACTCTTATCTGTCCACGTTGGCGCCCGAAATGGGAGAAGCGTCCTTTACCAATAAGTATGGACAAGCTACTCAGCGGAAGAGATTTAAGGCTTGAGTAAGGAGTGCCGAGACCCAAGCAGCTATATACTCTAGCTGGCGAACTGATTGGTATTCATTAGAAGCAGCGTGTTGTGAGCCGCTGGCTGGCCAAACTTCTCTCTCTTGAAGACCCCCAGCTTAGCACACAGAAATCGCCATCTACAATTCAACACATTTTTCAACAATCTCTTTTATTTTACAGCCGCACTTTACTTTCCATATTAACCTCTTTCATCCGGAAAATGTCCTTCCTTTATCCTTTCTCATCCACACACTAACACACATACTTTTCCCTCTCTTTCTCTCCTTTAAATTCATTGTAAACCGTTCAATGTTAATTTTATGATCGATTAACATTATGTAATTATCTCGTTAGCTTAATCTCAATGTATCGATGTGTTAAGAGAAGATACGGAAATACTTTGGATACACCAAAATAAATAATTAGTAAAAGAAAATTGTTTCAACCATAAAGTGGCGTCGATTTCGCTAAATGAAACATGGAAGAGCAAAAGGCGATTTTTGCTGCTATATTCAATAAATAATAAGGACCTTTCAACGAGGAGGAAAAACCACGGCCTGTGAGAGCTTTTCCCAGAAGCCGCTCTCCAGAATTAAGAGACTGATTAAACGGACGGGTCTGCAGGGCGAGACACAATAGATCCAAAGGGGTCGCAGTGGAGAAGGCCTTGGGCCGCCCTGTTAGAATCTTATCTTATCTTAAGGCCTTTCATAGAGTTTGGTGTTCGACTTCACTTATACGAGGGTCATTTCAAGTTAACAATCTGTATAATATAAGTACAAATTAAGTGTATTTCACATTTAGGTGTTCTTAAAAATTAAAAAACAAAATTATATGTAAGAATGTGGACAATTACGTACAATGAGAGAACATCGTGTGAGTGACCTCATTATTATAAATTTACAATTAAGTTATATGACGTAGTAAGTTGCCCATAGTGAAGATATCGGCTTCATTATCCCTAAAGTTTATCCCGAGTAAACAATCCCACAAAGACACGCCGCCATATATATTACAATATCAAACAGATCCATCCTGATTTCCTGATTGATTCCAAGCTTACACTGTTCCTAATTACACTGATTATACCAAATTATATTGGCGGAATGATTTGGTGGAAAGGGGGAGTCAATTTAATTGGCTACGAGATTGTAGTTAGTTAAGTTGACCTAATCTAGAGTAGAATCTTCGTGTGAGTGTGTGGGTTATGTGCAATTGTAGTGTGTGTGTTGGTTAACAAGTAAAATTGTAGTACTACAATAAATCACTTTAGCCGTGTTTATTGTATTAAATCACTAACACAAACACCGCTATCAAGGTCTCATTTGCTATTATATCATAGTTGGTTATGTACTTAATGTCAATATGTACCTAAACTAACTAAGGACAATTAATTAACGTATTATTTGATTTTAATAACAGCTTCATCTGAAATTCTACCAAAATTCAATGTAATTTAAGTTGGCCAGAGTTAAGCTCTACACTTAAGTGGCATTTTGTTGTCATTGAATGGTGAGCGTAGAATACTCAGTTGAGGTTTTCATCTTGAACCACCCTAAAATGTATGAAAATATATGTGTATATATATTTTTTAAAGTAAAGCAATCGCCTATGTTTCAAGCAGGCTTTACGTCCAGCTACCTAATTAGGTGTCGCGGACGGAGGCGAATAGCAAACATACTTTAAAGTTAAAAGAGGATCGAAGCTACTAAACCAACAATACATCTTTGCTTTGCGGGTCTAGCCTATAACCGCTCGGCTACCGTGGCGCCTAATTTTTTTCTAATTATAAGCTATAAAAACCTTAATTGTACCTTAGGCTATATGCTTTATTCTTTCGAATGTCTTTGGCTAGGCTTCAACTGTAAATGGAGTACGTTATTGAACTTAAGTGGGTAGCAAAATAAGTACACCACCCGGTTTTGAGAAGCTCAATTTTGAAATTTCCTAAGAATGCAGTGCTTTCTAGAGGGAGTAACGGGAAGTAAAAAAAAGTGAAATCTAAGTTCACTAAATGCTACGTCAATTGATGTACTGAACTTGGTAATTATGAACATCATGCGAGCATTTTTTAACATCAAAAGATGACTAAAAGATAACTTTTAGTAAAGTAGTTAAAGAAATTAAATGTATCAATTAGAGATTTAAATCTAAAATTTGAGGTTTTTTTTATTTGAAATTTTGTTCTTTGAAGAAATGCGTACGGCTCTAATTAGTACAAAAGTTTAAAGACTACAAAATAAAAAAATAACTAATAGAGATGCAAATTATGGGAGAAAACTTCTACGAAATGTTTTTAAAATTAGGTCCAGAGGCAAAGAGTTTAGCTGGGAGTTAAAGGGTGGACGTTTGTATGAGTGTGTCTGTGAAATTGTAGATTTTTGGACACTTCCTCTGTTAAAGAACGGGTATGCATGTGTTCTGTGTGAACTACAGAATGGGAGAGAGGGGTGAAAAGAGCGAATAGAGGACTTGTAGTAGAAGTAAAAGCATGCGGAAGTTGTGGAAGTGATTGTTGTATAAGTGTAGAAGAGAAAAGCCGGAAGTAACTGTGCGGGTCTCTGCCAGGAAATCTAATTACAAAACAGGAATTGGGATGAGGAAGAATGAGAGAGAGAGAGAGAGAGAGAGAGACAACTGAGTTTAAAGTGCGAATTAGTGAGGAGCAAGAGTGTATTCACTAGAAGAGAATTTCAGTAGGCTTGTTAATTATATGGGCTTTGTATATGCTGTACCAGGAGAGTTTTGTAATAAAGAGACATCAGTGTTTGGTGTACGTGCAAGTGAAGATGCGACTTTGGTTTGAAGAAGAACAAGGCAGAAGAAATGGAAAGAGCTACTGAGTGGAGTTCAACAGCAGTCAGAAGATTTGGCAGCGCAATGCTTAGCGCACTCATGTTTCAAAACTAAGTCAATTGCTTTGCTACTCCTGGCTGTGCTCATTATGTCTGCGTTGCGTAGTGAAGCCAACATGGTAAGCTCTCCTCTTCCATGACGTACCTGTTTATTCATATCTGTTGCAGACACACTACAGCTTTACAGTTCCATCCCACAAATAATACCTTTTATATTAAATACTTGTATTAATTCACACTTCACTAAACTCGAATAAAACTTCATTCCCCGTATTTGAGCAAATATAAAAGCTTATAAATTGTAAGCAATATGGTGAAGTAAAAGGTTTAAATTTTGTTTCAACAATTTTCCCATTATTATGAGTTTATTAATGGTTCTCTCTGAAACTTTACGAGCTTAATTTAACTCAATTTTCACTTCTTCTCAATAAGCTAGGAAATTATTGCGATCGCATCAAAATTTTACCGGTAGTATCTTCTTCTTTTTTTTTAAATCTCCTGAGTCCAAAAATGAGGTTTTTTTTTTTTTAAATAAAGTGTTTTGTTAATTGTTTAATTAAAGTTGTGTTATAAGAGAACTTGAAAAAAAAAATTAAGTAATTCCTAAGTATTTAAGTACAACATCCTATGCTTATAAATTCTCATATTAAAACTATTAAATAAAATCCAAGACCTAGACTGAGAATCGAACCCACTAACCAACAATATATCATAGCTTTGCGGGCCAAGCCTATAACCGCTCGGCTAATGGGGCGCCTTACAATATTAAAACCAATAAATAAAATCTAAAGCCTAGACTGGGCAATCGAACCCACTAACCAACAATACATCTTAGCATTGCGGGTTTAGCCTATAACCGCTCGGCTAATGGAGCGCCTCACAAGATTAAAACCATTAAATAAAATCCAATGTTTTGACTAGAAATCGAACCCACTAACCCAACAATACATCTTAGCTTTGCGGGTTTAACCTATAACTGCTCGGCTAATGGGGCGCCTTACAATATTAAAACGATTAAATAAAATCTAAAGCCTAGACTGGGCAATCGAACCTACTAAACCAACAATATATCATAGCTTTGCGGGTTTAGCCTATAACCTCTCGGCTATCGTGGCGCCTTTACAAAAGAACGTTTAGTATTGAATTCTCTATTAAATAAAATTAAAGGATAAATAATAATTAATAAATGAATTAATTATTTGATATAATATTTAATTATTAGAGATGAAGATTAAAAAGCGTTAAACACTTTGATGTAAGCTCTTATCTTGGATTTTGAATGAGAGTTGTAGGCGAATTGTCGTTAACATCTTTTAGGCCAAAGGAAGTTGATCTTTGTACTTGTCTTCTATTATTGCAAGTAGGGCATCCTCCGAGTGTCGGTGTTGAGCCAACTTGGAGCTACTACGTCTTACAGCCAGCCAGCCATTCTATCTAGATATAACAATGTTAAGAACTTCTTGGTACAACTTTCAGCTTTTGACTAATGTCTGAGAATAATTCATGCACAGTTCTGTCCCTAACCTGCCACTCTATCCGCCCTCTTCTCAAGACAATTATAACCCTTTATCCACTTCTTAACCTCTCTCTTTCTCTCTTACTTTCTTTGACCCTCATTTAAATCCCTTCAACTCCCTTTTTTGAAGGATAAAATAATAATCCTATCCTCTTTAACATGCCCAAAAACTTGACATTTCTAAAACTAGATTACTAAATTGAACCATTCTTAAGAGGAACTGTTGGTAGTGTGATTTTCTTCTAATCCCGAAAAGACTTCTTATATTTAGTTATTGATTTTGTGTTCACCAATGAGGTAACTGTCTCCTGTGTCATTTTTAAAATATTAGCAGCAATAAATTCTCTTTGTTGGGATTTTATTAATGAATTTTAACTATTTCAATGAAACGTTCAATATAATTAAACCATTAAGTACGCCAGCTGATTTTCTACACACAATTACCACCCTCGCTGTACATTTTACCAGCACAATGTGCAGCACATCTAGAATACACACGGTAATATGTGTTATTCTGAAAGAACATCGTGACAGTAGTTTAAAAGTTGTCTGCCTCAATAAATATGAGAGTACTGCAGTAGCCGGCTCTCTGAGATAAACAGTCCATGTTTTATTAAATATTTATGTGTTACAGTTGATGTGATCAAACGCTAAGATGGTTCCGCAATGCAAGTGTTCATTATTTTTTTGCCGTCGTGGTTATTTTATCATTAAAATTTTGAGAAATTACGAATTCGTTTAAAAGTGGGCACGAGCATTATTTAAATGCATTACCGGCCTGAGGAGTTGTTCTCTCGTTACAGGGAAGTCTGTCACTGTAGCTGTAGGTGTAGCTGTCTAGGAAGAGCAAATCTAAGGGCTGCCAGTTGGATTCGAACCCGGAATCATCGCGTGGGAATTTAGTATGAAAACCAATCAGCCAACCGCTTCCAATACGAAATTGAATATATGATAAAAAATCATTTAAAATGTTGATTTATGATTTTTGTCTAACTTAATTAGCTGGATGTAATTCCTAATTGAACAGCCTATGAAATCTTAGATCCATCATTGTCACGGAAGAAAATAATTGAGAAATTTAAGGTGGTTTGAAGGTCTAGAGACAGCTGCTTCGCTATTCACGAATCCGGGATGTTCTTTGTTCTCTGAATACAAGAGGAAATCAAGTTTATAAAAATTTACTTGAAGACTTGAGGTACAACGATCACCAAAAACAAAACTTCTTTTAAGGCTAATCATTCCGCCGTAGGAGGGGAAGTGGACTAGCCACTTCTTCAGGGATCTTGGCGTCCCTTTGGCGGGTACCCCCAGTCTAACAACACGCATCACATTTATTTACACCTGAAATTCACACAATACCTGCTGAGATGTATGCAACTACTTGGGGTTTAGCGTACACACAGACAAACTGTAGCTCCTAATCTCACAGTCGCACTTAATACACGTTAACGTGAAACAGTTCACAAATTAATGCAAAAAAAACAACAACCACAATTTAGAGAGCCACAATAGATCTTTTTGGTCGCAGAGGACTTTTCAAATTCTACAATCTACAATGACGGTCACTACTCTGGTTTTCCTTTTAAATAGAAAATATCTAACTTAGATCAGAAAGATGAAAATTTTCTCTCATCTCTTTGGGAACAATCTGATCCGGAAAATTTAGTCACTGGCCTTTTTTTCATCGGTATTGATTAATATTTCTAACATTGTGAGCTCATTTCCGGGTACAAAGGAATTCCATTTTGACCGGTGATTTTAATTTTAGTTTTTACAAATACACAGAAGTACTATTTTACTTTTTTATGATTCAGGGAATCTTAAAAATTGATATTTTTGGTAGCATTGAAATTCAATTTACCTGGTAATTTGGCGTAATTGTAATAATTTCTTAAACAGTAGTAAAAGAAAGTAAAAAACAGAAGAAAAAACAAATTTGATGACGTTAAAAAAAGAAAGAAGAGCAATACGTAGTAAAAGTAATGGATCTATTCGCTAAATGATGCTTAAAAGCGTACAGTAAATGTTTAAACAGAAGTAATGAGAACACAAAAGACCAGTAAAATAGACTCACAATGAGGTAGACAACCCCCACAGACAGGAATGTATGTTAGTCACGCAGCAAACTACATCACCTGAAAACGTAGGTGGCTGGGAAGTGCATGCGGTGTTGAGCTATGAACGTCAGTGGGATGGAATAAAAAAGTGGTAGCGGAATTTCTTAGTTTGTAGTTAGTCCCGGAAGTAATTTAAATGTTTCCGTTAAAAACTAAAACACCCCCACCCGTACTTACGAACAATTTCAGAGCGGACAAAATCTGGGAAATGTTGAAAAGAGTCAACGTTAAGATTATGAAGGAGTTTCTCTTGCCTCTTGAAGAAAAGCTGTTGATGATGATGAAAACATAATGAAAATCTCCAGCTGATGAAAGATGCCGCTATTCGTGGAAAATCTGTAATAGGGACCGAGTTACATCAACATCCTTTCCTTCTTGTCCAGCTAAATTTCCGCAAGAATCTTCATATTGATGATAAGCGTACATCACTTCCTGGGTAACTGATAGTAAAACCTTTATTTTCTGGCGGTACTACATTAGGTGTCTTGGTCAGGGCTGCAAGTGCATAACTCAACTGCTGAAAATGAGGTTAGGTAATACGCTGATTAAAGTAAAGTAATCACCTATTTTTCCAGGTGGGGCTTAACCGTCCAACTACCATTTACTAGGTGTCGTGAACGGAGGCGACTAGCAAACATACAGGGTGGGGCAAATGTATGAACCGGTTTTAAAGGGATGTAAAACAAAAACAATTCAACTTACAGAAATTATGTTTATATTGTTTAATTCAGTACAGAATCTAGTTTTTTACATTAAGTTTGAAAGATGATATCACGTAGGTGGCGGCCGTCAGCCGCGATGCACTCTTGAAGGCGAATTCAGAAGTTTTCAACCGCTCTTCTGCACATTTCGATGGGTATTGCCGTAACTTCCTTTCTGATTCTGGCCTTATGTTCTTCCTGGGTATGTGGACGATGTTTAAAAACTTTTTTCTTTATGTACCCCCCAAAGAAAAAAATCACAAATGCTCAAACCGTCACTGTCACCGCTGAGCGCTATGTGACAATGTTGGAAGAGGTTTTTGAACCTGAGCTGGAAGAACTGACGGCCTACGTGATATCATCTTTCAAACTTAATGTAAAAAACTAGATTCTGTACTGAATTAAACAATATAAAAGTAATTTCTGTAAGTTGAATTGTTTTTGTTTTACATCCCTTTAAAACCGGTTCATACCTTTTGCCCCACCATGTACTTAACTATTTCTCATTTAACCATTAAATAAAATCCAAAGCCATGACCGGGGAATCGAACCCAGTACCACAATGCATATTAGCTTTACAGGTCTCGCCTCTTAACCCGCTCGGCTACCGTGGCGCCTAATACGCTGATTATATCCGCTATAGATCCGCATCCCTAGCCGGTTTCAGAAGTTGATCCATCGTTAGAGATAATACAGTTAAAGGTAGAGATTTTTACTTTACTTATGTTTCCGTGTCAGACTACACTGAGGCAGCGTGCTAGAGCTACCCCCAGAAAACGCCACAACCCGAATTTTCCCAGCAAAATGCTAAGTTGTCAAGAAATTGCTCTTTTAGGAAGAAAATCGTGACAGAAGTAGTTTTCTTTCAAAAGAAAGTTTTCTTTTTCAATTTTATTTTTTCTTTTTAGAGACGCGAATAAACCCAGTAGGGGATAAAAAGGAACCAGACGAAGTGAGGGAGGAGTACTGCGGTCAACCGTACCCCCTCTCTTCAACAAAGTCTACTTACTTCAAGTTTGTACTTAAGTACATACTTAAACCTGAAATCTTGCCACCATTTTTAAAAAAATAATTTTTCTTCTCTTTCTCACATAGCGCTCTCTTTCTCCTTCTGACGGTTATGCTATAATAATTATTACAATAAATTACTTTGATGTATAAAATTTATAATTATATAGTACGAAGTATTTATAATATTATAATTGGAAACACTAAAATAAATTATAAATTCTAATAAGAGAAATTTATGTTTAATATACAAATATTTTATGTTTTAATATTGTAATTAAATTTGCTCATAATTAAAACTATGTTCATACTCGTATTTAATGATATTGGTGTAATAAATTAATTCTACTTCTTTTTTTCCAATTATTAACTAAATAATAACGGAAGTAAGTGCCGCTCTTAAAGTCCAGATTCTCTTCTCATTTCCGTTACACAAGGACTAAATTATAGAGATTAAGTTTATAGGCTGGGATGGCTGCAGGGTTACGTTTGAAGAGATCTCGGATCGCCTTTGGCCTACTGCACTAAATGATCTCTCTAACTTTGACTCCAGTCTCTCACTCTGGCGGCTGTACCTAGAGAATAAGTCCATAGAATAGAATCATGTGTGTTTGGTCTCAATTCTTTGATGACAGTTTTAGTCATGTAGCGATCCAGGCGGCTCCAATTGTAGGTAGACGATCGACTTATAACCGTTAGTATCTAAAAACATTTACTAATGACTGCGGATTACAAGCATGTAATAGAGGAACTACATCCTCCTTCATCTTGGACCGGCGATCAGTGTAAGTGGAAACGCCGGGAGAAGAATTTTTTCAGCACCAATTTTCAGATCTCCGACCCATTGGGCGGGAAATCGCCGCTATACTCTTGGATCTCGAGTACGAGTTGGCAGACCAAGATTCGCACAAAAGATTTACCATGTAGGGAAAAGCTCAGCGACTATATTAGCTAAAAAAAAACCAGTGGCTGTGTCATGGACACGGCCGTGTGTTGTACGTGAATACATTTACGTAACGGGTTATATTTTTTATAATATAATAATAATATATTATTAAGCAGCGGTGTTTTTCTTTTGTTAGCTTCAATGAGCGCAGATACCATAGACGATCACTCACATCACACTTATGTCCGAATGGATTGTTGACAAACGTCTTAGTGAAACGTGCACTAGCTGCTGCCCAATGTGTCTTCATAATCGACGATCGAACACAATCTATGCCCATACAGTCCGTTGTCGATGTAGAAGCGATTTTATCATCCACTTGCATAATTTCAACCGCCCTAGCTGCAAATGTACTGACACCGTCATTGATCCGCTCGGCCGCATTCATTCTTTTATGTTCCCGGCACAGCTTGACTCGGTCATATGGTGTTTTATTATTACCATTCGATTGTTCTTGAGAAGCCCTTCCCAACCGTATTCGGTCTCTGTATTTGGATTTGGCGTTTCGACGCGTATAGGCCGACATTATATATTTTTGATAATATTTTTTTATTCTAACACCTTATTATAATCACTGTCACTATTTTACACTAATGTTTTATATACAATCGATAGATTGTGACGACAGCTGACGATTAAAACTTAAATGAACATCGTAGTTTCTCCGAGTCAAAAGTTATACTAATTGCAAAACTCGATACGCAGCAAAATGATCTCAAAATGGTAGCGCTTCCCCCTCCACCGCACGCTATGCGTCACCATCCTCGCTTATCGTAATGAATTCTTTGATCCTTTAGCTATCCAATGGTCTAGTTTAATTTTGGATGTAGACGATAGATTCGAAACTATAGTGCCAAACTGTAGCCCCCGATTTTGTTATCATTAAGTTTTTTGGTTTGCCTCCATATGATAGCAAATTTAAAGACGTATTTACGTCAAAACATTGTTCTATAAATTCGTGTAAAATTAAGAAGCGGAAGTCTATTTCTAATTTACTAGAATTATAAAACGGACATGATTCTGCTATATTAATTTTGTAGCATGTTCTATTAAAATATAAAATAATTTAGTTCATTTGGTGAGAGACATAAATTTTGAACTGGCACATTAGATACTGAGTATTGTCCATGATTTTTATTATTTAAGGCGTAAAAACAAATTACAAACGTAATTTCTCGTACGAAAAATAAAAGGAATCCTGGAAAATGATATACCGTTTGAAAGCCCACATTAGACAAGGAAACTTTTATAAAAAGTGCCAGCACCTAGGTCTGATAATGATCACGTAAGGGCCTAATGAGTTTTCTTCAAAAATTTCGATTACTTTTATTCTTCTCAGTATCCAGGAGGAAGATTGAGGCTGTTTGGAGAATAAGTTATGCTTCGAAATGGTATCAATTTTTAGAAAATTTATCTGTCCTTCTAACCGTGTCATCAGAATCAAATTCGGACTAAAACTTTCTGAGTAATAACATTTTTATTGGAAAAAAGTAATGATTTTAGAAAAAAAATTTTTAAGTGACGTCACTCAAGAACGGAGGAAAATATGAAGTTGGCCAATACGTCATTGAACTCCACTTTAGGTGTACTACCCAGAGTAGGCCTATGGACAATACTTACTGGTTCACCCTGTATACAGAACTATCCATCACTCGGATAGTGAGCTGTAAGAAGCTTCTAGAAAGGAATTACAAACGTTTTAATGGACTGTATTTATTCAATTATTTTCGCCCTAAAATAAATATACTTGATTTGATTGATTGATATTCTTGAATATTATATTTGGATCTCATGTTCCTGCCAAACCCATTCGGAATCAATTTCTATCAATATTTATATTAACTGTGTTAACTAGATGTATTTACTTAATTTATGATACTATAGTTATTATCATTCATAACTCCTTGGTGTCATTTTAACGAATTACCAAATTTGAATTCTGCTTAATGCTAATCATAGATTTGATGCATTGAAAATAAACTTTTTAGAGTTCAAAATATATAATTCCGCGGAAAACGCCAAACTGATCGCGACATTTTTCTTCTTAAGCGAGATAATAGAAAGGAAAGGAGAGATAGATTTCATGAAAACTTTAAACTTATTATTATTAAAAATGAACATGATAAAGACTAGAGCGTGCATTTGATAGGGGGAAAAAAATGATCTACAGGAAGTTAAAGTGCTGTTGGGAAGGAAATGGTCACAAGTTTTCCATTCTGGCGGTGATGTTGATCGAGCGAATTTTCCTTCTCTCTCACTTTCTCCCATAATTCTCTGACTTGCTCATGATCTTTGTTGTGAAACTGGGCTAGTTGAGCCCATAGAAGAGAATGGATGGTTACTGTAATAACAGACTGGTGCAAAATGGTTATCACAGTAAATCTGTTACACTTTGTCTAAGGCTAAATGTTTTGAGGAGAAAGCTGTATCTTTCATTTTGAATGTGAGAAATTTCTAACAATAGTTGCTAGGTCAGTGTAATTTACCCTTTTCCTACTCCCGGCTGTTCATCCTCTCCTTTTCCTAGGCCTCCTTATTGCCGCCTACAAGGAATTTCCAACCCTTAACCTTCTCATCCTACTAACAAACCCTGTTTATACAAAAGCCCTAACAAAGATGCTGCTTCGAGACACAGATAAAGAGAGAATATCCGTTGTAAAGCTCGCCGCTTCTCTCTCTGTCCCCTCTGGCAGCGTCTCATCCCTTTTCACTGGAATATAGACAACAAGACGTTATCTCTTGTGCAAGCAGTATACTACCAAGTTTCTAGGTCTCTGGTCGGGCAAGGCTGGCCACCACAATGCGCGCGGAGACTCAGGCATTTCCTTTTGTAAACACATTCTGTTCTCTTTGCCGCCTTCAGCTGGGCATCTACCCTCCACCACCAAATAACCTTGCAGCACCTACCACCATCACTAGCAGCATCTCTTCCTTCTATTTCTCTCCAAATTTCTCCCGACCATCTTGATTTATCTTCTTACTTCGTCTATGTCTTAATCTTAGTGGTTTCCATCTTTAAACCATTTTGAAACAACAGTTTAGTTTCATGATGGAAACTATAAAGGTTAATTCTATTAACTAAAATGGAAAAAAACTTCGGTTCGATGTTCACCCGACTGTTTCTTAAAGTAAAGTAATTGCCTATTTTTTCAGGCAGGCTTTACATCCAACTACTAAGTTAGGTGTCATATACGGAGACGATTAGCAAACACACTTTACTGTGTAAATTTCTCATATTAAACAGTAAATAAAACCCAAGGCCTAGACCGGGAATTGAACCCAGCACCACAATACATATTAGCTTTGCAGGTCTCGCCACAAACCGCTCGGCTACCATAGCGCCTGATTGTTCCTTATGTTTTTTTCCAGCTTAGAAGCTGAATGTTAATTGGCTTCATTATATTGTCAAATCATTAAGAAAGAACAGTAGGATTTAGTTGAGCTGTAGTGGACAGAGTCCATGGCTGTTCGTGACATACTTTGCCTTCCTGCTTATGCATACCTTCATGATGTCTTTGCCTTCAGTTAGCAAGTTTGTTAGTAGGACTACTTTTCGTTCCAGAATATCCTCCAGGTTTTGTCCTAATCGTGCTTCAACAAAACACATTCTAGTGGATGATTTTGGGATCAGCGCTGTCTTTTTCATTTTTTATTTTAACCTGATAGAGGTTCTAGATGCATTGACAATTTATCTAATAAAATGTATTACAGACGGACATATTGGAGTGATTTATAAAAATTATTGAAATGAGAAATTTCAACGTCTGACAGTTTGATGCACATTTTAAGCTGGAAAATGTCTTTCAATTTTCCCTGTTTAAATGGCTTTTCAATACAGACAACAAACAATCCGTAGATTACTTACCATGAACATCGACACAGCCAATCTGTTTCTTCATGACATTAGTATTGATCTGACACATATAGCATCCTCTGTCCGACTCTTTTAGCTGTCTAATGTGAAGACGCCAAGTTCTCTGATTGTCGTGTGTCACAGATACTCGAGCATTGTGGGTAACCACCCTGGTGTGCAGGCTAAGTATGGTCTGATCTTCTGCTTTCAGCCAGCCAACCTGAAATGCAAGAAAATTATTCGATATTGAATAAAAGATAAAATGAAAAGTGAAATGACCAGAAATTCTGTTTTAACGTCAATTTCCATGATGAGTATTTCAAGGAAATGTAATAAGTCTGTACCAGAGAAGTACCAAGGGTTTTTATTTATTTATTATTTATTTATTGTTAAACTCAAAATGATGGAATAATCGATATTCCATTCTCATGAATATTTCATTGATACTAATTCCGTACAATTCACTAAATGATACTTTCTCAACGTTTTTTCTGTCAAAACTAAAATACTTTAGAGGTAAGCGTAACCACCTCCTCTCTCCCAGAAATGCCCAAAAAAATCAAGTATCCTTTAATAGTACTTCTGGTGGATCAATTTTGACCAAAACCTTATTTCGTGTTCGTAGTCTAGTGTAGGCATGTCTAAACATGTCCAAATTTTTACTATCTGTGATTTTCGTTTTTTGAATGAAACATACTAACTTGTGCAAACACACTTGAAGATCTGCATTCACTTTGAATTAAAAGAAAAACTCTTTTCTTATCCTGGGATACTCAAAATTTACATTTTTCGAGGAGAAAACTCAAAACGAAAACTTAAACAATTGTAATAATTTTCTTATGTAGAGTAAGAGAGTAAAATTTTAAAAAAAAATGGAACTTTTTTTGAACGAAATAAATAAAAAAAAAAGATAATAATAACTACGGGAAAAAAAGGAAAAGGCGGATGATGTGAAATGAAAAGGATAATTAAATAATTTTTCTGTCAACTTTCTTGGAAAATACGCTGGTCACGACATTTGAAAACAAACCCTAGTCACGCTAACTGAAGCTATATTTGCATAAACAATTGAAAATTAGTCTGTCTTCTAGTTGCCAACTAAATTTTCACTTATCATGGTGAAAGAAAATTATTTCCCTTATAACCCAACAAAAAATTATAAAAGAAAAAAGAAGGGTATAATTTGTTTTTCCTTTCATTATTATTTATAGTATATATTTTAATTGTGTCTTAACAGTGCACGGCTGACTTAATTATTGATCAAATTAAAGAAGTGCAATCTTGCGTTTTATCCCTCGGTTTTTCATCGAGGCTGTTATTTAGAGAACATCTGAATAGACAAGTTTAATAGTTGCCTGAAAATTAATATTAAAATTAGAAAATTAGTTCTAGTTTTTCTCCTTGTTAACAACATTTGTCGAGTAGTCTTTTCAACGATCAAAATTGACCCTGACGAACAAGCGAACACTATATACCGCTCTACTTGCCCCAATATGGACGTACGGAATACAGCTCTACGGAAGCGCCAAAAAATCTAACATCAACAGACTTCAAACCTTACTATCAAAAATTCTAAGAACAATAGTTAACGCTCCCTTCTACGTCTCCAATCATACAATACACTCTGATCTAAATATTCCTCTCGTTTCTGAAATAGCCCAATCTCGCTACACAAAATCAACCATTCAAATCTACACAGTCACTACAACCCTCTGATGCACAACATGTCTACCACAACACTTCCTTCTAATCCTCAACGCAGACTAAAGCGGCGGTGGCCACGCGACCATCTCAACACAACACCGACCTCCTAGGATGGTTGCTGTGTAAGCTTGCCAACATGGCGAACTAACTGGCTTCCATCACTGGGATGGTCGTCGTTCACTCCACTCGAGTATGTAAGTGCATATATGTGCGTGCGCGTGTATTTGCGCCATTTCCTTACCCTCACCCCTTTTGCTTGTTGCATCTATTACAGTTGCAAACTAAATAAACAAAGCCAAGTTGCACTGAAAGCCCTTTACTTCTTTCAGAACTGGCTCTTCCCTGGCTTGGGAATCTAAGAAGGCACTGGAACAACTGGCTCGGTACAATAAAGTTCGGCTGGAATGGGTGCCGGGTCATGTGGGGATTAAGGGGAATGAAACAGCGGATCAACTTGCCATGAACGGAGCTAACACTCCTTTCATTGGCCCTTGAACCTGTCCTGGGGTTCACCAAGGGTGCAGTCCGTGAGGCTATCAGAGATTGAAGATTGGATGATGCCTTGGCTGTGTAAACAAAGAACCCAAAGAGACTCTGTGCTTAGGCAGAAATCGGATAACTCTGATCACAGGCCTATTCACGGGGCATGGTTCAGAAAGCATCTGTACAAGGTGAGGCTTATTCACCTGTTGTTCGATTGCGTTGCAATCAAGTGGTTGCGCTATGAAACCTTTGGATCTTTGAGACTTTTAGAAGGATTTCCTTCTAAAAGTGCTCTTAGGCTGTCATGTGTGTTTCGAATTCCATGTTTGAATAAAATAGTATAATACAGGAAGTCAGCAAACAGTAAAAGGAAGTCGCATGAGTTTTACACTAGTTTTTTTTTTTATAGCCAACATACGAGGTGTGTTCAAAAAGTAACGGGAATTTTTAAATTTCGCGGGTTTGGAGAGTCTGATTGTAAATTTTTTTTTTTTATTATGTTGGTACACATGCCCCTGAAGTACGATAAAATTTTCAGTAATATTCATTGTTTACTTCTTAAGTGGCAGCCGTTAAGGTTAGACGTGTTTTTCGAGCTTGGCGATTTTTGTTTGTTAAAAAAAATGGATCAAAGAATTTGTATTAAATTTTGCGTAAAAAATGAAATAAAGTGTGTGAAATGTTAATAAAGGCATATGGTGAGTCTGCTATGAGTAAAACAAGGATTTACGAGTGGTATAAGCGTTTCCAAGATGGCCGCGAAAACGTTGAAGATGACGAACGACCTGGACGTCCAAGCACATCAACAACCGATGAAAACGTGAAAAAAGTGAAAGAAATGGTTATGAACGATCGCCGAATCACAATCAGAGAAGTCGCTGATGATGTTGCCATATCAATTGGCTCATGCCATGAAATTTTTTCGGATGTTTGGGTATGAAACGTGTGGCAGCAAAATTTGTTCCAAAATTGTTGAATTTCGAACAAAAACAGCGGAGAATGGAAGTTGCTCAAGAGTCACTCAATGAAGTCGACAACGATGCGGATCTACTGAAACGTGTTATAACAGGTGACGAAACATGGGTTTACGGATATGATGTCGAAATTAAGGCTCAATCGTCCCAGTGGAGGCATTCTGGATCGCCAAGACCGAAAAAGGCTCGACAAGTGCGATCGAATGTGAAGGTTATGCTCACTGTGTTCTTCGATTTTAATGGCATAGTGCATCATGAATTCTTGCCACAAGGTCAAACAATCAATAAGGAGTACTACCTACAAGTTCAACGCCGTTTGCGTGAAGCAATCCGAAAAAAACGCCCGGATTTGTGGCAAAACAATTCATGGATTTTGCACCACGATAATGCACCTGCTCATACTTCATTGCTTGTTCGTGAATTTTTGGCCAAAAACAAAACTTTAACGATGCCCCAGCCTCCATATTCGCCAGACATGGCTCCATGTGACTTTTTTCTATTTCCAAACATAAAGAGAACATTAAAAGGCCGTCGTTTTACAAGCATAGATGACATTAAAAGCGAATCGCTGAAAGAGCTGAAAGCTATCACAAAGATCGAGTTTCAGAAGTGTTTCGAGGATTGGAAAAAGCGCTGGCACAAGTGTATTGTATGCGAAGGGGACTACTTTGAAGGCGACAATATTAATGTAGATGAATAAATAAATATTTTTTTCAAAAAACGAAAATTCCCGTTACTTTTTGAACACACCTCGTATAATTTAATTTTTATTAAGGGCATTATTAGGAATATAATTCAAAAATAATAATTTTATTATTACGATTTTATTATTATTACTATTTTGATGTACACAATATTTTCTTTTTTAATTTAATGAAAAATAAACTTCGATAAATGCGGAAAATCCTGCTTAGAGTAGCAATTTTGTTTTGTTTTGGTTTCCCTCAATTTTTTTTTTTATCAATGGATATTATCCTGGAAAAACTCTTCTTTCTTTTTTATTTGCAATTCAGCAATCTATAATAGTATTGCGGGAAAAAGGATACCTATAAAATGGGGTTTCCGTTCGATTATGGAAATTGAGGGAGAGAATACTAACTGGTTAGAGGTGGCCGCGTTTTCCACCTTTATTTAGACCCAAATCTCTATGGCTTCAGTTTTAAACCAGCGATGAATTCCAAACCCGTTGGTTACTTTTAGCAAAATACGGCCAATACTTAACTAATCCGAGTAGGGGGTGTGTCCAGAGAGAGAGGGTACGAGTGGAGGAGGGGTGAAAGTCCAATAAGCTGTGTGTGACCCAATGAAAATTATTGTACAGTAGTAACAATTAACTAAAGTCCAATTAGAAAATTTCCCCTTATCCAACTGGATGTAAAAGTTGGTTTAATTGCCCTCCAGGTTTTGTAAAGGTGGAATGGTCGACTGGGGGTAGTTTGGGTGGTGGTTTGCTGTCGTATCCACTGGCCTGGCTGAGAACCAGAGTAAAGGAGATTATAAAAGCTAACATATATATATTGCAGGAAAAGAGCGCTGGAAAATTGTGGTTGCGAAAGATGGGGTTGGAGGTTGCCACGTGTTTCCGTAATTTCATAATAATATAAACACGTTCAGATTGCATTTTAAATGGTAATTTGTAATTAAAACGAGAAAAAAAATACCATCATTACTTTGTTTTCTTTATCGATTGTTTCCATTATATCGGACTTATTCTTAGGGCTTTTTGGTCCAAAAAAGTGATGGTAAAGAGTAAAGTAAAGTAATCGCCTAATTTTTCAGGCGAGCTTTACGACCAACTACCAGTTAGATGTCGTGGACGGAGGCGACTAGCAAACATACTTTACTGTAAATTTCTCATACTAACCATTAAATAAAATCCAGGACATGAAAACCGGGAATCGAACCTAGTACCGGGTTCTCTGGTCCATTTAGATATAAATATTCTGGTTATTCTCAAGACTTGCTCTTGGACGCTTTAAATGTTGAGCTATGTAACTTGGCGAACACCATCCAGAGCTGCTGATGAGGCTACCAAAGATCCTAGATAGTGTGTATTTATTTTGAAAGTTACACCAGCTGCACGGACTGAGGGGAGAAGTTATCCCAGAGGTTGTTACCTAAGTCATCTCTAAACTGGCCACTGCAGGCCTCAGAAAACACATGCATCGCATGGGCCTGGCAGATGATAGCCTCTGTAGGTTCTGTTAGGAGGAAGAGGAGAAACGGCACTGCACGTGTTGTGTCAGGGTGAGGGGCACTTATGGCTAAGGATGTTACTCCTCGGGGAGGTGAAAACCAAGGCCCGTGAGCTTTACCCAGGAGTCGATCTCCAGCATTAAGAGTCTGATTAAAAGGACAGGTCTGGAGGGTGAGCTTTAGAGTGAGGGGAGCCACAATAGATCCAAAGGGGTCACAGTGGCGTAGGCCTTAAGGGCCGCCCTAGTCTAATCTAATCTAATCTAAGTCATCTCTAGGATTAAGAACTCACTTTAGAAGAGAGAGAGAAAATCGCTAGTTCACTGGCGTTTTAATTGCATAGGAGGATGATCTGGTGGGTGATGAGATGATAAATGATGGACAAGTTCTGATGAAAGTTTTTAGAGCTAGTTTGAGCTACCAGGACTTCCAACTCTGTGTGAATGGTTAGATTTGAAACATAAAATGGAGCCGATAATGGAGTGCGGAGAATTTCCGATTGAAGAGATTAAATTCTTTGAAGATTGAAGCGTTTCTTTGAAACCCACGGTTCAGGTGGGTTTAAGAGAAGAAGTGTATATCATGTTATATCATGTGGTTATGCAGTGAAAGGTTAGATCATTGGTCTCGTAGTCTTTTATGCAGTGCCTATTAACTTCAGATCCTTTAAGCCGTGTTTTCTGGTTCCAAGACAATCTTTTGTCTAAATACAGCCCAAAATAATGGACGACATTGACAGGAGAAATAGATCATAGTAGTTCGGAGGAAGTGCGATACAACTAAATAAATCATAAGAGTGAAACTAAGTATTTAAAATCGCGAGAATTAGAGTCCTAACCTACATAATTCTCGAGATTAATTCTGCGCGTGTATTTTCCATTTTCGATATCACATAATTGCATTAACTTACACACATTCATTAAGGTTATATGGTAAGTTTAAACCACGCAAATATGCAATATTATCTACCGCAATAATTTTACATTAATTAAGCCTCAGTGTGCATACAGTTAACTAACCTAGACACACAATCTTAGTCAGGATTGTCCAAACTATAACAATTTTCTTGTACTACGCATTACTAACTATATTTAATGTTCCATCGAGGCTACGATATTACTAATGCTATAACTTTAAGATATAACTAATACTTCCTTCCACTCCCAACACTTATATCATGGTGGATAGCTTGAAGGAACTAAACCGTAATCACTCCAGTAGAGTACGTGTTTTGGAAACTGTAACAGTTAGACCTCAGTTGGATATTATGAACTAAGAGATGATGGAGACCCATCGTTATTATTACTAAGGCTATATTGAAGATCCTTCAGGAGCTATTCTGTACTACAGACTAATTCTGATATCCATACTCTTTATTCCCCTTTACAAAGTTATCAGTGGGACTTTACTTGAAGGCGTGAAAATTATTAAGAACACTCTAAACACTCTAAATTTTAGAAATTTTGTTTTTTGCCGGAAGTACGTGTATTCGGTCATGTGCGCATTTGCCAAAAAAAATCTCCAAAAAAGACAAATTACACACAGTTACTTGACTTAATAACGGAAGGGATTAGTTCAGTGTTTAGCTGAACTGGATTACCACTTAACAATTAGCGGATATTCTGATTTCAAAATCAGCTGCTCGGCTTTAGTTTTTCTCTTCTTAAAAGCTCTTAACACCTAGACTGCCCGGTGATAGACTATGTAACGAGAAAACACTGTCCGGAGGCCAGCAGAGCCGACGGTCTCAGATGTTGACGTACCTTTTTCTTTATTTTCATTTTATTTATATATTTACAACTGCAACAAATGTTGCATCAAGTAAATTTGATCTTACTGGTTCAGTTCACTTGTAAATGTCATGGTTAGAGCAATCACCCACTGGTGATTAACTCTTTCACAATTATTTAATCACAGCAATAGATCTCTAGGCCACTTCCGCTTCAAAGGACGAGGAGGATTGTTTAGAAGGTGAGGAGAGGAGAGTTGTTAGACAAGAGGATTAGAATGGAGAGAGCTAGGAGGCTGTGAAATAGCAAGACTTTATTAGATCGGTGACAAAAGGGATGTGAAGGTCAGATGTGTATGGTGAGGTTAGAAATGTAGTATAGTATTTTCCGTTTCGTCATTGCTTGTCTTTTAAGTCTAGTGTGTGGGTTCCATGTGAGTCTTTTGTCTATGTAAAGCCCAAGTAGTCTTTGTAGAGCCCAAGTCTATGTAGAGCCCAAGTAAAACTGCTCTACAGACTACTTGGACGACGCTCCATTGAACTCAAACGATTACTATACAATACTATCCTCAAACCTATGTGGACTTACGGACTAGAGCTGTGGGGTTCAGCCAAACCTACAAACATACGGACTGTACAGGACATTTCAGTCAAAACTCCTCCGACAGACAGCTGACGCTCCTTTCTACGGTGACTAACCTCACCCTTCACACCGACCCCAACATTTCTTTCACAGACCAACTCGCTAAGACTAAATATAAAAAATTCCATACTGCTCACTCTACTTGCTCAAATCCTCTACTACAATCTCTCGCCTCCTCTGACATCCCTAACAATACTCCTCGACGACTGAATCACCAGTGGCCCGCGACTTCCTTGAGGTCTGAAGAACTAATACTCTACTCTCTCCTCCTCATATTCTCCTCTTCACATTCTCCTCTCTCATATAGAGAGTGCTACCGCTGGGTAGCTTCTCTCCTCCTGCTCTTCCCGCATCAGTTCATCTCATTCACCTCCTATTTACTTATCGTATATGTTTATACAGATTGTAAATTACAAAATAAATTAAAAAAGAAAAAAGAAGGATTTTCCTTAGGATTTTAGACTGTAGTGTCTGCAGGCGTTTGGAGTTAGAGGGTTTGGTTGAGCCCCTGACGTACCTTAAATAAAAAAAATATATATATATATTTTAGACTTTGGTTTGAGAGCTACTCCTTTTAGCTCACTTTTACCTAACTAAGTTTGTTTGGGAGCGGCAAAAAAAAAGAATGGTTAAAACAACGACAGAAGGAGGTGGGAAAAAAACTGAAAATTTTCAATTTCATTGGAATGTGTACTAGAAAATAGGTTGTCAGGACTGTGATGAACGAGTTTTGAAAATGGCGGGGGGTTTGGGGTGAGAAAAAGAAAAAAAGAACGCGTCAGAATACATCTCGTGGACGCAGGAGATAGTACAATTACAGTTGGCAGGTGTACAAACCAGAGAGCACTATTTGAACAGATGTGAAAGAGAAACAACGTTGTCGAGAGAATTACGTGTACAGTTTAGATAGTGGGAGGAGTTTAGGAATGCTGAGGAGGGGGGTGGGGGGAAGGAAATGGTATATATTTTTGTTTGTTCACGTGTAGGTTTGTATGTGTGAATATGAGATCACGTAAGAACAAGCCTTAGTTTAATCTGTGTATATGCAGATTAGCTGGTGGTTAGGGAGAAGAACAACTAGGTGCCGATGGCACTGTGTGTTAGCTTGGGCTAAACTAACTCCGCCCCGTAGTAACACGGAACATTCACACGAGCCACTTCTCTCTCTCTGTCACGTATCTACTACTCAACACACATACTGAACAGAGTGTACCAATGAGAAAGAGCGGCAGCAGATCGTTTGCACTAGTGAGACAGTAATATTAAAGTCGAACACCTAGAAGCAGAACTGGTATAGATACAGTTTACACAATACCAGTGGTTCCCAGATATTCCTATCTAAGTAGGACGTGCATTCATCGGGGAATTCCCTTCCGCTGGTCATGATTACCATCTGATTATATCCTTCTCTTTTCTTTCTTTTGCACGTGTTCCTTTGCTTTCTCAGCTTTTTATTTTCTCGCTTTCCAGTTCTCCATAGTTTCTTTTTTATTCCCCTTTCTACTTTAGGAGATACTACGCTGCAGCATTTAAAAAATATACGGTTTTAATCTGTGTTTATGATTGCGACATTGCAGGGATGTCAAGGAGTCTATAGCCTGGAAATTCATATATCCTTATCAGATCTAAACTTGAATCCATATTGTAGAGTTTTTTACCCTCAATTACTTTACTTAAAACTAATGGCTGCCACTAGTTATTAAATAATAGTGTGCCGATGTTGCTCTACGCCTGCTCCGCCTGGAGCCTGGACTTGTAGTAGCAACATCAAGAAACTTCAGATAACCCAGAACAAATTTCTCATACTAGCAACAGTCTCTCCACAACGTACTAGAATTGACTCACTCCACGAGACTGCATCTATTATCCCCCCCCCCCGGTACACTCCTATATCCAAAATCGTCTGTTAAAAATCCTTTCCATCCTAGTCGGCCATCCCAATCCACTATGCCACTACAGATCCTTCTACAACATACAGACACAGAAGACTAAAACATATCCTACTCTAACTCTCTACACTAGCTGCAGGTTTTTCCTCTGCTTTTTTCCCTGCATTCCAATCCTCCTCACCTAACTTTTCTCTTATTTACTTAGCTAAGAAAGTTGAAATGTTTTTTTATACATTTATACTTATTTATTTATTTTATGTATTGTATTTATTTATTATAATAAATATTTATTCTATTCTATTAAATAATAGTGTGGGTTCGATAAATAATAATACTCGCTAAATTTGTAAGTAATAACCTGATTTATTAACACATTAACATTTACTAGAAACTAACGCTATTCATTACATTTACCATTTACAACAGTCACAACAGTTTACTGTTACTTACTCACTACGTAAATACACCACAAAAACTGTTCCACGACTGACTACTGGTCCGCACTGCACCGAATTGCACTAGTCGCAGCTGCACTAAACAAAGCTCTACTCACTAGTTAGTGGGGAGGGACTAACCTCCTAAATGGCTAACTCTACTGAATAACTTCACTCACTGACTAACTCCTGCCCTTTACAACAGTCACAACAGTTTACTGTTACTTACTCACTACGTAAATACACCACAAAAACTGTTCCACGACTGACTACTGGTCCGCACTGCACTGAATTGCACTAGTCGCAGCTGCACTAAACAAAGCTCTACTCACTAGTTAGTGGGGAGGGACTAACCTCCTAAATGGCTAACTCTACTGAATAACTTCACTCACTGACTAACTCCTGCCCAACTGGCTAACTCTGCCGAACTCCGACTTCCTCTCTCTCTCTAACTGTGTCTCACTCCAACTCCCTGCCTCCAAATGTCACTACTCACTCCCACCTGCGACTGTCTTACCCCCCAATCCTACTGGGGCCGTTCCCTTGGCTTTTACACAGTGGTGGACCGTTATAGACTTTGGTCACTCAACTTCCAGAACAATCTGGGCCTTTCTTCTCTGCCCCAGGTCAACTTCGTTACACTATGTAGCACGCAAATAGAGCAGCTAGGAAAACTGCATACTAACAAAATGATCCACTTCCTTAAAATATTCAAGGCAGTGCAATAACAATTTTTTTAAATATATTTTTTTTTAATATAATAAGTATTGTTTAAAAGAAGAAACTAACAGCTGTTAGGGTTATGTATAAATTATTACCTTGTCCTAAATTTTCAATGATTGTCTTGAAATTTATATAAGATATATGGCCGTCAGTGGAAGAAGTTGCTGTGGGTAGTATTTCTCGGGTAGGTATTTGAGGATAAGAAGGATTTATAGCATTCCAGGAGATCAACACAAGGGAAATGCTAAGGCGAAGGACAACTACAGACTTAAACGTAACATGCGCACAAGCACACAGACAGACAAACCAAGAAAAGTGGGATAACCTGGTTTGACTATACCTTTTACACGCAGAATCTCACCTAAGATCTTACTAACACATCTTACAGTTTTACTAACCGCATGTCCTACCTCCAGGCATGTTTGTACATGTTGTGCTAAGCTGTTTTTAGGGAAAACCAGAATTTACTCTTAACTTGTAGTTTTGTCCAAAACTGTTTACTTAATTTCTAATTAAATTTATATATTCCAGTTTAGTAGTCACACTATCACCCCTTGTGTGTACATAGTGCAAAGTAAATAATGCTTAGCAAAAGCAACTTATAAATAAATTAATGAAAAACCACTCGAAAATTATTAATTAATAGTAATAATATACTGTATTTATGCATAATGCATGATGCAGGAAATTTGGTACAATTTAGAAACATGCCTGCATTAAATAGTTCGATTCAAATTGAAGGAGAAATTTTCTGTAATTGTTTGCATAAGCTCTTTAAAAGCAAATGGCAAACGTTATTTTGTTTTATCGAATTATTAGATTAGAATTTATTAGATTATTAGTTTCAATGGGATGAAAACATAATTGCCATTTCAGTCGAGTAAAATTTATTTTGCCGAGCTTTCGACCTAGGGACTAGGTCATCTTCAGGGCTAGTTTAGAAAGAAATACTTTTACATTTCAGTGTCTTCTGTCTTGTCTGTTCATGGACTGTCCATAAATTTTACTCGACTGAAATGGCAATTATTTTTTTCTCCTATTGAAACTATAAAGTTTCTCCTATAGTCACCAAAAAGAATGAACAACAATTAGATTATTAGATTTATTCTGTATATGTCCAGTTCTTATAGTAGTACCTAGAGCTCCGCAATCAGTTGTTCCTACTTTTGACGATCTTCGGCCTTGATACGATATCTTCTTACACCAGCCCGTACCTCTAAATCGTCCAACCACCTCAAACCGAGAGCGCCTAATCTTGCTGGGTTCCCATACAAAGTTTTACTCGGATGCCTACTCTATTCTATCCTCTTCAATGACTTAACCATCTTAGTGTTTTCCTTTTTAATATGAACATCTAAAAGGTGTATGCGGAGGAGTAGTCGAAACTTCGGGAGGCGATTCTACAGCTCAAATGCAACAAAAAATATTCTCTTCACTTTGGCCCGATTCTCAATAGTGTCCAAGATATTTGCATTTTTAACTTTTCCGTCGATATTCGCGTTTTTCGCCATAAAACGACCGTAACTTTTCTATCCTTTATCCTACAACAAATCTGCTTTTTCCAAACGAAAGAGCATTAAATTTCCTATAAATTTGTTTAACCCAGAGCCCTCAAAACGTTTCTTATAACAATGAAATTTTTACTTCAATGTCTAAAAAATTCATTCTCGCTGATTTCTGTTAAAATTTTCAACTGCATTTTTTCAATAATTACTGAATCAAGGAGTCACATAATTTCAGAAAAAGTTGCGAGAACGAATTTTTTAGACATTAAAGTAAAATATTTCATTGTTTCATACTAAATGAGAAATTCAAGTATTTCTTTCGAATCCACCTCCGTCCACAAAGTGGATCTTGAAGAACGCTAGAGAAATAGTAGGACACTATTTTCGCATTTCATCCATATTTTGTGCGCTTAATTTTTGTAACAGTCCTATGGGTTACCCCTAACAAAATGTGAAGCGTGCGAATTATTCCTCTTCGCAGAGAAGGAGTGAGAAAAAAAAAACATTTATTTTATCCTGGGACATCCCTTAAGGGCTACGAAAAAGGGCCATTACATAAAAGGAATTCAACAGGATACACTCTCTTTTCAAAACCGATAAAACTTTGACTAATATTATAAACTTAAAAATTCCAAATAATTACGAAGTTATTAATTAAGTAATAAATTAAACTTAAGTGGTAATTGATACGACTAAACATTAATTGGCGTTACCTTTGAACAGTTGCATTAAATAACTATACAATTATGTTTTAAATGTTGCTATTGCAGTTTTATTGATTGAAATTAGAAGTTAAGAGTTCCAGAATAAAGAGAATTGAATTTAGGCAAGTAACTGTTCTGAATGCTGAAATATAGAATTGAATGTTGGCTGCTCTGGTGTTTCCAAGATCTAACTGAACCTAACAGCTGAACATATAGAATAAATATTGTGGGTGTTGTTTCCTGAAGAGCATGAATACTTCCTTCTGTACTTTATATTCAGCCAACCAAGAAGTACGAAGTGAGAGGGTAATAAGTCCATCCCTACTTACATCCAAAATAAGCCGAACTGTGAGAAAGTTAGAGAAAGGCCTAATTGTGAGGCACTAAATATTTGTGAGTTGAGAGCCAGTTAAGATGGACTAAGTCTTTTTGCATTCCAGTTCCTAAGCTCTGGTTAACAAGCAAAGTTAGCTACATAAATAAGTTTTGACTATGTCCTAAGTGTAAGTGGCACCCACACTTGGTCCTACCACGTAAATTAGAGCGCCACTTCCTGAAGAAGGCGACCATCTTAAATAACTGGACTTTCTAAACGAACAATTACCGTTTTAGTTTCCCAGTCTTAGGTTCAATAAGAATGGACCCATGCCCATTTAGTTAGACCCACTACCGCCGCCGAGACCAGCCATCTTGGTCAGGCCAAACTTGTGTACTGAGAAACCCTATCTAGTAGTCTATTAGTAAAATAAGCGAAACTCATTTGAAACATTACCCAACAAGTCATTTACTTTATATGCAAACCTATTTTGTGAACCAATTCAAATAATTCGTCTCCGGGTCGTTATATAATATTATAATGTCCATTGTTTTGAGGAAACCCTGACTAAGTTTAATTGTTGCTGATAAAACCGTTATGGGGTTGTATACACATTTTGTATATCGTTGCACCCGCTCAGAATTGGGTACAATATATCCCCCAAAAAACTAATGTATATACGACTAAAGTGAGAAACGATTCTAACAAAGTGAATGTTTTACCATATCTCTTGAATAACAAAAAGCGATAAACCCATTCAAGATTACAAGATAGAAACAATGTCGCCTTTTAAGTTTTACTACAATTATGTAGTAAAACTTAAAATCATTTACTAAACTTGAGAAATTTGATTCAGAAATTTCAGTAATTTTCTCAAGTGTTAAACAATCAATTGGGGCGACAGAGAATTTAGTTAATTAATGATAAAACTTGGCAATTTAGAGGGAGCGAGAAGTTTTAAAGCGTGAATTTTGTAAATTGGAGATCACCAGTTCGAATCTCATGTGAAGCTAATTTTTATTTGTTAGAAAATAAGTGTTTCCGCCCCTGTCCGCAACATTTGAAAAAAAAAATAGCCGATTACCATACTCTTACTTACATATACTTACTTTGTTTTTAAATTTAGTATTTTTACGAAAAAGACAGTAGGGAAGAGATTAGGTCAGCAGTTAGCCTAGATTTGGGTTTGGATCCCAGCTACTAATCCCCTTAGATTTTCTCTAGGAGCTTCTTACAGCTGGCTGTTCGATGATGGACAGTGTTGCCTGAAACGAGAGAATACTGTCCAGCAGTTTACTGGAAAAAGCTGCGGGCGATAATGTCCTTAGTTATGCCTTGAATAAAAAATATGAAAAAAGAAAAACTGAATAAGAAAATTTGCCTCTCTTTGTTTCTGAACAGAAAAAAACTTTGAATCTTTCGTATAATTCTTTATTATAATAAGTAATACAATACATAAAATCAAAGAAGTATACGAGGTGTGTTCAAAAAGTAACGGGAATTTTCGTTTTTTGAAAAAAATATTTATTTATTCATCTACATTAATATTGTCGCCTTCAAAGTAGTCCCCTTCGCATACAATACACTTGTGCCAGCGCTTTTTCCAATCCTCGAAACACTTCTGAAACTCGATCTTTGTGATAGCTTTCAGCTCTTTCAGCGATTCGCTTTTAATGTCATCTATGCTTGTAAAACGACGGCCTTTTAATGTTCTCTTTATGTTTGGAAATAGAAAAAAGTCACATGGAGCCATGTCTGGCGAATATGGAGGCTGGGGCATCGTTAAAGTTTTGTTTTTGGCCAAAAATTCACGAACAAACAATGAAGTGTGAGCAGGTGCATTATCGTGGTACAAAATCCATGAATTGTTTTGCCACAAATCCGGGCGTTTTTTTTGGATTGCTTCACGCAAACGGCGTTGAACTTGTAGGTAGTACTCCTTATTGATTGTTTGACCTTGTGGCAAGAATTCATGATGCACTATGCCATTAAAATCGAAGAACACAGTGAGCATAACCTTCACATTCGACCGCACTTGTCGAGCCTTTTTCGGTCTTGGCGATCCAGAATGCCTCCACTGGGACGATTGAGCCTTAGTTTCGACATCATATCCGTAAACCCATGTTTCGTCACCTATTATAACACGTTTCAGTAGATCCGCATCGTTGTCGACTTCATTGAGTGACTCTTGAGCAACTTCCATTCTCCGCTGTTTTTGTTCGAAATTCAACAATTTTGGAACAAATTTTGCTGCCACACGTTTCATACCCAAAACATCCGAAAAAATTTCATAGCATGAGCCAATTGATATGGCAACATCATCAGCGACTTCTCTGATTGTGATTCGGCGATCGTTCATAACCATTTCTTTCACTTTTTTCACGTTTTCATCGGTTGTTGATGTGCTTGGACGTCCAGGTCGTTCGTCATCTTCAACGTTTTCGCGGCCATCTTGGAAACGCTTATACCACTCGTAAATCCTTGTTTTACTCATAGCAGACTCACCATATGCCTTTATTAACATTTCACACACTTTATTACACTTTATTTCATTTTTTACGCAAAATTTAATACAAATTCTTTGATCCATTTTTTTTAACAAACAAAAATCGCCAAGCTCGAAAAACACGTCTAACCTTAACGGCTGCCACTTAAGAAGTAAACAATGAATATTACTAAAAATTTTATCGTACTTCAGGGGCATGTGTACCAACATAATAAAAAAAAAATTTTACAATCAGACTCTCCAAACCCTCGAAATTTAAAAATTCCCGTTACTTTTTGAACACACCTCGTAAATGTATAAAAACATTTCAACCTTCTTAACTAAGAGAAAAGTTAGGTGAGGAGGATTGGAATGCAGGGAAAAAAGGAGAGGAAAAACCTGCAGCTAGTGTAGAAAGTTAGTGTAGGATATGTTTTAGTCTTCTGTGTCCTGTATGTTGTAGAAGGATCTGTAGGAGGCTATGTCGTGGCCCAGTGGATTGGGATGGAAGTCTAGGATGGAAAGAAGTTTGAGCAGACGATGTTGGGTATAGGAGTGTACCGGGGGGATAATGGACGCAGTCTCGTGGAGTGAGTCAATTCTAGTGCGTCGTGGAGAGTCTGTTGCGAGTCTGAGAAATTTTGTTCTGGGTTATCTGAAGCTGCTTGATGTTGATACAACAAGTCCAGGCTCCAGGCGGAGCAGGCGTAGAGCAACATCGGCCTAATGACTACTTTGTAAAGGAGTAGTTTTGTTGGTCCACAGTCATTTTGGAGTGACGTGAGAGAAGAGGAAATAGCAGTCGTGTAGTCCAGTTTGCCTGCGTTTACTTTGTCCTGGTACGTGCGTAGTGAAAGTCAGTTTGTTGTCTAAAGTTAGCCCTAAGTATTTAACGTGGGTAGACCACGGAATGATTGTGTTATTGCATCTGATTTGTCGGTTAAGAGTGGGTCTGCGTTTGGTGAAGAGTATAGCGTTTGTCTTGTCGTGGTTAATTTCAATTTTCCATTTGCTGCAGAATTTTTGTCTGTCTATTGCAAGAGTAAGTCTGTTGGTGATGGTGTCCATTCTCCAAGATGACTTGTATAAGGCCACGTCATCAGCGTACCAGGCAAGGTTGACATGAGGAGGTTTGGGTAGAGGATTTATGTAGGTGCTAAACAGGATAGGACCTAGGATGGAACCTTGGGGAGCGCCCTTTCTCCCATATTGTTGGAGTCACTATATTAAGAATCGAAAACTATTGAAATCTTTTAATAGGCAGGTTTTCAAGAGATTCCAGAGTTTTGACTGAACTTCTTCGATTTATTGGGCCTCCCTGGAGAAAGAACTCGAACATGATTTCTCTTAACATACTATAAAAAAAAAATGTTATATTTCTATTTCGCCGACTCGAATTGATTTAGTAAACTTTTATTTGTTGCAACCGTTATGGTACATAGAACAAGAAAAGTTATTATTTGTTCAGTGTTTGGTTGGTTAGAATTACATAGTGATAGGCTTTCAACTAACTTCAACCAGCTGCTTTTGCTTTGGACGTTTTACAGGGAGCGGATGGTGGTGTAGAGGTTTTAAAGCGATATCCAACCCTGGCAAGGTTGTAGGACAGTTTCCAGTCTGGAAACTTTCACCCTTACTAGTGATAACAATGGCATGTTAACGTGGCCAGTGTGTACACGATGCGTTAGTAGAGGATACTAAGCAAGACCAAAAAATGGCCTAAACTATCTACAGGCAATAAAAACTGCCTAGAAAAACAACACCGCTATGAATAACTTACTGCGTTCCTATCACATATTCATTGGACTTGCTTCTGTCGTCCACCTCTTTGTCGTCTCGCAGAGACCTTTACTTCCATCTAACTTCCCTGTCACATCTCTGTCCAGTTATCAAACAACTTTATGCATCACAGGTTTTCACGCGAAAAAAGTGCCTCGAGAAATAAAAAAAATTGAACAAACAGAATTAAGAACAGAGAAGGATTCTCTCTAAAGTTTCTGTTTAGTGTAATGTACGGTTCGATTTCATATTATCCTATTTTTTCCATAAACATTTATTTTTAAATGGTTCCAGCAAGATGGTTCTTTTGACATGATACTAATGTTCCAATGCAGAACGGTGTACAATTCTTGTAGAACAGTTTTCGAGTTGTCTCGAGATAAAAAAAAAAAAAAATAGAAATACAAAAATGGTTACAGAAAATGGATATCCACTTGTAAAACTACAATATGTTTTTTAAGTGCAGCAGTGAAGAAGAACAATGTCAAATTGGTTTCCATTATTTGTCTACTCTCTAGTCAAGTGAGGGTAAGAGAGAAGTGGACCATACTTCTCGTATATACTCGTAACTTTGGGTGAAATTGTGAGATGGGTACAAACGATAACTTCATGATAAAATGAATTCTGGAAGGGACTCAAATGAGAAAGAGAAATGAGAGAAAGGAATAAGAAGAGCTTTAAGAGGAAATGGAGACAGATAGTTCTGCAAGAAACCCACCAGCGCTGACTTCCTCTTTACTTCCCGCGCAGAGTTGGTACCCAGCCAAGACGCCAAACATACGTCATATAGAATAGAGTCAAACGGCCGGTAAATCGTCTTTATTTGTCCTTTCAAATAAATAACAGTAATTTCCTTATAATACCAAATTCTTTTAGTTTCTGGAGTTGAAAATGAATCATCTTCATCATTATTCAAGACCTAATTATGTACAAAGTATTTCGATTAAAACTCTAGGATTCAAATCAAGTAACATAGGGGAAAATTTCTTGTATTGTGCAATGGGGTTTGATTCCTAGTCAAGACCTTGGATTTTATTTAATGGTTAATATAAGAAAATTATAGTAAAGTATGTTTGTTAGTCGCTTCCGTCCACGATACCTAATTGGTAGATGGATGCTAGATTAGATTAGATTAAATTAGGGCAGCCTCAAGGCCTACGCCACCGCGACCCCTATGGATCTATTGTGGCTCCCCGACTTTAGAGCTCACCCTCCAGACCCGTCCGCTTAATCAGACTCTTAATTCTGGAGAGTGGCTACTGGGTAAAGCTCACAGGCCTTGGTTTTTCTTCCACGAGAAGTAAAACGCTTAGCCACACGAGCCCCTCACACTGACACACACACACGTGTGCAGTGCCGTTTCCTCCTCTTCTTCCTGACAGAACCTACAAAGTCTATCCTCTGCCAGGCCCATGCGATGCATGTGTTTTCTGAACCTGCAGTGGCCAGTTAATAGGCCTACAATTATCCTTAATTGTAGGATTAATTCTGGGGTCAGCCTCGGCGAATAGCCTCTGATGAACTCCTTGGCCTGTCTCTGCCCTGCTTCTGAGCCCTACTCTGCACTCATAAGTTAATGGCCGCATACTTAACACATTTCGAAACCCCAAAACAGGGCTCCGGGCCACCGAAGTGTCCCGCAGAGCCTTTCCGGGCCACTTCGTTTCCCTTGTGCCCTGAATGACCAGGTACCCAAACTAGAAAGACCTTCTTCTGGTCACTAATTTCCTTCAGGGCACCCAGACAGTCACAAACCAGTCTTGAGTTGACCTGGTAGGAACTAATTGCCCGTAGAGCAGACTGACTATCCGAGAAAATTACGACCTTAGATAGTTGGATGTTACGTTGGATGTTGTAAAGCCTGCCTGGAAATATAGGCAATTACTTTGCTATGAAGCATATTATATAGTTAGAGGCTATCGTAGTCCACCTCAAGAATCTAATGCTACTTCTAAGTTCCTTAAATGGTACGTATCTAAGAACCTGAAAGAATCGTCAGATATTTTGTGGTCACTGATAATTGTAACCTCTTTTTCATACTTGCAAGTACAACTCACAATGCAAGTGTGTTGCATCTATTGCGTCAAAAGATCCATCCTTGCATGTTCCTACTTGTATTCGCCACTTCACTTCGTCCTCTACATCAGTCTACATTCAATACAAATTAAAAAGACTGAAAAATTGTAGAACATCCCAGAAATATTGATACATCGATTTAAAGAGAAACTAATTATATTCAAGATACTTTTCTTTTTTCTTCTAAATAGAAGTAGGGAAAAAAAACATTGTCCAGAATATCATTTACATCTTTTCTAGAAGCTTAAAGAGTTGTAAGAGAGTGGGGTGTGATGAGAAAGGGAGTCTGCAGCTTCCCTTTAGAGCTGTTGCATTTTAAGATCCTCGTTAAATTTACATTCCTCTTCATTAATATTACACGGCCAACTCGTTCTTTTTTTACTTCTTCGCCTACTTCTTTCTTCTTTTTTTAAGAAAAGCTTAAAAGATAGAAAAACGATGTGCTCTAAAATATGAGACAGCGTTTAAAAAAAGTACGTACGCGTACAACCTATTTGAACGACACTGTCTTGAGTTGTAAAGTAACTTTTTTTTCTTTCTTAAGTTTCTGCCTTTAACGATAATGAAGATTCAGTTTTATTTTTTAATTTTTTCTTAACTTGGAATATTGCTGTTTTTTTTGGTGCCCCGGCTAATCAGTTCTTACAATGGCGGCTTAGTGAGCCATATTCGATTCACAAAAGTTTTCATATCGATAGGATTAGAATTTAAATTTTATTTTCCTTTTATGACTCTAGAAATGATGTCAAGTTAAGCCTCAAATAAAATATGCTCTTTTTGAAGGAAAATACTCGTATACTCATCTATGCATTAAAAAGGGGTCAATACACTTTGCAGTTTGCAGACGATATAGCTCCGGATACTGAGAATTTATGCAGATTCGGAAACTGTGGAAAAGCTATTTGCTACACTTGGAATCTGAGTAAATGCTAGGGTATATATAATTCAATGATTCTACCATAAAATTGTTGGTAGAGTTTGAATAGAATTTAGGGTTTTTGTCATATTATAAGGGTTTAACATGGACGAGGTCTTGAAGGTATGCCATAAGTAGGCGGCTAAGCGACTTAGATACTGTCACATGTGAAACCAATTTGAGGAACCTATTAGTAAACATACTCTTGTCCTGGGGGTTTAATTCGTGACGCTCTCATTAGAGAACACGAAAAGAACTAGGTGATGCTTCCTGGGGTCAAACACGGCAAGAGTCTCATGTGCCCTTGCTGTGTAAACAAAGAACCAAAGACAACTTTGGGCTTGAGCAGAAATCAGATTACTCTGAGATTACAGGCCTATTCACAGGGTACGGCAGGTTCATAAAGCACCTGCACAAAGTAGGGCTTATTAGCTCGGAACCGTTGTGCAGATTGTGTCAGGAAGAGGAGGAAGCGGCCTCTCTCTTGATATTCGATTGCGTTGCAATCGAGCGGCTGCGCTACCGATATCTTTGGAACTTTAGGGCAAAAAGGAGATTGTAGGACAGAAGGAAGTGGTAGGGAAAGTCATCAATCTCCTTAGTAGGGGAGGTTTCAACTATTAGTCTCAAAAGGTGGAGGCACAATAAGCCTCTTGTGGCTGCGGTGCTTCTAATCTAATCTAATCTAACCATGTTCTCGCATCGGCAGAAGATACTGCAGCGATGTATCTTCCACTTCAAAGCCAAATCTTCAATGCTAACACAATACAACACAATCTAACACAACAGGCTACATTTGTCTAGCTAGTTTGGAGTTTTCAACCAGCAACTCGCTGGACAATAACTTTAAGGAGCTCTTGGTTCCTGTTTAAGAAGATTTAACAGCAAACTATGTTGAAGGTTGAACGGATGAACTCTTTCTACTGGCTAGTTTAACCTGGAAATTTTATTGCCTTCCTCCAATATTCTGCTTGACAATTTCGCACGATTTAGGTAATCGATCAATTAGGGTTAGGTGTTCAAAGTTGACTACTTTCAAGAAGAAAATATTGTCTTCAGCTGCGCTATAAATCTCTATTCCTCAGAATTCAAAAGCTGCAGAAGTTTTAATAATGCTAAAAAAAGTTATTATACATTAATAATGACTCAAATATTCTTGTTAACTCTAGTTTTATTACCTCGAAAGGTAAGGCGTTTTTTATCTGTGTTCCTTGAGGCCAAAATAGCATTTATTCTCATTAAAGCCTCTTGATGCCCGTTGATTGGTTCTGAATTCTCCCCCCCCCCCGCCAACACTACCTCCTCAAAAACTATTGGTCATGTTTCATAACAAGCAGCCATATTTGCGACTTCCATTTAGCTTTATTCAAAATTAAAAGAATGGATTTTGGTCCCCAAAAAATTGGCGCACACTTTCAGAGCGATAAATCTTCTACCAAACATAAATATGACCAGTTCAAACATACGTCATCACTGCATTGTCATGGAAACAATGTCCGGTATTTAGTGATAAGCTTTTTCCACTTATTTACAATCCCCTTTTCCGCTTCGAATGATTTCCTGGCTAGCAAAATCTCAAGAGGACAGACAAACTGTATTCACTTTAATGGTATTGTTACGTGTCTTCATTTGTTCTAAGAATTTATCATGTTTTGTTTTTTTGTTTTAGTAACTCTAATTTTATAAAATAGAAAATATTTTCCCGATTTTTCTCAAAACTGCCTAGGAATAGGAAATAGGGGATTGGTATTTCCGATTTTCGGAAAAAAAAATTGATTTGAGGAAATCTTTTCCGAGTTCTTATCTCATTAAAAACCCCTATATAATAATGAATCTATCAACGATATACCGAAAAGTGAAAACCTGAAGAAAAATTACAAATGTCATTCAAGAGAGGCAGATTTTTCTTTTCTCTCTCTCTCTCTCTGGAAAAGCGGAAAGCCATTTTTCTATAATCTACGGAATTTAGAGCAGAAATTGCAGCCTCCATTATTTACATTCACTAGTATCTTCGTCAACCCACTATCTACTCGTATGATATATTTTCATTTTATTATTTTAGGTGCGTCAATATCTGACGTTATTTGTACCTGGAGCTATTTTTCCGTTCTATCGATCCAGACACCACTGTCCATCACCGAATAGTGAGCCGAAAGAAGCTCCTAGAAAGAGAGAAATCTAAGTGCCAGCAGCTGGATTAACATCCGAGAGAAAAATAAAATTTAAATTAGGCACAACAACTTATAGTGATCAGGAAATGTTTTAGAGGTGAAACTCAGGAAAACAGCAGAAACTACTTGGGGCTATTGAGGGCACCATTTTGATGATAAATGGCTTTATCAATAAAAGGTTGGAAGGAAAAAAAAACACCGACCAAGATTATTTGTAAAAAAACTCTTTCTGCCAAACACGAACCATATTTCAGCGAGTCTTGGTCTCCCACCAAAAAAAAAAAAAAATGGTATTGTAGTCAACTCCAAGCAATGGAAATGAGGTACTCTAGAAGGGAAGAGAGGGGGGGAAAACCAGACGGTATCGGATGAGGAATAGAACATACCATAAAATTAGAGCCTGCAGAAAGTGTTATAGAACCGGATGAAATGGTTACGGCCATGTCACCAGAATGGCAGGAAGTAGAAGGCAGGAAATAGAAGCAGGAAGAAGGCTTACGAAATGGAGAGGAAGTATTGTTAAAGGGGAAATCTAATGAGAATTTTAGGTGTGTCCTTTAGGCGTCCACCAGAAGAGGACTTTGGAATTAGCAAAGACGAAAGCAGCTGGCTACGAATAGAAGTCCTCTGTAAAGCATCTCACATTGCGCGGAGCTGAGGCGGAGAAATAAGGCTTCGTGTTGAGCTCACAACGTTAATGAAACTGTGAAATAAATCAATAGAGCAGTTTATTTCCTGAAGGTGTAATATATCTGACAAAAAGGTCCTTCGGGCAGATTTGTTTTTCAATATTTTTTTCTTTGAAACTGACGAAATTTCCTTTTTTTTTTCTTACTCTTTTTCTGTCACTCTCCTTTCTATTTTTCTCCTTTATAATTTTCTGCGTATTTTTCTTTTTATCTGGAGGATATAAACAGAAAGAAAAACCTTCGATAAATATTTACTTTTTTATTTATGAGAGTTAAAGAAAATTTATGAAAGAGTAGGAACATTCTAATTAGGGAACTAATTAGAAAGTTTACCTGTGAAAAAAAGTTTTGAAATCAGTGTCCCTCTGAAATTGTTGGCTACTAGAGTTTAGACTAAAATTTTAATGTTAACACTGAAAGCTGATCCCACAGGAGCTCCATTTTAAAGTAAGTGGAAAATATAAAGTTTTAAAAAATAAAATAGACTATATTCTGTTAAAACATACGTAGCTCAAGCCAAACGGTCTCCTAGTAAAGAGAAATAAAAGGGACGTTAAGGGTCCGTCACCAGTCTTTCTAGGGGAAAGACTAACCCTCAGGGAGTAAAAAATCGTTTACCAGGTTAGTGGCTGAGCTTAGGTTATCTGCTTTTAAGAAGTAAAAGAAGCAGAAAGCTATGAGGTCTCATGAGGAATAACCGAGATAAACATGGCTTGAAGAGAGAGCTGAATGTGGCCACAGGAGTGGTATTCTTCGGAAAGAGAGAAAAAAGAGGACGACCGAAAAATTGATAGAGTAAAGGCTTAGGAAGATGATCTGCCTAGAATCAGAGTGACCAAATGGAGTCGAGAAAGCTAAAGACAGAGATCTTCAAAGGAATGATCAGCGAGGCCAAGGTCCAGCCTGGATTGTTAAGTAAGTCCATTATTTTTTTAAAATTCGTATTGTGGGAATAATGTCTTAGTATCTGAAGCCCTGAAGATTAACTAAATATTGTTTGAAATGACGTACAAAGTTTTCATTTATGAACTTACCAAAACATAGAACACTACTTTTAAAATATTGTTCCTCTGTGAAAAACCTTAGTATCACTTTTGATCAAAACCTATCTTGGGAAAAACCATGTTTCCCAAATCTCTCGTCGTTCCATCCATATCCTTAAGCAGTTTAATAGTTCCCGTCACCTTTTTCCAATTAAGACCCGGCAACTCTTAGTTTCCTCTCTTATATTCCCCCATTTCGACTATGGTTGTTTAGTGTATGGCCGGTCTTTCTGGTGATATTGAAGCTAAGCTCAAGCGCCTCATGAACTGCTTCATAAGATTTATTTTCAGCATTTCCAGAGACTCTCGCATTTCGCACTGCTACGATGAGGTGAAGTGGCTTTTTCCTGTCTATCGCCGCCAATATTTTTTGACTTCTTTCCTTTTTCAAGTCATCCAGTTTCAAAGCCTTCCTATATTTTTCAACTCCTTAAGTTTAAATCCTCGATACATTCCCGTAACACTAGATCTCGCTCATCTGATCTCTATATTCCCTCACATCGTACCTCATCCTTTGACAAATCCTTCCTATACGTGCTACCTCTCTCTGGAACTCCTTGCCATCATCTGTCCGCCATGCTCCTACCCTTTCTATCCCTTAAATCCCGTCTTTTCAGTTATCTCTTTTCTATCCAGCTTCCACCGAAATTTTAATTGTTTTAATTTATTTCTTTAATTTCTATAGTTATTTTGATTTTCACTTTTTGTAAATACTTAAGTATATTTTCTGTTTAATCGCAGGCCAAACTATTAAGGCCTCTAATTGTACCTGTATTTATTCTTAGGGGACAATTGTCCCAGAATAATAAATTTCTTTTCTATTCTATTCTATTCTACTTTGAAAATTTGACCGCGATCGCAATACCAGAATTAAGAGAAGATGAAAGAATTAAAATTACCAGGACAATAACAACGATTAGCCTTAGAGACGAGAACAAAAAAAAGAATAAAAAGGTAATAATAAAATTGAATAAAATAACGGCAGAACAAACGAACAAATAATAGCGATACTCAATCGCTAGCCATCGCTGCTACTCCCCGTAGTATAAAACGATTACTATATTAAAAACTACGTACACTTATACAAAGAACTTTATGATATTAACCTATAAATTTAATGATAGTACTAGCGGAAAATGGGAAAACATAGAAGGGCAAAAAAGAAAGAAAGAAAAATACAGGAAAACTGCTAGCCAATATTATCTGAAGTTCGATTATTGGTGAACCACTAGCGCCGCCTGGTGATTAAAAAACCATTTTCCTCCACACAGACGTGCCGGAAAGAAATGAACTGGCAGTAAAAATACCTACTTTTATTTTGTGCGCCGCCAGTATGTGCATTTTATGTATTTATGATGTGTGTATATGTGTGTGTTTGTTCCGCCATTCATGGGAGTCGAAACAAATCATACGATCAAACTAACTTAAATGGCGTGGAAAAATAAAATACTGAAAATTGTACTACAAGCTAATCTTTTCAACTACCTAATTGGGTTATTTATTTATTTTGCTCTCGCTCGCTTGCTCGCTGTAACTCACAAATTTACTCATTCTCTCTCAAATTCACTCACAAACTATGTTCTACTTCCTTTTTTTTAAACTTTAATTTACTATTTAATTGAATTCTCACTGGAAATAAGCGATTTGAGGTTCCTAAAACTGGTGTGTAAGTTTCTTAAGACAGTGCTGAGGCCGATTGTCACCTATGGGTCGGAAACGTGGGTTTAGACCCGAGCAGTTGCGCAAAGGTATACGGAGGTGGGAAAGGAAAATATTAAGGATAATATTTGGTTCCTGCGAGGACAGAGGAAAGCTCTAGAATCAGGATGAACCAAGAAGTGGCTGAACTGTTTGGTAAGCCTGATATTGTGTCCTTGCATAAAAGGCAGGAAGACTGCGATAGTTGGGGACACATACACCGGATGGAGGATTTAAGGGCTCCTAAGAGAGCATTGTATGGGCATCCTGGCGGGAGAAGGCCCCGAGACAGACCAAGGCTGAGATGGCTGAGGGACGTGGAGGATGATGTGGAGGCGGTAGGCCCTGTACGGTTGGAGAACGGCTGCGAGGGACCGTGAACGTTGGAAAGCTGTTGTGGTTGAGGTCCAGGCCCTTCTTGGGCTGTGATGGCTTCACTAGAATATCTTACTAAAACTTCACAATCAAAATTATCACTTTACTCGAAGAATTTTTCAATTTTTTGAGATTTTTTTCGAAATCCTCTTTATTATTTAGTTTTTTTTTTTAACTTTATTTACTCATCATACTCGAAGGTATCACGGTAGTCGAGTGGTTAAAGGCCAGGTTCGCAAAGCTAAGAAGTATTGTGGTAGTACTGGTTTCGATTCCTCGGTCTAAGACTTGGGTTTTATTTAATGGTAATGAGAATTAAATAGTGTAGTCTCAGTTGTCTGGGAGAGGATATGACCCGTTTTCCAGTAAAACGTAATATCAGTGTAATGTACGATCATAGATTAGATTAGATTGATTAGAAAACGGGTGGGACCTATGCTTCACGGCACCGCAGCTAAAAGAGGCTTATTGTGCCTTCCCATTTTTTGGATCTAGTAGACGAAAGCTCCCCTAAGATAGAGGTTAAGGACTTTCCCAGCTAGTTCCTTTTGCGCTACTATCTCCTTTGGTCTCAAAGAGCCAAAGGTTTCATAGCCAGCAAGTGGGAGGCCATTTCCTCCTCTTCCTGACAAAATCTGCACAACGGTTCTGAGCTGATAAGTCCCCCAACTTGTACAGATACTTCCTCAACCTACCATTCCCCCGATAATAGACCTGTGATCAGAGTAATCTGAGTTCTACCCGAGCACTGAGTCTCTTTCATTCTTTGTTTACTTTGCCAAGGCATCATAGTCTTACTGTGTTTGACCCCCAAGACACATCACCCAGTTCTTTTCATGCTCTCTCCAGATCCAGTCTCTTGAGAGCCACACGTATTGCACCCTTGGTGATCCCTAGGACGATCTTATATACTGTTTGATGTTTTTTCAGTAATAAATATAATTCAAATATTCGATTTTTGAAGATAACTTTACAGTTAGAACTTAGAGGCTGATAAGCAAAATTCGAGTGAGTGTTTACACTAGAATTAAAAAATAAATCTTTTCACTTTTTACATTAATTACGTCTTAAATATCATTAACCTTAAATGGCTAAAGTAAATTATGTAATTAAGTAACAAATTGAACTTTATAAGCTAATATAAAGGAGAATTTAGTTTGGAACAGTGAGAAAAGCCAATAGCCAATAATAACAGAGAAGCATTATGAGAGGGGAGAATATAATGGAAGTACCGAACTGTATGCGGTGCACGGTATAGGTGCACTCCGCCAGGAACATATAGCTAAGTGTTGGGAGCGGCATTCTGAAGGGGATTGGAGATCCCCGCCGCCAACATGATAACTTCACTCAACAGGAGGTGCCAAACTATACGACAAAGTTTTCGCGTCATAGAGTGCGGTGACTCACCTCGCACTACTACTAACACTAAATCACTTTCAAGCCCAAATACACAGACTGTAACCAAGCCAACAGATCTCACTAACACACACTCACAAAATAAATCTAATTGGGTAAGAGATCTGTTTTAGCCGCTCGTTAACCCCTAAATTACTCCACTAATGTCCAACGATTACAACTTGTTGATTAGTTGCGGAGTATTGTTGTCACCCGTTATTTTACCGTTATATTGGAGCACACTATTGACAATGACGACGGAAACAAGACCATTTATCTGATATGGTAAATATTATCTTTATATCGCCATTGTTCAAAATTAATATCCTATAATCAGTTTAACCAAAATCTTTTCCAGATAGTGGTTAATTAAAGTCCAGTCACAAAAAAAAAAAGGCATGCTAGGGATTATTCTCTGGATTAGATGAAATCTGGATTAGATAAAATACCCGTTAGCGCTACCGAGGAGTTAGAGGCGAGGCTAATGATAAAATGCATTATGGTTTTGGGTAAGATTTTCGGTCTAAGCTTGGATATTATTTAAATGGTTAATACGACCAATTTACTGTTGTTTGCTAGTCGTCTCTACGACCCCAAATTTGGTAGTTGTGATGTAAAGCCTACCTGGAAGGCTTTTCTCTACTATACTTTATAGTGCAGGAATAAATTTTATGTAAAGTAAAGAGAACTTTAGTCTCATTTTTTACTTATTTTTGGCATGCTTTCAGATTTATGGACTAAGGGAGGTTTTCAGGGCTAGAAAAATCTCTTTTAGAAAAGATTACCTTTATGTTTAATGCGGCGGATTACTGGATAGGTATATAACGTTCTTTTATAAGTTATTTCCCTTTTCCGATCCTGGTAACCACTCAGGAATCTTAATCTAGGAAATTCCCAGTTATCGGGGGTCTACCCAACTCCTTATTGGCAGCAACCCGTTCCTGCTCAAAGACGACTGATAACGTGTTAGTTTCATTTATATAAGTTACAGTAGAATATAATTTTCCAATTTTATTTTCAGTTTCACTCAAAAAAGTTGCAATAGAAAACTCGCCAGACAAAGTTTGGTAAGTGGGGAGATTTTCCTGTTGGGAGTAAAAATAGCGGAAGTAAAATGAGACAGGAAATCAGGCAAATTTTCTTCCTTTCCCCCCCTAGATCGAGGAGGCAGTCGCGGCCCTAAGCCACGCAGGTTTTAGCCACTTCTTATTCCAAAAGCATTTCTTATTTTCTCTAATTTCTTTTTTTTTTTCTATCCCTCTTTCACATTCATCTGTAAAGTTAATTTTCCTGGAAGAACTCTGTTTGAATACAGTTCACTTCACAAGATTTAAGAGCTTCTTTTTTTTTTTGGAGGTTGGGGATGGTGGGGGAATAAGTCTATTTCCATTACTAGCTTCGAGTACCACCTCATCGATAAAAGCCAAAATTGTATGTGCTAAAATCAATTTGAATATGAATCGATTAATAAGAATTTCCACATCTGTGAATGAAGTTGTCAATTTGGATGCATTAGACAAGCCTTAATGGTTTCAACATTTATCACTTTTTTCGTCTCCCTCAATTCTTCGTCCCATCTTTATTCTAAATCCTAGTCGGTCGGAAAAGTGGATTTTCCAATTTTACACTGATGTGAAGAAAACTCAACGTTTTTTTTTTTTTTCTACGTAATAAACAGCTTTTGCTGCGTGAAATTATAGAATTATTTCTTTTGAATGAAATGTTCACGTTTTTCTATTATTTTTGAGGAGGAGGAAAATCTACCTCCGATGAAAAGCTTAGAGCATGATCTACAATTGAATCAGAGGATTGATGCAATTTAATTGAATTATCTATTAGAAAAAGAGGGGGAAGTCTGCTGTGAAACACTGCCATTTGAATTGATCATAGTTTTTCCCTTCTTCTTAATTAGAGAAATCAAAACCTCATTGAGAAAAATTAATATCGTCAGATTTACAATGTAAATTTTTCGGTTTAAAGATTCAGCTTATTGAGAGATAATTTTGAAAAAATATCATAAGTCTTCGGATAAGAGTAATTTTATTCGATTTTACAATTTTTGCCCAATAATTAATTGTATAAAATGTATCCAGCATCAGATTAGAATGTATGCAAGAAAATGATTAGAGAAGGATTACGGTGGTTTTAATTTCGGTTAAGCTATAAGGATGGCAGGAATATAGAGTACTGATCCATTCATTAGTTGTAAGTTTGTATGTAAATAGTTGTATATACGAGGGTCGTTTGAAAAGTCCGTGCAAAAATAAAAACTACTTAATTTTTTGGGGTAAACCTTTTTTATTTTTCAACATAGTCTCCTTTTAGGCTTATACACTTCGTCCAACGCTGCTCTAGTTTGTTGATCCCTTCCGCATAATAGGATTTGTCCAAGTCTGAAAAATAGCCATTCGTTTCTGCAATCACCTCCTCGTTTGAATAAAATCTTTTTCCCGCCAGCCATTTCTTCATATTGGGGAACAAATAGTAGTCCGAGAGAGCCAAGTCTGGAGAATAGGGGGGATGTGAAACGAGTTGGAACCCTATTTCCATTAATTTTGCGACCACAACTGCTGAGGTGTGAGCTGGTGCGTTGTCGTGATGGAAAAGGACTTTTTTGTGGGCCAATCGTGGGCGTTTTTCTTGCAGCTCGGTTTTCAAACGGTCCAATAACGATGAATAGTATGCAACTGTAATAGTATTACCCTTTTCCAGATAGTCGATGAGAATTATTCCTTGCGAATCCCAAAAGACAGTCGCCATAGTCTTTCCGGCCGAAGGAACGGTCTTCGCCTTTTTTGGCGCAGATTCCCCCTTGGTAACCCATTGTTTAGATTGTTCTTTGGTCTCAGGAGTGTAGTGATGTATCCATGTTTCATCCACAGTGACGAAACGACGCTTAAAGTCCTGCGGATTTTTCTGGAACAGCTGCAAACCGTCCTTGCAACACTTCACACGATTTCGTTTTTGGTCAAGCGTGAGCAATCGCGGCATCCATCTTGCGGATAGCTTTGTCATGTCCAAATGTTGATGCAAAATATTATGTACCCGTTCATTCGAGATGCCCACAGCACTAGCAATCTCACGCACCTTCACTCTTCTGTCATCCATCACCATATCATGGATTTTATCAATGATTTCTGGAGTAGTAACCTCAACAGGGCGTCCAGAACGTTCAGCGTCACTTGTGCCCATATGGCCACTCCGAAAATTTGGAAACCACTTATAAACTGTTCTAATCGAAGGTGCAGAGTCACCATAATGTTTATCAAGCTTCTCTTTAGTCTCCTGAGGCGTTTTGCCTTTCATAAAGTAGTGTTTAATCAACACACGAAATTCTTTTTCGTCCATTTTTTGAAAATCACTCGACTTCTTCGATTCAAACGAATGCCAAACACAAAGAAATAGACCGATCTGGCTGAAACTTGGTGTGTGTTCTTCCAAGAGATGCTACTAACTAAACGTAACCTCGATACGCGCCAGTGGTGCTATCTCTCTGACTTTGCACGGACTTTTCAAACGACCCTCGTAATAGAGGGATGAATGTGTGAAGCGAATGTATTTATAAGTAAGAATGGAGAGTGAGTGATATTCTAGTGATAAGCACCTAGACGATGCTGGCTGTATGGCGAAAGCCAATGCCAAAAACAAGGCAAAAAAAATAAAAAAAATCCAACATCAGACTTTGCATTAAGCGTTTAACAAACAAGCCTTTGGTTTAAGACAATCAATACAGCAATAAAAGAGGGGAAAAAAATTGTAAAAGCTTTAGGCCTGAAAATTGAAAATTCATCAATAACGATATAAAAAATTGAAAAGAGTGATTTAAATGTAAATTTTCTTATGATTTCATCGCTTCATGTGAAGTGCACCATTTCATCAATTCTCCTGACCCCTTCTAGGAAGTTATTGTGATCAATTGGGTTTCATAACACATCATAAACTGCTGCAGTATTATTTTTTGTTAGAAAAAAAATGTATATATATATATCGTATATATTATCTATATTATAAAATTCTGCCGTTAGCATAGTGTTAAATAATCTGTTTTAATCGCTGTTCATTATTTTTAGTGACTGATTCATAGTTTCAACAGGATGAAAAAATAATTGCCATTTCAGTCATTATTACCTTTATGATGCCGAGCTTTCGACCTAGGGACTAGGTCATCTTCAGGGCTAGTTTAGAAAGTAATATTTTTACATTATAAGGTTGGTGTGTCTTCTGTCTTGCCTGATCATGGACTGAGTGTGTCAACAGACAAGACAGAAGACACACCAACCCTGTAATGTAAAATATTACTTAGTAAACTAGCCCTGAAGATGACCTAGTCCCTAGGTCGAAAGCTCGGCAGAATAAATGTATCAAGACTGAAATGGCAATTACTTTTTCATCCTATTGTTTAAATCACTTCTTTTTTTTAAAATATGGACGAACAGAATACAACTCTTTGCCAAAAAATCGAACATCAACCGACTTCAGACCACCTTGCAATAAAAAATTCTAAGAACAATAGTTAACGCTCCCTTCTAATTCTCCAATCACACAATATACTCTGACCCTAAATATTCCTCTCGTCTCTGAAATAGCCCCAATCTCGCTACACAAAAACTCCACTCAAATCTACACAGTCATTACAACCCTCTGATCAAACACAACATGTCTACTACAAGCACTTCCTTCAAATCGCGGCGGTGGCCTCGCGATTATCTCAACATATAACGCTGATCTCCTAGGATGGTTGCTGTGTAAGCTTGCCAAGCTGGCGAACTAACGGCTTCCATCACTGGATGGTTGTCGTTCACTCCACTCATGACGCTAGGTGCACTGCATGAGCGCGCATATGTATGTACGTGCGAGGGTATTTGCGCTATCCTTATCTCCCATTTGCTTATTATAATTAATTAATTATAGTCGCAAAATAAATAAACAAAAAAAAATGCAACCAACTTTTGAGTTTGAAAAAACAAATTAGTTGCTTTAATATATTATTTATATAAGTTCACCAAGATGAAATAATGCCATTAAAAGGGACCTCATATCTTTCCTTCCGAAACCCCACCAAAATTAATATTAATTTCTTGGGTTTTATCCGTCATATATACTCGTATGTTTATTGTTTTCCTGACCGGTTCTGGACTTACATCCATCAATAAGATGTAGATTAATCCGTTTTGATGTAGAGATTTCAGTTATGTTTCTGATAGTGTAGTGTGTTCCAAGTGTAATGCAAAAGGTGGAAGTATTGTGAAGTCGAAAGCGTAAGGTAAGTAGGTTAATAAAAGTAAGAAAGAAATGTGATAAAACTATGCACAGTAATTACTTTGAAGAATATAAAAACGGATATTGTGTTCTAGCTATATCTATAGTATCTATAGTTGTACGTTAGATGAGTAATTTTTAAAATAACTGCAGAAGAAAATTCTCCAGAGTAAAGCAGGATACAAAAAAAAAGAAAAATAAGAGAGAAAGTGAAGGAAAAGATAGAGAAATACAGAAAAACAAGGTAGAGTTTTCAGGAAAATGGGAAAAGTTCCGGTTACATTAGGAAAGAACAGAAGGAGGAAATATAAGCAAGTATGAGTGGGGATGTCCAGGACGATATGGAGACGTACAGACAGTGGGGAAAAGTATACTAGAAGAAAATTGGTCACTGGAAAATGCGCCCTCTCCCCTCTCTCTCTACAGTACTAACATTGTCCTTAGGTGTACGTGCTTCTCTGCTTGTGTGAACGTCATCAAGAAAAACGGGAAGAGGCCAAAGTTGATTATTTTATACCAAACACTAGTTTCCTGTTTCAAAAACTTTAGTTGTTTCAATTGAAACATATTTTTAAATAAACTGTTTATAACAGTTCCATCTTCAACAGTTTACTTTCTCAGAGTGATCAACCATTTCCTCAAGATCTGTTACAAAGATCTGCTGTAATCTACTGGCTATGATCTAGTATCTTCAATTATTGGGCCCCATGGAGCGGAGAGTAAGTGGGTTAAGCTTCGCTCAAATATATTTAATTGTCTTTATGACAAAAATGGACAATGGTTAATCAAAGAAACCTAACCAAAATGTACGATGTAATTCACTGAAGAAAACATCTAATTGTAATATCGATGTTTTAACTACGATTTACGATATGCTTAACTTTAAATATTTTGTTGTAAAAAACGTCGATGTTTTAAAAGTTTTTTAATCAGTTATGGGAACTACTGTTTCATTTTGAGGCTGTTTTTGCAAGAGGAAAGTACAATAAATCAATCGACATCGATTTTTTTTTTTTAAAGCTCCCTCGAAGATGCTCCAACCGAAATAAAGTATCCCATTTTAGAGCTTTAGAGGAGAAAAAAAGATCGGCAGCGCAATGAAGAAAGCTCCGGGCGCCATTAACCTCAGTCGTTCACGCGCCTTAAATTAAGAAAAATAAATAAATAATTATGATAACCTATTTACCTTGGATACAATATCCTACAATTAGGAAAATTTGAACCTATTTTCTTCTTACCAAATAGTAAAGGAAATTATTTAAAAAAAAGGTTTTCTTTTTGTAGGATTATTTTGTTTTTACTTTTCCCAATCTAAAAACAAATCACAAAAAACAAAAAGTGCTCTGTAAAGATGTAAAGATGTACGTTACTTGACTGATAAGATAAGAAACAATTCTGGCTTTTTAGCTCAAACTCATGGGTATTGTGAACTGGCAGAGTTCTGAATCTAAACTGGCCACTAACGAGCCCAAAATGAAGGCACTTTTCTCCCAAATACGTAAAACTCAAAACAAAAAAAAGTCCAACTTGTCCAACTTAGAGATGAGCATACGTATAAACTAATCTGTAGAGATAAACTTTAATTTGGGTACCTTGTTACGGTGCCATTTAGGCCCAGCGTCACCTCAGTGGAGAAGGGGGTGGGTCGAGATGAGGAAGAAACCAGTAAAAAAAATAAGATGAGTAAAAGAGAAAATAAAAAAGAATAAAAGAAAATGTATTCAGGGCGCCACACTGTTTTAAGTTAGTTCCGCAGGGAACAGCGAACCTACGGGAACATACTGGTTTTTAGGCCTGAAACAAAAAAAATAGGTTGGAGGGAGGGAGTTCTGGAAAAAAAAAGAAAAAAGAAGAAGGCGATTTGGAGAAAAAAGTGTATATTGAAAAAAACGAAATTTTTAATGAAACCAAAAAGTATTTGGTGGCAAATGTGTATCTTTTTACATACGAGGGTCGTTTGAAAAGTCCGTGCAAAGTCAGAGAGATAGCACTGGCGTATCGAGGTTATGTTTAGTTAGTAGCATCTCTTGGAAGAACACACACCAAGTTTCAGCCAGATCGGTCTATTTCTTTGTGTTTGGCATTCGTTTGAATCGAGGAAGTCGAGTGATTTTCTCACGCTTGACCAAAAACGAAATCGTGTGAAGTGTTGCAAGGACGGTTTGCAGCTGTTCCAGAAGAATCCGCAGGACTTTAAGCGTCGTTTCGTCACTGTGGATGAAACATGGATACATCACTACACTACTGAGACCAAAGCACAATCTAAACAATGGGTTACCAAGGGGGAATCTGCGCCAAAAAAGGGCGAAGACCGTTCCTTCGGCCGGAAAGATTATGGCGACTGTCTTTTGGGATTCGCAAGGAATAATCCTCATCGACTATCTGGAAAAGGGTAAAACTATTACAGGTGCATATTATTCATCGTTATTGGACCGTTTGAAAACCGAGCTGCAAGAAAAACGCCCACGATTGGCCCACAACAAAAAAGTCCTTTTCCATCACGACAACGCACCAGCTCTCACCTCAGCAATTGTGGTCGCAAAATTAATGGAAATAGGGTTCCAACTCGTTTCACATCCCCCCTATTCTCCAGACTTGGCTCCCTCGGACTACTATTTGTTCCCCAATATAAAGAAATGGCTGGCGGGAAAAAGATTTTATTCAAACGAGGAGGTGATTGCAGAAACGAATGGCTATTTTTCAGACTTGGACAAATCCTATTATTCGGAAAGGATCAACAAACTAGAGCAGCGTTGGACGAAGTGTATAAGCCTAAAAGGAGACTATGTTGAAAAATAAAAAAGGTTTACCCCAAAAAATTAAGTAGTTTTTATTTTTGCACGGACTTTTCAAACGACCCTCGTACTATCAGTTAAAGTCACGGCACTTAAATATTCAATATAGTAAATCAAGTAAGAGCTGTATTTAAACAATAAAGAAAATGGGAAAAACCTTGTTCAGGAGAAAAAAAACCCAGGGCGGTAGCTTCCGTGTAACTGATCTATTTCTTATAATAACCAAAAAATATCTTAATAGGGTTACAAAACTAAAAAGATTACACTGTTGAAAACCTTAATTATATACAATATAATTAGGAAAAAAAAGAAAGCCGTGAAAACTATATACATAACTGTCTACAACAGAAATACTTAACTTATCCCCCAGGCCTGGGTCTAACTCGGTTTTGCGGGGGTGAAATTGTATCCACTGTTTTCAAACGCCTTTCCGGCGCCTGTTCGCAGGCCACTGCAGCACTTCTCCCAACTTCCTTCTCTGTGGTTGATTTCGTTGAGCGCAATCCCCACACTGGGAAATGTTCACCACCGCTGGTAACTTCACCCGCTCACGAAAAATTACCTAATTTCTGTCCGAAAATTGTAGGTCTATCCGGCCAAGCCGACGAAAGGAAGTCACCTTGTAACAGAGCTATCAGTGGCTTACTGCCCACAGTCGGGCTCTGTCTCTCCACATACGCGCCGCTCTCTGTTTATCCCCTTTTGTTCGCTTCATAAACAGGCCGAAGTACAATTTCACTCGCTTAACTTGCCAAAGACGTATTTCTTTCTATTCATATTCCATTTGATGTACACATTTGCCCCCTAATTGAATTGTTACCCGATTTTATATAAAAGTTAATTAAAAATTCTTGGTACCAGATTTTCTATCTGTAACAACCTCAATCTGCCACTTTTAGGCTTGACAAGTTTAACTAAGAAAATGCCTCCAGGCCATTTTAAAGAGTGCTCTTTTGAGTCCTTAACTTGAGAACAGAACAAATGTTTTGCGAGTGATTTCTATTTAAGTCGCTAGAGGGGTATACCTCACATTAGTACATATATCTGGTGATATAAAGGGTTACAGGTTAGAAAAGCGGAACAGGAACCTACAGCCCCACGGCACCGCAGCCAAAAGAGGCTTATAGTGGCCTTCCCCCTTTGGATCTAGTAGACGAAACCTCCCCTACTAAGAAGGTTGAGGACTTTCCCTACTAGTTCTATTCTAGGTCTCAAAGTTCCAAAGGTTTCATAGCGCAACCACTCGATTGCAACACAATTGAACAACAAGTGAGAGACCGCACACTACAAGTGAGAGGCCACACACTACAATTTACACAGTTACAATCGAATTACGAACTACTGTGCACATTGAGGAAGTATAGAAGTGTTAGTGTGCTCGGAACAGACGAGAAAGTCAGAGTGAACAAGTTGTTGCAATTGTTGCTGAAAAAGCTGTAGAAATAACAACAGCCAGCCAACAACACGTAGAGCTAGGTGTATTCTATGTTCGACTTGTACACGGAGCAGTTAGGCGACTTAATTCACTACAACTTGAACGTTGCTCAGTACGTGTAGTTTTCTTGATATCCTTAAAAACATCCCTGCACAGTAACAACAACCCACTTTCCCCAAAGGTATTGGACATTTTAAGAGGCGAGTTTTCATCGTCTCCCAAAACTAAAACCAAACTGTCGTTCGTTTCGGAGCTACAAAAGCTCTAACCAAGTCTAGACTTCTCTTCCCTGACTTCGACTTTTTAGTTGTGTAAGTGTACGGTTAGCACAAGAACAGCTTCCCTCCCCTGGACCAGTATTCACCTTGCTTCTTACCCAGAGTTTTCCACCTGAGACCTTATTTCCATCAAATATTCAAAAGGTCCGCTCGTAACATGTCACCTACCGTCGTCCGGAGTATAGCTTCCTACCAGACAGGGAGGTAGGGTCTTTCTCCTGCCCACCCACAAAAACCCTTCCCAAGTAGCTCAACCGAACTTCACTTATTTGAAAATACCCTGTAGAAAGTGTTCTACATTATGCAGGAATTTGTTTTTGCCAAAATATAGTACAGTGGCCATATTTTCTCATTCGCCACTTGGAAAAAACGCTAATAAGTCCCGGATTTATTTCATATATGTGTTGATTTCTCCGTTTATTTTGTGTTTAAATTATCAATTCCTTTGTAAATACATTCTAGGGAGTAGTAAGCAAAGAAAGCTCTGCCCTAAAGTGACGTTTCATTACATATTACGGTCCTAATTGTCAAATAATTGTCACTACGAAATTTCAAAATAAAAATTTGATCTATCCCCTTAGGTTTAAATTCATTTAGGATTAGGTCACATTTAGAGTGTGCAGGAACATTTGTTAAAAGTACTGCACACTCGAGTTAGATTCTACGGAAATAGACTATATTATACTTGAAGCGGATAAGTCATTGTGATTATAGTATATATGTTTAGTTGAAGCTAAACCCAAATACAATACTTTAATTGATTGATTCTTGACAAAATGTGAGTTTATGGATTAAGGGATGGTACCATCGGCGAAATCGCATTCCCCCTCGTCGACTAGATTGATGATGTAAGAGGGGAGCGCCGTCTGCATCCGATAGCCTAGGCTCCACCATGCCTTGCTGAGCAAGATATGTGTGGGGCAGCCCGATAGGGCAATAGGTACCATTCCAGCTCTAGTGGCCTTTATGTAAGAAAAGAGTAAATGTGTGGTGGGCGCTAATGGCCACAGACGTCGATGCGCCGGCAGAAAAAAAAAATTCGATGTAGAAACGCAACCTACTTCCTGCCTAATTGTGATGCAATGTTGCCAGAGAATGACGTGATGATTGTGAATAGAAGTAGATCATTTTAATGGAATGAATTTACGCTAAGAATACGATTAGTGCAATTGTTGGTAATTCTATTCGATTTGACTTCACACCCTGAGCCGTGTACGTGAGTATTAATCCCACAATATGGCTGCACTTCCTGCCCTCAAAACACACCCACACCCACACACACACACACACTCTCTGTGCTGCAGAGAAAGGATGATCCAGGTCGCTATCTAATCCTAGGCCAGTATTTCTTTTTTAGAGCCGACCACCATAGCGCCACAGTCTAAACCAAATACTTACACACATCCTTAGCACTGCCTCCTCCCTTTTTTTTTTTTAACCCTTCCAAAGAAAAAGCCTAAGCTGCCCTCCCAAAAGCGGATATATCCCTTGAGATGTGGGATCTGATACCTCGTAAGTCTGCCCTAGCATTCCTTGAAACATTTTTTTTGGGGGGGACAAATCCGCCACCTCTCTTATTCTTCCTTATTTATCTTCTCAGTTACCAGCATTTTATTCCTTCCTGGTCGGGGACGAATATTTGAAAATTACGACCTGAATAGGAAGTAACAATCTACGTACAGAGGTAATCTGATTTGAATACTCAGCCGACTTCCTCTTTAAATACCGTAAATTTAAAGAATAACATTTTTTCGCAACATAGAATTTCTTAATCCTAAGTGTTCAAAAAGAAGTTTGACGTAACATCTTCCACCTACTAGAACCGATAATCCTGGCGGACGAGCCATTTTTCGAGAGAACACGCAAATATGAGACACTGTTATGGAACAGCACATACGCGCACACGTAAATCAGAGTGAGAGGGATTGAGGTACAGAAAGAAGAGAGAGGCAGCGAAAAGTAGCACTTTAAGAAAGTAATATTAGGAGAAAAATAAAGAACAGACCAGTTGAGTGGATAATAAATTTGTCGGGATGACCTCACCAATCTCTCCAATTGGATCTTGGATGATGAAAATGCCGACGTTAAATGAAATGGTTTTTTAAGAGAATTAAAAAAAAAAAAATCTAAAGTCAAATGATAAAAGTCAACTTACTTTAGTCATATTTATCACCATCTACTAGGCAGTAAATTATCCAGTAGAGCCTAACCAGTCCCAAAGTAAAATAGGATAAATAATCCTTCCCAAGAGGTTTGCACAATTTAGTGTTAGAAGAAGGAGATCTACGACTTCCCCACTGGAGGAAATGGTGGGAAAACTGGAGAAATGTATAACTTTCTGGGAAGGAAGATGGAGAGGACTTGTCTTTTCCTCAATTCTCCTGTTTCTCCTGGTTTCTTCTTCTCTGCTGATTCATATTAGTTGGAAGTTTCACTTTGCCCTAAGGGATACAGTATTTAATGAATTAAAAAAAAAGGACGATCGAATAGTGTTCTCCTTTGTCTTGAAGGACATAATTTTCTTCAGGCTATTTTAACAAAGTTTTCATTATATTCAAATTTTAAATATTTTACTATTATGGAAGCTGAAAGTGGAAACGCTTCCGGTTACTGGGTGGATTTCACAGTAAATTGATGATAAATGAAATCTTAGGAAATTGAAAATTCTAATCAATTTTCTGGGAACTTTTTTAATGTAGAATTTCCCGTAATGATATAAAAACAGCCTGTCGATTATAGGCAACTTGACAAAAAGTAGTTTTGACCAGTCTTTAGCTAAAAACAGGCGAGTGTTCCTGCTGGAATATTACGTCCAATCAATACAGTATGTAACTTGCCACTAAGCCAAGTCTTGCGTTTCTACCGCTATAGCCCAGGATGTTGCCTAAACCTTCTATTCAGATTCATTATGATTTTTACAGATGTTCGGCCTTGGTTAGGCACTATTTGCTCGATGAACTCTTTCGCTTGGTTTTGGTTAGCCATTAAAGACCTTCGAAGCCAGGGCTTGAAGAATGATTACCTCAGATTTCTAGAACATGCAGCAACATCGTGGAACTTACCTACTAAGAGATTTTGACTAATAACTGTCTCTCTCTGATAACGTGTTGATTTTTAAACGTAATTTCACATTGGCTTTTTGCGAACTAAAGAAAATTTTCGTCACAGAATACTAAAAATACTGTAGACCAACGCTATAAACTTATATTACGTAACAAAAGGCCACTGTATATTTCACTATTGGCCCCCATATGGACGTAAGAGCTCGAACTATATGGTACCAAAATCCTACACTCTAAATAGTAACTTCCTATTACGTATTTAACCTAACCAATTTCCATTATCTGAAATTCCATTCCAAACTAGCTCCTCACTTTAATCCTCTCATCCAAGCCCTCTCCAATCCCAGTATCCCCACTAATCTACCACTATGTCTAAGGCGACCGTGCGACCATCTGGAAGCCTGACGACAGCTGTCCAGAGTGGCAGTAGCATTCCATAACGTCTTAATAGCCTTAATGGTCATCGTTGGATGGCCGCCGTTCACGAGTCCAAGTCATTGTGTGAGCGCTAGCCTTAGAGTTTTTTTTAGATTTTACTCGGCGGGACGGGACCCACGCCCCACGGCACTGCAGCCACCAAGAGGCTTATTGGGCCTTATTAGCCTTAAGCCAACTCGTATCCATCTGCTTTACTTGTACCATTTAGTACAGATTTGCAAATTTCCTGCAAATCCCTAAATATATATTAAACAATTTTACTAATTTTTCTCAACTCCAAACAAGAATTTTATGGTAAAAACTTAATTTCTTAAATTTCGTCACGATCTTTATAATTCTTCCTCATACCAGCCGAACACTTAGCGGCCAATCCTTGAAGAGAAAGAGAGGAAATCCTAAATTCTCTCTCACTATCTATGCCTCGCTATTTCATTCCCCGCATTTACTCACGTTGAACGTAAAGTATCCAGAAGCGGCAAAATGTCTTTATGTGTGTGTGTGTGTGTGTGCTTGAGAGAAAGCGAGAGGGAGAGAGAAGTATGAGGTAAGGTGAGAGTGAGACAGGGAAGGGATTTTCACAGCTTTTCCATTTTTAATTACTTTTACAAGGTCCATTAATATTCCAGTAGCAATTAAGGCTTGGTAACACGGATGAAGTTGGGTTGGAGCGAGTAAAGAAGGAGTCTGCTCCAGTAAGGAAAGGCACAGAAGTAAAAGGGAAAGCTATCCTGTGCTATATTTCGCCGACGGTAGAAGACCAGTTGGTGTAGCAGGATGATAGGGGGTTTTCCACAGGTCGTAGGGAATACTGGCGAGGTGCCCTTCAGACCTTATATTAACCAATTAACTCTTCTAAAATGCACCTATATATATACACGACTGTCTGACAACTCACCCTCTCAAATACTCCAACTCCTCCTACCTCTCCAAACGTCTGGCCATTCTTTACTCTTTATCATCTCCTACGAAAGATCTCTCTCTCTTTCTTCATTTTATTTTCTTTGCGTCTTTTTCAATGATATCTTTGTTAAGGTCTTTAACACGGGCTCTTTATTTCAATTAATTCATGGATAAAAATTTCCTTCCCTTAGGTTCTACGATCTCCTAAGATAAGCGTTAAGTGGCTGTGGGAAAACTGCAAGCTGAAGTAAATCTTCTAATTTCCCATTATAATCGGTATGATCCCCAGAAACGTAACTATCTTAAAAAGTTCATTCCTAAGGAGACGCTAGCAATTTAAAGACTTTATTTTCCAACTTGGACTCTACTGATCAAGGAAGCTGCATGGTGGCCAATAGGTATTGATCAGGCTATCTTCTCAGGTTAATTATTCATTTCATTTAGATAAAAACATAATCACTTTCTTAATTAGATTGTTTATATTCAAAATAATGAGGGCATTCTCTTTAAAATAATTAATAAAGTAAAGTAATTGCCTATTTTTTCAGGCGGGGCTTAACGACCAACTACCAATTAAGTGTCGTGGACGGAGGCGATTATCAAACATACTTTACTATAAATTTCTTTTATTAACCCTTAAAATAAAATCCAAGGCCTAAGACTGGGAATCGAACCCAGTACCACAATACATATTAGCGTCGCAGGTCTCGCCTCTAACCGCTCGGCTACCGTGGCGCCTAAATAATTATTAATTAACATTAGGTAATAGTTTTGAAGATGCTTTATAATCCTGGGAATTTCTCGGACAGCTCCAAGTCAGAAGAAGGTGTGAGCTGGGATTTAAAGCACTAACTCTAGGTATGGCATCTCGGTAAGCTAGCCAGGAACTGCCTACATACACATTTCTTAGAATTTAGGTACGTAATAAGTATATACCTGGACATAGAAAAATGAGACTTCAATCCAGAGGAGACCCTGGATCCTCAGATCCTTAAAAATATCATTGCTAGGGAACTCATGCGTTTTATAAGCCTGATAATTATTGTTTAATAAACTTTGCCAAAAAGAAAAATAACACGAATTGAGTCAGTATGAAACTGTAGTAAGATTGAAAATTCCTTCAAGCTTAACTCCCCGGTGTCCATTTCAAATACTTCTAGGTCTAGCCCAGACTAGGTCAAGATGGGTATTCCAACTAGAGAATGTCATATAGGGGCTCAGAGGCCACTAGCCAACCTCCGCCGAATCTAAATCTAATCTAAACTTACTTTCAACATTTAGAGTGCAGAATTATGTTTGAAATTCAGTCTGCAGAATGATTCATGTTTCTATTGAGCTTAAGGAGAGAATTAAGCCCCTTTAATCTTGCCCTAAGGAGCTAACATTCTCTAAATAAAGTAAATTTTCCACAACATACGAGGGTCGTTTGAAAAGTCCGTGCAAAAATAAGAACTACTTAATTTTTTGGGGTAAACCTTTTTTATTTTTCAACATAGTCTCCTTTTAGGCTTATACACTTCGTCCAACGCTGCTCTAGTTTGTTGATCCCTTCCGAATAATAGGATTTGTCCAAGTCTGAAAAATAGCCATTCGTTTCTGCAATCACCTCCTCGTTTGAATAAAATCTTTTTCCCGCCAGCCATTTCTTCATATTGGCGAACAAATAGTAGTCCGAGGGAGCCAAGTCTGGAGAATAGGGGGGGATGTGAAACGAGTTGGAACCCTATTTCCATTAATTTTGCGACCACAACTGCTGAGGTGTGAGCTGGTGCGTTGTCGTGATGGAAAAGGACTTTTTTGTGGGCCAATCGTGGGAGTTTTTCTTGCAGCTCGGTTTTCAAACGGTCCAATAACGATGAATAATATGCACCTGTAATAGTTTTATCCTTTTCCAGATAGACTATGAGGATTATTCCTTGCGAATCCCAAAAGACAGTCGCCATAATCTTTCCGGCCGAAGGAACGTTCTTCGCCTTTTTTGGCGCAGATTCCCCCTTGGTAACCCATTGTTTAAGATTGTTCTTTTGTCTCAGGAGTGTAGTGATGTATCCATGTTTCATCCACAGTGACGAAACGACGCTTAAAGTCCTGCGGATTCTTCTGGAACAGCTGCAAACCGTCCTTGCAACACTTCACACAATTTCGTTTTTGGTCAAGCGTGAGCAGTCGTGGCACCCATCTTGCGGATAGCTTTGTCATGTCCAAATGTTGATGCAAAATATTATGTACCCGTTCATTCGATTTGCCCACAGCACTAGCAATCTCACGCACCTTCACTCTTCTGTCATCCATCACCATATCATGGATTTTATCAATGATTTCTGGAGTAGTAACCTTAACAGGGCGTCCAGAACGTTCAGCGTCACTTGTGCCCATATGGCCACTCCGAAAATTTTGAAACCACTTATAAACTGTTCTAATCGAAGGTGCAGAGTCACCATAATGTTTATCAAGCTTCTCTTTAGTCTCGTCAGGCGTTTTGCCTTTCATAAAGTAGTGTTTAATCAACACACGAAATTCTTTTTCGTCCATTTTTTGAAAATCACTCGACTTCCTCGATTCAAACGAATGCCAAACACAAAGAAATAGACCGATCTGGCTGAAACTTGGTGTGTGTTCTTCCAAGAGGTGCTACTAACTAAACATAACCTCGATACGCGCCAGTAGTGCCATCTCTCTGACTTTGCACGGACTTTTCAAACGACCCTCGTATTACTGGTATTGTTTTAACCTAGTAATGCTTTTTTTAGTGAACTCACCTTGTATTTGCCCAGATTGTCGACAGTACAAGAAAGAACAGCTTCACGACCAACTGGCGTTGTTAGATTGCCTATTGGAAATGCAAACTCTGGTAGCCCACCGTCACCTGGAAATGATTTAGGGAAATCTATTATTTTATCCAGTTTTCTGAAAGAAAAAAAAAATTGAGAAGAAAATGTTTCGTGTTTTCAATTAGGACATTTTCTTTGGGTAAACTTTTCTTTTTTGGACAGAGCACTTTTTAAAAAGTATTTAAATGAAACAAAAATTAAGCTAGATGCCTTGAAAGTGTACGCTCGGTGAACCGCGAGCTTAGGTTTATCGAGATCCTTTGTAGCTGATAAGATCAGAACACTTTTCTTGACAGTTTAAACACAAGCAATATTCCGCTATAGAAGCTGCTTTAAAATGGAGATGAAATAAAACACAAAGCAAAATGTCTTTGAGTGGTCAAGCAAGATTGAAGCATTTGGATAAAAAGGGTGATCCAATCCAGTCGTCGAAATACTTTAATCAATTTAAAGTTCTGGGTAGGGCTGTTTATCCCTTGCTTTTCTTTTATACTTGTAGTATCGTATATGCCTTTCCAAAATAGAAAGTAGGGTGCACTTAGCTGGCTTCTGAAAGAGCCCATTGTGCTCATTGATTGCTTTCATTCTCAAACAGCTCTCAAGTCATTAATAAACGTCTGGATCTATTACAAGGCATGTAAGAGTTTTCAGAATAATGTCAAATTGGCCATTTAACATTTTAGCCCTTCTGTGTAACGACTTCTATAATATGAATCGAGAATGACACATCTCAGATATGATTCCTCGTGAATTTTGATAAAGTGAAGCTCACAGAAACTACATCAGCTTTTTTTCTACTTATTCAACATTTCAGATATGTGCTTAGATCTCATTAAGAAGAAGTACCACAATTCAGCAAATGAAAATTCACAGAAATACTTTTCCAAACGTTGCTTTTCATGAATGGTTCTTTTCGTCTTGGAATAATGTGCCATAATTCAAAAAAGCAGAAACTTACAGAGTGTACAAACAAATTTTATACTTGGTTTAAGGGCTGAAAAAAGGACTTATCTCCTGTCAGACAAAATCAGCCTACCACAAGTTATTTTTTTCTCCCAATTGTCTTTATTCCATCAAGTGCACACAGCGAAAAAAGATTCGAAATTATTTTTGGACTCAGAGAGTCTCAAAAATAGGCCATTGCCGCCAAAAACTCAACATTAAACACACACAGTCACAATATTTCTATTATTGACTATAGTAGTAGTGAATGAGGTCCACAAGGCCACTGTTACACTGGTTCAAAGATCCTGGAGATTCCAGTGTTACAGGTGGCAAGCCAACCCTACTTCCACGTAGTGTGGACCGGAAGCGTAGCGCCTAAGCGTTGCGACTAACAGGGCTCTGGCGGGTCGGTGTGTTTCCTCCACCGACTTCCTTTTCCCCACATCCTGTGTTTTTTTCGTTTTCTTTCCTCATTTGATCCTTAGCCTATCCCTCGCATGCTCAGTGCTCAGATACCGCTGGTTCCTTACGATTCTTAGGCTAGGCCAACATCTTAGTTAATGCTAGCCATGCTGCTCTCAAATTTTTGGGAGCAGAAATACTGTTTCACTGTCCTGGTCTCCTAGGCATTCCAATTTCTTGGGAACAAGTAGGTAGATAAGACAGGGGACATTTATTTCCTAGCTGAGTCTGATGACTCCTGAACTTATATCCTTGTATCCTACCAGCGATGTAAAAGAGAAGTGTAGCATGGATCCTTTGAGAATATCAGAAGGGATGGAGATCTCACTTTGTTAAGCTGAATAGATCGACTCTGCTTAAATTTCAGTTGGTATCAGATTCACCAGTAACTCTAGGTGTTGAGCGGACACTTCCCTAAGGTTCCATGCATTTAATTGCGGCCTTACCCAGTCTCCTAGTTACTTGCCTTCGGGAAACACAAGTTTTTTGCGTTCAGTAGGTTAAAACAACTCTCTAAGTACATTCAAAGCACTAGGAGACTGGACCAAGCAATAATAGCATGGCTTCTTCGACTGAACGACTTCTTTTTAACTTTGGGACGAAGAAGAATAAGCATTATTTCCTTGCCGTCCTTCTGAAGGTAATAATACAAAATGAAAAAAGAAATTATCTAATATAAATCTTTTAATATATTTGAAATTCGAAGATTAGGAGCATGAAATGGTACTGAAGATGAGAACATTGTCTATTTATCTGCTTGTCTATCTTCCCAGTTGTTCTGGGATTAAACAGTATATGTAGATATTCAGTCGGAGGTTAGGAATGGTGAGAGATGTTTGTTGACAAGTGAGAAGTTGGTTTTGGGGCTGCCACCGCAGGAGCTATAAGGAACGTGTCGCACCATATGTGACTCGGTGACGTCTTCCTCCAGAGTATCGCCACAGTTCCCATCTGGAAGGGAAATGAAACGGGGGTAAACACATGAGATAAATTCTCCCTCATTCCCATTCAACTCTATCCTAAACTAAGAGCACACATATGTACAAACATACTAACATACTGTGACAAAGTCATGAACCAAAACATACATGACGAGTACAGTCCAATCAGTAGTCTTGGAAGCACATAGCAATGTTTGGGAGTATACAAAACTTCCTTCATGTCTTCTGTATTCCCATCTGTTACCTGGGGTGCGGTGGGTACATATTGATAACTGAAGGCGGTGAACCCTTTAAGCTGTATGTTTGTTCATCGCTATCTGTTTTATACAAGTTTAACCTTTAGAGGAGTTCTATACTTGAAAGTTCTAACCCCTGCTTCTATTAACTCATTCTTAAAGATTACTTCGCCGACCTTTACTTCAGAGTGCGTTCTACTTCAGAGGGCGTACAACCCTCCTTTAGAACAGAACAGCCTCCTTTAGATCTCTTTCTGTGTTCTATCTATTCAGCAGACATCCCTACCCATGCTAGTTCTAGGATCATCACTTCTATACTAACGATACCTCTTTACTATCCTTACATTTTAATTCTCTTAAAGCCTCCTTAAATAAGCAGGACTAACCTCATAATCATATGGTGAACTTAAGTGAATAAAGCATTCGCCGGCGAATAAAATCAAATACGAATCACAATCACTATTTCTACTGACATGACAAAACTGCCCTCCTATATTGACTTTTTAGGATGATAGGAGGGTACAACGCGTTGCAATTTTTGTAAATCTATTGTGCACTTTACCGAAGTCCAATTACATCTTCTACAATTTAAAAAAAACTAACTGAAAAGTCTCAGAATCTTGGAGGTTTCTAGGTGATTAAGTCCTCCCTCTAGATATCACAATCTTTTTTTGTAAATTAGTTAACATCGCAATTAACTCGAAATTATATTTGGAGCTATTTTTGTCTCCACACAAAATCATTACATTCTCGGGCGGCTTCTTCCGCTGTCTTCCGGGTAGATACTTCCTTCGAAAAGGAGAACATACTTGATATGGAAAACAATAATGCAGACTTCTGTTACGTCCCTTTTCACAGAAGCAACAACTTACAAATCACTTTTAAAATCGATTTAGACGCAAAAGCGGATCCACAAAAGCCTTGCAAAGTCCAGAGATTACCGTCTTTTCCAATCTATTGCATTCTATGACTCTTCAAATTTCTACTTCTTTCATTTCTCCACAAAAATCCACGGCTTTAATCCCCATTAATGAAATTTAATTCATAAAGAATATCATACTTTGGAGTGAAAATCTAAAAAATTTTAAAGAAATTTGAATTATTTTCTGAAAGAACTTTAATCAGAGGAAATTGAATGACGTTTTAATATCATTATTTTTTCGCTCATTACACGAATTTTCTAGCTAAAAGGGATTAAGAATTAAGAAATAAAAGAAAAACTTGCTACAAGGGAATTTCCCATGGGGTTTTTCTTAGCAAAAGAAAAGAAGGGATGTAAATGAAGGGTGACTAGCAAGGGCGGAAGGTAGAGCTGTGGGACACAAGTTCTGGTAATGAATCAATGGCAAGCTGATTGGCCCCCATTCAAATCCTTTTAACCATTCAGAGTAATCCCAGAGCGGAGGCGGCTACATTACCAGTTTCCTGAGTAGATTGGCAATTATAAACTGTTTCACTAACACCCTACCATCTGCTGGATTGGACTGGAACCAACCGAAGGCACCCATATGTTCCATAACATTGTTCTTTCTAATAAACATCTCAATTACACTGAATCACTTCCATTCAACAGCACCTAGTAATGGATTGCTTTTCAATATTTCCTTCAAGAGTAAACTCAAATGCCTAAATCCAAATTTGTAAGAGGACCCAAGATTATTATTTTAATTTAATCCATTTTTTAATAAATGGTGCATCATCAACTGGGGACTACAGCTTCCGTAAGATTTTTAAGAGCACTAGCCGCCTCCGGACAGAGGGTTCTTTTGTTGCAGATAACATTGTCCATCACCGGACAGTTACCTGTTACATGCTCCTAGGGGTACAGCTGCATTCTCTGTTCCATTTTCATTATTTTATTTTCCCTTTAAACTAAGCTGTTTTTCCTGATTAATCTGTTGAAATGCTAGTAAGACCATCCTTATAAACTTCCAAAACTTTTAGTATGGACCAATTTTGAGGGATCTAAGCAGGGCCCAATAAGCAAGGGTCACCAGGGAAATTGAACCTGACTACCAGCTCCCCCCTATCTGACTCGGGGGAGGGGGCAACCTTAAACAGCTGGGAACGTGGTGACGTTTCCTCGAGACCTCTTAAGTTTCATGGAAGACCTAGATAGTTCCCAAGTGTCACAGGGAAATATTACCCTATCTCAAACAACACCCTCATAGGGTAGTTTTCCACAGAACACTTGAGAAGGGAAATGGAGGCAGGCAGGATTTGGCTGCAGGAAGTAGTCTAGTGAATATCATTATTTTTAGCGAAACTGTAATATTTTGAAGCAATTTAAATTTTTAATTTGAATTTTAATTAACATCCCTCCAGACTAGACTGAAAAGACAAGAAACTAACCAAAGCTACAAAACTTCTCGCCAGACTGCTTGAGACGAACGATCTAAACTTAACCTACATAACAAAAGACTCTTATATCAACTGCGACCCTATTTGGTCATACGGCATCGAAGTATGAGGATCGACTAAACGTTCCACCTCACTACGCCTCCAGGCATTACAGTCAAAAATACTTCAAAAACTATTTAACGCTCCGTTCTATACTTCAAACCTCACCATCCATAATGATCTCAAAATCTCTTTCATTACAGATCTTGCTAACACTCGTCAAATTTCACTCTTCTACAGCAGCTCATCCTAACCCTCTAATTGAGGGACTATCTTCTTCTGCAATATCAGGCGAGAAGATTGAAGAGAAGACTTGCCTCGCGATCTACTGTCATAAGTGCATACATATGTCCAAGATAATGGAGTGACACTGCTGGGTGCCTTCTCCACTCGTACATTTTCATGTGTTATCATGTACCACTTGTTGCAACAATCTTGTGGCAGTTGTAAATTCAATAAAAGATTTAAAAAAATTATTAAAAATAAATTTGTTAAATTTAAGGGAATATTGGACTCCAGAGATTCATTGAAATAAAACTCATCTTCTTCACACAACTCTGAAAGGTCCTTTGTTATTTTTTTTATTTTTATTTTTTGAGACAGAGAATGGCCATTGACGTAACAAGCAATAAACTGAAGACATGCTTTCTCTAGGATACGAGTACTCACTGTAGACAAAGAAAACCTAAAACCAATCTCCGCTGGTCCCAAGTTGATAACTTGAACTTTATTGAAATCGATTTAAATATCTCCTCTACATACTAATTACATTCACTACAATAAACTAATGTACTAATAAAATTAGTACATGCAGTAAATAACACAATACTCCAGCTAGTCTACAAAGCAAGTTAGAGTGATGTAACTGGAAAATCTAATAGATCCCCGCTTGTCTATTGTATTAGAACAATGTTTGTTGTATCAAATCCAATTCCCAATCCACTTCTTGGTTGTTTCCCTCAGTGTTACCATGGATGCAAACCATCGGTCTCTTTGCTTGCCCCAAATATCTTAATATAAGATACAGTATTTTCTAAACTATATAATCACAAATTTAAGCATCATAATGGAGACGCAATTTAGTTTAATTCCTCGAAGATAGAATTGTTCATCAAAGTACCATGTACTTCATGTTTTTTCAACATTCACAGCAGTTTTCATTGTCTTTTCTTCACCAAACTTTTATTGGGGATCCTCAAGGCAATTTAAAGGACCAAAGGGTTTATAAGGTTATAGCCCTTAACAACAAAAAATTAATTTAGCCGGACGCAACAATCTCTACAATCTAAAAATACTTTTGCGTCATCTCACTAATTAGAGCTTAAATAAATGGAATTAATTAATGAGTTTTTTTTGCAATAAACATTAGTTTTGAGCACTTCTGAACACGAAAACGTGTTGAAACATGTTCAAAATATTACGAATTGTTCAAATTTATCATTTTCTATTTCGAAAAAATGGCAACAATGAACGCAACTTTCTTTTTAAATCACTTTAGCGTATTACCAGTATTTATTGTTTTATTATAAATATTTTTTTTTAATTTAAGGCGCATCAACTTCTGAGATTATTGATGTTGAGCTTTTCTTCAGTACTTCCGGATAGTGATCTTTCGTTACAGTTATGATACAACACTCTGTCCATCACTGGACAGTTAGCTAAAAATGGCTTCTAGGAATCGAAAATCTGAGGACCAACAGTTGGATTCAGACCCAGGAACTTAGAATGGAAATCCCTTACTTACCACACAGCTTTTTGACTTTTAGGATTGTGATTAAGCGATAAAAGGTATAAAAAATAGCGAATATCTAATATTTCAATTATATTTTCAAAGGTGAATTCAATTGTTAATGAGAAATTCACAAATTATGATTTTGTTCAACAAAGTTTTGTTATTAGTTCAGAGTGAAAATAGTTAAGGCTTTATACGAGGAATTTGAACAATATTTGGGGATAACAACTAATATTTACGAGAGTAGTTAGAGAGAATAGAGAAATTTCCGGAAGTGACTCTATAGAAATATGACTATAAACGAGTAAAACTATATACAGGACATGATGAACATTCTCTGTAGTTCTTCAGCAACGTGAATAATTGTTCAGCTGAGAATAAGCCAACTTCATGTATTTGAGAAGAGTATTAAATTCATACTTCCGGTGGCCATTCTTTAGCTTTACACATTCAATGATCAAGCTGTGCTCATGAGTTTGTCTGTTTGAATATCTTATATCTGTGTAAAAAGATGTGACAATAGTAAACTCTATGGGCAGGGCGTTCAGACTTTATACGTCACACACTCACACACACAAAACGATACTTTGCTTTGTGTGTAAAGAGCTTGAGCAAGAGAAATGGACCCCCGCCGAGTAATAAATCCACTCTGAGCACATTAATCATAGGTCTAGTCTGATGACGCCACTTCCATCGCTTTAGAATATCCTCTCATGACGTCAACATCTCCATATTTTCCTGTTTCGGGTAACAATATTTTGATATTATTCCTTAACTTACAATGTTAAACTATTTACTTCGTTATTCCCTTTTTTTTAGACTTTAGGGTCTCAAAGCTCGGTTGCTTTTCGTTCTGAAAACGGAAGTAACCACTTTTATGGGGAAATTTTGTGTATTCAACACGATTATTGCCAAAGTGTTCACCTGAATTATTATTATTATTATTTTGGCACTGGCTTTCGCCATACAGCCAGCATCGTCTAGGTGCTTATCACTAGAATATCAATCACTCTCCATTCTTACTTATAAATACATTCGCTTCACACATTCATACCTCTACTGTATACAACTATTTACATACAAACTTACAACTAATGGATGGATCAGTACTCTATATTACTGCCATCCTTATAGCTTAACCGAAATTAAAATCATGTAATCCTTCTCTAATCATTTTTTTCCATTCATTCTAATCGGCTATAACCTTTAAATACATTCATATTTCATTGCTAGCTCTGCTACAGATTTAAGCACATAGATGTTGGTGGAGAATATAATGTCTTCGTAGCGAAATGGTGCATCTAAATACCTGTATATGTCGTCAAACATTCGTTTCCTTTCTACTACATAACGTGGACATATCCATTATTATATGTTTGAAATCCTCCTCCTCATCGCAATCTACGCAAAGAGGAGAGGACCTTTTCACCTGAATGATTGCTTTAGTGTTGGTGTTAATGTAATTTTTATTGTTGTTTCGGAGGGCGTTAAGCGACCTGACTTCGTGAGCAATGTTGAGTTAAGATTCTTCTGAAGCACAGAGAGATTTCTTTAAGAGGCAAATGTCGTTCTTGAATGGTAAACACGAGTAAATTTGTAATTAGCATTTCCCTGTAATTAGGACAATATTGCTAAACGTTAATTAGCAGTTACAGTCGTGAATAGTTTGCCCAAGATCCTGAATTTCCACCTACCGCTTCCAGAACAATAGTTAGTAAAGCAAACTTATTCCGTCCAATATTTACACTAAACTCACAAACCATCTAATAAACACAAACACCTATCCACGCTGAACAATCTTGGTCTGAAATTATTAGATCATTTAATACATTAACAGCTGCATATTGATTGTATGGGTAGGTAATTAGAAATGATTGGTTTCCATAGATAATGGGGGCTCGTAATTGACTGGCCAATTAAAGCGCAGTTTTCCCTCGCAGAATTGATTATAAATAGCCCCCCCCCACAAAAAAACCTGCTTTGTTCCCTGGAATTTATTTTATTTATTACATTCCATTAATAATAATTTTATGACATGAAATCGAATATTTTATTTACCTGCTAATCGCAATACGATCAAATCAAATTTCTCAAATTAATAGATGTATTAACCAGTTAAGCGTGGTATTTAGTTTTTTAAAAAACCTCCCACAGTGTGCGGAATTAAAATCAGACGATGACGTGTATAGACGTCGAACGCAGGGCATAACAACCCCAGTATTTACAACGTCATAATAGTCACTGCAAGCCACTTTTTCTGCAATTTCTGGGGCTTGAGATTGCACAGAGCATTCTGTGCTCTTTCAAAATCTTGCACCGCTTCTCGTATGCAATGCCCCTAGTTAACTAGCGACGCAAGTGTTTTTTTACAAGGAAGAAAAGAGCTTTGAATTCGGTGTAAAATCAAATCATGCTCGTACTGTGAGGTCTGAATCTCTATCTAAGAGGTAAAAACGGGCATTGCTCAGAGGGTTGAGAGCTTCTATTTGTGCGCGTAATTCCCCAATCTTAAATGCGGAGACCAAACATGTACCAATCACTTATCACTTGGCTGACTCCCACCATCCCCCTCCGTATCAAATACTTGGCAGTTCTATAGATAAGATAAAGGAAACATCCCACCAAATAATATTCTTATTGTATTTTATTAAAATTTCGAGTTTTTATAGTTAACGGCAATTTTATATTTTCCACAACGAGTATACACGTCGAACGCACCGTAACAGAGATTTGGTTTACTGAAGAATTATTTTTGAACAATACTAAATAATATAATAATAATAATAATAATAAGGGATTAGCTATGAGGTTAGCATACTGGACTCCCACGCGGAGGTCCCGGGTTCGAATCCAGCAGCTGACACTTAGATTTTCTCTTCCTAGGAGCTTCTTACAGCTCACTGTCCGGTGATGGACAGTGCTGTCTGGTGTCGTGTCCGGAGGCCGGCAGTACACTGGAAAAAGCTCCGGGCGCTAATAACCTCAGCTGTTGATGCGCAAGAAAAAAAAATAATAATAATGATGTAATAAGGGATGTAATAAGGTAGCCGAGCGGTTAAGAGGCGAGACCTGCGAAGCTAATATGTATTATGGTACTGGGTTCGACTCCCGGTCTTAGGCCTTGGATTTTATTTAATGGTTAACAAAAAAAAAAATTACAGTAAAGTATGTTTGCTAGTCGCCTCCGTACACGACACCTAATTGGTAGTAGGACGTAAAGCCCGCCTGTAAAAGTAGGCAATTACTTACTTACTTAATAATAATTTAATAATACTAAACTATAGTAATAGAGTTATTGCAGTAGGAATCAATATACAGTAGTTCTCTTTGTGCTATTCATTTATAGGCAAGGGTCTCATGATAAGTAGGATTGGAATCAGAGTTAGCCAATGGGAACACCAAACACAAATAATCCATTATTTCTATAATCATAACATCTACCAAAACGGGCGTTCAATATACATGTCGTTGGTGTTTGAGACTGTCAAAGATTACAGGATTACTCGCAGATATACCAAGTCGCCTGATTTGAATCCTCTTGTAAAGGAGACAATTCTATACAATGGATCTCGGTACAGCTCTCGTTTTGATGAAGAATTCTTGAGATACTGGAAGGTAAACACCATTCATCTCATGATGAGATTGTTTGGGGCTTAAAAGTGATTCGGTTCAAGATCATTGGGATGCGTGTTCTTTAAGATTTTCGTTGCTGTTCAGATTCCGCGAATCTTAAGCGACTTTCGTAAAGCCTCGCTTTTTGACCAAAAACTCATTTTTTTGTTTTGTCATTGATATTGTTGTTATTTTTCTCTCCTTTATATAAATTACACCTGAAAAAACTGTCATACTTAGTTCCGTTGAAATTTGATCACAACAAATTCATCTATTTTTTTTTCCAGAGGCTTTAAAAAGTAATTTCCAAGGGAACAGTGATACTCCTGTAGGTTCTAGGATATCGGAGATCACCTCTTTTCAAGATTAGAGTGAAACAAAGAAACACAAGGTTTACTTCAATTCTTCTCTACTACTTTTATTTATATTTCCATCTAAAGATGAGTGTAAAGTAATTCCTGCACAGCGTCCTTCTTAAGCACAATTCTCAGGAAATATCAAACCTTAGGAGCTTTCTTTTGTTATCAAGTTCACGCAGGACCGACTCTCAATACAGTCTTTCTTTCATTCACTCAACTGTCCTTCTTTTCTAAATTATTACCGAGGTACGGCATCAGTGTTTGTCCTTTCTCCAGAATTATTACAAGTTGTACTTCTTTTACGTTCCTCTTTTTACATCTTTCTATTGTTCTGTGCTATAATAATTGTTTATTTTTTTTTTTTTTTACAATAATGTTGGGCCTGCTATTTTGGTTTTAAAAATTGAGCTGCTTCGTCATGATTCCTTCAATAGTCCATTCTATATTCTATTGAACATGTCTAATATTCGAGACAACTATATTTTTTTGTACCACAAATTTTAAGTTAAATAAATTTCTTAAGGAGTTAGTAAAACTATGTATTGGACATGATGAACATTTTCTGTAGTTCTTCAGCAGCGTGAATAGTCAGCTGAGAATAAGTTAACTTCACATGTTTGAGAGAGTATTAAATTCATATTCGGTGGTCATTCTTTAGCTTTACACATTCAATGATCAAGCTGTGCTCATGAGTTTGTCTGTTTGAATATCTTATATCTGTGTGAAAAGATGTGACAATAGTAAACTCAGGGCAGCCGTTCATACATTATACGTCACATATACAGGATTCAAATCAGATTTCTCTAAATTCATTTAAGTGACTGAAATAAGATAAAAGAATTCGTTCTCAGTCTGTAGGAGTCAATGAACAGCAAAGCGGATGTCAAGTAAATACAAAAATTTATTCCCGGAGTTCACAAATTAATGAAGAGAATCATTTTTAAGAAAGAATTATCAAGGAAGTTCCGGGAGCTCGTGCTTTGTTTATTCAGTTGGTATCAATATTTAACCACCTGGACCGGAATCTACCCAATACCAAGGCGATTAATGGGGGGGGCTAAACCAATCAATTATGTTTACTGATTAAGAGCATTAAGTGTGGCGGAAGTGAAAGAGAAAGAGAGAAAGAAAACCTATTATTTTGTTAATATTGTTTGAAGAAAAGGAAGGACCCAGTTTGGGTAAGTAGGTAATAGGAGGATGCTGGCTGGCTTGGGAGTTGGGGCAGAAAGGTAGAGATGATCTATCGAACTTTGGTCAATATTTAATGGTAAAGAAAGATACCGTAGAATAGGAAAAGAGTGGATGGGGTGGAATTTGTCTGTGTGAGTGTGTATTTGTGGAGAACCAATAGACATTTAGAGTTTTTTCTTTTCCTTTTTTTTTTTGGTTCAGGTCAAAATGGACACAGACGGAAAAAAGGGAAAAACTAAGGCTGTCCAAAATAAACATTTCTATCCACGACTCCATTTTCTAATCCCCCAAGGACGATCCATTCCCCGCTTCCAGCACTCTTTGTCGACGACACTCCAATGCCAACAATATCACCACATGCCAACAGAAAACATTGGAAACCTCTTCCTTCCGTTTTCCTGCTTCTTTTTATATCCCTCGGCTCAATTCTTTTTTCTTTTTTTCTTCACAGTCCTGGTGATGCATTTCTTCAACATTTTTACTTTTACTTTGTCCCTTAAAAAAAGAGGAAGTTTATACAGGCTGACAAATGAATTTTAAGCGATAATGAAGAAAAAATAATAATTACTATATACAGGGTGTTCATTTTAAGACGGCTCAAATGCATTTCATGCTTAAACGGTTGTTCTGAGCGAAAAATGGTAGAGGAAAAATTTGTTGCCTGTCACCTCTAGTTTCACAATATGTGACTTGATTTTAGATTCCTGCCCGCATAAGCGGCTGACGCGCGACCAAAAGTGAGGGTTTGCAGTTAAAAAGATATTGATCAATATCTTTCATGTAAAGGATCAAAGTTATTCCTTAATTTATCAAATAATGCACTTTAATCGACTTGTAAAGCATGGCTGTGCCTTCAAAGGTGCCTCCTCAGACACAGAGAGCAGTTAATTACCTCCTGGCTAACCTGGCTGGCGAGCCAGAGAAGGCTCCTTTGAAGGCACAGTATATGCTTCACAAGTCGAATAAAGTGCATTATTTGATAAATTAAAGAATAACTTTGATCCTTTACATGAAAGATATTGATCACCTAAATATGTGGCGGGAGGTTTCCAATTTTTTTGGTAATTAAAAGCAACTCTCCCAAAATCACCAAATAATTATTAAACCTTCTTGTTTGTAACAGATGTAAAATTAATTTTTAGCCACTTTGTGTATGCTTGAGAACATCTAAAGCTCTTAACATTTGATTTTTCTTAGAAAAATTACTGGCAAAACGACTTATTTCCCGATATTAAGAAAAATACTAGCTTTACTGCCTTGGCAATATTTTCAGTAGAAAGGGGATAAAAAAAATACATAAAAATGACCTGTCGCGTGCTCTTCTTTCTCTTTGATAACAAGTTAAAAATTTGAAATATGATTAAAAATACCAGATTTTGAAATGGCCTAGCACCTTTAATTTTGCAGATATCGATTGCGGTTTCCGGTTTCTTTCATTACTTTTTATACTCTTTAAAACTGTGTATATGAAAATGGGGGTCAATTGTGAACCCCCACTTTTGATCGCGCGTCAGCCGCGTATGCGGGCAGGAATCTAAAATCAAGTCACATATTGTGAAACTAGAGGTGACAGGCAACAAATTTTTCCTCTACCATTTTTCGCTCAGAACAACCGTTTAAGCATGAAATGCATTTGAGCCGTCTTAAAATGAACACCCTGTATTCTCTATATTGCCGCCTTACCAACTCACCCGACTACAATTATTTTTACATTCGCCGACGATACTGCAATTCTATCACCTCATCTGGATCCTATAACAGCATGCCGTGCACTCCAATCACACCTAAATCTTCTAGAGCCTTAGCTGCAAAAGTGGAGAATCAAAGTGAATGAATGGAAATTTAAATACATAGTATTCACTCTAGACAAGAAAACTCTCCCCCCTCTCTCCTTCCACAACACTTCTATACCAGTCACTAACCAAGTACGATATCTCGGACTACATCTTGTCAAATGACTGACATGGAACCCACACACGAGACTCAAACGAACTGACCTCAATCTGAGGTATAAAATGTTGAAAAGACTACTCGACAAACGTTCAAAACTGACCCTGACAAACAAACGAACACTATATACCGCCCTACTTGCCCCAATAAGGACGTACGGAATACAACTCTACGGAAGCGCTAAAAAAATCGAACATCAACCGACTTCAAACCTTACAGTCTAAAATTCTAAGAACAATAGTTAACGCTCCCTTCTATGTCTCCAATCAAACAATACATTCTGATCTCAATATTCCTCTCGTCTCTGAAATAGTCCCAATCTCGTTACACAAAACTCCACTCAAATCTACACAATCATTACAACCCTCTGATCAACACAACATGTCTACTACAAGCACTTCCTTCAAATCCACTACGCAGACTGAAGCGGCGGTGGCCACGCGATCATCTCAATATATGACGCCGACCTCCTAGGATGGTTGCTGTGTAAGCTTGCCAATCTGGCGAACTAACAGCTTCCATCACTGGATGGTCGTCGTTCACTCCACTCACGCCCTTAGCGCACATGCATGTGCTCGAGTATGTATGTACACACTATACGAGTATATACACGTGCATGTGTATTTTCGCCATCCCTTATCTCTCATCACTTTTGCCTATTGGACTAGATACAGTTGCAAAATAAATAAATAAATTTAGAAAAAAATTACAATAATAAATTTTTGGCAGTTGTAAATACCAATTACGTAGTAATAAGCACTAAATACAGGGAAAGTTAGCGTACGCTAGATTTCCACGCGGTGATCCCGTGTTCAAATCCAGCTGCCGGCCCCTGGATTATTCTTTTTACAGTTGACTGACAGTGTTGCCAATAAAACAAGTGAACACGCTTTGAAGTCCGACTGTCTTCTAAAAAAAAAAAGCTCCAAGCATCTCAGATGCTTACGCGCCTTAAAATAAATAAGTTCGGTAAGTTCCCTGAAAACACAATATGGGGATTATTCCGTTTTTTGTTTTTCTTTTGTGGCTAGATGGACCTTGGGCGATATCCAGAACTAAACAATGCTCAGAGCGTTTTGAAATAAAAAAATAAGTAAGTAAAGTAAAGTAATCGCCTATTTTTTCAGGCGGGGCTTAACGTCCAAAACTACCGATTAGATGTCGTGGACGGAGGCGTCTAGCAAACGTACTTTACTGTAAATTTCTTTGATTAACCACTAAATAAAATCCAAGGCCTAAAGACCGGGAATCGAACCCAGTACCACAATACACATTAGCTTTGCAGGTCTCGCCTCTAACCGCTCGGCTACCTTGGCGCCTCCCGTTTTAAAATAATTGAACGAGCCAATTATCTCATAATTTTTTTTGTTGATAAGCTGTACTCAAACTGAACTTATCAAAATTTATTAAATGTAGCAATGATCTTCACAGTTTTACATATTTGTTCACAATTTATACTGTATTATATTTTATATTTTTTTCAAATATTAAGCTAACAAATCGAATAATGAATTTAGCCGTAACGTGTACATTATTTCCACAAAAAGTTAAATAACACTTTATCTGTACTTCCGGCCATTTCAAAATCCATTTCCATAACTTGCATCACTTTTTTGTTTTGCAGTATTTTCCCTAACAATTAAACCCTGCTACACTTCCGGAAATGAACATTGTGAAAACGTTGTTGTTTCAAATCATTTATACAGTTCGTTCAATTTTAATTTTATCATCAAATAATTTATATGAATCGGATGTTGTATAAGCTTTTTAATAAAAATATTTACGTTTGAAAATACATTACGGCTGGTTGGTTGATGGAAAATATTGACGTGTTGAAAATAAATAAATAAGTGGAATTCTGAATTTTGGTATAGAAAGTCACTGGGGGATTTGATTGGTGGAAGTAGGGTGTGTGGGAGAACAAACAGAGAGAGAGAATCGAAAGGGATTGGCGAAGAGTATGTGAAGGTTGTCAAAATAAATTGAAAGTGTCGACTGGAAGGTGCAATATTTTTTAAAGAAATTATAACTTCGCTAAGAGGAAGGAAGTATACAGGCTTTTCCTTATACGACTTGAACATACACATTAGCTTACTTGATCAAAAGAAAACCCAAGAAGTGAGGAGAAAATAAAAATAATAAAATTAGAGATTAAAAAAACAAAAAACGAGAATTTAATTTTCTTTTTTACTCAAGTCAAGTTTAAAATTGAAAGTGTCAAGATTAAAGAGAGATCCTGGCAAGGAGATGCTGGCAGCCTCCTCCCTAAACTCTTTCAAAGCTGAAGGATGCAATCTGCCTCCCATGTCTGTTTAGATTCTCCAAAGCCTAAATCTCTTCTTGCTCCGCTTTAAGTTGCATACTTTTTCCTGCTTCCTTCTTAAGCCTAGCCACCGATGAAGGCGCTACAGTATCTGACATCTAATTTATTTTCAAAATAAATATTTGTCTCTTTTAGTGTCCTGAAATGTTTACGGATAAATTATTCATTGAGATTAAATTATTAATGCTATTTTATTTTTTTAAACTGTTCTCAATAATGAAATTATGTTACATCAGAAATATTTGATGATGAAGATAAATTAATTAGTGCGTCCCGTTTGAGAATCCTTTTTTTACTTTCCCTTAAGTAAAAGGAGTTCTTTGATCGCGTACAGTTTTTCGTATCAAGTTTTTGCTAGGAATAATCGTCTGTAGTCCCCAAGATATAGTTTCAACAAAATGGAGTGTATCTAACTGCCTTGATTGGAGTGTTTGGGTCTGCAAACCTAAAATTTAATAACTAAGTTTAGATGCCATCATCAGAGCCAAGAAAATTGGCTAAGGGGGGGGGGAACCATGCCTTTTTACTCAATCGATTTTTCAACACGTCTAAGGCTTTCAAGTTTCAACTTGGAAAGCTGAGAAAAAACAATAATAGAAAGGCGACTATACCGATATATCTGGGTGTGGACCAAATTAAGCTAAGACCCCAAGAAACAGAGCTTTCCGAGGGATGCCACGTTTAATTTCACCCTGCTCGCTGAATACTGATCGCTAAAAAAAAAGAATATTAAGTTCTACCCGTTAAATATTATTTACAGCTCTTAAAACTTGTTCTGTTAGTGTTATTTAGTAATCTTTTAGTAGCAGTAGCTCATGTATCACCAATCACCAATGTGGTACACAGATGGCTCCAAGACGGAGGAGGGTGTGGGAGCGGGAGTGTACGGGGTGAAGCCGAAATGTAGGGTTTTCGGTTAGCCTAGGTAAACTAGCTACAGTCTTTCAGGCAATTAGGTTCTGTGCTGCCGAGATTGTTAGGCGAGGAATTATTAATTCTAAGGTCGTAACTTTCCCGGATAGTCAGGCTGCTCTACGAGCTATAAGTTCCTACCAGGTTAACTCAAAACTGGGTTGGGACTGACTGGGTGCCCTGAAGGAAATTAGTGACCAAAATAAGGTCTTTCTGGTTTGGGTACCTGGTCATGCAGGATATAAGGGAAACGAAGAGGCAGATTTATTGGCCCGGAAAGGCTCTGCGGGAACACTTCATTGGCCCGGAGCCCTGTTTAGCGGTTCCGAAGTGTGTGAAGACTGCTACCACTACCATTAACTTATGGGTGTAGAGTAGGTCTCAGGAGTGGTGGCTTGCCATCACTTGGGCACAGACAGGCGAAGGAGTTCATTAAAGACTATCCGCCGAGGCTGACTGCAGAATTAATTCGTCAAGGCCTTTAAGGATGTTTGTAGGCCTATTAACTGGCCACTGCAGGCTCAGAAAACATATGCATCGCATGGGCCTGGCGGATGACAGCCTCTGTAGGTTCTGTGTCAGGGAGAGGAGGAAACGGCACTGAAACGGTGTTGTGTCAGTGTGAGGGGCTCGTATGGCTAAGGATGTTACTTCTCGGGGAGGAAAAACCAAGGCCTTGAGAGCTTTACCCAAGAGTCGCTCTCCAGCATTAAGAGTCTGATTAAAAGGACAGGTCTGAAGGGTGAGCTTTAGAGTGAAGGGAGCCACAATAGATCCAAAGGGGTCGCAGTGGCGTAGGCCTTGAGGCCGCCCTAGTCTAATCTAATCTAATCTAATCACCAATCTCAGGTCACAAAACTACCCTTTACGTAGTTTTGTTTTTTTTTTTTCGGCGCATCGACATCTTGGTCATTAGCGCCCACTATCATAGTTCTTCTTATTTCCAAATACTACTCGAGCTGGGATGACAAGTGCAGACCCACAGCTTCCAATCACTACACCTTGCTTAACAAGGTAGGGTGGAGCCTGGATCTGCAAGATTGTCTCCACACATCCCCTCTTATTTCATCGACGTTGTCGACGAGGGGGAGTGTGGAATATGATTGTGTCATCCCGTAAATAAACTAACTTTTATAATAAATATTTATTTCTGAATTAATAATTTAACTTGTATGCTATTATTTACATTTTCGGCAAAACCAAAAGTATTACTGGGTTAATTTATTAACCTCTACATTCACTTTTTACTTGGCTTTATTTTATACTTAATCCGAGGAGGCTATTTACTCTAATAGTAGTTGGATGTGCAGTACTTTGAACTAATTTTCCTGCACATCCTAAAATAAACTAGAACTAAATAAAATTAACCTAATAATGGGGTTGAAATACTTGTATAAAATTCTTTCAACCCCAGGATAAAAAACTTAACCTAAACATACATACGACTTTCTCGCCAATAAATACGTTCACGCCAATAAATACATTCACGCCAATAAATAAATTCGTGCCAATAAATACATTCACGCCAATAAATACATTCATGCCAATAAATACATTCTCACCTTAATATAATACACTCATCCTAAGCATTCACACTAGGGGAAAGTACTCGATATTCCTTTCCCCTTTAAAAGAACTAACCTATAGACTAACCTAATTACTAACCTAAATTTTAAAATATAAATTAATTTGTTTTAAATACGTAAATAGCCTCCTGATGTAAGGAGAACCCTCTTGAAGAATTGCGCGCTTGTCATGTGGCAGGCCTGCTCTGGGGTCGCAGTGCCTGACACCCTTCCAACACGTGTGACACTGTCAGCCTTTCTCGGCATCGCGGGCACCTCGGCCTTTTTTCGGCAATGAGGAGGTACCCATGTGTCAGACGTGTATGACCAATCCTTAGCCTTGTTAGAATCACTGATTCATGCCGCGGGTAATTCTCGACTCTAGCATTTAGTACACGTGGCCTTGTATCTTTTAGTTTTTCATTAGTGTTGTCCCACTGATCTTGCCACTTTCTAGTTATAATAAGTTTCATATACGCTTGTAAATCAATGGGACGTACAGGGATGACATCTTCAGAGGTAGTAGAGGCAGCTTGTTTAGCAGCCTGATCTGCTCTTTCGTTGCCGGACGCACCTATGTGTCCTGGCACCCAGACGAATGTCACCCCTTGGCCACGTGCACGAAGATCAAAAAGTAATTTTAAAATAGTAACGACCATTGGGTCCGTCGAGAATTGATCCCGGAGAGCCATTATCGCACTTAACGAATCAGTCAGTACCAACGATTTATTATAATCTTTATCTTTTATTAGCTTTAGGGCCTGGCAAAGTGCATACGTCTCTGCCGTGTACACCGACGCGTAATAAGGGAGTGTCCAACTAAGGCCTTTACGTAGTTTTCCAATGATTCCTCATTCCGGAAAATTTATTTTCACGGGTTAAATTGGTTACAAAATAGATAAAAAACTATACCGAAAATTCCTAAAAATGCTGTTTTAGGCCAATTCTCTCCAAACGTATTTGTTCTGTGTTTTGTGCGAACAATTTTAGTCTTTAAACTAGAATATTAACTTGATCTTAGGGAAAATTTAGGAATTTTACTTATTTTATAGCGGAACAGGAGCAAAAACAAATGGCAAAGTTACGTGTTTTTCCATATTACACTTTTTAATACAATTTTTTGACCATCAATCCTTCTGGACAGTTCTCATCTCATTTATCCCCATCCATAGAAGATTCCCTAGCAACCAACAGGAAAATATAATTAAAAAATAAAATAAAAATTTTTATTCCTGCCACATTATTTTTTATATATGTACGCGCGTGTGTGTACTTTAACTTTGGCAAAACTTTTTCGTTACGAACTGGAGAAAGTGGTAGGATGCTGCTATCCGCTCAAAGTTGGCAGGATCTAAAACATTGTCCTTTTTTTCCTGGAAGCTGTAGCCGCAAAATCCTCTTTCCGTCCATGCAGAAAGTAATTAAAACTAACTTTTTTGAAATTTTTTGTTTTATTTATATTTATTTTTTTTTTGTAATCCTTATACTTCTATAAGTTATCCCTTTTATTTGAATTATCCGGGAGATTTGTGCCGACTGGAAAAACTAAGCCTTTACTTTGGCAAACAATTCTGAATTTTTTTTTTTTAAAGGAAGCAAGGAAAGCAGTTTCCTGCTCTACTAATTGGACTCATTTCTTTTCTATTGGTCCTGAAATGCTGCCTACAGATATATCTGTCCAGCTTCCCACAGAATGGACAACTTTAAAACCTTCATCTTTATGAAGAGATATGTTGGGTTGTTCGAATTCTGATTTTTTTTTTTTTGTCCCGGAGAGGGTTTGACAGTTTGCAGTTTGATGATTTTGTGTATTTGACAGATTTCGATTGAACTTCCTATATGAACCGTACTGAAGTTCAAGAAGTTATCTTTGGTTAGATTTCAACGCAATCGAATAACAAGTGAGTGCCCGTTTCTTCCTCTTCCTGGCACAATCTACACAATGGTTGCGAGCTAATAAGCCCTACCTTGTACAGATGCTTGCTGAACCTACCATGCCCTGTATAAATAGGCCTGTAATCAGAGTGATCTGATTCCTGCCCAAGCCAAGGAGTCTCTTTGGTTCTTTGTTTACACTTTTGCCTTTTTGACCCCAGGAAGCATCACCCGGTTCTTTTCATGTTCTATCCAAATTATCTTTGGTTAATGAGCCTCCTTCGAAACCCATCCTTGTGTGGACAAAAAGAGAGACAGAAAGAGAACATCAATTCATCATTTGACGATTGGTTTGGGGGTATGGAAAAATTGGAATGAAGCTTACTGCCGTTAATCTTAGGTTAACTCAAATCCTGGACTTTTATCCTAGGTTCGGTTTTAAGTTAGTTAAGGCGTGTCATCATCTGAGGTAATTAGCGCCCAGAGTTTTTTTTTTCGATAAACTGCCGGTCTTCAAATACTCCCTAAATTCTGCTTTAAAATACAATCCCTTTATAAGAAGTCCTTATTCTGCTCCCATCTTAAATGTATCTTCCAGATTGCTGCCTCATGTGACGTAATTATTATTTCAGCACTGTCCATCCCCAGATAGTGAGCTCCAAAAAAAGGAAAATCTAGACCTGCAGCTGGATTCGAACTGTTACTTAGCTAATCCCTTCCCTTGTTTTAGTTACCATTGTTTTCCTTTGTAAAATTATCGGAAACAGGAGAAGCTCTGATGGAGTAGGACTTCTTTATAACACAAAGAAACTATCGTCTTTTAATTTTTTGCTTCTTTTTTTTTGTCGTTGGCTTTCGCCATACAGCCAGCATCGTGTATGTATACAGCCAGCATCGTCTAGGTGCTTATCACTAGAATATCACTCACTCTCCATTCTTTCTTATAAATACATTCGCTTCACACATTCATCCCTTTACTATATACAACTATTTACATAAACTACAGCTAATGGATGGAGCAGTACTCTTTGCTTCTGCCATCCTTATAGCTTAACCGAAATTAAAATCGCCGTAATCCTTCTCTAATCATTTTCTTCCATTCATTCTATAACTTTTAACATTCATATTTCATTGCTAGCTCTGCTATAGCACATATATGTTGGTGGAGAATATTATGTCTTCGTAGCGAAATGGTGCATCTAAATACCTGTATATGTCGTCAAACATTCGTTTCCTTTCTACCACATAACGTGGACATATCATTATTATATGTTTGAAATCCTCTTCCTCATTGCAATCTACGCGAAGAGGAGAGAGGACCTTTTGTTGATCCTGTGTAGATACGATCCGCACACCGCGTGGTTCGCTCTCATTTTAATATTCCAACTGTTTAAATTTGTTAATAACTAACATTTTAAAAAATATATAAACTAAAGAATTTTATAAGCTGTTTACTTCAAAGCATTAAAGTAAGTTTGTTGAGGAATACATAGCACTTAAAATACGGCGCAGAATACATACAAAGGGAATCTATTTCAATTCTCCCTAAACCCTGCTTTAAAAGTAAAATCCCTTTATAAGAAGTGCTTAATCTGTTCCCATCTTAAATGTATCTTCCAGATTGCTGCCTCATGTGACGTAATAATTATCTCAGGCTCTCTCACAACATCCATTCTCCTTTATAGCTCCCCTACTGGGGCTCTCCTCCAATAAATTTCCAGGGGTTCCCTCACTCCTTTTTCTCTAAATCTTAATACATTCCTTGTTCCCAAAGGTAGTTCTTAATGTCTTCCTTATGGCTTAACGTCAGAAGGAAACGTGATAAACTAAAAGTCTTACCTATAAAACACTATTAGGAAATTTTACTTCTCCACTATTCTGAGAGAACCTTGCGTTCAAGTGCTAAAAATAGGTCCTACCTCTAGAGAGGCTAGACATCTTCAAACTGCACACAGCAGAACGTCACCGGGCTGCATAATTACTCTCGTTCTCTAAATGTTGCGGGCAAGCTCTCTCTATCTCTCTAAAGACTTTAAAGTGCCCCAAAATTCAATTTTTTGCTTGGGAAAAGAACAATTATTGTTATGGAAACAATAAAGTAGTTACAAAATGTGTAGGGCAGTCTGGAATGCATTTGGAGATCTACACTCCATCTAGTTTAGAGTTTTTTTTTTAGATTAAATAGCACTGACATAAATCGCTAGAAAATTAAAATATTTAAAAAAGAGACAAAAGCTGAATTCATGCATTTATCTCTCCTCTGTTACGAAAAACTAAGGATTAAGTTTTTGTTTATGTGGGTGGGACAAAGATCAATTATCTCATGGTTTATGTACTAGGTATATATATATGTAAATACATCTAGGTATTTAGATAAGGGGCCAGTTGAACAACCAGTACCCAGTACAGCGTACATCATCTCTAGTGAAGTACCCCGATAGTATTGTTGGTGAGAATAAGTTTGGCGATCCTCTAACGTGGTTTACTATAATTAAAACTTTTAGATAGACGAACTTTATACATTCTCTGTTGAGTGGATGCTGGAGAGAGGCCGAGATACTCTCGTTTCGCCGCCTCCACCGCCAACACTCCCTCAGTGTTACCATTTACCACTACTAAAAGATATGCAAACAGGATGTTTTGTATTCAAAATAAGAACAAGAGCAATAAATACAACAATATCAACAAAAAGATCTGTGGATAAATGCTCTTACATCTAAATAAATTCCTAAAATAATCTCAAATTCTAATTTTTTTTTCAAGTATAAAAGAATTTGGCGTAGAATGGTCACTATACTTCCTTTAGCAGGAGAACAGGAAACTCTTGTTACTGCAAGAAAGTATTTTGGAGGTACATTTCTAAACAAGAATTAATAGGGTTTCATCGTAGGATGGTTACATAAGCTAGTTATATCATTTTGGTGTGAAACCCTTCAGAGAATAGGGATTTCAGAAAGGTTTTCCTGGAATCGTGAAGTCATGTCTATTTTAGCAGATTCAATTTTACTACAATAGACGTGCTCTTTAAGTGAGTACCGTTTTGAAATGAAAGAAAAACAAGAATACTTTTCTTAACAATTTTATTCTCCACCAACATCTATGTACTTTAATCTATAGCAGAGCCCAGCAATGAAATATGAATGTATTTAAAAGTTATAGCCGTTTAGAATGAATGGAAGAAAATGATTAGATTAGAAGGATTATGTGATTTTAATTTCGGTTAAGCTATAAGGATGGCAGGAATATAGAGTACTGATCCATCCATTAGTTGTAAGTTTGTATGTAAATAGTTGTATATAGTAGAATGATGAATGTGTGAAGCGAATGTATTTGTAGGTAAGAATGGAGAGTGAGTGATATTCTAGAGATAAGCACCTAGACGATGCTGGCTGTATGGCGGAAGCCAATGCCAAAAAAAAGGGGGGGAAAAATTGTATTTGTACATGAAAGCCTTTAACTTAGTCCATTTTTCCACAGAATAGCCACTAATATTAAGGCACTTATCGCGGTCATACAAACAGCTTTCTGCCGCCTGATTTGACAACCACTGCAACACGGTCGATTTGCCTTCAACATCGTCGACGTGACCGCTGTACACCCAGATGGATATTCAAATGCAGAAACAGGTGGTAGTCAATAGGCACTACATCGGAGTGTGACCAAGTTACTCCCAGCCTCAGTCAACATTTTCGGTACCCAGCGTGAACACAACTTTTGATGAAATTGAAGCACCCAGTCACGATTTCATGGAGAACACTTCTTGACACTTGAGGAAGATCATTTTGATAAAGATGAAATCGTAAAGCGTTCTGTTCTCTTTCACTTTTTTTTACCAAACTTTCTCTGCACCAAATCTTCTTCAGTAATGACTGAAGTTCGCCTAATTAGCGTTTCACAGCATGAACATTCGTTCGGCCATCTTTAAAAGCTCTATCCCATTTCCGTATACCATTTCCACTTCTCAAAATGTTTTCTCCATAAACTTCACACTCATCTTCACGATGAATTTCAGCCGCTTTCACACTCCTTTAGCACTACTAACATAAGAAAACGAATTACAGTCAGCAGAATCCTCAATCGGCGGAAGCATTTTAAATGCTCACAAACAAAACGGAAACACGGTCGAATGTTTCTGTAATAGCTTCTGTTCTATTCCTGAAATGACGCACGCAGTACTGCAGCAGCCGAATATTGAAACGGTAAACGGAAGTAACTATACTTAAGTAAAAAATGGAAATATAATAACGTAAATGAAAGTCAAGTGAGCTTTCAAGATATTTTATTATTTTTATTTATATTCTTTTTTAATTTCAACTTGGTTCATATTGAAATAATTTGAGAATTGCGCTTTATGAAGGTTCTTGAGAGAAATAAATATGAGAAAAATTTTAACATGTCTCCAACGAACTCACACCAGAATCTTTACCATAAGTTTTGTAATAAAGCTTCCAAGAGAAGGGTTTATTTTCTCTTCCCTTTCTCTGCCACATGCCTCCGAGTCCATATTCCTTCTCTTGTTCGACCTACTTACGAAGTTCCCCTTCACCATCCCCGGTCTAGGACCCACTATATTCAAGGTTGATCATTTTAACAAATATTAGCTAAAAATATTTCCATGGTTAGCTTATTGAAATTCCGCAAAAGTTTCGCTTAAACTTTATTATAATAATATTTACTTCTGGTTTGCACGGTCTTGCCCCAGTTTTTTTTTCTCATTTAAACATTTTAAAGAAGAATTTCATTTAAGCTTCATCACTTATTCTACTTTAAATGACTCTCGTGAGCTGAAAGCCACATGATTGTTGTCAACCACATGATCTTTTAATGGTAATATGGTCGCGAGGCTTTCTAGCTGATATAGTTGCAGCTTGATATCTTTCTGGCTAAGATCTGAATATGAGATAGTGTCAATCTGCGTTGCAATCGAGAGACTGCGCTACGACATCTTTGGGACTTTGAGACCAAAGGAGATTATAGCGCAGTAGGAACTGGTAGGGATCACATTATCGCAGAGATTGTAGAAACTATTGCCATTTTTAAAGAGAAGGGAGTCTGCATTAATTTTTTGTGGGTAAGGGGTCATTGTGGTATAAAAGAGAATGAAATTTTTGATACACTTGCAAAGGAAGCCACCAATAGTGGGGAAATGGCTAATTATAAATTACCACACACCGATATCAAGGGTATAATTGCAAAAGCAGCATTACAAAAATGGCAGACAGATTACAATAATGGTGATAAAGGTAGATTCTATAAAACTATGGCAGATCAGTTACCTAGACAACCATGGTTTAAGGGAACTGTCACTAATAAATGGGTTGTTACGACAATAAGCAGGCTGAGAGCGAACCACGCGGTGTGCGGATCGTATTTACACAGGATCAACAAAAGGTCCTCTCCTCTTTGCGTAGATTGCAATGAGGAGGAGGATTTCAAACATGTAATAATGATATGTCCACGTTATGTGGTAGAAAGGAAACGAATGTTTGACGATATATACAGGTATTTAGATGCACCATTTCGCTACGAAGACATTATATTCTCCACCAACATTTATGTGCTTAAGTCGATAGCAGAGCTAGCAATGAAATATGAATGTATTTAAAAGCTATAGCCGAATTAGAATGAATGGAAGAAAATGCTTAGAGAAGGATTACGTGATTTTAATTTTGGTTAAGCTATAAGGATGGCAGGAGCACAGAGTGCTGCTCCATCCATTAGCAGTAGTTTATGTAAATAGCAGTATATAGTAGAATGATGAATGTGTGAAGCGAATGTATTTGTAGGTAAGAATGGAGAGTGAGTGATATTCTAGTGATAAGCACCTAGACGATGCTGGCTGTATGGCGGAAGCCAATGCCAAAAAAAAAACAAAAAAACTGGTAGGGAAAGCCCTCAACCTTCATAGAAGGGGACTTAGAGGAAAGGCACAATGAGCCTCTTGTGGCTGCGGTGCCGTGGGGTATAGGTCCCGTCCCGCCCGTTTAAATCTAATTTAATCTATTGTCCATCTAGGTTTTCTTCTTAGAGAACCAGGCAGCCCTACAGCCAATAAGTTCCACTTATTTCAATCATAAATGATGCATCACTTCTTCGGCATCAATCCTGATCAGAAGTAATACCAAAAATCGACTAAAATCTATCCTAGAAAGTACTATTTCAGTAAAATGTACAAACTTACTACTTATTTAAGAATTAAAATATGCAAATCAAATTTCTCAGTTAGCAGAATGTTGGCTAACATAAAGTGACATTTCCATGAATAAACACGAATGAAAATGAACCATATATCAAGGATCTGGAGAACTACAGTCAGGGAAACTGATAACTGCAGATGTTTTGGCTGTGCGAACCCATCTTCAATTGAGCAATCAAAATTATTATAATTTACAGTTAATAATCGTAATTTTAAACAATTATAGCTTAATAATTAAAAACATAATGACAATAACATTCTAGAATGATTGTTTAGCGTTTAGCCTGGTTGTATGTAGAAACGGAAGTCAGAGTTGAACACATACCATATTGCATTCCATTACTACAATAACTCCTATGCGACTGCAAATGGGACATTAGTCCAGAAGACAAAGGATCACATTATGATTGAATATATAGGTACGCAGATGTCCTACGACTGGAATGTCGTTATGTATGTGTGGCTAGATACGAGTATATATATATATATATAAGAGTAGGCCGGATTTTGATGCATTTCCAAGCGAAATGTTGACACAGAGTTAGCATATAAGGGTGATTATCAAATGAATTGTGTTCATGTGGTAGATGTCTGAGCTGATATGTGGTAGAGGGGGTAGAATTAGGAGAGTAATGCAGTCAATTTTGAGAGCCATGGTGGGGGTGGTTTATGAAAGTGGTTGTTGTGCTTTACACTCTAGCAATCTCTAGGGGGTTAAACATGCATATGGAAACCAACAATCATGTCCCTTCTTCCTGGTAGAAACCAGTTACCAAAAAATAGATGACCAGTTTCCACAAACATCCAAACATTACTTGCGACATCCTGAGAGACAATTGTTACCTCGAGGGAGCAAAATCTCTCATTCACAGTGTGAGAGAGAAAGAGAGTGGTGCTTTGTGGCACGTGGCGGCTAGCACGTGCAGTAATGCTGAAAGGACGGTGTTTGTTGATGGCCGATTATGAGGGTGGTACTAGGCAGACATCAATACAGTAACCCACCTGGAGGCTCGTTATTCAATGTAATCGTCCATTTCTCTCACATACCCAAGGATCTATTTCCACATATACCAATACAAACGCACAATACAATACGTACAAACATAGACCTGTTAATACAAGTGAACAAATATGAATTAGTGTAAACAGTGAAGGTTATATTCCAACCTTGTAACCCCCCACCATTTCGCCAACATGTCTAAACATGTTGGTCAACAAACTGCTGCATCATTGCTGACCTATATGTTTCAAGTTGTGAGACTATTACTAAAAGCTCTGTCTGGCAGTTTGGAAACTCTGGCTTCCATATACCACCACCTCCCATGTACAGTCCTGGACATATCTATACATTCGCACATACCCTGGAATATCCCAGCTAGCTGCCTCCGCTGTTCTCATTGCGCCAGAATGGATTACATACCTTTCGTCCAGCTAATACAATTCTAACTATTTCTCTAACCACCATGCAGCTATATTACATAGAACCTTGCCATGCACAGTTTAACATAGCTTTAAACTATTTCAAGGCAGCTTCACCATATAATTAATTTGACCCAGAAATTATTACATACATATAATTTATACATCATTGTTTGTTATATATAACGAGCATAGGTATGATATCAAGTTGCCCTAATTACCTTTAGGCTAACAATATTTATTGTATATATGTAATTGTCTGTAAATCATAGTACCTTAAATCATTAGGTAGTAGAGGTTATTAACAATGGCAGCCAAGTTAAATGACAAAGGAGGGCTACAAATTGCATAGGAGATATCAAAGTTCATCACAGACAGACATAACTACCTAGAACAATAAATCATTTAGTATCAATAACTGGGCCCAGCGTAAAAGAACAGTATCCAAGGAATACTTGCAAGTATCCCAGTTTCCCCAGGGGGGAGCCTAGGAATTGAAGGGAATTCCTCAAATCTTGGAGAGTTTGAGACTGTTTGATTCTTAAAGAGATGGGCAATTTGATTCGCCATTTCCTTGCAAGATAATAACTCTGACTTCCGTCTAGTTCCAACTTCCTTTTTCGCTTATACCATTATCTACAAGATTGTAGTTCCTATATATTAGGAACTCTTCAAATTGCATTGGCCTTGGATTATTAGCGTAATAATCAATCCACTCTATATCAAAGTGCCAACCCCCCAGCTAGTACCTTTCTGCAGTTCGGTGAAACCTATGAGATCCTCTTAGGTAAGCTGTATACCTCAAAAAAAAAAAAAAAACAAGAGATTACCGGTCATTTGCTGGCGTTGAAGAGAATATTGGAACCTTTCAAGCTTTTTACAAGCTAGTCCAGGTTTTGGTTGGTTTTAATTCCAATTTACGACTTGGTATCTCATTAATTTGATCTAATCTCACTTTGAAACTCTAATTTATCGGGTAGGTTAATTCGTTCGACGTGAGAACGTTTTGAATACCTTTTTTGGGTGGGGGGGGGGATATAATGAGAAGAAGCTGCAGAAGAGGGCTGATCTTTTTTGGGAAATATTGGCCATTGTCGAACAGCCATCTACTCGAAAATTATTTTACGGTTATTCATTTCACTACACCATTATGTTGTTCTAAAAATGGTGAAATCCAGTAATTTAGGAACCATATTTAAACAAATAATAAATTAATTAAGGTATACTGAGAATTTAAATATTCGTTAGCGTGTGCTTGAATTTTGTGGTAAAATAATTTTGGTCTGTCTGTAACGAGAGAACACTGTCCGGAGGCCGGCAGTGCACTGGAAAAAGCTCCGGGCGCTAATGACCTCAGCTGTTGATGCGCCAAAAAAAAAAAAAAAAAAAAAAAAAAAAAAAAAAAAAAAAAAAAATAATTTTGTAATTTTATAGCCTGAATTCCATGATATTTTACCAACATATAGTTATAATCACCCATTCTTTCCAGTAGCACATGTTCATTCAACTTCCAAACAATTCATTGTAAAATGTGCGCGTCAATAATGTTATCAGCCGACAAAAAAAATGACGCAGTTTTCTAGCCGGCGGATTAATTTCCGAAATGAACTCGGAAAAAAAACGACGTGATAACAGTCCGGGGCTTTTATGCTTTATTAAATGTATATCTAGCGTTATTATCACCTGTTACGCGGGAGAAAAAAAGGCAGTAATTGCGGCGATCATCCGATCTAAATCCCTGCAAAGCCCGCCAGTTTTATCTTTCGTCACACCTTTTGTTGTGTTAATTAAATTTTTTTTTTTTCTATTTTTTTTTTTCATTATGTTTATAGCAGTGCTATTATTATTTTAACACATTGTTAGTTATGTTAATTTCTTTGCGCTAATTTGAACCCACTAAACTGTCTTCAACTTGTACGATTATTCTTTTTCGTAAAAATGATTCTAATTATTGAATTTTTTTTAGCTTTGTTCATTGAAAAATGGCCGAATAGTATGGGCAAAATTACAAAATTATGAAGTTGGTGAAGCTCTAAGTTCTTGAAAGTCATTGCTAAGTGTTGTTGGTGAAGCTCTAAGTTCTTGAAAGTCATTGCTAAGTGTTGTTGGTGAAGCTCTAAGTTCTTGAAAGTCATTGCTAAGTGTTGTTGGTGAAGCTCTAAGTTCTTGAAAGTCATTGCTAAGTGTTGTTGGTGAAGCTCTAAGTTCTTGAAAGTCATTGCTAAGTGTTGTTTTATTTTTATACATCAACAGTTTGCGACTTTTATTTGCACCGAAATCTGTAATCTTTACTCACTGAAAACGGCGCTCTTATAAGCGAAGATTATTTTTAACAGTTTCTCCAGAAAAAAAAAACAAAAACTTACTTTATTAAGAAAATGATCGTGGCCAATGCTCTCTGAAGCGTTCCATTTAATGCGGATCAATATACAGGAACACAAAACTTGTAAAGAACGATATAAGCGTGAAAAATAAAATTGGAACTAGGTACATGATGAATAAATCGCTCATCTTCTTAAGAAGTAAACGCCCTCCAACTGTCTAGCTTTAGGAAATTCCACATACTTGGCATTACCTGGACTCTGTACTGATCTTTCAGACAACGAAGCGAAATGAATACATGGATGGTACGACTTCAAGACAACGATTAGTCATGCTGCTGGATTTGAATACTGAACTACAGTTGCTTAACTCCAAGCCATTGATGTCGGATTCGTAGTGGTGGTCATTGGTTTTAACAACTCCGGAATATTATAGAACTAACCCTGATGCTGGCTCGTAGGTGGAAGGGCACTTGCTAGATGTGTTAGTGGGTGCCTTCTCTTGCCCTTTTACAGGCCAAGCCGGATCTTGGAGCCGTTATGCATCATACCGCTCTTCCACCGCAACCTAGATGGTGATATAAACCCGTATGGTTATCAGTATGTCTCTTTTTTATTTTTTGTTAAGTGATTTTATTTCCTCACTTAGCAGATTCCTCTCAACCTACTATTCTAGCCGATCCTTCCATTTCTCCTTATTCGTGGCATCGGCCTCCCGTCAAACCGTATCCCATCAGGGATTCTAATAAGGAATCTTTCCATCTGGTCCTAGGTCTTCCCCCTTCTTCTTCTTCTTCCCTCAACCATCATCTCATACCCTGCCTTTGGGATTCTCTCTTCTCCCATCCCTTAACAAATGCTCCAACCCATTTTAGCTGCTTAAGCTCTATAGATTGAAAGATATTTTGTTGGACATTCAAAACTATTCTAATGTCCGCATTTCTTATTTTTTCCCCTTCTGGATCTACCTGCTGACCTCCTCCCAGTAGTCCATTTCGGTGGTTAGCAATCTACTTCTCAAATCCGAACGATAATTAGAGGTAAAATTATAATGCAATAAACAACTTCTATGTATGCTATCCACTACATTTCCGAAGTAGTCAAAATATTTTTTTTTTTAGAAATGGTTTCTTTAAACGTTCTATATCTTTATGCTCTAGATCGGTAACATGTTCTTGAAATATTTTCTTGATAAATTCACTTTAAGAAAGTTCTTGGGGAAAAGAAAGTTTTGCTTCACAAAAAGGGCCACCACATTAGGGCATTCTATGATCGTACTATAGTTACAAAATAGCGACGAACATCGTGCAAACTCGTGAGCTCGATACAAGTAGAGAAAGATGAACTACTTAAAACATTTATAGTGTGGAAAAAAAAAGTTTGTCACTTACAACTTTAACAACTTATGAAAGTAAGAGAAAGTTGTTTGAGTGTGTAAGTGGTAAAGTCCACTTTAGTTTATTTTTTCTTTTATTTTTAATAAATTATTCAATTTTCTTTTTATAAATAATGAGAGTTCAATTTTAAATAATTTAAAACAACAGGAAATCAAATGTAATATATCATATATTTGTATTATACAGGGTGATCCATTTAAAACGCACCAATCGCTAATAACTTTTTAGGAAAGGGGAATTTCGAAAAACCCACGAAGTAAACTATATGTTTTTTTTTTGCCTGTCCTGGGGATCACCACGGATGCAGTTCGTGAGGCTCTCAGAGATTAGATCTGGAGAGAACACGAAAAGAACTGGGTGATGCTTCCTGGGGTCAAACACTGCAAGAGTGTTATGCCCTTGCTGTGCAAACATAGAACCAAAGAGACTTTGGGCTTGGGCAGGAATCAGATCACTCTGATTACGGGCCTATTCACAGGGCACGGTAGGTACAGAAAGCACCTGCACAAATTAGGGCTTATTAGCTCGGAACCATTGTGCAGATTGTGCCAGGAAGAGGAGGAAACGGCCTCTCACCTGTTTGTTATTCGATTGCGTTGCAATCGAGAGACTGCGCTACGACATCTTTGGGACTTTGCTACCAAAGGAGATTATAGCGCAGAAGGAACTGGTAGGGAAAGCCCTCAACCTTCTTAGAAGGGCAGGTTTCACCTACTAGATTTAGAGGGAAGGCACAATAAGCCTCTTGTGTCTGCGGTGCCTTGGGGTATAGGTCCCGTCCCGCCCGTCTAAATCTATATGTTTTTTTTGGTCTAGTTTTCAAATTTTTCTCCCCCGATGCTGTATCTTAATTTTTGGCGGAGTTACGGGCAAAAACCCGATTGTGGTTACATAAGGACCACTGGTTTTGACAATGATTATGAAAACTGCATAAAAAAAAACTGTGAAAAATGACGTTAATCCCGTTTCAATATCCCTAATATTAGTTGAGTTATTTAAGATCAAAGTTACAATTTTATCTCTTCGTGAACGGTTTTCAATATTAATTTTCCAACACAAATTCAAGTTTTGGGAGGTCCTCTGACTTCAAAAACTGTTTTTGGTGACGCAAAGTAAAAAAAAAATAATAATAATTGAAGATAGGTTAGCATACTGGACTCCCACGCGGAGGTCCCGGGTTCGAATCCAGCAGCTGACACTTAGATTTTCTCTTCCTAGGAGCTTCTTACAGCTCACTGTCCGGTGATGGACCGGAGGCCGGCAGTGCACTGGAAAAAGCTCCGGGCGCTAATAACCTCAGCTGTTGATGCGCCAAAAAATAAAAAAATAAAATAATTGAAGATTTTAAAACATGTAGTGTAATGTAATGGTTGTGGGTGAGTCACAGAATAAATTTGTTTTATCATCAAATAAAAGCAACCATCACATCATGTTAATGTACCCAGTATGCAAGACTTCTTGACCTATGATTATGGTAAGAATATCTTTCCTGGCATGGGCGGGTGTTGGTCTAGTGGTCAAGAGCGTGGCTTTGTAAGTGGGAGATCCCGAATTCAAATTCCGCGTATGACTACAATTTATTAAAAAAAGTATTAATATTTTTTAAGTAAAAAGAATGACTGCAAACGCGGGAAAATGTGTTACAAATGAAAGTTTTCGAACTTAATGCATCTAATGCAGGAATGAGCAACACGCGGCCCGCCAAGCATTTCTAAAATTGAATTTATTTTATCGACTTTCTCCCATCAATATATTGTTATAAAATTAATTATAATAAAATGGTAGTACATACTAAACCGAAATATTTTTTTATGGCGAGTTACCTGTCGACGACGTTTTTAAACATGCAATACGAACGCGCCGCGTCTGCGCGATTTTTTTGTGACGAGATACACACTTGTCGGTGACTTGTTCAAACATGCAATACGGACGTTTCGTAAATTATTAGTAAGAGTTAATCTATGTGCGGCCCACAAAAAAAAAATTAAATTTAAATTGGCCCATTGATTAAAAAGGTTGCTCACCCCTGGTCTAATGGATTATAAGAAGTTAAAAAATGAAAATAAAATTGAGTGAAGAAAACTCTAGAAATTTACTCAATAAAATGGTAGTTTCGTTTGATCAATTTTGATGATTGGCTGAAGTTTCGGTAACTCTGCCCGTACCAGCGGCAGGTATTTTAGTTTTACGATGTTTTTCCATCCCGTGGGCGTGTAATCCACCATTTCTATCCCAAGTATTAGTCCTCTTTTTCTCTTTAAATAAAATAATCATGCCCGCCGATATAGGTTAGTAAATATTCAACATAGTTAAATTTTGGTTAATTTGGTAAGGCGAACATATGTTACCCATCACAGATATCAGCTGTTAGTGATTAATCAAACTAAACATGATGTTTTAACTGTAGTTTCCAATGAAAATGATGTTCACAAGTTGTTGGTGAACAATTGATGGTAAAATCATTGGTATGACTTTATTCGTAAACATATTTTCTGGTTTGGGCTAAAAGTGAAAACCAGTTTCAGTTCTTGGTGGGCTCGTCTGAGCCTCAGAGCGCGTGCGTGCGTGTGTGTATGTATTTATGTGTGGCTACTTAGTGAAGATGATCCATACCAAGCCCCACTGGGTTCGCCCTTTCATTGGACAATACGTTACTATTGAGTTACAGAGAAAACGATCGCTTAATATGTAGAACGATGATGTAATAAAGGGTACGATGATGTATATGCGTGCATGCATATAAGTACTCTTCTGTTATCTGCAGAACGGCTGGCCAACTGTATTAACATCAATATATGGTTTCAATCAATATTACATAGCTTTGATGAGTTTGCTGATACATTGTTATAACAACCAGTCATTTGTGATTATAAAAATCGCTCATTTCTTCATTATTTTATTATCACAGTTTAATCAATAACAATCAGCTAGTAAAGGAATGTGGCTAGTTATCTTCTACCTTCAAAAACGGCAACAAGGACAAGATAAGGTTTCAATTTTAGAAAACCGATTTTAGAGTCATAAAACCGAGTTTCCTAAATCTAAACATTCTCTTGGCGGCCATAAATGAATGAGCTGTGAGATTCTAAAAGTGCTATGAAAATCGTAACGCATCAACCTCTAAAATTCTAAATTATCTGCCAATAGTAAACGCTGCTTTTCTAAATCTCTAAAAGAAACATAGTGTACGAGGGTCGTTTGAAAAGTCCGTGCAAAAATAAAAACTACTTAATTTTTTGGGGTAAACCTTTTTTATTTTTCAACATAGTCTCCTTTTAGGCTTATACACTTCGTCCAACGCTGCTCTAGTTTGTTGATCCCTTCCGAATAATAGGATTTGTCCAAGTCTGAAAAATAGCCATTCGTTTCTGCAATCACCTCCTCGTTTGAATAAAATCTTTTCCCCGCCAGCCATTTCTTCATATTGGGGAACAAATAGTAGTCCGAGGGAGCCAAGTCTGGAGAATAGGGGGGATGTGAAACGAGTTGGAACCCTATTTCCATTAATTTTGCGACCACAACTACTGAGGTGTGAGCTGGTGCGTTGTCGTGATGGAAAAGGACTTTTTTGTGGGCCAATCGTGGGCGTTTTTCTTGCAGCTCGGTTTTCAAACGGTCCAATAACGATGAATAATATGCACCTGTAATAGTTTTACCCTTTTCCAGATAGTCGATGAGGATTATTTCTTGCGAATCCCAAAAGACAGTCTCCATAATCTTTCCGGCCGAAGGAACGGTCTTCGCCTTTTTTGGCGCAGATTCCCGCTTGGTAACCCATTGTTTAGATTGTTCTTTGGTCTCAGGAGTGTAGTGATGTATCCATGTTTCATCCACAGTGACGAAACGACGCTTAAAGTCCTGCGGATTCTTCTGGAACAGCTGCAAACCGCCCTTGCAACACTTCACACGATTTCGTTTTTGGTCAAGCGTGAGCAATTGCGGCACCCATCTTGCGGATAGCTTTGTCATGTCCAAATGTTGATGCAAAATATTATGTACCCGTTCATTCGAGATGCCCACAGCACTAGCAATCTCACGCACCTTCACTCTTCTGTCATCCATCACCATATCATGGATTTTATCAATGATTTCTGGAGTTCAGCGTCACTTGTGCCCATATGGCCACTCCGAAAATTTTGAAACCACTTATAAACTGTTCTAATCGAAGGTGCAGAGTCACCATAATGTTTATCAAGCTTCTCTTTAGTCTCCTGAGGCGTTTTGCCTTTCATAAAGTAGTGTTTAATCAACACACGAAATTCTTTTTCGTCCATTTTTTTGAAAATCACTCGACTTCCTCGATTCAAACGAATGCCAAACACAAAGGAATAGACCGATCTGGCTGAAACTTGGTGTGTGTTCTTCCAAGAGATGCTACTAACTAAACATAACCTCGATACGCGCCAGTGGTGCTATCTGTCTGACTTTGCACGGACTTTTCAAAGGACCCTCGTATATACAGATCTGAAGATTCTTTATACAATACGAATCGCCAATTAGCACCCTTTCTTTGCACCCAGTCCAGAAGTCTTGATATAATGAGAGTGATTCAATGTATTTTGGAGGGTGCCTGTTCTACCGTTTGTGTCTAATCATTGCAATCAATCAAACCACCGACGCACTCTGATTGAAACACTATTTCAAACAAAAATGCACTACACAAAAACTATGACGTTTTTCCCAGTTTTGGCAAAATTTTTCTCAAAATCTATTAGATCTGGGTTGTTGCAAAAAATTACAGTTAAAAAAGGAAGATATGCCCTATATTATAAAGAAAATTTTGAAATTTTATCTTTTATAGAAAAAGAGAAATAAAAATTGTAAATTAATAAAAAATTGTAATAAGAAAACAACGCTTTTTCCAGCAGTTTTTGACGATCAGCCCTTATATACGTACAACTGTCCTACAGGATAATCCTTGATTATCGAATAACGAATAACAAAATTAAAAGAAATAATCCGCTTTTTAAAATGATTCTTAGAAATTAAAAGAAATAATCTAAAAAAAGAAAATGCCATCTTGAAGAAGAAAATTAAATTCATCGATTAGAAAGAGTTCGATAAGGTTTAACGTAGATTCAGTTTAGAATGAGCTCAAATGTCAGTTTTATTTTTAAAGTTTTATTGGCAACAAACTCACATACAAAAATTAATCATTTTTCGTACAACTCAAAACTTTAGAAAACACAAACTCTAAAGTATGCACGATTGCAATACCTCCTGTTGGCAGAGATAAAGAAAAGGAACAAAAGATAAAGGAAAATTGATAAAATAAAAAAAGAGTACAAAAATGGACTTATTAATAAAATATGCAATAGGCGGAGCCCATAAGAGAGGTAACGCTATAGGAAACACACGGCCTGGTGCAAATTACTACAATCTCTCATTACATATTCTAAATGGGGGTCCAACGGTATACTACCTGTTTTCCGGTCAGACAAGTGTAAATGCATAACAATCTATGTAAATGCATCGTTCTATTAGTTTTTCAAAGCACAGAATCAAAATTATGCCGTCTAGTAATTAGTATAGGGATGTTAGTTACATTCATAATTAGTCGCCATATTGATTCTGCATATAAATTCTAGGTCACATCATTTTATAACTTTATTAAAAAAGTGTTTTTCAATCTAGTAAACTTTGAAAATTTAAAATTTGTTTTTATGACAAAATAGAAAACGCAAATTTTGTACTGATTGACTGTTGATTTGTGTTGTTAGACTGGGAGGCTAATAACCCTGAAGAGAACCCGCACTTCCACTCTACGGGGATCATGATAGTCCCCGTAGAAGATCAGCGACCCAAATCCTCCAAATAATCCCAGAAAACGAATCATGTTACTTTTTTTTTGGCATTGGCTATCGCCATACAGCCAGCATCGTCTAGGTGCTTATCACTAGAATATCACTCACCCTCCATTCTTACTTATAAATACATTCGCTTCACACATTCAACCCTCTACTATATACAACTATTTACATAAACTACAGCTAATGGATGGATCAGTACTCTATATTCCTGCCATCCTTATAGCTTAACCGAAATTAAAATCACGTAATCTTTCTCTAATCAGTTTCTTCCATTCATTCTAATCGGCTATTAACTTTTAACGACATTCATATTTCATTGCTAGCTCTGCTATAGATTTAAGCACATAGATGTTGGTGGAGAATATTATGTCTTCGTAGCGAAATGGTGCATCTAAATACCTGTATATGACGTCAAACATTCGTTTCCTTTCTACCACATAACGTGGACATATCATTATTATATGTTTGAAATCCTCCTCCTCATTGCAATCTACGGCAAAGAGGAGAGGAGGACCTTTTAGTTGATCCTGTGAAGATACGATCCACACACCGGCGTGGTTCGCTCTCAGCCTGCTTATTTTCGTATCATGTTACTTCAAATTTTCTACCACTCCTAGGTAAAAGGCCATGAAGTAGGAGGAGTTTATTGTATCGATTTTAACCAATCATCCGATGAAATATTAAATTCACTTATTTCTTTCCATTGTTGTTACTAAGTAGCTTTTAGGCTGGGCAATACTAATACTTTATTCTTTGGTAAATGTGAGATACTGGCGGGGGCAACCAGTTGGCCAACATCGAATTATATATATAATCAGCGAGAGAGATATTGCCAGCATCCAATATTGATGTTCAATTGAGAATAATGTATTACTTTTATCGTCCGTCTATTTCCACTACTCACTTTTAGTCCGGATATTCGTTTCATCAATATTGCAAGTACAGTTTTACTTCTGTCCTTTTAAATCTTTAGACTCCACTGAGGCGATTGTGAGTCTGCGCCCGATTGTCCACTCCGATAGCGTATCTTCCATGGACTTAAGCTGAAAATCTGCACGATAGACATAGGCACTTCATTTCAGAGATAAAAGAAAAACAAAAAACCAACACTTAATTAAAGTTTTAAATATGGAAATCACCAACCTATTTCTTCTATTAGATGTGTAACAATGTAATCTATCTAAGCGCGTATCTAAATAGAACGCAGCAGCTCATCCAGAAATAATGTTCTAAGCTTGAAATCTATTTGTGCTTTAAATAAGCTTACAAGGATACTGAGCTTATTTATAAACGTACATTTAAATAGGATAAATGCCAATAGAATTCTAAAATGTAAACCCATGTTTTCCATGCTGAAATTCAAATAGACAATAAATGCTACTAGAAACTTATTATACAATGTTACGTTTACCAAATTGAAATTTTGTAACCATTTATTATTGCATTAGAGAAATTTGTGTGCGCAAAATTCTGGATTTACAATGAATAACAATTTGGAATTGTAAACATAACTATCTAATTGGTTCTTGTTTACCCCCTATGAATGTCCTACAAAATGAGGAGATTTACAATAAGCACGGACATAATCCAGTAATTCATGTATGTATTACATTTTGGTATTTCTATTTCTGGTTTATCTATCCGGTTATTTTATTGATTAGTAAATACGAGGGTCGTTTGAAAAGTCCGTGCAAAGTCAGAGAGATAGCACAGCACTACTGGCGCGTATCGAGGTTATGTTTAGTTAGTAGCATCTCTTGGAAGAACACACACCAAGTTTCAGCCAAATCGGTCTATTTCTTTGTGTTTGGCATTCGTTTGAATCGAGGAAGTCGAGTGATTTTCAAAAAATGGACGAAAAAGAATTTCGTGTGTTGATTAAACACTACTTTATGAAAGGCAAAACGCCTCAGGAGACTAAAGAGAAGCTTGATAAACATTATGGTGACTCTGCACCTTCGATTAGAACAGTTTATAAGTGGTTTCAAAATTTTCGGAGTGGCCATATGGGCACAAGTGACGCTGAACGTTCTGGACGCCCTGTTGAGGTTACTACTCCAGAAATCATTGATAAAATCCATGATATGGTGATGGATGACAGAAGAGTGAAGGTGCGTGAGATTGCTAGTGCTGTGGGCATCTCGAATGAACGGGTACATAATATTTTGCATCAACATTTGGACATGACAAAGCTATCCGCAAGATGGGTGCCGCGATTGCTCACGCTTGACCAAAAACGAAATCGTGTGAAGTGTTGCAAGGACGGTTTGCAGCTGATCCAGAAGAATCCGCAGGACTTTAAGCGTCGTTTCGTCACTGTGGACGAAACATGGATACATCACTACACTCCTGAGACCAAAGAACAATCTAAACAATGGGTTACCAAGGGGGAATCTGCGCCAAAAAAGGCGAAGACCGTATCTTCGGCCGGAAAGATTATGGAGACTGTCTTTTGGGATTCGCAAGAAATAATCCTCATCGACTATCTGGAAAAGGGTAAAACTATTACAGGTGCATATTATTCATCGTTATTGGACCGTTTGAATACCGAGCTGCAAGAAAAACGCCCACGATTGGCCCACAAAAAAGTCCTTTTCCATCACGACAACGCACCAGCTCACACCTCAGCAGTTGTGGTCGCAAAATTAATGGAAATAGGGTTCCAACTCGTTTCACATCCCCCCTATTCTCCAGACTTGGCTCCCTCGGACTACTATTTGTTCGCCAATATGAAGAAATGGCTGGCGGGAAAAAGATTTTATTCAAACGAGGAGGTGATTGCAGAAACGAATGGCTATTTTTCAGACTTAGACAAATCCTATTATTCGGAAGGGATCAACAAACTAGAGCAGCGTTGGACGAAGTGTGTAAGCCTAAAAGGAGACTATGTTGAAAAATAAAAAAGGTTTACCCCAAAAAATTAAGTAGTTTTTATTTTTGCACGGACTTTCAAACGACCCTCGTAAGAACACATATCCTGTGAATAATCACACAGTGATACCCTTTAAGGGGAAGTGGACTAGCCACTTCTACAAAGATCTTGGCGACCCTGCGGTTGATAGCCCTAACATTCTCACAATGTTCTTAGATTCTGCAAAAGTAGTTGTTTTGTACAATTGGTTTAGGTTTTAGAAATCCCACAGGCAAATACTAGCTCATCACTACTCACAAGCACTCAAAAACTGTCATAATTACAAATTTTAATTTTAATTACCTATTTGTTTGTAGTAGTAATAAAATATTTGAGATTAAATGTTCAGTAAATTAATTCACAAATTACAGCTGATATGGTAGGAATAACCTAACATTAATATCAGCTGATTAATGGAGTTACTAAATATTCGAGGTATTTAGAGCACCATGCTGCATTATCTCTGTTAATTCGCATCTGATTGATTCAGCTTTTGAGGAAATGTCCGTACTTAAATTACAGTACGGCTACAAGAACAGTTTTATAGAGTTCTATTTTGTTTGATACAGTCGGCAGCCTTTTCAACGTAACTAAAACAAACTAAGTACAAAGTTATTTGAATTACATCCTTTTAAAATATATACTCTGGAACCGGCTAAACTTTTTTCCAAAACATCTATGCACTTATTTACATCCGCCAATAGCACGCGTTGCATTTAGTATTGCATTATAGTTTATTAAGAAGAAAAATACAATAAATGACGTGCGAAGTAAACTTTTCATTATTATACTGTATTGATTGCGACAAGGCTGTGCTTTTAGGAAAATATATATAGAATGCACTGGAAAAGTGAAAAAAAAGGAAGGTGTATTTCTGGCCGGGATATTTTCTCAAGATGTCCTTAACATATGGACGCAGTCTGGGCCTTTCCAGAGACACCCTCACATGGTGCACTGTCGGCAGCAACTTACAGCCCTTACATTCATACATACCCACAGCCATACTCTTTCTTGGAAGAAATACTTTCAACACCTTTTTGCACATATAAAACAGCAGTCATGCAGAGCGTACTGACGCTCGGGTAGCCTACGACATCACTGCTAGGCCGGCAGTGCGGAAGGACACTCTTTTTCTTTTTTTTGCAACTTTTTTCCACTCCATTTCCTTCCGTTTGCTTCAACTATGGACGTACTTCCTTGTGTTTAAGTGGGTATAGCGTAAGTGGTAGGAACGTAAGGGTATTTCTGGTATTGGTAAAAGCAAGTACTAAGATCGAATTATTCAGGTTGTCCGGAAAATTTTATTTGAAAAAAACGCTTTCCCAGGGAAAATTGATTTTTTGGAGGTTAACACTTCAACTAATTTGTTTACAAACTCTCGTAAATGCAATTCACTACAAAAATAGTAAATACAATTCTACTGGTCACTAAAAAGAAAAGTAAAGTAATGCCAATTTTTTCAGGCGGCCTTTACGTCCAACTACCAAATAGGTATCGTAGGCGGAGGCGATTAGCAAAAATACTTTACTGTAAATTTCTCATACGAGGTCAGTAAATTAAGTAATGAGACTGATTTTTTTTAAATTTTTTTATTCAAAAAGAATTACAATTCTATATTGTCACCTTCAAAATAACTTCTTCTGAACCCACACTGCGCTGGAGACGTTTCTTCCACTCCTCATAGCAGTGCTCGAACTCCGATACTGGAATAGCCTTCAGCTGGTCGGTTACAGCGGTTTGAATGTTTTCGTCTGTCCCAAAATGAGTTCCCTTGAGGTGATTTTTCAACTTAGGGAAGAGAAAAAAGTCACAAGGACTCAAGTCAGGCGAATAAGGAGGCTGAGAAGCCACCCAAGACTCGTCACCAGTAATGACACGTTCCAGAAAATGGGGGCCATTTTCAAATGAATCCAAAAAGTCAAGGCACCTTTCCTTCCTGATGTTCTTCTGGTCTTGCGAAATGTTTTTTGGAATCATTTTTACGCAGATTTTTCTCATCCCCAATTCATTGGCGAAAATTTGATGACCGAGAGGTTCTTGAAAAACTTCGAAAAAGGGTCATTCGTGTGAGACCGAACATCAAGTACAAGTGGGTGTTGCATCACGGTAATGCTCCTAGTCACACAGCAATTTCTCAATAAACCAGAGTTTTTTGGCCAGTAAAAACATTCCTGTGGTTCCTCAGCCTCCTTATTCCTTTGACTTGAGTCGTCACCTCAAAGGAACTCATTTTGGGACAGTCGAAAACATTTAAACGGCTGTAACCGACCAGCTGAAGGCTATTCCAGTATCGGAGTTCGAGCAATGCTATGAGGAGTGGAAGAAACGTCTCCAGCGCTGTGTGGCTTCAGAAGGAAGTTATTTTGAAGGTGACAATATAGAATTATAATTTTTTTTGAATAACAAAATTTTAAAAATCAGTCTCATTACTTAATTTACAGACCTCGTATTAACCATTAAATAAAATCCAAGGTCTAGACTGGGGAATCGAACCTACTAAACCAGCAATACATCTAAGTGTTGCGGGTCTAGCCTATATCTTCTAGGTTATCGTGGCGCCTTAATAACTTATAAATCGGTATTTTTATTTATTTATTTAATTTTTTTATGACTTAAGGCGCGACATCTAAGTTTTTTTGGCGCCTGCAGCTTTTTTCAGTGCTCTGAAATCGGTATTATCCATTTTTCCATCAAAAATAAGTTAAAAATTATCTGCAAAGAAAATCCATTTGAGGTCACCAGGGATAAACTAATCCCGATTATTATCATCCAAAATATATTAAGTGTATTTAATGTCTTTTATTTCCCCCCCCCCATACCTACCAAGTTTTCCAAAGAAGAAAGAAAAACTTGGTGACAGTTAAATAATCTCATTAAAAGGAAAATGCGAAGTGAGTGTAGGACAAAGAAATGTAATTAACTTTTCTTTAAAAATAAGAAAGAAAAAAATAATAAAAAATAAAAGAAAATGGAAGGAGAAGTCTTTTAAAAAGGGAGGAAAGTCAAAGTAATAATTATTCTATTTTGTGACAAAATGAGGTTTTACGAGGGTCGTTTGAAAAGTCGGTGCAAAAAATAAAAACTACTTAATTTTTTGGGGTAAACCTTTTTTATTTTTCAACATAGTCTCCTTTTAGGCTTATACACTTCGTCCAACGCTGCTCTAGTTTGTTGATCCCTTCCGAATAATAGGATTTGTCCAAGTCTGAAAAATAGCCATTCGTTTCTGCAATCACCTCCTCCAACTAAAGGTGTGGGAACCGCTGAGTCGACACCCTATATAAAACGGGGCTACTGGCTGGCCAGGGTCTCACTTGTTTTTCGGAGGGGCCAGTTGTCTTGCGGAGAAGCCAGCCGCTTTGCGGAGAGCCAGTCGCCTTGCGGAGGAGCCAGTGGTCTTACGGTGGAGCCAGTTGTCTTGAGGAGAAGCCAGTTGTCTAGCGGAGGAGCCAGTCGCCTTGCGGAGGAGCCAGTGGTCTTGCGGAGGAGTTCAGTTGTTTTCGGAGGAAAAGAAGACCCATGCTGCTGAACGGATTCGTCGGCTGGCTGGTCCTGACGGCTGGTGAGTTATTGTAGAGCCCAGTAGTAACTTTAATTGCGGTATTTGGTGGAGCCCCAGAGTGGTCGACTCAGCGGTTGCAAGGCCAAAGAAATGTAATTAACTTTTCTTTAAAAATAAGAAAAAAAAGAAAATTGAGGCTAAAGATTGTTTAGAGGGGAAAAGTCTGGGAAATAACGATTATCTTTATAATAATGAGGTTTTTAAAGATGTTTAAAAACTGCTGCTACCAAGATTTAATAATGAGAAAACTTTGTACGAGTTGGTGCTATATTTAATTATTATTATTATTATTATTTCTTTTAATGATTTAAGGCGCGTTTAATATCTAAGGTTATTGGCGCCCGGAACTTTTGCAGTGCACTGCCGGCCTCCGGTAAATGTTCTCCCGCTACAGACAACACTGTCCATCAGCGGACAGTGAGCTGTAAGAAGCTCCTAGGAAGAAAAAATCTAAGGGTCAGCAGCTGGATTCAAACTCGAGACCTCCGTGTGAGAGTCCAGTACGATAATATTATTATTATTTATTTATTTATTTATTTATTTATTTAAGGTGCGTCGACATCTGAGGTCAATGGCGCCCGGAGTTTTTTCAGTGCTCTGCCGGTCTCAGGATAGTTGTTCTTTCGTTATAGACAAAACACTGTCCATCACCGGGTAAAGTGTTGTAAGAAGCATCTTACTACACAGCACTGCAGCCCGGGCTGGGCCTTGGCTTCCTTAACAACATTAAGCTATTGTTCCCTGCACTAGTACAAGAAAAATCTAAGGGCCATTAGTTGGATTCGAACTGGGGGATCTTTTTGAGGGGATTCTGTTATGCTAAGCACTGAGCTGATCACTTCTCAATTACATGAATTACTAAATACAAAAATGCGGAAACTGAATTCCACTATGATGTTTGAACCATATAATTTTGTGCTCCACTCTGTTATACTGTGGATGAGACATGGGACCACCGTGACAGTAATGAAACATGCAAACAGGAAGCCAAAAAGAAAAAAAGGGTGACGTCAATTCAATCTGCCGGGAAAATCATTAACCGGTATTTTCTAGAATGCACTTTTTTATATGTAATTTCCTATTACAGGTAAAAAGGTAACTAGCAAAAAACGCTAAGGGCTGGAATTGAAAGAACAAATCATCATCCTAAAAAACGTCCTTTAAAAAATCTTTCTGGCGTATTGTAAATTAATTAATTAAAAAAAAAAGATTTTTCTTTTCAATTTTAATTTGAGTTTTCTCGGAAAAGGTGGTAAAAGAAATAAAAGAAGCACAGAATCAAAGAAAGATCAGATTGTATTTCAAAGTAAAGTATAAAGTATTGCTAAAATATTCTTGGAAAATAAGCTTTTTTGAAAAGCTTGCTTTTGATGTAAACAAAAAAGAGTAGAAAAAGAAATCAGCTTGGGTGGAAATGTTGTAACATAGCTTCCTTCCTGACAAGTGGCCAAGTAACTTTTTCTATCAGTAACGATAAAAAAAAAGAAGAAAAAAAGTTGTACAAGCTGAGAATAAGTTTGTTCTGAGTGAAAAGGTGGTAAAAAGTTTAAGAGACGTTGAGATTACTGTGGGGAAGAAAGGAAGGTAAGTAAAATGAAAACAGAAGAAGGAACGCAGGATGGAAAAGAAAGGTTATGAGGGGGACTATGGGCGAGATATCGCGATTAAGAAGAAAACTGTCATTGTTCTGTATGAGACAGTTTCTCACAGATTAAGAAAAGCCTTATAGATTGTCCAGAATCTCTGGAGATTAATCTTTTATTAAACAAAAAAATATTAATAATAATTACAAAAAAAAAAAATGCTAAGCCTGTGGACTGGGGAAAAATTTAATAAATATTTTACGTGCGACTTACATTTCTTCTACGTTTAAGTTTTGAACTCACTCTGTTGGATGTAGGTCTTGAAACCTTGCCTTTATCTCTTTGCTAAAACTTTCAGCACAGAGATATTACGACCTTATTTCCGGTCGGAAGTAGGTATGGGTGTCAGGTAGGAAAATATCTTAATACTGAGGTACCTCAGGTTACAGTTTCTTTTCTTTTTTATCTTTACTTCATCACTAAACATATTTTTGTTTTACAAAATTTAGGTCTAATCAAATTTAACATTAAGCTTATCAATATCTAAGTTTCTGCCCCTGTAACCGTGGTTCTTAAAATTATAGAAAATCTACAGGTTGTTCACCATCAAACTGCTGTTTTCAAATTCAATGAAGCGCTGAAACAGCACCAATGTCTCTCACTATTACGGAAAAGATACTACGATTTCGAGGTCCTGGAAAAACAAATTTGCCATTGTTCAGTATGACGGAAGTTTCTCACATTCTGTAAGAGAGACATCCGAGAAATCCACACAGCATCCATCTAAGACCGATTCTTTGTACGTATTTTTTTGCCCACTTATAGTAATTCTTATCAGAAGTCTGAAATTCCTCTTAACCAAACTTTGCTGCTGATTCCACAGATCAGGAAATTTCCCTTCACCACCTGTTAGGAGAACTAGGTAGATGTTACAGGAATGTGCTACTTCAGTGGTTTACAACATTACAAGTATTCTGTTTTTCTTTCCATCACAGATAATTTTCTTTGCAATTATTAACTTATAGCACTTATTTAAATGTTTTTTTCTGGAAGTGTTATTATTGGAGAGTTTTATGGTATCTTCAGTAAGAACGGCGTAAACCCAAGCATAAATCTATGGCAGTCATTGTAACATGGAATTGGTGCTGTCCCTAAGGCACAACTATAAGACAGGCTTACTGCATTATGCTCCAGATACTCTGGTAAATCCTCCCCCCATTTTATAACGTCCTGGATCTTTTCCCCGCTGGTGTAAATAATCTCCTCTGGCCACAGAGATCACATATTGCAACGTCACTATAATAGCAACAGTAAAACAGAACAGGAGGAGCCGTTTTCTCCTTCTCCTGCTGGAGTCTACGTAGAGATTCCAGGTTTAAATCCCATCCCATCCCATGTAAAGATGTTTCCTGACCCTATCCTGCCCTGTAAGGAATTAAAACACTAGAGTAACCTGGGTTCCTAACCCAACCTCAACATCTCCTCACTTTGGATTTTACACAGACCAAGCATTAGTATGATTTTGATTCCTGGTTCAGGTTTCTACAATTTATAGCGCACCCTTTAAAGCCATGCCCTACAGCTGGTCGTACAATGCTTTTCATAACGCTAAAGACAGGTTCTGGGCTATTGAGCTCCATTTCTTAGTCAACTGGTTAGCCCACTTCATTACATTTGAGGCCAAGCATGAATTTAAAGCCACCGGGTGGCCATGTTCCTCTTTGGACTGACTAAATTCCTTAAAAAAGGGGATGAGGTTATTAACATCTTAGTCCGTGACTTCTAAAACCTTTCTTAGCCATCTGAATTTTTGCTTAGTTAAAACCAAAAACAAAATCAGTAAATTAAAATTGTGTAATTACTTTACAACAGATATTTGCAAAGTGTAAGATTTAAAAATTACTTAACATCTTTTTTTAAGCTACCATCTTTTTGCATAAAGACAATAATGGAAAAGATAAAAGTAAGCTTTTCTTAGAGATGGTTGTTGTAAGAAAAAGTTTTCCCCAAAACTTCATAATAGCCTTAGAAGTGTGCCCCCCCCCCAAAAAAATGGATGGCCGTCATTTTGACATCAAGTCCCATGTCCAAGCTGGCTTTATGCCAGAACATCCATTCACTCACACCAACACACTTCATTCTATTTCACTGTCGTTTTTTTTACACTTGTTGCTAAATTTATGGGCACTTTTTAAATATTTACTAAATTTTGAACAGTCAACGTTTTGAAGTTTTACAAGGCTCCTTACATTATAGGTTCATGAATTAAAACTGTATTTCGAGAGTTTAAAGAGTGACGTGTGTGTTAGTTTGTGTAAGTGAAGCCAGTTCTTAGCTTATTTAATTAATTATTACTTTAAACTAATTCATTTATTGATTATTGGATTAAATCAGCTAAAAAAAAAGAATCGATCTAAATGATAGGCTCAGCGCGTTACCGGTCCGTACAGCCATCTGTGGATTTAGTTGTAATTTAGTCTTATTGTTCAGTCGAACTCATCTTTTCGCGGCGCCCCTCCTTTTAAATTTTTGCGCCATGCTTTTCCCGCGTTTTGGTTCCCCGCGAAACTTCTGTAGCCTCGCATCTTGTAACCTTCATTGTGTTCTCATTTCTGTTCTTTCCAGGCTACAGTGCATCTCGTTCATCGGCAAGAAGAAGGAGCAACAACCGCCTTCTTGTATCCTTTACATTATTACACTTCTCTTCAGCATCAGTTTTTCTCCATCTTCAACTGCAGGGTTATCTCGGTGTCTAGGGCACTAGAGATTAACCCTCTCTAAAACTCTCGTGTTTTCCGCTTCTGGGTGTAGGCGCGCCTACACTTATATTAGGATGTCTTTGCCTAAAACCCTTATTATTGTAAACTTAGTTTTAGGCTATTAATAGAATACGAGATTTAACTACCATGTCATGAACATAAAATAAATGTTTATAACTTGGAACAAGACATTGATCTGTACCAGTTCAGTATTGATCAAAGTGGAATCTAAGATCGTCTAGTTTTTGTGTTGTTTTTACCATTTGTTGTAGTTCACTCATTGTAATTTATACTATTTCAATAATTCATTATTTTCTGATGATCGCAATACTTTTAGAAACGGAAAAGGATAGAAATAAAAGAAAATTCTGTTATTTATGAAGAGGAGGAGAAGAGATGCAATTGAGCGCAGCGTGAGTGATTGATTAAGAGAAGGAGGAATAGAGGGAGTAAGAGAGAGGGAATCCAATAATAGGAATAAAGGTTAAAGTTACAAATCAGTAAACAAGTGGATCACCATCAGGTAGCGTAACATCGCTGGAGGCAGTGAGCCGTACACAGGCAAAGTGACGGTAATGCAACAGAGCCACCCTCTGGGCGGAGGCGGTGTAGGTAGTATATTGCAGGTTTTTATTGAATCCGTTTCTATCTAGCAGGCAAGCATACTGAGGGCAGCCGGCGAGCGAGTTTCCCTCTTTGTCCAAGCATAACCTTCCCTGCTGTCTATATAAAGTTAGTTTATATCTTTTACCTTTCCTATATTACCTTTACACCACACGCCTATACGTATATGTTGGGTATGTTGGATTTGATACTCGTCTTTACAATTCTTTATAAAATAATAGAACACTTGATATTATTTCTATTTAATATCATTACTCGAGGAGAGATTACCTCAGTGGTCAGCATCAGTGGATTCCAACTCGGGAATCCTAGGTCCAAACCCAGCTTCTGGCCTTTAGAAGTTCTCTTCCTAGAAGCTGGTGGATCAACACTACTGGGCAGAGACAGGCGAAGGAGTTCATTAGAGGCTATTCGCCGAGGCTGACTGCAGAATTAATCCGTCAAGGCCCGCGTGGGGCTATAAGGATAATTGGTAGGCTTATTAACTGGGCCACTGCAGGCTCAGAAAACACATGCATCGCTGATGATAGCCTTTGTAGGTTCTGTCAGGAAGAAGAGGTAACGGCACTGCACGTGTTGTGTCAGTGTGAGGGGCTCGTATGCCTAATGGATGTTACTTCTCGAGGAGGAAAAAAAAAAAACAAGGCCTGTGGGAGCTTCACCCAGGAGTCGCGCTCTCCAGAATTAAGAGTCTGGTTAAACGGACGGGTCTGGAGGGCAAAGTTTAGAGGGGGGGGGACCACAATAGATCTAAAGGGGTCGCATTGGCCTAGGCCTTAAGGCCGCCCTTTTCCTAGAAGCTCCTTACAGCTCACTGTTCGGTGATGAACAGTGCTGTTTCAAGCGAGAGCCAGGGCACTACACTGAAATATGCTCTTCAGGCACCGTTGATCTCAGATAGTGATGCGCCTAAAATTAGGAAAAAAAAAATAGTAATCCACAGAACCACTGTTTTTTTAGGCATTACCAAAAACAAAGGTGCCCTTGTTTTAAGAGGTTTTAATTAACTAGTGTATATTGTTTTTGCCTACAACTTGCTTGCTAATCTATTGGTTGATGAAATACTTATCTACATCATGGTATTTTGTCGTCTCCGTCTCCTAGTTCCTTTTCGTATTCTTGGTTTCGAATACTGTCTGAAGTTCTTTTGAAGAACTTACATAGAAATATGTAGATACCTTCTGACGAAATTTGCCTTGGGCCGTCTTGATTTAATTGTAAAAGATGATTATAAGACCAAGATCGTTTCTTTTTAATTTTCCTATGAAGGACTACCTCTCAAAATATTATGGAGTTATTTTCCAGAAAATCAAGAATGATGGGAAATTAGAATTAGTAAAGTAGCACTTTTGGGCGTCGTTTTTACGCCAAAACCCAATCATCCGAAAGTAGTATCGACCATAATGTCATCAAATCATCAGTACTTCTGATTTTTCTTCATTTTTAATGCCATAATAATAGTGTCAGTATAATTGACCCGTAAGATCTGGTTATCATAGCCTCGGACTCTCCCAGCTGTCTTGTTGAGTCGCCTTCTCCTATCGATCATTCCGCCACCGCCAAGTCTTTTTAAAATTAAATCTCAGTGAAGATTAATGTTTTTTTAATGAAAGCAGCCTTGAATGATGTTAGTTTAATGAAATTTCAAAAGAGGGAGATAAATTGGAGGAGGCTAAAGATGTTCAATCAATAAAAGTAGCTTTCTGATTAGGTAGTAATTCTGATTAGTAAAATTGTACAGTGTTGCTTGGTTAGAGAACGTTAGAAGCATGTCCTGCCAGTAGTCCAGAGAGTGTTATTATGAAAAATGGTTGGTGAACTGTTCTAAAAATATGCGCGCGCGCGTGTATAAGAAGAAGTTAAGGAGATGGCAGATAATAAATCAAATTAAAACTGTAACCATCCGCACCGTCGCTTGGTGACAACGGGGGCTATTTCTATGGGCTGAAGGTGGCCAACATGAGCAATGAAGAGATTATGTAGCATCATGGAAAGTGATGATGGTTGGAGTGGCGGGAAGTACCAACTCATTCACTGCCGGTGAAGGTTTGGTTTTTAGTAGAGAAAAAGCCTCAGAAGGGAAAGACCGGGGAACAGAGTATTGATGGCGTAGGAGTTCCCCCTACACATACCCTTCTAAAGTCCAGGTGTCACCCCAGTGACATTATATATATATATATATATATATATATATATATATATATATATATATATACAGTGTTAAGGCAGTCTGAATAACTTTGCACTTGGAAGGCGGCTCTGAAAGGATGAAGGAAATTGATGACGTTATTTCAACACTTTTAGTTCAACGGGTTCAGACCTAACCCCGTACATCACCCCCCCCCAACACACGCTGCCTTTATTCTTGTTTTAATAAATCAAAATGGTGGGGACGACAAAAAAAAAAGTGTCCCAGCTTGTGCCTATTCTTCCTATTTTCGTTCGATTTAGTTATTGCAATCGAGTCGAATTTCGTGAAATGAGTTTTCATTTGAGTTGTGCCTGTTTTGTGTTTCTAGGTAAAAGTTTTCAACTAGTAATTTATAGTAAAGTATGTTTGCTAGCCGCCTCCGTCCACGACACCTAATAGGTAGTTGGACGTAAAGCCCCTCCTGAAAAAATAGGCAATTACATAGGATGAAAAATTAATGCCAGTTTCAGTCATTATAAACTTTATTCTGCCGAGCGTACGACCTAGGGACTAGGTCATCTTCAGGGCTAATTTACAATATACTGTTTTTACATTATTAGTAGGTTGGTGTGTCTGGAGTCCATGAACAGACAAGACAAAGACACACACCAACCCCTCTAATGATGTAAAAACAGTAAATTGCAAAATGATTCAGAAACTATGATTCAGTCACCAAAAATAATGAACAGTAAGTAATAGGCAATTACTTTACTTTACTTACTTTACTTTGTGTTTCTAGGTTTCTAGGGAGAATAGCCTAAAACTCGGAAGACCTGAATTATTGTTACGAATAGAAAAAAAAAAATCTTTTACGCTATTAATTACAGTATTCAAATCATACGATCTTTTTTAGAAGAACTAACTTTTGTAGGTAAGATTAATAAAATTTTAATTTATTAATTACGTTTTATTTTGGTAGATTATGAATGCAAATAAAAAAAAAAAAACAGCTGGAATCAGCTGCTTAGATAACCTCCACTTACCAGCTGATCAGCCTGGCCAGTTACCGTCGGCCATCTTTAACTCGTTCGTGGTGTCTCTTTATTAACGTGAATTTTTAACTGAATATTAGTGCGTGTTAAAGTTTGTTTTGGGGTTTTTGTAAGGTGCGCAACAACAAGGGTCCTTTGCACCTAAACTATACTGTAGAATAGACACTTTACTACACAGCCTAACCTAGTCAATCTGATCGATACAAACCTAACGGTTGGCCTAACTCCTATTTTCTTCTAACCTAACTAACTAATGTTGGGGTGGAGTACTCGATATTCCTCGCACCCCATAGAGATCTAACCTAAATTTAAAAAAAAAAACTATTTACACATTTATATGTACACTCATATACTCATCTTATTAATTACATTCGTCCTAATAAATACAATCATCCTAATAAATACAATCATCCTAATAAATACAATCATCCTAATAAATACATTCATCCTAATAAATACATTCATCCTAATAGTTATATTCCTATATATACATTGAGTGGAGTACTCTATGTTCCTCTCACTCATTTACAATCCTAAATCTATTTACATTTACGCAGCCCATTCATACGCGTGCCAGGGTGCCAATCCCGACACAGACCCACCCGTCCTAGAAAGCAGTGGCTTCCGAGAAAGTGCAGGAAGACGTCCTGCGAGACAAGAAGACAAAAGTTTGCCACCCCTGCCCCGACATTGGCCCCCCCACACCTCTTTCACACACACATTCACACTGCCTAACCTACTCCTTCCTAAATTGTTACTATTATCAAATACTACTGTTATTTTTACTGTACCTAACTTTTGTAAAATACCGATTTCTATAAGTTTGTATGTTAAAAGTGACCTCGCGTAGTAAAGTGTCTATTGTTACATTGAATTAAAAACATTAATATCCTTCAGAAATCGCAGAGTGTTTTGTACGCTGTTTTCATCGTCCTTCAATACTTCTTCCATTTGTGAGGAAATGTTACACTTTTGCCTAGCTCTGGAATACTTGGGGCATTCAACCAGGATATGGCGTACAGTTAAAGGGACGTTATTACACTCAGAGCAAATAGGTGGTTCTTCTCTTTTGAAGATGTAACCATGGGTAAATAGCGTGTGGCCAATCCTCAACCTGGCTAACACCACCTCCTCACGGCGAGTGTTTCGACATGATGTTACCCACTTCATTGGTGTTGACTTTATATTCCTCAATTTGTTAGTTAGAGGAACTAATTCCCAGTCTCTTATCCACTGGGACATAATTTTTGGTCTAAGAAAACTTTTCCAGTCTGAGGGCAGAATAATTTCATACTTATCGTTCAGTAACGTGGCATCTTTAGCAGCCCTGTCAGCGGCTTCATTGTTACTTATCCCAGTGTGACCCGGGATCCACAGAAAAATGACTGATTTGTGACTGCGTACAGAGGAGTATAGCAGCGTATGTATGGACTGGATCAGCTTGTTGTCCGTATCTAATTTGCATATTGCCTCCAGAGAACTTCTTGAATCAGAACAGATAATAATTTTCTTTTCTTTACTATTCAATAAGTACTCCATTGCTTTTTTAATGGCAAATAATTCCGCCGTAAATATACTGGCGACATTATTCAACGAGTACCCGTGTGCTACACCATCGATCATAAAAGCTGAACCCACACCACTTCCCGTTTTGGATCCGTCTGTGAAAACCTGTTTATAGTTTTTGTATTTATTGGTCCTTTCCAGAAACAAGGTTCTATAATTATAATCTGGGGTATTGCCCCTTTTAAAACGATGGAGCGAATAGTCCACTATTGGGCTATTCATTACCCCCGGTTCTGTCTTATTGGGAGTTTCACTCATTGTTTGGGGGACGTTAATGCGATGCTCTAGAAGTAGTTTTGCTAGTCGGACTCCTAGCGGTTTGGTGCCTGTGTGTGTACAATACTGATTGCTGAATTGTGGTAGGTATGCACTATTATAGGCAACATGTTCAGTAAGCGGCAACATCCGTGCCGCATAGTTACACATAAGTATGTTTCTCCGAACATCCAGTGGCGGCTCTCCACTTTCCGCATACAGACTGTCCACGGGACTAGTTCTTAGTACGCCTGTTGCCAGACGGATCCCTTCATTGTGTATAGGGTTTATTATTCTCAATACAGAGTCTCTGGCCGAACTATAAACGATGCTCCCATAATCCAACTTCGAACGGATAAAGGCTTTATAGAAGTTCATCATGCTCTGCCGGTCTGCTCCCCAGGAAGTTCCTTTTACTACTTTTATGGCATTTAACTTTCGAACGCACCTCTGTTTCAAATCTACTAAGTGAGGGCGCCAACTTAGTTTTTGATCAAGCGTTATTCCTAGATATCTGACTTTGTCGAGACAAGGTACACTCCTTCCATCAAGGTTTAATCTGATTGTAGGATGTACCTTACGTGTTCTGTGGAAGTGCATACAAGTACTTTTGTTGGGGGAGAAACGCAAACCATTTTTTCCTGACCAACGTTCCAAACCTTCGATTGTAGTTTGTAGTCTTTCTTCTGCGGCTAAGGGGTTAGGAGCGGTACAGAAGGTTACTAAATCGTCAGCATACAGTATTCCCTGGACCGAAGTCTCCATACAGTACAAAATGCTATTTATAGCAATAAGGAACAAAGTTGGGCTTAAAATGCTTCCTTGAGGGACACCATTTTCTTGTACAAAAGGAGATGACAATGTTCCATTAACCCTTACTCTAAACAAACGCTGCTTTAAAAAATTTTGAATGAAGCATGGAAGATTCCCTCTTATATTCCAATTATTAAGTTGTTTCAGGATACCGTATCTCCAAACCCTATCAAATGCTCTCTCTATGTCAAAGAAAACGGCGACTACATGTTCCTTTTTCAAGAAAGCATTTTGGATAGCATTCTCCAGAATAACTAAAGGGTCCATTGTGCTGTGGTTATGTCTGAAACCTGTCTGGTACCTGCTCAGAAGTTTGTGCGTCTCCAAGTACCAAATTAGGCGTCTGTTCACCATTCTTTCCAAAGTCTTGCATAAGCAACTTGTCAGCGTTATAGGCCGATATGAATGTGTTAAAGTGAAGTTCGGGTTTATAAATTGAGTTTAAGTTATACTTAGTGCGTGATATACAGTTTTAGTGTAAATAGTGTTGTGAAGTATTTTAAATAGTGTCAAGTTTTAAGTGCTATTGGCCTGGTGATCTATTGAGATGCTGATGAATTTGGATATTCTTTAAACAAGGTAAGACTTTATTATCAATTATTTAATAATATTTTTATTATTCTTGCATGAAAACAGCATGTTATCGTTTAATTATTACTTACAAATTAATATTATTGCTTCGTCTAGACTCTAGACTATGTTCAGTGTTAGTTAAATCTTTAATTTATTTCTAAACCTTTTTTATGAATTCTTTGCTCTTTTCTTTTAAATCGACTATGAGTTCAAAATTAGTTTTCTTAGATTACCTAAGTTGATTTTTGGAATTGATTTCTAAAACTTACTTTTCTCAAGTGAGCTTAATTTTGATTAGTTCCTTTTGTAGGATTTAAAACTCATATAGAGAGCTCTACCGTTCGGTATTTTCCATCCTTTTTAACCTTAAACTTCTACATTAAGACGACCCTAACTATACTGAATGCTCGTGTCTTAATTTGCAGTTTGCTTTGAAGGAAACGATGTTATATCTGGTCAAATTTAGTGAAGATTCCTGTAGTTATTTCTTGCCAAATTAAATGAACATTATAGTATTTTACTAACTTCTTTAACTTTTACTTATGTATGAGGTCGACCCCTGTATTTTTCATACTTTTTTAACCTGAAACTTCTACATTAAGACAATCCTAGATGTACGAAATGCGGCCGTCTTAGTTTGCAGTTTGCTTTGAAGGAAACGAAATTATTTCTGGTCAAATTTAGTGAAGATTTCCTAAATTTTCTATTAACTGTTGGCTTATTGGACTGCTGTAGAAATAAGTTTAATTTATACCTAGTGCATGATATACAGTTTTAGTGTGAATAGTGTTGTGTGAAGTATTTTAAGGAAATGAATAGATCTAGAAACGCCATTACAGAACCACAGTTTACTTTTCTTTTTACATCACTAATCAAATCGATCTGGTTATGGCATCAAACTGTATGGGGTTAAAAGTAAAATTCCAACCTAATCGATTCCCAGACACAATCTACAATCACAGGGCTTCTTCAATTCAATCAAACGCTCCATTATGACCAGAATATACCCTTACTATCTGAACTAAACAAACTGTGAGATACCAGAGATTCCATTGTTATCTATCCTCCACATTCCAATCCTTTTAGTCTGATGCCTTTCAATCCGACAGAACCATTCGTAGAAAACTAGAGAGTCTCATAATACCCACTCAAGTAAGGGTAATGTAAGAAGAAAGTTCCTTATAATAACATGGACAAAATAAAGCCGTGAATCGAATGAACATTTGATTTTGCTTCAAGTTAAATATTTTTAGGCTCTAAAATTTAGAATATTACTAAATTGAAGTTTTCTCGAAAAATATTTAGTTTCTGTAAAAATTAAAATTTAGACGGTAGTTCCAAATGTTGCCAACAAGCGCAACAGATATATACCATATTAATTTCCTTACCAACAGGAAGTGACACAATTTTTGTTAGCCCCCCTCCATAAAAAGTTGTTTTCATTTTGCTTTTTTAATTAATTTACTTTTTATAATTTAAATAGCGAAACGCATAAGCCAAAGAGAAGCAGAATAAAGGTTATATATAAGGTACATGTTATGTAAATAAGCACAGCCTTCTTGTTTAGCCCTTTGGAGTAAAGTAATTTTCTTCGTTCACTTCATCTATTTTCTCTTTTTTAAATTTTTCATTTCTTTTTCTATTTTCTTTTCTTGAATAAAAAAGTAAGAATGTTTCTTTAAAGATAAACAAAGTGAGTAGCTCCTAACCTTAGCCGCCTTCGAAGAATAGGGGCCTACCTCCCGTCACCCATAGTTTCCTCTTTAGAACATTACATTAAATTACGTGTGGTGTTCCTTAGGATACAGTAGGCTCCATTTACAGGCTCCTTTGTACTAATTTGCAATAATGTTTAAGGGAGTAAAGCGCATTTCCCTTTTTCCCTACTAGCTAACTTAGAAAACTGTTATAAAACTATTTTCTGATATTTTACCCTTCAACATCCAGCACCGACCTTTCTCAAGAGATACTGCACTAAACCAAATTGCACTTTGTGTAGTTAATTCTATGTAAAGGTATAGGGTTTTAAGAAAACCTTCATTACCCTTTTGCTGTCTTTACCCCTTGTAAAAGTCTTACATCTTTATTATCCTCTTTAAAACTTAATTTCTGCAAGAAGTTCTATTCACTTTGTTTTTTGTTTTCCTTCCGTTACATTCGCTCATTAGATGAAGCAGCAAAGGGGACGTCAGTCTTTCCCAATTGGATAAAAGCATTTTTAAATTAATTCTGATGAACCCTTCACAAAAATTGGTAATAACTCGGCATTCTATTTGTAAAGAAAAACCAATCAGTTAAACTTATACACAGATATATCGCGTGATTCATCATATTATGTATTTACTGATCAATGATGTAAACCACTTTGTACAGTTAAAAGATAAATTATTTATTTGAATAGAACTTCTTTTTTATGAAACTTAAATTTTGATGGATATTGCTGACTGTTTTTCAACAGAAAGGACTTGGTAACACTACACCTTGATGATATACGACATCTTTACAGATTATAGCGAGTAGACAGATGAATACAACGTAAAAATGAAGAGTTTATATAAAAAAAAAGAAGGGATGGATTAACTGTAGTCTTTATATGGACTGTCTTAAGGAAATTTTTAGTTCGAGTTCTTACTTTAGCTACTTCTGATATGATAGTAAAGTATTTGCTTCCGCCCATTTTAATTAGGTAATTAGACGTTAAGCTTGGCCTGAAAAAAATATATATACGAGGGTCGTTTGAAAAGTCCGTGCAAAGTCAGAGACATAGCACTACTGGCGCGTATCGAGATTATGTTTAGTTAGTAGCATCTCTTGGAAGAACACACACCAAGTTTCAGCCACATCGGTCTATTCCTTTGTGTTTGGCATTCGTTTGAATCGAGGAAGTCGAGTGATTTTCAAAAAAATGGACGAAAAAGAATTTCGTGTGTTGATTAAACACTACTTTATGAAAGGCAAAACGCCTCAGGAGACTAAAGAGAAGCTTGATAAACATTATGGTGACTCTGCACCTACGATTAGAACAATTTATAAGTGGTTTCAAAATTTTCGGAGTGACCATATGGGCACAAGTGACGCTGAACGTTCTGGACGCCCTGTTGAGGTTACTACTCCAGAAATCATTGATAAAATCCATGATATGGTGATGGATGACAGAAGAGTGAAGGTGCGTGAGATTGCTAGTGCTGTGGGCATCTCGAATGAACGGGTACATAATATTTTGCATCAACATTTGGACATGACAAAGCTATCCGCAAGATGGGTGCCGCGATTGCTCCTTGACCAAAAACGAAATCGTGTGAAGTGTTGCAAGGACGGTTTGCAGCTGTTCCAGAAGAATCCGCAGGACTTTAAGCGTCGTTTCGTCACTGTGGATGAAACATGGTTACATCACTACACTCCTGAGACCAAAGAACAATCTAAACAATGGGTTACCAAGGGGGAATCTGCGCCAAAAAAGGTGAAGACCGTTCCTTCGGCCGGAAAGGTTATGGCGACTGTCTTTTGGAATTCGCAAGGAATAATCCTCATCGACTATCTGGAAAAGGGTAAAACTATTACAGTTGCATATTATTCATCGTTATTGGACCGTTTGAAAACCGAGTTGCAAGAAAAACGCCCACAAAAAAGTCCTTTTCCATCACGACAACGCACCAGCTCACACCTCAGCAGTTGTGGTCGCAAAATTAATGGAAATAGGGTTCCAACTCGTTTCACATCCCCCCTATTCTCCAGACTTGGCTCCCTCGGACTACTATTTGTTCCCCAATATGAAGAAATGGCTGGCGGGATAAAGATTTTATTCAAACGAGGAGGTGATTGCAGAAACGAATGGCTATTTTTCAGACTTGGACAAATCCTATTATTCGGAAGGGATCAACAAACTAGAGCAGCGTTGGACGAAGTGTATAAGCCTAAAAGGAGACTATGCTGAAAAATAAAAAAGGTTTACCCCCAAAAATTAAGTAGTTTTTATTTTTGCACGGACTTTTCAAACGACCCTCGTATATTTAATTACCTTACTTCAAACTGAAGAGCAGATCAGACTAGACAATCCAACAAGAAATTTGAATAAGAAGAAGTTCTGATGCTGCTGACCATGAGAAGATGAAAATAAAATTATGGCCAAGACGCTTTTGGGCAAACTATTGTTTCTTTAGAAATGGGAGTGCAACAGGAACACAATGATGTCTAGCATTAGAAAAATGAAGCTGAATTAGAAAAGATGACTGCTTCCGGAAGCTACTAATAAATAAAATAGTTTATATTCTTGCATTACTCTATTACTTCATGAAGGCAACACATTATTGCATGAAGTTGCAATTAGGAGTGCGTTGAAGTTTGAACCTCGAGCAATGTTCACATTGTAAAAATATCTCGATCATCTATGATTATATAAGAGAATGGGGTGTAAAGTAGACCGCCTCCACGTGGTGCACCCTGGATAAAACTAAATGGTCTACTGGGCTTGCAAGTTCCTTTTTAGAAAAGCCCCTTTGCTCCTAAAACCATCAACCCCTATTGTGTTATCAAGTCTATGACTTGAATTTATTTCAGTAAAAGCTTCTGCTTTATTCTGACTGTTTTATCCTCCTAATTCTGGTCTATTCTTTAGAGATGAAATCCAGAAATCCTGAATTAGGATATTCCTTAACCGCAGGCTTCTTCTGTAGGTTGCCAGCAAGGATAATCTTCTTTAAACTGTTTTCCTTCCTAAGCGATCAATGACCTACAGTTCTCTTGTGCAGTCTTGTATCGATCTTCCGCTTCTTCTGACCATTTTCAATGTCTGAATCCAATTATATGTATATGTACTGCTGTAGTGAGAGAAGAATTATTATTATAATGATTATTATCGTTTTCACCAAAACTTTGAGCCAAAGTTCAATTCAGTTATATGAACAGACGGTCAATGGACCCCCAAGTTTGTTTACATTTAAGTTGAAGTACTGAATGCAGGCAATGATTCCCAGTCTTGTTGCTCTAAAGCACGCAAGTCTGGGTGATTTTGGTCTCTAAGGGAGGGATAGTTGGCGTTGTTAGAGTGTATCAGAGAGGGAGAGGAAAGGAGTAACCAGAGACCTTCCAGTAACCATCTGTTTCCACTAGTCTCCTTAATGCAGCTCCCGTTGTGCAGCAGCTACCTCCTCTCTTATTCCTGGAAGCACAACTATTAGTGCTGTGCGAGTTTCAGGAGGGTTTGTGGCTTCCTATTTTGGAACTCAAGGCTCCAGTAGGGTTGGACACTTAGGGTGACTTAGAAATGGATTCAGGGCATTGAAAGTAAGGCTGTGTACAACCTTCTAACCTCTGTAAGTCTACTCGCTTTTGCTCTCTGGAGGGTCCAGTATGTGTTCATGTGTTATAACGCACATACAGCCCTTATCCAGCCCTAAGACGAACACACACAACCCTAAGTACTTCCAGCCCTTTACAGTACAAATAAATGTATAGTATACTGGCTATAAATCATTACTCTAGCCATTCCTCTGTCCTGGAACTTGCAACCGCACAAATAGCAAGCCTCATTTATTGCTTCAATTAAATCTTTACAAACAATTCCCCTTCCCTCCTCAGTTCTACTGGGTAAAATAACTCTTCCAATTTGTTGCAGAAATATATTTCTTCTCATTCCTTAGAAAATTATTTTTCTCTTACTTCAATAAGGAAAGAAAAAAACCTGGAATGAAACAATAGTATGGCATTCTCCTACTCAAAAAATGTCCATATTTCCTTCAAATATTGTTTTATTGGTAACCCGAATTCCAGGTACACTAGATAGATCTTTGAGAAAAGTTTCATCAATGAACCATTCAGTATAATTCAATTAATTATCCCTTGAATTAGGAAATCTTTAGAAAGCGAATATAAAAAAAATCTAATTTCTGCAATATAATATCGAAATTTGGGGCCTCACTGTCAGAGAATGAATCGATTGTGCGGATGGTTACAGATTTCCTTCTTCAATCCAGTTAATTTTCGTTTTGAGTAGCTCTGAATCAGTATTTTTTCAAATTGGTCTGTTTATTCATGAGTGTTCATCTCTTAAACCGTACCGGACATCCTCTTGTTGCAGTTAAGCATAAGTCAAGATAGGAATCGTATTAGTAAAAAAGAAAAGATATGATAAACACAGAAAGCTCTCCGTCCCAAAAAAAAACTGATACCATTCTTTGCGTAAGCGTGATGAGATAGCCTCAAAGTTCATCTTCAACGTGTAACAGCGCCAGCAGCTATTAAAGTTAAGTTCAAGAAAGTATAAAAATAATAGAAATGGATTATCTTGCAGAACGGATATACCTAACCCATGGCTGGCTTTTATATTTGCCACAATTCCTTATAAAAACATACGCTAAAACACCAAGGCAATGTTCTCGATGTATATCGTTCTTTACCACTAAGATATATACTCTTCTTGTACATAGACACGTTCCTTCACTTAGGCTGTAGTGTGTACACATATGAACACAGCCCTAATACATGTAACATTGCATGCAATGCTGCAGTAAAATGAAAGCTGCACAGCACGCTGCAGGAGAGCGCCTCTTTGCAATATTGGTTCCTACTTCACCTGTCCTTTCTAAAAGGTCTCTTTTACCTTTATAACGCGCCAATGGTGAACATAAATAATACCCAAAAATTATAAAAATAAATAACCCATCAAAAATTCTATTTATTCACGCAATGTCTACACCATTTGGGAAGAAAATATTTGGCGAAGGCCTAGCTTAGTACCAAAGGTAAAACGTTGTTTGAAGACTTCTTTAAGATAAACCCAGTTCGAAATTCTGATGTTGGTTCATTAGGAGGGGAGTGATTAGTGTGCACTGGATTACCACGGGTTCGAATCCAGATTTTCTCTTCCTAGGAGCTTTTTGCAGCTCACTGTCCTATGCTGGACAATGTTGTCCTTAAACTTAGAACTTTATTAAGACAATTAATCAACCAAATGCAAAGTCTTAAATGCATTTCATGCTTAAACGGTTAATCTGAGCAAAAAAATGATAGAGGAAACATTTGTTGCCCGTCACCTCTAGTTTCAGAATATGTGTCTTGATTTTAGATTTCTGCCCGCGTAGGGGGCAGACGCGCGCCCAAAAGTAAAGAATTTGCAGATGACCCCCCATTTTTCTATACACAGTTTTAAAGAGTATATAAAGTTATGAAAGAAACCGGAAACCACAATATCTTCAAAATTAAAGGTGCTAGGCCATTCCAAAATCTGATATTTATTAATCATATTTCAATTTTTTAACTTGTTATCAAAGAGAAAGAAGAGCACGCGATAGGTCATTTTTATGTATTTTTTCATCCTTTTCTACTGAAAATATTGCCAAGGCTGTAAAGCTAGTATTTTTCTTAATATCAGGAAAATAAGTAGTTTTCCGAGTGATTTTCTAAGCAATAATCAAATGTTAAGAGTATAATGTTATTGAAATAGTACTTTTACAGGCCCCTATCTCCCAACAATCCCTTTAATTGATTTTTCTTGGGAAAATTTCTGAAATAATAGTTGTGCACAAATAGTAAAATTACAAGAAAAGTAAAGAATTCATTCTGTAAAGTGGTTGGTACATTCAGTCACTTGAGATTTGATTGCTAGGTTGCATTCAGTTCCCTCTGGTAAGGCCCAATCTGAATAAAACTTATTCGACCATGTGTATACTGTATGACAATATCATAATGACTTCTCCAGACCAATAAGTATGGACATGATGTAAAAGGTTAAATTGTTGACGTCAAAACTCGTGAATTATTCTTCTGTTGATGAATGACAATCCGAAACCGGTCAGAAACTTGAAAAACTAAGCGTGTTTTAACAGATGAAATTAACGATACAGGTTGCTTGAAATGTCTTGATAAAAAAACAAATAGTACCTATTTTTCCTTACTTAGATTAGATTAGACTAGGGCGGCCTCAGGGCCTACGCCACTGCGACCCCTTTGGGTCTATTGTGGCTCCCCTAACTTTAAAGCTCACCCTCCAGACCTGTCCTTTTAATTAGACTTTTAATGTTGGAGAGCGACTCTTGGGTAAAGCTCACAGGCCTTGGTTTTTCCTCCCCGAGAAGTAACATCCTTAGCCACACGAGCCCCTCACACTGACACAACACATGTAGTGCCGTATCCTCCTCTTCCTGACAGAACCTACAGAGGCTATCATCTGCCAGGCCCATGCGATGCATGTGTTTTCTGAGTCTGCAGTGGCCAGTTAATAGGCCTACAATCATCCTGATAGCCCCACGGATTAATTCTGCAGTCAGCCTCGGCGAATAGCCTTTAATAAACTCCTTCGCCTGTCTCTGCCCAGTGGTGGCAAGCCACCACTCCTGAGACCTACTCTGCACCCATAGATTAATGGTCGCAGTCTTAACACACTTTGGAACCCCAAAACAGGGCTCCGGGCCAACGAAGTATCTCACAGAGCCTTCCCGGGCCAATAAATCTGCCGCTTCGTTACCCTTATGTCCTGAATGACCAGGTACCCAGACCAGAAAGACCTTATTTTGGTCACTGATTTCCTTCAGGGCACCCAGACAGTCCCAAACCAGTTTTGAGTTAACCTGATAGGAACTAATTGCCCGTAGAGCAGCCTGACTATCCGAGAAAATTACGACCTTAGAATTAATAATTCCTCGCCCTTCAATCTCGGTAGCACAGAACCTTATTTGCAGCTAGCTCAGCCTGAAAAACTGTAGCTAGTTTCCCTAGGCTAACCGAAAAGCTACATTTCGGCTTCACCCCGTACACTCCCGCTCCCACACCCTCCTCCATCTTGGAGCCATCAGTGTACCACATTGAATCTCCCACCACTGGGGGTCCACGTCTCCAAGCCTCCCGGTCTCCAATACAGACTTTGAACGGCTTGTCGAAGTTATATTTGGGAGTCATAAAATCCGAAGGCAGACCCAAAATAGGATCGGCCTCCAGCTCCTCGTACAACTCTTGATATGCTCCTCCATGCCTGACGGTAATAGGAGCTTGTCCTTCCATAAGCCTAACGACAACGGCCCTTGTGACGCCCTGAATGTATGTGTGCAGTGGGGGCAGATTTAACAAAACCTCCAAGGCCGCAGTAGGGGAAGTCCTCATGGCACCAGTGACGCTCAGGCAAGCTAGCCTTTGAATACCACTGAGCGCCCGGACTCCACCCACCTGCAAGGTTTTTGCCCACCAAGCCACCGCCCCATGTGACACCATGGGTCTTACTACACTCTTGTAAATCCAGAGTGTCATCTTAAGGCTCAGTCCCCAACTTTTCCCACACAGCCTTTTACAGTATCCTAAGGAAACTTTTGCCTTGTGGGAAATCATGTTTAGGTGAGAATTCCACGTGAGCCTTTTATCAAAGATAACCCCAAGATACTTGGCCTCCATGGACAAGGGGATAGTAACTCCCTTCCTAGTTAGAATCTTATATACCAAATATTTTTTTGCACGAATTTCCTAACAGAACGAACATATAAGGTTAGACGTGTTTTTCGAGCTTGGCGATTTTTGTTTGTTAAAAAAAATAGATCAAAGAATTTGTATTAAATTTTGCGTAAAAAATGAAATAAAGTGTAATAAAGTGTGTGAAATGTTAATAAAGGCATATGGTGAGTCTGCTATGAGTAAAACAAGGATTTACGAGTGGTATAAGCGTTTCCAAGATGGCCGCGAAAACGTTGAAGATGACGAACGACCTGGGCGTCCAAGCACATCAACAACCGATGAAAACGTGAACAAAGTGAAAGAAATGGTTATGAACGATCGCCGAATCACAATCAGAGAAGTCGCTGATGATGTTGCCATATCAATTGGCTCATGCCATGAAATTTTTTCGGATGTTTTGGGTATGAAACGTGTGGCAGCAAAATTTGTTCCAAAATTGTTGAATTTCGAACAAAAACAGCGGAGAATGGAAGTTGCTCAAGAGTCACTCAATGAAGTCGACAACGTTGCGGATCTACTGAAACGTGTTATAACAGGTGACGAAACATGGGTTTACGGATATGATGTCGAAACTAAGGCTCAATCGTCCCAGTGGAGGCATTCTGGATCGCCAAGACCGAAAAAGGCTCGACAAGTGCGGTCGAATGTGAAGGTTATGCTCACTGTGTTCTTCGATTTTAATGGCATAGTGCATCATGAATTCTCGCCACAAGGTCAAACAATCAATAAGGAGTACTACCTACAAGTTCAACGCCGTTTGCGTGAAGCAATCCGAAAAAACGCCCGGATTTGTGGCAAAACAATTCATGGATTTTGCACCACGATAATGCACCTGCTCACACTTCATTGCTTGTTCGTGAATTTTTGGCCAAAAACAAAACTTTAACGATGCCCCAGCCTCCATATTCGCCAGACATGGCTCCATGTGACTTTTTTCTATTTCCAAACATAAAGAGAACATTAAAAGGCCGTCGTTTTACAAGCATAGATGACATTAAAAGCGAATCGCTTAAAGAGCTGAAAGCTATCACAAAGATCGAGTTTCAGAAGTGTTTCGAGGATTGGAAAAAGCGCTGGCACAAGTGTATTGTATGCGAAGGGGACTACTTTGAAGGCGACAATATTAATGTAGATGAATAAATAAATATTTTTTTCAAAAAACGAAAATTCCCGTTACTTTTTGAACACACCTCGTAAATATTTTAGGTAATATTATCTATCGCGATGCAGTATAGGCTATTCCATTAAATAGAGGCGAATAAGTGCGAACTACTAAAGAACTCTGATACTTCGCCCATTACCTTCACAGCTAGTTATTTTCGCCCACAGTTACGTGAGTGTTGGCGGTAAATCAGACAGAATAGTAAAAAAAAGAAACATCTAGGGCTATAACTTGGAAGGTGCTCTTTCTCATCATCTATTTCTCTCGCTATGGCACTCACCATGGGTCTAGGAAATGAGAGTACGCCGTGTAAAGAGATATTAGGAATGTGATAAACATATTTTAAGAATGGAAGTTATGAACATTATGCAACCATCTTTGTCCAAATATATTGGACAGCTGTGACTTCATTTTGTCTTTTAAAAAAAACTAAAAATGTGAACATGGCTTTATTTAATCATAATTCTAAGAGTTTTCTTCAAACTGAATTAAACTAAATATTAATTAACTTTAATATATCGCGTTCTCAGTGGCGAGATTTTGGTAGTGGACTTGGATTAGTAAATAGAAGATCCCAAGTTCGAATACTATGTGTATTTATTTACAGTTCTCAATTTTTGGTGACTGAATCATTGTTTCAATAGGATGAAAAATTAATGCCAGTTTCAGTCATTATAAACTTTATTCTGCCGAGCTTTCGACCTAGAGACTAGGTCATCTTCAGGGCTGTGGAACATATTTACAGTGTGTATTACCAATCAATTATATTACAATGAATATGTATAATGTAACGAAATTTACAAAAATATTTACCTAATTTACAATATACCGTTTTACATTTATTAGAGGGTTGGTGTGTCTTCTGTCTTGTCTGTTCATGGACTGAATGTCCATCGGTCTGTACACGAAGGTGTTTGGTTGTAAAAAAGTCAGTGTTGCCAATTATCAAGTATTTTGTAGTAAGTTGGCGTATTTAAGTTGTTTAAATTGTTGGTGTCAGTTTTGAAATTTTTTACTGTTTTCTGTCTTAGATATATCTATTTTTAGCACTTTCCTTTTTTTGGTGTGTTGGTTTCTGATTTAAGTATCTTTGTGTTTGGGAAATCGAAAGAAGCGGAAGCCAAGAAGCGTATGAGGCTAGAAGAGGCGTCAAATAAACCATCTCTGAGGGAGGAACTCTTTGAGGAAATAAAATGAATACACTTGTCTGGGTTTTTTGATGTTTACACATCAAAGAAAGGCCAAGGGCGTTGATCTTTAAACTGTCTAAAGAAGCTACTGATGAACAGCACTAGATAGATAGATAGATAGATTAGACTAGGGCGGCCTCAAGGCCTACGCCACTGCGTCCCCTTTAGACCTATTTTGGCTCCCCTCACTCTAAAGTTCGCCCTCCAGACCCGTCCTTTTGATCAGACTCTTAATGCTGGAGAGCGGCTCTTGGGTAAAGCTCATAGGCCTTGGTTTTTCCTCCCCGAGAAGTAACATCGAAAGTGTGATGATAATCGAAAGTGTAAAGATTTCCCTAGCTGGAATGTTGTCGCATCAAGTTAATTCAAAGCTTTTGGAGATCGGACCCGTTTCCTAATCACTACGCGACATTATATGATTCTCCTGCTCCACCCTGGTTGGATGCTTTTTTTTAACTAATGCTCCGATGTTCCTTCGAAGGTAAATGCCATTCAATTATGGATGATGCCGTTCTTATGCAATCTATCTATCAACGGAAAATCACTGTAGTATTTCATGCCCAATTTTTGTAGACTTGGCACATTTCGTAAAAAATGCATAGTATACGGTTTTTTCTTTTATTTCCTCGCCGCTACTGTTACAATAAAGAAAAATAAAATGAAATGAAGAATTTAGTTTGTAGAAAAGAGGAACGAGAGATGTGTGCAAGGTAAACTAGCGCTCTCTACAAAACTCTAAAACTAAGTAAGTGACGTCACGGTCAGGTGACCACCAAACGCTGACTACTATGTCACCAGTGCCCTGGAACGGTCACTTTTGTAAATGTTAACTTTTCACTCCAGAGTTTTTTACCTTCATTATGTCCTTTTTGTTTTCTCTACTCTTTTAAATTTTATTTTGTTCCAGCAATATGGCGGCCCTTTTTTTTATTGTTTGTAATAAAAATTAAACTTTAAAGGTAAAACTACTTTAATCGCGTGTACTACTGAATTAATTAAAACTTATTATTTTTGGAAAATATCATGGATTAAATCGGAAGGTGACTATTTTTTACGTAATCTTTTCCTTTACAATACCCCAATAAAATATTGTTCCTCTGTGAAAAACCTTGGTATCACTTTCGATCAAAACCTATCCTGGAAAAACCATGTTTCCCAAATCTCTCGTCGTTCCATCCATATCCTTAAGCAGTTTAATAGTTCCCGTCACCTTTTTCCAATTAAGACCCGGCAACTCCTAGTTTCCTCTCTTATATTCCCCCATTTCGACTATGGTTGTTTAGTGTATGGCGGTCTTTCTGGTGATATTGAAGCTAAGCTTAAGCGCCTCATGAACTGCTTCATAAGATTTATTTTCAGCATTTCCAGAGACTCTCGCATTTCGCACTGCTACGATGAGTTGAAGTGGCTTTTTCCTGTCTATCGCCGCCAATATTTTTTGGCTTCTTTCCTTTTTCAAGTCATCCAGTCTCAAAGGCCTTCCTATATTTTTCAACTCCTTAAGTTTAAATCCTCCATCCATTCCCGTAACACTAGATCTCGCTCATCTGATCTCTATATTCCCTCTCACCGTACCTCATCCTTTGACAAGTCCTTCCTAATACGTGCTACCTCTCTGTGGAACTCCTTGCCTTCATCTGTCCGCCATGCTCCTACCCCATCTATCTTTAAATCCCGTCTATTCAGTTATCTCCTTTCTATCCAGCTTCCTCCGAAATTCTAATTGTTTTAATTTATTTCCTTAATTTCTGCTGTTATTTTTATTTTCACTTTTGTAAATACTTATTTATTTATTTATTTTTTGTTTAATCACAGGCCAAACTGCTAAGGCCTCTATTTGTTCCTGTATTTATTCTTAGGGGACAATTGTCCCAGAATAATAAATTTCTTTTCTATTTCTATTTCTATTTCTAAGGGCAGACAAGAAGTTGAACAAAAGTAAAATTACTTGGCAATTACTGAAAAACCTGAACACACACTAATACAATTATATCTGAAGTAAACAAAGAAATGGAAGTCTCATCAAAGACTGGAAAAGAATTAAGATCTCATATTTAATTTAGAATTTTAATTTAGCTTCTTGTATACTGAAATAAGTTCACTTTACAAAGTAAAACACCAGTTAAAGCCGCTGCTAACTTAATATAGTTCCCGTCAGTGTAAGAAATATTAGTTTACCTGTGGCAGGTACACGATGTAGAAGTTGAAGATAGAGGTGAGATACTGATTAGCATACATGGTGCGGAAAGTTATGTATAGATTTATAACACGCTGTCCGCACTATAACATCGTATCATTATAGCCTGGGTTAGTTGAAGATACGTGTCAGAGGAGGAACTGTATGCAAATTAAGTTCCGGTGCTTCAATTAAACAGTTTGGGAACATTTAACAACTTATGCAGGATTTCACTGCTAAATTATTGAACTATTCGGGGAGTTCGGTCAAGGAGTGTCACCCATCCAAATTTGATAATCTAGAAAAACTAAAAAATCATTCTACATTTTTAACTTTAGGCTAAGCAATATTTTTATATCAGTTTTTGCCTTTTTGTTAAATCATGGAGATCTTCGATTCTGATTCTGAACTGTTGCCCGGAAATATGAGTTTACCTGAGTTCTCCTCTCCCCCCCAAAAAAGTGCAACTCAAAAACAAAAAACAAATAATTGCCGGAAGTTCAGAAGTTTACTTAATCCTTTTATTTTGGGATATTCCCGGAAATTCTGCTGTCAAAATCGCTCTGCCGGAAGTAGTACTTTCGTGAAGAGAATTTTTATTTTCAATTCATTGACACTTTCTCAAAAATGGTTTCTACGATCTACGTTGGTCATAGCACTAGTTTAGTTCCTCTTCTTCCTGCAAGATTCTCGCTATTTTTTAAAGAAGTGAACCATTTTTTATGAAAAGAAATGAAGACGTTTCACGTTCATTTTGGCCATACGTTACATTCTTAACACTCAAGAACGTTTTCAACATCATCATCTTCGGACGCTTCTTCTACCATCTTAGCGGTTTGAAGCTCACTCCTCTTCTTGTACTTCTTACTCCATCCCTCTTCTGTCTTCTGCCAAACCTCTCCTATCCTTCCACCACAATTGAAGAGCTTGGTGCAAAAAGGACTTATCTACATTTTTTTCAGAAAATGTGTTCAGTGGCGCCCCCTATTGTATGTTCAATTCTACATCTTTTGGGGCATAAACGAGTCTTTTTGCAGACTCGTTTATTATTACTTATTCTCTAACCTAGGTTAGATTTGGAGCAAAAATGAGTTTTCTACTGCAGATAACTTTCTTTTGCTCCAAACAGAAAAGATGACGCCATCAATCAAACAAAAATTTTTATATTAGGTTTATTTAATGTTTATATTAGGTAGATATTATTATTTTCCTTTTTGACAGGCATAATAATATATCTAACATTCGCTTCGACAAGACACAAAATGCCACTTAAAAGCTCAAAAACAAATCTGTTCGACTAAAGTGCTTAATATGTACTCAACTTTTACTGAAAATCATGATTTTGATGCAAGAAAGAGTTGGCTGCAAAATAACTTTTGCTTACAGCAAGCTTAAAAAATGCCCTAGAAAGTTCAAATTGAGCCCCAAATGACCCCATCACAATATATTAACTAATCCTTACAGCAGACACAACATAAGGAATACATCTTAAAGCATATTTAGTTTTTTGTCCCTACTAAAAAATTTTAAAAAACTGTAGATAACTCCTTTTTGCACCAAGCTCTTCAATTCTTCTTTTCTCGTACGATCTTCTTTACCATCTATTCCCACCTGCATCGCGGTCTACATCTTCCTCACTGTCCCACCACTTGAGCTTCACATGCGACCTTTAGCCATTACTTCGGAATCCATCCGTGCCCGAAACAGTGTAGCCAATTCTCTCCAATTACTTCTTCAGCTGCCTGCACATTCAAGCTGGTTCTTATTGTGTCGTTACGAATCTTGCCTCTAATGATTTTCCCCTATATCTTCTTTAGATATCTAAACTTGGTTGCCTGTATTTTACTTGTGGGTTTTTTAGTCAATGTCCAGGACTTCGATGAGTATTATAAACGTTTAAAGTAGTGAATGGATTGTTTAAATTCTAAATTTAAATTTATTTATTTATTTTTTTTTTTACCAGTGCACTAAATAGATTTTTTTATATTTACTCACAACTGGCCCCTTTGCAAATAGTTTTCAAACTCAGATCTATTATAGCTAGAAAAACACGTTTTTTACTACAGTTCCTTGGAAAGCGACAGGAAGCAAAAGTGACTGATCACCATAATATAAAATACGAGTAAATACGAACAAAAAGTGTTCATCGTAATTCAATAGATTTATATTTCCGGTAAAAAACTAAAAATTCTAAAATCTGTACGATTAATATATTTCCTGTTTCACTAGAAGTAATAATAACATTAATAACAATAATAATGCGCTAAAACGGAAATTGTTTCATGCAAAAAAGCAGTTTATAAATTTACAAAAGTTTCCGGCCTAATTGGATATTTAGCTGGACAAACTTAACTCATATTTCATTCTTTCCGCTAAGATATAATTCATTTTTTTTTCTTTGAAAGTTAGGAAAGATGTACGTGTTCTATTCTTTTAATTTTCTTAATTTCCTTTTTTTTTTTAATACAATTTTCTTTTAAAGACTTAATCAATATTTTTTCTGCAATATTATTTTGGCTAAAAAAAAAAATCCACCAGCTTAACGATGTGCGCGAAAACTGTCATGTTTTAAAATAGAACTGTGATGAAATTATTTCTAGTTTTGGTAACAATATTTTGAGCATACTAGTAAATGCTCTTCTTAGTAAGTTTTACGTCATAGTGTTTTGTAATAATTATTTTATTACAATTATTATAATAACCATTAAATATCTAGAATTTACTTTTATTGGAAATCTAAACTTCAAAGTGAACGCAATCTAAAAGCTTTGCCTAGATTATCTTACTGCCTCCAGCTTATTAAAGCTCGTCCAGAAACTGAATATTCTCTATCAACGTTCGCCTAACCTTTACAAACAGCACAAACTCACGACTTACATTGTTATAAATGGGCAGCGTGAAGGCTGTGCTAGGATGGCCGGCTAATGCTGTACGTATTTACAGTAATGCTGTACGTATTTACACCGTCCCTGCCGTACCCAAATGACAAAGCTCCACTGCAGCATTGATCTATGGCACACAAATAACGCCTAAAATGGATGATCCGTTCTTTCAAAGTAACAAACCCAAGCCAAGGAATGTATGAGGCTAGAAGAGGCGTCAAATAAACCATCTCCGCGAGAGGAACTCTTTGAGGAAATAAAGTGAATACACTTGTCTGGATTTTGATGTTTACACATCAACAAATCCAATTGGATAAATACGCTCAGGTAACCGCTAATTGTGCTCCACTGCGTATTGAATTTAGTGCAGATGACGAGCCGTTTGGAAATGTAAAGACTCCCTTCGGACATGGATGCGACAGAGAAAATGAAACCGCCCGCCAATTCTTTCGAATATTGTTCAAACATCATCGTCGCCACGTCATCACCGGAATCAAGGACAATGAAGAACCTAGATATATAGATTTTCTGGGAGTATAGAATCATATCTACTGCTCCTGATTTGGCCCAAATAATTTATTTAACTTAATTATATTTATTTATTTTTAAATTTTCAAACTAGTTCAGTTCTAAATTCTAATTCTAGATTAGATTAGATTCTAGTGCGGCCTCAAGGCCTACGCCACTGCGACGCCTTTGGATATATTGTGGCTCCCCTCACTCTTAAGCTCACCCTCCAGACCTGTCCTTTTAATCAGACTCTTGATGCTGGCGAGCGCGACTCTTGGGTAAAGCTCTCAAGACCTTGGTTTTTCCTCCCCCGAGAAGTAACATCCTTAGCCAGGACAAGCCCCTCACACTGACCTCAACACGTCCGGTGCCGTTTCCTCCTCTTTCTGACAAAACCTACAAAGGCTTTCATCTGCCAGGCCCATGCGTTGCATGTATTTTCTAAGCCTGCAGAATTCTAGTTCTAAGTAGTTCAGTAACAAATGTACGTCATCACCGGAAAGGTCCATTATAAGTGCGCTAAAGTCAAAAAAAAGTTCAACACAAAAACCAAAAAGTGATACATAAAATGGTAGGTTCTATAAATTGGCCTCTCTCCTCCTCTGGTTTGTACAGTAAGCAAATTTGACGAAAATTATTTAAATTTTACTCGTATTTTGGGTAAAAATTTGTCTTCTTTGTGTAGATTGTTACAGCAATTCAATAAAGTTGGGTATCCCATATTTCTCATTCTCTAAATGTCCATATTTTTTCTCTGTTAAATGAGTTTTACAAAACGCAATAATATACAGAGAATAAAACCTGACAGCAAACATATTACAGAGACAATCCTAAAGAGAAAAGGGATTACACCATAATTGAAAAAATAAAAAGAAATTGTAAAAATGTGGTAATATTTGATGGGAAAAAATATAATAATAATGTGAACACCTGCACGCTCATTCAGCGTGTACTCATTTACGGTTCAGAAGTCTCTGATTGCAGTAAGAGAGACTTGAAAGATGTTACATAAACCTTTGAGTAGTTCTTCAACGGATTAGACCTCTAAGAAGCGTAAAAATACTGAAATAATGAATTCATTGCGTAGGCCAAGCACCGTTATTGTTGTCAGACTTGTGCGGTCCATGTGGCCTTTAGACAAGTTACAAAGGGCTCAAAAAAAGGGATAGTTGAAGAGAATTTGCCAATGGTGAGAAGAGTTGAACATCCTAAACTGGTGAAATGGAGTAAGTGGGGGTGAAATAGAGGAAATTGGCTTGAGGTGGACTTTGAGCTTTTTTTTAAATTACAAAAAGAAACTGAAATAAATGATACTTTGGACTTTGGAGGGAAGTCAACTTCCTGGATTTCCGTAAAATGATTGAAGTGCAAACAAAAAAGATTAGACGAAATGTGGGATTCTAAAAATAGTTCGTTCAATAGATGTACTCTCCCGGTCAAGTGCGCTATTCTAATCCGGTCAAGATGGATTAGACTTCTGGCAGCAGGACTGGGTTTGCTCACTGAGAGGGAAATTCAATCTAGAGACCATGTCTGGGGAGACATATGAAGTACTTTACTTAGAAAACTAACTCTTGCAAATAGAAAATAAGAAAATCTTTCCCAATAAGCCCAAAGTGAAACACAAAACTGGGAAAAAATTAGTTGAATACAAACAAGTAAAAGAAGGAAAAACTAGTAAAGTGGTAAAGAAAAACTATTGGAAATAGTGAGGAAAATGATTTTCAGCAACACTGCAAAAGAGCGCACGCTGTAAATGGCTGCAATAATGGAAGGACGAGGTAGCTAGGAAATCTATCTCTTTCACCAGGTTGGGAAAGTTGAAAAGGCGTCGTTTAAAGTAAAATTTATTGACTGTAACACAGTTTCCTTTATTTATATCCGTTCAGAGGGTTTTTTTCCCCCCAGCGCACCGAACAGACAAACTTATAAAGTCTGAGACAAAATTCAATCACGCGTATTTATTTATTTTTGTGGGGACGGAGTTTTAAATATTCTTTTTTTATATTTTATTACCTTTATTGAGATTTTTATAACTGCACATAAATAAATGCAACAAGTAAAACATATGCCTTGTAAATGACCAAAAGTTAGTGCGCTGATCAGCTGAGGGCTAACAAGCGCAGACTTACGTGAATGCCGTGAACGGTGGCCACCTAATACAGCTGAAGGTTAACTGTCAGAACGCTACATACGCAGCTGTTCGCGAGGCCACTGACGCTTTAAACGTCATGGAGGAGAACAGACTGGTGGTCGAGAAGGCTTGGACTACAGGATTCTTGGGCGCCTCCCTTATAGCTTTAAGTCAGCGGGAGAATTTTCTTATTTTTTACTTAGAGAACGCAACAGATCCTGGACTATTGCCTGAGTCCTGCAGAGCTTTAGCTTTTCCCTTACTGCAGCTAATTCCGCGAAAAGAGTTCTATCCCTTAAGAGTAATTTAATATTGTCTCTTTCCTTGCGTAGGGCGGCCTCATTTTCTTTCTAAGCCAACATACCCTGATGATATCCCAAATAAAGGGGGACTATTCCTGTCCTCCTGTTCTTGGAGTTTGCTATAGGCATTCCCTAACATTTTATCCTAATTTTTTTTTTTTTTTTTTTTTTTGGCGCATCGACTTCTTGGTCATTAGCGCCCACTATCTTGTTTCTTCCTCGTTCCTTGTGCAACTTGAGCTGGGATGACACGTGTGCAAACCCATAGCTTCCAATCACTGCACCTTGCTTAACATGGTAGGGTGAAGCCTGGGTCTGCAAGAGTGTGGTCTCCACACATCCCCTTTTATTTCAACGACTTTGTCGACGAGGGGGTTCTAACCTAATTGTGACCTTTGCCCTTTTTGTGATTAAGATCGCAGAACTCCTTTCAGATTTGGTTATTCACTTAATTTTTCCAAAAGCTTGCATTTCTTGCTTAAATTTAATTTTCTTTTCTTGTTTCTGAGGAATCAGGTATTTTATACCCTTAATAAGGTTTCGAAATCAAGTTGTATTTACGATAAAAATGCTCCAGTGAGACTTACTTTAATAAAGAACTGCCTACTACTGATCTATTACAAACTATTTTTCTGTATAACACAGAAAAATTAACCAATTGCGTGGAAAATTCTGATTCAAACAATGAACACAATATAGAAAACTAAACTGTTATATTTTATATAAATGAAAATTTATTTTATCCAATAAAGACAGGCGAGACTATAATATTAATGTCAATTATGTTATCATTTATAGGAAGGGTTTTTCCATCAAGATAAGCTTTAGTTTGCATTCTTAACTAAATATATATATTTAAATTATTTTTCTGTCTCTATGCGGCAATTTAGCTCTACCATTCTTTTTCATTGTTTCCATTACTTGGTTTCATTCGATCCAAGCTTCACGGTATTTATGTTTGCGTGATTTGTGAGGCTGTAAAAAAAATATAATAAGTTATTAACCTACTAAGGCCAAAGGAAAACTGAAAGTGTGGATAAAGAAGGCTGTGAATAAAAGATACGAGATATAATTTTTTTCTCCATCTTGCTTGATACGTGCCTCATCCCTTTCACTTCCTGTATTTAGAGAGCCACAGAAAAAGCGGAAGTGAGAGGCAATGAGAAGAGATGATGCCCTAAACATCATTTCAAACGTTGTCCTTCCTTTTGCTTATGTTCATGGAAACATACTTTGCCTTTTGTGTCCCTTCTGTTTGTTCTATTCCCACCACTAATTCTTTCATTTCCTAATGGAATAATGCTTGTCCTTTACAAGTTTTATTATTTCATTTTTATTTCCTGCTTTCATACGTACGTCGTGTCTCGTAACAATTTTATTCATTTATGAAATTACTGTAACAACTTCCAAGAGAATATTCTTCTCCATTCCTCAGCATCCTGTAAACCATCTGATTTCCTCTCCTTCCTTCAATTTATTCGTATAGCGATGATACAGCTATCCTATTCCATGATACATCTAGTGTCATCTTCATGTTCTCGAATCCTGGTTTCCTAAAATGGGGAATAAGGCTCAACAAGGTCAACTACTGCTACTTAATCTTTATGCTCGATCATAAAGTTCTCCCTTTAATCTATCTGGAACATATTCTTATTTCTTCGACAGATGAAGTGCGAAATCTTGGATTCTATTTTGTGGGGAAAAAACGCCTTAGATGGGACACCCCCACGCCCGACTCAAGCGACAGAAACTTAACATAACTCATGTTACCGAATCATTTAAAGACTACTCGACAAAACGATCCAAATTGACTCTAACGAACAAAAAAGGACTCTACACAGTTCTACTAACCCCAATCTGGAAATATGGACTTGAACTGGACGTTACTGCAAAGCGAATCCAATCTTAACCGTACCCAATCCATTCAATCGAAAATCCTACGCACCTTTCATTAACGCTCCTTTCTATGCCAACAATCTGACTATTCACACTAACCTAAAAGTCTCTTTTGCGTTCACTGTTTTCATCGTTTCTTATAACGCCAATATGCTGATTGGAGCATAAATAAGCGAGGCAAAAAATAGTAAGCATTAACACATCTTTGTCAACAAGAAGTAAGTAGATTTGTCCCATCATGGTAAAAATTGGAAGATCGGAATTTTCCTCTCCAGTGGAAATAAGAATTATAAGGGAAGAAATTCCATATTAATTAGGGACTTGTACCAGATGGGTTTCAGAAAATTATTACCTACATTACAATGGCGGGGTGAATAGTTTTAGGGCCCACCGCGGCGGATTGCAGAAAAGTGAAGGAGCCAACGGTGGAGGCAGTCTAGGCTAGAGTCCATAGTAAATGAGTTCGTCCATCCACTTGTTGAGCTCCTTTAACAGAATGTCGTTTAACGTGGTGGTTCTAACCCATCCCGGGCTCCAGAATCCTCATCCTCGGCTATGCAACACGCCTCCTTATTCCCCCCAGGACAATCTTTTCCAAGTTCTACTTCCACATTCACAGCGGTTTCTCTTGCTCCTAGTTTCATTGCATTCATCTGGCGGTAGGGAGCAGTGAACTGAAGAAGTAATTTATTCATTCCTTATCCGTGGCTCTCTTCTACATGGCCAAGAATAGCACAGATTGTGCTAGCAGCCTCCCACTGCTTTATCAGCTTATCACACACACATAGGCAACCTCCCTAAATTTTTAGACTTGTAAATCATGGTTATTTCATTCATAGAACAGTTCTCCCTAAAGGGACCAACAGTTTTTATCTCTTAGGGTTTTTCCACCTCCCTCTCGCTATTATTTCCACAACATTGATTTTTCTTTTTGTTCTTATTTTAACTCATTCGGTTTGGCGTTGCTTTACAAGTGTCAAAACTTCAGGAAATAATTTACATTTCAGACAAATTTAATGAGGTTCATTAACTGAAGTTCATGAACTCTACAAATTGAGGGCGCTGTTAAGTAATAAAATGCCCTTATGCCCTTAGTGTTGCGGAAATTCCAATTTTGGTGAATACACCAAGACCGGAAATACTGCCCATCTTGATTAGACTTTCACTTGTTTGAGATTGTCCCAAAAATAGGGCCTAACATTTCCTTTAATCTTACTGTACTAATTGCTCGCATAGGTCACTTTGGTTTTGAAACATATTTCCCAGAAAATTCTATTAAGAACAGGACTGGAAGAGAAAGTTGTACAAGTGCCCTTTCTGTGCTAAATATGGTTCTAACACATAGAATTATGAGTTACATTAAATTTTTTACTGAAATTGTGAAGAGAATTGTTATTAAACGGAATTATATCTTATTGATTAGACTTTTGACTAGAGATTTTCCCGAAAATTGTAGCCAAGGTTTTCTTTAAGCCAGATGTACTAATTGCACAGAGCCGCGTGTTGGCCTAGTGGGTCAAGAGCATGGATTTCTAAGTGGATGATCCCCAGTTCGAATCCCTTCTATGACTTCATTTTATTTATTAGAAAAAAAAATTATTTATAGCAAAGTATGAGCTTCCGCCTCCGTCCATGTCACCTAATTGGTCCATCTAACCATCCCAACCTTAGCCCTTAAATCATCAGTAAGTTCAACCCCATACTTCCCCAAAATACCCATCAACTGCTTGTTCCCTCAACTAAATTTTCCCCCAACTTTGATTATGAGTAAATGAAAGCAACTCTGGGAATATAGCTCATCTTAAAATAAACTAAAGCTCCTGATGAAATGGTTTTCAAAGATTAGTCTACCGATAACGCCTAGGCATCACCCAGACTTAGATTCTAATAGTGCGGCCTCAAGGCCTACGCCACTGCGACCCCTTGGGATCTATTGTGGTTTCCCTCACTCTAAAGCTCACCCTCTAGACCTGTCCTTTTAATAAAGGGGTAAAGCTCTCAAGGCCTTGGTTTTTCCTCGCCCGAGAAGTAACATCCTTAGCCAGGACAAGCCCCTCACACTGACCACAACACGTGCAGTGCTGTTTCCTCCTCTTCCTGACAGAACCTACAAAGGCTATCATCTGCCAGGCCCATGCGATGCATGTGTTTTCTGAGTCTGCAGTGGCCAGTTAATAGGCCTACAATAATCCTTATAGCCCCACACGGTCTTGACGGAATAATTCTGCAGTCAGCCTATCACCCAGACTTACTTGGTGGTAAAAAAAAAACACCAGGCTTTACCATGAATTCTCCAAATACTTCTTTGGGGTTTTTTACTATTCCATACTGAAGGCAGCCTTCTAGGTTTTGCTAGAAACCTTCGATTTCTTTAAGTGTTTGATTAAGCTGTAAAGCTAAGATGTATTTTTTTTGGTAATTGCTCCAATTTGATACCGTTGACAATCATATCCTGCTATCTAAACTACAATCCCTCTCTTTTTCCAATAGCACCCTCCGTTGGTTCCAATCCTTCCTGTCTAATCGTTCCCAATTCGTTGTCACTCCCGATGGTAATCCTTCTTCACTTCTTCCTTTGTCACGCGGTGTACCTCAAGGTTCTTCCCTATCTCCCACCCTCTTCTCAATTTACATCAATGACCTTCCTCTTTCCATCTCTCATTCCCAGTATCACCTCTATGCTGATGATTTTCAGATTTACCTATCCTTTTCCCCGTCGGATTTGTTTGAAGCTGTATTTAAACTTCAAGAAGACCTCAATAATATCTCAGCATGGGCCACGAAAAATAAGCTTACCCTGAATGTAGAAAAGACCAAAGCTATTGTTATTGGCTCCAACCCACTCCTTAAATCATTGGCTCCTCTTCCTAATCTTTTCCTTTACAATACCCCAATAAAATATTGTTCCTCTGTGAAAAACCTTGGTATCACTTTCGATCAAAACCTATCCTGGAAAAACCATGTTTCCCAAATCTCTCGTCGTTCCATCCATATCCTTAAGCAGTTTAATAGTTCCCGTCACCTTTTTCCAATTAAGACCCGGCAACTCCTAGTTTCCTCTCTTATATTCCCCCATTTCGACTATGGTTGTTTAGTGTATGGCGGTCTTTCTGGTGATATTGAAGCTAAGCTTAAGCGCCTCATGAACTGCTTCATAAGATTTATTTTCAGCATTTCCAGAGACTCTCGCATTTCGCACTGCTACGATGAGTTGAAGTGGCTTTTTCCTGTCTATCGCCGCCAATATTTTTTGGCTTCTTTCCTTTTTCAAGTCATCCAGTCTCAAAGGCCTTCCTATATTTTTCAACTCCTTAAGTTTAAATCCTCCATCCATTCCCGTAACACTAGATCTCGCTCATCTGATCTCTATATTCCCTCTCACCGTACCTCATCCTTTGACAAGTCCTTCCTAATACGTGCTACCTCTCTCTGGAACTCCTTGCCTTCATCTGACCGCCATGCTCCTACCCTATCCATCTTTAAATCCCGTCTATTCAGTTATCTCCTTTCTATTCAGCTTCCTCCGAAATTCTAATTGTTTTAATTTATTTCCTTAATTTCTGCTGTTTTATTATTTTATTTTTACTTTCATGTTCACTTATTATATTTTCACTTTTGTAAATACTTATTTATTTAATTTCTCTATAATCAAAGGCCAAACTGTTAAGGCCTCTATTTGTTCCTGTATTTATTCTTAGGGGACAATTGTCCCAGAATAATAAATTTCTTTTCTATTTCTATTTCTATTTCAATTTCTAGCCTTATCTAATTGGTAAATAAGAGAACTTAGTAGTAAAGTATGTTTGCTAGTCGCCTCCTTCCAAGACAACTAATTTCCTAGTTCGACGTGAAGCCCGCCCTAAATAATTGGCATTTCTTTTGACTTTTCTTTTTTATTTTATTCCTTTGCTAAATGGCACCAATGCCTTCATAATACTTGAGAATGCAACCTATTCAGTGAAATATGCAAATATACGAAGTCTTTGAACTGCATAATGTTAGGAACTTATTCCTGTTTTGTTTTTCCGTGTTTTGAAAACAAAAAAAAGATCGAAACTTGAAAAAATTTAAGAGACAATCGTGGGAATTTTTCTCTGATTTGTTTTTCTAAATTTCGTCTCACTAAAGTGATTGTAAAACTAATCATTTACACCGTTGATGGAGAAATTGAACTGATAAAGAATTTAATAAGCAAAAATAAATAAAAGAATGAATAAATTAAGGGGAATAAAGTGCAGAAAATGATAAAAAAAAACTTTTTAAATAGATAACCAAGTAAAATTAATCCAAAGCGACGAGCCGGAGTATATTACAGCAATAAAGTATGAATGAATGAGCAGGGCACCCCCCCAAGTGGCAGCATCTAGCTGTAACTGAATTAATTATTATGTTATCTCGGCGAGAGAACATGCCTCTTCCCCTGGCTGTAATGAGCACTTCACCACACGTTCAGTGCTACCCCAATCTCGTCCGGGTTTTCAAGCTACACGCGCGTCTACATATACAAAGTATTATACTACACTCTTCCCTTCCATACATTAAATATTATGCATACTTAAATTGCCTCCAATTCTGTTGCCAATTCATTTGTTGGTAAATTGTTTTTAGTTTAATTTTTTTGCCCTCACTTTTAAATTAGAGGATGTGACGCAAACACAATCCTATTATAAGCAGTAAGCTGGAGCCTTACAGGCCTTAGTCCTCCTAGAATTTCAAATTACCTTTCAAATGCAGTTACTGCTGGCATCATTTTTTTTTTTTTAATTATGTTCTCGAACTTTCTTTAATTACAAACAAATGGCTGCTTGATTTGGTTTATTAGTCTTCTGCACACGCCCAGCTGAACTCCAATTCTGCTCACCGTAGGGAGGAAGTGGACTAGCCACTTCTTCAGGGATCTTGGCGTCCCTGCGGGTATCCCAGTCTAACAACACGAACAACACTGATGCTTCTAACAATCACAATATATATATAAGGCTGAGCCGAGATATTCAATGTGTGCTTGGCTTATAACCTATTCACGACCAACTTTAGCAATTCAAACAAACATACTCATTTTTTGTTTTTACCTTTTTTTTGGCATTGGCTTTCGCCATACAGCCAGCATCGTCTAGGTGCTTACCACTAGAATATCACTCACTCTCCATTCTTACTTATAAATACATTCGCTTCACACATTCATCCCTCTACTATACACAACTATTTACATACAAGCTTACAACTAATGGATGGATCAGTACTCTATATTACTGCCATCCTTATAGCTTAACCGAAATTAAAATCACCGTAATCCTTCTCTAATCATTTTCTTCCATTCATTCTAATCGGCTATAACTTTTAAATACATTCATATTTCATTGCTAGCTCTGCTATAGATTTAAGCACATAGATGTTGGGTGGAGAATATTATGTCTTCGTAGTGAAATGGTGCATCTAAATACCTGTATATGTCGTCAAACATTCGTTTCCTTTCTACCACATAACGTGGACATATCATTATTATATGTTTGAAATCCTCCTCCTCATTGCAATCTACGGCAAAGAGGAGAGAGGACCTTTTGTTGATCCTGTGAAGATACGATCCACACACCACGTAGTTCGCTCTCAGCCTGCTTATTGTCGTAACAACCCATTTATTAGTGACAGTTCCCTTAAACCATGGTTGTCTAGGTAACTGATCTGCCATAGTTTTATAGGATCTCCCATTAATCTGTCTGTCATTTTTGTAGTGCTGCTTTTGCAATTATATACTCGGTGTGTGGTAATTTATACGAGTCGGCGTGGAGTATGGTTAGAAATGATAGGATACGTGAGAGACTTTAAAGGAAAGTAGGTTTTCCCATCGGGCAGGTTTTCAATTTTGTATTGTTCGCCGGAAAAGTGATTGTAAAAGCTTTAAAAAAAAAAAAAAAAATGGAAACAGACTCATTAAGTCGGTATCGTTGTGCGATAAAAGGCACTTTAAAAGTTTTGTAGATATCCCCAAACACATCCCTAACAGATTAGCTCCTATTCTTGAGGATGCTGCAAAGAAAATGCTGCTCTATAATAAGTAAAACCCAAAGATTCCTAAGATTTGAGCGGTTCCTACTGTTGAAATGGCCGTTTGTTTTTCATTTATAATGTTCATTAAAGATTAAAGTATAGAAAAAAAGTAAAGTAATTGCCTATATTTTCAGGCGGGGCTTAACGTCCAACTACAAATTAGGTGTCGTGGACGGAGGCGACTAGCAAACATACTTTACTGTGTAAATTTCTTTCATTAACCATTAAATAAAATCGACTGCCTAAGCCCGGGAATCGAACCTAGTACCACAATACATCTTAGCTTCGCAGGTCTCAGATTAAAGTATAGTTAGCTCATTTGGGATGAATGAACAACCCTTTTGATGGCCGCCAATGGCCAAATCAAATAAATTATAATAGAATGGTATTGAAACTTGATCTGTTTTGATTCTTGAGTATTAATCTCAGCACCCCAATCTGTCAGGTTTCTGAAATTTCAATATGTCTTAATTTTGAGCACACTTTCAGCTAAAAATAAAAAGTTAAAACTGCATTTTATTTATATATTTTTTGATTCTTTTCTTCTTAAGTCGAGAATTTATTTTGTAAATCTAGATGTTTTTTAATTGTGATAATTACTTATTTCTGAAGGGTCAAAATGTCACTTTGAAGGTTAATTATTACCACACAACATTGTCTCCTACAGTAATTTCCCTTTGAAATGAATTTTCATTATAAAATTCCTAACATACGTACATACAGAGGAGTGAGAAAATTTTATAGCAATTAGTGGAGCCTAATTATTAGTGACTTTGAGGACAGTTTGTACTTAAGGGCCAACCCTTTTTCTTTAATTTAATGAACTTTGTGATGTCAGAAGTGGACAAGAACAATTAGTGTAGGTGTTCGTTTTTATTTTTATTTTTTTTGCATTCTTGAAGACTTATTTTGGGACTTAGTTATTAGTAGCTGTAAGTAATGGCACTGCAGCAAAGTTAAATGCTGAATTTGAGCTTTAAAGTGAAAATGAAACATAGATCTCTGAATAAATAAAAGGGGCGACAAAGAAAAAAGATTAAATCAATCGAAAGATTACGAGAAAGGAAGCAATTCAGGAGCATTTTTGTCTCTTAAGAATAAGCAAGAAGTATTTCAATTATTCCAATCCAGAGAAGCTGATGGCCGCCTAATATTCTCCTATTCGAATATATAGGTTTCGTGACCGTAAATTGTTAAAGTTAGGAATTGAAGATTGGCGAGGAATCGGTCCAAATAAAACAACTCCAGTTCTGGCTCTTAGTTTTCTGTAACTCAACCAAACCCGCATAGCCACGTAAGTTTTCAATAATTATAAAGAATTTATTGTATTTTACTGTTTATTTTTGTATTAGTACTGGTTTTTACTGATTTTCCATGTTACTGATTCTGTAAATTGTTTTGTATTTGTAATATCCAGGCCCTGAAGAAGACAATATATTTTTCGAAACGTTGGCAAAAAAGACGAGTTGTTTTTATTTGACCGATTCCTCGCCAATCTTCAATTCCTAACTTTAATTCTCCTATTCGATTAACTGGCTCTTCTGTTTTAAACGAACCAACCCTAAACCTTATTACCTGTTGCTCTAGTGGTACTTAGGGAGCACATTTTGAACAATAAGTGATTTCCAGTTTCAGAGTTAAGCTCCTGGGGGTGCGGGAAGAGATAGATCCATTGGTTTAGTTCAAAGAAATCGACTTCAGATAGAGAAGTGTAAGATGGGCACTTAAGTGAAGAGGATATTACCCTGAGTAGAGGATCTAAACCCATTTTCAACCTAGCAAGAAGTAGCTTATAACCTTTCTTTGCTGAAGTCCTTCTCTGAACTGAGGAGATAACATGAGAAGATATCAAGGATATGTTTTGTTAATACAGTGAATTGTACTTTAGGCTTTAGCATTTTTAGAGGGCTACTTAAAGTTGTAGGTTCGCTGAGAAAACCCTCAGACTACTTTTTTTTTATTCGGAAAACTGTTTTTGAATGAAAGCGAAAGATATTTAAGTGGGAAAATAGTAAACTTTAAAGTTTAAAGGAAATCGCCCTTTTTAACACCTTTTGATGGCTAAATCGCGACCAAAACGGTGGTGTCTAAAGCGTCAATAGTGAACCTAACCAAATTTGATGATTACTGATTTATTTCCGTTGTAGCAAGCATGTTCATGCAACTTCAGAGATAGACCCATCAGTTTAGTTTAAGGAAATCAACTTCAGATAGTGAAGAGTGAGATGGACACATAAGTGAAGGAAGATATTACCCAGCATTTCAAGCAAGAACTTCAACATTTACCTCGAAACGAGTGGACATATTGTTGCCACGGCTCGTTTGAAACGGCTTGAAAATTCTTATAATTTTTCAAACTGGAGAAAAACTCTTCCTAATAAAGCTGAAAATGGAACTTTTCATCTCTTTTTCCCCCGCTACCACACGATGAAACAAGATGAGCGGAAAAATATCTGACTACTCTACCTCCGGCTTGAAAACAGTAAAGCTTTCAAAGCTCCTTTCACTCCTACTACCCAATATATTTTTTTTTTTTCAGAGCTTGCGACTTCTCGATTGAGACAGTCAATCCGTACTAACTCAATCACCGCAATCTATCCACCCGCAGCTATCTGCTGCTGTTCCCCCTAATCTTGTTCACTCATCTTCCGCTTTGCCGGCTATATTTCCATTTGAGAAGTCCTATAATTTTATTTTCCACTTCCGGACTGATTAATTCAAGTTCAGTGCCAGTTTTAATGCCAGATATTGGGAATCATTTTTACTTTTTTATCATTCCATTTTTTATCGTATATTTAGAGATGCTTTTTTTTTTTTGTATTATTATTAATATTTAATTTTAGATATTTTCATGGGAGCCACATTCATTTCCTGCCCGATTTATTTCCTTTAGTGAAGATAGAAGTTAAAATGGTTGGGTCTCCGCAGTGGTGGATGATATCGATAATTTTATTTATCGCAGCAAGCATGTTTTTTTATATTTCCTACTGGTTATGGATATTCATCCATCATTAGTGAAGATTTATTAGTTTGTTGCTCAGAATTCGAAAATTCAATTTATGTATCTATCAATGCATTTGAGTTCAGAAATGCGATATTAATTTTTGTTTAAAAGCTTTAACATGTGAGCTCATCGGAGCTTTTTTCAATGCTTTGCTGCCTCCGAATAGTACTTTCTTGTTACAGACAACACTGTCCATCATCGGCAAGTGCGCTGTACGAAGCTCCTAGAAAGACAGAATCTAATAATCCCTTCCTTCCGTTAGTAATTTTTTTGTTTTAAATAATTATGTATCGAAGTATGGGGGATCGACTAAGCGTTCCAACTCACTACGCCTCCAGGCATTACTGTCAAAAATACTTCGAAAACTTCTTAACGCTCCGTTCTATGTATCTAACCTCACTATCCATAATGACCTCAAAATACCTTTCACTTGCTAAAACTCGTTTTCTCAAATTTCATTCCTCTACAGCAGCTCATCCTAACCCTCTCATAGAACACCTATCTTCCTCCACATTACCAGGTAATCCTCTAAGGAGTTTGAAGAGAAGATGGCCTCGTGATCTACTCTTATCGTGAGAGCAAAGCACGTTACTGGAGTGACACCACTGGGTGCCTTCTCCACTCATGAGTTTCTTTTATTTCTTTTCTCTTTTACCATAGTTGCTTGTTGCAACAACTGTTGCAGTGGTAAATTACAATAAAAGATTTAAAAAAATAAAAAAAATAATTATATTGTGATTTTAGAATCAAGAGAAATTAGTGGTTACATTAGTTCACTAAATTCATATTTTAAGACATAAATTTGAATCTAAGAGTTGTTGCTGCATTTACTGAGATCTTCCTCCTCCACTCTCTGAATGGACCTAAGCTTCTTTCATCGCAGGATTTCACATTGAATAATGCATAGTTCGTCCTGAAAGATTTCCCATTCATTTTGCCCAGTCTTGAGCAAGCTTTTCTTTAAGAACAATGTTATTCTACCAACTTCTTCTTCACAGTTACAATGGAAGAAGTAGTTTTCCACACCCCCATTTCCGATCTAAGGAAATCTGGTGTGTAAACACTCTCACGACTTCAAATTTGTTGGTGTTTTTCATATCCTTTTTTTCCCAAATATTTCCTATAGAAATAAAAAAGTTATTCAACAAGAGAGAAAAAGTCTGATCGTTACAAGATTGAGAAGAAGAGGTCGCACAAGGCTGACCCACGCCCTTACTTCTTAGCTGAAGGAATGTCAAATAAATGCCCTTTATGTCGGGGCGATTATCTCACGGTAAAGCACATTCTTGAGGAATGTGGACAGTCACCAAGAGTACCGGACTATAAGACTAGGAATGCCTCATGCTTATGGTGTTCCAAGACATATTCGACCTAGGCTTAAAATTCAAGACCAAATTCTTTTTAAATACCACAAACAGTTAAATATCTATTTCCGAATTAAAACTGTCCGGTAGGACAGTTGTATAAGGGTTGATCGTCAAAAACTGCACGAAATAGCGTAACGTTGAAAAACACCCAACTTTGACAATTTTTTTCTCTTTTTCTACACAAGATAAAATTCCCAATTTTTCTTTAAAATAAAGGGCAAACCCTCCTTTATAACTGTAATTTTTTTGCAACAACCCAGATCTAATAGGTTTTGAGAAAAAAGTTGCCAAAAATGAGCAAAAACGGCTTTTTCAAAAAATGGTCTTGTTCTTGTTGTTGTTGTTCTTCTTCTTCTTGTTACCTTTTTTGTAAACAACGTAGCGCCTAAACGCGTGGACCGATTTTCATGAAAGAGGTATCATTCGATTCGGAATTTTATGTAGATGTGCCTTTTGGGGGTCTCCACGCTGTACATCTAATGGGAGAGGAGTTAGCCTCCTTTATGTAAGGCCCCCTCCAAAATTATTATTACTAATTACTCTGTAAATCTTGGCCCGATTATGATAAAATTTGGTAGGATGATAGGGTTAGGGCTCCCCTACGTAACAATAAAGCGGCGATCAGCTCTTACACTTTTTAAGGGGAAGTATAGCAATCGTTTCAAATTATCGACACGTGAACCGATTTTCATGAATGAAGTGTCATTCGAATCGAAATTTTGTACAGATTTGCACTTAAAAAGTCTCGACGCCGTGCCTCATAAGGAGGGGAGTTTGCCCCACCCAAATAAGGCCCTTTCTAAAACTATTATTACCAATATTTCTATAACGCTTAGTCCGATTTTGATAAATTTAGATTTAGTTTAGATATTTCACTGGATGTTTCTTAAACTTAACTTGGCGTAATACAAATAATACTTCCGTTAACAGCAGAAAAAAGGAAGTAGAACAAAACTCTGCTAAAGTTAAAAATAAAATAAATATTCGACCATAAAACATCAGAGCCACGGATTAAAGAATTTTAATATTTGATTCGCTTTTATCTCAGAAAAACAAGTTCCGCTTCCAGCAGTTTTAAAAATAATAAAACAAAAGAAAAAATAAAAGAAAATGAATAATTTAGGGCAAAAGATAAAAAAAAATGGCATCGCGGAGTTAATTTCCATCAAAAAGTTTTAGCTTCATTAAAATGTAAAAAAATAAATAATGTGTATTATAATTTTTGTATAATTTCATTTTTATTTTCATATATTTTATTTAAAATAATAATTATAGTACAGGGAAGGAATTAGCTACGTGGTGAGCATGATGAATTCCCACGCGAAGACCCCCGGGTTCGAATCCAGCTGTTACCCCTTAGATTTCCTCTTCCAAGAAGCTTCTTACAGCTCACTGTTAGGTGATGAAAAGAATGGTGTTCTGAAAAGAGAGAGCAGTGTTCGGATGCATTGAAAATGACTCCAAAAATTTACAGGATCGTATAACAGGTAATAATAGATAAGACGACAATTACACCGCGCTACTTAGACAACCATATTGAAGACAAACACAATTTTGACTTCCAGAATGTGACAGTACTCGATAGGTAAAAATATACAAACGTAATTTTCTAGAAATGTGCCACATAGTGAAACAAAACAACACAATATAAACTTTAGAAGAGACACATCGAATTTAGCCAACTGCTACAATTTTATCATTAACAAATAAATAGATATCCAACTTCTGTACATAATTATTGCTGTTCTTTTTTTTTAAATTTGCTTCTAATCATTTGGTTCGTTTGATATTTAGTTCATAAGGGTTTTTGGTTTTTCCGGTTTGTTTTTGTATAAAAAGAAATTTCCCAATATCTATTTTATTTACTCTTTTTGTCAAAATTGAACATTATCGTAATTTTTTAAACTTGGAATTCTAGGTTAGCGAGGGAATTGGTCCAAATAAAAAAACAACTCGTCTCTTTGCCAACGTTTCGACAAATATATTGTCCTCTTCAGGGCGGGGCTATACAGGTTGGTTGAATTACAGAAACTGTATAGCCACGCCCTGAAGAGGACAATATATTTGACGAAACGTTGACAAAGAGACGAGTTGGTTTTTATTTGACCGATTCCTCGCAAATCTTGAATTTCAAGTTTAACAATTTACGGTCACGAAACCTATAATATTCATTGTTGTAAATAGTCTATTGTATCTGTCCCATTGTCATTACCAAAATTCCCGTGTAAGTCCCGCTATATCTGTATATATGTTATTTACCTGTTCTCCAGTACTGGCTCTTAGTTTTCTGTAACTCAACCAACCCGCATAGCCACGTAAGTTTTCAATAATTATAAAGAATGTATTGTATTTTATTTTATTTATTTTTATTTTTACATTTCTGATTTTTCAATTCTCTAAATTGTTTGTATTTGTAATATCCACAGGCCCTGAAGAAGGCAATGCATTTGTCGAAACGTTGGGAAAAAAAAGTTGTTGTTTTCATTTGGACCGATTCCTCGCCAATTTTGAATCCTTAATATAATGATAATTCTACTATTCTCTTGATTATACGAGGGTCGTTTGAAAAGTCCGTGCATAAATAAAAACTACTAAATTTTTTGGGGTAAACCTTTTTCATTTTTCAACATAGTCTCCGTTTAGGCTTATACACTTCGTCCAACGCTGCTCTAGTTTGTTGATCCCTTCCGAATAATAGGATTTGTCAAAGTCTGAAAAATAGCCATTCGTTTCTGCAATCACCTCCTCGTTTGAATAAAATCTTTTTCCCGCCAGCCATTTCTTCATATTGGGGAACAAATAGTAGTCCGAGGGAGCCAAGTCTGGAGAATAGGGGGGATGTGAAACGATTTGCAACCCTATTTCCATTAATTTTGCGACCAAAACTGCTGAGGTGTGAGCTGGTGCGTTGTCGTGATGGAAAAGGACTTTTTTGTGGGCCAATCGTGGGCGTTTTTCTTGCAGCTCGGTATTCAAACGGTCCAATAACGATGAATAATATGCACCTGTAATAGTATTACCCTTTTCCAGATAGTCGATGAGAATTATTCCTTGCGAATCCCAAAAGACAGTCGCCATAATCTTTCCGGCCGAAGGAACGGTCTTCGCCTTTTTTTGGCGCAGATTCCCTCTTGGTAACCCATTGTTTAGATTGTTCTTTGGTCTCAGGAGTGTAGTGATGTATCCATGTTTCATCCACAGTGACGAAACGACGCTTAAATTCCTGCGGATTCTTCTGGAACAGCTGCAAACCGTCCTTGCAACACTTCACACGATTTCGTTTTTGGTCAAGCGTGAGCAATCGCGGCACCCATCTTGCGGATAGCTTTGTCATGTCCAAATGTTGATGCAAAATATTATGTACCCGTTCATTCGAGATGCCCACAGCACTAGCAATCTCACGCATCTTCACTCTTCTGTCATCCATCACCATATCATGGATTTTATCAATGATTTCTGGAGTAGTAACCTCAACAGGGCGTCCAGAACGTTCAGCGTCACTTGTGCCCATATGGCCACTCCGAAAAATTTTGAAACCGCTTATAAACTGTTCTAATCGAAGGTGCAGAGTCACCATAATGTTTATCAAGCTTCTCTTTAGTCTCCTGAGGCGTTTTGCCTTTCATAAAGTATTGTTTAATCAACACACGAAATTCTTTTTCGTCCATTTTTTGAAAATCACTCGACTTCCTCGATTCAAACGAATGCCAAACACAAAGAAATAGACCGATCTGGCTGAAACTTGGTGTGTGTTCTTCCAAGAGATGCTACTAAACATAACCTCGATACGCGCCAGTGGTGCTATCTCTCTGACTTTGCACGGACTTTTCAAACGACCCTCGTATTTAGTCTGAACATTCATGAATTAATGGCAGCTGATATTGCGTAGATTAGTGTAGTCATATAGAGACATGAGATTAGGAAATAATTTTTTATTCTTCTCTTCGTATAAACTCCTCTTCTACCTCTGACGATGGATGTAAGATCTAAAACTGGTCCAGGGATGCAATAAACACGCGCGCTAAGGCGGGTAAAAATCAAAGATACAAAATTAATAATTCGGAACATTGAGAACTGAAATAAACAAAGCCATTAAGTGTTTGTTCAGATCAGAGTACAGATCAGCAGCCAGACTTTTTTTTAAATAACACAACAACAGCATGAATTTCTGAGTGAGCGGGGAACCTATAAATTCCCCCTCTCAAAAAAACTGGATTTGATTCCCTTACTTCTTCCTCTTTGACCAAAACAAGATAAAAGGTTACTTTTTTCCTAGGCTAGTTTACGATCTCGCTGGATACGTGAAATTTTATTGAACCATATATAGTTGGTTGAAATTTTTACATAAATCGATATAAATTTTGAGTATTCTGCAATATCTACTTGGTCAAAACACTATCTTGTGATTTATTGAGGATTCATTTGATTTAGCAACATAGGTTTTGGCTTTACGTGTTCTTGTAAATGTGTCTACATAAATTGCGGTCAAATAGCAAATATTCGGTGGAGGCTGGTTTGTTGTGACTCGTGGTTCTAATAAAGCCACTCTACAACACGGTGTTACGCTCGTAACGGCTCACCAAATAGATTAACCAATTTCGCTTGTATCTACAAAAGTTATTTCCTAATCTCATGTCACTCATCTACGCAATATCAGCTGCCATTAATTCATGAATATTCAGACTAAATGTACAGAGTGATCACTCACACAAACTTTTAAGTGAATACGGATCGTTCTTTTTCCGGAGTTGAGCAAGCACCTCACCGGTAGTAATGTTGTAATTAATTATAATCGATATTTTCATCCGTTTTGGACGTGGAAGGGCGACCCCGGGCGGTCAACATCTCCGACGTATTCTCGGCCATCTTGGACAACATTCATCACCATAAACTTCTTTAAATAAAAGATAAGTTTTAGTAACGGTTTTACCCAGTTTTGATGCGAAATTTCATGACAATTCGTTGCTCTACTACATGTGTAGTAACATGTTTTTGGCAAAACGAAACTAACACCTCTTACACAAACGAAGGTTCCCGGTCAGGACAGATTTCTCTACAAACAAGTAAGACGCTGCAATCGCAAGAGAAGGCTTTACGCTGCACCGAAGCTGTCCCCATTTCACAGCGAAACCATGACCCAAAAAAATTTCAACTCTCAATATCTTCTCAACTAAAGGATCTGTACTCAAGAAAACTATAGCATACTACTCAGTAAAACCGAGTGTGTAAGAGCATAAAATTTCACACGAATAATCAGTTGTTTACTGTGGGAGTTACAAGGGCCACATTTCACAGCAAAACCATGACCCAAAAAATTTCAACTCTCAATATCTTCTCAACTAAAGGATCTGTACTCAAGAAAACTATAGCATACTACTCAGTAAAACCGAGTGTGTAAGAGCATAAAATTTCATACGAATAATCAGTTGTTTACTGTGGGAGTTACAAGGGCCACTTTTCACAGCAAAACCATGACCCAAAAAAATTTCAACTCTCAATATCTTCTCAACTAAAGGATCTGTACTCAAGAAAACTATAGCATACTACTCGGAAAAACAGAGTGTGTAAGAGCATAAAATTTCATACGAATAATCTGTTGGTTACTGTGGGAATTATAAGGGCCACATTTCACAGCAAAACCATGACCCAAAAAAATTTCAACTCTCAATATCTTCTCAAATAAAGGATCTGTACTCAACAAAACTATAGCATACTACTCAGTAAAACCGAGTGTGTAAGAGCATAAAATTTCACACGAATAATCAGTTGTTTACTGTGGGAGTTACAAGGGCCACATTTCACAGCAAAACCATGACCCAAAAAATTTCAACTCTCAATATCTTCTCAACTAAAGGATCTGTACTCAAGAAAACTATAGCATACTACTCAGTAAAACCGAGTGTGTAAGAGCATAAAATTTCATACGAATAATCAGTTGTTTACTGTGGGAGTTACAAGGGCCACATTTCACAGCAAAACCATGACCCAAAAAAATTTCAACTCTCAATATCTTCTTAACTAATGAATCTGTACTCAAGAAAACTATATCATAATACTCAGTAAAACCGAGTGGGTAAGAGCATAAAATTTCATACGAATAATCAGTTGTTTACTGTGGGAGTTACAAGGGCCACTTTTCACAGCAAAACCATGACCCAAAAAAATTTCAACTCTCAATATCTTCTTAACTAATGAATCTGTACTCAAGAAAACTATAGCATAATACTCAGTAAAACCGAGTGGGTAAGAGCATAAAATTTCATACGAATAATCAGTTGTTTACTGTGGGAGTTACAAGGGCCACATTTCACAGCAAAACCATGACCCAAAAAAATTTCAACTCTCAATATCTTCTTAACTAATGAATCTGTACTCAAGAAAACTATATCATAATACTCAGTAAAACCGAGTGGGTAAGAGCATAAAATTTCATACGAATAATCAGTTGTTTACTGTGGGAGTTACAAGGGCCACATTTCACAGCAAAACCATGACCCAAAAAAATTTCAACTCTCAATATCTTCTTAACTAATGAATCTGTACTCAAGAAAACTATAGCATACTACTCAGTAAAACCGAGTGGGTAAGAGCATAAAATTTCATACGAATAATCAGTTGTTTACTGTGGGAGTTACAAGGGCCACTTTTCACAGCAAAACAATGACCCAAAAAAATTCCAACTCTCAATATCTTCTTAACTAATGAATCTGTACTCAAGAAAACTATATCATAATACTCAGTAAAACCGAGTGGGTAAGAGCATAAAATTTCATACGAATAATCAGTTGTTTACTGTGGGAGTTACAAGGGCCACTTTTCACAGCAAAACAATGACCCAAAAAAATTTCAACTCTCAATATCTTCTTAACTAATGAATCTGTACTCAAGAAAACTATAGCATACTACTCAGTAAAACCGAGTGTGTAAGAGCATAAAATTTCATACGAATAATCAGTTGTTTACTGTGGGAGTTACAAGGGCCACATTTCACAGCAAAACCATGACCCAAAAAAATTTCAACTCTCAATATCTTCTTAACTAATGAATCTGTACTCAAGAAAACTATATCATTAAACTCAGTAAAACCGAGTGGGAAAGAGCATAAAATTTCATACGAATAATCAGTTGTTTACTGTGGGAGTTACAAGGGCCACTTTTCACAGCAAAACAATGACCCAAAAAAATTTCAACACATAAAATCTTCTTAAGTAATGGATCTGTACACAAGAAAACTATATCATACTACTCAGTAAAACCGAGTGTGTAAGAGCATAAAATTTCATACGAATAATCAATTGTTTACTGTGGGAGTTACAAGGGCCACATTTCACAGCAAAACCATGACCCAAAAAAATTTCAACTCTCAATATCTTCTTAACTAATGGATCTGTACTCATGAAAACTATAGCATACTACTCAGTAAAACCGAGTGTGTAAGAGCATAAAATTTCATACGAATAATCAGTTGTTTACTGTGGGAGTTACAAGGGCCACTTTTCACAGCAAAACAATGACCCAAAAAAATTTCAATTCTCAATATCTTCTTAACTAATGAATCTGTACTCAAGAAAACTATAGCATACTACTCAGTAAAACCAAGTGTGTAAGGGCATAAAATTTCATACGAATAATCAGTTGTTTACTGTGGGAGTTACAAGGGCCACATTTCACAGCAAAACCATGACCCAAAAAAATTTCAACTCTCAATATCTTCTTAACTGATGGATCTGTACTCAAGAAAACTAAGTATACTACTCAGTAAAACCGAGTGTGTAAGAGCATAAAATTTCATATGAATAATCAGTTGTTTACTGTGGGAGTTACAAGGGCCACATTTCACAGCAAAACCATGACCCAAAAAAATTTCAACTCTCAATATCTTCTTAACTAATGAATCTGTACTCAAAAAACTATAGCATACTACTCAGTAAAACCGAGTGTGTAAGAGCATAAAATTTCACACGAATAATCAGTTGTTTACTGTGGGAGTTACAAGGGCCACATTTCACAGCAAAACCATGACCCAAAAAAATTTCAACTCTCAAAATCTTCTCAACTAATGGATCTGTACACAAGAAAACTATATCATACTACTCAGTAAAACCGAGTGTGTAAGAGCATAAAATTTCATACGAATAATCAGTTGTTTACTGTGGGAGTTACAACGGCCACATTTCACAGCAAAACCATGACCCAAAAAAATTTCAACTCTCAATATCTTCTTAACTAATGGATCTGTACTCATGAAAACTATAGCATACTACTCAGTAAAACCGAGTGTGTAAGAGCATAAAATTTCATACGAATAATCAGTTGTTTACTGTGGGAGTTACAAGGGCCACATTTCACAGCAAAACCATGACCCAAAAAAATTTCAACTCTCAATATCTTCTTAACTAATGAATCTGTACTCAAGAAAACTATATCATAATACTCAGTAAAACCGAGTGTGTAAGAGCATAAAACTTCATACGAATAATCAGTTGTTTACTGTGGGAGTTACAAGGGCCACATTTCACAGCAAAACCATGACCCAAAAAAATTTCAACTCTCAATATCTTCTTAACTGATGGATCTGTACTCAAGAAAACTATATCATAATACTCAGTAAAACCGAGTGTGTAAGAGCATAAAATTTCATACGAATAATCAGTTGTTTACTGTGGGAGTTACAAGGGCCACATTTCACAGCAAAACCATGACCCAAAAAAATTTCAACTCTCAATATCTTCTTAACTAATGAATCTGTACTCAAGAAAACTATATCATAATACTCAGTAAAACCGAGTGTGTAAGAGCATAAAATTTCATACGAATAATCAGTTGTTTACTGTGGGAGTTACAAGGGCCACATTTCACAGCAAAACCATGACCCAAAAAAATTTCAACTCTCAATATCTTCTTAACTAATGAATCTGTACTCAAAAAACTATAGCATACTACTCAGTAAAACCGAGTGTGTAAGAGCATAAAATTTCACACGAATAATCAGTTGTTTACTGTGGGAGTTACAAGGGCCACATTTCACAGCAAAACCATGACCCAAAAAAATTTCAACTCTCAAAATCTTCTCAACTAATGGATCTGTACACAAGAAAACTATATCATACTACTCAGTATAACCGAGTGTGTAAGAGCATAAAATTTCATACGAATAATCAGTTGTTTACTGTGGGAGTTACAACGGCCACATTTCACAGCAAAACCATGACCCAAAAAAATTTCAACTCTCAATATCTTCTTAACTAATGGATCTGTACTCATGAAAACTATAGCATACTACTCAGTAAAACCGAGTGTGTAAGAGCATAAAATTTCATACGAATAATCAGTTGTTTACTGTGGGAGTTACAAGGGCCACATTTCACAGCAAAACCATGACCCAAAAAAATTTCAACTCTCAATATCTTCTTAACTAATGAATCTGTACTCAAGAAAACTATATCATAATACTCAGTAAAACCGAGTGTGTAAGAGCATAAAACTTCATACGAATAATCAGTTGTTTACTGTGGGAGTTACAAGGGCCACATTTCACAGCAAAACCATGACCCAAAAAAATTTCAACTCTCAATATCTTCTTAACTGATGGATCTGTACTCAAGAAAACTATATCATAATACTCAGTAAAACCGAGTGTGTAAGAGCATAAAATTTCATACGAATAATCAGTTGTTTACTGTGGGAGTTACAAGGGCCACATTTCACAGCAAAACCATGACCCAAAAAAATTTCAACTCTCAATATCTTCTTAACTAATGAATCTGTACTCAAGAAAACTATATCATAATACTCAGTAAAACCGAGTGTGTAAGAGCATAAAATTTCATACGAATAATCAGTTGTTTACTGTGGGAGTTACAAGGGCCACATTTCACAACAAAACCATGACCCAAAAAAATGTCAACTCTCAATATCTTCTTAACTAATGGATCTGTACACAAGAAAACTATAGCATACTACTCAGTAAAACCGAATGTGTAAGAGCATAAAATTTCATACGAATAATCAGTTGTTTACTGTGGGAATTATAAGGGCCCCTTTTCACAGCAAAACCATGACCCAAAAAAATTTCAACTCTCAATATCTTCTCAACTAATGGATCTGTACACAAGAAAACTATAGCATACTACTCAGTAAAACCGAATGTGTAAGAGCATAAAATTTCATACGAATAATCTGTTGTTTACTGTGGGAATTATAAGGGCCCCATTTCACAGCAAAACCATGACCCAAAAAAATTTCAACTCTCAGTATCTTCTTAACTAATGGATCTGTATTCAAGAATACTATAGCATACTACTCAGTAAAACCGAGTGTGTAAGAGCATAAAATTTCATACGAATAATCAGTTGTTTACTGTGGGAGTTACAAGGGCCACATTTCACAGCAAAACCATGACCCAAAAAAATTTCAACACTCAACATCTTCTCAACTAAAGGATCTGTACTCAAGAAAACTATGTCATAATACTCAGTAAAACCGAGTGTGTAAGAGCGTAAAATTTCATACGAATAATCAGTTGTTTACTGTGGGAGTTACAAGGGCCACATTTCACAGCAAAACCATGACCCAAAAAAATTTCAACTCTCAATATCTTCTCAACTAATGGATCTGTAATCAAGAAAACTATAGCATACCACTCAGTAAAACCGAGTGTGTAAGAGCATAAAATTTCATACGAATAATCAGTTGTTTACTGTGGGAGTTACATGGGCCAAATTTCACAGCAAAACCATGACCCAAAAAAATTTCAACTCTCAATATCTTCTTAACTAATGAATCTGTACTCAAGAAAACTATAGCATACTACTCAGTAAAACCGAGTGTGTAAGAGCATAAAATTTCATACGAATAATCAGTTGTTTACTGTGGGAGTTACAAGGGCCACATTTCATAGCAAAACCATGACCCAAAAAAATTCAACTCTCAATATATTCTTAACTGATGGATCTGTACTCAAGAAAACTATATCATAATACTCAGTAAAATCGAGTGTGTAAGAGCATAAAATTTCATACGAATAATCAGTTGTTTACTTTGGGAGTTACAAGGGCCACATTTCATAGCAAAACCATGACCCAAAAAAATTTCAACTCTCAATATCTTCTTAACTGATGGATCTGTACTCAAAAAAACTATATCATAATACTCAGTAAAACCGAGTTTGTAAGAGCATAAAATTTCATACGAATAATCAGTTGTTTACTGTGGGAGTTACAAGGGCCACATTTCACAGCAAAACCATGACCCAAAAAAATTTCAACTCTCAATATCTTCTTAACTAATGAATCTGTACTCAAGAAAACTATATCATAATACTCAGTAAAACCGAGTGTGTAAGAGCATAAAATTTCATACGAATAATCAGTTGTTTACTGTGGGAGTTACAAGGGCCACATTTCACAGCAAAACCATGACCCAAAAAAATTTCAACTCTCAATATCTTCTTAACTGATGGATCTGTACTCAAGAAAACTATATCATAATACTCAGTAAAACCGAGTGTGTAAGAGCATAAAATTTCATACGAATAATCAGTTGTTTACTGTGGGAGTTACAAGGGCCACATTTCACAGCAAAACCATGACCCAAAAAAATTTCAACTCTCAATATCTTCTTAACTAATGAATCTGTACTCAAGAAAACTATATCATAATACTCAGTAAAACCGAGTGTGTAAGAGCATAAAATTTCACACGAATAATCAGTTGTTTACTGTGGGAGTTACAAGGGCCACATTTCACAGCAAAACCATGACCCAAAAAAATTTCAACTCTCAATATCTTCTCAACTAATGGATCTGTACACAAGAAAACTATAGCATACTACTCAGTAAAACCGAATGTGTAAGAGCATAAAATTTCATACGAATAATGAGTTGTTTACTGTGGGAGTTACATGGGCCAAATTTCACAGCAAAACCATGACCCAAAAAAATTTCAACTCTCAATATCTTCTTAACTAATGAATCTGTACTCAAGAAAACTATAGCATACTACTCAGTAAAACCGAGTGTGTAAGAGCATAAAATTTCATACGAATAATCAGTTGTTTACTGTGGGAGTTACAAGGGCCACATTTCATAGCAAAACCATGACCCAAAAAAATTTCAACTCTCAATATCTTCTTAACTGATGGATCTGTACTCAAGAAAACTATATCATAATACTCAGTAAAACCGAGTGTGTAAGAGCATAAAATTTCATACGAATAATCAGTTGTTTACTTTGGGAGTTACAAGGGCCACATTTCGTAGCAAAACCATGACCCAAAAAAATTTCAACTCTCAATATCTTCTTAACTGATGGATCTGTACTCAAGAAAACTATATCATAATACTCAGTAAAACCGAGTTTGTAAGAGCATAAAATTTCATACGAATAATCAGTTGTTTACTGTGGGAGTTACAAGGGCCACATTTCACAGCAAAACCATGACCCAAAAAAATTTCAACTCTCAATATCTTCTTAACTAATGAATCTGTACTCAAGAAAACTATATCATAATACTCAGTAAAACCGAGTGTGTAAGAGCATAAAATTTCATACGAATAATCAGTTGTTTACTGTGGGAGTTGCAAGGGCCACATTTCACAGCAAAACCATGACCCAAAAAAATTTCAACTCTCAATATCTTCTTAACTAATGAATCTGTACTCAAGAATACTTATCATACTACTCAGTAAAACCGAGTGTGTAAGAGCATAAAATTTCATACGAATAATCAGTTGTTTACTGTGGGAGTTACAAGGGCCACATTTCACAGCAAAACCATGACCCAAAAAAATTTCAACTCTCAATATCTTCTTAACTAATGGATCTGTACACAAGAAAACTATAGCATACTACTCAGTAAAACCGAATGTGTAAGAGCATAAAATTTCATACGAATAATCAGTTGTTTACTGTGGGAATTATAAGGGCCCCTTTTCACAGCAAAACCATGACCCAAAAAAATTTCAACTCTCAATATCTTCTCAACTAATGGATCTGTACACAAGAAAACTATAGCATACTACTCAGTAAAACCGAATGTGTAAGAGCATAAAATTTCATACGAATAATCTGTTGTTTACTGTGGGAATTATAAGGGCCCCATTTCACAGCAAAACCATGACCCAAAAAAATTTCAACTCTCAATATCTTCTCCACTAATGGATCTGTATTCAAGAATACTATAGCATACTACTCAGTAAAACCGAGTGTGTAAGAGTATAAAATTTCATACGAATAATCAGTTGTTTACTGTGGGAGTTACAAGGGCCACATTTCACTGCAAAACCATGACCCAAAAAAATTTCAACTCTCAATATCTACTTAACTAATGGATCTGTACTCAAGAATACTATAGCATACTACGCAGTAAAACCGAGTGTGTAAGAGCATAAAATTTCATACGAATAATCAGTTGTTTACTGTGGGAGTTACAAGGGCCACATTTCACAGCAAAACCATGACCCAAAAAAATTTCAACTCTCAATATCTTCTTAACTAATGGATCTGTACTCAAGAATACTATAGCATACTACTCAGTAAAACCGAGTGTGTAAGAGCATAAAATTTCATACGATTAATCAGTTGTTTACTGTGGGAGTTACAAGGGCCACATTTCACAGCAAAACCATGACCCAAAAAAATTTCAACTCTCAATATCTTCTTAACTAATGGATCTGTACACAAGAAAACTATAGCATACTACTCAGTAAAACCGAATGTGTAAGAGCATAAAATTTCATACGAATAATCTGTTGTTTACTGTGGGAATTATAAGGGCCCCATTTCACAGCAAAACCATGACCCAAAAAAATTTCAACTCTCAATATCTTCTCCACTAATGGATCTGTATTCAAGAATACTATAGCATACTATTCAGTAAAACCGAGTGTGTAAGAGTATAAAATTTCATACGAATAATCAGTTGTTTACTGTGGGAGTTACAAGGGCCACATTTCACAGCAAAACCATGACCCAAAAAAATTTCAACTCTCAATATCTACTTAACTAATGGATCTGTACTCAAGAATACTATAGCATACTACTCAGTAAAACCGAGTGTGTAAGAGCATAAAATTTCATACGAATAATCAGTTGTTTACTGTGGGAGTTACAAGGGCCACATTTCACAGCAAAACCATGACCCAAAAAAATTTCAACTCTCAATATCTTCTTAACTAATGGATCTGTACTCAAGAATACTATAGCATACTACTCAGTAAAACCGAGTGTGTAAGAGCATAAAATTTCATACGAATAATCAGTTGTTTACTTTGGGAGTTACAAGGGCCACATTTCACAGCAAAACCATGACCCAAAAAAATTTCAACTCTCAATATCTTCTTAACTAATGGATCTGTACTCAAGATAACTATAGCATACTGCTTAGTAAAACTGAGTGTGTAAGAGCATAAAATTTCATACGAATAATCAGTTGTTTACTGTGGGAATTATAAGGGCCCCATTTCACAGCAAAACCATGACCCAAAAAAATTTCAACTCTCAATATCTTCTTATCTAATGGATCTGTACTCAAGAAAACTAAGTATACTACTCAGTAAAACCGAGTGTGTAAGAGCATAAAATTTCATACGAATAATCTGTTTGTTACTGTGGGAATTATAAGGGCCCCATTTCACAGCAAAACCATGACCCAAAAAAATTTCAACTCTCAATATCTTCTCAACTAATGGATCTGTACTCAAGAAAACTATAGCATACTACTCAGTAAAACAGAGTGTGTAAGAGCATAAAATTTCATACGAATAATCAGTTGTTTACTGTGGGAATTATAAGGGCCCCATTTCACAGCAAAACCATGACCCAATAAAATTTCAACTCTCAATATCTTCTCAACTAATGGATCTGTACTCAAGAATACTATAGCATACTACTCAGTAAAACCGAGTGTGTAAGAGCATAAAATTTCATACGAATAATCAGTTGTTTACTGTGGGAGTTACAAGGGCCACATTTCACAGCAAAACCATGACCCAAAAAAATTTCAACTCTCAATATCTTCTTAACTAATGGATCTGTACTCAAGAATACTATAGCATACTACTCAGTAAAACCGAGTGTGTAAGAGCATAAAATTTCATACGAATAATCAGTTGTTTACTGTGGGAGTTACAAGGGCCACATTTCACAGCAAAACAATGACCCAAAAAAATTTCAACTCTCAATATCTTCTCAACTTATAGATCTGTACACAAGGAAACTGCAGCATATAACTTATAACTCAGTAAAGTGTATTATATAAGTGAACAAAATTTCATGCCAATAATGTGTTGTTAACTGCGGGAGGTAGTTGTAGCTCAAGGAACATCAATTAGTAAAGCTGCTAAAAAGCTCGCAGTCGCTGGAGTTACCCTACTGTACAAAGTGAAAGGTAAATCTACAGTCAGCAGACGAATGGGGCCAAGTACATTACTCTCATCTGCGGAAGAGGATTCTTTTTAGTTTTGTGGATCACGTCCGTTGCCAGAGCTGGGTTTCCCATCACTAAAATCCATCTACTGATGAGTGTATGGGAACTTATTAAAAAACTAGATATACCGAACCCTTTCAATAATAACCTACCAGGTAAATCTTGGTAGAAAGCATTCCGGAACCGTCATCCTATCATTGCAAGAAGTATAAGCGAACTGTTTCTTGAGCCAAAGTAACCAATACTAGTTTGAACGTTTTGTATAATGAAGTTTCTCGATAATTGAATTACGCAGATGCCCTAGAAGGTTTGAACGAAATTAAAACTCTCCGGTAGGATAGTTGTATGAGGGTTGATCGTCAATAACTGCATGAAAAAGCGTAATGTTGAAAAATATTACATTATTTAGGTAGGCCAATTTAAAAACCGATTTTTATTAATTATGAATAAGACTGATTTTTTTGTTAAAAATCTAAGTGGAACAGTGATTTAGGTATTTTGAGTTTTTTAGGTCGTTTCAGGAATATACTTGTTGTCAATCACTGGTCCCACCCCATGTCAAACACTGGTACCACCGAAAATTCGGTATGTCAATCACCGGGTCATTGAAATACTTTAAAAAAAGTAATAATTTTTGGTTGTCATAAAAATTGAATTTACTGCTATTTAGATATTAATAATACATAATACAATCTAATGGAGCGGCACAATTGTACCAACCAACACCTGGAGCCAAAATAACGGAAGATATTCTAAACGAAACTCGAATTTTTTCTTAAGCTCAAAATTACCGGTCCCTGCACCCTATTTGTTTTGTGTGAGTGCTTTTTTAAACTCATTTTTCGAAAAAAATAAGCATAACCTTAAAAAATCCCTTTAGTCTGTTGTTTATTTTAAACTTCTCTGTCATAAACCTATTTATTTCAAACATTATTCTGAACAGTTCTGAGATCTGAGTACATCCATACCGATTTAGGCTCGTAATTTTCTAACTGTAATACCCACCGTTTATTATTTGATAAACACTGAAATTATTGGGACTGAACGTTAAATAAAAGTCCGCATACTCAGTGCAGATCGCTCAAAAGTTCATGACAAAAAGGAGTTTTCGTTCTTTGTGCTTTTTACCAGCAAGAAGTGATAATAAAATAGTAAAAAAAAAAAAATCTCCTTATAATTTTGATGGAATTAAAAGACGAAACACGAATGCAATTTATATAGCAGTGAGTCAGAAATAACTAGGCGAGCAACTCACTGACTCATTAATAACTCAAAGGGCCGGACCGCACTGAGTTACCCTCACAACTCCATTCCTAGCTCTCCCACTATTATATTTCTCTATACTATATGAACTCCTCTGTCATATTATTATATCGGTAAAATTCTCTCTGCCTCCCATTGTAAACAGTATCTTTCTCAGCCACATTATGTAATTGGGCATTTATTTACAGTTAAGCTGTAACTATAGTAGAACAAAAATTTGGATTTGGTACGAAATCTTCACAAAGCTTTGTTACATGAACTTAAGCTCGTAATGCGAAATCACAAATCTGGTGTAAAATACGACTTTATATCTGTGAAATTTCTGGACACGTGAACGGTAACGGCTCTTATAACCTATTCTCCTAGTGACTCAGGTGTTAATCCCGCCAATCCAGGATATCTGTTGTGGAAATGAAAAACCAATCTGCTCCAATCCAATACCTTCTTACAAGAAGTACAAGAAAGTAATGCAACAAAATTGCAAAAAAAGAAAAGCATTTTCAGCTCCTATTATTGACAATTTTCTTTCCGCCGCCATAACAGATTTTCTTCCGAATTTTCCCTCGATCCGATAAATGTTGGCTCCATTCTTGCTTGTAATTTTACCGGAACAATTGCGAATTTTGAAGCATTTAAAGTTTTACGAAGCGAGATAATAGGTTTGATTTTTATATCTTAAACAATAAATGTACTTGCTGCAGTGCATCATCTACTTATTTGCACTTTACAATAACCTTCCCTTTGTAGTTTATATTGCATAGTTGCATAAGTTTAAACGTTATTAAGGTTAAGCTCTGTTTACAACGTAACTAAAATAGCTCAATCAAAATGGTTTATAATTGCAATCATGGTTGGAAATTCAAAGTGCAACTTAATGATTGTTATGGATTGATGACGTATAATATTCAAGGAGTTAAAAGAGGTAGCGGAATAAGAGGGGTCTGGCAGCCCCCACCGGTTTTGATACAATCGACCCAAAAACCTTGGAGGAGACCGAAAAAAATTTTTTTGAAATTTTTTCCGACCCTCTCCAACCCCATAAAAACCCGTAAACGAGAAAAATGTGTTTTTTTGATATTTTAATTTTTTTCGAGCGTTCTAATCATTTTAAAACGGTTCCAACGCAACTAAAAATTTATTTTGGATGTGTAGATGTTCCCTGAATTTTTCCGGTTTTTACTGTACAGTTAAATGAAGTGAAACATAGCTTTGAATCCAAAAAAATCGTTAAAAATCGGGATTTTTTAAAATCAAGTCTTCGGCATTTTGGGCTGACTCGATGGAAAATGACGGCCTAACTATGGTTGAAAGATATACTCTTACTCTACAAAATGGCGCAATTTAAACTCAATTTGGTTGCTTGTTGTCTGCGATAACTCAATTTGAGTAAAACGCGAATTTAAAAGGTATGCGATTTTGGCCTATAAAATAAGTCACAATTTAATTAAACAAAAAAAGCACCAAAAATAATGTTCGTATAAAGGTATTCTAAATCGCTGATCAAGAATTTGATGTCAAAACCATGTTTCGACAATTGACAGCTGTTAAAAATGCTGTCAACAAAAAACGAAGAATTCATTTTTTTTCAATTTTTTTTAAATGCACGGATAATTGTTTTTATTTTCAATTCATTGAGGTAATTATAATCTTGAATTTGATGATAAAAGTATATGTTGATAAAACGTCATATCACATTTTTTTAGTTTGATTTTCTCGAAGATGTTAATTTTTTGAAATTTTTTTTAGCTAAAACAGAGATGCCACTAAAAAAACGGAAACTTCCAAATGATGAATGAGTTATCGCAGACAACAAGCAACCAAATTGAGTTTCAATTGCGCCATTTTGTAGAGTAAGAGTATATCTTTCAACCATAGTTAGGCCGTCATTTTCCATCGAGTCAGCCCAAAATGCCGAAGACTTGTTTTTAAAAAATCCCGATTTTTAACGATTTTTTTGGATTCAAAGCTATGTTTCACTTCATTTAACTGTACAGAAAAAACCGGAAAAATTCAGGGAACATCTACACATCCAAAATAAATTTTTAGTTGCGTTGGAACCGCTTTAAAATGATTAGAACGCTCGAAAAAAATTAAAATATCAAAAAAACACATTTTTCTCGTTTACGGGTTTTTATGGGGTTGGAGAGGGTCGGAAAAAATTTCAAAAAAAATTTTTTCGGTCTCCTCCAAGGTTTTTGGGTCGATTGTATCAAAACCGGTGGGGGCCGCCAGACCCCTCTTATTCCGCTACCCCCTTTAAATTAAAGCATTTTAAATCGCGGTTAGAATATAAATTATCTGTTTATGTGCATACCTCAATAAATACTCTAGCTCCAGAGTGGTGGGTTTTGGTCTAGTGGTCATGAGCATGGCTTTTCTGGGAGATCCCCAGTTCGGGGTATGGCTAATTTTTATTGGTTAAGAATATATAGGAAGGTTATATTTTGAAGGTTTCCGTATTCGTTCAAAATTTTCAACTCTTATATCTCTTCGTATATATCAGATTTCCATGAATTCTTTACCGAAATGTAAAGAAAAGTTTTCTGTACAGCTGGTATAAATCGCATTTTTCTACCTGTAATAGTAAATGAGATATAGATTTCAATGTTTTCTATGATTTGGTAAAGATTTCATTAAAATCCGAAAAGAAGGAAGAGAGGTATAAACGTTTTTAATTTTGGATGAGTTTCAAAACTAAGATCGAAAACTTCGATCATTTAACTTTCTACATCAAATTTACTGTGATTTTTCGATATCTTGTTCACTTCGAAAATGGGTAATTTACTTCTAAATCCAAATTTTAGCGATAACGTTTTCTTTATTTTATGTTATTTAAGAAATAAGGCCGTTATTATCTTTTCAAACGATTCCTCTTCTTTCTTTTTTTGTGATGGTGCGGATTTCAGCCTCGTCAAATTCGATGATAGGTGGGGGTAGAATGGTGCTGATGGGTATGGCTTAACTCCGATGATTACCCGGTCAGATATGGAGGTGTTTGGATCTGGCACAATTTAGGTGCGCCAGAACCGCCATTTTCCCTCTACTGAAATGTCTTACCAAAGTTTCTGGGTTTGAGAAGATATTAGGTCCTTCCACTGTTGAAAAAGCTTTTTCTAGTTTCGAACTTGGACATTATGTAGAGCCTATTACTTTGAAACTTTATCTCAGGCAATATTGAATTATTAATGGAATTCTGGGTAAGCTGTTACGTCACACGCTACCATTTTATTACGTCAGCGAAACAAATGAACATCGTCTAAATATTGAAGTCAACTTATTCAGCTTCGTATTACGCTCTCTAAATTTTGAGAAAATAAATTCAATTTTGTAAAATGCTTTTAAATTGCATCGTGTGCAATTTATTATTTCATTTTGTAAGCAAAAAAAAAAGCATATTTTATTTATTAAATTAAATAAATAAAAAATTGGATGAACTTCTCATTTGCATCCGCTGTAATAATGTTTTATACTCAATTATAAAGGTCTCTTTATTTGGTGTGGTTAAATTTAGGGGGATTTCCACTTTTTTCTTGTATTTCACAAAAAAAACTGTTGCGGGGGTGTTATATTGTATGAAAAAGTCTTGGGGTTGACTACTTCTAGACGTCTGTAAAGTTTATATTAAAATCCGCGAAGAAGCATGAAGATTTTAGGGTAATAATTTTAAAATAGAAAAACATGTTCATTTGGAAAGCTACATGAGCTGGAATGACTTTTACGCTTGACGGTTACGCTTAGGCGAAAAAATGTATGGTCTGATATTTTAATCCAAATTTTGTTATATAAATGAAATTTAAAGTCATACAAGAAATTAATAATATAAGATAACAGCCACATATAAAGAGGTAATCAACGTGGTCCATAAAACCACGGTTGAAGCTGTAAGATGGGACGGCAGAGGTTTTGCCCAATTTTGTCAGTGATGGACATTGAAACTTACAAGGTTTAACCCAATGTTCTACCCAAATATGTGGAAATTGATGTTCAGTTCACGGAAAAACTCTACGTACTTCATATCTTGTAGAATCTATGCTGTACCAAACTTGTGAAAGTGTCTAAATATTTGTGAAAGGTATGTCCGACAATGTTCTTTACACAAAATTGAAACAGATATCAAATATTTAGTTTCGCAGCATCCGGCCCAAGGACGTTATAATTAATGGAAATACTTAATAGTTTTTATATTAAATTTTTCTTTCTTCTCAATTTAATTTGTTCTATCAATGAAAATGCAGCATCAAATTGAATTTCATGAAATAAATATCAACAAATGAATTTAACCGTATATTTTTTTTACTCATCTTCCGCCGGAAATAAATACGCTTACTTTGCGCTAAATAAAGTTACTACGCAACTGGTGGGTGGTAAAAAAAATCTTTTAGTACCAATAAAGGCACCTAAACCGGGCGGTAGGTATAAAAATGATGCACTACAGCTTTGTTTTAAGCGATCTAAACTTTGGGTAACATTATCTCATTTAAATAAACTCTGAAATAATATATATAAGTATGTTATGTCGTTCTTTTCATTCGTTTTCTACAGTTGAGTAGAAATTGTGTTCAAAAGAAAAAAGGAAATACCCGTTTTGGGGACTCAGTGGTTCAAGGGAGTGTAGAAAATGACGTGTGAACAGTAGCTCAAACTTTACAAATGGCAGCCAAAGCAATTGCGGAAAAATACCACTGAATAAATTCTAGTTTTGCAGAACCGCAATCACTTTTGTTTAAAACGATTTTAAAAAGGCAGAATAGTGTACAACAGCGTACTTAAACCGATCTGGACTTACGGACTTCAGCTGTGGAGTTCAGCCAAACTTTCCTATTTACAAAGAATACAGTCCTTCCAATCCAAAATTCTCCGTCAGATTACGAATTCTCCATTTTATGTCTCTAAGTCCACCCTCCGTAACGATCTAAATCTAAATATAGAAAATTCTTTGGCTCTATCCCATTCTGTACCAATCCACTTGTTCAAAATCTCGCCTCCAAAACGATTCCAGATCGTCCTCCACGATGATTGAAACGCTGTTGGCCTCGTGACCAGCTTCAGTAGTGCAAGAAACTCCAGCGAGAGTGTTGCTGGTGGGCAGCTTCTCGCCTCAGTAGGATGAAAAAGTAATTGCCATTTCAGTCGTGATACATTTTATTCTGCCGAGCTTTCGACCTAGGGACTAGGTCATCTTCAGGGCTAGTTTAGAAAGTAATACTATTTACATTACAGGATTGGTGTGTCTTCTGTCTTGTCTGTTCATGGAATGAGTGTGATCGGTATATATATATAAAAAAAAAAAATAATAATAATTAGATATTTTTAATTATAACAGTTAAAAAGGTTATAGTGTTACCTTATAGAAATTTAAAATGGATTCTAGTGATTCCTGTTTAGAAAACACTCCTCCATCAATAAAAGAAACAGCAGAAAATGTAATAAGTAATGTAAACACGTAAGTAATTTAAATAATTGTAATATAACAATAAATGTTTATAATAAATAAATTACTTTTTGTAGACTGTAAAAATGAAATTTTTAATTTTTTTAGTTAATAAATCTAATGGTTGCAGAAAAAAATATAATATTTAACTCGAATGTAAAGTATTTTCCTCACACTCGGCAATTTGCACTTGCACTCGCCTCGCTTCGCTCGCTCGTGCGTGCAAACCCTGCCTCGCGTGAGGAAAAGTACTACTTTCCACACTTGTTAAATAAATAACTATTTATTCTTTTTGTAGATAACAAAAAAAAAAAGAAAAAGCAATTTCAATTTAGGGCAGCCCTATCTGTTAGTGTTCATGCTACTTTGAAACGTTCTATTTGAGTATAATGTACGGTTAAACTAGAGCTGAAAGAGATCACCTTTTTTTTTTAATTTAGTGTCGAATATTAACTTGTAGGTACCATTCTAATTAGAAATAGAACAGACAGACAAATAGCTATTACTATGCTACATGTAAATAGTTTGTATTTACCTTTGCACGCCACTGTTTTATTTACAATTTGGCCCTGGATAACTTCCTAGATTCTCATAATGGAGTAAAATTAATTAGCTAATGCAAACTAGTTCTTAGATTTCATTCAATAAATTTGAAATTAAATTAAGAATTTCATTTCTCTTATGTTCTTAGAAAGTTTACTGTTTCATTCCACTTCTTCTTAGCAATTTGCTAAATTGACTTTTTCACAGGAAATACATATTTTTGAGCTCCAGGAATTTTGTTTTTTGTTTATTTCTCTTTCATTATATAAATTCTAGGCTAGGTTAACGAGTCAAATTTTCATAGCAAAGATATTATTTTTTTTTTTTATTTTAAATGTGAGCCCATGTCTGTAAGTGCAGTGAGTGCATCTGGACCAGAATAACTCAAATACAAAAAACATTTTTTGGAAAAGAAGGAAATTTTTTCGTAATTTAAGTGCTCTTTAGATCGTCAAGCTGGTTGTTGGTTTTTTCTAAAGTATTATTGCAGTGTAGTTATACAGACTTATCACGGTTTCAGGGATAAAATTTAACTCCTTCACCGATACTCCTTTCTCGAACCTAACAGTCCATTAACAAAACCTAAACGAATACCATGAAGTGACATCATAGTGCTTCATACACGTCATCAAGATTTTAGGCCTCTTTCTCCTCCCCACACACAGGTTAGCTCAAACTTCGGGTAGTTGAGCCATTAATCGCATACTGTGGGATCCTGTAGCCTCTCCAGTATCCCATTGTTAGACAGTTGACCCACAATTCTGTCATAAAAATGCTGGCTCCATTGACTTTTCATCCCAAAACTTTTTACTTTACTTTACTAAATAGCTGTACAGCTCTGATCGAGCCTTGGCCTCCCTGACAACCTCTCTGTGTCCAGCGCCTTCCTCTTCCGCCAAAGTCACATCCAGCTTCCATATCCTGCATCCAACGCCTTCTTGGCCGCCCTCTACCTCTTGTACCCTCCATTTTGGACAAAAGTAGTTGTTTTTTTTTGGCATCCGATTGTCCCCGGCATTCGCACCACATGGCCCAACTATTCAAATCTTCTTGCCTTTATGAATTGCACTATGTCATTTTCCTGACACATCTCATCTCAGCTCATTGTTCGTTCCTAATTTTCCACTCTCCCATCACCAATGTGGCACCGGATGCCAAATCTTCCTTTCAAATATTCTTAACCAATTCACAGTCACCCTACAAAGGGTCCAAGTTTCCGCGGAATATGCCACAATTGGCCACCCCAAAACTATTTTCCAAATTCATAATCTTAGAGTTCAAAATAATTTCTCTGAAAAGCCTGATCCGCCATCTCACTACCAGGAATTCCCTCATTTCTAAGGTTCTAAAAGAGCATCGGTACCTAGCTGCGACCTATTTCAAAGAAGCTTAACTGTTGTTTGAACTATTTCCGGCTTTAATTGACTAATAAGTTCTATGAAATCATACTGCTCAATGTTTTTTTTAACTTCTCTTTACTTAGATTCTTGCTTCCTGTGTACACATTGTTTTACAGTTAATTTCAGTTTTTCCTCTTCCGTATTTTTCAAGTCTGATCCAAAAGTAAGTAAAAGTAAAGTAATCGCCTATTATTTCAGGCGGGCCTTAACGTCCAACTACCAATTAGGTGTCGTGGGCGGAGGCGACTAGCAAACATACTTTACTGTAAATTTCTTTTTAATTTACCATTAAATAAAATCCAAGGCCTAAAGACCGGGAATCGAACCCCACAATACTGTGTTAGCTTCGCAGGTCTCGCCTCTAATCGCTCGGCTACCGTGGCGCCTTCAAGACTGATCCATGTTGCCATTTTCCGGAGAATTGGGCGTATAGGCGGGAAGCAACCTTTATTGTTTTTATTAGATCGGCTCTTCCACAGGGCGTGCCCTAAGCGGGAAAACAGAAGGAATGCTAAGAAAGATTACCTTATTGTTAACTTCCTTTTCCACGCTGAAAATTGGGACTGTAAAAGTGTTTTTCTCCATCAGAAGGTTTTCCCTCGGTGATGTGCACGTACGTTCAACCTTTTCCTCATTAACTTCCAGTTTGCTCCAGAGATACTATACTTGGTGGGTTAGTCTCTCCTGAGCGTTGTGCGCGTTAGAGAGGAGTTTATTAGAAATAGACCTGGGGGCAGACTCCTGTTCAAATACTCAAATGTACACCCTCTGCGCTTACGTTTCTCATGCGCCTGCTCCCCCTTCCTGTATCCATCTTCTTTCTCCTTCAAGCCTATACCACCCATTCCACCATCTTCCAAACATGGCCAGGACAGTTTCCCTTAGAATACGTCCTTCCTAAGCCTATCAACCTACAGTTTCCATACACCATCTTCTGTACAATCAAGTTACTTCTCTCTTGGCAATTTCTCTCTCTTCCCAATCACATTCTATTCCATTTTATTCTCATTGTAAAAGAAAAAAAGCTTTTTTCATTGTGTCACCGCTTCTTCAGAGGAAATCTCTAATAAAAGTGACAATAAAGATAAAGAGGATGGAGATTAAATGGCGCTGAAAGTGAGAGGGAACATTCTCTTGTCTTCAATCGTAAATCGCTTTACGTTAACCGTTCCGAATATTCAATTTAAGCTGTTCAAGATTTAAATAGAATTTATCCCAAATACGTACTCCGGGAACTATGTAATTTAAGGTCTATGTTATTATGGAAGCCAATGACTAGGGGATACCTAAAAATCCTATAATTTTCAAGAATATCCACCAACTTCAAATTTTCAGTAAGGTTTAGTCCTGGTGTTCTGCCACCGTATGCTTTGTAATGGATACTGTAGATGGGTTTGCTTTAAAGTAGCTGACAGTTACTCTAGGTAGCTTTAGTAATGAAGCGAACGGATAATGTATAAGATGTGGTTAGTTCCCTCGTTGCTAGGTGACATCTTTGATTTAATACATCGTCGCGATGCATGCTTGTTGTATCTCTGACCGTTTCGGACCTTCATCCATTATCAGATGTGGATAATGAGTTTGGAGTAGAGATTTCAACTTCACTGATGTTTCTGTCTCGCACTACACTCGCTGACTGAGTGAGGAAGGTTACATCTGCGTGTATATTTGTTATTTAAAGTGTTAATTGACCGAAGACTTTCTTGGAACCCCCACGCTAGACTTAAAAGAACAGAACTGAACAGACGCTATTGACTACTCAAAAGACTCTTAGACGATAGATCAAAACTCTCTCTGGACAACAAAAGACTGTTTTATACTTCGATTTTGAAACCCACCTGGACGTATGGAATAGAGCTGTGGGGTTCAACCAAACGCTCCAATCTCCAAAGGATTCAATTGCTACAATCTACAATACTTCGAACTATCGTAAACGCTCCATTTTATGTCTCCAACCTGGACTATACACACTGACCTTAACATTCCTTTTGTCACACAAGTTGCTGAAAACACGATACAGAAAACTCCACTTCAACCTGCAATCTCATATAAATCCTCTAGCTCAAAATCTTTCTTCTAGAATTCTTCCTGACAATCCGACAAAACGCCTTAAGAGACAGTGGCCTCGTGATCTCCTCTCCAGTGGCCTCGTGATCTCCTCTCCAGTGAAGAGAGCGACTAATAGCCTAATATTTTGGAGTATCTGGGTAACTTCTCCACTCGCATACTTTTTTTTTTTTGTTTTTTGTTTTCTTTTTTTGGCATTGGCTTCCGCCATACAGCCAGCATCGTCTAGGTGCTTATCACTAGAATATCACTCACTCTCCATTCTTACCTACAAATACATTCGCTTCACACATTCATCATTCTACTATATACCGCTATTTACATAAACTACTGCTAATGGATGGAGCAGCACTCTGTGCTCCTGCCATCCTTCTCGCTTAACCAAAATTAAAATCACGTAATCCTTCTCTAAGCATTTTGTTCCATTCATTCTAATTCGGCTATAGCTTCTAAATACATTCATATTTCATTGCTAGCTCTGCTATCGACTTACATAACTGTTGGTGGAGAATATAATGTCTTCGTAGCGAAATGGTGCATCTAAATACCTGTATATATCGTCAAACATTCGTTTCCTTTCTACTACATAACGTGGACATCGCATACTTCTGTTATTCATTGTTTCTGTTATCACTGTTAGTTATAGCGCCAACGCGCTGATTGTAGCATAAATAACCGCCAAAAAAAAGTGTTAACAAATTGAAAAAAACTTTTTGTAAAAAATAATAAAATAAAAATTAATGAAACCGAGTACTTGTATAAGAATTCTGATCCTTAAACTTTGTGGCTGAGATTTCCACTTAAATTCACGTATCCCTCAAATACAACTTTACAATTCTAAAACATTATACATACACACTAACTTACAGAACCCTTTAGCAATAACTAGGTCCCATTCAAGATTATTTCAGTTTGTTATTTTTACAAAATGTTTTTTACGATTCGATAAAAGTTTTGAATACGATAATTTTATTCAGTTAGCCAGCAAAAAGTAGCGAAGGGACGGAAATCTAGCTGAAGTCGGAATTTCTTTACACCAGACTGATTATTCTACCTCTGATTATGGATGGAAGTCCGAAACCGGTCAGGGATACAATGAGCATGCGCGCTACGATGGATAAGATCAGCTGTATCATCCAGCATTGTGGACCTAACCACATTATCAATACGCTGTCAGTTTTACTAAAGATTAACGAGCTTATTTCGTGTATACTGTAATTTAATACATGATCAAATGACTATATTTAGCTAATTGTATGTTTAATTAAGGCTAATTCTATTTAAAGTAGATAATGAGATATTAAAGCCCAAAGTGCTTTGTATTTGAAATTAAAGTAATATGATGTCTAGACTTCTTAACCTTTCTGAAACTAGCCTTATTTTACCTTCAACTAACATTACATGATAAACAAGAGTGTGTAACCTAGAAATAAGATTTATTTTGGGTAAAACTTCTCCGTGAATTCCAAAACGCTAAAATCTAAAAAGAAAACTACGAAGATATTTCTCCAGTTACAGCGAGGATGCAAAAACAACAACCAAGTCTTTAAGCGATATTACAAAACTGTAGACTCTTCCTGTATCATACTGACGCACGTTGCTCGAGTGCGCTTAGTCTGGGGGATTGTCTGGGTGAGACGGGGTAAAGGTTATGTGCGTCTAATTTCCTAGTTTCAGTGTTACTTCTACATTCATGTTCTCAGCAGTCATCCAAAGTACTCCAAACCCTGAAGCTTTTGCCACTCATACTGAGTACTTTAAAACCCCGTCATCCCTGAGTGCACCCTTGCCTTAACTTCTGAATTACCAACTTAAACCTTCTTCCCTAGACTATGTCTTCATTCGACAAGCTCTCTTTATTAAGTGTTCTCAATTATTCCCAACTATATTACCTGGATATATTCAGTGCAAATAGTTACTAATGAGCTTTTAGTAAAGCTAACCTATAAAGATAACGTTTAATTACTCAGTGAAAGCTCTATTTCTAGCCAATAACTTCTTTAGTAGTTAGTGTGTAATTAGTGATACATTCACTGGTGACATGATCTAGGAACTAATAGTAAAAAAATATTTAGAAGTTTGCCAAAAATGTTATCAATAGTTCATCAGCCGAATGCCCTACTTACCAGCGTAAAAGTATTCCCAATTCCTTTAAGGGCGCTCAAATAAATGACTCCGCTACTTTAAAGTAATAAATTATTTTTTAAAAAGAAAAACATCGATATTTTTAACGATTATATTTAGAAGTGACAGAATGATTGTTCAATGGGAATATAATTATTTTTAATGCAAGTAAATTCAAGGGCGTGTAAAAGGGTTATTTTAGTAAGCCTAAGTAAGCTTTAGAGTATTAAAACTATTGGTAGGATAGTTGCATAAGAGTTGATCATCAAAAGCTGCACGTAAAAGCATAATGTTGAAAAATGCTAAACTTTGTTAATATTTTTTTTTATATAATTTTGAACGCAAACTGCCAAGAAAAGATTTAAGTAGTTATTAATTTATAGTCACCAGCGGAATATTGTGATTAGATTAGGAAGGCTGAAGTGCTAAATAGAATAGAAGATTAAGCAGCTACTAATAGGGGTAATAAACTAAATATAAACTATTTCTAAAAGAATTGGCTAAACAGAATGACGGACGAGAACCGGTGTGTTCAACATGGTATGGCCGTTGGCCGTTGTTGCTTTGTTGGCCGAGACTTGTGAGTGTTGAGAGCTCATTTGTGGTCGTTTGGTTGAACGGAGGAGTGTATACGTGGGGCGGGTATGAGCTAGCGCTCGGGGACCGCCCCTAATAAAAAAAAAAAAAAAAAAAAAAAAAAAAAAAAAAAAAAAAAAAAAAAAAAAAAAAAAAAAAAAAAAAAAAACAGAATGACGGAGTAGAGTGACGTCGTGAAGAGAGTGTAAGAATGAATCCTCAGCGAGAGAATGCAATGCTCGAATGCGATTGGGTGTCCCGAGCGGTGTTCTGGTGCCCTTATATACTCAGATAAGTTGACAGGTTCACTGAATGACGAGTAGATTTACGTCGTGAAGAGAGTTTAAGATTGAATCCTCAGTGAGTGAATGTAATACCCGAATGGATTGGGTGTCCTTATATACTTTTGAAAATATATACTTATATATTTTCTGATCCTATCTGGCTTAACCCTTTCTAAAAGAATTGGCTGGACTAAATGGCGAGTAGAGTTACGTGAGGAGATTGTAAGAATGAATCCTCAGTGAGCGAATGCAATGCCTGAATGCGATTGGGTGTCCTTATTTACTCTTGGGCAGCCTGTATTGCTCTGATCCTATCTGGTATTTAAGCCTTCTAAAAGAATTAGCTGAACTGAATGTCGAGTAGAGTAACGCCGTGAAGAGAGTGTAAGAATGAATCCTCAGCGAGTGAATGCAATACCTGAATGCGATTGGGTGTCCTTAAATACTCTTGGGTAGCATCAGGATGCTCTGAGCCCTACCTGGCTTTAACCCTTCTAAAAGAATTGGCCGAACTGAATGACGGAGTAGAATGACGTCGTAAAAAGAATGAATCTTCAGTGAGCGACTGCAATGCCTGAATGCGATAGAGTCCTTATTGGGCAGCTTCCACTGTTCTGAGCCCTACCTGGCTTTAACCCTTTACAACCTTTCGCAACCACATTCTCCAACATCTATTCTGGAACACTAGATAAGTGAATATGATGGTTTTAAATCGTTCTCCTATCATAAATTCCTGAATAAATATTAATTCTATAAACTTCACTCAGTAATTAAATATTATATTAAATATTCATTTTAAAAACCAACAAAAAGTCAACGATGTATATTTTTCAAAGATTTTCTTTAATCTTTATAAAATAAATTGCCTTTTTCCAGGTCACTTATCCTTTTTTGCATTAAATAAACAACAAATATTCGAAATTCTACTTTAGTTTTAGGATAAGGTTTTATTTATGCCGTTTAGAATGTGAACAATATTTTCAGAACGTAATTAGGCATCTAAATTTTGGTGATTTAGTTTTTTGCGAGTTCCTGATTTTTAAATTGTAATGCCTATTTTTTTAAGGCGACCTGTATACATCTAATTATCAAATTAGGTATCGTGGATGGAGGTGACTAGATAAGATTAAATTAGGGCGGCCTTAAGACCTACGCCACCGCGACCCCTATGGATCTATTGTGGCTCCCCGACTTTAGAGCTTGCCCCCCAGACCCGTCCGTTTAATCAGACTCTTAATTCTGGAGAGTGGCCTCCCTGAGAAGTAACATCCTTAGCCATACAAGCCCCTCATACTGACACAACACGTGCAGTGCCGTTTTCTCTTCTTCCTGACAGAACCTACAAAGGCTATCATCTGCCAGGCCCATGCGATGCATGTGTATGGAGGTGACTAACAAATACACTTTACTGTAAAGATCTCATATAAAACATTAAATAAAATCCTAGGACTAGACCGGGAATCGAACCCAGACCGGGATTCACTTCTAACCGCTCGGCTATCAGCGCTTAGCGACAATCTTTATGATGGATATTAAGTCCAGCATGCGCACTTTTTTTTTTCGCTCAAACACGCAACAGATCCTGCATTTCCTGTTATTGCTCAGAAAAGCTGGCGCGCGTATCCCTGCAAAAAAAAAGAAAAGGTGCAAGCAGTTAAGAGGAGGATTTCTCCTGTCTATCCTTGTGGGTAGTAGGGCAGTCTCATTTCTATGTAGGTCAACATGTCCTGAAATGAGGTGACTCTGTCCCCTAGTCATGGAGTCTGCTATAGGCACTCCCAACATCGTGATGTACTTCCTGAGTTCATCGTATGCATTTATATGCGCAATATTGCCACCAGAATTCTTGCTACAATAGTTCCTGTAAAATAGCTTGATTAGTATATTATTTGATTTGAGTCCTTTGACACTTAGAGGTCAGAATGCGCAAAAAATGATGCATAGCAAAACTCCTTTACTTTGTAAAAACGACAGGTTTTCCTGTTAAAACCTGAAGGGTCCGACGGTATAACCTTTTTCTGGGCAGCCTATCTGGGGGGAAACAAAACCCACCCAATATTTTGAACTACCTTTTACGTCCTATTATATAAATGATTGCAATTAAACTATTTACAGAGAAAGAACAAACTTTTAGAAATAAATATCTAACTCGGTAAGAGAAATTAAAGTTTAAAGTTAAAAGATAATATTTTCTTTGTAATTCCAAAATTACCTTTACTTTTTCTTCCTGTTTTAATAAAAGGTAATAGAAAGGAACTCTTATAAGTGGGAATATGAAATAAAAGGAGAGATGTTGTCCTTAATAAGATAGTAAGTAAAGGACAGGGATTGCCCTAGGGGGCTAAAAAAAGGAATGAAGTAAAATAAAATTCATCCCTTTTCCTTTTCTTCATCAACTTCTTCCGTCTTCTTGTAACAGTTTATTAGACTTATTTCCGTTAGGATGCAATCAGCTTGCAGGAGGTGACGTAAAGGGCGGAAGTTTGTGAAAGGGATCTTCAGAGACAGAGAGAGAGTGAACAATTTCTACCGCTTCCGGTGCGTATGGAATTCAAATTATTTTTGGCAAAAATGGCGAGTTTGGAGTGAATTTCTGGAACATCATGGATAATAAAGACAGTTTTGTGTACCAAAATGCCAAAAAAGAGTCTCTTATACTTCCGTTGTATTTTATTCACTAATCTCCGTTGAGATGAAACCGGTTTTTAACTTACAGAAAAAATAATATTACGGTAAATCTGAAGTACCGTTTTTCTCTTATAATATCGGTCGCAAATATAAATGAAAATGCACTTTAAACATTGATTTGCATTCAATAATTGCACGGCAGGTGGGGGGTGATATTAAAGTAAAGAGGAATTGAATTTAAGATCATGCTTCCGTTTAGCAGTTTTCCAACGAATTTAGAATCCAGCTGGAGTACAAGTGGTGGTAACAGTTTCTTTTTTTCCCGCAAAAAATGTGGCAAGTTCCCTCCAAAGAAGGAAGAGCCTCTAACTATCTGTTACGCTAGTTTAAAGACATAAGAAGCTCGTGATGAATGACATTGGTTGGCTCCTATTTTGTAAATTGCAACAGTAACTCTACCTCCAAGAAACTCCTGTTGTAAGGTCACTAATGGTAACCTCAACTTTGAACTCCAACAAAATGGTTTTTTGTTTGTTTTTTTTTGAAATAAGTTCTCCGGCCATTGCCGGAAGCTCTTCCATCTTATAGTTTATTAAAACAATCAGTTGTATGTATCCCCTCTAGCTTGAAACATTTGTCTAGCAAAGAAGCTGTGATAAGATGCCTGGTCTAAGGGGGTATTTTATAATCTGAATGAATTTGATTCTGACTTGCTCAGACATTTTTTTTTTTTTTTTGGCATTGGCTTCCGCCATACAGCCAGCATCGTCTAGGTGCTTATCACTAGAATATCACTCACTCTCCATTCTTACTTATAAATACATTCGCTTCACACATTCATCCCTCTACTATACACAACTATTTACATACAAGCTTACAACTAATGGATGGATCAGTACTCTATATTACTGCCATCCTTATAGCTTAACCGAAATTAAAATCACCGTAATCCTTCTCTAATCATTTTCTTCCATTCATTCTAATCGGCTATAACTTTTAAATACATTCATATTTCATTGCTAGCTCTGCTATAGATTTAAGCACAAAGATGTTGGTGGAGAATATTATGTCTTCTTAGCGAAGTGGTGCATCTAAATACCTGTATATGTCGTCAAAACATAACGTGGACATATCATTATTATATGTTTTGAAATCCTCCTCCTCATTGCAATCTACGCAAAGAGAAGAGAGGACCTTTTTGTTGATCCTGTGAATATAACGATCCGCACACCGCGTGGTTCGCTCCTCATCCTGCTTATTGTTTTAACACGCTCAGACTTTAAAAAAACTAGTTGCTCTAAATGCTGTAGGAACTTTTGTTAAGGAGCAAAGAAATTTAGAAGATTTAGAACTATCTTTATTATTATTTAAATTTAAAGGCGCATCAGCATCTGAAGTTATTGGCGCCCGGAGTTATTTTTCAATACTCTGCCGGTCTCTGGATAGGATTCTCTGGTTATAGACTGTAAGAAGCTACCAGGAAGAGAAAAATTTGTGAGGTCAGAAGCTGGATTTGAACCTAGGATTTCCGCTTGAGATTCCGGTACACTGGAATCACTGAGCCAATCCCTTCCATAACTTTATTACTAAATTAGTTCTAAAAAAATTAAGTAATAAGCGATAATAACCACAGACTTTTAGTTTTTATCAATATATGTATTTAATTACATCCAATAAACAAAGAAAATACATTAAGGATGGTGTTTAAGTGATACTTTTTGATGAAGGGGGTAGAGATGGTGAAATTTTGGAACTTCATTTTTGTTCTGCATGATATATAAATGAATTATATATAATATAAACACACGAAGAGTAAAAACTGTCCGCCAAAACTCTTCCTTTCTGGTAAATTACACCCAAGCTTACAAATTTTATTTCCATAACCCTTTTTCCAGTATTTTATCTGTGTGTATGTGAGGTGGAGGAGGGGCGTGAAGGCTCCTCCAGTTAGCGCCATTTGTGCTCCTTCTGGAGTTCTCCCCTCCATTCTTCATCCAGTAAATTACAACTCTACCCAAATTCAGGGGTAACAAAAGAGAAACAAAGGGAAGTAACAGGATCTCGTCCAGAATCTACTCGACTTCCTCCACTTTTACCAAAACTCTCTTCTGCTGTTAACGCGCCACACTGCAACACGTACGAGCGGCGTGCCTCGCGTGTGGATGTAACTGAATGTCAGTGTTTTGTCGGAATATATACTGTATATAAAACATCAGCCTCTGTACCACACACACACACACACACCGTATTCCAGACATTCAATGAACCATCCCTTCGTCCTGTATAAAGCAGAGAAAAATACAACGCCAACCCTTTTTAGAATAAAAAATAATAATAAAATAATAAATAGCGTAGTCGCCCTTTTGGGGTCCCTTTCCCTTTACAGGAAATAAAGGACGAACATAACATGATTTTAACTTGTTGCGTGCACTTTGAAATATTAACTAACTTATTTAAGCATATACACTCTCTCTTTTACCCAAAGCATTTTTTATTTAAATTAACTTAAATTCAATTTTCATTTCTTGCTACAAATTTTAGAAATATAATAATAATTAATAATACTTTATAACTGACAGTCCACATACCCTTCAAAGAAATATAAGAATTCTAGAAGCATATTGTGATCAATGGAATTTGACGGTTAATCTATCGAAGTCAAAAGTTATGGTTTTCCGGAAAGGCGGGAGATTTGCCTCTGCGGAAAAATGGTATTTTAAAGGTCAGAAAATTGATATTGTAAACAGATATAAATACCTCGGTGTTATTCTTACGCCCCGCCTAGCCTTTGGGTCTCACCTTGAGGGAAAAGTCTCTTTGGCAAAACAGGGTTTAAATAGAGTTTGGAACAACTTTATTATAAGTGGAAATGTACCATTGCAGGCTAAGTTCCAGGCTTTCAGAGCTGTCTCTCGAGCTATTGTGTGTTATGGCGCTCAGGTCTGGGGGTTTCGTGCGTTTGAGGTACTGGAAAAGTTTCAAAGATATTTTATAAAGAAATTATTTGCTTTACCGTCCGCTACCCCAAACTACCTTTTGTCCATAGAGTTTTGTTTGGAACCGCTGGAAGTATATACATTCAATCTCCATGTAAAGTATTGCCTTAAGGTATTATCTCTTCCTGCACACAGACTTCCTAGAATAGTTGCTCTTAAAATAATTGAAAAGAAAACCTATTGGTACAAGCATTGGCTTACTCTCTTCCAATCAAATAACCTCAGTTTTGAAGGCTCTTTGGATTCCTTGCATGGTTGGCGTGTGCCCAGCTGGATTTGTTGTCCAGAAGTATTAAGGAGTCTCATCTGGAGGAATGTGTGAACCGTGCGGTTCAATCGGAGCGTTTTGTTCTGTACAGATACTTAATCGCAGAATACAGACATAGCACCACGGCAGAGTTTTCTGAAAGTTTAACATTCCTGGAATTGCGCTGGTTTCTTAAGCTGAGGGGGGAACTTCTCTACTTAAATTATAGGCCTTGGATAGACAGAGACCCGGATTTGGAAAAGTGTTCTCTGTGTAACTGTGGTACGCGAGAGGAGGTATATCACTTTCTTGGGGAGTGTCCTTTGTTAAGAGAATTTCGCCTTGTTTATTTCCGTAAGAGTACACTCTCCAGAGAGGATATTATTTCTTCTTTAACTGGCCAATCAGATCCTCGTCCAATTATCCGTTACGCTCGCCATGCTTGGAAGGCAAGGTACTCCTGGATTTCCGATATTTAATTCTGTTCATTTTGTTTTTCCCACTCTTTATTTTGCGTTTGATTGAGTTTGATTTAATATAAAATTGTTCTTTATATCTCAGTGGAATGCAAAGAAATTATTAATTTAGTTCATTTTATTTTAATTTTATATTAATTTACTTTATTTTATTTAAATTTTATATTAATTTACTTTATTTTATTTAAATTTTATATTAATTTACTTTATTTTATTTAAATTTTATATTAATTTACTTTATTTTATTTAAATTTTATATTAATTTACTTTATTTTATTTTAATTTTATATTAATTTACTTTATTTTATTTAAATTTTATATTAATTTACTTTATTTTATTTTAATTTTATATTAATTTACTTTATTTTATTTAAATTTTATATTAATTTACTTTATTTTATTTTAATTTTATATTAATTTACTTTATTTTATTTAAATTTTATATTAATTTACTTTATTTTATTTTAATTTTATATTAATTTACTTTATTTTATTTTAATTTTATATTAATTTACTTTATTTTATTTAAATTTTATATTAATTTACTTTATTTTATTTAAATTTTATATTAATTTACTTTATTTTATTTTAATTTTATATTAATTTAGTTTATTTATTTTATAGAATATTTCGTATTTTTTAATTTATATGTAAGCAGTGCACTCAAGCAGACGGCTTTGCCATTGCTTTATTTATTTTTTAAATCTACTTTGGCTATGTATATATATGATTTCTCAATAAAATAATAATAATAATAATAATAATAATAATAATCAATAATACTTTATGAATTATTCTTTACAGGCTTCTGTTCTTTTCTAATTTCTGTCTCTATCTGCCAAACTTTTAGCGGATAGATGTGTGCCCTCATTACAGGCTGTGAGGGTTACATATGCTATCGTTGTAGTCCACCTTTTTGATATAATCATTTCGTTTAGTTTAAATTTTTTGTGACTGTTCTGCAACTGATTGTCATGCCATTCTTTGACCAGTGCGAAACATCTTTAACATATTCCTTTGATTTTATTTAATTTTTATGTTTTGTTCATAATCTTTTTGGGTATTGAAACGTATGGTTAGTTATCTCAAGCTTTCTGTGTTTTTGTAATGAAATTAAATTTGTAAGATTACTTAACGTGAACAGTAACATTCCCCTGGATAATCTAAACTTGAAAGTCAAATTATTTGATTAGAAGACTTTTCTTCTACTAGGCAAAACTTTTCTTTGTGGAAGGAATAGTAATCAGTGCAGAACTGGAGGACTCTACAAGTAGTTGTTTGGACGGGGAGAAGTTGGCAAGTAATAAAAAGGGGAATGTTTAAGACAGTTTTCTTCAATCAATCAGTTAACAGTTTCCGTTTTTCTTTTTGTTTTTGGTTTTTTCCCTGTAAAAAATAAAATATAAACTTATTCGCAGTGCCCTGCTCTAAGAGTATAGTCTGATTAATAAAGTTTTCCAGACAAGGGGGGAAAAGAAAGAAAAACTAGTCGCCTAACTTTTCCCGACCAATTATTTACTTCTTTTTTTTCAAATAATTAATAATTTTTTTTATTCATTTGTGCTAATTCTACTTTATCAACCATCTATGAGAATTTGTTAAATAATAATCGATGAAATGCTCGCCTAAAAATAGGCCCTTCCTTCAGTGTCTTGTATCTTGCCGTCTCCAGCAATTAGTATTAATCCCGTAGAGTCTATCTTAGGGACTCCCTAAGGGGTTGTCCTCCATCCGGTTCTGTATTGTCCAGCTGCTGTCCCAGTTAAGGCTATTCAGCAAATTCCTGGAGTCAGCCAGGCCTCTCTACAGTTATCCCATTTTAGCCTCAGTTCAACCTAGGCAGTGAGCTTATCTTTTCTATTTGGAAGTGATTCATTTAATTTTTTTTTCTTCTGTTATGATTTCTTCTTTCTGACTATGCTAAAATTAAAGGAGAAGCAAAAACTAACTAGGCCCTAATTTGCCATTGTAATAAATAATTGATTTCCCTTTATCTAATCACCGCACCATTGATTGCAGTTCACTATAAAAACATTGATTTCTCCCATCCCAAAATTCATTATCATAAAGTTGATTGAATCTAATCAAATAAATAAATAAAACACACGCAAAACACCGAGATGAATGTTAAAAGATAAAACTGTTTGTGGCAGAATTATTGAAGTGTAACTAAGCGTTGATAATGTGGATTTATTTATTAATAAATATAAACAAATAAAAAAGTTGTTTTAGCTGATTTAAGAGTCCTTATCATTGGAGTGAACTGAATGGTAAAGGGCGACCAACCATGAATGATCTCATCTGATATCCACTACCATGATTATGTTGACTGTGTTTTTGTGACCAGATTTAGTATTTGGTTTTAACCAAAGTTAGGGGTGCTAAAATGAGTGGGTTTCTCTTTTTTTTTTCTCTCTCTCAGGCTTTCCAGGCTGGTTAGATTAGTTTAGAACATTAGGGTGGGGTTCAGTCCTCAGGCACTGAAAATAGGGCTTATTGTGGCGATCCCTTGTAGCTTACGAGGGTCGTTTGAAAAGTCCGTGCAAAGTCAGAGAGATAGCACCACTGGCGCATATCGAGGTTATGTTTAGTTAGTAGCATCTCTTGGAAGAACACACACCAAGTTTCAGCCAGATCGGTCTATTTCTTTGTGTTTGGCATTCGTTTGAATCGAGGAAGTCGAGTGATTTTCAAAAAAATGGACGAAAAAGAATTTCGTGTGTTGATTAAACACTACTTTATGAAAGGCAAAACGCCTCAGGAGAATAAAGAGAAGCTTGATAAACATTATGGTGACTCTGCACCTTCGATTAGAACAGTTTATGAGTGGTTTCCAAATTTTCGGAGTGGCCTTATGGGCACAAGTGACGCTGAACGTTCTGGACGCCCTGTTGAGGTTACTACTCCAGAAATCATTGATAAAATCCATGATATGGTGATGGATGACAGAAGAGTGAAGGTGCGTGAGATTGCTAGTGCTGTGGGCATCTCGAATGAACGGGTACATAATATTTTGCATCAACATTTGGACATGACAAAGCTATCCGCAAGATGGGTGCCGCGATTGCCCACGCTTGACCAAAAACGAAATCGTGTGAAGTGTTGCAAGGACGGTTTGCAGCTGTTCCAGAAGAATCCGCAGGACTTTAAGCGTCGTTTCGTCTCTGTGGATGAAACATGGATACATCACTACACTCCTGAGACCAAAGAACAATCTAAACAATGGGTTACCAAGGGGGAATCTGCGCCAAAAAAGGCGAAGACCGTTCCTTCGGCCGGAAAGATTATGGAGACTGTCTTTTGGGATTCGCAAGGAATAATCCTCATCGACTATCTGGAAAAGGGTAAAACTATTACAGGTGCATATTATTCATCGTTATTGGGCCGTTTGAAAACCGAGCTGCAAGAAAAACGCCCACGATTGGCCCACAAAAAAGTCCTTTTCCATCACGACAACGCACCAGCTCACACCTCAGCAGTTGTGGTCGCAAAATTAATGGAAATAGTGTTCCAACTCGTTTCACATCCCCCCCTATTCTCCAGACTTGGCTCCCTCGGACTACTATTTGTTCCCCAATATGAAGAAATGGCTGGCGGGAAAAAGATTTTATTCAAACGAGGAGGTGATTGCAGAAACGAATGGCTATTTTTCAGACTTGGACAAATCCTATTATTCGGAAGGGATCAACAAACTAGAGCAGCGTTGGACGAAGTGTATAAGCCTAAAAGGAGACTATGTTGAAAAATAAAAAAGGTTTACCCCAAAAAATTAACTAGTTTTTATTTTTGCACGGACTTTTCAAACGACCCTCGTATATAACAAGACTATATACAAAATAGTCTGGTTGAAAAACTCTAGGTTTTGTTATATACAGTATATTGTATTCAATCATGTCCATATATGATCTTAAATCGACTTATAGCCTAATCATTAGGTATTAGGACATAAAGAGGTCGGTAAGAAAATTTTACTTTAAAAAGGGGTCGCGGCGGAAGTTTAAGAAGCCCTGGACTAGACCAATAAAGAACTGAAGTAGTTCCATAAACTTGAAGAAGACTTGGTAAGAGCCATCAAAATTGTAAGATTGCTCTCTCTGGCTGGGTCACCTGGTGGAGAATTTCCAAATGTATTATACGAGGAATACCCCGGGCAGTAAATGAGGCCAACGATAGAATGGATTTCAAGAAAAGAAGACCTGTAACGCTTTGAAATGAGGCCCACTGGAGAAGGGAAAACATGCCGCAAATAAGCATAGAAAAGAAAAATCACAAAGGAGGCCAAGGTCCTAAAAATGGCGCCAAGGATTAAGGAGTGCTGGAGAATTCAATATTAAAATAAATCCTTTGGGGGGTAAAAAAAAATCCCCAAGAGGGGAGGGGCCTTAAGATTGTTACCGCCAGATTTTTAGCGCGTAATTCAATAATTAGTCGTTACAGAATTTCCGGGTAATTATAAATGGCAACACTGACATCTAACAGACTTGCCCGTTAATGAGCCATCTATGAATATTCGTACTAATCCAATCTGTTGATTCACAGTTCAATTGATGAATTGATGAATTTAATCCTATCGATATATTTAACAAAAGTTAATAAAGCCAGAGGATAGATACCAATAATAATGATGTTCAACTTTCTCCTCAATACAGGTAATAACTTGACAAATCCGGTTAATTGGATTCATGCCTGTAAACCGGATTATTTGGAATGAGGTCTTCTATACAAAGGAAGTAAACCAAAAAACAAAAATATACCTCTACAAAAAATTGTTGTTAATTTAAGTCTGCTCGTTATTATTTTGAATAATAATTTTTTTGAAATATTCTATTTTGAAAAAACAATACACGGGTTCTATCTTACTACAAAAAGGAAATAACTCTAATTAATGTTTCCTTCCAGTTAAAGGTATTCTACAAAACAACATGTTTTTTACGTTGAGTAGGGGTCAAATTTTTTTATACCGAATTTTTGACTTTAGAATATCCATTTTGTTGTCTTCTGAGTCCAAAATAATTTTTTCATTGGTTCTGTTTTTTCCCCTACCAACAGTAGCTCTACTGATTGGGAGCGTGTACCCTTGTTCGTACAACATGTTATTATTTACAAAGGTAAATCATTAATTAAATAATAAACTAAATATACACGATAATTCACAAATATATATATAATATCTAATACTTACATTATACATATTAATACACAATATATATGCATTTATAATGTATTATACTTCCTTACAATGTACATACATAATTAAAACTGTCCGGTAGGACAGTTGTATAAGGGTTGACCATCAAAAACTGCACGAAAAAGTGTAACGTTGAAAAACACCCAACTTTGACAATTTTTTTCTATTTTTCTGTAAAAGATAAAATTCCCAAATTTTCTTTAAATCTTACTCCAAACCATCCTTTATAACTGTAATTTTTTTGCAACCACCCAGATGTAATAGGTTTCGAGAAAAAAGTTGCCGAAAATGAGCAAAAACGGGTTTTTCAAAAATGTTCTTGTTCTTGTTCTTCTTGTTGTTGTTGTTGTTGTTGTTGTTGTTGTTGTTCTTGTTACCTTTTTTGTAAACAACGTAGCGCCTAAACGCGTGAACCGATTTTCATGAATGAGGTGTCATTCGATTCGGAATTTTATGTAGATGTGCCTTTTGGGGGTCTCGGCCCTGTACATCGAATGGGAGAGGAGTTAGCCCCCTTTATGTAAGGCCCCCTCCAAAATTATTATTACTAATTACTCTGTAAATCTTGGCCCGATTTTGATAAAATTTGGTAGGATGATAGGGTTAGGGCTCCCCTACCTAACAATAAAGCGACGATCTGCTCTTACACTTGTTAAGGGGAAGTATAACAATCGTTTCAAATTATCGACACGTGAACCGATTTTCATGAATGAAGTGTCATTCGAATCGAATTTTTGTACAGATTTGTACTTTAAAAGTCTCGACGCTATGCCTCATAAGGAGGGGAGTTCGCCCCACCCAAATAAGGCCCTTTCTAAAACTATTATTACCAATATTTCTACAAAGCTTAGTCCGATTTTGATAAAATTTAGCACGAAGAAGTGATTAAAGCTCCTCTACGTGGCTGTGGAGTGCCATCATGCTCTTACACCTACTAAGAGGAAGTACTGCAATCGTTAAAATTATCAATGAGTGAACCGATTTACATCAATGAATTGTCGTTCGATTCAAAATCTTTGCCTTTTTAGGGAGAAGTACTGTAATCGCAGTTTATTTTTCTTGCTCCTCTTAAAAGGAAGTACTGAAATCGCAGTTTAATTTTGCTATTTACGTACAAATACCTTCCTATTTTATTCAAAACTCTTTCTCAAAAAAATGGTTATTGAGGATGGTTTGTGGACCGCAACTATAACCATTCTTTAAAAAGATCTCTCTAGTGGTAGTTACGGTTCCGATTTAACACCTTATCAGGTTATAATGATAGAATAGCTTATTCCAAATTTTAAAAAAATCTGTAAAGCAGGCGTAACTTTGCTAATAGACAAAAAGGAAAATTTATCCAAAAGGTACAAAAATCTCCTTAACAAAAACTTACAGTTTAAAAAGTTAAGTATAAGGGTTGATTAAACGCCAAAAGGTACACAAATCAGCAAGTACCCAACATTTCATTAATACTTCATTGATATTATTTAAGTAATTTTACCGCATTAATTTTCATTAATATTTTTTAAGAATTTATTAGATGTCACATACCCTTATGCTGGCCAGTTCATTCATAATAGTTATAATTGTGATAAAATGTATATTATATCTTCGTATAAATAGGTACTTTATTTTAACTCTATTCCAAATTATTCTTCTGATTTCTCTTTAATGTGCCCTTTATTCTGAAGTTGTCACATATACATGCATGTTAAATTAGAAAAAGACAAATTTAGAGTCGGCTACTGTTTAAATTTGAATCACGGAGGATTTAAAACAATATTTCAGTCTTGAATTCGTCTTACCGAAATATTCGTGAGCACAATTACACACAGTTAATAACAAGTAGATTATTCAAAATTATTTATTCATTTCTCAATTGTAATTTAATTTAGTTCCCCTAATTTTACTTATAGTAAAATACTGGAATAATTAGCTGTCCTAAAAATATGCATATCTTATTTACTTTATATTACATATACACAACATTGTGGGAAGAACACCTAGATGGAGAATGTAATTGAAGACAACTATATTATTTACGATAAAGCCAGATTGACTACTACATAAAATAACAATTACTTTAATCGAAGAATGAACTTAAACCGACGATTTTTATTTAAAAATAAAAATAAATAAACAAAATCATTGATGTATGTTGGTGTAAGCATTTTTTAAAAAATTTTTTTGAATTTTTTAGCCTCATATTTTTTTTTTTATAACGTTTTCTTTTTCACCTGTAATCAATAGTTTGATTATTATAGATAAATAGATATTACAGTCAATCTAAGTTAAATGGTGTGCTACTTGAACAAATATTTTGTAGATGAAAATGGCCAGCATAAGGGTATGTGACATCTAATAAATTCTTAAAAAATATTAATGAAAATTAATGCGGTAAAATTACTTAAATAATATCAATGAAGTATTAATGAAATGTTGGGTACTTGCTGATTTGTGTACCTTTTGGCGTTTAATCAACCCTTATACTTAACTTTTTAAACTGTAAGTTTTTGTTAAGGTATATATATAATTTTAGTCAAAAATTTCATTCAGTCCAGTCAAAAAATGTTTACCGAACATTTGAATTTGTCTAATGATGGTAAATTGTCTCTTGAAAGAAGTAAAGATGTTTCGATGGACCAGTTGTGTCCTGTTGTCGTAATGTGTTGAATTAGATGTCTGTACCGGCCCCAGAAGTGGGCAGCCATATGTTAGGTGGTTTCAAGTTTGTTCTGTTGTATTGTCGCAAGGGCAGCTGTTATTATTGTCAATGGTATTAAACCGGTGCAAGTGTAGTCTAGTTCTTCCCATGACCTATCCAGTACTAGCGTCAGTTTTGCAGTTAATTTTGAAATATTCCATTTATTTCCGGTCTTGTACTGTCGGTGTGTCTCCTGCTGCCCTTGGTCGTTCTTGTTCTTCCCATTCCTCCACACTTAGCGCTTTCAGTTTGTTTTTCAGATAAGGTAAGTGGGGGGAAGATGCCAGTTGGGGGAAGATGCAAGTATCGCCAGATTTTGCATATCTACAACTGGCTGTCGGTGTGTCTCCTGCTGCCCTTGGTCGTATTCTTCCCATTCCTCCACACTTTCAGTTTGTTTTTCAGATAAGGTAAGTGGGGGGAAGATGCCAGTTGGGGAAGATGAAAGTATCGTCAGATTTTGCATATCTACAACTGGCTGTCGGTGTGTCTCCTGCTGCCCTTGGTCGTATTCTTCCCATTCCTCCACACTTTCAGTTTGTTTTTCAGATAAGGTAAGTGGGGGGAAGATGCCAGTTGGGAAAGATGAAAGTATCGTCAGATTTTGCATATCTACAACTGGCTGTCGGTGTGTCTCCTGCTGCCCTTGGTCGTATTCTTCCCATTCCTCCACACTTTCAGTTTGTTTTTCAGATAAGGTAAGTGGGGGGAAGATGCCAGTTGGGGGAAGATGCAAGTATCGTCATATTTTGCATATCTACAACTGGATGGCAGCAATTCCTACGTTAAAGTGTGTAGTAAACAACTGTGAATACCGTGCTTGTGAGTATTTCTATTTATATCTAGTTTAATCGTCGTTAAACTGAAAATTCAACTCTTTGAACCTGGTGAGTACCCATGTTATAATATTTCGTTGTCGATACTTAAGGTTTGGTGACGGATTGACTAGATTAAACGTAATAATTCCGTGATATTTGTGTCGTGTACATCTTGGTGAGTACGTGTTAGCTTGAAACGACATGACTGAAGCCTTAGTACAAAAATAAACCTATGTGGCGTCTTCCTCCAGTGCTTGGGGTAAGATGCCACCTATTGAAGTGTTTCAATTTCATATTGATTCTCATTCATTATTACATTTTAATGATATATTTTATAATATAAAATCAATATAAAACTTTAGGTGCTTTGTGGTAGATAAGTCTGTAGTCCATGCTGCATTGTCGCTTCTTGTTCTTCTTGTGGCTTAGCCAGAGTATCAGCCTGTTAATTGCCTAAAGTGCCAACGTGTAATTGTGTCCATCATAGTTTGTGTTATTTGCGGCGATTATTGCCTACCTGATTTGTTCTATAAGTGGGCCAGTGTTTGTCTCTGTTCTAAATGCTGTCTATTGTTATCCTGCTTGATTATACGCGCCCGTACCCATAAATCTGCCTAAGGAATGGCAGAAAATTCAAATTTGACATCCAATTTAGGTGCCATTATCAGATCTACCAATAGCCATCATTTTACCGATAGTGGCGCTCAACTTTAAAACATTTTTTAATGTTTCTTTGTGATCTTTCACTTAACTTGGCGCACTTAAGGCGTATACGTCCGGGTGAATCACACAGTTTGGGAAGGGGACTTGAATCGCAAGACTATTGGTAGTCTTCTACTTCCGCTGAAAAAACTTTTAGCATAACCGGATGAAAAGATATCAAAACAAATAAAAGGTATATTATTTTTTTGATGTTCAAGTTAACCAACTGGAATATAGTGAATAACAATGGGAATCCACGTTTATTTCAGCTCTGTTACAAAAACCCAGATCCTATTCAATATTCTATAGACTATTTAAATCAATTTCACCCCAGACAACTCCGCTTTGACTGACTGACTATCAATTACCCACTTATACACACTATATCAAATACTCAAATCATTAGCATATCAATACTATAAAATGGTTCATTATTTCTAATTAGACAGAGCCCTAATTAGGTGATAAATTTTGAGGTGAATTTATATAGCTGATTTTAGCACGTAATGCTAGCAATTACATTCTGTAGATAATTAGACACGTGTATGGGGGGAAGCTTAAGTATGGATGGGAGAGTGAATTATATATGAAATGAATTGAAAACCAGTTTCCTAAAATCTGGGAGCCATGATTCGTTGAAAATTCAGGAAATGGAAAATGGCGCATTTCGCCCACATTTTATGCATTTGTTCAGTAAAATTATTTATTTAATTTTTCCCAGAAATAGTCCAGAATTGATTTCAGTACGTGGTGTGGCTATTAAAATAACGAGACTATTGCTGTAAAATATTTTATTTTAAATTTATACATATTTAGTTATTATCACCTTCAATATACACCCCTCCCCTATCCCTAAAACGCTCCATGCGAATTTACCATTGTTCAGAAACCGTGCTGGAAGTCTTTTTCTGTGAGCTCTTGCATAGAAGCGTGCCGCTTTTTCTTTCACACAGCTTCAACGGGCCGTGAAATCGTGTTCCTTTTATTGCAGACTTGACTTTGGGGGTAACAGATAAAAGTCACATGGGGCCCAGGTCAGGCGAATAAGGCGGGTGGCCTAAAACTGGGTTGTTGTATTTGGCTACAAAACGTCGTCTTGACAGACAATACAGTGTGAGCCGGCGCCGGTTGTCTTGATGGAGAGAACCCCATAACTTGTTCTTCCACAAATCGGATCGTCTTTTTCCTTACTCTTTTACGGACCTCACGGTAGTAATGTTGACTAATTATAATCGATATTTTCATCCGTTTTAGACGTGGAAGGGCGGACCCAGGCGGTCATCATCTCCGACGTCCTCTCGGCCATCTTGGAACCACTCAAAAACTTGCGCACTTGATTGACATTCATGGCCATAAACTTCTTTTAATAAAAGATAAGTTTCAGTAGCGGTTTTACCCAGTTTTGATGTGAAATTTTATGACAATTCGTTGTTCTATTACAGTATCATGTTTTCAGCGAAACGAAACTAAACACCTCTTACACAAACAACGGTTCCGGTCAGACAGATTTCTCTACAAACACGTGAGACGCTGCAATCCGAAAGAGAAGGCTTTACGGCTGCACAGCTTTGTCGATCGTTAAGATTTAGCGCATGCATAGTTCTTCTGTAGCAGCATCAGTCTCGTTATTTAATAGCCACACCTCGCATATTGTTATAATTTTTTTGAAAAATAATTTAAAAAAATGCAAATCTTATAAAAAAAGAATGATTGAAAGTTACAACTTCAGAGATAAGGCACATAAGATAAGCCAAAACTTGTAGTGAATACTTTCGTATTTCGGTGGAACTCAATATTGATATTTGTCTGAATCCCCTTGATAAAACTTAATTCCTGGGACTAGTACCATTTATACATTTTCCTTTCTAAATTACCTTTAATTTGGCCACAGATTCTTTATTGTCCATTCTATCATTAAATGTGGTCATAAAAATGTATATAAGAAAATAAACAGTTTAAAAGAAAAAGTTCCACCATACAGAAGTAATTTTTTGCTCTCTGTACTACAGGATAAAACACATTAAAACTAAGCTGTTCCAGTCCAGGGAGGCTGCTGGCAAGCTTTGAAGCTCCAGCAAGAAAAGCTGGAACATCACGTAAGTCGTTCAAACCGCCTCCAGTTTTATATACCTTTACGGCTGCCATTTAATGTTTTCCTTCTCTTATTAACGGAAATGGGTTAGAAGCGGAAGTTCAGTATTTTTTTTTTCTCGTTTTGTTAACCAAGATTTAACACTTTCTTTTTTAACTTCCTTTACTTCCATCTTTCTACTGTTGTACATGCTACGACATCATAAACATAAAACTTAAAGCAATTTTTAATGTTACAATTCTAGTTTTTATTATTATTATTTTATTTGATTACTGTTATCAAAAAAGACGAAAAGAAAAAGACGAATTATCCTCAATTACTGTTGAAATTTTGAGTAGTAGCCGGATATAAAAAAAAAATTTTGCTAGAGTGTTATGACGTAATAAATGATTCAATCTAAAGTAGAGGCTTAACTTGTACTTTTAATTTTTTAGTTGTTCTCTTGTGACAGGATGTAAAGACTGCTGTTATTTTATTCAGTGGTCCGGAAGTAGGTTTATTCCCGTGCCCAAATTTCTGCCTTTTATTATCGTAAAATTCGCTTTGTCCAAAAAAAGTTTGTTAAAAAAGTCTTATTTTTGGGCCAATGTGGGAAGTTTTTTTTGGGTGAGGCTTAAGGCGAGGACATGCATGTTTGGTCTTGTAGCGAAGACTCTCAGTGACATAAGTTATTAGACAGCGGATTTGATCTAAGCCAGCAGGTGTCAGCCTCTACTGGAACAATAAGGCGGCAAACTTCGAGCAGTATTGCCGATAATTGGATGCGAGTTTCATCCGAATAAGATAGACAGTGCAAACCGACTTAATCTGGCCCCTTTTTCCCCTCTTAAAAGGCATGATAGATTAAGAAACACCTCCATATGTGGGAACAGCCCATTTAGGGACTAAGACTGCAAGAGGGACCTGGACTTTATGGAAAACTAGGTTTCACTAACCAGTAATGCAACAGGTCATCATAATATACTGGCTTTTTTTCTTCAGAGTGGGTTTGATTTAGTTTAAAGCCTTGTGTTGACTGTCTTAAAGAAGAAAATATGATCTCCAACTTCGCCGAGATTTCATAAAAGGACTAAAGAACTCCTTGACTTCGTGAAGCCCTCCTCAAAGGCTGCAGTATCTTGAAGAATCGGCCAAGCCGATCCTAGATATCGTTCAATGAATCTTGATACGGTAACTTTCTGTCACACTAAAGCGTTACCACACTTAGTGTCGTGCTTACTTTTGGAACTGCTTCTTTCGTCCAATAACAGTTTTGAACACACAATTCTCTTGTTCGCAGAGTTTGTAAAACTCAAAATTATTGAGAATTTATTTTTATCCAAAGAAAATATTGAAGGTTGAAATCAAATAATGTTTGGTGTGTCCTAGGAAAACAGTTAATTCCAATTCTAAGAGATTTGCCACCTCATTTCCATTCACATTCATGACATGTGTTAGATCTTTTTACACAGGTTTGGATCTTTTTCTCGAGGAATATTGTTTTGGGTAGCCGTTATCAATGAACTTCCTTCCAGGTGGGTAATTTAAAAAGAACACTAAACATATTGCTAACTCTCTCGAAGTTGTAATGTTATTTCTACAACATTCAGAGTGAACTCAGGTAGATAAAAGGTTATTTTTTTTTTAATAAAATGCGAATTTCTAAAATTATATATGGAACATGAAAGAAAAGGAAAATAAATTTTTCCCACATGAATGGGAAAAATTTTACTAGACTTTTCAAACAGTTTTCTCTGCTGGTGAATGTTCTGGTCAGGAAAAACAGTAAAGCAAGTAGCCCCAGCAGAGATTTTTCCTCTCCTATCGACTGTTATGGTTTTCCCATGCAGGCCGCTCTTTGACTACAGCTATGAGCGCTTGAATTTTTCCACTCCTTTGGATTTCCCTTTTGTTGTTCTTCTCCTTCCTCGCATTTTTTTTTTGCTGTTGTTTTGGAAAAGTCTGCTCTTTTTAACGGCGTTGCCCAAGACTCTCGATCCTTGTCGTACTCCCTCTCTTTCTCTTCCTAAGTTCGATGATGTACCCCCAGGAAAAGGTCCTTGACCCCTTGGAAAAGACTCTCGATCCTTGTCGTACTCCCTCTCTTTCTCTTCCTAAGTTCGATGATGTACCCCCAGGAAAAGGTCCTAACACTTGTTCCCTACCAACCCTAAGATAGGTTATACTACCTCTCTATTTCCAGTATATTTTGACCCTTTACGACGCCTATACACAAAACCCTTGTCCAACCTTTGTACTTTATCCGAACCAAAAAATAAAATACATATATAAAAATAACTACAATAACCAAGCTCCTATTTTCCCGGCCATGACAGGGCCTACCCCCATGAACGAAATCGTAGATATTGTATTTCTATTTAGGTTATATCGACTTGTGTGGGTAGAAGGCGGAAAAACTTTAGCAGTACCTCCGCGGAAAATGCTGCTATTCATTTTCCCCTCCAATATACGTATCTTGTATGTTTGTTTTTTACATATTTATTTTCGCTTGTGTATATTTTCTTGGTTAAAGTTATTTACTTTTAAAATGTATATTGAATACTTTTTTTTTATTATTATTGTAAATATACTTGGTTTTAGATTCCACGGTTATTATGAAATTTTGGTTAATTCCCAACTAAATAAAATGAATGGGAAAAATTTTACTAGACTTTTCAAACAGTTTTCTCTGCTGGTGAATGTTCTGGACAGGAAAAACAGTAAACTTAAGCAGTTTAATAGTTCCCGTCACCTTTTTCCAATTAAGACCCGGCAACTCCTAGTTTCCTCTCTTATATTCCCCCATTTCGACTATGGTTGTTTAGTGTATGGCGGTCTTTCTGGTGATATTGAAGCTAAGCTCAAGCGCCTCCCATGAACTGCTTCATAAGATTTATTTTCAGCATTCCCAGAGACTCTCGCATTTCGCACTGCTACGATGAGTTGAAGTGGCCATTTTCCTGTCTATCGCCGCCAATATTTTTTGGCTTCTTTCCTTTTTCAAGTCATCCAGTCTCAAAGGCCTTCCTATATTTTTCAACTCCTTAAGTTTAATTCCTCCATCCATTCCCGTAACACTAGATCTCGCTCATCTGATCTCTATATTCCCTCAAACCGTACCTCATCCTTTGACAAGTCCTTCCTGATACGTGCTACCTCTCTCTGGAACTCCTTGCCTTCATCTGTCCGCCATGCTCCTACCCTTTCTATCCCTTAAATCCCGTCTATTCAGTTATCTCCTTTCTATTCAGCTTCCTCCGAAATTCTAATTGTTTTAATTTATTTCCTTAATTTCTGCTGTTTTATTATTTTATTTTTACTTTCATTTTCACTTATTATATTTTCACTTTTGTAAATACTTATTTATTTATTTAATTTCTGTATAATCACAGGCCAAACTGTTAAGGCTTCTATTTGTTCCTGTATTTATTCTTAGGGGACAATTGTCCCAGAATAATAAATTTCTTTTCTATTTCTATTTCTATTTCTAAATTTTATTTGGTGAACAATTTTTTATTTTATTTATTTAATCGTACATTTATTTATTTCCAACTATAAAATTTACAACAAGCAAATTTGATACTAGAATAAATTGGCAGTGATATTTGAAGAAGATACCCAGTGGTATTTTACTTTCTGGCGTTGGAATTAGTAAAGATGATCACGAAGCCACTGGTGCTTCAGTCGTCTAAAGCAGCGTTTCCCAACCTGTGGCACGCGTACCACTGGTAATACGCGAGTTGCTGGTTGGTGGTACGCGAAAAATAATCAATAATGGCGGACATAAAAACTTTAAAAAAATTAAATCATAACAATATCGTAGAAACGTTTTTTTTTTTTCCTATAATTCATAAAAACTATATAAATTAATAACATTATACAGTAAAGTTGTTAGTATGTACAGTAATAAGGTTAGTTTGTCTCAAGATATACGAGAAAATATAATAGCACATTTATCAAGGATTAAAATTCTCTTTCATGGAGTATTTTCCCAAAACACAAATGATAAATGGATTTTAAATCCCTTCTATAAAGAAAATGTAGGAGAAGCTACATCATTATCAGTAAAAGATAAAGAAAATTTAATAGAATTATCATGTGACAGAACCTAAATGATAACTATGTAAAGATCTGCTTAAAGAGACTGATTGTAATGAAGTAAGCTCTATCCAAGACTTATTAAATTTAATTTAAAAAAAGTTTTAAAACTAAGATCTTACACTTTACAAAGTTTATAAGGAGAACATGAACATGAACTCCTTCGTAACAGATACAATGTACGAGGGGGTACCCAAAAAAAACAGGAATTATTTTTTAAAAGCTATTTATTTACAAATTTTTTACAGAACAACCTTATCCCCTTCAAAATACTCTCCATTACAACTAATACATTTGTCCCACCGGTGCTTCCACTGTTCGAAACATTTTTTGTAGTCATCTTTAGAAATGGCTGACAGCTCCTTCTTCGTTTTTTTCTTGACCTCTTCAATGTTGTCAAATCGGTGACCTTTCATGCCCTTTTTCATGCGTGGAAATAAGAAAAAGTCGCACGGAGCCACGTCAGGCGAGTAAGGTGCGTGGGGCAGCGGAACCATGCCATTTTTAGCCAAAAACTGTGTAACAGAGATGGCTGTGTGTGCAGGTACATTGTCGTGGTCAACCAGTCTCCTGTTTGCCACAAATCGGGTCTTTTTTGGCGAACACTATTGCGCAATCTTTTCAAAACTTCCAAATACAAAGTTTGATTGACGGTCTGACCTGGGGGGACAAACTCTGAATGGACTACGCCTTTGGCATCAAAAAAGCAAATCAGCATTGTTTTGATGTTTGACTTGACTTGACGACATTTTTTTGGTCGGGGTAAAGATGACGTCTTCCATTGGCTCGACTGTTGCTTTGTTTCTGGGTCATAACCATAGCACCATGACTCATCACCAGTAATGACCTTTGACAGAAAGTCTGGATCAGTTTCAAGCTGTTGTTTCAAAGCACGACATGTTTCAACTCGATGTTCTTTTCGATTGTCAGTCAGAACTCGAGGAACAAACTTGACAGCAACCCTTTTCATCCCCAAATCTTCCGTTAAAATTCGCTGAACCGAGCTCCAAGATAACCCACTACTCTCTGACAGTTGATCAATTGTCTGTCGACGGTCTGTGTACACCAGCTCTCGAATTTTTTCAACATTTTCGTCGATTCGGGCAGTTGATGGACGTCCAGAACGAGGTTTGTCATCAATCGACATGTCGCCATTTTTAAACCGAGTAAACCACTCGTATACTTGAGTTTTTCCCATAGCGTCATCTTTGTAAGCTGTTTTCAACATTAAAATACTTTCAGCAGCATTTTTGCCGAGTAGAAAACAAAATTTCAGAGCTGCACGTTGTTCACTTAAACTTGCCATCATAAAAAACGAAAAAAGAACAAAACAGCGCTGGTAAAAACAATCACTGCCGATGAACAGTACAAGCCTGGCAGACAACACAGGCAGGACTGAACTGGCAAGGAATTGCGCTATACACGTCTAGCGGCAGAAATGCGTACTACATAAGCTCCATGCGCGGCAACGCAATTCCGGTTATTTTTGGGTACCCCCTCGTATCTCTATACAAATAAAGATAATAATAGTAATAAAATAACACACTCGGAGTAACAAATTTCACGAGATACAATCGTTTTTACGAAGTGTTACAATTTAGCATGATGTACTACTAAGTGGTACGCGAGTCAAAAAAAGGTTGGGAAACGCAGGCGTAATGGATATATTGGGTAAGGTTAGGCTTGAAATGGTTTCGTACAATAATCATTGATAGCGCAATTTTTATCAGTTCGGATACGAAGGGAAGTGGATATAGATCATTGTGTCAGGTTTTACGGGAGACATGATAAGTAATTTTTCAAAGGATTTTTCATGTGGACAAATCCACTCAAAGAATTGAAATAAACCAACTTTGTAGCTACGCATCACACTATTCTGATTTTTACGTCTAAACTAACTTTTTTTTTCTTTAGATAGATATTTAACACATCCTAGGAGCATTATTACTGATCGAGTAAATATTGCAACTAGCGATCTGTTGTCGTGTTCAGAAGCGGATAAAAATATAGTAACCTTACTTTCTCATTTAATCATTAAATAAAATCTAAGACATAGACACCGGGACTCGAACCCAGTATCACAATATATCTGAGCACTCCAGCCATATCTTGTAAACCGTTTGGTTGTTGGGAAAATAACTACCAATTCCATCATTATTATTACTAAATTATCTTTGAAAGTTTTTTACCCAAATTAATAAAATTACCTCTTTTATGTAATTGAACATCTATATTTCAAAACTTTGTTCCAACTTCTTCTATCCTCTTAAATTGCCAACTTTGACATAACGCCCATCACATTGACCACTCAGCTTTTAACTTTACCAGGAAATAGGCAGGACGAACTGAAGTCAAGGGAGCGTAACTGCTCTTTGGCTAGTGGTACACCACCACCATCCTTGTTTGGATGTTTTCCATCACTGCCAAACAGGGTCATCCATCTACCTTATACTCTCTTCTTCTTCTTCTTCTTCTTCTTCTTCTTGACCGCTGTGTTCAGTTAAGAGTGATAAGACAGGAAGTACTGGCGTTTATTTCCTCTCACTACTCACCAACATTTTGTCCTTCCCTTTTTTAGAACTCTTCTCGAGTTTTCTTTCTCTCCATCATATTCTTATAACAATATGGCGTTGCCTATCTAGTTGACGTTGACAAGTAACAGATTTTAAGTTTTGTTTGTGTTTCCATTATATCTTTTATAAGCCTATTTCTTGTTTTCGGTACCAAAATAGATTTTGTTAGCAATAATCATTAGTTTTGGCAACTTTTTCACTTTCTAAGAACACTTTATTGATACCCTATTGCCTAAGGCTGGAAACATATTAATGACCAAAATAAGGTCTTTCTGGTTTGGGTACCTGGTCATTAAGGATATAAGGGAAACGAAGTGGCAGATTTATTGGCCAGGGAAGGCTCTGCGGGACACTTCGTTGGCCCGGAGCCCTGTTTTGGGGTTTCGAAGTGTGTTAAGTCTGCGGCCATTAATTTGTGGGTGCAGACTAGGTCTCAGGAGTGGTGGCAAAGCCACTACTGGACAGAGACAGGCGAAGGAATTCATCAGAGGCTATTCGCCGAGGCTGACTGCAGAATTAATCCGTCAAGGCCGCGTGAGGCTATAAGGATAATTGTAGGCCTATTAACTCAGCCACTGCAGGCTCAGAAAACACATGCATCGCATGGGTCTGGCAGATGGCTAGCCTTTGTAGGTTCTGTCAGGAAGAAGAGGAAACGGCACTGCACTCACATGTCAGTGTGAGGGGCTTATATGGCTAAGGATGTTACTTCTCGGGGGAGGAAAAACCAAGGCCTGTGAGCTTTACCCAAGAGTCGCGCTCTCCAGAAATAAGAGTCTGATTAAAGGGACGGGTCTGGAGGGTGAGCTCTAAAGCCGGGGAGCCACAATAGATCCAAAGGGGTCGCAGTGGCGTAGGCCTTGAGGCCGCCCTAATTTAATCTAATGTAATCTAAGGCTGGAAACATAGTGGAGCGGCAAGCAAAGCGGCGAAAACAAACACTCTCTATAGATAGCGTTGCTCTATCTTCGCTTTGTTTCCCACTATGCGCGCACCCATATGTTAACTTGTGTTTGTTTTCGCCGCTTTGCTCGCCGCTCCACTATGTTTCCAGCCTAAAGCTAAGAGAAAAGATGGCCACATCCCAGCACGAGTGAGTTTTTAGCATGTACGAGTGCTCTAATGAGCTAATGGCCAGCTACCTGCTGGTTGTGCTGATACAGAAAAGACCCTTTGAAGATCGTTGGACATAATCTAGGAAACCCTATATTTGATCAAGTGTAGAAATACTGAACCTCACAAATAGGGAATATTTTTACTATTACAGTGGAGTCTCGGTTATCCGTCATGACCGGGACCGGACACGTGACGGATAGTCGAATAGACGGATAATGGAAAAGAACAGGTTTTTTTTTTAATTTTTAAATACTGAGGAGAGTGACGGTTAATTGGAATAGACGGATAAAAGGGCGACGGATAACCGAGACTCCACTGTAGTTCTTTAAGGGTGAGGATATACCGGATGATTCTCTTGCATACCTGTTTGATTATCGATTAGGACACTTAAATTTATTCCCAACTAAAAGTCGATTATTTCACAAAAGGATTGATTTCCTACAACAAACAAGACCTCTGGAAAAAAACCAAAAACCTATATTTCAAACCTTGCCTTTTCTAAAAATAAAAAATCATTTTACATTATACCGATTGATTCTGCAGAAAATGCAAAAAAACAGTTGTGAGTTTTCAAAATTTAATTGGATGTATCATTTATATCTTGGTCCAAAAATCTGAATATTTCCAATTAACCTGGAAAAAGATATGCACTGATTGCGAGAGATAGAATCGATGATTGCTGTACTGTTTCAATCTCTTACTGTCCAATAACAAACAATACTGGAATTTTGTTACTCTCATATCTGGAACTGAAAATATTTTTCCATAGAATTTTTAGTTTGTTGAAGTTCGAGACAGCAAAGAAACAATTATTGGTAAAATGTTATAGAGCTTTTTTTGAATTCATATTTGATTTCATGAATTCATCGATAGGAGTGTATATTTTTTATGGCTTAAATCAAGAAGTTGGATGTAGATTTAATAGATCTAACTAATACACCCTTCCAGTTGTAGTAGAATATCCATACTCTTAGGAAACCCAAATGCCGCTGGGGATTTGGCAACCACTCTTTGGTGTACACACATTACTACCTCCAATGTCCCTCCTAGAATGCCTAGAATTCCCTCCAGCAAATAAAGAATCCTTCTCCAATATCTGCAGTCTTTGTAAGGGGTAGTTCATAACTAGACTAGACTTATGGCAGTCAGAAAAGGATGTTTACTCCAAAGGGTCACCTTTTGTTCTCGTTCACCCATGGTCCATCTATTCATCCTCAACGATGAATGGATCTTATCTTAGATTGGACTAAGTTAGAGTTTTGCTTGTGGATTTCCAAACTGCTAATGGTTGTATATAAGGTGACCAGAGTTATATGCTCCACCCACTTTTTTTTTTAAACGGCGGGAAATTTCGAAAAAATAAAAAACACGTATTTAATCATTTTTAGTCTAGTTTATTTTCAGTGATTGACCCATTTTTCTAAACCCCTGTATCTCGAGATACAGCATCTAACTTTTGTTTTTCAAATGGAACGTTACATTTTTTGTTGCATATTTTTATAGTATTTGAGCTCCTAAAAACAATAAAAAAAATTTTTTTGAAATCGGTTAGGTTTTTCAAAAGTTAAGGTAATTTAAAATATGAAAAATAAATTTCACTTTATTGTCAAAATTACGTTATTTATTTTAAAGAATCTGTATAAACTGGGCACAATCAACGGATAGGCAAGCCAGAACTCTAGGCTCCCACGCTTTGCTTGTAGCAGCACTTATGGTGGCGAAGTCAAGATCTAGGCAGGCTAGAATTATGAAAATAAATTAGACTAAAAATGATTAAAAGTGGATGGAGCATATAACTCTGGTCACCCTGTATATCAAATTTTACTGCAGATCCTAAGCAATTGTGAATGTAACTGTTGATTGCGTTATTAGGGTAGGGCGCATCCAGTGACCTAAGAAGAAGTAGCTATGCATTTTCTAGGCGCCGCGGTAGCCGAGCGGTTAGAGGATGAGACCTGCGAAGCCAATAAGTATTGTGGTACTGGGTTCGATTCCCCGGTCTTAGGCCTTGGATTTTATTTAATGGTTAATAAAAGAAATTTACAGTAAAGTATTGTAAAGTTTTTCTTGTCCTTTTACTAAGAAAGAACTTTACTTACACAACTAATGCCTGCCACTAGTTACGTTAAATATGTGGGTTTGATTAAATAATAAAACTCGCTAAATTTGTAAGTAATAACCTGATTTATTAACACATTACCTTTACTCACATTAACATTTACTAGCAACTAATGCTATTCATTACAGTCACCATTTACAACAGTCACAACAGTTTACTGTTACTTACTCACTACGTAACGCCACAAAACTGTTCCCCGACTGACAACTGGTCCGCACTGCACCGAATTGCACTAGTCTCAGCTACGCAAACAAAGCTCTACTCACTAACTGACTAACCGCCTGACTAGCTAACTTTGAAGCACTCCGCAACACTGACTCTCTCAAAACTAACTCATAAACTTGACTGATAACTCTAAACTCTAATAACTGATTAACAACTCATTAAGAACTAACTTCTCCAGCTGTGTCTGCCTCCTTTTAACTGCGACTGCCCCACTCCGTCTGTGTCACGCCTACCGGCCGGTCACTGGCTGAGGAAAACACATACTGCCACCACCCCAATTGGGGCCGCCCTCCTCCAACCTTCTGTCACACTCCAACTCCGCCTGTCTTGCTCCCACCTGCCGCTCATTGGCTGGAAAACACATACTGCTACATTCACCACTAGGGCCGCCTCCTCCAATTCTCTGTCTCTCTCCAACTCCGTCTGTCTCACTCTCACCTGTCAATCACTGGCTGGGAAAACACATATGCTACCACCCCAACTGAGGCCTTTCTCTTAGCTGGCTTTTACACAGCGGTGGTACGTTACAGGCTACGGTCACTAAACTCATACAACAATCTAGCCCCTTTCCTTTCTAGTTCAGGTAGAGACCGGCCCTTTTGTCTACACAGTGGTGGCCTGTTACCGGCTTTGGTCGCTTAACCCCTAGAACAATCTAGGCCTTTCTTTTCTCCTCAGGTAGAGACCGCCCTTTTGTTCACACAGTGGTGGCCTGTTACCGACTTTGGTCGCTCAACCCCTAGAACAATCTAGGCCTTTCTTCTCTGCCCAGGTCAACTTCGTTACAGTATGTTTGCTAGTCGCCTCTGTCCACGACACTTAATTGGACGTAAAGCCGGCCTGGAAAAATAGGCAATTACTTTACTTTACTCATTTTTTACTCTGCATTTTCTCCTGTGAGGATGTTGCATTGGTGGATCTAGTTTCTCGTACAATGATGCCCCCCAGTTCAGTCTTTCGACCCAATTATTAATTTCATTCCGCTTCGATATGATGTTTTCGATTTGTTATTAACACACTTCATTTTACTCGTCACGATTTGTCTTAGTAATTCACTCGTGAATGGATGATTCCTTTATAGTTTGCATACACACTATATCTCCCAGAATCCATTATCTCCAACTTACTGTAGCTGCAAAATAAATTATCGCATCTGTCAGGTAAAAAAACGTATTGATTGTAACTTATAATTTTCCAATCCATTATAAACCCATTAATTGACAATACGATATTATAAGCTCGAACAATTGTAATTAATCTCAATTTATAATTCAGCAAGTTGATGGACACTACCTAAGTGCCAATTTTTAGCCACGCAACTGGTGAACACGAATTGCTTAAATATTAAATACACATGGAATATTTAGTTAGTAATTTCGGCAGCGAAGGGCTCGGCTAGCAAAGTTACATCTTCCGGTCTAACTGAGCCGTTCCTCTTGATAAATAATTTATCAAACGTACATTTGTTTTAAATAAAATTTCCTCAAAATATGATACTAGATTTTTGTTTCGCCCGCACCCATAACAGGAAAATAGATATCCCTCTTTCACAGAAGAACTTCAAATCGATTAGCTTAAGTTGGGTCGATCTTATTGAGGAAGGCTGGGTACTTGATAAGGTTTCGTCCAAACTCAACTGAGATCCATAATCTCTCCTCATTATTCACTTATAAATCCGCCATTGTCTAAAATTATTTGCATATGGCTGTCATTTATTAAAAAACGTAACCCCAGTATTGGAACACTCTTTTTTTTATTCACCCATTAATAGACACTTTAAGCACTGATGTGAACATACACGACTTAGTCCGGTTAGATATACTTGGTTATTTTGGATAAATTAGTGAATTGGATTATGGTTGTAAGATTAGAATTATTATCTCCTTAGTTTATGATGTCTAGTTAAGTAAAAAACGAAAAAGTAGTTTATCAACTCAAAAACTATTTTTTTTTTAAAAAAAAAAATGATTCAAGGCGCGTCAACATCTAAGGTTATTGGCGCTCGGAGCTTTTTTTCAGTGCACTGAAGGGCCTCCGGACAGTGTTCTCTCGTTACAGACAACACTGTCCATCACCGGACAGTGAGCTGTAAGAAGCTCCTAGGAAGAGAAAATCTAAGGGTCAGCAGCTGGATTTGAACCCGGGACCTCCGCGTGGGAGTCCAGTACGCTAACAGCATAGCTAATCCCTTCCCTCAAAAACTATTTGTACGAAAGTTGAACACAATTTGATAGTCTTCATGCAGGTTTCCAAAGAGAGTAAGCGAAGAGTCGAAGGCTGGGATAGGGAGAAACTTCGACTGGAACCATTCCTGGTGGTAGGTGTACGCGAGTTTGTCCGTAGACAGAATTTGTGCGGATGTGGGAACTCATTTCCAATTCCTAAAGGTTAAAAGTATCCAGATCGCATAAGAAGTCCCATAGTGTCCTCAATTATCTGCAAAATAAATTATTATTATTATTATTTTTTTAAATTACAATATGGCTCTCTTCTTTTAATGGATATTTGTAAGCATTAGAATCGTTTCCCCCCCCCCCAAAATGTATGTTTAAAATACTAGGGAAAACTCACCGTAGTTTCACGAGCCATAATTCTCAAGTTTTCATGAAGCTTCGAATGTTCATCACAAATTAGATTTCATTCAAGTCTGCGCCGTAATAAAAGTACTTCTTATTTAAGGGAAAGTGTCTATCCCGGGTTCTCATCATATAATCAATTTTCAGAAAATGAATTACAAATTAAAAAAAAATGTTTATACTTCTTTTCAGGGGGCGACTGTTGGTGAAGGAGTGTTACGAGCGTGGTTTTCTTAATGGGAGATCCCCAATTCGAAGCTAGCTACTTTTTATTTGTTAAAAAAAATGTTAATAATAAAGTATGTGCCTTTCGTCCCCTTCCGAGACACTTAAATTTAACTTATAGGTGAGTAAAATCGAACTTTAAAGCGAAGTTTTTAATATCCAGAGCTGCCAAACAAACCTCTTACTCGTAAATCTCATGCCAAATGCTGGAACTGGGGATGGATTTCTATTGTGAACTCAAAACAGGAAATCAGTACGATTGCTGTACGCTCCCTTACGAGTAGTAAGAGTAGTAGTGAGGGTAATGGAAAAATAAAACCAAGAAAAACATTCTATCACGTTTTAGTACAGAGCATGAAAAAAGAATTGCACGTGGTTTGATTGAACTGTAGCTGGTGGATGGGCTACAGGTGTGTGAAGCGTGTCGCTTTTCAACACTCTTCTTGCCGATTTAGTTTACGCCTTGGCTTCATTTTTGTAGTTGAGAACTTTTCTTTTCTAATGCGTAGTGACTTAAGTACGTCTCGAGAGCACGTCTCGATGTTCTCGAGATTTAACGCAGTAAGATTTTTTTTTTTTTTTGCGTCCTCAAACTACAGTCATCAAAAGCTCTATCACTGATACTTTTTGCCCATGACCTTGTCTGAAAACAAATGAACACTACAGTAAATCGTACTCCTTTTACCCCAATCGCTCCGGAAATTATACTGCGTTGTCATTTCTTTGTCACTTTGGTAACTACTTACTTCCGTTTCTTTTCAGTTTATATGTGGTACAAATAAACAGCCGTGAATCCTGAATTTACATATTTTTTTGTTTTCCAAATCCCTTCTGATTGGTTCGGAAAATAATTTAATTAAAGTATTATATATTTAGCATAAATTGGATTTGACCATTTGATCAGCTGACGACGTGTATAATTATACCCAGCTTTGGCATAATTAATTTTGATTACCTAACACAGGTTACAGCGGGGCAGTTCCTCTGCCAGCCTAATTATAAATATAAAAATCACTGAAAATAATCCTACATAATGACTGCACATGCATAATAAATAATAAAGAATAACATTAATTCAACATCAATTTCTCAATTTAATTAAAAATCAAATCATTTTTTTCCCCTGCAAAATCTCTAAAAATGACGGGCCTCCCCTTATTGGGCTAATTTTGATGCAGAAAGTTTAAATTTTAATCACGAGCGATTGAATTTAGTGATTGAGAATATTTTTTTTGTATTATTATTTTATGTTATTTGATTTATTGCTACTTTTACCCGCAGGGGGTAGCTGTTGCATGCAGCTACCTGGGTGTTGCAATCCCACGGGTTCCTAGCACAGTACACCATGCACTTTACACTATACAATAGGGAATACACAATACACTTACACTGCATACACGTAAACAAGCACACCCAAGAGCTATCTTCCCTTGGAGATAGCTTCATTTTAGGGAGTAAACCCTTTAAATGCAATGTCCTCCATTGTTTCGGGAGTAAAACGTAGGGCCAACAACCTCATCCTGCAAAACCTTAATTCATTTTGAAATCTCAAATCGCATTATTGAGGAAGCTAGGGCCCTTCATATATACTTTAGTGCACTTACTTAGTAAGTTATGATTTTTTAACATTAAACCATAGGTATAGAATGTTTGAAAAGACTATTCGACAAACGTTCAAAACTGACCCTGACGAACAAAAGAAAACTATATACCGCTCTACTTGCCCCAATATGGACGTACGGAATACAACTCTAAGGAAGCGTTAAAAAAATCGAACATCAATCGACTTCAGACCTTACAATCAAAAATTCTAGGAACAATAGTTAACGCTCCCTTCTACGTCTCCAATCATACTATACGAGGGTCGTTTGAAAAGTCCGTGCAAAGTCAGAGAGATAGCACTACTGGCGCGTATCCAGACTACTATTTGTTCCCCAATATGAAGAAATGGCTGGCGGGAAAAAGATTTTATTCAAACGAGGAGGTGATTGCAGAAACGAATGGCTATTTTTCAGACTTGGACAAATCCTATTATTAGGAAGGGATCAACAAACTAGAGCAGCGTTGGACGAAGTGTATAAGCCTAAAAGGAGACTATGTTGAAAAATAAAAAAGGTTTACCCCAAAAAATTAAGTAGTTTTTATTTTTGCACGGACTTTTCTCGTACACTCTGACCTAAATATTCCTCTCGTCTCTGAAATAGCCCTAATCTCAATACAACAAAACTCCACTCAAATCTACACAGTCATTACAACCCTCATTATCCGCAACATGTCTACTACAAGCACTTCCTTCAAATCCACTTTGCAGACTAAACCTGCTGTAGCCACGCGATCATCTCAACATGTAACGCCGACCTCCTAGGATGGTTGCTATGTAAGCTTGCCAATCTGGCGATCTAACGGCTTCCATCACTGGATGGTGGTCGTTCACTCCAATCACGCCTTTTGGCGCACATGCATGTGCGCGTATATGTATGGACATATGGGCTTGCAGTGTATTTGTGCTATCTTTATCACTCATCACTTTTGCTTCTTCTATTGGATACAGTTTCTAAATAAATAAACAAAAAAAAAGTCATACAAACAATTAATGTAATACTATAAATCAGAATTTTAAATTTAAAATTGTAAGTTAGTTATATTTAAATATTAATTGAAATTTATAGTTCTGGTATCGACGCAAAAGAATTATACAAATAAAATAAGACAACCAATTCATAAATAATCAAACACACAATGGATACAAAAATAGGACTTCTAAAGAACTCTTGAATAAAGAGAATTAAAATATTTAACAATACTTACAGACAGAAAGAAATACTAAATATACCAATATTGTAGTCTAAACTTATTTAATTTTCATTCTAATAGACATTATACATAATAGAATTTGTCTTGATTAGTACGTAGAACCCAACATCCTGCTAACAACAACAGTCAAACAACATACTTAATAATTTGATTTCCTTTATTACAACTCTAATAAACAGAACTACATTTCCTTACAGGAAGAGATTGATTAGCCATTTCCTCAGGGACTTTAGTGTTCCAACAGGTATCCTATTTTGTTGTTACTTCCTGCAGATTGAGTCTTAAAACTTCTTTGGTTTTAGGAAACCTCTCAGCCTTACCATTTAGAAAACCTTCACTTTTACATAAAACTTATATTCTCTAAGCACAAAACTGATTTACTGGAGAAAAAAACTACAACAGATCACTTAGCTTTTATTTGGTACTTAGGTACTTCATTTGGATTTCTTGAGCTATGTTGCGGACTCTGTTAGTAATGTAGTAAGGGACACATTAAGAGGTCTTCTCTTTGTAATATTTTTCGATTTCATGGCAGAAAAACAGTGGGTAATGTGCCGGGAAATCTCACATCAAGCGCCCAGAAAGGTTAGGTTGACAAGTCACAACTTAGGTGAGCTTAACAAAGCTTCATCAAGAATGGAAATTAATCGTAAATTAGGAAAATACTTTGGGGTTAAAGTATATTATTATCTAGAGATTTTATTTTATTTAAATTTATCTATCTGCTTCCCTGTTTATCTAATAATAAATTCTCCTCTTCATTTTATGGGCTCTATTATGGCAGTAATTATATAAATAAATGAATAAATAATATAATGGAAAAACAATCTCATAAAATATATATATTTGAATCTATATGACCCCAAGGCCTCTGTCATTATGTGGCAAACCAGCCATATATCAAACTACCATCATTCTCACACCCAACAGACCCATGGCAGTCATCTCGGTAAATATTAAAAGATGAGACAGGAGATATGGGAGCCCCACCACAGACTTGGAAACCACCAATATATTTATTCATATTGATGGATATCGGCTGTCATTTCCACATTTCTCGTCAGAAAATTGAAGATATCTTTTTCTTTTTTTCCCCCTTTAAGCTGTCTTTTTTTTTTATTTTTCAAAGTTCAGCTGTTGATTTGTTTTTCAAGCCAATAATGAGGGATAGGAAATTGCTTTAAGAAGTTGGAAAAACAAACAATTGACGCGCTAACACAATTTTTCCTTAATATAGTTCCAGATTTTCTTCAATCTGTTGCATTTTTGCTAAATGTTGTTTGGCTTTAATTTAACTAATTTTTTTTTTTTTTTTTTTCTTTTTTTGGCATTGGCTTTCGCCATACAGCCAGCATCGTCTAGGTGCTTATCACTAGAATATCACTCACTCTCCATTCTTACTTATAAATACATTCGCTTCACACATTCATCCCTCTTCTATATACAACTATTTACATAAACTACAGCTAATGGATGGATCAGTACTCTGTGCTCCTGCCATCCTTATAGCTTAACCGAAATTAAAATCTCCGTAATCCTTCCCTAATCATTTTCTTCCATTCATTCTATAACTTTTAAATACACTCATATTTCTTTACTGGCTCTGCTATAGATTTAAGCACATAGATGTTGGTGGAGAATATTATGTCTTCGTAGCGAAATGGTGCATCTAAATACCTGTATATGTCGTCAAACATTCGTTTCCTTTCTACCACATAACGTGGACATATCATTATTATATGTTTGAAATCCTCCTCCTCATTGTAATCTACGCAAAGAGGAGAGGACCTTTTGTTGATCCGCACACCGCGTGGTTCGCTCTCAGCCTGCTTATTGTCGTAACAACCCATTTATTAGTGAAAGTTTCCTTAAACCATGGTTGTTTAGGTAACTGATCTGCCATAGTTTTATAGAATCTCCCTTTTAACTAAATGACTTTCGTGAAAAGCGAAATTTCTTTAAAAACAATTTCCATGAAATGAATTCCAGACAAAAGCGTTAGAGAAACGAAAACGCATAGCAAACACATTTCACTATTTTGTGAAATAGAAAGTAAAGCTTATTTTCTTTTTTCACTTGGGCTTTATTTCCGTTTCTCATATTAACCATTAAATAATCTCCAAGGCCTAGACCGGGCATCGAACCCACTAAACCAACAATACTTCTTGGCTTTGCGAGCAACCGCCTCCGGGGATCTGTACAGCGAACAGTTCGACTATCTTAAAATAATTTTAGTTTACAAAATATGTAAGCACATAATTAAAAAAAAAACTCTATCTAGTTGGCAGCGTCAACCAGCCAGTACTGCAATCACCTGTTTATAACCATAAGAGAGTATAAGCTCCCTGTTGGATGCTTTGTAGTTTCTGGATAGTGCAGCTCCTAGTGGAAAATGGAGGATTTGAATTTCAAAGAATCAAATCCATATAATCCAAATTCTTCTGCCAAATTTTCTTACTAAGTAGTCAACGTTTTCAGTTCTTAGGCTTTGATCATAGAATTCCTTTTAGCTTAAATTTTCCTCCTGTTTTATGAATCACTCCTTCTTGATTTTCGTTCGTTAATTATTTACTTTGATGAATTAATCAATGGGAAATTGGAATTAACGAAAGCATGAGTTCACTTTTTGCCCAGTTACTAGTTCTTCTACGTTCTACAATTACATTTCCGCCCTGGTTGGTTTGCACCTTTCAAATATCTTGGCATTTATTTGACTTCCACAAATTCCTCTTACAATGTCAAAAAAAAAAGCTGAACACACGATACATACTGCTTCTTACTCGGTTACATTGTCGTTTCAGTTTCAAGCTTTCATTCCCAACAAACTACGGCTATATTAAACGATAATACCATCAATTTAGGCGTACAAGGTTGGGTGGTGGGTTCTATGACTCAACCAAGCTAACCAATTCCAAAGAATCAAATCCTTATAATCCAAATTCTTCTGCCAAATTTTCTTACTAAGTATCCAACGTTTCCTGTTCTTACGCATTGATCATAGAATTCCTTTTAGCTTAAATTTTCCTCCTGTTTCATGAATCAGTTCTTCTTGATTTCAATCCTCTTTGTCCTGCAGTTGGTCTTTTGCCTCATCCGAGGAAGTCTCTTCAGCACCAATGGCCGTGAAACCTACCGTTACTCAAAGTCAAATCATAAAATTTTTAAACCTAAATGGCCGATATTATTGAAATTGTCCCCATTAAAATGTACGTACTTATAATTAATAGATCTTTAACAATTTTGTTTATTGTAATACTCACACTAATAATAGAAGAATAATTATAATATTTCATTTCCGGCAGAATAAGCTTCTACAAAAGAAATATTCATGAAAAAAGGAAGGAAGAAATTTCCATTTTGCCTCCGTATTAATATTTAAATATGAAATAAGTTTTTATATGCATTTCTTTCAATTATGCACTTTGATTAGTTCCCGGCTTGGTATCAATAATAGTAAAGAAAATTTCCCTTCATAGAGTTGAATACGGTACTTTGTTCTGTTGCAAATACCACAAGCTAACCGAGAAAAAGGAAGAAACCCTTTTACAGAAGGGAAAAGCTGAATGATGCATACAGCTTCGCTTGGTGACTGAATTCTAAAGAGACCGGGTTTTTTCCTTTTTTTACCCTTAGTGAATGGGGGAAAAAAAAGTTTTCTTATTCATCTCTGTTTTCCCAGCAATATTGAAATGCCTGAGAAAATACTACCAATGAAGGGAGAAAATGATGCTTTAGACAATCTGGAGTCGAGCCGATTCAGTGTATGCCCTTTATTGTCTGTCGCCAATACACTTGATTGATCTAGGTTTTTCCAGAGAAATTCATGATTTGTGTTTGAGTTTTCATGAAAATATACAAACAAAACTGTTCGGAAATACAATTGCGATTACCTCTTAGTGAAGTTCTTAAAGTTCTGAGCTTTTATTACGCGTCCTAAATCTAATAAACATATCCAAATTTGTCAAAAAAGTAGGGTAGGTTGTCGAGGTAAAGGTGGTTTGGAATTGTTGATAGCCGACCGATCAGGCTTCAGGTGTCGGTGTATTTATTGACAACAAAGATAAGCACCTTATCACCGTAAAAACTAGCACCAAATCTCGAACAACACTTTAAAATACTTAGGTTTAGTCAAAATTTGGCGAGTCATCTGATGGTACAAAGTAAAATTCCACTTCAAACAGAAGATTTCGTGCTGCTGCTATTTCAACCCAACGCTTTTTGATACCCAATATTTCTCTTCATTCTATCACATGTAGCTAGGGTTTTTGTTTCTAAATCAGGTACATTCTATTCTATTTAGGATTCGACATCGAAGGATCTTATTTTCAAAATTGTTCCCATAATATTCTGAATAATCACCAAATTTTCATTTTTCACTTCCTGTACTTCCGGTTAAAATTTGTAAAATAAATTTAATTTTGTTAATTAAAAACCGGTAACAAAAATAGAAGGGTTTTAATTCTATTCCTAGGAAGGGCTAAATAAAGATTCTCGAACCCAAAACAAAAACAAAAAATCATTTAAAAAAAAGCGTCTAAGTTCTTCGGACAGAATAACCAACCAAGAGTTCAGTGCTGAGAATATCCGTACAATTCGGTGTGTCAAGGCGTGTTTACGTCTGTGTCAGTCTGTGTGTGGGGATAGTTTTTTCCCTTAAGGTGGAAAATTTTTCCCTTTTGTTATTCACCTCACGTAGCTATGATATAGAGTTTGTAAGTACTACAAACCTACTGCTGTTTAGTCTGGTACCTACGAGAAGGAGAGTTTTTAGACGTTGCTTTACATGTTGGATCTGGAGAGAGGTTGCTGCTGAGAGGAGAGTGCGATGTTGTCTAGGTGTAAAAGTAGTGGAAAAGTGGGTTTTCTACGGTTTTTTTGGGGGGGGAGAAGGGAAGGAAATACGGCGAGGTTGAATGCGACTCGAGTGAGGCACATATTACAAGAGACATTCACCGCCTCCAACTATAATTTTGGTAGATAAAATCCAACATGATACACACTCTGGTTCGTAGACTTCCTGCTTCTACAACTTGCAACCTTCCTGCACCGAATTTAAAAAAAACATAATCAATTCTTATTTACATCATACAGCGTAATGTTTTTCCTTCTGATTACATCTCCTACTTTCATGGAAGCAAAAAAATTTTTTTTTTCAATAATAAGGAGACAGTTTCCGATTATTTTGAAGATAGACCATCTCCGGAAGCCCTACATTGACACTGGACTATTGAGCGTGTTATACGGGCTGGTTTTTTGTGCTACTGAAGTTCAGCCCAGTCCTGCGTTTCAGGATACTTCAGCAGGCAGTAGGAAAAAAACCTGTTAGCAGTTACCATTCTTTCATTGATCTCCTGGGACAACTAACGTTGGGATACTCCTTCACTGGAATATAATACTGACAAACTTGCTGGATATCTCCCTTAGCTACATATACTTGATTTTTCTCCTTATTTATTCCAAAGACTGTTTCTATGCACTGCTTACTGGAAGTCACTCAGCAGCTGAAGAAGTAAATCGTACCCCAAGATCGGACATCGTCCGCAAAAGCAAAGAACTGGACGGGGATTTATAGGATATTGTGCTTGAAATTAGTACACCTTAATTCCTGATATTTTTTTTTGTCCCTAGGTTATATTTTTAAAAAAAAACAGGTAGCAACTGTCTTCAATTCTTTGCTTTTCTTCAATTTAGGAGACCTTACAAACTTCTCGTACCACGTTTGAGTTCTCATTCATGGTCATTTCAATTAGCTGGTTAATTATCAGCACTGATGTCCTCCAGAGAGTGTCGTCATAGAGAATTGTTGCAATTTCCTTGGCTTGCAGGAGATTCCGTTGCTAGTCAAGTTCATCAAGAGATTTTATGTCCAACTTATGCTAATAAGAAGTGATTATTTATGGGCTGGACATGTCGCAAGAATGGCCTATGAAGAGATCCCGTACAAGCTTCTACAGGAAGTCCCTGACCTCAAAAGGAGAGTTGGGAGATCAAAGCTAAGATGGTTCGACAGTGTGACGCTGGATGCCAGGCAGTTATTGCGTACTAGAAACTGGATGGCGGCTGCAAGAGAGAGGGACGACTGCCGGAATTAGATTGAGGAGGCCAGGACCCAACTAACTGGGTTCTAATCCCATTGAGAGAGAGAGAAGTGATTATTTAATTGTGATTTTGACTTCAAAACTAATTTTTAAAATTAAACTGATATTAAAAGTTTTGGTTCGGGGCCCAGTAAAAACTGTATTGCTTGTAATGAAAACAAAAATTAGTTAACATCGCCACTAAAATTAGCATAATTGGTGTCCTGAAAAAAAAAATAAGGTCAAGTTGTCCCAGCAAATACCAAGGGGATTCTGAAAGTTGTCCAGTAAATGGGTTAATTTTATCAGTGTCCGGGAATACATGTGCAGACTAATTTAACACATATCTAATTAGAACGTTAAGTTATGCTGTTCCCTACAAACTGAGTTGGTATCTGTATTCTAAAAAAAATAAAAAAACAGACTAACAAACTTTGGTATCTTAAACTAGATTAACATTTTTAACACTAACAGTGTGCTACAGTATATACGGATATGCGAATAGGTGTTTTGAAATGGGATCAACCCCTGCGTCAATCTCTTTGAGTCCAGTTGCTACCCCCAAAGAAAATTTACACGATCCGAGTATGGGGCAAAATTACACTTTCTTGATACTGCAGAGGAATAACATAGAATAAATATTTATTGTAATAAATATATACATAAAATAAATATAGAAATATAAATGTACATATAAAACATTTCAACCTTCTTAACTACGTGAAGTAAGAGAAAAGTTAGGTGAGGAGGATTGGAATGCAGGGAAAAAAAGGAGAGGAAAAACTTGCAGCTGGTGTAGAAAGTTAGCGTAGGATATGTTTTAGTCTTCTGTGTCCTGTATGTTGTAGAAGGATCTGTAGGAGGCTATGTCGCGGCATAGTGGATTGGGATGGCAGTCTAGGATGGAAAGGAGTTTAAGCAGACAATTTTGGATATAGGAGTGTACCGGGGATAATGAAAGACGCAGTCTCGTGGAATGAGTCAATTCTAGTACGTTGTGGAGAGACTGTTGCGAGTATGAGAAATTTGTTCTGGGTTATCTGAAGTTTCTTGATGTTGCTACTACAAGTCCAGGCTCCAGGCGGAGCAGGCGTAGTGCAACTTCGGCCTAATGACTACTTTGTAAATGGAGTAGTTTGTTTTAGTCACAGTCATTTTGGAGTCACGTGAGAGATACTGCAGAGGCTTACAGCTGACTGATGGAACGGTTCAGCACTAATCTGGACGTAAATATGCAAGTATTAATGCATTCACGGGGGATAGCATAACTATCCCAATAGACAGCAAATCCTTTTTTTTTTTTTTACGGGTAGTTGCATAATCAAGATGCACATTTCAATTGTGAAATTAGAACTCAGATTCAGACATCGCTTCCGCCCTGTTGCTCATTTTTATCCAGTGTACCAAAAAGATCGTATTTTAAAATCACATTCTGGACACGTGGACTTGTTATTTTATCAATCTTCTTCTTCCTCTTTCCTGGCCCTACAACCCAGTGATGTGGGTCTTGGCCTCCTCAATATGCTTCCGCCAGTCGTCTCTATCTCTAGCGGCCGCCATCCAATTATGCAGTCCGAGGATATTCCTCGCGTCCTGGGCAACTCCATCATTCCAACGTAATCTAGGTCTCCCTACCCTCCGTCTCCTATCCGGGGTCTCGCGCAGCAGTTTGGAGGGAATCTCATCGGCACTCAGCCTCGCCCATATGGCCTGCCCATCTCAGCCGGTTTAATTTAATCCAGGCTACTACTGGGGGTTCCTTCATTAGATCATATAACTCCCTATTCTTCCTACTTCGCCAGGTCGTGCCTTCACGTACTGGGCCGTAGATTTTGCGCAGTAGTTTTCTTTCGAACACCTGCAAACGGTGTTCGTCTGTCTTTGAGATGGTCCAGGTCTCTGAGGCATAAGCCAAGACAAGCCGAATGAGGGTCTTGTACAGCCTAAGCTTGGTGCCTCTTGTCACTTTTAAGGTGCTTATTTAAGCCATAGTAGCACCTGTTAGCCGACAGCAACCTCCTTCCTATTTCTTGGGTGACTAAGTGGCCAACAGACCCTGCCTCGCCGTAAAGGCGATAATCGGAGGATTACTGTATTCTGAGAGCGAAAACATCTTCAAACAAAGTTGCAAGTCAAAAATAAGTTTAGATAAAAATGTTAGTCTTTGATAAGTGCATTTAGCGTTTGAAGCTTAAAGAAAAGCGCATTTTCAGTGGTCATATTACAGCTTAAACTTTAATACGAAGCATGCTTGGCTTCATAAAGCTTTTTGTGGCTTTATTAACATCTTATAAGGTTATATTTTTGTTCCAAAAGAACATAAATAGCGCTTAAAAACATACTGCCTAGGTAGCCAACCACGACACAAGAACTTCTGATAAAAACACTACATTTTTAATATCAAACATGATCGTTAAACTTTCTTTGACTGAAAGGAATTCAGCAATTCTATCATAAGTATGTGCGTGTTCTTAAATATATTTACACTTCAACAAGAACTGGTATTTGAAAAAAGCTTTTTCGCACTACTTCCTGGAAAAGAAGTTTCAAAAGTTTTCAATTTAATAAAAATAAATCCAGATATATATATATATATATATATATATATATATATATATAGAGAGAGAGAGAGAGAGAGAGAGAGAGAGAAAGTACAATATATTTGCTTTTGAAAAGGCAGGAAATTGGAAGATGGACCATGGATTGCACATGTGTGACACATTTGAATTTTAAATTGATCGCTACTTCTTCCATTTTTATGAATTTTTCCTCCCTATTTGATATGCTAGGAAATATGTGGCTGATATTGAATAAGGGTTTTTCTTTTCAACCTTCTCATAAATGCATTTAAAGCCACGTAAAGGAAAAATTTTCTGTTTTGCCAACAGAAAGTTGGAAAGAATAAAATATTTCCTTCACAACAAGTTTTCCAAGTATTAGTAAATAAGAAAATAAAATATAGGAAAATTACTTGTTTTAAAGAAAAACCTAAATGTAAATTTTTTTAGAATTTAGTTTTCTGGAAGTAATGGGGAAAAGTCATGATCCCAAGTATTGCTTTTTTTTTCTTAGCAGCTAAATCTCAGATTATCTTGAATTTTACTTCGGCAAGAGTCTATCATGGAATCCTCAAACAAAGACCCTAAACGTATCTCTCTTACTAAACCTTCAGCTTCTTACCAGCTTCGGATGTTTAGCTGATAAAAGCTGCAAAAAAAAACTCCGGTAGATGTAGTCATCATCTGATACAGCAGTTTTGATGGTGCTAATTGAAGACTAGCCTCGATAGCATCTTTATCGCGCTTGAAACCGCTTTGGCAGTTCGTTAGATTGGCCGACTAGCGAACATACTTTTCTGTTTATTTCTAACATTAACCATTAAATAAAATCCTAGGACTAGATCAGGGAATCGAACCCAGTACCACAATATAGATATTAGTATTACCCATTTCCTCATATTTCAATTGGTTTTAACAGTGAGTGAATATAAAAAGATCCACCCAAGTTGTAACAGCCAATGCTGTTCTGAATTGCTGCTCTCATTAACGCAAAACACCTATTCATTTCCTTTGTTTTTAGCAATGAGTGAATAGAAATAAAATGATCCGCCTTAGGGTACGTTTACAACGGAGCTGTGTGTATAGATGATAGCAGAGATGATAACTGATAGAGTAAAATATAATCGCTGATTAGTGTGCACAACGGAGCTGTGATACATGCAACATGTCCAAGTAGTGAAGAGTTTTTATGTTCAGCAGCAACAAAAAGGTACATTTTAAAGAAAAAACGCTTTAGAAAATATCATGTACATCCCATAAATAAAAAACGAAGTACTTTGGGCGAATTTCACCATTTATATAAGGAACTTAGAAATTATCCGGATCGTTTTTTTGAATATGTGAGGATGGGTCCACCCACATTCGACTATATTTTAGAAAAAATAAGGTCAATTTTTTTTTTTTTTTTATATATATATATCTTTTATTTGAAATTTACACCTGCACTCGTGCAGTACAATAAGTAAATATGCTGTGCGTACAATAAAAATGGCGTGGCAATCATGAATGATGATCATCCAGTGATGACCATCATTAGTCTACCAGTTGGTCACGGGGCCAACGGCGCCTCAGCCGTCTTCGGGGGTTGGAGGGAAGTGTGGTTGAGAATAGGTTTGCAGCTAAAGGATTAGGGTGAAATGATAGTTTTTGGTGGAATGTGTTGTAGCGGGTTTTGGCAAGTTCTGGTATAAATGAAATGTTGAGGTCTGTGTGTATGGAGTGGTTACTGACATAAAAGGGAGCGTTTACAATGCGGCGGAGTATTTTAGATTGGAGTGTTTGTAATCTGTTGATGTTAGATCGTTTAGCTGTCCCGTAAAGTTCAAGTCCGTAAGTCCATATTGGAGCAAGAAGGGAAGTGTACAGTCGACGCTTGTTCTGTAATGTTAGTTTTGAGCGTTTGTCCAGTAGTCTAGCAAGGAGTTTGTATCGTTTGTGTAATTCAGCCCGTTTAAGTCTCGTATGAGGGTTCCAAGTTAGTCTTTTGTCTAGGTACAGTCCAAGGTACCGCACATGGTCGGCTGGTGGGATAGGAGTGTTATATAAGAAGACAGGTCCAAGAGTTGTTCGTTTGAGTGTGAAGACTATGTGTTTGGATTTGTTTGGGTTGATTTTTATTCGCTATTTTTGTAGCCAGGGTTCTAGTGAGTGAAGGTGAGATTGTAGAGAGCGGATAGCGAAGACAGGATCAGTATGTGTGGAGAGAATGGCAGTGTAAGAAAACTTTGGAAAAATTGTCATGGAAATCCTATAACCATAGAAGAAAAACTAGTGATCACTCTTAGGTTAGTAATGATTTTATTGAAAAAAAAAACAAATAAATACACATGAAAATAAATGTAAGCACGATTTAAAAAACAAAATATTGTTTAAAAGTAAATAATAAAAAATAATGAGTAAAGACAGCACTAAATAATTTTTCTACGCCCATTTTGAAGCTCCGATACTGGAGTTCAGCTAGCAGAAAAATGAAAAATTCAATTCTATCATCTATGCTCGTTTATAGCAGCGCGTATGAGTCACTAGTCGCAGCTTCGTTGCGCTAGGTTATTCTATAAGCGCTGATGCATCACTGCTATCATCTCCGCTATCATCTATGCTCACAGCTCCGTTGTGAACGTACCCTTAGTTGTAACATTTGTTGCTAGGCTTGTATAGTGGGTTGTCATTACCGGAAGTCTCCTTTAACTGCCTTAACTTGCACGTTTTTCCTTCTAATTCATTCGTTAACCCAACAATAATACATCTTAGCTTTGCGGTCCTATCCTCTGACCTTCTTTTTAAAGATTTTCATAATAATTTTTCTTCATACTGATTTCCAATTTTCAGTAGGGAATCAGTTACTCGATCGACTTGTTTATTTGCATGTTATTGGGTAAGAACTCTTAATAAATTGAGCCAATCTCGCACGATTTAAATGCATTATTTTGCTTATGACGTTTCACCAATGCAGTATCACTTCTCTCTTGGTCAAAATATTGAATTTACGTATTATTACATAAATTCAATTAAAAAAAACCACACTGAATGATCCACGGAATGAATAGAATATACTGAATATAGAACCAATCAAAAACAGTTTTTCTTTATGTCGAAAAATTCAATAAGTACAAAATATTTGAACCAATAAAAATCTTTAATAGAAACCAAAAGACCAAATATTTACAAACTATATTCAATAAAGTTTGTTTTTTTCTTTTCAAAGGTTTTTGTTTTTTGATAATGATTTCTCGATTTTTGTTATTTAGTGTATTTATTAAACCATAAACATTTGACCTGCGGGGGGTCTCCACAAAAATGCAAATAAATACTAAAAAAATGTTTTTCCATTCTATTTTCTGTACATATTTCTGGATTTATTCATGCTGATCTTTATTCTTTTTTACTATTTCATTTTATTTCATCTCTTTTATATTTTTGTTCTGTCTCTCGAGGGAAAATAAAAGTAAATAATCAATTAGTAAAATGGAATAAAACTGTTTAAGAAAACAGAAATTTAGCCGGCTAAGTGATACGAGTATTCTTCCAATCGATTATTTAAGATAGAAGTTTGCCCATTGCGTCGGTTGGCTATAGTTCACATCGACAAAGTCATCCTCCCCGACTACGTTCGATGAACAGTTTTTGCAGAGGTTTTAACGATAACGTCGCTGCAATCTTGATATCCTGCCCAGTAACGGTGGTGACTATTCTTCCTGTCGATTAGTGTAGAGGGAAAACAGAGAGAGAGTGAGAAAGAAAGAAAGAAAGAAACTTTTACTTTGTCCTGGGACAATATCCCTTAAGGACAACAAACAAAATTTAAATTACAAAATTAATTACAATAAGTTCTCTATAAGTAAAAGCAATATAAAAGTAAAATTATTATAACAAAAATTACATTTAAATGCACTTAATTTATAGATATAAAACTAAATAATAAATTCTCTAATGAGAAGCGTCTTCTATGAAGGACCGCATTAAGAAATCATACAATGCATTTTTAAATGAAGCTATTGTACTTTTATGAATTAATGTAAAGAGGTAAAGAATTCCAGAAAAGAGAAGATTGCACAAGAAATGAATTTTTATAGGTAACAGTTCGATATGGAGAAATATAAAATTTGGAATTAACAGTTCTGGTATTTTTTAAATCTAATTGGGCCTTCCTGATAAACAGATTAAATAAATATTCGGGACGTTGATTTTTTAGAAGCATAAACAGAAACAGAGAGAGAGAGAGAAAACAATGGGTTAGCATAATTAAGTCTTTTTATGGTACCAATGCCCATGGTTCTGAGTATGCCCATGAAGTATTCTAATCAAAATCTTGGGTGCTTAGTAAGATGTACGGCGAATCATTTTACAATCAGCCTTCCCGAGTTCGTAAATACGAAATTGTTTAATCCTAGTAAGTGGGCAGACATTGAACAATGTCAAGAAGCCAAGAGCAGATTTGAGTCCAACATAAGACAACATCCCCTTATTTCCTGAAATAATGACCTGATCCGCCAGTCTTTTGAAACACATCTCTTCATACCTCTCCCTAGATCTAGTCAGTAAATAGTAACAACATCTCCTTTAACACGCGAAAATTCCAGTAACGAAAGTTCTAACTGGATTTAAGTTCACCCACAGACGTACTTGAAACATCATTTCCTGTGAAAACTTATTTTGGTACGATTGCCACACTTCCGCTGAGGGGAAAATGAAAAATAAAGAAATGTTCACTTGTCAATCATCGGAAAATAAGTGACAGTTTCCCGATAATAATAATAATGATAATAATAACAGGGAAAGATGTAGAAAATAATAATAGTAGGGAATGCGGTGCCCAATCTCGTTCAATTTGTCAACAACCGCCAAAGAAAGCTGGATGATGACTGTGGAGGAGAAATATGTCGACTACCAGAGGAATTACTTCGCGATGATTGGCATTTTATTCCTTTAAGTTTAGCTTTATTCTTGAAGCAATATTTTTTTTGTAGAAAAAGTTGAAAATATGATTTGTACTTCAATCTGATTCCAAGATGTTTTTATTTTGTAATATGAGTGGGAATGTAGGGTACAAGGAACAACCCAGCTGGAGTACAGGTCGTTGTTCTTAGAGGGGTTCTGGTTTTCGAAAACTAATTGAAATACCTTCCTGTGCATACTACTAACTAACAAACGAACCTACTTTATCACATACTCGTAGTCTAATGTGATATATAAATAATTACAAATTCACCATATTTGCCAATACAAATTCATTACTTTTAAGACAATTTAAATAATTTTTTTTTTACTCCTTTTAATACTCAAGCTTTAGGTGTTAACCTTAAAGGTTGATAAATCTTTGTTCCGGGTTGTTTTGGTACCGAGAGTGGTCAGCTTTCAAAATGTTCTAGTTTTTCGAGTTCCTGTTCGAGTCAGAACAGATGGCAAGGCAACCTTGAAGATTTAACAGCCAAAGTATGAAACAAATAACAAATTTTTAATTATTTGAAGGTGAATAATTTTAGCAAAATTTTTTTTATATAAACAAATTAATGTACATTGTAATTTGTTCCACATCCCCTAGCGTCCTAAGTCGAAAGCTTAATTTATGTCTGAAATTGGCAATAATCTGCCTTTTCTTTGTATTAATGAATCAGATAAACAATTGAACCGTTCAATTGCACAAATCGATTAATTCCACTTTTTGAATAATCTTAAATTTAAGTGTCAAAAGCCCTTGCACAGATCTGGTGCGCTACCTTGGGCTCTGTACATAGACAAGCGATTCACGTGGAATCCACACACTAGACTTAAAAGACAAGCAATGGCAAAACGTGCGAAACTACTTTACAGACTACTTGGACGACGCTCCAAATTACCCATTGAACTCAAAACTTAATTAATATGCAGTGCTATTCTCAAACCTATGTGGACTTAACAGGACTAGAGCTGTGGGGTTTTGCCAAACCTACAAACATACGGACTGTACAGACATTTCAATCAAAACTAATGCCGACAGATAGCTGACGCTACTTTCTACGGTGACTAACCTCACTCTTCAAAACGACCTCAACATTCCCTACAAAGACGAAATATCAAAAATTCCATACTGCTCTCTCTATTTGCTCAAATCCTCTTGTCTCTCGCCTCCTCTGACATCCCTAATACTCCTCGCCGACTGAATCGCCAATGGCCCCGCGACTTCCTTACAATCTGAAGCACTAAATCTCTATTCTCTCCTACGAATATTCTCCTCCTCATGTTCCCCTATCTCATCTAGAGAGTGCTACCGCTGGGTAGCTTCTCTCCTCCTGCTCTTCCCGCACCAGTTCATATTCTCTGTATATATTTATACAGATTGTAAATTACAAAATAAATTTAAAAAAAGTGTCAAAAGCACTTGGTTCAATCATAGCTTTTTATATTTATAATAAATTTCTCCCAAATAACACCATTAATCGACCAAATTATTTTGGCCATTAATAAAAATCGGTTCACGCGTTTAGGCGTTACGTTGTTTACAAAAAATGGTTACAAGAAGAAGAAGAAGAACAAGATCAAGAACATTTTCTGCAGTTTCTGCTCATTTTTGGCAACTTTTTTTCTCAAAATCTGTTTTATCTACGTGGTTGCAAAAACAAAATTAGCACTTGTAAACGTAGATTTGTTGTATATTTTAAAGACAATATGACAATTTTATCTTTTATAGAAAAAGAGAAAAAAATTGTCAAAGTTGGGTGTTTTTTAACGTTCCTATTTTTCGTGCAGTTTTTGACGATCAACCCTTATACAACTGTCCTACCGGGACAGTTTTAATAATTTATTTCAGAACCCATTTGGATTAACTCCCTGCTGTAATATAAATCGTTGCAATAATTCAACTCAGATTCAGTGGCAGCCGCTGAATGATAATGGTAAATTTACTTGAATTTATATTACAAACAAAAGTATAAAAACAATGTACATTATTTCATCTCATTTATGAAGTTAATCGATTTGTGCAGTGAACGGCCTCTTTCAAGATAAAAAGAATCAGAGTAACACTGAGTTCACAAGTCCTTGTGATTCCCCCCTCCACCGTACAGAAAATTCGAGACGATCACAATACTTGTTACTTTCTACGGAAAAAGAGAAATATTAAAAGTAACATTGAGACATATATTTCTCGTTAGAAATAGACTAAACCCACTTTGCTCTATAATAGAGAAGACAAGTTTGAGGAAATTGACATGGAAAGTTTGAGCCTTGTTGAGCCTTAAGAAGTGGCCAGAGAGGAACTCAAAGTGGTATAGTTTCCAAACAGATAGAGCTACACGACATTCTTGACACTTCAAAATGGGTTACAACTACTCTTCGTCCTGTATGTGTGGGGTATAGATACAGCTGTACAAGTGTCATGTTGAGTTCGTCTCTGACACCAAAACCTTTTCAAACTTCACAGCTATATCCTTCCCCTTTCCACATGCCTCCATAATCTCTTGTAACTTTATATCCTAACAAGTTTCTCCCCATGAACATCTGTTAAGTCTAATCAGCTGACATATTAATATAATATTTATATATATAATACTTTTTCCTTCTCACATAACTATTTCAATGTTCTTCTTATCTTGAAAAACTCCCCAGAAACAAAATTATTTGAAAAAAATAAGAAAATATAATTTTAACTATTCTATAGTAACAAAAATATGTAAATAAATAATATCCGGTATTCCTGGCATTCGTAATTTTGGTCTTACTTCAAATTCTTGTAAGTGGTAATATTGCAATCGAGTGAAATTTTTAAATAATCGAAATCCTAATAGAAATTTTATGTTTTTAGATTTCTCTGAGCACGAAAATTATGTTTTACGAGCATCGGAAAATTCTCCTGTTTTACTGGGAAGGGATTTTTCAAATTTACTTGAAAATTGCTTCTTAGATTTTCTTTCTTTAATCATGGCGAACTATAACTTTTATAAGTTATAAATACACCTGTAGCCGAGCGGTTAGAGGCGAAACCTGCAAAGCTAATAGGCATTATTGTACTGGGTTCGATTCCCCGGTCTTAGGCCTTGGATTTTATTTAATGGTTAATAAAAGAAATTTACAGTAAAGTATGTTTGCTAGTCTTGCCTCCGTCCACGACACCTAATTGTGGTAGTTTATTTTACTTTTATAACTTAGGCAATAAGTATAAAGAAAATTTACTACAAAACTTATTGAACCTAAAATACCATCAGCTCTAAACCGGATCTGTTAAATTCTTAAGAAAATATGAGAGTTAGCATAAAGATATCCCCAAACTCTCCTTTTTCCGCATTGACTATATCGTTTATTGTAGGTAGCGTTTTGGGGAAGCATTTTGAAAATCCCAGGGGGCTTCTCATGCATTGTTTGACCAAGCTATTGGGTGAGAGACTGGAGAAGAGTGCGTTCCTCCAGGAAAAAGAAGCGCTAATATGGATTAGCTCAATGGTTAGCGTTTTGGATTCCCATGCAGATATTCCGGCTTCAAATCCAACTGCTAACTCTTCTTAGGTACTCTTACAAGGGAGTTTCGTACAGCTCCGCTGGTGGACATAAAATACTGCCCTAAGACTGGGCACTAATGACAACGACTGACTGATGTATTTTGTTGCAATTGTTTTTTTATGAGTGCAGCCCAGATAGGTAATCATTGCAATTATTATCCTCTCCCTCCAAAAATATAAAAAAAGAATAATAATATTTTAAGGAAAGGGATTAGCTATGCGGTTAGCGTACTGGACTCCCACGTGGAGGTCCCGGGTTCGAATCCAGCTGCTGACCCTTAGATTTTCTCTTCCTAGGGACTTCTTACAGCTCACTGTCCGGTGATAGACAGTGTTGTCTGTAACGAGAGAACACTGTCCTGAAAAAAGCTCCGGGCGCCAATAACCTTAGATGTTGACGCGCCTTAATTAAAAAAATAAAAATAAATAATAATATTTTATGTGAGTCTTGGGGTCTAATTGGGAATTCTACTCTAATGAGTGAAAAAACACTTTTCCTTTTAAGGAAATATCAGCCTTCAATGGCGAAGTAGAAAATCTTGCTGAGCTTTGCCAATAAAAAGTAAATATTTAACCGTTTAGAGTATTTCTTGACTCATCCATTTTCCGAGTTGGAAGATTGTTTCAAGACAATAGGAATTTCAATTTTCAATTGGGGAGGAAAAGAAAGAAGAAGAGGGAATAAAGAAAAGAAAAAAAAAAGAACTAGACAGATCACCATTGTCAGAAGTTGAAATAAGTTGCTAGTGATGTCAACTGAGAAGATGAAGAAGGAAATAAGACAAGCTTTTTAGATGCAGTAAGAGTTCCAGAGGACTGAAAAGTGTAACAGTACAGAGAGTGTGGTTTAGTGAAGGAGTTGATGGTAGAGTAACAGGCTGTACAGATTGGTAGGTAGCCTGTTCTAGAAGAACTTGTTCAGCAAAACGGAAAACTTAGTCTTTAGCCGAGCCAGGGTGGCCTTTCCTCAAGCTCCTAGCCCGACCAAGGTACTAGAAAGGTTTGTTCAGGAGATGATTCTTCTTCTCGCAATCCTTTTACACTCCTCTCTCTCTCTCTCTCCTGGACCAGTTTTTCTTTTCACTTCCAGTCCATCTTATCTTACACTGTTTACCATTCAACCCTCCATCCAAGATAAAGTGAAACTTGAAGGAGGAAAATCGAGCTATACAATCTATCCAAGGGGAAATTATTTCTATTTTATATTCATTCCAATCTGAATAGATTTTTAAACACTGCCTTTGGAATTTCTTCAACATTTTTTAGCTTTTCCATTTTTAAATTAAAAGGGAAAATTTTTAATTATTTTAAAATAGGTAACAATTCACCAATTTTACTTTTAGTAATTTCCAAATTTCTAGCTAGCAAATTTTTCTTCCAATCCCGCATTTTTGCTTTTATATTCACGAACTTACAAAAAAATCTACTGCCCGTGTGCTGACGACATAGAATATTGGTAACTCGGTTCAGGTTCGCCTGTACACTATTGTCTTCGAATAAATGCGAGACAAAAACCAAGAAAATATTGCGTGTCAGATTCTGGACTAGAGCAGAAGTAAGACAATGCAAATCAAACTAAATTTGGTGCTGTAGAGGGAGGTGACCAGCAAAAATACTTTAAAATGAATTCTTTTTTTATTAACCAATAGTAAAGTAAAGTAATTGCCTATTTTTTCAGGCGGAGCTTAACGTCCAACTACCAGGTAGGTGTTGTGGACGGTGGCGACTAGCAAACATACTTTACTGTAAATTTCTTTTATTAACCATTAAATAAAATCCAAGGCCTAGAGATCGGGAATCGAACCCAGTACCACAGATACATATTAGCTTCGCAGGTCTCGCCTCTAACCGCTCGGCTACCGTGGCGCCTTTTATTAACCATTAAATACAATCCAAGGCCCTAGACCGGGAATTGAATCCACTATAACACAATTCATCTTAGATTTTTTTCGGGACTCGCGTCAAACCTATCTGCTATCGTGGACGCCTTATTGGAAAAGACCATTTAGGCTTTTTTTGCCGAAACCAAATTCCCTTTTTACTAAGTTTAATCTAAAACCAGCTTCTTGTTTAGCATGCAAAGAAGCGTGCTGTTCGTTTATCCACAGAATGAAAGGAATCCATTTGCATAAGACAAGCACTGGCCAAAGAATTTTCATGGAATTTTCTCTTCAATAAAATTAGTTTTCCCTAATTATACAACTTTTTAAAGCAAATTAATAGAGACCAACTGTGCTCTTTTCAAGAAAGAAATCCCAGAATTCTAAGCCCAAAAAAATTATGAAATCCCAAAAACAAAATATACTTCAATCGGTAAGACATAGCACATTTAATTGCAGAATCTTTAAGATTAATCCTGACATACCCTCTTAATTATACTAATTGCAGTATTTCATTTACTAGCGGTTAAATATTACTACAGTTCAGGCTCTTGCGAAAACCCAAAATTAAATTAACCCTCCCTCCACCACAACAATAAACTCGCATATAATTAAGCCACAAGTATTAGGCATTCTCTGTATTTGTAAGGCCCCCTGAGGATTTGCAAATATTATTTTGGTAAAATGCCCTATTTTCCCACAAATCTCTTGGGCATAAGATCAGTTTCTCTATTTGCTACTGCAGAACAAAGAAAAACAGTTTTCTCATAACGTTACCAACAGACTCAAGATCAGAGCTTTTCCGCGACTAATGTTGGAGAAAATGTAATTTTATTCATTTTGTCAATGTTATTGGTGACTCAGTGATTTCCAGTTATTTTCATTTTTTTATAAATTTACTGCTATGAATTTATTTAGTGTCATAATTTACGATATTTACTCTTTTAAAACTATATCTTTCCTTCAAATAAATTATGGATTCTAACTCTGTTTGTATTCAGATTACTCCCGCAGCAAAGAAAAAATTATTATCATCTGTTATCTAAAAGAAGGCAGTGGTCAAAAAAGCCGCCGTTGCAGTCAACTAATTGCAGCCATAACAAAATATAACCTCCAAATATCAGGCCACTGAGAGCGACTAAGGTTCTAGTTTTAGTATTCATGATCTTAATTATCTCGCGTGTTTAATATTCAGAAGTGGAGTGGACATGTGATGACTCAGTCAGCAAGAATAGTGCAAGAAGTTAACGTAAGTGAAGTCGAAATCTCTAGACCAAACTGTTTAATCTACCTCTGGTGATGATTGAAAGTCCAATCCCGGACAGAGATAAAATAATAGTGGGAAGTAACCAGTAGGCGATTTCCTTAACTACAAAACCACGCTTCACAACCATTGCAACAACGTCCTTTATTTGTCATTATTTTTAAGGTAATTTAATTATTTTTCTTTCAAATTTTAGTTTATTTATGAATAATAATTTGAGCTATTTAAATAGCGTAATAATTTGTAAATTTGGTGGTAATCATAAGCAACATGAGCAGTCACCATCCATTGTTGACACTCCTCTATAATTTGGCAACTAACCATTGAAAAGTCTCCACGCTACTGGAGAGGTCTAGGATTTCCAGTGTTTAGCTGCACGATAAGAGGATTTGTTGTTGAGGGGTGATAGTGATTTATAGAAATGTTTTTAACCGGGATTAGGTATTCGATGTAGGGAATATTCAGGCCAGTGTGGAAGGTTGTATTGGATACCATACTAAAGTGCTTCGGAGAATTTTGGCTTGGAGGATTTTTTTTGGAATTGGTTGAGCGCCTAGAGTTGTTGGTATGTTATTGAGAGTGAATAATAAAGATTTAGTGGGTTTGTTACATGCTGATTGTAGAGTACCGAGCTATCCCCTTAGAGTATCGTGAAGGCAGTGGGCTATTGTAGTTTCTCGAATAAGGATTCTCTCTTCTTAACGAGTTTCCCTTCTATTTTTATAGCTGAATAGCTGCTGAAGATAGCACTCCTCTGAAGGACTCTCCTCCTCTCCTACAACTCACTTACACACATACATAACCTCGTCTTCACACACAAAGGCTATCCTCTATTGCCCCGTTCAATTGTTAGCTTATGATAATCGCTCCTACCTTTTTTATCCTTTTTCCATTCAAAGTCTTTTTTTCCTTTAGGTTTTCCCAATCTCCTAAACCGAATGCTGTTTATTTCAATCCTCTATTTTCATTCCAACCTACTTCCCAACCTTCACCATTCAAAAATTGTACAATATATTCTTTAGAGTTTTCCTTATTGGACAGATTAAGTGGGTAGGGAATCAAGATAAGCTATACCAAAAGCAAATTTTTTGAAAAATCCTCGATTTCTGGATTGTCCATCACCTAGCCTTTTTCTGAACGGCAAAAACTCTTCATCTCCACGCCTATAGGCAGGGTGTGATGTAAAATCAATTATACGTAAGTAGAGCAGAAAGAAAGAAACGTTCAATGAAGTGCACTTTGAGCTTAGCGCACAACAGAAACGCACGAACATATAAACAAACATCAGCAGATCGGAAATCGACGAGAAGAGGGAGCCGTCAGTTTGTGAATAAGGTAGCAAGGACACGTTGGGGGGCCGGCCGGCACTCTCAACTGCAACTGAAGCGAGCTGAAAGGCAAACCTAGTGCAGTAAACAGTGGTGCACAAAATTGATGATAAAGGTGAACGAACAGAAATGTATTCAAACTACTTTTAAACTTCGGCAAATGGAACATACGTCTAACTTGAAATTATCACTCTGAAGCGAAGTGAAACCAGCAGAAAATTTATTTTTTCAAGATTTCTCGACAAATACTTCCAAACTTATACTACAAAACAAGCTCTCTTGAGGGGGAAGCAGTTTAGTACCGTTACAAGTACTAATTGAAGGATTTGCTCGTTGCATCCCCAAATTGCACTTACATTTATTGTTTTTGGACTCAACTGTACATTAGAAAATTTGCCTACATTAATAATTAGAATAAAAGGAAGCCGTGTGAAGGTACCACATCAATTCTTTAGACCCTCGAGAGTAACTAATACAAAATAATAACATTTAAAGTACAAACTTCCTGTGCCTGATAAGTAATGAAAATAACTGGAAATATAGACCAAGAAACATCGGACACAAATCTCCATTATTCGAATCTTTATTACTTTTACTTGCTCAACACGAACTTTATAAAAATAAAAATAAAGATATAGAGAAAGAAAGGGAGAAAATTTATATTATCACAGTTTTCTAAACGTTCACTTTTTATTGAAAAAGACTACTTCTTAGTGGGTTATAATTTTCAATTTCTTAGAGAAAGAACAGTACCAGAGAAAGTGAGAATTAAAAAAATAAGGGAGAAAAACCAAATGAAAACTAAAGAAATAAAAAATAAAACGTTATAACTCTGACGGAGAAAATAAAATAAATAAATTACGTTAAAAAGAGAAATTTATGTATTCTTTTTTTCTAACTTCTTATTTAATTTAATTTCTTTTGGGGGATTTAAGTTTTAAAGATGCTATTTAAAAAAGGAAGTCTTCTTTGCTTCTTAAATATTTATTAAATTCAGTTTACTTTTTTATATTAGCAAATTTAATTACCCTTTTCTCTACTCTTGTTACAAAATAATTAATTAAAATTTGAGCATTATGGCCCACCATGCTTATTTTTTTTTTATTTAAACAATGAAATAATATTAAATTACAATAATTTTTTTTTTGTTTAATTAAAATAACCAGTGTTGCTTATTAAGCCTAGCAGGTAACAGTAAAAGGTAGGTTATAGTCTTAGTGTTCACTGTTAGAAGCACATGTCTTAGGTCGCTGTATATAATATAGAATGCTTTTAGTTTTCTCTTGCTATTAGTAGAATCTATTGTGAACGTGTCAAAATTTTGGAAATGAAATGTTTAATGGGATTAACTTGTTTTAATGGTATATACATTGTGCGTGTTGGTTTGATTGTGATAATGGAATTTCTCAAAAATGAAAAGTTGAACTTGGGATTCCTTTTTGTATTGGAACTACTCTTATTATCGTTACAGGTAATAAGTTTTATTTATTTTTTTTGTTTTAAAGATCTTCTTTAATCTTTTACCCTACATAAAATCGTAAAACGTTTTTCTGGAAAAAGTTTTTTTTTATTTTTCTTTACAACTTTAAGCACTTTTGTAAAGTGCCAGTTTTGGACAAGATTCAGTTTAATTGCCTATAGGATATCAATGAACATTAACAAATTTTTAGAAAACGAACTGTTTTTCATGTGTAGGGGGTCTCGAATACATTGTACCTATTTCCGATGAAAATAATAAAATTCTGTACGATTACAATGTTTCCTTTTATGTGGGAAATAAGAAAGTGAAAATTCTATCGTGGAAAGAAACAAACTGAATAATTTAAGGGGGTAAACGAAATAAGAGAAAGTATAAATAGAAAAAAAAAAACCTGATGGTTTCCAAGATAATGTGAAAAGCCATCAAGAGCATTAGCTAAAAGATAAATAGAAAATGTAAAAAAATAAGGGGAAAGTGTCTTGTCTTATTTTTTTATTACTCACATAATGTGAAGATTTTTCTTCTTTTCTTTATTTTTTTATTTTTTGTATATTGATCTATTTCATGGTTCTTGGTTCTTAACTAGCATTGTTTACCCAATTATGGATAATGGTGTGCCGCTTCTATGGCTCATAATCTCCTTTTTAAATAAAAGTCCATGAATTCTTTTGGGGCACACGTAAATATTACATTAGATACAGGTAATCCTTCCACTCCTTGCCCAGCTAAAACAAGACTCGTACTGACATTATGATTTACTTCAGTAAATATTTATAAAGTTACAGTTTGTTACTGATATCTCTGTTCGCCTAATTTTTATTATTATTATTTTTGTTTTGTTTTATTACAATGCAATGGTAAAACCATCTGGTTTGAAAGTAATGCAATCCCGAAAAATGTTTGGAACAACTAAGATGAATAATAAATGATTTTTTTTTTTGTAATTCTCCAATTTCCACGAACTCTAAAGTGAGAATAATGCTAAATAATGAAAGAGAAGTACAAATTTTATATAAAAAGTTTCTTTTGAAAATAATATAGCTAATGTTTGTTTTAAATTTAAATTTTTCATTTTTGTTATTTATAGCTCTTTCGTAGCTTATTACCAAATTTACTGCTCATTATTTTTTAAATTCTATCTGCAATTAATAAGCTCTTTAAAAGTACCTCAACTTAATGTTACTTTTACAGATTATTTGATCGTGACATTTTGACCGGTCATAGAAGAAAAATAAAAAAACCTTGTAAACTTTTGAATGTTGAAAATAAAATGCTCATATATTTAAGCTTTTAAAAGCTGTTAAAGTTTTAATAGTTCTCAATATTACGGCAAATGAGAGTTCCAGAATATATTCAATAAAAACTCGCGATAATTATTGTTACAGAGTCCTGGGTATCAACAATTCAGCCAGGTTAGTACTTGTAAGTCGCATTTTATCGTTAGTCTTGTATAGTAGTGACTTGGCAAGGTACGAAAGGATTACCAGTAGTATTTGAAGGTAGAACGATATGGCTCAAAACATACTTAATCCTTCTTTCGCAAGGAACAATCCTAATTTTAGCTATTGAAGAGATAAAAGATGAGGAGTAATATGTGAAAAAAAATAATAATTCTAATGCATCTGTTCTAATACACTTGGATTTTTCTGTTCAGAAATTAGATCACATTCTAGTAAACAGCAGTAGTCTGTTATGCTTATGGAGCGAGAGAAAATTGGCCAGCTTTTCAACTCAAACTTTTATTGGCAACAATTTGCGCTGGAAAACATAAGTTTTCCGAGAGGTTCGTCCACGATCTGGAAACTCAAGCATCCTTTAAAATGCCTCATCAGGACCATCACCAGATCTTCGCCTAACTTTGGGAAACGCTGATGAGTTGCAGCAAATGGTATACCAAATCTTGATATTTTTCCTTTTTAAAAATTTGGCATATAATATAAATATGGTACTAGTATTTAATTTATGTTACTCGTCAGCTGGATGCGGATTTGATGTAGTGCTTTGTATTTGTGCACTCAATGGATTTTAATAATTTATTTAAAAGAATTATTTTATTTATAAATTACAGGACAATATTTCAGTTCATGATTTTTAAATTTCCATTTTTTGAAGGTGCTAGATTTTTCTAAGGAAAACAGATGAAGTTTTAGTTATAGGAGAGGAGTGATGATGCCCGAAATGAGGTCATATTTAAGTTTTGTAGAGAAATGATAGAAGGTTTGAAAATAGTGCTATACAGGGTGTTCAGCATAAGACTACGGTAACTTCGGGAAGCGATTCTAGGCATCATTAGTAACAAAAAATTCCATATAAACTATGGCTCGATTCGGCTCCGTTTTATAGATATTTTTAATTTTATGTTTTTTCAAGGTGTTACTACTTTTTAGCAATAAGTTGTCTATATTTCTCAAACTATTAAAGCTACAGCTATTTTAATAAGCTCATTAGAAAGAAGGTTAAAATTCCTTTTAAATAAGCTAATTTATATTCCAAAATAATAATATTAAGTATTTTACTTTGTGGCCCAAACATAAGAAATAGCAAGTTTCTAATTTTTTCCAAAAACTTTGACCTCATTTTTCTCAAAAACATTTTATATGAAAAAACCGTGCACTATTCAGGAAAAACATCTACATACGATCACCTTTCGAACGGTATACAATAATTGGGATTATGTTAAAAATTGACGCAGAAATCTGTGATTAATTGCAAAAAAGTAGGCCTCAAAACAGTGTCGGCATTATGAAAGGAATTCACCTACCATAAGAATATAACCGATCAGAATCATCAGATCCAGAACGATTTTTTGCAAACGTGTAATTTAATAATTAATTTATTTAGGAACAATATTCAAAAATATAAAATTTACATTATAAATAATAAAATAAAAAGAAGAAAAATGAATATGATGTTAAATGAGTGTAAGGTACCAATTTCGAAAGAAAGGATTTTCGTTTAACGAGTTTAGATCTGTGTGTTATTCTGTAGTTAATTAAAGAAATATGCCAAATAATGTAAATAAATCATCATTGTGAACTACTCAATAAACTTTTGGAATTAACAGGTTGTGGAGAGCTAATGAATAAGCCAAAAACTTATTACTCGCTCTGATCCCCAAATTAAATAATAGTGGATGGAATACTTCAACGGACCGCCAGTACACCTCCACGATCGTCTTAGCGTTCGGAACACCCTATCAGGAAAACATCTAGAATACTCCCGCCTAGCTTCTCCACTATTCCCATCTACGAAACCGTAGATGTACGAGTATAACATACGGCGATATTCAATATTCGAATACGCTGGCATAATGATAGCAAAATGATAACCTAATATCTAATGAAAATGTAGACTTTAAACTATCTTTTCTTCTTGTTGTATTTATTTGTTTTTATAAGCCGTATTAGGATAAAACATGTCAGTTTTTAACTTGGAGGTTAGAGCGATAAGTAAGTTCCTTTCATAATGTCGACACTGTTTTGAGGCCTACTTTTTTGCAATTAATCATAAATTTCTGCATCAATTTTTAACATAACCCTAATTATTGTATACCGTTCGAAAGGTGATAGTATGTAGATGTTTTTCCTGAATAGTGCACGGTTTTTTCATATAAAATGTTTTTGAGAGAAATGAAGTCAAAAGTTTTTGGAAAAAAATAGAAACTTGCTATTTCTTATGTTTGGGCCACAAAGTAAAATACTTAATATTATTATTTTGGAATACAAATTAGCTTATTTAAAAGGAAATTTAACCTTCTTTCTAATGAGCTTATTAAAATAGCTGTTGCTTTAATAGTTTGAGAAGTATAGACAACTTTTTGCTAAAAAGTAGTAACACCTTGAAAAAACATAAAATTAAAAATATCTATAAAACGGAGCCGAATCGAGCCATAGTTTATATGGAATTTTTTGTTACTAATGATGCCTAGAATCGCTTCCCGAAGTTACCGTAGTCTTATGCTGAACACCCTGTATATCTGTGTGAAAAGTTCTTTAAACTTCAAAGCCCAAACTTCAGCTACAAAACTTAGTTTTTAAATGGAAATAAGTCCTCCAATAATAATGATAAAAATTATTATATTTTATATTAAATTCTAATTTAAAATTATTGTATATTTAAAAGATAATCCATTGACAATAGATTATTAGAAGTATAACACGGAACTCACCGAGACCTCTTTGGAGAAGTCTCTAGTAATGCGAATAATTAATGACAGAAAATTAATATTAACCCCCAAAGTAAATTACAGGCAATAAGTTCGGGACTATTAAGTAAGGGAAATCGTCGGTTCGAATCCCGCATGTAGATACTTCTTATTTAATTGGTACAATCGTAATAGTAAAGTATAAGCTTCCGTCATCCGCGGCAATGCAATGCAATTTGGTAGCTGATCGTTAAACTTTGCCTTTAAATAATAATTGTAATAAGCGATTAATTTTTTTTTAATCTAAAGTTTTTTTTGTTTAAATTGTTACTGATGAAAATTAAAACTTTTAATTGTAATTTGGAAAAAACTTTGAGAAAAGATGGTGTCTACCTTGATATGAAGACAGCATAAATTCCGTTTTACCAACAGCTCATAATATACATGACTGGTCCACTTGATATACTTGAAACTCTCACCTTTGGTACCAAGCAGCCGCTTGTTTAAGAGAGCAACTGCCTGGGAAAGCTGGTAAGACTTGCGGGAAAACTAAGTATCTTAGCAATTTAGACTTGGCAAATCTCATAAAGGGCAAGCACAATGGTTCAATTAATATATATTTGTGTGCTTAAATGAAGTTTCTGGAGATACTAAGCTTTTCACTTGAAACATAAAACTTAATTATAATTCCATTTTAATTGACTACGCCTAATTAATTTGATTTTAATAATTTTCTATTAAGAAAGTTTAAGATTGGATTTTAGAACTTTGAAGATAATTTTATTTCATTTAAATGGTTATCAAAGAATTAACATAGCTGAAGAATGCGTCACCATGCGTCATTGGATTCCATTTTTGCCTTAGGTGTAAAATTATAATTAGAACTCCTCACATGAACGGCCTAAAACTTAAATCGTATCGGTTAAATATCGTTGCACACCGCATTTATTCGTAAATTCTATTCTATTATTGCTCACAATAACATGCAGTTAAATGCCACTGTATTGAAAATAATTTTTAATAATGTTTGAAGAATATGCCATATTAATTGACTTACAAACCTTTGCTTCGCTTGATAACAATAAATATTACATATTTAATTAAATTAATGATAACAATTATTCAATAAAATTAATAATAATACAAAAAATAAAAAAATAATCGAATAGGTATACAAAAGAAAAGATCACCTGGTGCAGTATTTGCAATGCAGAGAACAATCGTAGCTTGCGACAATAGTCTGGACAGGTGCCTTTCCATGCCGATTCTAACAAGATTTAGAAGGGTGTCCTGAATCCTTTAATCCGATATTTAGTCGGATATAAATAACTGAGCCAATCTTGGGGCGCACTCTTCACCGGTTTTCTTTTGAAACATTTTCGTTTTACTTATTTTATTATTAATTTATTTTTAGAAAACTTTTTAATTTTTTTTTTAAATCACAAGATTAAATGGGTAATTATTTTTCGATTCGATTTTAGGTATAGACAGTTTTTTATTTATTTAAAGTCACTTGATATTTTTACCTGTTTTAATAATTTTAATATTCTAAAATGTATTTAAAACAAATACAATTTTTTTGTTTTTAGTTTAAAATGAAATCTAAATTAAAGCAATATGCTCGATGTTACGCTCAAAACAGACCGAAGTCAACTGAAGGCTTATAAAACGGTTAGATAGAGAACGCGCGGGAAATTTACACTTACTCCCGCGCGCGCCTTTTCCGTTTAGTGTTGCTGCTGGCCCTTCTTCTTCGAGGGATGAGGTAGAGGAACGCAGTAGCAGGATAGGCTAACAGTGGCGGACCGCTTGCGCAAACTCCCCTATCACCCCTGTGTTTGTGGGGGCGAGTAAGGGGCCTCCAAACTGATCCTCTCTTCTCTGTTTCTATCTGACTCTCACACTCGCTCTCTCTCGTTTCCTCTTTGCCGCGACACACAGTCCCTCCCTCCCGCCTTCACACAAGTATTACGCGCGTAACACATTCACACAATACACAATGACAGACTCTCAGTCTGTCTTCGCTGTATGGCTGTCGTAGTCTCTTCCGCACGCACTTCTTTTTCCTGTTGCATATAAACATGGAAGGCAAGTATAAAACATGCATGCGTGTATTCTGCACACATGTGTGCACTATTCTCTCTCATTAACTTGCCAAAGCACGTCTATTTTACGCTCATGCCAATGGCCACATATAGACGAAAATATATGCCTTAAAAAACCAACAAGTGAACTTAAAAATGGGCAGAATAACGTTTTATGTCTGCCAGTTCTTGTGCTGATATAAATAGCGATGGTTCTTAGACTAAAATGTCAATTTTTCTCCCCTCAAAGTTGAATTATTTACATCACGTTTGTCAAACTCAAATTAAACACAAATTGGTGCTACAGACAAGATTCACGCGGGCCACATCACATTTACAAATTCTGCTAAATTTATACTCTGAAGTGAGAATCAAGAATATAGATAGGATAATTAAAGCTCTATATAATTGTATTCATAAAACGAAAATTATCCCTTTTTACCTCGAAACTTGGCCAGCGATTTCCCTCGTACAAGTTTTGCTATATCTGGATTCAAAGGCCTGAGAACTTAAGTATATATTTTGGGAATTCCTACCTCTTTTTTGTCTTTTAAAACCGAATCATTCTGGAATTCTACTTAGAGTGGTAGACATATCGCTTCCAAACGTAGCCGGAACTGAGTCAACGTGTTTATACACGCCCGTAGGCCTCCAGGTAAAGGCACTGGACCACGTGTAAGCTCGTCTTCAGTAGCTAAAGGGTCAACGAGGGAGGGAATTGTTGGGTACGGCAGTGCCTCGATCTCCCCTTCATAACCATTTTTTCTATTTTCATTTCATTTCAGAACAAAGTGGGGCCCCAAAAAATTACCTCGGGGGCCGCCAGTATGACACCCTTGCTGTATATATATTATTATTTAATTCTAGATCTTTTATTTATTTAATGAATCTTTTTTTTTCTTATTTTTGGAGTAGGCTATTTAGCTGTTTTTCTCTTTATATGCTAAAGTTCTGCTTTGATTTACATTTAGTGAACATTAGGTACAGGACGAGTGTCTTTGGCTAGTGTCCCTGAAGAATGCCATCATGTCCAGCTAAAACTGTGATGTTGAGAAGTGGAAAGGACACTGAATGTGTTGGTCATTGGCGTGAATCCCCAGGCATACCTTAAGGCTAAATAGGCTTTGAGAGCCGACTTCTAGCTGATTTATCTATTTATTTTAATCACTTGCTACCTAGCCAAATCCATGCTGTGTGACTAAAAACATTTATTGCAGCATTCTAGATATAGAATCTTTAGTATGATTATCTTTGGAGCCGTATTTGAGAAACATTTTTGGTTTTTAGAAAAAACGAGCGGATCTACATGATGTCCAAGAGATTGCAGATGTTGGCGTAGAGATTATGAGGCGTGGTGAGTAATCTTCTAAATAACTAAAGACTTTTTATGTAACATTAATCACCATAAATATTATCGTATAATTCCCTCCACTTTTTTTGATATGCAATCGCCAACTTATTAATGCTTATGTGAGTAAACACTGATGCAAATGAAACAGTAGCAGCTTAGGGTTACTATGTATTCAAAAAAAAAGATAGGAAGTTACTCAAAGACGGCTCCAAAGATAATCACACTAAAGATTCTATATCTAGGGTGCTACAATAAATGTTTGTAGTCACAGCATGGATTTGGCTACATATCATCCTCTAATTTAGATTATAATCTTCTTCTTCAACAATGGAACTTCTACAATGATACAAAAGAACCAAGGCCTTCATCGTAATTTTTGCTTACCTTTCTTGGGCCTTCACATTCCGCCAATGTCGGTTCCCTTGAAGATCGGCTATTAATCTAATCTTAAAGATACCAAATTGCTCGTGCAGATCATAAAATAAATATGGCCGAGCTGGGTAATTAGAATTTTTTCGATTATTTAATTCATTATGTTTTTTCTTGGCCCTACGGATAACATCGGACAATTTAAGTGGAAAAAGCATTGCAAACATTAATTCTAAAAAAAAAGATTGTTATTAAATTAGAAAATTGTCTGTTTTATATTATATAAGTGCATGTAATGAATATAAACTGCACAATTATTGTGATTTTATGGTTTAATAAAACAAAAAACTTGAGAAAATATGAAGCCAAAGTAAGTACGCGAGGGAAAAAAAGAAAAAGACCGTAAACAAAAAATGAAAAAATATGCGCGTTATGAAAGTTAAAATTAGCGCGGTATTATGCAGCAGTTTGTGCATAACCATGTGTTCATCGATTTGGCTTTATTCTGGTTTGTTTTCAGGTTTCAGGAATTCAGGGTTTTCTTTCATATTGATCGCTCAGCCAGTAATATATATATATATGTTCCACCAGGCAGAGAGATCACGTTCAGATCCCATCTCCCTGTATCAGTAGTATTTACTCGGCCAAATGAAGTAGGCTAAGGGGTGAGTTAGAAAAGGGGACACGTGCAACAAGGTGAAATAGATACGTGCGTCTAGGTGAAATAGGGTGTAGAAATAGGCCAAGGGTGCCCATAGGAGGAGGGAGGGAGGATTCACTATGTAACACAGGGGTGTCAAACTGGAGGCCTCCGAGGTAATTTTTTGTGGCCCCACGTTGTTCTGAAATGAAATGAAAATAGAAAAAAATTGTTATGAAGGAAATAGCGCTTAGGGGAGATCGAGACTCTGCCGTACACACAATTCCCTCCCTCGTTAACCCTTTAGGAACTGAAGACGAGCTTACAGGTGGCCCAGTGCCTTACCTCGAAGCCTACGGACATGTATAAACACGCTGACTCAGTTCCGGCTACGTTTGGAAGCGATATGTCTGCCACTCTAAGTGGAATTCCAGGATGATTCGAAGACAAAAAAGAAGTAGGTATTCCAAAAATATATTCTTAAGTTCTCGGTGTTTGAATCCAGATATAGCAAAACTTGTACGAGGGAAATCGCTGGCCAAGTTTCAGGTAAAAAAGAATAATTTTAGTTTTATAAATACAATTATATAGTGTTTAAGTATCCTATCTGTATTCTTGAATCCTCACTTAAGAATATAAATTTAACAAAATTTGTAAATGTGATGTGACCCGCGTGAATGCTGCCTGCAGCACCAATTGGCCCCCCCCCCTGTTTAAATTGAGTTTGGTCACCCTTGAAGTAACGCATTTGGAACATTTCCTGTCTTTACACAACGTAAACTTGATTCTTCCAATTTTTGTCATATCGCCCGCGGACCTCTGTTAAGTATAGACATCACTGCATCTTTATATGGCAGTCATCAAAGCCTGGAAGAGCAAGTCGCAGAAGTACAGGATGGAATCCATAGGTATTAAAAAAGAAAATTATTATTCACGATTCGCTTAATTATATCGCAGTAATAGTCGAAGATTAGACAGCCATTTGGATGAGCCGTCCTTGTGTCGCTGTCCAGTGCGCCTGACGATGGTCATTCGGTTTAGTTTTGTTAGAAATAATGAGAAACGGTTCTTGCTAGCACTTCTTCCTAAGGGTGGGAACGATTCTTAGTAGGTATATTCGTCTCAGAAACCTGGAGTTCACCTTGGTCATGATCCATCAGAGGTTCGCTGGAGCTTCCTGATTAAGAAGTGGTTACGAAGCCGCTAATCCAATACGAACTTTTATTAAAGCTCCCCTCTCATTAAAGAGTCTGTTTAGTGAACATGAGTAAGTGTTAATGTAAGGTGATGATCTAGAGTTTGCCTGTGGGTTCGCTAAGCTGAGCTTATTAGAGTGTAAGACATTAACTTCATCAGCGTTTAGTAAGCGCGAGTAATAAGAATCTGTAATGAACGACAATCGCTTCTATTTACATAGTATTTGAGATTTCCAAATATTTTGATCTGGTTTATCATTCTGTTAAAACTTACAAAATACAAATTTTGCAGGAGGAAAAATTGCTTTTCTTGCTGTGGAAAATCAATAAAATTTCTATTCATGGAGCCACATACTGTGCCCTGTATTGTAGCCATTATGAAAATAGCTGGTCTATTTCCCAAGTTTGGAACAATAACAAAGTAATGGAAGATCAGATGACAAGACATCCTCAGACCTGGTCTCTGACGTGCAGGAAATTCTTTGAGCTTTTTAGTTCTTCCAGGGCGGAAGTAAATAAAGATATTTGTAAACAAATCGACTGTTCATGGGGAGTAAGTACGCTATTTTCCACTTTAAATGTTTAGCCATGTTGTAAAGCCATTTTATTATATATTATTTTTTTCCTTATTCTATTTGGTTTTTCTATTTTCTCTAAAAACCATAACGAAAAACGTATTCTTACTATGATCTGTACGTGCCCAGTATTAAAAATTATTAACAGCTCTATAAAGGAAAATTGTTAAACGTGGCCAAACATTCTTTTATATTCTGCTACTCTTTTGTTTTTGTCTTTGTGTGAGTATGGTGCGTGCGTATGGGGTTTTCCCACTTAAAATAGACTAAACATTCGTTAAAGATATTTTCTTTACTTTCCATTATTATTTTATGTGATTAGCTCTCGTGGCTGTACCCTGCGCTATTTAAAACCACTGTTGATCCATTTAGGTACCCTAAAGAGAAACATCCTGTCCCATACTTGAGCCAGCCATAAAAAAGTTCACAGCATTCTGAAAAAAAATTAGACAACCCACAGGCATGATGCCTCATCTCTTATAAGACCGTCAATCGGTTCTTATCAAATATTCTCTGAGACGAGTAAAGAGTAGATGCAGGAATCTGAGAGTTATGGGCGAAGGATACAGATCTCATGCCTGTCTCTAACCGCTGGAGGAAAGCAACGGAGGCACCAGCAACTTAGTCGATACAGATGATTTTGAAAATGTTTATGCTTTTCCCATTTCCTTCACACTTTCAGAGAAACTTAGTTCTGATTCCATTTCTGCTAATTGTCTCGCATGCTACACACTGCATTAGATTAGAAAACGGAGCGAATTATGTTCCCCACAGGCTTGAGAGTACAATCTCGTCTAGCTGGTACAGCCTCCTATTTCTTTGTCCAGGTACATACGTTCTAGTCCTCTATAGTAGGAGGAGCTGGGCTAGTCACTTCTTCCAGAGATCTTGGCGTCTCTACGGTTATCCAGTCTAAAAACAGTTTACATTGACCGCCATAACACTCACACAATAATAATATAACCTTCATAATAATAAGGCCTGCAGAGGTAGTTGATGTGTGCAACTATTTGGGTTTAGCGTACCCACAGGCAAACTCGAGCTCATCACCACACACACGCACAAAACTAACGACAGACGCATACTTTTTTACACAAACATTGATAGAACAGAAAACCAACCACTGTAGATCTTAGCAGGTTACAGTCACTCGCATTACAATCTTCAGTTTAACCATAAATCATTTTGGCGAAATGCCCTCCTCTGGTCTAACTAAGAGTACCAGTCCATTTACTAGTTCTTGTTTACCGCTTCGTGATCACACACAAAAGTCACGGATAAATCGAGAAAGCTGAAACTATTTCCCACCAGCTGGAAAGCACTAACCGTGGAAATTTAAAAAGAAAATTAAAACCATAAAAATAAAGTGGGTAACATTGGTGGTAGCCAGGTGTGTGTGAACGGCACAGACATTTTGACCCAACTCTAAGCAATACCAGTAATTAAAGTGAGCTGTTACACTCTTGGTTCAAAATACAACGCACTTTAGTAAATTTAGTTACAGAGAATGTTACTTTGGTTTTTACAATGCTTTTATGGGTGATAAATCTTTGGATTTCATACGATAAAGGTAGTTAGCCTGTGCTTGTAAACGATCGGTGAATGTACGGCTAGTTTATTGTTGCAGAGGTAATTTGTTCTAATCTCTCCCCCCATTGTCGGGTGCACCCAACTTGTGGTGGAAGCCTAAACAGAGAAAGGCCTCCGACAGGTTGTCGGCTAAGCCTCTAGAGAGAGGATGTTATTAAGGGAGACAACGGGTTAGGGGAAAGGAGGAACATTGTGGCAACACCACTGTATCCGTTTCCGCTCAAATTTTTCTGCTCAATAAAGAAGGAAGTGGTTCTTTTAATAGACCAGTTAAAATCTGAGAGCAAACGCATGGTTTTATGAATAACAGTACACACTTGCACAAGAACGATTCATTTTCGGCAAGAGACTACCTCTTATTTTGTCCCATTTCTCTTACTGCTGTAAGAGTGATTTCAATAATTCGTGTTTTATAATGCGTAAAAGGCTAGTACAGAAAAAAAAACCGCATTAAAACGTTATTAAACAACCAATCTATTTCCTGTAAACATAGAATGGAAAATATGGATTCAATTCAGGAATTAGAAATGAAGCTACTTCTTCTCACTTGGTCAATTCACTTGCAATAACTCACATCAAATTTGGGCTATTCTTCTATAGGAATATAAAATGGTTCTCAAATTCTAGACTATGTATAGTTAGCACAAATGAAAACTGTCAAAATTGTTCGTACTTCAGACTATTGTCAAGCATGCTGTTTTGTCATTCCGTATATTGGCGTGCTTAGAGCTATTTTTTTTTAATTTTATTTTTTGACGTTGATGCAATGCTGTAATTGGGTCTACAGCAGCGCTGCAAGTCGGCCTTTTTACCAACTACAGGTCAAATTAAATCTAATTGAGGTATGTGTAGTTCATTTTCTTGTTGTGATTGTTGGGAATGATTTTTCTCGAGTAGTTTTTCGCTCAGGGTGCATGTGGTAATAATTGTAGTTCATAAACCATAAATCGCAAGCTCAAACTTTATATTTATACTGAATAACTGCATGGGACCAGACGGAAAGTTACAATACTAAAATGTTCAACCCGATAGCAGTACTTTTTTCTGAATGGATATTTCACTTTTTCTTTTTTCTTTTTATTTTCTCGAAAATATGTGACGTTTTTCTTTAAATTTGTCTTTTAAATAAAAAGCTTTGCAACTTTTTAATTTAATTATTTCTTAAAGTTAATTTATTTTAAGGCAGTTCAGGATATTGGCAATTAATTGCAGCACAACAAGATGGATATATGGAGGAGGTCATACAATGAGCACAATTGAAGTTTATAATAATTATTTATTTATTTAAAAAACTTTACATATGTACACAAAAACGAAAGAAAACAGATATTGAGGTTTCAAGCTTAGCGCCTTTATACACTCATCAGATAAATATTAGTACAGATTAAAATGGAACATATTTGCATATTAAAGAGGGGAAAAAAATGCTGAACTTTATTTATATGAAGCAATGAAGCAAAATGTATCAATATACATTAATAAAATGTAGAGTGGGATACACTTTAGGGGGATACATAGGGATTCTAATACTAAGACATACATATCATGAAATATATAACAGAGTGACAGAACAAGTTCTTTTTATTCAGATGTTTTAGATACCAAAGCATATAATTACAGGTATAAATCTTTTTAATTTTTCTAATCGATTATTTACAGAGCGAACCAACTATAGAGCGAAGAATGGTATGAATCTTCAACTGAAGAATCTAGAATCTTCATCTATCCATGCGAAGAGGAAGTGGCAGTAAATATAAATTGTAAATATGGAGAATATTCCTGTGACCCGAAGGTGGAAAGTTAAGCAGAAGAAAGAACACATTAAGTCCACATTGGATAAGTTTTCGGTATTAAAAGAAAACTTCTAAACTGCCATATTTTACTTTGTGGTGTTTAGGTTAGTGAGACAGAAAATCGTTTAAAAAAAAAAAAGTATTAAGTTTGTGTGTGGTATGCGTTTGGGGGCTGCGAATGTGAGCAAGAGTGAGAGGATTGGTGCCATAATCTCTCACTGTTCTGCAGACTAAGACATCCGGTTGAATAGTGCGAGTTTCAAAAGTTGTACGGCCTGGGTTCTAACACAGTTTTTTTTATTTAAATGTGACTTTGTCGTCGTCCATTCTCCGCGGAAGTATCTAAGGTGAAAGTAGAAGAAAGAGATTTCCCATTGCTGGCTTGGTTTGTGCAGACTTTACCAACTGGAATATGGAGACTTTTATTATGTGTAATAGAGTGGCACTACTGGGGTTGGTAAGAAGGGTTAACCAGAAGGAATACAGGGCGGTCCTTAAGGACCATAAATCAAAGTGGCTAGGAGAAGATCTGCTTTGCCTCTGGAATACCTCCCCCACTGCCTTCTGTAATATACATGAGCTATGACCTGGCCTTCCCCTACTTCTTCCACCACTTTGCTCAACTTGAAAAAAAGGGGCCAAGAAGTTGACGTCATTGCTGTGACGGTTCTCTCTCGTCTTGGGGGGGATGCACAGTAACTCTTTTCATCTGTTAAATGCGATCCTTTTACCTCATTCTCGTTTTTTTTTCCCCCAAATCGTATTTTTTATTAGAATTGCTTATCACTTACTCAGTTGTCCACATGAAATTATGGCATAAGCTGCTACTCCTTAAGTATCATTAAGTGAAAAATTGTTACGTCTCATGATGAAAAGGTATGAATTATCCTCAATGGTAATTTCTCAGGGAAATGAACAATCCAATGAAATCCCCATTAGGGAGGTAGTTCTTCAAGGGGAAATTTTAAGTCCCCTGCTTTTTGCACTTTTTATTTCAGATTTTGATGATTTTTTTTTGTTGCTAAAGGCGCCAGAGGAATAAATATTAATTCTGTGACGGATCTCTGTATTATTTTATATGCAAATGACACCGTTCTTCTATCTAAAACCAGGTTGGTTGGAAACTCAACAGAATTTAAATATACTTAATGAATACTGCAGTATTAATTCTTTGTAAGTAAATATCAGTTAAGCGGTAATCATATTGTTTCATAAGGGAGGACGTTTACCCAAGATGAAACATTTTTCATTTAACAATTCCAAAATGTTAGTCGATAATGAAACACTTTCCTGGGCGTCCCCACTTTCTTTCTCTGGCCAGTTTGAAACTGCTGCAAAATACCATCTTTCTAAATTTTAGAGCAGCCAAGTCTTCAGTTTTCCGAACTCTTGAAAGCTACACATTCTGAAAGAGTTGGGAAGCTAAGTGTCTTCTTTATGAGTCCACGGCAGTGAGTGTTCTGCTGAATTGTTCAGAAATTTGGGGTTTGCCCTCATACCATCGATTTCGGTACGTACCCAGATGTTTTTCTTTAAGGCAGTATTACGCTTATCTCCACAAGCTCCCAGTGCCTATATCAGATTGGAAACGGGTCAAAGGCATACTAAGATGAAAGTGTTTAAAAGAATGCTAGGGTGGTATTGCTCTCTACAAAATATGCTGGATAACAGATTACCCAAAAAATGTTCTGGTTCTCGCACTTTAAATCTCAGCTTTCTATCATTGGTTATGATCATTTATTAGTAAACAGTAATGTATCACATTTTTTGTATTATTTAAGAGCTATGATTCAAGCTTTTGATAGTCATATATTTAGCAGGGATATTGATTTCTTAATACTTCTTTTAGTCTCTAATATAGAAGTATTTGTTCATTCAGTTCAATTGAAAATGAACTTTTATTTAACTCCAAATTGAAAAAATTAGGCTGGTAGCTCAAATGCGTTTAATGGGTCGAAAATTTTGTACAATTATTATTAAAAATGGAAAACATCAATTTAATCCGGATGATATTTGTTCATTGTGCTCTTTAAATTTAAATGATAATCTTTACCGTTTTATTTTTCATTGGGCAGAGATAGATATTTAGTTCAGTACATTTTTAAAATACAATACCAACAATTACTATTTAGTTTACCTATTAAATATTGAAAATGAATCCCAATTGAACAATATATTCTTATATACTATCAAATGTTTAAATAAAAGAAAACATGTTTAAGTTAATGTTATCATTACTGCAAGGAAGCTCCTATATTGTTATCTTCCGAAATGTTATTGTCTCAACAAAGTGAATAGCTGGTATTGTTCCAATTCCTTCTATGTTTCTTCTTTTGCTTTTATTGTTTATGTAATTAGAAGCTTAATATTTATTTAGTTTTTCATTTTATGTGATAATTGAAATTATGTATTTATTTTGATTTTTCCTTAAAATACAACTCCTTGCTTATAACTAAGACACAATGTAATTCAAAGCAATAAATAAATAAATTATAGTTAGTAGTGGTAAGAGAAAGTCGTGTGAGTTGTTCAGCCAGATTCTTTTTTAAACAAAAACCTTAGACATTAACATTTTGATCTGAATTTTTAGTCAATTTCTGTAATATCTAAAATAGAAGGGAGAAGAGAGAATTAAATGGGAGTTATTTTAAAAAAGGCATTCAAGTTACTAAAAAAGCAAGGGTATCGTAGAGACTAAAGTATCCAAGAATGCTAAGTTAAGGGAGGAAAAAAAAAAAGAATAAAGCATGAATATCCGATATTGGGAATGCTTCTGAACGAGTGTAACTCACCAGCCCTAAGAATGTTGTACGATAAAGAAATAAGGGTAAGAAAGAATTTTAAAGGTCAAAATAGTTGGAAAACAAAAAGTGCGTAAAGAACAAAAAGGACCTATAAGAGAGATTCCAGTTAGGTCTATACAGAGTGTGGACGGAAAAGAGAGTGGAGGATATGCTGAAGTTTGAGTGGGGGTTGAAGTCTAATAATAGGGTGACAAAAGGGTACTAGTCTAGCGTGACATTGTATAGGCTAGTTTCTGGGTGACTGCGACCTGAAGGGGCCTTCCAAACAGCAATTGTCGTAAAGTCGGAGGTGTCGCCAAGAGGAAAGCTCAACCAACAGAGAATTGGCTAAGCAATAAATGCTGTCCCTTCATCCAAAGCTTAGCTGAAAGTTCTTTTTCTCAAGCTTTCTCACAAGATGGTCACACTTTTTTACACACAGCATCATTGTATTGGCATGGTATTTTTTTTTCCTTCGCTCCAGGAAAAAAAGAACTAACCACAGAAGAAACAACAAGGACTTGAAAAGAAAAGGAAACTATTTCGGATACGCATGTAATAGATAGTTGGGAAATCAACAATGTCTTTTACAACCATCTACTATTGTCCAAATATTCGACAATAATACTTGGACTATCTAGTGGCAAAGGCCTTGGGAGAGAGGGAGATTTAGTACTTCTTACACGAATTCAAGTGACAACAAAGAAGCTGTGGAATTTCCAGATTATTCTCCTACAAGCAACAGTTTCTTGGAAGTGCAAAGGCTGAAGGGAGAAACAAAAAAAAAAAAAGAAAGAAAATGGTTCTTGAAATAAAGAAAAGGGAATATGTATGAGATTTGGTTGGGGAATACGGGAAAGGGAAATGCTGGAATAGGGAGTTACATAGTAAAGTAGAAAAGTTCTTCTCCCTAAGTGAAAAGCGGCCAAGGAAATATTTTATGTTGCCCTTAAAGAAAAATCGGGCGAGAAAACTCTCTTTCCTTACTACAATTCTCAAGGTTACTAAATGTTAATTAACTTCACTATAAGTGTACAATAATGTTATAAAAAGGGAGAGTTTAAGGGATACTCCTTAAAAATTAATTCTTTTCAAAGCGGATTTAAACAAATAAAATAAAAAAATAGAAGAAAAACTCGTGGAGTAAAAGGAAATAATCAAGAAATACATAAGATAAGATAATAGATGGGATGGGACCTAGCCCCACGGCACCGCAGTCACAAAAGACTTATTGTGCCAGCCCCTTAGTTCTAGTAAGCGAACCCTCCCCTTCTAAAGAGGTTGAGGACTTTCCGTACTAGTTCTTTTTGCGCTACTATCTCCTTCGGCCTCAGCGTTCCAAAGGTTTCATAGCGCAAACGCTCGATTGCAACGCAATCGAACAACAGGTGAGAGGCCGTTTCCTCCTCTTCCTGACTATGGTTCCGAGCTAATAAGCCCCACCTTGCGCAGATGCTTCCTGAACCTACCGTGCCCCGTGAATAGGCCTGTAATCAGAGTAATCTGATTTCTACCCAAACACAGGGTTAAGAAATACATACTTTAGTAATAAAAATTATTTATTATTTTATAGTCTTTACACATCTTTAACACAAAATAATAAAGACAACTGTCACGGTCAACGACCGACAGTGGAGTGGTTAATACGAATTATTTTTTTCAATTAGTGTTTTAACAAATACTAAAACCAAGAATACTTAATGCTTTGCAATATTCTGCTAGCAGAGGCCAATCGGAACCATTTAAAATTTCAACACTTGTTCATGTTTGCTACCTAAGCTAAAATTAAGCTCCTTATAAATGTTACAGGAATCGAGTTCGGAAACTTTCTGCATAAATTCTTCTTTGTATTGTAGCTTGGCACATTTCACTAATTTATTAAAAATACCATTCCATGAAGCTATATTTATTTGAAAATTACATTCAAAATTCACAAGGTAATAAATATATTCTCTGTTTTGACATAGGAAGTAATACCTTACAATTGTAGCATTAACTAGTAGTAGCGGGCCAATGTTTCAATACCTATACGTTTCATTTTATCAGATCTGAGTTTGTAGGTTAAAACTCAAAGGGGAACTCCTTTAAGATTAATATTTTTGGTGTCAAAATCTCAGTATAAAATGGATTTATCTAACTCTAATAATGGATGAAAGACCGAAACTGGTTGTCATGGGGCTGAAATAAAATAATATGTAGTTTGGTCAACCGGGTAGAAGAAGGAGAGTGACAGTAATAATTTTTTCACAAAAGTAATAATTTTATTTTTGGGGGGGCTCATCAAGTTCAAGGCACTACTCAATAGGAATAGTTTTAATTTTCTTTAAATTTAAATTAGGCGTAGTAATGATTATAAAAATTAACATACAAACAAGAAAAGAAAATTGAGAAAGGGAAAAAAGAGTAAGTTGAGTCAACACTGCAACATGTGGAAAGTAACCACTAAAGAGAAGGTATCGTCTGTTCTAACGCTTCTTGTGATTAATTGTCGGGACTTCTTGGATTTCCAGATTGTTTTGTACAGTGCGGTTAAAAAAAAAAAAAATACTCGCAAGAGGATTTACTGTGTATATAGCTGATGCCGAAAAAGTGAAAGGGCAAGAATTTTAAGACAGAGTGTATGTAGTGTAAACCCATTGCTGGTGGGTGGTTTTGAAGAGAAGAATAAACGAAAAACTTTAACTTTATATTACTCATTCTAGAGTAATATATCGTATTATAAAAGTTTAAGAAAAGGATTTTATTTATTCTTTTCTATTGGAGTTTTTTTTTCAACTTTTTTGTTTGTATTCATTTATTTGGAAAACTTATAGCTGAGGAGGATTTTGTTATTAAGGATTTTCTGTTTCTTCAATTGTGCGATGATTTGTTTTATTGTAAGTATAACTTGTTAATCTTAACGTGGTGCATTGAATTTTCACTAATTGTACTAGAAATTAAATAGGGCAAAGAGAGTTGTCAAATTGCTTAGGTTCTCCTGAGAAATACTGATTCTCCTTTTTTGTTTCCCTTAGTTCCTGCTCTGTCTCGTTTTTCCTTTTTTGTATTTATGCTTTATTATAATTATTGTTTTATACTTTGGGACAATGTAGTAATTATTATTTTTCTTTCCTCTTCAATTTAGTTCAGTTAAATTTGTTATTTCAGGAATTGGGGGTTTTCACAGTTTTCCCCTCAATGATTATTTGGTTCTTCCCGTCACTTATTAATTTATGAATTCGTGTTTTTCTATTTTTATTTTATTCGTTTATTGACTCTTTTTTTTGTGTTTATCTCATTTAAAACAATAACTTGGTAGGCAAAAATCGCCCTTCTCCTCTGAGCTAACGACACTTCTGTACCTTCTCTATCTGAGAAGCGTAACACGGTCTGGGTTACAATAAACATGCGTGCTTCGACGGATGAAATCAAAGATACGAGTATTATCCACTTATCCAGCACTGAGGACTTAAGCACATTTTCACAAGAGCCTTTCTTATAAATGATTAATAATCAAAGACTAGTGAAATTGTAATTTATTGTTTAAAAAGATTAATGACTTGGATTTTAAGGAAAAAAAATCACCCTTCACACTGTATATTTTATTTCTAACTCACCGCATCATACAAATATGCCACATTGAAATATTAATGATATATAGAATGATATATATTTATATATATACTCGTATAGTTTTCAAGATCCCTGACGAGTTATACATTGTATCCCAGGGACACAAGGCATTGCACACTGCTGTAATCCTTGTGTAAAACTTGTTTGGATTGTTTTCCCTTCTTTAGAACCAGCCAGTGTATATGTGTGAGTGGTGTAATTGAAAAGTTGATCCCAGGGGATATTAGAACTATCACTTTGTAGGATAGTCACGTGTTTGCAGAGCGCAAACACCCCTCTGCACCTCTCTCCACGGAATGGTCATCCCCTTCCTCGAAAAGCCACTCTTTCACGTCAGAGTGACTTAGTTTGTGGCCAGATTAGACATGGCAGCCACCTAACACAGACCTGTACTAAAACCATTTCCAACATAAAATTTGTTTTATTCCAGAAAATGTCCATGTTCAAAAGAAAAATAAAAAGTGAAAAAAAAAAATCTTATTTAAAAATTTATCAGATTTCATTTAAAAATTTTAATCTTATTTAGTAGTTTTATTAAATCTTCTTTTGGGCGATAAATATACAAACCAAAACAGTTTAACTTGATTTTTTGAGTTGTTGCTTCAATAACTATCTCTATTTTTTGTTGCTTCCAAGGTTTGTGATCAATATTTTCGTAAATAATAGATTATAATATGGTCGTGTCTTGTTCCCCAGGCACAACAGTCAAAAGAGGCTTGCTTATTGGTGGCAACTACCCTTAGTTCTAGCATAAGATCTCCTTTTCATTAGTTCCAGGAACTCAAATTGCCAAAGCTTTCATATCGCAAACTAACTATCAGTTAGGTTATAGAAGACGCGCATTTATCACAATCCGCAAAGAAACTAGAAGATAGAACCAACGTTTTCATACCACTGTGAAGATGTGTTTTGAGCCTTGCGTACTTTACAAAGGGCCTAGGGTAGAATAGGGTATGGGCACTCATTGAGACATTGACAAATGAGCCTTTTGTCCTAATTAACTATGTTTCCAGCTCAATAGTGGAAGGACTGTTCGCAAGGTATTCGCCACTGGGTCAGTGATAGAAGTATCGCCCTACGTAGAGTGCTTAATGACCGTTCAAGAGGTTCCCATACAGCAGTCCACAGGGATTCCAACTAGAAAACTTCTACCTGAGTATCATCACCATGAAAAGTGGAAACAAAGAAAGGAACTTGAACATGGTAAATAAGTTACTCCACTTCACTAGTGCCGACAATGTTTTTGTGTTTCAATCTAGTTTCATGCTTATTTGGCGAAGAAATAAAACGTTGTAATAGTCCATACACTAACATGATCTGTTTATTGCATACTTTAGATGCAGAGAATGGCTTATAACTAATGAAGAAGGAACATAAGAAATCTGCAGAAAACCGAAAAAGGCAGTAGGAGAATAACAACAGAGTTTCAATGAAGATTCTTTCATCTGCTGAAGATTTGGAGCTTTAAATTGCTCCAAATAAGATCCTTCCAACTTCGTCACAATATTCAACGAGTTCATGGACCTTACAAAGAAGACTGATCTTTTCACTACAAGTTAGCCTCGGTAGTCTTACAGCGGCCTTGAAATTCTACATGTAAGTAAACAAAAAAATTAGTAGTTTACAGATTTAAGTACAGTTCTCTGCGTAGAAATCAGATAACTTAGATTATGTTTTTTTTTTTTACTGTTCTCTTTCCCTAATCTCGTTAAAAGACAAAAAAAATACTTAAAATTGAACGAATTTCAGTCTAGGCTTCAGGGAGTAAAAATTACAAAACAAAAATTAAGGCGACTTTTTTTTTGCATGTAAATGTACTTAACCATACGTCTTTAAAAACTGCAGAAGAAATTACACTTTCAGATTACCGTGTTCACAGTTATCTTAATATTTTGGTACTTGTATTTATAGTACAGAGTTATAGACCCTTACAGTACTTGTAATTTATGAGGTGGTACTCTAAAACATCTTCTCCATGTACTCATTGAATGAATGCATTGATAATTTTAGTATTCTCCATAAAAGTATAAAGCCTGAATCCTTTTTAGTTTGCAATATGTTCTATGTTAAGTGTTCCACATCCTACCTGCTTACACTATAACATTTAACCATTTTGGTGACTCTCTAGACTTATATAGAACCACCTTACACTCAGTTTTAACCATGTGAACGACTCACTAGACTTATGTAAATTTCACTCGCTAGACTTATGTACCTTTCACTCACATTTAACCATGTTGGTGACTCTCAAGACCACCTTACACTCTCATATGAACGAATTATGCTGATAAGTTAGTTTACTATCGTTTCTTAATATTACCTTCCTAAATTCAAAGACCTTGTTCAGGAATTCGAGCCCTCAAACTACTAATTATTGCTCACTGAACCACAACATATCTAACCAGCCCATTAATCTTAGGCCCCAAGTAATTATTTAGAAGTTAAAAAAAAAAATAAAATAAAGATGCCCTTAATTGAGTTTTCGCCGGTAATATTCGTTTTGAGGTCCTCTGAATCAGAAAAAATAGTTTTTTAAAAAAAGTCTTAAAAAGTAAAAATCACATTATGAAAATTCATGTTTTGATTGATTCTTCAGGCAGAACTACCACCATCATTTAATGAATTTTTCACTTCTTTAATTTAATTTAATTTCGAAAATAGTCCCAATAAGTTTCTTCAAAATTTGAATATCACCTAATTGGTAGTTGGATGTTAAGTTGCTTAAGATGGTTAAGCCGGAAAAAAAATAAATAAGCGATTACTTCACTTACTGTTATAAACACTTATTCAACTACAAGTTTTATTCGTAACAGATAGTTTAAGAGCACTTCTTGGATAGGGTTGCTGGTTAGGCTTACCTTAAGTTCTATTTCAGTATTATGTACTTGTTCTTCTTACGTGATTATAATGTCGTAATAGTCTGTATTGCTTTAAATTCAAAGTTTGAAGAATTAACAACCAGAAGTTGTAAAAGGTGCAAGAATTTTTCGTAAATGCTTGATAATTGTATCTGTACAAGTTGCATGCATATAGAAAACTTACTTTCGTTTGAATAATTGTTATACCTACATTCTTTATAGAAGGTGAATTACAGTAGCTTCCTCCAAAGAGTAATTACGAAATAATAAGAAGTTATGAAGTTTAAAAATCGAGATAATGATTAGTAATAGTTTAATATTTAATCTAGAGCAGCAAATATGTGTAATACTGCCACTTTTTCAATAAAATGAAAACATTTTGAACCAAATTAAACCGTTTTTCATAAGGTTATTGAATGAAAAATGGTTTAATTGGATGAAAAATACTTACTTTTCAACGAAAAAATATTTCAATTCTTGGACAAGTTGAATTCGTTTATTAAGAGGTATTGTTGCTACAATACAAACTATATTAATTAATAATTTTACAATATTGAATACTGTTATTAACTTAGGATTGAATAGGTACAAATAATTTAGTGAGTTTTAATGTAGTTTTTATTATTATTGTTAATCATTATCTTCGTTTGTCCTTTCTGCCTTTTAGGTAAAGGTCTTTAAATCCAGCAGTCACAAAAGTTGAGGTGTTTCGCAATCTATTTCATCATTCCAGGGAAATCAAACCAAACTATCTTATGGGGCTGTTTTTCATGTAAGCTTTACTTTTTTTATAACATTACATTTTAGTACGTTGAATAGTTAAAACTTTTTATCAGATGAATCAAATCTTCCCCTTGAAAGGTTTTAATTTGATTGAAGTTCAATCGTTGTTGGTGAATTCTGTAGCTTCGTATATTTCTCTTTTATAAACTTAAACTTTTTTAAATTTTGTTTATTCTGTTCAACGTACTGAAGTGTGGTAATAATAAAGTTATGTAAAAATGATATAAATAACCCGATCATCAGTTAAATCATATTTTTATTCTTATAAATTTAATTCTATGTGGTTGATAAAAACGTTTAAGGAGTTAAAAAAGAAATGTATAATATATATACATATATTGTACAGTTTTATTTGTTTTTCTTTAATAATTTAATAGTTTCAAGCCCCGCGTGCTAAAATAGGCGATTACTTCAACTAATGCACGTATAACTTACGATTGTTTTTCAAGTAAATTTAATTCAGAATAGTTTATTTTGATTGAAGCAAACTAATTTGAGTGGAAAAAAATATCGGAATTCTTGATTAAGTTTAATTTGCTTAATAAAAGGTTTACAATAACAGAAAAAAGCTAGAAATGCTGCAATAATTTAGTAGCGAATAAAATTCAAATAATTTACAATATTTGAACATGTATTATTGAAAAGTTAGCTTTTTAATTCTGACTCAACACTTTATTTAATTGTATAATGTTGATTTTCAGATTAAAAACAGGCGTTACTGGAGGTCCTGCCTTCAAAATTGACCAAATTTAGGCCAAAACGTAAAAGACGAAAAACTTCTGTCCAATGGAAAAATACAAAACGCTTTTATCTGAATTTGTAATTAATAAATGTACTCCAAATGAAATATAAGGTGTATTTGATTTATAATATTAATAAAAATGTGTTAAATTGAGAATTTATACTTAATAGTAGTATATTTTGTGTTAAAACTGTCTGTAAAAATGTATAATTACTAATAGAAGAAAATAAAAACCTTATTCAATTCAATAACATCTCTATTTATTTACCTATTGAACTAATGAAAGGAAAAAATGTAAAATTGCACTTAAAAAGTTTAAAAATATCACATATTAACGTAAAATTTGAGTTAAAAAGGAAAAAATATAGTTCGAAAAATGGCCACCAGATAGCCACACCTACTGGACCCTTATACGTTAACAGATAATTGCATTTATAAAAAATGGCCGCCTGATAGCCACGCCTACTGGATCCCAATACGTTAACAGTAAATTGCAGTTTTAAAAAATGGCCACCAGATAGCAACACCTACCGGACCTCAGAACATATGTTTTTAGTTCACATATTTGCCACCAGGCAGCAGCACTAAAGGTATATATATTGCTGTCAAACAAGATGTCTCCTCAGTACGGCCGAAGCGTCGTACTAGTGAGGAGGGGGCTATGTCGCTCGTCGCTCCAAAAATATTCTTGTCTAGTCTTAACATCTCTCTCCACCAAAAAATCTTCATAAAGTGTCATGTTGTATGGTGGTAATGGTTAGGGAGATGTGTACACCTCGACGGTCGGAAGGCGAATAATCGCCCCACCCGGCCCGGCCCCCGCGGCGAACTTTCTTATATACCCTCTGGATCGCGTCATATCACCATGACAACGGGTTCCCCCCCTACTTCTAGTTCCACCAGTTGTCACTAGATCGCTCGTGCTGTCTGTTTTACCTCTCGTAACCTTCCTTGCACACTCTCAAGACTTTGGCAGCCATTGTTGTAACCTTTCTATCTTCTTACACACTCTCCAGACTTCGACGGCCATTGTTGTAACCTTTCTATCTTCTTACACACTCTCCAGACTTCGGCGGCCATTGTTATAACTTTGCGTACTGCTTCTTACACACTCTCCAGACTTCGGCGGCCATTGTTATAACTTTGCGTACTGCTTCTTACACACTCTCCAGACTTCGGCGGCCATTGTTGTAACCTTGCAATCTTCTTACACACTCTCCAGACTTCGGCGGCCATTTTTAACCTTTTTTTTATATTTTCTTTTTATTTCTCCGCATTTTTTCAATTTTTCATATTATTGAGAGATTAAAAGGGAAAATAAATACAATATTGTTATAATTAAATGGTTTATTATTTATTAATAATTATTTATACATTTTTTTTACAATAAATTTATATGAAATCTTTACAAAGCATAACATTATTATTTTACAAAGAAAACATGCAATTTTTAACAATCACAGCATGCTGGTGACTCTCAAGACTTACGTAGGACCACCTTACTCTCACATTTAGCCATGTTGGTGACTCTCTAGACTTATGTAGGACCACCTTACACTCAAATTTAACCGTGTTGGTGACTCTCAAGACTTACATAGGGCCATCTTACACTAACATTTAACCAGGTTGGTGACTCTCTAGACTTATGTAGGACCACCTTACACTCAAATTTAACCGTGTTGGTGACTCTCAAGACTTACATAGGGCCACCTTACACTAACATTTAACCAGGTTGGTGACTCTCTAGACTTATATAGGACCACCTTACATGCACATTTAACTATGATGGTGACTCACAACACTTATGTAGGACCACCTTGCACTCACATTTAACCATGTTGGTGACTCTCTAGACTTATGTAGGACCAGCTAACACTATCATTCAACCATGCTTGACACACTTTACACCTACATAGGATTACTTCACATTTACTTTAATTTTTACTACGTTACATGCACCTATTTATGTATGTTTTATTATTTTATTTTATTTTTATGTCAAGTTATCAACTTCCATCTTTTTATTTATTATATGCGCAATTATTTTTATTAATTTTTTGCACCTATATAAGTCCAGGGAGTCACCAACAAAATATGAGATGGTTCTCAAATAATTTTACAAAGATTCACGTGTTACTTTTAACTACAATTTCATTCATTGTCAAATAAACATGCTTATTACTTATAATAACTACATAATACTTATTTTATTAACTAATTTCTTACAAAATTTGTTTGTTAATGCTAAATGGATAGATGTTTTACGTCTTTTTCTACTTTTGCTGTTACTGATAAACAGTTTTGCAGGCAGCAGTATGGAGGTATTTAATCTGAAAATCAACATTAATTAGTGTAATTGAAATATCGTGTTTACTGAGTTATGTCTTAAATTAGGAAGCTATAGAAAAACATTTATAACTGATATAGTATTAACAGTAAACATTTTAGAAATGTAACTACCATTAAATTAAAACATTGATATGTTCATTTAAATATTTTCTTAAAGAACTTAAACTTGTTTATTCAATAACAATGAAATAAATTTCTACAAAATACATCTATTATTTATAAAAATAAGTTTAATTTGATTGAATAATACAATAAAATAATTCTTAATAATTCAAATAAAAAAGATTTAAATTGTCTGAGCTACATAATTAAACTTCTAGGGTAAGAAAGTTTTATAAAAGTCTAGCGAGTCGTCAACGTGGTTAAATGTGAGGGTAAGTTACTCCTCACATATAAGTCTAGTGAGTCAGCAACATTGTTAAATAAGACTGTAAAGTGGTCCTATATATGTCTAGTGAGTCGCCAACATGTTTAAATGTGAGAATGTAAGATAGTCCTAAATAAGTCTAGTGAGTTGTTCATATGGTTAAATGTAAGTGTAAGACTGTTCTGCATAAGTCTAGCGAGTCTTCAACATGGTAAAATCTGTGATTAAGATAGTCCTAAGATAAATTAATTATTATAAATCAGGACTAACGTTATCATAATAATTTTATTTAGACGTTCTACAACTGGTTAATCATGATTAAATGTGTCACGATTGAATTTGGGATTTAGTCGCGACTAATCTTTTAAACGCAATTATGATGAAAATATTAATCGTGACTAAAAATTTTGCCCAACTCTGTTCAAGTTTTGGGGAAAGACAAAAACAAGAAATAAGAATTAATCATACTTTCAAGAATGTATCCCTCTGTTATTGGCCCAGTAGTGACGCAAAATTATTCGTTTGCCCTAGTAGCTAATTTTACTTCACATGGACTTCAGTGAGAGAAGGAATAGTCCTATTTCGTCATTGTGGCTCCGATAAAAAGAGCAAACTCAAATAGCGTTTTAAGTAAGTGGAGATTTAAGGCCAAAGGGTAGATCTCAAATCCGTGTGTATTCGCATTTGTTTCGCCCTTAAATAGAGAAAGACTGATGTGAATATGTAGTAATACTTTATTTGGAACATCAACAGGCTCTGTATGAAAGAATAATCTTTGGGTCTCTTTTTTTGACGTAAATTTGCCCGCTGATTTGCGTGTCGAGTAAGGACAGTCCGCAGGCAAAAGGAATAAAAGGAGAACCAAGTCATTTCGACGCAAAGATCCTCTTTCATACACATTTAGAACTAAAGTTTGACAACATCTACGACATATACCTCTACTCTGTACGTCATGTCCTACCGGTGGGTGTTAGCAAATGTTGAATACCGCAAATCAATCGGCTGTTATACTGAAAATACACAAACACACTCACATTGTTAGCCAACATATTCATCATGTGATACCCCGCTTCTATTCTCCGCCCTCCTAACTCAGTGTGTCCACTATCTCATTCGGAGATGTCTGGGGACCATGTGAACAACATGGTTTGTTGGGTTTGATGGGAACAAATTGGCAACAGCTGTATCCTTCCAGTTCCTGGCTAGATTACTGTGGCGAGTTAGCAAATTTGTCATAAAATATGTCATACGGCCGGCTAAAGACAATAACTTCTCACTAGTTGGCCGAAACCTGCCAACAGTTTCCACAATATTTTCCAGTCAGCTTCTCTTTGATTGATTAGAAAAAATAAAATGTGAAGAAATTAGTTTGATTAAATCTCAATTTTTAAATACAGATTTTGACAAAGAATACTGTTATCCTTTTAGGTTTTGATGGAAAAACAAAGTTTTAATTGATGTAATGGCATTTCATCAGTGAAAAATCAGTTATATTCTTAGAAATTGCCCTGAGACCGGCCGATTGATCAGAGAATTTTGAGATACTTTTTTTTATAGAAGAAGGGAGAAGTTAAGCAAAAGCCTCTGGCTAATCACATTCTTTTGTAGCCCTAGCATCAGTACTTAGTAGTAGTCAGACCAAGTAGAAACCTTCCTTCATGTTTAATAGTGAAAATTTGCAACCCCAATTTACTCCACTGTCCAAAGGAGGGAATGATCAAGAAAATATGTTTTCTTCCTGATCTTTTTAAAATTACTCGACTTCCCCAAAGACACAAAATTCTAGATAATTCAGTTAATTCTTCTTTTTTGAGATGATATATTCATTAAAATTTCAACATTCACCCACGAATAAACTGTATTCCTCGCTTTGAAGAAGCTGATTTTTTGACAGATAAAAGCCAGCGTAGGAAAGTAAAATTAGTTTCTAAAAATGGGATTCCTTAAGCTAGGTCAAAATTGGTTTGATGGGTTTTTATTTAAGGTTACTAAAAGGGTAAAGTTACGGAAAACCAACCTTTAAGAAATCTTTCAGCTAGAATTCTGAAATATTTATTTCCAGACATTGTACCTGAGGTATGCACAGCCAATTCTTGAAATTAGATAAGCCAAAAACTCACAACTAAACTAGGCAGATAATTGAGATTATAAGTAGTTACCTTCTCAATCCCTTTGGTTACCGGTTCTTGTTAGTAATTAGTTACCATACGTTAACTGAATGTTTTGCAAAGCCAAGCAACTCTCTCCACTGTTATAGTACTACTGTAAAATTAATAAAAATCAACAAAAGCCATATAAACTGAAACATTAAGCGTAGACACTAAATATTCTATAACAAGATTGCTTACAAGCAATAGCGAAAAGGAAAACAGTATTCAACCTTACAAAGCACAGAAATGTTAATTGTTAATAACATACTAAAAGCTTGCAACATTAAAGAATAATAGCATGTAAATAAATGATATAATTTACCAAGCAATAGTATTGTAGATTGAGTACTGGATAATATATTTATATAATTCAATTTCAACGTTCCGAAAAGTAAGCACAGATTTTCAACATACATACATAATTATAATCTTTAAAAAGATTTTAGAATAAACGCTAAATAAAAGTCTAAAGTTATGTAAGGTTGACAAAATGTGAAATTAAGCAATCCTTCAACTATTTACATAAAAAAAGAAAAACTTTCTACACAACTAAACTAGGAAATGAAATAAATCTAACTCCAGCTTTTATAAAGAATGATTAAAATTTAAACAATTAATAAAGTATACTTTATAGTTAAAAGTTGAAATGAAAGCTTGTTCAAATTAATTAGAAAGTATTATATAATAATGGATTGATTGTAAGGTAAGTTTTAACTTAAATAAATGAATATTTACACATGCTCTTGAGAAATTGTCACTGGAACTAATAACATTAGCAAGGTAAACGATCATAAGTTCTGTTTTAGGCGGAATAATAAAGAAGCTGAAGAAGAAGAAGGTGACCTAGAGCCATGCACATACCTTTCCTTTTACTTTTTAGAATATTAACTTCAATATTCTTTCTTATCATTTAAAGCAAGAATAACTGCTCACTCTTCGGCCTTACGTTAGTCACCACTTTATTCTACTGTATCCCCAATATATCTCTTGTCCTCATTTTTCCTTGTACACACAGATAATATTCACAGTTTTTCTACCTCAAAGACAATTGGAACACAAGAAGAGTGCAAATAACATAAATCTATAAGAAACTATAGAGATCACCCGACATACTTAATGAAACCTAGCAGACTAGCTATAAAGTAACCTGGTGTTACCTTCTTTCCACTTACACAGTGTTGCCTTCCGATTACTAAATCTTGTTATATTTTTTTATTTATTTTATTTATTTATTACTCTGTTTATACCGTTAGGTTTACAGAGGAAAATAATATATATATATATATATATATATATAAATTATAATTCTTTACCTACCAAAATAATTGTTCTTTATAAATGAAGGCAAGTAAAGACGCCGAATCATAAATAAAGGTGTAAAATAAGGAGAGGGAGAAAGGAGATTTATTGAAGTTACATTAATAATAATAATAAGCCACTAACATTAAGATAATAATGAAATTCTTAATTTAAAACTTGCAATACAAAATAGGTATTGCATAATTGGCAGTGAGGACAAGTTAAATCTGCATCAAATTAATAGTACTGGTTATTAACATTAGATCTGGGTTGTTGCAAAAAAATACAGTTATAAAGGAGGGTTTGCCCTGTAATTTAAAGAAAATTTGGGAATTTTATCTTTTATAGAAAAAGAGAAATAAATTGTCAAAGTTGGGTGTTTTTCAACGTTCCGCATTTTCGTGCAGTTTTTGACGATCAACCCTTATACAACTGCCCTACCGGACAGTTTTAATTTATCGACACATTTTTCTATTATAAAGTTGTAGTTTTACTACAAATCTGAGCTTTCTTAAATGCATGTTTAACTTAAGGTGCGGCTCATTTAAATCATAAGTACTTAGATTGCGATAAGTAAGATTGTATCTACTATTTACAATGCCTTCAACATCATGGCTTATTAGATTATTTTTAAAACACATTAAAATAGACATATTTTTCTTCAACTAGTTTCAAATCGTTTGCTCACCATACATTGTCAAAACCTATATTATAAGAAAGATACTGTTTAAGCTCTCTTGCCCAATTGAATGGAATGCTTATATTGTTTACCAAATCTAATTGTTAAACTTAACTTATTTTAGAGAGATTATAATCACGCATTTTCAAATAGACAGCCACTAACTTAACATTCTGCTGAAAACTTTATATGAATAGTATGTGCACTCTTCCACATTTCATTTTAGCTTAATGGTTGGGAGTACTTTTCTAGATAAATGTAGCAGTAATTTAAAGAATCTCAATTGACCCTTCTCAATTTTGTCTGAATATCTGCATGCCCAAACCTTTTAAAGATTTTAAACATTCATTTGGTATTAAGTCTAGACCGACTGCTTTATTTGTTTTGCTTTTATTGTTGCTTTCTTTTTTTTAACTTCCTCTAGCGTTATTACCGAATCAAACCAAACATCGAAGGGGCAACAAAAAAAAATATATCTTTCATCAAAGAATTAGAATAAAAAGTGTCCCAGTCTCGAGCAGAAATTTCATTTGACTTTTTGATGGTTTTACATTTAAATTTGTTTAATTACCTGCCAAAATTCAGACGAGTTTCGTACGTTTCTTAAAGCAAGAGTTGTTTGCTCAATATACTTTCTTGTATTTATTTTTATGGCGGTGCGGTATTCTCTTTTTGAGATAAGTCTTTTTATAATGCGACGTTCTCTGAAGACTCATTCACAGATGACTCTGAAGACTAATAACCCTTTTACTCCTCAAAAAGAGATCAATGAAGTATTTAATACATTTTAAATCTCTGAGCTCATCCTATATTGCACATTAGTGGTGAGAGTTGTAATTAAGCCACAGTTAACAGCCTCCGCAAATCTCTGACAACTTTTTGAGTTAAGTTCAATGCTCAGTAGATGGATCCTTCCTTTTCTACCTTTAGATGGATATGCAGCTTCATCAAATGAGTATCGAAAAAAGACAAGGAGCAGAATTAAGTATTCATAAATATTTCAAACATAAACGCACACTTGTACTTATGTCAAGCAATAGTTGTGTTTGTTTTTTGTTGTTGTAGTAGAGAGGACTTTTAAAAGAATGATGCTTTTTTCTTTCTGCGTTGGGAGAGGGCAGATAATGGTTCTCCATTATCCCTCTGGTTTGCTGGTTGAACGAGTAACTTTACAGCAGTGCTTTTGTTTCTAGTTTTTGCACGGTCGATTTGCGCTCTCAGGATGGTTTCAAGAAGTCAAGAATTGTAGTAGAGAGTTTGGTAGGGTGGTGAAGCGAGAAGCTGGATGCTGCAAAGAGTGAAGGAAGGAGTTACATTGTTGGCCAAAGTCCAAGTATTACTTGTCTGGAGGTTGTCGGTGGAGGTCTTTGTATTTCTAACGCCGAAAACCTTTAGCCCAAACGACTTTACGTTTATTTTTAGTTTGTTTTTTTAAAAAGGAGAACAAAAAGTGGGCAAGTGGGTAAATATACAACTACACCATGGAATGTCATTCTCTTCTTTGGCATCTATCTACGGATTTCTACCCAATTCTTGTCTCTATAGTTTTGATCTCTCCCAAGTGTTAGTTTTAACTTTTGAGATTTAGGGATATCTTCACTAGGGTATCCTTATTCACACATAAAAACAATTTGTTCCAGTATATTATATGCGACGCTCATTTCCGTACTCAAGTACTCTATTATTTTATTTTTTTTTTTGCGTTTATTTATGCTAGAATCAGCGCGTTGGCGCTACAAGTAACAGTGATAACCGAGTAACAAACGATAAGTGACGAGTGGAGAAGTTACCCAGTGGTAACACTCCCAAATATTAGGCTATTAGTCGCTCTCTTTTCTAGAGAGGAGATCACGAGGCCACTGTCGTTTAAGACGTCTTGTCCGGGTTGTCAGGAAGAGTTCTAGAAGAAAGATTTTGAGCTAGAGGATTTAAATGAGATTGCAGGCTGAAGTGGAGTTTTCTGTATCTTGTTTTAGCAACTTGTGTGACAAAAGGAATGTTAAGGTCAGTGTGTATAGTCCAGGTTGGAGACATAAAAAGCAGCGTGTACAACAGTTCGAAGTATTTTGATTGTAGAGATTGAATCCTTTGGAGATTGGAGGTACTCTATTTAAAATTGATAAACAAATAAGTCTAAGACTTTAATAGCAAATTAAACTAACATTACTTTCTGTTACACAAAGTTTTAGGTTACAAACCTTTTTCCCCAAACCTGAATATTTGAGTTTCATTGTATTCTTTCCAAAATGTTAAAGTTTGCATGCAAATATTGTACACAAATGTAACAATACTGGGGGAAGTCTACCTTAACCTCTCCTCGAGTACTGTTCTAAAACTAACTGCACTAAAAATGATAATAATAAAAGTATAAATAAAAAGATTAAGGAATACCTTATGAACCATTTTCGAGAAAGTTAAAAACACATTGAGTAATAGGAAAAAGTTTATTTAAACTCGATTTTAGTTACAAATTTAACCCTCCTAAAGTGTACTATTACAGAAAATGGCACGTTAAAAACAATCTACTCTGTTCTTTTTCCCCAGATTAACTCTAAATAAATTTCTCATGAGAAAAAGTGACCGAGAACTAGAGTTTGCATGTGGGTACACTCGGAGGGATACCAAGCGCCCGGAAGAAGTGCTCTAATCCACTTCCTCCCTTAGGGAAGCGTATTGTTAACTCCTCTTCCATGGAAGCCACGTTTAGTCTCACGTTACAGTGGATGATTATTCAAGTCCTAACTAGAAGACACCAGAATGACGTTTAAGGCGACAATTTAGTGTCTTAGGGATGACTAGTTATTAGTACCCTCGACATCCACTTCCTCAGAGCTCCTAAATTCACTCACACCTTCTGACCCAGAAAATGAAAAGGGGCTAGAGGGGCCATACTTACAGCGCGACCAAACTATATACCATAAACCCTGTTTCCTGCGTTTACTTTGTTTTGGGCTAAAGTTTGCAAAGCCAAAACCTTGTAAATTTTCAAGTTAGTTGGCCGTCTCCCCTATACTATTGCCGATATTTCTCCACCGCAGTTTCAGACCATTGGTGTTGTTGAAGAAGTAGTTGGGTTTTGTGGGTGTGTGGGTAAATAGAGCGACATCTAGTAACAACAGTTTGCCCCCTTCTACTTCTTCAGCCACCTTGCTGTTAGGAATACACTGCCTGGAGGCGTTGTTGCCTTCATGGTCGCTATAACGACGAAGTGGATACGTTAAACGGGCAAACGGTTGAGAGTGAACTGAGTGCCAATTTCTTGTACAATAACTCATCAGTGTGTGAGTCTTGGACAAACTGCCGCACTGTCTGAACTTTACTCAGTTAAAACTCACCCTTCTTGGGACAATACTTCAGCCCTACTTGCCGGCCTAACTCTCTTCTCCGTTCTTCGTCTAGCACAAATTAACAACTGTTCTGATTTACAACACGGCTAGTTATACTTGTCCCTCTCTTGCCGCTTACTCACACACAGATCTCCACTGCAGAATATCATCCTTCCAAAACAATATTACCTTTTACCAACGAAAATTATTTAGCTTCGCCTCCTTGTTGCAAAAACCCATTGTCCACTACTTTACCCCATTTTTCTCTACAAGAGCGAACAACTTTACTCCTTTTCTCCTGTTAGAAATTACAAAATCATCTTAAGACGTACTCAGCATACTGAGTAACACTTTTCTTCTCCATTTCCAGGTTTAGGATATTGAACCAGCTTTGTTGTTTCTTGTTACTTGTTTTCTTTTTGTAATGAAAGGAATTTCAAAATGGGATTAGGTTAGTCGATTTTCCAATTCCCTTAAAATCCATTTAAATGCGGGAACTGTTCACGGTTTTATAAAATAATTATGTCGAATCTAACTCCCTGACGACTTCATCCTCCTTACTGTGAAACAATTGACAGTTTCATTTATAGCTATGAATGCTGTCTCGAACAGTGAGAAAATATCTGTTAGTGTAAAACAATTACAAATAATAATAAATCAGGTCACAAGTAAAGATGGACGAAATGAATGAAAAGGAACTGTTTCAATTTCAGCAGAATTCAGGAGATTTTTCTCATGTGATGTAAAGAATTTAATGTAATAATAATAATAATTTTTTATTAAAAGAGATTGTAATTACTGTTCAATATTTTTGGTGACTGATTCATTGTTTCAATATAGGATGAATAGCCACTGTAGCCGAGCGGTTAGAGGCGAGACTTGCGAAGCTAATATGTATTGAGGTACTGGGGGTTCGATTCCCGGTCTTTAGGCCTTGGATTTTATTTAATGGTTAATAAAAGAAATTTACAGTAAAGTATGTTTGCTAGTCGCCTCCGTCCACGACACCTAATTTAGTAGTTGGACGTTAAGCCCCGCCTGAAGAAATAGGCGATTACTTTACTTTTTTTTTATATAGGATGAAAAATTACTGCCATTTTCAGTATTTTGTATATTTTTATTATGCCGAGCTTTCGTCCTAGTAGAGACTAGATCATCTTCGGGGCTGTAGAATATGTTTACAGTGTGTTAACAATAATTATATTAAAATGAATACGTACAATGTAACTTATTTTACAAAATTATTTACCTAATTGACAATGTAATATTTTACATCATTAAAGGGTTGGTGTCAGACAGGAGACACTCTAAGCTTTAATGATGTTAAAATATTACATTGTTTTTTTAGCCCTGAAGATGACCTAGTCCCTAGGTCCAAAGCTCGGCATAATAAAAATATATCATGACTGAAATTGGCAGTTATTTTTTCATCCTATTGAGATTAAAATGTTTATAATTAACTTAGTAATCTAAAAATATTTACTCAACTTTGGCGAACACGAGTTTAAGTAAAAATCTCTGATAAAAATAGAGGACCTTAAATGGCATTAAGGAAGTTAGAATTAGCAAAACGTCTAATACACAACTACTAAACCTTTATTTAGACTATATTTCGTAAGTTTGTGTTTTCATTTCTTAAATTAGAATGTCCACTCTCATATCTGTAACATTTACAAAGAAATAAATAACTAATTCAAACCTTGTTTTTGGAGGGAGAGGAGAGAATCTCAAAATGTGTAATTCTAATGGCAGCTTTATGCGGTCGCTCTTCTATGTCTAGTAAAAGAAGGTTGGAAAAAAACATAACAATAAAAACAGCGTTTATAAACAAAATGGCTGGATTGTAAAAAGGCAAATGAAACTAGTTCTCGAGTGGCTTTAGATGGGCACAATTTGTCGATGTCACCCCCTTACAAAAATAATAATAAAAATAAAAGTGAACACGAATTAGAGAACGTATCTGTTAAGATAAAGAAGAGGCACGCGTTGTAGTGGTGCGGGCTTGGAGGGGAAAAACGCTAAACCACAAGCACTTGGCTGAACGTGTTCAACCAACATAACCATTGGGAGGTGGTTGGCTTTGAGGGGAGAAAAAAGAGAAAGTAGAAACTGGTTGTATGCTATCTTAGTTTTTATTTTATTTGCCAGAGTATTGTGGCAGAGGTTTGTGTTATGTGCCAGGCGGCTGTTGCCCCCAAGTAACAAACTAGCCGCCTCCAGTCCTTAAGCCTTCACACAATGAAGCACTCTCTACTGCTTCGTTTTGCATATGCAATTACAGTTAGGACAACAGCCTATGCTAAAAAAAAAAAGAAAAACAGAAAAAAGCCGCGAGTTCGTGGAACTCCTAGATAGTGGTAGTGACCAGGAGTTCAGATTTGCTGGAAAACAAATATACATATATATAACCTCTTTTCTGCATTCATAATTGTAATTTTTCCCTCTGCACACTCTGCCGAAATATATTAACATTATATATATCACACATGAATCAAATTTATGGCTACAATGTACTTTCTTTTTCCTGAAAATGAGAGAAATTAAGGAGAGCTAACTTCAAATTCATTTTCCTCAGAATTTATTTGCAGCAAGAAAAGAGAACCAACAAGAAAAGATCACAATTTTCCGATCTTCAAATCATTCTTTGCTACAGAGAACTTACGTATTCATTCATTCAGGCAGGAAAATGTTAAGAAGGTTCATCATTGATAACAACCCTATTCTTTAAGCAAGACTACTATAGTGGCTAACACTGGTGGCTATTGTGTGGTGGCTAACACTGATGGCTATTGTGTGGTGGCTAACACTGATGGCTATTGTGTGGTGGCTAACACTGGTGGCTATTGTGTGGTGGCTAAGCTTACGAGTAGAAAAACGATCCGAGCAGTAAATATTCAGCTAGTTTCTTTAAGCGTATTCGTCGTACCAAATAGGTTTCTTGTATCCATGACCGAGTTTCGGACTTTACCATCATTAGATATCATCGAAGATATAATAACCAGTGCTGTGGATCTTTCAATTCTCCAGTTATTATCATCACAAACCATTAACTCGCCAATATTCACTAAAGTTACATGTTATCATCAATGATCAACAGGATTTTTAATCTCTCCTGTAGACTACAGCATCGTGTACCAACTAATTGTGCGAAAACTCACACTATAAATTCCAAAATTGGGAGGGCCTAAAGTTTTCAGTCAGTTTATTCTTTACTAAGATTAGTCTGTGAAAACAAAGTACCTTCTGAAATAAGACGGATGCTAATCATTTTAACTCCAACTTCCTAGATAACTAATAATCTTATAAATCAAAGAGGATACCCTAGGCTTGCTAAATAATAATAATAGCAATACAGGAAGGTATTAGCTGAATGGTTAGCACAAATTGGATTCCAACTCTGAGATCTCGGGTTCGAATCCAGCTGCTGGTCCTTAGCTTCTTACAGCTTACTGCTGTCTGACATGAGAGAACTCTGTCCGGAGAGCTGAAGTGCACTGAGAAAAGCTCCGGGTGCCAATAACCTCAGATGTTGAGGCGCCTCTATTGAAGTTTAAATTTTATCTTTGGTTAAGGTGCTAACAATCGAACTAAACAAGAATGTGATAGGATAAAAATCAGCTGATTGAAAGTGTCATTTCAATATTTTTGGTGATTTTCCTATTTTCTTTTAAAAGTTGGCTACGATTTTTCTTAAAATTGTCAGAATCAATTCATAACTTTTATTTGAATCATTTAACCAGAGCGAAATTCGATTAAAACGTTAACCGCGGCATAGATATCGATTACTAGGCGTTTTACAATGAGTTTACATGTAACTCTTGTAATAGAAATAAGGGACAGCATAACAAATAACTGGAAGCATTGAACAAAGAGTGAATGCACGCTTCTTTAAATGTTAAATAAAGCTTACATCCGCAGGTGGGAGAAAATAATTAATAACAATTGGCGAGTAATTGTAGCATTTAAATGTCTGTAGGCAATAATGCCATGCTCAGAAATGACAGTCTAGCGTGCCTGGAGCAGATTTATAACAGGTGTGCGCGCGTACGTTTGCGCATGGAATGGAAGGTCTAATATGGTTCGAGAGTTTAAATGGTAATGCTTACTTGTGTATTATATTACAAGATGTCGCCCACTGTCACTGAGCAAACGTAAATAGCCTGGAAGATATAGGCGGCTAGGAGCGTGTAGTTCCGTCTGTATGCGCGCACGTGTGTAAAAGCGAGTGTAACAAGAAAAGGGCGGCAAACCATCACCTCCAACATACACCCTCACCACCTCTCGCCAAAGCTAACCGATTTTACACATCCGCTCTGTTTCGGCCATCTTGTTGGTAAAGTGTAAAACCAGCAACAGCCGTTCTAGTTAGGGAATTAAGTTTTTGCCGGCTTGCAGGTTTGAACATGCATAGTTTTGGGTCGTTTTCACTTCCGCTCCACTCCCGAGCAAAATGGTTAAAGTAAGATTTTGAGGCTGCTAGCTAGCAGCAAGGGTGTGAGAAATTAGACGGCAATTAGGGCGGAACCCCTCTTTCTATGCCTCCCAGTTCCCCACACTTCTCCACTTCTTTAGCGTATTGGAATATATATCTAGGTTTTTGCAGGAAATCTTTACATACACTGACTTGCCTGCCAGTAACTCTAGGTTTACTCCTGTTTAAACCTGTTAAACCTATTCAAAAGAAGAATTGGCTAAAGAAGATGAAGTAGCATAGAAACACGTTCAAAGTATTATCGCATGCTTCATCACTCATTCGATTTTAATAAGAATAGATTAGTTAAGTTTAAAATTTACCTCATGCCTAATTTTTGGAGAAATTAATGTTTCAATTAGAATTTCAATAAGAAACTGTTTTGTAAGTGTATCAAGCAGATTTTTCTTTTTATTTCACTGTGTTCGATCTTCGAAAGGATTTGCGGCCCCCCTGCCTAGAATTCCTCTTTTGGCGCTGATAGCGCATTATTGCCCAGTTGGCAGAAATGGAGAAGAGGATTGAGAGGGGGCTACAGCGTGTGCCTGGGAGTTCGAGCTAGTTGCCCGGGGGCTTCTCAATGATCACGAAGTCTGTGTCACCTTGTATGTCAGTTGCCGCCAAGTCCTGTCATGATCTAGATTAAGATGTCGTCCTGCTACACCGGCGTGTATGTCCCCTGTCCTGTGCCTCCTTAAAGACTTTAATATAAATATTTAATGGCCATTAATGTCGCGAAGTCTATGTCTATTGTGTTAAGGTGTGAATTAATGTTGTAATAGCGAGGGAACATAAATTGTAATAAGAAGCCAAGCACGTGCTAATTGTAATTGTATGTCTCGTAAGGTACCAAATTGTAAGTCTTTTTAATATATATTTTGTATGGTCTAGACCAGGGGTCGGCAACCTTTTTCTGTAAAGGGCCACATAAGGGTATTGGTTTTTTACCGAGAGCCGCAAAAGGTTATTGGTTTATTACCGAGGGCCGCAGTATATACATATATATTTCTTTTTATATTTATTTCGGGTTCTTATGTATTAATTGTTTTTTTCTATTTAAAATACAGATTATTAATTAAAATGAAATTTATTAACAAATCAACAAAAAAAAAACGGCATTAGTTACTTCTATGAAATTGCATCATATCTTCCTTCATCATTGTTTCTATTAAAAGCCAGACGAGATAAAAATAATGCGATTGCATTCACATTCATATATCACCATAAAATATATAACTAGAGAAGAAGCGAAAATCCGTAGCTTCGACGGCGACAACACGCTTTGTGTCGGTGTAAAAATGGCGTACTAAAAGTCGAGTGATCAGACAAAGAAAGAGCGCTGATTACTAATCTAAAGATTTGAACGCTGAGACAATAATTGTACTAGCGAAAATTACCAAACTTTATTAACATCAAATTTGAAATATTTTATGATTTAAATTTTTATTATTTGCCGTTTTGTGCCGCGGGCCGCAGGAAAATGTTAAAAGGGCCGCAAGCGGCCCGCGGGCCGCACGTTGCCGACCCCTGGTCTAGACCACATTTTGTGTGTTTTTGTACAATTTGCTGAATTATTTAAAAATATATGATCATTTCCTATCCAATCTCTGTTAGTATTCTGAATGTTGGTGGCGTCCCCCACCCTTCCCAACTTTATTATTAATTAGTCGTAATTCTCATTTTCAGTCTGCTCTCCCAATTCTTTCCTTTTAATATCTTTATATTTCTCTAATTGTCCCCCCTCCTCCTAGTATTTTTCACACTGAATGAGATGTTTCAAAATGTATGATGGCCGCTCGTTCTGATTATCAACAATGATAGCGAGGCAAAACCATTTTAAGATTTTTCGGTTTTAAGGCAACTACATAGAATTTATTGAGAGAAAAAAATAAAATAAAATTACTGTAGTACTAAATTGTAGAAACTCAGTACAAAATATATCACTCTGAATCCCTTTAGGGTATACAACAGTGACTCACACGCCCTGTATCTACAAGTGTGTACACAAGACCAGTAGTTGTACTCCACTTAGCGCTTGGACTTACTAGTTCTGGTTTCAAGGGCGTTTTGATTTCCCTAGAGATCACAAAAATGGACGAATAAGGTGTACAGGTGGTAGTAGTAGAAGAAGAAGAAGACGTTTGAGATAATTCTTTGGACAAACCTTTGTTTATAGAAAGAAAGAGAGAACACATCGTATTCTTGTGTCAATTCAAACTGAGTTTGATTTGCTTTAGTCAAATTGAATACAAACCAAAAACAGAAATCAACAAATAATTTTCAATATTAAAATCAATTTTACTTCACACTTGACCGAGAAAGCATTGTCCCCGTTAGCATTCCCCTTGCACAGCTTTAAATTTGTTTGTAATCCTTTTATAAATTAATATTTTCATTTGAGCTTTTATCTAGCTGAACTGGAAAGTCTTTAGACAGCGAAAAGTCAGGATAAGACAGGTTTTTTTCATGCTAGGATCAACTGCAGGAAATTATCACTGATTGGTAGTTAGTAAATCGGGAATGTCAACAGAAAATTGTATAAAGAAAGAGCTTAAAAATGAAGGGAAATCAGTACATAATGTAAATGCCCTCTGGAAACCAGATCTGGAAAGAAAGTTAACAATTTCTCTCTCGAAATAAAGACAAAAAATAGCATGTAAAATGATTAATTTAGGAATGTACCATTCAAATAATAGGAGACAAGCTACATCACATTGATTCGCTCGAAATAATATATATATATATATATTATAATAATATATATTTTGGTAAATATTCTGTAAGTTGGTAAATGTACTGATTGTAGCTGGCGATTTCATAGCAGATTTATAAAATAAGAATTGAATATTGAGATGACACTTGCCTGGGTGAAAACACAAACAATATATCATAATCCTTGCTTGCTCCAGGATGAAAAATGAGAGTTCAAAGTGTATCCAAGCCGAATAAGAGTTGGGCATTCAAGTCTGGAGTAACTGCATCCCCTCTGCTGACTATGTTTCCCTTCACTTTACCTATCGACGACCCTTTCATTTTTTTTTAAAGCCCTCTCCCCCACACATATGAAATATTTAGGGAAATCAAATATCCCCCCACGTCTTGCCTAACCTTTGTGACAAGTGGAGAGGCAGGCCTTATTCTATGTGTTGCGGAGACAGAATCGTTCTTCATTGTTCTTGTATTGGTGTGATTGTTTCTGTTAGTAAGAGGGTACATAGTACTCATAATGTATACATACATAGTGATTTACTACCACTTTGGGACAAATATATACTTTGGCCTTGGATGTTTTATCGAAAAATAAAGCATCAATTGCTGTAGATTTTCCCATGAAGTCTGAAGCTTTTTCGCCCGGCCATTGGCACTTTCTAGTGAGTGTTGAGTTTAGGCTGGGTAACAATGAAAGTGAGCAACCTAGACAAGTGAGCATCTCTGTAAGCCATGCATCACCATAGTACAGCCTCTATTTCACATCTACCCATGAATTTATATAAACCAGACTCCAGTATTCCCTATGTTCCTTTCTGAATCCTTTCTACTCAACTTCATCCCATTAAATCATTAGTTACTTATTTATTTCTTATCCCACGGAAAAAGGAAAATTAATTTTTCCGCACCATCGTTGCACCTTCCCTTATTAATCAATAGAGAGAAAATTAGGTATAATTATCTGTCATAAGAAGGGCATGAAATATTGCTTTTTAAAAAAGAAAAACCAAAGTTTATGAAAATTTTGAAAATACCAAGTTAAATAGTTAACAAAATAATAATCTATACTAAGAATTATCGATCCAATAATGTAGTGTAATAGTTTTATTAGTGTGAAAACCCACAAATCTAGTCTGGAAAAAGTAGAACAGTAAAACTAGAGAACATAATTTGTTTGAGGTTAGTAAACTGACATATTTAAGATATAGAGATATTTACACAATGAATTACTGAAGGTGTTGTTGATTCAAGTAGGTGGTCGTATCTAGCAGATAGAATGAATCATAAATAAGGGAATAATTTTTCCTTTATTGACTTCTAACCTGGTTATAAGTTATCAAATTGACATTATTCTTAGATAGTAAGGATAGTGCAGTGCTTGTAAGACCGACAGTGTGGAATAACCATGGGTATCTTGCAAAGATTTAAAGATTTCCTCCGTGAATATGATCGAGATAATGATGAAGTTGTGGATAAAACAATCTTCGATGAGTTTAACTATTTATATAGGATAACTTTTTTTTATTTAAATTTGAAAACAATGAGAATTGTTGGACTACAAATTATTCTTTTGATATTTTATCTAAGTTTCATTTTGTTACAAATTTTCTTTACATTTATGGGAGCCATATTTTCTGATGGAGATTTCTTTTTGATGGCACATTCTCTGCATATTAGCTTTATATATTCGTTAATGCCAGTGTTGACTTTCACGGCAATCACTCTACGCTCTCATCTATCTAATATATACAAAATTATTGGAAACGGATTTTATGAATACGATGAAGTTACATCCAAAGAGGGAATTCAAATCAAATTGAAGTATTTTAAAATGAAAAGAAATTTGAAAATTGGTTTTCCTTTACTTGCTTTTGTCGCTATGTTATTGGCTGTTACAGCAATCCCATTATCAAATGAATACTTTGGATTGGATGATTCAGTCATGATCAATAAGAAAGGTGTTAATTTGTGGTTGCCATTAAATGGTTGGTATCCTTTTGACTCAAGCGAGGGTTTACCATTTTGGATAGCATTCTCTCTGCAAGGAATATCCATGATTCTTGTTGCAAATATATATGTAGCAGGTTCAACCACTTATTTTACCATCGTTTTACATGTTATTGTTCAATACCATATACTAATTTGGAAATTACGTAACATAACTAAAAGAGCAATGGTTAATTATTTGAAAATTAAACCATATCTGCAGGGTAAAAATAGAAGCAGGCCTAATTTCGAGGATATGGAATTCCAAAAACAGATGGTGTTCTGTTTGAAACAAAATATACAACATTATCAACAAATTATCAGGTAACAAATCGATTTTACTTTAATACTAAAATTATAATTATGTTGGACGCCATAATAGCCGAGCAGTTTGTGACGAGGATCTTATGTCTAGCAGAGTTCTTTCTATTTCTAGTGGAATTTTATATTTTTATTTTTAACTGGGACAATTCCCTTTCGTAAAACGAATACACTATTATCTGAATTATATGAATAAGTTTTATAAATATTCAAGCTGACTGTAACTTCACATATATTTGAATGCCTTTCTTAATAATCACAAGACAAATGAAAAATAAAAATATCAACTCACACAGAAATACCTCAAATAAAAATACAATGCACATGTGTATTATTTACCATCAAAAGTTAATCTAAGATTGACCAATCGTTTTCCTAGTTATTCTGATTTTTGTAAAAAAGAAATCAATGCTGATAACACTAGCATATCTTTATATTCTTTAGAAGAGATGTATGAAACAAATGAATAGTTAATAGAAATTAGATTAAAAAGTCTGATATGAAAGGAAGTTGTACATTCAATGAAGTTTAATTATTGAGAAGCGTACAGTTTATAAAATTACTTGAAAGTTCACAAACGGAAATTACGTCACTAATTTGCTTTCCAGTTTCTAGTGAACTTATTAACAAATAAAGACTCCCATTTATTTCCACGAAACTATTGTTATCATATTTCAAAACGAATTCACTCATTTACCTGCTACTTATTAAAATCTTGATATTTATTACAATACTTATGGCTCGTTATATTTTATAAGTGAGAAGAAACTATTGGAAAATTACAAAATTATATTTTATTTTATGTCCTGTGCACCTAGATAAAGATAATCTTCAGTATGACAAGTCTAGGAGTTTCAAATATCTAGGAGCGGATGCCACCGAGCACATGTCACAGCTGAGGTGAAGGCCTGACTGATTGCAGTTAACAGATGTGCGCTATTTTGCACTCTGAAAATTCTTTTGGAGTATGAAGGCTGCCAGGGAACAGGGAGGAAAGACTAAAATCAAAAGATCCTTATGAGGATCTTGCTGCCATAGAGAAAGAAGAAGATATACTCGTACGCACCTATGCACATGCACATATTCACTGATTGACCCCGAAAATGACAGATTGAGTTAACCTCTCACTGGCGTCAGATTCTCCCTCATGATCCCCTCCCCCATTATGTGAGGGAAGGCGGCATGTTCTAATGACTATTGTATATCTATTTTTTGTTTTTGATTTCAGGGTCGTTAATCTGTATGCGGAAGTGTTAAAAGTGTCTGGATTTATTGTATTTCTCTGCATTACTTTCATTATCGCCCTTTCTGCATTTATAATAGTAACGGTGAGCATATTGATTTAGCTGGCATTGAGTAGTATATTGACGAATGTCTACTTAATAATTGACGCACAATTATATTTGCAATATAAAGATGTGGGAGATCCGCAGTTCGAATCCCGCGTAATACAACTTTTTATTAGTTAGAAAATTTTTTTTATTGTGATATATGTGCTTCCACGCCTGACGGCGACATCTAATAGTTAGAACTCGCCTGAACAAGGAGTTGGTTTGCTATGTAAGTTCGTTTTAAGTGTTTTTCTTAAAGGCTCCAAGGACTTCTCTTTTTTCTAAATCGGTAGTTAGTTAGGCTTTTATCTAAAATGCCATTAAGTATCATACATGATCCTGCTAAAATACCGAGCTTCGAGAGAATTTCACACCGGGAGTTATTATGGAAGGAGACTTACTGTGCATACACTGCAACCACATTAGATCTATAGCGGCACATTTAATGATTTTCTAACGAAATTCGGTCTCAGGGCATTTCCTAGCAGAAAGGAAAGTAGGCTTTCCTCAGACGTAACATTTGCAGTAAAAAAAATGAGCAGCATTTAATGAATACAGAAAATGTATTTTGTAAGAGGAAGTCGTGGACGTGATCGTCGATCTATGTTATTATGAACGCGTGATTATTTACTTCTCTTTCGAATTTCCGTATAATAGCCTAACCAGAATCAACAAAGTTTAATTATATTTTCGCCTGCACTGTTGCTTTTTTTTTGTCCTTCGCTTGGATATTTATTGATAAAAATAAGTAATTCTTTTATTATCGTAATTTTTCTTATAAAAGTATTGCTTTTATGATAACTACAAAAAGTTTGTTATTAAGCAGGTAAATGTTTTTTTTATTCTTATTGTTACCTTGTACAGGGAACAGCAAGACCAGGGATTGTATGTCTCACATTTGGTATTGCAACAGCAGAATTAGGCTATATGACAGCCCTTTGTGTGCTTGGACAAATGATAATCGATTTGGTAAGTGGAAAACTTTAACGTTAAATTTTAACCAGAAGCTAGAATTTACTCCACGTTGTCCACTGTTAAACCAGCAATGGACACTAATTTTCAGCACGATCGTAGGTATTATATTTCGTATTATCGATCAATTTCTTTTTGTATTTATCAGATATGTCACTTCTATTAATTGATATTTTTATGCTTAGCTTAATGCGCAACAACATCTTAGGTCATTTGCGTCAGAACCTTTTTCGGACAGTGCTGCCGAGGATTCGCATTTCTTCCCCGTTAATATAATATCCTATATTACCCATCCTGATATGAAATTGGTAATCTGTTTCAGAATGAGCAACTCCATTTTGAACTATACAATATACCGTGGTACCGTTGCTCTAAAGATTTCAAACAATGTATGAACATTACCCAAGCTCGGATTGGGTATGGCGTCGCAATAACAACTCTGTTTGATTACGTAATGGATATGGACACCTATTGTAAAGTGAGTCATTGATCAGAAGTAAATAAATCGCTTTTATATAAGGTTTTACAAATCGATAGCTATAATCATACCCATTAAATATTTATGTAAAAGAGTTTCTAAGTGGTAGTTTTCTATATAAAAAAAAAATCAAGGCAGATCGAATTTAGGTCCAATATTGAGCCTCTGGCCTCAGTTGTTACCTAAGATTCCCAGCTGTCTAAAACAAATCAAGTAACAACCTAAATGGCAACCAACCAGCCTAAACTCTTCCACCTACAACTTTGTTCCAAAGTAAAGATCTTAAACCTGACCATTGTAAGACCATGCTTCAGGCGAGAACACAAGTTTTCAGAACCTTCAGCCGAACCCAGATATCCGAGTTAACGAGTTAATTATCAGGTAACTTAATGATCGTTAACCAACCTCACTGAAAGGTAATCTTACATATGTATATGAATGGCCAAAGATATACGTTTTTACTATTCTATCAGAACAGAGGCTATTAAAAGGGATTTTTGACGTTTTCCCTATTAGACATAAAAGTGTTGATAATAATCCAAAATTTTAAGTTTAGACTTCAAGATATCCTCTGAATTAACTAAATTTTTATTTTGCAGTTGGTGAACACTTCATATTCATACTTCAGTCTACTGTTGGCGTTCAAAAGTACTTAATATTTTTTAATATTGTAGTCAAAAGTATAATTGTAGTGTAACACAGTAGTAGAATTAAAAATATATCGTTGGTAAGCACAAATTTGTAGGTTGTAAGCATACAGTAGTATGATACATTCTGAGTGGATGTAATTAACATTTTAATAATAATTCATAAAACTTTAGTTTAATGTGAAATTGCAATTTGTACTTGCTTTGTTAAATAATTGAAAAATAAATGTTTTTAAATGTATAATTTATTATTTATTTAAAATAACCTTAATTAATGTCCATTATCTTCAATCACATCACAACTTGATCTTTACAAATTAAAAGTTTCGAACTTTTTTTAAGTACCACTTTGTTTGATACAAAGTTTCTGTCACATCTATTGGAAGGGAAGAGATGATGAACAAAAGTTTTCGAAAAACAAAAAAATATCTAATTCTCAAAACTGCTTTTAGCACCAATAATACTACAATAAGTTTTACTTCCGTTTATTTGAACTAGTAAGAGAAATTATAGCAATTATGATAAATTTTAGAAACATGCTGTCTTCAATAAAGTGGTTTTTATAGATGTGTGTCTACGTTTTAACAAAATACCTCAAAAAGTAATTGCCGGAAACTGGAAATTTCCATTTCAATTTAGTTTCACAGAGGACTGGACTGTAACTTAGACACTGCTGCTAAAATATCGCTAAGATATTCGACTTCAATAAAGAAATGTATTTCCTTGATTTCAGAACTAAGTCGTAGGTAGTTTTGTATGTGATTTAATAAAGAATGAAGCATTACTTCAAAGTTTAAATACTTAGATTTTTTAGCGAGTAGTTAGTTCTTAAATCTACCAAGCTCTAACGAACAAGAAAATATTTTTAACCAAATAATGCATTCTAAGAAACTATTCATTCGATAATTAGTATTCTTAGTACGATATCTGAAATTAACGGAATGAAAAGAAGTAGATATGGCAGCGGAATCATGATAGAAATGATAAACTTCTCTAAGAATAAAAATTATGGCGCACTGCTGATTTTTCGTTAATAAATATTTTAAATGATAACTCAGACCACTGGGTCAGCCGAGTTGTGCAGTTTATCATAAAAGAAGTTCAAGTACCCTACCCACCAGGAACTTGGCGACTCCCAGACTGGGAAAGTTGAATTATTTAAATAGGATCTAGAATGGAAAATGACCATGGGAGAAGTATCAATTACTTGTACGATTTGTATTCTGAACGTGATAGAACTTATCAATTCATTGTACTGTTTGGAAGCAGGGTGTAGTTCTTTTGAGTAAGAAAAGTAAGGAGTGTTGGGGTGCTGAAGTTCTATAAAACAGCACCCGAAGACTCAGGGGAACGGTTCTTTATTTTTATTTTGGTTGGGGTCACAGAGTGTTCAGAGGGACAGAACTCGCCAAGTTGTATGCCTAATCTTAGCAATTATCCCAAAAAGGGTCAAGTTCTGTCACTGAATAAATCAGCAGAAATGATTCCTTGAAAATGAGGCTAACCTTTCTGCACTAGTTAAGCAAAAAGTTTTCCGCTTTTCAGTTACATTTCAGGAGTAGATGTTACCACTAGATTGGAATATTTTCTATTCAATCACTGCTACAAACGAAAGAAATATAAGAAAATTCGAAGTAGTTAGACCATGTTTTCCGTTTATGAGAATGATTATACCAGCCAGCACTACATCTTAGAACTAAGGTGGATCTTATTATATACACTTCCCTTATATTTTGTTTAGCAGTTTGTGAATATAAAAAGATCCACCCTAGTTGTAACATCCAGAACTGTAGTGAATTGTTGTTCTCATTAACGCAAAATACCTATTCTCTGGCCGAACTAGTTCGCATTTCCTTTTATTTCCATCGTTTTTACCGAAAAATGAATAGAATAAGATCCACCTCAGTTCGAAGATCTTCTGTTGGCAGGTATACATCCTTACAACCGAAATACGTAGTTTATCATACATAACTAGCTTGCCTTTCGTTATATTTCTATCGTTTTTAGCCGTGTGTTAATAGAAAAAGACCGACTCTCGTTGTTACATCCAGGACTGCTATGTGTTGCTGTTCTCATTGACGCAAAACACTGTTTCTCTGATCTAACTAGCTCATATTTCCTTATATTTCGTTCGTTATTAGCAGTTAGTGAATAGAATAAAATTCAACTTAGTTGTTTCATCCAGGGCTGTTCTTCTCCTAACCGAAAATTCGTTTAACCTTCTCCATTGCAAGCATTTTCTTCGTTTTTTCCGAAGAGTGAAAAGACTAAGATCCACCACCGTTCCAAGATCTTGGATTAGCAGGTACAGAAATTTTTATAACACGAAAAATTCTTTTATCTGGCCTAACTAGATCTCTTCTCTTATTTATAGCTGTGTAAGAATAGAAAATGATCCGCCTTAGTTGTAACACTTGTTGCAGGGCTTCTAAAGGGGTTCTCATTACCGGAAATCTCCTTTAACCGCCTGATCTTGCGCGTTTTTCCTTCTAATTCCTAACATTTTACCGAGGAGTGAATACAAAAAGATCCAATCTAGTTGAAACATACTGGGCCGTGCTGTATTATGTTCTCAATATAACTATACCTACAAGCCAAGCAACAGATGTTACAAGAAGGGTGAATCATTTTTCTGTTCAATCGATGCTAAAAACGATGGAAATATAAGAATGAATGCCTGCTATTTTGGCGACTCAAGTGGTGTATTCTGTTATAACAACAACAGAGAACAGCCCTGTATGTTACAACTAGGTTCTATCGTTTTCATTTCGCTCACACCAAATAACGATGGAAATATAAGGAAATGCGAGCTAGTTTTGCCAGAGAAACGGTGTTTTCCGTTAATAAGAACAACAATACCGATCAGCCCTGGATATTAGAACTGTGGTGGATCTTTTTCTATTCATTCGCCGATGAAATCGATAAAAATATAAGGAAATGCAAGCCAGTTAGGCCAGACGAAATTTTCCGGCTATAAGAATGTACAACTGCCAACACAAGATCTTAGAACTAAGGTGGTTCTTATTCTATTTACTTTTCGGTAAAAACGAAGCAAATATGAGCAAGGTAGGCCAGATTAAATATATTTCCGGTAATGAGAAACACAACAGAATCCCAACGACGGATGCTACATCTATGATAGATCTTTTTTCTATTCACTCACAGCAAAAATCGATAAAAATATAAGGAAATGCAAGCCAGTTAGGCCAGACGAAATTTTCCGGCTATAAGAATGTACACCTGCCAACACAAGATCTTAGAACTAAGGTGGTTCTTATTCTATTTACTTTTCGGTAAAAACGAAGCAAATATGAGCAAGGTAGGCCAGATTAAATATATTTCCGGTAATGAGAAACACAACAGAATCCCAACGACGGATGCTACATCTATGATAGATCTTTTTTCTATTCACTCACAGCAAAAATCGATAAAAATATAAGGAAATGCAAGCCAGTTAGGCCAGACGAAATTTTCCGGCTATAAGAATGTACACCTGCCAACACAAGATCTTAGAACTAAGGTGGTTCTTATTCTATTTACTTTTCGGTAAAAACGAAGCAAATATGAGCAAGGTAGGCCAGATTAAATATATTTCCGGTAATGAGAAACACAACAGAATCCCAACGACGGATGCTACATCTATGATAGATCTTTTTTTCTATTCACTTGCAGCAAAAATCAATGAAAATATAAGGAAATGCGAGCTAGTTTTGCCAGAGAAACGGTGTAGTCCGTTAATAACAACAACAATAGAGATCAGCCCTGGATGTTACACCTAGGGTCGATCTTTTTCTATTCGCTCACTGTTAAAAACGCTGGAAATTTATGGAAATGGTAGCTAGTTTCACCAATGAAGTGGTGTTTTCTTTTAATAAGAACAACAATACCGATCAGCCCTGGATGTTAGAACTGTAATGAATCTTTTTCTATTCATTCGCTGCTAAAACCGCTGGAAATATAAGGAAATACGAGCTAGTTTGGCCAATGAAATGCAGAACTGCCCTGCATGCTACATCTAGGGTCGATCTTTTTCTATTCGCTCACTGTTAAAAACGCTGGAAATTTATGGAAATGGTAGCTAGTTTCACCAATGAAGTGGTGTTTTCTTTTAATAAGAACAACAATACCGATCAGCCCTGGATGTTAGAACTGTGGTGGATCTTTTTCGCCGATGAAATCGATAAAAATATAAGGAAATGCAAGCCAGTTAGGCCCGATGAAATTTTCCGGCTATAAGAATGTACACCTGCCAACACAAGATCATAGAAGTAAGGTGGATCTTATTCTATTTACTTTTCGGTAAAAACGAAGCTAATATGAGCAAGGAAGGTCAGATTAAATAGATTTCCGTAAAGTGAAACACTATAGAATCCGAACGACCGATGCTACATCTATGATAGATTTTTTTTCTATTTACTCACTGCTAAAAACGAAGGAAATATACAGAAAATTCGAACTAGTTTGGCTCTATGAAATGGTTTTCCGTTAATAAGAACAATACAGATCAGCCCTGGATGTTACAACCAGGGTCGATCTTTTTCTATTAACTCACAGCAAATAACGATGGAATTATAAGGAAATGCGAGCTAGTTTTGCCAGAGAAACGGTGTAGTCCGTTAATAAGAACAATAATACAGATCTGCCCGGGATGTTACAACCAGGGTCGATCTTTTTCTATTAACTCCCAGCAAAAAACGATGGAAATATAAGGAAATGCGAGCTAGTTTTGCCAGAGAAACGGTGTAGTCCGTTAATAAGTGCAATAATACAGATCAGCCCTGGATGATACAACTAGGGTCGATCTTTTTCTATTAACTCATAGCAAAAAACGATGGAAATATAAGGAAATGCGAGCTAGTTTTGCTAGAGAAACGGTGTAGCCCGTTAATAAGAACAATATAGATCAGCCCTGGATGTTACAACTAGGGTGGGTCTTTTTCTGTTCACTCACTTCTAAAACCAACGGAAAAATAAGGAAATGCGAGCTAGTTTAGCCAGAGAAACGGTGGTATTCGCTAACAAAATACAAAATACAGAACAGCCCTGGCTGTTACAATTAGGGTGGGTCTTTTTCTATTCACTCACTGCTAAAACCAACGGAAAAATAAGGAAATTGGAGCTAGTTTAGCCAGAGAAACGGCGCTATTCGCTAACAAAAGACAAAATACAGAACAGCCCTGGATGATACAACTAGGGTGGATCTTTTTCTATTCACTCACTGCTAAAACCAACGGTAAATTAAGGAAATGCGAGCTAGTTAGGCCAATGAAGTGGTGTTTCCTATAATAAGGAACCACAATACAGAACAGCCCTGGCTGTAACAACTAGAGTGGGTCTTTTTCTATTCACTCACTGCTAAAACCAACGGAGAAATAAGGAAATGCGAGCTAGTTAGGCCAATGAAGTGGTGTTTCCTATAATAAGGAACCACAATACAGAACAGCCCTGGCTGTAACAACTAGAGTGGGTCTTTTTCTATTCACTCACTGCTAAAACCAACGGAGAAATAAGGAAATGCGAGCTAGTTAGGCCAATGAAGTGGTGTTTCCTATAATAAGGAACCACAATACAGAACAGCCCTGGCTGTAACAACTAGAGTGGGTCTTTTTCTATTCACTCACTGCTAAAACCAACGGAGAAATAAGGAAATGCGAGCTAGTTAGGCCAATGAAGTGGTGTTTCCTATAATAAGGAACCACAATACAGAACAGCCCTGGCTGTAACAACTAGAGTGGGTCTTTTTCTATTCACTCACTGCTAAAACCAACGGAGAAATAAGGAAATGCGAGCTAGTTAGGCCAATGAAGTGGTGTTTCCTATTAATAAGAACAAAAATACAGAACTGCCCAACATTCTACATCTAGGGTGGATCTTTTTCTATTCACTCACTGCTAAAACCTATGGAAATATAAGGAAATGCAACCTAGTTTAGCCAAAGAAACGTGTTTTTCGGTAACAAAAAACAAAATACAGAACAGCCCTGCATGTTACAACCAGGATCGATGTCTTTCTATTCACTTACTGCCAAAATCAACAGAAATATAAGGAAACGGGGGCTAGTTCGGCGAATAAATCGAGCTTTTTAATAATAAGAACCACCATACAGAACAACTCTGGATTTTACAGCAAGGATCGATCTTTTTATAATCGCTCACTGATAAAAACGATGGAAATATAAGGAAATGCAAGCCAGTTAGGCCAGATAAAATTTTCCGGTTATAAGCCAACATAAGATCTTAGAACTATTAAAATAGAAAGTACTATTGAACGAAGGATATTTAAGGAAATTCATGGGGAAATGGAGGGTACTCAGGAAGGTGTTCGGAAAAAGTATTTCTGATTGGTGAGCAATTAGGCTCACAAAAGGATACAGCCAAAGGGAAAACTTTGTCTGAAAAACAATGAAAATGATCTGAACAAAACAAAACAACAAAGAACATCAACAAAGAGAAAACGAAATTCAAGAAACCACAAGAAGACGATTATCAATGAAAAGCGAATACAGAAGCGTCGGCCTAAATAAATTAAATCTAATACGACAAATACGTTAAATTGCACAAAAATGAAACCATTAACGTGTAAAATCGGTGATTATGTTTTTGGTCGCTAATTACTGTGTAGAATCGTTCAATCGGCTTTAATTGAATAGTTTGGGATCATTCGTTGGTCAAAGATTCTAAAAAGTAAAATGTAAATTTATGAATGTGTGCGTCTGTACAGTGTGCTAGATTTTGGGGAACATGTACGTATTGTTCGTGATTTTAAGCTAGGGTACCCGCAGGGACGCAAGAAAGTGTTATTGCTAATGAAAATTTGGAAAAATTATAATTTTAATCTACTAGTGAGCATGAAATGTTTACTGTCTCTGTTAGCCTACTCCCGGGAGTAGTTGCCCGGGGAGCACCTCGAGGAGGTAGAGATCAGTTTCCGCTCCCCAAAGAACGCCTTTCTACCCATAACCGCATTCTAGTTGGTCTTTTAAGCAGGCATTGGGGTAGTAGAACTCCAGAGACAATGGTAAAAATGAATCTGGAGAAAATTGGAGGGAATAAAGGAATAGGGAAAACAAATCGTTTAGTTATTAAGGGAAATACAGGGAGATCTACCTGCTTAGACCAGTGACTAGAATGACGGAAACCTAGGTTTGGATTGGGCAATTAGGGTAATAGGAGGGATAATCAGAAAGGCGTTCGGAAAAAAAGGGTTTTTGGGCTGGTTGGTAATTGGACTGACAATAAGATACAGACTTGAAGAAAACCAAGTCAGCAGTACCAACAAAGAAAACAAAATTGAAGAAACCAATAACCACTACAAAAGGAAAACAAAATTCAAGAAATCACAAGAAGACGATTAACAAAACGAACGCCTGACAAAAGCCTTTGCTTGAAACTAAACAAATCAACCAAGAAACGACAAAAGCTGAAAAAACTGAAACGTGTAATCTGTAAAATCGGTGCTAGTGTATTTTGTCACGAAGTGTTGTACAGAATGTGTATCCGAAATTAGTGAGAATAATTGATTCACAGTTGGTCTAAAAAAACCGAAGTAAAACATTTTTAGTGGCCACTAAAATGTTTTAAATAATTATAATTCCAAGTATTCATTTAGGTGATTAGTGAACATGCAATTAGTGAAATGATTTTATTTGCTCATGCATTATTATCATGCTATTAGTTACACCATAGTAATTGAATATGAAAATGTAAAATAAGTGGAATTATAATTATTATTAAAACGCAAGATTATGATAGAAATTTGTAAAAGTAAGTGAATCAATTATTAATAATAAAACTCCTAAAGATTTCCGACTGAATGCGAACCTATTAATGTGGAAACAATCAGACTCCTAAAGACTACCTGTTGCTGGGGAAAGTTTTCCATAGAATCAGGTTATCCAGAAACATAAAAAGAAGATATCCTGTCCATAGAATCCTCATAGACTCTGAGTGGTTTGCTTCTAGGGATGTATTCTAAGCTAAGCAAAGTGATTACTAACTTAAATTTCTACCGAACTTAAAGGTAGCAGACTATAAAGGGGTTACTTGATGCACCCAAACGAAGACTTTGAGAATACTATCAATAATAGCTAGAAAAGATCACCTACTCTTATGTAATAATAACTACTTATTAACTAATGTTAGATCCACTAGTGGGCGTTCCAAATTATATGCTTTTCTTCGGAGCTGAAGGATGGATACTGCACCAACTTACAAGCTAACTTATAAACTAATTACTTAAGCTATCCATTGAGGTTCTTGAGATACGGTTTCTCCGAATATAGCAAGGGCATAGTGCCCAACTTACAAGCTAACTTACAAACTAATTACTTAAGCTATCTATTGTGGTCCTAGAGATACGTTTTCTTCTGATATGGCAGGGGCATACTGCCCAACTTTGAAGCTAACTTATAAACTAATTACTTAAGCTATCCATTGAGATTCTTGAGATACAGTTTCTTCTGATATGGCAGGGGCATACTGCCCAACTTACAAGCTAACTTATAAACTAATTACTTAAGCTATCCATTGAGGTTCTTGAGATACGTTTTCTCCTGACATGGTAGGAGCATACAGCCCAACTTAAAACTATGATTAAGCTAACTTATAAACTAATTACTGGCCAACATACAAGCTAACTTATAAACTAATTACTTATGTTATCTATTGAGATTCTAGAGATACGTTTTCTTCTGATATAGCAGAGGCATACTGCCCAACTTACAAGCTAACTTATAAACTAATTACTTAAGCTATCCATTGAGGTTCTTGAGATACGGTTTCTTCTGATATGGCATAGGCATACTGCCTAACTTACAAGCTAACTTATAAACTAATTACTTAAGCTATCCATTGAGGTGCTTGAGATACGGTTTCTTCTGACATGGTAGGGGCATACAACCCAACTTAAAACTATGATTAAGCTAACTTAAAAACTAATTACTGCCCAACATAGAAGCTAACTTATAAACTAATTACTTAAGCTTTCCATAGAGGTTCTTGAGGTACGGTTTCTTCTGGTATGGCAGGGGCATACTGCCCATCTTACAAGCTAACTTATAAACTAATTACTTAAGCTATCCATTGAGGTTCTAAAGTTACGGTTTCTTCTGATATTCCAGGGGCATACTGCCCAACTTACAAGCTAACTTAAAAACTAATTACTTAAGCTATCCATTGAGGTTCTAAAGTTACGGTTTCTTCTGATATTGCAGGGGCATACTGCCCAACTTACAAGCTAACTTAAAAACTAATTACATAAGCTATCCATTGAGGTTCTTGAGATACGATTTCTTCTGATATGGCAGGGGCATACTGCCCAACTTACAAGCTAACTTATAAACTAATTACTTAAGCTATCCATTAAGGTTCTTGAGGTACGGTTTCTTCTGATATGGCAAAGGCATACTGCCCAACTTACAAGCTAACTTAAAAACTAATTACTTAAGCTATCCATTGAGGTTCTTGAGATACGATTTCTTCTGATATGGCAGGGGCATACTGCCCAACTTACAAGCTAACTTATAAACTAATTACTTAAGCTATCCATTAAGGTTCTTGAGGTACGGTTTCTTCTGATATGGCAAAGGCATACTGCCCAACTTACAAGTTAACTTATAAACTAATTACTTAAGCTATCCATTGATGTTCTAGAGATACGGTTTCTTCTGAACAAGCTAACTTATAAACTAATTACTTAAGCTATCCATTGTGGTTCTTGGGATACGGTTTCTCCTGACATGGTAGGGGCATACAACCCAACTTAAAACTATAATTAAGCTAACTTAAAAACTAATTACTTAAGCTATCCATTGATAATCTTGAGATACGGTTTCTCTTGACATCGTAGGGGCACACAGCCCAACTTAAAACTAAGATTAAGCTAACTTATAAAGTAATTACTGCCCAGATTACAAGCTAACTTAAAACTAATTACTTCTGCTATCCATTGAGTTTCGAAAGTTACGGTATCTTCTGATATGGCACGGGCATACTGCCCAACTTACAAGCTAACTTATAAACTAATTACTTAAGCTATCCATTGAGGTTCTTGAGATACGGTTTCTCCTGACATGGTAGGGGCATACAACCCAACTTAAAACTGATTAAGCTAACTTAAAAACTAAATACTGCCCAACATTGAAGCTAACTTATAAACTAATTACTTAAGCTATCCATAGAGGTTCTTGAGGTACGGTTTCATCTGGTATGGCAGGGGCATACTGCCCATCTTACAAGCTAACTTATAAACTAATTACTTAAGCTATCCATTGAGGTTCTTGAGATACGATTTCTTCTGATATTGCAGGGGCATACTGCCCAACTTACTAGCTAACTTATAAACTAATTACTTAAGCTATCCATTAAGGTTCTTGAGGTACGGTTTCTTCTGATATGGCAAAGGCATACTGCCCAACTTACAAGTTAACTTATAAACTAATTACTTAAGCTATCCATTGATGTTCTAGAGATACGGTTTCTTCTGAACAAGCTAACTTATAAACTAATTACTTAAGCTATCCATTGTGGTTCTTGAGATACGGTTTCTTCTGAATGGTAGGGGCATACAACCCAAATTAAAACTAAGATTAAGCTAACTTATAAAGTAATTACTGCCCAACTTACAAGCTAACTTATAAACTAATTATTTAAGCTATCCATTGAGGTTCTTGAGATACGGTTTCTTCTGATATGGCGGGGGCATACTGCCCAATTTACAAGTTAACTTATAAACTAATTACTTAAGCTATCCATTGATATTCTTGAGATACGGTTTCTCCTGACATGGTTGGGGCATACAGCCCAACTTACAAGCTATCTTATAAAATAATTACTTAAGCTATCCATTGAGGTTCTTGAGATACGGTTTCTCCTGACATGGTAGGGGCATACAACCCAACTTAAAACTATGATTAAGCTAACTTAGAAACTAATTACTTATGCTATCCATTGATATTCTTGAGATACGGTTTTTCCTGACATGGTAGAGGCATACAACCCAACTTAAAACTATGATTAAGCTAACTTAAAAACTAATTAATTATGCTATCCATTGATATTCTTGAGGTACGGTCTCTCCTGTCATGGTAGGGGCATATAGCCCAACTTAAAATTAAGATTAAGCTAACTTATAAACTAATTATTGCCCAACTTACAAGCTAATTTAAAACTAATTACTTAAGCTATCCATTGAGGTTCTTGAGATACGGTTTCTTCTGATATGGCAGGGGCATACTGCCCAACTTACAAGCTAACTTATTAACTAATTACTTAAGCTATCCATTAAGGTTCTTGAGGTACGGTTTCTTCTGATATGGCAAGGGCATACTGCCCAACTTACAAGCTATCTTATAAAATAATTACTTAAGCTATCCATTGAGGTTCTTGAGATACGGTTTCTCCTGACATGATAGGGGCATACAACCCAACTTAAAACTATGATTAAGCTAACTTAAAAACTAATTACTTATGCTATCCATTGATATTCTTGAGATACGGTTTTTCCTGACATGGTAGGGGCATACTGCCTAACTTAAAACTAAGCTTAAGCTAATCCTAATTCTTAAACCTATATCTATTAATATAATTAAATTTTAAAACTACACCTACTAGTTTTACTAATTCTTAAAACTATACCTACTACTATTCCTAATTCTTAAACCTAATTCTTATTCCTAATTTCTATAACTAAATCTTAAAGCTATACCTACTAGTATAACTAATACTTAAAACTATACCTACTACTATTCCTAATTCTTAAAACTATACATACTTCTATAACTAAATCTTAAAGCTATACCTACTAGTATAACTAATTCTTAAAACTATACCTACTTCTATAACTAAATCTTAAAACTATACCTACTAGAAAAACTAAATCTTAAAACTAAACCTACTACTATTCCTAATTCTTAAAACTATACATACTTATATAACTAAATCTTAAAACTATACCTACTACTATTCTTAATTCTTAAAACTATGCCTACTTCTATAACTAAATCTTAAAACTGTACCTAAAACTATTCCTAATTCTTATAACTATGCCTTCAACTATAGCTAAATCTTAAAACTATACCAACTTCTATTCCTAATTCTTAAACCTAATTCTTATTCCTAATTTCTATAACTAAATCTTAAAGCTATACCTACTAGTATAACTAATACTTAAAACTGTACCTACTACTACTCCTAATTCTTAAAACTATACCTACTACTATTCCTAATTCTTAAACTTATACCTATTTCTATAACTAAATCTTAAAACTATACCTAGTACTATAGCTAAATCTTAAAACTATACCTACTTTTATTCCTAATTCTTAAAACTACACCTACTTCTATAACTAAATCTTAAAACTATACCTACTAGTATTACTAATTCTTAAAACTGTAGCTACTTCTATAACTAAATCTTAAAACTGTACCTACAACTATTCCTAATTCTTATAACTATACCTACTTATATAACTAAATCTTAAAACTATACCTACTAGTATAACTGATTCTTAAAACTATACCAACTTCTATAAGAACACCTTAAAACTATAACTACTACTATTCCTAATTCTTAAAACTATACCTACTACTATTCCTAATTCTTAAAACTATGCCTACTTCTGTAACTAAATCTTAAAACTATATGTACTAGTAGAACTAATTCTTTAAACTATTCCTACTTCTATTCCTAATTCTTAAAACTATACCTACTTATATAACTAAATCTTAAAACTATACCTACTAGTATTCCTAATTCTTAAAACTGTAGCTACTTCTATAACTAAATCTTAAAACTATACCTACTACTATTCCTAATTTTTGAAACTATACCTACTTCTATAACTAAATCTTAAAACTATACTTACTTCTATGACTAAATCTTAAAACTATACCTACTAGTATAACTAATTCTAAAACCTATACCTATTTCTATAACTAAACCTTAAAACTATACCTACTTGTATAACTAAATCTTAAAAGTAAAATCTTAAAACTATACCTACTAGTATTCATAATTCTTAAAACTGTAGCTACTTCTATAACTAAATCTTAAAACTATACTTACTTCTATAACTAAATCTTAATACTATACCTACTAGTATAACTAATTCTTAAACCTATACCTATTTCTATAACTAAATCTTAAAACTATACCTACTTGTATAACTAAATCATAAAAGTATACCTACTACTATTTATAATTCTTAAACCTATATCTATTACTATAATTAAATCTCAAAACTACACCTACTAGTATAAGTAATTCTTAAAACTATACCAATTTCTATAACTAAATCCTAAATCTATACGTACTAGTATAACTAATTCTTAAAACTATACCTACTTCTATAATAACACCTTAAAACTATAACTACTACTATTCCTAATTCTTAAAACTATGCCTACTTCTATAACTAAATCTTAAAACTGTACCTACAACTAATCCTAATTCTTATAACTATACCTACAACTATAGCTAAATCTTAAAACTATACCTACTACTATTCCTAATTCTTAAACCTATCCCTATTTCTATAACTAAATCTTAAAACTATACCTACTACTATTCCTAATTTTTAAAACTATACCTACTTCTATAACTAAATCTTAAAACTGTACCTAAAACTATTCCTAATTCTTATAACTATGCCTTCAACTATAGCTAAATCTTAAAACTATACCAACTTCTATTCCTAATTCTTAAACCTAATTCTTATTCCTAATTTCTATAACTAAATCTTAAAGCTATACCTACTAGTATAACTAATACTTAAAACTGTACCTACTACTACTCCTAATTCTTAAAGCTATACCTACTACTATTCCTAATTCTTAAACTTATACCTATTTCTATAACTAAATCTTAAAACTATACCTAGTACTATAGCTAAATCTTAAAACTATACCTACTTTTATTCCAAATTCTTAAAACTACACCTACTTCTATAACTAAATCTTAAAACTATACCTACTAGTATTCCTAATTCTTAAAACTGTAGCTACTTCTATACCTAAATCTTAAAACTGTACCTACAACTATTCCTAATTCTTATAACTATACCTACTTATATAACTAAATCTTAAAACTATACCTACTAGTATAACTGATTCTTAAAACTATACCAACTTCTATAAGAACACCTTAAAACTATAACTACTACTATTCCTAATTCTTAAAACTATACCTACTACTATTCCTAATTTTTAAAACTATGCCTACTTCTGTAACTAAATCTTAAAACTATATGTACTAGTAGAACTAATTCTTTAAACTATTCCTACTTCTATTCCTAATTCTTAAAACTATACCTATTTCTATAACTAAACCTTAAAACTATACCTACTTGTATAACTAAATCTTAAAAGTAAAATCTTAAAACTATACCTACTAGTATTCATAATTCTTAAAACTGTAGCTACTTCTATAACTAAATCTTAAAACTATACTTACTTCTATAACTAAATCTTAAAACTATACCTACTAGTATAACTAATTCTTAAACCTATACCTATTTCTATAACTAAATCTTAAAACTATACCTACTTGTATAACTAAATCATAAAAGTATACCTACTACTATTTATAATTCTTAAACCTATATCTATTACTATAATTAAATCTCAAAACTACACCTACTAGTATAAGTAATTCTTAAAACTATACCAATTTCTATAACTAAATCCTAAATCTATACGTACTAGTATAACTAATTCTTAAAACTATACCTACTTCTATAATAACACCTTAAAAATGTAACTACTACTATTCCTAATTCTTAAAACTATAACTACTACTATTCCTAATTCTTAAAACTATGCCTACTTCTATAACTAAATCTTAAAACTGTACCTACAACTAATCCTAATTCTTATAACTATACCTACAACTATAGCTAAATCTTAAAACTATACCTACTACTATTCCTAATTCTTAAACCTATCCCTATTTCTATAACTAAATCTTAAAACTATACCTACTACTATTCCTAATTTTTAAAACTATACCTACTTCTATAACTAAATCTTAAAACTATACCTACAACTATTCCTAATTCTTATAACTATACCTACTTCTATTCCTATTTCTTAAAACTATAGCTACTTCTATAACTAAATCTTAAAACTGTACCTATTTCTATAACTAAAACTTAAAACTATACCTACTACTATTCCTAATTCTTAAAACTATACCTACTTCTATAACTAAATCTTAAACCTATATCTACTACTATTCCTAATTCTTAAACCTATACCTATTTCTATAACTAAATTTTAAAACTATACCTACCACTATAGCTAAATCTTAAGACTATACCTACTTCTATAACTAAATCTTAAAACTATACCTACTACTATTCCTAATTCTTATAACTATACCTACTTCTATTCCTAATTCTTAAAACTATAGCTACTTCTATAACTAAATCTTAAAACTTTTCCTATTTCTATAACTAAACCTTACGGGAGGTGTTATCATTACTGTATTAATAAAGTATAATTAAATTTGGAAAATGATTAATTTGAAAAGTGTACTGTCTCTGTTAGCCTACTCCCGGGAGTAGTTGCCCAGGGAGCACCTCGAGGAGGTAGAGATCAGATTTCGCTCCCCAAAAATTATCTTCCGATTGAAGTAATAACAATATGGTATAGGGATATCTTTTCTAATTAATGCAATGTACAAACTTAAAATCTGGATGTTGTTTTTAATAACTGAGAAAGTTTGAACATTCTTAGTTTCGACGTGTAATAAGAAATTCAAATACGGAATAGTGATTTAGAAAAACTAATTGAATCAAACTCATGTGAATCGAAGTAAAAATGTTATGTAGATTCGTTCACATGAACAGTATAAAGAATATAAGAAATTAAAACATTATTATAACTAGCTGTCAAAACTTTTTATAAAAACAAGTTTATTTTTAAATTTTAAAAATAGTTTCAATTAATTATTTACAATTTATATATTTATTTAAAACTGCATAATACCCTTCAACACTGTCTTTCTGCAAAAGTGGGGACACAGAATTGTAGAAGGTTTCTTCCATTTGTCCCAAAAATTTCTTGTGGTGAAGTGAGGTAGATAATGAAGATTTTTAAAATGGTGATTTGGTTGTTTTGTGTCTAATATTCTTAATTTCAATAGAAATGCAGTCAAGAGATAAACTTCCGGCTGTTTCAGTTGAAAAATTCGTGTGAAATAGTGATTTTCACCATGTGATCTTCTTTCTGTTTCCAGTTTTATCTCCTAGCAATATACATTTTCTTTTTAGGCCAGTAAGAAAGTAAGCATGGTTTTAGTTTTTTTTAAAAGACTTTTAGAATTTTAAATCAATTAGAACTCAATTTTTAAAAAATCTGAACTAAAACGAGCCTGCGTTCACTTACTGCAGTTCAAAGTTAATTTTAATTTCTATGAACTCAAATTCATCACATCATTTTTATTTAAATTAGACGTAACTTATTTTAGTTTACACCTTATTTTATTTCATGATGTGGAATCAATTCTCTTTTGCTTTGTATTTTATTCATGTGTAGGAACTCTGAATTATTTAAAATTATAGGCTTACCTTATATCCATTAAATTTAGATGGAACATTTCGAATTGTAGTTAATTTCAGAATGTAGTTTAAAACGTGAAAGCAAAATGGTATTTACCACATTGTTTTTAATTGATTCCCTCACACCAAAAATTCACTATTTATGAAAATATTCAAAAAAATTGAACTTCTATTGAAAAAAAATGAATTGACTGAATCTTACTTATTGCTAAAAATTCTCTTGATAATCTTTTCGAACTTAGAAACTGCTGATTTAGGATTACTTACTGTCTTAGTTTTTATTCAATGTTTAATACTTATGTGAGGTTTATCTTTCATATTTTTTCAAAATTCAATCTTAATTTTTTTTTGTTAAATAGTCAAACTTATCAGATAATAATCTAACTCTACGGCGTCATAATTTCGTATAAAATCTAAATTTAAACTTCTTTTATTTAAAAAATTGTAGACTGTTTCTACATGTTTCACTTGAATCCTTAACTCATTTCATTAATTCATTTTAGTTTAAGCTATTTGGATTTTTATTAAACTTTTTACCTTTGCAGTTTGTTATGAAATAATATTATAAGTATTATTACTTACTCGTTTTTGTCTAAAATTTACTTAACCCTCCGTACTTCAAGGTAGGTAAAGACAATAGCCTGTTCTGGGAGACAGTTGCTTCATGAGTTGTAGTAAAGTTGTAAAGAAATGTCCCAAGGTACAAAGCTACTTCAAGATTGAAGTTGCAAAAAAAAAGCCTACTTTGGCTTAGTGGAAAAAAGAAACAAATTTTTAAACATATATTTTTCCAAGAAATACTTTACACAAATTTCTAAAGGTTCATTCTCTCAAATTTTGTAATTAAAAAACAAAAAATATATATCTTAGTATCTTAAAAAAAATAATAATAAAACTAAGCACAAATTAATTCAGAAAAATTAATTTAAATTTACTTACCAGAAATGGATTTAAGAAATTACCACAGATTAAAGAAAAAATCAATTATTAACAAAAAAATAATTACAATAATAATAATAATTAATTTCAAGTTAAAATGTAAAAATTAATAAACGCAAATTGAAAAAAAAAAAGGAATGATAATCACTGCTTGTTCAGGCATGCAAGATTCATTGGTCGACCACGTGCTAATTTAATTTTTTAATTTTTTTAGTTTAAAAATATCTAAAACTGCATAAATTTAGTATAGTTGTATCACTAATTTAATTTTCCATTAATTTTAATAAAAATTTGATTGAATTCAATTAAAAAAATAATAAAATCTTACTTACAAGTACTGCATAGATGTTCACTGGTCGGGAGCCCAATGGCAACTGACTGCAAAATCCGTTAGTCGGCCATATTTGAACTTGGATTTTTTTATAAAATCACATTTAAGTATAATTCTGTTTAAAATAGATTAATAATAAGTTAATTTAGATATAAAAATGATTTTCCCCACACTAATAATTGTTTAAAAGTCTTTTTTTAATAATAAATTTGGGACTACTTTATGACGTCATACCTAAAGCACGTGCTGGTGCGCAAGAACACTAAAAGTAGTTCCAATTAATAATTAATAATATTGATTATTTTCTTTTAAGAAATGTCTAAATTTGAAATAATAAAGATGAATTGAATGTTAAAAGTGGAATTTTTCTCTAGAAATTCGTTTTATATGGCAAAAATGAGCACCTATAATTCTGATCTTCTTTTACGAATTTTAAAAAAATCTGCTCGATAGATTTTCTTTAAAATTGGAGTTTTCATTGAAAAATAGGTAATGTTTAATAATAAATTAGTGGTAACACTTAATCTTATATTTAAATGCTAGTTTACGAGTTACGCCTGGGGCTGGAGGTTATTGAAGATAGTACCCCCAACAAGTGACTTCTAAATGAGATTTCAGAAAACTATTTTCAATAAAGTTTATAGATTACTATCTGATTATGAATTATACAAAGTTTGAACAAAATCCTTGTAGCCGTTTTTAGGGAACTTCTTAAAAACTACTTGACCTATTACCTACTCTTACACCTGGTGATTTTCCTTAAACCTACTAGATTAATTACTGTTTAAAGTTAATATTTTTGCAAAATCTTAATTGCTTTTAATGCTATATTGGTGGTAAAACCTTAATCTTATATTGAAATTGTTTGACACGTTAAGTTTAACATGGAAAACCTAGTTTCGTCATGATTCTTTCAAATTGAAGTTTTAGTTTGCATTTACTGATCATTTACTCATTATAATTGAATTTTACGTTATATAAAGGAATAATGATTAAGTTTAAACTGAAACTTTTATCCTTGAGCCTTTTTTAAAATAATTTCTTTCAGCTTTTACCCAAGTATCCTTTTTTTCCTTAAGATCATTCAATCAGTTTCCTTTTTATTGGTTAATATTAATCAAACAAACAATATTTATTATATGTTTTTATTATGTGCTTAGTTTAAACTAGTTTTGGGAAGCCTAAGGGCATTTTAGACCCTAAATGTAATGAACAACTCACCGAAACAGCTGGAAAACTAATTATCTGTACTTACATTCAATATTGTCATCTTCTAAAATTCTAAAACATCTTCTCCATGTATTCATTGAATGAATGCATTGATTATTTTAGTTTTCTCCGTAAAAGTATAAAGACTGAATCCTTTTTAGTTTGCAATATGTTCTATGTTAAGTGTTCCAAATCGTACCTGCTTACACTAACATTTAACCATGTTGGTGACTCACTTGACTTCTCTAAGACCACCTTTCACTCACATTTAACCATGTTTGTGACTCACTAGACTTATCTAAGATCACCTTTCACTCAAATTTAACCATGTTGGTGACTCACTAGACTTCTCTAAGACCACCTTTCACTCACATTTAACCATGTTTGTGACTCACTAGACTTATCTAAGATCACCTTTCACTCAAATTTAACCATGATGGTGACTCACTAGACTTATCTAAGACCACATTTCACTCACATTTAACCATGTTGTCTACTCTCAAGACTTATGTAGGACCACCTTACACTCTCATATGAACGAATTATGCTGATAAGTTAGTTTACTATCGTTTCTTAATATTACCTTCCTAAATTCAAAGACCTTGTTCAGGAATTCGAGCCCTCAAACAACTAATTATTGCTCACTTAACTACAACATTTCTAACCAGCCCATTAATCATAGGCCCTACGTTATTATTTAGAAGTTAAAAAAAAAAAAAAAAATCAACGAAGCCCTTAGTATTTATCGTAATTATGCATTTACTTCAAAGCGTGTACCTGAGTTATAGTTTGTTTTAAAAATGTTTTTAATTTAATTTCAGTAGATAAGAAAAGTAATGCGATCAATTTTCGAAATACAATAACAATCGAAAAAACTACAAATTTTATTCGTAACACTTTCGGTAAAACAGATAGTTTAAGAGCACTTCTTGGATAGGGTTGCTGGTTAGGCTTACCTTAAGTTCTATTTCAGTATTATGTACTTGTTCTTCTTACGTGATTATAATGTCGTAATAGTCTGTATTGCTTTAAATTCAAAGTTTGAAGAATTAACAACCAGAAGTTGTAAAAGGTGCTAGAATTTTTCGTAAATGTTTGGTAATTGTATCTGTACACGTTGCATGCATATAGAAAACTTACTTTCGTTTGAATAATTGTTATACCTACATTCTTTATAGAAGTGAATTACAGTAGCTTCCTCCAAAGAGTATACGAAATAATACGAAGTTATGAAGTTTAAAAATCGAGATAATAATTAGTAATAGTTTAATATTTAATCTAGAGCAGCAAATATGTGTAATACTGTAACTTTTTCAATAAAATGAAAACATTTTGAACTAAATTAAACCTTTTTTCATTTATCATGATTAAATACTTACTTTTCAACGAAAAAATATTTCAATTCTTGGACAAGTTTAATTCGTTTATTAAGAGGTATTGTTGCTACAATACAAACTGTATTAATAATAATTTTACAATATTGAATACTGTTATTAACTTAGGATTGAATAGGTACAAATAATTTAGTGAGTTCTAATGTAGTTTTTATTATTATTGTTAATAATTATCTTCGTTTGTCCTTTCTGCCTTTTAGGTAAAGGTCTTTAAATCCAGCAACCACAAAAGTTGAGGTGTTTCGCAATCCATTCCAGGGAAATCAAGCCAAACTATCTTATGGGGCTGTTTTTCATGTAAGCTTGACTTTTTTTAGTACATTACATTTTAGTACGTTGAATAGTTAAAACGTTTTATCAGATGAATCAAATCTTCCCCTTGAAAGGTTTTAATTTGATTGAAGTTCAATCGTTGTTGGTGAATTCTGTAGCTTCGTATATTTCTCTTTTATAAAGTTAAACTTTTTTAAATTTTGTTTATTCTGTTCAACGTACTGAAGTGTGGTAATAATAAAGTTATGTAAAAATGATATAAATAACCCGATCATCAGTTAAATCATAATTTTATTCTTATAAATTTAATTCTATGTGGTTGATAAAAACGTTTAAGTAGTCAAAAAAGAAATGTATGTACTCGTATACATATGTATATGCTATAGTTTTATTTGTTTTTCTTTAATAATTTAAATGTGCTAAATACGTGCTAAAATAGGCGATTACTTCAACTAATGCACGTATAACTTACGATTGTTTTTCAAGTAAATTTAATTCAGAATAGTTTATTTTGATTGAAGCAAACTAATTTGAGTGGAAAAAAATATCGGAATTCTTGATTAAGTTTAATTTGCTTAATAAAAGGTTTACAATAACAGAAAAAAGCTAGAAATGCTGCAATAATTTAGTAGCGAATAAAATTCAAATAATTTACAATATTTGAACATGTATTATTGAAAAGTTAGCTTTTTAATTCTGACTCAACACTTTATTTAATTGTATAATGTTGATTTTCAGATTAAAAACAGGCGTTACTGGAGGTCCTGCCTTCAAAATTGACCAAATTTAGGCCAAAACGTAAAAGACGAAAAACTTATGTCCAATGGAAAAATACAAAACGCTTTTATCTGAATTTGTAATTAATAAATGTACTCCAAATGAAATATAAGGTGTATTTGATTTATAATATTAATAAATATGTGTTAAATTGAGAATTTATACTTAATAGTAGTATATATTGTGTTAAAACTGTCTGTAAAAATGTATAATTACTAATAGAAGAAAATAAAAACCTTATTCAATTCAATAACATCTCTATTTATTTACCTATTGAACTAATGAAAGGAAAAAATATAGTTCGAAAAATGGCCACCAGATAGCCACACCTACTGGACCCTTATACGTTAACAGAAAATTGCATTTATAAAAAATGGCCGCCTGATAGCCACGCCTACTGGACCTCTGAACATATGTTTTTAGTTCACATATTTGCCACCAGGCAGCACTAAAAGTATATATACTGCTGTCAAACAAGATGTCTCCTCAGTACTAATGAGGAGGGCGCTATGTCGCTCGTCGCTCCAAAAATATCTTGGCTAGTCCAAACATCTACCTCCACCAAGAAATCTTCATAAAGTGTCATATTGTACGGTAGTAATGGTTAGAGTGATGTGTTCACCTCGACGGTCGGAAGGCAAATCTTCGCCCCAACCGGCCCTGCCCGCGCGGCGAACTTTCTTATATACCTTATATACTCTCTGGATCGCGTCATATCACTATGACAACGGGTTTCCCCCTACTTCTAGTTCCACCAGCTGTCACTAGATCGCTCGTGATGTCTGTTTTACCTCTCAGCTATTGTTGTAACCTTGCTATCTTCACATCCCTGGCAGTGAATCGCCAAAGATATACGTTTTTACTATTCTATCAATACAGAGGCTATTGAAAGGGGTTTTTGACATTTTCCCTATTAGTCTTAAAAGGGTTGATAATGATCCAGAAATAAGGACTTACAAAGGGTCTATTGGATGTATTGTCAGGGAAACAGGACCTAATCTATTCTGCAAAACATCCGCAATATATCTAAGAAAAATTCAAACCAAACACCTTTTACTGCAAAAGAAATCTTCTTCTCATAAAGATGCCACATGTGCATTTTAAGAAATCTTCATTCTAACATTAAGAAGAAATGCAATAACATAATTACATTTGCACTATTATATGCAACGCCAGAATTTACAGAATCAATTCTTTATTTGCAGTTCTTCTTCAGTCAGTTCTTGCTCAAAATAGATGAGTGATGATTTTAAAGATTTAGCTCATTTAATATAATGTTTTAACGCAGTAGTAGAATTAGAAATATATCGTTGGTAAGCACAAATTTGTAGGTTGTAAGCATACAGTAGTATACATTCTGAGTGGATGTAATTAACACTTTAATAATAATTCATAAAACTTTAGTTTAATGTGAAATTGCAATTTGTACTTGCTTTGTTAAATAATTGAAAAATAAATCTTTTTAAATGTATAATTTATTATTTATTTAAAATAGCCTTAATTAATGTCCATTATCTTCAATCACATCACAACATGATCTTTACAAATTAATAGTTTCGAACTCTTTTTAAGGACCACTTCGTTTTATACAAAGTTTCTGTCACATCTTTTCTCAGTAGGATATCAGAAATTAGGGGAATGAAATGAAGTAACTAGATATGGCGGCGGAATCGAGATAGAAATTATAAACTTCTCTAAGAAAAAAAAGTTATAGCGTTTCGTTAATATTTTAAATAATAACTCAGACCACTGGGGCAGCTGACTTGTGCAGTTTATCACAAAAGAAGCTGAAGTTCTCCATCCACGAGGAACTTGGCGACTCCCAGACTGGGAAAGTTAAATTATTTAAATAGGATCTAGAATGGAAAATGACCAGGGAGAAGTATCTATTACTGGTACGATTTGTATTATGAACGTGATATAACTTATCAATTCATTGTGCTATTTGGACGAATAGGATCAAGCAGTGTGTAGTACTTTTGATTAAGAAAAGTAAAGAGTATTAGGATACTGAATTTCTATATTATTAGCAACCGAAGACTCAGCAGAACGGTTCTCTACAACTTAGGGACAAATATACTTTGGCTGTTGTATCGACAAATAAAGCATCAATTGCTTTAGATTTTCCAACGAACCCTGAAGCTTTTTCGCCCGGCCATTGGCAGTTGCTAGTGAGTGTTGAGTTTAGGCTGGGTAACAATGAAAGTGAGCAACCTAGAAAAGTGAGCTTCTCTGTAAATCATGCATCACCATAGTACAGCCTCTATTTTACATCTACCCATGATTTTATTTAAACCAGACTCCAGCATCCCCTATGTTCCTTTCTGAATCCTTTCTACTCAACTTCATCCTGTTAAAACATTAACTTATTTATTTAAATTTATTTATTTATTTCTTATCCTAAAAAGAAATATTAGTTTTTCCGCACCGTCGGTGTACCTTCTCTTATTAGATAGAGAAACGATTATATATAATTATCTATCATAAGAAGGGGATAAAATGTTACACGTTTTTTTATTAAATAAAATACTTAAAGTTTATGAAATTTTTGAAAATACCAACTTAAAATGTTTATAAAAATAATATAAAAATTATCGATCTAATAATTTAGTGTAATAGTTTTATTAGTGTGAAAAACCACAAATCTAGTCTGGAAAAAGTAGAACAGTAAAACTAGAGAACATAATTTGTTTGAGGTTAGTAAATTGACATATTTAAGATATAGAGATATTTACACAATGATATTACTGAAGGTGGTATTGATTCAAGTAGGTGGTCGTATCTAACAGATAGAATGAATCATAAATAAGAGAATAATTTCTCCTTTATCGACTTCTAACCTGGTTATAAGTTATCAAATTGAAATTATTCTTAGTTAGTAAGGATAGTGCAGTGCTTGTAAGATCGACAGTGTGGAATAACCATGGATATCTTGCAAAGATTTAAAGATTTCCTCCGTGAATATGATCGAGATAATGATGAAGTTGTGGATAAAACAATCTTCGATGAGTTTAACTATTTATATAGGATAACTTTTTTTTATCCAAATTTGAAAACAATGAAAATTATTGGTCTACAAATTGTTCTTTTCATATTTTATATAAGTTTCATTTTGTTACAAATTTTCTTTACATTTATGGGAGCCATATTTTCTGATGGAGATTTCTTTTTGATGGCACATTCTCTGCATATTAGCTTTATATATTCGTTAATGCCAGTGTTGACTTTCACGGCAATCACTCTACGCTCTCATCTATCTAATATATTCAAAATTATTGGAAACGGATTTTATAAATACGATGAAGTTACATCCAAAGAGGAAATTCAAATCAAATTGAAGTATTTTAAAATCAAAAGAAATTTGAAAATTGGTTTTCCTTTACTTGCTTTTGTCGCTATGTTATTGGCTGTTACAGCAATCCCATTATCAAATGAATACTTTGGATTGGATGATTCAGTCATGATCAATAAGAAAGGTGTTAATTTGTGGTTGCCATTAAATGGTTGGTATCCTTTTGACTCAAGCGAGGGTTTACCATTTTGGATAGCATTCTCTCTGCAAATAATATCCATGATTTTTGTTGTAATTATATATGTAGCAGGTTCAGCCACTTATTTTACCATCGTTTTACATGTTATTGCTCAATACCATATTCTTATATGGAGTATACGTAATATAACTAAAAGAGCAATGGTTAATTATTTGAAAATTAAACCATATCTGCAGGGTAAAAATAGAAGCAGGCCTAATTTCGAGGATATGGAATTCCAAAAACAGATGGTGTTCTGTTTGAAACAAAATATACAACATTATCAACAAATTATCAGGTAACAAACCGATTTTACTTTAATAAAATTATAATTATGTTGGACGCCACAATAGCCGAGCAGTTATTGGCAAGGATCTTATGCTAACGATGTATATTTGGGTTCTATTCCTGGTGGAACTTTATATTTTTATTATAGCTGACACAATTCCCTTTAATAAAAACATTGTTTCCTAGTCAATAAAAAGTTCTATAAATATTCAAATTAACACGTACATCACATGTATGATGTATTTACATATATCTGATATATTTACATCTTATCTGATATATTCACGTATGTCTGAATGCCTTTCTTAATAATCATAAAACAAATAAAAAATTAAAATATCACCTTACAGCATCCAATTATTTACCATCAAAGTTTAATTTAAGATTGACCAATCGTTTTCCTAGTTTTTTTTTTTTTTTTTTTTTTTTTTTCTGGCGCATCGACTGGGTTGGTCATTAGCGCCCACTAATACTATTCTTTTCACTTTCCAAATACTACTCGAGCTGGGATGGCACGTGCAGACCCATAGCTCTACTGCACCTTGCTCTACAAGGTAGGATGGAGTCTGGGTCCGCAAGTGTGTCTCTACACATCCCCTCTTATTTCATCCACCCTATCGACGAGGGGGAGTGTGGAATATGATTGTGCCACCCCTTTAATACGCTAACTTTTATAATAAATATCTATATAATCCACATCTATACATATTAATTAATAATTTTAGTTGTAAACTATTATATTAACTTTAGGCAGAACTAAAAATATTTCTGTTTCCATTTCCTTATTACTTGGGCTCTATTATACTAAACCCAAGGAGACTCTACTAGTCGGTGAGATGCGCAATACTTTGAACTAAGAATCCTGCTCATCCTAAATTAAACTAGAACTAATTAAAATAACCTAATGGGGTTGAAATACTTGTATAAAAAACCTAACCTAAACATACATACGACTTTCTCGTCAATAAGTACATTCACATCAATAAATACACTAACGCCAATAAATACAATCTCGCCCATGAATACATATACACCAATAAATACATTCACAGCTGTAATTCATTCACACTACACTTCCACAACAGAAGAGGAAAGTACTTGATATTCCTTTCCCCTTTAAAAGAACTAACCTAATTATTAACCAAGATTTTTTTAAATAAATTAATATCCTTTAAATAAGTAAATAGCCTCCTTACATAAGGAGAACCCTCTTGGAGAATTGCGCGCTGGTCATGTGGCAGGCCTGCTCTTTCTCTTTGGCTACGCAGTGCCTGACACCCTTCCAACACGTGCGACACTGTCAGCCTTTCTCGGCATCGTGGGCACCTCGGCCTTCTTTCGGCAATGAGGAGGTACTCATGAGTCACACGTATATGTCCAATCCTTAGCCTCGTTAAAATTACTGATTCATGCCGCGGGTAGTTCTCGACTTTAGCATTTCGCACACATGGTTTAAATTCTTTTAGTTTTTCATCTACATCATCCCACTGACTTTGCCACTTTTTATTAATAATATTTTTCATATATTGTAAGTCAGTGGGCCGAACAAGGATGGTATGGTCGGTATGTGTAGAGGCTGCTCATTTTGCAGCCTCGTCCGCCCTTTCGTTTCCAGACACATCAATGTGACCCGGCACCCAGGCGAATACCACCTTTTGACCATGTGCGCTTAGCTCAGACAGTAAGTAGTAAATTTTCATGACCATTGGGTCTGTCGAGAATCTATCCCGGAGAACCATTATTGCACTTAAGGAGTCTGTCAGTATTAATGCTTTGGTGCAATAATTTTCTTTAATGAACTTCATATAGCATACATTTCAACTGTGTACACGGTTGCACAATGCGGAAGTGTCCAACTAAGGGCGACTCCCTCTGTGTACAAAGCATTGCCAACTCCGTCGTTTACCTTCGATCCGTCTGTGAAGATCGGTCGGAAATCATGATAAAAATTTAAAAGTTCCAGCAGTCTTTGCCTGTAATCACCATCATAATTCAATCACCACAATTGTAATTATAATTTACCCCAATCCATCACCGAACATAATTGTATTCCCTCCGCGTTTAAGAGCTCTTTGGCCCGAACCCGAAGTGGGCGTGTCCGCGAGCGTTGTCTCCAAAATTCATTTTCATGTGGCCTCTCGAATTTGTCGGGAAACAAAGGATTGAATCGTTTCCCCCATACTCCGGCTGTGTAGGTCAGGGTAAGCTGTTCTCTTCTTAGCTGAGGAGGCAGCATCCTCCGACTCTACATAGAGGCTTTGTAAGGGACTGGTTCGGAAGGCGCCTGTAAATAATCTGATACCTTCATTATACACTCTGTCTAATAGATTCAGGCTTGACTTACGCGTAGAACTGTAAACTGAGGCTCCATACTCAAGTTTATAACGGGTGAGGCATGTAAAAATACGTTTCAAGATTTCCCGCTCTGTGCTCCATTTGTAGTTTCCTAGAAATTTCAGGATATCTAGGGCTCTCCTTGCTTTTGTACATGTGTACTCAATATGTTGCTGCCAGGTTAACTTAGTGTCGAATACGAGGCCCAGGAAACGAATACTCTCTTTATATAGAATTTGTGTGCCATCCAAATACAGTGTTGGAAGTATATGCTCATGTCTTAGACGGCAAAAGTGTTGGCACACTGTTTTGGTTTTTGAAAACTTGAATCTGTTCCTGGAAGCCTCGTCAGCCACTTTAACTACTGCCTGTTGTAGGGGATTCTCTGATCTCTTCAAGGTCCTTTCCTGATAAATAGATAGCTAGATCGTCGATATATAACGACACTTGGGTAACTTCGTTTTCCTAGTTATTCTGATTTTTGTAAGAAAGAAATCAATGCTGATAACATTAGCTTATCTTAATATTCTTTAGAAGAGACGTATGAAACTAATGAATAGTTAATAGAAATTAGATTGAAAAGTCTGATATGAAAGGGAGTTATACATTCAAAGAAGTTTAATTTTTGAGAAGCGTATAGTTTATAAAATTACTTGAAAGTTCAAAAACGGAAATTACGTCACTAATTTGCTTTCCAGTTTCTAGTGAACTTATTAACAAATAAGTTAATATTTAATAAGAGGGAAGAAATATTGGAAAAATACAAATTTATATTTTATTTTTTATATCCTGTCATTATTGATGAGCCTGTGTCTAACCAAGGAATCCATAATGTGCTGTACACCCAGACAAAGATAATCTTCAGTATGACAAGCCTAGGAGTTTCTTCAAGTATCTAGGAGCGGATGCAACCGAGTGCAATGTCAGAGCTGAGGTGAAGGCATGACTGATTACGGTTAACAGATGTGCGCTACTTTGCGCTCCGAAAATTTTTTGACAGATTGGGTTAACCTCTCACTGGCGTCAGATTCTCCCTCATGTAGTCCCCCCATTATGAGAGGGAAGCCGGCATGTTGAAATGACTGTTATATGTGTAATTTTTGTTTTTATATTTCTTTTTCATTTTTTTTATTTCAGGGTCGTTAATCTGTATGCAGAAGTGTTAAAAGTGACTGGATTTTTGGTATTTCTCTGCATTACTTTCATTATCGCCCTTTCTGCATTTATAATAGTAACGGTGAGCATATTGATTAAGGTGGCATTGAGTAGTATATTGACAAATGTCTACTTAATAATTGACGCACAATTATATTTTCAATATAACAGATGTTGTTCATGTGTTTATGAAGATTGCTTTGTGAGTGGGAGATCCCAGTTCGAATCCCGCGTATTACTACTTTAATTTAGTTAGAAAAAATGGTTTATAGTAAAGTATGAGCTTCCGCGCCTGTCGGCGGGTTTTACCCGCCTGAACAAGGAGTAAGTTTGCTATGTAAGTTCGTCTTAAGTTTTTTTTTTTAATGGCTCCAAGTACTTCCCTTTTTTTTTTTCAAATCGGAAGTTAGGTAGGCTTTTTTCTAAAATGCCATTAAGTATTAAGTTGGTCCTGCTAAAATACCGAGCTTTAAGAGTATTTCACACCGGAAGTATTGACTTTATGGAGGAGACTCTCTCTGCTTACACTGCAACCAGATTAGATCTATTTAATAAGTTTCTAACGAAATTCGGTCACAGGGCATTTCCTAGCAGAAAGGAAAGTAGGCTTTTCTCTGACGCAACATTTGTAGTAAAAAAAATAGGCAGCATTTAATGAATACAGGAAATGTATTTTGTAAGAGGAAGTCGTGGACGTGATCGTCGATCTACGTCATGTTGAACGCGTGATTATTTATTTCTCTTTCGAATTCCCGTATAATAATTTAACCGGAATCAACAAAGTTTAATTATATTTTCGCCGGCAGTATTTTGTAGCCCTTCGCTTGGATATTCATTGATTAAAATAAGTAATTTCTTTATTATCGTAATTTTTCTTATAAAAGTATTGCTTTTATGATAACTACAAAAAGTTTGTTATTAAGCAGGTAAATGTTTTTTTTATTCTTATTGTTACCTTGTACAGGGAACAGCAAGACCAGGAATTGTATGTCTCACATTTGGTATTGCAACAGTAGAAGTAGGCTATATGACAGCCCCTTGTATGCTTGGACAAATGATAATCGATTTGGTAAGTGGAAAACTATAACGTTAAATTTTACCCAGAAGCTAGAAGTTACTCCACGAATCACGTTGTCCAATAGACACCACCAATTTTCAGCATGATCGTAGGAATTTTATTTGGTTTTATCGATCAATTTCTTTTTGTATTTATCAGATATGTCACTTCTATTAATTGATATTTTTATGCTTAGCTTAAGGCGTCACAACATCTTAGGTCATTTGCGTCATATCCTTTTTCAGACGGTAATGTCGCGAATTCGCATTTCTTCCACTTTAGTATACAATAATATCCTGTTTTTGGATTGCTTTAATCTCTCTTTCACTTTTGTATACTTTATTTGATTTTTTATTTATTATGTCAGTCATAAAAGGATTATAAATCGTAATGGCCTTCGCTAGTCCCCTCACACTACTCGAATTATTAGATTCAGTCATTCATTCCCAACCTGTTATGAAATTAGAATTCTGTTTCAGAATGAGCAACTCGGTTTTGAACTATACAATACACCCTGGTACCGTTGCTCTAAAGATTTCAAACAATGTTTGAACATTACCCAAGCTAGGATTGGGTATGGCGTCACAATAAGAACACTGTTTAATTACGCAATGGATATGGACACCTATTGTAAAGTGAGTAATTGATCTGAAACAAATTAGTTGCGTTCCCTATAAGATTTTACAAATCAATAGCTAAAATCATACCCATCAAATATTTATTTAAGAGAGTGTCTAAGTGGTAGTTTTCTATATAAAAAAAACGGTGTACAAAGCAAATCGAATGTAGGTCCAAAATTCAGCCTGTGGCCTCAGTTACCTAAAATTCCCAGCTGTCCAAACAAATCAAGGAACAACCTAAATGGCAACCAACCAGCCTAAACTCTTCCATTTACAACTTGTTCCAAAGTATAGATCCTAAACCTGACCTCCTAACAATATACCTAATGCTGATTGGTGGACTAAGAAGGGAACCAATCTCTCCTCTTTATCCAAAATCCCTAGATGACCACCGGCACTCAGTGACTAGGAGTCTGATCTTTAACTGATCATGATGAGCTAGCCTAGTACCCTAGAGCATTGTAAGATGATCATGCTTCAGGAGCAAACACAAGTGTTCAAGAAGCTGCAACTGAACCTGGTTATCCGGGTTAACGGGTATAATGCCCCATTTATCTGATAGTTCGGATCCTGACAACTTATCTGAAAAACTTCATAGAATAGCCCAAACCTTGGTCTAGACAACAATGGTTCACTACCCAAAGAGTACCATCAAATATTCTTCCGCGGCTTCTAGTCAACTAAAGTAATTAGCAAGCAACTTACTGGACAGATCCATCGTTAACCAACCTCACTAAAAGGTAATCTTACATATATAAAAGGCCAAAGATAAAGTTTTTTACTATTCTATCAATACAGAGGCCAATAAAAGGGATTTTTGACATTTTCCCTACTAGTCTTAAAAGGGTTGATAATGATCCAGAAATAAGGACTTACAAAGGGTCTATTGGATGTACTGTCAGGGAAACAGGACCTAATCTATTCTGCAAAACATCCGCAATATATCTAAGAAAAATTCAAACCAAAATCTTACTACTGCAAAAGAAATTTTATTCTTATAAAGATGCCACATGTGCATATTAAGAAATCTTCATTTTAACATTAAGAAGAATTGCAATAACATAATTACATTTGCATTATTATGTGCAACGTCTGAATTTACAGAATCAATCCTCTATTTGCAGTACTTCCTCAGTCAGTTCTTGCTCAAGAACTGAGCAAGAACTGACTGAGGAAGTATAATTCTTTATATTCTTTAGTATAATTTTTTAAGTTTAGACTTCAAGATGTCCTCTGAATTAACTAAATTTTTATTTTGCAGATGGTGAACGCTTCTTATTCATACTTCAGTCTACTGTTGGCTTTCAAAAATACTTAATATTTCTTAATATTTTATTCAAAACTTTAATTGTAGTGTAACGCAGTAGTAGAATTAGAAATATATCATTGGTAAGCACTAATTTGTAGGTTGTAAGCATACAGTAGTAATGAAACATTCTTTCTGAGTGGATGTAATTAACACTTTAATAATCATTCATAAAACTTTAGTTTAATGTGAAATTGCAATTTGTACTTGCTTTGTTAAATAATTGAAAAAATAAATGTTTTTAATTGTATAATTTATTATTTATTTAAAATAGCCTTAATTAATGTCCATTATCTTCAATCACATCACAACTTGATCTTTACAAATAAAAAGTTTCGAACTGTTTTTAAGTACCACTTTGTTTGATACAAAGTTTCTGTCACATCTATTGGAAAGGAAGAGATGATGAACAAAAGTTTTCGAAAAACTAAAAAATATCTAATTCTCAAAACTGATTTTAGCACCAATAATACTAAAATAATTTTTACTTCCGTTTATTTGAACTAGTAAGAGAAATTATAGCAATCATGGTAAATTTTATAAACATGCTGTCTTAAATAAAGTGGTTTTTAAAGATGTGTGACTGTGTGTTTTAACAAAATACCTCAAAAAGTAATTGCCGGAAACTGGAAATTTCCATTTCAATTTAGTTTCACAGAGGACTGGACTGTAACTTAGACACTGCTACTAAAATATCGCTAAGTTATTCGACTTCAATAAAGAAATGTATTTCCTTGGTTTCAGAACTAAGTCGTAGGGTTTTGTATGTGATTTAATAAAGAATGAAGCATTACTTCAAAGTTTAAATACTTAGATTTTTTAGTGAGTAGTTAGTTCTTAAATCTACCAAGCTCTAACAAACAAGAAAAGATTTTTAACCAAATAATGCATTCTAAGAAACTATTCATTCCATAATTAGTATTCTTAGTACGATATCTGAAATTTCAGGGAATGAAAAGCGGCGGAATCGTGATAGAAATGATAAACTTCTCTAAGAATAAAAATTATGGCGCACTGCTGATTTTTCGTTAATAAATATTTTAAATGATAACAGACCACTGGGTCAGCCGAGTTGTGCAGTTTATCATAAAAAAAGTTCAAGTCCCCTACCCACCAGGAACTTGGCGACTCCCAGACTGGGAAAGTTGAATTATTTAAATAGGATCTAGAATGGAAAATGACCATGGGAGAAGTATCAATTACTTCTACGATTTGTATTCTGAACGTGATAGAACTTATCAATTCATTGTACTGTTTGGAAGCAGGGTGTAGTTCTTTTGAGTAAGAAAAGTAAGGAGTGTTGGGGTGCTGAAGTTCTATAAAACAGCACCCGAAGACTCAGGGGAACGGTTCTTTATTTTTATTTTGGTTGGAGTCACAGAGTGATGAGAGGGACAGAACTCGCCAAGTTGTATGCCTAATCTTAGCAATTATCCCAAAAAGGGTCAAGTTCTGTCACTGAATAAATTAGCAGAAAAGATTCCTTGAAAATGAGGCTAACCTTTCTGCACTAGTTAAGCAAAAAGTTTCCTACTTTTCTGTTACATTTAAAAAGTAGATATTACAACTAGATTGAAATATTTTCTATTCAATCACTGCTAAAAACGAAAGAAATATAAGAAAATTCGAAGTAGTTAGGCCATGTTTTCCGTTTATGAGAATGATTATACGAGCCAGCACTACATCTTGGAACTAAGGTGGATCTTATTATATACACTTCCCTTATATACCTTTCTTTAGGAGTTTGTGAATATAAAAAGATCCATCCAAGTTGTAACATCCAGGGCTGTTCAGAATTGTTGTTCTCATTAACGCCAAACACCTATTCTCTGGCCGAACTAGCTCACATTTCCTTTTATTTCCATCGTTTTTACCGAAAAATGAATAGAATAAGATCCACCTCAGTTCGAAGATCTTCTGTTAGCAGGTATACATCCTTACAACCGAAAAACGTAGTTTATCAGACATAACTAGCTAGCATTTCGTTATATTTCTAAGGTTTTTAGATGTATGAGAATAGAAAAAGATCTACCATAGTTGAAACACTAGTGCTGGGCTTGTATAAGGGTTGTCATTACCGGAAATCTCCTTTAACCGCCTTATCTTGCACGTTTTTCCTTCTAATTCCTACGATTTTTCCGAGGAGTGAATACAAAAAGATCCAATCTAGTTGTAACATACTGGGCCGTACTGTATTATGTTCTCAATGTAACTATACTTACAAGCCAAGAAACAGATGTTACAAGAAGGGAGGATAATTTTTCTGTTCAATCGATGCTAAAAACGACGAAAATATTAGGAAAAATGAGCTAGTATGACCAATGAAGTGGTGATTTTTGTTATTAAGAACAGAAAATAGGACAGCTATGAATGATACAACTAGGGTTGGCCTTTATCTATTCACTCACAGCAAAAAAAGATGGAAATATAACGAAATGCGAGCTATTTTGGCGAAGCAAGAGCGGTTTTCTGTTAATAAGAACAACAATACAGGACAGCCCTGGCTGTTACAACCAGGGTCGACCTTTTTCTATGAACTCACAGCCAAAAACGATGGAAATAAAAGGAAATGCAAGCTAGTCTGGCAAAAGAAGCGGTGTTTTTCTTAAAAGGAAACAAAATACAGAACAGCTCTGGATGTTACAACTAGGGTGGAACTTTTTCTATTCTTCTTTGCTAAAAACAAAGGAAATAAAAGGAAATGCAAGCTAGTCTGGCAAAAGTAACGGTGTTTTTCTTAAAAAGAAACAAAATACAGAAAAGCCCTGGATGTTACAACTAGGGTGGAACTATTTCTATTCTTCTTTGCTAAAAACGAAGAAAATATAAGGAAATACAAGCTAGTCTGGCCAATCAAACGCTGTTTCTCGTTAAGAAGAAACAAAATAAAGAACTGCCCTGGATGTTACAACTAGGGTGGATCTTTTTCCATTCACTCACTGCTAAACCCAATGGAAATATAAGGAAATGCGAGTTAGTTCCACTAAAGAAACGGTGTTTTTCGTAAGAAGAAACAAAACACAGAACTTCTCTGGATGTTACAATTAGGGTGGATCTTTTACTATTCTTCTTTGCTAAAAACGATGGAAATAAAAGGAAATGCAAGCTAGTCTGGCATAAGAAACGGTGTTTTTCTTAAAAAGAGACAAAATACAGAACTGCCCTGGACGTTACAACTAGGGTGGACCTTTTCTATTCCTCCCTGCTAAAACCAATGGAAATATAAGGAAATGCGAGTTAGTTCCGCTAAAGAAACGGTGTTTTTCTTAAGAAGATACAAAATACTGAATTGCCCTGGATGTTACAACTAGGGTGGACCTTGTTCTATTCCTTCCTGCTAATAACGAAGAAAATATAAGGAAATGCAAGCTAGTCTGGCCAATCAAACGCTATTTCTCGTTAAGAAGAAACCAAATACAGAACAGCCCTGTATGTTACAACTAGGGTGGATCTTTTTCCATTCACTCACTGCTAAACCCAATGGAAATATAAGCAAATGCGGGTTAGTTTGGCCAATAATGTGGTGTTTTCCATGAATAAGAAAAACAATACTGATCAGCCCTGCATGCTACAGCTAGGTGGATCTCTTTCCATTCACTGACTGCTAAAAAACAATGTTAACATAAGGAAATGCGGGCTAGTTTGGCCAATAAAGTGGTGTTTTCCATGAATAAGAACAATACTGATCAGCCCTGCATGCTACAGCTAGGTGGATCTCTTTCCATTCACTGACTGCTAAAAAACAATGTTAACATAAGGAAATGCGGGCTAGTTTGGCCAATAAAGTGGTGTTTTCCATGAATAAGAACAATACTGATCAGCCCTGCATGCTACAGCTAGGTGGATCTCTTTCCATTCACTGACTGCTAAAAAACAATGTTAACATAAGGAAATGCGGGCTAGTTTGGCCAATAAAGTGGTGTTTTCCATGAATAAGAACAATACTGATCAGCCCTGCATGCTACAGCTAGGTGGATCTCTTTCCATTCACTGACTGCTAAAAAACAATGTTAACATAAGGAAATGCGGGCTAGTTTGGCCAATAAAGTGGTGTTTTCCATTAATAAGAACAACATTACAGAACAGCCCTGCATGCTACAGCTGGGTGGATCTTTTCCTATTCACTCACTTCTAAATCCGATGGAAATATAAGCAAATGCGGGTTAGTTTGGCCAATAAAGTGGTGTTTTCCATGAATAAGAAAAACAATACTGATCAGCCCTGCATGCTACAGCTAGGTGGATCTCTTTCCATTCACTGACTGCTAAAAAACAATGTTAACATAAGGAAATGCGGGCTAGTTTGGCCAATAAAGTGGTGTTTTCCATGAATAAGAACAATACTGATCAGCCCTGCATGCTACAGCTAGGTGGATCTCTTTCCATTCACTGACTGCTAAAAAACAATGTTAACATAAGGAAATGCGGGCTAGTTTGGCCAATAAAGTGGTGTTTTCCATGAATAAGAACAATACTGATCAGCCCTGCATGCTACAGCTAGGTGGATCTCTTTCCATTCACTGACTGCTAAAAAACAATGTTAACATAAGGAAATGCGGGCTAGTTTGGCCAATAAAGTGGTGTTTTCCATGAATAAGAACAATACTGATCAGCCCTGCATGCTACAGCTAGGTGGATCTCTTTCCATTCACTGACTGCTAAAAAACAATGTTAACATAAGGAAATGCGGGCTAGTTTGGCCAATAAAGTGGTGTTTTCCATGAATAAGAACAATACTGATCAGCCCTGCATGCTACAGCTAGGTGGATCTCTTTCCATTCACTGACTGCTAAAAAACAATGTTAACATAAGGAAATGCGGGCTAGTTTGGCCAATAAAGTGGTGTTTTCCATTAATAAGAACAACATTACAGAACAGCCCTGCATGCTACAGCTGGGTGGATCTTTTCCTATTCACTCACTTCTAAATCCGATGGAAATATAAGCAAATGCTTTTTATAATTAAAAACCACAATACAGAACAACCCTGGATGTTACAGCAAGGATTGATCTTTTTCTATTCCCTCACTGCAAATAACGATTAAAATATAAGGAAATGGGAGCTAGTTTCGCTATAAAAACACCGTTTTTCTGGCCAAACTAGCTCGCATTTCATTATATTTCCATTGGTTTTAGCAGTTAGTGCTGCCCATATTATTTAATAATTTTAAACTTTCTTTTATTTTTTGTATTACTATAATGTTTGTGAATAATAGTTAATTTCTAGTTCTGTCAAGTGCTACCGGTATTAATAGTAGTTTTCGTCTTTACAAAACACATCTTTATTGTTGAAACTTGCCATAGTTTCAAAATTGTTCTTTGTTTTTTAAAATGCAAGTAAAAATTAGGTCAATCATTGTTGCAATATATATAATCTATTTCTGGCTACTATTTGTAGTAGTTTTCACATTACCAAACACTCTGCTTTAGCGAAATGTTTCTCTTTTTTCCTTCTTTCTTTTAATGTTTGTCAAAAAAAGGTACAATCTAGTTATATCATCAATATTCTAACAGTTTTAATCGAATTTCAACATTTTCTACTCTTAAAATCCTATTTCTATGTTAAGGCTAAAATATACACGTCAGGTCGACTAGGTATAGATGCGTAAGTTCATAAAAATGAGAAAAATGGAAAATCTTTGCTAGTTTTGCTAGAAATTACTAGTTTCTTAATCTAACGTTCTATTTTTCCATGCTATTTATTTATTTCGCTGATTCAGTGTGTTTGTGGGTTCCTCTTCTACACACAAGCTCAAAATGTACATGTGTGAACTAGCTAAGTAGCATTTATGTATATATTTTGGTTTCCTCATCAAAGCTTGGTTCCACATCTTCATTATCCTTGAACTTAATTATTATCTTAACTATACTTAAAACTAACTGTTTGGAACAAGAAAGTAAAATTTGTTAAGTAAACTATAATGTTATTTCCGTGAAACGTCACTAAATAAACTAGACATAAACTAACGAAAGGCCTTCTATAATTCAGTCAGGCCAGAATGTTTATTCTACCATGAAGTATCGCTATGTACGAGGTATGTTCAAAAAATAAGGTGAATTTTCAAATTTCGCGGGCTACGTACATTCGAATTTCGATTGTCTTTTTTTTTTATGTTGGTACACTTGTCTCGAACATATTTTCAAAGTTGTAGCTATATAGCATGTTTAGGTTGTATGTTAGAGGCATAAATAAGACAAGTGTTTTGCGAGTTCGGCGATTTTCTTCTGTCGAAAAAAATGGATCAACGAATTTGCATCAAATTTTGTGTAAAAAATGGAATTAAGTGTTAAAAAACACTTGAAATGTTGAGAGTGGCGTACGGTGAGAGTACTCTGTGTCAAAAAAATGTTTACAAGAGGTACAAGCTTTTCACAGAAGGTCGAGAAGATGTGAATGACGACGCTCGCCCTGGACGCCCCAGCACATCAACAACCGATGAAAATGTTGAGAAGAATCGTCGAATCACAATTGGAGAAGTTGCTGAGGTTGTCGGCATATCGGTTGGCACATGTCCTGCAATTTTTTTCGGAAATTTTGGGCATGAAGCGTGTGGTAGCGAAGTTCGTTCCAAAATTGCTGAATTTTGATCAAAAAAACCGTCGCATGAGCATCGCTCAGGAATTGTTGAATGACATTATCATGTTTCAGCCACCGTATTAACCAGATTTGGCGCCCTGCGACTTTTTCCTGTTCCCATGATTGAAGAGACCCATGAAAGGACGGAGATTTGCGACGATTGAGGAGATAAAAACCGAATCGCTGAGAGAGCTCAAGGGCATACCAAAAAGTGCATATCAGAACTGTTCCGAGGATTGGAAAAAACGCTGGCACAAATGTATTATATCTGAGGGGGACTACTTTGAAGGAGACAAAATAAAAATCGATGAATAAATAAATATTTTTTAAGAAAAATGAAAATTCACCTTATTTTTTGAACACACCTCGTATATATTTTTCTGTTTATCACTTTTACTAGTTTTTGTAAATAAACCATTATTGATTTAAAAAGAACCCTGATTCCTAGATTAGTCCAGAAATTGTATATTTACCTGGCAATAAATTTTTCGCTAGTTAATTTAAGTTTCGATCATAAAAGGTAAACAGCAAATTTAAGCAAACGATGACATCAATGCAGAAAAAGGTTGAAAAAATTAAGCCCGCTTGCTGGAGTGGAAGAAATAACTTGACGAGATCTTATTAGTTTTATTTCAAGCTCGAACTGGAGCAGTAGTAGTTTATTTTTTAGCAAGGATTGTTACATATATCTCAAACGTTCGCGATACTGCACCAGATAACACTTTTATATTCTGCAATCCTTTTAAAACTGTACTAATTTATTGTTTGTAACCATTTCAAAAGAATAATCATTTTGCTTGGCTAAAAGAAATACGTCGCGGTTCTTAATCGATTAATCGACGGCAAGCCAAAACAGACAGAAAATTCTTCTGCCTGTTTTTAATGTCGATTGGGATAAGAAACATCATCTTTCAGTCCCATTTCCTAGAAGGCCTCCTTTCATCATTAAAATGTACACGGGTCACCAAGTTAAAAGAGGAACAATAATGTATGTACATTTGTGTAAGATTTGGTTAACGTGTATTGTTCGTGTTGTTAGGCTAGGGTATCCGCAGGGACGCCAAGGTCCCTGAAGAAGTGGCTAGTCCACTTCCCCCTTACGGGAGGTGTTATCATTAATGTATTAATAAAGTATAATTAAATTTGGAAAAATGTTTAATTTGAAAAGTGTACTGTCTCTGTTAGCCTACTCCCGGGAGTAGTTGCCCAGGGAGCACCTCGAGGAGGTAGAGATCAGATTTCGCTCCCCAAAAATTATCTACTGATCGTCGTAATAACAATAAGGTATAGGGAAATCTTCTAATTAATGCAATGTACAAACTTAAAATCTGGATGTTGTTTTTAATAATTGAGAAAGTTTTAAGATTTGCGGTTTCGACGTGTAATAAGAAATTCAAATACGGAATAGTGATTTAGAAAAACTAATTGAATCAAACTCATGTGAGTCGAAGTAAAAATGTTATGTAGATTCGTTCACATGAACAGTATAAAGAACATAAGAAATTAAAACATTATTATAACTAATTTCTGAAGTTTTTATAAAATCAAGTTTAATTTTAAAAATAGTTTCAATTAATTATTTACAGTTTATATATTTATTTAAAACTGCATAATTCTCTTCAACACTGTCTTTCTGCAAAAGTGGGGACACAGAATTGTAGAAGGTTTCTTCCATTTGTCCCAAAAATTTCTTGTGGTGAAGTGAGGTAGATAATGAAGATTTTTAAAATGGTGATTTGGTTGTTTTGTGTCTAATATTCTTAATTTCAATAAAAATGCAGTTAAGAGATAAACTTCAGGCTGTTTCAGTTTAAAATTTCATGTGAAATAATGATTTACACCATGTTAGTGCTCTGTTTCCCAGTGTTATCTCCTAGCAATCTACATTTTCTTTTTACGCCAGTAAGAAAGTAAGTAATAGTTTTTGTTTCTTTTTATTTTAAACTCAAAGAGTTTTAAATCAATTAGAACTTAATTTTTAAAAAATTATGTGCTTAGTTTAAACTAGTTATGGGAAGCTTAAGGGCATTTTAGACCCTCACCGAAAAGCTGGAAAACAAATTATCTGTACTTACATTCAATATTGTCATCTTCTAAAACATCTTCTCCATGTACTCATTGAATGAATGCATTGATAATTTTAGTTTTCCCCATAGAAGTTTAAGACTGAATCCTTTTTAGTTTGAAATAAGTTCTATGTTAACTGTTCCAAATCGTACCTGCTTTCACTCACATTTAACCACGTTGGTGACTCACTAGACTTATCTAAGACCACCTATCACTCACATTTAACTATGTTGCCTACTCTCAAGACTTATATAGGACCACCTTACACTCTCATATGATTGAATTATGGTGATAAATTAGTTAACCATCTTTTCTTAATACTACCTTCCTAAATTCAAAGACCTTGTTCAGGAATTCGAGCCCTCAAACAACTAATTATTGCTCACTTAACTACAACATATCTAACCAGCCCATTAATCTTAGGTTCCAAGTAATTATTTTGAGGTTTAAAAAAAAATAAAAGATGCCCTTAGTATTTATCGTAATTATGCATTTACTTCAAAGCGTGTACCTGAGTTATAGTTTGTTTTAAAAAAACTGTTTTTAATTTAATTTCATTAGATAAGAAAAGTAATGCGATCAATTTTCGAAATTGAGTTTTGAGGTCCTCTGAATCAGAAAAAATAGTTTTTAAAAAAATGTCTTAAAAAGTAAAAATCACATTATGAATATTCATGTTTGGATCGATTCTTCTAGCAGAACTGCCACCATCATTTAATGAATTATTCACTTCTTTAATTTAATTTAATTTCGAAAATAGTCCCAATAAGTTTCTTCAAAATTTGAATATCACCTAATTGGTAGTTGGATTTTAAGTCTCTCTGGGGGGGGGGGGGGGGAAATAAGCGATTACTTCACTTATTGTAAACACTTATTCAACTACAACTTTTATTCCTAATATTTTCGGCAGAACAGATCGTTTAAGAGCACTTCTTGAGGAGGGTTGCTGGTTAGGCTTACCTTGAGTTCTATTTCAGTATTATGTACTTATTCTTCTTACGTGATTATAAGGGCGGAATAGTCTGTATTGCTTAAAATTCCGAGTTTGAAGAATTAACAACCAGAAGTTGTAAAAGATGCTAGAATTTTTCGTAAATGCTTGATAATTGTTATACCTACATTCTTTATAATAAAATGAATTACGGTAGCTTCCTCCAAAGAGTAATTAAAATTTCGATTACTTCTATTTTCCTAGGTTCCGGTGGAAGATTAAGGCAGTTTGGAGAATAATTTATGCTTCAAAATGGTGTCAATTTTTAGGAAATTTATCTGTCTTTCTAACCATGTCATCAGAATCGAATTCGGACTAAAACTTTCTGAGTAATAACATTTTTATTGGAAAAAAGTAATGATTTTAGAAAAAAACTTTAAAGTGACGTCACTCAAGAACAAAGGAAAATAAGAAGTTGGCCAATACGTTATTGAACTCCACTTTAGATGTACTACACGCAGTAGGCCTATGGACAATACTTACTGGTTCACCCTGTATATATATATATATATTTTTATTTGTAATAAAACTGTGAGTTGGAAAATGTGCTGATTGTAGTTGGCGATTTCATAGCAGATTTATAAAATAAGAATTGAATATTGAGATGACACTTGCCTCGGAGAAAACACAAACAATATATCATAATCCTTGCTTGCTCCAGGATGAAAAATGAGAGTGCAAAGTGTATCCAAGCCGAATAAGAGTTGGGCATTCAAGTCTCGAGTTATTGTATCCCCTCTGCTGACTATGTTTCCTTTCACTTTATCTTTCGATGACCCTTTCATTTTTTTTTTTAATCCTCCTGCTGAAATCCCTCTCCCCCACACATATGAAATATTTAGGGAAATCAAATGTCCCCCCCCCCACGTACCTACTTCTTGCCTAACCTTTGTGACAAGTGGAGAGGCAGGCCGTATTCCATGTGTTGCGGAGATAGAATCGTTCTTTATTGTTCTTGTATTGGTGTGATAGTTTCTGTTAGTTAGAGTGTACATAGTACACGTAATGTATACATACATAGTGATTTACTACCACTTTGGGACAAATATGGCCTTGGCTGTTTTATCGACGAATAAAGCATCAATTGCTATAGATTTTCCCACGAACCCAGAAACATTTTCGCCGCCCGGCCATTGGCAGTTGTTAGTGAGTGTTCAGTTTAGGCTGGGTAACAATGAGTAATAAAAATATTTATTAATGAGTAATAAAAATGAGTAATGAAATAAATTTACTTATTTATTTCTTATCCCACGGAAAAAGAAAAATTAATTTTTCCGCACCATCGTTGCACCTTCCCTTATTAATAAATAGAGAGAAAATTAGATATAATTATCTGTCATAAGAAGGGCATGAAATATTGCTTTTTAAAAAAGAAAAACCAAAGTTTATGAAAATTTTGAAAATACCAAGTTAAATAGTTAACAAAATAATAATCCATACTAAGAATTATCGATCTAATAATTTAGTGTAATAGTTTTATTAGTGTGAAAAACCACAAATCTAGTCTGGAAAAAGTAGAACAGTAAAACTAAATAATATAATTTGTCTGAGGTTAGTAAATTGACATAGTTAAGAAAAAGACATATTTACACAATGATATTACAGAAAGTGGTGTTGATTCAAGTAGGTGGTCGTATCTAGCAGATAGAATGAATCATAAATAAGGAAATATTTTTTCCTTTATTGACTTCTAATCTGGTTATAAGTTATCAAATTGATATTATTCTTAGTTAGTAAGGATAGTGCAGTGCTTGTAAGATAAAAAGTGTGAAATAACCATGGATATCTTGCAAAGATTTAAAGATTTCCTCCGTGAATATGATCGAGATAATGATGAAGTTGTGGATAAAACAATCTTCGATGAGTTTAACTATTTATATAGGATAACTTTTTTTTATTTAAATTTGAAAACAATGAAAATTATTGGTCTACAAATTTTTCTTTTCATATTTTATATAAGTTTCATTTTGTTACAAATTTTCTTTACTTTTATGGGAGCCATATTTTCTGATGGAGATTTCTTTTTGATGGCACATTCTCTGCATGTTAGCTTTATATATTTGATAATGGCAATGTTGACTTTCATGGCAATCACTCTACGCTCTCATCTATCTAATATATACAAAATTATTGGAAACGGATTTTATGAATACGATGAAGTTACATCCAAAGAGGAAATTCAAATCAAATTGAAGTATTTTAAAATCAAAAGAAATTTGAAAATTGGTTTTCCTTTACTTGCTTTTGTCGCTATGTTATTGGCTGTTACAGCAATCCCATTATCAAACGAATACTTTGGATTGGAAGATTCAGTCATGATCAATAAGAAAGGTGTTAATTTGTGGTTACCATTAAATGGTTGGTATCCTTTTGACTCAAGTGAGGGTTTACCATTTTGGATAGCATTCTCTCTGCAAATAATATCCATGAGTCTTGTTGTACTTATATATATAGCAGGTTCAGCCACTTATTTTACCATCGTTTTACATGTTATTCCTCAATATCATATACTAATATGGAAAGTACGTAACATAACTAAAAGAGCAATGGTTAATTATTTGAAAATTAAACCATATCTTCAGGGTAAAAACAGACGGAGGCCTAATTTCGAGGATATGGAATTCCAAAAACAGATGGTGTTCTGTTTGAAACAAAATATACAACATTATCAACAAATTATCAGGTAACCAATCGATTTTACTTTAATACTAAAATTATAATTATGTTAGACGCCACAATAGTCGAGCAGTATTGGCAAGGATCTTATGCTAACTATGTATCGTTGGGTTCTATTCCTGATAGAATTTTATATTTTTATTATAGCAGGCACAAATCTCTTTAATAAAATGACAACATCATTATCTAGTCGATGATAAGTTCTATAAATATTCAAATTAACACATACATCACATATATCTGAGTATACTCACATGTATCTGATGAATGCACCTATGCCCATGCAAATATAAATGGTTGACCTAATAAATTACAGATTGGGTTAACCTTTCAATGGCGTCCCTTATCTTATCCCCCATTATGTGAGGGAAGCCATCATATTGAAATAATTGTTATATTGTATTTTTGTTTTTGATTTCAGGGTCGTTAATCTGTTTACAGAAGTCTTAAGAGTAACTGGATTTTTTGTATTTCTCGGTATTACTTTTGTTGTAGCCCTTTCTGCATTTATAATAGTAACGGTGAGTATATTGATTAAGCTGGCATTGAGTAGTATATTGACAAATGTCTACTTAATAATTGACGCACAATTATATTTTCAACATAGCAGATGTGTTCTAGTGTTTATGAAGCTTGCTCAGTAAAGTGGGAGATCCCTAGTTCGAATCCGCGCATTACTAATTTTTATTTGTTAGAAAAAATTGTTCATAGGACAGTATGAGCTTCTGCGCCTGGCGGCAACATCCAATAGTTAGTACCCGCCTGAACAAGAATTAGGTTTGCTGTGTAAGTTCGATTTGAAGTTGTTTTTTGGGGCTCCAAGGACTTCTCTTTTTGTCAAATCGGAAGTTAGGTAGGCTTTTATCTAAAACGCCTTTTAGTATCCTACATGGTCCTGCTAAAATGACGAGAATTTCACAACGGAAGTATTCACTTTATGGAGGGGTCCTCCTGTGCATACACTGCAACCACATTAGATCTATAGCGACACATTTAATAATTTTCTAACGAAATTTGGTCTCAGGGCATTTCCTAGCAGAAAGGAAAGTAGGCTTTTCTCTGACGCAACATTTGTAGTAAAAAAAATAGGCAGCATTTAATGAATACAGGAAATGTATTTTGTAAGAGGAAGTCGTGGACGTGATCGTCGATCTACTCATTTTGAACGCGTGATTATTTACTTCTCTTTCGAATTTCCGTATAATAGTCTAACCAGAATTAACTAAGTTTAATTATATTTTCGTCTGCTTAGTTTTTTTTTAGCTCTTTGCTTGGATATTTATTGATAAAAATAAGTAATTCTTTTATTATCGTAATTTTTCTTATAAAAGTATTGCTTTTATGATAACTACAAAAAGTTTGTTATTAAGCAGGTAAATGTTTTTTTATTTTTATTTTTACCTTGTACAGGGAACAGCAAGACCAGCGATTGTATGTCTCACATTAGGTATTGCCGCAGCAGAAATAGGCTATATGACAGTCCCTTGTATGCTGGGACAAATGATAATCGATTTGGTAAGTGGAAAACTTTTAACATTAAATTTTACCCAGAAGCTAGAAGTTACTCCACGATTCACGTTGTCCACTCCTAAACCAGCTATGGGTACAACCGTCGGAATTTAATTTGGTTTTATCTATCATTTTTTATTTATGTATTTATCAGATATGTCACTTCTATAAATTTATATTTTCATGCTTAACTTATGGCGCCAAAACATCTTAGGTCATTTGCGTCATATCCTCATACTTCTTGAATCAGCAGATTCGGTCATTCATTCCCATTCTGATATGAAATTGGTAATCTGTTTCAGAATGAGCAACTCGGTTTTGAACTATACAATACACCGTGGTATCGATGCTCTAAAGATTTCAAACAATGTCTGAACATTACCCAAGCAAGGATTGGGTACGGCGTCGCAGTAACAACTCTGTTTAGTTACGCAATGGATATGGACACCTATTGCAAAGTGAGTAATTGATCAGAAGTAAATTAATCGCGTTCTCTGTAAGGTTTTACAAATCGATAGCTATAATGATACCCATTAAATATTCATGTAAGAGAGTGTCTAAGTGGTACTTTTCTATATAAAAATAAATACGATGTACAAAGCAGGTCCAAAATTCAGCCTCCTGCCTTAGCCACCTAAGATTCCCAGCTGTCCAAACAATTCAAGCAACATCCTAAATGGCAACCAACTGGCCTAAACTCTTCCATTTACAACTTGTTCCAAAGTATAGATTCTCAACCTGACCTCTTAACAATATACCTAATGCTGGTTGGTGGACTAAGAAGGGAGCCAATCACTCCTCATTATCCGAAATCCCCAGATGACTACCGGCACTAAATGACTAAGAGACTGATCTTTAACTCATCATAGTGAGCTAGCTCAGTACCCTAGAGCAGTGGTTCTCAACCTTTTTTTACTCGTGGCCCTCCAAAAAAATATATTTGCACGCGTGGCCCCCTTCCCACTAGTAAAAAAATGCATTTATTTTATAATTTTTTTTAATATGTTTTATACTGTAAGGCGCGCTGGCCGCTTTAATTACATTCTTCTTTATTTAATCATTTGAGTAATTTTACTGTGCATTAATAATTTTTTAGTATTTATTAGATGTCACAGACCCAGATTCATTATAACATTTTGTTATAATAATGATAAAATGAACATTACATCTTCATAAATAAATAGGCACTATATTTTAACTCTATCTGGCTAATACGAAAGGAGATATAAACGTTTGAATTTCGAACGAATTTGAAACTACATCGAAAACATCTAAAATTTTACCTTCCATATCTCATTACCTACTATCACTAGAATACTGCAGTTTGTACAATACCGTAAAGAATACATTAAAATCTGAACAATACTAAAAGAGGTTTAATCATTGTAAGGGGCGCTTGCCAACCCGCACGGTGAGGAAACAGGAACTGGTCACTCCAACCACAATTCAATATAATTACAGATTTCGGCCGTAGTATTTATTTACAATAATTTAAAATAATTTATTTACAATAACAAATAAAAAGGACAAACAAATTATCAACAAAGACCCCAAAGTAAATCGGATCCTACGGTTCATCTCTTACATAAACCCACCCAGTTGAATATCTTATACAATTCTCTATCTAACCTCGCTTCTAATACACTCTAATACGTATCCCCACACATCAATAAGTTAAGTAATTCATTCATTCACCTACAAGTAACCTAATATACTATACAATTATCTATCAAAACCTCGCTTCTAATACATTCTAATACGTATCCCCAAACATCAATAAGTTAAGTAATTCAGTCATTCACCTACAAGTAACCTATTCAATCTTTGTAACCACTGAGTCGACCATACTGGGGCTAAACAAATACCGCTATTAAATTACTACTGGGCTACACTCACCAGCCACAAGCCAGCCGACGAACCTCTTCCACAGCAAGACCACTGGCTCCTCCGCAAGGCGGCTGGCTCCTCCGCTGGACAACTGGCCCCTCCGCAAAAAGTGTGAGACCCTGGCCAGCCAGTAGCCCAGTTTTTATATATGATACGGTGTCGACTCAGCGGTTCCTACACCTTTCGTAATTTAATTATTGCTTTTCCTCCTTGTCCTAATTCTTATAACCCCGATTACAAAACAATTCAGAGAGTAAAATACCTAAATTAAATAAAATTTATTTTCTTGTTTTAAAAACTAAGTATCCCAATGACTTTCTACAAAATGTTATGAAAAGCTGGACCCTTACAATACAATATACATATAGAAAAATAAAAGTGCAGTGCACGAAAAAATTATATCTTATTCTATAAAATTTCTCAAGGATCTCATTAAGAAGTTTTATTTAGTGAGATCCTTGCGCCTGATGTAAACTGGCCAATTTTCTTATATCTGGCTCCATAGACAGACGAAGGTCTGTAATGTTTTATGATGCTTTTTCAAATTTTTTTTCGTTTAAATAAGTAAAATTGTTTTTCTATTTAGTACAAAAAAGATTGCTAATGGTTTATTAAATTTATCTGAGGTTTACGTTTTCAAAAACCATAACCTAGAAACAATCCCTATGCACACATTTATCCATAATTTCTGTATTCAGTAAGATTATACAGGGTGTTCATTTTAAGACGGCCCAAATGCATTTCATGCTTAAACCTCAGAGTCTGAGATCTGAGCAAAAAAATGGTAGAGGTAAACTTTGTTACCCACAACTCTAGTTTCAGAATTTGTGACTTGATTTTAGATTCCTGCCCACATACGCGGCTGACGCGCGACCAAAAGTGAGGATTTGCAGTTGACCCCCATTTTCATATACACAGTTTTAAATAGTATAAAAAGTTATGAAAGAAACCGGAAACCGCAATTCGATATCTTCAATATTAAAGGTGCTAGGCCATTTCAAAATCTGGTTCTTATTAATCATATTTCCATATCTTGAACAATAAACTTGTTATCAAAGAGAATGAAGAGCACCGATAGGTCATTTTTATGTATTTTTCATCCCCTGTCTACTAAAAATATTGCGAAGGCAGTAAAGCTAGTATTTTTCTTAATATCAAGAAATAAGTCGTTTTCCGAGTGATTTTTCTAAGAAAAGCCAAATGTTAAGAGCTTTAGATGTTCTCAAGCATACACAAAATGGCTAAAAATTAATTTTACATCTGTTACAAACTAGAAGGTTTAATAATTTTTTGGTAATTTTGGGAGAGTTGCGCTTAATTACCAAAAAAATTGGAAACCACCTGCCCCATATTTAACTGATCAATATTTTTCATGTAAAGGATCAAACTTATTCCTTAATTTATCAAATAATACACTTTACTCAACTTGTGAAGCATGTACTGTGCTTTTAAAGGTGCCTTCTCTGGCTCGCAAGCCAGGTTAGCCTGGAGGTTATCAACTGCTCTCTGTATCTGAGGAGGTACCTTTGAAGGAACAGTACATGCTGCACAAGTTGAGTAAAGTACATTATTTGATAAATTAAGGAATAAGTTTGATTCTTTAATCCTTTTTTAAATATTTAAAATAGTGTTAGTAAAAATCTTTGTGGCCCCCCTACAGAAGTTTCCGAGGCCCCTCTAATTTAACTTTTTTTTCTGAGGCCCCCTTAAAACACGCTGTGGCCCACTGGGGGGGGGCCATATGGCCCTCGTTGAGAAACACTGCCCTAGAGCATTGTAAGATGATCATGCTTCAGGAACAAACACAAGTGTTAAAGAACCTTCAACTGTACCAGGTTATCAAAACTGGTATACACCCCTATTTACCTGATAGTTCGGATCCTGGCAACTCATCTAAAAACTTCATAGAATAGCGTAAACCTTGCTCTGGAGAACAATGGTTCACTACCTAAAGAGTATCATCAAATATTCTTCCGCGGCTTCTAGCCAACTAAAGTAATTAACAAGCAACTTAATGGACAGTTCCATCGTTAACCAACCTCACTAAAAGGTAAGCTTACACATATGAATGGCCACAGATTTACGTTTTTACTATTCTATCAGAACAGAGGCCATTAAAAGGGATTTTTGACCTTTTCCCTAATAGTCTTAAAAGGGTTGATAATGATCCAGAAATAAGGACTTACAAAGGCCCTATTAGATATAATGTTAGAGAAACAGGATCTAATCTATTCTGAAACATCCACAAAATAAAAAAATATCCATATCTATGACAAATTCAAAAACCGAAAACCTTTTACTGCATAAGAAATCTAGTTTTTATATTTTAATAAAGATACCTATTGTCCATATTAAGAAAACTTCATTCTAACATTAAGAAGAAATGCAATAACATAATTACATTTGCATTATTATATGCAACACCTGAATTTACAGAATCAATATTCTGTTCTTCCTCAGTCAGTTCTTGCTCAGAATAAATGAGTGAGGATTTTGAAAATTTAGCTTCTTTAGTATTTTTTTTAAATTTAGATATCCTCTAAATTAACTAAATTTTTATTTTGCAGTTGGTGAACACTTCATATTCATACTTCAGTCTATTGTTGGCGTTCAAAAGTACTTAATATTTTTTAATATTGTAGTCAAAAGTATAATTGTAGTGTAACACAGTAGTAGAATTAAAAATATATCGTTGGTAAGCACAAATTTGTAGGTTGTAAGCATACAGTAGTATACATTCTGAGTGGATGTAATTAACACTTTAATAATAATTCATAAAACTTTAGTTTAATGTGAAATTGCAATTTGCACTAGCTTTGTTAAATAATTTAAAAAATATGTCTTTGTGTGTGTTTTTTTACAAAATAACTCAATAAGAAAATTTCCATTTCCGTTTAGTTTCACAGAGGACCCGGATGAAATCTAGACTTTGCAACTGAAATATCTCTAAATTATTTGATTTTAGTAATGCAATGTGTTTCCTTGATTTCAGAACTAAGTCGTAGGCAGATTTGTGGGTGATTAAGTTTTATTAAAGAATGAAGCATTACTTCAAAGTTTAAATACTTAGATTTTTTAGTGAGTAGTTAGTTCTTAAATCTACCAAGCTCTAACGAACAAGAAAAGATTTTTAACCAAATAATGCATAATAATAGACTTTTTATAACATGAAAAATTCTTTTTTCTGACTTAACTAGATCGCATGTCTTTATATATCTCTTGTTTTTAGCTGTGTAAGAATAGAAAATGATCCACCTTAGTTGTAACATTTGTTGCTGGGCTTCTATAGGGGTTCTCATTACCAGAAATCTTCCATAACCGCCTTACCTTGCACGTTTTTCCTTTTAATTTCTTCGATTTTACCGAGGAATGAATACAAAAAGATCCAATCCAGTTGTAAAATACTGGGACGTACTGTATTATGTTCTCAATATAACTATACCTACAAGCCAAGCTTCAGATGTTAGGTTCTATCGATGCTAAAAACGAAGGAAATATAAGGAAATATGAGCTAGTTTGACCAATGAAGTGGTGTTTTCTGATATTAAAAACAACAATACAGATCAGCCCTGGATGTTACAGCTAGGGTCGATCTTTTTCTACAGCAATAAACGAACGAAATGCGAGTAATGCAACCTAGTTAGACCGGAATTTTCTCTATTAATATAGAAAGTAATATTGAACGAAGGATATTTAAGGAAATGCATGGGGAAATGGAGGGTACTCGGAAAGTTGTTCGGAAAAAAGAATTTTTGGTTGGTGGGAAATTAGCATCAAAAAAACATGCGGCCAAAGATAAAACTTTGTCTGAAAAACAATGAAAGTGAACAAAACTAAACAACCAAGAACATCAACAAAGAGAAAACGAAATACAAGAAGACATTATCAACGAAAAGCGAATACAAAAGCGTCGGCCTGAAGTAAATTAAATCTACATAAATACGACAAATTGCACAAAAATGAAACCATTAATGTGTAAAATCGGTCATTGTGTTTTCGTCGCTAATTATTGTGTAGAATCGTTCAATCGACTTAAATTGTATAATTAGGTATCATTCGTTGGTCAAAGAATGTAAAATGTCTGTATTGATAGTGAAATGTAAATTTTTGAATGTGTGCGCCTGTATAGTGTGCTAGATTTTGGAGAACATGTATGTATTATTCGTGTATTTAAGCTAGGGTACCCGCAGGGACGCAGGGAAGTGTTATTGTTAATGAACATCTTTGTATTTATAAAGATTAAATAAATTTGGAAAAAATTTTAATCCAAGCTATTTCTAATCTTTAAAAATTGTACTGTCTCTGTTAGCCTACTCCCGGGAGTAGTTGCCCGGGGAGCACCTCGAGGAGGTAGAGATCAGTTTCCGCTCCCCAAAGAACGCCTTTCTACCCATAACCGCATTCTAGTTGGTCTTTTAAGCAGGCATTGGGGTACGTAGAACTCCAGAGCCAATGGTAAAAATGAATCTGGAGAAAATTGGAGGGAATAAAGGAATAGGGAAAACAAATCGTTTAGTTATTGAGGGAAATACAGGGAGATCTACCTGCTTAGACCAGTGACTAGAATGGCGGAAACCTAGATTTCTAGGATTGGGCAATTAGGGAAATAGGGGAGATAATCAGAAAGGCGTTCGGAAAAAAAGGGTTTTTGGGCTGGTTGGTAATAGGACTGACAATAAGATACAGACTTGAAGAAAACCAAGTCTGCAAAACCAACAAAGAAAACGAAATTCAAGAAACCAGTAACCACTACAAATGGAAAACGTAATTTAAGAAATCACAAGAAGACGATTAACAAAACAAACGCCTGACAAAAGCCTTTGCTTGAAACTAAACAAATCAACCAAGAAACGACAAAAGCTGAAAAAACTGAAACGTGTAATCTGTAAAATCGGTGCTAGTGTATTTTGTCACGAAGTGTTGTACAGGATGTGTATCCGAAATTAGTAAGAATAATTGATTCACAGTTGGTCTAAAAAAAACCGAAGTAAAACATTTTTAGTGGCCACTAAAATGTTTTAAATAATTATAATTCCAAGTATTCATTTAGGTGATTAGTGAACATGCAATTAGTGAAATGATTTAATTTTTTCATGCACTATTATCATGCTATTAGTTACACCATATTAATTGAATATGAAAATGTAAAATAAGTGGAATTATAATTATTATTAAAACGCAAGATTATGATAGAAATTTGTAAAAGTAAGTGAATCAATTATTAATAATAAAACTCCTAAAGATTTCCGACTGAATGCGAACCTATTAATGTAGAAACAATCAGACTCCTGAGGACTACCTGTTGCTGGGGAAAGTTCTCCATAGAATCAGGTTATTGCTATATCCTGAAACATAAAAAGAAGATATCCTGTCCATAGAATCCTCATGGACTCTCAGCTCACTTGGAGTGGTTCGCCTTCTAGGGATGTATTAAGCTAAGCAAAGTGATTACTAACTTAAATTTCTACCGAACTTAAAGGTAGCAGACTATAAAGGGGTTACTTGATGCACCCAAACGAAGCCTTTGAGAATGCTATCAATAATAGCTAGAAAAGATCACCTACTCTTGGACGAATTTGAATTGAAACCTTCTCGACAAGATTCCCAATAACCAGCGAACACAATCAACTTGTTCAACCGTTTTCTCCTTCTAATCAATGTCACTCTTTCACCTAAATACTACCTGGTTTTATATGATTAAAACGTAGATTAATTTATAAAAATATATTGCCAGGAAATATACTCTATCTGTTCCAAAAGAAACAAAGTCCCTTAAATGCACCAATAATGCTATGTGTACGAAAAAAATATAAGCGAAATTTAAATATATACTAATACTTCATGAGCACTTCAACAGTCTGCAAAACAAAATTGAAGTGTTCACCTAAATTAGTTTAGGATGTGTTTTTATTAGATGACGTGCACTGAAATTACTATTATAGTCGGTATGTAACTAATTAAACTATTTGTTCCAAACATTTTCCTTAATAACTACTTATGAACTAATGGTAGATCCACTAGTGGGGGTTCCAAATTATATGCTTTTCTTCTGAGCTGAAGGATGGATACTGCACCAACTTACAACTAAGCTAACTTATAAACTAATTACTTAAGCTATCCATTGAGATGCTGAGATATGGTTTCTTCTGATATGGAAAAGGCATACTGCCTAACTTAAAACTAAGATTAAGCTAACTTATAAACTAATTACTTAAGCTATCCATTGAGATTCGTAAGATATGGTTTCTTCTGATATGGAAGGGGCATACTGCCCAACTTAAAACTAAGATTAAGCTAACTTATAAACTAATTACTTAAGCTATCCATTGAGATTCGTATGATATGGTTTCTTCTGATATGGAAGGGGCATACTGCCCAACTTAAAACTAAGATTAAGCTAACTTATAAACTAATTATTTAAGCTATCCATTGAGATTCGTATGATATGGAAGGGGCATACTGCCTAACTTAAAACTAAGATTAAGCTAACTTATAAACTAATTACTTAAACTATCCATTGAGATTCGTATGATATGGTTTCTTCTGATATGGAAGGGGCATACTGCCCAACTTAAAACTAAGCTTAAGCTAACTTATAAACTAATTACTTAAGCTATCCATTGACATTCGTAAGATATAGTTCTTCTGATATGGCAGGTATTTCCCAACTAATTACGTAAGCCATCCATTGAGATTCCTATGATATGGTTCTTCTAATATGGCGGTGGCATAATGTCCAACTTATAACTATTTACTATCTAACTAAGCTAACTGCAGATGATGTGAATAAAAAATAGAAATCATTTAACTAATATCGCGTACTAGGCTATAAGCTTAAATTATTCTATTCCTATAAAAACTAATCACGTTTGACACACGTGATATTCCAAAGATATGGGTTTCGTCTGACATAAAGGAGTATTTCGTCCAACTTACAGCTAACTTAACTTACTAACTAATCACAAATTTAACACTTGGATATTGCTAAGAAATGGGTTTCCTCTGACCTGATGCAGTATTTTGTCCAACTTACAGCTAACTTAACTTACTAACTAATCACCTTCGGCACTCGTTGATATTCCTAAGTTAAGGGTTTCGTCTGTACTGAAGCAGTATTTCACCCAACTTACAGCTAACTTAACTTACTAACTAATTCCATTTGGCAACTTGCAACTAAGCTAACTTATAAACTAATTACTTAAGCTATCCATTGAGATGCTGAGATATGGTTTCTTCTGATGTGGAAAAGGCATACTGCCCAACTTAAAACAAAGATTAAGCTAACTTACAAACTAATTACTTAAGCTATCCATCGAGATTCCTAAGATTTTGTTTACACCTAAATTACTAAATTACTTGCAAGTGATGTGAACACCAGTAGGTGAAATCTTAGAATACTAACGTGATCTTTTAAGGCTTAATCTAATCTATTACTTTATAAACTACACACCTGTCGCTCCCAATGTGATTCGTGGAATGTGAATTTGGTTAGGCCAAATCGTGACTCATATGGCTTTCTTCTGTTATGATTGGTAAAACATCCTCAACTTATAATTAAGTAAACTTAAAAACTAATTATAATTATAACTAATATTTTAGCTAGGCTTGGGATTTATAAGACGTAGATTTGCGTAATATGGTGGTTTGGTTTACTTCCATGTTCTAGCTGCCAACAGAAATAACAGCCTACAAAGAATTTATGAACCAAGGAACATCAAAGAAACATATAGCAGGAACAGCTGTACATCTATTTACTATCTACATAACAAAAGTAACTGCCTTTAAAGAAACAATTAACTTCCAATGGACTACTTTTGTCTCGAAGAAGATCTATCGAGAATTCTCTAATCACAAAGAACACAAACCAAACAAAACGAAACGCTGTGGATGCCTAACGATCTCCTCAGCTTTCGCAGATCAAGGTGAACGGAAATACAAAATAAAAACAGTACATTACTTTATACTTTGTGGTCGACAAACTGTTTCTAGAAGAACATGAGCTTCTAAATATTTGATAACTAATAGGTTTAAAATTTACATAAATCATAAAAACAAAAATACTTTTATCTAACTTCACACGTTTCGAATCTAAAAAAAGGGTTTCATCTATTGAGAGATTAACCCCTGTGGATTGTTAATCTACTGCAGCGAAAACAAGTCCATGAACATTAAACTCTCAACAGAAAGAAAAACTATCCCAAACAATAAATTCACAAACGTTGAAGGTAATAAATAAAAGCACATTTTTTGAAATTATGTAAAATTTAACACCATTTTCTCATAAAAATTGAAGAACATAAACCGTTTCAACTTTTAGTATTGCATTTAAACCTTAAATTAAAATAAGTTAAATGGAACATAATGAGCTTTACTTTCAGCAAATACGCTGATTTCCTTGCTAATTTGTTGCTCCAGAAAAGCATAAAGTGTAATCAAAATTGTTAACCAAAATCCTAATATACACATAAAACCATACAAATAGCCTATTTGAGTGAATCAAAAATTTGTTATAGTCATGGTTTTTTACTTAATAATTATCTCATCAAATCAACATCTTTAGCAACAATCTGTGTCAGAATGTGTAGGTAACCGAATTCGAAGCAAGACAAGCAATTTCACTAAATTAGAACTCATACATGCTCTGCACCCAGTTCTACTTGGCACATTAATAACAGTAAATTAATTCTTTGGCGACATATGCCGTATGTAATTGTTCTAGAGATCACATACGTCCGAAATACAGCGGTAACCGATTTAGTTCCGTTTGCCAAGCCGTATTACTTCCCGAACACGCACGGCGCCGAATAATCTGGAATAATAACCGAATATCGGACGGTGGATATTCTATACCGAATTGCTTCGATGTTCACGGATTATCTAAATACCCGGATATCTGATTTTATCGTTCGCTAGAAGACCCGCCGATATTAATATCACCACAACGATTTATTCTTCTCCGAAATAACGTAAATAATTTAGTCGCCCGGATATTAGTAGTATGGTACCATACTGTTAAAATATATCGCATTAGTGAACCCTAGAAGAATTGTCACATTTAAGGTAGCAATTATATTTTTTATTAACGTGCAAAGAAACGTAAGGTGCAGATAGTTTTAGAGGAATAAAATTGTAAAATTGCAATTCTGGAAATTAGTATCAAATTCACTTATCTGAGATATTAATTTGTTATAAGACTATGTTAATGTCAATCTTATGACTGCAACCAAATTTAAGACACCCTTTAGACTACTCTATCTGTAGGTTATGTGTTACTAATTCTTTAGTTAATAAATGATTCATTTTAATTCCATTATTTGGAGCAACAAATAAAAATAAAATCCAGGTACTTGCATAAAGAAAGTTGCATTATTTTTTGAGTGGAGCTGGCTGAAGCCTGTTCACTTTTAATGCAATTTCTTGCCCAACTCCTTCAATGACACAAATATGAATGGATAGTGGAACTAAGTTTCAATTTTTGAGTCGTCTATTCATGACTAATAGTTTTAAACAAATTAGGTTAATTATCTATTAAAACTGAATCTCTCAACACCTGAACTTTTTTAATGAATGTAAACTGATATGATGGCTTTTAAATGTGCTTAATTCTAAACCTACTTCTATAACTAAATCTTAAAACTATACCTACTTCTATAACTAAATCTTAAAACTATACCTACTACTATTCCTAATTCTTAAAACTATACCTATTCCTATAACTAAATCTTAAAACTATACCTACTACTATTCCTAATTCTTAAAACTATACCTATTTCTATAACTAAATCTTAAAACTATACCTACTACTATTCCTAATTCTTAATTCTATACCTACTTCTGTAACTAAATCTTAAAACTATATCTACTACTATTCCTAATTCTTAAAACTATACCTATTTCTATACTAAATCTTAAAATTATACCTATTTTTATAACTAATACTTAATTTAATAACGATTTCTCTAAATTAATACTATACTTAAACTAAACTAAACTGTAACTAAAACTAGTGCCATCTATCAGTATTTATTGCCACTTATGATAGAATCAGTTTCAATTATTACTTTCTAACATATAAGGAAAAGATTTACTAAATATTTTCGCATGAAATGTTTAATCAAGTATCATAGCTAAACACGTTATAATTGGTATTAAAAAACACAAGGATGGTAGAATTAGAGGATGTTAATACTGATGAGTTTCAGGAGAAATGAATGCCTAAATAATTAACAAAGTCTGTGCTAGGAGACTAACAATAAAATAGTAAAGATTAGAACAGTGTTCACAAGTTTGCTTCCCAAAGTATTGCGCTCCATTGATAAGTAGCAGCTATTATTAATCAATCAATATTAATTACTACTAGGTCTGGGACTGAAGGAAAGAATTGTATATAAAGTCCATGTGAACCATTTTTTGGGCTGTCAATTTAATAACTAGCAATCAAAGCCAATGTGAGAATATACAAACTACAATAAATCTAATCAACATTTTCACAAAAGAAAGAATAGGAATAAACAACAACCATAAGACTTTGCGACAACGGAAGAACCAATTTCAACAAAAACCAAATTGTGTAGAACAAATTCTTTTCTCCATTGTCCGCTAAGCCATCTGCTATTACATCCAATACATTTGTAGGACTGTTAAAATTCCACTCCATCCAAATCCACTTAACTAATCCATAAGGTCATCATTTAAAGGAAATCCCAGCCTCATTAAAACTAATTCTTAAAACTAAGTTTTTTTTACCTGGATGAGAATTTGTTCATTAAAAAAAAATCCTTCTATTTATTCTCCCATATGTAAAATATTGTAGAATAGAACTAGTTGCCATTGTCTATTTATCCATCTCATGTCTGACATCAAAGCTGGTACATGTGCGAATCACATAACTTCTTATTATAATACACACCTTCTGGATTATACTTACTTAAGAGTAAGTAAACTAACTAACTTAACTATGTTTGAACGAATTTTTGGTATTCACATCACCTCATAAAGATTATAACTCTCTTATAAAACTAACTTACTATCTAAATTAAGTTTGAAAAAATATTGGTTTCCACATCACTGCATTAGAGTTATAACTATTATTTAAAACTAAATTAACTTAATCACAGGACGATGTTTGGTTTTCTCATCACAGCATCAGCGTTTGCGTTTTCTTAAAACTAACTTATAACTAACTATCGATTAAATTATGAGTTGTTTCCACATCCCAGCTTCTTAAAACTAATTATCACTTAAATGGTAATTGGTTTCCTCATCGCAGCTTGGTATTAGCGTTCCTTTAAACTATCCTATAACTAACTAACAACTAAACAATAACAGGTTTCCCGAATAATTTAAGCTTTTTCCTAAAACTAACTTATGTTGAGAAAGATTTTGTTGTTTTCACATCACTGCATCACAGTTATATCTATAAATTTACTAAATTAATTAATTTAAAACATTTCACTCCCACATCACTGTGTCAGGATTTGGCTCACTTCTAAAGATACTTAATTACTTAATTTGTATTAACGATTTTTGACTTCCATATAGCTGCTTTGTCCTTGGTCGTACAATTTAATGTCATAATAGTGCTTAATAATAAGAGGATTAGGGAGAAAAAGAGAGAGACATCTTTTTTCTAAGTACGCTTTTAATGCTATGTACAAACTTAAAACCTCTTAATACTAACTTAACTAAACGAAGTTGGTTTCCCTCATCATAGATTGGAATTAGCGTTTCTTAAAACTAACTTATAACTAAATAGCATTTATATTTTTTGGTTTCCTCATCAAAGCTTGGTTCCACATCTTCATTATCCTTGAACTTAATTATCTTAACTATACTTAAAACTAACTGTTTGGAACAAGCAAGTAAAATTTGTTAAGTAAACTATAATGTTATTTCCGTGAAACGTCACTAAATAATCTAGACTTAAACTAACGAAAGGCCTTCTATAATTCAGTCAGGCCAGAATGTTTATTCTACCATGAATTATCGCTATGTATATATTTTTCTGTTTATCACTTTTACTAGTTTTTGTAAATAAACCATTATTGATTTAAAAAGAACCCTGATTCCTAGATTAGTACAGAAATTGTATATTTAGCTGGCAATAAATTTTTCGCTAGTTAATTTAAGTTTCGATCATAAAAGGTAATCAGCAAATTTAAGCAAAAGATGACATCAATGCAGAAAAAAGTTGAAAAAATTAAGCCCGCTTGCTGGAGTGGAAGAAATAACTTGACGAGATCTTATTAGTTTTATTTCAAGCTCGAACTGGAGAAGTTGATTTATTTTTTAGCAAGGATTGATATATATATCTCAAACGTTCGCGATACTGCACCAAATAACACTTTTATATTCTGCAACCCTTTTAAAACTACTAATTTATAATTTGTAATTATTTCAAAAGAATAATCATTTCGCTTGGCTTAAAAAAAATACGTCGCGATTCTTAATCGATTAATCGGCGTCAAGCCAAAACAGACTGAAAATTCTTCTGCTTGTTTTTAATGTCGATTGGGATAAGGAGCATCATCTTTCAGTCCCATTTCCTAGAAGGCCTCCTTTCATCATTGAAATGTACACGTGTAACAAGTTAAAAGAGGAAAAATAATGTATGTGCATATGTGTTAGATTTGGTTAACGTGAATTGTTCGTGTTGTTAGGCTAGGGTATCCGCAGGGACGCCTAGGTCCCTGAAGAAGTGGCTAGTCCACTTCCCCCTTACGGGAGGCGTTATCAATAATGTATTAATAAAGTATAATTAAATTTGGAAAAATATATAATTTGAAAAGTGTACTGTCTCTGTTAGCCTACTCCCGGGAGTAGTTGCCCAGGGAGCACCTCGAGGAGGTAGAGATCAGATTTCGCTCCCCAAAAATTATCTTCCGATTGAAGTAATAACAATATGGTATAGGGATATCTTTTCTAATTAATGCAATGTACAAACTTAAAATCTGGATGTTGTTTTTAATAACTGAGAAAGTTTGAACATTCTTAGTTTCGACGTGTAATAAGAAATTCAAATACGGAATAGTGATTTAGAAAAACTAATTGAATCAAACTCATGTGAGTCGAAGTAAAAATGTTATGTAGATTCGTTCACATAAACAGTATAAAGAACATAAGAAATTAAAACATTATTGTAACTAATTGTCAGAAGTTTTTATAAAAACAAGTTTATTATTAAATTTTAAAAGTAGTTTCAATTAATTATTTACAATCTAAATATTTATTTAAAACTGCTTAATTCCCTTTCAACACTGTCTTTCTGCCAAAGTGGGGACACAGAATTGTAGAAGGTTTCTTCCATTTGTCCTAAAAATTTCTTGTAGTGAAGTGAGTTAGATAATGAAGATTTTTAAAATGGTGATTTGGTTGTTTTGTGTCTAATATTCTTAATTTCAATAAAATGCAGTCAAGAGATAAACTTTAGGCTGTTTCAGTTGAAAAATTCATGTGAAATAGTGATTTTCACCATGTGAGTGCTCTGTTTCCCAGTTTTATCACCTAGCAATCTACATTTTCTTTTTAGGCCAGTAAGAAAGTAATAGTTTTTGTTTTCTTAAAAGACTTTTAGAATTTTAAATTAATTAGAACTCAATTTTTAAAAAAATCTGAACTAAAACGAGCCTGCGTTCACTTACTGCAGTTCAAAGTTGACATATTTTCTCATAAACGGTTAAAAAATTCACGACTTCTTAATTTCTATCAATTCAAATTCATCATATCATTTTTTAATTAAATTAGACGTAACTTATTTTCGTTTACACCTTATTTCATTTCATGATGTGGAATCAATTCACTTTTGCTTTGTATTTTATTCATGTGTAGGAACTCTGAATTATTTAAAATTATAGGCTTAACTTACATCCAATAAATTTAGATGGAACATTTCAAATTGTAGTTAATTTCAGAATGTAGTTTAAAACGTGAAAGCAAAATGGTATTTACCACATTGTTTTTAATTGATTCCCTCACACCAAAAATTCACTATTTATGAAAATATTCAAAAAAATTGAACTTCTATTGGAAAAAAAATGAATTGACTGAATCTTACTTATTGCTAAAAATTCTCTTGATAATCTTTTCGAACTTAGAAACTGCTGATTTAGGATTACTTACTGTCTTAGTTTTTATTCAATGTTTAATACTTAAGTGAGGTTTATCTTTCATATTTTTCAAAATTCAATCTTAATTTTTTTTTGATAAATAGTCAAGCTTATCAGATAATATCTAACTCTACGGCTTCATAATTTCGTATAAAATCTAAATTTAAACTTCTTTTATTTAAAAAATTGTAGACTGTTTCTACATGTTTCACTTGAATCCTTCACCCATTTCATTAATTCATTTTAGTTTAAACTATTTGGATTTTTATTAAAATTTTTAGCTTTGCAGTATGTTATTAAATAATATAATAAGTATTATTACTTACTCGTTTTTGTCTAAAATTTACTTAACTCTCCGTACTTCAAGGTAGGTAAAGACAATAGCCTGTTCTGAGAGACAGTTGCTTCATGAGTTGTAGTAATGTTGTAAAGAAATGTCCCAAGGTACAAAGCTACTTCAAGATTGAAGTTGCAAAAAGAAAGCCTACTTTGGCTTAGTGGAAAAAAAAAAAAAAATAGAAACAAATTTTTAAACATATCTTTTTCCAAGAAATACTTTACACAAATTTCTAAAGGTTCATTCTCTCAAATTTTGTAATTAAAAAACAAAAAATATATATCTTACTATCTTGAAAAAATAATGATAAAACTAAGCACAAATTAATTCAGAAAAATTAATTTAAATTTACTTACCAGAACTGGATTTAAGAAATTACCACAGATTAAAGAAAAAATCAATTATTAACAAAAAAAATATTTAAAATAATAAGAATAATTTCAAGTTAAAATGTAAAAATTAATAGAAATAAATAGAAAAAAAAATAAAAGAAATAGGAATCACTGCTTGTACAGGCATGCAAGATTCATTGGTCGACCACGTGCTAATTTAATTTTTTAAGTTTAAAAATATCTAAAACTGCATAAATTTAGTATAGTTGTATCACTAATTTAATTTTCCATTAATTTTAATAAAAAATTTGATTGAATTCAATTAAAAAAATAATAAAATCTTACTTACAAGTACTGCATAGATGTTCACTGGTCGGGAGCCCAATGGCAACTGACTGCAAAATCCGTTAGTCGGCCATATTTGAACTTGGATTTTTTTATAAAATCACATTTAAGTATAATTCTGTTTAAAATTGATTAATAATAATAAGTTAATTTAGATATAAAAATGATTTTCCCACACTAATAATTGTTTAAAAGTCTTTTTTTTAATAATCAATTTGGGACTACTTTATGACGTCATACCTAAAGCACGTGCTGGTGCGCAAGAACACTAAAAGTAGTTCCAATTAATAATTAATAATATTGATTATTTTCTTTTAAAAAATGTCTAAATTTGAAATAATAAAGATGAATTGAATGTTAAAAATGGAAATTTTCTCTAGAGATTCGTTTTATATGGCAAAAAGGAGCTCCTATAATTCTGATCTTCTTTTATGAATTTTAAAAAATCTGCTCGATAGATTTTTTTCAAAATTGGAGTTTTTATTGAAAAATAGGTAATGTTTAATAATAGATTAGTGGTAACACTTAATCTTATATGTAAATGCTAGTTTACGAGTTACGCCTAGGGCTGGAGGTTAATGAAAATAGTACCCCCAAAAAGAGACTCCTAAATGAGATTTCAGAAAACTATTTTCAATAAAGTTTATAGATTACTATCTGATTATGAATTATACAAAGTTTGAACAAAATCCTTGCAGCCGTTTTTAAGGAACTCCTTAAAAACTACTTGACCTATTACCTACTCTTACACCTGGTGATTTTCCTTAAACCTACTAGATTAATTACTCTTTGAAGTTAATATTTTTATAAAATCTTAATTGCTTTTAATGCTATATTGGTGTAAAACCTTAATCTTACATTGAAATTGTTTGATACGGTAAGTTTAACATGAAAAACCTAGTTTCGTCATGATTCTTTCAAATTGAAGTTTTAGTTCGCATTTACTGATCATTTACTCATTGTAATTGAATTTTAGGTTGTATAAAGGAATAATGATTAGGTTTAAACTGAACCTTTTATCCTTAAGCCTTTTTTAAAATAATTTCTTTCAGCTTTTACCAAAGTATCCTTTTTTCCTTAAGATCATTCAATCAATTTTCTTTTTATTGGTTAATATTAATGAAACAAACAATATTTATTATCTATTTCTATTATGTGCTTAGTTTAAACCCTAAATTTAATGAACAACTCACCTAACCAGCTGGCTAACCAATATTATCTCTTTTCTAGTTGATCAGTATTCATCTAAATTGCAGTTTTAGATCAAATTAATGTATATTTAACAATATACCATCTAGATACCTGAGCATTAAGGTACCAACCAAGTATTTGAATGTCTCTGGTCTCATATATCAATCATATTACTATTGAGACCCATCATTTAGTAAACTAATTTTTTGTCTTGAATAGTTTGCCGTAAAGAGCGATGTGTGGCTTTGGCGTTGTTAATTTTTGTAGTGTTAATTTGATGTATTTTATTTAGTTCGGAGAGAAAACGTTTTTGCCTGTTCCTTTGCTGGTTTATTTTAATTTCTTTTGTGAAAACAGCCTATTTGCTAGTCTGTTGATGGACATCGTGGAGTATTTAGGAAATCTTTATAGATGGAGTATGTTCTTTGCGTATGATATAGAAATAGAGTTAGTTAATAGCACAGTTAATAGTAGTTGGTTGTAGTTAATAGTAATTAGGGAGTATAGTTAGTTTATAGGATAGTTAGTTAGTAGTAGTTAGTGAATGTAGTTAGTTAATAGGATAGTTAGTTAGTAGTAGTTAGTGAATGTAGTTAGTTAATAGTATAGTTAGTTAATAGTAGTTAGTGAATATCGTTAGTTATTAGGATGGGGCTGAGAACTAAAATAATCCTATTCTTTCTGAATTCATATTCATCGAATTTTTAGTCTGGCAAAAATGAAATTAGTATTGCATGTTATTATAAACAGTAATGTTAGCATAGAATCTTAGTTTGTGAAGATGTTATTCTTGACATAGAATGCTGAAGCTAATTTGTAAAGAAAGCTTCGAACTGTTTAAATAATTATGAATATTTTATGGACATATCACCAGCTATCTTTATAGGTAAATTTCTCCATTTATGATTTTATTTCTTCTTTCAGTTTGTAAGGAGTTCCTTGGAGCATGTGGTCATAAGACGGCTTGGTTATCACCATTAGCGATCGGCAGACTTACGCTTTCTCTTGAAGGTTGCTACAATATAAGTTCTTTTACTTATTGAATGGCCATGTAAGCTAAAGTATTGAGAGGAGATGCTCTGCTTAGACTGGCCAAAGGACTGGTTGCTTGTCCAACGGCTGTGGAAGCTATCCAAAAAACAGTGAAAACTCATTGTCTACTTTTGTTTTCACTCATCGGAAAAACGAATAAAAGGTTTCTTTTTTACCGAAAACTCTACTTTAATAACTTCAAGCCGTTTCTGATTAATAACTGAAATAACTCTTCCACTGTCAGTCCAAACACTCATAGACAGTTATGGAAGTGTTCAGCAGTGTGGGTTTATAGAACTCACAGTAAATCACATAAAATCAAACATTCATCTATCTTTGCTTCTCCAAATTTGTTTGTAATGCTGGAAGTTTTGAGCTTGAAGACCAGACATGGCCTATCACAAGGCTTGTTTATGGCCAAGTGCTCTTACCCTTCAAGAGAAGGACGCCAGCTGGTAATCACGAAATATTACTTTTAGAATTCATCCACAGATGGCAACACTTACTGTGCTTTGAGCAAAGCAGTTAGATCAACAGTCGCGCCCACTAGATGTCAACCTTGAACAGCGGTACATATAGTTAATTCTGTAAAATGCCAACAGAGTGCACCAGGCTTTATTAGAACATTGTAGCTAAATAAATGGAGTTAGCTACGTGCAAACTGCCATAGAGACTCAAAATAAATAAATAAATGTTTTATAAATTAAGTGCAGCAGTTGAATAGTAATTTAAAAACTAGAATTCAAGTAAATTTGCGTTCACTTCTCCTTGTTGGTGCTGGTCTCTGTTGGTGATTTCTTAAACTAATATTTGTTTTTATAATGAAATTTTTGTCATATGGCTAAGTTATAATTCTTTTTTACGCCCCTTTTTAATATTACAAAAGTTCTTAAAAATCACTGTAATTCTCACCATTTTTAAGAACTTCACTCCCCCCCCCCACAAACAACTCAATAGTATTTTTTGGTAAAAGTTTGTCTTCTAGTTATCCGATTCCCTTGAAATTCAAATTCTAGCTAAACCCTAATTATTACTTTATATTTTTATGGCGACGATTACCTCAAAAATATAGGTTTACTCAAAATTACTAAGGATTACATTTTTTTCATTATCAGAGTACCCCAAAAAATGCATTTTAAATTAAACAGATATAATATTCAAATATATCTTACGAGTACTTGTTAACTCATACCAATTTAATGTTTTAATCTCTGGTTTACCAGTAAAAGTTCACTCTAAATTGGTCTTTCTTTATTTGCCAAACGTTTCTGAACGAAAGTGTGCCATCATCAGGTACGGAAATCGTAGAAGATGAAGGTGTACTTACGTGAGAGGAGTATGAAGGTTATAATACTCTGTTGAGGTTACAACCAGGTGACTGTAGCCACTGTTTTCTTGATGGTGACATTATTTGTTACTTGAAAGATTAACAAATTAGGTTTATTCCTTTTAAGAATGTAAATTCAATTTATGTATCATTTCGGTACATTGGGAAAACAGTTTTCTATATGTAGGAGCTCAGTTGAGATTTTTTACTATTAAATTTTTGAGTTAATCCTGTTATTTTAAACAGCAAATTGAGTGTCAATACGTTTTTAGTCCAATAAAAAAATCCAAAGATGGCCCTCGTAATTGTTATTTGAAAAGTTCTCCTAGAGTAAGCTAGAAGCAGCACTGTCGAGATGCTGTAAGGTTCCGCAAGATAGCTCTTGCTTCTCAAAGAGCAGGAGAAATTTGATTAATTCTTTAAATTTTTTCAGCTTGAATTTTGTTACATAAAATACCTTTCTTGAGGTCCTCTGAGTCAGTAAAAATTAGTTCTTAGATAATAGTTTTTGAGAGAGAGAGAGAGAGTGTATGAACAAAATACATCAAAAACTATGTAGTGAAACTGTATATTTGGATTCGATCTCATCATGGGGACCCGAAAGCATTTTCAATTTTTCTGAGATCTCTTCAAAAATAGTTAAGGCATTTTTTTCTAAGCTTTACTTACCCAAGAGCTATAATTATAATCGTATGATTTGTCTATTAAAATTTGGTTTAAGGCATTTTAAGGAGGAACCGGTATTCTGATATTGTTGAGGTTTACTAAACCTTTTTTAAGAATCATCCAAAATATTTAATTCCCAACGAATATTGGAGCCATTACTTTAAACTAGCAGCTGACATTAAATCCTACTTATCCAGTATGAACAGAGATAATCTGGTTTTAAAATCTTACCGTTCTGTTCACCAAAGGTTAACTACGGATGAACAAATCCAAACTTTAACAAAGTAAAATAAAAAAGTATACAGGAAACAGATTTCCCTTAGCCGTAAGATTGATCCCTCTAGGGCTAAGGTCATTCCCATTAGATTCTTCCAGCGAACAGTTCTATTCTGCCTTCAAACTTGAATGCTATTTAAGTACGCTCTTTGGTATCTTTAAACTTTTTAGTGGGCGCAAGAAAAATACCTGTACTTAACAATTTTTTTTTAAAACTAAAATGGTACTTTACGAGAAAGAATATCCCCTCCTTTCCCAAAAGCTCCTTTAAAAGTTGAAAGAAAATCGTAAAAGTCGTTAGAAAATTGGTCCATTTAAAGTCGAATTCCCCAAGTAAAATTTTTCAATTTAATTCCAAATTAAACTAGATTTTTACTTAAGTAACAATCCAATAAACATGTACTAAATTGAATTGAACGTACGCAGGTTAGGTAACAAGAGAAAAACCTTTTTAAATTGATGGCTATAATGTTAAATTGAATTCCCTCTTGTTCAATCAATCACAGGCGATACTGTTAATAAACTACTTGACAACTACGGGTGGAAATCAAAGACTAGTTTATCTAATCTTCAAAAGTTGGTTGATAAATGAAATAGAAAAGGAAATAACATAAAAGGCAGTAACGTGGGTCTCACAGGCTGTCAATAAACTAATTGATGAGTTGCAGCAAAATTAAACCGGAAATGTGTTTACACCCTAGAGCACTTTAATTTGCACAAATCTACTCTCCCATGTCTGTCAACTAGATGAAGAATGTGGCCTCTTTCATTACTGATTTCCAACATTTTCCACTAGTTTTTTTGGGGTGGAGAGGATGAAACAAAATGCTTGATTTCCTTTCTAGGGAAATGCACCGATTAAACCATAAAATGTTTAGATACCAAGGTTTTTGGTTAATAATTTTAGATTCAATAGAGAGTGGACTAGCCACTTCTTCAAGAATTTTGGCATCTCTAAGAGTATTCCGGCTTACAATATACGGGCACACAACTAATACAGCCCCAGCAGAAGTGGTTGCTGGCTACAATTGCTTGGGTTTAGCGAACCCACAGGCAAACTCAAGCTGATTACACTCACCCTGATGAGTGCAATTTGTAGACGCCTACAATTTACTCTCATCTGGGCAAGGCGCTTGGCGTCATCAACCTTTCGTCCATCATGGTTTCAATCATAAAAATGTGTTTTCTTTTAGTTTATACAATCGATTCCAATTACATTGCTAGCTAAGTATTTCTGAAAACTAAGTGCAGTAAAAGAGATGATCAAGAACGAGAAGTATGGAGGATAAAAGAGGACAGAAGAAGACCAGTGGAGTTATAAGAAGAAGAAAGTTATTCTGACTTCCAAAGCAATACACTAACAAAGTCAGCGACAAACTTGCTTTATGGAGCCGTTGAAAAATACAAGAAAAAAAAAGTGCTTCTCAGAGAGATTATAGTAAAAGTGAAAAGCAATGGTATCTTCTTCTCTTTCGCTCTCTTCAACGACTGGGTTTGCTCCACAGAATCGTACATTTAGGAGACGAGTGAGGAACAATGGGAAAGCGGTGTCTACAAAAAAAAAAAGTATAAAAGTTGTTCTTACCTTAGTGACACAGGATGGGCTTTAAAAGACCATCCTAGTTGCGCGTATTTCCGGCAAAACATTCAGACGGAAAAGAAAGTGTTTAAGTCGTACATTTTTCCCTAGCTTTCTAGTAGCACATCTCCCCTCCAACCTACTTGCCCTTGGTAAAGACAAACAGCTAGAGATACAAGGAGCGAAGTGAGAAGGCAGATTTTGGAGTCATTGTCTCGACTAGACTGCCAAAAGGAGGGGGGGAGTTTGCTCCAAGTGATAACCCTTTAGCTAGTACAGTTCGCCTCCTCACTTCCACTCTTAAGACATATGTAGTTCTTCTTTTAGACACTTCCAAAAGATGCAGAAAGTTCCAAAACTTCCATAATTTTTATAGAACTTACTACTTCATAAATTCTATTTTGACTTTTTTGTGTTTTTGTTTTACATTCTCTTACTATTTATTATAAGTTTCGCCTGTTTATAGGTCTGCAGAGTTGAGATGGAAACCCATTTTCTAAAATATGATTTTTCTTGGGCCCCTTTGCTGTACATGTAACAGAGAGAAAGAATCAGGCGCCAACCAATGTATGTACGAGTATGTACTTGGGAATTGCATTAACATCGGGACTTTAATATAACCTTGTAAGAACAGATTACTGTGCTAAGAATTAGCGACTTTGAGAGAGGCAAGGTGCTTTCCTGAGAATTGAAGCCAACGGCAGGCGATTGGGTTTGGAGGTTAATGAGGAAAAAACAAAATTCCTCTCCACTGACCCAACACAAAAAGACCCACTCCGCATACGGGACTACACATTTGAAAATATAGCTGAGTTTGTTTACCTGGGATCTCTTGTGACAGCCGATAATGACGTCTCCCAAGAAATAGGAAGGAGGTTGATGTCGGCTAACAGGTGCTATTATGGCCTAAATAAGCACCTTAAAAGTAAATTGCTGACAAGAGGCACCAAGCTTAGGCTGTACAAGACCTGTCTTGGCATATGCCTCAGAGACCTGGACCATATCAAAGACAGACGTACACCGTTTGCAGGTGTTCGAAAGAAAACTACTGCGCAAAATCTACGGCCCAATACGTGAAGGCACGACCTGGCGACGTAGGAAGAATAGAGAGCTATATGATCTAATGAAGGAACCCCCAGTAGTAGACTGGATTAAATTAAACCGGCTGAGATGGGCGCAGGCCATGTGGCGAGGCTGAGTGCCGATGAGATTCCCTCCAAACTGCTGCGCGAGACCCCTGATAGGAGACGGAGGGTAGATAGACCTAGACTGCGTTGGACTGATGGAGTTGCTCAGGACGCGAGGAATATCCTCGGACAGCGTAACTGGATGGCGGCCGCTAGAGATAGAGACGACTGGCGGAAGCATATTGAGGAGGCCAAGACCCACATCACTGGGTTGTAGAGCCAGGAAAGAAGAAGAGAAGGCAAGGCATTCCCGTCCTCGTACCAAATACATATTACACTGCAGAGCAAAGCGTTCACAAAAAGTCAAGCAAAGATCTCCTCCCTCTAACGAAATTTATTTCTGCAAAAAATTTATAACATGCGAACAGAATTCTATAGTAAATTTAAGACATTAAATAATAATAATAAAAAAAAAAAATCTGTAATCGTACACTTGAAGCTCTGAGTGATAGTGGTTTCAAATTCTGAAACCTAAATCAAAGAATTCCAATGAATGGAAAATTCACTGAAATGACCCCGGTTAAGATTCATCCTTTTTTTTTTAGCCTGGTTTTTGGTATAAAAATTAAGCCCATTATAGAAGGCACCTTGGCAGAGGATGCGAATATTATAAAGGAAAGAAAGCGCCACAGTAGCGGAGCAATAAGAGGTGAGGCCTGCAAGGATAATGTGTATTGTGGTTCTAGGTTGGATTCCTGGTCTACAGAATCTTCGATTTTATTTAATGGTTAATGAAAGGAATTTACAGTAAAGTATGTTTACTAGTAGCCTCAGTCCACGATTCCTAATTTGGTAGTTGGAAGTTAAGCCCACTAGAAAAAATAGGCCTTAAATTACTCCTACTTTACTTTATAAAAGAAAGAAAATAAGAGAATTTTGGACTAATTTTCACACCCCCATTTTCTGATAAAATCCAAATTTAATAATACATTAAAATGTTTATTTTTAATTCATTTCATTATTACATATTTCTTTTATGTTTGCTATATTATAAGAGTACAATAATTACCTATCATCAACAATTATAACAAATAGATTATTATTCTTATTTTTGTTTTCTCTTTAAATTAATTATTATTTATTGTAATTTTAATTAATTTTTAATTCTATGTTCCAATTTGTTTTTTTATTATTTTGTAATAGAAATTTATCAATTACAAAAAGTTTTGTTGTATGTATATATTTAATTAACAAACATACGAAACATCTTAATTAAAATCGTGGAATACATCGTTCGTTAATTACGTTTATATATTCACATTTAATTCTTCATTTTTTTTTTTTGTATTAATCCATTTAATTAATTTTTATTTTTAATATTATAGCTATAAAATTACAATGAAACACTTATTTATTTGTTGGGTCTTCAGTTTTGTTTCGGATAAATTAAAGTTAAATTGACAAACTTAAGTACACATTAACGTCCCATTAAGATTTATTTATTTTATTATTATTAATTTTTTTTTAATTTGACCCAGGAAGAGGGACGGCAACCGACAATTTTGCCACCAATTGATCTGTTCTTATCTCTTTATTATTATTTTAAATTTAAAGGACGCCAACAAGGGTTATTGGCGCAAGGAGCTTTATTCATTTCCTGCATACAGTTTTCTTATACAACAGACCACACATTGTCTCTTGGATAGTGAGCACTAAGAAGCTCCTAGGATTTAAAAATCTAAAGGGCCGGCAGGTGGATTCGAACACGGGATCTTCTCCGCGTTGGAATCCATTATACATTAACCACTCAGCTAATCGATTCCCTTTATTTTAATTTTTAATTTAAATTAAATTTATTAATTATTATTTTTATACATATAAATTTCATTATTATTTACATACAATATGTTTTTGAGCTTCCATTTTTTTTATTCTTTACACCTAAGCATTACTTTATTTTTGCCAATCAAATTTGTGATATTTACTTATATATTTTTTAATATTTATTTAATTTTAGTAATTTATACAGGTATATATTTTGTATATATCTAGCTTTCATGTTCGTGCGACAAATAATTTCTTTTAACCTAAAAAATGTCTTAAATATTAAACAAAACTCTAGACATTTACAAATGTAACTTTTATCATTGTCCCAATTGCTGGTATGAATTCAATAATTAAAGGTGCTTTTTCTTTTATGAAATTGAAAAGGCAATCAATTAGAGTGTCCACATGTATTATAATAGAAGTTACATGAATTTCTGAAAATAAAGGAGATACCGTGTGGGCAGCGAACACGATTCGCTGCAGCTTGCATTTAAATATACACTTCGCAATAAATAACCTTCTGTCATTTTATTTTCTTGTACAAAGGTGTGAGGAGGAAACTACTGTGATCCAGTCAAATTTCTGGATTTCCAAATTTTCCACCGCAAAATGGCCGTCTTGAAGTCCTCCAGAATAGTAGAGAACAGAATTAGGAATTTCAAGATTTTTTTAAATGACTTGACAAAGGTGCATTTTTTTTACTTTATAACTTCAAAATGCCTAAAATGAGAATGTCTACTTTGTAAAGACCATTTTTTTTTTCGGACACAAGGTACTTTATTTCATGTGATAACCCAAAATACAGGATCCTGTCAATTGCATAACTTCTCTAACTTTACTTGTTACATACAAAAGGTTAAATAACAGTAATAATCATAAACCAAAATGTTGTATTTTTATGATCTAGCTTACTAATGCAATTTAACAATTGTAGTTATTTACTTTTCTTTGTATGTACTACTACTTCTTACAACAATAAGTTGGCTACAAAGTAAACAATTAAGAATAACAATAATTATAACAACAAAAACAATAAAAATAAAGATAAAATTAGGTCAATGATAGAATGTACATATGATAAATGACTGTTGATATCACATTTGTCGTACGATCATATGATCATTAATCATATTAAATGCCAATAAATAAAATAAACGCCCCAAATATGGGATATGCATAAAATGATATGTACAATAAATTTGAATTTAAATATAATGTATATATTTTGTATTTACAAATTGGGATTTAAATTTTTTTATGTATATATTTATTTGAGGGCTATATTATAGTTTATATAAAACAAAATATTAATAATTATGTATTTAATTGAATTATTTTTTTTTTGTATATTTTTTGAAACATTTTTAATATAAAACTGAAATAATAATAATTTTTTCTTTTAAAAAAGTTACGACTCACGAAGTAAAGCGGAAATATAGCGATCATTTATAATTTTCCCAGTTAAAATTTCACCGGAAGTCGTAGATGTTTTCCAAGGATGTATTTATACTCAAAAAGACTTGACAAAAGATGTTCAAAGACTTCTCAATGCACTGCCAGACTCTTAATAATGTTCTCTTCTTAGATATTTCCTTTTTTTTTTTTTTTTTTTTTTTTTTTTTTTTTTTTTAAATGAAAAATGATCTGTGACCTCCAAAGGCTGGCTGCCCTAAATGTAACATTGGGTTAGTTAATTAAATTACAGAACCCCCGTTAGGGGGAGACTTTGCGAGAAGCTAAAATAGCCTCTGTTATTTGACTAACCAATTGGCATAATGATTGGTTAAGGGACGGAAATCAAACTGCTCTCTGCGATGTTCCACTTAGCCATGATGTCCTATAGGACTGGATAATGGCGTCTCTTATGACACTAAGTTCTTTCATTGATTAGATTATTACATTAAATTTGAAGCAACTAAAGCAGTGGTTCTCAACCTTTCTAATGTGAGTGACCCTGCAATACAGTTCCTCATGTTGCGGTGACCCAAAACCAAAAAATAATTTTGGTGTCATAACTTTAATTTTGCTACAGTTATGATTCGGAATGTAAATACATGATAGATAGAAGATTAAACTAGGGCGGCCTCAAGGCCTACGCCACTACGACCTCTTTGGATCTATTGTGGCTCCCCTCACTCTAAAGCTCACCCTCCAGACCTGTCCTTTTAATCAGACTCTTGATGCTGGAGAGCGGCTCTTAGGTAAAGCTCACAGGCCTTGGTTTTTCATCCCCGAGAAGTAACATCCTTAGCCATACGAGCCCCTCGCACTGACACAACACGTACAGTGCCGTCCTCTGTCTCCTCCTCTTCCTGACAGAACAATATTTAATTATAACGGCGTGCGTTCCAGCTGAATAGCGCTGCTGCAGACCATAGCGCGGCTTCTCAGCGGCTAAAGCCATCGGAAATAGGTACTTTCCGATGTCTTTAGGCGACCCCTGTGTTTTGGTCTTTCGATCCCCGTCGGGGTCGCGACCCCCAGGTTGAGAACCGCTGAACTAAAGGATTATAGGAACTAAGGAATAAGAGCTGAACTCTATATCTTAGAGGAATTTAAGAACCACAGATGGACAGTGCTACGAGTCAAGTACTGCCACAACATAAATCATCCCCTTATTACTAAGTCCAGGATATACCCACTAGTTTTCGTTGAGATATAATCTCCTTCAGCTGCACATGCGCTAAATATCTCCTATTGCAACCTCACGCAGACAAAACAGGATAACCAGTTTCCTCCTTTTCCCAGACATAGTCTACACAGAGGTTCTAGGTTTTAAATCCACCCTAATCCTGTGAAGATGTTTCCTGAACCTACAATGCACTGTAATTAGGCCAGCAAGATACCAGGATGTGTGCTACTTTAAGTTAAATTGAGTACCATAGGGGTGTACTTACCTAAACGAAATATAATGTTTGAACAGCCTGTGTTTGTTTTTTAGTTTGTGAACACGAGTTATTTACGGGAACTCAAAATGGAATTCCCGGTGAAACCCACTGAGAATCGAAAACTTAGCATCGCATTCTCCGTAATATTCGCAATAATAAAAAACAGCCTTACGAAAAAAAAAATTGCCTGAAATATTTCTAAAATTCCTTTCCCTCCAAATTTTCCAATTACATGTACTGATATTTATCTTATTTATAATTAAAATTACAATATTTTCAAAATTCTTTAAATAAAAACCATTCAGTCTTCTTTCTGCACAAAATATCAGCGCCTCTACTAATATTTTACCAATAAATTTTATCAAATATTTATAGAAGAACATACTATATTTACTGTTCAAATTGTTTCCAAGTCTATAATTTCCGTTGGTCAGCTGATGGCGATTAACGTTTTAAGCGCAGAGATTACAGCCGTTATCAGTGTATAAATAATGATAACATCATTCGCTGAACATAATAATAAAGACGACGTAGTTCTAGCTAGTAGAGAACCAGTCGCGGTTGAGGTGGCCGCCGACGATGATGAAAGTGAATACTGTTGTCTTCGGCGACTATTTCTACCACCACTCTTTACACTGCTGCTGGTATCAACTTCATTGTTGTTTAGGAAATCTTCACGATAGACTGGTTCCATTGTTGTGGCTGTAACAATAAAAGAAAAGAAAAACAAAAATTACAAAGATATTACTGAGCGTAATAAATTGGGATTCATAATTTAAAACTTTAACGGAAATATTTAGCTCAATAGATATGTAACTGTTGTCCACAATATTCGGTGATTGTAACGAGAAAACACTGCGCAGAGGCCGGCAGGCACCAATGCCTGAGATGTTGTCGCCTCTTAAAAAAACTTTTTCTAACAAATTAAAAGTAAACTACACACGGAATGCGAACTAAGTGATCTACCACTTACAAAGCCATGTTCATGACCACTAAACCAAAGCCCCGCCCCTTGATCTTTTATTATTATTACACATCTTATGTTTACTCGGGTCCTATCCCAGATGGACACCGATTGACCACTTGCACGCTGTGCTACTAGATGTCGCTAGTGTGGTCTACCACTGTTTACAACTTAACTGAAAGGTTTATTCAGTCTTTTTCGAACAGTGGATTATTACAAAGACGCAAAGCTGTACAACAAAGATATAAACATAAAATTCTGAAGCATATCTTGCTGTAAAGTAACTTGCATTTTAAGTTTTTTTTTTAAATTCTATTACTTTTTTAGTGTATGAAAGCAGATGACCTCAAACACATTTTGATGCAGTATTTGTAAATAAATGAATTTCAATTATTACACCAGTGCTATGCAAAATAACACCAATCTATTCATTGAAACATCACTTATGATAGGCCAATTTTCTTAAAATTTGAAATATAATTTGGTTACAGATGTTTCTGTGCAAATTCGAAATATAAAATTTAATACATACAGATCAAAATAGTTCTCATTTGTAGTAAAAAAAAAAAAAATAAAATAACAATCTGTACAAATAGGCCTATGAGAGAGATTCCTCGCCAAGCAGTATCGTAAAAGCATCGGTGGTTCAGTGGTAGAATGCTCGCCTGCCACGCGGGCGGCCCGGGTTCGATTCCCGGCCGATGCAGTTACTTTTTTTTTTATATTTTTATGTTGACAATTTAATTTGATTGAATACAAAAATGATTTAAATAAAAATGTGAAATAAATATGGATTTTTTTGAAAGGATGATTCATAAATGAAAAAAATTGTTCTTTCATTCACTAATTTCCATTTTATGATCCCTGAGCCACCCACCTCCCAAAGAAAAAGACGAAAAGTTTTATAAAAGTGAACACACATTCTCAAAAAAAAATCGTATTTTCCAAAAACTCTCAAACTTGTAAACTACAAAGTTGACTACAAACGTAAACGTGATATTAATTTAAATTTTTGTAAAATATATTTTACATTACTTTTATCATAATTCCTCCAATAATTTCTCCTAACATTTGAAAAAAAAAAAAAAAAAATCACCAAAGAAGGGCAGTGACAATAAATGAGAAATGAGACCAAAAAATGGACAACAAAGGACCTTGTCTATGTTTGGATGAATATAACATGAGTACACAATCAACTGATGTGACATCACAACAGCTTGTAGGGAACATGTGACACTCTGTGCATTGTTTGATTGGTATAGCTATCTAGGTGGCAGAATGTTTTGTTCAATAAAGGGCTTTTTTTTGATTGGCTGGAAAAACATCGTTATACATGAATATTGTACTTAGTAATTTTTTCATATTTTCTAACTGCAATATTAATAATTCGGAGGGGGAAAAAAAATATAGAAAAAATGAAAATACTAGTTTTACAGTTTTTTTGCTTTTATTTAGAGTATCCCCCCAAAAAAAAAATTCTTATAGTGTTATTTCCGTTTTGGATTTAAAAGGATTGTAGGAAGCGATGGTAAGCCATTCTTTCACAACATAATAAAGTGAGGCGAAGCCACGACAAGGTTTTAGTTCTTTCTCCAATCCCTTATTGAATCTAAAAAATCTTTTTTCGCAATAAATTCTTAACAAAAAAGAAATCTCTCATACACTGCGTACCAATTTCTCGCCATTACAAATCCTTCTTTCTAAAAGGCGGGAGAAGGTTTTAAATCTACTATCTAGGACTCAATTTTATTATACGATATACACGCTAGGTTTGTGTATACGTTCTTTTTTTTACTATCAGATTTATTTCGGATATTTCCTATTTCCCTTGTTTTGTATCAACTCAGATGTACATCTTCATTACAAACTAATCTGCATCTTCTATTTTACACGGCCTACTTAATAATTTGATCTTCCAACAGTTAATTACTTCAGTAGTAAGAAAAGAATAATGCCAATTCAGTCATGAATTTTTTTTTTTTATTCTGCGAAGCTTTCGAGACCTAGGGATTAGTACATCATCAGGGATTATTGACAATATAGTATTTTAACATTATTATAAGGTTGGTGTATCTTCTGTCCTGCTACTTAAGAACTGAGTGTGATCTAATATAAATATTTAATTAACTTAAATTTAAATTATATGAATATATAGTTTTCGTGACCGCAAATTGTTAAACTTAGGACGGAAGATTTGCGAGGAATCGGTCAAATAAATGACAGTACCTCGATAGGGAATTTCAAGTGAAATTTTCTTGAAATGTGCCACATAGTAAAACAGAACAACACAGTTAACTTTAGGACAGACACGTCGAATTTGGCCAACTGCTACAATTTCGTCATTAAAAAATAAATAGATATCCAAATTTTGTAAATAATTATTGCTGGGTTTTGTTAAATTTACTTCAAATCTTTTGGTTATTTGTTATTTAGTTCATAAGGGTTATTTGGTTTCTCCTGTGTTTTGTGTTTAACGGTTTTTGTTGTTAAAAGAAATTTCCCAATATTTATTGTATTTACTCTTTTGTTGTAATTAGTCTATTGTATCTGTCCCATTGTAATTACCAAAATTCCTGGGTAAGTCCCGCTATATCTGTATATATACAGGGTGAACCAGTAAGTATTGTCCATAGGCCTACTGTGTGTAGTACATCTAAAGTGGAGTTCAATTACGTATTGGCCAACTTCATATTTTCCACTGTTCTTGAGTGACGTATCTGAATTAGGTGTTACCCAGTACAACTAGGTGCCTTACAAATAAACTTCACTTATCCTGTTACCTTGGTTTCAAATTTTTCTATCGTACCATAACACTGTTGAGTGCTCGTGAACACGTTTTCTTGTAAAACAAACGTAATTTCTCATACGAAGATAAAAGGAATCCTGGAAAATGATATACCGTTTGAAAGCCCATTAAACAAGGAAACTTTTATAAAAAGTGCCAGCACCTAGGTCGGACAATGATCTCATAAGGGCCTAATGAGTTTTCTTCAAAAATTTCGATTACTTTTATTTTTCCAGCATTCGGAGGAAGATTGAGACTGTTTAGAGAATAACTTATGCTTCGAAATGGTATCAATTTTTAGAAAATTTATCTGTCTTTCTAACCGAGTTATCAGCATCAAATTCGGACTAAAACTTTTTGAGTAATAACATTTTTAATTGGAAAAAAGTAATGATTTTAGAAAAAAACTTTAAAGTGACGTCACTCAAGAACAGTGGAAATTGTGAAGTTGGCCAATACGTCATTGAACTCCACTTTAGATGTACTACACACAGTAGGCCTATGGACAATACTTACTGGTTCACCCTGTATATACCTGCTTCTCCATTTCTGGCTCTTAGTTTCTGTAAATCAACCAAACCCGCATAGCCACGTAAGTTTCAATAATTATAAAGAATTTATTGTATTTTGCTGTTTATTTTTATATTACTGATTTTCTATGTTACTGAATCTCTAAATTGTTTTGTATTTGTAATATCCAGGCTCTGAAGAGGACAATATATTTGTCGAAACGTTGGCAAAGAGACGAGTTGTTTTATTTGACCGATTCCTCGCAAATCTTCCATCCTAAGTTTACTAAATTATATGTTGCTTTCAGAAATCCACGTTGCTGAAAATCATTGCAACCCTACTTAAATAATTAATAACTAAAACTGAAAAAAGTTAAGTCGCATTTCCGGTGGGAGAGAGAAGTAAGAGAGATTGAAAGTATCAAATATCCACACAAAGTTGTAATAAATTTTAATGCATTAATAATAATCTAATTATTTACTTACAATCTGTGTAAATGAAAGTGGACAACTCAGATGTACTTGGTTCTTCTGAAAACAAATTAAAATAAAAATGGAAGAAAAATTAATAGAAAACAAATATGATTTCTTAAATTAAGAGCAAATATTGCATCATATCCCGGTAACTATAATGCAACTATCTCATTTGGCCGATTACAATATTTTGGTTTAAAAAGACACGGCAACTCAGCTTGAACTCGAGAAGAAACCCGCAAGGATTAAGGATTATACCCTTTTTTTCCCCCCTTTAAAACAGCAAAAGTCGTGAGAAAGGAACATTTTTTGCACATCGAGGACCTTAGAATCCTCCCTATTTTAGAAGCTCCAAGGTGGGATATTACTTTAGGACAGCCCTAAAGGCCCTCAGTTAATGGGTTTAGTAATTTACGGTCCTTAACGGCCCAAATTTTGGTAGCGGGTATCCAAGGCCAGGAACCTAACTTTAATAATCTGGACCTGCTATATCTTCGTTATATGATCAAAAATCCAGAAACGAAGGAAGTGTTGGATCAGGATATCAAAGACAACCTCATCCAAACATTGTATCTTAATAAAGATGCTCCTTTTAATAGAATAATAAATAGATTAAATATTTATTATAATAAATATATACAATACATAAAATAAATATAGAAGTATAAATGTACAAAAACATTTCAACCTTCTTAACAAAGTGAAGTAAGAGAAAAGTTAGGTGAGGAGGATTGGAATGCAGGGAAAAAGGAGGAAAAACCTGCAGCTAGTGTAGACAGTTGGAGTAGGATATGTTCTAGTCTTCTGTGTCTGTATGTTGTAGAAGGATCTGCGGGAGGCTATGTCGCGGCATAGTGGATTGGGATGGCAGTCTAGGATGGAAAGGAGTTTGAGCAGACGATGTTGGATAAAGGAGTGTACCGGGGATAATGAGAGTCGCAGTCTCCGTGGAGTGAGTCAATTCTAGTGCGTCGTGGAGAGTCTGTTGCGAGTCCGTAGAAATTTGTTTTGCGTTATCTGAAGTTGCTTGATGTTGCTACTACAAGTCCAGGCTCCAGGCGAAGCAGGCGTAGAGCAACATCGGCCTAATGACTACTTTGTAAAGGAGTAGTTTGTTAGTTACAGTCATTTTGGAGTCACGTGAGAGAAGAGGAAATAATAGTCTTATAGTCCAGTTTGCCTGCGTTTACTTTGTCCTGAACGTGCATAGTGAAAGTCAGTTTGTTGTCTAAAGTTAGCCCTAAGTACTTCACGTGGATAGACCACGGGAAGAGTGTGTTATTACATCTGATTTGTCGGTTAAGAGTGGGTCTGCGTTAGGTGAAGAGTATAACGTTTGTCTTGTCGTGGTTAATTTTAATTTTCCATTTGCTGCAGAATTTTGTAAGTCTGTCTATTGCAAGAGTAAGTCTGTTGGTGATGGTGTCCATTCCTTAAGATGACGTGTATAAGGCCACGTCATCAGCGTACAAGGCAAGGTTGACATGAGGAGGTTTGGGTAGAGATGCTACTTTTATTAACAATGGTATTTACGTACTTCTGATCGTGAAACTTCATACGATTCTTTCCTAACTTTTCGGCTTTTCTATTTTTCCAACGAAATTGATTATACACTGTTAAGAAGTTTTCTTTTAGCCAAGTTTTCATCTTAAGTGTGAAGAAAAATAAAGCGATGCAAGAAGATATTGTCTGGATCAGAAGGGCAGCTGGGCAAGAAAATAAGAGAAATTGAAGAAGGATAAGAAAATAGATCCTCAGAAGCGAAAGATCATTCCTGTAATGGTTAGGCCTACTCTGGGAAAAAATGCATGGTCAAAACCTCTTTTGGATAGGTGGCCACGAGGGAGGAGTTGAAGAAGACGGACCAAGAACGACATTCCTCGAGGAACAATACTAGAAGAATAGCTCGAAAGGATCACACAATATAGGATCAGGAAAATATGACTAAAATAAGAGGGAAAAAACCTTCAGAACAAGGAAAAATTCATTGAAAACATATCGCATGAGTTATAATTTTCATGGCCAAACTTTCACCTCATCGTAGAGTTAAATTATATTTCGCTTTTCATTATTACAAAAACAAAATAAATGGAGACGATTTTACCTTAATTATGAAAGTTGGAAAATGAACTACAAATGAAAAAAAGGTTTTCTCGAATCATTTTCCTGGTAAAATAAATAATTCGCAGAATAAAATAATCATAATAAAATCTAAATTGTTAATTAAGATGTATTATTATTTGTGTTTAATTATATTTTTTGACACTTTTGACAAATTTAGAGTTCACTTCACTTAGAGTGCAGAGTTTAATTTATTTTAAGGGTGAAAATGGTCTGGGATCCCTAAGGGAGTTAATATCCCTAAATCAATAGTATTTATTTCCCAATTCTGATGAAGATGAGATAATAGGGTACTGAGTGCCGCTACAAAAGAATTTAGAAAACACAGCACTACTTTCAAGGATTTCAGTAGTTGGGTCTTAGATTTTCTAGGAGCTTTTTCTTACATCTCATTGTCCGGTGATTGAACATTGGTTGTCTGTAAAGAGAGAACCACTGTTCGGCGGCAGTAAAAAACTGCTAGCTAGTAACACGCCTTTAAAAATAAAATGAGGTTTGCGAGTTAGTTGGTTTGCGAGCAAACGAGGTTTGTTAGTTAGTTGTTCGTGCCATTAACTAACTACAACTTTCAAACGATTATATCTCTTTTTTTATATTTATCAGAATTCTATGATATCTTAACCGAAATGTAGAGTAATGTTAGGTGTATAACTGGTACAAATTGCGATTTACTGGAGATAATGGTTAACGAGATATTAAAGATTAAATTTTGGAGGTTTTCAAACTCTTAGAATTTTTAAACGTTGATATCCCTTTTGGTACGAGGGTCGTTTAAAAAGTCCGTGCAAAGTCAGAGAGATAGCACCACTGGCGCGTATCGAGGTTATGTTTAGTTAGTAGCATCTCTTGGAAGAACACACACCAAGTTTCAGCCAGATCGGTCTATTTCTTTGTGTTTGGCATTCGTTTGAATCGAGGAAGTCGAGTGATTTTCAAAAAATGGACGAAAAAGTATTTCGTGTGTTGATTAAACACTACTTTATGAAAGGCAAAACGACTCAGGAGACTAAAGAGAAGCTTGATAAACATTATGGTGACTCTGCACCCTCGATTAGAACAGTTTATAAGTGGTTTCAAAATTTTCGGAGTGGCCATATGGGCACAAGTGACGCTGAACGTTCTGGACGCCCTGTTGTGGTTACTACTCCAGAAATCATTGATAAAATCCATGATATGGTGATGGATGACAGAAGAGTGAAGGTGCGTGAGATTGCTAGTGCTGTGGGCATCTCGAATGAACGGGTACATAATATTTTGCATCAACATTTGGACATGACAAAGCTATCCGCAAGATGGGTGCCGCGATTGCTCACGCTTGACTAAAAACGAAATCGTGTGCAGTGTTGCAAGGACGGTTTGCAGCTGTTCCAGAAGAATCCGCAGGACTTTAAGCGTCGTTTCGTCACTGTGGATGAAACATGGATACATCACTACACTCCTGAGACCAAAGAACAATCTAAACAATGGGTTACCAAGGGGGAATCTGCGCCAAAAAAGGCGAAGACCGTTCCTTCGGCCGGAAAGATTATGGTGACTGTCTTTTGGGATTCTCAAGGAATAATCCTCATCGACTATCTGGAAAAGGGTAAAACTATTACAGGTGCATATTATTCATCGTTATTGGACCGTTTGAAAACCGAGCTGCAAGAAAAACGCGTTGCAAGAATGCAACGTTATTGGTCCATAAAAAAGTCCTTTTCCATCACGACAACGCACCAGCTCACACCTCAGCAGTTGTGGTCGCAAAATTAATGGAAATAGGGTTCCAACTCGTTTCACATCCCCCCTATTCTCCAGACTTGGCTCCCTCGGACTACTATTTCTTCCCCAATATGAAGAAATGGCTGGCGGGAAAAAGATTTTATTCAAACGAGGAGGTGATTGCAGAAACGAATGGCTATTTTTCAGACTTGGACAAATCCTATTATTCGGAAGGGATCAACAAACTAGAGCAGCGTTGGACGAAGTGTATAAGCCTAAAAGGAGACTATGTTGAAAAATAAAAAAGGTTTACCCCAAAAAATTAAGTAGTTTTTATTTTTGCACGGACTTTTCAAACGACCCTCGTAGTTCATGAGACATTCAATACTGAATATTCAGACGTTATCAAATTCGTTTCGAATTCGATAAAAAACAATTAGGGGTTTTAATTTGATTTTCTGTAATTTATTAGTTATTATTTCAGCGAGAGAGTAACTGCACAAATTTAAATCAGAAAATTAGTGATGAAATTCAGCTGCTAACTTAGTTTTTTTTTTTTTTATTTTCACTTGCAGGTAATTAATTTAGTTATTATAACTAATTTTTGACCACTTAGTAGATTATATAAGTTACACCGCCATGCCTCAGTCTTTTCGGCTGAACTTACTGCCATCAATAAAGGTGCAAATCTCTTGGACTCGATAGAGGCACAAACTATAGACATACTTTCTGACCAGCAACAAGTGTGCTCAACAAGTTAAGATGTCCCGGGCATAACGCTGAATTCACCGTCCACGAAACTGTCCACCTCCTAAAGAGAGCGGGTCTTAATGGAAAGATGGTACGATTGATATGGGATTAGGGGCCACTCAGGGATACCTGGTAATGAAATTGCAGACTGCAAGGCTAAGGAGGCAATACACCTGGAGAATCGAATGCTTGAGAAAATGTTAATTGCAGATGTAAAGAACCTCTTTAAAAACGTACCCATTACAGGGAATGGTCTATATAGAGTACGAAAAATCAAAATATGCCAAAGGTAAATTTTACACCTCTCACTGCAGCCGTCAATTCCTAAAAAACCATGGTACACTGACTTCGCAGAAGGTAGAAAGTTCTGCACTACTCTGATACGACTGCGCTTCAACCATAACTTCTCGCCCCCACCATCTCAGCCGTATAGGAATTTCAGTCCCTCCAATTTGCTGTTGCCCTTCTGATACAATTATAGACGCCAGCCACCTGATCCTAGAATGCACTAGACACCAGGATGATTGGGGACAAACTGTGGAACTCAGTTATAAAAGCGAAATGTCCACTTCCTGCCAACCTACATACCATCCTCACAGAACCAACACCCGAAACATATCTGGCTATCTTCCACTTCATTACTAAGAACAAAATCAAACTTTAAAAAAAAAATAACCGTAACTAAAAGCAAAAATAACCGTAACTAAAAGCAAAAATAACAGCAACTAAAAGCAAAAATAACAATAGTACTCATAAGACATCTCATTAAATAATACACTAGTACATCTCTGGCTAATCTGCACAGACAGGAAGCCAACAAAGAAACAAAATAAAATAACTAATTTTTGCCTCAGATTAAACAAGTGTTCGTGATAACTCCAATCAAAAAAATCTGCATAATTGCAGCGATACTTTTTTTATGCAACAGGAAGTGAACAAACAATTTTTTTAAAAAAAGTACAATTGGTTCGTATACATAACCAATATTGGCTTCTAGCATTATACATATATAGAAATTCAAATAGCCTTGTATTTATATAGAAAATAGACATAAATAACTGCGACCATAATTAGCTGCTACATTGAGTTATTGATCAGCTACTGTCAGGGTGGGGGGGGGGTGGATACATAACTTGAACTCGAGGACCTAATTACCTAAGTTTGCAATTCCCTAGCATCAGTTCGCCTAGTTCTGATTGAAACAATTACAATTCGCTTGTATACTATAGTTTAGAATAGCGGTTATACATTTTACTAAACACTCTAACCAACATTATTTGGCTATGTGTTTTCTGTCTTAGTTACTATTCACACTATAGTTTATTTACTAATAAAATACTTGAATTATTTACAATCTATAGTGAATCTATTTGACTTTGAATCAATTGTCCCGATGAGAATGAAATTGGCGTAAGTCCATTTTGAGCAGTTCTGATATGAAACGAGTGACTTACTTAATGGCCATTCTCAGTATATCTGGCGCAAAGTTAAACAAAACGACATTTTAAAAACCAATTTTAAGAGTTTTATTCCATAAACCAATGCTTCAAGATGCAGAAGACTCGTCACAGAGACTCATTTTACTAGCAGATCTTATTTCAACATAACCGACTACACTATCCACAGAACTGAACACCCTGATGATACTGCCCATGGGGGGCACTGCAATTCTAATAAAAGAAACTGTCAACACGATCTGATCCCAACTAATCCTACCAATTCTCTTCCATCAACAGTCATCTCTCTCCCAATAAACTGAACAGACGATTCAAACTTCACTCTAGACTTCTCGACAAGCGATGTAAACTCTTACAAAAGAATAAACGACCTATCTACACTATGATACTGAAACCTACCTGGGGACTTACGGAATGGAACTTTGGGGCTCAGCCAAAGCTTCCAATATCTACAAGAATCCAATCCTTCCAGTCAAAAAAACACTCCGTGGAATCGCTAATGCTCTCGTACTTTGTCTCTAACTCTACCTTGCACCGAGATTTCCTTGTTCCCTAATGTTTCAGAAGCTGTAAGATCCCGTTATATTAAATTCCACACATCAATCACCTCACATCCTAATCCACTAGTATCCCAACTTACTGCATTGCCTGAATATTCTCCAAGACGGCTGAAGCGCAGGTGGCCACGCGATCTTCTGAATGAAGTATGTGCCAGTGCACAATAGTGAACTGTATCTTTTTGGGAGTTTTCTTTGGGAATGAGTGAATTCTCCCCTCATGCTATTCATGTACTTATCCTATTATCATGTTGTATGTATCAGCTTCACTTATTGCAGAAATATAATGCAGTTGTGAAAGTAAATAAAGTAAAGTAAAAAAATCCAAATTAAAATTTAACTATAATAACACCAACACTAAGGTTTATTTTTAATTTTTAGTTAACTAAAACCATATAGCAATTCACTAATTAACACCACACGACAATAAACTTCACCAAGAAAACAGTCATAAAGAGAAACCAACAATCTGGTGGACTTACGCCACTGTCATTCTCAACAGTATGAGCTTTTGATTAAGTACTAAAACTTTGTGCTTTTCCTGATGGCCAATAAGTGCACTAAGAACTTAGTGCATTGTCACTCTAAACAAAACAGTTGTTGTAGAATACAAAGCTGTCATCGTTACCTTGATTTCAATAAAAACTGGACTTCATTCTCACCGGGCCAATTGTTCGGCGTGAAATAATCGTTATTTATTATTTATTAGATTGTGAAAAGTATTTTGGTCAGGTTACTACACTTTGATCTTAGCCAAAAGGCCGAGAAGCGATAAATTTACGATAAATTTGTTCTCAGAGGAAATAACCACTCTGAGGAACCCTGGGTACAAATAAGTTTGTGAGTATAACTGATATAGCAAATTGATAGGAAATTCAGACTTTGTGTATCTCTTTGGAAGCTACGAGTAACTTCGTAAAAGAGATTCAAAAAATCGGAAGTGCCTCTTCCCGTAATGCTTTATTATATATTTTTATTTAGTGATCTCCCTCGGAAAACACAATTTAGAAAAAAATTGGTTACAATCACAATACTTCTTTTTACTATGAGTAAGAGAAAGAAAGGAAATTTAGCTTTCTTTGAAACTATTGAAATACTAGTTTTTCCTCCCCAAGATTTATCGATTTTCTTTCAACTAAACCCTAAACTAATACAATAGAAACCCTCTTCAAGAACTCTAGTTTATGATACTGATTCAAAATTAATTCAGTTTGATTGAACTAAAAATATTACCTTCTGTTGTCGTAGGCTCTTCTGTGGTTGTGGTGGTGGTCGTAGGAGTTGTAGTTGGAATCTTGATTTCTGAAACAATCAGAAGAAATATTCTATGAAATAAGACCCGCAAAGCTAATATGCATTGTGGTACTGGGTTCGATTCCCGGTCTTGGCCTTGGATTTTATTTAATGGTTAAATGAGAAATAGTAAAGTACGTTTGCTAGTCGCCTCCGTCTAAAGTCCGTTAAGTCCCGCCTGAAAAAATTGGCGATTACTTACTTTACTATTCTATGAAATATTAAAGGTTACTTGATTGGAGATTAACTAATCTCGCAAGTGTTTTTATGAAGAATAGAACATATAGGGGGATATGCCATCTTAATATGGGATTCACTTTTACAGACTCTGTGTAAGTGCATCGATTCAGGAAAAGCCCCAAGATGTTGAAAGTGGTACCTCACTTCCGCACATTCCCTCTCTGTCACACACAGACAAACTATACCACACCCTTTCTCTCATCATACCCTTATACCCAATTTAAACTAGTTAAGATTTGTCCCTTTGGATTGTTACGCTTGACCCTAACCAAAACCAGCTTAGAAACTTCCGCCCAGTAATCTGGTTAGTGCAAACTTGTAACTACCTAAATATACAATCATCTTATATTGTTTGTCTCAGTGTTGTTGAAAACAGTAACCTTAATTTTAACATTAGATTATTTTTGTTTCTAATTTGGGGTAAAGCTTTACTGTTGTTATTAATGTTATTATTTACAATCGAGGTAGGGACCGGGTTCCCTTTGGCACCAAAATGCTAATTGCAGCATCTCCGCTGAGTCTAAGTGATAAATCTTCTCTACAAACAAGATCCAGAGAGCTTCTCTAGCGCAACCTCCCGAAATCGCAATGCAAAGATGAATCTGAAGTTTCCTCCTTACATGGCCGCAGTCTATACACAGTTTTCAACACCCAACACTGTGTGAAAATGTTTTTTCTGAACCTGTAAGGAGGCCAGTCACAGAGATTAATCTTGGTTCCTTTAACTTCAGGATCTCCTTTTTTTTTTTTTTTGCACAGATCGTATTTGATTCCTTGGAACATCCTTTTCAAGTATTTGTCGACCTCCTGGTTAATAAAGTCAAAACCTTTCTTAACCAAAGATTATAGTAGATACCTCGTTCCTGGCCGGCTGATCAGGTAACTTCTTTACCTCTGATGCTAGAATGGATCGTTTACTATTCAATGACTACTTGATTGCACCGGTAAAACCGCCTCAGTGATTCGCTGCCTACATTGATAGTCGAGGGATGAGTTTATTTTAAATGCTACTTTTTAGCGCAGCTTTACTGCCCTTTCAAAATGAGAATCTCCTAATTTTTTAAGGCCTTTTCTCAGCTTCATCTCAGCCTTTCAGCCTGCTAATCCTTGGAGTAGAAGACAAGAGAATTCCAACCTGGAGATTTCGACTCTCAAGCCACTAGTAATCTAGATGGATCCTTTCGTCCAGTGATTAGTCAAACCTTTATCCTATTAGTTGCAAGTACCCTTGGAAAGGTTGTTCAAAACTCAGTACCTTGGCAGGATTTTTGTCCCAAAGTCATGTTGAAAAGAAGATCCTGGGACCACAATCTGATTCGTTTTGATGAGATATATTTCATTTCAAAAATACACTAAATCAATTTTCTGCTTTCTGCTTTAAGGTTGAATTTCTGCTTTCTGCTTCTCAAATGGCTTTCATTTTTTGGTTGCAGTCAATCTTACCTAGATTAAGTATTTTGGGCATTTTAGAAAGACCCACGTTAGCAACACTTGCTTTCAACAAGTAACACTTTAAATAACTCTCAGCATCCACAAGCATCTATATCCTGTTTTTGTTTTGAACCATTTACCAATTCTGTTAATAAATATAATAACTTTTTAAATAAACTAAAAGTTATCCGGTTCAATAAAAGTAAAGAAAGGGAATTCAGTTAACTAGAAGAGGCATAGATTTGTAAAAGTTTTCCTCGTGGGTTGGGAGGAAAGAAAAACAACTGTGAAAAGCCAGACACCCCAAAACCGGATACAGTTTTCTACTAAGATGAAAAACTTTTCCAAGAACAATTTTTAAAGATAAGGAAAATTTTAGGCGTGGAATATTGTTGATAAACGGAAAAGTGTTGAAAACCGGTTAAAATGGAAGGGAAATGGTTTTTACTAATACTACGAGCCAATCATAGTAATTTACTAATTCAAATGATTTTTTTTCAAGTTAATATTGTAAGGCACAGTTCTCCATTTTGAGATTATTGTCTTTAATTTAAATTGCATCTTATTCTAATTAAAATTAAAATGGGATTATTAGTTTCAACTTAGGTTAAAATAATTTGGTTTTTTGGGTATGAGAGAGAGATAGTGGAAACAAGAGTTCGTGCTTGGAAAATTTATAGAGAATTAGGTAGCCTAGCTTTAAATATTAGGGAACTTCCTCTCTAGGTTACTGGGCTTTGGCCCTAATATGAGGCATTTGAATTAGTAACCATAGGGGCTTAGTCAGTATTCTGAGGTCAGCAGCGTATTCACCAAAGGAATGCAAGGCATAATTTGGTGCGCTTTATTAAAAATGAAGCAATAATTCGCTGGTACAATTATTCAATTTACTAAGTTTACAATCGATGAAACTGAATGTACAGGATATGGGAAAAGCTACAACAAGACCAGAAAAAAAAAGATTGGTTGGAATGCATAATATGCCGGAAGTGGGTCCACGAAAATTGCTCTTCTTTTGCGTACGCTTGCCAAAATTGCAGTAAAAGAGCATTTAAAAAGAAGAATAAGTAAATATTAAGTAACCATTCATTTTTTTCTGTTATTTTTAAGTTTTACTAGCGCAATTTCATTTACAGTATGTGGCCATCTCTCCCTAGTTAGATTGGCCAACTCACCCAACCCAGTGGGGATAGATGGCCAATTGCTATTTTTTTTTTTTTTTTTTGTAAGCATAAAAAAATGTTTCCCTTAGCATTTTTTCTGAAATTTTTTCCTTATCTTATGTTAGTGAGCGAATGAGGTTTCCAAAAATAATAATAAAGTAAGCCTAGCCCTAACCAAAAATTTTGCAGGCACCCTCCAAATAAAATGGTGGCCATCTCACCCTACATTACCCTATTTGAAAATTCATCCATTTATATATTTTCCTCCCACCATTTTTTTGCACATCATACAACCATGCGATTGGTGGAGTAACAATAAGCTGTCAACACTAAAATGATGTGGATATTGTTAGAAGATTAGCTTTAATAGAAATCAAGTGGTCATAAATAGGCCGAAGTTTTTGTGCACTCCATAAGCTGCAGTGAAGTCAAATGCCGTTTGGTCTAATAAAATTTATAATAAAGTGCACTTTTTCAATTCTTTCTAAAGCAGGACTCAAAAAAATTGGTTGGATGAAAACAGAAAAGCTTCAGACAACTTGTACATTTTTTGGGAATACTTTACTTATTTTATTTAATTTTTTTAAAAAGTTAAGGTATTGCGATTAAGGCGCAGTTATCCGATTTGAGTTTTTTCACTGAAAATTTCTTTTTTGAGATCCCCTCAAAAACGGCTCAAATATATGGTCAGCATTAGACTTAATTTTAAGACCAATTCTTCATATTTTAAGTGCCACCCCCTACTAGACAATCAGCTTTTTAGCAAAACAAGTCAAACCTTCAGGCGACACCCTTTACTATAAAAAGATTTTTACGTGCCTTTTGTGATTTAAAGGCTCAAAAGATTTACTTTAAATTTGGTATACTGGAATACGTTTTGGCTTTAAGTAGCCGAACGGTTAGAGGCGAGGCTCACAAAGCTTAAGTTGTGGTACAGGGTTTGATTCCCCGGTCTTAGGCCTTGGATATTATTTAATGGTTAATATGAGAAATTTACAGTAAAGTATGTTTGCTAGTTGCCTCCGTCTACGACACCTAATTTGGTCGTTGAACAGTAAAGCCATCCCGAAAAATAGGCATTACTTTAATTTTTTAACCCATCTTTTGGGGAGGAGATTCCAAATAAGTCTTCTATCCCAACAGCTCTAACCAATTATTCTTTAAAATCAAATTTTTGTTCTTATTTCCGGCTAGAACGACTTTAGACCTAATTCAACTTATTGATTCCTCTAAGGATGCGCCAAATGCACTACCCAAAGTCAGAATGCAACACAAATATAATCGGCAACGAAAAAAGAAATGGTAAGGAAGTAATTAACTTATAAAAGAAGAAGAGAAAATACAATTTGATGGTGGAACAAATGATAAAGAAGGGACTAGGATGTATAGCCCGTAAAGCAGTTAGAAAAAAAGGAGACAATCATAGATGAAGTTAGAGGGTTAAGAAAGATCCGCAAGGGAGAGCAGGGTGTCGGGTTAGTGTAGCTTCCACCGGGGGGTTGTATGAGAATTTAGGGTATGTAATCACATTTTATAAGTCCCTAAGGACAAGTACTATCAGCTGGGCTCGCTTCTACTTTCCCTCTAGTTGTGGTGGACTTTAGTCAAAATACCAGTGGTAAAGGTTCCAAGGATGGAGAAGAGAAGTTACCCGGTTTCAGAAGTGAAGGACAATAGTAATTCTACAAGACCTTACTACTACTAAACTACAGAATGATTCTAACACACTGTCCCAGGAGGATGTTTCACTGCATAACGTGTTACAAAGGATGAACATCCAGATGGTCAGAGGGTGTCCTTTTCTCTGTCTGTTCTCTACGCGACCTTTGGGATACAGTGAGTGATTCTGTCAGAGGGTTAATCGTGGAATCCAAAACCTCCTCCATAGAATACTTTACAGAAATTCACCGTCTCCTTTCAAAAGTCAGCTATAATTGAGGAAAAGTTTTAGGAAGAGAACTCTGTACATCCAGGGCCTAACTCGGGGCCCTCAGCCAGCTGAAGGGAATCGCTAATTATATTACTTTAACAATGACAGAAAGGGACGCCATAGCCCTTTTCTCCTTTCACTTAAAACATTTTTTTCTTCCCTCCCTTAACTCTATTGCTTCAAACTTATCTCACCAGGTTTCGCTCGGGACTTCCACTTCCCCCAAAATCTTTGTGCTGTATTTCTTTCATTAACTTTAACTTTTCACTAGAAAGAGTTTTTACTTTAACTTAAAAAAAAAATCAAAGAAAATGAAAAAGTTGGAAATTTTCTTTCTGCTTGTTAAACACCCGTCTTTATTTTCAGTCTGTTATTGCACAACTTTATCTTTTGTTGCACTTTTCTATCACTTCCGGTAAGTAGTTAATAAGAGTTCTAAATGATATGAAGTCATGGAAATTTACTTCCTGATTCTAACACATAATCAGCTCTAGCCGCCTCCTAGATGTTCCTAGAATAATTGGGTAGTAATTCTCTCAATTGAATTCTCTCCAGGCAAGCTCTTTAAAGAAGGAAGAAGACAAGACAATGGATAACCCTCTTCTTAGTGCTAAATCACCTCAGCCTTCTAACACTTGGTAACACTATAGGAGCAACCTCAAGAAGAATGAGGGAGCTATCAGTCAGGGATAAACTAAACCTAATGCCAATACACCCATCTCCCATCTCTAGGAGAAAAAAAAAGTCCTCTCCCAGATCTAGGTAGTAGGATGGGTTCCTGCTAGAAGTGGTTTTTAGCATTGAGGATTACCTCAATACCAGTAGTGGGTTCTCGTACATTCTCTGTTGGACTAAACCATGAAAGAGGTATCTCGAGGTGGAGGTGAACTCCACGGATTAGAAAACGGATTTTTATTCACACTACTAGGTTTTGGTTCGTGAGAAAGCACTTCACATAAAAAGAAAAAAATCTTTGGGAATGCAATATTTGCTCCCATATATAGCGTAACCTACACATATACGAGAAAGCAACGGTCAATAAGAAAAGTAAGAAAACTATTTAAACGCAAATAGAGGCGAGTGTTGGTCTAGTGGTTATGAAACTGGATTTGTAATTGGGAGATCACCAGTTCGAATCCCGTGAATGGCTACTTTTTATTTGTTAGAAAAAAGTACTTCCTTCTCCATCCACGACACCTAATAATGCCCCACCTGGAAACTAGGCGACCAATATTTATTATTACTAAACAAGAATCTCATTTCATAAAGTCGAAAGAGACTTTTTTTACTGTCACGTTTATTGCTTATGATGGAAAGTCCTGGAGAGTGAACCGACCCAAGAAGCTCTTAGGAGTTGAGAAGAAGGACTTGATGGATGACTTAATTTTAGGTTGTCCCTTTTTTTCGACCCATCCCTCTTTTGCTACCAGGACCTATATCCACTATAAGAGGTAGGAGTCACACAGTTTACTGCATTCACATCCTTAAAAAAATCCTTAGGGATCCCACTCCATTACGTCAAATAAATATCACTTTATATAGCTCAAGTCTGCATTGTTTATGCTTACTGTCTGCGAATGCCAAATATCCTCACCAGGTGTTCTCTCTACTTCATCTCTCGTATAATCTAATATCAAAATTTTCCATTTCTTGTGGATGAAATATAAAGGATGTACTTGTTTTTCTAGTTTCTTGGGCCGTTCTAAGTGTAAATATTGAGATCAGTTCTAATTTTCGTAAATGATCTCCAAAGTGAAGGACTTGACCTCCTCAACCATTCTTCCCCACTCCTGACTCACCGCAGCAATCCTTCATCTTCTTGAATACACGAGACCACTCAAAACCAACTCGCCCTTATTCTACCTTCTAAGTCTCAACCTATCTTAACATAACATTATCTTGTGGAATTCTGATTCTTCCATTCTTTCAATATGGCACCAACAACTTAATCCTCCGACAAGTTCTTGATTACCTCATTCTGAACCTCTGAATCCTCTTTAATGGAACTTAATTTTGTAATCTTCCACACCCAAGTATTAAATGACTACCGACTTCGGTCACTTTTGTCTTGAACTACCCACGTATTTGCTGGCGTTCGTCCTTTTGGACTTAATTTAGAGTTGAAAATAACCATTTTCGCTCATTTCGATTGCTTTCGGAAGTTACGTCACTCTTCTTTCGTGTTTCTCCTATTCCTGCAGCTGCCCTTGATTTCTACGCTATTTTATCTCCGGTCAAAATTGACTCTAAATATTTGAAGACTTTAAGCTTTTTGAGACAATGAGATACGGCAGTTTTCACTTCCTGCGTTAACTTTCTGCCTGATATTAACCGTGGCCTTTATCCTTTCCTCCAATTATGGGCTGCAAGAAACTTTTTCGAAGCTTCTTCGAACTCTTGCAGGAGTTTCTCCCAGTAAGGATATGAATACTGATGGCTTAACTTGTGTACACTGTATCATTAGGGCTATGACATATGCCCTTCTTAAGTTAAACAATGAGCGATTTGCTGAATGAAGAATTTTATCGAAGACTGTATACTCAGCACTTACTTTAACAACAATTTAGTTATTCTAATGACCAAGTCGTCATGGAAGTTAGGAATCATGATAGCGTACGTAAAAAGGCAATGAGAAGCCCCTCCTATTAGCCAGGGGAAAAGATGTTTTCTATGGAGATCTAAAGCCGGGGATATCACAGGTGTTATAGCGATGAAATCCAGGTTTACCTTTTACCGGAAAAAAAGAAGCAGTTTAGAGAGGGTAGAGAGGGGCAAGGGTTTTATGGCGACTACGGTCAAGAGGATGTATAATAAAGGATTAACTGGTAAAAGGGTTAGAGATGGTGGGGAGGAGCAGCAAAGGATTACAGATCCTACCTACTGTTTCTAGACCATCCCTTTGGAGAAGGAAGGATAAAGCCCAGTTAGATCCACCTGTTACAATATTGTTAAATGTAGTGAACTTGTATATGGGGAATGAGAGGAGAGAGGGGAGGAATGGAAGAGAGAAAGTAGCACTAGAATGTCCATATACATGTATACATCCACAGCAATAACCTGGGCACAAAGTGAAGGTAACAAAGTTGGTATAACGAGAATGAGACGGTGGAATAACGAGATAGTAGGTGAAATCACGAGGTTAAACGCATTCTCAGTCTTCATTTCACGATATTACTATCCAAACATAATCGTTATACCCAATACCCAAGGAGAAAGTGGGTTTTTAGAGAAAACTCCCCCTTAAAATGAGAAAATAATCAGGAGAAAACATTTACTCGATTTAAAATTCTCGAAGTTCTTGATGAGCGAGGGAATGGATAGAATCACTTCTAAAGAGAAAAGAATTAAATATAACTCAAATTTTTTGGGAGTTTAAACCAAAATTGAGGTAAAATTTTGAGGATAGTAAAATAAGCTCTCAAATATTTAGTAGAATATGTTAATAATGCGACAATAGCTTACCGTACAATCTGACGGCACCTTCAGATTTGCCCAGTCCATTGGTAGCCACACAGGTATAGGTCCCCAGATCTGATAGGTTGAACTTCTTCACTGTTAACTTCAACACCACCCTATAATTGTCTCTCATCTCTTCAACGATATGTTTAGCTCTGCTCCAAAAAAATAAATGATAAATAATAATTTCATTAAATTATTTATTATTTTGCTAGAAAAAAAAAATATTATAAGCATACCCATTAAGAAGCATTTGGCCTCTATTTTTAAGCCAATAATTTATGGTATTTGGATAAGCTTCAACTACACACGTCATTGTGACGTCACTGCCAACAGGTGAGCCAAGCAATTGATTTGGCACTTTTACTACTGGAGCAACTGTAAAAGAAAAAAAAGATGGAGAACATCAAAACATCTTGAATAAATACGAAATAAGATATATTTTAAATGACACTAGAAGAGGAACAAAACCTCTGTATTTTACAAACGATTTCTTTGTAGATTTTTTATTAAAATTTGTTTATACAAAAATTAGGGACAAACTAAAAAGTGTTTTTTGTAATAAAACTGTCCGGCAGGACAGTTGTATAAGGGTGGAGCGTCAAAAAACTGCACGAAAAAGAGTAACGTTGAACAAAACACACCCAACTTTGACAAATTTTTTCTCTTTTTCTATAAAAGATAAAATTCCCAAATTTTCTTTATAGTATAGGGCAAACCCTCCTTTATAACTGTAATTTTTTTGCAACAACCCAGATCTAATAGGTTTCGAGAAAAAAGTTGCCAAAAATGAGCAGAAACATTTTCAGAAAATTTTCTTGTTGTTTTTTTTATATATATTTTGATTTATTTTTTTTTTTATTTTAATTTAAGGCGCGCCAACAACTTATTGGGTTATTGGCGCGCGGAGCTTTTTTCAGTGCACTGCCGGCCTCCGGGCAGTGTTCTCTCGTTCACAACCGGACAGTGAGCTGTAAGAAGCTCCTAGGAAGAGAAAATCTAAGGGTCAGCAACTGGATTCGAAGCCGGGACCTCAGCGTGGGAATCCAATACGCTAACCGTATAGCTAATCCCTTCCCTTCTTGTTGTTGTTACGTTTTTCTATTGTAAACAACGGACTGTACGAGGGTCGTTTGAAAAGTCCGTGCAAAAATAAAAACTACTTAATTTTTTGGGGTAAACCTTTTTTATTTTTCAACATAGTCTCCTTTTAGGCTTATACACTTCGTCCAACGCTGCTCTAGTTTGTTGATCCCTTCCGAATAATAGGATTTGTCCAAGTCTGAAAAATAGCCATTCCTTTCTGCAATCACCTCCTCGTTTGAATAAAATCTTTTTTCCCGCCAGCCATTTCTTCATATTGGGGAACAAATAGTAGTTCGAGGGAGCCAAGACTGGAGAATAGGGGGGGATGTGAAACGAGTTGGAACCCTATTTCCATTAATTTTGCGACCACAACTGCTGAGGTGTGAGCTGGTGCGTTGTCGTGATGGAAAAGGACTTTTTTGTGGGCCAATCATGGGCGTTTTTCTTGCAGCTCGGTTTTCAAACGGTCCAATAACGATGAATAATATGCACCTGTAATAGTTTTACCCTTTTCCAGATAGTCGATGAGGATTATTCCTTGCGAATTCCAAAAGACAGTCGCCATAATCTTTCCGGGCGAAGGAACGGTCTTCGCCTTTTTTGGCGCAGATTCCCCCTTGGTAACCCATTGTTTAGATTGTTCTTTGGTCTCAGGAGTGTAGTGATGTATCCATGTTTCATCCACAGTGACGAAACGACGCTTAAAGTCCTGCGGATTCTTCTGGAACAGCTGCAAACCGTCCTTGCAACACTTCACACGATTTCGTTTTTGGTCAAGCGTGAGCAATCGCGGCACCCATCTTGCGGATAGCTTTGTCATGTCCAAATGTTGATGCAAAATATTATGTACCCGTTCATTCGAGATGCCCACAGCACTAGCAATCTCACGCACCTTCACTCTTCTGTCATCCATCACCATATCATGGATTTTATCAATGATTTCTGGAGTAGTAACCTGAACAGGGCGTCCAGAACGTTCAGCGTCACTTGTGCCCATATGGCCACTCTGAAAATTTTGAAACCACTTATAAACTGTTCTAATCGAAGGTGCAGAGTCACCATAATGTTTATCAAGCTTCTCTTTAGTCTCCTGAGGCGTTTTGCCTTTCATAAAGTAGTGTTTAATCAACACACGAAATTCATTTTCGTCCATTTTTTGAAAATCACTCGACTTCCTCGATTCAAACGAATGCCAAACACGAAAGAAATAGACCGATCTGGCTGAAACTTGGTGTGTGTTCTTCCAAGAGATGCTACTAACTAAACATAACCTCGATACGCGCCAGTGGTGCTATCTCTCTGACTTTGCACGGACTTTTCAAACGACCCTCGTATTATTACAACAAGCACATATTTTAAATAGTATTTATCTAGGACAACGTATTCTAGCTGGCCATTTCTTCCGAGAAATTAACAACTTAACTGCTGCCACATTTTCCTGATCACCCTAAAGTAAAATAATCATAAGCAAAATTACATCTAATGGGGTAGAAATACTAGATATAAATTTCAACCCCGAGATGGAGAAAAAAGAGAAAACCATACAGCATCATTCTCGCTAATTACTCTGTAATTACTTTCATACTAATGTTCTTGTTGTCATTATTGTTTCTTTTTTTAGGCAAGGCTGTTCCCATCATTGTGTATTATTTATATAAAAATCTTTAAAAAATTAAGCGAATTAAATAGAAGTGCACAGAAACATAAAAACGCCTATCTAAAGACTAAAACATGTTCAAACAGGTCTATCTCCGCAAAAAAAACAAAAACATATTGATTACAGTGAAATAAACAAGTATGGACCCAATGGTAAACACTACATGTTCCCCTCCATTCGTACAAACTAACACTCAAAAAGAATAAGCCACCTCCCACTTCCTCCTCACCAGATAAATCCATCCAAGTGACTTCCCTCCGCTATTTGGCCGATAGGATTGTTTCATTATATGATGATCTGGGTAAACAAGGATTAACTGGAATACCGATCCTAGGCAACGTTAACAAACCAATTCACTTTTAGTATTCCACCTATGTATGTTTGGGGGGGAGGGTTTGTTAATGACCAAATTTCGCGTGTAGCTAGCCAATAAGACAAATCCAGGCGGGTTGGGGATTCTCTGTATCCTAATATCTAGCCTGGCAAAAACTCGTTGTAGTTTCGCTTGTTGGGCTTTGGCTTTACTATCAGCGCGTAGTAGAGTATAAGGCGATAATCAGCTTATACCACAGATATAAATTTGTTATACTATATCTATTATCTGTAGAAAAAGCGGTTTATGCTTGTGCATTATTATGTTTTTCATGCTGATACATGCTTATTGTTTGAATGTTTGTATTCACAGTAGTGCAAATAAAAAGAAGAACTATCGTAGGGCTTCCGGATTTCATTCACGGCTTAGATGGTAGCATGAGATCGGAATTAAGTAACATATACGCTTCTCCAGCTACTGGATCCAGGCTGTCTTAAAATAAGGAAGTCAAAGGTTCAAAGCCTACTTTAAAAGTGACTATAGGTCCATCTAAAAGAGTTTTCAATGAATTAAACAACTTGATAAACTAACACTGTTGAGTGCTCGTCAACACGTTTTCTTGCAAAACAAACGTAATTTCTCATACGAAGATAGAAAGGAATCCTGGAAAATGATATGCCGTTTGAAAGCCCATTAAACAAGAAAACTTTTATAAAAAGTGGCCAGCACCTAGGTCGGATAATGATCACAGAAGGGCCTAATGAGTTTTCTTAAACATTTCGATTACTTTTATTTTTCCAGCATCAGGAGGAAGATTGAGGCTGTTTGGAGAGTGATTTATGCTTCGAAATGGTGTTTTTTTAAAGAAAATTTATCTGTCTTTCTAACCGTGTCATCAGAATCGAATTCGGACTAAAACTTTCTGAGTAATAACATTTTTATTGGAAAAAAAAGTAATGATTTAAAAAAAAAAAAAAAAATTAAAGTGACATCACTCAAGAACAGTGGAAAATATGAAGTTGGCCAATACGTCATTGAACTCCACTTTAGTTGTACTACACACAGTAGGCGTATGGACAATACTTACTGGTTCACCTTGTATAAACGAAGTCTGGAGTGGGAAAAACCCTCTGGTTTTTCCAAAGCAAATTATGGGTAGTAGTATGCAATTTTCACAATTACACAAAAGAAAACCACGCTAACCACACTGTTTTTTTACTGATCGCCAACCTTTAGGCGCGAACAGAATACTTCCGAGCGGTTTCTGTCCCGTCCTAGTTTGCTGAATTATGCACAACAGTTTTTAAAAAACCAAAATAAAGCATGATGCAGTTAGGTTAGTTTTAGGCTCCAACTAGGATTGCAGAGAAACTCCAGCCCGCCCTGCCTCGTTACTACCGCAAATGATTCCCCACCTCCCTCTTCGGGTCTACGCCACTGCGTCGTCGGCGGACAATATGCATGCACTGCTTGTACCAACATCTGTTAATGGGCTGGCAGATAATGCTCTCTCCGTAACATATGTATGTCCAGGATTATATATGTCTGCTGCGAAATAATCAAGCAAAATATCTGCGGCTAAATAAAAAATAATGAATTGTGAATTTCTCTTATCACTTACGTAATAAAATTAGTTTAAAATTTTTAATTTTTTCTAAAAAGATATTTGATATTTTATTAAATATTACTTTTTAATAATAATAAAATAAATAAACGCACAAAACTAAAACTTCTTCTCTGAAATAAAGTTTAAAAACAAACTGATAGTTAAACTAACACGAAAAAGCCATTTTGTGAAGCGGAGTCTTTAAAATAACCACCGTTAACCTACAACTGATCTACCACTGATGGCTGGTTTGTTTCATAAAGTCATTCAATTTCAAAGTCATGAAATAAAACAGATTTCACCCAAATTCGACCATTTTTGAAAAAAAATGAAAAAATGAAATAATAAAAAGTATTCCCGTCATATTTTTGGTCCATTTCTAACAATAGAAGTATCAAATAAAGATTAATCCAAATTTCATAGAATTCTGAACAACAGTTGGACTTTAAATATTGCGTTATCTAGATTCATGTCAATCCTCGCATCGCTAATAGCAAATATTGCTCATTATTTTAGTAATAATAACAATCAAATAATTTAAAAATACATATCATGATGCTGCGATTCAAATTCTGGGCCCAAAGTTAGACAGTAACTTTTCAAACATCTAATATCACCCACATAATTAATATTTCTCATTATTAGGGAATGGATGCGTATGTATTTACATATTTTTTTCTAGGCAATTTACAGACGTTTTTCAACTAGAAGTATTCATACTGACACTTTTTAAGCCGTTTGAGTCTACTTTTATTTCAGATATTTCCACATATTTGGATGTTATCGCATATTTATACATATTTGATTAAAATAAATAAATATTTCTACATATTTAATCAAAATATGTACATATTTTTTCATATTTTTCATTTTGGGCATATTTTCATAATTGGGAGGTGGTTGACAGGAACTGTGAACCACAAGACTGTAGGACTGTGAATCACAGTGGGTACAATGGTTATTGTAATTTACACAGAATGCTGCTAAACAGTGACGGGCACTTGTTAGTTCTTTGAAGTTGTCTGTTCTTTCAGCTCGTTCGTTGAAGTGTCCAATTCATTTCGTTCGGTCACTTAGTGTATTCTTTTTTGGGTGAAATGCCACGAACATCGGCCTCAAACAAACAACTGGTAGCTAAATATCTTCGCGAGTTTCCAGCAGAACTTTTTCGAAGTGATGGAGACATTTTGTATTGCACAGCTTGTGACAAGCGCGTTTCTTGCTCTCAACGTTCCCAAGTCACCCAACATATTGCCACCGGATCGCACATAGAGAATAAAAACAGAAAGAAAGAGAGGACGTCCTATCAAGCCTTCCTTACATCTCCATCATCAAGTAAGTCTACTCTGAGTACAGATCTGTGTCGGGCTTTGGTTAGAGCAGATATCCCTTTCCACAAACTTAAAAATCCTCATTTCAAAGGATTTTAGTCGTTACAAGTCCATCTTACGCCCAGATCGTCGTCACTTTACGTTCCAACATTTGAAATTTCATGTGGTTGCAAACAATTTCGAAGAGTGAAGTTTTCAAAATTGAAAATTTAACACATCATTTTATAAATAGTAAAAATTGTTGTATAAATCATTATAACTTGTAAAAACAAATTATTTTGTTCCTAATAAATTATTATAAATTGTAAAAATGTTCTTTTCTTGTATAAATAATTATAACTTGCCCCCCCAAAAAAAATTTCATTTTCATAAAAAAAAATGTCCATTTTACTTAAATATTCCAGAAAATATTTTAAGAAAATCACATATTTTCCACATAATTGACGAAAATAAATGCATATTTTAATTAAATATTTGGCATTTTTAAATACATAAAAATCCGTTCCTTACTCATTATTGTGTCTCTGAGGGAAAAGTTTTTTTAATGAGATCACAAAGATATTGCACTGTTTCCCTCTATTTTAAGGAGATAATATTCTCAAATAATATCTACGTGTATTCTTCCTTGGTAGAATTTATTAAAAATTACAATATTTAAAAACCTACCAGCCAGATATTGCTAAAAACAAATACAAGTTGTTGATTGGTTAATAGAGTAAACACTAATACCAATAAAAAAAAATAAATAAACAAAAAAAAAAAATTGTGTCTCTGATTAATGCATATGATTGAGCAAAATTGCCTAGGATTCTAAACAATAGCCTACAAGGTAAAGCTAGAATAGCTTAGGGTTTATCGTACTGGGTTCTCCTACCCAGAACTGTTGACCCTTAAGAGACTAACTGCCCCCCCGTGGCCCACAGTACCTCGAATGGCCGCCAATGGCCTCCATATGTTGACGCGCTCTAAAAAAGCGTGAGTATCACACCAGATCCGGAAAAGGATACATTGATTTGATTGCTACGATCATTATAAATCATATTATTCACACTGTAATAGTATTGCCTCAAGGTGCGTCAACATCTGAGGTTATTGGCGCCTGGAGCCTCTTTTTCAGTGCACTGCCGGCCTCCGGACAGAGTTTTCTCTTTACAGATAACACTGTGCCCATCACCGGACTGTGAGGTGTAAGAAGCTGCTAGGAAGAGAAAATCTAAGGATCAGCAGCTGGATTCGAACCCAGGTCCTCCGCGTGGGAGTCCAATACGCTAACATCATACATAACTAATCCCTTCCCTTCATTGCCGTGTTAAATCTCATTGCTACCTTCCACTAATTCCGATTCTCATACTTATTTACCCTCCAAGGATTCATTCTATTGCTTATCTCAATCCTACTTAAAAAGTAATAAAAATGAATTAAGTTTATTTTACTTACAGTTTACATTGAGTGTAATCCTTTTGCTGACGGCTGGAGGGACATCATTGGAAGCTATACACAGGTAGGCACCCATATTGGTACGATCGACCTTCATCAAGGTCAGCGACTCTCCAATGTGAGAGTCAGCTGAAAATGAAATAAAATACACATAATGCGATAAAAATTAATTACTGTAATTAAAAAAATATATAAAAAAAATGTGGTGTAAAGGAATCAAAACTTGTAAAAAAATTATGGCTAAGATTTCTACGGGGCTCCGATGGTCGGAAATTCCTGCAACGCATGAGAGAGAAAGAGAGATCATGGTCAGAGATGGGCGAACCAAGGACATCCCGAAGAGTAGAATGAAGAAGAGAAGGATTTGGGACAGATGGAAGTGACATAGAAATCAGTATAGACAATTATTTGGGACAGTGTTGTCCTTTAACTTGAGAACACTGGTCCAGAGTTGGGCAGTGCACTGAATAAAGCTCGGGAGGGCCTCCAAAAGTACCTCCAGAAGTTGATGCGCCCTAAATTAAATAATAATAAAATATTGTAAGGAAGTTGACCTGAGCCAGAGAAGAAAGGGGCTAGATTGTTCTGGGAGTTTAGTGACCGAAGCCTAGAACGGTCCACCACTGTGTAAAAGCGGCCCCTATGGGAGTGGGGGGTAAGAGAGTCGCAGGTAGGAGTGAGTAGTGACAGTTGGAGTCAGTCACGGTTGGAGAGAGGCAGTAAGTCGGAGTTCTGCAGAGTTAGCCAGTTGGGCAGTTAGTCAGTTAGTGAGTAGAGCTTTGTTTAGTGAAGCTGCGACTAGTGCAATTCAGTGCAGTGCGGACCAGTAGTCAGTCGTTGAACAGTTTTTGTGTTGTATTTAAGTAGTGAGTGAGTAACAGTAAACTGTTGTGACTGCTGTAAATGGTAAATGCAAGGAATAGCGATAGTTACTAGTAAATGTTAATGTTAGTAATGTTAATGTGTTAATAAATCAGGTTACTACTTATAAGTTTAGCGAGTTTTATTATTTATCGAACCCACACATATTAATAACTAGTGGCAGCCACTAGTTGTAGTTAAAGTTTTTTGTAAAAGGACAAAAAACATTACAATACATTTATAAGTGTAGAATTTGGATTAAGAGCCAGGTCACTTTCTGTTTTTTTCAATTAACCCAAGCAATCCATCCTATATTACACAATATTATCTTCTAACAGCTGATAAACATCATAATCCCCTCTCTGGATTATAAATTCCCTTTTAGAAATAGGATGAAAATTAATCAAGACTAAGTATCCAATTTAATTACACTTACACATCGACCAGTTAAACATCAGCTAATGATATTTGCCCGACAATGGTAATGGTTTTGGAGGAGTGGAAGAGAGATGAATCGGCCAAAGCACAAGACATACAACGTGATAATTACTGCTATCTCCTATAGAATTCTCTACTGTTAATCTCATACAGAGCACTGGGGAAGCATTTCTGATTAAGCACTCGCAGCCATTGTTATATCGATCGTCGAACGGTTATTGCCGGGGCTTTGTGCGTGCTGCTCATGTCAAAACGACAAGGCTCGTATTTCCGTTAATGATAAGATCGGCTCTTTGTTTCCGGTCTTTTTTCCTTCTCTGACAAACAAAAAGTTAAAGAAAAGTTTAATAATGCGTAAAGCTTTCTAAAATTCTAGCGTGATCAACCAATTTATTGTTTAAATGTACAAAATTTATTATATACGCTCTAGGAAACGGTTCAGAATCTTTGCTATGGCTACGCACAAAACAGTAACAATTTTTTTTAAAACAGTCATTCATTAAGCAGAACAATGTGTGTAGCCCTAAAACAAAACTACCCTTCAGGGCTAATGAGACAAGAGGTTTCCTTTCCCCACTCTAGATCACAGGATAGCTGTATAAATTCTACCTTTTGTAGTTTGGGAATTTCAGAAAAATGTTTATCCCGATTACTATTAATTGTAAATTTAAGAATAATTTCTCTGTGAATTGAAGCATACCAAACTTCATAATTTGGTCCTTTATCTATAAAGGCCGCTTTTGTGTTAAAAAGAATCGTTGAATGATTTAAGGCGCATCAACATCTGGAGCTTTATTGGCGCCCGGGGCTCTCTTTCAGCACACTGCCGGCCTCCGGACAGTTTTCTCTCGTTACAGACAATACTGTCCATCACCCAGTGAGTTGTAAGAAGCTCCTAGGAAGAGAAAATCTAAGGGTCAGCAGCTGGATTCGAACCCGGGACCTCTGCGTGGGAATCCAATACGCTAACCGTATAGCTCTAATCTCTCCTCCCTCATAAATAATTTTATTTTAAAAAAAATGCCCCAAAATAACTATCCTGAAAACAAGAACAAAGTAAATAACCTCACTCTACCTATGGAGGGAGAAAAAGGTATTCTATTTGAGCACTTGTGGTATTTTTTGCTGATCGGACTTAGTACAGGAATCATTCTAAGTTAAATAATATAATCAAACGACATTCAAAAAGTTGAAAAAGTTAAAAGAGTTGATTCAGAATGACTTGAACTAAAAATTCAATATTGGAAAACTTCTTTTCCACGATTATGTCAGCAGAAGTGTTTGGGCAACTTAAAGCAAAAAAAAAAAAAAGAAAAAATATATATAAAAAAATAAAATAAAAATACTTAATTAGGTGTCTTGGACGGAGGCGTCTAACAAACACAGTTTGCTGTTAACTTTTAATATTAACCATAAAATAAAATCGAAGGTTTAGACACCGGGAATCGAACCCACTAAACCAACAATACATCTTAGCTTTGCGGGTCTAGCCTATAACCGCTCGGCTAACGGAGCGCCTTACAAGATAAAAACCATTAAATGCAAGGCCTAGACCGGGAGAATCGAACCCACTAAACCAACAATAAATCTTAGCCTATAACCGCTCGGCTAACGGAGCGCCTTACAAGATAAAAACCATTAAATGCAGGGTATAGACCAGGAGAATCGAACCCACTAAACCAACAATAAATCTTAGCCTATAACCGCTCGGCTAACGGAGCGCCTTACAAGATAAAAACCATTAAATGCAGGGTATAGACCAGGAGAATCGAACCCACTAAACCAACAATAAATCTTAGCCTATAACCGCTCGGCTAACGGAGCGCCTTACAAGATAAAAACCATTAAATGCAGGGTATAGACCAGGAGAATCGAACCCACTAAACCAACAATAAATCTTAGCCTATAACCGCTCGGCTAACGGAGCGCCTTACAAGATAAAAACCATTAAATGCAGGGTATAGACCAGGAGAATCGAACCCACTAAACCAACAATAAATCTTAGCCTATAACCACTCGGCTAACGGAGCGCCTTACAAGATAAAAACCATTAAATGCAAGGTATAGACCAGGAGAATCGAACCCACTAAACCAACAATACATCTTAGCTTTGCGGGTCTAGCCTATAACCGCTCAGCTAACGGAGCGCCTTACGTGAGCATCTACTACTCAAAATTAAAAAAAAATATATAAATCCAAAGCTCACTTGTTTAATAAGAAGTTTCTAAGCTTTAAGTTAAAAAATGATTCAGAATTATTTTAAAGACCAAAATATAGTTCAAAATCTAGAACGAACGAATATTGGAAATTACCAAAGAATGTTTACCATTCTATCTTACTTTACGAGACTAATTATTAAAGCAGTTTCAAATATTAAACAATTACAAGATTGTAAGAGCACGAGATTAACAATAACAACCACACCTGGAGGTCTTAGAATTTTATAGCTATTTTAGGCTGAAATTTCATTTATTACATGATAATGAAATTTATTTGATTAGCTGATGAAAATTCATGAACAGATAATGGAATATTCAACATGATTTAGCATAACCTGCTAGGCTCAAGCAATATAAACACTTGTAATGTGGCGTATGTGATGTAAATAAACAACGAGCCCAGAAAAAATTTGTTCAACACCACGCAAAACAGATGTTAATCGTGGTTTTACTAATATACAGGGTGAACCAGTAAGTATTGTCCATAGGCCTAGTGTGTGTAGTACATCTAAAGTGGAGTTCAATGACGTATTGGCCAACTTCATATTTTCCATGTTCTTGAGTGACGTCACTTTAAAGTTTTTTTTCTAAAATCATTACTTTTTTGCAATAAAAATGTTATTACTCAGAAAGTTTTAGTCCGAATTTGATTCTGATGACACGGTTAGAAAGACAGATATTATTTATTATTAATATTTTAAACAAGTGCTATTTTTGTATATTTCCTAACATTTTCTCAAATATTTCAGTGAGATCAGAAGTGCAATGTTTAAAGTGCAATTTGTAACCTTTGACTTCCTTATTTTAAGACAATCTACTGTAAAAATTGACTACTGGTCCATCTAAAAGAGTTTTCAATGAATTAAACAACTTGATAAACTAACAACTGTTGAGTGCTCGTGAACACGTTTTCTTGTGATTTCTCATACGAAGATAAAAGGAATCCTGGAAAATGATATACCGTTTGAAAGCCCATTAAACAAGGAAACTTTTACATAAAAAGTGCCAGCACCTAGGCCTGATAATGATCACGTAAGGGCCTAGTGAGTTTTCTTAAAAATTTCGATTACTTTTATTTTTCCAGTATTTGGAGGAAGATTGAGGCTGTTTGGAGAATGACTTACGCTTCGAAATGGTGTCAATTTTTAGAAAATTCATCTGTCTTTCTAACCGTGTCATCAAAATCAAATTGGGACTAAAACTTTCTGAGTAATAACATTTTTATTGCAAAACAAAGTAATGATTTTAGAAAAAAAAAAAAAATTTAAAGTGACATCACTCAAGAACATTGGAAAATATGAAGTTGGCCAATACGTTCACTTCAGATGTACGACTTCACACAGTAGGCCTGTAGACATTCACTTACTAGTTCACCCTGTATATATCGTACATTATTTTTCTGTCAGGCTGTAGGTGCCTGCCAATTGGAAGGAATTTTCCGGGATGGAAAATATGGTGGTTGCAGTCCCCCTAGTTAAGAAGACCAAAGCTATCAAACCCTGTCTATCAGGACCCCCAAAGCTATCAAATTAATTTCCACTAAATCGATTTCAATTTTCCTAAGTGACGTCATCACCTTGATAATCTCGTCACGGGTGATAAAGCTAGAGAGACCTGTAACAGTCATCAGTTCTACTATATATATATATTTACGATGAACAACAGGTATAATACATATTAGGCTGTATTATACTTAACTCATCCCCTTAAACCCATCGAACTTTCGTGCATCTACACTCACACACGCACATCATGTACCTTGACTCTCTACTTATCTAGTTTATCTATTTCAGCACCCATAAAGAGGGTGAAATGAAATCTCTTAATCGAACGTTTAATTAATTATAAATTTATTTATTCGGATAATTAATAATATTTGACAAAGTAAATTTTTGAATTCCTCTTAATCCCAATAAAACAAATGATGCTACGAACGAACTGATTTGAGTTTTCAAAAAGGAATCATCCGTTTTGATGACCCTTTGATCTTTTACAAACTGCTCTTTTCTCGTTTCTTTTACAGAATTTCACAGTAAAATAAAAACCCCAATGACAGGGCCCTGAAAGTTTATATTGCCTTTCCTCACTGGAGGACCCTTAGAGATGCTTTCAACGGGAAATATCCCTTTGCTCAAATATATTAAATCACCTTTCCCCCTCCCCAAAAATGGTTCTAACGAATTTTGTTTACACTTTAAAGAAACTCATAATGGCGTATAACTTGTTGTGTATAGGATATATTTTGCCAGGAAACTTGATTGAGGCCATTTTCTTGGACAGGGTATATTGATTGATTAGGCTTTTCTTCGTAGTGCCATTCAGTATGATGTACGGTGATGTGCCTTATATATATTAGAAGAGAGATTAATTAATTATTAATTATTGATTACAGCGGAAATGACGTAGCTGTACGCTGTCCATAGCCCCCAAAGCATTCTTTGTGTGACGGTGTAAGTAGATGTGAAATGTGGGGTTTTCTTTTTGGGATGCGTATAATCATGTTAAAAAAAAATATTAAGGAAAATATTGAAATGCCAATTATCTGGCGTGTTTTACGTTTGGATGGTGGCAACTAACAAAACACAATTTACTATGAACTTTTATATCAACCATTAAATAAAAACTTCACTGGGAAAAACTCACTGAGCCCTTAAAAGTGCCTCCTCTGGCACGCAAGCCAGGTTAGCCAGGAGGTTATCAACTGCTTTCTGTATCTGAGGAGGCACCTTTGTAGGCACAGTACAAGCTGCGGTAAAGTGCATTATTTGATAAATTAAGGAATAAGTTTGATCCTTTGCATGAAAGATATTGATCACTTAAATATGTGGCAGGAGGTTTCCAATTTTTTTGTTTTAAACGCAACTTTCCCAAAATTACCAGAAAAATTATTAAACCTTCTTGTTTGTAACAGATGTAATAATTATTTATTTAACAAGTGCGGAAAGTAGTACTTTTCCTCACACGAGGCAGGGTTTGCACGCACGAGCGAGCGAAGCGAGGCGAGTGCAAGTGCAAATTGCCGAGTGTGAGGAAAATACTTTAAACTCGAGTTAAATATTATATTTTTTCTGCAACCATTAGGGTTATTAACTAAAAAAAAAACTAAACAGGAATCACTAGAATCCATTTTAAATTTCTATTAGGTAACACTTTAACCTTTTTAAATGTTATAATTAAAAATATCTAATTATTTATTAAAATATTTTTTTTTTTTTTTTGGCGCATCAACAGCTGAGGTTATTAGCGCCCGGAGCTATTTCCAGTGCACTGCCGGCCTCCGGACAGTGTTCTCTCGTCACAGACAACACTGTCCATCACCGGACAGTGAGCTGTAAGAAGCTCCTAGGAAGAGAAAATCTAAGGGTCAGCTGCTGGATTCGAACCCGGGACCTCCGCGTGGGAGTCCAGTATGCTAACCACATAGCTAATCCCTTCCCTTTTATTAAAATATTATTTTTATTTCTATATTTCTTTCAATTTTTATTTAATTTTTTAAATATTCGTTTTTTAAATATTTAATAACAAAACTTCTTATATCAAGGAAGCAAAATAAAGTTTTTTCACTCACTAGTGAGGAAAGTGACACTAATGGGAATTTTCCCCACTAGTGAGGTAAAGTTGGGCATTACACAGCTGATTTTAATTGAGAATGAGAACATTCCTACATGGTTGCAGAAAAAATTAATTTTTAGCCATTTTGTGTATGCTTGAGAACATCTAAAGCTATTAACATTTGATTTTTCTTGGAAAAATCACTCGGAAAACGACTTATTTCCCGATATTAAGAAAAATACTAGATTTACTGCCTTGGCAATATTTTTAGTAGAAAGGGGATGAAAAAATACATAAAAATGACCTATCGCGTGCTCTTCTTTCTCTTTGATAACAAGTTAAAAAATTGAAATATGATTAATAAATACCAGATTTTGAAATGGCCTAGCACCTTTAATTTTGAAGATATCGAATTGCGGTTTCCGGTTTAAGCATGAAATGCATTTGAGCCGTCTTAAAGAGTAATTGATAAAATTTTCGCTACTTTTACACTCTGCAAAGACGGATTTGTGCCTTCTAAACTATTAATAATTGCTAGTAAAATCGAGATTCAATAAAAAATATATAAATTAGATCCTCGAGAATTGTAATTTTGTAATTCAGCATCTGTTGAAGATGGTAAAGTAATCTTGAAGTCGTGTTACAAGTAAAGGTCATCCTCTAGAGCCGGAGCCGATTTGTTTCCCAGCTCGTGTAAATCATAAACACTCTATTTGTCTACCTGTGTACTGTTTGCTCAGACTAAAGCATCTAAAGTCATATTTCTCACCCGAGTAACAAGATAGCCTCTCACCGTCCTCTCTCCAAGTCTCCTACTCAAGCTGGCTATGAATGGAGGTACCACCACCTCCCAGCAGCCTTCACCGCCCGACCTACATTACCTCCTACTTCCATTTTGCGTCTACTTCTTCTCGTACTCTCTAACCAAAACTACACCCGGTTGCTTATCATAAACAGAAAAGAGTTGAGAATATATAAATCCCAGAGGCTTTTGCTCATTGTTTGCTCAGTGGAAAGCCCGAGCTACCAGGGTTAGTCTGTAGCCTTCCCTTATTCCGGGACACAAGAGATTTCCTCTCTCTGCTTGTTCTTCATCTTCTTCTGGCCTCCATCCCCCCCTATTTCCAGAAATATTCTCCTTTCTTTCCTTCCACTCTTCCTTTTATGTGGTGTGTTTTACCTTGGGCAACCTCCACCTCATATCCTCTAATATCCCAAAGAGTAATATCTTTTCAAGCCTTGGATTTCTTTTTCCTTTGCTTATACCTTTCCCTTGATGCATTTCACCATTCCAGTTTTTTGTGGTTATTATCCTTACCATTTTTTTTTACCTCAAAATACTTGAACATGAAAATTAAGTTAACGAATTCATTTAACGTGATCACTCACACGAGCTAATCTTAACCGAAATTAACGTAAAGTAAGTTTTTCTTTTTTTTTTTTAAAAAAAAATGATCTAAGGCGCATCCAACATCTGAGATTATTGGCGCCCAGAGCTATTTTTCAGTGCACCGCCGGCCTCCAGGTCAGTGTTCTCTCGTTACAAACAACACTGTCAATCACCGAACAGTTAGCTGTAACAAGCTCCTCGGATTATTAAAACCGTGCAACTGAGTAACCAATCAATAGTAACTAGTCGGGATGCTGAGAAAACAAATTGAAGGAAAATCTTTGTAAATACAAAAATAAATAATATATCCATACAATAAAATAAAGGAGAAAGCAAGAATATTGCCAACTTCAGCCAACCTTTCAAGATATGAACTATCTTTAGAACTTAGGATGGAAGATTTGCGAGGAATCGGTCAAATAAAACAACTCATCTTTTTGCCACCACATTGACAACAAACACAATTTTGACTTTCAGAATGTGACAGTACTCGATAGGGGAAAAAACCAGTATAAGCGAAATTTTCTAGAAATGTGCCACATAGTAAAACAGAACAACACAGTTAGCTTTAGGACAGACACGTCGAATTTGGCCAACTGCTACAATTTTATCATTAAAAAATAAATAGATATCCAAATTTTGTACATAATTATTGCTGGGTTTTCTTAAATTTACTTCAAATCTTTTGGTTATTTGTTATTTAGTGCATAAGGGTTATTTGGTTTCTCCTGTGTTTTGTGTTTAACGGTTTTTGTTGTTTAAAGAAATTTCCCAATATTTATTGTATTTACTCTTTTGTTGTAATTAGTCTATTGTATCTGTCCCATTGTAATTACCAAAATTCCCGTGTAAGTCCCGCTATATCTGTATATATATATATATATATATATACATGCTTCTCCATTTCTGGCTCTTAGTTTCTGTAACTCAACCAACCCGCATAGCCACGTAAGTTTCAATAATTATAAAGAATTTATTGTATTTTACTGTTTATTTTTGTATTACTGATTTTTACTGTTTTTGCTATGTTACTGACTCTGTAAATTGTTTTGTATTTGTAATATCCAGGCCCTGAAGAGGACAATTTGTCGAAACGTTGGCAAAAAAGACGAGTTGTTTTATTTGACCGATTCCTCGCAAATCTTCCATCCAAAGTTTAACAATTTGCGGTCACGAAAACTACATATATATTCATATCTTTAGAACTTAGACTTAAGAATTAAAATAGTTTTTAGTAATAATAAACCCACTCAGCACTTACATTAAAAGAACGACCTACTCGTACCACGAATCTGCACATGACATGTAAATTAAGCGTCGGACACGTTCGATAACAGATTATATAGATTCTCAACCTTACGCCGCATTCTAGACTTACGATTCATTAATTTATTATGAAAGTAAACCACTCAGAAAGTGTTCTTCCCACGTCCCACCGTTTCCGGCAGAACCAGCGATCATCGATGACTGCAAGTTTCTACAAAATGAGAACCAAACAGTCTTTACTCACGCTCAAGGAAAAAACACTATGATTCCTCATCATGGTTTATTTTTCGCAAAATTTTACATTATTTGCAATCGACCACTTACTGCAGAAATGATCCTGTAGAAGTAAGGTCTTAACTATTTGATGCAAGCCACACAGAGTTAACCAGCCAACTGTTGTCTAACTTGACGGGAAGCAACGAGTTCTTAATCAAGTATTTCTTATTTACAAGCTAATATTGACCAACTTTGATCATAGGTAATGCTTTAAAATATAACGTTCTAAAAGAAAATAAATTTTCTCAGCTGATCTTAATTTGATTAATTTTTTTATTTAGAAAATTAATAAAAATAATTTATAAATTAGTACCTAGCGATATCTACTGGTGCGCAGAAGAACTACTGGGCAGTGGGGCTCACATGGTGACTGCTGTCGGGTAAAGAATTCAGTAGTCAAATAGCAAATTTACCGTTACAATACACAATATTTATATTTATGAATTTTTTTATTATTTATTACTTGTTACAACTTAGCAGTTTTACAAGAGAGTTGGGACTTGACAAAATATGGAAAAATATAATATACAAATATAATATTACAAAAAGTAGAAAAATTACACCTATATAATAAAAAGAAACAACCAATAGTGCAGCACAAGTATAAGAAAGATATCTTCTGGACATTTGAAAAATTTAACAAACTCACAAACATTTATATTGACTAACTATTCATTCATAATAAAGGATCTCAGCTTCAATGAACCCAACACGTAATACACAATGTCGTTGATCTTGTCTGTACTGTCAAATACAAACAAACTCACAATATCAAGGTTCATTGAAGGGAAATACTTTAATATATATTGATCGCGTAGAGGTCCGTATATAGGGCAGTAGAAAAAGAAATGTTCCAAATTTTCTATTTCATTTCTTTTGCACAAACTGCACAACACGCCGCCATCCAAACAATACTTATTGCCTTTATAGAATATCCTTATTACATTTTTATGAGAGAGACGAAGTTGAGCTATGATTCTAATTTTTGAAATAGATAAATTTGCTTTTAAATAAGTCTCTCCATCGCCCCAACAGGCTATACTTCTATAAATGTTACTGTAGCGGGAATTCAATACATTTTCAACCGCTAGACTGTACCAGTGGTTCGACCATTTCTCAGTTAAATCTTTAATAACATTTTTCACCAACTGAGGGTTAGTGGCATTCCACAACTCTTCAGAACCAATAGGACACAGAAGGTTTTTAATTTGTAAAGCCCAATTGTACTTATTGTATTTGTTGAGGCCACACTCACGAAGTTTATCATAACAAATGCGGGGATACCTACTTGGACTCATATGTAACAACTTGAGCCACCAAGATATTGTTCTTTTAAAAATAGCAACTTTAAGTGGTTTGCAGCCTGTTTCCACTAGCACATAATGATAAGGCGTATTACGCGGCAATAACAGTAATGTTTTGAAAAAGTGCTGCAGTACCTTTTCCACCATTTCCAGATATTGAATGGCCCATATTTCGGAGCAGTACAAAGTTATGGCAGACACTACGCTCTCAAAAAGTTTGAGTTTACATTCCCATGAACTATTCTTGCCTTTAATGAGAATTTGCTTTATTCTGCCTACAGCTTTGATTCCTTTATTAATAAATTCTTGGGCTGCTAATCTAAAACAACCAGAGGAGCTGAAAAGTACTCCTAAATATAAATAACTTTTAACGAATTCTACTTCATGTCCGAGATAGTGCAGAGCCCTGAATTTTTTCAGTCTCCCCCCAGCATGGAAAACGACTACCTTGCTCTTGTCTGTATTGACCTCAAGATCATTCAGAGCACAATATTCAGCCAACACATTCAATTTAGCCTGCGCATCAGGTCGAGAGTCGGCAAAAATAACCAAGTCGTCTGCCCACATCAGACATAAAATATCGCAATTTTCATTTATAGTTATTCCAGATAGATTGCGCTCTCTAAAAAATGATTCAAAATCTGATAAAAACAAGTTAAAAAGTAAGGGTGAAAGGGACTCCCCTTGCAAAACCCCACGTGAAATATCAATAGACCAATCTGTGACAATACCATTTAACTTTAGTCTGAACACTGAAGCTTCATAGAGTTTTTTTAAGATTCGCAACATTTTGCCACTTACCCCGATAATATGCAGCTTTTGCCATAGTTTAGAATGGTTAATACTATCAAACGCCTTCCGGAAGTCTATAAAAATGGCGAATAAATTTTTACGTTTCATTAGGGTATAAATACTAATAACTGAATAGAGGGTGAATACATTGTCAGCACAGCCCCTCCCACGCCGAAATCCGGACTGACATTCAGGGATTATAGAACAACTTTCCGCCCAGTCGTACAACCTATTACACAAAATAGACGTGAACAATTTCGCAAGGCAGTTAACTAAAGCGATGCTGCGATAATTATTGGGGTCACCCCTGTCTCCTTTTTTATGCAATAAGACCATCAGAACCTGGGACCACTGTGCAGGCACGCATTCATTACTCAATATTATATTAAACATGTGTAAGATATAATGTTCCCAGCAGTCCGGAAGAGTTTTTAATATATCATAACTTATTAAATCTGCTCCCGGAGACTTATTACTTTTAGCACTACTAACTGCATATTGTAATTCCTCGAGAGAAATGTCTAAATCAAGCTCTGGATGAGTTACGCTGGTAAGAGAAAGCATATCGTTTACTATTTTTGGCGGATACAAATTAGTATAAAATAACCTCCATGAATCACTGTCTATTATATTCACTATTGGAGTACAGCTTGACAGTGATTTAATAGTTAGCCAAAAACATTTAGAGTTTCTCACATTTGACAACTTAGAGTAAACAACATTATCGTACAATTGTTTTGCATGTTTAATACAAGAGCGATATTCCGCACGTAACAATAAATAATTCCTAAGGAAAGGTTCAGAGAAATTAGACTTCTTACATTTTCTATATACAGTCCGCAGTTTTTGTTTCAGAACTTTACAGTCAGCATTAAACCATTTGTTTTTACTTGTATTGTTAAATGTTATATATTTATTGAAATGAAAAATACTATTAAGATGGGCAGCATGATACACAGCCTCCGCAAAGTTCACATACAAATCCTCAGATGACACACTGTTAAAATAAATTCTTCTATCATTGGTAAGACACTTTTTAAAATCAATTTGTTTACTTTCATCCCATTTTATACTATAATTATGACCACAATTAAAAGAATCAATATCTGTACTAACAACATAAATACTGCTGGTATTATTTACTACAATATCATTATTTAATGATTGATCTGTATTGCCGAATAATTGCAAAATGACAGCGCTGTGTTCTAAAATATCACTTATATTAATAACTTCTAGATCTCTTACTTGTTTTACACCATCTTCATTAATCCAAACATGATCAATAACACTTTTCCCACCTATTCTAGAAATATATGTGAACATACCAAGTTTATCAGAAATGGTACGTCCATTACATAATACCATGCCCAATGAGCCCATCACTTCAGATAGTAATTTCCCCTTGCTATTCATTACCAAGTCTAAACTTTGCCGAGGATAATTAAGAAAAGTACCTTCAAATAAATATTGTTCTGACATGTCCAGTGAACCTACGCGACAATTAAAATCACCACCTATTATAAATGTGGTATCATCTGTTCTCATTTCAAACAACGAATTAACAAAATCAAACAACAGATCAGTGCAAGAAGAGATATCCGAGGTAGGCTTCCAGTAGACCACGCCCAACACATACTTCTTACTACCTATAACAATATCTATGAACAGCCAAATATTAGAGCTATCGATAATCTTTACAGAAACATTAGGGCTCTTTTTAACGCACACTATAATGCCACCACTAGCTCTACCTACAGATTTTTCTCTTATTGCACTTGAAATAAAGATATTATAATTATCAAGTAAAAAAGGCAATTTAATACAGGTACCTGTAAACCATGTCTCTGTAAAACAAAGAATGTCCTTAGAAAGGAGAATATTTAATTGTTCCAAGTCCAGATCATATAAGCTGTTTAAACCAGAGATGTTCCAGAAAAGTATCTTGAGACACACCACTTCGGAGATTATTTTTTCGTTTTGGATCTTGTACGGTCTTGGCTGGTTACTAGTAAAAGAAGAGTTGCTAGTTGCATTACTTAATCGTTTTTTGGAAGGGGAGTAACTAGATCTTGCTTAGGCTTGACAGACGATGTAGTAGATGGCAAATTAGGGTTAGTAGTTAATGGAGATGGCAAAGTAGGCTTAACATTTGGTAGAGAAGGCTTCAGAAACTCGGAGATTTTACATGATTGTGACCTTTTAAACTTACGTTTCTTAGATGGCTTTCCAATTTGATGTGTTAAAACCTCATCAGTCTCTGTTTCATCTCCAGTTGCAAATGAAGAACATTCTTCCAGGTCAGTAGCAATGTCGTAACCAAATTGCACAAAATCATTTCCATTCCTGATCAACATAGGCTGCGAATCTTCTTCCTTTTTAATAAATATTTTACCTTGTCTGGTCCAAATAAACCTTATTACACCTCTTCTCTGTAACTCCCTGCCTCTACGAAATAACTTGTAGGTTTCACGGCCCATATCTTCTGAAATATAAATCTTTTTCGGATTGTCTAATTTAGTGGCAAAAAATAAATTAGTATTGATTGACTCTTTTTTAGCCCAAAATAAACTAAAAAATTTATTTTTCATCTCTTTTCTGACAAATTTTATAATAATCGGTGGCAATGGCATCAACCGTTTTAACTTTAAACGGTAGGAAAAATCAATATCACTTTCCACAACTGTACATCCTATGAACTCACCAATAATTTTTATTAGAGAAAAAATATCTTCTGTTTCAGAGAAGGGTATGTTTGACAAACGTATTTTATTGGCATAAGATGCCTGTTCATATTCTATCATTAAAGTATTCAAATAACTAATCTTTCTCTCGAATAATGAGTGTTTTTTATTTAGAGTAGCATTTTTAACATTCAAGATCTTTAAGTCGTTCCTCAAACTGTTGATGTCTGACTTAATTTCAGATTTTAAGCCACTGATATTATTTGACAAACCCTGATTGTCTGCTTTTAGTGCGTCAAATTTCTGCTGTAAAAAATTCATAGACTGATTTATCTGACCAAGTTGTTCAAAAAGTTTTTCAAAATTTACAGAATCACCCATATTTGAGTCCATTTACAGCAATAGGAAGAGCAAAATATTAATTATTTATATAAAAAATACGATACAATGTATACCTTGTGAATACAGCTGTAAATCTCAATAAATTTGGACTGTGATACTGTGATGACAGAGCGAGCGAACACAGCAAGATTGTCAACAAGCACATATACACTGTTCACCCCACTTCTTTGTAATAACACTGAACTTCTAGTTTTATTAAAAAGTTAAATAATTTATTTTATTTAATTATTTGTGAACTAATCAACAGATTTCAACCATAATTCACCAACCGCAAAATACAATATTAAAGTTTATTTGTACAAATTTACATAACTTAAAACTAACTAGAAACCAATAAAAAATTAAGTTTAACAGCAGCACGATGTTTACTGCACCAAGGCTAGAACCCAACTCCTATATTTATGAATTGGAAATACTGATTCTAAAAACCAAAAATTCACATCACCTCACTGATTAAAATGTAAAATTCATTATATAAATATCAATCAATCAAACTTTGTATAGAGATACAATGTATCTGTTACAAAGGAGTTCAAGTTCATGTTCACTTTATTAACTTTCTCCTCTTACATTGATCCAGTATTTGAAAACAGGAATTCTTTAAATTCATCTCTTTTCTCTTGAGGAATGGTGCAAAAGATAATGGGAAAATTAAGTTTAATTGAAACCAAATCTTAAAACATATCTTTAACCTTCGGGGGCAGCATTACTCTTCCTCCGATCTATTATGGCTAAATTCCTATTCCTTCTGCCAATGTTGTCCAATATCTTTAAGACTATATTTTTGTCCAAAACAAAATTGAGTTGGAACCTGCAAATACGACTTAAACGAACTAAAATTAACCGGTGCTAAACACAAAAAGACTGCTAGTCCGATGTAATCGTTCACTTAATAAACAACGACTGATATACACTTCTGTACTAAAACCCGCCTGGAGTAGGTATTGAACTGTGGTGTTCAAGGAAACGCCCCAATCTTCACAGAATTCAATCTCTTCACTCAAAAATTCTCCGCACTATCGTTAAGTTAACGGTTCAGTTCTTAATAATTTTGATTGCATTTCAAATATGAAAAACACAAATTAAGCGAAAAGCAAAACGAAAATGAGCCTCTTCCTCCTCTGCGTCCCGGTTTGGCTCTTCGTAATTATGGTAAGCCTACCGTTAACGTTTCCATTTTATGTTTTAAATCTAACCATCTACACAGATCTTAGAAGTCCTGGTAGCTCGAACTAGCTCTAAAAAACGTTCATCAGTACTTAGGAGCCACATTGCAATCCTCTTGTCCGCGCATTTACTTGAGATTAAAACACCAGTGGCCACGCGATTTTCTCTCTCTTCTGAAGAGAGTAGTTAATCCTAGAGATGACTTATAGAGTAACTTCTCCCCTCAGTTAGAGATTAGTGTCAGTTATTGTCATTGTTACTAAAATGCATCTAGCGATGATGTAACTTTCAAAAAAAAAAAAAATCAACACCTTTTTAACAATATTTTTATAAAATATGAAGAATTTTTTTGATGTCTAAAAGACTGCAGACGGTTAGAGGCGAGATGTATTGTGGTACTGGGTTCGTAATTGGATTTTATTTAATGGTTAATATGAGAAATTTATAGTAAAGTCCGTTTGCTGGTCGCCTCCGCCTGCGACCCCTAATTTGGTAGTTAGTTGGACGTTAAGCCCCGCCTGAAAAAGTAGGCATTAATTACTTACCTTTACTATAGTTTTAGTCTAACGAAATCAACAACGTTTATTTGTCTTGTTTAAATTAGAGCTACCATAGTCTTTTGCCACAAATATCCAATCAAATATAATTATTAATAAACATGGTTGAAAGTAAAACAGTAAAGACAAACAGTCCTGTGGTTAATACGTAATATAAATCATTCAAAAGGTTATTAAAACTTTCATTAAATTTTAATTATAAATCAAATATTTTCTTAACTGTTGGTTGTAAAATTTTCTACTCAGTTTTGAGAGTTGTGTATTTGGGATGGAATTCCAGTAGAAGTGTGCAAACAAAGAGGAAATCACAAGGTTTCTTTCCACCGAGCTAGCATCGAGTTCCAGTTAATTATAAAGTTTGCCATATGAACTGGGCTGCTAATCGATAACCAAATGGTGTGGGTTAATTAAATTAGGAATTTAGAATACTGAAATCGGCCTAAAAATTCTTTAGTAATTTAATATTATTTGATTTCCTATTATTTCTAGTAAAGGGAAAGCATTTGAGGGAGAGAAAACCTTCCAGTTTTTCACTGGATGTATTATAGTTTAAGGACTTCCTGTAAGATACAACTTAGAGAAATATTTCCGCTGTAAGTATAACTATTCTTTAAACTAATGGTAGTTATGTATCTAAGTAAGGCGCCACAATAGCCAAGCAGTTAGAGGCGAGACCTGTAAAGCTAACATGTATTGTGGTACTGGGTTCGATTCCCGTTCTTAGGCCTTGGATTTTATTTAATGGTTAATAAAAGAAATTTACAGTAAAGTATGTTTGCTACTCGCTTCCGTCCACGACACCTAATTTAGTAGTTGGACGTTAAGACCCGCCTGAAAAAACTAGGCACTACTTTACTCTTACGTTAAGTATCTAACACTTTTGTTTGAAACATATTCCGTGCAAAAGCAATTATTTTGTAGGAGTTCTCAGATGTCTCCTATTTAGAGAATCTATCTTCCAAAATGCTTTTTCTTTTTCTGAAAAATTCACTTTATCTCCTCATAAAATATGAATTAATATTAAAGGCAACGCTGTGGAGTTTCGAAAATTAAATAAAAAACAATAGAATTTTCTCAAAAATGCTCTAACAATTTTTCAATTGGTTTTGAAGCCATGAGACTCTCTACAAACAATGTCTTACGATTTCACGAAGATGTCACCAAGTTCATTTTCTAATCCTAAGGATTCTGTCATCACGTTCGTCTAATCTATAATCCGAGTGATAACCGAGATATGACTTATTTTGGAACTATTTTGCTAACATGTTTTCTGTTCAACGTTGTATATAACCGTGATAACATTCATCATATCCGGCTATATTTTCGACAAACAATTAAATAATTACGGACGATAAAGCTAGAGATAGTTTAAAGATATTGTAACAGACATCAGTTCTATTAACATATAACCACTTATTTACGATCAATATCAGGTATAATACATACTAGGCTTTATTATACGAGGGTCGTTTGAAAAGTCCGTTCAAAGTCAGAGATAGCACCACTGGCGCGTATCGAGGTTATGTTTAGTTAGTAGCATCTCTTGGAAGAACACACACCAAGTTTCAGCCAGATCGGTCTATTTCTTTGTGTTTAGCATTCGTTTGAATCGAGGAAGTCGAGTGATTTTCAAAAAATGGACGAAAAAGAATTTCGAGTGTTGATTAAACACTACTTTATGAAAGGCAAAACACCTCAGGAGACTAAAGAGAAGCTTGATAAACATTATGGTGACTCTGCACCTTCGATTAGAACAGTTTATAAGTGGTTTCAAAATTTTCGGAGTGGCCATATGGGCACAAGTGACGCTGAACGTTCTGGACGCCCTGTTGAGGTTACTACTCCAGAAATCATTGATAAAATCCATGATATGGTAATGGATGACAGAAGAGTGAAGGTGCGTGAGATTGCTAGTGCTGAGGGCATCTCGAATGAACGGGTACATAATATTTTGCATCAACATTTGGACATGACAAAGCTATCCGCAAGATGGGTGCCGCGATTGCTCACGCTTGACCAAAAACGAAATCGTGTGAAGTGTTGCAAGGACGGTTTGCAGCTGTTCCAGAATAATCCGCAGGACTTTAAGCGTCGTTTCGTCACTGTGGTGAAACATGGATACATCACTACACTCCTGAGACCAAAGAACAATCTAAACAATGGGTTACCAAGGGGGAATCTGCGCCAAAAAAGGCGAAGACCGTTCCTTCGGCCGGAAAGATTATGGCGACTGTCTTTTGGGATTCGCAAGGAATAATCCTCATCGACTATCTGGAAAAGGGTAAAACTATTACAGGTGCATATTATTCATCGTTATTGGACCGTTTGAAAACCGAGCTGCAAGAAAAACGCCCACGATTGGCCCACAAAAAAGTCCTTTTCCATCACGACAACGCACCAGCTCACACCTCAGCAGTTGTGGTCGCAAAATTAATGGAAATAGGGTTCCAACTCGTTTCACATCCCCCCTATTCTCCAGACTTGGCTCCCTCGGACTACTATTTCTTCCCCAATATGAAGAAATGGCTGGCGGAAAAAAGATTTTATTCAAACGAGGAGGTGATTGCAGAAACGAATGGCTATTTTTCAGACTTGGACAAATTTTATTATTCGGAAGGGATCAACAAACTAGAGCAGCGTTGGACGAAGTGTATAAGCCTAAAAGGAGACTATGTTGAAAAATAAAAAAGGTTTACCCCAAAAAATTAAGTAGTTCTTATTTTTGCACGGACTTTTCAAACGACCCTCGTACTTGACCGCTCGGACTTGCACGCACTTAGCACAAAACGAGCGAGAACAACGTTTAACAGTTCTAGAAAGCAATAAAATTGCCTTAAAGTCAGAAATCCTGACTGAATTATCCATTTTGAAAGCAAGAACTACGCTCACATATTTATCTACTTACTGTTGTCTGGTGAATCAATCTGGCGATTTTTACTAGAATTTCAAACTGGAGGGAAAATATACATTTTCCAAAAAAGTATTGATCAATGGTGCCTGAGAATCCCTATTCAGGGCACACACATTTCCGTTTTTTTTTTTTTTTACAAGATGTTTCCTGAATGTAAAAAGTTGAAAAAGCATTATGTAGGTGTAAGACGTGATCGATTTGAATCTGCCCTGGGCTACCCTAGACCTTAAACTTGTTTCTCTCTTATCTTGACAGGCCCTTCCTCTAGAAAAGCCCCTCTTTAACGGAAATACCAATACGGCATTTCCTTAGATAAACAGGAAATTATATTCTTTATGTACCGGAAGACTTTTCTTTTATTTTCCCTTAAAGCTGTTCTTTTAATATTTTCAACGGAAATATGTTTTTTTTGTTTTTTTTTTTTTAGAAATAAAGTACTTTAAAACCAAAAACCAAGAATTTTTACTTAAAAAAAGAAGATAATTGACATCAATGAAATACTTGAACACTTTAAAAGAAAAATAAAGGTAATCGCCTATTTTTTCAGGCGAGGCTTAACGTCCAAACTACCAATTAGGTGTCGTGGACAAGGGCGGAAGCTCATACTTTACTGTAAACAATTTTTTTTACTAACAAATAAAAAGTAGTTATACAAGGGATTCGAACTGTGGATCTTCCACTTACAAAAGCAACGCTCTTGATCACCAGACACGCGGCTCTTATTAATTAAAACTGTCCAGTAGGACAGTTGTATAAAAGGTTGATCGTCAAAAAAATGCACGAAAAAGCTGTAACGTTGAAAAACACCCAACTTTGACAATTTTTTTTTCTCTTTTACTATAAAAGATAAAATTCCCAAATTTTCTTCATAATATAGGGCAAACACTCCTTTATAACTGTAATTTTTTCGCAGCAATCCAGATCTAATAGATTTCGAGAAAAAAGTTGCCGAAAATGAGCAAAACCGGCATTTACAGAAAATTGTTCTTGTTGTAACATTTTTGTAAACAACCTAGCGCCAAAACGTGAGAACCGATTTTCATGAATGAGGCTTCATTCGATTCGGAATTTCATGTAAGTATATGTGCCTTTTTTTTGGGGGGGGGGGGTCTTGACCCTCTGTACATCAAATGGCAGAGGAGTTAGCCCCATATACTGGGTGTACAGAGAGAGGTGATTCAGCAGCTCAAATGCAATAAAAAATATTCTATTCACAATGGCCCGATTCTCAATAGTGTCCAAGATACTTGCATTTTTAAATCTGTTCGTCGATATTCTCGTTTTTCACCATATAAACGGCCGCAATATTTCTATCCTTTATCTGCTAAAAATCGACTTATTCCAAACGAAAGAGCATTAACTTTCCTATAACCCTGCTTAACCCAGAGCCCCAAAATGTTTCTTATAAACAATGAAATTTTTACTTAAGTATCTAAAAAATTAGTTTTTTGTTTAAATTTTTATCTTCACTTTAGCCTGCAATCTCTTATAAATGCTCTTGCTCAAAATCTTTCTTCTAGAACTCTTCTTGATAACCCGGACAAGACGTCTTAAAAGAGACAGTGGCCTCGTGATCTCCTCTCCAGTGAAGAGAGTGGGCTAACCATCTAATATTTGGGAGTGTTACCACTGGGTAACTTCTCCACTCGTTACCTTATCATTTATTGCTCAATTGTATCACTGTTACTTATAGCGCTAACGCGCTGATTGTAGCATAAATAAACGCAAAAAAATTAACTGTATTTTTTCAATGATTAATGAATCAATGCGTCACCCAATTATAGAAAAAGTTGTGCATTTTTTAGAGCTTCAAGATCATATGGATTTTTTTGGTTTTTAATAAAACCTTATACACACCGTAATGGTACTAAATTTAAAAATAAATACATTTTTTATGAACACTCGTATTTCTTTCGTATAACAATTCTTGAATCGTTTGAATTAAAGAAACATTTTAAAATCACCTCAAAATGCTCAAGACGTTTTTTTTTAAAAACAATCAAGACGATTAATAAAATATAAACAAGACTAATTACGAAGTTAAGGTAAAATTCTGGATTACATTTTTTTTGGGGGGGAAATGTCAGAAAAGTGGGAAAATTCGCTGAAGAATGTGCAGTTGTAGATAAACAAGAAAAAAATGTCATTTTTGGGGATAACGATATACTTCCAGTGGGAGCACTCAAAATTTGACGTAATCGCAATACTTTTTCAAAATGGCGATTAAGAGGGAAATAAAGAATATCAGAACGATTTCCCGTAAATCTATATCCGTATCATTTATTCTTATCTGATATTTTAGAGAAGATTCTTCAATAGCTAGCTCTATATAGCTCCATATATGCGCTCCAATAGTAGCGAGCCCAAAACATTATATAAATGTGTCAGAGCGTTAGAAAGGAAAAAGGAAAAATCAGCTTACCCCCGCCCCCCTCCTCGCCCCGTTACCGGAAGCTGGCCTAAATATAATACCCTACACACTATTATTAAGCATTAACGAACGAACTGTTCAACCGGAAAGATAGATAAAACCTTCCACCGAACTTTCTATAGTATATGGAACCTTCACACAGGTGAGTTTCCCCAACACTCGCGCGCCTGCCCCATTCCACCTCACTCGTTTCAATGAGTTGTGTACAAGTTTCAGCGCCAGCCAACAACACAAGAGCGCTGAACAACAACGGCCATCTATTTAGTGACCTCACTTGGTAAATAGCTTTAAACTTTTATCATACGTCCCAAGTTACGTATTAAATATACACTCCAGTAAATTCAATTTAATTCAATTAAAAAATAAAAATGGTATAAACACGTCACATATTACGTAATCTAAACTTTCTTGATAGCTTGCACATTTTTTTAGTAGTTTTTTATGCGCGTAGTCAAAGCATTCTTTTCAGACTGGTGTCTCCCGTAATAGTACTGATAAACACTCTATTAGATTGATCGCTTTAATAAAAACTTACGGTTTAAAAAGTTAAGTATAAGGGTTGATTAAACACTAAAAGGTACACAAATTAGCAAATACCCAACATTTCATTTATAAGTCATTGAATCAATTGAATTATTTGATTACCTTTATTTTATTACCTTCTCATTGAATTTTTTTACAATTTATTACGTTTTTCTTTTTAATCTTTCATGTGGCTCCCCTCACTCTAAAGCTCACCCTCCAGACCTGTCCTTTTAATCAAACTCCTAATTCTGGAGAGCCTCGGTTTTTCCTCCCCGAAAAGTAACATCCTTAGCCCAGACAAGCCCCTTCGCACTGACACAACACGTGCAGTGCCCGTTTCCTCCTCTTCCTGACAGAACCTACAGAGGCTATCATCTGCCAGGCCCATGCGATGCATGTGTTTTCTGAGCCTGCAGTGACAATAGTTAATGAGAAGGTTAAATTTTGGAGGTTTTGTAATTCGTTCAATTTTTAAAACTTTTTATCACTCTTTGTATTAATCAGGAATTCAATGAATTCTTTACCAAATTTTACCGAAAAGTTTGCTCTATTACGGGTATAAATTGCATTGTTTTAGTGATAATAGTACAAGAGATATTTAAGGTTGAATTTTGGTGGTTTTCAAATTCGTTCTAATTTCAAACCTCTACATCTCTTTTTGTATTGTTCAGATTGCAATGAATTCCTTACCGAATTGTAGATAAATGTTTGCTTTATAAGTGGTATAAATGGCTCTGTTTTAGTGATAATAGTTAATGAGATATAAGTAGAATGCTAAATTTTGGTGTTTTTTTTAAATTCGTTCAAATTTCAAACCTTTTATTTTGAAAAGTGATGTCAGTAAAATTACTCTAATGATATCATTGAAGTATTAATGAAATATTGGGTACTTGCTGATTTATGTACCTTTTTGGCGTTTAATCAACCCTTATACTTAACATTTTAAACTGTAAGTTTTCGTTAAAGATTAATAATAATAAATAAGAATAAAATATTAAAAATTTAATAAACTTTAATATAAATAATAAAACTAATAGTATTGTTGTGAAGCTCATTACTAAACTTAATATGGCAGACTAGCTTTAACTTGCTTAAACACTACAGCTGTTATCGCCTTTATTTACTCTTTCATCGGTACTGTTATTTCGCAAAGTAAAAAGAAAATTTGTAAATATAATAGTGAAACTTAATAATGATTTCAACCATAAAAATGTAAATGTAAATTTCGAAAACTTTACAAGGATTATTGTTTTTGGAAATATTCTAATTTTATGTGGATTGGTGTGTAATCCATATGTATGTCTGAGAATCAAAAGTATACCAATGAAGAGGTTAAAGTATATTTTGTTCACTACTAACTAAGGCACTCAGTATAGGCTTTCAAAATGTTTAATACAGATTTAGAAAGGAGCTCTAAAACTTTATTAACGAAGATCCTTATTTCATGGTGGTAAGTTGGAGAATAAGTAAGTCTAGTGGTGTATAGCAATGGTGTCGAGTTTCATCAACTACCAAATAGCATGCCTTGCTATTACACTCGGTTTTCTAGAATGTGTGTCACCTCCCTGTTCTCTGTCTCTCTCTCTATATATATATGTATAAAACAGCTATCCATTAATGCTGTTGGCACGTCTACCCAGGGTTTAAAGTTTGACAGAGAATCTCTTCTACATTGACTAATACCATTACATACATTACTATACACCTTCAAGTACTAACACACGTGAAGGCTTATTCAAAACTAACTAATTCCTCTTCAGGAGAGTTTGGTACTTAGTTGGAGTTGGGTGTATAAAAACGGGGATTATTTTTTTTTTTTTTATTCATTTATGAATGTTTTATTTTTCGAGGACTTTGTACAATTATATCTCTTATTTATATAAATATAAAAGATATTATGCAAATGTGCAGGAGTCTTTATTTTAAATATTCATCAGAAAAACTTACTAAAGGTCAACTGAATACAAAAATATATCTACACATACAGAGTGTCCCAAGCTATATGGATAACGACTTTTTCTCGGAAACTAAGATAGCTAGAAAAAAACTAAAAAATACGTGTTCCCCTAGTTTTTTGTTAGGAATCCAAATTTACTTTGTAAATTTTTTTCGGTGCTTCCAGAAGCGAGATACAGGCACCAACTTAATTTTTTCAAATGGGAAGGTGTGGTTTTTATTTCAGAAATAGATTCCTCTATTTTTTTAAAGAAAAATTTACTTGAACGGTTTTTTTCTGTGAGCGATATTTTAGAAGTTATGAATGAAAACATGATTCTTATAAGAAATGTCAAAATGATATTATAACGGTTTTTTGATTGAATAAGAAGAAAAGTACTATTTTATTATAAATGTTATTCCTCATTAATATTAAAGATCATGGCCTCCACCATTAGAGATGCATAGGCATGCTCTTTCCTGCCAATTGCCTCTTACTGCCAAAGAAATAGATTCGGCTTTAACCGACTTACACGTATCTATTATTCTCTGCTTTAGTTCATCTACAGATGCAATCCCGGCTTGATTCTGATGCACCTAGATTTAGAAATGCTTTTAGGTAAGCAGTAATAAGGAAAGAAAGAAAAAAGTTATGAATAATCTCCTTGTTTTTCAGGGATACCCAAAGGAAATAGTCCATAGGTGTCAAGCCCGGTGAGAGAGGTGGCTACTGAATAGCCCCCGTGTCGATATAACATGCCCATCAAATTGCCTATCGAGATATCTCTTTACATGCCTGATGGTGTTATATCGACACGGGGGGAATTCAGTGTCCACCTCGTTCACCGGATTTGACACCTATGGACTATTTCCTTTGGGGATACCTGAAAAACAAGGTGATTATTCATAACTTTTTTCTTTCTTTCCTTATTACTGCTTACCTAAAAGCATTTCTAAATCTAGGTGCATCAGAATCAAGCCGGAATTGCATCTGTAGATGAACTAAAGCAGAGAATAATAGATACGTGTAAGACGGTTAAAGCCGAATCTATTTCTTTGGCAGTAAGAGGCAATTGGCAGGAAAGAGCATGCCTATGCATCTCTAATGGTGGAGGCCATTTCGAGCATGATCTGTAATATTAATGAGGAGTAAAATTTATAATAAAATAGTACTTTTCTTCTTATTCAATCAAAAAACCGATTCTTAAACTGATTCTTCTAGAATGGAAAAATTATCAAAGGAGCAGTTATAAATCTAGGAGTATCAGTGGCATCTTTTTGGGAGCCATGTTTCAAGAAAGTGGAACCCCATTGAGTTAACGGGAGATAATTCCGGTTTGAGAAATTTCCCTTGAAAGGCGATTTCAGCAATACTTTTCCGCTTATCAGTAGAGAGCAGAGATCAGACCGTTTATTTTAGAAGACTGATACTTTAGAAACAAGTCTAACTATCTTGTCTTTTCCTGGAGTACTTTTGAAATGTTTCAAATAATAAGAACTACTTATGCACAATTGGTACACAAATTTTAAGAAAATAATGTGAGCTTTAAAAATTAACTAAGTAGAGGTTTATTCAGGTTGGTCGATTCTAATCAACTCCTGACAGTATAATCTTCTGGTGATACCGATGCGAAATATCAGATTTCTGCGTTACGGTTGGATACAGTGAAGGAGATAAAGAGAGGTCTACAAAAACCACAAAACAGGGGGGGCCTCAAAACAAATAATTCGGGTGAAATAAAATAAAAAAAATCAAAGATCAATAATCAAAGAATTCAACAAATAGAAAATTACTTACGCCTATCGGTTGACCTGGCCTGACTTCGTCCATTTTTTATTGGATTTGAGTCTTCTCTTCTCCACATAATCCTTGGCTGTGGACGTCCTCGAGCTCTACACACTAGAGTAGTGTTCTCACCTTCGGACACAGTTACATCTGAACTGGTTCCTGAATCCACTATATCCGGTGGTACTGTACAAACAAAAAGATAGAGGGCATGATTTAGTAAAAAAAAATTGCGTCAGACATTGGTAAATAATTGTATTAATTTTGTTTCATGTCTAAACTGAATTTTAGTCTTGTACGAGAAATAATTTAAAATTTAGACCTAAAAAAAAAGAGATCAATCGGCAGAATAGATAGTGCTTCAAGGTATGGATGATCTGAGCAGATCATGTCTCCCATTATAATAATTAACTGTCAATCAATCAATCTAGCAATCAAGCAATCAAAAAACCAAATAGCCTCTTTCCCTACTACTGTTTATTTGAACAGACACGCCTGGTTAGGTGGTTTAAATTGAAAACAACCACAACAGACCTAAGAGTTCGTATCTGCTGTTGGCTAATTGGCCATCTTATATAAATGAACCTCTGCTAAGCTTTTTATAGCCCTCTGCAGTTTTATGCACTAAATTAGAGGTTAATTAAAATTTGTCAATTGCAGTAAGTAAAGGTCGTTTTAGTATTTATGGACTACAATAAATAACACAAGATACTTGACTTAATTTCTTTCATAATACTATGGAACATTGTTCACTGTAAACACACGTAAGGATCAAGAGATGGAACTTAATAATTCGCAGATTAACTTTGCAGACCTGTTTCGGCTGCTAAATCTTTGATAATTTTCATTTTATTTAAACCTAGATGATCTGCAGGTAAGCCAGCTAATTTGTACAATCAACGGCGATGGTGGCGTTGAAGAAGAGATTATTGAATATTATTATTATTATAGCAACTAACTTGGTGCCTTCGGTGCTTATCTATCGTAAATCAATTTATTTTTTTTTCAAAACTTTAATACGATCCAAGAAGCTGCATTCTTCAAGAATGGAAAATGATTTATTAAGCCAAAAAGTAATGTGAACAGCAGATTCACATCTACATTTAATTCCCTATAATCTGCTTATTATTAGCCTGGTAATGATCTAATTAACGATTATAAGCACACTATCTTTAATTATGTACACGTGTGTACAATGGGTATTATAGTTACATTATTATAATAATAATTAACTGTTAGGTAATTAGATTTATGGAATCTGTGCTAATTATATGGGTTCAGAACGTTTAAAAATCATAATTGTTTTTAGCGCTAGTTGTTTTCGCTCTCTTAGACATTCAATTTTAGTCAACAAGAGATTAAACAAGAGTCAACGAAGAGACAACGCTCGGTTTAATGAAGACGATTCACATCCTAAAGACCCAATGTGGAAAACAAGAAGGCTCGTCCAAATTTCTATTTGCTTTCATTTAGATCTTGGTCTTCATCTATATTTGCTACCTTTGTCCCATAGCCTAGACTCTGGAGACATCTCCATATCCACACAGTAACTACCTTCCCTCGGGCAGTGCTTCTAGGAACAGCCTAATTTAGACTGAACATCTTGTCCCATAGCCAGAATTGAGCTAATCCTCAAGATGTAACATCTCTTCCCTCACAAAAGCGGCCAGAGGAAGCCATTCTCAGAATTGATGAGAAAGATAGAATAAAATAGATTAAATTAGGGCGGCCTCAAGGCCTACGCCACAGCGACCCCTTTGGATCTATTGTGGCTCCCCTCACTTTAAAGCTCACCCTCCTTACCTGTCCTTTTAATCAGACTCTTAATTCTGGAGAGTGACTCCTGGGTAAAGCTCCTCAGGCCTTGGTTTTTCCTCCCCCGAGAAGTAACATCCTTAGCCACACGAACCCCTCACACTGACACAACACGTGCAGTGCCGTTTCCTCCTTCTCCTCCTGACAGAACCTACAGAGGCTATCATCTGCCAGGCCCATGCGATGCGTGTGTTTTCTGAGCCTGCAGTGGCCCAGTTAATAGGCCTACAATTATCCTTATAGCCCCACGCGGCCTTGACGGATTAATTCTGCAGTCAGCCTCGGCGAATAGCCTCTGATGAACTCCTTCGCCGGTCTCTGTCCAGTGGTGGCTTTGCCACCACTCCTGAGACCTACTCTGCACCCACAAATTAATGGCCCGCAGTTTTAACGCACTTCGAAACCCCAAAACAGGGATGAGAAAGATAGTGAGAGGTTATTACCGATTGCTTGTCCTCCGCTCTTCATAGAACTTCTCGAAGAATCATGAGTTATTAACCAAAAATTAGACAAGAATATACCTTCTAAAAAAAATCCACTCAAAGACTGGAGGCAGTAGTTTCAAAGCTTTAATTGAGGGCCCAAAGAAACTGTGCTGATTGGAGTTGATATGAACCGTTCACTGCACAAATCGAATCACTCCACTTTTATGAAATATCTTAAATTTAAGTGACAAAGCACTGGGTTCAGTCATGGCTTTTTTTCTATTTATGAGAATAATAAATTTGCCAAATAATAAAGATTAACACCATTAAATGTTAAAATTATTTTGGCCACAGTTAAATAATACACAGTTAATAAATAAATAATTTATTTCAGAAGCCATTTTGATTAACTCCATGTTGTAATGTAAATCGTTGTAGTTATTCAACTAAAATTCAGTAACCGGCGCTGAATGGTAGGTAATGGTAAATTTATTTGAATTTATATTATAAACTGAATTTTAAATAATCTATACAAAATTTCATCGCATTTCTCCAATTTTGTTTCATGGATTTAACCAAGTTGTGCAGCGAACGGCTCATTTGTCATTACCAAACGAAATAAAAAGTCACTTTAACAGCTTGTATATAAAAACAATGCTGCCAAAATATGTAATTTGGCACGAGATGGTCGATTATCTCATTTTTAGAAATAATTTTTTTTAAGAAAAGTAATCTTATTTAAATAATATTGTTAAAACTATTGGCAAGAGGAGTACTGAAAAAGTTGAAGATATTTAGCGATTTCCGTTTGTATCGAGTTATCAACTAGGATGTATTTTGTTGTTATTACACACAGGCGTAGCAGAATTCCCTATGTAGTTGTGTATAGAGTTGATGCTATCATGAGAAATCATCTAGGAGAGAAGTTACAGTCTGTGCATAGTGATCATACCCTGAAGAGCTAGGTAGAGTCTAGGATATGGAGAACTAGACTGATGATAGGCCCAATCGCTCTTCAATAGCTAAAGGTAATATTCTATGCATGTAAGTATTTGTTCTATTTGAACAGCAATACACCAATAAATGGATCTAGTTGAACTAAGGTTCAACTAGATTAGTGCTGCCGGTAACTGTGATGTGCAAGTTAATCACTTTAACGAGCTGTGATTGATTGGGTAATCAGCAGATGTTTCTGCTTTTAGTTGTACCACAGAAGTCTCGCAAGTTGACATAGGGTAATTTCACTAACTGCGCATGCTCCGTGCTCGTACTCTTGAACAGTTAAAGATCTTCACTACACTTGTTACGGGCTTGATAAACTAACCACTGTTGTTGTGCTCGTGAATACGTTTTCTTGTAAAAACAAACGTAATTTCTCGTACGAAGATAAAAGGAATCCTAGAAAATGATATACCGTTTGAAAGCCCATTTAGGCAATGAAACTTTTACATAAAAAGTGCCAGCACCTAGGTCTGATAATGATCAAAGAAGGGCCTAATCAGTTTTCTTAAACATTTCGATTACTTATATTTTTCCAGTATCCGGAGAAAGATTGAGGCTGTTTGGAGAGTGATTTATGCTTCAAAATAGTATCAATTTTTAGAAAATTTATCTGTCTTTCTAACCGTGTTATCAGCATCAAATTCGGACTAAAACTTTCTGAGTAATAACATTTTTATTGGAAAAAAAGTGATGTTTTTAGAAAAAAAAACATTAAGTGACGTCACTCAAGAGCAGTGGAAAATATGAAGTTGGCCAATACGTTTTTGAACTCCACTTTAGATGTACTACACACAGTAGGGCTATAGACATTACTTACTGGTACACCCTGAATATACACCTCGTATACTCGTATACCCGACTCTTTTTCTACAAGGTACATACGTTCCTTAGAAAATCGTGCACAAAAATACATGCAACATATGGTTAATTTAGGGATATGTCCCACAACTTTAAAAAAATCGTGTAAAAAAAAAAGTTTGGTATATATCAACTATCTCCCTCAAAACACTCTTTCTTCCCATACATAATATAAAGACATACAGCTGATCCCAGAGATATGTCCATAGAATTTGGTTAAATTGTGACTTTAGCTTGACAGATTTTGCAAGCAGTTCAAACCATTTGACGCAGAATATTTCTCAAGAAAGATATTAAGGGACCAGCAAACCGACAATTCTACCTGTATTCAATAAGAGAAGAAATGACGCGGAACAGGATATAAGCGGAAATTGCTCTAGAAGAGACCCTAAAACATTTCCGCACGAGGTAGCCAATCAATTAAGAAATTTAAAAAAAAAAACCGTAATTCTGGCTTGCTTATGTTACCCCAAACCAGAGTGAAATTCTGCATCTAAATTGATGCAAACTAGATTCTTCCCCTAAAAAAGTCCATTGGTAAATACTATGGCTAGGGAAAAGCTAGAAGGAAGTTGTTTTTCCTTTAGAGCTGGAAAAATTTCCACACAATCGGCTTCCCGCACTGCCCACTTTACTGCACTATTTTCCACCTCCTTTGCAGAAACTCTATTCTTTGGCATAAAGCCCTTAATTTTTTTTTCTTAGCTTAGGACGCTTTTCCAAACAACATTTTCTGGCTACCATTTCTCTATTTGTCTGATTTTTCACTTGACAGGAGCCCTATTACTTCCGCTACTCTTTTTCTTAATCCGTTTCCTTTTCTTTCATCTCCTTCACTACTTCATCTTGTAATAATTTAATTAAACTTCTTTAGATAGAAAGAAAATTAAACTAAGAATTAAGTAAAATACAAAAAAAAATAGCAAGGTTTTCTTTTAATGCTTGGAAAAATAAGTAACTAGAAACAGTAAAGAATTATAGCCAATCCTTGTCACTGAGAATAATGTCGCTGATGTTATTGGCGGAATTTCTCGCTAGCTAATTTTACTTCTCCTCATTGGTAAATAGAAGAGCAGCCAATAAAAATTCATCTCTACATATTTGCTAACAATATTTTACATCATTTTCCAAGTAATTTTTGTTTTATTTGTTTGAACGAATCATTTGGAGAATAAATATTTGTTGTACCAAATATTAAATATTACACGATTGCTCATATTATATTCCAAAACATATCCTCCATAATTCAGAATACATCGATAAAGAAATAAATTTTTTAATATGTTTTATATTAAAAAATGTATACCGGATGTACGTAGATAAGTAGGAACGATAAAGGATTAAAAAAGAAAATTACAGAAAATCCTCTTTGAATTTTTGAAACTTTCAGAATTCTTCCCACGTAAAAATGCAAAACAAGGGGATTCTGCTGGGAAAATTATTCAAACATAAAATTAATAATAAATATGAGTTTTCCAGTTCTACGAGGTTCAAAGAAAATGTGGGTGGCTTCAGTTCAATTATAAAATTTTATCTAAATTCTAAATTTTAACAAATTATTTAAACAGATTCAACATTACACCTGAAATAGAACCATACATTTAACAGAAATGGTACTTTAGAGTGAATCATACTCGTACTAAACCCTTAACTTCTAAGAAGTTTCCTTAGTCGACCTTTAATTTCTCAGAAATATGTTTCAAGTGCAAAATTAGCAAATTAACAGTGATTATTGTTCCACTTCCAATGTGTGTAACGGAAATTGTTAATAGTCTAGAGGAAACTGGAAGAGGAATTCGGACTGGAATTCCGGAGCAAATTCTGGTAAACATAGTTCACTCATGCATTCTCGTATTAACTATTTCCCCGTTTTACTCGTTCCTTGTCCCAGTACTTGGGGTTCTTTAAGGACCAGTCCTCAGGGGATCGTTTTACAAGAAGGAGATGTCACTGCTGCGGTTAGTGTGAGTGCAAGAACTTCCAAGAAAAAAGAAGCGCCCTAAGACGCAACTCCCACTTGGCCCATTTAACCAGTTAAGAGTGGAATTTAGCTTTCAACCCCCCCCCCCCCACACACACAGTGTGTGGAATTAAAATCAAGACAATGACGTTTATACACGTCGATCGCAGGGCAACAAAACAACCAAAAGTTCACAACGTCAGTAATAGTCACTGCAAGCGACTTTTTCTGCAATTTCTGGGGCTTGAGCTTGCACAGAGCATTCCTGTACCCATTCAAAAATCTTGCACCGCTTCACGTATGCATTGCTATAGTTAACTAGGGACGCAAGAGCTTTTTTTTACAAGGAAGAAAAGAGCTTTTTGAATTCTGTGTAAAATGAAATCATGCTCGTACTGAGGTCTGAACCTCTATCTAAGGTAAAAACGGCATTGCACAAGGGTTGAGAGCTTCTATTTGTGTGCGTAATTCCCCAATCTCTAATGCGGAGAGCAAACATGTACCAACCACTTATCATTTGGCTGACTCCATCCATCCTCCTCCGAATAAAATACTCAGCAGTTCTATTGGTAAGATAAAGGAAACATCTCGCCAAATAATATCCTTATTGTATTTTATTAAAATTTCGAGTTTTTATAGTTAATGGCAATTTTATATTTTTCACGAGTATACACGTCGAACACCGTAATAGAGATTTGGTTTGACGTGTACAAACACGCTTAACTGGTTAAGAGCAGACTGAATTCATACAGCCAACGCGTCAAGTGGCAATAAACCATTAAATTACACTACTATAGAGTTAAGAAACGCATCTAACAAGTTGCACTTCTAACTGCGGGCTGTCACCGGGGGATAATTTTTAGAGCAGTTCACCTTCTGCTCAACACATAATCACAGTTACTGGAGTTAATCGACCACTACGATTCCAAGTTAATTGCTAGCAATGGCCTGGAACTTGGCTTGCACTCGTAGTCTACTGTTCAGTGTCTATAGTTTACTGTAACTGATCGTACGTTTTGATGACCTAGTCATCCACTTATTTGTGTTCAGTGCGAAAAAGAACAGAGGTGCAATGACCCGGGGATTCTTGCAGGCATCCCTGAAAAGAGGTTAAAGAAAGGATGGACAAGGAAAAGGTGGGAATCACCAACCTGCAGAGCCAGAAGCTCACTGCACAGCTCCTACTCCAAGATATAAACTATTACATGAAATACTAGCCCTAGACTAGGGGGATCGAAGCCAGCAATACATCTTAGCTTTGCGGGTCTAGCCTATAATCGCTCAGCTAATGGGGCGCCTTACAATATTAAAACCTTTAATGCAAGGTTTAGACTGGGGAATCGAACCCACTAAACCAACAATACATCTTAGCTTTGCGGGTCTAGCCTATAACCGCTCAGCTAATGGGGCGCCTTACAATATTAAAACCATTAAATGCAAGGTATAGACTGGGGAAATCGAAGCTACTAAACCAACAATACATCTTAGCTTTGCGGGTCTAGCCTATAACCGCTCGGCTATAGTGGCGCCTTATTTTGTTTTAACTGAGTACACACATTGTACTCATGGAATCCCACATTTATTTTATACTTTTCATCAAAGCAAAAACATTTTTGGGGGATTCAGGGAAGGTTCCTCTTGAACCTCTCTCTAAAAATGGCCCTTTTTTTGACGTTACGCATTTTGTATAATGTCACTTCAACGCTACAGTACGAAATTTGAGGAAATTTTGGGTAAATCGGCCGTGCAATTCTACAGAATTAAATTTAAAGTTTATTTTGATATTTTTTTGTGTAAATCGGCTTCAACGATCCAACAAAAGTCCTAAAAAAAATCTACATATTTTATCTATTCCTTTTTTTCCCGTTTTTGTCGCTGCTGTGTTACCTACGTCAGGGCGTGCACGAGTTGTATGTTTTAAATGAATAATGATAGGGGTTTGAAGTTCTAAAATAAAAATATTTGAACACCAGAGGGATGTAGATCACTAGAAAGAGAGAGTGGGGTACCTGAAAATACACGTTTGAACCAACACTCGTCTGTTATTCCCAAAGGGCCTGTCATACCGGCAGTTGTTACATGACGGTTCGCTGCACATTTGTCGTTTGACGTTTGACCAAAAATATAGGATAATTCCAGGTGATGTGAACCGACTTTCCAGACTCCAAGTGTTACTTAATAATTATCAATCCTTCTATTAAATGTTTCAAATAAAAGTATTTAATATGTATGAGGGCAATTATTAATCCAAGTAATCGGTAGGCTGCTACATTGAACGCATGACTGAAACTGTAGATCCTGAAAAAATTCTGTTTAAAGCCGTGTTGAGGGGGGTGGGGGAATTGAAAGGTCGACAGAACAGGTAGACGGACAGTTATGCAAATTATGCAAGGCTGCTGGAGGTGCGGAACTACTTGATCACGTCAAAAGGGAGAGAGAGTTGGCATGAGATTCTTGAGAGGGTTGTGACACCAAGAAACTAGTTAGCCGAACGAAATGGAGTCAAGCATACTTATACTGTAATTCGGATACCTGAAGTCAAAAGTCCTCTAGCTTATTCCTGGATTGTAGGTCAAAGTTAGTTTTGGAGCAGATCTACAACTTTCCTATCCAATAATGCAAAATTACACAATTCCCAATCCAGTTAGATTCTATAGAATAGAAAAGAAATTTATTATTCTGGGACAATTATCCCCTAAGAATAAATACAGGTACAATTAGAGGCCTTAATAGTTTGGCCTGTGTTAAAAAGAAAATAAATAAGTATTTACAAAAAGTGAAAATAAAAATAACAGCAGAAATTAAGGAAATAAATTAAAACAATTAGAATTTCGGAGGAAGCTGGATAGAAAGGAGATAACTGAATAGACTGGATTTAAAGATAGATAGGGTAGGAGCATGGCGGACAGGTGATGGCAAGGAGTTCCAGAGAGAGGTAGCACGTATTAGGAAAAATTTGTCAAAGGTTGAGGTACGGTGTGAGGGAATATAGAGATCGGATGAGCGAGATCTAGAATTACGGGTATGGATGGAGGATTTAAACTTAAAGAGTTAAAAAAAATATAGAATGGCCTTTGAGACTGGATGACTTGAAAATGGGAAGAAGCCAAAAAATAACTGGCGGCGATAGAGAGAGCAAGAATTTTCCTTGCGTATTGTCACCAGGGTGAGTTTATCCCTAACTGATCGCCTGTCCTCTCTTCCTGGAGTTTCCCAAGAAAGCCTTGGAGATCCATAGAAGTAGTAGCAATGGTTAACTAATTCTCTGCCCTTTCAACAGTTAGAAGAGCTCTAATTATACTCTCCTGATTAGAACCCTCTGATTCATTAATTACGAATATTCATCGTTAATCCAGCAAAAGCATTGAAGGTTAGGCTGAAGATGTGTTAATAAATAGTTGTCAGGTTCCACTTATCCTAAAACTTCTTTAAAGAACCAGGGCGAGTGCATTATCCCAAGAGTTATTGTATGAGGAAGTGGTCCTACTTGGCTCTAGTGCGTCACAGTAGGAAATATTATCTTGTTTGAACACCCACAACTACTCTGACAACTCTCCTTAAAATCTGACTTATAACTTTTTTTACTACTAATACGAGGGTCGTTTGAAAAGTCCGTGCAAAAATAAAAACTACTTAATTTTTTGGGGTAAACCTTTTTTATTTTTCAACATAGTCTCCAATTAGGCTTATACACTTCGTCCAACGCTGCTCTAGTTTGTTGATCCCTTCCGAATAATAGGATTTGTCCAAGTCAGAAAAATAGCCATTCGTTTCTGCAATCACCTCCTCGTTCGAATAAAATCTTTTTCCCGCCAGCCATTTCTTCATATTGGGGAACAAATAGTAGTCCGAGGGAGCCAAGTCTGGAGAATAGGGGGGATGTGAAACGAGTTGGAACCCTATTTCCATTAATTTTGCGACCACAACTGCTGAGGTGTGAGCTGGTGCGTTGTCGTGATGGAAAAGGACTTTTTTGTGGGCCAATCGTGGGCGTTTTTCTTGCAGCTCGGTTTTCAAACGGTCCAATAACGATGAATAATATGCACCTGTAATAGTTTTACCCTTTTCCAGATAGTCGATGAGGATTATTCCTTGCGAATCCCAAAAGTCAGTCGCCATAATCTTTCCGGCCGAAGGAACGGTCTTCGCCTTTTTTGGCGCAGATTCCCCCTTGGTAACCCATTGTTTAGATTGTTCTTTGGTCTCAGGAGTGTAGTGATGTATCCATGTTTCATCCACAGTGACGAAACGACGCTAAAAGTCCTGCGGATTCTTCTGGAACAGCTGCAAACCGTCCTTGCAACACTTCACACGATTTCGTTTTTGGTCAAGCGTGAGCAATCGCGGCACCCATCTTGCGGATAGCTTTGTCATGTCCAGATGTTGATGCAAAATATTATGTACCCGTTCATTCGAGATGCCCACAGCACTAGCAATCTCACGCACCTTCACTCTTCTGTCATCCATCACCATATCATGGATTTTATCAATGATTTCTGGAGTAGTAACCTCAACAGGGCGTCCAGAACGTTCAGCGTCACTTGTGCCCATATGGCCACTCCGAAAATTTTGAAACCACTTATAAACTGTTCTAATCGAAGGTGCAGAGTCACCATAAAGTTTATCAAGCTTCTCTTTAGTCTCCTGAGGCGTTTTGCCTTCCATAAAGTAGTGTCTAATCAACACACGAAATTCTTTTTCGTCCATTTTTTGAAAATCACTCGACTTCCTCGATTCAAACGAATGCCAAACACAAAGAAATAGACCGATCTGGCTGAAACTTGGTGTGTGTTCTTCCAAGAGATGTTACAAACTAAACATAACCTCGATACGCGCCAGTGGTGCTATCTCTCTGACTTTGCACGGACTTTTCAAACGACCCTCGTAACTACTAATTTTAAAACGAAACTACTAACTACTAATTCAGATAGTAAAGTGAACACTTCTCTTTAGAGGGAACCCACGTTATCCATCCTCGAGACTGTTCCACATTTAATTTTTCTTCCAAAATTATCCAATTAAATTTTCTTTGATTTCCATGTATGTAATGCGTAAAACAAAACCCGTTTTGTTTTTCTTTTCATCGGTGCAACGAATAAAATACCGCCACCGTTTGAGATGAGAGTACAAACAGCAGATGTGCATTACTTGCAGTTATCACATCGTAACACCCTAGCTTACACTTTATGCAGCAATGCTGTTCTGATGCAGTTTGCATGTCTACAGCCTGCTCCGCGTATCTCCCACTGCAACTCATTTAGTGTTATCCACATGTGGAATGGGTATCGCTGCAAACTGTTTCCCCCTTAACCTTTAACTTCCTCCCCGTACACCCTAGCACCCTGTAGTGTACACAAGTAAGACTTGTCTCTCCCCTCGTAACAACCCCCCCCCCCCCCCACAAATGTATAAATCTAAATCTTCCACGTGTTTCTGTGGCCACAGTTACCACTACTTTTTGTTTATGTTTTCGTTTAATATTTTGCTCACGGAATGTACATCTTTTAACTCGTTATACTTGTTTATAATGCAGTAGATGTACTAGTCTAGACCTTCATTTTGGAGCACATCTCGTTTGTTGTTTCCTCAGCCAGTTTGTATTTTTTTACATTATTGCACAAAACAAGTAAGAGAGTATATAATAAAATTTATCTATGTTTTCATTCCATTATATTTCCAATAAATGTACATATTGTGGGGTTTCTTTTAAAACAACGCTGTGGAACTTATACTAGAACATACAATTCGTATTTTCTGGATAAAAAAATTTAATCGATAAATTTGAAGATAATCGATTCCATGGAAGAGCAATGAAGTTTAATTTGTGCAATTTTTAATTTAATTTAAATTGTTTCAATAAAATTCAATCAAGTAATTTATGACATTAAAGACGTCATTAATGTGATCACATTTCAAATACAGTAAAAGCTCTTTATTCGCGGGGTATATGTTCCATAAATATGCCGCGAATACAGAAACCGTGAATACGGAATGGTAATTTATATGGGATTATAGGGGATACGTTCCTAGGTGACAAAATAAAAAAAAACAAATATATAAAAAAATCAATTTAATTGAAGTTTTTGAACATTTTGATTAATTATCTTAAGGCTTAGGCAATGGTTTGAAGAATTTTGTAATTTTCTCTTGCTTGGCAGTTTTTAAAAGCTTTTGTTTCCAGTCAAAGTTTGAACTTACCACTACAACTACCATCAGGTTCTTTAAAATGAGCGTAAAGATACTTTGCCTTCTCCCGGACCATTGGACCACTCATGGGGCACCCTTTTTTTGGATGCGGTCTTCGATCCATAATGACAACGCCACTTCCATTTTTTCTATTGCTGGATCACGAACAATTGCTTTCATTCTGTGCGTTTACATTCTCAAAATCACCGATCGCGGCGAAGGCGGCTTATGTCAAAGTCCTCGGCGATATCATTTAACAACATACTTTAGGCAAAGTTGTAATAAGATCTATTTTTACTTTTTTTATTAGTCCATTTGACGGCATTTACAAAGGATATTGGGTTGGATACCTATTGGAATCCTTTTATTATCATAGTGTACTTCTGCGAATATCCGCGAATATAGGAATTGGGTCGCATTTTTTTAATCCGCGAATAGTGAAAACGCGAATGAAGGAAGCGCGAATAAGGAGCTTTTACTGTACGTATATTTTTGCCCATATTTGGCAACGTTTTTCTTGAAATCTATTGAATCTATTTAATTGCAAAAAAATTACAGTTATAAACGAGGATATGGCCCTTATTTAAAAAAAAATTCATAATTTAAACTTTTATAGGTAAAGAGGAAAAAATTGCCAAAGTTGGGTGTTTATCAATATTACGCTTTTTCATGTAGCTTTAGACGATCAAGTAAAAGTAAAAAAAGTAAAGTAATCGCCTATTTTTTCAGGCGGGGCTTAACTACCAAATACCAATTAGATGTCGTGGACGAAAGCGACTAGCAAACATACTTTACTGTAAATTTCTTTTATTAACCATTAAATAAAATCCAAGCCTAAGACCGGGAATCGAACCCAGTAACCAGGCTTGTCCATGGGACATATTTTTCTGTCCTATCCCATCCCATCCCATGGCAATTTATGCCTGTCCCATCCAATCCCACGGGATTCCCATTATAATATTAATATGGAATACAGTTCAAATAAAATTATTAAATTTATGAAAGTTTACGTTTAGTGTCTACTAAATAGGACTACATGTACAAAGGGACATGCAAAACGACTAAATTTATTAACTTTAACACTCAAAAGTATAATCTAAGTATGACAATTCAGTATCATTCTGACACGAAATCCTTCTCATAGCACCATGCAGTTGCATAGATGATGAATGAATTCTATTTTGTTGCACTTACGCAACTGCAAATTTCAGCCTAAATTTATTTTACAATATCAAGTATCGACTACCATGGGAAATACAAATGTGTGCTGTCCCATCCCATCCCATGGGACGTTTCCCATGGGATTCCCATGGAAATAACATTCTTATGGATAACACTGCCAGTAACACAATGCATACTAGCTTTGCAGGTCTCGCTTCTAACCGCTCGGCTACCGTGGCGCCTTAAATCGGTCTAAATTAAAGTAGCACACATCCCAGATTGGAACCTTATCCAGCTTTAGACGATCATTCCTTAGCCTACTGCACCGTTCTAATTCAGAATGCTTGAAAAAGAAAAAAGGAAAATGGTGGAAAGTTTGTTGCAAATAAAAGAATCACTGAAGAAGTGCAGATATTGAATAAATTTAAGGCTTCACACTTAGGAGCGGAAATCGTAACCCGGAACATGGAGAAAAATAACTTGAGGTTAAAAACACACGAGAGGGCATTTACACGCGTTTCTTTACTTACGACAAACGCCCAAACACATAAATATTTGGTTATCCCTTGTTATAGGAAAGAAGATATTTTTTTTGCTAAGCCTATTCCTTTCAGGAAGTAAATATTTACGAAAAGTATCGAATCTTCTAGCTTACAGGTGTTACCAGAGATGTTAAGGATAAAGGAAACCCTGTTTCACTAACAAGCTCATGGTTGTGGTAGAAGAATTTCTGTTGGAAGTATGTGGAGAGAGAGTAAAAAAAACAACAAGTAGAGGGTCCTGTAGGTCGAAGGATAGAGGAAAACAAAGCAAGGTTTCCATTTAAATATTCAGGGTTTAACATTTTCTTTCCTTTACCCCTCGATTTTCATTGCAAATAAAAAGCTTTGCAGATCCTGTGAACTCGAGAAAAATACTTGCCTGAACAGTTAACTTTTCACTTTCCATTTTACTATTTTGGCGTAATTGTTTTTTTTTTTTTTTTCACAGGACATTTTCATTTTCGAGGTACCCTGAGACAGAAAAATGTGTTTTCATATATCGCGTGTTTGAGGGGTGGGGAGTGTTTACAAAATATTTCCACAAAAACGAAATTTGGCCTCATCAGGGGACTCAAGAGATCATAATCCTTAAATTGGAAACACCACCTTTTAGGTAAATTTATTATTTATTTGCAGTAGAGATTTCCACTTCACCGTAGAGTGTTTCCGTCGTGCACGGAAGCAAGTATAGTCGATATATCTATAACCAAAGTGATTAATCTACCCTCTGGTGATGGAAGAAAGACCTAAACCGGTCAGGGGTACAATAAAAATTACGGCTACGATGAACAAAATCAACGTTAACAATATTGAACTTAGACACTTCCGTTACTACTTATAAAAGAGAAAAATTACCTGAACGACAGGTATTCTTTGGAGGTTGCCTGCGTTCCTTTCCCTTTTTGGTGGAACCGCCCGTTCCATACAATCTACAATCCTTTGGAGGAGGGAAGATGGCTGGCTAATCTATCCTGTCTTGTCGTAATTTCGAATTAACTATTTTAAAAAACAAATTTTAATTAAGTATGTGTATAGAAAAGTATTGGGTTCTGTCAGGAGGAGGAAGAGGAGGAGAAAACGGCACTGCACGTGTTGTGGTCAGTGCGAAGGGCTTGTCTGGCTAAGGATGTTACTCCTCGTGGGAGGAAAAGCCAAGGACTGGAGAGCTTTACACCAGGAGCCGTTCTCCAAAATTAGGAGTCTGATTAAAAGGACAGATCTGGAGGGTGAGCTTTAGAGTGAGGGGAGCCACAATAGATCCATAGGGGTCACAGTGGCGTAGTCCCTTAAAGGTCGCCCTACTAGAATCTTATCTAATCTTATGGAAACGACTGGCCTGCCTAGAAATCTTACTGTATAGCTTCTTACCTCTCTCTATAGAACAGAATTAATAAAAGAATATAATAATTAAACAGTTTTCGTTTTTTGATTTCAAATACTTTTTGGCGAATCAAAACTAACGTTACGAAATCAAAGTTTATAGTATTTACTCTTAGGACGGAAAATCCTATCTCCCATCATCTTGATCCAAACTCCTATAACAACTGTGGACAAAGTACACTACCTTGGACTGTACCTAGAAGCAAACGGTTGACATGGAATACCCCATACTAGACTGAAAAGACAAGAAACTAACCAAAGCTACAAAACGTCTCGCTAGACTACCTGACAAATGTTCGAAACTTAACCTACATAAAAAATGACTCGTATATCTACTGGTTACTTGCGACCTATTTGGTCATACGGCATCGAAGTATGGGGGATCGACTAAGCGTTCCAACTCAATAAGCCTCCAGGGACATTACAGTCAAAAAGACTTCGAAAACTTCTTAACTGCTCCGTTCTATGTATCTAATCTCACTATCCATAAATGACCTCAAAATCCCTTTCATTACAGGTTCTTGCAAACACCCGTTTTCTCAAATTTCATTCCTCTCTAAGTAGCTCATCCTAACACCTCTCATCCACATTACGCCAGTTAATCCTCTAAGGAGATTGAAAAGAAGATGGCCTCACGTGATCTACTCTTAACGTGAGAGCAGTATAACAAGAGCACGTTACTGGAGTGAGACACCACTGGGTGCCTTCTCCATTCGTGTTTTTCACGTATTTTTGTTTATCATGGACCACATTTGCATGTTGCAACAACCGTTGCAGTTGTAAATTCCAATAAAAGATTTAAAATTTTAAAAAAATACTTTCCGGTTATCAAAATTTGAAAGAGTGAAGGTGCGTGAGATTGCTAGTGCTGTGGGCATCTCGAATGAACGGGTACATAATATTTTGCATCAACATTTGGACATGACAAAGCTATCTGCAAGATGGGTGCCGCGATTGCTCACGCTTGACCAAAAACGAAATCGTGTGAAGTGTTGCAAGGACGGTTTGCAGCTGTTCCAGAAGAATCCGCAGGAATTTAAGCGTCGTTTCGTCACTGTGGATGAAACATGGATACATCACTACACTCCTGAGACCAAAGAACAATCTAAACAATGGGTTACCAAGGGGGAATCTGCGCCAAAAAAGGCGAAGACCGTTCCTTCGGCCGGAAAGATTATGGCGACTGTCTTTTGGGATTCGTAAGGAATAATCCTCATCGACTATCTGGAAAAGGGTAAAACTATTACAGGTGCATATTATTCATCGTTATTGGACCGTTTGAAAACCGAGCTGCAAGAAAAACGCCCACGATTGGCCCACAAAAAAGTCCTTTTCCATCACGACAACGCACCAGCTCACACCTCAGCAGTTGTGGTTGCAAAATTAATGGAAATAGGGTTCCAACTCGTTTCACATCCCCCCTATTCTCCAGACTTGGCTCCCTCGGACTACTATTTGTTCCCAAATATGAAGAAATGGCTGGTGGGAAAAAGATTTTATTCAAACGAGGAGGTGATTGCAGAAACGAATGGCTATTTTTCAGACTTGGACAAATCCTATTATTCGGAAGGGTTCAACTAACTAGAGCAGCGTTGGACGAAGTGTATAAGCCTAAAAGGAGACTATGTTGAAAAATAAAAAAGGTTTACCCCAAAAAATTAAGTAGTTTTTATTTTTGCACGGACTTTTCAAACGACCCTCGTAAGAGGAACGGAACTTGCTTATGCACAGCTTTGGAAGTGTATTGTGAAGATTGTAGTGGACAAGGTGTAAGTATTGATAGTCCATATTAACATTTAGAATTCGTATTTTTAAATCTAGTATTTACTTGCTTGCAAATAAAGGGCAAAATACATTACTTTATTTTAGTTTCAATAGTTCAGTTTTCTCTTGTATTATGTGGTTGATGTTAGCCTATTTTAACTAATTAAAAAATGTATTTTTATTTTTATATAATTATTTATTTAGTTTGGTACGTTTAAGTCTCGTATGGGGGTTCCAGGTAAGTCTCTTGTCTACGTACATTCCAAGGTACCGCACTTGATATTATATTTTATGGAAAGAGAGGGGACACATTTCAACATCACCAGTTAAAATGTGCCGCCCTACCGACCTGCAAGTTTGTGACTTTTTTTTTTGTTTAATCGCAGAGAAGGGGAAAGTGGGTCCGAATCTACATTAAGAAGCGCAACAAACCGAATATTTTGTTCAAACTTCCTAAACCCATCATCACTTCGGGTACAACATCCCGAGAACTGAGTCATTCTTGATTTTTGAACTAGATTTCTGTGGTTTAAAAGAGAAAGTAATGTAGTAGTGAGAGAAATAACTGATTGAAGGTAGATTCAGAGTAAAGTAATGTCATTTCTTTCTATTTTATGTTGTGTTTAAAGGTGCCCCACCAGTGGGGCAGATATTAACATTTGACACAAAATTTTTAAATTGAAAAAATATAGGTATGTTTGTAAAGTACCAACTGTTTATTGATATAGATCTGTTAGGAAGACTTGAAAGTTGTAGAAAACAAAATAAAAAGGTTCAATAATACGATTACAGTGCACTCTGTAACAGAAAATGTAAATTCTGTTCAAGTGTGCCCCCCTCTACTCTATATTATTTTAAACCTAACAAAAAAAAAAAAAAAAATTAAAACATATTTAATTGAACGAATAACAAAAATTTTAAAAATTTGAATTGGAGGTAGGAAAAAATTAATCTGCATCGGCCGGGAATCGAACCCGGGCCGCCCGCGTGGCAGGCGAGCATTCTACCACTGAACCACCGATGCTTAGTAACAATCCAAATCAATTTCTAAATAAAAGTAAATTATCAAACACCAATTTTCACTAAGCACAAAGTAATTTATAACTTTTAATACAAAAATTAATTGCATGTAATTATTAAATTGCGAGAAATATCTGCGAGAAAGTTGAATAAAATTTAAAGAGCTGTAGAATACAATAAAACAAATATTCTCAACATTATAAGGAATATAATACCTCAACATATAAGGAACTATATGAATACACCATTTAGGAAATTTAAACTCAACATTATAAGGAATAAAACTATATGAATACACCATTTAGGGAATTTAAATGAGAAGATGCAAAACAGGAGCTAGTAAAAAAGAAGTAATAGAAGCCAAGACCTTGGGAGTCTGTGGGGGAGACGAACACAGTAGGGTGGCACTCCACGATAGTATTAACTAGATGGGTCCCTCTGGACCGATTGAAACCTAATAATATATGCATCCTTTTGGGTATTTTTTTACATTTAAATGGTTCAAAGAAAGAAAATACAAAATCTACTTCTGTTGTAAAAAGAGATAAACTATAACTGAATTATTGGTTTGTCGTTTCAAACAGCAAGCATCGGTGGTTCAGTGGTAGAATGCTCGCCTGCCACGCGGGCGGCCCGGGTTCGATTCCCGGCCGATGCAATTTATTTTTTAATGTAGATATGAAAACTGTACTACTAAAGTTCTACACTATTCTCTCTACAGACCGACTATTCACTTTTCTTTTTTTTAATAGACTGGCTTTAATAGACGGATAACTCCATTTAGAAAAAGTAACACGAAAGGCAATATATTTTTTAATAGGACTAGATAAAAGTATTGGCCCTATTTAATCTTCCTTTTTAGCACAAAGGATAAGGGCTGTAGGTAGAGGCTTAGAGGCAGGTACCTGCTACTTCTTCGTTTAACCGCATGTCAAACTGGTTTGGGACTGTCTGGGTGTCCTGAAGGAAATTAGCGACCATAATAAGGTCTTTCTGGTTAAGGTACATGGTCATTCAGGTCATAAGGGAAACGAAGCAGCAGATTTATTGGCCCGGGAAGGCTCTGCGGTACACTTCGTTGGCCCGGGGTCCTGTTTTGTGGTTTGAAGTGTGTGAAGACTGCGACCATTAACTTATGGGTGCAGAGTAGGTCTCAAGAGTGGTGGCTTGCCACCACTGGACAGAGACAGGCGAAGGAGTTCTTTAAAGGCTATTCGCCAAGGCTGACTGCAGAATTAATCTGTCAAGGCCGTGGGGCTTTAAGAATGATTTTAGGTCTATTAACTGGCCACTGCAGGCCTCAGAAAACACATGCATCGCATGGGCCTGGTAGATGATAGCCTTTGCAGGTTCTGTCAGGAAGAGGAGGAAACGGCACTGCACGTGTTGTGTCAGTGTGGGGGGCTTGTCTCTGGCTAAGGATGTTACTTCTCGGGGAGGAAAAACCAAAGCCTGTGAGCTTTACCCAAGAGTCGCGCTCTCCAGCATTAAGAGTCTAATTAAAAGGACAGGTCTGGAGGGTGAGCTTTAGAGTAAGGGGAGCCACAATAGATCCAAAGGGGTCGCAGTGGCGTAGGCCTTGAGGCCGCCCTAGTTTAATCTATCTATCTATCTTCACCGCAAGTCTATAAGAGAGAAATTTAGCCAAGGACATTGTAGCAGAACTCCCTGTACAAAAATGGGATACTGTCAATTTGGAAATTGGGATGAAGAGTGCTGGTCAATAACTTAATGGGTGAAGGATCTCTCCTGCACTCAACATGGAGCATCTCTTTGTCCTTTGAATGGAGTATACATTATCCCTTCTTACAATTATTCAAGTGATCTCTGCGCAGAGATGCTGTGTGTTCCATTATAAAACTCATTTACAAGGGACACTCGCTGTTTTCAGAACCATAAGTCTTAGACACTCTACTAACAACCCTTTTATTTCTTCCCTTTCCCTTCTACTTAGAAGCCCTTTAAACCAGTATTCTCACACTTAGATCTCATATACAAATACATATACACACACTCATACATATGCAACTGCCTACGTAGTACCCTATTCTACGTTCAATAGCCAATTATTCCAAAAAAAGAAGGGGCACTCAATTAAACTAAACCCATGGGTCAATTATTTATTCAAGAGTTTGTATAATAGCTTTGCCCTTCTCCATTTCCTTTCTAGAATCTTGTTCAAAAACTCTTTTCATTCTGTGTTATTCCAGCATCCAAAGTTTCCATTCCTCTTTTCATTCCTGAATAGCCAAGGAATGTCTCTTGCTGGTTCTCCAACACATCCGCCGCCGCCTCCTCACTAAGCGTAATCAAGGAAAACCCGTTTTCTAGTTACTCACCCAAAGTAATGTCCTATTCAATTCACTTAGATTACTACCATTACACTACATTAATTCTAATTACTACTTCCGGCTTGCAACAGTAAACAAGGGAAATGTTATCTTCTACTTCTCCATTACACATAGTATAATTTAATTGCAATTAAGTATAACTGTGTAATCAATTAAAACGTAACTTGAGACAGTAAAACTGTTAGGTTAGAAGGAAATTTTTGCAGGTTTTAACGTACAATTTTCTATGTACGCAATATTTGTATTACTACCAGTACTACTCTCTTGGAAGAATATTTTGTTTGCAATTTTTCTGCTGTCTACATTCTTTTGACAAGTCGAGGAAACTGTTCGGCTCAGGAGGAATGGGCCCTGAAGGATAAATATAAAACAAGAAATTACAAGAAGAGTGAGACTCAACTGGGGAATATACGATAAAGAAAACTGTTCAGGTCAAATGTGAATATAGAAGTTATATAAGAAGAAACTAAGGACCTGCGCGATCAGGCCTACTTTGATATACGGCAGTGAAATTTTCAAGCCTAACAAGAAACGACATGAACAAACAGCGAAGAACTGAGCTAAAGACATGGACAGCGCTGAGCCAGTCATGAAGGTACGGTAGGAACATATTGTCAGGTGGACCAAGAAGACTTTTTAGAATGTTAACCCAGAGAATAGAAAAGAAAACTTGGAAGACTGAATATCAGTTTGGGATGAAATGCCTGTGGTGGTGTCATTGGGCAAAGAGTAGCTCTCCAGCGATTTGAAATGAAAAAGAACGAGTCAATATTTAGACATTGCTTGTAACCATGTCTATTGTGTTGTATTCTATTTTAATGGTTACCACAAGAGCAATGAACTGAATTTGATTGGTCCTCAACTATTAATTGCAATAGGGTTAAAAGTGACAAAAGTTGAAATCGGTTTATTTTAGTGTAACAAATAGATTTTTCATTTATTTGTATTTTTATTGACTTTCTTTATCATTATATTTGTAAAATGATAGTTAGTTTATTTTAATGGTGAAAAACACTTCGATTTTGTTTTGTTTGTAAACTTTTAGAGTGATAATACTAAAAATAAATGATTTTGGCAACATTGAGATTTCGGCCAATCAATAAAACGTGTAAAAAACAAATTAAAAATAAAACCAATCATAAATTGAAAATAATAAACCCCATAATTAAAACGCAATAAGAAAATAACTTGTAAAAAGTGAGTAAAATTTAAGCAACTGCGATTATCCTAGAGCAGCGTTTCCCAACCTGTGGTACTCGAAAAATAATCAATAATGGCGGTCATAAAACACAAATCATAATTGTATTTCAAACCCCTTCTAAAAAGAAAATTTAGGAAAAGCTACATCATTATCAATAAAAGATAAAGAAAATTTAATAGAATTATCATGTGACAGAACTTAAATGATTACCTAAAAATCTGCTTAAAGAGACTGATTATAATGAGCAAGCTCTATCCAAGCAAAATTAAGTTTCATTGGTACTTACAGGTAGTTGAATGCTTAAAAGAAATTAGTTTAGAAGATTTTGGGCACAAATATAATAATCCTAAATTAGAACTTTGTAAATTAATTAATAATTTTGAAGAGAAAAATATGTGCGTAATTTTTAATTATTTTTTTTTTTTTTTTTTTTTTTTTTTTTTTTTTTTTGGCGCATCAACAGCTGAGGTCATTAGCGCCCGGAGCTTTTTCCAGTGCACTGCCGGCCTCCGGACAGTGTTCTCTCGTTACAGACAACACTGTCCATCACCGGACAGTGAGCTGTAAGAAGCTCCTAGGAAGAGAAAATCTAAGGGTCAGCTGCTGGATTCGAACCCGGGACCTCCGCGTGGGAGTCCAGTATGCTAACCTCATAGCTAATCCCTTCCCTAATCCCTTTTTAATTATTTAAAAAAAGTTTTAAAACTGAGATCTTACACTGTACAAAGTTTATAAAGTGAACATGAACTTGGAACTCCTTCGTAACAGATACATTGGTATCTCTATGCAAATAAAGATAATAATAGTAGAATAACACTCGGAATAACAAATTTGCACGAAATACAATCATTTTTACGAAGTGGTACAATTTAGCATGATGTACTCTACCAAGTGGTACGGTGAGCCAAAAAAGGTTGGGAAACGCTGAACTTGGCCAAAGCTACATCTGATTTAGATATTGCTAATAACCACGTCTAGTCTATTTTATGTATTCTGTTTTAATAAACCGGCCATTAGCATTATAAGGGCCCATATTAGCGGCGAGACTAGTTTATCCTTAAGGATAATAATAAGGATTTTTCCCATAATATTATTCAGTTAACAGATCAGCATTAAAGTGGCACTTCACGAATGTTAGAATTAGATCTCAGTTCCTTGAGATCAAAATATGAAAACAAAAAGATGTTTAATAAAGAAGATAAGTAAAATAATTAGTCCAATAAAATTCTTTTACACACAGAATCTATGAATATTTAAGCTATTCAAATAATAATTTATTTAAATGACAATTTTTATTATATTCTAGAAGAAAATGTCTCATTTCGCATTTTCCATTCATCTTTTTTCCAATTTCCTTCCTTTATTAAAGGTAAACATGAGCAAATGGAAGTAAAACATTATTATTCCTCTTTAGAATATTTCTTCAATATTTTTGTGTCCCTCCGTTTACTCGTACATGTTTTATGTAAATTTGTTTTCATTATTAAATTTTCTTATTTTAATTGTGTAGTAGTAATGAGAAAAACTAGGGAAAATAATCAATTCCCTGCACAGAAATGGACATTTTAATTTATTAAAACATATAAGAAGCTATTTAGTTTTGTTTCGCATTTGCTGGATAAATAAATTAGTGAATTTCTTATAAATAAAGGCGCCACACGGTAGCTCGCAACGCTAAAGTCTGGTAGAGGTTCGGACTTCCGGTTTTAAATGTTGAATTTTATTTCATGTTTTATTTAATGGTCAAATAAGATCTCTAGTCGCTGGCTCCATCTACGACATTAATTACAAAGATGGACGTATAGCTCGCCTGAAGAAATGCCTAAAAAAAAGTGCACAGGCAGCTGATTCTGTTATTCTAAAAAGTTTTTAGGAAAGACTCACAAGACTTTCTTTTAAAAAGTAGTTTACGTAATCAAATCATAACCCTACATCAGGAAGAAGCTGGAAAAACTAGATACTAATTTATAGCTGAGCTGAACTTTAGATTCGATTAGGAAGACGGAAGTGCTAAATAGAATAAAAGACATTACTATTTTCTTAAAATTCGTGTACCAATTGTGCTTAAGTAGTTCTTATTATTTGAAACATTTCAAGAGCACTCCAGGAAAAGACAAGATAGTTAGACTTGCTTCTAAAGTATCACTTTTCTATAATGTACGGTCTGATCTCTGCTCTACTGACAAGCGGATAAGTTAAATGTGTTCAGAAAACGCCTTTCAAGGGAAATACTTCAAACCGGAATTATCTCCCGTTAACTCAATGGGGTTCCACTTTCTTGAAACATGGCTCCCAAAAAGATGCCACTGATACTCCTAGATTTATAACTGCTACTTTCATAATTTTTCCATTCTAGAAGAATCAGTTTAAGGTTAGTAAGTAGGGCCGAGTAACGGTGGGCTTTTCTGCATGGTTTACATTTCTTTGTAATTATGATTATAGATGAAGTTGATGTCGGAGTATAGCCTCGAAAAGGAGATTTAAGTAGTTACTAATTTATAGGCACAAGCGGAATATTGAGATTTGATTAGGAAGGCTGAAGGGCTAAATAGAATAGAAGATAATATTACTGACTAAGAGTTTAGTGGCTAGCGTTAACACTAACTTAGGGACGAGCGTAAATTACAATAACTAACTGGGGTAAACTAAATATAAACTATTTCTGGACTGAAATTGGCTGAACTGAATGACGAGTAGAGCAAGGTCGTGAAGAGAGTGTAAGAATGAATCCTCAGCGAGTGAATGCAATGCCTGGATGCGATTGGGTGTTCTAAAATACTCCTAGGCAGCTTCTATTGTTCTGAGCCCTAAGTGGCTAAAACCCTTCTAAAAGAATTGGCTGAACTAAATGACGAGGAGAGTAATGTCGTGAAGAGAGTGTAAGAATGAATTCTCAGCGAGTGAATGCAACGGCTGAATGCGATTTAGTGTCCTTATATACTCTTGGGTAGCTTCAGGATGCTCTGAGCCTTACCTCGCTTTAACCCTTCTAAAAGAATTGGCCAAACTGAATGACGAGTAGAGTATGGTTGTGAAGAGAGTGTAAGAATGAATCCTCAGTGAGCGAATGCAATGGCTGAATGCGATAGAGTCCTTATTGGGCAGCTTCCACTGTTCTGAGCCCTACCTGGCTTTAAACCTTACGACCATTTTTCCCCCTTTTTATTACAATTTCCTAATTTTGTGACACTAAAATATCCGTTTTCACGACCAGCATTTTTTTTTGTTTTGCTTTGTTTTAGATACTATGTCCAATAAGAATTAAATGTGTTTCGAAAATACTGACTTTACGAGTAAATGAGGAGAAAATGGAAAAACCACAAAAAGAAAAGAGAAAGTGATGCGTGTTCACACAACATTTATCAATTTTGTTTTCCCTTTTTTTCTTGGCACGAAAATATGGAAAATATGTCTTTTACATCGAGCTTCCAAAGCTCATTTCTGACAACTCTTCTTCCTTTTTTTGCCAACCCCATAAGCTTGCCTCCCACCACACTAGCTAATGCTTACTCTCTAGCTGGAGCTGTTAATGTAATGAATGTTTAACATAATTACACAAAATTAGGATTATTGTTAACATAATAAAAAATAAAGCCCAGCTGGGAGATTAACATCCAAATTAATTAACAAAATGTAAATACCTACTCACCGATAAGCTAATAAATAACATAGTTATTTCCAATAGCTCAAATATTGAATACGTTAAGTTTTTTTTTAATTAAAAAATTACACTGTTATTAAAAAAGTTAATTACCTGAGTGGTGAAAAATTAAAAGCGTGCCCAAAATTAAAACCTAACCTTTTAGCTTTTAATTTTAACAGATTTTTTTAATTAAGACTAATAAATTGTTTTTTAATTTTAATTTTTTAATTAATTTAAGGCTCGCGCGTCAACATCTGAGCAATAATTATTATTTACTTTATTTAATTTGTACTAATTACACTTTTAAATCAAATACTTTTTGATTTGCAGTAAATCACTTCTTTTTTTAATCAATTTAAATTTTACAAAAGGAAAAAATGTGTGAACACTTAGTTTTCGAGTTCCTGTTTGTTGGCATTATAACTTGAACCATTTTTTACAATTGGCTATGCGTAGTATAATTGGCTATGCGGGTTGGTTGAGTTACAGAAACTACACCAACACGCATAGTCAAAGAGGACAATATATTTGTCGAAACGTTGGCGAAAAGACGAGGTGTTTTTTTTTCTTATTTGGACCGATTCCTCGCCAATCTTGAATCCTTATTTTAATAATTTACGGTCACGAAGTCTATACGAGGGTCGTTTGAAAAGTCCGTGCAAAAATAAAAACTACTTAATTTTTTGGGGTAAACCTTTTTTATTTTTCAACATAGTCTCCTTTTAGGCTTATACACTTCGTCCAACGCTGCTCTAGTTTGTTGATCCCTTCCGAATAATAGGATTTGTCCAAGTCTGAAAAATAGCCATTCGTTTCTGCAATCACCTCCTCGTTTGAATAAAATCTTTTTCCCGCCAGCCATTTCTTCATATTGGGGAACAAATAGTAGTCTGAGGGTGCCAAGTCTGGAGAATAGTGGGGATGTGAAACGAGTTGGAACCCTATTTCCATTAATTTTGCGACCACAACTGCTGAGGTGTGAGCTGGTGCGTTGTCGTGATGGAAAAGGACTTTTTTTTGTGGGCCAATCGTGGGCGTTTTTCTTGCAGCTCGGTTTTCAAACGGTCCAATAACGATGAATAATATGCACCTGTAATAGTTTTACCCTTTTCCACATAGTCGATGAGGATTATTCCTTGCGAATCCCAAAAGACAGTCGCCATAATCTTTCCGGCCGAAGGAACGGTCTTCGCCTTTTTTTTGGCGCAGATTCCCCCTTGGTAACCCATTGTTTAGATTGTTCTTTGGTCTCAGGAGTGTAGTGATGCATCCATGTTTCATCCACAGTGACGAAACGACGCTTAAAGTCCTGCGGATTCTTCTGGAACAGCTGCAAACCGTCCTTGCAACACTTCACACGATTTCGTTTTTGGTCAAAGTGTGAGCAATCGCGGCACACCCATCTTGCGGATAGCTTTGTCATGTCCAAATGTTGATGCAAAATATTATGTACCCGTTCATTCGAGATGCCCACAGCACTAGCAATCTCACTCTTCTGTCTCGCCAGTGGTGCTATCTCTCTGACTTTGCAAGGACTTTTCAAACGACCCTCGTGTATTCATAGTAATTCAATTTATTATTTTTTATTCTAGTTAAAAGCAAAAATTTAATTTATTGTATATATTATATATTTACTTTATTTTATTTACTTATTATTTCATTTTGAAAATTGAGGGGGATAAAATTAATTTGTTTGTACATAATTAATTAACCAAGCTTCTTTGTATGAGAGAATTGTATCTTCAAAAAAATAAAGTATGTCTATGTCTACGCCTAAGAGGCATTTGTCGACTTAATTATTAAAAGTATAAGCTTCCTCCTCCAAATAATTCGTCAAAATCAACCGCTGACTACTGGTAATGAAAATGAAACATTCTAAAACTAGTCAATTACAGCTTTCACTTGTTTTCCATTCTAAAAAAGGAGCACTACTTTCTTGCAGATTTTTCATTTTGAGTTCCCAATGGATACATCCGGTTTTTGATGAGCTCCTATGTAAGAATAATTTGTTTATTTTGTCGCATGAAATAGAGGGAAGTGAAACTCGTATCCAGACTTCCCTCCAGCCCCGCCGAATTTCGGGAAATCTAAACCTCATTTTCTGTAGAAAATCAATTTCATAAATTGGTAACATGATCGTAATAACACCGTTAAGAAAGTGGAAATGTTTCTTCCTGTATTTGAGCTTGGCGTGTGTGTCTGTATTTGAAGAGGATAGATTTGAGAGAAAAACATATTTGTGTTCAAGAAATGGAGTTAGAAGTGGAAGCAACGGGCCAGAGGAAGCGAAAAGCCTCGGCAATTCCTTTAAAGGCAGCAGAACGGCTGAAGTGTCTATGTGTAGGTTAGGGTTTGTATTGGGTATGAAGTCCACGGAGGCCACCAATAGAATGTTAGCAAAGAAAGTTCCCTCTCCACACACTCTCCTCTCTCTTTACATTCTTGATATCACTCTATCTCTCTCACATAACCACCAAACTACCTTTTTTTGGGGGGGTGGATGGTTAACATCTTCCTGAAGTCCTTGCCGCTCCCACATATAGCCTGTGCTCTCTTCTACTCTTCGACTGTTGCAGAAAGCTACAGGGTTTCAACGAATACCAAATGTAATTTTCCTTTTACCTTGAAGATGGGTATGGCGGATGAGAGGGTTGCAAGCCCCCCCCCCCCCATTGGTATAAGGAAGAAACCAAGGAGGCTATAGAGTATGCTAGCAAGTTTTGGCCTACATAAAAACGTGGTAGAAGTTGTCCTTACGTTTTTCAAGTAAATTCTTACGGTAATAAATAATTCAAATCTTATTGGAGGAAAGTGTACTACCGCATAGGATGAGCATTGCATTGCTCAGAATCGAAAACATATAAAAATGTAATAACCAAAATAAAATAAATGAAAGAAACGGAAGAATAAAATTTTTATCTACTGTAGAACATCTTATTTTCCACTTCTTCTTGTAGGGCCTATTTGTAAAAGATTTTTTTAAGACGTTGCCTTAATACAAATCGATGGACTTTTGGTTTATATTTAGATTACATGAATATTTGATAGTAATAAATCATGACCTTGCTCTAATTACAATAATTAACAATGTTTTATCGCAAGCTCGAATTCACTTTGATAAAAGTTCTAGACAATATTGCCGGATTTCACATTACTTTAAAATCAAATATATGAACTAAAGTACACTTACATATCAAAAAAGGAAATCGACATAACAGAAACCCAGGAAGCAGTGACTCCCGTGTGCATTACATACATCTTCCGCTCTCCAGCAACACAACTTTATCCCACTCCTGTCTGTCCATGGCTGACAACCACCATCAAGGGAACTCCCCAACTTGGAAGCATCCTTGCCAGTCTGAAGTAACCATCTCGATTTCGGTTGGCCAACTCTTTCTTCTTTATCCTACCGGAGTGTAATCCTTTATTCTTTATCTTCGGCATCTTCTATCTTCGCTCATCCTCTGCACATGTCCCCAGCCATCGAAGTACTACTAATCCGGACTACCTTTACAACGTTCATATCTTTATACTTTTCGTAGAGCTCCTGGTTATACCTTTTCCTTCTAACTCCACCAACTTGGACTTGCCCATAGAATCCGCCTTAAGATTTTTTATTTTTTAAATGCAGCTAATTTTTGTTCGTCTTTTTTTTTTTTCAACTTTCTGAGTCATACATTGATGTAGGCCTTATCAAAGTCTTGTACAGCAATACCGTAAACCAAAATTTTAATTTCCTTCAAGTACACATCCTACGTCAGCTTCATACAAATTACAGACACACTTACGTAAAATAGGATCCTGGGCAAAGAAGTGGCGGATTAAAATGAACCCACAGAAATGCCACAGCATGCCACGTTTACTCTCCGGCGGGGCTCTTGTCCACCTGTCCTCTTCAACAACAATTCTCTTCCTTATACAGATCTGGTGCGCTACCTTGGGCTCTAAATAGACAAGCGACTCACGTGGAACCCATACACTTGACTTAAAAGACAAGCAATGACAAAACGTGCGAAACTGCTTTACAGACTTCTTGGGCGACGCTCCAAATTAGCCTCTGAACTGAAACGATTAATATACAGTACTATTCTCAAACCTATGTGGACTTACGGACTAGAGCTGTGGGGTTCAGTCAAAACTACAAACATACGGACAGTACAAACATTTCAGTCAAAACTCCTCCGACAGATGGCTGACGCTCCTTTCTACGTGACTAACCTCACTCTTCACAACGATCTCAACATTCCCTTCATAGACCAAGAAGCCAAGACGAAATACCAAAAATTCCATACTACTCTCTCGACTAGCTCTAATCCTCTTGTACTGTCTCTCGCTTCCTCTGACATCCCTAACAATCCTACTCGACTACTGAATCGCCAGTGGCCCCGCGACTTCCTTACAGTCTGAAGAACTAAATCTCTCCTCTCTCCTACTCATATTCTCCTCTTCACATTCCCCTATCTCCTATAGAGATTGCTACCGCTGGGTAGCTTCTCTCCTCCTGCTCTTCCCGCACCAGTTCATCTCATTCACCTCCTATTTACTCATTGTATATATTTATACAGATTGTAAATTACAAAATAAATAAATTTAAAAAAAAAAAAATTGCTTATAATTCCATTGAAATTTAAGACTTTTCTTTGAGCCTTAGTTGAAATTGAGAATTTAAACAGTGGAAAGACAGGATGAAACATGTTTGTACATGCTCAGATCTGCAGGGATGATCAGGAACTATACTTCTCTTTGGACTCTAGGAGAACGAAAAACGGGTAATTCCAGTGAATTTGGCACAATCTATTTACATAAGAGTAAGAAAATTTCCTTTACTGCATTGCAATGATTAAAATCAAGCGTAGCTTGTATAAAAGTACTTTATTTATGTTGCGAAAGATATTTTGGATGTTGTCTGCTATGAATGTAACTTTCTTAGTAACTACTTTGCATAAAACTGGAGAAAGAGACGGAATGAAGAAAGAGATAGAGATAGAGTAGAGCGAGGAGGACTTGAGCCTCAAGAGTGGTATTAAGTGGCGGCGAACCACTCTAAAACGTACACCAACAAACTGGCTGGCAGAGAGAGTAGGCTAGCGATTAAACACCCGCATTGCCAGGTGCTTCTTCGCTAAAGCATTGCAGTTAATAGCTCAGCAAGAACGCTTTCTGCACAGAATGCTGCGGTAGAGGAGGAGGAGGAGACAAAAAGAAAGAAAACAGACACAGCGTACTAATATCATTATGATAATAAGGTTTTCACACACATACGTATACCGCTACAAAGAGTCATTAACCGCTATTTTACAGCCCAGCTTTCTTATGAAGCCCACAAGATTGCGCTGTACGTTGAGTATATAATATACATAAAGTGTTTTAACTATTTAGTTTGAGTTGCTGTTAGCATTTTACTTGTTTTTCGTTATCATTTCATAATAACTAGCGCTTATTTTGTAAATACCTTTTTACTTAATATATTTTTTCGCCCGTATTTTTTATACATTCATCATCTTTTCTATTCTCATCAGTTTACAATTGAAAAATCGAGTTCTAATATTTACGAGGATTTCAGGAATTCATAGATAAGAGTACGTGCAGTTCATATATATTCGATTTGAGAACCAAATAGCACCGCGAAGGAACGTAGGGTTAAGGGTATTAAAGGACTAGCTTGAAAAAACCAAAAAGCAAAGCCGTGAGTGACTTAGAAGCGATCAAGTGGTAAAAACTTAGGGGAGTGACTAAAAAGGACATAAGGACACACAACTTGGTCGAATAACTGAGAGATAATTTCAGTTATGATCCCGACAGCCAATCAATTTGTACCATTCCAATGGTTTTAATCAATCTGGTGCGCATGGTACAGCGATAATACTTCGTCATCATTGTAACTCCGTTAATCAGCTGATTCTATATCTATCGTACCAGTTGTTATTTATGAAATATTTACAGAAAATTTTCTTTATTTACGACTGTAAACACTATAAAATAAGTAAAATATGAGACCAAAATAGCAAAACAAGTGACACTTGATGACGAAGTGCACTCCCAATTGATGGGCCTTCCTAACTAAAAATTAGCCTTATAGAAAGAGCTGGCCTCCAGACCACTTACGCTTTAAAAGCATTGCCTAGGGATTTTCCGGAAGAGTAGTAAATGATAATGAGGATTCCAGGGTGACTGGGATAGGTGGGGATAAATAAGAAAGCTGGTTAGAAGTAACCAGATTTTTGAAACTAGAGGGATATTTAGGTCATTATGGTGGCTAAGAGAGGTTCTGTGATTAGGAGAAGGATTTTTAGATTGGGATTACTGAACGAGAAGAGAATTCGAAGGTTCAGGAAGTCCAGATAGTTGGAATAATTGTCAAGAAAATTTCTGAACATTTAATTGTAAATTGTAAAGTAAAGTAATTGCCTATTTTTTCAGACCGGGCTTTACGTCCAACTACCAATTAGGTGTCGTGGACGGAGGCGACTAGCAAACATACTTTACTGTAAATTTCTTTTATTAACTATTAAATAAAATCCAAGACCTAAGACCGAGAATCGAACCCAGTACCACAATGCATATTAGCTTCACAGGTCTCGCCTCTAACCGCTCGGCTACCGTGGCGCCTGCTTTATTGTAAATATTTCATTTCCTCCAAAACAAAAATAAATTAATTGGTTAAATATCAATTAAATACGTAAAATAGCTTTAATCCAATCATTAGAGCTGTATTGAAATTATCCGTAATATCCTTCAGGCACGGTAATTTACGGTAATTTTGAGCCTATTATCAACAATTAGGCAATCATATTCATGCACTTGTGCAACCATTATTGGAAACAAGACCAATAGCTTTTAATCAATTCAAAATTACTGGAAAAATTATCAGCACACAAGTAGTATTAAAGTTGAAAATCTCCCAGATAATCAGGTCATAGGAAGTGACGATGGTGTACAGACTGAGGACGTATCCGGTGCAAAGTAGAGTGGTAATTCGAAAATTTGAAAAGGCAGAGAAAAATGATATTGAATTATTAGAGACTGGTTGAAGGGCAATTGAAGAGCTGAAAATCCAAATTTGCCTCGATATATCGGCATTAAAATGTTGTTACATCCTTCTTCTTTAAATAGACTTGCTTTTCCAGAGACTCTTTACTAATGGATAGCCTTTAGTTTGATCCCTTCACCAAGCTGCAGTAAAGCAATTAGTTGTGTCTACCACTTCTTGAGATGGTGAAGAAGAAATATTTAGAGTGAAATGGAGTTAGCGACGCTTGCTTTCTTAATATATATATTTTTTTTTTCAACAAATCCAAAACTAAATTATGGATTTAAGTCACCTACTTATTCAAAGATTTATCTTTTATAACTGAATTTAAATAAAAAGTTGTCAAAAATAAAAAAAGAAAATACTAAAAAGAAAAACAAGGTAAAAAGCAATTTTTTAAAAGAAAACTTTTTTAAGTACAAATAAGGAAAAATCCTGACTATCAAGCTATTCAGGTGAATTTGTTTCTATCTCTGTCATTATAGGACTGTCATTCGATATTTCGCTCCCTAATTTTTACAATTACATAGACAAGAAGATCAAAGGTTTGCTCTAAATTCAGATAGAAAGAGACAGCGAATGAAAAAAAAGAAAGAAGTAATGAATTGACTTTTGAAAGTACAGGTGGACAGAGTAAAGGAGGGACAAGATCTGAAAGAATAAGTACCATTGACACCATAACTAGGGCTAGCCCTCTCCCTTCAAGTCTTTTTTTTACTTCACAGAATAGAGCAATTAGGGGGGTGAGAGAGAGAGGAGGGTAATTTAAGGGCACAACCAGCACAAAACAGCCCTTCTTTTACTAATCTGCAGAAAAAAAAGAACCTTTGGTACAAGTTTGAAAAAAGAAAACACACACATGCGTAAAGGGTCAATTTGTGAACCTGCGACTCTACAAAAAAGATTCTTTTCCTTAACATTTTTTTACTTCCAGATACATAATGTTCAAAGTTAGGCGAGTGTATTTCAAGTAGAAAATTTATTGTGATATTACTCTGATATAACAACAACACAATTTAAATCAGCGTTTCCCAACCTGTGGTACGCGAGTACAATAAAAAGTAGAATAAAAATAATCAATAATGGCGGACATAAAAAATATCATAGAAAAGTTCTTTCCTAAAATTCATAAAAATTATTTTAATTAATAATATTATACAGTAAAGTTGTTAATATGTACAGCAATAAGGTTAGTCTGTCTCAAGATATACGAGAAAATATAATAGCACGTTTAACAGGATTAAAATTGTCTTTCATGGAGTATTTTCCCAAAAACCTGAAAACACAAATGATAATTGGATTTTAAACTCCCCCCTTCTATAAAGAAAATTTAGGAAAAGCTACATCATTATCAATAAAAGATAAAGAAAATTTAATAGAATTATCATGTGACAGAACTTAAATGATAACTATGTAAAAATCTGCTTAAAGAGACTTGATTGTAATGAGTAACCTCCTATCCAAGCAACATTAAATTTAATTGGTACTTACAGGTAGTTGAATGCTTAAAAGAAATTAATTTAGAAGATTTGGGCACAAATATAATAATCCTAAGGAAGAACTTGGTGAATTAATTAATAATTTTGAAGAAGGCGCCACGGTAGCCGAGCTACCCGGCGAAGAGGCGAGACCTGTAAAGCTAATATACAGGGTGAACCAGTAAGTATTGTCCATAGGCCTACTGTGTGTAGTACATCTAAAGTGGAGTTCAATGACGTATTGGCCAACTTCACAATTTCCACTGTTCTTGAGTGACGTCACTTTAAAGTTTTTTTCTAAAATCATTACTTTTTTCCAATTAAAAATGTTATTACTCAAAAAGTTTTAGTCCGAATTTGATGCTGATAACTCGGTTAGAAAGACAGATAAATTTTCTAAAAATTGATACCATTTTGAAGCATAAGTTATTCTCCAAACAGCCTCAATCTTCCTCCGATTGCTGGAAAAATAAAAGTTATCGAAATTTTTAAGAAAACTCATTAGGCTCTTATGTGATCATTATCAGACCTAGGTGCTGGCACTTTTTGTAAAAGTTTCCTTGTTTAATGGGCTTTCAAACGGTATATCATTTTCCAGGATTCCTTTTATCTTCGTATGAGAAATTATGTTTGTTTTACAAGAAAACGTGTTCACGAGCACTCAAGAGTGTTATGGTACAATAGAAAATTTTGAAACCAAGTCTAACAGATAAGGGAAGTTTATTTTTAAGGCACCTAGTTGTATTGGTTAATACCTAATTCAGATTATAGTGTGTATCCTACTCACAGTGTGTAGTAAACAACTGTGAATACCGTGTTTGTGAGTATTTCTATTTATATCTAGTTTAAACGTCGTTAAACTGAAAATTCAACTCTTTGAACTTGGCGAGTACCCATATTATAATATTTCGTTGTCGATTGATAGATTTGGTGATGGATTGTCTAGATTAAACGTGATAATTCCGTGATATTTGTGTCGTGTACATCTTGGTGAGTACGTGTTAGTCTGAAACAACATGACTGAAGCCTTAGTACAAAAATAAACCTACGTGGCGTCTTCCTCCAGTGGTTGAGGTTAATATTATTAACCCTTGAGCCGTCACCTCGGGTCATATTGACCCAGCATTAAAAACTATTAAATAAAAAGGAAAACTAACTAATATCATGTTATAGGGAATAGAAATCAAAGACAAAACTTTTTGGCAGCAGGCCCTTAACAACTGGATCCATTCTAACCCGGGACGCAGAATCACCAGACTTCAATTTGGGTCTTTGCTGAGTGAAATCTGCACTTTCAGCATACTCGTACCTTCTCTAACTAGTAGAGTAGACAGGAACTAAACTAAAAGTCATGTGAGTATTTGTATAAGAAAATAAATGAAAATGAAACTTGACCAAAATTCCCAAGAGTTATGCAATGTGTGGGTACGGCTTAATAATCAGTAAGAAGAAGTAGAGGAGAGGTAATTTGTGGAGGTCGAGGGCGCACAGCTTAAATGGTCGAACACTAGGGTGAGTTCTGGCGAATACCTCACGGGGTTGGCTGTCTCACTCTGTGTCTCGCTTGCTGCGAGACCTGAAATAGGAGAGCAACAGAGAGAGAGAAGAATGGTAAACCTTCCCCAAGCATAAGGGAGGTCACGAGAGAAAAGTTGTTGGAGTGAGGATTTCACAATGTCGGTTCATCAGGAAATCAAGGGTCCCCGGAGGATTGTTGGTCTATCCAGGAGGGTAATGCCGGTCCCTATAGCCCGGAGGTTACTTTGCTGTACTCTCTCTGGCTTTTGCTGTGACCACGTACTCCTGTGCAAACGGGCACGTCTCTTTACTAACATGCCTAACATACACACATACACACTCAAAAGAGTTACCGTCCTCTCTTAATCTGCTCTTCTCTTATAATTAACTATTTAGTAAGCCAAGAAAACCAAGAGAACTCTCAGATAGAAAGATAAAGAAACCCAAGGAAAGAAAAATAAATAAATAAATAAGTCCTGTGTTAATAATTAAAATAAACATAGTTAGTGTGATAGTTTCAACTCTCAGTAAGATTATCTTTGTAGTTAACTTTATTAATTTAACGTCTAAAATAAATAGTTCCTACTAAGATGGTGCAAGACAAAAAAAGATTGCAAGCAAAATAATAAATCAGCAGTTAAAAATCTCTAGAGAGAAAAGCGCGTACGCTAAAATCTCTCTTAACTGCAATGTAATAACTTTCTCATCTCTTCAGTTTCAGCAAAAAGGAAGCAATTGCAGCAATTTTCTCATTAAAAAATGGAAATTATGAGAATCTCTGAGAACTGGTCTGTAAAAAATCAAGATTTTCTCTGGCTACTTATCTCGAGCATTTATTTTCATCAAACTATGAATGTTTCAGTCATATTTATTACTTCCCATATTTATATTGCCTTTTAAACCCGGACATAAAAATAAAATGTAACCCATAATGTAGCCTAGAACAATCCTTCCATAAGAATTTAAAAGAAATTTTACCATACAAATCAATGGCACTTATTGATATTTACAATCAAAAATGTTTCAAATAAAAGTGTATTTTTATTAAATTAAATTGTAAAAACATTTTAGAAAAAAAAAACGAGAAAATTCGGGAAAACCTATTCAGTAAACTGGTATAGTTTCCGTCAAATTAGGAAATTTATTCCCACATTATTAATATTATACAGGTGTCAAGTCCAGTACCTAAGCAGTTAGGACAGAATAAGTACCAATCTTTAACTTAATCACAATTATTTGCCGCACCATCTAGCCAGGAAACAACGCACAAGTGTTCAAGTACTTCTGGAATAATAGTATACGCTAACAACCTAATTCTGGAATGTGCTAATTACTCTAAGGGAAGAGAACGATTGTGGAGGACTGTTCTAGCGAATGGATGTCCTTTACCAGTTAATCTAAACACTATTCTTGCATCTGATGATGGCAGAATTTACACAGAGCTCATTGAATTCATAAAAAAAACAACAGGATAACTCTGTAAATATTCTAAATACTAAAGAAGCTTCGAAAGAAGAATTTAAATGGCTGATTTGCTAAGCTCAAGACGCCAAAAACAAGGGGCAAAAACCTTTAATGTTTAACAATGTAAAACAAATTATGACTGTTCATAAAAATAAGTCCTAAAGATGACCTAGTCCCTAGGTCGAAAGATAGGTCAAAATAATATTTACAAAAATTGGCAATAATATTCCCTCATTTTGGGTTAATGAATTAGCCACTATAAACAAAAATTAAAAGTACAATTTAGACTAACCATTCCCCTTAGAAATACTCTAATCAGAAATTTGCTTGAAAAAATGTCTACTTCTAAACAACTACTAAATCCAGTATTAGTTAAATCGAAACAGCCATCTTTATGAAAATCTTTAAACAAAAAGATTTGGTAAAGTAGTTGAACTTCTAATTGACCCGATTCTGACCAAAAACTTATTGCGACTATTGTTGGTACCTAAGCAACACCTATGAAACAGTTTAAACTATCGGAAAGATTGAGTTTTTGAATTACAGTTAATATTATAGAGAGACAAACTAGTCAAATACCACACTTTCTCGATCTCAAAGGATCTGTGAAAACTCTAAAATCGATAATATGCAAGATAACCATTTTTTTTTTTGTTTGTTTTAGGAGATATAAAAGAAGGAAATAAGCTGTATCTTTTGCATATTTGTTTTTCTTCCTAAGAAAAATACCAGCACTAAGGTATTCACGCTTATTACTACAAAAGACTTGACAAAGGTGAAAAGTGACAGCCCTTCACGAAAGTAAAGTACAGCAGTAGTAAACCTCAGTGAATATCTTGGCACGCAGTATAAACTAAAATAAGGTAGGATGGAAATAAAAGTGAGGAATGTAGCCTGCAGTGGCTGGATTATGTAAAAAGGGGAATGAAATCTTGGAACACCCCTATCTTTAAGTCTGGGTGAACAAGGAATAAAGGGGAACAAATATCTTTCTTATGAACAAATCTCAGAGAGCAGTTAACCTTAAAGCAAGAGCTATAAAAATAAGTAAATGTGCCTGGCGATCGTTACACGCAGGTACTCTTTGATTTTTTTTTGAACAGTAAGGAACAACAGATCCTTTCATTAAAACTGAATCAAATATAATTGCAGAATACAGATATAATAGGACTCGTTTCAAGATGTAAGGCGTAACACATTAGTTGCACCAAAACCATCAAACTTTATTCACTTAATTTTAAATTGCTGACAATATTACGTTACATTTGGAAATATCTATTTGAACAACTCTTTTTAAAGAAACCTAACTCTGAGAAGAAGTGATGTGAAAGAATTATACTCATCATAAACACTGAAAGCGAAAACAGTTTCTTCAAAGTATTCAGTGTCAGTTTAAATCAGCAAACGTTTCTATAATACAGAAACAAACTTAACGATGAAAAGGCTACCCTCTAAAGGTTAGAATGCTCTATTAATTTGAGCATTAGAAGTTTAAACATTAATAAGGAACATTGCCAGTTTAAAACATAATTGAAGTTTTAACAAATTACATGCATAGGTACTTACAGTAAATTGTATCCATTACTGAGCTTGGTAGGTGGGTAATATTGATGTTGATTAGACACTCCTTATTATATTAGTAAGTTTGAAGTAAGTTATCTATTAGTTTGTTGCAATTGCTTCAATTTTGGGGAGGAGTACTTTTACTAAAACAATCACCATTGCCACGAGCTTTGTAATCACTGCACAGTAGTTAGTCTAGTCTGTGAGAAGGTTTCTGTTAGGTTTCAGAACAGTGATGCCCAACATTTTTAAATGATATTTATAAGGTATTGCTAATCTAAAATTTATTATTGCATTTATTAGAAATGAAATAATTTTGGATTAAATTTATAATATTAAATCATTTTGTTTGCTCTAAAATATAAAAAAGAAAACTACACATAATTATAATGCAAAAAAATGTTTATTTAAATTTCAAATCTTTTCATTAAATTAAGTTTAATAATTGTACCAAAATCAGTAGAACTTAATTTAGTAAGAAGGAACAGCTGTTGACAGTTGTACAATATTTCTGATAGTTAAATATATTGTGAAGAAAATTTGTCTCTTACATTTTGCCACGGGCAGATCATAGCATCGCAAGGGCTTTTGTTTTTTTACCAAAGTCAGTATTTTTGTAGTAAAATTTCCTTTGTTCAGTAACTGTATTGCCTCAGTAAGATTCTTTGAAATATAGGAAGATAAAAGTTAGTGAAAATTATTTATAGGTGAAGTTTGTACGAGGTACGGAAGAGCTGCAGGATGAAGGTACAGAAGAAGCAACTACCATCTACTTGGTAAAGGGGAAAGTGAAGTTAGCAGAGTTACGTACGACAACCCATCACTGTAGTTCTAGCAAGGGAAAAGTTGTACTTGCAAAGAGGAAACATAAGTTGCCTCCAGTCACAACACAAAGTTACATATGTAAGTTATGTTAAAGGGAAAATGCCCTTTAGTGCATAAAACATGCAAAGTGTGGGGTGGGGGTTATCTTTGGCGCCCACTCTAGTATTCAGATCTATGGGCCCTGTATCCCTACCATACCCATCCATCGGTTAACCATCAACTTTCCTAGCAACTGTAACCCTTAGTGAAAACATCAAAATGAAATTGCAATAAGTTGATTTTAATTAACATTATTACGCACGCCCTCGTACGTTATACTTTAAGTCGACCTACAGTCGCAACTTTGTTCTATTTGAGGTACTATCGTGTCCATGTAAAATGTTACCCATCCTCCAATGAACTGACCAAGCTATGAAATTATTCAAGAGATATAACCAGAAGAATAAGTCTTATTCTATCTTCACAGGATCAACAAAAAAGGTCCTTTCCTTCCTGCGTAGATTGCAATGAGGAGGAGAATTTCAAACATATAATAATGATATGTCCTCGTCATGTAGTAGAAAGAAAACGAATGTTTGACGACTTATACAGGTATTTAGATGCACCATTTCGCTACGAAGACATAATATTCTCCACCAACGTCTATGTGCTTAAGTCTATAGCAGAGCTAGCAATGAAATATGAACGTATTTAAAAGTTATAGCTGATTAGAATGAATGGAAGAAAATGATTAGAGAAGGATTACGATGATTTTAATTTTGGTTGAGCTATAAGGATGGCAGGAATATAGAGTACTGATCCATCCATTAGTTGTAGTTTATGTAAATAGTTGTATATAGTAGAGGGATGAATGTGTGAAGCGAATGTATCTATAAGTAAGAATGGAGAGTGAGTGATATTCTAGTGATAAGCACCTAGACGATGCTGGCTGTATGGCGGAAGCCAATGCCAAAAAAAGGCAAAAAAAAAGTCTTTCTAATTTAATAATTATTAAATAGATTTTATTTAATGGGTATCATCGTCTAATAACTAGTCATCTCCGAACACAACTAATAATTTGATAATAGAAGTAAAGCCCGCCTGAAAAAATTAGCATTATTTTACTGCTTCTCATATAAAATACAACCTTTTTTAATGCTTTGTGGACGTCCGATATGAATACAAGTATGCAGAGTTAGTTTCCCTCTAGTATAATCACAGATTATGACCCTTTGAAAGAGATTTACGATCGAGATTTACCTAGTAAGGGATCTGCCTCCATTTACTGTCTGAGTGACTACACTCTAGGCACTATTACTACCCTCCTTTATATATTAACTACTTCCCAGCGCGGTACATATTGTACCATCTATGTTAAATAAAAGGACCATCAAGAAGGGTTGTTAGGGCTTAAGCTAGTATATGGTGCGAAGGTGAATTGGTCCAGGTATATGCAATATTATAGTAGATTCAAAAAAGATGTAAGAGGGAGTGTAGAATGTTTCCCCCCACTCCCTCTTGTCACGACGGCCCTATTTAGTATTGAAAGAGGGACAATACCAAGAGAGCCCTTCAGGTACCCTTCTAGTTCCTCTATCACGTGCCCATTACACGTGTGAGTATCGGACTAGCCCATTCAGGAATTACCGTCTTCCCCACACATATAACGTGCTATACCGGCCCCTCAGCCGCCAACCCCGGGGGGGCCCTTTTTCGTTAGGTCTAGCCAACTCGTTAAATCGCTTCAGTAAAAGGTCTTATCTATAGATATCCTTCTCCTCCCAGGACACGTACTTCGACTAATAGGATGAAATTGGAAAGAAAATGGCCGTCGTAGAGCGATGGAAGCTTCAGTTAGTAATAATAAATAAATAAATGTCTAAATTTATTCCCGGAAAATTACACGATTTTCTTTTTAATTTCCCCCATTTTTTATTTTTAATAATATTTGAATCCTTCCTCTATCTTTATTTTAGAAAAAACCAAGGCTCTGCAGATCTAATAGGAAAACTGCCTTTGGACGTGTTGATAATGAAGAGGTTCTGACTTTGCCTTTCCATGAAGAAAAGTTAAGATTCATCTCTTATCCAATAATATGGATCCACTAAATGGATTTTAATCGAAAAAGAGCGAAGAAAACAAAACTATATCCACGGACTAGTTCTTCCAAAGAAACTTTGTTGGGGCGGATGTTGGGTCCAGCGGTTAGGAAACGAGGATTTATAAGTAGGAGATCACCAGTTCGAATCCCGCGTGAAGTAGTTACTTTTTATTTGTTAGAAGTAGTTAAGATGCTTCTGCTCGCGTCCAAGATACCTGATTGGTAATTGGACGTAAAGCTCCACCTGAAATAAGTTGGCGATTACGTTATGATTGGCCCTGGGTTTCTATTGATAGAGTCATCATCCATCAATAACAGATCTATATGGAACATTCTTGTGTCTATTGCCTTCCGCCTTCTCATGCTAGCGACGATCACTCGTCCTTTAGCACCAACAAGTGCTGCCCTTAAACGAATTCACCCAAAGTTATAGAACTACATTCATGAAATGAAAATACCAAGTGAGGGTAAAATCAAAAAACATATTTCAGGGATTATTTGCATTTAATCCTTAAACATATAAGAGGTAGAATGAGAAGGGATTAGGATTCCAACGCGGAGATCACGGATTAGAATCTAGCAGCTGGCCCTTAGATTTTCTCTTCCTAGGAGTGTGATGGCGAACCAATGTCACGCTTGTCAGTGGTGTTACTCGAACTCATTTTGGGTGACAAGCATTGACAGAGACAAAACATTATAATGTACGAGTTATTTTAAATAATACTCGGGCGATTTGTGGAGTACTTTGAAGAGATTACAGTATTTATTGAGAATACGGATCTGGTAAACTTTTCTTAGATCAATGATCATAAAGTGGATCATTTAATAATTGTTTTTGGAACTACATTTGAAAATATCAAAAAAAAATTATGAATATTTCTATATGTGACACGGCACCAGAGTTAAGTTAGTTAGGGTTTTACAAAATTTCGCCAAGCCGAGCTCAAAAGTCAATCACTGTCTTAGCAGCTTCTTACAGCTCGTATCGACATGTCCACTTCGGGGGACGGATTGTGCCGTGGGCTGCCACTATCAGGTATCTTGGGGGCGGGCTGACTTTTACCCCCACATAAAGGACCAGAGTCAATAAAGGGTAAGGCAGCCATTCGAGTGTTATTCCCGCTGTTCAGCAGGGACTCTAAACTGTCTCCAGAGTATAAACTCCTTCTGTACAAGGTAGTGGTTAGGCCCATGTTACTTTATACTTGTCCCTCCTGGAGTTGGACATGTCGATCCAATATCGCCTCGTTGCAGATCATGCAAAATAAATTCCTCAGGCTTGTGACAACTTATAGACTTACACTCTAACACCAACATGGACTATGTAGAACAATACATCAAGTATCTCGCTACTGGTTTTTACAGTAAGTGTGAATCAAGTCACAACCACCTCTGCAGACGAATAGGTGACTATAGTGTGGACACGGTGCACAGGCACAGGAGAGTTAGGGACTCCCTGAATTGAAATCTCTCTTATAAGCTGGGGGTTTTTCATTGTTTTTCCCCTTAATGTATAATTTAATTTCATTTGTTTGTACAATTTCTGAAACTATGTCTGGAGGTTATAGTACTTAACTGGCACTCCAATGTATATATGTATGTATTTTGTATATGAAATACATTTTTATCTTATCTTACAGCTCGCTTTCCAGTTATGGAAAATATCTGTAACGGGAGAACGCTGTTCGGAGGCCGGCAGTGCACTGGAAAAAAAAACTCCGGGCACCAACGACCTCAGATATTAACTCGTCTTGAATTAAAAAAAAGAAAAAAAGTTCTTATTACAATTATCGATTATAATGATCGATTACAATTTCCAAAAAGCTGTACTCGCATAAAATCTATCAGTAAGCTCTGAATACACTCTAGTTTCCTACTCCCTACAATAAAATGAAACAAAAGAAATAAAAAAAACAAAAACTAGCATTTTGCTTAATGAAAAACTGCAGCGATGCGTATAATAATTACAAAAGAACGGATGCATTGTCGCCGTTAGTGAGTACGTTTCTAGCCAGTAGTCACAGTTCCTGTATGCATCAGCTGCTTTCTATCGGTAATGATAGTCGGAAATAGAAGCTAAGCATCCCTCATATATGTGAATTTTAAAACCTACGTGATCCACTCTTACGTAGAACATCCACAGCGAGAGCAATATTATATCCACAATCTGCCTTTCATGATTTGCGAGTTATTCCGGATTCTATTTTGTGCATAAATCTTTCACACAGTTATTTACTTTCAATTAGTTCTGTTGTAGGTTAATCTTAACGATAGTAAAAAGAAGAGAGGTATTAGCACAATGGTTAGCGTACGAGGTGTGCTATTAAATAACGAGACTGATGCTGCTACAGAAGAACTATGCATGCGCCAAATCCTACCGACCGACAGCTGTGCAGCGTAAAGCCTTCTCTTTCGATTGCAGCATCTCACGTGTTTGTAGAGAAATCTGTCTGTCTGGAACCGTCGTTTGTGTAAGAGGTTTTAGTTTCGTTTTGCCGAAAACATGATACTACACATGTAGTAGAGCAACGAATTGTCGTAAAATTTCACATGAAACTTGGTAAAACTGCTACTGAAATTTATCTTTTATTATAAGAAGTTTATGGTGATGAATATTAATCACGTGCGCAAGTTTTTGAATGATTGAAGCATTTCCAAGATGACCGAGAAGACGTCGGAGATGATGACCGCTCTTCCACGTCCAAAACGGATGTAAATATCGATTATAATTAATCAACACTACTGCCGTGAGGTGCTTGCTCAACTCCGTGAAAGAGTAAGGAAAAAAACGACCCGATTTGTGGAAGAACAAGTCATGAGTTCTCTATCAAGAAAACGCGCCGGCTCACATTGCATTGTCTGTCAAGACGACGTTTCTAGCCAAGTACAACATCCCAGTTTTAGGCCATCCTAGCCTTATTCGCCTGACCTGGCCCCCATATGACTTTTATCTGTTTCCCAAAGTCAAATCTGCATTGAAAGGAACACAATTTCAGTCCGTTGAAGCTGTGAAAGAAAAAGCGGCACGCGTCATGCAGGAGCTCATAGAAAAAAAATCCAACACTGTTTCGAACAATGGTAAATTTGCATGGAGCGTTTTAGGGATAGGGGAGAGGTGCATATTGAAGGTGATAATAACTAAATATGTATAAATTTTGAAATAAAATGTTTTACAGCAATAGTCTCTTTATTTAATAGCCACACCTCGTATACTGGGTTGCCATACGGAGGTCCCGGGTTCGAATCCTGTTGCCTTAAAGTATTAGATATATTATATACCATCTTATTTTACCAGTTTCAAAATTCCACAATGAAAAAATCACATATTCTTCATTTTATGATATCTTTATTTTTTTAAAAAAACCTCTCATTGTATGAAGAAGACAAGAAAATAACTAATCTCCTGAGAAGCCGCTTTACTTATCAGGAGCTTATCAAGGAGACTAGGTTTCGATCTTCATTGAGTCACTCTTAGATGTTGGTTTTATCGTGCACACTCAGACCACTTAAAAATTAAGTGAAAACTCGGTTCTATAACCGTAATTATACACTGCAATAAATAAATGAACCGATTCTTTAAGCGAGCTCTTTTAATTAAAAAATAATTTCAAGTTTTGGGATGGCTTTGTTAGTAGAAGATCATCAGTTCGAATCCCGCGTATGGCTACTTTTTACTTAGCTTCAAGAAAATTTCATTACGCTTATTTTTGGTTTGAAGAATTAATGTGTGTGCTCAATTATTTTTTAAATTGTACAATTTGCTGATTTGTAATCCAATCAGACAGAATGTGTACACAAAAAATAAAATAAGGAAAGATCAGCGCAATTTACCGGTCCAATTGTCGCCACTTTTCACCTTAAGAAGCTAAGCGAGACAAGAAGTGGAAAAGCAGAGAAAGAGCATTGCCTTTTAACAGAATTGCTATTGTCGATTTCTCTATTTCAAGCTTGTATTGAAGTAAAGTGGGGGAGATTGGGTATTTGCGCGGAGAAGAAGGCCAAGAAACTGAAGCCAATAGTGGGGTAGAATGTAACCCGGAGTGTATGAACTGGAGGAGAAAAAGAAAGAAAGGATGGCAACGAGCGAATCCTATTGAGTGTATAGGATGTTAAGGAGGACAGAAAGGAAGTGAATAAGGAGAAAATAATAAGAAGGAGGCAGTAGGAAAACGGGTCGAGGAAGACTTTCTTTTTTTCTATTAGTTAAGTTGGCTCGAGTTCCTGTAGAAAGAACAACCAATAAGGTTAGCAAGGGGGTAGAGATTCAGGGAGTATTCACACATGAGAAGCGGGGTCTTGGAACTATTCTAGGTTCCTGGTTGTCTTAGGAGTTGGCAATTGGACAAAGATACCTACCTAGAGAAAGAGAGAGAGCTTTAACCAACTCAAGCTATAGAGGGGGCTGGAACTAGCTTTTGGAAGAATCACTCGTGCCAGAGGATAAAGTGGGATTTTCTAGGTTTTTAGTGGAAGAAAGGGAAACCGATTTGGGCTTGCACATTCCCCTATAAAAGCTGAGCGCAGTGCCAACTACAACTTCACTACAGACACACTAGCAAGATTGGATAGAAATTCGTTCTTAAATAGGCCACAGATTGCAAATCTTCATTGTTGGGCGATCCGTCTCTCTTTTCTTAAGAAAAAAAAACAACAAAAACCAATAACTCGTTTTACTTATAAATCCGCATTCTTGTATTTTGAAATATTGTATATCAATGGAGAGATAGACACGATAGCCGAGCAGTTAGAGGCATGGCCCAGCAATGCTAAGAACTTTCAATCTTCGCCTTCAATCTTCATTTTCATCCTCCAGATTTGCCACACACATTAGACAACTTGGCAAGCTCTCACTCTGCTGACATTCCTTCTAATGTAGCCCAACCATCGGAGTCAGATATGTCACATAATGAAGGCCATCAAGTCTACGACATCATTGAACGATCACAAAACTCTTGGTTCTTCCTTACAAGCCATATCCCTATTTAACCAATTAAGGCTCTAAGTATTGATTATGCCCAGCAATTATGCCTAACTACAATTACTACAGGTTAAAACCCAGTTCTCTCTTACATTCGGGTTTAATAGTAGTCTTTTTAATGCTCATAAAAATAAAGACAACCACTGAGGCTGAGAAGGACTTAAATCTTAATAGTTTTGTTAAAGCATAGAAATGCCAGCTACCGTTTTCAGCAGCTATTCAACTAGCAATAATATCTTGTTTTATGTTGTTGTTATCCTTGAGAACAAGCTTTCCAAAAACTATTTAAATGGAATTTTCCCCTTTAAAGAAAAGAAAGTAGCTCCATCTCTTGTGGATTCCTGGAGGTTTCATATTCTTATATATCGTATATATACCGCCTAATCATTTATCCGCAGATCTAAGAGCTCGCCGATTTCGCTGCTAATGTTCTTTATAATCTTGTTTGCTGCAAAAGCCTATTATGGTCCTCATTGGCTTTAGCCTTAAAGCCTCTTTTGGCTATTGCCTTGGATAAAACTCAAAACATTTATTTCCATTTTAAAAAAAAGAAAATCTACTCGAAAAAACCGCTTCTTTTGCGCTGAGTACGACAAAGAAAAACAAGAATCGAAGCAAAATAAATGTAACATAACATTCAAGCTTATAAAGTTGAAAGTAAATGGTATTTTCCAAGATAAGAAAATGTCTAGCGATGGAAAAACCGCTGCATATAATGTGAAAATAGATTCACTTGAAGGAAAAAAAGTGAATGCGTGCTTATGACATTTTGTATAATGTCATTTCCACACTGAGGCTCTAAGAAATAGAATGTAGAACAACTCGCTGAAGTAATAGTTTTCTACTGCAGGTTGCTTTTCCGTCTATGTAAATTTTCTATTTGCATTTTTTTTTTGTTTAAAACAAAATAATTGAATACAGTCTCGGATAATGTCTCGGATATCGATGTTCATTATCACGTGTTCGTTTAATCAAGTGTCTTAGTTTTTCTTCTTTGTGTTTAAGGGGAGCAGCAGCGAATTCGAGGAGCTCTTAAATCTCCAGATAAATGATGATTAGGTGGTATATATTATAAGAAAGAGAAACCTCCAGCAATCCACAAGAGATGAAGCTGATTTTCCAATCAGCAAATCATTTCTTTAAAGGGGAGAATTCCATTTAAATGACTGGAATTTAAACAAAATAAAAGCCGTTTTACTACTTGAAGCAAATCTCGTCCATTTTGATCAAAGTCTCACAACCGGAAATAGGACATTGATGAAACGTTTATTTGGTGTTTATTTTATTTTTCCCTGAAGAGCGGACCTATTTGCAATGCTCCTTCCGCTTTTATTTTATCACGCTGATCTACCGCTTAGACGGATCGCTATAAAGCCTCCACTAGATTTTTAATTGGGCACAATTTATACACTAGTACAACAGAAGTTTTTTTTTTTGCGTTTTTTTTGCGTTTATTGTGCTACAATCAGCGCGTTAGCGCTATAAGTAACAATGATAACAGTGAACATGTCGAAGTAAATGAGTGGAGAAGTTACCCAGTGGTAATACTCCAAAACATTATATGTTTAATCACTCTCTTCACTTGAGAGGAGATCACGAGGCCACTGTCTTTTATGACGTCTTGTCCGGGTTGTCAGGAAGAGTTCTAGAAGTGGAGTTTTCTGTATCATGTTTTCAGCGACTTGGGTGATAAAAGGAATGTTAAGGTCAGTGTGTATAGTCCGGTTGGAGACATAAAATGGAGCGTGTACATTCGAATTATTTTAGATTGTAGCGATTGAATCCTTTGGAGATTGGAGTGTTTGGTTGAACCCCACAGCTCTATTCCATACGCCCAGATGGGTTTTAAAATAGAAGTATAAATCAGTCTTTTGTTGTCCAGAGAGAGTTTTGATCTATCGTCTAAGAGTCTTTTAAGTAGTCGATAGCGTCTGTTTAGTTCTGTTCTTTTAAGTCTAGTATGGGGGTTCCAAGAAAGTCTTCGGTCTAAGTAAAGCCCAAGGTAGCGGGCAATGTTCACTACTCGTAGAGGTGTTAGGTTATAGAATACTGGAGGAAGAGTAATGCGACGAAGAGTGAAGGTAATGTTTTGCGACTTAGTTTCATTAAGCTTTATAGCCCATCACTTGAACCACTGTTCTAATGAGGAGAGATGAGGTTGCAGATTTCTGTGAGCTATTACAGGATCATGATTAGTAGACAGTAAGGCGGTGTCGTCTGCGTATGTGAGTAGTGTGGTGTTAGGATGAGTTGGTATGTCTGAAGTGTAAATGGAGTAAAGAATAGGGCCCAGAATGCTGCCCTGTGGAACTCCAGCGTCGATAGGTTTAATTGGGGAGAAAGAAGATCCTATTTGCACTCGGAAGTATCTGTCGTACAAGTAAGATTTTAGGATTAAATAAAACGTGGCTGGTAAAATATTCTTAAGCTTCCACAAGAGGCCAGTGTGCCATACTCTATCGAAGGCCTGCTGTACATCAAGGAAAGCCCCCGAACAACTTTCTTTCTTTTCAAGAGAGGATGCAATTATGTCCACTACTCGATGACATTGCTGAATAGTAGAGTGGTGACGTCTAAATCCAAATTGATGATCTGGGATCACTTTAGAGATTTCGAGGATAGGAAGGATTTGTTTGAGAAGAAGTTTTTCGAAAATTTTTCCTAGTACAGGTAATAAACTAATTGGTCGGTAAGACGAAGGATGTTGATGAGGTTTTTTAGGTTTTGGGATAGGACGGATTATGGAGTACTTCCACAAGATGGGGAAGTAACAACAGAAGTTAGGAGCTGTTTCCTGCTTTCCCAGGTAGAATTTGTGAACATTAAAACGGTCCGGTAGGACAGTTGTATAAGGGTTGATCGTCAAAAACTGCACAAAAAAGGGTAACGTTGAAAAACACCCAACTTTGACCATTTTGTTTCTCTTTTTCTATAAAAGATAAAATTCTCAAATTTTCTTTAAATTATAAGGCAAATCCTCATTTATAATTTTAAAAGGTATTTTATGATAAAGAGAGAAATGTGTATTTATAAGAGAAATAAAATGAGACGGAGCGAGAGTGAGGAATGCAGAGTTAGCATTAGATGTAGACCAAGATTAATGGAAACATTTGATGACACGAGACTGAACTATATTAAAGTTGAAATATAATTAAGCCGAGCTTAAGACTTAGGGTACCATCTAGATTGAATACTAAGCATATTGATTGACGTATGGTAATTAGAGCTAGAGCAAGATAACAAATGATCATCCTTGCTAATCTGAAGAGCTTAAATAACAAAACGTCTTAAATTATACTTCCAGCCCCCTCAAGTTTTTTGGTTTCAGTTTTAATTGATTCCCGGTTTTTTTTTTTTTTTTGCAAGAACAAATTCATTCCTGAGTAAGTAGGAATCAAATTTTGCCAGATTAGAACTCCTTAATAATAACGTCAGAAGTTGTAATTCTCTCATTACGTATAGCCAAGGCATTTTCAAAACAGAAAATATCTCTGAGAAATGAAGACAAAGTTTTAATCTTTAGGGAAACTCTCTTAAGCGAATAGAGAGGCTTTTTCAGTTCCAGCTGAAGAGAATTACGAATCATCCCGATTAGCTGTTGATTAGATGGATAATAACAACGATTTGATCCAGCATTGAAGAACCTAACCAGATTTTCAACGTTGCCCGTTCATTATAACTTGGCCAATTACCAGCCTAGAGACCAAAACACTAGATAAACATACGAAATACACACAGGAATAGTTACGATAATTCTGTTTTACTTTCAAAAGTAGTGCTGCATCGGTAGCCTGAACCGAAGAGCAATAAATTCTTATTGTTAATAGTAACAGAGTTGGAAGGAAATCCTGTGTGACGATCATCGTAAAGGCTAAGAATCAGGCTAAAATCTACGCTGACAATATCGCTTTGCAAACATAGGGTCGCAAGTAAAGAATACTTGAAGTTCATACATGCAGATTATAGAATTCACCAGAGCAAAATAAAATGAAACATGCAACTCACCATGAACATCGACACAGCCAATCTGTTTCTTCATGACATTAGTATTGATCTGACACATATAGCATCCTCTGTCCGACTCTTTTAGCTGTCTAATGTGAAGACGCCAAGTTCTCTGATTGTCGTGTGTCACAGATACTCGGGCATTGTGTGTAACTACTCTGGTGTGCAGGCTAAGTATAGTCTGATCTTCTGCTTTCAGCCAGCCCACCTGAAAAGCAAGAAAATTAAGTAATTAAAACAAGATGGGAGGCTGTTTCGCTATCTTATTGTTGGCGTTTTCTTTAACTAATTACTTAACAAAGTATTTCATATGCCTGATGTGAAACATTCACATCAATTTGTGTTGCCAAAATTTGGTGCAAAAAACGCTAAAGTATTTCATACTAATATGTACCGTTAAATAAATTACGATAGACTTCGCTCGCATCAAAAATAGAAATCAGCTAATCAATAGGACGATAAGATCAAGTTGATGTTATTTTCCGAGTATGGAAAACAGAAGGCAGCAACCTGGAATATCTGCAGAAGCGAATGTGAGTTGAGAAGATTATGGAAATTAGGGAAACTCTTGACTGATATTCAGCTACATAACTGATGAAATAGCTTTAAGTATGCTGCTGAAAATCTACTGAAAGTTACTAATTAGAAGTAGTTATTGCAACTACTACTAGAGAGCGAAATGGACTTCTCCGTCACCACAGAGTTCTGACCCTGAATTCAGATAATGACCCTTTAGGTCATTTGCTTACTATTCACATTATTACGACAATGACTTATGTTTATGGGATATGATAAACATGTTCTGTTCCATTTCACTGCACCCTAGAACATGGTCATTATCTATGCATTCAGCTAAACTAACCAATGGGGTTTAGTCTAGCATTAGTTTATCGTAAATGAAATATAGGTTAATTTAGTTGACGAAATACTAGACCAGTTATATAAGATAGCAATCTTGTTTTACTTTACCACAAGTTATTTGTAAATCACTCGCGAGTAACACTCCTAAAATCGCACATCACACGGAAATATTATGAATAACTGTCCAGTAATTGCTATTAAAACAAAACTCTGGAAAAATAATTAAAATATTACTTCTGAATAATAACCTACGCCTCCAGGATGTTTACAGTAAATCGTCGAGATTTTCTAGAAGAAAATTTCAAAATAAAGGAAAAACCTTTCAGCGAAATGTTACTGAGTTTCAGTTAAGGTTTTGAATTTCAATTTTTTAAAATACTTTTAATTTCCCTTAATTTGTATTTATAAATTAGAAACGTCATTAACGGCAATTGGCACTTTAAAAAAAGAAAGAAAAGCGTCTTCACTTCCTTTTCCCAGAAGTGCCCTTAATTGCATAATTGCATATCTTCACTTAGAGAAAGTTTGTGCATTCAAATCCTGTCTTTGTGCATAACTCTGGGAAACATCCAATCATCTTCTTTACTTATTGAAGGGGCAGTTGCACATTTCAAAAAAGTTATTTAAAAAATTTATGTAAATATAACTAAGCCCTGCAATGCGATAAAAAATTATTTGCGCTCTTTTAATCCAAAAAGTTTCATTAAATGAATTTGAATTGGAAATTTTCACTTTTTCCAGTGTATAAATATTGTATTTTGCAGGAATTTTTCTCATTTTTGAAAAGTCCCATTCCCTTCCACAAAAAAACGATCTATTTGTTAAGTAAGCTATGAAATGCGAGAAACCCTTGTTTTTGCCTTATTTCACTTTTTCCAGTGTATAAATATTGTATTTTGCAGGAATTTTTCTCATTTTTGAAAAGTCCCATTCCCTTCCACAAAAAAACGATCTATTTGTTAAGTAAGCTATGAAATGCGAGAAACCCTTGTTTTTGCCTTATTTCACTTTTTCCAGTGTATAAATATTGTATTTTGCAGGAATTTTTCTCATTTTTGAAAAGTCCCATTCCCTTCCACAAAAAAACGATCTATTTGTTAAGTAAGCTATGAAATGCGAGAAACCCTTGTTTTTGCCTTATTTTGCTCAAAAATGTCTTTTTTATTGATTTTGAATGTTGAAATTTCATTTTTATCATTTATAAAATACATCAATCTGTCGGAAATTCCCTCAGCTTCAAAATGCATGCATTGGTTTTGCAAAAAACTGTATTGTTTTTCCATTTATTAGGCTTAACAATGCAAAAAAAAAAAAAGTTTTTTGACCTAAAAAATTAAAAAAAAAAAATCCGCAACGTAAACTGATTTGGTTTTCAGTGGATTTTGGTTATTTTTGACCCAAATAATAAGGAGAAAGAAAAATTTTTCATGTTGGTGAACATTTCAATTAAAATCGTTCTAGGCGAACCGTGATATAAAGTAGTCTATCTTTTCTGGCAGGCTTTACGTCCAACTACCAAAATAGTTGTATAGGTTAAAATAGTTGGCTATTGGATAGGTGTGAGTGTCGTGGATGGAGGGGACTCAAAATCATATTTTACTATAAAATTTCTCGCATTACCCATTAAATAAAATCCAAGGCCTAGACCTGGAATCTTACCTAGTACCAATCTTAGCTTTACGGTTCTCGTTTCTAAACTGCCCAGCGACTGTGGCGCCTAGAATAGATGCTTTATTTCCCTTATAAAATCAATAACTTGCATCACACATTGTGCAAACAGTGATAAACTAAATATTATGGACACAAACTATAATACTGCCGGAAACCAAACCAATTGCTAACTCACCAATTTCCGCTATGGTTAAAACCATATAATATAAAAAAGTAAACCAATTGGCACGAGATAAGCACGAACTGTATAAATAAGCGGATGAATGGGCTGGAGATTACGGATAATAACACATTTATATATATAGCCATTTACCGGAGAGTTTACGATGAATGGCGTACGGTAGGTAGTGGCCAAAACGATAATCCCCTAGATTGAACGGTATATAAAGAGTAACGAAGTAATAAAGGTTGTATGAGCAGTGTTCCACTAAACAGGAGGACAAGGGATAGCCCAATGGACGTACTCTTCCACGGGTCTAGTCAGCTCTGGACGTCACCACTTCTCTCTCTCTCACTCTCTGTATCTCTTTCTCTCCCAGAGTAACTCTTCAAGGTAATTCTATTACTTTGGGAGTCTTCCAACGTAATAGTTTTCCTGCGTTAGACAACCTTTTTTCCAGCTGATGTACCACGCCTTTCAACAGTTTTCTTTTCTTTATTCCTAAACTTCCAGTAGATTTTCTATAAAAGGAAAGTTTTCCGTTTTTCATTCGATTTCTAAACATCTACTAAACCAGTTCTATTTTTTCTTTTACACCAATTAATAAATTTTGGAAAAACTTGCTGTGAAATCTTCCACGACTTAACCCAAATTTACGTAATTCAAATTTTCTTGGTACTTAGAAACGAAGGTCCATAAAGGTATGTTGTATTGTAGTATTGGTTTCGAACCAAGGCTTTTAGGTCTTATTAATTTAATGGTTAATATGAGAAATTTATAGTAAAGCATGTTTGTTAGTCGCCTCCATCCACGACACCTAATTTTGTAAAGCCTGCCTGAAAAAAATATAGGTATTACTCTACATTACATAAAGAGTTTGTGACAATCTTAAAAGGTTTTTGAAAAATATAAGGGTAAAAGATTATTTTTAATATGATACCCAGTCTTCTACATATTTTTTTTCAAAAAAATAACGTAGCCTTCTTTTGCAAAATTCAATCTTTCGATTAGTACGAATAAATTTTCTAAATCTCTTATTTTATTGAAGTCAAAACCATTTTTACGAAAAAAAAAGTTTTAAGAAAATAAAATGGTCGAATCATCGAAAACTCTTGAAATTTAGACCCATTATAAATGAAGATTTCCGTTGCAAATGAGTTTGTAGTATCTATTTTCTTGAGTATGGTCAATACAAATCAGGCAAACTCAGTCAAAAATCTCGATTTTTTTGAAATTCATAATCTATACAGTTTACATTACTTCAACTTGTAAAAATGCTATTTACCCAACTGGTGACTAACACCACAAAATCCCAAATATTTACTGTGTGTTGTTGAAAATAAGGTTAGCGATGGAAAATATATCTAATGCTGCACGAGAATCGAGACAAATCTCGGTCTCACTATCATTAATCTAATACTTTAAAACTTTGATATTATTTGATTTATATTTTAGAATGCGGGAAGTTTGTTGGGAGGTGTATTTTTTATTTCACGAATCGACTTGTCATAGCAGGCAGATATGTTATTTGGGTCTTTCATTTGGCGCGTTTTCAACATCTTTTTGAAATTATATGAAGATATATAACAGTAATAGTAACATATGATGCATTGAAGTGTAAGTAGTTGTCTTCTTTTACATACTTTTTTGTATGTATGAAATGGAGGATGTTTATCACTATTTGAGTGTATGCACTACCTTACAGGAATGGCGAGGAAGTGGTTTGGTAAGAAGTGTCTAACACTGAATGAAGTGATAAACCAATTGAATGGTGATAATTGGAGAAACTTAATAAATTTTCATACGTGTGCTTATAAATATAGAAGCCTACTTGTGCAGGAGTTCAACTGCTGAGCACAAAGGGAATCTCACTGTTACTATTGTATCGTATATATCATTATTATTACTATTATAATTATACATAAATATTTTTTTGCTTTATTTTCACAGGTATTTACTTTAAAAAAAAATTTGTTTGATTATTTAATTATTGAAGTTTCATTCACTTTGTTTAGTTTTTTGTAAATACCACAGTCCATAATACGAGGGTCGTATGAAAAGTCCGTGCAAAGTCAGAGAGATAGCACTACTGGCGCGTATCGAGGTTATGTTTAGTTAGTAGCATCTCTTGGAAGAACACACACCAAGTTTCAGCCAGATCGGTCTATTTCTTTGTGTTTGGCATTCGTTTGAATCGAGGAAGTCGAGTGATTTTCTCACGCTTGACCAAAAACGAAATCGTGTGAAGTGTTGCAAGAACGGTTTGCAGCTGTTCCAGAAGAATCCGCGTGACTTTAAGCGTCGTTTCGTCACTGTGGATGAAACATGGATACATCACTACACTCCTGAGACCAAAGAAAAATCTAAACAATGGGTTACCAAGGGGGAATCTGCGCCAAAAAAAAGGCGAAGACCGTTCCTTCGGCCGGAAAGCTTATGGCGACTGTCTTTTGGTATTCGCAAGGAATAATCCTCATCGACTATCTGGAAAAGGGTAAAACTATTACAGGCGCATATTATTCATCGTTATTGGACCGTTTGAAAACCGAGCTGCAAGAAAAATCGCCCACGATTGGCCCACAAAAAAAGTCCTTTTCCATCACGACAACGCACCAGCTCACACCTCAGCAGTTGTGGTCGCAAAATTAATGGAAATAGGGTTCCACAACTCGTTTCACATCCCCCCCTATTCTCCAGACTTGGCTCCCTCGGACTACTATTTGTTCCCCTATATGAAGAAATGGCTGGCGGGAAAATTTTTTTATTCAAACGAAGAGGTGATTGCAGAAACGAATGGCTATTTTTCAGACTTGGACAAATCCTATTATTCGGAAGGGATCAACAAACTAGAGCAGCGTTGGACGAAGTGTATAAGCCTAAAAGGAGACTATGTTGAAAAATAAAAAAGGTTTACACCAAAAAATTAAGTAGTTTTTATTTTTGCACGGACTTTTCAAACGACCCTCGTAGATGACAGCTCTAGCTGACGGTGTTAAGCACCAAGCCAAATAGCTTTGAAGTTTATTTTTGTTTAATTATGTTATATTTTTGTTAATAAAGCATTTCTATTCTATTCTGCATACTTTTTTATTCTTTATATCAATATCAATATAAATAATTATTAGAATTTTTAAAAAGATTATTAATAACAAACCATTTTTTTAATTTCATTTTGATTGCCTCAGATATTGGGTTCATTTTTTTTTTTTTTTCATTTTTAATACTTAAACAAAAAAAAAACGAGATATCTCGACGAGACCGAGAGCGAGACGAGAGTTGGGCGACCGAGACCGAGATCGAGACAACACACTTGTCATACGAGACCGAGGCGAGATTTGCATAAAGTCTCGCCTCGCCACGGTCTCTTGCAGCCCTAAATATATCGCATAGCAAGCATACGAGGTGTGTTCAAAAAGTAACAGGAATTTTTAAATTTCGCGGGTTTGGAGAGTCTGATTGTAAATTTTTTTTTTTATTATGTTGGTACACATGTCCCTGAAGTACGATAAAATTTTCAGTAATATTCATTGTTTACTTCTTAAGTGGCAGCCGTTAAGGTTAGACGTGTTTTTCGAGCTTGGCGATTTTTGTTTGTTAAAAAAAATGGATCAAAGAATTTGTATTAAATTTTGCGTAAAAAATGAAATAAAGTGTGTGAAATGTTAATAAAGGCATATGGTGAGTCTGCTATGAGTAAAACAAGGATTTACGAGTGGTATAAGCGTTTCCAAGATGGCCGCGAAAACGTTGAAGATGACGAACGATCTGGACGTCCAAGCACATCAACAACCGATGAAAACGTGAAAAAAGTGAAAGAAATGGTTATGAACGATCGCCGAATCACAATCAGAGAAGTCGCTGATGATGTTGCCATATCAATGGGCTCATGCCATGAAATTTTTTCGGATGTTTTGGGTATGAAACGTGTGGCAGCAAAATTTGTTCCAAAATTGTTTAATTTCGAACAAAAACAGCGGAGAATGGAAGTTGCTCAAGAGTCGCTCAATGAAGTCGACAACGATGCGGATCTACTGAAACGTGTTATAACAGGTGACGAAACATGGGTTTACGGATATGATGTCGAAACTAAGGTTCAATCGTCCCAGTGGAGGCATTCTGGATCGCCAAGACCGAAAAAGGCTCGACAAGTGCGGTCGAATGTGAAAGTTATGCTCACTGTGGTCTTCGATTTTAATGGCATAGTGCATCATGAATTCTTGCCACAAGGTCAAACAATCAATAAGGAGTACTACCTACAAGTTCAATGCCGTTTGCGTGAAGCAATCCGAAAAAAACGCCCGGATTTGTGGCAAAACAATTCATGGATTTTGCACCACGATAATGCACCTGCTCACACTTCATTGCTTGTTCGTGAATTTTTGGCCAAAAACAAAACTTTAACGATGCCCCAGCCTCCATATTCGCCAGACATGGCTCCATGTGACTTTTTTCTATTTCCAAACATAAAGAGAACATTAAAAAAGGCCGTCGTTTTACAAGCATAGATGACATTAAAAGCGAATCGCTGAAAGAGCTGAAAGCTATCACAAAGATCGAGTTTCAGAAGTGTTTCGAGGATTGGAAAAAGGGCTGGCACAAGTGTATTGTATGCGAAGGGGACTACCTTGAAGGCGACAATATTAATGTAGATGAATAAATAAATATTTTTTTCAAAAAACGAAAATTCCCGTTACTTTTTGAACACACCTCGTATCTATAATCTATTTCTGACCAGTTCTTTTTTTGCGGATTTTAATCCATCATCTTGAGATTGATTCATTAGAATTATCAGTAAGAATTTGATTTCTACTTATTAAACTTCTTAAAATGTAGAAAAAGTAGTAGTATACTTTGAAGAATCAGGAAAAAAATAGTAAATTTTGTCACCCACCTGTGATATCTAGACCAGTGCTGGATGATACTGGTTAGATGGCCCAAAATTTGGAAATCAAACAAGAATTATACCAAAAAAAGAATTGTCTCCTTAATGAGAAGAAACAATTACTTAGTTTTGGTATAGTTTTTGAATAAATTATTGTTTTTTATTGAATGAAACATCTGAAACACCTGATGGTAGATAAAGATCCGAAACCGATCAAAAATAATAGCTTGGTACGATAAATAAAATAAACGATATTAACTAAATATAAATTCATTTAGCGATAATAGAATTTCGTTTTTTCGCATTATTTTTTTTTAGTCTAAATTATTTAATTAAATTCTAAACCAAAAATAAATATAAAAGGAAAAGCAATAACAAGGCAAGAAGGTAGTAGGCATCTGTGGGTAACGACTTTTCCTTAGCAATTAAATATTTTATACCACTTTTCACATTACGCAAAGTGATTCTGTTTTCTACATCAGTGGTTTCCCTTCTAGAATTTCTTTTATCCGAAAGGTTTTTTTTTCGGTCCCTATTTTCCTTCTTTGGTTGAAGCTTACAAAAATTTTTCTTTCTTCTTCGACTAAGCTAGGGAGAAATAAGTTTTTCTTTTTCTTTAACTTAGGTACACCTGAGAAAATATTCTTAGCCTTTAATTGGCGGCACTTTAAATTAGCGTGCAGTTTAAAGGGAATGGCTCCCCTAGCTTAAAACTTCCAGAGCTTCTTTCTGTTACAGAGAAGAGATCTGTTGAACGGGTAGGAGTTGGCAATTCTAATTACACGGCTCCATTAGTATAAAGTAAGGGAGTAGTAGACGGCAGGGCTACTTCTAGCCAGGTTTTTACTGAGTTTAAGACCGAGTAGGAAGGGATAAGAGGAAGGAGGGGATAAGGAAACACTATTTTGGCAAACTAAGAGGCAGTCTTCTGCAAATCTCCAAAGCCTGCCAAGTCGCCTTTCTTTCTGGTTTTAAGTACTCTTAATACTTGTATCTCCGTTTAAATTATATTCTTCCATTTCCTGTACAATAAATTTTTTAGATAATGCTTACTAGTCTAAAAAAAAACCTGTTTAATGAAACAGTTAGGGCTGCTGCATTTATGCACTTGAATTGCCTAAAACATTTAGTATACATAGTCTTAAACTGAAACCATTTTCACTATGAACAAGAAGACTATTGGTGAGAACAACTCTTCCAGGATCTCTGTGGAAGTTCAACGAAGAACGATGGTAAAAGAGTAACAAGATTCATCCACCTAGAAAGCACATGAACTAATCATACCTGAAGAGGCATCAGAATTCAATGTATATAAAAACCGGAATGAAGTTACTCGAAAATCCACTGTAGATTAGAATTCTATAAAAATCATATATCGCACCCCCGCTAAAAAAGAGTCACAACTCAAAAATCGCTTAAAAAAAAGAAAAAAAGAAACGAATTATTTTTTGAGAAAATTACTGCGCCAATAGCATTGAGCTAATATATTCCTGAAACAGTAAAACAACATGTTAACTTGTATTTTGTCACGGTAACTGATAAATGATTGGCTCAAGAGAAATAAATTCTTTAACATAAATTTTCTCAAAACAATGTTTTTTGAGTTGTGACTCTTTTTTAGCGGGGGTGCGATATATTTTTTTTGCCTTTTTCTTGGCATTGGCTTTCGCCATACATCCAGCATCGTCTAGGTGCTTGTCACTAGAATGTCACTCACTCTCCATTCTTACTTATAAATACATTCGCTTCACCCATTCATCCCTCTACTATATACAACTATTTACATACAAACTTACAACTAATGGATGGATCAGTACTAAACCTAAATTAAAATCACGTAATTCTTCTCTAAACATTTTCTTCCATTCATTCTAATCGGCTATAACTTTTAAATACATTTATACTTCATTGCTAGCTCTGTTATAGATTTAAGCACACAGATGTTGGTGGAGAATATTATGTCTTCGTAGCGAAATATTGTATCTAAATACCTGTATATGTCGTCAAACATTCGTTTCCTTTCTAACCACATAACGTGGACATATCATTATAATATGTTTTGAAATCCTCCTCCTCATCAGCAATCTACACAAAGAGGGGAGGACCTTTTGTTGATCCTGTGAAGATACGATTCGCAGAACGCGTGGTTCGCTCTCAGCCTGCTTATTGTCGTAACAACCCATTCAAATCATATCTTATTTATAATAATTATAATTAATTTTTAGAACCGCGAGAATTTTAATAAAAGATGTTCTCACCAGAGTGAGTTTAGAGAAGAAGAGATTTTATCGTTGAGCAACTCCAAGGTAACTAAACGTTTCTATGTGAATATAATTTTATTACATTTATGTAATTATTTATTTTATATATTTAAAAATTTATTCATTACAATTTTTTCATTAAACAAAAAAAAATCTAAAGTGAAATGTCTATCCGGAAGAATAATCATTATGAGGTAATGTAAAAGGATAATCACAATTATTATTTGAGATTAATGAATTGATTGAGTAATACCGATTGCAGCACCAATTTTTGATGATTTTTGTTCATCTCAAATCGGCTCGGATAAACCTTCTATTTTAGAACGATCCTATTGGAAAGCGAAATATAAAAATTCATGCCTAACCTTTGCCAGTTCAATGTTTATACGATAATGATGCTGTTATATCTAAGTAATTGCTGGGAATTATCATTATATGAAGCTGTGTGTTGAAATCTTGACCGAGTGCGTTGAATTATTGAATCGTTTTGGATCGTGAGAAGGTAGTTTTGAAGTTTGTTCTAATTTCTTAGCGGCCTAAATAGATCATAACAAGGGCGCCACGGTAGCGAGCGGTTAGCGGCGAGACCTGCGAAGCTAATATGTATTGTGGTGGTACTGGGTTTGATTCCCTCGGTCTAGGCCTTGCATTTTATTTAAAGGTTAATAAAAAGATTTACAGTAAAGTATGTTTGCTAGTTGCCTTCGTCCACGACACCTAAACGGTAGTGACGTTAAGCCCCGCCTGAAAATATAGGCGATTACTTTACTTTTTTTTTAGATCATAACAATTAGCATAAGAGGAATGTTAGGAATGATAGTTTGGAACCATGTTCGCGAACTGTTGGAAAGCGGATACAATTTAGACTGCCGTTAGTTCTCCTTGGTAGCTTCCAATGGTGGTACCATTTTGATGCAGTCTCTTTTTCAAGCTAGTTCGGTCTTCACAAGTAGCTACACAAGTCCTTCTAGCTAGTTCAGTCTTCAAAAGTAGCTTTACATGCCATTCAAGAAACGAAAGTAACATACAGAAGACTTTTGCTAAAACCAAAGAATAAGGATAAAGGAGTATTGTGTTTCCTCTGTCGGCAAATCCGATCCGTAACTTCGGGATAAGGATTGGCTCTGAGGACTGAGTCATGCCGGGCTTGGTCGGGAAGTGGAGCGGTGTCAACGTGCCGGGCCTGGGCGAGGAGAAAATTGCGTTTCTGCGCTTTTGGATCCGAGCTCGGTCCCGTGTCTTGGCCACCCACGGATCTTTCTTGCTGCGAGTCGTTAGCCGTGTGGTTACCTCTGGCTTTTGCTAGCTGGTCGACCTGGCTTACGATCTCTTCGGCCGACATTCAACAGTCAACTCAGAACTGGCACGGACAAGGGGGGAAACCGGCTGTCTAATTAAATCAAAGCTTTGCGATGGCCCCAACGGGTGTAATCTATTGGTTATTTTGCCTAGTTTATGATTTTTCTGTTTTAGTACAGACTTTGAAGAACCTGGAGACATAACTGGAGTAACACATGCTAAGATAAATGAATTCCCATGGATCGTAAGACTCGGATCAACAAAGAAAGACATTATTTCCATTGATTATCAAGGATCCATAATTAGCCCTAATTATGTTATCACTAGTGGATATTGTGTACACGATAAGTGAGTCTATATTGAAGGAAGGAATGGCAGAGAAGATGTATTTTATCATTATATTCTTATGGAATTCACCATGAAACTAACAATTTTCCTATTACTTCTAGAACCAAAGAGAAATTGTTCTGCGTAGTTGGTGTTAATGATTTAAATAAATACTCTACTGGAAAGGAAGGAATGAAGCTGAAAGTAAAGGATATTATAATGCATGAAGAATATGCAGAACATGCGACGGGTATTTTGAACAATATAGCGCTAATAAAATTGGCCCATCCATTGAATTTAGGCAAATGTGGCGTTGATGCTATAAAGTTACCACCAGAAGGTATATTATATTTTAATTTATTTATAGGAGACAATGGTGAAAACGACTCATGAAGATAATAGATACGATATAGATCAAATGATACTTCATTCATTAAAATTTGGTTCTCCCGTTTTGGCGCTACGTTGTTTACAAAAAATAAAAGTAAAAAGAACCATTTTTGCCCATTTTTGGCAACTTTTTCATGAAATCTATTTAATCTACGATGTTGCTTAAAGATTACACTAATAAACAAAGATATGCTCTTTATTTTAATGGAAGTACACGAAGATCTGCAAGCCAGGGCCGGATTTAGATGAAAAGAGGCCCTAGGCTATTCCACTTATGAGGAGGCCCTTTCACCTCCCATTTTTAAGTTTGTAAATTACATGAGAGATAATAAAATATATCATTACTGTGATATATATCAATATGTTAAATGAAACATTGATATTGATTAAATCTTGATCTTGAGGCCCTAAACAGAAGCCTAGTTAGCCTATAGGAAAATCCGGCCCTGTCTGCAGCATTTGTTTAAAAGATCTTTTTTTTTAAAAAAAATCAAATTGCACTCCTAGAGGAGAATCATAGTTATGCTTCCTTCTGAAGCCTATTTCAGTATAATGTACGGTCCTAAAGCTTACAGAGGCGCTACGGTAGCCAAGCGCTTAGAGGCGAGACCTGCAAAGCTAAGAAGTATTGTTGGTTAGTGGGTTCGATTCCCGGTCTAAGCCTTGGATTTCATTTAATGGTTAATAATAGAAAAATTTACAGTAAAGTATGTTTGCTAATCGTCTCCGTCCACGACTCCTAATTTAGTAATTGGACGTAAAGCCGGCCTAAAAAAAATAGACAATTACTTTACTTTACTTTTTAAAGCTTACAGATTACTAAGGATGATTAAATAAATGATACATCGTTATTTGGTGGAGCCTCGCCACTGGATATGGTAAATGGAATCGCCTAGTTCTGGTCATTCCTAAAAAACGAATTCCTGCTCGCTCTTTGGGACCAAATAAGGAAAAAGCAAAACAAATACCAAATAACTAATTACAGCTTCCAATTCAGATCAAAATTTGCTTCTCCTGATTCCTCTTATTACAAAAAAAAAAAATAAAAGAAAAGTATTTTGAAAGCTTTCAATATTTACAGGTTCAGGTTATTGTGGAAAAACCGCTACCGTAGCTGGTTGGGGTATGAATCGTATAACACTTCAAAACGGAAAACTTATGAAAAGGAAATTAAGGATTCATACAAAAAAGAAATGCAGGACATTTATGAAGAATAAATTATACGAGAAAAATTCTTTGTTATATGTTACAATGAATTCGGCACCGTCTTGCTATGTAAGGAAAATTAAATTTTCCTTATTTCTAAAGTAAATGTTATTATTTTAAATGTCTGGCGGCATAAGTCCGTGTTTAGATTTTGGGAACCTAGGAATCTAATTTTCTCATATGATTGCAGGGTGACACTGGAGGTTCGCTTATGGTCAAAAATTCTAAAGGAAATTTCGAGCTAGCTGGTAATATTTATTGTTCAGTAAATAGCTAGGATGTAGTTTCATTACTGAAATTCATTCAAAAAAATAGTTCAGATAAATTTCCTAAAAATTGACACCATTTTGAAGCATAAATAATTCATTTTCTCAATTATACGAGGGTCGTTTGAAAAGTCCGTGCAAAAATAAAAACTACTTAATTTTTTGGGGTAAACCTTTTTTATTTTTCAACATAGTCTCCTTTTAGGCTTATACACTTCGTCCAACGCTGCTCTAGTTTGTTGATCCCTTCCGAATAATAGGATTTGTCCAAGTCTGAAAAATAGCCATTCGTTTCTGCAATCACCTCCTCGTTTGAATAAAATCTTTTTCCCGCCAGCCATTTCTTCATATTGGGGAACAAATAGTAGTCCGAGGGAGCCAAGTCTGGAGAATAGGAGGGATGTGAAACGAGTTGGAAACCTATTTCCATTAGTTTTGCGACCACAACTGCTGAGGTGTGAGCTGGTGCGTTGTCGTGATGGAAAAGGACTTTTTTGTGGGCCAATCGTGGGCGTTTTTCTTGCAGCTCGGTTTTCAAACGGTCCAATAACGATGAATAATATGCACCTATAATAGTTTTATCCTTCACCAGATAGTCGATGAGGCTTATTCCTTGCGAATCCCAAAAGACAGTCGCCATAATCTTTCCGGCCGAAGGAACGGTCTTCGCCTTTTTTGGCGCAGATTCCCCCTTGGTAACCCATTGCTTAGATTGTTCTTTGGTCTCAGGAGTGTAGTGATGTATCCATGTTTCATCCACAGTGACGAAACGACGCTTAAAGTCCTGCAGATTCTTCTGGAACAGCTGCAAACCGTCCTTGCAACACTTCACACGATTTCGTTTTTGGTCAAGCGTGAGCAATCGCGGCACCCATCTTGCGGATAGCTTTGTCATGTCCAAATGTTGATGCAAAATATTATGTACCCGTTCATTCGAGTTGCCCACAGCACTAGCAATCTCACGCACCTTCACTCTTCTGTCATCCATCACCATATCATGGATTTTATCAATGATTTCTGGAGTAGTAACCTCAACAGGGCGTCCAGAACGTTCAGCGTCACTTGTGCCCATATGGCCACTCCGAAAATTTTGAAACCACTTATAAACTGTTCTAATCGAAGGTGCAGAGTCACCATAATGTTTATCAAGCTTCTCTTTAGTCTCCTGAGGCGTTTTGCCTTTCATAAAGTAGTGTTTAATCAACACACGAAATTCTTTTTCGTCCATTTTTTGAAAATCACTCGACTTCCTCGATTCAAACGAATGCCAAACACAAAGAAATAGACCGATCTGGCTGAAACTTGGTGTGTGTTCTTCCAAGAGATGTTACTAACTAAACATAATCTCGATACGCGCCAGTGGTGCTATCTCTCTGACTTTGCACGGACTTTTCAAACGACCCTCGTATCAGAGAGATCAGAAGTAAATGTTTTTAAGTGCAATTTGTAACCTTTGATTTCCTTTTTTTAAGACAATCTACTTTAAAAATTGGCTACTGGTCCATCTAAAAGAGTTTTCAATGAATAAAACAAGTTGGTAGCTAACACTCTTGAGTGCTCGTGAACACGTTTTCTTGTAAAAACAAACGTAATTTCTCGTACTAAGTTAAAAGGAATCCTGGAAAATGATATACCGTTAGAAAGCCCATTAGGCAAGAAAACTTTTATATAAAAGTGCCAGCACCTAGATCTGATAATGATCATATAAGGCCTATTAAATTTTCTTAAAAATTTCGATTACTTTTATTTTTCCATTATTTGGAGGAAGATTGAGGCTGTTTGGAGAATGACTTATGCTTCAAAATGGTATCAATTTTTAGAAAATTTATCTGTCTTTCTAACCGTGTCATCAGAATCGAATTCGGACTAAAACTTTCTGAGTAATAACATTTTTATTGGAAAAAAAAAGTAATGATTTTAGGGAAAAAAATTAAGTGACGTCACTCAAGAACAGTGGAAAATATGAAGTTGGCCATTGAACTCCACTTTAGATGTACTACACACAGTAGCCCTATGGACAATACCTACTGGTTCACCCTGTATATAAGTACCGGCAGCAGGTTTTGAACCTGGGATCTAGGCGAAAGAATCGCTTCCTGCAAATGATTTTATTATAATTATTTTGTCTTTACAGGAATAGTATCTTTTGGGCCTATAGCAAACATGTGTATTTGTGAAAATGAGAAACCATGTCTAGCCGGATGCTATTACGTCAACGTAGAACACTACTTGGATTGGATAAAACAGAACACTGCCGGTGAAACGTATCTTTGGGGTGAAAGTCCATTCACCTGGCTGATAAACAATATATAAAATGACGAAAATGTTAAATTTAAATATCTGAATTAATTTTGTATTTGTATTTTAATTTTGCGAAGTAAATTATTTATATTTTTATTAATATTTGTAAATATCTATTTTGTAGCAAGCATTGAGATTAAGTTAAATAATTTAGTTAGAATTTTTTTTTCTCTCCATAACTCCCTCTCTATCTCTCGTTTCATCTAAAACAACCAATCGTAGAGGCTATAACATTCATCCCTGTACCACCAGGAGAGCCGACTGTAGGTTAGATTAAACTCAGCATTGAACCTGTCCTCAGTGCCTGGAGTGGAAATACGCCTTTAGTGCCCCAGCCGCCTAGCAGTTCTAATATCATTACTAATGAATAATATGGAGGAACGAACACCATCGCTATCTAAAGCCCCAATGGGCTTCATATAGCTTCCCCCCCAACCAAAGTATGACGACGATATGTGAATGTGAGGGAGAGTTTTGTGGTAGGTCCACCTACAGGGTATTCAGCATAAGACTACCGTAACTTCGGGAGGCGATTCTGGGCATCATTTGCAACAAAAAATTCCATATAAACTATGGCTCGATTCGGCTCCGTTTTATAGATATTTTTAATTTTATGTTTTTTTAAGGTATTACTACTTTTTAGCAAACAGTTGTCTATACTTCTCAAACTATTAAAGCTTCAGCAATTTCAACAGGTTCATTAGAAAGAAGGTTAAATTTCCTTTTAAATAAGCTAATTTATATTCCAAAATAATTATATCAAGTATTTTACTTTGTGGCCCAAACATAAGAAATAGCAAGTTTCTAATTTTTTCCAAAAACTTTGACTTCATTTTTCTCAAAAACATTTTATATGAAAAAACCGTGCACTATTCTGGAAAAACATCTACATACGATCACCTTTCGTAGGGGTTATGTTAAAAATTGATGCAGAAATTTGTGATTAATTGCAAAAAAGTAGGCCTCAAAACAGCGTCGGCATTATGAAAGGAATTCACCTACCATAAGAATATATTTGATCAGAATCATCAAATCCAGTACGATTTTATTGCAAACGTGTAATTTAATAATTAATTTATTTAAGAACTATATTCAAAAATATAAAATTTACATTTGAAATAATAAAATAAAATAAACAGAAGAAAATGGTATATGATGTTAAATGAGCGGTAGGTACCAATTTCGAAAGAAAGGATTTTCGTTTAACGAGTTTAGGACTGTGTGTTATTCTTTAGTTAATTAGAAAAATATGCTAAATATGTGAATAAAACACAGATTTTCTTGAACTACGTACACAATAAACTTATGGAACTAGGCGGTTGTGAAGTTTGTGCATTGTTAGGCTGAGATACCACCCGCTGGGATAGCCAAGATCTCTGCAGTAATGTCTAGTCCACTTTCTTCCCCTAAGCCAGAGAAACCACTTTCTCTTTGCAAGGACCACAGTTTCCCCGAACAATCGTGTTTAGACATTTCTCCTCTGGTCTCGAAGCGCCAGAGATCTCATCATATCGCAAAGTAGGCAAGAGTATAAGTCCTTCTATCAAAGAATACCGCGCAGAGTTCGCTTTAATGGAAGGATAAAAGTCCAAAACCGATCAAGGATACAATATAATCAGCAATATTATCACAGTACTTCGGAATCTCTTTAACAAGATCTTCAAAAGTAAGGCAGTTTCACGCATTGAAGAGCATTTAATCATTTATTTAATTGCATTCAGCGCAAGTTATCTTTCCGTCATCATAATTTTGGTCTTGTGTTTATCATTTTCTTCGCTTCATACACATCATTTCATCTTAATTTTCTTTTGATTGCCTAGTAGAAAATATGAGCCAGAATACAATATCCAGTGTGTGCGTGTGTAGTTTACAAATACTACCAATAGAAATAGAAATAAAAATAAACTATATCAGAATATATCTCCATAGGTAAATAAAAATTCTCATAGAGAAGCTAATACTCTTTGCAAGAACCATATATATAGTACATAACAACATAAATACTCCAAAGGGAAATTTATGTTTACATGACTCGATAGCTTTTCAAATGTTCAAATAAGAAATATATACGTACATATGTGTATTTACAAATACATATATATATTCTATATATACTGTAAGAAAATTTAATTTTAAGGCAGAATTTGTTTGGTATTTTTATAATAAAATATTGGCTGGTGGTGCAATATGGCGAGAATATTTGCAAATATTGCACACGAAAAGAAACGGGTATCTGTTACAGTTTATATCTTTATGGAGCGGATTTTAATTTAGCCTACTACCATTTTGGGGATATTTAGGAGTTTTGATTTTTTATTAAATATCTTTAGGGCTACAAATAAGCCTTAGCATTGTAACAATATAATAATTACTACCTTATATGTAAGCATGAAAAGACTTTCTCCTATTGGGCCATATTCTCTTCTTCAAACAACGGAGAACTGTTTGGATTATAGATTGGACAACAACGGAGGAAACAGTTGAAGGATGGATTGTGATTAGGTGCCAAGATTTATTGGGGAAGAAATGGAAGATCTTCATGAAAAGATCACTTGGTATTTCCAGACAGAAAATGCTTATCATCAGGAACCTTTTATTGGAAGGAGGACTTGAGACTAGGCCTAAGTGAAAAAAAGGTTCTCATTTTCTAAGAACAGCCAGAGCTCTGCAGAACTATCCTCATGCATGGAATTCTTCATCCCAAGACCTCTCAACCTCCAACCTTCCAACTAATACTCCACGAGAATAAAAGCTGCGGTAGCTTCGCGACCGTACTGCGAATGTAGCGTCACCTGTTAAGTGACAAAATCATGAACCTCCTATCATGATGACATATTACGGTCTTCGATCGCAGGAAGGCCGACTTTCACATCAGTCTTTCAGCCAATTATTAGTGCCATCACTTATGGACAATTAAGAGTCATCTGTTTTACTTGATTGCATTTATTTTTGTGCAGTAGCAAAAATCCCATTAAAGGTTATAAAAGACAGAAGCTGAGAAGGTATGGAGTGTTCATTAGGCAGCTTTCACGACGCAAAAGGGTTATCGTTTAATGAGCGCCTTCAACAAGCAATGGCAAAACTTCTTTGGAGAAGAAGTTTTATGAAACTGGATCTTGATTATTGAAAATGTGGTTTAGATCCGCAGCGCTGGATAATATCGTAGACTATATCCGCCATAGCACGCTTGTTTATTGTATCTCTAACTAGTTTTGGACTTTCCTCCACAATCAGAGGTAGATTAGTCACATTGGTGGGGAGAATTCGACTTCACGTACTTTACCGTCTCGTAGTTACTGGTCAGCAAGTGTATTGGAGGCAATAAATATGCGAGGTAATATATTTCTAAGATATTTCGCTTAACGTTTGAGTACCCTTTGGGTGGTTACCTGTTTCCTGCAAGTTTTCGTTTTTGAACTGTTTTGATCATAAACAAAGACCATTTTCGAAACAACACATACAACTACAATACACTCTTTAGCCAGAGTGTGAGTAAGAGGTGTATACACAAATAACAATATCGTAATAAGGTCCAAAATTACAGATTGTTTTGTAACTAAAATTGAAATTATTAGTGCCCAACGATCATTGGTTTATAACAGGTGTAACCCCTAACAGAGAAGGCCTAAAGCTGGTTTAATATGCAACAGTTAACAGTGAACTAAAACCAAGAGAGGAGTTTGGGAAGCCGAGTACCGCCCTTTACCAATAAAATAAATTTGCTGAAGGCAAACTGGTGGTTGCTGGGCGACCGTTCGGTCCTGTGGAATTAACGAAGGCTGTGCAGAAGACAGGGGGATGGTCAAAAAGCTTGGTCATTTCCAAAAATGTCGTTGTTAGATGGTTTATGTTTTACAAGTGGCATTGTGGTAGCGGCTGGAATACCTCTAAAATGGTGGAAAATTATTTATTTTTTTCACACCAACAATAAACATACTCTCGCAAAATAACTATAAATTTTACCGAATTGATAATACTAGAATTGTATTCTACTTCATTTCTCTAGGTATTGAAGTGTACAATGGCGATATTCATGCAATTGCTTCCAGGCAAATAATTTTTATGTTTAATAAATTTATGAAACGAAAAAAAAATAATCTAGATTCAAGTAAAGTCTGCAAATTTCAATTTTTGGTGAAATTGAAAACTGATGCACGTATTAGCACGCGTACCTTGTTTACAGAAGATACGAGGTGTGGCTATTAAAAATAACGAGACTATTGCTATAAAACATTTTATTTTAAATTTATACATATTTAGTTATTATCACCTTCAATATACACCATTCCCCTATCCCTCAAACGCTCCATGCGAATTTAACCATTGTGCTGGAAGTCTTTTTCTGTGAGCTCCTGCATGACGCATGCCGCTTTTTCTTTCACAGCTTCAACGGACTGAAATCGTGTACCTTTTAATGCAGATTTGACTTTGGGAAACAGATAAAAGACAAATTCAGTCAGATCAGGCGAATAAGGCGGATGGCCTAAAACTGGGATGTTGTACTTGGCTAGAAACGTCTTGACGGGCAATGCAGTGTGAGCCGGCACGTTGTCTTGATGGAAAACCCGTGACACTTGTTCTTCCACAAATCGGGTCGTTTTTTCCTTACTCTTTCACGGAGTTGAGCAAGCACCTCACGTGGTAGTAATGTTGATTAATTATAATCGATATTTTCATCCGTTTTGGACGCGGAAGGGCGACCCGGGTGGTCATCATCTCCGACGTCTTCTTGGCCATCTTGGAAAAACGCTTGAACCACTCAAAAACTTGCGCACTTGATTAACATTCATATCGCCATAAACTTCTTTTAATAAAAGATAAGTTTTAGTAGCGGTTTTACCCAGTTTCATGTGAAATTTCTTTGCTCTACTACATATGTAATATCATATTTTCGGCAAAACGAAACTAACACCTCTTACACAAACGACGGTTCCGGTCAAACTGATTTCTCTACAAAAACGTGAGACGCTGCTGCAATCGAAAGAGAAGGCTCGAGTATTTAAACTACTAAAAAAAAAAAGGACATGACAGAAGAATCTGGGATAAACTCTTATAAGCCTTTAAGGAACTCTGAACATCTGGGTTAGATGTACTCGCAATAGCTCATAGAATAACTGAGATGATTTGCACAAATTCCGTTTCAACAAACTCTTCTGGACTCGTTCGATCGATAAGGCGTGCCACGATAGCCGAACGGTTAGAGACAAGGCCCGCTAATCGAAAATGTATTGTGGTATTATTTAAATTCAATGGTTATTAAGAGAAATTCCTTTGGCCTTCGTTATTTGGTAGTAGAACGTGAAGCCGGTTTGAAAAAATAGGCATTACTATACTTTGCTTTAAAAGAGACTACGCCAGGTTAGCGAGCGGCTCTCAAACCCAGAACAAGAACAAAATGTATTAATTAGTTTTCTTTCGACGAAATTGATATTTTTGATTGCAAAAAAATCCAAAATTTCAATGGCAACGGTTTGCTTATGCTGAAAGCATCTGTTGAAAATATTGTGCATAAAGATTTGTTGGATAAAATAATTGTTATCTTAAAAGTTTGTTAATGAAGATAAGCTTTCCAAAACTTTATCTAGAGAGACGCTAAAAAGAATGCAAGAAGTGTGAGAAAGTGTGGAAGACTGAGAACGCCTTTTACTCGTAGACGCGTTAAGAAGAAAGTCAGCCGTTGCTCTTGTAACTAATTGAGGTCTTGTTAGCCGCAAAAGAGCAAAAAGACCTAAAAGCAAGAGAGTTTGGTGGTACACGGTTGGCTGAATTAGCTGCTTTCTCTGACTGCAGTGTTAGTTGGGAGAAATTGTTTTGGAAGACAAGAAGAAAGTATGGTCACGACAGAGAGGGATGAGAATGGAGTGTGAGTGAATGAAGAAAGAAAAGTGAACTGCGGTGAAGAGAGAAGTAGCTGGAGGCGGTTTTGCCACACAGCGGAAGTGATAAAGTCTCCAAACCATAGGACTTTAGTGTTGGTGATGCACAAAAAGTGAAATAGCAGTCAGCGTACCAATTAACTAATTCACATAGACTCCATTGGGGAGCAGCATGGACTTTTCCGGTCTGACACACTGGGAATTATGAGCTGCTTTTGAACCGGGGCGTGACATAATTTACTGGGCGAGTTAAACCTCTATTATATCTGCTCCCACCACGTACTTGTCGAACTATGTATCACTGCAGTCTGTTAGACGAAATAAACAAATAAGTTTAACAAAAATATTCAGCAAGTATGTAAAATGTTTTATTTTATATTCGATTCAAATATAATGACACAGGCGAGCACCGACTGTGAATAGTACAATAAATAGTAACGAATCTACCCAAAGGTTAAGGTTTAAATTCTTTCTCTAATTCCACTCGTAAATTGGGTAAAAAAAGTACATTAAATAGCACTAGGATTGATTACCTAATTCTAAGTAGAGCATAAGAAGCTCCTCAGAACCCAGCATTGAGTTTAGTTACAGGCATCCCACGTTTAACCTTTATTGCTGCCATGGCAACCAGACAGCTGCAGATCCACTCTCCAGTAAAGAAGGACTCGGATACTATTTCACTTCATGAGACTATCTATCCTAGGAAATGCGAGTATACTATTCCACCCGGCAGCGCCTAGAATTACTGACAGAGTAAATAAAGTCCTCGACGTTCGTGGAGCCAGAAGAAGATTCTTTTCCCTAAAACGACAGTATGAACACTAAGATGCACTCGGCTGAAGGACGCCCCTACAGCTGTCCAGAGGATGTGTCTAACAGCAGTAATCTTGACTACAAAGTCAAAAAAACAAAAAAAAAAACAGTAAAATAATATCCCCCTCTGTCGAGGACCCATATTTACACCGATGGTTCACCCATCAATGCAAGGAGGAAACACAAGGCCTAGTGAATTTAATGTCAACTGTTCAGACCACCGTGTACATTGATCTTCAAGATGTAGCCCTTAATCTTGGAGCTACCCTAGAGAGGCCTCCAGTCGCAAGTTGTCTTTTTTTTTTTTTGTTGATTCATAAGGTGCCATTGCTTTTTAACTTAGATGACAAAGAGATTTAGAGGACTTCATCAAGGAACCCACTGGAGGTCTAGACAAAATAATAATGGGAAATACGAAATGAGAACCTATGAAAGAATTACGTTCATAGACGACTAGTACGAAAAATAAATTGTCTTTATATTATATTGAATATAAGTGCTAGACTCGTGCAAATTGTGATTGAATTCACACCTACGAATATACTCATAGATCAACCAACAGATTCACAGGCATTTCTGAACCACCTGCCAAAAACACCACCCATTAACGTAAATAGTAAATGGTTTCAAGTTACATGCAGAAGGAATTAATATTAATCGTTATCGTGGTATTGATTGGATTATCGATGCAATCACAATGCTGTTTCGATAATTAAAAAAAGTTGGGTCTTTTAAGGGCATCGCTCCGATTTCTGGTTGAATTTCTTGCTGAGTATTGTAGTTTCTCAAGATACCTGGTGCATAATGGTGCTTATAACAGACTCTTTTTGGTGGAGTTTGTGGGGAATAAAAGATTAGCTTAAGATGCGAGAACATCATGTTCAAAGATGGTGTATTTCCCTCTCATAAGGTTACAATCCGAATCATTCATTAACCACCCACCATTCAACTACCAATCACCACCTCTTCTATTATATATTTATGTATTAACCAATTACGTAAAACTGTCACCAAACCAATAAATAAAAACACACAACTATTTACCTTATAAGGACCAAGATCTGTGACCGAACAGGTGAGCACAGCTTCCCTGCCCAGAGCTACCGTTACGTTCTGTATCGGACTGGAGAAATTAGGCTCTGCCAAGTCATTCGTCTCACCGGACAGTTCTGTAATCATAAAAAAACAAAAATAATTATTGCAACAATTACCCAATTGAAAAGAACATTAACTGTACCACTTAGTAAAGACAGCTTTTTTATTTTCATTTTATTGTCTAATCTATTCTATCTTCTAGATCTAGATCGATATTTTTTTCTTGATTTTTGAAATGTAGCAATCAAAGAGCTTAATATCTTTGAGACAACTTCAACCGTCCTTTGATGACTCGTTTTCACTGAGAAAGGTTCAATAAAGACAAGAAAATCATCAAGGAAGATTCAGATTGTTGGAAAGAATATATATTAGTTTAGTGACCGTAAAATATTAAATTAAGGATTCAAATTGGCGAGGAAATTCAAATTGGCAAAAAAAGACGAGTTGTTGTTTTTATTTAAACTGATTTCTCGCCAACTTGAATCCTTAATTGTTGAAAAGAATCCTGAGAACAAGAAGTTGAGGATTTAAAAGTGTACGTGATGAGGAAATAAAGTTTCAGCGGTTTTTACAACATTCTTTGATCGCAGACTCATTGAAGAGTAACCAAGGGGCGGTAAATCCCCTCATGTCACATCCAATCATCTGTTTTACTTATTGAAGGGACCCCTACAATTGTTAATTTCAATACAGGAAAAACCACTAGCATTGCCAAATTAGGTGTCGCGGACGGAGGCGACTAGCAAACATATGTACTTTAGAATAGAATAGAATAGAAAATAAATTTATTATTCTGGGACAATTGTCCCCTAAGAATAAATACAGGTACAATTAGAGGCCTTAATAGTTTGGCCTGTGATTAAACAGAAAATATAGGTAAGTATATTATTTACAAAAAGTGAAAATAAATATAACAATAGAAATTAAGGAAATAAATTAAAACAATTAGAATTTTGGAGGAAACTGAATAGAAAGGAGATAACTGAATAGAAGGGATTTAAAGATAGATAGGGCAGGAGCATGGCGGACAGATGATGGCAAGGAGTTCCAGAGAGAGGAGGTAGAGGTTAGGAAGGACGTCAAAGGATGAGGTACGGTGAGAGGGAATATAGAGAACAGATGAGCGAGATCTAGTATTACGGGAATGGATCGAGGATTTAAACTTAAAGAGTTGAGAAATAACTTTACTGTTAAGTTCTCGAAATAATCATTAAATAAAATTTAAGTCCTACATTGGGAATCGAACCCTGTACCAAAATATTTCTTAGCTTTGCGGGCCTTGCGTATAACCACACGGCTAACGTTCCCAAGCGAATAAGCTTTTTCATTGCATTTGGATGGGAGCGATAAACTATATGAAGTCAGAAAATCGTCAGGTCGTACAAACTTTTGAATACATTTTCCAAGTTTTTTGTAGATAACATTTTCTCTGTTACGTCTGTGTTTTGGTGGATAAGCTGTGGAACTGTATTAGGTGGAGGATTCGAGGAGGCGTCCAGGACGCACATTTGTACAATTATATAACCAACTTGGGGCGCCCCCACATCCTTGCATGCTCTTCAAAACTAAACTAATAAGTAGCATTTATCAAATGTTTGGGGGGCTTGAAGAACCGGCGATTGGGGGGTTGGAAGGGCCTGTAGAGAATCGCAGCCCTCACTGGACCAACCCTTGATATATCGCACACATAAATCATCCCAGAATCTCCTAGGCTGCCAGTCCAACAAGTTGCAAAAGTGGCCACCATCAGCGCACTGCTTTTCCCAATCCATTCACTCTCTCTGTCTTGCTACCTTTGACATTTCTTTTTATTTACAAATAAATATTTTATTTAAATTAACATAAATTTCCTTTGATTTATTTTACGAATTTTTCTTGCTATCGTAATAAAAAAAAGAAAAAAGAAAAACTTATAAATAATAAAACCAATTTAAGAAAAACTCTTTCCCATAAATCCTACGTGGGAGTTCCGCCCACCCATCCCATTTGAACATCTTGAAATATATGAACGACTTGTTGGGGATAGCTTTACTTCTGAACTTGCCAAGTTTGCCTGAAGGTGCACACATAACGTAGATTAATAAAATATTATTTTCAAGTTTCTAGTTTTCAGTTCTTGCAGTTTGACTACATCGCAGTGAGCTGCAGTAAATCAGAATATATGTAGAGACGGAAACGTGGATACATGAATCAAAGTAATAAAGCGGAAGTAAGTGTATATTAAGATGATTTAATATAAAAATTAGGATATTAACTATTACCAGGGCCGGATTTTCCTATAGACTAACTAGGCTTCAGCCTAGGGCCTCAAGATCAAGAGGGGCCTACATTCAAATTGTTAGCAAAATTAAAATTACACTATTCTAAATACAGTGAACACTAATACACTGAACCGAAAATATGGAGAAATTCAAATTACTAAATTGCACCAAAGTATAGTTCATACATTCCTGATTGCTACGGCAAATATTGACTTGCCTTAAGCTACTAGCGATGTATTTTATTATCTCTCATGTAATTTACAAACTTAAAAATGGGAGGTGAAAGGGCCTCATAAGTGGGAATAGCCTAGGGCCTCTTTTCATCTAAATTCGGCCCTGACTATTACAACAACTAAAATCTACTCTAATTTGAATAAAAGCATGCAAGGGTGAAGAGATCAGCATATACTGGAACCCGGGTTCGAATCCAGCTGGTGGCCATTAGATTTTCTTTTCCTAGGAGCTTCTTATATCTCAATTTCAGTGATGGACAGTGTTGTCTGTAACGAGAGGACACGAGAAAAAAAAAAAAAAAAAAAAATCTGAAACGTTTTTGAATTAACTTTTTCAATTTTCATGAAATCTTGCTAGATTTCATGAAAATTATAACATTTCATTATGGAAAAGAATAATTTTTAAAAGAAATTAGCGAATTACAAAGAAATTAGACTAGACTTTTCTTTAGTTTTTCTTTCCTAAGCTCAATTTCTCTCAAAGTATCTATTTTTTTATAAAAAAAAAACTTCAATAAGTTTTCATTAATATTTTAAAATCAACATTTTGCATTGGTATTACTACATCCAACCATTTCTGATATTGTTAACGAAGTTGGTAAACTAATAATATCAACTGTCATGAACAGATTATTACTATTTAGAAATTTGAAATTAAATGAATTATACTGTTATTGATATATTCTGTAAAATGATAAAAATACCTAAAATTTCCTTTGGAAGATGAGCCCTGCGGTGTGTTCTGACATTTATGTGATATGAGAAAAGAAATAATTTTGACTTCAAGAAATTACTGTTTAATTAAATATAATTACAATAGAATTAGAAAAGGGAGCTATACCCAACGGCAACGCAGCCACAGGAGACTTATTGTGCCTTAAATTGTAATAAATAATTGTTTATACAGAGTGAACCAGTAAGTATTGTCCACAGGCCTACTGTGTGTAGTACATCTAAAGTGGAGTTCAATGACGTATTGGCCAACTTCATATTTTCCTCTGTTCTTGAGTGATGTCACTTTAAAGTTTTTTTCTAAAATCATTACTTTTTTCCAATAAAAATGTTATTACTCAGAAAGTTTTAGTCCGAATTCGATTCTGATGACACGGTTAGAAAGGCAGATAAATTTTCTAAAAATTGATACCATTTTGAAGCATAAGTTATTCTCCAAACAGCCTCAATCTTCCTCCGGATGCTGGAAAAATAATAGTAATCGAAATTTTCAAGAAAACTCATTCAGCCTTTACGTGATCATTATCAGACCTAGGTGCTGGCCTGGAACGATGAATCCTGGAAAATAATACATCGTTTGAAAGCCCATTAAACAAGGAAACTTTTACAAAAAGTGCCAGCACCTAGGTCTGATAATGATCACGTAAGGACCTAATGGGTTTTCTTAAAAATTTCGATTACTATTATTTTTCCAGCATTCGGAGGAAGATTGAGGCTGTTTGGAGAATAACATATGCTTCAAAATGGAATCAATTTTTAGAAAATTTATCTGTCTTTCTAACCGTGTCATCAGAATCGAATTCGGACTAAAACTTTCTGAGTAATAGCATTTTTATTGGAAAAAAGTAATGATTTTAGAAAAAAACTTTAAAGTGACGTCACTCAAGAACAGAGGAAAATATGAAGTTGGCCAATACGTCATTGAACTCCACTTTAGATGTACTACACACAGTGGGCCTATGGACAATACTTACTGGTTCACCCTGTATAATACAAAAATAAATACCTAATTGGTAGTTGGACGTTAAGCCCCTCCTGAAAAAATAGGCGATTACTTTTACTACTTTACTTTGTATAATTCAACCAAACGCTCCAATCTCCAAAGGATTCAATCGCTACAATCTAAAATACTTCGAACTATTGTACACGCTCCATTTTATGTCTCCAACCTGACTATACACACTGATCTTAACATTCCTTTTGTCACCCAAGTCGCTGAAAACACGATACAGAAAACTCCACTTCAGCCTGCAATCTCATATAAAACCTCTAGCTCAAAATCTATCTCCAAGAACTCTTCCTGATAACCCGGACAAGACGTCTTAAAAGACAGTGGTGGCCTCGTGATCTCCTCTCTAGAGTGAAGAGAGTGACTAACCATATAATGTTTGGGAGAGTTACCACTGCGGTAACTTCTCCACTCGTTACTTATCATTTGTTACTTGGTTATCACTGTTACTTATAAGCGCTAACGCACTGATTGTAGCATAAATAAACGCAAAAAAAAAACTTTATATAATACAAAAATAAATTTAAAAGGTCAATTTAATTTGCATAATGAAATTTTCCTATGTACGAAAGAAAACGCTAGGTTCAGAAAAGTTGGACTTCCGTTCCTACGTTGTTCAAGTATGAAATTTTAACGATATATTGACATCCTGTTACTATATGAGTAATGGGGGGCCATACATTACATTGACTTGACACTTTTAAAAGAAAGCTCCTTTTTTTGTTTCCTGTGACTTAGTAAACATTTAATACATGTAAAGTAGAGCGGAAAGAAAGAATATTCAATGAAGCGACCATTGAGCATAAGTGCACTGCAGAAACGCACGAACATACAAAAAAAAAATAAAACATCAGGGCAGATTTGAGAACCAATGAGAAGAAGCAGATTTTGTGAAGAGCTATGTGAAGGAGAGCGGGCCGGCGTTCTCAACTTACACTGGCTCTGTAATCAGTATTTATACAGCGTGCACTGGTAAGAGCAGTAACCGCAGCCCGATTATTGCTGTAATTTCGAACCCTTGATGGTGAATGCTGGCAATTATCTAAAGAGCGAAGTGAGAAGAAGGTACTAACTTTGCTCCGCCAGTACAAAGTCAGATAAGCCTAACGTTACACCTTTAACTATAATTTATATTATTATTATTTATAAAATTCAACCTATAATTCCAGTTCAAATCTGTTACGGGTTGGCAAAGTTCGAAGGAAAACAACATAGGAGCCATTAATAAGTAAACCTCAAAAAACAAACACAAAAATCGAATAACTTCCGGATATCTGTTCTTTTGTCCAAAAACCTTATTGTCGCGCCACTGGTGGCATGAGGTGGAAATATCAAATATAAACTTTCTCGTGTCTTTTTTTTTTGTTTTAATGCTACATCTGCTGTCTTCGATCTTCTCTTTAGAACTAAATCGTCGGCTTAACCATTAGATTAGATTGTATTAGAAGGGCGGTTGCACCGAAAACGGGAAGGAACGCAGGCAATCCAAAATGCCCATTGTTCCTCATAAGAGACACCGGGGTTTCAAGACCAACAAATCCAGCTAAAGATTGCAGGATAGCGGAACAATAAACTAGTAAAGTAGTGACAGGACACTATAGGGAGCATGGCAACTCAATCGCTACTGTGCACTGAATAAACTTAGAGAGTTCAACTTAGGATGGATGATTTGCGAGGAATCGGTCAAATAAAACAACTCGTCTCTTTGCCAACGTTTCGACAAATATATTGTCCACTTCAGGGCCTGGATATTACAAATACAAAACAATTTACAGAGTCAGTAACATATAAAAAACAGTAAAAATCAGTAATACAAAAATAAACAGTAAAATACAATAAATTCTTTATAATTATTGAAACTTACGTGGCTATGCGGGTTGGTTGAGTTACAGAAACTAAGAGCAAGAAATGGAGAAGCAGGTATATATATATATTAATATATATAACGGGACTTAATATACACGGAATGTAATATCCAGGCCCTGAAGAGGACAATATATTTGTCGAAACACTGGCAAAGAGACTAGTTGTTTTATTTGACCGATTCCTCGCAAATCATCCATCCTAAGATTAACAATTTACGGTCACGAAACCAATAAATTCATACTTAGAGAGTTCGTTAAGATTATCAGATGCCACAATCTTCCGGTAGGGAAACATTTAACCTCCCGAAGAACGAGAAATCTAGTTTTATAATAAATGGGACACACCTGCGACAAAGCGCCGCACAGTCTCATTGGACTCACCACAGCCAGCGCGCAGATTGGCTTAACCATACTTGGCTTATTATAGATTGATGTCCTTTCTGAACAGTTCGACCGAATACTAAAAGAAAGTGAAAATTGGGTCGATCGAACCACATTGGCTTCACAAGCCACAAGCGGATAGACAAGTGAAGTAAGATGGACTCTGTGTGTATGTGTGGGTGTTGTAGTGAGTGAAGGGAGAGAGCTGAAGAAGTAGAGGCTTCAGGGAGACAGGATCTATAAAGGACAGTAAAAGGATACGAGAAAAGTAGAGCAGCAATTCCCGCTGGACCCTCCAAAGTGACGACACATTGATATACGAGCTTTTGTAGTGCTTGCCTCTAGTGACCGTCCTCCTCCAGCCACTCTATCAACCTCTCCCCAGTTTCCACTTCCTCTATCCTTCTCGCTCCCTATCAAACCTTTTTTTTCCCCTTTCCTTTCTTCTGCCTTCCATCCCAAAAAAAAGGAAGCATATAGGGCTGAAGAGTAAGTCCCCCCCCTTACGGACACACAAGATGAACTATATCAATTATACTCAGTTTTCCTTTTCACTTTTCCAGAGAAATGGCTCCAGTGGTAGCCACTACACAACACAGCAAAACACCTTAGAGTGGACAGCCTTGTCACTTTGTACCATATCTACTCCACCTGCATGCCAACAACATCAGCGTCCTCCATTGGCATCACTGACTGTGCCAGCCAACATAACGTTGCCAATCCTTGGCACGTTGCTAAAAAAAGAACCCAGACCCTCTCACCAAAACGCAATCTATTTCATACAGTCCCATTTCTTTACCCATGAAAAACCTTCACACCCTATCCCCCACTAACCCCTTACCACCACTGCCTCCCCCTCCAAAAACAGAGTAGTGAACAGTTGAGTGAATAATGGATTCCATTCAATATAGGTTTGTTCCCAATACTATGTACGTGGGTGAGTTTGTAGAGTATTTACAGCCAGTTGTATTGGATGTTTGGGCAGGTTGGTGATAGATCGGAGGAAGTCCTGTTTATAAATGGGCTTGCAGCAGTTCAAGCTTTACTGCAACTTTGTTTCGTGCACTCCTAAAAAAGGCACTTTCACACATACAAATAAAAACATCTGCATAATTACTAGCTGCACCAGACTAGTGTCATTACCCCCCCCTTAATCGCTTTGATCACTCTATTCAGATAATAATAGAACCAATTAAAACCCTTAGGTGGCATTGTTTACTATAAATACGCTCTTCATTACAATGTTACACATTTTTTTTCAAAATATAAATGGCAATGATGGACAAAAAAAGTGGCCATTCCCATTACTATACTTAGATTAGACTAGGGCGGCCTCAAGGCCTACGCCACAGCGACCTCTTTGGATCTATTGTGGCTCCCCTCACTCTAAAGCTCACCCTCCAGAACTGTCCTTTTAATCAGATTACTATACGTATTAGTTGGGCGCCACGGTAGCCGAGCGGTTAGAGGCGAGACCTGCAAAGCTAATATGTATTGTGGCACTGGGTTCGATTCCCGGTCTTAGGCTTTGGATTTTATTTAATGGTTAATAAAAGAAATTTACAGTAAAGTATGTTTGAGTCGCCTCCGTCCGCGACACCTAATTGGTAGTTGGACGTAAAGCCCCGCCTGAAAAAATAGGCAATTACTTTTCTTTTACTTTACTTATACGTATTAGTTTCCAGTTAATTGCTCATTAACAATTTCACTATATTTTACTATAGATTACAACCTATAGGAAAGCAATTGAAGAGCTTGGTGCAAAAAGGAGTTATCTACATTTTTTTCAGTAAACGTGTTTAGTGGCGCCCCCTATTGTATGTTCAATTCTACATCTTTTGGTGCATAAATGAGTCTTTATGCAGACTCGTTTATTATTACATTACTCTCTAACCTAGGTTAGATTTGGAGCAAAAATGAGTTTTCTACTGCAGATAACTTTCTTTTGCTCCAAACAGAAAAGATGACGCCATCAATGAAACAAAAATTTTTATAATAGGTTTATTTAATGTTTATATTAGGTAGATATTATTATTTTTCTTTTTGACAGGTATAATAATATATCTAACGTTCGCTTCGATAAGACACAAAATGCCACTTAAAAGCTCAAAAACAAGAAATCTGTTTACTTACTCAAGTTTTACTGAAAATTATGATTTTGGTGCAAAAAAAGAGTTAGCTGCCAAATAACTTTTGCTTATAGCAAGCTTAAAAAAATGCCCTAGAAAGTTCAAATTGAGCCCCAAATGACCCCCATCACAATATATTAACTAATCCTTACAGCAGACACAACATAAGGAATACATCTTAAAGCATATTTAGTCTTTTGTCCCTACTAAAAATTTTAAAAAATTGTAGATAACTCCTTTTTACACCAAGCTCTTCAATTGTATTGTTGGTTAGTGGGTTCGATTCCCGGTTTAAGCCGTTTTTTTTTTTTTTTTTCTTTTTTAATGGTTAATATGAGAACTTTGTAGTATAACATGTTTGGTAGTCACTTCCGACTGCGACACCAAATTTGGTAGTTGGACGTAAAGCTTGACATAAAAAAAGTTTACTTTTTCACTTCACTAAGAGGAAGTGGGGCTTATTAATAAGGAGTACGACAAAATTCCTTCATCAAGAACCAAACAAGAAGTCATGTACAATGAACTGAACAACTTCAACTACTTCACAAAGTTTCAAAATACTTGTTTACAGAGAAATAAATGCGGGTATGAGCTAGCGCTCGGGGACCGCCAATTAGATTTCTCAAATAGATTTCTAGAAATATGTTGCCAAAAGTTGGATAAAAATGTCATTTTCAGAAGTTGTCGTTGTTGTTCATGTTACTTTTTTCTTTTGTAAACAACGTAGCGCCTAAAAAGTAAGAACCGATTTTCATGAATTAATAAGGAGTAATTGATACCTCCTGTTTTTTAACACTTCCTTGAATACGATTCTGCGCAATGCTGAGCAGTAATTCTCACTTTATGTTACATTGAAGCAACCTTGGATTGGCTTGCTAATTATAAGGTGTTTTCTGTGAGCTGGTAACACTTTGTTAAGTTAAAAGTATTACTTGTTATTCTTCTAGTAAGCTATCTATTACAGCTATTGGTTATACAGATTTCAAAGACAAAAATCCTATTGATCATGGTGCCCCCACCAAACAATTAGAATTTATTTTTGTTTTAATTCAACTGGAATTCCAACTGATCCATTTTTGCCCATCTCTGATCCTGAGGCAGTATCATATTCCTCTCTCAGAGCGGACCTCAAGTATTGGCGCATTTCTAGCAAAGCTGGACAACGTTTTATTCGTTTTCACAGCTCGTCCTGGAGATGTTCTGTGAGGTTTAGATTTGAACAGCTGGTTACTCTTGAATGTCAAAATAGAAACAATTCTTGCCGAATTTAGTCGAACTTTGTCTTAAATAAAAGAATATTCATCAACAAATGGCACAAATCAAAGGAAAAGCCTCTAAAAGACTGTCCCGTTCAAAAGGTAGCAGCTATATTAACAACTCCTTCATAACAATCAATCCAATTTGAGCCTCAAATTGACCTAAACTCAAGCCATAAATCTTCTAACATTATAACTTCTTCTTCTTTAAGAAAATTTGCTGTAGCATATTCCCCACTATAACTTATTGCACAGGATAAAGACAGATCTAGGCACTCCAGAGACACTCAAGAGAGTCCTAGTACCTTCCTGAAGAGTGCCATTTTTTAGGAGGAAGAGAAAAATGAAAGAATTATGACTCCTTAGTAGGAAAGGCACTCCTTCCTTAAGGTTCCTTTGACAAGGATGAGAAATGCCCATTTTCACTTTCCTTGCGAATGACAGCCTTATTAAAAGATTTCTTAGGTATTACGAAAAAACATTAAGAACAAAACCAGGTATCGAAACCTGTCCGTCAATCCTAGCGTTCACTAACGGAACCCTAGAATGTCTTAAGGAACAATTACCGGAAGACAATGGCGTAGTTGGGTTTCTTTCTGAGAAGGGCTTCAGGAGGAATATGAGTCAAAGTAGTCGACATACGATGCATTGAAGTAAAACAAAAAATACATTAATTCTTGAATCATTGATTGAAACATCTAATTTTCTGGCTGAAGCTTTAAGTAAAGTCTTAAAGATGTTTTTCACATGTAAAAAGGAAAACTATATTTTCCATTTTTTCCAGCGGAAATGAAAATAGAATGGAGGAATAGATTATTGCTTTGAAAAATTGTAAAAGAGCTTCTTAAACTTCCATTTAAGAAATGACAATAGAAAGGAAAAAATACAGATAATAAAGAATAAAAAGAGAAACATTAATTCTTTAAAAGGAAAAATTAATAAAAGAAGAGTAATCAGAAGTTGAAAAGGAATAAGAAGCTACTGTTTGGTAGAGATATTGAAGGCGCTAATATTGGAGAGGATCTGTGGAAATAAAAACGAAGGGTAACGGCTGGGATTGCGTAGAGGGTGACACGGATGCCACAGCTAAGAGGAAAGTGGAAAAAGAATTAAAAATAAAGGAAGCGCTGAGGAGATGCTAAGGGTGTGAGGGGGAAAGAGTCAATTAAATTTTTACTCCTTGGAATATCTGAGTGGATGTAGAGATTGGGAGCGGAATTGAAGAAGTGGAAAGAGGATTGACAAAGAAATACTGAACCGAAACGGAAGACGAATGCTTCACATACTTGGAAATACTCTTTGTTGCTTGGAGGGGCTTAATGGGCTTATGATCTTCCCCTTTTTGGATGTACGAGTATAATGTCAACTTTCGATTATCTTGAAGCGGATTTTCTATACAAAGCTCTAATTTTTAAATCCTGAACAATCAAACGATCGTCTTTCAACAATTTCCTGCATTAATTTTCTAGAAATTGATAATTTGTACACGTGCACAAACATACATTCAAACCAATTTGTAAGAACAACTTTTTCGTATTCGGAGGACCTCAAAACGATGGACAGTGAAGTCAGTAATGTGAGAATCCTTACTGGAGGCAGGCAAAGTACTGGGAAAGGCTCTAGTATCCAATACATGTATCAGTACCTCGGAGATACACAACACTAAGTCACATTTTTTATTTTTTACAGGAGAGCAAATGAAAGAGTTTTTTCGTGGTTTTATCTTACTTATACGCCCACGGGAGTTATTTTACTTAAATCTTTAGTGGATAATAAGTAACATAGATGCTCGTTGACAGATGGTTGGGTAATAAAAAAATAATAATTTTGAATTGGAAAGATTAAAAAAAGAAAGTTTGAAAAAAATTGACTTAGTGTTGTATACCTCCGAGGTCTACTGATATATTTTTTTAATTTATTCAGTAATTTACCATCTGTATATAAATATACGCAATAATTAAATAATATGGTGATGTAAATGATGCGTGGTCAGCAGAAATAGAGAAACTATTCAGCGGTAGCTCTCTCTAAAGAATATCTAAATTGGTGATGATGATGAAGATGATGATGTCCAGGAAGTCTCGGGGCTAATGGCGATTCAGTCGGCGTGGAGGATTGTCAGGAATAACAGTAGAGGCGAGAGACTGTACGAAAGGATTAGGGGCAATTAAAGAGAGCACTCTGGAACTTGCGATATTCCAAATTGGCAAGTTGTTGTACGAATGAGGGATGTTGAGGTCGTTTTCGAATAGTAAGGTTTGGTTACGTAGAAAGGAGTGTTAACTGTCGGTTACAAGTAGTTTTGGTTGGAATGTCTGAACAGTTCGTATGTTTGTAGGTTTGGAAATTAAAAATATAAATCTATATAATCTAAATAAACCTAGATTTTTCCAAACATCACCTACCTATGTACCTATCTTCCCCAAATAACCAGTTTCCCTGTACCCAACTCAATATCTACTTAATAAAGGTAGTGTACATTCTTCCTAGACACCATGTAAACATTTTAGGTTACTTAGAGTATTTTACACCTATCTTATAATATCCTGAGGATGACGGACAAGGTTTGGGAAACGAAATAGTTTGGGGAAACTATTCTTATTAATTAATTTAATTACAGATTTTACAGGTTGAGTGCATTTCTACCTATCGCTCCTATAGCGGAACGGGAAGTGCATAGTATCTGCCAGCAATCCTTCCTTTGTAGGCGTCCACCGTGTACTTAATGTAATCTAATTTAAATAGTTTCATTGATAGCTAGTTGCTCACTAGTTTAGCTGTATTGCAATGTCCTGATATACTACCCTCAGTTTTATAATTCACGAATATTCAAACGTTCCAGTATATCCCATAATTGAACATTTTGGACTAAATCAATACCCATAACATATATGCGATAAATAGCCCAATTAGTAACCAAGTTTGAAGTGGACACTTGGCGGACCGTACAGAGTCTTCAACTAAATTTAGTACCTTCCCTCTACCTCGTTCTAGCTATCATTAAAACTGGGTTCTCTGATAGTCATCCTGATCAGAGGAAATCTAACAACTTGTTTGTTGGGGTGGGGGTGTGGCCATCATCACAGGGTCTAGACCATTAGCTAATGAAGGGCTCAGTATTGGGCCAGGCATACTAACAGGCTTCCATTGATTAGTGGAGCTCACAGTTAAAGCCTCAAAATCTAATTCAATTTTGTTGGACATCTTTACTACATGTCACACAGTCTATGAACATAATAATTATAATATCACAGAACATATTATTTAATGAAATGTTTTTTTTTTGTGTGTGTTAATCTCATTAAAAATTGACGAATAACTTTTCTGCTGAACAAAAGTTTCAAAGCCAAAGTGATTGGCGTAACATACAATATGTCCAAGTTCAAATGAAACCATTACAAAACAAATAGTAAATTCGAAAGCAGCACTACAAAAATGGCCAGACAGATTACAGTAATGGTAATAAAGGGAGATTCTATAAAACTATGGCAGATCAGTTACCTAGACAACCATGGTTTAAGGGAACTGTCACTAATAAATGGGTTGTTTGCGACAATAAGCAGGCTGAGAGCGAACCACGCGGTGTGCGGAATGTATCTTCACAGGATCAACAAAAGGTCCTCTCTCCTCTTTGCGTGAATTGCAATGAGGAGGAGGATTTCAAACATATAATAAAATGATATGTCCACGTTATGTGGTAGAAAGGAAACGAATGTTTGACGACATACACAGGTACTTAGATGCACCATTTCGCTACGAAGACATAATATTCTCCACCAACATCTATGTGCTTAAATATTATAGCAGAGCTAGGCAATGAAATAGGAATGTATTTAAAAGTTACAGAATGAATGGAAGAAAATGATTAGAGAAGGATGACGGTGATTTTAATTTCGGTTAAGCTATAAGGAGGGCAGGAATATAGAGTACTGCTCCATCCATTAGCTGTAGTTTATGTAAATAGTTGTGTATAGTAGAGGGATGAATGTGTGAAGCGGAGGTATTTATAAGTAAGAATGGAGAGTGAGTGATGTTCTAGTGATAAGCACCTAGATGATGCTGGCTGTATGGCGGAAGCCAATGCCAAGAAAAACAACAACAACAACCAAATCGAAACATCGAACTATTCAGTCGCACATCCGAAGGGGATTGATTTTCATCCAACTTTGAATTTTTAGTTTTTTTTCCACAATATATTCTCACTAATTCATTATTTTGCTTGTTGCGTCATTGTATGCAGTTGCGAAATACAATAGATTAAAAAATAATAATTAAATAAGTAATTACATTAAGGAAGAGTTGTATGAGAATTTAACAGCAGATTGTGAATTCTCATTCTTAAGGAATAAAAAAAACATCATGATCAATATGAAGGCACAAACCGGTGGAATTGAACTAACATTGATGGCCTAATTTCAAAGCTGCCCGCAGTTACAGGTCGACCGTGAAATTGAACATCTAGACCATATTCTCTTTTTCCTTCATTCACTTCTTCCTGTTCTATTTACTTGTACTTGTAATTCTTGGTCTTCTCAGAAGCTCTTCGAATAACCGGGAAATAGAAACCTTGTAAAAATTAGAGCCATAAACGTAAATAACATTAATAAAAAGAAATATTTTTTATTTATTGTTAAGAACACACAATCTGGTTTAATAACTTCGTAAAAGGTACGATAGGTTATTAGTAAGGAACGGATTTTTATGTATTTAAAAATGCCAAATATTTAATTAAAATATGCATTTATTTTCGTCAATTATGTGGAAAATATGTGATTTTCTTAAAATATTTTCTGGAATATTTAAGTAAAGAATGCAAGGTCGTTCCTTAAATTAGGTTTCTCGAATAAAGACTTGGCTGTATTTATCGCTACTGCTTCGTCTTCGAGATGTGAAAGGACATTCTTGATTTTATTGTAGTTTTCATAGTAATACTGAGCTGCTTCCAGCCAAGTACCCCATCTTGTCAATATTGGTGGAAGGCACAAGTCTGGATAGAGATCTTTTAGCATTTTAATGCGACTTGGTGCTTTTAAGAACACTTTTTTAACCGAGGAGATTAAGGAATCTACGTCACTGAACAAAGATCGGACTGTTTCTGCTACTCGAAGCAAGGCATGAGCAATACACGTCACATGAATTATCTTAGGATAAAATACCTGAATAGATTGCCCAGCCTTGACCATGTTGGGGGCAGCATCAGAGAGAAACAAAAGAACTTTTTCGTTCAAAATTCCACTGAGCCATAGGATATGCATTGAGGCATCGAAGAATCGTGAAATGGTGGAATGATTGCATTTTTCTAGAACCTCACAGTTCAAAAGGAATGGCTTTGAATCCACATCAGCATCACTGTCAAGTTTTCCAATAACTGCATTGGCAATATACCTGCCCTCAACGTCAGTGGTTTCATCAATTGACACCCAAATCCATCTTTGATATGTTCTCGAATTTTGGTTAGTGTATCTTTATAGATATCTTCCAGGTAGTTTTTCCGCAGAGTGCTCTCGTCAGGCATTTTTTTTTCCAATATAGGTCTCTAAGAATCCTTTGAAATGAGGATTTTTAAGTTTGTGGAAAGGGATATCTGCTCTAACCAAAGCCCGACACAGATCTGTACTCAGAGTAGACTTACTTGATGATGGAGATGTAAGGAAGGCTTGATAGGACGTCCTCTCTTTCTTTCTGTTTTTATTCTCTATGTGCGATCCGGTGGCAATATGTTGGGTGACTTGGGAACGTTGAGAGCAAGAAACGCGCTTGTCACAAGCTGTGCAGTACAAAATGTCTCCATTACTTCGAAAAAGTTCTGCTGGAAACTCGCGAAGATATTTAGCAATCAGTTGTTTGTTTGAGGCCGATGTTCGTGGCATTTCACCCAAAAAAGAATACACTAAGTGACCGAACGAAATGAATTGGACACTTCAACGAACGAGCTGAAAGAACAGACAACGTCAGACAACTTCAAAGAACTAACAAGTCCCGTCACTGTTTAGCAGCATTCTGTGTAAATTACAATAACCATTGTACCCACTGTGATTCACAGCCCTACAGTCTGTGGTTCACAGTTCCTGTCAACCACCTCCCAATTATGAAAATATGCCCAAAATGAAAAATATGTACATATTTTGATTAAATATGTAGAAATATTTATTTATTTTAATCAAATATGTATAAATATGCGATAACATCCAAATATGTGGAAATATGTGAAATAAAAGTAGACTCAAACGGCTTAAAAAGTGTCAGTATGAATACTTCTAGTTGAAAAACGTCTGTAAATTGCCTAGAAAAAAATAAGTAAATACATACGAATCCGTTCCCTAATTATTAGTAAACATTAACACCGGGCTGTTCCGCTCTAGGTTGCTTCATTTCCTGTATAAACTATAAAAAGGAGGAGAAGAAACGTGTCTTAAACCATCTCAGATCGCAATGCAAGAGCTGGTTTTATGTTATGAGGCCTCTGGCAATTGGAATGCGAAAAGAATATGCGACTGCATGGAAACCCTGGTTCTCGTAATGGTTTCTCTTACATCTCAAGGCAAAGAAGCGTCACCATTAGCCTCATGTCATCATAGGGTAAGCCACTTCGCAGACACGGCCAGCAGAAGAAGGATTATGAAATCTTTCAACACCTTTTTTTTTATGATCTTGACGCACAAACTACTAGAGTTTATAATCCCTGGATATGGTCCAAAAAAAAAGGAGAGTTAATCTATTAGGCCTTCAAAGAGGATGGTGCAATAAGTCTGTTTGGTTCCAAAATTTGTTGTAGAACAGGACCCACAAGGTGTTTTAATAAATAGATATTGGGACGAGCCAAAGAGGAATTGAATAAATTCTTTTAGAATGTGGATAAAGCTTCGACTCAGATATAATCTCCTCTGAATTCAACGTGCCAAAGATCTCATCTCTTAATCTAGCTCTTGCAACGCCGACAGACAGTTATTTCTGTTCTTTGACCTGCACAGGCTTTTTTTCTTGTTTAGGGTAATTGAATTTATCCTTGGAAGATAAGAGGTTAATTTTGAAAACTCCAGATGGAAATAATCGCTTTTTTTTTTTACAAGATCCGGGATTGGAATGGGAATAATAAGGACCCATCTCTTGAAGAATCTCTCTCTCCTTCTGCAGCTCCAAGGGAAAACCTTAGAAGATTTTTTGATTTAAGAAGTAAACACTTAAGAAGAATTAGCCTTGCGTTGCTGGCATTAGCAGTTTTCAAATAAGCGTGGGTCACGATTGTTCAAAGGATGTCTTATATCGCAAAATAGTTCTACGTCTCCAAATTGTTCACTTAGAAGAAATATTGAAGAAGAAATATTAACATGAAAGCAACTCCTTCTACATCCTTATTAAGAGAGAGATATAGTTGGTCCTAGTGCTGCAGAGACCGAGATGAGGCGAGACTTTATGCAGATAAAGAATGATTCATCTTTTGAAGACGACGACGACGACTGCATCAATATTTTTGCACCATTTGCTCAAAAATCAGCAACTATCACCGAAGCATGGAAGACAGAAATAATTAATTACACCAAATTAGATCAAGCACCAGTAGACGTTGACATTTTAGAATGGTGGAAAACACTTGAGAATTCCTTTAAAAAAATTTCTAGAATTGCGAAAGATATTTTTAGTATCTGTGCAACTTCAGTGCCATCGGAAAGATTATTTTCGCAAGCTGCGTTGATAATGACTAATAGAAGATCTTCTCTAACTTCTGACTCAGTAAAAGCTCTTTTATGTATCAATGCTTGGGCAAAGTGTATCTTAAAAACGAAAATTTGTGGCAATATTTTTTAGGTGCATAGATAGTCTTTTTTTTCAAATTCACTAATTCAAAAATTCTAAAATACAATTCAAATAATATCTAAGTTCCAAGTATTAGATTATTAATAGTGAAATTTATGAAATTGAATGAATGAATGATATGAATAGTAAAATTTAGTGAATTTATGTACAAATTATGTAATTCGAATTCAAATAGATGTAGTATTATTGAACATATAATAATAAAATCGTATCTTTTAATCATTAATTCAATTCCCGTAAATTGTGTCATTTATTAATAAATAATGAACACAATTTTATAATTTTGTAGCTAAAAATTAATATTTGAAAAACCGAGACAAGACCGAGATTTCTGGAATAAATCTCGACGAGATATATAATAATGTCTCGATCTCAATCTCGGTCTCGGTTGCTCAAGTCTTGTCCCGGTCCCGGTACCGAGACCGAGATTTGTCTTGATTCTCGTGCAGCATTAGTTGGTCCGTAAACCAGTGCATCCGTTATAACACGCTAATCTCAATCCCTTTCCCAGCTAATTCGGTTAAGACACTTTTGCGAAGATGGAGGGGTACTCCTCCTTCAAAAATTGGATAAATTCTTCAGGACTACAACAATTTTGGGAGTCCTAGATGTTGATTTACTTACAATTATTGACACGACGGATTAGCTCTATGGTGGCCAGCAAGTAGCAAGAAATGGGTGATTAAAGCGCCTTTTAATTTAAGATACAGTTACGGTATTGAAGGATATTACTCAAACAGAAATACTACTTCAGTGAACGGATTTTTATAAATCTTTTTTTGGCAACATTCTATACGTTTCGTATCTACGTTAAAGATACATAGATCTACAATTTTCTATTGCAATCATATTTCTAGCAGTTCTAGGAAAGTCATCGGGGTACTGATCACATCCGTTCCTTTCTGTCTGAAATATTGTTTTGCAAAATGTAGAATATAATTTTAGTAATCTTCTCAAAAGAAAACTCCATTCTAGGCAACATTCGATTTATTTATCCTAGAAAATTTTTCCTCTAAACAGAAATTATATTTAAAGAAAATAATAAAAGAAAATAAATATGTTGGATAACATGTTTTATATTCAAGGCAGGAAATGCTAGAGAGTCAAGGCGCGGTTTAGACGTTTTGCAACATTTATCTTGTTCTTTCACAAGTCTGTAGGAGATTTGAATAAATTGTTTCCCTTATTTCTTTCTTTTCTTTCTGTCAGCATTTTCAGGTCAGTGTTTGATTAATTAAAAAAAAGACACCCACAAAAAAATAGAAAAGTTGAAGCCTGCCTTAAAGGTGAAATAATTAACGCAGAACTAAGGAAGGGAAGATGGGAGAAGAAGCTAAAAAAGTAATAAAAAAAATAATATATGTGAGACCTTTCTCAAACCGGGCAAGTGATTACTCTTTTTTTGGAGAAATTGCGCAGAAGGCAGGTGAGCCAACTGCTTTATGTTCCCATTTCTAGAGCGATAACAACCCTTACTACCCTCCGCCATCACCCAAAAAGAGAAGTAAGGAAGATAAAGAACACTAGCTAACTGCATTTTCAAAATACGAGTATCAGCAGGGCTAACATATATTCAGGGTGAACTAGAAAGTAATGTCTACAGGCCTACTGTGTGTAGTACATCTGAAGTGGAGTTTCAATGACGTGAAATTGTAATTTGGGGTAAATACCAACTATACGAATTTTTGTTTGAGTACTTGTTTAAAATAGTTCCTAACATTTTCTCAAATATATCAGAGAGATCAGAAGTAAATGTTTTAAGTGCAATTTGTAACCTTTGACTTCCTCATTTTAAGACAATCTACTTTAAAAATTGACTACTGGTCCATCTAAAAGAGTTTTCCATGAATTAAACAACTTGTTAAACTAACACTGTTGTGTACTCGTGAACACGTTTTCTTGCAAAAACAAACGTAATTTCTCGTACGGAGGTAAAAGGAATCCTGGAAAATGATATACCGTTTGAAAGCACATTAGGCAAGGGAACTTTTATAAAAAGTGCCTGGCACCTAGGTTTGATAATGATCACGTAAGGGCCTAATGAGTTTTCTTAGAAAATTTCGATTACTTATATTTTTTCAGTATCCGGAGGAAGATTGAGGCTGTTTGGAGAGTGATTTACGCTTCAAAATGGTATCAATTTTTAGAAAATTTATCTGTCTTTCTAACTGAGTCATCAGAATCGAATTCGGACTAAAACTTTCTGAGTAATAACATTTTTATTGGAAAAAAAAAGTAATGATTTTAGGGAAAAAAATTAAGTGACGTCACTCAAGAACAGTGGAAAATATGAAGTTGGCCATTGAACTTCACTTTAGATGTACTACACACAGTAGGCCTAAGGACATTACTTACTGGTTCACTCTGTATATTATTTAAAAGCATTGTACCTAATTTCCTTCTTCAAGTTATTATCAGTAATATCCGTTTTTAAGGCCTTTTAAATCCATGAAATCTGGCGCAAACTTCCCTGTTATTCCGTTTGGTTCCATTAACTAACAAGTTTTGGCCATATTTCTAACTATTACCGACATTTTGTAGTTTAAGAAAAACAAAAAACAAAACAGAAATTAGCTCTAGAGGGATGCCTACTTCAAACTTCACGTCGAGAGCGGTTTCCTCCAAATTCGACTTTTATCAATATGATTAAGCCTCTTCTACGTTCGCAAGAGACAAGACACGGCAGTTCCACAAAAATGGCGCTTAAACAAAGACATTGAACACTTTATAGAAGTGTTTATTAGGACCGTTTGTGGATTTAATGATTTAATTTTCGAATATATATTTTGCCATACCAGTGCACCAATAAAGGATCAAAAGACAGCGCTGTATCGCATTTATTACCTAAAAACTTCTTTCTGTAAAAACTTGCGCACCACCATAGGAGCTAATCCCAAGTGACAATCAAAGGACACTCAATTTGTGTCCCAGTTTGTGGAGCCTGTAAGGATGTATCCAGTTTTAATGGGATAATTTATGGTTAAAAGAGGTAAACCCCTCCTTACTTTTGGCATGGCATTAAACTGAATTTATCTTCAAGTCAGCGGTATTATCAGATCGTTAGGACATCGGCTTTAGCAGATCCCCATTCTTCGGCCAGGGCTTTGCATGTGGATAGCCAACATCCAATTTGAGAAGAACCAGTTGTATGGTTCTCATCTCTCTTACTCTAACTCTTCCGCTCTTAAAGATAAACCAATCATTAAATCAGTCATCATTCCCTTCCTTACCACGGTATTCCACTTCCTTACTTCCTTCGGTTTCACTGTTTCTTTCATCTAGGTAGTTTCTCTTATCTTTCTTTCCTTTTTTTACTACCTTTTTTTCTTTATTTTTTTTTTAAAGGGTTTCTTCATTTCCTGTTTATATAGAAAAAGAAGCTTAGTTTGTGAAGAGGCCGCCTCCTAGCTGTTAGCGCTACTGTATTTCTTCTTGCCCTCTCTGGCTACAAGAGAGAAGAAAAAAGACGGAAAAGGGTAAAAAGAAAAAGGAACTCTGCGGTAGATGTGGTTGTGTCTTAGGTGAACTAGTCGGGAAGGATGTGTCCGTTTGTGGCTCTGTGGATGTCAGTAGTGCTGGTTTTCTTTATCTTCTATCCTCATTCCTTGCTCCCGGTGTCTCACACACTACTATTAGATGTACGTAAGGAGAACAAGCTTACTCCCCACATGTGCAAGCTATAGTGCCGACTGGGACCATCCTCATCCCCTGTTAACCTTTTTTTTTTTTTTTTACAACCGTCAGAACTCACTCTAGCAAACCGAGCTCTCTACTTCACCACTAAGGTAGTAAACTACCTTTCTATTTCTTGACCAAGATTAGAGTCCTCCTATCTTCAAATAGGGGAATGAGTGTTCTTCGTCTGTGGGCAAGGTATGTTATTGCAGAAGACACAGGAGGAGGAGAAAAAGAAAAAAGGAATTGCGTTTACAAAGTGTAAAGAGAAAACTCTGTTTCAGTGTGTGTTTGTCAGCATGCAGCAAGATGCAGTTTGTCTAAAGTCTCTGTAGCCACACAAAAGCCAACTCTTTTTCTTCTTCCTAAACTAGTTATCACAACTGTGGAGCAAATTCTCTCACTCATACAAACTATAAACTCAACAAAAAAGACTCTAACAAACCCAACCGCACTTTAAAATTCACTTAGATTGATGGCACTAGATTGTGGTCAGAACTTCCCTTGGCTAACTCAAGATATCGTGTAACCATGACCAAGGATGATAGTATAGGTAGGCAATGGTAATTGACTGCTTGGTGAAAATGAAGACTTTGAGGCACAGGGTAGCCACATGGACTAAGTAGCTATTTCTGACTAATTTGGCCATATTAGGGCAGAAATTCTTCGTAGCTACCAAATGGTATTACAGGATCTTTTGGAAACTGGGTGGTATTTTGGCTATAGAGAGTGATTATACCAACCTATCGGTTCTTTTGGAGAGCGTGGTCGTTACCGTGGTTGGAGGAGGGTGTTGCCTACCTAGAAACCTTGTAACTTCTTAGAGTAGGGTCTCATCTTTGAAATAACTAAGAACGGCATTGAAGGGAATTGCTTGGGTGGGACAAAGAGGTTACCACTTTGTACTCACTACTATCGGCTCCCTTTTCTTTCTAGAATGTCCCAGGAGAGCTTAGATCTCTTCACTTGGGAAACTACCTTCAAAACAACTGGATAGTGTTTGGGGCTGGCATCCAGTTATACCAGTGACGATAATCTCAAACTACCAACTCCCCTCTCTATTTGGGGCTGAACGATTACCAATTGTAGTTTGGCTCGATGAAACAGTATTTGCTAGCAAATAAACTTCACTAAAGAATTTAGAAGATCTAGCAGAATTCTTGCGGAGTGAGCAGTCTTTCTAAAATCAGTGGGGGAAGTTAGACAACAGACTTAAATACCCAACCCAATGAAAAATACCCATTAATAAAAAAAATTGCTGAAAATTAAAATATCTCTTCGGCAAAAGATCTCATTTCCGGCAGAGTGATTTTAATGAGGAAGTAAATTACACTGAGCCCCAAGTTACATTAAATTTTAGAGAAAACCCTAATCCAATTCTTTTAAAGTACTTTAAAAAAAAAAAGCTCTAAAAAAAAAGTTTCAACTACAGAGATGATCTATATGCTCCTACGCATATCGTATATCCATGATTCGTCACCTGTTACAATCTTATACACGTCTTTTGAAGCACCGCCATTGTATTTCTTAAGCATTTGTTTGCACCGATCGACACGAGCATCTTCTTGAGATTTTGTCAGATCCAACGAGAACAAACCTTTTTCACGGCTAAATGATCATGCAATATTTTATATATGCTGGTGGAACTAATGTCTAAGGTTGCCTCAATCTCATAGTATGTCACATGACGATCTTGCATTATTAGTTTTTGCACAGCATCAATGTTTTCTGACACAACAACTGATTTTGGACGACCTTCACCGACTTTCGTCGGTGAGCGAACGACGACCACGATTGAATTCGTTATACCAGCATTTCGCATTGGCAAAGGATGGGACTTTATCGCTAAAAGTGGAAGTAAGTTGATCGATGCACTCCTGTCTTGATAATCCACGTCGAAAGTCGTAATAAATCAATGCACGAAAATTTTCACGTGTTAATTCCATTTTTTCGCTGAGACACAATTTTCAAGTGACTGTAAACAACACAAATCGCGCTCAAATAACAAAACGTTCTGCAAAAGGTTATGGTCAAAAATGTCAAACTTTCAAGTGGAAACGTCAGATAGCACCTGAAAACATTTAGTGTTGCCAAGGCTCAAAATATAAGTAGTGCCCTTCGTAAAAGGTTAGAACCTACCAAATCTAAATTAATTCATTGGAGACTATTTTTGAGATTTAAGCAGTCTCCGATTTTTCGCTTTCGAATTATTGGGGATAAATAGAATAGAATAGCTTTTATTGGGCAAAAAAATATATACAATTTTCAATTAATGAAAGGCTACAGAAAAATAAAAAGCATTTTCGGCTTGGTAAATAGCCTAGAGTTGCTGGTACTAAAACTGTCCTGTAGGACAGTTGTATAAGGGGGTTGATCGTCAAAAAGTGCACCAGAAAAAGCGTAACGTTGAAAAACACCAAACTTTGACAAATTTGCATCTTTTTTTTATTTACATAACTGAAAAAATAATAGGCAAAATTCAAATAAACATCCTATTTATCCTAATTAGCAATTAATATTTATGTAGCTGTTATATTCAGCTATGAGATAGGTCCGATACATATAAGCGGAAATGTGGTAATACAATAAATAGATAAATTAAGTTTAGCAAATTTTGGGACTGAAATTTAAATGAATTCGAAATCAACTGCACTAAACTGTTTAAACTATCTCTGACAATGGATGAAAATCTGAAACTTGGCGGAGGTTACAATAAACACGCGTGCTACGATGGATATTAATCATAGATATTAACCAGTACATCGGTCATAACCAATTCTCAACTTTCAGGGACTTTAGGGAACCACTTATACCCAGACTAATCTGGAATAACCACTTTTGTTGTTATCACTAAGGGGCATGTTACTTGAGCATACTGATAATAGAATTATTTAGTCCCTACTTTTTTAAAGAAACAAAAAATGCACAAAGCTGCCATTTTTATTTTGTTGGGACAGAAATAATTCTGGATGAATATCTGATTTTCAATAAAGCCAACTATTAACCAAACTGTAAAGATTACCTGGTACTAAACTAGAAACACCTTTTTGATAGATCCAAATCTTAGAAGCTAACATAAGTTACAAAGTGTTTTATAGCAGTGCAAACTAGATGGCTAGAGGATTGGTTACTTCTAAAGGGAAGGAAGGTAACCAAACAACAGAAGTTTCTACTTCCTGAGCTGTAGAATACGTTGTTGTCATGGCGACAGTATTTCATAGGAAGCGGTAGGCTAAAGGAAGCCCTTTTCCTGCTTTTGCAAGCTTCCACTATAGAAACTTGTTAAGTTCTAATCAGATTATTAGACTGGTGACGGGATGATATAGAGTGCCAATGTGAAGTATAAGGGCTGGGTGCAGGAGGTAGTAGAGGAAAGGGCCACTTTAGGGACAGACCTTCCAGCGGACCAACATCTGCCCTTAGTAGTTTAGTTGTAAGAGAACTAAGAGAGAAGACGGAAGGAGGTCGAAAGGCCAAAAGCTGTGTGTATATATAGACAGAAAGGAAGGATACAGTGTCAGAGGTGTTACCAACCCTCTTTAACTGTGAAACATCAACTACAGCTTGTTACCAACGGCTTAGGCCAAACCGCAAATGTTATCTATGTGGCACTGTAAGCCAAAATGCTATGAGCTTCTCCAGCATTTCCAGCGGGTTAAAGGGGCGCGCGCGGGAGCAAGAGAGAGTGAGAGAGAGGCAAAAGTGAGATTAGCGGTGGAAGTCGACACAAACTATGCTACACTGGGGTTCTAAACTCCTTCCCTTTTAAAGGTCTTGTTAAAGGACCAAGAAGGGAAAGGAGGTATATCTCCTTGCTGCCTTGATCTGTTTTCCGAAACGGAAAATTATTGTATTCAATCTATTTTTCACAAAACAATTCAATATTTGCTCTTCGAGAATTGTGATCAGAGAAAGTCGAGCGGATATTCACTTCAGATTTTGGGCGCTTTTGTGGTCACAGTGCGACAAAAAATAGAACCAATTATAATACATGAAAATATTTAGAAAGACATTAAATAAAATCATTAAAGAAGAAAGAGTAAAAAGCAGAAACACAAACACTGAGAAAAGAGAGATAATAACAGACCGTTTGTTCTATAATCAAAGTGAAATTCGAAACTTCACTGAAACACGAGGAAAAGCAGTTAAACCAATAGGAAAAAGGAAAATGAGAAAAAAAAAGAAAATGAAAAACAAATGAGAAAAGCTGCGTGTTTAGCAGGTTGCCGCTGGTCGTTATATCAAATTGCAATAGGTTCGTTATATCGCTTCCTTTATTTACTCTTTCGGTCGATTCTGTTATCCTTTTTCTTTATTTTGTCTTTTACTTTGTCCTTTATTTTTTTATCCCTTATTCTATCATTAAACTGTTTGTCTTTATGTGCATGAGCTTGCTATAAACTTTTACTGACTTCATACTCACAAAAATTAAAAACGGAGAAAAACATTTTTAACATTTATTTATAAATATTAATATGGAGAGGTTTAGGGATTCCGCTAGGCATTCCAATCTTTACCGAATCCAATCCTTACTTTAAGCTTTACATACTTGGGCCTAACTCCTCTCCCATTCGATGCACAGCGACGATACCTCCAAAAGGCACATCTACATAAAATTCCGAATCAAATGACTCCTCATTCATGAAAATCGGTTCGCGCGTTTAGGCACTACGCAGTTTACAAAAAAGGTAACAAGAACAAGAACAAGACCAATTTTTGAAAAAAAAAACCGTTTTTGCTCATTTTCAGCAACTTTTTTCTCAAAATCTATCAGATCTGGGTTGTTAGAAAAAAAATTACAGTTATAAAGGAGGATTTTGACTACATTTTAAAGAAAATTTGGGAATTTTATCATTTATAGAAAAAGAGAGAAAAAAAATTGTCAAAGTTTAGTGTTTTTCAACATTACGCTTTTTCGTGCACTTTTTGACGATCAACCCTTATACAACTGTCCTACAGGCTAGTTTTAATAAGATCATATGGCGTAGTTTGGTTTACGGTCTTTGCCATACGGATTTGGTAACGTCCTAGCCCATAAGAGGAGGATAAGAATATCCATTCACTGGATACTCTGAAGGAAATCAGACTGTAATGGTGTCAACAAGAACTTCAGTGATCAACCACTTAATCTTGTAATCCTTAGACTTAATCCCTTAATCCTTAGAGCTAAATCTCTTTCGTCTGTGGGAATGATCGCAGATTAGAGGAAAGATGGTTCGGAGATGAATTTTAGTTTTTGGAAATTGAAATTAGGTTCAGATCATCTCTGATCTTCATTAAATGGTCATTGGGTACATCGACGAGATATTTAAATGCGCTTTGACCCTTATGTTAAATAGAGAAGCTGGCGCTTCTACCAACAACACCATGTTTGGTTCTCATTGCTAGAATTTGGTAATACACACACCTTTCTACAAGTTAAGCTAGAAGTTCTGTTTTGGACAATTCGTCCTCCATAAGTACATGTAAGCTAAGAGACATATCCGGGAACTTTAATATTTCTCCAAAAAGTTTTGGTTTGCAATAAGTAGTAATAGATTTTAAAAGACATAGCTCTGGGACTGGATTATTTCTGGGTAAATAATGGAAACTGGTACCTGAAGTTAAAAAACCGACAAAGAGGGAATGACGCTCAACAGTAGCCAAGCGGCAATGCTGAATTGAAGAGCTTGGTGCAAAAAGGAGTTATCTACATTTTTTTCAGAAAATGTGTTTAGTGGCGCCCCTGTTGTATGTTCAATTCTACATCTTTTGGTGCATAAACGAGTCTTTATGCAGGACTCGTTTATTATTACTTATTCTCTAACCTAGGTTAGATTTGGAGCAAAAATGAGTTTTCTACAGCAGATAACTTTCTTTTGCTCCAAACAGAAAAGATGACGCCATCAATCAAACAAACATTTTTATATTAGGTTTATTTAATGTTTATATTAGGTAGATATTATTATTTTTTTTTTTTTTTTTTTTTTTTTTTTGGCGCATCAACAGCTGAGGTCATTAGCGCCCGGAGCTTTTTCCAGTGCACTGCCGGCCTCCGGACAGTGTTCTCTCGTTACAGACAACACTGTCCATCACCGGACAGTGAGCTGTAAGAAGCTCCTAGGAAGAGAAAATCTAAGGGTCAGCTGCTGGATTCGAACCCGGGACCTCCGCGTGGGAGTCCAGTATGCTAACCTCATAGCTAATCCCTTCCCTTGGTAGATATTATTATTTTTCTTTTTGACAGGCATAATAATATATCTAACGTTCGCTTCGACAAGACACAAAATGCCACTTAAAAGCTCAAAAACAAGAAATCTGTTCGACTAAAGTGCTTAATATGTACTCAAGTTTTACTGAAAATTATGATTTTAGTGCAAAAAAAGAGTTAGCTGCCAAATAACTTTTGCTTATAGCAAGCTTAAAAAAATGCCCTAGAAAGTTCATATTGAGCCCCAAATGACCCCATCACAATATATTAACTAATCCTTACAGCAGACACAACATAAGGAATACATCTTAAAGCATATTTAGTTTTTTGTTTCTACTAAAAATTTTAAAAAACTGTAGATAACTCCTTTTTGCACCAAGCTCTTCAATTAAGAATTTAATGAAGCCTAGACTACGGGGCATAAAACAGAAATTAATCGCTGATAATTAATGCGAGCAATTTTAAAACTGTTGTGATTAAAACTTATCCGATAAGTTGATTACTAAAGGTTTATCGTAATAAATAACTACAAATAAAGATACAATGTTGAACAACACCAAACTTACGAATGTTCCCAAATTTTCTGTAAAGTATATTTCTATATCGTTCTCAAATAGATTTCTTGAAATATGTTGCCAAAAGGTGGATAAAAATGTCATTTTCAGAAGTTGTCGTTGTACTTCATGTTACATTTTCTTTTGTAAACAACGTAGCGCCTAAAAAGTAAGAACCAATTTTCATGAATTAATAAGGAGTAATTGATACCTCCTGTTTTTTAACACTTCCTTGAATACGATTCTGCGCAATCCTGAGCAGTAATTCTCACTTTATGTTATATTGAAGCAACTTTGGCTTGCCAATTATAAGGTGTTTTTCGTGAGCCGGTAACACTTTGCAAGTTAAAAGTATTACTTGTTAGTCCTTTAGTAAGCTATCTATTGCGCCTATTTGTTTTACAGAATCCAATGACAAAAATCCTATTGATCATGGTGCCCTCACCAAACAAATTAGAATTTATTTTTGATTTAATTCAACTGGAATTCCAACTGATCCATTTTTGCCCATCTCTGATCCTGAGGCATTATCATATTCCTCTCTCAGAGCGAACCTCAAGTCTTGGCGCATTTCTAGCAAAGCCGGACAACGTTTTATTCGTTTTCTCAGCTCGTCCTGGAGATGTTCTGTGAGGTTTAGATTTGAACAGCACCACTGGTTACTCTTGAATTTCAAAATAGAAACAATTCTTGCCGAATTTAGTCGAACTTTGTCTTAAATAAAAGAATATTCATCAACAAATGGCACAAATCAAAGGAAAAGCCTCTAAAAGACTGTCGTTCAAAAGGTAGTAGCTATATTAACAACTCCTTCATAAAAATCAATCCACTTTGAGCCTCAAATTGACCTAAACTCAAGTCATAAATCTTCCAACATTATAACTTCTTCTTCTTTAAGAAAATTTGCTGTAGCATATTCCCCACTATAACTTATTGCACAGGATAAAGACAGATCTAGGCACTCCAGAGACACTCAAAAGAGTCCCAGTACCTTCCTGTAGAAATAATATATCTAACATTCGCTTCGACAAGACACAAAATGCCACTTAAAAGCTCAAAAACAAGAAATCTGTGGACTAAAGTACTTAATATGTACTCAAGTTTTACTGGAAATTAAGATTTTGGTGCAAGAAAGAGCTGCAAAATAACTTTTGCTTATAGCAAGCTTAAAAAAATGCCCTAGAAAGTTCATATTGAGCCCCAAATGACCCCATCACATTATATTAACTAATCCTTACAGCAGACACAACATAAGGAATACATCTTAAAGCATATTTAGTCTTTTGTCCCTACTGAAAATTTTAAAAAATTGTAGATAACTCCTTTTTGCACCAAGCTCTTCAATTGTATTGTTGGTTAGTGGGTTCGATTCCCGGTTTAAGCCGTTTTTTTTTTTTTTCTTTTTTAATGGTTAATATGAGAACTTTGTAGTATAACACGTTTGGTAGTCACTTCCGACTGCGACACCAAATTTGGTAGTTGGACGTAAAGCTTGACATAAAAAAAGTTTACTTTTTCACTTCACTAAGAGGAAGTGGGGCTTATTAATAAGAAGTACGACAAAATTCCTTCATCAAGAACCAAACAAGAAGTCATGTACAATGAACTGAACAACTTCAACTACTTCACAAAGTTTCAAAATACTTGTTTACAGAGAAATATCAATTTAGAAAATTTTATATAGTCGAAATACTTCCTTTTTAATAAGAAAAACGACAGTTATATGTATATATATATATTTGAGAGAATTCTAGCGTAAAAGTGGGACAAAGTTTGGAGAATTTAAGTATTAATCTATGGAACGCCCCCTTTTTCTTAAGACATAAAGCTGGGGCCTAATTCAGAGAAGGACTGAGAAGAAGAGTATACCCTGCCAGTGACATGCACCTCGTTTAAGCGCTTTTTCTGAAAAGAATAGAAGAGTGTCTGTGTGTGTCTGTGTGTGTGTGTGTGTGTGTGTGTGTGTGACGTCAAAATGAGGAAACAGCGTTAAAAGAAGCGAACTCGTGCACCCACTCGGAAAGTGTGATATCACATTTACATTGTCAAAAGTTCTGAAGAAGGGAGGAGAAGGGATGAACACTTATCGTATCTCTTATTCCCCGGCCCTTTGAAGGGCTCTTCTACCAGCCAGTTATCCCTTCTCCCCCCTAGTAGCAGTTTCAGCGATCATTCCATCACGTTTTACCTACAGGTACCTATCTCCATTGTCTTCGCTTTCGTTTTTTAACCTTCTCCCTCACCTCTTATTTCTTATTACATTTCTATCTTCCGTTAGAGCTGTTTCTTTCATTTACCAACTTTTATAATAAAAAGCGTTACTGTGTACCACCAGTTTGCAATATTCCTTTATTCTCTTAAAAAAAAAATTAAAGAACCCAACCGGGAAATTTGTGGAAGGCAAGGGGAAAATTAAATAATATAATTCATTATTTGAAAAATGAAAGTAAGAAAATCCGGAACTCAGAGTTTTTATGAATTCTAAAGTCTTTTATAAGGTGCAATATTTACAGCAATTTTTGTTATTATATATTCAATAATTTATCATGTGGAACCCACACACTAGACTTAAAAGAAAAGCAATGACAAAACGTGCGAAACTGCTTTACAGACTACTTGGACGACGCTCTAAATTACCCATTGAACTCAAACACTTAATATACAACACTATTCTCAAACCTATGTGGACTTACAGGACTAGAGCTGTGTGGGGTTCAGCCAATCCTACAGAACATACGGACAGTACAGGACATTTCAATCAAAACTACTGCCGACAGATAGCTGACGCTCCTTTCTACAGTGACTAACCTCACTCTTCACGACCTCATAGACCTTTATAGACCAACTCGCTAAGACTAAATACCAAAACCTCCACACTACTCTCTAGACTAGCTCTAATCCTCTTGTACTGTCCCTCGCCTCCTCTGACATCCCTAATACGCCTCGCCTACTGAATCGCCAGTGGCCCCGCGACTTCCATGAGGTCTGAAGGCCTAAACGCCATTTCTCTCCTATCTCTCCTCTCTCCACCTCGTGTACTTCTTCTCTAATTCTCTTCCTCACATTCTCCTCTCTCCTATAGACAGTGCTACCGCTGGGTAGCTTCTCTCCCCCTGCTCTCCTCCCGCACCAGTTCATCACTCTCTCCATATTTATTTATTGTTTACAATGTATACAGATTGTAAATTACAAATAAATTTTAAAAAAATTTATCATCTTAGCAATTTAAACCTTCACAGAAAAAAATTTAACTTTCTTACCACAGTGGGGGGCGGGAGTGCCTTAGGGCAGTTTACTTGGCCCCTTTCTCTACACAGTATACACATCAGACATACCTGTACAACCCTCTACACTACTCTGTACATATGCAGACGACACAGCCATACTAGCCACAAGTACACATCCTTCATCAGCTTCATACAAGTTGCAGACACATTTATATAAAATAGAATCCTGGGCAAAGAAGTGGCGGATTAAAATGGAACCCACAGAAATGCCAGCATGCCGCGTTTACTCTCCGGCGGAGCTCCTGTCCACCTGTCCTCTTCAACAGCAATCCTCTTCCTTGTACAGATCTGGTGCGCTAACTTGGGCTCTACATAGACAAGCGATTCACATGGAACCCATATACTAGACTTAAAAGACAAGCAATGACGAAACGTGCGAAACTACTTTACAGACTACTTGGACGACGCTCCAAAATTACCCATTGAACTCAAACGCTTAATATACAGTATATAAACCCCAAACTTATGTGGACTTAAAGACTAGAGCTATGGGGTTCAGCCAAACCTACAAACATACGGACTGTACAGACATTTCAATCAAAACTACTCCGACAGATAGCTGACGATCCTTTCTACAGTGACTAACCTCACTCTTCACAACGACCTCATAGACCTTTATAGACCAACTCGCCAAGACTAAATACCAAAAACTCCATACTACACTCTCGACTAGCTCTAATCCTCTTGTACAGTCTCTCGCCTCCTCTGACATTCCTGACAATCCTTCTCGCCGACTGAATCGCCAGTGGCCCCCGCGACTTCCCCGCAGTCTGAAGGCCTAAACATCATTAATATGTTTAGGCAGTGCTACCACTGGGTAGTTTCTCTCCTCCTGCTCCTCACGTACCAATTAACCTTGTACATCCTCATTTACTTATTGCATTTATGTACATACAGATTGTAGATAACTTAATAAATTTTTAAAAATAAATTCTTCCCTAACTTTTACCATCTATCGATCTACGATTGTAAAAGGAAATAAGTTTTCCTCCAGGTTTTTCATATTTTTAATCCATAAAAAGTTAAATATTGTTTAATAAAAACGTTTCTATTGTGTTAATAGCGCTTTATTGAAAATGTCAGTAGTAATGGTGGAACGCTTCATTGTCAGTATAACGATTTGTTTGGGGAAACTTGTGCTCTTATTGACAACAATAAATCAGACCCGGGGTGGCCCCCCGGCAGACAATGGCTGCCTTCGACACACACCACTAGCTTTGGCCTGTTTCTCTGCACCCCCTTCTTCACCGTAACACCCTCCTCCCAAAGACTACGAGTCTGCACAGTAAATTGTCTCCCAGTGTACCAATCACGATCGACCTGTTACTGAACATGTCTAGCCAGTTCAATTCTTGAAACATTTTGGGGTGGTTTGGGCCGGGAGGGGGGGTCTATATTCAATTTGTAATAAACATTTAATGATTGAAGTCAGACTAAAGTTGGCAACATTGACATATTTCCTCTACTGTGATTTTTTTTTTTTTACTTCACTGTATTGAATCTATTTTATGTATTTCCTTGTTACTTTCTGTGTTTTTTTATAGCCGCTAAATGGAAACATGTGACCCACAGAGTTGACAGACAAAGAAGTTTCCAAAAAGAAATAAACATAAATCAATTTGTAAAAACTACTTTTGCACGCGGTGTATTTCCGGTGTACGATTCCAATACTTCCTTTTTTAAAAAAAAGAAGAATAAGAGAAAGTACCAAATGGAAAATATCAAAACGTGCGATTATTTTAGTCCTCTGTTTGTTTTATAGATCGACTTTAGAAGCGATGCCTTTAAGCGATTCCCTTTTGTAAAAGAACTGCCGCGCCAGGGGTATTGTAAATAATCCGGTAAACCAGCTTGAGGCCAGAAAGTAAACATGGTCTAAAAAGAGGACATCGATACCCGGACAGGCTGAAGTGTTTCCTCTTACTCTCGTTTCCTTGGTAACTGACGAACTGAATAAACTGACCACAACAGAAAATGTACTTCAGTGTTCCTTTCTAACAATTGGACCCAAAACCTTGTATAGCTAGTAATCAAGATCTGTGGTAAACTGGTGACTTATTCAATTCTTATGAATAGATGGTAAAACCGCACCATTTACATTGATATGGCACATTAGAATCAATAAAAAAAGAAAGCTTAACAACCACTCTTTACCAGAAATGTCTTAAATCACATTTATCCTTAGAAAAGTTTTAATACTATTCCGCAATCTCGGTTAGACGCCACGATAGAGGTGAGTCCCGCGAAGTTAAGAGGCAATACCAGGATCGATTCCTGGTCTAGGACTTGAATTTGAATTATTGGTTAATAAAAGGAATTAATAGTAAAATATGCTAGCTAGTTACTTCCGTACAAGTCATCTAATTTGGTAGTTAAAACGTGCACAATAAAACAGTGTTGAACACAAATGCCAAACTATTTGGCAAACGTTCGAAACTTAACCTACATAACAATAGACCTTCTACTATTGCGGACCTATTTGGACATACGATATCGAAGTATGGGGATAGACTAAGCGTTCCAACTCTCTACGCCTCCAGACATTACAGTTAAAAATATCGTACTTCCAAAACTTCTTAATCTCAAATTTCATTCCTCTACAGCAGCTCATCCCTAACCCTCTCATAGAACACCTATCTTCCTCCACATTACCAGTTAATCCTCTAAGGAGATTGAAGAGAAGATGGCCTCGTGATCTACTCTTATCTTGAAAACAGTGTAGCACGTTAAGGGAGTGAAGGCACAAGGGTGCCTTCTCCACTCGTGATTTTCACGTATCTTTTTAATTTTATTATCAGGTACCACATTTGCTTGTTGCAACAATCGCAGTTGTAAATTCCAGTTAAAAATTTTAAAAAAAAGAACACAAATATCTAATTTGGCTTGTTATTTTTGAATTATTTAGTTAATTTTTGTCCTTTAAAACGAACTCGATCGCAATGATAACGAAATTAACATACATTATTTATGGTAATCAATTCGGTAGTGCGCTCTGGCGGAGAAACCGAACTTCCGCAACAACATAATTTAATTGAGTATACTCAGGCACTTTACAAACTTTGATAATTAATTCACATGAAGAGCAGTACAGGAGCGCTGATGGTTACCTGAGTGAATCATTAGATTATATACATGTCGCCAGTTTCTAACAAGACGTTTTATATTGGAAAGTCTAAAGATATACTTTATTCTGATATTTAAAATTGTAATAAATAATAAAATCAGATAAACATAACGATTAACTCAAATTTCAACTTAAAGTAGCCATCAAAATGCATCAAAATATGCTTTTGAGTGAAGCATATTGTCCCATTTAATTTGGTATCCCAGAAAAACTGTTCTGGACATCCACAAAGATATTAATTGAGACCCAAAGAGCGAGTAAATGTGAAGATCAATGCTTCAAGACGCTTGCGAGCATGGGGACCCTCTTTTCCCATATATTTTTTTAATTTGGCTCCGGAGAACGCCTCTAGAACCATGAAGACAAGTCTTAACAAGCAAAATAAGTTTAAGTGAAAACATTTTGGCGTACCTACGCAAAAGGGTTCATTTTCCGGAAAAGTTTCAATAGTGGCAAAGCTGATAGTTTTTCACACAAAAAATAAATAGTCACAAAAAAAAAATAGTCACAAATATATAGTCACAAAAAAAACAAAACTATATTGAGGCTTAATGGGTACGTGATAAAGTGTGCCTAGATGAGAACAAAATTGGATTGCTGGGAAGAAGTAGAAAGGAAGATCTTTGACAGAGAGAAGAAAGGAGATAGGTATCAGAGTAAGGATAAATATAGAGATAAAAGGTAAGAAAGAGGATTATATCTGACGAATCAAAAGGGCTAGGAAGACTCTAGAATCCCTTTAAAAAAAATGCTTGATAGGTCCTTAGAAGAGCTGGAAAATATTAGGAAAACTGGATGTAACTTCTAAAGAAGATATCCAAGAAGGAAGATTTTGTAAGGCAATGTCTTTAGCTCTATAACCAGCAGTGAGATCCGCTAAGCAACGTCCCTTATCTCTATCGTATGGATTATATCTTCGTTATTTCTTAGCTATCATTGTATTAGCTGGTGATCTATAGTACATATCGCTTGGAGTTCTTTATTTGTTCAATTATCTGGCAAAATTATTACTTCTAGTGATGAGAGTACTTAATTTCTGCTACATACCCACCCATGTTGATGGGTGTCGTGGGTACAGTTAGTCAGGAATACTCATAGGGGCTTAATAATCCCAGTAGAAGTGGCTAATCCAATCCTATATTCGGGGGTCCAGACAATATTATAAGACTGTTCACTGTGTAGATAAAGCATAGACTGTTCAAAGTAGAGAAACCTTCAAAGAAGTTGTCTATCTTTAATCATGTGGCATCCAGACGCTCTCAGCATTCAACCTTCAATTTGGTTACCCAAAATACTTAACTATGTGGGTTTAGTGTACCCACAGTTAACGCTAGCTCATCACACAGTCACAACACTCATTGTACGCTTTACCGACTCCTTAATTACTAACACTGTCACTAAAGGGAGCCACAATAGATAATTTAGATAGCAGTGGATATGACTCATTAGAAAACTCCACCTTCAACTTATAACCAACTATAAATAAATGTAACCTACTGGAATAAAGAAAACCAAATTCCATTAATGTTATTTACAGCTTTACATTAGCACAAAACATATTGAGGCGGCCCTAGTTTAAGTACCATCTAGCCATTAGTGGAGTCTGAATCCAGTTTTTTGTTTTAATTAAAAAAATACTTGTAAGCAATAAAACAATAAAAATGAAAAAAAAAAAACTAATTTATATTTTAACCACTTGAAATGGGCTGGGAAGAGCCAGAATTCCGCGTCACAACGTCGTAGCGGAGTAATTGTAGATGCGACGAACATAATTTCGTTTCAACACTTCCGGAACATTTTATTATGCGTGGATATGCTGTACTCATTTGTAGTTTTTTTTCTCTCTCTATATATATACAAATATAATTTCCTGTGTTTTCCACTCCTGACCTACTTCAGAAATCCTGAAACCACCTTCCTACTTCATACAGAATACTGGAGGCAGAGGGAGGATTACTAAGGACTTTCCGCGCTGGCTGCTAGGTACCTCCCTCCCAACCCAAACTCCAACTAAAGGAACTGGAATATTCCGCAGAATAGGGCGAGCGAGGTGGATAAGGCTGTTGCTGGCTGAATAGGAACTGCAGAAGAGTTTTGTATGAAGAGCAGGAACAAATGGAGGCGGCGGACGGTTTTCAGGCGGCTGCTGCCTACAACTAACCGCCCGCCTAGTGTGGTGCGCGGGATACCACAAAGTTTCCTCCGTCCAGGCATTTGTCACTTCCGCTCCAATGTATCATCTACTTCCTGTTTACGTCAACACGACCGGAAGACAAGAGTACAGTGTGGTGGTGGTGGTGGTGGTTTTGGACTTTGGATAGGGCTGAAAGGGTAGAAAGTGGGGGGGGGGTGCTTACAGTTCGAGAGAGATAGATGAAGAAGTTATGTGGAAGGCATGAAGGAGGAGGGTTAGAGGGGTAATTAAATTCTCCCTTCCCCTACAATAACTTCGCCCTACTGCTGCCATGGGGGCAATACATGAAGGTCTGCTTGCATACATATCTCTCTAGTAGACTGGTCTTATAAACCAGTGGCCCTCTACTTCTTACAAGAGCATCTCAGACTTGTAACAGCCTTAAGGTTCCTTAAAATTAACTTTATTCTTATTTTATTTATTCCATAACAACTAACACTAATTTCTTTTAGGCCTAGTCTCGAGATTCTAATTTATAAATTTTTCAAAGTTTCATTTTAAAATGTACTTTATTCATAATATTAATCAATAAAATCCAAGACATAGACCGGGAATCGAACTCCGGGAATCAGTACTACAACTTAGCTCTGCGGGCCTCGCCTTTTCCAACTCGCTCGGCTATTGCGACGCCTCAAAATAGATTTCCGATGAATACACAAAACCTAAAATCTTTTAAGATTACAATATACACTTTTTACAAGTGGTTTCAGAAAAAGTGTCTTCCGGTGTCAATATAGCCTTTGCTGATGAGTCAAAAAAAAAAAAAAAACTGTGGCTGTGTCATGGACCCGGCCGTGTGTTGTACGTGAATACGTTTTTACGTAACGGGTTATATTTTTTATAATAATATAATATATTATTAAGTAGCGGTAAGTGTTTTTCTTTTGTTAGCTCCAATGAGCGCAGAAACCATAGACGATCACACACATCACACTTATGTCCGAATGGATTGTTGACAAACGTCGTAGTGAAACGTGCACTAGCTGCTGCCCAATGTGTCTTCATAATCGACGATCGAACACAATCTATGCCTATACAGTCCGTTGTCGATGTAGTAGCGATTTCATCATCCACTTACATAATTTCGACCGCCCCAGCTGCAGATATGTAGTGACACCGTCGATGATCCGCTCGGCCGCATTCATTCTTTTACGTTCCCGGCACAGCTTGACTCGGTCATATGGTGTTTTATTATTAAACGAACATCGTAGCTTCTCCGAGTCAAAAGTTATACCATTTGCAAATTTCAATACGCAGCAAAATGATCTCAAATGGCGGCGCTTCCCCTCCACCGCGCGCGATGCGTCACAGTCCTCGCTTATCGTAATGAATTCTTTGATCCTTTAGCTATCCAGCGGTCTAATTTAATTTTGGATGTAGACGATAGATTCAAAACTATAACGCCAAACTGTATCCCCCGATTTCGTTATCATTAGGTTTTTTGGATTGCCTCCATATGATAGCAAATTTAAAGACGTATTCACGCCAAAAAAGAAAAAAAAAAGTAAATCTAATCATCATTTGAGCGCAAAAGGCAAGAATAATGTTCAAAGAGGAGAAAAAAGAAAATGTGAGAAAATACAGCGTCAAAGTACCGAACTTCATTACACAAACATAGATGAATAATAAAAACATAAGGGAATGCCAAAAATAGTAGAAAGAAATGTACAAAACTTGAAAAGGCATAAAAAAAGGAAAAGAAGAAGGAAAAGAGAAAATTGAGGACAGTGCAAGACAGAGACAGATGACTGACAGCCAGATAGAAAGATGAACAGCAGATTTCAATTACAAAGAGAAGCTAAAGTTCACAAGTGAACGTATGTTAGTACATATGTGCGAGTTTGAATGCGCTTACAGATAGATGAACTTACAGACAGCGGACATACGCTCCAAAGAGAGCGAGAGAGAGAGAAGCTCTTTTAATATGGTACCAAACACGTAGACACTCACTTTTTAGAGCGTATGGAAAACAAAGTGTTACCCACACTAACAAAACAGATACAAACAAAAACACACTCACACACATACAACAGATTTACGAGGACATTAAGAGTATGAGCGGAGTTCATATTGCTTGGGACCAATCCGCTCTCTGTGTGTCGGCAATACTGCCTCCGTATTATCGTATGGCTCTGATGGGTGTTTGTGTGTCGGTAGGTGTGTAGGCTTGTATTACGCCAAACAGAAAGCAGGAAGCTTATATCCTACCAAATAACCCTTAGTTCACTCCTTCCTCCCGTTAGACCACTCTCCCATTTACACACACTCACAGGCCTTACTCACATTTCTAGGATATCGCCAAAAACCCCTTAACTACCCTTCTTTCTTGACGTACACAGAATTTATAATTATCGCGTCTTGTTTTAAAAATATGTAGCATTTTATGACAACAACTCCACTCATGCTTCTCACATTCAAAAAGTTAAATAAGGGAAGTGTAGTGTACATTATTTTTTCCGTTTTTCGTTCTTGAATCGCTAATGACTTGAAAAATTGTGATTATTACACAAATGAAAAATCTCGGGTGAATACGCAAACGATTCCTTTACAGGTGGTCACCAAGTTCGATTCTCTTAGAAGTGTTCATCAAGTTTGGTTCCCTTACAGGTGGTCACCAAGTTCGATTCTCTTAGAAGTGTTATCAAGTTTGGTTCCCTTACAGGTGGTCACCAAGTTCGATTCTCTTAGAAGTGTTCATCAAGTTTGGTTCCCTTACAGGTGGTCACCAAGTGCGATTCTCTTAGAAGTGTTCATCAAATTTGGTTCCCTTACAGGGGAGGTCACCAAGTTCGATTCCCTTACACGTGGTCACCAAATTCGATTCCCTTACAGGAGTAGACCAAGTTCTAACGATCAAATTTCCACTACAATCTATTATTAATTATTAATAGGGTTCTAATAAAATTATTAGTAATAATAAACATAAAGGGAAGGGATTAGCTTAGAGGGTAGCGTATTCTGCATCCCCACAGGGAGTATACCGGGTTCTAATCCCGGTAGGAGCTTCTTTACATCGCTGTTTGTAATGAGGGAGCGATACCCGGAGGCTGGTTGTGTACTGAAAAAAGCTTAGGGCGCCGATTAATTCAGATGTTGAGACGCTTTAAAGTACTATTTTAAGCAAAGCAAAGATTCCGTCCTATATAGGGAGAAATATTAATAACAATAATAATAGTAGAGGGAGAACAAAAATTAACGCAGAGGTTAGAGCACTGAATTCCCTCGCGCCGATCCAGGGTGCGAATCCAGCTGCCAACCCTTAGATTTTTCTCTTCCTACGAGTCTGGACAGTGTCTTTAGGTGATGAACAATAATAACTAACGAAAGAATACTGTATAGAGGCTAGCAATGACCAATGATCTTAGATACTGAAGCATTAAGGACAATCACCGACTATCCTCCAACTACCTGCACAATGTGCGGCTCATTAGCTTGGAACCGTTGTGCAGACTGTGTCAGGAAGAGGAGGAGACGTCCTCTCATCTGTTGTTCGATTGTGTTGCAATCGAGAGACTGCACTACGATATCTTTGGGAACTTAGGAGGCCAAAGAAGATTGTAGCGCAGAAGGAAGTGGTAGGGAAAGTCCTCAATCTTTTTAGTAGGGGAGGTTTCAACTATTAGTCTCAAAAGGGGAAGGCACAATAAGCCTCTTGTAGCTGCGGTGCCGCGGGGCATGGGTCCCGTCCCGCCTTTTAAAATCTAAAAATCTAAAATCCTCCAGCTACAATTTGAAGAATGAAATTTTCATAAAACCAGCTGTGCGGAAGTTTTTTTTTAAAACAAAAAAAAACACAAAAATGCACAAAATTTAATCAGAAAAATGCACTTCCGCACTACAGATTGTTATATTTAGTTTTTGAGCAAAATTTTTTTTTTTTAATGAATGAGAATTAATGTGAAAATCGCAGAAAGGAAAAGCTGATTACGGTATCATTCAAGAAAATTTACATTACATAGGTTAATATTTTAAAGAAATTAAACCAAATATATAAGAAATAATCAATGAACATTTTTATGTGGAGATCTTTTGACGAGCTTTGAATTCTCGCAGGGTATTGCTGAAAATCATTCGCAGTATATAATGATTGAGCATTGAATGGAATGTCCCATGAAATATATATATATGTATTCGTCGGTATGAATGGAAACTTCTAAAAAAGTAACGCCTAAGCTGTGTCTCTTCTCCTACGTCAGCTAGAAATTATTTGAATATGAAGTCAGTGATATTGACGTAAACCGTGATGTTAATCCATTCTATCTTCTCGCCATCTTTACTCGCACGGAGCTAGAGAAAGTGGAAGATATCTCCTTTTATTGTCCCCGTGCCCATATTCTGCAGCCTAAACCCACTTCTTGGGTACTCCACACAGCTAGACAGCATCATTAAACACCTTTTCCCACTCCTAACTCCGTCTTCTATAGTTCACTTCTTCATCTCTTGCCAGATCTACTGTACCCACCACCTGCACCTTCTCAACCCATTTATACTACTCGCAAACTGTATTTTCTTATACCTCCGTAGAAACCTCCAGTCCTTTTAACATAATACCGAAAACTGCTTATATTTGAATATATAAATGTATATTCTCTGGTAAAGGTTCCAAAACTCACTGACATCGTCGCCGCTTGGAAATGGCGCTGGTTGCCTATACCATCCTGGGTTGTAGCTAGGAGGGAATCTACGCTTTCAAGTAAGTATCCAGGAATAACCTAGTATACATTAACTACCTAACCAATAAAGGCTTCTGACATATTTCCCAACTCAGCCACACCTAAACCTGCAGTCGTTTCACGTTTAAGTGAAGTATATACAAATGGGAGCCTCTATAATGATTACGTTACATAGTAAAACATAGAAGGCAATTTGTCTACACAAATCCATTAATTATCAACCGAAACATCATTCCAGGAATAACTGAACCTGTTGGGTCTTCGAGTGAAAAAATTTATGATGTAAGTGTGCAGTAGTAAGACATGAACATGGAGGAGCCTAGTTCTCAAACTCTTAAACTACCATCTCTGCCAGTGATGATGCATAAAAATTTTGAAAATATCAACTTGAAATCCGTCACATCATGAAATGTAAGGGTGTTAATTCCACCAAATGGCTGTGCTTTGAGGCCCGACATATTAGAGATAGAGAAGTCTCCTAAAATTATTGCAACCAGTAAAAGATCAAATCAGGATTCTGAGATTGATTTAAAAACCATCTTTATCAGCTAAATACCCCCCCAAATCTGGAACAAAGTTTAAGAAACTTTTTTTGCCATACTACCTGAAAGATTCAAGCACCGATTTCGAGATAAAGACATCTTAAAGAATTTATTGTCTTCGGCAAAGCCAGATTTTTTTTTTCAGCATCATACCGATTCATTGAGTTCTGAACAAAGAGTTGCTCAATCTGGAAGACGATTTCCTTTAAAAATTATTTACTCAATACTACACATGTTGGGTTAAACTTTTAATGGAAGTCTTTTTTCCAGAGTAATTCGTTAAAGCACTCTTCTGGAAGAGACGAGTAGGTTGATTCAGGTCTGCTCTGCCTGGAGCCTCACCTGCACTAGTAACATCAACAAACTCCAATATCAATGCAGAACAAGTTCCCCAGACTTGCAACAGACTCTCCAAGACATAGCAGAATAAACTCTCTCCATGAAATATCGTCCAGAATCACCTACACTAATTTATCCAAAACTGTATGCTGAAACTCCTCTTTATTCTAGATTGTCATCCTAGCCCACTCCGAAATAACCAAAGTTTTGAAGACTGGGAGAGGTATCTGATGAAATAGATACTTCATACTTCAGTTGTTGTTTTTTAACATAAACATTCATGGATTTTTTCTATAACTATAATAGGTCATTCGCCAAGAAACGTTTTTTTTTCTCTCTCTCTCATATCCTAAATGCCCTGACGATTTAAGGTAGCATTTAAATAGTCTTAATTTTCATAGTGATTGTGAGATTTGAAGATTTTATCGTCAAAGAGCAAATTGCCAAAGCTTTCAAATAGGTAGGAGGTGCAAAAAAGACTGAAATTAGTCTACCAAAAATCTTGACGATCCTTCCATTCCCTGCGGACTCCAGAAAAGTAAAACATGCCCTTCACTAACTTTTCCCCTTAAGATGCAGGTTTTTTTTTCTATCCTTTTTCTCTGCATATTCTATCCTTGTCCCATCCTAAACGTTCCCTAAAGGTTGTAATGTTAATACATTGGAACTTCTTTAGTATTGTCAATATTGTGTATATTTTTTAATAAACTTTGTATCTGCGTCGAGTATAAATATGGTTTCCCACTAGAGTACCATATCATTACCATTCGCCGCGTTCGCTGCACAACTCGATTAACTCCATAAAACAAAACAAAAATGGAGAAATGCGATGAAATAATGTGCATTGTTTTTTTATAATATAAATTCAAATTAATTTACCGTTATCATTCAGCGCCTGCTACTTGAATTTGAGTTGAATTATTGCAACGATTTACAATACAGCATGGAGTTAATCAAAATGGGGTCTGAAATAAATTATTTATTATTCAATGGCCAAAATAATTTATTCGTTTAATGGTGTTAATCTTAATTATTTGAAATATTTATTATAAATACAATACAAAAAACTATGACTGCACTAAAGTGCTTTGACACTTAAATTTAAGATATTTCAAAAAGTGGAGTTAATCGATTTGTGCAGTGAACAGCTCAATTATTGAAGCGAGATAATTAAGATGAACGCGTATGCTAGAACTTCGAGAATTGTAGTCAAAATGGGAGTCTTATGAGTATGCACACCAGATTGCCCCTCCTGGATTTAACTGGTTAAATCTGTGATGGTGCATTTGTTCGAATTTCCTCAAAGAGATTGTCAATCTAAGCATTTCTTAAAGAAGGGAATAAAGCTTGACAGTTAAGTTCAATACTAAAGGAACCTCATTATAGTAATTTAGTTTCAAACAGTGTTCTTTTATAGAACTCTTGAAACACAAGACTCTTGTTAGGAAAAGCCGTATTTTCCACGTTTTTTTCCCTCCAATTTTGTTTTCTATTTATTTTCACAACGCAGTTTTCTTCTTTTTTTTTTTCTTTTAATCCGCCTACATTTTCACCTCTATTTTCCGATTTACTTCAGCACCACCAAGAAGTGGAAACTTAACGAAGAAGAACAGAAAGAAAAAAAAGAAGAAAAACCCCTGTGACAGCAGTATGTGCAATTTTCATTGGACACGTTATCTAACAGATGGTACGGTAAATATTGGCAGACATCTTTAATTAACGGAAAAGAAATTGCTCGCAAAACGTGTGGCCTGTGAGCAAAACGTCGTATTGGTAAAGTTTACTCTTGACATCCTGTGAGCTAAACAAGCAGGAAGATGGCGAAAAGAACGCCCTCCCGCCTGTCCTGATATGCTCTGTCACATGTACGCGGCAGTGCTGCTTTCTTTCCTGAGAAAAGTTAGAGCGGAAAATTATTAGGAAAACTAACACCAATAATGAAATTAGATTTTCTTATTTATTATATACAGGGTGTTCAGCACAAGGCTACCGTTACTTCGGGAGGCGATACTGGGCAGCATTTGCAACAAAAAATTCCATATAAACAATGGCTCGATTCGGCTCCGTTTTGTAGATATTTTTAATTTTATGTTTTTTCAAGGTACTACCACTTTTTAGCAAACAGTTGCCTATATTTCTCAAACTATTAGAGCTACAACAATTTCAATAAGCACATTAGAAAGAAGGTTATATTTTAAAAAAATTAGTTTCTTGCTATTCCTTATGTTTGAGCCACAAAGTAAAATACAGTAAAAGCACTGTATTCGCGGGGTATATGTTCCATAAATATGGCGCAAATACAGAAACCGTGAATACGGAATGGTAATTTATATGGGATTATAGGGGATACGTTCCTGGGTGACAAAATAAAAAAAAACTAATTAAAACTGTCCCGTAGGACAGTTGTATAAGGGTTGATCATCAAAAACTGCACGAAAAAGCGTAACGTTGAAAAACACTCAACTTTGTCAATTTTTTTTCTCTCTTTCTATAAAAGGTAAAATTCCCAAATTTTCTTTAAAGTACAGGGCAAATCCTCCTTTATAACTGTAATTTTTTTGCAACAACCCAGATCTAATAGGTTTCGAGAAAAAAGTTGCCGAAAATGAGCAAAAACCGCTTTTTCAAAAAATGTTCTTGTTCTTGTTGTTCTTGTTGTTACCTTTTTTGTAAACAACGTAGCGCCTAAACGCGTGAACCGATTTTCATGAATGAGGTGTCATTCGATTCGGAATTTTATGTAGATGTGCCTTTTGGGGGTCTCGACGCTGTACATCGAATGGGAGAGGAGTTAGCCCCCTTAATGTAAGGCCCCCTCCAAAATTATTATTACTAATTACTCTGTAAATCTTGGCCCGATTTTGATAAAATTTGGTAGGATGATAGGGTTAGGGCACCCCTACGTAACATTAAAGCGGCGATCAGCTCTTACACTTATTAAGGGGAAGTATAGCAATCGTTTCAAATTATCGACACGTGAACCGATTTTCATGAATTAAGTGTCATTCGAATCAAAATTTTGTACAGATTTGCACTTTAAATGTCTCGACGCTTTGCCTCATAAAGAGGGGAGTTTGCCCCAACCAAGTAAGACCCTTTCTAAAACTATTGTTACCAATATTTCTATAACGCTTAGTCCGATTTTGATAAAATTTAGCACGAAGAAGTGATTAAAGCTCTTCTACGTGGCTGTGAAGTGCCATCGTGCCCTTACTTCTACTATGAGGAAGTACTGCAATCGTTAAAATTGTCAATAAGTGAACCGATTTACATCAATCGGTCGTTCGATACAAAATCTTTGCCTTTTAGGGAAAAGTACTGTAATCGCAGTTTATTTTTCTTGCTCCTCTTAAAAGGAAGTACTGAAATAGCAGTTTAATTTTACTATTTACGTACAAATAACTTCCTATTTTATTCAAAACGCTTTCTCACAAAAAATTGTTATTTAGGAAGGTTTGGAGACCGCAACTATAATCATTCTTTAAAAAGATCTCTCCAGTGGTAGTTACGGTTCCGACTTAACACCTATCAGGTTATAATGATAGCATTGCTTATTCCAAATTTTAAAAAAATCTGTAAAGCAGATATGTAACTTTGCCAAATAGACAAAAATAAAAATCTATCCAAAAGGTACAAAAATCTCCTTAACAAAAACTTACAGTTTAGAAAGTTAAGTATAAGGGTTGATTAAACGCCAAAAGGTACAGAAATCAGTAAGTACCCAACATTTCATTAATACTTCATTGATATTATTTAAGTAATTTTACCGCATTAATTTTCATTATTATTTTTAAGAATTTATTAGATGTCACAGACCCTTATGCTAGCCATCTTCATCCATATTTTTTTGTTATAATTGTGATAAAATGTATATTACATCTTCGTATAAATAGGTACTTTATTTTAACTCTATTCCAAATTATTCTTCTGATTTCTCTTTAATGTGCCCTTTATTCTGAAGTTGTCACATCTTATACATGCATGTTAAAGTAGAAAAAGACAAAGTTAGAGTCGGCTACTATTTAAATTTAAATCACGGAGGATTTAAAACAATATTTCAGTCTTGAATTCGTCTTACCGAAATATTCGTGAGCACAAATAACACACAGTTAATAATAAGTAGATTATTCAACATTATTTATTCATTTCTCAATTGTAATTTAATTTAGTCCCCCTAATTTTACTTATAGTAAAATACTGGAATAATTAGCTGTCCTAAAAATATTCATATCTTATTTATTTTATATTACATATATACAACATTGTGGGAAGAACACCTAGATTGAGAATAACAATTACTTCAATGGAAGAATGAACTTAAACCGACGATTTTTATTTAAAAATAAAAATAAATAAATAGATGAAGATGGCCAGCATAAGGGTCTGTGACATCTAATAAATTCTAAAAAATAACTTATTAATGAAAATTAATGCAGTAGAATTACTTAACTATTAATGAAGTATTAATGAAATGTTAGGTACTCGCTGATTTGTGTACCTTTTGGCGTTTAATCAACCCTTATACTTAACTTTTTAAACTGTAAGTTTTTGTTAAGGAGTATATAAAAAAATCAATTTAATTGAAGTTTTTGAACATTTTGATTAATTATCTTAAGGCTTAGGCAATGGTTTGAAGAATTTTGTAATTTTCTCTTGCTTGGCAGTTTTTAAAAGCTTTTGTTTGCAGTCAAAGTTTGAACTTGCCACTACAACTACCATCAGGTTCTTTAAAATGAGCGTAAAGATACTTTGCCTTCTCCCGGACCATTGGACCACTCAGGGGCACCCTTTTTTGGATGCGGTCTTCGATCCATAATGACAACGCCACTTCCATTTTTTTCTATTGCTGGATCACGAACAATTGCTTTCATTCTGTGCGTTTACATTCTCAAAAACACCGATCGCGGCGAAGGCGGCTTATGTCAAAGTCCTCGGCGATATCATTTAACAACATACTTTAGGCAAAGTTGTAATACTAAGATCTATTTTACTTTTTTTATTAGTCCATTTGACGGCATTTACAAAGGATATTGGGTTGGATACCTATTGGAATCCTTTTATTATCATAGTGTACTTCCGCGAATATCCGCGAATATAGGAATTGGGTCGCATTTTTTTTAATCCGCGAATAGTGAAAACGCGAATGAAGGAAGCGCGAATAAGGAGCTTTTACTGTACTCAATATTATTATTTTGAAATGTAAATTAGCTTATTTAAAAGGAAATTTAACCTTCTTTCTAATGAGCTTATTAAAATAGCTGTAGCTTTAATAGTTTGAGAAATATAGACAACTGTTTGCTAAAAAGTAGTAACACCTTGAAAAAACATAAAATTAAAAATATCTATAAAACGGAGCCGAATCGAGCCATAGTTTATATGGAATTTTTTGTTGCAAATTATGCCCAGAATCGCCTCCCGAAGTTACCGTAGTCTTATGCTGAACACCCATCGGGGTTTTCGTCTTGGTAATTTGGAAGTTTCATAAAGGAAAATACAAGGACAGCTCAATTATTGCCGCAAACCCAGCAATGGCCAAGGTAATCGGTTTTTTTTAATGATAGCAAAGCAATAATCACTTTCCTGCGAGAAATATTCAATTCTTTTAGTTTTAGTTTGCAAAGATTGAGGATTAAATGATAACCTGTAAATCAATAGAAAGAACCAATTTCGTTTCAGGATTGGTGCTGATAAAGACTGGAGATTTGGGCAATTCATAATTATCATATTAGGATGACGGAGAAACGTTTATACGTATGACCGAACTATGAACAAATTCAGTAACAGAAAACAAGAACAAGAACAAAAAAGAAATATATAACGCACATAAAGTGTGAAACCAGGCATGATAATAAATAGATTTACATAGAAACCCAGAGAAACACATTCAGGATTCAGCCAAAGAAATTTATTCAAATTCAATGAACACTGTAATCAGTGAGCGTGCTGAGTAAATAAATGGTTAAACGGTTACATTATTGCGACGTAAAACAAACCAATTTCACACACTAGCTAAATCTCTCTCGCATACTATGGTAGGAGTGCCTGATTGTAAACTGTGTTTGATCGTCATACATAATCAACAGAGAGCTGGAGGCTAGATACAGAGTAGCGACAACATTTTAGTCTTTAAGGGAAATCTAGATTTATTCATTTTAATGGAAATCAACTATGGAGACATCCTGAAGATGGGTCTATAAAATTTAGCCACTTATTTCTAGTTCATATTATTTAGGATAAACATAGTTTGAAAATTCACGTAATATTCTCTAACTAGTAAAAGAAAAGTAATGCCTACTTTTTCCTGGCGGGCTTTACGTCCAACTACCCCAATTAGGTGTCATGGACGGAGGCGACAAGCTAACATACTTTACTATTTACTGTTCACTATATTTGGTGACTGAATCATGGTTTCAGTAAGATGAAAAAATTAATGTCATTTTCAGTCAAGACAAACTTTATTATACCTAGCTTTCGACCTAGGGACTAGGATTCAGCCAACGAAATGGCTGAATATGATTTAGCCCATGAACAGACAAGACAGAAGGCACACCAACCAATGATGTAAAACATTGTACGAGGGTCGTTTGAAAAGTCCGTGAAAAAATAAAAACCACTTAATTTTTTGGGGTAAACCTTTTTTATTTTTCAACATAGTCTCCTTTTAGGCTTATACACGTCGTCCAACGCTGCTCTACTTTGTTGATCCCTTCCGAATAATAGGATTTGTCCAAGTCTGAAAAATAGCCATTCGTTTCTGCAATCACCTCCTCGTTTGAATAAAATCTTTTTCCCGCCAGCCATTTCTTCATATTGGGGAACAAATAGTAGTCCGAGGGAGCCAAGTCCGGAGAATAGGGGGGATGTGAAACGAGTTGGAACCCTATTTTCATTAATTTTGCGACCACAACTGCTGAGGTGTGAGCTGGTGCGTTGTCGTGATGGAAAAGGACTTTTTTGTGGGCCAATCGTGGGCGTTTTTCTTGCAGCTCGATTTTCAAACGGTCCAATAACGATGAATAATATGCACCTGTAATAGTTTTACCCTTTTCCAGATAGTCGATGAGGATTATTCCTTGCGAATCCCAAAAGACAGTCGCCATAATCTTTCCGGCCGAAGGAACGGTCTTCGCCTTTTTTGGAGCAGATTCCCCCTTGGTAACCCATTGTTTAGATTGTTCTTTGGTCTCAGGAGTGTAGTGATGTATCCATGTTTCATCCACAGTGACGAAACGCCGCTTAAAGTCATGCGGATTCTTCTGGAACAGCTGCAAACCGTCCTTGCAACACTTCACACGATTTCGTTTTTGGTCAAGCGTGAACAATCGCGGCACTTATCTTGCGGATAGCTTTGTCATGTCCAAATGTTGATGCAAAATATTATGTACCCGTTCATTCGAGATGCCCACAGCACTAGCAATCTCACGCACCTTCACTCTTCTGTCATCCATCACCATATCATGGATTTTATCAATGATTTCTGGAGTAGTAACCTCAAACAGGGCGTCCAGAACGTTCAGCGTCACTTGTGCCCAATATGGCCACTCCGAAAATTTTGAAACCACTTATAAACTGTTCTAATCGAAGGTGCAGAGTCACCATAATGTTTATCAAGCTTCTCTTTAGTCTCCTCAGGCGTTTTGCCTTTCATAAAGTAGTGTTTAATCAACACACGAAATTCTTTTTCGTCCATTTTTTGAAAATCACTCGACTTCCTCGATTCAAACGAATGCCAAACACAAAGAAATAGACCGATCTGGCTGAAATTTGGTGTGTGTTCTTCCAAGAGATGCTACTAACTAAACATAACCTCGATACGTGCTATCTCTCTGACTTTGCACGGACTTTTCAAACGACCCTCGTAAACTTTGAAAATTAGCCCTGTAGATGAACTAGTCCCTAGGTCGAAAGCTCGGCATAATCAAGTTTGTCATGAAATAGACCAGAAATGGAAGTCAAGCCCAAAACCTTGCTATTTCCGGAACTTGGAAATAAATTTAAAAAAATATTGTTTTTTGTTTAATAAAGTAATTTAAAAAAGAAATGGCGTCTTTCACCAAAACTGGCATAGCAGATTTTCGTGGCACACCGGATGTAAAACCCTAGGTGAGAACTTAATCCCTAACTAAGAACCGAGGAATAAAGAATCTTCTACAAGTGTTTTAAAACTGATTGATGTACTTCAATGCAGTATTTATACAATTTTTAAACATTTTAGGAACCAATCGAAAAGGAGGCATTTCTATACATTCGATTTTCTTAGCATTAGAAAATTTCGATTACATATTTAAGCAAATGAAAATTCAAAAGGGATAATGATCTGCACGGAAATCGCACAGTAAAGGAAAGCCCTTAATCGATTTTTTTCGATAATAAACGATAAATTTCTGACAATAAAAGTAACAACTAGAAAAACCAGTTCATTGAAGCGTCATTTCGGTACTCTGGTTTTGTCTAAAAACTCATTACCGGGCCTATCGTGGCACCCACCGACACAGTAGACCCCCCTCCCTGGAAAAGTGCTTTCTACCCAAAATTATCTTAGAATCTAATCTAATTGGTAGCAATCTAAACCAAACATCAAATTTGCAAACTCTGCAACTATTATGCTTCGTTTTATCACAGACACGAGCTGATAAACTAGCAATTATCATCTCCCCACACCCCTCAAGAAATATTCTCGTACTCAACTAAGGAGACTTTTAAAAAATCATACTTCCGATGCAAATTCAATTTTTGCAATTTTTGAAATACTTACTTCCTCTAAGATAAAGATGACGTAAGAAAGAAAGACGACATCTTTTACTGAAGAAGAAAAACAAAATATTCTATTTGCTAAAAGAAATATATTGTATAAATAAATGGGAAAATAATGGCATCATTTTCCGTCTGTCTTTCCCATTAGTACATTATCTTTAGGAAAAACAACGTCAGTTACATTTATCTTCAAAATGGATATTTTCACAGTCGTCACTCTTCATTTTCTCGACTCCCTCTCTGGGCTTTCTTGTTCTCTATTTCCAATTGAATATATTATAATGTAGGAAATTTCAACTACTTTATATCGACCAAGTATAATAAATAATATTTCGCAATTATTTATTGCAATGCGTTCAATTTTGATTCTCTGCAGTTTCCGAAATAATAAAGGTTTTCCTTGAGAGGAAATTGTTTCTAGTCAACACCAATAATCTATTACCTCCAGTTCTATTATCTACTCTTTCTCTCCCATTTTATCTATTACTATTCTCTCCGTCTCCCAGTCAACTTAATACATTATCTCTATTTCAGTTTTGCTCAACTATTATTTTATTATTAGAATTCAGATATATTACTTAAAAGCTATATTATCACAAAGAAATGTAGGCACCAAAAAGACAATATCTAGTAGCTTGGTACCAAGTACTACTGGATAAGACTTAAAGAAAAAAAAGCTTCTATTCACCGAGATGGATTACTGAAGAAAGACAGCATGAATAACAAGGCTTAACCGCTTCCGGTAAAATGACGAGTGTACCTCGTCATTGGTTTTCATGCCATACAGCACAATGACGAGCTACACTAAAGTTACTGTTGAATATGATAATTAATTTGGTTTAAATCTCTTGGGTTCTTATTTTGGCAACACTTTTGTTACTTGTGGAAATGTATCACAGATCAGTATCACACTTACGGTTAGAAGTTCTTGCTACAAGATTTCATTCTTGTAAATATTTAGTGAGAACATCGGCCAATATATATTGCTAAAGGAAAATCGTGCTTTATAAAGAATACTATAATAAGAATACCAGTCTAGGAAGATCAAGGAGATTGGAGCGATTATGAAGAATCAGAAGAAATAAGTATACATTTACCTGATACTGATAATGAAAGCAATGAAAGCGAAAACGTGCTAGGAACGATAAATTTACTAATTTTTACACTCCCAAAAGTAGTATTGACGAGTCTTTGATGAAACATAAAGTTCGGTTGAGTTTTGTGCAGTTTATTGCAGCATCCAAGAGAGCAAGATTTGGAATTAAATATAACCTGCGTGAATTAATTAATTAATTTGGTAATTTCATGCAAAGTTTTTCATTATTAAATCGTACAGGAAGGGGTTAAAGATTAAGAAACGAAGAAATAAGAAAGAAATAATAAACGTTTCAAAAAGTGTGACGCAGAAGGTGGAGGAAAAGAAACGTAGATGGTACGGCCATACAAAAAGAATGGGAGAAGGAAGAATCGGCTAAAGAGATCCTAGGCTGGGAAGACGAAGGAAGAAGAAGAAAGGGTATACCCTAGGAAAAGTAGAGAAATGACTTCCGAAAAAGTCTCCATCCTGGGACTTTGTTTAGAAGAAGAGGTGAAGAAGTTCGCGAGGTTGGTACTGGAGATTCTTTTAGCAGCAATACCTGGGAAACATGCCCTGCCTGTATGTACTATTTCTTTTTTGGGTTCTCCAGATGCGTTCTTTAATAATGTGGAGGGATTATGTCCTGGCTGCAACAAATCTTTGCGTTGCCAATGAAGGTATTAACAGCTCGCTTAGGTGAGCGTCACGACATTTCATCTCCTCCACTCAGCTTCCCTTTACTCCTTATTATAGGCATTACGGAAGGTGCTGAGAGTTTGGTGCCAATGTTAAAAGTTCAAAACCGATGTTCCAAAACTTAAAGTAACATCAAAACTGATTTGTGATCGATCAGAGCAATCAGAGAACCACAAATTGTGCACAATCAGATTGAGACATGCGCACTGTAGGGTCTTAACAAATTTTCTTTTAAAATAGCTCAAAAGTAATTAAAGTATTCCATTAGTAAAAAAATTGCAATCAAATTCAAACCAGTACAAGGATCGCACATGCGCACTAAATCAACACAAATTATTCGGCACCTCATGACAAATCTGGCGTGGATTTATATGAAAATGGATCTTGGCTATTGAAAATGTCGTTTAGATCCGCAGTACTGGATAATATCGTTGACTTCAACCGTAGAAGCACGCTTCTTTATTTTTTTTTTTTTTTTTGCGCATCAACAGCTGAGGTCATTAGCGCCCGGAGCTTTTTCCAGTGCACTGCCGGCCTCCGGACAGTGTTCTCTCGTTACAGACAACACTGTCCATCACCGGACAGTGAGCTGTAAGAAGCTCCTAGGAAGAGAAAATCTAAGGGTCAGCTGCTGGATTCGAACCCGGGACCTCCGCGTGGGAGTCCAGTATGCTAACCTCATAGCTAATCCCACGCTTGTTTATTGTATCTCTAACTAGTTTTGGACTTTCCTCCATTATCAGAGGTAGAGTAATCACTTTGGTGTGGAGAATTCGACTTCACCAATGTTTTCGTCTCGTACTAAAGTGCGATATAATTAACTTGCGTGCAACAATGGATAAAATCTAATTAATCACTCAGTAATTGGCACTTTTGATCACAAACCTGGAGCAGATCTATATGGAACAGAAGATCTTTGTTAATTATTAGCTAGATCACCGAGAAAGCAACTGTGGATGCGGAAAATTAGGATGCTGCAAGATTGGGACTAATATCTGAAAACTATTCTGGTTTTGTCTACAGAAGTTGACCGCGTACGTGCATGTGTGTTTTTGAGTGATTGGCGGAAGGTAACGCTGTTTTAACAAGCAGCACTGATAAAATACAAAGAAGAAACAGCAAAATCTGAAGAATTTATGGCAACTCGGAAGAAGATGAAGAAGAAGAAGAAGAGAGTGAAGGAAGAAGATGGATAAAAACTTTAAAGGCTAAGGAACGAGCGAGACGAAAAAGGGACTGAAGGGAACAAATGATGTCACAGAGTTAGCGTGATCTTGTCGCCGGCGGCAAGACCGTAATAGCGGTCTAGTCCTACGTTTTACACACACTCATACAAACTCTAGGAGGCGGAAACAGAAAATGTACTCTGCTTGCTGGATAGATAGAAGGAAAGAAGAAGACTACAAGTAACGTCACAAATGGCGTCGCTGTAGTAATGTTTGTACATATTTTCACATACGAACACATTTACACAAACATGCGCTTTTACAGGATATATATATATATATATATATACATTCCGAATGCCTTCTAAATCTAGCTAGACAAATAGCAGACGGACAGATGAAAAATTTGCCAACCACCGCCAGCTTTGCACCGTGACAGAGAGTTCCGTTCTCTTGAACTCAGCTCACAGCCATCCTGATTTCTCTCCTCCTTTTTGGCCCCTCGTCCTCATTTATACACCCTTAAGCTTGCTTTTTATCCACAGAACTGAGGTTCCTCATTCTTTTCTCTTTTATACATATATATTTGTTTTATTTAGTTATTTTTTTTAGATGTGAATAACGATTTCAGTACACGTATCGTCTATATATCTTCCTTTACATATTATGAGCCGCCCCCATAACAATAGCATCAAGAAGTAGAGGATGGATATGCACGAATAAATTGCTTAAAAAGAAAAAAAAATATTGCTCAGTAAAGTGACCATTTCCGGTAGTTGAAAGCTGACAATTTGAAATTTTTAATTTTGGAAAAAAAAAAATCTTTTTCTTGGTTTCGATTCAATGCATCGATACTATTTTCGATTACAGATGGAGTAAGAGAAAGATAAATGTATTTTTTTTTCATTTGTATTCTTGGATTAGTAGAAAAATTAATTAGATATTCCAGTTAGATACAGATGTTGCAGATGATTGACGTTCGGCCGTATCAATTTATATCCCAGTTCTGGGCGCTCGCACATCCAGACTGGCAACCCAGCTCTGCTCCCCAGAGTCCCACTAAAACTTCCCAACCAATATGCTGTTACTCGCCCTCGTACAAAGGCATTACATATTAGACTGAATTGCAATAATGATCTCTAACATCCATGGCACGCCCGCATTGACTTTTTTTCTCTCTAGCTGGATTTAAATTTTTGTAGGATTTTTTTTTATTTTTAATTTATTTGTGAGAGAGCGATGAACTGGTGCTGGAGGAGAGCTGGAGAAGCTACCGAGCGGTACCACTCTCTATAGAAGAGAGGAGAATGTGAGTAGGAGAATTAGAAAAGAATAACACGAGGAGGAGAGAGGAGAGATAGGAGAATAATGGTGTTTAGGCCTTCAGCCTACAAGGAAGTCGCGGGGCCACTGGCGTTTCAGTGGGCGAGGAGTATGAGGGATGTCAGAGGAAGCGAGAGACAGTACAAGAGGATTCAAGCTAGTAGAGAGAGTAGTATGGAATTTTTGGTATTTAGTCTTGGCTTGTTGGTCTATGAAGGGAATGTTGAGGTCGGTGTGAAGAGTGTGGTTAGTCACCGTAGAAAGGAGCGTCAGCTATCTGTCGGAGGAGATTTGACTGAAATGTCTGTACAGTCCGTATGTTTGTAGGTTTGGCTGAACCCCACAGCTCTAGTCCGTAAGTCCACATAGGTTTGAGAATAGTACTGTATACCAAGCGGTTCAGTTCAATGGGTAATTTGGAGCGTAGTCCAAGTAGTCTGTAAAGCAGTTTCGCACGTATGTCATTGCTTGTCTTTTAAGTCTAGTATGTGGGTTCCACGTGTATTATAAATGTTAACTTTCACTAATTGATCATACAAAGTGGTTCACAAATTTTAGATAGAATACAATCTGACTGGAAGCGTATGACTTTGTGTCGAAGAAAGCTTTTTGGATAATTTGAGCCTCACCCTGGGGGCTCTGCAAATTTATGGTCTCATATGGTCCAGCTGAATGATAAGAATGTTTGCTGCTTTACTATTTTTTATTCGACAAAATTACTTCGGATTAATCTTCTTATTTCTTTCAAAATATCTGATTGTTATTTTGTTATTTTGACTTGAATTGAAAGATGTCTGATTTTTTTTTAAGTATGATACACCAGCTGTAAGTTGGAATATTTAAGTTTTCAAAAGGTTAAGAATAATGGGACGATAAAGGAACTCCTCGCAGTACTACTCTGCACAGACTTGCCACGATGCCAAACACATAAGAATTTCCACTTGAAATTTGGGCATTATAGTAATGTAACGAGCAGGTTTTTTTTTTTTTTTTTTTTTAAGTGCAATTTGAACCTTTGACTTCCTTATTTTAAGACAGTCTACTTTAAAAATTGACTACTGGTCCATCTAAAAGAGTTTTCAATGAATTAAACAACTTGATAATCTAACACTCTTGAGGGCTCTTGAACCTTGTTTTCTTGCAAAACAAACGTAATTTCTCATACGAAGATAGAAAGGAAACCTGGAAAATGATATGCCGTTTGAAAGCCCATTAGACAAGGAAACATTTATACAAAGTGCCAGCACCTAGGTCTGATAATGATCACGTAAGGGCCTAATGAGTTTTCTTCAAAAATTTCGATTACTTTTATTTTTCCAGCATTCGGAGAATAACTTACGCTTCAAAATGGTATCAATTTTTAGAAAATTTATCTGTCTTTCTAACCGTGTCATCAGAATCAAATTCGGTCTAAAACTTTCTGAGTAATAACGTTTTTATTGGGAAAAAGTAATGATTTTAGAAAAAAAAATTAAAGTGACGTCACTCAAGAACAGTGGAAAATATGAAGTTGGCCAATACGTCATTGAACTCCACTTTAAATGTACTACTACACACGGTCGGCCTATGGACATTACTTAATGGTTCACCCTGAATAGTAACACAGCACAACTTTACAGAAACTTAAAGATTTGTTTACAAAAGTTCAGCTTCACAAAGCCACATTCTAGTACATCAGCCGTTGCCACACAAAGTCAAAAATTACTCAGAGATTATCAATCTTAGGCATCCTGGCTTCAGTCCCCAAAAAAATTTAACTTAATGAGAAAAACAACAGCAATAAAAACAGAGTTTTACTAGCTTCCGTCAAGCTTACAGTCTAGTGCTAATGGCAACGAAAGAACGTTGACCAGAAAACAGTAGTGCACAAAGAATGCTATAGACTTTAGGACGCCACAAATTAAAAAATAAAATAAAGACCCCCCAAAAAAAAATTCTCAAAAGTGGGGTGTCATAAAACATCCAATTATAACTTGGTAACCAAATACGAGAGTCGTTTGAAAAGTCCGTGCAAAAAAAAAAACTACTTAAATTTTTGGGGTAAACCTTTATTATTTTTCAACATAGTCTCCTTTTAGGCTTATACACTTCGTCCAACGCTGCTCTAGTTTGTTGATCCCTTCCGAATAATAGGATTTGTCCAAGTCTGAAAAATAGTCATTCGTTTCTGCAATCACCTCTTCGTTTGAATAAAATCTTTTTCCCGCCAGCCATTTCTTCATATTGGGGAACAAATAGTAGTCCGAGGGAGCCAAGTTTGGAGAATAGGGGGGATGTGAAACGAGTTGGAACCCTATTTCCATTAATTTTGCGACCACAACTGCTGAGGTGTGAGCTGGTGCGTTGTCGTGATGGAAAAGGACTTTTTTGTGGGCCAATCGTGGGCGTTCTTCTTGCAGCTCGGTTTTCAAACGGTCCAATAACGATGAATAATATGCACCTGTAATAGTTTTACCCTTTTCCACATAGTCGATGAGGATTATTCCTTGCGAATCCCAAAAGACAGTCGCCATAATCTTTCCGGCCGAAGGAACGGTCTTTGCCTTTTGTGGCGCAGATTCCCCCTTGGTAACCCATTGTTTAGATTTTTCTTTGGTCTCAGGAGTGTAGTGATGTATCCATGTTTCATCCACAGTGACGAATCGACGCTTAAAGTCCTGCGGATTCTTCTGGAACAGCTGCAAACCGTCCTTGCAACACTTAACACGATTTCGTTTTTGGTCAAAGTGTGAGCAATCGCGGCACCCATCTTGCGGATAGCTTTGTCATGTCCAAATGTTGATGCAAAATATTATGTACCCGTTCATTCGAGATGCCCATAGCACTAGCAATCTCACGCACCTTCCACTCTTCTGTCATCCATCACCATATCATGGATTTTATCAATGATTTCTGGGAGTAGTAACCTCAACAGGGCGTCCAGAACGTTCAGCGTCACTTCTGCCTATATGGCCACTCCGAAAATTTTGAAACCACTTATAAACTGTTCTAATCGAAGGTGCAGAGTCCCCATAATGTTTATCAAGCTTCTCTTTAGTCTCCTGAGGCGTTTTGCCTTTCATAAAGTAGTGTTTAATCAACACACGAAATTCTTTTTCGTCCATTTTTTGAAAATCACTCGACTTCCTCGATTCAAACGAATGCCAAACACAAAGAAATAGACCGATCTGGTTGAAACTTGGTGTGTGTTCGTCCAATAGATGCTACTAACTAAACATAACCTCGATACGCGCCAGTGGTGCTATCTCTCTGACTTTGCACGGACTTTTCAAACGACCCTCGTACTTTTAATTAAACTGCCAAGGAAAAGTAATAAAAATTTTTATAAATTGTAATTAAACAAATAAAAGCAATATTAGTTTTAAATATTGCTCTAATTATTGTAAATTTATTATACTTAATAACCTAGTAAATTAAATTTAAAACTTCAAGCGTTTCTCTAAATTTTAATATTAAAATAATCATCAAAGATCAAAGGTGAATTTTAATTTAAACAGCTCTATGTGAGCATAAAGTTTAAAATGAAGTGGAAAGATTTCTTTGTCCCTTCTTTATAAATATCTCTATTATAAAACCTAATTACTTATTGATTAAAATGATGGAGTGGTATTGAAGTGTTTGCACTTGATGGGAACATTCGTCCAGACTAACATCAATAACGAACATTTATATTCAAAATATCTCAATAAGAAGACAAAAAATACATGTGAAGTGCTGGTTCCGACTGGGTAGATCAAAATAGATGGACTTTACTAGAGTAATATTGACAAGTAATTACAAAGATGGAGTACCAATTGTAAATTTACTTTTCAACCTTCATAAAAGCACAGAAACCAGTTAAGATGGGACAAGGTTGGATATGCAGCGAAAAAAGATAGAAAAACCTGGCTGAAGTAGAAACTTAGAGGGATATGTTTAATTCTTTTGTGTCTTGGAAGGAATGGAAGGATCGTAGATGGGTATTTCGTAGTAGAGGTGGGTTAGAGCATGATAATCTAGAGTGGAAAGGAGTTTTAGCAGAAGGTTTTGTGGATAAAGTAGTGTACGGGCAGGAAGTCGATTCTAGTAAGTCAAAGAGAAGCAGCCGCAAGTCTCAGATATTAGTTCTGGGATGTCTGAAATTTCTTGATGTCTTCCTACTATAGGACAGGCTCCTAGACAGGCGCATAGAGTAACAACAAGCCTGATGACCACTTTGTAGAGAAGATGTTTTGTTGGGTACAATCATCATAGAGTCTCGTGAAAGTAAAGGAATGAATAGTCTTGTAATCCAGTTTACCAGAATTAACTTTGTCCTGAACGTGCCGAGAGAAATGAGTCTTACAAACTGGAAGAAGATTCATAAAACAGCATCAATACTCAGAAGGAATCACTTTGGATTAATGGACTAGCAGGTAAAATTAAATATCTGACCAAATTAAAAGAAAAGTAACATCTGTCACATCTGAGAACTCTCTAGGGAAGTGTCTCTCATAAAATAATTATTAAAGGTTCAAGATTGAGTCTTAACTGATAATAAGGGAGTGAGCTAAAAGATATTTGCGAATTATCAACCAATATATTCGTATATATATTAGGGTGGGTCAAAAAAATCGGCTATTTTTTTTTTTACAAGTGCAACGGAAAAATGGGTTCCTAGACACCTTAAAAAAATTCCCACCAAATATGAGCTCTTAATTTTGAAGGGAAGATCCTCCGCATCGCAGTTTTTTATTTTTTTTTCAGTCCAATAGAAAAAAATTCATACCTCTCTATTAATTGACTGTACAAAAAAATGTTTCGAATGAATTTTGTAGGAAATTTAATGCTCTACAAAAAAGGTACCTTATATTTTTTTCGTAAACCTCGCCATTTGAAAGATATAAAGGATTTAATTTTGATTATTTTATGACAAATTCCATTTTTGTTTATGAATTTTATAACTCGACAATAAATGACTTTTACGAAATGCAAAATACCAATTTTTGTTGGAAATTAACTGCTCTATAAAAATGGTTTCTTATGTTTTGGCGATAAAATTAACCGTTCAAAAGATATTCATCATCAAACTTTCATGTGTACGGATTTTAAAAGTTTTTGATTAGATATTCGAAAAATTTCAATTTAATTTATGATTTTTAAGAAAATTTACACGAATTTTAGTTGTTATCGATTGAGAAACGTCAAAATATTTTTTAAGTTTTTCTTTATGTTTAAGTATATTTGTCTCGATTTATTATCGACAATATCAAATAATGCTTTAAGTTCGTTCTGAAATTTTATTTCATTTTTGCATCGTCCTGATGATTGTTTTCGCGCAAAAGATTTTTGCAATTTCAACCATCGATTATGATAGCGAAGAATTTTTTTTATTACACTAGTCGATTCACTAGTCGGAATCTGGTTGTTTTTCCATAATTCAATAACTTGATCAGCTGCATTTTTGGCACTTTGTTTGACAGAACATTTCAAAACTTTGAGCTGATGAAAAAAAACACTCATAACCTCTTTCACTGTTGGTAACTTACGTTCTGAAAGTTTTTGCACAAGTTTTCCGATCAAATGAATTTCTTTATCCATATTTTCGATAAATATCAAGTTAATTCACGTAGTAACCACAATATTTGTAAATAATTAATCGATCGATCACATATACAAGACCATAAATTTTGGAAACACTAAAAATGCTGTAGAAATAAATGTATACAAACCAACGACAACATAACGATGAAGTAAAAAGTAGGTGGTGCTAGTTCAAAGTTCACAATTCAAACAGATGAAATAAAATACGAAACAAAAATTCTCTAGAGAAGAAATTTTCCCTAGGATCTCGTGATTTCTAATGATTAAAACTAAAATGTTTAGAATAAATGAAGAAAAATTTTGATAATTTTGAAAATAAAACTCAAATAATACTAATATTAATGACAAGAAATGAAATTTATAAATTAAATTGAAATTTTTCGAATATCTAATCAAAAACTTTTAAAATCCGTACACATGAAAGTTTGATGATGAATATCTTTTGAATAATTATGGTGAGAAGTACAGGAAAGAGTACAACCGGAAAAGTGGAACAAAAAATGAATTTGGAAAAATGTCTTTATTTGGCTCCCCTGTAAAATTTACTTTCTGTGACATGGTGCCTTTTCCCTCCGAGGTACAGATATATAAAATAATCTGATAACCAAAATTAGCAGATGAGTTTCTAATTATCATCTTTATATTTTTCCTAACCCGCTTAATTTTAAATTACGATAATACAGCTGAAATCAAAATTGGGATTTATAATTAAAATCCAATCAATAAGTAGGTTATTTGTACTGTTAAATCCCCATAAACTTCATATAATCCTGCATTCTCAAAAGTATTACTCAGCAGGGATTCGGGAGAATGAAATTAATCCATCCATCAATAAGTTTAAACAGATTAAGATTATTTAAAAAAAAAGAAGAAATGAAATTATTTATCAATTGGTTTATTATGAACGTTTTAAAACTAATGTTTGATGCAGTTAAATCTCATTAAGCGTAGCTACAAAGAAAACATGCTTGCAAAAGGGATGCTGTCCGGTTAGAGGTAAACTGAAGATGTTGCTTGGACGGCCTATCCCTAAACGTTCCTTAACTTTGTCTCCACCTCAAATACGTAAGAGAGGAATTGCAAAAACCAAAATAGCAAAGGTGAATTAACGGATACTGAGTTTTGACACTGGGTAACTAATTCAAAGGGTCTGTTTCAGAGATTCTGTTGTTTGCAAGGGTATCATCACTTACTTTACTTACTTAGGGAGTTCAGGTGAGCCAACCACTTCTTCAGGAATGTTGACTTCATTACGTGGGTTTTCGCTCCCCCAAAAACACAGATAATTCTTCATACTGACATTCTAAACATTCATTACAATGAACATTTAAAGATTGCAAAAGTATGCAGTCGAAAATATAAGTTGATGTGTGCAGCCTCTTTGGTACATCAGTTCAAAACTCTAGCTCACTCACAAGTAAAGTAAAGTAATCGCCTATTCTTTCAGGCGGGGCTTAACGTCCAACTACCAATTAGGTGTCGTGGACGGAGGCGACTAGCAAACGTAAATTTCTTTTATTTACCCATTACCTGCCATAAGCCCCATTTGGGGATCATAGCTTTATTTAGGTTTTTCTGTCGGCAGAATTGATAAGTTTTGATACTGAACCCTTCTTTATCTTTAATAAAATAGTGTGTAAACATTTACATTTTGGAAAGGGATAATTATGAAGAATTATCTGTGTTTTTGGGGGAGCAAAAACCGTAATGAAGTCAACATTCCTGAAGAAGTGGTTGGCTCACCTGAACTCCCTAAGTAAGTAAAGTAAGTGATGATACGAAGGAGATTCAAACTTTGAAACATTGAAACATTTTGGAAAGGGAGTTTGGAATAAGTAGAGTTCTTTTAAACTAAAAAATAACATTTTGAAGTAGTCAACACGCAAGGTGTGCGGTAAGAATAATTATGACCGAGTTCACAATTTAAAAAAAATATCAACGAATTGTAGTTAAAAACTTATTCTGCGTTTAATATGTGCCCTATATCTTTAACTTTTGAAACATATAGTTTTCTTTCCAAATGAAGCCTTTTGTTTCGAGTTTTGACCTTAAATTTAGTGACCCCCATTTGGGGATTATGGCTGATAGAGGTACATTTTTTGTGAAATCAGTTTTTTTGTTTCTCCAGCTATGGGTTCAAAACAATTCACTTTGGGCGAACTTAGAGTCAATAGAAAATGATCCCTATTTTCTAGAATAATTTGATGATGGAATTGAGGGCAGTGATGTTATGGACGTCATGAACTTACCACCAGATAAAGTAGCTACCCTGACTGATGACGAGGAGAGTGATGAGAATGTCTTAGAATCTACAGTCCCAAAGAACCTACCAGGACGTACCGAAATTTATAACAGTCTTCCTAAAGAAGGTATCAATGAAGAATTACTTTGCCTGCCTAAAAAAGCTAAAAAATATCCCAAAAAAAAAAAGCCTGTGAGGTCATCTTGGAAAAAAATGAAGTGATTTCTTCAATCTCTTTGAGGGTAATAAGGTAATTTTAGAAAAAGAGGAAAAAAGAAAAGGTTCTTCAAGGAAAATCACCTGGTCAGATGTTCGAAACCCTGATATCAGAAGACCTAATGCTGTATATCGTGAAAGTGAGTGTGTATCTGACGCTGCCAAAATAATCGTCATGAAATCCATTTTTCTATAGATAGCCTTCGTAAGTTTATTCTATTCCTCCTGCTTACTGGATACCTTTCTCTTCCGTAAGAACAGATATATTGGTACGAGGATGAAGATGTGGAAAACTTAGGAAATGCAATGTAGGGATACATGTAGAATGTATGGGAAAATGGCACTCCTATTTTCAAAAATTTGACAGTTCTTATTAATTTTTTTAAAACTTAATATTTTAAACCCTTAGGTACTTTCTTTTAATAATAAAATGATCTCTGTTGATGTATAAACTTAGTTTTTACAAAGATCAAATGTTTTTTAAAAAATGATTTTTTGTACCTGTAGTTGCCATAATCCCCAAATGGGACTTTTCAAAGAAATTAATTTTTTTAATAAAACGAAATGTTTAAAAACTATTTATTTAATACTGGAGTTATTAAAAAAGTATATTTTTTGAAAAAATAGTAAAATTACTCAAAAAAAAAAATTTGGCAGTTAATGGGTTAACCATTAAATAAAATCCAAGGCCTAAGACCGGGAATCGAACCCAGTAACACAATACATCAGCCCAATCCTGTACTCTATGTATGTAGCTGATATAGAGACAGTGTTGGTCGAAAATGTTAAAATGCTACAATACGCCGACGACGTGTGCATCTACACAACACAAAAAACTTCAGAGGATTGCAAAAAAGCGCTTGAAGAAGTTATGGTAAACCTAAAATCCTGGACACTTCTGAACGGGCTGTCGCTGTCAGAACCAAAATCAGTTCTCTGCCCTTTTACTAGAAAGAGGAGATTGGGCCTCTCCGGTGAGATGGTACTGGCGGACTGGAAATTTCCATGCCAAATGTCCGCAAAATTCTTAGGGTTGACAATGGACAAAGTACTTAATTGGAAAAAACACATCGAAACCGTGGAAATAAAAATAGAAAAGTACTTCAACACATTACGAGCCTTTTCCCACAGGAAGTGGGGGGCGGACCCGGAGGTGTCCCTAATGTTCTACAGGGCCACAATAAGAGCGGTACTGGATTACGGGTGTTTTCTGTATGGTCAGGCCTGCAAGTATGTTATGCGACCCCTTCACGTATTACAAAATAAATGTATCAGATTGTGTCTCGGATTCTTGAACAGCACACCTGTGGACGTAATGTACGCAGAGGCTGGCGAATTACCGCTCGCTTATAGAATAGAAGTACTGTCCGATCGATATGTCTTAAAAAAATTAGCCACGAACCGGATAATTTATAACAAAATAAGCCAATTAAATACCGAAGTCCTCACTCACAAATATTGGACAAAAAAGAAAGGCCCCATTTACACAGAAAGTTTTATTAGAATCTCTACCTTTAGAGATAAGGTATATTCTAATAATAAGTTAGATGTGTACAACTTAAAATACGAACATTTATTGAGCGAATTAAGTGTTAACACTTCCTTCGACTTGATAAAGGTACCGGAAAAGATGAGAACCGCGGCCTTCGAAGATTACATTTCTTCCCATTATCCGGGCTCATATCGTTTATTTACAGATGGGTCCAAAATCAATAATAAAGTCGGAAGTGCTGTGTATGATCCGGTTCGGAACTATTTTACGATAATTAAATTAGAAGATGAGGCGTCCATCTATACAGCGGAGCTAATTGCTATTTTAACGGCTTTAAAATATATTTATTCGTTGTCGGAGAAAAAATATACCATTATTAGTGACAGCCAGAGTGCGTTGTGTAAATTATCACATATACACAACCAGTCTACAGGAATGAATCACATTATCGCAGAGATTGTAAAAACTATTGCCATTTTTAAAGAGAAGGGAGTCTGCATTAATTTTTTGTGGGTAAGGGGTCATTGTGGTATAAAAGAGAATGAAATTGTTGATACACTTGCAAAGGAAGCCACCAATAGTGGGGAAATGGCTAATTATAAATTACCACACACCGATATCAAGGGTATAATTGCAAAAGCAGCACTACAAAAATGGCAGACAGATTACAATAATGGTGTTAAAGGTAGATTCTATAAAACTATGGCAGATCAGTTACCTAGACAACCATGGTTTAAGGGAACTGTCACTAATAAATGGGTTGTTACGACAATAAGCAGGCTGAAAGCGAACCACGCGGTGTGCGGATCGTATCAACACAGGATCAACAAAAGGTCCTCTCTCCTCTTTGCGTAGATTGCAATGAGGAGGAGGATTTCAAACATATAATAATGATATGTCCACGTTATGTGGTAGAAAGGAAACGAATGTTTGACGATATATACAGGTATTTAGATGCACCATTTCGCTACGTAGACATTATATTCTCCACCAACATCTATGTGCTTAAATCTACAGCAGAGCTAGCAATGAAATATGAATGTATTTAAAAGTTACAGAATGAATGGAAGAAAATGATTACATGAATGAAGGATTACGTGATTTTAATTTTGGTTAAGCGAGAAGGATGGCAGGAGCACAGAGTGCTGATCCATCCATTAGCTGTAGTTTATGTAAATAGTTGTATGTAGTAGAGAGATGAATGTGTGAAGCGAATGTATTTATAAGTAAGAATGGAGAGTGAGTGATATTCTAGTGATAAGCACCTAGATGATGCTGGCTGTATGGCGGAAGCCAATGCAAAAAAAAACAAAAAAAAACACAATACATATTAGCTTTGCAGGTCTCGCCTCTAACCGCTCGGCTACCGTGGCGCCTAGCTCATTCACAATTTTCATTTTAAAGACACCAAAAGTCTACTTGAAAAACAATAAAACTAAACAAAGCAAACAAACACTATCCATCTTTGGCTTTATTAAGCCATTTCCTCCTTAGATTGCAAACATCGGAGATGATGTTTGATGAATCTCTGTCTACAAAACCAAAGATTCAAACTGCAATTTGCCTCAAGGCTCCTTATTAAAGTTTAGTAAATGAAACCATACTGAATACATTGAGCCAATGAAAAACTGGAACAAATCCTTATGGAAGGGATACTAATCGCAATAAAAAGCACAAATATTTTTTAAAAAATAATAATACAATTGCCAGTAGTTAAAAGCTTTTCGAAAATCTGACAATTTGAAATCTTTAATTTTGATAAAAATACTATTTTCGTTTAGAGAAGGAATAAAAGATCTAATAATGCAATGCCTTTTAATTTAAAAAAAAAAAAAGCTCAGGAGGAGCTTTACTTGGTAATTTTTTTTTTCTTTGCAAAAGGTAACACAAAACTGAAAGAAGAAGCTGTCAGTCAACTTTCAGTCAAAGCTAGAGAGCTTCTAGTCAACTTTACTTTCGGCCCTAGTACGAAGAAAAATCGAAATTATATTTATTTGCTATTAAATCACCTGTTTGCCAACTAAGACTAGCCTAATGATTAAAATATAGAAACTATTAAGTCGTGCTTCATCGAAGATTCTAGATTCAACTTCTAAAATATGGTCTAAAATAAATTCGAGCCGAGATAGAATCTTATCATTGTGTCAAACAAGCAAAAACTTTTAAAGGTATTCACTTCTGAGTACAGTTAAATTACTATATCAGTAAGGGATTCGATGCCCTTGTCTTTTCCACGTTAGTTTAGTAGCGTAATTAGTTTTTTGGGAACTCTTACTACAAAAAAATAAAAAAAATAGAATGTCTCATTATTATCAAATGTTTTACAAAAACACAACTATAGCTCTCTTCAATAAGTTGCAATTTATGTAGTAGGTATAAGAGTGTAACAATGCAATTGCAGTTTTTGAAAAGCTAGTGAACAATTCTCTATTGTATTGTCTCCTCACAGCAGTTAAACTGACTCAAACACAATCAATGTTTAAATAAAATGTTAATATTAACATAAAGATTTGTCAGTATTTTTTTATTGAACTTTAATTATAACATTAAACTTATTTACTAATAAGGGATATTTATTGGAGAATCACATTTAATGCTGGGTCAGCTGTTTACAGAGAGATGATACGTTTGTTAAAAGTTGGACACAGCAAAACAGACTTTATGCAAAAGCTTAACTAAGTTAAATTGTTCAACTATAAGCTTTATTGACTATATGATGAAATGAAATAGAATAGACATTTATTTTCACGTGAATTATTCCAGATAATATCAAGTAAACTGCAGTGCAGAGAAAGGAACTCAAAGAAAATGCAATAAAATGTTGCAACTTTAAAACAACAAATAAAATTATTGTTACTATGTCTCTAAAAAAAATTAAAATAATAAAAACAAAGTATGCTTTAAGTTTATAAATAAAATAAACCTAACTGATATTTTCAAAATACTGACTAAGGAGTCAAAATAGATATTTTAAGTCACTTTGCATCAGTCTCTTTTACGATCTACATCAACCTTATGTGAATCAACATCAAAAATTATTGGTATCAGCTTAACCCTTATTTTTTACTATCTAATTTCCATTATTATTTCTACATTTCCTCGAACAATAGAGTACCGAGCACTTTATTTGTCATACTCTTTCTTAAGATGCTTCTTTTGAAGACAGCTACAACTTGGTAACTCCGATAAAGGACAATTCCTGATGTAAAAGCCCTTCTAATTGGATGTTTGTTGTTCGTGACCGCTGCCTTTTTTTTTTTTTTTTATGAACCCTTATTCATACCTAAGCCCTATTCATTCATTCTACAAACTCCTTTTTTAACATGTGGCCTCTTAAAAAGACTTTCTTGTGCATAGAAAGTAAAGTGACAATAAAGAACTGAATCAAAACAAGAATATGGGTCTTCTTTTGTTGATGAAGATGGAAATAGATGTGAAGAGTTCAGAGCAACAAGTTCATCATCTGTGACTTTTACAGAATCACTGAGCTACTGTTCCTTTATTACCCACAGAAATTCATTACCTCAAAACAATAATGTAGCTGTTTCAAAAGGTTTGATAAGGCTTCATGTCATACCTGATGAATGACATGTCCACACAAGGTCAGCCGTTGATTTACAAAAATTTATTTGTTGCATTGTGGCTTCAATGTAACAAACAGACGATATCAGTTTCTATGTCAAAAGGGGCTGCCAATTTAGATGGAAAAAGTAATACTGTAAATAAACATCATCGTTACAACAATGATGTTACTATTTTACCTAAAACCTTGGGTTAACTTCATGAATTAAGAAGAAATGTTAAGTATAACTCATGTCTGAAAGGCTAGGAAAAGTTTACAGTAAACGAATTTATACGACTGGTCAAAATCATCAGCAACATTTCAATTCATTTGAATGATGTAATTCAAAATATGACTTCGTATCAGTGCTTGAGGTTTGAACGTTTGACACACTACGAGAATTTACTTGTATTTAAGTTTTTGAGAGTGTTAAAAAATACTCAGTTAACGACACTTCCCTAATTATTCTACAGTTGAGTATGCCCAAAATTCTTTTCTACTCTAATTGGAACAGATAGATACTTCAAAATAGCTGAGCATTAATCAGTCCAGTCATTTATTGAATTTAAGATAAAACCGAGAAATCAAATTGACTAGCATTTTTGGTTACGCAAAAATCATGGTTCATTATCAGATTCATAATTGCATACCAGTTGCTGAATAACAATTCAGTGCAACGACTTGCGATCATTTAAAATTTATTTTAGACCAATTTCGTTTGTCATAAACACTCTAAAAATTTATATTCTTCTATAAAAATCTATAGTTCTTTGGTTAAAGCATTGATTAATATGCTTAATACCAAAAGAAATCATACAGTACAGCTAAGATTGATTAATCAGCTATTCCATCCCAACGAGTATATTCTTTTAAAATAACTAAATAAATCATACTACACAATAATATGCATTGTACGAAATAAAGTAACAGTAAAAGAGCAATAAAAAATCTCCTATAAGTCACAATAAAACTGTACATACCTTACATTATCCTTAGTAATAAGGAGGAACCCCAAGGATGGATTAAAGTAAAAAATGAAATTATATCAAACGTAAAATAGACACGATCGAAATTATTACGAAAAATAACAACATTTATTAACAAACTTTACACAATACTTTGGAAAATTATTTTCTCTACACATTTAGAAAAACTTAGAAAAAGAACACATTCACAAATTCAAATCGTATGATAAGTAGGTCAGACAGTAATGGCGACTTCAGAACTTCGTCATCTAGAACAAAGCATACATATAACGTATTAAGATTTTTTTAATTTCATTTAGTTCAAATTATAATTCACAATAAATGTACTAAAAATAAATATTAAGTAAATTAATTACAAAAATTATGTAAATATCTACTAATTTTTTTTTACTAATTAAGTTACCTTGACCATATCTTCATCCCCCCAACTTGGACCAGTCCATTTCGTGTGTGTTAAGTGGAACTTCAATTTAATGTGTAAGTAAATTTAAAATTGAAATTAATACTATTAAATTTAAGAAACCTGAATAATTGATACCCAAATCATTAAAGGGAATTTAAATGAATTAAAATTACATGAAATTATGGATTACTTTAATAAAATAAGGTTGAAAATTCAAGGGAATTTTGGTCGGTGTCTGCAATTCAAAATGGCACTATTTAAAATTAAGAATACATAACTTTTTTTCTGCTTTTTATTAATTAAAACATTAGTTAGATTGAATAATAAAGCTAAATCTTAATTCTTATAGATATTTTGGGTAAATTAACTTAGATTTTACTAATTTTTGGGGCCTTGACTATTTTGAAGAGCAATGGATGGCTCTATTGTATAGGGCTTAAATCTGTTTTAAGTTTGCAGTAATATGTTTAAAATTTTAAGGTAAAAATTTAAAGATTAAGATTTCCAAACTTGATTCACATCTTTGTTTTATACGCTACTGCATTTTTATAGAGACTTTTTTACTATTTTTAATCATTAATTAGTTACATACCTGGATTAACTCCTACTTAATTTTCCTTCTTATGAAATTATTTTTCCTGATTTCTTTTATAAAGTAATAAATTTTCTTTTAGAACTAGTTTCCCTTGATAATTTATACCAGAAATTCTCTCAAATTCACTTATAAAGTCAAGTCTTAATTATTGAATTTTCTCCATTATAGTCAGGGCATTAATTAAAACTGCTTTTCCTAAAAATAACCATAATGAATTATTCAATCATGGTAAGTTATATAAAAAGAATAATACAATAGTTTAAAAATTCATACTTACCCAGTTTCCTTGGCCAATTTCTAAATGTGTATCTTTTCTTCAGTTATAGTTTTTTTTATAATTGTACTAAGTCAAATTACATTTACTTTTTAATTACAGGCGCGTTAGTGTCCAGTGTTGTGTGCTGCAGAAATTTCCCAAAGTGGCAGGAGGATCACTCTTGACCTTACAGCAGCAAAAGGTGAGAGCATCATGCTTTAACATTTAAGAAAATAATAATGAATGTTAGTTTTAAAACTGAGTGAACTTAAATGCACACTTCTCAGGGATTTGACTCAACTGTTATGTAATATTCCAGCATAAAGTACCACTTTTTGTACTCTCAAAATACCCACACTGCCTTTAGACGCAATTGAATTGGTAATTATTTGAGTTTACTGCTTAAGCCTACTTAGGAAGCCCCAGTCTGGGTTAGTTCTGTTCACCAATGCCTAAATTATTGTTCGTCCCATCTTACAAACTTATCTAGGCGGACGTTAACTTTTTTTTTGTTCCAATTGTTGACCATCAAAGTCTGGAACAAAATGAACTGTCTTTTAGAACAAGTTAACCAATTATTACCGAGTGTAAACCTTAAAATTCGTAATGGGCATGTTTATCTATCTTAATATTAACATAGAGGGGCCTAGACTTATACCCACTCAGTAGTTTTAACCTCTAATATCTCGTAAACAGTCTTAACGTCTACCTTTATGCACCCTAAATTCGTTAAATACATTAAAAAACTTGTTCATCGATCAAACATTTTCAAAGTAAAAGCGTTTCAGCAAATGTTTTTTCACATTAACAAGAGAAGCATTCCAATTAGATTTAAATAAGCGAAAAAAGAGGAAACAAAATACTAACCTGCACTTCATTTTTCGTTTTCATTTCAGTTTTTTAACTAATACTTCAAACATATTAAAAATGCATAACATTTTAAGGTTATCTGATCATTAACACTTGATTTCACTTTCAACTGTTAGTCATACTTGACATGTAAAGAGAATAGTATTAATCAAAGAAAAACCTATAGATCTGAAAATCGTTTAACACCTCAGGAACTTTTCACTGAATTTTCCGTCTAATTGTTAAACTTCAACAATCCTAGAGTGTCCAACCGCAACCATTTCTGTTTGTTAGAATAGAACTGTGTCTGTCCCCACTACTTTGCATTTGAGTTCTCTTGTGATTGGATATAATTCTATCAGCTTAGTATCTTTCTAGGTTACTGTAGCGTTTCTGAAACTCAAGTGGCTTCTATTGCTTTGTTATTTAAAATTCCTTGCTTGTTACAATTCCTTTATTATAAAAGTAGTAGAGGGAATACTTAAAAAGAGGAATAATGTCATTAATGTAATAATATTGCTGTTACTTCTGTTTTTTTGTAATTTCTGTACTAAAAAGGGGAATTGTGCTAATGGTGGAATTTTGTTAAAAATCATTATTTTAGTGTTGGGCTCGACTGGACAGAAATTTGGGGCCTGTTACCTTCTAGAACCAAATTAATAATGAAAAATATAACAAAATAAACATGGAGAACTTACAAGAGAAATACGTTTGTAAACTAGCACCAAAACTGAAATCTCTTAGGTGAAGGAAGTAAAACAATGCTAGCCTCTTACAATATGCTGTGTAATTCATACCTGCAAATGTACTCAACACCTCTTTGTGTTAGCATTTCTAAATTACTTGTCAAAAACATAGCACCAACATATCTGGGAGAGAAGTTACAGGCATGGAAGTTTTCTAGTGAATTCACAATTGATCTACACCATTGATGCTTGTTGTTCATTTCAATGGTTGCTCGATATAGTCAAAATGTTGTTTTGATAGTTAAGACATTGGCTGTATCTTTCATTGGCACTTCACAAATAGCTGGTTGGATTCCTTGTTAAGCATTGTGCTTTCACTAGACATCTTTACACAAAGGAGTTTATAAGGTACTTTTAGTAGAGTTTGCGAGGAAGACAAACTAAAGATTTTGCAGTGTACGTTTTTGTTTTTTTTAATAATTATTTTAAACTATTTTTCGTATAAATTTAGAATATTTCATCTTTATACTGTCTATGTTAGTTAGCCTATAGGTAAATCCGGCCCTACTCCTAGCTTGGAAGCTGGCAAACGTTCATGATTTTAATAATGCTGCAACAGCAGTCTATGTTTCTTGGCAAATATTTGTCTTTCTTGCCTTCTTGAACAAAGACGTATTGCAATCGCGCAGAATATTTTTTTTTTAATTTATTTAGAGTTTTCAGTGCAAATAGATGTATCTTAGGTTTTACTGAACGGGAAAATGTTGAGATTTTCTGTGTTAGTCTATGGTCAATGTAACTTAAAAACGGATAATGACGTGTACGTTATTTTATATTATATATATATATTTTTTTTTAAGCTTGTTCAGTCGTTTCATAGGTTTACGTATTTTATGGCAGTTCTAATGGAGTAATGCAGTAAAGCTTCATTTTGAAAAATTACTTTAGCCTAAAGTTGGGTTCTATCTGTAAGGTGTTTTAAGTTTGAGAGCACAGTATAATTATGCTCTTTTGTAGAATGTCAGAATTTAGTGCAACTTATCTATCTCTTATTAAGTTACTAACGATGATTTGGTAGTGATAAATTGGAAAGAAGTTTTCCTGTACATTGTCTTCCTCCGGACAGTGTTCTCTCGAAGATTTTCTTGCAAATTACTTCCTTTTAATGGGATTGAAAAACTAACTGCCATTTCAGTCTGTTAAAATTTATTTTGCCGAGCTTTCGACCTAGGGACCTAGGTCATCTTCAGGGCTAGTTTAGAAAGTAATACTATTAGAATAGAATAGAATAGAATAGAATAGCTTTATTGGATAAATATTTGTACAATCATATTACAAATTAAAAAGCTACTAAAAAACAAAAGCATTTTCGGCTTGGTAATTACCGTCAGCCTAGAGTTGCTGCTATATTTACATAACTGATAAAATAAAAAATAATAATAATAACAAAAAATAGGCAAAATTCAACTAAAACGTAATATTTCTTGATTTATTAGCTGTTGTATTCAGCAATGAGAAAGGCCCGATACTTATAAGCGGTAATGTGGTAATAAAATAACTGTTTCCATCCTCCACCATTCAACAGGAATATGACTTCGGAAAGAGTTAGATACTTTTTCCCCAGCCATTTTATTCTATATTCGGTCAGTACTGGACAGACACCTACATAGTGATACAAATCCTCCTGTTCTTCTCTATTACACAGGGCACATAGTCTCTGTTGCTCTAATCTAATTACATTGTTATTAAGAGAGATTAATTGCCCACGTAATTTAAAGATCACTCTTATGAAGTTCAAGTTATTTACATCACTTATGTAGCGCCTGCCTCCTGGATCCAGCATAAGATCTTTATATAGATAATGGAATCTGGACTCATTTGCCCTCTCAACCATCGCATTCCGAAATTGTGTTTTAAGGTTAGCAAGAATGTCATCTAAATTAATGTCATCATAATGTGAAAAAGTAACACCATACTTGGTGCACAAATCAAGGTTATCCTTGTGCCAATAAATATTATATTTAATTATCTCCTGTGCGAGGATTCTCGGCAATCTCGTATTCGGCATTGCAAACACTTTCTTTAAATAATCAAAATGAAGCTGCAAAGTGTAGAAGTAAATCGGCAGAAAATCAGATTCGAGGTAAGCTATATATCGAGGGGTATGGACTGGTAGTGAAAACAGTTTCTTTATAAAAAATAGATTTAACTTTTCTACTTCCTCGAAATTTTGATGGCCCCACACCTGACCTGCGTAACAAATAACTGAACGCACTGCGGCATTATATACTTCTAATTTTTTTGTAAGGGGGATTACATTTTCATTTATAAACTTTCTGTAAGTGATATTTATCGCCAACTTGGCCTTATGCAATTTATCCAAAAAGTGTGGTTTAAGATTTACTAGTGGGGTAAGACCAATACCAAGATAATTGTAGAAATTAACAGTTTCCAGTCTTTTCCCTTCTAGGTACCATTTTTCATTATTTGCTAATCTCCCACCCTTCCGGAATACCATCACTTTGGATTTTGTTAAATTAACTGCAAGATTCCAAGCATTACAGTAACTCACCAGCCTATTAATCATCATCTGCAGGACTTTTCGCTCAGGAGCTACCAAAACTAAATCATCAGCGTACATGAGACAGCGGATATTCACACCCCCCATCCTAATACCACCTTCAATGAAATCATAGAAATCATTTATAAATAAAGAAAAAAGGCTAGGAGAGAGTAAACATCCCTGCCTCAACCCCACCGACGTAACAAATGCTTCTGATAGTCCTTTACTGGTCCAAACAGATGATTCTGTATTTTTGTATAAAGCCTGAAGGGCATTTATAAATTTATTTGACACGCCTAATGTAAAAAGTTTATAAAATAATGAGTTTCTATCAGGTGAATCGAAGGCAGCCTTAAAATCAATGAAACAGCAGTACATTTTTTGTCTTTTTTTACGAGTTTGTAGTTTAATTAAACCAAGCAAATTAAAGATATTGTCTACAGTAGAATATCCGATCCGAAACCCCGCCTGACATTCATTTAAAACATTATTTTCCTCCATCCACAGTTGCAATCTCAACAATAGCAAACCAGAAAATAACTTGGCAGTACAATCCATAAAAGATATTCCTCTGTAATTACTTACAATGTTGGTTTCCCCTTTCTTAAACAGCGGAAAAATTATTGATTTTGAAAAGCTGTCTGGGATATTGGAACTATTGTAAATCAAATTAAAATAGTGCAAAAGTTTTTCCAAAAAAACATCCGGGCAATCTTTAAAGAATTCATATGGAATACGGTCGTATCCTGGAGCTTTACCATTCTTAGCCCTGTTCAACACTTGCTTTAGTTCTTGAAATTGAAAAGCTTTATCTAAAGTCTCATTTGAAATAAAGGGAGGGGCATACGAAATGGGCGAGGCCTGCACAGGAGGGTTCAACAACTGATTGAAATAGTTAACCCATTGCTCACAAGTTATTCCTGGACAACCAATATATTTTCTATTTTTCACAATATTTATCAATTCCCAAAAGCCTTTCGAGTCCTTAACTGTTCTAAATTTATCAACAATTCTTAGATGAAATTCTCTTTTCTTATTCTGACACAGTATCTTATAATCTTGATTAGACTGTACATAAAGTTCTTTAATTAAATAACAATTAGTTTTTCTATATAAATTCAACAGATTAAAAGTTTTCTTTCTTAAAGCCACACACTGAAAATCAAACCATTTCTCTCTGAACTGGCATTTAAACTTATTTTCAATTTGATTAGTACTCCCTAAATACGATGCCCTCTTAATAATATTTACAAACAGATTTACACCTTCTTGTGGATCATCCGGGATATCTATCTGCATGTTTTGCATTAAATTATTTATATTATCCTTAAAATTTAAGGCATCATAACCAGTCCATTTAAGTTTTGGTAAGATTGGAAACAAATTTTCTTTATGGGTTCTTTCCAAGTTTAAAGACAAATGCAGAGGCATATGATCAGAAAAGATTTCTGCTCTTACTTGAAAGTCCTTTACTAATGCTAATATACTCATGGAGACGCTACATAAATCTATAACAGAGTTACCTCTTGGTCCTAAAAATGTAAATTCTCCTTTCCGATCACCTGGAGTTCTACCATTCAATACTATCAACTCAAAGTCAGAACATAATTCAAGAAAACGCTCTCCCTTATTGTTAATAATGGCATCCTTCGACTTTCTTTCGGAACTTAAATTCAACCCCACAATATCCAGTTCTTCAGGAATGACTTGATTCTCAGAGATTCGTACATTACAGTCCCCAATCAAAATTAAATTTGCGCTATCAGCCTGACGAAACATGTTACTGATTTTATCTAAATCCTCTTTCCATTCGTTAATTCGTATATAAACCGGAAGTAAATAAAAATTTAAATCCCGACCACTGTAATGAATAACAAATTGGTTTTCTATTTTTCGAAAACTGAAACCCTCCGAAATTAACTGATTCCTAATCCCATATAAATTACCGCCTATAGCTCTGCCAAACTTTACATTTCTCAAAGCTTGCACCCAGCATAACTGAAAACCGGTAAAACAATTTTCAAAATAAACAAAATCTTCTTCTACCAAAAAGGTTTCATAAAGTAAAAAAATATCATAACTTTTGACAAACTCAAAAAAGGATACTTTTTCTTTTTTATTTCTTAAACCGCAAACATTATAGCTCAAAATTGAACAACACTTATCATTACCACTTCTCACTTCCTGACACTCTATTTCACTATTACTAATCACTATTTCCTCTCGTTTTTTGACACCTTCTTATCAGCCGTCTTCATCTCCACGTCCACTATTATAGATGCGCCATTTTCCTGGGTTCCACTTTGAGTATTTAATTCCAACATATTCTTAAAAGCTCGTAAGTCCTCCTCAGGAAAAACAATATTCAACTCCTTCGCCAATATTTCGAACCCATCCTTACCTCCACACTTCAAACCTTCTTCAAAATTCCAATAAAACCTCCTTCCTTTTAAGATAAAGAACTCATTCCTCATCTGAATCAATGCGTTTCTATCAAATTCTATTATCTTTCTTCTAATCTTCATTAGGCAACCTCTTCTTCGCCTGGTCCTACCAGAAAGATCTTTATGTATAACTATGCCAGTACCCTTTAACTTCTTAGCACTTTTTAATATATCCCAGGTTACTTCTTCTGTATTAAATTCCGCCAGAATAATATCTTGGCTATTATAGCTTTTTAAACTATAGGCTTTAATAATGCCAACATTTTTAACCTGCAAAACGCCCTCACAAAGCTCTTTCACAACTCTAACATTATCTTCACCGGCATTTCTCTTTACACCTCTAAAAATCAGATTTTTTGCTTTACTTTTATTAACCAAATTCTCTACAATATTATTCATCCTGCTCTCTCTGATTTTTATCTCCTCTATTTCTTTTTTTAATGCTTTATTTTCTACTAATAAACAATCCACTTTATCTACTAGTGCTTTAAAGTCTTCCTTCGACGGCAAGCCTTCGCTGAATACTTTCAATCTACGGTCAAATAATTCACCAATACTTTCTAACGACAATTCCATATCGCTATCTTCCCTTTGAAACTTTTTATTTTTAATCTCTTCCGGTGAATTCTTACTTCTTCTCCGTTTGTTCGCACTATTGTGTAGTGGACTCGATTTGACTATTTCCCTTTCTTTTTTATTCATAAAAATAAATAGTACGTAAGAATATTATTTACAAGTATTTTTCTATAATTTATGAGTAATTTCTTCTAAATCTAATTAACGAAACCAATTGACAATAAAGTCAATAGCAGAATAAATCGTTAAAAATGAAATTGTTAGGTTGTAAATATTTACGTTTGTTTCTACGGTTATACAGTCCTATACTTTTAAAGGAGCCTTTGAAACTTAGGACTCTGTGACGTAGTGTAACGGAGTGACGCGTGCCGCTTATCGCTGTCAGCTGACAGATAACTTATCGGCTTATGACGTCAAATCCCTCTCCTAGTAATAAGTCATGCAAACGTAAACAGACATACCTGAACATGTAGCTCCAATACGAAATTTCTACAAATTATTTTAATACTTTTCTCAAGAACGGCTCGATAGATTTTCTTGAAAAATCACACAATTGTTCAAATCACCTTAAATTCAATATTTGCAAATTTTGAACACTGATCATCGCCTACAACCATACGAACTCAAAAAATGTGCGGACGAGAAGTTCACAGTACCACAGTTCAAGAGCAACTCAAGTAATACTATTACATTTCAGGGTTGGTGTGTCTTCTTTCTTGTCTGTTCATGGACTCTATGAACTCTATGGACAGTCCATGAACAGACAAGACAGAAGACACACCAACCCTGAAATATAATAGTATTACTTTCTAAACTAGCCCTGAAGATGACCTAGTCCCTAGGTAGAAAGCTCGGCAAAATAAATTTTATAATGACTGAAATGGCAGTTATTTTTTCAATCCCATTGAAACTATGTGAAGAGTCTTAGAGGGGAAAAATAAAAGAAAATAAAACTCCTAAAGGAAAGGGAAGGGTGGGGACGCCACCGACACTCAGAATACCTTAAATGATTGAGACAAATACAATAAAATTTTATATATTTACCAAGTAAGATACAAATTATACAAGGTCCTAGAGTCTAAATAATATATCATGGTCTCATGACCAGAGTAGACTTTAAAGGCACAAAATCTCACTAGACACATGCGCCTGCCGATGTGCCACAAGACAAAAGATGGCTGAACTGCAGACAAGACTGATATGCGTATAAGCCCCTATACTCTCCTGAGCAGCCCAAGGGCAACTGGCTCGAGCTCCCAGGCACACGCTGGAGCCCCCTCTCCGTTGTCTTCTCCAGTGCTGCCAACCGGACAATGCTGTGCCAAAAGATAAATTCTAGGCCGGGGGGCCGCACATCCCTTCGAGGATCGAACACTATGAATCAGTCACCAAAAAGAATGAACAACAATTACTTCCGTTTACTTTAGACTTAGTATCCTCCTTGCAGACATTCGAAACTATAATTTTATTTGGAAATTTTTTATTCAAAGAAAATGTTTCTTTTAACGCAATTTTGAGGGGGAGGTGGATGGTTATATTTTCTGTATAATAATTTTTTAAAAAACATGATTCGCATAAAATTGTTACTATAAAATTTCATTACGTAAGCTTTGCGAAGGAAAAGTCGTATAAGGGTTCTATCCAGACAGTTTTCCAACTCAAAGAAACTACAATATATTTCCTGTAAAAATCAATTTTGAAAATTTGAAAATATACGAATAGTACAGAAAGTTAAAAAAACTACTTTAAAGTTCTTTGTATAACCATTTCTGATTGCTCTGCCCTCAACTGTATAACCTTCTTCCCTTAACCTGCTAAATAAGTTCCCACATTTAAATGTAGGCCATTCGCTCAAGAAGGTAAGTGGTTGCGGTTTCTGAGTAAGGTCTCATTCTCACCATTCAGAGAAAGCAAAATGTGAGAAAGAGGTTAGAGGCAAAAGAGGGGGGGCGAGAAAACTCTTAACGCTTTTATTCTACCTTGGGAAAATCATTCTCAGATCCAACTTCCACTCTTTTCCAGCTAACACTACACCCACACACACACACACACACACACACACACCTCCTGTAGTTTTTCTTTTCTCTTCAGTTTGCTTCTTGTTCAACGGCCTTAAATAAATCACTCCTGATGCTTTTGGACCCCAGCACTGCTTACTACTACCAAAAAAAGTTCTACTCTCTTTACTTTTTTTTCGTTGCTTTGTTTGCGTTCACTCGTTTCCTCTCTCTCTCCTCCTCAAACACTTACATCCGATTCCTTTTACCACTGGCTATCACCTCCCAACAGAGGGGAGCTCTCTCCACCTAGATTAGAATTTGTACCTAAGACTTTCAATGGGAAAGTAGTATTTAAAAATTTATTGGCAACACTTCAAACTTACCGCCTCCTTTCCACTACAGGAAATTGTTTTTCCTTTATTTTTCATTCTTTTCTCACAGATCTTATTGGAATTGATTATTAACTTAATGGATAAAACTTTGGGAACATTGGATGAATAAAGTGGAATTTAAAAGGGGATATTTTCCACCTGTATTGTTCAGCTTCTTTTTTTAGGCGCCAAATCCATTAATCCAAAAAAGAAGAAGAGATTATTGCCAATTTCAGTTATAATATTCAATTTAATTTTTTTATTTTTTACCAAGTTTTATCCCTTTTGGATTTTCCATCACTTAAAGTGGGAATTCCATTGCTTAACCTGGAATTCAGAAAGAATATAACTGAAACAATTAGTTGTGACTTCTCTTACTGTATCTTAGTTTAATCACTATATTATTACATAGTGGCAACATAATCAATTCACTGAAACAAGTTAGAGAAAACTGTATGTAAATAAAGCTGCAGTAATATTGAAAATGGTATTTAAGAGAGCATTTATCCACATATCTTATGATTTCTGGCCCTTCTCAGCCAGGTTTATGCATAGGACTGTTTTAAGAACTCACTAATGGCAACTGAACTGTAAATACTCTATCTATCGTTGACTCTTTTTAGATTCGTTCATTGCTATCTGGTCCTCCATTACACTTGAGATAACTTACTCTTCCTTATCACATTCTAACCCGCAAGTTTCCTCATATAATATTACGTATATTCCTTATACTTTTATTTTAGGGCTTTAGACATAAAATTTATAATATTTATAATTACAAGTAACTTATTATAACTAAAAAAATGCAAGAAACAAAGGAGAAGTTAGTTTAAAGGTATATGTATGACTAGGTGATATTAACATTGTTGCGTCAATTCTGGTTTGCTGCTTTTGTCCAATAGCTTTTAGGTAGGTCTAATTGTTAGGCATTTAAGTTTTTTTTAATCTTTTATTGAAATTTACAACTGCAACAATTGTTGGTACAAGCAACAATATCAGGGTATACGAGTGGTGAAAGTACCCAGTAGTATCACTCCATTATCGTGGACATATATTAGTCTGCAAGGCCAGCTTTTCTTCAATCTTCTTGGAGGATCACCTGGTATTGGCCGGTAGAAGATAGGTGTTCTATTAAAGGGTTAGGATGAGCTGCTTAGAGTGGAATGAAATTTGAGAAAACGAGTTTTTTAGCATGATCTTTAATGAATGGCATTATGAGAAAATTATGGATGGTGAGATGGAGAAATATAGAATGGAGCGCTAAGCAGTTTCCGAATTATTTTTGGACTGTAAAGTCTGGATGCATGGAGAGATGCATGGGATAACCTTATGACCAAATAGGGTCGCAGTAACAGAAGTTACAAGTGTTGAGTATAGATCATTTGTCAAGTAGTCTGGCGAGAAGTTTTGTAAACGTTAGTTTCTTGTCTTTTCGAGTCTAGTATGGGGGGTGATTTCATGTCAATCGTTTGGACCTAGGTACAGTCCAAGGTAGTGTACTTTGTCTACAGATGGTACAGGAGTTTTGAGACATTAAAGTTTTTTTTTTTCTTAATCTTTTGTTGCAATTTACCACTGCAACAGTTGGTGCAACAAGCAAATATGGTAAAAGAAAAAAGAAATAGAAGAAAATCATAATCATAATCAATCTTCAATAGAAGAAAAGGCACCCAGTGGTGCTTAACGTGCTTTGCTCTCACGATAAGAGTAGATCACGAGACCATCATCTCTTCAATCTCCTTAGAGGATTACCTAGCGTAGAGTAGGATGAGCTGCTGTAGAGTGGAATGAAATTTGAGAAAACGAGTGTTGTTAGCTAAATCTGTAATGAAAGGGATTTTGAGGTCATTATGGATAGTGTGAGGTTAGATACATAGAACGGAACGTTAAGAAGTTTACGAAGTATTTTTGGACTGTAAAGTCTGGAGGCGTAGTGAGTTGGAACGTTTAGTCGATCCCCATTACACATTAGACATTAAAGTAAATATCAAATTTGAAATTGCTGAGAATTCTGGATCATGCTGACCAGACACTCAGGCACAGTAGCCGCACTTTTTCTCTATTGCGCAAGAGAGAGCGCAAAAAACTGTGCAAACAAGATGAATTATATCTAAAAATGAATACACTTTATTTAGAGGTATAAAATAAAGGTGACCTGTTTGAATGCTTCAACAGCTGGACTTTTTTCAGCACCCCCTCCAACCAAAACTTTTATTTGAATCATATTTATTAGGAGAATTAGTTTTAAAACATTTTAATGAGGGAAGAATCATGTACGTTCTGATTTTGAAAAAAAAAGAAGATAAAATCTAGAGCATTGTAAGGAGTGAGTCGGAAATCAATTCAATGTTAATAAATAACCTAAAAAGTGGTATATAAACTTTTTCAACGATTTGTTATTAACTCCTCATATTGTCTGGTAACCAAGCAACGAGTGACATATTTGTGCAAGTAAACAATTCCAATAAAGAGAATAAAAAATAATATCTTTTTGTACGAAAAAACAAAATTAATCCGATTAAATTAAACTATATCTCTGTACGCGAATAGGGTTTGTTTAAGGTTGACTGAAAATGAAATTTAAATAAAATCAAAAGCTTTCGGGTATATATGGTGCAAATCAAATAAAAAGAAGTCACGTGTATTCTATCCAGTCTTTTTTCATTTAGATATTTGTATTTAAATAAATATCAGGAAATATCACATCCATGTAATATATTTTAATTTAATTTCCATTTTTTTGGATTGTTTGCTGAGAGAGATACGTTTTGGATTTAATATAGTTGGATTAAACTTCTCTCTCAAACGCTCTCCTTTTTTTCTCTCTCTCTTTGACACACGCAAACTCTCTTTTTTCCTTATTAGTTCTTTGGTCTTTGATGCTTCCGTTAAGCGATTTCCTGGTAAACTCATATAAAATTTATTCCCTTCCTAAAGACGTATATTTCTTATAAAAAGAAATCAAACTCAAAAAGCGCCACCCCCTAATCGTATTTTTTTTTTTTTCCAGAGAATATGAAAGTAACCGAAAAACGTTGTCTGTATTATATATAGCAGTTAATATATAGCATATATTCAGGGTGATCTATTTAAAACGCACCAATCGCAAATAACTTTTTAGGAAAGCGGAATTTCTAAAAAACCCACGAAGTAAACTACGAGGGTCGTTTGAAAAGTCCGTGCAAAGTCAGAGAGATAGCACCACTGGCGCGTATCGAGGTTATGTTTAGTTAGTAGCATCTCTTGGAAGAACACACACCAAGTTTCAGCCAGATCGGTCTATTACTTTGTGTTTGGCATTCGTTTGAATCGAAGAAGTCGAGTGATTTTCAAAAAATGGACGAAAAAGAATTTCGTGTGTTGATTAAACACTACTTTATGAAAGGCAAAACGCCTGAGGAGACTAAAGAGAAGCTTGATAAAGATTATGGTGACTGCACCTTCGATTAGAACAGTTTATAAGAGGTTTCAAAATTTTCGGAGTGGCCATATGGGCACTAGTGACGCTGAACGTTCTGGACGCCCTGTTGAGGTTACTACTCCAGAAATCATTGATAAAATCCATGATATGGTGATGGATGACAGAAGAGTGAAGGTGCGTGAGATTGCTAGTGCTGTGGGCATCTCGAATGAACGGGTACATAATATTTTGCATCAACATTTGGACATGACAAAGCTATCCGCAAGATGGGTGCCGCGATTGCTCACGCTTGACCAAAAACGAAATCGTGTGAAGTGTTGCAAGGACGGTTTGCAGCTGTTCCAGAAGAATTCGCAGGACTTTAAGCGTCGTTTCGTCACTGTGGATGAAAGATGGATACATCACTACACTCCTGAGACCAAAGAACAATCTAAACAATGAGTTACCAAGGGGGAATCTGCGCCAAAAAAGGCGAAGACCGTTCCTTCGGCCGGAAAGATTATGGCGACTGTCTTTTGGGATTCGCAAGAAATAATCCTCATCGACTATCTGGAAAAGGGTAAAACTATTACAGGTGCATATTATTCATCGTTATTGGACCGTTTGAAAACCGAGCTGCAAGAAAAACGCCCACGATTGGCCCACAAAAAAGTCCTTTTCCATCACGACAACGCACCAGCTCATACCTCAGCAGTTGTGGTCGCAAAATTAATGGAAATAGGGTTCCAACTCGTTTCACATCCCCCCTATTCTCCAGACTTGGCTCCCTCGGACTACTATTTGTTCCCCAATATGAAGAAATGGGTTGCGAGAAAAAGATTTTATTCAAACGAGGAGGTGATTGCAGAAACGAATGGCTATTTTTCAGACTTGGACAAATCCTATTATTCGGAAGGGATCAACAAACTAGAGCAGCGTTGGACGAAGTGTATAAGCCTGAAAGGAGACTATGTTGAAAAATAAAAAAGGTTTACCCCAAAAAATTAAGTAGTTTTTATTTTTGCAAGGACTTTTCAAACGACCCTCGTATATGTTTTTTTTGGTCTAGTTTTTAAATTTTCCACCTCCGATGCTGTAACTTTATTTTTGGCGGAGTTAAAGGCCAACAACCCGATTGGGGTTTCATAAGGACCTCTGGTTTTGACAATGATTGTGAAAACTGCATAAAAAATTGTGAAAAATGACGTTGACCCAGTTTCGATATCCCTAATATTTGTCGAAATATTTAAGATCAAAGTTACTATTTTATCAACTCGTGAACGGTTTTTAAATATTAATTTTCCACTAGAAATACACGTTTTGGGAGGTCCTCTGACTACAAAAATAGACTAAACTAGACTAAAAAAAAAAACATATAGTTTACTTCGTGGATTTTTTCGAAAGTCTGCTTTCCAAAAAAGTTATTAGCGATTGGTGCGTTTTAAATGGATCACCCTGTATAGCAGTTAATAGGTCACAATATTGGGCGCCACGGTAGCCGAGCGGTTAGAGGCGAGACCTGCGAAGCTAACATGTATTGTGGTACTGGGTTCGATTCCCGGTCTTTAGGCCTTGGATTTTATTTAATGGTTAATAAAAGAAATTTACAGTAAAGTATGGTTTGCTAGTCGCCTCCGTCCACGACACCTAATTGGTAGTTGGACGTTAAGTCCCGCCTGAAAAAATAGTTGATTTCTTTAATACCTTACAATATTATAAATAATTAATTTTTCATTAATTAATTATTCCCATTACTGAGTACTTCTCCTGAGGGATCTCATTTGGTTTGTGTTACACTTCATTAGATAAGGATGAAATAATTAATGTTATTAGCATGAATAATTTTAATCATTATTCGCTCCTTTCTACGTCACCAATCAAACCATTCACACAGACTTGAACATTCCTTTTCGTGAAACACAAGTTGCTGAAACATGATACAGAAAATTCCATCTTAACTTTCAAACACATCACAATCCACTTGTACAACATCTATCTTCAAGAACATTTCCAGATAACACTTCCAGACGTCTTAAAAGACAGTGGCCTCGGCGATCTTCTCTCTGATGAAGAGAGTCAGTAGAATTTAGAATGTTTTTGGGGTGTTACCGCTGGGTAACTTCTCCACTCTGATATGTGTGATATGTTGCTTATTGTTATCATTGTTGCTTATAACGCAAAATGCGTTGATTGTAACTAAATAAATGTTTAAAAAAAAAATTATTATTGATGTTTTTGGTTCCTATTAATGTTAATATAAATAAATGAATAAATGAACATGGAATAAATAAATGAATAAATGTTGTACATGGAATAAATAACGGGAAAAAAATTATAAAAGTCATTTCATTGCAACCCAATTTCATATCAAACATACTCTGGGTTTTGACGAATATATTCATCATCGCTTATTTCTGTAGAACGCACGTAGGGGACACATTTTCCAACAAGGTCGAAACAGTTGACTGGTTAAGCTAACTAAAGAGCTAATCCATTCCCATAATAATATTAATAATTTCTTCCCAGGCGAGATGAATCCTATGGTCGTCTTTGCTTTGCTTATTATTATTTTTTTTTAATATATGATTTAAGGCGCGTCAACATCTAAGGTTATTGGCGCCCGGAGCTTTTTTCAGTGCACTGCCGGCCTTCGGACAGTGTTCTCTCGTTACAGACAACACTGTCCATCACCGGACAGTGAGCTGTAAGAAGCTCCTAGGAAGAGAAAATCTAAGGGTCAGCTGCTGGATTCGAACCCGGGACCTCCGCGTGGGAGTCCAGTATGCTAACCACATAGCTAATCCCTTCCCCTTTGCTTATTATTGCTAATAAATTTATTATTTTAATGAATATTGTTAATAATTTGAAATCTTCTTTTTTTTTTTGCAGGTAATTGAATCGTCTTTGATTTAGAACTGGATTCAGAGTAAGTCATTTAATTTTAATCATTGTGTCCGTTGTCAGTGGTCGGTGAACTGTAGTGATTCTTAGGAAGCAAAAGTTACTGGTTTGGCATGATTCACTTTCTTTCTTAAGACGCGACAACATCAGAGGTTCAGAGGTTATATAGCGTCCGGAGTACTGCCGGCCTCCGGACAGTTTTCACTCTGTACGTGACTTCACCGGGCAGTTGGTTGTAAGACGCTATACTAGGAAGAGAAAATTCTATGGGGACAGCAGCTGGATCATCAACTTCCGGATCTTCGCGTTGGAATCCAGTATATGCTGAGCTAATTCCCTCTCTCTCTTATTTTGAATCATTCATATTCAGTATTATTCAAGATTGATATCAACTGCGTATTGATTCAGTATTCAGTTTCACTCATCAGGTTTGGGAAAAAGGGATTTTCCTTTATAGAAGAAAATTTAATAATACCTAGAGATTAACTTTCAAAGAACTCTTTTCTTTTGACGACAAACGCCACCATTACGGTCCGATCAGATTAATTTTTTTTTATTCTTTGTAGAATCTCTTATTTGCAGTTATTATTTAATACAACAACACAATGCGATAGTGATCTCACAAAACTGGAAACTCTTGTCTTTATACTAAGTCTTAAAACTAACTAAGTAAGTTACTAAAACAGTATATTTTTAGTGGCCATTTGTTGAAGCATTTACTAAACAGTAAATCCTCATATCAGCTCAACACTAATGATCTGTAAGCGTATGCTTGTACAATTTTAAAGCGAGAGACGCGAAGATAAGCATTAAAACAGGTCAAATAGATTCCCAACAGATCTAAATGTACTCACACTAAACTATAAGCTCACTTACAATACCCACACTCACTACACACACTGAGAGGCAACACTCTGCATACCAGTGGTAGAATCGAATGATCATTAGGTCGGCTATCTAGTAGCCAGTGGTATGCTGCAGTTAGAATGTGCTCCGTATCCACATCACAACAACTCTGTCCAATCTCCCTTAGTAGCCATTCTAAAAACTCGGAACCTTTGATTTTCCTTCAACATTTATTATGAGTGCAAACCGCCATCAATGTTGATGATAGCGCTCCAATGTGCAAAGAGAGCAAACTAAACTTATACAACACACACTAACATACTTGGAAACTACCAATTTTATTCCACGGATTATTTTTTAACACTTTTGATTTGGCCTACAATGTAATGTAGCATCACCAGTTTTCATTGGCTTGCTCATACGTTCTTAGAATAAATAATTTTGTAAAATGAGGCTTTATGATACTAAAGTTTTGTCCGCAATCCCTCAAAATTGAATTATGTAACACTATAATTTAATTTTAATTTTTTTTTTTAGTATTTGGTAAATATTTCATGAAAGATTGCTTAAACTTGTTAATCTTTTGTATTGTAAAAAAAATTGTTAATTTTTTAAAGTTAATTTTGGGTGAGGTACCCTCAAAAAATTCAATTTTATGCATCTTTTAATAAAATATATTACCAATGGCTATTTACAATGCATTCTTATCTACCATTTCTTTTCAATTTTGAACGATATAAATCATTTCGCAACGTTTCTATTTACAAAATAATAATTAATTCTGTAGATTACTCAACTGTAAAAAAAGCAAAATTTATTCCGTTAACCTAGAATGCATAAATTCGCTGACGTTGAGTAGCCCAAGGTTATTTTAAGAGTTGCAATATGGCAATAAAAAGCTAACGGTATAGTAAATAAATAGTGCTGACGTAGTCAGTTTAAAACCGTACACATGTTTTTTTAAGTAAGTCACTGTAAGTCTCAGTAATTGCCCTGAAGATAGCAGCACAATGCAACCCGGCTTCTTGTTAGATTGTCCTGCTTATTAAATAATAAACTAATTATTGGGTTTGATTAATTTTTAAAAAATTATTTATTTAATTTTAAGGTTACCTTTTAACTTGGTATATCTATTGCTTGTATGTGGATTCTATCCTTCCCTGAATAATTTATATTTAGGACATATTTAGTGGGTTAAACCAGGCATATCTTTAAAGTTACATTTTAGAATGATGTATGGACTTTTGATTATTACTTTTATTATATTTTATTATTATTTTTTTATTTTGCAATTTTTCGGCTCCAAAAAATGGTTTTAATGATTCTTTTTATGCGCACTCAACATACATAAACATTTTTCTAATAGAAAAGATCTTTTGGTAGCCTGTTACTAAAGGAAGCTGGTTTATCTCTTAATACTGACTTCCGCTCTTTCAGGGTTTTCCTTGGAAAGCATACATGGGGTTTCGAGGCGAATCTACTCCAGCCTAGAATCTTTTCAAAATATAGTTAACTACGCCTAGCTGAATAATATCTATCATTGCTCGCATGTTTATTGAATCTTTGAATGATTTTTGGACTTAACGTCCATCTTCAGATGTAGATTAACCAGTGTAATGTAGAGAATTCCATTTCACATATGTTTTCGTCTCACATTACTCTTGCATTCAGACATTCAACTTCTAAAATTGAAACTTAATTCCTGTGGTAAATGGTAGTGCAAGATGTGGCGCCGTGCAATATAACCAGTCTCGCATTTATTACCTGAACGTGTGTGATTTATGGAACGGCTTAGAGGCTGTTTAATCCTTCTTTGGGCCACTAATAAAGTTTTCAATGTTGGAATAAGTGGTGAAGGGTGGAATTATCTTTGGAATGCCAAATGAAACTATCTATATTGGTGAAATGTAAATAAAGAAGAGATGGTAGTGACCATCCTTTTAACTGGTTTCGGTTTTTCATCCAACATCAGAGGGTAGCCAGCAAGAGTAGTTTTGAGCTGGAAACAAAAGTGAAATACCGATCTGATGATGGCTAAAAGTCTGAAACCGATCAGGAGTACAAATAAAACATGCATATGCTACGGACAGATAAAATTAGCTACAGTTTCTTTGAATTTGGTAGAGATTTCTTCAGAATCTCTTGAGATAACAGTTAAGGGGATGATGCTTGTTAGGGAGGTGGTAAATTCTTGATTTCCGGCTTAGTGTCCTTTTACCTCTAGTTTCCTGTCCATCCAGTGAAGGCGGATGTAGAGGTTGTCATTTTGTTTGAGATCTAGTAATCAGTAAGGTCCAAAAACCATTATACGTACAACTCTAAAAGATCTGATAAATTTTTCTGCGCTGATAAGTTTGGAACATCGACTTAAGATTTAATTTGATTTGATTTCCTCTTTAATTGTGGTAATTGGCACGAATATTTCGTAAAACCTGATAAGTCACAACGTCCAACAATTAACTATTCTTTTTTTTTTTTGCCAGATCACAAATATCTTGGAATTCCACTTCCGCAATCCAACTAAAAAACAAAATGCCTTAAAACTGAAATTGAAACGAATTAAAAAAAGAAATAGATTAAAAAGTGACAGCGGAGAAAAGGAATTCGTAAGAAAAAGAGAGAGCTGGGGCTCTTCACTTGAGACCGGAAGTTACGCCCCTCGTATTTCACCCCATTCTGCCTTTTATTTTCTTATTTTATTTATCACATTTCCCAGATTCTATATATTTAAAGGCCCTTTTCTGTTTAAAGCTGAGCAAACAGGGTGTTTATAGCGGAAATAGAGACTACAGGTTGCCACCTGTTTCCGGTGATTATTTTCACTTTCTCTTACTGTGCGTGTAAGAGAAGTGTTGTAATCGTGCTAAAATTTCGATTATTTTAATTTTACCGGAAGTATTCGTTTTAAATTTACTGGAGTTCGAAGAAGTGTTCTGTACAAATTACTGTCTCTCCTCTTTGTGTTAAAGAAGTTAAGGAAGTTAAAATTTGTTAATTTGCTTAGGTGCGGTCATAATACACTTTTTTTTTCCTTTTTTGTGGCATTGGCTTCCGCCATACAGCCAGCATCGTCTCGGTGCTTATCACTAGAATATCACTCACTCTCCATTCTTACTTATAGATACATTCGCTTCACACATTCATCCCTCTACCATATACAACTATTTACATAAACCATACAACTAATGTACTCCTATATTCCTGCCATCCTTATAGCTTAACCGAAATTAAAATCACCGTAATCCTTCTCTAATCATTTTCTTCCATTCATTCTATAACTTTTAAATACACTCATATTTCATTGCTAGCTCTGCTATAGACTTAAGCACATAGATGTTGGTGGAGAATATTAGGTCTTCGTAGCGAAATGGTGCAACTAAATACCTGTATATGTCGTCAAACATTCGTTTCCTTTCTAACCACATAACGTGGACATATCCATTATTATATGTTTGAAATCCTCCTCCTCATTGCAATCTACGCAAAGAGGAGAGGACCTTTTGTTGATGTAGATACGATCCGCACACCGCGTGGTTAGCTCTCAGCCTGCTTATTGTCGCAACAACCCATTTATTAGTGACAGTTCCCTTAAACCATGGTTGTCTAGGTAACTGATCTGGCCATAGTTTTATAGAATCTCCCTTTATTACCATTACTGTAATCTGTCTGCCATTTTTGTAGTGCTGCTTTTGCAATTCTGCACTTGATATCGGTGTGTGGTAATTTATAGTTAGCCATTTCCCCCCACTATTGGTGACTTCCTTTGAAAGTTTATCAACAATTTCATTTTTCTTTTATACCACAATAACCTCTTATCCACAAAAAAATTAACGCAGACCCTCTTCTCTTTAAAAATGGCTATAATTTCTACCAATCTCTGCGATAATATGATTCATTCCTGCAGACTGGTTGTGTAGATGTGATAATTTACACAACGCACTCTGGCTGTCCACTAATAATGGTATATTTTTTCTTCGACAACGAATAAAGCCGTTAAAATAGATGTATAGATGGACGCCTCATCTTCTAATTTAATTATAGTAAAATCGCACTTCCGACTTTATTATTAATAGACTTACCGGAAGTTTCCATTTATTTTTTTAGCTTTTACGAGATTTATTTATTATTTTAGCGGCTTTATTAGTAATCTTTTTCTTTGTCTTAGCCCTTATGCCTTTCAGCGAAGAGCTTTAGATAGCTTGGGCCATTAACCATCGGTTGTACTCTTCTCTATTACTTGCCAATCTTCGGATAGATGACCTTGTCTGATCTCGCTTTTGTGCCAATCGTTCGATGTAGTCTAAATAGCCCAATCTTGGTCTGCGGCCTTTCGCCTCCATCAAACACCTAATCTTCTCCTCTCCACTTCTCCTGCAGACTTGGCCAAACCACCTTAAACTGCCGATTGAGGCTTTATTAGTAAAGAATTTATTAGTGGTTTAATGATGAAAGAAGATAGTAATCTTATGAAAAATGATATATTATATATAGGCGACTATTCATGTAAAGAAAATATGGGGATATAGGTGCAACATCATGGTTAGAGAGAGCTTTATTGAGTAAAGAGGGTAAGGGAGGAATGAATGAGGTAGAAAGCTTTATCCTCGCTCTTGGGCTAAGTGAGCTTAGCTGTAGTAGACATTACTCATGAGAGAACTTGGGTGAAGCTGCTAGTATAAAGTGTGGGTGAGACGAGGTAAATAGTAGTAAAGGCTCAAAAGAGTTATAAAATTGGGAGATAGGGTCGCTTTTAAATAAGGAGCAAAGAGTTTCTGCTGCTACCCCCGCTGAACAGCGTGGAAATAAAGAATTCCACGTGATGGGTTGAGGGAAACCTAAGAGTAAATTGTGGTGGGGATTTTACAAAGTGGTGGGAGTGAACACAGAAACAAAAAAACGAAAACAAAAAAAAATAGTCCAATGATTGCAACAGATTTGTTTCCGGTTTGTTTATGTGTTCCACTGGTTAAAGTACCTTATATATTGACAGACGGTGAACGGAAGTGATGTTTTAGTATTGTCTACTGGTCTACCCTCCCAGCCACGCTTTATCGGGCCGACCTAAAGTAGTGGGCGGACAGAAATATATTGGACACTTTGCAATCCGAGAGGCTGTGGTTATTCTCTCTTTTTTTTATTACGCCTCATTTTCCAGGTCCCATTTCTCCAACAACGAGCGTCTTCTACACTATCTCTCTCCTCTCTCTCTCTCTCTCTCTGTCTTTCTCTTAAATAGTTCTTCATTCATTTATTTTCTTGATGTTCACAACAATTTGAAGCTCGACTTTAAATCGGGTAATATCAAGGATAATTTATTGCTTTAATGCAATTATTTATTGGTACTTTTATAGTTTGTAGCAGAAATGATTGAAATCGTGTCAAATCTCTAGGTTTCGAGTCCTGGCCGTACAAATTTTACGAAGTAACCTGTGTCCGAAACAGTGGGAACACACATCTTTACAGTAATCCTGACCAGTTTAGGGCTAGCAGTCATCATCAGTGGTAGATTAGAATGAGTTTTGTTTGTAGAGATTTCGACTTTACTTATGTTTCCGTTTATGGCTCCAAGATGGCCTGTGGAACTGTGACTGGAGTGTATGGGGTTAAACCTGAGTTACTCATTGCTCTTGGGAGATACTCCACTGTCTTCCAGGACGAAGACTTTGCTATTAAAACTTGTGCTGAAGATGGATCTTAACGGACAGCCAAGTTGCACTGAAGGCCCTTACTTCTTTCAGAACTATCTCTTTCCTGGTATGGGAATGTAGAAAGGCCTTGGATCTACTGGCTAGGCACAATATAGTTCGGCTGGAATGGGTGCCGGGTCATGTGGGGGATCAAGGGGAATGAAACAGCCGACTAACTGGCCAGGAATGGAGCTAACACTCCTTTCATTGGCCTTTGAACCTGTCCTGGGGATCACCAAGTGTGTAGTTCAGAGATTGGATCTGGAGAGAGAGCATGAAAAGAACTGGGTGATCTGTCCTAGGGTCAAACACAGCAAGACTGTGATGCCTTGGCTGTGTAAACAACAAAGAACCAAAGAGACTCTGTGCTTGGTCAGAAATCAGATCACTCTGATCACAGGCCTATTCACGGGGGAATGGTAGGTTCAGGAAGCATCTGTACTGAATGGGGCTTATTAGTTCGTGGTGCAGATTGTGTCAGGAAGAGGAGGAAACGGCCTCTCACTTGCTGTTCTCGATTGCTGCATTGCTATGAAACTTTTGGCTCTTTAAGACCAAAGGAGGTAGTAGCGCAAAAAGAACTAGTAAAGAAAGTCCTCAACCTCCTTAGTGGTGGAATTTTCGTCTTCTAGATCCAAAGGAAGAAGGCACAATTAGGCTCTTGTAACTCCGGTGCCGCCTTATATTCTTTTTTCTTCTTTTTATTTTATTTTATTATTTATAATGTAAATTATATATTTTTGAATATAGTTCTTAAATAAATTAATTATTAAATTACACGTTTGCAAAAAATCGTACTGGATTTGATGATTCTGGTATATGTATGTTATTCTTCGTAGTAGGTGAATTCCTTTTACGTATAATGCCGACGCCGTTTTGAGGCCTACTTTTTTGCAATTAAGCATAGATTTCTGCATCAATTTTTAAAATAACCCCTATGCATTGTATAACTTTCAAAAGGTGATTGTATGTAGATGTTTTTCCTGAATAGTGCACGGTTTTTTCATATAAAATGTTTTTGAGAAAAATGAAGTCAAAGTTTTTGGAAAAAATTAGAAACTTGCTATTTCTTATGTTTGGGCCACAATTTGAAATACTTAATATTATTATTTTGAAATATAAATTAGCTTATTTAAAAGGAAATTTAACTTTATTTCTAATAAGCTAATTGAAATTGCTGCAGCTATAATAGTTGAGAAATATAGACAACTGTTTGCTAAAAAAGTAGTAGTACCTTGAAAAAACGTAAAATTAAAAATATCTACAAAACGGAGCCGAATCGAGCCATAGTTTATATGGAATTTTTTGTTGTAAATGATGCCCAAAATCGCTTCCCGAAGTTACGGTAGTCTTATGCTGAACACCCTGTAGAGTCAGCAAGTGCAGAAACTTATGTGAAGTTGAAATCTTTTGTAAATTGCATAATCTGCCTCTAAATGATTGGATGTAAGACCAAAATCGGTCAGGGTTGCAATAAATCTTCTTTTGACGGAAAATTCAACGATGCTATTCAACACTACGCGCGCACCTAACCACATTTTCTGACTGCTGTTTTTCTGGATCTAACAGTAAACCGAACAAAATAAATTGTGTTGTTACCTTATTGTTTTTGCACAAAATGGGAACTTTGGAATAATTTGTCCATCTTTTTTTCAACAAGGCGCCGCCTAATACAACAAACATTAAGCGATCCTTTCGAAAGCTAGCTAAGGGAAGCGGAAATTCAAATTATTGTCAGTGAAAATGCAATAAATCAATTGGAAACAATAGAATAACAAATTTAAAAAAAAGCCAAACAGAAAAACCTGTCAGTCTAATAGAATATAGTAATTGGTTGTTGATTGTTTTTCAATTTGATCATTCATTTGTGAGTTCAGTGAATGTGCCCTAGATACTGGGGTCTGTGGGTATGCGCGTTCATTCTGTCAACAAAACTCACCGGGTTGCGTTCATCTTCATTCCGGCAAATTGTATGTACTGGTAACCCCTGCAGGATAATAGAAATATATATATATGTTACCTATCGATGACAGCACCTAGGATTGGGATGATTGATCATCGCACAAACACACAGAGCATATAGTCCGTGTCTCAGCCTCAACACATCATCAACTATCATCTCTCTTTTTGTGTCCGTTTCAATATGATTGGTTGATCAGCATCAGTTCACTTTCTTTTTCTTTTTTCTTTTCTTTTTTTTGTATTTGTCTGTCAGTTTTCATTTTATTTTCCTTTTGCTGAACGTGTCTTTTGTTAGATTTTTGATCTGCCTGGTTCTTGAAAAATGGCAGGCGTATTTTTAATTTTGTGAAGCATTAAGGGCACATTAAGGACTGTGAACACTGGGACTTTTCTTATTATTATTTAGGAAATTGAATTTCTTTAAAGTTCGCTTCAGTAACGTGGCACTTCCGGCAGCAATTTCTTACATTAGTGAGAGAGAATTGATCTTTCGCTTCCGCTTCAGATTTCAAAATAACGCCGAAAAAAGGAAGTCAAGTGAGTGTTTCACAGCAAAATTTCACCAAAAAAAAAAGAAGCCCTATATTTTGGAAACACCTTCTGCAAAATGATTTCAAATTGTCCCCCCCACCCCTTCAAAATTCGTCACTTTAAAACAAAAATATGGGTCGGCCGAAATTTCAATGGCATAGCTTTTAAGCAAACATGGGTCATACGAGGTGTGGCTATTAAAATAACGAGACTATTGCTGTAAAACATTTTATATTAAATTTATACATATTTAGTTATTATCACCTTCAATACACACCCCATAACCCCACAACGCTCCATGCGGATTTACCATTGTTCGAAACAGTGCTGGAAGTCTTTTTCTGTGAGCTTCTGCATGACTCGTGCCGCTTTTTCTTTCACAGCTTCAACGGACTGAAATCCCTTTTAATGCAGATTTGATTTTGGGGAAAAGACAAAAGTCATATGGGGGTCAGGTCAGGCGAATAAGGCGGTTGGCCTAAAACTGGATTGTTGTACTTGGCTAGAAACGTCGTCTTGACAGACAATGCTGTGTGAGCCGGCACGTTGTCTTGATGGAGAACCCCGTGACTTGTTCTTCCACAAATCGGGTCGTTTTTTCCCTTACTCTTTCACGGAGTTGAGCAAACATCTCACGGTAGTAATGTTGATTAATTATAATTGATATTTTCATCTGTTTTGGACGTGGAAGGGTGACCCGGGCGGACATCATCTCCGACGTCTTCTTGGCCATCTTGGAAACGCTTGAACCACTCAAAAACTCGCGCACGTGCTTAACATTCGTCACCATAAACTTCTTTTAATAAAAGATAAGTTTCAGTAGCGGTTTTATCAAGTTTTGATGTGAAATTTAACGACAATTCGTTGCTCTACTACATGTGTAGGTATCATGTTTTCGGCAAAACGAAACTAACACCTCTTACACAAACGACGGTTCCGGTCAGACAGATTTCTCTACAAACTAATGAGACGCTGCAATCGAAAGAGAAGGCTTTACGCTGCCCAGCTGTCGGTCGTTAAGATTTGGCGCATGCATAGTTCTTCTGTCGCAGCATGAGTCTCGTTATTAAATAGCCACACCTCGTATACAATAAGACAAATGAAATTAATGGTGCTGAGTACACAAACCTCCTCCACCAATGCCCGAGGCGTGATAATTAGTAAACAAATAAAGATGAGAACAGCTGTAAAAAACTTCTGGGTTCTTTTATTGTTTACATAACAAAGCAATGCAGAGCGTGTAGGTCTGTCATCAGAACACGATGAATAAACCGGAAACGGCTAATATATTTCCTTGGGGTTTTGTTATTGATAAGATAACACATTAGCAGCAGCAGCAGGAAGAACGCTTTCAATTTACTCTATTCTACATAATAATATCTCTAGTCACATTAGATAGATTACTTCCGGTAATTAAGACCCGCCATGGAAATATAATACGAATTAGAAGTCTAGTCGCGGTGTAACCAATGTTTGCATAAATTTTGCTCTCGCTTTATGGCATTATTACTTCATTACTTACTTGCTCGTTTGGTAATTGGAAACGAGGATTTACTCGATCCGCACTGCCTTGCTTTAATCCACGGAATTTGGCATATTTAATTAGAGTAGGTAATTTAATTAACTTGACAGGTAATTCTATAACGTTGTTTTTAAAAAGAAAATTTGTATAGGAAAAGCGGTGATGTAATGGTATTCAATTATGTTTTTCCAGTTAATGCAATGTTGATTATTATTATTTTTCACTTTTCCGCAAATTCTGGTCAATGAGAGGAGTATGGCAATCGTACCAAACTTTAAAAATGGAGTTTTTAGTGGGAAAATTTGAGCTGTTGAATTGGAATGGCAGAATAGGCTTCAGTGGAAATTGAGGAATCGTTTCAGTGGCATAAGGAATATTTAGGTCTTTGTGAAGGATGAGGTTAGTGACATAATTGGGAGCAATTTACAATTCGTTGGAGGACTTAGAAGGATTGGATGCGGAAGATATTGGAAGGTTTAGTTGAGCTCCACCTGCTTTGATCCGTGAGTCCAGATGGGTTGAAGTAACGTCTTCTAGAGGGTTAGTTTGTTGGGTGGGCTTAGTTTAGATTTCGGTCCGATCATGCGCCTTAGTTGTCTGTACCCTTTTGAGTCTCGTATGGGGGTTCCATGTGAGTCTAATGCCCAAGTATAAAACCCAGGTAGCGTACTACCTAGTTGGTTCATTTTTTTTGTACAAGATCTTGCTAACTTTTACCGTTATATGAGGTATTGCAAATTTTAGTAATCAATCAATCCACAGAAAGCCCACAGGATTCAGCTCTTTCATTAATCCACTCTTTCGACCCAAACAATCTATCCTATCTATCTTTAATGCCTAGCCTAATCAGAACCAACCGCTTCCTTATGTATCCATTTACAACCTTAAAAAAAAAAAAATAATGAAGCCTTTTCACCTCTATTAAGGCGAAACCTCTACCACATTCTTCTTATTTCAAATTATTTGACCATCTCTAGAGAAAATCTCTCCTGCAAGAAGTAAATAGTATGGTCCTAAGTGATGTGTGGGTGGATCATCACCCAGAGGTGATTTAGTTTTTATTCACTAAACCTCTATCGTTGCTTGTACAGGGTAAAAAAAAGGGAGATGATGAATTAGAGCAGGGGTTCCCAACCTGGGGATGCGAGAAAAGTCCAGATAAATAATAGGATATTATTATTATTCAAAATATTTTTCATATTTTTCTTTCTCTTGCACATATTTCAAGGAAATTATTATTTTTCTGTAAAGTATACTTTCTTTGTTATGTAGGTACTCCACGTGTTTGATTTTTCTTTTATTATATTTTTACTTGAGCAAAATTTCTTTAAGGATACGGGGCGACAAAAAATAGGTTGGAAACCACTGAATTAGAAGATAAAAGATGTGTGTCTAGAGAGAAGTAAGGAATTGAGATATGAGTCTTTTGATTAGCAGCATATTTTGATCATTAAGAATGATGATTTAGGTTATTCAGCAAAGAATTTCTTCAATTAAGAATGAAGGCGGTAGATGTTAGCTGATTCCTACAGTTCGAGGGTATGAGTTAAGGAACCACTTTCTTAAGGAAGGCTAATTCATTCTTGTACAGCCTTTTTCGTTTACTGAAAAATAACAACCGGTTTCCAGAAAGGCATCCTGCCCAGCAAACAATAGACTGCTGAAATGAACTTTATTTTTCATCCAGACAGACACAGTGGTTCCGTTTATAGCGCCATCAGCATCCATCGCGGACATTGCTGGTAGTTAGTTATTATTAAAAGCCCAAACTCTCCTCACAAAAATGTATATATGTATATATACTTCATTAATGCTTCAATTAACCAGAGTTTTATTAAGCGTAAACAATGAATTAATTTGTTGTATACCAGCGAACGACTCCTCTCCACTGCCAAGGATGAGAAGCAAGTTATCCTGCTCTCAGCGCGCTTTAAAGTAATTCCCGAGCCACTTTAATAAAGCTCAGAAGTTCCACCCTCTTCTGTGTGCAAACTAAATTAAATAAAGTTGTTCGCATTAAATGTTATAAACTTGGTAAACGCTGTAAATTCTAACTTAAATTTTTAACCGTACCGTGAAAACACTTTGCGTTCATTTCTCTTGATTTTACTTCCCTCTTACTAGTAAGAGAGAGAGAGAGGTAGCGGAAGTATGGGGATCGTGTCAAATTTTCTGACAGGAAGTGTGTGTTTCGAGTCACCCTGAATTGAATGTAAAAAAAGCAGGAAATATTTGTGTTTTTCTACAACCGCATTATTATTATCATTTTTTGGCTTCCCTCTTGTGACTAAGGCTGGAAACATAGTGGAGCGGCGAGCAAAGCGGCGATGATAGTTGCTTCCAATCAGAGAGACCGACGAGCAGCGAACAAAGAGTCGCATGCACATAGTGACCGAGATTAGTCGTGTTTCTCCTTTCGACGAGACATGATGGAGGAATAATTTCTATACGAAAAGTCTTCCTTGAAAATTTGGTATTTACAGCAGCTTATTAAGAAGGAGCTGCAGTGTTCATGATTAAAACTGTCCGGTAGGACAGTTGTATAAGGGTTGATCGTCAAAAACTGCACGAAAAAGCGTAACGTTGAAAAACACCCAACTTTGACAATTTTTTTCTCTTTTTCTATAAAAGATAAAATTCCCAAATTTTCTTTAAAATAAAGGGCAAACCCTCCTTTATAACTGTAATTTTTTTGCAACAACCCAGATCTAATAGGTTTCGAGAAAAAAGTTGCCAAAAATGAGCAAAAACCGCTTTTTCAAAAAATGTTCTTGTTCTTGTTGTTCTTGTTGTTACCTTTTTTGTAAACAACGTAGCGCCTAAACGCGCAAACCGATTTTCATGAATGAGGTGTCATTCGATTCGGAATTTTATGTAGATGTGCCTTTTGGGGGTCTCGACGCTGTACATTAAACAAGAGAGGAGTTAGCCCCCTTAATGTAAGGCCCCCTCCAAAATTATTATTACTAATTACTCTGTAAATCTTGGCCCGATTTTAATAAAATTTGGTAGGATGATGGGGTTAGGGCTCCCCTACGTAACATTAAAGCGGCGATCAGCTCTTACACTTGTTGAGGGGAAGTATAGCAATCGTTGCAAATTATCGACACGTGAACCGATTTTCATGAATGAAGTGTCATTCGAATCGAAATTTTGTACAGATTTGCACTTTAAAAGTCTCGACGCCGTGCCTCATAAGGAGGGGAGTTTGCCCCACCCAAATAAGGCCCTTTCTAAAACTATTATTACCAATATTTCTATAACGCTAAATCCGATTTTGATAAAATTCAGCTCGAATAAGTGGTTAAAGCTCCTCTACGTTGCTGATGCTCTTGCACCTACTAAGAGGAAGTACTGCAATCGTTTAAATTATCAATGAGTGAACCGATTTAAATCAATGAATTGTCGTTCGATTAAAAAATCTTTGCCTCTTTGCCTTTTAGGGAGAAGTACTGCAATCGTAGTTTATTTTTCTTACTCCTCTTAAAAGGAAGTACTGAAATCGCAGTTTAATTTTGCTATTTACGTACAAATACCTTCCTATGTTATTCAAAACGCTTTTTCAAAAAAATTGTTATTGAGGATGGTTTGGGGGAACGCAACTATAATCATTCTTTAAAAAGATCTCTCCAGTGGTAGTTACGGTTCCGACTTAACACCTTATCAGATTATAATGATAGAATTGCTTATTCCAAATTTTTAAAAAATCTGTAAAGAAGATATGTAACTTTGTAAAATAGACAAAAAGGAAAATCTATCCAAAAGGTACAAAAATCTCCTTAACAAAAACTTACAGTTTAAAATGTTAAGTATAAGGGTTGATTAAACGCCAAAAGGTACACAAATCAGCGTGTACCCAACATTTCATTAATACTTCATTAATAGTCAAGTAATTCTACTGCATTAATTTTCGTTAATAAGTTATTTTTTAGAATTTATTAGATGTCACAGACCCTTATGCTGGCCACTTCATTTATAATATTTTTTGTTATAATTATGATAAATCACATATATATGTACATGCATGTTAAAGTAGAACAAGACAAAGTTAGAGTAGGCTACTGTCTTGAATTCGTCTTACCGAAATATTCGTGAGCACAAATAACACACAGTTAATAACAAGTAGATCATTCAACAACAATTATTGATTTCTCAATTGTAATTTAATTTAGTCCCCCTAATTTTACTTATAGTAAAATGCTGGAATAATTAGCTGTCCTAAAAATATGTATATCTACATATATATGAACAAGCATGTTAAAGTAGAAAAATACAAAGTTAGAGTAGGCTACTATCTTGAATTCGTCTTACCGATATTACATATATACAACATTGTGGGATTGAGATCTCTCCTAGATTGAGAATGTAATTGAAACTATATTATTTGCGATAAAGCCAGATAATTATTATCTATTATTATAAACGTTTGACTACTTCATAAAATAACAATTGCTTTAATCAAAGAATGAACTTAAACCGACGATTTTTTTTTAAAAATAAAAATAAATAAATGAAATAAACAAAATCATTGATGTAAGTTTTTTATAAAAAAAAGTTTTGAATTTTTTAGCCTCATAATTTTTTTTTATTTTTTGTAACGTTTTTCTTTTTAACCTGTAATTAATAGTTTGATTATTATAAATAACTAGATATTACAGTCAATCTACAGTGCTACTTGAACATATTATATTTTGTAGACGAAAATGGCCAGCATAAGGGTCTGTGACATCTAATAAATTCTAAAAAATAACTTATTAACGAAAATTAATGCAGTAGAATTACTTGACTATTAATGAAGTATTAATGAAATGTTGGGTACACGCTGATTTGTGTACCTTTTGGCGTTTAATCAACCCTTATACTTAACATTTGAAACTGTAAGTTTTTGTTAAGGAGATATAAACAGGACTAGACATGAACATGGTGAATTCCATCACTTGTACCAACAACTTTGGGGAAGGATCTTGGCAAGTTTCATGCGTATTTTCGAATGTCTATTTCAACATTTGATTACATACTATCCAGTATTGAAGGCATGTTAATCAAGAAAAGGAAGAATTTCAATGTTAACCCCATTAATCTTGTCCCATTTCTTATCCAACACAAATCGGTTGCAATGTAGAGGATGTAGAGGAGTTTGATTCCACAGAGGTTTCTTTAAAATAACTGCACCAATAAGTGCACCAATATCCATTTTAACCATTGGAAATTGAGCGCGCTGAGAGCGAAGAAATCAAACATGTCACAACGCGTTGCTCTACTCTCTCTTGGTAGCGTTGCTCTATCTTCGCTTTGCTCGCCACTATGCGCGGTCCCATCTGTTTGTTTTCGACGCTTTGCTCTTCGCTATCATCGCCGCTTTGCTCGCCGCTCCACTATGTTTCCAGCCTAAGGATGCATCCTCATTCAGTTCAATGTCCTCTTCCTTTTCAGCATTCCATTGCTTTCTAGGCCCCGATCTTTCCTTCTGTGTTCCTCTAATTCAATACATTCAAGGAAGATCGAGTCAGTGATTTCCTTTATCTGTGGACATAAACTACAATACCTCATCGTTTTTAAAACTATTCCCCCCCCCAAAAAAAAAACTGTGGCTGTGTCATGGACACGGCCGTGTGTTGTACGTGAATACGTTTACGTAACGGGTTATATTTTTTATATAAAATATTTTTATTTATGTATTTAGGATGAAATCTAGAACCCAACAGTGGTGCGATACAGTCCGTTGTCGATGTAGAAGCGATTTCATCATCCACTTGCATAATTTCAACCGCCCCAGCTGTAGGTGTACTGGACACCGCCGTTGATCCGCTCGGCCGCATTCATTCTTTTACGTTTCCCGCTCCAGCTTGACTCGGTCATATGGTGTTTTATTATTACCATTCGATTGTTCTTGAGAAGCCCTTTCCAAACGTATACGATCTCTGTATTTGGTTTTGGCTTTTCGACGCGTATAGGCCGACATTATATATTTTTGATAATATTTTTTATTCTGACATCTTATTATATTCACTGTAACTATTTTACACTAATGTTTTATATACAATCGATAGATTGTGACTACAGCTGACGATTAAAACTTAAACGAACATCGTAGCTTCTCCGAGTCAAAAGTTATACTAATTGCAAATCTCGATTCGCAGCAAAATGATCTCAAAATGGCAGCGCTTTCCCCTCCACCGCGCGCGATGCGTCACAGTCCTCGCTTATCGTCATGAATTCTTTGATCCTTTAGCTATCCAGTGGTCTAATTTAATTTTGGATGTAGACGATAGATTCGAAACTATAATGCCAAATTGTAGCCCCCGATTTGTTATGATTAGGTTTTTTGGATTGCCTCTATATGATAGCAAATTTAAAGACGTATTCACGTCAAAATATACTCTCTAATATTCGCCATTCCTTTTAGGCCCACATTTTTCACTTTTTTTTGAAGTCTCTTTTTTTTAATTGAACTTCGCTAAAAGTCAGTTTTTGTGCTCTTCGACTTATTTTTAAGCATTTACAAAACTAATCAGAGTAGAGAAGATTTTTTTATTGTGATGAAGGAGATTTAGGTTGCACTATTTATGTTGCGAGATGTATGTAAATGGGGCGGCTGAATATTAAAATAATAGAAATACCAATGATACCAAATTGATGAAAGCATCATCAATGGTACAAAAATGATAAAAATACCATTGGCGCCAAATTAATAAAAGAATCAGTGGTACCAAAATGATAAAAATACCAATGGTGCCAAATTAATAAAAGAATCAGTGGTACCAAAATGATAAAAATACCATTGACGCCAAATTAATAAAAGAATCAGTGGTACCAAAATGATAAAAATACCAATGATACCAAAATGATTAAAAAAAAAGAAAAAAGAAATAGTGTTTCAGAGAAAGAGAGAAATATTTCAAAGATAAGCAGAACGAAACATGGGAAATAATTCCAGTTTAATGAAATCCTTTAATAAGGTACAAAATCCTTATTGCCAGCAGCAAGAAGATCAGCTGTTAACGGATATAAAGTTGTAAAGGAGCAAATGGTAAATTACAAGTCAGGCGTAATATCACGAAGGTTGACACAATGCCTTCCAAATCTCAAGAAGAAGAAGACACAAACTGTTAGGGCGTCCCTTCGTCCCAGGTTCAGCCTCTGTTACCTCCTCTCCCACTATTTCATAAGGCACAAAATTTCCAACACTGTTATATGAAAATGAAGCCAATATTCCTAATGAATGTCTCTCCAGATCTTTCCACCATCCTTCTCTCACTCTCTCTCTTTTTCTTTCTCTCTCTCTCTCTCGTATATATATATATATATATATATATATATATATATATATATATATATATATATACGACATATATAAATTTTTATTTAGGCATTTACAACTATAAATAAAATTTTATAAGCGTTTGGGGAAATGCCTCGTAATATATAGTAATTCCTTGCAGAACTTCTATTGGTTGGATTGATGTGTCGGTGACTGAAAGAGTTGCGAGCCATCGGTAATATTGAGTCTGCTAGGAGCTTTTCTTTATTCCTGCCATAATTTTTCTAGATAGAAAATTTTGAAGAAACATTGTGATGGTTTATGTTTAACACTTAGAATTATGGTCGTTAGTTTTTTTTCTTACTAATATTTAGCGTAATGTACAATTTTATAATCTAGATTAGTTATTCTTAGCCTTTTTTTGTTTCATGGACCCTTTTGGACAATAAGATAAAGGCTCTCTTCTCTATCTTACTCTACTCCGTCATTCGGTTTAGCCAATTCTTTTAGAAGGGTTAAAAACCAGATAGGCTTAGAACAGTGGAAGCTGCTCAAGCAGCGGAGGATATAATGACGCCAGACCATCGCTTGGGACTCTCAATCGTATTCAGGACATTGCATTCCCTCACTGAGGATTCATTCTTACACTCTCTTCACGACGTCACACTACTCGCCAATCAGTTTAGCTAATTCTTTTAAATGGTTAAAGACCAGATAGGCTCAGAACAATAGAAGCTGCCCAAGAGTATATAAGGACACTCATTCAGCCGTTGCATTCACTCGCTGAGGATTCATTCTTACTCTCTTCACGACGTTACTCTACTCGTCATTCAGTTCAGTCAATTCTTTTAGAAATAGTTAATATTTAGTTTAGTCCCAGTTAGTTATAGTACTTTACGCTCATTCCTAAGTTAGTGCTAATGCTAGTCATTAATCAAATCACAATATTCCGCTCGGCCCAATAAATTAATACCTACTTTTTACGGTCACTAAACCAATATGATATTATAGAAAAAGAGAAAAAAATTGTCAAAGTTGGGTGTTTTTCAACGTTACGCTTTTTCCTGCAGTTTTTGATGATCAACCCTTATACAACTGTCCTACCGGACAGTTTTAATACATATAGATTACCAATAAAAAAATCTAAGCCCTAAAGATGAACTTGTAGATTGTAGATTGTATTAAAATGGCGGTTCCACCAAAAAGGGGAAGGAACGCAGGCAATCCAAAATGCTCATTGTTCCCCGCCCACCCCTCATCTCATGAGAGATACCGGGGTTTTAGAACAACAAATCCGGCTAAAGGTTGCCAGATGCCAATAAAATAAACTAATAGATTAGCAACATGACACTAGGGAACATGGCGTCTCAATCGCCACTGTGCACTGAATAAACCTAGAAAGTTCTGGTAAAGATTACCAGATGCCACAATCTCCGGTAGGGAGACATTTAACCTCCCGAAGACCAGGAATCTAGTTTTAGAATAAACGGTGGGCACACCTCAACAAAGTGCCGCACAGTTTCATCGGACTCACCACAGCCAACACAATTTGGCGACTGGGTAAGGCCGCATTTGAAAAGATCATACGCTAAATTCGCATGTCCACTCACAACACCTGAACCAAACTGGCGGATCCGGGCAGTCAGCTCGGGATCTCCACCGTTTCCGATGTTCCTTCAAAATCCACTGCACCACATCTGTTCTACAACGTCGATAGGATACAGTGATAATTTTTGTTCATCAGCAAGTTCGTTAACCGGAATCCCAGAGTGACCAGGGGACCAAGCAACTGAAGATGAACTAGTTAATAGTTTGAAACGTTGGCGTAAAGATTTTTTTTAAATTTCTAAATTAACTGAAACTCAAGATGGCTCAGAAACTTAAACAGGGTGATCCATTTAAAACGCACCAATCGCTAATAACTTTTTAGGAAAGCAGAATTTCGAAAAAACCCACGAAGTAAACTATATGTTTTTTTTGGTCTAGTTTTCAAATTTTCTAACCCCGATGCTGTATCTTCATTTTTGGCGGAGTTACGGGCAAAAACCTAATTAGGGTTTCATAAGGACCACTGGTTTTGACAATGATTATGAAAACTACATAAAAAAACTGTGAGAAATGACGTTGACCCCGTTTCGATATCCTTAGTATTTGTTGAGATATTTAAGATCAAAGTTACAATTTTTTCAATTCGCGAACGGTTTTCAATATCAATTTTCCACCAGAAATACACGTTTTGGGAGGTCCTCTGACTGCGAAAAATGTTATTAGTGACGCAAAGTAAAAAAATAATAATAATTGAAGATTTTTAAGAATGTAGTGTAATGTAATGGTTATGGGTGAATCAGGATAAATTTGTTTTATCATCAAATAAAAGCAACGTCAGTTCGAATCCCGCGAATACAGTCATTCTTATTACTTAAATAAAGCCTAGTCATACGTGGGATTCGAACTGGGGATCTTCCACGTACAAAGCCACGCTCATGACCACTAGACCAACACCCGCCCATCCCTGGCAAGATATTCTTACCGTAATCATAGGTCAAGAACTCTTGCATACTGGGTGCATTAAAATGATGTGATGATTGCTTTTATTTGATGATAAAACAAATTTATCCTGATTCACCCACAACCATTAAATTACACTACATGTTTTAAAATCTTCAATTATTATTATTGCGTGGCAAATAACTTTTTTTGCAGTCAGAGGACCTCCCAAAACGTGTATTTGTGGTGGGAAATTAATATTGAAAACTGATCACGAATAAGATAAAATTGTAACTTTGATCTTAAAAATTTCAACAAACATTAGGAATATCGAAACGAGGTTAACGGCATTTTTCACTATTTTTTATGTAGTTTTAATAATCATTGTCAAAACCAGTGGTCCTTATGAAACCCCAATCGGGTTTTTGGCCGTAACTCCGCCAAAAATGGAAGATATAGCATGGGGGTTGGAAAATTTGAAAACTAGACAAAAAACAACATATAGTTTACTTCGTGGGTTTTTTCGAAATTCCGCTTTCCTTAAAAAGTTATTAATGATTGGTGCGTTTTAAATGGATCACCCTGTATAATAATAATCAAATATAGTACGTTTCAAAACTTGGAGTTTTTAATAATGCGTAAGATAGAGTTTCAATAGTAGTAAGGGGAAGTCGTGTGAGTGTTCTCACCGGATATTTTATTCCAGTCTAGCCAACTTTATACAGTTATAAAATATGCCTAAAGGAATAGGGAGGGAAAAAAAGCAAGGGTTGTAACTCTGTGTAACTTATATAAACCGGAAGTGGTGAAAATCCCTTACATAGTTTATTCGCTACATTTTTTGTTTGTTCCCTTTTTATTTGGAACAAAAAAAAGAACAAAACAAATTTACTGTCGACCTCTTGTAACAACAGTATGTACTTTTCAAAGAGTGCGCTATTATCATTTTTTGTTGCTGTTGAAAGGGGAACAGTTGAATTTCGGTTTTTTATTTTTTTATAGTTAAGTTTTATTGCTAGATCGCTGGAGTAATTCAGGGAATACGTAGAAACCAGGAATGTTTTGTATACTGATAAAATATGGGAATCGCCTTTCTTTATTTTTGCACAATTTCCCTTTGTTGTAAAATTTAGTAAATAAGAGATTATATTGCGGAAAAATAGATGGGTTATATTTCATCTTAGGATTTTGTACGCATGCTATGTAGTTATGTTTTAGAGGAATGATAAGGTTTTTAAGGGAACCCTCCTATGGAATAAAATGGTTTTCGAGATAAGTAAGTGAACGTTAGAGAATTATGATACGCCTAGTTGTGAGTACAAACAATGGTACCTGTACCACTGGTTTTTGTGTACAATGAGATTGTATTCTCCAGAGAAAGCAAAATGCTAATCTTTTTATTGTCTGCTTTGTTCTAAGAAAACAGGGTATAGGGATTTCTGGTGTGAAAAGTACTCCCAGGATTTTATCTTACAATTCTCGAGGTTTGAACTTATAATTTTTGTTTTTTGTTTTTAACCCGAATTTCGAAATCACATTTAATGCCCAACTCAGAATCCCGAAAAAAGATTTCTGCTGGAAAAATTATCCAAATAAAAAATATAAATAAAATTTTTATAACACTGGAAAAGACCATTTAGTAAAGTGGAATTTTCTTCAAATTTTAATTTTGATTTTCTAATTTAAATCTATTTTTTAAATATTAGAAGAAGATCGTAAATTATACTGAAATGACACTTAGATTAGATCAGATGCGCGCGTAGTGTTGAATCGTTTCGTTGAATTTTCCGTCAAAAGAAGGTTTATTGCAACCCTGACCGATTTTGGTCTTACATCCAATCATTTAGAGGCAGATTATGCAATTTACAAAGATTTCAACTTCACATAAGTTTCTATACCGTACTAAACTTGCTGACTCTATAGTACAAGACGGAAACAAGCGATTACCATTACAAAAGCAGGGTAGGATCTATGCCTCACGGCACCGCAGCCACAATAGCCTTATTGTGCCATCCCCCCCTTGGATCTAGTAGAAGAACCCCCCCCCCCCTACTAAAGAGGTTGAGGACTTTCCCTACTAGTTCTTTTTGCGCTACTATGGAGATAGGAAAAAGGAGTTTGTCCTCAAAGATCCAAAGGTTTCATAGCGCAACCACGCAATCGAACAGCCAATGAGAGGCCGTTTTCTCCTCATCCTGACAAAATCTGCACAACGGTTCCCGAGCTAATAAGCTCCACCTTGTACAGATGACTATACCCTATGTGTACTGAGTAAATGTACGGGGGGGGGGTAACAGTATATGTTGCTCATGTTCATGTTGTTAAGCTGGAATACCCGCAGGGACGCCAAGTATTCTGAAGAAGTGGCTAATCCACTTCCCCCTACAAAAGGTGGAAAAATGACTCTTTATAAGTTATAGATCTTAGGCCTTCGATATTATTTAATGTTTAATTAAAGAAATTTACAGTAAAGTATGTTTGCTAGTCACCTCCGTCCACAATTGATAATTGGACGTAAAGCCCGTCTGAAAAAATAGGCAATTACTATGTTGGGTATATTGAAAATATTAAGAAAACCAATGGTCCATTTTCGAAAAAAGTATGGCCTAACTGTATATGGCATTGGAAACGAAGTTAAGAGAAAAATCATAGGGGCCATTTAGGCGACACGGTTAGTGGCGAGGCCCACAAAGCTAACCTCGTATTGTGTGTGTGGTAGTAGGTTCGATTCCTGGTCTAGGCCTTCAATTTTATTATTTAATAGTAATAGGAATTTGTAGTAGTCTTCATTTCCTAGTCGTTGGTTGTGAAGCTCGCCTGAAAAAAATAGGCCACACTTTATTCAGACGTAACATCTATTCCTTCTGAAAATGTGGTTAAGACCTCAGTGCTGGATGGTATCTTTGATTTTATCCGTCGTCAGTCATTAAGGGTAGTGCGAGACGGTAATAAGTGAAGTCTCAGAACCAAACTTTACCAATCTAACTCTGGTGATGGATGAAATTCCGCAACCGGTTAGGGATTCTATAAAAAAAATCGAAGATCTTATCCTTTTTTTGCTGTCTCATATAAACGTTAAGTATAGATTTCTTTTAGGAGCGAAATAGACCAAATTAGCTTTCAAATTTATTTCTTACCTCATTCTATGACAAGCTTATTTTTTCAATTTTCGTTAAGTTTTAATTAATTTTTGCTTTTTACCCATATTTATTTAAACCTCCACAACTCTATATATGTGTAAATAAAAAAGAAGTATTATAAGTGAATCTGCGGTCGGTTTGTGAAATATGCATGTTTGGAAAACTTCGAGGAGATGCCTCTCAGTGGAGAAACTCCATTAAAACTTTAGATTACTGGCTGAAGTTGTCCTTTTGAACGAGAAAGATGTTCGCTAGGCCTAAGAGGATTGGGTGTTTGGAGGAGTCTCTGAGAATGGGCTGGTTATCAAGGTTGGACGTAGAGTTATGGAATTTTTTATTTGATAGCTGTTTTTTAAAAAAATAAATTGTTATCTAAAAAGAATTTCGAGACCAGGATGAAGGTTTTAGATTGGTACATAGAACGGGAAGCTGGTAATTCATCTGAGCACTAAACACTGAGTTTGAAATAAAAATTACTGTATTAGGAAGCGTGACCATTACAGCTCCGGAACTCTTCTAGAACACAGGAAGTGAATACATTCTATGAAAGGGTTAAAATCAAAAAGAGATAGGTCCAAAATCTGTCCAAATTTCAGAGAAAAATTTTTGGAGAGCTACTGTTGAACTGATGTTCTACTAATATAGGATTTCAGCTCAACATTTCATATACATCAAAAGGGTAAAGATGTTTGAAATTTACTGTATACTGGGACGCTATGTTAGCGAGGAGCTTTTACTATACCATTCTGGTAGAAATCTCCTTAAAACAAGTTTCATGGAAAATGAATAAATAAAAGTAATAGGCCTTCATGTATGTTAGGTATAAGGCGCCACGGTAGCCGAGCGGTTAAGAGACGAGACCTGCAAAGCTAATATGCATTGTGGTACTGGGTTCGATTCCCGATCTTAGGCCTTCGATATTATTTAATGTTTAATTAAAGAAATTTACAGTAAAGTATGTTTGCTAGTCAGCTCCGTCCACAATTGATAATTGGACGTAAAGCCCGTCTGAAAAAATAGGCAATTACTATGTTGGGTATATTAAAAATATTAAGAAATGGTCCATTTTCGAAAAAAGTATGGCCTAACTGTAATATATTAAATTCAATTATTGTATTAAAAATATATTATTTAGTAAATTAGCATTTTCGGACAACTATGTTCTTTAAAATTTATAATTTAAGTAACATATAAGTATTATACAGGAGATGAAGCCGTACTTTTTACTGGTAGAGCACGTTAGAGTAACGCTCTATTTCCAAACAGGCCCTTATGTGTATTTTCTTGGAAAAGAGTGTATCAAATAATGGTTATAAGTGTACACATCCTTTAGTACACCAATTAGGTACTAAAATTTGAACATACTAATTAAAGTAAAGTAAAGTAATGCCTATTTTTTCAGGCTGGCTTTACGTCCAACTATCAAATTAGGTGTCGTGGACGGAAGCGATTAGCAAACATACTTTACTATAAATTCCTCATATTAAACGATTAATATCCAAGGTCTAGACGAAGAATCGAACCCACTAACCAACAATACATCTTAGCTTTGCGGGTCTAGCCTATAACCGCTCGGCTAATGGGACGCCTTACAATATTAAAACCATTAAATAAAATCCAAGGTTTAGACCAGGGAAATCGAACCCGCTAAACCAACAATACATCTTAGCTTTGCGGGTCTAGCCTATAACCGCTCAGCTAATGGGGCGCCTTACAATATTAAAACCATTAAATAAAATCCAAGGTTTAGACCAAGGACTCGAACCCATTATACCAACAATACATCTTAGTGTTGCGGATATAGCCTACAGCCGCTTGGCTAATGGGCACCTTATAAGATTAAAACCATTAAATAAAACCCAAGGTTTAGACTAGAAATCGAACCCACTAAACCAACAATACATCTTAGCTTTGCGGGTCTAGCATATAACCGCTCGGCTAATGGGGCGCCTACATACTAAATAAGGTACTAATCTAAACTTAATTAGTATGCTAAGTTTAATGAAACGTGATTCGATCTTGGGGGTGGGGGAATGGTTTAGTTAAGCAGCCCATCGTACTGGCTTGTTTTTCTGAATAGTTCGTTGTCGGTCCTTATCTTATAGCAGGACTTAAACTAACTCACAAATTTGATCACTCCACACTTTTCCATTTTTGATTTGTAAAGAATACTTAGTTCCTGAAAGGCAGATGGACAAATAGGCACGTACAGGATGTCAAATAACGGAAAAACCTCAAGAAAAATTTCTTTCTAGTGAAGATTCAAAAGTGAAAATGTGCTTGGGCTAAACTATTTTCTGCTAAAGCAGGAAACCGAATTCATTTAGAATGATGGTACAGTAATCGCCAATTTTTTTAAGGCAAAACTTTGATGTCCTACTACCAATTAGATGTGCCGTGGACGGGAGGCGGAAGTGCCTACTTTACTGTTATTTCATTTTTTTTTTTTAACAAAATAAAAAATAGCAACATGTGGGAAACTCAAATGGGGACTGGGAATTTCCCTCCAATTTTCAAGTCCACGCTTCATTTACCTGCTTTTAACTCTTTGCCCGATTTTAATGGATGGTTTTGGAATAAATCTAGTCAGTTGGAGAGGGGGAGAGGAGAGAGAGAGAGAGAGAGAGCACAAGAAAGGGAAACAGGAACACAATGTTTCGGCATTCAGGCCTTTTTCAAACTTTGTATTCAGGCTTTAAAAAAACCAAAAACAACAAAACGAACAAAAAAATGAATATTTCATATTGTGGTATTGTTGAAGCTGTGCAATTCAAAGAGAGAAGGTTTCACGTTGCGGCCATAACCTTACTGTGGAACAGGGAATACATATGTAAAAAGGCGACCTATGTGTTTACGGGTCGCGTGTATATAAAAATAAATATGTTAGTAGTAGTAAAACCACTCTAACTATAGCCTAAATAAGGTTAACAAAGGAAACGGGGGAAAACAACCTGTTGTTAGCTGGATTCAATTCGCTTACTCCTCGCAGCATTTTCCAAGATACTAAATCATAAATTTTCTTTATTCAGTTATTTCTTAACATTGTACAATTTGTAATCAGTTATTTGCAAATCTTTCTAGAGATGATTATTGGGAAGATTCGGCCCTAAAATGAATTCTCCTTGGAGAACTATTCTGATTAAAGTTACGAATTTTCGATAAAATTATAGTGGCGATTTTTAAGGAAATATTTTTTATTTCATTTTATTTTAAATAAAAAAACGGATCAATAATACAATTTATAGAAACAATAATAATAATGGGAGGGAAGGGGAGGGATTAGCTATGCGGCTAGTGTGCTGGACTCCCACGCGGAGGTCCCGGGTTCGAATCCAGCTGCTGACCTCTTAGATTTTCTCTTCCTAGGAGCTTCTTACAGCTCACTATCCGGTGATGGACAGTGTTGTCTGTAACGAGAACACTGTCCAGTAGTGCACTGTAAAAAGCTCCGGGCGTCAATAACCTTAGATGTTGATGCGCCTTAAAAAAACTATAATAATAATTACATAAATAATACAAATAGTTCTCAGTCTATAACTTAGGCTTGTGATTAATTAGGCTTTAACATTTTATTTTACCTTTTAGAGGTTATTATACAGATTTATACAATACAAATAGCTCAAAGAAATAGTTAACATCTGGCTTTATTTAGAAAATTTTGTATATCTGTGCCAAAGAAATCTAAGTTAGAATGATTGGCTGTCCGCATCGTACGAAAGATTGGGGAGCCAAAAAACGTAATTATCTTTGCTGTACGGTACATCGAACGGAGAAGAATTACGTGTAGTATGGGATGAGATAATAAAAGAAATTAGAGAAAGAAGGTAAAGCCAGTCTATTTGAGAATGGAGAAGTTTGCAGAAGAAAGAGAGGTCATAAAAAATTCTTCTGGTGGCAAGTGGAGGAATATTGAGAGTGAGCTGTAGATCTGTGTAGATAATGGTTTCTTTAGAGATTTTCAAACGGGATTAGAGATTTTGCAAAATATGCAAAAAAAAAAGAGAAAATATTTAAGCTACTCAGTTAATCCTTCTAAATAATGTATTTGGGAGGAAGCGAACCACCTGCGTACTGAAGAAATATCCTTACACAAAATTCCTAGAAAATGTTTATTGAAAGTTATAAGACTTCCACATATACTCTTGGGAGTTCTAGAGGGAAGTTGATTAAGCAAGACAGCTAGACGTGTTCAGTATCATGTTGTACTCAAACAGAACTTGATGTTTAGAAACCTGATGCAGGCATTCTTAGCGCGATTCTAAGTTCACTTCGGTTTATTTTATTTAAGATACTGCCGACTACAGCACAGAAATCATTAAAAATGGAAGAATTAAAGAAAAAAGAAATTAACATTTAGCGAACTGATGCTTTAAATTTATCTCATTAAATTGCGAGGGCAGAAATATTCAGGGAGACCAATCCCTGTAATCTTAAGTAAAGTAACAACAATTAGTGTTGGATAAGAAAGTTAGCTGGGAACAGCAACAACAACAACAAGGAGCATCGTCCTTTCCCTCAATGATCATGCTACTGATCTTGGGGAAAAACAAAAATGTAGGCCAAACTAGTCTCAGCAATCCCCAGGATTACTCCAGGAACATAGATTACAAGCACCCGCCAACTCACTAACTGTTCCTAATTATCTTCTCTGTCTTTTTTTATGATTTCATAGTTTTTAGCTGCTGTCCCTCTTATTCAGTGAGAGCAGGGGGTGTTTTCCTTCTTCTTCTTCTTCTGGAATCTCTTTTATCGCTTTGTAACTGATCGCTAACTGTTGGCCGAGCTCAACTTTTACAATAATGATCTTAACTACAAAGCTACCTGTACACTTTTCCCATTTAAGTACAATAGCAATTAGGGACACGGTTTATAGTGGCTGAAATTTTTTCTACTTATTTATATCTGATACAAATATTTAACAAAAATATGATTTATTTAACTCCTCTTTAAATAAATTTGAGTAAGAAGAAGATATAAGATACAGAACTTTAGGTATTTATTCAGAGATTGTTGAGAGGATTTGAGAATTTTCCTTATATGAAAATGAAGAGAATAATTACAATGAAAATAATGGAATATGTATACGACCCAGAGATTTAAAGTGGAAAGGGAAAAGTGCCTAAAAGAGCCTGGAGAAAGATTTAAATAAATAACAATCTGGAGAGGAATAAGGTGCTGGAGAGATAACATAGTATAGCCTGAGATTTTGCAACATCACTTGTTAATCCCTCATCTCTGGATGCTTTTTCCCACTTCTACCGACTTCATCCCAGCATCCCTGAAAATGCTTTCATCGTTGTTCCTCTTCTCTCAGATTATAAATAAATTCTATTTCACACATTTATTATAAATATCATTATATACAGAGTTACGAACTTACTATGTCCTCTAATTTATTTCTACATTGTAAAGGAGCTAAGTGATTAATACTTCTGCTTTCTTAGTACATCAGCAATCTTTAATGTTTAATGGGCTTTTCCGTTATGTTTTATGAGTACTTTTTATTCCTACTATCTGTTCCTTTTATGTTGAGGAAATATTGGAAAAAAAAATTTCACATGGCTAATTCAAAGCCCAAAATACATATTTTGGACATCCTAATCTATTATTGTATATCAATCGTTGGTATGAGCAACTTTTACTTTGGATTTTTTGTGATTAGAAGAGATGATAGCACAAAAACAATATCTGACTTTAATCCTGAAATCTTTGAAGTCAGCGCTTACCAAGAACTACTAGGATCGCCTTTATTTCGAGGAAAAAGGACGTCTCTCGAAACTATCTACCTATGGCCGCTTTCAAACTTTTGAATAAGATTCTAGGATCTTTTAATCTGGGTTTGAAGAGTACCGACTGCTTTGAAAAGATTCTGAGTTTTGATTAGAGGATCAAAATATACGATATCATAGAGGTTTTGTGTGAAAAGTGAGATAGGATTTAATATGATTAAAAAGTTATAAAAGGGAGGTAATTCCTTGGATTATTATTTTTTTTCAAAAGGGAAGAACTAATAAGATTTGAAGGGAGCGAAACGAGGGATTAGTGTCCAATTGGATGTAGCCCTATTAGATTTACGAGATATCCAGTTGTACTTTTCAACGACACTTATATGTGGCCCTACATATGTGAAAGGCATTCCCTATAACTTTTTTTTTTTTAAATTCCTTCCGTTTCTAATCAAGGGAACAGTTAACAAATTGGATTTTTCTTTCACTGTTTAAGAAAGATAGAGTGTCGAAGTGGGACAGATAGCTAGGCTGTCTTTTAAACTTTCACACATGCTATCCTGTTAGTGTGTGTGTGGCGATGTGAAGGGCTGTCCTCAGGAGAGAAAGACGAGTGTGTAAAGAGAGAGAGAGAAAGAAAGGAAAATAAAGGAAAGAGGACGCTTTTCCTGATAATGATGGTACCATCCTTCTCAACATCCGCCTCTTTCTACAGTCTGCGCTCTTTTCTTCTTAATCACAATGACTCTCATATCTTCCATCTTGTCATCCTTCTTCTGCATCAGCTCCAGCTGCTCCTTTTTAGAAACTTAGTAAAAGGAAGTACTTCGATTGTGTTAAATTTTATTGTAAATTGAACCTTCCACCGGAAATAATATTTGTTTTGAAATTCCCCAGAATCTGAAAGAGTACTTTTTCAAAATAGAACTGATTGTTTGACAGTGTATGTGTCGGAAAATCGTGGAAATTTTATACTGTGCCTCTCTGTCACTTTAGTTGAAATATTTTCTCAAGGGAATACTAATCTTAATGAGGTTCTAATGACGTTTTGATGTGATTTTCCTTCCTTTAATAGTATATTTTTATTTTTTATTTATTTATTTTATTTTTTTAATGATTTAAGGCGCGTCAACATCTAAGGTTATTGGCGCCCGGAGCTTTTTTCAGTTCACTACCGGACTCCGGACAGTGTTCTCTCGTTACAGACAACATTGTCCATCATCCATCCGGACAGTGTGCTGTAAGAAGCTCCTAGGAAGAGAAAATCTAAGGGTCAGCAGCTGGATTCGAACCCGGGACCAATACGCTAACCGCATAGCTAATCCCTTCCCTAGTATAATTTTATTAAAAGGAGATAAGTCAGCCATCGTTTTAGTGCAAATTCTTGGTTAAAACTAAATTAATTACGCAAATTACGTAAGAGGAAGTTGAGAGTGTTCACGCTAAAGTTTATTTAGTCCCAAGGATTCAGATGGCACATCCTGGCTGTCTACTCCTCTCCAGCTTCTTCTTCTTCATTCTTCTTCGTTGTACCCATCAAGGAGCAGAACAAAGAAGCATGTGAAGTTGATTGCAGGACTGTACAGCTGCTTACATATATATGGAACTATAGGGTTCAAAAGATCAATGCACGATCTTATTTGAGTGATTGTAGAAAGCAAGAAAGGCAGACAGTTGCTTACATGGCTTGTTGCTGGTTGTTTACAAACCTTCTTCTTCTTCTTCTTCTTGTCGACGTCGAGCAAGAAGAAAAAAGCGACTCAAACAATAAATATCAGAACACAATGACTCTAACCTCCCCTTACTAGCTCCGTATTTGATCTCCTTCTTCGCGTTTTTTTGTTTTTATCTTTTTCTTTTTTTTTTCCTATTTTTATTGCTCTTCTTCCGCCATGTTTATTTCCAATCCTGTTTTTATTCTACAAGAAATACGTACAAACGGAAAATCATAGATCGACAGATACATGTGAGGTCTCCTTCCCCTAACCTCTCTGTCTTCCTCGAGACAATTCATGCTGAGATTGATCTTTTATTTCGAACGAATTCACAAGCATACGCTGTTAAAAAGAGCATTTCCAGGATTGTCAAACTGTAGAGGTTTTCTTTCTCTTTCGCTCTACGCTTTACAAACGCAAATTATCTTTTTTTTTGCTCCCCTTTTTTCTTTGTAAGAGCATCACGATGTCTAAATATTTTTACCGGAAATACGTGGGTTCCTCGGTATGAGAAAAATTACTTTATTAATTAATGGCGATGTACTATAATTATTTATTTTATTTATTTATTTCATGCGTATAAATACGAATTACTGCCATGGGTTTGGCCTAAACATATATTTACAGCATCAGTTATATTTTGTATTACATCTTAGAATAAAAGAATGTTACTGTTCTGTAAATGAACTCAAAGTGAAAAGAGTGGAAACAAGTAGATGAAAAAGTTGAATAACTCTCATACTTAGTTGCTTTTTAATAGAAATAGACTGGTCGTATATAAATTTAAAATAAAGGATGAAAATATGAAAGCTGAATTTAATAACGCTGAAATAAAATAAAATAAAATGGAAAAGTTACAAAAATATCAGCTTCTTCTAAAACTTCTTTTTTTTTTTAATACTTTAATAACATAAATTAATGACATAATTCGCCTAGTGCTGACTCTAGGAACATCTGGGAACTTATTACCTTAAATCATAAAAACATTGGACATGTACTTAAGGAGGGCTTAATATCGTCATCGTTCTGGACAAAGGCGTGGGTATCTCGCGATAATCCCTAAGGCGATGCAATCATCTTTTCTCTTTCCCATTCTTCTGCAGGCAGGGTTGCCTGCAAGTATCCCCGGGTTACTGAACCTCTGTGCTTCCTGCAAAGGACACAAATCAGTAGAAGATCACTTCATTGGGCATGAAAACACTGAACTACAAGCGCAAGCCAAATTCCAAGCCCGGGTATCTTACCATTGGTTTTTGAAATCGTAGTGGTTGGTGGTTTTATTAATAATTAACTCCAATAACTGCGGTTTTGAGTTGAGCTCTGAGGAGAAGCACAATATAAATTTAGCCCCAGTGCTTGTCCCTAACTCTTGGTTTTTCGGCCAATTCTCGCGTCGTTTGTACGAGTTCAGCCTAGTGTTGTTCAAGAACTGAGCTATAAAGGCTATAAGGTTCGAGCCTCGAGTATAAGGGCTCAGCGGGTGGCTCGAGTCAGAGCTCGAGCTGAAGCCTCACAGAGAGCTCGGTGAGCCTCCAAGGCTCGGGCTTTTTTTTTTTTTGTTTTTTATAAGAAGCATTTTATTTGTACTAGGTACTAATATATTCATTTCTTAAAATAAAATCAAGTTATAGCAGCTAATGTATTTTTCAAACATAATTTTGGTATAAATGAATACAATAATTTTTAAAATGTTCGTTGTTCATTGATTACTCGTCATTCCTTAAGAATTTGAAAAAGGCTTGCACTTTGTGAGCCTACAACTCCAGGTTTGTGAGCCTCCAACTTGAGCTTCACGGCTCGAGCTTCGAGAGCTCTGAAAGCTCAAGCCGTAAAAGCTCGCGTCGAAGCTCGACTCGGTTGAGCCTTCAGCTCGGACCTCAACTGTACAACACTCAATACAGCCTGCTCTCAAAAGATTGGCCCAAGCGATAGTTTCGTCCTAGTCATGTCTTGCAAAATAAACCTAGGTGGGTCAGAGACATCTTTTTTTCTTGTAACACGATCCGGGTGATCGGTACATCCTTAATAGATTTGGGTACGGTCCTTAAAGTTCACTGAGAACATTTAGGGAACAAGAATTAATATTGGAAAGAATGTCCTCCTTGCACAAGTGACAAATACCCATATCCTTTTTTTGTTTCCTGTTCGATCCTGCCCTTCTGTATTCCACTTTCGCTTTTCTTTCTAATTTCCCAAAATTTCCGAGAATTTCATCCAAGTTAAAAGTACTGAACAGACAAGTTACAGTAATTTCATATCTCTTATATTATACATTTAATAAAATATTTAGAATACACTAAATTTTAGAAAACATTAAACTTCATTGAGAGCAAATTCTTGTGAAAAAGGGGATGGTTGGGGTGGGGGCGGGGGAAGTAGATACTTAATTGTGCTTTTCATTTAATGGCCGCATTTCTCCCACAAATTAGTCAGTAAAATATTTGAAGCGGTGAATTTCTAGTATTTTCATAAAATATGTTTGAATTTTGTACCAACCTAAAGCGCTTATTTCAGGAAATAACTTTAAATTATTCCACATTATATCTTTATTGGGTTGGTAAAATTGTTCACATATGGGGGAGAAAATTTGCTTGAAAATTCACGAGGAAAAACGTGGAGAAAGTCGGAGCATGTGATGGTGGAGAGGGGGGGGAAGCATTTATGTTAACTAGTATTTAAATTTTATTTTATAGATAAATGCGGTGAAATTAATTCCGTTATGTATTTTCCAGTTGAAACATGAATACTTTTACACATACATAAGTGATACTTCTCTGTGCATACATGGGACGGCGCACACTGTTCCATACTCTAATAATATTTCCGCGCACGTTTTTGTAGCAATTTGCCTACCCACTGTAATTGCATATTGGTTTTTCGGGGTCGCTTGGAATTGTATTCGTTGGTGTGGACAGAGCGGGGGAATTAAAGAATACTTGTGTTTCTGTTACTATGGCTCAATATCTCTTTTTGGGTACTTGTTTCTCCTCTCTCAGAACATATTTCGAATTTCTCTCACTGAATCTCTCTCCTTTGTTCCCTGCACAAAATACTTCGTCATTCTTTTGTAACTTCTATTCTTTTGTTCTTTTTCTACTCTTTTCAATTTTACGAACTCATTGAACATAAAAAAAAACTTCTTTTTTTTATTCCCTAGTTATTGTATGACTTTGAAACCAATTGAATTCGCTCCCTAAATTTCTCAGCCTGTTGATATCCCTCTCATCTGTGCCCAGAGCCTCTCCAACTCCCAAAGCAAGCACTCCTTTATAAATCCGTCGCTTCGTCATCACCAAGTCTGGTTCAGGTGCACAGTATGATATACATACATGCAACTTCATCAAGTTTCGTTGCTCTCAGTCCCATTCATGTCCAGCTATCCAGGAAAGTGTAAACATCCTTTCTACAATTTACTTTTTTTGATTTTTCCTTTAATACTGTGAAGGGTAGCTCCTCCAAGTGGGATTTGGCTAGCAAATATGTTCAACTAAGAAGTGGCAACTTTCTAGGCTATCCAATAAGCCTCAAATAGCGCAGAGAGCCTTAGTTATGAATAATTATGGATCTGATGTCAATAAGCCCCACTCTCTCCTAACGCCCCACTTTCTTAAAGATTGCTTTATTCATAGAGGTTGTAGGAAGAGATGAGAGCCGTTAGTCAGGTTTAATAACTTCCGTGTTATCCCGTGCATGTCTCCCAGCAATGCCATCAACGATGATACCTCAAATTAGGAAGTTGGGAGTGTTCTCTGTGGTGGCTAAACAACCGTCCTGTGTAATTCCTGAGTATCCAGAAGTCGGCAGAATGGAATAACTATTCTGTAGTGGCAGAAACTTTTTTCCCAGTTCCTCCGGTATCCACTTCTAGTAACCACTTAGACCAGGGATGGCAAACCTTTTTGAGACGTGGGTCAAATTTTGTTCATTTTTTTTTTTTAGTACTAGCTCTTGGGTCACTAATGCCCATTTACACAAGAGTTAAGTTTAAAGATTTTAAACTGAATATTTTCAAAACTAAACATCTTTAAAATTCAGTTGGCTTAACGGGTAAAACGGGACGAAACAACAAGTGCTATGGAAGTCTCTTTTTTACAAGCATAACTGAACAAAAACCTTACAAAAGTGTGTTTTAGCTGAAGAAAAATCTAAATATGGTTATTTGCTTTGGGTTGTCGATTTTCTTAACAAACAAAATATGAGTAAAATTATACATTTTATTTGATATTTTGTAAACACTTTTGCTTTATTTCAAATACTACAAAAGCATTTGTCGTCATTTGCGTTTTAGAACTGTAATGATCAAACTAAAGGTTATAGATAGCATTTAAATTGCTTTTGTGTCAGATAGAATATAAATTATCCACACAATTAGAAAATCTAAATCAACCCGCGTAAAAAGAAAAAAAAAAAATGGTTGTCTAGCAATTGTGGGTCAGTGTCTGACCCGTGGGTCATAGGTTCGCCATCACTGACTTAGACTCTCTAGAGAAGCAGCTGGAACAGAACTCTTTTGAAGGAGACCTTTCTCTTTTTTTTCACCTTTCATAAAAAGAGATAAACCATCAACGTCTCATCAACTATACTTAGAGCTCCAACTTAGGAGAACACTCAACATTCTTGTGTTGAAAAGGAGGCGCAGTATGAAGCTCTTCTTCGACTTAATGGACTGAGATAGAAGTCGAATGTTTATGGTTACTCCAAAGATCGATGTTTGTTTTTTTTTTTCAATCACGTTTTTAGATTTAATTTGACTTAGTCACTCTGCCGACTTCTGGATACTCAGGAATTTTCCTAAGAGATCCTGGAGTAGTTATTAGGGAAGAACGGTTGTTTAGCCACCTCAGTGAACACTCCTCCAGCTTCCTAATTTGGGGTATCGTCGTTGATGGCATTGCTGGGAGACGTGCACGGGATAACACGGAAGTTATTAATCAAACTCAATGTTTACTTTAAATCCAAAATTACTTATTCAACGGTATAAACAATTAGGCATTCTACGAGGGTCGTTTGAAAAGTCCGTGCAGTCAGAGAGATAGCACTACTGGCGCGTATCGAGGTTATGTTTAGTTAGTAGCATCTCTTGGAAGAACACACACCAAGTTTCAGCCAGATCGGTTTATTTCTTTGTGTTTGGCATTCGTTTGAACCGAGGAAGTCGAGTGATTTTCAAAAAATGGACGAAAAAGAATTTCGTGTGTTGATTAAACACTACTTTATGAAAGGCAAAACGCCTCAGGAGACTAAAGAGAAGCTTGATAAACATTATGGTGACTCTGCACCTTCGATTAGAACAGTTTATAAGTGGTTTCAAAATTTTCGGAGTGGCTATATGGGCACAAGTGACGCTGAACGTTCTGGACGCCCTGTTGAGGTTACTACTCCAGAAATCATTGATAAAATCCATGATATGGTGATGGATGACAGAAGAGTTAAGGTGCGTGAAATTGCTAGTGCTGTGGGCATCTCGAATGAACGGGTACATAATATTTTGCATCAACATTTGGACATGACAAAGCTATCCGCAAGATGGGTGCCGCGATTGCTCACGCTTGACCAAAAATGAAATCGTGTGAAGTGTTGCAAGGACGGTTTGCAGCTGTAAACTGCAAGAAAAACGCCCACGATTGGCCCACAAAAAAGTCCTTTTCCATCACGACAACGCACCAGCTCACACCTCAGCAGTTGTGGTCGCAAAATTAATGGAAATAGGGTTCCAACTCGTTTCACATCCCCCCCTATTCTCCAGACTTGGCTCCCTCGGACTACTATTTGTTCCCCAATATGAAGAAATGGCTGGCGGGAAAAAGATTTTATTCAAACGAGGAGGTGATTGCAGAAACGAATGGCTATTTTTCAGACTTGGACAAATCCCATTATTCGGAAGGGATCAACAAACTAGAGCAGCGTTGGACGAAGTGTATAAGCCTAAAAGGAGACTATGTTGAAAAATAAAAAAGGTTTACCCCAAAAAATTAAGTAGTTTTTATTTTTGCACGGACTTTTCAAACGACCCTCGTATTTTGTCCCCGAAAAAGATTATTGAAGCGAGCGGTTGTTAGGAGAAAATACTTGATACAGATTTCATGTATTGGGTCGTCATTTTGACTACCAGATTATGTAGCTACATAACTATCTATATCCTACGACATAAGCTTAAAAATAACATTTAAGTTCCCTACAAAATTTATTACCTTAATAAAAAAAACCATAGAAAGTTAAGTTTGATTTTTAAGATAATGTTAGTGTTGCTTTTTTGTTTGTTTACAAACAACAGCCAATAAACAATTATTACATAGTTTAAGAAAGTAGTGTGGAAACTTTAAAACTAGATAAAATTGGTAATAAAGACTAGATTAGTGGAACGTGTTAGGGGGAAATTGGGTTGTAATGGACGGGGGTAAGAGAGGCCAGCCAATCGCACTAACTTTTAAGGAAATAAAAGTGCTAGAAGGAAAACTCGGCAAACCAAATCTTGTTCACTTTTCCAACAGCATCCTTTCTATCTCTAGAGAGGGAGGGCAAGAGAGTAGATTATCTGTGTGGGGAGGGCAGCAATTTTCTTTTACTATCCATGCTATAGAATTCTTTTTGTTATTTTCCACGTGAAAGCTGGGAAATGTCGTAATTTGTTCTGTTTGTCTCTCTCTCTCTCAGTCTATTTGTTTGATCTCTTGAGTTTGGATATTGTTTTGACCTACTTGTTAACATTATTACATTATTACCGGCGTAAAATTACTTGTAAGCTCACTAAACAAGTGAGCCAAGTCAAAGAAAAAAGAAAACTTAGTTCCACCATTTCTTCAGTCAAATTACACTTTTCATTTATACTTCAAATTGATGTTTATCTTTTGATTTGATTAGAAACTTTCATATTGATTTAGCCGAAAACTTTTTAGTACGAGTAGTTTGATTATTGATTATTGATTGTCTCATGAAATAAAATTCAATCAATTTGACTTCAACAGTCTACTCATTCGCTCAACAATATTATCAATAATCAATGAAATAAAGAACTCATTTTTCTTATAGCCTACCAATTTTTTGTACAGGTGCCTTCAACGTTATGTCCCCCCAAAAAAATGCGACGCTGAAGGGTAGTAGATTTAGCTCTACGAAAATTTCATGGACAAAGTTATAAAGTTTCTTTAAGGTTGCCGTCTGAATCCATTCCATCTCTGAGTGGAGAGCTAGCCATGTTCTCTTCCACCTCATATTTCCATTGCTGACAGCGTCTTCATCCACTTCCAGCGCTACTGAAGAATCCACGCTTTAATGGGCCTTCCAGTAAGAGGGCGTCCTTTATATCATAACTTTTTTTAAAACTATTTCTTTCCACATCTCTCATAATTCATCAGTCCTCTTATGTTCTCATTTTTTCATTTTGTGCTGTCTCTTTTTTTTTCTTCTCTGAAAGATCTTCATTAGAAGTCCATTTTCTGAGCTTTTCAACTCTATTTTATTCCTCGTCAAAACTGGTGAGGTTTAAGCGGAGTAAAGAAGGATTCCTTCGTAAGGAGTGATAGAAATTATTCTTTTATTCGCTTCGAAAAATGCCGTTCTCTGCATGCAGCATCCTTCTATCTTTTAATACTGTCTTTCATCTCTAATGCGAACCTAGATTCGTAAGAAATCTGTACCACAGCCAGTTTTATTACAATTTATACTCAAACCTCATCTAGAGTATCATGTTTTTAATTTCCTCATCGCGTACACTAAATCTACCTTTAATCTTTTCCAAGCATAACTTGGTCGTCGGCGAAGCAGAAATACTACCTTGCACAGTCTTTTTTTCTTATGATGTACTCATTTCATTTTATTTCATGTTTCATTCACCCAAAGCGTTTTTAGTATAAGACAATGAAGCTCCCTGTTTTTTTGTTTTTTTTAAAAGCCTTTAGTACCTTAAAACTATCCGGATATCCGTCTTCATTCCTTAATCGGAATTAAGTAATTTACTATAGATTATTTGTTTAAAGCTTTGACTCACTACCTTTTTTTATTAGGCCTACTTCAGCAATGGAAGTCCACAGTTCATTCTTGTGTATCGTAGGCCTACTTTTGCTCAATAAAGGCCATAAGTAATACCTTGTTTCGGCCACCAACTGCCTAACAATTATTTTGTCGTTGCATGATCTTCCAGAAGTAAAAGCGCTTTGATAGTTTCATGTTAAAGTAAAGTAAAGTAATCGCCTACTTTTTCAGGCGGGGCTTAACGTCCAACTACCAATTAGGTGTCGTGGACGGAGGCGACTAGCAAACATACTTCACTGTAAATTTCTTTTATTAACCATTAAATAAAATCCAAGGCCTAAGACAGGGAATCGAACCCACTAACCAACAATATACATATATTAGCTTTACTGGTCTCGCCTCTAACCGCTTCCGGAAGTAAAACCACTTTGATAATTTCATGTTTAATTACTAGTCAAAAATTAATTCCCATTGATCTTTACTATGATATCTAATTTAATTACTTCCGTAAATTGAAGCAAGAAAATGACGTGAGAGTTTAATTATTTTTTAGCAAGTTATTATTGCTTCCGCCTTTATTTATATTCTTTTTAAATTTGTACATATTAAATGTTTAAATAAAAAAAATTTATAATTTAAGAATGATAACTCACAATACAGTTTACTGAAGCTGCGAAGCATCAATCAGCTCTTACCTGTGAACAAAGTTAAGAATATTAATACTACATCCATTTATAAACTTGATGGGAAACAAATTGTTAAAAAAAAAGAGACAATTTGTCTAGAAAAAATATTTTTGGGGATTATGAGAGTTCGGTTTGGGTTAGAGTTCGATTTTTGGGTACTAGTTCGGCAAGTGGACTGGGAGGGGGCGCTCCAGTACTTGTTAATTTGGGGCCTTTTATAAATTTTAGTTGTAAAAAATGTTTCTTTGAAATAATGTGTCTTCAAACTGGTTTTTTTTTCTCTCTCTCGTGCTAATAAACGGAAGCAATGCAATCGAAAATTTGCTTTCGTGAGCAGAACCAGAACTCGAATAAGAAATCTATTTACATTAAAATTTCTCAATGATGGAACTTATTTGTTAATTAATGCAAGTTATTGCTGACACCGGGGATTCACATGCATCAGTCTTGAGAAGAACCTCCTGTTATCAAGTCGGCTACATCACAATCAATATGTTACGAGGGTCGTTTGAAAAGTCCGTGCAAAAATAAAAACTACTTAATTTTTTGGGCTAAACCTTTTTTATTTTTCAACATAGTCTCCTTTTAGGCTTATACACTTCGTCCAACGCTGCTCTAGTTTGTTGATCCCTTCCGAATAATAGGATTTGTCCAAGTCTGAAAAATAGCCTTTCGTTTCTGCAATCACCTCCTCGTTTGAATAAAATCTTTTTCCCGCCAGCCATTTCTTCATGTTGGGGAACAAATAGTAGTCCGAGGGAGCCAAGTCTGGAGAATAGGGGGGATGTGAAACGAGTTGGAACCCTATTTCCATTAATTTTGCGACCACAACTGCTGAGGTGTGAGCTGGTGCGTTGTCGTGATGGAAAAGGACATTTTTGTGGGCCAATCGTGGGCGTTTTTCTTGCAGCTCGGTTTTCAAACGGTCCAATAACGATGAATAATATGCACCTGTAATAGTTTTACCCTTTTCCAGATAGTCGATGAGGATTATTTCTTGCGAATCCCAAAAGACAGTCGCCATAATCTTTCCGGCCGAAGGAACGGTCTTCGCCTTTTTTAGGCGCAGATTCCCCCTTGGTAACCCATTGTTTAGATTGTTCTTTGGTCTCAGGAGTGTAGTGATGTATCCATGTTTCATCCACAGTGACGAAACGACGCTTAAAGTCCTGCGGATTCTTCTGGAACAGCTGCAAACCGTCCTTGCAACACTTCACACGATTTCGTTTTTGGTCAAGCGTGAGCAATCGCGGCACCCATCTTGCGGATAGCTTTGTCATGTCCAAATGTTGATGCAAAATATTAAGTACCCGTTCATTCGAGATGCCCACAGCACTAGCAATCTCACGCACCTTCACTCTTCTGTCATCCATCACCATATCATGGATTTTATCAATGATTTCTGGAGTAGTAACCTCAACAGGGCGTCCAGAACGTTCAGTGTCACTTGTGGCCACTCCGAAAATTTTGAAACCACTTATAAACTGTTTTAATCGAAGTACAGAGTCACCATAATGTTTATGAAGCTTCTCTTTAGTCTTCTGAGGCGTTTTGCCTTTCATAAAGTAGTGTTTAATCAACACACGAAATTCTTTTTCGTCCATTTTTTGAAAATCACTCGACTTCCTCGATTCAAACGACTGCCAAACACAAAGAAATAGACCGATCTGGCTGAAACTTGGTGTGTGTTCTTCCAAGAGATGCTACTAACTAAACATAACCTCGATACGCGCCAGTAATGCTATCTCTCTGACTTTGCACGGACTTTTCAAACGACCCTCGTATATAAAAGACATTGCAGCCACAACCCCGGCGCTCCTCTCCAACTCTTTACTTACACCAGGACACTTCCGGAGTTTGGTACCTCTAGTAGAGTCTGCTGTATTGCTTGATCATAATTGTAGTCCCATATTCTTGTACCATTCAATAAAGTTGTTTTTAAAAACGGTATTTACTCAGAAGAAATAGAAATAAACAAAATTTTTTAAAATACAAAAGATTGGCCTTAATTAACATGTTTAAGCAATCTTTTTTACGAGAAATTATACCAAAAATTAAAATTAAAATTAAATTGTAATGTTACATAATTCAATTTTGAGGCATTGTGGACAAAACTTTAGTATCATAAATCCTCATTTTAATAAAGAACCTCATTTTGTAAACCCGATAGCTAAACTTTCTCTTATGAACTAAGAGCAAGTAAAATGTGAAAAAGAGAAAGAAAAAGTAAAATATGTAAGAGAAATGCCAAATTATTATTATTCAACTGCTATTTATAGTCATATTTTTTCATTAAATAAAAAAATTTAACGTCATTTATCATTACGTATGAGCAAGCCAATGAAAACTGGTGATGCTACATTACATTGTAGGCCAAATCAATAGTGTTAGAAAATAATCCGTGGAATAAAATTGGTAGTTTCCAAGTATGTTAGTGTGTGTTGTATAAGTTTAGTTTGCTCTCTTTGCACATTGGAGCGCTATCATCAACATTGATGGCGGTTTGCAGTAATAATAAATGTTGAAGGAAAATCAAAGGTTCCGAGTTTTAGAATGGCTACTAAGAGAGATTGGACAGAGTTGTTGTGTTGTGGATACGGAGCACATTCTAACTGCAGCATACCACTGGCTACTAGATAGCCGACCTAATGATCATTGATTCTACCACTGGTATGCAGAGTGTTGCCTCTCAGTGTGTGTGAGTGTGGGTTTGTAAGTGAGCTTATAGTTTAGTGTGAGTACATTTAGATCTGTTGGGAATCTATTTGACCTGTTTTAATGCTTATCTTCGCGTCTCTCGCTTTAAAATTGTACAAGCATACGCTTACAGATCATTAGTGTTGAGCTGATATGAGGATTTACTGTTTAGTAAATACTAAACTTGCTAAGCACTAAAAGCAAACTGTTTAAGTGCTTCTAATTGTTTTGGAACTAAGCATAAAGCCAAGATCATCTTGTTTCATCTTGCTCATTGTGTTATGTTTTGTAAAAAAAAGGTACCGTAACGACTTGACATGTTCACTGTTAAAGTGGTACGGAAACATAATGTAGTTTTTTTAACTCCGAATTTTTATACAGGCACGAATTGGTTGAAACACAACATAAAATACACGTCATACGTGGGGGATTTTAGATTTTTTTAGGGAAAAGTTTGTGGATGTAAATTAAGCCTACCAAAGTAGTATTATTTCATTATTTTTTCATGATGCAAAAAAAATATTAAAAGCTTGATATTTTCGTTAAAATCTGTGTTTTTGTCTGTTTGTTCGTTTTGAAGGATAAATGTACTTCATATTGGGCAGTGCGGGATGTTTGTCATTATAAATAGAAATGTTTTAGCAAAATTAATGTCGAAATATTACATTTTTTTTCCTGTAAAAATGTATTTCTCTTCCAAATCATTGTGGATAAACTATTTATTAATACTGATGGCTAATAAAAGAAATAAAACATTTTACATGTTCATTATCGTATGTGATAATATTTGCTAAAGAACTGTCAAGCGTTAAAACTGTTCACTTACGAGTAATCACCGGAAACAGCACAAAAAAGCTTTCTGTTCAAAAAATAAAATAAAAAAACAGGAAATCAGGTTACTTTGACCATTTTTCCTCTTTTTTTTTTAATAAAAAACAGAAAATTGGCAAATTCCCAATGAAAATAAGGGACGTATCCCATCCTTCTGTATAAGAGTAATTTATCCCTGCTACGTATAAAAATTAAATTTGAAACAACGATTCGCCAAACATGGGCGAAAAAACATTGTTTTTTCAGAAATTGTTCTCGTTTTTCAGGTTCGTGTTTCTTGGTTTTAAGAAACAACATGGCGCTTAAATTAAAATCGTGCATAAGGTGCATTCATAGTCTAAAATAAATTGAATAAATTTATTTTTTGAATAAAATAATTATGGTCTTCCGTGGCTAGCATAGTAAGTTTCCTGTAACTCAGCCAACCCGCGCATAGCTACACCCTGAAGAAGGTAATAAATTTGCCGAAACTTTGGCTAAAAAGACGGAGTTGTTTTGGTTCTGAACCGATTCCTCGCAAAATTGAATCCTTAAAAAAATTTTTTTAGGAACACTAAAAGCTAATAAAATTTCGTAGTGTCTTTTTCATCTTGTCAAAAACATAGTTTTAGAAAAAGTGTTGAAATTAAACTATATGGACGACACTACAAATTGCCCATAGAACTTAAACGCTTAACATACAACACTATCCTCAAACCTATCTGGACTTACAGGACTAGAGCCAAACCTACAAACATACGGACTGTACAAAACGTTTCAATCAAAACTCCGACAGATAGCTGACGCTCCTTTCTACGGTGACTAACCTCCCTCTTCACACCGACCTCAACATTCCCTTCTTAGACCAACTCGCTAAGACTAAATACCAGAAAATTCCATACTAATCTCTCTACTAGCTCTAATCCTCTTGTGCAGTCTCTTGCTTCCTCTGACATCCCTAATACTCCTCGCCGACTGAATCGCCAGTGGCCTTGCGACTTCCTTGTAGGCTGAGGACCTAAATCATTATTCTCTTATCTCTCCTCTCTCCTCCTCGTATTCACCTCCTCACATTCTCCTCTCTCCTATAGAGAGTGCTACCGCTGGGCAGTTTCTCTCCTCCTGCTCTCCTCCCGCACCAGTTCATCATATTCTCCTCCTCACATTCTCCTCTCTCCTATAGAGAGTGCTACCGCTGGGCAGTTTCTCTCCTCCTGCTTTCCTCCCGCACCAGTTCATCATATTCTCCTCCACACATTCTCCTCTCTCCTATAGAGAGTGCTACCGCTGGGTAGTTTCTCTCCTCCTGCTCTCCTCCTGCCAAAAGGGAAGAGGAACTCGTTTTGTACTTGACTAATTTAAAATTTCCTGTAAATAAAAGTTAAACCTACAAACCTATACGGACTGTACAGACATTCTAATCAAAACTACTCCGACAGTTAGTTGACTCTCCTTTCCACGTGACTAACCTCACTCTTCATAACGACCTCAACATCCCCTTATTCGTACACGCCAACTCTTCAAGACAAAATATAACAAGTTCCATACTGTTCTCTCACTTTCTCTCTCTAATTGCTCTAAACCCATTCGTTCAGTTCTTCGCCTGTGCGGTCAATTCTGACAATTCGCCTCGTCGACTAAACCGCCAGCGGCCCCAAAACTTTCTTGACTTGTGAAGATCATTATAATCTTGTATTCCCTGCTAGGTAGTTTCTCCTCCTGCTCATCGCGTCCCATTTACATCTTCAGTCATATTTACTTATTGTATTTATTTAAATACAGATAGTAAGTTAGTTATTAAATTGAAAAAATAAATAAATAACTTTAAATTTTATTTGTATATTTATTGTTATCCACGGGAATCAAACTGTTTTATTTTATGGAAGATAACCTGATAATCAAAGCTCTAAATTCTCCCATAAACTTTTGGTTCTCATCAATTAACTTATTGAATTTATATTTGGGGTTCGTGTTCTTTAATATTTAAACAATTGAAAAAAATGTTAGAAAAATAAAAACGCCTCCTTATTTTATTAAGACTTTTCTGGTTTGAAAGGAGACCAAGCGGCCCTATTGTGAGGTAATCTCGTCAGAGTGCACCACATTACAGAGGAAGTCTGCTTTTCCACTGTATCTCTAAAGCAGACGATCCTCTTTGGTTAAAGACGGAAAGTCCTCTTTTTCCAACTTGATTCTTGATAAGATTTCCTTTCCTCACTTCTAACAAAGAGAAACCCTACATACTATACCACAAAAACATAGTTTTTCTTTTATGATCAAGAGGAAAACATTTTTACATAAAATGTTTTTTTTGCTCATTAGGATATTGAATGAATCAATTTTAACTTTATCTTGCTTCCGGTAAACCCTGACACGGCTTTCTCTTCTTAATACAATTCTCGATTTACAGACTTGAAGTAACTTTTTAAAATTCTAAATTTCTTAAATTAATTGTTTTAGAAATATTATTTAAATAGTAAAAACTTTTTATCTAATTATTTTATAGAAAATGGAGTCAGCATTTTTGAAAATAATTTCAGAAAATTGAAAAAATTAATTTAGTAATTTGTTATGAAAACAAAGATAATTACATCCTGTCTAAGGCAAACAATCCTTCCACCTGTTCACCTAAACCAAGCTCCTCTTTCCATAACAGATTGTGGTAAGCACCTAGGACTCTTCATGGACAAACGCCTAATCTGGGAATCCAAATGCTAGGCTCAAACGGAAAGACCTGAACAGACGATTCAAACTTCTCTCTAGACTTCTCGACAAACGATTGAAACTGTCACTAAACAACAAACGAATAATCTACGATATGATAATCAAACCGGTCTGGACATGCTAAATGGAACTTTGGGGCTCACCAAAAGATTCCAATATCTACAAAATCCAATCCTTCCAATCAAACATATCGTCCCGAATCGCTAATGCTCCTTACTTTGTCTCTAACTCTACCTTGCGCCGAGATCTTGTTCTCTATGTTACTGCAGCTGTAAGATCACGCTACGCCTCAATTTAATCACATTCACTAGTTTCCCAGCTAACTGCATTTTCCGAAAATCCTCCAAGACAGTTGAAGCGCCGATGGCTATACGTATCATCTTCTAGTTGAAGTAAAAATGCCCGAGCATAATAGTGTAAAGCTCTTCTTTGGGAGTATCACCATTGGAAGCATTCTCTCCTCATGCTACTCACGTGTATATTAATTTGTATCAGCTTCACTTGTTGCAGAAATAGACTGCAGTTGTGAAAATACTTAATGTTAAAAAGTATTGAAACATCATACTGGTGAAAAGATACTTTAGACCGCTGATTACCAAACCTCCCTATTGTTCTAGAAAAATTTCTCAATTAATAATTACAAAACAACTCTGGTGCAATGACGATACTAAATTTTTTAAGAAAAATGTAGTAGCTTTATACAGAACTTGGAATTTTAAAGATTCATTCAAATCTCCTAAATCCTCAAACCTGAGGACTCAAAACCGTAATCAGTATACACAAACAGCTTCTTCAGAGGACGTTCGCAGTTTTCCACCTTCATGAAAAGTTTTCTCACTGATGAATTTCCATTAGAGGGGATATCATCCAGAAAGAAGAATTTTATAACTGCTCGATATTCCAGTTAATCCATTTCTTTGAAATAAACCCAACAGTTCTACTTTAAAGATACATAAATACAGTTTATCAGTGTAGGTTATTGAGAAACATGTAGCTACTATAACAAGCTTTCATGATGGTAACGCCGAGAGAAAATTTCACCTTGCTCTAAATATAAAAAAATGAAAGAAAGTAAATGTAAAGTGCGCCTGGATGTTTGCAAAATATAGGTGTGTGTTTTTTTTATCCAGAATGTCTGCGTTTGACAATGAATGAGTGAATGAGCTAGACTTTAATAGAGAGAAAGAGATATTGCGTCACTCACCGAGCGAGAGAGACAGAGAGGAAGTGTGGATTGTAAAGTCGTGTCCTGGAAAACATAGTGACGGATTACTTGGCTTTACACAGGGACGGACGAGAGGATATGGACCAGGCTGCTGTAAAACAGTAATAAAATTCTACTGGCCTCGGTGCTCACTATCCAACATAGACAACGATTTGTCTTTTTCACAAACAAAAATCCTAAACTGTTAACGGAGCGCATGCGCCTGAATGTAATCCTTCGGGTTTTAGAAGAGCCTCTATCCGAGTTTACTAACTTCCCGTACATACAGTTGTAGATTACATAATCTACAAATTAAATTGGCATGTAATCAAAGTTACATTTTTTATGGCGCTCTACAATTGTACTAAATATCGTATATGCAAAATATGTGAATGGTTAACTTATACGTACCTTCACCAACTGGTATGAAAAACACAAAATTACCTTCTCTAACTTTTTAGGTTGACCTCAAATTTGTCCGCAATGTTTATTGATTTCAAGAATAAACGTTCATAGTAATAATGCTACAGAGAAACGTGGAAAGCTCTCTTGAAAATCAATTTCCACGAAATAATTCGAAACAAAAAGGGTTAAATCACTTCCACGAAGTTGAGGGGGTACTGAAATCCCATATTTTCCCTAAATTTCAAATTACTTACTAGATAATTATAAATAAAAACCAAGCCAAAAGCCGAGGGAATCGAAACCCTGTACCTCAACAGATGCTAGCATTGCGGAACCTCACTTCTAACCGCTCGATCACTGTCGCACCTTTCTTACCTTTATTTATCTATTTAGAAAAATGGTGAGGAATGTTAATATCAGGGAAAGGATGGGAGTGGAGAGAAACGTCCTGGAAAATAGAGAGAGACTAAAGCACTCACTTGGTATGGACATGTAAGGAGGATGGGTCCAGAGAGATTGCCTAAGGTGGTGATAGACAGCGAGGTGGATGGCCGGAGGAAGAGAGGAACCCATAAGTGGTGGGTGGAGGGACCAGATGGAGAAGATGATGGTCTGTCAGAGGAACAGGCAGAGAATCGAGTCGCTTGGAAGAAAGCAGTTACTAATGATGGCTGAAGGGAACCACGAGTTGTGGAGAACCCTAGGATAAAAAAAAAAAGAAGAAAAATGGCGCCAGCCTAGCTCGGTACCATCTCAAAAACAATGACTCCTCAGCCCATTATCCCTGTATCCTATCGACGTTGTAGAACAGAGGTGGAGCAGTGGATTTTGAAGGAACAAAATTTCCAAAAGTTTTCGGAAACGGTGGAGATCCCCCCGAGCTTACTGCCGTCAGGCTAAAGAAATTCTTGGCCTGTCAAAAACGGCTGTAGTTGGTTTTAGCAGGTCCCGGATCCGCCAGTTGGTTTAGGTGTTGAGTGGACATAGGGAATTTAGCGTAATCTGCGCCTGGCTGTGGTTGAGTCCAATGAGACTGTGCGGCACTTTGTAGAGGTGTGCCCCGTTTATTCTAAAACTAGATTTCTCGTCTTCGGGAGGTTGAATGTCTCCCTACCGGTGATTGTGGCATCTGGTAATCTTAACGAACTTTCTAGGTTTATTCAGGGGACTGAGCGATTGAGTCGCCATGCTCCCTGTGGTGTCCTGTCACTACTTTACTAGTTTATTATATTAGTATCTGGCAACCTTTAGCCGTATTTGTTGTTTTAAAGCCCCGGTATCTCTCATGAGATGATGGGTGGACGGGGAACAATGGGCATTTTGGATTGCCTGCGTTCCTTCCCCTTTTTGGTGGAACCGCCCTTTTAATACAATCTATCTATCTATCTCAAAAACTAATTGTTATATCCTGGAAAACTGCCTCAAGGACTCCTTATTTTGCTAAACAAGCTGTTAGCGCTAGTTTAGCGCAGCCTAGCTGTTCACTCAGTAATTTGGTACTCAAATAGTTATTTCCTGCATTTTTCTGTTAGCAGGAAGAATGAGGTTCTGTTTACGTATACGCCAAATAAAAAGATCGTGTTTTTGGGTTTTTTTACTATTTTGGGTTCAATGGACCTCAAAACGAACTAAATATGTATATTTTAGTGAAAATGTCAATTCTAAAAATTTCACTATCGCTATAATATAAATGAAATTATAAATAATAATTTCCTAATCTTAAAGGGCAATTTTTCAAGATTTCTACGTCATCAGATTTTATTGTGAGAAAGTTGTGATGAAAATAAATGGCAAGAAATGATCCTTTGTAGCTTCCTTTAAGTACTTTACAGCACCGGAAATAACCTAAAGATCTTGGTTCATTTTAATGTTTTGCGAGTTAGTCCCATGGCAAAGCTGATTATTTATTGAGATAATCTATCTTATGAGGAAAAGGATTCAAACTTGATTTAACCACAAGATGGCGTATAAACCCCTTTTACACCCTCAATATCCATGGTAACACAGACTGGGGCAGTCTTTCCCCCCTATTACATTCTGAGATATGACCGGATTATCCGGAATGAGAATGGTAGAGAGAGAGAGGGTGTCGAGGAAATTATTACTATTTCTAAAGGGCTCCACCCCCCAGGTTTTTTGGTGGATGGGAGGGTGAACAGTGTATGTGTGTGGTACTCTCTCTTCGACGATGGGTAGTAGTTGAAGTAAAGCAATGGCTCTCAGTGTCAGGAGAGAGCCCCGAGGAGATCCCAGTAAAGTTTGAATTCATCCAAATAAATTATGTCTCTTTTATAAGCATTAAAGCTTCCTTAATTGCCCCATTTTTAGAATAGAAGAGTAACGGTCCAAAAGGAGAGAATAGATAAATCTTACTTGAAATGGCAGAAAATATTACATTTCTCTTCATTTATATTTCTAAAATAATTTGGTGAAATGCTTTCTAAAATAAGGTTAATTGGCAAAACGATTAATTTGGCTAATCTTGCACATTTAGTTGTTCTATTGCAGCTATCATTTGCTCACTAGTAAAATAAATGCTCTGACTTAACTCCAACTGCAAGACTCTACGAGTTGTGGCTATTAAATAACGAGACTCATGCTGCTACAGAAAAACTATGCATGCGCCAAATCCTAACGGCCGACAGCTGTGCAGCGTAAAGCCTTCTCTTTCGATTGCAGCATCTCATGTGTTTGTAGAGAAATCTGTCCGACTGGAACCGTCTTTTGTGTTAGAGGTGTTAGTTTCGTTTTGCCGAAAACATGATTGCTACACATGTAGTAGAGCAACGAATTGTCGTGAAATTTCACATCAAAACTTGATAAAACCGCTACTGAAACTTATCTTTTATTAAAAGAAGTTTATGGCGATGAATGTTTATCACGTGCGCAAGTTTTTGAGTGGTTGAAGCGTTTCCATGATGGCAGAGAAGACGTCGGAGATGATGACCGCCCGGATCCGCCCTTCCACGTTCAAAACGGATGAAAATATCGATTATAATTAATCAACATTACTACCGTGAGGTGCTTGCTCAACTCCGTGAAAAGAGTATGGAAAAAACGACCCCGATTTGTGTAAGAACAAGTGTCACGGGGTTCTCCATCAAGACATCGCGCCGGCTCACACTGCATTGTCTGTCAAGACGACGTTTCTAGCCAAGTACAACATCCCAGTTTTAGGCCTCATCCACCTTATTCGCCTGACCTGGCCCCCATATGACTTTTATCTGTTCCCCAAAGTCAAATCTGCATTAAAAGGAACACGATTTCAGTCCGTTGAAGCTGTGAAAGAAAAAGCGGCACGCGGCCATGCAGGAGCTCACAGAAAAAGACTTCCAGCACGGTTTCGAACAATGGTAAATTAGCATGGAGCGTTGTAGGGATAGGGGAGGGGTGTATATTGAAGGTGACAATAACTAAATATGTATACATTTTGAAATAAAATGTTTTACAGCAATAGTCTCGTTATTTAATAGCCACACCTCGTACTGTTACGGAAATTCATTTGTCAAGAATACGCTGCACCTAGACTGTTGCCTGTTGAGTAAAGCCTTAGCCAGTAACTTGTAACCTGTTTAAAAATCTTCGCTTTACGATGTAAAAGTAAATTGGAGGATAACTTTAACCAAAATCTGGTGCATCTATTAAGATATAGCCCACTACTTCCGGAAATTAAGTAAGAATTTGAAAATTGTATACATCTAGCGTTTTACTAAACTAAATAATACGTACCTTGTATGAATTCTACTCTCTAATTTTCCATTAATCTTCTGTCGGGTACAACCAGCTTTACAAGTACATAGCTCGGAAAATTATCTACTTAATCTTTTTGGAAGAGAGTCGTCGTCTTTCTGTTACGTTACTTTGTGGTTAACTCTTCATTCGATTAATCTGATGGTTCTCTCCTTAGCCGTGGGTTGGTGTATGCTGGGGAAATGAGTCAGCCTTTTTGACTATTTTTCAGGCGAGCTGAACTAACAAATTAGGTGAACGGAGGCGACTGTCAATCATTATTTACTATGAATTTCTCAAATAAAACGAATAAAATCCTGAACCTAGACAGGGGCTCAAGCCTACTAACCAACAATACATCTTAGCATTGCTGGTCTAGCCTACAACCTTACAGCTGCCGTAGCACCTAACAATTAGCAGTTTCAGAAATATCCCATATTTAGGAAGCACGAGCCCGAACTAACACTATGACTTTTTTGGAAATTTTACTCATGTGTACGTTACAAAATATCATAAAAAACGCAAAATTACAGGGAAATTAAATCCATATATTTTATTTGGTCCTCCAAAAGGAAACTTGACTAAAAAACTTGAGCTATCGAAATTCCCAGCTGACTGGAAAATCGATTAAGGGCTCATCAAAGAGAGAGAGAGAGGAAGGAAGAGAGATTACGTAGGCTTTCCTCTAATCTGAAATACCATTTCAGTATAATGTACGGTCCTATTCTTATACTCGTATATTATAAAGAAGGAATAAATGTATTTATACAATTCCTAGATTGAATAGTATTCCAAAACCGGAAGTACTTTTTTACAAAATGGATTTCCGGCTACGCCTAGATCATTTAGATCATTAACTTCAATTTAAATGATAATTCTGAGCAAACGTTTTTAGAGCGTTTTGAGAAAAGATAGGTGAAACTTCAAGTTATCCCACGGTGTCATTTCGGCATAATATGCAATTTTATGACCTAGATTTAGTAATACTATCCATACTAGCCACAAGTACACATCTTTCATCAGCTTCATACAAGTTACAGACACACTTACATAAAATAGAATCCTGGGCCAAGAAATGGCGGATTAAAATGAACCCATGAAGCCAGCATGCCACGTTTACTCTCCGGCGGAGCTCCTGTCATCTTCAACAGCAATCCTCTTCCTTGTACAGATCAGGTGCGCTACCTTGGGGCTCTACATAGACTAAAGACTCACGTGGAACCCACACACTAGACTTAAAAGACAAGCAAAGACGAAACGTGCAAAACTGCTTTACAGACTTCTTGGACGACGCTCCAAATTACCCATTGAACTCAAACGTTTAATATACAGTACTATCTTCAAATCTATGTGGACTTACGGACTAGAGCTGAGGGGTTCAGCCAAACCTACAAACATGCTGACTGTACAAACATTTCAGTCAAAACTACTCCCACAGATAGCTGACGCTCCTTTCTACGGTAACTAACCTCACTCTTCACAACGACCTCAACATCCTCAAGACTAAATACCAAAAATTCCATATTGCTCTCTCCACTTGTTCCAATCCTCTAGTAAAGTCTCTCGCCTCCTCTGACATTCCTGATAATCCTCTTTGCCGACTGAATCGCCAGTGGCCCCGCGACTTCCTCGCAGTCTGAAGGCCTAAAAATCATATCCTGTAGAAAGTGCTACTGCTGGGCAGTTTCTTTCCTCCTGCCTTTCACGTCTTTGTACTTCAATCTTCCTATTTCCTTATTGTATAGTATATTATACAGATTGTAAATAACGAAATAAAAAAAAAAAGATTTAGTAATATTTAAATATATTTAAGATTTATAGTAAAAAACAAAAAGATGCTCAAGTTTTACCCACAGAGTTGAAGTCGTGTTTCCATTCAGTACATTTTTCATCTAAGAATCTTATAAAATACAGAATATTGATCAACTCAATATTGATTATTATTTGAAAGAATAATATTTACAAAATAAATAAGAGGGCCGCAACGAAATTATTTCAAGATTTTCAATAATTTTCTAAAATAGATGCGGATGGAAAATAATGAAAACCTTCTAAGTGGGAAATAATAGAAATTGGAATAATAACAATGGAAAGTACTTGAAGAATTTTGCAAGTGGTAGAAGGTGGTTTAACAAAAAGGGAAAAAGGGATCAGACTTCGTCCTTTTTTTTAGCTTTTAGTTTTATTTGATATTCTATTCAGCCCTATCCTTTCTTTATTTAGGATGCTGGCCTGAAGCGTCTTTTTTGTCCCCTAACCAAAATATCAGTATCTCTTTTTTCTTTTTTTTTTCTTTTTTAAGGAATCGCTTGTGTATGGACCTTGATGATTGAACTGCTGATTTCTATATTTTGGTTAGCGCTCCAGATACATTAGAGGAGGAGGTAGGAGTGGAATCCTCGGGTATAACCTGGGAAAATAAGGGGAGGGAAAGGAAATCATTTGTTTCTTCCAATTTAAAATTAGCCCAAAAATGGTATGAACGGTTAGATAGATAGATTAGTCTAGAGTGGCCTCAAGGCGCTACTTTGGTTCTATTGTGGCTCCCCTCACTCTAAAGCTTACCCTTCAGTTTAATCAGACTCTTGATGCTGGAGAGCGGCTCTTTGGTAAAGCTCACAGGCCTTGGTTTTTCCTCCCCGAAGAAGTAACATCCTTAGCCACACGAGCCCCTCACACTGACACAACACGTGCAGTGCCGTTTCCTCCTCTTCCTGACAGAACCTACAGAGGCTATCATCAGCGATGCATGTGTTTCCTGAGCCTGCAGTGACCAGTTAATAGGCCTACAATCATCCTTATAGCCCCACGGCCTTGACGGATTAATTCTGCAGTCAGCTTTGGCGAATAGCCTTTAATAAACTCCTTCGCCTGTCTCTGCCCCGTGGTGGCAAGCCACCACTCTTGAGACCTACTCTGCACCCATAAGTTAATGGCCGCAGTCCTCACACACTTCGAAACCCCAAAACAGGGCTCAGGGCCAACGAAGTGTCCCGCAGAGCCTTCTCGGGCCAATAAATCTTCCGCTTCGTTTCTCTTATGACCTGAATGACCAGGTATCCAAACCAGAAAGATCTTATTTTGGTCACTAATTTCCTTCAGGGCACCCAGACAGTCCTAAACACCCTTGAGTTGAACTGGTAGGAACTAAATAGCTCGTAGAACAGCCTGAGTATCCGAGAAAATTACGTCCTTAGAATTAATAATTCCTCGCCCTTTAATCTCGGTAGCGCAGAACCTAATTGTAGCTAGCTCAGCCTGAAAGACTGTAGCTAGTTTCCCTAGGCTAACCGAAAACCCACATTTCGACTTCACCCCGTACACTCCCGCACCCACACCCTCCTCCATCTTGGAGCCATCAGTGTACCACATATCGAATCTCCCACCACTGGGGGTCCACGACTCCAAGCATCCCGGTCTCCGATACAGAATTTGAAAGGCTTGTTGAAGTTATATTTGGGAGCCATACAATCCGAAGGCAGGCCCAAAATGTCGTAGGATCGGCCTTTAGCTCCTCATATAACTCTTTGATCTGCTCCTCAATGCCTGACGGTATTAGGAGCTTATCCTTCCATAAGCCTAACGACAACGGCCCTTGCAACGCCCTGGGTATCAACGTTTATTTTGTTAACTTTTGATTTTTCTATTTTAACATTTCTCCCTTAATTTGGTGTACGAAAAAGTGGTTAATTTAATTTTTATTTCATTATTTAATTACTAATAAATTAAAAACAATGTGAAAACTGACGGATCAGGAGGTAAAAGAAAATTGGCGAGGAATTTCGCAAAAAAATAAAAATAAAAAAGCTTGCTCTAAATTCAGCCCAAAGCGTTCACTGGCTGAACTTTTTTAATTAATTACGTAGGCTAAACTGTTACGTGAATTTCCATTAAAATAATAAATCTCAATTTTATGTTTCTACTTTTCTCTTACATCACAATCACTTCCAGAATATTCTGATTCTGATTTCTCTTGAGTGTGAAAAAGTTGTTGCTTTTTTTTGAGTTGTTTACAAAATAATTAAAAATAACACGAGACTTTAAAATATTATTATTCAACTTAGTGTTGTTCAGTTGAGATCCGAGCTGAAGGTTCAACCGAGTCGAGCTTCGACTCGAGCCTTTACGGCTTGAGCCTTCAGAGCTCGAGCCGTGAAGCTCAAGTTGGAGGCTCATAAACCTGGAGTTGGAGGCTCACATAGTGCACGCCTTTTTAAATTCTTAAGGAATGACGAGTAATCAATGAACAACGAACATTTTAAAAATTTATTGCATTCATTTATACAAAAAATATGTTTGAAAAATTCATTAGCTGCTATAACTTGATTTTATTTTAAGAAATGAATTTATTAATTAGTACAAATAAAATGCTTCTTATAAAAAACAAAAAAAAAGCTCTCTGTGAGGCTTCAGCTCGAGCTCTCTGACTCGAACCACTCGCTGAGCACTGAGAGCTCGGTGAGCCTCTAAGGCTCGAACCTTAAACCCTTATAGCTCAGCTCTTGAACAACAACTAATTCAACTTGGTCATATTTTATCCAATATTAACGTTAACAATAATTATTTTGCTTAAACATTTTGTTGGTCACGTTGAAATTGATGATAAACCAGGAAAAATGCTGCAGCAAATACTAAATTTGATGGAAAAATTTGGCACGATTGCAATAATTCCTCTTTCTGGGAATCACCAATGTTAATTTTTATGTTATACTATTCTGAATTAATTTTTATGTTTTTGTTTTTTCAGATGCCGGAATGTTGGCAACAAATTTTATTTATGCAAGGTAAGCTAATTTTTTGGTTGTTAAATGGTTTTTGTATTTATTTATTTATGTAGTTAGTTGCTTACATCGCCAGAAAATATAAAATAGAACAGCCTGGTTTTTTTTATATATGTATTTATCAGCGTTCTGAGATTTACTATTAAACAGTAAAAATTTTATTATACATTATTATTTTATAGTACATATTTTATTTTTACAATGCATAAAACCGTCAAGTACGTATAAATAATAATTTTATTGAGATAGTAAAATTATTATTTTTTGTCAGTCCTTAAATAATGGGCCCATTAGGCATTATTTAATTAATAAGTTTAGCAAAATCATTTCGAAGTACAGTTTCGCGCTCTACTGCTACCAACCAGACAAACAAAATAATGTAACAAATTTACTGATATTTTAATAAAAATTAATATTTCAAATTAGACTCACGTGGAACCTACATACTAGACTTAAAAGACAAGCAATGACGAAACGTGCGAAACTGCTTTACAGACTACTTGCACTCAAGAGTGTTAGTTTATCAAGTTGTTTAATTCATTGGAAACTCTTTTAGATGGACCAGTAGTCAATTTTTAAAGTAGACTGTCTTAAAATAAGGAAGTCAAAGGTTCAAATTACACTTAAAAAAAAAAAAAAACAAAAAAACCTGCTCGTTACATTACTATAATGCCCAAATTTCAAGTGGGAATTCTTATGTGTTTGGCATCGTGGCAAGTCTGTGCAGAGTAGTACTGCGAGGAGTTCCTTTATCGTCCCATTATTCTTAACCTTTTGAAAACTTAAATATTCCAACTTACAGCTGGTGTATCATACTTAAAAAAAAATCAGACATCTTTCAATTCAAGTCAAAATAACAATCAGATATTTTGAAAGAAATAAGAAGATTAATCCGAAGTAATTTTGTCGAATAAAAAATAGTAAAGCAGCAAACATTCTTATCATTCAGCTGGACCATATGGGACCATAAATTTGCAGAGCCCCCAGGGTGAGGCTCAAATTATCCAAAAAGCTTTCTTCGACACAAAGTCATACGCTTCCAGTCAGATTGTATTCTATCTGAAATTTGTGAACCACTTTATGTGATCAATTAGTGAAAGTTAAACATTTATAATAAACGTGGAACCCACATACTAGACTTAAAAGACAAGCAATGACATACGTGCGAAACTGCATTACAGACTACTTGGACGACGCTCCAAATTACCAATTGAACTCAAACGCTTAATATACAACACTATTCTCAAACCTATGTGGACTTACAGGACTAGAGCTGTCTGGGATTCAGCCAAACCTACAGAACATACGGACAGTACAAGACATTTCAGTCAAAACTACTGCCGACAGATAGCTGACGCTCCTTTCTACGGTGACTAACCACACTCTTCACACCAACCTCAACATTCCCTTTATAGACCAACTCGCCAAGACTAAATACCAGAAAATTCCATACTACTCTCTCTACTAGCTCTAATCCTCTTGTACTGTCTCTCGCTTCCTCTGACATCCCTAATATTTCTCGCCGACTGAATCGCCATTGGCCCCGCGACTTCCTTCTGGTCTGAAGGCCTAAACGCCATTACTCTCCTATCTCTCCTCTCTCCTATAGAGAGTGCTACCGCTGGGTACCTTCTCTCCTCCTGCTCTCCTCCCGCACCAGTTCAACTCATTCACCTCCTGTTTACTTATTGTATATATTTATACAGATTGTAAATTACAAAATAAATTTTAAAAAATATTCAAATTAATTATTTTTTTGCGCTTATTTGTACTACAATCAGCGCGTTGGCGCTATTTGTAACAATGATGGAAATGAATGGTAGATACATAGTGTTACCCAGTGGTAACACTCCCAAAACATTAGACTGTTAGTCACTCTCTTCACTTAAAGAGGTCACGAGTCCACTTTCTTCAATGACGTCTTATCGGGTCGTCAGGAAAAGTTCTTGAAAGATTTTGAGCTAGGGGATTGTTACATGAGATTGCAGACTGAAGTGGAGTTACCTGTATCGTGTTTTAGCAACTTGGGTGACAAAAGGAATGTTATGATCTGTATGTATAGTCCAGGTTGGAGACGTAAACTGAAGCTTTTACAATAGTTCGAAGTATTTTAGATTGTGGAGATTGGATTCTTTGGAGATTAGTGCAATTAGTTGAACCGCACAGCTCTATTCCCATTCGCTGAGATGCAGAAAAATATAAATTAGTCTTTTGTTGTTAAAAGACAGTTTAGATCTATCGTCTATTTTTCTGGCCTCTTTTTTGACTTTCGTCAATTATCAGTTCGGTGAAGAGAATTTCACTTTTACTTTTGTCTATTCCATTCGCTTCACTTGTTCAATTTAAGAGACGGAAGTTACATTGCCTGTATTTTTGTTACTTTAAATGTTAATGAAAGATGTATTGCCGGATTTTTTTTTTCGTCTATACGAGGTCTGTAAATTAAATAATGAGACTATTTTTTAATTTTTTTTTTATTCAAAAAGAATTACAATTTTATATTGTCACTTTCAAAATAACTTCTTTCTGAAGTCACACAGCGTTGGAGACGTTTCTTCTAATCCTCATAGCAGTGCTCGAACTCCGATACTTGAATAGCCTTCAGCTGGTCGGTTACAGCCGTTTGAATGTTTTCGACTCTGTCCCAAAATGAGTTCTCTTGAGGTGATTTTTTTTCAACTTCGGGAAGAGAAAAAAAAGTCACAAGGACTCAAGTCAGGCGAATAAGGAGGCTGAGGAGCCACAGGAATGTTTTTACTGGCTAAAAACTCTGGTTTATTGAAATTGCTGTGTGACAAGGAGCATTATCGTGATGTAACACCCACTTGTTCTTGATGGTCTTACACGAATGACCCTTTTTCGTAGTTTTTCAAGAACCTCTCGGTAAAAGTGTGTATGTTATGTTTTAGAATGCATTTTATACGTTGCATATCCACTAGTATTTGTGTTCTATACTTATTTACTTTTTATTTAATGAATGATTAGAATCCCACATCTATAAACATGAATGTAAAACAACTATTTATATCCACACGCTCCCCTTTAACAAAACCCCCACCATATGACGTGTAACAACTTTTCATATTTTTCTTCTTTTTCAATTATCCAATACACAGTACTAGAGGCTTTACATTCATTTTCTGGCCGTGCAGTTTTTCATTTCTAGGTGGATAGATATGTTTTTAATAAATGCTTTTTTTCTCCCTCTAATCATCATACTGTACAAGCCTCTTTGTATATATTTGACAATAATTTCCTTTCCTCTGGTAAAATATCAACGGCGGGTATATTGGGTGATAAAGGAATTAATGTATCATACTTTCAGAGTATGTACATGAACCACTCGCTTTGTAACAGTTTTAATTCAATTTCTAAATGAGAAATTTCCTGTGATTTATGCTCGATTGACGAATGCTCCAAATTTTACTCGATAAGTTTGATGCTGCGATCCCTGCTTTTGAATTTGAATATAAACGGTCTTTGGGAACAAATCACGCTACAAAAACCTTTACCCCCCCAAACATAAAGTACTCTCTGCAATCTATAATAACCCATAATCCTTTTTCTTCGACTGATAATGGGCGATGTCTCCGATTCTAAATCGACAAACGCCTCACGTAGAACCCTCTCTCACACACAAGACTCTAGCGACAGGAACTTAACTTAAGATCTTAATCGACAAACGATCTAAATTGACTCTAAGGAACAAAAAAAGATACTCAGCTTCTACTGGCCCCAATCTATAGACATATGGATTTAAAACAGTAAGGTACAGTTAAGCGCTCCTAACTTAACCGCATAGCTTAGTAATCACTTCCTGTTACAGTGACATTATTATTTTTTTTATTTACCCTAAAGCGCGTCAATATCTCAGGTTATTGACGCTCACCGCTTCTTTCATTGCACAGCTGGCTTCCAGAAAGTGTTGTTTGTAACGAGGGGACACTTTCTGGAGGCTGGACAGTGAGCTAAAAGTGAAAAATCTAAGGAGTTGCAGCCATTGGATTCTAATCTGGGATCTCCGTTTGGGAATCACCTAACTAATCACATCCTTAGTTGCATTATTATTTTTATTATTTAAGGCGCGTCAACATCTAAGGTTATTGGCGCCCGGAGCTTTTTTCAGTGCACTGCCGGCCTCCGGACAGTGTTCTCTCGTTGCAGACAACACTGTCCATCGCTGGACAGTGAGCTGTAAGAAGCTCTTAGGAAGAGAAAATCTAAGGGTCAGCAGCTGGATTCGAACCCGGGACCTCCGCGTAGGAGTCCAGTATGCTAACCTCATAGCTAATCTCTTCCCTTAGTTACATTATTATTACATTTTCTGCTGGTAACAGCAAGTATTGCAGTGGTATAATCAAATATGGAGGAAAAACTCGTAAATTTTGTAGATAACAATAATTTTGTAGATAATAACCGGATGTGTTTAAGAGAGTAAGTCAAGACCATCATACCATACCTCCTTAGCTCCCTCCGCCTTTGACCATCCAAAGGCGTTGTTTTGGATGCTGGGTACTTTGGGCAAGCGCCATTCTAGATCGAGTGGAAAGGAAAGAGCGTGAGGCGCTAATAACCTTGCAGTTGATGCGCCGGAAAAAAAAATAAAAAAAATAACCGGATGTGTAACTATAAAAAAATCAAATTTAAAATTTGTTTTTCTTCGAAAATGCTTCCGCTAATTTTCTTTAAAATTGATAAACTAATTTTAAGTGTTCAGAGTTTTCGTACGTAACTTTTTTTTGAAATAGTCTAAGCGAACTATTCAGAAAAAGAGGATTGAAGTTAGGATGTTTTCTAATTGATCGTTTTAGAATTTTGTAAATTCACCGGAAGTGCGACTACCCGGACTAACTAAAACGTCATGTGTCTGTTCATACCAGACTTTTACGATATATACTACTTTGGTTGAAACTTTATTTCATATTTTTATTACGATTTTATATTTTAATCTGAAGCAAAATTTAATTGTAAAGCCAGGCTGTCAAAGTCCATTTTAGTAATTCTATCCCGGTACCTGCTAGGTACAATTATTTAGATAATTAATAAGCCAAGAAAGAGGACACAGTGGATGCCTGTGTTAGAGAGAGAGACCGAGTGAGGTTCTAGCTGCAGGCAACATCCGTTAATTTTCCCGCTCTAATGTACGATGAACACACTCGTATTGTTCATCGCATAGATAGAAAGAGATAGTGGCCTGTTAGAAAGTCCGCCAAACTTGCATGTATTAACTCACCCAGGGATAGCACGAGATTTTGGCGGGCCTTTATTTCCTGACAAGGAGTATATGTCGACGTCCACCAAGGCTTTTCTCCCCCCCCCCCACCACCACCATTGTACATCCGGCAGAAATCTGTTAGAGAAACCATCTCATCCTCTGTTCTGCTGCACGTTCTTGTTTTAGAGTTCCTGTGTTGTCTAGGAGCTTGTTGTCTCCGGGTACTGCTCTCGTTCACAAGGAGAAGCAAATCTCTGGCATGGATACACACACACACACACACACACACATACAGCAAGCGAACTGATGTGTGAGTAAAGTGTGTGCGAGTCTATGTTTATCCCAGCGCCATCTGTTCTGACATACACTCTGGGCGTCTGGGGCTACGGTGTGCCAGTCCTTCCTTCATATTGCCTATGGAAATATTCCCGTTCTACCCACCCTAGGGTGAGCCCAATCCGAGCTCCTCACAGCCTAGCCGCTTCTAACAGCTATATCTACTATCTACGCTGCCAGATATTCTCTTCTCGTATCTACTTCACGCTTATAAGCACGCGTTTTCCTCTGCTATATAGTTTTCAATGTTAACCATCGCATCCCTAAACATTATTGATTTTCGTCTCAAATTTCTGTCTCTCTTATCTATCTGGAATATTATATAAATTTATATTTACCAAAGTAATGTGATAAAGAAGATTTATGCAATTACGTTTCCTATATCTTTTATGTAGGCAACATTGCTTAGGGCTTATTTATCTCAGAATTCGTTAGCTTCATACATCTTTATGTGTATTCAGTATAAATCTTTCAGTTTATTCTGGTTTCTCTCTAGGTTGTGTTACGATCACTCATCTCTGCTTAGTGGGAAGTACGGCAATCGTGTCAAATTTTCTTATATAGAATTAAATTTATAGAAAAATTTTGCACATATTTGTGTTGTTTGTGAAAAAAAAATGTATTTAAAAAATGCAAAAAAAATGCAGTAAGATGGAACTTAATTAGGACTTCTTGATCTCTACAGTTAAGGTTTCAAAATTGGCGAGGAATCGGTCAAATAAAAACAACTCATCTTTTTGCCAACGTTTCCGCACAGCCACGCCCTGAAGAAGACAATATATTTGTCGAAACCTCAAGGACCAATAAAAACTCATATTGTTTTAAAACTTCTATACTTTCTGAGGTATCTCGAATTTTAGTCTGTTCAAAAATAAGAAATGTTTACGCCAACTTTTCGAACTATATATTTAGCCCTTCTTCAGGTCTACGAAAACAAAAACTCCAGATTTATAAGTACAGTTATAAAGAAATAAAAGTAAAATGTGAAGTAAGGTTATGCTTATTTCTTCACACAGGGCTTAACACCCAACTAAGTTTATTGGACAGTGGCGGAAGTATGTATTTTGCTATTAACATTTTTTATAAAAAAATAAAAACTAGCTATCCTCGGGCTTCGAACTCGGGATCTCCTACTTACAAATCTACTCTTCATAAACCACTAGTTGTGGAAATTTCCAGTTATGGTTTCTATGGAAATATTAATGCAAGTGACGTACTTCTTAAGTCCAAGGGATTAAATTTACCTGTTTCATTTGATCTCCCACTAAGGTATTCAATTTCCTAAGGGAGAAATTGTATGATTAAGCCTTAATTAATATTGAATTCGTCCGCTCACTTCCTTCTGTGCACTGCCTGACCTACAATCGATTTATTATATCGATAGATGGATCTTTTTTTTCCCATCTACCATTTTTCCAACTGACTAGTCATATTAAATGACAGGCAGATTTGAAGGGAGAAGACACTGTACCTAAAACTGTGAAATTAAGATGATAATATTTGATGGACAGTATTTTTTTAAATTAATGATCTCCCGCCAGTTTTTTAATTGATTATTGGCGGGCTTTCGTGAGGGGGCCTTTTTTTATTTTTTTAGCATTGCCTTTCTGAATGAACATCTTGATAGCAAAGATATTACTAAAAGGTTATTAATTAAGCTGGGTTTAATGAATTAGCCCAGTTAGCTTTGTTTTCGCATCCAGGCCATCACAGAAATCCGGTTTGTGACCCTTAGATCCCAAGTTTTTTTCTTAAAACTTTTGAGATTTTGATTGGCTGAGTAGGTGTGCATTGAGTTCACAGCTTTGGGCGTAATTCTGGAGACAACACGGGGACGGGGACCTTCATCAGGAACTTAGTATTGATCCTGCAGTGGCACCACAAAGTAGACTAAAACTAAGATAAATTTGCAAAACGAAGAGTATTCCTTCTAGAATGAAAGAAACAGCACCAAAGGAAGGGCACTTTGAGCTGAAAATATAGTTGAGAATTTTAGGGGCTACGGTAGCCGAGCGGTTAGATGTGAGACCTGCGAAGCTAATATGTACCACAATACTGGGTTCGATTCCCGGTCTTAGGCCTTGGATTTTATTTAATGGTTAATAAAAGAAGTTTACAGTAAAGTATGTTTGCTAGTCGCCTCCGTCCACTGTCACCTAATTGGTAGTTGGGCCTTAAGCCCCGCCTGAAAAAATAGGCGATTACTTTACTTTTACTTTTTTAGTTGAGAATTGTTCCAACTGTAGTTCAACAGTTCTTAAGTATTTCTCTAAAAAAATATACTATGGTTTCGAAGCTTAGTTTTGTTTTTTAAGTGAGACAACCCCAGTTCGAATACTTCGTGCAACTACTTTGTTCATCTGTTAAGAAAGAAGGCTACCAATAAACACGTTATCTTTTATTTTAACCATCATAGCAAGCATGTATTATAGCAATCCCTGACCGGTTTCGAACTCAATTAGGGGTAGATTAATCATTTTAGTGTTCACTATTCGGCTTCACTCATGTTTCCTCGTCAGATTGTACTTGCTAGCTGAGTAAGTAAAGTTACGGTAACCAATGAAGTTGTGGACCTAACCACAGTTCTCATGAAAGGCATTACTTTCCTTTATTACCTATTTCAAGGCCCACAGACGTTACAATCTATTGCACGAATTGTCGTGCTACTCCATATTAGTATTAGACTCTCTGAAAAGGTAATCACACCGATGCACAATGTGCAGTGTGCCATCCGGTGTAGGACGGATGGTAATGTGTGGACTTAAATTGGTTGGTGGGTTTATTGTAAAGTTTCATTATTATTATAATTTTTTGCTTGCCCACTCAAGTTTAATGAAATTTAAAATAAAATTGTTCAGAAACACTAAATTATAGCAATATAAAATACATACTATGATGTCGATTGGCTTTTCTTTTTCTCTTTTTGAACAAAGCTTAGCCACTCTAAATAAAGACAATCATAATTACTTAGAGGTGAGAATTTTCACTATTTGTTTAGTCACACCTATAATAAAGTATATAGGTACGTTGCAACCACAGTTAACGCTGTATTCCAACAGCTTTGTGGTAAGCTTAACGCCACAGCCTGCCTCATACTTCTAGATATATATAATATACTCGTATATATATCTTTTACATACATCAAAAGTGGTTTGACGTAATAGTTTGTGAACAATGGAACGTAAAAGTTTCAAGTGAAACCATTTTTATTTATTTTTAGTTTAACGTTTATTAATAAAGTTATTTATTGTACAACTGTTTGAAGTTGAGTTTTCACTCATCGAGTTCAAAGCTTTGCTTATAAAGCGAAGCAAGTGGCCAGCTGGACTAAGCTGAAAAATAATAAAGCTTCTCTCACATGGGCAGTCTTTTTTGGCGGCAATCATTACAATAAATTTAAGCTAAACTCTGAAAGGCTACCCTTTAAGTAGATTATTGAAATAAGAATATTTTATTAAATTTAGCTTTAGAAGGGTAAAAATTAAGAAACTGATTAAAATTGCTTAGATTGATCTTAATTATCATCATAAAACAAATTATTGCTTTTTTATAATATGAAAGTTTATAGCACCTATAATTGGTTGGTAATCTTGCTGTTGATTTGTTACAACTATTTTATTAGTAAGTTTTACGTGAATTATGTAAGGGTAATAGTTTTAAAAAAATATTCATGATTATCGCCTGGTTGCCTAGAATATTAGAGGATTTCTTTCAGGTTACCGAACGGGACTTTTTTTAAAAAAATTCTCTTTATTTAATTTACAACTGCCTATTGGCTACAAGAAAATCGGATTATAATACATAGATAAAAATGGCTTGAAAGATTTGAATGAGAGCCATCCAACGATAACCATCAAGAGTCGACTAACACAAGTTGCCGTTGAAGTGAATTCGAAAGATGCCCTTTTTTATCATGCGATCGCGAAGCCATCGACGCTTCAGTCTTCGGGGAGGATTTAAGAGAAGAGTAGTTTGGAATAGATTGTTTATGAGCGGGTTGAAGTGTTGGGAAAGTTTGATGTAACGGGATTTGGCTAGGTCAAGGACAAAAAGGATTTTTTAAGTCAGTGTGGATGGTGTGATTGCTTACGTAGAAAGGAGCGTTTAGGATTTGTGCGTAGGATTTTCGATTGAATGGATTGGATGCGGTTGAGTTTGGAACGCTTTGCAGTACCGTACAGTACAAGTCCGTCTGTCCAGATTACGGCTAGTAGAGCTGTGTAGATTTTCTTTTTGTTCGGAAATAGATAATTTGGAGCGTTTTTTTGAGGAGTCTTTTGGTCATTCGGTAACGGTAAATAAAGTAAAGAGTCGAGTATGAAGGTTCCAAGTGAGGCGCTTGTCGAGGAAAAGATAACGCACCTTATCTGCCGGAGGAATAGGAATATGGTTCAGATAGATTGGCGGGAGTACCTTGTGATTGAGGGTAAAGGTTATGTAATGAGATTTTGACTAGTTGACCTTAGTTCTCCATTTGCGAAACCATGGTTCGAGGAAATGAAGATGAGACTGGATGGATCGGATTGCGTTCACTGGATCTGAATTATGGGATAGGATGGCCTAACGGGACTTAAATTTCATATAATATTTAAATAGAATTGATTAGCTGACTTTAAATTTGGTTTATTTATTCTAAATTTATTATGTATTATTTATTCATTTATTGTATTTTTTATATTGTTTGTTCATTAACCATGTATTGTGCACTGAATTTAACAATTTAATTAAATCTATAATAATATATTATTTTGTTTGATAAATGTAAATGAATACTTTCATTTAATTATTATTATTATAATTATTAATAATATATTGTGGTACTACAGTCCTATAGTAGGGCCTGGATCTCATTCAAGGGAGACTGTCATTCTTCCCCAATCTTCTTCGGCTTCTTGCCATCATCTTCTGATCTCTGTGCTTTCAACGAAGCGTTCTCTGCGTCATCCAGCCATTTTATTCTGGGACGACCTCTACGTCTAGCACCCCCTCCCACCGAGTGTCGATGTAAAAACTTTCCTTGGTATTCGGTGATAAGGCAATCTGTTCAACTTATCTCGAACTATCTCTATCTTTCTTTATTGATACGAGAAACTATCTCGGGTATCTCGGAACTAATTAGTCTTTTGAGTTCTTCGTTTTTTGTTTTTTTTCGGATCCTCCATTCACCCATTTAATAAATTACTGGACGGGGTAGAACTTCAATCATTGGTGACTGAAATTTGAATTTCCTAATTTAATTCAGTAAGATAATGGGCCCACTATTCAGCGATTGGAGAGAAAAAAATGTATTTTTTGTTTGGGTTTCACGATATCCAATTTGATTGTAAGATAGTTTGGAAAATGTATCGAGAGGATTGCGGAAATGATAAATGAAGCGCGATGTTTAAATGCAGCAGTTAGGAACAAAGCAAACAGAAATGTAAGGGTAGTGAAACCCCACCACTCATCCACTCTAGCGTAGGGGTAGTGAAACCCCACCACTCACCCACTCTAGCCAGAGAGAAAGAGACAGCCCCCTCGGCACACAGAGAAGGGAGGCTCGGCGAATGTATTTAAGAACGAGAGGAAAGTCAAAAAGGAGATTCTGAGATTCTGTGATTCTGTTCAAAGTCTTGCACTTTAATTGTACACATCGTTTTAGCCACGTCAGTCAGTCTGTTCTGTTCTTGTAGTGTAAAGTATACAGTCCTTGGCAGTCAGTCATATAAATACATAAAGTCTTATACCGACACTAAAGTGTTATTTATCCATCAACATCTACAACCAACATCTCCTCAAACACCATTACATTGGGATGATGTAAGGGTAGTGAAACCCCACCACTCATCCACTCTAGCGTAGGGGTAGTGAAACCCCACCACTCACCCACTCTAGCCAGAGAGAAAGAGACAGCCCCCTCGGCACACAGAGAAGGGAGGCTCGGCGAATGTATATAAGAACGAGAGGAAAGTCAAAAAGGAGATTCTGAGATTCGGAGATTCTGTGATTCTGTTCAAAGTCTTGCACTTTAATTGTACACATCGTTTTAGCCACGTCAGTCAGTCTGTTCTGTTCTTGTAGTGTAAAGTATACAGTCCTTGGCAGTCAGTCAAATACATATATAATATCTTATACCAATACAAGATGTTATTTATCCATCAACATCTACAACCAACATCTCCTCAAACACCATTACAAGAAATAATCGCTCAAACTTACTGAAAAAAAATTACAGAAAAATACTTTTAATATCTTCAATCTAAATCGGAGTTAATTTATGTGAGGAATATCTAGCAGAGGAAGTAAAAAATGAGTGCGAAATTTGAGGAAGAAATGGTGAAAAGTAAAGATGCCATCTTGTACAAACAACTCTAGTGCATTGGTAGCTTAATCAAACAGCGAATGGTTTAAAAATAAAATAAAATAAAATTTTCCGGTTAGGTACCATAATGTTATCAGGAATAATTTTGAGCTTTCCACAATTTTCTTTTCAGAGAATTATTATTATGAAAGATGGTAAAATGGTAAAAATACGATTGAGTGAATAATAGAGAAGGGAAATTCAACACAATTCTGAATTCATTCTTCTGCAGAGTGAAACATAAAAAATCTATATAAATTACGGCTTACTTGTGATTGTGAAATTTTTTTTAAAATTTATGGTTAGCCAATTTGTTACTTAACAAAATATGCTCCTTAAATCGTAAATCAGATTGGTAAATGAGCTTAAAATTGAATTACTAAAGACAGCTTGTTAACAACTCTGCCGTACATTGGATGAGAGGGACCCCCCACCAGCGTCTCGCGGCACCCACACCTCGACAAGCCTACTTATACAAAGAGGCTCTAGAGCGGTGTTTCAACTTAGCAGAATTGCAGATGAGATTTAGTTGTAGCCATGCGGAAAACTTAACGAGAACATGAAGAGAGGAAAATTAAACCAACTAAAATATTATGCTTTATATATATATTTACTCGTATATCTAATTGGTTTGTCTGTCTGTATTCCCAGATCCAGTGAAATTAAATAATAATAATAATATTAATAGTAATAAGGGAAGGAGAGGATAATAATGGAAGGGAAGGGAAGGGAAGGGATTAGCGGGCTGGACTCCCTCGCGGAGGTCCCGTGTTCGAATCCAGCTGCTGACCCTTAGATTTTCTCTTCCTAGGAGCTTCTTACAGCTCACTGTCCGGTGATGGGCAGTGTTATCTGTAACGAGAGAACACTGTCTGGAGGCCGGCAGTGCACTGAAAAAAGCTCCAGGCGCTAATTAGCTCAACTGTTGATGCGCAAAAAAATAAATAAATAAAATAAGGGAAGAGATTAGGTATGCGGTTAGCGTATTGAATCACCATGTGGAGGTCCAGCTGCTGACCTTTAGATTTTCTCTTCCTAGGAGCTTCTTACAGCTCACTGTCCACTGATGGATTACAGTGTTGTTTGTAATGAGAGAACACTTTCCGGAGGCCGGCAGTGCACTGAATTTTTTTTTTTTTTAAATCTTTTATTGGAATTTACCACTGCAACAGTTGTTGCAACAAGCAAATATGGTAAAAGAAAAAAGAAATAGAAGAAAACCATGAGTGGAGAAGGCACCCAGTGGTGCCATTCCAGTAACGTGCTTTGCTCTCACGATAAGAGAAGATCACGAGAGGCCATCTTCTCTTCAATTTGCCTCAGAGGATCACCTGGTAATGTGGAGGAAGATAGTTGTTCTATGAGAGGGTTAGGGATGAGCTGCTGTAGAGTGGAATGAAATTTGAGAAAACGAGAGTTTTAGCAAGAACCTGTAATGAAAGGGATTTTGAGGTCATTATGGATAGTGAGGTTTAGATTACATAGAACGGAGCGTTAAGAAGTTTTCAAAGTATTTTTGGACTGTAATGCCTGTACTGAAATAAACTTAAATCTTAAAAAGATAAAAATAAAAATTAATAATAATCCCCCCGTATTAACCAAAATTTAGACCACTCAGTTTTGCCAATTCCCTTAAAAGTAGACTGTTTGATTGTACTTAAGAATTAAGCTTAAAAAATGAGATCTAGCTAAAAATGGTAGTTCTCATAGCATAGAAAAAATGCGATTGATTTTGAGATCTCTTTAGTCCAAGAAACGAATGGTTTTTAAGAAATGATAGTGTATGAGTGTGTGTGTATAAGAACAGAAGCTCAAAAAATGAAAAATTTGCTGGAAACTCAAATTTTGGTTCTTTTTTTTTTTTGGTTACGCTCATTTTTGATTCTTTATTGGTTTTAGTCGTTTATTTAGTTAGACAATTCTAATGCGTCAATACGCATTTATTTCGTTATAAGGAACAAGAATAATACAGACCTATCCGCAATACACTCACAGAGTGGATAAGTTACCCAATGGTAACTCGCCCAACACTTCACTTCTATTGACACTTATTGCCAGGAAAGGAGATCGCCAGGCCAATGTCTTTTAAGCCGTCTAAGAGTGTTATCTGGAAGTGAGTGTTATTTGGGAGTATTAGTCCTAGTTAGTGATTATATAGCAGATCCCCAGTTCGAATCCCGCTGTGATTACTTTTTTTATTTGTTAGAAAAAAGTGTTAATAGTATAGGTAATATGTGTTTCTGCCCCTGTTTACGACACCTAATTGGTATTGGCTAGTTAATTCCTGCTCGAAAATATAGGCGATAGCATTACTAACTGTATAATGTAGATATACAGGGTGAACCAGTAAGTAATGTCCATAGGCCTACATCTAAAGTGGAGTTCAAAGACGTGAAATTGTAATTTGGTGTAAATACAAACTATATGAATTTTTGTTTAAGTACTTGTTTAAAATATTTCCTAACATTTTCTCAAATATTTCAGGAAGATCAGAAGTAAATTTTTAAAGTGCAATTTGTAACCTTTGACTTCCTTATTTTAAGACAATCTACTTTAAAAATTGTCTACTGGTCCATCTTTAAGAGTTTTCAATGAATTAAACAACTTGATAAACTAACACTGTTGAGTGCTCGTAAACACGTTTTCTTGTAAAACAAACCTAATTTCTCGTACGATGATAAAAGGAATCCTGGAAAATGATATACAGTTTTGAAAGCCCATTAGGCAAGGAAACTTTTATAAAAAAAAGTGCCAGCACCTAGGTCTGATAATGATCACATAAGGGCCTAATGAGTTTTCTTAAAAATTTCGATTACTTTTATTTTTCCAGTATTCGGTGAAAGATTGAGGTTGTTTGGAGAATAACTTATGCTTCAAAATGGTATCAATTTTTAGGAAATTTATCTGTCTTTCTAACCGTGTTATCAGAATCGAATTCGGACTAAAACTTTCTGAGTAATAACATTTTTATTGGAAAAAAATATTAAGTGACGTCACTCAAGAACAGTGGAAAATATAAAGTTGGCTATTACGTCATTGCATTCCACATTAGATGTATTAAACAGATTAGGCCTATAGACTTACTGGTTCACCCTGTATGTGTATTTTTGAACTTCCAAATTTTGGTATGAGTTAGTTTTTGGTGGTAATTGTTGTAGAAGTTGTAAGTCCCTTAACTTCAAAATAGATTTTCTCCTGTTAGTTTGTCACAGAGGTATTTGGAGGACGCTTTATGTCAGTCTAGTCTTGTACTGTATTAGCCCAGTCCAAACGGTACCCGTCATCTGGCAGTCAACAGAATAGTGAGTACCACTCGCATGAATGCGTACCGGTTTTAGGGATGGAGTAGGATACTAGGAAACTCGTCGCATTGTTACCAAATCCCTCCTGGTTCCTGCTTATATATATATATATATATATATATATATATATATATATGGAGGCCAGGATTTTGTGAGGGGGGTGTGACAAGAGGCAAAAAGCAAACCCAGTATGCAATCAGAATTCAAATATATTCCTACAGGAACTACTTGCGCTGCTACTATATATGGCCCTGATCCCAGGCCATGCAGCTAGTTTGTCACCCTCTCTCTCTCTCTCTCTCTGTGTATATGCTCCATTCAGTCTAAACTCTACCCGCCGGCGGCCTACACCAGCACAAACCTAGTTCTTGTGTCACACACAAATTGTGCAAGCATGCACAGACTGTGAACATTGAAAGCAGTATGTGTGTGTGCATGTTGGTTGGGGTGAACGTGTATAGGAGACGTAACCCATACAATATCCCGAAGTTCACTCATCCTCTCGCTTAGTTTCCGTATAATTTGGTATAATGTCCGGGGACCGGTTCACAGACCCACAAACCGACGAAGATAGTAATACAAAACTTTTCTTCTCTCTTCGTATAAAATGCTAATTCCTGCCCCTCCTCATTTTGGGGGGAAGGGCTAGTATTTCAACATTCTGAAAATTTCTTTCCTTAAGCAAATGAACAAAAATAAAATAACGGGTAACAGAAGAACAAAAAAAAGGGCATTAAGGGAGCATGTTCTGCCCAGCCATTGCATTGTCCATTATGTATTCTGTCCGCAGTTTGCTTATTTATTTGATTTTTTTTTTAAATTCAATTTCATTTTAATACTTAACTACACAGTATGTACACTTTTAAATAAAATGTACGTATTTACAATTTATTCATTCAACCGAGAATATTAATTAATTTATTAATTAAAAGACCATTCTCCATCGTTCGTAATGAAAAACGATGTGTGTTCATTTACGAAAAGTGGTTATTCTTCAGCTTCCACTGTTACACCCCCCCTCAAATGCTAGAACACAGTTCAATTTTTAATAAATAATTAAGTTTATTTTTAGCTTTCAACTTTAAATTGAAATTTTTTATTTTTTCTCAAAGTTTTATTTTAAAATTTTTAATTAAATTCGTACATTGCTTTGAAGAAAACAATAACAATTCTCAAACATTTCTTCAAACCTGGACTTTTTACTTTCTCTTACTACTAATAAGGAAAGTGAGGCGCCACAGTAGCCGAGCGGGTTAAGAGGTGAGACCTGTAAAGCTAATATGCATTGTGGTACTGGGTTCGATTCCCGATCTCTAGGCCTTGGAATTTATTTAATAGTTAAATGAGAAATAGTAAAGTACGTTTGCTAGTCGCCTCCGTCCACTTTCACCTAGTAAATGGTAGTTGGACGTTAAGCCCCGCCTGAAAAAATAGGCGCCTTACTCTACTTTACTTTTTTTTTTTTTTTTTTTTTTTTTTTTTTTTTTTTTTTTTTTTTTTTGCGCATCAACAGCTGAGGTCATTAGCGCCCGGAGCTTTTTCCAGTGCACTGCCGGCCTCCGGGCAGTGTTCTCTCGTTACAGACAACAATGTCCATCACCGGACAGTGAGCTGTAAGAAGCTCCTAGGAAGAGAAAATCTAAGGGTCAGCTGCTGGATTCGAACCCGGGACCTCCGCGTGGGAGTCCAGTACGCTAACCGCATAGCTAATCCCTTCCCTCCTACTTTACTTACTATAATGAAAGTGTTGTAATCATTTCAACATTTTAAAAATCAAATTTTAGTGTTAGACATCTCCTGAGTGTGAAGAAAGTGTTTTTTTAGCAACTTTTTTTTAAACTAGGCAATGAATACGTGAAGCGGTACAAGATTTTTGAATGAACACAGAATGCTCTCTAATCTCAAGCCCCTAGAGATTGTACAAAAAGTCGCTTGCAGTGACTATTTCGACGTTGTAAAAACTTTTGGTTGTTTTGTTGCCGCTGCGTTCGACGTGTATACACGTCATTGTTTGATTTTAATTCTGCACACTGTGGGGGGGGGGGGGATTTTTAAAATTAAATTTTCCACGCTTAACTGGTTAAAAAGTTGTTTTTTAATTTGCTGAATAAGTGAAAGTTTACACACATATGCTTGTGTATAATATACGTATATACGAGTAAAGTAATCGCCTATTTTTTCAGGCGGGGCTTAACCTCCAACTACCCCATCCAGGTGTCATGGACGGGGCGATTTCTATCATAATAAAACCTATACATAAGCATGCGTTAAACATGGTAATATGCGTGGCGACCAACCATTGCTGGGTATCCATTATTCAGCAGCCGTTACTGCAGACATGTTGGCAAACCTAAGACCATTGGACGTTACTTAAGTGGTTAAAAAGTCCATCTGTGTCTACAAAGAGGTTCTTAGTCGGGAGCGTTCTAGATGAAAGAGAAATGGATTAGAGGATTGTATTTAGAAGCTAATTTTGTCTTTTAAGGAATTTTTAAGTAAAAGGTATTGAGCTAAGCTTGTGCGACAGAGGAGAGTTGATGGTGAAGTTGGTGACATAAAATGTGGTGGTGTTCAGTGTGGATTCGCAGCTGGAGGGTTTGTATTTGGGTTGAAGATTAGTTCGTTTGGATGTCCCTTATAATTCCCGGATAGAAGCGAGTGTATTCTGCAGTTGTCCGTTAACGTAGAGCTTTAAGCCTGAGGGTTCCATGTACTCGTAAGTAGTTTGTCCAGTAAAACCAGGAAAAACAAGTTTTTACAATAGTTTTTTAAACCATAAACCGATCACCGGTTAAAATAAGCCGGATGAGCTTCCAACATCTGTGATCATAGACGGCAAACAGCATGTGTGGAGGTGTGTTCCTGTAAACCACCTTCCCTCTCTCAACCCACACTAACATCCAGAACAGCATGGGAATGTTAAACTCAGCTGGGTTTTCTGGTATTAAAGTTCATTTGAATTTATTTGATACAGTAAAGTGTAGAAAAACCACTAGACTTGTACAGCATCCTCCCTGTGCTTCACATCGTCGCGTACTAATATACTAGCAACTTCCTCCCCTTACACCTACCGGCACACAACGCTAGTGCTTTATTTCTAAAACTGCAATATTACAAGCTACAAGCTAGGTTTGTACCTAAACTCTCTACTGGCATACACATTGTTGTCGTGGTTGGTTATGTTACCTCCCAGTCTTGTTATAGTTTGTGTAAACCATGATAGTTTATTATAATTTTCAGAAAGGGGCGTGTTTTTGGTGTTGTGGTTACTAAGCTTGGATTAGCAAGTGGTAGATCATCAGTTTGAATCGTGCATAAAAATAGAGAACTATTCTAAGACCCTCGAAAACAACACGTACTTGATAGTTGGACGTTAAGCCCGCCTGAAAAAAATAGGCAATTACTTTACTTTTACTCTACTTAATAATTTCCCAAAATTTAATTTGTTAGATTTGTTAACCCGATCCTTCTTTTTTTCTTTAATTTCCTGTATTTCGACAGGGTGTGGGCACCCAGGATTGTTATACAAGCTGAAGCAGTTCCTTCCCACTCCTTATTACCAAATCTTTCTATCCTATTTGACAGACCACCACTTCAAGGTTAGATGTGGCATTGAATTCTCTGGTGCTAAGTGCATCCAAGCCGGTGTCCCGCAAGGAAGCATGCGAATATTTTTTTTTTTTTTTTTTTTTTTTTTTTTTATTGGAACATTTAAAATTATACATTTTACATTTATATATTATAATTTGCATCTGGGGTCTAGCCCCATACAAAAGGAGAAAAAAGTTTGGCGCGACAATACAAGTAAATATACAAAGAAATACTGAACAATACCACAAATATAGTACAAACAATGCAAAGATACAATTTTTTTTTTAATTATTTAAATGTTACCTAAATTTATTATTATTTTTTTAATTTTATTTCATTTTTTATTTATTTATTATATTTTATTTTATTTTTTTTTTATTTATTCTATAAAGGATCTCAACCTTAGTGCTGATGAAAAAAATAAATAAATATTTTTATAATCTTTCTTCGGCGAGGGGTTCAAAACCAGACCAGGCCAGGAGGAATCAGGGTTTATATGAGCGAGGTAACGTTCTCTAAATGGCGTGAAGGCCGGACAGACAAACATAATGTGGTGCAGATTCTCTTTTAAATTAGATTTACATAGAGCACAAACTTGTTGCGGATCTATTTTATAAGAAATGGCGTTTATTGTTATTTTAATGTGATATTTACTTGCAGTTCTAAGTTGAGCAATCAGTTTAATAAATGTTATTGATATATTCTGCGTGAGGTAATTTTGTGTATCCTCCAAGCAGTTGTAAATTTCTTTATAATATGCGTTAAAATTAGAAGTTTGCAGGCTGCACACATCATTATTTTTTAAATATTCTTTATATTCTTTCAATATTATTGGAATTTTTTGCTTTATATATTTATGATCTGCTGATTCTGGCAAATCCGCGTAACCAATCAACCTCAAAAGACCTATCAGCTGAGAGACCCAGTTATATTTTGAGACCGTATTAGCTCGCGATCTCTCTAACAATTTTGTGAAACAAATTTTGGGGTATCTTGTGGAGCTCATTTTGACAAGTTTTACTAAATAATTCAAGGTTACCTTTAATATATACCAGCTGATGTGGGGCAATCCTGTTTCTAATCTTATTAAATAGTTGGGCGTATTTTTCGCTAACTGTAGGTGACGCTTAAAAAAACATAGATGCGCTTTCTCTATTTCATTACCATAGCGCAGTCCCCACACTTGGGCCCCATACAGCAGGGTGCTACGTATAATGGCGTCGCTAAGCCTCAGTTTGGATTTCCAACAGTTCAATTTTGAGCGCGCGCAAATGTCAAGTACCGCCCCTGTAGCTATATTAGATTTTGAGATAGACTGCTTAACAGCTTGTATGAAGAGACCAGAATTTGAGAAAAGTACTCCTAAATAATGAAAACATTTAACTATTTCTACCTGTTCGTTATTATAGAATATTTGTCGTTCCTTTCTCGGTCTACCTTTATAAAATTTAATAATCTTTGTCTTGTTTACATTCACTTGTAACGAGTTTTCTTCTGAGTATATTCTAAGTAATTCTAGTTTATTTCTAATATCAGAGTTCGAGTCGCCAAAGATTATCAGATCGTCTGCATATAACAATATAATTATGGTAGAATTAGCTGAAATCGTAATACCATGAGCACCGTTTTTAGTAAAAAAGCTTTCCAGGTCACTTAGATATAGATTAAAGAGCAAGGGGCTAAGGGGATCGCGCAAGGAAGCATGCTTGGCCCAGTCCTATATCTAGTGTACACTGCTGACATCCCCACGCACCCACATACCTTAATTACAACCTATGCAGACGATACCGCAATATTAACCTCAAATCCAACCTTACGTGGACAAACTTGTCCCCCACTACTCATACACAACAGAGAAATACCGACCTCTACACAAGTACGCTATCTAGGACTGCATTTAGCCAGTCGACTTACATGGAACCCACACAATAGACTGAAAAGACGATACAGACAACTACGAAGACTACTAGGGCGGAGATCAGCCATGGATGTACAGAATAAACTGACTCTATACAAGACACTACTAAGACCCATCTGGACCTATGGAGCTGAGCTGTGGGGCTCTGCGAAACCATCCAACATCCAAAGAATCCAATCCTTTCAATCTAAAGTCCTACGGCATATCGTCAACGCTCCTTATTGCCTATCCAATTTAACCCTCCATTCAAGACCTCAATAAACCCTTTTGTCAATGACCTAATACATCCTCGGCTTCCTTAATTTCCATAATAGCCTAACCATACATCCTAATCCCAAAGCACAAGCCTTATCCACAACAACCCATCCTGACAGTCCGCCTGAAAAGACGTTGTCCCCGTGATCTTTTACCAATTTCCTAAACTTCCTTCCAACCTCTAGAGAGTTCCAGCATTGGCTGGCCCCTCTCAGTATGCCTTCCCGATTGTGGCGCTGGATCCTCCAGAATTCAGCCTACAATCTGTACATAACTCAATTAAGAACACATTTACTTGATGTATATGTACGGGTTGTAAATAAATATATAATAAAATTCCTGTTGACCAGGTAATACGAAATTGCTTTGAACTTTAATCAGGAATATCCGTTTGAAGGTCCCTCTTAGTTCGAAAAAGTGGTACCGGAAGGACCAATCTATTGAAACATTTTTTTAAAGTTTTTCTTAATCTACAATCTATAGGAACAAAAGTTCCCTGTGCCAGTAGCATGATGTCAAGCCTGGCAATTTGGATTTAAACTTTTTCCAGAAAATAATGATTCTAGTGCAGTTCCTAGAACGTAACTGTGAGAGATGTCACAAGTTCCTTCAACGAATTCAGTTTTTATAGAAAGTCATGAGTGTGTTCACATTTTGATTTTCTTAGTTTTTGATAATTTCAAAGAAAAAATTTTTCTTTTATTAAAAATGAAACTTGAGGATTTCCGTGGGCCGTTAATTACAGTGTTGACGAGTTACGTGATCATTAACAACTGCTAATGTTAGCGTACAACATAACTGATTTGTGGACGTGTTTTTAAAGCGTAATACTTCATTGTACGCGCTGCTTGTTAACGATGATGTTAACAAGGGGAAAAAAATCGTACGTGAATGCGCGTGAGCCGGTTGCATTGATCTGTCCACATTGGGCTTAGATGTGATGCTGTCATCATGGCTATTAAAAATAGTGGTTTTTTTTTTTTACTTGTAGATATTTGAAAGAGCGTGATTGGTGGGGATTTAAAGGTATTAGCGCAATGATTCGTTAGTTTGTTGGGGGAACATCAATTAGTTGGTCGATTTCCGTTCGAATCTGTTTTGTTAATGAATATACGAACGATTGTAACATTTATGTTTATTCGCTTTCCTTGAAACTTTAATCTTTAAAATTTGAAATTTACTTAAGAGAAATTGGTTCATTCAAATTTCTTTAATTTTTGGTTTGTTTTCTAGGACAGTCGCTCTTCTCCTGTATATCTTTGTTCTGAGCTTCCGGAAATAGTTCTCCATTGTGCGCTGATTACTCTTGCCATTATTACTCCTTCCTGTTCTGACTGAAGGTGCCTCTAGATCACATTGATTTCCTGCTTAACTGATTTATGAGTGGAGACCCTCTCCTAGAGAAAGAAAAAATATCACCTTCATTCTCTCCCCCCAATCCTCCTTCACAGAACTAGTGTAACGATATTTTTTAGGGCTTTATCGCGACTAGAATTCTCACTCAAGTTTTTAAAAAGACTTCGAAACTTTTTCTCGTAAGAAATAGAGCTTTATAGAACACTGTTTGACTCATGGTTGCGAGGTTATGAGTATTTTCAGTTTCTGAGTATAAACCAAATTTTCCATCTCATATTGTATTCAATCCTTCTGATCAATACACCCAGTAAATAACTTTGGAATGACTGTTTAAGTAGAGTTATTGCCTATGTAATTGGCCGATATTAATTGAGTCTGGGCAGCAATGAACAGCATCTATCTTGGCTTGTCTCCATCAAAAAAATTCGTTTAATATCCCAGCTTGGATTAGCAAACCTCAATAAAACAAAAATCGATTTCAACTCTTGTACTTATGTCTTTGATAGTTCCAATATATGCACCCTATATGAAAATAACCTTTCAGACTCCTTGCTGCACTTCCTTTTCTCCTGCCAGGTCTTCGAGCCTTTCCGATCACATAAATTAAACAACTATATTGCAACAGCTTTGCCTGACTCAGAAAACTATGAGAACCTATTTTCTATTAACTCTGTACATCAAATCAATGCTATATGTGATTATGTCAAAATTATCTTTACAAATAAGAAGTTTTTTACTAAATGAGTGGTAATTTTTTAAAAAAGCTAAGAAAGCTAATGAAAGCTAAGATCTGATGTAAGACAGAAAGGAAAAGAAAAACTCTTGGGAAGTTTATATAATTTTTTTTTCATGAGTTTAAATTTATTATTTTGCGTATTTTATATCTGGCATATACAATGGTCAAAAAAAGTATTCATACACTAAGTTATTTTACTTTATCTACTGAACTTTTGTTTCTAGGATGACTATTTCTTCAGCACTGAAATCGAAGATAGTAACCATGAATTTAATGCTCTCATTTTCTTTTATAAACATATAGAATTTATTAAAAAGCAACACTCAGTCTGAATGTTATAATTAACGCAAAACTAAAGACCTAATATTGTGTAAGCAATCACTTTGCATTTATTATTGCCTGAAGCCTCCTTGGCATAGATCCCACCAGGTTTGGTGCCTCTTGAGATGTGATTTCTGCCCATGATTTCTTTAAATTGGTTATGAGCTCTTCTCTGGAAGAACATTTCAATTTTCGAATTTTCCGCTTCAAATAAGACCATAAATTTTCAATAGAGTTTATATCCGGAGACTGTGGAGGGGTGAGAAGTTGTTTCCGGGCGTTAAAAAGCAGCCATTCCTTCGTTTTTTGGGCTGTATGTTTGGGATCGTTATCCTGTTGAAAGAAGTATGTGCTTTCGATCCCCAATTTACCTGCACTTTTGCTTAAATCATGGCGGAGTATGTCCACGTACCTTTCAGCGTTAAGAATTCCGTCGATGACGACAAGTTCTCCCCCTCCCGCAGCACTCATGCATACCATCACACAGCCTCCTCCGTGCTGTTCAGTTTTTATTATGTTTTTTGCTTCAAGTTCCCTATTACTTATAAATTGTTTTTCTGCTTTTTAATCAATTCTTTATGTTTATATAAGAAAATGAGAGCATTAAATTCATTGTTACCATCTCCTATTTCAGTGCGGAAGAAATAGTCATCCTAGAAACAAAAGTTCAGTAGATAAAGTAAAAAAACTTAGTGTATGAATACTTTTTTTGACCACTGTATATATTATATTATTTGTCAAATCATTCAATGTCAAACTCCAAGCTAAGGGGATAAGCCCATAAAGCATTATGTAATAAATAAAAATAAATCTTCAGCCCCTCTGAAGATGAATAAAAGCCCCTAAAACGGTCAGTAATGCTTGCAACGGCGATTAAAAATTAACGGTATTTATTTTTATTAAATTTACTATCACTTGTTGGTTACATAATTAAGTATAACAACCTCAAGGCAGTCTAACAGTTCCTTGTGCATTACCTGCCCCACAGCTATTCGGTGATACCGGTAAAATGATACTGTTATATTGCGTCATTGAATGTATACTTCAAATAGTATAATAAAAAGATTTTATTACAGGTCGTTTAGGTTGGTTAGTCATTAAATAGGAAGTTATGGTGCTGTAATTATCTTACTCATATTACCAGTTGGGTATTAAATGTTATCTGGTAGGAAATCTTATAAATGGAATACATTATCTTAATGTGTATTATTGACAAGACCTTTAATTAATTAAGCATAATTTAATTTTTAAAATTTATCTCAAAGGAAATGCCAATTTCCACGTGGACTTGATTCTCAGATCAGAAAAATTATCTGATCTGAAGAAAAAAGCAAAGTAATGCCTATTTCTTCTGGTAGATTTTATGTTCAACTACCCAAATTAGGCGACATGGACAGAGGCAACTAACAATTGTAAATTTCTCACAATAACTGTCAAGGTTTATGACTAGAAGTCGAGCCCCACTATACTGCATTACATCTGAGCATTGCGGGTCTAGACTATAACCGTTTTCAATTCCTATGGTTTCACACATACTTTTTGATCTAGAAATACGCAAAAGATTTTTCTCGAATTGTAAGGGTGACCCAGTGAAAATGACCACATTTATTTCTTTAATAACAACAAAAGTATTACAGATATAAAAGTAACAAAAAAATCTTTGAAAAGTAGAAACATGGGAGATTATTTGTGGGATATTACATCCTTCAAATGATGACCGTTCTGGGCTTTACATTCTTCCAATCGTTTAACGAAGTTTTTGAATACTTTCTTCAGCATGGAAGCCGAAATTTTTACGAATTCGGCTCTAATCCTCGATTTTAAATCCTCTAGATCACGGGGCTTGGTTTCATAAACACGACTTTTCAAATACCCGCACAGAAAAAAATCTGGAACCGTCAAATCTGGCGAGCAAGGCGGCCAAGCGAAATCTGAAGAACGTGACAATAAACGAATTCCAAACGTTTCTTTCAACAACGCAAGTGTAAGAGCGGCGGTGTGACAAGTTGCCCCGTCTTGCTGGAACCAGGTTCGATTCAAACGACGTTTGCGGCGGAGTTGGGGGATGAGGAACAAGTTTAACATCTCCCCATACCTCTCTCCATTGACGGTTCCGTCAAAAAAATACGGTCCGATAATTCCCCACGACGCTACACCGGCCCATACTGTAACTCGTTGGCCATGTGACGGTTTTTCTGGAATGAATTGGGGATTACCACTTGCCCAGTACCCAAAGTTTTGTTTATTTACCAATCCAGAGAGTTCGAAATGAGCTTCATCGCTCATTAAAAGATTATTTAAATCAATCTCACCATCGTCCAATTTCTTTAACAGGTTTTCGGCGAAAAGTAATCTCTGTCGGTAATCAGTTTCTTTCAACTCTTGAGTGATCATCAACTTATATGGATGGTGGTTCAAGTCTGAGGTTAGAATTCGACGCACAGATTCCCTTGATAACTTTAAAGAAGCTGCGTGACGGCGAGCGGAACGAGTTGGACTAATTTTTATTGCTTGGCAAACTTTTCCGATGTTTTCCGGTGTACGAACTGTTCTTTTGGCACCTGGATGAATCTTATCAGTCGTCTTGCCACTTTCACGGAAGTTTTCAACCCACCTTAGGATCGATTTTCGCGTAGGAACAGATTCATTACTTTTAACTTTTAACTGTTTACGAAACGCTCTATGAACTTTCACAACCGATTTATCTCGAAAATACGCTTCTACACAAAATGCTCGTTCTTTTGCAGTGTAACGTTCCATGATTACTAAAATGTTGATAACAGGAATCTCCCAGGTCTGTACTAACCATAGAGCGCGCGTTCGTCCCTGTAGCTGTGTTACCACCACAGTTATTCAAAAAAGAAATGTGGTCATTTTCACTGGGCCACCCTGAATTTGTACTTAAATCCATTCCATACAATTTTTCCTTTTTAAATCCTGAATCTATCAAAATCGCAGGTGGTTTCAAAACTTCTTAAAGGACTATTCTTCTTCTAATTTTGCTTCAACTTATTGTAAAAAAAAAAAAAAATGGTTTCAATTTTGTGTACTAACAACGAAACACGATGTTATTTGTGTATAGAACAGAGAGCAAGTTTTTGAATGTATTTCAAGGAATTAATCAGTAATAAAGAACAATATAACATTTATATATATGAGGAACATTCAATACTTTATTGATCAAAATTACTAATTATGTTTTTAATTGATACGCAGCCATAAAAAGGCAGTTTTAAATTAGTTTGCGATTGATTTTTCGATTTATTATACCTAATTTTTTAAAATCGTATTGCTAATTAATAAACCAATTAAATATATTCTTTAAATCAATTTCATAGTATAAATAGTACAATTTAAAAAACAAGTTCAACTATAAATAAATTATCAAATTAAAAATAAAAAACATTAAATTTATGGATTCGGATAATTAAAAAAGCTGCTCTCTTTGTCGAATAGAATCTTGATTCTGCGTTGGTCGATTTAATGTAGATATCTCATCGAATTTCATATTCGGCGTAGCGTGCACAATATAATCACGATTCAACCATCCTTCACTTGTCTCTAAAGATGATTTCGCCGCTGCATTAATGAAACGATCCACTTCCGGACCAAAATGAATTGGTACAGTACGCCAATAGTGTCCACCAGGAAATCCATGGCATAATTCAATTACTGTGACCAAAAATGTGACCAATATGAAGGGAAATAGTGTGATAGACCTGTAAATAAACAAATTGTAGAAATTGATTATGATGATTGGGAACTAATTAAAAGTAAATTAAAAATGAAAACAATAAAATAAAAAAAGCAATTATCTCAGTAATCATTTTTTCATTTTTACGAAAAGGTCTTGAAGAGATGAAATCATCAAGGTTCCTGTTTTGGAGGCTTTTGCCTTCAATTTTCCTAATATTCAAATATTTCTCTTAAATTTTCTTGCAAATAAAACAAATTGGGGGGGCTATGTTTATTAGCGCCCAGAGGCTGTTTCAGTGCAATAAAAGTGCCACGGTCTGGACACTGCTCTAAAGGCACAGCAGACTAGAAACCAGGGTCTTTTCGTGGGAGTTCAGTGCACTAATCACGGAGCTAATCCTTTATCCTATTAATATTATTGTTATTATTCATCCCCGGGTGAAGAACTAGCCCTACGCTATACGAAGCCTTCCTGAGCCTCCTATAGAAACCTTAAAGGGGGAAAAAAATGCCCACCTAAATCCGAGTCCGACGCAATAATCCTCATCTGGACTTGAGCCTCCAAAAGTATACAACTCTCTGAACAAATCGAACAATGGCCATTAAGTTGGTCCATCGTTAACACGTATAACCCGAGTAAAAGCTGTATTTACGCTGATGTTACTTCTAACAACATGAGGAGGTGTTCATTCTTTGCGAGATACGTAGTAACAAATATTTTTCTAAATTTCTGCTAAATTACAGAAAACTAGAAGATAACTTATTTACAACTTACAGCTAATCAACACCAAGATTACGATACCAATGCCAGTTATGTTAACAATTTTAATTACAGTAAATACCAACAAAAATAATAATTTTGAACATTTCAATTAAAAAAATGTAACAATTTTAATTTTTACACCCCGGTCTTGGCCTTGGATTTTATTTAATGGTTAAATGAGAAATAGTAAAGTACGTTTGCTAGTCGCCTGCGTCCACGACACCTAGTAAATGATAGTTGGACGTTAAGTCCCGCCTGAAAAAAAATAGGCGATTACTTACTTTACTTTTTTTTTTTACTAATTTTTACACTGCCAAAGTTCAAGTTAGTCCAATATTATAAATTCAATTAGTTATTTAATCTTTTCTTTTTTTATTTATCCTTTTAATGCAATTTACACCTGTACCTACAGGGTACAATAAGTAAATGCGATAAGTGTATGTGAATAGCGTGGCATACGTGAATGATGGTCTTCCAGTTGGTCACGGGGCCAACGGCGCCTCAGCCGTCTTCAAGGAATGGAGAGTAGCGTAGTTGAAGACAAGTTTGCAGCTAAAGGGTTGGGATGAAATGAGGGTTTTTGATGAGAAATTTTTATATCGGATTTTGGCAAGTTCGGAGATGAGTGGAATTTGGAGATCTGTATCGTACTGTGTGGTTGCTAACTTAGAATGAAGCGGAGTATTTTGGATTGGAGTGTTTGCACAGTCTACTGATGTTTGATTTTTTAGCTGTTCCGTAAAGTTGCGAGTCCGTAAGTCCCATATTGGTGGTGAGAAGAGCTGTATAGAGTCGTCGTTTGTTCTGTAGTGAGAGTTTTGAGCGTTTGTCGAGTAGTCTGGCTAGAAGTCAGCTAGATTTAATCTTCTGCGCACAGTTTAATCGTGAAAGATTAGAGTTAATCTTCTAAAAATTACTGAGAAAAATCGCATACAAAATGTTAAGTGTTGTTACTATCTTGTCCGGTTTCTCGTGAGAGCAAACCCTGGATTCAGTAAGTGAAAACTCTTACCGTTAACAGCTGTTTCAATATTAGATTTTCATATTGAAATCATTGAATGAATATAAGGGTCTGATATGTCCAAGTGTACCTATATGACAGCCATCAGCGGAAATTGTCAAGTTATGTTTAAAGACAAACTCAAAGCCCAATACAAAACTCAAAAATTTCAATGTTAAACAAATCAATTGAATACAAATTTGTATTTGTATCATCGAATGAATATTGAGAACAAATTGAAATTAAATCCTTTTTTTACATTTGAAAAGCGTTTTTGTTCAAAGGAATTCATCCATAAATATAGGATATTACGCGCCTTTGTAAAGATGTCAACATAACCGTGAATACTTGTATTACCGCATCAATACAACTCCCACCAAAAAATATCATTGATAATATTAAACCCATTCACGCAAATAAAGCTGAATATTTTTCCATATTCTTGTTTTTTTTTCTTTTTTTCTTATATATATATATTTCTCCAATATCATGTGATTTTGAAGAAGGAATAAGAACAAGGGGAGAAATGCGAACCAGGGTGCAGGGGATGCTGAAAATGAGAATGGAAAAGATGTAAGTTGAAGCCGTCACTTGCTGGGTACGCTTCCAATTTCTTGCCGGGTCCCCTTACCAGTGTACAGTATCAACCCCTTCCCTCCCTGCCTTACACAATCTACGAAGACAGTGGAAATCCATTTGTAGAGCTGTTGGCTTGCATTGAAAATTCCTTCCTTGCTTTTTCGAAAAGATCAGTGATTGTCTTTTTATAGAGTTGATGGTTTGGGAGAATGGAGGCGGTGCTGTAGCTGGGAATAGCTTCTGGAATTGGTGTTAGGTTTGGGGGATAGGGTGCGGTTCGCTGGAGACACTTGAGACCAAGGTGTCTCTATTGCTCTCTCTCTCTCACTCTCTTTCTGCCACTCACAGCCTCCTTCTTCTTCTCCTATTTCAAGCTACCTTGGCTGCATAAGAATGATGTCCACAACACCAGCTCCACCACCTTCTTGAACCACTAAAAAACTCACAAAAACTTCTCAGACTTCTTGTTCCAGTCCGGAGGACTCTAATATTTTTCTTTACTTTCTCTTACTCTGCTATGTAGGAGAAAATATTGTAACACATTTTCTAGTCAGGGTTTTACACAGAAATTCTCAATTTTCATTAAAACAAAAATATCCTTTTTGATTTTCTTACTGTTAAAGTCGAAAAAATGGATTTTATAAAATAGACTCTCTTCCCCCTTCTCTCTCGCTCCCTCTCTCTCTCTGTACCCACCGAAACTCAAAAACAAAAACAAAAAAAACCAGCTCAAAGTTCTTTAGTTCTTCCTTTAAGTGCTAATAGAGTATCATGTTTTGGTAAAAATCGATCGTCTGAAGTCATGAGTTTTAAGTGTTTCCTGAAAAATGGCTTTTTAAGATTTCCGTTGAACTTAGTGCACTAATTGCATACATGAATTTCCATGAAAATTCCATTCTGGGAGGAAGAAAAGTAGTGATTAAGGTTTGCCCCTAAAATTAACGTTACTTGTTAAGTCTTGTCGTAATATTTTTATTTTTTTAATCTTTTATAAATTTGCTTGTTGCAACGGTTGTTGCAACAAGCAAATGTGATGTTAATATACTTATGTCTTGAATATTAATGAAGACTGGAGAAGGCACCCAGTAGCGACACTCCATTAACGTGATCAGATCACTATACTGCTCCTTATGAGGAGAGTAGATCGCTGTGGCCATCTTCTCTTCAATCTCCTTGGAGGATTGTCTGGTAATGTGGAAGAAGATAAGTGTTCAATTAAAAAATTAGGTTGAGCTGTTGTAAAGGAATAAAATTTTAAGAAAAAGGTTAGAAATATAGAATGGAGCGTTAAGAAGTTTTCATAGTAATTTTGATTGTAGTCTGAATGCGTAAAGAATTGGAACGTTTAGTCGATCCCCATACTTCGATGCCGTGTGCCCCAAATATGGTGGCTTGCCACCACTGGGCTGAGACAGGCGAAGGAGTTCATCAGAGGCTATTCGCCGAGCTGACCGCATATAAGTTGATGATCACTCAAGAGTTGAAAGAAACTGATTACTGGCCGTGGGGCCATAAGGATAATTGTAGGCCTATTAACGGGCCACTGCAGGCTCAGAAAGCACATGCATCACATGGACCTGGCAGATGATAGCCTTTGTAGGTTCTGTCAGGAAGAGGAGGAAACGGCACTGCACGTATTGTGTCAGTGTGAGGGGCTCGTATGGCTAAGGATGTTACTTCTCGGGGAGGAAAAACCAAGGCCTGAGAGCTTTACCCAGGAGCCACTCTCCAGAATTAAGAGTCTGATTAAACGGATGGGTCTGGAGGGTGAGGTCTAAAGCCGGGGAGCCACAATAAATCCATAGGGGTCGCGGTGGCGCAGGCCTTGAGGCCACCCTAATTTAATCTAATCTAATCTAATGCCCCAAATAAGTCGCCAGTAGCAGCAGGTATAAGAGTCTTTTGTTTTGTAGGTTGAGTTTAGATCGTTTGCTAAGTAGTCTGGCGAGAAGTTTTTTAGCGTTGGTTAGTTTCTTGTCTTTTCAGTCTAGTATGGAGGGATTCCATGTCAACCGTTTGTCTAGGCGCAGTCCAAGGTAGCGTACTTTGTCCACAGTTGGTATAGGAATTTGGTTCAAGATGATGGGAGGTAGGATTTTCCGTCTGAGAGTAAATACTATATATTTTGATTTCGTAACGTTACCTAGTTTTGATTCTCCATTTGAAAAGCCAGTCCTGTAAATGGTTGATGTATGTTTGAAGAGCTCGTGTAGCGATAAGAGGATCAGAATGAGAAGATAGGATTGCAGTATCGTCAGCAAAGGTAGAAAGAATGGTAATTTGGATGTTGAGGTATGTCTGCTGTATATAAGGAGTAAAGAAGAGGACCCTAGGATACTGCTCTGAGGAACACCAGCTCTGGCTAGATGGATATCAGAGTCTGCTGCTCCACTATTTTTCCAATATGTCTAGAGTTAATGGAAATCGGCTGACCGCAAGTTCCTCTTTAGAAAAGTGATACTTCCGGTACAGGAACCATGAACTCTAAGTTACAGTTAGCTCCCTAAATGGTGCCAAATTTAATTATAAAATTTCATTTATTTTTGTTTTTCAATTTTAAGCTATTTTTAAAACATCCTGGCCGATTATTTTAAAATAAAATATTTTTCGTTTGCGGGGTGGGTGGGTGGGTGGTCTCTGGGAAAGCGGATATTTTTGGTGGAAATTCAATTACCAAAAAAAAATAATTGGCATTTCCCCTTTTCTTCTCTAATCCCAAGAAGCAGAAAGTGAAAACAAAAGAAAAGTGGCTAAAGTTTCAATCAAATTATTTTTTTTTATAATTTTTCTTTTCTCTTATTTCTGACTTTTTTATTGCAATTTTCTGTGTCTTAAAGTTAAAATATTAATAGAATTAGAAACGAAATGAGATAACCAGCAAGTGTACACAAAGAATAGAAAGCTCTACTTTTTTTAAGAAAGATACAAAAGTAATCCAGCTAATTTGAGTTAATTACCTGGGATAACCAGGTAATAATGTAAAAAGACCTTTATTATATATTTTTCTCCCTGAAAAAAAGAAAAGTTTTCATATTAACGTTGAACTTTTTATAGCGAAGCTGAGCTTTGATCCCACCTTTTTTCTTTTTTAAAAAAAGTAAAAAGTAGATAACTTAATTCTATGGAATGAAAAAATGTTGGCCAGCTTTTAAAAGAATAAAATTAATAATAATTAAAAAAAATAAAAAAAGAAAAGAAAAATTTAATCTGTAATTTTCTGTAAAAAAATATTAAATTATCTGCAAAAATATTACTTCTTTTGATGTTTTCAACTATATTAGTATAAAAATCTACTGAGATAACTCACACGACTTCCTGTTACTGCTACTCCCACAACGGGGACTTCCGGTGAGATCTCAAAATTGAATATCGGGCTTCTTCCCTCTCCCTTATTACACTAGGAGTCTACAAAAACTCTAAAAATACCCTTTAAACATTCAAACGATTCTACTTTATAACCTTAAATTTCGAATTGATAGATTATTGAAGATTTCTTTGTTCATAGCATAAAATAATATGGTTTAAATTGACGAATTAGGGCTTAACTAAATTTAGTAAATTATTACTCTGCCTAGAGTAGCCACAACCAATAGCTTCGATTTAAATTTAAATTTGTACAAATGAACCCACAGAAATGCCAGCATGCCACGTTTACTCTCCGGCGGGGCTCCCGTCCACCTGTCCTCTTCAACAGCAATCCTCTTCCTTATACAGATCTGGTGCGCTACCTTGGGCTCTGAAAAGGCAAACGACTTACGTGGAACCCACATACTAGACCTTAAAAAGACAAGCTATGACGAAAAGTGCGAAACTGCTCAACAGACTACTTGGACGACGCTCCAAATTACCCACTGAACTCAAACGCTTAATATACAACACTATCCTCTAACCCAGGCGCCACGGTAGCCGAGCGGTTAGAGGCGAGACCAGCGAAGCTAATATGTATTGTGGTACTGGGTTCGATTCCCGGTCTTTAGGCCTTGGATTTTATTTAATGGTTAATAAAAGAAATTCACAGTAAAGTATGTTTGCTAGTCGCCTCCGTCCACGTCACCTAATTGGTAGTTGGACGTTAAGCCCCGCCTGAAAAAATAGGCGATTACTTTACTTTACTTTACTTTTACTACTATCCTCTAACCTATGTGGACTTACGGACTAGAGGTGTGGGGTTCAGCCAAACCTACAAACATACGGACTGTACTGGACATTTCAATCAAAACTACTGCCGACAGATAGCTGACGCTCCTTTCTACGTGACTAACCTCACTCTTCACAACGACCTCAACATCCCCTTCGTACACCAACTTGCCAAGACTAAATATCGAAAATTCCATACTGCTCTCTCCACTTGCTCTCTCGCCTCCTCTGACATTCCTGACAATCCTCCTCGCCGACTGAATCGCCACTGGCTCCGCGACTTCCTAGCAGTCTGAAGGCCTAAAAATCATATCCTGTTGAGAGTGCTACCGCTGGGCAGTTTCTTTCCTCCTGCCTTTCACGCCTCTATACTTCAATCTCACTATTTACTTATTGTATAGTGTATTATACAGATTGTAAATAACAAAATAAATTAAAAAAAAAAATTACACAGTTTTTAAAATGCTTTAAACACAAATTTATTTATTTATATACAACCTGGATAAACTAAAATATGTAAAATGGTCTATCTCGAGTCAACACAGATTGTTTCCTGAATCCTGATGGATCCCAGCGCCACAATCGAGGAGGCATGTTAAGAGGGTTAGGATTGAGATATAAGGGTCCAAAGTCGTTTGAGGCGTCGTAGAGGACTGTTCAGGATGGGTTGTTGTGGACAGGGTTTGTGCTGTGGGATTAGGATGTATATGGTTAAGGCTATTATGGAAATTAAGGAAGCCGAGAATGTACGTATTTGGTGATTGACAAAAGGGATTATTGAGGTCTTGAATGGAGGGTTAAATTGGATAGGCAATAAGGAGCCGTTTGACGATTTGCCGAAGGACTTTAGATTGAAAGGATTGGATTCTTTGGATGTTGGATGGTTTCCCAGAGCTCCGTAGGTCCAGATGGTCTTAGTAGTGTCTTGCTTAGAGTCAGTTTATTCTGTACGTTCATGGCTGATCTCCGTCCTAGTAGTCTTCGTAATTCAAACAAAAATAACTGTTCATTTTATGTAAGCATTCCAAATTTAATAAAAAATTATGAAAATTAATTATAATTTCTCTTACAAAAATGAAAAATATTTAATAAATAAAACTTAGTTTTATTATCTTTGAAAGATTGAAAAACAATAGGAAGTTTCAAGGAGCGCTAATTATATTGCCGTCCATCTTGTTTATATAAAATGATGTTCATTAAATTGATCATTAATATCCTGTTTAGAGAGATAGATAATAATCTTGAGTATCGGAGATTTTCCTGAGAAATAAGGCCATGAACCTCATGATTTTAAAGCAATAACTAAAGTTTTAAGATAAACAGGTGATAATTTACATAACAAGAATTAATTATAAACTTTATTCACTAATTTAATCCATATCTCTCTCTATCTATTCAGTGCTCATTCTACCGTAATCTAGTTTTTTCAAAAGGTCATTCGAGAAAATGAATACGACTAGATTGGTGTAACGTGACCCAACCTGCCTTATTCCTAACAATTCCTATATTATTTCAATTTATTAATTATTAATCATCTAAAAGAGAAAAGCATATTCTAAACTTTCCTGGATCCCTAAAATTAGCTTTATTAAATTGATCATCGTGGTATATTGTTAATTATATAGTAAACAATAATTGATATGTCCTATACAATACCAAGTTACAATACATACACATACGAGGGTCGTTTGAAAAGTCCGTGCAAAAATAAAAACTACTTAATTTTTTGGGGTAAACCTTTTTTATTTTTCAACATAGTCTCCTTTTAGGCTTATACACTTCGTCCAACGCTGCTCTAGTTTGTTGATCCCTTCCGAATAATAGGATTTGTCCAAGTCTGAAAAATAGCCATTCGTTTCTGCAATCACCTCCTCGTTTGAATAAAATCTTTTTCCCGCCAGCCATTTCTTCATATTGGGGAACAAATAGTAGTCCGAGGGAGCCAAGTGTGGAGAATAGGGGGGACGTGAAACGAGTTGGAACCCTATTTCCATTAATTTTGCGACCACAACTGCTGAGGTGTGAGCTGGTGCGTTGTCGTGATGGAAAAGGTCTTTTTTGTGGGCCAATCGTGGGCGTTTTTCTTGCAGCTCGGTTTTCAAACGGTCCAATAACGATGAATAATATGCACCTGTAATAGTTTTACCCTTTTCCAGATAGTCGATGAGGATTATTCCTTGCGAATCCCAAAAGACAGTCGCCATAATCTTTCCGGCCGAAGGAACGGTCTTCGCCTTTTTTGGCGCAGATTCCCCCCTTGGTAACCCATTGTTTAGATTGTTCTTTGGTCTCAGGAGTGTAGTGATGTATCCATGTTTCATCCACAGTGACGAAACGACGCTTAAAGTCCTGCGGATTCTTCTGGAACAGCTGCAAACCGTCCTTGCAACACTTCACACGATTTCGTTTTTGGTCAAGCGTGAACAATCGCGGCACCCATCTTGCGGATAGCTTTGTCATGTCCAAATGTTGATGCAAAATATTATGTACCCGTTCATTCGAGATGCCCACAGCACTAGCAATCTCACGCACCTTCACTCTTCTGTCATCCATCACCATATCATGGATTTTATCAATGATTTCTGGAGTAGTAACCTCAACAGGGCGTCCAGAACGTTCAGCGTCACTTGTGCCCATATGGCCACTCTGAAAATTTTGAAACCACTTATAAACTGTTCTAATCGAAGGTGCGGAGTCACCATAATGTTTATCAAGCTTCTCTTTAGTCTCCCGAGGCGTTTTGCCTTTCATAAAGTAGTGTTTAATCAACACACGAAATTCTTTTTCGTCCATTTTTTGAAAATCACTCGACTTCCTCGATTCAAACGAATGCCAAACACAAAGAAATAGACCGATCTGGCTGAAACTTGGTGTGTGTTCTTCCAAGAGATGCTACTAACTAAACATAATCTCGATACGCGCCAGTGGTGCTATATCTCTGACTTTGCACGGACTTTTCAAACGACCCTCGTATTACAATGATTTTAACTAGCTATATTATATTATATGAATGAAATAAGAAAATAGAATGACAATAAAATATTTAAACAAATGAAAATCAAATATTATTACTTCTATACTGTAATTGAATAATATAATACGTAATATTCATAACATTAACGTTACCAAATATATCTGATTTATTGAATGGAGCAACAGCAACAGAATATTCAGTGATAACATTACGAATAAACTAAATTCACGGTCGTATTTTATTACTTTCAATTACTACGAAGGAAGGTGTTTTTGATATTGACGAATTTCCAAAATTAAGCCCTCACCGAAAAACATTACTTTTTTTTTGAGAAGTCTCAAAACAAGGCCTGTTTTTGTGTGTTTAAGTGGGATCAAAATATTCAAAAAGATTCGCAGAAGAATATCTGAATGGAGCCGTTCACTGCACAAATCGATTTACTCGATAAAAGAGAAATTGTGGAGAAATGCGATGAAATAATGTCGATTGTTTTTTTATAATATAAATGCAAATAAATTTACCGTTATCATTCAGCGCCTGCTACTGAATTTGAGCTGAATTATTGCAACGATTTACAATACAGTAGGGAGTTAATCAAAATAGGTTTTGAACAAAATTATTTATTATTTAAATGGCCAAAATAATTTTGTCATTTAATGGTGTTAATCTTGATTATTTGGGAAATTAATTATAAATATAATTCAGAAAACTGTGACTGAACCAACTGCTTTGACAGTTAAATTTTAGATATGTCCAAAAAGTGTAGTTAATCGATTTGTGCAGTGAACGGCTCATATTTCGAAAATGTGGTTAGATTGGCAGCGCTGGGTAACTATATTCGTCATAGTGCGCATGTTTATTGAATTACAGACTGGTTTCAGATTTTTATCCATTATCTGTAGTGGATTAGTTCAGTTTTTGTTTAAAGAGTTCGATTTTGAAATATATTGCCGTCTCTTACTACACTCGCTGAAACGGTGAGGCGCTTCTACATCCAATGGTGGTCCAAAGCCTTCTCAATGCACTGCCGGCATCCGGATAGTGTTCTTTCGCTGCGACAGAGAGATTTTGACATTTCCCAGTAAGAGATAAATCTAAGAATAGCACTGCTAGTTTTGGCTTCCAGACCTTCGACATTACTAGTGCATTGTGTATGACTATTCGATCCTAAAGCAGTCTAGACAAAATTACGAACTGGAGGAATACTACTCTACCGGATGTAGGGAACATCTTTGTCGAATTTACTGGCAGTGGCTAAAGAATTGCAATTAATCTTGGACTTATACTTTTTTTTTCACTGAGGTCTTTCTTGCACTGTAATTTGGTAAATGGATAACTTTATCTTAGTCTGACGTCTTATGATATTCTATGTTATATTTCGTCCATTACCAGAACTGTGAGCTTTTGGAAGCTGCTAGGGAAGAGAAAAATCTGAAGGCCCCAGCTACTGGATCCTTAGCCGGGAACACTGCGTGGGAATCCATGGCGCTAATCACTAAGCTAATCCCTGCAATATAGTTATTACTACTAATTTAATTAGTATTAAACATTAACAATAATATTTGTTTCCTGCTGGACTGCAGTGAAAGAGGTCGACTCCCAACTCTTTGCTCTTAAAATAACATACAGTTATTTAATAATAATATTATTAATTATTATTATTGTTCTTAATAATATATTTTAGTGAATTATAATTATAATTTCTTCTCTCCTTTTTTTTGCAGGAAGTGCTTCGCTTTTTACTGGAACTGGTCCCTCTCTCAGTAAGTATCATATTAATGATTATTTGGGTGTGTTTTGGGATGCTTGAATGAAACTGCTGTGAATCTTTTCACGATCGTTCTCTGACTCTAACAGCTTTGATTCTATCTGCCGATTTAATATAATTCAAATTATCTTCAATATCTGAATTTAGCTGGGCACGTTCAAATATTTTTCTATAAATTACTTGCTGAAAGTTGAGCAGCTAGTTACAACTAACAGCGCTACCATCAAATTCGGAAGTAGATTTCACACCCACACAAAACGTACAAATACGTACCATTTCCAAAAACTACTTTTCCGGAAATAGGGAACATGAAATTAGGTATTATTTGTGAAAAATGTAAATAGAAAATTTGATACAGCCCTAAAAATTTCATGAAACATTTCTAACTATTAGCTAGAGATTGGTAAAAAGTGCTACGAACAAAAGTAAAAATAGTTTTAAGGAAATAAGACGAACAGGAAAGTGGAATAGTTGGGGTTAATAAACTATGGATGAAGACATCACCGTTCAACTATGTCATGGAGGGGATATGCAACATGACGTAACCGATTCAAGGAAAACAGCGAAATTATTTGTTTGTTTTGTTTTTAAAGAAGCTTTTTGGTAGGAATGCAATACTGAACATGTGGTTTATAAACTATTGCCTTACATTAAATTTTACGCGGCCGATAGAAAGACTAAGAAATATTTGTTAGGCCTAGAGAGTTAAGAGAGAGGGTGTGATAAAGTATTGATAGAAAGACAATTAAAGAGAAAGAGTCTTAAATAAAAAAGACGAAAATAGTTTATGGTTACAGAACTTGGTATTGTCTTGCAGAGACCGTAAACTTTTAGGATTGAAACTAGCGAGGATTCGGTCGAAGTAAAAACCAGCAACTCCGTCTTTACAGCCTTTACAGCGAACGTTTCGTCAAATTTATTGTCATAAATAAAGGACGTGGTCATATATGTTTTTTGCGTAAATACAGAGTTGTTTTTTATTTTGACCGAATCCGCGCTAGTTTCAATCCTAAAAGAAAAAGAATCTATAGGAAGCCATAGAAAGAGAGAGTCTTAAAAGAGAGATTGAGTGAAAGAGAAATAACTTTAAGAGAGAGCTTAAAAAGAGATAATCGAGGTGTTGAGGTAGAAGGAGTTTAAGGAGTGTGGGAGTCTTAAAAGAGAGGGTCTTGAGAGGAAATATTTAGAGAAAGGCTGGGAAAAAGGCTGGCTCAAGAGAAAAATAAAGTGAAACTCTTAACACATGCCCAGATATTCCAAAATTAGCCCCGAATTAAAGGATTCAGGAATGTTTAAAGAGGTTACCCGCCGCACCAATCCTTGTAACCGTCTAGGCTCTCTAGAGAAATAGCAAGGATTGGGGACCCCCATCAGAATGGATGAATTATTCCCTGTGTTGTTAAAAAATTATATGTAGTCCTATAGTAGTAATTTCAGTAATCCTCAGTCGGTTTTCTGTCCATATGGGTTTTATTATTCTTATTCTGTAGTTCGAAGGTTCTTCAGAAGTCCGTGGGTTATGTATATACAGGGTGAATCAGGAAGTATTGTCCACAGGCCTACAGTGTGTAGTACATCTAAAGTGAAGTTCAATGACGTATTGCCAACTTCATATATTCCACTGTTCTTGAGTGACGTCACTTTAATTTTCTTTTCTAAAATCATTACTTTTTTCCAATAAAAATGTTATTACTCAGAAAGTTTTAGTCCGAATTTGATTCTGATGACACGGTTAGAAAAACAGATAATTTTTCCAAAAATTGATACCATTTCGAAGCATAAGTTGTTCTCCAAACAGCCTCAATCTTCCTCCGAATGCTGGAAAAATAAAAGCACACGAAATTTTTAAGAAAACTCATTCGGCCCTTATGTGATCATTATCCAGACCTAGGTGCTGGCACTTTTTATAAAAGTTTCCTTGTTTAATGGGCTTTCAAACGGTATATCATTTTCCAGGATTCCTTTTATACGAGAAATTACCTTTGTTTTTGCAAGAAAACGTGTTCACGAGCACTCAACATTGTTAGTTTATCAAGTTGTTTAATTCATTGAAAACTCTTTTAGATGGACCAGTAGTAGATAGACCATTTTAAAGTAGGCTGTCTTAAAATAAGGAAGTCAAAGGTTAAAAATTGCACTAAAAAAAAAATTCTAAACTCTGAAATATTTGAGAAAATGTTAGGATTCGTTCCAATGGCACTGAGTCTTGAGAGGAGTTTTGGGGATATTACGAGTAAACATAATCGTATGTTTACAACTCATTAAGAACTTAGATTAAAACATTTTTTCGTGCTCAGAGCAGCTGTATTTCCGGTGGTACAGTTACCATACTTTTACTTAACATCAGTAAAAGGAAACTAAAATAAAAGAAGTATGTGAAAAGAATTAAAAATGAAATAAAATCTCACATGGAAAATTCAAAATGGCGGCTAAAGACATTATTCAAGAAGGTAGGCAGTAGGGTCTGCCTATAAAGGAAGGTGAAACTGAAGGGGCCTAAGGATTTCTTCTTGAGGAAATCAATCACTAGAATAAACAAGAGAGAGATCTATATGTCGCTCTTTCCTTCTCTAAAAGTGTGCACAGAAACATTCGTATTTGCCGCAGAATAAACAAAGAAAACCAAGGAGTGAGATGTGCACAAAGGAGGGCAAGAGCAGAGTATACACAAACCAGTAGAGGATAGAAGAAGATGGTGCCACCCACCATGTCAAGCACACACAAATCTTTGCCACGGGGCTTCCACGTAGTCAAGATAAAGAAGGGGGGGAAAAACCTGTCCTATTTTTCCTTTGTGGAATTTGAAATGATTTGATACTTGGGAAATCTATGCGTTTCTATTTATTTGTATATTTATGTCGGTATTTTTTAACTTTTTTTTTTTTTTAGAGGGTAATTTTGATCGAATATAACGCAGAAAATAAGACCAACATTTTTCATCTTCTAGACTTCCTTATATAATATAAAAATATTGGTGGCGCGGGTAAATCCGTCATCTGTTCGGATTAGAGAATTTTCTCAACAAAATTTATCCTTAAATCAATCGAAAACTGCAAGAAACATCTTGAAGGCCCCACAGCATTGTATTGAACGTTTAGCGATTAAACGATAGCCGAAACCGTACACTTATGAGTAGAAAGAGTACGGCACACGAATTAGACATGAGAAAGATTCGTGCAAGATGTATGCTGCGTTTGTTAAATAATGACCGCAAAAACCCATTTCAGAAAATGAATTTCCCAGCAACCTTTTTTTGCCATTTTTTTTTTTAAAAAGAAAAACAGCCTAACCAAAGATGTGAATGTGGAAGCTGGTAGCTCTGCCCCGAAATGGGCGATTTTATCTGTCATTGCTTTCATTGATCATCCTGTGTGACAGCCAAACAAGTCTACTGCAGACCCAAGTTTTCTGTTCAACTTTGAATGGGAAAACTCAAGAGCAAAGACCTAATGAAAGAAAATTTTTCCCAAAACTTACCGCCCTCAAATTTGTGACCGGAAAACGCTTTTAAGTCGACTGAATAGAAACTGCGGAAAAGTATTTTGGATCCTTTCAAGAACTACCTTTACACAGGGGCGAATTCTTTAATCAATACGGGGCTGTGTAGAAAAATGAATACATTTTTGGACTAAAAACACTTTTCTTGCTAAGAAAATTTTTCCATCGTGCCCAAAATGATTTTGAATTTGAATACTCGATACCAAAAATTTCACCACTCAAATTATTATCCACACACTTCTCGTTCTGATAATCTTTCACGTCATTTAAAATTATCTAGACCTGTGACTTCATTGGTAACCCAACATTTTCACGTAATTCTAGAGAGTACTAGTATTGGCTGGTTGTTTTTGTTCATTACGTCTTTCCGGTTATGGATAACTGGGCCACTGCATGCACAGAAAACACATGCATCGTATGGGCCTGGCAGATGATAGCCTCTGTAGGTTCTGTCAGGAAGAGGAGGGTGGAAACGGGCACTGCATGAGGGGCTCGTGTGGCTAAGGATGTTACTTCTAGGGGAGGAAAAAAAACCAAGGCCTGAGGAGCTTTACCCAAGAGTCGCTCTCCAGCATCAAGAGTCAGTTTAAAAGGTCAGGTCTGGAGGGTGAGCTTTAGAGTGAGGGGAGCCAAAATAGATCCAAAGGGCTCGCAGTGGTGTAGGCCTTGAGGCCGCCCTAGTCTAATCTAATCCGGTTATGGAGAAGTTCTAGCTCCATGACACATACTCGTATTATAAATAAAGTATCCTAAAATTTCAAATTTGAAGCGGAAATCGGTTAACCAAACAAGCTTATATTGGAAAAGACTAACTAATATGAGAAATCATTACTAATCTGCTGGACCCTTCCGTCTAACGTAGTTATTTCTTTCCTACATTTGATAACCACACCTTAAGTTAAAAACGTCTTACCAAAGTGCTGTAAACACTAAACGTTTTTTAAACCAAGACTGTGGAACTTTATAAATATCTGAATTTAAAAGTTACCTAATTTTTTTTGCAAAAAAATCAAAAAAAGCACCATAATTTAACGGTAAATATTTTGATCAATTATAGTCATTATAGACAAAAACCAATCTTGAGTGAAACACGCCCACAATATTCTTCTTATTAAAATTCTTGAGATTCTAATATGGTATTTTGTTTTTAACTCCGGAAACATATTTATTTTTATCTCCTTAGAAATGTACTAAAATGAATTTAACTTTAAAAACATTCGCTGACGATACTGCCATTCTTTCATCCCACTCCGATCCGGTACAAGCAAGTCAGAACATTCATCTCCATTTAAATCTTCTCGAAACCTGGTTCCGAAAATGGAAAATAAAAATTAATGAACAAAAATCCGTGCACATTACGTTTGCTTTACGAAAAATCTGCGAGTCTACCAGTTCAACTGAACGGTGTAACGATTCCTCCAGCTGACGTAGTACGATACTTAGAACTGTACATTGACAAGATACTCACGTGGAACCCACATACTCGACTGAAACGACAAGACGTGAACAGACGATTACTAGACTACTTGACCGCAGATCCAAACTCGAATCACAAACTGACAATTTACAAGACACTGTTAAGACCCATATGGACATACGGAGCAGAAGTGTGGGGCTCAACCAAACCTTCTAACTCCAAACGCCTGCAGTCACTACAGTCTAAAATCCTACGGAAAATCCTAAATGCTCCATACTACATCTCTAACCTTACCATACACACTGACCTTCACATCCCTTTGGTCACCGATCTAATAAAGTCTCGCTACCGCCAAATTTCACAGCCTCCTAGCTCTCTCCATCCTAATCCTCTTGTCCAACAATTCTCCTCTCCTCACCTTCCCGACAATTCTCTTCGTCGCTTGAAGCGAAAATGGCGTAGAGATCTATTGCTGTGATTAAATCATTGTGTAAGAGTTTCACCAGTGGGTGATTGCTCTAACCATGACATTACAAGAGAACTGAACCAGTAAGATCAAATTTACTTGATGCAACAATTGTTGCAGTTGTAAATATACAAATAAAGTGAGAAAAACTTTAAAAAATTAAAGTAAATCAACTTGAATTTAATAGATACTAAGTTATGAAAAATTTTAAGAGATGTTTTCGAAAAAAAAATCTATAAAGAAATGATTCAGTGAATCAGTATTTCCGGTTGTGGATTTCGTTTTTTAACTCGAAATCCTGTTTCAAATTTGTTTCGGCAATTTAATAATATAAGTGGCACATTATCGCATTGAAGTGGTTTTGAAGAAGGCTATTTGTATGTCCTTCCTTCCCAAGAAGGGCCCTTGTAAGGGTTTCCCAGGGAAAATATGGGCTCAATGCGTTTTTCGCTAAGTTTGAAAATATCGTTACTTATAATATATATATCATGCATAATACAATAATCGAAATGGCAGTGGTATTGGGAGGAGGAAGTGAATCAAACGGCCCACCAATATCTCTGCGAGACCTATTAGCACCTATTGTAACGTCCCCTTTATTAATCAAAGCTAGCCAATAGCTCAGAGCATAATATACTGTAAACTCAATGCTCGCAGGCAAGTAACCCACAAAGGCCGTTTGAGGGTGACGCCTCCGCTAAACGTCGTGGGCGTTTCCGCGATTAGTTGGTTTAACCTCGGCTCTTGCATATTACACTGCTTTGGAGGAAGCCTTACTCAGAGAAATGCCTTAATCGAATTTTATCCGGAAAATGAATCGATTGTTTTTTAAAAAAAGTAATAAATTGTGGACCAAAATGAGTCTTTAAAGGAAAAATCCCTGGAGCTAACTGAAAATTAGGTAATTTATAGGATTATAATCCCTATGTTCAGTTTGGTTACCTGGTGGGAGCCAATCGAAATGAAAAGTTTAAGCTATTTGTGACTTTATCATTTTTATGACATTTCATTTACACCCAAACGCAAACTTTTCCGAACTCAAGTGATCTTTTAATAAACAAGGGAAACTCAAAATCGATAGTTTTTCCCTAATTGAAAATATTTTTCTTACTTAATAAGGGAAAGTGAAAAGTAAACTGCATTCCTATTACGAAAGCGATTGAATTTTCTCGGTAACCCTTGAATAATTAAATTGTTAATTAAAATTGAAAGTTACAATTTTCTCATTTTCAGGACAAAAAACTTTTGAAAAAATAACCTCTGAGACTGAATTCTTTATTTTATTAAATATAATTGAATTTTTAAAATAATAATAGTTTTTTTGTTACCTCATTTTATCGAAATAAAAAATAATACGGACGTAATGGTTATCACATTAATAGAATTGCGTAACTTAATGATGAAGTAACGGATTAAGTAACTGAACTCAACAAAGCAGTAGCACTATCACACTGGTAAACTTTAACTCACTGTATACTAAAACAAAACAAAAAAATTGTGTCTGTGAGTTTGTTTTGTAACAATGAGACTGATCTGCACAGACAGACTTACTAGCCTAGTTTGAGAACATTACTCACGAACAGTTTTATATATATACATATATATATAGGAAAGTACTAACAGCCTCTAAAGAAAGGTTAATGTTAGTGAAGTTTGCCCCTCTATTGGTTGGCTGAATATTTCTGTTCTTTTTTTTTCTCCGCTTGTGAATGCAAGTCTATTTTTTAACAGTAACCTGAGGGTAACCAGTGGTAACTCTCGGAGGGGAATATCCCCAGATTGGTAGCCTTCAAGGTCAAAGTTCCGTGCACCTCTTGTTAGATTCCCAATCCAATAGTCAGAAAGTGGGGATTTTTTTTTTTTACGACCTCCAGGTTCTGTGGTCACATAATCACACTGGAACGTTTGACTCATAATTTGGTTGACTCGGGTGGCGATCTTTTTTTTTCTTATTTTTCTGGTTTTAATAAGACTAATTTACAGTTATGGCTATGTATAATTTAAAGAGTATTTTTTTAATCCAGAGACTTGTATATACATATGCTTATATTTACTTAAAGTTCGGCTGGTGCCAGGTCATGTGGGGAAAAATGGGAATGAAACAGCTGTCCTGGGAATCACCAAGGGTGCAGTTCGGCTCTCAGAGACTGGATCTGGAGAGAGAGCATGAAACGAACTGGGTGATGTGTCTTGGGGGTCAAATACAGTAAGAGTATGATGCCTTGGCTGTGTAAACAAAGAGCCAAAAAGACTCTGCGCTTGGTCAGAAATCAGATTACTCTGATCACTGGTCTATTCACGGGGAAATGGTTGGTTCAGGAAGCATCTGTACAAGGTGCGGGCTTATTAGCTCGGAACTGTTGTGCAGTTTGTGTCAGGAAGTGGAGAAAACAGCCTCTCACATGTTGTTCGTTTGTGTTGCAAATCAAATTGCGCTCAGAAACCTTTGGATCTTTTAGTCCAAAGAAGATGGTAGCGCAAAAAATAAGAACTAGTAAGAAAAGTTCTCAACCTCCTTAGTAGGGGTGGTTTCGTCTACTAGATCCAAAAAAGGGGTACGCACAATAAGCCTCTTTAGGCTGCAGTGCTGTGGCGTTAAAGGTCCTCTACTCCTTGTTAGAGCTAGGTGTATCCAGAACGAACTAGAACATAGAACAAGAGCTACAACTTCGTGATCATCGTTCGGTGTAAACTATAGTCCCTTAGTTGTTCTGCAGCAGCGTTTCTCAACTTTTTGTGGCCCTCAGTATAATTTGTGAACAACATTTGCGAACCGGTGTTATTTTTAACAAAAAGACTTTACCAGATATTAAAAGACAACTACATAAGTTAATTGCAACTTTTTTACTTACTATAATATTTAAATGTAAATATAAGTAATTATTGCAAATAAATTATTGAAAAAATACATCAAAAATATTATTGTGTATAGAAGCTAAACAAAAAGTCAGTGTATAAGTTTTGGCTATTTGACTTGAAAGTTAATGAAAAATAATTTGAACTTTTGTTTTTTATATTCTTTTAAACTTCGGTTATTATCTTACAATGCTATATTCCAGTTTTTATAGTTTGGTTAACTAAGTAGAAAGTTTTTGTTTTTGATTTAGTTTGGTAGATAATTTATGTTCAAAGTTTCATTCTAAACTATAGCTCTATTATATGAGAGGGGAGCGGGTTATGTTTTGTACGATAAATATTATCCTTCCTAAAGTAAATCGCGTGAGTATAGAATAGCGCACCGGGTGATTAAGTACTAAGTTCAGTTTGTACTGATAATTGTAGAAGAAGGTATGAAAATAGCAATTAGAGGCTTTTTGTAATAGAAACTTTTAAAAGTGTAAACACGAACTTTGCTAGTCCAAATATTCTGTGGTAAATAGATAAGAATATAAATCTGATCAAGATATTTGGTAGCTCCGTATGGCGGACTATTCCTTCTAATCTATTAATATAAGTAATTATTTTCTCTGACTCAAAGTCTTGAGAGATCCATAGGAGCGATCGTGTGCAATTTTTCCAGAGGGAGATTTTTTTTTTTTTGCAGGAGATAGATGCTTTGAAATTGCATTATTCTTAAGCTATCTTCCTGCTAAAGAGCATCTTCGGTTGTTGTTGCGTGGCACACAGAATACCAAGTATTGTTTAAAGCATTCTATGAAAAATTTAGTTGATTCGTCGTGATATGCATTTTTTTTTTTCCTAATCAGTTTTAGACTCTGGGTGAAAGAAGCATTCTTGTTTAGATGAAGCTGGAAAGAAATTAGGCCTAGTTGTCAACCAAGCCAAGACAAAGTATATGCGGGCTGGTGGAGGTATCGATAGCGATATAACGGTGGGTTCCTATAAATTCGAGAGGGTTGACCACTTTAAGTACCTCGGATCCGTGGTTTACAACCAAAGGAAAGAAATATCAACAGAGATTAAAAGTAGAACTATAAGCGCGAATCGATGCTACTTTGGGACTCGCCAAGCAGATGAAAAGCAAGCTGATAGCTCTAGGGAGACTAAAATCATCCTCTACAAGACACTAATTCGCCCAGTTATAACTTATGGTTCGGAAACGTGGGCTTTTTCTAAAACTGATGGAAAAGACCTCCTGATTTTTGAGAGAAAGTTCTTAAGAAGAATATTTGGACCAATTTGGGATGGCCCGACTTGGCGAAAACGCACTAACACGGAAATCTACTCTCTACATAAAGAAAGGATAGGCAGACTAAGATGGACGGGACATGTGGCTTGAATGTGTGATGATGACGTGCCGAAGAGGCTTATGCAAATGGTGCTACACGATGGTAGGAAGAGAGGTAGTCCAAAGCTACATTGGCTGGACGGAGTGAAGGAGGATGCCCTGGCGATGCTGGGCGTACATGACTGGATAGTGGCTGCCCAAAATAGGGAAGACTGGCGGAAGCATTTGACGGAGGCCAAGGTTCGCTAGACGGACCAAATAAGAGAGAAGAGAGTTTTAGACTCTTCAGTGGATCGATTAGTTTGGTATAAAGAATCTAACTAATAATTCTGTTAAATATTGCACTTGCTAACTCATAAATTGAATTTAAAAAAAAAAAAAAATTGCATAATATCTAATAATAAAAATAGTAATTAACTAAATTTCCTCAGGACTTCCCCTTATAGAGGAAAAAATTATAATAAAAATCTCTGTTATCCAAAAAAGTATTACTCTTGAGGTATATTTTTATCCAATGTACCTGCTGAAATTGGGATGCATATTGAAGGAAAAGAGACAAGAGGAAAACTTGTCTTGTTAGATTAGTCACAATATCGGGTGACTGTACTAACCAGGCCGGAAAATATGTTGAAATCCAAATTCTTTTTTCTGCATCAGCCCAAAATCATGCCTAAATCATGGAGATATTTCTGGTATTCTCCTTTTGGTAGAGAGAATATGACAATAACAAAGTCTGAGATTACACTTCTATAGAATAAATAACCAATCAATAAGCCGATTTTGCAATACAGCGGTTCTTGTGATTTTTATCAGTTTATTTATCAAAAGATCCTTTAAAAAGATCTATAATCATCTGAAAGTTTCTTGTTGGCTATATTGAATGAAGGTTGTTGCCTGGAAATTTTATACGAGAAATGACTCGCACGACTCTTTTTTTAACAGCAATAATTGCAGTTTATCTATTCAATTAGGTGCTTGTAAATTGCAATTAGATGCTTTTTAACATTCAATTTAGTTGATCTTTCACTTTGTACTTCGCAACAATATGGTGTAGTTGAGCTGAAAATTGGTGAAAAGTGCCTCCATTAACTTGGGAAGTATTTAAGAGTTTTACCAGACTCAATTTTCCTTGGAAAACTGATATAGTAAATAAAAAAGAAGTCCGATTGTAATACAATTGATCCGAATTCAAAATTTAACGGAAATCCTCTTTGTCTTTTCCAGCGGGGTGGTGTAGGACTGGGAAATACTTTTCCGTTATACGCACTTCCTGTTAGCTAGTTTCCCTCACATTTGTAATTACAGTAAACCTTTTAATATGTATTTTGATTTTTTTTTAAATTAAAAGTTTATTTACAATTTAAAGTAGAGATACAACTCAACTGAGTAGAACTGCCGGATACAAATTAGACTAGCGATCTATGTTCTGTAGTACACTTCCTTATATTATACACTCTACTCGTATAATATGTATTGTGGCACTGGGTTCGATTCCCGGTCTTAGGCCTTGGATTTTATTTAATGGTTAATAAAAGAAATTTACATTAAATGTATGTTTGCTAATCGCCTCCGTTCACGACACCTAATTGGTAGTTGGACGTTAAGCCCTGCCAGAAAAAATAGGCGATTACTTTACTACTTCACTTTACTTTACTTAAGTAGAGATACAAATTGTACAAAAGGAGGTTTCAGGGTGCGGTGCCTTTATACATATACACTCCACAACCTTAATATTTACATTGGTAAATCTGTCCAAACTTACATACTAAGGCAAAAAACATAAAAAACCTTAACTACGTAGAGTTAATTAAAGCAAGACATGCTTTAGCCTTTTGTGCTTGTGTTTTTTATAACTAAGAGAACTTAAGTTATTGTCTACAATACTTCTTACATATGGGTAGGGACTATGTACACAGGAAGTTACCAATTTTCCCGTTGCGCTATAGATAAATGTCAACGCTGGCAACATCAAGTGCAGCATGTATGTTTTAGTCTATGGGTGTCCATCGAGGAATATGACCCAACTAGTCTTAAGCTTTTGTTTTGGACTCTTTGTAACTTCCCGTAGTTGGTGCATCAAGTATGGGACCATACAGGGGCTGCATGTAAGAGTACTGGACGGATGTAGAGATAATAAATTAGTTTTTCTATTAAGAAAATCTATGCTAGAGTCCTTTTAATATGGCTTATGAGTAGGTGGTGAAAATTGCTTTTAAGCGATGGCCACGCCAAATTTCTTAAATAGTGTTATCACTGAAAATATCCGTTTTGACGAAACCTGAGTCAGTAAAATGGCCTTGTGAGTTGTGAGTGTATGTGTGTGAAAACACTCCAGCCCAGAAATGAAAACTCAGACTTGATAACAATTAAAAAATAAATAAATACCTTCAAAAAAGCTGACAACAATAAGAAAATTCATAAACAGAAACTGTCAATTTAAAGAATGGTTTATTCAACTTCTTTAAATTTTTGTCTAAAATAACCAAAAACTTTAACCAAAACTTTGGGAATTTTGAATGTGTTTTGGTTATTTTTTTTTTTTGTGTGCCTTTTTTTGGCATCGGCTTCCGCCATACAGCCAGCATCGTCTAGAATATCGCACTAGAATATCATTCACTCTCCATTCTTACTTATAAATACTCGTACATTCGCTTCACATATCCCTCTACTATTTGGGTATTTACTTCAGATTTTTCTTATTTACTTCTAAAATGTCAGTTCTGAGTTGAATCAGGTCTTTTGATTTATGAACCACTGAAAATAGGTTTCAGTCTTGGAAAATACTATAATAATAATAATAATAATGATAAATAACCAAAAAATATAAATTCGCAATCGTAAATTATATTCATGTCTGGCTCAACTTGTTACAAATACATTTTGCAAGGCATACTTGTAAATCTAGTTGGGGGGCGGGGTTAGTGTGCCAGCCAGTGTGCATGCATGTACATGTTCGCTTTTGAGAGGAAGAGATTGGGAAAAGGACCAGGAGAAAGAGAGCGCGAAAGGATAACTTCTCCAACTAATTTCCTGCCTTCACATGAAAAGGTGTTGGTCTCTAAAGCGTTTAACGAGAGGATTCATTGGGTTCCGCTAACCCCAACGTGTACAGAAGGAAAACCCGCCGGATGTCAGTGAGTGGTCATGGGAGTTTTTCCTCCTAAGCTATCTTTTCTTCTCTTTTTTTCTTATTATTATTAAAAAAGTAAAATAATAAAAAATAATTTCTCAAAATCAACTTCTAATAATAGAGTAATATTTTAAATTAAGGTGAAGGAATGTTGTGAGAATTTTTAGGCCTGAGTTATTTTAATAACAAAGCATTTGTTAATTGCAAAGGTCGTTGCTAGAATTAACAAAACACAAAAAAAGAAGTCATTGTTTAATTAATCTATTTCTTTAAAAAAATATTGCTGATAAAAATCTTAAGATAACCAAATGGAAGAATACAAAACCAACAATTAGTTCTCCGAATTAATATTCCTACATACTATAAGGCCATGACTTGAATTAAAATGAAACTATAGTGGGTGTTGTTGACGGCCCGTCAAAATGGTGCTGACATGTCGTGAAGGTTTATCGATAAATTCAATGACAGATCGATTCTATTTAGTTTTTTTTTTAAATTATAACAAAGTGCTACAACCTTTTTGTTAACATCTATTGTGCCCACTTACTGATGTCAGCCGCGTATTAACAGATCTCCTTCAGAAAAATTCTAAGAAATACCCAGGATCTGGAATGCTTCCAGAGGAATTTATGTTCTCCTCTAATACCTGCAATCTTCCCAGGTGATTTTGCTTGTGTAATGTCACCGCAGTCAGTTAAGAACTATATATCAGGTTTCCACCATTTCCGCGAGGAATATCTCAGATCCAGCTTCTTCTAGGGCCCTCAGAGGTGAAAATATACTCTGGGAAGCCCGTCCAACTTGATGAACTCATTCTCATTCTTTAGGCAAAGGCACGGCTCTGATCCGTTCCGTTTATAAAGGCCAAGGAGACTAGTCCAGATCGTATCTGATCTTCTCTTTAGATCTCCTCCTCAAACAATCACTTAGTATCACTAGATATTGTTAATATCTCTTACCTTTTATAAAAGGAAATATTACAATCATGTAGGATATCTATTGCAAGCGGGAAAATGCAAGTTCGTGGTTTAAAGATCGGAAATAGATTGCAATAAATTGTTCGGTTTGTCTAAGGCGCCACAGTTATAGGCTAGACCCGCAATGCTAAGATGTATTGTTGGTATAGTGGGTTCGATTCCCCCTACTCTAGGCCTTTGATTTTATTTAATGGCTTTAATATGAGGAATTTATAGTAAAATATGATGGCTAATCGCCTCCGTCTTCGAAACCTAATTTGGTACTTGGATATTAATCTTCCTTATAGAAAACTAATGTGTGTTCATTTGTAGGTACAAATTGTATAGGTAGTTAGTGAATGTTTCTAGTTGTACTGTTCCTCAGAAGCGTTGCCAACAGCAAATCCTGAAAATATCTATTTCAACTACAGAATTTATCTATGTTTCTAACAACCTCTTTGAACAAAATCTAGAGAGTAATGTCTATTGGTTCAAACGGGCTTTTAAGTCCAACAACTTAGGAGTTTCTCATATTAATTAAATAAAATCCAAAGCAAAAAGATTGGAAATCAAACCTAATATCAACAATACATCTTATAGGTTTACGTCTTCTGAGACGCTTTTTCCGATCAAATTTGCTCCATTTCATTGCACAATCTCATTGTGACAAAGAACATAATTAAAACATCTTTACAGAAACTTGTACGAATTCCAAATTTCAATCAAGTTAAAATATCATTTGATTTTTATTTCTTTAATGGCTCTCAGGAGGTTTCTTATTACATGTTATGTAATACAGAAATTAATACTTCAAATTGGTGACGTCATTTTTAGCTAGTTCATTTTATTTATTAATTAATTTAAAACGAATAATTTGTTTGATATAAAAGATATGGAAAGTCCAAACTTATATTGTTATTCATTGTAGACAGTAATATCATGTTCGTCACTGAAATTGCTGAAAAGATCTATTTCTCTCTCTCTCTCTCTATCTAACTGCATACAACTAGATACTGTTTCTTTTACCATCTTCCTCAAATGAAATCTTCCATTAGTCCGCATATTCATAAGAAAAGCTATCAGTAATATTAATCTGAATTAAAATGAATTCATTTTCAAGAAAGTATATCATAGTCAGAGATACTTCAAAGAAATAGTAGATAATTTGATGGCGTAGATAATTTAAAACAAAAAAGTGGTCAATAATTTTCGAAAGCTAACCTCTAACATTATAAACAGACAAGCAGGAAGTCACCAGAGTCTTGTGAATCATTGCATAACTTCGAGGAAATAAAGACAGGTGACTCTTCAATCGCTGCCGACTTGATCACAGCTAAACGAATTACCCGTGTATAAATTAATAATACGTAATATTAAAACATTTTCCTTTAATTTTTAGATAGAAGGTTTTGAACTGTTGGATACTGATTTTGCACAGGGTATAATGTTTTGAGGTATCATGAGTCCTCAAAAAGAAAAGATATTTTGAAAATGGCCTTTGTGGTAGTGTGACTATTCTAGCTTGAATGCAAAACAATCGCCAGCAGCTTTTAGATTTAGATTTTTGAATATTGGTCTTTTTTGATCATCTACTCAATAAAAAAAGGCTGAGCCATCAGTACTGACTGAGCGATTATGAAAAACGGGTAACACTATTAAGCCCATTGCTCCTCGTTTCGTCATCCCTAAAAGAAGTTTATTTGAATGGGTATTCTTTAAGGGAGTGTTTATGGGATTAGAAACTTAGGGATATCCCGTAATGTTGTTGAAAGACCGTGAGGAGAATTACTTAGATTTTTTTTTGTTTCGGGAAGAAATATTAGGCTTGTGTCCCACGTTTTAGGCACCCCTAAAATTGTTACAATGAAATCAATCAAGGCCTAGAATCTCCCCTCCAGTCCTCTGGCCGCAGAGAGCCGAATATTTCAAAGATGATTTGAAAACATTACTGACCCAGTTTAACAAGAGGTTCCTGTTCCTGGTTAATAATCCCACTCTGGAGAGATGTTTTTTCAACCTTTTATTGTGTTTGATTTCTGCAATAGCCTTCCAAGGATTCGTAGAGCTTCCCATAAAGTTAATTGCTTATAGAGAAATGGATTGGAGTGGACATTCCATTCCTGGCTAGCAGAATGGTAACTTTATTTCCTCTTTTTTTTTTTTTTTTGCTTTTTCTTTTTGGCATTGGCTTTCGCCATACAGCCAGCATCGTCTAGGTGCTTATCACTAGAATATCACTCACTCTCCATTCTTACCTACAAATACATTCGCTTCACACATTCATCATTCTACTATATACCGCTATTTACATAAACTGCTGCTAATGGATGGAGCAGCACTCTTTGCTCCTGCCATCCTTATAGCTTAACCAAATTTAAAATCACGTAATCCTTCTCTAATCATTTTCTTCCATTCATTCTAATTCGGCTATAGCTTTTAAATACATTCATATTTCATTGCTAGCTCTGCTATCGACTTAAGCACATAAATGTTGGTGGAGAATATAATGTCTTCGTAGCGAAATGGTGCATCTAAATACCTGTATATATCGTCAAACATTCGTTTCCTTTCTACCACATAACGTGGACATATCATTATTACATGTTTGAAATCTTCCTCCTCATTGCAATCTACGCAAAGAGGAGAGGACCTTTTGTTGATCCTGTGTAGATACGATCCGCACACCGCGTGGTTCGCTCTCAGCCTGCTTATTGTCGTAACAACCCATTTATTAGTGACAGTTCCCTTAAACCATGGTTGTCTAGGTAACTGATCTGCCATAGTTTTATAGAATCTACCTTTAACACCATTATTGTAATCTGTCTGCCATTTTTGTAGTGCTGCTTTTGCAATTATACCCTTGATATCGGTGTGTGGTAATTTATAATTAGCCATTTCCCCACTATTGGTGGCTTCCTTTGCAAGTGTATCAACAATTTCATTCTCTTTTATACCACAATGACCCCTTACCCACAAAAAATTAATGCAGACTCCCTTCTCTTTAAAAATGGCAATAGTTTCTACAATCTCTGCGATAATATGATTCATTCCTGCAGACTGGTTGTGTATATGTGATAATTTACACAACGCACTCTGGCTGTCCACTAATAATGGTATATTTTTTCTCCGACAACGAATAAATATATTTTAAAGCCGTTAAAATAGCAATTAGCTCCGCTGTATAGATGGACGCCTCATCTTCTAATTTAATTATCGTAAAATAGTTCCTCTTCAGCCAGAATTTGTTGCATCGAAAGTGACGCCTGAGGACTCCCCCTACATTGCCCCCCTATGTAGTCCAGGATGTTTTGAAAGCTGTTAGTATTTTTTAGCCTGACCTAAACGAGAATCTCCCTAACGCCTTAAACCCTTAGTTTTTTCCTCAGCTCAGGTATTAATTACTTAGATATCCGTCTAGAAAACTGTGGAGTATCTGCCAAGAGGTTTTTCAATGAGTATCTCTGGCTTTACCTCGAAGAGCTTGGCTCCCATAGTCGCAAGCCATCTTTGTACTTGGATCCTTATCTCGTATCCTTCTTAGATATTCTGCTGTAGGTTTTTGTGTAGTGGTTAAATCTTATTAAAAAAATAATAAAAGAAAAAACCCGGAAGACCATAGATGTAATTTTTAAATGAAATATCCGTTTTCCATGGTTTTACTTTGAAACCAACACCAAAAACGTAGGCAATCAACCAAAATTTTTGTAATTAAATTCCAGATTTCATTAAAAACGATTTACTCATTAAATACTTCGCAATTTTACACACACAAGTGATCAAGATAAAGGTCAATATCTATTTCAGTTTGCCCATTGGTTTTTATTAATTCTGTTCAATAATGATGAAACGTCCGGAAATATTGATTAACCACGAAAACCAACAAAGTGAAAATCGGTTTCATCCCTTTGGTCATTGTAATTTATTGGAAATTCGCTTTGTTATAAAGGTTTTCCCCAATGTTAATGAAGTTGGTAAAGTGATATATATCGTGTGTTTTATATTTTAATATATATGGAAATTATAACATTTGAATAGAAAATTTTAATAATGTCACTTCCTGGGCATTTCTTTTGAACCTTTCAAGTTAAAGCGATGATTTTTTTTTTTTTTTTTTTTTTTTTTTTTGAGGCAGGCTTATCCATCCAATGAGCTATGAGATTTTGGATCCTTTAAAAGTTATCAAGTCGCGGCTGATTGGTCTTTTTATTTGCAAACCAATATCATTATTCAATATCCTTTAATAAAGTGGTTAAGTTCAAAGTGAACAGGAAAAAAAAAAAAAAAAGAAGCAGTACGTTGCACAACTTCCGCTGCTCTCCCCCAATTTAGGGAGATTCAAATTTCCTTTTTGAATTTTGCCAAAATAAAAGTTGAGAAAAAGTTGTTAACAAAAATCTAATGTTTATTTGTTTAAAAATCCCCAGGTACATTTGTGATAGGATTTCCATAATTCCAAACCATTTCCAAAATATTATTTTATTTATTATCAATAGGATGAAAAGTAAATGCCAGTATTCAGTCGTGATACATTATTTATTCTGCCGAGCTTTCGACCTAGGGACTAGGTCATCTTCAGGGCTAGTTTACAAAGTAATATTTTTATATTACAGGATTGGTGTGTCTTCAGTCTTGGCATAGACTGAAATGTCATGCCAGTCCATGAACAGACAAGACAGAAGACCCACTAACCCTGTAAAGTAAAGTATTACTTTGTAAACTAACCCTGAAGAAGACCTAGTCTCTAGGTCGAAAGCTCGGCAGAATAAATAATGTATCACGACTGAAATGGCAATTATTTTTTCATCCTATTGAAACTATGAATCAGTCACCAAAAATTTATTTATTATATTATTCTAATATTTAGTAGCATTATTGTGCAGTAGGGCTCGAAAGGGCTTAAGTTAAAAAAAGGAAAAGAAAAAACTGTTATAAAGTATTTCCTTCGCAAAGAAAGAAACGAGGAATTGTAAAACAGATTTTCCTTGAGCTTGAATCTTTTTTCTTTTACATGAAAGGAAGGAAGTTATGTATTGATAGGTATATCGCTGTATATGCTCCAGTTATATGCCCTTTTGATATCTTTATTGGAATTGATTGAAGCGAATGCTGGAAAATTGCAAGCAGAGTTTTATGTGTGGTAAAGAAGATCTATGGTTTTTTTTAAAAACATGTACTCGCTCTACTTCCTTTTACTACTAGGAAGAAGAAAGTATTGGAATCGATAGCATATTCGTTTTGATGTCCCATGAGTACCAAAAAGAAAAAGTGACTTTAAAAACTGATTTTGTTTGTGTGCTGGAAAACGCGGAAATTTTGGATTTGATATCGCTTAGGCACCAAGACAGCAACATCTACTAAGGGTTTTAGTCAAAATCGATCTATCAGAAGTACCATTTTAGTCAATTTAATGAACTATACGTTTGTGTGCTCCAAAAAACGCAGAAAGTTTGATATTCCGCTTAAGACATCAAGTCTGCAGCAGCTTACTGTAAGGTTTTAGTCAAAATCGATTTACCGGAAGTACTATTTTCTGTGTCAATTTTTCAGTTCTTTTAAACTTTACGTGTAACGAGTTCTTTCTTTTTCTTCAAACTGGGTGCATTGATTTCAAAACTTTAATTTTGCAACTTTGTGAAACTTTTTGCATTATGCTTATCTTTAAAGTGTCATTCATTACTGTAAGCTGTAGTGTTTAATCACTTGTATTATATTAAGAAGAATTAAGTGCAAAGGAAGGTGGCGTATACTGGATCCCAAAGAGGATTCGAATCCAAATGCTGGCTTTTAGATTTTCTCTTCCCAGGAGTTTTTGATAACTCACTGTCAGGTGATTGTTAGTGTTTTCTGCTCCGGGCGCCAATAACCTCAGATGTTGACGCGCCTTAAATTAGAGACAGAGAGAGAGAGACAGACAGAGAGAGGGAATAAGTGTCGAAATAAATTTTCAAATTTTGAGAAAATCGGCCGTCCGGTAGCAATTGTACAAATGGAGATGTAAAAACTTTTCTTTACGATTCATTAATATTTTAAATACAAAATTCCGAATCGAAAGACACCTCATTCATGAAAATCGGCCCATGCGCTTAGGCGCTACGTTGTTTACAAAAAAAGGTAACAACAACAAGAACAACTAGACCAATTTTTGAAAATACCGTTTGTGCTCATTTTCAGCAACATTTTTCTCGTAATCTATTTAATTTAGGTTTTGCCCCCCAAAAAAAATACAGTTATAAAAGGAGGATTTGCCCTATATTTTAAAGAAAATTTGGGAATTTTATCTTTTATAGAAAAAGAGAAAAAAATTGTCAAAGTTGGGTGTTTTTCAACGATACGCTTTTTCGTGCAGTTTTTGACGATCAACCCTTATACAACAGTCCTACCGGATAGTTTTAAATACAAATACACATCATGTAACCTCTCTTAATCAGTCAGCTAGTGTATGGTGAAACGGAAACATAAGTGAGGTAAAATTCTCTACGCTAGACTGATTAATCTGATGATGGATGTAAGTTCGAAACCGGTTAGAGATGTGAAATAAACTTGCACGCAAAAACGGATGTAATCAACCTCACATCCACTCTTTTTTTTTATGGATTCTGGGAACCTAAAAACGGATATTTCCGGCGGAAATTCGACATTATTACAATTTGAAATCGTTTTTTTTTGGACTCAAGGGACTTCAGAGCTTTGAAAACTAAATGCAGAAAATTTGTCACCATCACCAGTAATTCCTCATAACACATTTTGTAAGGAAATCTTATATCTATATATAAATATCTGTCTTACAAAATAGTCATCTGAAATATTAGCTGAGAAATATTAGAAGGCAATGACCGTGATTGGCTAAAAGTGAGATAGGGGGGAAAACAAAGAAGATGGAGAATCTCTACCCGGAAGAAAACGATATCCGGTTGAATGGACAATAAAAAAGAATTGATACTTTATTATTTCTTCACCACCATTTCCTTTTCGTGCTTTTTTTCAACAGAGATAGAGAGAGCAGAAAAGAAATAGAATTGGCGAAGAGCAGTATAATAACCGTAGATCCTTGATCAGCTCCTTAGAACAAAAGATCAGTAAGAACAGCAGCTGCGATGGAGCCGGCTGCTTTGTTTTAAGTATCCAACCATTCATTCACCCTGCTTGGAAATCTTTTCCATCATACCATTGATTCGTCTCAAATAAGAATATCTAAGAGCATCATCGCCCATTTAACTTGGATTTCTTAGAAGTTAATAAACATTCTGTTCACTCTCTGCTCTGCAATACAATGGGGGACTAACTTTGTTTTATCCGGACTACAGCCCTGAACATCTTCAAATGAAATATCAAAAACAACTGGCGGTAATTCATCCGAAGTTTCTTTTACCCATTAAACTTTCTTGGAACTTAACCTTGTCTTATAATTATTAGAAAATCTGATCAAATTTTCTAGACACTTTTCTATTATTTATTTAGATCTAGAGTAGTCAACCTTTGTATACAAGCCACCCACTTTTGGTACCATTATATTGGCTCTTATTTTTAGTCTAGTCAGTTACAATTACGCATTATTACGCTTTAAGCAAACAAGCATATGTGTGACTTTATATTGTAACTCTGACCGATTTCGGACTTGCATCAAAGTTAGATGATCAATTTGGTGTAAAGATGGTTCATACTTAGTTGATTTTCTTCATCTAACTTATGGTTTAGAGGCTTTCCAAAAGGACCGCCAGAAGTCTCTGTTGTTGATCATGATCTGCCATCCCCCAAAGAAGTCATGGATCTCCGCAGTTAAGCTCTTTTAATATTATCTTCCCAAGGGATCCTTCTTCGGCCGCTTCTCTAGTATTTTCGTTTCAAAGGAGAAGACGGAGTCCTGTAGATTTGACAGTGCGGATATCTCAGCTGCATTTTTTTGTATTCCACCAGGTCTATTAGTGGTTCAATCTTTTAACGAAGATTGTAACTTGCCTTTCTTTTTTCATTTAAAAAAAAAATTAAAGTGTGTACACATCTGTGATCATTGGCTATTATAGCTTTGTTGCACCTGCATAAGATAGGGCTTATTAACTCGTAACCATTGTGCAGATTGTGCCAGTAGGAGGAGGAAACGGCCTCTCACCTGTTCTTCGATTGCGTTGCAATTGAGAGACTTCGCTACGACAACTTTGGAACTTTGAGGCCAAAGGAGATAATAGCGCAGAAGGAACTAGTAGGGAAAGCTCTCGACCTTTTTAGAAGGGGAGGTTCACCTATTAGACTTAAGGGGGAAGGCACAATAAGCCACTTGTGGCTGCAGTGCCGTCATTTTAAAATCTAAAAAAAAAAATCTAATAGCTTTGTTCAGTTCACTGCCAGCCTCAGGACGGTTTTTCTGTCGATACAGACAATACTGTCCATCTCCAGGAGCTGTAGGAAGCTCCTAGGAAGAGAGAAAAATCTAAGTGCTGGTAACCCAGGATCTGCGCGTGGAAAGCAGGCTAACCTCTAGCTAATATACCTCCTCCCCTAACTTCACTTATGTTTCCCTCTTACACTGCACTTGCTGAGTCAACATTTGGGGAAAAGTTTAAGTACATATTCCCGGTGGAAATTTGAATTCAAAATTTAATATCAACAATACAGATCATACACTATATCTACTTGCTATAGCTTCGTTTACGTTATAGTACGTGACGTAAATAACATTTTATGCATGATGATTGGCTGAAAATTTCTATATCCTAACCTGACAAACCAATCAGAATGTAAAAACGCCTTAAATTTATAATACGCACCCCCATTGTAAACGAAGCGTAAGAGAGAAGGTGATGTAATGTTCATACTTCCGGCAAAATCATTATTCAAACCCAGATAAAGTAGATCTCCAGAAATAGGTCACCAAAAAAAAGGGGATTTTAAGGTAAAAACGTGTACGAGGGTCGTTTGAAAAGTCCGTGCAAAAATAAAAACTACTTAATTTTTTGGGGTAAACCTTTTTTATTTTTCCACATAGTCTCCTTTTAGGCTTATACACTTCGTCCAACGCTGCTCTAGTATGTTGATCCCTTCCGAATAATAGGATTTGTCCAAGTCTGAAAAATAGCCATTCGTTTCTGCAATCACCTCCTCGTTTGAATAAAATCTTTTTCCCGCCAGCCATTTCTTCATATTGGGGAACAAATAGTAGTCCGAGGGAGCCAAGTCTGGAGAATAGGGGGGATGTGAAACGAGTTGGAACCCTATTTCCATTAATTTTGCGACCACAACTGCTGAGGTGTGAGCTGGTGCGTTGTCGTGATGGAAAAGGACTTTTTTGTGGGCCAATCGTGGGCGTTTTTCTTGCAGCTCGGTTTTCAAACGTTCCAATAACGATGAATAATATGCACCTGTAATAGTTTTACCCTTTTCCAGATAGTCGATGAGGATTATTCCTTGCGAATCCCAAAAGACAGTCGCCATAATCTTTCCGGCCGAAGGAACGGTCTTCGCCTTTTTTGGCGCAGATTCCCTCTTGGTAACCCATTGTTTAGATTGTTCTTTGGTCTCAGGAGTGTAGTGATGTATCCATGTTTCATCCACAGTGACGAAACGACGCTTAAAGTCCTGCGGATTCTTCTGGAACAGCTGCAAACCGTCCTTGCAACACTTCACACGATTTCGTTTTTGGTCAAGCGTGAGCAATCGCGGCACCCATCTTGCGGATAGCTTTTGTCATGTCCAAATGTTGATGCAAAATATTATGTACCCGTTCATTCGAGATGGCCACAGCACTAGCAATCTCACGCACCTTCACTCTTCTGTCATCCATCACCATATCATGGATTTTATCAATGATTTCTGGAGTAGTAACCTCAACAGGGCGTCCAGAACGTTTAGCGACACTTGTGCCCATATGGCCACTCAGAAAATTTTGAAACCACTTATAAACTGTTCTAATCGAAGGTGCAGAGTCACCATAATGTTTATCAAGCTTCTCTTTAGTCTCCTCAGGCGTTTTGCCTTTCATAAAGTAGTGTTTAATCAACACACGAAATTCTTTTTCGTCCATTTTTTGAAAATCACTCGACTTCCTCGATTCAAACGAATGCCAAACACAAAGAAATAGACCGATCTGGCTGAAACTTGGCGTGTGTTCTTCCAAGAGATGCTACTAACTAAACATAACCTCGATATGCGCCAGTGGTGCTATCTCTCTGACTTTGCACGGACTTTTCAAACGACCCTCGTATATATGTGGTAAATTTCTGGATATCTGCCTATGGCTTAAAATATTCTCTTGCATACGTAATTATTTATAGTGGAAAAGTTGTGAGCTATTTTGAGCCGTTGGCAGAAAAGAGCAGAAGAGAATGTAGAGCCAGAGACTGCGAACAAGGTGTGGAAAATGTGGAAACTTTTTTCTCCTTCTTCTCTCTCTTCACTGCGAGTAGAGCAAGAGTATTGCTGCCGTAAGAAGTGGTAGAAGTTAAGGTTGGTTCTCTATAAAATACGAGTAAAAGTTTTGGTAAAAGTTCTTAACTTCGGACCACCGTCCGATCCCCAGGACACACTTAGTACAACCAAACTACCTAGTAGCTACCCAGTTTGGCCAACCTACCTCTGAAAACAATCTTTATTGCAAACCCGCATTCTCATTATCGTCCCCTTGGTCTACGCTTTCTTATTAAATCAACAAACCACTTATTTTATTGTATTTTTTTTTATTCATCTTGAAAAAAAGACACAAAATGAAACACAAAAATAACTTCCTTGATGAACAATAACTTAATTACCTAGTTTTTAATTTTATCAATTACATTTTTTATTGCGTAACTTTTGGTATAACTAATTAATTTTTTGTTCAAGTAATTTAATGCATCAAGAGTGGTTCTTGTAAAAAAATGATGCATTAAGTTTCTTTATTATTATTTATAAACTTACAAAGTTACATTAGCAAAGTTCATTGTTGAGCAATGTTGGGCGCGGAAAATTCGATTATTATGTCTATTAATTTCTCGTACTATATGACAAAAGCAGTACTATCGATTGATTGATTGCAATTGATTTTAGAAAAAATTGATTTTTAGAAAATAGTTCGCGTGTGAAAAGAACTTCCAGCCTCGAAACAGTGCGAAAGGCAACTAAGTTCTTGATTAATAGAATAGAAAATCTAAGAGCTGGACTCAAACCAAGATTCACGGCAAAGGCGACCAGCGCCATTCAGCTAATTTTTCCACACAAATCGTATTTTTAAGCAAAGTGTCAGGAATAAGTCCTAAATAGTGTCGAGTTTTTTTTTTTTTTTGTTTTCTTTTTTTGGCATTGGCTTCCGCCATACAGCCAGCATCGTCTAGGTGCTTATCACTAGAATATCACTTACTCTCCGTTCTTACCTACAAATACATTCGCTTCACACATTCATCATTCTACTATATACCGCTATTTACATAAACTACTGCTAATGGATGGAGCAGCACTCTGTGCTCCTGCCATCCTTCTCGCTTAACCAAAATTAAAATCACGTAATCCTTCTCTAAGCATTTTGTTCCATTCATTCTAATTCGGCTATAGCTTCTAAATACATTCATATTTCATTGCTAGCTCTGCTATCGACTTAAGCACATAACTGTTGGTGGAGAATATAATGTCTTCGTAGCGAAATGGTGCATCTAAATACCTGTATATATCGTCAAACATTCGTTTCCTTTCTACCACATAACGTGGACATATCATTATTACATGTTTGAAATCTTCCTCCTCATTGCAATCTACGCAAAGAGGAGAGAGGACCTTTTGTTGATCCTGTGAAGATACGATCCGCACACCGCGTGGTTCGCTCTCAGCCTGCTTATTGTCGTAACAACCCATTTATTAGTGTCGAGTTATCCATGAATCTAGGACCGCAATATTTAATCTATTATTTTCTTTAAATATCTACATTTTCCCAATACATTTTATAGTAAATATCTTATAAAACTTTTGATTAGATATATTCAACCTCACTCTTCACCACGATCTCAACATTCCCTTCATAGAACAACTAGCCAAGACTAAATACCAAAAGTTCCATACTGCTCTCTCTCTACTTGCTTAAATCCTCTTGTACAGTCTCTCACTTCCTCAGACATCCCTAATACTCTTCGCCGACTGAATCGCCAGTGGCCCCGCGACTTCCTTACAGTTTGAAGAACTATACGTTATTATTCTCCTATCTCTCCTGTCTCCTCCTCGTATTCTCCTTCTCACATTCTCCTCTCTCCTATAGAGAGTGCTACCGCTGGGTAGCTTATCTCCTCCTGCTCTCATCCAGCACCAGTTCATCTCTTTCACCTCCTATTTACTTATTGTATACTATATTTATATAGATTGTAAATTACAAAATAAATAATAATAATTTAAAAAAAAGAGGATATATTCAAATTTAATTTGATTTCAAAGATTGCAAAAACGCCATTAGGCCACCTTTATGTACTTTTCCGTTCTCAGAAGGCTTCAATTTTCCTGGATTTTCTTAAAGATCGCTGAAATCTTTTAATTAGACAAATTTAAATTTAATCGAATTTCAAAGATCCTAATTAAAAACTCCGTTTTGCTGTCCCTTTTTAATGCAAAATGGGATATATCAATATTGAAAATTTTCAGGACCGTCACAACTTTCTTGAATAAAAGAAAGTAAAATTTATCTTAGAAAAAGTGTGGAAATTTCTTATTTTTCCATTTCTTAGATCTTTTATTTCAACTATTATTTTGTCTTCATCCTCAACTTCTTTTCCTTGGTTTTTGTTCAATTCTTTGCGAGCAACTGTGATGAGAAGTGTGTCTGGGACATGTGGTTTTTCTTTCATTAAGGTTTCCCACATAAGTTTCTTTACCTTTCAAATATTTATTTTCTTTCCTCTCAAACAGGATTTGAAATCTGTTAATAGGATATTAAAAGAGAATTTGAAGTAAGAAGATGGGGTAGAGGAGCATAAGGTTTAGCTGATAGTACTGTCTCTCTCTCTCTCACGGATTACTGCCGCATCATTTAATCCTTACAAAAACTATTCTACCGTACCGTCTGATGATGACAGAATCTCATAAAAGATTTTATTTTACAAGTTTATTTCTCTTTCTCCTTCCAAGATATATCTTCTATTTCATTATAACGCCTAGAGATTATTTAAAAATATTAATGATTATTTACTAAATAAATAAAAAAAAATACTTATTTTATGACGTTCTATAAAAAATTAAAGTAATCGCCTATTTATTCAGGCAGGGCTTAACGTCCAACTACCAAAAAGGTTCTTTATAAGTGCTTGTAATGTGTGTGTTTGTGTTCCATGTAAATTTGGACGATTATGTCTTTTAGTTGTACTTTAAGATTATTTTTTAATAAATTATCATTACGAGAAATATGTTATGGTAATAAGAAACACTGAAAAATTTATAAGTTCGTTTTGACATTCCTATTATAAAACTTAATAATAATTCTGCGAATGCTTGGGGAGAAAAATTAAATGCAATAATAAGTAAATTACGGATAGAGGAGATGATAATTGCAGAGTCAAATGCAAGAAATGGTATCCACCATAAAGTCTATCCCAAATTAACTTATAATCTAGTTTTTTAATAATATTTAAGAATTATGAGAGAAGTAAATGAAGAGGTTGAGAAAGATAGCGAAGAAGGAGTCGAATGAAAATTGTAATTATTAATATTATCATATCGGCTGTCGGTATTCTCAGCCTCCTTGCGCACCTGCTCAGTTCTTCGCACCTTTGAGATTATTTCTTCAGGTATTTTGACGGCAAGCCTTCGAAAATATTTGAGAATTCAAACTACTCGCAAGTTACTTCCCGTAACAACCGACTTTCTTCTTCTGCTTGTTCTCCAGAGATCTTCCATAGTTCTTCCCACTTAAAATAAGCGCAAACTTGGTTAACAGAGCCATCTCAGGCTACAAAGGCATCTCAAAAAAAATAAATAATAAAAATCTGGACCACGCTATCTCTTTGTGATAATTATAAATTTACAATCTTGTTTTACATTTAAGGAAATTCGTGCGCTAAAACCTTGAGAATGACTGAATTAGAATGACCTGAAATTGCAGGAAGTGATCAGCTCAGAAATTCTCTCTTTCGCCAAAACGTCCTTCATGGTAACACTTCTATATTTATTTATTTAGAAAAGTTAACTATAATTAACCATTTAAACCTTGGTCGTTTTTTGTTTTTTCGCATCTATTTACCATTAAATTGTAGCTATTATTTTCATACTTCGGTGTTTATAAAACAATAAAGAATCATTGGTATTCTTTATAATCCGTTTATTTGGAATAAATAAATTAAAAAGAGAGAAAAAACACAAAAATTTGGTATTCAAATTGTTAATAGAATCGTAGACGTAGAACGGAATTACAAATTCTGATTTACAATAAATAAAAGAACTAATCCTTGAATTTAATAACTACGCTCTTTGAGCATTCTAATTTATAAAGGCCATATTTAGTTCTGCAAAACATCTGTTCTGGATTACACTTACCAAATACTATTTTGTTACTACGTACAAAATTTATGGTTATAAGTAAAAATGTAAACATTTTTGTTGCAAACATAACAATTTCTCAGTAATATTTAATTTAAACATAAGAGGATATGTTCTTCTGTTGAGGGATGATGTTGGTAAGATTAGTGTCTGTTGATGTTGACTGTCACATGTTGATTAGGTACCGAACCATATGTAATATATTAGTAAGATATGCGAAGAAAACGCTAAATAGAATAAACTATAAAGTAATAAAATAATCGCCTATTTCTCCCAGCAGGATTTAACTTCCAAATACCGATTAGGTATCGTGGGATTTTGGGGTGCAGAAGCAAAACTTTGCTATAGGGCAGGGGTCGCCAAACTTTTTTTGATCATGGACCCCTACGTATATAATTTTTCGAAATCTCCATCGATCCCCCATAAAAAGTCATTTTTAATTAATTAAAATAAAACTATCTATTAGGTACTGTGTTTGTACATTTATTTTACGATTTTAAACATTTATTAAAGTAATTTTACACTGTGTCAGAGTTTATAGTATTTACTCTTAGACGGAAAATCCTACCTCCTATCATCTTGAACCAAACTCCTGTACCAACTGTGGACAAAGTACGCTACCTTGGACTGAACCTAGGACAAACGGTTGACATGGAATCCCTCATACTAGACTGAAAAGACAAGAAACTAACCAACGCTACAAACTACTTCGCCAGACTACTTGACAAACGTTCGAAACTTAACCTCAGTAACAAAAGACTCTTACTGTTACTGCGACCCATTTGGTCATACGGCATCGAAGTATGGGTATCGACTAAGCATTCCAACTCACTAAGCCTGCAGGCATTACAGTCAAAAATACTTCGAAAACTTCTTAACGCTCCGTTCTTTGTATCTAACCTAGTGATCATAATGTCATATTCCATATGTACGCCTAGTGATCATAATTTTGCATATAGTGATCCATAATGACCTCAAAATCCCTTTCATTACAGATCTTGCTAACACTCGTTTCCCTCAAATTTCATTCCTCTACAGCAGCTCATCCTAACCCTCTCATAGAACACCTATCTTCCTCCACATTACCAGGTAATCCTCTAAGGAGATTGAAGAGAAGGTGGCCTCGTGATCTAATCTTATCGTGAGAGCAGAATAGCACGTTACTGGAGTGACACCACTGGGTGCCTTCTCCACTCATGATCTCTTCTATTTCTTTTTTCTTATATGTTACGTACCATATTTGCTTGTTGCAACAACTGTTGCAGTGGTAAATTACAATAAAATAACAATAGTGTAACAATAGTTTCATGAAAAATATCTTAATGTTGAAATTTAAACACCGTAATATTTATTAAATAATAGGTAAGTAAAGTATTTATAAATAGGTAAAGTAACTACAGTATTGCTTCTTAATTAATGAGATGGGTGTGCCTGGTGTATCTTTGCAAGGTTAGCTATATTGGTTCAAAATTGTTTTTCCTTTGACCCCCTGGCTCAGATCGACCCATACTTTTGTTAATTAGACCTCTGAGGGTCTAAATAGACCACTTTGGCGACCTCTGCTATAGATAAAATAGTTATAAAAAGTACGTAGTTGCACCCGAGATTCCAACTGGGGGTAAATCCACGTCCGTCACAACTAAACCAACGCTCGGCCCTCTGTTAAAGTACTATGTAGAGTTAAACTATTAACTAAACGTGAGATTCACCCAAAATAAAACTAAGGTAAACTAAACCATTCATTAATATTTGAAAATAGCTAACCGTTAGCATTGAATGTGATTGGTAATGTTTACTGCGGTTTTATGAAGAATATTGCCAAGTGAATTGCTACCCAGAGTGAATGTTTGTGTCCCTTATATTATATTAGAGACTAAGACAGTCTGAGAGAATTGTCAGCCTATCAGCTGATCTTGTTCTTTCTTCCACGGAGCAACCCTTCCGCAATTTTGGCGCTAAACTTATCTACCCTTTTAAATTTCACGAAGTGGTTGTTTATTTCTCATTTTCATATCACATTTTTTGTGAGTTTATCATCAATTTACTGGACTTGTCGGGCGCCACGGTAGCCGAGCGATTAGAGGCGAGACCTGCGAAGCTAATATGTATAGTGGTATTGGGTTCGATTTCCGGTCTAGGCCTTGGAATATATTTAATGGTTAATAAAAGAAATTTACGAGGGTCGTTTGAAAAGTCCGTGCAAAAATAAAAACTACTTAATTTTTTGGGGTAAACCTTTTTTATTTTTCAACATAGTCTCCTTTTAGGCTTATACACTTCGTCCAACGCTGCTCTAGTTTGTTGATCCCTTCCGAATAATAGGATTTGTCCAAGTCTGAAAAATAGCCATTCGTTTCTGCAATCACCTCCTCGTTTGAATAAAATCATTTTCCCGCCAGCCATTTCTTCATATTGGGGAACAAATAGTAGTCCGAGGGAGCCAAGTCTGGAAAATAGGGGGGATGTGAAACGAGTTGGAACCCTATTTCCATTAATTTTGCGACCACAACTGCTGAGGTGTGAGCTGGTGCGTTGTCGTGATGGAAAAGGACTTTTTTGTGGGCCAATCGTGGGCGTTTTTCTTGCAGCTCGGTTTTTAAACGGTCCAATAACGATGAATAATATGCACCTGTAATAGTTTTACCCTTTTCCAGATAGTCGATGAGGATTATTCCTTGCGAATCCCAAAAGACAGTCGCCATAATCTTTCCGGCCGAAGGAACGGTCTTCGCCTTTTTTGGCGCAGATTCCCCCTTGGTAACCCATTGTTTAGATTGTTCTTTGGTCTCAGGAGTGTAGTGATGTATCCATGTTTCATCCACAGTGACGAAACGACGCTTAAAGTCCTGCGGATTCTTCTGGAACAGCTGCAAACCGTCCTTGCAACACTTCACACGATTTCGTTTTTGGTCAAAGTGTGAGCAATCGCGGCACCCATCTTGCGGATAGCTTTGTCATGTCCAAATGTTGATGCAAAATATTATGTACCCGTTCATTCGAGATGCCCACAGCACTAGCAATCTCACGCACCTTCACTCTTCTGTCATCCATCACCATATCATGGATTTTATCAATGATTTCTGGAGTAGTAACCTCAACAGGGCGTCCAGAACGTTCAGCGTCACTTGTGCCCATATGGCCACTCCGAAAATTTTGAAACCACTTATAAACTGTTCTAATCGAAGGTGCAGAGTCACCATAATGTTTATCAAGCTTCTCTTTAGTCTCCTGAGGCGTTTTGCCTTTCATAAAGTAGTGTTTAATCAACACACGAAATTCTTTTTCGTCCATTTTTTGTAAATCACTCGACTTCCTCGATTCAAACGAATGCCAAACACAAAGAAATAGACCGATCTGGCTGAAACGTGGTGTATGTTCTTCCAAGAGATGCTACTAACTAAACATAACCTCGATACGCGCCAATGGTGCTATCTCTCTGACTTTTCACGGACTTTTCAAACGACCCTCGTACAGTAAAGTATGTTTGCTAGTCGCCTCCGTCCACAACACCTAATTGATAGTTGGACGTTAAGCCCCGCCTGAAAAGATGGGCATTACTTTACTCTTTTTTTTACTGGACTTGTCTAAGCAACAAAATTAGTGGGAAACCGCTGAGAATTTTTAAAGGAATTCATTTTTTTTTTCTGGACGTGCCATTTTGTGCATCAAACCTCAGAATCTTTGCACAATAGATAATTCTGTTTAATATTTTATAAATGATAGAATTTTGTACATCACACCAAAATGGCACGTTATCCGGAAGCCTATTTGCCTCTTTTTCCCCCGAAGGATACTTTAAAATATACTTTTCCAGAAAAACCCTTTCCAAAAGAATGTATGTAATTAGTTGCACCACGAGTTCAGGAAATCTTAGCCAGTCATTTTCAAGAAAATTATACTCTCTCTCAAAAAAAGTGGAAAATCCATTTTGCAGTGGAGCATTTTTTGACCCAAACTTGATTGTACTGTTCCTGGAAATCGCTTAGTCAAACACATATAAAATTAGACTTAGCTGTATTTTTCCGTTTATTTAATTTATATTGACCACAAAACAGACCGTCATCCATTAAAACGTGTATTTCTGGTTTAAAACCGTAAATCTACAGTAACTTCCTGTTACTATGGTTAACAAGAAAGAACCAATGAAAAATAATTAACAATTAAAATATTTTTTTCCAATAAATCCAATAATAGATAACGTAATTCCATTCTAGCGTGGCTAATAAAAACGAAAAAATACTGATAATCAATGGCGATTAGATTCATGTTAGTTTGATTAAAATTTATTGGATACCAGTAGGTATTGGATTTATTATATAGAGCAATGTCATTACTGCAAAGCAGTCTGGTGAGGGGATCAGGGAGACATAAAATAAATAAAATGCCCTTCGTAGATTTGATCAGGATAAATCCAGACAAAATAGAAACCCACACACGCACCTACCAAATAAATGATCTAGTAATCTGTCCTAAATGGATTAAGGATGAATACTGGATTTTTAAAAATACATATCTCTATACACTACTTTCTTGTTAGTATTCTCCAAGTTTTTAACTAAAATAATTCCTTCAAACTCCTGAGCGTTTCGAGTTGTATTCTATTCTTATTAACATTATTCAAAAATAAAAAAAAAAATTTTTTAATCCATCTTTAATGAAAGGAATTTTGAGGTCATTATGTATAGTGAGGTTAGATACATAGAACGGAGCGTTAAGAAGTTTTCGAAGTATATTTTGACTGTAATGTCTGGAGGCGTAGTGTGAGTTGGGACGCTTAGTCGATCCCCATACTTCGATGCCGTATGACCAAATAGGTCGCAGTAGCAGAAGGTATAAGAGTATTTTGTTAGGTAGGTTAAGTTTCAAACGTTTGTCAAGTAGTCTGGCGAGAAGTTTTGTAGCTTTTGGTTAATTTCTTGTCTTTTCGCGTCTAGTATGGAGGGATTCCATGTCAACCGTTTTGAACCTAGGTACAGTCCAAGGTAGCGTAATTTGTCCACATTTGGTACAGGAGTTTGTTTCAAGATGATGGGAGGTAGGATTTTCCTTCCCTTTCATTAAAGATCTTGCTAGCACTCGTTTTCTTAAAATTTCATTCCTCTACTCAACCTAGCCCTCTCATAGAACACCTATCTTCCTCCACATTACCAGGTAATCCTCTAAGGAGATTGAAGAGAAGATGGCCTTTCGTGATCTACTCTTATCGTGAGAGCAGTATAGCAAGAGCACGTTACTGGAGTGACACCACTGGGTGACTTCTCCACTCAAGATTTTCACGTATTTTTGTTTATCATGGACCACATTTGCATGTTGCAACAACCGTTGCAGTTGTAAATTCCAATAAAAGATTTAATCCATCTATTTCTAATCTATGCACGAAAAGATTTGCAGAAAAGCCCTAGAAATCCATTTTGGGAGGAACAACTACGGAACAATCGTTTGACTGAAGAAGTAAAAAGTAAAGTAAAGTAATCGCCTATTTTTTCAGGTGGGGCTTTACGTCCAACTACCATTTACTAGGTATCGTGGACGGAGGCGACTAGCAAACATACTTTACTGTAAATTTCTCATATTAACCATTAAATAAAATCCAAGGTCAAGACCGGGAATCGAACCCAGTACCACAATGCATATTAGCTTTACAGGTCTCGCCTCTAACCTCTCGGCTACCGTGGCGCCTGACTAAGGGTACGTTCACAACGGAGTTGTGAGCATAGATGATAGCGGAGATGATAGCAGTGATGCATCAGCGCTTATAGAATAACCTAGTACATTCTTATGTGAGCGTGCACAACGAAGCTTCGACTAGTGACTCATTCTCGCTGGTATAAACGAGCATAGATGATAGAATTGAATTTTTCATTTTTCTGCTAGCTGAACTCCAGTATCGGAGCTTCAAAATGGACGTCGAAAAATTATTTAGTGCTGTCTTTACTCATTATTTTTGGTTATTATTTTATTATTTACTTTTAAACAATATTTTGTTTTTTAAATCGTGCTTACATTTATTTTCATGTGTATTTATTTGTTTTTTTTTTTCAATAAAACCATTACTTACCTAAGAGTAATCACTAGTTTTTCTTCTATGGTTATAGGATTTCCATGACAATTTTTCCAAAGTTTTCTTAATTTTGACCTTATTTTTTCTAAAATATAGTCGAATGTGGGTGGACCCATCCTCACATATTCAAAAAAACGATCCGGATAATTTCTAAGTTCCTTATATAAATAGTGAAATTCGCCCAAAGTACTTCGTTTTTTATTTATGGGATGTACGAGGGTCGTTTGAAAAGTCCGTGCAAAAATAAAAACTACTTAATTTTTTGGGGTAAACCTTTTTTATTTTTCAACATAGTCTCCTTTTAGGCTTATACACTTCGTCCAACGCTGCTCTAGTTTGTTGATCCCTTCCGAATAATAGGATTTGTCCAAGTCTGAAAAATAGCCATTCGTTTCTGCAATCACCTCCTCGTTTGAATAAAATCTTTTACCCGCCAGCCATTTCTTCATATTGGGGAACAAATAGTAGTCCGAGGGAGCCAAGTCTGGAGAATAGGAGGGATGTGAAACGAGTTGGAACCCTATTTCCATTAATTTTGCGACCACAACTGCTGAGGTGTGAGCTGGTGCGTTGTCGTGATGGAAAAGGACTTTTTTGTGGGCCAATCGTGGGCGTTTTTCTTACAGCTCGGTTTTCAAACGGTCCAATAACGATGAATAATATGCACCTGTAATAGTTTTACCGTTTTCCAGATAGTCGATGAGGATTATTCCTTGCGAATCCCAAAAGACAGTCGCCATAATCTTTCCGGCCGAAGGAACGGTCTTCGCCTTTTTTGGCGCAGATTCCCCCTTGGTAACCCATTGTTTAGATTGTTCTTTGGTCTCAGAAGTGTAGTGATGTATCCATGTTTCATCCACAGTGACGAAACGACGCTTAAAGTCCTGCGGATTCTTCTGGAACAGCTGCAAACCGTCCTAGCAACACTTCACACGATTTCGTTTTTGGTCAAGCGTAAGCAATCGCGGCACCCATCTTGCGGATAGCTTTGTCATGTCCAAATGTTGATGCAAAATATTATGTACATGTTCATTCGAGATGCCCATAGCACTAGCAATCTCACGCACCTTCACTCTTCTGTCATCCATCACCATATCATGGATTTTATCAATGATTTCTGGAGTAGTAACCTCAACAGGGCGTCCAGAACGTTCAGCGACACTTGTGCCCATATGGCCACTCCGAAAATTTGGAAACCACTTATAAACTGTTCTAATCGAAGGTGCAGAGTCACCATATTGTTTATCAAGCTTCTCTTTAGTCTCCTGAGGCGTTTTGCCTTTCATAAAGTAGTGTTTAATCAACACACGAAATTCTTTTTCGTCCATTTTTTGAAAATCACTCGACTTCCTCGATTCAAACGAATGCCAAACACAAAGAAATAGACCGATCTGGCTGAAACTTGGTGTGTGTTCTTCCAAGAGATGCTACTAACTAAACATAACCTCTATACGCGCCAGTAGTGCTATCTCTCTGACTTTGCACGGACTTTTCAAACGACCCTCGTACATGATATTTTCTAAAGCGTTTTTCCTTTAAAATATACCTTTTTGTTGCTGCTGAGCATAAAAACTCTTCTTCACTTCTCGGACATGTTGCATGTATCATAGCTCTGTTGTGCACACTAATCAGCGATTATATTTTACTCTATCAGTTATCATCTCTGCTATCATCTATACTCACAGCTCCGTTGTAAACGTACCCTAAAGAAGTAATCCCGATCAGGAATTTCCTTCAAATTCGATTTCAACAATAAATCTAATTTCATCCTCTAACAGTACATAAAAAAAGGGTAGAACCTAAAAATATGGAAAATGGCAATTTAAAGGAAAATCTATCCATTCCTAATCCAGAATTTTAATTAATCGGAAAAATTTTGTGTTGAAGTGCCCTAAATTAAAAAATGAAAATTATTAATAATAATTTGCATCTCATTATGTATAATAATAATTCATATATTTTAAAATTATTATTAAAATAATGTTTTGGTTTTTCAGGTATGAACCACAGCCCTTCAATGCAAATTATGAAAACCTTTATCCGCATAAAAAAAGAAGTAAGTGTTCAATTTATTCAACATTCAATTATGACAATAATGAATACAGTTAATAGAATTAGCCCTTTTAAAAACATGGAGGCCCCCCCCAATATTAATTATGTACATTAAAGTATAAAAAAAGAATTAATTGAATAAAGTTTTCTCGTTGAAATAATATATAAATCTGGGAGGCACAATTAAATCGTCTAAGCGATAAAAACTGGTTAAAATAGAATTTTCCGGAGTTTGGAGCTCTCACCCCCTCCTCTAGGCAATTAGTTGTGGAAAAACTGGGTTTTTTGGTTGCGCCAGTGTCTGTAATGGGCTTGGGTAGGGGAGCAATAGTTTGTGGAAAAAGTTGGGAGTCTTTTTTTCTCCATCCATTCTCTGGTCCCTGAATTTTTTTTAGTTCACCACTCGTCTTCTTTGATTAATGTAACCAATTACGAGTAGTTCATTAGTTGTGGAAATTACTGGGTAGTGCCTTAGTAGTCTACCTTTCCGCGTTTTTCCTGCACCATTTTCTCATTTTCTTTCCTCTATCACCGTCTTATTTCATTTCAAGTCTGCCATAGCTTTGGAATTACTATCCTGGACTCATACTTGGCACAATAAATACTCTCACACATGCACAGAGAAAAATCCTCGTTTTTCCCGAGAAGATTTTTAAAAAAAAAGTAAAAGGAGAAGAACAGAGATGGAAAATAAAACTTTCTCCAGAACAAACACATAACTAAAGACATCTCTGGCTGTCCACAGTGGACAAACCAACACACAAGTGGAAAGTGGAAAATAGGAAAACTCCCCTATTCGGTGTTGCTATCCAAGGTTCCAATACAGCTTTTCTTCATAACTTTTACACCCACAGAGGAACAAATTAAATCTGATTGGATTTTTCTTTCTCAACTCATGGGACCAATCTCCTTTTTTTTCCGTTCTTGACTTCTTCTCTAATCTGGTACAACTGGAGAGATTTTTCACATTGACTTTATACTTTTCTTACTATACGTTCTTCCGGTTTCGAGCCCAATTAAAGCCTAAAGTAGAAGAAGAAGAAGAAAAATCTCGTGCAAGTTTCTTCCTATAAAATGACAAATTTTCGTTAGATTTTGTGGAAAATTCGCCATTTTAGCCCTTATTTAAGTTCTATTAACATTATGAAGGTGGTAAAAGCGTACAGTTCACAGAAAAGGTAATTAGTAACGAAATCAAATTACCTTCTACTCTTTCTCGGCTACCTTCTAAATACAATTTTCATGGATATAAGTGAATTACAATTTATAATTTTTTACTAGGTTATAAAAAAAAGTTTGTATTTAGACAAAGCTGATCTGATTACAACAATATTAAAACTGTCCGGTAGGACAGTTGTATAAGGGTTGATGGTCAAAAACTGCACGAAAAAGCGTAACGTTGAAAAACACCCAACTTTGACAATTTTTTTCTCTTTTTCTATAAAAGATAAAATTCCCAAATTTTCTTTAAAATAAAGGGCAAATCCTCCTTTATGACTGTAATTTTTTGCAACAACCCAGATCTAATAGGTTTTGAGAAAAAAGTTGCTGAAAATGAGCAAAAACGGCTTTTTCAAAAATTGTTGTTGTTCTTGTTCTTGTTGTTCTTCTTCTTCTTCTTGTTGTTGTTACCTTTTTTGTAAACAACGTAGCGCCTAAACGCGTGAACCGATTTTCATGAATGAGGTGTCATTCGATTCGGAATTTTATGTAGATGTGCCTTTTGGGGGTCTCGGCCCTGTACATTGAATGGGAGAGGAGTTAGCCCCCTTTATGTAAGGCCCCCTCCAAAATTATTATTACTAATTACTCTGTAAATCTTGGCCCGATTTTGATAAAATTTGGTAGGATGATAGGGTTAGGGCTCCCCTACCTAACAATAAAGCGACGATCTGCTCTTACACTTGTTAAGGGGAAGTATAGCAATCGTTTCAAATTATCGACACGTGAACCGATTTTCATGAATGAAGTGTCATTCGAATCGAAATTTTGTACAGATTTGTACTTTAAAAGTCTCGACGCTATGCCTCATAAGGAGGGGAGTTCGCCCCACCCAAATAAGGCCCTTTCTGAAACTATTATTACCAATATTTCTACAAAGCTTAGTCCGATTTTGATAAAATTTAGCACGAAGAAGTGATTAAAGCTCCTCTATGTGGCTGTGAAGTGCCATCATGCTCTTACACCTACTAAGAGGAAGTACTGCAATCGTTAAAATTATCAATGAGTGAACCGATTTACATCAATGAATTGTCGTTCGATTCAAAATCTTTGCCTTTTAGGGAGAAGTACTGTAATCGCAGTTTATTTTTCTTGCTCCTCTTAAAAGGAAGTACTGAAATCGCAGTTTAATTTTGCTATTTACGTACAAATACCTTCCTATTTTATTCAAAACGCTTTCTCAAAAAAATGGTTATTGAGGATGGTTTGGGGACCGTAACTATAATCATTCTTTAAAAAGATCTCTCCAGTGGTAGTTACGGTTCCGATTTAACACCTTATCAGGTTATAATGATAGAATACCTTATTCCAAATTTTAAAAAATCTGTAAAGCAGACGTAACTTTGCAAATAGACAAAAAGGAAAATCTATCCAAAAGGTACAAAAATCTCCTTAACAAAAACTTACAGTTTTAAAAGTTAAGTATAAGGGTTGATTAAACGCCAAAAGGTACACAAATCAGCAGTTCCCAACATTTCATTAATACTTCATTGATATAATTTAAGTAATTTTACTGCATTAACTTTTCCTTCACATTTTTTAGAATTTATTAGATGTCACAGACCCTTATGCTGGCCAGTTCATTCATAATATTTTTTTATTATAATTATGATAAAATGAGTGATGAATTATTCTGAGTAGTCACATATACATGCATGTTAAAGTAGAAAAAAACAAAGTTAGAGTCGGCCACTTTTTAAATTTCAATCACGGAGGATTCAAAACAATATTTCAGTCTTAAATTCGTCTTACCGAAATATTCGTGAGCACAAATAACATACATTTAATAACAAGTAGATTATTCAACAATATTTACTCATTTCTCAATTGTAATTTAATTTAGTCCCCCTAATTTTACTTATGGTAAAATACTGGAATAATTAGCTGTCCTAAAAATATGCATATCTTTATTTTCTTTATTTTATATTACATATATATAACATTGTGGGAAGAACACCTAGATTGAGAATGTAATTGAAGAAAACTATATTATTTGCGATAAAGCCAGATTATTTATTACTTATTATTACAAACGTTTGACTACAACATAAAATAACAATTACTTTAATCGAAGAATGAACTTAAACCAATGATTTTTATTTAAAAATAAAAATAAATGCATAAAATTATTGATGTAAAAAAAGTTTATGAATTTTTTAGCCTCTTATTTTTTTTATATTTTTTATAACGTTTTCTTTTTCACCTGTGATTAATAGTTTGATTATTATAGATAAATAGATATTACAGTCAATCTAAGTTAAATGGTGTGCTACTTGAGTAAATATTTTGTAGACGAAAATGGCCAGCATAAGGGTCTGTGACATCTAATAAATTCTAAAAAATGTGAAGGAAAAGTTAATGCAGTAAAATTACTTAAATTATATCAATGAAGTATTAATGAAATGTTGGGAACTGCTGATTTGTGTACCTTTTGGCGTTTAATCAACCCTTATACTTAACTTTTAAAACTGTAAGTTTTTGTTAAGGAGATTGATAAATATTGCCATTATAGTTTCGATTCCACTTTACCTGATCGATTTTTTTCAGATCTTAGAGATTTCCCTGATAATGGGCTGCCTCAATTGTAAATCTATATTTTCATTTAGAACAATTTTTTTTCTTTTAAGGAAGGTTAACATTTAAGTGGGAATGAAGTTTTTTTTCCCCCCGAGGATCCGAGGATCCAGTGCCACAATCGGAAAGGCATGCTGAGAGGGGCCAGCCAATGCTGGAACTCTCTAGAGGTTGGAAGGAAATAGGTACAAGGTCGTGGGGCCAACGTCGTTTCAGGCGTCGTGTAGGACTGTCGGGATGGGTTGTTGTGTGGATAAGGCTTGTGCTGTGGGATTAGGATGTATGGTGAGGCTATTATGGAAATTAAGGAAGCCAAAGATGGATTAGGTCATTGACAAAAGAGAAATTGAGGTCTGTGTGTAGGGTTAAATTGGATACATAATAAGGAGCGTTGACGATATGCCGAAGGACTTTAGATTGAAAGGATTGGATTCTTTGGATGTTGGAAGGTTTCGCAGAGCCCCACAGCTCAGCTCCAGATGGGTCTTAATAGTATCATGTATAGAGTCAGTTTGTTCTGTACGTTCATGGCTGATCTCCGCCCTAACAGTCTTCGTAGTTGTCCATATCGTCTATTGAGTTCTTGCCTTTTCAGTCTAGTGTGCAGTTTCCATTTAAGTCGACTGTCTAAATTCAGTCCTAGGTAGCCGTACTTGTGTGGAGGTCGGTATTACTCTTGGGGATGAAGTAAGGCTCTGTTTTTAGAAGTGCCCCTGGAGAGGTGATACTTTTCACCTCCTTCTAAAGTGGTTGGATTCTAAAAAGTTGAGAATTCTAAATTTTCATATTAGATTGCCTAGGCAAAGAATTTTTTTGGGATATGTTTTCACATCCGGCTTTTTAAGTAGCTAGAACTAAAAAAAAAAGACGGCTATCACAAGATTTACTTCCGTTTTCTCAAAACACATGTACTTCCGGAGCAAAATTTGAATTCTAAAATCTGCTAGAGCTGTTCAGAAAGTAGGAAGTTAAAAAAAAAAAAAAGGAGCACCGATAAAAGGCTAAAAAGGAAAGATTACTAATTTTTGCTCAGTTTAAAGTTTTGGCCCTTTTACTTTGTTATCTTATGAAAGCTCCAAGGGCTGGCGTATAAAAAATAAAAAGGTAAAAATAACAAACGGAGAAAGAAGGGTATTTAAACTGAGTGTTGGGGTTCCCTCTTTCTCAGACCTTCTCTATCTTTATTCTCAAGCTTACCCATTCCTTATTTCAGCGCTCCAGTTGAAAAAAGTTTTGTTTGCCAGAGAAAACTAAATAAAAGTCGAAGATCTAGAAAGAACTGTGAAAAACAAGTTAACTACGGCCGGAAATACTTAAATACAATGCTTTGCATTATAATCTTTATGTTTGAGGGCAGAACTCCATTTTTCTTCTCTCTCACTCTTGCCCTCCAGTTAATCCCACTTTTTACAGTAAAGTAGGGCAAAAACATGAAGGGTTGGTTCTTAACCAACCATAGGGAATGTGCAAGGAATACATGTTTTCGTTGTTAAACTTCTGCAAAAAAACAACAACAATTGCACAGGATATCCGTAAAATGTTCAACGCCCTCTTATGCCCCGCCAAAAAATAAAAAAGAAAGTTTTCCCCCCTCAAAAAAGGGCAAAAATTAACAGCTGCTTTCCCAATTTTCGCAATCACATTTGTGTGAATCCCTTGGGCAATCATTCCCTTAACCATTTTTCCTTTTTTTCAAGCGAAGTTATTTACTACTATATGCAAAGAATATATGGGTTCAGGGAAGGGATTAGCTATGAGGTTAGCATACTGGACTCCCACGCGGAGGTCCCGGGTTCGAATCCAGCAGCTGACCCTTAGATTTTCTCTTCCTAGGAGCTTCTTACAGCTCACTGTCCGGTGATGGACAGTGTTGTCTGTAACGAGAGAACACTGTCCGGAGGCCGGCAGTGCACTGGAAAAAGCTCCGGGCGCTAATGACCTCAGCTGTTGATGCGCCAAAAAAAAAAAAAAAAAAAAAAAAATATATATATATATATGGGTTCACTCGGACCCTTTTCACTAGACATATATAACCCTAGCTGGTATTGTTCTGAGTCTCTATGAGTTTTTATTTTGAATTATATTTGCAGTTTGCAGAGTTAAGTAACCCTTACAGCCTTCTTTGTTTTAGTAAAGTTATTCTCTAAGGTTATCTCCTATTAGGTGGCACCTAAGCGAAGTATCAAATATTTCTCTGCTCATACACACACCGAAAAGAAAAGCTCCAAACAAAAAAGCTCCAAAATGAAAAAAAAATCTTTTAATGAGAAACAAGAAAAAAAATAATAATAATAATAAAATCAGCTGTTTTCAACCAAAAAAAAAAGGTTCAATGAATCGATTCACTGTTTTAGATCAGCTGTGCAAAACCTGCGACCAGCTGGTTACTATTCTAACTTTAGATTAGTCCCGCATTAGTCAGAACCATGAATAAACCATTTCTCTAAACTATAAGAGATTTGTTGAAACCCTTTCAAAATTATGTTAATCGCTCCGAAAATGTAGAACGAATTGTCAACTCTTCATTTAATAATTATTACAGAAATATTAGCGCCCTGAGGTTTCCCTTGGCCACCTTTTGAGTTTCCTTCCCCAAAATAAAGAAGTTCAAGGCTAATATCGCTAATCTGACTGGAACAAAGTATGAATTCTCAGGACTTAAACCTTGTGAACTCTGTAAATCTGGCGAAGTTGGCAATTCTCAGCACTTCCTGAGTACTTACCCCTGTTTTTACCTCATTCAGACACAAATATATCGCTACATATCTCGCTCAAAAACCAAAATGGAATCTTTGATTTGATTGAACACTTTGTATATATTTCTGATTAATTGTTTAAAATTATGGAAAATTCTTAATCGAATATTGGTGAGCTAAAATTTTTCAAGATTAATAATAATAATAATAATAATGCGTTTATTTAAATACTTATTTTACAAAATATAGAAAATTTTATTAACCTCCCAAACACTTGAGCATGGACTCAGTCCATCTGCTGGAGAAGTGTTGAACATTAATTAAAAATCATAAAAAGTGATAAAAATAAAACAAAAATCCAAAAATTAAAGAATACATAAAACCAGTCCGGCGAACAGAAAAAATTAAAATAATGGAAAAAAAAAAAAAAAATATTTTCTACTTTTATAAATTAAACTAAACAACTTCTGAAATAAATATTTACAATCACAGAATCTCACTCAAATACAAATAAAACACCCATACAAATACCACACCACGCACAATCTTAAGGATACATAAATAAAAACGTAAATTAATTTAAATTACACTCCATTTTGATCAAAAAAAATAATAATCCTTTCTCTAAACTAAAAATTAAATTCATCGACTAAAATCTGCCGATACTTTCTAGCCTCTAAGTGATAATAGTGCAACTTCTTCCAATTTTTACCATTTAAAATTTCGATTACCTCCTCTTTTTTTAACAAATGCTTGCCAAACCATCGAACCCGGAATTCCCGCAGAATGGGGCACTCCCCCATATAATGAATTAAGTCCTCTTTTTTCCCCCAATTGCATAATGAGCAAAGTCTCCTGTCCTCAGTTCGGGAAACATTAAAGTTTAAATTCACTAATTGGCCTCCGAAGCATAAATATAGACCTCATAAAATTTAAGTTGTTTTCATCCGTCATGTAATGATTTGAGCCCAAATTCCAATTCAAATCTTTGTACAAAGAGTGGAAATAAGAATTTTGGGCCCTGCCCTTTACCGTTTCTAAAAAATTAAATTCTAGATCCTCTAAGATTTTTTCTTTATTATTCGCAGCTTGCTCATAAGATAATAAACCAACTTTTAAAAATAATTCCATGTTTACTTTATGCCAGTAAAATTTCTTTTTTATTACTTCCTCTGCTAAAACTTTCGGAAGGCGGCCACATGGTAAACTCAAAACTTTTCTGATGTAATTTAGATGAAGGAACAGGTAATAATGAAATAACGGGAAAATTCTGGACTCCAAATAGACAATATAATTTGGAGCATTCCTAGGTAGGGAAAATAACTTTTTAATGAAAAATAAATTTAATTTTTCGACTTCTTCATAATTTTCGAAACCCCATGACTGCGCACCATAACAAACAATTGACCTCATCATTGAATTAAACACTTCAGACTTACTGGATACGGGCACCTGAGGTTTCATCAGAAAATTATTGTAGGTTGAAGCTATTGCAAATTTAGCGGAGCTCGTTTTTTCTTTAAAATGTTTTGTTAGTGATAGTTGAGGGGTTAGGCCAACGCCCAAATACCTATAATAATTTACTATCTCTAACTTATCTCTATTTAATGACCACGATTCGTTCTTTTTCCTCCTTCCACCCCTCCCGAAAATCATGACTTTGGTCTTACTTAAGTTTACCACAAGGTTCCACATTTTACAATATTCTGCTAAATTATTTACCATTGATTGTAAACCCTTTGGTTCCGAGGACATAAGCACCACGTCATCTGCATACATTAAACATCTAATGTTCACATCTCCGATGTAGATCCCTCCACCAATGAAGTCATGCAGGTCGTCTACTCAATTTCTCGTAGATCTTAAATTTTTCAAGATTATTAGCATTATTATTTTGTTTTACAATAAGATGTACTCGATTATTCTGGTAATTGCGCTGATTTCTAAGTTTTCTCAGTTTTGCAAAAAAAGTTTTGTTATTGTTGTTATAACTTATGCTTTTTTATGTTTTATTTATTTATTTATTTAGTTACTTTTGTGTTCAAAAAATTGTGTAAAGACTAAGCTATGTATAAGTAAAAATCTTGCTGAAAGAACAAGTCTTTATAAGCAATAAGTAAAGTAAGTAAGTAAAGTAATTGCCTATTTTTTCAGGCGGGCTATACGTCCAACTACCAAGTGTCGTAGACGGAAGCGACTAGCAAACATACTTTACTGTAAATTTCTTTTATTAACCATTAAGTAAAATCCAACGCCTAAAGACCGGGAATCGAACCCAGTACCACAATACATATTAGCTTTACAGGTCTCGCCTCTTAACCGCTCGGCTACCGTGGCGCCAATTATAAGCAATAAATAAAATTACACTGTACCACAATACATCAAATTTAAAAATCTACACAAATGATCTTTCATTTAATAAGAGAAAGATTTTTTCAGAGTAACTAAAGGTCTAAGGGTGTAAAACAAATGCCCAAACGGGCACTTCAGATTTAGATAGTAATCATTACATTACTAACAGGGGAAAGAAAAGAGAAACGAATGAAAAATCCCGGGAAAGCTAGTTAATGTGTAACGATCATTGTATAAAGAGTACTCCAAGAGAATAAAACAAAAGGAAAAAGGAAAAACTGTGCGCTATGAAGAGAAAATTGGAACAAAATCTCATTCTCTTTTTTTTTTTTGAGAAAAATCTAAAGCTTTTCTTTTTTTTTTTTTGTTTTTATTCGAATTGTAGAGAATAACAATAATTGAAAGGAAAGCTGAAAAAAAAATGGAGGTGGAAAATGCAAACAAAAAAACACAGTGAAAGTGAGTGGGTTGGAAAGAGGTCCGGGAAATGCCTTTATAGCGAGTAGCAGGCCTCAATTTCCTCTTGAAACAAAACGGCCGTCCATTTTCACTTAAAGTTCCCGTTTCATTGCTTTATTTTTATCCCACTCCTCTTTTTCTCTTTTTCTGAAGCGACACTAGTTCGCTCTGGTGAGTGCGACGCGAAAAACTGGTACGGGTATGTGTGTGTATCCGGGGGCGGTGCTCATTGCTAAACATGCAAATAAATGTAAAACTAGTACTTCCGCTTGAGTTGCTCCCTTTATTAGTTGCACTTCCCTCCTCACCAGTGAGCAGAGAACTCCTCATCCGACGTTTTATGAACTGTGGCTGGCTCTTCATCAGATCTCCTACATCACATGCTCTTTCACATCTCCATAGAAATGGACCTGTATACAGTGTGACGTTCTAGCAATTAATTTAGTCCTTTACTAGAAGCGTTTCTGATAGGTCGGCTGTATCTGATGCATCATACTTTACACACAGATATATCATTTATCTTATCAAATAAATTCTGGCGTAAAGACTTACGCGACCTCCTTTTGTCGCACTCTTATTTTATAAATTGTGCCACATTGAAACACTAATAGGTTAGCGAAGGGCAATCACAAAAAAAAAGCACACGTAGGGCCTACAGAGGTGGTTAATATGTGCAGCTACTTTTTGTATAGCAAACATAAAGCCAAATTCTAGCTCATCAGTAAATGAACAAACTTATTCAAGTTTACATTCACATGTCTAAGTTCTTTTGCTAAAATCTTGACTAAATTTGTTTTTTAAAAATAATTTAACCCCACACTAGACTTAAAAGAACAGAACTAAACAGACGCTATCGACTACTTAAAAGACTCTTAGTCGACAGAACAAAACTCTCTCTGGACAATAAAAGACTGATTTATACTTCTATTTTAAAACCCATCTGGGCGTATGGAATAGAGCTGTGGGGTTCAACCAAACGCTCAAATCTCCAAAGGATTCAGTCCCTTCAATCTAAAATACTTCGAATTACAGTAAACGCTCCATTTTATATCTCCAACCTGGACTATACACACTGACCTTAACATTCCTTTTATCACCCAAGTCGCTGAAAACACGATACAGAAAACTCCACTTCAGCCTACAATCTCATATAAATTCTCTTACTCAAAATCTTTCTTCTAGAACTCTTCCTGACAACCCGGACAAGACGTCATAAAAGACAGTGGCCTCGTGATCTCCTCTCCAGTGAAGAGATTGGGCTAACCATCTAATATTTGGGAGTGTTACCACTGGGTAACTTCTCCACTCGTTACCTTATCATTTGTTACTCGGTTATAGAGCTAACGCGCTGATTGTAGCACAAATAAATGCAAAAATAATAATAATAATAAAATTTCCCCCGTTCAAGAACGTTAAGATGGAAAAAAACCTGAAGACTGAAAAGAACTTCCTCTTAATTTTTGGGGATTATAGAAAGTGAGAAGGCTATTTTACGAAATTATAACCAAGGAAGGGAAGGGATTAGTTTAATGGTTAGAAAATTCTGGATTCCAACGCGAGAGATCCTGGGATCGAATCCACTTGCTGGTCTATAGATTCACTCTTTCTAGCAGCATCTAACTGCTCAGTGTCCGGTAATGGACAGTGTTATCTGTAACGAAAGAATTACCATCTGGATACCGCAGTGCACTGTAAACAAGCTCCGAGCACTGGAGTTAATGTGCCTTAAATAAAGAAAAACAAAAACACTCAAGACAATATGAAAATCTTATCAAAGTATTGTTAAGAAAATTAATTAAACTGCACATTCTAGGTACACTTAGTGTTTTCTATTGAATTAGCAACAGCGGGATTTCCCTTTATTAGATTAAGATGAGTCTGCCGGGAAATGCTTTTGTTTTTAAGTTTTTTTGCACTTGCAAAAGAGCATTGTACTGACGAGAGAATGGACGGGAAATTGCAACGGGTTATGAAGCGCATTCTGTAATTCCCTAATTGAAGCGTTATTTGCTTGGCAGATAATTGGGTCTTCAGTTAGTTTTTCTTTCTTTGTTAGTTTGGATTACCTCTCACATTTTTTTAAAGATTCCTTCCTTCCCCCTCTCTTGGACTTAATGTAATAACTATAATTATGTAATTTTCCTGTAATAAACTTGAACCGGCGCCACTTTGTACATTACATATATATTTATTAGTGTTTAAACGGAAACATTCTGATACATTTTTTAAAATCTTGACTTGTTACGCTCCTGTTTCTAGGAAATGAAGTTTCCTGGGGATTAGAAATGTTTTCTAACCATTTCAATTTCTTTTTTACCCTAGATAATTTACTTTGAATAGCTCTTGCAGATCTTAGGTTTTCCTTGATCATCTACATCTCTCTTTACCAAAAATATTCACTTGACGAACACATATCTCATACTTCAATCATTAGATCATTATACAAGGCGTTTTGGTGGCGAAATATTTGAACCTCAGTAATTTTGGGTTGGATTTTGGTTTGCAAAGGTTGGACTAGCTAAAAAATCAAAATGGTTTATAATACACTCTCTACTAATATGACCATATTGGTCGCAGCAAGGATTTTTTGAAAGTAAATTTTAGATCTACTGACAAATGTTGAATGCAAATCTTCGGTTGGCACCCATTCTTTTCAGTGTGTCCATGTGAAACCCAAAGCAGTAGTAAAGTAAAGTAAAGTAATCGCCTATTTTTTCAGACGGGGCTTAACGTCCAACTACCAATTAGGTGTCGTGGATGGAGGCGACTAGCAAACATACTTTACTGTAAATTTCTTTTTATTAACCATTAAATAAAATCCAAAGCCTAAAACCGGGAATCGAACATTAGCTTCGCAGGTTTCGCCTCTTAACCGCTCGGCTACCGTGGCGCCTGATTACGTGGTTAAATATCAAAATATCCCAAAGCAGTATATTTTGTTCGTATCATTTTCCAGTACACAGTCAACCTCCAAGACTCTGTGTTCGCTGTTAGGAAGACCAGTGGGCGGACATCTGGAGTCTTGTAGATGAGATCTTCGCGGGAGAGGCTAGTGCAATTAAACCATTGAGTTAATTTCTTCCCTAAGGACATGTGTTCTTGGTAAACCTGTTTACCATATAGATCTTTTCAATCGTATTTATTGATTGTACATTAGAACCTCAGTAGATCGTTTAGACTGCAGTGGATTTGGTTTTATAATCCTTTTTTTCTACATTTGGATGTGAAAATAAATAAAGTGCAGTTTCAGTTGCACACAATTTTCAAATGCTTGCAAAACTTTACTATACTGCAGTAAAAGCTGTTGCAATTGGTGAGGTAAATAATTGCAAATGTTAAGAGGTCGCGTAGAGGAATGGCTTGCCCATTAATGATTCTTTAGAGAGTCCCATTCTTTGTCCAGAGACTCGCTGGTTTAGAATGCGCAGTAAAGGGAGGAAAAAGAGATACTGAGCTGAGCTGTAGATAGCGGGAGAAAACACATCTCTAGGGCATACAGTTGCTAATCAACATTGGAGTTTCAGAAAGATAGGGCATCCGGATTGTTGTACAGGAATACGGGAATAGAATGAGAGGGTCTGTGAAGGTAGAAATGCAAAGAGGGCAGAGAATGCCCCCTGGACCTTTATTCCACTCTGCTAGCCCTCTCCATCGTAACGCTTCTCTTCAGAGAGTCCTAGCTAGCGTTTCTCTTTGCTTCTCTGATAGATAATGCGGTACGTGAGGTCACGGACCATGGATACCGCACCCTAGAGGCTGCTAGCTACACTACTTGGTGTTGTAGGGCCAACAATGATGCTATACATATACTGTGCCTCGTTTCCCAGGGTACAGTATGTACCACGACATTGCTCATTGTACCTTAGTCGGCCCTATTTCCTACTCAAAGGGCCTAGCGTCGCAAGGGAGAGTCAACTGCTGACAATACTGCGTCTATTACAAGGATTTCCTTTCGTGTCTACAACTATTACTCCCTCCATTTTGGCATTAATTTCATTCCAAGATGAATATGTGTCCATAAATCGCACTTCCACTCAGTATTCTTAATATCATAGGGCACATTATTTGAAATTTAGATAACCACAACTTGCGGTCAATTCACAATCGATTCCAAGTAGTGTCGATATTCCATCGAATTAATCTGGTGAGAAAAATGAACACAACTTTCTCTTATAGAAAGACAAATGCCAAGCAATGTTAATAATGTTAGTAAGATCGTTTATTTAGAAAGAAAATCAGATAACGATTAACTACAAACATTTAGTAGCGTTAATAAAAAATAAAAATTTATAAAAGAATTTTGGTTTTACTATCTCCAACATTTTTGTAACCGGAAGTAATCTAATCGTTTTCTTTTCGATTTTGAATTTGCACCAGACTTTTTTATTCGTTTGAAGTCTCCTGAGGGCAAAAAAAAACTTGAAAATGTTGTAAGGTCCAGAGTACAGGGTAACACGAGTACCTTTGATTTTGTTCCTTGTAGGACGCATGTTTGTTGTGTCCTTGTCCGGTTTTTTTATCCAATCATCAGAGTTGGAATAATCAGTTTTGTTATAGAGATTTCAACTTCATTTACATTACATTCTTGAACTTTTATTAAAAGATGGTTTATACTAATTCGCCTGAGTATCTATCTGTCTGTCTGTAAGTATTCATCATGACTCGAAACCGAAAAAAAGTCGCAATGCTAAAATTTTGATTATCGGTTCAGGTATCGCAGGGATCCGACAAAAAGCTTATAGACAAAATCAGCCTATCGGAAAGCACCATTTTAATGAATGATTTTTTTCAAAAACGTTTTTTTTTGCGATTTTCATTGAATTTAGTGCATTATTTACATTCAACTGGTGCATACAATAACGTATTTGATAAAATAACATCAAAATTTGATTAAGAGCCATCTAAGGCGAGAGGAATGATTGGTATTCTTTTAACGTGCTATTTCAGTGCAATGAAAGGATGATATTTTAGTAAGAATTAACTGTTTAATTAAAAATCCAAATATTTAGAAAATACAAGGCTTTCCGGAAATGCTGTTTCAAAGCGTATATTTTGATGGTTTTTAGCGATTTTTGCCGGAAATAGTACTTTCCAATTAAAAAGTAAAGTAAAGTAATCGCCTATTTTTTCAGGCGGAGCTTAAAGTCCAACTACTACTAAGTCCAACTAGGTGTCGTGGTCGGAGGCAAATAGCAATCGTACTTTACTATTTCTCATTTAACCATTAAATAAAATCCAAGGCCACGACCGGGAATCGAACCCAGTACCACAATGCATATTAGCTTTGCAGGTCTCGCCTCTTAACCAGCTCGGACCGTGGCGCCTTACTTTCCAATTACATGTACGAGTATAATTATTGGGGCAATTGAAAAATTTCAATAAAATTTAAGTACGTGAAATCGCCTAAAGGAATACTGTATGAGTTTTTACACAAGATTTTTACAGTGGAATTGGTGATTGTGGTAAGAAAGATTTACAGAAGTTTGGTTGTTTGTGTCTGTGTGTTTAGGTAAAGTAAAGGGGCCAGAAATGGTATCTAGGAGAGTTGAGGAAAGTAGTCAGTGTCTGTTAAGTACAGAGTAAGCAGAAAATTACAAAAGTTTTATAATTAATCGTGTGAAGGGCATAGTGTTAAAGGTGTGAGGAAGAAGGATGAACGAGCGAAGTTGAAATAAGAAGATTGTGTTTGGGATGGGGGATAAGGAACTGGGGTTTGCCTGAAGAGTTTGGTGGTAGCGGGGTGTGTCAGAGAGGTTGTACAGTCTCTTCACCGCCCAGAGTATGGTATGAGCTAACTAAAAAGAAGTCAGAGAAGAGAGATCTTGGTAAGAAGACTTCCACTATGGACCCAAAGTAGTATCTTCCTAGCCCCTTTTTCTCGGATTAACAACCATTTTCTTTTCTGTATAATCTCTCAAAGAAGTTTTTGTGGAAAAATCTATGTTTTCACAAATACACAGTGTGTATGTGTGTGTAATAAAAACACCAGCATACTGCAAATCGTTGTAATAGTTTTTAAAGAGAAAAAAACACCCAGTTCTTAGGTATTTCCCTTTCCCGCTTTGTTGCCCAAGGAAGTTAGAGGAAGTTCTGGTTTTCCAGGAATAGTTTCTTGCAATCAAAACCTCTGTGTGTCACACAGAGTTAGTGGCTTCTTCAGACTTCAGAGTACAAAACTTATGCTAGTTCTGCGTGGGCAGAATCTGGGACAATGGGTTAGTAGAAGAGTCTATGCTAGAAGAGTTTTTAGTTTTTCCAACGAATACCCTAACCTTTTCACTTCCGCTCTTTCCTTCAGCAAAAGACCAATCCGGCCTGGGTCTTAATCTAATTTTAATTCAACCAACTCACTAATCTTTTCTCTTCGTAATTTTGCCAGAAGTCAAATCCTACATACCGAGGACTTCATGCACTGCCTATTAGTTCTTTCTTTCTGACTGTCCTTCAGCACTTGGCAAGATTTAAGCCTGCCTAAGTAATTTTTGTTTTCCTCGCTTTTTTATTTAAAATAACCATCGATCCTTGCGAGAAAATCCCGGGTTTATTTTTTATAGGTATTTATTTTTAAATTAGTATTAATAAAAGGATCTGAAAGAAAGAATAAGGAAACCGCTAGGTAGTGGCCAATTTCCTTAGGCTTCCCGTAGAATTTTCAAAGGGTCTTAGTTTTTGTACTTCAATTAAAAACTCTCTTTTACTTCCACCTTTCTACTGGCTAGAGGAAATGAAAAACTTAACGTCAACTTACGCAAAAACAACCGCATATATTTGAAATGAGATTTCCTGGCGAACAGGAGTATCAGGAGAACATGGTGTCGAGATAAAGATCCCAAGAGTCTTTTACTGGCCATCAAGACGGCGCATATCTTTGTCACTTAAGAGGAAAACCGATTTTATTTTCACTGTTTGCAAGAGATTTCCCTTCTACAGGCGATTATCAAACTGGCAAGGATTCCTCAACTACATGGAAGGACTAAATAAATCAAGTCCCATCCTGAATACTGTCCCAACAGAAAGCCTTCTCTGTTTACACAAAGGATAGGATCCTGTTTTGTTGGAGGGTGCTTGCAAGTTATCCCAGGATTAACAGTTTGAGTGTATAGGATTAAAAGCTTCTCTCTCTTTTTTTTTTATTTCTATTTCACTGGCGACATTTCAACATAATCAGCCCTTGGAAAATGTTTTTTTTTTTAAAAAAAAAGAAAATAAAAGAAGTAAATCAGATGGTTTTCCAACAGAGTATTAGTGAAAATGTTCTCTATAAGGGAGTGATAAAAGAAAAGTTATTTTGCTAATGTTTTCAGACCATTTTCCTAATCTTGTGGGTAGGTAAAATTTGGGACAACTTTTCCCCTTTTACGTGATAAAAGCATCCAAAATTATGAATTACTTTTTCTGTTATATGTGGGTGTTGAAAAATTCAAATTTCTTAATAAATAGACGACCGTCTTTTAGTCTGGAATCTATAATATTCTATGTTATATTTCGGATGATCGGCTTTGGAACTCAACTTCTAAAGGAATTTGTTCCTGCTTGGATAGTCAGGCTGCTATGAAGGCCTCACCTCGCCAAATTTGTGTTGGAATGTTCCAGCTGGCTGGAGCAATTATGTTCTCTCTGAATGTTCTCTTCTGGTCTGGATACCGTGTCGTTTGGAATGGATAAATGAGTAGATAAAATAGGTTGGCCAAAATTAGAAACTGCTCTGCCCTTTTGAAATGAAGCGGTTCCAGGCTTTTTCCTAGCTTCCAGGGATGGAAGGTTTTGTGAATGAGTTTTAGTTGGTAATCGGCCGTCTGCAAATGCAAATTGAAGGTTAGGGTAGGAATGGTGGTATTATGATATCCTTCATCGTCACCTTTCATAATTTTGGCCGGATTATTTACGATGCATCATGGTTTAAGGCAACATCTGTACATGGTGCTAACTCCTCTCTCATTCAACGTACAGCGTTGAGACCCCCAAAAGGCACATCTACATAAAATTCCGAATCGAATGACACCTCATTCATGAAAATCGGTTCACGCGTTTAGGCGCTACGTAGTTTACAAAAAAGGTAACAACAACCAAGACCAATCTTTGAAAAAGCCGTTTTTGTTCATTTTCACCAACTTTTTTCTCAAAATCTATTAGATCTGGGTCGTTGGAAGAAAATTAAAGTTATAAAGGAGGATTTGCCCTAAATTTTAAAGAAAATTTGGGAATTTTATCTTCTATAGAAAATGAGAAAAAAATTGTCAAAGTTGGGTGTTTTTCAACATTACGCTTTTTTGTGCACTTTTTGACGATCAACCCTTATACAGTTTTAATATCTGATCAGAAATTTTGGAAAAGATAATTCTTTTTAACATTTTACATTTTGTAAAACCTTTAAAGAGAGATATCTACCAACATTTTTCTTTCAGAAGCAGAAGTTTTCAAGAAAAAATCAAACATTTGAAAAACCATTCATTAAATTGTCATCTTGTACCGTGATTTTTGTCAAACTCAGAATCTTAACTACTTAAATAATCCTCATTAATAGGGATCGGGTGTTGTTTTAGTGGTTATGTTTGTTGCTTTGTAAATGAGAGATTCTCAGTTGATGGAAATTAGGCTTTTCAAAAAGATGGTATCCTTCTTTCAACAAGTACAAAGTCGTGTTGTTAGTATAAAAACTTCCACAATTACAATAAAATCGACAAGGAAATGGGACATCCGGAAATAGTGTCCTTTTTGTAATTTAAATAAGTGCGGAGTAAATTCTTTTATTTTCAAATTTAAATAATATTTTAAGGAAAATTTGCTTTGCGTCGAAAAAATACTTATTACAGGAAATAAATTACTAAACCATGAATCCCACAATGTTAATACAGAAATTAGTAAAGAAGAACTTCAAAATGAAGAGAATTCTCAACATGGGAAGAGAAATTCTCGTAGAGACACCGGGATGTGGCACAGAAATAAGCGACACTTCTCCCGAGGTTAATCAATTGCTACTTTTGAATAGAGTTGTGAACCATTTAATCTCTCGGTATGCTGAACCAGATGTTCAATGTCTGGAAATGATATCTTACGCCCTGATACACCCAAGTAGTCACAGATATATTGACATATAACTTGAACTTTATGGTTGTATAGAGACAGTATGCTTCAGATACCTTGTAATTATGTTAGTTTTGCTTCTATTATTATAATAGTTATTATAATTAATCAATTATAATAGTTATTATTATTAATTAACCTGTCGATAAGGAGAGATATTTGAAAGATATGGTTAATCGATTTTGGGCTACAGGAGCTACAGTGGTCTCGATAATCATTGTTATTGGGATGTCAGAGCGATTAAGGAGAAATACTTCCGGTCAGGCTATGATATTGCGAGATTTCTGAACTTCAAAGCTTCTAAACATCTATTGAGAGTTACTGATAGTTACTGATATCCTTAATTGCTTCATCACAATTTTAACCCACAGAACGTAACTTCCGCTTGTAAAATTTACAGGTTTTTCTCAGTTAATCTACTCAACCACTTTCTTAACTGCAACTTCCTCGGCTAGATAAGAATCTTTATGTCTCTCAAACAGATTTTTCTTTTTTAAATCAGGATATCTGTAGCAATAACTGCTTCGTGGTAACCATCTTTAGCTTTGGGTCACAGAGCGGTTTTTGAGACTTCCAGCCAATTCGTCCTCTTTCCATTGCACTCTATTACGGCATGTCCAGCTACTTAGATGATCTTCATATTGTCTGTAAGCGAGTATATTAAGATTTTTCTCATACTATCCTACCTTAGCTGGGGGAAGACATTTAGGTCGAGTAGGTTCTTGTTCGACAATTCTTAGCCACGAAAGGGCGCATTGTTGTTCAATTTATGGATTCAACTTGTAAAAATATTAAGGCCTTCGGTTCAGCTCAGGCGAGTTTTCTGGAGGACTCAAATTAACTTTGATTGGCTACATCATTTAGTTTATCCAAGCCTTTCCCTCAGTTGGATATATGATTTATTTAAAATAACTAGAGTTGCTGCAACAGTCTTTGTTGGACTGAAGATACAGTTGCTCTATTCATCAGAAGTTTCGTTCCTACATTGGCGCTTGAGTTTACTTCATTGCTTCGAAAAATCCTCAATTAATTTGGATCCATTGGTCAAAGAAGTTAATGCCTTTATTCATCGCACTGACGGTTTTCTTTTTGTGAGGGTGTTGCGAAGGCCAATTGCGTCAGATTAGCAGGATAACCAACTGTGAGTTTACCAGGAAAACCACTCGTAAAGGGATAAGAACTGATAACCGTCTCATAGACGGGAATACAGTGGATAGTTCTTCCACAAATTTGAGAGTGGATAGCTTTAAGAAACTCTTAAAAAGGTTGAACTAGTCCTCCACTTCTGGAGTTTGATGACCATCGGGTAAAGCTTGCTCTTCTTTGGGAGCTCTCTCTATATATATAACTCTCAATCCAACCTGTTTACTTCATATAAGGATTTTAAGGCGAATTAAAAAAAAAGAAGCAATTGTTCTACCCTAGGTTTCAATTACTAAATAACTATTTATTTAGATAAAATCGCTTTATTTTGGAAGGACTCTTTATCGAATCTCTGTTCAGTTAAATCCGCTGACCTATTGTGAAATTCACTTCTTAATAATAGTTTTCTTAATGAAGCTGAAATAAATGAAATGGAGTAAAGAGAACTATTGGAAGAGTTGGTAGAAGTAGAACAAAAACAGAGAGCTTAAGAGAAATAGTCTGGTTGGAATTAGCTAGATGTAAAAGTATGCAAATTAGATTGAAATCTGTAAACGATAAGACTATCTTGGAAGACTAACAGCTTCCCATTGAGACATTATAAACAGGACCCAACGTCGTCACTCCTGTAGATCTTCCAGTAAGGTCTGTCGCTAATGTTTTCACCGTGGTATATCCTCCCCCCACTGTCTTATCGCAGTAAACCTTTATAATCCAAGGGTCCGTGAGTTCGCATAAGTGTAGAAGGTTATAACGACTTGGTAACTGTTTCTCCAACAATTTAACTAACTCAACAGTGAAACCAGCAACTATTAACTACAAGGCTAATACCTCTATTTATGCACACTTTGTCCTTAATGTTGCTCAAATTGGAATTCACAAGGTATGAAGAACGTTACTTTTTTTGCAGAAGTAAGGTACTAAGAATTGATTGTGATGTTATTAGCTAAAACGCTGCAAAAGATTATTGCTATTTTGAAGAATGAAGCTTATCTGCACCCTGGATTCGAAAACAACAGGGAGAGTAATCACCACTTTGCAATTGGTCTGTTCTGCTTTACAGCGCTTGATCATCAATTGATAAAAAAAAAAAAAAGCAAAGCTGTAACAATTTCCTTCTCAGAAGACTTCATAACTAAGAGGAATTCAAACTCCAAACACCAATAGTGGGGAAATAGCTAACTATAAATTACCACACACCGATATCAAGTGTAGAATTGAAAAAGCAGCACTACAAAAATGGCAGACAGATTACAGTAATGGTAATAAAGGGAGATTCTATAAAACTATGGCAGATCAGTTACCTAGACAACCATGGTTTAAGGGAACTGTCACTAATAAATGGGTTGTTACGGACAATAAGCAGGCTGAGTGCTAACCACGCGGTGTGCGGGTCGTATCTACACAGGATCAACAAAAGGTCCTCTCTCCTCTTTGACGTAGATTGCACTGAGGAGGAGGATTTCAAACATATAATAAAATGATATGTCCACGTTATGTGGTAGAAAGGAAACGAATGTTTGACGACATATACAGGTATTTAGATGCACCATTTCGCTACGAAGACATAATATTCTCCACCAACATTTATGTGCTTAAGTCGATAGCAGAGCTAGCAATGAAATATGAGTGTATTTAAAAGTTATAGCCGATTAGAATGATTGGAAGAAAATGATTAGAGAAGGATTACGTGAATTTAATTTCGGTTAAGCTATAAGGATGGCAGGAACATGGAGTACTGATCCATCCATTAGCTGTAAGTTTGTATGTAAATAGTTGTATATAGTAGAGGGATGAATGTGTGAAGCGAATGTATTTATAAGTAAGAATGGAGAGTGAGTGATATTCTAGTGATAAGCACCTAGACGATGCTGGCTGTATGGCAAAAGCCAATGCCAAAAAAAGGCACACAAAAAACTCCAAACATGAAAATTCAAACTTAAAAAATTCTAAACGAAACCATCTATCTACTCTTCCAAATTAACCATGGTAAATAACTCACTGAGTTGCAAAATCAGCAAATGTCTTATTTAATAAAACTTAATCCTCAGACTAAATTAGAAGTCCTGTTCATCACGTCCTGCAGGTGAATGATGTTTTTAAGTGCTAATTTGTAGATTTAACCATTACCATCAGAATAACAGCTACAGCTGTTATTCTGTGTAAATATTTTTTAAAAAAATCCCCTAAATATTCAATAATTATAACTTAAATTCAATAGAACTGACGTACAAATCGACAAGCTGAAAAAATTCCAAGTCTTAAACAATGATAAGGACTAAAAAATTCTTTTATATTTAGATTCTGTGCATTCTGTCAGCGAGGAGTATAATTTCCCTTTACAATTTCGTTTATCAATAAAGTTTTCCCACTGGGTGCCATGTTTTTCTTTTATATATTTTTGGTATTTAAAGCTATGAATGAAGTTATAACTTGAATAAAGTCTAAGTCAAGGGGGCAAAAATGAAATATTTATATTGGTGTAGCCAAAAATATTTCCTTTAAACGTACGGCGTCATTTCCGGCTTTGGAATAGTTCTATATTTGGCACTTATCTACCAACAAGTCTACAAATGTTTGGTAAAAGTCCTGCGAGCGATTTAAAATTTAATTGTGTTACAAAATTATGAAAGAATATGAAATATTTTCTGTTTAGAATTATGTTTTTACTCATACATATGAATGTATATAGTTTATGTGAACATACATACAAGCCAAAAAAAAAAGATGCGATAATATTTTGTGAGCGAACGGGTAGAGGAATAGGGAGTGAGCTATGAGTAGAGCAATGGAATGTTGACCAGATAGCTCTAGTATAGCAAGGGCTATCTGACAGCTGGTAGAAGGATCTCTGCTTTGCTGTAGGGCAGAGCCTATATAGTATACCATATACAGTTAGCGATAGTGAGCTCTCATCCATATCACAATGCTGCATAGATAGCTAAATACATTGTTTTGTCGGTGTGTGCGTGTGTTGTAGAGAGAGAAAGAGACAGAGAGATGGGCTCTAAAGTCGTCCATTGCAGAAATGTCACATCGCTAGCTGTACATAGATTCCAAAACCCATGTGGTGAGACCTATCCTTCTTGCCACGGAGGGAAGAGGAGCTCTCGCCAGGGTTAGGCACTAGGGTATTCCATATAACTAAACAACGCAATCATTTCCTCCATGCTCCCTGGAGAGAGACCCAGTATGGTGACGGTAGAGATCACGGTTATGACGCAAATTACAAATTTATGCCCAGGGTTGTGAACTGTAGGAGCATGCGCTGTAAGTCCCCGCTGTGTCACACGTAGAAACTCCCACAGTATTGCTGCTCATACATACATACATACATATAAACACATTAGTAAAGCTATGTGAAGGACCTCCGGCTAGCCAATTACCTATTCCAATGCATCTATTAATCCCTAGATCGAATATGCACAGACACACACGTTACAAGTATTGTAACTAGGTAATAGATATTATTGGTTATTAAATAAATATTTCACGGATTTTTAGTGTTTTTTAAGACTTCCTGTAAGTAGTATTACATGAAACAGGAGAGACAACCAATTGTTTTTCTTGTACTAAAACATAGGGACTTCAGTTTTAATTTCAATGATCATTTGAATCTCCCCATTTACAAGCCATGTCTTCCCTATCCCATGGGAAACTATGTGTAATATTATTGCAGGAGATAAACACATGCACGCATAGACAAACAGACGGTTGAAGTGGCCAGAGTTTGAAGCACTTTTGTACTGTACACCAAGTGTTTATAATGGGTTTGGTGCGCTTCGTTAGTGAAATGGGAAACGATATAATCCAACCCATATCCTGACTATCGTCGCGGGTAAAGGACGGGAATACAATTGTACTTGCGCACTTTACACAAATTACAATAGAGAGATATATATTTAACAAGCACTTACCAAGAACTACATTATAACATTGCGTTGTTTAACTTAGTAAAACACTAAACTACATTATTATCATTTGAGTTTTAGTAGTTGCATTATTGTTATCATTGACCTTAATGAACATAATTTGGCATTAAGAGCAGTTAGAGTATAATAAAAATCTGATGGAAACATTTACCAGATTATATTACCTAATATAAACCAATGGAGCTCATTGCGCAATAGTCTTTGTGTAACTCTCCTCTTCCAGAGTTAACCATCTTAATCTACGACTATTATACAGGGTGTGCACGGAGGAGTGGTCGAAACTTCGGGAGGTGATTCAGCAGTTTAAAAGCAACAGAAAATATTCTATTCACTTTGGCCTGATTCTCAATAGTGTCCAAGATATTTGCATTTTTAACTATTCCGTTGATATTCGCGTTTTTCACCATAAAAACGGCCGTAACTTTTCTATCCTTTATTCTACAACAAATCTGCTTATTCCAAATGAAAGAGCATTAAATTTTCTATAAATCTGCTTAACCCAGAGCTTTAAAACATTTCTCGATGATTTCTGTTTAAAATTTTCAACTGTATTTTTTCAATGATTAATGAATCAAGGAGTCACCCAATTTCAGGGAAAGTTGTGCATTTAAGACCATATAGATTTTTTTGGTTTTTAATAAAAACCTACACCGGAACAGAGGGGTGCAAATGCAGAAAACTGGGATTTTGCGTAACCGACTTTTCATTACTAATTTACTCAAATGTCAATTTTTGGAGAAGGAACAAAAAGAAAAGTAACCATTTTAGTTTTTCACAATTATTATTTAATAAAACGGAAGTAAAAAATAAAGTAGCAAAAAAACACAGATTTATCGGAAATTTAATGCTCTTTCGTTTGGAATAAGTAGATTTGTTGTAGGATAAAGGATAGAAAAGTTACGGCCGTTTTTATGGTGGAAAACGCGAATTTCGTCGGAAAAGTTAAAAATGCCAATATCTTCACTATTGAGAATTGGGCCAAAGTGAATAGAATATTTTTTGTTGCATTTGAGCTGCTGAATCACCTCCCGGAAGTTTCGACCTCTCCTCCGGTGGAACACCCTGTACAATAATTGACAAAACCAAACATTCTATCAAAATAGCCTTAGATGGTAAATTCTTAGGTTCCTCTTCATTCAGTGTTAAAGTATAGGTTACAAAGGTACACCAGTTATTGCCTTCCAGAGAGTATATTTTTTTTTCTGAATTTGATCCTGTTTCTCTCAGTAATTCCTGCATTAATTTTCTCTTCTTTTTTTTTACACGTTATCGCTTTTAATTCAAAGACTTAACGGGAAACATGGAATTTGGGAGTTGACGGGTAATCTGGGTCTTCAGGACTACGATCCAGACCTTGCTACTTCTGTTTACGAGATGCAATGTATTCCGTCGCCACGTTATTTATTTTGTTTTTTCAGAGGGAAGCTAAACATGGAGGTTTTCTTTTTCTCTATCTAGTTTTTCACAATGTTGAGATTCACAGTTTTGTCTAGTGGGTTCAAATTATGGAACTTTATTGCTTGTATTTTGATTCAGAAAGCTCAAATACGTATAATAACTCATTTTCAATTATGTAGTACGAGAATTAAACAAAAAATTTGTTGCTTAATAAAAAATATGAACACTAAAACGTCCGCCTCCATAAATCTTTTACGCCATAGTGGATTTACGAGCAATTTCACTTCCGCTTCCTTCAGGCATCCATCTAGCGAACAAAGGAAATCCTAAGTTGTACTCCACCAAGTCTAGCACTCTCGTTTACAGTATTTTGTAACGCTCAGTTTTACGAACATGTTGCATTTGTCTCCATAATTGTATTAACATTCTTACAAAAACATAAACTACAAAATTAGGTAAACCTAAAGTGAGTCTAATTTAAAATGATGTAACCAAAGCTGTTCCTCTAACCTCCCCACCTCAGGGATCACTACACCAAAAACAGTCGCACGCATATTCGCTAACACACCAAGTTAGCATGTTAATTGGCAGAGATAAACTCACTAATTACATGGACAAGTGTTAATTGCACACGTTGAAAATTACGTTTCTACCAACTTACCCCCCCCCCTTCTGCCGCCGTCATGCAACAACATCTGTGGTCTCTTTTAACTCATGCCGACTCGTTCACTATTTGCGCGGATTAACATTAACCACTGTATACAGTTGTGCGTGTGCATGAGCGCATGGTTTGCATGTGCGCGTATACTCGTTTTTTAACCATGCGTGCATGAACAAGGCTCTCTAAACTCTGAGGTGTAATATGCTCAACTGTAAATCCACACTGGACACTGGAATCAAACATTTACAGGAACATGAAATTAAGTAATGTAAAATATAAATGACTACCGAGCTACAGGCATTATCTCTGGAGTTGAACATTTACTTAAAAGCCTCAAAACTAATATATAGTAGTACACAAAAACACTGGAGTGTAAAATGTTTGAATTATATTTTCATATTTCCCTTAAGTTAGCGGAAACATGGTGTTCCTGTCAATTTTTACAAAATTAGGTTTTCGCCATGAGTTCTTAAAAGTATTCGCCGAAAAATAACTTCCGACCATACATAAAAATACAATAAAATAAATAAGTACTTTGAGGATCTATATAATCAATATCCAGACCATCCTGTTGATATAGGTGGAACACCTTCTCTTACACTAAATCCTCCTCGACGCTTTCACTGTTAACTTAGTGACTTCATTGGAGCTTATGCCTTTCTGCTAAGTTTAACAAGCTTCTTTTTGTTTTTTTGGTTACATCAATTTATTGATTTTGATTATTAACTAAGTAATACAATATTGATCATATTTTTGTTATTTTTCGAACCGTCTATAGACATCGTACGTATAATGGCTAATCAATCTCCATTAGTACAAAAGGCAGTTTTTACCCTCATCAGATGATCAAAAGTGGACATGTACTTATCAAAAATTTTAAAATGCAACCGACCGAAATGTACTTGCCTATACTGTTCGTATTGCCGTGCAATTAAGTATATTATTTTATAAGACGCATTACGAGGTATGGCTTTTAAATAACGAGACTATTGCTGTAAAACATTTTATTTTAAATTTATACATATTTAGTTATTATCACCTTCAATATACACCCCTCCCCTATCCCTACAACGCTCCATGCGAACTTACCATTATTCGAAACAGTGCTGGTAGTCTTTTTCTGTGAGCTGCTGCATGACGCGTGCTGCTTTTTCTTTCACAGCTTCAACTGACTGAAATCGTGTTCTTTTTAATGCAGATTTGACTTTGGGAAACAGATAAAAGTCACATGGGGCCAGGTCAGGCGAATAAGGCGGTTGGCCTAAAACTGGGATGTTGTACTTGGCTAGAAACGTCGTCTTGACAGACAATGCAGTATGAGCCGGCGCGTTGTCTTGATGGAGAACCCCGTGACTTGTTCTTCCACAAATCGGGTCGTTTTTTCCTTACTCTTTCACAGAGTTGAGTAAGCACCTCACGGTAGTAATGTTGATTAATTATATTATATTTTAATTATTATATTTTCATCCGTTTTGGACGTGGAAGGGCGCTCCTGGGCGGTCATCATCTCCGACGTCTTCTCGGCCATCTTGGAAACGCTTGAACCACTCAAAAATTCGCACAAGTGATACAACATTCACCGCCATAAACTCCACCTCTTACACAAACGACGGCTCCGGTCAGACAGATTTCTCTACAAACACGTGAGACGCTGCAATCGAAAGAGAAGGCTTTACGCCATAGCCACACCTTGTATTAGTATCCGGAGCCTTTTTTTAGTGCACTACCGAACTCCATCCAGACAATAATGTGCATTACTGATCAGTGAAAGTGAAAATCTATGGTCATGCATCTGGAACTGGCCTGGAATCCCCACTTGGGGATAGTTATTATTATTAAAGGGGAACCTGACCGGTACAAGGCTTCACTAGCAAGGCAATTTTCCTAAAAGCTATTATGGCTTTCCTTCCCAGTGATATTTTGCCTAGAAGAAAAGGCCCACGACGTTCCTGAACATTATCATGATAATGCTTCATAGAACCCACTGCTTAGAGGGTTTAACACCCAGTTCCTTGTTAGCGCTACGTTTAACTACGTAAATTTAAAATTTACTGAGTGACTCATATGTATCTACGAGGTAAACATGCAAACAATTTAAATTTACCCAAAATTCAAAATGAAATTAACTGGACTGTCCAAATGTAAATATTGTCGATTTCACAAAAACAATTATCTAATTTCCATTCAATACAAATGCATTCTTTCACATTGAGCCTCTCAATTTTAATCTGATCCACCCTCTCTATCTCTATCTTTCCCTTACACACACTAACACACCCAGTTCACTGTAAAGCTTCCAAATTAAATGAGGAACATAAATAGTGGTAACCAAATTTTAATGTATGTAGCAACATAATATTATTTGAGTAAAAACTATTTAAATTTGAGCAAAGCTTCTGTTTTGTAACCATTACAATACAGAACTTAAAATAGCATTTATCGTTTAGATTGTATAATTACAATAAAAATAATTTAATTCATTTGAGTCCTATTAATTGAACCGTTCACTGCGAAAATCGATTAACTGCCCTCTTTTTTTTTTTGGAAATATCTGAAATTTAAGTGTCAAAGCATTTGGTTCAGTCCAGAGCTTTTTTATATTTATAATAAATTTCCCAAGTAATCAAGATTAACTACCATTAAACGGCAAAATTATTTTCGCCATTGAATAATACATAATTTATTTCAGAAGCCATTTTGATTAACTTCTGTGCTCTAATGTAAATCGTTGCAATAATTCAACTCAAATTCAAGTAGCATGCGCTGAATGATAACGGTAAATTTATTTGCATTTATATTATAAAAATCATTTTTTGTTTTATGGAGTTAATAGAGTTGTGGCAGTGAACAGCTCAATTAACACTTAGCTTAATGTATTTGTTATCCAAACATCTTTAAATAATTGATACTTTATTCAATTTTTTTTTATAAGCTTTAAGTTTATTGTGTGAGAAAATTGGTCTTAGTTGGTCTGAATGGATCATCGCGGGGTTTCGAAATGAGTGTTCATTGTGTGGGTTCAGTGGTACATTAAATACTGCCGATCATATGCGTAAATACGGTAACAACTATCGATGGCTTTTACTACTATCGATACTTTTACGATTAGCTCTGAATAGAAATAGGCAGCCATTACCATAAAACATTATTGTATTACATAATATCATTTCGGCTAGTTCTTTTAGTTTTAGAAGCTCAGTCTTTGCTTTGGAAGAAAAAATTCTAGAAACTTATTAAAACTTGTTTATCCCGATTTTGAGGACATTTGATTGCTCTAATTCACACCATCCTGGTTTGACTTCTGGTCCTCAAGTTTGAGGCAGGACAAAAAGTAAAGAAGCGCCTAATTTGTCCATTCCAATCAACTTACTAATTTCCTCAAATTCTTCCTGACTAAGAAGAATATGCTAAGACATGTTAACAGTTCTTTTCTAGTATGCTAGATATTTGCAGAACCTATTTGAAGGTGAAGAGTCATGCTTCTAGCCACTTGTAATTTAAATGATGTACTGTTTTGCTTAAATAGCTGTCTTAAACTTGAACAGTACTTCAACCACATGTTCATTAACCGACCGCCAACGAAACAACTTAGAGGAAAACACAAAGTAAAAAAAAAAAACTCCCAAGTTGAGCATGCCTAAGAGATTGTTATTCACAATAGTTAGAAAGAAACAGTAAGAGAGAGAGAGATACCTGAAGGAACTTAGTGTTTAGTGGAGTTTGTTGGTTTGTTAATTGCATCATTTAGTTGAAGAACTACAACAAAAGAGAAGGTGCTCTTTCCTTGTAAAGTGGGCACTGCTAAGAAGACAGTGGAGAAGTACTGGTAGGTTGAAGTTGCACCTTTTGCAAGTGAGTAATTATTGTAGCCCCGGCAAGAACACTGCACATAATGAGAAGGGCTTTGGGGACTTTAAGCTTTAATATGAGTGGCTACTTCTGCAAATAAGGGAACCACGTTAATTGTACCTAGCTTTGTTAGTAATGTCCTTGTCCGGTACAAGTTTAAGCAACCAGATGTACTCGAAACTTAAGTGACAAAAAACTCAACTTCTACTTAGTATAGATACAGCAGAATACTTAGTATAGATACAGCTGAATACTTAGTATAGATACAGCTGAATACTTAGTATAGATACAGCAGAATACTTAGTGTAGATACAGCTGAATACTTAGTATAGATACAGCAGAAAACTTAGTATAGATACTGCTGAATACTCGTAGAAACATACACGATTTCCTCCACTTAGAATTCCCAAGGTCCAGATCTTGGACTCCATATTTTTTTGCTTCAAAATCCGTATTTTTGAAACCCACTAACTTTATCCAGTTTTTAAAAACCGAACAATACCCCGAAATGGCTCAATAGAGTATAGAGGAAAGCGTAGCTCCAGAACTTTTACTGAAAACTATTGATAATGTGATTAGCAAAGCTACTGTAAAACGAATTTACTTTAGAACAATCAATAATCAATAAGTGAATCATTTGAGTTTAATAAAGTGTTGTGTAGTCACTTCAGCTAGTTCTATTTTTCCCAAAAAAGTTAAGGATGAAAACGGGAATGAAAAAAAAAAGAGGTCAACTCTTTTTAGAGGGTTAGAGGGCTGGCGTGGGACTGCAGCGAAAAAAAGAGTTTGAGACAAAGCCAAGAAGAGAAAATATGGGAAGGAAAAACCAAGATGACCTCAGGAGGACCATCTGCGGAATATTGTGCTGAAAAAAAGAGGAAGTCGTTGAGTGAAAACGGGGATTATGACCTGTGAAAATATGTTGAAGGATCTAAGTTGAGAGCTTACCATTCGAGGATGCTGCGCAAAAGAAGAAAGAACTGCAGTCATTAGTTATTGTTAGGGTGATCCCCGGGAACTCCTCAAAGTAGATTTCTTTTTTTTTTCTTCTTCTAGAACTAAATATTTGCTAAAAATAGGCAATATGGCTAAAGTAGGAGCTCTACTAGGATTTAAAGGATTGAACGTCTGATCATGATTGCCAAGTATTTCGCCTGGATGGAACACTATGTAAGATAATACCTCCAGATGGTGCTTGTAAGTAGTGGCTAAGCTTTCATCCTGAGACAATGGAGCTAGACGATAAGGTCACCCTTGGGGGGGTCTCTTGATAGGGATAGATCGCATAGGGTCGGGTGGCCCTACGAGTGAGTGAGAGAGAGACAGAGAGATATCCTCTGTCCTGGATTCTCATCACCACCAGTATTGTTCACAATGGCCATCCTGCATCAACCACCTAAACACCTACCACTTGAATTACCTTCAACATCATCATCCTTTATTCACTTTAGCTGTCTTAGTCTTACACTATCGGTCCTGCTCTATTCAGAGAACAGTAATTGACATTTAAATCCGTCCTTCTCTTCTCATACTTTAATCCATCAATATCGTAAATCAACAAAATACTTGGTTCTGCTTCAAATTTAGAAGAAAAATCGCGAAAATACATTTTCTCTTCCTCTCTTAGCTTTTCTAATAGTTAATTATAATTGTAGTGAGAGAAATTCGTAAGAGTGGGCACGCTATTTTATTTTGTTCTCCAGGATTTAGTTAATTGCTTACCAAATACGTGACTCATTGAATTAATTCCAATTCAGTAATTAATCTCAAGGAACACGTCACGGTTTATCTGTAAATGAGGGTATCATCCATTTACGTAATGATCACTAACAGATAGAGCCTATTGAAATGTTTGTAATTAAGTCTGCTTAATAAATTAGACATTTAAGTATAAATAGATAAATTAATTTATTCATTTTGTTGGAACTCCACCACCAATGGGAATGGCATGTTCCAGCTGTAGATCTATTAGATAATTTCAAAAGCGGGAAATTCTAGTATCCCCCCACAGTAATCTCTTAAATCAATTTTAGTAAAGTATATGAGGAAGGCGGCAACTGTGGACAATCTATTTATAGGAACATATATCATACATCATGGAGGTGGCAGCATTAGGGGGAGATATATACAATTTATATATATATAGTTAGACAGTTTACTGTTGTTATGTGTGGTGATAAATATTGGCACTCTAAACGCGGCAACTTAGCACTACAACAGGCCCCCTCCTCCCCACAGAGCACCTGGGACCACTTCTATTGTCATCATGTGGCAGGTCACGTGGACTGGCTGCTATACACTCGGCCACTATTGTGGTCACGTGTCAAACAAGTTTAGAAAGAAGCTTTGAACTTTTATTATTGATTGTGAAAATATGATGTGCGAGTGCTTTTTACTGATGGAGAAAACAGCTTAGAAATCTATTTTTAACCGAAAACGGTTAACTTCTCAGCCAAGAGATTAATTTGTTAATAAGAATTTTGTTTGGAGAATCTTTAAAGAGATAAATAATTTATTTTATCTCCCTTAATTTTTAAAACGTTCACGGAATGATAAAAAAACTTTACTTTCAGTTTATTTGATCTAAAAACAATTTCCTATGACGGCATAATCTTACAAGTACAAGTACCTCAATGAGCCAATAATGGAAGAACATTTTTGTCGCTAATTACTGCTAATCGGACGCCTAACTTAGGATGCATTTCTTTAGGCTTGCACTTCTAGGCTTGGCGATGAAAAAACAAGAGCGGTTTGTTTCCAGCTAGCTGTGGAGAGAAATGGGCAGAAATCGTCTTCTCTTATCAGTCTAGAGAAGGAGGATCGTCTAGTGTTCGTTGCTGGCAAGATGGTATGAAGAGCTACCGTTCTAGTATGTGTCCATTTTCAGTTAATACAAGTTACTAGTGATTAATGATTAAGAAATTATTTTCAGAGTAAAAGAGCCTTGCAAGTCATTAAAAGTACTTCCAAATTTAAATCCACTATCGTGAAAACTAAGAAATAAATGGACTAAGCTGTAGATAATTAAACCACGTAATCAGGCGCCACGGTAGCCGAGCGTTTAAGAGGCGAGACCTGCGAAACTAATATGTATTGTGGTACTGGGTTCGATTCCCGGTCTTAGGCCTTGGATTTTATTTAATGGTTAATATGAGAAATTTACAGTAAAGTATATTTGCTAGTCGCCTTCGTCCACGACACCTAATTGGTAGTTGAAATAGGCAATTACTTTACTTACTTATAACTACGTAATCAAAGCCCAATTAAGAAGGCAGCGGCAACTCGCTGTCACCTGATTGTAACCGCACAAAATTATAACCCTCTCATTATATAATGCTCCTCTCAGGAATCACACTCTCCTGTGATTAGAAAATAGAGAAAAACGAATTTTCAAGGCTTACATCTTTACCAGACCAGGGTTCAAAAGCATTTAAAAAAAAGAACTTAATGCATAAACATTGCGAGAATAGAAGTATATTTTAGCACTGCAATTACGTGAAAATTGTCAAAAAGTTTTCCTGCTTCAAAGCACTAAATCAGCGCACATTGTAACCGCTTACAAGTCCACTAAAACGACCAAAAGTAATAAGAAAAACCTCATTTCCTGGTTCTTTCTTGTTTTCACCATCCATTCCACATCTTTTCCCGCTTAACTAGCCTGAAATAAAAACTTGATAGTGGGAGAAAAACCGAAAAGTGTGATATTTGCTACCGTAGTTGGGATAAGGTAGTTTTTCCGGAGAAGGAACGGTGGCGGATCAAACTCTGTTGTGGGAAAAAGTTTTCTAATATCGTGTGACTTTACCACCGGCTCCAAACCTCTGGGAGCCTACTAAAGAGGGTGGGCCAGATTGTAGCCCTGTTGGAGGCAGCAATTGAATAACATCGCCGCCCCACGGCCGTCTAGACAACTTTTGCTAGGAGGATATTAACTACATCTGTTTACGCTGCGACCACAAACACACGCTTATAGCCACTCTGACGTATTTAGAAGCTTTAATATCATTGGATAATGGTTTAGGAATGTTTAGCGAGTAAAAATGTTTCTGTGTCATATCATTTTGTGCCCTTGGAACGCACATTACTGGCTACTGTAGGACGCTGTAATTTATTACATTCGAAGAACTAATATGCTCATTGTGTGTGCGTAGTTCATAAGAAAAGGGATTAGCAACTGTAAATTACAGAATATTGTTGGCCACAATAATGCTATCACCATCAAAATGCCACAGAAGCGTGTCTATAACGTTCCAGAAACTCCCGCATTTCGCACTGCTACGGTGAGTTGAAGTGGCTTTTTCCTGTCTATCGCCGCCAGTATTTTTTGGCTTCTTTCCTTTTTCAAGTCATCCATTCTCAAAGGCCTTCCTATATTTTTCAACACCTTTAGTTTAAATCCTCCATCCATTCCCGTAATACTAGATCTCGCTCATCTGATCTCTATATTCCCTCACATAGTACCTCATCCTTTGACAAATCCTTCCTAATACGTGCTACCTCTCTCTGGAACTCCTTGCCTTCATCTGTCCGCCATGCTCCTACCTTTTCTATCTTTAAATCCCGTCTATTCAGTTATCTCCTTTCTATTCAGCTTCCTCCGAAATTCTAATTGTTTTAATTTATTTCCTTAATTTCTGCTGTTATTTTTATTTTCACTTTTTGTAAATACTTACGTATATTTTCTGTGTAATCACAGGCCAAACTATTAAGGCCTCTAATTGTACCTGTTTTTATTCTTAGGGGACAATTGTCCCAGAATAATAAATTTATTTTCTATTCTATTCTATTTGGGGAATGGGGCGAATCTACGGAAACAGCGGTGAGCGTAGAAATGGAAAGCGATATTCATTATTTATAATAATGTTATTAATATTGATGCCAGTATCCTTTTAAAGTAGCAATAATAATAGTTTTTTAAATATTTTGCAAACACAGACACAGCATTTTCTAAAATCCACTTTCCAGCCTTAGGAGACATCAAAATAGATATTCCTGATTAATAATTCAATTTCAAAAATGCAGCATCATTGCAATACTTATCTTGTAAGGAGAGAGAGTAGTGAATAAAATTGAATTAGAAAAGTTTTCTTTTATATTGTTGGCTATTTTTGTCTAGTGACGTGGAATTTTCAATTTTGTGGAACAAAGTCTATGTGCCTTATAATTTAACCCTCCCCCCTCTTTGCGCTTGGAGTAAGGCATATTCGAGAAGGCCTTAATGTAATGGCCACAAAAATATGTGCAATATTAAGCTGGGAGAAAATGGGTACTAGCCGAAGTAGTTAGGGGAAGGGAAGTTATTTTGTTGGGAGTAGAGTGGCTGCTGGGGGGGAAATGAGAAATTGTGAGAGTTCGATGTCCACAATGAGGGGATGTAGAGGAAACGATCAAGATAGGGAGGTTAGTAAGAGCGACATATTTATGTGAGGTGTTTCCATGCGGCCCAGTTGGAGGTTGTCTGTGTGCGAAGTTGGTGGCTGGTTGGAAGGAGAACCCTCAGCTATTACAGTAATAGTAGTAGAAACACTAATGTATATCAATCAGCTGTGACAATTATAGATATGAGCCGTCCTGAGGGTAACTACATGAGACGGGGGAATGACATTGGCAGGCGAACGGCCCCGGCTGAACCCTTGATTAACCGGTAGGGAGTCCCGCAGGAGGGTCCACGGTGCCCCAAGATCTCTCTCTCTATCTATCTCTCTCTTCAAACCCGTATACCCAAACCCACTGCCACTAACAGCAGCTCGAACTAGCCGACCCAAACGCGCAAACTGTGCACGCTCTAACCGTCTGTAACATAACTGTAACAGATTTATTGTACAGTAACTGTGTACAGACAGATGTAGATAAGAGGGTGTTTGCGCGTTTATACATACATATATATATATATATATATATATATATATATATATATATATAAATATATATAAAACCAAGAGAGCGTTCCTAATCTATGATCCAAAACCCCAAGGCTAATTGTTAGATTTAGCGAGCTGGGTAATTGAGTACGCTTGATCAATCAACCATCAATAATAAATTCGATCAGTATTTTTCAATAAGATGTTTATCGGTATGCCGTAATTATTTTTTAATTCAATTAATTTTGAGGGTAGAGTGTTTCTAAAAAAAGATTAATTACTGAAAAAATGGAAGATTACCTCGATAGAATTATTATTAATTTTGTTCATTCTAAATGGAACCAATCAAGAGTATCAAAAATTGTCTAACTCAATATCCAGCTAACTGGGTAATTTCATTGGTTGTGACGACATACAAAGAAGAAGGCGTTATCAAGACGTGTGTACATTCCCATTAACACTACAGGGTTCATTTAGAAGGAAATGATCTGTTGACAAAATGACAAAAATATTTTGAAAGTATAGTCCAGTCCAGCTTGAAAAAGATGATGGACAACTAATTGACAGTTGAAAAAGTGGTTAAGTCTTCAGTGCGGGATACTATCCCTGATTTAGCAAGCATGTTTATTGGTCTCAACTGAACGGTTTCGAACTTACATCCATAATCAGTGGAAGAAGTCTGGTGTAGAGAATTCTACCTCACTTAGGTTTCCGTTTCACCATACACCAACTGACAGATTGAGAAAGGTTCATGCTGTGTATGGTATTTAAAATTTTAATGAATCTTTTGTAATTGTAACCGGTCAGCTGTTTTGCCCAAAATTTGAAAATCTATTTCCTGCCTTGATTCTTCTTAATACAATAAAGTTGATAAGACTATATAGTATTCAGTTATGCCACTTTAGAGCAGTTCTTCTGAAACTATGGGGCTCTACCCCACAGGGGGAAACGGAAATATATTGTGAACTGATAAATTAATTCACATATTAACATTTTAATTGTGAGAATATGCTGGAGGATATTGGGAGCGAAAAGTGTTGCGTAAAATCTACGGCCCGGTGGTGTACATTGACGGGGTGAATGGAGGCTCCGAAAGAACGAAGAACTCAAGAAACTATACGGAGAACTCGACATAGTTTCTTGTATCAAAAAAGGCCAGGCTAAGGTGGCTCTCGGCCATGTTGAACGGATGCCCCATCACCGAGTTCCTAAAAAAGTATTATATGGACACCTGGGGGGGGGGCGCAAGACGTATAGGTCGTCCCAGGATAAGATGGTTGGATGACGTAGAAGGAGATCTGCGAAAGGTGGGTGTTAGAAGGTGGCGCCTAAAAGCCGAGGACAGGGAAGAGTAGAAGTCTCTCTTGAATGCGTTCCAGGTCCTACTATAAGACTGTAGCACCATGGGAAGAAGAAGAAGAAGATTAACATTTTAGTAACCAGTAAATAGAAAAATCAAGTTTTTTTTTGGTTCACTCCAGTAACTTGCGAACGTTCACCAAGTAATGGGGATGTATGTTGTAGTGATCCTATCAAAGATACCATGCAAATGAAGTGTAAGTTTGTTGTTCTGTGGCAGTACACTATTCAATGCAATTTAGGTTTCACCCAATCGTACAGTGTACGTTAATCTTTCAAATACTTGGTAAATATTAATGGAGTTCTACGTATCATTCAATTTGAAAACATCCTTACTTATTAACGATTTATTTTAGTTAGAATTTGTACTCTAAAATGAATAAGTGGTTAAATCAAGCTAAGGAATGTGAATCCAAAAAAGAAGAAGCCAAAGCGACTTCGAGTTCATCGGAAAATAAGTCGAAAATACAAGAAAAGAGCCAGATTCGTCCAGAAAAAAACAAGAAGATTCAATGAATCATTTATGCAATACGGGTTTACTTTTAATAATTATCTCGATAAACAGCATCCGCTTTGTATAATCTGCAACGAAACATTGGCTAATGAAAGCATGAAGCCCACAAAATTAAAAAGGCGTTTTGAAACGTCGAATACTTTGAATGTCTTTTGAGTGATTAAAAAAAAGAAAACCTAAGAGTTGAAAAATATGTTTTAGGTCCAGGAAAAATAATTATTAGCTTCCTACGAACAGTAATGGTTCGAGAAACGTAAAATTAATGTTCAAAAAAATTTATTTTTATTTTTGCATAATTTCATTCTTTATTAAATACCTATGGGCGAAAAAATAGTGAAAAAATTCTAGAGTACATTTTTAACGAGAAAATAAAGCCTAAAAGGTCTTAATGGTGGACGATAGAAGTGGTATGTGGGCGTGTGCATTTCTCCCACTCTACGTAAGGTTCTATTGGCCATTATACACGCCCACCAGGCCCTTGTTCGATCCGCCATTAGGATTTTTAATGCTTTTTTTCTCTATTAAAACAATAGTTTAGATTTTTTTCACTATTTTTTCCTCCGTAGGTATTTCATAAAGAATCAATTTATGCAATAAAAATTTTCACCTCAAAAATTAATTAAATATTTACATTAACTGTTTTATTCTGACAAAAATCTTCAATCAAATCAAAATTAGGCACATTACAATTGAAATAAAAAATATTCCGCAATCGTTCATAAAGCGTAATGGTTCGTGAACGTAAAATTAATGTTCAAAAAAATTTATTTTTATTTTTGCATAATTTCATTCTTTAATAAATACCTATGGGCGAAAAAATAGTGAAAAAATTCTAGAGTACATTTTTAACGAGAAAATAAAGCCTAAAAGGTCTTAATGGTGGACGATAGAAGTGGTATGTGGGCGTGTGCATTTCTCCCACTCTACGTAAGGTTCTATTGGCCATTATACACGCCCACCAGGCCCTTGTTCGATCCGCCATTAGGATTTTTAATGCTTTTTTTCTCTATTAAAACAATAGTTTAGATTTTTTTCACTATTTTTTCCTCCGTAGGTATTTCATAAAGAATCAATTTATGCAATAAAAATTTTCACCTCAAAAATTAATTAAATATTTACATTAACTGTTTTATTCTGACAAAAATCTTCAATCAAATCAAAATTAGGCACATTACAATTGAAATAAAAAATATTCCGCAATCGTTCATAAAGCGTAATGGTTCGTGAACGTAAAATTAATGTTCAAAAAAATTTATTTTTATTTTTGCATAATTTCATTCTTTAATAAATACCTATGGGCGAAAAAATAGTGAAAAAATTCTAGAGTACATTTTTAACGAGAAAATAAAGCCTAAAAGGTCTTAATGGTGGACGATAGAAGCGGTATGTGGGCGTGTGCATTTCCCCCACTCTACGTACGGTTCTATTGGCCAGTATACACGCTCACCAGGCCCTTGTTCGATCCGCCATTAGGATTTTTAATGCTTTTTTTCTCTATTAAAACAATAGTTTAGATTTTTTTCATTATTTTTTCCTCCGTAGGTATTTCATAAAGAATCAATTTATGCAATAAAAATTTTCACCTCAAAAATTAATTAAATATTTAAATTAACTGTTTTATTCTGACAAAAATCTTCAATCAAATCAAAATTAGGCACATTACAATTGAAATAAAAAATATTCCGCAGTCGTTCATAAAGCGTAATGGTTCGTGAACGTAAAATTAATGTTCAAAAAAATTTATTTTTATTTTTGCATAATTTCATTCTTTATTAAATACCTATGGGCGAAAAAATAGTGAAAAAATTCTAGAGTACATTTTTAACGAGAAAATAAAGCCTAAAATGTCCTAATGGTGGAACTTGGAAGTCGAATGTGGGCGTGTAATTGGACGTGATCTACCCCTACCTCCCTACGCTAAGACACCAACGCTGCAGCAGCTACAATGAACGGGAATTGGCTACAGTGCGAACTGTTCAGGTTAAAATCAAAGATATGATTCTTTAGTTGTTTGCTGATTGGAGGAAACGACTTAACCTCATAACATAAACATTACTATTTGGTTTGTACTGCAAAAACGATTCGCCAAAACAGAGATTCTACCTGGTCTAGTTGTAGAAAGATACGACACATTCTTAAAACATGACATCAAGCTTTGCCTTGTTGGAAGATAGTCTACGTACGATCACGGTAACTGATCACTGCATCTGCTTTTTCGAAGATTGGTAAGAGATAGACGTAAACCTAGCAGACAACGTGAACCTATCCATATGTTCTAGATAGAACTCGTTCTTATGGACGTGAAACCATATCATCTATCGTAATTCCGCAATGTCTTCGAAACAGCAAACTGTAAATTGCGTACCTTTAATCCCCGAAACCTTCTTACCGTTAATCTATATTTAGAATGAGCATCTACAGATTCACGTTTCTGCTATAAATCCAAGAGAGTTAACTCTCATTTAATCTTATCTCAGAGCTCGTATTTTTTGTTAACTTTTACTCTGGGTGCCCCACTGAATACACAGTTGGAATTGGTAGCAAGACAATGTTAAAGATTTTATCAAACATTTCTTTCTTCATTTATTTGTTAAATGGTCTGACTCGATTCGAATTTCGCATTTCTGTTCCTTGAAATAGAAGTCAAAATTCTCTACACAACACTGATACACCGAAGATGGATGAAAATCCGAAAAAACTGTCACAATGTTCATTCAAATCACATTATGTTAGGATGAAATATTTTATATTTAATTTTTGTTTAATTGCTGGCTTAAATTAATATTTTCAATTTAAAATTGTCGTATATATATATATATGGCAGGATAGGTGGCAGAATATTCCCTTGTGGTCACACATAAACCCTTGCGGTCAGAAAAACCCTTTTAAAGTTCATTAGTCCATAGGGTATATTATAAGCTCATAATTCTCGCCCTTATTCATTGTGCACTTTTGAGGTGAATACTCTTTTTATAGTCTACTGTGGAGTATTAGGGAATATAATATACTCTATTAAGTTTTTAGAATCGAGTACTGGTACTTAGTACAGATAATACCTCTCAATGGAGTTAAAAAAGAATCGCTAAAAAAATAGCACTCGGCTGTACTTACCTTGAGTTCCGGTACCAGCCAGCAGGAGAGTGAAGTAGGCAATTAGGAGCCACAGATCGGTCATGACGTCACAACTAGGTGGTCACCTCCCGCATCATACCTTTAATAAATACATTATTAAATTAATTTTTACATTTCTCCGTGCAGAAAGGGTTGCAATACCTAAAAACATTGCTCAACTTATTCTAAACGCCAATATTAATTTTAAAAGTCTTAAATTTGGTCAGATCTTTGAAAATGGTACTGGTAATAATTGTTTGGATTTTGCGACTTTATTAAATAATACAATAAGCCAAATGATTTGATTAAATACGTACATTTTACACTAATTTACGAACTGAAATTCTTCTCTAATCATTTTCTTCTATTCATTCTAATCGGCTATAACTTTTAAACACATTCATATTTCATTGCTAGCTCTGCTATAGATTTAAGCAATGGTAATAAAGGGAGATTCTATAAAACTATGGCAGATCAGTTACCTAGACAACCATGGTTTAAGGGAACTGATCTGCCATAGCACAAGCACACAACTTGCGAGATAACACGAATGCTGTCGTTATTAGAAGTAATTAATCAGCTATATCAGCCAATCTGGCAGAAGGCGATGTTTTTGACATTTAAATGATGACGGAAACTTCGTCGCCTGAGTCTTCCAAAGAGGAAAGATTGATCGGATGGATTCTGCGGATATGGAGAGCGAATTAAGTGCATTGAAGTGGCAAGATAATTTGATGTGGAATTTCATGTGGCAGAATCAGGCTAAGGAGTCACTTCATAATAGTCACTTCATAAACAAAAAGAAAAAAACTTACAACCATCTACTTATGATAATTATTACACACCAGATCTCTTTGTTGCAGCCCTGGGGAGATGTACTAAATATAGCTCCAAAAATTGGAATAGTTGATTTTTTGCATTTCTAAATTGACCAAAACTCAAGATTCCTTAGAAATGCTCGGGAACAAGTTTGCTTCTCTGAGGAACCAGAATCAATAGAAGATGATGAACATCGGTTTCGCTTTGAACGAAGATAATCATCGTAATAATGAATTATAATATCCCTTTGTGCCCGTTTATTTTGTATTTGTTAATTTATTGCTTTTATTGTTATTTAAAATAATCTTTTATTGAAATTTACAACTGCAAACCGCTGTAGCAACAAGCGAATGTGATATAAGATAATGATATCAGGGAGTATTGATCGGAGACGGCACCCAACAGTGTCAATCCTTTATCGTGAATATATGTGCAGTACTATACTATCGCGAGGCCATCTTCTCTTCAACCTTCTTGGAGGATAACCTAGTAATGCGGAAGAAGATAGGTGTTCTATGTGATGGATAGAATGAGCTGCTTAGTGTGGAATGAAAGAAACGAGTTTTCGCAAGATCTTTAAAGGGATTTTGATATTTTTTTTTTGGCATTGGCTTCCGCCATACAGCCAGCATCGTCTTGGTGCTTATCACTAGAATATCACTCACTCTCCATTCTTACTTATAAATACATTCGCTTCACACATTCATCCCTCTACTATACACAACTATTTACATACAAGCTTACAACTAATGGATGGATCAGTACTCTGTGCTCCTGCCATCCTTATAGCTTAACCGAAATTAAAATCACTTTCTTCCATTCATTCTAATCGGCTATTAACTTTGAACTACATTCATATTTCATTGCTAGCTCTGCTATAGATTTAAGCAATGGTTATAAAGGGAGATTCTATAAAACTATGGCAGATCAGTTACCTAGACAACCATGGTTTAAGGGAACTGTCACTATTAAATGGGTTGTTACGACAATAACAATAATAGGCTGAGAGCGAACCACGCTGTGTGCCGGTCGTATCTACACAGGATCAACAAAAGGCCCTCTCTCCTCTTTGCGTAGATTGCATTGAGGAAGAGGATTTCAATCATATAGTAACGATATGTCCACGTTATCTGGTAGATTTTGATATCATTATGGATGGTGAGGTTAAAACGGAAACATAAAACGGAGCGGTAAGGAGTTTTTTGTTTTGACTGTAAAGTCTGGATGCGTAGGGAGTTTTGGAACGTTTAGTCGATTCCCATATTTCGATGGTTTTTATTTAAAAATAATTTTTCCAGTAATTTTTCCTCTTTAAGGCAATTCTGGGAGAGTAGTTGCGGGTTAAACTTCCCATAAGTAATCGTTCTAAAACGTCATAGGCTGCCTCTTTCCAAAGTATTGAACTGGAGTTAGGTACTTCCAATTTTTTGACTGGAATTATATTTTGAGGAAACTCATTTCCTAAATTGAAACCGGTTATTATGGAAATTAATTATCTTTTTTTTTTTTTGCTGCCGACTTGAACTTAAGCCTTCTTCTTAGTCAAGTAAAGTAATCGCCTATTTTTTCAGACGGGGCTTAACGTCCAACTACCAATTAGGTGTCGTGGACGGAGGCGACTAACAAACATACTTTACTGTAAATTTCTTTTATTAACCATTAAATAAAATCCAAGGGCCTAAGACCGGGAATCAAACCCAATACCCACTATACATATTAGCTTCGCAGGTCTCGCCTGTAACCGCTCGGCTACCGCGGTGCCCTAAACCTTCTTCTTATTTGACCCTTTTTAGGCTCAAAATTTGTCACTCTTGTATTTAAAACTACAAGACCTTAGATACATTAAAAGTCTTTAGCCAACAAAAAATTTGTATTTTTAATAATTGGTTATTTTTCACGCTTATAGAGGTTTTGAAACAAACTTCTAAAGTAAAAAGGGGGGGAAAAAACCATCCGTGACGTAACTTAAGTAAACTCATTGAGGAATGGAATTTTCGCATCTAGAAATTTTCGATTCAGAAAACTTTCAACGAAATGAAAAATCAACATCTAACTAGAGTTATAAATTATGGAGTCAGCAGGAGCCAGGAGTAAAAGGAGAAATGTGGAAAAACTAAGTTTTGTATTTTAATAAAAAAAAAACAAAAGTACGGGTTACAATTTTCCCCCCTCCAATATTGAAAAATGTATAATATATAAGTACTTGAAGAAAAGAAAAAAACCGGTAGTAGTGCTTTTTGGAAAGGAAAAAGGAAGAGAGAGATGAAGATGGAGAAAAAAGGTCAACTCTTACTTAAGAGGAGGTCGACAGTTGTAGGGAAACACAAAGATGATTTTCAAGCCTGAGGCAATTTCATTCTTGGCAAGGTAGAACAAGAAAATGAAGGCAAAAGAAGTGAAGCCTAAGATACGTACCTCCCTCTGCTCCAACATACAAACACTCGTCGTATCCGCCGCACACGTACACACGCGCTCACACAGAAGGAAAAAAAGTTTGCCGCACCAAATTGTTATATAACCTTCGCTCTCTCTACCCGGTTACTCTCCCGGAAATCCCACTTAAACCTCCCTCCTTTCCCCTTGTATCCCTCCGCTTTTACCCCCCCCCCCCCACCCACAGTTCTCAGTTAACCCAACTTTCCCTCCCAAGGAAAAGTTGATGAAGAGAGCGCAGAAAATTTGTCCTCTAGTAACAAAGTAACAAAGGTATTCAAACTTTTTGTTTTTATCAAAAGAGTGAGCCACCAGGCAACTACCGGAGTAGTTTGCTTGGTAGAGGGTGGTTGGTTGCCTCTCTCTCAGCCGGGAGGTGAGAAGAGGTAGAAATTTTCGCAAAAACTTTTCCAAGTTACATGGCTAATGAAAAGTATAAAGTTTTTCCGACCCTCTTATTATTAACTTAATTACGTAAGTTAACCGAGTAACGACACTGATCACAACAACGATACCGGGAAAAACTTTATCATGGTGTATGGGAGAATACACGTATAACGTACCAATCTCTTTCTCTTTCTCCTCACTCACTCTCAGAAGCAACGATGGCCTAACGTTTAGAGACATAGTCCGCAAAATAGAGACGTGTGTTCTGGGTACGATTCTTGGATTTTTCTAACATAATAGACCACGAATTTCTATTAGTATTTATAAAATATTTATCTTAAGGATTCAACTTAGCGTGGAAATCGATCCACGCCCTGAAGAAGGCAATAAATTTGCCGAAACGTTGGTAAAAACGTTGTTGTTGTTTGACGAAATGTTGAGTTGTTTTTTGGTTTTGTTCTGAACCGATTTCCTCGCTAATTTGCATCCTTAAGATAATAGACTATGAGAAAAGTCATAACAAAAAATTAGCCACCTCCGTTCAAGATATGTGACCTTAATGTTGAAGTTCAAGAACAATTGAATTTAAATAACTAATAAAAGCAATATTTTCTTTCCTTTGTTCTTTTCGAAAAGTAATTTGCGTGAGAAAATTTTAATAAGAATATATAGGCCCCATTCTGGAAGGGGTCAGATGGAGGACAAGGACCATCAAGGAAGTCAGAGATCTTTATGCTGAACTGGACCTAGTAGGACCTTATCAAGCAAGCAAGGATTAGATGGTTAGGTCACTTGGAACGAATGTGGGATGAAAGAATAGACAAGAAACTCTTTCTCGGACATCCAAGAACTAACGCCATTTACCTTATATCTTTCATCACCTTTGGATCCATTCTAAGTCGCAGATAGTTAACGCCGTGTAACTTAAATCTTTCATCACCTTTGGATCCATTCTAAATCGCAGATAGTCTAACGCCATTTACCTTATATCTTTCATCACCTTTGGATCCATTCTAAGTTGCAGATAGGCTAACGCCGTGTACCTTATATCTTTCATCACCTTTGGATCCATTCTATATCTCGTCCCAGATCTTGCTAGACATTTTAAATTCTTAATTTTTATTTTATATATAACCTTATTTATTTCCAGTAAGTCGAATGAGTCGTCACACTTTTTTTTTTAATGATCTTATTTATTTTATACAATAGACTCATTTTTCATAAATTCGTTTTTCTTGTGCCTGATATCAGACAAATAAATCCAAAAAGGAAAATAGATTTATCATCTTAAAAAAGGAAAATCTATTCACAAAATAAGTTGTCGAACAGAATGCTTACGTAATAGTCTGGAAAAGTGTCGAAAATAGAATTAAGTTGGTGAGGTGAAAATCGATAAAAGAGGGGGTGGCTAATTGGTGGAGGCCCAGAACAGCTAGTCCTGTGTCAGAGCTATAGCTTACCGTTTTGGGTTTGAGTTAAAGAGGGAAACCAGGCTAAAGACCCAGTGATTCGCCTCATTGGCTTCCAAATTGAATAATGAGGTATTCGAATTGGTTGAGGGGGTGGAGAGATAGCAGGAAAATCAAATTACAAGAGCTAAAAGGGTAGAAGAGCAGCAGGCCGGCCGTTGGCAGTCAGGAAATAGTGACTAGTTGACCGGATTTGAACCCCTCTAAAATCTGAACGAATCGCTTGAGTAGTTACTTAGTGAAGGGCCATTCCGCATAGCGTTCTAACGCATGTTTACACACACATACACACTTTAACATACGCACACCTCCACAAACCAGCCCTTTACAAATTAACCAGCCCTTTTGCACACGCATACTGATGCTCCTGAATGTGTTCAATGTAATAACCAAATGTTTAGTTTGACTTAAAAAAAAAAAAAAAAAAATCCCTGTATTACAAAATAGTGCTTAAAATGGTTAATCAATCATCTTAAGATTAGTAATAAAAGCTATGAATTTGTATTAGCTTTTAGTGGCCGTTAAATGTTTATTTTAAGGATTCAATTTAGCGTGGAAATCGGTTCAGAACAAAGGGTTTCCTGTGACCCAACCGACCCGCATAGCCATGCCCTGAAGAAGACAATAAATTTGCCGAAACTTTGTCAAAAAGACGGAGTTGTTTTTTTTGTTCTGAACCGATTCCTCGCTAAAGTGAATCCTTAAAAATAAAAGCTATCCAATAATTTGTTTCCAGTTACTTTCCTAATCAATTCAACAAATGGATATGGAGCACACCTGGGTTTCCCAGTTGGAAAATGTTCTCCCGCTCATTATTCTTTTTTGGATATTGTGATTGTAGAAGTATTAATCTATACCAATCTGCAGCTAATTGTAACGACCATTGAACCAGATATGGGCAAAAATTGAATTGACCTAATCAGGGCTAAATTACACTTGATTACTTGTGTTATTTCTGTATCCCGTACATTTATTAGTATTTAGATATATCTGGGTTACTATTTTGGCATCAGAAGTTCCTAAATTTTGACCATAAGTGATCAAAAAGTGTTCCCCTATATCACTTTAATTTGGGCAACTAAACTAAATCTAGGCACCCCGTTGTACAATGAGAACGTCATGGGGATTACCGTGTAATCATAATTGGGGAGTCTGTCCTGTTTATGGCTAGAGGAGTGTTATTATAAGGTACCTATTCTTTTGGTTGGTGGGTATAATCACAGATAAAGTAGTAGAAGAAGCTGTGACTAGAATGATTAAATCATTATCGTTATCTTTATTATTAAGTGATAATTTTTATGTCGACCGAATTGTCGGTATTACTAATCTAAAGTTTGCTGGATGGCCAATCAGTAAATCATTAATATCTGTAATAATTTCTATGTGGCTAACTGTGACAGCCAATTCTACTTAAGAAAAACGGGTGTATTGTTGTAGCTTATTTATGTAGCTTATTTTATTTTTGCATATTTTAATTCAACTTTGTTATTTTATATTCTTTCAAATCTCACGTTTTGTGTTTATAACATTTTGTAACGTTTAACGCAAAGTTCATAATTTACCTTAATTACAGATGCGCTATTGAAAAATATTAGCACATTTGCATTAATGCCATTCCCATTGACAACGAAAAATGCATATCATTTACACAATAATGTAACCAACATTCATTAACACTGTTAGCCAACTAGGTCGTAATTTCTCATTGGCTAATTTACGCGCAAACATTAGCTCACATAATTTTCCCTCTTTTTATTTGAAATGAACGGTTTGATACTGTCTAAAACTGGACAGCTACCAAACCAATAGAACGTCCATTGAATGATGGTGGGTTGGATCATTAACAAAGTCCATGAATAGAGAGTAGAAATGTTGCATCAGGAGAAGTGAGGAAGCGACTAGACTGGCACAGGCGGTGAAATGCATTTAGAACAATTGATGTACTTTCGGACGGCTAACATTGGACACTTCCGTCACAACCATTTTGTTACCACATATAACTTGACTGGAAATAAAATCGCCTGTTTACCGCTTGATCATTGCGCATGATTTTACGAAATTGGAGGTGGTATTCATTGCAGGGGTTGGTCACAATATGACTTTAGCACATCTTGTTGTGTTTGAAGCTTTCGCTTCTAATTAAATATTTCTGCACGTTTCGAACCCCTAGCAATAGGAAAACTGGGCAACAGGACTGGTCTAATGGGGAGGGATGCGTCTAATGGGATTCGGAAATCAAAGAACGAGCAATTCATAAAATATAAAAACCTAAAAAGTTGTTGATGGCCGCACATTAAAGTCGAAGGAAAAGAAACAGCTGATACTATCATACTAAAGGCATGGAATCGATTAGAACACTGGTTCTCAACCTTTGTACGTACAACTACAGAACACATTTCTCTTGGTATGTTTTCTGGCGGATCACCAACATACCAAAATTTGAAATTCTATGTTCAGTCGGATATTAATTAGAATGAAAATATAACAAGATATAAGTTGCTTTGCAAAAATCAATTAGTTTGCTGATGCAAGTTGCTTTGCATGAAACTATTAGTTTTCTGGTGCAATGAGCTTTGCAAGAATCAAATAGTTTTCTTGTGTTATGTACTATCATTATATTCGTATTTAAAGACTTGCGAAGCTAATATGTATTGTGGTACTGGGTTCGATTCCCGGTCTTAGGCCTTAGATTTTATTTAATGGTTGATAAAAGAAATTTACAGTAAAGTATGTTTGCTAGTCGCCTCCGTCCACGACACCTAATTGGTAGGTAGTTGGACGTAAAGCCCGCCTCATATTCGTATTTAAACATTCATTGAATTCAAAGTTGTATTTTTTAATAAACAAAAGACTAAATTTTATTTAGAACATTTTACTTTGATATTTGCACACAAATTTCTGAAATATTTGGTTGAACGAACGGCTTTGATATTCCTGCACTCGAGTTTTCGTGTATTTTCGAGTTTCATTACTTCAGTCGAAAAAAGTTAATTCAAGAGCTATCGTACATTTTTTTTTTTAAATAATTATTTTTTGTTAAGTTTATTTGTGCTACAATCAGCGTGTTGGCTCTATAAGTAACAATGATAACCGAGTAACAAATGAAGCAAACGAGTGGAGAAGTTACCCAGGGGTAACACTCCAAAACATTAGATGGTTAGTCACTCTCTTCACTTGAGAGGAGATCACGAGGCCACTGTCTTTTATGACGCCTTGTCCGGGTTGTCGGGAAGAGTTCTAGAAGAAAGATTTTTATCTAGAGGATTTATATGAGATTGCAGGCCGAAGTGGAGTTACCTGTATCGTGTTTTAGCAACTTGGGTGTCAAAAGCAATGTTAAGATCTGTATGTATAGTCCGGTTGGAGACATAAAATGGAGCTTGTACAATAGTTCAAAGTATTTTAGATTGAAGGGACTGCACCCTTTGGAGGTTTGTGCGTTTGGTTGAACCCCACAGCTCTATTCCATAAGGCCCAGATGGGTTTTAAAATAGTAGTATAAATCAGTCTTTTGTTGTCCAGAGAGAGTTTTGATCTATCGTCTAAGAGTCTTTTAAGTAGTCGATAGCGTCTGTTTAGTTCTGCTCTTTTTAGTCTAGTGTGGGGATTTTTTAATCATAGTATATTTTTCTCGAGAGTCTTCGAGAAAGTTTTGATTATAGTCCGAAGAATAAGGTATTAATTCGTCTTTCCATTAGCAGACAGTCAGCATTGTATACAATTTTCAAATATCTAGTTCAGATTGTTCAGAAACGTGGTCTGTTCACTCATTATCTTTTTATTCAACATGAAGACATTGAAACTAAGATAATATTATGTAGTCTTAATGGAAAGCGAAAGACCAATGACTTACTTCCTGTGTCACAAGAAAGATTTAAATTTCAAAGTGGTGCCGGTTATTGAAGGAGAACATACTCTCTTTAGGACGCTCCCCAGTTTGTGAAATTCTTCAGATATCTTAGTTTGGAGCGGAAGTTGTAGGGTAGGGGCACTTACAATCTTTAAAAACACCAAATCACCGGCCTAATTTGATATCTGCCTAAACAGTCCTAAAATTAAAGAGGCAATAGTTTCCTATTTCTTTTCTAGGCGAAATCGGGCCTTTAAGTACGTTAAATAAAATAGGTCAGAGTATGCCAGTTAACTTCTTGTTTTTTTTTTTAAAGTGATCCTAGAGAGGTACTTTAGCCGTACGGCGATGTAGGCGGGGTCAAGCAGGCAATGTGCTAAGGTCTAAATTTAAAGAGAGGAGGTATCGCGCATGGCTTTGCGAACCAGTAGAGCAACTAACTACCCGTGTTGGCTCTGTGAATGATGTGACCCATGAGTAAATTTATCTGAGCTTCTACTTACCACTTCCTGTGAAAATGTACAACTCTGAGTGAGGTGAAACATAACCCAGCTGGGTTAAAGAATATCTCTAGTTGTGTTAGATTTAAAGTGAAGACTACAACGTATTTCAGAGCCGCTAAGTGAAGCTGCCGTTACTATAGTTTCTCCAGTGAACTCCCACTTCCAAAGTACTTAACTCTTTACAGTTGTACCTCTTAAATGGACGAACTTGGTGGGGGGGGGGGAGAAGTAAAAACTTGAAGGTATTATATCAGTGAAAAAGAATGACTATGCCACTGTGGTAAGTTTAATCCATTAAGAGAATTGCTGCGGTCCAGTTGTAAACTGGTTTTAGAGAACATGCAATATAAAATTGTTTTAATGAATAGTCTGCTGGATCCGATTAACGTTGATATTTCAAATTCCTCAGGTTGGTAGGTAACAAAGAGGGACAAAATCAGTAACAGAAGGAATCTGTAATATAGAGGCAGGAGACAAAGTTTATCATTAGCCACTCCTTAAATTTCGCTTTCCAAAGAGCCTGGACAGCCATTCGGATAATCCTTGGCCTTCCAGTCTTGTCCACTAATTCGGGGTAGTGATCAGAGTGTTGCTTTAATCTAAGCTAAGAATAGGTTTCCACATGCAGGTTTCCAAATAGAGGCAATGTATAGTCTAGAGCAGGGGTCCCCAAACTTTTTACAAAGGGGGCCAGTTCACTGTCCCTCAGACCGTTGGAAGGCCGGACTATTTTAAAGACTAGTTTAAAGTAAAAAAAAAAACAAAAACAAAACGGGAACAAGTAGAATATTTAAAATAAAGAACAAGTAAATTTAAATCAACAAACTGCCCAGTATTTCTTGTGGGAACTATGGACCTGCTTTTGGGCTAATGAGATGGTCAATGTCCGGTTTAGTTATAGTGCTTTGCTTTTTCTTCCTACTTCTGGCTGTTATTTTACACTGTTTTCGGAGCCGTGACGCGTGCGTCCCGCGTCACCGGAAGTAGTACTGTACATGAGCGACACAGCGCTTTGCGGCACCGCCACTTATAGTGCTCCTCTCACTGACCACCAATGAAAGCGGTACCCTTCCGGAAGTGTGGCGGGGACCGGATATAAATGTCCTCAGGGGGCCGCATGTGGCCTGCGGGCCGTAGTTTGGGGACCCCTGGTCTAGAGAGAAAAGATGCTGGTAATGTAACGTCATGGAAGGAGATAAAGGAGACTTCAACACATTTCCAAACGTACTACGTTGCTATCGTACAAAGATGAAGGTAGTCATACTCTCCATAAAACTATTCCAGCTACTAAGATTTTACAGCACTCAGAGCAGGATGCTGTAGACTCTTATTCATTAGTTTTTTCTAAATTTATAACAAATATTTTAATTATTATTGAATGTATTATAATCATTACCTTTTGCAATTAAATTATATTGTAACCGGTAGCCCCTGAATAACTAAGAAGAATCCTAGGATTGTGGGTTTTTTTTCAGCTCCAGTAAAAGGAGGTAATAAACTGGAAGTGGAATTAAGAGATGAAAGCGATAAACTGAATGTGAATTTCAAAAATTTTTGTTTAATAAATAACGTTATTCTGAAAAATAAATTCATCAAACTTTTTAAATATTTAGATTAATAAAATATTAGAATAATGTATAAACAAGACGTTAATCACGTGATTATGAAACTCCTCTCTGCCTCTTCTTTTTTAATATCAAAACTTCTCTCTCAAAATGAAAATCTTTCTCTCAATTCTTTTAACACTTTCTTTTATTTTTCTAAGACAAAGGAAAAACTTATTAAAGTAATGTAGAAGCAATGCAAAATTATTCTTCTGCTATTTTTAACCTAAAACAAAAAGGAAGAAAAGTACAATTTTGTTTTGTAAAAAAGAAAATATTTGAAATTAAAAAATTATTTTCCTTTCAAAGAAAAAGAGAAAGCCTCTCTTAAAGTGTTTTCATTCTCTTTATTTTTTCCTTTTATTCTAAATTTATTGTGCAAATTTCTTTCTTTCGCGTTTCGTAACAATAATTTATTTACGTAAATTTGTTGCTTTTGCAATTTTAATAATAATATATGCATAAATTTAGGAATATATATGCAATAAGTTTAATTTTAACATTTTTTTTTTAATTTTTAAGGTCCGCCTGCGCCATGTTTGTAAATTGAGGGTTCCGCATTTGCAGCTCGTAAAGATTGGCAGATAAAGGTAAGTGATTTACTATTTGTTAGTTTTTTGTTTTTGGTATTTTCCTCAATATATACTCTATATCTTAGATGAAGTGGAATAGTAATCATGTCTGACTCCTGTAGTATTTTAGGCGGCAGTTAATGGGCGATATAAGTGGAACTGCATGGAATTCTGTCATTTTCTAGTCTAAGAAGTAACAATAAATATTTTAGGCGGCAGTTAATGAGCGATATAAGTGGAACTGCATGGAATTCTGTCATATTCTAGTCTAAGAAGTAACAATAAATATTTTAGGCGGCAGTTAATGGGCGATATAAGTGGAACTGCAGGGAATTCTGTCATTTTCTAGTCTAAGAAGTAACAATAAATATTTTAGGCGGCAGTTAATGGGCGATATAAGTGGAACTGCATGGAATTCTGTCATATTCTAGTCTAAGAAGTAACAATAAATATTTTAGGCGGCAGTTAATGGGCGATATAAGTGGAACTGCATGGAATTCTGTCATTTTTCTAGTCTAAGAAGTAACAATAAATATTTTAGGCGGCAGTTAATGGGCGATATTAGTGGAACTGCATGGAATTCTGTCATTTTCTAGTCTAAGAAGTAACAATAAATATTTTAGGCGGCAGTTAATGGGCGATATAAGTGGAACTGCATGGAATTCTGTCATTTTCTAGTCTAAGAAGTAACAATAAATATTTTAGGCGGCAGTTAATGGGCGATATTAGTGGAACTGCATGGAATTCTATCATTTTCTAGTCTAAGAAGTAACAATAAATATTTTAGGCCGCAGTTAATGAGCGATATAAGTGGAACTGCTTGGAATTCTGTCATTTTTCTAGTCTAAGAAGGAATAATAGATATTTTAGGCGGCAGTTAATGGGCGATATTAGTGGAACTGCATGGAATTCTGTCATTTTCTAGTCTAAGAAGTAACAATAAATATTTTAGGCCGCAGTTAATGGGCGATATAAGTGGAACTGCTTGGAATTCTGTCATTTTCTAGTCTAAGAAGTAACAATAAATATTTTAGGCGGCTGTTAATGGGCGATATAAGTGGAACTGCATGGAATTCTGTCATTTTTCTAGTCTAAGAAGGAATAATAGATATTTTAGGCGGCAGTTAATGGGCGATATAAGTGGACCTGCATGGAATTCTGTCATTTTCTAGTCTAAGAAGTAACAATAAATATTTTAGGCGGCAGTTAATGGGCGATATAAGTGGAACTGCATGGAATTCTGTCATTTTCTAATCTAAGAAGGAATAATAGATATTATACGCCGCAGTATCTCAGATGATGTCAGATTTCCCCAGAAATGGGAAAGTGGACTTCCATCGATCTGGATGTCCCAACGGGAATGCCAACCCAAATAACATTGAACTACATCTCCATAACATACATTTGACGTGTGCTGCTGTTTGCTAGGTATGCACCTATCTATCATATGGTGTTCTTCTTGGAAGTCACATTAGTTATATGGGTGACTAGTTATGGAAAATGATATTTAGATATTTTCCAAGAAAATGGGATATTGCAACAGTGTTGAATGCTGTTATCATACTAGCAAGACTTGCATAAACGCATATTGAATTATTTAATAAAGATCCATTGTTTTATTAAAAAAAATACCTATACAAAAAGGCTGCAACAAGCAGAAGAGTGACGTAAGAAGTAAAATAATAATGATAATAATGTAAATTAATTAATCAGGGCTAGAAAATTGATTTAGGGTCTACTCTGAAGAAAAGATTATAAATTGATTGAGTCATTGATTGAATCAACAAGTTTAGTGCAATGCGGAAATGAAAGTCGAAATCTCTACCCGAAACTGATTACTCTACTTCCGATGAATGAAAATCTGATACAGAGCAGGGATGCGTGCTACGATTGACAAAATTAAGGACATTATCGCTGGATGCGGACCTTTCCCAAATTTTCAATTATTTTATTTGTATAATCAATTTTGATGATCAATCCTTAACAGTCCTATCGGATAGTTTGGTATTGATGCTGGCTACTTATGTGTAAGCATGATAAATTTGCCTTTTTTTGTTGCCAAACATCACTTCACCATCTATTGTGCACTTTTTTCCCCCAATTAATGATTGGATGAACACATATATTTACACAATCATCGATCAAATCGTCACTGTTGGGAGTCTCAATGTAGGTGATGAATGGTTAAAGATCGGAAATCCTGTACAAAATGAAGGGAGTTAAGAGGAAAATGTTCCCGGATTCTGTTATTCAATAAATCAAGAGGCTGAAGGGTAGTTTAAGCGAAAGGTATTCATCTGTAGTAGGCTAGCAGCTTAAATAAGGTGTCCACTTTAGTTGTGTTCACTCAATATACACAAGGATACTGTTAGATAAAGTTCTGTCGTCCTACCAAATGGTAAATGGTAGCTTAACCATAGTTAAAGATTATATTTGTAAGTGTGTTAGTGTGTGTTGTTGAGTGTAGGCTGAAAAGTGAAGCGATTTATCTGAAACTTTCTGTGGTCAGTTCAAACACCCTCTCCTATCCAGCCTAAACTTTTCACCTCTGAACTCCCCATTGGCTGAAAAGTGTGATACTACTCCGTTGACTGGCCTATGTGATTTCAATTCCCTCTAACCTAACCCCAACTCTGCAACACTTCCCACTAGTTTTTCTCTTCACCATTAAACTACCTGGGAAATCCATTTCATACAACCCTAACATATATATAGATTAACAAAATAGAGTTTTTCCCCTCTTCTTATATATATATATATATTTTCTATTATATCAACGAAAAAGTTATTTCTTTATTTACGTTTATTTCCACCTCTCTCCGATCAAATTGTATCGATTTAAAGGAATTTTCTAACCATGATACACATTTCTCAAAAAGCTCAAAAATATTTGATTATAATTAATATTTAACTCTTATTCTCCCTTTCTGTCATTCTTATCAAATTTACTCCCTACAGTTTACCGAGAGACCATTGGAGCCTTTTAAGAGAAATTGATTCCAAAGTTATTATAGTCAAATCCCTTTCGAAATCACTAAACAGTATTCTATTATAACAATGATTAGTTATTGAGGATTTTAGAGGAATATTGAGGTGCGTTCAATAAATTCAATTCAAAATCAAAAATTTCTTTCTTCATTACAACGTTTCGGTAAATGATGTAGTTTAAAATTAAAACTCCACAAATTCTACAATATCCTGAAGAAGGTAACAGTATATTTACCGAAACGTTGGTATGAAGAAAGAAATTAGGTTTTTGAATTTATTGACCGCACCTCAATATTTTCCCAAAATCATCCATTAACAACGGTCGAAAACTATTATTATTAGTCATTCTTGACAATTAATTATTCAGCATAGTTTTTCGAGCTAGGAATAATTGATATTATAATCGTAATTATGATAAATATTTTCGATTATCAAGCAATTCATTATTTTATTCGTAATATGATATGCAGCTTTAGCAGTGATTTAATCATATAGTTATAGGATAAATAGTTGGAAGCATTAAATTCTGCGCTGAAAAAGGCGAAATATGTTAAGGTTCAAACAGTTTTGTGGGGGTGCAGAATCGATAATTGCTTTGAACTCATAATAAATAATAAGCTATTCTTTGAACCATCTTCAATCTTATGTCCAGAACCAGAGTAAAGTTACTGCTATGTAAAATGATTGGAACGCATTACTCAAGTGTTAGGCGGGTTTAGTAGCACACATTTGTTCAAAGAGAAGTTAAACATATAAGTATACTCGTATTTCACTTCAATAGAAGTGTATATGACGTATTACTTTGGTTTCTGCGATATGATTTCTAAAGATTCCGATACTGCTTAATCGATTTCGACGGAATTAAGTTCACATTTTATTCTTTTTTTTATAATTGTGGTAAAAATGCTGCAGTAATAATTTAAAACAGAATTTAAAAAAGAAACTTACTGATCCACATAAGTTAGAATTATCCTATGTTTGAGCTTTGCAACAACTTTAGTCAAGTTGACTATGACGCGGCACCCCCCCAAAAAATGGTCCCCCAGAAAAAGGCTTTCTTTGGCTAAAACTAAACTTTTCATCATATTTTAAGCCCTAGAACGATTCACCAACAATTTCACAAAGATAATGTCAAAAAAAAGTTCATATTAAAACGGGTAAAACGAGATAAGTTTATTCCACACCAACTCGTTGAATATCCATTTTAGAGATGCTTGTTTTTAAGATAATGTTTCCATGAAGATGATATCCCAGGACAGAGAAGATCCATTCCTTGATATGATTACCATCAAATTCTGTTGAGTAAAGTTGTCTGGTGATTCACCAGTTAGGAAATTCATATCTTTAGCGAGATATTAACCATAGAAGATGAAAATACAGAAGTATAATTTGTGAATATAATGCAAGTTCTAAGGTGGAAACTGACGGACCGAAGTTGCTCACTCTCTCTGGAAATTATATTCCAAGTTCTTGAAGTTCTTGTAAAGTTGTGTACTGTAGCACCCGTATCATTTACATGCTACATATATATTATGTTAATAGGTACCAACTGTATTAAATATTTTAGCAGGGTTAATATAGTTGAGCTGGTTTTATTATTCTAATTCTTCCTTTTTGATCTGTTTGTTAATAAGCAATAATACGTGCGCTATTAACCCTTAATTACAAGTCTTTAGTACAGGTGTTTGCTTTATAATTAATTATATTAAATAATTAATAATAATGGCTTATTAAGTACGGTCTTAAATATGGTCTTGCAGTATATACCGGTCTTTACCGGTTGGTTACGGTTTGAAAAGTAATTATTGGCGTCTGAAACTTATTTTCCGCGCGAATATCAATAAGCACCGTGGTATTATGGTACAATTAGACTATTTGATTTGTGTAGAAATACAAAAATTTAATTTTTATTATTTGCTTTTATCCCACACTAGACTTAAAAGAACAGACCTAAACTACGCCATCGACAATTTGAAAGACAAGAGACATAAACTGTCTCACTAGACAACAAAAGACTAATTTATACATTTTCGCATCTCAGCTGAATAGAGCTGTGGGTTTCAACCAAATGCACTAATCTTCAAAGAATCGAATCTCTTCAAACTAAAATACTTCGAACTATAGTAAACGCTCCATTTTACGTCTCTAACATTACTATACACACTGACCTTAACATTCCTTTTATCGCACAAGTCGCTGAAAACACGTTACAGGAAACTCCACTTCAACCTGCAATCTCATTTAAATCCTCCGGCTCAAAATCTTTTTTAAAGAACTCTTCCTGACAACCCGGACAATACGTCTTAAAAGACAGTGGGCCTCGTGATCTCCTCTCAAGTGAAGAGAGTGGACTAACCATATAATTTTTTGGAGTGTTACAACTGAAGTAACTTCTCCACTCATTTATACTTCTACTGTTCACTGTTATCATTGCTATTTATAGCGCCTACGCGTTGATTGTTGCACTAATATATTCTGCTTTTAAACTTACGCTGACTTGCTTTTCACCTGATGCTGTAATTCACAGATGATGTCTGGCAGAGCTTGAATCGTTGAGAATAAATAAAAACCATAAAAACTCTTCCCCCACCCAAACAACGGCCAGAACTTTTAATTTACCAAAGTTTTAAATTTTTTTCCCCTCGGATTTTCAAATTTTCCACTTTTAAGACTACCGAATCGTGACTGATTTCATGAAATATTTGAACCAAGCTAAAAAAAACCGCTAGCTACAAAATGACGTTAAATAAACTAAAGCAAATTAAAAAAAGGGTAAAAAAGGGTGAAGTGAGTACCCTATTCCAGCAAAAGTTGGATTTTTCGGGGGAATATGTTTCCAAAAAAGATTACAGAATAAAAGCTTTATAACCTTTTTCGAGAAGCATGCACGGACATGCAGACAATCTTAAGCTTTAAGTGACATTTCCAAGTCAGCTGAATTTGTCTGTAAGCTTAATGTTTCACCACCATAAGCATCTATACTCGTACAATTTGAATTTGGGTGCGTTTATGAGTGATGCTGATCGCAAATACATGTGTCACATTCTAGTGTATTCCTCCAAATAGAATTTCCGCCAGAAACCCAAAACAAGAAATCTGCATAATAACAGTACTGCGTTTTACAAGGAGTTAGTGAAGGAAGTGGATTAGCCACTTCTTCAGGGTAATTGATACCCTGCGGGTATCCCAGCCAAAAAACATTGAACATGAGCAATATTCACTGTTACACCCCATATACAGGGTGAACCAGTAAGTATTGTCCATAGGCCTACCGTGTGTAGTACATCTAAAGTGGAGTTCAATGACGTATTGGCCAACTTCATATTTTCCTCTGTTCTTGAGTGACGTCACTTTAAAGTTTTTTTTTTAAATCATTACTTTTTTCCAATAAAAATGTTATTACTCAGAAAGTTTTACTCCAAATTCGATGACACGGTTAGAAAGACAGATAAATTTTCTAAAAATTTATTCCATTTTGAAGCATAAGTTATTCTCCAAAGAGCCTCAATCTTCCTCCGAATGCTGGAAAAATAATAGTAATCGAAATTTTTAAGAAAACTCATTCAGCCCTTACGTGATCATTATCAGACCTAGGTGCTGGCACTTTTTGTAAAAGTTTCCTTGTTTAATGGGCTTTCAAACGGTATATCATTTTCCATGATTCCTTTTATGTTCGTATGATAAATTACGTTTGTATTACCAGAAAACGTGTTCACGAGCACTCAACAGTGTTATGGTACAATAGAAAATTTTGAAACCAAGGTAACAGATAAGTGAAGTTTATTTGTAAGGCTCCTAGTTGTACTGGTTAATACCTAATTCAGATACAACGATTATCTGTTAGAGGGTTCAAAGGGTTGTTAAGGCTTATTTACATTTTTTTCTTTTTCAACAGTGTATTGTATGTGAAATTGTAATTTGGAGTAAATACAAACTATGATTTTTTATATGATTTTTTTTTTATATAAAACTAGTAGGTAGTACTTGTTTAAAATATTTCCTAACATTTTCTCAAATATTTTAGAGTTTAGATTTTTTTTTTTTTTTTAGTGCAATTTGTAACTTTTGACTTCCTAATTTAAGGACAGTCTACATTAAAATTGGCTACTGGTCCATCTAAAAGAGTTTTCAATGAATTAAACAACTTGATAAACTAACAACTGTTGAGTGCTCGTAATCACGTTTTCTGGTAATACAAACGTAATTTCTCATACGAACATAAAAGGAATCCTGGAAAATGATATACCGTTAGAAAGCCCATTAAACAAGGAAACTTTTATAAAACGTGCCTGGCACCTAGGTCTGATAATGATCACGTAAGGGCTGAATGAGTTTTCTTGAAAATTTCGATTACTATTATTTTTCCAGCATTCGGAGGAAGATTGAGGCTGTTTGGAGAACAACTTATGCTTCAAAATGAAATCAATTTTTAGGAAATTTATCTGTCTTTCTAACCGTGTTATCAGAATCGAATTCGGACTAAAACTTTCTGAGTAATAACATTTTTATTGCAAAAAAGTAATGATTTTAGAAAAAAACTTTAAAGTGACGTCACTCGAGAACAGAGGAAAATATGAAGTTGGCCAATACGTCATTGAACTCCACTTTAGATGTACTACACACAGTAGGCCTATGGACAATACTTGCTGGTTCACCCAGTATACGTATATTAACACAGTACACATAGGGCATAGTCATCTGTACAAGAAGGGCTTGGAAACGTTGTGCAGATTGTGTCAGGATGAGGAGGAGACAGCACTGGCTGTCGATAGTGTAATGAAACCTTTGGATCTTTGAGATCAAAGGAGATAGTAGCGCAAAAAGAACTAGTAGGGAAAGTCCTCAATCTCTTTAGTAGGGGAGGTTTCGTCTACTAGATTCACAGGTAGAGGGCACAATAAGTCTCTTTTGGCTGCGGTGCCGTGAGACATAGGTCCCACCCTGATAATCTAATAATAATAAGAGGTAGTGAAACTAAAAAATAATATAAAAAAACACAACCAGCGAATGTGGAGATCGTAAAATATTATTTAGATGGTAAATATTCAAATGAAGTGGCTAGTGAGGCATGATGGAGGCTGGTTGGCTGATTATCAGTGGCTTATTAGCTACCTGGAGGGGATACCAGGTTCATCATCAATGACTCCCTGTCCCTTTCTACCAATATTGCTGGTATCAGCTGATTAGCGATAACCAAAATAACCAGGTTACAACCCAGCAGTAGAGTATCACGTACAACTCAACCCCTTCTCTTCACCAGTCACCGCTAATAATTACGTCAACACGGCCATCCCATATTGATCAGTCTTCAGGACTTCTGAAACAATTCCTTATGAAGAAATACTTTTTTTGCATTTTTATACTCTAAAATAGTGTATTAACCCCTTAACGTGCACACTCGAGATAATTCGAGCGGCGTTGCACTTTATGCTACTATAATTTTTCACTCTCGAATATAATCGAGAATTGAAAATAATGTGAAAGCAAAGAAAAGCAATCGTTTTATTGATATTTATCATTTACATGGGATTGCAAGCTATAACACTTACTTAATCGTATAAAATATAGCGGTTTTTTTCAAAAATACTGTGCATTAAGGGGTTAAATTAGTTAAAACAATGAAAGCTAGTCTTTCATATGTCGCCTTTGAAATTGGTCAACAGTTAAAAGGTCCTTTCATAAATTTTAAAATAATATTCTTTCACAAGTTACAAATTAAATCAAAAATCCATTGTTAAAATACAGTTACTAATCGTCAAAAACTACCATAGTTAGCCCTTGTTCTGTCCCAAGAGTTGATTGTAGTTAAATAGTTAAATATGTTCTATTTACCCCTGTAAAGACCGCCCTGATGTCCTATCCCTTGCATCTGCTCCTCAGCTACCTGTGAAAAACTGGGCAGCTCATTAGATGGGCAACCTAGAGCTAGCAGAAGGTTTTACCAAGTTGTAACACCTGGGATCAATGGGGGGGGGGTGGATCCTCCTCTAGTTTAAATACACTCACATACACATTCACAATTCCTGCTCTCCACTGAAACTCAACCATTACAACAAACTTAGTTCAATTAATTTTAAAAGCCTGTATAAAATATCGATAACATTAGCGAAGGGAATATAACGACCACCACGAACGCTAAATACCATTGCTCGTAATCACTAAAACACCATAACCTTTTTAGTAATCATAACGAATGTATTTGTTCCAAAAAAAGAAGAAACCGCACGCATATGGACATGGATAAATTACTCTAACGAGAAAAAGTATCGATTTAACTTCGTAATGAGAAATATATATCATTCATATACATATACATCATACTTGCTGACCAGCAGAGAACGATAAGTTTTATTCCATTTTGATTTATAATTTTATTGATTTCAGAAATGTTAATATAGCTTATAATTACTTCTTAACCAGATCAAGAATGCTTTTATCGATTTCTCACATCGATATCCCTTAAACTGCAAAAAGTGATAACGTGCACCGCTTTATTTACGTCAGCTGCACATCATTAACGGATTTCTTCGCTGCTTTAACTTCTTCATGCTTCCCAAAATAATCCATCAAACAATTAAGGTGGCACTGCTTTTTTTTCTTATTCTTATTATCGCACAAATATTGTATTTTGAGTTTTTCCTGAATCATCCGCTTTTCACGCCCCCCCCCCCAGACTATGGAAAAGTGGTGTTCAACAAATCTTGTCTGTATATTTTGCCTGTTAATGGGTAACTTGAACAATGAAAAATCATAGTATTGTAATCGTGCGGATTTCCGAATTTGAATTTACAGCAAATTCCATTTACTCCATTTACACTTCAGACATACCAACAGATACTAACACTACACTTCTCACATACGCAGATGACACCGCCTTACTGTCCACTAATCATGATCCTGTACTTGCTCACAGAAATCTGCAGTCACATCTCTCCTCCTTAGAACAGTGGTTCAAGAGATGGGCTATTAAACTTAATGAAACCAAGTCTCAAAATATCACCTTTACTCTTCGTCGCATTACTCTTCCTCCAGTCATCTATAACCTAACACCTCTACCAGTAGTAAACGTTGCCCGCTACCTTGGGCTTTACTTAGACCGAAGACTTTCTTGGAACCCCCACACTAGACTTAAAAGAACAGAACTGAACAGACGCTATCGACTACTTAAAAGACTCTTAGACGACAGATCAAAACTCTCTCTGGACAACAAAAGACTAATTTATACAGCTATTTTAAAACCCATCTGGGCGTATGGAATAGAGCTGTGGGGTTCAACCAAACGCTCCAATCTTCAAAGGATTCAATCTCTACAATCTAAAATTCTTCGAACTATTGTAAACGCTCCTTTTTATGTCTCCAACTTGACTATACACACTGACCTTAACATTCCTTTTGTCACACAAGTCGCTAAAACAAGATACCGAAAACTCCACTTCAGCCTGCAATCTCATATAAATCCTCTAGCTAAAAATCTTTCTTCTAGAACTCTTCCTGACAACCCGACAAGACGCCTTAAGAGACAGTGGCCTCGTGATCTCCTCTCAAGTGAAGAGAGCGACTAATAGCCTGTTTTGGAGTGTTACCACTGGGTAACTTCTCCACTCGTATTCTTCTGTTATTTGTTGTTACCCTGTTATCACTGTTACTTATAGCACTAACGCGCTGATTGTAGCAAAAATAAACGCAAAAAAAAAAAAAAGAATTTACAGCGAAAGTACCCGTTTTGAGGTCCCTTGAGTTCGAAAAACCAAAAATGGCGTGTGTGGCGTAACTCAAAAATGAAAAATTGCGCAGTTTGATATTTCCACTAACAGATGACGTCATAATAAGATTTTGGTATATGATATATTCAATATGATAATTGATAAGTACATGAATAGCATGAGGGGAGAGTTCGCCCATTGGTTGAAACTCCCAAAGTGGTACAGTGCACTGTATTGTCGACTGGCACTTACTTCATTTAGATGATTGCGTGGCGGCCACCTGCGCTTCAGCCGTCTTAGAGTATTTCCAGGCAATGTATTAAGTTGGGATACTAGTGGATTACGATGGGAGGTGATTGATATAAGGGGATCTTATAGCTTCTGAAACATTAGGGAACAAGGAAATCTCGGTGCAAGGTAGTGTTAAAGACAAAGTACGAGAGCATTAGCGATTCCACGGAGTGTTTTTTGACTGGAAGGATTGGATTTCTGTAGATATTGGAAGCTTCGGCTGAGCCCCAAAGTTCCATTCCATGATTCCAGGCAGGACTTAACTTATTCATTTTTTTTTCTTTCATTTTTTTTTTTTACTAACTTTCAATTGAAACAATTTTTCGATTATATCTAGATCTTCAAATCGATTCTGCTCAATCTCAGAGCTCAAAAGCAACCTATGGTTTGACAATTCTTTTAGATTGATAGATTTTTTTTTTTTTAAATTTATTTTGTAATTTACAATCTGTATACATTGTATACAATAAGTAAATATGGAGAGAATGATGAACTGGTGCGGGAGGAGTGCAGGAGGAGAGAAGCTACCGAGCGGTAGCACTCTCTGTAGGAGAGAGGAGAATGTGAGGAGGAGAATATGATGAACTGGTGAGGGAGGAGTGCAGGAGGAGAGAAACTACCCAGCGGTAGCACTCTCTGTAAGAGAGAGGAGAATGTGTGGAGGAGGAGTGATAGGAGAATAATGGGTTTAGGCCTTCAAACTACAAGGAAGTCGAAGCGCCACTGGCGATTCAGTCGGCGAGGAGTATTAGTGATGTCAGAGGAAGCGAGAGACTGTACAAGAGGATATTAGAGCTAGTCGAGAGAGTAGTGTGGAATTTTTGGTACATTGATAGCTAAGATCAAAATTTTGTTCCTTTATTAGTAACCAAGAATTTATAAAAACGATTAAACTTACCGCAAAGCATTCGTTTTTTAAGCATTTGTTCGTACATACACGTAAACCAACTGATATCTTTTTTTTAAAAAAACTTCTTTTCATGAAAACATAAAACTCATAATGGTTTTTATCTGATTTAAAATTACATAAAATTTTTTGATATTGATCGTAAAATTCACTTCTTATTATCAGGAAGCGAAGGTTTTTTGTTTTTAAATAAAGTAATAATGAAATAAAATACACCACAATAAACTGTTTACATTGCCAGCCAATCATCTGATTAAAAAATTATTCCAGCCTAGAGGTTAACTGATTACCTAATTATTCATAAATTCATAATAAAAATAGAAATAATTAAACACAAGTAATAAATTAAAAAATGATTAATTAGATGTATATAATTACATCATTAAAACTGGCCTGCCTGTTCTATATAAATCATCTCTTCAGTGTTTTTATAATTTTGTTATTTTTTAGACTCAGCGCCGAGAGAGCACGGAGGGTTCGTTCACTCTACAGTGAGCCTAACTGGGCTAAATTAATTTTTATTCGGTATGAATAAATTTATATAACCAATTGATGGAATATTTTATTCTAAATTTTTAATTTAATTTATTTTTAAGTTTTCGTCAACATCCGGGGTCATGAACCCTTTTTTTCTGCAGTACCCTGTCGACTTCCGGGTTGTAATTAAATTTATAATGTGCGTCGGTTTTTATTTACTTAAACAGAACAAAAAATAGAAGTTCAGTGTTCACTCTAAAACATGGATGCTATTTCGTAAGCTATTCAGCCAAATCAGTGACATTCTCCTGACCTATATAATACAGATATACTTCATGGTAAATCTACAAAATGGATAAAAGATACACACATTTTTTGCCGGTAAAAGTATACTTCTACCTACTTGTTTGGAAATTGTAAGTTTATTGAGTCGTTTCACCAAAATCCTACATTTATCGGATATAAGAAAATATTGCAAAGCATCTTGGGAAATGTGAGTTTATGTAAGTGCGCGATACCCCGGAAATTGTGCTTATCTATGATCGTATTCAGTAAGCTATAAGCGAAGAAAAATCGTCAAAAAGAAAATGGTACTGATGAAAAGGTTAATACAACTTTTGCCTAATATGATTGCAACATTTACACATTTTTCGGTGTATGTGTTCAAACTTTTTTCAATGTACGAGGTGTGGCTATTAAATAACGAGACTGATGCTGCTACAGAAGAACTATGCATGTGCCAAATCTTAACGACCGACAAAGCTGTGCAGCGTAAAGCCTTCTCTTTCGATTGCAGCGTCTCTCACGTGTTTGTAGAGAAATCTGTCTGACCGGAACCGTCGTTTGTGTAAGAGGTGTTTAGTTTCGTTTTGCCGAAAACATGATACTACACATGTAGTAGAGCAACGAATTGTCGTGAAATCTCACATCAAAACTTGATAAAACCGCTGACGAAACTTATCTTTTATTAAAAGAAGTTTATGGCGATGAATGTTTATCACGTGCGCAAGTTTTTGAGTGGTTCAAGCGTTTCCAAGATGGCCGACAAGACGTCGGAGATGATGACCACCCGGGTCGCCCTATCACGTCCACAACGGATGAAAATATCGATTATAATTAATCAACATTATTACCGTGAGGTGCTTGCTCAACTCTGTGAAAGAGTAAGGAAAAAATGACCCGTTTTGAGGAAGAAAAAGTCATGGGTTCTCTCCATCAAGGCAACGCGCCGGCTCACAATGCATTGTCTGTTAAGACGTTTCTAGCCAAGTACAACATCCCAGTTTTTGGCCATCCGCCTTATTCGCCTGACCTGGCCCCATGTGACTTTTATCCGTTCCCTAAAGCCAAATCTGCATTAAAAGGAACACGGTTTCAGTCCGTTGAAGCTGTGAAAGAAAAACGGGCACGCGTCATGTAGGAGCTCACAGAAAAAGACTTCCAGCACTGCTTCGAACAATGGTAAATCCGCATGGAGCGTTGTAGGGATAGGGAAGGGGTGGATATTGAAGGTGATAATAACTAAATATCTATAAATTTAAAATAAAATGTTTTACAGCAATAGTCTCGTTATTTAATAGCCACACCTTGTATATTTACTGTAACATCAGTAGAAATTGAACTAGAATATATTTGGTAATTAAAGTTAGGTCTTTCACATATACTTGTCGGGACATCTGGGCATGGCAATGAAGCGGCAGATCCTTTAGCTCGGTTAGGGGTATTGCGGAGATTTCCATGGAACCCTAACCCTTTTTTCTGATCTTGCTGAATGGTGGAACGATGCTCCAGGCTAGAGGCAGACAAAAAAGGGAATCACTAGCTACTCGCCTAGACTAGACGGTCCTTGGGAGATGGAGGTCTGTTGAGGATAACAATAGACTAAAAAGAATACATTAGGTCTGGCAATGAATATCCTGCGTGGGTTCCGGTCAGGGAGATGAGGAAACGGCTTTGCACGTTGCTTGAGATTTAGTGCCTGAGGGATTGTCCATATCTTAAAGTTCAATGATCTCCCAAGTAGTGAACCTATTCGGTCAAACCTAGATAGCCAGGCATATCATATCAACACCTAAAAACAAGTCCTCAATAACTCTTCGTAACACCACCAAATGGGTGAGGAAAGGATAGCTGTTTCCGGTAAAAATCCTACTTCATATCTACACTCTATCCTTGTCTAGGAAAAGAATAATAGGGTTTCAAATGGCACATTAAAAATACTTTAACCAAATTTTAATTTTTTGAAGTTTCTGTATGTTATCCAATCAAACCACATTCAAAGAATCCATTTTTCCAAATTGCGTAGTTGATTTATAAATTCAAATCTCCGCCAATGCAACACATCTTACAAGAGGAAGTGAAAACAAAGAATTTGTCTACCATTTCCAAATTAAACGGTTGTATTTTAAACAGAAGATTCACGAATCCCATCTATCACTCTTGTGATTCCAATATGAGCAATAACTTATGTAGATAATTCTATTTATAAATTCAACAACCAATCAGATTGTATTATTACAAAGATAACTTCCAATTTCAGGTGTTTTATTATGGTTCTGGACCAAGCTAAACAGTAGTATTATCGCTGTAATTGCGTCTGATTATTTGAAAGTTGGGGAAATAATGTAATCTGATTGGTTGTTTGTAATGTTGCATTGTTTGCAGTGCCGTTGTAATACTGTTTGAAGAGGACTAGGAATTAGCGCTAACAGCTGCATTTACATTATTGTTGTTAAGCCATTTATAAATATTTCAACATTTAAACGATTTATTTTATTAACTAATAAAAATAGCCAACTTTCGGTATATCGTTTTTAACTAAAACTTTTTTTTTACTTAAAGAGATTGTTAAGATTCTCTCCAATAAAATTACAACATAAACCTTAAATAAAATGCGTTACGATTGCAAGAAGTGCAGTTAGAGAAAGAATTTATGTTTTACAGGGAAAATAGCGGAAACAATCCCTTTAGAATGCATTTTATTGCATTATTTGCATTCAGTATAAATTTCGGTCTTAATACGAGGGAGGAAAGAAAAAAGAAGATGAAAAAAATCGTAAATTCGAACTAAATGTTTGAGTGGATACGACACTTATGTAAAGGTAAATGCGATAAACGTGCTCCTTAGGGTCAACCCAACATTTCTTTTTTACATATAAATTTACACATATATTCTCTGAGGATATACAAGCGAGTGAGGGATAACCCACCACATGATAGTTCCTGGTGGGTTTGTTTGGGAAAGTTTAAGGGTACAAGTGAGTTTTCCACCTCACTTTGTTATATTTCTTGTTTCCAGCACTAGAGAACAGCGTTTAGGATGTTTCCCATTCTGCTTCCCATACATCCCACCAGTTCTGGACAGGGGAAAACAGCGCCCGGGTTATACTGCGTCAGACTGCCTTGTTCAGTCTCTCTCTCCTCGTAGTATTATTCACCCTCTTAGAGTGAACCTAGTCCCAGCACCTAAGGTTGTTCTTTACACATTCAACAACCTGCCGCCTCCTTTCATTTTCAGTTCTCCGCGCCCCTCCCCCACCACATCTGTGGTGGTCGCCGGTACAAAACCTGCGGAGAGTGAGAGAATATCGCGTCCAATCCCCTCTTTTACATTTTCTGCATGCATATTAATGGTTCTTTACATTAAAATTTCAAATTAAATTATAATTTACTCTGTCTTGTTCAGTTGTACGGATGGTTGCTCTTCCTATAGTATGGTAGCACTAGAAAACGGAAAACAATGGCTACGAGGTAGACTTGATATTAAATGATTTACAATTAGTAAATGTTGTTAAGCAAGAATAACCCAATTTATACCCAGACCTAATTACTGGATATTTTAACAACTTTAAGAACAAAATTTACCTAATTACAATATATTTCTAATTTCTTTCTTCCCTTTTTCCTTTATCAGACAACTTCAGGCTTAAAAAATTTGTTTGGAAAACGTCCAATTAACTAATTTACCAAGAGAAAAACGACCATTACAAAAATGGTTTTATTTAAGAACTTATTGATTGGAAAAAAAGAGGAGACATTTCTAATAAAATTAGATAATTTCTTAAAATACCTTTTTGTTTTTAACAAATTATTTTTATCTATCTTCCTGTGAGGAATGAAGGACCACAGCCATTTCTATAATAAACTTTAGTAATATTCTGCTGGAGGGAATATCGCTTATCAGAAAGTGTAATTGTTACAATGAGAGGATCTAGTTGGAAGTGTTACCAACCAAAAACTTATTTATTCCAATTCAGAGTAAAATGACAGAGTAAATATTTAATCTATAGCAAAAAGTATAGCACTAAATTTGTGCTGTCTAGCCTGGGATAAAGCTTTATTAAACTTCTTCCTCCCAGAAAGGCGATAACTAAAACTGCTTTTAGAAATTCTTGGGTTGCCACTTTGCTATCAGTAAATCTTTAAGGAGTTGTTAGTGGTTTCCTTGTCTTGAGTGCAAGGAAATGGGCGGCGCAAAAAGGGGTGACTGAAACTTCACTCCGAACTGTTTTCCAGCTGATTAAAGAGGCTGTTTACTCTGGCTGGTCTCATTCGGCAAGAAGAAAATTACATCTCACTTCGAGTTTGGTTATTACCTTACCATTGGTTTATACATTATTAAACTTTTTTTAAAGTTTACCGAGCCAATGGTTGATTGCAATTTCTATCTAGTTATTTTCATTTGATTATATTATAGTTTAAAAAGCTTTAACTGAAGAAAATTATATTTACTAAAGCTTTTTCCAACTTATTTACTTGGAAATTACTTATTTACATTGGGGAATTATTTAATAGTTTAAAGTTTTTGCTTCGAGGTAGGTATAATAATACTATCAGTGCAGTAACTATTAGCTCTGTGTGGTTAGCGTATTATTCTGGGTTCGAATCTAGTTGTTGGCCCTTAGATTTTCTCTTACTAGCAGCTTCTTTCAGTTTACTGTCCGTAGTGCACTAAAAAAAGTTCTGAGAACTTCAGACTGATGATTTCAGATGCTGACGCGTCGTAAATTAAAAAAAAATAAAAGCGCTATCTACAGCCATATAAAATTTAAGCACGAAGAAACGAAAACTCTCATCATTTAGACAAGGAAGCTGTGTATTCTAGATTCTTTGTTGCAAACCGTTTTACTACGAAATTAACTCACCAAACATACGTAGCTGAAAACAGGAGGCCAATGCTCAAATTCTGATTGGGGCAGCTGTTATTTTCCTTAGGCTGGAAACATAGTGGAGCGGCGATGATAGCGAAGAGCAAAGCGGCGAAATCAAACACAAGTTAACATATGGGACCGCGCATAGTGGGTAGCAAAGCGAAGATAGAGCAACTCTATCTATAGAGAGTGTTTGTTTTCGCTGCTTTGCTCGCCGCTCCACTATGTTTCCAGCCTAAGAGTACTACTCAAGAGATCTGAAACTAAACAGATTATGGACTAGAAAACTGAAAAAGCTAGCTAAGACTGATACACCAACGGGCTGCTCAGACATTTCACTTAGTCTGGAACAAGGAATTGTAACCATTGCTCTAGAAGCACAAAAATAGCTTCCTGTAAATACTTCCAAGATGGACTGACCTTCAGTTTGCTTCTTGTTAATAAGAGACCAGCTTGATAACTCCCTTTTCTTTCATAGGGTAAGCCCTAATACACCTGTGTTAGAGCGAATGATCTTTCCTTGTCTCTCACCACCTGTATCTGTTTTTGTTGCTTACCGCAGTATTGAAGAAAAAATTTTTTGTAATGTTGTGCATATTACAAAAGTATATACGGTTTAGTTTAGCTTGAAATTGGGAGCGGAACCTGTGCGCTAAGCACGGTAACCAAATGTTAGATTGTTCTACCAAACTCCAGCTTATTCTCCCAAATCCTTTGTGAGTCTCCAATATCTATCGCATGCTTAACTCATCTGCGATTTCACCTAGCTTATCTTTTGTAAAGTGCCAAGATTCTGGTTTTGTTTGGAAGATGATCTCCTCTAGTCTCAAGATGCCAATAGTTCTCCATTTCCACGATATGTGAGGCCACTTTCTCTTACTCCAGCTCCTTGGCCAGTCTGCACAGGGGGTGGTCCCAGATTGGTTGCTCCTCCACTATTGAGGAAGCTCTCTAAAACTAGCGTGCTCTATATAAGCTGTCAAGCCACCGTTATTCTTGCGGCTATAAGATCCCACCTAATTCAGGATCTCTCTGTTCTAGTTTGGGGTGGGGGGAGAACTCCTGCATTAAAAAAAAAAATAAAAAAATAGTTCCGGAAACAGTATAAAAAGTCTGGCAATAATTATTACAGATTAAAAACTACTCCATTATTTTTACCCAAGTTATGTACACGCAATTTTGACACTAGGAAATTACTGTTTGGTGTTTGGAATAGATGCTCATGCAATAAATTGCTATAATCCGGTCCTACCTTAGATATATCAGAATGAAAAATGTGTTAATGTCATCACGGCAAGCAACGATAAATTTTTTACTAAAAGTGACTGAAAATAAAATAAATTAAAAAAAAACAAAAAACAAAGTAAAACCTTGTCCCAAAACTGACATGATTTCTCTACATTAAATCGCAGTATTTTTCTCTCCATCATTGGATCAAGTTACTTCTGTGCAGTGATTAGGTGGTATCAATCATTGATGGCGTTAATTAAATAAAACTAATCAGTAAGTGAATCTATCAAGCATTGATCATGATGATATTTAAGTACAAAAGACGATTCTGGAGTTGCCATAATACTCAAGATACCAAATTAGAAGAAACTTATGCTATTTTCTTTTTTGTTTCATTACGATTTTTTGAAAACGTTTTCTTTAAAGTATAAAAAAAAATTGAAGCAAACTTCTATTTTGTACAAATTTTTAAGTTTAAAAGAACAGCAATTCTTTTTATTGTTACTCGTATTTTCTTCACATTTTAACCAAACTTCACGATGCTCGCACCGCATAAAGCAAATGCAAACTTCAAGGTAGATTAGATTAGATTATCGGGGCGGGACCTATGCCCCAAGGCACCGCAGCCAAAAGAGACTTATTGTGCCCTCCCCTTCTCGATCTAGTAGACGAAACCTCCCCTAATAAAGAGGTGGAGGGACTTTCCCTACCAGTTCTTTTTCCGCTACTATCTCCTTTGGTCTCAAAGATCCAAAGGTTTCATAGACCAGCAAGTGAGAGACCGTCTCCTCCTCTTCCTGACACAATCTGCACACCGGTTCCTAGCTAATAAGCTCCCACCTTGTGCAGTTGCTAGCTTCAAGGTCAATCGATTTCAAGGTTTATACTAATTCTGACTAATAAAATGACATTAAACTGAAACTCCAAAGTTATATCCCACCTCCTCACGCTCATTGTCTCTCACAATGCCACCTTTGTCACTCAACTTTCATCTCAAAGATTAACGCCAAGATGTAGTCTAGTCCTCATATTAACATTATAACATCGCCCACACTCTCTAGCGGAGAGAATATCAACCACTATAGTGCACTTTATTATAAAATCTTGAACGTGAGCGACTAGTACAATGGTGCCCTCTTCTAAACTGAATCTAAGTTATTTTATATAACAACCTTTTTGCATTATATACATGCATGATTAAAAAATATATATATGTAGATACATTATATAGGTATAAACTTTAATCGTGCAGTTACAATAAGTTTATTTATTGCAAATATAAATTCGGAGTAGCACAATTGAAAATAGAGACCCTAAAACAGGCCAGTTGAGTATAAAGTTCAAGTGAAGATTTAGTTCATTGTATTGGCTTACTAACTAGGGCCTATTCCTATTATTAGAGAACAACATATCGTTTTCTAGCGCTAATGGAAGCCCGCTAAATAATAAACAAGTGGCTGAAGTGGCGATGAAGTGGTACTCACCACTTCTGTTTGTTCTGCTCTTTATGTTACCGGATACTTGTCCAGCCAAGTCTGTCTGTACTACTTCAAATAGCTACATATTATAAACTTCTTGTGTTTTTCTTTATTCCTGCCATCATTAAATAAAAACAACATTATTAAACCGAATTCAGGGAAGAAAGTTTAAATTTTAATCACTGATTGGTGCACTATTGCAACAATCAGTGCAGTAGTAAAGTAAAGTAAAGTAATCGCCTATTTTTTCAGACGGGGCTTAACGTAAAACTACCAATTAGGTGTCCGTGGACGGAGGTGACTAGCAAACATATTTTATTATAAATTTCTTTTATTAACCATTACATAAAATCCAAGGCCTAAGACCGGGGAATCGAACCCAGTACCACAATACATATTAGCTTTACTGGTCTCGAATATTGCTACAATCAACGTAGGCTTAATTATTAAGTGTTTGAATGTTCTCGACAAACACACAGCTCCTGCCTAGAAATATTTTATTAGTTTCCTCAAATATAGGTACCTCAAATACAGGTACCTCTAATTCTCCTCAAATTATGCACTTTACTTTTCTTTTTTATATTAATTCCCCCCCCCCCCCCCGAAGGTATTTATTAAATTATCAGATTATGCAATAAAAAATTTATGTAAAAATATCTATTGAAAAATTTAATAATATTTATTGATTTAACATATTTACGCTTAAGAAAAACAAGAAAATTAGGTTTATTTGAAATATTTTAAGGGAAAATCTAAATCCAAATCAGCTGTTTAGGTCAGATGAAGTAAGTCTGCCATGTTAATATGGCGGATGTCATTTTTAATGAATATGGATTTCCCAAACGTAATTGATTGAATAACATTTAGTTGATTGGGTGGATATGTTATATGTAATATGATTCACATTCGAGCTAAAATGAACGATACAGATTGTTTCCGTATTGAATACTGTAAATTCCACATATATCTCAAGCAGTTAGTGGGTTCAATGGGAGAAACTTACTCGATTTAAGAAGTTTTAACTTAAGAAATAGTTATACTGTACTGTATCTTTTGATTGAGATCTGACTTATTGGCCTGGGATTCGTCTACAAGATCCAAAAAATGGGGGAAGTGCACTATACTAAGTCTCTTGTGGCTGCGGTACAGTGCGGCAGAGGTCCCGGCTCGCTTTTCCAATCTTAATCTTAATCATTGCAACCTGTGAAAAAGAGTGCATTTCCTCGTCCAGTTGCTACTAAGCTCTTGTGGCCAAAATCTGGACTTGGTGAGTGAAATCTCAATTTTTCAAACTTTCTACAATAAGTAAACTGTTCGCATTATTACTATTATTATCTTTCATGTTAATTACTTTGCTCAAACGATCCTTTATTCTTCAATAATTAGTTGATTTTCTTTTTAATTAGTAGAGAATTGTGGGTGTAGTACTGCGCTGTTTATGTTGATTAGGTATTCTCCCATTGGTACCATTTCTTTGATGTTTAAGGTACACCTTAATTACTTCCATTTCTGGAGGTGTACCCTGCTTGCCTTTGTCAGCCTTGGCAGGATGTTCAGAACTAAGACGTCTCTATCTTCCAATAAACCAATTTGCTGATGCTAATTTCTCCATCTTTCACTTGCCCTCTCTCTTGAATTCATCTTCTTGTCTGTCACTTCTTGTATAACTATGGACCAACCAGGAATATCGATTTGAGCTTTTTTTTTTTTTAAAAAAAAACTTTAATTCCTAATCTCTTTTCTTAGTTTATAATTTTTTTTTTTTTTTCAGGTTGCTTTTATTACTTATTAATCTCTCAACAGAATAGCGTCTCCATTCGGCTACATACTTTTACTCTTTGAACTGCTTCATAAGATTTATTTTCAGCATTTCCAGAGACTCTCGCATTTCGCACTGCTACGATGAGTTGAAGTGGCTTTTTCCTGTCTATCGCCGCCAATATTTTTTGGCTTCTTTCCTTTTTCAAGTCATCCAGTCTCAAAGGCCTTCCTATATTTTTCAACTCCTTAAGTTTAAATCCTCCATCCATTCCCGTAAAACTAGATCTCGCTCATCTGATCTTTATATTCCCTCTCACCGTACCTCATCCTTTGACAAGTCCTTCCTCATACGTGCTACCTCTCTATGGAACTCCTTGCCTTCATCTGTCCGCCATGCTCCTACCCTATCCATCTTTAAATCCCGTCTATTCAGTTATCTACTTTCTATTCAGCTTCCTCCGAAATTCTAATTGTTTTAATTTATTTCCTTAATTTCTGCTGTTTTATTATTTTATTTTTACTTTCATTTTCACTTATTATATTTTCACTTTTGTAAATATTTATTTATTTATTTAATTTCTCTATAATCATAGGCCAAACTATTAAGGCCTCTATTTGTACCTGTATTTATTCTTAGGGGACAATTGTCCCAGAATAATAAATTTCTTTTCTATTTCTATTTCTATTTCTATTTCTATTTTGTGATTGTACAGCTATTTAACCATAAAAAAGACATATTTCTGTAGTCAAAATCAACAGAAACCAACAATGGAAGCGCGGCAGTCATGCCACAATTAAACAGGTTGCTTTGACGAAGTTGAATTAGTTTTAAGGTCAATGTGGATATTTTGTGGAAGATTTAAAAATAATGGATGTGTATTTTAAAATAATATATTTCTTACAAGTAATGTGGAAATTGATTAGAAGTGAATACTTATATCTTTAACAGGATGATAGCATTTTGGCTGTCATCTCATTGACTTTCCTTTTTTTTTTTGGTATTAAGAATGTACTGAATCTGCAAAGGATTCAATCGCTACAATCTAAAATACTTCGAACTATTGTACACGCTCCATCTCATGTCTCCCAACCTGACTATACACACTGACCTTAACATTCCTTTTATCACACAAGTTGCTAAAACAAGATACAGAAAACTCCACTTCAGCCTGCAATCTCATATAAATCCTCTAGCTCAAAATCTTTCTTCTAGAACTCTTCCTGTTAACCATGACAAGACGCCTTAAAAGACAATGGCCTCGTGATCTACTCTCCAGTGAAGAGAGTGACATTGGGAGTGTTACCAAATATTACCTTCTCCACTCATTACTTATCATTTGTTACTCGGTGATCACTGTTACTTATAGCGCTAACGCGCTGATTTTAGCATAAATAACCGCAAAAAAAGAATAATATTATTAATAATAATAATTTTTTTATTCCCTTATTTATCATACGAGGGTCGTTTGAATAGTCCGTGCAAAAATAAAAACTACTTAATTTTTTGGGGTAAACCTTTTTTATTTTTCAACATAGTCTCCTTTTAGGCTTATACACTTCGTCCAACGCTACTTTAGTTTGTTGATCCCTTTCGAATAATAGGATTTGTCCAAGTCTGAAAAATAGCCATTCGTTTCTGCAATCACCTCCTCGTTTGAATAAAATCTTTTTTCCCGCCAGCCATTTCTTCATATTGGGGAACAAATAGTAGTCCGAGGGAGCCAAGTCTGGAGAATAGGGGGGGGGGATGTGTGAAACGAGTTGGAACCCTATTTCCATTAATTTTGCGACCACAACTGCTGAGGTGTGAGCTGGTGCGTTGTCGTGATGGAAAAGGACTTTTTTGTTGTGGGTCAATCGAGGGCGTTTTTCTTGCAGCTCGGTTTTCAAACGGTCCAATAACGATGAATAATATGCACCTGTAATAGTTTTACCCTTTTCCAGATAGTCGATGGGGATTATTCCTTGCGAATCCCAAAAGACAGTCGCCATAATCTTTCCGGCCGAAGGAACGGTCTTCGCCTTTTTTGGCGCAGATTCCCCCTTGGTCTCAGAAGTGTAGTGATGTATCCAAGTTTCATCCACAGTGACGAAACGACGCTTAAAGTCTTGCGGATTCTTCTGGAACAGCTGCAAACCGTCCTTGCAATACTTCACACGATTTCGTTTTTGGTCAAGCGTGAACAATCGCGGCACCCATCTTGCGGATATCTTTGTCATGTCCAAATGTTGATGCAAAATATTATGTACCCGTTCATTCGAGATGCCCACAGCACTAGCAATCTCACGCACCTTCACTCTTCTGTCATCCATCACCATATCATGGATTTTATCAATGATTTCTGGAGTAGTAACCTCAGCAGGGCGTCCAGAACGTTCAGCGTCACTTGTGCCCATATGGCCACTCCGAAAATTTTGAAACCACTTATAAACTGTTCTAATCGAAGGTGCAGAGTCACCATAATGTTTATCAAGCTTCTCTTTAGTCTCCTGAGGCGTTTTGCCTTTCATAAAGTAGTGTTTAATCAACACACGAAATTCTTTTTCGTCCATTTTTTGAAAATCACTCGACTTCCTCGATTCAAACGAATGCCAAACACAAAGAAATAGACCGATCTGGCTGAAACTTGGTGTGTGTTCTTCCAAGAGATGCTACTAACTAAACATAACCTCGATACGCGCCAGTGGTGCTATCTCTCTGACTTTGCACGGACTTTTCAAACGACCCTCGTATTTGCTTTTTCTTTTATGGTAATTGAAAAGTAAGCATTCGGAAACTGTAAAAACTGTTGACTACCAAGAGCTCTCTCTCTGTTCACAGGACAGTTAGATACACTTAACCTCGGTCCACACAGTCTGGACATCCTAATATAATTACTTAAGCTGGTCAAAGGTTCAGACTACAATTCGTTGTGTACTTAATAACATTAACAAACATTGTTCTAACTCTGCAAGCTTTTCTACAACATCACCTTGTTGCCATGGCTACAGAAGTCTCTTGGACATTATTTGTCTGTTGTCCACTAAACATTTGTTTAACCCTTGATTTCATTAATTAATTGGTTCTAATTCTATTTTGAAATGAAGTATTCACCAACTTTACGGGAATAAATTCCTCTTGTTCTGGTTGTTGTAGTTCTATCGAATAAAATTAAAACTTAGCTTATTTATTTCCATTTGCTACCTTGATTCCACATTCCAGACATTACAAAATGTGTTCAATTAGTTAGATTTTTTATTATTATATGAAAGTTTTGGTTTTTTTGACCGTTTTTAACTGATGATTTTGGGAAAATATTGAGGTGCGGTCAAAAAATTCATAAACAAATTTTGTTCCTTCAAACCATCGTTTCGGTAAATATATTACCTTTTAGAAATAGAAATAGAAAAGAAATTTATTATTCTGGGACAATTGTCTCCTAAGAATAAATACAGGAACAAATAGAGGCCTTCATAGTTTGGCCTGTGATTATACAGAAATTAAATAAATAAATAAGTATTTACAAAAGTGAAAATATAATAAGTGCAAATGAAAGTAAAAATAAAATAATAAAACAGCAGAAATTAAGGAAATAAATTAAAACAATTAGAATTTCGGAGGAAGCTGAATAGAAAGGAGATAACTGAATAGACGGGATTTAAAGATGGATAGGGTAGGAGCATGGCGGACAGATGAAGGCAAGGAGTTCCAGAGAGAGGTAGCACGTATTAGGAAGGACTTGTCAAAGGATGAGGTACGGTGAGAGGGAATATAGAGATCGGATGAGCGAGATCTAGTGTTACGGGAATGGATGGAGGATTTAAACTTAAGAGTTGAAAAATATAGGAAGGCCTTTGAGACTGGATGACTTGAAAAAGGAAAGAAGCCAAAAAATATTGGCGGCGATAGACAGGAAAAAGCCACTTCAACTCATCGTAGCAGTGCGAAATGCGGGAGTCTCTGGGGAATGCTGAAAATAAATCTTATGAAGCAGTTCATGAGGCGGACAGATGAAGGCAAGGAGTTCCAGAGAGAAGTAGCACGTATTAGGAAGGACTTGTCAAAGGATGAGGTACGGTGAGAGGGAATATAGAGATCAGATGAGCGAGATCTAGTGTTACGGGAATGGATGGAGGATTTAAATTTAAGGAGTTGAAAAATATAGGAAGGCCTTTGAGACTGGATGACTTGAAAAAGGAAAGAAGCCAAAAAATATTGGCGGCGATAGACAGGAAAAAGCCACTTCAACTCATCGTAGCAGTGCGAAATGCGAGAGTCTCTGAAAATGCTGAAAATAAATCTTATGAAGCAGTTCATGAGGCGCTTAAGCTTAGCTTCAATATCACCAGAAAGACCGCGCCATACACTAAACAACCATAGTCGAAATGGGGGAATATAAGAGAGGAAACTAGGTGTTGCCGGGTCTTAATTGGAAAAAGGTGACGGGAACTATTAAACTGCTTAAGGATATGGATGGAACGACGAGAGATTTGGGAAACATGGTTTTTCCAGGATAGGTTTTGATCGAAAGTGATACCAAGGTTTTTCACAGAGGAACAATATTTTATTGGGGGTATTGTAAAGGAAAAGATTAGGAAGAGGAGCCAATGATTTAAGGAGTGGGTTGGAGCCAATAACAATAGCTTTGGTCTTTTCTACATTCAGGGTAAGGTTATTGTACAATTTGTGAAGTTTTAATGTTAAGCTACATCATCATAACTGTTGTTAAGCAGTTGTTAAGTAGCTTTTGAAGAAATGAATATGTTAGTGAATTTATTGACCGCACCTCAATTTCCCCCAAAATCATTTTTGTTATTGTTTTTTTCATGTATGAGAAAGTAGAAAATAAAAATTGGAGTTCATACTCACATGACTTTCTCATACTGTAGTACCGGAATACTTTACTTGCGGAAGTTATACAAAAAAATGATAACCTATTCCGGGCAATAAGCAATAATTTTAAAATGAAAAATTCAAAAAGACTAGCATTTCCATTTCCTGCTTATGACTACAGAATGCGATTCTATCGACTTAATTAATTAACTAGTCTTTTATTATTACTACAATAAGAAATTAACTTTATATAGTCTAGATTGTAGTTTCTTTTATAAAAAAGTTCATGCTTTTTTACATTACCGCCCCATGTCGGGCATTCTGAAATGATAATTGCTTTTACAAAATACAAAGGAAGATTAAAATCTGCCAAACTTATTTTCCTTCTCTGTTGTTTTTATATATAACTTGAAAATTATCTATTTTTCCAAGGAACAAGTTAAATACGATTTTCCTATCTTAATAGAGTGAATGAAAAGTTATGTTTAAAATTAAGAAAAATCTTTTGTGAATTTTAATTGGTTAAACTTTTCAAATATTTTGAAATTTCCATCAGCATTTAATTGATGCCAATATAATGTTGTATTTCTTGGCCAGAAAATGTTCTAATAAACTTGCTACTGTAGAATCTGGATAATTTTTTTGTATTCACTGGGCTACGACTAAGTCAGTTTTTTTTTTTTGCTTTTTTTTTTTGGCATTGGCTTTCGCCATACAGCCAGCATCGTTTAGGTGCTTATCACTAGAATATCACTCGCTCTCCATTCTTACTTATAAATACATTCGCTTCACACATTCATCCCTCTACTATACACCATTATTCACATAAACTACAGCTGATGGATGGATCAGTACTCTGTGCTTCTGCCATCCTTATAGCTTAACCGAAATTAAAATCCCCGTCATCCTTCTCTAATCATTTTCTTCCATTCATTCTAATCGGCTATAACTTTTAAATACATTTATATTTCTTAGCAAGCTCTGCTATAGATTTAAGCACATAGATGTTGGTGGAGAATATAATGTCTTCGTAGCGAAATGGTCCATCTAAATACCTGTATATGTCGTCAAACATTCGTTTCCTTTCTACTACATAACGTGGACATATCATTTTATTATGTTTGAAATCCTCCTCCTCCACATTGCAATCTACGCAAAGAGGAGAGAGGACCTTTTGTTGATCCTGTGAAGATACGATCCGCACACCGCATGGTTCGCTCTCAGCCTGCTTATTATCCGTAACAACCCATTTATTATTGGCAGATTTCAAAGTCCTGGTGACTACTGAGCAGGACAGACAAAGGAATCCATTTGAATAAACCTTTGCCTAAGCGAGTATTGGATTCCCAGGCGGAGAACCCCGGGTTCGAATCCAGGCTGCTGGCCCTTCAGATTTTTCTCTTCCTAGGAGCTTCTTACAGCTCACTGGTCCGATGATGGACAGTGTAACCGTGAGAACACTGTCCGGAGGCCGGTAGTGCACCGAAGAAAGCTCCAGGGTGCCAGTAACTTCAGATATTTGATGCGCCTTAAATCTAGAAACAAAAAAAAACCCTCGCCGAAGTTAACTGCAGAACCTGGCTTAATCAAGGATTGTTGAATGAGTGGGTGTTCAGATTGGGTCTTATACGCCAATAAACCTTACCAGAGTCTGCAGAGTCTGGTCAAACAAAATTAGACCAGATTGCACGTCTTCTTTGGCTGCAGATGACACTTCACGGGTCACAATATCTTCTCTTACGAAGTGTAACGCAAAATAAAAATAATAATAATTAGAAAACGAAAAAAAATGGCGTGAGATATTTATTTGAAACAAGGAAAAAAAAAAGTTTGTATAAATTTAGTCTTTTGCAAACATGAGTTCGAAGATACAATTTCCAGCACTGAGCACAACATCTCTTGTGTATGCTGATAAATCACCTGGACTTAATTTAAAAACTTTTTACTCCCAGTTATCAGAACCTTTTTGCAATATAAAAGCAACTTTGCTTTATTCACGTTCTGTTACAGAATGTAATAAATTACAGATACATGTATCTGTTGGACATGCAATCAGAAATATAATCTATTTATTTTATCGATACAGAATACAGCAATCTATTCCAAGGGGAAAAAAGTACAACTTTTCTTATTTAAAGAGGGGAACAAAAATTCATAATCTACTACTTTTTAAAAAACCAACAGAGAAATAAATTTAAAAGATTAAAAATATATTCTGAATACTCCACAATAGCTAATCGATTAACTTTATAAAATGGCGTATTTGATTATCGATAACTTATCTTAGATTCTTAAATGGAATTAAATTGAACACAAATAAAACTATAAAAACAGAGCAAAAGCTGAACACTGAGTTAAGACTAAGATATCTGAGATCAAATCTTCTGATCTACGGTTAAAAGGCTCAAAGACAGATTTTTCCGTCATCTTCCTTTCGCAACTTCTCGAGTTTTTTTGTCTACGACTTGCAGTTTTGCGCCTTTTTTTGCCTTTTTTTCGGCATTGGCTTTCGCCATACAGCCAGCATCGTCTAGGTGCTTATCGCTAGAATATCACTCACTCTCCATTCTTACTTATAAATACATTCGCTTCACACATTCATACCTCTACTATATACAACTATTTACATACAAACTTACAACTAATGGATGGGTCAGTACTCTGTGCTTCTGCCATCCTTATAGCTTAACCGAAATTAAAATCACCGTCATCCTTCTCTAATCATTTTCTTCCATTCATTCTAATCGGCTATAACTTTTAAATACATTCATATTTCTTAGCAAGCTCTGCTATAGATTTAAGCACATAGATGTTGGTGGAGAATATTAAGTCTTCGTAGCGAAGTGGTGCTTCTAAATACCTGTATATATCGTCAAAGATTCGTTTTGCGCTTTCCTTCTCTTGAAGATCATCGTCAAGAAAACTTCCACTACGTTTTAATTTAGCCTCTAGTTTCTTTACTGTTGAAAACCTTCACCAATTTTGGATGCTGTTTAGATAAACCAAGTCCAAATAGAGATAATGGATATCCAGTTTATACTTTTCCAAACAGTAGAATTTTGAAATATTTTCTCAGGAGACGTGGAAAGAAAATTATTCTATAGAACAAGTTAGCCGTTTTGTGAGGGTATACCAGTACATGTAAAAAGAAAATTTTATTGACATTAACGCGACATCTCTGTCGCAAAATTTTGCCAATTACCCTAGAACAGGAGTGTCAAACTGGCGGCCCCCCGAGGTAATCTCTTGTGGCCCACGAAGTGCTGAAATAAAATGAAAATAGAAAAACAAGTTTTTATGAAAGAAATAGCGCTTAGGGGAGAGATCAAGGCAATATCGGTACACATAATTCCCAGTTTCCGTTTAACTACTGAAGACGGAGTATACACGTGGTCCAGGGTCTTTCCCGGGGGCTTGTATAGACGCGGTGACTTAGTTCCAGGGACATTTGGAAGCCATATGTCCTGCAATTCTCAGTGGAATTCCAGAATGACGCGGTTTTAAAAGACGAAGTAGGAATTCCCAAAATATATTCTTATTTAGGTGAGAAATATCCAGAAATGTTTGCTGTACAAATTCTGTGTTATTTTTGGAGTACCTACTTGTGTGAGCAACTACTTCCGGCTGTGAAATTAAATAAAACGGCATACAGATCCAGATTGACTGATAAACATCTAATCTGCCTTAATGAAGATTGTCTGTTCTCAGTCTCTGAATCCCAGATATTGGAAAACTAGGGAAAAATTTCTAAATATGTTGAGGCCTGCGTGAATCTTTTTGCCTGTTGCACCAAGTGGCCCGTGGTTCAATTGAGTTTAACAACCCTGCCCTAGAAGATTTTGTTTTTGGTTTTTTGGGGTGTCTGCGATCTACATCACTGGGCTTAACTCCAGGATGTGCTAGGTAGAAAGGAGTGCTTCAGTCCGCAATATCTTGCACAATTCCCCTATATTGATCTGAGCATTATTCCTTTTCCCACATTTTGAGCAAGAAGATTGCAGATTACCTCATTGCCGACTATGAAACAAAGTTCTCTGATGATATGCTGGCAGAAGGAATGGTCTGGGAGGCCCAACAAAGAGATAAAGATTTGATTTTGCACCCCTGCTCTAGTAGTTGTGAACTTTTTTTGCAGAGAAGGTTACCTGTCTTTTACAGCTGATTAGTAAGTTTACGTCATTAGAAAAAGAAGGAATCTCCCTCCATATTCTCTCTCTCTCTCTCTCTCTCTCTCTCTCCCTAACCCCCCCTATTTCAGCTTCATTTATAGTTTTCATAACATTTCCAGCGATGTGCCCGAAAACGGGTGTTAATACCCATCACTTGGCAATATTATCAGCTGCCTCCCCATGCCACCAATCCTCCTGCAACTTTGCTCACCAACTTCCCACACCAACACACGTACACACCCCAAAACTTTTCGATATTTCTATCCTAATACTTCACTTATAAGAACTTAAATCTTTTACAAAGCTCTAGGATTAGCAAAAGTAATTAACTTTTCTTCAGCCATCCAATGACAGTTCACGTGGCTAAATCCTTTATAAATCCTCCTTCCTGCCAGTACCTTCAAAACTCTTTCGCTATTTCCAACATCAGCTTTTATAAATTTCCACCATCTCATATCTTTGATGGAAATACTTTAAAAAAAGTATTAACCAATAATAAAATAATCCAATCTGACTAGAGGTCATTTTAAAGTTGTCACGTTAAGCTACTATAATATTTCCCTCTCTTTTTTTTTTCTTTGACTGTTTGGATTTCAATCAAGAGATCCATAAGCGATTATTTTATCACTGAAAATGATTAGAGGTAAATTAAAGTTTTTGAGGATTAAATTGGTCCAATCATTTCAGAAGTTTCTTCATTCAGCTTCGATTGGCAGATATCCTATATAGAAGTCTTAGAATTCACCATCAGGCAAACTAACTTCCGTTTTTCTGAATCGCCAATCAAGGGAATTCTTTCAGTGAAGTATTCCCTGGTCTATAATCCTCTCTGTTTTTTTGATCTTCTTGGTCCATTGTGTCTACTACCTTTTCCTTTTTCTTCTTCTTCTTCTTCTTCAACTTTTTCTTTATTAATCCTGTCTGTAGCCCATATAAAACTTTTATCTAGGAAAATACGATTAAAGGAACCTCTGGAGAAAAGGTGAATAGAGTTCCTTGTAAAACACCCATTTCAATGCGATATATGGGTCTTTCATACATTTTAAGAAGTTTAAATGTGTTGCTAAAATTCAGTGTTTAGATAAAATTTCTCATAATATAACTTCAAATCAAATTTACCCCCTTATTGGGGGACATCATCCAGCAATAAGTTTTAACCTCGAAGTACCAACAGAAGGCGTAGTAGACTTTTCTTCTTCAAGGCCACCCTTTCTCAGTAAACTTTAAACTTTGTCATCATTAACTCAGAGAAGAAGAAATAAAAATTGCTATTAAAGGAGATTTCTTCATTAGCCTAATTAACGATAATTAGATTGTCGGCAGCCCAGACAACGTTCGAATTAAACGAGGAGCGAACAAGTTGGAAAAGATGTGAAAATTCTAGGAGTCAATAATGGCGGGGATGAGAATATGGGGAGTTAGTGAAGCTCTAATGAGTGGGGGGCGTAGTCTGAAGTTGTAAACTTTAATGAAGCGATTCGTGCTTCAGCAGCTAGGATATCATCATCTAAACTAGATAAGAGGTCGTTCTACACATTGTACCAAGCAGAAACAGATATATATTTATAAACAGTTTTAGAGAAATAAAAACCTTTGATAAACATTTGGCAGATTGTAGCTACTTAACTTAAATCTTTAATGGAACTGTACAGTGAAATTATCGTAGTTATATGAAATGTTTGGTAACTAAGCAATGTAGAGAGAATCTGAACTAGAAGAAATTTCTTTAATGGAATTTTAGGTAATGAGAATTCTTCTTTCAAAAGGGATAGACTGAATCCAGAAGTCACATTTTCTTGGGTTGGCTAAGGTCTCACAAAGAGGTGGGAAATAGCCTCCTTCAAAGGCTTAAATAAGGAGGCTTATCAATAAAGAGATACGTCCTCAGAGCTGGTCTGCAATTTAGAAGGCTCTCTCGTAGCGTAATTCGCTTATATGAAAGCTAAAAGGAATTTCTGGAGTGGTTATGATGAGATATCAGTGCTCTAATTGGCCAGGCTCCACAGTCATAGCTGAGAATAGTACAAGATTCCCTCATGACAGACGACTTGGCCCTCCCAAAATGGCGATATCCCACCCCAAAAAGAAACAAATCGAGCACTTACTTTAATCTAAATCTCCAAACTATACTCCACATTAACTCAAAAGCTGACGTTCCCTTTAACATATCTTCTCAAATCAATCATCACCAAATCCTTGAGCAGCTGGTCTTTGTTAGGTAAGCTTTAGGGGAACCACGAAGCAGAGGCTGCTGCCTGGGCCGGATTGAGATGAAAAGAGGCCCTAGGCTATTCCACTTATGAGGCCCTTTCACCTTTCATTTTTAAGTTTGTAAATTACATGAGAGATAATATTGTAAATAGTGCTGCACGAGAAACGAGACAAATCTCGGTCTCGGTCTCGGTGTCGGTACCGAGACCGAGACCGAGACCGAGACGAGACTTGAACAACCGAGACCGAGACCGAGATTGAGACATGATATATATCTCGTCGAGAAATCTCGGTCTCGTCTCGGTTTTTCAAATATTAATTTTTAGCTACAAAATTATAAAATTGTGTTCTTTATTAATAAATAATCATTACGGGTATTGAATTAATTATTAAAAGATACGATTTTATTACATATGTTCAATATTACTACATCTATTTGACTTCGAATTACATAAGTAAAGTAAGCAAAGTAAAGTAATCGACTACTTTTTCAGGCGGGGCTTTACGTCCAACTACCAATTAGGTGTCGCGGACGGAGGCGACTAGCAAACATACTTTACTGTAAATTTCTCATATTAACCATTAAATAAAATCCAAGGCCTAAGACCGGAAATCGAACCCAGTACCACAATACACATTAGCTTCGCAGGTCTCGCACCGCTCGGCTACCGTGGCGGCCCCCTTCGAATTACCTAATTTTTACATAAATTTACTAAATTTCACTATTCATATCATTCATTCATTCAATTTCATAAATTTCACTATTAATAATCTAATACTTTGAACTTTGATATTATTTGAATTATATTTTAGAATTAGTGAATTTGAAAAAAAAAACTATCTATGCACCTAAAAAATATTGCCACAAATTTTCGTTTTTAAGATACACTTTGCCCAAGCATTGATACATAAAAGAGCTTTTACTGAGTCAGAAGTTAGAGAAGATCTTCTATTGGTCATTATCATCGCAGCTTGCGAAAATAATCTTTCCGATGGCACTGAAGTTGCACAGATACTAAAAATATCTTTCGCCATTCTAGACAAATTTTTGAAGGAATTCTCAAGTGTTTTCCACCATTCTAAAATGTCAACGTCTACTGGTGCTCGGTCTAATTTGGTATAATTAATTATTTCTGTCTTCCATGCTTCGGTGATATTTGCTGATTTTTGAGCAAATGGTGCAAAAATATTGATGCAGTCGTCGTCGTCGTCGTCAAAAGGTGAATCATCAGATTCTTTATCTTCACCAACAGCCATAACTAATGGAGCGGGAAGTTTGTTGGGAGGTGTATTTTTTATTTCACGAATCGACTTGATATAGGAGGCAGATATGTTATTTGGGTCTTTCATTTGGCGCGTTTTTAACATCTTTTTGAAATTATATAAAGATATATAACAGTAATAGTAATATATGATGCATTGAAGTGTAAGTAGCTGTCTTCTTTTACACACATTTTCATTACCAATATATAAATTAAAATAATTATTAGAAAATAATAACATTTTTTGAAAAGATTATTAATAGCAAACCGCTTTTAATACTTAAACAAAAATTCAAAAAAACCGAGACCGAGATATCTCGACGAGACCGAGACCGAGACCGAGACTTGAGCGACCGAGACCGAGATCGAGACTGCATAAAGTCTCGCCTCGTCTCGGTCTCGTGCAGCACTAATTGTAAAATACATCACTACTGTGTTATATGTCGATATGTTTCTCCTTATTTTCGGTTCAGTGTTTTAGTGTTCACTGTTTTATAGAATAGTATACTTTTAATTTTGCTAACAATTTGAATGTAGGCCCCTCTTGATCTTGAGGCCCTAGGAAAATCCGGCCCTGGCTGCTGCAAACAGAGAGTCAATTGTCTATAACTCAAGACATAATTATAAGCTGCCTCATTTGACTGGAAGTTTCTAAAACGCTGATGCAGAAAAATTCACAATAATCGTGCGCTTATTTTTAATCTCAACAATTATATTCGATAACAGCACCGTATTCAAATCAAAAAACTCTCCCGTAAATAAATAATAACTAAAATGAATAAAATATAACAGTTTTATATTTTAAGAAAGTTTCGAACCAAACAATTGCATATTTAACAGCAACTGTCGGCTTTCATTTATATTTAATGGTGCTTTTTAGAAGTAAAGTATTCTTAAATGGCTTTTAATTTGGTCTTAATAATTAATAATCACGTTCAAGAACATCGAACGTCCTAATCGATATATTTTTAGCATTCGTTAATAATAAATTTTCATCGTTGACTTTTTTTTATTAAGTTCTTTTCAAAGGAAAAAGTTTTTTTCTAATTTTTACAAAAATAATTATTCACTTAAGACTTTACAAAATTATAAGGAGATTTTCTTCCTGGGACTGAAATGTTACTAATTAAATTTTCTTTTAATTGTTTACAGAAAAGAAAATGAAGAACGAATCAATAAAAGAGTTATAACACTTCCGGAAAGCAAAATGTTATTTGCAGGACTTGGGCTTTCTAAAACTAAGGTAAGTTTTCTTCTTCTTTTGTTTTTTGTTGTCGTATATATATGCTCTTAAAGCTCAGCTTTGAGATAAATTGCTTTAAAAAACAAAAAATCGCAGTTTAATGAGAGCGACGTCTCTGATTTCCCATTATATATGCAAAAAAAATAGTTAATACTTGCAACTATCTAGGGTTTAATGAATCTAAGTAAAATCTCGAACCTTTATCGATTGGTACGAAGTTAATTGAGTTAGCATAGGCCCAGTTATGTTGACTCACTAAGTAGAAGTAAGTAAACGATTGTTTGCTATAGCAGGAGGGCAAAAGTAGGATCTGCTGAATGAAAGATGTAGGAGGTACGAGGGTCGTTTGAAAAGTCCGTGCAAAAATAAAAACTACTTAATTTTTTGGGGTAAACCTTTTTTATTTTTCAACATAGTCTCCTTTTAGGCTTATACACTTCGTCCAACGCTGCTCTAGTTTGTTGATCCCTTCCGAATAATAGGATTTGTCCAAGTCTGAAAAATAGCCATTCGTTTCTGCAATCACCTCCTCGTTTGAATAAAATCTTTTTTCCCGCCAGTCATTTCTTCATATTGGGGAACAAATAGTAGTCCGAGGGAGCCATGTCTGGTGAATAGGGGGGATGTGAAACGAGTTGAAACCCTATTTCCAATAATTTTGCGACCACAACTGCTGAGGTGTGAGCTGGTGCGTTGTCGTGATGGAAAAGGACTTTTTTGTGGGCCAATCGTGGGCGTTTTTCTTGCAGCTCGGTTTTCAAACGGTCCAATAACGATGAATAATATGCACCTGTAATAGTTTTACCCTTTTCCAGATAGTCGATGAGGATTATTCCTTGCGAATCCCAAAAGACAGTCGCCATAATCTTTCCGGCCGAAGGAACGGTCTTCGCCTTTTTTGGCGCAGATTCCCTCTTGGTAACCCATTGTTTAGATTGTTCTTTGGTCTCAGGAGTGTAGTGATAAATCCATGTTTCATCCACAGTGACGAAACGACGCTTAAAGTCCTGCGGATTCTTCTGGGAACAGCCGCAAACCGTCCTTGCAACACTTCACACGATTTCATTTTTGGTCAAGCGTGATAGCTTTGTCATGTCCAAATGTTGATGCAAAATATTTTGTACCCGTTCATTCGAGATGCCCACGGCACTAGCAATCTCACGCACCTTCACTCTTCTGTCATCCATCACCATATCATGGATTTTATCAATGATTTTTGCAGTATTTCGGCTCAACAGGGCGTCCAGAACGTTCAGCGTCACTTGTGCCCATATGGCCACTCCGAAAATTTTGAAACCACTTATTAACTATTCTAATCGAAGGTGCAGAGTCACCATAATGTTTATCAAGCTTCTCTTTAGTCTCCTGAGACGTTTTGCCTTTCATAAAGTAGTGTTTAATCAACACACGAAATTCTTTTTCGTCCATTTTTTGAAAATCACTCTACTTTCTCTATTCAAACGAATGCCAAACACAAAGAAATAGACCGATCTGGCTGAAACTTGGCGTGTGTTCTTCCAAGAGATGCTACTAACTAAACATAACCTCGATACGCGCCAGTGGTGCTATCTCTCTGACTTTGCACGGACTTTTCAAACGACCCTCGTATGTATGTTGGGACTTAGGACAGTGAAACTATGAAGAGAGAGAGGAGGACAAAGCTTCCGAATACAGAAGAGAATTGAAATGACAGTAGTCTGTAGTTATGTTGAATGTGATGGTATTTTCGAATATAATCCCACTGAAGGATATTCATGTTTAGCTGAAAATCAATTGGATATACAAGAATCTGATGTAGAAGGCTAAAGAATATTGTTCGGTCGTGGAAAAAGGTATTCGGCAAAAACAAAACAAGAAATAAGAATGGGACAAGAAAATGATGGAGGTATAACAACAGTATTACACAGCAGGTTCATTGGGGGTGGCAGCTGTGCGTTTGGGGGGCGCGGAAGTAGAAAAGTATACAGGATATGAGATGTGCTGACAGTGCACACACCTCTAGGACTCGCAATGTCTGTATATGTTACCTTCTGGCACTTTCCAAACGGTGTTCTTCTAGCAGGGAGGAAAAAAAACCCGCACGCCGCCTCCAGTGGAGGTGGCTAGTGTTCTGCCACAATGCTCTCTCTCTCTCTCTCAGCACAAGTACCAGTCCACCGTATCATCATCACTGTATGCTACCCAAAAAGTAGGTAAAGTAGTCGGCTCCCCAAGAGTCAAGTAAAGCTGAGTGGCATAAAAAGAAGGAAAAGTGGCTACACCTCTTCAGGCTCAATTTAGAAGGCACACGCAGGCGATATATTTGTGTGTTATATGAGTAGCCGGAGGAGGTGGAGGAAGAAGGGCTATAAAGGCAGTTTGGAGGCGGTAAACACCCGTCCCCCTTAGACTTCCCGTTCGCTCATCAGCTTTCACTTTTCCTTCTCTCTCATTTCTTCCACTCATTCTCTTTCCTATCTCCCTCTATATATTTTCTTTGACGTCATCGCTAAATGAAATTTGATGATGTAGCACCGAACAACTATAAATCTCATTTATTTCTTATAATCATTCTTCATTTCCCTTTTGCAGTAAATTAAAAGAGAAAAAGGAAATAATACGAGGGACGTATTTACGAAAATAAAACTCTTGGGTTGGATTATCTCCCAAGATCATCTCTTTCTGCTATTCTCAAGGTTATAAACTCAAGCAGTTCCTTCAAACTCGGAATGTTTGGACCATATTTAATTCTCCCCCCAATATTGTACAGTTTGCAACAGTGCATTATACAGTACATTACCCGAAATTCTTGGGTTGGATTATCTCCCAAGATCATCTCTTTCTGCTATTCTCAAGGTTATAAACTCAAGCAGTTCCTTCAAACTCGGAATGTTTGGACCATATTTAATTCTCACCCTAATATTGTACAGTTTGCAACAGTGCATTATACAGTACATTACCCGAAATTTAACCTTCAACTAATACGAACTATTAAAAATGAAAATGAACTATTAAATGAAGAGCTTACGTAAAGTGGGACTTCCGTTAAAACATTTTTCTCCAAATTCAATTGTAACAATGCATTTAACTTCCGCTGGACAGTACACGAAAGATAGTTTACGTACATTACAAAAAAATGGGTGGAAAGCGGCGATGATAGCTGCTTCAAATCAAAGAGAGCGACGAGCAACGAACAAATTGTCGCATGCACATAGTGACCGAGTTTAGTCGCGTTTCTCCTTTAGACGAGACATGATGGAGGAATTATTCCTATACAAAAATTCTTCCTTGAAAATTTGGTATTTAAAGCAGCTGAAGTGCAGTGGTTATTAAGCAGGAGCTGCAATGTGCATGATATAAACAGGACTAGACATGAACGCGGTGAATTCCATCACTTGTACCAACAATTTCCGGGAAGCATCTTGACAAGGTTACCTTTTCCTAGACTAGAAATGGTTTGGAGTAAGAGTCTACACTTTAATACTGTTAGTATTCAAAAAGATATGGTAAGACGAATTAATTTCATCCGGCACCATAAGTTCTTTAGTTATTAGGTATATTAACCGAATCCTATCCAGACTGGATACATCCTTCGGGGTCTATAAAGAGTTGGTAGACGTGTAGATCATTTTAGTGGTGTTTAATGAGCCTAATCAACTAGAGAAATAAGCCGAGGGTTTATTTATAGTTTTATTAGCAAAAACAGTAGTCCGGATTTGCATAGGAACTAAAAGTAAACAATACAAACAAGCTAATAAGAATTATTGGACAGTAGCGCTAAGCTAAATAAAGCACCACGGCTGTAGAGGTATTTAGTAAAGGATATAGAAGAAGGGATGAGGGTGAATGAAGTAGAATGAAGGCTTGGTGCAAGAAGTACCAGGAGAAAAAAGAGAATGGAACGACCAGTGTAGAGAGAGGACAATGCTGTACACCGGGAGATCTAGAAGCACGGTGTATAAAATGGAATAGTAGGGGAAGGGGAGAGGGTAGTTTGTGCTATCGGGAAAACGGTGGCGATGCTAGAGCACTCTGGGGACGGCTAGACACCAGTAATCTCTGGAATTGCCTCCAGGGAGACACATGGGCATCTCTCAACTCTAGGCTTTGGATCTTCCAACGCACTCCACCCCCTTCCATGCACTTAGTGATCTAGTTACACATACCCACTTCCCACACAATGGACGTGGAAAGAGAAAACCGACCAAGGGTGGGAACGCCCGCACGCTGGTAATTTATAGCGGTCTCCACACACAAAACATGCATGCACGTACAAACTATCCTTGTCCAGGCTCAAATATCCTCCACTGGCTAGCCACCAGCAAGCGGGGGTCCTTTTCATGAGATTCTTCTAGTTAAGTCCTACTAGTATCCCTAGAAATAAATTACAACCAATGTGAATACTAAAATGCTCCACTGCAACAAATGGTATGCACGGTTTGGTGATATATATATATATATATACAATAAAAACCTAACTAAGTCAGTGAGTTTAAAATAACAATGCAAAAATATTCACATAAAATTCACGATTTTCCTACAATTTGTCAAATTTTTCTTATTTTCTAAACGCTAAACTTGAGCCACAAAGATATTTAATTCACTGTAATTGTATGAAGTTTAGTAATTCACCGTAAAATTCCCAGAAATAATACTTTAGAGAGAAACCTGATTACCCATTCAGTGTGGGCGAATAGGTTGGGTTATCAGAAAAGTAGATGATAAAAAGTAAGAGCTCAAGTGTTCCTGTTCTCCTAGGTTAAAAAAAAAAAGAAGAGCTCCTATTAGGAATATCAATGAAGTAGGAGCATAGTAAGATAAAACTAAAACAAATAATATAGGAGTTCTTTATTCAATAGCTAATATATCTCTGGTCTCTCTCTCTCCATTTAATGAAGTATGACTGAAGAGGGAGAGTGAAAAGCTCTTATCACTTATAAGACCTGAAAAGAGGGATAAGTTTCTACTAAGTTTAGATCAGAATGAATGGAACTGTTTCGAGTTAATGTGTTGGTATAAAGTGTAAAGTTTTGCAAACAGAACTTTCTCATTTGCGATCATACTGATGAATGTTTTAACCCTGAAAATTTCCGCCTTAATGACTTATTACAATGTATTGTTGAATGATAAAAAACTGGTTCTAATTACAGCCAACGGAACTTTTACAACTTTAACATTAGAATTAAAGTGTGTAGTAATTAAAGTGTTAACACAATATGTGTAGCATGTATATTGTACAATATATATGGCTAAATTAACTAAAACGCTTTAATTTACACAGCTCTCTCTCACACACCCCTCCTCCTCCTCCTCCTCATCCTCGTCCTCCTCCTCTTCCTCCTCCTCTCTACAGATAACAGATGATAAATTATTATGTGAAATTTATGCAAAAATATTTTGTTATTTTTCCTCTCTTTCTTTGTTCTTTTGTAGCTGTTATTTTAAACAATTGTATGTAACATATTAAATGAAATATCAACAAAATAATAATTTTATGCATTAATTGGTCACAAATTTTGTTTATTTATTAATTTTTTTCTAACAATAAAAAATAGCTTCCCGCGGGATTCATACTGGGAATCTGCCGCCTTTAAAGCCACGCATTGTAACCAACAACAACCGCCTCCATAATCGCAATACTTTTTGCCAAAGATCTTATGAGAAAAAAAAATAGCCTCTTAGAGAAAAGTTGACTGTTCATTTCTTCTACTTCAGGGAACTAGGAGTCACATCCAGGACTTACGAGGGTCGTTTGAAAAGTCCGTGCAAAAATAAAAACTACTTAATTTTTTGGGGTAAACCTTTTTTATTTTTCAACATAGTCTCCTTTTAGGCTTATACACTTCGTCCAACGCTGCTCTAGTTTGTTGATCCCTTCCGAATAATAGGATTTGTCCAAGTCTGAAAAATAGCCATTCGTTTCTGCAATCACCTCCTCGTTTGAATAAAATCTTTTTCCCGCCAGCCATTTCTTCATATTGGCGAACAAATAGTAGTCCGAGGGAGCCAAGTCTGGAGAATAGGGGGGATGTGAAACGAGTTGGAACCCTATTTCCAATAATTTTGCGACCACAACTGCTGAGGTGTGAGCTGGTGCGTTGTCGTGATGGAAAAGGACTTTTTTGAGGGCCAATCGTGGGCGTTTTTCTTGCAGCTCGGTTTTCAAACGGTCCAATAACGATGAATAATATGCACCTGTAATAGTTTTACCCTTTTCCAGATAGTCGATGAGGATTATTCCTTGCGAATCCCAAAAGACAGTCGCCATAATCTTTCCGGCCGAAGGAACGGTCTTCGCCTTTTTTGGCGCAGATTCCCTCTTGGTAACCCATTGTTTAGATTGTTCTTTGGTCTCAGGAGTGTAGTGATGTATCCATGTTTCATCCACAGTGACGAAACGACGCTTAAAGTCCTGCGGATTCTTCTGGGAACAGCCGCAAACCGTCCTTGCAACACTTCACACGATTTCGTTTTTGGTCAAGCGTGAACAATCGCGGCACCCATCTTGCGGATAGCTTTGTCATGTCCAAATGTTGATGCAAAATATTATGTACCCGTTCATTCGAGATGCCCACAGCACTAGCAATCTCACGCACCTTCACTCTTCTGTCATCCATCACCATATCATGGATTTTATCAATGATTTCTGGAGTAGTAACCTCAACAGGGTGTCCAGAACGTTCAGCGACACTTGTGCCCATATGGCCACTCCGAAAATTTTGAAACCACTTATAAACTGTTCTAATCGAAGATGCAGAGTCACCATAATGTTAATCAAGCTTCTCTTTAGTCTCCTGAGGCGTTTTGCCTTTCATAAAGTAGTGTTTAATCAACACACGAAATTCTTTTTCGTCCATTTTTTGAAAATCACTCGACTTCCTCGATTCAAACGAATGCCAAACACAAAGAAATAGACCGATCTGGCTGAAACTTGGTGTGTGTTCTTCCGAGAGATGCTACTAACTAAACATAACCTCGATACGCGCCAGTGGTGCTATCTCTCTGACTTTGCACGGACTTTTCAAACGACCCTCGTACAGCATGAAATTAAGGCCTGACACATATGCATTTAGTGTACACGTAGGGTTCGCATGGAAAGTTATTATGTGAAGCTATTTGGGTTTAAGTAAGCCCATAGACAAACTCTAATTCATTTTACACTTAATCACTCTCGCTTACCCAATGGAAACATCACTGACGCCTTTATTTATGCAATTTGATACATCAGAGAGCCGAAATAGATCTTTTTGGACGCAGTAGAGCCACTCCGTTTATAATTTAAGAGAAAAAGTGAAAATAATAGCAAAATTGCAATCAGCTCTCCTCTCTTTGCAAAAAAACGTTCTCCAAAAATCTGAGATCTTCTTTTCTAACTGATAATCTTAATTTCAAAAAAATTAATAATTTATCATAAACATATTTAGAAACGCGCTTCAGTTCTCAGATATCTTGTAATTATTTCATCTTTAAAATAAACATACAAGACTATGTTAATGATGTCATAAGCTTGTAAAGCTTTTCCTTACTGACGTAATCAGTCTTACAAATGATCCTATTCGTCACTGACAGTGTGTTTTATGTGTAATGATATCCACTCATCAATCATAATGACGTGTTACTTAATTTTTTTATTTCTGAGTTCAAATAAAAAATATTTTTCTGCACCATGTAGGGAAGTTCTCATTACTCAATTAAAATCAGCTGTGTAATGCCCAACTTCCCACACTAGTGGGGGGAAATTCCCATTAGTGTCACTTTCCGCACAAGTGAGTGGAAAAACTTTATTGTGCTTCCTTGATATAAGAAGTTTTGTTATTAACATAAATATTTTCTGTAAAACTCTAATAAGCTTATTTAAATTTATTTTATTTAAATAATTAAAAAACGAATATTAAAAAATAAAATAAAAATTGAAAGGAATATAGAAATAAAAATAATACTTTAATAAATAATTAGATATTTTTAATTATAACAGTTAAAAAGGTTATAGTGTTACCTTATAGAAATTTAAAATGGATTCTAGTGATTCCTGTTTAGAAAACACTCCTCCATCAATAAAAGAAACAGCAGAAAATGTAATAAGTAATGTGAATACGTAAGTAATGTAGATAATTGTAATATAACAATAAATGTTTATAATAAATAAATTACTTTTTGTAGACTGTAAAAATGAAATTTTTAATTTTATTAGTTAATAAATGGTTGCAGAAAAAATATAATATTTAACTCGAGTGTAAAGTATTTTCCTCACACTCGGCAATTTGCACTTGCACTCGCATCGCTTCGCTCGCTCGTGCGTGCAAACCCTGCCTCGCGTGAGGAAAAGTACTACTTTCCACACTTGTTAAATAAATAACTATTCTTTGTACTCCAGCTAACATTTGTAAATAATATTATCAACTTGGGCAACAGTAGTAATTGATAATTGATTTATGATTATCACTGTAATCAAACTTCTCTACTGTTAATTATAGAGCAGCTTTCTCAGATTTCTCTTTTAATGATCGATTCTCCTCTCTTATTTCTCTCTGAATCTTGCCTCTTGAATTTTTCTCACTTCTTATTCCAACGTAGTATTGCCTTAATTTTTTTTTTTATTTCTTTGAACTTTTGAAGAATTTCGAATCTATATCAGTTCCATGGGCTTCGCTAAAAATAAAAATGTAATGATAAATCTGCCTGAATTTGTTTAAGTTACGCGGGAAAGAGAATTCATTCATGTAATAAATAATGTATATATTCTCTCGTTAAAATTTCCAATTTGGTTTCACTGAAGGTTCTTTAAAATTGGCTCTAATTCTCAGCAAATTGCTAAGCCACCCTTATTAGGCTTAAAAAAAAGTGGTTGCACAGTCTCCTAATGTAAGCAATGAAAGGGCTTCAGGCGTTTGGTTTTCGTTGGTATTCTTCAGGGCTTTGACAGAGTTCAATAATTGTACAGTTAATGACAGTCATATTCATACAGCACGTTTTTGTATTATTTTTGGTGAGTCAGGGTGAAAAAATTAGTGCTGCACGAGAAACGAGACAAATCTCGGTCTCGGTCTCGGTCTCAGTACCGAGACCGAGACCGAGACGAGACTTGAGCAACCGAGACCGAGATCGAGGCATGATATATATCTCGTCGAGAAATCTCGGTCTCGTCTCGGTTTTTCAAATATTAATTTTTAGCTACAAAATTATAAAATTGTGTTCTTTATTAATAAATAATCATTACGGGTATTGAATTAATTATTAAAAGTAATTATATATGTTCAATATTACTACATCTATTTGACTTCGAATTACATAAGTAAAGTAAGCAAAGTAAAGTAATCGCCTATTTTTTAGGCGGGGCTTTACGTCCAACTACCAATTAGGTGTCGCGGACGGAGGCGACTAGAAAACTTACTTTACTGTAAATTTCTTCTACTAATCATTAAATAAAATCCAAGGCCTAAGACCGGGAATCAAACCCAGTACCACAATACTCATTAGCTTCGCAGGTCTCCCACTATTTTCGTTTCTAAGATACTCTTTGCTTGATACATAAAAGAGCTTTTACTGAGTCAGAAGTTAGAGAAGATCTTCTATTGGTCATTATCATCGCAGCTTGCGAAAATAATCTTTCCGATGGCACTGAAGTTGCACAGATACTAAAAATATCTTTCGCCATTCCAGACAAATTTTTGAAGGAATTCCCAAGTGTTTTCCACCATTCTGAGGTGTAGTTTTTGTTTCCCGAATCGACTTGTTATAGCAGGCAGATATGTTATTTGGGTCTTTCATTTGGCGCGTTTTTAACATCTTTTTGAAATTATATAAAGATATATAACAGTAATAGTAACATATGATGCATTGAAGTGTAAGTAGTTGTCTTCTTTTACACACATTTTCATTACCAATATATAAATTAAAATAATTATTAGAAAGTAATAACATTTTTTGAAAAGATTATTAATAGCAAACCGCTTTTAATACTTAAACAAAAATTCAAAAAACCGAGACCGAGATATCTCGACGAGACAGAGACCGAGACCGAGACTTGAGCGACCGAGACCGAGATCGAGACTGCATAAAGTCTCGGTCTCGTGCAGCACTAGAAAAAATAACGCACACATATTAAGTAAATTTTTATTTTTCAGAACATAAAACTTTTTTTAATTCATAAACTGTAAAAATTTAGCCAAAATAGATAACAGTTTCGAAATAACTCCGACAAATTTTAAGTTAAGTTAAGACGATTGCCGACAAAATTTTGATATTGCACATTTGAGGCAATCCAATAAACACTTATGTTTACCTTCATATAATCTGTTAATGGTGAAGAATAATGAAAAAGTTGTAATGTCTACATATTATCTGTTCGGTGAAAATAGACTACTTTTGATAAGTTTTCCTATCTCCAGTCTTTTTCATTATATAGTAACGAATAGAAATCACTCAGCAAAACGTCCATTATGGCATAACAACAAAAAAGCTAAGTTTGTTTTTCTTTTCAGAAGAGAAAATGGATGGAGAAAAATATTGAAAAAGCTTTTTCATACAATCAAGAGGGGAAAATCTGTTAACTTTTTCTTCAACACATTTTCTTTGAAGGTATTTATTTGTAATTATATATTTTTTTCTCTTTTTATATTCTCTTATGAGAAGTAGTATTTTCATTGAGTCGCTACCATTTTTTTTTCTAAAGTGAGTTTTCGCTGGTGGCATGTTTTGATTACAAAAGCAAAAAATCAACACGAAAAATAAGTTTTTAGCGAGTGGATTGTGCTTATAAGTACAATATGTCAAAATGCTTTAACCTTATTTTCCACTTTCGAAATAACTCGTCACCAACTAGACTTTCATTTTCATACATTTGCAACAATTAACGTTTCTTAATTATATATATAAAAAAAAGTCAATATTTTGTTGGGTAGCCTTTTCTCTTAATTACTTCAGGTAACCTCCTAGGCATCGACTCAACAAGTTTCTTGGTGGTTTCCGGAGTAATGATGTACCATTCTTCAATTACTTTCTCCTTCAGTTGATTTGCATTTTGGATCTGATGATTTTTCAATTTTTTTTTTCTGGTGACTGTGGGGGGGGGGGGTGTTGCCATCACTTTGGGACAATTATATAATAGCCATTCTCTGGTTTTATGGACCTTGTGGTTGGGATCGTTATCCTGATAGAAAGTAAAATTCTTTTAAATTTTTTCTTAAAATATCTACGTACTTCTCAGCATTCATAATGCTGTTGATAAATTGAATTTTCTCTACCCCAGATGCTGAGAAGCACCCTCCAAATCCACTCAGATCCATCTGTAAACTGTCTGTTGAAGATTCTTTACAGAAAGACTTTCATGAAAACTTTACAGGTTCCATCGCATTGAAAAAATGTTAACTTTAGTTTCATCTGTAAATAAAACATTTTCTTTCTTCTCTTTTTCTTACATCGTGTTAGCTTCTCGTATAAAGTGAAACTCATATCCAATTGATCCCAAAGAAGATAATCCATCTTAATCACGATCAATCTTGTTGCTTACAAGAAGCGGAAACCAGAATACGGCTACCGGTATAATCCTGGATTGTTAGTGGGACCACTTCCGCTATAAATAATTGTGATTCACGCCCTGGTAATACTAATTTGATAGTTCTAACATAATTACTTATTCTGGATTTTTGTTTGTCAATTAACTGTTTATTTTATTGTCTTAGTCAAACAATTTTATTCTTCTTAAGAATAATTTTCTAACAATAATGATAACAAAGAATAGTGTACTAAAGGAATAATGAGAACGAAAAAAGAGTACGGTTTAGAGACTCGCAGTTAGCGAGGTGTTTTTCGTTTTATTATTGCCAAAAAAAAAAGAAGTAATATTTTAATATTTTACCTTAATAATACATCAAAGAGACTGAAAAGAAAATTTCACAAAACGAATGAGTAAGAAGTAAGATTAATTCTATACAAAGGAATATTTGAAAGGAGAGCAATTTAGCAAAGCAAAGCTTTACTGAGCGAGCAAATATTCTTTTCTTTATGCATTAGGAAACCATCGTCTGGCTGGCTGTAACGTGTTTACTTATTTATCATTGTATTCTTTGTAGTCTTTTTTGTTTATTTAAACAAAAGAAAACTTAAATTGCTTAATCTGCAACAGAATGGGAAAGCAGAATGGGAAAGCAGAATGGGAAAGCAGAATGGGAAAGCAGAATGGGAAAGCAGAATGGGAAAGCAGAATGGAATTTTCCGCAAATAATGGAAACAAAAATAAGAGATTTTCAATTTGGCGAAATAAACAATACAGTTTCAAGTGATTGGGTATTCTTCTTAAAGTATTGATGGTCCAGCCTGATTCTAGATGCCAATCACTTAGCCAATCTTTGCTTCTGAAGAATAAGATTCTTTAATTGTTGAAGCTGAGACCATCTGTTCAGTGTATTGTGACTGCAAAACCTTTGGGGCTAATGATTTTGGGTAATATTGAGGTCATAAATACAAAAAAACAAATTCTGTTACTTCATGCCAAAGTTTCGGTTAATATATTACCCTTCTTCAAGGTATTGTAAAACTTTTTTTGAAGTTAAATGTTTAGCTACATTATCATAACAGTAATCATCAGTAAAAAGAAAATGAAATTATTGATAAACTTGCGAAGGAAGTCACCAATAGTGGGGTAATGGCTAATTATAAATTACCACACACCGATATCAAGTGCAGAATTGCAAAAGCAGCACTACAAAAATGGCAGACAGATTACAGTAATGGTAATAAAGGGAGATTCTATAAAACTATGGCAGATCAGTTACCTAGACAACCATGGTTTAAGGCAGAGTTGGACAAAAATTTAATCAATTAAAAAACAATTGAATTAAACCGAAATTTAATTTTAATCATGATTAAAATTAAAAAATTTAATCCGCCAAAATTAGTTGATTAAAATTAAATTCACTTTTAATTTAATCGGAATTTAATCAATTAAAATTTTTAATCATAACTAAAAATTAAGATTAAAATTAAAATTAAATAATTAGAATTTTAATTGATTGAATTAAATTCCAAATTTAGTTTTAATCACTTCGGGCGATTAAATTTTTTAATTTAATCAAAATTTGAGAGTTTAAATTTTTAAAACCAAACATTGCCAATGGTTAAACCAGAATCGGACCAATGCATCTTTATTCCGCCTAGCTGGTGCCTCTTCTCTATCAATATTATCACTTTTCCTAAACTTGGCACCTTCATTCTACCAGTCTGGTGTCTCATCTATACCATGTTGGTGACTCTCAAGACTTACATAGGACCACCTTACACTCACATTTAACCATGTTTACCACTCACTATACTTAGATAGGACCACCTTACACTCACATTTAACCATGTTGGCGACTCACTAAACTTAGATAGGACCACCTTACTCTCACATTTAACCATGTTTACCACTCACTATACTTAGATAGGACCACCTTACACTCACATTTAACCATGTTGGCGACTCACTAAACTTAGATAGGACCGACCACCTTACTCTCACATTTGACCATGTTTACCACTCACTATACTTAGATAGGACCACCTTACTCTTACATTTAACCAAGTTTACCACTCACTATACTTAGATAGGACCACCTTACACTCACATTTAACCATGTTGGCGACTCACTAAACTTAGATAGGACCGACCACCTTACTCTCACATTTGACCATGTTTACCACTCACTATACTTAGATAGGACAACATTACACTCACATTTAACCTAGTTGGCGACTCAATAGACTTATGAACAGGGTGACCAGAGTTATGTGCTCCACCCCCTTTTTTTTAAAACGGCGGGAAATTTCAAAAAAATAGAAAACACGTATTTAATCAAATCTAGTTTTTTTCAGTAAATGACCCATTTTTTAAACCCCAATTTCCCCAGATACAGTATCTAAGTATTTTTCAAATGGAACAAACCAGATCTAGACAGGCTAGAGCTACTCGATATTCCAGATCTTCGATTGAAGCCAAGGGATTAAGGTTACTGTACACTTTATTTTTTAGATATCCCCTCTGAAAATAGTCTATTGGGGTTAAATCCGTAGTTCGAGGTCAAAATCGAGCTCTTCTTGAACCGGATGATAACTGGGGATGAAAAGTAGATTACCTACGAAAACATCGTAAGGAAAAGGACATATTGTGAACCAGGAAAAGCTAGCCCTTCCACCTGAAAACCTAATTTCACTCTGAATAGAGAATGTTGTGTATATAGTGGGACATTAAAGGACCTACACATTATGAGCTTTTAAAACCGAACGAAAAGCTAAATTCGGAGATGTATTGTTAGCAAATGCATAATTTAAAGACAGCAGTCCAAGAAACAAGGCCGGCGATGTTCAATAGGAAGAACATCATAATGCATCATGATAATGCCAGGCCAAATGCTGCTTTAAAGACTCGTCTAAAAATTGCAGAACAAGGCTGGAAAATTCTGTCGCATCCACCATATTCCCCGAACTTAGCACCCTCCGACTATCACTTGTTATTGTCCTTACAAAATTTTTTGAAGGGCGAAACATTTAAAAATGAAGGAGATATCAAACAAGTAAGTACTGGTTCAATTTCTCGCATCAAAAAATAATTACATTTTTCAAAAATGAAATACATAAATTGCGCTCACGCTAGCGGGATATCATTAATAATAATGGCAATTATATTATTTAATAAAGTTTATTGGTAAGAAAAATTTGTATCTTCTTTTATACCAAAAACGGACAGAACTTTCCGGTAGACCGTATATAAGTCTAGTGAGTCGCCAACATGGTTAAATGTTAGTGCAAAGTGGTCCTATTTAAGTCTAGTGAGATATAAAGGGTTGAAAATTTTTTGGGTCATGAAATTCTGTAAAATTATGGCCGTTCTATATCTCCCACTGTGAACCACGTATTGGTATGGAATTTCGTTCTCTTGTACACTTTGTTTTTCTCAATTATAAACTATAGTTATTTTGTGCACAGATCTATAAATGTAGAAGATATCAAGGGTTGAAAATTTTTTGGGTCATGAAATTCTGTAAAATTATGGCCGTTCTATATCTCCCACTGTGAACCACGTATTGGTGTGGAATTTCTTTCTCTTGTACATTTTGTTTTTCTCAATTATAAACTAAAGTTATATTGTGCACAGATCTATAAATGTAGAAGATATCAAGGGTTGAAAATTTTTTGGGTCATGAAATTCTGTAAAATTATGGGCGTTCTATATCTCCCACTGTGAACCACGTATTGGTATGGAATTTTCTTCTCTTGTACACTTTGTTTTTCTCAATTATAAACTATAGTTATTTTGTGCATAGATCTAAAAAGGTAGAAGATATCAAGGGTTGAAAATTTTTTGGGTCATGAAATTCTTTAAAATTATGGCCGTTCTATATCTCCCACTGTGAACCACGTATTGGTATGGAATTTCGTTCTCTTGTACACTTTGTTTTTCTCAATTATAAACTATAGTTATTTTGTGCACAGATCTATAAATGTAGAAGATATCAAGGGTTGAAAATTTTTTGGGTCATGAAATTCTGTAAAATTATGGCCGTTCTATATCTCCCACTGTGAACCACGTATTGGTGTGGAATTTCTTTCTCTTGTACATTTTGTTTTTCTCAATTATAAACTATAGTTATTTTGTACACAGATCTATAAATGTAGAAGATATCAAGGGTTGAAAATTTTTTGGGTCATGAAATTCTGTAAAATTATGGGCGTTCTATATCTCCCACTGTGAACCACGTATTGGTATGGAATTTTCTTCTCTTGTACACTCTGTTTTTCTCAATTATAAACTATAGTTATTTTGTGCATAGATCTAAAAAGGTAGAAGATATCAAGGGTTGAAAATTTCTTGGGTCATGAAATTCTTTAAAATTATGGCCGTTCTATATCTCCCACTGTGAACCACGTATTGATATGGAATTTTGTTCTCTTGTACACTTTGTTATCCTCAATTATAAACTATAGTTATTTTGTGCACAGATCTAAAAAGGTAGAAGATATAGAGTGTTGAAAATTTTTTGGGTCATGAAATTCTTCAAAATTATGGCCGTTCTATATCTCCCACTGTGAACCACGTATAGGTATGGAATATTATTCTCTTGTACACTTTGTTTTTCTCAATTATAAACTATAGTCATTTTGTGCACAGATCTATAAATGTAGAAGATATCAAGGGTTGAAAATTTTTTGGGTCATCAAATTCTGTAAAATTATGGCTGTTCTATATCTCCCACTGTGAACCACGTATTGATATGGAATTTTGTTCTCTTGTACACTTTGTTTTTCTCAATTATAAACTATAGTTATTTTGTGCACAGATCTATAAATGTAGAAGATATCAAGGGTTGAAAATTTTTTGGGTCATGAAATTCTGTAAAATTATGGCCGTTCTATATCTCCCATTGTGAACCACGTATTGATATGGAATTTTGTTCTCTTGTACACTTTGTTTTTCTCAATTATAAACTATAGTTATTTTGTGCACAGATCTAAAAAGGTAGAAGATATACAGTGTTGAAAATTTTTTGGGTCATGAAATTCTTCAAAATTATGGCCGTTCTATATCTCCCACTGTGAACCACGTATTGATATGGAATTTTGTTCTCTTGTACACTTTGTTTTTCTCAATTATAAACTATAGTTATTTTGTGCACAGATCTATAAATGTAGAAGATATCAAGGGTTGAAAATTTTTTGGGTCATGAATTTCTGTAAAATTATGGCCGTTCTATATCTCCCACTGTGAACCACGTATTGGTATGGAATTTTGTTCTCTTGTACATTTGTTTTTCCCAATTATAAACTATAGTTATTTTGTGCACAAATCTATAAATGCAGAAGATATCAAGGGTTGAAAATTTTTTGGGTCATGAAATTCTGTAAAATTATGGCCGTTCTATATCTCCCACTGTGAACCACGTATTGGTATGGAATTTTGTTCTCTTGTACACTTTGTTTTTCCCAATTATAAACTATAGTTATTTTGTGCACAGATCTAAAAAGGTAGAAGATATAAAGGGTTGAAAATTTTTTGGGTCATGAAATTCTGTAAAATTATGGCCGTTCTATATCTCCCACTGTGAACCACGTATTCGTATGACATTTCTTTCTCTTGTACATTTTGTTTTTCTCAATTATAAACTATAGTTATTTTGTGCACAGATCTATAAATGTAGAAGATATAAAGGGTTAAAAATTTTTTAGGTCATGAAATTCTGTAAAGTTATGGCCGTTCTATATCTCCCACTGTGAACCACGTATTGGTATGGAATTTTGTTCTCTTGTACACTTTGTTTTTCTCAATTATAAACTATAGTTATTTTGTGCACAGATCTAAAAAGGTAGAAGATATAAAGGGTTGAAAATTTTTTGGGTCATGAAATTCTGTAAAATTATGGCCGTTCAATATCTTCCACTGTGAACCACGTATTCGTATGAAATTTCTTTCTCTTGTACACTTTGTTTTTCCCAATTATAAACTATAGTTCTTTTGTGCACAGATCTAAAAAGGTAGAAGATATAACGGGTTGAAAATTTTTTGGGTCATGAAATTCTGTAAAATTATGGCCGTTCTATATCTCCCACTGTGAACCACGTATTGGTATGGAATTTTGTTCTCTTGTACACTTTGTTTTTCTCAATTATAAACTATAGTTATTTTGTGCACAGATCTATAAATGTAGAAGATATCAAGTGTTGAAAATTTTTTGGGTCATGAAATTCTGTAAAATTATGGCCGTTCAATATCTTCCACTGTGAACCACGTATTCGTATGAAATTTCTTTCTCTTGTACATTTTGTTTTTCTCAATTATAAACTATAGTTATTTTGTGCACAGATCTATAAATGTAGAAGATATCAAGGGTTGAAAATTTTTTGGGTCATGAAATTCTGTAAAATTATGGCCGTTCTATATCTCCCACTGTGAACCACGTATTCGTATGAAATTTCTTTCTCTTGTACATTTTGTTTTTCTCAATTATAAACTATAGTTATTTTGTGCACAGATCTATAAATGTAGAAGATATCAAGGGTTGAAAATTTTTTGGGTCATGAATTTCTGTAAAATTATGGCCGTTCTATATCTCCCACTGTGAACCACGTATTGGTATGGAATTTTGTTCTCTTGTACACTTTGTTTTTCCCAATTATAAACTATAGTTATTTTGTGCACAAATCTATAAATGCAGAAGATATCAAGGGTTGAAAATTTTTTGGGTCATGAAATTCTGTAAAATTATGGCCGTTCTATATCTCCCACTGTGAACCACGTATTGGTATGGAATTTTGTTCTCTTGTACACTTTGTTTTTCCCAATTATAAACTATAGTTATTTTGTGCACAGATCTAAAAAGGTAGAAGATATAAAGGGTTGAAAATTTTTTGGGTCATGAAATTCTGTAAAATTATGGCCGTTCTATATCTCCCACTGTGAACCACGTATTCGTATGACATTTCTTTCTCTTGTACATTTTGTTTTTCTCAATTATAAACTATAGTTATTTTGTGCACAGATCTATAAATGTAGAAGATATAAAGGGTTAAAAATTTTTTAGGTCATGAAATTCTGTAAAGTTATGGCCGTTCTATATCTCCCACTGTGAACCACGTATTGGTATGGAATTTTGTTCTCTTGTACACTTTGTTTTTCTCAATTATAAACTATAGTTATTTTGTGCACAGATCTAAAAAGGTAGAAGATATAAAGGGTTGAAAATTTTTTGGGTCATGAAATTCTGTAAAATTATGGCCGTTCAATATCTTCCACTGTGAACCACGTATTCGTATGAAATTTCTTTCTCTTGTACATTTTGTTTTTCTCAATTATAAACTATAGTTATTTTGTGCACAGATCTATAAATGTAGAAGATATCAAGGGTTGAAAATTTTTTGGGTCATGAAATTCTGTAAAATTATGGCCGTTCTTTATCTCCCACTGTGAACCACGTATTCGTATGAAATTTCTTTCTCTTGTACATTTTGTTTTTCTCAATTATAAACTATAGTTCTTTTGTGCACAGATCTAAAAAGGTAGAAGATATAAAGGGTTGAAAATTTTTTGGGTCATGAATTCTGTAAAATTATGGCCGTTCTATATCTCCCACTGTGAACCACGTATTGGTATGGAATTTTGTTCTCTTGTACACTTTGTTTTTCTCAATTATAAACTATAGTTATTTTGTGCACAGATCTATAAATGTAGAAGATATAAAGGGTTGAAAATTTTTTGGGTCATGAAATTCTGTAAAATTATGGCCGTTCTATATCTCCCACTGTGAACCACGTATTCGTATGAAATTTCTTTCTCTTGTACATTTTGTTTTTCTCAATTATAAACTATAGTTATTTTGTGCACAGATCTATAAATGTAGAAGATATAAAGGGTTGAAAATTTTTTAGGTCATGAAATTCTGTAAAATTATGGCCGTTCTATATCTCCCACTGTGAACCACGTATTGGTATGGAATTTTGTTCTCTTGTACACTTTGTTTTTCTCAATTATAAACTATAGTTATTTTGTGCACAGATCTAAAAAGGTAGAAGATATAAAGGGTTGAAAATTTTTTGGGTCATGAAATTCTGTAAAATTATGGCCGTTCTATATCTCCCACTGTGAACCACGTATTGGTATGGAATTTTGTTCTCTTGTACACTTTGTTTTTCTCAATTATAAACTATAGTTATTTTGTGCACAGATCTATAAATGTAGAAGATATCAAGTGTTGAAAATTTTTTGGGTCATGAAATTCTGTAAAATTATGGCCGTTCAATATCTTCCACTGTGAACCACGTATTCGTATGAAATTTCTTTCTCTTGTACATTTTGTTTTTCTCAATTATAAACTATAGTTATTTTGTGCACAGATCTATAAATGTAGAAGATATCAAGGGTTGAAATTTTTTGGGTCATGAAATTCTGTAAAATTATGGCCGTTCTATATCTCCCACTGTGAACCACGTATTCGTATGAAATTTCTTTCTCTTGTACATTTTGTTTTTCTCAATTATAAACTATAGTTATTTTGTGCACAGATCTATAAATGTAGAAGATATCAAGTGTTGAAAATTTTTTGGGTCATGAAATTCTGTAAAGTTATGGCCGTTCTATATCTCCCACTGTGAACCACGTATTCGTATGAAATTTCTTTCTCTTGTACACTTTGTTTTTCCCAATTATAAACTATAGTTCTTTTGTGCACAGATCTAAAAAGGTAGAAGATATAAAGGGTTGAAAATTTTTTGGGTCATGAATTCTGTAAAATTATGGCCGTTCTATATCTCCCACTGTGAACCACGTATTGGTATGGAATTTTGTTCTCTTGTACACTTTGTTTTTCTCAATTATAAACTATAGTTATTTTGTGCACAGATCTATAAATGTAGAAGATATAAAGGGTTGAAAATTTTTTGGGTCATGAAATTCTGTAAAATTATGGCCGTTCTATATCTCCCACTGTGAACCACGTATTCGTATGAAATTTCTTTCTCTTGTACATTTTGTTTTTCTCAATTATGAACTATAGTTATTTTGTGCACAGATCTATAAATGTAGAAGATATAAAGGGTTGAAAATTTTTTAGTTCATGAAATTCTGTAAAATTATGGCCGTTCTATATCTCCCACTGTGAACCACGTATTGGTATGGAATTTTGTTCTCTTGTACACTTTGTTTTTCTCAATTATAAACTATAGTTATTTTGTGAACAGATCTAAAAAGGTAGAAGATATAAAGGGTTGAAAATTTTTTGGGTCATGAAATTCTGTAAAATTATGGCCGTTCAATATCTTCCACTGTGAACCACGTATTCGTATGAAATTTCTTTCTCTTGTACATTTTGTTTTTCTCAATTATAAACTATAGTTATTTTGTGCACAGATCTATAAATGTAGAAGATATCAAGGGTTGAAAATTTTTTGGGTCATGAAATTCTGTAAAATTATGGCCGTTCTATATCTCCCACTGTGAACCACGTATTCGTATGAAATTTCTTTCTCTTGTACATTTTGTTTTTCTCAATTATAAACTATAGTTATTTTGTGCACAGATCTATAAATGTAGAAGATATCAAGTGTTGAAAATTTTTTGGGTCATGAAATTCTGTAAAATTATGGCCGTTCTATATCTCCCACTGTGAACCACGTATTCGTATGAAATTTCTTTCTCTTGTACACTTTGTTTTTCCCAATTATAAACTATAGTTCTTTTGTGCACAGATCTAAAAAGGTAGAAGATATAAAGGGTTGAAAATTTTTTGGGTCATGAATTCTGTAAAATTATGGCCGTTCTATATCTCCCACTGTGAACCACGTATTGGTATGGAATTTTGTTCTCTTGTACACTTTGTTTTTCTCAATTATAAACTATAGTTATTTTGTGCACAGATCTATAAATGTAGAAGATATAAAGGGTTGAAAATTTTTTGGGTCATGAAATTCTGTAAAATTATGGCCGTTCTATATCTCCCACTGTGAACCACGTATTCGTATGAAATTTCTTTCTCTTGTACATTTTGTTTTTCTCAATTATAAACTATAGTTATTTTGTGCACAGATCTATAAATGTAGAAGATATAAAGGGTTGAAAATTTTTTAGGTCATGAAATTCTGTAAAATTATGGCCGTTCTATATCTCCCACTGTGAACCACGTATTGGTATGGAATTTTGTTCTCTTGTACACTTTGTTTTTCTCAATTATAAACTATAGTTATTTTGTGCACAGATCTAAAAAGGTAGAAGATATAAAGGGTTGAAAATTTTTTGGGTCATGAAATTCTGTAAAATTATGGCCGTTCTATATCTCCCACTGTGAACCACGTATTGGTATGGAATTTTGTTCTCTTGTACACTTTGTTTTTCTCAATTATAAACTATAGTTATTTTGTGCACAGATCTATAAATGTAGAAGATATCAAGTGTTGAAAATTTTTTGGGTCATGAAATTCTGTAAAATTATGGCCGTTCAATATCTTCCACTGTGAACCACGTATTCGTATGAAATTTCTTTCTCTTGTACATTTTGTTTTTCTCAATTATAAACTATAGTTATTTTGTGCACAGATCTATAAATGTAGAAGATATCAAGGGTTGAAAATTTTTTGGGTCATGAAATTCTGTAAAATTATGGCCGTTCTATATCTCCCACTGTGAACCACGTATTCGTATGAAATTTCTTTCTCTTGTACATTTTGTTTTTCTCAATTATAAACTATAGTTATTTTGTGCACAGATCTATAAATGTAGAAGATATCAAGTGTTGAAAATTTTTTGGGTCATGAAATTCTGTAAAGTTATGGCCGTTCTATATCTCCCACTGTGAACCACGTATTCGTATGAAATTTCTTTCTCTTGTACACTTTGTTTTTCCCAATTATAAACTATAGTTCTTTTGTGCACAGATCTAAAAAGGTAGAAGATATAAAGGGTTGAAAATTTTTTGGGTCATGAATTCTGTAAAATTATGGCCGTTCTATATCTCCCACTGTGAACCACGTATTCGTATGAAATTTCTTTCTCTTGTACATTTTGTTTTTCTCAATTATAAACTATAGTTATTTTGTGCACAGATCTATAAATGTAGAAGATATAAAGGGTTGAAAATTTTTTAGGTCATGAAATTCTGTAAAATTATGGCCGTTCTATATCTCCCACTGTGAACCACGTATTGGTATGGAATTTTGTTCTCTTGTACACTTTGTTTTTCTCAATTATAAACTATAGTTATTTTGTGCACAGATCTAAAAAGGTAGAAGATATAAAGGGTTGAAAATTTTTTGGGTCATGAAATTCTGTAAAATTATGGCCGTTCTATATCTCCCACTGTGAACCACGTATTGGTATGGAATTTTGTTCTCTTGTACACTTTGTTTTTCTCAATTATAAACTATAGTTATTTTGTGCACAGATCTATAAATGTAGAAGATATAAAGGGTTGAAAATTTTTTGGGTCATGAAATTCTGTAAAATTATGGCCGTTCTATATCTCCCACTGTGAACCACGTATTCGTATGAAATTTCTTTCTCTTGTACATTTTGTTTTTCTCAATTATAAACTATAGTTATTTTGTGCACAGATCTATAAATGTAGAAGATATCAAGGGTTGAAAATTTTTTGGGTCATGAAATTCTGTAAAATTATGGCCGTTCTATATCTCCCACTGTGAACCACGTATTGGTGTGAAATTTCTTCCTCTTGTACATTTTGTTTTTCTCAATTATAAACTATAGTTATTTTGTGCACAGATCTATAAATGTAGAAGATATAAAGGGTTGAAAATTTTTTGGGTCATGAAATTCTGTAAAATTATGGCCGTTCTGTATCTCCCATTGTGAACCACGTATTGATATGGAATTTTGTTCTCTTGTACACTTTGTTTTTCTGAATTATAAACTATAGTTATTTTGTGCACATATCTATATTTTTAGAAGATATAAAGCAGTGGTTCTTAACCGGTGTTCCGCGAATATGGTCCATGTGTTTAGCGAAATTTCAATCTTAAATGTATTGAAATTTAGAATCTTAGGAAATATACGAAAACTAAAAATTGTTCCTTTTTTTTTAATTTGAATTTAATTTTAAGTTCTTGCTAAATACCGAATTTCAAATTATTTAATGTTAGTGTTCCGCGAGGAAAATATATACATATAATTGTGTTCCGCGTCTATGAAAAAGTTAAGAACCACTGGTCTAGAGACTCGTGAAGAAGTCCAAGTCTAGAAAAATTAACCGAAAATTATTTATTGAAGACGCTTAAAAAAAGGGCCTCGCCAAAACGTGTTTCGAACCATTGGTTGAACAGCTATAAAAGTGGATGATTAAATTAGTTTAATTAACGATTGAAATTGAACTAATTCGGTGATTAAAATTAAAGTTCAATTTAATTCTCAGATTTAATCATAATTTTTTTAGTTTGATTAAATTAGTTTGATTAACGATTAAATTGGAAATTTAATTGATTAAATAATTTCTCATATGATTAAAATTACGATTAAATTCGCCGATTAAATTCTGATTAAAATTAAAAATAAATTTAATCAATTAAAAAATTTAATCAATTAAATGTAGAATTTAATTTTTTTTTTAATGTGCCCAACTCTGGTTTAAGGGAACTCTACTATATACAACTGGGAACTGTCGCTAATAAATGGGTTGTTACGGACAATAAGCAGGCTGAGAGCGAACCACGCCGGTATGTGGATCGTATCTACACAGGATCAACAAAAGGTCCTCTCTCCTCTTTGCCGTAGATTGCAATGAGGAGGAGGATGATTTCAAACATATAATAATGATATGTCCACGTTATGTGGTAGAAAGGAAACGAATGTTTGACGACTTTTACAGGTGTTTAGATGCACCATTTCGCGACGAAGACATAATATTCTCCACCAACATCTATGTGCTTAAGTCTATAGCAGAGCTAGCAGTGAAATATGAATGTATTTAAAAGTTATAGCCGATTAGAATGAATGCAAGAAAATGATGATAATTTCGGTTAAGCTATAAGGATGGCAGGAATATAGAGTACTGATCCATCCATTAGTTGTAAGTTTGTATGTAAATAGTTGTATATAGTAGAGGGATGAATGTGTGAAGCGAATGTATTTATAAGTAAGAATGGAGAGTGAGTGATATTCTAGAGATAAGCACCTAAAGCCAATGGCAAAAAAAAACAGTTTTGATGATGTAGCTAAACATTTAACTCCAAAATATTTTTTTACAATGCCCTGAAGGTAATATATTTACCGAAACTTTGGTATGAAGTAACAAAATTTGGTTTTGAATTTATGACCTCACCTCAATATTCCCCAAAATCGTCAATCAACAACGGTCGAAAACCAAAACCATCATTTGGGGCTAATGGATTACTTTACGCTCAGACCAACTACACTAATTTAAAAATGAATGCACAAGATACAAGATCGTACACAAAAAATTAATACGCTGTATGGAAAGAGCTACAATAAGTCGCGCGAATCTACAAGTGAATTTAGGGTTTTGGGTTTTGCAATAGATGTTAGTGCACAACATATGGGTTGCTGTTTTTAGAATAACTATCATGTGATTGGTGTGTTAAGAACATTATTAGTATTCAGTTTTGTAGTTAATTTGGTATCTGATTTTGGGTTTTGGACCCGGAGAAGCAGAGAAATGTGGTAAATGCCATATTTATTGTTAATTTGTTAGCATTTATTATTCATATAAGTACAAAAATATTTATTATTTATAGAAACGAGTTGTGAGTTATAAGAGAATAAACTCCGTTGCACATAATCCTGGTGTTTTGATCTGGATTCAAATACATACAATAGATCTACCAAGTTCTACTCGACTTTTTTCCTCTTTTTTTTAGAAAATGTCTTTATCATCTCCATCGTTCTCATTCGTTACATCATTAGAGTAAAGATGATTCTGGGAAAACATGCCCTGTTCAACAGAATTATTTATCTACAAACGTCTATGTCTTAATAAATGAATTTTTCTTAACAGAACATGGGAAATTTGTTACAAGATAACTTTTGTTTCATTATAATAAAACTGATATTTTGGAGGGGAGTGGCATCCTGGTTCCCCCCCCCCCAAAAAAAAGGTGTAAGGTCAGTTGAAGGCTGGGCCCAATTGCCTAGGCTAAAAGTTTGTCATTCAATAAAGATGTGAAGAGAGTGTAGTAGAATGTAGATAGGTCCACATGAGTCGATAACTTGTTCAAGGAAAAACAAGAACTTTGGTTTCCTGGGTACTCAAAAAAAAAAAAATCGTTCCACACACCAGAAAAACTACAAACGTTTTCGCGATGTCTTAAACCAAACAAAAATTAATAAAAACAAGTTATTATATATGAAAATAAGTTAGCCAGAGAATTTCGTACAGGAAGTAAGTTACTTCACTGTTATGCACCAACAACTTTAGAACAATTATACAAGTTTAGCGGCATATCTAGTCGCCCGGGTTTTTCAGTTTACAACAGAGTTACAGGAAAACAGGAAATGGTTAAGTGGTTAGAAGCTACAGGTGTCATGGCGTATTTCCAACTTTTCTGTGTGTGTATGTAAATGAGTGTGTGGTCGTATTTAAATTTTAAAACTATAACTACATTGTTCCTTCATTGAACGATACCAATACAATTCTATTAAAAATTACAAGAAAAATATTTGATACGGAAAAAAACTCATGTACAACTTCCTCTTACTCTATTAGAGGAAGTTCTGCGATCGTACCAAAATTTCTCAAACTGAGCCTTCAGCGGAAATACTTCTTTGCATCTCAACTGAGCTTTAATTTTCTATTTTATCCCATTTTTGCGACTTTTTTCTTTTAACTTTGGGCCCTTATTTGAAATACTGTCTCCGAAATTCGATAAATAGAGGATACTATTATGGGTCTAAGGGTGGGAACAAAGCTTCTCTATGCCAATAACTACAGACAGAAGATGAAATCTCAGAGACAATATTAGGCAAGAGATTAGCTCAGTTGATAATACCATGCAGAGATCCCAGGTTCGAATCCTGCCTGCTCTTAGATTTTCACTTCTAAGGAGCCTCTATGATATTGTTTGGAAACCAGGAAGACACTTTAAAAGTATCTGAACGTTAATGACGTCAGATATTGCTACGCCAGACCTGAGAAGCTAATATGTATTGTGGTACTGGGTTCGATTCCCCGGTCTTAGGCCTTGGATTTTATTTAATGGTTAATAAAAAGAAATTTACAGTAAAGTATGTTTGCAAGTCGCCTCCGTCCACGACACCTAATTGGTAGCTGGACGTTAAGCCCCGCCTGAAAAAATAGGCGATTACTTTACTTTACTTTTACTTTATTGCTACGCCGTAATATAAAGTCTAGGACTAAAATCGATTCGAGGATTAGAGCTACCATCAACACGAGTAGGTAGCTTAGGTAGCATCCTAGGTAAGAATACATATTCTTGACAAATGAACAATAATCTTATGAGCTCCACTAGATTCCACCTGTTCTAAAGACCCCGGACCATAACCTCTTCACAACTCAAAATCAATCTTGGTTGGGTCTTTCCTCGTCTTTTCTTCAGAAAATCTGTAAAAGTTGTTAGCGTTGCTCTGGTAACTACAAGGGTTTCTTTGGGACCTAACAAGGATTAAGTTGATTCCAGAATTGTATGTTAGCTTGTGCAGTAAATTTAACTTTTTCCCCATTACTGATTGTAAAAATTTATTCAATCTGCTCTATACGATTTTCTTCTATTTTTGAAAAAGGTTAATGCATTTCATATCTACGCATTTTATTTATAGGCTTTAGAATAGTATAATATAAAATTATGGGGGCATTTTCCTATAATACTGAGTTTCAAGAAGTTGCATAAATTCTGCTCATCCTATACTTTATACTTCCGTTGTAATCATACAAGTCCAGGAGTATTATCTATTAGACTAAGCTCCCCATTGGTCTAGGAGAAGCTTAGCTGAATAACTGCATTAGAACCTGTTACAAACTGCACCGGTGCAGTGTCTATAAAACGTTTATAGGGCTTAGTAATCAATACAGACTTACATGTCCACATGCACAGATTCTGAAGTCCATGTGTAGTTTGAGAAGTTGCATATGATAATCAACTGTCATAAGAGGGTGCCACGGTAGCCGAGCGGTTAAAGGCGAGACCTGTAAAGTAAAGATGTATTGTGGTACTGGGTTTGATTACCGGTCTTAGGCCTTGGATTTTATTTAATTTACAGTATTAGTATGTTTGCTAGTCGCCTCCGTCTACGACACCTAATTTGTGGTAGTTGCACGTGCCTGAAAAATAGGCATTACTTTACGTTTTACTGTCATAGACAACCCAACCAGACATGACTTCTGACCAATAGAATAGAAATAGGCTCTTATTTCCACTTTCCTAGTCCAATACCACCTGAAAGCCTGGAGACACAATTCTAGCGAGTTGACTCATGATACCCTGTTTTGTTTTGTATATTATTAGACAAAAATCTAGTCAACCTAGAAACAAATCTTGTATAAACTAGAATAAATGAATCTCAAAGAACAAAAGGCAACCAATATGTTAACGAGACAATCCAACTTAGAACCCCCGCCATTCGTTCATTTCGTACCAGACCAAGTGTTCATTTTTATGAGCCAGCCCCAACTTTCTGAGAAGATAACTGAGTCTTCAATGCTCCATGAGGATAACCTATAATCTATTCTCGTTGACCTTTTCCAGTCTCTATCAGTCTCGACTGATTCTCCAGAACAGTGCTTCTTCATCCTACTCAAAGCTTGCTAGGCGAACCTGATTCCTTGCATAAAATATCACATTTAAACTTCTCGCTACTTTGTGCGTTTTCTTTTTTTTAAGTTCAAACTTATTCATTCCAAATTCTAAACTACACCTTTTAAAAGAACTTTATACCCTATATTTTCAAAAATATATTTCAAAAATTTGATGCACTCTTAAAACTTGGTCTTATTAAGAAAAACAATCGTAGCATTTTTAATATTCTAAAATTAAAAAACTACTGACACAAACGGAATCTACGTGTGAGACAAAGCACTAGAATAATTTAATCAACTGTCGCGCAGGTACAATATAATTTATTAGAATATAAAATACACAAATTTAATTTAATTAAAGTTGAATGAAATCTTTGTTTCTTTGAATTCTTTCAGATGTCACATTTAATAGACTCTCTGAGCAAAACAAGAGTTTTTATTTTGATTTTTTCTTATATTAAAATATACAAATAGAAGCTTTAATAAAAGTTATTGGAACTTTAAAAGTTCAATTTTGATCAAAAACCAATTTAATCAACAAAATCAACCAATAAATATCATAGAAGGTACTTGGAAAAACTCTCTGATTGGATTGATAACATCGTTTCATGCACATACGAGTATCCCACAGCACAAGTAGCATTTGAAACTAAATAAATTTGCATGGAGAGTTCCAGGGATAGAATAAACTAAAATATAAATGATAAATTCCTATTTAGGGTGAAATTACGAATTGCACGACTGACGGCAGGATCTTATTACTGGGGGATAATTTGGTGCAAAAACAAGAGATAAAGGTTCATATCGCGTAATTTTGTCACCTTTTGTATCATATATTGTTCATGTCTAAGGTTTTGTGATTGCATTCGTCGTCATTGGTGCCTTTCATTGGCTCCAAATCATCATCCAATAGCGCGCAGATTTTTGGCCTCTATCCTCAGTAATCACCAATATTCCCTACCCATAATGCCGCACTACCAGACTGACGTCTGATTCTAAATAGTGCTCGCCGCAGAGACTGAAGTTGACAATATGTTCGTTACTTATACGATGCTTTTCTTCTTCTCTTTTTTGCTTTTAAATTCTGTGTTTTTTGGGTTTTGTCTTTGAGTTCATAAGCTTAGGGTTGGAGGTGAACCTAAGGTCAGTTTTGTACCTTGAAAACTATACGCGATTAACTTGAACAATGGAGGGCACTTTACTGAATCCACTGTTGGAACTGTTGGTCAGGTCACTTGTAACACTTGTCTTTTTACTGAAGGGTTGCATTTGTTTGTTGTAATGAGTTGAAGTGGCTTTTTCCTGTCTATCGCCGCCAATATTTTTTGGCTTCTTTCCTTTTTCAAGTCATCCAGTCTCAAAGGCCTTCCTATATTTTTCAACTCCTTAAGTTTAAAAATACTCCTCCATCCATTCCCGTAACACTAGATCTCGCTCATCTGATCTCTATATTCCCTCTCACCGTATCTCATCCTTTGACAAATCCTTCCTAATATGTGCTACCTCTCTCTGGAACTCCTTGCCATCATTTGTCCGCCATGCTCCTACCCTATCCATCTTTAAATCCCGTCTATTCAGTTATCTCCTCTCTATCCAGCTTCCTCCGAAATTCTAATTGTTTTAATTTATTTCCTTAATTTCTGCTGTTATTTTTATTTTCACTTTTTGTAAATACTTATTTATTTATTTATTTCCTGTATAATCACAGGCCAAACTATTAAGGCCTCTATTTGTACCTGTATTTATTCTTAGGGGACAATTGTCCCAGAATAATAAATTTCTTTTCTATTTCTATTTCTATTTCTATTTCTAAAAGTAAAGCATTGATATGAAAGCATTGATAAATACAGGTAGTCCTCGGGTTACGACGGTCTCGAGTTACGACGTTTCGTGGTTACGACTCCCATTTACACAACAGTACTGCACAGTTGTACTAAGAAAAGCCCGCGAACTACTGTACGTGTGTTGGTGTACAGTACTGTACAGTAGTATGAAAAGCCCGCGTACGTGATTTAGTGTGCAGCGGCCACGGGACCGAGGAAGACGGCGTCACCATCATCCCAGTTGTCACGAACACTTTTTGCCCTTCATTATGGCTCCCAAACATGGGAGCAGACTCTTCTGATGGCAGTGCATCGAAGAAAAGGAAGGCCATCACCATGGAAGTGAAATTAGATATCGTAAAGTAACTTCTGTTTTTTATTACTGTTTCATTTCATTATTAAACATACTGAATAGTATTTTATATGTGTTTTTTGATAATTATGTTGGGTACTGTGTTAGAATAGGCTAAGTGCTTACAGTACTGTACTGTACTGTATATGGTACAGTTTACGTATGATCTGACTTACGTCGAAAAAACGGTTTACGACGCCGCGTAGGAACGGATCAACGTCGTAAGTCGAGGACTACCTGTATACCTCAAACACTACTTGATGCAGTATTTGTATGGTTTTTTAAATTAACTATTTATTGATTGGCCGAAATTTCTTGAAAGAAAATATCTTGATGAAGGCCCTATTGACCAAGAAAATAGATATTGATAGAGATAGTCACGTAGATACTGAACACCAAAACTTGTATTCCAAACAGTTCAATATCACTGATATTGCAATCAATAAATATGTTATAGAAGAATTATTTTAAATAAAGAGAATTTAATTTCGATAAATATTAAAGCGAGTAAACTGTGAACAGGATGTAGGAAAAAGTCTGGCCTCTCCACAGTTGGATCTACTCAAACAGAAGAGAAATAAAACTATTTTCCTTCAATCCAAACTCTTTCTCTCATATTTTCCATTCGGTGCGGAAACTTTCATTTCAGACAGTTAAAAAAAAAAAACCATTTCCTTGTCCAACAAAACTTTTATAATTATATTTCCTCCGGAAGAAAGTTAACCAATACTGCTGCTCATACGATGAAGACAGATAAATGTGTATGGCATAAGCGGATCATAGCTTTTACCGGAAGATGGACTTTTAAAACTTTTTGTAGGTAAACACATGACTTAATCTTCCTACTATTCTCATGGTTCGAGCTCACAAATGTTCTTCAAACTTCGAAATTAGTCAAATTTAATGTTTACCAACATTATAAATTTTTTAAACCTTCAAAGACCGCTCTAAAACCTATTTTTTATTTATTTATTTTTTAATTATAAATAAATGTATACGCACATTTGAAGTTTAGACTAGTTTTAAGAAAATCCCAAACAAGTGAACAAGTCTCGAAAATATTTTGAGTTATACCCTCTACTAGGAACTGAGTAAAGACAATTCTAGGATATCATACTTACTGGAAGAGACAATAACTTAGTATACGGCATTCCTATGGTAAAAAAATGTACGTCCACTGGTATTATGATAAAAACACAACTGTTCCCGCCATCCAAATCAGCCACTTTTAGACGCCTGATGGACAGATTAAAAACATACCTCTTACACTGACCAACTTATAAGCAAGAAACCAGCACGATTCGCAAAATAGCCACAAAAAAAGAAACTATAAGACTACCTACATCAATAATCAACTACTATGAACAAGCAAACATTACGCAAAACCATAACACACTTCAACTTACTTGCCACTTTTACTTACATCAAAAACGAGTCTCACCAATAATGTTTACAAGCAAGAAGGAAAACAAGACGTATGGATATCTTAGAAAGAACTGAAATATACAAACAGAAAGCCATTCAAAAAAGAAAAAAACATTAAGAACAACCAGATTACCTGTTGTTACTCCTCAATATTCAATTCCGTAACACACAGACTTAAAATATTCAATAAAAAATAAAATAAAAATAAGAAATCAATAAAAACATGAATTTACGAGCATGATGCATTTACTCCACTATTTTAAGATTTATCTTATTTACGCATTAATTATTCAGATATTAGAATCCCATTTTATAAATATTTAATTTAAAAATAATTATTTCCCAGTACAAATGAACAAGAATCAGTATCACTAGTTTGAATTCGCGCCCCCCTTCTTATAAAATGCAATTTTAAATTTACGATTATAAAACATTATTTGCAAATAAAACAGATAGAAATCTTCATAAATATTTGCTAATTGTCATTATCTTTCTTAATATTTTTACAAATTCAGTTCACTTTTTATTAAACTTATAACAAATATTCACACAATGTAACCTTCCTCAGTCAGACAGTACTGTAGTGTGGTAAGAGAAGGTTAAATTCCACCCAATCTTCTATTGATAGAACTACTGTTAGGGCATAAGGTTTTCGTGTCGAATAGTTAAGAACGAGTTTTCAAAGGCATCCAACAAACCAGAAAAAATAATCAAAATATTCTAATCACAATAGATCATGTACATATGTAAGCAACTCAATTAAAGAACACCCACAGAGAAGACTGCACTGCAAATTAGGGTCATACGGATAAATCTAGAATAAGAAACCAATAGCGTGGATTCCTACTACGAGACGTTAGGTTTGTGGTAAATAAAAGTAGTAAGTTTGTAGAATATTCTTGATTCAAAATTGTACCTAACCTTCAGCGAGTAGCCTTTATGAGTTTTATCTTTTAAGTTATTAAAGCGATTGCAGACTAAATTTTGATATTGCACATTTGAGGCAATCCCATTGTTGTGCAATAAATAACTACTTATGTTTACCTCCATGTAATCTGTTAATGGTGATGAATAATGAAAAAGTTACAATGTCTACATATTATCTGTTCGGTAAAAATAGACTACTTTTGATAAGTTTTCCTACCTCCAGTCTTTTTCATTATATAGTAACGAATAGAACAGAAAACTCAGCAAACGTCCATTATGGCATAACAACAAAAAAACTAAGTTTGTTTTTCTTTTCAGAAGAGAAAATGGATGGAGAAAAATATTGAAAAAGCTTTTTCATACAATCAAGAGGGGGAAAAAAATCTGTTAACTTTTTCTTCAACACATTTTCTATGAAGGTATTTATTTGTAATTATATATTTTTTCCTCTTTTTATATTCTCTTATGAGAAGTAGTATTTTCATTGAGTCGCAACAATTTTTTTTTTCTAAAGTGATTTTTCGCTGGTGGCATGTTTTGATTACAAAAGCAAAAAATCAACACGAAAAATAAGTTGTTAGCGCGTGGGTTGTGCTTATAAATACAATATGTCAAAATGCTTTAACCTTATTTTCCGTTTTGATACTTGTTGACGTTTGTGATAATATTTTTTTTGAAGAGATTCGTTAATCAGAACTTTACTCAAGTGATTTTTTTAAGCTGTTCTTAAAAGAAAAATGACTCAAATTCTCCTGAAGTCGCCCCATAACCTAATTTAAAAACTGATTTTAGGGGAAGGCAGATACGGTAGCTTTTTTAAGACTGGAGCCACAATTTATGATTCGAAAGTTTGATATCAGAAGTTTCAAAATGATAGTTTGAGCTTACTCGTACTTTTCTTATTTTAATATTCTGTTCAGAGGATCAGACTGAAAATTTTCTTTTGTGTTCAGGGGATCTCAAAAGATGTATTTGTGGTAAAGGTTCAACTTCTTCAAACTGACAAGATTATAGCAGTTTTTTAACTGTACTTGATAATGAAAATGTTAGCTATTATACAGACTTTTTGTTTTATAATTTCTACCTGATATTTCTGTTTTGATATCTCTCAGAGTCAAAAGTTTTTCACAAATTGGCTTATATATGGTATTTTGGTTAGCACGTATTGGTTAAAGCTGCAAAAATACATTCCAATAATTTAATTGTCTCAAAAAATGATCTATTGTCTTCATGAAGTTGTCAAAAAAAAAAACCTTCCGAGAGGTGTCTTGTGGTGAGAACACTGTAAAGCTAAGCAGCTGTTTAGTTGTTCTGGATTCAATTCCCAATCTTGGCATTGGTTACTGGTTATTATTTAATGGTTTATTTAAGAAATTTTATGTTAAATTATGACCTTAAGATACATACATATCATTCTATGTTTCGACATACTTTGTTTATGCCACACATACGAACAGTTACACATGCACAGCTCTCTAACTGAGATTCAAGGAACCGCTATATTTTAGAAAGCTAATGTGAAGCTTTATTGAAATCTCGAGATACTATAACTTCACGAAAATAGGCTTAGGTTATGTGTTAGGGACAGCTCAATGCTGGATAGTATAGTTGATTTTATCAGTAATAGCTGGCATGTTTTTCCGATATTTTAGATTGGTATCTGATTTTCAGGAGTTGATTTCACTTGAGTATAGATAATTAGTCTTCCATTTGTAAAGTTTATATCACACCCTGCACTTTTTTTTTGTTTTTTTGTATATATTTACTTTCTCTTACATATTTGTAAAAGGAAGTACTGCAATGGTGCCCAAGTTTTTTAAATTGTGTTTTCTGGAGGAAAAACGTTTTCTTTTTTTTTTTTTTAATCAGTTCCATTTTCAAAACTGATGTGAAAACAACTCTGTTAACGCACCTAATTTTTGGCAGACTTTTACGGAAAATATCTTTCTGCGCCATTTGTCAATTTTGATGGCCCTCATAAACGTAGCCTTAAAAATAGAATAATTAAAAAAAAAAGTAATCCTCTCCAGGTTCTATAAAAGAGCTACGAGTTTATCCGGACGAACCCTGGATTAATGGAAATTTCTATCCAGTAATATTAGGATTTTAAATGAGTTTAATATTTTTATCTTTATTCTTTATCAGTAATAATTTGCTTGGAAAATAGAGCTTGTAAGTTATCGTTAAATTTTATAATTTCTATTTTTCAACTCATCAAGAGAAATTTGGCTTCAATTTTTCTTAAAAGTAGAGGGGTTTTGTTTTTATTAAGGCGAAGTTGATATTCGCAATGATTTGTTTAAAGATAAATGTATAAATAATTATAGGATTTTACGAATTTCAATTTAATAAATGTATTTAGTATTTATAATCAATAAATTTTTTAGATAATCCATGCAACGTACTCTGTAATTAGACTGAAAAAAATAAATAATAATAAAGACATAAATATATAAGCATGCAAAACAAAAGTGGAATAAACAATTATAAAGAAAAAGATAATTCACAAATAATATAAAATGAATAGATGCAGCTAAATAAATTGTATTAATTTCAATTACTTGTATTTTATATAATAAATTTATTTGTTGAAATAGATCGCGGATTTTTTTATTTTTTGTATTTATTAATTTTTTTTTTTTTTTACGCGTCAAATTTCGCACAATACACTCGCGGTCAGCACCAGTAATAGCTTACAAGTTTTACAGCCTGTATACAGAGTAAGACTGGCGAGCCGTCCCTCTAGAGGCGGCTAAGCTGGTAGGCAGCTGGAGGCGGAGGGGTGGAATTGTTCACTCCCCTACTACCCCCACTACAAAGTTAATGATGCTGTTTGTAGCTCTATGGCTCCCATAGCTCTATATCATTCTAAAACCAAGTAGGTAGCTCTCTAAATCTATTTACTTACACAAATATAAACATAAAAATAGTATTTTCTAAAAAATAAAAGGTCGATTATCAGCCACTCCAATTTTTAGATCTGATAATAATAAATCAGCTAAAAAAAAGCCAAGTATCTGATTCTACTTTTCTGAAAAATTGATTTAAAATAGCTATGAAGTTTTTTTTAAATGTACTGAACCTAATTTGCCTTTTTTCATTAAATGGAATTGTTGTTGAAACTGGTTCGCTTGGTTCAGTCACAGACTTTAACCCTATTGGTTGAGCCACTTACTTCAACCCTATTGGTTTAGTCACATCCTTCAATCCTATTGGTTGAGTCACACACTTCATCCCTTTTAATCCAAATTAGGCATATAATTGGTTTATTAGCTAGTAAGAACTTAAAACATATTTCTGGCAGTCTAAGAAGCAGTCTGTATTGTATTTTTTGCTTTTGTCGTTTAATCTCGAGAGAGGATTCTGTGTAAGTTTTTTTGTCACAAGTATTTGACGGTTTCTGCACCGAGAATATTGTAATCCTCCGAGTTGGGGCTCTTGCTTTTGTTAATTCCAATTTTCCAACGCTTGCACTCCAATTTGAGTGAGATAACTTTGCATGTTTTAGGTTATGACTTGAGAATCTAGATGAGAAGAAAGAGAAGTCAAACAGATATGTAGATTATTGAAAGTATTAGTTAAAATTTATTAGAATTTTTTAATTTTGATCTGAAGGATATTGTTTTGCCAAAGAAGCTAGTTTATACTCGTAGTAAAATTTTTAAATTAAGGGGAAAATTAAATTTAATGCGCTCTAAATTGCCTCACAGGTGAATATGAGTTTTTCATTCTTTTTGTTATAAATTAAAAACTACTGTTTCCTCTTTAAAAAAGAAGAAAACTGCTGGAAAACTTGTGACGCTCTAGGCGCCACCAGGCGAGCTTTAATGGAAAAAGTTACGGCCAAAGAAAAAAAAAAAAAATTCTTGCATATCCACCACTAAAGTGAGTTAATATTAACGAAATTTACCCTCAAGTTTGCTTACACTATTTAGAAGGCAGTTATCCTATGAGAGTTAACTTTTTTTTCTCTCTTTGCTAATCTTTTTTTCTTAAAGAGATGTTGGTAATCACATGAATTGTCTTTTTTTGAATATATTTCGTAACTTTTTTGCAACATTTATGATTCAAATGAGGATTCTGATTTAAAAAAATCATTTGAATCATTTGTACGAGGCTCGTTTGAAGAGTCCGTGCAAAGTCAGAGAGATAGCACCACTGGCGCGTATCGAGGTTATGTTTAGTTAGTAGCATCTCTTGGAAGAACACACACCAAGTTTCAGCCAGATCGGTCTATTTCTTTGTGTTTGGCATTCGTTTGAATCGAGGAAGTCGAGTGATTTTCAAAAAATGGACGAAAAAGAATTTCGTGTGTTGATTAAACACTACTTTATGAAAGGCAAAACGCCTCAGGAGGCTAAAGAGAAGCTTGATAAACATTATGGTGACTCTGCACCTTCGATTAGAACAGTTTATAAGTGGTTTCAAAATTTTCGGAGTGGCCATATGAGCACAAGTGACGCTGAACGTTCTGGGCGCCCTGTTGGGTTACTACTCCAGAAATCATTGATAAAATCCATGATATGGCGATGGATGACAGAAGAGTGAAGGTGCGTGAGATTGCTAGTGCTGTGGGCATCTCGAATGAACGGGTACATAATATTTTGCATCAACATTTGGACATGACAAAGCTATCCGCAAGATGGGTGCCGCGATTGCTCACGCTTGACCAAAAACGAAATCGTGTGAAGTGTTGCAAGGACGGTTTGCAGCTGTTCCAGAAGAATCCGCAGGACTTTAAGCGTCGTTTCGTCACTGTGGATGAAACATGGATACATCACTACACTCCTGAGACCAAAGAACAATCTAAACAATGGGTTACCAAGGGGGAATCTGCGCCAAAAAAAAGGCGAAGACCGTTCCTTCGGCCGGAAAGATTATGGCGAATTGTCTTTTGGGATTCGCAAAGAATAATCCTCATCGACTATCTGGAAAAGGGTAAAACTATTACAGGTGCATATTATTCATCGTTATTGGACCGTTTGAAAACTGAGCTGCAAGAAAAACGCCCACGATTGGCCCACAAAAAAAAAGTCCTTTTCCATCACGACAACGCACCAGCTCACACCTCAGCAGTTGTGGTCGCAAAATTAATGGAAATAGGGTTCCAACTCGTTTCACATCCCCCCTATTCTCCAGACTTGGCTCCCTTGGACTACTATTTGTTCCCCAATATGAAGAAATGGCTGGCGGGAAAAAGATTTTATTCAAACGAGGAGGTGATTGCAGAAACGAATGGCTATTTTTCAGACTTGGACAAATCCTATTATTCGGAAGGGATCAACAAACTAGAGCAGCGTTGGACGAAGTGTATAAGCCTAAAAGGAGACTATGTTGAAAAATAAAAAAGGTTTGCCCCAAAAAATTAAGTAGTTTTTATTTTTGCACGGACTTTTCAAACGACCCTCGTTTTTTTTTAATCAAACAAGAATTGAGCCAACCGTAATTTGATTTCTTGATTCTAAATCAGGGGCTATAAGTGGCCATCCACTTCTTCAGCGATCTTGGCATCCCTGCCTTAAATAAATAATAAATCTTGAAATAACACAAACATTCACTTTCACAAAGCGTGTACATTCACCTTCGATGAAAATCCTATTTCCAAAAATTGACCCTGTATTAAGTAAGACTGGCTATCAAAGCTTAGGTATCGTGAAAGAACCGACGAATTTTATGCTGTGTACGTGGGGGTTATCTTCTTAATTTTGTTAGGTACGTTCTCGAGAAGTGAGGCAAAATCCTTAGATTATATTTTAATAAATTATTTAATTTCTAATAAGTTTTTTAACCGGCTCAGAACTGAGTATAGGCTACAATTGCCAGTCAGGAGAATTACTGGGTGTAGTCGCTAGAGCCCTACATGAAAATAAGATAGTACCAGAACAATTGAAGAGCTTGGTGCAAAAAAGGAGTTATCTACAGTTTTTTTAAAATTTTTAGTAGGGACAAAAAACTAAATATGCTTTAAGATGTATTCCTTATGTTGTGTCTGCTGTAAGGATTAGTTAATATATTGTGATGGGGTCATTTGGGGCTCAATTTGAACTTTCTAGGGCATTTTTTAAGCTTGCTATTTTTTGCACCAAAATCATAATTTTCAGTAAAACTTGAGAGTACATATTAAATACTTTAGTCAACAGATTTCTTGTTTTTGAGCTTTTAAGTGGCATTTTGTGTCTTGTCGAAGCGAATGTTAGATATATTATTATGCCTGTCAAAAAGAAAAATAATAAAATCTACCTAATATAAACATTAAATAAACCTAATAATTTTTTTTTTTTCCAAGGAATGTAAAGAATGTATTATAGAAATGAAATGTTTTATTTCTTCTCACAAAGTACTCATACATTACAAAGTACAAAGTAAATAAAAGGTTGGAGAATAAGTAATATAAGTAATAATAAACGAGTCCTGCATAAAGACTCGTTTATGCATCAAAAGATGTAGAATTGAACATACAATTGGGGGCGCCAATAAACACATTTTCTGAAAAAAATGTAGATAAGTCTTTTTTGCAGCAAGCTCTTCAATTTTTTAACAATTGCTTTTTTCTTCACCAACTGTTTTTGATAATTGATTTTTGTTGACGAAGGAAAAGTATGTAAGAGAGACGTCAACCAATCAGTGCTTGTTGGCTAGCAAAGTTTTCTGCGTTTTTTTTTTTGTTTTTTTTTGGCAAGAATAGTTCCTTGCTTTAGCGCTGAAAACTTTATGCAATTCTGTCAATAAATTAATTCGAAGCAGTTTGCAACCCACTGTGGTTAATAAAATGTCACCGGTTAGCGACTGGTGAAGAATGATTTGCTGGATAACGTCAATGAGAGTTTCATTTGTTAAAAGGTTATTCAGTTTATAAATTATGGATAATTCTAATTGTACATCGGCGATAGTGGGTCTGTAACTCTAGGACAGAGGGAGGATGCTGCTATCTTAAAAGTTTCTTTTAACTGTCATTCTATAAAATTAAATTGTCACTTTGAGAAAAGTAGCAATACAAACTCTTCATTTTTTTTTGTGAATAAATGTAAAAAAACAAAAATATGCATGAGTTGTTTGAGTAATAATTCATGATAAAGAATAATAGCGTTGTCAGGTTATGGAGTGGAGGAAGTTAAAGTGTTGGTTATACTTTCTACGAGGTTAGAAGCAAATAAGGTCGCACATGGCGCCCTCTTACAGACTAAGCTATTCTCTTCCCACTCCTACCCATTTACATCTGCTTCTTATAGGTGTTGTTTAAAACGTCTTCCTTATTTATATTTCAGTATGCAGTAAACTGAAGTGCTGGAGGGTCTGTCAGGGTGTTACGGCGGCGGCGGGTGGCTGTTCATTTTCTCTACCACCATCTTAGCCATGCCGATGGATATAACCTCAAAAAAGAAAAAAACCTTCTTCGTTGCCTTGTCCAGGTATATTATCTAAACCTACTCTCAGTAAACCTTCCCCTTTATCTCTATCGCAACTTCTTTTAGCCACCAGTTACTTAGAACTATATCTTTGCCTGATTGGTTACAATCAGCATCCTTCTCAGCCGGGTACCAGCGTATATCCTTTACAGTTAAGTTTCCACCCTATCTTTGAATAAACTCTCCATTGATTGCATTAAAGAAGGCTATTGAGGCCCTCTGCTCCAATCAGTAGGCCCGGCCCACTTTCAGCTCCTATTGTTTTCACTCTTCTTTAGATTCTTCCTTGGGTATCAGTAGTGCTGGTCCTGCCACAAAGTATTCACGCTCTAAAAAGTTTCTATCTATTTTACTTTAATTTCTTCTTTACGTCTTTATTCACAATAATTCTCTTCTATATACACAAAATATTTTAGAATGATCTAAATTCTATAATTCTGTACAAAATACGAATTTAAATTTTTGCCAAATTTTATCTGCAATGAACACCCCACGGTTTTCTTATATTGCAATTCCCAAATAATACTGAAGACTGCAGTTAGCAAAACCGTTGCATTTCCACAAAGTAGAGAGAGTCTTCACCCATCGCCTCCCTAGAACTTCCCCAAAATATAATTAGTTTTACAAATTGGGTAACGTTATAAGAATTAAGTAACACTCAAATTTTCTAATTTTGAAGAAAATTAGTGAGCTAAAACATTTTAAGAGAAAGTGGTATAAATGTCACATCAGATTTCCCTTAACCGTAATCAATTGATTGTGTAACCAAGACGATAGTAATCAAGTGATTGTGTAAGACTGGTAGAAAAAAAAAGCCATGGTTTTTCCAATAAATATAAATTAGCTACGATACACCGTATCAGTAAATTGCAGAACAATATCCTCTTACGTGTGCGTATTGGAAACGAACTTTCATCGTAAGGACTAGGCGGCCATAATAACCTTTGCCCTTGCCCGCAGGAAGGGGAGTGAGCGAAATGCCGTTATTAGGTTGGACCCAGGGAACCCGCTGCTTTGTATCAGAAGAACTAGGTAGGAGCAGAAGGCAGGCTTCCTTCTAAGCTTGTGATAAAGATGACAAAACAAGCTTGTTATGTGTAGAGTAACTCTACCCTGGGCTCGTTTGTTCCTTTCACCCTTCCCTTTGATTTTCCTTCTTCTTTTTCCCTCCATCTACTTAGAGCTTTTTCATCCTTTTCCCTAACCGAGATACATATATTTTGTGGCCTGTTTTCGTGCTTTGTATCTAATCTGTTGGGGGGGCCTTATTTTTATAACAAGAAATGGAAAGTGACAGACATTTCTTTCATATTTGGCTGGTGCGGATCAATCGCCTCTAACTACCAGTGTTCATTGAAGTCGTCTTCTAGAACCCAGCTGACTTCTGGATGCCGAAGTGCCATTCAGGTTCGGGGTCTTCCTCTACTTCTTATAAAAGATATTTTTTTTTTTTAGCTTAAGCTTTGTGCAAGAGGTCCTCCTGGTTAGTGTACTGGTACTTCTTCTTCCGCACTTTTACTGGTATGTTTCCTTCTGAAATTCCTACAATCTGGAATCACTCTACGGAGGATAGCTCCTCTTCCAATGTTGTTTGTAAAATTATTTGTATGATGCCATCGAGTCAGATCAGTTGAGTTTCCTGTTTCTTCCGTACAGTAATTGCAAACATTCTATGTGGAGCTTCTTTAGGTGACCTAGTGTGGTCAACGTTTCATGATAGCCAGGAATCTACTTGCTTTTTTTTTTTGGATCCTCGAACTCTTGGTCTTAAACCAGTGTGCAACCCTCGAAGAGGAGGCTTTGACTTTGACTGTCAAAGACACCTATCTTTCATTTTCAGTTTTTCAGTGAATCTTTCAGTTTTTCCCCTCTTTTTTAAGTAAATTTATTTAATCCTTCATTGGCTCGAATGTCTTTCTTATTTTTTTTTTTTTCTTTTCGGCGCATCAACTGCTGGGTTATTAGCGCCAATGTCTTTCTTATTAAAAGGAAAGCTATTTCCGCTGTAGCAATGCAACAGACCAAAACTTTCTTTCATGTTTATTCCCAGTGCATGGTAGAATCTGGCCAGTCATTGTTTTGCAATTTAACATTTCATCAATGTTTAAGATTAAGGAGTAGACTCCTTTATAATCCTTCAACCATTTATTGATGAATTCCCTTTTTCTTTACAACATTATGAATTTTAATTTTCATTTTATCTATTTCAGCGTCATGCTCTAAACAAAGCGGAATTTAATGAAAAACACTCATAAATTAATTTGAAAATTGTCATTCGTTAAAAGGCTGCGTGTGCCAATACCATCAAAAACCAAATTCAGTAGTTGGCTGCGCCATTTTTGTACATAGTTAAGGACTGTTCATCTTGCCCTAGAAGGTAGTAAAACCTCCAAGTTTTTTAAAAAATAGTTTGTTTTTTTGCGTTTATTGTGCTACAATCAGCGCATTAGCGCTATAAGTAACAGTGATAACCGAGTAACAAATGATAAGGTAACGAGTGGAGAAGTTACCCAGTGGTAACACTCCAAAACATTATATGGTTAGTCCACTCTCTTCACTTGAGAGGAGATCACGAGGCCACTGTCTTTTAAGACGTCTTGTCCGGGTTGTCAGGAACAGTTCTAGAAGAAAGATTTTGAGCTAGAGGATTTTATATGAGATTGCAGGCTGAAGTGGAGTTTCCTGTATCGTATTTTCAGCGACTTGTGTGACAAAAGTAATGTTAAGATCTGTATGTATAGTCCAGGTTGGTGACATAAAATGGAGCGTTTACAATAGTTCGAAGTATTTTAGATGGTAGCGATTTAATCCTTTGGAGATTGGTGCGTTTGGTTGAACCCCACAGCTCTATTCCATACGCCCAGATGGGTGAAAAAAAAAAGTAAATAACTTATTATAGTAGTCATAGTTTTTATGTATCCAGCATCACGGAGAAAAGTACAGGTGAATAATTGTTCAGGTGCATGGGGGATTTTTAACGCTACCTAATCCTAAACATGCATACAACTTGGGCGTAGCTTCTCTTATACACAAGGGAACATTATTTTTCATTATAATTCCTTATCTGAATTACTTGCTATATACTTGTACAAGAACTAATTAGACGTGAGTTCCCCTCCACTCATCTTGCTGCCTTCGCTCACTACAGCAAACAGTTTCACCCAGATTGGCGTCCGCTTAAAGAATAAGAGTATCTGCAACCCAGATGAGTAGAGAGAAGTTAATATTAGCGTAATCAAGGTGAGCGGTAATGCTCAGAGAAAGTTGTTCCTTTATAACCTCCGCTGAACAGCAATCCCTTGGAGAACATCATAAAGTCTGTTAGGTTTTTTGAGCGTAGTAGAGCGAAAAAATGGTAAGAACGCTCATCCAACAAAAAAGAGATAGCAGCCCAAAGAAAAAAGTTTTCATTAAAAAATCGCGAAATAGGAAAAATATTAACCATTTTCCATTACAATAACAATATAATAATATATATTTTCTTTTGTACACCCCTCTCTCTCTTACCCTACACTCTTAAGTTTTCCTTATTTCCCGAAATAAGAGAAATCCCAAAGTGATTAAAATAATTTTTAATTCTTTTTCATGGGATATGGTTAGATTTTCTTTTTTCTCAGTTCTTTCTCACTCAGTAAAGACCAGTCGAGGTTATACACAAAAAAAATTTATCTTTTTTATTTTTTAATAAACATTGGATTTTTATTTATTACTTTAAGGGTGTTCTCTTATTAAAGTTGTCTTATCTTCAGCTTTTTTAAGAAAAAAAGAAAAAGCAAATTTGAAAAGTTAATATTAATGAAAATTGTATTAAAATAACATTTTTTTCTCTCCACAGAATTATTCTACATTTCTATATTCATCTTGTAATGCAGACCATATTCCTCCGGCTGTATCAGTTTCATCTTAGTAATAACTTTTCATTCAGAGTGGTCTTCGGGTAGACTAAGCTATCTCTGGATCCCCATCGTTCTTGGATTCCTCTTCATATCCTCTAACCAGAGTACTTATTCTCGCGCTTGTTTTTTTTTAATTCTTTGACCATCTAGTTGCTTGTGAAACTAATTTTTTTTTTTTGGTACTTTATTTCTTCATTTCTTCCAAATGTCCGCCTCCCAGGATCTTAAGCAAGCCTTATTCTTCACCCTTTATGGATCAAACCAGATCTTGGTCCATACTATTTAATTTATTTTCTTATTTTTATTTTTCCCTGTATAATTAAAAATACAAAAAACTCATTTTACAAATAGTTACAACACATTATAGTAGGGTAGACAACTATTTTATTTTTTTTACACATTGTTATATAAACTTGAACAACAAACTCTGGTTGATAATACTGAACTAATCTCAAATTTTGATTCGAAATCATCAGCGCACCAGTTTTTACATCAGTCAATTCTTTTTATTCAGTAAAAACTATTGATTGTTTTACAATTGTCTCTAGTTTTTAAAAAAAATCCAATTGTCCGAAATTTGCTTAGATTTTTCATAAAACTTAATTTCTTATTAAAGCAACTTGCGGAAGCTGTGAAGTTCGTTCATTGCAGGTAAATGAGCATGCTGTTGTCTTCTGCTAATGGTAATGAATTAAATCTTTTTTCAAGAACATTTGATTAAGGATACTCCTGCAAGAGAAAGGAAAGTTAGGCTTTAAGCTTCGCTTTAAAGGTGTAATTTCATTGCAGTTTCAAGTCTTATCTTCTGAGTAAAATTAATTAGAATCAAATTTAAATCTTGAGTTTTGTAACTTGATGAAAATCAGTTTTTTTGAAAATATGGAATTTATACATACAATTATTTTTATAACCATTACTTGAATAAATAATCAATAAAAATTTGTTTTAGGGTAGTTCTCGGAGAAGAGAATTGTGATGGCCTTTCCAGTAAGGCTACCAAGTAATGAACACTTTTACAAACAATATAATGTAAAGTAAAAATTGAAAATGTCTCAAAAACATTTAAAGATGGAAGAAAATTTGTGAATTAGAACCTCGAGAATAAGTAGTACCAGTATGTTTCGTGGGTTGACGAAAGTGTGCTTATAAAATTGTTTCAAGAAACAAGTTTTGTACTGTTGCAGTAAAGGCAATAAATAGATCGCATATAATTTGTTGCAGTTTCATTGCAGATTTAACAATAATATCATGAATCCCTCTTCTTGACATAAAGCCGGCAATACATCTTGTATGGCGTAATTCAAACGTGAGTTCTTGTACGTTATTCTACTGCATACTTAACGGAAAATATTAACACTACAAACAGCAGAACACGGGCAGCCAGTTTAAAAACTCATCTAATCACTTAACCCGCGTCATGCGCAAAAGTGTCATCCTAACAAAGAATATAATAGCTATACTGTCGCTGTGACTATACATACCAAAGTCTTGTGAATTATGGCCGGGTTGCAGTTTTGCTGCTGTGGAATGCAACATTGCTGACAGCCCCTTTTAGTGCTGTAAAACCGCTTTGCTATCCTCTCCCTCCAAACCATGAAATACCATTGTATGCTGAATACGACTGGCGTACTAAACATAGAATTAAATAATTCCTCTTTACAGTGAGAGATACATTTCTCTTTGCAATTTCTGGTACAGAAAGTATGTGTAAAAGGGTTAGGGTATCCTAGTTCTGTAGAGGGAAGCTTGCATATATCATGACAGTAAAGAGTTAGTGGCGTGCTTTCACTTGGTATCAGTTGCAATATTAATGCAAACAAATTCACGCAGTTTTACTAAGAGAATACTGAAGAAATACATTAATGAAATAAATGAAGCCGTCGAGTGCGGTACATCGTTCAACAACCTTTTCAACACAACACTCCAGTACCGTGTTGAAAGGTCTCATAGACTAGACTGTGTTCAACTATTTCTTTTATCCTTTGAATGTTGCTTGGAATTCCTTCATAAGCTGTTGTTATCAGCAGGAATTTAATGTCGAAAACTTTTCCCTGCTGGAGTACTGACGAATGGCGAGTTTAAATGACCTATTAGTCTTCATGTACTTTCTCTTACCTTGGTTTGAAAAAGTGTTGTACATGGTGCTCATTTTAAGACGGCTCAAATGCATTTCACGCTTAAACAGTTAATCTGAGCAAAAAATGGTAGAGGGAAAATTTGTTGCCCGTCACCTCTAGTTTCAAAATGTCTTACTTGAAAGTATGTGTAAAAGGGTTAGGGTATTCTAGTTCTGTAGAGGGAAGCTTGCATATATCATGACAGTAAAGAGTTAGTGGCGTGCTTTCACTTGGTAGACTCCTGCCCGCATACGCGGCTGACGCGCGACCAAAAGTGAGGGTTCGCAGTTGACCCCCATTTTCATATAACAGTTTTAAAGAGTATAAAAAGTTATGAAAGAAACCGGAAACCGCAATTTGATATCTTTAAAATTAAAGGTGCTAGGCCATTTCAAAATCTGGTATTTATTAATCATATTTCAATTTTTTTAACTTGTTATCAAAGAGAAAGAAGAGCGCGCGATAGGTCATTTTTATGTATTTTTTCATCCCCTTTCTACTAAAAATATTGCCAAGGCAGTAAAGCTAGTATTTTTCTTAATATGTATCGGGAAATAAGTCGTTTTCCGTGTGATTTTTCTAAGAAGAAAAATCAAATGTTAAGAGCTTTAGATGTTCTCAAGCATACAAAAAATGGCTAAAAATTAATTTTATGTCTGTTACAAACAAGAAGGTTTAATAATTATTTGGTAATTTTGGGCGAATTGCGTTTAATTACCAAAAAAATTGGAAACCTCCTGCCACATATTCAAGGAATCAATATCTTTCATGTAAAGGATCAAACTTATTCCTTAATTTATCAAATCTTTACGCAACTTGTGCAGCATGTACTGTGCCTTCAAAGGTGCCTCCTCAGATACAGAGAGCAGTTGATAACCTCCAGGATAACCTGGTTTACTAAAAAATTAAATTCTTAGCAGAACGATTTTTCATGTAGCACACTATATTAAAATGAAGTAGAATTATTTACAGATTTCTGTAGTTACTCTAAGTATTAATACCCATGTAAACAGTGAAGACTTCAACTAGGCGATACTTCTGCAGGAATTATAACTAAGTAACAAATCTTAATACAAAGAATTTAACTCCGGTTATTCAGCTTGCAAATCGTCAGGATTGGAATTAACAATTCCAGAGATTAATTCGAATTACTTAATATTTAGTTCTTTCGGCAACCATTTTTCTAACTTAGCATTTGTGAACACAGTAGGTAGATATTTCTTTAGGCTAAATCGTTCTTGCTATACGCCAGTCTTCGTCCCAAAGATCCCGGAGTTCCAACCAACAATTAACGTTAGACATGCGAAATCTTTTCGAGATCTTATCTTGTAAGTTATAAAATGGTTTTCATCCTTAGTATAGTGATAATTTACTTTATATTCTATGCGCTTGCCCAAAGAAAAGGAAGAATGGTAGCTGAAGATCTGTGTGAGAGTTTGTTCGCCATAAAATTGTCAGAAACTGAATTGTAAAACAAGGTTTATTTTTATTTATTTATTTATTTATTTATTTATTTATTTATTTATTTATTTATTTATTTATTTATTTGTAGTTTACTTTTTTCGCAGAAATTGAATAAAGAAAACGCAAAGAAAAAGGTTGAAGGTAAGGGGGCTTTTAGATTAAGGGAAAAGTCTATCTAGAGTAGACTCCGTAAATCTAATTGTGAATGCACCTGGCTCCAGTAAATGTCTTGTAGTGCAGTTCCTTGGAGGGGATATAGGCTGTAAAATGAAGATTGATATAGGCTGCAATCACATTTAAGGATGTTTACAAGTTTAATTTGAAATGAATTGAATAAAAGATGTGCAGCATGTAGTCTAGGTTATGTTGTGCGATATTAAACACAATATGGGGCCCTTTCTCGTTAATATATCTTTCATTCAGTCAGTAATCCATTCAGGGATGCATTCAGGGGCTATACCTAGGGTTAAGTCCCCTTTTATCCGGTCGCCACATTTGCTAAGCAATATTGCAATCAATTAGTAATTTAAGTACTTCCCCAAGATTACTGCCATCATCTACGATATTTAAGTATAATTTTTAATAATTTAACATTTTCTGTCGTCAATATTAGAGAAGCTTCGTTGTTTGTTGGCGTTACTTATCAAATTTTAGGATTTCACCTGTATGTAAACTTAAAGATAGCATGGCAACGCAAGCGTTTCTAACCTAAGCGTCTCTGGTTTCGATTACCGATATTGGCCTTGATAACAAAAGACTTATATGAACGACACCTAATCGGTGGTTACTTGCAAAGTCAGTCGCTATTTAGGTTGACTGAAGAATAGTAACTGATTAAGTAAGTACAATTATTTATTTTTTAATCATTTCCACATAATACAATTTTAATGCCAGAAGATTGTTCTCATCTGTGCTTAGACTTATAAAACTTATTTATTGATTAAAACTTTGGGGTTTAATGGAATTAAATCGTTTTTAAGTAATAAAATCCTAATACATTTTTAATGTGGAAACTATTAAACTAACTAAGAAATCGTCTCCAGTCAATTGCAATATATATAAAAAATTAATTGGTTGCTGTGTTATCTTATTTTGAATTGGAAAGAACTAAATTAATTCGAAACGTTGGAGAAGGTTGAAGAATTCACGCTTCTTGGTAAAAAAAAAAGAAAATGGAATTAAAAACATATATAAATATGTATTCCACTTAAATATATGTGAAGTTGAAAAAGCAGTATTATGATAGAGTGAAACATTTAGTTCATGAAATGACCACGAGACAACAGCACTTACTAGACACATTTGGAGCAACATTAATAAATAAAATGTTGTTCCCTTAATAAGTGGAGTAAAATTTAAAAAAAACTAATTTCTGTTTGGATTCCACGCATGTAGCCCATCACTACAGTGTTAGGAGCATGGTTAAAGTAAATTTAATCATCGCTGATAATGGTTGAAAGTACAAATTGTGTAAGGAATTCCACAAACGGTGTATTATGATGGACAAAATACTTATTTAGAAAAAGTAAGCTAAATGTTAAATTAGTAAAACGAGGTTTAAGTTGTAAAAAGCATTTATTTAAAAGTGCATGAAAATGCTACTTCTTATGTAAACTACATACATTCATTTATATTGATTAAAAGGTGATTGTGGTACTGAGTTCGATTTCCAATCTAAGTCTTGGATTTTATTTAGTGTTCAATATAGCAAATTTCTTGAAACTTGATGGTTACTAAAGACGCCGCCTAAACAAATAGACATTACTATATTTTACTACATTGTCCACAAAATTACTTGTAAGTATTGAAGGTTTTTTCCAATAATAGGTCTTCCTTGCTCCTCTTCTTCTTCTTCTATTTCTTATTGTTATTGTTTTTTTTGTACTAACGTAAATTACCTAATAGTTAAATTTAATAATCTTAAACAAAAATTAATTTTGTTTCAAGAAAACTGCTTGCTAATTTTGTTTGCCACGGATTGGAACTGCTTGATATGAGATTTAGTTTGACTGAAAAATGCTCTGATTTCTAAAATCTTATATTAGGTGTGTATTAAATTATAATTATTAGTGTAGTATTATTTTCCATTATCCATTGTTTTTATCCAACGCTTTTCAGCTTAAACACAGTAAAAACTCGTCTTTCATCTGTGAAATGATTACCTACATGGGACCTTCATTACATGCAGCAGCACCCCAGTAAATATAAGTTGATTCTCATCCATTCTTTTCGGGTTTATAAAGAAGTCAGGTAATCTAATCTTTCAGTGTGCCTGTGGAACTGTTCGGGTTGTCTTCCTTATAATTTTAAATATGTATATGTAACTTTGCTTACACACTCTACACTTTGAACTTCTTTTTTTTAAGTTTTCCTTCTTACTACTTCGTGTTTCTTTTATTATTTTTATTTTTTTAATATTAATTAAGAGATTAAAAGGAGAAATGAATACAATATTATTAATTAATTCATTTTTTATTGTTATAAAATTATTTATACACTTTTTTTACAATAAATTCATATGAAATCTTTACAAACATTTTTCAACCTTTTATTTTGGTAATAAATAAACAGAAATGATAAAAAAATAGTTTAACATTATCATTTTACAAAGAAAACATGAAACTTTTAACTATCATTTTAATGCTAATGCTAATTTTTAGCATTTAAAAATCAAAATATTCTTTGGAATAAACACTTACCTTTATGTAATGCATTTATAAGTAAATACTTTCAGATAACTACAGTAAAGTAGTAATTATGTGTGAATTATTCCTCTTAGCATTCTCTATGGAATAAAGTAGTAGAGTTAAACCATTCTGTATTCAGTTTTCTTTACAAAAGGTTAAATTTGGTTCAAAAATGATTTATTTAGATTAAAGTTCCCACTAAGAACAACCCTACTCCTGACACTTGCTGGCTGACTAAGTGAGGAAGGTTACACACATGTTATGTGTAGATGTTATTCAAAGTGTTGATAAGTAGTAATAAGTTGTTTTCCATTCAGATTATGTTAACAAAACGATAGACTTCAAAAAATCCAGACCCATAGAGGTGTAACTTAAGTATTCTGTCATTACTCCTTTCTTTGTCTTGAAAATGATGAAAGGTCTTATCAGAATACACTGTCAAGGTAAACACATTGATGTCATTCGTTCGGAAAGCAGAGCTGCAACAGTAGATTTTCGCTGCATTTTCTTGAGAATGATACCTGAATATGCTGTTACAACGTAAGTTTCATGTTACAGTTTTATGATGTGAAAAATATTCTAGAATATAGTTTTAACTTTTTTGTTTACATTTTCAGCTCTTTGTTTCTGTGCAGTAAAGATCAAAGCGTTCCATAAATATTCAGAAATCATGTCATTATGGCCCTGAACGAAAACTGGTGGAAATGAAAAGTAATAAACGGGCTGTTTCTACTTTTCTTGGTTTGTTTGTTGTATTTGAATCGTTTGAGTGTATAAATGTTTGAACTACCTCTGGGACTTGGTTATATGATGGCTTGTAATACTCACCTTGCACTATAAGGTAGTTATTTTTTGTATTTCAGTTTTACTACCTCTTAGTTTACCTTATATTCAAATAAGATTGTGATTATTTCAGTATATCAAAACACAATATGTGCTGAAATTGGCTGCAGGTGTAAACTACATGGATAGTACTAACATCGCGTGAAAGTATTGTAAGTTCATTTGATTTAATAGTGTAGATAGTGCCCTATTCATACTTGAAAAACTAAAACCATCCAAAACTGGTATTTTTCTGGTTCAGTTTAGTGTGGCTATAGAAAGATAACAATTCTGTAACTCCAAGGGAAATGGGTTTATAATTAGAATGTACTTCTTTAATTGAAATATTTATTGTTATATATGGGGTCCCAAGGTGTCTAATGTAACTTTTGTCTTAACCATCCCCATCGCTTCCCAAAAAAGATCCTAAGGGTTCTTCACCAGTCTCACGGTATGCCTACAGAGCTTTAAGTTTACCTTGAGCTCCATTGTTTGCTTCTCTAATTTTAGAGTTAATAAACTGGAAGTGTGCACACAACATAGAATTGAAGAAACAAGGTAGTGGTGCATACCATTTCTTCAATCCCGTCGTCGCAATTTCTCCCTCTAAGCAATGACCATCCTGCTTTCCTTGTACAACCAGATATAGTCAAAACACCTGCCTAAATCCTTTAAACCTGAAGATATCTTTATCATATATCTCCTGTTTTCTCTAATTTCGTTGTACCCTGTGAATGTTGAGAAATTTAGCTTGGTTTCAATCAAGAAAAGTGTTGCTACAAACATGCAAGTTTATACAAATAGGTCGTGGTTCTTGTGTAGCTCTCTCGTCACATTTTAACTTACCCATGTAAAGCATACAATTGTAATTACTCTTTATGAAGAGATTCAGGTTGGTTAGGATTGTACTTCTTCTCTATTCAAAATCGCGTGTTATAAAGTTAGACTGATCCAACAATTTTACTGTCTCGAATAAAAATTGTATAACAAAAGTCCAGTGTATGTTTTGAGAAAACAGTGCGAAGTTTATCTGGGTAATACCTTTTAAGATTTCTTTAAAATAATTACTTTTTTACTTAAACTATTAAGAAAATTTAATATTTTACTCAGAGACATTTCAGAGATACTCTCGAATAAGCCTTTAAACATGGAAATGTCGTCCCGTTTTGATATTAAAAGAAAAATAAGGGAATTATCTGATTGGCTGTAAATATTCAATGTTTAGAGATAGTTACTAAGCAACAACTTTTCAAACTTTTTGGATTTTATTTGGCCAGTCGCTTTCTAATCAATGGAGGTGGATCATCTCTTGAGTTTGTACAGGAGAACGTTTTAAGTTAATTTGAGGTTTTTTGTTTTTAATTTGTAATTTAGTACAGATAAATATTATTAAAATTAATTCTCAGCTTATTGATCGACGCAATCACAGTTCGGTAGGGCAGTTGTATAAGGGTTTTAAAGTATTCAGAAAATACAATTTATTGGTGAGTTACTAGAACTAGATATAAAGATATAGCACTTCAAGTAAAATAAGAATACTTAATTGTACACTTTTGTCCGATTATTATGATATTCAGTGAACAGTCTAAAATAGTTGGCTCTCTTAAAAAAAAAAGGTAATAGGTTTTCCCCATTTCAGGAATTACAATTCAACATGTAACTGGAACCATCATTACCAGCAGATAATTGACTCTGAGATTTATACTTCAATGAAATTGAACAAGGATCAAGCACTCGGGTTTAAGTTAGGCCGTTGCCATAGCTGCAAAGAGTTCATGGTGGTTTCAACTATCAGTCAACTAAAGATTCACTAAGGAAAAAAAAAACAGTATGTCTTCAAAGGCTGAAATTTATATGAATCAACCACCAGAAAGGAAAAAATCAAAAGATCCGTACATAGCAAAGTTAGAAGAAAAACTACCTCTGGTAGAATTAGATCCAGATATTACCTTTGAAGGTTTGGAATTTGCGCCGTATAAAGATTATTTGAGAAGAAAGGAAAGGAATTTTGATGGTTAGTAAAAAAAAATAATTTCTAGTTTAACTTCATAGACAATTTGAATAATTTCAATGAACAAAACTAAATAATTGTAATTCTTCTAAAGCTTCTTTAAAGTTTAAATATATTTTGCTTGAAATAATGCCTTGCAATTTCTTTCTTCAGCTATTTCTTGCTTAAATGTATTTTGCAAATGGGTTGAAGCATGTATTGATCAGTAAGATTATGCAATCTGCTTTGTTCTAGGGGTATCAACTTATGAACTACAAGAAATGGTACTAGCGCTAGCTAAAGATTGTTTAGTGATGAAACTGAAAAATGAGATTTATGAAAATTATTTGAAAAGACAGAATCCTTTTTTTGAAATTGGTAAGAAATTTTGATTCTCTACTTGAAAGTTTGCAAATAATTTTTATGATATTCTTTCAAATTTCACCATAGGCTAATAGATTCCATGAGTTTTGCCAGATAGCCGCCTGAGTAATGATGGATCTGTGTTGTCATCTACATTTAAAGAATCGTTTCCACTTTTTGTGTGATAAATTAGACTTAGACGTTTTTCTTCCCCAAGACCAAGACTCTTAGTCAGACTAGGCGATGATCTGTGATATCTGATGGTTATCTCAGGTGTTACGATTCCATAATTTTAATAGAAAGTCTACATCTTATTTGGTTCAGTATCAACTCTTCTCAGTGTGAGGTCTTTGCTATTCTATGTTGGAGGAACAGGTTCGGAACTTAATTTTTATTAATAGGGATTGATATTAGATCAGTTAAGTTCTCGACTTTCTTCTAAGTTGATATTAGAATGTTCAAGAATAAGTTTAGTCTGTCAAGGGTGTCCTTCTAGAGTGAATACAAGATCTATTTTAGATAATGAGGAGGCAGAAAGATTGGCAAATTATGCGCCTCTCTTTCCTATATAGGTGCAGAACCTGCTGTCGCTAGAGTCAAGATATGTCGTGTCTTTTTCTAGGAACTGCACCTCTCATTAAACTTTTTTTCCTTTAACTTTGCAATGACGTATTAACCAGAGAAACTAACCTAAGTTCCCTTCCTTCTCCTTTATAGTTGCTACCGTTTCTTCAGTTTATGTAGTAATATGGGTTATGCCGTCAGTATGTGTAATTAACTTTAGCCGATTTATGCACTTTGGCTGCCTCTGACAGTATTGTTTCTATTCACTCTGTTCTCTATCAATTCAGAGTTGCACATAGAAAATAATTAACCTAATTTCAGACTGGCTATTAAATTCTCATCATAAGTAATCTTAATTTTTCCCATATACCAAAACTTGGCTACATTCTTCGTTTATTTTTCGTTTCTTAATCACTGTGCGAATATAGCAACCATTCAGCTGGATATGCAGGGTGTTATACCATAATTACTGCTGTTATGATTTCATTACTACTGATTATACATAATCATTCCACATAAATTTCAATATCAATCATACTCTTTGATGCTGCAATGTAGTTTTCAACAATACTATTCTTGTGACTTACTGTCCATTGATGTACTAATGGCTGACCGCATAAAGCAACTTTCTTAAGACCTACAATTCTTTAATATCCTGACACCCAAACTAAGAAATCGTATTTTTGGTCACTAAATATTTTCAGGATTTCCATTTATAATTTGAACTAATTAGATTATCGTGTCTTTTGTATACACTGGTCTCACACCAGTGTTTGGTATATCTTGATACGACTTCATCTAATAGCATCAATCCAGTTTATGTTAAAAACATTTTAGAAAAAGAAGAACCGAAGACGGAACTCACAGAAGAAGAAATAGAAAAGGAAAAATTATTAAAGGAACTGGAAAATTCAGAGTTAAAGATAACAAGTAAAGAACTACTTTGGAGAGATGAGGAGGTGAAAAAACTTGGAAATAAGGACCATGTCTTATTGAGCGAAAAAGAAGAGTTTGTACTTTTTTTTTATCCTTATTAAATAAAAGAATTATCAGCCAACAATATTTATTTTTTAGAGAGTTATATGATTTATTTGTTTAATGCAGGCAACACATCGATTTCCTTGTAACAGTTGTTGAAAAAGAAATAGGCGAACTATATCGAACGGCTAAGAAAAAAGGTAAGCTAGAATATTTTGGCTGAACTAGGTTTTTATATTATGTTCAAAATTATTTTCTAGTAACAGAACTTAAGAAATTTTATTCTTACTGTGATGTCCTTACAGTGACTGACAATGCATTTAAAAAGACGGCCACGACTGAATACTACAAATTACATTCAATGTACAGTTCAATGTTCTAGTTGTTATTCTTAAGGAAAACGATCCACAAGAACATCTTTGAATTAAAATCCCATTTTAAAGAGCAAAATTGAAAGTTTATAACAAAATAGATAATCTGTAGTGTTTCCAAATAGGAAAAAGTGCATTCTATTGCATCCAGTTTTCTAGCAGTTCAGAGATGCACACTGAAACTAATTACCATAATTTTAGTCTGGCTCTTGAATTCTAATCATAAAGTAAACCTAATTTTTCCCGTATACCAAAACGTGACTATATTCTACGTTTATTATTTATCTTTCCAGCAATAAGAGTAATGTACCGCCAACCACAGTCTGTTATACTATAAAATTATACTGACATAATTATTTTATGTTATTGCATCTTGCTTATACTTACTTAATTACTTTTAATTCTAAATTAGAAACATAATTTGAACTAATTAGATTATCGTGTCTTTTGTATACCCAATGCTTTGCTTGGTTAACAAATAATTGTTTTACAAATTGTATGTAAAGCTAACAATGTATTCTTGTAGGTATAGAACATGATAAAAAATATGCTGAAATTCAAGCACAGCAGAAAAGTTTAGAAGAAGAAATTGATAATTTAGAAGAAGGACTTCGTGTATTTCAAAGTATGTTTGGTCAACTATTCACTACTAAACAAAAACGAGCTCAACAAAAAGTTGATCCTAATAAAGTGGCCCAGTTTAGTATATAATTAGTTTTACTATTAATATAGATTTTGGCATAACGGTATTTAACGAGTTTACTTAATTAATGTTTTCATACAATTTCCAAGATATTTCCAGCATGAAACGAAAAGATTAGATAAAAAAGCAAGAAAGATTGGCGTACAAAGTGCCCTGGTTGGTAAAGAATTGAAACGAATGGAACACTGGCGTACCAACAGTTCAACAGTAACGCCAGGAGATTTGGAAGTTTTACAAGTGGAGTGTGAACAGCTTCAGGAGCAGTTGGATAGAAATCAGCATGAATTCTTCAAGCTAAGGACAACGCTAGGTATTTTTTTTAAATATTAATAGTCTTTATTACAAAATATTTAAAAGCGTTTATTGTCGAAAGATTTTTAAAGATTGTAAACAGGAATTCCAATCATTTCTCCTCCTCAAGACTATGCGCGAGGCTTAGGATTCTAGATAAATCACCTTACCCTATGAAGAGAAGAGGCTAATTGTGACGGCCCCGTGTAGTTCTAGTATGATAAAGGTTTTAAGCTTTAGAATTTTCTACCGGCCTATTTTCGCTTAATGTCTATTGGTCTACAAATGCTGTAGGTCTTACAACCAATGTTAATACATTTGGCCGAACTGAGCATCAAAGTAATGTGTACTCATTTCCCTATTAATTTGGAATTCTTAGATTAAGGACTTGCGACATGCCTGGAGTTTTCAATAGCAACTAAATGTAGAACAAAAGTTTTACTCTGACAGCTGAAATCACATTGTGATCGCTAAGGTACAGTCGGCTTGCTTGATATAATTAAATTTAAAACTATGTTTGAAATTCTTTTAAACTATATAATCCTTAAACATTTTAGTCGGTACATAGGAATTTTATTATTGCTATAAGATCTGTCGAAAGAATTCCCTTCAGGTTCCAAGGCGTAGCCTCTAGGCCAAAACGTGTACAAGAGGCAATCCTGCACAACTTGTCTCAGATATTCTGTTCCATTTTTTCGTTTACGAATCAATTTCAGCTAAGCTGTCATTCAGATCCATGATCTTTAGTTATGTGTACAGAAACTGGTGTAGATCAGTGACATGAGTAAAACTTTACTAGTAGCAATACATTGTTTGCAAATTCTATAGATAAGTAAAGTAATCGCCTATTTTTTTCAGGCGGGGCTTAATGTCCAACTGCCATTTACTAGGTGTCGTGAACGGAGGCGTCTAGCAAACGTACTTTACTGTAAATTTCTTTTATTAACCATTAAATAAAATCCAAGGGCTAGACCGGGAATCGAACCCAGTACCACAATGCATATTAGCTTTGCAGGTCTCACCTCTTAACCCGCTCGGCTACCATGGCGCCTAATTCTATAGATACAAGAACAGGGAATCTAAATCAAGACCTACTAGAATAGCACACTACATGGCTGCTACATTATGTTGTTCACGTTACATTCCTGTTTTCTTCTTGATGTTTTTTCTTGCAGATAAATTAAATAGAAAAGTTGATAAAGAAACAGAATTAGCCAGAGAACGAGAAGATCATTTGAAGAAAATCAATAAAAACATGGATAAAATGAAGAAGAAAGTACTAGATATTAAAACAAATCGAGAACTGGTTGGTCTTTTTTTGTACATAACTTGAATTAGCTCAGTAAATATTTATTTCTGGACTAATTAAACACAAGATGAATTTATGAATAAGGTCATTAATGATTTCAGGCAGAAAGAGAATTGAAATCTTTTGAAAAACAACGAAAGAAACTAATGGAAGAGGAATGTAAATTTGAAGTCAGTGATTTTGTACTAATTCATAATTTAGTATCTAACAAACCAGTTTTTACTATCTAAGAAATGTTTTATTTACAGGAAACTTCTGCCCAAAATCAAGAAAAATCTAGTACCAATCATGATTGGAATTTGAAGAAAGCTCGAAGCAGATTTCATATTTCAAAGAACATTGTAGATAATTTTGGGACATTTTAAAGAAAAAAAAAAAATCAATAATTTAGTATTATTAAAGTACTTGAGTCTTGAAGTTAACTTCAAATATTTTAGTGGAAACTTAAAAGACATGTCATTAACATAAGTCTAAATAGTACTTGATAGACAATGTAATGATCATAGAAAATAAATATAAAGTATAAAAACAATTGTTTTTTTTTTGTGAACTGATGCTTTTAGATTTGGAAATACATTCTTCGCATCACGTTAAGATACAACTAAATGGATTCTTATCCAAATAACAATTACTCACTTATAACTTCAGGAGCAGTTGGATAGAAATCAGCATGAATTCTTCAAGCTAAGGACAACGCTAGGTATTTTTTTTAAATATTAATAGTCTTTATTACAAAATATTTAAAAGCGTTTATTGTCGAAAGATTTTTAAAGATTGTAAACAGGAATTCCAATCATTTCTCCTCCTCAAGACTATGCGCGAGGCTTAGGATTCTAGATAAATCACCTTACCCTATGAAGAGAAGAGGCTAATTGTGACGGCCCCGTGTAGTTCTAGTATGATAAAGGTTTTAAGCTTTAGAATTTTCTACCGGCCTATTTTCGCTTAATGTCTATTGGTCTACAAATGCTGTAGGTCTTACAACCAATGTTAATACATTTGGCCGATCTGAGCATCAAAGTAATGTGTACTTTGATTGGGCTAAAAATAGGCTTCTTTAAATTAAATTAGTATCACTGAAAGATAAGTCTTAAATAGACTATTTCTATTAAATTTTATTGTGGGCTACAACTTTAAGGAAATAACCACACAAAAAGCTTTCCTTAATTGACTGCTCCAACAGTTATGCGATTAACATAGATCTACTTATGTTGTTGAGCTGCTATTATTTGGATTTAGCTAATCCAAACTCTAGCGTTACGCATTTAAAAAAAAAAGCTATATTCTTGGAGTAAAGAGTGATTCTAAGGAGCTACATAGACCTTCACTCATACACGTTATGCATTTTTAAAAACCCTATATTCTATGAGTAAAGAGTTATTCTAAGGAGCTACATAGACTCATACACGTTATGCATTTTTAAAAACCCTATATTCTATGAGTAAAGAGTGATTCTAAGGAGCTACATTGGCCTTCACTCATACACGTTATGCATTTTTAAAAACCCTATATTCTATGAGTAAAGAGTGATTCTAAGGAGCTACATTGACCTTCACTCATACACGTTATGCATTTTTAAAAACCCTATATTCTATGAGTAAAGAGTGATTCTAAGGAGCTACATTGACCTTCACTCATACACGTTATGCATTTTTAAAAACCTTATATTCTATGAGTAAAGAGTGATTCTAAGGAGCTACATAGACCTTCACTCATACACGTTATGCATTTTTAAAAACCCTATATTCTATGAGTAAAGAGTGATTCTAAGGAGCTACATAGACCTTCACTCATACACGTTATGCATTTTTAAAAACCCTGTATTCTATGAATAAAGAGTGATTCTAAGGAGCTACATTGACCTTCACTCAAACACGTTATGCATTTTTAAAAACCCTATATTCTATGAGTAAAGAGTGATTCTAAGGAGCTACATTGACCTTCACTCATACAGGTTATGCATTTTTAAAAACCCTATATTCTATGAGTAAAGAGTGATTCTAAGAAGCTACATTGACCTTGAGTGAGTCTTGAAGTTAACTTCAAATATTTTAGCGGAAACTTAAAAGACATGCATTAACATAAGTCTAAATAGTACTTAATCCCTAGTGATTCTAAGGAGCTACATTGACCTTAAGGTCGCATTGGATTATTTTGAATTATAGACCCTTTATATCTCTTTAAAATTTTTGAATCTGGTTTTTTAAAAATGAATTCATAGACTTGTATTCATTCTTAAAAACTGATTTAAAAATAAAAATAAATTAAACAATAGAAAGTTTATTGCAAGTATTTTATTTGACCAGTTCTTACATATTTCAGTCTTACAAATTTACAGAATTACACATTTATAATGTGTAATTTACTCCAACAATGTGTAGGTAATTGAATAATAATTTTTTGCAGTTAGTCCTGAGTAAGATTTAGTCGATTATGGTCAGTTTTTTCGTTTCTACTTTAGCCGGATTTCCAGTCTATGTAATCGCTGCTGCACCTGCTGCAACAAAGTACCTAGTGCAGCCAGAGCAGGTAGAGCAATAAGTCGACTTCCACTCCAGCGTAACTTACGCACACATATCATCGGATGCCCTTTATTGTCCGTTTATCCCACTTTCACTTGCAAATTTCTCTTAAATTCCTTTCACATGTGATTGAAACGTGATAGTAAAACATGATTAACATGACACATAAAGCAAATTCCCTGATATTTTCTCCTTTAAGATGATTAATTAAGAACGTTTTAAAGAAGAATCATCAGATTCCTTAAGTTTAAATTAAGGACAATGATCTGCACTTTTAGCTACTAGGTTGAATGACATCATCAATTAGCATATTGCTTTTTCCTACTTAACGGCAAGATGGTTTATATAGGATTGGAGAGAGATAATGAAGGATGAAAAGGATATTTGTGGGTTGGATTAAGGAATGGCCAGTACGTCAGTAGACTTGCCTCTCCCTTCTACCTTCTCGGTTTGTGGCGGCAGTTTGGCTACTGCCACCTTCTTGCAAAGCTAACATCCGTCTAAATAATCCGTTCTAATCTCGGTCCTCTTGTAAGCTTCACGGCAACTTAGTTTCACCCACTTAAACTACTAAGCGTCTCTATTCTTGTGTGTCTTGGCAGTTCTCATTCCACCATACCGGTATTACTGTTGACAACGCCTTCATTAATTGCTATTCAGCGTGGAGTTATTAGACTACTTATGGCTTTTATCCTGTAACTATTTGATTCCGTATTGTGTTTTATCTCTCTTCTAAAACAAAATGTTCTCCATTTATTTCTAAGTAAAGTTGTAGGATTTTTTTTGGAGGACTAAATTTTTGAAGAATAAAAGATCTATTTGCCAATTGTGCGGAATAGTTTGGGCCTCAAAAGAACAAAATATTTTTACTTCTCTTTCTTTTAATTAAACGTTCAACATTTGTTTTACTTCAGTTACACTTTTTATCTCTCCATCTCTTATAACCCGTAATCGAAAACATATAATCAGCTTCGAATGAATTCGAATTATATTTAAGTATAATTATTATATGCTTCTATGCTTGAATTTTACTTTTATTTTTTTTTTTTTTATTGTTAAACAGGTTTTCAATTCAATTTCTTCATGCAATCCAAATGTAAAACTATAAAGTACTAATGAACAAATAAATGTATGTAATGCAATGTCTTTGACTGATTTCTTATGAACACGCATTCATCTCTCAAATATATGTTGAACTTTAGTCCAAAAGTTATCAACATTTATTCATTTCAAATGTAACTTTAAATTTTTCGACACCCCACCAAATATTTTTTCCCAAAAATTCACCCAAAAGACACCAGACAGTTTAGTACACAAATGACAATAAAACCACGTTCAAATCTCACAAAAAAAGAAACCACAAATGTAATAAAAATATGCAGAGCAACAAATTTCAAGTGTTCACAATAACTGCTAGCGTGCAACTACCCTTTGAGGTGATGACCACCACTATATTAAGGCGAAAATGGATGATAGACAGGGCCGGTTGTTCCTATAGGCTAACTAGGCTTCAGCCTAGGGACTCAAGATCAAGAGGGGCTTATATTCAAGTTGGTAGCAAAATTAAAATTACTCTATTCTAAAAACAGTACCAATAACAACATGTTTCATTTAACATATTGATATATATCACAGTAGTGATGTATTTTATTACCTCTCATGTAATTTACATACATGAAAATGGGACGTGAAAGAGCCTCATAAGTGGAAAAGCCTGGGGCCTCTTTTCAACTAAACCCGGCCCTGATGATAGATATATGGTAGAACTAATTTTGGAATAAATAATGAAATAATTAGGGAAAAACTGGTAACTTTTAGCTAGTTTGGCAAGAAAAAGGGTGTTTTTTTTTTTTTGGGAGATGATTACGGCTATTATGGCCAGAGACAGATGACACAACTGGGATGGACATAATTAAGAACTACTATTAAATTCAGGGCTGGATAATACAACGAGGATCGACCTAATTTAGAAATGAATATAAAAAAAACAAAAGTTAATCTGGAAACCTTTTAGCTACTTTGGCGAGAAAAAGAGCGAGTTCTGTGGAGGTGGTAATTATACGAGGGTCGTTTGAAAAGTCCGTGCAAAAATAAAAACTACTTAATTTTTTGGGGTAAACCTTTTTTATTTTTCAACATAGTCTCCTTTTAGGCTTATACACTTCGTCCAACGCTGCTCTAGTTTGTTCATCCCTTCCGAATAATAGGATTTGTCCAAGTCTGAAAAATAGCCATTCGTTTCTGCAATCACCTCCTCGTTTGAATAAAATCTTTTTCCCGCCGGCCATTTCTTCATATTGGGGAACAAATAGTAGTCCGAGGGAGCCAAGTCTGGAGAATAGGGGGATGTGAAACGAGTTGGAACCCTATTTCCATTAATTTTGCGACCACAACTGCTGAGGTGTGAGCTGGTGCGTTGTCGTGATGGAAAAGGACTTTTTTGTGGGCCAATCGTGGGCGTTTTTCTTGCAGCTCGGTTTTCAAACGGTCCAATAACGATGAATAATATGCACCTGTAATAGTTTTACCCTTTTCCAGATAGTCGATGAGGATTATTCCTTGCGAATCCCAAAAGACAGTCGCCATAATCTTTCCGGCCGAAGGAACGGTCTTCGCCTTTTTTGGCGCAGATTCCCCCTTGGTAACCCATTGTTTAGATTGTTCTTTGGTCTCAGGAGTATAGTGATGTATCCACGTTTCATCCACAGTGACGAAACAACGCTTAAAATCCTGCGGATTCTTCTGGAACAGCTGCAAACCGTCCTTGCAACACTTCACACGATTTCGTTTTTGGTCAAGCGTGAGCAATAGCGGCACCCATCTTGCGGATAGCTTTGTCATGTCCAAATGTTGATGCAAAATATTATGTACCCGTTCATTCGAGATGCCCACAGCACTAGCAATCTCACGCACCTTCACTCTTCTGTCATCCATCACCATATCATGGATTTTATCAATGATTTCTGGAGTAGTAACCTCAAACAGGGCGTCCAGAACGTTCAGCGTCACTTATGCCCATATGGCCACTCCGAAAATTTTTGAAACCACTTACAAACTGTTCTAATCGAAGGTGCAGAGTCACCATAATGTTTATCAAGCTTCTCTTTAGTCTCCTGAGGCGTTTTGCCTTTCATAAAGTAGTGTTTAATCAACACACGAAATTCTTTTTCATCCATTTTTTGAAAATCACTCGACTTCCTCGATTCAAACGAATGCCAAACACAAAGAAATAGACCGATCTGGCTGAAACTTGGTGTGTGTTCTTCCAAGAGATGCTACTAACTAAACATAACCTCGATACGCGCCAGTAGTGCTATCTCTCTGACTTTGCACGGACTTTTCAAACGACCCTCGTAATTATGACTGGAGGCTAATAATACAAAGGCGAATTTTTATCCACATAAAATTCTATCATTTGTATTGAAAACCATTTCCTGTGACGTGATTTCACAGGGGTTTTTGGGGAAGTTCTATTTTTCGACCTACCCTATTAGTTTGCCCTTAAACTTAAATTACTGTTCAACCACCGGAAATTATATTAAAAAGTAGTTTACTATTAAACAAGAATTCCAAAATTTGAATAAAATCTACGAAACAGATTTTAGCAACATGTTAAAAAAATATCAGAAGAATCAGCTGTTATTTTCGTATTAAAATCACAATTTCCTTTAAAAACTCAATTCCAAAAATTATTCTAGACAATAATCTTTAAATTACAGTAGAAAAACTTTAAAATTATTTAATAATTAATTGAAAATATATAATTTTAAAATACCGCATTGTCCCCATGTGCGTGTGACGTCATAAAGTAGTCCCACATAGATTAATAATTAGAATTATTTAAAAAATATTTAAAGAGTAAACAACATTTTTTTGTAATCAAAATTTATATAAAAAAAAATCGATCTACATTTATTTACAAAATTATTATATTAATAAAAAAAAATAAGTACCATATGTTCCTATAGCCGCCATTATTACCTTTACGTTCCTGTTATCCAGTTCAACTCGTGTTCTGGTAGAGGTAGCACCACTTCTGCACAGTAAGTACATTTTATTAATATTAATTGATAATATTCCATCAAATTTTTATAATTATTTATAGAGTATTAGAATAAAAGTAGAATACATAAAAAAATTATTGTTTTACTTAATTTTTTTGAAGTAAAGTTTAGAAAGTGGAATTGACTTGAATGCAGACATGTCTCAACAGGCATGAATTCTTACTTCAGAGAATTGATACGTATGTACTTTTTTAATTTTCAATATTTTAAAACCACTGTTGACTATTTAGGGTTACTTAGCTTAAGTAATAACAATTTGATGGATTTGTTTTTATTTTTGTGCATGGTAAAAGTAGATTTGTTGAATCATACTATCTTCCATAGGTTTGAGTAACTTTATAAATTATATTTTTTTAATTCTAAGTAAATAAGTGAACTTTAGTGCATTGCATTAACCAATTTGTGATAGGCATTTGCTGAAAATTGATCAAATAGGTCTCGAAATTTGATTCGACATAAATTTATTAAATTGGATAAGAATTTTTTTAAGAGTAATATAATCTTCACCGAGTTCGATTGAAATTTAACTTCACTAGATTGATTTTGGAAACTTTTTACTTTAGCTAAAAGATACAAAATATTATAAGTGCATTTCTTAGTTTAGTTTAGAACAAAGATAGACAAGTATTAGAGTTGTAGTAAATTTTGGAAAAGAAAAGATAAATTCTCTTTCAAATCACGTTTCATAGAATTTTATGGCACTATTAAACAAATTGTTTAGAATAGATTAGTATAAGTATGAGTACTTATTTTAAATTTGGCGGAGAACTATTCAAATAGTGAATTAAATTTAAGTTCAGCAAGTAGATTTGGGAAAATTAGTCCATTTAGTTGACAGGAAAAGAATAGTTTTAAGCAATTTTTTTAAATTTAAAAAACTCTGCATTTCTCTGCGAATCCACTGGCAAAGTTTTTGCTTAGACCGCAGCCATCTCTAGCAATGCACCTTAACCTCTTGACTCTTGTTACTTTCTTTAGTCCTTGTGTAACCTAACTTATCTTATTTTATGAAAACTATGTTTCACTAATCTTTGTTTGTTTTTTCTATTGTTACAGGAACCGAGTTCGTGTTAAAATCCCCGGGAGTGATTGCTTCGGAACTTTTATTACCCTTTATTAATTATTATAATATATATTTTAACCTGTGCGTTTTAGTAAATAATTGCTTCGGTTTCTTCCAAATTCCGCTAAAAATTTCATGCGCTCAAAGTATTTGTTTGCGTCACAAATATTTATAAATAGTGTCAAGTGTCCAGTGCCATTTGACGAGGTCTCCTGCTCTACCCCATCCACCAAGACGAAGACGCAGAGGACTACATCGATGGATATGTAACTGCAAGATATAGTTACATATCCCAACCTACAGCATTAAAGGTAGGCAGGGGAGTTCTTAGTGGTTATATTTATGACGTTCAGGCGCGATTAGTAGCGTGTCACTCGCTCCAGGCTCGCCTAGAACGAGCGGCACTCTCCTTATCAAAATTTTAACATTTTTATAGTTGGCCAAATTTTACTTAGTTGTTACTATTTGGCGAACTATCTTTACCGTCAACAATAAATACGTCGGATTTATTTATAATTATGATTCCATTTATTAGGGCATGTTAGGAACTTCAAGAAGAAGGATGACATAACATATTAGATAGTTAAAGTAATTTCAAAATTAAAGATTAGAATTTGCTTTTTAGTTAGGGTTTTCAGGTGGACCAATACAACTTATTAGATAGTTAAAGTAATTTCAAAATTTAAGTTTAGAATTTGTTTTTTTTAGTTAAGGTTTTCAGCTACACATCAACCAGCTACTATGGAAAACAACATATTAGTTAGATATTTAAATTAATTTCTAAATTAAAGTTTAGAGTTTGCTTTTTAGTTAGGGTTTTCAGGTGGACCAATTCAAAATATTAGATAGTTAAAGTAATTTCAAAATTAAAGTTTAGAACTTGCTTTTTAGTTAGGGTTTTCAGCTACACATCAACCAGCCACTATTTAGTGCATGATATATATTTAGTGCATGACAAAATGACACTAGTCATTTTTAAATAAATTGAATCATAATTATTCATTTATATGGCCACTACTAATATCCTTCTTCGGAACTTCAAGTCCAAGTAGAGCAGAGGGGTAAGTCAATTCTGCATGTTACTAAGCATGATTATTTTTTTCTATATTTTATATACATTATGTTTAGGTTTTTAGATATTAGTCAGACAATTAAAGTAATTTCAAAATTAAAAGTTTAGAATTTGCTTTTTAGTTAGGGTTTTCAGGTGGACCAATACAACATATTAGATAGTTAAAGTAATTTCAAAATTACAAGTTTAGAATTTGCTTTTTAGTTAGGGTTTTCAGGTGGAAAAATACAAAATATTAGATAGTTAAAGTTATTTCAAAATTTAAGTTTAGAATTTGCTTTTTAGTTAGGGTTTTCAGGTGGACCAATACAACATATTAGATAGTTAAAGTCATTTCAAAATTACAGTTTAGAACTTTATTTTTAGTTAGGGTTTTCAGGTGGACAAATACAATTTATTAGTTAGATATTTAAAGTAATTTCAAAATTAAAGTTTAAAACTTGCTTTTTAGTTAGGGTTTTCAGCTACACATCAACCAGACACTTTGGAAATGGATAATATATTAGTTAGATATTTAAAGTAACTTCAAAATTAAAGTTTAGATATTGCTTTTTAGTTAGGGTTTTCAGGTGGACCAACACAGCTTATAAGATAGTTAAAGTAATTTCAAAATTGAACTTTACAATTTGCTTTTTAGTTAGGGTTTTCAGGTGCCAAACTTCTGGGTTTTACAGAATCAACACCCATACACTGACACCATATCAACAATCACACAGTATAGCAAACAACGTTACCCAAAACAACACTGCATTCTTATATAAAAACAGTGAACACCTTGAGGAATTCAAGGTAACGGATCTAAAGTACAAAACGTATCTATCATTGATTTTTTTGCTTTCATAATTGTTTTATGATTGGAAGTCTGTAGAAAATTTTCAATAAATTCATTTTTAAATTTTATTTGATTCTTAGCTGGAACGGTTCTTTTTTCGCAGGCCTTTTATAAAACTCACTATTTCAGTGTGTGCAAGCATTATACAAAATATTATTACGTGCCAAGTTCAGAGCGGTGTCGGTGTTGTCCCCTGGCAGCCTGTTAACTGCAATGGAGAAAGATTATTGAATAAATATATAGTGTTTTTGGCAATTCTGGACTAAGTTAGTTTTCGCGATTTTTATAACATCTTTGTGATAACACTTTTCTTTTTCTAAATGGTTGCAATGTTGGATTAAGACAAAATATTTTCTGTTCGTATTGATTAGGACAATAAATTTCGGTGCCAGTTTCATATTTCGATAGGATGTGATTTTCTTGATCTGCTTAAGCAAGACGTTATCCACAAATATTTGGTTTCCAGAAGAACTGAGTCCACGATCAAAGATTCATTTTATATAGATCAGTATAGTGCGGAGATGAACGTCTAATCCTTCTTCACGTCATTTTGTTAATTGTTTTTTCGTATCAAAACATTTGAATCCAATTAATGGGTGAAGCATGTTGCAATCCAACACAAGGAAACGCAAATTCTCTTTTGAAAAGTTCAGAGGATCCTTTGAAATTTGTGAGCAGACTAACATTTCTTCCGCATAATAAGCATTGAAATTAGTAACATTTGTTAATATAAATATATTAAAAATGGAATATTTAACAAATAAAAAGAAATGAAAGTTATTAAAGTAATTTTATTTAGTAATTAATAATTTTTAAATTTTACATTAAATTCTAGCAAATTTAGGGCATAAATCGAAATGAATTAGGTTTCTAGGTGTTCGTTGTTTACTCTTAGTTTGAAATTAGTCTAAAAACTTTGATAATAATGAATATTGCCAGCATAAAGTTAAAATAAAATAATACTTTAAACTAGTGCTTCTCTTTAATCTATGGAGTTGTTATTTTCTGAGATCCTAAGATTTTAGATCCATTGCTGCTGTCAAAAACCGAAACAAGGCACAAATTGGTTCACAAACTGTGGTTTCTACTTCTTCATAAACATCAGTTTCGCTTCATCAAATCACATTGCAGTAGATTTCCAACGTTTCGAAAGTCTCCCTATACTTCTTTTTCTGCCAATCCTTATTTAATATATACCTGTACATAAAGTTGCAAAAATTATCTGCACCTCACTCAGCAAGTTAAGATTATCAAAAAGAACAAGCCGACTTCAGAAACAATTAATTTCGACGCAATCATCTTCGTTATCACTTTTGAAGAGATCTAGAAAGCAAGATTCAAGTGACTGTTCCTCAACTTGCCCCCAACTCATCAACAATATCCGAACAAGATCTAACTTTTCTCACGCCCACTTCTTCAGTCAGGGAGGATTAATTTCGACGCAATCATCTTCGTTACCACTTTTGAACATATCTAGCAAGCAACATTCACAAGTCTGTTCCTCAACTTATCTCAGCTCAAGATCCATCTTTTCTCAAGCCCACTTCTTCAGTCAGGGAGGATTAATTTCGTCGCAATCATCTTCGTTACCACTTTTGAAGAGACCTAGAAAGCAAGATTCAAATGACTGTTCCTCAACTACCCCAACTCATAAACAACATCCGAACAAGATCTAACTTTTCTCCAGCCCACTTCTGCAATCAGGAAAGATTAATTTCGACGCAATCATCTTCTTTCCAACTTTTGAAGAGATCTAGAAAGCAAGATTCAAGTGACTGTTCCTCCACTTGCCCCAACTCATAAACAACATTCGAACAAGATCTAACTTTTCTCAAACCCACTTCTTCATTCAGGGAGGATTAATGTCGGCGCAATCATCTTCGTTACTACTTTTGAAGAGATCTAGAAAGCAATTTTCACGAGACTGTTCCTCAACTTATCTCAGCTCAAGATCCACCTTTTCTCAAGCCCTCTTCTTCAGAAAGTTTCAATTCAATTTTCTCCCACCAACTAGTTTCAAGTCAAGTTTCTTGTTATTTATGTGGTATTGGCATTTTATTAAGTTTTAAACGATTATTCTAAAACTTCTTAGTGGTCTCTATACATTTGCCCAACAAGAAATAAAACCTTTATGCCGGGATTTGACCAATAACATTGTTTCGTTTGTAAAAATACTTAACGTACTTACTTAATGACAAAATGGCTCTGTAGATATAGAAACGGTTTAACATTTTTGACTAAAATTCCAAACAGTGAACTCATTTTCTTACAAAAACTTAAACAATTTAATAAAAGAACAGAATCTGTTTACCTTGTTAGAGTTTCCTTTCTAGTGTCTAAAACAGCTAGTCTTGTTTTACACGGGATTTTCTTTCCGGAAATGTTTAAATTTCTAAGTTCTGAGTAGGCCTTACTGCATAAATAGGACGTGATCTTTTTTAGCAATAAACCAAACTTTACAGTTTGAAAGTTTACGGTCTGAAACTTTAGTTCTAAATCATAAATATATTACGGAATTTCTATATGTCATCTTAAGTTGGAGGAAGAAATCTTAATTTCATTATACTTTTAATCGTAGAAGGGTTCATTGAGTGAACTAATAGAACGTAAACCGAGTAAATATGTGAAGTTTAATTCTTAGTTTTCTATCGAGACTTAAGGTTTAACTTTATTACTGTTCTTAGTTTAGTCGATTCCACCTGCACGGTGTTAGAGAAACTAGAATGAATAATCGATCTTCTCAATTCATAAACCCTCGTCCATTACATAGAAATGGGCTACATCGGAGGTCCAACAATTTAAAAACAACTCTCAACATTGCACCATTAGAGCTTTACTCTAATCGCTTCTGAACGTAACATACAGATCGCGAGTAATTGAGCATCTGTTTTTAAAAAATTTAATAATTACTAGTTTCTAATCCTAATTCTAAAAGTAAAATTACCTAAGAGTGATCTAATTACTATTAGTTCTCTAGTTCTATTTGATTCTCGTTGATCAACAGTATCGTGAATGCTGAGGTATTGATAGATTTTTGGGAATTAAATTAATTTTTATCAACGTTATTAATTTAAACATAACTTTATTCAAACTTTAAAGTTCATTACTTGATATAATTGCAGTAACTGCTTAACTGTAGACTTCTAAGTGTAGATTGACAGTTATTATAACTTGGCATTAGATAAAAATTAAATGATCTTATATTTATGTCAAGTGGATATTTTATTTATATTCAATAAATTAATATATTTTGCATGAACGAAAAAAAGATGCTGCTAAAAATCAGTTACTATATGACAATATTTTGAGATAAAATAAAATAGTTAAATTACAAAATTATATTAGACTATAAACAGTAAACTAAATGGCCCAACACAAATACGTTTTAATAGAATACGAGTAAAGTAATTTTTTTAATAAAGAAGAAGAGTTTATTTACTTACGTAAAAACTTTAAATACAATAGAAAACTTACAAATTACATTTTAAAGCGGAGAACTGTGTTTGTGATAAAGGTTTCGGTTCAATCTTTACAAGAGCAGAATTAAAAATGGTATATTTTTGGGTCTTTGAAAAAGGAATATGCAAGTAACAAGAGAATATAAATGTAAATGTGTGGATGACTGTTTTGTATTAATTAAATGGAAAATTGTTGAAGAAAAATACTACTGAGACGATCAAGTGTCTTTGTTTTGTCTTGTGTTTCTGTATGGTTATTGTTCACCATTGTTCTGTCCATCCTGTGTAGTTTTGAGTTCATTACTTGGGGAAAGTAAAATTGCGGTTACCACAAAAGGTTCATTTATTTTAACATCAAATTTTGTGACTATATATTCTATTTTTAAATACATTCTATGTGTGACCACTTGTATTTTAGAACAATCAGGACATAGAATCTAAACTGTTTCACTCGATTGGACTTTTTTATTTCATGTTACCTAATTTTATTTCAATTAAACCAAAACAACAAGCATCACAATCATAGTCTACGCTGCAAATATCAAATATCACTTTTTCTATTTCTATACAATACTACGGGCCTGTATCGAGGTAACTGCAGAAGTTGGACTGCAGCCAGCCCTGAGTCATCTCAGATACGAGGTGATCAAGATGGTTTGGTAGAAAAGAAGGAAAAGTTGATTATGGATATTGTTAGCTAAAAGACTAATTGTGATGATTTTTGTTGTTAGGAGTTTGAAGATTGGAATATGCATTATTTTGGTAATTAGGAACATGAAATCTAATCAGTACATTGAGCTGAGAATGATTGTTCTGTTAATTCACATTATACTTTGGTTAAATATCACATTTAAAAATTAGAATATTCAAACACACATTTGAGATTTAAAATATCCTTTTGGGCACGCAATTTACTTCAGATAAATCTACAATTCTGAATGAACTCAAGACTCTAAAATAAAACAATGGTAAACAATTTACCCAAATAGAAAATACTTAACAAAAAAAACTAAACAAGTCACTTGACAATTTCAGTAGAATTTACTCAACTTAATAAACAAGTAATACAGAACAGAGAGCCAAACATTTAAATTTACCAGCTCAATGCTTGCATCTTTCACTTTTTCTAACTAATATCCATTCTTTAATTCCTCACTAAAGATTAATCAACAATCACTTACTTCAAACAAAGCTCGCCTTGAAAAAAATGCAATTATTGATTTAATATCGTATTTTAAGTTTTACGTTAATGAAAAGAGCTCAACTTATTTGATTAAAATTTATTTAATGTTAATGTGTTGCTACAAAATTACTGTCATATACTTATCTAGTTTTTTGTAGTTTAAACCTTATTTTTATCTACAAAATATTATCTTTATTTGTTTTGGTAATTTTTCTTTCATTGTTGCTAAATTTAATTTTCCTTATTAGTTTTTCTTGAATAGTATACATTACACTTTTAAATAGATACAAGACAACTTTATTGTAGTCTAAATGTCAGTCTACAAGAATTGTCCGTCTTGGCATATTCTATTACAAACTATTAGAAGTCTGCACTTGTATATTTGCAATATAACTATGGTATATTGCATATATATCAAGTTTCAATTGTTTAAATTATTATTGTTGATACAATTACATTTTAGGGAAACTACTTAAAAACCGTATTTTCTAAAATAATCTATCATTTGTTCAGTATTTTTACTTTGTACTGTTTATTATAGTCCTGAATATGGGAAAAATTATTGACTCCAAGTTAGCTCAAAAGAGTTTGCTAATCCGGGAAACCAATTGAATTTTCTTCAGAAACAGAATTGCGTTTACTCGCGAGCTGTTTGTTACTTCCGGTTGCGAGTAATGATAAATAGATAATTATTTTCAGCTCTAAATGGGAAAATCGGTGAAAGATAAAGTTTTTCTTAGAACCATTTTGTTCTAAAGCTGTGTCGCTTTGGAAATGTTTAGAATTGAGAAAGTTTTATTCAGCTAGGTTTCTCTTAAAAGTGGGTTGGACTTCAGTAAATCATGAACAGTAATAATAAGTTTAGAAAAAACTAAGTATTGAAACTTCTCATATGATCTGATTTCACAGTTCTGTATGTAATCATAGAACTCTGAGAATGTTTTATCCAGAGATTGAATTTAAAGATAATGAAATTGAGAGATCTCTGTAAACTTAAAGCTGGGCCTATCGTTCGACGAGATACTGAGCGTACTTTGTGATTTGCCGTGCGCGGCGATACCTTTAAGACTACGACGAATTTTATCCGAATCGCCTTTTAGCTCGTTGCTCGTGAATTTCGATTCGCTCGGTATTAGTCGCTTCTTTTCCTCGTAATTTATCTGCGATTTCACTCGAGTAGCATGCTACTGTTCCACGCCGTTCCGCGATCTTCCGTTCCGTGTTAGTTCTTGTTCTTTTAGACCCAGCCCAATAAGAAGGCATATAAGAAAAATTCTGTAAAGTTTTTATTTAAAAAAATAAGCACAAGTTTAAATTTGTAGTTTAAATATGAAATAAAAGATCACGTCCAATATTTACGTAAATATTGCCCTACATATTCAGTATGAACTTTTACATCTTTGAACAGAAACCAATCAAAAACCAAGAAATTTGCAATAACTAGAATTTTTTTTTCTTTTTCTTCTTTTAAAGTTCACATAATTTAAGAAAATGTGTTCTGGTTTGGGATTTGAGTTCATTTAATTTTGCCTTTATTATTTTCATAAAGACTCAAATTCATGCTTTGCCTTTTACAAAGAAAGACATTCTAATTCATTCAGGACTGAGGTACAGCATCCTAGTAAGTTAAATATTACGTTCAACTGCGTATAGTTTGGGGTAATCGTTTCTCATTTAAATGATTTGCCAATTCTAAAATCTTCTATTGAAGTATAAAATGGTCAGGTAGGTGTAGGTGATATGGATTAGATGGGTTAGATGTACTGGATAAGATGGGATAGATGTACTGGATAAGATGGGATACAAGTACTGGATTAGATCGGATAGATATACTGGATTAGATGGGATAGATATACGGGATAAGATGGGCTAGTTGTACTGGATTAGATGGGATAGATGTACTGGATTAGATGGGATAGATGAACCGGATTAGATGGGATAGATGTACTGGATTAGATGGGATAGATGTACTGGATTAGATGGGATAGATGAACTGGATTAGATGGAATAGATGTACTGGATTAGATGGGCTAGATGTACTGGATTAGATGGGATAGATTCACTGGATCAGATGGGATAGATGAACTGGATTAGATGGGATAGATGTACTGGATTAGATGGGATAGATTCACTGGATCAGATGGGATAGATGAACTGGATTAGATGGGATAGATGTACTGGATTAGATGGGATAGATGAACTGGATTAGATGGGATAGATGAACTGGATTAGATGGGCTAGATGTACTGGATTAGATGGGATAGATGTACTGGATTAGATGGGATAGATGAACTGGATTAGATGGGATAGATGTTCTCTATTAGGTAGGGCAGATTTTCTGGATTAGATGAGAGACACGCACTGGATTAAATAGGATGGGAATAATCGTTCAGCTTATCTTAAGACATACTACAAAAAAACCACTTCTATTCCCTTTTGAATTAAAGTCTCTTTCTCTTCATTTAAACTCAACTCCAAAAGAAGCTGAATTCTTTTTAACTCATCCACACTTTCTGTTACAGATTTCTGATATACCCTTTTTTACGTGTTATTTTATTTCCTTTCTTAAGCACCTTGGTGCTTTGTTATCAAACCGCTTTTAGACTGTTCACATTTCAAACTAAGATTAAACATCTTACAGTTTAACCTATTATTGTTCGCCCTGTACCCTAAATTTGAAATTAAAAGTAAATGTACAATTTAGAAGGCGTTATAAAATTAGAAAATTACATTAATAATTCTAATTATCTTTTTATTATAAAACAAAATATATTATTATTATTGTATTGATACTAAACTTGTTAGGAATTTCATTGTTTGTATCTTGTGTTTTTCAAAGCAGAGAGTTCGCTTGTAATCGTACGATCAAAATTGATTAACATTGAGTACGTTGTTGATCCGAATAAGGTGGATCTGGTCAGACAGGTAAAAAAAATGGTTTCTATTTTTTTTAATTTTTTGTTAACCTGGTCTGAAGCCTGAAGTCCTAGTTCTGGAATTTTAACCTGGACTACCAACAGAAGAGCAGCGAATAGCCAAAGAACACACTTCATTCTAGTTTTCCAGGTTCATAACGCCCACTGTTTTAATCCAACTGTTGCATACTGGAAATAGAATAGACTTCAATCATTATTAATTTCGCGTTTTTTAGAATCGTTGGGTCGAAGAAGATTACTAATTGTTCTTCGGTAAAATAACGGATTAAAGAAATACCTTTATTCTTTATTTAAGACAAATTTATCTTTTATCCTGAAATTAAGATTGACTATGAGTACTTTCCGGCAGTTAGTACCTAACCAAAATGCCGCAAGGGGCAGCTGATGCATGCAGCTACCTGGGGAGTAGCGACCCCACGGCTACACCAGCTCAAAATATCATGCACTCTTTATAACAAAAGTAATATACACATACACACATAACACAAACCACTCTTTTTTTTTCTTCTATGTTTCAGCTCGAGAAGAAGCAACATCGATGGATATGTAACTGCAAGATATTGTTACATATCCCAACCTACAGCATTAAAGGTAGGCTGGGGAGTTCTTAGTGGTTATATTTATGTCGTTCGGGCGCGATTAGTAGCGTGACACTCGCTCCAGGCTCGCCTAGAACGAGCGGCACTCTCCTTATCAAAATTTTAACATTTTTATAGTTGGCCAAATTTTGCTTAGTTGTTACTATTTGGCGAACTATCTTTTCCGTCAACGACAAATACTTCGGATTTATTTATAATTATGATTCCATTTATTAGGGCATGTTAGGAACTTCAAGAAGAAGGATGACACAACATATTAGATAGTTAAAATAATTTCAAAATTAAAGTTTAGAATTTGCTTTTTAGTTAGGGTTTTCAGGTGGACCAATACAACATATTAGATAGTAAAAAGTAATTTCAAAATTTAAGTTTAGAATTTGCTTTTTATTTAAGGTTTTCAGCTACACTTCAACCAGCTACTATGGAAAACAACATATTAGTTAGATATTTAAATTAATTTCTAAATTAAAGTTTAGAGTTTGCTTTTTAGTTAGGGTTTTCAGGTGGACCAATTCAAAATATTAGATAGTTAAAGTAATTTCAAAATTAAAGTTTAGAACTTGCTTTTTAGTTAGGGTTTTCAGCTACACATCAACCAGCCACTCTTTAGTGCATGATACATGATTTAGTGCATGACAAAATGACACTAGTCATTTTACAAATAAATAGAATCATAATTATTCATTTATATGACCACTACTAATATCCTTCTTCGGAACTTCAAGTCCAAGTAGAGCAGCGTCGGTCAGTTAATTTTTACTTAATAAGCATGTTTTCTTTTTACTGCATGATTATTTTAAATATTTATTCATATTTATATTATTTATATGTATTATGTATTTTTACTATGTATTTTCAGGTTTTTATATTGTATTTTATTTTGTTGTTGGTTTTGTTTCAGTTGTTGTTTCATTCCATTGTTTCACTTCTTTCGCTTTTTGTTATTCAGTTGTTGTTGGTTGAATTATTGGGTTTTGTTGTTCTATTTCTGTTGCTTCCCCCAAACGCGAAAATCTATTTTCCGCCATTCATGCCAACTTTTTTCGCGGTAAACCGTATTGCAAAACCACTGGTTTTCACCCTGTACCTTCACAGGTGATGAAATGTTTTGACATTTGCTACTAAACCTGCTTTATAGAGGGTCAAAACTGGATGGAATACGGTTTTATAATAAAGGCAAGAATGGTTATTATTTGGGGGGCAAAAAACTGAGCTCTACCTCCCCGTGGTGCCCCCCGGGAAACTGCTCCTCTGAGCAGGCTAACAGAGCCAGTAGCTAAATCTTCTCAATTTTCCAAGCTGCCTAAGCAACCTAAACAATGAGGAGGATCTAAGATTAGACCGGAGATCTGTGAATAAAAAAAAAATTAAATCATCTGCACCGACAGATATTCGACTGCATTTAGTCAGACTGTCCATCTAGTTCATAGAAATTTCCAAAACATCGTTAAAGTCATTTTTATCTTTCCTTTATGGCATTAAAGATCAAAGATATATCGCGAAAAGTAATATATTTTCATAAATAATTTTTTTCGAAAGACATTTTATCGTCTGTTTAAATTTAAAAAAAAAAAATTATAACTCATACTCGACGTTTATTTCTTTCTGTGTTAGCACTCAAAAAGTCTGAATAAAAATGTCTTAAACAAAAAGTATATTTAAGCCATAAGGAGCTTATTTTAACGTTATAAAAACACTTATTATTTAGTTATAAACACTTGGATAAGTAATTAATGTAAAACTAAATTCCTTTAGAACCCATTGTCATTTTTCTACCTTTTATAAACGGCGCGCTTTCAAGCTCTTATAGGATCGTACATTACTCTCTCTAATTCTATTCGGTAATCTTCTTCAATTTAATCGTTAGGTTGGGTTGTTTTATTTATACGTAATTAGTGTGATTCGTGATATTTCCTTCGTTTTTAGCAGTGAGTGAATACAAAGAGATTTCCACCCAAGCTGTAACATCCTGGGCTGATCTATGCTGTTGTACTTATTGACGGAAATCACAGTTTCATTGACTAAACTAGTTAAAAATTTCCTAAATTTCAATTGTTGTTAGCAGTCAGTAAATAGAAATAGATCCCCCAAAATATAACATCCTGGCCTGCCCTGTATACTTCTCCTACTTACCGCAAAACACCTTCATCTTATCTTAACTATACCATTTTCCCATATATTACATTCGTTCAAAGCAGTGAGTGATTAGAAAAAGATCCACCCTACTTGTAACATCCAGTACAGATCTGTATTGTTGTTCTTATAAACGGAATACACTGTTTCTCTGGCCAGACCAGCACGCATTTCCTTATATTTCCATTGATTTTAGCACTGAGTGAATAGAAAAACATCAACCCTAGGGGTAACATACAGGGCTGTTCTGTATTTTTGTTCTTATTAATAGGAAACACAACTTAATTGGCCCAACTAGCTCGCATTTCCTTATTCTTCCGTTGGTATTAGCAGTGAGTGAATAGAAAAAGACCCACCCTAGTTGTAAAAGCCAGGGCTGTTCTGTATTTTGCCTTTTGCTAGCGAATAGCACCGTTTATCTGGCTAAACTAGCTTGCATTTCTCTATATTTCCATAGGTTTTAGCAGTGAGTGAATAGACAAAGATCCACCCTAGTTGTAAAAGCCAGGGCTGTTCTGTATTTTGTCTTTTGTTAGCGAATAGCACCGTTTCTCTGGCTAAACTAGCTTGTATTTCCCTACATTTCCATAGGTTTTAGCAGTGAGTGAATAGAGAAAGTTCCACACTAGCTATCGTATGCAGGGCAGTTCTGCATTTCATTGGCCAAACTATTTCGTATTTCCGTATATTTCCAACGTTTTTATAAGTGAGCGAATATAAAAAGATCGAACCTTGCTGTAAAATCCAGAGTTGTTCTGTATTGAGGTTCTTATTATTAAAAAGCACGATTTATTGGCCATAATAGCTTGCATTTTCTTATATTTCCATTGCTTTTAGCAGTGAGAGAATGAAAAAAGATCAACCCTAGTTGTAACATCCTAGGCAGTTCTGTTTGTTGCCCTTATAAGTAGAAAACACCACTTAATTGGCCAAACTAACCCTCATTTCCTTATATTTCCATTGGTTTAGCAGTGGGTGAATGGAAAAAGATCCACCCTAGTTGTATCATCCAGAGCTGTTCTGTATTTTGTTCTTTGTTAGCGAATAGCACCGTTTCTCTGGCTAAACTTGCTTGCATTTCTCTATATTTCCATAGTTTTAAGCAGTGAATGAATAGAAGAAGATCCACCTTAGATGTAGCATGCAGGGCAGTTCTGTATTGTTGTTCTTATTAATAGGAAACACCACTTCATTGGCCCAACTAGCTTGCATTTCCTTATTTTTCCATAGATTTTAGCAGTGACTGAATAGAAAAAGACCCACTCTAGTTGTAACAGCCAGGGCTGTTCTGTATTTTGTCTTTTGTTAGCGTATAGCACCGTTTCTCTGGCTAAACTAGCTTGCATTTTCTTACATTTCCATAGCTTTTAGCTTTCTTTGCATTTCATTGGCCAAACTAGCTCGTATTTCCTTATATTTACATCGTTTTTAACAGTGAGCGAATGGAAAAAGATATACCCTAGTTGTAACATCCTAGGCAGTTCCGTATTGTTGTACTTATAAGTAGAAAACACCACTTAATTGGCAAACTATCCCGCCTTTCCTTATATTTCTATTGATTTTAGCAGTGAGTGAATAGAAAAAGATCCACCTTAGATGTAGCATGCAGGGCAGTTCTGTATTGTTGTTCTTATTAATAGGAAACACCACTTCATTGGCCTAACTAGCTCGCATTTCTCTATATATCCATAAGTTTTAGCAGTGATTGAATAGAAAAAGATCTACCCTAGTTGTAATAGCCACGGCTGTTTTGTATTATGTCTTTTGTTAGGGAATAGCACCGATTATCTGGCTAAACTAGCTTGCATTTCTCTATATTTCCATAGGTTTTAGAAGTGAGTGAATAGAAAGCCATCGATCCTGGTTGTAACGTCCAGGTCTGTTCTGTATTTTGTTTTCAGTTACTGAGAATCACGTTTCTTTGGCCAAACTAGCTTCTATTTCTTATATTTCCATTCGTTTTAGCAATGAGTGAATGGAAAAAGATCCAACCTAGTTGTAACAGCCAGGGTTGTTCTGTATTTTGTCTTTTGTTAGCGAATATCGCCGTTTCTCTGGCTAAACTAGCTTGAATTTCCCTGTATTTCCATAGGTTTTAGCAGTGAGTGAATAGAAAAATATCTACCCTAGATGTAGCATGCAGGGCAGTTCTGTATTGTTGTTCTTATTAATAGAAAACACCACTTCATTGGCCTAACTAGCTCGCATTTCCCTATATATATATCTATAAGTTTTAGCAATGAGTGAATGAAAAAAGATCAACCCTAGTTGTAACATCCTAGGCAGTTCTGTTTGTTGCCCTTATAAGTAGAAAACACCACTTAATTGGCCAAACTAACCCTCATTTCCTTATATTTCCATTGGTTTAGCAGTGGGTGAATGGAAAAAGATCCACCCTAGTTGTATCATCTAGAGCTGTTCTGTATTTTGTTCTTTGTTAGCGAATAGCACCGTTTCTCTGGCTAAACTTGCTTGCATTTCTCTATATTTCCATAGTTTTAAGCAGTGAATGAATAGAAGAAGATCCACCTTAGATGTAGCATGCAGGGCAGTTCTGTATTGTTGTTCTTATTAATAGGAAACACCACTTCATTGGCCCAACTAGCTTGCATTTCCTTATTTTTCCATAGATTTTAGCAGTGACTGAATAGAAAAAGACCCACTCTAGTTGTAACAGCCAGGGCTGTTCTGTATTTTGTCTTTTGTTAGCGTATAGCACCGTTTCTCTGGCTAAACTAGCTTGCATTTTCTTACATATCCATAGCTTTTAGCTTTCTTTGCATTTCATTGGCCAAACTAGCTCGTATTTCCTTATATTTACATCGTTTTTAACAGTGAGCGAATGGAAAAAGATAGACCCTAGTTGTAACATCCTAGGCAGTTCCGTATTGTTGTACTTATAAGTAGAAAACACCACTTAATTGGCAAACTATCCCGCCTTTCCTTATATTTCTATTGATTTTAGCAGTGAGTGAATAGAAAAAGATCCACCTTAGATGTAGCATGCAGGGCAGTTCTGTATTGTTGTTCTTATTAATAGGAAACACCACTTCATTGGCCTAACTAGCTCGCATTTCCCTATATATCCATAAGTTTTAGCAGTGATTGAATAGAAAAAGATCTACCCTAGTTGTAATAGCCACGGCTGTTTTGTATTATGTCTTTTGTTAGGGAATAGCACCGATTATCTGGCTAAACTAGCTTGCATTTCTCTATATTTCCATAGGTTTTAGAAGTGAGTGAATAGAAAGCCATCAATCCTGGTTGTAACGTCCAGGTCTGTTCTGTATTTTGTTTTCAGTTACTGAGAATCACGTTTCTTTGGCCAAACTAGCTTCTATTTCTTATATTTCCATTCGTTTTAGCAATGAGTGAATGGAAAAAGATCCAACCTAGTTGTAACAGCCAGGGTTGTTCTGTATTTTGTCTTTTGTTAGCGAATATCGCCGTTTCTCTGGCTAAACTAGCTTGAATTTCTCTATATTTCCATAGGTTTTAGAAGTGAGTGAATAGAAAGCCATCGATCCTGGTTGTAACGTCCAGGTCTGTTCTGTATTTTGTTTTCAGTTACTGAGAATCACGTTTCTTTGGCCAAACTAGCTTCTATTTCTTATATTTCCATTCGTTTTAGCAATGAGTGAATGGAAAAAGATCCAACCTAGTTGTAACAGCCAGGGTTGTTCTGTATTTTGTCTTTTGTTAGCGAATATCGCCGTTTCTCTGGCTAAACTAGCTTGAATTTCCCTGTATTTCCATAGGTTTTAGCAGTGAGTGAATAGAAAAATATCTACCCTAGATGTAGCATGCAGGGCAGTTCTGTATTGTTGTTCTTATTAATAGAAAACACCACTTCATTGGCCTAACTAGCTCGCATTTCCCTATATATATCTATAAGTTTTAGCAATGAGTGAATGAAAAAAGATCAACCCTAGTTGTAACATCCTAGGCAGTTCTGTTTGTTGCCCTTATAAGTAGAAAACACCACTTAATTGGCCAAACTAACCCTCATTTCCTTATATTTCCATTGGTTTAGCAGTGGGTGAATGGAAAAAGATCCACCCTAGTTGTATCATCCAGAGCTGTTCTGTATTTTGTTCTTTGTTAGCGAATAGCACCGTTTCTCTGGCTAAACTTGCTTGCATTTCTCTATATTTCCATAGTTTTAAGCAGTGAATGAATAGAAGAAGATCCACCTTAGATGTAGCATGCAGGGCAGTTCTGTATTGTTGTTCTTATTAATAGGAAACACCACTTCATTGGCCCAACTAGCTTGCATTTCCTTATTTTTCCATAGATTTTAGCAGTGACTGAATAGAAAAAGACCCACTCTAGTTGTAACAGCCAGGGCTGTTCTGTATTTTGTCTTTTGTTAGCGTATAGCACCGTTTCTCTGGCTAAACTAGCTTGCATTTTCTTACATTTCCATAGCTTTTAGCTTTCTTTGCATTTCATTGGCCAAACTAGCTCGTATTTCCTTATATTTACATCGTTTTTAACAGTGAGCGAATGGAAAAAGATAGACCCTAGTTGTAACATCCTAGGCAGTTCCGTATTGTTGTACTTATAAGTAGAAAACACCACTTAATTGGCAAACTATCCCGCCTTTCCTTATATTTCTATTGATTTTAGCAGTGAGTGAATAGAAAAAGATCCACCTTAGATGTAGCATGCAGGGCAGTTCTGTATTGTTGTTCTTATTAATAGGAAACACCACTTCATTGGCCTAACTAGCTCGCATTTCCCTATATATCCATAAGTTTTAGCAGTGATTGAATAGAAAAAGATCTACCCTAGTTGTAATAGCCACGGCTGTTTTGTATTATGTCTTTTGTTAGGGAATAGCACCGATTATCTGGCTAAACTAGCTTGCATTTCTCTATATTTCCATAGGTTTTAGAAGTGAGTGAATAGAAAGCCATCGATCCTGGTTGTAACGTCCAGGTCTGTTCTGTATTTTGTTTTCAGTTACTGAGAATCACGTTTCTTTGGCCAAACTAGCTTCTATTTCTTATATTTCCATTCGTTTTAGCAATGAGTGAATGGAAAAAGATCCAACCTAGTTGTAACAGCCAGGGTTGTTCTGTATTTTGTCTTTTGTTAGCGAATATCGCCGTTTCTCTGGCTAAACTAGCTTGAATTTCCCTGTATTTCCATAGGTTTTAGCAGTGAGTGAATAGAAAAATATCTACCCTAGATGTAGCATGCAGGGCAGTTCTGTATTGTTGTTCTTATTAATAGAAAACACCACTTCATTGGCCTAACTAGCTCGCATTTCCCTATATATATCTATAAGTTTTAGCAATGAGTGAATGAAAAAAGATCAACCCTAGTTGTAACATCCTAGGCAGTTCTGTTTGTTGCCCTTATAAGTAGAAAACACCACTTAATTGGCCAAACTAACCCTCATTTCCTTATATTTCCATTGGTTTAGCAGTGGGTGAATGGAAAAAGATCCACCCTAGTTGTATCATCCAGAGCTGTTCTGTATTTTGTTCTTTGTTAGCGAATAGCACCGTTTCTCTGGCTAAACTTGCTTGCATTTCTCTATATTTCCATAGTTTTAAGCAGTGAATGAATAGAAGAAGATCCACCTTAGATGTAGCATGCAGGGCAGTTCTGTATTGTTGTTCTTATTAATAGGAAACACCACTTCATTGGCCCAACTAGCTTGCATTTCCTTATTTTTCCATAGATTTTAGCAGTGACTGAATAGAAAAAGACCCACTCTAGTTGTAACAGCCAGGGCTGTTCTGTATTTTGTCTTTTGTTAGCGTATAGCACCGTTTCTCTGGCTAAACTAGCTTGCATTTTCTTACATTTCCATAGCTTTTAGCTTTCTTTGCATTTCATTGGCCAAACTAGCTCGTATTTCCTTATATTTACATCGTTTTTAACAGTGAGCGAATGGAAAAAGATAGACCCTAGTTGTCTAGGCAGTTCCGTATTGTTGTACTTATAAGTAGAAAACACCACTTAATTGGCAAACTATCCCGCCTTTCCTTATATTTCTATTGATTTTAGCAGTGAGTGAATAGAAAAAGATCCACCTTAGATGTAGCATGCAGGGCAGTTCTGTATTGTTGTTGTTATTAATAGGAAACACCACTTCATTGGCCTAACTAGCTCGCATTTCCCTATATATCCATAAGTTTTAGCAGTGATTGAATAGAAAAAGATCTACCCTAGTTGTAACAGCCACGGCTGTTCTGTATTATGTCTTTTGTTAGGGAATAGCACCGATTATCTGGCTAAACTAGCTTGCATTTCTCTATATTTCCATAGGTTTTAGAAGTGAGTGAATAGAAAGCCATCAATCCTGGTTGTAACGTCCAGGTCTGTTCTGTATTTTGTTTTCAGTTACTGAGAATCACGTTTCTTTGGCCAAACTAGCTTCTATTTCTTATATTTCCATTCGTTTTAGCAATGAGTGAATGGAAAAAGATCCAACCTAGTTGTAACAGCCAGGGTTGTTCTGTATTTTGTCTTTTGTTAGCGAATATCGCCGTTTCTCTGGCTAAACTAGCTTGAATTTCCCTGTATTTCCATAGGTTTTAGCAGTGAGTGAATAGAAAAATATCCACCCTAGATGTAGCATGCAGGGCAGTTCTGTATTGTTGTTCTTATTAATAGAAAACACCACTTCATTGGCCTAACTAGCTCGCATTTCCCTATATATATCTATAAGTTTTAGCAATGAGTGAATAGAAAATGATTCACCCTAGTTGTAACAGCCAGGGCTTTTCTGTGTTTTGTCTTTTGTTAGCGAATAGCGCCGTTTCTCTGGCTGAACTAGCTTGCATTTCCCCGTATTTCCATAGGTTTTAGCAGTGAGTGAATAGAAAAACATCGATCCTGGTTGTACAATGCAGGGCTGTTCTGTATTTTGTTTTCAGTTACCGAAAAACACGTTTCTTTGGCCAAATTAGCTTATTTTTTTTATATTTCTATTGGTTTTAGCAATGAGTGAATGGAAAAAGATCCACCTTAGTTGTAACTGCCAGGGCTGTTCTGAATTTTGTCGTTTGTTAGCGAATAGCCCCGTTTCTCTGGCTAAACTAGCTTGCATTTCCTTGTATTTCCATAGGTTTTAGTAGTGAGTGAATAGAAAGAGATCTACCCTAGATGTAGCATGCAGGGCAGTTCTGTATATTTGTTCTTTTTAATAGAAAACACAACTTAATTGGCCAAAATATCCCGCCTTCCCTTATATTTCTTGGTCAAACTAGCTTCTATTTCTTATATTTCCATTGGTTTTAGCAATGAGTGAATGGAAAAAGATCCACCCTAGTTGTAACAGCCAGGGCTGTTCTGTATTTTGTCTTTTGTTAGCAAATTTCATCGTTTCTCTGGCTAAACTAGCTTGTATTTCCCTATATTTCCATAGGTTTTAGCAGTGAGTGAATAGAATGACATCGATCCTGGTTGTAACGTTCAGGGCTGTTCTGTATTTTGTTTTCAGTTACTGACAAACACGTTTCTTTGTCAAACTAGCTTCTATTTCTTATATTTCCATTGGTTTTAGCAATGAGTGAATGGAAAAAGATCCACCCTAGTTGTAACAGCCCTGTCTGTATTTTGTCTTTTGTTAGGGAATAGCACCGTTTCTCTGGCTAAACTAGCTTGTATTTTCCCTATATTTCCATAGGTTTTAGCAGTGAGTGGATAGAAAAAGTTCCACCCTAGATGTAGCTTGCAGGGCTATTCTGTACTGTTGTTCTTATTAATAGGAAACACCACTTCATTGGCCTAACTAGATAGCATTTCCTTGTTTTTCCGTTGGTTGTAGCAGTGAGGGAATGGAAAGAAATAGACCCTAGTTGTAACATCCTGGGTTCTTCTGTATTTTCTATTTTGTTACTGAAAAACACGTTTCTTCAACAAATCTAACTCGTTTTCCTTATATTAAAATCGTTTAAAATGCTTAATGTGAGCGATTAGAAAAAGATCCACTCTAGTAGCCCGCATTTCCGTATATTTACATCGTTTTTAACAGTGAGCGAATTGAAAGAGATAGATCCTAGTTGTAACATCCAGAGCTGCCCTGTATATTGTTTTTTGTTAGCGAATAGCGCCGTTTCTTCGGCCAATCCTACTGATAGTTCCTTAAATTTACAGGAATTTACACGTTTTTAACAGTGAGGGAATGGAAAGATATATACCCTAGTTTTAACAACCAGGGCTGTTCTGTACTTTGTTTTTTCTTAGCGAATAGCACCGTTTCTCTGGCTAAACTAGCTTGCATTTCCTTATATTTACATCGTTATTAGCACTGAGGGAATAGAAAAAGTTCGATCCTTGCTGTAACATCCAGAGTTGTTCTCTATTAGTTTTTATTTTAAAAAGCACGATTTATTGGGCAAGCTAGCAAGCATTTCCGTATATTTCTATTGGTTTTACCAGTGAGTGAATAGAAGATTATCCACACTAGTTGCAACAGCTAACGCTATTCTGTATTTTGTCTCTTGTTACCGAATAACCCCGTTTCTCTGGCCAAACTAACACGTATTTCTTTATATTTCCATTGGTTTTCGCAGTGATTGAATAGAAAAAGATCGATCCCAGATGTAAAATAATAATAATAATAATAATAATAATTTTATTTGTATTTGGGAAGACCCATACAAAATGGAGTTTGGTTCTCCTGAATAAAACAATACAATTAGAGTGTATAATCTGACAGAGAGAGAGAGATAGAGAAAAAGAAGAAAAAACAAACAAAACACAAAAAATAATAATACAATAATAATACAAAAAGTAAAAGATAAAAAACATCAAAAAGGAAAATAAAAGAAATATAAATCTTCCAACAAAACAACATTAACTAAAATAATATGAAACTAACAGTTTATATAAACCAATAATAAATAAAAAAAAAAAAAAAAAAAAAAAAAAAAAAAAAAAAAAATTACCCTTGTTTAAACTTTTGTAAATAATTACTTATAACTAATAATAACAGTAATAATAATAAAAAACAGCTCACAAATTATCAGAAAAATCTTTGAACTTCAAAGCTGAAGTCACAAAATAAAATAAATTATCCATTTGTTTTAAATCATTTATAACAAGTAAATTTTGTAAATTTTCTTCTTTTTCCAAATTAGATTTCAAATATGTGTCTAAATACTTTTTTCTTATGTTTTTAAATGTAGGGCAGACTAATAGAAAATGAAAAACATTACAAGGTTCCTTTAAATTACATAGATCACATATAATCTCATCATTAAAACTGTAACTGTGATTTCTATAATATAATTTTGCATTTAAAGGGTTAGCAAGCCTTAACTGGCTTATCACTCTATGTTTTATTATTGGAGATCTGATCTCTAAGTAATATTCTCTAAAACCTAGATTGCTTATATGTTTATATAACGGATTACTGTTTGAATTGAATACAGAGTTGATATCTATTGAAATATTATTATTTTTAACTTTCTCTGAGATGTTAGAAATTTCTTTTTCAATTAAATTTACATTGGTCATGTGAAGAATGTTTTCAGCTCCAATCGGTATTAGTTTTGATTTAAATTGTGAAAACCAATTAAATTGTATTTTATTTGTAGGCGCAGAGTCCAATTCAACCAACTTTTGCAAACACATTCTAGGCAGTCTATCATCTTCCATCTTTTTCACTTTAATAAACCAATTACACATTCTCTTAATAACCAAATTTTCAAGGTGATCAACGCCTGTTTCTAAACGAACCAAATAGTTGGCAGTATTACGGGGCCAATTGAAAACTGTTTTAAAAAATTGCGTACTTATTATATCAATTCTATTGCAGTATAATGGTGCCCAAATCTCAGATGAATAGAGTAAGGTCGAGCTAATTAATGTCGATCCCAGATGTATTATCCAGGGTAGTTGTGAATTTTGTATCTTTTTAACGAAAATCACCGTTTCTTCGTCCGATCTAACTCAAATTTTCTTAATAGTGAACGAGTAAAAAAAAGTTCGTCTTTTGGTATAACACCTAGGGCTGTCCTGCATTTTGTTTTTATTAACGAAAAACACGTTTCTCTGGCTAAACTAGCTTGCATTTCCTTATATTTTCATTGGTTTGAGCAGTGAGAGAATAGAAAAAGATTTACCCCGGTTGTAACAGCCAGGGCTGTTTTGTTTTGTTGTTCTTATTAATAGAAAACATCACTTCATTAGCCAAAAAAGAATTTTTAATTGACTAATTTGATAATTTTTCTCACGCTATTCAATTTGTACCATTTCAATGATTTCCACTAAACTGTGCATAATATTCCGTTGTCATGGTAACTTCATTCATCAGCTGTTACTAAATTGAGGTAGGTTATCCTTGCCAATATGGTGGAGTTATTATCAGCTGATGTGCTGTAACTTACCGTATGGTCAAAGTTATTTGGGTTGTACAGTTCTATGGAAGTCTACAGTCTTTATTACAACCTAATAGTGGAACAACAAGTGCTGGAAGGGCAAGAAGTAATTGGATTTCAATGAAAAAGTTAGTCAGCTAAAATATTTGTTATATATGTATATCTATTATTGTTTGCTTGAAATAACTCGGTAGCATTTAGTATTTTATGTTATTTTTTGTTTGCATAATAAGGTTCTTCCTAAAACATTTACCTTTACAATTAATGTACATAAGAACATTAAAATTAAAATCTTCAATTCGCATGTTTTACAATTTCGAAAAAGTAAAGACAATTATTTCATAGGGTTAAATTTTTTATATTGTTTTTACAACTCTACGCACTCTGATTAAAATTTTTAATTAGTCGTGTTTAATTTAATTGATGACGATGTATACCTATGATTCATTATTAGATTACAACCTTGTACGTGTAGCAGTACAACTTACATAATCAAAATCTATGAAAATTCTGAGTATTACTGAATATCTCTCCGTATCTAGATGAATCTCTAACAAGTAATGGTTTAAAGAGGTACCTCAATATAATGGGAAAGTTTTTGGAATATTTCTAGGTGTCTCTGGCACCACACAATTTCCCACTAGAAGTATGAAAAGTTTGTTTTCTAAAATTTTTAATGCAAGTGCAAAGACAATTGCATCAGTTCTGGTAGGATTCATACTGTTATTAAACACATTTCATATAAAACAAACCAGAAATATTTGGTTAATTCATAAGTTATTGTTGAATATTTTAATAGTAGGTTACAAAATTTAGTTTCGCAAGAACCATTATTATTTTACATGTCCATTACTGATTATATAGGAAGACCCATGTGACCATGGAAGATGTAAAGTGGCAGCAACTTTAGCTAATGTACTTGAATTTATAAAAAAAAAAATCTTCACGAACTAGATTTTTTAAGAGTTTCTTCAGAAGAAATAATCTTGATATCATCTGAGAGATTGCTTCAGTTTTTCAGGTTTTCAAAAGCACTTGAAAGAGTCGAAAGTACTCAGCTATTTGGAGGAAAAAACAAAGAACGGCATTGCACGAACTTTGGTTAGAAATGAGAAATTACTGATACTTGACGAAGCTACACCGGCTTTGGATTCAATTAGCGAGTTCATTGTACAAGCAGCTTTAAACCGAGCAGCACGAAGTAGAGCTACTGTTATTGTTGCTACAGCGATTAACAGCCATTAGGAATATGGATTTTTGATTGATATTGTTCATTAGGAATCTTTGTTGCCCAGGTAAGATTCTTTGAACTGTTTTTCTAGTAAATGTTGTTCATTTTTTTAACGTTTCACTACCGTCGCTGGTCTTTTAATAAATAAATGAAAATCTGCTAGTATTTTCAAATGATAAATTTGATAATTTCACTCACAAATTCTACGCTAATCAATTTGTACCATTTCAATGATTCCTACTAATCAATGAATAATATCCCGTTGTCATAGTAACTTCATTCATCAGCTGATTCTACAGTGAGGAAGGTTATCCTTGCCAATGTGGTGGGGCCAATATCAGCTGATGTGCTGTAACTTACCGTGTGGTCAAAGTTACTTGTGGTGTTCAGTTCGGTGGAGCTCTACGGTCTTTGTTACAACTTAATGGTGGAACAACAAGTGCAGGCAGGACAAGAAGTAAATGGATTTCAATGAAAAAGTAAGTCAGCTACAAGATTTTTTTTATATTTATCTTATACTGTTTGTAATGATTGTTAACTTGAAATAACTCGGTAGCATTTAGTGTTTTATTATCTTATTTTTTTGTTAGCTTAAGAAGCTTCTTGCTAAAACATTAACCTTTACAATTAAAATACATAAGAACATTAAAATTAAAATCTTCAATTCGCATGTTGTACGATTTTGGAAAAATAAATACTATCAGAAGATAGGGTTAAATTGGTCGAAAAGAAGTTAAAGGTTAATTGTTAGCGGATATATCCAGCGCATTTAGGTATTTTTATTTTTTTAAAGTGCAATATTAAACTATTTATTGTTGAATCCTTTTTATTTGGGAAACTTCTGCAATGTCATTAAAAAGATCTTTGGCCAAGTAGAGAGAATCTTGATCCACTTTATGTAAGATAGAAGATTATTGAAATCTGTCATTCATTTTGCCTGATTGTAGTAATATATCTTATTTTTCCAATATCTTCTTCTTTTTGTGTTGCAGGAAATCACAAATCATGTATTTCGCAATTCACTGTCAGCTCTTGTAATTTTTAATATTATAATGCTTACACGTTGGCAGATGAAGGCCTGTGTATTCAACTCTTGTATGCTGATGCGTTCATGTAAGTTTATTTGTATTATTACTTATATTTATTGTTAGGAAGTAAAATTTTTACATTATTTATTTTTATTTTAAAACATATACATATTGGTGAAGAATTTAAACAACCTGTTGCGTATTGGACAGGAATCTCCTCGTGATTTGATATTAATACAGAATTGAGTAATTAACATATTTGCATGTATGTAGTTTTCCTTCGTCTTTTTAATCTCAAAATAGAATTTTGATAGGGAAAAAGTAATCTTAATAACTAATATCACTTATTTTAATAATTATATCATCCAATCGTCTTATATAAAAATTTAACAGTACACCAATAAGATTGAAAGCTATTAAAAGTTGAAAGTATATAATCTCAATCTATGCACTACTTTAAAAATGAAGAATACGATATATAGCAGTTAGATTGGTAAATTGTTTGGTCAGAGATCGGCCAGCTGCAGTAAAAGTATATTTTAATCTTCGTAACATACATTTTCTTAAAAAAAGATTAGTTGAGATAATCTTTGTGAAAAAACGGAATAGATCTTTTAGAATATGGAATTAGTATACTTTAGAAGTAATGTAGGGTTTATCAATCTTGAAATGATGTATTTCTTTCTTGATGTATATAACGTAAATTGGGTACCAAAATTAGATCCACCTCTAATTTATTTAAAACTTCAGTGTGTTCTAAGCAGTGTGGTTCCTTTGCGTGTCGATCAACAATTATTATCGTGTTGCTTGAATATTGCTTGATTAAGATTAAGTACTGTCGAGTTGATGTCGTTTATCTTATCGACAACATCTCTAATGCATTTCATTAAGTCTGCTTACCTGTTCATGAGCTAAGACATTTTAGGTGTAATAGAAACCTTCTAAACTGGATTTTCAATTTCCTAATGAATAGAACGGTTCCAAAATAAATACTTTAAACAGTTATTGCTGTAATAAAGCAGTTTTAAGCGTTCCTCTGGTTCATTGGATCATTTCTTACTTTTTGTTCATTAGCGGTGTTGTTTCTATATACTCTGAACTTCTTTTCTTACCTTCGCTAACGATATCAACTATTTTTTAATAATTTCTATTTAATGTAATTATATATCTCATCAGGATAAATCCTGTAATTGTATACGTAACTCTTTGTCTTTGTCCAATATGTTTGAATGTTTTTAATTTAGCTGATACTGATTCAATTATTGTAGATTTAATATGGTAAATGCATTTATTTATTTACCATCGATAACTGAGAATCAGCTGATATAAAAACGTGCACAATGTTTATTTTGGGCTACCATAGGTTAGGTTACTGTAAATTAAGGGAATGGATAAGAAAACAGACTTAATTAAGTTCTTTGGAAATAAATATTTTTATTTAAAATTAAATAATTATAATACGTTCTACAGTTTAAGAAGTTAACAAAATTTATGTATAATCTTTAGTTATTTGAATTACATAAGTAAATATGACATTAATTCGCACTGCTACGATGAGTTGAAGTGGCTTTTTCCTGTCTATCGCCGCCAATATTTTTTGGCTTCTTTCCTTTTTCAAGTCATCCAGTCTCAAAGGCCTTCCTATATTTTTCAACTCCTTAAGTTTAAATCCTCCATCCATTCCCGTAACACTAGATCTCGCTCATCTGATCTCTATATTCCCTCTCACCGTACCTCATCCTTTGACAAGTCCTTCCTAATACATGCTACCTCTCTCTGGAACTCCTTGCCTTCATCTGTCCGCCATGCTCCTACCCTATCCATCTTTAAATCCCGTCTATTCAGTTATCTACTTTCTATTCAGCTTCCTCCGAAATTCTAATTGTTTTAATTTATTTCCTTAATTTCTGCTGTTTCATTATTTTATTTTTACTTTCATTTTCACTTATTATATTTTCACTTTTGTAAATACTTATTTATTTATTTAATTTCTGTTTAATCACAGGCCAAACTGTTAAGGCCTCTATTTGTTCCTGTATTTATTCTTAGGGGACAATTGTCCCAGAATAATAAATTTCTTTTCTATTTCTATTATTTCAGGTTGCCGGTTATAGAGGTGCTGGTGATGATAGCAACTATCTCTTTCATTGCAACACTTTGCACAGCATTGATTTCTGGATGGGAATTGACACTACTTCTATTGCTGGCAATACCTGTAAAAATAATTGTGCAAAGGTTAGTGAAATTTTATTTTTAAAATCAGTTTTTAAAAAAAAAATTCTTAAAGTTTGTGATCTCTTTTTCAAATTTGCGCATTGAGATGAAAATCATGCATGATCAGTCTCTGCACATTTTTTTTCTTTATTTTTCCATTTTATATCAATTTTCTATTAATCTTAGTAAGAACAGATCAATTGAAAATGCATCCCTTATTAGGAAATGTTTCGTTTTACAAATAAATGATAATAATAATAATATTAAGAAAAATAAATAGATATTATTACAAATATAACAAAAAAAAAAAATAAAAAGCTATAAATTTTCTTATACATATTATACAATTTATTAAAATAGTTTATATAATAAAATAAACTTTGGTTTTAGGTAGCAAGAGGAATAACATTACATTTGAGAACTGTACAAGCAGTGAACAAGAAAGGATCCTTCTCAGGACGTTGCACTTCCACCTTTCACGTAAGTCCTTTAAAATTATGTTGCATGTTGCATGTAATCAGCTAAACTGGCTACGTGGTTAACTGGTTAAACGAGCTACCTGGTTACCTAGTTCATCGGATAAACTACATAACCAGTTAATTGGTTAAATTTGTTTTACTGGTGTATCTCTAGAACAGGTTTACTGGTAATCCAAACTGCCAACTAATTTATTGAGTTAAACTGGTTAACTGGTTTAACTAGTAAAATAGTTTATCCGATGAACTGGATAGGTAACTAGCTAATCGGTTAAATGGTTTATCTGGTTGACAGGTTTAACTGGTTAACTAGTTTACCGGTTAAACAGGCTAACTGGATAAATAGTTAATAAGTTACCTTGGCTTAGTCAGCCAATAAAGCCGATTAACTAGTTAACTGGGTTTAATAAACCTTTTAGCCCGTAAACCAGATAAACTGATTAACTAGGGAACCTTAAACTGGATGACTGGTTTACCCGGCAAACTATTTAATCGGTTGAACTAGGTAACTGGTTCAGCTGATTAACTAGTTAGCCGGTTAAACTGGATGACTGGTTAAACTGGTTAACTAGTTAATCGGTATAACTGGGTATCTGGTTCAGCTGATTAACTAGCTAACCGGTTAAACTGGCTGACTGGTTAATTAGTTAATCGGTTGAACTTGGTGTCTGGTCGGGCTGATAAACTAGGTAACCGGTTAAACTGGCTGACTGGTATAACTGGTTAATTAGTTAATCGGTTGAACTTGGTGTCTGGTCGGGCTGATAAACTAGGTAACCGGTTAAACTGGCTGACTGGTATAACTGGTTAACAAGTTAATCGGTTGAACTGCGTAACCGGTTTAGCTGATTAATAGTTAACTGGTTAAACTGGAACCTGGTTTAACTGGTTAACAAGTTAATCGGTTGAACTGCGTAACCGGTTTAGCTGATTAATAGTTAACTGGTTAAACTGGAACCTGGTTTAACTGGTTAACTAGTTAATTGGTGTGGTTAGGTTAGGGTAGGTTAACCTAGCCTAACTTAACCTAAGTAAAAGGGGGGGTAGGTTGGGTTACCTTAGATTCACTTAACATAACCTAACCTACCCCAGCCTAATTAACTTAGCCTAACTTAACCTAACCTACCCTAACCTAGTCTAGTCTAATCTAATCTAATCTAACCTAGCCTAGCCTAACCTATCCAGTTATAAACTGGTTAACAAAGCAGCCAACCACTTTTGCCGATTAACTAATTGACCAGTTAAACTAGCCATCCAGTAGAACAAATTACCTAGTTAACCAATTTAACTAATGGAACCAGTTAGCCCTGAGGTTAACCGATAAACTAATTAACCAGTTTAACCAATTAACTAGTTAACCAGTATAATCTATGAACTAGTTAACTGGTTTAATCTGCTGATGGGTTTAACTAGTCGACCTGATTTACTAGTTAATTGATTAAACTAATTTAACTAGTTTACTGGCTTAACTAGTTGATCGGTTAAACTGGCTAACTGGTCAAGGGTATAACTAGGTAGGAAGTTAATCGGTTAAACTTGTTAACTGTTATTGGTCAAACTAGCCAACTGGTTGTGGCGAAACTTGTTAAACTAAATCAAATGGATACCTTTGTCATTTCGTTTCACCTTACAACTTATTCTCTTCATTTGTCCACTTATTCTCTTACCAATCCACTTAACTCTCTAACATAGAAGGATAAGCAGAGGATCAAAAAGTGGACAGTTAAAAGAATCAATTGATAGGCGAAAAAAATATAATTTAATAAATGACAAAGGTAACCAATTGAACTAGTTTAACCAGTTAACCAGTTGCTAGTTTCACCGAAAACAGTTAACAAGTTTAACTGATTGACTAGTTACCCAGGTATACCCTTGACCAGTTAGCCAGTTTAACTGATCAACCAGTAAAAGCAATAAGCTAGTTAAACTAGTTTCATCAATTAACTAGTTAACCAGGCCAACTAGTTTACACATTAGCCGATTATAACAGATAACTACGTTAAATAGGTTATACTGTTTAAATAGTAAATCGGTTAAAGTAGTAAAAATAGTTTATCAGCTACCTTTCTAACAGGTTCAGATAACTAAATTGGTTTGCTAGGTAATCGTTTTTACTGGTAACAGACTAGTTTATCTAGTCAACCAGTTAATCGGCTAAACTAGCTACTTTGTTAACCAGTTTACCTGGTTAAGTACTTAATCGGTTAAACGGTTTAACTGGCTAACTAGTTTAACTAGTTATTCCTTTAAACTCGTTAAATTAGTTCTACTAGTTAATTTAGTTCAACTGGTTATCTTTGCCATTTATCCAATTATTTCTCTTCACCCATCAATTATTATCTTCATCTATCCAGTTACAGTAATCATCTAGCCACTTATTGATCTACCTTCCAGCCTATATGAGATATAAGTGGATAGGTACAAGAGGAAGTGGATAAATGAAGAAAATAAGTTGCTAGGCAAAGCGAATTGACCAATGATAACCAATTAAACTAGTTTAACCGATTAACTAGTAACAAGTTTAAGTGATTAACCAGTAAACCAGTTCAACCGATTAATCAGTGCCAACCGATAAAACCGATTAAGTAGTTAGTTTAACCAGTTAACCGAGCATAACTGTTTTAACTGCTAACACTGGTGTAACTGTTTTAACTAGTAAAAGCAGTTAGCCAGTGTAAAAGATTAAATTCTTATATATAACCTGTGTAACAGTTAGTTAGGTTAACTAGTTAAAAAATTAACCAATCATAATACTTTAGATACTTTATCATACCTGTAACAGTGGATAATAGGCCAATTGTGCTCTTCTGTTTCAAGGCATTAGTTGGATCCAGTTCTACATCAGTTTTGGTACCTGATCCATGTTTAGTTTATTGTCTTCAGGAACATTATGAATAATCAAACAACATTAGATTAGTTTGAATTTTTTTAACTATAAGAAAAATGAAAATTTAAATCTAATTGTAATTTATTGTAGTTTAAAAAGTTATAATAAAAATTATAATGAACTAACATTTTGTTCTTACTGTTCGTTTCCCTATTCACTTGTTCGTTTCACTGATTAAGATGCTTCCTACTATAAGTACCGAAATTTTCAATTTTCTTAAATTTTTTATTATTATTTAAAAATACATGATTAGCTAGCCATAAATAAAATCTTGAGCAATACAATAGATTGCCAATAAAACTTTTAAAACAATGAAACCCTAAAAGTAGCATTGGAGTTGAAAACTTTTTTAATGCAATTGAATTTTCATGACTCGGAGGAAATTTATTTTATATTGAGTTAACAAAAAAAAAATACCAACGCTTATTTTATAATCTAAATTAATAGAGAGAATGAGTAAATTTACTTACCAGCAGTTTAGAGAAGTATTTGGACGTTACAATAATAGAATAGCCACATCACTTGATTAGTACCCACAGCCAGCCAAGGGGCTTCGTCGAGTCCCAGCAGAGATTCAGTATATCCCCATATACGAGGGGGTACCCAAAAATAACCGGAATTGCGTTGCCGCGCATGGAGCTTATGTAGTACGCATTTCTGCCGCTAGACGTGTATAGCGCAATTCCTTGCCAGTTCAGTCCTGCCTGTGTTGTCTGCTTGGCTTGTTCTGTTCATCTGCAGTGATTGTTTTTACCAGCGCTGTTTTGTTCTTTTTTCGTTTTTTATGATGGCAAGTTTAAGTGAACAACGTGCAGCTATGAAATTTTGTTTTCTACTCGGCAAAAATGCTGCTGAAAGTGTTTTAATGTTGAAAACAGCTTACAAAGATGACGCTATGGGAAAAACTCAAGTATACGAGTGGTTTACTCGGTTTAAAAATGGCGACATGTCGATTGATGGCAAACCTCGTTCTGGACGTCCATCAACTGCCCGAATCGACGAAAATGTTGAAAAAATTCGAGAGCTGGTGTTCACAGACCGTCGACAGACAATTGATCAACTGTCAGAGAGTAGTGGGTTATCTTGGAGCTCGGTTCAGCGAATTTTAACGGAAGATTTGGGGATGAAAAGGGTTGCTGCCAAGTTTGTTCCTCGAGTTCTGACTGACAATCAAAAAGAACATCGAGTTGAAACATGTCGTGCTTTGAAACAACAGCTTGAAACTGATCCAGACTTTCTGTCAAAGGTCACATTACTGGTGATGAGTCATGGTGCTATGGTTATGACCCAGAAACAAAGCAACAGTCGAGCCAATGGAAGACGTCATCTTCACCCCGACCAAAAAAATGTCGTCAAGTCAAGTCAAACATCAAAACAATGCTGATTTGCTTTTTTGATGCCAAAGGCGTAGTCCATTCAGAGTTTGTCCCCCCAGGTCAGACCGTCAATCAAACCTTGTATTTGAAAGTTTTGAAAAGATTGCGCAATAGTGTTCGCCAAAAAAGACCCGATTTGTGGCAAACAGGAGACTGGTTCTTCCACTACGACAATGCACCTGCACACACAGCCATCTCTGTTACACAGTTTTTGGCTAAAAATGGCATGGTTCCGCTGCCCCACGCACCTTACTCGCCTGACCTGGCTCCGTGCGACTTTTTCTTATTTCCACGCATGAAAAAGGGCATGAAAGGTCACCGATTTGACAACATTGAAGAGGTCAAGAAAAAAAACGAAGAAGGAGCTGTCAGCCATTTCTAAAGATGACTACAAAAAATGTTTCGAACAGTGGAAGCACCGGTGGGACAAATGTATTAGTTGTAATGGAGAGTATTTTGAAGGGGATAAGATTGTTCTGTAAAAAATTTGTAAATAAATAGCTTTTAAAAAATAATTCCGGTTTTTTTTGGGTACCCCCTCGTACATACAAGACCAGAAACAGTAAACCTAGATTCTAACGAAAACGCTTTCATGGTGTGCAGTAGGGTTTTTGTCTGATTTGATAGTAGTGAACATTAAAGAAAACCTATGATAGATTGCAAGAAAAGAAATACATTATACCCAAATTGTGGAAAGATATTACATTTATTGAAAACATCGGGAGTTATTACACATATTTAGGAGGTTGAAGCTTTAGTGCTAGTAATATTTTTACCGAACAGAAAAACCGTCTGATATTCACCGAAAGAGGAAGGCCTTCGTTTGTTCTTTACGAAAGATAAAGCAGATATAGTATATTTGTTTATTTTAAGATATTATACAAAAAGTTGGTGTGTATGCAATAAACGTAAGTATTAAAAACCACAAAACCAAAATGTAAGATACATATAAGTTGAAGTAAGTATCAAATTTTTATATCTGAATCTACTACAAGGATATAATTAATAAGGGGAGTTTTGATGTATAGTTTCAGAGTTTGGATTTAAATAATCCGTTTAGAATCCTATAAAAAGAACTAATCAAACTTATGCACCCTTGAGAAAAGTAAGGTTTAGAAATCAGTTCCAAAAAACAACATAGGTAAACCAAGAAAACTAATTTTGAACTCATAGTCGATTAAAAGAAAAGATCAAAGAATTCATCAAAAAGGTTTAGAAATCAATTTAAATACTTTTTGTAGTGATCAAAATTAAAGAATTAACCAACACTGAACGTTGTCAAGACGTAGCATTAATATTATTTGGTAAGTAATAATTAAATGATAACATGCTATTTTCATGCAAGAATGATAAAAATATAATTAAATAATTGATAATAAAGTCTTACCTTGTTTGAAGAATATCCAATTTCATCACCATCTCAATAGATCACCAGTCCAATAGCACTTGACACAATTTAAAATAATTCACAACACTATTTACACTAAAACTGTATATCACGCACTAAGTATAACTTAAACTCAATTTATAAACCCGAACTTCTTTTTAACACGCACAAATATTCAGTTAAAAATTCACGTTAATAAAGAGACACCACGAACGAGTAAAGATGGCCGACGGTAACTGGCCAGACTGATCAGCTGGTAAATGGAGGTTATCTAAGCAGCTGATTCCAGCTGTTTTTTTTTTTATTTGCATTCATAATCTACCAAAATAAAATGTAATTATTAAATTAAAAAGTTATGAATCTTATCTATAAAAGTTAGGTCTCGTAAAAAAGATCGTATGATTTGAATAATGTAATTAATAGCGTAAGTCTACCTTTAATTAACTTTAGTAAGTATCTTTGTACAGTAGTCCAACGTGTTAAAATTGTCAGATATATCAGCTAAATCAAGAAATATAGCTGCGGTGTACTTACTGTTTTTTACTTTATGCACGATATGTTCAATTATTCGTTCAACTTGATGTTATTGATAAATACTTTGGCCTGAACCCAAATTAGTGAGATGGTATTTTGTGAGTCAGTCAAGTTATGTAATAGTTGATAGCAGAAAAATTAGTTCAAACGTAATCATTTAAATTAATAAATAGGTAAGTAAATCCGATCTAATATTGCTGCAGATGTCCAGATTATATTTTGACATGAAAAGATGAAGGTCTACTCTTGGTATTAACAAAAGAAACTACTTTTCTCTTTCTTAATGAACTTGTAAGATGTCATGGAGTTCTACTCTTAGACGCTTTCAGCGAACTTAAGAAAACACAACAGTAAGTTCCTGACATTTTTGAAAATGTTCCAAGTTCCTGACGCTATTTACATAACACGAACGAGCTTCAAACTGGATCTGTATAAATGATACGGAAAGAAAAAGTACAGCGCCAGAAAATTAATAATTAGACTATTTAGCTAATAGCTCGATGTTAGCTATTTGAAAATAGCTAATAATATAGGGAGTTCAGAAAAACTATATAATTCAAATCTTTTTTAAGAACTTACAGTTTTGGGATCACTTCTACAGCCTCTTTAGTACATAATATTATGATTCAAGAAAATTCATTTGAAACACATTGGATATTCTACTATTAAGTCGTTTATGGTAACTGAAAATGAACACATTTCTCAATGAAAGAAAAGAGAATATACCCGAAATCAAACAAAATTAAAAAATAAAATGAATTTAAAATTATAATTACAAAAACACAGAATTATTGCCTGGAATAAGAAACACTAGTACTAGATATCTATGGTATTTCAAGTAGAGAAATAGTTTTTCAACTTACTTGTGCTGGTTCACTTATTCCTATCTCCAAACGTACAAAATTCCAGTTACAGTAAATATTGCAGCTATATCAACTCCTATCACCATCAAATTCATCTATTGTCACTCGTTCAGGAAAGACAAGTCACTGATAAGCATATGTAATATAACCTAAAAGAACCTTCCTTGTTCCACAAGCACCATAATCTGGAGCTTTTTACGAACTTTGTTACTTTGTGAAGTAACTAAATATATTTGAACTCGAATTAAAAATACTACAACAAATAAATCATGTTATTATTTTCGAAGGGATAATTTTTTAATTAAGGACTCAAGTTCATTATATCAGATTGTCATAGTAACTTCATTCATCAGCTGATACTAAAGTGAGGTATGTATGACTTGCTAATATGGCGGGGCCATTATCAGCAGATGTGCTGTACAAGTTACTTGGGGTGTTCAGTTCGGTCGATCCATGGTCTTCATTGCAACTTAATGACAACAAGTGCAGGCAGGACAAGAAGTAAATAGATTAAAATGAAAAAGTAAGTCAGCTAAAAGATTTCTTATAAATCTGTTATATTTCTTGTAATAATTGTTAACTTCAGATACCTCGGTGGCATGTAGTGTTTAATCTTATTTTGTTGTTAGCATAAGGAGCCTCTTGCTAAAACAATATCCTTTAAAATTAAAACACATTACAACATTAAAATTAAAATCTTCTATTCGCAAGTTTTACAATTTTTGTATGTTCAAAGTTTACTGAATGTTACAAATTCTCTTATTCCTAAAACCGCCTTTAAGTTTTAAATACCTTACTAAGGAAAGTAATATTAAAATATTTCTTCACTTTCTAATACTTGACGAAGCTACACCGGCTTTGGATTCAATTAGCGAGTTGTGTGTGCTAGCAGCTTTCAACCGAGCAGCACGAAATATGTTAGAACTACTATTTTTGTTGCACAACGATTATCAGCCATTAGCAATATGGATTTTTGATTGAAATTGATCATTACGTATCTTTGTTGCGCAGGTAACATTCTTTCTGTTTTTCTAGTAAATGTTTTTCATTTTTTTAACGTTTCACAATCGTCGCTGGTCTTTTTATAAATAAAAAAAATCTCTAGTATTTTCAAATGATAAATTTGATAATTTCACACACAAATTCTACGCTAATCAATTTGTACCATTTCAATGATTCCCACTTCAATCAATGAGTAATATCCCATCGTCATGGTAACTTCATTCATCAGCTGATCAATCCTTGCCAATATGGTGGGGCCATTATCAGCTGTTGTGCTGATCAGCTGATGTACAAGTTAATTGGGGGTGTTCAGTTCGGTGGAACTCTATGGTCTTTGTTACAACTTTACAGGGGAACAACAAGTGCAGGCAGGACAAGAAGTGAATGTATTTCATTGAAATAGTAAGTCAGCTAAAAGATTTCTTATATGTTTTATTTTTTGTAATAATTGTTAACTTCAGATACGTCGGTGGCATTTAGTGTTTAATCTTGTTTTTTTGTTAGCATTAGAAGCTTCTTGCTAAAACATTAACCTTTATAATTAAAATACATTAGAACATTAAAATTCAAATCTTCTATTCGCATGTTGTACGATTTTGGGAAAATAAATAATATCAGAAGGTAGGGTTAAATTGGTCGAAAAGAAGTTAAAGGTTAATTGTTAGCGGATATATCCAGAGCATTTAGGTATTTTTATTTTTTTAAAGTGCAATATTAAACTATTTATTGTTATTTCCTCTTTATTTGATAAACTTCTGCAATGCCATTAAGAGGATCATTGGCCAAGAAGTAGGAATCTTTCTCCACATAATCTATGATAGAAGATTATTGAAATCTGTCATTCATTTTGCCTGATTGTAGTAACATATCTTATTTTTAAATATCTTCTTCTTTTTCTGTTGCAGGAAATCACAAATCATGTATTTCGCAGTTCACTGGCAGCTCTTGTAATTTTCAATATTATGATGCTTACACACTGGCAGATGTATGTCTGTATTCAACTCTTGTGTGCTGATGCTTTCATGTAAGTTTATTTGTTTTATTACTTATTTATTGTTAGGAAGTATCCTTTAAATATCCTTTAAAATTAAAACACATTACAACATTAAAATTAAAATCTTCAATTCGCAAGTTTTACAATTTTTGTATGTTCAAAGTTTACTGAATGTTACAAATTCTCTTATTCCTAAAACCGCCTTTAAGTTTTAAATACCTTACTAAGGAAAGTAATATTAAAATATTTCTTCACTTTCTGATACTTGACGAAGCTACACCGGCTTTGGATTCAATTAGCGAGTTGTTTGTGCTAGCAGCTTTCAACCGAGCAGCACGAAATATGTTAGAACTACTATTTTTGTTGCACAACGATTATCAGCCATTAGGAATATGGATTTTTGATTGAAATTGATCATTACGTATCTTTGTTGCGCAGGTAAGATTCTTTCTGTTTTTCTAGTAAATGTTTTTCATTTTTTTAACGTTTCACAATCGTCGCTGGTCTTTTTATAAATAAAAAAAAATCTCTAGTATTTTCAAATGATAAATTTGATAATTTCACTCACAAATTCTACGCTAATCAATTTGTACCATTTCAATGATCCCCACTTCTATCAATGAGTAATATCCCGTCGTCATGGTAACTTCATTCATCAGCTGATCAATCCTTGCCTTAATGGTGGGGCCATTATCAGCTGTTGTGCTGATCAGCTGATGTACAAGTTAATTGGGGGTGTTCAGTTCGGTGGAACTCTATGGTCTTTGTTACAACTTTACAGGGGAACAACAAGTGCAGGCAGGACAAGAAGTGAATGTATTTCATTGAAATAGTAAGTCAGCTAAAAGATTTCTTATATGTTTTATTTTTTGTAATAATTGTTAACTTCAGATACGTCGGTGGCATGTAGTGTTTAATCTTATTTTTTTGTTAGCATTAGAAGCTTCTTGCTAAAACATTAACCTTTATAATTAAAATACATTAGAACATTAAAATTCAAATCTTCTATTCGCATGTTGTACGATTTTGGGAAAATAAATAATATCAGAAGGTAGGGTTAAATTGGTCGAAAAGAAGTTAAAAGTTAATTGTTAGCGGATATATCCAGCGCATTTAGGTATTTTTATTTTTTTAAAGTGCAATATTAAACTATTTATTGTTATTTCCTCTTTATTCTGTCATTCATTTTGCCTGATTGTAGTAACATATCTTATTTTTCAAATATCTTCTTCTTTTTGTGATGCAGGAAATCACAAATCATGTATTTCGCAGTTCACTGGCAGCTCTTGTAATTTTCAATATTATGATGCTTACACACTGGCAGATGTATGTCTGTATTCAACTCTTGTGTGCTGATGCTTTCATGTAAGTTTATTTGTTTTATTACTTATTTATTGTTAGGAAGTAAAATGTGTACGTTTTTATTTTTATTTTAATACTTTTACACTGACTGGTGAAGAATTTAAACAACCTGTTGCATATTGGACAGGAATCTATGCCTGATTTGCTATTATAACAGTTATATGTTTGTACTTTGTTTTCCTTCGTCTTTTTACTCTCAAAATAGAAGCTATTAAAAGTACTTTTAAAAAAGATAGAGGGTTATAATTGAAACAATCTTCGTGAAATACAAAATAGTCTTTTAGAATTCGGAATTAGTATACTTTAGAAAGAATGTAGGTTTTATCAATCTTTAAATGATCTATTATTTTTTTATCAGTGAAAAGTATATAATGCAGTTTGTGTACCAAAATTAGACCCAGTTCTAATTTATTTAAAACTTCAGTGTATATTAAGCACTATGGTACCTTTTAGGGTTGAACAACTATTAATATCGTGTTGCTTAATCATTACGTACATTATTGCTTGAACAAGATTAAGTACTGACGTGTATCAACACGTCGTTTATCTTATCGACGACATTTGATCAAGCCAGCTTACTTGTTTATAAGCTAAGACAATGTAGGTGTAATAGAAACCTTCCAAACTTGATTGCCTAATAAGTGGAACGATTGTAAAAGTAAATACTTTTACAGTTATTGCTGTAATGAAGTAGTTTCAGACGTTCCTCTGGTTTGACCCCTTAGACCTTTTCTCACTTCATGTTCATTAACGGTGTTATTTCTATATTCTCAGACCTTTCTTTCTAACTTACGCTATCGATATTTAATTTTTTTTAATAGTTTGTTTCTTAAATAAATGTGTAACTCGACACATTTATTCTAACCAGAGTTTATTAATTGTACACTATAGTGTCTCGCCAAATCCAGTTAATTGTATACGTTTTTCTATGTCCAATATGCTTGAATGTTTTTAATTTAGATGCTATTGATTCAATTAGATTTATTATGGTTATTGATTTATTTTTATTTATTTGTTTATTTATTTAACCATCTATAACTGAGAATCAGCTGATATAAAAACGTAAACAATGTTTTTTATGGGCTACTATAGGGTTAGGTTACTGTAAATTAAGGGAATGGAGAAGAAAATAGAGGTCATTATGTTCTTTGGAAATATATAGTTTTATTTAAAATTAAATAATTATAATACGTTCTACAGTTTAAGAAGTTAACAAAATTTAAGTATAATCATTTCATATTTGAATTACATAAGTAAATATGACATCATTTCAGTCTGCTGGTTTTAAAGTTGCTCGTGTTGATAGCAACTATCTCTTTCATTGCAACACTTAGCATAGCATATATATCGGGATGTGAATTAACTCTACTTCTGTTGTTGGCAATACCTGTAAAGATAATTGTACAAAGGTTAGTGAAATTTTATTTCTATAAAACCATGCATGATCAGTCTCTTTACATTTGTTTTCTTTATTTTTCCATTTTATTTAAATTTTCTGTATATCTTGGTAAGAACAGATCAATTGAAAATGCATCACTTATTTCGTTTCGTTTTACAGAAAATAAATATAATAATAATAATAATAATAAGATTGAAATTATTAAAAAACGAAAACAAGAAGAAACAGGGACTGAAAAAGAAATAGAGATTTTTAGAAGTATTAAATAAAGTAAAAAGCAGTACTTTTTATTATTCATATTATATAATTTATTCAATTATTTCATGTAACAATAAAAAAAAAAATTGTTTAGGTAGCAAGAGGAGTAGTAATCATTAGAGAACTGTACAGGCAGTGAACAAGAAAGGATCCTCCTCAAGACGTAGCACTTCCACCTTTCACGTAAGTTCTTTAAAATTATTTTGCATGTTGCATGTAATCAGCTAAACTGGCTACGTGGCTAATTGGTTAAATGAGCTACCTGGTTAATCGGTTAAGTTGGTTTTACAGGTTTAACTGGTTAATCGGATAGACTGCTAACTGATTTAACTGGTTAACTAGTTGTACTAGCTAACTGCTTAACAAGTGATTCGGTTAAAGTTTATAGTCAATATAGCCAGTTTAGCAGATAAACTAGGCGGCCAGTAAACTGTCAGCCAGAAAAACCGATTACGTAGTTTACTAATTGGACCAGTTGGCCAGAGTCACCGGTAAACAACTAGTTATCATTTTAACTGATTAGTTAGTTTATTGGGTAAATCGGCTAATGGGTTAACCTAGTCAACCTGGTTAAATCGGTTAAACTAATAACTGGTTACCGGTTATGCAGGCTAACTGGATAACTAGTTAATAAGTTACTTTGGCTACTAGTCAGCTAATAAAACCGATTTACTGGTTACCTAATTTAATTAGTTAAACCAGGTGTCAGGTTAACCAAATAACTAGTTAACCGGGTTGAATATAACCAGATAAATTGATTAACTAGTTAACTGGTTAAACTGGATGATTGGTTAACTAGGTAACCGGTTTAGTTGATTATCTAGTTAATCGGTTAAACTGGAGGCTGGTTAAACTGGTTAACTAGTTAATTGGTTGAACTGGGTGTCTGGTTGAGCTGATTATCTAGTTGACCGATTAAACTGGCAGACTGGTTAAACTGGTAAACTAGGTAATCGGTTGAACTGGGTAACTGGTTGAGCTGATTATCTAGTTAATGGTTAAACTGGTAGGCTGGTTAAACTGGTTAACTAGTTAATAGGTTGAACTGGGTATCTGGTTGAGCTGATTATCTAGTTGACCGATTAAACTGGCAGACTGGTTAAACTGGTAAACTAGGTAATCGGTTGAACTGGGTAACTGGTTCAGCCGATTAACTAGGTTACCGGTTAAACTAGGTGACTGGTTTAACTGGTTAACTAGTTAATCGGTCGAACTGCGTAACCGGTTTAGCTGAATACTTGTTAACCGGTTAAACTGGAACCTGGTTTAACTGGTTAACTAGTAAATCGGTTTGGTTAGGTTAGGTTAGGTTAACCTAGCCTAACTTAACCTAAGTAAAAGGGGGGGTAGGTTAGGTTACCTTAGATTAACTTAACATAACCTAACCTACCCTAGCTTAATTAATCTGCACTTAACTTAACCTAACCTACCCTAGCCTAATTAACCTAGCATAGCCTAACTTAACCTAACCTAACCTAACCAGCTGCCAGGAAAACCGATTACGTAGTTAACGGATTTAACTAATTGAACCAGTTAGCCAGGTACACCGGTAAACTAGCTAAGCAGTTGAACTGAGTTAGTTTATTGGTTTAATCGGTTAATTGGTTTAACTAGTCAACTTGGTTAACCAGTTAATCGGTTAAACTGACTAACGGGTTGAGTGATAACTGGATAACTAATTGATCGCCAACTTGTTACTGGTTAAACTAGTTCAACTGGTTACATTTGTCATTTATCCAATTATTTCTCTTACCTATTAATTTTTATTTGCCTAATTTATCCACTTCTTGATCCTCTGCCTATTCTATATCTCAAAGATATAAGTGAATATGTACAAGTGGATAAATAAAGAAAATAAGTTGTTAGGCGAAGCGAAATGACAAAGGTAACCAATTTATCTAGTTTAGCCTCTTAACCTGTGAGCTAGTTTGACCGTTTAGCAATTAACAAGTTTAACCGATTAACGTGTTACCCAGTTTTGCACTTAACCAGTTATTAGTTTAACCGATTTAACCAGGTTGACTAGGTTAACCCATTAGCCGATTTACCCAATAAACTAACTAATCAGTTAAAATGATAACTAGTTGTTTACCGGTGACTCTGGCCAACTGGTCCAATTAGTAAACTACGTAATCGGTTTTTCTGGCTGACAGTTTACTGGCCGCCTAGTTTATCTGCTAAACTGGCTATATTGACTATAAACTTTAACCGAATCACTTGTTAAGCAGTTAGCTAGTAAAACTAGTTAACCAGTTAAATCAGTTAGCAGTCTATCCGATTAACCAGTTAAACCTGTAAAACCAACTTAACCGATTAACCAGGTAGCTCATTTAACCAATTAGCCACGTAGCCAGTTTAGCTGATAACATGCAACATGCAAAATAATTTTAAAGAACTTACGTGAAAGGTGAAAGTGCTACGTCTTGAGGAGGATCCTTTCTTGTTCACTGCCTGTACAGTTCTCTAATGATTACTACTCCTCTTGCTACCTAAACAATTTTTTTTTTATTGTTACATGAAATAATTGAATAAATTATATAATATGAATAATAAAAAGTACTGCTTTTTACTTTATTTAATACTTCTAAAAATCTCGTATTTCTTTTTCAGTCCCTGTTTCTTCTTGTTTTCGTTTTTTAATCATTTCAATCATATTATTATTATTATTATTATTATTATTATATTTATTTTCTGTAAAACGAAACGAAATAAGTGATGCATTTTCAATTGATCTGTTCTTACCAAGATATATAGAAAATTTAAATAAAATGGAAAAATAAAGAAAACAAATGTAAAGAGACTGATCATGCATGGTTTTATAGAAATAAAATTTCACTAACCTTTGTACAATTATCTTTACAGGTATTGCCAACAACAGAAGTAGAGTTAATTCTCATCCCGATATATGTGCTATGCTAAGTGTTGCAATGAAAGAGATAGTTGCTATCAACACGAGCAACTTTAAAACCAGCAGACTGAAATGATGTCATATTTACTTATGTAATTCAAATATGTAATGATTATACTTAAATTTTGTTAACTTCTTAAACTGTAGAACGTATTATAATTATTTAATTTTAAATAAAACTATATACTTCCAAAGAACATAATGACCTCTATTTTCTTCTCCATTCCCTTAATTTACAGTAACCTAACCCTATGGTAGCCCATAAAAAACATTGTGTACGTTTTTATATCAGCTGATTCTCAGTTATAGATGGTTAAATAAATAAACAAATAAATAAAAATAAATCAATAACCATAATAAATCTAATTGAATCAATAGCATCTAAATTAAAAACATTCAAGCATATTGGACATAGAAAAACGTATACAATTAACTGGATTTAGCGAGACACTATAGAGTACAATTAATAAACTCTGGTTAGAATAAATGTGTCGAGTTACACATTTATTTAAGAAACAAACTATTAAAAAAAATTAAATATCGATAGCGTAAGTTAGAAAAAAAGGTCTGAGAATATAGAAATAACACCGTTAATGAACATGAAGTGAGAAAAGGTCTAAGGGGTCAAACCAGAGGAACGTCTGAAACTACTTCATTACAGCAATAACTGTAAAAGTATTTACTTTTACAATCGTTCCACTTATTAGGCAATCAAGTTTGGAAGGTTTCTATTACACCTACATTGTCTTAGCTTATAAACAAGTAAGCTGACTTGATCAAATGTCGTCGATAAGATAAACGATGGGTTTATCCACTACAGTACTTAATGTTGTTCAAGCAATAATGTACGTAATGATTAAACAACACGATATTAATAGTTGTTCAACCCTAAAAGGTACCATAGTGCTTAATATACACTAAAGTTTTAAATAAATTAGAACTGGGTCTAATTTTGGTACACAAACTGCATTATATACTTTTCACTGATAAAAAAAGAAATAGATCATTTAAAGATTGATAAAACCTACATTCTTTCTAAAGTATACTAATTCCAAATTCTAAAAGACTATTTTGTATTTCACGAAGATTGTTTCAATTATAACCATCTATCTTTTTTTAAAAAAAAGGTGTATGCCAAATTCAAAAATACTTTTAATGCTGCAGGCGGATCTCTGACAATTTACTAATCTAGCCGCTGTAAATTTTTCATTGTCAAACTAGTGTAGTGCTTGAGATTATGTACTTTTAATAGCTTCTATTTTGAGAGTAAAAAGACGAAGGAAAACAAAGTACAAACATATAACTGTTATAATAGCAAATCAGGCATAGATTCCTGTCCAATATGCAACAGGTTGTTTAAATTCTTCACCAGTCAGTGTAAAAGTATTAAAATAAAAATAAAAACGTACACATTTTACTTCCTAACAATAAATAAGTAATAAAACAAATAAACTTACATGAAAGCATCAGCACACAAGAGTTGAATACAGACATACATCTGCCAGTGTGTAAGCATCATAATATTGAAAATTACAAGAGCTGCCAGTGAACTGCGAAATACATGATTTGTGATTTCCTGCAACACAAAAAGAAGAAGATATTTAAAAATAAGATATGTTACTACAATCAGGCAAAATGAATGACAGATTTCAATAATCTTCTATCATAGATTATGTGGCGAAAGATTCCTACTTCTTGGCCAATGATCCTCTTAATGGCGTTGCAGAAGTTTATCAAATAAAGAGGAAATAACAATAAATAGTTTAATATTGCACTTTAAAAAAATAAAAATACCTAAATGCGCTGGATATATCCGCTAACAATTTACCTTTAACTTCTTTTCGACCAATTTAACCCTACCTTCTGATATTATTTATTTTCCCAAAATCATACAACATGCGAATAAAAGATTTGAATTTTAATGTTCTAATGTATTTTAATTATAAAGGTTAATGTTTTAGCAAGAAGCTTCTAATGCTAACATAAAAACAAGATTAAACACTAAATGCCACCGAGGTATCTGAAGTTAACAATTATTACAAAAAATAAAACATATTTATAAGAAATCTTTTAGCTGACTTACTATTTCAATGAAATACATTCACTTCTTGTCCTGCCTGCACTTGTTGTTCCCCTGTAAAGTTGTAACAAAGGCTATAGAGTTCCACCGAACTGAACACCCCCAATTAACTTGTACATCAGCTGATCAGCACAACAGCTGATAATGGCCCCGCCATATTGGCATGGATTAATCAGCTGATGAATGAAGTTACCATGACGACGGGATATTACTCATTGATTGAAGTGGGAATCATTGAAATGGTACAAATTGATTAGCGTAGAATTTGTGAATGAAATTATCAAATTTATCATTTGAAAATACTAGAGATTTTTTTTTATTTATAAAAAGACCAGCGACGATTGTGAAACGTTAAAAAAATGAAAAACATTTACTAGAAAAACAGAAAGAATCTTACCTGCGCAACAAAGATACGTAATGATCAATTTCAATCAAAAATCCATATTCCTAATGGCTGATAATCGTTGTGCAACAAAAATAGTAGTTCTAACATATTTCGTGCTGCTCGGTTGAAAGCTGCTAGCACAAACAACTCGCTAATTGAATCCAAAGCCGGTGTAGCTTCGTCAAGTATTAGAAAGTGAAGAAATATTTTAATATTACTTTCCTTAGTGAGGTATTTAAAACTTAAAGGCGGTTTTAGGAATAAGAGAATTTGTAACATTCAGTAAACTTTGAACATACAAAAATTGTAAAACTTGCGAATTGAAGATTTTAATTTTAATGTTGTAATGTGTTTTAATTTTAAAGGATATTGTTTTAGCAAGAGGCTCCGTATGCTAACAACAAAATAAGATTAAACACTACATGCCACCGAGGTATCTGAAGTTAACAATTATTACAAAAAATAAAACATATTTATAAGAAATCTTTTAGCTGACTTACTATTTCAATGAAATACATTCACTTCTTGTCCTGCCTGCACTTGTTGTTCCCCTGTAAAGTTGTAACAAAGACCATAGAGTTCCACCGAACTGAACACCCCCAATTAACTTGTACATCAGCTGATCAGCACAACAGCTGATAATGGCCCCGCCATATTGGCAAGGATTGATCAGCTGATGAATGAAGTTACCATGACGACGGGATATTACTCATTGATTGAAGTGGGAATCATTGAAATGGTACAAATTGATTAGCGTAGAATTTGTGAGTGAAATTATCAAATTTATCATTTGAAAATACTAGGGATTTTTTTTTATTTATAAAAAGACCAGCGACGATTGTGAAACGTTAAAAAAAATGAAAAACATTTACTAGATCATTTAAAGATTGATAAAACCTACATTCTTTCTAAAGTATACTAATTCCGAATTCTAAAAGACTATTTTGTATTTCACGAAGATTGTTTCAATTATAACCATCTATCTTTTTTTAAAAAAAGGTGTATGCCAAATTCAAAAATACTTTTAATGCTGCAGGCGGATCTCTGACAACAATTTACTAATCTAGCCGCTGTAAATTTTTCATTGTCAAACTAGTGTAGTGCTTGAGATTATGTACTTTTAATAGCTTCTATTTTGAGAGTAAAAAGACGAAGGAAAACAAAGTACAAACATATAACTGTTATAATAGCAAATCAGGCATAGATTCCTGTCCAATATGCAACAGGTTGTTTAAATTCTTCACCAGTCAGTGTAAAAGTATTAAAATAAAAATAAAAACGTACACATTTTACTTCCTAACAATAAATAAGTAATAAAACAAATAAACTTACATGAAAGCATCAGCACACAAGAGTTGAATACAGACATACATCTGCCAGTGTGTAAGCATCATAATATTGAAAATTACAAGAGCTGCCAGTGAACTGCGAAATACATGATTTGTGATTTCCTGCAACACAAAAAGAAGAAGATATTTAAAAATAAGATATGTTACTACAATCAGGCAAAATGAATGACAGATTTCAATAATCTTCTATCATAGATTATGTGGCGAAAGATTCCTACTTCTTGGCCAATGATCCTCTTAATGGCGTTGCAGAAGTTTATCAAATAAAGAGGAAATAACAATAAATAGTTTAATATTGCACTTAAAAAAAATAAAAATACCTAAATGCGCTGGATATATCCGCTAACAATTTACCTTTAACTTCTTTTCGACCAATTTAACCCTACCTTCTGATATTATTTATTTTCCTAAAATCGTACAACATGCGAATAGAAGATTTTAATTTTAATGTTGTAATGTGTTTTAATTTTAAAGGATATTGTTTTAGCAAGAGGCTCCTTATGCTAACAACAAAATAAGATTAAACACTACATGCCACCGAGTTATTTCAAGTTAACTATCATTACAAACAGTATAAGATAAATATAAAAAAAATCTTGTAGGTGACTTACTTTTTCATTGAAATCCATTTACTTCTTGTCCTGCCTGCTCTTGTTGTTCCACTAATAAGTTGTAATAAAGACCGCAGACCTCCACAGAACTGTACAACCCAAGTAAATTTGACCATACGGTAAGTTACAGCATATCAGCTGATAATAACTCCACCATATTGGCAACCTACCTCACTTTAATATCAGCTGATGAATGTAGTTACCATGACAACGGGATATTATGCACAGTTTAGTAGTAATCATTGAAATGGTACAAATTGATTGGCCTGAGGGAAATTATCAAATTAGTCAGTTCAAAATTCAAATTTTTATTTATTGTAGGATCAACTGTATGAAAACGTTAAAAGAAAACGAATGCTAAAAATCTTACCTCTGAAACGAAGAATATGGTTGATAATCGGTGTAGCTACAATAAAGAATGTAGTTGTTCCACTTCGTGCTACTCGGTTTAAAGCTCCTAATCATATCGCTAATTGAATCCAAATCCGGTGTAGCTTCCTCAAGTAAAAGTATTTTTGGATCTATAACCAAAGCTCGTGCAATGCCGTTCTTTGTTTTTTTTTTCCTCCAAATAGCTGAGTACTTTCGACTCCTTCGAGTGCTTTTGAATACCTGAAAAACTGAAGCAATCTCTCAGATGATATCGTATCAAGATTATTTCTTCTGAAGAAACTCTTAAAAAGTCTAGTTCTTCAAGATTTTTTTTATAAATTCAAGTACATTAGCTAATGTTGCTGCCTTATTACATCTTCCATGGTCACTTGGGTCTTCCTATATAATCAGTGATGGACATGTAAAATAATGGTTCTTGCGAAACTAAATTTTGTAACCTACTATTAAAATATTCAACAATAACTTATGAATTAACCAAATATTTCTGGTTTGTTTTATATGAAATGTGTATGACTCCTACCAGAACTGATGCAATTGTCTTTGCACTTTCATTAGAAATTTTAGAAAACAAACTTTGCATACTTCTAGTGGGAAACTGTGTGGTGCCAGAGACACGTAGAAATATTCCAAAAACGTTCCCATTATATTGAGGTACCTCTTTAAACCATTACTTGTTAGAGATTCATCTAGATACGGAGAGATATTCAGTAATACTCAGAATTTGGCTAATCTTTAGAATAGCGCCCCAGAGGCGTGGCCTGTTTATTTTTAGGGGGTGGGAAGTACAGCGCACCTACCGGGGAAAATTAAAACTACCTCCCGCCAATGTGCGGATGGTGCGAATTTCGTAGCGCTTATGTTTAGCGCGCATGCGCAGTACACATACTGCATAGCAACTGCTTCCTGTTTAATGTATTAATAGTTCCCGCGAGTGTTCTGTATGTGACCGGAGGTGCCGTTTTTTTGTAACTTTATGAGTATGAGCGTTTTAAATTTGCGGGTTGTTTTAAATTAAAGCATGATTGTAGTGTGAGTAAGAATGGAGTTCGACAAGTATACCCTCCTCAGGAAAAGGACTCCACAGAATAAGGTAGTTTCTTTTTTGTTGTTCTGTGTAATTATTGTAATGAATGGTGTGACACAAATTAAAAAATTGAGGGTGATTAGGTAGGTTAGGAGGGGGGTATGGGGGGCGAAGCCCCCCAAAAAGAAAAAATCAGGGAGTGTGGGGGGCGAAGCCCCCCATTAAGAAATAAATAAAGAATTCGAAGTTATTCTGATTCGCTGTTACCATATAACCCGCTAGATTTAAGTGTAAATATAAAATAAAGAAATAGTTTTATATTTATATTTGAATATGGCGGGTTCTATAGTAACAGCGAATCAGAATCACTTCGAATTAGGCCACGCCTCTGGGGAGCTATTCTAAAGATTTACCCAGAATTTTCATAGATTTTGATTATGTAAGTTGTACTGCTACACGTACAAGGATGTAGTCTAATAATGAATCATAGGTATACATCATCACCAATTAAATTAAAAACGACTAATTGCAATGATTAATCAGTGTGCGTCGAGTTATAAAAACAATATAAAAAATTTAACCCTATCTTCTGATTGTCTTTACTTTTCCAAAATTGTAAAACATGCGAATTGAAGATTTTAATTTTGATGTTCTTATGTATTTTAACTGTAAAGTTTAATGTTTTCGGAAGAACCTTATTATGCTAACAAAAAAATAAGATGCTAAATGCTACCGAGTTATTTCAAGTTAACAATCATTACAAAAAATAAAACATATACATATATAACAAATCTTTTAGCTGACTTACTTTTTCATTGAATTCCATTTACTTCTTGTCCTGCCTGCACTTGTTGTTCCACTAATAAGTTGCAATAAAGACCGTAGACTTTCACCGAACTGTACACCCCAAGTTACTATGACCATATGGTAAGTTACAGCACATCAGCTGATAATAACTCCACCATATTGGCAACCTACCTCACTTTAATATCAGCTGATGAATGTAGTTACCATGACAACGGGATATTATGCACAGTTTAGTAGTAATCATTGAAATGGTACAAATTGATTGGCCTGAGGGAAATTATCAAATTAGTCAGTTCAAAATTCAAATTTTTATTTATTTTAGGATCAACTGTAGCAAAACGTTAAAAGAAAACCAATGCAAAAAATCTTACCTCTGAAACGAAGAATATGGTTGATAAGCGGTGAAGCAACAATAAACTAGTTGTTCCACTTCGTACTACTTCGTAAGTTGTACTTCTACTACATACACGGCTGTAGTCTAATAATGAATAATAGGTATACATCGTCACCAATTAAATTAAACACGACTAATTGCAAGATTAATCAGTGTGCGTCGAGTTATAAAAACAATATAAAAATACACAGTTCTAATAGCATCTAAGCTTGTCTATCTGGAGAGCGCCTAGAATGGAATCTATGAAACGTCAATTCTTAGAAGATAGACAGTACGAGACCATTAAAAAGCAATAGTAGCTGCCTGATAAAGGTTTCGTTTTTTGTTAGGAGGTAATATTGTAAACTGAAAATCGAGAAATAAAGCTGTATTGTACATATTTTTGAATAAAGTGTCTTTTTGTCTTAATTCATTACCTTATCTACTTCTAGTTGATATGCCAAAGCAATTGATTGCCTTCTTCAGGATAATATAAATTTGTGCAGTTGTATATTCATCATAATTGTTAATTATGAGGTATATTAACAGATTTTCATCCTTGCTGACATCTCACTACATCAACAGTTGTTATTGCATGGAGGTACTACGAGTGTTACACTGAATTATATCACTGATTTCAAACATGGTTCTAAGTTAACACCGCTAAAAATCCTTTTTTCACATGTTTAACATTTACAATGGCACCCTAAGTTCTTAAACATCTCACAATGGCCGTATAAAGGTAACTGATTTGGGCAACCTCTTTTTTTCAACTCTGTTGAAAAAAAAACTAAAAAGTGGTCATGAACTCTGAAAATGATTCGTGAAATATTCACAAACACTACTCTTTAATTGAAAAAAAAGTAAGAAAATTAAAGTAAAGGTAAAATATTTGAGATAAGTCTTGGACGAATCTATCCATGTTAACCTCGGAAACGTTGACAGAGATTTAAATAAAGAACCTCGGAGAAATTAATAGTTTTTATGGGTTACGTCATTAATGAAAAGCCGCTAGCTAAACATGAAATAAGGCCCCTATTATGTAAAGGCCAATCCCATCGTCAAGAAACATGGGTAGGAGAAGTTTAAAAAAATACCGAGCCACACTTATAGTCGTGTTCGGACCAGATAGGCGTAGCGGCAAAAGACTAATTGTAAAATTTATGGGCAGTATAGCACAGTATAGTATGGGCAGTAAAGGTCCTGCAAGAGAAGGCTGGTGCTAAGGGAAGAGGTAGAGAACTTGATTAGGTTGCTTCTGGGTCTTTCAAATGTATCAGCACAGCTAAGGCGCGACTTGCTCTAACTATTGTTATTCATCAAGAACGGTTGCATAATTAGCTGAATAACTAAGGACTTTAGATAAGTAGGCCAATCAATTATAATTGACCATATGATCGCTTGCAATAATTTTCATAATATAATTCCACATGGATGAGGTGAAGCTTCTATATTTGACGACGCTTAAGAATCGGGTAAATTTTACCAACCAAAAGGTTTATAGTCTTCCAGATTGACACATTAGGAATATTTTGAGAATAGTGTCATTCCACAGGCAACGATGAACTTTATCGAGTAATTAGGAGTAATTTGGTGTAATGACCAAAGAAGATGGACAATTTTACCCACTCACAGCTTTGTGAGGAAATTTTAAATATGGAAATTTTGATGGACAAAGCTTTAAAACAATAATAAATGCTCTTTACACAGAAAGTTTATGTGGACGATCACCTTCCCGGATCATAACAACTAATTCTTGCCTCAATATTTGTGAATAGAAAACTTTGTTATTTCAATATTTGTAGTTCATAAGCTGTTAGAGAAAAAATAGTCCACAAGTGAAACAATCATTTATAAGGAAATCTCCGTGGATTACAAAATAAAAAACAAACCCATTCCTTAACCACAAAGAAGAGTAAAAACATTTAAACTTCTGCTTGAAAGGGCTGGACAATGTCTTCAATTCTACCGTTGTAGCACACCATATTACTTGTAGCCTGGCCATATTCGCTCTCATCCAACATCTAGAAGTAGATTATTCTGTATTAAGAAGTGTTTTTGACACCACATTACTCACTATCGTACTACACTTGCTGTTGAGTGAGGGAGGTTTCAAGGTGTTCATATGTGTTCTCAAAATGTTACTGTATCGTAAAACATTTTGTAAAAATAATGAAATAAAAATTATTTAAACATAGAAATTGTCTAAGTGCTTTTTATTTGCAGGGTATTTATATTGTTTTAGGCCATACAGTAGAAGTTGTACTATGTACGGGATGGGGCGCCAAAAATTCGAAAAAAAGTAAAATTATTAAAATTAAAACTTTAATAACGTAAAAACATGCAACATGCTAGTTCATACATGCACATATTGAGCTTGAGTGTAGGAGAGGAGCCCACAAACACACTGAAACAGCGAAATAAATAAATTGCATAGATAAATAAAATGTTAGAATATAAAACTAGCAATCTCTAGCAAAACTAACAAAGATTTTCCATTTTTTTCATTTTTCTGAACTTACGCATCTATACCTAGCCGACCTGACTTGTATATTTTAGCCTTAACATAGAAATAGGATTTTAACAGTAGAAAATTTGGAAATTCAATTAAAACTGATAGTAAATTAATGATATAACTAGATCGTACTTTTTTTTGACAAGCATTAAAAGAAAGAAGGAAAAATGAGAAACATTTACCTAAAGCAGAGTGTTCGGTAATGTGGAAACTACTACATATAGTAGCCAGAAATAGATGATATATATTGCAACAATGATTGACCTTATTTTTACTTGCATGTTAAAAAACAAAGAACAATTTTAAAACTATAGCAAGTTTAGGCACATAAATAGTGTTTGGTAAAGACGAAAACTATTATTATTGCCGGTTACACTTGACAGAACTAGAAATTAACTATTATTGACAAACATTATAGTAATAAAAAAAATGAAAGAAACTTTCAAATTATTAAACAATATGGGCTGCAAAGGAGTGCTATGGGGAGATGAAAACTATTATTGATGCTAGTTAAACAAGATAGAATTTGAATGAAACTAATTATGAGATAAATTATAAGAAAATGAAAGATGAATTGGAATTATTTAACCAGTTTGGGCTAACAATTAGCTTTTTAGGCGCAGAAAATAGGTTTTTTAGGGTAACAACCACCTCAATCGAGTATAGTGTTCCAACTGAGTTGGAATTATTTAGAAAATACAGTAAAAAGGAACGAAGGAAAACTGAAACTCATTGCTAGTTTGGTCAGAATAAGTTCGCCTAGAAAGAGGTAATTTCAAGTATGTCGAATCAGTTTACAAGCCATGTGAACTTAGGTGGATGTATTACGAACAACAGATTCCTAATACCTAAGGGAACATAAGGAATTGCGAGATAGTTTGGTCAAAGAAGTGGTGCTTTCTATTAATAAAAACAACAAAACAGAACAGCCTTGACTGTTACAGCTAGAGTGGATCTTATTCTATTCACTCACTGCCAAAAACGATTGAAATATAAGGAAATGTGAGCTAGTTTGGCCAGAAAAACGTAGTTTTCCGATGATAAATACAATAAAGAACAGCCCCGGATGATACAACTTTGGTGGATCTTTTTCTATTTGCATACTGTTAAAAACGAAGGAAAATTTAGGAAATGTGAGCTTGCTTGGCCAAAGAAACGAGTTTTTCGTCAACAAAAAACCAAATACAGATCAGCCCTGGATGTTACATCTAGGGTGGATAGATTTCTATAAAACTTCACTGCTAAAACCAATAGAAATATAAGGAACGCGAGCTAGTTAAGCCTGAGAAATGGTGTTTTCCGTTAATAAGTCTAAAAATAAGGAACAGCCCAGGTTGTCACAACTATGGTCGATCTTTTTCTAATCAGTCATTGTTAATACCGATAAAAATATATAAGGAAATGCAAGATAGTTCAGCAAAATAAACGGTGCTTTCTATTAGTAAGGACAACAACACAGAACTGCCCTGGATTTTACAACTAGGGCGGATCATCATCTATTCACTGGCTGCTAAAAACAATGGAACATTTAGGAAATGCGAGATAGTTTAGCCAGAGAAACGGTGCTATTCGCTGACAAAAAACAAAATACAGAACAGCCTTGGCTGTTACAGCTAGAGTGGATCTTTTTCAATTCACTCATTGTTTAAATATAGAAATATATAAGCAAATGCGAGATAATTCAGCCAAATAAACGTTGTTTTCTATTAGAAAGGACAACACAGGACTGCCCTGGTTGTTACACCTAAGGAAGATCTTTTTCTATTCACTTACTGCAAAAACCAATAGAAATATAAGCAAGTAATAACTACTTTAGCGATAGAAACGGTGTTTTTTGTTAACAAGAAACCAAATATAGAAAAGTCCTGAATGTTACAACTACAGTGGATCTTCTTCTAATCACTCACTGCTAGAAACGATTGAAATATAAGGAAATGTGAGTTATTTTGGCCAAGGAAACGGTGTTTTTCGTTAACAAGAACCAAAAACAGAACAACCTTCGATATTACAACAAGGTTCGATCTTTTTCTATTCCCTCGCTGTTAAAAATGATGGAAATTTAAGGAAATGCTAGCTAGTTTGGCCAGAGAAACTGTGCTATTCGCTGACTAAAATCAAAATACAGAATAGTCCTGGTTGTTACAGCTAAGGAAGATCTTTTTCTATTCACTTACTGCTAAAACCAATAGAAATATAAGGAAGTAATAACTACTTTCGCGAAGGAAACGGTGTTTTTTGTAACAAGAAACCAAATACAGATCAGTTCTGAATGTAAAAATCAAAATACAGAATAGCCCTGGATGTTACAACTACGGTGGATCTTTTTCTATTCGCATACTGTTAAAAACGAAGGAAAATTTAGGGAAATTTGGGAAATGCGAACTAGTTTGACCAGAGAAACGGTGTTTCTTCATAACAAAAAACCAAATACCGAACAGCCCAAGTAGTTTTAACTAGGGTCCATCTTTTTCTATGCGCTCATTGTTATTACTGATGGAAATATAAGGAAATGGGAGATAGTTCAGCCAAATAAATGGTGTTTTCTATTAGTAAGGACAACACAGAACTGCCCTGGTTGTTACACCTAAGCTAGATCTTTTTCTATTCACTTACTGCTAAAACCAATAGTAGTGTAAGGAAATGCGAGCTACTTTCACCAAAAGAAACTGTGCTTTTCGTTAACAAAAAAACAAATAAAGAACAGCCCCGATTGTTATAACTATAGTGGATCTACTTGTAATCATTCACTGCTAGAAACGATTGAAATATAAGGAAATGTGAACTATTTTACCCAAGGAACCGGTGTTTTTCGTTAACAAGAACCAAATACAGAACAACCTTCGATATTACAACTAGGGTGGATCTTTTTCTATTCGCATACTGTTAAAAACGAAGGAAAATTTAGGGAAATTTGGGAAATGCGAGCTAGTTTGACCAGAGAAACGGTGTTTCTACATAACAAAAAACCAAATACCGAACAGCCCAAGTTGTTTTAACTAGGGTCCATCTTTTTCTATGCGCTCATTGTTATTACTGATTGGTAATATAAGGAAATGGGAGATAGTTCAGCCAAATAAATGGTGTTTTCTATTAGTAAGGACAACACAGAACTGCCCTGGTTGTTACACCTAAGCTAGATCTTTATCTATTCACTTACTGCTAAAACCAATAGTAGTGTAAGGAAGTACGACCTACTTTCGCGAAGGAAACGGTGTTTTTTGTTAACAAGAAACCAAATATAGAAAAGTTCTGAATGTTACAACTATAGTGGATTTTCTTCTAATCACTCACTGCTAGAAACGATTGAAATATAAGGAAATGTGAGTTAACAAGAACCAAAAACAGAAACAACCTTCGATATTACAATAAGGTTCGATCTTTTTCTATTCCCTCGCTGTTAACAATGATGGAAATTTAAGGAAATGCTAGCTAGTTTGGCCAGAGACACGGTGCTATTCGCTGACTAAAATCAAAATACAGAATAGCCCTGGTTATTACACCTAAGGAAGATCTCTTTCTAATCATTTACTGCTAAAACCAATAGAATTATAAGGAAGTACGACCTACTTTCGCGAAGGAAACTCTGTTTTTCGTTAACACAAAACCAAATATAGAACAGCCCTGGATGATACAACTTGGATCATCTTCTATTCAATCACTGCTAAAACCAAGGGCAATAAAAGGAAATGCGAGCTAGCTTAGCCAGAGAAACGGTATTTTTCGTTAATAGCTCTAACAATTCGTAAGAGCCCAGGGTGTTAGAACTAGGGACGATCTTTTTCTATACACTCATTGTTATTACCGATGGAAATATAAGGAAATGGGAGATAGTTCAGCCAAACAAACGGTGTTTTCTATTGGTAAGGACAACACAAAACTGCCCTGGTTGTTACACATAAGCTAGATCTTTTTCTATTCACTTACTGCTAAAACCAATAGAAATATAAGGAAGTAATAACTACTTTCGCGAAGGAAACGGTGTTTTTCGTTAACAAGAAACCAAATACAGAACAGTTCTGAATGTTACAACTATAGTGGATCTTCTTCTAATCATTCACTGCTAGAAACGATTGAAATATAAGGAAATGTGAGTTATTTTGCCCAAGGAAACGGTGTTTTTCGTTAACAAGAACCAAATACAGAACAACCTTCAATATTACAACAAGGTTCGATCTATTTCTATTCCCTCGCTCTTAAAAATGATGGAAATATAAGGAAATGCTAGTTAGTTTGGCCAGAGAAACGGTGCTATTCGCTGACTAAAATCAAAATACAGAATAGCCCTGGTTATTACACCTAAGGAAGATCTTTTTCTACTCATTTACTGCTAAAACCAATAGAAATATAAGGACGTACGACCTACTTTCGCGAAGGAAACTCTGTTTTTCGTTAACACAAAACCAAATATAGAACAGCCCTGGATGATACAACTTGGATCATCTTCTATTCAATCACTGCTAAAACCAAGGGCAATAAAAGGAAATGCGAGTTAGTTTGGCCAGAGTAACGGTGTTTTTCGTTAATAGCCCTAACAATTCGTAAGAGCCCAGGGTGTTAGAACTAGGGTCCATCTTTTTCTATGCGCTCATTGTTATTACTGATGGAAATATAAGGAAATGGGAGATAGTTCAGCCAAACAAACGGTGTTTTCTATTGGTAAGGACAACACAAAACTGCCCTGGTTGTTACACATAAGCTAGATCTTTTTCTATTCACTTACTGCTAAAACCAATAGAAATATAAGGAAGTAATAACTACTTTCGCGAAGGAAACGGTGTTTTTCGTTAACAAGAAACCAAATACAGAACAGTTCTGAATGTTACAACTATAGTGGATCTTCTTCTAATCATTCACTGCTAGAAACGATTGAAATATAAGGAAATGTGAGTTATTTTGCCCAAGGAAACGGTGTTTTTCGTTAACAAGAACCAAAAACAGAACAACCTTCGATATTACAACAAGGTTCGATCTTTTTCTATTCCCTCGCTGTTAAAAATGATGGAAATTTAAGGAAATGCTAGCTAGTTTGGCCAGAGAAACGGTGCTATTCGCTGACTAAAATCATAATACAGAATAGTCCTGGTTGCTACAGCTAAGGAAGATCTTTTTCTATTCACTTACTGCTAAAACCAATAGAAATATAAGGAAGTAATAACTACTTTCGCGAAGGAAACGGTGTTTTTTGTTAACAAGAAACCAAATATAGAAAAGTCCTGAATGTTACAACTACAGTGGATCTTCTTCTAATCACTCACTGCTAGAAACGATTGAAATATAAGGAAATGTGAGTTATTTTGCCCAAGGAAACGGTGTTTTTCGTTAACAAGAACCAAATACAGAACAACCTTCAATATTACAACAAGGTTCGATCTTTTTCTATTCCCTCGCTCTTAAAAATGATGGAAATATAAGGAAATGCTAGTTAGTTTGGCCAGAGAAACGGTGCTATTCGCTGACTAAAATCAAAATACAGAATAGCCCTGGTTATTACACCTAAGGAAGATCTTTTTCTACTCATTTACTGCTAAAACCAATAGAAATATAAGGACGTACGACCTACTTTCGCGAAGGAAACTCTGTTTTTCGTTAACACAAAACCAAATATAGAACAGCCCTGGATGATACAACTTGGATCATCTTCTATTCAATCACTGCTAAAACCAAGGGCAATAAAAGGAAATGCGAGCTAGCTTAGCCAGAGAAACGGTGTTTTTCGTTAATAGCCCTAACAATTCGTAAGAGCCCAGGGAGTTAGAACTAGGGTCCATCTTTTTCTATGCGCTCATTGTTATTACTGATGGAAATATAAGGAAATGGGAGATAGTTCAGCCAAACAAACGGTGTTTTCTATTGGTAAGGACAACACAAAACTGCCCTGGTTGTTACACATAAGCTAGATCTTTTTCTATTCACTTACTGCTAAAACCAATAGAAATATAAGGAAGTAATAACTACTTTCGCGAAGGAAACGGTGTTTTTCGTTAACAAGAAACCAAATACAGATCAGTTCTGAATGTAAAAATCAAAATACAGAATAGCCCTGGATGTAACAACTAGGGTGGATCTTTTTCTATTCGCATACTGTTAAAAACGAAGGAAAATTTAGGGAAATTTGGGAAATGCGAGCTAGTTTGACCAGAGAAACGGTGTTTCTTCATAACAAAAAACCAAATACCGAACAGCCCAAGTTGTTTTAACTAAAGTCCATTTTTTTCTATGCGCTCATTGTTATTACCGATGGAAATATAAGGAAATGGGTGATAGTACAGCCAAATAAATGGTGTTTTCTATTGGTAAGGACAACACAGAACACCCCTGGTTGTTACACCTAAGGAAGATCTTTTTCTATTCACTTACTGCTAAAACCAATAGAAATATAAGGAAGTAATAACTACTTTCGCGAAGGAAACGGTGTTTTTTGTAACAAGAAACCAAATACAGATCAGTTCTGAATGTAAAAATCAAAATACAGAATAGCCCTGGATGTAACAACTAGGGTCCGTCTTTTTCTATGCGCTCATTGTTATTACCGATGGAAATATAAGGAAATGGGAGATAGTTCAGCCAAATAAATGGTGTTTTCTATTGGTAAGGACAACACAGAACAGCCCTGGTTGTTACACCTATGCTAGATCTTTTTCTATTCACTTACTGCTAAAACCAATAGTAGTGTAAGGAAATGCGAGCTACTTTCACCAAAAGAAACTGTGCTTTTCGTTAACAAAAAAACAAATAAAGAACAGCCCCGATTGTTATAACTATAGTGGATCTACTTGTAATCACTCACGGCTAGAAACGACTGAAATATATGGAATTGGCAGCTAGTTTCGCCAGAAAAACATAGTTTTCTGATAATAAGTGCAATGAAGAACAGCCCTGGATGTTACAACTAGGTTGGATCTTGTTCTATTCACTTACTGCTAAAACCAATAGAAATATAAGGAAGTACGACCTACTTTCGCGAAGGAAACTCTGTTTTTCGTTAACACAAAACCAAATATAGAACAGCCCTGGATGATACAACTTGGATCATCTTCTATTCAATCACTGCTAAAACCAAGGGCAATAAAAGGAAATGCGAGCTAGCTTAGCCAAAGAAACGGTGTTTTTCGTTAATAGCTCTAACAATTCGTAAGAGCCCAGGGTGTTAGAACTAGGGTCGATCGTTTTCTAGACACTCATTGTTATTACCGATGGAAATATAAGGAAATGGGAGATAGTTCAGCCAAATAAATGGTGTTTTCTATTAGTAAGGACAACACAGAACAGCCCTGGTTGTTACACCTAAGCTAGATCTTTTTCTATTCACTTACTGCTAAAACCAATAGTAGTGTAAGGAAATGCGAGCTACTTTCACCAAAAGAAACTGTGCTTTTCGTTAACAAAAAAACAAATAAAGAACAGCCCCGATTGTTATAACTATAGTGGATCTACTTGTAATCACTCACGGCTAGAAACGACTGAAATATATGGAATTGGCAGCTAGTTTCGCCAGAAAAACATAGTTTTCTGATAATAAGTGCAATGAAGAACAGCCCTGGATGTTACAACTAGGTTGGATCTTGTTCTATTCACTTACTGCTAAAACCAATAGAAATATAAAGAAGTACGACCTACTTTCGCGAAGGAAACGGTGTTTTTTGTTAACAAGACACCAAATATAGAAAAGTTCTGAATGTTACAACTATAGTGGATCTTCTTCTAATCACTCACTGCTAGAAACGATTGAAATATAAGGAAATGTGAGTTATTTTGGCCAAGGAAACGGAGTTTTTCGTTAATAGCTCTAACAATTCGGAAGAGCCCAGGGTGTTAGAACTAGGGTCGATCTTTTTCTATACGGTCATTGTTATTACCGATGGAAATATAAGCAAATGGAAGATAGTTCAGCCAAACAAACGGTGTTTTCTATTGGTAAGGACAACACAGAACTGCCCCGGTTGTTACACCTCAGGAAGATCTTTTTCTATTCACTTACTGCTAAAACCAATAGAAATATAAGGAAGTACTAACTACTTTAGTGATAGAAACGGTGTATTTCGTTAACAAGAACCAAAAACAGATCAGTTCTGATTGTTGCAACTATAGTGGATCTTGTTCTAATCACTCACTGCTAGAAACGATTGAAATATAAGGAAATGTGAGTTATTTTGGCCAAGGAAACGGTGTTTTTCGTTAACAAGAACCAAAAACAGAACAACCTTCGATATTACAACAAGGTTTGATCTTTTTCTATTCCCTCGCTGTTAAAAACGATGGAATATTTAGGAAATGCGAGATAGTTTAGCCAGAGTAACGGTGCTATTCGCTGACTAAAATCAGAATACAGAATAGCCCAGGTTATTACACCTAAGGAAGATCTTTTTCTATTCATTTACTGCTATAACCAATAGAAATATAAGGAAGTACGACCTACTTTCGCGAAGGAAACTCTGTTTTTCGTTAACACAAAACCAAATATAGAACAGCCCTGCATGATACAACTTGGATCATCTTCTATTCAATCACTGCAAAAACCAAGGGAAATATAAGGAAATGCGAGCTAGCTTAGCCAGAGAAACGGTGTTTTTCGTAAATAGCTCTAACTATTCGGAAGAGCCCAGGTTGTTAGAACTAGGGTCAATCTTTTTCTATACACTCATTGTTATTACCGATGGAAATATAAGGAAATGGGAGATAGTTCAGCCAAATAAATGGTGTTTTCTATTAGTAAGGACAACACAGGACTGCCCTGGTTGTTACCCCTGAGCTAGATCTCTTTCTATTCACTTACTGCTAAAACCAATAGTAGTGTAAGGAAATGCGAGCTACTTTCACCAAAAGAAACTGTGCTTTTCGTTAACAATAAAACAAATAAAGGACAGCCCCGATTGTTATAACTATAGTGGATCTACTTGTAATCACTCACGGCTAGAAATGACTGAAATATATGGAAATGCGAGCTAATTTGCCCAGAAAAACGCAGTTTTCCGATAATAACGGAAATAAAGAACAGCCCAGGACGATACAACTAGGTTGGATCTTGTTCTTTCACTTACTGTTATAACCGGTGAAAATACCAGTAAATGCGAGCTAGTTTGGCCAATAAAGGGGTGTTTTCTATCAAATAAAAATAACAATATAGAACTGCCTTGTATATTTCAATTAGGGACGATCTTTTTCTATTCCATCACTGTTAAAAACGATGGAAATATAAGGAAATGCGAGCTAGTTTGACCAAAAAAACCGAGGTTTTCGGTAATAATGAACGAAATACAAGACGGCCCTGGATGTTACAGCAAAGGAAAATCTTTTTCTATTCTCTTACTGCTAAAACCAATAGAAATATAAGGAAATGGAAGCTTGTTTGGCCAGAGAAACGGTGCTATTCGCTAACAAAAAACAAAATACAGAACACCCCTGGATGTTACAACTATAGTGGATCTTCTTCTAATCATTCACTGCTAGAAACGATTGAAATATATGGAAATGGCAGCTAGTTTCGCCAGAAAAACATAGTTTTCCGATAATAAGTGCAATGAAGAACAGCCCTGGATGTTACAACTTGGGTAGACCGGTTTCTATTCGCTCAATGCTAAAACCAATAGAAATATAAGTAAATGGGAGTTAGTTTGGCCAGAGTAACGGTGTTTATCGTTAATAGCTCTAACAATAAAGAACAGCCTTGGCTGTTACAGCTGGAGTGGATCTTTTTCTATTCACTCATTGTTATTACTGATGGAAATATAAGGAAATGGGAGATAGTTCAGCCAAACAAACGGTGTTGTCTATTAGTAAGTACAACACAGAACTGCCCTGGTTGTTACACCTAAGGAAGATCTTTTTCTATTCTCTTACTGCTAAAACCAATAGAAATATAAGGATGTAATAACTACTTTCGCGAAGGAAACGGTGTTTTTTGTTAACAAGAAACCAAATACAGATCAGTTCTGAATGTTACAACTATAGTGGATCTTCTTCTAATCACTCACTGCTAGAAACGATTGAAATATAAGGAAATGTGAGTTATTTTGGCCAAGGAAACGGTGTTTTTCGTTAACAAGAACCAAAAACAGAACAACCTTCGATATTACAACAAGGTTCGATCTTTTTCTATTATATCGCTGTTAAAAATGATGGAAATTTAATGAAGGAAATGCTAGTTAGTTTGGCCAGTGAAACGGTGCTATTCGCTGACTAAAATCAAAATACAGAATAGCCCTGGTTATTACACCTAAGGAAGATCTTTTTCTATTCATTTACTGCTAAAACCAATAGAAATATAAGGACGTACGACCTACTTTCGCGAAGGAAACTCTGTTTTTCGTTAACACAAAACCAAATATAGAACAGCCCTGGATGATACAACTTGGATCATCTTCTATTCAATCACTGCTAAAACCAAGGGCAATAAAAGGAAATGCGAGCTAGTTTGGTTAGAGAAACGGTGTTTTTCTTTAAGAAGAAACCAAATACAGAAAAGCCCACGATGTTACAACTATAGTGGATCATCTTCTATTCACTCACTGCTAAAAACAATAGAAATATAAGGAAATACTAGCTAGTTAGTCTACAGAAACAGTGTTTTTCAGTAACAAGAAACAAAATACAGAACAGCCCTGGCTGTTACAGTTAGCGTGGATCTTTTTCTATTCACTACTGCAACACCAATGGAAAAATAAGTAAATGCAAGCTAGTTTGGCCAGAGAAACGGTGCTATTCGCTAAGAAAAAACAAAATAACAGAACACCCTTGGCTATTAGAACTTGGATCTGTCTTTTTCTATTCCCTCACTGTTAAAAACGACGCAAATATAAGGATATGCGAGCTAGTTTGACCATAAAAACCGTATTTTTCGGTAATAAGAACCAAATACAGAACAACCTTCGATATTACAACGAGGTTCGATCTTTTTCTATTAGCTCACTGTTTAAAACGATGGAAATATAAGAAAATACAAGTTTGCTTCGCCAAAGAAACGTGTTTTTCGTCAACAAAAAACAAAATACTGAACAGCCTTGGCTGTTAGAACTTGAGTCGATCTCTTTCTATTCACTTACTGCTAAAACCAATAGTAGTGTAAGGAAATGCGAGCTACTTTCACCAAAAGAAACTGTGCTTTTCGTTAACAATAAAACAAATAAAGGACAGCCCCGATTGTTATAACTATAGTGGATCTACTTGTAATCACTCACGGCTAGAAATGACTGAAATATATGGAAATGCGAGCTAATTTGCCCAGAAAAACGCAGTTTTCCGATAATAACGGAAATAAAGAACAGCCCAGGACGATACAACTAGGTTGGATCTTGTTCTTTCACTTACTGTTATAACCGGTGAAAATACCAGTAAATGCGAGCTAGTTTGGCCAATAAAGGGGTGTTTTCTATCAAATAAAAATAACAATATAGAACTGCCTTGTATATTTCAATTAGGGACGATCTTTTTCTATTCCATCACTGTTAAAAACGATGGAAATATAAGGAAATGCGAGCTAGTTTGACCAAAAAAACCGAGGTTTTCGGTAATAATGAACGAAATACAAGACGGCCCTGGATGTTACAGCAAAGGAAAATCTTTTTCTATTCTCTTACTGCTAAAACCAATAGAAATATAAGGAAATGGAAGCTTGTTTGGCCAGAGAAACGGTGCTATTCGCTAACAAAAAACAAAATACAGAACACCCCTGGATGTTACAACTATAGTGGATCTTCTTCTAATCATTCACTGCTAGAAACGATTGAAATATATGGAAATGGCAGCTAGTTTCGCCAGAAAAACATAGTTTTCCGATAATAAGTGCAATGAAGAACTGCCCTGGATGTTACAACTTGGGTAGACCGGTTTCTATTCGCTCAATGCTAAAACCAATAGAAATATAAGTAAATGGGAGTTAGTTTGGCCAGAGTAACGGTGTTTATCGTTAATAGCTCTAACAATAAAGAACAGCCTTGGCTGTTACAGCTGGAGTGGATCTTTTTCTATTCACTCATTGTTATTACTGATGGAAATATAAGGAAATGGGAGATAGTTCAGCCAAACAAACGGTGTTGTCTATTAGTAAGTACAACACAGAACTGCCCTGGTTGTTACACCTAAGGAAGATCTTTTTCTATTCTCTTACTGCTAAAACCAATAGAAATATAAGGATGTAATAACTACTTTCGCGAAGGAAACGGTGTTTTTTGTTAACAAGAAACCAAATACAGATCAGTTCTGAATGTTACAACTATAGTGGATCTTCTTCTAATCACTCACTGCTAGAAACGATTGAAATATAAGGAAATGTGAGTTATTTTGGCCAAGGAAACGGTGTTTTTCGTTAACAAGAACCAAAAACAGAACAACCTTCGATATTACAACAAGGTTCGATCTTTTTCTATTATATCGCTGTTAAAAATGATGGAAATTTAATGAAGGAAATGCTAGTTAGTTTGGCCAATGAAACGGTGCTATTCGCTGACTAAAATCAAAATACAGAATAGCCCTGGTTATTACACCTAAGGAAGATCTTTTTCTATTCATTTACTGCTAAAACCAATAGAAATATAAGGACGTACGACCTACTTTCGCGAAGGAAACTCTGTTTTTCGTTAACACAAAACCAAATATAGAACAGCCCTGGATGATACAACTTGGATCATCTTCTATTCAATCACTGCTAAAACCAAGGGCAATAAAAGGAAATGCGAGCTAGTTTGGTTAGAGAAACGGTGTTTTTCTTTAAGAAGAAACCAAATACAGAAAAGCCCACGATGTTACAACTATAGTGGATCATCTTCTATTCACTCACTGCTAAAAACAATAGAAATATAAGGAAATACTAGCTAGTTAGTCTACAGAAACAGTGTTTTTCAGTAACAAGAAACAAAATACAGAACAGCCCTGGCTGTTACAGTTAGCGTGGATCTTTTTCTATTCACTACTGCAACACCAATGGAAAAATAAGTAAATGCAAGCTAGTTTGGCCAGAGAAACGGTGCTATTCGCTAAGAAAAAACAAAATAACAGAACACCCTTGGCTATTAGAACTTGGATCTGTCTTTTTCTATTCCCTCACTGTTAAAAACGACGCAAATATAAGGATATGCGAGCTAGTTTGACCATAAAAACCGTATTTTTCGGTAATAAGAACCAAATACAGAACAACCTTCGATATTACAACGAGGTTCGATCTTTTTCTATTAGCTCACTGTTTAAAACGATGGAAATATAAGAAAATACAAGTTTGCTTCGCCAAAGAAACGTGTTTTTCGTCAACAAAAAACAAAATACTGAACAGCCTTGGCTGTTAGAACTTGAGTCGATCTCTTTCTATTCACTTACTGCTAAAACCAATAGTAGTGTAAGGAAATGCGAGCTACTTTCACCAAAAGAAACTGTGCTTTTCGTTAACAATAAAACAAATAAAGGACAGCCCCGATTGTTATAACTATAGTGGATCTACTTGTAATCACTCACGGCTAGAAATGACTGAAATATATGGAAATGCGAGCTAATTTGCCCAGAAAAACGCAGTTTTCCGATAATAACGGAAATAAAGAACAGCCCAGGACGATACAACTAGGTTGGATCTTGTTCTTTCACTTACTGTTATAACCGGTGAAAATACCAGTAAATGCGAGCTAGTTTGGCCAATAAAGGGGTGTTTTCTATCAAATAAAAATAACAATATAGAACTGCCTTGTATATTTCAATTAGGGACGATCTTTTTCTATTCCATCACTGTTAAAAACGATGGAAATATAAGGAAATGCGAGCTAGTTTGACCAAAAAAACCGAGGTTTTCGGTAATAATGAACGAAATACAAGACGGCCCTGGATGTTACAGCAAAGGAAAATCTTTTTCTATTCTCTTACTGCTAAAACCAATAGAAATATAAGGAAATGGAAGCTTGTTTGGCCAGAGAAACGGTGCTATTCGCTAACAAAAAACAAAATACAGAACACCCCTGGATGTTACAACTATAGTGGATCTTCTTCTAATCATTCACTGCTAGAAACGATTGAAATATATGGAAATGGCAGCTAGTTTCGCCAGAAAAACATAGTTTTCCGATAATAAGTGCAATGAAGAACTGCCCTGGATGTTACAACTTGGGTAGACCGGTTTCTATTCGCTCAATGCTAAAACCAATAGAAATATAAGTAAATGGGAGTTAGTTTGGCCAGAGTAACGGTGTTTATCGTTAATAGCTCTAACAATAAAGAACAGCCTTGGCTGTTACAGCTGGAGTGGATCTTTTTCTATTCACTCATTGTTATTACTGATGGAAATATAAGGAAATGGGAGATAGTTCAGCCAAACAAACGGTGTTGTCTATTAGTAAGTACAACACAGAACTGCCCTGGTTGTTACACCTAAGGAAGATCTTTTTCTATTCTCTTACTGCTAAAACCAATAGAAATATAAGGATGTAATAACTACTTTCGCGAAGGAAACGGTGTTTTTTGTTAACAAGAAACCAAATACAGATCAGTTCTGAATGTTACAACTATAGTGGATCTTCTTCTAATCACTCACTGCTAGAAACGATTGAAATATAAGGAAATGTGAGTTATTTTGGCCAAGGAAACGGTGTTTTTCGTTAACAAGAACCAAAAACAGAACAACCTTCGATATTACAACAAGGTTCGATCTTTTTCTATTATATCGCTGTTAAAAATGATGGAAATTTAATGAAGGAAATGCTAGTTAGTTTGGCCAATGAAACGGTGCTATTCGCTGACTAAAATCAAAATACAGAATAGCCCTGGTTATTACACCTAAGGAAGATCTTTTTCTATTCATTTACTGCTAAAACCAATAGAAATATAAGGACGTACGACCTACTTTCGCGAAGGAAACTCTGTTTTTCGTTAACACAAAACCAAATATAGAACAGCCCTGGATGATACAACTTGGATCATCTTCTATTCAATCACTGCTAAAACCAAGGGCAATAAAAGGAAATGCGAGCTAGTTTGGTTAGAGAAACGGTGTTTTTCTTTAAGAAGAAACCAAATACAGAAAAGCCCACGATGTTACAACTATAGTGGATCATCTTCTATTCACTCACTGCTAAAAACAATAGAAATATAAGGAAATACTAGCTAGTTAGTCTACAGAAACAGTGTTTTTCAGTAACAAGAAACAAAATACAGAACAGCCCTGGCTGTTACAGTTAGCGTGGATCTTTTTCTATTCACTACTGCAACACCAATGGAAAAATAAGTAAATGCAAGCTAGTTTGGCCAGAGAAACGGTGCTATTCGCTAAGAAAAAACAAAATAACAGAACACCCTTGGCTATTAAAACTTGGATCTGTCTTTTTCTATTCCCTCACTGTTAAAAACGACGCAAATATAAGGATATGCGAGCTAGTTTGACCATAAAAACCGTATTTTTCGGTAATAAGAACCAAATACAGAACAACCTTCGATATTACAACGAGGTTCGATCTTTTTCTATTAGCTCACTGTTTAAAACGATGGAAATATAAGAAAATACAAGTTTGCTTCGCCAAAGAAACGTGTTTTTCGTCAACAAAAAACAAAATACTGAACAGCCTTGGCTGTTAGAACTTGAGTCGATCTTTTTCTATTCCCTCACTGTTAAAAACGATGGTAATATAAGGAAATGCGAGCTAGTTTCGCGATAGAAACGGTGTTTTTTGTTAATAAGAAACCAAATATAGTACAGCCCTGAATGATACAACTTGGATCATCTTCTATTCAATCACTGCTAAAACCAAGGGAAATATAAGGAAATGCGAGTTAGTTTGGCCAGAGTAACGGTGTTTTTCGTTAATTGCTCTAACAATACGGAACAGCCCAGTGTGTTAGAACTAGGGTCGATCTTTTTCTGTACACTCATTATTATCGATGGAAATATAAGGAAATGGAAGATAGTTCAGCCAAATAAACGGTGTTTTCTATTAGTAAGGACAACACAGGACTGCCCTGGTTGTTACCCCTGAGCTAGATCTCTTTCTATTCACTTACTGCTAAAACCAATAGTAGTGTAAGGAAATGCGAGCTACTTTCACCAAAAGAAACTGTGCTTTTCGTTAACAAAAAAACAAATAAAGAACAGCCCCGATTGTTATAACTATAGTGGATCTACTTGTAATCACTCACGGCTAGAAACGACTGAAATATATGGAATTGGCAGCTAGTTTCGCCAGAAAAACATAGTTTTCTGATAATAAGTGCAATGAAGAACAGCCCTGGATGTTACAACTAGGTTGGATCTTGTTCTATTCACTTACTGCTAAAACCAATAGAAATATAAGGAAGTACGACCTACTTTCGCGAAGGAAACTCTGTTTTTCGTTAACACAAAACCAAATATAGAACAGCCCTGGATGATACAACTTGGATCATCTTCTATTCAATCACTGCTAAAACCAAGGGCAATAAAAGGAAATGCGAGCTAGCTTAGCCAAAGAAACGGTGTTTTTCGTTAATAGCTCTAACAATTCGTAAGAGCCCAGGGTGTTAGAACTAGGGTCGATCGTTTTCTAGACACTCATTGTTATTACCGATGGAAATATAAGGAAATGGGAGATAGTTCAGCCAAATAAATGGTGTTTTCTATTAGTAAGGACAACACAGAACAGCCCTGGTTGTTACACCTAAGCTAGATCTTTTTCTATTCACTTACTGCTAAAACAAATATTAGTGTAAGGAAATGCGAGCTACTTTCACCGAAAGAAACTGTGCTTTTCGTTAACAAAAAAACAAATAAAGAACAGCCCCGATTGTTATAACTATAGTGGATCTACTTGTAATCACTCACGGCTAGAAACGACTGAAATATATGGAATTGGCAGCTAGTTTCGCCAGAAAAACATAGTTTTCTGATAATAAGTGCAATGAAGAACAGCCCTGGATGTTACAACTAGGTTTGATCTTGTTCTATTCACTTACTGCTAAAACCAATAGAAATATAAAGAAGTACGACCTACTTTCGCGAAGGAAACGGTGTTTTTTGTTAACAAGACACCAAATATAGAAAAGTTCTGAATGTTACAACTATAGTGGATCTTCTTCTAATCACTCACTGCTAGAAACGATTGAAATATAAGGAAATGTGAGTTATTTTGGCCAAGGAAACGGAGTTTTTCGTTAATAGCTCTAACAATTCGGAAGAGCCCAGGGTGTTAGAACTAGGGTCGATCTTTTTCTATACGGTCATTGTTATTACCGATGGAAATATAAGCAAATGGAAGATAGTTCAGCCAAACAAACGGTGTTTTCTATTGGTAAGGACAACACAGAACTGCCCCGGTTGTTACACCTCAGGAAGATCTTTTTCTATTCACTTACTGCTAAAACCAATAGAAATATAAGGAAGTACTAACTACTTTAGTGATAGAAACGGTGTATTTCGTTAACAAGAACCAAAAACAGATCAGTTCTGATTGTTGCAACTATAGTGGATCTTGTTCTAATCACTCACTGCTAGAAACGATTGAAATATAAGGAAATGTGAGTTATTTTGGCCAAGGAAACGGTGTTTTTCGTTAACAAGAACCAAAAACAGAACAACCTTCGATATTACAACAAGGTTTGATCTTTTTCTATTCCCTCGCTGTTAAAAACGATGGAATATTTAGGAAATGCGAGATAGTTTAGCCAGAGTAACGGTGCTATTCGCTGACTAAAATCAGAATACAGAATAGCCCAGGTTATTACACCTAAGGAAGATCTTTTTCTATTCATTTACTGCTATAACCAATAGAAATATAAGGAAGTACGACCTACTTTCGCGAAGGAAACTCTGTTTTTCGTTAACACAAAACCAAATATAGAACAGCCCTGCATGATACAACTTGGATCATCTTCTATTCAATCACTGCAAAAACCAAGGGAAATATAAGGAAATGCGAGCTAGCTTAGCCAGAGAAACGGTGTTTTTCGTAAATAGCTCTAACTATTCGGAAGAGCCCAGGTTGTTAGAACTAGGGTCAATCTTTTTCTATACACTCATTGTTATTACCGATGGAAATATAAGGAAATGGGAGATAGTTCAGCCAAATAAATGGTGTTTTCTATTAGTAAGGACAACACAGGACTGCCCTGGTTGTTACCCCTGAGCTAGATCTCTTTCTATTCACTTACTGCTAAAACCAATAGTAGTGTAAGGAAATGCGAGCTACTTTCACCAAAAGAAACTGTGCTTTTCGTTAACAATAAAACAAATAAAGAACAGCCCCGATTGTTATAACTATAGTGGATCTACTTGTAATCACTCACGGCTAGAAATGACTGAAATATATGGAAATGCGAGCTAATTTGCCCAGAAAAACGCAGTTTTCCGATAATAACGGAAATAAAGAACAGCCCAGGACGATACAACTAGGTTGGATCTTGTTCTTTCACTTACTGTTATAACCGATGAAAATACCAGTAAATGCGAGCTAGTTTGGCCAATAAAGGGGTGTTTTCTATCAAATAAAAATAACAATATAGAACTGCCTTGTATATTTCAATTAGGGACGATCTTTTTCTATTCCATCACTGTTAAAAACGATGGAAATATAAGGAAATGCGAGCTAGTTTGACCAAAAAAACCGAGGTTTTCGGTAATAATGAACGAAATACAAGACGGCCCTGGATGTTACAGCAAAGGAAAATCTTTTTCTATTCTCTTACTGCTAAAACCAATAGAAATATAAGGAAATGGAAGCTTGTTTGGCCAGAGAAACGGTGCTATTCGCTAACAAAAAACAAAATACAGAACACCCCTGGATGTTACAACTATAGTGGATCTTCTTCTAATCATTCACTGCTAGAAACGATTGAAATATATGGAAATGGCAGCTAGTTTCGCCAGAAAAACATAGTTTTCCGATAATAAGTGCAATGAAGAACAGCCCTGGATGTTACAACTTGGGTAGACCGGTTTCTATTCGCTCAATGCTAAAACCAATAGAAATATAAGTAAATGGGAGTTAGTTTGGCCAGAGTAACGGTGTTTATCGTTAATAGCTCTAACAATAAAGAACAGCCTTGGCTGTTACAGCTGGAGTGGATCTTTTTCTATTCACTCATTGTTATTACTGATGGAAATATAAGGAAATGGGAGATAGTTCAGCCAAACAAACGGTGTTGTCTATTAGTAAGTACAACACAGAACTGCCCTGGTTGTTACACCTAAGGAAGATCTTTTTCTATTCTCTTACTGCTAAAACCAATAGAAATATAAGGATGTAATAACTACTTTCGCGAAGGAAACGGTGTTTTTTGTTAACAAGAAACCAAATACAGATCAGTTCTGAATGTTACAACTATAGTGGATCTTCTTCTAATCACTCACTGCTAGAAACGATTGAAATATAAGGAAATGTGAGTTATTTTGGCCAAGGAAACGGTGTTTTTCGTTAACAAGAACCAAAAACAGAACAACCTTCGATATTACAACAAGGTTCGATCTTTTTCTATTATATCGCTGTTAAAAATGATGGAAATTTAATGAAGGAAATGCTAGTTAGTTTGGCCAGTGAAACGGTGCTATTCGCTGACTAAAATCAAAATACAGAATAGCCCTGGTTATTACACCTAAGGAAGATCTTTTTCTATTCATTTACTGCTAAAACCAATAGAAATATAAGGACGTACGACCTACTTTCGCGAAGGAAACTCTGTTTTTCGTTAACACAAAACCAAATATAGAACAGCCCTGGATGATACAACTTGGATCATCTTCTATTCAATCACTGCTAAAACCAAGGGCAATAAAAGGAAATGCGAGCTAGTTTGGTTAGAGAAACGGTGTTTTTCTTTAAGAAGAAACCAAATACAGAAAAGCCCACGATGTTACAACTATAGTGGATCATCTTCTATTCACTCACTGCTAAAAACAATAGAAATATAAGGAAATACTAGCTAGTTAGTCTACAGAAACAGTGTTTTTCAGTAACAAGAAACAAAATACAGAACAGCCCTGGCTGTTACAGTTAGCGTGGATCTTTTTCTATTCACTACTGCAACACCAATGGAAAAATAAGTAAATGCAAGCTAGTTTGGCCAGAGAAACGGTGCTATTCGCTAAGAAAAAACAAAATAACAGAACACCCTTGGCTATTAGAACTTGGATCTGTCTTTTTCTATTCCCTCACTGTTAAAAACGACGCAAATATAAGGATATGCGAGCTAGTTTGACCATAAAAACCGTATTTTTCGGTAATAAGAACCAAATACAGAACAACCTTCGATATTACAACGAGGTTCGATCTTTTTCTATTAGCTCACTGTTTAAAACGATGGAAATATAAGAAAATACAAGTTTGCTTCGCCAAAGAAACGTGTTTTTCGTCAACAAAAAACAAAATACTGAACAGCCTTGGCTGTTAGAACTTGAGTCGATCTTTTTCTATTCCCTCACTGTTAAAAACGATGGTAATATAAGGAAATGCGAGCTAGTTTCGCGATAGAAACGGTGTTTTTTGTTAATAAGAAACCAAATATAGTACAGCCCTGAATGATACAACTTGGATCATCTTCTATTCAATCACTGCTAAAACCAAGGGAAATATAAGGAAATGCGAGTTAGTTTGGCCAGAGTAACGGTGTTTTTCGTTAATTGCTCTAACAATACGGAACAGCCCAGTGTGTTAGAACTAGGGTCGATCTTTTTCTGTACACTCATTGTTATTATCGATGGAAATATAAGGAAATGGAAGATAGTTCAGCCAAATAAACGGTGTTTTCTATTGGTAAGGACAACACAGAACTGCCCTGGTTGTTACACCTAAGGAAGATCTTTTTCTATTCTCTTACTGCTAAAACCAATAGAAATATAAGGAAATGGAAGCTAGTTTGGTCAGAGAAACGGTGCTATTCGCTAACAAAAAACAAAATACAGAACACCCCTGGATGTTACAACTATAGTGGATCTTCTTCTAATCATTCACTGCTAGAAACGATTGAAATATAAGGAAATGTGAGTTATTTTGACCAAGGAAACGGTGTTTTTCGTTAACAAGAACCAAAAACAGAACAACCTTCGATATTACAACAAGGTTCGAACTTTTTCTATTCCCTCGCTGTTAAAAATGATGGAAATTTAAGGAACTGCTAGCTAGTTTGGCCAGAGAAACGGTGCTATTCGCTAACAAAAAACAAAATACAGAACACCCCTGGATGTTACAACTAGGTTGGATCTTGTTCTATTCACTTACTGCTAAAACCAATAGAACTATAAGGAAGTACTAGCTACTTTAGTGATAGAACGGTGTTTTTTGTTAACAAGAAACCAAATACAGATAAGTTCTGAATGTTACAACTATAGTGGATCTTCTTCTAATCACTCACTGCTAGAAACGATTGAAATATAAGGAAATGTGAGTTATTTTGCCCAAGGAATCGGTGTTTTTCGTTAACAAGAACCAAATACAGAACAACCTTCGATATTACAATAAGGTTCGATTTTTTCTATTCCCTCGCTGTTAAAAATGATGGAAATTTAAGGAACTGCTAGCTAGTTTGGCCAGAGAAACTGTGCTATTCGCTGACTAAAATCAAAATACAGAATAGCCCTGGTTATTACACCTAAGGAAGATCTTTTTCTACTCATTTACTGCTAAAACCAATAGAAATATAAGGAAATGCGAGCTAGCTTAGCCAGAGAAACGGTGTTTTTCGTTAATAGCTCTAACAATTCGGAAGAGCCCAGGGTGTTAGAACTAGGGTCGATCTTTTTCTATACGGTCATTGTTATTACCGATGGAAATATAAGCAAATGGAAGATAGTTCAGCCAAACAAACGGTGTTTCTATTGGTAAGGACAACACAGAACTGCCCTGGTTGTTACACCTAAGGAAGATCTTTTTCTATTCTCTTACTGCTAAAACCAATAGAAATATAAGGATGTAATAACTACTTTCGCGAAGGAAACGGTGTTTTTTGTTAACAAGAAACCAAATACAGATCAGTTCTGAATGTTACAACTATAGTGGATCTTCTTCTAATCACTCACTGCTAGAAACGATTGAAATATAAGGAAATGTGAGTTATTTTGGCCAAGGAAACGGTGTTTTTCGTTAACAAGAACCAAAAACAGAACAACCTTCGATATTACAACAAGGTTCGATCTTTTTCTATTATATCGCTGTTAAAAATGATGGAAATTTAATGAAGGAAATGCTAGTTAGTTTGGCCAGTGAAACGGTGCTATTCGCTGACTAAAATCAAAATACAGAATAGCCCTGGTTATTACACCTAAGGAAGATCTTTTTCTATTCATTTACTGCTAAAACCAATAGAAATATAAGGAAGTACGACCTACTTTCGCGAAGGAAACTCTGTTTTTCGTTAACACAAAACCAAATATAGAACAGCCCTGGATGATACAACTTGGATCATCTTCTATTCAATCACTGCTAAAACCAAGGGAAATAAAAGGAAAAGCGAGCTAGCTTAGCCAGAGAAGCGGTGTTTTTCGTTAACAAGAACCAAATACAGAACAACCTTAGATATTACAATAAGGTTCGATTTTTTTCTATTCCCTCGCTGTTAAAAATGATGGAAATTTAAGGAACTGCTAGCTAGTTTGGCCAGAGAAACGGTGCTATTCGCTGACTAAAATCAAAATACAGAATAGCCCTGGTTATTACACCTAAGGACGATCTTTTTCTACTCATTTACTGCTAAAACCAATAGAAATATAAGGGAGTACGACATACTTTCGCGAAGGAAACTCTGTTTTTCGTTAACACAAAACCAAATATAGAACAGCCCTGGATGATACAACTTGGATCATCTTCTATTCAATCACTGCTAAAACCAAGGGAAATATAAGGAAATGCGAGCTAGCTTAGCCAGAGAAACGGTGTTTTTCGTTAATAGCTCTAACAATTCGGAAGAGCCCAGGGTGTTAGAACTAGGGTCGATCTTTTTCTATACGGTCATTGTTATTACCGATGGAAATATAAGCAAATGGAAGATAGTTCAGCCAAACAAACGGTGTTTCTATTGGTAAGGACAACACAGAACTGCCCTGGTTGTTACACCTAAGGAAGATCTTTTTCTACTCATTTACTGCTAAAACCAATAGAAATATAAGGGAGTACGACCTACTTTCGCGAAGGAAACTCTGTTTTTCGTTAACACAAAACCAAATATAGAACAGCCCTGGATGATACAACTTGGATCATCTTCTATTCAATCACTGCTATAACCAAGGGAAATATAAGGAAATGCGAGCTAGCTTAGCCAGAGAAACGGTGTTTTTCGTTAATAGCTCTAACAATTCGGAAGAGCCCAGGGTGTTAGAACTAGGGTCGATCTTTTTCTATACGGTCATTGTTATTACCGATGGAAATATAAGCAAATGGAAGATAGTTCAGCCAAACAAACGGTGTTTCTATTGGTAAGGACAACACAGAACTGCCCTGGTTGTTACACCTAAGGAAGATCTTTTTCTATTCTCTTACTGCTAAAACCAATAGAAATATAAGGAAGTAATAACTACTTTCGCGAAGGAAACGGTGTTTTTTGTTAACAAGAAACCAAATACAGATCAGTTCTGAATGTTACAACTATAGTGGATCTTCTTCTAATCACTCACTGCTAGAAACGATTGAAATATAAGGAAATGTGAGTTATTTTGCCCAAGGAATCGGTGTTTTTCGTTAACAAGAACCAAATACAGAACAACCTTCGATATTACAATAAGGTTCGATTTTTTCTATTCCCTCGCTGTTAAAAATGATGGAAATTTAAGGAACTGCTAGCTAGTTTGGCCAGAGAAACTGTGCTATTCGCTGACTAAAATCAAAATACAGAATAGCCCTGGTTATTACACCTAAGGAAGATCTTTTTCTACTCATTTACTGCTAAAACCAATAGAAATATAAGGAAATGCGAGCTAGCTTAGCCAGAGAAACGGTGTTTTTCGTTAATAGCTCTAACAATTCGGAAGAGCCCAGGGTGTTAGAACTAGGGTCGATCTTTTTCTATACGGTCATTGTTATTACCGATGGAAATATAAGCAAATGGAAGATAGTTCAGCCAAACAAACGGTGTTTCTATTGGTAAGGACAACACAGAACTGCCCTGGTTGTTACACCTAAGGAAGATCTTTTTCTATTCTCTTACTGCTAAAACCAATAGAAATATAAGGATGTAATAACTACTTTCGCGAAGGAAACGGTGTTTTTTGTTAACAAGAAACCAAATACAGATCAGTTCTGAATGTTACAACTATAGTGGATCTTCTTCTAATCACTCACTGCTAGAAACGATTGAAATATAAGGAAATGTGAGTTATTTTGGCCAAGGAAACGGTGTTTTTCGTTAACAAGAACCAAAAACAGAACAACCTTCGATATTACAACAAGGTTCGATCTTTTTCTATTATATCGCTGTTAAAAATGATGGAAATTTAATGAAGGAAATGCTAGTTAGTTTGGCCAGTGAAACGGTGCTATTCGCTGACTAAAATCAAAATACAGAATAGCCCTGGTTATTACACCTAAGGAAGATCTTTTTCTATTCATTTACTGCTAAAACCAATAGAAATATAAGGAAGTACGACCTACTTTCGCGAAGGAAACTCTGTTTTTCGTTAACACAAAACCAAATATAGAACAGCCCTGGATGATACAACTTGGATCATCTTCTATTCAATCACTGCTAAAACCAAGGGAAATAAAAGGAAAAGCGAGCTAGCTTAGCCAGAGAAGCGGTGTTTTTCGTTAACAAGAACCAAATACAGAACAACCTTAGATATTACAATAAGGTTCGATTTTTTTCTATTCCCTCGCTGTTAAAAATGATGGAAATTTAAGGAACTGCTAGCTAGTTTGGCCAGAGAAACGGTGCTATTCGCTGACTAAAATCAAAATACAGAATAGCCCTGGTTATTACACCTAAGGACGATCTTTTTCTACTCATTTACTGCTAAAACCAATAGAAATATAAGGGAGTACGACATACTTTCGCGAAGGAAACTCTGTTTTTCGTTAACACAAAACCAAATATAGAACAGCCCTGGATGATACAACTTGGATCATCTTCTATTCAATCACTGCTAAAACCAAGGGAAATATAAGGAAATGCGAGCTAGCTTAGCCAGAGAAACGGTGTTTTTCGTTAATAGCTCTAACAATTCGGAAGAGCCCAGGGTGTTAGAACTAGGGTCGATCTTTTTCTATACGGTCATTGTTATTACCGATGGAAATATAAGCAAATGGAAGATAGTTCAGCCAAACAAACGGTGTTTCTATTGGTAAGGACAACACAGAACTGCCCTGGTTGTTACACCTAAGGAAGATCTTTTTCTACTCATTTACTGCTAAAACCAATAGAAATATAAGGGAGTACGACCTACTTTCGCGAAGGAAACTCTGTTTTTCGTTAACACAAAACCAAATATAGAACAGCCCTGGATGATACAACTTGGATCATCTTCTATTCAATCACTGCTATAACCAAGGGAAATATAAGGAAATGCGAGCTAGCTTAGCCAGAGAAACGGTGTTTTTCGTTAATAGCTCTAACAATTCGGAAGAGCCCAGGGTGTTAGAACTAGGGTCGATCTTTTTCTATACGGTCATTGTTATTACCGATGGAAATATAAGCAAATGGAAGATAGTTCAGCCAAACAAACGGTGTTTCTATTGGTAAGGACAACACAGAACTGCCCTGGTTGTTACACCTAAGGAAGATCTTTTTCTATTCTCTTACTGCTAAAACCAATAGAAATATAAGGAAGTAATAACTACTTTCGCGAAGGAAACGGTGTTTTTTGTTAACAAGAAACCAAATACAGATCAGTTCTGAATGTTACAACTATAGTGGATCTTCTTCTAATCATTCACTGCTAGAAACGATTGAAATATAAGGAAATGTGAGTTATTTTGGCCAAGGAAACGGTGTTTTTCGTTAACAAGAACCAAAAACAGAACAACCTTCGATATTACAACAAGGTTCGATCTTTTTCTATTATATCGCTGTTAAAAATGATGGAAATTTAATGAAGGAAATGCTAGTTAGTTTGGCCAGAGAAACGGTGCTATTCGCTGACTAAAATCAAAATACAGAATAGCCCTGGTTATTACACCTAAGGAAGATCTTTTTCTATTCATTTACTGCTAAAACCAATAGAAATATAAGGAAGTACGACCTACTTTCGCGAAGGAAACTCTGTTTTTCGTTAACAGAAAACCAAATATAGAACAGCCCTGGATGATACAACTTGGATCATCTTCTATTCAATCACTGCTAAAACCAAGGGAAATAAAAGGAAATGCGAGCTAGCTTAGCCAGAGAAACGGTGTTTTTCGTTAATAGCTCTAACAATTCGTAAGAGCCCAGGGTGTTAGAACTAGGGTCGATCGTTTTCTATACACTCATTGTTATTACCGATGGAAATATAAGGAAATGGGAGATAGTTCAGCCAAACAAACGGTGTTTTCTATTAGTGAGGACAACACAAAACTGCCCTGGTTGTTACACCTAAGCTAGATCTTTTTCTATTCACTTACTGCTAAAACCAATAGTAGTGTAAGGAAATGCGAGCTACTTTCACCAAAAGAAACTGTGCTTTTCGTTAACAAAAAAACAAATAAAGAACTGCCCCGATTGTTATAACTATAGCGGATCTACTTTTAATCACTCACGGCTAGAAATGACAGAAATATATGGAAATGCGAGCTAATTTGCCCCGAAAAACGCAGTTTTCCGATAATAAGTGAAATAAAGAACAGCCCAGGATGATACAACTAGGTTGGATCTTTTTCTATTCACTTACTGTTATAGTTTGGCGAATAAAGAGGTGTTTTCTATCAAATAAGAACAACAATACAGAACAACCCTGGATGTTACAACTAGGGTCTATCTTTTTCTATTCGCTCACTGTTAAAAACGATGGAAATATAAGGAAATGGAGATAGTTTGATCATAGAAACGGTATTTCCCGTTATCCTGAAACTAAACTTGTGTTTTCCGTTAATATGTACAACGTAGTACAGCCCTTAGTGTTACAACTAGGTTGGAAATCTCTTTGTACATTCACTCACTGCTAAAAACGAAAGAAATATCACGAATCACCCTAATTACGAATAAAGAAAACAATGAACTTAACGATGAAATTGAAGCGATAACTTACTTTACTGAAAATAAACCTCGTATTTTCTAATAATAGATAACAATGGACAGCTTCGAAGATTAACGAATAGAATTGGTGAGGGTAATGTACGATCCTATATGAGCTTGAAAAAGCGCCGAGTATAAAAAGGAGCAAAATGACAATGGGTTAAAGGAAGTAGGTTTTACATTAATTACTTATCCAAGCATTTATAATTAAATTACGTTAAATTGAGGTCATTATTGCTTAAATATACTTTTTGTTTAAGACATTTTCATTCAGACTTTTTGAGTCCTAACACTGAAAGAAATAAATGTCGATGTGAGTTAAATTTTTTTTTAAATTTAATAAGACGATAAAAAAGACTTTCGAAAAAAAATTATTTTTGAAAATATGTTGCTTTTCGCAATATATCTTTGATCTTAAATACAATATACGAAAGATAAAAATGGCTTTAAGGATGATTTGGAAATTTCTATGAACTAGATGGACGATCTGGCTAATTGCAGTCGAATATCTGTCGGTGCAGATGATTTTATTTTTTTTTTTTTCACAAATCTTTGGTCTAGTTTTAGATCGACCTGATTGTTTGGGTGGCTTAAGCAGCTTAGAAGATTTAGGTACTGGCTCTGTTAGCCTGCTCAGTGGAGCAGTTTTCCGGGGGGGAGGCACCTCGGGGAGGTAGAGCTCAGTTTTTTGTCCCCCAAATAATAACCATTCTTGCCTTTATTATAAAACCGTATTCCATCCAGTTTTGACCGTCTATAAAGCAGGTTTAGTACAATTGTCAAAACATTCATCACCTGCGAAGGTACAGGGTGAAAACCAGTGGTTTTGGAATACGGTTATCCGCGAAAAAAGGTTGGCATGAATGGAGGAAAATAGATTTTTCGCGTTTGGGGGAAGCAACAGAAATAGAACAACAAAAGCCAATAATACAACCAACAACAACTGAACAACAAAAAACGAAAGAAATGAAACAATGGAATGAAACAACAAAACAACAACTGAAACAAAACCAACAAGAAAATAAAATACAATATAAAAACCTGAAAATACATGGTAAAAATACATAATATAAATACATAATACATATAAATATGAATAAATATTTAAAATAATCATGCAGAGAAAAGAAAACATGCTTATTAAGTAAAAATTAACTGACCGACGCTGCTCTACTTGGACTTGAAGTTCCGAAGAAGGATATTAATAGTGGCCATATAAATGAATAATTATGATTCAATTTATTTAAAAATGACTAGTGTCATTTTGTCATGCACTAAATAGTGGCTGGTTGATGTGTAGCTGAAAACCCTAACTAAAAAGCAAATTCTAAACTTTAATTTTGAAATTACTTTTAACTATCTTTGTGTCATCCTTCTTCTTGAAGTTCCTAACATGCCCTAATAAATGGAATCATAATTATAAAGAAATCCGAAGTATTTATCGTTGACGGAAAAGATAGTTCGCCAAATAGTAACAACTAAGTAAAATTTGGCCAACTATAAAAATGTTAAAATTTTGATAAGGAGATTTTAGTGTGCCACTCGCTGTAGGCTAGCCTAGTGCGAGTGGCACGCTACTAATCGCGCCCGAACGTCATCGATCGATATAACCACTATAATTCCCCAGCCTACCTGGTTTGCTGTAGGTTGGGATGTGTAACAATATGTTGCAGTTACACATCCATCGGTGTAGTCCGCTGCGTCTTCGTCTTGGCGGAGGAGGAAGAGCAGGAGTCCTCGTCAATCGTCTATTGGCACTGGACACTTGACACTATTTAAAAATATATCGCACACAAATACTTCGCAAGCTTTAATTTAGCGGAATATGGAAGAACCGGATGCTATTACTTTTTAATACGCACTGGATAAATATAAATGTTATTTAATTAAGGGGGAAAAAAAAAGTTCCGAAACAAGGTCTCCGGTGAGTTTATCATACCCGAGCTCGGTTCCTGTAACAACAGAAAGACAAAGATTAGTGGTCCATAGAGTTCATAAAATAAAATAAATGAAGTTGCATAATAACTATCTCATAAACTAAAGAAAGTAACAGGAGTCCAGAAGTTAACATGCATTGCTGTAATGGAGTCCAGCAATGCATGTTAACCTCTTAATCGTAGGAGCTAAGCATAAAAGCTGCATTATCATTGGATTGGAAACCCAATTAAAAACAATATGAAATCTTTGTGGTTCAGTTTATTAAAGGTTTCAAAAGTTACACCGTTTAACTTAGGATTTGTGAATAATCAAAAGTTGGTTTTATTGTACCATAAAATTATAACGAAAGAAGATTTTAAAGAGATTTATCCTTTTATTCAATAGCCAAAATCCAATAAATAGTCAAATAAGTATTTATTTTGGTTCTAACTATAATATAAAAAGCTCTTATAATATTTTGCATCATTAAGCTAAATTCTAGATTCATTCTCACTAATTGGAATAACATAAGTCATTAAAGACTCATTTTTATTCAACCGAAGCAATCTTATTCTAAATTTAATAATGATAAAAATTTCCAAAAAGTAATTTTCAGTGAATACCCACATATTAACTTAGAATTTCAAAGGAAAAAAAAATCACTCAACTTCTTTAAATTTCCTCATCCTTATAGAAGATAGAAGATATTCAACAAAATCTTCTTTTAACATGCGTTCAATTGAATTGAAGAAACTTTATGACCATTCATGGTTTAATTAAAGCCATAGACTTAAATTTAAGATAACTTGTATCAATAATTAAAGAAGTAAACGGTAGCCTATTTTTTTCCCCACATGCATTGTAACAAATACTTAAGTGAAATAAAGATGTTACAACTATAGTGGATCTTCTTCTAATCATTCACTGCTAGAAACGATTGAAATATAAGGAAATGTGAACTATTTTGCCCAAGGAAACGGTGTTTTTCGTTAACAAGAACCAAATACAGAACAACCTTCGATATTACAACTAGGGTGGATCTTTTTCTATTCGCATACTGTTAAAAACGAAGGAAAATTTAGGGAACTTTGGGAAATGCGAGCTAGTTTGACCAGAGAAACGGAGTTTCTTCATAACAATAAACCAAATACAGAACAGCCCAGGTTGTTAGAACTAGGGTCCATCTTTTTCTATGCGCTCATTGTTATTACTGATGGAAATATAAGGAAATGGGAGATAGTTCAGCTAAATAAATGGTGTTTTCTATTAGTAAGGACAACACAGAACTGCCCTGGTTGTTACACCTAAGTTAGATCTTTTTCTATTCACTTACTGCTAAAACCAATAGAAATATAAGGAAGTACGAGCTACTTTCGCGAAGGAAACGGTGTTTTTTGTTAACAAGAAACCAAATACAGAACAGCCCTGCATGTTACAACTATAGTGGATCTTCTTTTAATCACTCACGGCTAGAAATGACTGAAATATAAGGAAATGTGAACTATTTTGGCCAATAAAGGGGTGTTTTCTATCAAATAAGAACAACAATACAGAACTGCCTTGTATATTTCAATTAGGGTCGATCTTTTTCTATTCGCTCACTGATAAAAACGAATGGAAATATAAGGAAATGCGAGCTAGTTTGCCCAATAAAGCGGTGTTTTCTATCAAATAAGAACAACAATACAGAACAACCCTGGATGTTACAACAAGGGTCTATCTTTTTCTATTCGGCCTATTCTTTTTTCCCACATGCTTTGTAACAAATACTTATTGTGAAATAAAGAATGTGAAAAAAATTACTTATTAAAAAAGATCCATCAAATTTTTATAACTAATACTGAATTACGCTTTAAAAAAGTCAATAGTAGTTTTAAAATATTAAAAATTAAAAACATATAAAGAAAGTATTCATGCCTGTTGATTGAGATATATGTATGTACAATAGAGTCAATTCTATGTTTCCTAAATTTTGTCGAATAAAATCATGTAAAACTATAATTTTTAACGTATTCTTCTTTCTTTCTAATTCTCTATTATTAATTATAAAAAATTGATGGAATACTTCAATTAAAATTAAGAAAATGTACTTACTGTGCAGAAGTGATGTAACCTCCACCAGAACACGAGCTGAAGTGATAACAGTACCATAAGGTAATAATGGCAGCTACTGACCAATGCCTACTGCATAGTACATACATATGTTTTTATTATTATTATTAAAGGTAGATTGATTTCTTCTTTAATTTATTGTAAATTTTAACTTAGTTTTCTATGCTTGGAATATTATTTAAATAATTTTAATGACTACTCTAATTGAGAATACTTTGAGGTTCAATCTAGGATTGTTATAATTCTGTATTTTGGGAATAAAATTTTTCCAATTTATTGTTAAATAATGAAATTGTATTTTTTCTACTTTAAATAACAAATTTGAACTTTGCTCAATTTGGCTGAATCTTCCTTTGTTATATGTAATGTACGTATTATTAGAAAAAAGTAAGAAGTACTTTTTTTAAGAAGGTACCATCCCAGTGGTTTCATCTATTTTCAGCTCTAATAGATGTTATTAATTCCCCCAACACCCTTTTCTCTCAAAGTAGTTAACTTTGTAAACTTTTCTTTTATTTTTTTGTTAAGAAAGGCTGGAAAATGCCAATGATAGTTGCAAACCCTAGTTACGGCCCTAATAGTAGTAGTCATTTCCTCGAAAAAACTCTACTTCAGCCGAAACTTCCTGGAACTTTTTAATTTTTCTTCCGTTTATTATAATTTACGTCAAATCAGTTGCAACATCACATCATGTATTTCCGTTTAAATAGTTGTTTTCACCTTAACAAAAAACTTCTTTTATCTGCCCATACTAGCTAAAAAGATACCAATATTTTCTACGTTCCCCTTTTTATAATTTATTACAAAACAAGGTCCAATTCTACAAAACGACGTATTTTTGGTCAAATTAGAACTTATAGTCAGCCTGATTGTGCCTTAAAAGACCGGCCTCTTCATAACTCTCTTAGCGAGCTAGTTTGGCCAATAAAATGGTGTTTTCTATTAATAAAAACTACGTTACAGAACAGCCCTAGATGTTACAACTAGGGTGGATCTTTGTCTATTCACTCACTGCTAAAAACGATGGAAATATAAGGGAATGCGAGCTAGTTTGGCCAATACAATGGTGTTTTGTCTTAATAGAAACTACATTACAGAACAGTCCTGGATGTTACAACCAGGGTCGATCTTTTTCTATTCGCTTTCTGTTAAAATCGATGAAAATATAAGGAAATGCGAGCTAATTTGGCCAATAAAGTGCTGTTTTCTATTAATAAGAACAACAATACAGAACAGCCCTGGATTTTACAACTAGGGTCGATCTTTTTCTATTCGCTTTCTGTTAAAATCGATGGAAATATAAGGAAATGCGAGCTAATTTGGCCAATAAAGTGCTGTTTTCTATTAATAAGAACAACAATACAGAACAGCCCTGGATTTTACAACTAGGGTCGATCTTTTTCTATTCGCTTTCTGTTAAAATCGATGGAAATATAAGGAAATGCGAGCTAATTTGGCCAATAAAGTGCTGTTTTCTATTAATAAGAACAACAATACAGAACAGCCCTGGATGTTACAACCAGGGTCGATCTTTTTCTATTCACTCACTGCTAAAAACGATGGAAATATAAGGAAATACGAGCTAATTTGGCCAATAAAGTGCTGTATTCTATTAATAAGATCAACAATACAGAACAGCCCTGGATGTTACAACTAGGGTCGATCTTTTTCTATTCACTCACTGCAAAAAACGATGGAAATATAAGGAAATGCGAGCAAATTTGGCCAATAAAATGGTGTTTTCTATTAATAAAACCTACGTTACAGAACAGCCCTAGATGTTACAACTAGGGTGGATCTTTGTCTATTCACTCACTGCTAAAAACGATGGAAATATAAGGAAATGCGAGCTAGTTTGGCCAATAAAATGGTGTTTTCTATTAATAAAAACTACGTTACAGAACAGTCCTGGATGTTACAACCAGGGTCGATCTTTTTCTATTCACTCACTACTAAAAACGATGGAAATATAAGGGAATGCGAGCTAATTTGGCCAATAAAATGGTGTTTTGTCTTAATAGAAACTACATTAGAGAACAGTCCTGGATGTTACAACCAGGGTCGATCTTTTTCTATCCACTCACTACTAAAAACGATGGAAATATATGGAAATGCGAGCTAGTTTGGCCAATAAAATGGTGTTTTGTCTTAATAGAAACTACATTAGAGAACAGTCCTGGATGTTACAACCAGGGTCGATCTTTTTCTATCCACTCACTACTAAAAACGATGGAAATATAAGGAAATGCGAGCTAGTTTGGCCAATAAAATGGTGTTTTGTCTTAATAGAAACTACATTAGAGAACAGTCCTGGATGTTACAACCAGGGTCGATCTTTTTCTATCCACTCACTACTAAAAACGATGTAAATATAAGGAAATGCGAGCTAGTTTGGCCAATAAAATGGTGTTTTGTCTTAATAGAAACTACATTAGAGAACAGTCCTGGATGTTACAACCAGGGTCGATCTTTTTCTATCCACTCACTACTAAAAACGATGGAAATATAAGAGAATGCGAGCTAGTTTGGCCAATAAAATGGTGTTTTGTCTTAATAGAAACTACATTAGAGAACAGTCCTGGATGTTACAACCAGGGTCGATCTTTTTCTATCCACTCACTACTAAAAACGATGGAAATATAAGGAAATGCGAGCTAGTTTGGCCAATAAAATGGTGTTTTCTATTAATAAAAACTACGTTACAGAACAGTCCTGGATGTTACAACCAGGGTCGATCTTTTTCTATTCACTCACTACTAAAAACGATGGAAATATAAGGGAATGCGAGCTAATTTGGCCAATAAAATGTTGTTTTGTCTTAATAGAAACTACATTAGAGAACAGTCCTGGATGTTACAACCAGGGTCGATCTTTTTCTAACCACTCACTACTAAAAACGATGGAAATATATGGAAATGCGAGCTAATTTGGCCAATAAAATGGTGTTTTCTATTAATAAAAACTACATTAGTGAACAGTCCTGGATGTTACAACCAGGGTCGATCTTTTTCTATCCACTCACTACTAAAAACGATGGAAATATATGGAAATGCGAGCTAATTTGGCCAATAAAATGGTGTTTTCTATTAATAAAAACTACGTTACAGAACAGTCCAGTATGTTACAACTAGGGTGGATCTTTGTCTATTCATCAAGTACTTGCCAATGCAGGAAATAGTGTGAGTGCAAAGTTTAAAGAATGTGCTTTAGACCATTTTTAGTAAATATCCTAAAAAACTAAACGGAAAAATAAATTAATTAAAAACTGACTTTCCGGTGTACCGAATTTTTCTTTTTAATTGAAAACACAATGCTACGTAGTGGAAACTGTTCCAAGTGTACTTAGTTTAATCCACTTAAAGTGGAATTGGAATGTTGTGCTGGCATTAGGATTATAACAAATTATTGGTTTCTCCTTTTAAATATAAGGTTGGTTATAAAGAAAAAAGGACGAAAGAAAATATAAATGTCCAAATCCGGCTATTAGAAACAAAAGAGCTACATCAAACGTAAAATTTTTAATTTTAAAAATAGCCACAAGGTATCAGCACCTACTAGTTAACCTAACCACATTTTTTAAAAAGAAATCAACATGTGCATGCCATACATCTAGTGGTCACTTTGATAGTTCAATTCTTTCAAGTTTAATTTCTCAGGGTAGATTTTCTAAAATATATTTAAGATAATAAATTTTTCTCAAAGTATTATTATACATATTATTAAACAAATATGTATAAAAAAAAAAATTAGGGGCTTCACTTTACAATTTCTATTCCTTAAGAATGATATTTAAGATGTGACACATAACATGTACAATGTACTCGTATACCAATCACAGATATGCAATTTTAGAAGCAGAAAATAAAGAATTTCTAATAAAACTAATGCAGCTTTTCTTTTTTAATGAACCACAACTTCCAAAACAAGCCGATCTAATCTGTACAGCATACGCCTGGCATTAAAGTACAATTCTAGAAACAGAAATTATGGAAACTGCCAGAAAAACTGAAGAAGATATTGTACTTCTTATTATTTTATGAATATATTTTTCCAAAGCCACCCGACATGTGTGTGTAATATACGAGTACATATATGTATATTTTCTACGTTTATAGCAATGAATGAATAGAAGAAGATTCACCTCAGTTCACATATAGCGCTGGATTGAATACTTGTTCTACTTACCAGAAAACACCTTTTTCTTGGTTTAACAAGCTCACATATTCAAATATTAACTCCTTTCTTAGCAGTAAGGCAATAGAAAAAGATCTACTATAGCTGTAACATCCAGGGATACACTTTTCTGGTGTTCCTATTTACGGAAACCACCGCATCATTGGCCTGACTAGATTACATTCATTTATAATCCATAAAGTTTATAGCACTGAATGAATAGAAAAAGATCCACTATACTTGTGCTATAGTGCCAGGGCTATTTTATATCGTTGTTCTTATTAACGAAAACATCACTTCATTGGCTAAACTAGCTCGAATTTCCTTAGATTTCCAATGGTTTTAGCAGTGACTGGATAGAAAAAGATCCACCCTAGATGTAGCATGCAGGGCAGATCTGTATTGTTGTTCTTAATAACGGAAAGCACCGCTTCATTATCCAAACTAGCTTGCGTTTGCCTATATTTCCATCGTTTTTAAGTTTGAGAGAATAGAAAAAGTTACATTATAGTTGTAACACCCAGGGCAGTTCTGTATTGTTATTCCTATTAATAGAAAACACAAATTCATTGGCCAAAATAGCTCGCTTTTACTTAAATTTACATGGTTTTTAGCTTTGAGTGAATAGAAAATGATCCAACCTATATATATAATGCAGGGCGGTTCTGTATGGTTGTTCTTAATATCGGAAAGCACCGTTTCTCTGGCCAAACTAGCTCGCATTTCCTTATATTTCAATCGCTATTAGCACTGTTTGATTAGAAAAACATCCAACCTAGTTGTAACAGCCACAGCCGTTCTGTATTGTTGTTCTTATTAATAGAAAACACCGTTTATTTGGCTAAACTAGTCAACATTTTCTTATATTTCCAATGGTTTTAGCAGTGAGTGAATAGAAAAAGATCCACCCTAGTTGTAATAGTCACGGCTGTTCGGTATTGTTGTTCTCATTAATAGAAAACACCACTTCATTGGCCAAACTAGCTCCCATTTCCTTATTTTTCCAACCTTTTTAGCAGTCAGAGAATTGAAAAAGATTGACCCTAGTTGTAACAGCCAGGGCTGTTCTGTATTTTGGTTCTTATTAACGAAAAACACCACTTCATTGGCCAAACTAGCTTGCATTTCCTTATATTTCCAATGGTTTCAGCAGTGAGTGAATAGAAAAAGATCCACCCTAGTTGTAATAGTCACGGCTGTTCGGTATTGTTGTTCTCATTAATAGAAAACACCACTTCATTGGCCAAACTAGCTCCCATTTCCTTATTTTTCCAACCTTTTTAGCAGTCAGAGAATTGAAAAAGATTGACCCTAGTTGTAACAGCCAGGGCTGTTCTGTATTTTGGTTCTTATTAACGAAAAACACCACTTCATTGGCCAAACTAGCTTGCATTTCCTTATATTTCCAATGGTTTTAGCAGTGAGTGAATAGAAAAAGATCCAACCTAGTTGTAATAGTCACGGCTGTTCGGTATTGTTGTTCTCATTAATAGAAAACACCACTTCATTGGCCAAACTAGCTCCCATTTCCTTATTTTTCCAACCTTTTTAGCAGTCAGAGAATTGAAAAAGATTGACCCTAGTTGTAACAGCCAGGGCTGTTCTGTATTTTGGTTCTTATTAACGAAAAACACCACTTCATTGGCCAAACTAGCTTGCATTTCCTTATATTTCCAATGGTTTTAGCAGTGAGTGAATAGAAAAAGATCCACCCTAGTTGTAATAGTCACGGCTGTTCGGTATTGTTGTTCTCATTAATAGAAAACACCACTTCATTGGCCAAACTAGCTCCCATTTCCTTATTTTTCCAACCTTTTTAGCAGTCAGAGAATTGAAAAAGATTGACCCTAGTTGTAACAGCCAGGGCTGTTCTGTATTTTGGTTCTTATTAACGAAAAACACCACTTCATTGGCCAAACTAGCTTGCATTTCCTTATATTTCCAATGGTTTTAGCAGTGAGTGAATAGAAAAAGATCCACCCTAGTTGTAATAGTCACGGCTGTTTTGTATTGTTGTTTTTATAAATAGAAAACACCGCTTATTTGGCTATACTAGCTCACATTTCCTTATATTTCCATCGTGAGGGAATAAAAGTGATCTCTCACAGTTCTAACATGTAGTGCTTTTCTGTATTGTGGTTCTTTGCCAGAAAATACTCTTATCTGAGACCTAAAAATGCCTTTTTCTTTAATTATTATGATAAATAAATATTCATTCGTTGGTTTCTTGCTCAAAGTGCACCGGAGTTACGCTTTTTTCTCTCTCTCTCTTTCAATCCGTAGTTAATGAATTTCTAGATATTCTTTGATCCTGAAGGCTATTTAGACAAATAAATGCTTTAGTCAACTTAGTCAACTTTTCGATTCTAATAGCATGCATTCATCGTTTTAGGTCCTCAGAAGATTAGGCAGAAAATAATGACAATATTTTGGAAGTTTTGGGAGTCTTTTTTTATAATACATAAAACAGGAATTGGGATTTTGTAGATATGATTGTTATTTCATTAATAATTTTTTTTTTTAATTTATTTAAATACATTTAGTGTGTTACAATTATTGTTATAAATATTTTCATTACAATTTAATCTTCCCTTTTAATTGCTTCTACAGAGGCCATGTACAGAGAATGACGTCATTTCAAATGTAATACTCTGAAAGAAAACAAATATTTTTAAAAATTTTAATTTCTCATTTAAATAAATAATTAAATAACTAATAATTAATATAATCAGTAATTTTAATTAAAAATTTATAATTATTAAAATTTAAATAACCCAAATTATTTGGGAAGCTGAGCTCATCTCCTATTGGCCAGACCAGTCCCGCTAGTTGTGAAATGAACGACACTTTTCTTGCGTAAGTAAAGTTAATCTAAGATAAATTTAATACATAAACTATTATTTATGTCATACATTGTTTATTAAATAGGGCATTTCTTTAAAATTATATTATATTTCTTACATTTTAAACGGATTAAATTGTAAATAGCATTAGCAAAAAGTGGACTGTGTGGACAGGTATTCAAATATGGCTGGCATGAAAAATAATTATTCTGAGATAATTAACAAATTATCATGAAATCAATGTTTATTTTTACTTTGTATAATTGCATTCTAAAAGTATGTTACTAAAGTCTGACTGGTAAGATCCATAATGGGATCTTATTTAGGTATTAATTGGGCTGAAGAAAATCATATTACTTATTCGTTCTTTCTCAAATTGGGCATTACAAATTTTTAGTCATTTAAAAGTATTTTCCTTAAGGTAATCATTAAAATGGTCAAAAAAAATTATTATTTTTTAATTCTTATTAAATTACAATAGGGTGCAATGATCATTAGTTAAGCTTTGAATGTAGGCAAGTAAAACTAGGAACTAATTCCCTATTACAGACCAAAATTTACTTTGAGTTGAATTGTTTTACTTCTCTAATCTACTCTCTTCAAAATGTTATGATTTACTTTGGAAATATTTTAGTGTTAAACAAGTAATAATTCTACTAAAATAAAAGACATTCCTGGGTTTTTAGTAATCCCTAAATTGTTAATTTCACTAACAACCAGAAGTTAGGATGCTTTATTTTGTACAATCCAGTGTACACAGCTGTTAAACAATTCTCCTCTGGTAGGTTTTAGATTTAATTGTTATTTTTGGAATACCAATATGAAAATTACAATCATGGAGATATTAAATATTAGCTTCAATTTCAATTTTTTTCCCCCATTTAATTTGAAACTTCTTTTAATATTAGCAAAACAAGGCCGGATTCAGCTTGATGTAGTATTACTGAGTTGTAATCAATTTCCCATTTGTAAATTATTAATAACATTAATTATAAATCACTAATAGGAGGGCAAAAATGTATGTAGCATGCTTACCTTATCTTTGAATATCCATTATCCAATGCTCTTTGCATCAATTTTGACATCTTTTTAATTTACTCACTTTTGCTAAGAATGCTTTATTTTTTTATTCCTAAATTAATCAGGTTTGGGGATAGATAATAAAAACGTTTTGTATGATACAGGTGTGCATCAGTTCGTGGAGTGCGTTTTTTGCTGGTAGTGCAGTAGTGTAATGAATCGTTTCAATCTTATCATCTTCTTGGATGCCGCCTCCAAACTGCAGAAAAATATTAATGTAAGATACGATTGTTTTTTCTACTAATTTGTCATTATAAATTTAACATATTCTACTACTATATGATTAGTTTTTTTGATTGACATTTTTAAATTACCAGAATTGATTTTAAAAACTTTTTTAATGAAACAGCACAATGATCACAGATTCTGAGCACTAATTTGAAACAAATAGCAAACTAAGTATCATTAAAATCAAAAGTAACATTACTCTAATGTTTCCAAGCAGAATCTAACTCAAATGAACAAAACTCAAATCCTAACCTCGAACAGTGCGGCATTTTATCAAGCTGTAAGCTAAGAACTGTACTGGTATATTGGTTATGGAACAAGGAAGGTTTAATTCCCACTACCTTTGGGAAGGTTTCAATTCAGAGAAAATTGAATTATAAAAACACAAGCCTTCGCTTCCTCGAGATAGCCATCTAGTGACTTTATTTGTAACTTTTTTGAACATTACTTTTACAAGTCTGGTGTGACAAGAATTTTTACTAATACAATCGGTAACTTATTATTTTCTCTTAGTATTAGCTACTTTATAATTTTAAGACATCTTTGTACGGAGGAGTGGTCGAAATTTCGGGAGGTGATTCAGCAGCTCAAATGCAACAGAAAATACTCTGTTCACAATGGCCCGATTCTCAATAGTGTTCAAGATATTTGCATTTTTAACTTTTTCGTCGATATTCGCATTTTTCACCATAAAAACGGTCGTAACTTTTCTATCCTTTGTCCTACAACAAATCTGCCTATTCCAAACGAAAGAGCATTAAATTTTCTATAAATCAACTTAACCTAGAGCCTCAAAACGTTTCTTATAAGCAATTAAATGTTTGCTTTAATGTCTACAAAATTCATTCTCAATGATTTTTATTAAAATTTTCAACTCTATTTTTTTTTAATGATTAATGAATCAAGGAGTCACCCAATTACAGAAAAAGTTGTGCATTTATTGAGCTTCAAGATTATTTGGATTTTTTTCGTTTTTAAGAAAACCCTACCCCGAACAGAGGGGTTGTAAATGCAGAAAACTGGGAAGTTTCGAAACCGACTTTTTACTGATATCCAAATATTAATTTTCTCGTATGTCAATTTTTTGGAGAAAGAACAAAAAGAAAAATAAACATTTTAGTTTTAGTCTAACAAATCGCATCACTTTTTTTTTTAACTTCAAATACAAATTAAGACAAACTTGATGAATTATTAAAGCAAACCAATCGTGCAATTATTTACCAATGTTACTAGATTGAATCTCTTAATCAAACAACGCAATGTTTGTGCTGTAAATAAGCAATTGAACTATTAATTCCTTTGACGTATTTATTACTGGTACATCTCACGTACTAGGCAAGATGTACTTATTGCACATCAATTGGCAGATCTAAACTGTAGTCTGATCTATAGAATAATGCATTACAGAGAATGGAAATAATGTTAAATTATCGGCATTAAAAATTAATTGTTTAGCTTTTCGAAATTTTAACGTTATAGGAAAATGGTAGAACGTTGGTTAGTTTAAGATAAAAAAAAAATCAATCTGTTCAAATCGTAATTATAAAAAAATATTAACTGTCGTCATAAAAGAATCAAACTTTTTATTATTCAGCATTTATTTATTTCATTATTAATAAGTATATGTACCGCTGAAGCGAGTACTACCCATTGAACTCAAACGCTTAATATACAACACTATCCTCAAACCTATCTGGATTTACAGGACTAGAGCTGTGGGGTTCAGCCAAACCTATAAACATACGGACAGTACAGGACATTTCAGTCAAAACTACTGCCGACAGATAGCTGACGCTCCTTTCTACGGTGACTAACCTCACTCTTCACAACGACCTCATCAACCCCTTCGTACACCAACACGCCAAGAATAAATACCAAAAGATCCATACGGCTCTCTCCACTTGCTCCAATCCTCTAGTACAGTCTCTCGCCTCCTCTGACAATCCACCTCGCAGACTGAATCGCTAGTGGCCCTGCGACTTCCTCACAGTCTGAAGGCCTAAAAATCATATCCTGCAGAGAGTGCTACCGCTGGGCAGTTTCTTTCCTCCTGCCTTTCACGCCTCTATACTTCTATCTCCCTATTTACTTATTGTATAGTGTATTATACAGATTGTAAATAACAAAATTAATTAAAAAAAAAAAAATTATTAATAAAAAAATTAGCCAATATTTCTTTTACAAGGAACACAAAAATGTTTCTCAGTAAAAACTGAGTAAGTTTGAAGAGTCCATTTTTACAAGAGATAAGGTCCCTGCTGGGAGTGATTGAAACAAGCTTATGATCTTGGGGTTGGCAGTCCCATGGTTTGCCAGCTAGCCAGTACAGTAAGAACATCCCACAAATGCTATGAAAACAATTACAGGGTGTACTCTGGGGCTACCTTCACTGGCTTTACAGCCAAAGGGAGTACATCCGTTTAAAAATCTAAGATCCTCCAGCGCCTTGGGGTTGGGCGTGGGGTTATTATATTATTGGTGAATAAGGGGCTGGGGCTGGTCTAGTAGTTACGAATCGTGGCTTTTTATTGGTTAGAAAACAAATTTAGTAGTAAAGTATATGCTTCTGTCCCTGCCCACAATACCTGATTGGTAGTTAGGACCTTAAGTCCCGCCTGAAAAAAAAAAAAAAAATGGACGATTACTTTTATTGCTGACTATTCGAACATTGAGGGTCAGGAATGGAGGTCTTGAACGAATCAAAAGTTGTATGGGCTTCGGAAAATCTTTCTTTGACAAGAACGTAAAACAAGCAAATAGCCGCCTCGCCTCATTAGGTGTCAGACGGTGGAGAATTTATGCCAAAGAAGTTTTTTTTAAAAAAAAAAAAAAAAAAAAGGACGAGGCTCGGATTCTGTAGGTCTGTTGTGCCGTAGATAGGTAGATAAATACAAGGGTATTCTTGTAAATAGTGATATAGAGAGCTCAAGACAGCGGTGATCGCAACAGCTGCCGTGTCTTCCTTATGGAACGCCATCACGAACGCCTGAGGCTTCCACATTGGTCCAATCTAAAGTATCAGGCATCCCGTACTAGAGACAGCTGGTGACCCGTTTAATTCACTTATCCTATTGCCTTACTCTTGAAAAGATAAAACGAAATAGTTGAACTGTTCTTTATCCTTGTGCCCTGAAATGATTAACCAAACAAAAAAATCATTGGAAATTTCATCTTTTCTTGATAAAATATGTTATCCAACGCGACTTAATAAGCACAATGACATTTACTCTTTTTGACAGAAAATTGATGGTAAAGTGGACATAAGTCTTTTTGATATTCTGCTCCTCACTTCTAAATTAGCCACCTACCAATAAAAAAAAAGGTAAATAAACAAAAACCACTTTAGGAAATAAGAGAACAAACATAAATACCCTGTTGCAGGGTGGTTCCCCCCCCCCCCGTGAAACGAGATGGTTTTTAGTAGATACAGGATGGTTATAGTTGGGCAGGTTTTTACGGCCACAAACTGGAGAGATTCAAAGCGAAGTGGCGTAGTCGTATTAATAAATACTGTGTTTGGAATACATATAGAGTAGTAGAGTTGGGATGCCTGGAGTTGCTGTTAGGGAATCAGAGGGCATAAATCATAGCAAATAACGGGCAACGTTGGTTGTTCGGTCTGCGCAACTACTCGTTGCTTCGACAAGATATTAACATTCAGCTTGCCATTCATGAGGTTAGGGGGCATCACGCCAGAGTACGCTACTGCGGTCTACCTGCTGTTCATTCTCTCTCTCCATCGCCTTCGCTATTCCTTGCCGGTCCTGTTTTCCATCTAGAATCAACTTGCATACATATTCCTAGCCTAGCAATTAGAAACTTTGCTAACTAATGTAGAGATTACATTTATTGTTGCGCTAATTTTAATCTATATACATAACTTGTATTTCATATAGTATTGAGTTCTTACAACCCCTTAAGAATGCTAGATTGATTTGAGTTAGATTCATTTTTATTCGTAGAACATGTGGTTAGGACCCTAATGCCGGATAATGTCTTTGATTTCATGCATGTTTATTGTATCTCTAACCGGTTTCGGACTTCCATCCATAATCAGAGGTAGAATTATCAGTTTGGTGTAAAGATTTCGACTTCCCGTCTCGCTCTACACAATGTTCCAATAAACATGCTACAGTGGTTAAAATAAATGATATTTGGTTTTTACTGTGAAATTATTGTGGAATAAGGGGCTGGTGTTGGTCTAGTGGTTACGAATCGTAGCTTTTTATTGGTTAGAAAAAATTCAGAAGTAAAGTGACCCCGCCCACGATACCTGATTGGTAGTTTGGACCTTAAGCCCCGCCTGAAAAAAATGGACGATTACTTTACTCTTATTGTTGACTATTCGGACATTGAGAGACAGGAATGGAGGTCTTGAACGAAACAGGAGCTGTATGTGCTGTTTAAAGATATAAATGTGGATAAATTTATGAAGTTGGTTAGACTTCAGCAGGCTGGACGTGTGGTTAGGATGATGAGCGAGGATATCCTGAAAGAAAGGTGATGAACGAGCAACTCCATGGTGCGAGGAGAGTTGGGTGGTCGTAGCTGCGATGATGGTGTCGCTGATGATGCGAGGACGATATTGAATGGAAAGCGGCAGCACAGAACCGGACTGATACTGGTGGACCAAGACTCAGCAGTGAGTTGTAGAGCCGTTGGATGATGGTGATGATTCGGTCATTGAAGCTAGGGGTGGGCCGGGAAAAATCTAAGATCTTCAGGTTCCTCTAAACTCTATAGTGAGGAAGTATTTTAATTCAAACAAAAAAATTTTAGAAAGTTGAAAGTCTAAGTAAGAAGTCTCTTTCATGATTCACCGTACTGAAATCAGAATTCAGAGTCTTAAGGATGCGAGAGGGTGAATTCTAATTAGGGTAAGGAATTTGTGCGGGTTGCAACATGCATGCACACGCCTTTTGCTGGCAAGGAGTCTCTAGGGCCTCCTCATGTTTGATAGGAACATTCGAGCTAAATTGGTTCACTGAACGAAATCCTCTTAAGAAAACTAATTTATTCTCATCTCATTGATAGATTTCATCGATACATTACCATCAATTCTGATGAGCTGCCTGCGTGTAGCATTTTGATGATCAGAATCGCGCAGAAACACAGAATAGTACCTCAAAAACAGATTTTTGCCCATCAATATACCCAGATAAGAACTCGTTAAATACCCTCCATATCTCGAAGCAGGTGTCAGCTAAGACGATTTAGAAAATCTAAAAAAGATAAGTGATACATAAATCAATTCAATAAATGGTACTTACTGTTAAGAGTATTGATCGCTAAGATACAGTCTAATGGACGATTTAATCGAAACGTTTGGCAAAATAGAACTTTCAAATTCGAACAACTCTGGGTCGAACAACAATAAATTGCGTCAACTTCGGAAGAATGACAAGTTGAACATCCATCTACCGTTAACAATCAAAACATTACAAAAGCACCCATTTTGAATTATTAAGTTCAATATGAACAATAAATAATAAATGATATTTAAATAATAATTAAGAACCTAGAATCTAGTGAAAGTCACTCATATATTATTTAATCACAGCCAGACTTCGCTATACGACCTTTTTTATTTTCTCTCACTGTACTAAAGGGAAGTGTACGATCGTGTTATTTCTATACACAAAATACAATTAATCTTTACAGTTGATGTAAAGTTTGAACTATAATGATATTTACTATTTATTTGCCCATGTTTGTTATCAAATAATTTGAACCAACAATATTTTGGTTGGTTTTACACGGGCAGAATATAGTTGGTTTTAATATGCTGCCTGCCATTGAATAAGTAATTTTCATTATCCTTTCATGCATGAGCACAGTTTAATATTAATAATTTAAATTCTAGTTACGCTCGAACACTGTGAACAGGATCTGGCTTTCAGGAGCAACGAAGTCGATAAGCATTCCTCCCCCGCTCCTAAGGGTGCCCTATAAAGAAGGGCCTTTCTAATCAGCGCCACAGCCACTTTCCTGATTGGTCTATTTCTCTCGGTACTAGGTTATGAATTGTTGAAGAAGTGTAATACCGATTCGCCATTACACTTAACAGCGTGACTATATTTAATAGAAATACTAGAAATTTAATACATGACACAAGAAAATAGAAATACTAGTTAGATGTTGATGTAAAATGAGATAGCAAAGTAACTAGCCTAAAACGGAAGCGGAAGTCAGAGAAAACAGCGAGTAAACATTACTGATAGCTGTCAAAATTAATAATAAGGCGGATGTAGTTCACAGGGTTGACCAACATGTATTTGAATGATAAACATAACAAAACGCATAATTTTTGACAGTTTTAAAGGTTGGGATTCATTCATGTATATTGTATTTACCTAATATGAAGAAAACAACGCTAAATTTCGATATTGCAGCACGAAGTATGCAACTATCATAAATTTTTTTGTTGAGACGATAATGTTTTTATTCTCTGAGTTAATTAATAACTCTTTGACGCAGACCAAAAGGAACTCACTGTAGTCGTCAGACATGAAGGTTCATCACTGGAGAGGTCACGCAGCGCCGTCGGGACGACATTTCGGTTAAATTTCGGCTGTTGGCCATCACTTCAGATTGACCATCTCACCCGACTGTACCCTATAAAATGGACAAAAGAAAGTTACCAGTTTCATTCATAATTTTTTTGCCAAGCTTTCGACCTAATATAGGGACTAAGTCATCTTCAGGGTTGTGGAAAAATTATTTACGTTAAGCCCCGCCTAAAAAAAATAGGCGATTACTTTACTTTATTTCTCAAACTTTTTAGGATTAATTTAACTAGAAGGAGAAGTAAAGAAATATTTGTGGGTGTCTATTTGAGGTTTCTAAAAGTATCTTCTAGAAATGGGTGGTTTAAGATCTAGAGAGCTTGGAAGCAGAACAGGAGCTTTAACAACTTGCAGCTAACGCTTGTTAAAGAGATTCTATTACCAGGCTCTGACAGAGTTCTGTAGGCTACATGAAAAACATATAGCGTACCCGTAATTTAGTTGCCTCTAGCGCACGTGTAGGGGTCACTTTCAGAGAACAGAAGCCTAAATCATTTATTTTTTATATATAAAAAGAAAAATATGTTTAATAAAAGTATAGTAGGGAAGGGATTAGCTATGAGGTTAGCATACTGGACTCCCACGCGGAGGTCCCGGGTTCGAATCCAGCTGCTGACCCTTACATTTTTCTCTTCCTAGGAGCTTCTTACAGCTCACTGTCCGGTGATGGACAGTGTTCTTTCGTTACAGATAACGCTGTCCAGAGGCCGGCCGTGCACTGAAAAAAGCTCCGGGCGCCAATTACCTTAGATTATTGACGCGCCTTAAATCATAAAAAAATAAAAGTATAGTTCTCATTATGTAATGAGCGGATATACAGATAACAAAAAAATCGAAAAGTATTGAGAATTATATTCATTAATACAAGAACATCCTGTTCCGTAATTTTGATGAACAACTTCCTGGACAGGAAACCAAAATGATGGACAAACATAATTAAGTTATGAAATTTGCTATATAACCTGAAATATAAATATAATTTTTTCTAACTTCATTTAGACAATCTAGTTTTAAAGCTTGTATTTCTGACCGGATGGAGATTAGACACTAACCTTAAGTCGGAAGTTACTAGTTACTACATGCTATCTATATCTTCTTCGATAGCTATAGAAGATAGTTTTCAAGTATTTGACTTACATGGAACCCTCATCCTCGACTTAAGAGAACAAAACTCAACAGACGCTTCCGACAACTGAAAAGACTACTCGACAACAGATCAAAACTCACTATGGACAACAAAAGACTTATATATGTAAGTATATTGAAGCCAGTCTGGGCTTATGGCATCGAACTGTGGGGTTCAACCAAACGCTCAAATTTGTAAAGGATCTCAGTCCTTGCAATCTAAAATTCTTCGCTCTATAGTAAACGCTCCTTTCTACGTCACCAATCAAACCATTCACACAGACTTGAACATTCCTTTCGTGCAACACAAGTTGCTGAAAACACGATACAGAAAATTCCATCTTAACATTCAATCACATCACAATCCACTGGTACCAACATCTACCATTCAAGAACATGTCCAGGCAACACTTCTAGACGTCTTAAAAGACAGTGGCCTCGCGATCTCCTCTCTGATGAAGAGAGTCAGTAGAATGTAGAATGTTTTTGGGGTGTTACCGCTGGGTAACTTCTCCATTCTGATATGTGTGAATGTTATTTATTGTTATCATTGTTGCTTATAACGCAAAATGCGTTGATTGTAACTAAATAAATGATTAAAAAAGTATTTGAATTACTACGTCACAATTATGAATCAATATCTCTACAATCAATTCCCTTACAAGACCATAAACAAATTTACCTATTATTGTAGTGCAACTAGCCATTTCCTTTTTCCATTCCGATGGGAATGAACTTGAATTGCGCTGAGGTTGGAACAAGGGCGAATAGCCCTGTACTTTAATGTAGTTAACTACTTTCTAATTATATACACTTATCACAATTATAGTAACTTGGTTTTCATTTTTTTCCCTTTCTTACAGTAAACATGGAATAATAACAAAAAGAAAAAGAATATTCTTTCATTATATATTTTGGGAGACAATGAATGAGGGTTATGTTGACCATTCTAGTCTTTGTTTGATCTATTCTCCTTTGTTATACCATATCCATTGTAATTATTATCAACTTGTTTTTTAGTCTTTTTACTCCAACAAAACGATCCATCGAAAAATTATAAATCACTTTAGTTTGTTTGAATTGTTATCGCTATTTCTATTTTTGTTTATTTTAAAATTATATTCTGCTTTCTGGAATCCGAATTTTCAAACAATGCAATTAATCCATTTAAAATGCAATAAATCCAAATAAACGCGGAGAGGGGTGGCCCCATCGTGGCAAGATATTCGTACCGTAGATTGGATTAAACTAGGGCGGCCACAAGGCCTCCGCCACTGCGATCCCTTTGGATCTATTGTGGCTCCCCTCACTCTAAAGCTCACCCTCCAGACCTGTCCTTTTAATCAGACTCTTAATGCTGGAGAGCGGCTCTTGGGTAAAGCTCTTAAGGCCTTGGTTTTTTTCCTCCCCCGAGAAGTAACATCCTTAGCCACACGAGCCCCTCACACTGAGACACAAAACGTGCAGTGCCCGTTTCCTCCTACTCCTCTTCCTGACAGAACCTACAGAGGCTATCATCAGCGATGCATGTGTTTCCTGAGCCTGCAGTGGCCACACTTAATAGGCCTACAATCATCCTTATAGCTCTACGCGGGCCTTGACGGATTAATTCTGCATTCAGCCTTGGCGAACAGCCTTTAATGAACTCCTTCATCTGTCTCTGCCCCAACAGCCAACACTCCTGTAATCTTACCGTAATCGTAGGTCAAGAAGTCTTGCAAACGGGGGTACATCAACATAATGTGATGGTTGCTTTTATATGATGATAAAACAAATTTATTCTGATTCTCCCATAACCATTACATTACACCTACATTTTTTTAAATCTTCAATTATTATTATTATTATTTGTTCTTTGCGTCACCAATAACATTTTCTGCAGTCAGAGGACCTCCCAAAAACGTGTATTTCTGGTGGAAAAATTAATATTGAAAACCGATCACGAAATAGATAAAATTGTAACTTTGATCTTAAATATATCTCGACAAATATTAGGGATATCGAAACGCGGGTCAACGTCATTTTTCACAATTTTTGTATGTAGTTTTCATAATCATTGTCAAAACCTGTGGTTCTTATGAAATCCTGATCAGTTTTTTTGGCTGTAACTCTGTCAAAAATTTGAAAACTAGACCAAAAAGAAACATATAGTTTATTTAATAGGTTTTTCGGATTTCCGTTTTTCTAAAAAGTTATTAGCGATTGGTCCAATTGGTGCGCACTATAAATTACGAGTATAATTTTGTCTCTCTTTCTCTTTATTTCGTTTTTTTGAGTATTTACAACTCAAACTCTTGTTCGCAAATCATTCAATAAAATAACTATTACAATATTGGTACGCCATCTAGTGTGAACACCCCAATCGACTTTCTCTATCTTTAATTCTCTAAATTTTAACTCAACCATTATTTTGATTTTAACTCCAAAATTTTAAAACATATACTTTCACGTTTTTATAGAACACTTTGATAAAAAAAGAATCATAGGATCCATTTTTCAAAAAGTATTTCCGGTTCAGGCTTTTGGTATAGCCACGTTACAGAACCCTTTTTTGTTTTTTGAAGTTTCAAGCGTTTGATTGAACTCCCACAGTTCTATGCCATTGGCCTCGACGGGTTTTAATATAAGTACTTAAGTCTTTTGATGTCCAGAGAGAGAGTTTTGATCTGTTTTCTAGTTTGTCTGTTGTTGAGTTCTGTTCTATTGAGTCGTATTTAAAGATTCCAAGCAAAACTTGGAATTCTAGGTTAGCGAGGAATCGGTCCAAATAAAAACAACAACTCTTCTTTTTGCCAACGTTTCGACAAATATATTGTCCTCTTCAGGGCCTGGATATTACAAATACACAAATACAAACAATTCAGTAACACAGAAAATCAGTAAAAAACCAGTAATAAGTAATAATATTCTTACAGAAAACTAAGAGCCAGAACTGGAGAATAGGTAAATATATACAGATACAGCGGGACTTACTCGGGAATTATGGGGCATAGCCTCGTAAGTTTTCAATAATTATAAAGAATTTATTGTGTTTTATTTAATTTTAATGTTTATATTACTGTTTTTTTACTGATTTTCTGTGTTACTGAATCTCTAAATTGTTTTGTATTTGTAATATCCAGGCCCTGAAGAGGACAATATATTTGTCGAAACGTTGGCAAAAAGACGAGTTTGTTTTATTTGACCGATTCCTCCGCTAACCTAGAATTCCAAGTTTAACAATTTACTGTCACGAAACCTATATATTTCAGATTCCAAGTAAGTTATCTGTTGAGATAAAACCCAAGGTAGCAGACTACATTCTCTACTGGTAAACCAATTAGATCGTAAAAGACGGGTGGAAGGCAAAAAAATAAATACAAAATTATAATTTACCCCAAATTAATTAGACTAGGTCCACAATTGGGTTTAAGAAAATGTAAAACTTCAAATGAAATCAAAATATAGAAATGTATGCTGACATAGATAGACAAAATTGTACTTCAGACTTTACAAACTTCTACATTTAATTTTGTGCCTAATGTTAGCTTTACTTTTTAGAATATTTTCTAAATAAAGTTGTGGACACTTTAACCTATGTTTAAATTCTTCACAAGTAATTTGATAACTCAAGTGGAATATTGTATTACTAAATAATTGTGGTATTAATTTCAATTATTGTTCTAATATTAATTAAACATTATTAATTACTGTTTTTTTTTGTTAAATAATAATAAATGTAGTTTTAATGTGGATCAATTGTACGGAATTAAACGGAACTGGCCGAATGAATGGTTGGACAGCAGTTGACTCGCTCGGCTGGCTATACATGCTCTCGGTTCTTTCAGTTCGAAGCGCGAATCGTGTCGACAATTGTAATAAGTTTTTGTGGCCACTAGAACAATCCATTTGGATTTTATTATTTATATATTGTTATTAGTTCAATTTATTCAAAATATTATAATAAAAAGAAAATTATTTCTAAATCAAATGGCATTCGGCCACATCATTTTAATAAAACATCGGTAAACTTAAAGAGGCCATGACGTCACCAATACTGCAACTTCTTTTACTTCTTTTTGCTTCAGGTATTAATTGTCTTTTTTCTTTTTTTCTTTTTAATTTATAATAATTTAAATATTGGTTATTATTTTTGGCAAACTTCTAAAATTTAATTATTTTTTATAATCATCTTTTTGATTTTATTTTGTTTAATGAAGGAGCATAGGTATTATTTAGTGGGAATTTAATTTCAGTTCTTTATCAAGAAATAGCGAGAAATATAATCATTTATTTTGCTAGTAATTTTAAGGGTTTACCAATTCTTTCTTCATTATTGTCTAAAACAATGTTTAATAAAAAGGTAAATAAGAAGCATTCTTCGAAGTAAACAAAACGTGGTACAATTTCTTCGTATTAGCAACATGTGGTTTGGTTATTCTTATTAAATTTGAAGATATGAATTCTATATTTTGTTATCGTTTTTTGTTATTGGGTTGCAGGTGGTTCATTAAAGGCCTGAGTTGCTGTAGAATTGTCTGTAATAACTTGATTAGTGAGATAATATGATATTATTTAAGTTGAAAATATTATTTATAATTTCGGTTCTAAGTTTATTATTTTTACTGCATTCTATATTTATAGATATCTCGTGATTATTTATTAATTATTACATGCATGAAATTTATTTTGACATTGTTTTAAAATGTTTCTTATCGTTATTTATTTAAATCTTCTTACTTGTGTAAAATTGGGATGTACATATGGGAGGAAATCATAGCAGTTATTTTTACTTAGGAGTGAACGAAAGAAAAGAATTGTTTACTTAAGACCTGTTAAGGGTTTGGCGGCCTCGAATGTCATTCTTAAGATTCAATTAGTTCCTTTCATTCAAGACCCAAATCTCCAGCCAATACTAGAAGATTCACTTTTGCCTTTTTCCCTCACATCCTAACCCATTCATTGACCATCTTTCACCGTCTCATCCGTTGTTTGAAACGATGCTGGTACCACGATTTACTCGCATTGATTCGTTGGAGTGCCACCGATGGTTGGATACCTGCTCTCATTTTACATCCAGTCATCTGTTGGACTTGGTACAAAGGCAATGGCGCCTGCAGTTTTAAATTTCAATAAATAAAATTATATCTTTTTTAAATATTACTAATAATTAGGGGCAGCGAATTTTATATTATATTTTATATTTTAATATATTCGATTATTTTTGGTTGGTTTGTTCTATACTTTTTTTAAAATGACAATTGAACTTTACAACTGTAGGTGCGATTGCTCGGCAAGTAGTAAATGATAATATAACATGGGAGGAGTTACCACCTACTCGTGGCTTACCACTTAGTAAATCATGAGTCTAGCGCCGTCTCAGTCAACGGTTGGGGTTTCTTGGATGTGTTAAAGATGAAAGCTGACCAATGCTGACCAGGATGTGCGTAAAGGCGAGAGTGGAACTTCTTTTATCAGGAAGGAGATTAGGTCTTGAATGAAAGGCACTTTCACAAGTGAATGGTTCTGTCAGAGACTTTAGTATGGAGCAATTGTATTACGGTGCAGAATTTACGGTTGCGCAGTGCTTGGAGACGGTAGATAATACAATACATACTTGGCTAAACACTAGTCCTTAAATTCAAATAGGTTTCAGTAGCGCGTTATATATGAGTACTTCTTTGTTTAAGACTTGTTTGTGTGAAGATTCTATGTCTAACTTTCGTCCTATAGATAGTTCGACGGTATTTCTGAAAGATATTCTCATAACTTTCATTTCAAGTATAAAATAAAATTAAAAAAAATGCGATGCATTATTTAATTGCAGTCAGAAAGAAAAAATTAAAATCCAGATTATAATATAAAATGAAATCCACTAATCGCCACATAAACTTAAAAGCATTTGGAAAAGTGAAAAATGTTGTTTCAAATTAAATAACTTCGCAACATTACAATGTCCAATGTATTACTAAAACCTTTAGTTTAAAGTACCGGGCAGCAGAAGTAAGTTCTCTGTAGCAAAGTTGTTTGGACGCAAGGCAATGTATTCAGCTATAAATTAACCCGCAACACAACAACGGACATTAATATAACAGATGGCCCTTTCCGCTCCTAGTACTACGCCAAACACAGCTTGGAATGCCCAAATAAAATATTACTAATTATAAAAACAATAATAAAAATTGTTTAAGGGGAAAACTCTTATGACTTTCCACAATAGCGATTTCTTAGCGTAAAAAACTATCTGGAAAGGAGAAGTAAAGAAATATTTGTGGGTGTCTATTTGAGGTTTCTAAAAGTATCTTCTAGAAATGGGTGGTTTAAGATCTAGAGAGCTTGGAAGCAGAACAGGAGCTTTAACAACTTGCAGCTAACGCTTGTTAAAGAGAGCGGTTAGAGTATTGTATTACCACGCGGAGGTCCCGGGTTCGAATCCAGTTGCTGGTCCTTAGATTTTTTCTTCCTAGGAGCTTCTTACAGATCACTGTCCGGTGATGGACATTGTTTGTAACGAGAGAACACAGTTCGGAGACCGGCAGTGCGCTGAAAAAAGCTCCGGGCGCCAATAACTTCAGGTGTTGACGCGCCTTAAATCATTTAAAAAATAAAAATAAATAAATTACCGCGAAAAAAAATCTCAAGAAATATATTTTCGGAAAAGCGGCACATCCGCTCAAATGATTTTCTCCAAATTTGGAATTTTTGTTACCAAATTAGTAGCAATGAGGCTACACTAAATTGGGGAAGCTTAACCCCAACAGTTCCCTAAGAACTGTCTTAACAAGTATTTTTTTTGGAGGGGTAATGTTTCAAATTAAAAAATAAAAATGCAGGATACGGGGTTGTCGGAAGACCTTGGAATTAAAGGGTTTACTCCTGAAGCCGTAGCTATCTCCAAGTGAAGATACACCCTTGGATGTATAGTGTATTGGTGCCTTGGTGTGCTTGTGTACGTGAAGTAAAGTAATCGCCTATTTTTTCAGGTAGAGCTTAACGTCCAACTACCAATTAGGTGTCGTGCACGGAGGCGACTAGCAAACATACTTTACTGTAAATTTCTTTTTATAAATCATTAAGTAAAATCCAAGGACTAAGACCGGGAATCGAACCCAGTACCACAATGCATATTAGCTTTGCAGATCTCGCCTCTAACCGCTCGGCTACCGTAGCGCCTGTTGTACGTGAATATAGTGTAAGTGTATTGTGACCCCTACTGTATAGTGTAAGTAGATGTTGGTACTGTGCTAGGAACCCGTGGGATTGCAACACCCAGGAAACTGTAAGCAACAGCCTCCCCTTGCGGGAATAATAATTCAATAATTTCAAAAAATTTATTTGCTAAATTTCTGGTATTCCTTTTAAATTTCGATTAATTATTACAAAACCGTAAAAACATTTTTCCGCTACTAAATCATTTCGAAAAATGGAAGGAAATACTCTTCATTGGGGCGGGGCTCCAAATTTGATGATTCTAACCCTAACCAGGGGTATCTTTTTTTTATTTTTTTTTTACAACACGAATACCTCCCGCCATTTATTGTCTGAACATCAGTATACAAACATCACACTTGATAGAATGTCCATCAATACTCTGGCGGCAAGTTGAAAGTAAACCAAACAAAGTAAACAACACTGAAGTACCCATGATGTTGTTTTTTTTTTTTGCAACTTCAATTGAGGTTTAGTCAAGCGATGGACATCCATACATAAATTATATATTAAGAGATTATTTTGGAAATAGCGTTAAATTTGTTGAAATTGATGTAGTATTATCATTAATTTGGATTTTCTATAAAAATCTGTTTTGAATAATCGCATTCCTAAAGTTTGTTACAACAGGATGTTAACAATGGACGGTTTAGTTGGTAATAATACTAAATTCAACTGGGTTTCGCAAATGAAGGAGTACTTTGCTGACCTCGGATTTAGCTGGCTGTGGATAGAGCAGGATGCTAGATTGATTGAAAAAGAAAAAGCCGCCATTCTGAATTGTTTAAGGCAGGGGTCGGCAACGTGCGGCCCGCGGGCCGCTTGCGGCCCTTTTAATATTTTCCTGCGGCCCGCGGCACAAAACGGCAAATAATAAAAATTTAAATAATATAATATTTCAAATTTTATGTTAATAAAGTTTGATAATTTTCTCTCGTACAATTATTGTCTCAGCGTTCTAATCTTATATTAGTAATCCGCACTCTTTCTTTGTATGATCACTCGACTTTTAGTACGCCATTTTTACACCGACACAAAGCGTGTTGTTGCCGTCGAACGGATTTTCGCTTCTTCTCTAGTTACTTATTTTATGGTGATATATGAATGTGAATGCAATCGCATTATTTTTATTTCGTCTGGCTTTTAATAGAAACAATGATGAAGGAAGATATGAAGCAATTTCACAGAAGTCACTAATGCCGTTTTTTCGTTGATTTGTTAATAAATAATAATTAATAATCTGTATTATAAATAGATAAATACAATTAATACATAAGAACCCGAAATAAATATAAAAAGAAATATATATATATATATATATATATATTGCGGCCCTCGGTAATAAACCAATTACCTTTTGCGGCCCTCGGTAATAAACCAATACCCCTATGTGGCCCTTTACAGAAAAAGGTTGCCGACCCCTGGTTTAAGGGATAGGTTGATCCGTCTGGACTTGGAGAGGATTGCCAAGTCTTCCTATAGTACTATGTACTCTATGCTCGTTAACAAGCATGGAAGTCAGGGCTATTTATCATATAGTGTACCACTAGATGTAATTAGGGTTGTGAGTCAAGTACGAATGTCATCCGAAAAAAGGTTAATTGTGTACAGTAAGGGTGTTAAGTATGAGGTAAATTTGGAGTCAACTTGTGCTCTCTGTAACTATAGTCAGGAAACCTTGGCTCACATGTTTATTGACTGTCCTGCATTTTCTTTGTATAGAGAGAGATATTTATGTAAATATTACCCATTAACTGCAACAAGTATTTTCTCTATAAAGAATAAGTATCATTTATTTGATGTTTATAAATTTACAATTAACAGTTTAAAAATCAGAAAGTTTCTTCTAGACTTTTAATGGATACCTTTTAATTTATATTTGCTTTATTTGGCTTTTATCTTTATGGATATTGTCAAATTAAGGTTGTTTATTTTATTAATTTTTATTTTACTGTTTATTTTGTTCATTCATTTTTTTTCTTCCATTTGTTTTTCTGCTAATTACTACATGTTAATTACTACAATAGTTTGTATGTCAAACCACTCTCCATCTATCATGTACCAGTGTGTATTGTATAGATGTAAAAATAAATAAATAAATAAAAATCTGTTTTGAATATATAACTTTTCGGTTTGGCAACTCTTATAATTCTTATGCTTGGCATTTTTACTAAATATTAACTGTTTGTTCTGTAAGAAGGATGTTGCAGTAAGTGCAAAGTTTTGAGTTTATACCAAAAGCGTTTGACGAGTGAAAAACATTGAAGATTCCTAATTCGAACTTACTCGCAAAACTTAGCGTTTGGTGTTTTTATACAGGGTGAACCAGTAAGTATTGTCCATAGGCCTACTGTGTGTAAGTACATCTAAAGTGGAGTTCAATGACGTATTGGCCAACTTCATATTTTCCATTGTTCTTGAGTGACGTCACTTTAAATTTTTACTTTTTCCCAATAAAAATGTTATAACTCATAAAGTTTTAGTCCGAATTCGATTCTGATGACACGGTTAGAAAGACAGATAAATTTTCTAAAAATTGACACCATTTTGAAGCGTGTTATTCTCCAATCAGCCTCAATCTTCCTCCGAATGCTGGAAAAATAAAAGTAATCGAAATTTTTAAGAAAACTCTTTAGACCCTTACGTGATCATTAACCGACCTAGGTGCTGGCACTTTTTATAAAAGTTTCCTTGTTTAATGGGCTTTCAAACGGTATATCATTGGCAGGATTCCTTTTATCTTCGTATGAGAAATTACGTTTGTTTTGCAAGAAAACGTGTTCACGAGTACCCAACAGTGTCTTTTACATGGACCAGTAGTCAATTTTTAAAGTAGATTGTCTTAAAATAAGGAAATCAAGGGTTACAAATTGCACTTAAGGGCCTAATGAGTTTTCTTAAAAATTTCTATTACTTTTATTTTCCCAGCATTCGGAGGAAGATTGAGGCTGTTTGGAGAATAACTTATGCTTCGAAATGGTGCCAAGTTTTAGCAAATTTATCTGTCTTTCTAACCGTGTCATCAGAATCGAATTCGGACTAAAACTTTTTGAGTAATAACATTTTTATTGGAAAAAAAGTAATGATTTTAGAAAAAAAATTTAAAGGGACGTCACTCAAGAACAGTGGAAAATATGAAGTTGGCCAATACGTCATTGAACTCCACTTTAGATGTACTACACACAGTAGGCCTATGGACATTACTTACTGGTTCACCCTTTATAGTAAAGAGAAAACAAAAAATTTCTGAAATCTACCTCCAGCTGGCAGAAGCTTAGAAATAAAAATGAATATTTCTTGAAATTAAATCGTATATTTCGAATACCTTTTATCCAGAAATGTTTCGATTAAAGTGTTTTAGGACAACGGTCATATTGCTATCCCCCGGGAAAGTGTCAAAAAAAAAGGTGCTCCATATGGCAGCGTTCTGGCTAATGTGGGATTCCTGGTTTCCAACTTTAGAGCACAAATTAAACTGCAGTTATCCTAACCATCTGTTTTAGTTACAGTGGCGGAACAACTAGACCAGTTTGGTTTTAACCAATCATAATTCTCTCTAACAACATATGGGCTCTTTGGTTGTACACAGAACTAATCCTTGTGTAACTAAAATTTTGACGCAACTGCTTCCCCCCCTCCTTAAAAAATCTTTATCTCGGATTAGAGTAAAGGGGCAAAGTTTATTGCCAATTGAAAAGTGTGAGAGGTTCAGTGAGAACTTCAATGAGCCAATAATCTCGTCAGGCTCAGCTATAAAGTGTGCATTTTTGTGTGAATATGTCTGTGTAAGGAAATAATATTGTGGATTAAGTGGGTTGCAAAAATTCTGAAAAGTTGAAACCAAAATAGCTTGACCGAAGGGCGAACGGTTCTGTTTGCAGCAATATTTCACTTCAATCCACTTCAGTATATTTCTCCCTTTTGTGGTATGGATTAAAAAGGCTTCTATTTGTCACCACAAGAAAAAGTGTTCCTGATTTTCCTCTAAGAGTGGAAAACTAGGGGAGGGGATGTCTCTTAATTATTTTTTAAAAAGCCATTTCATGGAAATTCTACTGCATTAGACCCATTCAAAAATTTAGTGAGAATTTAGTTGAAAAAAATTCCAAGTATGATGAATTCCTTTTGGACTGGAATATTCAACCGCTCATTTTGATTTGAAATTCATTTTTATTGGTTTTTAAAGAGGAATCAAAATACTACTCTTGGTAGTCCTTTAATGATAGTCTGTATTAAAGTCTATACGAGGTGTGGCTGTTAAATAACGAGACTATTGCTATAAAACATTTTATTTTAAATTTATACATATTTAGTTATTATCACCTTCAATATACACCCCTCCCCTATCCCTACAAACACTCCCTGCGAATTTACCATTGTTCGAAACCGTGCTGGAAGTCTTTTTCTGTGAGCACCTGCATGACGCGAGCCGCTTTTTCTTTCACAGCTTCAACGGACTGAAATCATGTTACCTTTTAATGCAGATTTGACTTTGGGGAACAGATAAAAGTCACACGGGGGCCAGGTCAGGTGAATAAGGCTAGGATGGCCTAAAACCTGGGTTGTTGTACTTGGCTACAATAATTCTTGACAGACAATGCAGTGTGAGCCGGCGCGTTGTCTTGATGGAGAGAATTCATGAATTGTTCTTCCACAAATCTCGGGTCGTTTTTCTTCCTTACTCTTTCACGGAGTTGAGCAAGCATCTCACGGTAGTAATGTTGATTAATTATAATAGATATTTTCATCCGTTTTGGACGTGGAAGGGCGACCCTCCGGGCGGTCATCAACTCCAACGTCTTCTCGGCCATCTTGGAAACGCTTGAACCACTCGAAAACTCGCCACTTGTGATTAACATTCATCGCCATAAACTTCTTTTAATAAAAGATAAGTTTCGGTAGCGGTTTTATCAAGTTTTGATGGGAAATTTCACGACAATTCGTTGCTCTACTACATGTGAAGTATCATGTTTTCGGCAAAACGAAACTAACACCTCTTACACTAAAGACGGTTCCGGTCAGACAGATTTCTCTACAAACACATGAGACGCTGCAATCGAAAGAGAAGGCTTTACGCTGCACAGCTTTACAAGTCGTTAAGATTTGGCGCATGCATAGTTCTTCTGTAGCAGCATCAGTCTCGTGATTTAATAGCCACACCTCGTAAACCATGATAATTAGAGAAATTAGTAGGTTTGTTCTCTAATAAGGGGGAATTACCTAAAATTCGACACTAACTTTTGTGAATAAGTTTATTTTAACTTCATTTCAGTCTTAAAAAGTCTTAGTCTTAAAGGACGGTCTAAGAAGTTTCACTATAAAATAATTTAGGCATTTCCTTCTGGCATTTCGACTTTCTAATTCTCTTCTAGATTGCCTTTTTTTTTTCTCCCATTTAAATGAAGAATACATTAGAAAACAGTTTAAGAAGACCAAAACTTATTAAATCGTTGGTGATCAACTTAAAAAGAAAACAGACAACTGCCTAATGTAGTAAAAACTATTGCCCTGTTTTTCCCCTTAATGTTTTAAACTTATCTCCAACAATATTAAATTAAATTTAACGCTTTTTGCAAATTCTGTTTAATATACGATAGAAAGTTTTCTTTGAATAATTAATTTAATAAAGAAAATACTTCCATAAATACTAACTTTACTAACTTAACTTCTTAATTATTGTAGCTAGATTATTTTCTTAATAAACTGTACTTACTCAGGATCAACTAGTTTTAAATTTACTAATAAAATAAATATAAACGAAATAACTGTTGCTAATCAAATTATAAATTTGAAAGTTTTTGAACTGTAAATTTCCCCTCTCATTCCTTTAAGTAGTATTTACACATTAGACTGGCGCTGATTTTTCCATTGCGAATTTTCACCGAAGAAAAACTTTGCGGTCCCTTAATTATGAAAAAAAAAAAGGTTATATAATGTGTGTAGTTATTAATAGAACTAGGAGAGGCGCCACGGTAGCCGAGCGGTTAGAGGCGAGACCTGTAAAGATAATATGTATTGTGGTACTGGGTTCGATTCCCGGTCTATAGGCCTTGGATTTTATTTAATGGTAAATAAAAGTAATTTTGCAGTTAAGTATGTTTGCTAGTCGCTTCCGTCTACGACACCTAATTGGTAGTTGGACGTTAAGCCCCACCAGAAAAAATAGGCGATTACTTTACTTTACTTACTTTTAATAGAACTAGGAGATCCTAGGTTCGTATCCATCTGCCGGCTCTTAGATTTTCTCTTCCCATGTAGCTTCTTACAGATCATTGTCCAGTGATGAACAGTGTTGTCTGAAACGAGAGATCACTGTCCAGAGGCCAGCTAGAGCACTGGAAAAAAGCTCCAGGCGCCTATGACCTCGAGATGTTTTAAATTCATATATTTATTGTAATAGGCAAAATATTAACTGTAGGGATTTGAACTGATTGTCCTGAACTGATAATCCCTCCGGAGGGATGTAAATATTTATAGGTTTCTTGAGAATTTGCTTAAACATATTTAAAATTTTAGCAAACTACCATTTTTTAAATTTCCATCTTTCAAATTGCCCATGACTTTATTAAAAAGATAGAATTGATGCTCAAACTAGTTATTTTTAATGAAAATAATTAATTGATTATAAAATAAATTATTTTAAGTTTCAAAACTTCAGCCTTTCACAATTAATTTTCTTTATCTTCGGGTTTACATATTTCGTGGAAAACTTATTTTTCTTGAAGTTCTTTGAACATTTCTGACTGAAATAACTTCATCAGTTCTATGTACGTACAGTCGTAGAACCTACAATATATTTTTTTTATAGTAGTTTAATGTTATTTCGACCTATTTTATATAAAATCAAAACTGATTATAACAAAACGATGAGATGGATTTTAAAATATCTAGAGCAGTTAATTTTGCAAGCATAAAAGCTGCACGTGTATTTCAATTAGATAAATGGAAATACAAACCTACCGTAATATTCACATTTCTATTTTATAATGCAAATAATTTTAAACAAATTGGTTAATTAGTAAACGTGGAAAATAAAATAAAACTGAAATAACTTTTACCTAGCAGGCGAGAACACAAAATATAAACGTTCTGTGTTTTAATGCTGAAATAACAAGCTGCTGAATGCTGAAAATATCTGGTTGGAACAAAGTGTGTTTGTGTTATATGCTCTTACTGACAGTGTTAGATCTCTTAATGAGAGAGTTACGCCGTTCAACCTATCTGAGATCTCGTTCTTTAGACATTAGAGAGTAAATGAACAAATAAATGATAGAAATAACATAGAATCAGAATACTTCAAAGTTTAAATGGCTGGTTGCAGCCATTTTTGTAAAGCAAACATTCTAATCTGTAAAAAAATCTTAGTTCCGTTTATCTAAATTATTCTTAAATTAAATACTCCGGCAACGATTTAAATGTTATTTGCTCTTAAGTGGCCAAATTCGGCCACTTAGCTCACTGATTGCATTGCTGCAGGAAGGCCCAAGAACAAGCCTTAAGATGGTTGAAATCGGAAGTGCTTTGTAGCGCCTAAAGGTCCCCTGATGATTCCCTTACTGGAGAGACAAAAAGGGACATCCTCGTCCTTTGGCTAAGGTTCCATTGCTCCATTTTAACCTTTTCTTGAGCCTAAAATATTGTAATAAAATTTAACACTGGCTAAAACGTTAAAAATTTTGCCATCAGAATGAGGGGGTATCTCTTTGCATAAAAAGGCTTCTTTCTCCAGTCAAAAGTTATGTTCCAATCACTTCTTAGGGTACGTTCACAACGGAGCTGTGAGCATAGATGATAGGAGTGATGCATCAGCGCTTGAAGAAAAACAAGAGCGTGCACAACGAAGCTACGACTAGTGACTCAAACGCGCTGCTATAAACGAGCGTAGATGATATAATTGAATATTTCATTTTTCTGCTAGCTGAACTCCAGTATCGGAGCTTCAAAATGGACGTAGAAAAATTAATTAGTGCTGTCTTTACTCATTATTTTTGGTTATTATTTTATTATTTACTTTTAAACAATATTTTGTGTTTTAAATCGTGCTTACATTTATTTTCATGTGTATTTATTTGTTTTTTTCTCAATAAAACCATTACTTACCTAAGAGTAATCACTAGTTTTTCTTCTATGGTTATAGGATTTCCATGACAATTTTTCCGTTTTCTTAATTTTGACCTTATTTTTTCTAAAATATAGTCAAATGTGGGTGGACCCAACCTCAAATATTCAAAAAAACGATCCGGATAATTTCGAAGTTCCTTATATAAATGGTGAAAATCACCCAAAGTACTTTGTGTTTTATTTACGGGATGTACGAGGTGTGTTCAAAAAGTAACGGGAATTTTCGTTTTTTGAAAAAAATATTTATTTATTCATCTACATTAATATTGTCGCCTTCAAAGTAGTCCCCTTCGCATACAATACACTTGTGCCAGCGCTTTTTCCAATCCTCGAAACACTTCTGAAACTCGATCTTTGTGATAGCTTTCAGCTCTTTCAGCGATTCGCTTTTAATGTCATCTATGCTTGTAAAACGACGGCCTTTTAATGTTCTCTTTATGTTTGGAAATAGAAAAAAGTCACATGGAGCCATGTCTGGCGAATATGGAGGCTGGGGCATCGTTAAAGTTTTGTTTTTGGCCAAAAATTCACGAACAAGCAATGAAGTGTGAGCAGGTGCATTATCGTGGTGCAAAATCCATGAATTGTTTTGCCACAAATCCGGGCGTTTTTTTCGGATTGCTTCACGCAAACGGCGTTGAACTTGTAGGTAGTAATCCTTATTGATTGTTTGACCTTGTGGCAAGAATTCATGATGCACTATGCCATTAAAATCGAAGAACACAGTGAGCATAACCTTCACATTCGACCGCACTTGTCGAGCCTTTTTCGGTCTTGGCGATCCAGAATGCCTCCACTGGGACGATTGAGCCTTAGTTTCGACATCATATCCGTAAACCCATGTTTCGTCACCTGTTATAACACGTTTCAGTAGATCCGCATCGTTGTCGACTTCATTGAGTGACTCTTGAGCAACTTCCATTCTCCGCTGTTTTTGTTCGAAATTCAACAATTTTGGAACAAATTTTGCTGCCACACGTTTCATACCCAAAACATCCGAAAAAATTTCATGGCATGAGCCAATTGATATGGCAACATCATCAGCGACTTCTCTGATTGTGATTCGGCGATCGTTCATAACCATTTCTTTCACTTTTTTCACGTTTTCATCGGTTGTTGATGTGCTTGGACGTCCAGGTCGTTCGTCATCTTCAACGTTTTCGCGGCCATCTTGGAAACGCTTATACCACTCGTAAATCCTTGTTTTACTCATAGCAGACTCACCATATGCCTTTATTAACATTTCACACACTTTATTTCATTTTTTACGCAAAATTTAATACAAATTCTTTGATCCATTTTTTTTAACAAACAAAAATCGCCAAGCTCGAAAAACACGTCTAACCTTAACGGCTGCCACTTAAGAAGTAAACAATGAATATTACTGAAAATTTTATCGTACTTCAGGGGCATGTGTACCAACATAATAAAAAAAAAAATTTACAATCAGACTCTCCAAACCCGCGAAATTTAAAAATTCCCGTTACTTTTTGAACACACCTCGTACTTGATATTTTCTAAAGCGTTGTTTCTTTAAACTGTACCATCTCGTTGCTGCTGAATATAAAAACTCTTCTTCACTACTCGGACATGTTGCATGTAAAACAGGTCCGTTGTGCACACTAATCAGCGATTATATTTCACTCTATCAGCTATCATCTCTGCTATCATCTATACTTACAGTTCCGTTGTGAACGTTTCCTTAGGGTTCGATTTTACGCGTTCTTCAACTTTTAGTCAATTGTTTTTCAGTGTACGTAGCTTTACACCTTGACAATTCACCTGGTGTTTTGCACACATTTAATATTAATCTATTCACATTGGTTATTTGAGTCAGCTAACTTGCTTCTTCCTCCTGATTCCTTTGCCCAGGCTATGGTCCTCTCATAAAAAAAACAATTATCAATTTATAACCAAATAATTTAAATTCTCCCTTCCTTTTTTTATTATTTCATTTTTGTGTTATGTAAATTTATTAAAAACTGTGTACAAAACAAAAATGAATCTAAAAATAAATACTATATCCACCCATCGTTTTGAACGTGGCTGTACTTTTTACCTTAATATTGGTAAACCAACTATAGCACGCCATCCTTTTGTAACCTATAACACTGTCTAAAACTTCAAAACAGCTGTGACAATTCTGTTGGTATAAAAGAAAAAAACTAAAAAAGGTGACATCTGTTTTTCTTGATTTGTTTTTGTTTTTTGCTTTATAAAACTTACTTTTTATAAAACGGTACTTTATAAAACAGACGGACATATTGCATGATCATTTTATAATTAGTGGGTAAATTGTATAAATCCCCCTTGTACTTGGGTGAATTAGTGGCTAATATTTTATTCTGTCGTATCCCGGTTGGCACGCTATATTTTTGTTTTGTCTTTCTCTGTTAAATTATGATTTTTTTAAAAAATAATAAATTTTACGTATATGGCAATGACATTTCTGGGACAGAGGTGATATTTTGTCGTTTCGATTGCTATTATATTGTAATATATTAAAAATTCTTTGAAATAATTGTCAGAACAATTTATAAGGGTCAATATTTACCTTCAAAAGGTTGTTGAAAAGGCACTTTTATAGTGAGTAGGTCCTTTTTACTTCTAAAACTCTCTTTAAAAAATATCTTTCACAGACACGACTATCTTTTACAGCAGTTTTTCGTAAGATGAATTTTCTTTCTACTTAGAATCTTTGCTGTAAAGAAGGAAGTGAATAGAAACCCAAAACTGATGAACTCTTCTCCTTCACCTTTCTCTTCAATGCCTCCTTCGACGTGCTTTTAAAAAAGTCAAGCTTACAAGGCTGGAAATGTTTACTACGTTCTCTTAAAGAATGTAGCCAATCCCCCCACTTCATCATTACCAGAAATCACCAAAAATCGATTCCCTAAAAACCCAGATTAGAAATACAGGGTGCGTTCCAAAAGTAATGCAATATTTTTTTTTAAAAAAAGTAATTTAGCGAACAGATTTACACACAAACACTTAAAATTCTTCAAAGTATTATCCTTGGGCCTCTACACATTTTTTTTTCCAGCGACTCTGCCATGACCGATACGTGCCCTGGAAGGTGTCTTCGGGGACCTCTCACAAAGGTCTTCGTCACGGCTGATTGGATCTCTTCTATGGACGAAAAACGGGTTCCCTCCCTTTCAGGGCTGCCTTAATCCAAGGGGAACAAAAAGAAGTCTGCTGGGGGGACGTCAGGGCTATAGGGAGGTGGGGGCAGCGTTGGCACCTGGTGTTTGGCCAGGAACTCACGGACTCGCAGCGCGTTGTCGTGATGGAGTCGCCAGGTAGCGGAGATGTCTTTTCTCATCCTGATGACCCTTTTTCGGAGTCTTGCTAGCACATCTACATAGTAGGCAGCGTTAACTCTCTGACCTTGAGGAACTAGCTCCTTATGCACCACTCCTTTACTGCCGAAAAAGACAATGAACATTGTTTTCACTTTTGATTTGCTCCCTTTTTGGGCTTGGGGGGACTGGTCGGTGTGCCACTCACAGCTTTGGCGTTTTGTTTCTGGGTCGTATTCAAAAAACCCAGGTTTCATCACCAGTGATGACGTTGTCCAAATAATCAGGTTCAATTTCAATACGTTGCAAAAGTTGACTTGAAATTTCCACTCGGTTGGTATTTCGTGACGCGGTCGGCGCGCAGAAGTTTACAATAACTGACGTCCTGCTGCTTCCACAGCTTGGAGAGCACTGAGACCGGATTTGCGGCAATGCTTAGCGTCCCCCCTCGACCTACTCCAAGTGCTTCGGTCCCACTCCAACCAATAGGAACGGCGAGGTAAATTCAATTGCATTACTTTGGAATTTTTAATTTGGAAATTTACTATTATGGAACGCACCCTGTCTGTACACCCTAAAACAAAATAAAATAAATTCGGTTCCCAAAGTATGGGTTCATTGATAATCCATAATTCTGATTAGGTTCATATTCCTGATGAGAATTGTGGTCTAAAAGGCTTTTTTTTAGTATTAGAGATTAGGGAAATAGCTCCTGCAACTTATGTCGATTTGTTTCAAGACTTTAGAACCATAGGTTCAGTGACTCTAGTCGGAACTGGATGTCTCTAGATAGTTTAACAATTAGGTTAGGTTTTCTTTTTTTGTATATATCAGAGTTCTCGTTGAGTTGCAGCACCTCATCTTAAAGATATTTACAAGTCTAATCTAATGCTTTAGGTGCATTTATAAAGATGAAGAAACTTATTTGCGTACTTTACTATTTAAATTTGAAAGTAAATCTCTCCGTCTCTCTCTCTCTTTCTCTGAGTAGTTTGGGCTGGGGTAGATACGTTTATTATTCTGAGCTAGTTGGAAGAGGGTCCTAAGTTAGCAGTTTAGAGATAGCGAGTAAACGGCTAAATATTATTTAGCAGATGAGAACGACTATATCAGCTCATCAGAGCGCTCTGTCGGAATGTTTTAATATTTATGAATCTTATTTGTATAATGCCCCACCACTTATCAACATGACAGCCAAGCCAGTGGGGGACTTCAGGATCTTCTCCGCAGTTTTTCTCCATTTTCTTATCTCTGCTTTAGACGTGTTAATTCTAATTCGCCATTTCTCTTCCTCAATTTATTCTACGTTTTCCTTAAGTAAGCCTCTTCCTTCTCAAAACCAGAATATACATCTCTTTTAATTCTATTTCACCCGTTTTGCTCATTTTTTTATTTCATGTCAACGTTTTTTGTTTTTTTTGCCCCTGGATTCCCATGCGGAGTTCCAAGGATAGAATCCAGTTGCTAGCACTTAGATTTTTTGTCCTCTTCCTAGGAGTTGGATGGGTCAGGGTTGTTTGCAACGAAAGAGGACTAAGATTTGAGGAACATGGAATTTTTAGCTTAGCGGGATCTTGTAGCTTCAGATACGTAGAGAACAATGGGTATCTCGGTGCGTGAATGAATTAGAATGAGGAATATTAGCGATTCGACAGAGAGTTTTTGATTGGAAAGATTGGATTCTGTAGTTATTGAAAGCCTTGGCTGAGCTCTAAAGTTCCTTCCATTCAGCATGTCCAGACAGGTTTGTGTATCATGTTGAAGATAAGTAGTTTGCTGAAAGTTACCATAGTTGGTCGAGAATTCTAGAGTGTGAATTCCCAGATTAGACCTTTTTCCATAAAGATTCCTAGGTACCTAACTTTAAAATTAATTAATAATTAAAAACAACTAATGAATTTAATTTTGAATTTACACAATATTAGGTTACTAATGATGTTGGAATTGTCACAAACATGGTTTCATTTTATTTTTATTTTAGAAAAAATTTCTCAGATTTTATACTAGTAATATCCTGTAATATATGGTCTACTTTTAACCATAGTCTCAAGCTTAGATTGCTCGGGGCATGCAGATAAAGTTTATTTATAGCGTAGACACACACAACTATATGCAGTTATTGGAAAGTAAAGCCAGTAACAGAACTAGTTAATCCCTTAGCCCTTTATTTCAAAATCGGCTTATTAAACAACAAGTCACGTACAATGCGCTTAGAAGTTGTTAAAAATGTGTAAATATTAACTTGGAGAGTGGTATGTTTACGAGGGTCGTTTGAAAAGTCCGTGCAAAGTCAGAGAGATAGCACTACTGGCGCGTATCGAGGTTATGTTTAATTAGTAGCATCTCTTGGAAGAACACACACCAAGTTTCAGCTAGATCGGTCTATTTCTTTGTGTTTGGCATTCGTTTGAATCGAGGAAGTCGAGTGATTTTCAAAAAATGGACGAAAAAGAATTTCGTGTGTTGATTAAACACTACTTTATGAAAGGCAAAACGCCTCAGGAGACTAAAGAGAAGCTTGATAAACATTATGGTGACTCTGCACCTTCGATTAGAACAGTTTATAAGTGGTTTCAAAATTTTCGGAGTGGCCATATGGGCACAAGTGACGCTGAACGTTCTGGACGCTCTGTTGAGGTTACTACTCCAGAAATCATTGATAAAATCCATGATATGGTGATGGATGACAGAAGAGTGAAGGTGCGTGAGATTGCTAGTGCTGTGGGCATCTCGAATGAACGAGTACATAATATTTTGCATCAACATTTGGACATGACAAAGCTATCCGCAAGATGGGTGCCGCGATTGTTCACGCTTGACCAAAAACGAAATCGTGTGAAGTGTTGCAAGGACGGTTTGCAGCTGTTCCAGAAGAATCCGCAGGACTTTAAGCGTCGTTTCGTCACTGTGGATGAAACATGGATACATCACTACACTCCTGAGACCAAAGAACAATCTAAACAATGGGTTACCAAGGGGGAATCTGCGCCAAAAAAAGGCGAAGACCGTTCCTTCGGCCGGAAAGATTATGGCGACTGTCTTTTGGGATTCGCAAGGAATAATCCTCATCGACTATCTGGAAAAGGGTAAAACTATTACAGGTGCATATTATTCATCGTTATTGGACCGTTTGAAAACCGAGCTGCAAGTAAAAAGCCACAAAAAAGTCCTTTTCCATCACGACAACGCACCAGCTCACACCTCAGCAGTTGTGGTCGCAAAATTAATGGAAATAGGGTTCCAACTCGTTTCACATCCCCCCTATTCTCCAGACTTGGCTCCCTCGGACTACTATTTGTTCCCCAATATGAAGAAATGGCTGGCGGGAAAAAGATTTTATTCAAACGAGGAGGTGATTGCAGAAACGAATGGCTATTTTTCAGACTTGGACAAATCCTATTATTCGGAAGGGATCAAGAAACTAGAGCAGCGTTGGACGAAGTGTATAAGCCTAAAAGGAGACTATGTTGAAAAATAAAAAAGTTTTACCCCAAAAAATTAAGTAGTTTTTATTTTTGCACGGACTTTTCAAACGACCCTCGTAATGTTTTACATCATTAGAGGGTTGGTGTGTCTTCTGTCTTGGTCTGTTCATGGACTTCTTGAGTTAGATTCTATTGTGACTCCCATTATTTTAGAGCAATTACTCTTCCAGTACTGTCTCTTTGATTAGACCTAGGAAACCCTAGGAACAAACCAAGAAGACATGGACCTCTTTTTCTCCGAACCAATTTCAGCACTAACATAATAGTGCCGTTTCCTCGGCTATTTCATAGAACCAGCATCTGTTTATCTGCTGATAAACTTATTCGTTCTTTCTTCTGCGTCTAAGAGTTACGTTACTCGACTTACAGTGACTTAAGCACTACTTAAGAGAAGACCTCCTCATCAACCCTCTAATGATGTAAAAACAGTATATTGTAAATTAGCCCTGAAGATGTCCTGGTCCCTAGGTCGAAAGCTCGACATAATAAAGTTTATAATTGACTGAAACTGGCATTAATTTTGCATCCTATTAACTTTTTTAGTTTTTCATACATTGCTTGCATGATGTTTTTACAGCTTTTATTTTTAACATTATTCTAGAAAAACTAACTTCTAGGTTAAAGTAGTTGGGTAGGTTTTTCTTCTAAAATAGTGCATAGTACATTTTAGTGCACAGTTCTGTGTTCTTTTTTTATTTTATAGAATTCAAGAGAGTTCTAAAATTCTTTGAGTTTGGAGTAGATTTCATTTCTCGATTATTTTTTCGAAAATAGCACCTTTTATTGGCTTCTAAACTTTTTATTTGGATAATTTGTTTTTGTGCATTCTGAGAACATATTAGAATGGCCCCTCTTATGAAGAGTGTCATTTCGGTGAAATATGCATTGTTACAATCTGTCTAATGTATTTAAGAATATAAGAGTTTTTAAATTTAGCGTTCGAAAAAAGTAATGAACTTCAAGAAATGTTGAAAATGTTAGGTCTATAGTTTTTGGATAATATCTTTGATTTGTATTCTTGATTTTCATCTATCATCAGAGGTAAATCAATGAATTTAGTCTAGAAAATTTCTACTAGTGCTGCACGAGACCGAGACGAGGCGAGACTTCATGCAGTCTCGATCTCGGTCTCGTCGAGATATCTCGGTCTCGGTCTCGGTTTTTTGAATTTTTGTTTAAGTATTAAAAGCGGTTTGCTATTTATAATCTTTTCAAAAAATGTTATTATTTTCTAATAATTATTTTAATTTATATATTGGTAATGAAAATGTGTGTAAAAGAAGACAACTACTTACACTTCAATGCATCATATATTACTATTACTGTTATATATGATAACTTTATATATAAAACTCGGTACCGAGACCGAGACCGAGATTTGTCTCGTTTCTCGTGCAGCACTAATTTCTACTTAACTTTGGTTTCCATCTAGCACTGGAGTTAGCCGACTAGTTTAGCGATTCAAGTCTGAAACTGGTCGGAGATACAATAAACACATCGGATAAAATCAAGGCTATCATAAGAATGAAAGGCATAAGAAAGCCTTGTGAAGTTCTAGGCTTATCTTTGTGAGTCTAGTTTCCTTTTTTGGATTCCTTTTGACTCAGTTAAGTGATAATGGTAGCATTTTTTTTTTTGTTTTTAAAATATTTTTTCTTAAAAAAAAGAAAAGTGAAAATTGAATTAATTTCATTGAAAGCGATCACATTACCTACCATTTATTAAGAGCAAACGAGGGTAAAAATCTATTCCGTATAAGATGGATAGTATAAATAAATATTCTTAGATAGAAATACATGATAACTTGGGGAAACATAAATATTTGTAAAAGTAGCAACAGGTGGCTGGGCGGCATCATGCATCAATATGAATTATAGGGTTGACAGCTAGTGCTTGTACCTGTTTTTGGGGAGGCTGTGGGCTAAATTTGGGTACTTGAGAACTTTCTAGCCTTTTTTTCTATGGGCTAGCTAGCCCCTTTCAGTAAAAATAGAATAATCCTGTGGTTTAAAAAAATGCTCTCATTTCTTTTCAGTGACTTGTAATTTTTTTGTATAATCTTATAAGTGATACGTTTTCCGCAGACGTTTTTGGTTTTCTTATTAAATAAACATTGAAGGTGTAGGTGGAAGAACATTGGGGTTTCCGTTTTGCTCTTTTTTCCCCTTCCTGCTGCGCACCATTAAACCTCGACTTCTTTAGGTATTCCAAGTACTCATTTCTTTTACGTGTCCAGAAGAAAGGAAATATTTAAGGTAATATTAAAAAAATCGTTTCCTTGTTCCTGAAAAGTCTTAATACTGATTAACTTATTTTCCACCTAGAAAGGAGTTTCAGTAGAAAGTTAACCTGAAATAGTGGGTAATAGAGTTTTCTTAGGATTTCCTATGGCATCTTCTTGAACTCAGAGAATTGTTCGTTTAGAAGCTTCTTCGGATCTAGACTAGTAACGTCTTGAGGCCAAAAACTATCAATTAAGATGCTTGTAATGCTTGATGAATAAATAGGTCTTCTCTACAAAGAGTGGGTGCACATAGGTTCGGATGTAGACCTCTTGAGTTAGAGTCATTGTGACACCCACTACTTTAGTGCAATTACTCTTTCAGTACTGTCTCTTTGATTAGACCTAGGAAACCCTAGGACAAACCAAGAAGTCGTGGACCTTTTTTTTCTCCGAACCCATATCAGCCCTCTGCTCTGACATAATAGTGCCGTTTCCTCGGCTATTTCATAGAACCTGCAACTGTTTATCTGCTGATAAACTTATTCGTTCTTTCGCCAGCTTCTATCTCAGCAACATTCTCCCACCTCAAATCCTACAACTTTCTAGAGTTCGGCCTGCAGAGTAAGAGTTATGTTACTCGACTTACAGTGACTTAAGCACCACTTAAGAGAAGACCTCCTCGACTAGGTCTCCTCCTTCTTTAGACGCTTCTTCGAATTTCTTTTTTGGCAACTTCTTAAGTTGTTTTAACTTTGAGCATGCAACTTTTATACTTTAAGCAACCCTTATTTGGTATACCTACTTTTCTTGGTTTTGGGAAGATCGAAGTAATCCTGAGTTTTCTGTATCTTCGGCTTCTAGTACTTCACTAGCCGATGTCCTCTATCTTTAGAGTCTTCTTCAAATTTCTGTGAGCACCTTCTTGAGTTGTGGGCTATCAATTAGGAATTATTGTAAGTTAGACTTCTTGTAACTTGAGAACTGTTTTTTTGGTTACCATTAACACGTCTTCATCTTTTTCTAATTTTGTTCTTACTTATATTTATAAGATTTTTCTCCTAATTATTTTTCTTTACTTAATTTTATTGATATATGCTAATTAATTATTCTTGTAATAAAACTTCTTCTTTTTTTTTATCTTTTATTGAAATTTGCGACTGCATCGGTTGTTGCAACAGGCAAATGCGATGTAATATAGTGTCTTGATTGAAGATTGGAGAAGCCACCCAGTGGCGACACTCCATTTACGTGATCAGATCACTATACTGTTATGAGGAGAGTAGGTCGCGGGGCCAGGATTGCCTGGTAATGTGGAAGAAGATAAGTGTTCAATTAGAGGATTAGGATGAGCTGCTGTAAAAGGAATGAAATTTTAAGAAACGAGTTTTAGTAAGGTCGTTGATGAAAGGGATGAATTGTGAGGTTAGAAATATAGAATGGAGCGTTAAGAAGATTTCGTAGTATTTTTGATTGTAAAGTCTGGATGCGTAGAGAGTTGGAACGTTTAGTCGATCCCCAATACTTCGATGCCGTATGACCAAACAGGTCGCAGTAGCAGAAGGTATAAAGAGTCTTTTGTTGTATACGTTAAGTTTAGATCGTTTGTCTCAAGTAGTCTGGCGAGAAGTTTGTAGCGTTGGTTAGTTTCTTGTCTTTTAAGTAATAAAACTATAATAAATTTTGTAACTATAAATTAGTAAGGACAACCCAATGCTGTGAGATCTGTAATCTCTATAAGCAATAAAAATTTCATCTCATTTCACAATTAGTGGACCTCAAACCACTATTTCTAGTTCTGCCCTGAAATTATCCAATTTCCGCTTTGTTTACTTCGTTAGGTAAAATGAGGCTTTAGTCAAAATTTTTTTTTTTTTTTTGCAATACTGACTGACAAAAGTACCTGTTACTAAAATTGGAATTTTACTTCCGGCCGTACAAAAAAAAAAAAAGAAAATCTCAACCAATTTTCCTTTATTCGCAGATAATGTTTGAATTATCCTTCCTGCTCCTTGTTTTCCCATCTCTTTAGACATTTTCTTTCTTTCATTCCTTTTTCACGTCTTATATATTTATTTTTATGAGAGTTGAGAGTACATTTGCTTTATGTACTTGGCGAATACAATGATACCCACTTAGTCTCTTAAGGGTATCTCTATTCAGAGGTGATTCAAGAAAGAAAAGATATTCTCCTCTCCAAGAGAGAGCCTTCAAGAAATTCAATTATGTACCAGATGTTACCTTCGCTTTCCCTTTAACTGGAAAAAATCAAATCAAGATTCAAAACTGTGATTATCACCGGAGTCGTGCTTTTTACAATATTTGGTAATATTCAGAGATCTTAATATATCTTCTGTAAAAAGGAGGTTTAGTGTTAGTCCCTTACAATATAAAATAATTAGATATCTATCACCAATAATTGCATTTCCTGAATGCTTCTCCAAAACTGTAAGATCTGTGTAAATGCTTCATTAAAGAGAGATAATATAACTAATAGTACTTGCTTACAAATTAATTATCCTGAGATTTAAAATAATAATTAATAAACATTAAAGTAATTTTTGGTCAATGAATAAATTCAACCATTATTATAGCAGGAATTATACCGTATAACTGCACTTTCATAAAATTATATCTGCCGGTTAAAAACTCTTGTTCTGTCTGAACATTCAGTTTTTCATTCTTAGACCCAGCACTTCAGCATTTAACTAACTTTGGGCTAAATTCAGGCAGCATAATGGAACATTCTACGATATCCAGCATCCCAAGGGAACAATGCTACTATTGTTTTTCCCTTCCCCTAACAGAGTCTAGGGAATTTGACCTAAAGATTCCATTGTTTTTGTTTACTTGTTTTCAAAATTTGTGGCGCGGCAAACATTAAAAGGTCATTGGCGCCCTTAGATTTTTTCCGGTTCATTGTTGGCCTTTTGGTTGGTATTCTTTCGTTATGGACATCGCATGTCCATCATTGGATCATCCTAAAAGAAGCTCTTAGGAAGGGAAAAATCTAAGGGGCCAGCAGCTGGATTAGTAATCAGGTTCCTCCGCGTTTGAAGCCAGTGTAGGCTAACCCTTCCCTAATTATTCTTTATTATTAGGTTTAATGAATCTCTAGGTATCGTGACCGTAAATTATTGAACTAAGAATTCAACATTGGCGAAGAATCGATCAAATGAAAACAACAACTCCTCTTTTTGCCAACGTTTCGACAAATATATGCCTTTTTCAGGGGCTGGATATTACTTATACAAAAATACAAAATAGCGGGACTGCTATATCTGTTTATACAGGGTAGAACCGGATAAGTGACGAAATTTTTTTTTTCTTTTAAACTACTTTCAAAATGTAGTAGAACGCCGCCTGAACGAGTGTCCTATCTCTATCTGTTAGAAAGTTATGATTTTTTCAGGGTTTTTTCGACTAAGCCCGACCTTACGTCATAAAAACACTATTTCTCAACTTGTGCCTCACTTATTTACATTTTTCACCTCACTTTCGTATTCAGCATTAAATTTCCTATAATAATAGATCATTTTCGTAGTTATTTAACTTTAATCAGATTCATTTATTACAATAAGAACGTTAATTTTTTTAGGAATTTAGAATTTTCATGAATTTTCAAAAATTAGCCTCTTCGACAAAATTGGTCTTAGAGGCTGTCGAATTTCTCAAAAACTGCTCCTTTTAATACCCTTTACAATGGTATAATAATCAGTTTCAATAATAGCTGTTTTCTTTGGTCTATTACTGAGAAAGTGCTGAAAAACACGGTGTTAGCGAAGGAAGCAAAGGGGACTGGATGAAGCGTACTCGCATATCAAAATTATTATTTATTAACAAAATCATTTCTTTAAGCATGTAAAATACATAATTACTTAGTAATTATTGTTGTATCATGTTCTCAAAATGCCAACCTCGATTCCTGACGCATACCGAACGCGTTTTCGCATTGCTCCCACTGTTGTTGAACCTTCCTCACAACGTTAGCAGAAATTTAATTTATCAACAAGACGGAGCTCCACCTCATTATTCGGTGAACGTAAGAAGATGGTTGTCGCAACGTTTTCCTGAGTGGATAGGGCGAGGTGGAACTACCGCGTGGCCACCGAGATCTACCCTATGGACCACTTCGTATGGGGTTTCCTTAAGAGTGAGGTCAACAGTGAAGAAGAGGTGAGAAGACGGGTAATTGCTGCTTCAGAAAAACTGAAAGAACATTTTCAGCAACAGTGGGAGCAACATTTCTAGAACAGTTAGTTTTAAAGTGTCTTAAAGAAAGGCCAACTATTTTTTTTTATTTTTTAAAATGATTTAAGGCGCGTCAACATCTGAAATTATTGGCACCCGGAGCTTTTTTACAGTGCACTGCCGGCCTCCGGACAGTGTTCTCTCGTTACAGATAACACTGTCAATCACTGGACTGTGTTGTCTGTAAGAAACTCCTAGGAAGAGAAAAATCTAAGGGCCAGCAACTGGATTTGAACTTAGGATCTCTGCGTGAGAATCCGACACCGCTAACCGCATAGCTAATCCCTTCCTTAGGCTAACAATTATTCTCTCTAACGTGCCATTTTAGTATAATTTACGATTCGAAATGTGTTATATTATAAGAAGCGGTCAAACGTCTTCCATTAAGCACCGAATTCTAAGGAAATTCCCATAATAATTATCAATGGATTTTCACGTTTTTGAGATTTTTTGCTCTCGAAAGTATTTTCCAAGTTTTCTCTTAATTTTGTATTTAATAGTGCTGCACGAGAAACGAGACAAATCTCGGTCTCGGTCTCGATACCGAGACCGAGACCGAGACGAGACTTGAGCAACCGAGACCGAGACCGAGATCGAGACATGATATATATCTCGTCGAGAAATCTCGGTCTCGTCTCGGTTTTTCAAATATTAATTTTTAGCTACAAAATTATAAAATTGTGTTCTTTATTAATAAATAATCATTACGGTTATTGAATTAATTATTAAAAGTTACGATTTTATTATATATATTCAATATTACTACATCTATTTGACTTCGAATTACATAAGTAAGCAAAGTAAAGTAATCGCCTATTTTTTCAGGCGGGGCTTTACGTCCAACTACCAATTAGGTGTCGCGGACGGAGGCGACTAGCAAACATACTTTACTATAAATTTCTCATATTAACCATTAAATAAAATCCAAGGCCTAAGACCGGGAATCGAACCCAGTACCACAATACTCATTAGCTTCGCAGGTCTCGCACTATTTTCGTTTTTAAGATATTCTTTGCCTAAGCATTGATACATAAAAGAGCTTTTACTGAATCAGAAGTTAAAGAAGATCTTCTATTGGTCATTATCATCGCAGCTTGCGAAAATAATCTTTCCGATGGCACTGAAGTTGCACAGATACTAAAAATATCTTTCGCCATTCTAGACAAATTTTTGAAGGAATTCTCAAGTGTTTTCCACCATTCTAAAATGTCAACGTCTACTGGTGCTTGGTCTAATTTGGTATACGAGGGGGTACCCAAAAATAACCGGAATTGCGTTGCCGCGCATGGAGCTTATGTAGTACGCATTTCTGCCGCTAGACGTGTATAGCGCAATTCCTTGCCAGTTCAGTCCTGCCTGTGTTGTCTGCCTGGCTTGTTCTGTTCATCTGCAGTGATTGTTTTTACCAGCGCTGTTTTGTTCTTTTTTCGTTTTTTATGATGGCAAGATTTGGGGATGAAAAGGGTTGCTGCCAAGTTTGTTCCTCGAGTTCTGACTGACAATCAAAAAGAACATCGAGTTGAAACATGTCGTGCTTTGAAACAACAGCTTGAAACTGATCCAGACTTTCTGTCAAAGGTCATTACTGGTGATGAGTCATGGTGCTATGGTTATGACCCAGAAACAAAGCAACAGTCGAGCCAATGGAAGACGTCATCTTCACCCCGACCAAAAAAATATCGTCAAGTCAAGTCAAACATCAAAACAATGCTGATTTGCTTTTTTGATGCCAAAGGCGTAGTCCATTCAGAGTTTGTCCCCCCAGGTCAGACCGTCAATCAAACCTTGTATTTGGAAGTTTTGAAAAGATTGCGCAATAGTGTTCGCCAAAAAAGACCCGATTTGTGGCAATCAGAAGACTGGTTCTTCCACCACGACAATGCACCTGCACACACAGCCATCTCTGTTACACAGTTTTTGGCTAAAAATGGCATGGTTCCGCTGCCCCACGCACCTTACTCGCCTGACCTGGCTCCGTGCGACGTAATTAATTATTTCTGTCTTCCATGCTTCGGTGATATTTGCTGATTTTTGAGCAAATGGTGCAAAAATATTGATGAAGTCGTCGTCGTCGTCAAAAGGTGAATCATCAGATTCTTTATCTTCACCAACAGCCATAACTAATAGAGCGGGAAGTTTGTTGGGAGGTGTATTTTTTATTTCACAAATCGACTTGATATAGGAGGCAGATATGTTATTTGGGTCTTTCATTTGGCGCGTTTTTAACATCTTTTTGAAATTATATAAAGATATATAACAGTAATAGTAACATATGATGCATTGAAGTGTAAGTAGTTGTCTTCTTTTACACACATTTTCATTACCTATAAATAAATTAAAATAATTATTAGAAAGTAATAACATTTTTTGAAAAGATTATTAATAGCAAACCACTTTTAATACTTAAACAAAAATTCAAAAAAACTGAGACCGAGACCGAGATATCTCGACGAGACCGAGACTGAGACCGAGATTTGAACGACCGAGACCGAGACCGAGATCGAGACTGCATAAAGTCTCGCCTCGTCTCGGTCTCGTGCAGCACTAGTATTTAAAGCCAAAGTTTTTTTTTTTTGCTTGACTAATTTTTCTGTTTAATTTGATTAAGGACATTGTGTGATGTGTTAAAAATGTACCCATAAATCAACAAATAGAGAATTATTATAGTAGTATTATAGTTTTGTGAATGCCCACTAGGTTTTTTTTCCATTTTATACATTCATATCACTTAGTTAAGTTAGAAAGTCTCCTTAAATTATTTTCTAAAGCTTAGTTTAAATTAGCTTCCAAGATTGAAGTTTGAAAATTCGGAAAAACTAAAAAAAATGATTAATTTAAATTCTGTACACAATTTTAATAATTATTTAATGAGATTTTGAAACTCATTTAGGTGTTAGATTGGAGAATCTGCCGCCTGGCTGATATAATTAAAGTAGAAATTCCAATCAAAGTTTGTATTCACTTCAATTCCTTGTAAACTTTAAAAGAGCAAAGTTATTCTTTTTAAGGTATTACAGTTTAAGTAATATTAAATTCTCATTATTCAGGGGGAAGAAGGAGAAAAAAAACTTCTACAGATAGGGAACTTCCAATAAATTTGAGGCGCCCATTTTGTTATTTATTTTTTAAATTTAAAACGGAAATAAGAAAACTGAAACGAGACGCTTTTCCTTAAATTTTAAATTATTTAGGTCACTTTTTTGTTTGTTAAATTTGTGAATAATTACTTGAAAATTAGCATCTAATGAAAGGTTTGTTTGTAGAAATGTACGCAGTGTCGTGGAGGAGGAAATCAATAGGGTTTGTAAAATGATTGATTAGTTGTACTGGCTAAACCGGAACCCTTAGCGTGCCAAGTAGTGGAGAGGGCGGTACTTTTGAACAGGGGGCACCTTTGAACAGTTTTAGTTTCTCGCCAAATATTTAAAACATTTATGTTTGGTAATTTTCAATAACCTTCAAATTGGAGTCAATTTTAGAATATCTGGGTTGATTGGCTTCGTGTGGAGAAGGGGTTTTAGGGCCACCCAGGGATATTTGATCGCTCACATTCCCTCTCGTCCTAGAAATCCCCTGGAGAGAGCTTAGTTCTCTTTTAGATCTTGCGAGAGCCATCCTTAGAAAATGGCATGTTTCGTTATCTTGTACTTTGTTTTGATTTAGTGGGCATCTGAGGTAGTTGGTGACGGGATTCCGTGGGGAGTATCACTAAGCTACATCAATATATCTTCTAACCCCAATTTTCAAGGAGCATTCGGATTCTTGGGAAACTACTACGAGCTGGAGAAGGAAATTTCAAACATGTAATAATGATATGTCCACGTTATGGGGCAGAAAGGAAACGAATGTTTGACGACATATACAGGTATTTAGATGCACCATTTCGCTACGAAGACATAATATTCTCCACCAACATCTATGTACTTAAATCTGTAGCAGAGCTAGCAATGAAATATGAATGTATTTAAAGGTTATAGAATGAATGCAAGAAAATGATTAGAGAAGGATTACGTGATTTTAATTTCGGTTAAGCTATAAGTACGGCAGGAATATAGAGTACTGATCCATCCATTAGTTGTAAGTTTGTATGTAAATAGTTGTATATAGTAGAGGGATGAATGTGTGAAGCGAATGTATTTATAAGTAAGAATGGAGAGTGAGTGATGTTCTAGTGATAAGCACCTAGACGATGCTGGCTGTATGGCGAAAGCCAATGCCAAAAAAAAAAGGCAAAAAAAGGACTGCTTGCCGTGGAATCATCTCATATCCTGAGATTTCTCCTCTGTGACCGGAGGGGTCTTGTAGGGATTCATTTGGCACTGGTAAGGGGGCACAATAGATCTTAACGGTCGTAGAGGGAGAGCGATTTAGGGGAGAATGAAAGAGAGAATAATGTATAGAATCAAAACTTACGCTGCTGGTTAGAATCTAAAATTTGCCCAAGTAAGCATCATTTTGTGCGCATAACAACTTTTTACTAGCTAATTGTTAAAAAATTATAACGAGTGGTAATGTTTTAATGTCTTGTCATGTAACTAATTTTGTACAAAAGTTAAAAACCCTAAAACACTGGCGCCCAGAATATACTACGTATATACAGAATTACAAATTATTACACCCGTCCAACAAACGTTTGTTCGTCAGATGGTGTGGCCCGTCCACTTTGCAGCCAGCCAGCCATACGTAACATTTCAGAGTGTGTGGCCTTATTGCTAACAGTTAATCACTAGTGCCACTCTCTCTGATGAAATTTAGGAGAACACACACACACAGGAAAAAAAAAGGAGAGAACTAGGGATAAATAATTACTTTCTGTATAATGTAGTGGTAGTTTATTTTTAAAGAGTAACGATGAGATGAAACAGTGCTGAAGAAGCGGTGGTAACAATATTTTAAAGTTTTCTTCTCAGTTTTGTTTGTATTTTATTAAAAAAACACGCTTCGTTGTAATCAGTTGGGCCCCCACCACCTACTCTTATATTAAGGGCAAAAACCAAAAAACCAAAATGAAAACTGCACATAGATATTGTAAAAGCTTGAAACATTTGCAGTTTATTTTACATTAACCGAGTTAATAAAATGACAACAATTAAGAAGTTTAAGAAGGTATCCAGTCCAAATTGGTTAACCTTTTTTTTAACCAAAATCTTACTATTTTTTTTACTTCCGGTTTCTGTGCTAGCTAGCTAAGAGAAAGGGTTCCGTTTATATTATACTGTTTATTTTGTGTTTTTTTTTGGATGGAAATATCGGTTTTCACTTTCTGTTACCAAAAAAAATGGATTTTACTTATTGATATTTATGTGTATGAGGGTCTGTTTGTATGTCAGTAGAGTGTGTAGTCGGTTGGTCATCACTTCGTCATTTCCTGTCGTGCCTGTAGGCTACCATTGGGTAGGGGCCATTCATAAAGCTCTAGTGCATGCCAAGAAAGTGGTAGGTCTATCATTTTATCTTTAGTGACGGAGTTAGTGACGTATTTGTGTTGTGAGCGAAGTGATTCGAAAAAAAAGTGAAAGGTGGTAATTTTTGGGGGGTATGTTGTTGTGTCGGTTGTGTTTTTGAGTGATGTGGTTTTTCTTTCTTGTTCTTTTTAAAGATTAGATTTCTATGGTCCATGTCCATTGCAGATGTTCCTCAATATATCCGTTAAGGTCTTAAGATGTATAAAATCTTTCTTTGTGTTCTTCGACCAAAGAACTAGTAGAAAATTTGCCTTGGTCAGCTAGTTCTCCCGATCCAAACCCAATACAGTGCAACCTCGATTAACCGGGATTCGGATTAACCGGGATCATGTTGAGTCATCATAAGAACACCTCGGATCGGCGCCGAAACAAAAGTTAATTTTCGGTGGCTGTCAGGAAAATTTTTTTTGTCTTCCGATGTAACATAATTGTAGGCGTGGCAGCAGCTCTTTTATACCAGATTTTCTTGAAGGTATGTATGTATGTATGTAAAAACCCAAAATATGGTACAATTAGTACTGAATTTCTTGGGATTTACCACGGTCTTACAAAAGATCTTACAAAAGACCGTTGGATTTGCTTGTCGTAAATGATTGATTTTCAACTTCACGGTTCGTATGTAATATTTTTATGGATAATTACCGGCATTATTTGAATCTTCTCAGTGAGCAGCCTAAATCTCAAGCTAGTCTTCAGTGTTAATCAGTTCCGTCCTACAGAAAAACTTCTTTCGGTTTGCCCTTTATTTCACTTACGCAATGGAATCCCGTTAAGAAAACTGGTGCGTAAACGTAAACGTATTTGTTTATCTATCGAAGATAAAATCGACATCGAAACAGTAATGTATTACCATGTAATACTGTGTATTCGGTTTAACCGGGATTTCAGTTTTACGGGGTGGGTGGGTATAGCCGGAGCTCAGCCCGGTTTATCGAGGTTGTACTGTATTTTTGATATGGATTGTATATTTGAATAATATGGATTGGTCATTGAATGTTTAATATGAGACTAATGCAACGTTCCCTTAAATCAGCAGACAACTTGAAGGGGCTGCTTTGATAATTTCAGCTAGCCTAGGATGATCGTCAAGGATGATGTCAGTTAAAGCATGTGCAGTCGTGTATTGCATTATCAATCTGCTTCTTGAATTGCAGTTATTCTCCCTCAATTACTTAGCTTTATCCAAGTATTTTTTTTTTTTTTTACGACACACAGTTTACATTTTGCATAAAACTCCGTATTAAGAGGTAATTTTCCCAAAAGAGAAGATCTCGCAGTGATGTTGATGGAGAAATCCTAGAATCCATTTTATTAAAATTGTTCTATGTTGATCTTTGTTTGTTTTTTGTGCATGTAGAGGGGGATATGTAGCGGAATTGAGGTTTAGTATTTATCCGGGTTTATCTCCAGCAATGTAGGTATTGTTATTACCTGGAGGAAGGGAAGGTCATCCGGGGGCCTTGAGTAACATCTGAATGTGGTGCGGCTATCCATTAGCGTACACCTAGAATTTTGCCACAACTCGGCTGGCAGGAAGTACAGTTTCCTAAATCCCTGGACCCTCCACAATTTATACTCGTTTCTATTTTTTTTTATTTACATATCGCTAGAATTGATTTTTAAATATTTTAAAAGTTTTTAAATTGGGTAATAGCTTTTTGGCTTTTTATTTTTCTTTTAATAAGTGAAAGGAAGCCCAAATATTGCGTCGAATTTAAGCCAAAACACTATTATATTTATTTAATGGCTAATACAAAGGACCTAGGCCACCTAAGTCCAACCAAAAATAAAGAAAAAAAATGTAAAATTAGAAAATAATTATAAATATCCAAACAAACTGATTTCAAAAGTCCATGGGTTAACGGTTGAAAGTACTTTCTGGTTCTGCTACCAAAATTCTCCTATTATTATCTCCTTTACCAAAAAACAGTACAGTACAAAAAGTTAAGTACATATAAAGGTTGTTTATAACTACAAAAGGTACACAAATCAGCTAGTACCCAACAGTTCATTCATACTTCAGCTCAGGCATTTAGAAACATACGAAAAATAGGATGAAGAAATAATAGTTGCCAGTTTCAGTCATGATATACGAGGGTCGTTTGAAAAGTCCGTGCAAAGTCAGAGCGAGAGCACCACTGGCGCGTATCGAGGTTATGTTTAGTTAGTAGCATCTCTTGGAAGAACACACACCAAGTTTCAGCCAGATCGGTCTATTTCTTTGCGTTTGGCATTCGTTTGAATCGAGGAAGTCGAGTGATTTTCAAAAAAATGGACGAAAAAGAATTTCGTGTGTTGATTAAACACTACTTTATGAAAGGCAAAACGCCTCAGGAGGCTAAAGAGAAGCTTGATAAACATTATGGTGACTCTGCACCTTCGATTAGAACAGTTTATAAGTGGTTTCAAAATTTTCGGAGTGGCCATATCAGGGCACAAGTGACGCTGAACGTTCTGGACGCCCTGTTGAGGTTACTACTCCAGAAATCATTGATAAAATCCATGATATGGTGATGGATGATAGAAGAGTGAAGGTGCGTGAGATTGCTAGTGCTGTGGGCATCTCGAATGAACGGGTACATAATATTTGGCATCAACATTTGGACATGACAAAGCTATCACGCTTGACCAAAAACGAAATCGTGTGAAGTGTTGCAAGGACGGTTTACAGCTTCCAGAAAAATCCGCAGGACTTTAAGTGTCGTTTCGTCACTGTGGATGAAACATGGATACATCACTACACTCCTGAGACCAAAGAACAATCTAAACAATGGGTTACCAAGGGGGAATCTGCGCCAAAAAAGGCGAAGACTTTCGGCCGGAAAGATTATGGCGACTGTCTTTTGGGATTCGCAAGGAATAATCCTCATCGACTATCTGGAAAAGGGTAAAGCTATTACAGGTGCATATTATTCATCGTTATTGGACCGGTTGAAAACCGAGCTGCAAGAAAAACGCCCACGATTGGCCCACAAAAAAGTCCTTTTCCATCACGACAACGCACCAGCTCACACCTCAGCAGTTGTGGTCGCAAAATTAATGGAAATAGGGTTCCAACTCGTTTCACATCCCCCCTATTCTCCAGACTTGGCTCCCTCGGACTACTATTTGTTCCCCAATATGAAGAAATGGCTGGCGGGAAAAAGATTTTTTACAAAAACGAGGAGGTGATTGCAGAAACGAATGGCTATTTTTCAGACTTGGACAAATCCTATTATTCGGAAGGGATCAACAAACTAGAGCAGCGTTGGAAGAAGTGTATAAGCCTAAAAGAAGACTATGTTGAAAAATAAAAAAAAGTTTACCCCCAAAAATTAAGTAGTTTTTATTTTTGCACGGACTTTTCAAACGACCCTCGTAGTTGCCAGTTTCAGTCATGATATATTTATTATATGCCGAGCTTTCGTTCATGGACACTCAGTCCATAACCAGACAAGACAGAAAACACACCAACCCTGTAATATTGTAAAATATTACTTTGTAAACTAGCCCTGAAGATGACCTAGTCCCTAGGTCGAAAGCTCGGCAGAATAAATGTATCACGACTGAAAACTGGCAGGTATTTCTTCATCCTATTGAAACTATGAATCAGTCACCAAAAACAATGAACATTAATGGAAAAGCTTACGTATTTCATTCACATTTTTGTGACAATTACATCATTATTATGCAGTAATTTTACTGCATTAAATTTTCATTAATATTGTTTAGAATTGATTAGATGTCACTGTCACTTGTGCTGCTGGCCAGTTCACTCATAAATAAATACATTTTTAATAATTATTTGTATCTATTCCAAATTATTCTTCTGATATAACTTTATTATGCACTTTATTCTGAATAATCATCACATTCACACACGTGCATTAAAAATAGAAATTTAGAAATTGGTCTATTAATGTTGTATTTTGAATCATTGAGTTAATTCTCTAATTTATGCAAGTTGGTTACATTGCCTTTCTTTGTCTAGTTTCGTCTCCTAGGGGAAACCTTAAAGTAATTCGACTGGATCTTCTATTTCCGATCAAAGTTGAGTTTTTATTAGTTTTAGGTATTGTATGAACTGGAGGAAAAAATGTCATCCGGGCCTTGAGTAACATCTGAAAGTCATTTTTTTCATTTTCTGAATCCTTTTTCGACTTCTCATCTTTTCGTTTGGGTTTTGCTTTACACTACAAAAGAACCAGAAAATCTGTAATTAATATTGTGATTTAGAATTCATTTTATTAAATCTGTTTTAAGTTTAACTTAATTAAAATATTAATAAATAGTTGTAAATAGAGAAACTGTAAAAAGCAAGAGAATGTTGTAAATAGAGAAACTGTAAAAAGCAAGAGAATGTTGATTAGAGAATCAAAAGCGGTACTTAAAGAACAAATATACGAATAAGTGTATCTAAATTAACTATTCTCTGATGGGAAAGTGAACTTAAGCTATACTTTTGGAATAAGCCCCTCCATGCGCTTCTTAGACAAGAAAACTTTAAAGTGCTTTTCCACACCACCCTTCTCTTCTCTAGTTCTTAGATACAGGAAGATAAATAACAGTTGGAAACACGATTCGCGTACATACACATGATAAAAACCTTCGTAATATGTGCATAAGTAGAATTGCACTGTTTTTGTTTCCTTAGTAGATTATATTTACCTAGCTAAGTGTATTCCGCTTGTTCTTATTGTCTCACACAATAAGTTCTGCTTTTATTCAAGTTAAAGACTTTTGCTTTTAAAACAAAGGCTTATAATATGCACGCTTCAAGGATAATAATATATAACACCTAGCTATTGTCACATTTATTACAACTAGCTTTCTATTCTTTAATAATCATCCGATTACCTTTGAAATCTAAAGAAAAAAATATGGTGTAAAATACTAACATCCAAAAAGTTGTATCCCTCGGGTGTACACCATCTTAGACCCAAAAATCTTTTATTACAGTATCAGCTGTATTTGTTCGTTAAGTGTTTTCCATCGTAAAATTGCAATGTCATATTTGTTATTATTTATTTCTTGTGTTTGTGGTTTTGTTTGCACATTAACCATTATTGTTTTCGAGTGCTGGTAAAGAACCAACATATTGTGTAATCCACTGCTACTGTTGGCTTCTAATGCCTCAATATATTGGTGGCATAACAACCATTATCCGCCCAGTTCTGAAATATCCTTCGAAGATTTGGAATGTCCCATTAGATAATGAGTATGTTTTTGGCGCTTTAAGTGATATGTGAAAGAAAAAGGAATTTTACAAGTTATATGGAGAAATGAACATTGTGCGCATGATCTGGGGTGTAGTGGATACGGTGAGAATGGAGGGGAAACATCCAAGGGTATATCAAGAAAAGAGGGTTTGTTATCCAAACTCAGTGGTCTTGACGATTTAAGCGGCGATGGAAATACTCTGGATGTACTTAATTCGTAAAAAGATGCAACAAACTTGTTCTTATGGATGATTAGGACTCATTGATGAAGCCAGGTATCTGCAAAAGGGATATTGAGCCATTTAGGTGGATAGATAAGCTCCCTTGGTAGGACGATTCCTCTCTTTTAGTCCCTGTAAGACCCTTCATATTCTCTCCTATTGCTTCACCAAAAACCTCTTGCTAAAGAAGAAGTTTTTCTTTGCCTAGGCTTACAAAGGATGGTCTCTGGTAAGCCTTTTGCAAGAAAAAAATAATAAATGTATTTTGATTTCAGCGATTTACAATATTTCCTTTGATTGAGATTAAAGTTTTTAGAATAACATAGAAGTATGTAAAGTTCCATTAAAATCGCAGGAGCCATTATCGTCAGCTCGTTAATATTATAGAGACATTACGCCTATAAATTCTACTTAAATGACACGTTGCAGATAAGCCTAGCGTTCCCTTCTCCCAGAACTGTTCCTAATCGAATTTCACTGCGTAAAGTGTTCCAAATAAAAGTGATAGGACTAGAAATATTTAATTTATCATATGTAGTAAAAAAAATGCAGTAAACCGTCAATTTATATTTTCTTCCTTCGCCAAGGGTGCTGGGTATCTTAAATGGAGCGTTTCGAGTGATGCGAGCTCTACGTTATACTTGAAGTTACAGGATATCAAAACAGATACGGAAAATCGAAAATGGGCACGATCGCAAAGAGAAGGTGATTCAGTCGAGTCTCAAAAAGCCGTAACTTTTTGGAACACCATATTATATTTAAAATTTACACTATTGGGAGCTTGAGATCTTTGATCTCAAAATAAATGAGGTCCATTAGTTTTACTACCAAGAAGTGAAGTCGAGAGATGTCGCTAGTCATTCAAAGTACCAATTCGGGTCATGTTAACCAGTTAAGCGCGTTTGACGTGTATACACACGTGAAAAAATATAAAATTGCCATTAACTATAAAAACTCAAAATTTTAATAAAATACAATAAGAATATTATTTGGTGGGATGTTTCCTTTATCTTCCCAATAGAACTGCCAAGTATTTTATGCGGAGGGGGAGTCAGCCAAATGATTCGGTCTCCTCATTAGAGATTGGGGAATTACGCACACAAATAGAAGCTCTCAACCCTTGTGCAATTCCGTTTTTACCATAGTTAGAGGTTCTGACCTCAGTATGAGCATGATTTCATTTTGCACAGAATTTAAAGTTTTTTTCTACCTTGTAAAAGCTCTTGCGCCTGTAGTTAACTAGGCAATGTGAAGCGGTGCGAGATTTTGAATGAGCACAGACTGCTCTGTAATCTCAAGACCCTAGAAATTGCAGAAAAAGTCGTTTACACTGACTATTACGACGTTGTAAAAACTTTTGGTTGTTTTGTTGCCCTGCGTTCGACGTGTATACACGGTCATTGTCTAATTTTAATTCCGCACACTGTGGGGGGTTTTTTAAAACTAAATTCCGCGCTTAAGTGGTTAAGTATCGATAAAATAACTCCTCTGTTAAATGAATGAAGCTATTTTAATTCCAGTCTAAATACTGAAAATATAAAGGGTAACTAGCTACCTGGGTATTGCAATCCTACGGGTTCCTAGCACAGTACCACCATGTACTTTACACTATACAGTAAGGGACACAATACACTTACACTACTTTCACGTAAACAAGCAGACCAAGGCACCAATACACTGCACACCCAAAGGGTGTATCCTCCCTTGGAGATAGCTTCGGCAAAGGAAGTAAATCCAAGGTTCTCCATTGTTTTGGGGGTTGGGCGTAGGGCCGACAACCCAACCGTAGCCCTAGAGAGCCTAGCCCTCCTTCAAAGGCTGCAGTGCCCAAAAAAAAGAAGCAGATAAAAGCTCCGAGGCCCTTTTCATAGAGTTTATGGCCTCTTAATTTTTCTGTGGCCTCCTTGATAGCAGCTATAGACTCTTTGGAGGAGGTGAGGGGGTTAAAAGGCTTCAGGTATAGACCTTTTTTGCATTATTGATCCATTGAATTTAAATGTGGAGTTTGCACTAAAAAAAAGTGCAAGCAATTAAATAATTTATTATTATTTTCCATTAATATTTTTGCTACACAAATAAAGAGAGAAAAATCAACAGGAAAACTAACATTTTCCCGGGACGGTTTTTCCACTTATTAGTTTTATACTGGGGTTGGAGAATTTAACACCTAATAAAAACTAGTGTCAGTAAGTCTGGTGGGTTTAATTAAATCCGAGATTGGGACGGTTTTCTACCCATCGTTCGCCAGGATTACTGCACAGGCAGCTCCGCAGAATTCAATCCCTCTGCATTATTACTTGATAGGATTCTGGTTTTATCTCTCTCTCGTCTCCCGTTTCCAGCGGAATGACCTTTTCTTTCTGGTGATGTTTGCTTTTGTTGACAATCAATCTTAGTTAATTGCACAGGTTTTTTTTTTTAATTACTTTTAAGAGTAACTCTAAATCATGTCCAATTTCAGGAATTAGGCTTCATTGGATATTGAAACTGTTTTAATTCTATTAAAACTAGTTAGCGATTTTTGTTGTTGTTTTTTTGGTAGAAACACGACAAAAAAGAAGTGTTGTTGTTGTTTGCTAATGATGAGGTTGATGTCGTTGAGTTCAGTCACTGACTGGAGAATTAAATAGCTATTAATTTATAGACTTCAGTCGGAATATTGAGATTTGATTAGGGAGACTGAAGGGTTAAATAGAATAGAGGATAATATTACTGACTAGGAGTTTAGTGGCTAGCGTTAACACTAACTTAGGAACGAGCGTAAATTATAATAACTATTTTGGGGTGAACTAAATATTAACTATTTCTAAAAGAATTGGCTAAACAGAATGACGGAGTAGAGTAAGGTCGTGAAGAGAGTGTAAGAATGAATCCTCAGGTAGTGAATGCAATGCCTTAATGCGATTGGGTGTCCCGAGCGGTAGTCTGGTTCCTTATATACTCTAAATACAAATTATTTCTAAAATAATTGTTTGAACTGAATGACGAGTAGAGTAAGGTCGTGAAGAGAGTGTAAGAATGAATCCTCAGTGAGGAATGCAATGCCTTAATGCGATTGGGTGTCCCGAGCGGTAGTCTGGTTCCTTATATACTCTAAATACAAATTATTTCTAAAAGAATTGGCTGAACTGATTGACGGAGTAGAGTAAGGTCGTGAAGAGAGTTTAAGAATGAATCCTCAGTGAGTGAATGCAATTGAATGCCCTTATATACTTTTATTGTTCTGAGCTTATCTGGTCTTCAATCCTTCTGAAAGAATTGGCTAAACAGAATGACGGAGTAGAGTAAGGTCTTGAAGAGAGTGTAAGAATGAATCCTCAGCGAGTGAATGCAATGGCTGAATGCGATTGGGTGTCCTTAAATACTCGTACTCTTGGGCAGCTTCTATTGTCCTGAGCCCTACCGGCTTAAACCTTTACAACCATCCATTTTTTTAAATTTCCCGATTCTATAATCGCTTGTCTTACTGAGCTCTATCTCTATAATGATAGATATAAATTACTGTTCAAGTCCGTAATGCCTTTTTTTTTTTGCATTTTGACTCATTGATCTTCTCTTTAGAGTCATTAATAAAACAGTTTTGATAATCCTAATATTTTCATTGATTAAATCTACGATTTTTGTTTCTTTAGGATCTTTCATGAGACTCATCTTTTTAGCAGCTCTTGGATTGCACTATCTTAAACTTTCATTCCAAACATTTACAATAAAATTTTTCCCCAGATATTTCTTAAAAATGACATTTTGACTTTTTTTTTTGCCGGAAGTTGTTTGCATATATGTTTTCTATTTACAACTTATTAAAGTATTGAGCCAAATATACCCTGATATAATATTAGCGACAAATTTTTAACGGCCACACGTACCAATAAAAATGTGTATCGTGCTGCACAAATGGTTCCACGTTTGTGAGAATGGTCTGTACGTGATGGCTAGAATATACGTGGTCTAGATTTCTATTGTAAATGTTTGTCTATTTTGGAATGTCTGTTAATTTTTGATTTAATCATTTTAATAAATGCATTATTTTTTTCAATCTGACTGTTTAAATTGTTTACCTGTTATAAAATGCAATTAAAGCAATTAGTTTAATCCGGTAATATTGGTTTTAAGAATCACTTAAACATACACAGTCACATACAGTCGTACACAGTCTAAAATAATTGTTTGAACTGAATGACGAGTAGAGTAAGGTCGTGAAGAGAGTGTAAGAATGAATTCTCAGGGAGTGAATGCAATGCCCTGAAACGCAATTGAGTGTCCCGAGTGGTGTTCTGGTTCCTTATATCCTTACATCCGTACACAGTCACATGTAAATACATACAAAAAACAGAGAGTCTTTTTTCAAATTGGCGTACATGTTGGTGGTATAACTCTAGGACCATTCTTAGAGGGTCTATGGACTTCACATACCGGAAGTCCAGACATGTGCCCCAACCTTTGGAAATTAAAAAGAAAATTCTAGCTGTAAAAGGAAATAAAAAGGATTATTTAAAAAAAAATAAGAAAAAAAAGTAAAATTATCGCGAGCACCGTTAAATAAACGTCTACTTTGCAGATTTAAGACGGTATAAACGTCAAGGAAAATAAGTAAATTGAAATAAATTCCATATTTAAAAATATTACCCACTTTTTTGGCGGGCTATACGTGTGCGATGGAAAATAGAAATTAAAGTGTTAGTGGAAGCGTTGGATGGAAACCGGGCTGCTCTGGCTTCCACAAACTAATCTCTACTTCCTGTACCAGTGGAAACCGATTTATAAAATTATAACAGTTTTATGTGAGAAGAATGCAATTAGCAAAACTCTACTAGCTGGTGTTGCTACGTAATTGCACTAGATAAATCACTGCCGGTGGAGAATTCATTTTTAATACTTAGCCCTTGTTGGTGTAGATAAAAATATGGCGAACAAACCCTCCCCTTCCTTGGGGGGGGCCTAGTTTCTCACCACACTCCTACGCGCGCTAGTCCTTCTTTTCTCCGCACCTCCGCAGCACATACAAGGCACATTTTTCTTCTTCAGTGCGTCGTACTTTATAGGGAGGTACTTTTTTTTTTTTTCTTTTTTATGTGCGTCATACTTTAAGGGCTTCCAAGATTCAAGCATCTACTTGGTAAGAGAGAGGTGTCTGGAGCAATAACTATGCTGAAGAGGGGACGTCAACGGCAATTTAAAGTGGAGGCTATCTGGACCATACTGCAGCTTGTACCCCCTACATTATAACTCCGAAAATATATTATTAAGATTTTGCTTTAGTAATATGTTTGAGCACACATGTATTCGATCTGACTAACCACAAGGGACCCCTTATTTACGAGTATACCAACTTCTAATTCTCCCTTTAAAGCAATTACTTCTAGATTCAGCCAGGTTTGCGGCAATAATTGTTTTGAATAGAAGATACTTCTTATCTGGACCGCTAAATCCTCTTACAAACCCACCAGACTGGCGTTCTCTTCCAAAGCCCTTCCAGTTGTTCTGCAGTTCTTCTTTTATAATTTCTATGACCCCAAAAAAATGGTGTAAGGATCTCTCACATTACTCGATCTTAGCTCCTTGTAGCTTTCCATTCCAGTCTTTCTGAGTTATTCTAAAGAACTTCAAACTACTTCTCTCTGGGTTTTCTATAGCCCAAAGTTTTGAGTACTTGCTAGTCCCAAAAGTGGGCTCAAAAATGTTGTTGTCAATTAGCAGGTTTCAATCAAGATTCTGTAATATCAAGTCACCATATTCTAGTTTGTGAACAGCCCATACAGTTTTATAATTCTCGGGAACGGTTGCAATGTTGATTTTACCAAAATGGATTGCTTGTAGTCCTCGTATTTTTCGTTTGTTTTAATTATTAATTTTTTTTTTTTTTTTTTTTTTTCAACTGTTTCTCCTTTGTACAATCCATTTGTTTTAACACTGATCACATGATATGATTAGAAAGCACTGTTTGAAGCACGCTATACAGGGGACATATTGTGCTTTTATGTACGATTGCTTTCAGTTGTACAGTAAGAGAAAGCCATGCCGTGTTTTACAAATTACATTCTTCTTCTACTACATATTGTGCCCAAGAATAGATTAAAATCGAGCCGGAATAAAATTAGCAATATGGCCGAATATTTTTGTTATCCCACGGAAACAGAATACGTGGCTTGGGGGGGGAGGAAAAGGAAGTTGGGTTTGCAGTAACTCTTTCCTCTGTTAGCCCAACTTCCGGACCATTTATTCAAACCTAGTGCCCACTTCCGTTTTACTTCCCGTCTGGTTTTTTGTTCATTTTTTCTCGTACAGACAAGTGATTATAATTAATTGCTTTAACTAAAATCATCCATTTAACTTAGATTTTGTTTTTCTGCTGTAAAACGTTATTTAATCATTTTTAAACTGTTAGGATGTAACTTGGCATTTTTTACCTTAAAATAAAACAAAGAAATGTTCTGCTTTCTCATCAGTTAAGCTTATACTGTTCAAAATATTGGTATTGGCATTTTTTTCAGTTACCTGTAGCCATCTTATCTGGCAGCACCTAAAAACTGGGCTGTAAATTGGGACAAGATGTAGATAAAGAATCAAATCACTTCGATATCTTTGATGTGACGTTTAAAGTCCAGCGTTTACTTGTTAAAAAAGACTTCTTTTGACTAGCCAAAAAAAAACTAACTTGCAGCAGCTATAAAAGGATATTTGGGCGATTGTTAGTCTAGTGATCCCCAGTTCGAATCCCGCGTATGACTAACTTTTATTTATTAGAAAAAAAATGTTTATAGTAAAGTATGAGCTTCCGCCCACGTCCGCGACACCTAATTCGGTAGTTGGACGTTTCTGGCGTTCTCTTCCAAAGCCCTTCCAGTAGTTGTACAGTTCTTCTTTTATAATTTCTCTGCGCCCCAAAAATTGGTGTAAAGATCTCCCACCTTAGGCTGGAAACATAGTGGAGCGGCTAGCAAAGCGGCGAAAACAAACACTCTCTATAGATAGCGTTGCTCTATCTTCGCTTTGCTCTCCACTATGCACGGTCCCATATGTTAACTTGTGTTCGTTTTCGCCGCTTTGCTCGCCGCTCCACTATGTTTCCAGCCTTAGGGTACGTTCACAACGGAGCTGTGAGCATAGATGATAGCGGAGATGATAGCAGTGAAGCATCAGCGCTTATAGAATAACCTAGTACATTCGAATGTGAGCGTGCACAACGAAGCTGCGACTAGTGGCTCATACTCCCTGCTATAAACGAGCATAGATGATAGAATTGAATTTTTCATTTTTCTGCTAGCTGAACTCCAGTATCGGAGCTTTAAAATGGGCGTCGAAAAATTATTTAGTGCTGTCTTTACTCATTATTTTTGGTTATTATTTTATTATTTACTTTTAAACAATATTTTGTTTTTTAAATCGTGCTTACATTTATTTTCATGTGTATTTATTTGTTTTTTTTTTTTCAATAAAATCATTACTTACCTAAGAGTGATCACTAGTTTTTCTTCTATGGTTATAGGATTTCCATGACAATTTTTCCAAAGTTTTCTTAATTTTGACCTCATTTTTTCTAAAATATAGTCGAATGTGGGTGGACCCATCCTCACATATTCAAAAAAACGATCCGGATAATTTCTAAGTTCCTTATATAAATTGTGAAATTCGCCCAAAGTACTTCGTTTTTTATTTATGGGATGTACAAGATACTTTCTAAAGCGTTTTTTCTTTAAAATATTCCATTTTGTTGCTGGTGAACATAAAAACTCTTCTTCACTACTCGACATGTTGCATGTATCACAGCTCCGTTGTGCACACTAATCAGCGATTATATTTTACTCTATCAGCTATCATCTATACTCACGGCTCCGTTGTGAACGTACCCTTACTCGACCTTAGCTCCTTGTAGCTTGTAGAACTTCAAACTACTTCTCTTGGGTTTTCTGTAGCCTAACGCCTGAGATAATGCAAGATCATTATATAAAAAACGAAATATTAACAACAGATATTGTCTACAGTTTCATAGGTTATGACTTCTCAATCAGTAATCCATGTTCCCTATTGGCTGTTGGTAGACCGCAGCTAGAGTAGTGTATTTTTAAAAAGTACCCCCATATTTATTATTAACTGTCATAAGACTAAGAAAGTTCTTCAACATGACTCTGCATTCTTCTAGCGAGTCTTCCTTGGTCCAGATTACATGTAGACTCATTGAATCATTTTTTTTATTATTGCGGCCTTATTCAGGATACCAATTTGTTTTAGTAATTCTAATAAAAACTACACTTCCATGTTGCAAAAACTTGTTACTCTTAGCTAGAACCAGATACGTTGTCCTACGCTTAGTGTGATAGTCACTTTTCTGGAGGTTTCCAGGTTTATAAACAAGAACTTGAGGGACTTAACCATTATGGTTCCCCTAATCTGCCAATATTAATACCATTACCTGAATTATTCTTATTTAACGCTCTGGAATCTGGATTAGAATTTGAGAATTGGTTGGGGATAAATTTTAATTTTAATTGTTTAATTTGACATGGAATCCCCATACTAGACTGAAAAGACAAGAAACTAACCAATGCTACAAAACTTCTCGCCAGACTACTTGACAAACATTCGAAACTTAACCTACATAACAAAAGACTCTTATATCTAGTGTTACTGCGACCATGGTTCGCATCGAAGTGGTCATACGGCATCGAAGTGTGGGGATCGACTAAGCGTTCCAACTCACTACGCCTCCAGGCATTACAGTCAAAAATACTTCGAAAACTTCTTAACGCTCCGTTCTATGTATCTAACCTCACTATCCATAATGACCTCAAAATCCCTTTCACTTGCTAACACTCGTTTTCTCAAATTTCATTCCTCTACAGCAGCTCATCCTAACCCTCCCATAGAACACCTATCTTCCTCCACATTACCAGGTAATCCTCTAAGGAGATTGAAGAGAAGATGGCCTCTCGTGATCTTCTCTTATCGTGAGAGCAAAGCACGTTACTGGAGTGACACCACTGGGTGCATTCTCCACTCATGGTTTTCTTCTATTTCTTTTCTCTTTCACCATATTTGCTTGTTGTAACAACTGTTGCAGTGGTAAATTCCAATAAAGGATTAAAAAAAGAAAAATTGTTTAATTTTAATTTGTCTGATAGATAATACATTTTCGCCTATATATTTACATTTATATATTTTTTTTTAATTTTCAGGTATGGTTTTTGTAATACACAATGGAAGTGTGATCAAGTGTATGCAAACAGCCGGAACACTTATTTAAGAATTCGCAGGAAAGGGTGAGTTAATAAAAAAGTCCGCAGTTTTATCGCTTTCTTTTTTTAATATTAAGTTTTTCGCCCCTCTGAGCTTATATAGCTCTCCCTCCGGCGATAGACAGTGATGTCTATAGCGAGAGAACAGTGACCAGAATCTGGCTGTTCTGTGAGAAGTCAATGACGTTGTTGATGACGTCACTGATGTTGACTTTTTTTTTTTTTAAACTTATTATTATAGCTTAAATTTCGTGCATCTCCTTCTGATAATAGTTATCCATCTTTCGGCCAACTGTTTACAATGGTTTGCTTACCAATTCCTCAGTATTTGAAGCAAAAGAATTTTGAACGAAAAACTGTATTGTTATCACTAGATCCTGAAAGGAAATGAACCGTTGAAATAAATAAGTAATAGATAATATTCTGATGCAGGAAGATATGTGGCCGTGCCAGTATCTTCCAGTTCTTGAATGTTTTCGATGTATTAGATCGTGGTTTTTGTTGCCGTTTTGTTGTTTATCCAAGTCAGTTATTTCCAAATCAAAGCTGCATTTTAGATGCTGGCCTGTAGATGTAGTAATCTAAGCTTTGGCATCCTGGACCAAGTATTCTGTTTGAATTGATTTTGATCTTTCATTTTAAAAACAATGGCCATTCCTGGATTAGGCATCTCTATCCTTGAAACCATTCTACGCACTTTGTCTCCTTCCTATTATTGAAGTGGTTATTAATTAAATGGAATTCTCTGAATAATTTATTTATTACCTAAACAATATCTAGAAATTGACGCCTTCTCCATTGATATTAATACTGTGCCCCAATAAATCTTTATTAAACATCCGTTACCAAAAACCCACTTAGCACGAACTATCGACAACAATTAGTGCAGACTCTAGGGGCCTGAAATCTGCCCCAGCACTAACCACGTAACATTCCACCATTATTAACTTTCAGCAGGGCACGTCCTCATTTTAGTTGGCTTGTCCATACCCATTTTGGAATTTAGACCTTTCGTTTTAATTGGGCATGAAATAACTGATGTAAATTTTGTATACGTAGTTTTTGTATACTCGGAGTTCTTTTACTATTTTACACGTTTTTGAGTTCGATAAAGTAGTTATTTTTTTTTTCTTACAAATTGGTGTGCGTATGTTTGTGAGCAGCGTAAATACGGGATCAAAGTTGAAATTTGTTATTTCGAATCGGTGCCACCATTTTATCCGGTAATAAGTTTTTGTGGGGGGAAACCGGAAGTGTCATTTTAGTAAAGAGATTTTCCAGTTTTTTTTTTGTCTTTTTCCGGCTCTTTTCCAGGTGAAGATCTATTTTTAGGAATTATTATAACCGTAACAGATCTAAGGCGTGGCTTGACCTGTAGTAAAAATAAATTTTGCAAACAGAAGGTAGGCTTTCCTATCGGAACCATTTTACAGGCCTACTCACAGGGCACGGAAGGTTCAGAAAGCACCTGCACAAGGTAGGGCTTATCAGCTCGGAACCGATGTGCAGATTGTACCATAAAGAGGAAGAAACGGCCTCTTACCTGTTATTCGATTGCTTTGCAATCGAGAGATTGCGCTACGATATCTTTGGCACCTTGAGGCCAGAGGAGATTATAGAGCAGAAGGAACTGGTAGGGAAATCCCTCAACCTTCTTAGAAGGGAAGGCACAATAAGCCTCTTAGCGGCTGCGGTGCCGTGGGGCATGGGTCCCGTCCCGCCGTTTAAATCTAATCTAATCTAATCGGGGACAGTGGTCGACTCTAAAAAAGGCTACTGATGAGTTTGGGCCTAGAATGCAATGGTAGACTTCTTATATTCTGTGAAGAAATGGTGGAAACTCTAATCCACCTCTTAAGGTCTCAACTGCGATGCCATTCATGATTTAAGGAAGTTTCAAACACTTGGGTAATCCACACCTAGTGCGCTAGAAGGACGTACCCTCCTTAAAACCATCACACATTCTGGGATTTATTCGTTATCTAAACCAAGAAGTGATCCTATAGGGATTCGCTTTCACCAGTACTTTGCACAATAGATCTTTAAGGTCGCACCCTTCGTACCTTTTTCCCTCTCCCAAAATGCTCTTTGTATGAAACTTTTAACCATAAAATTTTGCTGGCTTTTCTTTAACCAGAACTTTTAGTTCTGGTAAAGAGATGTCTCTGTAAAACGTCATTTAAATGTTAAAGAGCGGCAATCTCCAAATATCTGTGTAATAAGAATTCAATTTTTAAAAAAAATAATTCAAAATTTGAGGGAAATCTCTCTGAACTGGTCCCTTTACTGTATAAATTTAAAGTTTTTAAATCTTTTTGCCCAAGATATTTCAAGAAAATGTCAACTTAAATTGTGATTAGAAAAACGCAAGTGTGTGATTCACACCAGACATCTAATTACTTACTTACTCACTATCTGGTGCAACAGTCCTTAAAATAGGACCTGGATCTCCTCAACAAGCTGCCCCCATCCGCTCCGGTCTGCGGCCTTAAGGCGCCCCCATCTTCTTACTCCAGCCCGACGAATGTTTTATAGGCTATTATCTTAGCCTTGCGGGACAAACCGCGAAACCTTTTTTGAATAGCGAAGAGGCACCCAGACAGCTAATTATTCGACTTCATTCCCATTTTTTTGAGTTCAATGTAATTCTGAAATTTCCTCAATCAAATAGCCTGCAATAATTAATCGTAAAGCTCAATAAGAATTGAAAAAGAAAGAATAGAAAAATGCTATCTTCGCCTCAAATAAAATAATAATCATTTTCAGCCTGCAAATTTTGTACTTTACTCCATTTGTAATTATTGTATGATTTTTTTTTTTTTGTCTTCTTTCAAAAGAAATAAGCTAATTTGTCAAGTAAAGAGAAAGTTTGTTAGGTACTGTTGAATATTAGGGCATAAGAACCCTTGTAGGGCGGGCCTTGTTGTGCTGATTAATTTCCAGCCATAGTTATAGAGAATTATTCCACTGCCTTTGGAAGTTACTGGGAGGCGGCAACAACCGTAGAATTATTAATGAAGTAATCGATCTCTTGGCCTTGCCTTATGGTTCTACATATAGTACAACTTATTATGAAGTTGTCGTCTAAAAACTGTATGAAACTCTCGTGTGTTTATTATATAAATGGGACTTTACCAAGTTATTCTCTGAATTTAATTTAATTTTTTTCTTTTTGTGGTTTATTTTATTATATAAATCTATATTATACAGATAATATTAAATTTAATTTGTTGCAAATTGGTTTTTATGAATACAATGGTAGAATTACAAAAGTTTGGTATTGTTTCTGCGGTTATTTTAGAGTTGAACTTCTGAGTTATGCCTTGATATGTGATCCATAGACACATTTACAATGTTGTCTAAAACTACATTAAACATTTAGCTAGTCTTTACTGTTCTACTATTTCTATAAATTCTATTTCCATATTCACTTTACAAATGTATCCATTCTCTATTGTCAACTTTAACCTTTTGTCTTGCGTTTGAAATACACTTCTCCAATTTCTCTTTACTCTTACTGATAAAAGAAACATCGCGTTTGTGCAGATTTTGGTGTTTGGACTTGAAAATTTTCCGTTTTGAGGTCCTTTGAATCGGAAAAAGTGATTTTTACAGCTACTGTGGTCTTCACTCAGCTAATCGATTCGAATTTGGACATATATTAGGGGCCTATCGCTTTAGTTCGAAACTTATTTCAGTCTGTATTGATTTTAGAGGGTTTCTGCTACAACTGTGACGTCACTCTTCGTTTAATGTCATTTTATTTAAGGGAAACTTGTATAATATTGAAGTTAACTATCTGTTATAAGTCAATTCCTGTTTCCCAAATAATTTAACTAGATAAAATGCCGTAAGACAATGTTTCGTCAGCGGTCACTTAGGGCAAATTTATTTCTTTGCTTTAATTGATTCCTCCCCTCCTTAGTTTAGTTGAAGTGTAGTCAATTAAGTTAAGTCAGTAAAGGACTTCTACTTGATTAAGTGATTTCTTTCGTATCTAATTAGGGCTTCGTTTAACCAGTAATCAATGCAATTAACTCATCATGAAGCTTTTACTTTAGAAATGGCTGAAGATTACACAGAGTAACTATTAGGGTAAAAATCTTTAACAACTTGCCAAATCCTTTACTAAATGGACTTATATTTAACATTAGCTCCATAGGATTTGGGTTCTATCCCAATAGTTCCAAGATACAGACGTGCTTTTTGCGGCTATTTAGGCTATTAATTAAAAATAAAATCGTTATAAAAAAAAAAATCAGAAAAATTATGAGGCTAAAAAGTTCAAAAACATTTTTTGAAAAATGTTTTCTTCCATGACATTCTTAATCTGGGTGTTCCTCCCAAAATGTAATATATATTGAATATAAAATATATAAGATATGCTAATTTTTGGGACAGCTACTTAATAAAGTATTTTACTACAAGTAACAGGTTATAAGATAAAGAAGGTTAAATTTTGATTGTTTTTAAATTCCTTCAAATTTCAAAGCTCTATATCTCTCTTCCTATGGTTCTGATTATAATGATTCCTCTACCGAATTGTAGAGAAAAGTTTATTGTATAACTGATATAAACAGCAATGTTTTAGTGATACAAGTTTTTGAGATATTCATGGTTAAGTTTTGGAGGTGTTGCAAGTAGTTCAAATTTCAAACCTCTATATCTCTCTTCCTATTGTTCTGAATTTAATGATTCCTTTACCGAATTGTAGAGAAAAGTTTATTGTATAACTGATATAAACAGCAATGTTTTAGTGATACAAGTTTTTGAGATATTCATGGTTAAGTTTTGGAGGTGTTGCAAGTAGTTCAAATTTCAAACCTCTATATCTCTCTTCCTATTGTTCTGAATTTAATGATTCCTTTACCGAATTGTAGAGAAAAGTTTATTGTATAACTGATATAAACAGCAATGTTTTAGTGATACAAGTTTTTGAGATATTCATGGTTAAGTTTTGGAGGTGTTGCAAGTAGTTCAAATTTCAAACCTCTATATCTCTCTTCCTATTGTTCTGAATTTAATGATTCCTTTACCGAATTGTAGAGAAAAGTTTATTGTATAACTGATATAAACAGCAATGTTTTAGTGATACAAGTTTTTGAGATATTCATGGTTAAGTTTTGGAGGTGTTGCAAGTAGTTCAAATTTCAAACCTCTATATCTCTCTTCCTATTGTTCTGAATTTAATGATTCCTTTACCGAATTGTAGAGAAAAGTTTTCTGTATAACTGATATAAACAGCAATGTTTTAGTGATACAAGTTTTTGAGATATTCATGGTTAAGTTTTGGAGGTGTTGCAAGTAGTTCAAATTTCAAACCTCTATATCTCTCTTCCTATTGTTCTGAATTTAATGATTCCTTTACCGAATTGTAGAGAAAAGTTTTCTGTATAACTGATATAAACAGCAATGTTTTAGTGATACAAGTTTTTGAGATATTCATGGTTAAGTTTTGGAGGTGTTGCAAGTAGTTCAAATTTCAAACCTCTATATCTCTCTTCCTATTGTTCTGAATTTAATGATTCCTTTACCGAATTGTAGAGAAAAGTTTATTGTATAACTGATATAAACAGCAATGTTTTAGTGATACAAGTTTTTGAGATATTCATGGTTAAGTTTTGGAGGTGTTGCAAGTAGTTCAAATTTCAAACCTCTATATCTCTCTTCCTATTGTTCTGAATTTAATGATTCCTTTACCGAATTGTAGAGAAAAGTTTTCTGTATAACTGATATAAACATCAATGTTTTAGTGATACAAGTTTTTGAGATATTCATGGTTAAGTTTTGGAGGTGTTGCAAGTAGTTCAAATTTCAAACCTCTATATCTCTCTTCCTATTGTTCTGAATTTAATGATTCCTTTACCGAATTGTAGAGAAAAGTTTATTGTATAACTGATATAAACAGCAATGTTTTAGTGATACAAGTTTTTGAGATATTCATGGTTAAGTTTTGGAGGTGTTGCAAGTAGTTCAAATTTCAAACCTCTATATCTCTCTTCCTATTGTTCTGAATTTAATGATTCCTTTACCGAATTGTAGAGAAAAGTTTATTGTATAACTGATATAAACAGCAATGTTTTAGTGATACAAGTTTTTGAGATATTCATGGTTAAGTTTTGGAGGTGTTGCAAGTAGTTCAAATTTCAAACCTCTATATCTCTCTTCCTATTGTTCTGAATTTAATGATTCCTTTACCGAATTGTAGAGAAAAGTTTTCTGTATAACTGATATAAACAGCAATGTTTTAGTGATACTAGTTTTTGAGATATTCATGGTTAAGTTTTGGAGGTGTTGCAAGTAGTTCAAATTTCAAACCTCTATATCTCTCTTCCTATTGTTCTGAATTTAATGATTCCTTTACCGAATTGTAGAGAAAAGTTTTCTGTATAACTGATATAAACAGCAATGTTTTAGTGATACTAGTTTTTGAGATATTCATGGTTAAGTTTTGGAGGTGTTGCAAGTAGTTCAAATTTCAAACCTCTATATCTCTCTTCCTATTGTTCTGAATTTAATGATTCCTTTACCGAATTGTAGAGAAAAGTTTTCTGTATAACTGATATAAACATCAATGTTTTAGTGATACTAGTTTTTGAGATATTCATGGTTAAGTTTTGGAGGTGTTGCAAGTAGTTCAAATTTCAAACCTCTATATCTCTCTTCCTATTGTTCTGAATTTAATGATTCCTTTACCGAATTGTAGAGAAAAGTTTTCTGTATAACTGATATAAACATCAATGTTTTAGTGATACTAGTTTTTGAGATATTCATGGTTAAGTTTTGCAGGTTTTGCAAGTAGTTCAAATTTCAAACCTCTATATCTCTCTTCCTATTGTTCTGAATTTAATGATTCCTTTACCGAGTTGTAGAGAAAAGTTTTCTGTATAACTGATATAAACAGCAATGTTTTAGTGATACAAGTTTTTGAGATATTCATGGTTAAGTTTTGGAGGTGTTGCAAGTAGTTCAAATTTCAAACCTCTATATCTCTCTTCCTATTGTTCTGAATTTAATGATTCCTTTACCGAATTGTAGAGAAAAGTTTTCTGTATAACTGATATAAACATCAATGTTTTAGTGATACTAGTTTTTGAGATATTCATGGTTAAGTTTTGGAGGTGTTGCAAGTAGTTCAAATTTCAAACCTCTATATCTCTCTTCCTATTGTTCTGAATTTAATGATTCCTTTACCGAATTGTAGAGAAAAGTTTTCTGTATAACTGATATAAACAGCAATGTTTTAGTGATACTAGTTTTTGAGATATTCATGGTTAAGTTTTGGAGGTGTTGCAAGTAGTTCAAATTTCAAACCTCTATATCTCTCTTCCTATTGTTCTGAATTTAATGATTCCTTTACCGAATTGTAGAGAAAAGTTTTCTGTATAACTGATATAAACATCAATGTTTTAGTGATACTAGTTTTTGAGATATTCATGGTTAAGTTTTGGAGGTGTTGCAAGTAGTTCAAATTTCAAACCTCTATATCTCTCTTCCTATTGTTCTGAATTTAATGATTCCTTTACCGAATTGTAGAGAAAAGTTTTCTGTATAACTGATATAAACATCAATGTTTTAGTGATACTAGTTTTTGAGATATTCATGGTTAAGTTTTGCAGGTTTTGCAAGTAGTTCAAATTTCAAACCTCTATATCTCTCTTCCTATTGTTCTGACTTTAATGATTCTTTTACCGAATTGTAGAGAAAAATCTGCTTTATAACTGCTATAAATAGCTATCTTTCTCTTACAGCTATTAAATTGAAGTATTACAATCACATACCCTTATGATGGCCATTTCTTTTATAATTTTTTTTTATAATAATGATAAAATGTATATCACATCTTCATAAATGAATAGGCACTATATTTTAGCTCTATTCTCAATTATTTTTGTAATTGATCTCTATTATGCTCTTTATTCTGTAAAATCACATTAAAATAGAAAAATACAAAGTTAGAGTTGGTTTAAATTTGAATCACAAAATTTGTCTCTTCAATTCGTATTCGAGAAAAAAAACTATGACCGTAAATGTGCTGTGTACGGTATTTGAGTAGATGAATCCGTAAATTTGGTATTCCTAATCATAAACTGAACTCTTCAATTTCTTGCTACTTTATTTTGAGTTCGAAACTAAGGTTTCGGGATTATGTGTTAAACAGGAAATAAGATATTACGTACTTGTTTATTTTACTGTTTGCACTATACTTTTTCAGACTGCAAAATGTTATTTTTTTGTGTCCCAATGCGAATTGAATGCCACCAGTAATAGGATCCGCTAGAAGGAAAATTGGACGTCACAAGTCCGCTGTCTCTGTAATTAAGTTGTTCCTTGTTACTTTTTAAGAGAAATTAATTTTCTCTACGATCGTCTTTTATTATGATTCTCTCTTTTTCTCAAAAACTTTTCTTCCTTGAGTAATTTTCAGCAATTTTATTTTCTTAAATTATGATCAACAGTTAATAAGGATGGTTGGCACAAAGGTTTATCAGATAAAACTAGACCCTTCTATAATTAATTACTGAATGATTTTATTTCTAGACACGTAGTAGTTTTGGTCCAAACGTCACCGCACTTTTTGTTGGAAGAGTACTTCCGGCATGGAGCCCACAATTCTTTCCCACTTTTCAAAGTTAATTAATTTTTTGTTTCACGAATGTTACTAAGTTCTTTAATTGTTGTCATAACTTTTGCCACATTTGATACCATTCGCTGTTTAAATGAATTTGAAAATTGTGTGGTAGTTCCTAGCACAAATAATTATTCAATTTATTATTAATTCAGTTGTCTTATATTAATTATAGAATTTCAACTTTCTCTACAGTTATTGCATTATTAGATTAACCCCATTATAAAGGAGAGCTAAGAGTTGCGTACATTTCTCTGCATTCCCATACAATTAACACGGATGTATATAATCAAGTCACATGTTGTCCCCTGTCTACAGCTTCCCAAGTCTCTCGCCTTTTCTCAGATTTGAATATTGTATTAATCATGAGAGAAGTCTTCTAAGTGCCCTACTAACTTAGATAAACAATCCAAAGAGAAATATTTATCTATAAATTCTGATTTTAATGTCGTACTTATAAAGTTTACATAACTTATTAAAGGAGTTAGAGTAGTTTTATTAGATTAACATTAATAAGAATTTATCTTTGGGATGTTAAATAGAAGGAAATGGTAAGAAAATAAAGAAGAGATCTTCGTGTTTCCTGTAAGGAAGTAATTGAGAATAAGAACTTAGGGGTGTGAACTGTCCACAACTGATGGAAGATAATGCTTTTGTAAAGTGGAATCCGATGCGATAAATAAGACCGGTGTCGATTCAACCTTATTGCTTATACAGAACAAATGGTCTAGCTAGGGTGTGTACGTAGGGTGGAACAGAAGCTTTGTGTTGGTATAGGGTTTTTAGGGTTAGGGCAAACGCTTCTTTTTTCTTCTCTTTTCACTCCTCTTCTACAAATTGCCTTGCCGTTTAGAGGAGGAGGCAGTCGGTTGGGAGTCCACATGTAAACAGAACTTCTTGTTAACCCTATTTTAGGGGCTGCAACACCTCTCCTCGCTTATCTCCCTCCTAACTTCACCTACTTACTCCTGTCTAGAGCTCCTAACCCCTCTTATAATCCTGCCCTTCCACATGTACATACTAATGTCACCGTAATGAGACTTTAATCTTCTACTCCTTCCACCACATCCTCTCGCAGATATATTCATAAGATTGTTATCAGCTAATTATCCTTAAACCAATTGAGAACTCCTTAAATATTAAATAAGTTCCTCAATTACTTTTACTGTTATGTTATCTGGAAGATTATATGTAATTTGGAGCTAGTCCTGGACTGCCTCATAACTTAACAATTTCCCGCAATAATTATCTAGTGATATAGTTAGAAATAGACAAGATAATATATTTACAAAGTTATAGTAACTTTTTAGTTATGATTAAGTTAGTAAATGTAAGTTTTGAGTTTAGTTATGTTTTACATACTTGATGAGTTTGTGTTACTATTACTGGGTAATTACAATATCAGAAACTTAAACTGGTCCAAAATATCTTCTTCATTAAAGAGGATGTTTATTTTATCAAGGGAGTGTGATTTAGTAGCAGGTAGATGTGCAATAATGTTGTGGGTATTTTAGAGCAACCACTTTGTTAAAGCAACAACGGAATATATGTAATTAATGAATCATTTGAAATAAATAATAGAATAGAACAAGACCAACGCTTGGCAATTATAGAATAAAGATCGATGGCTAGACAAAACGGCTAGGTGAACTTATACTTCTAATTGTCGCTTGCTAAATATGGCTGTCTGTACAGGATGGTTGCACTATCCATCTTTGATTAGTTTACTAATTTGAAAAAGGAAAACTAGACCTTTATCTACCTTCAATCGTTTTATTATTTCAAATTATTTTTTGCATTTTTTTTTCTAATTTCCTCAGTCTCAGTTTTCCATGTGATTCTGCTGCAGTTACAGTTAGTTGCTGAAGGAATTGGTTTACTGGGCTATCGTTCTATTTTATAGTGTCCTGAAAAGGGTTTACTCGGCTATCGTTCTACTTGATGGTGTCCTGAAAACGGTTTACTAGGATATCCTTGTAATTGACAGTGTCCTGAAAAGGGTTTACTCGGCTATCGTTCTACTTGATGGTGTCCTGAAAACGGTTTACTAGGATATCCTTGTAATTGACAGTGTCCTGAAAAGAATTTAATAGATAAATAGATACAAATCTAAGCTATCTATCTAAGCAATCTACTAATCAACAATCTAAGCCAAGAAGATGAACTAAATTTCAGTTCGAAACTGAAATAAACTGACCAAAAAACTAGTAGATTCCTAAGAAATAATATCTTATTAAATTGTTTGATCTTTCAAAATGTTCTTAAAAGCCTTCAATCTTTCTTTACTTTCTTTCTCAAAAGTTCATGTTCTTAGTTAATGAGATTCTATTCTATAAAACAAAATTTTGCTCGTGTTTTATATCTACGTGGTATCTCTAAGACGCAATGCGATCGCCCAGCTGGCTTACAAATGTGACTTTTATCTGCAGCGAACTGGAGTAAAGGACCATAAAATTTACTCTGAAAGTTCAAATTTAGTCCCTGAAATTAAGTACATGGGGAAACTGCGACTTTACAAATAGATTTTTCTTGAGTTTTCTTAGGTTTTTTTTGTTTTTCGAAATTGACTTAATTTGCAACTGCAACGTATGTTGCAACAAATAAATGTGATATAATATAACAATGTCATGAATTTAGATAGGAGAAGGCACCCAATGGAGGACACCCCCATAACGTGCTCTTGCTATACTGCTCTTATGAGGAGAGTAGATCACTGTGGCCATCTTCTCTTCAATCACGTTAGAGGATTACCTGGTAATGTGGAGGAAGATAGGTGGTTCTATGAGAGGGTTAGGGATGAGCTGCTATAGAGGAATGAAATTTGAGGGAAACGAGTTTCAGCAAGATCTTTAATGAAAGGGATTTTAAGATCATTAAGGATGGTGAGGTTAGATACATAACGTTAAGAAGTTTTCTGTGGTATTTTTGACTGTAATGTCTGGAGGTGTAGAGAGTTGTAACGCTTAATCTTTAAATTTTAACTGATTATAATTTTAAGAGAGCATTTTTAGAGACCTGAATGGGCGAGTTTTGTAAATTATTTTGGCTTGAAGTTATTTTTATTTCTTTCAATTAAATTCAAACTAGGTATATTTACCTAAGTATGGGGAGGATAGCGGATAATTTATTGCAATATCTTTCAAGGGTACCACTCCATCTCTGAGAAGGAATTCCCCGTCATGGTTATTATTGGAGGCGGTAGATTCTGTATGCGGAATATGAGTATTATATATTATAAATCTTATAAACCTCGCGCACACAAAAACACAATAAAGTATATATATACATTTCCTCCTACTGCCCCTCACCACGCCCAAAAAAAAGAAAATCTGCCCCCGGAGATTTATTGCAGAAACCCATCGTAAATTACGTAAGAGGGTAAAAATCTAGTTGAAGAAATGTTGGTGGTTGAGGTGCGCGCTAGCAAAAAAAAAGAAAGTTGGTGAAAGAGATCCAAACTGTGTGGTGTGGAGGCGGCGCGGAAGACATGACGGGGGCCGTAGTGAAGATTTGTGGCGGCACGCAGCACGAAGCGAGTCATCGTTCGTTCGCTTTTCTTCTTAGCACCAGCTTTTAGCTACTTTTCCCCCCACCCCCTCCTTATGCTTTGTTTATATAATTTAACGAACTTGAAAGGCAGGACAGAAAGAAAAGAAGGGATTGTATATAAACTAGCCATCCATTTAATAAATCTTTTGCTATATTTATTGCTATTGGTGGCTTTTTTTGGAGGGGGGTGGTCGTGGATAGGGGCTCGCCAGAATGGGGGATGCTGCTGTTCCCTTATTTCATCACATTAGGCATTTTCTCTCTCTCTCCCTCTCTGAGGAAGTGAAGTTCCTGTGGGTAACTACCCAAACTGGACTTACACTGACAGCCCTAGCAACTCGAGACTATACCACTGGATCTACAGAAGTATTTGTTGATTATTTTTTCAATTAGAGATAGAGAGAAAAACAAAAATTCTGCTGCAAACACTTTCCTTTTTCTCGATGAAAAATCTCAAAAAAAAAGTCTCGATGTTTAACTCTTTTTTTTTTGTATTTTCCCGAATTCCAAATTTTAAAACCTATTTCTAGTCCTTTCTAGCCTTTAACTTTATTGTTAAACTAAACATTTATCTAAGTGCACTTTAATCTATCCCATCAACCCCTTAGAAAGACCTAAAACTAGTTTTACCTAGAAAAATAACAGGTTGCATTTATGCAATATATTGAACATGTCATTAGTTTGGCAGTGCTTGATAATATCGCTGATTTTAATTCCATCGTAGGGATGCATGTTTATTGTATTAGCCTCGGACTTCCACCCATAATCAGAGGTAGAATAATCAGTCAGGTGTAGAGATTTCAACTTCACTTATGTTTTCGACTCGCTCTATTCTTGCGGTAGTTTGCATGGTGAGTTCATGTGTTATTTAAAAATGTTACCTAGTAATTGTTTAAGCGATCTTTACGTTTAGTTTAACATGTGCACTAAACGTTCCGAATCTTTAAACAATCACTAGGTATCGCTAAATTTTTATTTCATTATTTTTTACAAAATGTTTTATTTTCGATTTATTAACACTTCGAGTAACACATGTACACACCATTTAACCATCCTCGTTCAGTCAGCTAGTGTACAGCGAGACGGTAACGTAATTGTAGTCGAAATGTTCTACTCCAAACTGATTATATACAATTTATATAAAGCCACATTATGAGCGAATAGGGCAAGATTGATATAACGAAGTTGACAGTGAGGATTTAGTACTTTATAAGTCATAAACCTAAGTAGCTTTAATTTAATTTTTCAGAGAAAAGTGTTTCTACGAGGTTGGCTGAAAAGTAATGCACTCATGCAAGTTCGGACAGAAAGTATATCAAAGTACAATCCTTAAGCTTCACAATTATTTATTACTTTTCAATGTAGTCACTATTAACGCTAACACATTTCTCCCAACGTGAAACAAGTTTTTCCATTCCGTCACTGAAGAATTCTTTTGACTTTTCTTGAATCCAGGACGTGGCAGCTGCCTTCACCTCATCGTCTGAGGGGTACTAATTACCCTTGAAGTCTCTCTTGAGTAGGGGGGAAAAAAATAAAAATCGTTGGGGCCAAGACCTGGGGAATAAGGAGGATGTGGAATTGGTTCAAACTTCAGTTTTTCCAGAGCCTCTGCAGTTTCGCGCGAGGTGTGAGGACCAGCGTTGTCATGTTGCAAGAGGTGCCAAGCTGCCTCTAACATGACAAACTCGACGTCGGAGGTTTCTTAGAGTCTCTACGTACCGAGAAGTATTTACCGTTGCCCCTGGATCCAGGAAAATCGGTCACATAAACTTGGTGAGCATTCCAAAACGCAGTCAGAAGAATTTTTTTTTTTTTTTGCGGACGGTTGTGTTTTGAACTTTTTCGGCCGAGGAGAAGACGCATGTCGATATTCAGTGCTGTGCCTTTTCTCTTCTGGGTCGTAATGATGGATCCATGATTCGTCCTCTGCCACAATATTCAAAAGAAAGTCGGTAGACATAGCACCAGTAAATGTATCCATACTTCGGCGTCTAAAAATACGCTGGCTGAACCCATCGAGTTCAAACTGCGCATACGTAATAAGGGGAAATGTGACTTCCAAATGGCACCTCACGCGCTTTTTGAAGCTCTTCGTTCGCGCTCGGCAAGCATGTGTGCATTACTTTTCAGCCAACCCTCTTAATAAAAGTAACCGACCTACAGATGTGCAATAAATATGTCCTGTTTGTCAGGAAATGCAAATAAATCGATCCAAAAAATCAGTTAAGTGATTCTTCCGGGACCGAACCAATTTCTCTCTGTTTCTCTATCGGTCAGCCACTTTCAGACAATTTTCTAAACATTTTTCCATGACTCCAGAGAAATACGGACATTTCCAGTACTTATTTCCGCTTGTGCTCTATGCTTAATAATTGATTCAATAGATGTTTTTTCTTTTTTTAAATTATAAAATAGAAAATTAAATAATTGTATTTTTTTAACAGTAACAGGAAAAAATTAGCATGCCACTTTAGGTAATACGAATATATAGATTAATATCTCAATATTAAAAACCTACAGTGTTATCACATAATATTCCGACTTTTATTTTATTAATAATAACTTCTCATTATATATATATAAAAGTTAATTACAGTTTAAATGATTGATATAAGTAGTTAATATGTGCGACATCATGCAACACACTTTTTATCGCAATTACTGATTGGATCATCTGCCTAACCACCGATGTGGCGGAAGTGGAAACAATATCGCTAATAATAAAATTCACAATAAAATACCACGAACATTCCCCAGTCACACATTCAGCTCGTTAATAATTTATTCCTAATTAGTTATTCTGCGATATCAATGGGGGGGGGGGGGGGGGTAAAAAAGGCTTCAAAATGACCTTTTCATTTTAGCCATTGAAAATTGGTAAAACTGGAGATACAAAATTTGAAGTAATATGGCGCTTGAAGCGTTTGAAAACTAATTTAATACTTTTCAGTGTACATTATACTGAAATGGCACGTTAGAGGCTAAACTACCGCCTTTCCCCTTCTCTCAAGGTGGCCCTAAAATTATTTTAATACGTGAACTTGCCAAAAATCCGATATACAAATTTTCATCAAAAACTCTCATTTCATCCCTCAACCCTTTAGCTGCAAACTTGTCTTCAACTGCGCTACCCTCCAATCCTCGAAGACGGTTGAGGCGCCGTTGGCCCCGTGACCAACTGGGTGACTAATGGCGGCCATCAATGGATGACCGTCATTCGCGTCTGCCTCGCTATTTATTTATACACTTATCACATTTACTTATTGTACCCTTCAGGTACAGGTGTAAATTTCAATAAAAAGATAAAAAAATACGTGTTATAGATCTTTCGTTATTTAAATTCAGTTCCAATAGGATGAAAAAACAAATGCCATTTTAGTCAAGTAAAATTTATTTTGCCGAGCTTTCGACCTAGGGACTAGGTCATGGACAGTCCATGAACAGACAAGACAGTAGACACACCAACCCTGAAATGTAAAAGTATTACTTTGTAAACTAGCCCTGAAGATGACCTAGTCCCTAGGTCGAAAGATCGGCAAAATAAATTTTACTCGACTGAAATGGCATTTATTTTTTTATCCTATTGAAACTGAATCAGTCACCAAAAAGAATGAACAAGATAAACTCAGTTCGTTTTAGTCGATTATGAGGTTTCCAGATTAATCGTTTGTCGATCTAAAGTCTGTGGTATCGATCTTTTGAAACAGTAGGGGGGATAATATGGTAGAAATGTATGGTTAATTCATACTAAGATTTACGAACTCTGTATCTATAGACTCAGCTGACTATTTTACAGTTACAACATGGCGAAGTACTTTTACAACTGTTCCTTTAAACCTGACAAGATACTCTTATCTATTTGGGGGCAGTGTACTTATTGGAAATTCCTTCGAGATTGAGGTAGAGTTTGTTTTTAAAAAAAAGTAAAAAGTAATCGCCTATTTTTCAGGCGACCAATTAGGTGTCGTGGAGGCGACTAGCAAACATACTTTACTATAAATTTCTCATATTAACCATTAAATAAAATCCAAGGTCTAGATTGGGGAATCGAACCTACTAAACCAGCAATACATCTTAGCTTTGCGGGTCTAGCCTATAACCGCTCGGCTACCGTGGCCTCTGGTCTCCCTCTTCAGATCGCATAAATCTTTCGCTTTTTACTAAAGATTTCCATGGAGAGGGGGGGGGACTACTTGAAGAGTTTGTTTTATACAATATTCAAATCATTCGTGACCTTAACCGTGACATTTGGTTTATACAGAATTTGTTGTTTTGTCTGTCTTTTCCACTTTACATCAAGTGTAAACAACATATTCTGCGGTTTTTTCGGACATATGGTCAGTTGATGTTCATGTCCGCTACCAACATATCCGGCAGCTTCTCTTTTTTAGACACGTGATCAGTTTAATTAATTCTCAAACCAACATATCTACCGCAACTTCCTTTCTAAAACCCGGTTACTAAGTAATCATTTCCTTTTCTACTTTAAATCTAATCATTCAAAGACTTCCTTAAAGGATATCTTGCAGGATGTAGCCAGACACTTGTTTCTATATCTGCGCATCGTTTTCTAAAACATAGCTATACATTTATTCTGTGCTCTTTTTTCGACATTCTCAGATTTTATTAATAACAGAGAGAAAATTTCTGATTTGAAATACTTTAGTTAAGAAACAGTAAACTATTGTATCGTCTACAAAGCAGACGATCGAAACTACGTATCGAAATGAAACGACTTATACTTTAATCAATGTAGCCTTACGGATTATAGAACTATATAGGGTTCAACCAAACGCTTAAACTCTCCTAGTATCCAGGACCTTACATAATGCTGTAATTCTCCGCTAAATTACAGACGCTCCTGTTTACATAACTAAACTATACGTTAGGGCTAGATAAAGATCTCTACATGTTTTGCATAATACTAACAGCAAAATTCGATTATCGAAAATTTCATAATTCTCTTCATCTTTGCTCTAATCCTCCTCATAGAAGATCAAGCCAATACTAATAATTCCAGTCGACCTCCTGTTTACCTTGAGATCACCCGCGAGCCTAATAACTGTCAAAATTTCAAATCGGAACTGTTTACCGTTGGATAGTTTACCTTCTTGCCAGAATAACGCCAACATTGGACTAAACATATTGTAAAGTTTTTCGTTTTTCTCTATTTGAAACTTTGACTACAACTAATGGCTGCCACTAGTTATTAAATAATATGTGGGTTCGATAAATAATAAAACTCGCTAAACTTATAAGAACACTGATTTATTAACACATTAACATTTACTAGCAACTAACGCTATTCCTTGCATTTACCATTTACAACAGTCACAACAGTTTACTGTTACTTACTCACTACGTAAATACACCACAAAAACTGTTCCACGACTGATTACTGGTCCGCACTGCACTGAATTGCACTAGTCGCAGCTGCACTAAACAACTCTACTCACTAACTGACTAACCGCCTAACTGGCTAACTCTCAAGCACTCCGCAACACTGACTGTCTCAAAACTGTCCCTTCCGAACTGTCTCTCCAACTGTCCCTCACTCCAAATGTCACTACTCACTCCCACCTACGACTGTCTTACCCATACTCCCATTGGGGCCGTTCCCTTGGCCTTTATAGAGTGGTGGACTGTTATAGACTTCGGTCAGCCAACTTCCAGAACAATCTAGCCCCTTTCTTCTGTGGCTCAGGTCAACTTCCTTACAATATTTACTTACTGTTACTGACTCTATACATTGTAAATATCAATTTAAAAAGCAAAATGAACTTTACTCACGCGAAGACAAAATGTGTATTCCCATTTAAACTCAAAATAGAAAGTCTACTTAATCGCAACACTTTTTCTTACAAGGAGAAAGGAGGGGATGGCTTCCGGTAGTCTGGGATGTTCTAAAAATGTGAAATTCTACTCACCATCAAAGCTAACAACAACAACAACAGTAACATGACTTTTTTAATATTTCTACAAAAATTTATTCACCAATTACCTGGGCAATTCTCTCCGTTAGTTAATGAAACTTAATGGAAAGGTGGAAAAAAAAAAAACAACTATCGTAAACTGTAAAATACAAATAGATTGAGGTTAGGGTGTGTTTTTAGCCAGAATTGGGATCATGCAAAAGGTGGAAGGGTCTAGTGGAGAGCTTATCGAACAGCTAATAAAGTTGTCATTTCACATTGCAATCATTGGAATCACGCGAGCCAAAAACTTCTACAGCTAGCTCCAGGAGTACAAGAGAACACTGTGAAGCCGGCCCAGGTGCTAGAACACCGGCGCCACCTGCTGCCAACACTATTTACACATATACACTTCAACGCTGTAGCCTTTTCTTCTCTTTCTTCAGGGCTTCACTATAGCTCACACAAACAGGGGGAAAAATCTTTTCCGTCAATAAATCAGTCTTAAAATAAACACTACTCCTAGAGCCAATCACAGAAATCTTTTCCTCCCTTGACCTAATTTTTGTTGTAAAATCTTCTTTTTTTTTTTGTACCACACAGTTGTCCAACTCTCTTTACATTATTTTAAATGATTCTGTGAAAGTGAAAATGAGTTTTGTCATCAACAAAATGGATTTTAAATTTGTTATAATTGAAATAAGCAAAAGTTTTCTCGTTTAATTAAAACAGCAAAATATTTTACTTTATTAAAACACTTTGATATTTTATCCTACATTTATCTTTCGACTGGAGGTAACTGCAGATCATTCCCTCTACATTTACTTCTCTTTTTCAAACTTGTTTAATTCTTGAAGATGTTTTACAATATTACGGTCGCATAGCAATGCTGTATTTTGTCAGTTCGAGCCATCTCCTGGTTAATTTAGTGAACGAGCACCAAAAGAACGGTTATCTATTAATTGTGTATTAAAAATCATCGAATAATCTAAGTTTGTCTTATCCCGTTCTAAGATGGTATCCCATTTACTTAATGGGATAATGAAAAGAATTATTTACTTGTTTTAGTATTATTAAATTTGCCGACCTATATAGACTCTTAAATTTTATTATTTAAGCTTGTGTATCTTGGACGACGCACCAAATTACCCATTGAACTCAAACGCTTAATATACAGTACTATACAAACAGACTGTACGAACATTTCAATCAAAACTACTGCCGACAGATGGCTGACGCTCCTTTCTACGGTGACTAACCTCACTCTTGACAACGACCTCAAAATCCCCTTCGTACACCAACACGCCAAGAATAAATACCAAAAGATCCATACAGCTCTCTCGACTAGCTCTAATCCTCTAGTACTGTCACTCGCCTCCTCTGACATCCCTAATTCTCCTCGCCGACTGAATCGCCAGTGGCCCCGCGACTTCCTTACAATTTGAAGAACTAAAAATCATATCCTGTACTCCTGTAGAGAGTGCTACCGCTGGGCAGTTTCTTTCCTCCTGCCTTTCACGCATCCATTTATCCTTCATTCTCCCTATTTACTTATTGTATATTATATTGTACAGATTGTAAATAACGAAATAAATGAAAAAAAAAAGCTTGTTTAGCATTAAGAGGTTCTGAATACTTAGTCAGTACCACTGGTGCTAATGAAAACGAAGTTCGAAGCAAATTGATAGTCCTATTTTCAGGATAGAGGGGTTGCGCAATTTGAGCTCAGTTGCTCTAGATGCATACATATGTAGAGCTCAAAATGTTAAAGGAAAATCGTTGATAAAATTCTCAAAAAATATGTAATCTATAGATGAGTTTTTATAGTTTATTTTAAACTATGAGTTCTAAATCAAGCTCATTTCAGCAGCTATTGCAATCCCATAACTTACCTCTAAATGCTACCTACGTCGTAAGGTTGTTTTGTGCCCCCTTCACCACCACAGCTCTATAGTATGGAACGACTTGACCGCGTCGTATTGCACTTTGCCCAAAAGTGCTGCGATTATCTTTTTAGACTGTTGAATCGATTATAGTTGTGTACAATAGGTCTTACTATAAGTTCTAAACGTGCTTAAGGGGCAGGCGATTCTACAGTATAAAGAAATAATTCTAACCAAAAGTCTTGGACTCGAATTCACTAGCCGAAAGATGGGTTACTGCTACTTGTTGGGCTAATACTTTGTGAATGTGAAGTCTAACTTAATATTAACCTACAGTACAACCTCGATTAACCGGGCTGACCTCCGGCTATACCCACCCCGGAAAACTGAAATCCCGGTTAAGCCGAATATACAGTATTACACAGTAATACATAACTGTTTCGTCCCCGAGATCAACTCCTATCTTAGACGGCAATCCTTTTTTTATTTTTTACATACATATTTTTTATTTTATTATTTTTTTTGCCATCCCATGGTCTTTTGTAAGACTGTAGTAAATCCCAAGAAATTCAGTACTAATTGCACGATATTTTGGGTTTTTACATACAAACATTCATAATGAATGACCCTTCAAGAAAATCAGGTATAAAAGAGTTGCTGCCACGCCTACAATTATGTTACATCGAAAGACAAAAAATTTCCCTGTCGCCACTGAAAATTAACTTTTGTTTCGGCGCCGATCCAGGTGTTCTTATGATGACTTTACATGATCCTGGTTAATCCGAATCCCGGTTAACCGAGGGCCGGTTAATCGAGGTTGTACTGTATTTATTTTTATAATATAAATAACATGGCTGTAAGAAAAAGAAAAGGAAATCTGTTCTTTTAAATACTCACAGCTAAATAATTACCAAATCCTTGAAGATTTATTAATTGGTTCGAAACATGATGGATGCCAATCAGAACAAGTTGAATTATATCCCAATTGTAGGAAGATAGAATTTTGTATTCCATACCATCTGTTTCTCTCTAAATGCTCTCAAACACTAAGGATTGAGGTTTCCCTTGTGCTGGGTTTAAAGCACATTTTCCATCCACAAAGCACACCAACCACATACATACCCACAGAGGCAGAGCAAAAAAAGAAAAAAGAAAAAAAAAGATTGTTGGAGCGTGTGTAAGAAAGAGGGAGAACAACTGAGGAAAGAACAATTCTTTTGTTCTGAACAAAGCCTTTTACTTGGTTGCATTGTTGTCGGAAAATATGGTTACTTCTCTATTCCCAGTTTGTTATCCCGTCTTTTGAAATTTTCCGCAGACAGAAATATTAACAAAACCTCCTACCTGCCCAGCTAGGTTATCCACAACTGCAACTTCTTCGCTTATGACCTCTACGATTTTGAAACTAATTATGTGCTTTTCGAGTTCTGAAGATCAATAAGTTAAACATTTGCTTAGGGCAGATTATCTTAATTAAGTAAGGGAAAATTCAATATACAAAATAAATTGTTTAATTTTGGTTAACTGACTCCGCTACTCTGTTTATATACCTATTTTTTTTTACTGCATAAAGCATATTATTGTTTCAATTTAAGCTTTTTATTTACTCTAGTACAACAAATACATTTAATAGCGGATGTTTATTTGACTTTTTTGTGTTTGTCATTCAGTTTTATTCATTTATTTTTAACCCTAATGTTGTATATTTTTGTGATATGTATTGTTTGTCTTTATACTGTCATGAACAACTACTCCTTTGTGTGAATTCAGCACTAATAATAATAAATAAATTTCGATCTATCGATCTGTCTATAATTAACTAGGCATGCGGTGGCAGTACATAGAATCGAAATGCTTTCGATAGAGCGAGCAGCCATCTGTTTGCTCTCTGGCTTTAATTTATTTGCCGATTTTAGTGGTAACAGTCACGGTTGCTCCCAGGTACTTGTACTTCTATTCTACCGGCTTAATTTGTAATTCGGATAATCGAATATTGGAACTTTAAAAAGGATTTAGTATTTGTATTCAGTTTGTCCCGAGTGTGCTGATGGGGATAAATATTTGTGTCTTCAGCTTGAATTTGGTGCTGGAAGTAATTTTTTTATTAAGGGTGGTCATTCTATTCCGGAAGCTGGAACATGTGGGTCGACAGTTTGGCCACTTCCCTTTTGCCTGTAACTGCTTTTGCTTTGAACAGTTCTATGTCTAATGGAGCAGGAATGCAACATTTCCTTCTCAAGTGTTGTCACCAATCTAATGTTGTTTGGAACCCGGACTGATGGTATCGTGAATATTTTCCTCTCATAGGCATCTCTCAGACGATTGGTTGATCCCTTAATGGGCATTTAAGGAGGGGACATCTCGCATAAATGGCTATAGCAGACTTCTTTGGTAGAATTTGTGATGGATCAAATGATGGGTTTTAAGTAGTAACAGGTTCACGGTGGAAGAACTTAAAAGTGGTTTAGACAAATCAGTCTTGAATGAATCACTAGGAGTGAAAGAAAAAGTGAATTCACTTTTTGCTTATTCGATTACACATTACTTTAAGATTACGAAGAAAGAGATTGGAAATATTATTATAAACCAAGAGCGGAAAAAAGAAGCATTTTCTGCGTTTCTCTTAAAAACTGGTAATCATCTAATTCGTGGCAGCCATATTGCTAGGAATTTGTGAAAAGATGACCAAGTCTTTACTCAGTTTAGCCTGCATATAAGAGACCAGAGTGGCTTGGATAGAGATTAGATTAGATCCTATTAGGGCGGCCTTTAAGGCTTAAGCCACCCAAATGGCTCTATTGTGATTCCCACCAATGTAGAGCTCGCCCTGCAGACCCGTCCGTTTAATCAGACTTATAATTCTGGAGACCGGCTTCTGCGTAAAGCTCTCAGGTCTTGGTTTTTCGTTCCCGAGGAGTAACATTCATAGCCAGACAAGAATGACACAGTGCGTGCCAGAAACAAGAATGCCGTTTCTTCCATCTCCTGACAGAACCTACAAATGCTATCATCTGCCAGGCCAGTGCAATGCATGTGTTGTGGCTTGGATAAGTACGGTCAGGTACCAAGGTCTGAAGTTATGGCCAACCATCATCACTCGTGAGATTACAGACTCCAATATCAAAGGCCACCTAATCGAATACCAAGAGAACAATAAAAGAAAAGAAGAAAATTAACTAGTAACCAGAGTTGGTGGCCAATAAAAAGGCGTAAAAAAGAACTAAAAGATTGTTTTTGAGGGAAGCATATTAGCTGACAGAGGAAGTGGAGATTCCAGTTTAGCTGGCGAAGTCCTGGAAATGCCGAGAGTGTAGCCACTTAGAGCAGATCCAGTCGAGAGATTGACAATGGCTAGCACTTAATGTGGTTCCTACCCGCTCCAGGACGAGCCACTGTCCTGCTATTTCCTGCCCCTTCCCCCAATATTCTTCTGCTTTCCCACAAAGTTTTCCACCTCCCTTCAACGCTGACGTTCTCTCTTCACTAGCCAATCACATTTTTATTACTATTCGGCCAACTTTACCATCTCTCTTACTCACCAAAACTATATTTACCTGTTTCAACCAATATATATTTTCTTCTTCTCCTCACATCCTCCCTTTTGGTTCTTCGGGAAGTTGCAAAAAAATGGACCAAAATAAAGCTTTTATTCTCTCACTCTCACTCAAGTTAGGTGACTCGAAGTTGTCGGGAAATTGCCTTGGATGGGGATGTGTATTCCATAAATTCGTGTAGAAAACCTATTCTATTTTATTTGTCCACACAACTTTATAATATTTCCCCACTTGAGAAAATCTTTCCCTCACTTTTAAGGAAAAACTAACCCTTTCTTTTTTCCTTTTATTTTTCAAAAAGAAAACTTCTAAATATTTTCTTTTACTATCTCTGCTTTATTATTAGAAGTATTGCGATTTTTGCGCAATGTACTTAATTGTAGGTTTACTCGCAAGTTTTTACTTTTTTAAGTGGGATCAACTTATGAAGTTTTTCAACTTTGTATTGCGAGCCTTAGACCACCAAAAACAGCAGTGTTTACTAACTAAACATCTACTTTGGTTCCCATAGGTTTTAATAAAGTAAAGTAAAGTAATCGCCTATTCTTTCAGGCGGGGCTTAAAGTCCAACTACCAATTAGGTGTCATATTAACCATTAAATAAAATCCAAGGCCTAAGACCTGGGAATCGAACCCAGTACCACACAGTACATATTAGCTTTACAGGACTCGCCTCTAACCGCTCGGCTACCGTGGCGCCCCATAGGTTTTAATAGTTACTAGGATTAATCGAGGGCAAAATCTCCAGACCAGAACTGCAGCAACCAAAAACGCTTTACCCAAATTGGTTGCACAAAGAGGATTAATTTGTCGAGCTGTTTTTCTTTCTTTTTTACAGCGCTTTGCTGCTGTTCGGGCTTTTAAAAGAAACTTTCCTGCAAATGCTTCCTGTTTGGATGTAGACTTCGCTGCATTTATGAATAATATAAATTAGAGATGATATCCATAATCAAAGATCTGATCCCAATAAATCAAAGGACAGACAGAAATAATTTAAACCAAAAAAATATAACAAAGAAATCAAAACTAAATCAAGATGTCAGCTGCTCCAGACAGTCATTATAACCACAATGGAGGTTATAGTTTCCGTTAGTTATATACCTACGCCACTTAATGAGGGCAGTCAGAATCAATTCCAAGATCTGCAACAAACAAAAAGCTAGAGTTCAAATTATAAAACAAGAGAAAAATAGACTAGAACAACTAGTGAAAAATTCAACTTAGATTTAGACTCGCTTTTTATCGTAATTTGGCCCCTTTTGGCATTAAAAAACGAAACTACATTTCAATTAAAATAGTCCTCCCAGACAATTAGGTTGCCCATTTGTCACCAAGTAGGCAATGTTGTTCTATCTAATCCTAATGTTCGCAAGCTAAATTGTTCATAACAGGTGTCTTTTGTTCGGGGTATACAAATTAGACATTCCGATTTCCGGCACTGGAAGTATCTCGCTGTCAAGTATCTTGGTGATTAGAAGTGTAAATGTAGGTTTGTATATAATTTGTAATTATGAGTTCCGCTTGGACAATGTCGAGCTTCTTTTGCAGTGCTTATACAGTAATTTTGAGTGCTTTGGGTTGATGTGTACGTCCCTATTGTTAGATAAATTGTTCAGGCCGACTTCCTTTAAAACCTTTGACTTCCTGTCTATAACTGGACACAAAATCATATATAATTGACCCTCTTAGATGGACTTGGTAACAAATTATATTTGTGACTGACTAAATTATGTAAAAACCCCAAACAAAACCTTCTTTTTTAATAAATGAGGCACTTAAAATTTAATAAACTTTAAACAAGTAGGAAAATTCAACACCTTTAATTAATCTTTCTTTTTTTTAAAGTAAAAAAAAAGTAAAGAACTTCTTTCAAAGTATTAAGTTTATATGAAGTTTGGTTAGCGCAAAGTGTTTTTTTATTAATGTACAGAAAGCCTAATTACGTTCTTAATAAAAATGGCGAGTGATTTAAAGAATATGATTGTAACAGGAAGTAAAGACGAGTGGAAGGATGCTTTCCCTTTACCAATATTTCTCTTACTTCCGCCTGAAACTTTTACAAAAAGACTTTTTACCAATTTAGAAGGGAAAAAATTCTTACAAGGAATTTTACCGTGAAAATGAGGAAAGTTTGGCAGTTATCCATTTTCTTTCTCTCTTTGTCTCTGTCTCTTTCCCTTTTTGTATATTATTTACATTTATATCTACTTTCCCAATTATATTTTTTTGTATTTACTTCATTTAATGGATAAATAAGCGTGAAAGAGTTGTGCAGGTGAATGGCTGTCACCATAGGTGTAGATAGAGGTAGGTGATATTGGGGTCAACACCAGCTCCTCGAAACTAATTGGGAAAACAAGTTTTCCTACAGTCGGCTGTTCAGAATTTGAATTTAACATTGACTGTACCCATTATTTAGGAATCCCAGCTATAGAACATGATTAAACTGGGCTACATTTGAGTGGAAACATGAATCCATCAGTTTTTTCTGATGATTTGGAATTAAATTTAGATTAGATTTTGAGATAGTTAGCTAGTCAGGCTATCCCTTCGCGATCCAGGAATTTGTTGTTTTGTGGCACCCTCAAGATGGAGACCATTCCTGTTTGCCCTGGATTAAGAGGTTAGAATCAGGAAGGGAATTCCTGGCACAAGTTTTGATCGCCAAATTCTCAGCCATACCCGTCTTTCACGCTGATAAGAAGTATTCAATACTCGAAAAGCTGTTTCTTCTTCTTCTTCTTTGTCAAACCCACAAACTCTATTCTCTGACAGGCACATGCGATGCACCTTCCATCCCTGTAAGAGTAATGTCTTTGTAAACTTACCCTAGTGGAAAATCATTATTTCCCGCCACTCTAGGCTTACAGTTTTCTCCTACCATTGCTAATACTATTTGTGTTTTCCAACGCTTTGTTGTCTTCAATGCAATATTTTTTTGTTCGCCGTTAATGGATGCAGGTTATTTAAGAGCAATATGGGAAAAGGGGTTTTCTACAGAACAGACAGTCTCCGCGTCCACCCATAATGTCCATAGGCCTACTGTGTGTAGTACATCTAAAGTGGAGTTCAATGACGTATTGGTCAACTTCATATTTTCCACTGTTCTTGAGTGTCGTCACTTAATTAAATTTTAAAAGTGCAATTTGTAACCTTTTGACTTCCTTATTTTAAGAAAGTCTACTTTAAAAATTGACTACTGGTCCATCTAAAAGAGTTTTCAATGAATTTGATAAACTAACACTGTCGTGGGGCTCGTGAACACGTTTTCTTGTAAAACAAACGTAATTTCTATATTTACGAAAATACGAAGATAAAAGGAATCCTGGAAAATGATATACCGTTTGAAAGCCCATTAGGCAAGGAAACTTTTATAAAAAGTGCCAGCACCTAGGTCTGATAATGATCACATAAGGGCCTAATGAGTTTTCTTAAAAATTTCGATTACTTTTATTTTTCCAGTGACCGGAGGAAGATTGAGGCTGTTTGGAGAGTAACTTATGCTTAGAAAAATCTGTCTTTCTAACCGTTTCATCAGAATCGAATTCGGACTAAAACTTGCTGAGTAATAACATTTTTATTGCAAAAAAGTAATGTTTTTAGAGAAAAAAATTAAGTGACGTCACTCAAGAACAGTAGAAAATATGAAGTTGACCAGTACGTCATTGAACTCCACTTTAGATATTACTACACACAGTAGGCCTATAGACATTAGTTACTGATTCACCCTGTATATACCACTACCATTCGTTTGTCCAACCAGGATATTTTACACCTCCTTGAATTTATAACTTCGAAGGACTTGATAGCCAGTAGAGTCACTTGGATATCCGTGAAATTTACGACTCTGGGATCGATTTATCCTTCCCTTTATAATCTCAACAATACAAACTAGCTCTGCTGAATAGCCAGCCAGTTATTCTAGGTTTACCGAGTTATCACTCCTCAAATACTTCACCGGCTTATCTTTTTTCCATCATATACGAGCTGTCCGGGAACCGCCCAGTAGCAGAAGTTTAAAGTATCTTCTATTAATTAAGTAATCATTAATTAAAAAGCGGTTAGATTCGATGTATACTGGATAATATCGTTGATTTTATCTATCGTAACACGCATGGATACAATCAACGATATTTTTTAGTGCCTGTCTATTGAATAGCTCACCCATTAATTGTGGAGCATACATGCAAATTAGAGCAATTACAATTTAATGCTTAAAATGACTTTTGAAACTTGAAAATTATTAAACTTTAATTGAATTGCAACAATTAGTAAAGTTAAGTTGTCAGAATTAAGTAAATGTGACGTTCACTCTGGACGGGGTATGTACTCGTATGTATGCTGTAGAGTTTGATCTGGCTGTTGGAGTTTGCCACTTACTTGTAGTAATTCCTAAGCACAAGTAAAGCTTGTGTTATTACATAGTATTACGTCACATAGTTACTATACCGGAAGTAAGAAGTAACATTCCTGTTGGTAGCGTGTTAGTGAGGTTTGTTTCTTGTCAAATTAGGTGAGGGAAAAGTGATGCTGATTTTTTACATGTGAAAAAAATTGTATACAGAAATAAACGTAATATTATTATTTAAATGATTTAAGACGCGTCAACATCCAAGGTTATTGGCGCCCAGAGCTTTTTTCAGTGCACTCCCGGCCTCTGGACAGTGTTCTCTCGTTACAGCATTTATTATTAATGAATATTTCAAGTTGGTAGATCTATCTTTCAAGTTGGTAGTCTACTGTTAAAATTAATTGCAATAAAAGTAATGCATGGCACACGGCAAAGGACAGTTTGCTATTTAGTTGGTGTGAATAGATTAATCGAAGAACAAAATGCTACGAGCATCTATTGCAGACTCCAAGCTGCCATCTTCTCTCCTCTCTCCACTCCCGCCCAGTAACATGAATACTATCATTAGTAAGATAGCACAAACTTACTAACTGGAATTGTGGTTAAGAGACACTATTATCTGGTATGTACCAGATCATAATTTGTCTCCTTCTATTTACCGGATATATAACAATTCTATTTCTAATTAGAATCATTTTCATACGTTTAGAGATTCTTAGTATAATTTTCTTATTCATACATTCGTCAATATGCGTGGTGTTATCCTATAAATTTACAGAAATAGATTTATAATAATTATTAAGTCTTTCCTCGAGACTTATTAAGGCTTACTTTGAGACTTGTTGAGCCCTTATTAAGGCTTACTTCGAGACTTGTTGAGCCTATCACTAAAAATAAATACAGTTAATAAATGGTAGAGAATTTGTTTAAAAAAAAAAACTGTAAGTGATAAAATCATTTTAAAGTCCATTTGAAAATCATTGGGAACAACAGTCAATTTAGCGAGCGAACAAACTTGTTACAATATCCTGTTTATATTAGGCGATGAGCGATGATGCTCGGAAGGGGTATTTAGCCGACTCCCCTTATCATCGGTGCCAGGAGAGGCGGGAGCAGGTCACTACATAAATAACAGCATCAGCAGCATCAGTTTAGGAGGGAATGCTATTTGCAACGGTGTAATTCGGATCTTTGTCCTGGTGAATAGTACTACTCTCTGAGCACAGTTAAGTACATACAGACAAACATACATCAAACTGCACAGAATATAAACAACCATTCTGTGTAACATGTATGCAGTTCATGAGTCATCTAAGTGTTGGACTAGTTTCAGTTGGCCGAAATCATCTGTAATGCGTTCTAAATTAATCATTTTAAAAGTGTGTTTTTATTGTGAACACATCTGGAACAGCTTTCTCTTTCAATGTGAAGCTATTTTTAGCTTTTATACGTTTTTAGTTTTACATATATATTTATTTCAGTAAAGTATATGTGTAATTAAACTGTAACTTACCCAAAAAAAATAGCACTTCAGAAAAACCCAATTAAACCCTTCTACAAAAACACTCCTAAAAGCAATATTCACGAAAAAAGATTCAGAGTTGGATTACAGATTAGGTTAGGTTACTCTAAATTCAATATAGTTCATTGCGTACGTATTGACGGGCTATTAAGGGAAGCTTGAAGTTACAAAACCCCTCCTTAAAATCAATGATAAGTATTTCAAGAGAAGTGCAGAAGACGGCGAAGCTGAAGAGAAAAGCAGTAAAATTTGGGAATAATTTTCAATGCAGTGTGGTATTTTAGGGCGCTTAAGGAGAAGCGGTAAGGGTGGGCTTCCCTTAGTGTAATGTAGAAGGCTATTAAAAGTAAAATGTTAGTAAGAATTATATAAAACATAGTAAAAGATACAATTTCGAGAATTTTACTGAAAGAACATGAAGCGAGAGTTTAGAACAACTTCTTAAATATTGTAAGAGCACACCATAATCAGGTTTATATACTTAACAGAGTAAAAGCTTCTGGCTATATTTCTTTCTTTACAAAATCGTTTTTCATCAACTTGCTGGAGTTTAATGACGTTATAAACAAAGAATGAGGTGAAACCCACTTCTCTTAGCGTTTTCAAATTCAAATTCGGGGTACATTCAGTGGACACTGATTGTTACAATTACTGTTAGTTGTACAAGGACGGAGATGAGAAAATGTTGCCCCAAAGTTAATTGTACTAAAAACGTGAAAATATAGACGCCACGGTAGCCGAACGGTTATAGGCTAGACCCGCAATGCTAAGATGTATTGTTGGTTAGTCTAAGTTTTCGATTTTATCTAATGGTTCTAATATGAGGAATTTATAGTGAAGTATTTTTGCTAGTCGCCTCTGTCCGCGACACCTAATTTAGTAGTTGGACGTAAAGCCTGCCTGAAAAGTAGGCCTTACTTAACTTTTTTTACTTTAACCAAGGAAAGTACTTGGGTATTTCCTGTACCTTTGAAAACGTGAAAATTGTAGCATTTGTTTTTCCTTTTACTTGCTTTCCTAGTAATATTTGGTTAAAGAAAATATTTCGACTTTGTTGTTTTCTTCGTTTTGATTTCCTTTGACTCCAATAAATAATGTATAAAATTGGTGTGTATGGGTGAATGCTTGTCGTTTTGTGTAGGGTAGAGTAAGCTCTTCTCGCAGGGGATCGTTGTTGCATGCAGCTACCTGGGTATTGCAATCCTACGGGTTCCTAGCACAGTATGGTGATGCACTTTCACTATACAATAGGGAATACACAATACACTTACAACTGCATTCACGTACACAAGCCACACCAAGGCACCAATACACTGCACGCCCAAGGGTGTACATTCCCTTGGAGATAGCTACGGCTTCAGTAGTAAACCCTTTAAATGCAAGGTCCTCCATTGTTTCAGGGGGTTGGGCATAGGGCCAGACAATTCTAGCCTGCAAAACCTTATTGTCTCGAAACCTCAGTTGGAATATTGATAAGGCTAGGGGCCTTTGATCGGCTGTAATTTCAAAAAAAGAGGAATTTTGTCATCAACTCTATTCAAAAACAAAAACAAAAAATTACGTGAATCCTAAATTTGGTATCTGCTTTAGGTACCACCGGCCGTCCCGGGAATAACCAACATTTTGGATAAAATCAACGAATCGGGTGATTCGACTTTTCTTTTTTAATTTCGGAATACGAGGGTCGTTTGAAAAGTCCGTGCAAAAATAAAAACTACTTAATTTTTTGGGGTAAACCTTTTTAATTTTTCAACATAGTCTCCTTTTAGGTTTATACACTTCGTCCAACGCTACTCTAGTTTGTTCATCCCTTCCGAATAATAGGATTTGTCCAAGTCTGAAAAATAGCCATTCGTTTCTGCAATCACCTCCTCGTTTGAATAAAATCTTTTTCCCGCCAGCCATTTCTTCATATTGGGGAACAAATACTAGTCCGAGGGAGCCAAGTCTGGAGATTAGGGGGGATGTGAAACGAGTTGGAACCCTATTTCCATTAATTTTGCGACCACAACTGCTGAGGTGTGAGCTGGTGCGTTGTCGTGATGGAAAAGGACTTTTTTGTGGGCCAATCGTGGGCGTTTTTCTTGCAGCTCGGTTTTCAAACGGTCCAATAACGATGAATAATATGCACCTGTAATAGTTTTACCCTTTTCCAGATAGTCGATGAGGATTATTCCTTGCGAATCCCAAAAGACAGTCGCCATAATCTTTCCGGCCGAAGGAACGGTCTTCGCCTTTTTTGGCGCAGATTCCCCCTTGGTAACCCATTGTTTAGATTGTTCTTTGGTCTCAGGAGTGTAGTGATGTATCCATGTTTCATCCACAGTGACGAAACGACGCTTAAAGTCCTGCGGATTCTTCTGGAACAGCTGCAAACCGTCCTTGCAACACTTCACACGATTTCGTTTTTGGTCAAGCGTGAGCAATCGCGGCACCCATCTTGCGGATAGCTTTGTCATGTCCAAATGTTGATGCAAAATATTATGTACCCGTTCATTCGAGATGCCCACAGTACTAGCAATCTCACGCACCTTCACTCTTCTGTCATCCATCACCATATCATAGATTTTATCAATGATTTCTGGAGTAGTAACCTCAACAGGGCGTCCAGAACGTTCAGCGTCACTTGTGCCCATATGGCCACTCCGAAAATTTTGAAACCACTTATAAACTGTTCTAATCGAAGGTGCAGAGTCACCATAATGTTTATCAAGCTTCTCTTTAGTCTCCTGAGGCGTTTTGCCTTTCATAAAGTAGTGTTTAATCAACACACGAAATTCTTTTTCGTCCATTTTTTGAAAATCACTCGACTACCTCGATTCAAACGAATGCCAAACACAAAGAAATAGACCGATCTGGCTGAAACTTGGTGTGTGTTCTTCCAAGAGATGCTACTAACTAAACATAACCTCGATACGCGCCAGTTGTGCTATCTCTGTGACTTTGCACGGACTTTTCAAACGACCCTCGTACTTATTACGCACTACTTATAGTCGCATACTTCCGGTAAAATTCGATTATTTGCGGTATTTGGGTTCTATAGCATCATTTCATTGTTATGTAAGGATTTATTAATAATTAAAAAAAAAGATTTATATCCAAATAATAATAATAATTGATTTAGTGAACATATTGATAGACTAGAACTGCATTGGTCTTGAGAAGCTGTGACGATTACTTACAAAAATGGCATCAATAAAATAAACGCGTTTAATATTGAGGATAATTATCTTTTTATTGCATACTTTTTAAGTTTTAATAAAATCTAATTGCATAATTGCTATATTAATTATTTACTATGAACAAGGATTGAGGATTTACTGGGGCTTAATTAGTAGTGGGCAGATTGTTTGCCATTAATAATGAAAGTATTAGCAAAAATGGATAATTTGATTTGGTAATTCTTTGTTCTATTATATTTAGAATTTAGGTTTTACAACAAGATTTATTTTATAATACTTTAGCTCACTGCAGGTTAATTCTGAATTTCCTTCTGTCCATCCTTTGGCCGGTATTAGATGCTGTGACACTGATCTGTCCACGATTTGGATTATCTGGTAGTACAGCTAGTAAAAGCTTGTTCCTAAATAGGGATTTGAGTGTAATACAGATTAGTACAATGAGGTGGGGGTTTTGAATTTGCTCCGATTGGATAATCTTTGTTGAAAGCTTTAGGTACTATTATTGGATGAGTCCATATTGTTGATGGAATGTATTTAGGAGCAAGCTGACTGCCAGTATGATGTTCTTGGCTTGATGTCTCAAGCGTACAATAAATCCGATTTCTCAAATCTAGAGGCACTGCAGAACATTATTATTCAAGGAATATAATTTCGTCAGAAATTTTTTCGATGAAGATGAGTACCAAAAGAGAGAATGGAGCTGGGAATCCTCCCTCTGAAGTATCAGCAGAATGATTGAGTGAAATTAGCTGACAAGTTTTACTTCGTTATTAGACCTCAAATAAAAAGCTAACTATTGTCAAGAACATTTAAGTTATTCTCTACAACTCTTGAAACGATGGATAACTCAAAAGGATAAGAAAAGACAATAAATTTTGGCGCAGTTACTGAGAACTTGACATGCAGTATGAGAATTAATGCTGAGGTTATGGATTTGTTTTAGCAAATGAATTCAACTCTACGATCAAACGAAGCCCAAAAAAGATCAATAATTATTGCAAAGGCTGGCGATATTCGCAATGTCCTGTAGATGCGGCGTTGTCCACTCCAGTTGTGGCTACATTTTGTTAGTCTTGTGGGTGGGTAAGACGATTAGCCTTCCGGCTACCTCCCGAAGTTGATGAGAAGAATGAAGAAATTTGTTTCAAGACAACTCTAACCAAGTAATCGTTCAAATAATTTTTCAGGTAGGGCTTTACGTCCAATTAAGAATTGTTATAGTTGTATAAATTATTATAATCTAGTGTCGCGGACGGGTGTAGGGGGCGAGAACACTTACTTTATTATTACAAAATTTTTCCTACAAATAAAAAGTAGCTACATGCGCGGGATTCGTACTAGGGTTACTTATGAAACCTCGCTTCATATAACCTATTCACCAAAAGCCCTTTTTTTCATTAAAAGCCATAAAGTCATTATAGATCATTCTGAGGTTGCTGGACAGGACTTGAAGCGGCTGCGCAAAGAGCTTGATTGTAACCTGGAAATAGTTATCCCTGACAGTTTGTTTAAAGCGTCTCCAATCTTTTCATCTATTTCGGGAGGTAGCCGAAAGGCTAACCCTCTTACCCACTCTCGAGACCATCAAAATGTAGCCACAACTGGAGTGGACAACTCCGCATCTACAGGACATTGCGAATATCGCCAGCCTTTGCTGTAATTTTTGATCTTTCTGGCTTCATTTAATCGTAGAGCTAAATTCATTTGCTAAAATATGTGTTTGTAAAGGACTAATAGAGGGAGAGAGGGTAAACTCATTCTTGGAGCCTTAAGGAGTCCATTCTCCTACTGCAAGGAGATCGTACGCTGGGTGAATATTTGATTCGCTGGTGATTTATTCCTTCTGAACGAACAGAAGTGCTTACCCTATCTCTTCACTCTGGTTGTGTGGGAAAGTCACTGCGAGGACAATCTTTTCGAACCTTTATTTACCTACATACGGGTCTAGGGACTAGGTCATCTTCAGAGCTAGTTTACAAAGTAATATTTTTACATTACAGGGTTGGTGTGTCTTCTGTCTTGTTTGTTCATGGAGAGACCTAGTCCCTAGGTCGAAAGCTCGGCAGAATAAATGTATCACGACTGAAACTGGCATTTATTTTTTCATCCTATTGAAACTATGAATCAGTCACCAAAAATAATGAACAGCAATAATAAGGTCTACTATTTTATAATTAAGTTTTAAAAAGTCATAAAATCTTTTATTTAGTACTGGAAAATGAAAATCCATTTTGGCATTTAATATTCTTTTTATTGGTAAGATTGCATGCAAACTTTATTGCCAATTTCGTACTTAAAGTAATTGTGTTCCCATTACACATGGTTAAGTAACTTGTGTCATTTTTTTCCCCCCCCTCAAGTAATAATTTTGTCATTTCTTTAAATATCCTTCGTGACAAGACCCTGAAGAAAAAAAAAGGAAATTATTTAAAAAAAAAGAAAAAGAAAATTGACAAGGGCATTAGGGTAAAGCGGGGCGTGAGAAGGCGAAGTTATAAATAACGTGTTCTGGCTAGTTCCGTTCAATTTTAATATTTATAATAATATTACTTCCCTTTTAATGCGTTTTATTACGTTGTTAAAAGTACTCACGCAAAAATCGTTTCCCTCAAAGAAAGTTTTATGTCATAAATTCTAATTTCTTTATTTTATGTAAGGGTATAAATTTTATGTAGGCATACGTGTTTGAAAAGTGGTAATACATACGTCGTGCATACTTCATAAATACATAATATAAGATTTTAAAGACAAGGAACGTTATGAATAAAATGATGCAATGGCGTGTCTAATCTTCATCGCTTTACCATTACAGTCTGATTAATTGTATTGGTACCTTACCCCGCCGTATTTATCTGCGTTATATTTTTTGTAACTTCCGTTTTACTAAATGTTTTTAATTTTTTTTCTTTTAAAGTATGGCCAATTTTAATGAAATCTGTATTTTAATAATTGCTTTTACTAATAAGATGGAACAGATTGAAAGATACGAGGGTCGTTTGAAAAGTCCGTGCAAAGTCATTTTTTTGAGAGAGATAGCACCACTGGCGCGTATCGAGGTTATGTTTAGTTAGTAGCATCTCTTGGAAGAAAACACACCAAGTTTCAGCCAGATCGGTCTATTTCTTTGTGTTTGGCATTCGTTTGAATCGAGGAAGTCGAGTGATTTTCAAAAAATGGACGAAAAAGAATTTCGTGTGTTGATTAAACACTACTTTATGAAAGGCAAAACGCCTCAGGAGACTAAAGAGAAGCTTGATAAACATTATGGTGACTCTGCACCTCCGATTAGAACAGTTTATAAGTGGTTTTCAAAATTTTCGGAGTGGCCATATGGGCACAAGTGACGCTGAACGTTCTGGACGCCCTGTTGAGGTTACTACTCCAGAAATCATTGATAAAATCCATGATATGGTGATGGATGACAGAAGAGTGAAGGTGCGTGAGATTGCTAGTGCTGTGGGCATCTCGAATGAACGGGTACATAATATTTTGCATCAACATTTGGACATGACAAAACTATCCGCAAGATGGGTGCCGCGATTGCTCACGCTTGACCAAAAACGAAATCGTGTAAGGACGGTTTGCAGCTGTTCCAGAAGAATCCGCAGGACTTTAAGCGTCGTTTCGTCACTGTGGATGAAACATGGATACATCACTACACTCCTGAGAGCAAAGAACAATCTAAACAATGGGTTACCAAGGGGGAATCTGCGCCAAAAAAGGCGAAGACCGTTCCTTCGGCCGGAAAGATTATGGCGACTATCTTTTGGGATTCGCAAGGAATAATCCTCATCGACTATCTGGAAAAGGGTAAAACTATTACAGGTGCATATTATTCATCGTTATTGGACCGTTTGAAAACCGAGCTGCAAGAAAAACGCCCACGATTGGCCCACCAAAAAAGTCTTTTTCCATCATGACAACGCACCAGCTCACACCTCAGCAGTTGTGGTCGCAAAATTAATGGAAATAGGGTTCCAACTCGTTTCACATCCCCCCTATTCACCAGACTTGGCTCCCTCGGACTACTATTTGTTCCCCAATATGAAGAAATGGCTGGCGGGAAAAAGATTTTATTCAAACGAGGAGGTGATTTGCAGAAACGAATGGCTATTTTTCAGACTTGGACAAATCCTATTATTCGGAAGGGATCAACAAACTAGAGCAGCGTTGGACGAAGTGTATAAGCCTAAAAGGAGACTATGTTGAAAAATAAAAAAGGTTTACCCCAAAAAATTAAGTAGTTTTTATTTTTGCACGGACTTTTCAAACGACCCTCGTAAATGCACTTCCTCTTGTTCCTCGTAAAAGGAAACGGTCGGCCCAAATAGCGACTTGGAGTGTTACCTGGAAAATGAACGATTTATAATGCGCTGAAATTTTGTCTATATGGAAATGTTGAATTGTCTTGGCGATTTGGAACTACAAAGAGCTGGGAGGTCTTCCGCCATATTTCCTATCCTGGAAGTGTCTCCTCCAGTGCTGCACAACTTCCCTTTACAAAAAAAATAAAAATAAATAGCGAAACTGCATACATGGTGCAACAAGCAAAAACGCTGAATAAGTGATTATATATATAATATACACACGTGTAATATACACACGTGTACGCAATAGCCGGCAACGTGAACGGCCACCAACAGCCATTAGTCGGCAGCCATTAGTCGGCAGTTAACTATTATTGCAAACATGTCGGCCAACCTAGGACGAACGACGAGGTTAAGTAGTTGAGTGGGTCTATCGACGTCTGAGTCTGCGAGGTGGGCTTTAGTCCGGATGTGGATGAAAGAGAGTGGATTAGAGGATTGTATTGGGAAACGCTAATTTGGCGTGGAATTTCTAGTAGCGGGATTGGGCTAAGTCTGTGATAGAGGGAATATTTAAGGACTGTTTGGATGGTGAGTTTTGGGCGTTTACTGTGGTTCTTCTTAGGATTCGAGATTGGAGGGCTTCTATTCGGGATGAGGTTAGTTCGTTTGTAATTCGAGTCCTTAGCGAGTAAAGTATTGTGTATTTTCCAGTCGTTCGTCAGCGTCAATTTAGAGCGATGGTCAAGTAGTCTTTTCAACATTTTATATAGGTTTTTTTGCAGTCCGTCCCTTTTAGTCGAGGATACTATATAAGTTGTTAGTCCAGATACAGGCTGCGATATTTCACTTGATCTCCATTGGGCATGAGTATGTTGTTGAGATAAAGAAGAGGAAGAGACTGAATTTTCTTCATCATGTACGTGGTCTCCCTCCTTGGGGAGAATCCCAACGAATCCTAACTGTGGATTTGCACAGACTATACCTCCACTGATTGTATAATGATAATAATGTTTTATGATGAATGTTGAGTTTTCTAGATGCAACGAATAGTCAGTCTTTTATGCACACTGAGAGAGTGCAACTTGGCGTTGATTTTTTTCCAAGAATACTTCGCAAATCTCTCAGACGTGGTTAGTTCTGTTTAATTAGTGAGTGCACCGAATGGTTACTGAGTTCGAAGCACATAAACCAGCATTCTAGGGAAATGAATGGTTATAAGAGGGTCGGTTGATACGACGGCCTAACCTCATACCTTTCTGCAGTTTTTTTTAATTTTGAAATAATTACACTCAACAGCTCCAAATATATCTTTTCATTGAAAACTTTTTTGAAAATCTTCAGGAAGCATTTCACCCAACAAAATTTTTATGCAGTTAATAAACTAATCTACGTATATTTTATAAGTGGGTATTTTTTGTTTGTTTTTATATTGTACTTAGAAAGCTGGGTTGAAAGAAGACGGATAACTGTACTGCCTTAATGAATGGCGGCGTAACAAGAAAAAAGTTAAGGCACTGCTTTGAACGCTGACATCACGATGTACTCTGAGAGAATCTATCAACAGAAATTCCAGATTAGTCTGTACACTAATTAGAACTGAAAGGAAGTCTAATATAATCTAATCTAAGGAGGTATAATTAGGGCTCACAATCAGATGGGCTGTGCTGTTAATTAAACCCATGGTCCTCTCCTTTATCTACTCATTCATCAAACTCCATTTCATTGACCAATCTTTGGACCATTGCACAAACATAGTGTTATCCATTCACGATGGATATATAATTTGGTAACCATTCATGACAAATATTTAATTCAAAGCTTAGATTCACTTTGTGGAAACTTACCGTAGGAGACTATATCCACAATTGGCAATGGTGGGCTTTCGATGAAACTGGTCAGCCATTTGTAGAAATTGAAATAAGTGGTCGAAGCAATAATGTGATCTAACTATAATGAAGATTTAAGAAGTTTAGAGGGTTAGAAAAGTGGATATATAGACACATCTTCACCAACTATCTCAGCAGAATCTCTATGGAATCCTTAGGAAGTACAGGAGCCTGCAATTAAGGATAACAATCACTTTTTACCAAAACAATTCTCCTCCTAACAACCCCTAGGAAAGCTATTATCTCTTACAACAGTTGCTACCCTGGCTCTACAGGGAAAGACGTTGGAAGAGAGGGGAGCAGCAGTCAGGGATAACCTGGGCGATCTCTCCTGCCAACGTGGACTCAGAAAGAGTAAGAGTGGAGCTCTGAACTCTGGTATTTGCCTAGGGTAGTGCTAGGAAGAGATGGGAACTGGGCAGTGCTGCTGAAGCTGAGGATGCTTCAATTTTCTGTTCAACAATCTTTTAGTACCGAATGAGCCGTTCATTCCAAATAAGTGACAAAACACTTGGTTCAGTCACAGCTTTTTAAATTTATAATAAATTTCCCAAATAATAAAGATTAACACACCATCAATGGAGAAAAACGTTTGTGGCCATTTAAATAATAAATAATTTATTTCAGAAGCCATTTTGATTAACTACGTGCTCTAATGTAAATCGTTGCACTAATTCATCTTAAATTCAGTAGCAGGCGCTGAATGATAACGGTAAATTTATTTGAAATTGGCTATACGATTTTTTGAGATTAGATATACGTGATATTAATTTGAAATTTTAGAGGAAAGTTGTTAATTATGGCTACAGTTTCAGCATATTGTTTAAAATTGTTATTGCTTTTGAATGACTTCATTTTTAAAAATTATTGTCCAATAAATTAATGAGGAGATTATTAAATATTCTACAGGAAATAGATGAAATCCATCTCTATTACGAATCGGAAGCGAATTGGTATTATAGGATTTCCACTTCAGTGGTGAAAGAGAATTCACTAACAGTTGCTAGAATTTTGGCCCACTTCATCTCGCGTCCCTGGGCCTCCTTGCACAGTTGCTTACAAGTTCAGCGACAAGCTGTAACAATATTAGTATTATTTCAAAGGAAACTTGATTCGTGCTTCAAAACCTCCACGGCCGTGGAACTTAGAGTCACTCGACTGTTCTCACTCCTTTAACTTCTCTAATTAACACTGAGACAGACCTGAAATGGTCCAACTTTTCTAATTCACGTACAGTTCTTGGTTTCCTACTTTGGGTCATTGTTGCAAACAAGCGCTCTATCTCGAATATGGAGTTAACTACAATATTTTTCTTACTACCTTTTTTTTTGTTTACGTCTATTTACTCTTACACTTTTAAACAGGAAGTATTTTACAATGTGCGAACGTCCGTTTCTTGAAAGATGTTCAAAGCTTTTAGTAGAACCACTAACTTGGCTGCAAAGTTGGGTGGAACTTTTTACTTTCGCGTACGTTTCGTAAATAGAAGTATTGCCATCTTTACGATGTTTGAAATTAAGTTTTGAGGTCCTGAAAATTTTTGCGAGTTTTCTGTCTCTCTTTGTGTGTGCGTTCTTTGCAAAATACTTGGAATACCGTTTTGACTAGTATTTGGCATCAACAGACTTTGGTGCGATAATCATTCATTCATCAATAGGTTTCGGCTTATGCAAATAGTCTTACCATTCTGGAATGGTAGAAGATTATGTTAGCTCATCTAACATAAACTGCTGAATGGTTTATACATTAACTGCCAGGATCTTCTGTCTTCCAGTTCTTTTTATGAGCCATCTTCCACTTTCGTAGCAGATAGAAAATAACTTTTTAGTAATTTATATGCTACTAGCTGTACCCGTTCACACGTTGCTGTGTTTGAACAAAAAGGCAGTTTTGATACCTCAAACATAATTTATTAATGACCAAATGTATACAATACATCGAAATGAAAATTAACAATAAAATTACCCCTACTTCAGAGTATAGTAGTGTCCTTGCAAAGGTATCATTTCTACATAATGTGAAAAATTCAGTTAATGTTTTTGGCGGTGGTGACATTGCTCTTGCACGTACATTTTCTGATGTAAAATACACACGCTGTCCATTTTCAAGATGTACAGCTAAATGAATAACCGTTGAATATCGTTCATGAATGGAAAATGATATACAGGTAATACGCCATACAGCCTCATTGCTACTTATGAAGCGTCCCAGTTGATATTGGGTGACTTCATCGTTAGATGCAGTTGTATTTTCCACTCCAAACACTGCCATATCGCTTCCTTTGTTCACATATTTGCAAATATATTTTCTAGCTTTCACTGTATTGCAGTACCCAACATTTATGTGTGCGTTATACGTTTTTAGTAGTAATGGAGAATATGGTACTACCCAACGATTATCAACATCAATAGTATTGTTGAGTACTTTTAGTTTAATGGATTTTCCACCATCTTCGGTATAATTTATTCTCGTATTAATAATTGCAAAAAACTGTTTTTCATGGTTTTCATGGTTACACTTTCAACAAATATTACTAATTAAATGTTATTTTGATATTTTTGGGATATTTGTTCGGGTGTACCTAGAACCCCAACTCTGATTTTAAAAAAACTTTGCAAAAACCTTCCCGGGGATATACCTAATAATTTCCCAAATTTTCACGGCGATTGGATGTATGGTTTTTGAATCTATCGAGTACAAACAAACAAACAGACACACATTCATTTATATATATATACAGATTCACAATCTACAAAGAATAAAATGCCATCAGTGAATATGATAAAAGACTTAATGACTAGATCGGCTTGAGGAGAAAAGCTGCCCACCGGCAGCACTTTCGCTGGAGTTTCTTGTACAATTGGAGCTGGTCACGAGGCCTACAGCGTTTCAATCATCGTGGAACGACGATTTGGAATCGTTGTGGAGGTTTTGAATAAGAGGATTTCTGAAAAAAAAGATGGGAGTCAAAGAATTTTCTATATTAAGATTCAGATTCGTCAGTTACGTATGAGATTTTGAGATCGTTATGGAGGGTGGAGTTAGAAGACATAAAATGGAGAATTCGTAATCTGATGGAGAATTTTGGATTGGAAGGACTGGATCTTTTGTAAATTGGAAAGTTTGGTTGAACCCCACAGTTCAAGTCCGTAAGTCCAGATCAGTTGTAAGTACGCTGTTGAACATTAGTCGCTTATGTTCCAATGGTAGCTTTGATTGTCTGCCAATCAGTCGCTACAGTAATTTGTTCCGTCAATTGAGTTCAAGCCTTTTTAATCTAGTTTGCGATTTAGTTAGTAAATTAATTTAATTTTGTAATTATTATCATATAAAATATTTTAATAAGTAAAAAGAGCATTATTTATTCCATTAAAATTTAATCAAAATATCAAAAAATTGACAGCCACTTTGGCTTCTTAGCGGCTCATTACTCTTTAGCGATTTTTTGCAAATTATTAACAAACAATAACGCTGCTTTTTCTGTTTAGTTGATTAGAAATAATCTACCGTCAAAACAATTGGAGAAGTTCGTAAATTAAATTTATTCTATATGTAGAATTCTATATAAATCCAATCCAGTACTTAGAATAGATAGAAATGATTGTGTTTGCATGTGATGGGTATTTGTGATGAGTTCTAATCGACAGCTTGTTTACAGCTTCATAAACCAATAGACCAATATATAGTTTGTGTGCCCAGGCCAGTGTATCAGTCCTGTATACCCTCCTGATTGTCATTATACAGACGATCATGTACACATTAATACAAGCCTCTGTCTATCAGTTTGGCTTTACTCTCATCACTAGGTAAACATAGTAACCGTATGAGGGAATACGTCATCAGTATATCAATTTCCATGGCTACAATTTATCATTTTAAATGAATGTATCATTTTGAATTTTTCCGATCTTGATATAGTATCAAAAATTTACTTTTTATTTTTCTGTTTTATAAAAATCACAACCTTTTTTTTTTTTTGCCGTTTATTTAGCATTACCCAAGTTCATGTTCTCAAGAAACATGCATTTAAAAGTATAGTAGTACAAAATGGCCATTTATGAAAGAAGTTATCCAAAGATAGACTTGTTAGGTACCCTAAGAAGTCATGGGGCGTCTCCAAGGATTGTTAGAAAGAGAGTTTGACTTAAGACTGTGAATAAGATGGTTTAGGATGAAGGAAGAGTTTACTGTGTATCCTGTATTGCTAAGGATATTTAACACGTTCCATGCCACGTGTACCACCGGTGGTACAAGCAGTCTTATTTATTTATTGCGTTGAAAACATATATTTTATGACAAATGTAATTCTGTAAAATATATTTCTACCAAATAAATGAGGCATTATACAAAATGGAGTATAGATCAAAACACATAAGTTTATTTCATTGTTATCTTTACAATAATTAATAATTACATTTCATAACAGATTTTTGTTAAAGCAAGGGAGGCGTAAAGACGGCTATTTCGGGCAATCGCTGCAAAACGTCATCACTCTTATAGTTTCTTCTCTGGCTGCTTCAGTACCGAATCTTTTTACATTTTGTTTTGTAGCAGGAAATGCAACGTTGTATTGCTGCCCTAACTTTGCCCTCTTTCTTTTTAATTTCGTGGCGTCTTCTAGACACCACCTAGTTTGTCGCCGTTTCTGAAGACGAGTTATTTACAACGTACCATAAGTGGTACACGATGTGATAGCTACTCTAAACAAGGCAGAACTACTTATCGATTGATTATGTAGTTAAAGATTGTGTGATAATATATCAACCTTTAGTCAAAATATCAAATGGCCTCGACGACAAGTCATGCAAAAATGGCATGACACGGAACATGTTAAGGTCGGTATGTACTGAACTGAGTTAATAAACCAATAAGGAATATCAACGATCTTATTGAACGAGTGGGCACGGATTTTAGACTGCATGGTTTATATTCTGTTCAGGTCGGTTTGCAGTAACAGCAAACTTCCAGCTTGCTGCGAACATTGACTGGAAAACAACTTCTATTGGTCCATTAATTTTCCTTTTTCGTCGTCTGTCAGATTGGAGCCTTTGTCTAGGAGTCTGGTGAGAAGAGCTTTTTAAAAGATTCGTTCGAATCTCTTACCGGAATTCTAAATCTGTCCAAGTTTAGTTCGAAGTATATCTTACATGTATCAAGTATATCAAGTAATGAACCAAGTTTCTGGACGCCATTACTGGGCCATCAAAGAACGGTATTCTTAGCAAGCTTCAAACAAACTACACTTAAGTTTGCTTTAGATGGGAGAAGGATAGGAAGTCCTGGCAAAGGAAAGTTAAACTATCTAAAATTAAAAGTTTTTTTGAAGACTGCTGGCATAAAGATGTTTGTTTTGATGCATAATTTGTATTATCTAACACTTCTGTTAAACATCTGTTGAAAGTAGAATAACTAGCTTATTCTACCACTTCTTCCACGTGGCTGTACTCATCAACATCAACCCAGACTACAGCTAACTAACTTCACATTAGTGCTTAAGATCGAATCTTTTATTTTCTTTTCTTTTTTCTAACGATATACACAAATTTAGATACAAATTAATCGAAAGCGATTAGTACAAACAGTGTACCTCATTAGACAGTCCATTTAAACAGAACAGTAAGCTTGACGACTTCGAATACTTTAGCGATAGAAGCACTTAAAGCAAGTTTAAATAGAAGGAGTATAGGTGCAGACAGTGTGGCTTTATCAGAGCTACCTTTAAGGTTATAGTTTGGTCTGTGAAGGGCCATACTTTGTCTTAGAGTGGGCCACCACTTTACTACCACCATCAAGGGCCTATATAGGAGTTGATCTCTCACTAACTTCGTCCCTTACTAAACTAGCCAAACCTACAACCTGCACTCTTTGACGCTAGATTTCGTCTTCATCTCATTGAACTGATCAATTAGAACTATGATTGAAGTTCTTTTGCATTACAGTTTTTTTGTTGTTGTTGTTGTGTGAACGCCCGTTGTATTATGATCAATCAACACACGTGGACTTCGAGCTGAGTATTACGGTACAAACAGTGTGCACCCATCAATTTGCTGACTAAATTCATTTCACGACGTTCACAATTTAAAAATACTGTGAAGGAACGGTAGTACTCCAAGCTGATCGATTCCCGAAGTAGTTTTAGTAGTTTTGTTGGCGTAGAAAGCGAGGAGTTAGTAGAAATAATGATTGATTAAATATTAAATAGTGTATTGGCTAGCATTAACCACTAAGAATTTGTACGTTTATCTTTTGGTAACCGTAAACCATTAATATTTAGTATTAAACTAGCGAGGATTTGGTCAAAATAGAAAAACAGCAACTCTATCTTTACGCCAACGTTTCGACAAATTTACTGTCTTTCTCAGGACGTTACGCGAGCTGGTTGTGAGTTACATACAAAACTATACAATAGACCTATTGTATATTAGATACAGGTTTAGATATGTCTATACAGGTTTATCTAGATCTATTGTATATAGATATATATAGGTTTGCATTCTTTATCATCCTCTACCAGTCTTAATCGACACTTCCTTGTTTTTGGAGCCCCGCACACTCACCCCGCAGCACAGCTCACCTTGAAAATTCATATCTTTCGTGATTTTACACTTAATGAAGAAGATTTTGCTGACTAAATTCATTTCACGACGTTCACAATTTAAAAATACTGTGAAGGAACGGTAGTACTCCAAGTTACACGGCTCATCTCTCGCGCACCAGAGAAGCTGTGGAAGATCTCACTAAATATTCATCTTTATTTGTTTACTTGTTCTGTACAAATTCAGCCTGATTTTCTTTCTTCTTCTGTATCGTAAACTGTGGAAAAAACACTTTAATAGCAATAGAAAATGTTAGTATACACAACTGACCGGCGGGGGAGAGTAGTTCTTGGCATGTTGGTTGCCCAGAGACACATGTGCGTCAGCATGAAAGAACTATCAAATATAAACCACCTTCTGGAGTAGGATGAGGGGCGTACCCGTTCATCTGATCATAAAGGCGGTGGCCATAAAGTTGCTGTAAGGTAACTATTCAAGGAAACCGACGGTGGACAGTGTAGTTAACCCAGGGGTTGCAAAGTTACTGTTGGGTAACCGTTTCTACTTTATTTTATTACTAGGTTAGTAAAAAACAGGAACAAGTAAAGTAGTAATTCAAACTTTTTCTACTTCATATTATCTTTTCATTGTTTTTACGAAAATGGTGGCCAGGATAATATAAACTGATTCCGTTTTTTTTGTTCAAGGATCCAAAATTATTAATATTTTCATTGAAAAATTCGTCGGACAATTATTTTCAGCTCTGTCTTCTTCTTACTTCGTAAAAAGGTTTACCGTTGGCTCCAAGATGGACTGTGGGACTGGGGCTGGAGTGTATGGGGTTAAAACCGAGGTTCTCATTGAGAGGCCACCCTCTTCCAGGCCGAGGTCTTTGCAATTAAAATATGTGCTGAGGAAAACCTGCGGATGGATCTTAGAAATGGAGAGATCTGCATCTTTTCGGACAGCCAGGCTGCGCTGAAGGCCATTGTTTCCTCAGAATAACCTCTTCCCTGGTCTGGGAATGTAGAAAGGCCCTAGAATTACTGGCTTGGCACAATAAAGTTCGGTTGGAATGGGTGCCGGGTCACGTGGGGATTAAAGGGAATGAGAAAGCTGATCTTCTGGCCAGGAATGGAGCCAACACTCCTTTCATTGGCCCGGAGCCTGTCCTGGGGATCACCAAGGGTTCGGCTCGTGCGGCTCTTAGAGATTGGATTTGGAGGGAGCACGAGAAGAGCTGGGTGATGTGTCCTGGGGTTAAACACAACAAGACTATAATGCCTTGGCTGTGTAAGCCAAAAGCGCCAAAGAGACCCTGTGTTTGGGTAGGAATCAGATTACTCTGATCACAGGGCATGGTAGGTTCAGGAAACATCTGCACAAGGTGGGGCTTATTAGCTCGGAACCGCTGTGCAGACTGTGTCAGGAAGAGGAGGAGACAGCCTCTCACCTGTTGTTCGATTGTGTTGCAATCTTGCGTTTGCGCTATGAAACCTTTGGAACGCTGAGGCCGAAGGAGATAGTAGCGCAAAAAGGACTAGTAGGGAAAGTCCTCAACCTGTTTAGTAGGGGAGGTTTCGTCTACTAGATCCAAAAAAGAGGAAGGCACAATAAGCCTCTAGTGGCTGCGGTGTCTTGGGGCGTAGGCCCCGTCCCGTTTCCAATCTTAATCTTACTTGATAACAATAGTTGTTATTGCAATCAAGCCAAGTTTTGGAAATTGATTTTTTTCACTCGAAATATCCGTTTTGGGATCCCTGAGTTCGAAAAAGTGTTTTTTGATTTTGACATAAACTGAGGCTGTAAAAACTTCTCTCATTTAATTTACCAAGTGTAGTGTGTGAGATAAAGATCTGTAAATTGAAGTCAAATTTCGCGTACTACAGATAAATTAAATATCTCATGATAGATGAAAGACTGGAACTGATGGACCAAACACAATGAGTGATAAAAAAGATCACCCATATCATCCAGTACAGCGGACCCAGCTGTACAAATATACACAGATCTTTACAAAGGATATAGACAGTTCTGGAATTCGTGTTGCCACAAAATGCTGTAGTAAAATACAGAAAACCTTGCAGCTAATGAATAATGACTAAAAGTACCCGTTGAAAAATGCATGCTAATGCCCGAGGAAAACTTAGTCGGAAAATCTAGCGAACCCATCTTAAGCTAATTACAAGTAAAGTTTTATTACTAAATTTTTGCACAGGTTTTTTGAAGAAAAGTTACTTTTGAAGTTAAAATTCAATGGCAGCATATATTTTTTTCCAACAAATACTCTACTGCGACATAATTATGTATTCTTCTAGCTTGCCTTTAATTTATTTAATTAACTATATGACTGGAAGAGGATACAGTCGACCTGGTGACCTAAATAAAATGCTTCTCATTTATATTATATTTTTCTCTACAGTTTAAAAAAAAACTTCAATTTTTCACAAGACAATCTTCAAAAATATTAACTTTTCAGCTTATTTCAAAAATTTTCTGCAACATTTACATAATTGTAAAAAGTGATTTACATGCTTCTGCTGTTTGCTGTGTTAGGTTTTTAATTGTTAATGTTTGAATAATTCTAAGATTAGCGGAATCCATATCCTATTGATGGCTTGCTGTAAGCGAGTATGGTACGAAGATGGTGTAAGATGAATTCAATGAATAATAGAAGTGCTGCTAAGAAGCTTATCTTAAACCCTGAAAGTAACGAACAATCTACAAACACTTGATTGTAAGGAATGTTGCATTTCTAGAATATGGTTACATGACAGATTAGTAAATTTTAACACCCTAAATTTCCTTTAGTATTGCATCCACAATGCTCATATTTCTCTCAATTGTAGAGATAGTTGTAGTCTATAATTGTGCCAAAATATATAAAGTTCCGTACATTAGAAATGGAGATATTGGGATTCAAAGTTCAGGTTACTGAAAGGTTACCAAACTTTAACTCTATATTTCCTTTAGTATTGTATCTACAACATTCATATTTCTCTCAATTGTAGAGATAGTTGTAGTCTATAATTGTACCAAAATGCATAGAATTCCGTAAGATAGAATTCGAGATATTAGGATTCAAAGATTGTTCTCAATATCTGCAACAAAGTGGAATTACAGATACATTAATCTGTTCTGAATTCTGGTCATTAAAGATATTTTTAAAGGTGCTCCGACTCTCTCGGTCTACGAAGCTTAAAGTCAAGATATCGGACAAGCTGTATGCCTGTAGTCCTGCTATTTCCACATTGTGAGCTCTTACCGTTTTCAGTTTACCCATGAAGTTCGTCCAGGCAGTCCACCAAATTACCTTTGCCAGAATGTTCACAGTTGACTTAAATGTTTTGTCAAATGAAGATGAATTTCAATGAATGATGGATTTCGTCCTAGGTTCCTCAGATAGAAGCAAATGGTCGCTAACAAAATCTTGGAAGTTTTAATGGTATCGATTAATGACTGAAACGCTCTGTGTTCTACTTTGGTACGATTATCTCACATGGCATAATTTATTAAGTTAGTAACTAGTTTAAGAAATTGATGAGGAGTGTGCTTAGGATGAAAAGAAGTACCGGGAAAAGGAATTCTGATGTTCAAGGAAAAGCTTGGGAGTGAAAAAGTAGAGGTTAGAAGAGTTCTTGATCAAGTTGAGATGGTCTGGCGATGTGGCCAGATTGAATGACCAGCACTTGACCCACACATGGATTCCCAAGAACGGGATGAGAAGAAGAATCAGCTGTACGATGGAGAGATTCCGTGTAGGGACCGGGTGAGAATAATCCCACGGTATCCCCTGCCTGTCGTAAGAGGCGACTAATAGGGGATGTATACAGAAAACCGTCTCACCTGGAATGGTGTAGTAAGCCCAAGCTGACACCAGGAGGATGTAGAGAAACCTGGTAAGTAATGAGCTAGGCTTGGCTGGGCCAGTGACCATTCTAGGCCTTAAAGTAGGAGACAGAGTCTCTATGAAATGGTACCACGGGATCGTGAATCAGCCCGCTGGAGTTCTGTCTCCAGGTTCACGAGTTGAGGAAAGGTTTCGTGGTGGTTGTGGTAAAGCAGGGACGATGTTAGGGTCCTCTTGGTCTATTATGTGGGGGGGAGGATGGTCGTTTAGCCTTCGGGAATAGTTGCGCCACCTTCTCATTCACCGGATGGAGAGATGGAATTTAGTGCAGTGTGGCCAAAGTGATAAACCAAAATTATTTCAAATGTCTACCAACACGTATTAGAGGAATCAATCATTCTATTAGCGTAACTATGTTGGTGATTGATTCCAGATTTTTAAAATGCCTTCAACGTTATTGAACTAAGTTTTCAGTTTTCTTTGATTCCTCTGGATGATAGGCTTTAAATTAAGTTTTTAAACAACTTTGAACTTAAATGTCGTCAAAATAAATTGAAATCGCAGCTTGAATACCTAGTTAAGATATTTGTTTTTAAAAAAAACAAACGTTGATTTCCGTTTTGATAATCTTTTTTTATCTTTCTGTTACAGGACTGGTGGCCAGTTTGAAACTACAGGATCTCCATGTGGATAAATACACCTTAGTCGGCGGTCACACCATCTTAGAGTGTAGATTCAACTTGGAAGGTGAAGGATTATATTCTGTAAAATGGTATAAAGATGGCCGTGAATTCTATAGATATGTACCATTAGATAATCCGAAAATGCAAGCATTCACCATTAACGGAATCCATGTCAAGGTAATATTTTTTGGATTAAACAAAATGCAAGCTATATTTAGTTCTTGTATTGTGATATGTAGGTGAAAATGAAATTGAATAAAGATCATATTTACAGTTGGATGAATCCAATCAAACTCAGGTTGTACTACAACCGCTGGAATTATCCAGCAGTGGGAAGTACACTTGTGAAGTATCCGCAGAAGCGCCTTCCTTTCAGACTGTCATGGGCGATGGAATTATGACCACAATTCGTAAGTACCTTTTGGCCAAAATACTGTCAACTTATTTAGATCTATTTATATGTGTACAATTACCTCTGCAAAAATTGAAGGCACCTTGAAAACATATTTGGACTGTACTAAGAGCTCCAGCTTTGCCAATAGAAGTTCATGGTGCGTATTTGTCTTTACATGGAAACGCTGACAACGCTAACGACAAGGATTTTGTGGGGGGAAAGATGGTTTAAAGAAAATAAGAATAAAACGAAAGTAATCAAGCTTGAAAGAAGGCTGGACCTTTTAATTCTTTGTTTAACCCACGACGGCAAGTAGCTAACTTTGACCATATCTACGTCCGTGAATTTTACTTTAAAAATATTGATAATCCACAAAGATAATATGGGAAAATATTAACTGAATGGTTAGATTCCCACGGGTTCGAATCTAGCTGCATGCTCTCTTAGTTCTTCTCTCTCTAACAGCTTCTTTCTTGAAGCTTAATTCCACTCATTCTGGAATATCTCGTCTCGCAGACTCTCCACCCATCATAACTTGTACAAACTAGTACAAGATAAAGGGTTCTTTTCTATCTAATCCACGAGGAGAGAGAGTGAGGACCACGAACACCAGCAATTTCTTCACTCTGGGCTCTTGAGTCAGCGAACAGATTTACAACTCTTTGGTAAAATTTTGGTTAATGGATTAGTGGGGTAGTTATCCACCCGTAGAAAAAGGTACAGAATTGTCCTCGGCTCAGAATTGCAAGTACTTTCTAAGACTTTTGAGTCTCTAACTTCCAGTGATGGCCATTTTCATTTTCAGGGGTTGCTTATGCTGCTCACTGTAAAAAGAGAACGTTGTCCACAAGACAGCAGGGCACTGAAAAAAAGGCTGCTCCTGAATTTAATAAACTGAGACGTTGTCGCGCCCTAAGATAAAATAATAATTATAAGAGAAGAGATTAGCTAAGATTATCTTACAGCTTACTGCCGTCATTCCAATCATAACCACATCTAGGTCACTGTTTCTAGCAGTGGTGTTTTTTTTTATGATCTAATTATATTTTTAAAAAAAGTTCTCCAGTTTTTTAAGCTCCCAAGTTTTAAGCTCAAGGAAAAATTACCCAGCACGGCTGAGTTTCATTAAATAATAACTTCATTTCTAGAAATAATAATTGTATGCTTGAAAAATAACATTAAAAAAATCTGAAAAAGAAAGAACTCTAAGCGAGATACAAACAGTTATTTGCATAAAATGCGCTAAAAGGTGAGCTATCACCATCGCGATAGCTAGCATTATGGGCTACTAATAGCTCTATTCATTGCTCCTTTATAGCTATAAATAAATCCAGCTGGATTTTTCTTTATTTGTATAGTTCCGCCTGTTCTGTTCTTTTAATAAAGTTTAGTTCCTTTTTTTATATTTTAATTAATTTTATATTTTTCTGCTGCGTAAAAATTATTATCTTAATACCTACACAATATATACCCTGGATATTGTGAAAATAAATTCTGATATTCGCTAAAAACACATCAGTGATCACAGCTGTTCTCTGCAACCATCTGTTTATGATTAATAACCCATACTATTCATTAAATATCTCCCATATGTGTAGTAGTAGTAGCTAGTGCTTATCACTTGCCAGTTTAATCAACAGCTTGCCGTCGTTGCTAGTGGCTACGAGATATTAATTTTCCTCCTCACGTTGCACGCAAGGATGTGTTTACGCTTCTAAACGTTCTTGTAATTCAACTTGAGCTTAAATTGTTTCTCTAAATATATATTATTTCAATTTTTTTTTTTTTAAATCAAAGAACGGTTTTGAGCCTTTGCACACAAATTTTGTTGGTTTCAAAAAAAAAAAAAAATATTTTATTTTGAGGCCTGAAATATTTCAAAAGCGTAAACTTGGGCAGAAGTTTTAAAATTATTATTGATCTACGAGGGTCGTTTGAAAAGTCCGTGCAAAGTCAGAGAGATAGCACTACTGGCGCGTATCGAGGTTATGTTTAGTTAGTAGCATCTCTTGGAAGAACACACACCAAGTTTCAGCCAGATCGGTCTATTTCTTTGTGTTTGGCATTCGTTTGAATCGAGGAAGTCGAGTGATTTTCAAAAAATGGACGAAAAAGAATTTCGTGTGTTGATTAAACACTACTTTATGTAAGGCAAAACGCCTCAGGAGACTAAAGAGAAGCTTGATAAACATTATGGTGACTCTGCACCTTCGATTAGAACAGTTTATAAGTGGTTTCAAAATTTTCGGAGTGGCCATATGGGCACAAGTGACGCTGAACGTTCTGGACGCCCTGTTGAGGTTACTACTCCAGAAATCATTGATAAAATCCATGATATGGTGATGGATGACAGAAGAGTGAAGGTGCGTGAGATTGCTAGTGCTGTGGGCATCCTCGAATGAACGGGTACATAATATTTTGCATCAACATTTGGACATGACAAAGCTATCCGCAATTGCCGCGATTGCTCACGCTTGACCAAAAACGAAATCGTGTGAAGTGTTGCAAGGACGGTTGGCAGCTGTTCCAGAAGAATCCGCAGGACTTTAAGCGTCGTTTCGTCACTGCGGATGAAACATGGATACATCACTACACTCCTGAGACCAAAGAACAATCTAAACAATGGGTTACCAAGGGGGAATCTGCGCCAAAAAAGGCGAAGACTGTTCCTCCAGACTTGGACAAATCCTATTATTCGGAAGGGATCAACAAACTAGAGCAGCGTTGGACGAAGTGTATAAGCCTAAAAGGAGACTATGTTGAAAAATAAAAAAGGTTTACCCTAAAAAATTAAGTAGTTTTTATTTTTGCACGGACTTTTCAAACGACTCTCGTATTTACTATTTACAATTCATCAATTAATAAAGTATTCCTGTGTTTCTTAAAAGAGTCTTTTAGAGCTTTGTTTGTTGAATAAGGATCCAATTTTCATCTGACACTATACGATCCAAAATGGGGCGTTTCGTTTACGATCCAAATGCAGTGAAGCTCAAACCTCCAAACTTGACCATTTCTTTCAAAATGGTTTTAACACTTTCCCAATGCTCATTAAACCATTCACAATAGCCGAGTGGCTAAGGTCGAATTGGGGCGATTCCCTGTACCGTTTAAGATGATCTTTAAAAAAACCATCATCTTTCGATTACCAATTTGGTTAGCCAAAAGGTGTGGGACTAGTCTTCGAGGTCAGTAACTCCAGGAAAAAAAAGGCAACAGTACATTTTTAAGAAGCTGGAAATTTTAATCCAAAAACACGTAGATGTTAAGTAAATATTTCATTTCGAAAACTGAAAATTCATTAGGGCTACTGTACACAGCATCCTTAATTATTGGGTAACCTCCACACTTACAAACCTACGAAACCTAGGCGGTTTCTTTTCGTTGTGCAATCTACAATTTAAAAAAAAGTTCAATAAGTTTAAAAACAGTCATGAATTTACAATAAATACGTTGTAGCCATGTTGTCAAGTCAAACTCAGCTCCTAAGGGAAACATTCCCCTTACATCAAAGGATACGTCGAACGAAATCACCTTTCCCTTTTTTTCTTCTTCTTCTTTTTCCACCTAACTTTTCTCTATTTGTTGAGTTTTTCTTTTCCTTACATATTGCAATGTTACTTTGACTGAAACAGTTTTATTTTGGCTTGATCGTATATGGGTCTATGTAAATACGCAGATTCATGTTAAAGGACAATGAATTTGAAAAATGTTTTTCTTATTTCAGAGTTAAGATAACTGGAATAGCTTTTCCCTTGATTAAGTTTTCTTTTATTTTACCCTTGCCTCACAAAATAGAAATCTGGTGTGTGTGTACTCGCACGATTTAGGCGCCACCGGTAGCCGACCGGTTAGAGGCGAGACCTATAAAGCTAATATGTATGGGTTAATAAAAGACATTTATTGTAAAGTATGTTTGCTAGTCGCCTCCGTCCTCAACACCTAATTTGGTAGTTGGATTTGTAAAGACTTCCTGAAAAGATAGGCGATTATTTTACTTGCACGAATTCCTCTTATGTCTTATTTGCCAAGATCTAAATCATAATTTTCTTCAAATTTTATTCCAATTTTATGTATTATAATTCTTTTCTCTTTAGAAGAAAATCTCAAATTTGGCAATCCAAATTGCACATTTGATTCTGTTATTAATATTATACAGGTGGTACAATTGCCACAGTAATTGGCACTTCTAGTGGGAACCACCTCCCATTATGAATGTTGTGGATGCAATACTAAAGAAAATATAGGAAGATAAAGTTTAGTAACCTTTCGTTTTTCCTAAACTTTGAGTCCTAATATCTCGATTTCTATTGTTCGGATTTCTATGTATTTTGGCACAATTATAGACAACAACTATCTCCACAATTGAGCGAATTATAATGATTGTAGATACAACAGTAAAAAATATATAAGATGGTAAAGTTTAGTAACCTTTCGTTTTTCCTAATGTTTAATTCCCAATAACGCGACTACAAAATGCTTTCCACATCTCACGTGACTCCAAAATGACTGTGGACTAACAAACTACTTCATTTACAAAGTAGTCATTAGGCCGATGTTGCTGTACGCCTGCTTCGCCTGGAGCCTGGACTTGTAGTAACAACATCAAGATAACCCAAAACAAATTTTTGTGGACTCGCAACAGACTTTCCACGACGTTCTAGAATTGACTCACTCCACAGAGACTGCGTCACTCATTATTCCCACGGTACGCTCCTTTATCCAAAATCGGTCTGCTCAAACTTCTTTCCATCCTAGACTGTCCATCCTAATCCACTCTGCCGCGACATAGCCTCCTACAGATCCTTCTACAACATGCAGGACACAGAAGACTAAAACATATCCTACTCTAACTCTCTACACTAGCTGCAGGTTTTTCCTCTCCTTTTTTCCCTGCATTCCAATCCTCCTCACCTGACTTTTCTCTTTCTTCACCTAGTTAAGAAGGTTGAAATGTATTGTACATTTATACTTCTATATTTATTTTATGTATATATTTATTATAATAAATATTTATTCTATTCTGTTTCTATTCATGGCGACTGCTACTTTGCTTTTGAGTAAATATCGCTAAATTAATCAGAATGGATCTAAAATTAATCTGTACCAATAAATTAATATTATTATTTTCTTAAAATCATCATTTTTTTTCTTCTGCTGAACTTATTTCAGAGAGAAATGTTCTTTAATTATGGAAATAAAAAAAATAAAAGATGTTAAATGGGGAGAAAAGTTTTTTACCCACAATTTAGTGTAATAAATGTTTGGCTAAAGTGTTTTAGGTGGGGGTGGTGTTCAGAGGAGCGGTCTGGGGGGGAGAAAAGAGAGAGAGAGAGAGTTGGTGAGCGATGTTTAGCAAGGCCGGCGGTATGTAGAGAGCGGAGAGAGCTCATTAGCTGGATTGTTTAGGGCTCATTAAGAACGGCTTTATATTACACCCGGGAGAGAAGAGAGAAGTTACCTAGCTCTCTCTTAGCGCTCTAGTTGGCCAACAGTTTTAGTACTGGCTGTTCGCACATGACCTTTACCTCTCCGGGCTCCTAGTCCTTTTTAACGATCCCTTATCTGGGCTCGTATTTGCTACTACAATGATTATTATTAATACATACATGTTGTGGGCCAGCTGGTCGTCTTAACAACCAACTAAATATCATTTCTCACTTGGCTTTGCTCTCTCTCACTGATATTACGAGTAGAACAGCTGGTCGCTTTTTCTCAAATTTCCCGTTTATAGTTGAAGAATTGTGTATCCAATTAGAATTTTTCAGGTGTTGTAAATATCATTCAACCACTTCCTTTTCCGTCTTTAGTAAATCTGTTGCGAAAAATCAAATGTTTTTCCCCTTACCGCAGTTGTAATAAAATTATTAAAAATTTAGAAAAATTGTGGAAAAATGAGCGATTGATTGCTAACGACATCCAGCGGTTTGCCTTACAGTACATTTACTTTTTTGTAGATTAGATTAGATTAGATAATAGATGAGACGGGACCTACGCCCCACGGCACCGCAGCCACAGAAGACTTATTGTGCCAGCCCCTTCTTAGTTCTAGTAAGCGAACCCTCCCCTCCTAAAGAGGTTAAGAACTTTCCCTACTACTACTTTTGCGCTACTAACTCCTTCGGCCTCAGCGTTCCAAAGGTTTCATAGCGCAAACGCTCGATTGCAACGCAATCGAACAACAGGCTTCGAGCTGATAAGCCCCACCTTGCGCAGATGTTTCCTGGGACCTACCGTGCCCCGTGAATAGGCCTATGATCAGAGTAATCTGATTTCTGCCCAAACACAGGGTCTCTTTGGTTCTTTGCTTACACCAGCCAAGGCATCATGGTCTTGCTGTGTTTAACCCCCCCAGAACACATCATCCAGTTCTTTTCGTGCTCCTACTTTTTGGTAAATCGAATCCAAGATCTGATTCACTTCATATTTAGATCCTAACATTTTTGTTATTTTAACATAATCGTGTGGTTAGCCCAAAATGGTACCAAGAAGCTTAAGAAGGATGGGATCAAATGAAGAATTGCCACCTTCTTTTCCTGGCTTTTTATTCAACGTAATCTGAGGTATGGCAGTAGATAAAAGGGTTTCACAGTTCATCCACACGATATTATCCCCATTTTTATCCCAGATGGGAAGTAGGAGCTCTGTTTTACAGTGGACCAATCGTAGCATCTTCTTTTCTTATATCTCTTTGTTTATTGTTTTGTTTGGTAGAGGGAATAATACACTTTACAACCTTTATAGAAAGTAAAGTAAAGTAATTGCCTATTTTTTCAGGCAGGGCTTAACGTCCTACTACCAAATAGGTATTGTGGACGGAGGCGACTAGCAAACATACTTTACTGTAAATTTCTTTTATTAACCATTAAATAAAATCCAAGGCATAGAGCAGGGAATCGAACCTACTAAACCAGCAATACATCTTAGTATTGCGGGTCTCGCCTCCAACCGCTCGGCTATACAACCTTAATTTTTGCATTGATAAATGGTTCAAACATTTACATACTAAGGCAAAAAACATACGTAAAAAACCGTAACTGCTTAGAGTTAATTAAAGCAATATATGCTTTAGCCTTTTGTGCTTGTATTTTTTATAACCAAGGGAACTTATGGTCTATAATACTTTTTACGAGTACATGAGGTACATGATGTGTACAAAAAAGTTATAAATTTTTCCGTGGCGCTATAGATAAATGTTGTAGACACGCTGGCAACATCAAGTTTCTACATGTATATAGTCTATGGGTGTCCACCGGGGATATGACCCAACTAGTCTTAAGCATTTGTTTTGAACCCTTTTTGTAACTCAATCACTTCCTACAATAAGCTTGGATACCTAAACAGTGTTCCATGGAGGTATTTTAAGAAGCTGGCTGACATATTTTGCATATACTTCATATTTTATAAGTCCCAAGACGTAAATTGCATTCCACATACCCATATACTATTGGAGGCCCAAGTTTACACAGATGGAGAACAATGAACAAGGCTGAAGTCCCAACACTTGTCTGTAAATATCTTTGATGCAAGGTAATCTTACCGTAGACCCCCCAGTGCTTTAGAACCAACTTTGCCCCATCTTGAGAACAACGAGAGAAAGACTTAGAACAGCTTCGTAATAAGTACTTTGAAGCTGTTTCAAACTGGTGTAAAATCATCCCAACTCCCGCCTATATAAGTTGGATAAAAGTATCTTTGTCGTACGCTCACTACTTCTTAAAGTCAACTTTGACCCACCACATCTGGCAGAACAATGATCAAAGTTCATGGATGCTGCGAGTAGTGTAGTAGATACTTTAAGGCTGTTTCCAAAACTTTCATACAAAAACCAAATAAATGGTAAATGTAATAAGAAAATCTGTTAATTCTTAAAATACTTAGGAATTAAAGAAACATTTTTGAACACCACTACGTACAGAACCGGAAGAAAAGACAGGTAGAAAGAATATAACCTGGCCTGCTATAAACTTTTAAGTTGAGGGATTAACGTTTCCTTTTCAATTTGGACTCTCTCTTTAGGTAAAATTAAAAATAGAGGAAATCTCTCCCATTCCTTGATAAGAGCCTTAATCTCTGGAGGAGGTTGTAAAGCCTTGACTTGAAGGGGGGCCCACTTCTCTTCCAGCAGACCGGGAAAACTTTACTGACAGGTTTTTTATTTTTTATTTTTTTATAAACTCTGAAATAAACATGGAACTCCTTGAAAAACTCCCCTGGCTGATATAAGGCAGTTTCAAGGATTTATGGTACAGTAATAAACTCTGGCATTTTAAACTTTTAACGAGAAGGTTACCTCTTATCCTGTTGGTTGGTGGAGAGGTAGATGAGAGAGATAGCATGATGAGTTCTGTAAACTTTTTGGCTGGAAAACAAAAACACGATCGGTGCCTAAATGTTGATTTTTAATAATCAGAGTGGAAAATGATTTGGTGAACTGCTTATCCTTGTACTCAATAATTATTTGTGTCTGTTCACTTGAAAATTACTTCAGAGTAGAGGAAAACAAGTTTGTTTGTTGCCATTGGTTTCATACTTTTCTTTTTTAAGGGCATCTTCAGGTAGCTCTTACAACTTATCCTTAAATAATTGATTCCATCAGAACATTCATTCTACATCACTCACTTTCTTCTCACCATTGTGGCAATTCTTATCTCTGCGCTGAAAATAAATAATTCATCGTGCAGTACACATATCTACCATATACACAATTAGTGTCCATTCTTTTTGGTGACTGATTCATAGTTTCAAATAGGATGAAAAAATAATTGCCATTTCAGTCGTGATACATTTATTCTGCCGAGTCTTCGTCCTAGGGACTAGGTCATATTCAGAGCTAGTTTACAATTCCATGTTCCATGTCCATGAACAGACAAGACAGAAGACACACCCAACCCTGTAATGTAAAAATATTACTTTCTAAACTAGCCCTGAAGATGAACTAGTCCCTAGGTTGAAAGCTCGGCAAAATAAATGTATCACGACTGAAATGGCAATTATTTTTTTCATCCTATTTGAAACTATGAATCAGTCACCAAAAATAATGAACAACAATTACAAGACGAAAGCCAATCGAACCAACAGAACACACTCAGTCATGAACAGACAAGACAGAAGACACACCCAAGCTGAGAGTCGAATTTTATTAACGATCACTGGAAATAGTAACAAAATTATATATATTGGTGTAAATATTAAATAAGCATTAATGCTAATGTCAAATCTAACCTGAACGTCTTTAATGTTAAGTAAGTATTTACTGGTGAAAGTGTAAAGGGCAGCGGTAAAACATCTGGAATTGTGCCGTTTATTGTGGTGCAAAATGCTCTAACGCTTGCAATCAGTCAAGGGTCCTTTACCTTTTAGAAAATTGACACTTCTTACGAGCCTTGTGTTGAAAAAGCCCAACTCAAATTGTGCACTGATTCCAAATAATTCAACCATTCTGCTCCTTTCATTTCCCCCTACTTTTTGGCAATATTCATCAACAATACTCTCTAAAGTGATGCATCCATACTCTATTAAACTACTGCTGCAAAAATCAAACCAATCTTTATACCTGTTATTTTTCTTGAATCTATTTTTCATAGTATCAATAACAATCTTGTATATAAACATACAAGAGTACAAAACTGTTACGGCTTCGGGTAAATCGCAAGCAGTAAATGGTAACATTTACTCCAGATAAATAGCTACATAAACAGAACCCGGCTTATATTTCACCTAGACACTCACATAAATATCAATTATGCCGTATTCAAATGTATAGCACTTTATGCATTGTCTTTTACTTGTTCTGCTTGATAGCCACCACTATTTTCGCCAACCCTGTAATGTAAAAATATTACTTTTTAAACTAGCCCTGTAGATGACCTGGTCCCTTGGTCGAAAGCTCGGCAGAATAAATGTATCACGACTGAAATGGCAATTATTTTTTTCATCCTATTGAAACTATGAATCAGTCACCAAAAAGAATGAACAACAATTACAAGACGAAAGCCAATCGAACCAACAGAACACACTCAGTCATGAACAGACAAGACAGAAGACACACCCAACCCTGTAATGTAAAAATATTACTTTGTAAACTAGCCCTGAAGATGACCTAGTCCCTAGGTTGAAAGCTCGGCAGAATAAATGTATCACGACTGAAATGGCAATTATTTTTTTCATCCTATTGAAACTATGAATCAGTCACCAAAAAGAATGAACAACAGTTACAAGACGAAAGCCAATCGAACCAACAGAACACACTCAGTCATGAACAGACAAGACAGAAGACACACCCAACTTTGTAATGTAAAAATATTACTTTCTAAACTAGCCCTGAAGATGACCTAGTCCCTAGGGTCGAAAGCTCGGCAGAATAAATGTATCACGACTGAAATGGCAATTATTTTTTTTCATCCTATTGAAACTATGAATCAGTCACCAAAAAGAATGAACAACAATTACAAGACGAAAGCCAATCGTACCAACAGAACACACTCAGTCATGAACAGACAAGACAGAAGACACACCCAACCCTGTAATGTAAAAATATTACTTTCTAAACTAGCCCTGAAGATGACCTAGTCCCTAGGGTCGAAAGCTCGGCAGAATAAATGTATCACGACTGAAATGGCAATTATTTTTTTCATCCTATTGAAACTATGAATCAGTCACCAAAAAGAATGAACAACAATTACAAGACGAAAGCCAATCGAACCAACAGAACACACTCAGTCATGAACAGACAAGACAGAAGACACACCCAACCCTGTAATGTAAAAATATTACTTTGTAAACCATCCCTGAAGATGACCTAGTCCCCTAGGTAGAAAGCTCGGCAGAATAAATGTATCACGACTGAAATGGCAATTATTTTTTTTCATCCTATTGAAACTATGAATCAGTCACCAAAAAGAATGAACAACAATTACAAGACGAAAGCCAATCGTACCAACAGAACACACTCAGTCATGAACAGACAAGACAGAAGACACACCCAACCCTGTAATGTAAAAATATTACTTTCTAAACTAGCCCTGAAGATGACCTAGTCCCTAGGGTCGAAAGCTCGGCAGAATAAATGTATCACGACTGAAATGGCAATTATTTTTTTTCATCCTATTGAAACTATGAATCAGTCACCAAAAAGAATGAACAACAATTACAAGACGAAAGCCAATCGAACCAACAGAACACACTCAGTCATGAACAGACAAGACAGAAGACACACCCAACCCTGTAATGTAAAAATATTACTTTGTAAACCATCCCTGAAGATGACCTAGTCCCCTAGGTAGAAAGCTCGGCAGAATAAATGTATCACGATTGAAATGGCAATTATTTTTTCATCATATTCACAATCTTAATTTTAAATTAGAACCGTTTAAATCATTTTAGGCTTCTTATAAGCAGAGTAATCTTTTTCCATTTTCTGGAAATCTTTTGTCGTATTGTAACATGATCAAATAGTCTTTTTAAAATTTATCACCAAATGCAAATCTTTTCCCTAATTCTGATGTAAAATGCATATTTGAACTGGTACCCTCTGGTCTTTGTCTAGGCATTTCGGTTTGCTTAGCCAGAATACTTACGGTTGAAAGGAATACAGCATACTTGTTTATTGGAACTTTTTAGTATTCTCGCTTTTTACGAATGCATTTATAGTTTTTTTAACAGGGTATAAAACATTTACGTCCTTTTAGTTCTATCTACTAATCATATACATATATTTATTTTAGTAGTTTTTCATTTTAATTAACGTTCATTGATATCGCCACCCGCCGCAGGGTCTGGCAAAAAATAAAAAATCTTATTTTTCATGATTATTATTTTCTTTAAAAAAAGAAGTATTAATTAAATTATTTGTCGACCAACTTTAACAAACTAAACTTTATCTTCTCACGCGCCTTCATTGTTGCAGCTCACTTTAACTTTAAAGTGAAATTAAACAATCATTTACTTTATGAGTGGAAGTGTTTAATTTAAGGCTGTCGAGAGCAATTACTCGCATAATGATGGTTAATGATCATGATGATCTACTTAATAATTAGTAAGAAGTAGTTCCGCCTCTGGTGTTTGGTAATTCGTTTCTATTTACACGCAATTCAAAAGACTGTTGTCCCAACGTCAGTGAAGTTTTCTTAATCTTTTACATATGTTGCTTAAATTAGGTGTGGAAAATTTGTGTGTAATAGTTTTTTACTATGCAAGTTAGTGAAGTATTAGTGTTTTTTTCTTTTTTTTGGCACTGGCTTTCGCCATACAGCCAGCATCGTCTAGGTGCTTATCACTAGAATATCACTCACTCTCCATTCTTACTTATAAATACATTCGCTTCACACATTCATCCCTCTACTATATACAATTATTTACATACAAACTTACAACTAATGGATGGATCAGTACTCTGTGCTCCTGCCATCCTTATAACTTAACCGAAATTAAAATCACCGTAATCCTTCTGTAATCATTTTCTTCCATTCATTCTAATCGGCTATAACTTTAAAATACATTCATATTTCTTAGCTAGCTCTGCTATAGACTTAAGCACATAGATGTTGGTGAAGACTATACGAGGGTCGTTTGAAAAGTCCGTGCAAAGTCAGAGAGATAGCACTACTGGCGCGTATCGAGGTTATGTTTAGTTAGTAGCATCTCTTGGAAGAACACACACCAAGTTTCAGCCAGATCGGTCTATTTCTTTGTGTTTGGCATTCGTTTGAATCGAGGAAGTCGAGTGATTTTCAAAAAATGGACGAAAAAGAATTTCGTGTGTTGATTAAACACTACTTTATGAAAAGCAAAACGTCTCAGGAGACTAAAGAGAAGCTTGATAAACATTATGGTGACTCTGCACCTTCGATTAGAACAGTTTATAAGTGGTTTCAAAATTTTCGGAGTGGCCATATGGGCACAAGTGACGCTGAACGTTCTGGACGCCCTGTTGAGGTTACTACTCCAGAAATCATTGATAAAATCCATGATATGGTGATGGATGACAGAAGAGTGAAGGTGCGTGAGATTGCTAGTGCTCTGGGCATCTCGAATGAACGGGTACATAATATTTTGCATCAACATTTGGACATGACAAAGCTATCCGCAAGATGGGTGCCGCGATTGCTCACGCTTGACCAAAAACGAAATCGTGTGAAGTGTTGCAAGGACGGTTGCAGCTGTTCCAGAAGTTACGTCACTGTGGATGAAACATGGATACATCACTACACTCCTGAGACCAAAGAACAATCCAAACAATGGGTTACCAAGGGGGAATCTGCGCCAAAAAAGGCGAAGACCGTTCCTTCGGCCGGAAAGATTATGGCGACTGTCTTTTGGGATTCGCAAGGAATAATCCTCATCGACTATCTGGAAAAGGGTAAAACTATTACAGGTGCATATTATTCATCGTTATTGGACCGTTTGAAAACCGAGCTGCAAGAAAAACGCCCACGATTGGCCCACAAAAAAGTCCTTTTCCATCACGACAACGCACCAGCTCACACCTCAGCAGTTGTGGTCGCAAAATTAATGGAAATAGGGTTCCAACTCGTTTCACATCCCCCTATTCTCCAGACCTGGCTCCCTCGGACTACTATTTCTTCCCCAATATGAAGAAATGGCTGGCGGGAAAAAGATTTTATTCAAACGAGGAGGTGATTGCAGAAACGAATGGCTATTTTTCAGACTTGGACAAATCCTATTATTCGGAAGGGATCAACAAACTAGAGCAGCGTTGGACGAAGTGTATAAGCCTAAAAGGAGACTATGTTGAAAAATAAAAAAGGTTTACCCCAAAAAATTAAGTAGTTTTTATTTTTGCACGGACTTTTCAAACGACCCTAGTATTATGTCTTCGTAGCGAAATGGTAAAAGTTAGTGAAGTAACTTTTTCCTTACTTTTAATATTTGGAATTCGTCTTTACACATAGTGGAACCAGTATGTTATTACTAAATCATTTTAGGAGAGGGATTCAAGAGTACTTAGATAAATATAAAATTTGATTTATATTTGTGAGCAATCACATTTATGTTAACCATACAAAGCACAACTTCGTTATTTTCCATAACTCTGTTAGCACGTTGATTAGCACTGAAATTCCGGAGTTAGTAAGCAGAATAAGCTGTTTGGCTTGAGCGGGATCAGCCAGTTCTTAATCCTGAACTAGTAGCGATAGAGAGGGAGTTAGTTAAGGAGAATGAAGGGATTAGTAAAATATATTTTTTTTTTTTTATTGGAGTGGCACTACCGGGATTAAGGATAAAGGACCCAAGGCAGATAGACGCGTAGTTTTATTTTTTCCTTTAAGTCGGATACAATTGAGTATTTTCTGGATCAGAACCTTTTTACGCTTAGTCCTGCGCCTTCATTTTCTGGACTTCTTCCTTCCATTTTCTATCAAAAGCCATCTTTTCCCCCCCCCCCAAAAACAGCAATCAGCTGATGTACTAGAAAGGTGCAGCCGATCAGAGATGATTCTTCTTTATGTGGGCACCTCAAACGTTTGGGGGCGTAATTGTATATAAAATAGAGAGTCCTAATGTTGAAGAAGATTGTGAAATATTTAAGCCAGCTATGCTGTGTGAGGTATTCATTAGCATTTCAAATAAAACCTCATTTCATTGTGTGCAAATATATTGCCATCGTCAGATGTTTAGAGGCTTTCCAACGAGGTCAGGTTGACTGTTTACTTATTATATATAATTAAGCTGTTTATATAACTCAAGCTTTCAATATTAATTATTTATTTATTTCTTTGTATAAATTCCGAATAGAAGTATCAAAAAACCTGTCAGGTTATAGAATATGACAAAAGGACTTAATCGGCTTAACTTGAGTGAATCTTAAAAGCAGTAGCAGGAGCTTTTAACTTAGAATCGAATAACCAATTAGGGCAATCTAGTATGACTAAAAAGATCGGATTTCTTACATACCTTACCTTTGCTGTGGTTAGAGCTGAATTTGAGGCTTTAGTTCGCCTTTTCTGCATTGATTTTTCCACGCAAATACTTCTTCCGGTGTGATCAGCCACACCACTTCCTTGTTGAAGATTCTAACTCCCAAATTTTCTTCAAAACTTCGGAAATTTGAGTTATACTAATAATACTTAACACTTTAGAAGATATCTATGCACCTCCTCTCTTTTAAACTGTTCATTATTTTTGGCGACTGATTCAATTGTTTCAACAGGTTGAAAAAAATAACTGCCAATTTCAGTCACTATTTTGAATTTATATGGCATATACGCCATATAAGCGAACTTACTACAAAATACTTGACAATTGGCAACACTGACTTCCTCACAATCAAACACATAAAACCGATCACACTCAGTCCATGAGGAGACAAGACAGAAGACACAATAACAACCTCTAATTGATGTAAAAACTATTACATTATCAATTAGGTAAATAATTTTTTGTAAGTCATGTTACATTATACATATTCATTTTAATATAATTTTTGTTAACTAAATATGTCCCTGAAGCCCTAGTCCCTAGGTCGAAAGCTCGGCATAATAAAAAATTCAAAATATGACTGAAATTTGCAGTATTTTTTCATCCTATTATATAATGATAGTTATAGATCTCCACCTGTATAACATAGATTAAATTTTATAAAGCACTCTACCGGAATTAAGGGACTATATAACGGTGTAAACTCAAAACACGGAAATCTGCATAATAACAATACTAAGTAACAATCTCATTAACTTCCGTATTTTCTAGAACTTGAATTGCTGGAACACAGCACAGGGATGGCGCTATAGAGAGAAGCCAACACTTTCTATAATTAGTTAGCAACGATCTGCCTTCGTCTTTCAAAACGCCACATCCTGCGTACTTTTCTTATCGTCAAATCTTCCACCCTAATCTACAATACCATCCTTCTATCGCTTTAATATTTAATTATTTTGTTTGTTCGACATTGTCATTCATATTAACCTAGTAGGGTGTTACCGTAATCAGTGTTTCTCCTAAGTTATTTACCTTATTATTGTTGTACACTCAGCCTCCTCGTTAATAATTCACATCTCGTCCTCGCTCGTACGCAATCAGTCTAGAAACTAGATCTAACTCTAAAAACCAGTACCCGTCTCCTGTTCGTGACTTCACCTCCACCACAGTCTAGAAGATGAATAGGAAAACTTGTGCTATTTCCTGCCTAGTAACATTGAGACTTTATTTAAGCTCCTTACGATTAATTACGAACTTAGATTTCCATTCTACATAGAGTGCTTTTTGTATTAACCATTTTTCTTAACCTTGGAGCAATCCAATTAAATATTAGAAGTATTAAATCTTAAGATAACTTGAACACACTATATAAGCAGTGCAACTAACTAAGACTATACTACAAGAAAATTTGAACTAATAGTTTTCAGAAAACTCAAAAAAAAAGGAAGAAAGTTGACAAATTGTTTCAGATTAAAATGATAGTTCTTTACGTAATTTAAGAAGTTAAAGCCACTTTTCAGAAGATTGCTGAGAATCACTTTTTAAAAAAAAACGACATAAAACTTACGACTTCGGATTGTTGGGTTCTTACCAAAGCCATTGAGGAGACGGTCGCGTGAACAGAATTAAAACAAAATCGCAAGACGGTGCTTTGTTCCAACTCTGTTTTTGAGATATTGGATTTAAACTAAAAACAAGCTTTATATTTCTTGTTAAGAGCCATCAAATCTTGCAAATTCAGTAAAAGCTGGTTCATTATTTAAGGGACATCGAAGCTTGCAAATTCAGTAAAAAAAAGCTGAAAATCTCTAAGTCTGCATCCAAAGGAAGAAAGATTATTGCCTGTTTCAGTCATATTTTTTTGCCAAGCTTTCAATCTAAGGAACTAGGACGTCTTCAGGGCTTCTTCTTCTACACAATTATCATATTTTTTTTTTTTCATTTTTAACATCAAAAGGTTTGTGTGTCTTCTATCCTGACTGCTTAGATACTCTTAAATGTTGAAAATGTAAAAAAATACTATACAAGCTTAAGCCTTGAAGATGACCTAGTCCCTAGCACGAAAACATGGCTGTAAATATAACTGAAATCAGCAATGATTTCTCTTTCTTTTGGATCAATGATTCAGTCACCAAAAAACAATGAACAATACTCTACAATTATGGCTACACGATTATTTGTGCCCCTTAATTAATACAACGAGAGAACAATTAAAAATAATATGATGAAATTTTGTGACATAAATAATCTTTTAAAATTAAAATTTGATTTAATTCCATTGCTAAAAGTTGGTATTTTGCAAAACCAGTAATTAGTGCAGAACTTAATAAAACTGTTACACAGGAATTTTCATCTCAAGTCAAACAATTACTCTTTGCCAAACAATTACACTTACTTAGTGTTAAGTAATAGTCATCGAGTAGTTGTTGCTGACTTTGCAGCATCCAGTAACAAAGATCCCTCCTTCCTGCCTCCAAGGAGAGGCCCTCAACTCCAATTATTACCAACTAATCAGTTTTATACTTAGTTTCGTATTAAGCAATTTCTATTAAACATTGCAAATATATATTAATTAATAAGCAGTGTGTTATAAACGAAATCTGGGGTTTGAAACCAATACATTCTCCAGGTTGGGAATTTTTTTAGAAGAGATTGTTTCGAAATTATTTGCAGTTTCAAATATGAAAGATTTGCGCAGTTAGAACTCTTCACATCTCCTGTTTCAAAAGAGATCCGCAGCTCTAGACTATGCTACAATTTGGGAACGTCCACTTTGGAACTTCTAACAGAACGATCAGGACTCACGAGATACAAACAATACCCAACATTATCCAATGCTCCAAATGTTGACCGCCTTCGTTTACGACATCTAATTGATGATTGTACGTTAAGCCCCACCTAAAAAAAAAATAGGCGATTACTTTACTAGACTAAAACATTAATGCGAGACCCTTGGGAGAGTCTTGCATAAAAGGAAGAATGGTCATTCCGCTTACCCTGCTCAAAATGTGCCTATTCAATCCTAGGAAATAGGATTTCATTGCCAGGTTTTACAGTTCCTGAGAGATAGGGTTCTGCCAAGAGTTAAATAATACCTTTTAACAGCACATCCATTCAATGCTCTGCAAACAGCAGGCTAATTCCATGAGACTTTTCAGAAGCCAACTGGATCCCATTTTTGGAATTACTGTTTATTGCCAGAACGTTTTGGTATCTTAGTGGTGTCAGACCTTTATGATATCACTTATATTTAAGCACTCTTAATCAAGCTTACTCCTTAAAGGAATCCTATGATTTGAGTGTTGTTCTATAGGAAGGTTCTCTCTTCTATCATCACTAGTTAGAACCCTAGATGCTACGAAATCGGGAATGAAAGCAAAAAAAGTGAAGTTAAGTAATCGCCTATTTTTTCAGGCGGGGCTTAACGTCCAACTACCAATTAGGTGTCGTGAACGGAGGCGACTAGCAAACATACTTTACTGTAAATTTCTTTTATTTACTATTAAATAAAATCCCAAGACCGGGAATCGAACCCAGTACCACACAATACTTATTAGCTTTATTCTCGCCTCTAACCGCTCGGCTACCGTGGTGCCTAAATCGAGAATGATAGCGCCACAGTACGTCTAGAATTGTGCTGGAGTCTCCTCGATTTCCCCACGAAGTTTAGCCTCAGCTTTTTCACTTCCACTTTCAATTCTATCATTCTCCGAGAGAAAACGCACCAATTTTTGCACAGAACGTTGAAGAATCGATTCCCTATTCAAGCAATAGTCTCAGTTATCTTTATATCTTTCTACAACAGAACAATCTCCAAATATTAACCAACTTTTTGAGGTTCTGAAACTGATTCTACTAACTTATTCCTGTAAATCTGTTATTTAAACCCTTTACTAGCCACTGTGATTTGTGAGGACATCTTTTTGTCTAGTATATCTTTTAGAGTTCGCTCTTAGGACAGACAGATTTTAGGCGATTAGGAGATTATAAAGGATTTAATTTCTGTGGTCAGAACATATAAAAGAAAATTTCCGTTGAATATAGTGCATTTTGAGATCAGGCATTTGTACTCATGGATCCCGGTACTCCTCAGTATTTTTGCAGTAAATTTTTTGAGAGTTATTTATATATACTCCTGAGGGCGACTGTAGTACACTCAGTCTTCGCGGTTCCAAAAAAAACAAAGTTTCTCTAAGAAAGAGATGAAAAATATAAAAAAAGAGAGAAGGAGATAAGTGGCATTAATTAGAGCGGCAAGAAATGAATTCAGTAACTTGGAAGGAAGTCTTTCTGTAAGCTCTGACAAAAGAGTTGCAGGAGTTTTGGTTCCACTAAATAGAATTAATTAATTACTGCATCAGTCTTCCCCTTTTTTCCACCAAATAATTCCCATTGTCTTTCTTTAGGGAATTGGGAGTTCGCATTCCTTGACTTTTTTGTTACCATTATAATTAGTGAACAAAAAAACTATTTAAAAATAACTTTACCTTAAAGCAATCGATCTCCATTACTATTCGTTACGAAAACTTAAACTTTATCTGTATATTGTTAAGTTCTCTTACTTAGTAAGAAAAGGAAATGTAATCGTGCAGATTTTTGGACTTTTTACCGGAAATATCGACTTTGAGGTCTTCTAAATACGAAAATTTGAATTTTAGAAAGTGGTCTGCATGTCTGTAATTACGCACTCATTCTCTTTAAGAAGAACATGTGCAGTTATTTTGGCTACAAAATTGTTGTTATTTTTTTTTAAGTGACCATTAAAAGGAGATCACAGTTTGTACGATCAGTTATAGATGCTGTTCTATGTACAAAATAAATAAAATAAATTTTCATTCTGCTCTGAACCGAAGCTGAGTTATGAATAATAATTTTCACTTTTCTACAAATATTTGGTTAAATGAAAAAATTAAATCAGAATGAAGGCTTCCAATTTCATTATTTACATTTCATTTTCAAATCATTGCTTCTGCAGGTAAATAAATGTATTTGGTTTTATATATATACGAGGGTCGTTTAAAAAGTCCGTGCAAAAATAAAAACTACTTAATTTTTTCAACATAGTCTCCTTTTAGGCTTATACACTTCGTCCAACGCTGCTCTAGTTTGTTGATCCCTTCCGAATAATAGGATTTGTCCAAGTCTGAAAAATAGCCATTCGTTTCTGCAATCACCTCCTCGTTTGAATAAAATCTTTTTCCCACCAGCCATTTCTTCATATTGGGGAACAAATAGTAGTCCGAGGGAGCCAAGTCTGGAGAATAGGGGGGGATGTGAAACGAGTTGGAACCCTATTTCCATTAATTTTGCGACCACAACTGCTGAGGTGTGAGCTGGTGCGTTGTCGTGATGGAAAAGGACTTTTTTGTGGGCCAATCGTGGGCGTTTTTCTTGCAGCTCGGTTTTCAAACAGTCCAATAACGATGAATAATATGCACCTGTAATTACCCTTTTCCAGATAGTCGATGAGGATTATTCCTTGCGAATCCCAAAAGACAGTCGCCATAATCTTTCCGGCCGAAGGAACGGTCTTCGCCTTTTTTGGCGCAGATTCCCCCTTGGTAACCCATTGTTTAGATTGTTCTTTTGTCTCAGGTGTGTAGTGATGTATCCATGTTTCATCCACAGTGACGAAACGACGCTTAAAGTCCTGCGGATTCTTCTGGAACAGCTGCAAACCGTCCTTGCAACACTTCACACGATTTCGTTTTTGGTCAAGCGTGAGCAATCGCGGCACCCATCTTGCGGATAGCTTTCTCATGTCCAAATGTTGATGCAAAATATTATGTACCCGTTCATTCGAGATGCCCACAGCACTAGCAATCTCACGCACCTTCACTATTCTGGCATCCATCACCATATCATGGATTTTATCAATGATTTCTGGGAGTAGTAACCTCAACAGGGCGTCCAGAACGTTCAGCGTCACTTGTGCCCATACGGCCACTCCGAAAATTTTGAAACCACTTATAAACTGTTCTAATCGAAGGTGCAGAGTCACCATAATGTTTATCAAGCTTCTCTTTAGTCTCCTGAGGCGTTTTGCCTTTCATAAAGTAGTGTTTAATCAACACATGAAATTCTTTTTCGTCCATTTTTTGAAAATCACTCGACTTCCTCGATTCAAACGAATGCCAAACACAAAGAAATAGACCGATCTGGCTGAAACTTGGTGTTTGTTCTTCCAAGAGATGCTACTAACGAAACATAACCTCGATACGCGCCAGTGGTGCTATCTCTCTGACTTTGCACGGACTTTTCAAACGACCCTCGTATCTTTTTATTCTAATCTTGGTTATTTACAGATTCTGTTATTATCCGTTATCATCAAAATCATCATTTGGCCTTTTTTTTTGCGTGTGTTCTAATTATTATTATTTATTTGTTCAGATTTTGAGTTATGTAAGAGCGTAAGTTCGTTGGTGGTTTATTTAAAGTCGATCTACTATGCTTTGATCATTTACTTAAAATTTTGTTTTATAATTGCAATTTTTCTAATTTTGCCTGCAACAGCGTTGTGATCTTTAGTTCCAAGCGATCAATTATTATCCACCTTTTTTTTTTGGCCCTCGGTTACTCGGTACTGAATCTGGCTTTGTAGTTAAATATGGACAAGATTCTTGAGCTCTAATTTCACTAATTATTACTTCTTCTCATTCTCTTACCTTCGTAAGAGAAGAATTGTATTGAGACACTATTTCTAAGGAAGGATATTTTTTTTTTTTCAATTACTTATTGCTAAAAACACTACTGAATACTTTGGCTGAACTTGATAGGGTAATAGCTTACTGGAGAACATTTCTTCTTGTACTCTCTGAAGCGGCTTCCATTTATATTTTTATTCTTCCAGATCCTTGCATCTTCTTGCCAATGGCCACCTGAGACCAGGCACTAGCTGGAAGCAAGCGTGATCATACTTTCGGGTGATCTTGTCCGATAGCTAGCTCACAATGATTTGCAATATACTGTGCTATGCTACCTAGTTGGTTGGCTATATTCTTACATTTGAGATAATGCCATCACAAGAGCAGAAAAAATGGCGGCTGTTAGGGATTACCACACCCTGCTGTCAGCTCCTCGTAAGCCCTTTAGTGAGCGGATCTCCACCCTTCACCTACTGATAACACTACCCAAGCTAAGTAAGGAAGTTGTAAGAGTACACCTCTTAGCTAATCCCAATGACGAAATACCAGACAAGGAATTGTCCACTTCTTTACTTCTCTTTCTCTGTGGGTCTTCAAGCAGTTTGTAATTGCTCTGCAGAAGAAACTAATCCATTGCAAACCTAAGAAGTCTGTTGTGACTTGAAAGATAATGTCCTAGGTACAGTCTATGGGTTCAGCAAGTCATACTTGCGTTCTGTGTGATTGTTTAGTATGTCAAATGAGAGGCCATTATTCTCCTTGAATGTAAAGCATTTAGCCATTTGCATTATATGAATTTTAAATTAAAGTAATATGTATTTATATAGCTGATTCAATACTCTAAGATAAGATTCGATAAATTTTAGTTTAACCTGAAACTTTAAAAAACGCTGCCTTATGGCGCTAAAGATGTATAATCGGGTGCGATGACGTTAAGTGCTCAATTTTCGAAAAGGCAGGCGCGAATAAAGGCTGAATGTAAGAAAATTTAGTACGTCAGTAAATTAATTGGAAATCAACCAGTAATATGCAGCCGATTACTTCGTAAACCTGAACAATTAGAGGGTTTTCTGGACGATCGTGTATTATTTCACCAAGTATCCCATAATTCGATGCGAATTCTAAGCAGTATTACCAAGTTTACTGCATATTAATTGGCCCATACTCGATTAGTGCACTACCATTCGGACTCAGATCAGCAATGTTCGCTCGGCTTGGAAACATCATTTCATTATAAGTTTGTACTAACGTAATCAGTAGTAAATTTAGCCTTAGCATTTTGTAAATAGCGATCTATAATTTCTTATTTTGAAAAGTTCATCTTCGATTAAAAGCCTTCTATTTAGAGAAGACCAAAAACGGGAATGATCTGAATTGCAAGGATAGTAAGACGTTTCATTTTACAAAAATAATTGCTAATTGTCTAATTACACCTATTTTCTGATAGATAAAAGAAATAAGATTAAAGAATTGGTTAGGATATACTCATCAACTAGTCTAGCCAGGCGTTCTCTTGTCTTTATCCTAACTACCTCCTAGTTAGTCAGTGTTGTTCATTACTTACAAGCCCCAACACTAGACTTATATAAAAGAACAAAACCAAACATACGCTATCGACAAATTAAAAGATTGCTAGTAAACTGTCTGTAGACAACAAAATACTAGTTAATACTTAAAACCCATCTAGGTCTTTGTGGTGGTTGAATCAAACGCAACCAATCTTTTAAGAATTCAATCTCTACAATCTAAAATACTTTGATCCATAGTAAGGGCTCCTTTTTTACATCTCCAACCGGACCACACGTACTAGATCTTGATAATCTTTTTTATCACCCAAGTCCTAATACCTAGAAATCCACTTCAATCTGCAATCACACGTTAATACTCTAGTTCAAAAAATCTTTCTTCTACAACATACTTTCCTTTTAGGAATGATTTGCAATCAATTTATTTATTAAGAGGCTCTAAAAATAGGAAAAATGCAAATTCTAAAGAAACTTATTCCTTAATCTGCATGAATTGCTCAAAAAAAAGTTGATGTCGGCTGAACATCTTTCTCCAACCGTTTTTTTGCAATTTATGTTTTCCACTAATAATGAGAGTGCAGTACTCCCGTCATTTCCATCAAAACTCATTCATTATAAACCTCTTTTTAAATAAAACCTTCACTCCGGGCGATTTCTGTCCTTTCTCTTTATTACTATAAAACAAAATTTTACAGCTTTTCTATAGCACAGTAATTGCTTTTTATGATAACTCTGTACTTTCTTTGATTTACCTTTTGTAGTATAGAAAGCAGATTTCATTATGAAACTACCTCCTGCAATCCCTTTGACCCGCACAAACGACCCGAGCTTGTTCTAATTTCCCTGTTTCCCTCCACACAACAAACTACAAACAATAGGAGGAACACATTTTAATCAAAGCACACAAATCCTACAGATTAATTTAGTTAATCACTTTGTTTGGCAGAAAGGACTTAACGCAAATTTTTGTTAATGAATATTGTAAATGAATTTCTGTTGTGAACACCCGTGCGACATACTCTTATTGCGATTTTCAAGGTTGCAAAACTTAGCGTATTTCCTCAAAATTCATAATTTGAAAACATATTGATTCTTACCAACATTATGTTGTAAAATAGTATAATATATAGAAATGTTGCTTTTAAACGGAAGCCAAAAGTGGTCTTTCATGACAGGTCGAATATTCTCCTTCGTAGCTTTGCAACCAGTTTCCCTGGTGGCTCCAAGATAGAAACTCAAATGCTTTTTTTAAAATTTAAATTGCCTTCATCAGATGCTTTACTCACTACCAAAATTTCAGCGTTTAAGAATTCTGCATGACTTTTCTTTTTTTAAGTCGACTAAGACAATATCAGAGTTGTGCTCACCTCTGCCCGAGAACTGTCCAACAATAACGAATAATTGTTCATCAGCTTACAGTTAAACAAAAAAAGAATTATACTTAAGACTGCCGCTTTTCACGGCCGCCTGCGATTGCGTAGTAGCCCCCATTCCAATTTTAATCGAAACTTGATTAACTTGTTAGCCAAAGGCTAGCTACTCAGTTGCTGCTCAGTTACGGCTACTCAGGGAGTTATCAGAGAAACGAGACGCTCATTGAGTCTAATCAAACCTGAGTTATGTATACACAAAACCTCTAGACTCAGCGCGTACTTATTCTCTTTGATAACAGCCATCTTCTAACAACATATAAATACTTCCACTCCGACCAGGCCAGCCAGTTCTGCCCAAACGCTGTCCAAGTTCAGTTCTGCTCAGCCCATCATCAGTTCCGCATCAGTCCTACGTAGTCGTGAAGTTTCCTTTCCCCCATATTTTTGTGTAACTGTTGAAAACTTGTACTTTTGAATAAATATTTCTTTTTAAAAAGCCCCTAACGGTTGCAAAGGATATAACTCCGGGGTCATTTTGTACTTTAGTGAATGCTCTGCAACAGCCCCCAGTACGCTACTCTGTTTGTAACATATTTTTATATGGAACGAAGTATAAAGTTCGTTGTGTTCTCTGATAAAATAATGTTTACGGAACAGGAATACAGTATTTATATTTGCAAGAAGTGGTTACTTGGTTTAGAGAAAACTAGAAGGCAGTAAGACTAGATTTCAACTTATTTGAGAGTGGATAGCGCGGTGGACTTAGCATGCTGGAGTTCACGTACATTTTAGGTTCTTTTTTGCTCTTAAGCATATTTATTAGTCTTGGAAGAGGTACAAAACAAAACCTTCAAGTTCGCTAAGTAAAAATAGTTGTTACCATCAACTACTTCTGAAGGCCTTACGTGTCTTTTTGAAAGACTGTAGTGTGTCTTTCAAATGTAGGTAACTGGAATACCAGTACGCACTGGTAGGTAGTAGCTAGGTTTGTACCAGGTGAGGTTTAATAGCAGTTAATAGGAAGTAAAAAATGTTTGAAAACATTACTTTGTTACAATTTCTTGGTTGGAGACAATAGATTTGAATCTCTTAAGTAAAAATAAGATACCAGGGAAGTGGAAACAGTGATAGATGAGCTCAGTGCCAGGACTTAAGATCTTGATAGAGCTACAATATACAAACAGCCCCTTTTTGTTAGATACTAACTTCCTCCAGAGGCAGGAAAAGTTTTCTATGCCAACTAATGCTGATATTATCTGTGTCTACCCTTCTATCGCAGGAGTACAACTTGTGAGTTAGTTAATAGTATTTTTGTTCAACTTGGTTAGATTTTCATTTTGATTAACTAAAGATTTCATTTCATTTGACCAAAATGAACTCTGTTATTACCTCCTAAGCAGGAAGTATTGAAAGCTAGGTTTACCTGTAAAGTACCATTTCCTTATCCGTTCGGTCTCATCAGTTACATTGAGCTGCTAATACTAATTAGAAAATTACGTAACAGAAAGCAGTACTTAGTTAATTTGTTTCACTATTTTTAGAATCATATTGGTCTATAACAGCTGTTGTAGACGCCTTGTCGTTGAATTCTTTGGGCTATCCAAACCCTATTTTGATGGTTAGGAAGTTGGGCCACTCGTGGAAAGTATTATAGGCGCAATCGTCGTTTTGTCCAGGTTGTACATTTCTCTTAGTTGGAAACTAAGGTTCTGGTACTTCCGGATCTTTTCGCCCCTGCTTTTCTGCATGTTATCATCATTGGGTATGGCGATATCGACGATATGTGCCACTCTACCCTTCCTATTCATAACTAGTATGTCCGGCTTGTTGTTAGCAACACTCCTATCCGTTACTATCTGAGTGTCCCAATATACTTTTGTGTGCGCATTCTGCAACAGCGTCGGCGGGTTATATGTATTTATAATATGGCGCTTCTGTCCTCAGCAGCCCAAACTTTGAGCAAAGTGCTTTATGGATAATTTTAGCCACATTATTGTACCTGAGAAGGTACTCCTTCGGCGCAAGCACTGAACATCCTGCAACTATGTGCTGTATGCTTTTCGAAGTGGAGTTGCACATTCTGCATTTATCGTGCACTAGACTTTCCCCTAGAACCCATCTTCGGTACGCCTTCGTAGCTATCACCTGGTCCTGCAACGCCATTACGAACCCTTCCGTCTTAGGGAATAGATGGCCTTTTGTGAGCCATTGGCACGAGGCTAAGCTATCAGTTCCTTCTGCAGTAAGAAGGGCATAATAACTGCCGTGTAGCTGCTTTTGGCCCCATTCATTCTTCATATTATTATTATTATTATTATTATTATTATTATTATTATTATTATTATTGTTATTATTATGAAATACTAATCTCAGTTATTTCGGCTTATGTGCATTTTTTCAATGTGTACTTGTTAAAGTATGTAGTATGAGAAAAAATATAGTAGTTTCTACCTCGAGAATTTCATTATGAGAAAGTCGATTGAGTCTGCTCATATTTTTTTTTTTTGTAAATTTGAAATTATGTTATAAAAATGATTTAAGATGGAAATATTAAAAAGTGTAGAGATGTAAAATAGAGTAAAAACGTAAATTAAATTCTATTTAATAAAAGAAGGGAATAATCTGGGTCCGTTTCCCAAAGGGTTCATCTCCAGACTTCAAGTCTGCCATTTCATTGTTGAGATTATTGAAAAAGTAAGAATTTCTCTTGGGATTCCCTGTGCAATCGCGTTAATCTAGCCCCTTTTTTCATCAAGTAGGGCTTACTTTGTTGGACGCTTTCCTCTTAAGAAAGGATTTTATCTTAACTAATCTGATATGAGGGCTTATTATGTACTCAGGGGTACAAAGAATATCTTACATTATTTAGAAAATATCAAATTTAATAAGAAAATAAATAAGAATAAGCCTACTTTCACTCTCTTAACGCTTTTAATACAAAAAACAAATAAAATTAAATCCAACACCAGTCACAACAGAAAATGATCGATTTTGAATTCTCTCGGTTAGCCGTTGCTAAATTCTGATTCAGAACATTGTCTTGCATTGAGCTTGCAAGCAGGGCAAAAACCTCTTCGTTACTATGACTGACTAAATCCTTGGAATTGTAGACAATAATTTTCATTTTCCACTTTTGACGCTATTCTTCCGGTGAATTTAAATGCTGTTACAAGAAGCTTGTTGGCCGAACTGGATCTAAATGGATAGGAGGGGATGCTAATGTCGTTTGAGTATGCTGTGTGGATGGATCAATTGGAAATTTGATCCGGAGTGGTATACCATGAACAGAATGGATCCACGAATGCTTTCCCTAATAACCTCAATCCTTTTCTGATTGAAATGAAAAGTTTTCTGTTCCAAGATTAACACAAGAGTATCCTGTACTCCTTAGACATCAGGATTATGTGAAAAAGAATAGTCTTGAGTTGCCATTGTAAAACCCGGATGCCAAACTTTGGTTGAATATTTGCACGACGTCGAAAAAAGACTTAACCATCAGAGAATACGTTTTTGCTTAATTTAGGAGGCAATGAGACAATCTCCAATAAGATAATCTTGAAATCGAGCATAGAGTCGTTAAAATAGAAGATTGTCTAGAATTTTCTCCATTAATTAAAGCGGAAATAGCTAGTTAGATGGACGGAAGTCTAGAGATAGAATGCAGCTTTTTTAAGGCAAATAAATTCTACATTCTAATTCATCGCCATATTAATTATTAATTAACTTATAATAAAAATTAACGAAATTCAGTTATGTCTATTTTACTGTTATATTTAAAGAGAATGTTATCTATATTACGTAGAATAAGGTGGAAAATAAATAGCTTGAACTGTTTAGTTTACTCGTACAAGAAGTGCTCTTTGATTGGATTGAGCTGAAATGGTATTGTGTGAAGAAGGCCGGTTAAAGTGAAACTGAATTCACCTAATGGTATCATTCAGAAACACCTGCTGGAAAAGCAATTTCCTTGGCATTTTCTGTTTCTACACAATCTGAAAATGGGTACCAATAAAGAAATTGGTCTATAAAATTATTGGTCTTATTCTCCATTTAAACTCTCTAAAAATTATCTAGCAATTAAGAAAATCTTTTTTTATTTTTTAATTTATTTAATTACAATTAAATATTATTTAATTAAAATATGAATATGTACGATTCGATAACTTTTTTTGTAATGTAAGTTATCTTTCAAGATTAGATATAATTTTTTTTGTATAGAAATAGAAATAAAACAACGATAACATAAACTTTAAATTTACATAATTAGTATAACAAAAGTAATTGTTATAAGTCCAAGCTGTTTGCCAGGAAGTTATGTGGATTCTAAGAGTGCGGAAGGCCATGACCAGATTCTGGGTTGATAGCTATTCCCTAGTTTTTGGCTGATGGGATACGTGTTTGTTTATGTGAATGAGTGAAGTGCAACTTATTCCCTGAGAAACCTTAGTTTTCTAAGGGTGGTTTAGGCCTGGCAGATGATAGCCTCTGTAGGTTCTGTCAGGAAGAAGAGGAAACGGCACTGCACATGTTGTGTCAGTGTGAGGGGCTCGTGTAGCTAAGGATGTTACTTCTCGGGGAAGGAAAAACCAAGGCCTGAGGAGCTTTACCAAAGAGTCGCTCTTAAGAGTCAAGGACTGGCCTGGAGCGTGAGCTCTAAAGTCGGGAAGCCACAATAGATCCATAGGGGTCGCGGTGGCGTAGGGCTTGAGGCTGCCCTTACTTAATCTAATCTAATCTAAAGGGTGTTTTATAGAAGACTTAGAGGCGAAAGAATTAAGTAAAGTGTAGTAACAAAAGGATTAGGATTAAGAAGAAGAAAGATTAAGGAAGAAGCATTAAGTTTCTACGAGGTGTGGCTATTAAATAACGAGACTATTGCTGTAAAACATTTTATTTTAAATTTATACATATTTACGAGTAGTTATTATCACCTTCAATATACATCCCTCCCCTAACCCTACAACGCTCCATGCGAATTTACCATTGTTCGAAACCGAGCTGGAAGTCTTTTTCTGTCAGCTTCTGCATGACGCGTGCCGCTTTTTCTTTCACAGCTTCAACGGACTGAAATCGTGTACCTTTTAATGCAGATTTGATTTTAGGGAACAGATAAAAGTCACATGGGGCCAGGTCAGGCGAATAAGGCTAGGATGGCCTAAAACTGGGATGTTGTATACTTGGCTAGAAACTGTTCTTGACAGACAATGCAGTGTAAGCCGGCGCGCTGTCTTGATGGAGAACCCGTGACACTTTGTTCTTCCACAAATCGGGTCGTTTTTTCCTAACTCTTTCACGGAGTTGAGCAAGCATCTCACGGTAGTAATGTTGATTAATTATAATCGATATTTTCATCTGATTTGAACGTGGAAGGGCGACCCGGGCGGTCATCATCTCTGACGTTTTCTCGACCATCTTGGAAACGCTTGAACCACTCAAAAATTCGCGCACGTGATAAACATTCATCGCCATAAACTTCTTTTAATAAAAGATAAGTTTCAGTAGCGGTTTTACCCAGTTTCATGTGAGATTTCACGACAATCCGTTGCTCTACTACATGTGTAGTATCTTGTTTTCGGCAAAACGAAACTAACACCTCTTCTTACACAAACGATGGTTCCGGTCAGACAGATTTCTCTACTAACACGTGAGACGCTGCAATCGAAAGAGAAGGCTTTACGCTGCACAGCTGTCGGTCGTTAGGATTTGGCGCATGCATAGTTCTTCTGTAGCAGCATCAGTCTCGTTATTTAATAGCCATACCTCGTATTGTACTTCCAAGCAAATACAGCAAGACTGTACCTGGATGTACTCCCAAACGCGGACGCTAAAAATCTGTCATAAATGAAAAAGAAGTTCGACAATATGATTACCCTTTAGAGAAGAGATTCTAAAGCGTATTCCCAAAATTTTCCAAATTGTAAGAGATCAATGCTTAGATATGGTAAGTCTCTTCTGATTACATTAATTCCTGCTTTGTGAATCCTTGTTTATTACCCAGTATTTCGAGAATACATTGATCTTCCGAGTTCTGATGATGTCTTGAATTTAGGATTTAGCAACTCTATTTTAGCGAAGTTCTGCAATTACATACTTGGTATTAAAAAATAACTGTTAAACTTTGTCTTGTATGGGGTTAGATTGAAAAAAGTATCGCGTTAAGAAATCTTAATATTTTTTTCATTTAAGAGCCTTTAAGCGTAAGAAAACTTATGTATTTTTTAAATTTGTTACAGAAAATATAAAATATAATTTCACCAAAGAGTAATAAAAAGAAATGACTGTTTCACCTTAGATAATATTCTAAAATTAGCTTTCATATGCAGGCTTATTTTTGAAAAATCTACGGAATCTATATTGTAACAAAAAAATTACAGTTATAAAGGAAGGTTTGCCCTATATTATAAAGAAAATTTGGGAATTTTATCTTTTATAGAAAAAGAGAAAAAAATTGTCAAAGTTGGGTGTTTTTCAACGTTACGCTTTTTCGTGCACTTTTTGACGATCAACCCTTATACAGTGACTCCCATTAATATGGGACACCTATTACAAAATGATTTAAAAGGAAAATGAAAACAACATACAAAAGTTTGGATTATTTTTTTTTTTAAATTACATTAGCAACATCTGTGGAAATTATATATAAGTATAAATCGATGAAATTCCAAACTGTTAGGTAGCACTTTTTGAAAAAGTGTGAAATAAGGCTCTCAAAAATATTGGGACACCAGTTTAAATGTTCAATATTTAAAATTTAATAATTGCTTTTTGACTTACAATAGCCCTCTAACGATCAGGCATAGGTGAAACAAGTTTTTGGTTAATTCAGGTGGTGTTTTTTTCCTATTCGTCCAGGAAACATAGTTTTAATTCATTTTTGTTAGATATTACTCGTTTACTTAAAGCACTAGCTAAATATTGCCATAAATGTTCAATGGGATTAAGATCTGGTGACTGCGGAGAGGTTTGGAATACTTTTGGGCAATTGTATAACAGTCACTGACGTATCACCCAAGCCGTAGGTTTGGGGGTCGTTATCTTGGTAGAATTTAGAAGACCCCCAAAATACCAAATGTTTGGGCACTTTTTTCAAATTATATTTTAATATATTACTATAAACCATTTTGTGCATCATTCCATCAATAAACACTAATTCTCCAAATCCTGATGCGGACATCCAGCCCCAAACCAGAACTGACCCACCTCCACCCGGTGGTGCAGCTTTAAAACCCTTTAAAGTTGGCTGTAAATTCTTCTTTTCGAGTTCAGCATTCGCTTTCCTCCAGACCAGAACCCTTCCATCTGACTGGAAAACATTAAATTTTGATTCATCGCTAGAGTATATCATTCCAAAAGTCACTATTTACATTGAAACATTTTTCGGCAAATTTCACTCTCTTAACACGATTTATCTTACTGACAAAAGGATTCTTCCAGGCTACTCTACCATGATAGTCGAGTTTTCTTAGCACTCTCCGAACTGTTTCTGCTCCTTTTTTGCTCTCTGAACATGTCAAAAATTTCACATTGAAGTTTTGGTGCACTAAGTCGGTGATCTTTTCTAATTCTTTTAATATATAACGCTGCTCTCTCTCAGAGAGCAGTTGAGGACGGCCTTTTTGTGGGGTTGAAACAATTCTTTTTTCTTTTTGGTAACGCTGAATGATGTTCCACGCAGTAGATGTTTTAGGTCCGATCAGTTTTTCTGTCTCTCTAACACTTTTTATTGTCTTTGTGCAAAGAAATTATAATATTTCTTTGTTCAATCGTTGTATTTGTATTTTAGCCTGACATGTTACACCTGGCTTGATTTATATAAACTAATTTAATTATTAATTTCATATTGAATATATGCTTAAGGTATATATTTACAAATTGTATAAATATTCGGGCAAAACCTTGGACAAACTATAAATTATAATAGTGTCCCAATATTTATGAGAGGTAGAATTTGCTCTTATTATTATATATATTTTTTTTAATCTACCAAAACATTTTTATGTACTTATTTAAATAGTTTTTATTTAATTAATAGTAATTATAAAATGAAATGAATTTTTAAAAATTTGAATAAATGGGTGCCACTTTTAATCTTCGTCAATTTTGAACTTCTGTATGTACTGTCCCAATATTAATGGGAGTCACTGTACAATTGTTTTAATAACATTTCTATTTATTTAATTTTAAATGAATATTAAACTTTAAAACATTCCAAGAATCTTTTCAAATTAAAAGTATAATGAACGAACAAGTGTCAATATTTAGTAACGAAAACTATTTGCTTGGCTACAATAACTAAATTGCCAATTACAATTCATTGTTTACTCGGTGTCTTGGTGTATAAATATTATATTTAGGAAAATTAAGTTAAAAAGACAATTTGATTTTTATCTATTTATTTATTACATTTGCAAAAGTCAAGTGGCTTTTTTTAAGAGAGTGCTTTTGTCAGTCGAGATAGATTATAATGGAAACTAAAACAAAAAAAATGTATCAAAAATTATTTTAGAGTAATTTAAATTTGCCATTTAGCATCATTCAAGACCTGGGGCATTAGCTTTCACTGCTAGCTTTCTATTTGGCTGCCCGGTTTGGGATTGCTAGTAATATTTAATACATAGTACTATTTTGGTAGCCAAGTGGTTGGTGAGTAGAAGTTGTACCACCGGACAGCAATATGAACTACCTGGGGCTTACTAAGTAACTTACGGACCTTGTAACAACCTAATCCCTTAAGAGTAAACTCCTGCAATATTATCAAGTTGAACCTTTCCCATTTATACAGTGTGAATACCTCTCTGTTATTTCTGCAATATATTTAGTTATTTTAATGTATAATTGAATATAGTTTATTTTGTTTATACAATAGATTGCATTTCAAGGAAAATTATGTTGTGCAGTACAGTTCAATTTATTTATTGCATTCTAATTATATTTATTTAGCTATTAAATAAATACATCCACCCTCGGTCTATGACAATTCGCAAGGAATAATCCTCATCGACTATCTGGAAAAGGGTAAAACTATTACAGGTGCATATTATTCATCGTTATTGGACCGTTTGAAAACTGAGCTGCAAGAAAAACGCCCACGATTGGCCCACAAAAAAGTCCTTTTCCATCATGACAACGCACCAGCTCACACCTCAGCAGTTGTGGTCGCAAAATTAATGGAAATAGGGTTCCAACTCGTTTCACATCCCCCCTATTCACCAGACTTGGCTCCCTCAGACTACTATTTGTTCCCCAATATGAAGAAATGGCTGGCGGGGAAAAGATTTTATTCAAACGAGGAGGTGATTGCAGAAACGAGTGGCTATTTTTCAGACTTGGACAAATCCTATTATTCGGAAGGGATCAACAAACTAGAGCAACGTTGGACGAAGTGTATAAGCCTAAAAGGAGACTATGTTGAAAAATAAAAAAGGTTTACCCCAAAAAATTAAGTAGTTTTTATTTTTGCACGGACTTTTCATACGACCCGCGTATATTTTGTTTTGATTTTTTTTAATTTCAAATGTGATTTCTGTTAACAAACCAAAAATTATCTCTTATTAAATTTTCCATTTGTAATGATGGAGTGGTTGGTCTATGAATTAACCCCGTACTTATTAGCAACTGTTCTCGACTCGTTCCAGTTAATCGGGCTGAATCTCCAGACTCGAATTCTTATGAAAAAGATTCTAAATCTGCAAAAAAATAAAAAAATAAAAAAAACCTGAATCGATTAGACCAAAATACTTTTAGGTAAAGCGAAAAAAAGATTGTGTGGGTGTTTTTTTTAAATATTGTTTTTGAACGTACTGTATTTAGTTTCAACACTTTCATCCCTGAAGTGATGTTCTAGAAGCTGTCAAAGTATCCCAACTGTGGCTGGCTATCATCCTTGAATTTATCTCTGAAAGTAAATCAACTGTATCTGTAACAGTTTCTGTAACTCAACCAACCCGCATAGCCACGCCCTGAAGAAGACAATATATTTGTCGAAACGTTGGCAAAAAGGCGAGTTGTTTTTTTTTTTTTGACCGATTCCTCGCCATTCTTGAATTCTTAGTTTAATAATTTACGGTCACGAAACCAATATATTCATATTTGCAAATAAGTTAAATTAAAGGTCAGAACTTAACCCAGAGAACACTATTAGTTCATGATTTCATTACCTTAAAGAACTCAGAAATTAATTGTAATCTTGACTATTATCTATATGCTCTACAAGAATTCTGATTAGTATGTACTTTTCGCAGAGCTGCCCGCTCAAGGACCAAGAATCGATGGTGGAAGACCTAGGTACCAAGTGGGCGATATGGTCAGACTAAATTGTACTTCTGGCCCTTCAAAACCTGCAGCTAAACTCAACTGGTTCATCAATGGAGTTCAGGTGAAATAGTTAGCTGATATAATTGAAATATTAACACTATTATGTTTTCTACTATAAATCTTAATCTTACTCAGCGTTAGTAATAATCCTAACCTACTTAAATTGTTCAACTTCTTATCTTAAAACTCCAATTCTGAACAATAACTTCGCGTTTACATTTTTGTTTCCTCACCAATAAAAACAAAACTAATTTACAGGCAGACGATTCCTTCTTGTTAGGCCCACGTATCCAAAGTGTAGGTCCATATCTAGAAGAATCAGCTCTTGGTTTAGAGTTCCGTGTTAAACGACATCATTTCAAGCATGGTGATTTGAAATTGAAGTGCCTGGCCAGCATTGGTACAATGTATTGGAAATCGAATGAAGAATCCGTAGAAGGTGATCGACCACAGAGGCCGCCCGTAATGGAAGTAAGAGACAATCAACCTCACTCATCCAGAACAGATTTAGTACACAGTAAGTTGAAATTTAACTATTTCTATTTCTAATGAATTAAAATGGCTTTGAAAAAAATGTGTCCTCATTCTTGACATAACTAAATCCACCCTATTTTCTATTCAGTTTTGTAATTAAAAGAACGCATCTCAGAAATTGTACATTAAAAATAAAAAGTTATATGATAGCCTATTTTTCAGGCAGAGCTTGTTAGTCTAGGTAACAAATTAGGTGTCCTGGTCAGGGGCGTTAATATTAAGAAATATTAAGTAGTTACACACGAGTTCGAACTGTGGTTCTTCCACTCACAAATCCTCCGCTTCATAACCATTAGTCTATAACCCCATTCAGTATTTAATAAGTTATTCTTCACAGTAAGATCTTTACATTTTTTATTTATTTATTCTAAAGCAGACGAAATGTTCTATCCAAAAGCTGGACAAAAAACTGGTTGGTTGTCTAGAGATGGGGTGAATCTTGTACAATACTTGTGAGCATTAATGTCTTTACAGGAAAAATAGGCGGTTGCTCTCCAGAAAGCCCTAAAAAGAATCAATCCTAAAAAAAAGAAGAAGTAAAACGTAAATTAAGAGATAACACAAAATATACAACTAGGTAAAAATAAAAATGTTTAATTTTAGTTGTTACACCCTACTAAATTCACATTATTCTTTATTAAATAATTTTTCCAAAATTTAAAAAAATTGTAGGCGTCCTATATAAGTTAAAAATGTAATAGAGGTCAAGAATAACAGGAAAAACCTAAATTGTTTTGTGTATTTGCTTAATTTGCAAAAATTCCCATCAAAAAGTGAAGTAAAATGCAAATTTCGTATCAGTAGGACATGTTATTGAAGGAGCTCTTAGTAGAATCCACGTGAGATGAGTGCAGATGATTGGAGATAAACACCGACCAATAAGGTTACAGTATGAAAAGTCGAAAATGAAGGCTGGGTGTGCTGAAATTCTATTGGCTGTTATAATTTTCTAGCATGGCTACACCTCTTGGCTATACTTCTAAGCTAAGCTCCTAGCCCATTATGTCCTACTGATACGAAATTTGCATTTTACTTCACTTTTTGATGGGAATTTTCTACATATTGCTTTAAAATCTAAATTTCGTATCAGTAGGACATGTTAGTGCAGGAGCTCGTAGTAGAATACACGTGAGATGAGTGCAGTTGATTGGAGATAAACACCGACCAATAAGGTTACAGTATGATAAGACGAAAATGTAAGATGGGCATGCTGCAATTCTATTGGCTGTTACAATTTTCTAGCATTGCCACACCTCTTGGCTATACTTCCAAGCTGAGCTCCTAGCGCATTATGTCCTACTGATACGAAATTTGCATTTTACTTCACTTTTTAATGGGAATTTTCTACATTTTGCTTTAAAATCTTAATTTTATAGCTTTTAGTTATTATTTTGTGCTATGTTATAGTGTTTTATCTTTAAAATAAAATAATATTTTTAACTATGATGATATTTTTAGTTTTTTGACATTTTAACTCATTGTATCAATAAAACAGTATACACGTCATTGTTTCTTTTGACTTTTGTTCACATTTGGAGAGAAGGATAACATTTCTTTTACCGTTTTATGTATACATTAATGCTAGAGTATTGTCTGCTTTACAACTTCTGCTTTTACCATTTTTTTTTAAACACGTAGATCCACAATCTCAGTTATCATCAGGTGTAAAGTTTTCCTAATTTTCTTAGTTATATTTTCCAACACTGACTTCAAAACAACAATTGATGAATGCAAGAAGAAATGTTTATTGCATTTCTTTTGTATTTGTTTGGATCTTATAACTTTTAATTGAAATATATACAGTTTTTTCTTTTCTTATTTTTTCATGTTTCCTTTGTTACAGTGTCTTCAGGAGCCCAAAGAATTGGCAGCAGTTGTTTCAATATTATTTTCAACTTTTTTTTTACATTACTGCCATTCTTCAGATAGTAAACATCGTGTTAAGTACATAAATATGAATTTATTAATGAAATCTGTGCCATTCATAAATTACAAGACAATAATAATTCAAGTTGTAAAATCTATTTATAATTGAACGAATACATCTGAATTGTGTCAACGAAGTTATCGTTAATGTTTCGTTTGTTTGTTTGAACTGTTCTAAAAAAAATAAATTAATAAAATGGGAAAGAATTAGTGTAAAAGAAAAGAAAGATATCTTTTTTGTGGAAAACACGAACAATTTGTTTCCTTATTACTTTAGTTATTTTTCAATAAAAAGTTTCTTTTGAAGTGTAGCTTTGAAGTTTGTGTAAAGCTGAGTTCTTTACAAAATTAAGAAAGAATGTTGTTTATTTATACAAAGATTGTGTACATTTTGTAAATATTTAGCGAAGTTATAATATTGTGAAAATGTAAAATTAAAAATATTGAAAAGGTTTTTCTTTAATTATTTTATTTTTCCTCAATCTGTTTTTCTTTTCTTTTTTTAATACAAAAACAAGTTCCTTAACATTAAAATTCTTGAAATCTAACTTCCTTTTATAAAGAAAATTAAAAAGAAGTAAATTGTGCCATTACTAATATGGATTTATAGTGTTTCGCACTATGTATTTAAGGAAATGGTTACCATACTTTAGGTATTGTTTCGCACCTTTTTGTTAATTATCGAATTTCATAAATGATTTACTTACCAAAACAATACAGCAGTAATATTATTCGACTTAATGGGCTCAACTACTCTAGCAATTTCTACTTCTAGCAATCACAAGGAAATCGCCGATTATATTGCCAAGAACTAGCCTGATATCTTGCGGAATACAATAACAAAAGACAAGCACAGATCTCCTGGAGATAGATACCACTAAGCCAGCGCTATAGGGTTTGCCATCGACGCTAGCAAGGATGTTTTCCTGAGAAAATGTGAAGGAAATGGCAAGAGTAAAGCTTTAAGCTTCTTGACCGAAAGAAGGAACGTCGCAGTGGGGGGCATTCTTTAGGCTCATCACTTGGCTTTATGACTTTCTCCATAATCAAACTCCAAAGATTTGGTCCAGTTGATTCGTTCAAATGCCCATTGTGCGATGTATGGAGGAGGAGATATGAGGGCGGAATATCTACAGTAGAAATGCCTTCCAGTAGCGTAGGGGAAAAACAAAGTACAATAATTTACCAGTTCATTAAACAATGTTCTCCCATACTTTGTAAAGGTTTAAACAGAAAAACATTGATTACACTATTTACTATCGCGTAATACTTTGAAAGGTGAATAGAAAACGAGATTAAGAAATTTACACATACAATGAAATGATTTTCTCAAACCTCAAAATATTAGGAATACATTTAAGTTCAATCGTTAACGGCTATGGTTGGTTTTAGCAGGTCCTGGATCCGCCAGTTGGTTCAGGTGATGAGTGGACATGCGAATTTAGCGTACCATCTTTTCAAATACGGCCTTACCCAGTCGCCAAATTGTGCTGGCTGTGGTGAGTCCAACGAAACTGTGCGGCACTTTGTAGAGGTATTTATTCTGAAACTAGAGATTTCTCGTCTTCGGGAGGTTAAATGTTTCCCTACCGGAGACTGTAGCGCCTGGTAATCTTTACCAGAACTTTCTAGGTTTATTCAGTGCACTGTGGCGATTGAGTCGCCATGCTCCCTAGTGTCCTGTTACTACCTTATTAGTTTATTGTTCCGCTATCCTGCAATCTTTAGCCGGATTTGTTGGTCTTGAAGCCCCCCAGTGTCTCTTATGAGATGAGGAGTGGGCGGGGAACAATGGGCATTTGGATTGGCTGCGTTCCTTCCCCTTTTTGGTGCAACCTCCCGTCTAAAAACAATCTAATCTAAGTTCAATCACTCAATTTTTATCTTTGAATGTTTTCTTACCTAATCCTGGCAGGTTTTAGATGTCCAATCCATCAATGGAGGTTGATTCAACAGTTTGCTGAAGAGAACACTTTTAAAATCTCAGTCACACGCTGTACCCGCTGACTGAGAGAACGAGAATCCCTTTGGATGTGCGGGTTTAATATTTAGAATTTTACCAATTAGTAAAAACATTTTTGAAAAAATAATAAATTAATAAAAAATAAAGCTAATGAAATCATTAGTTATTAAATTGTTCTGTACGTTTTGTTTACAAATAATGTTTTGGAATTATAGTTACCCGGGGGTGTGGCCTAATTCGAAGTGATTCTGATTCGCTGTTACTATAGAACCCGCCATATTCAAATATAAATATAAAACTATTTCTTTATTTTATATTTACATTTAAATCTGGCGGGTTATATGGTAACAGCAAATCAGAATCACTTCGAATTATTTATTTAAGATTGATAATTTTATTTAAACCCCCCTTTATATGGGGGCTTTGCCCCCACACCCCCTGATTTATTTATTTCTTAATGGGGGGCTTCGCCCCCACACCCCCCTCCTACCCTACCTAATCACCCTCAATTTTTTTAATTTGAGTCACAAGATTCATTACAATAATTACACAGAACAACACAAAAGAAACTTACCTTATTCTGTGGAGTCCTTTTCCTGAGGAGGGTATACTTGTCGAACTCCCTCCAGAAAATCGAACAAAATTTTATAACATTCATTACTCCATCCTCACTCACACTACAATCATGCTTTAATTTTAAAAAAAAAAAACTGCAAATTTAAAACGCTCATGCTCATAAAGTTACAAAAAAAAAAAAAAGGCACCTCAAATCACAAACAGGGCACTCGCGGGAACTAATAATACATTAAAAAGGAAGCAGTTATGTACTATGCAGTAAGTGTACTGCGTATGCGCGCGAAACATAAGAGTTACGAAATTCGCACAATCCGAAACAGTTCATTGGCGGGAAGTAGTTTAAAAAAAACTCAACGGTAAGTGCGCTGTACTGCGCATGCCCTAAAAATAAACAGGCCACACCATCGGGTAACTATTCTTTACATTAGTTTATTGTTCCGCTATCCTGCAATCTTTAGCCGGATTTGTTGGTCTTGAAGCCCCCCAGTGTCTCTTATGAGATGAGGAGTGGGCGGGGAACAATGGGCATTTGGATTGGCTGCGTTCTTTCCCCTTTTTGGTGCAACCGCCCGTCTAAAAACAATCTAATCTAAGTTCAATCACTCAATTTTTATCTTTAAATGTTTTCTTACCTAATCCTGGCAGGCAACAGAGATTTCTTTCTCAGTCGAAAGTAATGGAAGTAGCTTTCCTCCATGGCGTAATAAGTTTCTTAGAAATATGTGGGGTGTGGATGATGGCCTATAGTTTTCTTTATTTGCTTTTTGAGGAACCAGGTAAGTACTTTTAGGGGCTAAGGTTGTAATAATTGTTAAATACTTATTTTTTGTGGAATATCACTAAATAAATGCGAGCTCAAGTAATATATTTTTAAAAAAGGACCAAAAATCTTTCCCCCTTTTTTAAAATAAATTTCACCAAATTTTTGCTAACAAATTTCTTCCCTGAAATAGAAAACTGTGATGCTGTCCCGGAGTTTTCCCTGAAAATTAAAAAAAGCAGAAAACAAAAATGCCACTCACTTTTTGATAACCTTCCAAATAAAATAATTACAAAAAAATTTAGCTAAAAATAAAGATTTGGGCGAGTTGGTAGCATTAAATTATTATAACATTATATTTAAATCTTAATTATTATTCAGCTGTACAATTTCCATAATACGAACATTAATTTATTATAATTTTCCAATTAAAAAGAATTTCTCTGTTTTTTGAACATTCAAGTTAAAGCCATTATCTTTTATTTCATTCTTTTTCAAAAGTAATTAATATTGACAACACATTTTTTTTACAATTTTTACTTCAATTTTTATAAACATTTATATAATAATATTTATCCAAAGAATTGATTTTTTTTTTAACAAAAATATATATTAATTATGACAATAAAAATCGACTTTCTTTATTTTGAAATTCAAAATTGAAAACATTAATAACACTGTTTACGTCTTGGGTAACTCCATTTTATCTTTTTGCAACTGAGCAACAATGAATCCCAATTATTAAAATTGAAAGTGATCACTAGGGAACGGATTCGTATGTATTTACATATTTTTTTCTAGGCAATTTACAGACTTTTTCAACTAGAAGTATTCATACTGACACTTTTTAAGCCGTTTGAGCCTACTTTTATTTCACATATTTCCACATATTTGGATGTTATCGCATATTTATACATATTTGATTAAAATAAATAAATATTTCTACATATTTAATCAAAATATGTACATATTTTTCATTTTGGGCATATTTTCATAATTGGGAGGTGGTTGACAGGAACTGTGAACCACAGACTGTAGGGCTGTGAATCACAGTGGTTAAAAAAGTGTTCTTAAAAGCACCAAGTCGCATTAAAATGCTAAAAGATCTCTATCCCAGACTTGTGCCTTCCACCAGAACCAATATTGACAAGATGGGGTACTTGGCTGGAAGCAGCTCAGTATTACTATGAAAAACTACAATAAAATCAAGAATGTCCTTTCACATCTCGAAGACGAAGCAGTAGCGATAAATACAGCCAAGTCTTTATTCGAGAAACCTAATTTAAGGAACGACCTTGCATTCATTTCTGACAATTGCGTATTTCTTGCACAAGCCATTACCCAACTTGAGTCCCAAAATGTTGGACTGACAGAAAACGTGTCCAACGTTAAAAAAAGTCATCGAAAAGGTGGAAGGAATGCCTGGGAGTAAGGGAGATCTGATCAGATCAAAACTGGTAGAAGTACTGAGCAAGAACAAAGGGTGGGAGACCATCTGCCAGATTTCTGATATTATCAGTGGAACAGAAGTCACCTCAGAACATCGTGTACCCTTTACAACCAACGAGATAACTTCTTTCAGCAAGGCACCTATAACATCTGTAGATGTTGAACGATCTTTTAGTCGTTACAAGTCCATCTTACGCCCAGATCGTCGTCACTTTACGTTCCAACATTTGAAATTTCATCTGGTTGCAAACAATTTCGAAGAGTGAAGTTTTCAAAATTGAAAATTTAACACATCTTTTTATAAATAGTAAAAATGTTCTTTGTTGTATAAATCATTATAACTTGTAAAAACAAATTATTTTGTTCCTAATAAATTATTATAAATTGTAAAAATGTTCTTTTCTTGTATAAATAATTATAACTTACCCCCCCCCCCAAATTCCATTTTCATAAAAAAAAATGTCCATTTTACTTAAATATTCCAGAAAATATTTTAAGAAAATCACATATTTTCCACATAATTGACGAAAATAAATGCATATTTAGTTAAATATTTGGCATTTTTGAATACATAAAAATCCGTTCCTTAGTGATCACCCACTTTAAATTCCAAGTATTGATTCTTTTCCCACAAATGGTAAAGAAATATTCAACTCTTTAAGCAGCCTAATATCTGATGGCGGTTAAAAAACAAACAAGGGCTTATTTACAAAACAAGGCTATTTTAAGGGGCCTTCAAAATCAGTGCAATGGAAATTAAGTTCTTTACAAAATTAAGCAGTATATAAGTGCGGTGGAAATGAATTGCATTACTCTTCTTCATTGATCACTGAGCACAATCTCTGCACAACAGAAGATCAACAGAGATTTCTTTCTCAGTCGAAAGTAATGGAAGTAGCTTTCCTCCATGGCGTAATAAGTTTCTTAGAAATATGGGGGGGTGGGTGTGGATGATGGCCTATAGTTTTCTTTATTTGCTTTTTGAGGAAACTCAATGGCTGGGGTATGTAGTTGTTCGAAGGCTGGGGTTTTGTGAAAAAGCTCTTGGAGAAAGGTAAATCGTAAGAAAATGATGGTTGGAAGAAGAAGAAGAGGAACAAGAATGGGAGTAAGAACTTGGAGAAGACACACGCCCAGGTCCTTTAGAGGTAGTTATGATCGAGGGGGATCCAGTAAGTCATTCCAGATAAGGAGATCAGGATAAGGATCTTCTTTCTTTTCATGGAACCAGGAATGTTATGACTTTTCTTTCGGTTATTAGGTTAAATAATTGGTCTAATTGGGATTTTTTTGGTTTGGTAACCAAAGAGTTTTGCCATTTCGTTTTAAAGAAGATGGTGCCGCCAAAATATAGTATCGTCCAGAAAAAAGAAAATTTAAACAGACCTCCTTTCTATCTTCTTTGGATGAGGTTCGGGTGTAAATCTGGTTACCGACTTCTTTCTGGGTTCTTAGGCATCGTCTTTGCATCCATTAAGTCAATAAGAGAGATAAGAGAGGGTTCTTCTATCTCTCTTCAGAGCGATTAATCTTCGAGGTTTCCTTCTTATAGTTTAAAAGATCAACTAGACTGGTACACAAATGATATAGTTGGCATTTTTTTCCCCAAATTCATGATTCGGCTACAAACGAAGACCTCAAACTCTGATAATAATCTATGATTATTAAGCAATGCAGCTTGCAACAAACTGGTTCTTTGGGCAGTAAGAGAAAATTTACCAAAACCTTCGTTCAAATTTTGATCCGAATATTTGTGGTACCAAATTTTAATCTAAATTCAAGATGACAAAATATTTTTAACTAACTTGGATTTGGAGGAGGAGACTTAAACGCGAAAAACAAATAATAAAACTGACAGAAAAAAACTTCGTCATCGAAATCTAAACTCCTGATGGCCATAACTTCTTATCTTCGTGAAGACTTCCTTTTCAATTCATGTATCCATTCATTCTAGTAGATATATTCAATCCAAGAAACTCATCGATGTTCACTCACCTCACAGACTTGGAAGCACCACATTCTTTGGCTCCCAAATTACATTCCAAGTAATCAAACGTTTCCCAAAATGCAGACACTGACACTGGGGCCACTTAATCCTAAAATGCAGTTACCATCTACTGCAGTAGTCTTGTAGACTCTCTATAACTGCGCACCATAATTGGGGGGGGGGGGTCTCCATACAATGTTCTGACCAACTTTACGTGTCTTAGCAATGAGTCAAAGATCATCAAGCGACCAGCACTCAGAAGAATAAGGGATGACTGGCCTGAGACGACCCCTTGATGATCTTTTGCTATTCGGGAGACCTTTCATGTTTCGAAAGGTTTGCAATTTTTGGTATCATTGGCCCCCTACTCTGCTCTCTTAGGGTACGTTTACAACGGAACTGTGAGCATAGATGATAGCAGAGATGATAACTGATAGAGTAAAATATAATCGCTGATTAGTGTGCACAACAGAGCTGTGATACATGCAACATGTCCGAGTAGCGAAGAAGCAACAAAATGTTATATTTTAAAGAAAAAACGCTTTAGAAAATATCATGTACATCCCATAAATAAAAAACGAAGTACTTTGGGTGAATTTCACTATTTATATAAGGAACTTAGAAATTATCCGGATCGTTTTTTTGAATATGTGAGGATGGGTCCACCCACATTCGACTATATTTTAGAAAAAATAAGGTCAAAATTAAGAACACTTTGGAAAAATTGTCATGGAAATCCTATAACCATAGAAGAAAAACTAGTGATTTTTCTTAGGTAAGTAATGATTTTATTAAAAAAAACAAACAAATAAATACACATGAAAATAAATGTAAGCACGATTTAAAAAACAAAATATTGTTTAAAAGTAAATAATAAAAAATAATGAGTAAAGACAGCACTAAATAATTTTTCGACGTCCATTTTGAAGCTCCGATACTGGAGTTCAGCTAGCAGAAAAATGAAAAATTCAATTCTATCATCTATGCTCGTTTATAGCAGCGCGTATGAGTCACTAGTCGAAGCTTCGTTGTGCACGCTCACATAAGAATGTACTAGGTTATTCTATAAGCGCTGATGCATCACTGCTATTATCTCCGCTATCATCTATGCTCACAGCTCCGTTGTGAACGTACCCTTAACAGCTTTGGCTCTAGTATCCTTTTACCAACAGAAAAATCAACTCAACTTTCTGCATTCCATCATAATTAATGGCCCATGTCACCACCTACCTACTCCCCGATGCGCTTTACTTTTCTAATTATTATCTAGACCATCTCCTGTGAATCGTTACTCCTGGCAAGCATTCCTATCAAGTCAACTTTATACGCACAGAAAATGCTTTAGCGTTTTTGGAGAAAATGTTTTCCATTCTGCGGTAGCAAGAAGTTCGAAAATTGAAAGCGATCTTTATTACTTTGTTTTTCTTATCAATAATCCAAATTAGTTTTTTTTAAAAAAACAAACCTTTTATTCACTTTTCTTGCAAAATATTTACAACAATTCGCTTGTTTTTATGCATATAAATTGAATTTTGGATATCTAGAAGTATACAAGGAGAATTCTTGAATAACGTCAAATTTTAGTTGTTAAAAAAAAATAATAATAATTTAAAAAAATTAAAGATCTTTGTTTTCTTTTAATATACAAGCACACCTTCAATACTCACTTAAAATAATTTCTTCCGATGCTGTTAGTTCATTCGTTAAAAGTAATACCAATATTAAATGATCTTTTTTTCCTTTCTTGGCAAATGTAATTTTATAAAATCGAAATATATTTTTATACAAGATTAAAAATTTATGTAACACATTGTGCCAATCAAAAATAGGCCATATTTACATTAAGGATTTCTCTTCCAAGAGGGACGCTTTAAAAGTAATGAAAAATACGTAATATTAAGAATTTTGGAACCAGGATATGTGATTTTAAAAATTAGTCAACCGGTATAGGATTACTCTGTCGGATATCCGAAGTGTGTACACAAGAAAGTGAACACAGAGACAGAAACCTAGAAGTTTGCTGGTTTTTTTTCGCTTCTTTAAATTTCTTTTTGGTTTAAATATTATTATTTCTTTTATCGTCAGTCTCTTGGAGTTTTGAGAGGCATCTCGTCGAAATAACGGCCAGAGCAGACTGGGGAGACGATGTTTTTTTTTTTGTATTATTTATTTTACTTCGTTGGCAAACGCAGCAGCACTAGATCGCGCTACCTGTGGCAGGTAAGTAGTACAGCGCATGCTGTTATTACCATTGTGGATACATGGCATAAGTTGCGACCATCTGAAACATAGTACACTATAATAAAAATACCAATTCTTTTTTTTTGGTAATAAATATTATTGGAAAATTCAATTTTAAAAAAGAAAATAGAAATGCAAATAGGGAAATACATTCCTAACAGAAGAATCGGACGAGAGTTGGAAGCAATGGGGGCAGTAGCAGCCTGGAGGTGGCAATCTCGTTCTGAAAGTCCTCTAAAAGAGAGAAACAATGAATCCGCCCGGGTTGTTCATTAAAACAATAAAACTAATAAGAAGTTCCCGAAAGGAGTTAATCCTTTTAAGACTGGGGCTACAACCACAACTCCAGAACTTCTAACTTGTTGGGAGTGTAATATCTATGATGCCATGCAAATGCTTTAATATACGAGGGTCGTTTGAAAAGTCCGTGCAAAGTCAGAGAGATAGCACCACTGGCGCGTATCGAGGTTATGTTTAGTTAGTAGCATCTCTTGGAAGAACACACACCAACTTTCAGCCAGATCGGTCTATTTCTTTGTGTTTGGCATTCGTTTGAATCGAGGAAGTCGAGTGATTTTCAAAAAATGGACGAAAAAGAATTTCGTGTGTTGATTAAACACTACTTTATGAAAGGCAAAACGCCTCAGGAGACTAAAGAGAAGCTTGATAACCATTATGGTGACTCTGCACCTTCGATTAGAACAGTTTATAAGTGGTTTCAAAATTTTCGGAGTGGCCATATGGGCACAAGTGACGCTGAACGTTCTGGACGCCCTGTTGAGATTACTACTCCAGAAATCATTGATAAAATCCATGATATGGTGATGGATGACAGAAGAGTGAAGGTGCGTGAGATTGCTAGTGCTGTGGGCATCTCGAATGAACGGGTACATAATATTTTGCATCAACATTTGGACATGACAAAGCTATCCGCAAGATGGGTGCCGCGATTGCTCACGCTTGACCAAAAACGAAATCGTGTAAGGACGGTTTGCAGCTGTTCCAGAAGAATCCGCAGGACTTTAAGCGTCGTTTCGTCACTGTGGATGAAACATGGATACATCACTACACTCCTGAGACCAAAGAACAATCTAAACAATGGGTTACCAAGGGGGAATCTGCGCCAAAAAAGGCGAAGACCGTTCCTTCGGCCGGAAAGATTATGGCGACTGTCTTTTGGGATTCGCAAGGAATAATCCTCATCGACTATCTGGAAAAGGGTAAAACTATTACAGGTGCATATTATTCATCGTTATTGGACCGTTTGAAAACCGAGCTGCAAGAAAAACGCCCACGATTGGCCCACAAAAAAAGTCCTTTACCATCACGACAACGCACCAGCTCACACCTCAGCAGTTTTGGTCGCAAAATTAATAGAAATAGGGTTCCAAATCGTTTCACATCCCCCCTATTCTCCAGACTTGGCTCCCTTGGACTACTATTTGTTCCCCAATATGAAGAAATGACTGGCGGGAAAAAGATTTTATTCAAACGAGGAGGTGATTGCAGAAACGAATGGCTATTTTTCAGACTTGGACAAATCCTATTATTCGGAAGGGATCAACAAACTAGAGCAGCGTTGGACGAAGTGTATAAGCCTAAAAGGAGACTATGTTGAAAAATAAAAAAGGTTTACCCCAAAAAATTAAGTAGTTTTTATTTTTGCACGGACTTTTCAAACGACCCTCGTACAATAACTCGGTATATTTATCGAAATACGAAAAGAATCAACCAAAACTTTCCTATACCAAATATTTACGAAACAAGAATCTTAAAAGAATGCACCGAAGAAAAAAACCGACACAATTAGACTAAATTCAATACCAAATATTTACTCGAAAAATTGCTTAAATATGTTAGTTATTAATTTAGAACAATAATAAAGGTAAGTTAACTTAAAGTTCTTTACTGCTACTTAATACATTAATTAAAATTCCATTTTTGTTTGGATATCTATAGAAAATAATAAATCGAATTGAAGTACAATGAATAGATATGTGCAAAATATAATTACAATTAAGGGCAATTTCAAATGGCTTCGACGAAATAAGGAACTTTATAGTTAAGCGGTTCTTAAAAAAACACAAGGAGATTTACAGGGAGACGCCTCAACTGCATCGTCCAATTGAGAACATGGGAACCCTTTTGACACGCAGCAGTACAAAGAGATAAATGTCGGGACAGTTGAATATATGTTCTAGCACAATTATTAAGGAAGTGACTTGCCTTTGAAAAGACTGAAAATAGTATTGCGAATGGTAATGTCAGGATAGTGTGCTTTAAGAATTAGATATCACGGGCATTGTGGACGTTCCAATTGGAAAACACCTAAGAATTCTGGTGGCAGTGTATACTGGAGTCTAACAACAGGGAAGCTGTGGGTCCTGCTAGAAAAATAATAAGAATCTAGGCACCATTATATCCTGCATGGAACAAAGGTTTGTTTGGAAGACCAGTGAAGGTTAATGGTCGCCTAATTTAGAATCCATATCTCTTTTTGCTATTGAGGATTTTAGGTATACATAATTTTAGATCCAACAACTTATCCTTAGTGATCCAATAATTCTATAGTTTCATGTATTTTCATATATTTAATAGTTGTTAATATAAGGAGCTAATCACGCATTTTTACAAAATATTTAAATAAACGAAAAATACTTACCAACAATACTCTCCGCACTTGAGGAATGTGGTTGATTGTCTTTGACCTCCATGACTGGAGGTCTTTGCGGTCTGTCTCGTTCAACAGACTCTTCATTGGAGTTCCAATAGACGGTCGCTATGCTAGCTAGGCACTTCAGCTTTAAGTCACCTTCTCTAAAGTGTCTTCGTTCCACACGAAACTCCAATCCAAGTGTAGTCTTTACCAAACCTTCTCGGCCTTCATATTTCAGTATGGGGCCTTTCAAGTAAGAACCATTTGCCTGCACAATGCAAGTAAAGTGAATAGTGATTAGTGCACAAAAATACACATTATTTCTTTCTAATCTTTACTCATTATAACAGTAAATAAATGATTGCACCGTAATGTTTTATAGCATGGGCTAGTTGCTTAAATAAATAAAATAAAGCTTGAATTTATTTCTAGTGTGATTATTTAGAAGTTGTTACATTGACGTCGATGGGAAAAGTTATACGGCTCCAGGTCAACAAGAAGAAGAAGAAGAAGAAGAAGAAGAAAAAGAACTTTTTGGAAGAGAGCCGGGAGAGATAAGAGTAGAGGTCTTTAATCAAAGTTAGAAACTACCAGTACTTCTGATCGAAATGGAAGAAAGATACGCTTCTATTTGCACTCAATTGAGTGTCCAAATTTAAACTATCTTCTTACAACACCAAACGAAGAAAAGAAACAATCAGTAAGTTTCTTGGTAGGGGGGGAAATCGTAGGGTAATTGCGCCCTCACCCAAATGCCCCCTATTTTGGATTCATCAATTTTATACTCAGCATTAATACGCTTAAATAAAGTATTGATATAAAATTTTGGTCGTAGAATTTGAACACCAGAGAAATCTCAACTAGGTGCTAATTTTTGAAGCTTTATAATAGTCAAAATGTCGACCCATCTTGTGAATATAGTAGCCCAAAATAATTTACAAAGCACTAAGCTTTGTAAGAATGTACACAAAAAATATTGGGCCAATAAAATTTAAATTTTGTGAGTTTAAACACAAAATGTTTCAGAAATTAGTTTACTAAAAATGCCTGAACTTCATTTATTTCATCCATCGGAATAATATAACGTGGAGATTTTAAATGAAGGAAATAGATTTAATAAATTATTTGATATAGGATAAATATCTGAGTGCAACTTGGATCTTTTTTACGGTATCTTGATCCCCAAAGTTCTTGATTTCTTGAAGTGAAGACGGTTTTCTGCTTCTTCTTCTTCTTGGGTGTTCTTTGATTAGTATCTGAAACATCTATGCTGAGTTTGGCTGGAGATTTGGAGAGGCGTCTTAGTTTTAAGCTAGTCTATAAAATGAATGGCCTCTGACGTGACGAAGGAATATGCTGTGGCCAGTTAAATAACCAGCAGCGGCCGGTTGAAGTTTTCATTCTTTGTGAAAGGCAGTTAATACAGAACTAGGCCGATTTCTTTACCTCTCAGCTAGGCCCAGCACTTTGTGCTTAGACTTGAACGGACTTATTGTTCGCATGAATGGTGTGCCTGTCAGCATCGCAGAAATGGGTTAATCTCGTTACTTTCCACCACTTCTCCTCGTCCATGCTGCTATTCAATTCCTATTTGCACAACTACTCCACCACAAGTACTAAAACGTGCTGGTCTTCTACATTTTACGGGTCACCAAAGATGAAAGATGCCGCGAAATGAGGTAGATCCAATAAGGAAAACCGTCTCTACCTTAAAGAACAATCTGTCTTGAAAATTGAAGCTTAAATAACTTAACTTACTCAAGAGAGGAAGTTACTTCTTACTTAATAGGGATTTAGAAGAATTCCCTTGATTTTTTATAAAACTGCAGAAAATCAAAGGGCCAGAAGTTTGTTCAATGATTAATGGACTAGAATTTGTATTCTACTGCATTAATAAATAAAACAGCAAAGGTGGCAGCTATTTAAACGGCAGTCGCAGGCAATGAATTCGTTTAAGACTATCTAGGAAGGGTAGCAAGCAACATGACACGGAAGAATCAAATTATTGCCAGTGGAAGGAGGAGAAACTGTTTGGTTACAAGAGGTTGGCGAATGAGCTGGAGCTTTAGATACACGATAAAGGGAAACAGCCAGCCGTGGCATGGAGGCAGGGGTTAAACGAATGGAAAAGAGGGATTACTAGCTGACGCGCAACGTACGCACGCAAACTGCAAGCTCACCACCATCCTCTAACATTACCGCCCAGGCTAGCAAATAGAAATCACATCAGCGTCTGAAGTACTAACAGATCTCCGTCGTCAGGGGAAGCCCTCCTATTTTAGCTGATATACTTCACCCCCCACCACACTATCCAAATAATCCTCTCATGAATACATGTGCGCGGTTGTAGGTTTGCTCTGTGTCTACATCGCTGCTTCCCTCTTGGCAACGACATGGGCCATCAGGTTTGAGTGAGCTCAGCTCTCTTTAGACTGACAGGTGCGCCAGTTCAAGTTAGCATATGATCACCTTCATACTGGCAGACTACTTTCTTAGGCTTTCAATCCAAAGAATTTCCTATTTACTCCTTTTCTCCTTTACATCCAGTTCTTTTAATTTTAGTAATTTATTGTTTTACTGCATTAAATTTTAAATAAATTCATCGCCTCTGCTTCTTATAGAGTTTTAAGTGCAACTTGTCGAACTTTTATCTCCTAACTCCTAACCTTCGAATATCATCCTTAATGTCCTCAAAACATCTCATTCGCGGTCTGCCTCTAAGATATCTACCACCTGGCGCCATCTTTGTCCATTCTTTCTACATGTCCAAACCATCTCAGTTGAGCAGATTTCATTAATGCCACCTAAATCAGGCTCCCGGTACAGTTCCTTCAACTTGTAGTTCGATTTCATTTTCTTATCATCAACAGTTTTTAAAGGGCCAATGGTTTTTCTTAACATCTTTCTTTTGCTGCTCTCTCTCTCTCTCTCTCTCTCTCTCTCTCACGTACATTTTGCCTTAAAAAACAGTAAAGTAATTGCCTATTGATACCAAACTCAAGAATAAGAAATAGTGAAAGTAGTTCTTCTTTTCTCAGTATTCGCCGAGTTATCCAGCCTGGAGTTTCTCAGAGCTCATTATTATTTACGATTTACACATACGGCATTCCTACGTTGAACACATCGTTCTTGTAACCTACCTGCAGACGATACTCTCCTTCTAATACGACTTAAACAACTTTAACTTTCCTTGTAACTCTTCTTAACATGCAAACTTAATTAGACTAACTAATGGACTGGTACTGCAAAAGGACAGAAGACACAGGTCAGTGTACTGCAACCAATCGTTGCTTAAACATAAAAAAAAAAAAAAATTAACAACAATGGAAAGTTCAAAGTATCTTGGTTTATAACACGTCACAGACTAAACCTGGTGTCCACAAGTATTGTAACACTGAAAGTATGTCAGGCCTACCCAACACAGACAACTCTATATCCTCTCATTAACCGACCGGACACTTCTGCACCTTATTGGCCTAGGACTCGAAGACTTTTACAGACTTGCGCTGCAAATTTTCATCAAAATCTAGCGTTGCATATCACTCATCTGTTGAATAATAATAATAACAAATAATAATAATAATCTTCTTCCCATGGTGCTACAGTCTTATAGTAGGACCTGGACCTCATTTAAGAGAGAGTGCCACTCTTCCCTATCCTCAGCTTTTTTTCGCAGATCTCTTTCTACGTCATCCAACCATCTTATTCTGGGATGAACTCTAAGTCTTGCGCCCCCTGGGTCTCCATATAATACTTTTTTAGGAACTCGATGATGGGGCATCCGTTCAACATGGCCGAGAGCCACCTCAGCCTAGCCTTTTTTTGATACAAGAAACTATGTCGGATTCTCCGTATAGTTTCTTGAGTTCTTTCGGAGCTTCCATTCACCCCGTCAATGTACACTACCGGGCCGTAGATTTTTCGCAATACTTTTCTCTCTTTCTTGGTTCGTAACAATGGTCTTCTCCGAGACAGGGTAGTTGGCCCTGCGCTCAACCCCGAACCTGGAGGACCAGGAGCATTATTTCGGAGAACTCACTCCTAAAAGAGTTGCCGTCACCTTGGCTAATGAGTCTCTTCTACCCATTCGCGGTAAGTCATCTGACTCGACTTATGGATGCTGCCGTTGACTAAAAAGATAGTTCTTCCGCCACCACCCTGACTATGTGACCCGCTGCAGTCAACATAATAATTTGTAGATCATTTTGCCACTAAAATATGTTTCCAGGGGGCACTACGAGGAAGCGATCTACTTTACCCCCCAATAATAATAATAATAATAATAATAATAATAGGAATAATAGCAATAATAAAAGCAGATTTGTCCTTAACATTGTATATTGTGTTTTGAACGAGCGCCCTGCATAAATGTGGTACTAACCTTCCAAGTCGAATATAATAGAAAGAAGAACGGATCATCATGCCAAGAGAACAGATTGAAGAGTCATGTAGATAGATAGACATTGTATATGTATATTGGGAAATAAAATACCGCATTTATTTCAACCATCTAATGCAAATTCCTAAAATGCTTCCTTTATATGAGCCCAGTTAAATGAATTCAAACGTATAAATTCCACCTTCAAATAGTTGCCAGAGGTTTGGGGTTTTCTTTCTTTAAAGAAATAAAGCAAAATCAAAGTGAAATTAAATAAATAAATCTGTATCAGTTGATGGCTGTTAAAGCCCATGCGCAGAAGCAGTTACCGTACTTTCTTGCTTTCTTCCTAGCTTCCACCGAGTATGAAATCCATTCTTGATCAGGAAGCAATGGAAATCCTTCTTTTATTCCTTGAAAGAGATTTCACCCAAAAATTGGTATGCGTTCTTTCTAGGTCCACTAAGGAAAGCTTCTCTACATCCTCCTTTCAAATAAGCAGTGTCTTAGATCCCTCTCTCTATCTCTTTTTAACTACTTCTTTCCCACATGCCACTTCTTCGCCAACTATTCTGGATGAATAATTGCTTTAAATCCTGAACCGATCTAACCATATTAACTATTTATAAGTCCTGGCTTATCAGCTGAAGAATAAAGATCTATTTCCAGCAAAAGACCGATGTTTTTCACGTCCCTTATAGTTTTTTACCTATCATCTGTTGATCTCTTCCAACAACAAAATTAGTGTTCACTATAAGAATAACAATGTCTTAGAGGATTCTAGGGTTCTTGGCCAACTCAAGTGTATTATCATTATTTTCAGTGTGTTTCTCAGTAACTTATATCCGGATGCTTCCAAGAACTTTTGTACCAAATCAATCTTATTTCTAGGAATTCTAATCTTATCTCTTCTGTTATTACTTTCCGTTTGAACTTCTACGTACTGCTTCTTGCTTTCCTGGTTTTAGTCTGCTCAATTTATTGGTATTCTAGCAAAATCTTAGGGAATTCCACGGTAGAATTTCCCTAACATGTTTTCACGATCATCACTTGTGCAGGTTACAGATTGTTATGTTCGCATAGCTGTGATTGGCCAAATAAATGAATGAAACTAGTTTAGGGCAAGTAAATTGCAATATTAATAAAAAACCAAATTTAACCTACTAAGGGCTATATCCTAAAGATCTACTAACTGAACTAATATGAAAAAGAACAACTGCTACCTGGGGGATTCCACTCACGACAGACCTCTGATTTCCCTTCATATGGTCCACAATGTGGAAGTAAGGGCCCTGTCGGTGACGTAAGGTCCCTTCTATCTTTCCCCGCAACCTCCAAAATAGCAGCTTCTATACTGGACCCTTTTATAAGGTGAAAAAAAAAAAATATAGTCACATATTGCTAACAAGTTACCTACCACCCTTCCCCGTGTCCTAGAGCTCTCTAAATCCGGGCTATTCAGGGGATGTTACCATAGTAACTAAGGATTTTCTTTTTTTATATTATTCCATGCACCCATGACCTTTTCATTCTTCAATTATTTATGATAAAATTGCTGCTTTTATGCGTTGTAACGTGTATGAAGTTTGAATCTTTGACCAGTTTCGCAGTCTTTGATTCATCAACAGATGTTGCTTGATCGATCAGTTTAGTGTCGAGAATTCGATTTTAAATATGTTTCCAACTACACTCTACACTTCCTTACTCAGCGATTACCAGAAGCTCTACCCTAGCTCAAGAAAACACAACAATCTGCCAGCCACAATCTTTTAACAGTATCCTTAATAAGTTTGGTTAATGACAGCATACTGGTAGAGAACAGATGAGATGCACCGATTTTCGTAAGGGTGTTTGCCTACTCAATGCCAGTAATTCCATAGTTTGCTGTTATCCAATAACAACCATACCACAACCACCTATCTTATATCAAAACACTATTACTTTTTCCCTAGATTGGTGCGAGGAAATGAACGGTTTTGGAGTCTTAGAGAAGGACCATCTCTAGTTGTTGGTAGCAATGATTAGGTTACCCGATGTAAAACTTTAAGCAGCTTTTTCTCCACTTCTTTGACTAATAATAGAACTAGACTCGGTTATCATAGGCTCATTTTGCTCAAGGCAACTAACAAAAGAAATGTTAATAAACTAGAATTACAGATTTTATATTTAAATTAAGTATGTATCATTTCTTTCTTCTTTTTTTTTTTTTCTTTTAAATTAGCGATATTAAAAATACCAGTTAAAGATCCGCGATGATAAATGACTACTTTCTTTCGGCAATTTATCACAATAATAAAACATTTTTCGTAGCCTCCGGAAAAGGGGAGGGGGCAGAAACTTAAAAGAGTACAGTTTGAGTATCTAAAAGTTGTAGAGTATCTGTTCAACTTCTCCAATATATCAATCAATCAACGTCATCCGGTCCTAATGGCGACTAACCTTGCAGAAAATCAATAGGCTTACAAAGACATCAAATGATAAGGAACTTTCCAGTCAAAAGTCAAGTAAAAGTAATGAAAAACAATGGAGAAAGAAACATAATTACTTGATGCAAAGATTTCGCACTGATGGGGGTGATTTTTTATTTATTTATCTATTTATTTATTTACTGTTTCTCAATAAATTCGAGGAAATATTACGAATGCGTCAATTTATGGATATCACTGGATCCACGGGAAATATCCTTTTTGAGATGCCCAGAATCCCTCCCCCCAAAAAAGTGCCCTAAATAGAACACTAGCTCAAAAACTGAACAAAAAGCTCAGACTTAATATTTGTATTCTAACAGAGTAACCTTTAGGAACCTAGCAGTAAACATGGTAACCAAAATTCCTTTCTCAACCACAAGTCCTGTTATTTTTTTGGGGGGGGAAATCAAAGAAAAGCACATTCAGTACTTGGTACTTTCGATTGACCGATATTTCTACGTAATCCTGGTTGGCATCTAAACGAAACATCAAATTTTGAATTTCCTGCTATAGAAACGCACAGATTCACAGACAAATTTGTAAAAATCACTTTTAGTTTCCTTGGTCACCTAGATAGGTAATCGCCTATTTTTTTTCAACAAGGGCTTTTAACGTCTAACCACCAATAAGGTGTCTTGGACGGAGGCGAAAGAGCACATACTTTACTATTAACATTTTTTATAACAAATAAAACAGTATCTTGGATTTTATCTGTCATGTTTTGCAAAAGAAGCCACCAATTGTGGGGGAAATGGCTAATTATAAATTACCACACACACCGATATCAAGTGTATAATTGCAAAAACAGCACTACAAAAATGGCCATACAGATTACAGTAATGGTAATAAAGGGAGATTCTATAAAACTATGTGTAGATCAGTTACCTAGACAACCATGGTTTAAGGGAACTGTCACTAATAAATGGGTTGTTATGAGGATAAGCTGACTGAGAGCGAACCACGCGGTGAGCGGATCGTCGTATCTTCACAGGATCAACAGAAGGTCCTCTCCTCTTTGACGTAGATTGCAATGAGAAGGAGGATTTCAAACATATAATAATGATATGTCCACGGTATGTAGTAGAAAGGAAACGAATGTTTGACGATATATACAGGTATTTAGATGCACCATTTCGCTACGAAGACATAATATTCTCCACCAACATCTATGTACTTGAATCTTTAGCAGAGCTAGCAATGAAATATGAATGTATTTAAAAGTTATAGCCGATTAGAATGAATGGAAGAAAATGATTAGAGAAGGATTACGGTGATTTTAATTTCGGTTAAGCTATAAGGATGGCAGGAATATAGAGTGAGTACTGATCCATCCATTAGCTGTAGTTTATGTCAATAGTTGTTTATAGTAGAGGGATGAATGTGTGTAGCGAAGGTATATATAAGTAAGAATGGAGAATGAGTGATATTCTAGTGATAAGCATAGACGAAAGCCAATGGCAAAAAAAAAAAAAATCTGTCATGTTTATTGTACCACTTACTTTACCGAAATCTCTACCCCAGAGGTGATTAATCTTACCTCTGATATTGGATGAATATACGAAACCAAAAAGGATACAATATACACGGCGTGCTACAAAGATGTTATCCAGCAATGTGGACTTAAGCATATTTTTAAATAAAAAAAAGTATATAGCTACACGCAGGATTCGAACCGGAAATCTCCCACTTATAAACCCTCTCTTCGTAACCTCTAGATGAACACGCGTTAACATCAGAAAAGTAGAAAAAGTGGGAGGGGGAAAATAGTGCAGATAACATTAGCGATGAATTAAAGTAGTCCAACAATTAGAATATTTCGGAAAATTGGGAACAGGGAAAGTGTATGAGAACAATTAAAGATATAACCAGTAAAATTGAATCTATTACAATGAAAAGCACATATACATTTTAGCGAACAATGGCTGAAATTAAATATCCGTCCAAAATGTATACACACTACATACACATTAAGTAAAGCATACATGTATGTACTTACTATCTCTCCATTGATGTACCAGGTAAGCTGTGCAGCCGGTTTAGATCTACCCGACGTACAGTTCACACGAACCGTATCGCCCGCCTGGTAGCGCGGTTTTCCGCCATAGATTCGTGGACCTTCTTCCGGCAGTGCTATATATTACATTCATATGCATGAATCTCGCTATTTACATAAATAAGCAGCTAGTATATGTGGTATATATTAAGAGCATTTCTATGAAGATTACTGCTATGAAAATGCATAATAAATTTTACGGACAATAAAATCTGTGTGCATATTTGCACATCAGTGCATGTAATTTTCATTTTTAAAATATAAATACACAAATAATTGGTTTAACTGGACCATTTCCCTTCATCTACAAATATTCATTAAATAAATTAATTAATTTCAAATCTGGTGTGAACTCAAATGACTTTTTACTTTGCTAAGTCTCAAATTCACAGGAGCTTTTTTTTTTAAACTTCGGTTTCTTTACTAAAAGTACAAATTAGCATGAAATTACATCTTTTGAGTTCAAAAAGTTTAGCAAAAATCGGTACCGCGTGAGAGGATTAGCTTAGAGATTATCTTTATTTTATTTATTTTTATATTTTTTTAAAATTTATTTTGTAATCTACAATCTGTATAAATAATAGGGGGGCCGAAAAGTAATCAACATTTATTTTTTCTGGCGAAAAACATTTATTTATTAAAGAAATCTTAAATGCTAATCAACAAAATAATTTCCTTCATTTTCTAACACTTTTTGCCAGCGAAAAAGCAATTGTTCGATTCCCTTTTTAAAAAAGTCCTTCGATTTTTCATTGAAGAACTTTTCCAAGTGCGTTTTCACTTTTCCAACATTGGTAAATTTTTAGAGGCGCTCGATCAACGGCGTACCATCAGCGCGTCTCTTTTGTCTCGGTATGAAGCTGATCCATTTTTGCGACGAATTGTAACTTGAGATGAGAAGTAGGTACTATACGTACAACAACCCTGCACAAAAAAGACAATGGCTTTCTCCCGGAGAAGCACCTGTTCCGACACCTCGACTGTCACTAACGATAAAGAAGGTCCTTGTGTGTTTGTGGTGGGATTTTTCTGGAATCTTACACTATGAATTGCTGGAACCTGGTCAGACCGTTACAGCGACAGTGTATTGTGAACAACTCGAGCGAATTAAACAAGAACTCATAAAAAAAACGATCTGTTTTGGTCAATAAGAAAAAAAAGGATCCATCAACACGATAACGTGAGGCCTCACGCAGCAATAATAACACAGGAAAAAATAAGGGAGCTTGGGTTAGAACTTTTACCCCATCCATTCTATTCACCAGATCTCGCGCCGTCGGATTATCACCTTTTCAGATCATTAGAGCTTACATTAAGAGGTAAAAAATTTACCAATGTTGGAAAAGTGAAAACGCACTTGGAAAAGTTCTTCAATGAAAAATCGAAGGACTTTTTTAAAAAGGGAATCGAACAATTGCCTTTTCGCTGGCAAAAAATGTTAGAAAATGAAGAAAATTATTTTGTTGATTAGCATTTAAGATTTCTTTAATAAATAAATGTTTTTCTCCAGAAAAAATAAATTTTGAATACTTTTCGGTCCCCCTATTATTTATACAATAAGTAAATAGGAGTGAATGAGATGAACTGGTGCGGGAAGAGCAGGAGGAGAGAAGCTACCCAGTGGTAGCACTCTCTAGAGGAGAGAGGAGAATGTGAGGAGGAGAATATGAGTGGGAGAGAGGAGAGATTTAGTTCTTCAGACTGTAAGGAAGTCGCGGGGCCACTGGCGATTCAGTCGGCGAGGAGTATTGTTTGGGATGTCAGAGGAGGCGAGAGACAGTACTAAAGTATGGAATTTTTGATATTTAGTCTTAGCGAGTTGGTTTATGAAGGGAATGTTGAGGTCAGTGTGAAGGGCGAGGTTAGTCAAACGTAGAAAGGTGCGTCAGCTATCTGTCGGAGGAGTTTTTTTGATAATATTGTTCCATTATCCGAAAAATCAGCTGATTTTAAGCGTCGAAGTATGGTTGCTTTCTTTTAATAATAAAACTAAGTTGGATGCCAATTCTCTCTCTCCTACTGGAAACCAGTTACCAGGTTTAGAGTGCATCGAATCTTTGGTAGAGGAAGTTATATTTTCTATACTCTGAAGATGGATGAAAAGAAGACAAGCCTAATATGAGGATAAGTACCAAAAAAAAAAAAAAAATAGGCAGATAATTCAGTTCTTTCAATCTAAGGCAGCAACATCCCAGTAAAGGAAACTGAACTAAACTCTTCTTCATGTATTTTATTGTCTCTCTGAAGATGCCAAAGTAAACGATATGTACAACACTTACAATTTCTTCAACATGCTATTCAATAAACACAGGGATAGTGCAGATAGTTCTTGGGTGTGGCCTAAATTATTGTAAGCCTCATCCATCCCACAATACACTAATATCTACCAACAAACTTTGACATCCAACGTAACTGTGGGTAAATCTCTTGGGGGACGCAGTAGATGAGTCCTGTGTGTACCTATAATCTCTAGAGTTCTAGTAGTTTAAAAATAACTAAGTGTAGCTGCCAAGTGATGAAGCTCTGAATTGTGGCTAAAAATATCTTAAGGTAGAGACAAAATTCAATTAAATTCATCACAAAAATTGTCTTGAACCAGTTAAATTTTGTGTTTGTTCAACACGATCAAGGTTCTACTCAAACAGCCTATCCTTAAAACCTCAAAATTCGCACAATCTAAAATGGGTAATAAACACCCAATTTTAGCCATATTTTGGTTCGAACATAATTTCACAGAAAACCACATTTTGAAATAATGTTACGTAGAGAAAGTGAGATGATTCAGGGAGATGAGAGACTCTGCGTTCCATTTGTGACCTAAGTGTGTATTCTTCCCTAGGGAGGAAGTTGAATAGCTATAGTCGTATAGTTTCGATTACTGGTTTAGAAAACGAAATTGGAGTAATTAAGCAGGGGAGCCCTTTTAGTCCCAAGGGAATTACCTACAATTGTAATCATTGTCTTTATTCACTCTAGCGGTTTCAATAATTTAATAATTACCTTTGGCGAACAGTATCTATTCCCAAGCAATACTGGGATTTATAAAGGGTAATCTCTGTATATAAATGCGAGAAAACAACTCTACATTATGAACAACAATAATTCTAGTAAAATTATTTAGAACCATCTAAAGCAAGGTAGATGAGCTTCTACAGAAATTTATCTGCGTTTCTTGACTTACAAAATTAGATCAATTATCAACATCCCTTGGCGAGTTGAAGCACTCCTCTGGACAAAGAGATCGCTGTAACTTGTTATCAATTATCCGGTCACTTACCTAAGCAATTTAATTGAACGTGAACGAGATCTGGGTTAGTGTATTCAATTTGAAAATTTCATTAACTACTGTTTAAGGCTAAATTCTAAGTTCAAAGGTAGTGTAATTACAAAATTTTACAAAAGCATAAGCATTGCAACAAAATTTTTAGAAAACAGAGATTTTCGCACAGAGAAATTCTGAATGTTCAAGAGCAAAACAGATTCCTAATTTTGTATCATCGGGTAGATCATTCTCTAGATAAGATTACGACAACTTAATCTCCATTCACCATTTACAACTTAATCTCTGTTTAACCATTTACAAAACTTAAGAGAAGAGAATAACAAATAATATAATTAGGGCAGAATGTTGGAATTAAGTAATTACCATTGTGTAAGCTTGCAAAGGAAGCCACCAATAGTGGAGAAATGGCTAATTATAAATTACCACACACCGATATGAAGTGTACAATTGCAAAAGCAGCACTGCAAAAATGGCAGACAGATTATAGTAATGGTAATAAAAGGAGATTCTATAAAACTATGGGTAGATCAGTTACCTAGACAACCATGGTTTAAGGGAACTATCACTAATAAATGGGTTGTTATGACAATAAGCAGGCTGAGAGCGAACCACGCGGTGTGCGGATCGTATCTACATCAACAAAAGGTCCTCTCCTCTTTGCGTAGATTGCAATGAGGAGGAGGATTTCAAACACATAATAATAATATGTCCACGTTATGTAGTAGAAAGGAAACGAATGTTTGACGTCATATACAGGTATTTAGATGCACCATTTCGCTACGAAGACATAATAATTCTCCACCAACATCTATGTGCTTAAATCTGTAGCAGAGTTAGCAATGAAATATGAATGTATTTAAAAGTTATAGCCGATTAGAATGAATGGAAGAAAATGATTAGAGAAGGATTAAGGTGATTTTAATTTAGGTTAAGCTATAAGGATGGCAGGAATATAGAGTACTGATCCATCCATTAGTTGTAAGTTTGTATGTAATAGTTGTATATAGTGGAGGGATGAATGTGTGAAGCGAATGTATTTATAAGTAAGAATGGAGAGTGAGTGACATTCTAGTGATAAGCACCTAGACGATGCTGGCTGTATGGCGAAAGCCAGTGCCAAAAAAAGGGGAAAAAAAAGTTTTATGTGCCACCCAAATAACATTTTGCCAAACTAGGACAATAAAACAGAAAAAGAAATGTATAAGAAAAAATATATGCTAAACACCTGCCCCTTGGATCGTACACTGGATCTGTGACAACCAAAGATGGGAATCAAGAGCTTATTGTTGGTTCTCATCCCCCTAAATCAACCAATTCTCCCTTCCGAAGAGAAAAGAAAACCCTAAGGCTGCGGATGAAGTCTCCACAGCTAAACCTCATATTGGCACACTGGACTCTGGCCATCCAAGTTGCACAAAATAAGAGACCCGATAATACTCTTAAAATTACGTCTAATGCGCAAAGAAAACAGCGCCTCGCTGTCCAATTCTTTAAAAAGCCTCCGGCTAACTGTAAGCACAAAGATGGATTTCTATTCTTTTTATTATTTTCTTGTTCTCAGAAGAAAACCCAACAAATGAATTTTCGTCATAAACCCAAATTTGGAGTTCAAGCAGTACTTAGAAAAAATTAGATTAATATTCGTTCATTCATGGTTGGTTTTGTGGAAACGTATAAGGAAAAACTGCAGACTTGTACATATAACAAGCAAGAAGTACTAGCTTGTTGATATAATATTGAAGTGAAGAGCAGGAGGTGTAGTAGATGTGACACGGAGATGGGAACTAGCGTTAAAATTCATAGCCTGGAACCGGCACTGCCAACCTCTCCTCCAGCAAACACCAAACGCTTGCATCCGTTTTCATTTCCACATCGCCTTCATTTCTCTGTGTTTTTCTTCCTTCCTATTCGGTCTAGGTTTTTGTTTCCTTAAAATTTCAAAAGGGTTTCTCTCTCTCACTCACTTTCTTTAGAATGATGAAAACGTGTAATTTAAGTTCCTTCACAAAACTAAAAAAAACAATAGCCCTGTATTGTACGTTTACAAAGTTTAAAAAGGGAATAATTGGGAACAATTTAAAGCAAAAATATGGCGATGAAACTGATTTAATTCATGTCATTAAAATGGGACCTTCTATTAGGGTAACCTTCACTTCCTTAACCTCTCCCCTAAAGGTGCCCTTAAATTAATTTTCTGATTTATTTTTAGTTTCAGTTATTCTAACTACACACAGAGCAAAAACCCTTTTGTTCGTAATCACAATTTTTAGCTGCAAGCAGAACATTTAACGTTGGTGATGTAGAACGTGTGTGACGTTAGTACAATTTTTGAAGTATTCCGACTAATTTATGCATTTATGCACCAATTTCAAACTACCCTCCCGCTTCAAATGGATTTTTCGATTATTAAAAAAAATAAAATAAAACGAAGAGAGAGACGATCTTACAAAATAAGAGATTATCAGAGCGCAATCTACAGTAAAGTACTTCACTTATTGTTTCAATCCATGAACATAAATCCCAACCTGCAAATTTCTAAAAGAAATGAAAACAGATTGGCTGCACAAAGGTTCTAAGATTGGAATGTGAGCTCTTTTCAAGACTCAAGCAGACTTAAGTAACAGATTAGATTAGATTAGACTAGGGCGGCTTCAAGGCCTACGCCACTGCGACCCCTTTGAATCTATTGTGGCTCCCCTCACTCTAAAGCTCGAAGTAAAATCCTTAGCCACACGAGCCCCTCACACTGGACCCAACACGTGTAGTGCCGTTTCCTCCTCCTCTTCCTGACAGAACCTACAAAGGCTATCATCTGCCAGGCCCATGCGATGCACTGAGTCTGCAGTGGCCAGTTAATAGGCCTACAATCATCCTTATAGCCCCACGGCCTTGACGGATTAATTCTGCAGTCAGCCTAGAGACTATGTAATAACAATATTGGAGTAAGTGTCAAGGACAAGACCTTCTTTTAATACCTAACATAAAATTATTTCCTTCCGGATCGACTTAAAAGATCTCAAACACGAAAACAGAGAGTTCGTACTTGATATGAATAGGACAGAGAGAATTCTGATTCCAACCAAGACAACTGCTTTGGATAAGGCACGATCCAACCTCCAAGCAGCGCGAATACAACCAAAAGTCTCGACAGAGCAAAGGAACAGATGAACATTTGATCCTTACTTGGAAAAAGAAGAATGTTTCTTATTTGTTTTGAACTCTGGGAATATCTTAGTGTTTTTCTATTTACCTAAAATTACGGCCCGCATATGTGCCCTTATAGGTTGGATGACCAGGTACGGGAAGTGTGAAATGTATGAACCCATGTGATGGTTAAACTCTGCTGTGGTTATAATCAGCTGACTACAATGGCGGCTATTGTCGCTGCCTTCTTGATTGAGTTTTGATTATGTCAGCACAGATTGGATTTAAGTTATTTGTTCTGTACTGGAATTAATTGTGGTAGGATCTTTGTCAACAATTCTAGGGTAGTCAGTGTTGAATATTATGTTGTAGTTACTGGCATAACTCGCAAAGCTAAGATGTACTGTTGGTATTGGGTTCGATTCCCGGTCTAGGCCTTCAATTTTTTTTTAATAATTAAAAAAAGGAATTCATAGTAGTCTGTTAGCTATTTTTCTTTCGTCTTTCTCCAAGATACCTACTTCAGGCCTGCCTGAAAAAAGGCGCAATACTTTTCTCTGAACAATGTCTCCTCTCGTGTTATTCTACTCTTTCATCAGAATACTGCGAAGCATATCCACTGTACAAAGCTGTGTTCTATTGATCTTCCGTACTGATAAGTTTGTCTGTCTGTTTAGACAAGTAGATGCATATTGGCTTTTCTGTACATTTTGCCCAGATAATGAGATGTATTGTACAGTTGTCGCCACATTCTTATAAACCTACCTAAACTTAGTTATTTTTTTTATTACAATTAGTTGTTCATGTCTTACAGCTTCATTGGTCATGTTCTTGAAATGTCAGTTTGTTGAACGTTATTCAATGTTTAATACTGCGATGTATTTATGTGATGCAGTTAAAGTTTAATATTCGGTAGCTGTGTAGTTGTTGGTTATGATTCATTTATTTTTATGTTACACATCGTATGCAAATGAATTTGAGATTAGATGTATCTTCAACTCTATACTGTTAATGCAAAATTTAAAGATAATATACCTGGAGATGTGTACCTACCTAGCAAGTTACATAAAGTAGCTTCTACGTTCTAAAAATTCAAAAAAAAAGAAAAACCTGTTCCCAATATTTATATTTATGATCACGTCTTAAAAATACCAAGTTTATGAAATTTTTTAAATTAGGATTGCCACAACTGGAAATTGTCGAGTAATTCACACCAGATTAGACTATGCTTTATAAAACATTTCTTAAAGTTTTCCACTATATTAATCATAATTGAGGAAATGGAAAACTATTTAAAGAAAATATTGAAATCCTCAAGTAACTACTTATGCCAAAAATAAGTAGTAAAAGATTTACTTGAGGAAAAACTTATTGGAAGACATATTAAAGAACAATACTTCAAATTAAAACATTGTAAGAAGATTTGTGTTGTTAAATAAAACAAATAAATAAGTCATTTAAATAAATAGAAAATATAAATAAATTGCAAATTATTTACATACCGACTGTCAGCATATCCCCATGATCGGATACTGTCTGAAAGGAAGGCGCTTCTGCAGAGACTTCGCATCTGTATCGGCCACTACTTGATAGTTCCAGCGATTCCAGTGTTACCTGACTCTCGTTAGAATGTTCTAACTAAAATAAAAACATAAGGTTTATCATTATGTTGAAGAGAAAGAGGAATTGAATGATTAAAAGTGAATGTGGTACTGGGTGAAGAAGTTTAAAGCGTTAGGGCGAATTCTAAAGAAAATACTCCCCGATCTGCAAGATTTGTCTGTAGAGTGGCAGAGTTTTGGTCATAGAAGTTAGGAATCTGTTAAATGTAAGAAAGTCTAAGTGTAGGGGACTGTGCGTAGTCACGCTCAATCCCAGTAGTAGCACAATTCGGCTGTCTTGAAATGTCCTCGTAGATGGTGGTTGCATAGCTAGGCGCTAACTAACCCTCAAGAGGTTCTAAAGAATTAGGACAAAGAGATATTTGCAGAAGATGTAATAGGCGACACGAGAGTTCTTCAAAGCTTTGAAGCACAACAGTAAGTGCACTTTAGGCGCTCTTATTGGCTCCTAGAATTGTCTCTGTGCACTGTTGGTCCTCGCGAACAGTGAGCTATGGAGGATCCTTGCAGCAGAACTCGAATCCGGAGCCTTACTGCACTTCAGTGCTTTGCAACTGAGCTAATCTCTTCTTTACTTATTTTAGGGTGACGCATTAATCAGAGCTTGTTAACATTATTTTCATAGAGTTGTGTCATCAGATAAATTTATTGGATCTGCCGGCCGCCTAACAGCGTTCAAGACAACAATTAAACTTAAAAGAAAAATAATCGCCTATATTTTTAATCAGGGCTTAATTTCTGATTATCAATAACACAACACTATTAATCGAGCTTTAAGATGTTTGAAGCTTCTAAAAATAGCTCTAAAGGCACCAGCTGGACTTGAAATCTCATCATGATTAGCCTAATGTCTTAGATCTGAATTAATTACTTCCCTTTTCTATAATTGAACTTGCTATTACCATATCTTTGGAATGAAAAGGGTATACGTAGGGCACCAGAATGTGGACGGTGGCTGCTGGCTCCTCTCTCTTTCTAGAACAACCCTGAAGAGTCTAAATCCCTTAATTTCGGGAAATCATGGAAAGCATTGGGCGGAAGGTGGGAGAAAAGTTGCTCCAGAGAATGGTAATCTGTAACTGCCAACTACCCGCTCTAACTGGGGCTTCCTAAAATGGACTGGATAGCTACCACGTATTGGAGGGAATTGTACATTCTATCTAGAATCTTTTTAAGGAAACTCTCTTCAGGATATTAAGGAATGGCAAAGTAAAGCAAAGTCTTCAGGCTGTGGTAATTGAGGCTTCCGCTTTTAATCTTGGAAAATCCCTATAGAATTGGAGGAATTGTTTCATCTTCTGTGGGTGCTGAAAGAGAATGGTCTCTCCTGGCACCATTGAGAAGGCACAATAGATAGTAAGAAAAAAACCCGCAGTGCTGATCACCCCATTGACAAAACAAAATTTCATTAATAATGTAATTGAAAATAAAAGGAATGAGTAATATCAAAGCCTTTTTTTAAAGTAACCAACCATAACCAGTTTGGTTCATAAAATCTAATGAAAACGCCAATAGACAAGATCTATTTTTATTTAAATCAATTTTTCATTCATATAATCAGCTCTGGTTAAAATATTACGGAACAAATTTGTAATGAATTAAAGCAGTGTAGCTCGCTCCTCTATAGACTGAGTAGTATTACCCAATACTTAGATTGTTACCGAACAATTGGCGCCATGCGCTGTCGTCCTCAACCCAGTAAGCTGCCATTGAAAGCCAGGTGCAGGGGGAGGGGTATAATACAGTGTGTGTGTGAGTGACTGTACCTAGTGTTTACAATATTGTACAATGGTCTTGATATACGGTCGTCGCTCAATGTAGGAACCTCCGAACAGTTTGCTGGAGTACGCTGGTTCTATTGTCCCAGTCCTAGCGCCGCTTGTCTATTGTTACCACCCTATCCTATATGCCATACTTCTTACCGGAACCGCACTATAATGTAAGGAGCAATACCTCCTTATGTTACTTACACATTAATAAAGATTTGTGTGGTTTATTTTCTTGCTAAAATTCAATGCCAGTTATTCTTTACATTATGATAAAAGTGATTACAATTATTTTCTGCCAAACAATAGACTTACAATATAAAAATTCTAACGTGAACATTGACAAGCCCTTCTCTAAATTCATTCATAAAAGGTTTCGTTCAAACTTATATTATATTAAATAAAGCGAATTATTATTAGACTGTAGGGATGAAACAAGCTCTAGCTACCCAAAATCCTTCCAAACCAGCGTACTTTCCTCAAGGAAAAACTTTATATAAAATGGAAGACCAAACTCACAGAAGGCTGTGCGAAGTGGGCAACGGCTTTAAGGGAAACAGCCATAGATTCATTCCGTCAAAAGATAAATGGATACTTCTACTCCATCTCACAAAGTCTACTGTATGTTTCTTTCAAGAGATTCATTTTAACAGTCACCTATTCCGAAGTGCCCACTGAGGTAACTAACCTAAGAGAGGTACATTTAAGGACCTACAACATCTCGTTAACAATCCAGGACGTATCCGCTTAAACTGCCTACATAGCTCTTGCGTAAGCTCATTCCTTCTGATTTCTGAGACTGCAATTCGACAAAGACTAACCAGCTAATTCCCGATTTGGCCCAGCAATTTGTTCTGACACCTCTTGATTACCCGAAATCCGTATACAATCCGGCACCAAGACTAAAAGAATATTTTTAAAAGCAGTTAGCTCTACCCAGTCTCCCAGAACATTCTATCATCAGTCTGGAGGGAAAAACACAAGAGTTCAGCGCCTTTAACTTAGTCTTATCCTTACTGATGCAGGATAAAAGCCTGGAAACTGTTGTCCACTTCCCAAGAGGTATCACCTAGTAATCTTCAATTAAAAGTAAACCGCTACTGCAGTCCTTTCACCCATAAATCCGAGTAACATCTAAGATAATTCAAATTATTACAGCAGACGGATTCATAATCCTCCCTAAGAGGCAACCATATTCTGCAAAAATAGTTTTAAGAATTTAAATTTTTACCATTCGGAACCTCATTCTATCGGATCAGCATTTGGGATTTTTAAAATCATCTCGCGATAAATTGCCGAATGACTAACCTGCCCACATTCCCAAAAACCTGCCTATTTGATTGTAAAATCGTAAAATGTGTTCAATGTAGGTTCATCATTTCTTTAAAGCTAGTTCAAAGGATTTACAGTGCCGGAAGAACGGTTTGCATGATTTCACAATAACATTACTAAGCAGGTAATGCCGTAAAACTGTGTGAAATGGCATATTAGAGTAGCCACCACCTCCCACCTCCAGAAATGCTATGAAATGAATTTTTTGAACAATGTACCAGTTGATTTGAAATGATTTTCCTGGCATTCTAGGAAAACTAAGAGAATCCTTCAGGAAATTCATCCTTCTGACTTCACATTTTCTTCGAATCCTGAGTTTTAACAACTAATTTCATCCTCGTAATATTATATTAGTAAAGGGAACAATACCATAACGCTTAAACATACCTAACAGGATTTTCCTGCAAAAACGTTTCGAAGAAAAATTATTTTCACATGCAGCCAATTGCTGAGTGCTGCTTTTAAGAAAACCGATGGAATGGTTTTTTGGAAAATGGTGAGGAAAACTGAAAAAACTGATAGAAAATTACATTTTCGGTTCATCAATGTTGCCTTTATTGATGAATTACTATTAATGTAATGAAAATGGTATGAACGATTTAAGTCTAATAATATAATGAAAGTATAAAAAATAATTTTCTCAATAAATATTTTCCGAATAATGGTGGCAAGAAGAAGACGAAGGGGGGTAATTGTGGTTTTACAAAAGATTTAAACGGTGCTGACACCTGGCCCATTTACAAGGTAATATATTTCCCGCATTTTGGCGCCACCATCGCTGCCACTTTAATTTACGATTTTCAACGAGGTAGAGGGACACAGGCTGGGGTACAAAGAGTACAAAGATAGGGGGAAAAGAGGCGACAAAAACAGAATTAATTTTAATAGTTCTTAAGACGTTAGAATTATTCCCCTCAAATCGTATATCATGCGGCAATACCCTTCCACCAACAACCGTCGCTGTGGTTGGAAGCGGCCAGCCGCCCTCATCCTTGGCGACGGGTTTTCAGTTGGAGAGAAGAATAAAGCTCCCAATGAATGGGGAAGGATGTTTTGAGAAGACCGCTAGCAATAAAATAAGAGATGCCAGAATCAGGCACGCACCGGCCTTTGGTGTGAGGGTTGGATGTGGAAGGTCGTGATTTAGAGGTAATTGGAACTAGGCTAAGTCCAATTTAAAGTCAAGATGGGGCCCCGGGCCAATAAGCATGGTATAGTCCCTTCCAGTTAGGGGACTAAACAGCCACTAAAAAGTCCGATCAACTAAGCGTTGCCTCTGATCGCCACCCCCCCCCTCTCCGCGACAAAAATAAGAAGTAGAAGGAGAAGAAGAAAAAAACTCATTCCTCTTGAGAACTCATTTCTAAAGCCAATTCCAATTGGTGGGTTTCTCCCACCAACCAAAAGACTGTTTTGCATTCTTTGCTTTTCCCATCCCAGATCATTAAATTCCCTTAAATATGGACTCAATAATTATGAAAATTTTAGCATATTATTGAAATTATTAGAACCATTATATATTTATTTTTCTTCTTAAAAAGTTCTCTTTTTTGGAGGGGGGTAGCCTTAAGAAAAAAAAATACCTAAAACATAAAAAACTCTATTAAGAACTGGAAGACCTTATTAAATCTTTTGACATCTTTATCCTCTATGAAAATACATATATCAAAGAGGGAGGCGTGTGGAGTTCTGTTTTGAATTCACCACTGTGCGGCCCCCGTCAATATTCAAAAAAAAAAAAAAATTGTAAATTTGGTTAAAAAACAGTTGCAATGGTAAACCTTTATCTTAGAACAGCGTTTCCCAACCTGTGGTACACGAAAAAATTTAATCACAATTATTTTAATTAAATATTATACAGTAAAGTTGTTAATATGTACAGTAATAAGGTTAGTCTGTCTCAAGATAAACGAGAAAATATAATAGCACATTTATCAAGGATTAAAATTCTCTTTCATGGAGTATTTTCCCAAAACCTGAAAACACAAATGATAATTGGATTTTAAACCACCTTCTATAAAGAAAATTTAGGAAAAGCTACATCATCATCGATAAAAGATAAAGAAAATTTAACAGAATTATCATGTGTCAGAGCTTGAATGATAACTATGTAAAGATCTGTTTAAAGAGACTGATTGTAATTAGTAAGCTCTATCCTAGCAACATTAAATTTAATGTAAAAAAAGTTTTAAAACTAAGATCTTACCTTTTACAAAGTTTATAAAGTGAACATGAACTTGAACTCCTTTGTAACAGATACATTGTATCTCTATACAAATAAAGATGATAATAATAATAATAATAAAATAACACACTCGGATTAACAAATTTTACTAAATACAATCATTTTTACGAAGTGGTACAATTTAGCATGATGTACTACAAAGTGGTACGCAAACCAAAAAAGGTTGGGAAACGCTGTCTTAGAAGAAGGAAAAATTAGGCCAAGTATTTATCTCCAAGTTGATGATTTCGATCACCACACATATATTCTTTAATTTTTTCTTTTTCCTGTACAATGAAATTAACAATTTAGTTTTTCTTTTTAAAAAAGAATAATATAATGCACCCAAAAATACCCCAAAATTAGGTAATTTACAAAGAAAATAGCCGCATGCTTTCCTCTTGGCCCGTTCAATATTTTCCACATTTTTATGTCACACAGTGTTGTTTTATTTAGTAATGCCCAGCTTGTTTACCTACGTGACTCGACGCTGTAGCCTTAGCTTTTCCGAGCCATATAATATTGCCCCTTTTTGCCACTCCCCCACCCCTGCCAGATTTAGAGGAAACACCCTTTGGATATTTCCAAGATTAGAGGAAAAAACTGAACAAGAAAAACAAAATAAGTGAAAGTAATGGATATTGAAATTTTAGATGCAGTCACGTCCATAACTGTGAATCTTCGATAAATTTCATAACACTGGTATGGTGCTTGCCCTAAACTCATAAATGTTTAGCTATATAATAAATAAAATTGAAGATAAAAAAAAAGACTAAGTTTGTCTAGATTTCTCTTATAAATAATTAAAAAAAAACCCTGAAAAACAAAATTTTCGAATTGCTCACATAAGAAAAACAGTTAGTGTAATTGGGTTCGTGTAATTCTCAAACAAACGAACAAAAAACTATCCGGGAGCCCTAACTTCCGATACCTACATTTCACGCACAAGATGGCTGAAACCAATTTGTGTAGATCTCCGACTGAATGCCTACAATATACCATATGGAGTCGTATTAGAAGGTTCCTGAAAGAGGTCGCATAATTCAAATAGGAACCAGTCCTTTGTCCGATTGTGCTAAAAAAAAAAAAGGAGATAACAGAGAATTGCTACCTGAGGGTCAGAGTTCAAATTGACAGGTCATACGATAATTATTTTGAATCAAAATAAAGAAACAGTGCTGCTTACTCTAATTACATTATGTGACAATCCAGTTTCCTGGACACTTGGATTTAAAACAGAGGATTAAATTCTGCTCTTAATCGGAAGTTGGTGCTCTCTAAAGGCCTAAGGGTAAGATAAGATTCTAGCCTAAGCCACTGCGACCCAGTTTGGATCTATTGTAGCTCCCCTACTCTAAAGCTCACCCTCCAGACCTGTCCTTTTAATCAGACTCCTAATTTTGGAGACCGGCTCCTGGTGAAAAGCTCTCCAGTCCTTGGCTTTTCCTCCCCGAGAAGTAACATCCTTAGCCAGAGACAAGTCCCTCACACTGCCACAGCACGTGCAGTGCCGTTTTCTTCTCCACCTCCTAACAAAACCTATAGAGGCTGTCATCTGCCAGGCCCATGCGATGTATGTGTTTTGTGAGCATGCAGTGGGCCAGTTAATAGGCCTACAATTATCCTTATAGCCCCACACGGCCTTGACGGATTAATCAAGGCAGTCAGCCTTCAGTGATGAACTCCTTCGCCTATCTCTGCCCACTCTTGAGACCTAGTCTGTACCCATAGTTTAAAGGGCCTTAATCTTAAGAGACACTTGGAGACCCCCCAAAATAGGGCTACGGGCCAACGAAGTGTCCCGCAGAGCCTTCCCTGGCCAATAAATCTGCCGCTTCGTTTCCCTTATGTCCTGAATGACCAGACGCCCACACTAGAAAGACCTTATTTTGGTCACTAACTTCCTTCAGGGAACCCAGACAGTCCCATACCAGCCTTGAATTGACCTGGTATAAACCGATAACTCAAGGCCTAAGGGTACTACCCTTTATTAATTGGGAGAGCAATAAAATAATGCTTTCAAAATAGAGATGTCATGCATTCTCATAACAGAAAATCTATCGTTGCAAAAGATCAACTGTTTATAAAAATTATTTTTCTCCATGATATGATTGAAATCCAAAGAAATATTACAGAATAATGTTAAATAATAATTAATTTTCGTTTTTTTCACCATTTAAGTTAAAGTAGTCATTAATTACCTTTAATTATTCAGCGATGAAATTAATTTTGACACTGTTATGATTGGACACTTGAATTGGTAGCTGTAATTTTATTCATTCTATTTGTAAATTAGTTTTTGTTTGAGGGGATGAGAGGGGGTTAATCAAGATGTGTAATTACGTTTGTTAACCCCTGTAATTATCCATTTTTTCTGTTTGTTTGTTTGTAAAAGTTAGTTGTTATCTTTTTGTTTAATAAGCTGGTGCTTTGTTAAAAAGTAGAAGGTTTAAATTATTTAAAAAACAACCCTTTTGGTATGCACACTTATAAAAGGTGATACTCTTTTTTTTTAAGAAACCTTGTTTTTTTCTTTTAATTGAACTAAAGGCATCTCAAAGCTTATAATTTCGGTTAAAATTCAATATCGATAATTTGGGCCGATTTAGTATCGATTTGGTAACTGTTTCTCTTTGAGTAAGTGAAAGTAAAAAAAATCTCCTTAATTTTCTCTTCAAAAAAGAAAAAAAAAATGTATTTAAACCAACCTGAAGGAATGAGAAGCCAGTATTCCTGGTGAATAGTTAAGATAGTATAGTAGGGGGAAACAGCTGTGCAAGTAGAAAATAGGAGATATATGCCTCCAGCAGGAGAAGGGAATGGAGAATGCGATCTAGGGCTGCCATAAAGAACAGCAGAAGGGCCGGTGATGGCTCGCAATAAAAGTAAATCAGGTGCTTAAGGTGCAAAGTGTGTACATTTTGGCCAGCTTTGGACAAGCCCTTTTACCTTATAGACTTTTTATTATCTAGCTACGATAATTCAAACATGTTCGGCAGCTAGCCTGCTCTGCTTTCAGTATCCTCTAACCATCAACTGTAAAGTAATCGGAAAACATGTTGAAGAACATGTTCTAACATTGACAAGAACATGGTCTACCATAGAATGCATGCATTACTTTCGTGGCGCTTAAATTCAGCATTCGAGTGTTGTGGCAAAGTTTCTACGTTCTAGGCCCTAGAATAAGTAAAATCTTCAAGGGGAACTCAAGACTGCACCTCAAAGATGCAGTGAACAAATATGATTGGCTGTGTAATTTGGGCACCATTGTGTAGGAAAAATTTCTATATCATAAATTGTTCGTATTTATCAATAAATAACAGAATCCTAATAAATATACGATTAATCAATAAAGGTTATGCTAAACTCCCCTAGTTATCAAATCTAATTGTGAAAATGATGTCCATAAAAGTTATTCCTACCTTGACATGGACTCCTGGTAATGGAAACAGCTGTGCTGGAGGCGTGTCCCTTGGTACAAACCTATAGAACTCGTGGCCATCTTTGTACCATTTCACCGAATATAATGTTTCGCCTTGTAAGTCAAATCTACATTCCAGTATTGTCCGATTACCTCTTATAGTATGTTTGTCAATACGCACTTGCAGCAAACTTAATCCAGTTACTATTTCTGGAACAAACAAAACATATATATATATTAGGTTATTTATTTCGAAGTGGCTAACTGCTGGGTGAAGCAGTAAGTGAACTGAATATAAGGTTAAGTTTATAATTGAAGTACCAGGCGGAAATTAAGACTTAGATTTAGAAGGCTGGTCTCGACTAAGAACAATGAGTATGGCATTGAAAATGAAAGCAGGTAATTTTAAAAAACGCAGGTAAAACTCCACAAAGTATTAATGCCCAGGAAACGCTTAAGATGATCAAAATGAAGGAAGAACCAGTAACGCGAACTGGAAACCATCTTAAGTTCTATAATACGCCAGTGAGATACAGTGTAACCAATGGGATATGTTGAATTCTAAGTATGAGCCTGCATATAAGATCTTCTTTGGCCTAATGAAGGAAGGAGATAGAGATACAGAATTAATGAAATGAGGGAACTGCTCCAGTATGAGGATCTAGTGAAATGAAAAAACAGGGAAAAGATAAAATACCTGAGTTAAAAAAACAGATAAAGGTAAGAAACCTAGGGATGGTTTGCCGTTTGTAGATTGATCTTCAACTGGCTCTTTAAAACAATTGAAATATCCCCGATGTCAGGTGATTCTGTGAGGTAGGAGTACATTACGGCAGAAAGGAAGAGCACGGTCTGTGAGATACATTACGGCAGAAAAGAAGAGCACGGTCTGTGAGATACATTACGGCAGAAAGGAAGAGCACGGTCTGTGAGATACATTACGGCAGAAAGGAAGAGCACGGTATTGTAGCCTAATCCGAGCTTTGTCAGTAGCCTAGTTCGGCTACAGCCTTTCAGTGGGAGCTTGTCGCAATATATTTTCGTGCTGCTTACATCTATCCCCCCCGGAATGGGGATCATCATGTTCTCGGATTCTGTGGCTCGATCTATCGCAAGGAAAAAAAAAAAAATGGTTATTTTGGGGTGTTATCAGGGAACAGCAACTTCAAGAATCCTTAATGTGCTACTGTAGTAAAATGTACAGTCGTATCAAGTAAAAAAGTAAAGTAATCGCCTATTTTTTCAGACGGGCTTAACGTCCAACTACCAATTAGGTGTCGTAGACGGAGTCGACTAACAAACATATTTTACTGTAAATTTCTTTTATTAACCATTAAATAAAATCTAAGGCCTAAGACCGGGAAACGAACCCAGCACCGCAATACATATTGTAAAGGTTTTTCCCAAAAATAAAAAAAACTTTACTTTCACAACTAATGCCTGCCACTAGTTATTTTATTATGGGTTTGATTAACTAATAAAACTCGCTAAAGTTGTAAGTAATAACCTGATTTATTAACACGTTAACATTAACTACATTAACATTTACAAGCAACTAACGCTATTCATTACAGTCACCATTTACAACAGTCACAACAGTTTACTGTTACTTACTCACTTCGTAACGCCACGAAACTGTTCCCCGACTGACCACTGGTCCGCACTGCACCGAATTGCACTAGTCTCAGCTACACTAACACAGCTCTACTCATCAACTGACTAATTGCCCAACTAGCTACCACTGAAGCACTCCGCAACACTGACTCTCCAAGACTAACTCATAAACTTGACTATAAACTCTAATAACTCCTTAAAACTTGCTTGAAACTCGATTAACACTGACTTCTCCAGCGGTGTCTGCCTCCTTTTAACTGCGTGCCTCCCTCCAACTGGGACTGCCCTCCTCCAACTCTCTGAGCCTAAGTTTCCACGCCCTCTTGACGTTCATTGGCTGGAGAAAACATACTGCCACCACCTCAGCTGTGAGCCGCCTCCTCCCATTCTCTGTCTCTCTCCAACTCCGTCTGTCTCACTCTCACCTGTCAATCACTGGCTGGGAAACACATATGCCACCACCCCAACTGAGGCCTTTCTCTTAGCTGGCTTTTACACAGGTCACTAACTCCTTGAACAATCTAGGCCTTTCTTTTCTGCCACAAGTAGATACCGCCCCTTTTGTCTACACAGTGGTGGCCTGTTACCGGCTTTAGTCGCTTAACCCCTAGAACAATCTAGGCCTTTCTTTTCTGCCACAAGTAGATACCGCCCTTTTGTTCACACAGTAATGGCCTGTTACCGACTTTGGTCGCTCAACCCCTAGAACAATCTAGGCCTTTCTTCTCTGCCCAGGTCAACTTCGTTACAATATATTAGCTTCACAGGTCTCGCCTCTAACCGCTCGGCTACCGTGGCGACGTTCTATCACGAATATAGTATTAAAAGGAGAAAAAAATTAACGTATGGCTGTGTCATGGACACGGCCGTGTGTTGTACGTGAATACGTTTATGTAACGGGTTATATTTTTTATATAAAATATTTTTATTTATGTATTTAGGATGAAATCAAGGAAACAAATCGACGATCGAACACAGTCTATGCCTATACAGCCCGTTGTCGATGTAGAAGCGATTTCATCATCCACTTGCATAATTTCAACCGTCCCAGCTGCAGATGTACTGACACCGTTGTTGATCCGCTCGGCCGCATTCATTCTTTTACGTTCCCGGCACAGCTTGACTTTGTCATATGGTGTTTTATTATTACCATTCGATTGTTCTTGAGAAGCCCTTTCCAACCGTATATGATCTCTGTATTTCGTTTTGGCTTTTCGACGCGTATAGGCCGACATTATATAGTTTTGATAATATTTTTTTATTCTAACACCTTATTATATTCACTGTCACTATTTTACACTAATGTTTTATATGCAATCGATAGATTGTGACGACAGCTGACGATTAAAACTTAAACGAACATCGTAGCTTCTCTGAGTCAAAAGTTATACTCATTGCAAATCTCGAAACGCAGCAAAATGATTTCAAAATGGCGGCGCTTCCCCCTCCACCGCGCGCGATGCGTCACAGTCCTCGTTTATCGTAATGAATTCTTTGATCCTTTAGCTATCCAGTGGTCTAATTTAATTTTGGATGTAGACGATAGATTCGAAACTATAATGCCAAACTGTATCCCCCGATTTTGTTATCATTAGGTTTTTTTGGATTGCCTCCATATGATAGCAAATTTAAAGACGTATTCACGTCAAAATGTGCCCACAAGAGTGACAATATTCAGTTTAAGTATGGTTTAAACAGTTTAAAATGGAACTATTAAAGCAACTTTGAAGTACTAAATTGAAAAGTTGGAAAGTCTTCTTTCAACTTTGAAAGACTGCGTGGCTATAGAGTGCAAGATAGTTTTACAAAGATACCAAAAGGAGCTAGCAGTGGGTTGGAGAACCACTCGAGTACCCATTTAATATTTTATATTTATACAATAGTCGAATAGCTCCCAAGGACTCTCTGAAACTCTGAAGAACTCGTCGTACTTAAACTCTTTTTATGAATAAAAAAAGTATTAAAGAAAAAGAAAAATGAGAATCAAGAGGAGAGAAATGAAATGCATTAGTTCAACGTTAAGAAAGATGAAAAAAATAAGAAGGGTTTTAAAAAGAAGAAAAAAAAGAAAGATTGTTCACTGCTGGGTGAAAAACAGAAGTTATTAAAATACTCAAGTCCTGAGAGCTGGCTTCTTCAAAGATGTGAAAACAAGTGAAGAAGAGTAGACAAAATGGCGCCAGCAATAAGATCGATTGCCGAGACTTATGAAATTCATATTGAGTAAAGCCACAGTAAACATCAATTTGTGCAGCTTTTTACTCGCTTCTATCTTTCTCAGTGATTTCTTTTGCTTTAAAATCCACTTTTTTCACTTTCAATTCAAGTTGGCTTTAACGTCAGACAAAGTATATTTTGTCTTTTCTTTTATAGAAGCGAAGCTGTTGATCAAACAATGTGCGAAATTAAATAAAATAAAGTTAGAATTACTGAAGAACCATTTTCTTCTTAGCCTTATCAAAAACTCCTACACCCAATTCTCTCCAATAGATGTCATCTACCTAAAATTCATCCTCTTCTATTTCCTGTCAAATATTAGCTGGGATCCGGACCTGCGAAATGCACTGTGGTACTGGGTTCGATTCCCCCGGTCTTAGGCCTTGGATTTTATTTAATGTTTAATAAAAGAAATTTAAAGTTAAAGTATGTTTTTCGAGTCACCTCCGTCCACGACACCTAATTGGTAGTGGGACGTTAAGCCCCGCCTGAAAAAAATAGATGATTACTATTAGCTAGGATCCATCCTATCCTCTTCACTTTATTTTCAACCTTAGGTAAACGGATTACAATACTTTACACACATCATGGGGAGAATCAATGCTACAAAACATTGCACCAAGTGGAAAAATCAAGTATCTCGGAATAATTCTTGAAAACAAATTTCCCATTATTATCATGTGACTCAAAGATAAATTGACTACACAAACTCCTTCTCTTCAAAGTGATCATCAAGCTGATGTTACCCTAAGCATGCTCAGACCCTGGACCAGTAGTAGTAACATCAATGAAACTTCAGGACAATACAGAACAAATTCCACAGTTTTTGCGACTGACTCTCCACAATATACAAGAATATTCGATGAAAAAAAATGTCAGAATATTTCTTTTTATCCAAAATCGTGAGCTGGGATCTCCTCTCTTCTCTAAAAGATCAATAAACCTTACCCTTCCTGGAAGATATCTACCTTCGGATCCTTCAATTCTTTACAAACAAAACAGTTATTACGACGCTTCACATTTAGTACTTCGTCAGTATTGGGTAGCAATAGCGATGAAAATTCTTCATTTTACTGGAATGGGTTTTCCTCAGTTTTTCAAAAATTTTCTCGAAAATGGCACCTGGTACATCACAAAAATGTAGGTCTCCACTTTTATTTGTATCTGTTTCATGGTAAGTTGATTAAAGGCAGTTCTAAAATATCACTTCAGAGTAACGTGTACTAAATTCAGAAACTGTATAAAGTTAGTAAGAAGTTGTTACTGGAATTTGGTGTCAGGGGACTTAGTTCAAGAAATAACCTTGAGGGTAGAAGTCATGAGAGTGGTCCCAGCACATTGTGTTTACATTTTCTTACTGCTAATATTTACTGTTGGTTGTAGTTACAAAATGCACGTTAAAACATGTGATTAATCAAATAACCATTAGGCGTACAATGAGAATTAAAACCATATGGTAAATTTTAAGACAATAATTTAATTGAAATACAAAGAAATAGTAATTAGGATGCCTTACTATGGTGAAAAAGAAACGATTGGCGGAGAGAAACTATCAAGATCATTGCGACGACGTCTAGCAAAAGAAAGAGCACTTCTGGAGAAAGTGGAAAACCATTGTCTGTCGACGGAGCCAAAGAGCAAGATCAGAGAACAGTTATTATATCCAACTGTTGGGCTGATCACAGCATCATCACCATTATGGTTACACCATAGCTTTGAAGAACTATCGTGGAAAGGTGCACAAATCTATTTAATAGCATTAACCATACTTGGGTGTATTGTGTTGAGCACATTGTACAAAGATTATGAAAACTATTTGCGCCCACCATTAGCTCGGCTTAGAGAACCGGCTGTTGCGATTGAGGTCAGTATGAAAGTCCTTATCCTTTGTGATTTCTTTGACGGAAGTACCAAGCTAAAAAATTAAAATGAATTAATACGACTATTTTTTAAATTTTTTTCGATAGATATTAGTTCAAGGTTCAAGGTTGTTGGGGCAATTTTAGGCCTCCACCCCTACTCTCAGTCACCTATTTAGGCAGATAACTGCATCCCCCTTATGCTTATGCTTATTGAGGTGCTTACCTCAATTATGCAATTAGATCGCCAGTAATTTGACTTTGTCCACTTCCTACACACATTATTTAACATCAAATCAAGTAATTATTATCGCATAATTTCCCAACAAGATATCAAGAGATGATTTTTAATTTATTCTATTCACCGATCATGGCGGCCAAAATAACTTAAAAGAAAACCCAGGAAGTTGAGACTATAAATTTTGATTGGTTTCCATCAATGCACTGTGCTGTAATTTAGGCATCAAAATGGTTTAATCGAAAGCACTACTTTTTTTGAATTTCATTTTTCTAGATTTTTTTCTTTTATAGCCTTCTAAGATTTCCTTTAAATTCAACAAGTATCAATAGTATGAATGTCTAAATTGAAATTTAAATCTTTATTTCTAAAAAACGAGTATGAAACGTGCTCTTCGTAGGGACATAGAAATAACAACGTCTTACAATATTTTTCGGTTTAAATTTGATTTACTGTTATAGTTGTCATCACTGGGCTGTAGAAGCGGGAACTACTGTCAGTGATCTTTTACCACCCGATTCCTCGTTAGTCAGGACTGGAAATGTAGGTAATCAACTGCTTGATCAATGGAGCTTCAGTACTGAGCTTTGAGTATTGTGATACCAGAAGAAGTGCTTTAAAAAGATGGTTAACTGTTGTTTTTTCCTGACCCTTTTTTTGATTGGGTTGTTACGACAATAAGCAGGCTGAGAGCGAACCACGCGCTGGTATCTACACAGCATCAACAAAAGGACCTCTCCTCTTTGCGTAGATTGCAACGAGGAGGAGGATTTCAAACATATAATAATGATATGTCCACGTTATGTGGTAGAAAGGAAACGAATGTTTGACGATATATACAGGTATTTAGATGCACCATTTCGCGACGAAGACATAATATTCTCCACCAACATCTATGTGCTTAAGTCTATAGCAGAGCTAGCAGTGAAATATGAATGTATTTAAAAGTTATAGAATGAATGCAAGAAAATGATTTGAGAAGGAGGATTACGTGATTTTAATTTCGGTTAAGCTATAAGGATGGCAGGAGCACAGAGTACTGATCCATCCATTAGCTGTAGTTTACGTATGTAAATAGTTGTGTATAGTAGAGGGATGAATGTGTGAAGCGGAGGTATTTATAAGTAAGAATGGAGAGTGAGTGATGTTCTAGTGATAAGCACCTAGACGATGCTGGCTGTATGGCGGAAGACAATACCAAAAAAAGGAAACAAAAAAAAAAAGCTTGGTTTACCTCGAACCTGAAGTACAGCATGGATATGGATATCCGCTCATCACAGATACCAACTTGATTTTTACACTTTTTAAACTGTTCAATAAACAATCAATTGATTTTCTATTTTCAGCTATCCAGAGTGGAGAAAAAGTACAACCGGAAAGCAAGATTAGATCGACTGCATACTCTAAAAGAGGAAGTTGCCGGCAAAGAAGCTGCCTTTTATTCAGTTTCCATTATCAATACGTTTTTCTTGACGCACGTAACATTGGCATATAGTTTATGCCTAAAATCAGTACCGCCTAATTATAGTTATGTTGTTTCAATTATTCTAGCCATGCTTGGGACGGTGATGGTATCAAAATATATTAAGCCAAACAAAAAATGTAATCGTACAAAGAAAAATAATAATTTATTGGAATGGTGATTTATCTAGGGCATGTGGATATTTTAAAAGCATATTTTTATCTTATAATTATGATTTTTAATAAAATATACTACCTTGTAGTTTTATCTTTTTTATTGTTTATTATAAAAATGTCTAAGATGAAAAAAACTGCAGTCAACTCTGAAATTTTATCTAAGATACGCCTTTAAAACAATGCTGACAATAAGACAATCAAATGCTGAAAATTGTGAGCACCAGCATAGAATAGAAAACCATATCCCTTATTATCGTTCTATCAAATTTCGTTGTATCCAAAAGTAAAACACAAATTTTACTGTAAAATTTCACAGCAAGGAAAAAGTGTAAACTTGTTGAGTGGGACTCAACTCCCACTAATGCTAAAGATATCACTTCAAATTCGCCACTTAGGCAAAGTACTTACGTCATACCTTGAGATTTGGTCACGCTTGGAGAGGGTGGACCATTCACGAGGTCTGTAACAATTCTATATTGTCACCTTCAAAATAACTTCCTTCTGAAACAACACAGCGCTGGATACGTTTTCTTCCACTCCTCATAGCAGTGCTCGAACTCCAATACTGGAATAGCCTTCAGCTGCAGTCGGTTACAGCCGTTTGAATGTTTTCGACTCTGTCCCAAAATCAGTTCCCCCTTGAGGTGATTTTTCAACTTCGGGAAGAGAAAAAAAAAGTCACAAGGACTCCAAGTCAGGCGAATAAGGAGGCTGATGAGCCACAGGAATATTTTTTACTGGCCAAAAACTCTGGTTTATTGAAATTGCTGTGTGACAAGGAGCATTATCGTGATGCAACATCTAGTGCTGCACGAGAAACGAGACCGAGACGAGACTTGAGCAACCGAGACCGAGACCGAGATCGAGACATGATATATATCTCGTCGAGAAATCTCGGTCTCGTCTCGGTTTTTCAAATATTAATTTTTAGCTACAAACTTATAAAATTGTGTTCTTTATTAATAAATAATCATTACGGGTATTGAATTAATTATTAAAAGATACGATTTTATTATATATGTTCAATATTACTACATCTATTTGACTTCGAATTACATAAGTAAAGTAAGCAAAGTAAAGTAATTGCCTATTTTTTCAGGCGGGGCTTTACGTCCAACTACCAGTTTGGTGTCGCGGACGGAGGCGACTAGCAAACATACTTTACTGTAAATTGCTCATATTAACCATTAAATAAAATCCAAGGCCTAAGACCGGGAATCGAACCCAGTACCACAATACACATTAGCTTCGCAAGTCTCGCACCGCTCGGCTACCGTGGCGGCCCCCTTCGAATTACATAATTTTTACATAAATTCACTAAATTTCACTATTCATATCATTCATTCATTCAATTTCATAAATTTCACTATTAATAATCTAATACTTTGAACTTTGATATTATTTGAATTATATTTTAGAATTAGTGAATTATTGAATTTGAAAAAAAGACTATCTATGCACCTAAAAAATATTGCCACAAATTTTCGTTTTTAAGATACACTTTGCCCAAGCATTGATACATAAAAGAGCTTTTACTGAGTCAGAAGTTAGAGAAGATCTTCTATTGGTCATTATCATCGCAGCTTGCGAAAATAATCTTTCCGATGGCACTGAAGTTGCACAGGTACTAAAAATATCTTTCGCCATTCTAGACAAATTTTGGAAGGAATTCTCCATTCTAAAATGTCAACGTCTACTGGTGCTTGGTCTAATTTGGTGTAATTAATTATTTCTGTCTTCCATGCTTCGGTGATATTTGCTGATTTTTGAGCAAATGTTGCAAAAATATTGATGCAGTCGTCGTCGTCGTCAAAAGGTGAATTATCAGATTCTTTATCTTCACCAACAGCCATAACTAATGGAGTGGGAAGTTTGTTGGGAGGTGTATTTTTTATTTCACGAATCGACTTGTTATAGGAGGCAGATATGTTATTTGGGTCTTTCATTTGGCGCGTTTTTAACATCTTTTTGAAATTATATGAAGATATATAACAGTAATAGTAATATATGATGCATTGAAGTGTAAGTAGTTGTCTTCTTTTACACACATTTTCATTACCAATTATATAAATATATAAATTAAAATAATTATTAGAAAATAATAACATTTTTTGAAAAGATTATTAACAGCAAACCGCTTTTAATACTTAAACAAAAATTCAAAAAACCGAGACCGAGACCGAGATATCTCGACGAGACCGAGACCGAGACCGAGATCGAGACTGCATAAAGTCTCGCCTTGTCTCGGTCTCGTGCAGCACTAGCAACATCCACTTGTTCTTGATGTTTGGTCTCACACGAATGACCCTTTTTAGAAGTTTTTTTCAAGAACCTCTCGGTAAAAGTGTTGATTGACCGTTTGACTGTGAGGTAGAAACCGCATCAATTGACTCATTTGTATGCAAATAGATAAATTATTGCTCGTGTGAGTATTAGCAAAAAAAGTGCGTTTTGAAGAGAGACCAAAGTGAAAAGAGAGGTTAAATGTTAAACCAAACTATTGATTCCACTCCAATAACCACGCGATAGACAGAAGACCAAAGTTGTATTTTTTAGTTTACGTCACAGTTCTATTGTTACCGTTGTAGAGGACACGTTGGAAAGGAAAGAAAAATGGAAAAACGTGAAGAATAGAATATAAATTTGATTATTAATTTAAAGGAAATAATAAAAAATTTGATCATGTATAATAAATTTTCCATGTAAAGAAGAAATGTTTGAATAAAATTGACAAAGTTGGGCTTGATTATGGTGGCTGTGTGCTGGTGCATGTATGTGTGTAGTCTGAAACAGGAAATGCAATAAATCTTAACAGAAACCTGGGCGTATCCTTTACCGCATTTATATCACAGTGCATTGTCATCTATCAATCAATACTGATTAATCCCACTACTAACGTCATTTAATAGTTGTAAAACAATTTCTATGATCAAAAAAATTATGATGTTAAATCTATCGAATTTCTATCGGTTTATGGTTTTCCTGTTTTGGCTATGGTTGCTTCTTTAGTTTGGTGTGTTTCGGTTCTTTTGTGAGAATGAAACCCAAGTAGCTGGGTGCACTTCTCTTCGGACGAGAAGAGTAATCAATGGGTTCCCCATTTCAAGATCTTAGTGCCTGTAAAGTTAAATGAACTCTCCAGATACGGTTCAACGAACTAAGAGAATGGTTCCTCCCCTAAGTCCTCCAAATCACTAGAGACTTGTAATTAACCATCCAGTATCCAGCATTGGATGGATGGTTTCTATCATAGGTGAGGGATGTACGGGTAACAATTGAATTCCATGTCCGTTGAAAGAGTAGAGCCCCATCTTAAGAGAAATAAATTAGGATATTCTTTGTTGAACTTTCACCTTGAACCCATTTACATCTTCCAATTAAAGCTAAGCTACCAAAAATTAATATATCAGCCTTTTTTCATCACCAACCAAAAGGAGGAAGAAGTGCTTCTGAACCATCACTAAGAGAAAGCATAAAAAAAAAAAGCTCTCCGCTGAAAGCTTAGATTTGACTTTCTCCTCATCAGTCTCTTGTAAAGCTGGTAAAGATGAGTCATTTATCAATGTCACAGGTTTTACAGATTCGATGGAAACATTGATGAATAGTTTGGCGTATGCTTACTTAGATTCCGCAGCTTCTAAGGAAGATATTAAAACTTAATGAGGATATAATAAAGGGATCCATTTAAAAAAAAAAAAAAAACAAAGAGAAGGCAGATTTAATTTTTTGTTTTGTATTTTTTAATTAAAGAAGAGTCAACATCTGAGCTCATTGGCGTCCGGAGACTCACTGATTGCCAGCTTCCGGCCAGTGCTCTCTCATTAAAGACTACACTACCCATTAACGGATATTGGGCCAAAAAAGTAACTCTTAAGAAGGAAAAACATTAAGGACTGACAGCTGAATCCGAACTCAAAAATCCAGTACAATAAATCACTGAACTCGTCCCTTCACTATTAATTGAATATCCCTTCAATAAGGAATCTCAGGAAATTAGTGGCGCTGATTACCGGATATTCACTAAAAACTCATAACTTTTTCAAAAAGAATGTAATCGTTACATGTGGTACACTACCACGTCGTGGAACGCAGACCTAGGATCTTTGTATTAAAAGGGCGGTTCCTCATCTCAAAAAAGAAACCGGGCTTCAAGATTAAGAAATCCGGCTAAAGACTGCCAGATGCTTATACTATAAACTAATAAAGTAGGGACAGAACACTAGGGAGCATGGCGATCTCAATCGCCCAGAGCACTGCTGAATAAACCTAGAGAGTTCTGGTAAAGATTACCAGATACCACAATCTCCGGTATGGAAACATTTAACCTCCCGAAGACGAGAAATCTGAGGATTTTTGGAAGGACCACTTCCTAAACCTGGTTTTTTTCTCAACGGATTTGATAAATAAAAGGTACTCCGCCAATACAGGCAGGTTCACAAGTTAACCAGTGAACAGATTGAGATTAGAAGTTTTCTGTGGGGTAGGATAGGGGTGGCCTAACTATGACATAAGGCAGACGCCTTGAAGTAATTAGCCTCGTGAGTAGTTTTACAGGATACAGGACCTTGGAACTGTACTGTACAAGTTTTCACGAGATCGAAACCCCTTTTTTTTTTTTTAGGGATCGTAAAATGCTGTGTCAGTTCGGCCACTGTTTTTCATCTAAGAATGTGCATTAAACAGTCAAATTACTTGACTAAAATCTGACAACTTTAATCATTTTACTTAGCCAACATTAAGTTGTTCTTAAGTAAAGAATGGCATCCACATCAGAAGGGTCAAAATCATCTATTTTATTTTTAATTTGTTTAAAAATAAATAAATAAATAAAAAACATCGGTCTCAGCAAGTTCAATAAAAAAATCTTTAAATAGATGGCAAAGTCACATAGTTGGCAGAGTAGATTTGCACTGATTTGCTTTGCAGATTAGATTTGATTTTGTTGTCCACTGGCGTTACCATGGCAAAGGACCAGGAGACGCATTGGGACTGCGAGAGGGTGTGCACAACGGTGGTGTGGGTGTTGCAAAATTGAATTCTGATCTATGTACAGGGGCCATACCCAGGTGATGGAGGCTGAGGGGACGTACATGGCAAAGCTAAGTTACCTTAATTGAAATAGGTTTTAACGGCTAGTAGTCGTTCACGAATAGGTTCTCTTCTTTTATTAAGGAAAAAAATCATTTTATTATTTGATTAAAGGCAATATTATTTTATTATTATTTTTATATGAGTCCAATGATTTAAATATCATCGCCGAAACTTTGTAGTCAGTCATAGATCGTGTCTATACCCACTAACAGCACAAAACTCTACTTCCTTTTCTGTATTTTCTACCAAGAGGAAGTGACGCGTATGAATCGATGTTTGAGTTCCGCTGTTAACGAAAAAAAAAAGTTTTAATTTGTAATAAAATAATAATAATAATAATAGAGAGATTTATTAACATCAGTAATATACATTTACATAAATGTTTTTTTGTTCAACTAATCTCTACTCCTTAGTCCTTAGACTGTGAGGAGGAAGAGTCTCACAATACAATACATTTTACTGTCCCTAACACAGAACAATTTATTTTTATTTTATTAAATTTTTTGATAATAATTTATTTATTAAACAACTGAATAAAATTTCCCTATTACAATATTTGAAAACATAATTATTATACATAATAAATTATCTTTAATTTGAATATATATATTTTTTTTTTTTTTTACTTTTATATAAATATTATTAATTTTTTTATTTCATTTTATTTATTAATTTTATATATAATTTCCTATTCCAGCACACAACAACTCAGGCTATAGCTAATCCCAGTTGAACTCCCTTACCAAACTTACCCTAAAAATCCAAGCCTCCTGAGCGTAGCCAACCAAGGATTTAAAATCACCTCCACTTAAAAACTGTTCAAACAGTACCCTGGAGAGGTTTGAAAACCCAAACCACTTTCTCCTTATAAATCCCAAAACTGGGCAAATGGCAATAAAGTGGAAGTGATCCTCCATCTGGCCGAGATTACACAAAGAGCATCTCCTGTGATCTTCTTTCTTCCAAGGCTTGTCATTCAAATTCAACAGTCCACACCTCAGTTTAAAAATCCATTTTACATGATCTAAATTATTTTCATTGTAAAAATAATTACAATTACCCAAGCATATTTGGCTGTAATAACTGTTGAAATTTGAATGACTTGCCCTAGCTCTTGCTCTCTCCAGCTCAACTTGCTTTACTTTCTGGGATAAACTTCTCATTTCCCCCAACCACATTTCCTTATTTTCCCAATTTAGAGCCAAGCCATAATCATTTTTTCGAGCAAGGTCTGCCCATTCTCGAAACCAGAACGTGTTACATCTAACTACCTCGTGTGCCAGAAACCTAAGAAGACGCTCATCGTCATAACTCAACACAACTTTACCAATATATCCCAAATGAAGGTTCAGGCAATATTCAAAAATACTACTTCTTTGACATTCCAGATCCAGCATGTAGTTCGGAGTGTAACTTGGTGCGCTTAGAAGCAGTTTCAAATAGAACCGTTCACATTTGTCCAATACTTCATACTGTTTAAATCCCCAAACCTGCGCACAATACGTGAGCATCGCTCGAGTAACCGTATTGAAGACTCGGGACTTGGAGTTCACTGAAATAAATTTATTTGAAATAAAACGTTTCCATACTAGATTCAAGGCTAGTTTACTGCATTTAGCTTTATTAGCAAGGTGAGCCTGGAATGCCAGCCGAGGAGTCAGCAACACCCCCAGATAGTTGTACTGGTTAACCACTTCTATACGTTGATTTTTATACACCCATTTATCATCACCAGCTTGCCCTCCCTTACGAAAGACCATCATCTTGGATTTAGCCAAATTTACACGTAAATTCCACCTATCACAGTACATTTCTAGATTACAAATCATTTTTTTCATTTTAAATGCACTCGTGGAAAGGAGCACCAGGTCATCGGCATACATTAGCACATTGATATTACGCCCATTTATTTGCAGACCCTCGCCTAAATATTGCTCTAGATCATTTATAAACAGGGAGAACAGCAGAGGGCTCAAAAGACATCCTTGCTTAACACCCATCATACAATCAAAAAACGAAGAGACTCCCGTTTTACTCCATACCACCGATCTAGTGTTACTATATAAACTTCCAAGGGTAGCAAGAAACTTACTTGACACGCCTATACAACTTAATTTGTAAAATAGAGTTCTTCTGTCAATGGAGTCAAAAGCTGCCGAAAGATCCACGAAAAAACCGTAAACTCTTTTAAACCCTCTTTTCCAAGACACGTGCACCGCAGAGGTCAGGCTGAACACATTATCTACAGTAGAATAGCCAGGAAGAAAACCCGACTGACATTCACTGAGGATACCTCTATTCTGGACCCAATTTGCAATCCGTCTTAACAGTAGACCCGTAAATATTTTTGCGATCGCATTAATAAAGGAAATACCGCGATAATTTGAAACTTGACATATTTCTCCTTTCTTAAACAACGGAAATTTTTAATTTGTATAGTTTTGAAGAATTCAAATCTCTTCAATCGAAAATTCTCCGCACTAACATTAATGGCTCCATTTTATGTTTCAAAACTCACCACCTATACAGCAATGCTAAATTATAATTTCAAATTGTATTTATTTCTGAATTTTACCATGTATAAAATTTTTTTAAGTGATTAAGTAAGTAATGCAATAAACAAGTGTTTGGGAATAATTTCAATCATTACTTTAAATCATTGCGACATTAAAACATCATAAATTTAGAATTATAAAATGGCCAATTCTTAAGCGACTGCGCGAAAATAAAGATGATTAGTCAAAAAAAGAACATTGATTGCTTTAAGTAACTAAAGCCAAATTAAAGTCGAAGTCATGTCAGCGGGCAAAGTCGATCGACAATTTGCCCACATGGCAGAGAAGCCGCCAGCAGTCTAGTCAAAAATCTCCTTTTCTCTAAAGGTAAGGAGGATTAAGGAAGACAAAATTGCGAGAACGCTTTATCCTGCTTTTATTGGAGAACTACATGTCTACCCAAGATACTGGATAATATTAGAGGACTTGGTACGTTGGAAGATGTAGCTGAAGATCGTGTAAAGTATTTTTATAGCAAGACGTAGATTTCTCTTTTATTATTGCGAACACAGACGTAGAAGCACATGCTTGCACAAGAATTTTCAGCTTTATTAAAGTTATGAAGTTTATTAAATAATTAATTGAAGCATTAAAACAATTAATTGCCCTTATCCTTCTGTTGGACGCTTTGCTAATTAAAGGTGCATTTCTAGAGCCTGCAACGATTTCAAGCACACTTTCCTTAAATAGCATAGAACTCCCTGAACAAGTGAAAATGAAAATAAAAGGAAATTAATTTAAGATTTAAAAGAACTATTCAAAACAAAAAAAAACTTTATAATCTCCTACTTTTATGAAAATATAAGATTCTGCTCATCTTAAATGTTAATTGGCGAAGTCCAAATCAAGAAGTGGTGAGTTTTGCATTCAATAAGTCACTATTCATTATTAAATGGGGTAATCACTAAATAGAAGTTTATATTTTCAATAAAACTTGTTCAATTAGCAGTAATACCTCTAATAAAAGTTGTAAAAAAAATTGATAATTTAATGAATTGAAAATACTGATTGTAAAAAGATTAATATTCTTACAAATAATATAATATTTAAGATGTTTCTGTTAAAATACGATATTATGCATTACGTATGTATAACAATGCCAAGGGTTAAGGTACCAAAACGAAGGTTCTACTGAAAATTGGGACAATCTGTTCGTTGGAACAAAATTAGAAGTTGCATTTCTGACTGCCTCCCAGTTTTGATCGCTGATAGCTGTGATTGTCATCATTGACGACGTTGGGAGGAAGACTGGAACACTGAAGAAAAGCCACAACTCGAGGAAAAGCGAAGAAAATCAGGGAGAGAGAACTGATTGGTTGGAATATTTTTTTTTTCTTTTAAGAAAGATTATTTTTTTTTAGTTTTCGTGGCCGCTCATTGGATAGCCTTTTTTTTATTTATTTATAAAGCGCATGAGCTAATAATTCAGTATTCTGGTAAAGTAAAGAAAATTGAAGGTTATTTCCACAGTTTTCACCAAGTAAGGTGGCTCGTAAGAAAAGCTCGTAATGAGGTTTAAATTAGCAAATGATTTTATACAATTATCTCATAAAGAAACATTTTATTATCTAGAAAAGTGAGAAAGCTCCGCAAAAATGGTTTTAGATTAAGTGGAGCTTTTTGCCTTATTATTGCGAAGTGATTTATGTTTTGACACAAAATTTAGAGTCCCCATTTTAGTTTTTATTGGGCAATTCTTTTAAATTTTACGTTTTTTTTTTTGCCAAAAGTTAAGCCAAGTCTTACTTGAACGCCATTGAGCGAGTTCGTTTCCGTTTTCTACATTAGAAATAAAATCTTAAAAACTCTAATAAAGGACTTTTCAAGAATTTTAAATAGTTGTAAAAATTAGATATTAGAGCTAATATGGTTTTAGTCTCAATTTTTGAGATTCCCAACTCAGTTTGTAATTCAATAATAACGAAATGTGATGTTCTGGAGAGACTACTAAGTTATCGAATAAAAAACTTATATTTGGGTTCAAGTTTGAAGCCAATCTCTTCTCATGGGATGCTACTTAGGATTTACTACACTTCATCTGAATTTTAATGCCATCAGTATCTCCTGCTGACTTCTATAAGGAGACAGCAATGTTGAAGACCTCTTAGGAATCACTTTAGCTGAAGATAGTCGAAATTCTTTAAACGCTTCTGGTGCTTAATTAGTAGGGACTACAGCATGTTTTCTTTTGTTATTGAGAAATAATTCTTTTCATTAAAAGAAGATGACCAACCCCAGCCGCCATTAATAACGTTTATGGTGGAGGCCATTTAGGAGTTAATGAAGAACCACTTAAAAGAAAAAAGAGGCTGTAATTTTGGTATTCTTCGACTACTTCGCAGTTACTTTGTTTTTTGTTTTTTAATGTTTTCCATTTCCGCACCAATTTCGTTTCTCCTTACTTTTATTCCAGTCACTTTACAGTTAGCAACGTCGGAAATTGGGCTCTCCAGTTTACTCGTTAATGTACTGACGTTAAAACGAGTTCAGTATTTTTTATCTTCCTTTTTTTGCCAAGCATTTTATTCAACCCTTCTTCTCTTTTCCAAAGGTTTTTTTTTGTCCTAGAGTTTAAAGAGATGTTTAGTTAACAAGATGAGGCCCAAATCGAAGAGAGAGTTTTTAAGGAAAAGTATGAATAACAGGGGAAATATTCTGCATCAGTTCAATAACTTGGTGGGGCTAGGAGGAACTAATCACGCTGAAACGTTCCCGCTATGTCATCCGCTTGGGCCGGATGTAATAAGCTTGAGAGAAGTTGGTAAAGGAAATCTCCAGTGTGACCTTAATGAAGGATGTCGCAAAAAGAGAGGAATTAAGGTATTTTTTTAAAATAGAAATGGCTAATTGTAAACTAGTTACTCCTGAATATCAATGAACAACTACTATTACAAGATCGTTCCTACTTACGTACAATCAGGGTTGACCTAATTTATGGACAGCAGATGTAGAAAATAATAGGAAATGATATTTACAAATGATTATTAGTGATAAAATGTTGCCCTTAATTCCAAATTCGCAATTACGGGCTCGAGTTATGGGATTCATCCAAGCGTTTCCAATATTAATAATCGCCTCCCAATTCCACTCAATCCTCGCAGTTCAGAATCACAGTTCTTTTAGCCACCAATTTTCCTCCGTATCCAATCCACCAAAAAATTCCCTTCGACGACTGAAGGCCTTCTTCATTGGCCAGGCAATCTTTTACTGTGTTTGAAGTGAAATAGCCTAGAGTTTTATTAGATTTCATTGAAATAATATGGATGATTAAGGATGATTTTTTTTTCTCTCTTTTCGCTAGCAGTATATATTTTTTTCAAAGAAATTGAATTCAAATTGGTAAGATGCCGTCTTCACTTTTATAAAACGATAACGTGGTAGCTTATTCCTTAAACGACAGAAGTTCTAAGGTTTATGGCGGACAGAAAACCAGGTATTGAAAGTAATTTGATTATTGAAAACTCTCGTAACGATGTGACTGTACCGATTCTATAACTGGAGCTTATTGAAACTAAGTTATTGAATTACTGTGTTAGTCATCATGATAACTTCTTCGTTCTTATTTTTTTTAAATGAGCATAAAACATTTTTAAGGTGTTTAATTAATAATAAAGAATCCAACTATATTGAGAAGAATGAAGTTGGGGACAAAAATAAAGGAACTGTTAGGTGATGACCACAATTTCCTGATCTCACGTTGTACAGGAACAAAAGATACATTGTTTCTTAGAATGTATAAGAACTAGCCTTTATAAGAAGAGTCAGATTAAATTTAAGTATTGCGGAGAATTATGTTTCGACCTGGAGAGAACATGAAAAGAACTGGGATCAAACACAACCGCAAGACTATGATGCCTTGGATGTGTAAACAAAGAGCCAAAGAGACTCTGTGCTCGGGTAGAAATCAGATTACTCTGAGATTACAGGCCTATACACAGGATATGGTAGGTTCATGAAGCATCTGCACAAGGTGGAGCTTGGAACCATTGTGCAGATTGTGTCAGAAAGAGAAGGAAACGGCCTCTCACGGCTTGTTGTTATAGAGCGGTTGCTCTGTGAAACCTTTGGCTTTTTAAGACCAAAGGAGATAGTAGCGCAAAAAGAACTAGTAGGGAAAGTCCTCAACCTTCTTAGAAGGGGTGGTTTCGTCTACTAGATCCATAGGGGAGGGCACAATAAGTCTCTTGTGGCTGTGGTAACTTGGAGAAATAGGTCCCGTGCCGCTGAGTTAATCTTCATCTAATCCAAATATCGTGAGTTGAGTTAAGTGCTATGTCTCAAAGATTACTCTTCGGACTGACCGAGGACCAAACCTTGAGCTTAGGTAAGACTAGGTTCTTTAAAAACAAGGAAATAACTCTTCTTATGCTAATTAACAAAACTTATTATAATTTAAATTTACTTTAATATTAATTAAATTATATTTTTAATAAACAAAAGATTTTGTTTTATCAATTTTACAACTCACCAATGAAATGTATTTCAGACCTCAGGCAACTCTTTTGGAGCAGGTTCCATGAATTCAATAATTAATTATTGTAATATTGTAAACAGACCAAAGCCCAAAATATTACATTACAGTACAGCACCATGAGATGTTTTTGACGGCTACCCATTTCCCAAGTTCTGCATCATTCACTTCACGTCAAATACCATGAGTATAATGTTTTGACTGTTGATTGTACTTAGTACGAGAACACTTTTTTTTTTTTTTTTTTTAAAAAAAACCCTTAAATACACGCGAGCCAACGATAACACATCACCCATCAATATTGATTCTGTTCTCAGAAATATATTAAACCTCCTATTATTAGGATAATAATGAAAAAAGATAACAATAGACTTTCCAGAGAGTGCAAAGTAACTGGGAAGATTGTATATAAGACAATCAGTGCTGTTGGAAAGCAATATCCTGGACTATGTGTGTAGCAAGGTGAAAAGTTAAACAATGGCCGTCCTTTACTGCGGACCAACATCTTGCTGTGGACCATTGTCTCTGGCGCTAATATCATCCAATCCAAAATTGTATTTATTTATTTTGTTTTTCAACATGTAGGTTTACTTTTAGCGTACCATTTACTAGAGAACTGCCCCAAAGTAAACTAACTGGGCATGTTGAGGCCTAACCCACTATTTTGTTTTCTTTAAGTATTGGTAACTATAATTCTAACTAGAAATGCCGAGCTGGCACTCAGTAGATAAGAGAGGTCCTTTGGTAAACAGAATAGGGAAGAGAGGGGTAAGGAAAAACTTTAGGACGAAAGGAAATAAATGAAATGGAAATAAAATTACGCTAAAAAAAAAAAAAGAAGTTAAAGGTCAGCTGGATTCGAACCACAATAGCACGAGACACAGTCGAGGCCTGTGAAATAATAGAATACTATTTATTTGACAGGTACATATACAGTTCATTTCTTACAATGAATCTATTTTAAATACAATTTTTTGAAGACCCAAGAGCCAAGAAAAAAAAAGTGTTTCAGAGTTTGGTCTGTGCGCAATTTTAGCGTGATCAAAGCTAGAAGCTGTAACTTTAAAGAGGTAATAAATTGTACAATGTTTTTTACCATGTCTTCAGTTCGAGTCCACCATCCTTGTAATGTTACAAGTGATTTGAAACTCCGAAAAGGGAATTGAGAAGCCAGAAACAGAGAAATCTTGACTTCTAGGCAGGTATGTGCAAGTCTTAAGTTCAAGAGTAACTATTAAGATGGAAACCCAGTACTGTCAGATACAGTTAGTAGTTACTCGCCTAAATTTACTCAAATAGAATTACTGAGAGCTTCCAGATAACTGTAGAAGCGCACGCTTCTTCGGGTGGAACTGAGGGCAACTGAATATCCTGTCTAGGATTAGTCAGGAAAAGAAATACTCACCACTGAAACAGTGTAAAGAACTTGAATGGCGTCAGGGTCTTGTGTCTTAATAGTCTACAAAACAAGTACTCGTCTCCAGACTATAATTAAGTGGACAGAATTTGGAGTCAGTACTTAATCCTTAGACCATTAGGGCTACGTAGTTCAGATTATGTTTTTATGGAGTAATGGATTCAATTTATTAGCTGCGATGCACCAATCTCAATATGGGTAATTTGGAAAAAGCGAAGTAATGTCGAATTTCCTAAAGTGCAAGCAATTAGCACATTGCGGTACCCTATCGTTACTTTTATTATCATTTTTTAAAGTAAGTAAAAAGGGATAAAAATGAAGTTTGCTCCCAAAAAAATATAAGTACATTCCTGTGATGCCTGAAGCGTTTTGTTTTGTACTACTGCTTAAGAAGGAATTGAAACAGCGGCATCACCCTTGTTGTGTTACACATGGCTCAAAGAAAGGACAGGCTCTAGGTACATACGAGCTCGTATGTACATACAGGCTCGTATGTACACAGGCTCTAGGTACATACATCCAGCTCGTATGCTGGATAACCTATCAAGGGCAGAAAGTGTAATGGAAGCTCCACTTCCAAGCCACTTTCTGGAATCAGAGAGCATTCCCTTAGATGTCCCGACTAATGAAATGGTTCTCCACAGTCTCAACCACCTTCTTTTCACCACTCTTCTTTCTTTATTGCAATGTTTTTTCTTTATGGTTACCTATTTTCGGGGTTTATCCTTTCAACAGTTGAAAACATATTTCGAAATTAAAAAAATATCACCAAAGTGTAAATTAACTTAAAAGAAATAAAAGGGTGCAAAGTCTGGCTGAGATTGAAACAAAAGTCCTTTGAAATTACTATTAATTAGGTGTGCCAATAAACCTAGGGAAAAAGGAGTGACGAGGAAAAAAAGATGGAAGGTAAAGAACAGCAGATATGTAGCGGATGCTGGATGAGAAGAATACTTTGAACAAGAAAACTCTCTGTACCCACCATAACTGCTAAAGAATAGTCCAAACTGGAACCCTCAGGGTAACTTGGCAATTAAACCCTTGAAAGAGATGAAAATATGCTATCAGTTATTTTTAGAGAAAAAAAAGAAAAAGGCTGAAACAAAGAAAAGCTCTTGCAGGGTCATCAATCTCTGCCAGGAAGACAAAGAGCATACCGAAAGAAAGTTTTTATTTCTCTCTAAAGAAATCGCAGGGAAAACCAGGAAATCTTTGGTTGATGAGGTTGGATTTTAAGAGCCATTTCTTCGGAGGGAATCCTATGAAGAATCCAACAACACTTCACCCTAATAAGTTTTCAGAGACATTCTGAGACATTGGGAAGGTACTTGGGTTGATTATGTCCACACTTTGAACACATATTATCCACGCGAATATTTTGCTTTAATGTTACCATCAAAGCTTCTTCAGTACCACAATAATACCCCGCCGCTTAAGAGAACCCATTAGCATAGGTAATGCCTCAGATCTCTTTCGGCCACACAAATCTTCACTATCCTTACTCCTAGGAGGTTGGTGCAGAGCTGTGCTAACCATTCTCTTTCTCCATAAAGGTGCTTCTGGAGAAATCTGTCGCCTATTTCGCGGGACAGTTCAGGCCACTTAAGGAAAGACATTTTGGCGCCTTGGCTAAGACTTCCACGCTAATACGCCCCACAGTAACTTATTTTTCATGTTCCCAAGTCGTAGCTAAAGTTCCGTTATTGAAGAAAGTTGAGTGCCTCAAAGTGTTTTTCTCAAAAAACGAAAGAGGTACTCTTAAAACAGTCATCGATCTAGTATTCAGCTGCATACTAAAACCCCAAGTATTTGCAACACTCAGCTGACATTCTTTGATTTACAATCTTCAAAATACTAACTTAAAAAATTTTCTTTAAAGGCTAAATTTTAAAATGTAAAACTATAAATTGTCTGCAACATGACACCTTAACGGGAAACCCAACTTTTACCAGTCCCCGTGAACTACAAGAAAACGGATTTTCTTTTTTTTTTTTAAAAATATATTGATTTCTGATTATGTAATCTAGATGCAATATTTTGGGGGAAATCTTATTGGCCGCTATTAATAAAATTAATTACATCTGATCAATTACTTAATTAATAAAATATAATCCAACCCAATAAGGCGCCATGGTTGCCGAGCGGTTAGAGGCGAGACCTGCAAAGCTAATTATGTATTGTGTGGTACTGAGTTCGATTCCCGGTCTATAGGCCTTAGATTTTATTTAATGTTTAATATGAGAAATTTACAGTAAAATATGTTTGCTAGTCGCCTCCGTCCGCGACACCTAATTTCATAGTTGGACGTAAAGCTCGTCTGAAAAAAAATAGGCATTACTTTACTTTTAATCCACCCCAATATTATGCGCTCAAAAAACCCACACCTGAGATTTTTTGGTTTTAAGGTATTTAGTAAATACACTCTCAATGGTACCATTTCAAAAAAACCAGTTTTTTAGATTCAGGGAACCTTAAAATGGATGCGTAGAATGAAAAATGAATTTAGAAAAATAGTTGTAAATTAAAGAGAAAGTAAAAAGTAATAATTAAAGCACAGTTTTGGTAAAATATTTTTGAGTTAAGACTAAAAGGAATTTTAAGGAAAACAAATTAGCATACCATAAAAATGGTAGGTAAAGTTATAATAATGATCTCAAAGAATCAGTGACAGTAATGAAGTAATATAATTTTTCATAATAACTAGCTCGTATATGTAGGTTGTCAAAATTTAATGCGTAGAACATAACACGAACATTTGTTAGTTTATATGATGGAAGAAGCCGGCAGAGATTGCCCAGGTTAGGTCTCTCGGAGCTCCTATGCTATGGGGGGGGGGAGAACAGGGTATATCTATGCTGAGGATCATGTTATGTTTGCATAGACAGAGAGGTGTGTGTGTTTATGTGTGTCACAGGATTGCAGGAGATGAAGTGGATGCCATGCTAAGATAGATCCAATTTATTTTAAGAACAGTAACAATCCACCCTGAGTAACTCGCTCTATCCCACCCTAGCACGGAGAACATATGCTTGTGTCACTCTTATCTTCTTCACCTTTGGCCTTTTTTTTTTACTTACAAGAGTAGTGTGCTTGTTAGTGTTTGTCTTTAGAGCGAGTTGCTCCTCAATTTTTTTTTTTAAAGAAAAGAAGTAGGTTACCACTACACAATAACAATTTGCAAACTTTGCCCACAGTTGGTTCTAGTATATATGTATAAACATATTATACATAACACCCCAGCAGCCACAAATATACACACTACAAAACACACACACTTGTGCAGTACATAAAACCTTCTCTCAGTACCATATGTAATATACATACAACATTTCGGTTGGATTCACTTCACTCTTATTTATCTACATAAATGCAGCTATTTACCTCACATGCCCTTAAAATGCATGTTAAGGGTTAACAGGCATGACTAGTGACACTCCCTCCCTCTTCGGTCCAATTTACTCTAGTTTCTAGACACAAACAACAAGAGCCTAATTATGCGTCCCTATTAAGCTAGACAATTTACTAAAATTATTACTGCATACAGCTTCAAAGTTTCTCCTTTAGGGCGGAATAAACGCGGATTTTTCTTTTTGTTTCCGCCCTAGCTCCCTTTATTACACGCTGAATTACTTCAAAGGACCTACTCTATCATTATTATAGAATAACAGAGTAATTTTTACAAATTTACGATATTAAAACACTCTAAATCCTCAGCCCCGGGAAGTACCCAACTTACTCAATAGATAGTTCATTTTTGTTTTGTTTTCTGAGAAATTTTTCATCAAAAATTTAGAACGTTTTTATTTTATTACTCTTCCTACCAAAAAAAAATCGTTTTTCGTGACCTTTTTGGAGTATGAGTTGGGATATGGCTCCTTGTAAAGTAAAAATTTTGTCAAAATGTTAATAAAAATGTACGTAAGGTTCTAAAATTCGGGATTGGAAAGAAATTTTAGGTTGGAACTAGCCAGCATAGCAGTTAAAGAAAGTCGTATTCATCACAATTATTACATCACTTATTTACCCAATTAATTTTCAAAAAAATAAACTTCTAACTTAATTAAAAAAATCCATAATTAATAAAAATAATCTCGAACAAACAAATATTCAACTCTCTATTGTATCTAATTAGAAATAAAAGAACATCACAATCCTAATTTTTAGTGCATACTGCACGACAATATGGTGAAGCACATCATAACACAGAAGCCGCCCTGCATTGATGATGGTACGTTATTACGCTGGGAAAACTAAAAGCCCTCCCCGCTAGCTAATGGAGTCCATCAAAGTTCAATTTCCTGTTTAGCCAAAGATGTCATCCACAGGATATCTAGATTTTGTAACGAAATGTCCAATTAAATTACAAAATTTTGTTATGGAGAAATTATAGAATTTATAAGACTTAAAATTTGTATAGATACTTTGTATTCTAATTGATTTAACCTAATACGCAAATTAAAATTTGGAAAAAATCTTAAATATAATAAATATTTACTTTAATATAAACCAGTAGATAACATAACAAGAAATATTTCCATATCGATGGGCTAACGAAATTTAAAAAATAAAAATTAGGAAAATGCTTAAACCCTCCTAGAAATATGTAATGCATTTATTCAGAAAAAACAATGATAAAAATAAAGTAAAGTTCTGTAAAGAAAATTTTTAAAATCCCAATTTTCCTTAAATAATCCTTGAGTAAATTGTTAAGTAATTTTGCTTTTAGGCAAAAAAGATCGTCTCAGCTAGATGGTATGCGCAGGTCTACTTCTGGGCTTCCAGTTTAAATTTAAGAGCAACAGAAAGTAGTGGACAAACAAATGTACGAGACCATGTAAATAAGGCAGAAGAAGTAATTGTGGGCTGGTTGAATTGTTACGGCAAGTATTGACGACGGAATTTGGTAGAAAGCAAGTTTACTACTGATTCCAGAAAAATGGTGAAGAAAGGCTCATCTTTAGCCAGGACCACTCATGCGAAACCGCTAGATGGTGTGGCAGCCAAAGAAGAAGGTCATATATCAGCTTCTGATGCCCATTTCCGGTTTATCCTAACATTGTGTCCATCATGTTGGCGGTAATGTTTCACCGATGATCGTTTAATCATGATGGGCTAAAACGCCTGGATAGTCTATCGTCTTGAATATTTTGTACCATCATAGTACCCATCATCAAATACTCTCTCCGCTAATGGATGACGTACTTGTCTATTCTCTTCGCACGATGCTAGGAGGCACATAAATTACATTTGGTGACATACCTGTACTTTCTTTCTATCTCCCTCTTTCCGTAATTGCGACGACGTAATTTTTTTTTTACCGGCGCATAGACGTCTATGGTCATTAGCGCCAAGTAAAGAAATGGAAGTCGAAGGCAAGGTTTTCTTCCGATTAGATTAGATTGTTTTAGCCGGGCGGTTCCACCAGAAAGGGAAAGGAACGCAGGCAATCCAAAATGCCCATTGTTCCCCGTCCACCCCTCATCTCATGAGAGATACCGGGGCTTTCAAACAACAAATCCGGCTAAAAGTTGCCAGATGCTAATATAATAAACTAATAAGGTAGTAACAGGACACTAGGGAGCATGGCGACTTAATCGCCCAGTGCACTAAATAAAAATAGAGTCTCTGGTAGGAAAACATTTAACCCCACGAAGACGAGGAATCTAGTTTCTTCCGATTAAGATGACTTGAGAAGATTGGAGTTTGAGATTAAAAGACGACAAAGGCAAGGAAAGAAGACAATGTAGTTATGATTGTGGATGGAGTCCAGGTCCCTTTCGAGGTCCAAGGCTGCAACGCCCAAAAGAGCAAGATTTAGAAACTAATCCAACTTTACAAACAATTGAGATAATGTGAAGAACGCGTCAAAGCAATGATTATAGATAAATAGAATGAAACAGGTTGAGTAATGGGTTTTCTGATTTATCATTCAAAGAGTGGGCTCAAAAAAACCAAAAGCAAACGAAAAAAATAAATTTCTCACAAAATTGGGCAGTTTTTCGTAAAATTCCTTTTTCAGAAAAAACCGGAAAGTATATTAATATCTCTTATATGATACCAAAGTGGGGCTGAAATAGTGAATAGTGGAAGTTAGCTTAACACAAAAATCACCTGTTAATATTAAAAGTGACAAAGGGACACAATTTAATATTAGGTAGGAAATATACAATTAACTGACGTCAAATAATTTTTTAAAAAACCACCCTGGAACAATAATATTGTGAAAGAAAAAGATATTTTTATACATACGCACACAAGGTATTTTGTTGTACGTATATATGTGCGTGTGTGTCACAGAAGTGAATGTGTGAAAAAGAGATCAGATAGCCATCACCGAGAAAGGGAACAGTTCTACCAACATTGTCAAGAAGGGGACGAGGACAGAATGCAAATTTACGTACATACTGGAGTAGCCCCAGGCTCCATTAAACTGTCCTACCACCCCCCGCGCACACCACCTACCGATGGATTATTTATTTTTCAAGGAGCTAAAAAAATAAAAACATGTATATAATGTTTTTTAAATATGCCAAATTTACATTTTACAGTCATGTATTTAGTAAAGATAATTGGTTATCCAAAAAGCAGAAGATTAAGGGGAGAGAAATATATATAATTAGAACCACAAATTAGTCCATAAAATAATTGACAACGTCACGAAATTTTCTACCTCTGGCCTTAATGCGAACTCTCACTTGTAAAAGGTCAACCATTAACTGAATTGGTTAGAACATCCTGTTAGAATTGCAAAATTTCCACTCTAAAGGCTGTTTTCTGTTTACTTTCGAAACACGACTAATGACAAGCAGGTTGCTAAAAATTGTAGATGAGGACTGAAGTGCCACTTTTTTGTCAAGGCTACCTCCACAGCTGAAATGAAGGCCATCGTCTACGAAGATGATCCCTAGGGAGGGTGGAATCCACTCTAAAAAGTTTCAAACGCTACATGCAATTTTAGGGAGAAGATTACTGAGAAGACTGCAACCGGAATGGTTGGATCAAGTATCAGTGGACAATACGAGGTGTGGCTATTAAATAACTGATACTGATGCTGCTACAGAAGAACTATGCTTGCGCCAAATCCTAATGACCGACAGCTGTGCAGCGTAAAGCCTTCTCTTTCGATTGCAGCGTCTCACGTGTTTGTAGAGAAATCTGTCTGACCGAAACCGTCGTTTGTGTAAGAGGTGTTAGTTTAGTTTTGCCGAAAACATGATACTACACATGTAGCAGAGCAACGAATTGTCGTGAAATTTCACAAGATACTTGGTAAAACCGCTATTGAAACTAATCTTTTATTAAAAGAAGTTTATGGCGATGAATGTTAATCACGTGCGCAAGTTTTTGAGTGGTTTGAAGATGGCCGAGAAGACGTCGTAGATGATGACCGCCCGGGACCGCCCTTCCACGTCCAAAACGGATGAAAATATAGATTATAATTAATCAACATTAGTACCGTGAGGTGCTTGCTCAACTCCGTGAAAGAGTAAGGAAAAAAACGGCCCGATTTGTGGAAGAACAAGTCATGGGTTCTCTTCATCAAGACAACGCGCCGGCTCACACTGCATTGTCTGTCAAGACGACGTTTCTAGCCAAGTACAACATCCCAGTTTTAGGCCATCCTAGCCTTATTCGCCTGACCTTAGATCTGTTCCCCCAAAGTCAAATCTGCATTAAAAGGAACACTGGGTTTCAGTCCGTTGAAGCTGTGAAAGAAAAAGCGGCACGCGTCATGCAGGAGCTGACAGAAAAAGACTTCCAGCACTGTTTCGAAACAATGGTAAATTTGCATGGAGCGTTATAGGGATATGGGAGGGGTGTATATTGAAGGTGATAATAACTAAAAATGTATCAATTTAAAATAAAATGTTTTGTAGCAATAGTCTCGTTATTTAATAGCCACACCTCAGCATTTTTGGCACCTTCCAGGCGGAAATGCTCTCCAAAAAACGAAAACAAAAAATGCAGGTTACCCCCAAAAAAAAATCACAATTTATTCTACTTCGTATAAAATCAGAATGAAGATAAAAAGCGTAAATAAGGTAAATATTCAATAAACAATAAGGTACGATCCAAACTAAGATATTAGCAACAAGAGACCTCGTGGTCACACTAGAAGAACACAGTGTTCCTACTGGGTTAAAACCTAAACAGGAAATATTCCCCAAAGAATCGAAGGATTACAAAAGAGTGTCGTCAGAGGAAAACCTACGACTGTTTAAATTTACAATCTGGATAATGTACTGCTAAATTTTATTTGAAATATAATTAACGGGGCAATTTCTTTTCTTTTTAAGCCGAGTACTTTTAGGAAGCAGGAAGCGTCACAATAGGCAGATAAAGTGGATTTGGTTTTAACCAATGGTAGGTAGCTGCTGTTTAAAGATTTTAATACAGGAAAATGTCCTTAACAAAAGGCTGCGCTGCCATCTAGCGTGTAACAATTGTATATTTAATCTAATTGCAATATTCCAACCGTACTAATTTAACATTAATTAAATTGTTGAACAAGCAAGAATTCAACTGGCAAAGTAATCGATTAGCTTTATACTCAAATCAGTTAACGACTACCCCAAGAATAATATTTGCTTTCCATTTACAGTTTAGTTTTAAGAACAACCTTGAACTTTACTGTTCACTTTGCGTGAATTCTGTGGGAGATGGTTTCTCTTGATTGGTTGAAAAGGTGATGACTACCATCTTTCGCATTGTAGGCCATCTGCGTTCAAGATTTCAAGATTTACACGGCGTGACGGGACCCATATCCCACGGCACTGCAGCCACCAAGAGGCTTATTGTGCCTTCCTGAACCTTCCGTGCCCTGTGAATAGGCCTGTAATCAGAGTGATCTGATTCCTGCCCAAACCTAGAGTCACTTTAGTTCTTTGTCTGCACAACAAGGGCATAACCAGTGTAAAGGAACTACCACTTGTCCACTATGCACCGCGAAACATTCACTTAAAGAGTGCACTGTCCGGGAAACAGAATATTCCTGTGTAAATTGCATTCAATACAACAAGTACTCACCGGCCGATAAACAAGTAGATACTAATCACGCTGCGCTCAGTAAAGCCTGCCCTTGTTACATTCACAAAATAAACATTAAAAAGAGCAATATTGACTATGGCCTTTAAAGTAAACAAACAAACTTGCAATTCTTTAACTAATATTTCTGTTGTTCAAATAAATCTAAGAAGATCCATTAGAGCGCACCACGTGCTTAATAACTTTATTAGTTCCCTTAGAATAGATGTCGCCATAATACAAGAGCCTTATACCGTAGCAAATAAAATTTCATCTTTTCCCTTAAATTATAAAATTTATTATAAAGGTAATAACAGAATAAGAGCTGCAGTTATAATAATTAATAATAATATTGATGCTATTTTACATACACAAAATTCAAATGAAGATAAGGTTTTGGTTGAGCTGGTTGTTGGAAATTTTCATTTTTGGGTGGCCAGTGTTTACTTACCATATGATGGTCCAATTGGTAGTGATGTTTTGGAAATAGATGGCCTATTGAGAGCTTCTTGTGGTCGTTTATTGATAGGTATGGATAGCAATGCGCGCTCAACTTCCTGGTTTGATACCAACACAAATGAAAGAGGCCAAATCTTAGAAGAATATTTAGCTTCAAGGTCTTTAATAATATTGAACGAGCCCAGCGATATACCAACTTTTGAAACCATTAGAGGTTCGAGTTGTATTGATTTGACTGTTTCTACACTCAACTTTGTCTCTTATGTCTCTGAATGGTGCCAGCCGCGAGAGGAAAGTTGCTCGGATCACTGCTACTTGACTTTTCAAGTAAATTTAACTAACTCCTACACCACAGTGCCTCATCCATCAAGTTATAAATTTAATACAAAAAAAGCTAATTGGAGTGAATTTTATAATCAAATTTACGAACAATTTTGTAATTTCTTGAGTGTAGAGAGTAATGTGTTAGACCCGATTGAACTGGATAAATCCTTGGAAAAGTTTTTCAAACATTCGCAGGATTTTGAAAGGGATGTCGAACTGTTTTTTATAAATATTATCACTTCTTGCACAAAATCAATCCTGAGTATTTGCAAAAGAATCCGACCTGTTAAGAGAACCGTGAGTTGGTGGAGTGATGAACTCAACATTTTGCGTAAAAGAGTTAATGCTTCCAGGCGCCTATATCAGCGTACTTATAATAATGAAACTTTTCGACAGACAAGGAAAAAGTTATACTATGATCTCAAGAAACAGTATCAGATGAAGATAAAGGATGCAAAACTTGATTCCTGGAAGGCGTTTTGTGATGCTACTTCTGTGAATAATCCATGGAATTTTATATACAAGGCGGCAGCTGGTAAATTATATCCAAGTACCTGTATAGCAACAGTTCGTAAAGCAGATGGTGAATTCACGTCTGATTTGTATGAATCCTTGGAGGTGATTATGAAGAAATTTGTACCCGAGGACGACCTTCATCAGGAATTGCCGATTCATAAAGAGACGAGGCGGACTGTGGAGGAGGGAATTAAGACAGATGATGATGTCTTATTTACGAGAGCTGAGGTGAGGTGGGCTATTGAGAGCATGCGATCGAATGCAGCACCTGGATGGGATGGCTTAACAAGCGAAATATTAATTAATGTTTATAACCAATACCCTACAGCCATGACTAGCATTTATACTGAATGCCTCGTGCGCGGAATGTTCCCGGTGTGCTGGAAGAAATCCCGAATAGTGATCCTGACTAAATCTGGTAAGTGCGAATCAGAAGAACCATCAAAGTTTCGGCCCATTAGTTTGCTGCCCGTGGCGGGCAAAGTGTTGGAAAAATTGTTGATGGATAGAATCATGCATTATATGAATTCAAATCATTTTCTTTCAAGTAAACAGCACGGATTCAGGCCACAAATGTCAACAATTAGTGCTCTGAAAGCAGTCAATGAATATATAATTGGTTATTTCGATATAAAGTGGGAAGTGCTTCTTATTTCGCTTGACGTTCAGGGAGCGTTTGATGCAGCTTGGTGGCCAGCTATTTTGAAAGGTTTGAAAGAGAGGAAATGTCCCAAGAATTTGTTTCAGCTCTCAAAAAGTTATTTTACTGAAAGATCTGCGAGTATAAATCTTAATTCAGTATCAAAAGAGGCCGTAGTAAGCAGAGGATGTCCACAAGGATCATGTTGCGGCCCAGGATTCTGGGTTATTATGTACGACGATCTCCTCCGTCTTCAGCTTCCTGATCGTTGTGATGTTATAGCATTCGCCGATGACTTGTTAATACTAGTTGCTGGAAAATCTGGCTTGGAACTCAATGTTGATGCCAACAGAATACTTACTACAATAGAAAATTGGGCTTTAGCCAATAAAATTACCTTCAACAAAAACAAATCTAAGGTGCTGCATATGTCTAGGAGAGACAGAATAAATTCTGAAAATATAGCAGTGTATCTTGATGGCGTGCAGTTAGAAATGGTGGACCAGTTGAAGTACCTGGGAGTGATTTTTGATAGAAAGCTATGCTGGGACCGGCACTTACAGTTCATTTGTGAGAAAAGCTGGCAGTTTGTTAATATATTATCAAGAGCGGCTAAGGTGCATTGGGGACTTGGTAGTC